>NC_086174.1:89475589-94398089 GCF_023053635.1 Elgaria multicarinata webbii | reverse complement strand
GCAGCACTCTCCATGACAACGCTAAAAGGTTAATTTTTCACTGCAGTTTGGATATACTCAATAGAAACATACAATCAATGATCCTGATTACCTGAACTGAAGTTAACTATGTAGAAAGTGATTCCAACTCAAATCAACATACAAGGAGAGGGCCCTTAGTATATATAATTAAAAAAAATCAAATATATAAGTACATATATTTAATATCTTAAACATTTGAAAGGCTGCAGTAATTTTACTGACAAAAATAATATGGGCTTAAATGTTTTTGTACATTCTTCAATTCAAGTATCGTTTGTATAAGACTTCTACTAAAAGTAGTGAAAACAAGAAGTAATAGCACCATGTTCTACTGATACAGGGCAGGATTCTGTTTCACAACCTCTACTCATACCAGTAGTTTTTATATCAAGAGGTCACACTGAAGACAATAAAATAACTTATATGAATAAAAACTGAAGTATCAGTTCTACAATCTTAACATAAACACACATTTTAAATAATGCCATAATCATAATCTTAATTAAGCTACAAAATGGAAATCTGTCAAAGAAAAATTATAACTTTTCTGTTCATTGATTTTGTAACATTTTCACTCTTCTGATATTCAAACTAATACAAGGAATAGCTATAATTGGGAAAGAAACTATCTTGATTTTCCATTCTTTTCAGTGTATGGCACTTCAAAAACTACAGTTTGAAAGATTAAAAATTGGTTAATTTCCAAATGACTGATTAAAGATACCTACTGAAAACTGCCTTAATGAGCAGAAGACTACTTACTGTTAAAAATCAATTGAAAATTTAAAAGCTATTTAAGAGACAATATTCATTGTCTCTGATGAATATTATATTTAAATGAGATATTACTGGATCATCTCTGATAATTTACAGTTTCTTATTGTGTACCTAGGTAGGTAGTAAGGGCACTGTCTATCAAGAACCTTGTCTACATAAAGGCATACTGAAATGAATGGAGTTATAAAATATGTTCTCCCAACATATGCATTCATTTCAATAGGATTTTCTAAGATACCTTTCTACTGGATTGTACCTTCCCTACACCCAGAACAATTTTACTGGTCAGCTGCCCTAGTGCTGAGTGAATATACTGAGTAGTCAATCTGCTTCAAAATAATTTAAATAGTCAACATCTTTGGAAACTCAACAGATCCCATCACTTTTTTGCTTTCTTGGCTTTTTTCAGTATGTCACACTTTTTTCTATTGGGACGTCTGCATCTTTCATCAATGCTTGGTATACATTCATAATGCCACACTTCGTCCATTTTCTCAACAGGGTAAACCGCCTCAACGTAATGACGGATTAGTCGCAGTCTGACAGGATCAAGCTGCTTTTTGTTACAAGCCCCTGAATGATTGTATTGCAGTCTGAGGTTATCTGAAGTAAAGAGCTCTGGAAAAAGTCTTACTAGAAGCCTGGCAGCAAAGTTACCAACTGAAAGGCTCTGCTGTACTATCTCTCTTACTTCTTTATCAGACAGCAGATACAGAGAAGGCACAGGAAAGTCTGGAGGAGGAACAACAAGTTCCTCAAGTGGTATCTTGCAAAAATCTTTGTTGCTTCTTTCTGGAGGCAATGGCGGTCCTTCAAATTCTTCTTTAAATCTTTCTGGGTTTATTGCATAGGTCAGAAATTCTCTCCTTTCAGGTCCTGGCACATGGACTTTTCGCTGCAGTTGGTATGTACGTCTCTGCTCAGTATCTCTGCGACGACATCTTTCATCAAGCTTCCCAACAAATTCCAATGTCCATACTCTATCATTCTTGGCTCTTGGGTATAGCATTTGCACATAGTGTCGAATTAATTTAATCCTAATGGGATCAAGCTGTTTCTTGCCCAGAGATCCACTACAATTATATTGCTTCCTTAAATTTTCGTGAGTAAACAATTCAGGGAATAAGTGAACTAGCAACCTAGAAGCAAAATTGCCTATAGACAAGCTGCTTTCATATATATTCTTAAGCTGTTCCTTGCTTAACAGGTAGTCTGTGATAGGGACATCAAAATCAGGGGAAGGAATATCAAGTTTATCAAAGTCTATGGGCACAAGCCAAATCTTTTTTGACCTTCTGCCTGGCCTTTCATATTCAAAATTATCTTCCACTTTTACAATAGACACATCATCGGGCAAACTAGAAGAATCATAGCAATCATCTCTCATTTGTTCACTCTCACTATCATCCAGATACATACTTTCGAGTTCATCATTTATTCGTTGAACACAATGCTGTAGCCAAGCCTTTCTCTCCTGCATAGCAGGAAAATAAATCTCTGTGTACCTGCGGATTACCTGAAGTCGCTGAGGATCCAGCTCTTGTTTCCCACATTCTCCATAACAACTGTATCTTTCAGCTAACTTTCTGTGATCAAAGAGTTCTGGAAACAATCGGTGTAGCAAAAAGACACAAAATTCCCCAGGAGAAGATGCTTCATCTAAAAATTCATTTATATCCTGAGCATCAAATACCCATTCAGAGGCAATGGAATTAGTCCTCTCAATGGGCAGAGGCGCTTCTTCATCTTCCTTATCATCAATGACCTGATCAGTCTCATAAAAACTGGAGGACTGTGTATCTGGCTGGCTATTTTCCATGTCCCTCTGAGCCCAAAAGGTGTTGAAAAAGTCATTGACCTGAGGCAAACACTCTGCCTGCCAAACAGCAGTATTCTTCACAGAAGGATAACAGACTTCCACATAATTTCTTATGAGTTGCAAATGTAATGACTCAAGTTTTTTTTTGTTAAGATAACCACACGTACTACAGGCTCTGCTTAACTCATCCTCATTGAAGAGCTCTGGGAAAAGTTGTACAAGTAATCGGCAGGCCAAATCACCACCTGATGTACTCTGATCCATTATCTGTTTGAGTTCTGAGGCAGTCAGTTGGTATTCAGGAGGTGGCCTGAATTCTGCTACTGTATCTATCGGGCTGACATGCTTTTTAATTCTACTGACTTCTAGTGATAGCAAGTCAACTTTGCTGTGAAGTTGAGTCATATTGGAATTTAAGGTATTCAGTGTGTAAAACATTTTTTGTATCAAAGAATATATATTTGGATCAGACTCTGTAGCTGTAATAGCATTTGTATCTCTTTTCCGCTGCTCATTCAAAGTCCGAAGATTGGAGGGACTGCTAGGATTAACCTTTTCAAACAACTCATAGGATGTGAACTGCTCGGTTCCTGGCAATGTCTTCTTCTCTGTAATTTTGTGTGAGATCCCATACAGAGGTTTCTTATATGATGGCATGACTGTGTTATTCAAGGCTTCTTCTTCACAAGTCCATGTTACGCTCTGATTCTTGCTCTTGTTTGGCTGTTCCACATCTTCTCGGGGTGACTCATCTCTGTGCTTCGAGTTTGAAATAAGCCCCTTTCAATGAACAAATGTGCCATTAGTACTTTCAAAATACATTATTTCTCCTTATGGAATAGATTTTTTAAAATGCATTCCCTAATTTTAAGCAGTGAATTAATTTGATACAATATTGTCATAGGGTTGGATCCAGACTAAGTAAATTGAACTTAATTCTGATTGAAATTAATGGGATTTCACTTAGTCATGATTTAGTCCCACTGATTTCAATGTGACTTAAATGCAACCTAGAAACAAGAAACTTACTCTACATGCATTCCATAATGTGCTGTCAATAATTAAAAGTAAACCATTATTTTAGGAGTAATTTATTATTTATGTGGTAGGATTTTAATCACATCTATGCTGAACTGTGAGCTATGTAATACATCAACCCTGCGGATTTTTCATTTGTATATTTGCAGATATACAAATGAACTGTCTGATTCCCTAATCTCATGAGAGTGAAACCATCAGATTCATTCATTAATCCATATACAACAAGAATGGAATTGAGATCAATGCAGCCAACATCCAATGGTGTTCAAAAAATAATTGAAGCATTCATTATCAAATGAAGTACAAAATGTCACCTAAAAAGCAGTCCTGATAGTGCTGTTTGGGGTATCAGAAGATCATGGCTCAACTTTGCTGGAGCACAAATGTTTACTTATAGCACAATCCTAAAAATCTTGTTTTGGGTCTATTGGACTCCACAATGTCTTTTCAATAAGGGTTTGTCTAACTTACATAACTGCTGGAGATGTAACACACCTAATGCTTCTTTAATTCATATGTTTTGGCAATGCCCAGTAGTTGCCCCCTTTTGGGAGGAGGTTATAATAAGGATAAACTTTATACTGAAACAATATTTCATATGGAATGATGTGCATGTCCTCCTAAACTGCCTACCAGCTTCCTGGAAGTAAAGACATAGTCAGCACAAATGGATTTTCAGAGCTCTTATGACAGCTAAAAGACTTATACGATCATGTTGGAAGGACAAATACCTTCCATAATGCAATGGATTGAGGACTTAATGCTATCAACATTTGAATGGGTGTAATATACACACGACTTGTGAGTTGATAAATAATGGCTATATGGTCTGCTTTTCTTGAAACCTATGCATGACTCTCTCCCCCTTTTTTAATGAATGGTATACGTGATGAATGATGATGATATTTCTATATATGTAATTTCCCCCCACGATATATATGTTTTGTTAATATTCACAATAAAAAGAAAAAAATCTTTATTCAGAGGGAAGTGCCATGGAGCTCATTGGCACTTATTTCATTGTAAGTATGCTTAAGATTAGACTCTTTTAGATGAAATCCACAAGAAAAACCATATTAATCACTACAGCAACAAAAATACTAAGAGGGCTGTTACTGGTGTAATAAGTCTTGAGTTTTTATATGCAAAGTCCAGTTCATCATGTTCTCAGCGTACTGCAGACATCTGATGAATTTTGCTTTTTTAAAAAATAACATTGTGCACCAATAATCCAATTAGTCTCCAAGTTGTCTCTTTGGGGCACTTTATCTCTTTAATTTTTAGATAAATAATTGTGTGTATAATTGCTTTGTTACAGCCTAAAACATCTATAAAACAAAACACCCAAGTGAGTACTGAATATTTCAGAGCAAGGATTAACTAGCTCTGACTAAATACCTTTAACTGCTGGCCAACTTGAAGGCATTAGTTACAAATCTAAGTAAGATGCTTTAAAATCGAAATGTAAAGGAATCACCTCTTGTGCAAGGCCTCTTTTTTTCACACTTGGTAGAATTTCTTGGTGGCTTCCTGAGCCATCACAACCAAATGAAGTCCGTTTTCGTTTGTTGGTGTCTTGTAGGCAAGTCACTAAACCATCCAGTGAGTTTTTTTCAGGTCTTGAGATCACAGAGCAATCTAGGACTTCATCTTCTTTGTCCATTTCTACTTTCATAATATTTTTGATAATAACTGTGAAACAGATAAAATGGTAAGAAATGAGTCAGTGACAGGAAATTCATTATACTATTGATTCCAAGCAAATGTTCTGGTGTTACTGTCTCCCACATCATACCACACCTTACTTCATTTTATATTCTACTTAGGAGGGAATCAGCATGTTTGTATCAAAATGTGTTTTTGAAATAGACTATATCAGTATTTTGGTTGATCAGAAAATATTTATGAGCCAGTGTGGTTTAGTGGGTAGGGTGTTGGACTGGGAATTGGGAGATCTGGGTTCTAGTCCCCTCTCAGCAATAGAAGCTCACTGGGTCATAGACTCTCAGCCCAACCTACCTCACAGGATAAAATGGAGAGGAGGAAGATTAAGTATGCCTTGGGTTCCTTGGAGGAAAAAAGGCAGTATATGCAATAAATAAATAAATAAATAATATCAACAGGTAGATTGCTACCTTCAGCATTGTCTTCATCATCAAATAATTCAGCAGAATTCATATTCTCTTCTTCTATATTAACAACAAAAAAGAGAAATAAGCAAACAAACAAACAAAAAACACCCCACACATCTTAGAAGGGACAAGTCATAAGTATAGTGTAAAGACAACTGCTGAAATCCAGTATCTCTTATGCAGGGTGCTTACAAAGTGCTGTATGTACAAAGACTGCCCCTCTTATTTCAGTGTTAGGAAACACTGAATGAAATGTTGCATGCAGGGTCAATTTCTGTTTTGGTTCCTGATAAGCAAGAATCTATGAAATGAAAAAAGGATTAGTACTGGTTTTCCTAAGAATGTGGGACACCAGTGTGAAACTTCGTCAAAGTTTCACAAAAAGATAGGTTATCATGGATTAAGAGGGTGGATCCTTTCATAGATTAGCAAAAATTGCACAATTTTCACACAATATCATAATGGCATTGATACTTGTGACATAGATAGGTTTGGATCCAACAGAGTGCTTCCATGAATACAAGGAATCCTATTTACAGGACATTAGATTCAGTGGGGGTTCCAAAACAGAAATCTGGGTGATAGGAGGCAATTTTTTAAATTATTTCTTATTGCAGTGCCCCTGCATCACCTCCCATGTTGTTAGAGGGTCCCCCAGCCCTTCAGAGGATATTTTAGGGGACTATAGGAGCAAGGAAAACAGAGACCCCCTTTCCCTAAAAGGAACTCCACTCACAGAGTTCTGGATCCAATCTATAGTGTTTGTTCTAAGCTCTTAATTCTTTATTTTAAATAGCAAGACAAAATATCAGTCAACTTGAACAAATAAGCATTGATCAGGCATGAAACCCATTATTTTTTTCTACAAATACCTAATCCTAAAATAAGTCTTATGCATGTTTATTTGGAACCTAGTCCCACTGTTCAATGGGCCTTACTCTCAGTATGATCAGTAAACACTGGACTGGAGCCCTAAAGACTGTTGGTACAAAAAGATTGTCTCATCTTACCTTTCTAATTTTTATTGGACCAATCAATGATCACTAACACACTGAAAATTATCTGACGGTTAAGTATAAAATTGAAGGTCAATGATTAAGATAATTATATAAACGAAGTATTACATATATTTAAGTAATTCATTGCTCACTTTTTAATAAAAAAAAATTCTCAAAGCAGGATCACTGGAGAATTATATGCACAATGTTGGATTCCAAAATAACTGCTATCTCTCTGAAGAGCACACAAGAGGTAGTACCACAAACAAATCCAGCAGCTTCAGGAGACAATCCAAATGATTTAGGGAGGAAGCCCCATTGAACCCAATGGGAGTTACTTTTGAACAGACATGTATATGATTGGGCTGTTAAATTCCAATTCATCTATTTCAATTACATAGATGACAAACTCCAAAAGGAGCCACTAGCCTGCTGACCCCTAATTTGTAGGCTCCTTTTGAAGCTATTTCTCTAAATTCTTATAGATGTGAATTCTATAATGAATAATTAATTGCAAGAAATGCATTGGGATTTACACCACTTAGATAAATATATTTTCTTCTTGATGTCTATTTTTGTCTCTGAAGTCAGAGTGTGAGATAGGGCAGTTCACTTAAAATGTTGGTTCAATAGTCTAACGACAATGTGCACACACAAATCGGATCTTCCCCATGACATAAACTCCTAAATGTGAGCCCTCCCATTTGTTTAAATGAAGTATAAAGTTGCTGCTTCCTAAGTCATCGAAATTAATAGGCATTTCCCAAAATTCCTGATTTCCACTAGTCACATTTTCTACATTCATATGGGTAACTCTATTTGCAACTATATATGGAACTATTAATTGCAAACACTACACATTATTTATTGCTTTTTTTCTTAAAGTTTTGACATTCTAAAGGACAACAGTACTATTCTTTCTCAGTATTTGGGGTATTAGAAGAACTTGGGGGAAAGGTTTCTTCCACAATTTTCCCACTCTGAGCCCCTCTGACAGGCCCCCAAATCTTTATATTGGCAGGTAACATGGTTTATTTATTTATTACACTTATATACCGCCCCCATAGCCAGAGCTCTCTGGGCAGTTGGGTTATTTAAAGCAAAACGCTCTTAAGCAAAATTATATTGTGTGTAAAATACATGAAAAAACATACTTCACATATTTGTATTTGAACATACACACTGAAATGAGAAATCCAAATGTACTGTTCACACAACTTTGGATATCTGTCTGGTTGGCCATTTGCAGTGAGTAAATACGCTTTCAGATTATCAGCAAGTTCCCAATATGTGAATAGTTACGTGAAAGTTTTCTGTTCTATCAGAGGTGAATGCACATGAAACAGCCACTGTTTGGCCCCTATGTCTCCAGATGATGAAACTCACAATTGCAAGTATAGTTGCTTCATCTACAGTTTTTCTCAGCCAAGAGATTTTATTTTTCTGTTCGTACAATCTTGCGAATTTATGGGTCTTTGTTACATCATTAATGTATGAAAGACATATACATGAGCAGTATCTTTTTTACCTTCTTTATTTTTTGCTTACAATAATTTCTTATGTACCATCAGAACAGACTAGTTGTCAAAGAGACTCACAAGAGCTTTTGTACTGTTCTTCTGTAGAATCACAGTGCAACATTATGGCAGCTCTCCATCTCAGCAGCAAATACTTGGCTGTATGCATGTGTGGTGCTGTTATCTATGTGACCCATATTATTTGTAATCTTTTATCTAGTTCACAGGAGTTTAACTTTTTTTTAAAAAACACACACACAAAGCCACACAAATAGGAACCAATGCAGTCAGCAGATAGTCAGATGGATCTGCAGAAACTCCACCATTGCCATGGACTAATTCTGTGATTGTTGCAATTCACCACCTTATATACTATCCAATTTACTCCAATAAAAATATACTACCTTTTCTTTTTTAAATTGTCAGCAATTGTGACAATTGTGACACTGATCTCAGTGTCAGGATTAATGCCATCAGACAGCTCTGAGGCCCAAGCACTGTAGGAGGGCCTAGAAGTCAGTCAGAAGGGGCAAAGTGCATTTGTTGGTGGGCAAAAATAATGGTATATTTCTCATGAATGCTCCCATCCTAAATATATTTTCTGTGAAATAAATCTATTTAGCTTTTTTTTTTAATTTTGCAAGTACTAACCGAATTCAAATTACACTAAGTAAAAAGGTATTCAAACAAGCTACACATACACTGCCTTGATGTACAAATTATAGAACATTTATGTTTCTATGTTTGCCATGCTTTCCCATGTTTTTGTGGACTGCACACACAGCATTTTCCAACTATATTCCAATCAGTAGTTTGTTCCATGCGTACTTGAAAAATCACCATGATTTGGCACAGGCTGTTGATGGAATTTTTCTTTAGAAGTGGTTGCACTGGACTTTCTTCTTTAGACTGTGCTCTGTCACTCAGACCAGGCAGCTTGTTTACATTGATAGCCACGAACTCAGCCAATAAACCAGTATCCGGCAACTCCAAAACATTTCCCTCTTCAAAATCATTAACTTCACAAACTTAAGATTCACAACTGCTGGATAATTCCTCCTAAGACTGTATAGATGTTGAGCCTGAACATATGTGCACACCCCACCCCAGGTTCCCTACCTACTTTGAGGCCTAACACATTCAGGTTGAACATCTAAATAGGGCTTCAGTTCATTCCTGATTCATTTGGTCTTTTTGAGGAACGCTGCGCTTGTATGGCATCAGTCTTTTGTTTTTTAAAAAACTTTTTGACACGTTTATGAAGTAGTAATCTAAAACTTCTGAAGATTAAGCTTGATCTTTTTGCCTAGAAAATATTGTAAGGCAGGAATGTGTCATTTGCACACAGGATTTAGGTGTTCCTCTCCCCTAGCTTTGACTCAAACTCAGTCCAAGGTGCTTATTAGGCTCACTTCCATCTTAAAGGCACACACAGAGAATGTGGCTTACATAGTTGAACTGTGTATATGCCTAATGATTAAGTCATAGCTATGTATGTCTACCATGGACTGTCAAGTGCAATCTGTATGCCTGCCTACCCATCTTTAATGCCCCCCCTCTTTTTTCACTAAAATAGTTATGTTTCAGAAGCCAATACTAAAAAGCAGTTGGGGATGGTGGAGGTCTGAAAAGTCTATAAAAGTGAGCAATCCTCACTAAATCATAATACCCATACCAATCCCCTATTTATTACTATAACAGATATTTACAAATCAAGGAGTTATCTAGTGCTGGCCCTACCGTCATGTGTGTCAGTCCGCCATTTTGCAAATCCTTGCTCCTTGCACATGTTACCAACCCCTTGCAAATAAAGCCCATCTGAATCTAAGCTCCCTGCAAACAGAGCAGGAGGGGGAAAGCCAATGGACCAAGCTAACTGAAGAGGAGGCAGAATGGTAAGACTTATGAGTTCCTTTCGGTTTCTTTTTAAAAAGTCGAGTGATTGCCTCCCCTCAACTGCGTTGTGTGGCCACCTGTTGTAGCAGCAACACCTCCTATTCTTATCTCCTTCTTAAATCTTGACTTTGAGGGCAGGTTCCGCCTGCCTAAACACCTGCCAAAGCAGGTAAATGAGCAACTCCTGCAAAAATCTGACATTTCTGCTACTTGCCTGCAACTTGGGCTACAATGGAGATCGGGCCTATGAGAAAGAAGGCAAACAAACTGAGATGGCTCTGTCTTCTCCCTGCACAAAATTTTAATGAACTCATAAGGAAGTTATTCTTACATTCAGATGCAACCTACTCTTCAGGAAAGGTGATGGGAAGCCCTATTGGAAGGCCCTCAGCAACAAGCTTTGGCCCCCTATCTTCCCCGCCATCCCCCAAGCGGGTCTAATCCTAACCACTGCCCAGCACAGGCGGGCAAGCAAGCCGAGTATGATTATTTCCCCCCTCTTTCTTTGGTTGGGGTGACAGTGGATATTGGACTCCTATATCATCATAGTAATGCTACCCAGATGGATAGGCACAGAGTTCACAGGGAGAAATAAGAGTGCAAGCAAGCAAAGGCAGCAGCTGGGATTCGGTACAGGAGCTGCAATCCTCACAGCTCTGCCAGCTAGAGGGAGAATGCAGATGAGCCAGCAAGTAGATGTGATTTCAAGGAGCCAACAGCTGCATGCTTCCTTTAGCTAGAGCGGAAGTTTGGATTAGACCCAATCGTCCCTGCCATGCAACCTGAAGAGAAAGAGCAAGCAACCATAGAAACCATACCTATTCATAAAAGCATCACTCCCCACTTATTTCCCTCAATGCTTTCCCTGCCTCCGAGTAGCATGGCGACAGTGATTTGATGCAGTAGGTTAATCCTCACAGAAGTTAGCTTAAGGAGCCATGCCACCGCCCATTCACTTGTGTTTTCTGTAAATCACTTCCTTGCCTGTGCTTTGTCTTTCTGGGCAAGAAGGCTGTGAGGATTGGTCCAATAAACCCATTCCCTACTGGTGTAACCCAGAGAGAAAGATGAACTGAGTGGGGGTAGTTAAGTGGAGATGGCTCCCTCTCATCTCCAGAAGGGGAGCAGGAAGTGTTCAGGGCCTCTGTCATCAACCTGTTGCCAAATTTGCCCTCCCAAATCCGGAACTAGTCCAACATCACTTTCCCCAAATGCAGAAAACATGCAAGTTTCAGAAGGACCTTAGCTTTCTCATCCTTATGAATGAATTAAGATCTTGCCTGGGAAAGAGCAGGAGCCACTTGGAGAAGGAGAACTGGGAATCTCTCCTCCAAGACTTGTCTGATAACCCAGAGCAGGAGGGGGGTGTTGTCGTTAACTCCTGTCACGCAGGGACCATGCCAGGAAATTAGCCAATAAGGAAAGGAAGGCACTGGGCGCGCGGGAACTTGGGATCTCCTCCCTTGAATAGCGCTAGGCAGCAGAGTGCTGGGTCGCGGGGTCACGTGGCCATTCCTTCCCCAAATCCAATGGCCGACGATGGGGGTGGGGTGACGAGGAAAGGAGGGTGACGAGGCCGTGAGAGTCATGCTTCATTCCTCTCGCAACTTCACTAGCAATGAAAGAAGCTGAAGAGCTTAAGCCCAAATTCCGCTACAACGGGCGGGGCGGGGGCACGACGATCCTGGCACAGGCCCCATGACTAGCCGCGAAAGCGTATTCTGTTGGCAAAAGGGAAGCAGTTTCCAGGCAACATGAGCTGGCGGGAGGTGTGCCTGGAAGCAGCTGCGGGGAGAGAGGAAGGCGGCGGCGGTGGCTCGGCTTGCTCGCCACCCCGCTAAAGCGCGTTTTGAGCCAGCCCTCTTTTGGTAGTGCGCCCCGTCGCGGCGGCCGCCGCTTCCGGAATGCTCCCCGACGCCACCGTTCTGAGCTGGTCTATGTGGCAACTGGAAACAGGGGCGCGCAAGAAAGAGAAGAGGCGTCCTACGTCTCCCTGCCCGCCTCCCCCTCAGCCCCCGGAGATGGAGGCGCCCTGGCTGCCTGGTGGCCAGCCGTAGAGCGCAGCCATGGCTCCTTCCCACCGCCGCCAGGCTGAGGGAGCGACGGCGGGGGCTGAGGAGGGGGCTGCTCCTGCTGCTGCACCGAGATGGGGCGGTCAAAAGTAAATTGGGGGGTGGGCGAGCGAGCGGATCATCCCCGCAACGAGGCGACACGCGCACACCCCGTGGGGCCGAGCCTCCTTGGCGGGAGAAAGTTGGGAGCGGGAAGGGGCTTACCTGGGTCCTTCTTAGGCACTGTGGAAAAAGGAGGGTGGGGGTACCCGGCCCCTTGGTCTCGGGTGGGTGGCGTGTTTTAAAAGATCGGCCGTGGCTGGCTCTCGTGTCTTTCCCCTCCCCCTTAGCTCTTTGTGTGTGTGTGTGTGTGCGTGTGCGAGAGGGTCCGCCGCGCGCTGCGCTCTCGCGTGACGTGACGGGACCGTGTGTCATTTCCGCACAAGGACACTGAGCCTCGAGGAACCACTGCGGCCACCCGGGACAGAGAATGTGCAAAGGGAGGGAGGGGGGGAGGCGGGCTGATGAAGTCGAGGCACCACAGCGCGCGAGAGAATGCAGCGGCCCCTTTCGTTCCACACACAGCCCTCCTCCTCCTCCTCCCCGCGCGCGCTTGCGAACCCCGCCCCCTTCCCCGTGGCTGTGCCTGGTGGAAGAAGCCGTTAGGGACAGTCTGTCACTCTCGTGCTCCTTCCTCCGTCAGTGCTCGCCCCCTCCCAATTTCCACACCAACGGTCACGCCGCGAAAAATAACTGCTAATAACACCTCGTGAGAGGCGTCCACGCTCTCTCCCAAGTCATATGCTGGGTGGCGTGGAATTTCCCGGGGGTGGGCGAGGAAAGGGAGAGAAAAGAAGGGAGATGGCAGTTACGTTTTAAATACTTCTGCTCCGTCTAGTCCCAGATTGCCGCTAAACAGACCTTCCTTTCCTAGAGATAAGAGCGGAACAATCCGCCCTGAACTGAGAAGCAAGCACTTGGTTGAGTGCCGTGCTACCTGGCCACCCCACCACCCACCACCCACTTCTGTGTTCTAAGCCCCGCCACCCCCAGCCAGAGGTGAGTAACTTGTGGTCCTCCAGATGTTCTGGCCTACAGCTCCCATCAGCTGTAGTCAGCATAGCCAATGGTGAGGTATTATGGGAGTTGTAGGCTGGAGGACCCCAAAATGCCCACGCCAAAAGGTTTCTCTAGCCCTGCTGCTGTTTGAGCAAATGTGGCCACTTATGCTTCTTCTAGCCCACCATGTTTGGTGGCAGAATTATTTTCTATGCTTAGATTTATTTATTTATAACCCACCTATATACAAAGTACTGTAGGTGGCAAAACAGTTTAACAACAAAAACCCTAATACAGTCTAGAAGCAGTATATAGCGATTGTCAAAGAGAAATAATTCTAAAAAGGGAAGGCCTGCCAGAATAAGAGTCTTTTAATTCCCACTCTAAAACATTCAAAGAGGTCAGCAGGTGCATTTCTAAGGACAGGTCATTCCACAGCTGAGGGGTGGCAAACAAATTGTGTGTGGCAGCCAATCCCACATTAGGCAGTTGCAGCAAGTAATCCTCAGAGGACCCAGTGGCGGACTGGGACATAGGGGAGGAGGTGCTTCCTGAGGTACCTAGGAGCTAGACAATGTAAGGCCTTAAAGGTAATACCAGCACCTTATATTTTGCCCGGAAACAAATTGTCAGCCAGTGTAAAGATTTTAAAACTGTAATGTGGTCCCCAGGGGATGTCCCAAAACCAGCCTGGCTGCCATATTTTGTGCCAGTTGGAGTTAACGAACTTGCTATGTAGTTTTAACGTGGAGCACATAGGACAATAGTGGGATGGATGTAAAAACGTCCATGAATTTATCCTTGGTAGTCCAATTGAGCCTCCAGGGCCAGAGGCAGTATACCTTTCAATGCTAGTTGCTACAGAGCAAACAACACAACTGAGCAAACACCACAACAAATACTGTGATCATGCAAGATAATAATAATAATAATAATAATAATAATAATAATATAATATATTTCTTACCTGCCCCTCCCTTTGGATCGAGGCGGGGAACAACATTAGAACAATACATCTTAAAAATTCTTGATTTAACATTGATCTGGATAGTCCTGCCACAAAAGGCTAGTCTTTAAAGCTGCCTTAAAATCACACAGAGTTAATTTCACGAATCTCCTCCGGCAGGCCATTCCACAATCTGGGGGCGACAGAAGAAACGGTCCTCTGGGAAACTGATGTCAGCCTAGTTTTAGCTGACTGAAGTAAGTTCGCCCCAGAGGACCTGAGTGTGCAGGGCGGACTGTATGGGAGAAGGCGATCCCGCAGGTAACCTGGACCCAAACCATTTAGGGCTTTAAAGGTAATGACCAACACTTTGTACTTTGCCTGGAAACTAATTGGCAGCCAGTGGAGTGATTTTAATGTTGGGGTAATATGCTCACCCCTAGATGTACTGGGGTGATACAACAATTCAGAAAATATCCTAATAAAACAATTGAAAAATATTTCAAATTTCATCTCTGACAGTTTTATGGTATCACATTTGTGTTTTATAGCAAGGGCGGGCAACTTATGGTCTTCCAGATCTTTTGGCCTTCAACTCTCATCAGCTTAGTCAACACAGGCAGTGGTGAAGGATGATGGGAGTTGTAGAGCAAAAGATCTGGAGGGCCACATGTTGCCTAATGCTGCATAGGATTATTTCACACTGAATGTATAATGTACTATTAATTTTGCACATACTGTTTTTCTGAAATAATTTATGTTTTAAAGCATACAAATATATATCTCATAGTGCTGTAGAAAAGGATGGTAACACATAATATGATGCAGTGATTCCCCTCCCCCAAAATATGATCAATCCTGATATGAGGAATCTCTTAAGAGAATAAGGAGAACATCACAATGTAGCAGAACTTTATAAGATCTACATTTCATGATACAAAATACATAATAATCAAACTGTTGCTGTATAGTTATAACATGATGTATCAATATAATATGTAAACACAAGGAAGGTGCTCCCTCTCTCCCTTCAAACCTGCCCTCAAAATTCACTTTTTTCTGGAACCTTTGGTTTACTCTCTTAGAGCACCATCTTATGAAAGTTTAGGCAGAAAAAAGTCCTACAATTCCTAGCATGGCTGGTTGGGGAATCCTGGAAGTTGTAGGACTTTTTTCCTGTCTAAACAGGCATAGTTCCCATTCTTTATTGAAACCAAGGCTGAAAAATTGCATGCTTACATGGAAGCATGTGCCATTGAACAGAGTGAGACTTAACTTTCAAGGAAGCATGCATAGGGTTGCACTGAATGCATAAGTACATATCATTTTATTAATGCAGATATGAACAATGTTGATCCCTGTGCCTTGTTTTTATCCCTCTGTTGTCTTCCCTCTGCCAAATATAGATTACAAGCTTTTTGGGGAGGAACCTCTCTTTTGAATTGTGTTACTTTTTCATGTTAAATGCGATAAAAAATATAATTGCACAAATATATTTTGAGTTCCATTTTTGGTAGAAAAGGGGTACAAGTCAAATAAATAAATAAAATAAAAATATTGTTACCGAGTGTCTTCTGGTGTTGCTGGTAATTATAGCAGCAGGCACTTTCTGCAACATATTAACACTGCAGTGCCTTTTGAGATAGGCCTAGAATATGACTGTGGAGTTTCTTGGAAAGTGAGTATCCCCACTTCTGTTGGTGAGTTTTTCCTTCTTTTGGGCCATCTATATTATTTACAGGACATCAGGCTGGCTATTTATCAAAGAGACCCCCCCCCCTTTTCTGTAGATTTTACTCCAGACACTGAAATAATATTGGTGGAAGTATTACCCTCGCTGGATGCAGCTTGTCATGACGTCCAAAGTTGGTGAGGGTGGGTGATGGGGATGGTTTACAAACCACTCTGGAACCCATGGCTTATTCTAGAGTTTGGGGTGGTTCATAAGTCACTCCACCCAATCTTGCCAGTTCAGATGCCTGCATTGTATTACTCTGCTATATACAATACCGATTCATTCAGGTTTTTGAAGGAAAGTTTCTCTCGTTGCTTAGTACTTGGCCAGAGTAAAACATTTGGATTAGCCTGTATTATGTTGGATGCATTAACCAATTTACCTTTGTTTATGGGTATTAATTTTACTAATTTAAATAATCTTTTCCTAGGCAAATACTGCATGTGTTGTGAAAGATTTCTTTTCCTGTTTCTCTCTTCAATCTGGATCTCTAAGATGAACAAATGTGATACAGTAGTGAAAGTGTCACATTTCAAGTCTTTTTCTTTCTTTTATTACATTTCTATACTATCCAATAGCCAAAATACTCTGAAAGGTCCACGATCTGATAAAGTATAATGTAAAAACTTTACATTCAAAAAATTAATATGTTTTGAAACAAGTTTCACTTCTGCCATGGAGGTAGTGTGTGGCCTTAGGCACAACATTATGACCTTGTCCACACATCAACCTCTGAAGCAGGCATCATGTATTTAGAGGCATCTGGGAGACTGTGGCAGTTAGACACAAAGAGTCCACTTCTAGCTCTTTCACCATCAGTACTCGCTCATTCTTGCAATAGAGCCAGGCTTGTTCCAATAACAAAGGGGAACAAAGAAGTCATAGCAATTTTTTATTCCCTGCTGTTTGAAGTGAAGCCAGATTAGGACTGGAGAAGAGTTAGACAAACCAGTCAGCTTTATTTTCTTGCACATTTCATTATTTAAAAATCTCTAGTTCTTGTGATCCTTATTATGAAGAAATGTGCACATTTTAGAAAGCTCTTAACAAACAACAAACAAACAGAGCAAAATTCTTACCCATATGTATCAGCCAAATTCAAGAGATATAGAGAGGAGCATAGTGTAACTGCCTGCCTGCAGCTCTTAAATATGAGATTGTCAGGAAGGGAAAAAAAGGTGACAACCTTAATTCAGCACCACAAATATGATTGAATGCACAGGACAGTACTCAAAGGGGTGCTCTGCCCCCAGTGTGTCTCAGAAATTTAGTGCTTCCATGGGTAACCGGAAATGAAAAGGAACACTCATTTCTGGAATGGGGCAGTTCAGCAGAGCATTAGGAAGATCTGTCCTGATTCAGAAACAAGTGTTTCCTCACATTTTGGGTCTTCGACCTTGTGTACACCAGCCGTTTATTATAGAATAATATTGAAGTCGCCCCTACTGGACCAGATGATGCACAGCTGATCCCGCTGTGATCTCAGCTCCACCACTCAGTTATTTCAGGATTTTGCTGATTGGTTTTGTCACAGTTTTTTACCCTCTTTTGCTACAATCCCAAAGTCTGTGGCCAGTGTGCCCCTCCCCTTTGTGAGGTTGTTGCTGTTCGCTGTGAGTTCCGGGATCAGCAAACAGCCAATGACCTGTGAGGGGCATGTGCATGGGTATTGGCGTGTTTCACCACCAAGTTTTTTTAAAAAAACGTATATCTGTGCAGCGTTGCACATTTGCTGGACTTCCTATCCACCCCATGTGTAGCTATGCATTTGCGTTTGTGCGGATCTCTGAAGAGTCATTAAAGAAACATCCCCATAGCCGTGTAATCTGCCTATCCCCGCCCACCTCTCCCAATACACATGTAGAAGCACCATCACGGGACATACGTCCTCCAGCAACGGCACTCCTGAAAATGCAGGAAATTTCGCTCGTGTGTGTTGATCTCGGAAGCGAGAAAACTCACAACCACTCCTTCCTTGCGAAAGGGCTGTAAGAGTAGATTAGGCCTTTAGGAACTGTAAAATCTCAGGTGTGCAAGTGGTGGGTCCCGCTTGCACAACAGAATCAGTGGGATGTGCCACTTTTGCAATAAGAATTGGTGGGAGCACAGCATCCCATTGGATATTGTAGTTATGGACAGAAACCAAGACTTTTAAGACCTATACACTCAGATTACCTGGACCAATAAATTGAATATGTCAGTTTTGCTTTCTCTCGCATTCTTTTAAAAAAATAAAAAAATCTTAAATTCTTTCCGTCCTCTTCTAAAGAGATTTGGGTATTTTGGCAAGTTCTTGTCAAGAAATGAGAGGTCACTGAGTTCATCCGAGGGCCTGCTCCTGGTGGTTCCACCTAGATCCATCCTCCAATTGGAATCCACCAGGGGAAGAGCCTTCAGCGTGGTGGCGCCCCTCCTGTGGAATTCCCTGCCTCTGGAGGTCAGACAGGCTCCAACCTTGTACTCCTTTCGGCGCCTCCTGAAAACATCTTTATTCCAAGAAGCCTTTCTTTAACATGCAGCCTTGGATTTCTGTGTTGTTGTTGTTGGTTTTTGCTTCTTTTTAAATTTTGTTTTAACTGTTTTATTCTGTTTTTATTTTCATTTTACCTTGTACACCGCTCCGAAATTTTTTCAATGAGGAGCGGTATATAAATATTCTAAATAAATAATAAATAAATGAAATGAACAAAATTCTTATCCATCCCTAGCTGGAAGGTGAGTGAGTGACTGAGTCAACTAATAGTGGTGATGAAAGAGCGGGAAGGGTTTTCTCTGCAGGTGTCTCTACCTGTCAGTTCTGACAGCTGTTGCTGGTACAGTCAACCACAGGCTATTTGGTTGACTGTGCTGCATGCTGGATCTACATCTCTTAATCTGTATTTCCCATCTATTCAAAAGCAAATAATTGAACTATTTGGTACAAGGGTGAAGGAAATAAATTTTGAATAGTGACTGCTAATGAGAAAGAATTTTATCATATCTTATCATATAGTACTGTGTTCTAATTTCTGTTATCAACTCTTCTCCATTCCTGTCTGCTTCCTATAGGTCTTCTTCTCTGAATAATTTGTGTAGCTTTTTTTTCTTTGTCTCAGTTGTTGCTCTTTGCTCATTCGGATCTTTGGGCATCACTTTGCCTCTTAGAGTCCACAAATTCCTCATCATCATATTCCTTATATTTTCCCTTTCACTAAAATCTATTTCCTCTTTACCTTTGTGAGAACATCAAAAATCTACATTACTCTATCTACTGTACAAATCATTAACTGGGGGCATTAGCACCAAATCTGGCCCCAAGTATCAGCTGGCTAATGTTCTACATATGTTTGGAAAAAATGAGTACTATTATGAACACATTTAAACATAACATCATATACCAAGCTAAGGCATTATGAGATTTAGATTTAAAATACAGCCCAATCTACTGAAATTTATTCTCCTACAACACAGTGAATTTCATCAGCTGCTACAATTTCTCTGTCCCCTTTCTGAGAAGCTGCACTGCTGGGATTCCTTCTTCCCCTGCACAATTATTAAAGGTACAGGGAACCTACCTGCTTTTGTGCCTGGCTGCCTTAACTCAATATGTAATCAATAGGTTAAATCATTTGTACTTAGTTCTACAGAGTGTTGTTTTACCTGAAAATGCTTTACATTATGATGTTTAGCAACACACAGAGAGAGAGAGAGAGAGAGAGAAGGGAAAAGCAAACTTGTGCAAAGCAAACTCTGCTTCACAAATGAAAAAACATTTGCCAATCTGAACTCCACCTTATTTTTTTACTCTATAGCGTTGGCCTCAGGCACAGCTGCTATTAGGGGACCCAAGCCCAGAAGGGACCCTGCAGGGCCTCAGCTACCCATCTAGGAGTGTGATTATATTGTTCCCCTAACAGCTCTTATTGGAACCAGAATAATAAGCACACCAATTGCAAATAGACTACATAGTACTCTTATATTGGCTTTCCACACACTTTCACAAATACAAAATAAAAGCATTTGGATGTGTGTTCTACAAATCATTTATTGAGAAGTGTTTTCTGCTTCCTATTTTTTTGCCTTTGGCTAAAAAGCTACTCTTTGATACTTAAAGAAAACCCACTTTATTTGGATGGTAAGTGCTTTCAAATTCCATATAATTCAAGAATTTTTTTTTAAAGATGATGGGGGGAGGGGTCATGAATTTAGGACCATTGCAGAAATAATCACCACCACCACAAAATATATATCTCACTACAGCAATCCTCTCAATATGTTCATGCCAACCTGGAACTTCGGTACATTTCTCCTACAATGTTGTAGAAAGAAAGATGTTGCTGCCACCACTCTAGGGATACATGTCCTTAGGCTGCAGTCAATCAGTTTATTATGTTACATTTCCTAGGTTGTGAGCTTGCATTGACTGTGTACTTAAATTTATTTTCTAAAATTAATCTCTAGCTTTCCTAATGCAAGGACTACCACATTTTTCATTTCTCTGACTTAAAAGAGATATGTGAATTCTGATTATTCAACTAACTCCTGGTTATGTATTTATGTCCAAGGGAAGAGCCACCATTTTCTTTTCTTTCTCAATATTGTTCTGCAGAATGTGAGATCTTTTGCTCAAGACACAAATGCAACTAACAAGCTTGCAAAATCTTCTGAAGGCTACAATCCTGAGCATACATGCTAAAAATTGACAGTGCAGTGCTACATTTACACTGAATGGACATCAGCTTTAGGTGGTAATCCTGTACCTGTGTATCTGGGAGCAAGCCCCATTGAACTCAATGGGACTTATTTCTGGGTAGACTTTCATAGGCTTACACAGTATTAACTCAGTCTCCTGAACAAGATCTTGAAAATTCACAAGTGCAGGGAACTCTACAGCAGCCTTCCCCAACCTTGGACCTTTCAGACATGATGGGACTATAACTCCTAGCCATTATATCTGGAGGGCATCAGGTTTGGGGAAATCTGTTCTAAAGTGGATTGCCAGAGTTATACTTGTATAACGCCTTTGGTGCAGGGTCAAAAATGGGTCTGGGCTCTCTTGGCACTCCACAGGCAGCCTACAAGAGTTAAATAAATTGCCCTCTCCCAATTCAACGCAGACCACAAATGATGCTACAGCAAGACCTGCAGAAGAAGCCAGTCTGCCTCGAGCTGTTGTTCTGTGATGTTGTCACCTTTATGTTCCAGCAAAGCTCCCACTTTTCCAAGCTGTTTGACAGTCAGTTATGTAACAGGTGCTGCTCTGCCTGGCGTGAGAATGCCAGATTCCTTGTAGATTTCAAAGATACAGGAGGAGCCCTTCTTGAATAAACCAATTCAGACATCATTCTGCAATATGGGTCAATAAAACCATTGTCTTGCAATCAAGAGATTTTTTTCTATAACCACACTAATATAACAGTAAAATGAACTCCTCAGTGTACATGTGTAATACAACTCCATAACCCTTCTAAAGTGCTTCAATGTACTTTGGAAGCAAAGGTTCTTTAATTTGAAAGCTTGAGACCATGTGCAAAATTTCAATAATCCTATTGAAGTAAACAGGCTAAAACTACCAATAAATTTCATATTTATATCTCTATTTGTAATATTTTCCTTTTATTTAAATATGGGATTCAGGGATATATTATTGCACTTTTTTATCTAGTCTATAGCTTGAACATTGGCCCAGTAGTATTAGATCCTCAATTGACTATGATTTGTCAAACCCAAACAGAGCATCTTTCAAACCTCCCCACACCAAAACTATGTTAGCCAACTCTTTCGTACTGAGGTGTCCTGACTTGCTCCTGCCCCTTCATTCTTAAGGAAATATTAGATCCCACTAGTAGTATCAACAACAAAATGTTGCAGTGTTGGGTGCTCCTGCTTAGAGTTCCAGCCAACCAAGGTTCCAGGATACTCCATTCCATTCCCTCTTCCCTAGTTTTCCATACTCCTCCCAAGAGTCAGCCATATTTCCATGGCTACTGAACATGCTCTGTCCTCCTTTGTTTGGTTTGGGGGACTTCAACCCCCTTACATTTGAACTTTGGCAAACACTGGGATTCTCCCCAAACCTAGTGATATTCTGTTGCTCATGTAGTCATGCTTGATGAGTAACTCAGACTGGGTAACTAGATTTACCAACAGACATAATATACTTGTTGATATACCATTGCAGGCAGATATGCTGGGACCAGAATTTAGGATGGGCATAGTATTAGTAATCTAATAGCTGAAAGTTTAAATTACTCTGAAAGAACTGATGAACACAGCCTATGTATTTCTGTCTTCTATGAAGAAGCTGTTTTATTAGCTAAAATGTGAACGGGAGGACGGACTTGCCAAGACAAAACCACATTTTGGTAACATTCTTTGTGGCATTCGCTTTGTTATGCTGCTGTTGAGCATAATGATGCAAACAAGTATGCAATTGTACAAAATTATTGCCACTGATTTGCATATGAAACGCACACCTTTTACTGCTGCATGCTGGCATTGTTTAACTAGGTTATAAATAGTGGGGCTGAGTGCGTGTGCGTCCATAACAGAAAATGGTCTCTGATGAGCACATGCAAAGAACGAAGAGCTAGTCAGACAATGCTGAAATTGGAAGAGCTTTCACTGAAACTAGCTATGGGAGCTAATGCTTCATTTCTCGATCATCTTTCTGTAAAAAGAGCTACGCCGAAAGCCCCACAAGTAAATTTCTCTGTCTCTCTTAAAAGTGAATGAACCCTCTCAAAGAATCAGGTAGGAAACAAGTGGTGGATCTTTGGTCCACAGGCCTTTAATTGGTAGGCTGGGTTACACGACTGCATCACAGCCTCATTTCAGAACAGCAGCACTTCCACCATAGGAGTATATGGCAACAAATTAAGTGGATGTTTTCTCTTTTGAGTGAACTCTTCTGCCATAGAAACCCCAGTGTATTGCAGAAAATTAAGTGGTGTCTTCTTGAGTCCACACTCTTCACATGGAGCAGTGGCCAGCCCTTGTGCTACTAGCTGAACTATAAATGCAGAAGCAGCTATGCACCATAGGAGAGTATCAATAAAAGTGGACAAAGTGACTGTCAGGAAAGCTTATATACTGAGGAAATACTGATAATTTTTAAAAGAATCCTAGGGTTCCTACTGCTCTAAAGTCTGTACAAGAGCAGTAAACACATAATTTTTAACACTGCCACACTTCCATGTCTTCTAAGGTAGTTAATGTCAAGGTCCGGGGTGTGGGCAGCAAGGCCTCAGCGCAGGAATGGACGGCAGTGGAACCAGCAACAGAGTCCAGGCAGGGCCGGAGGCAAAGGGCGTGGTCCAGAGACAAGCAGGGTTCAGAGTCCAAAGGCAAACAGAGTCCAAGCAGGGCCGGAGGCAAAGGCAAGGTCCAGAAGCAAGCAAGGTTCAGAGTCCAAAGGCAAACAGAGTCTGAGCAGGGCCGGAGGCAGAAGGCGTGGTTCAGAGTCCAGGAGCAATAGGGTTCAAGCAGGGCCAGAGGCAAAAAGCATGATCAGGCATGGTCTGGAATCACAGGAAGGGGCTACAGCAGGCACAGGAGACCGTGTTGCTGTGGCAGAGGCTGCAGTGGAAATGCCATTCTTATATAGCCCTTTCCTGGCTGCTCCCAGCTGGTCTGCATCAGCCCATCTGGGAGTGCTTGCTGATATGTGCCTAGGTCCTGCAACTACTCTGCGGCCGGCAAGGTGCACTGCAGCCCCCAGGTGGTGCTGTAGGACAGAACCGGACAGTGAAAACAGTAAATGCTACAGGAATAACTTCTAGCTTTTGGTTGGTAATGAGGCAATGATGACAGCTTCCTCAACCCACACTCAGTACAATGGTGGATAAATGGACGTACTAGATAATTCAACACAGAGGCTGTTCCTAGCAAATAAGCAAAGGAAGGACTGGTTCCTTCACATAGCTATGAGGGCATGATACGGATTGTCTCTGGAGATTGTTTTGGTTCTGATATTTTTCGACTCCACATCTCTCTTTAGAGAAATAATTGTCAGATCAAGTTTGTCCACTAATGTAAAAATCGGTTTTTAAATGCCATTGCATTTTTAACAACTTTGTTGGGAAAAAGTTGCTGACCAGTAGAATTTTTAAAAAATTCTGATCTCCTAAATTGTACAAAGCAAAAGATTTCACATTATGCTTTTTTCATGCACATAGGTTTTACATTAAAAGAATGTACTTTTATACATTTTCATTTTAAAGAAAAAACAGTGCATGAATTTTCTTTTATGGAAAGGAAGAATAATCTTTCATCCATCTCTCAAGCATGGTCATACAAAAGAAGACATACTGACACAATCATTTGAAGGGGGGGGGTGAGATTCAGAGCTTCGTGAAGTGTAAGAATCTCTTACACATGGGGGAGCCAAAGTACTCTTCTGTCTAAAGCAGAGGGTAACAGTGATTGTAGACAATAATATACCCATGAAGCAAGGACTTAGAAAATTTGAAAGGAAAAAAATATTATAACGTCTGTATATTATGAACAACAGTCTTAAAATTAAAAGGAACACTCTGAATGTGAGGAATCAAATCCTGTTTGTTCATGCATTTTTTCATCTCCATTTAAGATTTATAAGTATTCTACACTTCACTAACCTGTCCCAGTCATGGCAACAAAGTTGTGTATCATGTGCAAACACACCTACAGTATATAATAGAATGTGGGTTGTTACAGTGCTTGATGAGAGATTTTCAGTTCTTAATTACACTACAGTAGGATAAAAGGGTACTTACGTCATATTGGGCACAGAGGAAGGGACGGGTTGCCCTTGAAGAGAAAGTATTTTAAGATTCCTTTGATAATAATGATATATCACATATATAAGGACAGTTGGGGCTCATCTACACCAAGCATGATATTCCACTATGGAAGCGGTATGGAAGCGGTATATAAAAGGCAGGAGCCACACCAAGCAAGATATAGCAGTATGAAAGCAGTATATGATATGTGTCAATGGGCCCCAACAGTTGTCAGTACACTTCAATACTGCTATAAAGCAGTAGTGAGGCCTTTTATATACCATTTTCATACCACTTTCATAGTGCAATATCATGCTTGGTGTAGATGAGCCCTTGGTCTTCACTGACTCCCCAAGGTATAAAAATGATCAAGGTTCTGCTATTATAGATAAGTGGGGGGGGGAATAATATGGGTAGTCCAAGACACTTTCATTACTAAATATATCTGCAAACACATGACATGAAGTCTACAGTACCCTATATAGAATATGGTTAAAAGTGCCTGTCTGAGGGGAAAAGCTCATTGAAAGTGAAAACCAGAATCGAAAACACTGGTAGCTGCAAATGGGACAATGAGTACAGTTTGAAGGTTTGTGGCTGTTATTCTTCACCCACCAGCACACACTTAGGAGGGACATTTGCAGTAGTAGCCAAAAATGTGACATTTACTAGCAGTAAATAACTGCGCAGCGGACTATCCCAAAGCATTACACAACGAATCAAATTTCACGATTTTTCGGCACATGAATGACAGTTTATCTCAATGTTACAGGCTGAAAAATATTAGCCAGGAGATTGAGTGGTTTGTGTAAAGTCACTCTGCAATCCTGACAGAACCAACTGAACCACCTGATCATGTTTCCTAAAAGAGCTCAATATATAGTTTGCTGAAAGAAGCTAGTGTGAGTTCAAGAGGTAAATAGGGATAGTGATTTATCTGTAGGATTCCAATGCCTTCAATATAGAACAAAAGCATTCATTAAAAAGACACCATGAATAGCTACCATAGAACTAGAAGAAATCTCTTAAGGGTCTAGGCCATAGCTAGACCTAAGGTTTATCCCTGGATCGTCCAGGGGTCAAACCTGTTCATCTAGGTGACACACAGGGGATCCAGTGCTCAGGCAGGGGTGAACCCTGGATGATCCCAGGATAAACCTTAGGTCTAGCTGTGGTCCTAGTCTCTCTAAGGCACAACTTTTAAATGTCCAATCATTTCAATGGGAATTTGCACAGGACCATTTGCTACTTAACATCCTTTAAAGTCCCTTTTAATATCTTTTAAAGAAATGCTAGGTATGCTAAGTTAGAAAACAAACCTAAACTTATTAAAGATGGTAAATTAATCTCAAATTAGGAAACACCTATATATGCGCCTCCTTGAGTTCTGCCCATAACTTCAGTTATTTCACTCATATATTGATTGTACAGATACTTATAACAGACAAATTTTAATGTCTAATGGCTTAAATTGCAATCTAGAGTACTTGGCATATGCAATTGTGTTGATGGGCAGTGTTCTATATTGCTGCTGTGTTTCCACTAGTTTTTTTGTGCCAGTGGGACCCACTGCTAGTGCAACAGGAACTAGGGCTTCCTAAAACAACACTGTAAATGAACGGAAATACTTGTTTCCAGTTATGCCATTAACTTCTAGCTTCCTATTGTGCTAGCAGTAGCTGCTGTTAGCACATAGGCAGCATAAGATATTTCCCCAGACCTTCATCTTCATGTAGCTCAAGTGGTAGAGGTTTTTGTTGAATCTTTCAATTAAACTTCCTGATATTGTAGAACTTTTTGGGTTCTATTTTCCAGAAAATTCTGCATGAGTGCCATTCAAACAGGAATATATCCCATAACTGCAGTGATGATCTCTTTATAGAGTTGCTTAATAAGTGAACCTTTATTGGCATGGATTCAGATTTCTCTCTTCATGGTTGTTCCTACCACTACTAGATGTGTGCACAGAGACACACAAATTGTTTTTGGGAAGTGGCAATTCTTTTTCCAGCTAGTACACGTATTGCTCTTGAGAGTGTGTTGTGGCACATGGTTGCACTAGTGTCAAAGGCAACTATTGGATAGTGCTTGTGACATCACTAGTGGCAAGTCACATAATTCCAAAATTGACAATGCTAATAAAGCACACACTTGACCTGACTAGTACATACCAACCACAGATGAAGATATTACACACAAAAATGTGAATATGGTGTACAAAAATATAGGCAATACTCTGAAAATCTTAATATATACATGGATGATGATTTTGATCTTTATAGGATCCCAATGTAATCCTGTTTTTCAGACACTGCTTCTTCAGAAAATGGGATGAAAGGCACATAATTCCACAATGAAGTTAGAAAGCATGCAAAACTCCCATCAGATTCAATTGTGCTTGCATAGGTAGGTTTCTCTGTGCTCAAATCCCCAAAATTCAGACTTCAGAAATATATTTGCTGATTATTTGAAGAAGTTGTAATACAAGGTAAATATTAATATGTCAAAATCAGACACCCAATGGAATGCCAAGCTGAATCCCACAATTCAGCCCATAGAATGAAAGGCTGCACTAGGTGCCATAAAGAGCTCATCTCTAGATGTACACTTCAGCTGTATTCAGACAGTAGAGAATTTTTGTGTGCATACATTGGGCCCCAGCTCATTTTTTCACTTTTAGATGAGAAATGTTGTCAAGAACAGGGCTATTTCATATTTTCTGGAGTTGTGTGAGAACTTGGCCTTGTTGAAAAGATGTACAATCCTCTGCATGTGTACTGGGAAGTAAGTCCCTTGGAGTTCAATGGGATCTATGCTCAGGTAAAAGTTTATAAAATTGTAGCTTTAATATGTCACAACTTTAGGTCACTGAATGTTCAGTTAGGCTGGGACGTCTACTGCACAGAGAACATAGTTTCTGAGGAGTATTGGCAGCTAAGTGATTGATAGCACAGTGCTGGCAATCAACAAGTCCTCCAGAGATCAAGCAGTGGGTGAGAGACCTGTTAGATCAAGCCATTATGGAGACAAAAGCATATGTTAAGAGAGAATAAAGAGAAGTTTCAGGATCTCTGTGATAACTTTTTGGATCACTCTGGGAATCCTCTGCCTATTTCTAGCAACACCAATTAGCATCTGAATTCACTTTGCTTAGCCACCATCTTTTTAGTGGCTATCAGCTTTATTAGCCGGACTGGCACTGGGCAACGTGGGGGCTAATCTTGATGGTCATTTTGTAAGTTGTAAATTACTGTGCCAAATGTACTTAAACCCCCGCTCCCATACAACTATTAACAACAACAAAAGTAACTGTTTCCTATATAATTCTTGATGCCCTCTTTGCCAATACTGAATGTTATTCAGGGGTTTGAAAATTTAACTAGTTTGATATACATTTTCATACATTTACTAAATAACTGAATTGTAGTAATGCTACTTTGGTGAACAAGAAATACACTAAAATTATCACTCTGACAGGAATATCAAAATCCATTCTATCATGGTAATGTGAATCTTGGAAGTATAACTAAATATATAATTTTAAAAAAGTCCTTTGAGGAGTAACATACTGGTCCATTGTATAGAAGGTTTGTGACACTTCACTTTAGTGTGTGTGTGTGTGTGTGTGTGTGTGTGTGTGTGTGTGAAGAAGTTAACTGAAATAACTCCACTTAGTGTTTGAGAGAGCAATGTAATGAAATCTGTTTGCTGTGCTAGCTGTCTCCAGATTGGGCTGTAATTACACCACAGAAGGAAGAAAGGTAGCTGAGTCTCAATCTGGATCATTTATGTAAACTCAGCCTTCTTGTCAACGACGTTCTCAGATTGCAAGCATGCAAACCACAAAAATCATCTCCTATGAACAAAATAGAGACAGTGTCAGATTCCAGGCTTCTGATATACCTTGTATTCTCTCTGTAATAGGACTTTAACATTTGACACAGTAAGGTTAAAAAACTTCTCATGTAATATACATCTATTCAGGGAATGAAATCCTGTACTGACTGGGGAGGGGTGGGGGAGAAGAACTATCCCTTAATCCTTTATGGCAGAATAATGAAGCACAGACTTATGAAGAAGCATTTATTTCGTATGAACAGAATCAGAATGTTCACTGAATCGAAGAAAAATGTAGTATCTGTTTTTGTTGAAGGAAATGAAATGATATACAGAAGTCAAATACTTCACTGTCCTGGAAGTTTAAAATCCCATTGCTAGAACCAAATTGAAAACTTTACCAAAAATGTGTTCAAAATTGTTCTTTTATACAGAACCACATCAATATCCTAATGCTCTTACCATACCTGATGTGCTCCCTCAGCAACACTTCCAAACACGCAACACATTAGGCACAAGGTGATTTCATATTTAAATACACAGAGAAACAGTAGGCAGACATAGCTGCATGCAGTCAGATAAAAGATTCCCTCCTTTCCCCTGCTAATTCATCGAGCTGCCCTTCATGTTGATAAATTGGTACATTAATTCTGGTTTTAAACAGCCCTCTCTCTGGCAGATTTAGAAAGCATTCCTCCTGACACCTGCAGCTTCACGCCCCCCTCTGTCTTCTCTAGTGCAGGAAAACCACAGGCCACCACACTGGCGCCATCCCTGGCTATGTCCAATCAATAAGGACTTATTTCCTGTCCATTTGCTGAGGTCACAGAAGCGAGTCTCATTAATTATTTCTACCAGTGCAGCCTCAAGTGTGCTTCTGGCATGACAAGTGAAAACTGTTTGACCTTTTTTCCCTAATTTTGTTTGTAGCAGTTCCGAAGGATAGATGTTCATTTGGGAATGTGGTGAGTGGAACAGAAACACATTTTTTTTAAAGCCACCGACACATTTAGATTCTCAGCAATGGCAGATTTTGGCTCTCACAACTATGATGCGTTCCGCTCATTTCTGTAAATTAACAGTAGTTTCTTTTTCCAGTTGTACATCATGAAAATCTTGTCACGGCATAAACAATGTTTTCTAAAGCAGATCTGGCCTCTGAGGGAGGGAAGCACTCCAGAGCCTCCAGTGCTCTGTTTCCATGGAAACGGCACAGGTCAATAGCTGAAGTCACACCTTTGCCAGCCTTGATTGCATCTTGCAACTGTGAGAAAACACATACACAATATCATCAGTTTTGACAGAAATAACTAAGAAAACATTATGGATTCTGTATTTTCATGAGTGGATTGTTTAACTAAATGACTAAAAAAATGCCATACAGGTAATCTTCTAATAAATGAAACAGCCCCAATCAATTTAAATTAATCTATCACTTATTGATAACTCAAGATACTCAGCGATTCAAAGATGAACGTAACTGCAGTAGGCGGCTTCCAAATAATCATGTATGTAATGCTTGCCTAAAAGGGATAAACCCAACAAATAATCTCATACATAATAAATTAATCAATTCACATCACAAGCAAGTGGATTAATGTACACATTTACTTGTATATGCTATAGCAACATATTTTGCTCCGATTACACACTGTGCATTTTAATTTCTAGAATATAATTTCAAAATAATTTTTCTGTGATGGTTCAATCCACAACCCCTTTACTCTGGGGAGACATTCTCCCTGCTCTCTGACCTTAATAAAATTAACCACGAAGCAAAAAGGCTGCATATTGAGTCCCATGGGAGTGATCCACCAAACCCTATAATTGTGCAATCTTCTTTTATTCCAAGGGGAATCACATGGGTGTCTGAGGTAGTCTAATTTAGATCAACATACATTGTGCAGCAGCATTTGCAGGAGACTGAGCTTATTGGAAAACTTGTTATCAACAATGATACCATTCAAGAAAGTGAGGAAATGCTAACTGAAATAGATGATAAGTGAACAACAGCCCATTCCTGGATTTGTTACGAGCATGAGGGGTAGGCAATCTGGTTCCTTACAGATGTTTTAGAATGCAACTCCCATCAGCCCCAGCCAGCATGGCCAATGGTCAGGGATTATGAGAGTTGTCATCCAAAACATCTGGAGGGCACCAATTTGCCTATCCTTGTTAGACACTTCCAAGTTGCATTGAAAAAGTTTATCATTTGCTTAACTATCCTGTTAAAATAAATTGAAACATTGCCTGGATTTATATCCTATATGAACTAACTCTTCAGCAGAGAAAGGGAATAATTTTGAATATGTGCTGTTAAGATGTAATGGAGAAGATATTTATTACACCTTATATCCCACCTTTTCTTCAAAGAACTCAACACAATATACATGGTTCTCCTCTCCCAATTTATCCTCATATTACCCTATGCGAGACATTGACTGGACCAAAGTCATCCAATGAAATTCATAGTGCAGCAGTGATTTCAACCTCAGTCTCCTCTCACCAACACCAATCATAATACTCCATCACTAATCTCTACAACTTACAGGGATACTCTTGTGCATCAGTGGGTATCACAACATCATGCAACATATTTGCACACTACCGAGGCAATGTATAGAACATGTGCAAGAGAACAGAACATGTGTAATGTATATAGAACATATGCAAGAGGAGAATGCCTCATACATCAGCAAGTGAGGTAGTGTGTGTGTGTGTGTGTGTGTGTGTGTGTGCTGTTGTACCATGTCCTGCTTGTTCATCCCTGGCCAGTGGCTGGTTGGTCACTGTGTGAACAGAGTGCTGGACTAGATGGACCCTTGGTCTGATCCAGCAGGGAACTTCTTATGTTCTAATGTGCCCCCTTCCTACTTTCTAAAGACCTTGTATATAGGCAATGCTTCTAAATTTCGCTTACACATCAATTGCCCTGCGACAGGATAGAAGGGAAAGATTTATTGATAACTGTATCAGGGACTCCCCACATTACTTAACCTTCTCCAACTTTAAATCCACCTCATGATGAAGGAACCAGAATTGAGAATGAGATCAAGAAATGATCTGTCTTGTTGGCATATGGACACTCTTAGAAAAGTTATACACACAGCTACTGAAACATGAAAAAACTGTAAAGAATGTTTTCCTACAGTCTTTAAGTAATATACTTCTTTAGAAAATTGGCTCTAAATGATCTGAAAATAACTTGAGAAGAAGAACACATTTGGGAGAGCCATCTATTTTATGTAGGCAGTTGCATTTATATATAATGAATGATTGTTCTTATCTAACCATGTAACTTAAATGAATTAATTATGTATATTTGAGGATGAACTCAATTCTTAGCATGGCATAGTACTTAAGTGCTTATGTCCCAATTCATAAAACATTAAATTTCCCACATTACTTAGAACTATACTTTGGGGAAATAAGTTTTTGAGATATGCAAGTACTTCACAATGTTCATTAAGCTTTTCTTTCAATGTGTGTAAAGCCAACTCCACAATATATAGGATGGCTAGAATCAGGTAAAAATCAGGCACTTGATACCACAACTATGTTTGTTTGTTTTTTGTGCATTTCTGACATTAGCAGGTGGTCAAACTTTGCAACAAGATTTTGTTAAATGTTTGAGGGTATATATCTTAAATCATGTCAATAAGGAACGGGTTAGAGATACCACTTTTAAGAAGGTGGTAGGCAGTCATCACTGATGAAACTTTTAGAAATGATCACATTCAGAGGAAAAGCTTAGGGCTAGCTACAGATCCTGTAACTCAATGTTCCTTAGAAATTTGAGATATTCTGTAATTGCTCTTCCTAAATGCCCTTGGACTTATGACTTACTTTTATCTCTTTATTTATATCCTGTCTTATTTTTAAATAACCGAATATTGCTTACACTAGAATGCAATAAAACAAGCTCAAAATCATCAAGACCAAAACAACAGCATAAAAAAGTAACAGCTATGCTTGCCTAAACAGGAAGGATTTGTACAGTTCCTAAGTGTTAGCAGGAGATCACACATAAAATCTTCACAGAAAGGTGAAATGGGCCAATTAACATATTAGTAAGCTAGGATTTTTTCCCGGCTTGTCAGAACAAGCAACCATAGATCCTGGTTTGGATGTAATGTTAAGCAAACCATGAATGGAGTTTTAGTCATTCCCACTGGCAGGAGTAGCCAAGTGGGAGCAATTGGACAGTATGTACCAACATGCTTTCTTGTTCCCCAATAAACCAGAATTCTGAGGAATTCTGGATTATCATTATGTACAAACTAGCTCAGTGATATGAATTTGAAGTTTGCCAGCTTAACTGCATCTGTTTTTTCTTTAAGGCTGTACGACACATTTTAAACAGTTTTTCCAATAAGAATACATGACCAAGAAGTATTCTGTGGATACTCTTGCCTGTTGCAAAGTAAAAGTTTCCCCAAGTTCTAGCATATGATAAAATTAACAGTTTACCCTTTTCTGAGTGTTTTCTTTCAAACCCTACCTTATGCAGCATCATAGGACTTGTCAACTACTCATTAGTTCACTTTGCAGGTACAGTCTACAACCAACCTGTTCAATTGGCTCCGGCTATTGGGCAGTATAGAAATGTAATAAATAAATAAATAAATAAATAAATAAATAAATAAATAAATAAATAAATAGTGAAGCTCCCATTTTTGAAGGGCAGGACATGGCAAATTCAAGAGATTTTTTTCAGTTGGATTTGCTGGCCATGTAATAGATTTCTCCTTCATTTCTTTGTTCCCTCTTGGAGAATATGTGCTGGACCATAATAGAGCCTAGTGGACAGCCTTCTATGGCCTAGATAATGCTTTAAGAAGGAAACACCTTGTAGTATCTTGCAACTACACAAGCACATATGTATCTTGCTTCTCCAATTATAGGCAAATAAAGCCTACACTTTAGATGGATTTTAAATTATGTTTTTTTTCTTGTGTGTACCTCAGATGCATTTGATTCCTTAAAATTAATAAATTTTCTTTTATCTCTAATATTATGCCTGTTTTTAGCCTGTTTAAGACTACTCATGTTAACTGCTTTGCCATGTTTACACTACTGTTGTTACAGATATTTTGGGAGGCTTAGGTAAGAGCATTTAGGGCAGAGAAAATTTTTTTACAGAGAAAATTACCGGGATGTAACGTCAGAAATGGTGGTGGTGGTGGGTAAATTCTGCTTGGCTTCCAGCTCTGCCACACAGATGAATTCCAAAGTCACCGTTGAAGAAGTCATGCTCTAATTTTCACAAAATTCTACTGTAGCAGTTCCCAAATTATGGAGTGGACAGGAAAGAGGAGCAGCCCATAGCTTGATTTCCCTCTTTTGCAAATCCACCTCCATTTTTTTCCGTATTTGCACCATCTGATTTGAAGCTTCAACGCTTCTTCCTACTCCCACACCTGAAGCACCCAGCAAACCCAAGAAAGAATATTGTGCCACGACACAGGCTCTTTACAACAGGCCTGTCCGTGGACACTCCCTGCTCAAGCTAAGCGCCACCACTTTATGATCTTGACGTGAGGGACAAACACCACCTTTCTACAAACTATGTGGAGAAAGGGGTTAAACAGGAATAATTTCAGGAATAAAATAATGTGCTGTGAATTATATGTGCTGATGGTGAATTAATGTCAGAACGGGTGTTATATGTATATACGTAACTGCAGATGATAAATGCCAAGGAGACACATGGGATTTTTGTGGTAGTAAAACAAACTGAATAAAAATTTATTTCAATGTTCACAAACTCTGTTTCATAATAAAACTTTTCAGACCCTTGTTAAAACTTCTCATCTAATCCTTTCTCTCTTCTCATGCACACTTTCCTTTCTCTCACACCTTCACTCTTGAACTTTATTATCAAGATTGCTTAATATACACCAACTGACTATCTGCACACTACACTCAAAAGACAACCCTCTTTACTCCGATCCTCTAATTCTCCATCAAACCAAAGTACTTTTAAAAACATCCCCCATCACCTCAGTCATTCCCTTATATATCTTCCTCCCCACCCCCTTAAGATATTCAATCTCCACCCACTCAGGTCAACATTCTAAACACAATAGACTTACAAATCCTAGACATACATTAGGGAACTGACTTGTGGGGTGTAACGCCACAAATACCCATACAGGTATAATCTCACAAGTACGGTCATTGCCTTCCAGCTGTCCACAGCCTCTGCTTCATAACCCACCACAATCAAGCTCACCACTGGAACAAAACAAAGCCACACTTCAAGCCTAAAATCCCACAGCCCAAACATGCCAATTATAGTTTTTCTGCTCTTATCATGGATTCCACTCTCACCCAAACCAACTGCCCTCTGCACAATAATCCCATATAGATAAAGAATCTTGCTCTCACCTGGTTCTCAGCTGTCTTTACATAAAATGGATGCTCTGCTCTTATAAGGGCATTCTCTATCTAACCTCATAACTTGCAGAAGGAGGAGGAGGAGGAGAAGGAGAAGAAGAAGAAGAGGAGGAGGAGGAGGAAGGAGGAGGAAGGAAGGATGGATTAAATTGATTTGTGGTCAGGGAACTAACTAATGCACTAAGTGTTTGCCATGTAATGTGCTGGCTTTTCTAAAGTTGTTTTCTCTTGTGGGGAACCTTCTACCTCACTAAGTGGTGATATTTAGACTACCAAAATGTTACTTTGAAATAGGGCCAATATATTGCATAACTAATAGACTTACTTACCCCCGCTACTGTTGGAATGCTTCACCATTAGTTGCTATAGATCTGATCAATGTTTGTGGTCCAAGTTAACCTCTTCCTCCTCTTCCTTTTTAAATGGTAACTGGACAATAGTTTATTTTAAGGGCTTTCTTTTATGCAAAAGTTTGTCTATGCTATAATTCAACTCTTCCTGGCAAAGCACAGCACTGGAAAGATATCATAACCGGTCAAGTATTTAGCAGCCTAACTTTAATATTATATACACGGATTAAAACTTTGCTCACAAAATTATACACATTGGGTTGGATCCAGACTTTGCCATCTGCAAACGGAATGTCTTCTCTGGCCCACAGAAGGGTTTCGATTCAGTAAAGCATCTAGCTGGCAGAAAAGGGGGAGGTGACATTTGCAGATTTTCTCTTCCTGCAGCATCTCCCAGTATCACCTCCTATACTGTTCCAGAGGATCTCCCAAACTTCCAGAACAGGGCTTTGGAGGGTTCCTCAGGGAGAAGTTGCTTCCCCCCCATCTTCTGCTGGTGGGAGTGATGTCTGGATCCAACCCATAATATTCGGTATAAAGCTAAAATGTTTAAATGCCAAGGAAGAATGTGGGCCTGTTCAGAAGACACCTTAAACTACAGCTTTAACCATGGTAAATAAGGCCTTTTGCTTTATTCACCATGGTTAAAGCCGTAGTTGAGGTGTCTTCTGAACGAGCCCAGTGTCAGTAAGGTTGAGTGTTAAAAATGGTAGTCTAACAGAAAAAATATGAATCTCTTCATATAAAACTTTCTCAAAGCAAAACCTAAGAGAATTTGTTGAAATATTTTGAAAAACATTACTATAGTTTTTCCAGAAAGAAAATGACTAGCCACCTCCTCGTACACATTTATTTGTACGACAGGCCAACTGTTTTCAATGTTACTTTCAGTTAAGTGTGTTTAGTTCACAGCTTGACATCCTAATCCTACAGTTGCACAAAACTACACCTTGTGGCTTACACCTATATACTTCAATAGTTTCCAAGGCTAGGGTCATCCAAATGTTTTGCTACCTTTCAGTTGTAAACCCATCGGATCTTTTCAAAATAATACAACATAAATAATTCATTTTGTGAACTGCCCAGAGAGCTTCAGCTATTGGGCAGTATAGAAATGTAATAAATAAATAAACAGGCTCAATTCAGACAACGTTTCTCAATGGTGGTTTTAGAACTCCACACTGTCCAAAGGAGAGTTCCTGCACAACTGTTGTGTTGCATGTTGTGGCAGGCATGGAGTTTTCCGTTGCATTGAGTTGACTTCTCCCACTGGCTACAGAGTTCCCTGGCAAGACTGGCGAAAGGAGCAAGTGCCACTCTAGGAGAGCCGCCAGGATTTTTTTTTTCCAGGAATGGCTAATGGGATACCCTTGGGAGGACTGGGGGAAGAGAGAGAATGGAGGAACTGTCAATCAAACATCACGATGGACTTTACTCAACTTCACAGTAGCCCACAGTCACACAATGGTGGAGTTAAAACAAGTTGTGTGGGAAGTACCCCCAAAAAACTCAACAGTTGAGTGGAGTTTTCACACTGTGTTGACTAACGTGCTGTCTGAACTGAGCCACAGTGTTATGCTGATGTACTTAATGTGATGATCAAAAACCCTCTAAGAGGGAACTTAGATAAGCCATCTACACTCCTGGCTGTACTGATCAGTTTAGGTTCACTATCATATGGAACACAGGGTTCTGCCTTTCATTCAGACCCCATTCAGCAATATTATTGGAACAGAAACATGATTTTCAAAAAGGCTATTGACAGCTAGGCATCACAATAGGTTAATGTCAAAATATCTTCTCGGTTTTGTATAAATTTGAATTCTATAAGGAACTCAGTTTTAGCTTTACAGTATACTCAATTATAGCATCATACAAGACTACTTTCCCTTTTCAAAGCCCGTCGATACAGATTTAATCCAGCAATAAGAGACTATTTGCCATAGTTTCCATAGGCCTGCAGATGTGATTTTTGTTGTTAGGGCATTGTGGTAGGGGTGGGAGGTCGTTTTCAAACAGCCTTGTGATGTAAAGAATATACAAGCTACAACACAAAATTCTGAATGTGGGAGGGTAGATACTACCAGCTAGGTAGTGAAATGTATGCTCATATTTACGGCATAGCCTGGGTGATTTGGATTCTGCTAATTAACACTTGAAGCAAATTTCACATAATCATGCAATGCAGCATCTCCTCTGGCAGAAGTAGGTAGAAGTTAGATTAGGATCTACTGGTAGATGTCTGGTATGATTTGTGGTAGATAAGCAAGGTTTTGTCCAAATCAACAAGGTGTCAGCAGGGACTCCTAAATGATTAACAAATGTGTGTGTGTGTGTGGGGGGGGAATTCCCCTCCCACCCTAAATTAGGCTACTAAAATGAAGAAAACCAGGAGTGGATTTCTGCACGTTGAAGAACTGTGAACTCAGTTCTGGTACAGAAAACAAAAATGCACTCTGTTCCTTAATTCTAAGTGACCCTTCTCCCACTATTTTGCAGCTGACTCTAGTTGGTGGATCTTGGGGTTCAAGTACAACCGCCTTGAGAGCGTCGGCTATTGGGCGGTATAAAAATGTAATAAATAAATAAATAAATAAAATACAAAACAAAGCTGATCCTGCAAGCTTGAAGTCTGTCCATTCCTGTCCCATGGAGTAGAACTTTTCCAGTTCATGATGCTTTTTGAATCCCATCCCATCCACTATTGCTGCATTTGTTTATATCATAACATGGCATTGCAAGAATCCCTGCCATTTCCTTATAGATGACCATATCTAGCTTGTTCTTTCCCCTGTTCTCTGATCAGGATAACATATTATGTCTACACAAATATTCCAATAATGAATGTTCTCTGGGCAGATTACAAAAAAATAAAAGACAAAAATGCAATACAAACAGTTAAAATATAAAATTCACTACAAATATTTAACAGAATAAAATACAATATAAAACAACAAATAGCGCAGAAATAGATAAAGATATACAAGAACAGCTAAAAAGATTTCTAGAATTAGGACTCTAAAATGCCTAGAAGCATTCCATGCAGTATAAAAGCTGCTGGGCATACACCTCCTCAAAGAAGCAATTTTGAGCACTGATTCTAATTCTTATGCATCTAACCTCAATGCTCACTTTTCATTGCTTCTTTAGTCATGGAGTACTAGAGGGGGCATGTTTTCCTCTGTGGAACAGGCCATCAAACATCATCATCATCAATCAATCAATAATGTGTCTGCATGTGGTCGCCACTCTCTAGAATATAAGGCTGTAGGATTAACAGACTGATTAACTGCTTGTGAGTAAATGGCTTCTAATAGTAGCATCTAAAATGGACATTTTGAAATAATGAAGACTGGCTGCTGAAAAAGCATAATATGGAATACAAAGAACTTGTTGACAAAGAGGACCCGCAGAAGGAATATACAGTTTGCATTTTGGGTGGCAGATGGTGAAATGGATTCAAGCTGGAATTTACTTGCTAATTTGAAATTTCTGTACTGTGATTGGTGATAGGTTTTGCATGGGTCAACTTAACATCATTTGTATACAAAAATGAAACTGAACTGCAGGATCTACTCCAGCCTCAAGTAATTTCTACTGTGGTAACCTGTATAGAGTTACGCTCCCCTGCTGTTAACACTTTCCTTCTGGTTTCTGTTATGGTGGAGCAACAGCAGTTAAAGTGCCAGCACAACTGTATCTAAGTTAAGTTCCATCTAACCATCTCTACCGTTCTTCCCCAAATTTACTCTTGAAAGAAGGAAGCGGCAACAGTGAAAAGAGTTGATGGCAGCAGCAGAAGCTTCGTCTATAAGGCCCTGGCACTCATGTGAAGCAGCCATTGCCTTGGGAGGCCTGGAAATTGTTTTCTATATATACATCTCAGTGCAATGGTTTGAGACATGAGGCACTGGAAATTCCATTTCTCAGGTTTCCTGAAGCAATGCATTCTCCTGACTGTATGTGCATTCAGGCTGGAACATCCAGTCTACTAGAAGTCTTCTTCACCACGACCCTCTTCTCAAGGAAAGGGGCTGGCAGGGAACTTCAACTGCAGCTGTGCTGGGGTTCCTTAGCAGACAACACGTGTGGCCGGCGCCTCTTCCTGCAGGGGATCTTGCATTGGCAACGGGGTTGTGGGCCAGAGTCCTTCCTGGGCGTGGCCAGGGCATCTCCGGACTGCTGGGCCTACTTGCGAGGCCTGCATGCCACCCGCAGTGGTTTGGGCCTATTTGCCCAGCGTGGGCGGGGCCCCAGCCATGTGTGCAGCCTAGCAGTGCCCCTATGGTGGTTTGCTTTCACCCCACAATCATTCTTAGGGGAGAGTGTGGGGCAGAGTAGACGATGGGGAATAAGGTTGGGGTTCATATAGGATTCAAACCCATTGCTCCACCCAGGTTGGTGGAAGTACCTCCCCTTCAGGTGTCTTGCTGGTTTTGGTGTTTTGCCCCTTCCCCCCACCTTATTTTCTGCATCTGTCCTGGCCTTCTCTGGACAGGGCTGTGGTCCATTTGAGGGCCATTTTAGGCCTTGTAAACTAGGGGCCAAGAGGGAGAATGTAGCTCAGTGGATGGAGTGTGTGCTTTGCATGCGGAAGGTTACAGGTTCTATCCCTAGCTCCTCTGGGTAAAGAATAAAGAAAGGAGTCTGACTGAATCCCTGGAGAGCTGCTGCATTCAGTGTTGACAATGAAGGGCTGGGTGGACCACTGGTCTGACTCAGTTTTAGACTGCCTCCTAATAATAAATACATAATATTGCCTGGGACCAGGCCCATTTCTTTACCCTAAGTAAACACTCTGAGTTCCATGATGGAAGGATAGTATGATGTGCCCACGCCAGTTATATTCAGCTGAACTGGACATAACAGTTCATGTTAACCTGTCATTTTTAATCAATGTGGAAATGATGTGCACAAAGCACTAGTTTCGGTTTAACCCCCTTTCTAATATGTCTCCCAAACAGAGCAGGGGGACAGGAGGGAGAGAAGGAAGGCTCCATGCCCTCATACTAAGAGACCTTAATAGGCGCATTTCTTCTTTACCTAATGGTGAAGGCCCAGATGGCTCAGTGGTTCTGGCCCACCTACAGGTGGTTTGAAAGAGCAAAGGGATTATTCTTACCCCTTTGCATGCCACACTAGTGGGGAATTATGCTCGACTTAGTGTAATCTATGACTTTTAGCTCATCAAGCCCAGAATCCCCTTCCACCAATGACACATGGCTCAGGTTTCAGCTCAAGTATACCAATGTCCCTGCATCAGGTAACTGTACTGGAGGTGGATTCTTCCTTGCAAGTGAACCGGCACTGGAGTATTCTCAAGCCCAGGATACCTTTCTACTAACGACTGAGTAGGCTGCATCACGCATAGCAGTTTGGCACCAATGGGAAGCAAGCGTGGTGCCCACCTGGAGGTTCTGGGAAAAGAAGTCCCCAACTTTACAGGCTAGGGCAGACCTGGAAGATATTTAGATGGCCAGTTATTTGTACTGTGTGATCAAACTTGCTCCATCAGCACAGGAGGCCTGAGGGTGGGGAAGCCCATAGCTTAAATAGGGCAATAACAAAAAGTCAATAGGTAAATTTGTATGTATCCAAGGATTGGCAGCGATGAGTGATCCATCATCTAAACTTTTTTCACCAGAGGGGAACCTTATAAGGCAGATGGGTTCAGCTGTCCAACACAGGCAATGACATTTTCTTTCAGGATCTTCATGTGGGCCTGTGGGAATTCCCCATGGCTGGTGGGGGTAGGGTGCAGAAGCAGAGGTTTGGCACCCGCCTGTGGCGGGGTGTGCAGGAATTTGCATGATATTACAATAGGGATGGTGAGCACTCTGGCACCTTTTGGTGACTGGCATATCTGGAGGTCCTGCTCCTTGGGGGCTGTGCGGCTCTCATGTCAGGATATGGTTTGCCTTTGAGGACCTTCCTGCCTCACCTATTCGGAGCTGTGCAGCACCAGGCAGGGGTGATGCAGGTTGATCTCCCCAGAATTTTTAAAGTGTCACATGAGAGAGGAGTCGGGTTTACCTGACTCCTGGCTTTGGAGAGTGGCTCGCCCATAATGGCAGGCTAGGTGTCTGAAGAAAGGATCTAATAGATTCCTGCACTTTTACATGCAGATCCAGGGAGGGGTGAAGTTCCCTTATTTAAATAAAGAGGCCCTAGTTTATCCCAAGCTCTGGTGAGTGTGTCTTTATTGCATGCTTCCTTCTCCACTCAGAATGCTGGATCCATCATGCTTGGAATCAGACCCAGTTGACAACCCTTTCCCACACCAGCATTGTATACATATACCAGCACGTATTGCATCTTCATTGTTGTGAGCTGCTTTGCGAGGCAATATTTGGTTGAAACCTGGGGTAATGAATAAAATAATTGAAATGCTGAGCCCTACTCCCATGTTCCATCATGTATAAGAAATTGCCAGGCCAACTAGAGCATGTATACACTTGCGCACACTGGACCGATTAGAAGAAACTTAACATTTGTCAAAAATAAAAGTGAAATCGTTATGGGAATTCTGAAATGAAGACTTTAAAATATTTACTCACCTTCTTATAGTCTAGTAGGTTTCCTTTAACTTGAGCCTTAAAAAGCACAAGAAGAAAAGTTAAAAATTTGTTCCACTTGCTAGATTCAATAGCTTTGAAAATCTGCAGTTGCACAAGAATATAAAAAGAGAGAGTAAATTACAACTAAACTAAACAACAGAAAACATATTTCTGCTAGAACAAGCCTGAGGGCCACACATGGCCTGTCAGGAGCTTGATAAAACCTGCTCTACTAACAGTCTCTTTTAGGAAGTGGAAACCACACCCAGTGCACAAGTGAACTGGTTCAATCAACTATCATAGCAGTGGAATTCTTTCCTGTTTCTGTGACAAAGGGGTGTGTCTCTTACGAGGTTGTGGACAGGTTAAATATGACCATTGCAGCCATATTCAGGCATTAATTTCCCTTAGGAAATTCGAATCACATGAGGGAAAGCCAGGCTGAGGCACAAGCTTTGCGGCCCTAAAGACATAAGAGCAGTGCTGGATCAGGCCAAAGGGCTATCTAGTCCAGCATTCTGTTTGCACAATGGTCCATTGGATGCCTGTGGGAAGTGGGGACTAGCACGTTCCCACTTGAGTCCTCCAGCAACTGGCATATAGAAACATACTTTCATTACAATAAACATCAAGATAGCATTAGGAGAAGTGATAGAACAACATCAGTGAAAATATCAAAGTTGGGAGGCCTAAAATTAGTCCAAACAGCTGTGTTTTGAGTTGTAATCATATATGCATGAGCAGTTTTTACCCTCTGCCTTCTCTCTACTCTGTGCTTAGAAATAATTAGTTGTTGAAAAAGTAAATCTGTTATTTTATTTGTTTTAGTGGAAGAGAAGGTTGCATATTTTAAATAAAATTTAATTAAATATTTAATAAATTACCATGGAGCATAGTACCACCGAATTTTGACAGGAGTTTACCATAGGTGTCATAGATTTTTTTAAATAAAAAAACAGAAGCGAAATATTGTAATCTTCATTTCTTGGTATCAACACTTTATTTCCATTGTAGCTAAGTTATGAACACGCAGAAGCAAGATAATATTTTCCTTTTATAAATGTTAGTTCATTACCCATATGCTGGGTAAAAATAATGAATTACTATTTTATGTATTTATTTAAAATATTTCTTGGCTGCCTTTTAGGGGAGAAATCCTCCAAAGGGGGCATATGATAATAAAACTTATAATAAAAAATACACCCCCCCACACACAGCAAAAACACAATAAAAATAGCAATAAAAAACAGCAATAATAGAAAACATAGCAGAGGAAGGCCAAAGTAAAATAATATGTTTTCAGGGCCTTTTTTAAAAGCCTGCAATGATGGGGCATGGTGGACCCCTGATGGCAACTTATTCCATAGGCGTGGGGCCACCGTGGAAAAGGCCTTCTCTCATTTGGATGCTAGGCTAACTGCACTCACAGGTGGGCAAATGAGAAGGGCCTCTCTTGCTGATCTTAAAGTCTGGGCAGGCTGAAATGGATGTAGGTGGTCTTCAAGTAATGTGGTTCCAAACCGTATAGAAAAAGTAGCGCTCACTTGCAGCACTGAATAGTTGTGTTTGGACAGCACACTAAACTATGGACAGGAATGAGCATAGGCAGTCCTTGGGCTTCTGCACTCACAAATCCTTCTCTGGTACAGGCATGAGGCATTTGCTTAACTGTGGTTTGTTGGTATGTCTGTGTCATGGGCTGAGCCCATGTTTCCTTTAAGAGAATATCTTTTGCTTCATCCCAGGTAGAGGGAGAGGGGTTTCTTTGTGTCTGAAAAGGGAGTAGCAAGTGAAATGCCAAGGTCGCGCTGGGCGAGAAGTGCCTGGCATCTGATAATGCCTCCCTGGGCTAGTACCGGGGGGAGAGTAACAAGTTGCAGCTGTGCAATGTCTGGGAGCATTCACCCCTCCCTTCGGGAGAGGTGTGGGGTTTCTATTGGTCAGGGTGGGTCTGGTGACAAGGGGGTCCCAGAAAGAGATAAAAAGCCTAGGCACCTAAGGGTCTGGTCTCTTTCTTATGGGTGTTAGGAGTCTGGTGCATGCGTGGTGAGTGAAGCATCCAGGCTGAGCCGGCTGGATGGCTGAAGCACCACACGGCTGCTGAGGGAAAGAGTTTAGCTCGAATGGCGTAAAGCCAAGTCGGGGTGAGCAACAAGAGGTTGAGTCGCAGAGTTAAGTGTTTTGTTTTGTTTTAGAATAGGTTTGGGTACAAGGGGCAAGGGACCTTGCCGGAGTTACAGCTGCGGGGTGGCTAGTGGGGAATGAGTGTGAATCCAATTTGGTTAGAGTGTGTCAAGGGGGAGGGGGAGGTATTAAGTCCCTACTGCCCTGAGTGTGTTATTCCTTTGTCCGTGTTCTTCCCCCAAACCTCTTATGTGTTTACCTTAACGTGTGGACCCTTATGGGAGTGTGTTTGTGTGAAGAATAAAAGTGTTTTGGTCCCTATTTCTGGAGTGTGGTGCTGTTTCCTTGAGAACCTAGACTACAAAGGGTTAACAAGCAGAAGTGAAGGGGCGTGAGTCTGGGCTGGCTGAGTCAGACCCCCCTTCTCCGGCCGGGGAATCGCGGAGTCCAACAGAGCGATTCCATTACAGTCTGAACCAACAAACTGTGGTTAATGCTCTATGGCTAGTTTGAAACAAGCCTAGTTGAAGCCAAGGTTATAAGTTTAGTGTGATGTTATAGCAAAGCACACACCCACCCACCCATATATATTTATTGATGCGTATTTACCTACCTCTTTAATCTGTTTAATCCAGGCTTCTCTTCCAATGAACTCTTGATGCAAGATTACAGGAGCAGAATTTAAACCGAAGGCCACAGAATCTTTAGAACTTTCATTAACAAAAGGCTGAATGTCGACATTTAGCTGAAAGACAGAGGATCAAAACACGTTCTTAAATAAAAACAAAAGTAATTTTTTATAGCAAGTTCATTTACTGCTGGTTATACAAAAAGCCTTCAACAAACATGCAATACTCAGGACTTAGCAGGCCATTTCTCAGTACTTAATTAGGTTCAAATCCAGTTAATATCAGCAGTCTCTAGCTGCAAATTGCAGTTTTTTTAAAATAAGCATATTCAGAAGTGCATTGGAGAGAAGGTATATTGTGCATGTGCACACGCAAACAATGCTTCACAAACAGTGTCGGGGTGGAGGACAGATTTTGCTCTCAGCACAAAAATGTCTTTGAATACATCACTTTACTTTCCCCATAGGAGCGAAGGACAACCCTTCATTGATAAAGGTGAAAGTAAACATGTGCAAATGGGACACCATTCAAGTGGGGTTTCAGCTTGTTCCCTGCCCCTGGAGATCCAACCATTAAAAATTTCTGCACAACCCCATCTGGGTTTTGATTCTTTGTCATTCTAGACTGTGACAGAACCCTTGGGACTTAACTCTTTTCTATATTACTTTGTTATGAAATTGACAAAATTATGTACTACTGGTGTAATCCAAAGTAACTCAGGCATGCCTAATACCGCTGAAATCAATGAGACATGCATTCATTCGTCCAGTTCAGTACCTATGCCAGTGTAACTCATGACAGTTTTATTTGTTATGTATGTTTTTTTTGTTTTCAGCTAATCATTGCTTCCTAGCAGGAAAAGCTGTTCCTTAGTATTCAACATAAGCATGCACCCATTATCCCTATATATAATTTTAAAGGGTTTAAATTCACAGAAGTAACATTATATAGAAATGAACTCTTTCACACATTAAATACTGTGCATTGCCTGGAAGATGGAGAAGGCATACCTTATGACTCATAGACATGTGCTTGCCATACTTAAAGGCCATATTCTGAATCCTTGTGTCATGTTTTGCCAGTTCCATTGCAGCTTGGCAGCTCTTTGCCAGCAAGGCACCATGGGACAGGAAAACCTGTTCTTTCCAAGTTGATATTCCAATGTCATCAGTGAGATTATTTTCCTAGAAACACAGGAAAAACAGGTTGAACACATTAAAAATCAAGGTAAGAGTAAACAAACCACTGCAGCCACCTCTGTTTGGGACAGGTGAAGGAGTAAATTCCACAGACATCTTCTAGTTCATGGTGATGGAATTATAGAAACCAACAAATTTTAACTTCTGCACTATGCCACTCCTTCCTGGTCCCCATTACTTACTGAATTTCTTTCCCCCCCCCCTTTAAGACTTACACCTCCTTTAAACTCATCAACCAAATGGAGTGTTGATTCCTGTGATTTTTATAGTTTTGCCTATTTGAACGATCAAGTCTAAATATATGTGAAGAGATGAATAGTTTACCAAACAACAAAACAAAAATTCAGACCAAATGATTTGCAGCTATGAGTCTAGAACCTCAGCTGGAGGAAAAACAGCTGTGGAAAGAGAGAGAGTTACAGGAAGCGCATTGGGCAGTGATTCCCTCCTGTTGCTGCTTTGCAGAGGAGAAGCAGTAGCTGAAGTTACAAGACATAGACGTGTATTTATTAAGCCAGCTTTCCCCAACCTGGCATCCTCCAGATATGTCAAACTACAACTCCCATCAGTAGCAATGCGGGCTGGGAATGAGGGCATTTGTAGTCCAACGTATCTGGATTAAGCTGCCTTATAATGACCTGGTTCAGATGACACACTGTGGTTTGCCGGGCGTTATTTAATCCATGATGAGCAGCAGTGCCTGCGGGCGCTAGGTCTGCATTTCATATACAACCCTGCTCTGGGGTTGTTGTTTCATGAAAACTCAGAGAGCATAGACTATGCATGGATAGTTTAACAGACCATGGCTTATGTGAGAGTTGTTAAACCTTGCATAACCCATGCTCCCTGGGTCCACACGACATGGGTTGCATATTCAAAATATGACCATACCTGCCCTGCACACACACCAGCCTCACTATGGGTTAAATAGCCCACAGTGGGCTGTCATGTCATGTGAACAGCCCCACTGAGTCCATCTACCAGCACTGTCTCCTCCAATGGCTGTAGCTCTTCAAAGTATCTCATACCGAGGTCTTGAAAGCCCCAATAGCACAACTCTGAAGCTGGAGATACCAAAGATTGAACCTGGGACCTTCTGCATGCTAAGCCTGTGCTCTACCGCTGAGTTATAAGCCATCCTCATTAGATGAAGATGAAATGTGCAATTTCACCTTTATTTCCATGTGAAATCTTTATATGCTGAGAAAAATGCAACCGTTAACAAAGAAGGTAGCACAAAAGGAAGAGATGCTACTTGTGAGTTCAAATGGTTTAGCTGCATTGAATCCAAAGTATTTAAGCCAAGTTAACAAAAGCAAATGTTTGAAAGTAGCCTGATTCATGTTCCCCATTTAATTGTTTATCCTCCATTCTATGACTCTTATATTACATCAAGCTTCCCGTAGAGGACTGTGGCTTGGATGGCGCATTGGGGTGGGGCACTGCAGTGGGGCAAGGGAGGTGCTTAAAATCCAATGAAGGCATCTTGCACAAGGGGAGCTCCACTCAAGCAAGGTCCCCTTCTATAAGCTTCCTCCCACTCATGGTTTGTAGGATCCAAGCCAATGTAACAGGCTAAAAAATATTCATAGCTTAAAAAGATAAGTTTCATTGGAACCCTCTGGACCAAGCAAATTGATATTCAGGACTGATATTCACTGCTATAAGCCTTTGCAAATCTACACTTTTTTGGTATTTCTTCCAAATCTCCTCAAATTATAAGCTGAATATGCCACATTTTAATTGGTTATTATAGTTAACAAGATGACCCTGAATCCTCTAAACACAGGTATTTGGCTGCAAAACCTACATCTGAAAGAGCACCCTAGCCCTTTGTACCAAGTGACCTATCTTCCATGTCTCTTGGACAATTTGAAGAGATTAAAGAAGCCAACATTGTAACTAGAATAAATGGCTGCAAGATTTCTAAAGCCTAAGATATGTTTTGTCGCTGCCTTCAGGTAGTTAAAAGGTAGTTTAAAAAATCCCATCCCAAAAAGTAAATGTAGAAAAAGACCCATGCCATCTAAACAATCCTGTCCCTGTGAGCTACTTCAATTAAATTACTCAGAAACAAGTAAGAACTAAATCTGCATGACACCATAATTTTCCAGCAAGGTATTATCTGTCATGAAATTGGTAACGAATGAAATAAAATCCCTCCATTCAGCTCTAATCTTTCTCCCTTGTGGCTTTGCCAAGGAGTGCTGTGTTGCAAGGGAAGAGATAATATGAGACTGATGGGAAAAGTAGTACAATTCTGCAAAACCAACTTGCTGAACATTGTATCAAAATTCATTGCTTTCAAATACACCATTTACTTGCATGAAGGAAAGGGGAAGGGGGGAAGAGAAACCACATATTTACTGCTATACATGTGACTATAAAATGAAGACTAAAACTTCAGTGAAGTCTCATTTGACATATTTACTCTAAATGTCATATTTGTTTTGCAAATTTTCTGGATTTCCATTATAACAAGAGATAAGAAAGGGCACTGAAACAAAAAGTCCTATCGTTTGGAAATAATAATTCCATTTAAAATGAGCTCTTTGGGTGAAATGTTGAAGAGCTGGTGAATGAGGACCAAACGTCCCGGATTTAGAAAAATAATTATGAATACTAAAAGGTTGATGGGTAATTGACATGAGAGTCAGCTCAAAAATGTGATTTAATATTATTTGAATTGAATCCCACTAAATCCCACTCCTTATGCTTCTTATCCCAGAGATAAGAAGCATATGATTAGCAAAAGTCTACAAAGGAACCTGACAGGGATGGTTGAAGGGAGCCCCCAAGTTTTCAAGTGAGGTACACATTCAGTTTCAATGTTTACATTCGTATCTATATTATGATTTATTTGGGCCATCTGAACAAGCGAGTCAGGCTTGATAGGAACATCTTTCAGTCTCACAGTGCAATCCTATGCTAAAAGAAAGTCCTTAAGAGTTCAATGGGATTTAGTTGAAGTGTGTATAGGATTGCAGCCTTATTGATAGGTGTGTACCTTCCAAAGAAGTCTTTCAGTTTAAGCACACACTGATTTCTGATACTGGTGTTCAAATCATAAACATCTGTGCCAGTGGATCTGCCTAGAATGCTGGCATTAAGGTATTGTTCGTAATAATGATGCACAGGCATCCTAAGCATCGTTTGGTGGCACAGGCAGTCTTATGATCAGGCCACAACATAATACAACATGATTTTTCTATGACAAATAGTTGTGATTATACAAAAATAATTTAATTTCATAGAAAGTACAAAGAATGTACATGTTATAAGTGTTATCTTAATTCTTTTGGAGAAAGTTTTGTAAAATGAAAAGCCTAGGAAAATATTTGGGAACTGCAATGGTAAGAACTTCTCTACATTGAGCTTTTGGTGTGCGTGTGTTTGTATGTATGTATAGGAATTCAATGCTGCCCTATGCAAAACCTACTCATTTTCTGCAAGGACCTTGTTATAATTCAATTAACAAAAAAAACGTGCTGGTTTAAGACCAGAGTTAAGGTTATTACATGTTGGTTCAAACTCCATAAAGCCAGGATATTAGAAGTTTAGGCTGATGCTTTAACAGACGTGCCCCATGATCAATAATGATATTGTGCAATGTAACAAATTGTGCTTGCTTACAATTTACGCTCCATGCACCCATACCTTTCTGGGATCTTTCAGTCCCAAATACAGATGAGGAGGTTGGAGTGTCTGGGACTAGCAAAGATGCCCCACATTGTCCTGGCCCTGTATTACTTTATGGAACAGCTGAATCTTACTGTATTGCTAGAGGAATCCTCTGTGAGTTTACCGATGCCTATTTGTTGCTTGTAAACTACTGATCAATGAAATTTCAGAGTGTATCCCAAATGTTATCAAACCACATAATCTATTTCAAATTTTAAGAGATAATCTGCACACATATACCGTCTCCTAAATTTGGAAAAACTCACTAGGCATACCTTCCCGGCTACTGAGGAAGGTTGCACAATGGTGACAGTGAGTATAATGGGAAATTAAAGATCTTCCTGAAATATAATATAAAATATATGTTTAAGCCATAGTCAACTAGGTCTTGTTTGGTCTAAATCCTGGAACTAGACTTTAGCACCTGGAAGTGGGCCCCACTGACTCCCCTCCTGACTCTCTTGCAAATTCCACCTAACCCTTCTGCCTTGTTCAGCATTGCATATCTGTTGCTAAACCCGATTAAAACAAACCTACATATGTCTTAAACTCACTTGGAGTATCTATCTTAAAAACCATAGCCTGTTCCTCATAGATATTTCAATTTCATGCGTCTTCTTTATTCCATCTCAACTAGTTTCATTTATCCCAATGAAATGCAATAACTGGAACTCATATGCAATCACTGGAACTCATGTACAAATATATTATTATTATTTACACCCCACCTCCACCCCCACCCCACATGGGCTACAGAGAAAAGGGCACAAAATAATTATCTGAGTACTTCAAAATGAAATGCATGAAGTGATATAAACTAAAGTTTCTCAAATTAAAAAAAGCTTCTGCATGTGTAGCAGTACATTTTAATTCTGATACACTGCAGTTCATTACACCCTGTCACACATAGCACTTGGCATTACAAACTTCAGTTAAATCTAAGTCTGAACAATGCAGAGGCTTAAAAAATTGCAATTTGGATCACTCACTGTTTCAGCTATAAGTGAGATGATTCAACAATCTTTATTTTCCCATCTGTGTAGGAAAGAAGCCAATAAAATTATGAGTCTTCAACAGCAACACAGTTATCCTGCAAGCATCTTGCATGTGATTGATGTCTCACTTAACAGATGTCTTACTGCTTGTTGAACATGACAGGACATATTTTATTGGTCTATTAATACATGCCTTTGATGTTTGTGATGAAAAAGGGTTAGAGTAAATGGGCCCATAAAACACACCCTGGAGCGCCTTAATACATTTTATTTTACTCAAATTCCAGAGAAAACCATGTTTAAGTGGGGGGGGGGGGGGAGAGATTTGTCACTGCAAAACACACCTAAAGAAGGGAGGAAACCGAAACAGAGAAGAATAAAAAGGAAAGATAGTATAACTTTCCCTTATTAAAATGTTATTTAGGGATGTACTTCAGTTTAGATCAGTCTTCGCTTCTATTGTATCTGTCTCTTACCATGCAATCTTTGAAACACACCATGAAACTCTACAGCTTTGTCTGAAAGGCCTTTGTCTAGTACTATGAAGATAAATTCATTTGAAGGGAATGTCTTGTTTAAAGAGGCACATTCTTCCTAAAAGCTTTGAGAAAAGCAGATGTTTTAAGAGTCATATCCAATATACTCATCCCTTATTTATTTTTAAAACACCCAATAACTAAAGTTCTCTGGGCAGTGTACAATACATTAAAACCATACAGTACACATATTAAAACAAAAAGAAGAATGGCACAGAATAAAACAAAGATAAAACCAGCAGCGAAGAATAAAACCATTCTAAAATTATAAAATCAGATTAAAACCAGGAGGAGAATCATCTGCCAATCACCTACCATTTTTTTTCTGCATTGGGAGTGGAGTATGACTACGTTTCTGAACCAATTTGGTGAAACTGTCACTTTATAAACTAAGGAATAATATTTACTTCCATTATGAGTTTGGTAACAACTCTCACCGGCCAGGATGCTCATTGCTGTATTCTTTGGCGGCAGTTATGTGCGTGACACCTGCTTTCCCTTCCCCCAGCGGCCATTTTGATCAGTGACTGATGGGTAGGAATAGTAATCCTACGGGCCCTGAGTGAGTGAGGATTCTGAAGGCTTTTCCCTTGGATATGTGAGGGATCATAGCAATTAATGGGGAGCCAGTGCGGTGTAGTGGCTAAAGTGTCGGACTGTGAGTCGGGAGATCTGGGTTCTAGTCCCTACTTGGCTATGAAAACCCACTGGGTGACTTTGGGCCAGTCACAGACTCTCAGCCCATCCCACCTCACAGGGTTGTTGTAGTGAGGATAAAATGGAGAGGAGGAGGAGAATTATGTACACCGCCTTGGGTTCCTTGGAGGAAAAAAGGCGGGATATATATGCAATAGTAATAAATAAATAATAATAGACAGGGGTCCATAGATGAGCTTGAGAAGTGCATGGAGCACGTGGGAATTGGCCTTGAGATTGCAAAATGGTGGCCAATGTGGCTGTAGCAGCATGGCAGGAATTGGCAGAGAAGATCCAGCTTGCTGGCTAGAGCGTCCTAGCCAATTAAGGCTGCTCTTGCCACTTAGCTCTATAATGCTGGCCTATAAACCCCAGGGAATTGCATACAACACTTTAAGCCAGGCTTCCAGCCACTAACCCTGTTAGTGAAGATGGTCTGACTGTGGTTACAAAGTGACCAGGGTTTAGCAAAATGCATCGCACACAACACACTAAACTCTGCTGCTTAGCCAGCTGAGTTTGGTGTGTCGTCTGAACATGGCCACTATGAAGTGTAGTCTCATGTTTGTGTAGCAAATTCCAAGCAGGCAGCAGAACTGAGGACTGCTGTTGTCACCACCACAAGCACTACCAGCTAATCCAACCCAACCCAAATGGCTGTCCTCTCTTTCCCATCACCACTCACCCAGTGAGCAAAGCAGCCAGCCTCTACCTTAGGACTGCCTTCACTATTCTGTCTCTCCTCATCTACAAGTATGCTTTCAACCCCTCACCTTCCTATATCTCCAAGTCCTACAGTTCCTTCCCAATGTGCTATTATTCAATCTTGATAGTGTTTTAGAGGAAGCAAAAACAAAACAAAACCAACATTTGACCCAGGAATAGTCTGGAAGGTGGCTGCTGTAAGAAATCAGTGAACCTAGATGATACAATCTGAGCGCTGAACTAGATGGATCCTTGGTCTGATCCAGTATGGCACTTCTTATGTTGTTGTTGTTGTTGTTGTTGTTGTTGTTGTTATTTATTTATTTATTTATTTATTTATTTATTTATATAGCACCATCAATGTACATGGTGCTGTATGTTCTTAAGCCCCACATGATGCAGATATTTCCAGTTATCCTGTTTCATACTATAAGTGGGAGAAATGAACGTCTGAATTTTCTCCCACATTATTTATAAATACAAAACATGTCAGTGAAAAATGAAAGAAATATTTTAAGCAGCAGCACATTCAACATCTATTTCTCCTACCTACTACCAGAAATGGTGAAGCCCAGTAACTCCAGCTTCACAGGAAACTTCTGTTTTAGCTTAGTCTATTCCACCCCTTTTTTATTTTAAGTGGGAGAACGCAAATAATTTAGGGTGCAATCCTACGCCTGTTCAGACAAGAAACAGTGCTACAACTCCAGCATTCCCAACCAGTGTAGTATAGTGTCTAGAGTGTTGGACTGGGAGTCGGGAAATCCAGGTTCCAGTCACCACTCGGCCATGGAAGCTCACTGGGTTACTTTGGGCCCGTCACAGACTCTCAGCCCAACAACTCCACAGGGTTGTTGTTGTGAGGATAAAATGGAGAGGAGGAGGAGGTTTATGTATGCCACCTTAGGTTCCTTGGAGGAAAAAAGGCAGGATATAAATGCAAAAATAAATAAATAAATAAATATACTTTCTTCTGTCTAAACATGCAAAGGATTGCACCATTAGGCACATATCTGAATATAGTATTTTGATCCATGGACTTACCTTTGTTAAGTTTGCATTTTCATAATATATCCCTTGTACTAATTCACCAATGGCACTTGACATGATCTCTACCACCTGAAAGATAGAGAGCAATTTTAAAGTAGGATGATTAATTACACATTTGCTAAAGTGCTCTAAACTGAAAGAGCACAAGGAGACATTAATAAAGAAGAATCTTTAAACTACAGCCTCAAGCATAATATTTCTACTTCCTTCCACATTTCAAGTTAATTTAAACAATAGCAAAGCAATATTTTTATTTTTATTTTAAGTAGAAGTTAAATAAGCTGCCAGGTACACATTATAATATCCTTCTGTGGGAATTGTTACAAATTCAACTTTTATGCTAATTCAAAAAAGCTAAGAGTCCATAATCAGTTAATCTTTAGAATTCATTTTCATACATTGGAAACACACTGTCATTGTATTTAGGTGCTTGCCCCGAGGGTCAACAGTAACACAGGCACTGAAACTTTCAGCAACATGGGACTGTTCATATTATATTTAGCAAACTATTATCTTTAGGGTTCTCAGATGTTCACGTTAAAAAGCCCAAAAAGCTGAATTGGATCCAAAATGTAAAAACGAACCAAAGTCTCACTGGAACTACTGTAAGAAATCAGAGCTCTGTGCATTAAATCCCTTAACTGGAACAGTATTCCAGGATTTACTGCATTATATTCAATGCAGGCATATCAAGTAGGCACACCTTAAGGCTATCCTGCCTGCTCACAGGTTTACGCTCTTCAATGATTAATTTCCTATGTATATGGAGCTATATCCGATTCCCACTCTCACTTTCCTAAAATTTAGCCCATTTGTTATTGAATTAAAAGGATTTAGTTTCAGGTTTTTATCATTCTTGTAACCAAAGACACTATGGCCAACGATAAAGCCCCCCAAAGCAACATGTATAAACCTCTTAACATTCTTGGTGATCATTATTGCTTCATTTGCAAACCGCCCACAACCTTACTATGTTTCCTATGCACCCTTGCCTGTGAGTAAACCCAAATGAACAAAATAAGGTTTACTTCTAAGTAAGAATGCATAGGATTGCACCTTGTCTCTTACACAAACGCTTATGCCCACACCTTTGCAAATGGTACCAATTAAAAGTAATGCTTTTTTAAAAATCACAGATGCCTAGGAATTAATTTGTAAGGCTTATTTAAGAACAGCCTCGTTTGGGGAGAGAAAAATTGTCTTGCCCTTTCAGTAATCAGATACTTAAGGAAATATTGTAGCAATATGAGCTGCAGGAGAACTGAAAGGACAATGATCCTACAGTGTTAACCCAGATGTGTTGAGTTATTTAAGTGGGGAACAGAGAAAATGAGGGGCTTTTTGGGGGAAGGTATCAGATAAGCCTTATGCCCAAATCCAGGAGGATTGTGTATCGCCAATAGGTCTATGAAAGCCTGTAACTAAATGCTCAGTGTCAGATTGTATTACAGTTTATACAAGCAACATCTCAAGATTCCTCTGATGGCTGGGACACATAATACAGATCAATCACTCACTAAAAAATATTATGGTTTGTGAAACGGTTGGAGCCCAGAGACATAGCAGTAATACGAAGAAGAATTTACAAAGACACTGAGTCCTACCTCTAAATGTCAAAGTGATAGTATGATCTTTAACAATGCACCTAGCTGTGAATAGCCAGAGCTCCCCCCTTCTCTGAAACTCTAGATAGAGCACGACTCAGTGGAAGATCCTTTACTTTAATCAACACACATACAAGGAAATGGCAGGTTTTACTGATTTCAAGAACATACATTTTTAGAAGAATTTAAGTATCATACAGCTTTATCATGCCTTTTCTTGTAAACAAGTAATCATAGAAGATCTATAAAATGCCAAAACCTGCACTATATGAAAATTGATAGACAACCAAGATACTAGATGGTGAACTATATCTTATGCCTGAAAAGTCCTCGTTTCCATTGGCAAGCACTAGCTTTTTGAAAAATGTGACTGGTTAAGCATTTGTATAGCATCTTAGAGTGTTCAAGATGTTTCACAGATTCTCTCAGACATCATTGTGTTTTATCCTCTTACAAGCACCCTTTAAAACTTATTATTTCAGAAGCTTGCTTAAGGTCGCAAAGTTCCTACTGTAGTAGTAACATTTAACCAGAGCTTTTAGGAATCAGGAGTTGACCATGCTCCCTTCCCCCACTTCCATGCACACATTCTTGGATCCTGCTTAACCCCGTTTCTGTATTACATAAGGCCACTGCTAGCCCTTATTAAAGTGAAGGCTAGTGTCCTCCTAACTCTAATTCAGAACACTGATTCACAGCTGGCAACAAGATCTATAGTCTGGTTAATATTATGTCTGCACAATGGTGTGATGAGTTCCAGGCTAAAGCGATATTGGAACTGGGAATTCCCGGACTCAAAGCTCACACTTTTGGTCATTATAATACATTATTATTATTATTATTATTATTATTATTATTATTATTATTATTTTTATTTGTATCCCGCCTTTTGCCCAATGCTGGGCCTCAAGGCGGCCTTACAAAGTTTAAAATATACATGGGGGGGAGGAGGGAAACAAAACCATAAACAATTTTAAAAAATACACAACAAAATTATAAGACATTAACATAGATGGAGGACTGGATTATTCTCCAAAGGCCTGCTTGAACAAAAAAGTTTTAACCTGCTTCCGAAAGCCCATCAAGGAGGGAGCCAGCTTAGCTTCCTCGGGAAGAGAGTTCCAGAGCGCCGGAGCAGCCACCGAGAAGGCCCTCTCCCATGTTCCCACCAGGCGTGCCTGTGAAGTTCACATACTTCTCTTTCTCTCCATTCCATCCCATCAACCCATGTTCCAAGGTCAGAAAAAAACCTCGCTGAAATGCAACTATTCCAGAGCATAGTAAGACATTCAGTCAGCACTTTAACCCTATTAGGCAAAATGATAAAGAATATGTAAATTCTTGTATCTTACCATCTGTATGATCCCTGTATGGTACCATCTGTTGCATGATACACTTCCTTGGTAGTCTGTTAGATTTCAATGCTCTCACTATCATGGTCCAGGTTTGCTTCCCAGTCAGAGAAAATTATCTTCAGGAGTGGTCACAACTCAGTAGCAAAGCACATGCTTTGCATGCTAAAAGATTCAAGTCCCTGGCATCTCCAGGCAGGTTGGGAAGGAATCCTGCCTGAAACTCTGAAGAGATGCTGCCAGTAAGCTACATGGGCCCAATGGTCTGACTTGGTCTAAGGCAGCTTCCTAGGTGTACAACAGGGATTTTCAGACCTTTGACTTTCAGCGAACACTTTCCCCGTGAACAGTGTTGGTGAATATCTGCATGTTACAGAGAATTATGAAAAAAATAGTAGAGCGTACACAGAATTCAGAACTCACTCTAGAGCACAGACAACACCGCCCCATGGCTGTGCATTTTAGACAACCATTACTTATTTTCTCATTGAGAAGCTTTCCTGATAGGCTTCTGAGGAAAATCCACATTTTCCCAGATCACAGTTTGAAAATCACTGATGTAGAACTATGCAAAACCTTTGACAACTAGAATATTCATAGAATGAATATCCCCATCAGTCACAGGACAGCTAGGCTGATATAAGATGACACCATATTTTGCAATAACCATCTGGTAACAACTGCCTATACACATGAAAAAGAAAAACCCAAGCCAAAGCCCACTGGACAGCATTAGTAGGATGTGGTTTTAGAATGCAAGGAAAGGCATCTTAAAATGGAAGGGGGGGGGAAACGATGTTTTAACAGTTCTGCACTTTTTTCTTTCAACCTTACTGAGAATCGGGCAGTATAGTTGATTATTTTGGGTATTGTCTCAGTTGGTATCATCATTTGGGTGACCTGATTAAATCCTTTCCATTTTCTTTTCTTTCTTTCCCCGCCCCCTTCCATCTGTTTGGGTAACTTAAGGAAGCAGAGGAGTAAGTGGGGAAAAGTATTCTAGGGATTTTTTCCCCATTGAATACAAATAGAAGCTTTTTCTTAACATGAAAAAACTGCAAGAGTTGTATTACATGATGGAGCAGAGACTAAAGACAAAATATAAATGCTGGACAGGAAGAGCGAGGAAGTTGCTTGCTCTGTACTCCTGTGGGTGAAATTCTCTTCAGCTGGCAATTCCTCAAGACCCTCTGTAAATTTCGAAGTAACAACCAAAACAAAAAAGGCAGCTGCACCAATATATTGCTTTTGATGTGTTTCAAGTTGTGTCTCTTTTATCAATGAAAAATCAATTTGCTACTAAAACTTCCTAGCAAGCTCTGAATAGCTCTTTAGGAAGTTTTAGAAGCAATTGAAGAGTTTCCCTTGATAAAGAGACACATCTCAAAATGTGTCAGGAACAATATACTGGTGCAGCTGCTGTTTTGTTTCCGCTTTTGACTTCTCCGTGTTGTTGTTGACATTTCCAATTAAGCCTCTAATTTTTTTATTGATAAGCAGAGAATGTTTTAAAAAGTAGAATTAAGCAGGAAAAGAGGCAATACTTCATTCCTAGAAAGTAAATGGCCAGTTAAAGAGAGCCTGTTGGGTGTTCCAAATGCTGGGAAATGGCATCAGGGATAAAGCAATTTTACAACAAAACAGTAGACTCCTTTATAGAGATTACTATAAAGTGGCAGATAACTTTGCTTCATTGTATACTTGCGAATGACCTGGCTTTGCACAGGTTGGAATAGCCCTTAGTTTGATTCAGCTGTTAAAGAGTTGATACATTGTGCCCACCCCATCTAAACAAAGCCATGCCCACTTGTACCCGTATGCAGGGCCCCTGCCAGGGTGCACCCCTATAGCTTCATCCTGTCAATTTCATTTCCCTCAGAGTGGAGGGAGGGCTGCCCCTCAGCAGGGCGGAGTGTTAGGGGTGGCTAAAGATGTTACCGCAGTCTTCAACCACAGACACATTAAAATTAATTAAAATCAATTCATGCATTTATAAAATAACACACACACCCCATGTGCACACCGCTAGGGTCTCCTTAGGATGCATGCCAAATTTCAGATGTCTAGGTTTTCTGGTCTCGGCACTATGGCACTGATGGACAGACAGACTGCCAGACACACATCCCCTTTTATTATCGATTTGTTTTGCCCACCTTCAAATTAGTAGAATCATAAGTAAAAGCATGAAGCAGATCTTCACATTGACCATCTGTTTGGCACGATTCTTTCAGCCTTCTTGGAAATAGAGAACATGATATGTACCATTGCTATATTGATAGTGGAGCCCAACACAGTAATGTATCAGAGATTCAGTAAGCATGTGAATTATAAGATTAGTATTAAGCTGTTGAAATTAATACTGCCTTATGTTTAATGATCTTCCAGGAAGTTTCATCTACCTAAGGGCTTTTTCCCCCTCTACCATAACATCCTATCATAGCTATTTAGGTTCTACGCTAGGTCAATGAAGCTAATTTAGGCTAATGTTTTCCACCAGCAGGTAAAAAGTGTGTAGGGGAAATAGGCTTACTTGGTAGATCTTTCTTAATAGCGATCAATTTCACGAGAACACACTTTTCAACGCACAAAAAGAAGTGGTTAAGGAGCAGCAAAAAAAGTAACTGTTCCCTTCAATACAGGTTTTTGTATGATACACAGATTACAATCTGCTGGGATGTAGATAATGGAATAGAATTCATAGGTTATAGTTACGTAGGACAAATTATACAAAAACTCTTACCCTTGCATATGTTCTTACCCTTAGTCATGTTCTAATCCACAAGTCATAGCAAACCACCATTCCCTTTATTCTTCTCTCATACTCTTAGCTGACTATAGAAAAAAGTAGGCTAGGCTCATAAAAAAACGTGTAAATTCGATAGAGGAAATCCTTGATTCAATGATCTCAAGAAAATGAGAGATTATTGCTACATGCATCTTTTTGGCAATAATAATTGTGCTTTAGTATTCATAGTGCTGAAAGAGTAATGAAATACTCACCTGAGGGAATTTGACAACACTCTTTTATACAGAATATTTCAAGTTATGACTATGAATTTTCCTTTTCTGGGCTTTACCACAGAATTATATTGATTTCCTACCAAGTCCCACTTAAGGATTTCTGCTTCCAAAGTAGGAAAGCCCTTAGATTAGCTCTTAGAAGTTCATATCCTAGATCAAGTGTAGGATTCCACCTCCCTGCCCCATTCTCTTTGAATTGAGAATTCCCAACCATTGAATTACCCAATATTCTAAAACTAGCAATGTGATAGTCCAGCTAGGCATATGAAGTGCAATATTACACTAGTCTACATGGTTTAAATAAAAAGAGGCATTTTTATCAGTAATGTAGACAAGGCAATTCAGAAAGGAAAATAAAAGTGAAAATATCCCTAGGTTGTTTCACATTGATAGTTTTGTGGAGTCAGAATTCAAAATTTAGAATATTCCTAAACTAAGAAATAGGATACCAACAATCTCTATAGCAAATATGATGGATTTGAATTCCTTAGGATATGTGGTCCTATTATAGGCCACAAGCTATAAAAGGGGATCCACCAGAGATTTGATAAATATCCTATTCTATTTGGGATCGATTCCTGCTCTCTCCAGGCACAGCTGGGAAAGTTTCCTATCTGAAACCCCAGAGAACTGCTGCCAGTCAGATAGGCCAATGATGTAACGACCTATGGCAGCTTCCCATTTTCCTATTCTCAAAATTTTAAAAATGATACATCAAGTCACCTCAAATTATGGAGTTCAATCATGACAAGATTTTGCAAGTTTATTCTGTCAAGTTAAGGAATACATGAAGAATTTATCTAATTACAATTCCCCTTCCTTAATACCTGATTCCAAAAAATATTTTAAGACTTGTTACACCATGAAGCAGGAAAATACATTACAGATTTTCCTGTCACTTTACACAGAGGGTGATCAAAGACATCTTAATCTTTCCTATTAGTTGCTTCTCAGGAATGTTCTTAAGTCATTGGGCACTCAAGCATTTGCTGCAGTAGCAAAAGCAACCATATACAAATTTATTACCTTCTTTCTGAATAAGAAAGCACCATTAAAAACCATTAAGTAGAAGGTAAAATGTTCTGAGTGGAGGGAATTTAATGTCTGTTGATGTGCTAAAGGAGTGGGTCATATATTTAAGCAAGAACCTCAGTAGTCAAAACAAGATCAACCAAAGGAATTTTTTATACATACATGCACACTCACTCACTCACGCTGATACAAACTTCTAATCCATCCTACTAACATCAATTTAAGTAATGTAATATAAAACCTTTAGAAGAATATTATGTGATTTGGTTTTCCTATAATTTATACAGCTCACTTTAGCACAAGTTTGACATAAATATTCATTTTACTCTACTAATGACCACTTACTTTCCTTATCATAAGGCTCATGTATTTTGAGCCTGCAATGTTGGCTGGAAAATACTTAAGGGATAGGAAAAATGGATTTGATAGCTTATTTATAGTGGTCTCTTATAGATGATAATCACCAACTGCAAAGAATGATATAACATACTACTAGAAATGCATCACCATTATACAGTAGTGTAGCAGAGGGGGAACGCAAGTGACCACAGCTCTTGAATTTTTTCAGCACAGAAAGGATGAACATCTGCCAGAGCACCATGGTAACTGACCAACTCCCTTGCTCAGGCAAGTGAATGAGGTGATAATGAGGCTTTCAAGTTTGTTTGCAACAGATTAGTATAGTATATAGGAGGACAGAGAATAAGGAAAATAATCAAACAGAAACTGGATAGGTTTTATCAGAACTTTCATTCTTTTAAAAATAGTAATTTTTAGTACAGTGTTTTTATTCTATCTGTTGTTCACTACTCCGAAATCTTTTGGATGTAGGGTGGAATACAAATATTGTAAATATTCTTTCCTTTTCAATGTGTTTTACAAGTTGAAACTATGCAGTTAGAAGTAAGACAGGAGTTCAAAGTCTGGATGTGCAAAGTGGTGCCAATGCACAAGCCTTGAGAAGCTAATGTATATAAGTGAGAAGTGTGAATGGGCAAAGTAGTGTTCACCACCCACAACACCCACCCTGATGTTAGAGTAGAGAAACTTGTGACAATCAGACCCAACTTTTTTTTTTTTTTAAAAGAGAAATTTAAAAATGAAAAAGCCAGCCAGCCGGCAGCATGCCCCGTTAACAGCAGCAGCTTGTAGCAGAGTGAAGAAAAGATATTTGAAAGGGAAAGGGAGAATGTATCACACAGAGTATAACAAAAGCTTCAAAGTACAGCAAAAGTTATAAAAGTAGGAGTAAGTGAAGTTAATTTCAGATACACTGAACATCTCACTTGTTCTTTATTCCAGTGATTTTAACATTAAGATGTTATGTAGAACAGGGTTGTCTTACTGAGTGCTGTAAAATCAGATATGTGACCAAGGCTATGTTCAGGTGGGCACACACCCTTGGTGCTGGGCATGCCCCCTGGGGCCAGACATGTTGGTAGGAACGCTCCCTTGGGGGCCGACCATGTAGTCCTCCTTTCTGGTTTCCAAAATCTGGTCACCCTAATAGTGCAGTTCTTACACAGAAAACAAAAGAATCTCATTTTAACAGGAGGAAAGTTCCATCAGGTTTCATGATCATGTTTTATTTTATAAAAGTAGAAACTCTCTGCCCACTCTCTCTCTCACACACACATATATTGCTGATAAGACTCAGCTTTGTTAACACTGAGGGATGCCAGTGACCTCACAGGTCAGGTGCTTTTTAAACCAATGGCAAGGATTTTGATTGCATTTTCATATTGTTTAAAAGTTTAAAGCAATAGAGGGCAAACACTTTTGGTCTGGAGGCTAATTACCCCCTGGACCAAGCTGATAGGCCAGATGACATGAAGGGGATGAGGCTCCATCCCAAAGCCCCTCCCCTCCTCCCATGATGTCATCCACATCTGCCCCCTCTCTGCATGGAGAAAGGGACTAGGGCAGGGCTTGTACTGGCTCCTGCAAGCCCTGGCAGTGTCGGGCTCCTCCTCCTTGTGCACTTCGCATCCTGGGTGGCGAATGAATGGTGCAGGAAAAGCCTCAGCCAAGGCTTGCAGGAGGGTAAGCGGTGCAAAGGGGAATCCCTTTGTAATATCTAATTGGAGATTCCACTCCCCTAGGGAGTTGTCCAGGAAGGCTTGACATCAGGATGTCTAATATTAGAATTGAATGGATATCGACATTTAAACAGCATATATCTAAACAGAACAAAAGGTCGGTAAAGGCTGGAAGTTCAACCTGTCGGTCTATCAAGTTTGACTCTAATAAGAGGACCTATAAGCAATATATCAACATGCATCATAAACCTCAAATCTCTTATGATGCAGCATTGCTGGAGAATACTGACTTGGACTCAACAAGGCTCTAGCTCTAGAAAAAGTCACCTATTCAGGCAGGGATGCTTTATTTCTGATTTCTGTTCATTCCTTCTCTTTCAACTGCAACCCTTTGCACAGCATCTAACACGATTCCAGATGGTCACCAGTCCCTTAGGAGCAGTTTTTCAAGGGGTGCAAGGACTGCATCAAGGAGGAGCTGGAATATCCTCTTCTGCAGGGTTCTTAGGATCCAACAGAGTCTGTCTCCCTGCCCCCTTTCCTAATGGTTACAACCCAGAGCCAATAAAATGAACAGGACTCTTGGCATAGATTTTAAATAGAACAATGTACTGTTTTCCAAATTTCAATGGCAGTTCTTGTCTTTTCCACATGGTTGCATTTTACTTGCTGTTAATCTCGTTATCTTGTAGTTTCAGACCATGCTTTCATCATTCATAATTTGCCCCCAAATATTCTTTTTAGGGCTAAGGGTGGTCTTATACTGGCAGAGTCATATCTATATATTGAAACTGGTGATAAAACCCAGTTATTATTAACACTGGGGGGTGCCAGTATACTGTGCTAATTGCAGCTTCACCACTATATTCATTGTATCAGATAGAGCTGCTTGTGTTCCCATTTAAGCATACAGCCACTATATTCATTGGAGAGAAACATAAGATTACTTGAAATTCAATCTTTGGCCACCCAGGTCAAACAAAAATAAACTTCAGGTCAAATCTGGCATGCTGTTATTGTGACTCTTATTAGTAATGCAGTACAACTATAAAAGAACACAATTTGACCTCAGATATGGAAGATTCAGAAGATGAGGTATAATAGAGGCACAAAGTATCCCTTCTATGGGGCCAATTAAACTCTAATATTTATTTGACAGCACTGTACTTTCAACATGGAAGAAGTCACATTTCAATGTTACACATGACTTACCTTAATTCCCAGATGAAATGTATTAGCTTAAATTAAAATTCAGTACACAGCTAACAGAAAACGCAATCATTTGCTTAGCAAATATAAGAGCACTAGGGCAATGTCAGCTGGAAATCAAAATGGTCACAAATGGTACACTCTTTGGTGATAATGAGATCTGTCCTCTGACTGTTGCTGCAGAGTCCAAGCTTTTTTATATATTTTTTATTTTTTTAGACGAAAATAAGTTTTTAACCTTCAGTGAACAATCAAAAACATAGACAAAAACTAGTACTAATAGGCTTCCACAAGCCTGCACAACATCTTTACTCCTCTCCTTTTTCGAGTTGGGGGCTGCATTGCATGCTGGGAATGCTATCAGGGGCTGCACTAAAAAACAAGGTGTCCAGAGACATAATTGTTTGATTTCATATCATTCCCTCTTTTGCACCCTCTCTTCCCCCCGCACTTCATACAATTCATCCCATCCAATTTATGAGGTCCATCCCCATCCCCTCATTTGAGTTTAAGATGCCTTTTTTGTCTTATTTCCCTTCACACATCCTGTTTATTCCACTTTATACAGTTCATCCCAGTTTACAAGATGCACCAACATGTGTTTAAAATGCCATATATATTTTTACCATCAGTTTATCCCACTCCTCCTCCCTGCATCCCTCTGCTGCCAGTATGAATACCACTTCCATAATATTATTCGCCATTTACATTCAGGAGAAAATGGGGAATGCTGAACCAAGTTTCAAAATTGGTGGCTCAACTGGAGCCTCACCCACTGTGGCATTGTACACGGTTGTGGTCTGCCCATGCAATAGGGCACTGGAATACAAAGCCTGCTCACGTTCACTGGAAAAGCCAATATAGCTCTATAGTGATGGTATCACTGCAGGGTCATCAATGTGTATTCTATGATTCTTAAGTATTCTATGATTCTATGCTTTACACCGAAAAGCAAGGGAAACTATAGGTGGCTTTGCTACAGCTTTCTTCTATCTTCCTTTGCAATCAATGTACTTAAGAAGATAAACACCATTGTTACTCACTACCTATGCCATACTGGGGCTTATGACATCATTACATCTCACAAAATTTAACAACAAAATTGTTGGAGCCTTGTGGCCAAACTGCTCTGCACTAAAGGGCAACCATGGCAGGTGAGAGACAGGCAATTTAGAACTGGATATTAAATCATGAATCTTTATCCAAGATTAAAGGCTGTGGTTAGGGACCAGCTCCACTATTGCTCTACTTTTAGTAGGAGATGCAGGAAGCTGAGACCATGACATCTTTTTATTCCCTGACACACTGTTTCTAGGCGCTTTACTTCAAGAGATGCAACTTGGCTGCTTGGCTGCCTGTCTCACAGCATCCCAACCTCAGCTTATCAAGCTCACTCCCTTGTGTGTGGCTATTTGGAGCCACTTCCCCCCCCCTCTACCCCTGCAAGCTTGAGCTGTGGGCAGCTGGTTGGCCACAGTACGAACAGAATGCTGGACCCTTGGTCTGATCCATACTGGCTATTCTTATATTGTTATGTTTTTCTGAAAAACTACTCCTTTATCCTTGTTGATAAACATTATGGAGGTAATCAGTGTTGCAGTGAGACCCTGCCAGACTTCAGGTCCACCAAGTCATCTTCTCCGTGGCACAGGGATTTGGCATGTCAGCAGCTGCTGAAATGACAATGAATCTAAACAGCGCCATCTACTAAACAGGTCACCTACTAACAGGCACTGGCTGGTGAGACCACATAACGCCTTCTACAACTTCACTGGTTGCCAGTCCAGGTCCGGGCCCGATTCAAAGTGCTGGTACTAACATTCAAAGCCTTAAACGGTTTGGGGCCAGGTTATTTGAATGAAAGCCTCCTCCCATATGTGGCTGCCCAGACCTTAAGATCATCCACAGGGGTCCTTCTCCGTGAGCCCCAGCCAAAGGAAGTGAGGCAGGTGGCTACTAGGTGGAGGGCTTTCTCTGCTGTAGCACCCCGGCTGTGGAACGAGCTCCCCAGAGAGGTTTGCTTGGCGCCTACAGTGTACTCCTTCCATCGCCAGCTGAAGACTTTTATTTTCTCAGTATTTTAACACCTAATTTAACTTAAATTTAAACTTTGCTGTTTTAATTCCGTATTTTAACCTACCGATTTTTGCTGTGTGGTTTTATCCTGGTTGTGCTTTTTATATTGTATTTTGTATTTGTGTTTTTAGATTGTTGGTTGTTTTTATGCTCCTCATGATTTTAATTTTTGTGAACCTCCCAGAGAGCTTCGGCTATTGGGCGGTATAAAAATGTAATAAATAAATAAATAAATAAATAAATAAATAAATAAATAAATTTTATTACATTTATATACCGCCCCACAGCCAAAGCTCTCTGGGCGGTTTACAACAATTAAAAACAGTAAACATTAAAAGTATACAAAATTTAAAAACCATCAAAAACATAAAAAAACAGTATAAAAACAAATAAATCTCTCAGGGAAGACCCAGCAAGGATAAGGAATCATACTTGAACACATCTTCACTCCCATAGTTTTCTCTCTTTACCACAATAAAGGTGGACAATTGAAACAGAGACTTGATTCACATACTTGTTAACCATGGGTTGATTGCAGGAGTGTGCTGGCTCCTGACTGCTCGCCCACTTCTACTCCAATCAGTTAAAACACTGTATTATTTCTCCCTCAGCAACCCAAAGTTCTTGGTTCAGATGTCTCAGAGCACAACCCAGGAATGTTCTTGGGTTGTTTAATGAAGTGGACAGGAGTCAAAATGCTTGTTCACTCCTGTGTGCATCAAAAGAATCTATGGGTTATTTTATGTGAATAGGGTCACTGGAAGGCCTAAAGGCCTCAGTTTTCCTTAGAAAAGACTTGCCACAGAAAAAGACCATGTGTGTGTGAATGAGAGAGAGAGAGAAAGTGTGTGAGAGAAAGAGGGTGTAAATTAAATTAAAACACAAGTATAAAGTGTTGGTTATCACCTTTAAAGCCCTACATGGTTTGGGTCCAGGCTACTTGTGGGATCGCCTTCTCCCGTACAATCCGCCCCACACACTCAGGTCCTCTGGGAAGAATTTACTCCAGCCAACAAAAACAAGGCTGACAACTATTACCCAGAGGACCTTTTCTTCTGCTGCTCCCAGTTTGTGGAATGGCTTGCCGGGAGAGATTCGTCAACTTAACAGTCTTCCAGAATTTAAGAAAGCCATAAAGACTGACCTCTTCCGGCAGGCCTACCCAGTTGAATTTTAAGATGCCTTTTTTAATGGTGTGCTTCTTTTAATGATTTATTTATTTATTTATTACATTTTTATACCGCCCAATAGCCAAAGCTCTCTGGGCGGTTCACAAAAATTAAATGCACTGGTTTTAAACATTTGAATTAGTTGTATGTATTTTATGGTGTTTTTATTAGTGTTGTACCCTGCCTCGATCCAGAGGGAGAGGCGGGTAACAAATTATTATTATTATTATTATTATTATTATTATTATTGTTGTTGTTGTTGTTGTTGTTATTATTATTGATTTGATTTTCTTTGTATTTATTTCAGAAAGTTTCTATACTGCTTTTCATTTTAAAAAAATCCTGAAGTGGTTTACAAAATCATGACAAATACAAGAAAAGTAACAATTAAAACAATAAAACAATGCTGGGATTGTCAGTGATGTCAGCAATCACTGACATCCCAGCCAATTCTTAAGTCAATGGCAGCGTGAGATGTCAATGGTGCTGTCATCAAATTTTTATATCTATCCCATTAATATCCACAGTAAGACTAATTTATTTTTAAACTCACTTCAGCCACATATGACACATTCGTGTCCTCTTCTACCAGATTCATCTATGCTAGATTTTTTTTAACTATGCACCCCAAACAGATCTCAGATATATACCTGTCTTTCAAATATCCTCACAGACAGAAAGAATATCCTTTCTGGAGTACAGCTTGCATTGTTTTCTTTTTAAAGCTAACCTGTAGAACCAACACAGCCAGTTTATTTAATGAACCAAATGGTTTATTAGATTCTGCGCAGAAGGAAGATCTACTTGCATAAATCAGTGATATTTGTGTAAACAACAGCTTATTTGGTAAGCAACATATTTGTGCCTTTAGGAATATATACAAAGCTAGCATATGGAAATTCATCCACTATGTAAGTAGTACATCTGTGCCACTGCTTATTTATAAACAACTAATGTTCAACAAAACAATATTGTCTCGTGGTACAGCTTCAACTGACAGACAAAAATACCAGTGTTTCATACAACATACAAACACTTCCTTTGCTGGAGTATCCATCTGCAATGAGGACTCAGTGCTTTGATATCAAAGACGGGCTTGGGTTATGTTTTCTTCCAGATTCAGGCCAACTTGAATGATAATCTCCTGTCCCTGTCTGTGTTCCTCATGCTATGTCAGGTCTTTAATTGTGATCTGAAAACACTTCTGTGTCAAGGGCTGGCCTGTTGTAGGAAAATGCTAAATTTAACTATTGCCCAAACACTGTGCTATGGAAAGACCATAACTCAGTGGTAGAGCCCTTGCTTTGCACGCAGAAGGTCACAGGTTCAATCACCAGCATCTCCAGTTAATGCTGAGAAAGACCCTAACTGAACCTCAGACAGCTGCTGCCAGACAGTGTTGACAATGGCTGTGTTTGGATGCCTCAATGGTAGGTTAACAGTCAACTGCAGGTACTCCCCACACAATCAGAGAAATAACCAACTGTATCCCATCATTCCTTGCTGCCGAAAATAACGTTCTGCCAACTCGAGTAGAGCAGCAGTCACCACTTTGACCACTCTTGCCTAGAGACTCTGTAGCTGCTGAAAATAATCAATGGTGCCCTCCACATGACACAATAACCAACAGTGGTTTAAATAACTCACTTTGCACAATGTCGGTTTTTTGTGTGGTTTATTTCAGAAAAATAGCCCAGTGTGGGTTAAAAAAACTCACCACTTGATATGATAACCCACAATGGGCTAGATAACCCATCATGGGTTATCGTGTTGTCTGAACCCAGTCAATAACAAGCTAGATGGATCACTGGCCAGACTTGGTATAAAGCAGCTTCCTCTATGTTCCAATTGGGGTTTAAGGAGTAGCAGAACAAAATTTGCTGTCTGGTGTTGCACCAAATACACAGCATGTGTAAAAAAATGACTAACACAATCTAACCTGGTCTTGTCCTTAAAAAAACGTCATCAAATATCATGAAGAATATTCTCAATAAATACAATTTCCCTGAAATTTAGCTTTAGGTTTTAATATTCAATATGGAACAGTGTTTGAGCCAAGACCAACCTCCTTGCTTCCAGGATCAAGAGTGGGTAGTGCTTCCAAGTAGATATGAACTACAGCACTTCTTTTTATTTATATAGACTTTGAAAAACGGCAACATAGTTCTTCAGAAAAGGGCTGCATCTTGTCATGTTAGGACTACTTCACTCAAAGTATTTTCACAATCACAGTAAAGCTTAATAGAGAAACCTTGTAAACAAATCATAGTTTAATAAGGAAGGTGTTAAGGCAGTGCAGTAAATAGATACCCAAAGATTTGGTGCGGTTCTCAGACACTTTGCTTGCAAGCTGAATCAACCATACAGTTCCTCAAGAAACAGTGGATTTGACAGCCCTCTTTGCACACTGGAACTGCACCACATCATTTACAATTAATACACACTGCATGCAAAAAAAGAGAAGAGGATTCCAGGGGGAAAAATGAAAATAGTAGTTTTAGTTAGATTTAGAAAATAACATGTTTTTTTCTTAAATAGCCATTTACTAAATAATGTTGTTCCCTGGCTATTACACATAATGGCATGTTCACACCAGCAAGAATTAAATAGCTATGACACTGATGTTTTTAATGTGGACACAAAACGACTTTTCCTTGTAAGGAGTTTAGGCAATTTGCAATTTCATAACTGACATTTCAATATAGGTTCAGTCCTTTGACAGCACAGTAGTTATATATTACAGCAGTTGTGCAAAGAGGTAAATTGCAACAAGATTAGCAGCAATTCCTATATTTAATGTTATTTAAGAATCAAAGTGTTACCTAAGGCAATTATCTTGCAGCCTTTTAATATCTACAGGGAAAAGCCTAAGGGGAAAATAATTGACTTTGCTAATTTTACCCTTGGCAATTATAAAATAGCTCTGCATTTCATTATAACTGCAAATGTTCGCATCTAATTGTCAGCCTTGACAGAAGTACAGCGATAAACGCATCATACAAAAGCACAGACAATTGGCCATAACACTGTGATAGAATTAGCTTGGGACTAATGGTGCAAAATAATGGTAGAAATCTTGAATGTAAATTATATTGAGTACAACAATTGAAATCACTGAAACAAATATGTGCTTATTCAATCATTGTAGTCTCTCATAGCTAGTACTGTTTGCAATGTGTTACTCTCACACTTATTTTCTCTCTATATATCCTGTAAGATGTAGCAACAGCTAACAGTGTAGCCGGCTTCAAAAGGACACTAACCAATTCATGGAACATAGCCTTCTATGAATTTGTCATGGAAGACGGCCCCAAATGCTAGGAATGCAGGAAACTGAAAGCAGCCTACCAGGTCCAGAGTATCCTATTAGCACACTGTAGCTAAAACAAGAGTGCTCAAACCTTGTTTGGGAGCCACTTGAGACATGAATGAAGTTCACATGTTACTGAGTAGTTCATGTCATGGGAAATAAAATAATGAAGATTGATTTTTTTGTGCATGCATGCATGCTAGAATTGTAGTGCAGGGTTGTGCTTTTCCATATCTGTTCTCTTGGCTACATACAAAAACAAAGAGCTCTTAAGAAGGGAAGAGATGGCAGCAGCAACAGCCCCAACAGATGTTCGCTAGGGATTACATATCAGAATGGGAAATACAAGCAGAGTGCACAAAGGCTACAGGAGAAAGATGGAAACAGAGAAGCCCAGTGTTGCATGACTTCAGACTCATGACTCTCTGAAAATGTCAGTTATGTGGCTCAAGAGTTGGGAACCTTCGCCACCCGGCTTTGAAGTGTGAGGAATTGGCTATTTTATCAGACAGAAAACTTGCTGAGATATATGGATTGTTACAATGCTATGTTATACATCACAATGCAATATTAGACAAAAGCAGTACTGAGTTCAGTGGATGTACTCCCTGGTACATTTGTATAGGATTGCAAGTCTTCGTGTTACCCAGAATGGTTTTTATGGACATAACTCAGTTACATCATCATGGCGTTGAACAAAGATTAGTGCTTCAGCTGCAACTTTATTTCACAAAGCAGGAAAAAATAATAGGGGAGGAAAAACTTCATGACTTTTTATACTTCTTGTAAAACAAACACATTTTTTAAAAAAATCTCTTTCAAAATAATAGCAAATCAAGCCAGTGTATCTGTCAAGAAAATTTTACAGCTTATATTCCAACTGCTCAAACTTTTAAGTCATAAGAGAGAATGAGTTGATAAATAAATTGGCTGTATTCCACTTATGGTATATAGGAGGTATTAAAGTACTGAGGTGTCAAAAACGGGGGAAGTTGTTAACATGTTTTGGCAGAATTTTTAGACATGCAACTTAATTGCCTGAGAAATCAAGCAGTTCTTTTAGGTTACTGTGTTTCAATTTACTATAGGTTTGATTTGTGGCAAGCTAGAAATAATTACATCTTTTTGAGTAAGTATTTAAAGACAGAATAATGAAAAACGTTTTATCCAAGTTTTCCATCACTCTGAGTAGAACTGAGAATTATTTACAGCTACTTTTCTCCCTTTATGTTAAACACAGATTTTATCTAAAGGCCAATTCACACTATACATGTTAGCATATGTACACACATAATATGTTTGTAGATAATACATCTTTTAATCCTTGGGCGCATGTTCAAATGGAATAGTGCAATTACCCTGAGCCTGTAGCTGAAGCAAAATAGCTAGGGCAAGATGGCTCTATAAGAGTTGTTAACCCAGCAAAGAACAGGGGAAGACTGAGATCTTATATGTGAAAGGGTCCTTTTAGCAGCCAGGTGCAATGATGGCTCTGAGTGTCGCTACTGGTACTCTGGTGAGCCGTGGGCAAAGGGAGGAGAATCTGGAATCATGGCAGGGCTTGAAGCAGGGTTGAATGGGTTCTTGGGAGCCTCAGATAAGGCTTTGCAGCCACAGAACCCTCAGGTTGCCCCATATCTACTGTGGGAGAGTGCTGTGCTGGGGGATCAGACATCTACCCTTACTTCTACTCCAAAGAGGTCTTCCCTGGGCTTGGGTTGGCCAGGAACCTACTAGTAGTGTGTAAACCAATCTGTAACCAGGATAGCCATTCAGCAATTCCTGGGATCCCACTTACTGTAAAAAGTGCTATCCCGGTCAAGAAAACTGCTGCTGGCTAGGTCACTCCTCACCTGGTCCACACATTTACTTTTCCCCATGTGAACAGGTGATCAAGGATAAATCGGACTTTTCACAGCTTTAAAGAAAAAATGACCATATGATACAGTCATTAAGTTTCCTTGAAAAGATGAGAAATTTGCTAATACAAACTGGATAAAAACCAGTATTAAACATTATTACTATTAATATAGAAAAGGAAAGTACTTCAAAATTCAGTTTACCTTAATTCACTATTTCTGCTTTTGGTAGGCATAGGTTTGCCAACTAATCTCACTGGTGATTTGTTCGAGAGCAAATATGGTAACACAGAATTAATTTTACAGCGCACATTTTATATACTCAGTTCATTTGACATAGTTGACATTTCATATCTGGTAAAATTTCAGACAGCTGGGCAGCATGCACAGTTTTCTATGACATCTACTGCCTCAAGGGACACGGATTTCTAACAAAATTAGCTCACAAAAGGCAGCAGCAGAGAAATCTCCTGAAATAAGACACAAGTATATATGTGCCAATTCAAAAATAAGCCCCACTGAGTTCAATGGGACTTACTCCCAGGGAAGTTTGTATAGGATTGCAGCCTTAAAGTAATAAAAATCCCATTACCTTCGTATTTTGCAGTTGAGCAAGGTTTGTGCAAGCATTTGCTAGAAGAAAATCACCACTTAGGACAGCCATTTTATTTCCAAATTGCATGTCCTTCAAACGGCCATCTGAGGTTGTCAGTTCACCAATGTTTACTATCCCACAATGGACCAGGAAAGCAGTGTGGATCAGCTCCGTAATCTCAGCCAGAGTCCGCTGTCTTTAAAGCAAAGATCAGAAATAAAATCAGTTAGTTGTAAAACAAATGTATAATATGCTGGTCTCCCCCAGGAAACTGCTGAAGCACAAACTCAGCAGTGCAAATCCAAGATACAGTGTTATTGTGAGCACACCATTTGGGGCCTATCTTGTCCGACTGGCCTCTTTATTTGCATTTCCTTCCATTTGACATGGGGCCTTTTACTATACTTCTTGGACTGCTTAAAAGCAGTCAATTTTGAAATAAAAATGCTGGTAATTGTTAGAGGGGGAAAAAGGAAGAAGAGTTTTGCCAAATTAGTCCAGCAAATTTCTAAAGGAGAGCTACCCTATTTAAGGGCACTCCATCATTATGCACCACACTTAGAAAAATTGTAGGGGTGTGTGTGTGTGCGTGTGTGTGTGCGTGCATGGCACAGTGGGTGGGGGGAGACAAACCTTATTGCTTTACAATAAGGCAGGAATAAAAACCATTTATATAGACAGGAAATTGCATATTGCTATAACCTTAGGTCTAAAGAAGGGTTAATATATTCTAGAGTGGGGCTAGAGGAGGGAGAGGGGAGACTAACAAGACATCCTGATGCTCCTGCTGACATTGTCAGGGCAGCCCTTGGAGAAAAATGTCCATATCAATTCAGTTTATCAGATGGACAGCTGATCAACATTAAACAGACTTGCTCTGGGCAGATTGAGCTGAGATACCTGCCATGAATACCAATGAGGGCTCTCTGCTCTCAACAACTGAGGCCTGCCATTTCTGACTGCTGCAGATCCCAGGACATATGGGGATCCCTAGTGACGAGCACATAAAGCTGCAGCTTCCTCAAGTGACGGCTCATTTCCCCCAGCTGAAGGCACACATTAATATCCTGAGATCAGGCTTACCTCTCTGATCCCCCCACCCCCTGCTATTGAAGCGAACCCACTCCTGTCCTTTCCCTCCTTTTAATAAGCTTTTAATGAAGGAAACAGAAATTCTCTCTGTACAGCTCACCATGAAAAGGTTACCCAAATACATCAGTGTCATACTTTCCGAGTCTTCCTTTCCATTTTCCCCTAAGGTTTCTATGTCCTGTTTGCTTTCCAAACAGCACCTGTATTATTTAGCCAACAACATTAGAACTATGTTTCATGCATTCAGGGGTATAAAGTTAACATAATGCAACAGGATATCTTCTGATGGAGTGTTCCTAATTTGTAACTAAAACAACATGCAATTCAGGTAATATTTGAATATACGAAATAACTGTAGGCGCTTCCCAAGGATTCAGAGTTCTCTGAGAACACATCAGAATAGCAGGTTTTTAAACAGACTCAATTCAGATTAATGCATAGGGGGAACTTCATCTTCCACACATACCTTGGAGTGCTCAAATAATAGTAATTAACAAGAATCCACCTTTCAAGAGAGTATCGAACAATGGTCTTTTTAAAAAACAAACAAACCACAAATGATAAAATGCATTTAAAGACACAAAGATTGTGAGGGAATGAAAGTCATTCACTCTGAAACCAGCTATCCGATATCAATGAAAGAAGGCACACATTTGACATTTACAGAGTTTCTTTCATAACACAGCAATCATCTGGATCAGAACTTGCAGCCTAATCCTAGGCATGTCAGCCAGAGAAGAAGTAATCACAGGAGCTCTCTCCCATCTACCACACTCCAACTGAACAAACACTAAGCTCCAACTGACAGTTACCCTGGTACTGTAAAGATGAAGGGCAGTACACTCTGGGTGAGTTCACATGCTATGCTAAGCCACCCTGAGAATAAGCCATGGTGGGTGGGTGGCTTGTCCTTTACTACTGACAAGATGATCAGCTGCTCACCATGGCTTGTTTCTCATTTAGTCCATCTCAGTCCTACCAGCCACTGCCAGCATGCATTTCAGGGACCTTTAGCATAGCCATATTCCCCCTTGTCAATTTCATCCTGCACTTTGCCATTTACCTTGCTAGCATACACATTTTTTAAAGGCTGATTCACTTTCTACTGAAGTAATAACATGTGTTCTCCTTTTTTCCTGCAGCTGCCGGACACTTTCTGCTCCCCTGCACACCACCCTTTGTGCTTTTCACTTCCACTGGTCTTCTGAGCAGTCACCGCCAACTTCCAAAGATCAGGAGAACTAGTTGAGACAGACCTGGGTCACATATAATGACAGCCCAGAGTATGGGTTGTGTATGGATGTCATTGAATCATAGGATGTTACTGAATGGTGAGTTGTCGTTACATGTGAATCCTACACTATGTTTAACTATAGGCTGTTAACCACAAAGAACCCAGAAAAAGAACCCATGGCTTGATGCTACATTGTGAACTCTGATTTATTCATGGTGCAGGGTTCACACATAATGACAAGCCACAATTCAATGACAAACCACGATTCAATGACAGCCCATACTCAACCTATAGTCTGGGTTGTCACTATGTGTGAACCAGGTCTGAATGTCTTTTAGGCAGGCTTCTGTCCATAGCACCTATTTAATAATTATATGTGACACTTCCACATTTCTCTGTTCTAATGTAGTATAAACAAACAGAACCACACTAATCACCATCAAATCACATGTGTGATTCTTGAACATTAATTGCAGAGGCAACAGCCTTCCAAAAATAAATTTTGCCTAACATCCTATTATGTAACTGTGAGACTGAGTTGACAGTTGTACACAGAGAGTACCAAAAATAAGAAGCACCAACACAGTAAAGCTAATAGGGGATGAAGGATTAAAAAAAGAAACAGAAACACTGATAATATTCTGCATTTTTAAAAATCCAGTTTTCCCTGTGAGCTTTAGAATGTTTCAGTTCTGTTTCTTTGGCATTCCTTCTTTAAGACTAAAGAATCATTAGCTATTCAACAAGAGAATGCTACTCTTTAGGCTGCCAGACTGGAAGACACTGAAAACAGTCTGTTTTATTTGTCTGCTTGGGAAGCCACTACAAAACTAAAAGACTGGAATGCACTTGAACGTCCTAAGTCAAAGACATATGTTCTGGACATGTAGACATCGTCATCCCACATTCATCTCTTTCACTGAGTTCATGTATATGCACAGATCTCTCTCTCTCTCTCTCTCTCTCTCTCTCTCCACACACACACACACACACACACACACACACACACACACGACATGGATGCATGCAGGTGCTTTAAATGTAGCAGTGTATCTATGAAGCAACTCTGCATCAGAACAGTTAGGTATACTGGCTACTAGCAAATTAGGTGGTATCATCCATATTAAAATGCACAGTGGTCAGGAAGCCACAGTTAATCATAATTTCCTGTTACGTCCAAACCAGGAAAATATGGTTAATGGCTTTCAAATATGCCAGGATTTAAAGCTACAGTGTCAAATTGACATCTGAAATCTGGCTTGTTTGGAAACCTGATTGGAAGTTCCTGGTTCAGATGTAATGGGAAACTATGGTTAACTGCCTCTTCCTTTGCTCACTCATGCAAAAGGAGAAGTGAAGTGGGAGCAAAGGGAATACATGCTGGTGTACAAAGCTCATGCATGATTTGATCATCCAATATCAGCCAATAAGTCATAATAAAATACACATTGCCAAACACACCTGCAGCACGAAGACCTTCTTTTTCACATGAATAGAACAAAAGTCTTCCTCTATACTTAATAAGTATACGCAGAAATCATTTTAAGCAGAAATCATAAGCGACTGAATTTTTTGTGGAGTAATGCATATAAACCCCACAAAATACTTGCATTCTCACATTTCCTTAGGTCTTTTTATAGACCATTGCCAATAATAAAACTTCTTTATGACAAATTCTGCTGTGCTCAACTAAAACCAAAACCAGTAGCAACCACTTCAACAACTAGGTAAGGAAAACATAGCAACTCATGGAGAGGAACCGGGACCTATTGCTACAAATGTCAAGAAATACTTTTGTAAGCCGCTGTGAGAGCCATTTTTGGCTGAATGGCGGCATAAAAATGCTTAAATAAATAAATAATAAATAAAATACAAATTCTCAGAAGTAGGAAGGAAGTATCCTTGTAAATGCAGTGTGCAAATGATCATTCACTTAAAGATGTTTGAATTGTCTCAGTATTAACTCTACCCTTCCATCTGAAGGGCATGGCCCCATCTCAGTATCATATTACATAGCAATCAATGGGCATTCGTAATAATGATGATCAAGTGTTGTGGATATGTCTGCATGAGTTCTAGAAACCATATTACAATGGAACAAAATGGAACAACAATCACTGCAATGCACCAATAATAAATAAAACTATAAATACAGTTTATATATGGATCTCAATTGTCTGGATAATAGGATTACACATTTCTTTTCTTTTTTTAAAGAAATTGGTAGTCTAACATTTAATGCACACCACTTTTAATCCTTTTAAAATAGTTTTGTAGTTTTAAAAATAAGGTTGCTTATGAGAAAAGTACATACAGGCTCAATCCAACCCCTTGCACTTGGCTATTCCTGTATCAGAAGTCTCCCTCCCCGACTGATGGCTCTCCCACAAATGCAGAATGATGCACCCACGGTGGTACATGCACATTTTGCATGCAGGAGAGTCTGGATCATGCCTCTAGTGTTTACGTTACTTAGTTTATGATTCATTATTTGGAATAACAAGTTGCTTTAATGTTACATAATTGTAACATTAAAGATGAGTTTTAACAATAAGATGAGTTTTATTGGCAAGTGGGGCTTGAATTTCTTAGCACTGGTTAGCATTTCCATCTTGCTGCATCTGAAGGAGGGGTGAATGGGACCATCAGCTTGGCTGGCACCAATTGCTATTTGGCTCATCCCCTTCAGTCATCATATAAGAGCTGATACTTGAATTTCTTTATTTCCCTCTTCCTTCCATGTCCCTTTTTCATTTTGTATTGCATTGGTTAAGTTGTAGCCTATTATTTTAAACTTTCGGAATTGGCCGAAGTAGATGTGTGTCTGTAAGGAAAACAACAACAGTATACTTAAAGGGCTTGGAATGGGCATGTGTAAAAAACCTAACAAGTTTAGGAGGAGTGGGTGATTTCATGAAATCTAAGAAACACTGCAGTAATGCAATGATGTAACATGAAAAATATTTTCTTCAAGTATGGGAACCCAGAAAATAGTATGGGAGCCCCTGATGCTGGAGCACTGCTGAAGTATGCTCCAGCATGAAGTATGCTCCAGGTGTGGATTGACTTTAATGGTCCACCAGATGGGTGACTACATATAATTAAAAAAATCATTTGAGGTTTAATCATAATTTAAATGCCACATGGTAAATTGGTATAGTTTCTAACAAAAGGGCTACATCTCTTTAAAACAACATGGACTACCTGATACAAACAACATGTTTAATATCCCTTCATGAATCAAATACTTGTCTGTCTAAATTACAAGTAGACTTTATCGCACATTACGTGCAAGTAATTCCTACTGGTTTTAACAGAATTTACTTCTACATAGTCACTCTAATCCAGCTAAGGAGATGCATGCTTGTAGGCAGCCTTCTACATGTATTTAATTTGCTAGATCAGGAATCTGGATGTGGCTCAGAATGCACATACAAGCATGGATGCTACCTAGTCATACTGCATTGCTTTCAATGGGATGCTCATTAAATCTGTGTTATATTCTAATGCAACTAATCACTCAGATACACTTTCAAAGTGCAAACAGAATTGTATTTGGGCACCTACTTTGAACATCAGGTTCTTTTTTTAATTATTAAAGGAAATTATTAGATTCTTTAACATCCTCAAAATAGTGTTTGCTATGAGATAATGTAAGGTCAAATCATATATAAAAAGCAAGATGTCAATCTGAAAACTTACAGCTCTGCTTGCAAACATAGGGATCCATCCAATATTGTGCAAGCACTATGGGACTTCCCCCTTCTCTCGTCTCCACCCCCCACAACCAAAGTGCACTTTCTAGCAGATTTGGGAGGGCGGATGGGGGAGTCCATGCCACCAGTGGGGTCCATTCCACAGGTGGACAGACACAAAAAAGACATGAAATAAAACGGTGATTTTGTCTGGAATACTGCTATATGCATGGGAATACACTTGCTCCAATTATGAAAGTCAGACCTCATATCGAAGCAGGTATTTGCAAACAGATTGTTCCTTCTTATTTTGTTCCAACACGTGACCAAGGGTGTTACAGGAAAGGAGAGGGAAAGCTTCTGATTCCATGATGTGGGTCAGGTGGAAAATTTTCCATTTCATAAAATGATTAGTAACAATGAATGGATGCCAATTGGAAATACAATATTAGTCAAGTTTGGCAGTTTCAAAAGTATAATTAATGCTTCTCAGGTGATAATCCCAAACTAGTATGTGAGGAAATAAGTATATGTCACTGAAATACATATATGTCTGCATGTGAAACGGAATTAATAAGTAGTGACAGCAAAACTGAAGGTGCTTCAACAACATCAATGGAAGAGAGTTGTAACCTGTTAAAATAGATGAGTGGTTGTCAGAAGGGTGCATCAACATGCAGTCCTTTCGATTACTAAAATTTATTTGTGTGTCAACAGTTTCCAGCACCTTTCTCACCTTAATTTTTTATAAGTACTACAATAAAATTACTACATAAGTAACATTTAAATCACATTAAGTGTGCTTTAATTTGCCCCCTCAAATATTTAAGATCAAATTCTTGTTGTATATTGGGATAAATATCAACATGAAGTACTTCTTTTAGCTTTTCTATTTATGAAATACAAGTAAAATAAACATGTTAAATTAGAACACTCTCTGGGGCATCCCAAAATTTTCTAACACAAACTGAAATTTTTCTGATACAAATTGCCCTAATCTGCATAGGAAAATTTTCTGGAACATTTTCCGATTCAAAATTTTCTGGGAAACCCACACAACTAGGTATAGGGTGTGGGCACTGCTGAACAGATGGTTGGCACAGTCACCTATAACTAATACCACCAATCACCTGTTTGGACAAGACCAATTCCAAGCACGCACGCAGACACTCGCTCCAAAATGTGATCTTCACTGTCAGAACTGCCAGAGCTCACCATCTGTTCTGTCGCTGAGGATCTGTGTAGGTGGCCCTTTGTTGCGCACAAGGATATCTGGATTGGGACCCAGATTTGAAACAGTTTCTCAATATGCGTAGCATGTGTGACAGTCTCTAATTCTCTTGTTACGGTTTCCTCTATATATGAGTCTTAACCAGGCAAGTCACATTTATTAAAAGCAGCATGTCAAATAGTTCACAATTACAGACTATATCAATACAGATTATGCCAGATGGTAATGAGCCATACACAAGGAGCCATCCATCCAAAATAATCACACTGTTTTCTACAGAACTGTTGAAGAGGTTATGGTTTATTACACACTACTCATTAGATATACAGTGCCAGCATTAGCAATTTTTCCTTCATTTGTGTCTCATTTAAGATTCTACCTACACAAGCATATTCAAATTAGTACACAAGGTTAAAACCATTATGGTCAGGAACAAAATTGCTGCATTTTATGTTACAGAAATGGTGGATCAAAGGTCCCTTAAATCTATTCTTTTTAAAACTATTATCCAATAGAAAGCTCTAAGAGATGTAGTGGGAATATACTTCCTAAGTAAAGCTTTTGATACCTACAAAGCTAGATTAATAGAATGCATGGTTTGTTCTAAATAAAGACAGAGTTCAATAAAATATTAAGGCTAGCATTTCCCCCCAAAAAACACTAGTGGAATTAGCTAAAACAACAACAACATCAATGAACTGCTGGCCTTCACTTTGAATTTGCCCAAGATCAGGAATAGGCTTAACAAAGATGAGGTTTAACACAGACAAGGCAGAGCTAGCTTTTGGGAAGCAAGCTGATTTGAGAAGTGCACAGGTGGCTCTGGAAGGGGATGCTCTCCCCTCTAAGAAGCCCATTTGGAGCCTGTATGTACTGCTAGATCTGGCACCACTTCTGGATGACCTGGTGGCAGCAGCGGTGAAGAGCAGTCCTGGCCACAGTCATTCATAGAATCATAGAATCAAAGAATAGCAGAGTTGGAAAGGGCCTACAAGGCCATCGAGTCCAACCCCCTGCTCAATGCAGGAATCCAGACTATCATAACAGCATCCAAGTTAGACTTCTGCAATATATTCTAAATAGGACAACACTTGAAAAGTCTGTAGGAAGGACAATTAGTCCAAAATGCAGCAGCCAGACTTCTACTTGGACAAAGCATAACAGTCTGAGAAGGGCCATCAAATCCCACATGTGCCAATCCATGTCTTAAGGGTGCATCATCTGAAACCCAGGGGCCAAATCCAGCCCTCCTGGGTTCCCAATCTAACCCACCTGAGTTCCCCAGATAGCCACGCCCTCTTTCCCCCAGTTCCACCCCTTTCCCCCCAACCACTAGTTAACTGGATGGTTTCCCACTTTAGTATCCTAAATGGTTGAAATGCTGCTTGTGACGCCACCCCCCTTGGTCCTCCTTTATTTCTCTTATTAAATCAAAGTATCCCAACTATGGGGTTGGTCATCAGATTGCTGCACTCTGACTCCGTGACTCACTGACTCTTTTTGGTCTCACAGCAGCCAGCCAGCACTCTATATTTCCCTTACTTCTTCACCGCTGCCACCATTGACCACTGTACCCAACAATAGGTACTCTAAGAATCCACTCCAGTTTATGAAACAGAAAGAACTTTAATTAACAACAAATAAGGTTATGCAATTACAAAGCTTATGGTTTCATCAGTTTCAATGCTTGTTTCATACAGCTTTGTTTGCAATCCTGCCTACTCTACCCCTCTAAACTATACTCTCTCCTCCCAATCACTCTGTGCCGTTGTTCCTACACTCTCACTAAACTTTTCATAGACAAACCCCAGATCTCAGCTAACTTGCATTATATAAATTGGCAGCGAACAGTAAAACATCCCACTGCTCCTAAAACGTAGATCCTGGCCGTAACAGCTTTACGCTAAAACACATGGGTATTTTGAACCCACCCACCCCTTTGCCTTCAGCCCCAACTTCCACTGGAATGTGCCCCCCACCCAGAGCTTCTCTGACATTGAATTTGCCCCTTGGGCTGAAAGAGGTTCCCATTTTAAAAGATCAATGTTTTAAAACCACCCATAATTTTCAGGACCGTTTCCCAAACTTACATCTTGGGAGAAACATATAGTGCTTTCTGAAACAAAGCTGGGTATGCTACCTTTTAAGTTAAATGAAATATTTTTAAAAAACTAAATATATTTGTTTTAGAATTTCCACTCCATATTTTGAGTCAGGTAGGATGTTTGTTGCATTTGTGCTCAATTGTCTGTTTAGTGATTTGTTTGTTGCAGACAAATGAGCACAAGAAAATATCCAAGAACAATGAAGAGTCTTGTGTCACCTTAAAGGTTAATATTTATGGCATATGCTTTCATGGACTAGAGTTAGTCTTTAAGATGTCAAAAGACTCTATTGTTTTTGCTGCAATGGATTAACACAGCTACCTGACTAGAAGGAAAGTTGCAATCTTTTAGCCAACTGGCCATAGCTTTACATTAAAGTAAACTCATGTTACTCTTAAATGTGAGGATTTGCTTTCATCCAAGTTAGCGTTTCGCCTTGAAAACAGATTCAAGTAATGCAACATCAAATCACTTTGCTACATATATAACCTGTAGCAGTGTTTTCATGCAAGGTTTGTGTTTCCTAGCAAGGGTTGTAACATACTTCTCTGGAAATTTCTCTATATTATAAAATGCCATGCTTTGAATATGCCATTCAAGAGAGATTGGCAACTAAGGCATGAAAACACTGCTACAGGTTATATATGTAGCAAAGTGATTTGATGTTGCATTACTTGAATCTGTTTTCAAGGTGAAACGCTAACTTGGATGAAAGCAAATCCTCACATTTAAGAGTAACATGAGTTTTCTTTGTGTGCCTAAACACTTACATTACAAATAGGGGTGGTATGTTTTAAAAACAACTCAATATATCAGGCTCAAATGGAATTCCATAGTTGAGTTTTAGATTAAGGCTCACAACTATTCAGTCTTGAGAATAATGGTAGAAACATTACTGGCCCAAGTAGGAAAACTACCTCAAAGTGTTTCCAATGAACTATCATTCATGTGGCTTAAATATAGGAGTCCCAACCCAGGGAAGCCTTTGCCAGGAATATGTACAGCCTGGTGGAATAGTTGCCATTCTGTGTAGTTAGAAAACCAGCTAAAGATGCTTATCAGTGTCCTCTCACCCAAAGACAACTCCAAAGAATTCAGCAAAGGTTGCTGCAAACCATCAAGGCTTCCAAACAGTGGGCTCCTAATGCTAGCAATCAGAAGACATTAATCTAGTTCGCATGACACGCTGGGGCTCACTGTGGGTTATTTAGGCCACATTGAGCTGTGGCACATGCTCGTATGATTTGAATATGCAACCCCTGATTAGGGGTAGTTGTGTTGTGCAAACCCAGCCATCAGGATTTATGGGAGGGTTAAACAATGCTTACATAAACTTACAACAAGCTAAAGGTTATTAAACCCTCACATAACTCCGAATAGCTGGGTTTGCATGACATGGCAACCCCAGAATTGGGGGTTGCATATTCAAAATGGTGGCCGGCACGCACCGCGGCTCATGAGGAGTTAAGGAGTCTTGTGTCATGTGAACTGGTCCATTGTGTAGCATTAAAGGAAAAATGAAAGAAGCAGTAAGAAAATACAGGAGGGTCAAGAGTAGAAGATGACATCATCTGGACCCCCTGTAAACTTCCATGAGTGAGGCAGGGTGATGGCGCCATAAGCAGCCCACAAGTAGAATACAGAGTGCAGCATGTACTGAAAGAAAAAGAAATGAAAATGGCTGTCTGTCAGAATCTGAGAAGGTGACTACGGCCTTGCAGAAATTAGGTAGATTTTTCGGTGTGCTATTTTATGCACTTTAGGCTCAAGCCTTGAAAACTCAGTTAAAAGTTTATATGCAGTGACTATACAAGACAAACTGAAGGAAAACAGATTCCCATTAATATGCATTGCCAATTATGTACAGACACCACCAAACCTGTGAACAGATGCTCATCTGTCCAAGTGTTTCCCTGAAATATTTCCACATAACTTTAATATATATATATAACTGTACCAACGTAGCTAAAAAGTGACAACACTAGGATATTCAGTTCTAACAGGCATGAACAACAATGCATTTTCAAAAGTGGCAGTTTCAAAATATTTGTTTCAATCCTCACATAAAGATGAAAAAGTTGAAAATCATTTGGTATTCCAGGAGTCAAGCACATGATGGGAAAGACACTGTAATAAAAAATGCTTTATCCAAGTAAAGAAAACATTTATTATTGCAACATAATAACAGAAAATCAGCCAACTGTATTGTTAAAAACTACATAAACTGCTTAAATGGGGAAACATTACATTGTGAATGATGTTTTTGTTACTAGATCGATTTTAAACACACACACACACACACACACACACACACACACACACACACTGACACTCTACTATCTTCATTATTTTTGAATGGATTCCACAATCTTACATGGGCCATTTTCCAACAAGTTGCAAAAAAGCAACTATTCCCCATCTTGTATCATCACATGTACTATGGAGAAGAAAACAGCATTGAAATGATTCAAACCACATATACAGATTTTTATTTTCTCCATTTTACAAACTAGGTAAGTATATAGATTTTAAATAATAAAGAGTTATTAAGTAATAAAGAGTTATCTCAAAGGGTTTCTACTTCAGGATAAATTGAAAAATAAGAAAACCTCTTTTCAAAACCCATACAAAGCATACAGGCAGAACCAAACCCTTCCTTTGCAAGAGTATAAACCCATCTCTAATATTTAAGATCTCAAGTAGACATTACTGCTTCTTGCCAGTTCCGACACTGAAAACGAGAGGTCATTTTTGAGAGTAAAGTTAAAGTTTAAGCTACCAAACAAAATGATTTTTCAATAAATGGTGAAGGATACGGCATACTAATATGGCTTTAGGAACAAGTATTCATTCATAGGCAAAGCATGTCAGTGTGTGGGAGCGTATCCCTTTTAATTAATGGGGTTGAGAGAAGATTGAAACTGTCCCCAATTTATTTCATGACACTCTGAACCCTCCAACTTTTGAACTTGCTTCAGAGAAATTTCTTCCATCCCTCCCCCACCCCACCCCACCCCACCCCCTCTCCTGGCCATGGCATTTTATCTTATCAGTGTGCTTGTTTCTCTGTGCTTTTGGCAAAATATAACCATGAAGCAGATGGGTCTTGCTATGTATATGCAATGATGCTAAACAGTTAAAGGAGATGGCAAGCTGCCTCTGAGCCCTTGCCCCTATCACCAGGTGTGCTGCTATAATCAGCAGCAGGGAAGGGATAAAAACCCCTCCAGAGCCATGCAACTGCTGCTGCCTCTGGGACATGGTCAGATTAATCACAGGCATTTTGGAATGTTGGGTGTTAGCTAATTTCTATTATTACAGCAGATGTCCCATTACTGATTTCTGGATTTGTTTATGTTTTAACATTTGTAAAATGATTTCTTGATGGAAGGGAGCTCATAAGCAGTAATGGTGCTGCTTGATTTTCAGTAGAGAAGAAAGAGTGGTGTCTTTTTGTTTTTGTTTAATTTTTACCTTATTTATTTCCATTCTGTTGGGAAGTATAGTTTATTTTATATATAGATTTTGACAGAAATTCATCTACAGAACTATAAATGAGAAAAAGCAATCCACACATAAGTGTAGCCCTGCGTTTAAGCAATAGCCTGGTAGCCATAAGCAATAAAGAAGTTTATGCAGGCAAATAAGTGGGCTGGTGGAGGAGGGATGGAATGTTCCGTCTCTTCTCTATGCCTACCACAAAAGCCAAGTCAAAAGAGGAAACCCCTTCTTCTATGCCCCATGTCTTCCCAACAAAGCTATGGCTGAGGATCACCACAAAAATGAAACATAATTCTTAGAATGTGCAGGATGGTTGAGGGTTAAATGTTTCTGCACCTTGCAATTAGCTGCGCCTCAAGATGTATGCTACTGGAAACATATATCTTAGTTAAAAGCTAGCATTGCTAAGGAGGTGGATTAAGCCACCAAGTCCCACAAGAACGAATGTGTGTGACAGAGTTCTAATGTAAAGCAGCATAGGTTAGAATTCATTGTTATGGTCTGTCATTACTATAACAGGAAGTCAAAGAGCAATTAACAAGCCCCTTAATAAGATATATCACTACAATATATGGAGCTGAGAACAGCCTAGCCCTTGTTTAATTGGCTTATACCTTTCCTGGAATTAACTTGTTTTTCAGAGCTGCACTATTTTGCTCATAGTTACATATTTCAATAACTTATATTAGTACTTTATTCTATTTAGTGTTTTCAATTCTACTGCAAGTCATCTGTAGTTGTCAAAATATTTCCTAAAGCCATCTCTCCCCTCTCAATTGACCATAGAACTAACAGATGAACCAAAGGTGTGAAATTCTAGCGCTCCAACAGAATTAATGCAATTTTACGACAACTGTAGTTCTATACTTTGAACAGGAAATATATCATTTTTATTATAAAAAATCTGTTGAATTCTGGGAAAGCTGGTGTATGGATTTTGTGCGTGTTCCAAGGCAAGTCATATTTTGTGGACCCAGCTCTTTAGTACATCAGTGACCATTGTCTGACAATATGAGGTTTAATTTCTGACATTTATGTTTGGTGAGAAAAATGGCTCCTGGAGGTTCAGAAATAAAATAAGGTATGCCTGGCAGATATCCATAGATCAAAGACAGATTATTCTGTATCTTTTCTCTCCTCATCCTCATTGCTTTAGCTCAGTCATTGTTCGTCACCTTCCCTACAAACCTATTTTTTGTTGAAGTATTCCAAGTTGCATAAACAGTGGCCCCACAATTACAGAATGTTCTCCCCACTAAGGTCCACCTGATGCCAACACTGTCATCTTTCTGGTGCCAGGTTAAGACTGCCTTCTACTCCCAGGCATGTGATGGCACACCATGGGGCATTTATGTCAGCTGTTAGATCAAGTCCAATATCTTACTGTACCAGGTTTTTTAGTAGTTTTGATTCTTTCTTTTTTTAAAAAAATGGTATGTTAATGATTTTATATTATGATTTTATTATATGTATTTGTGACTTGTAATTCTTGTGAACTGTCCAGAGACTTTTAGCTATTGGGAGGTATAGGAATGAAATGACAACAACAACAAAGCCAAAATCTGCTGCTACACTAAATTGCACAAAATCAAGGCACATTATGTAACGATAACTAGCTCGCATAACTATTGAGCTCATTGCACTTAATTTTGGATTTTCTTGATATAAAAATACATGCAGTTTTAATAATTTACTCGGAAACACGGGAATAGAATAATTTATCCAGAATAATTTGTTTTTAATCATTTTTGCCCAGACCCAGGGGAAGGAAAAATAGTTGGCTATGTTATTATAACACTTGCTTATGACATTGCCAATAACCATACATTCTGATCATGAGCAGAAAGGTGGATTTGGAAACTTGTTGATATAAATCCAGGAAGAACTACAAAATTACCTTCTGAATAAGGAAGTAGGAATGATGGGGTTTCCTACTTCCTTATTCATAAAGTAATTTTGTCAAAAAAAAAAAAAAGATGAGCATTCAGCCATAAACCTCTGAAGTCTTGACACAGTCTGATTGTTTTTAAAAGAGCTTAGTTAAACTGAATTGTGTACAAAGTTATTCAGACTGATATTTCTAATAGCCTAAATTATGCCATTCAGAATTATTTTTGAAATGTGTGTGTTGGGAAAGCCAAGAGAAATGTATGTACTATTATGTACAAAGTACTTAATGTTGTATGCAGTGCTGCATAAAATGCATAGTTAAGCCTTTCTGTATCTACAGAAGCTGAAACAGAATCAGACCATCTGAACTTTCTGCCCCCACTGGCAATAGTTCTCCAAGGTCTGATCCCTACACTAAGAGAGCCAATGTGGGTATAGTGGTTAGAATGCTGGACTGGGATTTTGGAGACCTGGGATTTTCTAGCTCCTCCCCACTCGGCCATAAAGCTCTCTGGATAATTTTGCGCCAGTCACTGACTTTCAGCCTAGCGTACCTCACAGGGCTGTTGTGAGGATAAAATGGAGAAGGGAAGATTTATATATATATCTTGCGCTCACTGGAGGAAAGGTGGGATATAAATGTAACAAACAAATAAATAAATAAATAAAGTGTCATCCTTATCTACTTCCCACTCCTAGAGATCATGGATGCATCACTCACCAAGACTTTGTTAGTGACAAAGTTGCCAGTCAGCCATTTTAGCAGAGCAGAGTGGGCCACTTCAGCAGAATCCTCAACCAAATAAAGTCACTTCAGAAGGAGTTAAGCCTTCGTTAGATGAATTCTAGGCCTAAACTACACAGCACAGACTGTTTTGTAACTCTCTCCCAAGGAAAAGCAGATGGGGTATGCATTTTGAGCAGAGAAGTTGTTTGAGCAGAAAGAGTTAAAAAGATTGCATCTTGTTGCTGCTTTTCATAAAGAAGATTATTAAAAAAAGCAGGGAAAAGTTACGCACAACTGCCCTGAATGATGACCTTTACATGAACAAACATAGCAAACTGAATCAGCTCTGAGATTTCCATGCTCATTAGTTTGGTAATTCTCAATGATAAAAGGTGATTTGATGGCAGTTCAAGGGTTTGGAAAACTGGTTAACATCATACTTCCTACGAATGGTTAAGAATCTACACATTGCTTCTATTAAAGCTCCTCAGCCTCTTTATGAGCAGTTATTTTGCCAAGAGTATTTTTTAAAAAAAATAACGGACTGGTGATCAGTAATGGTCAATGAAGATATACAGGCTGCTTTTGGACAACATGATAGTCAATGGTGGGTTAATAGTCAACTCCATGGTTGATTATCGAAGAGGTACTGCCCACACGACATGATTATAATTGACCATGGTGTCGTAATTCACCAGCGTTTATTATTATTATTATTATTTTATTTATATAGCACCATCAATGTACATGTTTATGAGATAAGCAGTCTGGAAATGTCAACAAGCAGTCACTGAGTTCAGGAATGCGCTAAAGAGTTGTCAGGTCCTTTCCAAGGTCGGGTCACGTCCAGGCAAGATCAAGAGTTGGTATGCAAGGAACAAGGGCAAGCTCTATCCCAAGCTAAGGCACAACACTTGGTGCGGATTAAGGCCAGCGTTGAGTTGACTATTATGAGCCTTGTGTGGCGCAGAGTGGTAAAGCAGAGCGAATATTTTAATGAAGCTGTTTTCTTCACCTTATAAATCAGATAAGATCTTTTTTTCTAGTTATACACATCACCACCAAAAGACCCTTGAGAAGACAAACACATTTGCATACCTCCCTCCTTTGGACCACTGTTAGCAGAGGCCTAGCCATCCACTGTTCTTGTGGAATTCTCATTAATTCTTCCCATATTTTACTACAATGGGAACCAGTGATTTCTCTGAGAAACAGGAAAAGGGAGGGTAATTAGGACAAGAAGAAATGCATTAGAGGATTGCTGCTTGCACTTGATTTAATTTCCAAACTTAAAAAAAGTGATGGGAATGATATGTTAAAAATTCTATAATAAAATTTCTATAGAAATTTGCATTTCTCAGTAAAACAAGTGAGTATAGCAAATATACCCTTCCTTTCTTTTGCTTTTCATCAATTATGGTTTCAACAAAAGCCAAATCAGGCTAATCAGAATTTAAAGGATGGATCCCACTCTAAAAATGTAACAAAGAATGGATTGGCATCACTGTTGGCAGGGTTACAAAAGACTTAAAATCAATTTTCACTATTTATTTATTTATTAAATTTCTATGCTGCCTAATAGTCAAAGCTCTCTTAAGAATTACTTTAAAAATTATCAATAGAATTATATACAATAGCTAACCAGATATAACAGGCTGTCCACATAAGTATCAGGCAATGAAGACATAATTATAATGCCAGGAATAATGATTCAGATATATTTTATACATATACTTCATCCATGTAACTACAAGACATTTGCAAGGTCCACACACCCTGGAGCAGAAGAATGTTTTCTTTGAAGAGTGCATTATATAGCATGAGCAGTGCCAAGAATACATATGATTAAATAAAATGAAGAACAATTCTTGTCATACTAAAGAAACATTTGAACTGTCCTAAGTGTATGCATCTGATTCCTATTAACATTCAAGGGATCACCTGCACCACTGTCTGTTGTACATTACAGTAAGATCAGAGAAAAGATTAAACTGATCAGAAGTGATGTTCTTTGGTTATTTTGTAGGCTATCATTGAAAAGTTTACTTTTCCATATGCAAAGGCACTAGAAGATAACATGTTATACATGTATAAAATGTTTTATATACTTATTTAAAACTCACCAGTAGAGGCTTGCCTTAATCAAGCTGAAATATTCATAGTCAGAGTTGAGAAAGAGTAATGTGACAAAACAGAGTTAATGGGGAAACACAATCGTTTTCACCCAGCTAGACACATCTACATACAAAGATAGCCTTTGCTTGTGTTTCCTTAACTGTACAAGGTATTGTGTGCTCAAATGATTGCTGCACATGTGGTTCGTGTCACTAAAAAGCCTGATACAGTGACCGGGGGTGTGCATGTAGACTTGGTCAAATCACTGGGAATCATGTCCATCATGTTTGGGGAATGGATAGGAGGAGAAGGGAACCAGGTCTAATTCCCTTTCTGTTCTATTTTCTCCAAGCAATGGGATTCTTTTCAATCACCTGACAGCGGCTAAAAGTGCAGTCAAGGAACTACATGGGTCGTTTGAGAGTGCTGCTGCAAACACAGATTAGAGCCTGTGTGTTTGAAGTGCCACCATGAAATCAAAATGCAAGGGAGACACAAAGGGGTTCCAAGTTTGCGGGTTAAAGAAACACTTACTTGGGTTGCAGTGCTAAAACAGTAAACAAGGGAAAACTTCACATCCTTGCTGCATGTACAGTCTCCGGTGCATTTCTTTAGATCATAACCATTATCGCCTTTAGTGACATTTAAGATAAAGGGCTTTCCCCTTCAGTGACATTTAAGACAAATTAGCTAGAGTACTTAAGGTTGCCATCATTAGAACTAGCATTACTAGCATATTAATATAGAAAATGTTATTCCTTTTCTCCCCTGCCCCCAGTTTCCAAGGAACAAACAACAATGAACTTCTGAAATGGAATGAGCTATTTTGTACACTGCCAGATCATATAGTGGACCAACACAGACAGAAATAAAACGCCATTCTACTGGTGGATTACTGGCCAATTCATGGTAACTTTGTGTTTGTTGGCTTCTGAGATTCATCCAAAACAATCTGAGCTAGGAAAACCTTGGGATGATCTAGCAAGGCACAAATATTCTTAAGCAAGAGCACATCCTCATGATCACTTAACACACAGATTAGTTACGCTTCAACTAATACGAGATCTGTAGCATGCACTCTTGCTTTATACATTTAATACAAGTTGGTGGATCACATGGATTCTAATAAAAGAAATATAAGTAGAACTTGCAAGACTGAGCTCAGCCCACCTCTTCAGTCTGTCTTTGGAAGCTTCCAATTTATACAGGTGTAGTCCAGTAGAGAGAGGGGGGATGGGGAGATGTTATGAGTGTTAGATCTTCACCCATTAGAGCTGGATTCAAAGCCAAGCTAAGAATCTCTTTACAAGTTGTTTTTTCCCCTTTCAAAGAGATACATATAGGGGGAAAGGCTTGTATTATAATGTAGAAAGAACATTAACTTCCACTATGCACGAGAGCTCCAACAAAAAGGTATTTTTTTAAAAAACAACAACACCCTGCTCCCACTCCTGAAGAGCTCCGTGCCCCGTGCCCGGCTCCTCACGTTTACTTGTGAGGAGCCGGGACGAAACCGGGACAGCGGCTCACACCTCACATGGTCTCAAGACAATCCTGAGACTGCGGGAAAAGTCGGGATTAAAGCCATCCCGGTTATCCCAGGGAAATGGAGGGATCGTCCCTCCCTGCCCCTGGGATCCCCTGTGCATCATGTGGATGCACAGGGATGATCCCGGCGTGATCCCTGGGACAAGGCCTCTTCCAGACATGCCCCCCATTTGCTGTGGTTCCACTTAAAACAGACACTATTTTTCATCATTAGTGTCCTATCTGTAAATTCCATGTATTAGGGCCTAGCAAGGCCAACTCCCTTCTTCACCATTTCCAGTGGCTGCTGCATCCACCAGATGGACTGGGGCCCCTCCTTCCTAACAGAAAAAACTTTGGAAGGAAGGGAATATCGGGATGCAAGACTATTTCTTGGAGCCTTCCAAGCCTGCTTTTGAGGTGTGAGCAGTCTGCAACAGCAAGTCCATATGCCTATATCTTCCAGATCTTGATGAACTACTACTCCCATCATCCCTAACCATTGTCCAGGCTTGCAGAGGCTGATGGGAATTGGAGTCCCACAACATCTGTGGATTCACAGGTTCCTCAGCCTTGCTTTAAATAAACAAATAAATCATAGTTGTACTGACCACTGACATGGTAAGTATTGTAGAACTCCATATAAAAAAATGTTGCGCGGATTAGAACACAAAATAATTACAATGGTGGAAACAAGATGGGAAACTGTATTTCTGAATATTATTCATATATTACTATGTACATTGTAAATGGTATTGGAACACTTTGCTAAAGGCAATTTTTGGCACAACCTACAAAGAAAACACACACACGTAAGTCTATATGTTGTTTTTCATTAGCAAAATGCTTACCTGGAATATATCCCACTGACCATGTCATTCTGGAAGGAATTTTCTGTTGTTATGCTGGGTCCAGCTGCCTTAGACACAAGTAAAACTACCAGACCTCTCATCTGCAGATTGTTCTTGCTATCAGACACAAAACCCCTGTCAAAGAGAAAAAATAAAGAAAGTCAGAACAGCATTTTGGACTCTCAAATTATTTTTCATCACTCATTACCCCAGTTCAGATCACGACCTAAATAATGGCTTAGATCACAGGTAGGCAACCTGGTACCCTCCAGATGTTTTGGATTACAATTTTCATCGGCCCTAGCCAGCATAGCCAATAGTCAGTGATTATGGAAATTGTCATCCAAAACATTTGGAGGACACCAGGTTGCCTTCCCCTGATTAAGATTGTTGGAAATGAGCACACAGTTACTTGTTGCATGGTTTAGGTGACTGCCTGAACCAAACAAAAATTTGGAGGCATCTATAGAACATAAAGCACTGTTGATATAGATGAATCATCACTTTTTTATAGGTAGCTAACTACACACATACAGTTAATGTCTGAACTTTCTGAAAAGCAGCACATTCAGAATTCATTACTACTAGATATTTGGAGATTGGATGCATGTAAGTGCCAACCAATTTTTCCTAGTTCCCTAATCCTTTTACCAACTATAGCCAATACTAGGGTTCACTAGAGCACTATCATAATGAAACATAGCATAACATTTGAAGTTAAAAAAAAGTCATAAGCAGCAAATTCAGACATATCTGGGTTGAGGAAAAAGGACATTTAGCTCTGGAAAACCAATATATTGTTGCTGCATTAGAGAGAAACCAAATTTCATATGTTCATATATTATTAATTCCTATGCTGGAGAAATAATATTTGTGGGAGGGATCATTACATATAGCCTATGGAGATGGCCTATATAGCAAATAGAATTAATATAAGGGATTTTCTGTTTAAGGAGATAAGCATGAAGGTTATGTGCAAGTTGCATGATTAATTTAAAAGAAATAAATATTCTAAAGTTAGAAGGCAAGTTCAGGCTTCAGAGCTATCCTCACTTCGGTTGACTGAAAATGTAAATGAAGTATATTACCATATGACAGAGTTTAGATAAAAATAGAATATCGAGGAAGAATTCAGGAATAAACACTAACCTGTGAAGTATTCCAGTCTAATGATAAAAGCTGCTAATTAGTAGCAACTCTAGATGGAGAAATGTCAGTGGGCAGAGTACAGAGCAAGAATCTAGACGTAAAGTAATTGACATACAATGCAACATCCAATTATATGACCTTCATCACCTAGCATTCTATAGTTATTTACTGTCCCTTTGTCTGAGTTACCAGCTACTTAAGACTTGAAGTTCTTTTCCACCCATAGTAGTAAACAGAATTACATTACTGACATGTACTCGATCTTCACTACAGTAAATTGCATGAGACTTGAAACAAATAAAGCCTAGGGTGACCATCCTTTAGTAACTAGAAGCTACTGCAGTCACTTGACATGGCTCCAGGGGTCACATTCACAGTCTACCTGAATCCAGTTCCCTAGAGATATTCAACCCAAGTTATAGGTACATAAAAGTCTTCCAGATGGTGCAATTATTCTTGATGGGTATGTAGCAGAAGACAGGTGCCTCTAGGGGGGAAAAGTGAACTGGAAGCAGCCAAGTAAAATTAGGTGTTTATGTGCACACACACATTAGTATCAGAGACAGATTCTTTTTTAAAAGCTTGTACAAAATGCAACCACAAGTGTAAATATAAATATAAAACTCCCTAGATTATGGTGTTGCCTGTTCTAGTTTGTGCACCTTGGTATTATTAAACACTCTGCCCTCAAGGTAACTGAAATTAGACCAATACAACCAGCCACAGAAAATCCAATTTTATAGAACAATGTAAAGACTGAAGGGGAAAAACAATTATTCTCAATGTTATTCATGTGACAAAACCTAGTTTTTACAAACTGACAGATTCATAGATTTAAATACAGTGCTCTTTTTCTAAAAAAAATAATCACGTTGATCCATGGGGAAGCAGGGGAAGTCTAGCTCTGAAACAAGTGCACTACTATGGTATGCTGATATAAGACTCACACCACCCACACAAGCAGTAACACTGGCTAATAGTTTATGTGCTGAAAGAATTACACCTCCTACTACTGTCCATCTGTTTAAAAGAATAAATCAAGCAAACATGAGCATTCCCATTAAAGCTTTGCACACTTCGTAATGCCCAGCTATTTCACTTTTCATCTAGGGATATGAGAGGAATCCAAAATGTCTATGGTTTAGTTCCATATTCATAGAAATATGTTACCAGGAGAAAAAAAGATCACTGAAACTTATGAACATTTTGGGCTTGCACACGGAGTCCTATTGATAAAGGCTGTTTAATAATTATATTTTTGAAATCTTATGTCTATAGTGTATCAGACAAAAAGAATGCAGATAATGTGGTGATAAAATGCATCCCACTTTTTCTATTATTATTATTATTATTATTATTATTATTATTTTGTATTTTTTTTAAAAAAAAATTCAAATAACAGTTTGGCACTTGATGAGTAAGTCTAATTCAAACTGCATAAATAGAAGAGATAATTAATGCTCCAAGTGAAAGTGTTATAGAACACTTTCAAATATTGAATATAGTACACAAATTCCATCAGGGCAAGGAGTTATCAACCCTAAGTTCCATGCGTTCCCAACCTTCTCTTCTCTCTGACTGAAGACAGTTCCTTCCACTCTTCCCTTTGCTCCTGCTCCAGTTTGCATAAAAGCGTTCTGAATCTAGCAAGAGACACATGTTCAGAGCATGCCATGGAAAGAATTGTCAACATTTAGAGAATTTCCCTTTCACAGAATTGAACATTAAGGCTATGAATTGCAGGCATTCAGTCCAATTTCTGCTCATACATCTTCAGTACTAGAATCAGCCACTGAATAATAATTGTCAATATCACAATATTTTAAAGGCCTTTTGCTCACTTTAAAAAGTTATGTACTGATGCTCCTGAACCTAGATACATTATTAAACACCTATAAGGTATCTAAAATGTTCTGAGCATTTTACGGATACTAAAAAGATAAGACAATCCCAGGCCCATAATAAAATAGATATGATCGAAAATGAAAAGGGAATGGGCAGGGAAGAGGAAAGCAACCATTTATCTAGAAGCAGCAGTGTGCCTTGAATCAGCACCTGGGAGCTATAATAGACCAGAGAAAGACTAACAAAATTAGACTGAGTCAACACAAAATGGAAGTGATAATGGTCATGAACACTTGTAGTGTTCAAGATGTGCCAGATTCTACCATATATGGGCAGAATCGTTGTCACTGTCTTCTTTTTAAAAAGCTGCCACTTTCTCTGTAAGGCTGAAGAAAGGGTTAACAGCTAACTAAAGTAAGCCTTGTGAAGTTAGCACCGAGAATCAGTGCCAATTCAACAAACCTCAGCGGGAAGTGTAATTTCCCTCTGAATGACTCCCAATAAACACAATGTCATCTGAAATGGAAGATACAGATATCCACACAGACATGCCAAGGAGTCATGACTGACTACAGTTCCATTGGTTCTACCTTGTGTCTACAAACATAGCTGCCCCACTTTAAACTTTATAGACATTCACCAGGGGACATACAGCAAACTTGTCTGCCACATCCACTATATATCAGACCTGCTATCCTTACGATACCTGGGTAAGAACGATAGAATTGTACAATGTTCATGTGTCTGGAGGCCATCTGGTACAGTTTCTGGTACTTAGGCATGATTGTCAACACTTTTACACTGCTGCTATTTTTTTGCCTACCAAATCCAGATGATGATGATGATGATGATATTTATTAGTATCCCGCCTTTTGCCCAATGCTGGGCCTCAAGGCGGCCTTACAAAGTTTAAAATATACATGGGGGGGGGAGGGAAACAAAACCATAAACAATTTAAAAATACACAACAAAATTATAAAACATTAACATAGATGGAGGGCTGGATTATGCTTGAACAAAAAAGTTTTAGCCTGCTTCGGAAAGCCCATCAAGGAGGGAGCCAGCCTAGCTTCCCCAAGAAGAGAGTTCCAGAGCACCGGAGCAGCCACCGAGAAGGCCCTCTCCCATGTTCCCACCAAGCGTGCCTGTGAAGAAGGTGGGACTAAAAGAAGGGCCTCTCCAGAAGATCTCAAAGCACGGGCAGGCTCATAAGGGAGAATACGTTCTTTCAAATAACCTGGACCCGAACCATATAGAGCTTTATAGGTCATAACCAGCACTTTGAATTGTGCCCGGAAACAGACTGGAAGCCAGTGGAGCTGTTTTAACAAGGGAGTTGTGTGCTCCCTGTAACCAGCCCTGGTCAACAATCTGGCTGCAGCTCTTTGAACCAGCTGGAGTTTCCGAACACTCTTCAAAGGCAGCCCCACGTAGAGCGCGTTACAGTAATCCAATCGGGATGTAACTAAGGCATGTGTCACCGTGGCCAGGTCCGACATCTCTAGGAACAGGCGCAGCTGGCGCACTAGCTTTAACTGTGCAAATGAACTCCTGGCCACCGCCGAAACCTGGGTATCCAGGCTCAGGGCTGAATCCAGAAGTACACCCAAGCTGCAGACCTGCATCTTCAGGGGGAGTGTAACCCCATCCAACACAAGCTGAATCCCTATTCCCTGATCTGCCTTTCGACTGACCAGGAGCACCTCTGTCTTATCTGGATTAAGCTTCAATTTGTTCGCCCTCATCCAATCCATTACCGCCAACAAACAGCGGTTTAGCACAGAAACTGCTTCCTTGGAATTGGGTGCAAAGGAGTAGTAGAGTTGGGTGTCATCAGCGTACTGGTGGCACCGCACCCCACAACTCCGGATAACCTCTCCCAACGGTTTCATGTATATGTTAAATAGCATGGGAGACAAAACAGAGCCCTGAGGGACTCCACAGGCCAATGGCCAAGGAGTCGAACACAAGTCCCCCAGTACCACCTTCTGGGTCCGTCCATCCAGGAAGGAATGGAGCCACTGTAAAACAGTGCCTCCAAGACCCATCCCAGCAAGGCGGCCCAGAAGGATACCATGGTCGATGGTATCGAACGCCGCTGAGAGGTCCAGCAGAACCAGCAGGGACACACTTCCCTTGTCCAGTTCCCGGCGAAGATCATCCACTAAGGCGACCAAAGCTGTTTCTGTCCCATAACCAGGCCTGAAGCCAGATTGAAATGGATCTAGATAATCCGTCTCATCCAGGAATCCCTGGAGTTGGGAGGCCACCACACGCTCCAATACCTTGCCCAAAAATGGGATGTTGGAGACTGGCCGGTAGTTATCCAATACAGTGGGGGCCAAGGAGGGCTTTTTCAGTGTGGGTCTTACCACTGCCTCCTTCAAACAGGCTGGGACCCTTCCTTGGCGAAGGGAGGCATTGACCACTCCACTTACCCACTCAGCCAGTCCCCCTCTGGCAGCTTTTATAAGCCATGAAGGGCAAGGATCTAGTATACACGTGGTGGCTCTCACCAATCCAAGGACCCTGTCCACATCATTGGACTGTGCAAATTGAAAGGTATCCAATAATACTGGACAAGCAGGTGCCAAAGTTACATCCACTGGATCTGCATCAACAATAGCATCCAAGTCAGAGCGGATCCAAGCGATTTTGTCTGCAAAGTGCTGGGCAAATTGGTCACAACAGGCTGTTGAAAGGTCTGAAATCACTTTTTTGGGGCCAGAGTGTAGAAGGCCCCTGACCACCCGAAACAGCTCTGCTGGACGGCTCTTTGCAGACGCAATAGTGGCAGAGAAAAAAAAGTTTTTTCGCTGCCCGAATTGCCACAGAGTAGGCCTTCAAATAGGCTCTAGCCTGTGTTCGATCAGATTCACTCCGAGTTTTCCGCCAAAGTCGCTCTAGTCTCCGTCTCACTCGTTTCATTGCTGCCAGCTCACTGGAAAACCAGGGGGCTGGTGTGGCTCCACAACGTGAGAGAGGGCGCTCAGGAGCAATCGTGTCCACTGCCCTGGCCATCTCTGTATTCCAGAGATCAACCAGGGCATCAACAGAATCACCTGCCGAGGCAACAGGAAAATCCCCAAGAGCCATCAGGAAACCATTTGGATCCATCAGCCTCCTGGGGCGGACCATCTTAATCGGTCCTCCACCCCTGCAGAGGTTCTGAGTGCCAGCAAGTCTAAACCCCACCAGGTAGTGATCTGTCCATGACAACTGAACTATATAAAGTTCCTCCACTCTCAGATCCCTGTCACCCCATCCAGCACAGAAAACAAGGTCCAAAGTGTGCCCAGCAACATGGGTGGGGCCAGATATTACTTGGGACAGACCCATAGTTGTCATGGCGGACATGAAGTCCTGAGCCGCTCCCGACAGGGCAGCCTCAGCATGGATATTGAAATCCCCCAGAACAACAAGCCGTGGGGACTCCAACACCAAATTTGAGACTATCCCGGCTAGCTCAGGAAGGGAGACTGTTGAACAGCAGGGTGGACGGTACACCAACAGAATCCCTATTCTATCCCGGGCACCCACCTTCAGATACACACATTCAAACCGTGCAGACTGTGGGACAGGGCACCTGGTCAGGGGGATGGAATCCCGATAGACCACTGCCACTCCACCTCCCCGCCCTCCAGGCCTTGCTTGCTGCTCGACAGGGAACCCTGGTGGGCAAAGCTGAGAGAGATTAACTCCCCCAGCTTCGTCCAACCAGGTCTCTGTGATACAGGGCAGGTCGGCATGCTCATCCAGGATCAAGTCCTGGATAGCAGTTGTTTTCCCATTAACCGACCTGGCGTTCACCAGCAGCAATTTCAACCCAGGAGGTCTGTTGCCAGGGCCATCCAAATTATTTGAATTGGGGGGAAGTTTGGGGACAACCAACACCCTGTCATTGCACTCTCTCTTATGACAGTGCAGCTGTCTCCCCGCCCTGTATAACTGTGATGGCTGCTCCCGGATTCCCATCATCTCCTCTACTCCCAGAAAAGCAGATGTTCATGACAGGCTGGCAGAACCCTCACACGACTAAACGGAAGCAGGCCGAAAGTAGGGTGGGGGGAGGAGAAAAGAAAAGAAAAGAAACAAAACAAACAAGGGGACAGGCCCTCGCCCTTGTGTACTGCCCTGAAGTGGCTTCCCCAAATTGGCAAACCCCTTTGGAGTCCCCCTTTCGGCGGTGAGCCCGCCCCCAAAGGAGTCTGCCTCTTAAGCTCCCAGTCCCCCAAAGTTGTTGCAGCTGGGGGTGAGATGTTTCTTTGCTGGGAGCCTGAGTCTGCTAGGAGGCAGTTGGAGGTTCCGCAGACTAGGCAGGACAACAGCAGCCGCTGATTGGTCCCTTGCTCTGCAGGCCTTCCTCTCCTGGCTGGATCAGATGGTCAAAAACCCAGGTAGTAGGAGCCTGCCTCTTAAGCTCCCAGTCCCCCAAAGAACATGCCAGAAAGCACAAACACAAGAAAGGCATGTCTCACCAAAGGCGCCTGAAGGCAAGGAATAAAGTAAACATAGTCCAGAAGAAGCTCTTATAAATAGCAGTTCAAAATTCTAAAACCTACATGGTGGTATTTTCACTCTATTGTGGAACCCCAAAGTCCAACTAATAATGTTGTTATATATAAATATAGATGTGTTGTAGATGCAAGCTAAGACATCACCTTGTCTGAAATACCAAGAATTCTATTGAAATGTGAGTGATAAAAGTTTTCATTTGTGACAAAATAGATATATTGAAAACACTGTACAGTTAATAGTTGGTCGGAAAGTAGCTGAAACATTTCTGATATATTTTCCATGTGTGTGTATTCATTCCTTAGGGAGCTCAAGATTTTAAAGGTGGAGAATTGAAGCAACTTGTGGTTTTGGAAATGTTAGTTTCCACAGCAACCAGCATCATTTTCTTTATATAGCATTATAAACAGATGGCAAAAAGAGTGGTCATGTTTATTTCTTTGCCAGCATGTCAATAAAAACTTCTGTACCACAGTATCATATATTTGAGTTATTAAATAATCCTAGTATAATAGCAACAAAATCAACTAAAGAAGACAATTACAATTACATCTTTATTTTTCTTCTTTCACATATGAAATTCTGAAATAGCAAGAATCACTGCAATCTTTGGCAAAGCTTTCTGAAAAACATTTCCTCACTACTTGGCGTATTTATAAAATTTTGAAAGTAAAATAGCAAAGTACAATTGTAACATTTTGTTTCTTATGTATCTTTTGTTACTTAACTGGCTTTAGTCAATTTTTTTTTTAATTACATTTTTATACCGCCCAATAGCCGAAGCTCTCTGGGCAGTTCTGGAATTCAAATTCTCACACTATGTCAGGGTACAGCAAAGAAATATTTGTGAATTGAGCTATAAAAAGGAAATTTAAAATGCTGTTTAAATCATATCATGTTTGAAAATTAGTAAGGGGGGTTATGGCTGTATTCAGATGAAATGTCAAACTGTGCTTCGGCGTTACATGAATAAATACCAATGGCCTTCAGGCGTACACATGCCTTCTTTCTTCTTCCACGTTGTGATTTCCTAGAGAACTTTAGGTTCTCAGAGTTTGCCATAATGTGTGAACATGCAAAATACAATTTGCTTCGTTTGCCCACATACCTGGAACGCAAACCAGAGTTAAGCCCTGGTGTGGGGCCCTCATATTCTGCATTCACATGCAATGACAACTATAGATTATATCATCTGATAGATTTTTTCCCTTCCATTTAGCATGCTCACCCTTCCAAAACAGCTTACAGAGCAATTGCTAGTGTAGCAATATCATAACAGTACAACTGATTAAAGTAACAAAAGCAAAACAACATCAAACAGCAGCTAAAACCATTATTAGAACACAGTGCCCCATAATCACCCAGAAGCAGACTGAAACAAAAGTGTTTAGGGCTGTTTTAAAAGTGAGCAAAGAGGGGGCCATATGCATCTCCCAATGCAGAATAATCCACTGAGAAGCTCCTATCCTTGGTATTTACCAATCTAAGAGTTCTTAGCACTGGACCACAGAGCAGAGGCTTCAAGGCCAATCATAAGCCTAAGGCATAAGTGGTCTTTCAGATGGCCTGGTTTCAAACCATTTAGAACTTGAAAGGCTAACACCACTATTTGAAATTGGGTCCAGAAACAAATAGGTAGCTGGTGTAACTGATGCAGAATGAATGCAATATGTATAGAATGCCACACTTCTAAAAGCATTCTTGCTGTCACAGGCTGCACCAATTGAATCTTCTGGACTCTCTTGAAGGGTAGCCCCATGTAGAGTGCATTACATTAATCCAGCCTGAATATAACCAATGCATGAGTCACTGAGGTGAGATCTGCAGTTGGCAAACTAGCCTAACTTGATAAAAAAAACACTCCTGGCTATCAATGACACCTGTGCTTCCATAGAAAATGGAGTCCAAAAGTACTCCCAGACTGCATACTTGGTCTTGAAAGAGAAGTGCAACCTCATTCAGGACCAACTGCACACTATCATCCAGGTGTTCAGGTTTTCCAACTCACAACAGTTTCATCATGTTTTTATTAAGTTCTAGCTTGTTCAACTTCGTCTACATTAAAACTGTTTCCAAAAACCTGTTCATAGAATTAGAAGATGCAAAAGAGAGGTGGTGCTGAGTGCTATCTGAGAAACTAGTAGTCCTTTGGGAAAGCACAGCATGCAAGGGGAAGAGGAATTGTGTAAGCCTTGAGGCTCGCTGTTGCCAAGAGAATCTATATTTCAATGCACTGATTGTTATTTGGAGTACTTCAAGCACTTAGTTTACTCTAAATATGCTGAGGGGACTCAGAGGAGAGGAAGACAATTTTCACTGATCCCTCTTCCCCACCCCAGCCCCTACACCACTTCTCCTGCTCTCCAAAACAGCTTTTCAGAGGACAGAGGGGAGGTGCAAAAGGAAGGAGGAACTGGTGAAAATAGCAACCCCCCACTTCTGCTCACAGGAACTCTGGCTCCAACCTGACATCTTTAAAACTTTGGCATGTAAGCTACCTTCATTAAATATTTCGATGTTATCTGGAGGCTAAGGCCCTATTCAAATTTCTGAAGGCTAAGGCCCTATTCTCTTCTCTTTCCCCTCACCTAGCAGAGGCCACTAGAAAAACACTGAGCATCTCATCTCTATGCAGAGAACATGCTTTAATGTTAGTAGTCCCAACAACAAGATGCCCCAGCATTGCAACTGCAGCTGAGCAGATTTGAACAAGTTTAGGAGCTAAAGTCTAACTGGGGCAAATCTGATTTAATGTGCTTAAATGTACCTCCAAAGTCTCAACAAGATATCCAAAGAGCTGGGCATTCCATTAACAAGCAGTTGAGATATTTGGATGTGTATTTGACTAAGAATCCGGATAAGGCACTGGGAACTATTTACAGAGTTGTTTGGAAGAGAATTCTCACAGATCCTAAAGCATGGACTGAACTCCCACTCTCTTTAGCCAGCCATATACCATCCATTAAAATGTCAATATTACCTAAGCTGTCATACTTATTCTATGTGCTCCCCATTGAGGTCCTGAACCAAATAGGTGGAAGTTTTCATATTTAAGAGTAAACATCCTAGGTACACTGGTACAGGCCTATGTCTGAGGGGGGATGGGGTATTCCACATTTAAAACATATTATGAAGCATACCAGCCCTGACATCTGATCTTGTTTCTTCTATAAGATTGCCTCCTGCATTGGGTGCAAATAGATAAAACTCTTTTAGATATAGATAATCCAGAAAGCATCCCATTTATAAAACAATTATTACAACAAGCGGCCAGGAGCCTGGTATCCACTCTTATGGGACCATTTAATTTTTGCAGATGATGGCTGGATAAGTTAATGCCAAATCTCTCTCCATTACTCCCATTATATTGTCAAATTTATTAGTAATGCAAGGCAAATCAGAGTAGAAAAATTTAAGAGAGCAGGACTGTATAGAATGTGGGATTTCTATCATGAGAATGCCCCTCTCTCTAGGGATCTGTGGAGAACTCATTTGAAGGACTTTAATATTACATGGATGGAGTGGTGCCAGGTGGGTTCATTTATACAACAACCACACGTTAAGGAACATGCCACACGTCCTCTTACATAGTTTGAATTCTTAATCAAGTCCTCTACAGGTACTAAGTCAGGTCTGGTGTCTTGACTATATTCGATTCTCCTTAATGTCAAGATGGGTAGTTCTGAGGGCCTAAAGAAAATCTAGGAGTTGGATTGGTTGATTAATATAGAGGATACAGACTGGGCAAATTTGTTGGGCAAATTCCCATTCAAATAGGTCTCAATGTCCATAAAGAAAACAATGTTAAAGATCTTGCAAGAATGGTATTTAACCCCAGTAAGGGTGGCATGATTTAATAAATCAATTTCACAATATTTCAGGAGGGGCTGTGGAGAGGTAGGCTCCTTTCAGCATACGTGGTGGCATGGTGCCAAAATAAAAGTTTTTTGGGACTTAATATTTAAAGAAATTTAAAAGATAACCAGACAAAATGTTGTTAAATCTCCAACATCAGCTTGTTAGGATTATATCAGGAGGATAATGAAAAGGTTTTATTTAAGTCATTGATAGGATCTGTTTTGGTTGCTGCCAGATTGGCAATAGTTAGATATTGGAAGGAATCTGGATGGCGCCACGTTAACAAATTGGTATAGCAAGGTTTGGCATGTAGCCTTAATGGAGAAACTCACCAATAAACCGAGATTGGTAAAAGGAACAAGATCTAAAGACACATTTAATATGGACTGGCATTGCTTTACGGTATATATAACTTTGTCGGAATGGGAGAATAAAATTCCCAAAGCATTTAAATCTTTTTGGTTGGCATAATGAAAGATATCTCTCTTGTAATTGGTTAATTCCCGCCCCAACCTATAAAGAAAGGAAAGAAATGCTTAAGATCTAAAGAATGGTATATTTTGTAATAGATATATTTATAATAGTTATAATATGATCATTGATTTCCTGTGTGATAGGGAGAGAGAAGGAATATCGTATTCAAGTTTATTTTGTTTTCTTTCTGTATGAAATTTAAAATAAATAATAGAAAAACACAATTCTGTCTTCACAGTGAGTACAACCTGTGAAAGGCTATGTCAGAACTATGGCCCATACATATGCCCTATCCGCATAGCAGCACAACTGCCAACACTGGTGAGCAGATCTTTCATGCATACGGGTTAGTGCATAGGCTAAATCTTTTAAATATTACATTTATGTGAAGTACCGATATGCTACACAAGATGTGGGGAACTCCTGCCCCACAAGCCAGATCAGCTTGCAACGCACCCAAATCTATGCACCCACAGCCTCTCCTCCTCATCTCCAGAACCTCCTCTGCTCCACCATAAAAACCGGAGCAATGCATCTACCCAAGTGTAAGCAAGCGTGCATCTACCCAAAATGTAAGCAACATTTATGTCAATGTGGACACAGTCCTTCTTCTGACAACAGTCCCATGCATGCTTCTAATTGCCATGGGGAAACTTTGAAATGGCTTTGGTTGGATTTTTACATGATATAACTTTGGTTCTGTTCTCATTTTATTTTGAGTGTATAATGTAGATTTATTTTAGCTTATGCTGTGAGCTGCCTTGAGGGCCTTTGGACGAAAAGGCAGAATAAAAATAGTTTGTTTTTTAAAAAATAAACAAACAACCTCCCACTTGCTTAGGTAGTACAATTCAACAGGCTGTTACACTTACTGTTAAAACATTTGTAACTTCTACACTTTATTTTTCCAGAGCAGAGTGACTACGGACCAACACTGTTGCTTTCATCTATAACAGTCCAGAGACAATTATGATGTCGAGGATGGCATAAAATCTGAGCTCTGGTATACTTACTTTTTTCATTGCAACAAGGACTAAGTACAATATTCCCTAGATAGTACCAAACAGTACCAAAGTGTGATTTTTTGACTCTTGCAAGATTATCTGCTTAGAGACACTCACTATGTAATAGTTACTAATTTATTCCATAGGTTAAAAAAAAAAACACTGCAAGAGCACGTTTGTTTCATGGCTATGTTAGTTATTTATTTCATTTCTATACCTCCCAATAGCTGAAGTTCTCTGGGCTGTTCACAAATGTACAGCATAAAACCACAATATAAAAGTACAACCTGAATAAAACTGATCAGCAATGCAAGATTTTAAACAGAGATTTAAAATACAGATTTAAAACAGCAGAGCTAAAAAACTAGAATGCTAAAATACTGGGGGGCAGGGAAGACTTCATCTGGCGCCCAAAGGAGTACACTGTAGGTGCCAGGTGAATCTTTCTAGGTAGCTCATTCCACAGCCGGGGTGCCACAGCAGAAAAGGCCCTCTTCCTGTTACTTACCCACTTCACTTCCTTTGGCTACTTCACTTCCTTTACTCACTTCTCATGGAAAAGGGCCCCTGAAGAAGATCTTAGGAGCCAGGCAGATCATATGAGATGAAGTGATCCTACAAATAATCTGGCCCAAAGCCATTTAGGGCTTTGAATGTTAATACCAGCACTTTGAATCAGTCCCAGACATGAACTGGTACTGGCAGAACGTGGACTCATTCGTCAGTCCCTATTAGCAATCTTGCTGCCTTGTTTTGGATCAGATGAAGTTTCCGGACCATTTTCAAAGGTATATAACGCATTGCAGTAATACAGACGAGAGGTTATCACATCATGGATAACTGGAGCTAGGCTATGTATGCTCAGATAAGGATGTAGTTGGCATATCGGCCTAAGCTGATAAAAGGTGCTATTTTACTCTTACACACACACCCAAAAGCTACAAAGCACCCTAATGCACTTATCAATATCGAATGTTTATTAATGATTATTATACAAAGGTAAAATTCAACTGTGCAAAATACAGCACTACTAAGTGCATATACAAAAGAAGGGGGAAATGCAATAAAATAAGAGTGAACTTTCAACATGCACAAAGGGAGATCCATTCAAAGATGCACAAATCTAAGAATGCACAGATGGCCAATGGCTAATGTTCCTGTTTTGAAAAGTCTTCGCCATGAGATCTTCTCTGCTTACGCAACAAGACCAAACATTTTCAGATTTTTTTCTTCCTGTGACAGCTCATCAGCCATTGCCTCTTTCCCCATGCCGATCTTAGGACAATAAATCATAAATGTTGACTGCAGCCTGCTGTGTGAACAAACCTCCAGCTTTTGCTGAGGGCTTGCTTTGCATGCAGAAGGTCTTGGGCTCAACCCCTGACATCTCCAGTTAAAAGGATCAGCTAGCATGTGATGTGGAAGACTTCTGCCATTCAGAGCTGAAGATACCAGGTCAGATGGACAAAGAGTATGGCCTTATAAATACATGCTCCCTATGTACATTAGGTGGAGGCCTGGCCCTGTGCCATTCGACTCCATCACATAGACCTACTTTTCATAACGATAGTCTCCATCTTACAATGGTTATATATTGACCCACCACCAGAAACATATGCTAAACCCCCAAGTAACCTTTCCAATTTTCACACAATCTGTGCATTTCTTCATATATATCAGGGAACTTGAAGTCCAGCAACGTTTGGATGACCACAACTCCCATCAGGCCTAGCTAGCACAGCCAATGCTCAGGGATGATGGGAGTTGTGGTCCAACACCTAGAGGGCTAACGATATACAACATTAATTGCTTTTTTCTCTTCTGAATTCTTGAAATCTCATCCAGAGCTTCTTCATCTGTTACCAGGACAACAAGTTCTAACACTCTGGTCCTGATACTTGTGACCTTGTTCCACTGTGTCTCTTTCAAATGCTGCATTAAAACAGTTTTTAATGATTTTGTTTCTTCCATTGCCTCCCCAATCTCCGTTCAAGGAAACACTGGAACACATCACAGGGTCATATATTTTAGGAAAATAAAAACTTCCAATTTAAGGAAATTGACAATCTTTTAAAAAAAGAAAATTATGTTTAACATCAACATCCACTTAGAAGTAGAGTTTCCACAGATCCAGATTTACTGTAAGAGACATGAAGCCACAATAGTACATTGGTCTATTTTCAGGGTTTCCTTGGGAAAACAAATTTTGGTAATCACCAGTAGTAATTCCAAGTTTTTACCAAATATTTACAAGAAAAATATATAATTACTGAAATTTATCATTTGTACCAGATACTCCTTGGAATTTTGCTTCTGCAAGTAATGCTAGCTGTTGAGTTTAATGCTTTATACATTTTTTAAAGAAGTAATGATCCCTCAAGGGTTGAGGAGCCCTGCTGAGTGGAGTGGGCCTGAGAGAGAAAGAGAGATCATGGAAAATCAGGGAGAGGCACTTTCTACTCTACTCCTTGAAGGACCTCTGCCCAGATTTCCAAAAACTCCCCCTTTCCCCTCAGCTTCCTTGCCAAAGCCCATTCCACTCATCAGCTCCTTCCAACCCTCAAGGGAGGGAAGGGAAGGGAGAGGAAGGGTGGAAAACATAACTTCCACCAGCTTCCTTCCACTAGCAGATATCTGGTTCCAAACCAGAGGGACTTGCTTCTTAGTAGACATGGTTTTAAATATTTTTCAATGGTTTAAATATTTTAACATTGTTTAACACTGTATTATCTTGATACTTTTACTGCTGTAATGTTTTATTTATTTTTGTTATGTTGGTGTTGTTTGGTTTTATGATTGTAAACCACCCCGAAAGAATTTGCCATTAATAAGACACATCTAAGGTTGGTCTGTTAATCCCATTGCTTCCAATGAAATCATGGAACTGAGTATTTCACTTGTGTCAATCATGTCTCTGGCTTTACTGTTAAAAACCCAAACTGGTACGTTCTATGCCAACCTAGTTGTTTTCAAAGGCATGGAGTGGAAGGAAAGAAAATGAGATGGGGGTTCAATGCAGACAAAAGAATGAACGAGAATCTGAGGGCACGTGACCTCTACAGCTTATTTGCAAGGCTGTACTGCAGAGCTGCTTATAAATCTTATGGTTAAAATAATATTTGCTTTAACCATAATACATCTGACCTCATTTATCATGGTCTGTTCTATACTATAGAAAGAGGAACTGCTGGCTTCTATCCCATCCACCACTAACATATGGCTCCAGACAGATCACCCATGAAGGAATGTGGCCCTGGACAGAAAAAAGGGTTGCCCATCCCTGGTCTATAGTTATATCCCCTATATAATCTAATTTCTTATTTTTAAAAAATCAAAACCTTTTAAAGTTCTGTTTTGGAAACAGAATTATGCACACATATTCTGGTTGCAAAATGTGTGTGTGCTTGCTGCTGACATGATACCATATTGGTAACTATGGTCTAATCTACACCAAGCAGGATATTGCACTATGAAAGCAGTATAAAAAAGGCAGGAGCCACACCAAGCAGGATATAGCGGTATGAAAGCAGTATATGGTATGTGTCAATGGGCCCCAACAGTAGTCAGTGCACTTCAATACCGCTATAAAGCACTAGTGTGGCTCCTGCCTTTTATATACTGCTTTCATACCACTTTCATAGTGCTATATCCTGCTCGGAGTAGATCTGGCCTATATCACTTAATTTACATCAAAATGTTTTTATGTTGCTCTCCTGCCCAAGTGTCTCTATCTCTCTCACTCAGCTTCGCCCGTTCTCTTTGGCTGCCCCTATTGCTTGGAATGTTCTCCCAGAACATCTACGAATAATGAGTTCTATCCTAGATTTTAAAAAGCGTTTAAAAACTCATCTCTTTTCCATAGCTTTTGGAACACTAGCCTTATTTAATGTTCACAATGCTTCGATTATTCCCTTATTCTGTCTTTGTATAACCTCTCACCCTCATATGTTTTAATGTGACTTTAGAGTATAAGCCTCTTGTAGGATATGGTTGCTGTTTTATTTGTACATACTGTACAGCACCAAGTACATTGTTGGTGCTATATAAATATTAATAATAATATAGGAAGAGCTGAGCCGGATCAGACTAAAGGTCTATCTAATCCAGCCTACTGTTCACACAGTAGCCAAATGGCTGCCTAAGCAGCCCATAAGCAAAACATGAATAAATTAGCACTCTCCGACTCATGTTCCCCAGCAACTGGTACTCAGAGGCATATTGCCTCTGATGCTGGAGGTAAAATATAGCTATTAGGACTAGTAGCCATAGTAGCCAACCTCCATAAATTTGTCCAATTCTCCTTTAAAGCCATCTAAATTGGTGGCCATCACTACATCTTACGGTAGTGAATTTTGGAGCTTGCCTCCATAAGCACTACATTGCTGCTCCACAAGCAGTAGGAAAGTGGTGGGGCTGCCCATCCACAGACCAGAATCAGTGGCCAGTTCCACTAGCAGATGGATAGCACTGGATCCTGTCCTTTATAAAAAAACCTGAATCAGTCCAAGTCCAAAAAACTGGTTTGCCCTCCCAAGTTACAAAAATAACTGTGCAAACCCTCCTCAAGTACAAGACACAGACTTCATTCCACAATGTTCACTCTTATACCAGATGAAAAGAAAAGGACAGACTCATGGGCTTGCAAATGTTTTCGGTGGCAGAGGGAAGCAGTTAGGTAAACGCACAGTTGTTCCACGAATTCTTAGCGTTTGCAGTGAACACCAGGTCCCAGACCAATCACAACAAATTCCAGGAGGCAGAGGCAGTCAGAGAGCTTTGCTCTAAATAAAACTGCAACATGCAAACCAAGAAGAACACTCATTACAGTTTTGCAATCTGAATCTATGATAAACTCAGCCCTTTGAACGTTTTCCTTCAATGGGTGAGATGACATATTAAACTAGAATTTGCAAAAATGAAACTTGTCTTTTTTGTTCTACTTAAATTTACCTCTTTTCCTCTGCCATGGTGTTAAATGTTTTTATTTCCTCTTGAGAATTTTCTTTTCTAAAAAAAAATAACTTTCTGAAATCCTCAGGAAAAGAAACTGGCATAGCATTTGTAAGGTTTGTGTTGTTCTTTTAAGCATGCTCTTCCCCTTCCCCCTTCCATCTCTCCCTTGGCATCATCACCATCTTACTTTAGAGCCAAGCAATTTTACGAAGGCTTTAATGGAAGGTTTCCTCAAGTGTGCCAGTATGTCTCTGCCTTCTAAATCCCTCATAAGTCACTGAACAAACTGAATCTCTGTGTGAACATGAAAAGATCATTCAAAACACCCAGAGCTAGCCAAGGCACCACAAAGTAAAACAAGTTTAACTTTTCTAGGAACCGAATCTTTCTTTTTAAAAGTTTCTAACACAGAAAAAAGTTAGGGGAAAGTTCAAAATATGAATGCTGCCTCATTTACAGAAATCCAGTATCTGCCAACTGTCATAAGTGATTTACCTGAAACTTTCCACACTACAGCTACCATAATATAAGAATACAACTGCAAAGTTCCAAGCAGCTTTGTTAAATCTGGAAAGTCTCTAGGGTGGGAGTGGAATACAAGGCAAAATTAGGCTTATCATACTGTAGAAGAATTTGCCTCTTATTTCAAGAGCCAAGTAACTTCAGAGACATGGAATACCCACACATAAAAGGTTCTCCGCCTTTAACTGCCAAATTTAAATCTGGACTAGTACAGCTGTACCAATGGCTTACATTTGCTAGCCGATTTAAAATGTAGTGAACCTAAAATAGCTGTCATCATAAACAGTCTGATTGTAACAAAAAAGTGTTACCCTTAACCTAACAGAATAAAATAGACATCAAAGAAGTTAAGGAAGAAGATTAAAAATAACAATTTTATAGATTCAATAGCAATGTTTAAAAATAATATATACAAAGCATTCTAATACATGTGCAAAAATACAATCAATCCATTGTATTGGCCAATGGAAACAACTTTACTGAGCATTCTTTGTTAAATGGTCTGATGGATTGATTGTATTTTTGCACATGTGATAGAATGCTTTGTATATATTATTTTTAAACATTGTTATTGAATCTATAAAATCGTGATTTTTAATCTTCTTCCTTAACTTCTTTGTTGTCTATCATAAACAGTCTGCCATCAGATTCAGAAAAATAGAGTTGTATGGAGATCATTGTATTGTCAATACATGAAAAATGTTTCATCTGCAATCAGGGACACTGTAAAGTGTACTTACGTCCTTTGAAATCAATGGGTTGTATCCAGACTTAGGCCATGGCTAGACCAGGCCTATATCCCGGGATCATCCCAGGATCATCCGTGTGCGTCCACATGATGCACAGGAGATCCCAGTAGCCGGGAGGAATGATCCCTCCCTTATCCCGGGATTTCACCCTACCCTTTAATCCTGCTTTTTCTGCAGTCTTGGGATGATCCTGAGACTGCGGAACGTGTGGGCGGGCGTCGTGGGCTGTACCGGCTCTTCGCGAGTAACCATGAGGAGCCAGGACCCGGGCATGGGTGTGGGTGAGGGGTTGTTGTTTTTAAAACTCACGAGTTTTCTGAGCGCTCATGCGCTCCTTCTCCTTTAAAAAAAATGGTGGCCGCGATGTTGCATGCCGCGTGTAAACCAGGGTGACGATCTCGCGATCATAAAATTGTCATCCTCCGATCCCCTCATCTAGCCATGGTCTTAGTTATATTTAGAGTAGATCCACTGAAATCACTGGGACTGGCAAGTCCTGTCTCACTTCTTAAAGAGGAGAGGTCTCTGATGGATCAGTAACTGGTTAAAGAACAGAAAGCAGAGAGTAGGAATAAATGGTAAATTCTCCCAATGGAGGGAAGTAAATAGTGGGGTCCCACAGGGATCAGTATTGGGGCCAATTCTTTTCAACTTGTTCATAAATGATCTGGAATTAGGAGTGAGCAGTGAAGTGGTCAAGTTGTCAATGACACCAAATTATTTAAAGTTGTTAAAACACAAAGGGATTGGGAAGAGCTCCAAAGGGATTTCTGCAAACTGGGAGAGTGGGCATCCAAATGGCAGAGTGGGCATCCAATTGTTCAATGTAAGCAAGTGGGAGGTGATTCACATTGGGGGGGGGGGGAAACCCAACATCAAGCACAACCTAATGGGATCAGAGCTGGCAGTGACTGAACAAGAACGATCTTGGGATTGTGGTGGACACTTAGATGAAAATGTCAACCCAGTGTGCAGCCACTGTAAAGAAGGGAAACTCCATGTTAGGTATTATAAGAAAAAGAATTGAGAATAAAACTGCTAGTATCATACTGCCTTTATACAAATCTATGATGCAACCACACTTAGAATATTGTGTACAGTTCTGGTCAACACATAAAAAAAGATATAGAGCTGGAAAAAGTGCAGAAAACGTCAACTAAAATGATCAAGGGGCTGGAGAATCTCCCCTATGAGGGAAGTTTATAACAACTGGGATTGCTTAGCTTGGGGGGAAAAAGAGGATAAGGGGAGACATGATAGAGGTGTACAAAATTATACATGGTGTGAAGAATGTGGACAGGGAGACATTTTCCTCCCTCTCTCAAAATACTGATTGGTGGGAGATTCAGGACCAATAAAAGGAATTACTTCTTCACACAGCACATAGTTAAATTATGGAACTCACTGCCACAAGATGTAGTGATGGCCACCAATTTGGATGGCTTTAAAAGGGAGTTGGATGAACTCCTGGAGGATGGGATGTGGGCCAGGGCTGGTCTGTCAACAGGAGTGTGGCAACGGTTTGGAGGAGCACAGCATTGTTCCACTATACATTTGTGCCTCCCTTGTGCTGCATACAACTCTGCCCTGTTTTATCTATTCCTACAGCATACATCATGGTGGTTATGTATCTGGCATTCAGCCAATATAGAATAGCAGAGCTTCAGCCAAATCCTATAGTTCCTCAGCTGGAAGACTCAAATATAGGACTATACCTTAAATAGTCTAGAAATATTATTTACAGTATGTTTCCTAAAAAGCAGATTCTGCACAAATTATAACTTCCCGTATTAGCTTCTAAATGCTAGATGCTAACCTTTAATGTAAGATAGACAATCTAATAATACTGCAAACTTGATTAATTTGCTTATTTTAGCTAAAACAATTCTTATTTGCCCAACGTATTAATTATGTCTGAAGATAATTTGGGAACATTATCGAGAAGAAAAGCTTTGAAGAGCTGAGGGTGACTCAGCAGTGCAAACATATCTACCCTGTACTCCTTAAATTTCAAGTTTGCTCCAGTGAAATATTAACACATCAATAAGTGTACTTCTAAGAAAGGTACTATAATATGTATTTTTACAGGTGTTGAAGGACATTTTCTTTTTTAAAAAAAAGACTCAGCAGCCACATCCTTGCAAGTTTCTTGGACTCTCCCAATCCTACCTCCACCCCGTACCACACACTTTGAGATATTATTGCTGAGGCACTCATCAACAGCAGAAAATAATTATTCAAAAAGATGGAAATAATTGCAACTTAATATTTGATTAGCATTTCCTGCTCAGTGCATCATTATTATGACTATTAGTCCCTTTATTAGGCCTGTGTTGTTGTTGTTTTGCCACATCACACTTCCTACTTACTGCAGCAGCTGGAGAGAACTCAGTTAAATCTGCATATCCATTCTAGTGAACAGGTAGCCATGATCCCATTTGTCACACCAACGGAATGCACAGTGAAGTAGAAGAAATAAAAATAGGTGGAAAGCAAAAATAAATAAATCCATATTCCTATTCCTACCCCATATTGCCTAGCATCCAAAGTTAAGGGCCTAGGTGTTCATTGGAACAGGTTATTCCAATGAACAAAATAAGCATGTACCCCTCCCCCTTGCCAGTAACAGCTACATATCAATCCTTCAATATTTCAAGGCCCAACCAACATGTTGATTTAGTCTGCTGGCAGCATGCTAAATTTGCACGTAGGCCTGTGGCGGAGCATTCAGATGACCATTCCACACACACACACACCCTTGCATTCAATCAAGATTGAGATTACTAAAAAAGAAAAAAGATTACTAAAAAGAAAAACAAACAGAAGAGGCACACATGAGAGAGGACTGATGTTTTCCCCAATATGCATCACTTCTGAGCTAAGTGCAAAATGTATACGATATCTAATGTTAAGGAGTCTCATTTTTGAGCCCAAAGACTCAGAACAACTAGAGCCATGCCACACCCACCAATATCTAGTAAGTTAAATACAATGCATGTCATAACACCATGGTGCTGTGCATTGTCCTGCCTCAGTTACCAATAGGCAATGCTGTGGGAGGAGGCAAAATGTTGCATGCTTGTTGAACTAGGAGTTATGCAATAACATAGAAAAGCAATACACCTCTCTCTTCATATTATGAAACCTCCCTCAAGTTGCCTACAAACAAGTACAGACTTTGGTTCTGTCTACAGAATTTATTTTCCTGAGAATATCACTCATTTTTAAAAGCAAGTTTCTAGACAATATGTAGAGCTGGCTAAATAAGTCTCAGAGGTGGCTAAATAACTCATCAACGGGCAGTATGACAGCTCCTGTTTCTGGAATAGCTCCTTGCTACTGTACATGAGTAGCAGCAATAGAGTAAAACTATGCAAAATATTATAATATATTGATTGCATAGTACAGTCACAATTCAGAAGTCTTTCTAATGTTTAGCACAGAGTACATTCAACTCTGCCAATAAATAGAAAAGATTCCTAAAACAAGTTTCTTTGGAAAACTAACCCTCCCTGTCAAAAGTCCATTTGTGGCACAGTTCAAAGAAGTCCAATCTAAAATGTTAATCAAATTCAGTGGTAGAGCATCTGAACTATATCCCAGATTCAATCCGTCCATCTCCAGTTAAAAAAGGACTTCAGGTTGCAAAGCTGGGAGAAACCCTCTGTCCAAAACTCTGTGGAACTTCTGCCAGTAAGAACAGCTCCTACTCAGTTAGACCAGGGGTGGGCAGACTTCAGGCTTGTCAGCTCCACTATACCTCTTGTCTGTTATTGTTTTTAACTAGAACCTCAAGATCCACGGACCAGAGACATACAATTAGAATTAAAAAATGTAGTGATTCTGAATACATTCAGAGCCTAGGGATTTGTTTTCAGCACTCAGTTTACACAAATTCCTTTCCTGGCTCCCCTAAGCTTTCACTTCAAAAGCCTAATTTAGGTGGGAAAAGTAATTTTGTTGCCTATTGTTAAACAATTGGGAGTCAATTGCCGATCTACTGCACCGATATCTTCCAGTAGATCCCGATCTACCTTCTGCCCACTCCTAAGTTAGACAATGCTGAAGGACCAATGATCTGACTCCGAACACGGCAGCGTCACCTGTTTAGTTTACTCCCAAAGAGCTTCACAGGCCCAGAACAAGAGCTCTTATGGCAGAGTGGAAGTTATGGATTATTACCAGAAATGCGACCAGGGAGGGAACTAAGACGACGACTTGGATTCACCTTGCTTGCAAGAGTTTCGCAGCACTGTACAAATCGACGCTCACGTCACGCTTCCGGCCGGGGTTCCGATGGAGGCGCTTACCTGGCGGTGTTGAGCAACGGGTGATTGGTCCCCACCAGCTTGCGCACCTGCATGGCGATGTTGCTCAGTTCGTCGCTCAAGAGGCAGCGGAGGCTCATGAAGGAGGTCGGGTAGCCCACGATCTTCTCCGCTTCAGAGACCACTTTGCTCCAATGAGAAGCCGACGAAGGAGAGCCAGAGAAGAGGCAGCGCCGCTGCCTCGCCTTCCCTCCTCCTTCCCAGAACGGCGAGAGAGTCCGAGAGCAACTTCTAGCAAGGGGCGCCAACAACGCGGGGCGCATCATCTTCACTGCCTGCCTTGGACGCTTCGGAGGAGTCAAAGGCAACCACTCTCCTCACTCGGAGCCAACACGGCCCAGCCCTCTGAGGAGGGTATGAAGCTCCACTCCAATCCACTCAACCTCTTATTCGTTCCTGCTTTCCCCAGACTATCCCATGAGGCGCCCCACACCGATTTAAACACGCCTCACAATTTGCATCTCCCTCCCATAGTGCCTTCTTCTTCCTACTTCATAGTAGAAGAACAGAACTGGTGAGTAATAATAACAATAATGCTGCTGCGTTATAAATTCCCTAAAGCCGGTGGCAGGAAACTGCCCATTCTAAACAGCAGCCCCTCCAACAGCTTCGCCGGTACTGAAGCGACAAGCTGGTCGCATGGAGGCAGCCATCTTAAGTGTCGCAAAAGGAGAGCGACGGGGCGTCGTGGAAGTTGTAGTTTTGCCCCGTTTCTTTGCTTTACGGCATCGTCTGAGCGGAGGAACACCTAAAAGAAGAAGTACGGCAGGAGGCATTGGTAGTCAGTAAGTGGCGGACACGGAGGCCGGGGACTCGCTTGGTGCTACGTTCTCGCTTCTCTGAGAAGCCGTAAAGTGGAAGTGGCGATTTGTAACTCGCAGTTATACAGCCGCTGTAGCAGAGTTGGAAATCTCCAACTTCCAAATCTCCAGTATAATTTCACAGCCTCTCCAGCAAGATCTTCCTCCATAATATCGGATTAGGTTCAGGATAGAAAGGGGGTTGCTTAAATCGTACGTACAGACGTTTTTGAATCCGTTCTCCCCTTCCACCTCATTGAGTTTTTACTTGAATCCCACTGAGACCAGTTAAATAACTTGGTGCCGAAGGCGGCAGTCCTTGCTCCAGGATATAAGCATGGAGAAAGACTTACAGTCAAATGCATATTCTGTTGTTAGAGGCTTGAATCGAGATAAGAGTTTTTGTTTGCTTTTTTAAAATTGCACTACATGTGTTACTTGACTCATCTAGTGCCAAGATTATTGTGTTATCTGCAACAACTGCACTGTGTATGACCACTGCTAATAATGTGGGTGTTACTTATTGTATTTAATTTTCTTCTGACAGTGTTTACAATTATTTTCCCCCTCCCCCAACCATATGTAGTGTATAAAACCTGAAACTCCATAATACTTCATGTATCTTATGAAGAGGGCTTTGTCCAGAATAAATGTGACACAAGAGTGTTATTTTTACAATCATATACATGTTCATGCAGAAGTCCCAAATGGAACATGTAAAATTGCAATTCTTGAGGAAAATTCTACTCACATCAGTTGTATTTACTCCAAAGCGGGGCACAATCTCAAATTCCCTTTTGCTGCCTCAAAATGAGGGCTGTTGACCCTACTACAAAAATCTTGATTGAGTTATAGTGCGATCCAATAACAAATGTACACAGATCGGGGGCGGGGAACCCCTTGTGTCGTTTCTCCCCAGACCCCAGTCCTTTAAGGTATCTGAAAGGACTGTTGCATTACTTTTAGATTATAACCCTGCAGGTCAGATTTAATGTTTTTGCTACAACAATTGTAAAGAACTAGCTTTTGATTCACATATTACTGTTATTAAACAATACTTACTTTGTTTTTAGAGTATGTACTTGTATTGGAGCATTCTGCTCCAATATTCTCTCACTGTGTGAATGGAGTAATTCCACTTTCTATAGAGTTATCTAATCCAGCATAGTGTTTGCAATTAGTGGCCGTTTCCTGCTCATAAACTTCCTCCAGACAGTGGCCTCTCCTGCTGTTTGTCCTCAACAATTTGTGCATCTGGTATTCAGAGGTACACTGCCTCTGTACAACGAAGTTCTGTTTAGCTATTATAGCTAATGGCTCTTGATAGATGTATTGTGAATTTGTTTAATTTGCTTCAAGAGCCATCTGATCTAGGTTTTATTCATGTTCACCACCCAAACAAAGAGCAGTACCATCCTCTGCTGCTCACAAGCATGGATCACCCATGTAAGAACGCCTCCACATCAGAATTTGAGACTGAAGCCTTAATCTCACAGCACCTTTTGGCAGTGATGAAATTGGAACAAGCATCTTACAGAAGCTGTTTATTTGGAATATGTTTTTGTAAAATGAAGAGTGATGCCTGTTATAGTCACAAGTAAAAAAAGTTGGGTGGAAAAAGCTACTATTTGAAATATGTAGAACTGTTCCTGTACCAAATGTGTACAAGGTTGTACAGCATGTAACATCAGTGTGTGTTAGCAGCAATACCTAGATGGTATGGGTGCTCCATAATGTTCAGTATTTACTCAAATTAACTAAATCATCTTCATTTTGATATAGCAAAGGCAAAGTATCAGTGCAATTCAATTTGACTTCAGTATGTAAGAAACTTAAGGCAGCTTCAGCAATCGGACATATTTCATTACATTCAAATATTTATTTTATTTATTTATTTATTACATTTCTATACCGCCCAATAGCCGAAGCTCTCTGGTGGTTCACAAAAATTAAAACCATAGTAAGACAACCAACAGGTTAAAAGCACAAATACACAATACAATATAAAAAGCACAATAAGATATTTATAGAATTTACAATGCACTCCTATATGCACTCCTATTTCTATTTACTCAGAGTAGGTTGTGCTCATATTTTGATGGTGGACAAATGTTCCCAAAACACAAATTGAAGAAAGCAATGAACCAGTGAAAGCCAAGAATGAGTGCAATAGCCCCAGGCTGGAATCAGATTCCATATTTGAGGCAAATCTACTGCCATAATTTCAACTGCTCCTGATTAGTGTTAAATTGTGTTATTTATTTTAAAAATCTATGCCCTGCTTTGGTTTTTTTATATGATTTGATTTGTACCCTGTCTTTCCACCAAGATAATGGCGCTCAAGGCAGCTAACAATCATAGGAACCAAAATTTTAAAATAGAAACTTAGTTAAAACAATAATAAAACAAATACATTAAAGACACAGTTAAAAAACACAACAGAATAAAAAATGGCACTCAACCCAACAGAGCAGTTTCCATGCCAAAGGCTTACTTGAATAAAAATTTCTTTGCCTGCTGGCAGAAGGACAGCAGGCACAGCCAACCTAGCCTCTCTTGGCAACTAAAAATCTTAAAAAAGAAACAGTGGGGAGAAAAGGATATGATTTATTTACAATATTTATAGTTGGATTGGTCAGGGCATCCTGCTTGTCCTCCTCACTTCTCTTCTTGGCTGGCATCCCTCACAATTTTACCAAATCAGAAGAAGTCACATAGCAGAGTGATCTTGATTATGCCTAGCATTAAGTACAAAGGAATCAAGCAAGAAAAGGAAAATAAAGACCTTTCTTAATTTTCAACAGGCTTTTTAAAGCCTCTCCTTGGAGAGAATGAAACTGCAACCGGGAAGGTGATTTTTGCAGTGAGAGGAACAAAGCGTTTGGGTGACTTGCGAGGCAATTATGTTTGGAGCACTGTTCTGGGCAAATGCTTATCAGGAGGCATCAGTGCCTACCACTGCTGCCAGCTCTAACAGATGCTCCAAACCACAAGTGAAATTTTGGAATGGGATAGGAACAATTTCCTTTCCTCAATCTACAGTGAAATGTGTGCACCCAACAAGTACAATTGTACATGAAACTGCTCCTTTTATTGCTGATGGACAGATTATTTGAAGTGTGATGTCTACCTAGCTATCTGATATCTCCATTAAACAGAAACACTAAAATAGTGATTTTCAGTACAACTTAGGGTCAAATTTTAAGATTATACCTACACAGCTACAATTTTCTTTAATGAGAGCATAATTATATTTTTCCAGTAAGCTCTGTAGAGTGATGGGTTGACTCTCAAGTAAGTCAGGATAGCATTATATACAGGAAAAAAGTGGAGATGATTATACTTTAAATAAGCTTAATGGGATATTATATAACTTCAGCTACTGATCCTCCTGCTGTTAAAGCTACAGCTCTCATGATCACATAGTACATTGTGTTTATGGAAGAAAACTCAGTCCATAACAATCCAGTTGTGTGTAAAGTCCAGTACCACATGCGAATCTCAATACAGACTAGGCTTGGAGAATGAAATGTCACAACTGCAGCTTTTCAATTGATAGTGATCAGGTGTCAATCTGATCCATATTAAACTCAGTATCGGGGGTCAAGGTCTACTTCACCACTTGCCATGAGCTGCATCCAACATGGTCACATCTCTCTTCCATATGGTAACCATGCATTGACTGGTCATGAGAATATGTTCTTTCCAAAAGTGTGCTGGGCACTAAATAGAAATAACAGTATCCTTGTCCAAAGGGTTTCCATTGTACAGTCCACCCCTACCTTTGTAAACTAATTTGAGCGATGATGTACAAAACACCACTGTAATTTTGGTTCATGCTCATGACAGTTATTTATTTATTATTTATTTATTTATTTATTACATTTTTATACCGCCCAATAGCCAAAGCTCTCTGGGCGGTTCACAAAAATTAAAATCATCATAAAACAACCAACAAGTTAAAAATACAAATACAAAATACAATATAAAAAGCACAACCAGGATAAAACCACGCAGCAAAATTGATATAAGGTTAAAATACAGAGTTAAAACAGTATAATTTAAATTTAAGTTAAAATTAAGTGTTAAAATACTGAGTGAATAAAAAGGTCTTTTTATTCTGACTGGTTTATCATGAGCATATTTCAAATTTGAATAGAAAACAAATAAACTAAGTGAGCACACATATTGCATTTATTCACCTTTCCTCCCTTTATTTTGAGTCCTTGTGAATAAACATTGAAATTACAGAAGGATCAACTTAGTAAGCAATTACAATGCTAGGTATTGAAGTCTGTTAAAATTATTTAATATTTTTGCCGCATCGAAGTGGCACAATCCATGGCCAAAACGGTTACAATGTGCCATAATATATGCTGAACTGGCACCGCCATCAATCTGAACAGACTTTCAGAGTGCAGGTCTGTGTAGTAGAAGATGCCATGAAGCTACCCCCAAGGGCAAGCCAACAGCCAAGAACAGACTGCTTCTGTCCAGACTGAAGACTTTCCTCAGGACATCTAATGCTTCCCACGACTTGACTTGGCCAGGGAAATTTCTTATTATTCTGTTGTATAGGCAACCCCCCGGCCTGATTATAATTCAGAAATTTACTTAACCACCTTTAAAATAAATGTGGTAGGCATTAGCAGCAACCGCCTTTATTTTGTCCTGCTGCTGCTAAGCTGAAAAATGAGAGAATAGTAGGTTGGCCAAAGAGACACCTACCCCTTCTGTATCTATTCAGTCTTCCTTGTTGAAGCTATTCCTGGTCCTTAAAGGACAAATCAGATCTTGTTGCTTAGAAAGATACATATTTTGATGTATAATGTAGTAGGTTATCTGCTGACTGATAATTTGGGCAGCTGTTTCACAGGATGTTTACCTCAGGGACTTTAAAGCATGCAGCAAAATCATGTGACCCAATTTCCTCTCTTCTAACCCTGCCCCTGAGCAGAGCCATTTCAAGCATTTCTCTTTTATTGCCTTGTTCTTGGGAAATCTCAAACAATTTGCCCTTGACTTGAATAGCCTTGGTATCACACATTTTAAATGTTATGGAAGTTCTGCCTCCCCACCACTCCTTTATGATGTCAGTAATAGATGTTCTAAAACCAGATCCTTTTTATAATCTGGAAAGAAAATATATTTTCAATATTTTAATATCAGAATATTTTAATAGTTTATTCTGAAATAAAGGTGAGATTTAACAATAGAAAAACACTGTGGTTTGATTCCCCCCCTCAATTACAACATTATTAAATGGTGTTCACCTTAGAGCAAATTATCATTTAAGGGAGCTAACTGTTGATTATATTAACTAAAATAATGCATTGTATCAAAAATGAATGAGATACTTTCAAAATCATTGGATGGAATGGGTTAACTTGCTTATATTCAGCTTTCATATGAAAGTAATTTTCCCCTCTAAATGAGGCAATAATTATGCCCATTCTTTTACAGTTATCTTTATCAGGAGAGTGTTCCAGCTTTTCACATGGTGATGATTTCACATCATGACTCATCTAGGAAACTAACTCTGTGAGGCAGCAGCCATAGTAGCTGCTGGGAGTCCCATCCAGGATCTCTGAGAAAGTCACTTGCTCCATCTGCCTGGAGCATTCCAAGTGGCCAGTGGCTATTGTGGAGTGTTCGTGGGCACAAGCCTGCCTGATCCACTGCTGGGAGAAGTTTGCAGGAAAACTGTTGAGCAAAGGAACCTCAGAACCAATTGGCAGATGGCTAACTTTGTAGAAATAGCTAAGAAATTCAGAGGCCAGGGATCAGAAGGAAAGGAGAGAATCTCTGAGAAACACCAGAAAGTCCTGAAACTTTTCTGTAAGGATTCCCATGCTAGTGCTGCAGCTAAAGCTGAACTTTGGACTAAAGTCTACAGACCCACAATAGAGGGTATATATGAAATGACCACCCAGAGAGGCAGGTGCAAAAGCAAAGTCCATGTTATCCTTGCAGTCATGATGGTATGACATCGGTGAGTTTAAAGTGCAAAACTGCACACACGCAGAATATGTATTTTCTTTAATCAGGCTTGACAAACAAATTTGTTGTTGGTGATGGTGTTGTTCTATCAACCCCTTTCTGGAAATAATCATGAAGCAATTCAAAGGCATTCTGGTTTCCGGACTTTAGTTACAGAAAGCAAATGTAACTCTAGATTGAGACCCAGCAAATCTCAGACTCATCCTGTCTCAGGATTGTCAGAGTGTAGGATGGAGATACAATTAGCTGGTCCGCACAATCAAAATAAGCCACTATGACTTATTTACATTGTGGCATATGCTGAGCATGAATTCCATAATCACCAAAATAATTGCTTATTTTGATTGCATGAAATAGGTCAATGGATCTAGCCAGGAATCCTGCAAGATTCAACCAATTTGCTTTTATACTGTGCTATGAGGTATTCTAGGATATTTTCCTAGTCAAAACATTAATGGCTCTTCCTGAGTGTTTAGCAAATGAATATATTTATTCTGCTGTTATTGTTTCATTTGCACTATATTTAAATTGTTATATTTTATTTCTGTTGTAAACCACTTTGGGAGCCATTGTGGTGAAAAGACAAGATTTAAATATATAGTTTTTTAAAAAATTGTGAAATATTTATTGTATATGTAGCACAGAAACATGATGCTTAAAATAATGGCAGATATATTAAACCTATGAATATTATTAAATAACATTCCTGAATGTAAAGGAAGTCGTATCACTACTTTATCTTCCATTACAGATGTTACCAAAGTCAGCACATTGGCTTGTATCCTAACTTCCCTTTTCGTGAATGGAACAGAGTTCGTGTTCATGGAATGGGGTTTTCTAGCATCTTCCATCCCTCCAAACCCTTCTGTGCTTCCCCCAATTCTATTCCTAGTGTTTGTGGACCCTTGGTAATGGTGTGCAATATGGTGTGAAGCACTGCAAAAAAGAATAATGTATGTGGTGTGTGTGTGTGTGTTGATTGTTGATAGTTGAAAATGGGAAAAGATAGACAAATACAACAACAGTAATCTCTGAGGTTGGATTACATGAAATCTAGGTAGTTAATTTGGAGAAAAAAAACATTATTTTACACCAGTCCAGTTTTATATTTTTAAAATTGATAACTTTCCCACAGTACTGCAATGCTATTAGAAATAATTGGATGTTACACTAAATGTGAAAATCTTTGAAAAGTCCGGGCAGAATCCTTAAAATGAAGAATAATATAAAGTGACATTAACCTATCATGTCTTCTCAATGGCATGTTTATATGAAAACAAAACAAGCAAAAACCACAGCGTTGAACGTTATAAGAATTACCACCAGCTAAAGTAATTTGTAAGTGACCGCCCATTCCGTGGAAAGTACATTTTCAGCAACATTTGAAGCTTCCGATATGCAAAATAACACACCTATCTAGCTGAGTAGATACTAACAATGAAGAATATTAAATTTGGATGTTGATTTGATACAATTGGAAGAAAAAGCTTCTTGTGTCTGCTTATTTTGTGTGTGTAAGACACTAAGCTCCATTGCACTGGGGGGGGGGGGACACGTTCACTACCTTCGCTTCTCCGCCTGTGTTTTCATTCCTCAGTTTCTTCCTCTTTTGAAAGAGGATGAACACAACGAGCACGAGGCCCATTGAGTCCTCTGTTCTAATAGCACTGCTTCTCCTGCACACAGCAGGAGAGAGCAGCAATTCTGAGTTTAAAAATATATCGGACTTAACCGGGGGGGGGGGGGGGGAGGGTTGTCACGAAAGGAAGACCAGAAGGGGTGGAAAGCGCATGGAAGGCAGATGACGTCATGTGAGGGACCTGAGCAAACTCCGTGAGTGCCCAGTAATGAGTGTGCATTAAAACGCTTGTCGGATGGAGCTTACTAACACAAGGGGGGAAGTTGGCAGGATTCATTCTTTAACAAATAGATATATTTTGCTGTCATAAATAGCCTGACATTTCAAAATGAAAAAAAGAAAGAAAAATTGGAAGAAATGAAACTGTATCACTTTGCTGCAAGTGTGAAAAGAGCCATAAATGTTAATTAAAAATTGCATGAACATGTGGACTCATCACAGTCCTTAACCTTTTTCTGTTATTTATTTATTTACTTACTTACAGTCTACATTTCTATACCTCCCAATAGCCAAAGCTCTCTGGGTAGTCCACAAAAATTAAAACCCAAGAATACAACAAGATAAAACTTAATATAAAGCCTTTTCAAGTTTAAATCAGAATTAAAAAACAGTAACAATAAAAGCCAGGCAATAACACAACAACACAAGATCACAGTAACACAAAATCACACAATAACACAAGATCATACACAATAACACATTTAAAAACAGATCTGAAAGACTTGTAAACGGTCTTCTCCTGGCGCCAAAATGATGACAACATAGGTGCCAGATGAGCCTCTGCGGGAAGGTTCTTCCACAGTCAGGATGCCAAATACCCTCTCCTTAGTTGCCATCCACCTTACCTCATTTAGTGCAGGAAATAGAGGAGGGCCTTTGAAAAAGATCTTAGGGTCCAGTCAGATATATATGGGAGGAGATGATCCTTCAGATAACCTGGACCCAAACTGTTTAAATGTTAATACCAGACTTTCAATTGGGCCCAGAGGCAGACTTGAAATCCATTGCAGATCACAGGGCTCCTGCACAGAGATGTCAGGAAAATCCATAATCGATTCAAATGAACCTGTGGCTTCTGCAGCAGACCAACTTTTCCTGAGTCAGATGGATTCTACGAACTGATTGAAAAAAAAGAACTTGGTGGGGGGACTTGCACTTATGCACTTTAGCACAAGTTGAACGAAATTCTCATACATCCCTTTAAAAAAACTGATTCTGCCAGTGAACAGATAACGGAACAAAACACACATGACAATTTGTGAAACATAGAATGGATTTAACCAAACCGTACATCCTTACTCTGGTGTAATTTGATCATATTGACCAGTCTCTGTTAACAGTCTTGATGCTCTATTTTGTACCAGCTGAAGTTTCCAAAAGCAAGCCCACATATAACACTTTGCAGTAATCCAAACGACAGGTCACCAGAGCATGGATAACCATAGTTTGATTATCTCTGTCTAGAAAGGCTTGTAGCTGGTATATCAGCTTATGCTGATAAAAGGTTCTCTGTGCCACTGAGGCCATCTGTGTCTCCAATGACAATCGTATATCCAAGAACACCCCAAACACAAACACAATCCTTTAGGAGAGTGCAACCCCTCCAGAACACGTGAAACACCATTTAGCCAGACAAATGAACCACCCACTAACAGTAAAAATATAAGAATCAAACCTGGATCAAACTGAGGGTCCATCTAGTCCAGCACTCTGTTCACACAGTGGCCAACCAGTCGTCAGCCAGGGACCAACAAAGCAGGACATGGTGCAACAGCACCCTCCCCTCCCATGTTCCCCAGCATCTGGTGCATATAAGTTTACCACCTCAGATTCTGGAGGTGGCACATAGCCATCAGTGCTATCAGCCATTGATAGCCTTCTCCTCCAGGAATTTATCCAACCCCCTTTTAAAGCTATCCAAATTGGTGGCCATGTGCTGTTTGAAAAAATACTTCCTTTTATTTGTCCTGAATCTCCCACCAATCAGCTTCATGGGATGACCTAGCTTCTAATGTTATGAGAGAGGGAGAAAAATGTCTCCCTATCCACATTCTCCACACCATGCATAATTTTGTACACCTCTATCATGTCTCCCCTTATCCTCCTTTTTTCCAAGCTAAGCAATCCCAGGGGAGATGCTTCAGCCCCTTGATCATTTTAGTTGCCCTTTTCTACACTTTTTCTAGCTCTATAATCTTTTTTTAGGTGTGATGACCAGAACTGTACACAGTATTTTAAGTGTGGTTACACCATAGATTTGTATAAAGACAGTATGATACTGGCAGACAAGAACTGTACACAGTATTCTAAGTGTGGTCACACCATATATTTGTATAAAGGCAGTCTGATAATGGCAATTTTATTCTCAATTCCTTTTCAAATAATGCCTAACATGGAGTTTGCCTTCTTTACAATGGCCGCACACTGGATTGACATTTTCATCTATCTGTCCACCACAACCCCGAGATCTCTTTCTTGTTTGGTCACTGCCAGCTCAGATCCCATCAAGTTATACTTGAAGTTGAAGGTTTTTTTGCCCCAATGTGCATCTCCTCCCACTTGCTTACATTGAACCACATCTGCTATTTGGATGCCCACTTTCCCAGCTTGGAGAGATCCCTTTGGAGCTCTTCACAATCCCTTTGTGTTTTAACAACCTTAAATAATTTGGTGTCATCAGCAAACCTGGCCACTTCACTGCTTGCTCCTAATTCCAGATCATTTATGAACAAATTGAAAAGAATTTGTTCTTTTTTGGTACAATACCAATCCCTGTAGGACCCCACTATTTATGGAGACAGGAGGTTTAACACTCCTTCTTGCAAACTCCTGCATCTGCTGCTCAGATGAATAGTGATCAGCTGAAGAATGGGGGCAGGGGAAAGATATACCTTCCCCAAGATCTGCCCCAGCCCTCGTGCTCTGAGATGAGGGCAAAATGCTTTTTTAAAAAAGCAAGTTGCTCCTGAGACCAGCACAATATGTTTTAATGTTAAAATGCCCATTTTGCTGGTCTCAGGTGCTCTGCATGCAGCTTCCAAAGCTGCCATTGCTTTGAGGTTCTCCCCAAAGCTTTCAGGAAGCGTGGGCAGCTCAGGAGGCTGCCTATGGAGCATCTGAGACTGGTGCAATGTTTGGTCTCTTTTAAGTGAAGAGAATTTCCTTTTAACTTAAAGAACAACAGTCTCCGGCACTCCTCAGCTGTCTGTGAGTAAGACAGAGGGGGAAAGAATGCATGCTTCTCTCTGTGTGTGTCTGCATGTACGCATGCCTGTGTGTGATGCCCCACCCGCCCACTTTTCCTTTGGCCTTGCTCACTCTGGACAGCTTGAACAGCAGGGGATGTAGCCCTTTGATTCAAATAGGGTTCCCTCCCTCTCTGCAGATTTTACTCTTAAAGTCAGCTTAAAAATAATTAAAATAAATAAATAGAGTTACCTGTATAAACATTGTGTAAACTCACAGGTACCTGCCAATCAGATCTGAAGGTCTGATTCAACCATTTTCTTTTAATTCACAAATGTATGTACTTATGTGAACCCAGGACATGCTCAACTACGTAGAAGCCACTAGCTTATTTTTGGGTTGCCTCATTCCACTGTCAACTGATTGCACTCAAATATGTGAGTTTGTTAGCAGAGAGAATGATAATGACGACGACAACAACAACAACAATTGTACGCCACTAGCTGCAAGCTTGTCATTATGCAGAGATAAAATAATTCTTGTCACTGAGTTAAAAGGATAGGAAAATGAGGATCAAAATAAAAGAGCTGTGGCCTCCACATAATGAACTCTTTGTGTGTACTAGCTTATCTTGTGGGCAAGCTGCCACCATGTGGTTTATCTCCTTGCTGCTGCAGAAACTTCTTGTGGGTGGTTTCTGTTGGTATGGAGAAAAGAAAACCACGTGATTGCAAATTCCCTATTGTGAGCTATTGCACTTGAGCAGCTCACCATGTGGAACAGCTGCCATGTAATGTCATTTCAAGAAGCCTCCATGCAGTGGCTGTTTCATGTGGTGGGCTTTATTGTCATGGAAATTCCAATGGCAGTTCCTGTGGAGGCTGCAGGACCATTAAAATAAGGCAAGCTAGAAGGAGGTTAAGCAGAAGACGCAGGCTTTGAAAGTGAGCCAAATGTAAGAAAGTAAGGTTATTACATCAAATCATGAGAGAGGGTTTGCAGATTTAAGAGGTTCATGGAAAGGGAAAACCAGGTGCTAGAGTTCCTCTGGTCATTGCACCATGTCTGGGTTAAAGCTGAACCTGATAAAACTCTTATCTTCTATACATCTTCTGAGGTCTGGCAACCCTTATACAAAGGGTGAAAGCAGCACAAATTTATTCAGAGAAATGCTTATGCCCATGCACAGTTTATTTCTACTCTCTAAAACAGTATATTGAAATGTAGTACGTTGTAGTATTATTTTTAACACACACACAGAGGGAGGGAGAGAGAGAGAGAAGGAAAAAACCCTCAGTGATTCATTTGTAGTGGGGTTTGGCATAAGAGTGAAATTATTACTTTCCCCTCCAAGTCAAAATAGAAATTAAGCAGACTGCGTCACAAACCCATGAAGCTGGAATACTTGGATTTAAGGGTATTTGATCCCACACATCTGCTATTCAGGTAACCAAACTTAACTGGACTATAGATCAGCCTGTAAGGCATATTCCAGAGGTCCATACTATATACTGGACATGTTTAACTTCATTTCTAAACTGTTACAAATACATCCCAAATTTGCCATTTATGATAAATATTTAAGGGCCTAATCCCACCCCAGTTGCATTTCTTGTGTGCGCAACTACAATTACACGATGAAGGTTTCACAGCTTTGAATTTGTTTAACTGTTTTCTTGATGAAGCAGAAAGCTTTTGCTAAAACATCGGATGTGCCCTGTTTAATTTAGCATACAGTCCACATCCCATTAAAGCCAAATGCAATATTTCCACTGATTTTTAATAGACCAGGAGTGCAACTATAGGCTCAGATTTCAAGCAACTTATTTTGACATAAGTTCAATTGAAATCATTGCGGCTCATATTCAAATAAATTTGCTTGCTTGCTATTAAAATAATAGATTGTATTGTTTAAAACTTTAGCTGAAGAAGTCTTTTGCTCCAACTATATTACAGAAAGCTTATACACAATCAAATGTGAAGGGTTTTTCTGTCTTTGTTATAGTATGCCTCCTTAAAGAAAAGAATGATTTTATTAAATGAAGGCTGCACTCCTATGCATTGAATTTAATGAGACTTACTTATGAGAAAGTATGCATAGGATTCTGCTGCATGTCAGATAAAAGCACTTGACTAACTTGTACTTAAAACAAATGTGAAGCAGATGGATTGCTAGGTAATAAGTCTTACCAACTCAACTTAAATACATTATAAGAAAGTATGGGCCAATTTGCACAACCACCATATTTATGACTGTATTCTTGTTTTTCTTCAGCCCTGGTTGACTTCTTCTTGTGACATTTCCATAACAATCCGAGGGCAAAATCCAACATAAATCCTACTTAGAGTAGACAATTAAGTAGACTCCTTAATTGAAATTAAGGAGATGTAGGACTTGTGAGATTTTGCCAGTTACTTCCTCTTATTGCATACACCATTAGCATCCACTGAAGTGGCTTGAGAGCAGTATGCACACCGGTCTCCTCATAGCAAGCATGCTTCTTCAAGACAATGATCAGGAAACATGATCAGGGAACATATATGGGCTGAAGAGACAGAGCAAAAACAAGCAGCTACCCTAATTGTCATGGTCATCTTTAGTCTAGCACACCAGACTGACAGGGACCAATTATTATTATTATTTATTTATTTATTTATTTATTTATTTATATATATAGCACCATCAATGTACATGGTGCTGTACAGAGTAAAACAGTAAATAGCGAGACCCTGCCGCATAGGCTTACATTCTAATAAAATCATAATAAAACAATGAGGGGAAGAGAATGCAAACAGGCACAGGGTAGGGTAAAACTAACAGTATAAAGTCAGAACGAAATCAAGTTTTAAAAGCTATAGGAAAAAGAAAAGTTTTTAGTTGAGCTTTAAAAGCTGCGGTTGAACTTGTAGTTCTCAAATGTTCTGGAAGAGCGTTCCTGGCATAAGGGGCAGCAGAAGAAAATGGACGAATCCGAGCAAGGGAAGTAGAGACCCTTGGGCAGGCGAGAAACATGGCATCAGAGGAGCGAAGAGCACGAGCGGGGGAATAGTGTGAGATGAGAAAGGAGAGATAGGAAGGAGCTAGACAGTGAAAAGCTTTGTAGGTCAACAGGAGAAGTTTATATTGGATTCTGAAGTGAATTGGAAGCCAATGAAGAGATTTCAGAAGTGGAGTAACATGGTCAGAGCGGCGAGCCAAGAAGATGATCTTAGCAGCAGAGTGGTGAACAGAAACCAACGGACTGATGTGAGAAGAAGGAAGGCCAGTGAGAAGAAGGTTGCAGTAGTCCAACCGAGAAATAACCAATGCATGAACAAGAGTCTTGGCAGAAGAGACAGACAAAAATGATCGAATCCTGGCAATATTATACAGGAAAAAACGACAGGATTTAGTTACTGCCTCAATATGAGGAATAAAGGAGAGCAAGGAATCAAATATAAAGCCAAGACTACGAGCTTCCTTGACTGGAGTAAGTGTAACATCATTGACAGTAAGAGAGAATGAGAGATGAGGAGAAGGTTTAGGAGGAAAAACAAGCAATTCAGTCTTTGCCATATTAAGTTTCAAACGACGATGAAGCAACCAAGCTGAGATATCTGAAAGACATGCCGAGATATGTGGTTGTGGTCTGTATGCTCTGTGATTGGCTGCTTGCAACAATCACAATGGCCTCTCAACCAATAGGTGAAAACCTGCTTAGTTTTCCTCAGCAGGCAATTTTCCAGCTTTCTACTGAATAAGGAGCATAGGTACTGCATGTCATAGAAAATGAAACGCCATTGTTAGCTGCTTTTTTTTAATTAAAATTGCTTGAAGTGGTTCACAAATACAGTGAAACAAAGCATTAGTAAAATGCCCTCACCGTGGGCTCATCTACACCAAGCAGGATATTCCACTATGAAATTGGTATGAAAGCAGTATATAAAAGGCAGGAGCCACACTACTGCTTTATAGCAGTATTGACGTGCACTGACAACTGTTGGGGCCCATTGACACATAGCATATGCTGTTTTCATACCACTTTCATAGTGTTATATCCTGCTTGGTGTAGATGTGTCATGGGCCCCAACAGTTGTCAGTGCACTTCAGTACACTATAAAGCAATAGTGTAGATCCTGTAGTGCACTTCAATACTGCTATAAAGCAGTGGTATGGCTCCTGCCTTTTATATACCACTTTCATAGTGAAATATCCTACTTGGTGCCCCATGTTTCAGGTTGCCCATACTTAGAAGCAAGTTGAAATAAATGGACTAATTTCCAAGTAAATGTGTAAATGGATGTGGCCTAGTGATTAGATGGCCTTTGATTGTGAGCCTGAGTGTAACTACTACTTCTGCTAAAAGCTTATTGTATGGTCAAGACCTATTGCCCAGCCTCAGTTCCCCATCTGTAAAATGGGGCTAGTATTATGTCAGGAAAATGCAATAAAAAGGGAGCCATTGAGAGCTATTGCAGTATAATGGCTAAGAGACTTGAACTAGGAATTTCCTAGTCCAAATATCACTTCAGCCATACACTAAGTTGGTGGCTCTAGGAAAGTTACTAACTCTCAGTTTAGGCCCATTCCCCTATCTGCAACATGGAGATAATAATAATGACCTACATTACAGGGTGGTTTGTTGTTTTTTGCTTTAAATAAGATTACATAATGAATATGCAACGCTCTAAAGCTCTATACATGACTATTAAAATGACTATAAAGCACTTTACAAATTAAAAGTTCTGTATAATGATTAGCTGCGTATCACAGGATAATTCCCTGCAAATTTGGAAATATGTTACTATGGAACTTAATTGCTTGTTTTCAAAAGAATCAGGGAATTAGATTGGACTTCCCCAATCAATCTGTCCTTGTGGAGTAAATCCTACTGAATTCAACTGAACTTCAGTGAGACTCTCTGGAGTAAGAAATTTAAGGACTTCTGCCATATAAAGGAAATTTAAATCTATATCTTTCTGTCTACTGCATAGCCAAAGGGAGTTAGTTCTATGCTCTTTCAATAATAATAATACTCAGAAAGCCAGCAAAAGTCTTCTCTCTTCAGCTCATAAATGTGAACGATTGAAACTCAAGAAACAGAAATGCAAATTAGACACACCAAAGAACTGAGCTTTGACAGGCTAAACAGATTTTTTATTTTATTTTATGGGGAGCCTCTTCATACACACACTGAACTGTAATTTTTTTTTTAAAGAAAAAAGTGTATAATTTTAAGCTTAGCTCTAGTCATAATGACAAATTCCTTCACAATTACAATTTTGACTAATGGAACAATGGACACCCCCATACTGTATTGTATCAGGTAATTATGAACTGCCAAAGAGTAGGAAAGCACGAACCGGGAATAATCAATGTATCTCCCTTCAGTGTGTACCGTAATTCAGCGTTTCGCTTCGCAAGTACAACCTGTCACACCACTGATTCCCCATTTCTTCCCCACGCAGATAAAGAGGGAAACAGAAGTAAGCAAAGCCTTTTCGATGACATAAAGACAGATTCTCGGAGGGAGCTTGGCTGGATTCATATAAAATCAAACGTGCAAGGTGTGGAGGAGGAGGAGGAGGAGGAGGAAGAAAGGACAGGAGTGTACTTGTTTTGGTGGGTCTGCGGGGCTAACATGGCAGCTTGTTAAACCTCGGAGCCTCTTTCCAAACAGTTCATCTCTCAATAAAAACGACTGCGGAAACCCGAATTATTTGGGGGATGTTTTCAGATCAGACGTGGGAAGTGGAGGGAAGATTTCTTTGGGAGTTTTCATTCCATTTGATTTTGATGAGAGACAGAACAAACTTAGGCATCCCCCACCACCACCACCAACCTGTTTAATATGAGACATGAGTGTGGCGATCAAGACTGGAAATCCCTTCCTCTCTAATTCCGGATATCTGATGGGATCTGGCTGTGTTTAGTGGATAGAGCAGACAAAGGCACTCTGCATGTGCTCAAACACGCCCTCTCACCCATTATTAAAAAAACATCCTAAACATTTGTTGGCACAGACGGCAAAGTCCTGGCTGGGGCAAAGCTTTGATGGTTCACATTCAGCGATGCTTTCCTGAGGACTAGTTGCATAGGGCTAGGAGAAGGAAGGGTTGTTCCCAATAAGTGCGTGAACAAGGAGACGTCCTCCCGCCAAAACCGAAAGAAGACAAAAGCCCCTCGTTCCGCATAATCTCTCCGCTTCTCTCCCAATACTGGCCCAGCTCCCTCTCGCCAAAAAAACAGCCGCCCACCCATGTAAACGTCAAACTCCGCCTCAGCTGGAGCGCTTTCAATGCCACTGTAAATGCGTTTCCCTGAGAGTGGCGTGGGCAGGCGGGCAGGCCGCCTCTCGGCGCGGTGGGTTGGTGTATGTGTGCGTGCGTTCCTTTTTGCTTAAAGGTGGAATCGCGTTGCGGAGGGAAAGGCGAGTGGGCCTCCAGCCAGTCTCGCGGCGTACAGCATCCTCTATCCATCCTGGCTGCTTGCTCCAGGGCGCTCTCTCACACACACACACGCGCACACTCACATACACTATTTCTTAGCTAGCTCCCAAAGAAACAACCCTGCGCCTGCCAGCCATTGGCTCCTTCCCCAGCCCAGTGCAACCCTCGCTTCCAATTATCTCCCCTGTTCGTTCTCTCCCTCTCTCTCTCTCTCTCTCTCTCACACACACACACACGGTCAGCAGTCGTGCATGCACGCGCGCGCGTGTGTGCGTGTGCGCGCGCGTGTTTAAATAAAGAGCTCTGGCCACTTTGTTTTGTCATAATCTTTCTGGTGATGGGTTAGAGCGTGTAACCGAGGATGGTGTGAGCAAGTGCGTGTGACAGAAAAAGGGAGGGAGAGCCTTGGTGAGGGAGGCATTGGTGTGTTTTCCGCCATGGACGACCGTCCCCGCGGGGGAGGGTGATGACAACTGAAGCATAAGAAGTCGCCCCCCCCCCCCCCGCTCCTCTTCTTTGAATTTGAGCCTGAGCAGCAGCAAGAGAAAAAGAAGAGGCGGAGGATTTGGTGACAGTGAAAGCCCCGCCTGCTGCCTGGGAAAGGGGGGCCGTCCTGCGCCCCCCCCCACCTTAGAAGGAGCCGGACTGAGTTCTTTCTTTCTCTTTCTCTCCCGCCACCCACTCCCCTCCTTCTCCCCCAAACACTCTCTCACACACTCACTCACACACACACACACACACGCACACACAGCGAGTCTCTTGCGCTCGCTCATGCAGACAGACAGGGAGACAGAAGATGGCTGACTCGCCAGGGCAACCCACAGTCCAGCCCGCCCGCATCCCCGACCCTCCCAGAGCCGCTTTCTCCTTTGACACTCGCTGACGCCTTCGCCCAGCGCTGAAAGCCGCCGCCGCCGCCGCCGCCGCCGCCTCCCCCCCTCGCATCCTCCCTCCCTTCCCACAACCTTCCCCCCTCAACCTTCCCTCAAATAATACCAGCAGCCATTTCATCTCCACCAAAGTAGATACATACACACAAAAAATGGCAGAAATGGAGAAAGAAGGAAGACCTCCAGAAAATAAACGAAGCAGGAAGCCGGCTCACCCGGTGAAAAGGGAAATCAATGAAGAGATGAAGGTATGTGTGCGCGCCCCACACTCTCTGTCTGAGGCGAAAAGGAAAAAGGGAGAGACGAGGAGGAGGAGGAGGGAGGCTCTTTGCAAACACCCCTCAGCACCTCAGCAGCAGCAGCAGCAGCACCCAGCCACCCCCGCCGTCGTGCGTGGATATGTAGTAAAGAAAGGATCTCTTGTTTGGTTGGTTTTTGAGAGGGGGACAAATAGAGTGAAATGTGTCCCAACTCCCCCTCTTGAACTATAAACAGACCAGTTCACATGCTATCGAGCCAGGTCACTTAGAAGCTTCATCATTATCATCATCATCATCATCATCATCATCATTATTATTATTATTATTATTATTATTATTATTATTATTAGATTTCACCGGGAATTCCCCCCCCCATTTTCTATGCCAAATCCTAGCAGAAACTGTTAAAGTTAGAAAAGAAGGGAAGTCATTTAAGCACCGTCTCCCTCCGCCCCCCCTTTCCAGTAGCCAGCTGCAACTGTGTAATTAAATTGTCAAAGTGAAATGTTATGGTCTGAACTGCACATCATTCTTGTACTTAGACACAGGGTCTCTTGTCTTTTTCTTCTCTCTTTTACTTCCTCCGTCTCTGTTTTTCATGCTTCACTTCACAGTTAATCAAACCAACAGAGTGTTGTGTTGAAAGAGAGCTGTCCTAGAAGTGTGTGTGTCTGCACACACATATAATACAGATTTGTTTGGAGGGGTTAGGGGTGGAGGAGAGAAAGCCAATGTCCTGACAGGAAACGATGCCAGTCCAGCTGTGTTCCAGAGGTAGTGCTGTGGGCTGGCTCTCCAGATGTTAGCATAGCAGCGGTTGCACAAAAAACATCTCAGGACCTTTTTTGTCCTCAGGTCCCAGGTTGAACTGAAATGGTCCTCTGTTGCTTATTTGTATTATTCCGCAGCCCCCTTGACTATATTTATTTTAGAGTCTCATCTGTCTTTTCCCTGTAGCTCACACGTGTTGCAGGGATGAGGTGAACTTGCTCTGCTTCAAAATAATGAAAACAGCACAGTTTTGGATATGGGATGAAATGGCATTCAGTGAAATGGATCATTCACAATGGGTCTGATCATGGCTTACACTCTGAAATGTACCAATGATGAATGGTAAAATATTTATGTTGACATGGAATATGAATCTTTATGGAATCTAGTTCTATGTGCATAAGATAGTAATGTATTGGGATTAACAAGGCTATTTTATTTGTTGTTCTCACCAAATTAAATGGAAGGAGAATGTTCAGTTTCCCCCTTTGCTCTTAAATTCAACCCTCAGGGAAATTGTTCTCTATTTGTTATATTTGTATTCCTTCTTTTTGTGCTTACTGAGGATTTGTCCAACAGCAGACAGATGGACATTTGAACAAAGGTGGTGGTATGTGTAAGAGCAAAGTGCCTTGCATATCAATAACATTTATTCAGTCTCTAGATCCTCTACAAGCCAGTTTCTTTCCTTGAGATATGTATGACACTTCCTATTTTGGAATTAAGCTTTGTATACTCTTCAATTTAATAGTAATTGCTCAGCCAAATCCCATTTAGATTTGATTTGGGGAGGTAAAGGGTGCAGAAGGGGGACAGTGGGCATAGAAATCTGCCCCACTGTGTGTTGTCCCTTTAAGACACTGCTTCATGCGATCTATGTGGACTACAATTTTTAAGTTTTCATAGGTTCTAGGATTACAAATTAGCTAATTTTAATCAAAACATGTGAAATGTTATCCTGGCTGGATATAAAGGCTGACTGTGCTGGATCCTCTGGGTTTGTTTTGTTTACTTTGGCTGCAAGCACACTTGGTGGTTTGGGAGATAGTTGTTCTTCTGCAGTATAACAGATGTTTGTCTGAAATGGTGAGGAAGAAACAAAAACAACACTGTGTGTGAAAGGAGGAAAATTACGCTTTTTTTTTTAAAAAAAAAAAAGGCTGTGGTATTAAGCATTAGCGTTCTTAACCTTAATGCAGAAAAGTTTCTCCTCTCCTTAAACCTCTGCTAGTGCTTGTTGGCATTAAGTGAAATAAATGTATCAGAATTTCAGCTATATGAGTAATTTAATACAAGGCTGTGGATTGATGTAGTTTCGGAGACAGTTTTTACCGTTTGGGTGGTTGAAAGGTGAATAACAGCAGAAGCTTTCAGGCAGCCTAGACCACATACCAGAGCAAGTTATCTTATTAAGCTTAGAGACCACATTCTTTTAATTGAATTGGTGGTTTATTATAACTGAAGTTTTAAGCAGTTTTGCATCATTGTTTCATCTGACCGCATTGCAAATGTGGAAGAGTTGCTTGACCTTCTAAGAATAATTCTTCATTTACTGAAAATAAATATATACTCGAGATATTTCCTTCTCTTCACAGAGTCGAAGAGTACAGTAACTTAACAAATTAGTCACATTGTATAAAATGTTTGCAACAAAATGTCATGGTGAACACAATGTGCCCTTGTGTAGGTACCATATCTGTACTCCTCAAGCAGCTTGACTGCTTCCCTTCATCTGAACTGCTTTCATCTGGACCTGTGTAAAATAAGCTCTGGTAAGTAATCACGACAGAGCAGAAAGAAAGGAATGTATACAGCAATAGACAGCCTAAGCTGTAAAAACTGTAACTTGAGTCCCAGCAGCAGATCAGATATCAAGGCTGTAAGGTAGGGGGAAATGAAAGAGATGAAGGGGAGGGAAAAGAGGAGAGAGAGGGTTGAGGAATGGAAAAGTCAGCTTGGAAAGTGAAGGACTAGGAGGAGGGGCCCCTCGGGGAAATTTGGCTCAGGGATTAGGGAATTTTATCATGGTGTACAGTGACCTACTCAGGTTTCAGCCCATGTTGGATTGAATTGCTTCCATTTGCTAGGAGTAAGAAAAAGGGCCAGCGTGTATGTGATTCCCTCTCTCCCCACCCTCCTTCCAGTAATAAAAAGCCACTGGGTACGAGTGTCTATTTTAAGTACAGATACAAGGCACTATGAATGAGTAATAAAATTACCTCATCACACAGATTTTCTTGAAGATTTGCTGTTTGATAGAACCACATATTTGCTCAATAATGATGGAGAGAAACTAAATCACTACTTTTTCCTGTGTCACATCAGTAATATCAGCTGCCACTCAATTTTAATATGACTGGAAACTGATGTTTGCTGTTTCATCACGGCAAATATTAGGTTACATTTTTGTTATCTCTAGCCTAATGTACAGGACAGTTGTAACAAATTTCAATTTGATACAACATTGTGTCCAAAACGTACATAACTGTATAGTTTACCTATAATGAATTTCAATAAAATTCACAGAATTTTTCTAATATAAATGTTTTATTTAACTGTGACCTCCAATTTTTTTCTTTTGTTTCCTTCCTTCCTTCCTTTCTTTCTTTTCTATTGAGGATAAAAAAGAGGTGTTCTTAGAATTGACTAGTATGAGTATTATAGATCATTTAGCATATACCATATCAAGAATATCATACAATACTTATACTTGAGACTAAAACAATATTTACTAGCAGAATAAACTAACAGATTTTTTTTTTAAATCCAGTTTTTATAGTTTAACTAATACATTCAGGTAGACGACATTTGTATATATATTTAATCTAATAGAAATTCTGAATTCCACATCCTATTTACTCCAGAGAAGTCCTATTAACGCCACTAGGTTTATGGTCACACGCATGATTAATGTCAAATAATGATATAATTGTCAAGAATGCAAGAAAATTGCTTTGAACCATACACAATTAAAATACATTTGAATGAATTAATGTGATTGTACCTAGAAGTTTGTACTAGATCTTTTCCAAAACCAACTAGTCTGACTCTGAGTTCATCTAGACATTTACCTTTGTCAATTGCGAGGCTAATGATCAATCTGTTTTGTAATTTCACAGAGCTGTCTCTATGTTCCTGTGATGTTTATCTTCTAGATTCTGAATAAGTAATTTGCAACTGAAATGGGCTTTACTCCTGATGCTTCCATCTGTTATAATATTAATATATTAGTAAATTGACTGAAAGAGTCTTGCGTTAAAAAAAGAAAAGGAAACCTTTGTTATGTTTAAAACATGAAACAAACTGAAACTGAGAAACAATGGGTTGGTGAAACAATCTAGTCAGTGTAGATTCACTAAAAATCAATTTCAATGAGTCTTCTCTAAGTATGACTACATCTGAATCCAACCTCATGGCACTGACTACACAAGAGAGCTAGACATTTAAAATTATCTAACAAAGAAATATGTGCATAGAGAGTTTTAAGAAACCTCAGGCAAGATACTGTGGGTATTTTGGAGATTCAATGAAAGATATTATTTTGGAAATTTCATGGAAAAAGGACCAATAAAAAGTCAGGGTTTTCTGGATGCGAAATACCTCCCCCTTCAGGATATACTTGGCATACCTACCAAAGGTGGATAACTATGTATTAGAAAATTAAAATAACTTGGGGAAATAGTGATGTTTTATATAGGCTAGTGTGCATTCATTAGCTGTATTGATCTCCAGTTCTAAAACTCAACAGGATTAAAAGGAGCAGAGATGATGAGATCATATCATAGATATACATGTTTAATTTCCTTTACTAGTTTTAATTTCCCTTATTAGTTTGAGATATATATTAGAGGAGTGCAGAATGGGGGTCTGCTCCTCCCTGAAATTTGGGGTGGAGGTCTGATGAGGCAATTCCCTGCCCCAATTTTCAGGGAGGCTCTTTCTCCCCATACCAAAAATCCGGGGGTTTGACGGACCTTCAACGGACCTCCAAAATCATGGTGCAGTAAAGGGGTGATTTTAAAATTGTTGGAAACCCATGGTGCAGTTAGAACATTGTTTGGATCCCCGAATGGATCTGTAGGTATCCAAAGGTTTTTTAAGGCGCCGTGAGAGCTTGTCATTTCATTTTGATGGATGGCTAACTGAACACACTTCTATATTAGGAAGATGATGAGGGGGGAAGGGGGGGAGTTTTGAGATTGACATCTGTGGCTAACCAATAGCCACAGACTCCTCCCTGTCTCCCCCTCCAATCACAGTGCTTAGGGGAGAGGGAATAGCAAATGATAAAACCCATTTTCTCCTCCCTGGAACTCATTTGTTTGCTAGCTCATGGAACGTGAAAGAGTCCAAGTTCCACTCCCCATAAGCACTTCATCTTCACTCAAGAGACCTTGCAGAACTTTCAGAAACTAACCTCCTACAAAAATTGAAGTTCCCCATGTGTGTCAACTTCATGTTGGTTGAAAGGAAGGATATAGGAAAAATGGCTCACATTATGAAAATAATGAAAACCATTCCATGTAAATGAGTTATCCCAGGAAGTGATAATGTATGGCAGGCAGTGTAGATCCATATAGTCCCACAAGCCAATATTAGGATACAGAAAAGAATCTTGTGCCAAAAGCTGATCTGTGTACTGCAAGTATGGATGCAACTCGGATGGGCATAAAGTCAAGAGAAGAAGGGGTGGTGAGAGAAAAAATTGCTAGTACTAGTATATCTCCTGTTTTGAAGACAGGACTCAAGTTCATATGCTTTGAAAATATATATTAAAAATAAAGATATTTAAGTTTGTTCTTGTCTGACCTTTCATAGGGAGAGCAGCCTACCCACCCCATTTCACTCCATTAGAGCAAACTGTCAGGGAGCAGATCTCTATTTTTATGAACTGAAGCAGATCTCTATTTTTATAAACTGAAGATGCACAACTGTGCATCAACAAAGTAAAGGATAAAAGGTCCTACACAGGTGTGTGTGTGTGTGTTGTGTTGTGTATTGGTGTGTGTGTGTGAAGTTTTTTTTTAAATCCTAAAAATCATGGGATGAAGGGATCTGCTTCAAACTTGGCATGGCTAAAGCCTACTTAAGTGCTACCATGGTGCCAAGTTGCATCTCTTTATCTTGGTTCTCTGAAAACGTAGTGGTTTTCCAATGAGTAATTTGGTGGTGTGGGAAGACAGAGCTGCTGTGAAAATCAGGGTGGGGAATCATCTCACTGGAGCTCCGCCCCTATTTTGGGGGAGGAGCAGACCCGCTCTGCACACCTCTAATATATATGTATGTTTGTGTTTGTGTTCTTAAGGTCACTAATGCAAGAATGTAAAAATGATCCACTTCACTTCTTTCAAAATCTGAAATAAGAATTCAGAAAATGAGTCCAACAGATTTGTTCTCTTTTGTGTTTCCTGCCTGTATTTGCCAGGTCTCACCTCTTGTTTCTTAGTAGAGAAAAGGATATAAGGATATATATGAAAACATATGGGTGATATTATATATGGGAAGTATCTATTATGCAATAGTAAGCCTGATCTTCTTTGCATGATAATGTTACAGTGAAATGTATTCTATACACAGGACATATGTACATGAAACAATTTCTGCTGCCTTTTTAAGCTTTTAGTCTCATAAAAGAAAAGAAAAATCAGCAACAATATATCCACAAGTCTCCTTCCTTGAATGAGAAAATGTGCTTTGACATACAGAATAATGTTATAATAGCCTTTCCACCAGCCAGATAGGATGTATCTTTGTACCCTGCACAACCAAATAAAAGATACAATTAAGTCATGTATGTCAAAATTATTACAAAACGATCTGGCCTCTTTCAGGTAAACTGAGAGAGAAAACCAAAATGATATCAGTAGTACACTAATACTTATTATTGGGATCTGAATAGAAGGTTCTGTAGAAGCATTCTAAAGTCAGGGTTGTTGTTGTTGTTGTTGTTGTTGTTGTTGTTGCAAAGAGAACTAATTATGTAGGAATTGATAGCACACAAGCAATCATCTGCTTTGTCAGTCCAGCTATTCCAAAGAACCTGGCTTTAATGATTTGTTGACTTTAACTATCTGATATATTTGAGTCCTTGGAATCATATTTCTAAAAGTTATCAGTGTGAAAACAGAAATAGCAAAAATGTAGTACTCTCTACTACAGAGCAGTTAGGTGTGCCAGATTTTCCCATTTGTATAGCTTCTTGATAAGAAACTTTTTAATGTTTCTGGTATAGAATCATAGAATAGTAGAGTTGGAAGGGGCCTATAAGGCCATCATGTCCAACCCCCTGTTCAATGCAGGAATCCATCTTAAAGCATACCTGACAGATGGCCGCCCAGCTACCTTTTGAATGCCTCTAGTGTGGGAGAGCCCACGACCTCCCTAGGTAATTGGTTCCATTGTTGTACTGCTCTAACAGTCAGGAAGATAATAATAATAATAATAATAATAATAATAATAATAATAATAATAATAATAATAATAATATCATTTGTTACCTGTCTCCCTCTGGATCGAGGCAGGGTACAACACAAATAAAAACACCAGCTGGAATCTGGTTTCCTGTAACTTGAGCCCATTATTCCATGTCCTGCACTCTGGGATGATTGAGAAGAGATCCTGGCCCTCCTCTGTGTGACAACCTTTCAAGTACTTGAAGAGTGCTATCGCGCTGCCCCCTTGGTACTTGGACTGAAACAATTGCCACCCTGTCCAACTAGAGGTACAAATAGAATTCCTGCATCACTTTCTTCAGCTGCAGCTCCTATTGTTAGATAAGTAGCTGGAGTTCCTTGTCCGCTTAGCAGAGATGGTGGCCTGCTGCTGGAACTCATAGACGTTGGACTCTGAATGTAAGATGGAGACATGTGCCTCTTTCTAGGTGATGCTCTTTTTTTGGCTGGCCTGTTCTCAATGCAGAAATGCTGCATGTTTTTAGGTGAAATGCTAGACCACTGGCTGCTTGTTGCCATTGACTCAGGGTTGCACTTTGATTACTCCCATTGTCTTAGCAACCCCTTTATCTTCAGGCCTGGTTTTACACACACGACATATAAACACACTAAACTGCCCCATCACAACAATCACTTTCTTCACATTCTTATATAGCACTTTTTAAGTGTGTGTCGTTCCCCCCCCCTACTGTTAAGAGGTTCCAGACATGGCCTTGGCAGATGATACAGCAACCATGCTTAAGCTGAGCAAGTCTGAATCTAGTTAGTCCTTACAATCACCTTGTAAGGAAGATTAATATTATTATACCCATATTGCAGAGACAGGTAAGGTGGATAAAATACTGCCTTGCTTAAGCCCACTTAGTAAATTCATGCCAAGGTGAGATTTGAACCATTGATCTCCTAGCGCATGCTCTGAGCCACTATATTTTAACTAGTATATTTGTTTTGTCAGCACAGCTGGATTATTATTGAATAGCTATAGTTTGCAGGTGATACCATGATTCCTATAGACACTAATCTGATTCATACAACTTGACAGCCCACCGTGGCTTAATTTACCCCTAGGAGTTGTTGTGTCATGCCAGATGACCATGGGTGCCATTTTTGCTGTGTGAACCCAGGTGCCAGTGGTTGTTTGAGGATTAGACAACCCTCAAATAACCCTAAAATTAGCCATGGGTTGTTTGAGGCTTGTCTAACCCTCAAACAATCCTTCCTTACCTAGGTTTGAACAACATGACAAGCCATGGTAAACTGGGCATCACCAAGCCTAATCCTTAAATTAACCATGGGTTGTTTGAGGCTTGTATAACCCTCAAACAACCCCTCATTACCTAGGTTTGTACAATATGACAAGACATGGCAAACTGGGCACCACAGGTGCCATGCAAAAAAAATGGCACTTACCAGCACTCAGCATGGCACTACAGCTTCGATGGGTATGTTAAGTCAGTGAGCTATCATGTTTGTGAATAGTTTCTTTGTTTGTGACTATTTAGTAGCATGGAATTGTGTGAATATAATTTAACCGTTCTCACAGTTCATTCGTCCAATGGATCATTGTTCTCCTTTCTGATATGTCACCCTTCCACCCAAAGAATGCCCAGGATTACACATTGGTTCCTGAGATCAAAAATTGCAACTGCAACCTCTCATGGTAGTAGAAACATTATCATAAAACAAAATAAGTGACAATTTAACGCAACCCCAAAACAAGCTGCTTGAGGAGATCCAACCCTGCTTCTTGCTTTAGGAGCTTTCCAGGGAATCCTGAAGCTCTTTGCATGAGCTCTCAACATATTTGATATTTTTGGACAATGGCTTTTGTGACTCAAGTAGTGAGCCATCATCTTTTATTTCTTTTTTCTTTTCCAAAGAAATTTGGATGCCTTTGTCCAGATGCCAACATTCATTTGAATGGCATACATTTTAGGAGATTTCTTTTGATTTTCTTTCTTTCCTTTTTCCAAGAAACATAAATCATAAAATTGATTGAAGGTGCAAAAGGTCTTCCTTTTTTGTGAAAATCAAACATGGCTTGTGTGTGTGTGTGTGTGTGTGTGTGTGTGTGTGTGTTTAGTGATGGTGGGACTCATCTCCATGTGTGGATCTACACTTCTGCTTATATTGATTTTTTGAGACTTTGTAACGTAACTTGTATCGCTAGCTTGTATACCGTTGCTCAGTAGCGTTACTTACCTTTTCTTGTAACATTGTTGCGGAGCACACTGTTCGTTGCCCCGTTGTCTGTGTTGTTTCTTCTTCTCGTTTCTGTGGTCCTTGCAATTCCCAGACTGTCCTTTCTCTGTGCCTCCCACTTCCTTGTTTTTGTATTTTCTGCGCCTCTCTAGCTAACATTCCTTTATGCGCTTGCTCTTAATTTCAAATCTTTGTGGTGGGAGTTCTTCAGAGAGAGTGGTTTGTGGATTGTCAGAGTTGTCTGTCTCTTGAGGAAAGTGTAGGGATGCCTGGTGAATGGAATGTGTTAAATCTTTCTCATTTTTTAAACATTATTTCCATGCCATTACATGCAACCTACCTCGGGTAAATATATATATTAAAGGATGCACATATGTGCATTTCTAATTTAATTAATTTTTTTAAAAAAAACAAATTAAGGATGCACATATGTGCATCCTTTAATTTTTTTTTTTTAAAAAAAGTTTTTACCCATGGTAGGTTGCATGTAATGCCACGGAAATAATGTTTTTATACTGTATTGTGTATTTGTGTTTTTAACCTGTTGGTTGTTTTATTATGGTTTTAATTTTTGTGAACTGCCCAGAGAGCTTCGGCTATTGGGCGGTATAAAAATGTAATAAATAAATAAAAAATGAGAAAGATTTAACACATTCCATTCACCAGTTCTAACAATGGTTACTGAAAGTGCGTAGAGGAAGTTACATCAGACAGGAAGCCCGGTGAGGGATCATGTGACATTAGTTTCGCAATGCGACACAGAAGACATCGTAACAACAGAGCACATTGAAAGAAGTCTAATGACGCAGAAGTGTTACAACGAAAGGTAAAACGGTACAAAACCTTTCTGTATAAAGTTATAAGGAACACATCACGGGATCACTGACGTCATCCAGAGCTATCTATAACGTTACAGCTACAGTAATGTAGATTCGGCCCATGTAACTTTCCCCCCTTTTTAGCTCTAATATTTCATGATGTACTGTGCAATCCTATGCATATTTACGCAGAACAAGTGCCACTGATTTCAACAGGGCTTACTCCAAGAAAGTGTGCATAGGATTGCAGCCTAAGATTCCAATCCTATACACAATCCTGTTTCTTAGGCCACAGCTAGACCTAAGGTTTATCCTGGGATCATCCAGGGTTCGCCCCTGCCTGAGCACTGGATCCCCTGTGTGTCACCTAGATGAACAGGTTTGACCCCTGGACGATCCAGGGATAAACCTTAGGTCTAGCTACAGCCTTAGTAAGTATGGGTAGGATTGCACCATAACTGTGAAAAAGCAATGTGCAATAAATTATATTCATGGTGCCATGACCATATTGTGGGGAGAAATACAATTTAGATAAATTTAGATGCAACTTGGATGTGTAGATATATAGAAAATCTACTGAGAAAAACATTTTAATGCAATAAAACTAAATTGGAATGATGCTGTTTATTTATTTATTACATTTTTATACCTCCCAATAGCCGAAGCTCTCTGGGCGGTTGTTGTCCATAGTGGTTGAGAAATGAGCGCATTGAATGGTTAGATTAGCAATATCAAATATTGCCTCTTTTAGGGCTATTCATGATATTGGTCGCAATACAGAGAACCAGACAACAAACCCTGTAGGCCCAGTGTTGTGTGGGTGAAACAATCTATTCGATAGTGACTATGATATTATCAGTGATGAATGACACAACTTCCTTTTATACCTAATATCAACATCTGTCTCTGTAAATAAAAGTTTAGCCAAAACTAATAATCATATAGACTTGCTATTTGTGCAAAATATACTAGTGACAGTTCAAGCTGTTTCATTGGGTGAATCGAGACAACCAATTTACCACAGGGTAAATGTAAGGATGTTTGCCCACCTTTTAAATATGTGCGAAAGTAAAGAAATACAGATGACCACAGGTGGGTTTGAACTATTCTGTGGTTGCCGCTGCTCACTCCTAGATCATGATTAGTTCTGTTGCTATGAAGTTAAGATGATGGCTCTACTTATCCTTCTGTGCTTTGCTGTGGGTATCATCATTTGTAGTTCTTTGTTCAGGGAAGTAGATAGTTAATCTTTAATTGTTGGCTTTTAAAAAGATGATTGTCTTGATTTTAAGTCTGCAAAGTCCTTTATTGAGTGCAAGGTGTAAAATGAGCATTATTTCATTTTTTTCAATTTGATTTTTTTTAATTGGAATTGCAACAAAAAGATCTAAGGCAAAAACAACAAAAACACAACCCTAAAATAATGTTCACTCTGCACCTTAAAATCGTATTTCAAGATCATATATATTCTCGTTCCACTCAGTCCCCTCCCCTCATCACACCCACTGAGAACAGAAACTTCAGCAATAAAACTAAACTTTCTTGCAGGGGGGGGAACTTTCAAAATGTCAGACTTTAAATCAATAAAATAACTGCAAAAAATTAGTCTTTAGAATACATAACCACACTTGGAAAATAAATTTGAAAACAATTAAGACAAAGTCGGGGAGGGGGGGAATGGGACACTGTTTTAAATAGTGTTCCTTAAAATAGTATTCTAGCCTTGAATCTCCATAGCTTGGACAAATATCTTCCCAACTCAATACTACTTGCAATGGATTACTAATACAGATGTCAATTTATCAATGGTAAATGTGAGAGAGCCTCAGACCTTGATAAGGCCTCCCATTCATTAGAATGTCTGATGGGTGGGGGGGAATCACACTATATTTGCATAAGCACAGACAATCATGCAACCACATGGTGGGAAACTTTGCTATGTAGTACTATTGCCTGGAAACATAAAATGTTCAAGTCTGGCAAGAATGTTGGGCAAAATACTTCAGTGGAAGTTTACACAGCACTCAATAATGATACATCAAGTCCATCTAGAAACTAATATTATATCAGAGTACATGTTAATTGTTTCAGCAAAAGGTATATTTAACTTACTGCTAAAGGTGATGCTCGTAGAAGATTACAAATAGCTTGTATTTATTTTACACATCTGCTTTATGTAGCTTTGTATAAACTTAATCCTTCAACAACTGTAGCCTTACTCATGCAACATTCCTAAACATATGTTTTACATTAAGAATTTGAATACTTCCAGTAAACTCAATGAGGCTACTCATGAGCTAAGATTTGGCATACACCTAAGAGCTTTATGGCACCAAAGCTGAACTGTGCAGCAGGACAGTGTCTTCAGTACAGAGTGTGTTTGTAATAACCTACATTAAAATATTCAATATTCATTTTTAAGACCAAATCAATTTAATGTGGTCCAACTTATCTTGAAGGCTCAGAGTAAATTACAGGGTTTTGTTTTGGTTTTAAAATTAAGATTCATATCTTACAATATCCCAAGGGTTTAGGCTTGGTCATATGTTGTCATTTACAGTGTATCCTTATATCATTTTATCATCTCAGAAACCCTGGGAGGCTTTTCTTATTGTCTTCTTTAGGAAGGAAGCCGATTCAGGAAAAATAGTTTGTTAACTCTAAATCATCTGAAATAAACATAAATGCTTTCAGTCTTTGGACATGGATGGGCCCTTCCCTTGAGCCAATTTCAATGTCTGTCTTTTTGCTGAGTCAGGCCTTATTGGCTTCAAAACACACCTATAAGAAGCTCATCACTCTAATTAAATATGGGGGTTTAACTTGATGTTGCAACTAACACTGTAGTACAACTTATGTTTCTTTCAGTGAAACAATAAACAATGATTGTGTTGAAGCACTGACCAAACTATTGGGTTATGCTAAAAATGACCACATCTCTATTAACTTTCTGGACTGCCTCAGTATTCTTTCATCATTCCTCCAATAGTAAACTTATCTGCCAATATTATTGAAGCCAGAACGTCCCAGCCTCCATTGCATCCTTGTCGCACAGTGCAGTTCTTCAGCAGTTCTTGCCCCCCAGAGGCAGGTCGTTTAAAGCCCTCAGAGGCCCACTGTGTTTTTTCATTACACATTGAGGATAAAGTCATTCAGCTCTGAAGCAATCTAGATGTCACTGTTATGGCAGATCCACTGCTCCAACTAGCCGCATATTGTTGGATCAGTTTCATTTAATGTGGACCAATGACACTGACAAGGTGCTTGTAGTTATGCAACTAACCAAGTGGTTGCATAACATAATTTCTCGGTTGGACTACTGCAACCTTCTTCTCACTGGCCTTCCTTCTTCTCACATCAGTCCGTTGGTTTCTGTTCACCACTCTGCTGCTAAGATCATCTTCTTGGCTCGCCGCTCTGACCATGTAACTCCACTTCTGAAATCTCTTCATTGGCTTCCAATTCACTTCAGAATCCAATATAAACTTCTCCTGTTGACCTACAAAGCTTTTCACTGTCTAGCTCCTTCCTATCTCTCCTCTCTCATCTCACACTATTGCCCCGCTCGTGCTCTTCGCTCCTCTGATGCCATGTTTCTCGCCTGCCCAAGGGTCTCTACTTCCCTTGCTCGGCTTCGTCCATTTTCTTCTGCTGCCCCTTATGCCTGGAACGCTCTACCAGAACATTTGAGAACTACAAGTTCAACCGCAGCTTTTAAAGCTCAGCTAAAAACTTTTCTTTTTCCTATAGCTTTTAAAACTTGATTTTGTTCTGACTTTATACTGTTAGTTTTACCCTACCCAGTGCCTGTTTACCCTACCCTGTGCCTGTTTGCTTTCTCTTCCCCTCCTTATTGTTTTATTATGGTTTTATTAGAACGTAAGCCTATGCGGCAGGGTCTTGCTATTTACTGTTTTACTCTGTACAGCACCATGTACATTGATGGTGCTATATAAATAAATAAATAATAATAATAATAATAATAATAATAAGTGCTCTCTCAATCCCTGGCCCTCCTGGCTAATTAACACTAGTTGGCATGGCATGGCTAGCTGGTTCTAGGGTGCGGTTAATGCGTCATTGTGTGAAGGAGTGGTGCCTGATGCTTTGAAAGAAGAAATAATGCAACTGCTGCTGAAGAGGCCCACCCTGGATCCAAGGAATCATGACAACTACTGCCCAGTTGTGAATACACCATTTTTAGAGAAGGTATTTGCGGTGGTATAATTGCAGGCATTCTTAGATAAACTGATTATCTAGATCCATTCCAGTCTGGTTCAGGCCTGGTTTTGGTATCTAATTAACCTTGATCATCCTGCTGGATGACCCTTATCAAGAGAGGGATGGAAGGAGTGCAACCTTGCTCCTCTTACTCTATCTCTGCAGCTTTTGATACCATTGACGCTGGTAACCTCTTAGATCAGCTTTGTGGGTTGGGTATTGGTATTACTGTACTTAAGTGGTTCCATTCCTTCCTACAGCATTGTTCTCAGAGAGTGATGTTGGGAAGTTCACTTTAGCCCCCTGGCACTTGTGCTATGGGGTGCTAAAGGGCACAATTTTAACTCCAATTGCTATTCAACTTCTAAATGTAGCCAAAAGGAGCAGTCATTTGGGGATTTGGACTGAGGTGCCATCAGTATACACATGAAACGTAGCTCTATTTCTCTATAACATCTCAATCAGGTGTGGCCATGCAGGCTCTGGACTGGTGCTTAGATGGTGGGCTGAATGAGGGCCAATAAACTGAGTTTGAAATCTGGCAAGCTGGAAGCACTATGGGTAGATGGGTCTCAGGTCTGGGAAATAGGGTAGTTGCATGCCCTGGATGTGCTGCACTCTCCATGAAGGAATAGGGGCATAGTTTGGGGGTATTCCTAGATTTATCTTTGTCACTCGAAGCTCAAGTGGACTTTGTGGCTAAGGCCTAATCTACACCAAGAAGGATATTGCACTATGAAAGCGGTATATAAAAGGCAGGAGCCACACTATTGCTTTGTAGCGGTATTGAAGTGCACTAACAACTGTTGGGTCCCATTGACACATACCATATATCACTTTCATAGTGATATGTGCTTTCATAGTGCTATATCCTGCTTGTTGTGGCTCCTGCCTTTTATATACCGCTTTCATACAGCTTCCATAGTGCTATATCCTGCTTGGTGTAGATTAGGCCTAGGGGTACTTTTTACAAGCTTGGAGTACACCAGCTACTAGACCATGATACCTTAGCAGTGTTTCAGGCATTGGTAATCTCAAGATTGAACTATTTAAGGCACTCTATGTGGGGATACCCTTAGGCTTGGTCCAGAAACCACAGCTGGTAAAGAATGCAGCAGCAAAGCTGCTAACTGGGGCCTCTTTCTGACAGCAAGTAACACCTTTGTGAAAATAACTGCACTATATGCTACCAGGGCAAAGTTTAAGTGGTTATTGTTAATATATAAAGCCCTAAACTACATGAGGTCAGGTTTACTTAGGAATCCCTTCACCCCTTACGTCACTGCTTGATCTTTGTGATCTTCAGCGAGAACATACATGAGGTTCGCCTCAAGAGCGCTTGCAGCCTAGTGTTTAGTGTTGGAGCACCCACCGTCTGTAATGCATTACTAACTGTCATTATTGAGGCCTCCACAGTTCTGACATTTAGACGTCTTCTGAAGACTCATCTCTTCACACAGGCTTTCACTGAGATGTGACCCAGCCAGCTGTGGTCTATAGTGCATAGCAGAGTTCGTAGTTTTACTGCTGATTAGGTGGGGTTCTTTTTGTATTATTGTGTAATTTATTGTTATATTTTATTGTTGCTTTAATGGTAAAATACTGTATATTCATTGCTTTGAAAATGTCATGGAAAGCTCTATACAAATCAGATTAATAAATATAAAAAAATGGCTACTGACCAAAAAAAAAGGATAGGTATCAGTATCACTCTGATGCTGTTGCCTTTTATATTGATGTTACATTTTTAGGAATTTTGAACAGGTGCTTTCAATTTGCCCATAGTCTATAACCTTCCTCAGTCACTAAACTTAGGCCTTAGCTAGACTTAAGGTTTATCCCGGGATCATCCTGGGGTCATCCCTACCTGCTCCCGGGATCCCCTGTGTGTCATTTACATGAACAGGGATGACCCCAGGACAATCCCAGGATAAACGTTAGGTCTAGCTAAGGCCTCAATTGTAGTGATTCTTCCTCAATCACTGTTGTGTTGATAGGCTTTATAATGGTATTACTCCTTGTTACATATTTTTCTTGGCTCTGTATTTTCCATCTTTTTTCTCACTAGCTTCTTAGAGAATTTTGTTTTAATCTATGTCTGGTAATTGTACTCCTGTTGATGAGGAGCTCAGCGGATGCCTTTATACACTGTAATGGAGTCATTCTATAATTAAACAGTGTCAAGCAGGGATCTTTTTCTACTTCCCTTATTTTTATTAGTACATTACTGCTATTTGCACATAAAGTCATAAACTAATTCAGGCATTCCTTATTTTTGAGTTGTGGTACATTATCTGTTGCTACTCCCCTTGCAGTGCCATGATGGGCAAATATGGATTTTCTGTAAATATTTTTTTAATTTAAAATATTTTAATACTACCTTTCATCTAAAAAGATTACATGGTGGTTTATAAATTTTAAATATGGGTCTGTTCAGATGACATGCTAAGCCAGGGTAAGCTGCTAACCCTTTTGCAGCAAATAGTTCGTGTGCATCTTTAAACTGTGGTTGTGTAGCCACCATGGTTAGGAATGGTTCACACAACATGCTAAGTCATAAAATTCATAAAACAAATAAAATACTAATATAAACTGGCTGATAAAATACAACAGATTAAAAGTCCTGGGTGAACAAAAGGAGTTTTGCCTTGCCTCTAGTATTGGTGTATTATAGTATTTTCAAAGGTGACTATCTTTGGAAAAATTGTAATTTATTTACTCCTTTATCTCCCCACGTTGACCTGGGAGGCCTGAAATGAACCTCTACTCAACTGAACCTGAGCAGAAGCCTGTGCATGACCAGGAACCCTGCTTTAGGGTTCTTTAATACGTGCTTTAGGATTTTTTAGCTTTCTTTTGGCATGTGGTCATTCTTTATGTTGATGTACACCAGGAGGGCAACTTGGGGGGGGGGGTGTCCAGAAGCCACTTTCCACCCTCAGGATCCCCCCTTGCAGACTGCACACCAAGAATATACAGATTGTGTAAAATCCATTCAGTCACATTGAAATTGTCAGGGCACCTTTCGTTCCACTGCCCACTCATTGATGTAATTGGCTTTTTTGTTTCCTAATTTGTGCAAATTCGCACTTGCAAAACCATGCAAATCTCCCCAAATGCACAAATTTATCCAAAATGTGCATTTTTGCAGTGTAGCCTGTGGGGAAAACACACATTTAAAGCCATTTTGTTTTTAAAAATGCATATTTTCCTATTATTAAATTTGTGCAAAATTCTGAAAAGCTAGAAAAATGGTCTACAAGTCTGCAGAATCCACACAACTGCGGCAAAACCAGTCAACTTTGGAATCCACAGGTCAGATTTATAAAAATCTCAAGTAATTTGATTCCATTGTGAATTTCTCCGATATCCTTAGATGTATATAGTCTAATATTTTGTTCCTCGTGACCATGGAGACCATGATTTATGTACTTTCAGAGGTACCTCTGAAATGTCCAATATTATATTCTTGTAATGTGCAAATGCTAATAAGATCTTTATACTCACACACTGTGGGGCCTGCCTGATGGCAGTGGGCAGGCCTAGGGCCAAAATTGAGTAAGAGGTCAGTCTCTCACTCTGCCACACTCTTTTCTCTCTTTTACCCCCTTCCACCTCTCTCTCTCTCTCTCTCTCTCTCTCTCTCCACTTCTTCCTTACCCAACAGGCTAAGGGAGAGGCAGATCACTCCTGCCAGTGATCTCAATATTTTGCTTACAGAAGGTTTAAAAAATTAGGCTGAGGTCTGCATGAAATTAAACTGAGGATCACAAGTTGCTCACCCCTATCGTAGAGGTACTTCTTCCAGAACCATTTGATGGACTGTAATTAGAAGTGTGTAAGCAGATTCATCTTTGAAGCTCTGGAAAAAAATAAAATAAAATCATGAATCGTGCATCCAAAGGCCAGGCCTAGCGCTCCTTTTTCAGTGACTGCATACATTATTTCTGTGGCCATAGGAAATTGGCATCCAATCTGTTGCATACTTCTGCAGTAATACTTTATAATGTGTTTTGACACATCTGTAGAAAGTTTGATTTCCTTTAGTAGATCAAAATATTCATGCTCTGGCATCCATGCCCTTGTGCCGAAGTGTTATCAGAAGAGCTGTATGGGCTGCAAAATTTGATATGAATTTACTAAAATAATACAACATACCTAAAAGTCTTTTAATCCCTTTATTTACCTTCCAGACTTGGCGTAATCACTATGGCTTGTCTTTTTGATTTAGCTGGCAAGGTTTATTCAGAGGTTAATCTTCTACCTAAATATGTTGTAGACGTTTAGAATTGGTATTTTGCTTTGTTTAGCTTAAAATGGCTCATTCTCTGCAAAAAGATGTGGTAAATGTGCATGTTTTGGAGCACTCTCTGTACAACGGAATTGACCAAAACCTAGTTTACACAACTGGTTTTCTAAAGAGGTTGGCACTTTCTTGTCAGACAGAATTATTTTTTTTTGTAGGTAAATGGAAGTGAGTTTTTTTTAATGTTTTTTTGTTAGCAACTGTGCATGGTCTTAGTTCTCCAGCTTTCTTCTCTGAAATTATTTGATAGTAAACTTAGTTGAGTCTTCTATTCCTGTATTCATTTTGTATGCCTAGGATCGCCAACGTCTGTGTGCACTAATGTGCCCAAGTCAACTCTCTTGGCATGTGCCAGGTTCCATGCCTCACTCTCTCCCAATTTTTATTTTTTAATTTTTATTTTTTTAAGTTGGTGTGTTTGTGGAGTGCCATGCTGTAAAATGAAGAGTTGGCCTCCAGTATCATCTTTATTTCTAAGAATGCCTTTGGACCCATGTCAATAATTTTCTTCACAAAACCAAACACTTCACAAGTGTTTAGGCCCAAGACTGAGTGACTCTGTCCAGACGACATGCTAAGCCACAGTGGTTAAGAACTTTAAGCTAAACATTATGGCTTAGCATGTCGTGTGGACATGACTTAGCATGTTGTGTGAACCATTGCTAACTGTGGTGGCTATATAACCATGGTTCAAACATGCTCACTAACCATTTGTTGCAAAAGGGTGAGCAGCCTAACCATGGCTTAGTGTGTTGTTTAAACAGGCCCAGTGTGCCTCTGGATACTACACAAAATCTTGTCAAAAGTTTTCCCTTTGTACATAACAGCCAGAGTATATTCTCCCAAAAGTGAGGAGATTCCTTGTTTACATTATTTTAGAGCTGTATTTCACTCTGTAATGTTTAATTGTTCCTTATATTTCTGTAGTTCTGTTTTGATTATTATATTTTCCTGTACTGCATACGCATACAGTACAGGAAAATATAATTGTATTATATATATATATATATATATATATATATATATATATATATAAATTAGTGGTTAGTTTGATGATTCAATATTTTGTGTTTGTAGGCTCCTCCCTGATGTTGTTTTAAAAATAGTTCTCTCTCTGCTTGCAAAGTGTCCTTCTGCAGTCAAAAGTTGCATTTTTCTACTTTCTTTAGGTGTTCCTTAATAATTGTTAGGTCTGTTGTAGTTTATACAAATTCTGGCACCTTTTATTCTCATGTTGTTGCAATATCTTTGCCATTGTGTTTGTAATTAATTGTATCCTTTCTTCAAAAGTCCTCTTGCAACTCAAAGTATTCACAGTTGCCTGCTGCACAGTTGGGCTATTTTCCATCAGATACATAGATTCCCTGGTAATTCTACAGCTTGCCAATGTCTAGATTGCCTTTTCCTGGATTAAATCAATTGGCATGCTTAAAACAATTATTGCACCCCAAAACAATTTTATCTTTAATACTGGTGTCTTTAACACCAGTATCTATTAATGTTCTATATCCACATAATTGACTTTTTAGTTTCATATTTGTAACAAACTGTTCTCAATCTGAATATACAAATGGGAGCTGCAATGTTTCACTGTAAAGTGTTCTTATTCAGTGTTCAAGCAAATCAGCAATAAAGCCTTTTTCCAAACCTCATTGCTACCAAGTCTAAGTACTGGTGGTTAACGTACTAGCTGTCATTTTAATTGTATTTCTTTCTCTTGGATAGAGAATTCTGGAAATTTTGAAGCCTTGGGAAAAAACATGACCCCCCCTCAATTTTGCCTGGAAAAAAATGGAAAGGGGGGGGTGAGAGAAACATATTCAATGCTTAATTTTGTTTGTTCATTTATTAAAACATTTGTATCCTGCCCTATATCAGTGGGATCTCAGGGCAGTGTACAGAATAAACATAAATAATATACACAGCTAGAAACGTATTAAATTATTAACAAAGTAAAACCAGTAGAAAATTTTTAAAAGCAATAAAAACAATTAAAACTATGTGTAACCATGGAGAATTTAGCCATGGTTTATAAAATTCTAATTAAAATGATAAAAAAATATTTAAAGTAGACTCAGTTGTAATTATTGTTTGACTAAAATATATTTTTAATTTTAATATTCCAAGCATGACAAATCAAGTTATAGATAATACATTTAAGGAACTTCAGCAAGAAGTCCATAAAACAGTTACATCATCCTAAAAGCCAGAAGTAGCAGGAATTGTTAGAGGCAAAGGAAGACTTATATATAGCATTTGTTCCTTTTTGTGAGGAATTGGTTGAGATGGATATTAGGAAAATATGGTCTGAATGAAAAGTTATTTAGCTGGTGAAGACTTTATTTCTTGTTAGAAACGGCAACCATAGAAGTACACCCCCATCCCCAGATTCATCTTGGACCCAATTCTGTCTGGATTGATTCAGGAACTATCCGCTTTGACTTGGTAGCAAACCCAAGCAAAGATTCAGAAATCTTCTTCTCACTGGCCTTCCTTCTTCTCACATCAGTCCGTTGGTTTCTGTTCACCACTCTGCTGCTAAGATCATCTTCTTGGCTTGCCGCTCTGACCATGTAACTCCACTTCTGAAATCTCTTCATTGGCTTCCAATTCACTTCAGAATCCAATATAAACTTCTCCTGTTGACCTACAAAGCTTTTCACTGTCTAGCTCCTTCCTATCTCTCCTCTCTCATCTCACACTATTGCCCCGCTCGTGCTCTTCGCTCCTCTGATGCCATGTTTCTCGCCTGCCCAAGGGTCTCTACTTCCCTTGCTCGGCTTCGTCCATTTTCTTCTGCTGCCCCTTATGCCTGGAACGCTGTTCCAGAACATTTGAGAACTACAAGTTCAACCGCAGCTTTTAAAGCTCAGCTAAAAACTTTTCTCTTTCCTAAAGCTTTTAAAACTTGATTTTGTTCTGACTTTATACTGTTAGTTTTACCCTACCCTGTGCCTGTTTACCCTACCCTGTGCCTGTTTGCATTCTCTTCCCCTCCTTATTGTTTTATTATGATTTTATTAGAATGTAAGCCTATGCGGCAGGGCCTTGCTATTTACTGTTTTACTCTGTACAGCACCATGTACATTGATGGTGCTATATAAATAAATAATAATAATAATAATTTTTGCCTCCCATTGACTATAATGGGAAATAAAAAGAAAATGGTGCTAACTTTCCCCCCACTTTGTCAGAATTGGATTATATTTAGAGGCACAGTAGCCCCTTAGGGCTTCTTTATTTTATTTATTTATTTATTTATTTATTTATTTATTTCATTTCTATACCGCCCAATAGCCGGAGCTCTCTGGGCGGTTCACAAATAAATAAATTATATTTATTTATTACATTTATATACCGCCCCGTAGTTGAAGCTCTCTGGGCAGTTTACCAAAGTTAAAAACAGTAAACATTAAAAAGTATACAAAATTTAAAAACCATCAGAAACATAAAAACAACAGTATAAAACACAATCCATTTAAAAACAACAGTTCTGGGGTACGTTAAAAAGCAAACTTAGCATTGTTAAATGCTGTTAAATGTCTGGGAAAAGAAAAAAGTCTTGACCTGGTGCCTGAAAGATAACAGTGTTGGTGCCAGGCGAGCCATCGGGGGGGGGGGGCACCACCGAAAAGGCCCTCTCCTTTGTCGTCATCCTCCAAGCTTACCTCGGAGGAGGACCTTAGATGTTGAGCACAGTGTACGGGTAGGTTCATGTCGGGAGAGGCGTTCCATCAGGTATTGCGCTCCTAAGCCATGTAGGGCTTTAAAGTTTAAAATCAACACCTTGAATTGGGCTCGGAAACATATAGGCAGCCAATGCAAGCAGGCCAGAATCGATGTTATATGCTCAAACCTCCCTGCTCCAGCTATCAATCTGGCTGCTGCATTTTGCACAAGCTGCAGCTTCCGGACCGTCTTCAAAGGCTGCCCCATGTAGAGGGTATTGCAGTAATCTAATTTGGAGATTACCAGAGTATGGACGACTGAAACTAGGTTATCCCTGTCCAGATAGGGGCGTAGCTGGGCCACCAACCAGAGTTGGTAGAAAGCACTCTGTGCCACCGAGGCCACCTGAACCTCAAGTGACAGAGATGGTTCTAGGAGAACCCCCAAGCTACTTCAGAAAATAAAAAATAGGTGTAGGGGTTTTGTGCTACCTGCTTATAGCATAGGGGTGTGCAAGGGGTGTGCCTAGGCATACCCTAATGTCTCAAGCAATAAGCGCTGAATAGAGGAGGCCATTGAGTAGGGATCCAGAGGGCAATCCAGACGCAGCGTGAATGGCTCTCCGGCTGACCTAAACAAAATGAATCACCCTAATTACACTGGGTAATAACTCTATGGAAGAACATCATTAAGTTGATTGAATGCTAACAAATGTATCAAAATTCAACCCAATGGTTTCATGGCTGAGCAGGGATATGAACTTCAGATTCTTATTGCCAGGGTTGTTAGATTATCTGTTTGTAATCCTCTTCTCAGAACCTCAAAATTCTTGTTTGCTCAAGAGGGTATTCCAGGTAAATCTAACCTTAGCTTTCTCATGCACCTCACTTCTCTTTCTGTCATGGCTTCACCTTGAGCCACCCCACCACAAGGAAATGCCTTGGAAGGGCACAGTTTCCAAAATATGTCCTCAGGAATTTCCCTTTCTCACCCCAGACAGCAATGACCTTAGCTAAATCCACTGCCCATCACACCTAACTCACTTTAAAGAGGTGCAGGTATCTTCCTTCTCCCTTGGAAAAAGCTCCGCTTTCTCCCTTCTGTTTTCCCAGTAGGACTGCCAGAGGGAAGCAACACTCAGTACAGACGGAAGCCCTCTCCTCCAAGTATACTGTCAGTATCTAGTTTGCAGGCGAAAGGTACATGTAACCAGAACTCTCTTTTGCTGCAAACCACACTGGCAACAGCAGAACTAGAGCAAGCCCCATACTCACCTCCAGCCATTCAGCCCCATTCTCAGCTCTCACTCTTGCCAAGCTAGCGTAAATTCTTGTATGTGGGAGTGAGCTAGCGTGAATTCTTGTATGTGGCACCTTGATTAATTATGCATGTAATATAATATATCTACTGAACTACAAGAGCTCTAATTGTAATTTTTATATGCATTTATTTAATTTGATTTTATATTTCTTTTCTACAGAAAAATGCCCCCAAGTGGCATTCATTAAGAACAGTAATACATATACTCAAATACTTCAATACAACAAAAGTTAGTCATAAAACATTAATAAAAACCAACTAAAATCATGGTAGTTATTAAATGCTAATCAGAATAAAACATATTTACACAGCCCTTCTAAAAGTGGGACAGCGCATTTAATGGATAAATTATTTTTGTAATAGAGGAAAAAGAATGTTTTTAAAATATATCCAGAGAATTCCCAAAACTGTGGCATGAAAACTGCAAATCTCTGACTAGATCTCACACCACTGTGGTAAGTGCCTGAATATAGGAACTATGTGGCAGGGCCAATGGCATGGGTCTTTTCAGTCCTGTTATCTGCTTCCTAGCCAATTACCTTTCAGATGGCATGGATCCATGCAACCTTATATAAGAATACAGTAGCATAAAGCTTATTACCTGAGACCTATCTAATCGATTTTGTAATTTTTGTTTTAAAGTGAAGTGTAAATAGTGTAGACGTGCAGAAAATTGTGAAAATTTGAAAAAACCCAAAGCTTGAGCATTAATACCAATTAATGTCCTATGTGCCAAATAGGCAGAGCTGCCCCTCTGCCAGTTGGATGATGGTCAGCCCCCCTGCTCAGTCAATCAGTGTCATGCAAAGGCAGGCTGCAGGCATAGGTGCATTTAAGGTGTCACCACCAGCAGGGAGGAAGAAGGGGGTGGAGCACAAGGGAGGGGGAGGAGCTGCACCACATGCACTTTTGGGAGGCTTGAGCCACGTTTGGATTATTCATGAGCCCCTCTGTGGTGAGAGGACTGAGGGCCAAAAAAGCAGGAAAGGAGCAGGACTACTAGTGCCCATGGCAACATGGGCCTTACACTATTCAGAATATTTATACCCCTCCTTTCTTCCATCATGGAGCTCAAGGATGTGCACATGGAGTTCCTAGGCAGTCTCCCATCCAGGCACTGACCAGACTAGATCTGCTTAGCCTCAGCAAGATGGCCTCATCATGAATGTGGCCCTAAATTATCTATACAGCACCATCTCTTTCTCTTTCTCAAGGTACATCAGGCAGGTTTGTTCGGTATACCTGATACCTGCAATTAACAGAAAGCTTATGTTGATCCTCATAGCGTTTACTTGATAGTTTTGAAATTGTGAAGAACTATTAGCAAATTATATGAATGTGAGAAATAATAAAAGCAATTTGTTTCTGTAGCATTGTTTTAAAAACAAAATCTATATGGTGATTAGTCTTGGTTTGTATCAGGCTTTAGTTGAGTCAATAGCCTGTGCTAACTTGAATGGCTGTAATATAGTGAAATCAAATAACTAGTGCCTGAGAAACCATCTTTGTTCTTTTTTTGCTTTCCTGATGTGCTTTAAAACACTTTATGTTAGAATGGGATATAAATTTTTGTTAAAAAAAATGTGCTAAATATATCACCGACTATCAATTCATGTGCAAGAAATGATAAATAGCTCTCTTCCCCCTCATATTTTTCTTTAAATTGCAAATTCATGAAGGTCTGTCATAATTACATGTGTCATTCAAAGATTTAAATGCATTACATTCTATGGACGTGACTTGATAAATGAACATTAGTCTGGAGGAGGTGGGACAAACCTGCTATTTCACGGTACGGTGCAAATAGATTTCGATTTATGCATTCATCTCTTAGTTCCAAATGATTATTGATTGCATAAATAAGTAGGCAATTCTTCTCTTTCAGAACTTTGCAGAAAACACCATGAATGAGCTCCTTGGCTGGTATGGTTATGATAAGGTTGAATTAAAAGATGGAGAAGATATTGAATTCAGGAACTACTCTGCAGATGGGGAGAGTCGACAGCACATTTCTGTTCTCAAAGGTAATGACATTTAATGTCCCTTTGTTCATGCAAAGTAGGATTATCTGTAACCACTTGGCAGAATTTGCTTATGTTGGGATTCTTGTTTATTCTGTCACAGTTTTAAAGGTGACCTCACTTGCATCCATGACTGTGACTTCTGGCAGACAAAATCCAGATGAGCAATATTGAACAAAATAATAGCTATTATGCACATATAAATCTGCAACAGCAATATTCCTTCCTCAGACAATCGACTCTTATGAAGCTATAATTCAAGTGGCTACCAAAGGGTGTAAAAATTCAGGAGGAAAAAAGCAAGCACAGTATTCCCCCCTCCCTGCACCCCTCCCAGCAGCCTTCTGTTGAACATTCTTGTTGAGAAACTTTCTAGCTGCAGGTTGTATTGAAAAGTAAGAATAATCAGCTGTGTTTAAAAGATTAATAGAAGCCTGCAGTAAAAAAAACCACCTGGCTATTAAGTTTAACTGTGTTAAAGTTTGTGTCAGATTAATAGTTTTAATATATTTCTAATTTTTTGTGTTTCTTTTACAGAAAATTCTTTGCCAAAAACAAAATTACCTGAAGACAGTGTTATTTCATCATATAATATAAATGCAAGCTATCCAGGGCTTACCACAGGAAATGGACTCTCAGACTCACCAGCAGGGTCAAAGGAGCATGGGAATGTGCCCATTATTGTACCATTAATTCCACCACCTTTCATAAAGCCACCAGCAGGTAAATTATTTAATTTGTAATGATCTCAGCCAGAATTTAAGTTGGATAATGTTTCGGTATAAAATGTTCTGTTTACAATTAGAAATGATCCGATGACCCCAGAATTGCTAAAACAAGAAATCCTTAAAGGTCTCTGTCTCACAGTGCTTTCAAAACAGTCTAATGGTACAATCCTGTGCATGTCTACTGAGAAGTAAATCACACTCTATTCAGTGGAGGTTACTCCCAGGAAAATGTGCATAGGATTCCAGTCTAAGTTATTTGTACTTAGTTCCCATTGAATCAATGAGATTTAAGTGATGACCCAACTTGTCCAACTGATTTCAGTGAGACTTAACTGCATCTAACTTAATCTGGATCCAACCCATTTTGAAGAGCCATGAATAAATCAAGCTATGTGATTTTAAGTTTCATTGATTTCAGTGAAAGGTTTTGGCAAAAGCTTAATTCCCCCATTGAAATCTATAGTGCATACAAATACCTAGTAATTTTGGCAACATTTAGGACTGATTGTTCCAGAAACTGGGAAGAATCCTGTATCTTTTAGAATAGTGTAGAACATAAAATCCTATCAAGCACAGCTACTTACTACACTACTCTGACAGGAAAAGTCATACCCGGTGATTTTTTCCCTTTATGGAAAAAATAATCTTTCTGAAAGTTCATTCACACAATTAATGAATGCTTGGCTAGCTGTTGTGGATTTCTAAAGTATGGTTTGAAATGTCAGATATGTTATATGATAGCTCTACCTGAGAGATCTCTTAATATTTGGGCAATAGAAACACATTAGTATTTATTAACTTCCTTGGAATATTATAACGCACACGCACATTCCACAAAACCTTTTTTTAAGCAGATGAATTATGCATTCACAAAGTTATTCTAAAAATAACCCATTGACATGAGCCCAATTCACTTCAATGGGGTTTGCAGCAGGAGAATGTATTGAGGATTGGCTGAAAGTATTCAAGTAATGTAATAGAAGATTGTCAGGATTAAAATCAAGCATACAGCTAAACAACAATGGTAGTGCAATTAATTTAATATGTCTATCATGTTGACAAACTCTTCAAGGGAAAACAGTGTCTCAGCTCATATTGAAATCCCTGTGTATTGTCTCATAAATGTGATATATATTTATATACACACACATACCCCCAGAGAGATTTTTCTGTAATGCTTTGAGTTGTATCCAATTAGCCTTTTCCACTGATGGAAAAGCTTCCATCTGAGAATGGGGAAAGCGATGATTTCCCTTTTGTCCTGCAGCCCTCCACACATCCCAAATCTGCTCCAGAGGGTTGGGGGACCCTTTGGAGCAGATTTGGGGGGGGCAGGGGGGCACACAGGAAAAAGAGAGAAAGCAGATGTCCTGTTGCATGAGCGAAGTCCTCTCATACAATGATGGATCTCGCTCTTTATGTTTCCATGGAATACTTCTCTGGAGCAATTCTTTCCCATCTGGTATTTTTCAGGGTATATAAGATGTATGATTCATTTGCATTGGTTTCTGTTTTTCATAAGCTACAAAAGTAACTGTTATGGCTGCAGTGGGGTGTTTAATTGCTATGTTATTTTTTACTGTTGTATACATTGCAATAATTGCTGAATTTATATAACAGCAGGCTCCACTGTGTATCTGTTTAAGTCAATGGGAGTTTTGTTGCACTCTATTGACTTAATTGAAGGCAGAAATAGACCTAATATAGACTCAACGTTCAGCAAGGAACATTGCGAACGCTTGGTGGAAGAATTTAGGAACCATATAAAGGAGTCCTCTTGGCTACCCCATATCAATGAAATTCAGAGTGGTCTAGTAGGAGATGTGTGTTCAAGGTTGCTGTTTGGCTCAAAGTCCATGTGATGATGGCAGATCCAGATCTGAATGGAAGCATGCATGGGCAGGGGGTGCTCAGTTCTTCCTCTTACATGTGGCTTACCTCCCCACAACTTCTCCTGATGTAATTTTCCCTTCAGTTGGTACTCTGAAGTGAGCCCAGCAGAGAGAAGCACGTGGTAGGATGGGTGGCAGGGTGGGAGGGAATTAAATAGTGGCTGGAGGGTTCAATTTCCCTTTTCCATATGTCCTTACTGGAGTAATCTTTCTTTTGATTGTCAGATCTCTGCTCTTTCTTACCACTGTTTTTCTCTCCGTAATGTTCCTCCCCCCTCTGTAACAGTTTCAAGATTTGTTTGTTCTTAATTGTTGACTGCAATCAACATCCAACAAATAAACCAACAGCAGGCAAACTATGAGGTGGACTGAGACCTTTGTCTCAGGGAGCTGATCAGAAAAGGCATCAGGTCAGGGCTGGGCCCCTTGCCTACCTGCCAGGTGGCCACAACCACCCTCCTGCCTAATTACCTCCTAGAGCCACTGAGCCTCCCATCACCCTCCTGCAAGGCTTGAATTGCCACTGGCCCACCACATGTCAGTTGCCCTTTGCCTGGCTTGCATTGCTGTCAGGATACTGCATTCGTCCCCAATTCCCACTAGAGCCTCTTGGATGGATGCCTCGCATTGACCACTGCTGCTGCTTTCCTTGGCCAGCTGCCTGGCAGTGACCTCTTCCCACCCTGCCCAAGAATGAAGAAAGAAGGTGGGTGATGATGGGTCCCTCTCCTTTCTCTCTCTCATCAGGTGTCAGTGGCTTGCCATTGTTTTTCCCCCATCTGGCATGCTGTGAGACACACAGAGAGGAGAGGCTTGAAGTGAGGAGGTAGTGCATTGCCAGTCTGCATGAGGCTGAAGTAACAGAGAAAAGCCAGGTTCAGCTGAGGATACAGTATGGATGTGAGCATACTCACATCCTCCTTTCCCCTTTCATCCCCCCTTTTTTCTTTCATTTTTGGGCAAAATGTACAGAAGAGTTCAAAATAAAAGGAGAAAAAAGAGTGATCGTCAAAGATTGTTTTGGAAAATTTCCTGTGATCTGGTTTGCGCATAGCTGAAAGGAGCCCATTCCCTGTGCAAAAACATAAATTAAAAAAGCCCCCCCCCCCCCCGGCAACATCTCACCTCAGGGCTGTCTATACATCTTCTTTGCTTCATGGTGGCTGTGAGTCGGTGCTGTGTCAGTTATACGACACAGCTGCTGATTTGCAGCCACCACGGTGCTCTTCCCCAAAGCTGCACATTAGAAAAGTCAGGGACTTGCCCCACTTTCCCCTTTGAAGCGAGGTCACCAGGGCCTTTTTGCTGTGTGATCTCACCCCAGGGTCGAGCTGGGGGTGTTCCAGAGTGGATGGCTGATTGGTCGTTGGAAGCTGGGCAGAGGGCAGGCCTGGCAAGCGAAATGGCTGCAGGAAATCCCACACGGCCTCCTGCAATTTCGTTTACTCGCCGACAGTTTAGTGGCAAAACAGCAGCAACATGGCACTGTGAAGGCAGGGCCTCGCTATTTACTGTTTTACTCTGTACAGCACCATGTACATTGATGGTGCTATATAAATTAATAATAATAATAATAATAATAATAATAATAATAATAATAATAATAATTTTTCTCTCAATTGGACTGAAGCAGGCGACTTTAGAGAGCCAGGAAAGGAAGTTTTGTAGGAGTTTGCTTCCTTAGAAAAGGAAAAAAGGACATCCGATTCAGAAAAGTGGCCATGTCCTGCCACCAGTTTTGAGTTTACATTTTACAAAGGGCATTTCCTTTCCTTTTCTCTGGCTGCATTTTGTTTTGTTTGTAAAATCCTCGTCCTCTTCTTGATTCCTCTGCAGTAGGAACTGTGAAGCAGAGAAAGAAGAGGACTGTCATTTTATGGCCAAAGGTAGCTTTTCTATTCATTTCCTTTCTCATTTATTGCTTCTTCCTAACCATAACCCTATTATGCCCCCTCCCACTCTTTTCCTTATTATTTTCAACTGGTTAATTAAAATAAGCCCAGGTCTTCTTCGTTATTAACTAGTGAGTTTTAAAATGCATAGACTGAAAGGTTTTGCTATGGAAGGAGCATGCAGTGGCTGCAAGAGGTGTGTGTGTGTGTATGTGCCCCAAGATTTTCCTATGAAAGTGTGGGCATGCATGGGAATTATGCAACATGATGTGTGTGTATGCGTGGGTACCATTTGTAGCTTCACATCAGTTAGCGAAATATCTTGAGCCAGGCCTGAGCTAAATCATGGATATAAAGTATATTTGTAATGTACTCTGGCATTTCTGAGGTATTCATCAGAATATTGTAGCACATGAATGGAAAATTTGCAGAAGCGACGGCGCTCCAAAAATAACATGTTAACATAAATTGGGAAGCTGTTCTTTACCAAAAGATTTGTTTTTTTTAAAAAAGAAACATACCATACAACTGCAAAAATAATTCCATACATACATACATACATACCAGGCTTTTGATACTAAATCTTTTTTTTACAATTTTTTTTAAGCACATAGCTGAAGCACATATCAGCCCTGTTCAGAAGACACCTTAAACCACGGCTTTAACCACAGTGGTTAAGCCAGAAAGCTGGGATGTGTTCAGAAGACACCTTAAACCATGGCTTTAACCATGGTAAATAAGGCTTTTTGCTATAATCACAGGCCGTTGCTAGACGAGGAGTTAGCGCAGTGTGAGGCCTAGTCTCCCTGCTGTGCATCCAGATGACGCACAGGGGATCCCGGGGTCAGGCATGGCGGATGGGGACAGGGCATGGCGAGCGGGGACAGGGGACTGGGGACCTTTTTCCTTTATTGGACTTTTTAATGGAAAGAAAAAAGATGGAAGAAGTAGTGGGAAAACATGGGAGGATTACAAATAGAAGGCAATGATGTCTGGACTCCCTGTAAAATTTCATGAATGTGGCAAGGCAGTTGCACAATAAAAGCCTCAACTGGAAGCACCCACAGTAATAACTGTAGATCTCCTAGGGAGAAGGTGGGGTTTTCAGCTTTGAATTAGAGAAGGCAACATAATATAAAGAATGGGACATTTTTTCATCACTAAAAATCTAAACTCATTTAGGATTCAATCCTATGCACGTTTAGACAGAAAAAGCCCTACAACTCCCAGCATTCGGGTTGTTGGACTTTTTTCTGTTTAAACATAGGGAATGCTGGGAGTTGTAGGGCTAAACGTGCATAGGAGTGAACCTTTAAAGTAATTGTTTCCACAGATTGGCTGCTGGTATGAAAATGTTATTTAATTGGATTCTGTGACAGTCAGCCTATTCATTAATGTTTCAGCTATTCATTATGTAAAGGGTATTTTTAGGTCTTGATAGGGAAAATGCAAGTTAATTATCAACTAGGGATGCCAGCTGATTAAAGACTTTTTAGTTGATTACTTGCCTTTAATTGATTAAATTGAAAACTTTTGCATGTTACGTAACCCTCAGTCTGGGTACCCCTTGTGATACTGAAGGAAGTATGGGATAACTTGCAATTTATTAAACAAAAGCTACTACTCATTGTTAGAAGAAAAACACATATACTAGTTAAGGTTTCCTTCTCTATTATAGTAACACACTAGTACCCAAGCAACCATAAAAAATAATCAAGCATAGTCTTCACTCTAAAGCACTCCAATTAAAATGTATCTTTTCCAAGCAATATTGACTGCCATTGATTAATTATCTAAACCAATCAAAGCTTGCAGTCCTATTGTTAACTTTCAGATTCAGCAAGAGCAGTGAGATCCTATTCTAAGTGTTGCTATTTTGTTGTAAATAAAAGGTGGCATCCTATGTGAAAAGAACAGCATCCTTTGTGAAACAAGCAATACAGAACTGCCTATCTTTGATTCCTTTGCCCTATGAATCCAGCCTTATCCCTTTCTGCACTCATTTGTTGGTGCAGCTTTTTGCTGATGCTGGGATAAAGTAAAAGGATAAAGGTCAGTGTCCTTATGGAGAAGGTCTCAAAGACCATGAACTTTCCTGAGATGAGCCTATGACTCCACTATCCTCCATTCCCATCTTTTGCTGATGCTCTTGGACCCAGGGCTGGCAACGCTCTTGTGGTTTCCCCAATGCCACTGAATATGGACATTGCATCAGCAATGTGGATATCAGTGCTTATGTGATGTTCCAGAGAGTTTCAGCAGAGAGAAGCAGAACTTTTGTGTTTTTTCAGCCTTAGCTAGACCTAAGGATTATCCAAGGCAAATGGAGGGGTCGTCCCTGCCTGCTCCTGGGATCCCCTGTGTGTCATTTGGATGCACAGGATGATCCTGGGACAATCCTGGGATATAGGCCTGGCCTTCTAAGGCTGGGAAGAAATATCACAATTCATCCAAAGTTAGATGCTGTTAGGGATTTTACAAGCATCATACATCTGCCACCAGAAATGACAACTGCATTTAGAGTTTTATCTTCTCCACTTTTAATTACCTGGTAGAACTTTGTGCTTAAGCATTTCTACAGATAACTTATGCATGTGCTTAAATATTTCCAACTGAAATCAGTGGGACATGGAATTGATTAACCTTATGATTATGCCCAAATAATCTACTTTTCTGATTGTTAGTGGAATACATTGAAACAGCAGAGTAAAGAATGCGGATGGGCTCATTAGCTGCTTAACATCTTAAAGCTAGAAGAAATAACAATTTTTTTTTCAAAAATTGTACAAAACAATTTTTGTACTTCTCCTCTTTTGCTGGTGTATCCTTTCACATTCAACTTTGAAAAAATCCACCTAATAAGCAAAGGGTGAAATCTAGTGTTGCCTTGGTGGAAGACAGCTCATGCAACAAATCTTTCCTGTCCTTTTCACTCCTTCCCCCTAATATCTCCTTCATAGCCTTTCCAGAGGGTGGGGCGGAGGCTGTTGAACATTTGGCTGTGTCTTATGGGGTGTAGTGGGAGAGGGGAATTGCCAAAAATCAGATGGAGAAATCTTACACTACTCAGGCAAAGTTTCCAGTTCCAGTAATTCTTGCCAACACAGTTCATAAGGTCCTATAGATTCCCCTCTGGAAAGATAATTCAGGAGGTACTGGGGGGCTAAGGTGGGAAGGAGGAAAATCCATTTTGCAACAGTATACCAGTTCAACTAGATTCATTTTAATATGTCAAAACACTAGCCACCTCAACTAATTTTACAAAATCCTATCAACATTTTCCATCTTACTAATGTGAAAATTCTTAAGATAAAAACAATACTTTTATTTAAAGGAAGAAGAAAAAGTTAAGGTTGTAATTGAACCTGTGTTTCAATACTGCAGCAATTTTCTTAAAAACAAATGAATTGAGATAAGGCTTAGAATTTGAAGCTTCCTTCTCTCTAAACAGAATCTGCAACATTGCTCATCATACAGAATAAAAGTGTGTGTGTGAGAGACAGAGAGAGTGTCATCACATGGGGGGAAAAATCACATTTCCTTACATCGCTTCTCTGCCCCTGCTTTTGGTCTCATTATTTCCTCTTTCTGCCCGGAGGGGAAAGAGGAAGTAAACAAAGAGCGTGTGGCCCATTCAGGGGCCATTTGTCTCATGTCCTTTTTCCTGCACATTTCCGTTTTGAAAAAAAATCGGATTAAAAGGGGTTTATTTTGCGATGGAAAAAAGAGCGGAAGGAACAGGAGGCGGACGATGTTGTCTAAAGGATGCACACACATCCGTAAGTGGGCAGTAGCAAGCGTGCACTAAAACACTTGTCTGATGAACCTCAGAGTGAGTGAGTGTAGGATTGAATATGCAATATTAAATATACAAAAGTTGGCCACGTGACTTTTGCTGATTTTTCTGTAGTTGTTTTTCCTGCATTTCATTCAATACAAATTGTAAGAGGGTGGGGAGAGTCTCCAAGCATTCTTCTTAATTAAGACTTAAAATGGCACTGCAAACTTTTGATGATTAATTGAAGCATGCTTTTTGCCTGATGCATATTTAGTTATTATAATGCGACAATTTTATCTTGTTATACAAACTGTTCCCACTGGGAGCATGATTTAACACTGTGAACACTCTGTGTTTATTGCATTGTTCATTATGAAACACACACAGGCTGGTAAACCATAAGGAGACACGTCGAAGCGTTGTGTGTACAACAGTTATAGGATGTCCTGTTTCCACATCTAATGATATAAACCTGGAGTAGAAAACACAGCCTGGAACTCCCTGAATAACTCTTGGCTTGAAAAGACAACAAAGAGCTTGTGTTGGTACCACCTGCTCTATTTACTACAGTGCAGATGTTTATTGCTTGTGTTTCCAAAATTGTTTGCCTTTTTGAACCTATGCTGTCCTAAATATGTTTTTATAGTATCATGGAAAAAGTGTTAGCTAGCAAGCAAGACTTTTATCCTAATAGAACATTGCTCATAAGGCTTTTGGGGCAGAAATGGAGCTGGGATTAGAGATAAATTAAACTCTTCCCAGTTTGTTGCTCCAGATTTTAGGTACATAGCAATGACACCATAGTAAAGACCTTTTTTTTTATCAACTACCTCTGTAAAAGCTTCCAGAATAATATTTTAAGACAGCAACCTTTATACAGATTTATCTTGAAGCTTACTTCTGAGTAGACATTGGACTACTTTTTAAAGTTTCATGGAAAGATTGAAATATTTGCAGCAATAGCAGAATAGTTTCAGGTTTGCTTCAGTTTATGTGTGGATTAAGGGCTTGTTTTTCTTGCCATGCAAAATATTTGTATCCATTGATTTTTGTTTTGTTTATTATGGTTTGGGACTTAGAGAAAACAAATGGCATTTTTCAGTGTGAGGTACTCCTGTTCAGAGTTCCAGCCAACCAGTCAGCCATGCCCTTTTCCAGCATATTCCATATGAACATAGGAAGCTGCCTTATACTGAGTCAGGTCTTTGGTCCATCTAGACTAGTATTGTTGACACTCTGACAGCAGTAGCTCTTCTGAGTTTCAGGCAGGAATTTTTGCAGCCATAGCTGGAGATGGCAGGGATCAAACCAGGGGGACTCCTGCATGAAAAGCAGGTGCGCTACCACTGAGCTACACAGCCCTTATTAACCTATTTCAATTCCATCCATGTCCTCACATTTTTTCTGATCCCTTCCTTCCCTCCAACAGATTCACAGCATTTTATGGTCAATGAGCATGCCCAGTCTCATTGAACTATTTTGGTGGGGTGTGTGTGTGTGTGTGAGAGAGAGAGAGAGAGAGAGAGAGAGAGAGAAGGCACTTTATTTATTTATTTATTTATTTATTTCTGCAGGTCATGAGGTTCCACCAAGCCTGCTAATACCTTCCTCTTGGGTGTGGATGGCGCCATCTTGGCTATATAAAGATTGGCATTTTGAGAATGAGTTTACTATAGGATATTATCTATTTATAAATGATATATTCACTTTCTGCAAGTGGATTGCCATGAGGGAAACATCCTATAGGGAGCTTGTTTGTGTGTGTGTGTGTGTGTGTGTGTGTGTGTGTGTGTGTGTGTATTACTGTTGTAAATTATGGGAAAGTAGTAAAAAAAATGAATGAACTGTGATTTGGATTCTTCTGAGTGACTGACATCATTTGACTCCAAACTGTTTTCCTTTTATCTGACAAAGTGTATCTGTCACCCTACTTTTGCAATACAAAACAAACACATGTGTTTTAGCTGGCAGCTGGAGTGTGAAAACGGTTAAGGATGTATTGTATTCCCTTCTTGGTTCTACCTGCTGCACTGTGTAGGAAGAAACCAAATATAGTTTAAACAGGTCAAAATGTGAATGTCAATTACAACTGTTCTACAGGCTTTTCACATTTACATTCCATTATCATTGTCTCTAATAGTGGAGAGTCTATGTTATTCCACCAAAACCATACACTTTGGGCATATTTAGTACTTGAATAGTAAGAGTGTAATTCACAGACATGTTATACTTCACTTCCCCTCACTCAAGCCATGGTAAACCTCATATACACCAGGGGCCAGAGACTACAAAGCCCACAGGATGTAAAAAGTTTTCAAAACTGGTGGAAAAGTTGCAACAGCTCTTTGCTAGTGCTGCAATCCAGGCATATCCTATCTAGACTACCTAGAAGGGAAAAAGGCAGGATATAAATTTAATGAATAAATAATAATAATAATAATGATGATGATGATGATGATGATGATGCAAGATAAACCCTTCATGGTGGCAACTTCTAGGCTCTGGAATGTCCTGCAGAGGGAGGCTAAGTTGGCCCCATCTGTGCCCTTCAGCAATAGAAAAATATGGTTTTATTCAGGCAGCCCTTTGGCATATAAGTTGTTCTGTTGCTGAAGGAGGTTTTAATAGGTTGTGTACTGTTTATTTCTTTTATTGTTGTGTTTTTAGTTGTTTTTAATTTACATGTTTATATGTTATGTTTTCATTTAGATTTTTGTTTTTAATCTGCATTTCATTGTTGGGGGGCTTGAGTGCCATTTTTTGGTAGAAAGGCAGAATATAAATTAAATAAATGAATAATAAATACATTTACACCACTCAGTGGCTCATCATCACTTGACTATTAAGTACGTGAACTGCAAATGTGAACAGTACTTATTTGAAAGTATTGCATCTGAGATGACAGGAAATCTCTGTGATTTTAATCTAAGACCCCTGTTTCACACATGCAAATCACTACTTTTTGGCTAAAATTGGATTTCTCTGCTTTATATAAGTGTGTTCTGTGGCTAAAGGCCCCGTATTTCTGTGAGACAATAACTGCTACAGTACCCATCTGGATTGCACAGACCATGGTGGACCTGAATCGGCCCCTGTCAACATATGAACTATATGAAGTCTGAATGTATTTAAATGGTAAATTGAATCTCTTGAGTTACAGCTCTCTTATCTGCTGTCCATACAGCACCTCAGATGTTTGTGGTATATTTGCAAAGTAACTTTAATTTCCTTATATAGTGGCAGTGGTGGGTGGGTGAGGATATTGAGCTGTCTGGATAAAGCAGTGCAGGAAGTCAGTGGGAAAGAAGGCAATATTTGGAAACCAAGCTTATGTTCTCGAACTCAGTTTACCACAACATTTACAAACATGATATTCATTGTTTGATTGCTATAAAGATGCCCCAAAGAATAATTACTAAACCAGTTTGTAGTCCATGTGCTGCGGACAATTCAAGGTTCAGAGAATCTGTCATAAAGTCATTCCATTCCCCCTCTAAAGGATTTGTTTTGTAGCAGTGCTGTCGTAATTCTGTAGAATTATTGGTGAACTAATTTGTACTAACGGCATTTGGCTCCTTTCCCTAGCTACCATAACTCAAAACTATGTGCCACGTTTGATTCATGTTAACAGAATAAATATTGCCAGTTTAATAACATTTTCTCCTACTATCAAATTGATTTGGGATTTATATTTATCAATAAAAGTTGCATGATGTTGACAATGAGCTTTTAGGTTTAATCAGGCTCTTCAGCTTTCAAAACCATACGAATTTGGATTTTATGCACAGAGATTATGGTTGTTATTGTTGTTGTTTTGCTTTTTTTTCTAAATCCAAATGTTCTAATACATTTGCTGTTGTAGGCAGTACACATTTATCTGAAAATAATGCACATTGAACTCAATGGGTCCTACTTTTGTAGAGACTTGCATAAGATTTCACTTTCAAAAACTTTGAAGTAGTGGTACAAAACTGTTTGTATGGAAAATTACAAACACTTATGAAATTAGGCTGTTTAGGAGAGTGACATTTGGAAGAGGGATTATAAAAATATGTTTGCAAAGGAACTGAACATGTTTAGCCTAGAGAAGAGATGATTTAGAGATGATATGATAGCCATCTTCAAATATTAGAAGACTGTTGCTTGTTTTATGGAGCAAATTTCCTTTTTTTGTTGCTCCAGAGGGCAGACCCAAACCAGTAGGTTTAAATTGTAAGAATTGGTATTTTGACTAAATGTTAGGAAGAATGTCCTGATGGTATAAGGTGTCTGACAGTCGAACAGACTTCCTCAGAAAGTGGTACACTCTTCTTCATTAGAGATTTTTAAGCAGTCTGGACAGCCAGTTACCAGGGCTGCTGTTGTAATGGATTTCCTGCATTGGCAGAATGGTTGATTAGCAGACCTTTGAGGTCTCTCTCAACTCTGTAAATTTCTACTGAACATATTTTAGTTGTTGACACCCAAGGACACCCATGCTCTTTTACATAGATGGGGAGCCACTAGGAGAGTTTGTCCAGAAATTTTGGGGGAAGTGCCATCAATATGATGTTGTCACCTGGATGTACTTACTCTTTCAACAGAGTTTGGTGAAACTGTAAGATAACTGAATGGTTGCTTGAGATTAGTAATAGGTTGGATGAAGATGAAAACACTGAAATCCAGATGAAGTGATTCTTATAGTGGATGGTATTCTGCTGAAAGTGGAGGTAGATATTCCCTTTCTGTATGAAGTCACAGTTTTCCAAAAGGTTCTGTTTTGCAGTCTACATTGAGATCTGCATTTGGATGCACAGGTGGTCTTTGTGGCAAGGATTACTTTTCACAAATTCTGGCAACAACAACAACAACAATAATAATAATAATTTATTACCCGCCTCTCCCTCTGGATCTAAGGCCATAGCTAAACCTAAGGTTTATCCCTGGATCGTCCAGGGGTCAAACCTGTTCATCTAGGTGACACACAGGGGATCCAGTGCTCAGGCAGGGGCGAACCCAGGATGATCCCAGGATAAACCTTAGTTCTAGCTGTGGCCTAAGCGGGGAACAACACCAAACACAATATAATACATAAAATTAGTTAAGGGATGTGTCCCTTTCTGGGAAAGAAATATATTGCTACTGTTTTGCATTCTCTAGTAGTCTCTCAACTACTGAACAGTACTGCCGTGTGCTTTATGTGGAGCTTCTTTTGGAGACAGTTTTAAAACTTTAGCTTGCCCAGAATGCAGCAACTTGATCTGTATTCAATGAAGCAAAATATTAAGAAATGGCAGCGGGTGGGGGAGATACAGAGTCTTGCTGCTATGCGGCTATTAGGCTACCTTGAGGCCCAGTATTGGGCAAAAGGCAGGATACAAATAAATATAACAACAACAATAATCATCTCTCTCTCTCTAGCATAAGGTCCTTGTCCAGTACATACAGCTTCCCCAGAATTAATAGTAATAGATTGTATTCAATGGTGATTTTGTGCTAGCAGGAAGTGATTTTACTCATGCAAGGTGGGTCACTTGACTTTCACTAACTTAACCTAGCCACTGCAGCCTCTGGCACTCCTTTAAAAAAAAGCTGCATCTAAGGGTTGGGGGACCCTCTGGAACAGTATGGGACATGGTGTGAGGGCTGCAGTAGGTAGGGGGAAGGGTGTGTGTGTGTGTGTGTGTGTGTGTGTGTGGTGGTGGGAATAGTGCTCTACCTTGCACCAGAGAAATACTTTCTGCTAGATTGAAATACTTTCTGCTACCATCAAATGCAACAAAAACTAGATAGATAGATAGATAGATAGATAGATAGATAGATAGATAGATAGATAGATATTCCACAAAATGCGGTGGTTGGGCATTTTCTGTCACTTGCCACTTGTCAGTGATGTTACATAAAAACAACCAGTAGGTGATACTTGTGCAATCACAACAGTAGAATAACAATGAATGTGCTATCTGCAGGAAGAACTGCATTTTGCCAGATGCCAACTGAGGTTTCAACAGAAATGCAAACTTAAGAGAAAGCATTCTGTGCACAACAAATGAGAAATACATAGTGTGTGCGTGTCCGTCCGTCCATGCATGCATTACAGAAAAACATTGTACGGAAAATCCTAATTAGACTGGTTCATTCATCTGTCAATTGAGAGGTGACCTAATTTGTTAAACAGGGAGCAACGTGAACAGAATCATATACAACTGAGTAATATATGGCTCTCTACACATTGCTTTCTTGCGCATCTCGGGTCATAGTGCTATTGTGCCTTAAGCTTCTGGGATGGGAGTATGTTACTGTACCTACAGTAATACTGATCCATGGCTCCTAGCAAATGAGCAAACAAGATTATTCTTTTCTTCATGTGCTTTCTCTCACTCACTCATAGGCCTGGTTCAGACAACATGCTAAACCATGCTGCTTAACCACAAAATGGTTAATGGAATGCATTAAGCATTTTGTGGTTAAGCAGCATGGTTTAGCATGTTGCCTGAAGCAGGCCATATTCTCTCCTCTTGACATCTCTGGCTTGGAAAACAGGATGTAGCAGAGGGGTATGAGCAGGAGGGGATTATTTTAGTTAGATGCCCTCCAGGTGGAAAAAGAAGTTCAAGATGGGAACCAGAGGAACAAGGCCAGGCTGAGCCTTACATGGAATGAGGCTTCCTCACAGGCAGCAGGTTTTAGAATTGAGCTATAGGGCAGAGGTGGGGAAAGTCATGCGGGGGATGGGGGTGGGGGGATATTGTAGAAAATTTCATTTGAAAAGCAGATTAATGAAATGAATTAAGCAAATAAATATATTGGAGCTAAAATTAAATGTAATGCAGATTTAAATTCTGCAACATTTCCTAATCAGATGTTTTGAGGGATTTTTTTTTAAAATAAAAGACATTAATGATATATCAATACATATCTTGTTCTTCTAAAATATTTAAATTCACCAACAGTAATAACTGAGTCTGTCAAAGAAACATAGTTTAAGAGAGAGAAAATGCAATTAAGAGGGTTTGTGTGGTATTCTATCCCCCTGTTTCATTTCTGTTCTTTTATATGGCTATGCTAGTGATCTTATTATGTCACAACCTGTATTGTTGGTAAAAGCATACTAGCACTGTTCACATAACTGCTATGTGTAGACTGACTGTACACAGAGGGACGAACAAGATCACAGCAGCAAGTTTCTAAACCCCCCCCCCCAGGTTTCCCAATAGTTATTTATTCATTTTATGTATTTATTTATTACTTTTCTAATCTGCCCAATAACTAATGTTCTCTGGGTGGATTACCATGTAAAATGTAGTTTCTTCTTATGTAGGGTCTGTTCACACATCCACTTCAATAAATGTAGGTGGGGCTGGGGCTGGCCACTGCAATTCCACTCCTTCCTTTACACTTGTTCAGACATCCCAGATTGGTAACATGAACAGTTTCCTGGGGTTTCACGAACAGATCAAGCTGACTTGACTCTCTTAAACTGTAAGTAATGGGGATGCTACTATATCCTTTGGCATTAGTTACTGACATTAACAAAATAAAGTTCAATGTTAAAAATTCTTTAAATTAGATCATTGATAAAACTGATAATCATTTCCAGAGAGTTGAAGAGTGAGGCAGCTTGCCACCAGCTGCTTTAGGAACAGGCAGATAAACATAAAGGTACAAAATTTATTGCTTACAGAGGAGTAGATACGAGAAAGGAAGATGACGGAAATAGATGCTGGAGATGAAGCTTATGGATATCTGACAAGATGTTCATTCTGGTACATAAATGCCATTCTTGTATTTTTTGTTGCAGAAGATGATGTGTCAAATGTACAAATAATGTGTGCCTGGTGCCAGAAAGTGGGAATCAAGCGCTATTCTCTGAGTATGGGGAGTGAAGTGAAATGCTTCTGCAGCGAAAAATGCTTTGCAGCTTGCCGAAGAGCATACTTCAAGAGAAACAAGGTAAGAAAATAGGATTGCAACAAGCAAGGAACATGGCCCTAAACAATATTTCAAGTGGTATTTTAACGTTAGGAAAATTATTTCTTCCCATTTCGCCTCTCTCCCCTCCTCTTTCCCATACATGCTGAACTATCAAGGCTTTTGATAAAATGTACCCTATCTCATCAGTTTGTAACAGCTAGGTGTGTTTGCATTCTGTAAAGACAGATGTAATGTCAAGCTAGGATATATTAATATTGTGCTATAAAATAAGAGCCATAAGTATTTTAATTGCATTTAGGATTTTGTAAGTATTATGTGAAATGAGAAGAATCTTAAAGCCAACGCCAGAAAGCAGCAGGAATATAAATCTCAGTCAGAGGTTTGCTCCCTACCTAGATAACATCAGCAAAGTGTTTGTCACTCACTACACCTGACAGCAGGATTAGAACTATGATTAAAGACTTGATCCAAAACCCTTTGTAGGTTACTTGAATCCCTTCCATTGACTCTGCTTCTCTCGCTCTCTCTCTTTAATGAATTTGTGCATATAGTTAAACAATTCCATTTATAATATGAGCTGTTTTAGCAGTACCTAAAACATCATAACTAGTCTAGGAGCTGTCCTGAATTAAATAACATTTTATTCTGATTGAACTGAAGTACAGTTGTAATATTAGATAATAAAAAATAACAGCTGATTTATGAAGAAATGTGACTGAAATTGCTTAAGTTTACATATACCCAGAAACTATGGAACTGTAGTTTGAAATAAAACCATACATACATGGACTTTCTCTAAATGACAACATCAGTTTTAATTAATCATGAGGTGGTTATTATACATAATAGATACAATTCTTTAATTTTACACCTATAATAGACATTTTAAATTAGGACTGCAATAAAATTTCATGAAACAGATTTTTTTAAAAATACAAAATATGATATTTTCATTGAAGGATTTTTTGTGTGACTGAATGCTTACCATACTCATGATGGTAAGGTCACTATGAAACTTAAAAGATCATTGACTGCCGGTGGTGGTTGTGGAAAGAAGAACACTTTAATAATTCATTTATATTATACTGCAAAAATCTAAGGCTGTACAAAAGTTAAAGCATATGATGAACCCTGCCCACAGGTTCATAATCTAATAGGAGTAGAATAGGAAGGGGAAAGGAAAGAAAGGGCCAGAGAGAATTAGGCAGCAAAGGCTTCCGTAAGCAAATAGGTTTTCAGGAGCTGTCTGTAGGCAAAACATTCCAGACATATGACGCATCAAGTGAAAAAGGAGATATGAAACAGAAGATAAAACTTTTCGCTTAGAAAGTAAACAAAGAATTATGGCGAAGCACAAAAACAAGAGAAGAAAATAAAGAACAAAGTAATGGAAACACGTATAAGCACATATAAATTTGAAATGAAAATGATAAAGAAAATAAAGCCAATTAAGAGAAAATAATAATGAAGTATGAGAAAAATAATAGGTAGAAGATATAAGCAAACAGCAATGTTCAAAACAGAGGGAATAGGTTGTAGAAGAAAGATCAGAAAGAGATGACAATAATTAAATCTAGAAAGGATAAGAGAATAATAGCATAATCCTATGCATGCTTAGACAAAAAAGTCCTACAGCTCCCAGCATTCCCCAGCCAGGAATGCTGGAAGTTGTAGGATTTTCTTCTGTTTAAACATGTATAGGACTGTATGCCCCATAGTAATATTTTAACAATGTCTACGGGAAGAATGAAACTCTTTTAGAAATACTAAGAAGCTGAATATAGGAAGACTTAGCTGGGGCCTGAATGAAAGATTAAAAGGAATGCGAAGAGTAATTTTTAAACCACTCATTTTAAAACAATTCTCTAGTGATTTAAAAGCATGGAATAAAAAATGCAACCAAGGCCATAGCTAGACCTAAGGTTTATCCCTGGATCATCCAGGGGTCAATCCTGTTCATCTAGGTGACACACAGGGAATCCAGTGCTCAGGCAGGGGCGAACCCTGGATGATCCCAGGATAAACCTTAGGTCTAGCTGTGGCCCAAGTAAACTAAATAGCAAGATTTCTTATGGACTCAAATGCTGAAATGACCACTCTTAATAAAACAGTATGCTAGCCACTGCAAAGCCTTGTACATATGCGAGGCCATTAAATGATCAGAGTGTCTTGCTCCTGTCCAGGTGTTGTCTTTTAAAAGTGGTGTTTGGCTTTTAAAAACTTCATCCCATTCAAAATATCTGCAGTATGTTGACTTCTTAAAAATGAAAAATAATAATCTAAAGGACAACTGTAAACAATAAGCTTTTCAAAGGAAACTGACAGCAAACCAAAAAGCAATGGCCATATAATAGTAGCCTTCTTGTGACAGGCATTATGTAAATCTGCATACTTTTACTACTTCACTGCACCAGATTCAAGTACGAACTAGGCCACTGTCTTGAAACCAAACCAAAATCTAATATTTGCAAATGTTAATTGAAAACAATCATTGGAGAGTAGATGAAGGAATAAGTATCATTGCACATTTAACTTCCTTTGAATTCGTCTTATGTTATTTTGTCAAAGATAATCACCCTGATACAGTGAAGGGGATCCAAAGAAAGGAAGGTTTTTTTAAGGGTACATCTCCTGTAGAACCGTGCACATTTAAAATTCTCCTCCTTGACTGATGCTCACAGATGGCTGGCATGGCCAGTTTCTAGTCAGTGTTAGTAAGAGGACTTAATGCCATAGGATGAAATACAGTAGATAGGATATAAGACGCGCCAACTAAAATAACAGTTTATTTAAATCTATAAAAAATTATAAACTGGATGTGTTACTTGTGGTCTTTTGTTTTGTTTTGGGAGATTATTTATTTATTTATTATTTATTACATTTTTATACTGCCCAATAGCTGAAGCTCTCTGGGTGGTTCACAAAAATTAAAACCATGAAAAGCATAAAACAACTATCAATTTAAAAACATGAATACAAAATACAATATAAAAAGCACAACCAAGATTAAAACCACACAGCAAAAATTGATATAGGATAAAATATAGAATTAAAACAGCAAAGTTTAAATTTAAGTTAAATTAAGTGTTTAAATGCTGAGAAAATAAAAAAGGTCTTCAGCTGGCGATGAAAGGAGTATACTGTAGGCGCCAAGTGAACCTCTCTGGGGAGCTCATTCCACAGCCGGGGTGCCACAGCAGAGAAAGCCCTCCTCCTGCTAGCCACCTGCCTCACTTCCTTTGGCAGGGGCTCACGGAGAAGGACCCCTGTAGATGATCTTATGGTCCGGGCAGGCACATATGGGAGGAGGTGTTCCTTCAAACAACCTGGCCCCAAGCCGTTTAGGGCTTTGAATGTTAGTACCGACACTTTGAATCGGGCCTGGACTGAACTGGCAGCCAATGAAGTTGCAGAAGGACTGGCGTGATATGGTCTCACCGGCCAGTCCCTGTTAATAGGCGGGCTGCCCTGTTTTGTACCAGCTGAAGTTTCTGGACCGTTTTCAAAGGCAGCCACACGTATAATGCATTGCAGTAATCCAAACGAGAGGTTATCGTAGCATGGATAACTGTAGCTAGGCTATCTCTGTCAAGATAAGGGCGTAGTTGGTATATGAGCCTAAGCTGATAAAAGGTGCTCTTTGCCACTGAGTTCACCTGTGCCTCAAGTGATAGTAAGGATCCAAGAGCACCCCCAAACTATGGACCTGATCCTTTAGGGAGAGTGCAACCCTGTCCAGGACAGGGTAAACATCACCTCGCTGGAGTGATGAACCACCCGCTAACAGTACCTCCGTCTTGTCTGGATTGAGTCTGTTTGTTAGCGCTCATCTCTGTTTTATTGTTTAAAATAAATAAAAAATAAGTGGAAACACTGTCTTTAACTACAGCTATGTTTTATAAAGTTGATCAATTATCTGTGCTGGTATTCAGTTCCTATACTACAGGTGTGGAAAACCTTGGGAGGTCCAGGGGCCACTTTCCATCCCTGGACAGCCCCCCTCTCCAGGCTGTATTCCTGTTGTTGCTGCCACCACACTGGCAGTTTGCCACCAAAAATTTTCAAGCTAAATTTGGCCTTTCTAAAGCTACATAATTATTTGCTGCCCAATTTTATAAACAAACCACTATTTTTCTTCTTCTGCTGCTGCTGCACCACTGATAGTGGGGGCTGAATAGAAGGACCAGGACCTGGGGGCTCATGCAGCCTGTGGGTCATGTGTTGGCCACCCCTGTTGTTTGGTCACCATTCCCAGATAAATGGACTCAGGGTCTAAGCATAGGGACAATGGGTTGTACTTAGGGACAAATCCAATTAATGTCTTTTGCAATTGCTAAAGACTTCTGACAGTGGAACATAGAGGGTTGGGGAACCATCCGGGAAGGAGAGGGGAGGAATGTCTCATTGTATGCATGGAATTTTAGCTGCATGATGTTGGATTTTACTGAAATAATTAAATAGACATTTTAACCCATGCCTCCAACTACCAAGCTGAGCCTTTGGATTCAAAATGGCCAGTAGGGCACATAGTGATTTGCCAGTTATCACATGTGTTTAGACCGTCAGGGTCAACATTAGCAAACTGCAGTCTGTCTAAAAATGTCTTTTGTCTGTTCTGTGTTCTGTGCCCCAGTCACTTTTACAACACAACCCTTTTCATGTTAACTTGGAAGTAAATTCCACTCAAGTGTACATAGGATTGCAGCCACAATCTTAAATCATCCATACTTGCAGTGATAACCAAATTGAATCCATATGTAAATCACACTTTTGATTCTGAAATTTCCATGTGACTCGTCCAGGGGTCAAAATGAGTTGGTGACCTGACCAGACTGTGGGCATTTACCATTCACCTAATGCCTACATGGATATGTTGAATTAGCCCTACATTAAGAGCTACTGAAGCACAGTTATTTCAGGACTATTTGGGAACAAGTGGTGTCATGATTTCTGTTACGATCACTTATTCTCCTTTTCTTTTTTCAAACAAGTAAGAATATGCTAGCTTTTCATCAGTTACATTTGTAAAACATGGTTTTATGAACGTAGCAGAGAGCAGAATGATCTTTGGTAGTGTCAATCTATCGATCAAGAGTAAGGTGTAATGCTCAGATCATTTTCTTTCTGCTCTTCAGTGTAAGGTAGAGGAGCATTCAGCAGCTTCTTGATGCTATTTCTGTGTTCTTTGTTTTCTGACTGGTAGGACAGCATCATATATATAGCATAAGATCAAAGATGCAAGGCTGCATAGGTTTCAGATTTAACCAGTGACCTTTAAACTGTTACTACCAGGCTGGTTATGTACCTGTCTTCTCCATTAGTGTAATGTTTATTTATGCATTTGAGGTTATGCCACTCTACACCTTCTCGTTTTTCAAACAGAGAAATAATATGGTCACATTTCACCTGCCTTATGCATGTTTTAAACAGCACATCTCTGCAACAATATAGTGTTGTATTACAATAAATATGTACAGCTGCTGCATTTCTGCTAACTGATAGGTCTTTGTGGTCATTTCATTTATGGGTTGGATTTCCTAATGGATTGTACTAGGCAGACTTTCATTCTCTACCCTGACTAAAAAATGCAGCAATAAGCACTTAGGCTGGTCTGAAAAGAATAGTATAGAGGAAATAATCATTAATGATTCAAAAATAAAAATGCATAACTGATAAATCTCTTATTGCCAGGTGTTATGTGAACAATTAGGAGTTAACTATGTTTACATTTTTTAACACCTCCACAGGTCAAGATATGCATCAAATATATTTAGCGCATTTTCTATCCATTTATTAATATTAATTTGAGTAAGATTATTTCTGGCAACCACTTGGAAATTGTTTTAAAGCATCTCCAATGTCACAAACACACATGCTGCAATCTGTGGAGTCACTCCTGTATGCAGCATTAAAACAGTGAAATCCAATGTTGCCCAAATGGACTTCCACTTGTGCAACTGGACTTTCCCTTCTTTTCCTTCCCCCTGTAGCTATCACTTCACCCCAAAAGTGCTCTGTAGAGTTGCAAGTGGGAAGGGAATCATCCCTTCCTTGTTACACTGATGGAAGCGGTTCTGTTGGTGAGAGAGATCAATTGGGTATGAATAGACTATGCTCCAGCCAGATCCCATTCATTTCCATTTGGCCCCGCCCTGCATCACGAGGCTCACGTTTTGAGCCTTGTGAGCAGTCTTCTTCCTGCCCCACCCTTCCCACAATGGCTGCTTTCTGCCCAAACTGTTGGCTGGGCGGGAATCAGATTTTGGCTTTGTGTATTTTATTACAAGCTAGAATTTGAACAGTTCTTTTTCTTGTATGCAAAATCATGATAGGTTATCAAATGTATTGGCTATATGCAAAATAAGAATTCCTCTGCATTCTATAGCATTATTCTCTTTAGAATTAAAAAAATGTAAAAGAATCTATATGGAAAATCTTACATATAGGTTCTACATAGTTTTCTTTCTAGAGGCCTGTCTGTCAGTCTAAGGTAAGGCAAAACACCCACAAGAAGCATATCACAGCTCCGTATGAACAGCATCCATTGATTGTGGAAACAATCTCTTATCTAGCTTTTTATCTAGAGCACTTGTCATGAAGTGAAGCTGTCCTACCACTTATTCAAAAACACACAGCTGACTCCCTCTCCCTGTCTTTATCCACTCAGGCTGCAACCCTATAGATACCTGAATAAGTCCTATTGAACTCAGTGGGGCTTACATCTGAGTACACATGTATAGGGTTTGCACTGTCAAACTCCATTCCACTATTTTTGTCACATTTACCTGTGCAGTTTCAAAGTTGGCACCACATTTGCCACAATGAGCATATTTGTTGAAGCTGTGAAAATGCCTATTCTTGATAAGATTGCACTCACCTGTAAGGATTACATTAATAATTTGAAGATGCTCTTGAAACCAGCATTGTTCCTGATTGCCCAGGTGGCCTGGGAATACCTTTTATCAGGTTTTGATGTTACTCCAGCTCCTGGCTATAATTATTCATGCTATATTGACTTACTCTATGTTGAATTACTCTAAGTTTCCAACTTAGAAGCTGCAGAAGTGGGTGGGATCATCAAGCAGTTGCATAATAACCCCTCCGCCTCCCAAGTTGGTAAGGTCTGCTATCATATTGGGCTGCCTTTGAAAATATTATGGAAACTCTAGTTAATACAAAATTCTTCTGCTCACCTATTAACAGTTTTAAGTTGGCATACTCTTATACCTCATATTTTGAAAGATCCTCATTGGCTGCCAACTTATTTCTGGGCACAAATTACAATGCTTGTTTTGACCTTTAAAGCCCTAAATGGTCTGTGTCCTGCTGGCCTATGTCCCGCTGGAAGTAAATTGACAAGTGACATTTACATTGTGTATCATGCTAGCTTGCTCACATAATTCCACTTTGATGGTTTTATTAACTGTTTTAGTTCTTATGTCAGGATTGTGAGAATTCAAAATCAGATAATTCGATTTTAATTTTCAAAAATTGCAGGCTTCATGATTGTGAGATAAATTTGAATCCAAAAGGTTTAATCTTGAGTAAACAAGACCAATTGTGTGTAAAAGTAATCCTATTTTAAAATACATTTGGAGCTGAAATATTTATATTAGTAGAACACATATTATATTCTGTACTGTGCAAATACTGTCTACAAACAAATTGAGAATGTACAAACAAAACGGCATCTTGAAAATTAATGTGTGATGATGATGCATCAAATTATATTGCATGGTATAATCTGTTTTGCGTTCAGTTGCATTTGAAAAATAACAAGCTAACTCATAAATAGATAATGATATAATGATGCATAGCAATCTGTTTTGAGGAATCCTTTTCAAATTGAAGTTCATTGCCATGATTAATAAGGATATATAGATATCAATATGCCTGGAAATAGTATAGGATATTGTTTATCAAAATAAATACTGACATTGCCGAAAAGGCATCTCAGACTTAAATGTAGAGCCGAAGAAGTCTTAAAGAACAATTTTATCCCTGGTAAGCCATCAAACAATGAGGCAGTTTTGACAGAGAATATTTAACTGGAAAACTGAACATTTTGATTTGCAAAATGTCCATTCTTCATAAAAGTTTGGATAATTGTAGGTTACTCAATCTCTAGGATGGTCTTTCGTGTGAATTTCATTTTTAAAATAAGTTTTTCATGCACATGGGAATATGCAGAAAACAAATCAATTTGTTTTCTTGTAATTTCAGCCTGTTTTAATTGGGTGTTGGAAAAGGACACAGTAGTACATGTGGTTAGCCTACTAAGTATGGAATTACATTTGCAAATTTTGTGGACGTATAATTTAAGAGCTAGGTTATTGCTTCTTATAGCAATGGTGTATTTACATAGTGTAGTTTTAACTTTATGACCTGAAGCAATAACTGTGCATCTAAAGGCTAAAGAATACTTTTATTCATGCAATAAATGAGCACAACCTTCTTACTATTTTTGTGTGCTCACACACACTCTAATCTCCTTCCTCTTGCCCTTATTCTTCTTCCTTCCCTCTCCCTAACCCTTGTAATACTTTTGCAGAAACCTGAGTTTCCAAACTGGTAAAGAACACTTAAAGGTGTTTAAATATATCCACATTTCCTATGTTTACTTGCTTCCTAGGAATTTAATATAGCAGGGTCTTTTACATGGAGTTCCAAAGTAATTTACTTCTTTAGGTTGTATCCATGCAATGGGTTTAAGAATGTTCATGGTAACTTTGCCCATGCAAAAATTCTAGACAACCACAGTGATTGACTTCCTCAAGCTACTTCTGGCTGGTTGTGCCCCAGTGAATCTGTGTGTTTCTTCTTTAGTCAAAGCTTTCCCTGCTATTTCACTCTTATCTGTTAAATAAAGCATTATATGTTTCTATGCTTCCAGTAGATTCTCCCCTAGGAGCTTCTAGGCTGAGGTCTTTCATTGCTTATATAATCTCTCAGGTAGGTCCATTGCGATTGCAAAAGTGAAGGCATTTTCTTCTGATCAGTCTTTCTCTCTGTTCCTGGCTGATATTATGTCTTTTAAATCTAACCTTAAGAGGCTGGAGTAGTATAGAAGTTTTCAGTGAATAAACAGTACAAACCAGAAATGTACCTGCAGTAGTTAGGACATTTTCTCCAATTAACTGTGGGGGTGAAATACAATTTTGATAGATGGACAGCAAGGCTCACTGAGGGATGTTCTAAATTTGGGCTCATGACTCTAGATAGTGTAAGAAGCAGAAATATCAGTAATATAAACATATATAATTCTAAGAGCCCAAGGCAGGACAATGTTTTTGGACTGACATTGGGGTATGTATGCTGTGTGTCCAACCTCAGAACATCTGTGACCACTGGCATCTGCATTACTTGTTTGTACAGAAGACACTCGTGTGCATTTTGGTGCCTGTCTTCATGTCAAGAATACTGCTTTGTACTTCCTTCTTTCCTCCAGTGCTAGGAGGTTCCAGGGAGTATCCTTTTCAGGGTCAGTTTCCTTGGGTAGCTACGAGATTGAAGATTTGTGGACTAGTGTGTTTTTTGTGTGTTTTTTGTAATATCTGTGTACTTATGAATGCAGATTGGTCAGAGAGGAGATCAGACAGACACCAGTTGATCAAAAACATAAACAAGGCCATGCTAGTTCAAAACCAGCACCAGTCCTTCAAACAATGTCATACCCTTGCAACTTCCCAGGGCTGTTTATAGGCAACCAGCTCCAGATTTCAAACTTTAATATTGCTTAATACTTAAGGCAAACCTGACTCACTTCTCTCACACTCAGGGTAGAAGGACGTATTGCCTTCACAAATGTATGTTCTCTAATGTGCATTTGGGGCAGGTGTATATGCATAGGGGAGACTTCACTGACTCAGTAGGCAGTATCCAGTACTGCTACTCATCCTCCACTTGTACATTTGTGCCCACATGACCAGCCATGTGTGCAACTAGTACATTTCTGGAATGGGACAGGTCAATGCAGCTTCCTTCAGCAAGCTCCACTGACCTGTCCCATTCTGAAAATGAGTGTTTAGGCTCAGTTCAGGTTGGTCCAGGATCTGCTAGCTTCTTTTTGCACTGGGTCTCACTAGTGTTGGCATGTAGTGTTGGATATTGCCCAATCCTTCCCATGTCCTTCAGTTACCCTTCCGGAGCCCAGCTGCTGATGGTGGAGGAAACTGGAGGTTAATATTTGTTGTAAGCCACTTTGAGTGTGTTTTGAGCAGAAAAATAGGAATGAATGAATGAATGAATGAATACATAAAAATGGCAGGAAAGAATTGGAGGAAAGGCTATCTAATCCTAGTCTTCTTTTGCAAATATCACTCAAAACCATACTATTTTTACAAAGTACAAACAGCATCAGGGAACTGGTGATCACCTTATAACTTGTAGATCTGCTTTCAGGCAGATATGTGTGACATCCCTAGCTGTCCTTGATTGCCCATTAATTAATCTGTTTGTTTATTTATTTCATTTATATATTGTCTAACTGTGCCAAAGCTAAAGGATATCTCAAATAGGTACGCTGAATTGAAAAGTTGAGCTAACTGAAATATTGAAACAAAATTGAGCTAATATTAAAACAAAATGCATTCCTGATTTCTCAGACTCATTTGCTGGAAAACTATATTGCAGGACTAGGGTATGATGCAGCTTCTCTGCCTTGACAGAGAGAACTGTGGGAATTTGCGGAGTAGATCTGCTAGTTTCCCATCTGTATGCTAAAACAACAACAATAAATGATTTTTAACTCGCTTATCAACATTTCTTTAGTAGTAATTCATACAACACAAAATACTGTATTTTGGGCATTGACTTATGCCACCAACATGGCTTTAATAGAGGTAACTGGCAGAACAGAGTTCTCATAAGTGTGTGCATGCTTAGTGGGCAGTTTATTGTCCATCTGCTGCCACTTAACATCCTAAATTTGAATCAAATTCTCATTGTCCAGATGACTAGCAGGTATCCAATGCAATTAAAAGGCATGTTCCCTTTTAATTATAAGCATTATGTTGTATTGCATCAGTCATGTTGTATTCTGGCATCACTGCCTCTATAGAGATGAATGTGCTAATTATGACTTAAAATCTGTCCATCTCCTTCAAGCAACGGGACCTGGGTTACACACAAATTGATCAGAAGGATCCATTAACTGAGGTTTATGCTCTACTTGACAATGAAATGCAAAATTACCTTTATAAAATCTAAAGCAGGGAGTGCATGTGATATAATGCATGAAAGGGGCACATGGGTAGGGAGTTCTGAACCCTTCCCATGACTTATATCTTTGTACTCCACCCTCAGAAGTCCTTTTTTCCTTTCAGCAGGCCTCTAATACCTGAACAAGGGAAGTGGCCTTATCCTGAGTAAGTCAGACCTTTGGTCAAATTAGCCTAGTATTGTCAACACTGACTGGCAGTGGTTCTCCAGGGTTTCAGGCAGGTTTCTTTCTTTCCCTGCTATCAGGAATTGAACCTCAGACGTTCTGCAGGCAAATCAGGCATTCTGCTACTGAGGCTCAGCCCTTTCTCAAGCATGTGGGAGGAAGGGCTGCAGAGGGAAAGGTGATGGGGAGGTCAGCACTCCTGCCAACTTGCTCTTTATATCACACCCTTCCCCTTGTCCTACACATAATTAGGATGGACCCACATTTGAAGATACATGTCTGCCACCAGACATATGTAGTTTGGACTCAAGTGGTCCCTTCATCAGTTGCTAACAACAACAGAAACAACAATAACCCAAACTATAGTCAGGAATAGGTTTGGTTTACATACAAGCATATTGATGATGTAATTGCATTCAGGTCTAAAAACGTTCACTGCTATATTTTATCTCTGGTTTAATTGTGATTTAATGTGAAGCTGCTGAGTCAGATCTCATTGGGAAGATAGAATTCTCCAGAAAAACCAACTGTGTAAGAAGATCATTCATTCTACACCTGCTTAGTTCCCAAAGTAACGAAAAGCTTCCTTTGGTACCAATAGATCCCCCCTCTCTAAGCTTAACTGGTGTGTGTGTGTGTGTGTGTGTTGAGGGGTCACACTATACAAATGGGGGAGGGTTAACTCTTTTCAAACTTCAACCTCCCTGGAAATATCCCCCCAACATGGCAATTAAAGTTAGAACAATGGCACCAATTTAAGTACTTTTCCTAAACTTTGTATTGGAGCTGTGTGATTTTGCTGTGTGTGTGTGTGTGTGTGTGTGTGTGTGTGTGAGGTGCAACAAACGGGGAGGATTAACCCTTCCCTCCTCAGCTGTGATCCCCCTCTGAAATTTCTCCCCCTCACAATCCTGGCAATTAAGCTTAGAAAAAAGCTTCCATTCGAAAAATAGATCTGAGTCTCTGAAAAATAGGTGTGGGGCCAGGCCCCCCCATGAGCTCAGGCCTAGCAACACTCCTGCGTCACAGCTCTCTCTAGCCCTTAATAAATTACACTACTGTTACAATCAACTTCATGGCCCTGCTGCTGCATGGCCCTAAAAAAACATCCCCACCCCCACGAGACTGGATAACAACATTGGACTACTCTGCAGATTTGTCATATACTCATTTAACTCTTTCCCTGCCCCTCCCCCACCAGTAAAATATGATTAATAACACTGGGCTACTTTACAAGGCTGGCGTAACCCACATTCGCTTAGGCATACCTCACCTTCTGTATTAAATATATATAATGATGATGAATGTTATCTACATCCATTGTCCGGTGTTTTTTTAATGTTTACAAACTCAGATTTATTTATTTATTTTAAAAAAAGTTTTAGTTGGGATGTTATGAACTTTTGTCTTTACTGCTATCATGTCTTTTTGGGTAGATATAGTACTGTCCACTCTCAGCTACACTAACATCCTGGCTTTCTGAATTGATTTTTTTATGAGGCAGAAATCACTTCCCACCAGGGAATCCACCACCCACCACTTAAAAATAAACTAGGAAGTTCCATCTCCAGATAGTGAATATGTCCATCTTTGCTATGACTTCATTCATTGACTAAAAACAATGGCCCCGTTCAGACAACATGCTAAACCATGCTGCTTAACCACAAAATGGTCTATGGAATGCCATTTTGTGGTTAAGCAGCATGGTTTAGCATGTTGTCTGAATGGGACCTGTGAAAGGTGAGAGCTGACTATTTTTTGCTTACAAAACAAATGGACAGAATAATGGTTGCATATTATCCCTCATATCTCAGGTTCTACAAAGGCTAGAGACGTAAAGTTCAGGATCTGGTGATCATTCATAATCCCTGGATGAACCACAACCAACCAGGGTTTATCCCCATTAGATGCCCCTCCAGATGCCCATGGCTTGTTGTTGTTGTAATTGTAATAGAAGATGTAGCATGTTAAGCTGTTCCATTACTTTATCTAAAAAGATGTTAATTAGGGGGGAAAAACCACCATAACTTAACAACAATTGCAAGCTATTTTTACCTGAAAGATCAGAGGATAGGGAAGCTGACTGTTTTTTCTTTTTCTTTAAGTTTTTAAAGCTAAGGGTATTTCCCTTAATTTATCATCTTTTATAGTTTGCTTATGCAAAAGCTAAAATTGAAGGTCTCTTCAGAAATGAATGTTTTTTCCCTCTCAAGAGAAAGCTTTGTCCAGATTCATAGATTGGTATAAATGTATCCAGTTTACTGAGATGAAGGAAGCCTTACACCAGTCCTGAATGGGATCCAGTAAAACCACAGGAATCTTAAGGAAGCCTGAGTAGCTGTGACTAACATTTCAAGAGGTGTAAACAGAGCCAAGTAGCAGGGAAGGTATATGTACATAGGAAGATGCTGAATACCAAATCACACCATTGGTCCATCTAGCTCAGTATTGTCTATATGCATTGCCAGCTGGTCTCCCAGCTTTCAGGTAGGAGTTTCCCAGCCTTATTGGAGATACCAGGGGCTGAACTTGGCAGTCCTGTCTTACAATGCATGCTCTCTGCCACTCAGCTGTGGCCCTTCGCCATAGAAAAAGGAAATCCTTTTAGCACCAGATAGTTTTCAATCTTGAGTGAAATATGCTTTGAAGTCTATACTGTTGTATCTGGTACTGTAGCCTCAAATGCTATTCGGTTCTTCATTACAAAAACATTAATTTGCTTGCCAGATAAGTTCAGTTACAGATTGCTGTTTGTAATAAACACCACTTATGCATCTCCAAAAAAGAAGACACTAAGTTGAATCCAATGTTAGTTGTACTTAGAGTTGACTCTTTGAAGTGGATGGGACTTACACATTCTTTTTAAAGAGTCTACTCTAGGTAGGACTAACATTGGATTTAATCCACAGATTTGGATAACATTTGAATATGCTAATATATAAATGTACAGATGCACATTTAGAAATAATAACTATGGTTTAAATAAGTGAAATAAAAATACACCTTACCAGGGTGGGGAAGCCTGTGGGGAAAATTCAAGACTCCTGCTCTCCATTCTTATAGTTCATACCCCCCCCCCCGATTTGACTTGGAGGCTGATTCGGGGGTCCTAATCAGCCTCGATTCGACTCGGGGCACCTCAGTCCCAGGCTGCCTCACTTCAGATTTGGTTCCAAACCTGAGGCAGGGGTGGCTGCTGTGGCTTCTTGGGTGCCCGTCCCTGCCATAGATTCCCCCTGCCTGCCACTCCCCCTGCTTTCTCCCAGTCACTGCTCCCCACCCCCGCTAGCCCACCCTCCAACCTGCAGGACTTACCCGAGGCCTCCGCATGCCAGTGAACCACCTGGCCGCCTCTCTGGACTGCCATAGATTTAGTATTGTAATCTATGGCCAATGCCCAGCTGCTGCCCCCCCCTGCTCACCTGTGGCTATTTCCAGATGCCGTACTTTACAACACTAAATCTACAGCAGTCCAGGTGGCTCATTGGCTCACACAGAGGCCTCGGGTAAGTCCTGTGGGTGAGGAGCAGCAGCTGGGAGGGAAAAGGAGGGGTACTCACCTGAGCCTGCACCCATGCTGGCAAGCCACCTAGCCTCATCACTGGGCTGCTGTAGATTTAGTGTTGTAAAGTACGGCATCTGGAAATAGCCACAGGTGAGCAGGGGGGTGGCAGCAGCTGGGCATTGGCTGGATTGCTCCCAAAGCAGTTGGCTGGTTTGGGCTGATGTGGCCCAATCAGGTCTTGAAGCAGATTTGAGACAAGGAAGGCTGAATCAGCTCACTTCAACTTGGATTCAGGCTTCAGGATCGAAGCAAAGCACAGCTCTGCTTTAAACCAGACTTGGACTTAAAGCTGTTGTGCTGGATATAATTCTTTATTTGCAATTTTAGATGGGTTTGTGACTAGGGGCAGCGCCACATTTGTGCGGGTCATGGACAAAGTAACCTCTGGAGGCTCCCACACCATTCTGGTGTGTCCCTTCCTGAATTGGGCAGGGATGGCCTCTTTCTTTCTTTCTTTCTTTCTTTCTTTCTTTCTTTCTTTCTTTCTTTCTCATAGAATCATAGAATAGCAGAGTTGGAAGGGGCCTACAAGGCCATCAAGTCCACCCCCCTGCTCAATGCAGGAATCCACCCTAAAGCATCCCTGGCAGATGGTTGTCCAGCTACCTCTTGAAGGCCTCTAGTGTGGGAGAGCCCACAACCTCACCAGGCAACTGATTCCATTGTCGTACTGCTCTAACAGTCAGGAAGTTTTTCCTGATGTCCAGCTGGAATCTGGGTTCCTTTAACTTGAGCCCGTTATTCTGTGTCCTGTACTCTGGGAGGATTGAGAAGAGATCCTGGCCCTCCTCTGTGTGACAACCTTTCAAGTATTTGAAAGAAAGTATTTATTTATTTCTGTAGTGATGGGTACACTAAAAGGTGTAGCCAATGCTACAACTACCCATCATATTCCTTTCCCCAGAGTGCCTATGGGCCCTGCTGCATCAGAGCCTGGAGAAAGGAGTAACGTGTGTGGCTGCAGTCTTGGCTAGAGTTTGGCAGTGCTAGTAAAAAGGAAGACCAGCATTAGCCTCAGTGCGCCCATCCAGAGCCCATAGGTCCGGGCGTTTGCCCGACTCTGCAGAGTGTTGACCCTGGCCCTTGACCCTGTTTGTGACAATTCTGGAAATTTCTAATGTTTCAAATGCTTTTAGTTGACCTCCCCACCACCCCAGAAAAAGAGAGAATGTGCCCTCTATAATAGCAGCGCATATGTGTGCTATTGAAGAGTACCTCATCTGAGCCCTAGCTTCTCAGGTGACACTGCAAGACCAAGAGGCTCAATTCACATGAGATATTGGGTAGAATCCAATTGTGCGCTTGTGCTAGCATCAATGATGTCATGCTTGTGTAAGCCACTGCTTGCACAACAGAACTAGCACTTGTTAGGGCAAAGAGGAGAAGCAGCAATTTGTTGTAGAAATTTGACATTGCCACCAAATGTTGGCAGCAAATCACCATTGTCCTATCAAGCACTAGTTTGCTAGCAAGCATTGGTTTATACTAGTACAAACCATTAGTGCTGGCACTGGGGCATACTTGGATAATACCCATTATCCGCTGGAGAATGTAAAGGTCCTAACCTACTTGAGATCCTACAAGAATAGCATCTAACTTCAGGATCTTGTGTAACTTCATGTGATGGATCTTGAGAGCTAAAGTCATCCTTAAAGCTAATAAAAGATGAAAAACTTTTTACATTCTAAACAGCAAATAAAAGAATTAACAGAAAGGAAGGTTTCCAAAACCCAAAGTGATGAAAAGGAATATTGAATTACACTGGAGGCTATTTAAGAATACTGTATTAGAGGCACAGATGGTCCACATACCTCTGAGCAAAGAAAAAGTAAAAAGGAGAGAGTAAATATGCCATAGTTAAGCTTAGAAATTCAGACATTTAAAGGGACATTGTCAACTTAAATCACACATCTTACGGAAAATTTGTTACCTACTACTGTGACAAATAACACCTGTGAATGCAGAAACTAAAAAAAAAAAGATTTTTTAAATATAGGTTATATTTTCTGTTTCCTTACTTTGGCCAAGATCCAAAACACTGAAATAAGTAAGAGTATTTCTATCAAATCTTTTGCATATTTGGAGGCTCTTTTTCTATATGTTTGGCCTTTCTTCATGGTTCACCTGAAAATGTCATGGAATGTGGAATATAGAAGGGAATGGAAATTACTAAGAGTAAAACTACTCTACTTTATCAGAGGGTCCATGAAAGCTATGCCAGAAAAAAAAAAAGTTAGTCTTTAAGGTGCCACAAGAACCTTGTTCCTTGTTGTGTGACAGGTCATGGTTTCGCTAACTCTCCCCATTCAGTAGTTCCCCTGACCACTCTTCCCACAGTCATGTCTGAATAGGGCCACTATATTTCCAATTTTGCCTAGTACCTCAAGATTTCTAAAACGTTTATATTTATTTATTTATTATTTATTACATTAATATCCCACCTTTTTCTTCTTCCAAGGAATCCTAGGTGGGGTACATAATCCTCCTCCTCTCCATTTTATCCCCACAACAACAGCCCTGTGAGGTAGGTTGGGCTGAGAGTCTGTGACTAGCTCAAAGTCACCCAGTGGGTTTCCATGGTTGAGTGGGCACTAGAACCTGGATCTCCTGTCTCCAAGTCCAAGTGCGCGCGCACACACACACACCTATGAAAACAAACAGAAATCTGCAAAGTACCATTGGATCCATGTTTTATTTCTGGTGTCCCAACATGGTCATAGAATCATAGAATCATAGAATAGCAGAGTTGGAAGGGGCCTACAAGGCCATCGAGTCCAACCCCCTGCTCAATGCAGGAATCCACCCTAAAGCATCCCTGACAGATGGTTGTCCAGCTGCCTCTTGAATGCCTCTAGTGTGGGAGAGCCCACAACCTCCCTAGGTAGCTGATTCCACCGTCGCACTGCTCTACATTCATGAGGAAGTGCTCATGAACACCTCCCTTGGTGCACACCAGACTCTCCTCCCTCCTGATTTTTTTAAAAAATATTTTTAACATTAATTTAAAGGGGGGACCACAAGCTGGGAGGTTGGTGTTCTGGAAAGTGAAGAGTCAGTCGCCAACTCATCTTTATTTCTAAGAATGTCTCTGAACCCCATGTAAGATCCAGAGGTATCCTTAAAAAATAAAAATGGCAGGTTTAGATATACTCTTGACTGTTGGAGCCTTGGAGCAGGGTAAGCAAAACTAATTTGCATTGTGAACTAATTTCTATCTGTACAGCACCATGTACATTGATGGTGCTATATAAATTAATTAATTAATTAATAATAATAATAATAATAATAATAATAATAATAATAATAATAAATATTTCAGTGGGACTGACTCCCAGGCAATTGTGCTTAAGAGTGTATCCTTAAAGGTATAAGATCTTTTTGTCATTTTACAGATGGCAGCTTTATACTTGGAAGAAATAACAGTAATACATATATGCACCATTTCTAATCTGCAGAAGGGCTCAAAGTCCTCAAGTGTCGCCGCCTTGAATTCTTTTGAGCCTTTGAATGCAATCACACATGTATGATGAAATCATTGTCTGTTCCTACACATGTTTACTTAGAAGTAAATCTCACTGTGTTTAATAGGACTTACTGTCAAATATAACTGTATGTAGGATTGCAACTATATTGTTACTTGGAAGGAAGAAGGGGAGTTGCCAAATAATACGACTGGTGAATAACTCTCAAAGGGGAACCAGATAGATTCCCCTCTCTTTTTATTTAATATTCTTCCTAATTCTATCACAGATTAAAAGTTAACAGTTTAGAAATGACAAGAAAGGGGTTAGACAGAAAGGATTAGGTATAAAAAACATAGTTTGCTATAAAATTATTTGGTAAATTATTATCTACTCTTGTACATTTAAATAGACCATTGGGAAAAATCCAATGTCTTGCAAGCAAACTTACAAAGGAACCTTCCTTTCCTGTCCTCCAGCTGTAGCCTCTTGCACCACCTCCCCAAATCTACTCCAGAGCGTTCCCTACCCCTCTGAGCAGATTTTAAGGGTCTGTAGGGACTACAGGGGTTAGGTAGAATTGACTCCCTTTCTATTCAGTGGAAAGGGTTAAACAGAGACAACCTATTTCATTTATTTTGAAGATTGATACCTTGCCTTTCAATCAAAAAATCACCAAGGTAGCTTACATCAGATGGTAAAAATCTAACTAACAAATCCACACATGCACAACTCAGTGGCCCTTAGTCCTTTGGTGATGGTTGAGGCTATAGTGTCCCCCCACCTCTCCAGTTCTGCAGTCCCTGGGCAACTGGCAGTTGAAGCAGAGAATTATTTCTGGTAGAAAGGGAGAGCAAGCTCTCTGCAGCTGCTTGGTTATGATCTTTAGCAGATTTCAATATTTCTTTAGAAAGGATTTAAAGCACTGACATTAAACAGTTTTGTTCTTTGTAATACTGGAGTTATTCTAAAGATTACTCTTGGAAGTTTTTCATCGATCCTAAAGTTCGGTATTCTCCTAGTTTGTGATTTTTGCAAACTAAAAGATAAGCCAAGTACATTATTGTAGAAAAGGAAGTCAGCACCATTTTAAAGGACCTCTATGTGAATTATTTCTATTTCATAAGAAATGCACACTCTCCTATGCAATTGGGTCTATATCATGCAAGTCTCCAGCTCTTTTTTTTTTACAGAGCGAGAATAAGCATTGCTTTTTCTCTGCACAGGTGTTAATCAGTGCTTCATAACCCTGGGCATATCCCATAGTAGAAAATATTTTAAAGTCATTTTGGTTCATTTAGTAACAACAGGTTGGATTTGACACTTGCACAAGGATGAAAACAGGGTTTCCACAAGTAGTAGAAGCTTTGCTGCTAGTGGAATGGCACCACTGGACATAACCCAGCATCTGGAGGTCACAGGTTGCCCACCCATGATCTATTTGCAGGAGATTATTCTGAGACCTGGCTGACCAGCTACCCATTCTGTTCAATTAACAATTAAAATAACAAGACTGATGGGAGTGAATCACAGGAGAAACTGATACCTTGTTAGTGTCAGTTATATGTCTATAAATAAGATGCTCTACTTATGTATGTTGTACAAGTCAGAATAATTAACTAGCCTGAGCTTAATTTAAACAGCAGACAACTGCTGGCTATTCCATCTCAATGGGCTTGTTCAGACAACGTGCTAAGCTATAGTTAGGCCACTAACTCTTTTGCAGCAAATAGTTAATATGTTTAAACCATTGTTATGTTGCCACCATGGTTAGGAATGGTTCACATGACACACTAAACAATAATGTTTAGCTCAAAATGCTTAACCACTGTGGCTTAGCGTATCTTCTGAACAGGGTCAATACATATTCTTTGTGTACTATTTGTTTCTTTTAGCTGTGTCTGAAATTCAAATAAACACAGGCATGTGAAGGAGGTTATAGAACAGAGTAATTCTGCCTACCACCTCTATGAAGCTGATGCAAAATCCACTTTCCTGAATCTAAGAGAAATTGCACAGCCTCAGCTATAAACATTTTGATATTTGATAATCGATGCTCTGCAGGAGTACCTTCCAAGCCCAGCTGTATGGATTCCCTCTGCTCTCTAGAAGGCACTACACCCTACGTGCTGTTTCTAAGCTACATTTAACACAATTGCCATCAGCACTTAGGAAGCAGTTACCACAGAAACCCAGCAGAGACCAATTAGTCACATGATTAAATTATTTAAAATAACCCAAGGCATCTGCTGCCTTGTTCAACTCACTTTTTTTTCCATTCTGCGAGGCACTCAAATGACATACTGGAACTATGAGAGATGGCAAAAGTCATGATCTTTTCAATACTGAGAAATAAATATTTATTTTATATTTATAAAATATCCTATGTGCAATCTCAGGATCAGCAATAAAAACTTTTTTTAAAAAAGAAGAAGCAATAAATATGCAAAATATTTTATGAGGATCTTTGTGGAAATCCTTTATATTCACATCTCTAGATCATTGATTGTTTGTATATATTGAAGAAAGAAATCCTATAATTTTACATTCTCACATTGTATTCAAGGTACAGACATCACATTTTATTTTTATTCCATTTCATTGATTTATGTACTATGACTCTGCTCTAATTCTTTATTTTTTTGCAAAGTGTATGTAGCATCAAATTTACAAAACATCAGACTTAAACAACAGTGGGATTTGTTATATGAGGTGTAAGAGGATTTAGAAATATTTTCAATAGCACAGTTAAGATTTTTAGAGGCCTTTAATGACAGCTTTAACAATACTTTCCTTAGGTAGCTCTGTAATATGTATTGGTACTTGACCCAAGAAGTACTATGATGCCTCATCTGTATTTCACAGTTAATAGTGTTATAGCAATCTGACATGCTTAAGTAGTCCAAGCTGCCTTTGTAGTAATGCTGCTGTGGAGTCGAGTGGCAGTTTAATAATGCAGGTCAGAAATCCCAGGTTGTTCTGAGAGGCAAAAATGTACAGTGTTATTGTTGCATAATAAATCAGGTCATCATCCTTGCTTCGTTTATAGTCCTATTAATGATATACACAAAATACTCATGTTGTATTAAAGGATTTACTTATTACCCCATTGCCATACTTTTGGAAGAAGGCCCACAAAGTCATATATTTTTCCTCAGTCATCTCATAAAATAAATGGGACAGTGCTATATTCATCCCATCATATTAGCTTTTTGTGGGTGACTGAAATTACTCCAAGACACAGGATGAGATTACTCCAAGGCAGGAAGTCCATAAAATAAGTCAAGAATTACTGAAGATCTGCAGCAGAAATAGTCAAACCAATATCAAAATCTAAATTCAAAAGTGTGTGCAATTTATGTGCAACAAAGATAGTTCTATAGATACAGGAAGAAGTAAGTCCTCCTTCCCATATTATTTTGCTCTTACTGCTAGAAATAGCCTTTTTTCAACCTTACAGGCAGCATTCATCACGCTGTAACCACTAACATAAATTACATTGCACTACTCTAGCACAACTCTTAACAGTGTTAGTTGGCATGCCAGTGTCCTTGAGAAATAGGTGGACCAGCTACTGCTACTGACATTGTGCTAGCTAGAGTAGTTTACGCTAGTGCAACATAATTTACTTGAGCAATTGTGCCCTGTTGGATGCTGCTTTATATATGTTAAATGGGATAGTAGGATCTGATACAAAAACTGTGACTAGGTTGGGCACTTACACATTACCAAAAAAGAAGAAATGCACTACACATACAAAAACCAGATTTGCATATGTTAATGTATATGTATAGATGAAAACTGGGAAGCAATTACTATAATTTAAATAGAAATTCCATATATCTCACCCTAGTGGGGAAGTTTAGCCAGGTTATCTGTGTGCCTGCTCACTCTGCTGTCCAGGTGCTAATTGTTGATGGGAAACTTGAGGGTGCTTCTCTGCCCTTCCTTCTTAAGATATCTTATCTTTAAACTGGATTTGGCTTGGTCAGCCATTCAGATAGAAGATACCTTCAAATAGAGGACTGTCTTCTGCCAAGGCGGGACACATGGCTGCCCTAAGTAGCACGTAACTTTTTAGTTTATTGTAATGGCCATGGTTCTGTGCTTTTTGCAGCAGCTTGGACACAGAATTTAACTAGGTGAGACATTTCTTGACATGGCAATACAGTATGGATTAAGGAAGTTTCTCCTGCATTTCTGCTTGTCAGGCTGCAGTTAAACTCTGAGGAGCAGGGCAAATATACAACAACAACAACAACAACAACAACAACAACAACAACAACAACATGGCAGCTCCAGTGGTAGCTGCAGGGAGGCTGCTGCTATGGTTACATTTAAAATGGGCATTATGGTGCTGCTTAAGCAATGTGAAGACCCTTGGTTAGATCCAGATGTAGGCATGTGCGACACAGCTGGTGGAAATAGATTTTCCCACCTCTTGTTACCATGCCATTCCCTCCAGCTCTCCAAAATGCTGCCCAGAACATCAGAGAACCCTGCTGAATGGGGTAGGCTGTTGTGGTGCTGAAGCCCCCCCCCCCCCAAGATTAGGCAGAGACACCTCCCAAGAACAGAACTCAGTTTACAGAAGATGCCTCTGTCCTATTTTTGGGTATCTCCTCCCCACTACTGCCTATCTCAGGGTATCCTGACCTTCTTTGTGGCATTTTTAGGGTCTGGGTTGGCTGCTCTAGGAAAGACGGTCCCGGGAAGTCGGCTTCCACTAGCTCTGTTGCATACGCTGAAATCTGGATCCAACCCTTTGATGAGTTTTAACAACACACATGAATTCAAAACATAAATTCAGTTGTCTCCTTCATTATGCAGTCTATTCTTCCTCCTCCAATACTACTGTCCTAATTATGGGCTTGAATGAGAAGGGCATGTATCTGGTTTAAATGGAGAGCAACATGTATTAGAACAGAATTTAAATAATGCCCAGAATAAATAAAGGGCTAGTTAAGAGAAGATTTGTTTGCTGTTTCTGAACATGGCAATAGAAAGTAATGTACCTTTCCAGTACTGTTCCTTGCAAAAAGGGCCGGCTGACAGAATTGCATGAATAAATTAGAGATCCCCTGGTGCATTAATGCATGCCTAGCAGAGCAAGCAGCAGCCACGCTTAATCTACAATGCACTTTTATGAGATGGAAGAAATAATTGTCTGAGAGTTAAATGTATTTTTAAAAATGTTACAAAATTTTGAGATATTGCTCAAAGGAGAAAAAAACTAGCAGAATGTAGCTAACAGTATTTTAATTAATACGGTGAAGATATCAGGCATTGAAACACTTGGTAGACTAGGCTAGCTCACGTCGCTTTTGGAAATGAGGCAAACACCTGGCAACGTTGCTGTACAGATGTCCCACTACGAGGCTGAATCTGATTATGTTGTGAAGTCCTTGCCCATACAGTGAGCTTTCACACAGTGTCTTAAAATCCAGCAGGAAGAGGAGCAAAGCTTACACAAGATGTGTTGTAGTTAATGTGACTTTATATGTGATGCTTCTTTCACAGAATCTAATATTAAGGGACATGAAAACTCCATCAAAATAATGACCAAAATACATACATTTAAGAGTATGATCTTCAGAATGAGTATTCAATTAAAAATGAGAGGGCTTATTAGGGAATTTCATGTTGCATATGAAAGTCTTAATGAATATACATAATAAATACTGCCAAGATATTTGAGCAGGCATATGCCACTAGAAAAGCATTAGGTTTAATAGGGAGTATTAATGGGAATTTGATTCAATTATTCTGCTGAATGGAACATTTGGTTGCAAGTACTAGGCAAAATTCTAACATTTTAGGCCATGAGCTGATTTATAAATGCCTGAGTTCCACTGCTCCAGGGGCTTCAGTGAATGTTATGATTAGTCAGTGTATTTGTGGTGGTGGTGAATTATCACTAGACAGTCTTTAAAAGTCAACTGGTATTTGTGTGGCTAAGGAAGATTGACTCGTTTATCTATCCTAAAGAATTTTTTAAAAAAAGTTAAGATGCAACAGCAGTTTTAAAATAGGTGTTAAAAACTCAGGACCGGCTCCAAGTTTTTTGGGTCCTTTGGGAAAGATACCATCAATGGGCCACCTCCTTCAGTTCTGTCTACCTTCTCACCACTATTGTCACCAGCTGCTATTGCTCCTCATCCTCTTTGTCATCATTGCTACCACTTGCTTGCCTGACAGGCAGAGAGCCAGTGAGCAAGTGGGCAGTGGCATCTCCTGCTCCTCCTTCTCACCACCAGTGTTGTCTTGGCTAGCGTGAGAGGCAGGTGAACCAGCAGGCTGCCATGACATAATGGGGGAACAACTCTAAGGGTCTCTTGTCAATGGGACCCTGCTGGGGTGTGGGCCCTTGGAAGGTGCCCACACCCCTACCTTTGATGCTGGCCCAGACAGGAATGCTGATATATGCTAACTATTAGGGGAAATTAATTATAATCACACACACACACACACACACACACACGGGAAAAGATGCTTCTTCATTATAAGAGCACCACAGTAATGGAGCAAGTGGCCTATGGAAATCATAGAGTATTTTTTCTTAGAAGTTTTAAATGCAAGCCTGGATATGTACTTATGATGCATGCATAATTTATTGCATTTGCTTTAGTGCCAGGGTTTGGAGTAGTTAAATTATCATGGAGCATCTCTCTAGTCTGAACATTCTAATATTTCATATGGAACTAAAGTTCCTGATGGCATTACTCATTTGTTTGCAGTTTCTCAAAGTACTTCTACTATATTCTTTGTTCCTCAAAATCCTATGCTTTCCAATAACAGAATTTTAGAAAAAACTTCCAAGTGTTTACTTGTGTTTCAGCTGGGTGACTTTAGGAATCTGAATACAGCAGCAGTAGCAGCAGCAACAACAACAGCTGGAAGTGACTTTCCTTTTTTCAGCACAACCTTCCTATATGTACTTCTATTACTCTGAAACAGGAAGTGGCAAAGAACTAGCAGATAGCTGGATACTCTAAGCAACATGCTAGGGCAGCCTCCCCCAACCTGGTGCCTCCAGATGTTTTGAACTACAACTCCTGCCATTCCAGATCATTGGGCATGGCTGTCTGGGGTTCAAAACATCTGGAGGGCACCAGGTTGTGGAAGCCTAGGTTAAAAATACCAGCAACCGTGTGAAAATGCAATGAGGATCTGTGTGATATAGGGTACTGCGAGCGATGGAGGCAGCTAAGGGAAAGATACTTCACTCCTAGGCTAGGTAGTTGGTTATTGTGGAAATAGGGGTGTGTGTATGGGGGTGAGGATTAAGGATGCCTGTCTAGAACAGATGTGTACTAATTTGGCGTATGTAGGTGAAAACACATGCCAGTGCTCGGCCTTCCAAACCCTGTGGGGTATTTTAATGTTCCTCTCCAAACCCAGTGGGGCAACATTTTAACTTTTCCATTAATGCAGCACAAAACTGCCCAAGAGGGGTTTGTTTCTGAAACCCACTAATAACAGTCATAGTTTACAAAACAGTGTATGAGCCAAAGCATTCTCGAACAAAACTATACCAACTATTTGGATGTAAATAAATGCAGCCAAAAGCCATGCTTTGCCAGCTGGAGCAAAGAACAGGCTGAAGAATTGTTAAATGAGATATGTCACTTTTATTATCTCCGATTTCTGAGCCGCATACATCATAGTAGACTCTTCTGTCAGTTCTAGTCAGATTAAAAACTACAGTGACATGTTTCTTTCTCTGCTCCTGAATGGGAAATCAGATTTCACTTATATTACTAATACGTACCTGAAAAGACATGTTTTATTTTTCCATGCTCAAGGGTGTCTCAGAAAGAAACAGTTGTCATGAACTATCTGTAAGATGATTCCCTTCTCTAGAGAGTTTATTACCTTTCATCTGTCATTACCCTGAGATATTTACAGGTTGAATATTCATTACCACAGAATTTAAGTACTGGGAGATAGCTTGGCACTCCTCTTCCATGTTCTTTAATGTTTCTATTCTATTCTAACAAAATACATGAACTCTGCAGTATTTACCTCAAGTGCAAAGAGTATGTGTAAGAAGGGATTTTTGACTGGTCAGGTTTCCTGTCAGGTTAAAAAGTCCTTTGTTTCCATTAAGGTTTCTGAAACATGACAAATTATATTTTCTATTAATATCCTTCATTAATGAGTTTCACTACAATAAAAGTTTCTAGAAAGCTGCATTTTGACAGCTGCTGAAGCCTGTTTGATCTGGACTGAGTAATCATTACGGCTTTGTGAGATATTTTATACTTCTTTAAATAAGAAGGAACTCCCAATAGGCATTTTTTTTAATGAAATGAGTATGTACAGTAATATAGTGGGATTGTCCAGTCCTGTCAGATATTGTAGCAGGTCTTGTGCAGTACATCCACTGAACTTCCCACATGCAGGATTTTCACCGCATGCATAAATGATGCAGGACTGCAGCCAAAAAACTGCAGTCCTGCACAGGCTTCATTCTTTTAATTAGGATTCTACAGCATTCTGTGAAAGTCCCTTTTAAATTAAAGGAAATGTGCAGCTGCGCTGCTTAGGGAAGTAGTAATCCTAAATACCTTTCAGTGGGACTTTCTTCTAAACCAATGTGTTTGGAATCAGATTACAGGTGTTCAAATACATCTAGGAGTAATATCTCAGTCAGCCAACTCAGTGTAACATTGTGAACAATGTAACAGTCTGTTTCTAAATGAGTTCTAGACCAGCGGTTCTCAACCTGTGGATCGGGACCCCTTTGGGGGTCGAATGACCCTTTCACAGGGGTCGCCTAAGACCATCGGAAAACACATATTTCCAATGGTCTTAGGAAACTGTATTGACTGAACTATGTCATGTATCATCTTTTGTATTATTAAAGCTATTGTTATGTATTATTTTCATTAGCAAACCATCCCATGACAATGGATCATGTAGAGAAGAACGAAAATAATTTTATGGTTGGGGGTCACCACAACATGAGGAACTGTATTAAAGGGTCGCGGCATTAGGAAGGTTGAGAACCACTGTTCTAGACCATTAATAATTGTTTTTCATGCAGCTTGGTCTGCATGTTCATTTTGCCATCTGATAAACCCCTATAGCATAATCAGTGGAATTTGTTCCTGCTTCTGAGAACATTGCATGATATGTATAGCTCACATCATATCATTTATTTTAGGATAAACATTACATGTTATACAGGCTAACATGTAGTACAGGTATTACCAAAGCATATCATACCAAACAAGCAAATTGCAGAATTAGGGCAGATTGCAGATCTGATTCTTCAATATTGGCATAAATCACTACATAGGATTCAGCTGAAGTTACAAGTACCTGTGGTCCAGTTCAAACAATTTATTGCAAAGAGAAATCTAAATGTGAACTGGACTGAATTATAGTCTGTAGCCATTTCTATTATCTCGGCAATCCCCCCCTCCCTGGGTGATCATAGGAATCAGTGCAGCTATACCAATCTACAGATTGTTTCATTTACACTTCATTTTAACTATTTAACTAAATAAAAATGTCAGGTGTTATATTAATTTTTTATCCCACACCTCCAGCACATCTGTGCTATCAGGGCTGCTTACAATAAAAAAAATCATAGAAAGCTAAGATTAAATAATGTAACATCTTCTGTGAAAGTATTTTAGATGAAGGCAGATATGCTTTAATATTTTTGTTTTCAGTTTATCTTAGCTGTGTAAGCCAGCTTCCCCCAATCTGGTGCCCTCCAGATGTGTAGGACTACAACTCCCAGAATCTACCAGCCAGCCATGGCTGGGTATGCTGGGAGTTGTAGTCTGACACATCTGGAGAGCTGCAGATCAGGGAAGGTTGGCATAAGCTGTGACAGAATTGCATATATCACACATTTGATTTTTAAAAATAGTTACCTAGATATTATTTCTGGAACTGTTATTTAACTTCAATATGAACGTGGGCATGTGCATATACACACAATGTGTCATCTTTTGAGATGAACTGCATTGGTTGTTTAGATATTGAGGGAGAATCCATATGGCATTCTCTCTCCTAGTGCATCAGTTGGAGGGAAATACAATCTCCAAGCATCACAATTTTGAGTCCCTCCATTCCATCAGAAAGTGCATGCATTACAATAGCAAATCATAAGAAGACACTAGTTGTGTGAGTGTTGCATATAACAACTGGGTATTGACTGTGCCATCAGCTTGATGAGCCACAGAAGTATCTGCCCTCTGCCTGTGCCATTTTATAATTTAGCTTTTCGTTAAAAGAAAAAAAATCAGATTTGTTTTAAACAAATGGTTTCAGCAGAAAAGCAGCATTCTTGGGTGTACAGACTGCTCATGCATTCATATTTTAAAGAAAACTACAAACACCTATAAAGGTACCAGACTTTACCCCTGAGGCCCCAACATGGTGCCAATGGACAGTTCTCTTGGCTCATACCAGGCTCCCTGCCCTTCCTGATTTTATTTCTTAAGGACAGTATCCAAAGGTGACCATCTGCAAGCGGTCAGCCCCACTGATGCTGTTGTGCAAGTGTAGGCCACTGCTTATGCAACAGAGATTTAGCAAGGGCAAGCTGAAGCAAGTGTAAATACTCGCTTATGGAACATGGCAGGTTGTCAGAGCTCACCTAATAAGGGAGCTCTGCCAATGTGCCCCATTCCAGAAACTAATGTTTCTGCTCATTTAGGAGCTTTCTCCTGAAGGCATTAAATCTCCACTGCACATGCTTGCACAATGTTTGTTCTGCTTGCACAGCTGCATTATTAGGGCTTGCTACTTGTGGAACAAAAACTGCTGTGGGCTCCACTTGTGGACAGTCACCATTGGATACTCCCCTTAGATTTGTTTTAATTCTACAAAAGCTTGATGAACTAGCTATCCATTTATAGGAACTATGTATCTATCGCTAAGGCAGCCCTTGTCTACATTACATGAAGACAGGATATCAAACCACTTAGCTGAATCTCTGCTAGTACTACTTTAGTGTTACAGGTAATTTTTTCATCGTATCTGGAGAAATCATTGCATCATTCTTCTGGATGATCCTTCCATAATTATTTGCACAATAATACAAAGGGATTTTATTAGCTGATTATTTTCCTTAATGTTTAAATATTTGTGGTGTTTAGCATTTTCTTGTGTTACACCAAAACTCATGTGCTTCAGCTCTGAGGGAAAACACTAAAGTATGTACTGTATATTTGGACTAATAATTTACATTTTAACTGGATACTTTACATTTTGTCAGCTATTGCCTAGAAGCAAATTTTGGTAGAGTTTGTTTTGCAAAAGGAGCATCCTTTGAATGTTTGCATTCTATCTAACTTCCTCTAACTTCCTTTATATTCCCTAACTTCCCTCTAGCTTAAATGTCCTGTCTCTCTTGTGCTGATAGTATCACAGTATGTTACTTCCTTGGAGAAGATAGACAAGTTGCTTCTGTTTATATTGAGGGTAACAATGGTGCCTTGTCATTTGATATATGTGCTCTATTTGTGGCATATTTCATTACTTTAATGGCCAAATCTATCGCTGTAGCTGTCTTCACAGCTTCAGTGAAACATATGGCCACTCACAGTACACTCCTAAGCATATCTGCTCAGAAGTAAATCCAACTAAGATCAATTGGAACTACTCCCAGGGAAATATGTATAGGATTGCAGTCTTAAGTAAGGAAATTTGTCACAAAGGGAGCACATGTAGTTAAATTGTTGTTAACCAGGAGTAACATAATTATTGTGGTTTTCAGAAAAGCTTAAATGGTTCCTCCATTTCTGGAGCTGTTTAAAAAACAAAAACAAAAATTTGATCCTTGGTTGATTGATATTATTTTCGTTTGTTTCTGACTGTTTGGAGGATGTCACAGGATGTATGTTTTGTTGCAACTTAAAGCAACGAAACAATGTATACACCATTGTGCAAGTAGCCACATTGATCTATTGCCAAAATTCCATATGGGATAGTAAAATATTATGTTTCAAATATGCAATCCCAAACATGTTTACTCTAAAGCAATTTCTACTGCTTTTAATTCAGGATACTCCCTAGGAAGTGTATATATGATTGTACTTTAAGTATCAGCATACAAGCATTTGAATTCTTCTGATTTATTCTTTGCACAGACATCGAACCGACCCCTTCCCAGCCTCCCCCCCAAAAAATGTGGGGTGGGGAGAAGGAAAGAAAAATATATTGTTGGTTTTTATATGTTCAAAGAGGCCATGGCTTCTTTGTCTGTGCATGACTTGTTCCAACCTGAGATATTTTTATACCAGTCACAATCTAACCTAATTAAATATGGAAAATGCTGCTTACCTTCTATTTATTTATTTATTTATTACATTTTTATACCACCCAATAGCTGAAGCTCTCTGGGCGGTTAAGACTGTTACCAAGGGCAGACTGAGGATATATAGGTATATATTCCTCATGTTATTTTCTATAACTTCAACAGCCTAAAGAATAAATAAGGTGAACTTAAAAAGCTACAGTGTTGCACAAACAGACTTCTGCTCAAACAACGGAGCTTTCCTCCCTCTCCTCCCTTGTGATGACCACCATAGGGTGCTCCAGAGCCCCTGCCAACCCTCCAGAACAGTTTGGGTTGAGTGTGGGCTGCAGGGAGTGAAGGCATCTACTCCACAGGATGATGTCTGGATTTCACTCAAAGTCTGCACACTACTTAGTGGTTTTTGGCTGGTATTTTTGCTATCCCTGTATGGAACTTTTACTTTAAAGTAGGGTCCACTGAAAGTGATTAGCCTTATGTCCAAGAAAATATGGCTGGAACTGATGTGCCCATCCAATGCCAGGTTTATACAGTCCCTTCTCTTTAGTATAGCCATAATTTGAATTGCAGCCAAAGTTCAAATACATGAACAGAGTATTTTAAGGAAGTGGTTCTTGGCACAGTCATTGGTGATCCAGCTGCTCAGTTATGCACACATCACTTTTGGTATCCAGCTGATAAATTGCACTAAAAATATCTCAGAGTCTTTCTCATTGCCATGTAAATAATGACCATAGCGTTGCAACTGAATAATGGTTACGCCTGTTGTAGAGAATGTGGTTGGCTCAATTGCTAGTGGCAAAGGAAGTGGTCTTTTCAAATGTACATCAGAAGGGATCTTCATATAAGACACTTTCCCAGAGAAACAATTTGCACTGCAAACCCTTTCAGAGCCATTGAGTTTTTAATCTGACAGAGGGGGAATGTCTTTCCCTGAAGTAATAAGGCTTAGAGGGGATTCATAGTATTTCCTAAACTATCCTCTAAGTTACCCAGTAAGAGCAATGATGCTTGGCACAAAAAAATAATGGAACATACAGGGGTGGAGAAAAATTGAAATGGCAAAACTTTCCTCTTCTACTCTGTTATAGAAGATAACATCAGGGTCACAGTGGTTGCCTCACTATTTTGGAACTCCTAGAAGTCCATCAAAGTCCACGCCTAAATATTTTCTAGAAGAACATAAGACTTCCTTGTTTGAGCTGGTAGGTTTAAGCAAGCATGGGGGAAATGTTAATTTAAGTGTATTTTTAAATACTGTATTTTTTTTTTTTTGTTTAACCCTTGTTACTGACCCTGAGCATTTGAGAAGGGATGGGACTGAAAATGATTTAGATAGACAGAATCATAGAATCATAGAATAGTAGAGTTGGAAGGGGCTTATAAGGCCATCGAGTCCAACCCCCTGCTCAGTGCCGGAATCCACCCTAAAGCATCCCTGAAAGATGGTTGTCCAGCTGCCTCTTGAATGCCTCTAATGTGGGAGAGCCCATGACCTCCCTAGGTGTCCTTCTCAGGATTCAATCTGTGTAGGGATTAAACACACAAGGAGAGGGAGTGCTCTAGTCCTACCCTCTCCTCATGCATTTCTATAGGCCTGAACTCATGGAGGGCAACATGCCAATCAGGTCTCTAGAAAATAGGCATCCTTCTGGCTGAATGGAGAGCCTCCTCTAGAGCGCTCCCTCTCCTCGCATATTTCCTTCCTATGCAGATTGAATGCCTGGATAGGGATAAAGGCAGCATAAGAACTGCTCCACTCTTGTCCGGTTTTTGGCAGAATTAGCAACTCCGTGTTTTGCTTGTTGAAACCTTTTATAGTTCTGAGTCTGACAGCAGAAGTGATAGTGATAGTTATGGGAAATGATTTGGATCTATTGTTTTCATCATCTTTATAAGAATCAATTTTTGTGGTTATAAAGCAAGTTAAAAAAAGCCCACAAAATCCAAACCCACAAAGTTAAGACTGGCACTACAACATTGCTTTGTCAGGAACTGAGCTAGCTGTAACTTTTTTTTACATTGGATTCTGTCACAATCTAATACATTTTTGACCATCTTCTCCTGATAATGTTGTTGCTTCACACGAGGTTTCACGTTTTGTAAGCCTTTACAACACAGCTGCACTCCAAAACAAAGCAGAATGTGTGTACAGTATAATGTGCATTTAATGGCTGCACTAGATTCTTCCAACCATATGTACAGAGTGGAATACATTTCAAAACAGTATTCCACTGCCAGAAGCAAGTAAACAAATGGGGCACCACATTGTGTGTTGGTGGGCTTGTGACCTAGGCCTCCAAAGGAGTTGATTGTTACTTTCAATGGCTTAAAACAAACAACATTGTCATTGATACAGGTGATTTGATGTCTCTTCTAGATGAAAGAACTCTCTATAATTTCCTCTTTCTTTTTACCAACAATTTTACCACCAATTAGTCTTATCTAACTTTTGAAGCTGACCACTTAGCAAGCAGTAAAAGTAAGAAGAACAACAATCACATGCATCTTGGTTTGTATCCAGTCCTAGCTGGCTGCCAGTGGAATGGAAACTGCTGGAGAAATGGATTTCCCTTCAGCTGCAGCCTCCTGCACCCCCCCCCAAATCTGCTCTGGAGGATTGGGAGACCCTCTGGAGCAGATTTGGAAGGTGTGTGTGGTGGTGGTGGTGGTGGGGACTGAGTCAAAAAGTTGCTAATGCTTGAACGAACACAGCATCTTTATACCTGGTACACATTACAGAGATATTCTGTGGAGAGCTATGTTTGGGCTGAAACCAATGGACTTCCTCTTCTCATCCCATAATGTGTTTGTGACAGGCAAATTAGTCCCATTTGAAATGAGCTGAAATACAGACTGTTTACAAATTATTTTGGCCTTCATATTAAAATTTAGAGTAGGTTGAACATTTTCGCTACTGCCTTAAACATCTTAGAATTATTGATGATTGCCTGAAGAAATAAACAGACTTCCGTAGGAGATTTTATATACATAGCTTTGAAGCAGCATAAGGCAACCCCCATTACCTTGTCAGCATTTATTATAGAAAGGGCAGCAGTGCTGGAAGTCAGCAGTAAGAACAAGCTTCTAGACTTTTAAAGTCAGACGAAGATCGAAAAATGCTGCTGGCTATTGTAATGAGAAACACCACTAAGTTACTTCATTGTTACTTCAAATTTTGCTTCATTGCTTAATTCTGCTACATTTTAATATCATCTATAATTTAATTCCCATTAGCCTTGCACCTTCTTCTTCCACTGTAACCATAAAATAAAACATTCACACAATTTATCAGTTAAAAAAAGAGTGGGGTACAATTTGTGCAGAACACAGAGCATCAGCAGACAGGGGAAATCGTGGTTCCTTCCTGTTGCTTCCCCCCCCCCCGTTTCTGTCTCACAATACTTCCTCCTTCTTCATCCAGGGGAAGAAAGAGGAAGTAAGCAATGACCACGTGGCCCATTCAGTGGCTGTTTTTATTGCGCAGCTTTTCCTGCACACAGTAGGAAATGGCAACACATTTTGTCGTTCCCCCCCCCCCCAAAAAAAAAAACAGATTTACTGGGGGTCTGTTTTGTGACGAGAAAAAGGCCAGAAGGAGTGGGAGACGCATGGGAGGTGGACGTCGTCATCATAAGGACCCATGAACATCTGTAAGTGGGCAGAAAAGAGCGTGCGATAAACACTCATCTGATGATGCTCAGAGTCATTTCATCTCAGTCACATCTTGTATAATGTGCTTGTGGCCATGAAGCTTTTCTGTCTGGTATATTTGACATGGAGGAAGGGGCATGTTCCATGCAGAGCAGCTAAAGGATGCAGGGCATGCACTGTCCCTTTTTGTCTTGCATCCTCTCTTTGCTCTTCCTCGCCTCAGAGAGAGAGAGAGGGAGAGAGAGAGAGAGAGAGAAGCATGAAAACTGAGGATTTGTCAAGAAGCAAGAAGAGCTGATGCTCATTCCCTGGACTTGTTCCCCTGGAACCACCATTGCTAGCTGAGCCTCAGTGGGTATGCTTAATCTTTAAGTGGCAGATCCAAACTATATAGTTATCCAGCATACACACACACACACACACACACACACACACACACACACACACACACACCTGCCCTGACTCAACAACCAGTTAGTTGCAAGGAATTAGAGCTTGTAAATACCTGATCGTACAACTTAGGCAAAGACTGTATAGTATAGTGAACAAAGTGTTGAGACCCAGGTTCAAATCACCACTCATCCATGAAATTCACTGGGTGATCCTGGTCTAGTCAACCTCACCTATCCCTCAGGGTTGTTTTGAGGATAAATGTGTGTGGAGGAGTCACTTCCCAGAGCTACTTACAAGAAGACATGGAATAAGTGGCTGTATTCAGACATCACTTTAAGCCATGATAACGTAATAAGCTACTTACAATAGCTAATTTTTTAAAAAATAAGCTACTGTTATCAGCCCTCCACGATCAGACAAATAAGGTACTGTCCATAATCTGAGTCATCCCCCACCACTTCCTGTCCTGCTGCAGCCCTTCTGCCCCAGCAGTGGTGCTGTTTCACCCATTGACAACATCACAGCAGCCTGTTTTAATCTTCCACAGTAGCCCAATGAGAGGGGAGAGGTTAATTCATCACTTCCAGCATCACCACAACAAGGGCATAGGGACTCTAAAGTAATGGAAGTATACAGGATCAGGATCAAACTTCATATACAGCCCTCCTAGTTGGGAGGCACCTGACTTACCATCAAAACTCTGAGCAATTACACACAAAGCAGCAAAACCTCCAGATGCACCAAAAAGGGGGCACACACAAATAAACTCTTGGAAGTTTGCAGGATGAGGACCAAACTTCATTCACAGGCTCCCCTAGCATGGATGCACACACGGCTCATTGAAATTCCTGTGCATGTCAAAGCCAGACGAGTGAAAGCACATTTTCACCAAAAGGGCAGGGGGTGGCTATAACTCCATGGGAGTTTGCTGGAGTGGGAAAAACTTCATACACAGCATCTCCTGGTGATGAAGCATATAAGGCAAAACGACAACCCTGTGCCCTGCTGCCGCTTGATGGAGATGGTGTTTGTCCCTTGGGGAGGCTGTAGAGTGCACTGCCGGGGGAAAGGTTAGGGTGGGATTGGGCTGCAAGCACAATCAGTTGCTAGGCATATCACAGAAACAGATTTGCCACCTGGAGGAGAGCGGAGGTAGTGATTTTGATTGCTCTTGCCAAGCGAATTGGTAGATGACCAAAATAATCCACTGTGGCTGTCACACAACATGATAACTCATGATGGCTTACTTAACCCATTATGGGTTATTGCAATGTTTGAACCCAGTCAGTGCATATGAACACACACGTTCACATGCACTGTGCAGTGGCACTTGACAGATTTCCACCCTTCTGCAACCCCAACATTACAGAAGCCCTTGATTCCAGAGTTGCAAGGATCTTGAATAAGTTGATAGCCATTAGGAAAGTAGGGCTGAAAGAAAAAAACGTACATATCCACAGATGACGTTTGATGCTGCTTGCATCAGTAGAGTGGAAAATGCACACACAGGGCATGTGAGAGGCTGCAGAAATCCTGAAGCAGAAGCCCAAGTGAGAAGAATTTCATATATCGACTGGAAGTTATCAGCCAAAGCTTTTCTGCAGGTCATTACTCAACTTTGATGTGAGATGTTCACCAGGTGGCACAACAGGGTGTAGTTACAATATGAATAATCCATGCAAGCTTTCTTCATACCTCTGGAGGTCTACAACTTATTACCATTAGATAACTTATATAATTCCAGAAAACGTGGTGATACTTACTAGCTTAGATTGTGTTTAAAGCAGTTTAGATTAATTCATGGTCTAGAAATGGCTACCAGCCATGATAACTAACAATGTACTCCTTTGCATGTATGTTTATTCGGATGTAAGTCCCATTGTTTACAATCTTGATATTCATCCAAGGAAGTGTGGGTAGGATTATAGCCTAAGATAGGGTGACCATATGAAAAGGAGGGCAGGGCTCCTGTATCTTTAAGAGTTGTATAGAAAAGGGAATTTCAGCGGGCGTCATTTGTATGCATGCATCACCTGCTGAAATCCCCTCTTCATCACAGTTAAAGCTGCAGGAGCCCTGCCCTCTTTTCATATAGTCAGCCTACTGAGGATGTTGCCTAATTAGGGGAACAATACTTCTAATTCTGAGATGCTTTGGGCAAACACGAGAAGACATTTATCTCTATCACACCCATTTGATATGGTTCCTTACAGACATCTTCCTTGTGCTTCCAGTGTTGAGAGCCTCTCCTATCTTGAGCTGTCAAATTATATGATATCTCTGTGTGTGCATGAGAGAGAGAGAGAGAGAGAGAGAGAGAGAGAGAGAGAGAGAGAGAGAGAGAGAATGGAAAAATATCATTAGCCTATATTGAAGAACAAGAACCCTATTAGATGGATAGTTTTGAAAAAGATGGAAAGTTTCAAAAGTAACTATAATGTGGGACCAGGCTTCCTGGAAGTCTGAATTTTCCTATACCAGCCTGACAGTTTTAAGATTTTTGGTGGAGGCCCTTCTCTTGGGCCTATCAGTGTTGGAGGCATGTTTGATGGGAATGTGAGCGAAAGCCTTCTTGGTGGCTGCTCCTAGGCTCTGGAACTCCCTGCTGAAGGAAGCTGACTCCCTCTCTGTTGTTCTTCACCTTCAGGCAAAGGCTTTTTAAAAAATTTAGGCAGGTCTTTGGCATATAAGCTGGTCTATTGCTGAAGATGCTTTTAATAGGTTGAATGCTGTCTATTTCTCTTAGTATTGTCTTTTAATTGTGTTTTAACGGATTTGTTTTTATGTTATGTTTCAGTTAAAATTCTGTTTTTATTTTTAGCTGCTTTGAGCAGCTAAAATGAATTTAAGATGAGAGGAAGCTTTATATTTTAATTATAATTTTGTATTTTATCTGTATTTTTATTGCTGGCTGCCTTGAGCATATTTCTTTAGTGAAAAGGAGGGATATATGTTTAATGAATACATAGGGTGAGTAGAAACTAATAAAGATGGATTGGCAAAATTCAAACAAATCCACGGTGACCCAAGAATACATCACAATGGAGTTACACAGCTGTTAAATTGTTGTGAGCACTTTTGTAGATGTTTCTGTTTTGTCTACAAAAAGCGAATGGGTGAGGTTATCTGGGAGTATGGAGTGAGATGTCATCAGTATGCTAATGCATCCATCTGTATTTCTCTTTTACATTTCTGGTGGATCAACGGAAAAATAAATCAGTATATAGTCAGTAATGGACTACTAGATGAAGGCCAATAAATTTAAACTTTATCTATACAAGATGGAGGTATTGTTGTCTGGTGGGTCTTTGCCTAGGAAGATGGTATTAAGCTTGTCTAGACAGGGTTGTACTCGTCCTAAAGGAGTTTTGGAGTGCTTCTAAATCTAGCTAGCACTGAAGGTCTTACTGCTAGCTGGATTTAGAAGTTATACAAAACATTATCAACACTGGCACCTGATAGTCTAGAGAAAGTATGAAGAGGAAGATTTTCAAGAACTGAAATAAGAAGGGGCAAAGTTGTGTTAATATTTCAGATAACCTGAGAGAGAAAATTATGCCAAAGGATAATGAACTCAAAAGATTAGGAATAAGAAGAGTAAGAAAAGGTCATAAGTATGTATGACATTATGGGTATGTGAACACTTTTTAAGCAGTAATTGAAAAATAAAGACTTATGCAAGATATTTGTCTTGCAACAATATGCATATAATTTAGTGGTATTAATAAATGTTAATAAATAGTGGGTACTCTTATTTGTCAATTGATACTAGTGAAGAAAAGTCACCAATGAAGTTTCCATAGTGCAAAGAGCTAGAAAATTAAGTTATAATTGGTTTAAATTGGTTTGGAACAGAATTATAATTTGGACTACATTTTTCAGAACAAGGGACAGGCTTAAAGGACAAGCCACTATGAGTTGCTTGAGAAGCTTATTGGACTACCTGCATTCTGACAACTTTGGGCTAATCTCTTAGGGCTTGGGCTATTTTTTATTTGTTTATATATCACAGAGTTGGAAAGGACCCCAAAGACCAACCCCCACCTGATGCAGGAAATCCACTACTTCAAGTAGCTATCCAGTCTCTGTTTAAATACCTGTAATGAAGAAAAGTCTGCCACCTTTCGAGACAGTTTGTGTCATGGTTGAACAGCTCATATGATCAGGATATCCTTCCTCATGCTTAATCTATCTGGTCATTTGAACCCTTGTTTTGGGCCTTAATCTCTGGAACAACCGAAAACAAATTTGCTCCATCATCTGTATGACAGCTCTTCATATATTTGAAGATGGCTATCAGCTCTTACTCCTAACATCTCCCAGCTAATGATACCAAAGTCATTCAACTTTTCCTCATACAAGTTGGTATCCAGATCTCTCATCATCTTTGTCGCCTTCCTCTGGACACATTCCTGTTTGTCAATGTCCTTGTGAAACTCCAGTGCTCAGAACTAGACGCAGTATCCCAGGTGACGTCTGGTCAAAGCAGAATGGAGTGGTACTGTTACTTCTTGTGATCATGACACTTTGTTTCTGTTGATGCAGCCTAGAATTACATTAGCCACTGCATTCCATTGCTGACTCATGTTTAGCTTGTTGTCTACTCAAATGCCTAAGATCTTTTTCACATGAAAGCATTAATTATATATGAAACAGATGACAGCACTGCAATGCTATACATGAAGGTACAGGAAAATAAAAACCATAGGAGCATTACATCTGGTTCAGAAATTAATTATATAAAAAGTTAAAACTCAGAGTTTGTTTGGAAGATATTGTAAAGGAAAGGACCACACCTAGCCAGCTGGAACCAGCACAGTCTTTCTCAGTAGCTTTCAGGGAGGCCCCCCAGGAAAGCATAACACTAAGAGCTAAGAGGCTTCTTAGCAGAGCATCACCTCTGCATCCCTCTGGAGCTATATGAGGGGATCAGCAGCAGTGGTGGGTACTACTAATAATGTGTGGGGACATATCAAGCCCCTTTTAAACTGCTGGACCTTGTGTTGCTAGACTGGATGAATAGTAATAGATCGTGCAGAGTGCTTTTCTATACCCAACAGTTGCTTCAAGGCTCCTTGTTCCTGTCCCCAGGCTTTCCTCAGGCTTTTATTGTGACCACATCTTGACTTGTAGACAAGTTCTCTCTCTGTCTTGTCAATCACAATATCAGGGTACTACTGCAAGATGCTTACTCACTCACTTCAGAATTCTTTCACCGAGGGGCTTGCTAGACAACGGGTTAGCCCGGTGTGAGGCCCGGGCTCCCTGCTGTGCATCCAGATGATGCACAGGGGATCCCGGGCCCAGGCAGGGCTTATTTATTTATTTTATTTATTTATTACATTTTTATACCGCCCAATAGCCGAAGCTCTCTGGGCGGTTCACAAAAATTAAAACCACAAAAAACATCCAACAGGTTAAAAACACAATTACGAAATACAGTATAAAAAGTGCAACCAGGATAAAACCACACAGCAAAGTTGATTATAAGATTAAAATACAGAGTTAAAACAGTAAAATTTAAATTTAAGTTAAAATTAAGTGTTAAAATACTGAGTGAATAAAAAGGTCTTCAGCTGGCGACGAAAGCAGTACAGTGTAGGCGCCAGGCGGACCTCTCTGGGGACCTCTTTCCACAACCGGGGTGCCACAGCGGAGAAAGCCCTCCAACCGCCCTGGCCCCAGGCTAACCGGCACCACTTGTGGCCCGGTTTTCCCCACGGTCTTGTGTAGCCCATTCCGCTGCTTTTCCCGGCTACTGCAATTACTCGTGAGTAGCAGGGACAAGTGGCAGATGGTGCGCAGTGCTCCCCAGGAGCACTGCAGCCATCGGGGCTGGGGGGGAGATTGGGGGGGGAATGGAGCCCAGGGGAGATGGGGGGGAAATGGAGATTGCGGTGGCAGGGGGGACATGGAGATCGCGGGGAGGGGGAATCAGCGAGCGTGGGGTGGGCGATCGGAGCCAGGGGCAAGATCAGGCAGGGGCGGGGGGGAGCTCAGAGTTGGGGGGAAATGGGGTGGGGGAGCGGGGGAACGCTTATTTTAAAAAACAACACACTTATCTGATCGCATGAGCTTCCATGCACATCCTTCTCCTTTAAAACTACAACTAAAATGGCGGACACGACGGGGCTTTCCTTTTCCCGTCGCCTCCAACGTGTGGAAAGGAGTGACGGCCCGCACTTCTTGTAGAGTGGCGTCACCCCTCCTCCTGCACGAATTCCAAGGTAGGTCTAGCTAAGCCCTTAGTGTCAGGTAAGCATGATTCACACACAAAATCTGAGTTACAGCAGCAATTTGCCATTGTGACAAATATTAGGGCTTTTGTAGACAAATTTTGCTAGGCATTTTAAAAAAAACAAACCCACATTTTTTGGCACATTGACAGTGTTCTGTTTCATTTAAGCTCTGAACAAAGTCTCTGGGATGCTGGTAAGTGTGTTAACTCAAGTCCAGAGAGAATCTAGAAGTGTTGTTGCACTGAGATGGGGAATGTGCAGGAATGAAACCTGCACACAAAAACAGTTTATGCTGTGTAAAGAAAAGAAAGTTAGAAAAGAGAGCTACCTTGCATATGGCAGAACTATTTCTTACTACAGGAGGTTCTTTTAAAAGTAAGAGCTAAAGAATAAAGTCACTGATAGCATTTATTATAGACTTATAACCCAAGTTGTGATATTTATAATAGGAATCTCCAACTTTTTTGGGCCAGTGGGAATACTGAGAAAGTGTTGTGGGCACCATCACAAAATGTCTACCATGGGAACATGACTCTTCACAAAACTCACTCATCCACCCCCACAAACAATGTGTACAAAACACACATCCTTCAGCTCCTTCTACCATCCCAGTTCCTAAGCTGGCCCTGCCTGCTTTCTAACCCAATCAGCTTTCCCCTAGCCCTGTACTGGCTCCCACTGTCTTCCAGACCAGAGGCATTAATGAAAAATGAACACAGTGGCAGCAGAATTTCCTCACTTCACTTTGAAGTGATCCCAGCCACCAGGAAGAAATTTAAACTTAAAAAAATAAATGAAATTATATGGGTCGTTTGTCCAGTCTGAACTTTAAGATTCCCCCCACACACACACACACATTTCCATGAGAATTCATAAGCAATTTTGTGGATATTTCTTCTGAGTCATGCATATTTTTATGCATTTTGCCTATATACATTTTGGCAGGTAGTTTATAATATAATGCATTTTTAATGATATTTTCCCCAAAATACACATTTTAATACACATTTTTTGACTGGAGAACTTCATTGAAAAATTTAGAGAAGTGTGAATTTTGAAGGATAACTGAGTTTTGGTTCACATAGTGATTCAAAAGTGTAAATGTAGGTAAGTTCACATTAAAACGGGAACTGAACAAATTTCTCCCCAATCTTCCTCCCCCTCACTATGTGAGGTTTTTATTTGTATGTAAAATCTACATAATGTTAGGTGGGGAAGTGCTGTGGCTCAGTGGTAGACCACCTTCTTTGCACGCAAAAGGTCCCAGGTTCAATCCCTTACATTTCCAGCTGGGGCTAAAAAAAATTGTGTCTAAAACCTTGGAAAGCCACTGCCCGTCAGTGTTGACAATATGGGCTTAGATGGATAATTAGTCTGACTCGTTATAAGGCAGCTTCCTGTGTTACGGGATGACACTGTTAAATGAAACATTAAAATGAGATGACAGTGAAAATGTCTTTTTTCAGCAGTAAGGGGGAAACACTTTATCATAACAAGAAATGCAAACGAAAAAAGTGGTGGGCAGAAATGATTGGCTCTATTATTATTTTCTGTCTTTTACATAGATGAAACCTGTTTGAATATTTTCCAATTATTTTCGTTTATTTACATTGATATCCTGCCCTTTTTTATTCAAAGAACCCAAGGTGGCATACATAATTTCCCCCCTTCTCTCTATTTTATCCTTACAACAACAACCCTGTGAGGTAGGTTGTGCTGAGAGTCTGTGACTGGCCCAAAGTCACACAGTGGGTTTCCAGGGCCGAGTGGGGACTAGAACCTGGATCTCCCAACTCCCAGTCCAACACTTTAACCACTACACCATACAGGCTGAAAAAATATGCTACACATTGGGTTATGTTAAGCTATATTTTCATTAGATTATTATTTCTAGGTTTTATTCATATGTTTCATAATTTTCATCACTTTATAATGATACATAACAATCTTAGAAGGTTAATGTTAGAAAGAAGATACTGATATTGTAAACGATTGCATGATTTGAAGAAGATTTAGATATTTCAGGAAGCTGCCTGAGCATAGATTTCTGTTCACTAAGCAGTTAGGGTGGAATGGAACACGGTCCTAAAAAAAAGGAGGCAATAACAACCAATATAACAAAGATAAAAGGCTTATCTCAGTATCCATTATTTTAGTTAATATTATTTTAATGCCTGTTGTAAGATTTGTGCGTTTAAGGCATTGTCAAACCACAGAGTAAGAACTATAATAGAAAATGGGTTTCTCTTTACACTTTAAAAAGAAATATTCACTGGAGTGTTTGAGTACAGCCATTAGTGTTTGCACCAATTCTCTATTTCTTATATTACAAGCTCTTAAAAAGAGTTTAATCCAATGTGTGTATTGGCTGAAGAAGAAAAACCAATTTGTGCTATTATTCATAACTACTTTGCCTCATACATATGAATTCCTTTTGTATGTGGAGATTAATCTCTGAGCAAATGAAAGTTACATGCAAGTATACATAGATTTTTCTGAATGAAAAATATCTGGGCTTAATAATTAAAGTGACATTTAAAGAAAGGAAGAAGTGATAATTCTAAAATCAAGTTGAGTATTGAGAAGCCAGAAGTTGTGGAGTTCACATCTGCCATTAATGCCCTTGGAAGGGATACTGTGGGCATGTCTACACCTCCTGGCATTCCGGGAGAGAGTGGGGAGGATCTTGTGATATTCTGATCACGAGATCCTCCCCTTTGTGCAGATACGTGTGCGCGACAACCCAGGAGGAACGAGGAGTGTTACGCACACTATTTTTTTCTTTTTTAACAGAATGATGAGCACACGTGCATGCCAACGCAAATGTGAGTTAAAAACAACAACCCACCCACTCGCACTCCCCACTGATGGGCACGGAGCACCTAAAGAGCTCCGTGACCGGCTCCCACCTCCTTGCGTTTACTTGTGAGGAGGTGGGACGAAGCTGGGACGGCCACCCTCACCTCCCGTGGTGTCAGGACAATCCCGAAACCATGGGAAAAGTTGGGCTAAAAACCGTCCCGGTTATCCCATAAGGCTACATATGCTTAGAACTATAGCTGAAGGACTAAAATAAAAATGCTGAGATATTGTTCATATGGTTTTCCTGTATGAACAGTGAGATTCTTTCGCCTAACTATGGAATCCAAAACATTGGCCCAGATACCATATTTGTTCTAGCACAGGATCACAGAATTGGAAGGCATCTAATGTCATCTAGTTCATTCCATACCTGAAGGAAAAATACTGTCTTCCTATGATAGTCTTTTTCTTTTTTAATGCACACCTCACTGTTTAACTTCCCTTATCTTTGGAATTCCCACCCACCGATCCAATGCCTTCTATTTGCAATAAGGGGAAAGCTCTTGCAATAAGAGGTGCCAACAGGAGCTTTGTGAATAGTAGTTTCAGGGTGGGAAAACTCTAATCTGGACTATGGCTGAGGCAAAGGGTTAAAGCCCCTTCCCTGCAAGACACAAGTCCAATCTAGACCTGCCTTGGCTATTTGTTAAAGAAAAATCAACCACATAAGGGCAAACTACATGACAAACATCAAGTCTAGCTTGGTTCTCAGGAAAATTGACTCCAATATCTGCAAATTGATGCCAATGGGGGATTCCCTCCCAATGCAAACACTAGGATAAATTTTCCTCAGCATCACAGTAGGTTAGAAAAGGGTTCACTTCCCTGTCCATGCTTGCTCTGATCCCCTTATAATCAGCCTTCACCAGCCGATGCAATTTGCATTAAAAAATAATAACACAACCTACATGTTAAATACAAGTCAAGACTAGTTTGGCCCTCAGTGTCACAGAGGAAAGAAGAAGAAAAGAGATCAAAGAAGAAGAAAAGAGATCAACAGTGTATGATCTTTACACACCAAAAAAGATGACATGAGGAAAGAGATTATGGGGAGTGCCAGACTAATCAGAAAAGTGATGAACCATAAATGTAAAAATTATGAGCACCTGAAGACAGCAAAAAAGTGAGCCTGTGCAGAGACCACCAGGGCCCTGAAATAGTTCTTCCTCCAGTTCCAAATTCTGCTAAAATAATCTAGCTTGGTAGGTCTAAAAGCAGCTGGAAGTAGATTTGTATATGAAAGTAGCTCTGCAGACCCCAGAGGCATACTTCCAGAACAGAACCATGTTCCATTACATTATCACATTGGTACATACACTGGAATTCTTCTTTCTTTTATACCAGGGGTGGGAACATTCGAGGAGCAAGGGATCATTTTCACAGGGGGCCAAACCAACACCCTTGAAATTGCTGCTGAATTTCAATGGCAATTCAGCTGTGAGGAAAAGCCACATTTTCCAACCAAGAAGCCTCTGTGTTAATGCTAAGTCCCAGGGAAGTGTGATTTTGCATTAAATCAAGGAATGTGCGCCCTGGATGCCTTGTTTTAAAGAGTGAATGCCACTTTGTCCACTGCTGCATGCTGCCATAATTCAGCATCAATTCAATGGTGCAACAATGGTGATTTGGAGGTGGCAAGGCCCACAAAAAAGGAGGGGGCTGCATGCAGCCCAGGGGCCATGTGTTGCCCACCCCTGTTTTATACTAATACTGAAATTACAGGAGTGGAGTTGAACTCCAGTTTTCACAGAGATTGATCTATATTTAGTGTATGTAAAACTTTCTGTCTCTTTTACACTAATATTGAATCTCATTCCTGTAGTGGACACAAATGGCCTGCTGCTGTGAGTCAATCTCTGTCTGTGATTTGATGTTCAACCTGAACACTATAGTCTTTTTAAACCTGTAGGCTAGCTCAGCAATCTTTCATAGGCCTTCTATATGTAAATGAGAAAGTGTCCTCCTGTGCTTTACTTGGGCTCCTTGGAAGTGCTCCATTCAAGCCCTGATCCTGAACACACTAGACTGGCTTAATAAACTAATCCATCAGTTAATAATTAATTGCTGGTCTTTGAGGATGTTTACCAGAACACATTAGATGCAGTATTCTGCAATTACAAATACCTTTCTATTGAAGTCAAGCCCCATTTCCAAGTAAGCATGTGTATGTATGTATGTATGTGTGTGTGTGATGGGAAATGCAGAATGAATGGGAATTAATGTTTTACTACCATCAGTTTACTACTGTTTTACAGAGAAGAATTAGTTAACCAGGATGAAAGGGAGCTCAACAAACATGCATTTCCTGCACATCTGGCTGATTTCATCACTATTTATGAATTCCACCCTGCCCTCACCTGCATGAAAGGATGCTCTGTGGCTTTAAAATAAAAAGCAAAAGCAGTGTTGTGTTTTTGCAACTGTAGCCAGACTAAATGGAACAAGATCTATAAAACTATGACAGGGTTTGGATGACACAATAACAGTGGTTTAAATAGTCAATGGTGGGTTATCGAACCCACCATGGTTTATTGTGTCGTCTGGCAGGAGGTGGTTTTTTTTTAACCCATGGTGGTTATTTTGCAGAAATAATAAAAGCAAAGGACCAATGCTGTGCAGAGTTGGCTATTTGAATCACTGGTGGTTATCGTGTCGTGTAACAAGACTGGTCAAAGTGGCATCTGCCACTCTAATCCAGCCATCAGAACTCAATTCCTAGATCTTCCTAGTAACAGATTGCACACATAGTCTAATCCCACCCTAACCCAGCCCACGGCAGCCTCCGCAGCTGTCAAACACCCTTGCTGTTCTATGGCTCGGCCATCATGGGCTGGCCCATTGTAGTTGTGGTGCATCATGTTGGTGGGGGGGGGGGAGGGAGAGATGGTATTTAATTTGGTCACCCATAGGGAAATCATACTTGTGATTACAAAACCGTCTCAGAAGTATAGAAAATTGAAACTGTTTCCAGTTTGCTTTGACTTTGGATGGAACACCACCTGATCCTAAAGTCATCATGTTCACTTGCTTCTTTATAGAAACTTAAATGTGCATTCTCATTGCAGGGGGAGATGCAATTCCATGCTCTCATGCCTCTAAAAACCTGCAAGGGTCTCTTTGCCCCAGATGCCCCCATCATGTTTCCATTTTTCTGTTTACTCTCATTAGCTTTCCGCCATGGCACAGGTGAAACCTGACTGGTGTGTGTATGTGTGCTATATACAAAGTTTGGGCATGGTCTAGGAATCCCTTGCAGAGAGATAACCACCACCACCCCCTTTTGGGGGCATACGCAATCTCTCTGACCCTGCATGTCAGGGCATGGGGATCTCGCAGTGCTCGTGCTTCCTCCCAGCTGGGCAGCCAGCCTACGAAGTTTGGGAGTGGTCCTGCCCAATAAAACAGAGTTAGAAGCCTCTGTTTGGGGGCAGCCACCTGCCCTCTTCCCCAACACAGCTGCAAAGCCCATTGCTTGGGTGCCCCCCCCCCAATGCGGTACTATTTCAAATGCTTTTTATTGAATCCCTTTGACAAAAGCTTCACTGAAATACTTCATGGCAAATAGGTTTATGCCTGGAACTGTATTTAAAAGGCAACTATGTGGCGTAGCATAAGCTTCTGCCTCCTGCCGCCACCTGTCCCAACACAGCCCCAGCTGGTGGTGTTTGTGTGTGCTTCCTTGATCTATGTCAGTAGGATGCTAATTTTGAAACCTAATAATATCTGCTCCACTAAAAAGATTGTTGAACGACTATTGAACTTTTCAGAGTTGTTTGTTGCAGCAGAAACATCCAACTAATGCAACTATATTATGGGCCTGCTTGTAACTGTCATAGTGGAATGTTCCACTGATTTAAGAGAACGGTACATAGGAATCAGTAAAAGTTGATCCTTTACATTATACAAACTAGCATGCTATAATTTGGTTAATGGAAATATATGTTGTTGCCTAACTAGCAATGTTTTTGCATGCAGATCTGCCAGAACTTGAGAATTTGATTCTTTCTCTCTTTTTAAATTTTAAAAACCCACAAGATATCACTGCAGAAGGTACTTGTTTTAGGCCATCAAATTCTTAAATAAAAAAATATTTGCAGTATAAAACGAAATATCAAATACTGGCAATGGTTCATATTTCATAATAAATTATGAAGAAACAAAATTATTCAACATAACAGGAAGGATATGTGAAGAAAAATATAAAATTATTCCTTTATACTGTTCTGATCTGAAAAATGCTGGTTAAAACATGAAATGAAATGGCTGGGCACATCATATTGGTACAGATGAAGAGAGTCCCAACAATTAATTTTCTATTAAAATTCTATCTGTAGTGATACAAGGAAAACAGCAGAGTGATTATTTTACTTACATACTTACAGTATTTTTGCCTTGCTCTTTAGCCAAAAAAGGCTCCCAGCATGGCTTACAAAGATTAATAATTCCTATGCTCAAGGGAGGCAGAAGGAAAAAAAACAAAAATTAGAAGCTAGTTCTTACTTCTAAAATTCTTGTAGATTTTTTTTGGGTGGGGGTGGGCAGAGAAGGGTGAAACAAGCTCTTCGCAGCTATCCCTTCTCTGGCCTATGTATGGGGCAATGTTGTTCTCCCCTTGCACTGATGTTCTTTTTAAGAGGCAAGAGTCATTGATTCTCTGGTCATTGAATGAGGCCAGAATCTGTAGTCCCAGAGAAGTGTCAGTTGGAGCTGTGTTTTCCATCTATCAGGGAGGAGTGAAGTGAGCTGTGATAAAAAGGCATATGGACTAACATGAAAGAGAGAGAGAAACAAAGAATGGTAGAGTAACAAATGGCAAAAATTAATTTACTACTAATTTTACTACTAACTGTTACAATGCAAAAATTAGAAACAACAGGTTGGATTCAGATTTAGGCAGGGTCTACACTACTGCTTTAAAATGGTTTGTAACAGCTATGGCTAGGCCGCTAACCCTTTTGCAGAAAATGGTTAGTGACTGTGTTTAACTTGTGGTTATGTAGCCACCATTGTTAGGAATGGTCACATGACACATTAAGTCATGGTTCACACGACATTCTAATCCGTAATGTTTAGCTCAAAATAATTAACCACCATGGCTTAGTGTGTCATCTGAACAGGGTCTAAGTCTAGATACAACCCATTAAATCTATGTGTACTGGATAACTTCATAACCATTATGAAAAATATAACATGCGTGTTATTGTATATTAAAACTCTGATACAGTCAAAATGAGTGTACTTGTGTTTAGTCATGGAACCAATATAACATGAGATTAGGTTCATATCCACCACTTTTGGCACCCATAGATATTCATCTAGTAAAACATGTAATAATATTTTAACGTTTGATCTGTTGGTTAAAAACTGTAGGTTTAATGTATTTAAGAACATAAGAAGAGCCGTGCTGGATCTAATCTAGCATTCTGTTTTCCAGAATGAACAACCAGGTGCTAATGGGAAGCCCACAAACAGGACATGAGTGCAGTAGCACTGTCCTGCCCATGTTCCCCATCAATTGTTATTCAGAGACATGCTGCTTCTGATCCTTGAGGTAGTATATAAACATTGTGACTACTAGTAGCCGTTGGTGGCTGTCACCATAGGTTGCGATTTAACTATGCACTGTCTCAAGAGCTACTTCTTTTTGTCTGTCCTGAATCTCACACCACTCATTTATGATCCCAGTTATAGTATTTTGAGAAAGGGAGGAGAGACTTCTCTCTGTCCACTTTTCTACACATCAGGCATAGTTTTATCAACCTCTATTATGTTGCCCCTTTCCTGCGTTTTTTTTCTAAAGTAAAAAAAGCACTAAATGTTGTAACCTTTCCTCCTATGGGATATGCTCCAGTTCCTTGATAATTTTGGTTTCCCTTTTTTTGTACCTTTCTAGCTCTACAGTATTCTTTTTGAGATGTGGTGACCAGAACTATACATACTATCCCAATTTTCAGTCACTTTCCTAATGTTCCCTAACATGGAATTCAACATTTTCATACTTGCCTTTCACTGAGTCAATGTTTCATCAAACTATCCACCATGACCCCAAGATTCTTTTCCTGGTCAATCACCGCTAGCTCAGATACTATCAGTATATATATGAAATTAGGATTTTTCACCCCAATGTGCATAACTTGACTTATATTAAAATACATTTGCTATTTTAATGCACAATCACCCAGTTTGGAAAGATCCTTTTGGAGCCCTTTACAACCCCTTGTTTTTACCATTCTGAATAATTTGCTGCCCTTGACAAACTTGGGCACTTCATTGCTCACCCCTAAATCCAGGTCATTTAAGAACAATTTAAATAATGACGGTCCCAAGATCTTTGGGGGACCCTACTTCTTCTTCTATCCCTTCATTGTAAGAGCTATCCATTTATTCTACTCTCTGCCTCTTATTCTTTAACCAATTACTGATCCATAAGAGGACTGCTAAGTTTGCCCAGGAGCTTTAGTTTGGGAACTTTTCATAAGGTTCTTGAAAGACCAAGTACACAATGTATTCTAGATCTCCATTGTCCACATTGTTGACACTGCCAAAGAAATCTAACTGATTAGTAAGAGAAGACTTGCCTTTGCAGAAACCATGTTGATTCTTCTTCAGCAAGACTTTTCTTCTATATGGTTGATACTTTTATCTTTTTAATAGTGCTTTCCAGCAATTTACAGACATTAAGCTAATTGGCCCTTAATTTCCTGGATCCCCTGGATACCTTTTTTAAAACTGGTATTAGTAATTGTCCACTATCCAGTCCTTGTTTACGGAGGCCGATCTTAGGGATATATTTTGGGGAAAATAAGGACAATATTTTTGTTAGAAGGTAAGCAATTGCACATTTGAGTTCTTTAAGGCTGCTTGGGTAGTTACTGTCTAAACCCAGCAGTTTGTTAAGTTTTAACTTATTGATAAAGCCTAGAACTTCATTTGAAGAGACTCAAAAGTACGAATGTCTTACAGCATAATACTATGCATGATTATTTGGAACAGTTGGATTTACTCCTAAGGAAGTCAGTAGGACTGACTGTTGACCTGAACATTTTATCCCCTATTTTCTTTTGGAGCACCAAGTCAATAAACACACCACACCTTTATACAGTACAATCATCCCTTTGTTAACAGTAGCTCTTCTGTTTACAGACAGAGTGATTTTCAAGCAGTTAATATTAATTTTGTTTAGTCTGGTGCACAGGAGATGGTTCAGAGAAAGGAGTTAGGCACCAGGTCTCTTAGGGCCTTTGCTTGGTGTGGTGATGATGTCTGTCTAATTGGTTGGCCAGATTTGCACTATTGAGTTGTCTGCTCCAGATTGGATCTTCTCCAGTGGTTTTGATTGTGTCAGGTTGATGCAATTTACTAGAATTCAGGGATGGGCATTAATTTCTTAAACCTAGTTTTGTCCTTGGCTGTTGGTCTGAAGAGGTTTTAGCCTGAGAACATTACTTTGCATGTCTCCAATTGTCTAAACAAAATAGCTAATTTCCCAAGGCATCCCCAGTGCTTAGGCATTATAGCTGAATGAGCAGGTTTCAGTCTTCCTAGCTACCCTATTGCACAAATGTGCTGTGGCAACTTAATCCAACTACCTCTCCTCTCCTCCTCACCCTACTTTGTAAATAAGCCTGCATTTTTTAATGTGCAGACACAAAAGCAAGTGATAAAATTAGAACTTTTTATTTTGTTTAAATTACAAACATTTAGAAGCTCTCTGGACTTCTCCATGGAAACAATTTACCTGGGATACTGAGAATAAAGACATGGCTGTCCTGAGAAAATCTACTCTGGAATGGGGTTCTTCATCTCCATTCAAAGCCACGAGTTTTGATTAACATGTAGCATTTGCATCAACATGTAGCATTTGTGAGCAGATTCTGGACACTCACATCCTTACATAGCCTGCAGCACTGCAATTTGGGTTTTCCTACATTGTTTTCCCCACAGTTTCCCAATGGTTGTATCAGCCTGGGAAAAACAAAATGGTGGCTGCTACAAAAGCATTGTGCCCCCACTGGTTGTTATTTATCAAGGGTGGGCAACATGCAGCCCCCATCCCCAAAATTCAGAGGAACCCCCCAAAAAGTGTAAGTAAAAAGTGCAACAAAAATGGCCTCTGGGACTGCTACCGTATTTCTTCGATTCTAAGACACCATCGATTGTAAGACGCACACTAATTTCAGTACCACCAACAGAAAAAAAGCTTTGATTCTAAGAAATAATAAACGCACCCACGATTCTAAGACACACCCTGTTTTTAGAGATGTTTATATGGGAAAAAAGTGTGTCTTAGAATCAAAGAAATATGGTATGTAGCACTAAAAGGGTCAAAATGATGTTGTTTGCAAGCTAATTTTGTCCTTTTGGGTACCTGTAGTAGCTATTGAGTCCCCAAAGGTCATATGAGCTAGCAGACAAGCTAATTTTGACCCTTTTCGTACTATGTAGCAGCTATAAATGCCTTTTTGTTTTTCTTCCATTTTTATTTGCCCTGTTTTGGTATCTATGGAAGTGTGTGTGTGCGCGTGTGCATACACATTACGGGGGGAGGTTAATGTAAAAATAAAAATAAAAATGGGCACCAGATCTCCCAAAGTTGCTCACCCCTGTTAAAAATGAGTAGTTCCCCATGACTAGAACTTGATCCTTGATTGAATGGGCCTGGCATGCATGAATCACTGGATAATAGTCTATGTTAGCTCCTGCTCATTCAAACACAGAGGCCCAGAACTGACATGCAATAAAACACATTTAAGTTCCATTGTGGTGGAAAGCAACCAAATAACTTTTAACCAAGAACATAAGAAGAACCCTGATGGGATCAGATTAAAGTCCATCAAGTCCAACATCCAAATTCTCACAGTGGCCTAGATGCCTCTGGGTAGTCCTCTTCTGTTACTGCTCCCAAGAAATGAATATTGGCAGTATTGCTGTTGGAGCACGAAGGTTAATATAGTCATTGTAACTAGTAGCCATTGAAACATGTTTCCTCTGAGAATTTAGGATGGATTACATAAACACCACCCACATTTTGAAAGTAAATATTAGGAGGGCTGTGGGGATGCATGGATTAGTTGCATTCCCCTCTATGGCATGTATAACCATAGCCCAGATGCCCACAGCAAAATGCTTCCTTGTCACACACAACATTTGGACATTGTGGGAAAAGGGTTTTCTGAGTAATAATGTACGGTACACACATAGAGTTCCTCCATGCAAAGAGTGGGGATAGGTGAACAAGCAATGTTCTAGATAACCAGGGTTCTCCAAACATTGTTGCTTTGCTCACTCCACATGAACAAGAACAGCAATCAAGATTTGTGGAAGCTTCCCCAAATTTGCTCATGTTTCATAATTTGCACAACTTTGCTCTATAAACTAAAGCGGGACTAATACAGTCTACAGAGGGAACTTGTGCATATCGAAACTTGTGCAAGTTGCACTGCCCCACCCTTGCTCTGTCAATGGACCATCCTTCCCTAAGCTGATTTTCTCCAGTTGTGTTGGACTGCACTCCCATCATCCCCAGCCACTACAGACATTGGTCATGCTGACTGGAGATTACGGGATTTTAGTTCAACACATCTGATGGGTACCAAGTTGGCAAAGGCTGCAATAGGTCCTTGAGGAAACAAGACTCCAGGCAAGGAAACTACTTCTTTAAGATCTTATTTTAGAGAGGGAGCAGAATTTGGGAAGAATGGGAGGACTGACTCTAGAACTTGGAGCAAGTTGCCTGCTGTGTGGGAGCTGTCCTTGGTGCTTGCATACTGTCTGTTGATCTTTGCTTTCTGATGGTCCCTGACTATTGTGTGGACTGTCCTTGTCTTCTGCCTCTTGGTAACCTGCCAAGTAAATTAGATCAAAACCTCCCTGCAGATTTTGACTGTCTAAGACTGGACATAGGAAGACCCTCCCCTCTGGCCTTCTACTTCCAGTTTCAGCCTTCCATGCCTGCATTCTCTTTTTTTTTAAAAAATATTGACATTATGGAACTGCCTATCACATGTAATTTAGCCCTTTGAGATTTTACAAAGGGAACAGTGACACACCTATATATAAATAAGATAGCTGTGTTTTCCTTTGGCACTACTCTAGGCCATTAAAGCATATGCTGCAATAAATTTGCTACTCTTTATTATTAAGGGCCTGAATCAAGGTACAGTGATACTGGTAGAATTCTTTCCATTGACTTCCCTCACATTTAGATCAGGCTCAATAAACATCCCATTTTTGCTGCTAGCCTGGGATTGCAGAAACAAGACACCTTGTGGTGCGGTGGGGAGGACAAAACACGGTTGTGAGCTGTGTTGAGCTTGGTGGCTCAGAAACTGTGCAATTTGTCAAATGTTGACAGTATTATGACCTTCTCCAGCCTCAAGCAGTTTCTTTTGCCTCTTCGGTTAGGGACAGACAGCTTTTTCTGAAAGCAAGAAACAAGACACAAAATGTACAATGTGCAAATATATCTCACAAGTGACAACACTAACCAAAACTAAACCCTCTGTAATGTGACACATGAAAACAGACAGTTCACACTACATTAAGGAAGGGAAATGTCTATGTGCTGTCATAAGTTTTTAGATACGTGTTAGATTTTATTTCCACATACACTTTTGATTCATACATCACACCAGGTAATTCTGTTTCTTTCTTTTTAGAGCAGACACAGATTTAATCTTACAAGCAGGAGATAGAACTACCTGCTGCTTGTTGTATAGCTTCCCCGTCTGCCTCTTCCTCCCTCCCCTTGCAAGTTCACTGGGTCTTATTTAAATAAGCTGGCCTGATGCCAGAGGCTCATCATTTTAATGCAGTGTAAAATGGAATATGCACAATTATATGCAAGCCATATGTGAGGGGGACAGCTCAGCTGTGAATTTCAGGAGGCCAGGAGAGATGGAAAGCGAACAGTCAGGGATTAGACGAGATGAGAGTGGAACAGAGTGCAAGTGTCATCCAAATGAACGGTGTAATGAGCATGCTGCTGACACTCCTCCTTTCACCTACTTCTCCCTTTGCTTTAACTCTAAACCAGAATATGTTGTAGATTAGAAGGAAAATGCTGCATGCATGCAGTATAGTTGCTAATGGATTGCATTAATGTCTCCATTTAAACTTCAACTTCCTTAATTAACAGTACAGATCAAAATAACCCATAACTTTTAATGCATCTTCTTAAATTAAACATTTTCAGCATATTTGATTGCCCCCACTTAATGACCACTTGGTTCAGATCTTTACTTAAAGAATTAAGGGGAAATCCATTTAATAGCATTAATGTGTAAATCATGAATATGAAAATCATTTTTTTTAAGAGAATGACCTTGTTTCTTAAAAAGTGAAACTGGAAGCATATTATTGGTTGAACATTATTAAAGGTTTAAAAAAACTACAGCATATATGAATACAATCTTTAAAATGCAACAAAGTAAACTGAAACCCTAAGTCTCCAATCCTGTACAACCGTACTTGGGAGTAAGTCCAATTAAACTTAATGCAACTTACTTTTGAGTAGGCATGCAGAGGATTGCACTGTTCAACACTCAAAACAGCCAGCTGAAATGCTTCATTTGGGGGCTTGTTCTTTGTTGTTTTTAACTCTTACACCAGAATCTATTTGCATGATTTTTTAAAAACGGTGTAAAGAGTGCTCAAAGTTCTAATATCTAAAAAGTGTACTGCATATTTAAGCAAACTTCTTAATATTGTTGTATTTTGGAATTCCCGTTTGTTTTAATAATCTGAGCTGTTATGCATTTAGCTTATTTTTTTGCTTCCATTATTTATAAGTCCCTAAATAGGCCATTATATTTCCCTTCAGGCTAGAGATGAAGATGGACATGCTGAAAATTTCCCCCAGCAGCACTATGCTAAGGAAACTCCAAGACTTGCCTTCAAGAATAACTGCGAACTACTTGTAAGAATAACATACTTACAACAAGTCTAGATTGTTACTTTAGCACAGTGAAAACAGTTTTTGAAAAGCTTTTGTTCATGATTACATAACATTATGAAATATTACAGCTTAAAAAAATAACCTGTACCAGTTGCAAATGCTAACTCTGATATAAGTGAACAATTTTGAGCTCTCAGTTTGCTTGCAAATCTTTTATAATTTATTATAGAATCCAAATGGCCTTGTTATAGGATTTTAGCACAATCCCAAACATGTTTACTCAGACGTAAGTTCCGCTGAGTTAAATGGAGCTTATTCCCCAGTGAGTCTGCTTAGTATTGCAGCAATAGTCATATGAAGTATCCCATTGGAGATTATTCAGTAAATCGCCAGTAAAGCACATGGAGGGAAGAGAGAAGGAGGGGGAGAAATGATACCTACATGACAAAATCACTTTCCCTTACCCAACTCTCCCTTTTTACATTTTAGTGGTTTCATTGTTTTCAGAAAGCATAAACACACACACACACACACACACACACACCACAACAGCACTGACATGCAGTACTCCCTTTAGAGTTCAACTATTCCTTTAGTACATTGAAAAATACTGTCAGATACTTTCTCTTGTTCTCTTTGGTGGGGAATGAGTGAAAGCCAGCAAAGCATGGACAAGGAGTCTGGAATGTTTACAAGCCATAAGAGAGATTATATCAGCTGTGAACAGATATCTGTTCCAAGGCAAGGATAATTTGCTGTTCGTTTTAGCATTTGCAGCTAGGCAAAATTAACAGCAAATAGAAATGCCTATTATATTTCTATTCAACAAAGCTTTTGGATCCTAATGGTTTTGATTAGTATGTAAAGTGAGTGCTTCAATCTCTAATATTTCCTCTCCTGTTGCGTAAAGTGAATAGAAAATGAAATGTCATTTATTTAAAGGGAGATTTAAGGTCCTGATGACTATATGGTTGCCACTCCCTTTATGTTTTGCTTCTTCTCCATTGTATTTAAGTAAAATAGGAAATATTTCCATTTGTATCTGTGGCAATATCTGAGCAGATTAAGGAAATAATTGTATTGTTAAAGGAATAGAAATTGTTTTGTTTTATAGTAAGTAAAGAAAATGAGGTGGCAGGAAAGAGGGCATTTTAGAAATTGCCAGATGCAATTCTGTAAGGATAAGGAATTCCCCTAATCCATGAGATCTTGTGGTAATGTCAATTGTTTGAAAATGCAGTTTCAGATATTCTGATCATGCTGAGATATGTCTGGCACAGCACCAGAAGAATGGAGACAACAGGGGATAAAATAATAATACCCAGTTGCTATGGACTGTTTTTTTCCTAAGTGCCTAAACCACTTGACACACGTTATTGCAGCAATCCTTACAGTAACCTTGTAAGGAAGGCCAGTTTTATTATCCCTATATAATTTTCAGATTTGTGGTAGACAAATCTGAAAAAATAATGGCTTGCTTAAGTTCACCCAATGAACATGTGGCTGACTTTTACACCAAGGACATCCAGGACATAGTACACACTCTTAAGCTGCAATCCTAAACATACGTACTAGGGTGTAATTGGACACAGAGGGACTAGATCCATGCAAACATGCATAGGATTCCATTATTACCCTCTTAAGAGTTATTTCTATGACTTTTGTATTTTCCCTAAACCTGGAACTAGTCAGTAGTGAGCCTGTTGTGGCACAAAAGCCACAATAGATGTCCCATAATCTCAGGTTAGTCACAGTGTGAAGGAACTTGGTCACATCACCATTCATCAGGAATGGCTTCATATTATGATCAATAGTATTATACCCATAGTGTAGGTACTGTATTCTTCTCCACCTGCCACTCTTGTTGATATATATGGAAATATTTTATTAAAATGGATTCTCAATGTAGTTCTCATGAATTTCAGCTGTTTAGAAATCTAGTCTTAGCCAATCACACATATGGTCACATCAGTCAATAATCCAAACATGATGACTAATAGCTGAAAATGTGAGCTGCCTCTATTGAAACACTTTTGTATGCAGTAATGCTGGTTCCTATGAAAGGTTTGTTTTGTGGATTTGATATATGATGGTTCTTTTCACATATTGTTAATCATTAGATGCTGTAGTGACTTAGTAGTTATCACAGATATTCACGAGGTTGTCTGTGAGCAAATAACATGAATGACCCATGCCAGTGCAATGCTTTTATATATTAAAGCAATTGTTTTAAGTATCATAAAATGAATACAGAATGTAATGTCAGAAGTCATTTATAATTGATTTGTGTTGTCAGATTACTTCTACACTGGGTAATTGGTTCATAGTTACTCCAGATTACTATGTTGTATAGTTTCACTGAATTAAAGTATTTATAAAGGAGGTATCTGGGTGTCTAGACCTGCTCACATTTAAATCAGTGGAGAGCTCCTGTGTGGTTTCAGAGTGAACCAAGAAATCTCCAAATTAATTAGAAAACAATACAAATTCGGCATATACAGCATTTATTTTATTTTCATGTTAGAATAATGTAAGACATGTCTGACTCTCTAACCCTAATGTATCCTATCTTGTCTCTTAAAGGAAACATGCACTGCAAAGGGCTTCATGCACAAAGAAATGCAGGAAAAGGCCCTATAGGCAAGCATGGAATAAAAGCAGATTTTTAAAGTTACCAGTTTATTAATGTATATGAAATTATTACCTGACTCTTAAAGTATGATAAGCCAGTGAGTCAGGCATCATGAACAGCAAATAACTTTTGTAAACTGCCCAGACAGCTTTGGCTATGGGGCGGTATATAAATTTAATAAATAAATAAATAAATAAATAAATAAATATTATTGGAAAGATTAGCAGAATTTGTTATCTAAAGAAGTAATTGTTAAAAGTTATTAGTCATTTTATTTTTTCATTTTCCTTTGTGGATGAAAAAGAAATATTTGGAAGGACTGGGTATTGTAGTCAATGTGTGTGTGTGTGTGTGTGTGTGTGTGTGTGTGAGAGAGAGAGAGAGAGAGAGAGAGAAGATAATTATGTTTTCAGTATTGCTCCTTCTATAAGCCTTTGGTGAAGGCCGGATGATGTTGCTCTGATCCAACTCTAAATGTGCTTTAAAATGTATTTCTGCAATATTAGTTGCACATTGAAATGCACGTGTGGTTGAATACAATGCAGTGCGGGATAGATGGCATCCATACAGATACAGATTTCAATGTACATTTGGATGCACCTCTATTTTATATCTGTGGCTCCTGATCTAGCAAGTGAGGCCTTTATGTGGATCTCTAGGTTTTGAACAGAGCACTTATAGTTATTTACTATACATAAGGATATTATATTGATATCACAGATGTTTCCATTTCTTTTTATATTATTATTATTATTATTATTATTATTATTATTATTATTATTATTTATTTATTTATTTATTTATATAGCACCATCAATGCACATGGTGCTGTACAGAGTAAAACAGTAAATAGCAAGGCCCTGCCGCATAGGCTTACATTCTAATAAAATCATAGTAAAGCAATAAGGAGGGGAAGAGAATGGAAACAGGCACTGGGTAGGGTAAACAGGCACAGGGTAGGGTAAAACTAACAGTATAACAGTATAACTAACAGTCTAAAGTCTGAGCAACATCAAGTTTTAAAAGCTTTAGGAAAAAGAAAAGTTTTTAGCTGAGCTTTAAAAGCTGTGATTGGGTACTCAGAAGATATATTTAGTTAACATGCTGCTAAAGTTGGAGAGGAAAGACACTGTTTCTCCAAATCGCTTTCTGTAGTTTTGTATCTTTATTAGCAACATTCTTTTGGATTGGGGGGGGGGCACACAAAAAACAAAGCAGGAATGACTGTATTCCTGAGTAAAAGCTTAGCCAGTTATTAATGGTGGGAGACAGATGGCGACTCCTTTATAAAGCAGCAAAAAAAGTTTAAGGCTTTAACTGAGGGATAAATTGAAACTTGTTTATTCTTATGAGACTCAGAAATCCTTGGAGTTCTTTTAATGCAGTGCAGAGTAAGTTTTATAATAGCCTGTCAGAGGAAATTGGAAGCTTAGGCTCAAAAGTGCTTTCTTAGCTTTAGGGTTCAGATGCCATTTTCCAGTATGGATTGCTGCAGCAAGTACAGTCTCTTTAGTTTGGAAAATGCTTCTGCTCTGAGGGTGCTGCCAAGATGGATCGAGGGGATCAGGCACTGATGGAAGTTGTTTGCTAGCAAGCTCCCAGAAGAACAAGAGTACATGGTTAGAATGTTAACATCCTGGGTCACAGACATGCATTTGAAAAGCCGTAACTCCTAAGTACTTGGAGAGATTTCTAAGCCAAACAAACTTACTCTATTACAAAGCATACGCTTCTCTGCAATGTTTGTACCGCTGAGCAGAATATAGTTTAGTATGTTAGGCAGAACTTCACAACTTTTAAACAAAAACAGCCAGATAACAAATTGGAGAAAGAATAAGCTGCTATTGAACAAATCCCCACTATGCATATGGCAGGTCTATTTATTAGGAAAACCGTGACAATTACTGTTTTGGCTGGTGAAAACAGCCACAAAGAAATTCCGCTATGCAGTTATGAGGCTACTTTACAGTATTGATTTCCCACTGTAAATCCAAAATGCGTTATATGCTATAACTTTTAATAGAGAACATAGGAAACCAGATATTAAACTTGGCGGTTTAGATGCCTGATTCAGTGAGGATGCAGAATTTTCCTTATGAATTACCGGTGAATTCGGTCATTTGGAAAATTAGGTTTCCTGGTGGTTAGTGTCAAATGATAAAAAAAAGGGAACTAGTACATAACACAAATATTTTCTAGCAAAAATTAGGCCCATCTAGTGGCTTGTCTGGGAGCTCAGTAGATTACTATGGATCCAGCACTCACAATTAAGTTTTATTTTTTTTAGTTGCTTTCTTTTTGTCTCGATAGATATAGATTTTTAACATTTAGATGAGATATAAATAAGTGGTTCTTTGTTTTCAGGCAAAGAGGGCACAGTCCTTTGGAAGTTGATAATGGAGTGATAATACAATGGTGCAGTAATGTCAATGCTGGCTGTCAGGAGGGAGAAAGAGAGAGGATTAAACAATGTAAGAAAAAGGATGGACCAAATGAAAAGATTAGTGAAAAGGCTACAATTCTTGCTCTAAGAAGCCCGATTCCTTAGCATTTGCCTGAGAAATTGCAGCGTCTTTGGCTCATCTTATGTCAGAGTAAGGCAGAGCTTCTCCTTGGACACATTGCTACGAATTTACAAAGGAAAGGTCTTTCTGGCTCAGCATTGCTACCCAGAATATTAAATAGAGCATCTGTGTTTGGCCTGCTGCTATTTGAGCAACTGAAATATTAGATGTTAAATTCCTGGATATTCTTTCAATAAATTTGTTCCTGGAAATAAAACTAGCATCTCACACAAATTAAGTCATTACATAATTATATACTTATTAGAATAATATATCTTTTAAAGAGGAATGATGGTTTAAGGAAGAGAGAGAAGGTGTATGTGTGTATCTATATCTATATTGTTTGCAAGTATGAAGGCTCAGATTCAATCTCCTGTTAAACCATCTTGGGGCAGCAGGGTTTGAAGAGAGATTGCATGATGCCCTGGTAAATTGTGTATCTGTCATTCAAGTCATTCATCAAGTACTCCATTCATCAAATGAATGGAGTATTAAAGCTATGAGAATTTGTGACAAGAGATGGCAGAGGGTACTGGTTAAAATGTGATGCTACACTTTAGATTTGCTTTTGCAGAACAATAATGGAATACACGATTGCTTGCTCCAGTAGCTACATTTCCTTGCTTTCTGTTGATTCCCTCTCTTTTCATATGGCCTCCCAGTGAACATAATCTTAGCCTGTTCTATTCCATCTTCCTGCTTTTCTATCCCCATAGCCTGCTCATTTTGTGTACTTTGCTTTCCCATGGTCACAAGCATCCTTCATCTACCCACTGTAGCACCCTAACTTCTCTGTTTAGGTGAGAATCTCTGTGTGTGTGTGCGCACACACACACACACAGAAAAGATTTAATTCATTTTCAGTGACATTTCTTTGGGGGGAGAAAAGCATCTGTTTTTTGGGGGGAATGAGTTTTAATCCTCCTCCCCTCACACTTTTTATTTTGTTTTATTTAAATCAATTTCCAAAATCAGCTATTAATTCTACTGAGGAGTGTGTGTGTGCGTAGCAGGGGGAAGAGAATCTGTCGCAGCTTTATTTGGGGAGCAATTTAGATCAATAAAATGGCACAAGGGAAAGACATTCTTTTACATGTAATAAATAGGCTTATAAATTAGAAGCCTTATAATGTGGGCAGGGATGTCATAGATTTGCAGCATAATTTGGGGGCTGGTCTGTATTAAAGGGACACATTGTGATGTGCATGTGTGGACTCATGTATTCTGATACAGGCCTTTTAAAAGCCCTTAAGCTCATCCCAATCCAGTCCTTCCTTCCCTACCTTACAAGTGATCTGCATAATTAAACCGAACACTGCCAACTATCTTTTTAGCAGTGCAATTACAGGATGCTTCCAGAGAGAGGGTTCTTAGCACTGAAGGCATCAGGCAAGTGTTTTGTCTTTTCTCCTTAACGGATTGTCTGCAGTTAGATAAAACACTGAAAGAAGCAGTGAGAAAACACAGGAGGGTTACGAGCAGAAAATGATGACTCAGGACCCCGTCCTTATCAATAAACTTCTGTGCTTGAGGCAGGGTGATAGTGCTGTAAAAGCCTCATCTGGAAGTGCCCATAATCTCTATCCAATAATAGGAAGTATCAGTGTACACAACCACTAGTGTCAGATGTATTGATGCAGCCATATGTGCCACACACATGCTTTCCATCTGCATATGAGATCTATGACCCAGATGGGAGTTTGCATGCAGAAGCCTGCTTCCATGGAAAAATGACCATGATGGAGTAGGAGCTATAGGGCAACATATAGTGCTGCTGCTGTAGTGTGCTCTTATTCTCCATCTTCCACTGAATTCTTTTTTTGATATAACCATCTCTCCCTTTCTCTTGCTGCTGCTGCAAATCCAAGAAACAGATTTGCCCAGCCCCAGTGTGTGGCTGTGGTTTAAAAATGTTAAACTCCATGTTAGGCTTAATTAGAAAAGGAATTAAGAATAAAACTGCCACTATCATACTGCCTTTATACAAATCTATGGTGCAACCACACTTAGAATACTGTGTTCAGTTCTGGTCACCACACCTAAAAAAGATATTGCAGAGCTGGAAAAAGTGCAGAAAAGAGCAACTAAAATTATCAAGGGGCTGGAGCATCTTTCATGTGAGGGAAAGTTAAAACAGCTGGGATTGTTTAGCTTGGAAAAATGCAGGGTAAGGGGAGACATGATAGAGGTATACAAAATTATGCATGGTGTGGAGAATGTGGATAGGATGACATCCCCCCCCTTAATACTAGAACCCAAGTTTATCTTATGAAGCTGATTGGTGGATTCAGGACAGATAAAAGGAAGTACTTCTTCAAATAGCGCATAGTTACAGTAAACTATGGAATTCGCTACCACAAGAAGTAGTGATGGCTACCAATTTGGATGGTTTTAAAGGGGGTTGGATAAATTCTTGGATTAGAGGGCTATCAATGGCTACTAGTCCTGATGGCTATGAGCTACCTCCAGTATCAGAGGCAATAAGCCTATATACACCAGCTGCTGGGGAACATAGGTGGTAGGGTGCTATTGCAGCCGTACCTTGCTTGTGGTTTCCTGGTCAACAGCTGGTTGGTCACTGTGTGAATAGAGTACTGGGCTAGATGGACCTTTGGTATGATACAGCATGGCTCTTCTTATGTTCTTATCTATTCACCAGTTCTGGTTGCATAGTATTGTTCTTTTTTTAGTTATAAAGAAGAAGTGAAGTTGACATAGCTTTCCTCCTAGCTTGTTAGTTTCACCAGAGAGTAGAGAAAGGACATGAGGGAAGTGGCAATGAAGTAGATAATGTAGAAAGGCAGTGTTACAAACTGTTACCACACACATCATTGACCACCATTTCTCTGGACCAGGTGAGAAAGCTGTGTAAGTTCACACCTGAAATGCATCTGCTGCAATTGATCTGAAAGCTTTAAAAAACAAGAATTTTTTTAAAAAAGTGGAGGGGGGGGTGACAACAGGAAAGTCAAAGGAATACAATGATATATATCAAACATTATTTGGATTCGCAGTGAATGTATGAATGAATGAATGAATGAATGAATGAATAGTATCAGTACTGCTGTACAAAGACTTTTTAAATTGTCCTTTAGCAATTCCAAAGTAAAAATAGTCAGTGACTTGTAACTTCATATATTTCACTTCATATATTTAAATTACTGGCAATGACAGCATATGGTGTAACTGTCAAATGAGATTAGACCTGATTCTAGATGCCAGACATGGGAGAGTTGGGCAGGATCTACAGTACTGCTTTAAAACAGTTTATAACAGTAGTGACAACTGTTGAGGCCCAGGACACACTCCATATATAGTTTTCAAACCATTTTCCTTCTTGGTGTAGATCTGGCCATGGTCCTGTAAAACTCAAGAATACTGCCAATGTCACTTCTAGTTTTTACTTTGCTTTAAAGATAAAAATAGAGTTTTTTTTCTATTTTAAGATCTAATTAGCCAAATTTAAAATCACAAATTGGCTGTGATGTGTTGGAACCTTCCTTGCTGTGCCTTTTTCAAGTTAGTAAAAATAGCATTATGATTGGAAAGAGAGTTTTGCTAATCTTAGATTCTTTGAAATATTCTGTTTTTATTGTACGTGCTCATAATTTTGGTGAAACTACATGTAACAATGGCATACGTGTGTCTTTCAAACACAAGTCACTTCCATATAGTGGAATGTGGACAGGGCAATTTCAGCTGGAAAAGTAGCATGGAGTTCTGAACGCTTCCTCAACTCACTGCTTTGCTCCCTGCAGCTCCTTCCCTCATCATTTTCCTCCAGTCAGTTCATTTCTTGTCTTAGATCCTGGCTGACTGGATGGGGGGCAGCGACTGAAGGCAAAAGCAGTGGGTTGAGGAAGGGTCAGAATCCCTCTCCACATCTGCCACTTTTTCACTTGATATTACCCCCTCAAACCCTCTCCAACTTTCCAGGTATTTGGTAGTGCCCTGCATTTGAAGACATGCTCCAATCACCATTGAATATAATTCTTTCCTGTGCTTCAAATGTACAAAAAGGGCCTCTTCAGATGTTACACTTTCCCTGCGTAGAAAATGTGTGAAACTTAGATTATCCCACATAAAGATCACAAACTTAATGAAAGAAGAGCTAAATATGAATGTTGTACATGATGCACAGAAGACTTTCAGGTTTGTTTGCTTGTAATATGAAAGTGTTTTCTTTCATAGAAACCATAGGAATGCCAAAAAGGAGTGAATATTTCCTATAAAACAAGGCAGAATTGAATGAAAACACTCACAATCTAGTACTAGGAGAGGGCCCTGTATGCCTCTGAATACTGGTTGCTGGCAAACATTAGTCCTGCTTGTATTGGGCTTCCCATTGGCATCTGGATTTCCACTGCGGGAACAGAATGCTGGACTAGATAGGCCTTCAGTCTGATCTAGCATTGCTGTTCTTATGGTCTCATGTTCTTAGCTGGGTGTGGAGCATGTGTTCAACCCCATCATTTTTAGTTAAAGGTTCCCAGGTTAAAGGGCTTCCAGTGTATGTAATTAGGGCCAGAATTAGACAGAAAAACATCCTACATCTCCCAACATGTCCCAGCCAGCATGCTGGGAGTGGTATGTTTTTTCATGTCTAAGTATGCATAGGATTGTATCCTAAATGTGTTTATTTTATTTTATTTTATTTGTTACATTTTTATACTGCCCAATAGCTGAAGCTCTCTGGGCGGTTCACAAATATTTTAAGGCTGTGTCTGTTTAAGAAAATACATGACAGTTTGAATAAAAATGTGGCCAAAACTGAAGGTATCAGCAGTCAAGGGGATCGTGAAATATATATATATATATATATATATATATATATATTCTTTAGAAAGAATCCTAAGGAGGTGTGGGAGACCCCAAAACAGTCCACTGAAGACTGAGCATTCTCAGTGACCATGGGATGCTGACTCTGTTGGGTAAAAAACCTGAAAAACTGGGCTGCGGGGGGATGGGTGGCGGGGAGGAGAGAGAGAGAGAGAGAGAGAGAGAGAGAAGGAAATAGAATGGAACTCTGACTAGGAGCACTCCATGCTGCAACTTACAGTATTTTATTTATTATTACATTTATATCCCTCCATTTTTTCTCTCCAAAGAACCCAAGGCAGCTTTCATTTTTTCAAGCTGGGTGATGGTTAATATTATTGCTGACATTTATGGTTTTTATTGTTTTTGTTGTTTTATTGTATTTATTTTTTTAAAAATATGTAAGTTGCCTTGAAAAGGGCCTAAAGGGCCTAAATAATTTTAAATAAAGAAATAAATGTATTTTAAGAATCTCGTTTCTGTAGGATTTTTACTGGCACAATAAAAGGACTAGTTGTTTATTTATGAATTCAATACATTCATTTGTCATCAGTAGCAACCAGAAACAGCACCCTATGGGCTCTTCTTCACCAAGCAGGATATTCCACTATGAAAGCAGTATGAAAGCGGTATATAAAAGGCCAGAGCCACACTATTGCTTTATAGCGGTATTGAAGTGCATTGCAGGATCTACACTACTGCTTTATAGTGGTATTGAAGTGCACTGACAACTGTTGGGGCCCATGACACATCTACACCAAGCAGGATATAACGCTATGAAAGCCCTGTATGGTATGTGTCAGTGGGCCCCAATAGTTGTCAGTGCACTTCAATACTGCTATAAAGCAGTAGTGTGGCTTCTGCATTTTATATACCACTTTCACACAGCTTTCATAGTGGAATATCCTGCTTGGTGTAGATGAGCCCAAAATCTCAGTCATTACTTAGGCACAGCAGCTGGGAAGAGCAGCATGTACCACCACCACATGCATAAGCTGTAGCTTGAATCCAAGAAGAAATGCAAGCTGCAACTATATTATTGTTGTTGTTGTTGTTGTTGTTGTTGTTGTTGTTGTAGTAGTAGTAAAAGGGTTGGGTAGTGACAACTTAGAAATAGTAGAGGTAAAGGAAAGCTCTGGAGGGAAGATGGTGGGCTCCATAAAGAATTGCATAGACAGTGATGCAGTTGCAGAGCAGTTGCACCTGGTGGGATTTTTTTTCTTAGTTAGGGTATAGGCCTAAAGAGACATAAGGACAGAGAAAAGACAAAATGGGGGGATAAATAGCTGGTATTAATTGGATATTTTGCTGAAAGGACTGTAAGAAAGTACATCAGTGTGTAGTAGATTAACCAAACTCATGGAAATTTGTGCCAACTTCCAGCAAGACTGGCCCTTTCTACACCTAAGGATTATCCTAGGAAAATGGAGGGATCATCCCTGCCTGCTCCTGGGATCCCCTGTGTGTCATTTGCATGCACAGGGATGATTCTGGGATGACCCCGGGGGGGGGGGGGAAAGACAGGTGTAGAAATGGCCACTGTTTGCTGGATGAGGTTCTAGCCTGCTTCTGTTTGCAGAAGCACACTGGAACCCTGCACCAAGTTGCACATCTAGATGTGTGATATCCAATACGATCTCTATCTAAAATGTTTGGAGGGAATTTGCCTTCTCATTTACATTGCATTGTAGGTACATCTCTAACTATTGTTTTGAGCACGTCATTCTGAATTCCTGGATTGGGGTATTAGTATTTTAAGAAATAGTAACATAGTTCTGTAGGAATAATATGCATTTAGGCAGCAATCCTGTACCACAGTAGTTACTTCTGAGTAGACATGCATGTTCACTATGTATGCAAGTATGCATAAACATATTGAAAACAAAGGGCCTAAATGCACTTAACTTCCGCATTGTAATATGGCCCATTATTCTTTTCACTATCTATTCTTCTTTTCTTCTAGATGGTGACATTTGGGATTATTGTATTTCTGTATGAAAGAAGAGGTCTTTTACATTTTATGTTCTACTAATTGGTTTAAAAAATAATGAATATCAATTTTAATTGAATTGCTTTTTAGTATTTCATCTAACTTATTTAAAAAGAACCAAGGACACATAATGAACAATAGAAGCTTTGGCCCAGCATCTGACTATATTCTCTTTTCAATTAATCAGTTATAGTCCAATGGTGTGTAATTACACATTAAGAAAGTTATTGGATATCACAGTATGCCTGTCCCAGGGGGCTCATGAATATACTAATATAACACACCTGTAATGACCTGTTCTTAGATCTGCAAATTGTTTCCATTTTTTCCTTTCTTCTTCCCTCTGCTAAATGAAGACAAGAGCAGTAGCCATTAACTTCAAATCACCTGTAGTAGTTAAAGAGAGAGGAAAAGGGCCCCCCTCTTCCTGTATTCATAATAAATCCTGTTTTTGATACTTAAAGTGTAAAAAATGAGTACCAGGTCTACATGCACCTCTGAAAAGTAGCCGTGTGTCTGAGGGAAGCCTAAACTGAGCATGCATGCTCTTTTGGCTCTTCTTCATTCTGTCTCCAAATGAGAGAAACAGACAAGCAAGAAAACCTTGTCAAATCACATCCAGGCAGTATTTGCTTGGCTTGGTTCAAATCAAATCAAGCCCTGGAACTGATCCCTATGCAATGGCTCTGAGTGTTTGCATAGCAACTAAGCTGTGTTTTGTTGATGTGACTGTTTTAAATGCTAGAAAGAACAAAATTTACTATGTAAAGACACAAAGGCTTTGCTTGTAGTCAAGACTATGTTCAGCGGTACTTTCTTATTAATGCGTAATGAATGAAACCAAGAAAAGACTTTTAATCTACATCATGGGCTCTGTCAGATTCTAAATTGGTGATTCAGAGAAATAAGAAGCTGGAAATTGCACTGTGTGGCTGGCCTTTTGATGGCTGCAAGGGACAACCACAGGAAGACATCAGTCAATGTTTTCAGATTCCCCCCCTCAAAGCTATTTTGATGTCCCAGGGTGCCTCCCTGAAGGGAAAAAATGCTGCTTGGTTCCCCCACCCCCACCCTAAGTAAAACCTTTGATTTACTGGCCATATCCATGAGCAATGCAAAAGAAAAAAAATCCAGATAAATCATACATTGAGGTGTCTGTAGATAAAACAGCTTGCTTGGGGACAAAAAGTGAATGTGTTACAGCTGTATTTCTGAGATGGTTACATACGTTCTCATCCCTTGGCCTCAACAATAAAATACTGCAGGCAATAAATTACACAGCTGCTGCACCCTTAATAGTTTTGTTGAAGAGAGAACATTGGGAAGTGCAGCCTTTCTGTGTTTTTGCTATTCTATGATTTGACAAGCTGTACACGCCAGGCTAGATCCAGATTTCCACTGGTTCAAATGCACTGCAGAAGCAGACTTCCTTACTTCCTCTTTCCTACAATGGCCTTTCCTACATAGAGTTAGGATACCCTGCTGAATTTGAGTGAGCTGTGGTGTGACGGGGAGGGGCAGAATCCCCCCAAATCATGTGGAGTCTCTTGGAGAATGTCATTTCCACCCACAGAAGGTAATTCTTGGATCCAGCCCACTTAAATTTTCCCTCCTACACAATAATTAAAAGTACAAAACATCTTACAGGACATATGAAATACATGATAGCCATACTGATCTCTCTCTCTCTCTCTCTCTCTCTCTGTGTGTGTGTGTGTGAGAGAGAGAGAGAGAGAGAAACAGGACAATACCTTTATTAGGATGAAGTTAAATGCCACGGGAGTGTGCAAGCTGAGTGGATTATAATATGCTATAGGTATCAGTTTATACCAAGCACAAGAGCCAAACAAACATATTAAGAAATTATATCAAATTCGGATTTGGGTGAGAATTTGAAGCAGGGGTTGCCAACTATGTGAGCAAGCCTGCTCAAATTGTTGTGAGCAGAATCTAGGCAGGCATAACCCACCTTGAGCAAGTGGTTCTGCTCTGACATCCCCAGCCCTTTTCCAGCTGCTATTCCATCCCCACTCCCATAATGAAATAAAACTCACTATGGGGAAAGGGTACAGTTTCAGTCAATAGAAGGCTTCAATGAAGACAGAAGAGACCTAGTTAACAGTGTCATTTCCTGCCAAGAATCATGGTGCTTGCAGTCCAACGCCATGATCACTGGCAGCAAAATATCCCTGTCCTCATTTCCTACTGGGCTTCTCCCAACTTGACTGGAGACCTCCGCCTCCTAAACACCCCTTCCTCAAGTTATTTTTTCCTTGGACCAGGGGTGCAGAGAAAGGGGTAGCAGAGACCTGGATCCATCTGGCCCTTTAAGCATTCCTTTTGAATGGTCCTGAGAGCTTTCAAATGGTTAAACCAGTCTGCTTGCTCAGCCCTAAACAGCATGTTATCATTTAATTCAGTGTCATTCACCCAGACAGTTATAATGAAGTTGTAGGTAGCCCACTAATATGACCGGAGGCAGTGTCAAATACTATTTTTACTTATGGGAAATCCAGAGTGATGTTTCACATTTGATTCTCTGTACATTTGCCTCTGCTGATCACCTCCATAGAAAGTAGAGACAAATTCCCCTTTCCCCATTCTGTGTCCAGCTAGCTTTGTTCCTGTATATTGTTATGCTTCTTGGCTTCTTTTCATAAAAGAAATTGATTCACATGAAATAAAAGTACCCGACTTTTGCATGACTGATGTGGACAAAAGCCTCATACTGTCCCCTTTCCTGGCCATGCCTGCCCTTAATTATCAAGCCTTTCCCCATTGCAACATAAGAGAACTGTGCTGGATCAGTCGAGTCTAGTTCAGCATTCTGTTCCCACAGTGGCCAACTAGATGCATATGGTAAGCCCCCAGGCTTGTGTGTGTGTGTGTGTGTGTGTGTGTGTGTGTGTGTGTGTGTGTGTATATATATATATATATATATATATATATATGAATGAAATATGGAAATTATCTCAGTCATTTTACTGAAACAGGGATGGGGCAGATTTAGTTTTAAAAGGCAGAGATTCACAAGCTTTGGAATAGGGCTGGTGGATTAATGGAGGTTATGGGTCTCCAGAATTGCACAAAGGTAGGGCAAACTGCAGCTGCTAGAACTGCAGGTAGCATTGTTGTTTTTAAAGTAGTAGTAAACTGGGGGGCAGCGGGGGGGAGGGCAATCTAACAGAATATTCCGAAAGCGGGTATGGCATGGTTGGCTGACATTGCAACGTTTTGTTGTAGTGCCCATTTGTTCTTAGTGTTCTTCGTGTTCATTGTGTTAGTGCAGCCTTTCTCAACCTGGGGCGCTCCAGATGTGTTGGACTACAACTCCCAGAATGCCCCAGGGAGATGCAGTCCAACACATCTGGAGTGCCCCAGGTTGAGAACCACTGTGTTAGTGGGTACGGTACGCAAACAAATACCTATGAGATGCTCATGGGGTTTATTATATAGCTGGTAATGTCACAAAGCTATGGATTTCTCCATAAAGAGTGGAAAGTAGCGACTTTCAGTCTCTAGGGGAAGATGGCATTTGGGGAGAGACTCACAGATTAAAGCGTGCAGGTTCCTTAAACACGGGATTGAATCCAAGATCTCTCTTCCACAGATGGAAAGTCTCCATACATAGAAAGTGCCTCTGACTCCCCCCACCTTGCATCACAACTCATGCCATTCAACAAGATCCCCTAACACTCTGTGTGCAGCATTTTCAGGGGGCTGGAGAGGTTGTCATGGGGAGGAAGGGTTAGGGATGTCTGTTTCTGCCAGCCCAGTTACATGTGCCTAAATCTGCATCCAAGCCATAGAAAACTATTTTCCCTTCCTCTCAGTTTTCTAATGGTAGCCCTCCATATGTGAAGGTGATCTGGATGTGACATGTGTCACCCCATTGATCAGCAGGGTTGATTTTGCTGATCTGGCTGGCTAGCCAGGTGTCCCCTCCCTCCCTCCGTGCTCCATGTGCATCTCTTCCGAAGCTGCACGCTCGGTGGAAGAGCATGACCATCCCAGATAGGAATGTAGCTCTCCTGTTCATTCCACCAAAGCAATTCATGGAGACAAGTCTGCTAGAAAGACTTATACATGTCTGGGAGATTATTCTATAATTATCAGGAATCATGGATAAATTCCCACGCTATTGCACTCATAATCGGGTTACGTAAAGAGGTAAGATCAAAACTGGTTTCCCTAGGAAAATCTATCAATAAACCAATTAGAATTTACATGTGGAAAAAGATCACCCAGTTTATATAATTCACTTGGACTTTTTTTTTTTTAAAAAAAGGACTTTCCAAAATGCCTCTTCCACAAAGTCCTAAAAAATCTAAGCAGCTGTGACATAAAAGGAGTGCCTTTTAAGGCTCAGCAGATGGTTAAAGGCGAAGAAGCAGAGGGTAGGCATAAACAATAAATTATTGAAATGGAGAGACGTACAATGGAGAACAGGAATCTATGTTTGTTTGTTTGTTTTTCTAACAAATTCATTAACAACCTTGAAAAATGTGAACTGTACAGTTGCAAAATTTGCTGATGGTATTAAGCTGTTGAAAGATTATGCTTACCCAGCAGCAGAGCTCATAGAGTTGTGTGTAAGGATCCCAGCCACTGATTGAAGGCACTGTTTATTTCTTTTCACTGGCATTAGCACCTGGCTCCCAAGACTTGTACAGTTGGATGCCCTAAGCCCTGCTCAATGTGTGCTGACCTTTTGGTCCTTGCATAGCACAGCTGCTTTTCAGATAAACAGATTAATGAATTAAGTAATTACATTTTGAAATTACCTGGTTGCCACATCAATGGATAACCACAAGTGCATGCATGGAAGTGAGTGTAAATGCCTACTTGCCTTGTCACCCTTCCCTGCCCTACTGCCAGTACCAATCCACTGCTGAAGATCAATATGTTGGATTTTATGTTTATGATCTGGAGGCTGTGTGGTATTTCTTTTCACAGCAAAGATTCATTTCTGGCAAAATTTCCTGCAACAAGTTATAAGTCTTCATGTGTCAGATCTCTAGTGGAGCATTAAGCTCTGTATTGTACAAAGACTTTTTACTATGGGGAATAAATGTAATTCTCCAGACAGACAGAAGAACAATAGACTACTTATGGCCAGTATGTCAACCATCGTGAAAATTAATGTTTATTTATTTAAGGTTAACAACTGTGCTTTATTTTCTAGAAGAAATGTTCGTCTTGCTATGGAGTTTCTCTCTCTCCCTCCCTCCCTCTCTCCCTCCCTCAGTGTGTGTGTGTGTGTGTGTGTGTGTGTGTGTGTGTGTGTGTGTGTGCTATAAAGCCAATCAAGCTAAAGAGAATTCAGTACTTGTAAAATTGTTACCCATAATTTTTGAATTCTTGTTCAGCCAGAAGTTTCTTATGTGGTCTGAACTGGAAATAAAATTAAAATGCAGGGTTCCTATTTTGGGGTGAAGATTCTCTTCAATAAATCAAAGAAGCTTTGCTGAAGTGTCAAGTGCTATAAAAAAATTCCATGGTTGCTCTACCACTTTCCAAACAGTGCTGAACAGAGATCAAGCATCTAGGTCAAACATTCCTATGCTTGCACTGCAGAAAGGGCAATGAAGCAGCATCCTATCATCTCTCCTCTGTTTTAGCATATCCCCTAAGGCTTAAGTTAATGCAGCTGGGAAGGAAGAGAGTCTGGCTTTATCTACAATGTGGATACATCTACACTGTAAATGTTAGTCAGTTTTAAATCTATCTTTTTCAACCAAGTGGCCTTGAATTAGTTTGCATTAAAAGTGGATGGGAGTCAACCTAGAAAACTCGTGTGCACTGCTCTGAGAGCCTCAGAAAAAAGATGAGGCACAAGTTGAATGAAATAAATGAAATAAACATATTCATACTGTAGATGATTCTCAGCTATGCTCTTGACATTATTCATGCAACTGTTGGATGGCATTGTTGATTTTTAAATCAATTTTAACATTTTTGTAAGCCAAATTGGATATGGGAGTGCTATACAAAATCAAGGTCTAGGATCAAGACATTCTATATGGGGTTTGCCTTTTAAGACCAGACCAACTGCTAGATATCTGCAGGTGATTAACTAGTGCAGCGGTATGTATAGGGGGACACTTCATTTTAAGGGCAAATAGAAGGAACATCTTCCTTTTGTATCTACCTTCTGAAGCTACCTTGGTTCATAGATTTCTGCTTCTCAGAAATAATAGGAGAGTGAATAAATGAATGGTCAGATAATGGAGGATTGTACTGCTTGATCTCATCTGCAAGGAATTGCTCCACAATTGATATTCCTGAGTGCCTGACATATTAAGGGCTTACATGATCCCTACTCAGGCATTCATAGAATCATAGAATATTATTAGTGGTAAAACTTACCACATGATCAGGTATGGAGGCTCTATGCGAAATAGCTCCACCTCTGATCCCATGTCATAATGTAGCCCCACCCATAGGCATCCATGTATACAGTGCGAACGCCTGCAGCGGTGAGGTCTTGTGCGTACAGCTGTGTGACTTGGCTTCTGAATTGCATGGAAGCCTACACATGTACAGCTGTACACATTGTATATGAGGACGCTTATGTGCAGGACTATGTCATGGCATGACATTGGGTGGGTGCGTGGGTGGCAGGGTTACTTGCTCCTGCTTATGTGGTGAGCTTCACTTATTTTACTGCCTGAATAAGGCTTTGGTTCTCATCAGAGGATTTATTCTAGGAAAACATTGATTGGAAGGGGTAGGCCTAGGAATGGCAGTTCTGTGGATTCTAGAGTTCCTATTCCCAGTTCATTTGGTGATCAGTTCCTTTGACTGTGTCATTCTTACATGCCCACATGGCAAATCCTGGCAGGATCTACACTACTGGTTTAAAATGTTTTAGAACAGTAGTGACAACTGTTTTGGCCCAGGACACACTCCATATACAGTTTTCAAACCGTTGTCAAAGTGTCATATCTTGCTTGGTGTAGATCTGGCCCCTGTCCTTGGATTCATATGTGAGAAAGCATGTTATTTGAATGGGTCCCAATCTGATTAAGGCCTCTTTCTGATGCTACCAATAGTACTGTGGAACATCTTTCTGATGTTAGCGTTAGTAGTGTAACGTTAGTACTACTGTTAGTAGTAGTACTCTGGTAACACTAGAAGACCCTGGCTATGTAAAAGGACACAGTTCTATGCATCTTCCAATTGCACTGGAAAGTTCTAAATTTTTCATACCAGAGTGGTATGGGAGGATTACAAACTGCAGCAGCTCACATCCCTAATGGAAAAGGGCCCTAAAATGTACTGTGCAGTGTGAGATCATGCCATAGCATTTAATAAAAATAGTTCAGCATTTTGAAGTTTCAGGGAAATGCAGGTTCTCTGAAAAGAACAAAGATGCCATATTATGCCTTTGTGATATGTATGTCTGCCATTTCCCTGAAAGCAATTTGTGCAAGGGGAGGAAACTGTAATTGAGTGTAATGTAGAGGAAAATGGGAGAAGGAACATCCCCTTTCTTGCAGATGCATAATAGGAAACAACCCAGAGACAATGTGTCTATTTTTAGCAAGCATAAATTTGCAAACATTGATAGATGCTATGTGGCTGCTGTCACTAAAGTTTGGCTATGAGCAACTTATTCATATTTAAACACATTACCTTTGCAAATGTAAATGAAGAAGCCCTGTTTCTTTGTTTGCTGTGTACAAGCTGTACGGACTTCCATCATAATCCTTTCAGTTCAGTGATGACATTGAGTTAAGACGATTGATTGCCTTTCTTGTTTAGTGCACCTGTAATGTGACAGGCTTACATTGTTCTATCACAGAAATTGGATTTTGGAGTTTTTCTGCCTTTTAAAAAAAGACTGTAGCAGTAAATATCTCCACTACATACAATATTTGGAGCAATGTGCTCAGGCCTCAGCAATATATGCTGAGTATATCTGTTAAATTTATTGACTATATTAAATGACAATAAAGAAATCAGATAAAAATGAGCTAAACCAATCAAACTGATTTGAAGTTGGCTGCATTGTTTGACAGAAGCAAAAACCTTGGATGGATCATTTCCTTTATTCCTTGCACCCACCAGGGTAGTCAGCTTTTGCAGCTTTCATTAGCTCAGTTTGGCTTACCCAAATGCATGTTACTGTTTCTAGGAAAGCTAAAGCAATCATAGCCTGATTTGCATGTTAAATGTGTAAAGAGAGTATTACACATAAAAGGGTAAGCAGGGTCGCATTGAAAACTCTAGAAAAAGGAAGCCTAAATGCATAGAGTTCTATGCATGTAGACTTCCTTGGGAAGTATTAAATCTCCATTGAGTAAATGGTGATTTCTTTTTGCATAATGGGATTCACAGGGGCGGAGCATAACAGAATCAATGGGGATGTAAGCACCCTGTTGTATACTGTCCAGAGCCATCAGTGTGGCACTACTTCTGTTCACACAGCGGCTAACCAGCTGTCAATGGGAACCAGGACAGGCATGTGTGCAACAGCACCCCATAGCACTGTAGGTCAATGCACACTTCACTGAAAATTAGTTGCAGTTTTATGTTGTTGATACTTTGTTTCTTGTTGTTTTTTATGTGTTGTTTTCTTAAACTCTTTTAATAAGATAAGTGGGGGTATTTATTTATTTATTTATTTATTTATTTATTTATTTATTTATTTATTACACTTATATACCACTCCCATAGCCAGGGCTCTCTGGGTGGTTTACAGAAATTCCAAAATTGAGATAAAAACAAGTGTACAAAATTTAAAACTCTAAAACACAGAACATACACACATAAAGCATTAAAAACCGATTAAAAACTAAACATGTGGGTGATTAAGATGTGCCACCATATGCCTGGGCAAAGAGGAAAGTCTTAACCTGGCGCCGGAAAGATAGCAGCGTTGGTGCCAGGCGAGCCTCGTCAGGGAGATCATTCCATAGTCTGGGGGCCACCACTGAAAAGGCCCTATCCCTTGTTGCCACACTCCGAGCCTCTCTCGGAGTAGGCACCCGGAGGAGGACCTTAGATGTTGAACGTAGTGACCGAGTTTATTCACGTCGGGAGAGGCGTTCCGTCAGGTATTGTGGTCCCAAGCCATGTAAGGCTTTATAGGTAAAAACCAGCACCTTGAATTGGGCTCGGAAACATACAGGCAACCAGTGCGAGCAGACCAGAGCAGGTGTTATACGGTCAAACCTTCTGGTTCCCGAAATCAATCTGGCCGCTGCATTTTGCACGAGCTGCAGCTTCCAAACCATCTTCAAAGGCAGCCCTACGTAGAGTGCATTGCAGTAATCTAACTTGGAGGTTACCAGAGCATGGACAACTGTAGCCAGGTTATCCCTGTCTAGATAGGGGCGTAGCTGGGCCACCAACCAGAGTTTGTAGAAGGCACTCCGTGCCACTGAGGTTGCCTGAGCCTCAAGTGACAATGATTGATCTAAAAGAACCCCCAAGCTACGAACCTGCTCCTTCAGGGTGAGTGCAATCCCATCCAGAACCGGTAGAACACCCCCCATCCTGTCAGTGGAATCACCTACTAACAGCATCTCAGTCTTGTCTGGATTGAGTCTCAGTTTATTAGCCCTCATCCAGTCCATTGTCGCAGCCAGGCACCGGTTCAACACATCCACAGCCTCTGTGGATACAAGCCCTTGTTTATCTGCAATAGCACACTCTGTTCTAGAGAAAGGCCAGCAACTCACTGTTCAGAATGTTGGTTGTTCTGCTCTCACACTTCTCTTGTTTAGCTGCAGCAAATCCCATAATTTGGACAATATAGATATATACATCCAGGGAAATAAGTTTCTATAAATATCCTCAAGCGTGATCTACAATTCAGCCTCATTTTTTCCCCACTGTGGTAATTGGGCTTACATTGTGGGCTGGGCTGCCTTGGATCTCTGGGTCCTGATGAAGTGTACCATTTCTCTCCCACCCCACATGCTTGGGTTCTGATCCTTGTAGCTTTCTCCTCTGACCAAAGAATTCAACAGGAGAATTTGGAGCCACAATAGCCATAATGCATTCTCACTGAGGAGAAGACAGTGAAGGTGTGTGTGGTTTGAATGAAGCATTCCGCCTCCTTTATTGGTATTCTGCCCTTATGTTGTTTGTTGTTATTGATGTTTCCATGAACTTTACAGTCAATTTTAATACATGGTATATATAAGCTGGACTGCATTGTGTCACACTTTGTGTGGAAGTAGGGGAATATTCTCTAGCTTCTGAATTTCATTTTTCTGTCCCTATAACTATGTTAATCATAATTTCAATGGTTAGTTCTTTCCTTTTTGGTTTATTATGGAAGTGAATTTGTTGGATAGGTACCTCCTAACATCATGTTCTTGTTCCAGTATTTTACAGTTATTAGTTATTTTTTGGGATGGGGGGGTCATTTATTCGGTCAGTTTTCAAACAAATTATGCACATTTATGTATTTATCGTGGAACGTATCTTGTAGATATTTGTTATTGATTTGTAATGTGTAGCTTGAAAGTCCTGTCAAATAATGTTAACATACTGATGAACTTGCTTAAAAGTTGATGTTAGTAAAGAAAGACTAAAAATATCTTTGCAAGTAATGCACAAACCCCTGGTAATGTTGAAGTTGCTAAAAAGTACATGGCTTGGTGCCACATGATGGATAATATTCATCGAATGCTTGATCTTTTCAGTGTGGTCAAGGATTCTAATAATCCCATGGCAATTTTGTCTTTAGATACGGAAAAAGCATTTGACTGTGTGGAATGGGTGTTTCTTAAGTGCCTTCTCTAAAAGTGGGGTATCACTTTCAATTCTTTAGGGCCCTTTAAGGTGTTATATTCTACTCCTCAAACTTCAGTTTCAGTAAATGGACCCGTTGAGCCTGCTGATTGTCTAACACAACTTTGGTGTAGTCCTTCTGCTGCCACAAAAACCAAAGTATATTAATGATACAAATCTATACTATGAGCCTTATTGCCTTAGTCCTGGGATTCAGAACCAATGTTATAGGCTCTGCACTAGTATTGCTATGCTTTTCCCTTTATTTTCTGTAAAAAGGGAAGGACCCACAGCTTCTGCTGGGTTCCTTTCCAATTAGTTTTTTTAACCAACAGTGCTGTGGTGCTAAGCATGGCATCAAATGACAACCAAGAAGATAATGCAGAATCCATAACAATGTTTATCCACATGTGTATCCAAAGCAGTTCAACAAAACAACGTAGAACACTCATGGGATTTTTTCTGCAGTTCAAATGAAAACATTGGCAAACACATAGTTCTTTGCAATTAGAATATAGGAGATAGCTCTCTTCTCAGGTCGTTTTCAATCCAGTGCCTTGGATCTTTCTGCCCACCCAGTAGGAGACTCCAGTACAGAGAAGGAATAGTGTAGTCTTCCCCAAGGTGGGAGTTCAGGATGGCAGCCACTTCTGGATGCTGACATTGGGCTCTTCTCTCTATACAACCTCACTCAGCTCCTTCCTCTCTCACCAATACCACAAAGTTGAGGTCATAAGCATACATGGTTTCTTTAAGCCATGGGTAAGCAAACTTTTGGGGCTTGTGGGCACATTCAGCAATTTGAGAAACTGTCCTGGGCACCACCACTGCCTTTTTGTTATTTTTATTTTTAAAGTAGGGGCAGGACACCTTGGTAGACACAAGGAAGATGTCTGAAGACACACTGGTGTCCACAGATACCATGCTGCCTACCCTGTTTCTTTTCCTTCAACCGGACATGCAGGCTATATTTCTATTTAGTTGGCCTGATACACCCTATATACATATAAGTCTATATCACAGCTGACTTTCTAATTTGCATAAATTTAATTATTTATAATTATGAATGATCTTCAAGTCAGCTATTCCTATGGTGTTCCTGGATGATGCAAGCAGAACTCTTCCCAGTATGCCAGGATAACTAAACTGCATACAAATGTATTCCAGATGTTATCGGTTTATTTAGAGCCAATCTTTTTAAAAGTTGGGAAACTCTGGCCATAGCTAGACCTAAGGTTTATCCCAGGATTGTCCTGGGGTCAAACCTGTTCATCTAAGTGCCACACACGGCATCCAGCACTTAGGCAGGGACGAACCTGGGATGATCCTGGGATAAACCTTAGGTCTAGCTACAGCCTCTGATTCAAAACTTCATCTAGTCTGGAGGGAAGCTTCAGATTAAATATTTCACTAAATATAAACCTTAAAGGAGGATTAGTGTCCCAAATTTATAATGTTACTTTAGTATTGCACAACAGCATTATACTTTAGTGCTGCCTAACTACAGTATGTGCTTACCAGGTTAAATAAGACTGAGTATAGTCAAACGGTTTAGTCAGAACAATAAGCTCATATGAGCGATCTGTTATAGACAGCATTGTGTGGAATTTTATAACCAGCTTGGTGGTTTATAACCAGCTTAACTAGTTTACATATATGGATGAAACATACATTAGGATCCACACTTAGAGAATTGAGTTTAATATTAGTATATAAGCTGTGTATATGCTTTTATTAGTTTTTGAACAGAGAGTATTTATAGTGAGGACTATATTTAATATTGTTTTTTCTTCTTCTCCTTGTGCTTATAATGATTGTCTTATGGGTTCTCTTATTGTACCATACAGTTTTGCCCAAAACTTTGAATAAAATAGTATATTACAAAGAACCGAATCATTGGTATAAATTGCATGAATTAAATAGGATTACACAAGAGATATATTGTCTAAATCTGTGCTCTACATGAGTCTTTTGCATATGGCAAAGAAAGGTCAGCAATGGCACACTGGTATTCTATGCCTTTTGATCTAATACACTGGAAGCTTTGCTTCAAGCATATTTGAAAATAATTCCTTGTTAATAATTTTGGGCATTGTGCTGTATATATTATGAATTCTCTTGAGGTGGCAGGAGGGTTTTCTGCATTAATTAAAACAGTTAATAAAACTATGGTTACATAAGATGTTAACAGCTGTGCACAAAATTAGAAACTACATGGTGGGGTATTATTGCTGAGTTTCACCTGGCTTTAGTCCATTATTTTCAGCATTTGGCCCATTGTTTCCTGAATATTTTCCCCAATAGGTTTTATTTTTGTACTTGCATATACCATACAAGTAGCAATTATATTCACATTAAGATTCCATATCCAAAATTTCATACAATGCTGTTAATTCAAACTTTTATGCTAAACCCTTGTAGCAACAGACTTTTTCAGCCATCTTTTCAAGCACTTTATCTACTAAAGCAGCAATTTGTAAGATGTTTATTAAAAAAAAATCCCTGTGCATGCTTACCTGAATGTAAACCCCACTGAACATAGTAAACATGCATAGAATATACTGTTAGTTAAGTATCAATTTGCAAGAACAAATTGTGATTCCCAATTAGGGATTATGAAGCTAAAGTATGTTTGTGGAATAGAGACAGAAGTTGCCTTTGTTTAGATAAAACATGGTTTATTTTAGTGAGGGTGGGGGAGGAATACCATCTATGGACCACTTCATGACAGAATTTTCATTCAGCTTAAAATTCAGGCTGCATTCCTGCATACAATTATGCAGACATACAGTTATATCAGTGTAAAACACATTGACATAAATTTGCACAAGATTGTTGCATTTTATGTTTTTAAAAAAACTTTTAAAAGGAGACGGATAAAGCATTATTTTACCTCCCACACTATGTTATGCCATACAAGAAAGAAAGAAAATTACAGGCAATTAGAGAAATCGTAATATTGACCTTTAGGACTCTTATTGTTGTCAAATAGTGTTAATACTTCTTTCTCTTTTTATGATGCATACCTCAGAGAACTAATGTACCATAATTATAATAATACTGCAAATGTAGGTGCCCACACACTCAATTTATTTAAATTTAATTATTACATTCCAAATGGCAGGCATAAAACATATTAATTGGTTTTTACCACCATATTTACAGAATCCTGCCAAATAGATTTCCATTTATTGCTATGCTTCAGTTATTTAAAGTCTTCATTACTAAGGAGTAACATTTTATATTAAAATATATTTGGATTCAGGATTTGAAGCTGACTCTTGAGTTGACATAAGGGAATTAATCAGATTCTGTAAAAGAATAACACAATTCTACAGTGTAAGCATATTTTCTTTTTAAAATGAATGTTCTGTTGCTTACATTAAATGTTCTAATGCACCTTCTGTGCTTTACCATCAGTAACATTTGAACTACTCTATTCCACCCTGTTTATTTGCAGTTTAAAAAACTTTTTGATATACAAGTGAGGGATTACACATGCTTTGCAAAGCAATTACTTGTTAAATATTGTTGAACACTCTCTCCCCCTCCCTCTTTAATGCACCAAAATTTTGCATAGGGGACTATTAAAAGAAGATTGACATGTGGTCCAGGGTGCTGCTGTTTGCCATCAGTAACAGAAGGCCCATTGCATATGCAGGTTTTCCATTCATGTCTCTCTGGGGCCTTAGCTAGACCTAAGGTTTATCCCAGGGTCGTCCCTGCCTGCTCCCGGGATATCCAGTGTGTCATTTACATGAACAGTGACGATCCCGGGATAAACCTTAGGTCTAGCTAAGGTCTGGATTGAAGGCCATGATCTATATCTATCCACTTCTACAAGTGCATATAGTTCAATATAATTTTCTTAAATTCAAGATATGGATTAATAGTAGTGCTATGTACTGTAGCCCCCTATCATCCCCAGTATGGAGTTCTTTGATGGACAGATGGTTAATTCAGACTTGGAGTTGAAACTTGAGTTTTGTTTGATAAAACATCTATATGATAATAAAACTATAAGTGATTATCAACTTTCTTAAGAGATTACAGCAGTGGGTGGTCTGTGTTGTGAATAAAAGTTTAGGCTATCTACCATTGCACTTGGAAACCATTCCTGTTCTTTCCTAATATGAGTTGACAAATGTTATATGCAAGTATATCAATATTTTATAAGAGCAGTAATTTGTCTTTATTATGCAGTCTTCAGAGATTTTGGATGTCTCTATTAAGTGAGCACAGTTAATAGAGACTGTGTGATTTAATAAAGCCTTTTGCATGACACAACAGCGTACCATGAAGCTGTGGCTCATGTGAGACTCATGCGGCTGACATTATGAATATGAAACCCCACTTGTTATGTCATGTGAACCCAGCAAGTGTGGGTTATGCGAGAGTTAAACAACCCTCACATAACCCATGGTCTGTTTAAATAACCCATGGCAAGATGTGGCATGTCATCTGAACCAAGTCAATATGTGCTTGGCTTCTCATTACATGTGCAATTGACCTACATAATCTATACTGCATTCTGCTGTTACTATACTATTGGAGACTGCTTTTTGAGTAGCAATGGGGGAAGAATTAGGGACAATTGACTATGCAAATATCCTGCTCTGATTGTTGCAAGCACAATCAAAGTGGCCAAAGCTCATTGCAAGCAAGCTCTAGCCTTGGTTCTGCATATATCCTCAGCCCTCTGCTGGCTGCTATCCCATCCCACAACCCTATCCATTGAGGACAAAACTCTTACCTTGGGGAAGAAAGATGGATTAGTAGGGAGACAAGGAGTCTAACGACATCTGAAAGGTTCTGAAAAGCTGTCTTTTCCCTGCAGAATCATGGGCTGAACTACAAACTTCATGATTCCCTTTGCACGTCATGCTGAATCCCAATAAGATAGAAGCCCTGTGGGTTGGTGGTTCTCATGTCTGGGAATTGGACGTACAGCTTATTCTAGCCAGGTTTCACTCCTACTGAAAGAGTAGGTACATTGTTTCAGGCTATTCCTTGATTCAGCTCTGTCACTTGAAGCCCAGGTGGCCTTGATGGCTAGGAATGCCTTTTATTTATTTTGTTTTCTATTTACAGCATTTATATACCAATCTGCATCTAAACCGATTCTGGAGTGGTGAACAATAAAAGATAAAAAGATAAAAGATTAAAACACCATATTAAAAATTGTTATTTTAAAAAACAGAATACCAGTAAAGACCATGGCTGGTCAGTCAAGGAAGGTTCCCTGAAATACTGATTATTATTTTTAGGAGGCTCCAAAAACAATAGGAATGCCTTCCGCCCTTTCCCCCTCCCCCCCTTTTTTTTTATACCAGGAATGCATTCCTTCCTGAACAAGGCTAGACTGGCCACAGTGGTCCATAGCCTGGTAACTCCCAACTGGATTAATATTCATTAAACAAAAACCCTATGGTTTACAAAACAATGTTACGGTTCTAGAGTTTTCAACCAAGCACCAAAAAGCAGGGAAACTGGGAGTTAAGGCTCACAAGCCTTAATGCCACATCCTCCCTAAGGAGGCAGAAAGTGCCAGTGAAATTCTCATTCTCCCAAAGCAGATATAAACCATGAGGACAGGATGGAGAATAGGATATGCAGAGGTGACTGTGGGGTTGTGGAAAACTGATGGTGAACAACTTAGGGCCACCTACTTCTCTTTTTTTGTTTAGAGCAGCCCTTCCCCAACCTGGTGACCTCCAAAGATGTTGTACTACAACTCCCATCATTGCAAGTCAGTATGTCCCATGATTAGGAGCATGTAAATTTCAGGAACATTGGTGAAACTGATTTAATTTTAAGAACGTTAGAATGACACCCCCCCATTACCCCTTTATAATGGTAGAATGCTTAATCTACTCTCAGACCTTAACTACAGGGCCCTATAAATTTAGCAAAGCATTGCCAAAAGGAAGCCTACCTCCACACTCACTACTTTTGGGGGATCCCAGACCATCAGTGGTTTAAAAGATATGCCCATCCAGTAGAAGTGTGTGCTCTGCTCCACCCACTTGGAGGGCCCTATAAATAATGTATTTTAGGTGGGGTTGCTCTTGAATATGACCCAGGAGCTTCAAGTAGTGCAGAATGCAGCTGCTAGATGGCTAACAGGTGCAGCCAAGGTGGCATTGTATTACCCCGATCTGAAGGGATCTGCTCTGGTCCCCTATAGTTGCCTGGCCCATCTCAAGGTGCTGTTTTTGACCTTTAAAGCTCTAAATGGCTTGGGATCCAATTGTATGAAAGAATGTCTCCCTCTATACCAGCCTGCCCATGCTTTAAGAACTGATGGGTAGGTTTTCTTTAAAGTACTTTCCCCAGAGTACGTGTTACCGAGGGAGAGAGCCTCATCTGTTTTGGTGCTCCTCCCCATAGAACTGCAGCTGGGACTGACTCTTCTATATTTTTGGTACCAGGTTAAATTGTTTTTGTTTGTTTGGTCGTGCGTGTGTTTGTGTTTCCAGTTGCTTTATATCTCTATTTTGTTTTCATTTTCCTTCATTGTATTTAGGGTTATATGACCATTTGGAGGTCTTGTTTTGTATACCAGCTTCATATCTTCGTATGAAGGGCAGTTAAAAATGTAATAATTGTTCAGGACAGCCATTAAGAGCTGACAGCGAATCTCTATAACAGAATGGAATCTGTCCAATCAGTCTGAACATTTTACCAGTCTCTTCTTCCAATCGCAGGAGATGGTCAACCCCTACATCCCATAATTGTATTCTGCCAGGAACCTTCATAATGGGAGTGAACAGAGAATAAAAGCAGAGAATAAAATCCATTGTTGGATTTTGTTCTTCTTCTGATGGACCAGGCTATCTTTGTTGTTTAAAAGAAGAGTTATCCATATTTTTAATGACATGTACAATAAAATAATGGCCAAGAATAAAGTGTAGAACAGGAAAGGAACCAGGGGACTCAATTGACTGTGCTCTAATTTTTATTAGAATTTAGTTTTTTTTTCTTTGGCAGCATTATTCATATTAATGACTGGATTAATTTAATAGAAAACCACTTTCATATGTATCTATTGTCTAGAACATTTAACTGAATTGCATTTTAAAAAAGAACTACTGTATATGACAGGAAATACGTCTTAACGCTACCATAAAATGAAAAACATTCTCCCTCACTCATCCTGACTCAGTTTTATGTACTCAGTTCCATGAAGTTCAACAGATGTAAATACAGATTAATTATTTAAAAAGTAATAGGAAGGAATGAGATTCCAAACATGTAGTGTTTAATTATTTAAAACCTATAATGGAATTTCAACCCTAACACATCCTCCAGATCTCACAGTGTGCTTGGACAAATGCCTGAGGTTAACTAGTATGCCTCTTGCTGCCAAACTACCACCATTTATACTGCAAAGAAAGAATTTTGCTTGCTAAAATGTAAAGTACAGCTAGTATTTGGCTTGATGTACAATGATCATCTAGGTTTGTTTAAACATTAAATAATTATAGGAGGTTTTAAATGTTTGTGTAGTATTGTATTCAGCTGTCCCATTCAGCTCAGTTACAGCAACCCATATTTGGAAACAGGTTCCTGTGAATGAATTAGCACATTCACTGCTGAAAAGGGAAACTTAGCTCTACCTTCCTTCCATAACGTACCCATGTCTTGATAAAAGGTGTGTGGGGGGGGGGGTGTATCAGCAAAACCTCAATCATTGAGTTTCTGTGATTTCCACTACAAAGCTTATTTCATGTCTGTATCAGATTGTGAGCTTTGACGCTTTTTCACATGAAAATTCATGCGTATATTTGTGTGCATTTCTCAAAATGTTCACACCAGTTTTATATCTTATTTGAATGTATGCAGTTTCTCCCATTGACTAAAGCATGTTTGTGCTTATTTTTCAAACACACACATTTTTCATGTACATTTGTCAAATATGCACAAATTGTTATTGCACAAATTGCATTGCAAAGTCAGAAATGTATGGAGTTCAGGTTGGAGATTTTGTGTAGGTCTGTGTTCAGCTCTTGCAGGTACAAATTGGATATAGTTTGATCAAAAATGAACTGAAACAAAGGTTTCTGTTCAAATGTGATGATGTCCAACTTTATCCCGCTGCCTAGGATACATCAGCCAACAATGTAGAGCTAGGGAGGGAACAAATAAACACCAAGCATGTCAGGATGTGGGCAAGGTCTGTTAGATGTTATAGAGGAGGTAGAAGAGCTAAACAAACAAACATTGTTTTAGGTAGTTACATGTTTAGTGGAATGTCTAGTAAAATACCCCAGCATAACTGACAGCAGTTTTTATATTGCCAGCACTGATTCCATTGTTTGGTAACTCGGAATAGCAGGAGAAGTTCTACAGACAAAAGGGTATAAATCTAAAGTAGTTGAAAAGTGATCTGAGAAGAATCTATGGAAATTATTGTTTAATCAAGATGATTTATCTTAGCTTATGCTTCCAGTTAAGGCCCTAACCACTTATAGAAAGGTATGTTGAGCTTGTAAAAAAATGTTATTCTCTGCTTGCAGAAAATGCAACTTTTACATTTGATTTATTTAATTGGTTTTCATTGGTGATATTTCCTCAGTTAGGGTGACCATATGGAAAGGAGTACAGGGCTTCTGTATCTTTAACAGTTGCATAGAAAAGGAAATTTCAGGAGGTGTCATTTCTATGCATGCAGCACCTGGTGAAACACCCTCTTCATTATGACAGATAAAGCTGCCGGAGCCCTGCCCTCTTTCATATCTGGTCACACTCGGCAGGGCTCCTGCAACTTTATCTGTTGTAATGAAGAGGGAGTTTCACCAGGTGCTGCATGCATACAAATGATGCCTGCTGAAATTCCCTTTTTTGTGCAACTATTAAAGATACAGGAGCCCTGTCCTCGTTTTCATATGGTCACCCTAGCTCAGTAGAAGTAGCATTGGCCTGGAGCAAAGTATATTAGTGCAAGCAAAAAAACAAAACAAAAGACAGAAAACATCAGTGTACCCAACGATCTCATTATATCCATATTCAAGCGAGCCATCTTGTGTGTTATAGAAATATAATGCAAAAGGGTGTGTGTGTGTGTGTGTGTGTGTTATTCAAACATAAAAAGATAATATTAGAAAGACACATACATGTTTTTGTTTTTGCTGTTAAATTTTTTAGAAAGTCACATTAGTTCTTTCGGCCATGAAATATTGACTGGATTCAGACACTGCAATAACTCTGATAATGGTTTGCAAAGTGGTTTATTTAAACCATCATGGCTTATCGTATTGAGTGGTGGACACCGTAGCTTATTTTGGCTAGCTGGCTTACTGCTTAGGAACATATTGAAGCAACCAAGCCAGCAGCGTGGAGGAGGCAGACTGTGAGGTTTGGTCCAGATCCTGCAAACCCCCAAGGTGTTATAGGCATCTCCCACTTTTTGGTGCATCTGTGATTTTCACTACTTTCACAGTTAATGGTGGGTTTTCATAGTGCATCAGAAGCCTCCTGAATAGGAGAGGCTGCGTGTGGAGTTTGGTCCCAATTCTGCAAACCCCCACAGTTTTCTAGCCACTTCCCCTTTGCGGGGCACTCAGAATTTTCCCTCCCTGGTGAGTTATTGTACAGGGGTTTGATGGTGGATCAGGTGCCTCCTTACTGGGGTAGGCTGTGTATGAATCCCACCCACCCTCTCCTGATCCTGATAACTTCCAGCACTTTAGAGTTGAAACAGCATTGATGCTGGAGGGACTGCAGCAAGACAGGGGACAGGCAAGGGGGTGAGACAAATTATACACAGTAGCTTAATAAGCTGCTCACAGGGCCCGTTCAGAAGATACCTTAAACCATGGCTTTAACCATGGTGGTTAAGCCAGAAAGCCAGGCTGTGTTCATAAGACACCTTAAACCATGGCTCTAACCACAGTGAATAAGGCTTTTTGCTTTATTCACCATGGTTAAAGCTATGGTTTAAGGCATCTTCTGAACACAGCCTGGCTTTCTTGTTTATTAGCCCACAGTAGCTTATTAGCCCACTCGTGCGGCAGGGTATCATGGGCTATTTTCAAAATAAGCTACTGTGAGTAGCTTATTAACCCATCTTGCTCTATCATGACATCTGAATGCAGCCATTATAAACCAATATGAACAGAGAAAGGTTTTGTGAGGAGCTGATAGCAAGTATGCTGTTCAGCTATAGGGTAAATGTTCAAGACAGGAAAATACCATAGCAGAACATTTAACTAAATCTAGAACATTTAACTAGTTTTTCTCACAACAACCCTTTGGGATAGATAAGGCTTTAGAGTATGGCTGGCCCAAGGTCATCCAGTGAGCTTCATGACTGAACAAATATTTGAACCTGGGTCTTCCTAATCCTTATCCAATACTGTGGTAGCTGATATGCCATGTTAGCATTCAACAGCATTTTATAACTTACATATTTAATATTCCATAGTGTTTCATAATTGGCATCCAATTAAAATTTAATATGCAATAATTAAGGTAAACATGCATGGGACTGTGCTGTTAATAAGTGACAGTATTTGGCAACTGATTTGTAGGTTGTTGTTTTTCAAATTTAAGATTAAAAGGCTATGTATTGGATTCCTGCAAAGTAACGATGCCAACAAAAAACAAAAGAAATAATAATAATAATAATAATAATAATAATAATAATAATAATATATTTATTTAATTGTTACCCGCCTCTCCCTCTGGATCAAGGCAGGGTACAACACAAATAAAACACCATAAAATACATACAACTAATTCAAACGTTTAAAACCAGATCAACATGAACTTTATAGTAAAATTTCATAATCAAATTCAGAACTTAAATGATGACATTTGAAATTTTCAAAATGTTATTTCAAACACAATACATCCAGTTGTAGCTATGAGAGTACTGTACTTCTCTGAGTAATATCTGTGTGTATGGGGGTTTTGTGGGTTTTTTTACTACAGCTTCCCACATGTAGTACCACCCATGATAGGAAAAACCTCTGCTTCACACGCTGAAAATGTTAGTCCTGTTGTTAGCACCCCCTCTCCATTCTGCTTTGGCCATAGCTAGACCTAAGGTTTATCCCAGGATCATCCAGGGTTCGCCCCTGCCTGAGCACTGGATCCCCTGTGTGTCACCTAGATGAACAGGTTTGACTCCTGGATGATCCAGGGATAAACCTTAGGTCTAGCTATGACCTTTATTTCCTTCATGGCCTAAGCCAGAACCAGTAAGATTTAAAAAATGATCCTTACTATGGCCTTAGCTAGACCGGGCTTTATCACGGGGCGAACCCCGGGATCGTACCTGTGCGTCCACATGACGCACAGGGGATCCCAGGATCAGGGAGGGATGATCCCTCTCTTGCACCGGATAGAGCCCTCCCCTTTGGGCTCACTTTTTCTATGGTCCCGGGCTGAGCCCAAGGCCACGGAACGTGTGGCCCATTGCCGAGATTACTCACACGGAGCTGGGAGCTGTGCCCATCGGGGTTAGGGTGGGGGGAGCAGGGAAAGTACTTTTTAAAAAAACCCACCTTACCTTCAGCGCGCAAGCGTTCGTGCACTCTGTCCTCTTTAAAAAATAATAATGGCGGGCATGATGCCTGTCTTCCTGAGGTCATCGCGCCTCGCGTGTAAACGGAGGAGGGATCTTGCATTAAACACAACGTGAGATCTTCCCTCCTCCATCCTGGATTAAACGGTAGGTCTAGCTAAGGCCTATGGTATTATAAAAGGTTGCTAAAGGGCCAGCAATTTGAGAAGGTGAATTTAAGGCTTTCTATGAAGAAGCAATAGTTTCCTGCTGGTGCATATAGCTTGGAGATTATGAAAGCAAAACCACCAACTTCAAAAAAAGCTGTATAGTCTACTTCAAAAATGCCAAGAATTACACCTTTGCAATTTATCTGTTGTTTCTAGTTTCTCATTCATTTCATTATGGGAAATATGAAAGTCTGAATAAAGTAACAACACAAATTATACAAAGTTCTAACACTCTGAACTCCATGGCAACCTCCTGCTGATTTTAATAGGGACACTTCTGGCATCAAACCGAGCCCATGTGAAATAAATTAAAGGCTCTGGGGCAGGTGTCCACATCACAGAACAACGATCAGAGTTGTTGCCCTTTAGCAGTTACAGCTTTGACTCTTGTACTTCATTTCTCTTTTTTTTGCATAGCAACAAATTTGTACAGGTTTACTATTTCGTAGGACTTAGTTCCCAAAGACTTCCATTCATTTTTGGAAAGTTAAACTTGGACCACATCATACCAGTCATAGCAAACTTGAAGATCAGATCAGCTGTAAAAATATAAATTCTTCTTCATGAGCTCTACAGAGTCTCACAATTCAGTTCTGTGCCTGTACAGAGTATCTTTGGAACTTCCTTGAATTCCTGTCAGAGAGCTGGCACTACCTCCTTTGGTAGAGAGGATTGGTTCCTATGTGGATGCCCTGAGGGATGGGACGGCAGCCTTCTTACCAAATTAGCTTATGATTTTCTCCAAAACGTGTCTCAGAACTGGTCCAACTTTTTGTACATTTCCCCCATGTATCTAAGGACTTTGGGTTGCATCCAATAGTGTCTGTCTGCAAACAGAACAACATCCACTAGCAGAATGGATTCACCCTCCTTCCAGAGCAGATTTTAGGCAGCACAGGGTGTTAGAAGGGAGAGGATGGTAAGGGAAAGTCCTGTTGCATGGGTGGAAGTCCGCTTGTGTAGTGTCAGATGAAACCCTTTATTCTTTTGCAGTATTTTTAGAACAGGAAAATTTCCCCTTCTTTTGTGGCCCTTATACCTATGGTGAAGCAGATCATATTTTAAAAATGCTGCAGCTGTGTAGGTAACGTTCCTCCTTTGAATGTTGCAATAATTATTGAAATTTGTTTAGGAGAAGAGAACAGCATAGATTTCTGTATTCATTGCCAAAAGCTCACAAAGAAAACTCCCAGGAGTTGCTTATTAAAGCCGTGTGCTTCTCTTTGGGAATGGGCTTTAGCTGCCACCTCCCCCACCATGTGTTTGAGGGATGAATGGGATAACTCCTCCTTGAAAATTGCTAAACTGGCATCAGCCCATCACTCCTTAGAGCAGCTCCTGACCTCAGAGCTGGATCAGCTTCCGGAAGCTCAGATTTGACTACAAAGGCCAAGACTGTCTGCCATTAAATGCTTTAGGGTCTAACAACAAAATCAAGAGGGAAGAAGAGGAAGTTAATAAGGAAGTTATAAACATCTTTCTTTAGGTGGCTGTAGTTTTTGTTCTTGGTCCCTAAAACACCTTCTGAGATCATGCTCATTTGTCATTCCGGGTTCTGCTCTCAGAACTAAGGCATTTTTGCTGCACTAGTTCTCAACCTTTTTAAACAATGCCAAAACCATCCTTAACCTGTGTCATAGTGCCTTGAAAGACTCTTGTTGTTTGATTCCAGCCCTATCTTCAGTCTTTAGTACTATTTCTGATTTGGTCCACTGTATTTCATGTCATGTAGACCATGATGAAATCTCCACTTCTTTTTCTGTTCCCACTCCTACGGAATTTCTGCAAGATATCCAGTTTAAGTACTTCTGTAATGGTGAGGAGTCCTTTCTTACTGGTAGAATCCTCTTTCCATAAGGGTTCCCACAAAAGAATCTTGATAGGCTGACACTACAGACTGAACGTAGCCTGAAAAATCTTAGGTTGTCTGGCTGTTTGGTGTGCTACTGACAAGGACCCTTCCTCTTACCCAGCTTTAGAATTAATAAAAAGAAAGGAGCTTTAGATTTACTTCCTCAAAGCCCAAAGGACATAGAAATTAACAGAACCTTGTGAAAATAACCTTAGAACACAAGGGGTAGCTTAACACTTGTTCACTTTAGTACATGAGGGAAATTTCAACAAGACATCCCAGAGAAATAGCCTTTTAAACAAATGAAGCAATGCATATAAAGAAATTGTATCCAGGAAAGAGGATTTTAACACTAAATAGAGGAGAAAAAGTAAAGCAACAAATCACATACCAACATTTAAATGAAAGTAATAAAGTCCATCTAAGTTAGGTAGGTACAGTAGATTTACTTGCTTGAGTAGAATCTTGGTTTTAGGGCATGTAAAGAATTCTTTTAAGAAAAGGTGGTCTGAGATAGTGTTATCTCAGAGCAATCTCTTGCAGAGCATCTTTGGCCACCTGATTTGCATGGTCCCAAAGAATACAAGGAACTGTGTTGATATAGGAATTTCAGACCAGTGGAATGGTTCCATGTGAGTTTGGACTTCCACAACAGCAGAGCTAACCCGTTACTTCATTTTTTTAACATCATCCTTCTCGTCCTCCTAAAAGCAAGAAAACCTAATGGCTTTGAACATTATATACTTTGCTGCTCATAAATGACAGTGGCAGTGATTCATAAAAACCTTCTCCTTGCAGTTGATTTGAAATAAAACGAATGAATGAAATGCATTTCTCACTGTGTGAGAAACAAAGTAAGCTAATGTTATGAGTTTCTAAAACTCCTAGTTGGAAGCATTTCCTAGCAGGAGTTTTAGAAACTCCTACCAATATGAGCACAAGAGGCTATGGGGACACATATTTAACCCCCACAAGGGACTGTGGGGTGACATGTTTAGCTCTTCCTAGACTTTCACAAGTTGAGGGGTAACTTACTTCCATCTGTGGAGGCTCCAATTGTTCTCCAATTTAAAATTGGACATTCCCCAGTAAGGTAAATTAATCTTATTAAGGAGCGTTGTGCCACAACAGAGTGAGATTTCTCTCTTTCTCATTGCTGTTATTCTGTCTCATTCAAGTTTCAGATTATGATATATAGTGGATGCATCTAAGCAGAAGAAGGGTGAATGATGAAAAACAGTTTAACCTGTATCTTTGCCCCCACAGATGAAAACCAGCTTGGGAAGGATAATTTTGACTTGAAAAAAGACCCAAAGGAAAAGGGTTAAGCAGCCTGCCCTTCTTTTGCTCAGATACACTTTTGCCCCATGCTGCTTTCGATTAAAAAGCAAAAGCGGCAGCAGCAGTAGCAACAACAACAACAACAACAACGGAGACATAAGACACAGAACTCTATTTTATGCAGAGGTTGTGTAGCTGTTTTGCATAAGTTCATCTTTTGTATAGGTATGCTCATGGTCTCTTATGTATTTTAGTGTGATGGTAAAAGGCTTGGTTCTCCATGTCTGTTTCAATCCATTACCATTCTTACCATTACCATTACCATAAACATTCCGAAAAAGAATTTTTAAAATCACAAAAGAGTACCATGAAGCAGTGAAATGCTGGCAGAATGTGCTGATGGTTACTGTTAGCCCCCTTCACTGATATTTACTGTTGTCTCTTGGAGCGTGCCCACCACTGATTCTTCCTCCCTGCTGTTTTCCATTCCACATGGCAAACCTGAACAGAACAGATGTCCTTTTTGACATTTCCACATATTGCATCTCCAAGTGTGTGTGTGTGTGTGTGTGTGTGTGTGTGTGTGAGAGAGAGAGAGAGAGAGAGAGAGAGAGAGAGAGTTGGGGGAGCTGTTTAAACAGCAATAGAATGTGAAGGAAACTATATTTTTATGTCTTTATGTGTGCTTTTCTGAGAAAAGATGCTAAAATATTACTCTTAGTTAAAACATTTCAAATCAGAATCCTCAACAGAGGCACATACTTCACCAAATTAATATATGTAATGCGATTCACAATGAGATCCCAACTAGGAATGGACACAGATAAAACAGATGTTTTCTAGACAAATACGGTGCATATGACATCAATGATTGTATGAAAGCCTGAGGAAACTTTGACTAATCACATATTAAGCAGTTGGACAGGTGGTGATGCCCTTTTACATAGGTCTGTGTTGAAATAAGGCCAGATGGCATAGTGAGGTCGCACACAATTAATTGGAGTAAAAACTGCAAATTTTGAAAACTGAGATTTGGCTAAAAAGGTTCTACCCTAAAGAAAAGTCTGCCCAAAATATGGGTCTTGGAAAGCACAGACACCAGTAGTAGAGAACAATTTAGCAATTTAACAATTTTAACAATTTTAACAATTTAGCAATTTAACAATTTAAATTTAACAATTTAACAAATTTAAGCAATTTAAATTTAACAATTTAAGCAGAGAACAACTTAATTTTTCATTGATTGTAAGGTGATTTACACATAACTAATTTTCTCTGGATTGGAGATTAGCACCCAGATTGTATACATTTTACTTAGAAGTAAATCCTAACGATTTTACTGAAGCTTATTTTCATACTATTATTTAGATTATTGTTTAAAATTTATTAGTGAGATACACCATAAAATAAATCCCATCTTGAAAGCTGATTACATAATGAATTATTTAGTGGCCAGGACTACATAACCATCCATTTTTTTCATTACCAGATGTATATATTGAATCATTCATGGGTAACCCAATGATAATTTTGGATCACATTTTTTTTTACCCCAAAATGAATGCTTCACTGCCAATAAGCATATTATTTTTCTGTACAAGAAATACAAGAGAAGTTTGTATCTCACAAACTTTGTTGGTTTTCCCCATATCAGGATCAAATAATTTATACTGAGGCTTTGTTTCCCTAGTAAACTGGAAATATTACAAATAAACTGATTGATATCAAGTCACTGAACCTCTAAGTAGCTTGTGGGCATCCAGAAACTATTTTATAAATACATTAAGGCTACAAACCCATACCTGGGAGTAAGTCCCATTGAACTCAATTGGACTTACTTCTGAGTAACATGTTGTTCGATATCTGCCAAAGGAAAAAGTTTGGTCTCTGATTTAAAATTGGACAAAATTGGATATTATATTCGTAGGGAGTTTTGTGCCACAATTGTGTTTTATTATACCTCATTCAGGCTTCAGATTATGATGGACAGTGGATGGACTGTGATGCAAAGAAACTTTAAAAAAGAAAAAAAACTGTAGATACTCAGTGATCCACAGAACCACTCAGATCAAAACAATATTAGGTCCTCATCACCTTAATTTCACATACTATATTATTTTTTTGGCATTATGTGGTAGCCTGGTTCTTTTCTTTTTACTCCCACTTTTTTTTTTAAAAAAAAAAAGATGTACGAACAAAATGTAATTAGAATTCTTTAGTGAGCTTTATTATTTATTTATTACATTTATATCCTACTTTTTTTCCTCCAAGGAACCCAAGGCAGCTTACATAGTCCTCCTCTCCATTTTATCCTCATAATAACACCCTGGTGAGGTAGGTTGAATTGAGAGTCTGCAACTGGCCCAAAGTCACCCAGTGAGCGTTCATGGCCAAGTGGGGACAAGAAGCTGGATCTTCCAACTCCCAGTCCAACACTCTAACCACTACACCACACTAGCTAGCAATAGGTTGCCTCTAATGACCTTATTCTAGGGGAATTGCTTCATGTATCATGAACAGAAATGTGTCTGTTGTTGAAACATAATACATGCAGGCATGTTGCCTACAGTTATAGCATTTCTCTCTATCTTTGCACACAAGGAGACAAACATGCATTTGCCACATACAATATACATATTACATTTATTTATTGTGCAACTCTGTCAGGTTGCTGTCTAGGTTACTGAGATTTCTATGCCCTGCAGTATAGTAGACACAGCACTGGAATATTCAAAAGAGCCAGTCCCAGTAAGCAGCCTCACTGCTTTATTCTTCACTATCTGTAGTTTCTGGACTCTTTTCAGAGGTAGCCCCACCTATAATGCATTGCAGTAATCCAAGCCAGTGCGTGAATAGCTGTAGCCAGGCTATCTGTGTCCAGGCAGGGGTGTAGCTGACATATCAGCTGAAGCCACTTGGGCCTCAAGTGACAGAACTGGATTTATGAGCATCCCCAGAATACGAACATGCTGTTCCTGGAGAAGTGCAACCCCACTTAGGGCAGATAAATGCCACTTCACTGGACAGATGAGCCACATATTAACAGAACCTGTGTCTGGTCTGGATTGACCCTCATCCAGCCCATTACTCAGTTTAAGCACCAGTTCAGGATAGTCACTCCTCACCTAGATTTGATGAAAAGGAAAGGTAGAGTTGGGTGCCATTCTCCACATAGATGACACTTCACTCCATCCTTCTGGGCAACCTCTCCCAGTTGTTTTGTGTAGGTGTTAGAAAGCATGGGGGACAAAACAGAGCCCAGAGGGAGGCCACAGTGCAGTCTTATGAGGCAGAACTATAGTTTCCCAAGCCATACCACCTTGTGGAACCAGCTGTCCAAGTAGGAATGGAACCACCGTAAAGCAGTGCCTCCAACTCCCAATTCAGACAGACTCCGCAGAAGGATGCCATGGTTGAAGTTATTGAAAGTCACATGTAATAGGTGGAGGTAAAACATTTTGCAAGAACTTGTAAAAACAACAACAAGTAATGTATGAAGTTGTCTTAATTCCAACAACCAAAAACACATGTACTGGGGCGTAACAAGCACAATGGCAATGGCAGGGAAATGATAAGCAATAATAATACCGACTATAATTTTAAAAAATCTGACCTATTATTCTCATGAAAATAACTAGTAAGATTCTTGGGAAACACAACTGAGTGTCACAATGTGGTGCCCTCCAGATGTTTTGGGCTGCAACTCCCAGCATTACTGGCTATTGGCTATGCTAGTTGGGACTCATGGGAGTTGATGTCCAAAACATTTGGATGGCACCAGGATGGGAAAGGGTAATCTAAGGCCTTAGCTAGACTTACCTCATAGTCCATGACAGAAGAGGGAAGATCTCGCGTTGTGATTAATGAAAGGTGATGACCTCAGGAGGAGAGGCATCGCACCCGCCATTTCTTTTTAAAGACACAAACGTAAAGGTACGTTTTTTAAAAAAAATTAAGTACTTTTCCTGCTCCCCCCACCCTACCCCCCATGAGCGCAGTGCTCCTGCCTCTGCGCGAAGCCGTGTCAAACCGCGGCAACAGGCCACACGTTCTGCAGTCTCGGGCTGACCCCTCCCTGATCCCTGGATCCCCTGTGTGTCATGTGGGATGATCCCAGGGTTCACCCCGGGATTTCGCCCGGTCTAGCTAAGGCCTAAGATAAGTAAAAGGTGGAATACAAGTGAGGATTCCAAAACATTTAGAGTGGGTGGAGAGCAATGGCTAAGGTAAAGAATATGGCAAATCCAACTGGGTCGAGAAGTTTTGGCTGACATTTGCTCACCAACTCAACTACAGTGCATGTTAAAAAGCCCCATTTCCCGACTCGTTTCTTTCCCATCATTTAACAAGCATTTCACTAGTGTGTCATACAACAGAAATCCCTGCGACCTGCAAGAAGAGCTGTATTTAATAATGGCAAAAATACCCATGAGCTTTGGTAGGAGCATGATCTGAGACTACTGATTTCAAAACACACCATAACTTATCTCAAGGGTTTCTCCTTAGCTGAAACTAATAGGCCATCCTGATGGGACTACACCGAGGGGGTCATGTGTGATGTACTATGCAGTCCTATGCATGCATCATATATAAGCCCCATTATAGTCAATGGGGCTTACTTCCTAGTAAGTGAGTTTAGGATTGCAGCTTTAATTTCAAATTATAAAAATTATTATGTGTAGCCACTTATACAATAAATGTAAAATATATACCATAAAATGATACAAAATACGCTAATATTTCATGCTGTGGGCGGGCAGGCAGGGGTACATTGCCAGCAGAACCTACCCATCATTTCTTAAAATATGTCACCCACTGTATATTTTAGAGGTAGAAAAAAATGTTGTTTTATTGAACTGAAAGATATATATGGTTTATCTGTCACATCTTAAGTAATCAGAATGAGCTCATAGGAGAAATCTGTAATTACTTTGAGCATGATATTAGTTTGAAGTAAAATGAATGATTTTGCTCCATTTTATTACCTCTAGTATATAGCCATTTGTATCATAAATTCATTGACCTCATCTTAAATGATCAATCCTGTAAGACAGATCTGATTCATTAATTCTTAAGTGACATTATTTCTACTCCAGTAATTTTTACTCTGTGTGAAGGGACTGTGTGGTGCATCTCTGGCATAATATGAGAGAGAGAGATGGAGAGAACTAGTTATGTGTGACTTCAGAGAGTTGAATAAAATCAATTGGATAATGACTAGATATTTAGTTCATCTGAGATGTTCTTGGAAACTGATTTATTGCAGTTACCATCAATATCCTTAATTAATTTTGTCCAACGATAAAATATACTGAATAGTATTGTGGTCAACATGAGAGTGAAGGAAATCAACATGCGCATTTCTTTTATCTCAATGAATTATTAAAAAAATTATGACATGATTTGTGAGAAGGATTTTTAACCATTTTTACAGGAGTATAGAAAGTGTTTTCTTATCTTAAGGTGACATGACAGACCATAGTAGAAAAGCATAGCAATACAGAAACAGAGCATTAAAATTTTTCAATAAGTATTTTGACCAATAACCAATAAAATAAAATAATCAGAGAAGATGTAATCTACTGAATTTATAGTGCAATATTATGTATGTTTGCTTAGAAGTAAGTCCCACTGAGTTCAGTGGGAAATGCTTCCAGGGAAGTATAGGATTTCAGCCTTAGCCAATCCTATGCACAATTAGTTATTATTTATTTATTCTATTTGTACCATATCTTTCTACCAAAACAAGGCATTGAAGGCAGCTTATAGAACCAATTAAAATTGATTAAAACAATACATTAAAATGCAATAAAAACATAACAATTACATAAAAAAACTATTTAAAATAGCAGTTACTTGGGAGCAATCTCCTTTGGAACATACAACGTAGGACATGTTTGGAGCCACACATTAAAACTATTTTACCCTGTTTTGTAAATGTAGATATGGTTTGCTGCTCGCCATCAGGCTACAAAGTGGGTTAAGCTGTCATCCCTACTTTTGAGCAGGCCTGGGGTAGGGCAAGGGAATCCCTGGTACTTAGTGGATCAGTGAAACCAATCAGTTCTTCAGAAATATTTTCACATAGCAATTTCTTTCCCCCAGCCATCTCCACTAGATAAAAGACTCTGGAGTATATTGCTGAATTCCAGGCTTGCTCATCCCACTGGGAACACAGGTGGTGGTTCCAGGAATAGTCCTAGCTAGGGAATTAGATGTCATGGCCAGGCCAAGACATTTTGCTGCTTGAGGCAAAGGACAAGATGGCACCTCTACCCACAACCGGGCATAAAATTTAACCAGATTGACAGTTGAATCTTACTTCAACATAGACAACGGGACAGTGTCTTGTGCTGCACCTAAGGGTAGCAAGGTAGTTTAGGAGGCTCAGGACACGCAACGTAGCAAACCTATGTCTGTCATCCAGCGCCTTGCCACCACTTCCTACCCTTTAGCATCTTACACCTGGGACAGCTGCCTCATTTTGCTTATATTAGGACAGCCCTGGTTATGACAGAGGTTCGCCCATGGGAGGAGCTAAGGGGGCACTGGCCATACAAACAGCAATATGCATGAATATTTTGAAGTGCAAATCCTTGATTTATACATGTTTAGGGTCCTGCATACCTGGTACAGTGGTGTGTGTGTGTTTACCATAAATATTTTGGATATTTTGTATCCAAGTACAAATGGCAAAATCAGACTTTCTTTTTTGAAGAGCAGTTGGGATATCCACGCATGGGGACTTCCAGTTTTGAAGTATAAGTCTTTTTGTGATCTTGAATGTTCTGAAAATCCTCTTTCATTGACTATTTGAATTATCCCAGAGCACAGGAATATAATTCAAAAGCCATGAACATCAGTAAATTTCAGCTTTTTTAAAATGCAAAATTAAGATTGCTCAAACTTTTAGTCATGCTGGAAATGCTTAAAAGGAAAGGACTATATATGTGCTTGAATAATATGCACACAAAGCGAGTTATCACACGATATGAAATCGTGTTTCCTTACCATTGCTTCTCCGCCCCTACATTTGTCTCTCATTACTTCCACTTTTTGCCCAGAGGGGAAAGAGCAAGTCAACAAAGACCATGTGGCCCTTTCAGAGAGTGTTTTTATCGTGCTGCTTTTCCTGCACACAGCAGGAGATCGCGGCACATTCTGTTTTTTTTTTTTAAAAAAAAACAGATTAAAAGGAGTCTATTTTGTGATGAGATGTGCAGGAGGTGGATGACGTCGTTTAAAGGATGCACGTGTATCCGTAAGTGGGCAGTAGTGAGCGTGCAATAAAACGCTCCTCCACATGGGAGTCACTTGTGTTTTCAGTTTAGTGCTGTATTGCATATCAAGAAGCATCAGAGGATGTTCACCTGGAACAAACAGGCATGCTTCTCTTAGGCTACTCCTAAGAATTGGAAATCCCTTGCTAGCACAACAGCATGGCCCATAGCTGTCACCCCCCATGGACAGTGGGGAACAGTACTCACTGAATTTCTGGGCAGCTGAATTGGGGTATATAATAATTTATTTATTTATATGCCACCCAATAGCTGAAGCTATTATAAGTACGTCTGGTGGTCAAAGTAAGTTCTGTACAGACATACGAAGAGCCATGCTGGATCAGATCAAGGGTCCATCTAGTCCAGCTACATAAGAAAGCAGCCTTCACCCCCCACCCCCCAAAACCATTCATTTTGTCTTGCTGGTATATAAGTTTTGTTCCCACAGTGGCCAACCAGCTGATGACCAGGGACCCAGTAGCATGACATGGTGCAACAGCCCCCTCCCACCCATATTCCCCAGCAACTGGTGTATATAGGTTTACTGCCTCTGATACTGGACATGCCTTGCGAATACATCTCAGTAAGAACCAAATTTGGCTGTGACTCAGCCAAATTTAAGTACATTTCAATCCTATTGACTCCACAAGGACAGAGGCTACAATCCTATGCGGACTAACATGGGAGTAAGACCCATTATACACAGTAGGACATACATCTAAGGCCATGGCTAGACCAGGCCTATATCCCAGGATTGTCCCAGAATCATCCCTGTGCATCCAAATGACGCACAGGGGATCCCGGAAGCAGGCAGGGATGACCCCTCCATTTGCCTGGGATAATCCTTAGGTGTAGCTAAGGCCTCTGTGACATGACCACTGATATCAATGTAAATTAGAAGTGCTTAGTTTTGTCTGCATAGTTACCAGGCTTAATTATTATTTTTGGGTAAGTGTCACCACAGTTTATGATAAAGGAAAACAGAGTTAAATAAGATGAGTAATCACTTGCCCAGCATATGCTGTTTTCATAGTGTTTATATGGCCAATGGCTATTCAAACTGAATTACCAATTTAAAGCTACCATTACTAAATCATATCTTGTTGTGTGTGTGTTTTTAAGATAAGTATTCCCAGTTTTGAATACTAAAGGTGTATATAGGACACTGCTTTCACATGGTCATAAGCTCAGTACGTTTATTATATATAGCTCTAAAAAAAGAAGAGTATATCCTCAGAATATTGTGAAAATTGAATAAATGACAAAATTTGAGGGGTTTTGCCGCTGTGTATAAAATCTGTCCCTCCACCCCCAAAAAGACACTGAAAATTCTGACATCTGTTTATCTGTTTATAGCTGTGGGAAGATTACTCATTTTAATTCTTGTTTAAAATGCCATATGAAGGAAAAGGCATTTGTGCAAACAAGAGTCATATTTGAATTGTAGATCATGTCTCCACCATCTGTGAGAGCTGTTGGTGTTGCAAAATTAATGTGTTAATGAAATCACAATAATTTCTCTGAAGTAATGGATTCTGAAACCTAGAATGACTATTTTTTGAACTTTGGTTTCTAGTGGCTTGCAACTGGGAAAACCTTTCACAGCTTAATTAGTTCTCCAGCCTTATTTACTTTTTTTTTTTATGGCAATGTGTCGTCACCACACTAATAGTAGCACAAAATAACTTGCATTTGGTACAGTGAGGCTGTAATAATAAGAGGTTTTGCCTTCATTTTTGAAAAGTTGTTAAATAAATTGATGTCTGCCAAGAAGTTATACAAAAGCGTCTAGTGAAGAAGAGTGGGCAAACAGCTCGGAAAATCTTTCCAGCTTGTTGAAATATCACAGCTTCAGAATACTTGAAATTCACCCAGATTTTATTACTATTTTCTACTTCTTATTTGGAAGACAAAGCTAATGATGTAGGATGCTTTTGATTTTTGCATACCATTTAATATTCTACTGCATTTAAATAATTTAAAATGTCAAACAGTGTTATGGTTTATTATAGATTATTTGCAGTCACATGTCTTGAATCCTGGGGTCATTTCCAAGTGTTGCTTGATCTTATTTACATAGCTATATATTCAAGTTGTCATCTATGTGACAGCAGTACCTAACATGAAAGCCATAATCCAACACAGAATTAAGGGCCCATTGAAATCAAAATCACTGTGCTTAAGCACTCTTAAAGCCGTGCTGGATTGTGAACATACCATATCATTAAAAATAATTCTGACATTTATATAGTGCTTTACAGAACAATCCTAAACATGTTTACTCAGAAGCCCGACAGTGTTCAGTATCCATCGTAAGTGTGTTTTGGATTGCAGCCTTAGAGTGTTCCAAGTACTTCATATACATTTCTTTTCAGTCCATACAACAACCCTGTAAAATAGGAGAACATGATTATACCCATATTGCAGACGTGGGGAGAAGCATTAAGGCTGCTTAAGGTCACCTAGGCTGTGATCTTATATGTAGTTAATAGAGAGTAAATCACACTGAATGCACTCTGACTTGCTTCTGAGTAAACGTTCACAGGATTGGACTATTAGTAAGTTCATGGCAGAGGTTAAGGTTTGAATGGAAGACTTCCTGATTGATAATGCAGTCACTTACCCACTGCAATAAAGCAGTTCTACTATATGCATCACTTTATGTTTCAGTTGTAAATATGGGAAGTAAAGAAAGCCCATTAAAACCACAATGCTCTTCCAAAACTTTATGGGTATAGAGCATACAGATACACACATGTGCACATGCATGTGTACACACACACACACACACACACACACATACACACACACACACACACACACATATACACACACACACACATGGAGAGAGAGAGAGAGATGAATCAACACACAGTACTGTGCTTTCATATTCTAAAGCATCTTAGCACTGTAGATGAAGACTATATCAAATGTTTAATAGAAATTATAGATAAGACTTTACAGAGTATATATACCATTAGGTGAATATTTTAGGATCAAAACAAATTTTGTGAAATATATTTTTCTTTGATAATTCAGATGTTTAAAAAGCCATAATGGAAAGTTAATTTTTTTAAATGAAAATGACAATATAAAAAGGAAATCACTTTTTTTCTTACCTGTTTTGATTTTGTTACTGTGTTGTAGGTATGTGACTGGTGTAAGCACATAAGACACACAAAAGAGTATCTGGATTTTGGGGACGGGGAAAGAAGGCTTCAGTTCTGCAGTGCAAAATGTCTCAATCAGTACAAAATGGACATTTTCTACAAAGAGACACAGGCCAATCTTCCAGCTGGACTCTGCAGCACATTACATCCTCCAGTCGAAAATAAAGCAGAAGGCACTGGGGTGCAGCTGCTGACTCCAGATTCTTGGAATATACCGTTAGCAGATGCTCGGAGAAAGGCCCCATCCCCAGTGTCTGCAGCTGGCCAAATTCAAGGCCCTGGACCATCCGCATCTATCACTGCCTCTCCGCCTGACACTGCCAACTGCTCTGTCACTAAAATCCCAACTCCTGTTCCCAAACCTATTCCCATCAATGAGAATCCAAATATGCCACCCGTTTCCATTCAGCCACCTGCTAGCATTGTGCCTCCAATTGGTGTCCCACCTCGAAGCCCTCCCATGGTGATGACAAACCGTGGGCCTGTCCCCTTGCCCATATTCATGGAACAGCAAATTCTGCAGCAAATTCGTCCACCGTTTATTCGAGGGCCACCACATCATGCCTCAAATCCAAATAGCCCTCTATCCAATCCAATGATTCCTGGAATTGGTCCACCACCAGGTGGTCCTAGAAGTATGGGCCCCACCTCCAGCCCTATGCACAGGCCAATGCTATCCCCCCATATTCACCCTCCAACAACCCCAACCATGCCTGGAAACCCCCCCGGTTTATTACCGCCTCCGCCTCCAGGTGTCCCTTTGCCCAGTCTTCCCTTTCCCCCTGTAAGCATGATGCCAAATGGTCCTATGCCCATGCCACAGATGATGAACTTTGGCTTGCCATCTCTTGCCCCATTGGTGCCACCCCCAACCCTGTTAGTGCCATATCCTGTCATTGTTCCTCTTCCAGTTCCCATCCCCATTCCAATCCCCATTCCTCACATCAATGATTCCAAGCCCCCAAATGGCTTCTCCAGCAATGGGGAAAGCTTCATTCCAAGTACGTCTAGTGATGCAACTGGGGCAAAGCCAACAAATAACTCAGTGTCCCCCAGAGATTCGAAACAAGGGCCTTCCAAGTCCTCTGACTCAACACCAAGCTGCTCAGGCCAGTCATTAAATCAAACGCAAGTGCATCAGGAGCACAGTAAAAATGAAGTTGTTGATTTGACTGTGAGACCTAGTAGTCCGGTGAACAACAAATTTGGTTTTCCTACAGTACTACAGGGACCACAGGATGGTGTGATAGACTTAACTGTAGGTCACAGGTCTAGACTACACAATGTTATCCACAGGGCTTTACATGCTCAAGTCAAAGTTGAACATGAAGCTAGCAGTGTTGTAAATCTGACTTTTGGTAGTCCAGATAAAAGGAACTGCAATGATTGCAGGAACAATTGCAGCCCCACGGAAACAAAAACGTTACCTTGTAGTGACCCAGCTCACTGTGGTCCTATCACACTGGCGTCTGGCACTCCAGAGAATAGTGCAGCCGCAGTTTGCAATGTCATTGTGAATGGCACGAAGGCCCCAGAGGTTTCTAAGAACTCAGAGCAGCCCCAAGAGCAGAAGAAGTCTCAACCACTGGAGGAATTGCCAGTGAGTGAGCTGGAGTCTGTTAAGGAAAACAACTGTACGTCGAACTGCCGCCGGGAAGGAGAGTCTGGTAAGAAGACTGGGGAGGAACCCCTATTTGGGGGAGACAAGCAAGATCCCAACCTTAACAATCCTGCAGATGAGGACCATGCATATGCTTTGCGGATGCTACCCAAAGCAGGCTGTGTCATCCAGCCTGTGCCAAAACCAGCGGAAAAGACTGCTATTGCACCATGCATTATCTCAACGCCAATTCTCAGCACAGGGCCAGAAGATCTGGAGCCACCACTGAAAAGGAGGTGTCTCCGAATTCGAAATCAGAATAAGTAAAGGTTTGTGTAATCACTACAGTCTTCTGTGTGAGTAGAATGAATATCAGTGTTTTCAGGTAGGAGTAAAAAACATATGGAGGTGGCCATTTGTGAAACGGGGGAAAAGATTCTGGTTTATGAATTCACCACAAAAAGAGAGTCATTATTTCTGTTTTGTCTTTGTCCTATAGCATCTTTGTATCTGTCTGTTTTACATCCATCAGCAGTGTTTATTCCTTTATGTCCATGGAATATTCTGTTAGAACTGTGGCAGGAAAAACTGTGTTGTGGCTTATATCCTAACCTTATGGACCTTTTCTTATGACAGTTTTTGAGGCCAAGAAACTGACCTGATGTGTATGGTTAGGATATCTGGGTAACAGCAATTCAGCATCTTTGGGGTTAATTATCGCAACATGGAGACTTTTATTTATTTATTTTTGGGAAAAGTCTCAGTGGAGCAATTCTACCAATTCTAATTAACTGAAATGCAAAGCACACTTCTTCAACATTCATCATATCCACCCCCCACCAAACATATAGGTTTTAAGGTAGGATAAGTTTTAAGTTCTATTAAAGAACACGTCCAAGAGCTTTATCTGAGTGGAGATACAAGTTCATATGTTGCTTGCAATTTTGGTTTTTGCTATTGCATCCTGGTACAATAGGATCACATCTCTGCCACATTTCTCCATTTCCTCTGCCTTTTAAAATGCCCTCGGACATTATTGTATCAATGACAAATGTATTTTTTTAATGTTCTTTGGCTAGAGCATCCCAGCATACCAAAAAAAAAAAAAAAAAACATTAAAAAACAACAGCTGAGCCTTATTTTTGAAACAGGATTATCAAACAAATAACCAGCCTCTACACCTTTATAATAGTGCAGTAATGCATATTCTAAAGGAATGCTTAATATGCCAGATGTACAATTTGGATTTGGAACAAATTAATATTCTGCATTTAAAAGAAATTGTTTCTCTGTGTTTGTCAAGCAGATGTCCCGATTTCTGAATCTGAACTACTGATTTACTTCAGTATTTGGGTACTTCTAGATTGAGTCGCTTCCAAAAAATGTTTTTATCAAGCATAGTCAGGGTCCCCTCTACACACGCATACACTTATTTTAATGGCTTTTCCACATGATCAGGTACACAATTGTGTATTTGTTGCAAATAGTCTTCATTCTTCCTACAACACAGTATCTCTGTTATGTGGATAACATCGTTTCCAAGCACTAGAAATATAATATCTTGTATCTCAGAAAATGCAATACTTCCTAGAGTTTGTGCGTCTGTTTATGTTGTGATTGCTGAGGGTGTCCAAGGAATGGCTACTAAAGAGACATGGAGCTCATCTACACCAAGCAGGATATTCCACTATGAAAGTGGTATTAAAGAGGTATATAAAAGGCAGGAGCCACACTACTGCTTTATAGCAGTATTGAAGTGCACTGACAACTGTTGGGGCCCATTGACACATACTATATGCAGCTTTCATACTGCTTTCATATTATATCCTGTTTGGTGTAGATGTGTCATGGGCCCCAACAGTTGTAAGTGCACTTCATGACCACTATATAGCAATAGTATAGATCCTGCAGTGCACTTCAATACTGCTATGAAGCAGTAGTGTAGCTCCTGCCTTTTATATCCTGCTTTCATACCACTTTCATAGTGGAATATACTGCTTGGTGTAGATGAGCCCTTGGGCTCTTAAAGGGTTTCATTTGTGATGTTATCCGTAAGGACATGACTCAACTCCCACTCACACCTTTGCTATTTTTTATGTTTAAAACCATAGATTTAATTAGACTTTTAACTAACAGTTAAAAGACTTTTAACTAACAGTAAACAGTGAAAATAATATACATAAAAATATTTTTTCTTCTCTTTGTGAACCGCCCAGAGAGCTTCGGCTACTGGGCGGTATAGAAATGCAATAAATAAATAAATACCCACCCAGTTCTACAAAGCAAGCAAAACAGTACACACCACTACTGAAATCACAAGTCAGAGCACACTCACTATGCATACATTGTCCTATATGTGTTTGGTCTGAAGCACTCTTGCTTATGATTTCTAGAGGGGTAGCTGTATTAGTCTGTTGTAGCAAAAACAACAAAGAGACTTGTGGCACCTTAAAGGCTATCACAATTATTCTAGCACAAACTTTCATGGACACTTTTATGTCTATGAAGGCTTATGCCCAAATAAATTTGCTTGTCTTTAAGTCTCTTTGTTGTTTATGATTGTCCACGAGGTTTAGAAAATTTGCCCAATACTCCAAGAATGTGTTCTAAACTTGAGGGCCAAACTAGATGAGATATTAGAGAACTGTAATCCAATCCCCGGCTTCTTAAAAAGGGAGAAAGGGGAGAAGGGACATAATTAGATTGGGACGATAGTACTAGAAGATATTTAACCTTTCCGTCCTGCACCATTTTTCTAATATAAATCCCAGCATCACACCAGGATCTTCACTACTGCTTTAAAACAGTTTATAATGGTATTGACAACTGCTGGGGTGCATGACACACTCCATATACAGTTTTCAAATAATTTTCAAAGTGTTATATCCTGCTCGGTGTAGAACTGGCCAGGATCTGCTATTTACCCTGTTAAGTAAATTCTTTCTTAATGGGAGACAATAAGCAGTCAGGCTTTTCTTAATGGAGGACAAGTAGCAATTTGGAAGGGAGGCAGTTTAGATCAGGAGTATGGCATGGTGTAGGGAGGGGCAGTTAAAACCTCCTTCCATCCAGTGCCACAGTTCCAATCCAATCTGGGCATCTTCGCAGCTGTTTTTTTTTTAATTTAAAGAGATATAGAGATGGAAAATGTTCAGCACAATCCTATGCATGTTTACTCATAAGTAATACATCAATTATGCTTACTCTGTTCTAGTTTGGCTTTTTATTTTGTTTTGGTTTCTTAAAATAAATTGGTGGCTCTTCTGGACTATTCCTCGTAAATACGAATGAGTATCTATCTAGTCTAGAAGCCTACAGCCAAATCATTGTCTGGTTAGTTCCAATCGCTATGCGAAATTCACTCCCACCTGCTTCTTGGCCTTCATTGCCTCCAGGGTTGCCAGGTCACAAGTGACAGTAAAATCCCTGACCAGCAGAATTCCCCTGCCTTGTCTAGACTCCAAGCTTATCAGTGCTGTTTTCCTTTGGCTCCATGCCTCCATGTAACTTTCTTGCTGCCAATAGTATACAGCCCCTCCTGACTTTAGGCCCTATGTGCAAAGCCTTATTTTGTATTTTTCTTCATGTTTCCACCACACATTTGCTTCTTTGGATCTCTGCTTTTCAGGCTGCTGCCTGCTTTGTCCTAATTCCATTACTTACCCTGTCTCTTGACCAGCCTCCCTAACACTTATCTTTCCCTTTTCTTGTAGCATACAGTTCATCCTCATCTTCCTCATCACTGTGAGGTTAGGAGCTTCCTCTATGGTTAGCCAGAGCCTCAATTTTCTATCTCCCCTGCCTTTTTTCTCAAGTATCCTTCTTTTTTACCTACCCTTCCGTGAAGATCCTTAATTCTTTTTTTTTTTAACCTCTTTCCAATCATCCTTAGTCTTACTTCTATCCAAACATTCATCTGCCCTCTCCCACACAGAATCTGAACTGCAAACTGCTTAATTCCCCAAGCAACCAAACATTCAGTCATCCTAACAGCTTAGCCTATCAGGGGCAAAAGCTTAACCACAAGAAGAATACAATTTAGATTAAAAAACAACAACAATGGGATGAACTGCATCAGGATGTGGTAGTAGTTGTATGATAAGATACTAAAACCCGCTGGTTTGTTAACCTATGTGTGATGTGGTTAAAATGGTGGCTGTAGTCCTGCTCCCCAAAACAACAAAGAGCCTTATGTCACCAGCTTGATGACTTTTTAGCAGATAAGGCAGTATATAAATGTTAATAATAAATCAATAATAAATAAATACATTAAAGACCAGGAGATTTGTCATGATAAAGTCCACTTCATCAGATGCATGATAACATGAACTCTAGTCCATGAAAGTGTCTGCCAAAGCAAGTGAGTTAGTAGTGTTTAAGGTGCCACAATCCTTGTTCTTTTTTCTGGTAGAGACTATTATGGCTACCTTTCTGGAAGTCCTACTCAGAATAAGCCCTCCTAAATGCCATGGGTGTCAGTTTAAGTTAAGCAGCCCAACATTATCAAATGAACATGTGAACTAATTAAAAGGAAAAATAAGCTTGCAGCTTTTGCAAGTGATGCAAATATGAATTTTGGTTATTTGTTTAAGTGATTGAATATCTGAGTTTGCTTAGTAAGCTGAAATTATTTTATTTATTGTATTTATATGCTGCCTTTTTTCCTCCTTAAGGTACTCAAGGCAGCGTACATAACCCTCCTCCTCATTTTAACCTCCCAACAACAACAACAACCCTGTGAGGTAGGTTGTGCTGAGAGTCTGTGAGTGGCCCAAAGTCACCCAAGTGAGCTTCCATGGCAGAGTGGGGACTAGAACCTGGATCTCCTGACTCCCAGACCAACACTCTAGCCACCACACCATTTATTATTAAATTTATTTCCCATCTTTCCACCAAAAATGGCACTCAAGGCAAATATTGAAATGAATTAGAGTAATCTGAAATAGGCTTTACTAAATATCCTGTGCTTTCTAACTCACAATGTAATTCTGTATGTGTCTACTCAGATATAAGCAACACTGAGTGGTTATTATGCATATCATTGCAGCCTAAATCACTTTAAAATATTACTGCTCTGTTATTCTTCCTTTCATCTGTTGAGCAGATGTACTTGCATTTTCTTGAGATTCATGAGCAGAGAAAACCTAACTTTGCCACCCTGTTTAGAAATCAAATATTGATGATTTGCTGGATGAGGTTTGATGAGATGCCAAAATTTAATGCAATTTATAGAGTACCTCCTAACCTTCAGAAAATCATATTTTATGCTTTGCATGGCAATCCTGTTATTTCACACAAAAGAACTACACATAATTTTACATTAAAAACGTAGAAATTAAAGAAAACAGGTAGCTTGGGATCTTGCAACATCTCGTTATTCTACAAAAGGAATTGACTGGGGCAATATTTTAAGGAGGGTTGTAGGATAAACTGGACAGTCTGGCTTATTACTGCAAACATATACTCAAAAGTATTAAGTGAATACCCTCTGTCCTCTAGTTCAGCACCCACTGAAGTGCTTTATAGCCATCAAAAGAACACAAGGGAATGAAGGCCACCAGTTTCACTTGTGCTTAATACAGGCATTATCCATGTCACCAACAATGCTTGGCATTCTAGATAGTCCAAGGCAGATGCCTGTGGGAGTGTAAAGACCATCATGTTTGAACTGACCGTTAGTGATACGGAGCGTGCGTCAGCAAGCAGTGCGTACCCACTACAGTTGTTCCCATTTTCCCCATGCTTTCATTCTTTCGGCTAAAATGCAAAGTACATCTGTATAGGACTACAGGAGGAGATGGATTTAATGCAGGAGCATTTCAAGTGGCCTACCAGCTGCCAACCACAGCATAAGTAAACGAAGAAATAGTCAAGGCAAACCAAACAACAGTCCACGATACAGCAAAAGAATCACTGTTCTAAAGCCTTGTATTATATCAACAAAACTGTAGCCATATTTTCTCTGTTTGAATAATTATAGTGGTTCAGCATGTGTTTAGAACCACTATTTTTACTCAGGAAGTCACCTAAACTGTCTAAATACTCCACGGTTCTAATAGGTGGTATATACTCGGCATCACATATAAAGGAGGAATAATACAGAAGGAATAATGAAGCATGATTTTAGAAAATGAAAACACGTGACTGTCCAGGATTTGGGCCATGGTAGGTCCATGGTGCTGGATATACCAGCTCCAAAACTACTCTCAAAACTGATTCAGAGTCCAATTGTTCTTGTTTAAATGTTGAAAGTCTGTAATGTGTCTTCCTGTTACATTACTGCCACCATAATTCTAATGTTCTAGCATATACATGTGCAATGTTAATTGATAGGCATGTGCATCTATATACATGTACCATACAGTTGAATTAGGCCTGGCCAGCAAGTGCAGGTTGATTTATAAGCTCAGGGTGGTGGGAGGTCTGTGATATATGTACTTTGATTAAAATTATTCAAAAAATTTAAACACAGATAACAGTAAAGTAAGTTATATCCCCCCTTATCCAATCCTAATACTTAACCAATTTCCATACACTAGTCATACATCTGGGGGAAAGCTGCTTGTTTTTGCCTTAACAACATCAGGAACTGTCTACATGTAAATTGATGGTGTAGCTTGCTTGTCAGGAATGTAATACCTAGATTTTTTTTTTAAAAAAAAAACCCAGTTAACTTACATATTGAAAGATTATTAAAGTCAATCTTGGGGTTCTTATATGCACATCTATAGTTTCCATAAAACAAGGGGCTACAGTAGCATGTGAAATAAGTGAGTGTTTTGATTCCCTGTTTTTTCATATCAGGATAATCCACCATTAAATTGCATTAACCATTCATGACATTCCTTATCATACAGTATCTGTGTCTTGTCAGGTCATGTTCCTGTTACTTGTTCATTATGATGTATGCAGGTTTAGTAAAGTAAATATGTCTTAGATCCCTAGGATGTTTTAAGGGTTTTGTTTATTAACATGTTTAACATAACTTCTTAAGGTAATTCTTTGTTATAAAATCATGCAGAGAATAATTTGCAGTGACACTGGAGAAATTGCCATTAGAAAATTACAGATGATACAAATTATTCATGAAGTATTTCTTCCTTGCACACAAGTCCACATAATATTTTTATGTAAAAAGTAACATTGAACAGATCACAATGAACAGTAATTATCCTATAATTTGTACAACTGGTATTACTGACTTTCTTTTTTTAAGTTCTTTTTGGAATTTGGAGTAGACATTTTCATTACCTTGAGTGAAGATTCTGTGACATCAATTAGATATTTAATATTTATTCATGGCTTACAGAAAAAAAGGATACAGAAACTTTGGGGTTGATAGGTATACATTTCTGAGTTGTTCGCAGAAAGAAAAAGTTTCACCTTCTAGTATTCATTTTTATCACCTACCATTCCATGCAGCCAAGTATTCAATTTTAGGCAGGATGTTTTGGTGGTGTCTAGAACTTGATTTTCCAATATCATGCATTTGCTAGAATTTTTTCCCAGACCTGCAGCTTGGCTAAGGAAAATAAGCTGGTGCAGATTGCCTGTCCCCACTGAAGTCCATCTGGAATTTAGGGCCTATGTCAGCCTACCTGCTGGCAGTTCTAGAAACAAAAAGCCGAGTTACTAAATTTTTATATTTCCAGGAAAATGGGAGTGTGGTTTTTCAGACTACAATTCCAAGACCAGTTGTGTACAAATTGAGCCCTGTATTAACCTTTTGCAGACGGAGAGTAAAAACAAGTGCGATCCAACTACGTGACACTGGTGGTGGTTGTAGGACGTGAGTGCCAGTAAAAAACAAATACAAATGTCCATCAGCACTCATTCGGCTATCTCTGTGTACTGTTGAACATGCAGTATATGTATTGTTGTGTGTGTCCCCCTTCAGTCCAATTTCCTTGTCAATATACAAAGGTAGTGCTGAATCCAAGCTTTGAGCTGAAGTTACCTTTTCCTGCAAGAGGCAGGGCACACAAATCAAGAATTATTTTATGTGGCCTCCAGCCTACTTGGGTGCCACATCCACAGTGAGCAGATCCTTTGCAAGACTTACCAAATGCCTGATCTTGCTACATTCCTGGCCATGCACAAGGAATATGGGTGTGGACCATCTCCTCCAATCAGGGGAGCTCTGTGTGTGCATCAGAGTTCTTGGAAAGGCGTGCTGAGACAGAATTTAGTATTTTGGTTGCATTGCATGAGTAGTTTATATGATTTATTACACTGTTGTGCAGGTTTTCCCATAGCTTAAGTTTCACAGCATTTTACTAGATTGCAGAAATATATGCTAATGGTTCACCAGTACAGTCAGCCCTACAGGTTTTGTAGTTGCCTGGATCATGAATGTAGAACCATCCCCCTAGCGCCTTTTACACCAATACACCTCTTGTGCAGCAGCTTTTCTTGATTATCAGTTGAATTTTCATATATTTTAAAACCACAGGTGTGTGTGGGTATGGTCTGTTGTCATCTTAAGTACCGCACAAGACTTAGAATCTTCTTAAACAGCTTGGGATAAGTGACCTAAAAGTGTTTTGGGGGTGCTTTTTAAAAGCAAGACCAATGTAAAAGAATAGGAATTGCATAGGGGATGTTTCAGTGGATTTTTAAAATATGTTATTTTATCCATTTCATATTCTTCTATATTAATAGGGGAAATGTGCAGGAATGTCCACTGTAGCAAAGAGAATCCTAGTTCTAGCCAAAGTTGAATCCAAAGGAAGTGGCTTCTAAGTGCACCATTCACTTGGCACCTGGTTATTGGAATACTGCTAGCCTCCTTGGAGTTAGAAATTTGGCCATCAGAGTATAAGCTGCTGAGCTCATGCAGCATGGCATAATTCAGACAACCCATGAAGATTCTGCATGTATGAGCTTCACAGTGAGAGATAAGGATGTCTCATTGGTAGAAGGAATATTTTCTGGGTATAACTGCTTTTATATGTGAGCAAGCAAAGCTTTCTAAAATTAACAAGTTACCTTGTGCATCACCACTATGTTTTAATTCGACGTTACCAGGAAAGGAGTTACTAAATTGAACAAGATTAAATTCTGCACACACCATTTAGCTTCTCTGTGATCTCTTCCCCCTCCACAGTTCCTGAAATAGAAAATTAAATGCCACATATGATTAAACACTGGACCAGAATCTTGCACATGCTGGCTAACAACTTGTGGCCAACCTGTCTTGGGCATCCCCTGCCTCATGTCAGCTTTTTGGCACCATCACAAACATCACTTATTGAACCACGGCTAATAGGTGCAAAAAAGCTTAATCTTGAATATAGTTGAAGGATGTACACAATTAACTGTAAAGAGGCTGGGAGCTGCCATTTGCAGGCCTTCAATCATTTCCCAAGGACTACCATGCATGTACCCAATGATATTAGGAATAATGCCTCAGGCATCATCATGTTGTACATTCACACAGGCCTTCACTCTAGGATTATTTCTTTCCATTTCTGCTCATAGAACAGCCGTAATAATTATCTAATCTACATTGTTTCATAAACAGAATAGAGAATAGCCAACTGCAGTATGAAACGTTTTAAACAAAAAGTCATGCTAGATAAATCCCCGCCAATACTAGTTATAATTTTAAAAGCAGAATTAAACAAATGATAGACAGGCATGACCCTTCCCTGCATAAGAGTGTAGCACCTGTGCATGGATGGGATTCCCATCAGTTGATCAAGTTTCTTTAGCTTTCATCTCAAGTAACTTGAAACAGAAACAAAAAAAGATTCTTCTAGTATAGGCAGCATTGCTGGCTGCCGGGTACTCATTATCAATTGACAAGGCACACAAAAGGTGAACATCAGAAGACCAAAACCAACCTTGTGAGCAGCTTTCAAGTTTCAGATTCAAGACATTAAGCAGCCTTCTGAATGTAGAGTCACAACCCTATTGCTGACAATCTAGGGCAGAAATCTAGGGCCTGTGAGACCCTCTGTAATGCGACAGGGAGTTAGCAGTTCCTAATGCAACCCTGGAAAGAAGCAGAAACACTTGTTTCAAGATAGGTCAATGTAGCTCCCTTCTGTGAGCTCCTGAATTCTGGAGATCAGCATTTGTGCTCATTTCTAGTTACTTTAAGAGCCACCAGCTCCATGTTAGGCTGGTGGTGGGCTCTCCTTGCATGTGGGCAGCATTGGGCACTGCCTCTAATATTTTAGGACCCATTTGTGAGAAGGATACTTGTCCTAACCATCTCAGTTAGCCGCTGTCACAAATGAGGATGCAGATATTTGGAAGCTATCTTTCTCTTCCTTTTAGACCCAAGGAAGTCACAAATGAGGATGCAGGTATTTGGATGCTATCTTTCTCTTCCTTTTAGACCATACACTTAAGCAGGCCAGGGTTATCTAGACTAAGAGGCAAGCTGTATCTTATACTCAAATGCATGTGACAAGGCCCCAATAACAGTTCTTTTAAAATGAAAAACAGCTTTTGAAGGCTGCACTTTTGAGCAGAGCAATGGCAGGAAAACCCCTTGGCCATTTTTTGCAGTGAAAATCACTGCTTTGGCTCCTGTGGGGTTCCAGATAGAACACATATATGGATAAATATGTATCTGAATCTCTGCTTGGAGGGAAGGGAGAGAGCAGGCTGTGCTCCATGGACAGAGGGTGAATTTCAGCAGCATTCGTTACTGGCGAAACAGTTAAGTATTCCCTTCTGCTCCTTCTCTTCCACAGCCTTTTGAGGCTGCTTTTCATTTTTAAAATAACTCCGGTTTTGCTTACATACGTTTGGATGTAATATCTACTTTGCTTCTTAGGCTTTGCAAGAAGTGCCAGTAGATTCCAATGCTGCAACAACCAAAAGGGAGCAGAGCTGCAATGAGGAGGTAATGCAAGGAAGTAATGTATTTATTTTATTTATTTACAATATTTGTATACTGCTCCACATCTAAAGATTTTGGAGTGGTGTACAGCAGAATAAAAACACCCATGTTAAAATAATTATTATTTTTAAAAAGAAATGGAATTTTGACAAAACTGAGTTTTGATAAACTGCAGCCAGTCATTCAAGGAAGCCTTTCTGAAGTAACAATATTTTCAGGAGGAGCCAGAAGCAATGCAATGTTGGCATCTGATTGACCTCCTGCTGATCTCCAGGGGCAGGGAGTGCCAAAGAAAAGTGGCCACCACATTGAAGGCTCTTCTCTTCTCTCGGTGGACTCCTATTGGGCCATAGGTTCATATGGAACAACCAGGAGCATGCCTGGTAGTCTGGGTATAAGGGTCCACATCCATTTTTTGGCACTGGAATACCTTTTCAAACTTAATTTGAAACTTCATATGCAACCTTGGAAATGTGTGATCTTAGGTAATGTGGGGTAGCTGAGATGGACTCAGGCAAAATAGGACAAAAGGCCTTTCAGTAAAATAAAAATGTTTAATAATATAAATAGAACTATATGTAAATATACACCTCCATCCTATGGAATTCCCTGCCTCTGAAGGTCAGGAGGCGCCAACTTCCGGCGCCTTCTAAAACTGACATTGTTCCAGGAAGCCTTCCCATAATGACAAATCGCGGTTTTATTTGCACTTTGGTTCTTTTAAAATGTAATTTTAATGTGTTTTTATTCTGCTTTTATTCTTTTATTTGATTTGTCCACCGCTCTGAAATTCTTGAATGGGGAGAGGTACATAAATATTGTAAATAAATAAATAAATAAAATTAATAAGGATAGAATATGCAAACTAGCTCACTAATAAGATAGGATTAGTGCCAAAGAAGACTTTATCTTAGCAGATGCATAGTCTCAACCCCATGCTTTATCAAGATGCACTTCCAGAGGAAGATCAGTGGATAGGGAGGTATTGTTGTATAAGAGAGACAGGGTTGTATAACTGGTTGTTTACTTTCCAACTTCCCCTGAAAATGCTTCAAAAATATTTGTTTTCATCTGGTTGGGGCGGGGGGGGGAGTTAAAATTGAAGTGGGTGGAGAATTAGTGGGGAGAAGGATTAAGTATCCTCTTCTGTCTACTGATTCCCTCCTGCAAAAGCCCCAGCCCCCTCATTAGAATCATGAAGAGGATATGGAACTCATTGTTTTTCTCATAATATCTATTTCCATCCTTAAAAGTTGTCTTACTTGCTCTGTGATTCTAATCCTATGAGGTCAGTTAGTTGAAGAGATAGCAAGTTGCTTATTGCCCTCTGGCTGACTTTCATGACAGACAAGATATCTGGATGTGAGTTTCCAGCAGCTAACCACCATTATCTAGCCATGACTCCATGCTGGCTCACCTTACTTTTGATGTGTTTGCCCTAACCATTTTTTGAAATGATTGGCCCTTGATGCATCCCATGGCAGTTGTCCAGCTCTAACCTGATAAGCAGTGATTCATTTCTCTCCTTTCAAACCTAGAATTAAGGCTTCCAAATCTTTCCATGTGCTGTGTTCGTACTAAATAAATATCCAGTAGTATTTCCTGGCGTAGCACCAGTTATGGATTCTCAACATGGTAAACCCTGCCCTCTCCTCACAAACCATCCTCAACTTGTTTTAAAATGTAGCAGAGTTCTTAGACAGCTTTTGATTATTTTGAAAGACATGGGCATAATGAAACAGTTTGTCCTTAGGCTACCATCTCAGCTGAACCGTAAACATTTTTTTTGTACCAGATTTGAGCCTTATTGTTCAATTCTGCTGTGCATTGTCCATCAGGTACCATGTGTGAAGTGTTACCCCTATGTGAAAGGTGTTTGTGACTGGAAGTGTATTTGTTGCACCAGAAAAGGAATGAGAAAAGGTAAATATGAAAAGTTTACAAGCCTGGCAAAACATCTGAATTTGATACCCTAGTTTTAAGAAATTTATGTTTTTTTAAGTCAGTCAGGATCAGTCTGGTAAACTCCCAGTGCTTCAGTATACTGCAGGATTAGATCCCCCTTTTCTGTCTTGTATCCATGGGTTTATTTCCCCAGGCCCCTTCTTGGTATTTGAAAGAATGATATTCCTGTTTAACATGTGTCTCAATTTGTAATAATATCCACACTGCAGCTGGCTTAGTTTTTCAAGTGTTTCTAAAAAGTTTCTTAAATTTAAGCCAACCTACAATAACAAATTATCTAGAGACAAAGAGATCAAACTGAATTTGTAAAACAAAATACAAATCCTCCCCTATGCTCAATCCCCACCCCCAATTAAATTTCAACTTCCACTCCTTGTTTTGAAAACTCAGACTCTGTAACATAATCATTCCCTTTGGAAATGCACATATTGAAAACTTGGGTAGTGTAGAATGAAGCAAATGGTCAAGTTTTGATTCCTTTGCAAAGTTCTGCATCTCAACAACCTATTAGTATGTTCACCCTATATTTAGAGTAATTTTAAGCTATTTCTGGGGAGCCTATGTGGTTAAGTGTAATACTTGCTGTCATTACGATCACTTGCAGGCCATGATGCCTTAGATTCCCCTACATTTTGTATGAAGCACTAAGGCTGCTGTTTTAAATAGTCTTTTACCCAAAGACTAGACTCCCATTCTCACTGACATTTTGAAATATACAGAAGTGGTGCTACTGGACCCATTGCAGTTTCACTCCTAAGGTTGTATCTGTTCATCCTACTTAGAACAGGAAAAGAATGGGACTTAAGTTAACATTTAGTACAACCCATAGTTGCTAAGCCTCTTTGGTGTCCGTCTTCCATTCAAATACAGATTCCATGTTATTCTGCATGTATGTTAAAGCTACCATGTGTGACATCTGAATACCTTCAGTGCCACCTTTATGGCTAACTCAGCTTTTCCATCAAGGGAATCTGCAGTGCAACAGAGCAACCCAACAGATTCTCCCTACTATCCGTATCATATATCAGAAAGAATCAAGTCAGATGGGTTAGGCACTGTACATTGTCCGTAACAGAAGTTTTCTTTAAATATCATTGCCTGTTTTGCCCTTGGCCCTGCTTCTAAGCTGTTACTGTTCATAATATCTGCTCAGAGTTGTTTGGTGAATTATTGTCTTTGAAAACGTACTCATTATGGCCTTGGTAGTGTATTCTTTGTTTGTCCTAACTGAAAACATGGTTCATAACCAGCCATCATTCCATAAAGATTAGAGCCTCCAGTTGCCTTCACCGTAAAATAGGAACAATGGAGGTATAGGACAGGACAGGGACCACTGATGTACAGTCAAATCATGAAAGATGGGATGCTGTTTAGGGCTGTTTCCTGGGGTAATGGGACTTATTTGAAACCTACACAGAGATGCAACTCCCTTCCTAAGAATTGTAGCAGCCACTTGCAGAACAAAACAGTGCTGCTCCCACTGTCCATTAAAACTCCATATTCCTTAAAAATGAATTAGGACATTTAGTTGCATGTGCCCTTGCTCAAGCTGCCCTTTGCATACCAGGCTAGCCAGAATAGCTACCCAACTACTCCCATTTATCTGAGAAAATACTCTTCTGAACATGAAGCTAACAAAAAGTGTTTTAATATCCACAGGGTACTTCCAATAGTTATTCATAAAAACAACAACACCCTAATACCGCAGTGCTCATACAGCTGCCATGTTTACCTCTCCTGAGCTACAATGTGATCAATGAAGGGAGGAATGGCGGAAAGTCCACCTGTGTGTTATATAAGCCCGTGGAGTATAGAAGAAGAAGAAGAAGAAGAAGAACAAGAACAAGAACAAGAAGAACAAGAAGAAGAAGAAGAGCTATATACCTAATCCTATGCACATTAACAAAGTTTCTAGATATACAGAATTGAAGACAATGCATGTTTATAGCAGTTAGAATTAATAAGAACTCTTTTGAGTTCTTATTTATTGAAACCACATACTGACTTTCTCTGTGGCTCCCAGCTTGTTGTTCCTCCCAAAATAATAAGTTGCTGGCTTGACTGTGAGCATGGAATGTTTTTCCCAGCTCCGGTGATGTGGTGTCCTTTATTTCATTTTGTGGGGAAAGACAGATAAATCACCAGCTGTTCAAAAGGGAAGGCTTTAATGGAAAACCACGAACAAGTTTCAGCCTTTTTTTATGAAGATGAGAACTCATGCAAATAACAGGCAAACCCAAAGTGTTTGCAGGGCTGAACATGCTCCCATGCCTGCCTCACAACACACTTGTGGTTGATGATCTCAGCAGAGCCTCCCTAAGAAAATTATGGGCTTGACTTTGCTCCGAGCCCATTTCTGTCCCAAAGGAGCTGGGTGTATTCCGGTGCTTCATCACCAACAACATTCATATTCATTATGCAGTTGGATTAACTACTGCAGTGCAGTACATTAAAGAGAACAGCGATCTGCAAGCCCATGTCAATACTTTTTCAAAAGCCGCCTAAGCAATCCTTATCAATCATCACTAGTAAGACCATAATATTCACTGGAGCAGGGAATAAGTGAAAAATATATATGAGAGCAATTGTTTGCTTGTTAGTGCACTATCAAGTGGAGCGTCTTTATGACACCACATTGGAAGGGGATCAGCTCAAAAGCCTGCAGCATTGCTGCTATGAGGCTAAATCTATAAAGCTAGATGGGGCAGGAGGAAGTGCAGGCTGTCTGGAAAAGCCCCCCTTCCTGCCTAGCATTCCCATGTTTACCCAACAACACCAACAAAAAAACTCAGCCTTTCTCGCAACTCCCTCTCTGCCAGCCAATTGGGGCCTTTTTGGTATGCCCACTGGATAACTCGGAACAAGGGTAAAAGTTGCTGTAAATTGGCCCTTTGAAATGCACAGTTTCAGGGGGGACATCCAGATGCGGCTGCAGATTGGTGGCTGCATCATTTAAATGATGCAGTGCCACTGCACAGCCACTATGGAGTTAATAGAGAGTATAGACACCCCCTAGGTGGTGCTATTGCATATCGTTTAAGGACAGAGAAAACTTCCCCAAAACACATGCACACACTTGTCAAGGCTCTATGGCGCAAGTCTGTACTGTGCTTCTTTTGAGCACCAGGTGTACTACGTCAGCTTGCATCTGATCCCAGCAACCTAAGCTGCATCCACATTGCCTTCTCATCCATGTGAATAGCATATGGGAATGAAAGCAACTTCCTTAAAATGCCAAACTGCAAGCATGGGATTTCTTGGGCCTTCCCATGAATCACCTGATCCCAGCCACGGTCACATCCAGAAAATACTGGACTGGATGGGCTATCCATGTTTTGAGCATGGAATGGAATACCACAGACAACTCCCAGTGTACTTTCTCACAAAACAAAGGAAAAGTTAGCAAACTAACGCACAAAATGGATTCATCAATAGAATGAAAATCAGTATGTATATTAGAAAGTGGTGGAAGAACCGGGAGTTCCTGCTATCTTTACTTATTATTTGCCAGAGCCATCTGTTACTGATTCTTGCTCTGGGCACCCCTTTGGAAACTTTTTCCTGTCACAAGGCAGTTGAATTAAACAAATGCAAGTAGCTGCCACACAGTTATAACGGCGCTCAAAAGGACCACCCAGTAAGGGTAATAGTGGGTGCAGGATATTTCGGGTTCCAGATGTGCTGCTTGACTGCACCTGAAACCCCTAAACCTCAAATGGTTATTCTTATCCATATGTTAATCTTTGATAGGTCAAAAAGGCAAACTAGTGGGGTCCGCGTAGGATTTCAGGGTTTTGGAGTTTGAACATTATCAGGGTGGGATACAGCCATTTGGCTACGGTATAACTGCTCCATGTAAGATATTTCTCATTAATTAATATTATTTATTGTATTGCTGTTTCTTTGGTTTGCTCACTGTTGGTTCTTCTGCTTGCATGATTTCTGTTTGTGATATTACTCCATTAGATTGCATATGGGTCTGGGGCATGTAGCTCAGCTTATTTCTCAGCCAATCCAATGAGAGCCATCATCACTAGTAACAAATTGCTTCTGGAAATATAAAAAAGAGGGGATGTTGGGGTTTAAACTGCAGGTAGCACAATGATGGAATTAGTATTGAATGGGAAGGCTTTTATTGTGCAATAATTACCCTGTCTTATTCACAGAAGTTTTAGGTATGGTGGTAGGAACTAGATAACACCGTGTTCCCATGTTTTCCCATTGCTTCTTCCATCTTTTTTCTTACCATACTAAATCCATTAAGGAGGAAAAGGCCTAATACCTGCTCAAAGTCTTTTGGTTGGTAGCACTAGGAGCCCTCCATCTGGAAGCACCTCAAGTCTAGGGACAGGCAATTGTTTGGCTTTTTTCTTTGCAGGTTGAAGGTAGTGTGACATAGGCATCTCTGCCAATGCATTGTGAATACATTCATCCCACTATTGCATCTGGTCACAGAACATTTCAGTGCACAATGGATCTATAAGACCTACTTGACCACAGATAATAGCAGGACACAAGAAATGAGTACGTACACCACCGGAAGTGATGCCTCTGTCATACCACCAATAACTAGATTAAAGTTACCATCTGTTTCCTACCTGTGAGTTGGATGTTATATGGCAGCCTTACCCAAACTAGCACCCTCCAGACATGTTGGACCACAGTTCCCTCATTCCCAGCCACCATGGCCAATAGCCATGGTGGCTGTGGAAGATGGAAGTTGTACTCCCACTACATTTGGATGGCCCCAGGTTGGGACGGGGGAGGCTGTTCTAAAGCATTTGGCCTCAGACCCGTTCATAACTCTAGATATCTGTAAAATTAAATTACACATGTTCTGCACCTTAGCTTTCTCATCAGTGACAAGTGGGGTTGTATTAGTTCCTCAGGTCATAATCCACTATACACTTGCCCAAATGCACCTGTAGTTATTTCATTGAGACTTGTGTGAAAGCAGAGATCAACAGACTGTGCCCAACAGTTCTTAACATCTAGAGATGAAGAGATGTTGACATCCATTTCTTAGTTATCTGTTTATTTAAATATTTCTTGACCACCTTTCAGGCAGCTCACCACAATAAAACACAAAACCATTAAAGTTAAAAAAAGAACTAAAATACATTGTTTTGTGCTGTCTCTTCTTACCCTGCAAGTTCTCCATTCATCATCTGCTACTTTCCCTACAACTTTGTAGGCAAAAAAGACATAATATCATGCTGACACATCCTCACAGTTTCTGGTCATCATCTGTAAAACTGAAAATGTTCCCCTTCCAGATTGGTTTGGGCATGTCTAAACTCCTGCCAGAACACAACCTATAACAAATCATGATGATGCAAGGTAGACCCTGACCGGCCTGTCTTTGTTTTTACAGGAATGCTCACTTTGACAGGGTAACTTGCATGGAGAAAGGGAGCAGAGCAAACCATGCTACTTCACCAACAACACCAGCTGGTCCACTCACCACCCCTTCTTGTTGAAAATCAAGAAAGTAAAGCCACTTCCCATCATTAATTCTCTTGGAGGGAAGGCTCAAACCCTTGGGTGCCTTTGGCTCAGAAGACTGTAAGCACATCATGGACACCACGAACTACGTTCAGCATTCCGACTACCATCTCCCCTTCTCCTTAACCCTTTGGTTTCTTGCCGATGGAGGATTTTCCTCTGATTTCAAAAGCCACATGGACCAATGTATGTACTTTTTTCCCCTCACTGATTTCAAGGTTCAGATATTTGAGGTTGGACAATGAAATGGATTTTTTTCTTCAAAAACTGCTGTGGTTTTGCTGCTACACTAAGAATTGTGATTTGCATTGTATGGTTTCGGACCTATTCGTGTTTTTGATGGGGGGTGGGGGTTAAAGGGGTTATACTGGAGTATTGACACTTCAGAGTCATCTCTATCTCCTACCCATGATGCACTTTTAAATGAAGAGTTATTAGAATATTTTATTGGCTAATATACTTTTTTTTCCTTGTTATTTTTTACAAAGGCCACCTTTATCCTTTTTAATGCCATATTTTCAGTGTTACACTTTTATGGCTTTTAATTTTTTTTTATTTGACAGATGTAAGAAGCAGCATGAATAGTTTATACTGTGGTTTTTGAGAGACTGGATGCCAAGAGAACTCAGTAAATGTTTATTCCTCTCAGCTTTCTCTTTCAATTCCCCTAAATAGCGCCCCATTTGGGAACAGAGCAAGAGTGTTGAACTAAAGACCAAAAAAGGAAGGGAAAAGTGGGGGGGAAAGGATCCCCTCAAGGTGTAAAACTATCTGGGGGAAATATTTGCTGGGTGTTATGAAAGACTTGGATGAAATTTCAACCCTGATGGTTTTTCAGTGATCCAGGAAGCCAGTGAGACAATCTCTCCAGATGCGAAGCCCTTTCATGATAATTAGAAAGGTATGGGCAAGCCAATGAAAACACAGGGGTAAAGTGAGAAGAGAGCCCCCATGATTCTGTTTCACTGTTTGCTTTCTCCTGTCATGGTTAAAAGAAATGTGCAATTCGATCCTCAGTCAGTGGGTGGAGGATAACAGGGTAGAATTTACTTGTGTGCACTTGTATAGTTGTAGCCAAGAGTCCAAAAGTACACTAGAGCATGTATGCCGGCACTGATTTGGTAAAACAATTGTGGAGTATCCCATTCTGACAAAATACTAAGGGTGGGGGTGGGGAATGGGAAAAAAAATCATATAAAAATGTTCAAATCACCTTGTGATCCAGTGTAACTGTTTACTAACTTGAATAAAGCAATTGTTCACACTACGGTGTCCAGGGTACACCTTTACTATAAGGCTATTTTAATTAGCAAACAAGAAGCCGTTTGGAAAAGAACTACTTCAAAAACGTTGGGAGCAGGGTCTGAATAAAAGCCAATCAAATCAGAGCCTTATAGCAAAGGTGCACTGAGGGCACTATGTACATACTGTATTTCTATATTTTCCTTTGTACAGATTCACTTAAGTCAAGCTACTGTTTTACAGGTGCTCCTTATTTATTAGGGCTGTGAAAGCTTGGAAAATTACACCCAATGAGCAAGCTCGCTTTTTAAAAAAATGAAATAAATGAAAAATTAAAAAGGGGAGCAGAGGGAGGGCATATGGGGGGGAGGGAGAAGCTCATGAGCCCATGGAGTGATTTCAAAACCTAACAAAGACAAATTTCTATGGGGAAAAGGAAGCACTTTTAAGATGCTTCTGAATTGTTCTGGGCTCACACCATTTTTCTTTCTCCCTGACTGGTGTCAGATTTATTAAAAGAAAATAAATCTCCAGGTTAAAAAATGCACTTAACTTTGCTGTTGTTTTCCTTTTTCTAAAAACCTGTGCACATAAGATAATTTCTTTCTATAAGTTGATTCATAAAATGGATACAGTGAAATTCGTCATTCGATCTAAAGAGACTGTCCCTTCTTAAAAGCTCTTTAGGAGGGAGGTTTAGTCTTTGTGATTTCATCTCTCTTGATCTTCTAGCTTGAAGATGGAAAAAACATACACTATGAATGAAGATTCCCTCTCCATCTCTCCCTCCCTCCCTCTCTGGTTTGGTGATGCTCCAAATAAGTAGGAGGATCAGACCCCTCTGCGTTCATTGCCAGTGTAAGACTTAATACACAAATTATGTCTCCATTCTTGTACAAGTAAAAAATCTATGCTTTTCCACCTGCCAGTGACCTCCTAGGTAAGTTGCCAATGTTTTCTGAGATAATATTTGCCTGTATAAATGCATATATCACATTTTGGACATCATTCTTGAGCTGTTTTGCTTTGCATCTTTTTTGTATTTACATGGTTCAAAACTAAGACATGAACTTCATAGGAGTTGCTTACCGTGTGTGTGTGTGCGTGCGTGCATGCGTGCATTACACCATGTGTATATATGTTTTCCTTTCTCTATCTCTAACAGATGCAATGGAGGCCCGTGAGGTTAGTCTTCTGCTTCAGTAATTTCTTTCTAATTCATATCATAATAAGAGGCCTTAAAAATATATTGCCAGGCAGAGAAATAACCATCAATCTTGGGAATGTTTGGGACCTTTCCAGATTATTTGTTTAGAGTGGAACAAATGCACTGGTATTGGTCACTTGTGGCACTGGATCCAGATGTCTCCACTCCAGAGAAGCCATTCTGTTTCAAGGCCGTGCATCTTTCCAGCACTCAAAGAGCATTATATTGTTGCTTGGGAAATGCCATCCTTTTCTCAGCTTATTTGGAGTTCTGCCTGGAATGTGACTGAGTTAGTGTCATTGGCATTCATTTGATGATGCCTATAACATCGCTGTAATGAGTGACAGTACCCTCTCATGCCTTTGCCATCATGTGATTCCAACTCGAATCCTAAACTCTAAAAGAGGGGACTTCGGTGGAAATTGAAACTGGCTAGTTTCAAGGCAAAGCAGAAGCACCTTCTCAGTTTTGACTGCACGTGTGCATGTTTGCACAAACACGTATCTTGCCCAGGGAAAACAAACACGTTCTCTATATATTTCATTTGAAACTAGCCAGTTTTGATTCCTTTGAGATTCCCTTATGTAGGCTAAGTGCTTCCCTCATTCTTAAAGAAATGTCAGAAATCCGGACTTAATAAGTCTACCCTGCAAAGGATAAAAACAAAAATAAAGATCTGTTTGGACAAAACAACTGGCTATGCCCTTAAAGACAGTGTTTCACATTTATAAAGTACAATGGCTAAAATAAGCAAACTGCAAAGCATGCCATCTTGCATGGAAAGTACAATAATATCTGAGTCCTTAGAAAATGGTTTGCTACAACTCTCATTATTATCACCTGAAATCATTCAGAACTGGTCAGCCACTAGTTTTAAAGAAAGGGGAACTCTTAAGTGGGTTGCCAACAAGCTCTGTTGTCACACCTTCCACTCCCTTTATTCATGCCTCTGGGTTGGCAATAGGGTGCATCAGCTCATACTTCTTAGAGAGCTGGATTTAGCCCTACGCTGTTCAGTTGGTGGTCCTTAGCATAGTGTATTGATATCTGCTTGGTCTGAGCACTGCAGTTGTTAACAAAGTTGTACATTCTTTCAGGTCAACACACTTTGGCCTCACCCATCAATTACGTGACCAAGGGCTGCTGGACACTGTACCCATGGTCACCCAGAAAACACATCATCACAAGGGAGGGACCAACGTGGCCCCATCCATCAGCCAGAGAAGCAGCTACTGCTCTTTTCTCCACATTCCTTTTTCCCCTTTGTCTATTAGATTGTGAACCTGCAGGCAGGGACTATGTTATTTTACAATACATGTACATTGCTTAGAAAATTCTAGACACTTTATACATGCTAGATGATGATGATGATGATAGATCTCCAGATTTATTTATTTTCATATTTATAAGTCACCTTTCTTGACGAAGTCCACTCAAGGTAGCAAACAAAATACAGGTATAAAAACAACCTGTCATACCAGTCTAAGCTAATAAAAAGCACTTATGGCTACCACCACTGCCACCTGTGCTTACACAGACAGTGCCAAGTCCAGAACCACCTCCCAACTGTGGTCCTTCAATGACAGTGCAACCCCATCCAGAACTGGTTGCTCCCCAATATCAAGATCAGCTCGTTTCCTGCTCGCAGCCTGGATTAAGCATCCATCCCAAAACCACTTCCTGACACTTCATCAGGTGTTCCACAGCATACCTAGGATTTGCAGATGGAAAACACAGCTAAAGTGCCTTGTCATCAACATATTGCTGATCCTACAGTCTAGAGGGCTCCCTATATGTTTTATTTGCCCTGCGGTGGCTGTGCGGTTGTGCTGTGTCAATTATATGATGCAGCCGCCAGCTTGCAGCCACCACAGGGCTTTCCCCTGAAGCTGTGCATTTAAAAAGTCAAAGACTTACCCAACTTTTCCCTTTGAAATGAGGTCACTGTGGCCCTTCCGCCATGTAACCTTGCTTCAGTGTCGACCTGGGGGCAGGGACAGGCTCGGGTACCTGGACCACCACTCAGCAAACCACAGGGACCCGTGGTTTTGGGTTCCACCACAATGGCTGCTGGGAAACCCACACTCCCTCCTGCCATGGGGATTCACTGTCCCCACCTCGCAGTTGCAAAGCCGCAGGGTTTTTATGGAGTGCACAGCCAAAGCACTGCTGTAAAGTCACCCCCCAAACCTCCAGATGTTATCCCGCTGGTTGTTCATGTAGATTCTAAAAAGGATGGGGAACAAGATTGAACCATGTGGCATCCTGTATGCAAAAGGCCACATGGCAGAATAGAAGTCTCCAAGGACCACCTTCTGAAAGTGGCTTTCCAGACTGGAGCCACCACAAACCTGCTTACGAAGTTCAACATGCTGAAGAATATCTTGGTTGATAGTACTGAAATCTACCAGGTAGTCCAGGACAACTAATAGTGCTGCATTTCCTCCCTCTATTTCCCAGCGTAAGACATCCATCAGGGCAATGAAGGCAGTTTCCATTCCTAAACCAGAAACGAAACTGGATTGGAATTGAGCCAAATAATCAGCTCCAAGACTTAAACCTTCCTTCTTATATTATATCCTTTCCATAAATTAGATTACATTATTCCAAGAATAAGGCAATTTAAAAACAAAACCACCTTGGCATCAATATTCTAAAATAATATAATTTCCTATTTTATGTATGGTTAAAATCCTTATTAAGTGACTTTAGATGTTAAACCTTAAAAATCACTGTACAGTATATACACAGTAAAACACAGCCATCTATATTCCTTTGAAACACTCTCCAAATGCACATAAAATTGTAAATAAAAGTGAAGAGCTAAAGGTGTTATGCATTATGCAAAAGAAGCCTGCTTCATATTGAGATCAAATTAATCCCTAGTGTAAACTGAGCAAGATCAGTGAAATTCTGCAAGTGTTAAAAAGGCTGCTTGTTTTTAGTGGTCTTCTAGAAAAGTTTAACTCTGCCAACCTCACGCAACATTATCTATTAAGCAAAGTACACTGTGTGTGGGAGAGAAAGAGAGAGGGAGTCTCTTTCCCATTCTGGAAGATAAGATGCACAGGGACATGAGAAGGGAAGATGTAATGGAACGCATTCTAGTTCTTGTGCGGCATCACCATATTCTCTGTGAAATTGAGCAATTTAAGATATTTTTGTTTTCCTTCCAATTGGATTCTCAATCCTGTCAAAAGCCCCCCTAATGGGGTAGATTGCTAGTACCCTATTTGCAGCACATACAGCTGATGGGAGATGGGGAAGGTCCATTGGACTCTCTGGATGGAGTTAGGTCAGGCTCAGGTAAGGTTGTGTTGAACTCCTGGTATAACCATTATTTTGTTTGTGTTCCTCCTTTCTGTCTTTGCCTGACTTTCAGGGGGTCTCTTGTTTCCTTCTCTCTTGCAAAAGCAGTTGAAGCTTGGTGTGAGTGCAAGCAACTGTGCATGTGCACCAAATTAGAATTCGACTCGCACACAAATCTTCATTGTGAGTGAAAGTCCTTTTCAGGTGCTTGTATTCCCAACAGACAAATCAAAAGGGGTCAGTTTAGGGGAGGGGGGGGTGCTAACCTGCTAAAGGCATGCCACTATTAGCACTAAATCATGAGCCATAGAAACATAATGTCAATGCTCCCCAGATGTTCTGTCCCAGAGCAGCCATGAGGTTATTGGCTTCCCAGAGGCAAAAGCTCTGCTCATTGTCATGAGGAAATCTTGGACTCTGAGCACCTTAGAGACCATCCTTTTTCAACCTCATGTCTTCTAGCTGCATTGGATGATGAAGGTTGTAACCTTCATCATCCCCACCCAATAACTCTGCTGGTTGTGGATGATGGGAAGTGTACTTCCAACATCTCTGGAGCACACCAGGTTGGAGAAGTCTGTTATACACGCTAGGAACCATTACTAGGTATTTTGCTGGGCTTACTCTGCCTGGGCAGATGAGACTACTTGCATGCATCTGACAAAAGCAGAAAACCAGGTTTTCCAGTTCTTTCCAGAGGATCCCCCTTTGGCAGTTCTGGCCTTTCATTTATTTATTTATTTATTTATTTATTACATTTTTATACCGCCCAATAGCCGAAGCTCTCTGGGCAGTTCACAAAAATTAAAAAGTGAACATCACTTCCCCACAAACCCTCTCCTCCCCATTGTGTTTTTTTGGGGGATCTATATATGCTTCTATGTGGGAATCCCCTCCTTATCTCTGATCACAGCAGGGATCCCTCCAGGGCTTGAGGCTTGGAGGTAAAGCCCAAGGAGGCTTCACAGTTCCCCCATCCTTGCTGCAGCCCCACCCTTGCCTGTACTCCTCCAATGAAGCCAAACAAAGTATGATAGATTGAGAGTTCACCTCCCATTATTTAACTTGGAAAAAAGGAGGCTAAGGGGTGAAGTTTATGCATGGCATGGAGAAAGTGGATAGGGAGACATTTTTCTCCTTTTCTCATAATACTAGAACCCAGGGTCATCCCATGAAGCTGATTGGTGGGAGATTCAGGACAGATAAAAGGAAGTACTTCTTCACACTACACAATGTTAAACTATGGAACTCACTACTACAAGATGTCGTGATGGCCACCAATTTTGATGGCTTTAAAAAGGGGGTTGGATAAATCCCTGGAGAAGGCCATCAATGGTTACTAGGCCTGATGACTACGTGCTACCTCCAGTATCAGAGGCGGTAAGCCTATATACACCAGTTGCTGGAAAACCTGGGTGGGAGGGTGCTGCTGCACCGTGTCCTGCTCATCGGTTCCTGGTCAACAGCTGGTTGGCCACTGTGTGAGCAGAATGCAGGACTAGATGAACCCTTGGTCTGATGCAGCAGGGCTCTTCTGATGTTATTTTATACATGGGAAGTAGACCTGGTAGAAGAAATCTTCAACCCAGTCAGTCTTTTAAAAATGAACAGTGGTACTCTACAGTTCTGCGTTTATCCATTTCTGCAAAGTAAAGTGAGTGGGATGGGGAGAAAAAAAAAATCAGATCTGATTTTGGTGAGCTGAAACTATGCTGCTCTAACATTGTTCATAGTTATTAGAAAGAGTGGCTTACACAGAAGAACCGCCTTCTTCCAGACGTGCTGGACTGCAACTCCCATCTTTAGTCAGGAGGGCAGCAGCTTAGGGGAAGTCTGCATTAATTCCCCCCCCCCTCCGCAGCCTTGAGCTTGCTTAGCAGCAGGAATCTTCCATGGACTTTAACAAAAATGTTAATCAGGATTATTCTACAGATTCTCTGGAACATTTCTTTCCTCTTAATTCTATAGAGGTGCTAATCCTGATCCTTCAACTATAGTGCCATCAGGATTACCCAGGTACATGGTATAACTATGTGATACATGATGGTTGCAAATGCAATGGAAGAGTGGCTGAACTGGGAGTTGTATTCTAGAAGAAGAAAAGCCTCTTCACCTTCCTATTAAAAGAAGAGGGAAGAGGTATGAGTGCTACATTACAGAAGGAGAATGCACTGCCGCAAAGGAAAAGAAGTAGAAATTCTTGAAGTCGTATGGCATCCTTCAGCAGAAGAGAAACCCTTGAATGATGGGTTTCTCGGGAAAGGGCTACACGAGTAGTCATGAGGTTAAGTGCAGGGGTGGACAATGTGGAGCCCTCCAGGTTGGAACAGAGGAAGCTGCCTTGTATGAGTCAGACTGTTGGTCCATCTAGGACAGTATTGCCAACACTGACGGGCAACGGCTTCCCCAGGTTTCAGGCAGGGCATTTTCCAGTTCTATCTGAGAAGCAGGGGATTGAACCTTGAACCTTCTGCATGCAAAGCATGTGCTCTACCACCAAATCACACCCCATCCCAGATGTTATTGGGCTGCAACTCCCATCAGCCCTAGCTAGCATAGCCAATGGTTAGGGCTGATGGTAGTTGCAGTTCAACAGCACCCCTGATTTAGTGGATAAACACTCTGGATCTCTTCAGACAACATGCTAAGCTATGGTTAGGCCACTAACCCTTTTGCAGCAAATGGTTAGTGAGTGTGTTAAAACCATGGTAATGTAGCCACCATGGTTAGGAATGGTTCACATGACACACTAAGTCATGGATCACATGACACACTAAGTCATGGATCACATGACACACTAAGCCATAATGTTTAGCTCAAAATGCTTAATCACTGTGGTTTCTTGTGGCATCTGAACAAGATCTGTCTATCATCTATCTATCTTCTAAACACTTTTAAAACTGTTTGAAAAATGCATGGGCATGGTGGGGGGGGGGGGGAGAGGGGCTGGGATATTAGTCCCCATCAGCAGAGATGGTCCTCTCCTCTGGTTTATTTGCACACCATTTTCTTCTAGGATACCTTGAATATAGGCAGGATATACATTGAATAAATAAAAATAAATAGATAAATATCTGAATGGGGCTTGTTGTATTTTGGGAGGAGCAGTTTGGTATTTTAGCTGGTGCCTCCCAAAGTGGTACAAATAAAACATGAGTGTCTTTGTGCACAACAAGAAAAGAAAACACACACACACACACACACACACATCAACATCTCTGAGAATGTGCTGCCTGTATATTGAATAATTGAAACCTTGCATGTTCCCTGGTGTTTGAAGCAGTCAGACCAAGTGCAGCCATTGCTGTGGTTGTTTTAGCCTGTTTTGTGGTTGCTTGTGCAAATCCAAAACAAAGGAGATTAGTTTAAACAAAAAGAAAATGCTTTTTTGCTTTTTAAGGTGATGTAGCTGTATCACGATAGTCACCATCTGATTAAAAATAAATAAAAATCCCCTTATTTCATTGCAAGATAGAATGCCTCCTCTAAGGTGATGCTTTGCTATTCTCTAGTTGTTGGCGTTATTTAAAATTAATCTTGCTTTAAAAGTAAGAAAACTTGTTTTAAAACCAGGCCATCAGATTATCAGGGCACCTTTTAGAGCAGCCTTCCCCAACCTTGTCCCCTCCAGATGTTTTGGACTTCAGCTCCCATCAGTCCCAACCAATTTGGCCAATGGCCAGAATGGCAATGTGTGGATTTGATTAAATTGTTCCATCTGTGTTGTCCAGGTTGTCAAGTGTCTTTCATCCCATTCTCTGCTTATTGACAGAATCAGATTTTTATTTTTATTTTATAAAAGCAGAATTCCATCTGGGAGTCTGAGAAAATTACATGACTTGGAAAAAGGTGGTCCACAGAATCCACAGGTCAGATTCACAGAAATACGAACTCATTCACATCCATTGAGGATTTCGCTAACATCCCTAGGGAATGCTGAGAGTTGTAACCCAAAACATCTGGAGGCACAAGGTTTTACAAGGTTTCAAAATTATTACCCAGACCAATTAATTAATTAAGACTGCAGGTTCCCTGAGGGCATTTCTACATGAGCACCTTTACCAAGCCTTCTGCTTCTGGATTCTTTGCATGATTAAGATCAGTTCCTTTCTACATGCTTTTTTCCAGGGGGGTTCTTTCTCTGCCTTTCTATTTGTTTCATTATATAGTCACTTAGACGACACTGTAGTATAGTGGAATTGTGCAAGTTCACTAGACTCTCATTCTGCCATTTCTAAATGATATCACACTTCCCTTGATAGGGTGAAAAATCCCATGATAATAGTTGCAAAGCATGGGAGAGGCCCTGGAGGATGATGGCATCATGTAAAGGACCTTTAAACTACAGTGAATGAGCAATCACAAACACAATAAAGGCCCTGAATTGAAAGGCTCTGAATTTAATGGGACATACTTGTGAGTAGACATGCATAGGATTGCACTGTAAAGGTTTGCATGTTCGGATGGGAAAAAAGTCTATAACTCCAAGCATGCCCCAGCCAGGTATATATGTTAGAATGGAAACCAATGATGGATTGCCATAACTGAAGATCTTACAAGAGAGGCTTTGACTAAAGTGGGAAGCTGCCCTAAAATTGGATGCTCCATCCTACCTTGTATACAACACTGACACCTGTGGCAACGCCCCCTCCTTCCCCAACCCCGGGGCCTCCAGATGTAGGAGTTTTCATCCAATCTACCTGGAGGGACCAGGTTGGTGACAGCTGTGTTAGAGCCTCAACTATAATAATCTGCATGGCTAAACTGTAAAATGGCCCATTTAGGAGTGCTTTGGATATTGACCTAGGCTAATACTGAGTTTACACAAATGCAGTTCAGTGGTCAATGATCAAGGATTACCAGGTCGTTGGATCATTTCAAAAGAATATTGCTGGTTGATGTCCCAACAATGGGAGCCTCAATCTTAATGTTTTCGCCTTCAAAATCTTAGTATGTTTTTTGCCTTTAGACGTCACTTTTCCACAGTGTTTGAAAGCACAACTGCTGGCTCTGCATTGGTCCCTCTCAAGAACTTCTGGATGCATTTCACCTCACGAGTTAGGAATGGTTTGTGGCATAATGTCACATTATCTGACCATGTGATAGTAGCAACCAACCAGGATTTGCCTTGCATACAGGGCCCCATTAAGTTTGATTGGCCTTTTTATTTTTAACTCAATACTCACGGGTACTTTACTTGAGAAACTTGAGGGAGGTGAGAAATCAGACAGAGCTTCATATCCAGGGTTAGATAATTTGAACTGACTACATGTTATGGTTTCTGAATGTTGCTGAAAATATTTCTTTCAGTGTAAGAAAATTCCATCTCTTTTTCTCTCTCTCTTTCTTTTCAAAACTCCATTTCCTGTGTTAAGGAATGGCGAAGCAAGAACCCAAGTCCTTCCACACACAGAGCAGTGCCTTTGTTCAAATTCTTGACCTGAGGAGCCAGAAAAGTGGTGGCGTTTTCTTGGCTCTCTGCCCTAGACATCAGGTTTCTTGAAACTTCTCTTCTTGCTTGTTCAAAAATAAAATAATTGTAAAGCACTAAATGACATTAAGAAATGAACACAATGCCATCTTTCACCTTACTTTGTTACTGTTTTTAAACATACAGTGCACACATTATATACAATAGTTAGAGGCAGCCGAAAATCCAGGAAAGCAACCAGATACTTTTCTACTTATTGATCCTTTAAAGAAGGGAAGGGAGGTGAAAGACATTGTTCTCACAAAGGTTTGATTCACCACTTCCCCTTTTCGGTTTTCTTTTTAATTTAATTTTAGCTTTTTAACCTAATGCTGTCTGTTTTTTGTTTTGTTTGTTTTGTTTGTTTTTTAAAAAAATCCTGTTTCTCTTTGTGAAATGCTAATCCATTGGTGGGGGTTCACTTTCCTGGTGTAACTTTCCAGAAATTGTATATCTGCATAGCAACTTCACTGCAGGCAGCTTATGTCATGGTATCGTGTGTCAGAAAGATGAAAAGAACTCCAAATCTGAGCTGTGCTACAAACTTGGGTCCCAGATTCTGGGGCATCGATCGTGGTATGCTTAAAATAAGTGTCAAGACAGGCAATTTCAGGGCAAGAGAGGTGTAAGCCTTTATCTGGCTGACGACAGCAAAAGGACACGCAGCCTCCTCACCTCCGTCCTGTGTGGACGATCCAACGGAAAACAAAGGTTGTCTTTTTCCTCTCTCTCTCTCACCGCTTGTCCCTGTTGTCTGCCTCCAACTGCAACCTGAGCCTGGATCCTGAGCCCAGTGTCCAGATTAGAGATTGTTGACTCAGATTTAGTAGTGAAACACGAGCCAGGCCCGCTTGGCGGGACAGCCTTGCAGAAGCAGGGTTGCTTAAAGCCAAAAGAAAGATCATATGTCAGCCAGGAGCCTGGCTTTTCTTTATCACAAACTTCCTAATCGGTGTCTTTTCCTCTCCCTTCCTTTCCCCCCCTAAACTTACCTGCTTTCAGTTCCTTCTATATGGCATCATAAATCAGAGAATTAACAAGTGTGGCAAGCTTTTGCCATCGTGAGAGACAATGAGCTTTCTGTATCTCTAACGAGCAAGCAGCACTTAACATAATCAGTGGTGAGCTCCACGCCGAATGTATGAAAAATAACGGCTTGATCCAAACACTTTGAGGGTATTTCTCTTTTACGAGAATATGACACGCTCTAGAAACTTGCTCTTCATTTTGCAGGAGAATCATTAAAAGAAATCATTACATCGCTCTTTTTGCCCCCCCCTCCTCCATCTCCTCCTTTGGCTCACACACTCCTTTTTCTTGGCTTTTGATTTCATCCATCTTTCAGGCGCTTCGTGCCTTTGGTAATTTATGTGCAAGATTTTTCCAAACCTCCAAATGTTTTTCCATTTGGCAAACCAGCTCCTGAAACCTCCACAGAATGTAACTGTAGAGTTTTCTTGTAGTCCAGAACATGAACTATGAATGTTAACACAAAGATGCCTCTAATAGTTACTAATCCTGAAAAGGGATGATATATTTATGGACAGAAGTATTGTTGTTCCTTTCTGTAATTCTGCATTGTTTGTTTTATATACACCAGGTTTTTTGCACAAAGGCTTTGCTTTTTAAAAAAGTTTTGGAAGCTTCATGATGCCATATGGAGAACTGTTTTATGCTTCTAATGGTAGTTTCACAAGTTGTAGATATAAACTAGTTTTGTGTGTATGTGTTTTCTCTTGTATAATGGCTCTGCATTATAGTTCATACATATTAGCTTTTATAGAAAATCTTAAAATGATGGATTAAGAAAGACTAGCTATTTCAACATGTAAATCTTAATGTTAAATTCTTTCATCATAATCCTATACAGCCTACTCAGAAGTAAGTCCCATTTTGGGGTCCACTCCCAGTTAATTGTGTACAAGATTACAAACTGGGCATATGATATGCATTTAGAGGTTGGTTTGAACTTACTTACTTCTTTTTTAATGATGCACTCATTCAGTTGTAATTTTGTTTTCTGTTTTGTTTTCTTCCTATTTAATTCTACGTGTGTTTTCAATGGGGAGGGCACATCAGCAGATCCTAAGATCTTCCCATCTAAAGAAAATAAATTATCACTAATAAAACCTTTTATGCCATGCTCATCCTTAAACCTGTTTACTTCCCCTGACATTGATGGGACCAAGCTGGCTTTCAAGCAATCACATTGGCTTATATTGCCTGTGGATCTTAAGCACAAGGCCTCCATGGCTGGGTGCAGAACATGGCCTCCACTGAGCTTGCTGAAACAACATCCCATGTGGGGCAATTCTGTTTCTGCTATGCTGTCTGCCCATTTCCATCTCATTTTAAGCACCCGCTGCAATATTCCAGGTGAGTGTCTGAAATTGCTGGCTCTGGAACAAAGTGGAAGAAGCATGCATAGCTGTGAGATTGTCTCCATCTCTGCACTGCTAATATCGCACACCTGTGTGGCACATGATGGATGGGCTGCGGAGTCATCGATATGCAGGTGATACCCAGTTCTAGCTCTCATTGACGTTGTTCAGACAACATGCTAAGCCATGGTGGTTAAGCATTTTGAGCTAAACATTGGGCCTATTCAGACAACATGCTAAGCCATGGTTAGGCCACTAACCCTTTTTCAGCAAGTGGATAACTGAGTGTGTTTAAACTGTGGTTGTGTAGCCACCATGGTTAGGAATGCGTCCCATGATTTAATCACTGCCTCTCAGTCCAACGTAGCTCTATTCGGAGAATAGAATGGACAGGTGGGAGACCCGTTGTATGCTGTTGTGTGCTCTTGGAGGAAGTGTAGCATACAAATGTGACTTATAAAAATAATAGTTAAGCACTGTGGTGCATCATTGTGTACATAATATTTCCAATCCAAGTGATGGTAGTGGCCAGACCACTCTCAAAAGGAGAAAAGAAAAGAGTCAGGCATAAAGGGCCCTTTCAGAATGTCTCTTTGTGTGGCATTTACCCCCAACATCTCCCCCCCCGTGAATAAATTATATATCTAGATTTGATATCCATTTTCTAGACTTATAGTCACTTATATTAGGTGTGTGTGTAAGTGTAAGAGGTGTTCCACATGCACAAACTTACACTCGATCCACAACAGGTGGGGGATGGAAACTGACTCAGCAATCAAGCCTCTGCTTGTGTAAAATGATACAGGATGCCTTTTTAAAAGACGCCTATGTTGCTATTGAAGAGAAAAGCATGTGCACAACATTTTATAAGACGAAGAAAACAGAGTAAATTCCATGCAAGGAAAAGCTCCATCCGACAAGCATTTTATTTCACACTTGTTACTGGGCACTCACGGATTCCTCAGAGGTAGCTCACATGACGTCGTCTGCCTCTCTTGCGCCTTCCGCCCCTTCTGGTCTTCCTTGCGCCGCAGTAAAAACCAGGAAAACTCCAAAATACTTTTTAAACCGAAGTTGCTGCTCTCTCCTGCTGTGTGTGGGAGAAGCAGCGTGTTCACAACAAGGGACTGAATGGCCCTCATGCACCTTGTTTACTTCCTGTCTGAAACAGGAAGTAACTGAGTGTCCATGGAGAAGTAGCCAGCGTTAGCCAGCATTTCTTCCAAGGTGTGATGGAGTTTCATATGGGGCAGCTGATGTGTGCACCAGGAGGAAGATCAGTACTTCTCTTTGCTGTCAACTTTGACTGGCTAACCAATACTGGACCTGTATGCAAATATGGATCACCAACGGCATACTTCATGCACATACTTTTGCACACCGCACCATTTTGGGGTGTGCTCAATAGGGCTTGGCTTGTATCTGTCAATATTTTGAAGAACAGTCTTAGTCACAGATACCTGCATGCATTGCACGTGGGTATGGGTGCCTGTTTAAGCATTTGTTTGTTTGTTTGAACTTAATTTATATCCCACCATTCAGGCAAAACATGGCACTTGAGGTAGCTAACAATAAAAAAATAAATTGTTATTAAAAACAAATACATTAAAACACAACAATAAAAGTAAGTAAGAAGTAATATGCACTTGGTCTCAGTTCAAGGTTGTTGTTTTTTACTAATAGGGAACTCTTTCTCCCAATGCTTATCCTTATGTACCCAAATGGGAATCAAGAGGGTAGGGGGACCCCAAGTACAAAGTTTAGGGGAAACCCCTAAAGGAGGGAAAATCCCCCAAAATCCCAGTGAAGACTGAGCATGCTCAGTGGCCACAGGTTGGGTAGGGTGGGGTCAAGAAATCCTGGGGAAGGGGATGGAATAGAATGGAGTGTTCCGGGAAAGGGTGTGGCTGGCAAGCTGGGACTTTAAACAGGAGCACTCCACAGTGCAACATTTTGTTACAGTTCCCACTTGTACCATCTAATTGCAAAGGGGATGTTGATTGTGTTTAGTAGGATTTGTGTACATTTGTCAGCTGTGCCAAAACCACTATGGATTCGCCCTGGAATACAGAAGAAAATCAATTTATCTCCTTGTTAGCAAATCTTTGCAACTTGGAGGAAAAGGAGCAAGGATGGAATTTTTTTAAAAAACCAACCTCTTGCTTTCATTTCATCCCACACTGATGACCGCTGGCCATCAGTTGAAACATTTCAGATTGATGCTATTGTGATAGAGAATGGAATTTGCTTCTCTTAGTATAACATTTCATTTTCCAGGCTGTTAATCATCTTTTCCAATGACTTGACGTTTTCTCTAGAGATACACATTATCCATATTAATAGCCAAAGACTTCACAGTGATCAGAACTACTTGGCTGAATCAATTAATTGCCTCTCACTTTAATAAACAAAACCTATCCAAGGACTGGATGAGGAAGTCAGCAATGAGCATTATCAGTGCGCACATGAGGAATATGAGTACAGTCTGTGCCTTAATCACATTGGTCATAATGACACTCCCCCTCCCCCCAATGATCTGGGGACAGATTTGGGACAGATATGCAGGAAGTGCCATCTCTCTCTGAGAAAACACAATGGTGTTCCGCTTGTAAACAGGGCAGCTAATTTGTGCGGCAAGCAAAAGATTCATTCTGCGTAGTGTCTGATGCCCTTCTGTCTCCGGTTGATTCCCCCTGGGTTCTCAAGCTTATTAGCTGCTGGAAATAAGGGTTGTTAAACAATTGCAAATAGCACTTTCTAGAGTGCACAGGGGCCCTAGATGCTGCCCTTTCCCACAGGGTGTTCTCAGGCGAATATTTAAATTGCCAGAACTGTCCAGACAGCAGTAACTTCAGCAGTCGCAGGGTCCCCCTGATCCAGCTGGGGGTGAGCAACGCAAGAACTTCCACCAGCCCCGCTGGCACATGGAAGGGGGACATTATGACCTCTGGCGTCTGCCAGACGCAGCGGTGGATGCTGAGAGAGGGGCCTCATCTCATTCTGCTCTTCCAAAGTCCCATTAAAGAGCTTTGCAAATAGCCGAACAGCGGAGCACAGGCCAGCCAGCATGTTGGCTCCGTGGGCTCATTAGGCTCTCAGACCTTCTGCTCTCCTGGAAGGCCCGGCGTTGCTGGACAGGGCTGCACGCTGCGTTCCTGGCGGTGTCGTGGCCTGGTTCCGCATCTGTGGTGCTGCCGTTGGGCTGGTCTGCAGGGTTCTCATTTGGCCTAGAAAGGCAAGCATCTGCTGGGGTTATGGTTGGCTTGTTGGCAAGTTTCGGCAGGGCTGCTGCTGCTCCTGCACTTACGATTCCATCAGTTCTAATCTGGAGGAGTTTGAGAGAATGGGGAAATTATTCTGTCTGTCCAAGTAAAGAAGACATATTGTGAAGCTGCTATTATTATTATTATTATTATTATTATTATTATTATTATTATTAAACATAGGGTTCTGGGCTGCAAAGGACAAGGAGCTTGTCCACTTCAGTCCCCTGTTCCCAAGGCAGGTAAATGGGAAGCCACATAATGCAGATCACAATATGACACAAGCACGGAGCAGGGCTGACCAAGGTACGCCATCCCTGCATGCCTGCAGAGCAGCCGGGTGCTAAGCATCAAGGAACAAAGCTACAGGGAAGATGTGTCATCTTCTTTGTGTTTCTTAAAAAAAAAAAATTATGGCTGCCTTCCCCAACCTAGTGCCCTCCAGATGTCTGGGACTACAACTCCTAGCATTCCTGACCATTGCTGGCTGGGACTGATGTGAGTTGAAGTCCAAATCTTCTGGAGAGTGCCAGGTTGGGGAAGGCTGCCTTACAGCATGATCGGTCCCTGAGTGAGCACAAACGTCACGAGGAGCTTGTGGGCTGGAGAGAAGCAGAGCTGCCCAACGAGCTGGTTTGCATAACAGGGTGTGGATCATCATGTTAATGACGAGCTGCAGCACCCATGGGCGCCACTGTGAACATCAACCCCCACCCAGGGGTAGACTTTTTGTGAAGTCAGCAAGCATGGCTTATGCGGGAGTTTAAGAACCCTCGCATAACCCACACTCTCCAGGTTCACACAACACAACAACCCCCAAGCAAGGGTTCGATATGCAAAATGGCGACTGCACGTGCCCTGCACACACCGCAGTCTCACTGTGGGCTGCCATATCATACCGTGCAATGGCTCCCTATAGTGATCCCTTTCTGATGACTAAGTTGCACTCCCACAAGCAGATGGAGTGTGCACCCAAAATCCATAACGTTGCTTTTAAGTGGTACCCACTTCAAGGGCCATCCAAAGATGTGAAAAGTGTGGCAGGATCTGGGGTCAAGAAAGAAAGGATGAAATTGCTGACAGCATTTTTGATAATGGGTTTATAAAGCATCTGTTCAGACAACACCCTAAGCCATGGTTAGGCAGCTAACCCTTTTGCAGGAAATGGTTAGCGAGTGTATTTAAACTACGGTTATGTAGCCACCATGGTTTGGAATGGTTCACATGACACACTAAGCCATCATGTTTAGCTCAAAATACATAACCGCCATAGCTTAGCGTGTTGTCTGAACATGGTCAAAGTCAAAGTCATGCCCTTTACATTTATTCTTCCTCCTCGATAAAATTAACCATTCCAAAACAGCCAAGGAGAATGTAGTAAATATAGCACCAGAGCCAGCCCAAGACAGATGACTGCCTAAAGCAGAATTTGAATGTCTCCTCACCTCCACTACCTCCCACTAGGGACAGCACTTTAAAATGTCTTTCTGCATCATTTGGACACCAATTCCAACCGTGAACTATCTTCTGCCCCCACCTGAAGCAGGTGACACCAGCCCTGCATGGCAAGGCCAGCTCTGTGCAGCACCCAGAAGCTTCAGGAAGGTTTTTTAACTTGTTCCGCACAGCAACAGGTGCAATCCTATGCATGTTAAAGCTGAAAAAAGAAAGACAAAATGCCAACATGTCCCAGCATTGTGCCTAAAAGCTGTTACTCACTGTCATATGGAGTGGGTGGGTATAGGGAAAACATTTTCCTTGATCCACTTTCCCCTTAAAAAAGATGTGTTTAGGTTGCTTTTATATTTTACAAATGTTAACATTTCAGGTCTAAGGAACTCCCAGCCACAATTATTCCAGAGTTCCACAACTTCCCACTTTTCCACTGCCACCAATTCTATTGGAATACTTTAAAATGCCCTAGTAGTTTGGCCTAAGAAGCTTAGATGAGACATGGGCTAGAGACAGCATGAACTATTAAATTAGATTTAAAGTTGAATTGTAATGAAATGGCCAGTGTTAGGAACATTTGGAGATTATTTCCCAAGTTTGTGTGTGTGTGTGTGGGATCAAATCAAGAGGAGAAACAGGAATTCAGTTTTTCTAGTCATTCATTTAAATCAGAAATGTGAATGGACAAGATGTTAAAGAAATGATGCACATGTGAAAGTGGACATGAGCTCCAATTTGGTTCCTACTTACACTTTTGGGGGCTGTTAGTCATGCATCACCCTCAGAAGAAAACTGAGATCCGATTCACACATTTTCCTCTAACAGTGCAATCCCATGTTTCTACTGAGAAGTAAGCCATGCTGAGTTCAATGGGATTTATGTCTGAATAGGATTGAAGCCTAAAAAGGTAATCTTAAATAGGTTTACTCAGAAGTAAGGCCAGATATTTCTGCAGAGGAAGCTAGTTTTGGTTGAGAGAATGAACAGAATCAAATCCCATTCTGTGCATCATTAGTACTTTGTGACTTCTTAGAGAAACATGATTAAATATAATGTAGTCTGTTTGAATGACCATTGAAAATTCAGAATATATCATTTAAGAGTGGTCCTATAGAAAAGCCATGCTTTTATCTACATGCTGTTTCCTAAATTTAGACATGTCCATTCTCCTGGTGAGAATTTCTCAATCAAACCTGCAAAAATAAGGATCATTTTAGTGTAGACAAATGAAACTTCTGTAGGCAATGAAATACGCTAGGTCCAGAATGATCTTCAATGATGAGATGTTCTGAAATAAAGTAATGAGCATCTGACCTTTCTTGTTGGAAACTTAACCAAGAAAAGCTTCAGCTACATAATACTCTAAATAAATAATATGTTATGCATTTCATTTCTATATTGCCCAATAGCCAAAGTTCTCTGGGCGTTTCACAAAAATCACAACTCAAAAATACAACATAACAAAAACATAATATAAAATCTTTAGCATTATTTTTTTTAAAAAAATTAAACAGCTAAAATATAAGATACAGGGACCTGATAAAATGGCTGGCATTAAAAACATCATATGCTGTCAAATGCCTGGAAATAGAGAAAAGTCTTCACCAGGTGCAGAAAAAAGATGACAATTTTGGTGACATGTGGACCTCAGGGGAGCGAAGCATTTCACAATCAGGCAGCCACCACTGAGAAGGCCCTTGTTACCATCCATCTTCATACTGGGAGAGGGAATAAAACACTATAATGAAGTATATTGCACAGTGGTCTTAGAAGCTGCTGATACCTATGGATTCCCTAAATGATCCTTCCGTCTCCTTATTTCATTATTTCTTCCTTCCCCCTCCTTAAAATAAATGTGAAAATACAGTTCGGTGACTAAAAGTGGAAAAGCAAAGACCCAAAGCGCCACAAGTCTTTTTTCGTCAACTTTGTGCCGCCGCCCCGCCCCGACGGCTGTCACCTTTTCCTTCTCCCCAGGAATAATACTTAAGCAGCAACAGCCTTTAGCTCTCGGCCACCACCTAGTGGAGCAGCCGTGATCCTGCTCTTAAGCTAACACGAGACGACATTATTTTAGGCGGCTGATGGAAAATCCACACGGACAAATCGAATGCAGCAGCAATAAGCCAAGCAGTCTATATTTAGCTTTGAACTGAGCCAGCTCTGCTTTTTGCTTTCTCGATCCCGCAGCGTTTTGAAGGGCTTCGCTGCTTGTTTGAATTGTGGGAAAGGGCAGGAAAAGTTCACTTCAGGACCACAAGGTGGCAGCAGCAAGCTTGCAAGGTGGGCGCTTGCTGCTAATGCTAGCTAATAATCGACATTTTTCCCCATGAATTTCTTATGAACAGCAGACTCCTACTTGGGGAAGATGGTTTCGTAATCTGTTGTTGTTTTATTTACTTTATATTATTGTTGTGTAGTTTACTTTGTCTAAGAAACCATCAATCACTGTAGGACGTCTGTCAATGAACTAGGCTGATAATTTCTTTTTCTGGTAGATCTCTTGCATGCCAAGAAGGAATTGAGCAGGTGAATATTTTTCTGGCTTTCAGACGCATGCAGTGATGGGGAAAGTGTCTCCTCATATAGCTGTTAGTGGCACAGGCGCCCTTTCATTAAAAACAAAATATTGACAGCCCTTTTACTTGTTGAGTAGCATATCTTATCCTAAACGCATACCATAGTAATTAGTTATGTTAAGTCCAGACCACAACAGTACAAATGTAAATAAATCTAACCTGGAAACAGTTGCTGTGCTAGCAGGAGCTACTGTAACACAAAGGTTTTCTAATCTGCAGTTATGCTGCTGTGGTTTTTAGCATTCTGTATTGAAGCTGAAATAGCCGTGTTGGCCAGTCAAGGTCATGTGTCTCTTATCTTGCCTAATTACGTAAGGCCGTTGGTTTTTGGAACCACATTTTGGAACCAATGAAGTGGAATACTTACAATGGCTAAAGGAAAAGCAGTATACTTGTTATGAATCTGGGCCAAAGAGACTAAGTAAAGTCAGAATCACCACAGAATGTGGTTCCAAAAACATTTGGAATTTGCCTATTTCAAAGTGTAAAGCAACGGTGGTGCAAACCCTGACCTTGGGATAGAAATAACTGTAATATCTGTTCTGTGGTATTGACAAGGCAAAACATCTAGAAATATTTTGTGTACTATTCTGGAATTTCTTATTGCACTTTTGTTAACAGCAAATGTGAATACAAGAACAGTTGAGACTTACATAGTTTTGTTAAAGGAATGCAATTTAATTTTCAAGTGTTGTTCCTATTTCTATTTTAACTTGTATATTTTAAAATTGTTATAGCTCCTGACAAAGAACAATCAGTCCGAAACGTTGAGCAGAGCACGTTTGGATATAAATCAATAACACAACTTTTATATGATTTCTGAAGCACCGGAGCTTGCCTCTTTTCAGCGCTTTCGTTACATGGTGCAATCCTTTCCCTGCATAGCCACACCCAGAGTAGCAGAAATGCCAGCTCAAATGGAATAATTTGTTTACAGGTTTGCAAACTGGAGAACATTCATCTGCTTTAAATAAAGTTAGATAAAAATAATTCTTATTTATAAATAAAAAGATTTTTTTAAACTTCAATTTGATTTTTTAAATTTAAATTGGATTTATTTATTTGTAAAAAGGTAAATGCTAAGTTTCTCCTAAATATTAGCTAGGTAAACATTAAAATTTGAATATAAGTATGTTAGCTGTATAGTTAATCTCTAAATTGAATCAATGCCACTATTAGATACCTTGAGTTAAATGAGACTTTCTATGTAAATGAAAATGAATTCAATCATTTCTCAAATATGAATATTTACCACCTACTGAACTGATGGGTATTACATTTTCACCTGATGAAAATAAACTGTTATAGTCTGCCCATTAACTGTCAGACTGTCTGCCCAATTATTATCACACACTTTTTTTCTTTTTCTTTTTTGGCTGCTTTATTTTGGGGCGGGTGTGGTGGCCCAAAGCAGAGTGAAGCAGAAAAGCAACAATGCTGGAAAGAAGAGAAGACAAAATTGCCCAGTGTGTAGGTTCCTGTATTTCCATATGTACAATTCTATACATGTCTACTCTGAAGTAACTCTTACTGTTCAGGGGAGCTAACTGTGAGGTAAGTATGTATAGGATTGCAGCCTGAACCTCATTCACTCATGGGTGCTTGTTGTAAGAAAGAGACCTTATATGGAAATATTTTAAAGACTTCCCTCTGTAAGTAAAAAAAAGGGAGGTGTGCAGAATTTATATACTGTAGGACAAAGAGATGCAAGGCCTTCCTGTAAGAATGAAACAACAGTAGAAATAATACCCTTTTTAGCTGTAAATTAGCATGGTTTAGTGGTCATATTTGCACCATTGTTTAGCAAAGTATTGATGGGGAAACTTGATACTTTTCATTGAAATTATTAAATTGTTTAGGGTGCAATCCTTGGCACACTTACCTGGGAACAGACATGTATAAGATTGCGTTCCCATCCAACAGCCTCTCAGACTAGTCAGGGTAGGACTGCACTGTTAATGTTATTGAAAACAATACATGAATGAATGACAGAGAGGAAGAAGGACAAACATGTAAATCATTGCTGCTTTAGCAAATAAGCAAGACATGAAATGGGAAAGGAATTCATTTAAATAAATCTAATGAGTATCTTAAGGTATCAATTCTCATTAAGCTACTCAGTTGTGTCTGAGGATAAGCACTTTGTAGAATTCAAGACAGGGTAATATATTTAAGGATGCTCTAGAAGTTTCTATAGGTACATGAGAGTTAAGTTTATTGTGGGTAGGTGGGTGGGTGCACACATGTGCACATGCAAATATAATGCATGTTGCTGTGCATAAAATAACCATGGCTTGTCAAGGCCTAATAAAGTTAATCTACAATTAATCTAGCATAGCCTCCTGGGGAATTTTGGGGGCACCATTTCCCATCCAGCAGACAGGATTCAATGGGCAATGCAGTTTTCATGTTCCAAAGTAATCCCACTGAAGCTGGGGTAGGAAGGACTATTAATCTGAGAAGCTTTGAAATATTGTAATGGCTATGAAAATGTTTACATTCTCCCCAGCAGCCTCCTCTGGGTCCTCTTGCTGTCCCTGGGCACCTATATTTTTCAGCTCATCAGTGAAGTGAACTGTATTCCTGACAGTGAATGGTAGGGGAGCAATTATTCCCTTGGGTGACAGTAAAACCATCATAACTCACTGGCAGGCCATAAATGCATCAGGCACTACTCCACAGAGAAAGAATGTTTGAGATAGATCACTGGTCGAATAATAAAAAAGAAATCCATTTGGACTACGAGCTAAGAAAAACATTAATAACTTTTACACCAAATGGCATACCCTATTCTAGAAGTTTTTGTCTTTTTTCTTTTTTTAAAAAAAAAAGCTTTTTCTAAGTCTCGTTCATCTTACGACTTCGTCCAGGAAACTCTATTTCATCCCGTAATTCAGATTTTTACAGTAGCCCCAATAATTCCTTTTTTAAATTAAGGGCAAACTACATATTAGAAATCAAAGATGGGAATCCAAACCCTGTGTTTTCTTGTAGTGTTAATGTGAGGGGGTGAAGGTAACAATCGCAGGGATGGATTCGCAGCAAAGGAAGAGAATTATTTAATTCCTTTATTTAATTATTTATTTAATTATTTAATCTCCATCCAGTTCCAAGTAATACCTGGATTTTATATTTTCAAAAATGGGAGATCAGCCATTATTCATTTGTTTTCATCCCAGCAGCACTTGGGAAAGTCCTAGGTGCGTTCTGAAAACATCTCAGCACCTGATATGGCCTAATTTGGATGTCTGTAGCATGATCCTCCCATAGCACATCTTTAAACTGTAACCAAACGCAAACTCCATTCCTTGAATATCAGCTACTCCCAGTACAGTTTTTGGCTTTGCTTACCATCTAGCCGGATGAAGAGTTCTACTAAAGGTATTGCCCTAACATGGATTTTGGCATTTTTTCTTATGGCCAACACAACAACCTTTGCTTGTTCTCAAACTGAGTCACTGGCTAGAAATGTGTTAACTTGTGTAACTTTAGGGCTGCAGCAGCAGCTAAAGCCTGCCTTAATGTTTCCCTGATATTGTATTTCCCAGCTACCAATTATTTATATTTTCCAGACTTGTTGAAAACTCAGAAGTTGAGGTTTCTCTACACGTCTGAACCTGAAATATTGCACCTGTTTTAATTTTAAAGGAATGTGTCTGGGTGTGTGTCATTTGAAATTTGATCAGATGTTACCATCATTTCTTATTTCAAGGGAACCAGCCTTTGCTTCCCCAAATTGTTGATTTCCATTATCTCTTCTGTTCAGGTTGGGAGAACAGGGGATGCAGACCAAAATTTGCCCCCTCCTCAGCCCTTTATGAGATACTCACTGTTTAATGAAGAACGGCCACAGATGGGTCCCCCCAAAAGATGAAATACAGCACCAAAACCCAGGACAAAATAGGACATGCGTTTGCATTAAAATTCCACATGCTTATGCATATGTTTAGATGCAAATTCAGAGACAATGGCTAGAATTTAAATAAAAATACAATACATTTCCACCATAGTGGGGAAGACTGTGATCTTTGTGTCCTTACAAGATCCTTGTGTCAAGTCATTATGAATGTGGAATAAAAAGCAGGAAAAATAACACTTTGAAAGCAGCGTGCAGTTATCAGTGCATTTCAATACCACTATAGAGCAGTAGTGTAGATCTAGCCCAAGTGAACTGTGTGCTGCTCAATTTCCTGACCAGATACTGCTGGTGGGCAGCTGGACCGCCCCTGCCCTCCTTTTGGATGGTTGTTTCCCTTGAAACCAGACTTGGACCAGGCCGTCCCTTTTGAGCAGAGGATAGTCCTCTCTAAATTAAAGGATTCATCACACCAGGGTTATACTGTGAAGTCACTGTGAATTGTGTGCAAAGGACTCCGAAGTTTTCAAGTTTATAATCTGCTTTGACTGTGAAGTACTCCCATGCATCCTGTTTTAATTCTGCTATAAAGCCAAAAGACCCGACCTACCTTATTTTGATACCCCTTTAAGAGCGAATCATTTGTTGTTTTCTGAGCGGCCCCTGGGGCACAGGAGGAGGATTTGATAGGTTTAAACTACCAATTAAACAAATGCTCACATCTGTGTAAGTTTTAAAGATAAAGACATCAAAATTGGCACAGTAATAGATATTAAGGAGAGCTTTAAGTAAACCAAATTTGAATCGGATTGGGTCATCTGTTGATTTTTTAAGATATTAAGCATACCAAATTTAGTAAAAGATATTAAGGAGAGCTTTAAGCAGCCCCTTGTAGAGCACCTTGTAATACACATCAGAGAATTACAAGGTGCTCTACAAGGGACTGCCTTTGAAGGGTGCTGGGGAACTGGCAGTGATGCTGAGGAGGACTTGTGATTTGGAGCAAGTTATTACATCATTGCGTTTGAGCCCAATGCATAGTGCAAGTCATCATCTTGAGTTTGGGGTGAAGGTATTTAAAGGACCTCCTGTTCCCACATGACCCTGCCCACCTGTTAAGATCTTTGAGTGAGGCTGTGCATTGCAGCCACCAGCATCCAAAAGGCAACAGGTGATTACGCAAGGCAGAGCAACCTTCTTGGTTGTAGCCCCCAGACCCTGGAATTCCCTTCTTTAAAATACACATCTGACCTCCTTCCCTGTTCACTTTTAGAAAAACCTTATTAATTTCAATGGGCCTTTGGGATCGGTTGACTTGTCTGGTTCTTTTAATTTTCTCCTGGCTTTGTGTTTTAGGTGATTTTGCTGCTGTACTTTTTAGTGTAATTTTTTTTGTTATTAATTGAATTTGTTATTTTAAAAATTGCATTTTGACTGACTGACTGATTACATTTTAACACACCACCGGAGATAGTCACTGGCTCAAAGTCACCCAGTAAGCTTAAACATGGATCTCCACAGTGCTGGTCCAACACTAACCATTGCATCACACTGCCTCTCTTTTATTTCTGACATATGTCACTTTGGGTGCCTTTTTGTGCCAAACAGTAAACTAAACTAAATTCTCATTGGAAACAAAGAAACGGGACTTGTTTGCAACAAACTTAAAGGCCACTGCTGTCGTGGCACGTGCCAACCTTTTGCTCATGCCCATTGACTCTTTAGAAGGACTAGAATTGTTCATAAGAGGGATGCTCAGTGTTAGGCTCTTGGCAGGAAATTCACAATGCAAAATTAATTTGCATCCTACAGCTTTCATCAATGCTGGTTGTACGGGGCCTCCATTGCCCTTCTTGGTATGCAGAGCAGCGAAATCAACAGATCAACAAGCTACAGGAATTTACCATTGTATTTCTGTTGAACTTGTTTTATTTCTTACACTGGAGAATTAATCTGTTAACTGAGGTGCTCATTTGGAAATATAATTATGACTGAATACATCTGCTGCTCTGTACTATGAAAACTTTTGCCGGTGCTCTGTTGATCCTAAGACAGTTATCCTCAACCATCTTTGGAACAAATCCAGGCAAGCTATTGCCAACAACAGTTTTTCTTTCACTAGGCTAACTGGTAATTTAATGCACTATGGGCCCAGTATGACTGTGATGGCGTCTTCTCCCACAGGCGGCTCCTTGACTCCAGGGGTGGCCCAAGACGTTTTGCTGCCTGAGGCAAATGACAAGATGGCGCCCCCTCGCATTCCATGTACAAAAGCTGACAGGACTGGCAGCTGAAGTTGTCTTCAGTGCTGATGACAGGAAAACATTAGGCCATCTGAAGGTAGCAGGCTAATGTAGGAGGCACAGAGCAGGCTGCATGGCACCCCGTGTAATTCATACCTCTCCAGCTGCAGCCCCTCCTTTCCGGCAAATCCAGCCTTGAGGCCAGATATCTCTTCACATCCTTCCTCCAGGTGGCCAGATCCCATTTCCCTCCAAGCAATAAAATTCTAGGCAGAAACAACAATACTTTTAACCCTTTCGCTCCCTTGGCTGCCCAGATGACAGGACAGTCTACCTTGCTAGCACAACTGCTTTACACCCAGTCTCTCCTTGAACCTCTTGCTGCTGCTGCTGCCTCTCCACAACTGCCCATTTCATATTGTTTCAGGCAACCAGATCTTGTAACATGTGGCAGGGCCTTCTTAGTGATGGGTCCATAACAATGAAATATCCATCGCAGGGAGGCCCACCAACGTCACTCACTTGATATTACTTTATGAACATGTTTGTGTTTTTATGTGGATATTTATATTTTAATTGTAAGCTATTTTTGGAGCCAATCGTGATGCAAAGATATTTATTATATTACATAGCAGGAACTTGACTAGCAGAGGCATTTGTCTTCATGGTAAAAAACAGTAACAACATTCCAAGTTCCACCGGATTCCTGTGCCAATTGCTATACATTATTATTTATTTATTTATTTATTTATTTATTTATTTATTTATTTATTTATTTATTTATATGGCACCATCAATGTACATGGTGCTGTACAGAGTAAAACAGTAAATAGCAAGACCCTGCCGCATAGGCTTACATTCTAATAAAATCATAATAAAACAATAAGGAGGGGAAGAGAATGCAAACAGGCACAGGGTAGGGTAAACAGGCACTGTGTAGGGTGTACACAGTACACAGGGTGTAACAGTATAAAGTCAGAACAAAATCAAGTTTTAAAAGCTTTAGGAAAAAGAAACGTTTTTAGCTGAGCTTTAAAAGCTGCGGTTGAACTTGTAGTTCTCAAATGTTCTGGATGAGCGTTCCAGGCATAAGGGGCAGCAGAAGAAAATGGATGAAGCCGAGCAAGGGAAGTAGAGACCCTTGGGCAGGCGAGAAACATGGCATCAGAGGAGCGAAGAGCATGAACTGGGCAATAGTGTGAGATGAGAGAGGAGAAATAGGAAGGAGCTAGACAGTGAAAAGCTTTGTAGGTCAACAGGAGAAGTTTATATTGGATTCTGAAGTGAATTGGAAGCCAATGAAGAGATTTCAGCAGTGGAGTAACATGGTCAGAGCGGCGAGCCAAGAAGATGATCTTAGCAGTGGAACAAATGTTCCACCGCTCTGCATTACGGTTCTGCCAACACCACCCATCAGTTCTCATCCTCTCGTGCCAATCCAGAGGCAAGAAAATGTACCAAGCAGTGCACCTGCTGCCATGACAACAGCAAATCCCATCATGAAGCCCATTTTCACTCTGTCAAAGCAACTGGCTTGGGACTGGCCATATAGTCCCACTGCCATAGGCATCTCGTCCACTTTGAGCTCCATTGATCCCAACTTCCCCAATTATGATGGGAAATGTATGGATGAATTTTGGAATAATGCTTGGATTGATCTTGACTGACATACATACATAGGAGATGCCTTTTTGAGAACTGCTGAAACAAACTGGCCAGTTTATGATGTGGAAACTATCGTAAACCTTGCAAATTTCCTGCACATGAGTGGAACCTCCTCATTAAAAGACTGATTGCCCATACACAATTAGTAATCAGAACTCAGTGTTGGATAAGAGGTCATATAGTGAGCCAGTGTGGTGTAGTGGTCAGAGTGTTGGACTAGGACTTGGGAAATCCACGTTCTAATCCCCACTCGACCATGAAGCTCACTGGGTGACTGTGGGCCAGTCACTGACATCCAGCCTAACATATCTCATGGGGTGGTTACGAGAATAACACGGAGAGGAGGTGGATGATGTAAGTCACTTTGGTTCCTTGCAAGAGGGGGAAAAGGCGGGATATAAATGCAATCAATCCATTGTAGCATTTGTGTTTACTTAGTGACTTTGTACGTTGTGGATGTTTCTGAAGATAAGGAAAAGCCAGGAAGGAGCATTGCATGCTGAATGCAGACATGCTTTGCATATAGAAGAGTATAGATTTGAACCTTGATTTCTTCAGGTAAAGATACGAAGGCTGGGAAAAGTCTCCACTCAAGATTCTGTGGGGAAAAATTCTTGTCATCTAGGTGAGATCATGGGTGGGAAAGCTCCATCTCGTGGGCTGAGTGAAGTGTACTGAGGTTTTGGGTCTGACCAATGACTTTCCCTTTTCAGCAATTCCAAAAACACCTACCTCAAGATACGGAAAAGATGACAGTATTTCCAGCAGTAACAGAGAAGTGAAAAGAAAGGGAAGTGTAACAAAAAGGGGCATGTGGGGATTACAAGTCTCAGTTTATTCTATGCCAATTTGGCAGTGCATATCAGGGAAAATAAAGCTAGTGCAATGCTAATATTACAATTGTGTTTAAAATGACGCTATAGATGTGACAGCGATAAAATAGAAATCCTTTGGCAATAACTATCTTTTCACAGATGAAGCGATGAGAAATAATGAAGACATCCTTGGGCAATTTCCAGATGGCTAACACTTTTTGCTGAACCCGCTTCACTTCTCCAAGGCTTTCCTAAGGAGAGCAATGTCAGGCAGTATGTTACAGCCTCTTTGTGTTTCTGGCAAAGACAGGGACTTGTATATGAGATCTTTGTTTACCCTAGTCTCTGTTTCTGCCTTCCCTTCCTTTATGTAAAAGTATCTGCTTTTTGAAGTACTCAAAGCTCTGTATTGACTGTTCCTACCTAGACACTTTTTACTTCATGAAGAAATGTTTGGGAAGTCTCTGGTACATATTTGAGTTTGATGAGTAACATACAGGCATGTGATTCCTCAGGATAACTAAGTCACACACACACACACACACACACTGCATGCATGGCTCCCACCTTTTAGTCTTTTAGATGAACCGTTAAGACTTTCCTAATTCAATTCTCATTTGGTTAAGGTAGACTTCTGGCTTTTATGCTTAGGTTTTTACCTTTTATCTGGCTGCCTTTTGAATCCTGAATTTTGTAAATTGTATTCTTTTAAACATTAACATTTTATGTTACTACTAAATTATATTTGTTTTAATTTCAAATTATCATTGTGTAAGCTACACTGGGGGGAAATTCAAAAGTAGCCTATACATCTGAGTTATAATTAATGAATTATATGAAATATTTTTAAGGAAGAGAGGAGAAATGGAACTGAAGGAGTGAATGGAGGAAAAGAAAAGAAAACTGCATAAAATTGGCAATGAGATCCCAGTAAAAAGCCCAAGTGCCCACCCAGTAGAAAATCGTAAGTGAAAACGTATGACAACTTATTCTGGATTGCTATATTCCAAGAAAATCCAGCTGTTGGTGAAGAGTGCTTTTGCATCCATGTTATGGGCACCACTTTTTTGAAGTGGGATGCTTTAGCAACCTGAACATCTAGTGCTTGTGTCCTTCTAAATAATGGTTCCTTTGCAGCTCTTCCCCTCTGGGGATCTGTTCAGGCAACATGCTAAGCCATGGTTAGGCCACTAACTCCTTTGCAGTAAATGGTTAATGAGCATGGTTAAACTGTGGTTATGTAGCCACCATGGCTAGGAATGGTTCACACGACACGTTGTCGTGGTTCACATGACACGTTAAGCCATAACGTTTAGCTCAAAATGCTTAACCACCGTGGCTTAGCGTGTTGTCTGAACAGGGTGTGGGAGAGCCAACTTCCCGTGGCCCCTGGGACAAAGATCCCACACTTGGGCCTCTGGGAGCAGAAATGTTGGCACAGCAGACTATTTCTTTCAGTCTTCAGTGAGACTGAAAACAAGCTGATAATGTAATTCATGAAGCTAGAGATGCATTTATTGACACTGGAGGACCACCCATGGCTCAAAAGGTTTTGAAGCCAAAGTAATAAAACCCAAGTAAGTCTAGTCCACAGTGTTTGTTAAGTGTGTGGCATATATATTGCTGAGCTGTAACTGAAAGCTGCTCTACTATAGTGGAGTGAGGAAGCCTCTGCTTCAAACTTACCTCAGCCATGAGATCTCAAGGTAGTCTCAGGGAAGCTACGGGGCAGTGAGCCTTAGCTCCTTATCTGTAAATCGGGGATTGTAATCCTGCTCTAGCCCATACTGCTGTGGTGGCTTCTGTGTCAGTGGGGCTGTGAATCCACTGTAGGTTTCAGTCAGAACATGAATGCAGCTATCCAAAGTGCTGAAATTTGGTCCAGCACCTTGGATTTCTCCTTTAGAGTTCTGACTGGTTCTGCCTGAAACCAGAGTGGATTTACTGCCCCATTGACACCAGAGCCACCAGCCTCCACTTACCAAAAGGACATACGAAAGTGCTTGAAGAAGGTGAAAATGAAAAGTGCTGCTGCTGTATCCGATACTTGGATATCTTGATAACCGACACTGTCAATATCTACAGAAACAAAGAGTCCTATGGCATCTTAAGACTAGCATATTTACTCTACCACTCTTTTGTATGAAATACTTCATTAGCTTATGCAAAACGTAAAGAAGACTTTCTCTTAAGCCCTGAGAACATGTAATATGTGGCTCCAGCCAAGAATGATGGTCTTATTAGTGAGGGGAATTTACTGATTAACTGCTGTTAACAAAACACCCTCTTCAAACGCATTTAGTCTGAATCTGGCAGATACTCAGCAGGCTGCAGCTCTTTTTATTCCTCTCATGAGGATAGTAGAGAAATATTTCTCATTTCAGCAGCTCTAGCCCTGGCCTTTCAATAATTTTTATAGCCTCAACTAATAGGTTAACAATTAGTTAAGGGAAACTACCAGACTAATGTCAAGTCATTTGCGGGGGAGGGGGGCAGTTCAAAGAAAAAAGTGTGAGGTCTTTAAGAAGATGGCTCATTTTCTTTCCAACAAAGAGCTTCGATTAATTTTAAAGGCCATGAAGATATAAATGAACACAAACTGTAAATCAGTGGTGGGAGTAGAAAAGCCCACTGCTGTCCATTTTACATATATCCAGCAAGAAAATGTCACATTCGCTACTGGAAAGGCATAGTTGGAGTCATAGGAAGGGGAAGAATAAAAGGGGGCGCATTCTGTCAGCACTGGATTAACCAAACTGTAGTGCAGAGGTTCAGAGCATAATGGGGCAGGGCCTGAATTGTCCCCCACCAGGCACTCCGTGAGGCGGATGTTTGCAATGGGTGTGACCACAGCCACTGCCGTCATTGTCTCCGCCTACTTTGACTTTCTCCATGCCAAGAGAGGCACATCATTCCGTGCCCCTATCAGCACAGAGAGAGACTCGCTGGTGCTGAAAGGAGCAGTCACTCCTCCCCAGAGCTGGCCAAGTTGCGGGAGGTAAGAGGCATGCCAAAAATGACTTACTTAGCACTGGGAGGATCTGCTCCTCCCAGTGCTGGCCAAGTACCCCACCACCCATATCTGGTTATCTCTAATCTGTGACTGGAGATGACATCAGGAATTGCTCCAGGGGATGGGGCTTGGAGGTCCCCTAGATGAACCCAAGGAGACTCTGTGGGCCAGATGTGGAATCTCAGGGGCCGAATTAGGCCTGTGGGCTGGAGGTTCTGCATCCCTGCTGTAGTGGAAAGGTGGGCAGCTTTTGATGTGATTGATGGAGTGCTGCCAGCCAAATTGCACAGTAATCATTGTGTATTCATCAGGCAGCAGTACTTACAGCCAGCACAAGATCTTTTTCAAATCTTGGTAGATAGTACAAAATTGTTTCAGAAATCTATCAGGTGGGACACACCAACAAAACACACACCAACAAAACACACACCAGCACTTGGATGTATCTTAAGCACGTTGTCTACATAGAAAGCAGGGGTGGGAGCCTACTTTCCCCACAAAACAAGGTGTGGGTGGGAAGGGAGCGGAGCCCACCTTACCTCCTCATAGGTCAAAAGTGTGTGCATGTGTGGTGTGTGTGTGTGAAGATTCAGCAGCTGGGAAGGGTGGCCACCCCCTCCTGCTAATTCTTCCCTGCAATTACACCCAGGCCATTTTAATAATTCCCCTCCTCCCAGCTGAACTCCAAAACTAGAAGTAAATGTAGCTGAGGGGAAAATGGCCTGGGAAGAATCAATGAGCACGGGAAGAGTTCACCTTTCCTCCCTCCCCTCTGATGATCCCCCCACCCCCCGCAATGGCCACCTCATTCCCACACTACTGTGACCTTGAGAAATGCAGATCTAGAAATGGATGCTGGCCGAGCTAGCATGTACTTTTGACATTCATAGTGCACTCCTATGCAGGTGGAGCTTAGAAGAAAGCTCCGCTGGGATCTATCTTCAGGGAAGTGTACATAAGATCCGCAGCCTAAGAGAATAAGTTATAAACTGGTAGGTCTCCAGCTCAGTTCTCACTTCACAAGGTGAGCATAGGCAAGTCACTATAATCTCAGTCGTAGTTATACAGCCTGTAAAATGGGGATATTACTGACTATCTTGCAAGAATGTTGTAAAGATTCCTGAGATAAAGCATACGAAGTACTTTGAACACTCAATAAGTGCTGTAAACCACTAGCACATGTAGTAGTGGTCAAACAACTAGAAGGGCCAGTGATGGAGCTTGGTGCAGAAGATTAAGATGGCAGAGCCTAAAACTGAGTAACCACTGGCGACATGCCCCTACTGTGGTTGTGGTAGCATGAATTATAAGGACATTTATATAAAAGCTCTTTCTAAGGCATGTCATCACAAAGGCTTTCTTTCTTTCTTTCATCATGCGAAGTAGGGAAACCGCCATTTGCTTTTCAGTGGACATTTTAACAGTATTCCAGCAGGCCTACCCAGTGGAATTTTAGGGTATTTTTAATTCAGTTTTATGTATTTTATACTTTTGTTGTTCCCCGCCTTGATCCAAATGGAGAAGTGGGTAAGAAATAAAATTATTATTATTATTATTATTATTATTATTATTATTATTATTCAATTGATTTTACCTTGCAGAAGAATGATAGAGAAACGCTACCTCCTCCTGATATTTGCTTGTCAACATGACTTCTATAACCAACTTTGCACATATGTATATGAGAGAGAAAGAGAGAACATATGTCTATCCATATGTTGAAGAATTTTCCAGTAATTGTTTACTTAAAAATACAGTTTATTAGACAGTTTATTAAAACATACATAAAACCAAGTGAATGTCATTCATTATTAAAAAAAAATACAGAATTAATTTGGCAATAGTAAAAGAAAGCATTGGCTTTGCTCAAGGAGTTATCAAAAACAGACCCTCAGTTCATCGTGCAACTGAAGCCTACTGCTTCAGGTACTAAAACCAAACCAAATTCATTCTGTGACAAGCTCATAATGTTTAAGGCCAGTAATACTCAGCTCAATTCAGATGCAAACAGCAGCATCCAGGACATAGAACGGTTAATATACACTTAAACATTAAAAACATGCATATAAATAGTGGCAGAGTGTACACTTGAAGGAATAAATTGCAAATAACAACAACAACAACAATAATGGCTTTGTCTGAAGAAAAAAACACATTTGACGTAATGTCACTTGGGATATTGTAGCATATATATTTTAAAACACCGCACAAGGTTAAAAATGAATACAACCAACTCACCCATTCAGATCATGCTGAATGTCAGGTCTTTTATTCACTTGCATTTATCTGCATTGGATATTTATAGGAATATATACAGGGAGGTATGTATATACTGTATGGAGATATGATGTATAACCACACATAGACCATTCAAGTTGAAATATGTTTCCATCTTTGGAGATGAAATAACAATATCACTAATATTTCTTTTGCTCCCTAAACATTAGATAGCTAGGCAGGATCTACACTACTGCTTTAAAACGGTTTATAACAGTAGTGACAACTATTGGGGCCCAGGACACACTCCATATACAGTTTTCAAACTGTTTTCAAAATGTCATATCCTGTTTCGGTAGATCTGGCCATGGTCATCCATTATTGCTTTGTTAGACAACTCTTCCGAAGTATTCTGGAATGGCCACTGCTCCCTATTCATATCAAATTAAGGAAGCTGATTGGCAGATTAACTCACTTTATTGAAATGACTGCTCACTGGCCAGTGTTGTGTGGAGTACTGTGGTGAATTCCACTGGAGATGGGTAAACAATTATCTTCACACGCTGACAATGAATTTGGCTCTCTTGAGTAGCCAATACAGAGAAGTCTTTTGAGGTGGAGTTTTGATGTTCAAGTAGAATGCTCAAGGGGCCTGGCATGTCCTGCCATCTGAGCATCCATCCTCCACACTCACCATCCCATCCTGGTCCCAATTCCATCTCCAAAGACTGCATCCTGGTCAAGGAGAAGAAGCTTACCTTGAGGACTAGGATGAATTCACTGATGGTGGCTGTGACATGGTAAGAGAAGACCACTGAACCCCTTCCCTGTGGTTTTTTTCTAAACTCCGGGATGCTGACAGTATCTCTGTGTGGCCAACGTCTCTTTCTATCTGGATTATGGGGTTTGAACTACAAGTCCCATGGTTTCAAGGCAGTGTCACTTTCTGCAGGGGCTCATGAGAGTTGTAGTTCAGCTCACATGATCTCAGTCAGAAAGAGATGCTGCATGTTTTAATTCTGTTGTAAATCACATTGGCTCTTTTTGTTAAGAAAAGGTTCATTGTCATCATCATCATAGTGGCATAATAACACTATAAGAATCTTCTGCAAGGGAAAGGAGAGAAGCCCGATGGGAAAAGGGAGATGCCCAATTGGCATCCTCAGTTTTCCAATGATCTACTGCCACTGCAGCCATTGCCTGGCCCCCAGGGTCAAACTTTTCTTCCTTGGGGGCCAGGATGGGCTGCCAGGTGGGATCTGTGCCAGCAGAATCAGGTCATGTGCCCCTCTGTAGATGGGCTGTGCTGCCTGCCCTTACTCTGCTCACAGAAATCAAGCAGGAGTGAAATCAACCAATGGGAGCATCTTGATTTGTCACAATACCCCTAATTCCAGTGCAACATTTTGTATCCACAGGTTCTCTTAAGATGGCTGCTTGACACATTACAGTATCTCTTACAAATGGGTCACGCACGCAGCTTGAACCCCACAAACTCAGCACCTGGAATTCGCTACTAGCCCGTTGCATGTGGATTATCTATTTGTCTAAAACACTTCCATGTGCCTGCAGCTACAGCAATCCATCCAGGGGCTGTTCCATAGATATTACACAAGAACTGGCCCTTAGATACCATCTCGAAGGATATTGAACTGTGGTCCAGCTGCCCATACATCATTGTCATGCTGTTTCTAGTTTTCCAGACATTTTATCTCTATGTTCATTTCACCTCTTGGAGCAGTTAAACACTTTTAACTCCCTGCTATCAGCCATCTGCATATTTTTTTAGCAGGAATACAAAGAGCAATATTCGGTAGAATGGAACACTCAGTTGTATGATAAGTGATGATGGTTAAACATGAATATCGTGGATGTTTTTATTATCGGAGGTTACTGTGAAGAATTAAAGTGTCTGAGCAGTGCTTCCAAGGAGGAGTAAGATGCCTCTGCTACACAATCAGTTAGAACCACACTTTAATGGCATGCCATGGACGCTATAAATTGTCTTTAATGAGGTCTCCTGCTGCAAAACAGGAGAGCACTTACAATAAAGGGGCAAAAGCCCTCTGACTTTACATGGCTCCCCCAAAAAAGCTCGGTGAGAATCACCCTAATGAAAGCAATGCATCGCATTGAATAAATCCCATGAAAAACAATGTCAACATAAGTGAATGGACTCCTTACCCTCTCACCGAGACCTGCACCCCATTCACGGAAGGGAGTGGAACTCGCATGCCAGGAACAGAAGCTCCTTTTTGTGAAAGAGCAGTAACTGAAGCCCATAAATGCAAGTACAGCTGCAAGAGGGAAGTGCACCGAACCCATATCGTAAGGATTGTCACATGAGTGTCAACCCTCCCCACCACAATCTCCTTACACATCTCTGTCTAGTAAAATGTCAGATAGACATATGGAAATAGAATGGGTGCGAGGAAACACTTGTGGGTCAATCTCACTACATGAGCAGGTCATTACACACTACTATACTTGCTTGGTGAGCAAACTCCAAAACAAAATGAGAGATGTTTCACTTTTATTAATGAAGCTTGAATATCTGACTACAGGAGGTGGTGCAGAAGTTGAACTTTGGACGTTATAAAGATGCATGGAGAAATGGGAGCATGGGTCATTTGCACTGCCTAACCCATCCTCCAATTTTGTCATGTCTGACACGCTTAAACCAGGATTGATAGGATTGCTTTTATCGTATACTAATGTGAGAGATGAAATAAGTGTTGAAAGTCAATGCGTCATGAGCTAAAGAGGCCGAGAAAGGTGCCCTAGGATGTGAGGAGGTCAAGAGAAGCTGGGAAGGTGATGTCATCCAGGGAGACTGCTGGCTGATGTGCTCGGGGAAAGGTTGATGTCTTTTGTATTGTGGTGTGGAAAGGCTTGAGTTGAGCCATTTTTCTTTATATGCAGTGTTGCTAGAATGGTCGGGTTTTACAATGAAGTCATCCTCCTGGAGAAACAAACCAAGTTGTTTTTCACGTGCTAGTAGGCACTAAAATGAAATCTGGTCATACCAATGTAGAAAAGTGGGAATGGAATTTTCCAGCCGAAACGGCAACGTAATCAGTAAATTTCAGCATTAATCATTTGTTAAAAAAAAATTGTATACTTTTTACATTTAGTCATAAATACTTTAGCCATTTGGGCTCATATTCTGTTTTTATAGTTTATAATTGTTTTTAAATATATGTTTCTGTGTATGTTGTATGTTTTTGTGGTTTAAAATTTGTATATTGTTTTAAATTGTTTTAATCTTATGTAAACTGCCCAGAGAGCTTTGGCTATGGGATGGGATAAAATAATAATAACAATAACAACAACAACAATAATCCCATCATTACAACACATCTGTATTAAAAAGGAATTCTGATGTATTTACATTTTTATATACAAATTGACAGTAAAATTTCCCAATAACCTAACATGTAGTCAATTTTATTTCTAATAGATCTTAATTCCCAATGCCATGTCAATATAAACTTGTTAACACAACTGGACTTTAATGCATAAATATCAGTTTCCTTTAATTACTTCAGAAATCTGTTGGTTTAGAGAATGTATTGGTAAGTATGCCAAAGTAGCTCCACTGAAATCCTATAACATGTTTTTTGACGACTACCATCACAGAACAGTTGAAATGGGAATAAATTAGTATTTTAAGAACATAAGCAGAGCCATGCTGAATCAGGCCAAGGGTCCATCTAATCCAACTCTCTGTTCACACAGTGGCCAACCAGCTGTTGACCAGGAATCCATAAGCAGGATATGGTACAACAGCACCCTCCCACACACGTTCTCCAGCATGGGCTTACTGCCTATTTTAGAGAGTTTGATCATTTGGTCAAGGTTTAATGAACGGCTGATGTATACAAATATTGTATATCATTATGAAAAATATGTTTAAAAAACCCCATAATCAAATAAAACCATAATAAAACATTAAAAAACCTCCTTGAAAAGCCATGACAACCATAACAATAAGAAGGTAACTAAAACCTTCCCCACATGTGCAAGACTGCACAATTGAAAAGCATCCCTCTTGTGTTCTTAGGATATGCCACAAGGTTTTACTAGGCTCTGTCATGAGGTTTAACCTAACAAGTGGCAGCCTATCATAATTCATTTTGAGAGACCATTGTAAGGAAGAGTTTCTACCAGGAAGAAAAGTCTGTCCTCCAATCCATTACACCCACGCTTTGTTGAATTTTTGAACATTCTTATGAACAAACAAACAGCCACTCCTCCTCAAATAAAATGGTTGCCTAGCTAATAAGCTGCCTCCTAGATGCATCAGTATATTAGAAATACCACCAAGAAAAGAGAGACAGAGAGAGAATACTTTCTCAGGTCTATTGATCAATATACCCAACAGAATGCCACTACAGCAAAAAGAAGCGGTCATAAAACACGTTGTAGTTCAGCACATAAGAAACAAAACTGGCCATTTCATTTTGCTGCCTTTCATGCATGCCACTTCAGAACAGTCTCACAATGTGTTCATTTCATTTTTTCCTCTTCTCAAAGTTTGGAAAAATCACAAAACAACAGTATTGACAAGATTTATTTAAATTTCCTTTTTGTTTTTTCCCCAATTGCTGAGAAAACGCAGTGGAAGTCAATGGGAATTACTTCCGAGTAGACATATTTAGTGGGCTGTTTTCAGGGCCGAAGTGGACATTTCCAAAGAACAAAGTCATCCCAAAGCAATGTGCTTATTTTAAGGTTCATTTGAGGAGAAAAAAGCACGACCTCACACAGGTCCAGTCCTCGGGCGATGACGCAGCTTTACCTTCCTCCTATCAGCATTGCACCCCCAGCTGACTTGAAAGGCAGTATCACTAGTTGAGGTCACGCAGTCTCCCAAACCACACTGAAGCTGGTGCGATGGGAAAATCCACCACAAAATGACTTTGCAAAAATGCGGGTTTTACAGGATGAAAATGCATAGTTGCTGTAGGGAGGGAGGTACATCATGTATGATGTATCATGTACTACATGTACATGTGCATGTATCATGTACATCATGATGTCCAGCTGGACATCAGGAAAAACTTCCTGACTGTTAGAGCAGAACGACAATGGAATCAGTTACCTAGGGAGGTTGTGGGCTCTCCCACACTAGAGGCCTTCAAGAGGCAGCTGGACAACCATCTGTCAGGGATGCTTTAGGGTGGATTCCTGCATTGAGCAGGGGGTTGGACTCAATGGCCTTGTAGGCCCCTTCCAACTCTGCTATTCTATGATCTTCTGTGAAGTGCAGGAGTACAATAGTAAATCCCCCATCTAGATGGGGCCCCAGAAGTAAAGAGCTGGGAGTAGACTTACAGCATTTCCTCATGTGACTAATGTCGAGGGGAACACAATGTGCTAGTTCATATGGTCCAAAGAGCCACCCATCTTAGGGGAGGCACCCACCTGCTTTTAAATTATATATTGTTTTAACTTGGTTCATGGTTTAATTTGTTTTTAGCTCTGTATATTTATTGTTTTATACTGTATGCTTTTATCTGTATGCACCCAGAGATCTTAATGATATAGGGTGGGATACAAATGTTTTAAATAAGTAATAAATAAATAAGTCACATGTGACCTATTGCATTGCCATATACACCCAGATTCCTGGTGACAATTCTAGTGAGTTAAATACAGATTTCCACTACTATGGAAATCATCACTAGGAAACTGCAGTTGTACCAGGTTATACAGACAGACAGACAATCATATGCATAATCCATGGCATGGTGAAGGTACTTTGGACTGAATAAACCCTCCCTAAAAAGTACTAATGTTTAGGATGAACCAAATTTAAGATTGGGAAAATGCTCAAAGTTCAGGATGGGAGAAACTGAGTGAAACTGAAATTGACAGGTTCTTTCATCCCTATGTAAAATCACAGGTCATGGACAGGAGAGGTGGATCCTCGAATCAGGTACAACCAGGAGGGGATGAGCAGACTTCTAACGACAGAATTTTGACACTTGGGGCATGCCATGTCAAACAGAGAGCAAAGGGATGGGGATTGAGAGAGATGGATATTGGCACTTTTCAACAACCCTGGAAGCTGGAAGTAAAAGGTGAGAACATGGAGATATTTCTAATCTAGTCCTAGGAGAAAAAGCTGGTCTGTGTGCATGGAAGATGCTTGAAGTAGTAGGACAGGAAGGTTGCTATGTAATGGAGAGAGAGAAAGGCATTTTATTCTCCAAAGTCTGTTCATTCTGTTAATGCTACCTCTTTAACAATCTTAGTGAATGCACACTTAAGGATTGCCAAGGTGCATCAAGATGAATAGCGCTTTTAGTTAGCTGACTGACAGATAGTTAAAAATTAAGGCATAAGATGTCCAATACTAGTTAATTCTTAGCATCTAATAGACAGAAATATACTTTGTTTCTGGGAAATGCAGGTTGTGTTTTTCATTGCTATAGCTAGATGTGCTCAGTGGTTACTATTCTCCTTGTCTTAGTACTAATTGTAAAGGCATTTATGCAAACAACCATTTCTGCAGTCTATGGCAAAACAATTCATAGACATCGAGTAAAAAAAAAAGACGGCGACTGAGCGATAGCGTGCACATATAACTCTTACCCACAGACTGAACCCATAGATAAGTATTTTGACTCTAGCATATAAAGTCAACAGGAGTTCCTAATCAACTATCTTGTTAAGGAAATGGACTAGAAAAAAGACATCCATCTTTTAAATTAAACATTTCCTAAAACTGATTTGGGGTTGAATGAATTTGTGGAATTCATGCAGAGTCACAGGGAGGGAGATTTTGCATCTTTCATATTTTCTCAGAACATGTGTGATAATTCCACTACAGCCAAAAAAGCACTGGTAAGAGGAAGCCTCGCAGCTGTTGCTTATTAGCTTTAGCATGAATTTTACAAAGCAAATTGTAAGCAGACTTGTTTCCACAATATTTAACTTATGGCAATGAATAAAAGTTATCTTTCTTTTTAAAGTCAGGCAAAAACTTCTGGTTTCCAAAAGAATCCATTTCCAATTGCCCGTGAAGAAATGAGTATTACATAGCAGCATGTTACCACTGCAAGGAATCAAAGGCTGCCTGTGTTGTGATTTCTTATGGCCGGGACATGGTGAAGGGTGTGTGGCCTTCTGGGGAATCCAGAGGGCTGGATTGGGGCCAGATTGACCCCTGGGCTTGAGGTTCAACACCTCTGATATAAATAATTCCATATTTTGCCATTCTTATGCTATTTCTGTTAGCTATCATAAATGTCTGGGTGATTTATTTATTTACTTACTTCAATAAATGGCTCAGATACAAAGAAAAATAACTGGTTTTAATAAACGTTTTGTCTAAAAAGGAATCAGTATTGCACCACACATTTTGTAAAATAATCTTTTCTAGATTGCTTAGGTACATGCTTTCATGAACAGAGCTTCTTTCTGAGACTTTTGTTTCCAACGCTGCTTATGTACCTGACGGAAAAATAAATAAATGCTAGGGCAGCTGATGCTAGGGAAAGTGGAAGGCAAAAGGAAGAGGGGCCGACCAAGGGCAAGATGGATGGATGATATTCTGGAGGTGACGGACTTGACCTTGGGGGAGCTGGGGGTGGCAACAGCCGACAGAAAGCTCTGGCGTGGGCTGGTCCATGAAGTCACGAAGAGTCGGAAACGACTGAACGAATAAACAACGAACAAAGGGCAGCAATTGAGAAACACTCCTTGCTAAGAGCTGGATGACAGTGCAATCCTCTACATGTCCACCCAGAAATAAACTCTACTGAGTTCAATGCGATTTACTCCCAGGTAAGTGAGTATAGGATTGCAGCTTGAATTGCTTAAAGGGCTTGGATTGAATGTGTTAATTCTGTGCATATATCCCCCAGGATTTAAAAACAGTAAAAGGAGGAAGGGTTAGAAAACGTCCCAGGTGAATCTGCCCACTAAAGCAACAATAGACTAGGAGGTTTCACGAAATAAAATAAACAAACAAACCATGTGAGCAGAGGTGATAAAATCCAGACATTGCAAACACCCCGATTTATTTCACTGCTGCATTGGTGATCCCTGAAACATGGGACTGGAAGTACAAGTCTGAACTTTCAGTTACCCGTTGCCCTTCCCTGAATTAAACAAAACAAAGAGAAACAGCCCAAACTTTGATATAGTGAAAAACAGTGAAAATTAATCTCTACTTTAGTTGCAGACCCACAAACAGGATGCACACACACACATACTCCTTCTGCACTAACTCTTACATTCTACAGGAAATGTAATGTTCATAACATTTTTTAAAAATTGCTGTAAACAATACCTTTTGATCTAGCAGCGTGCTTTCATAAAAGAAAAAAGAGATGGATAATTGCATTGGAGGGCACAGACCTGCTCAGAACAAGTAAAAAACAATCTGAAGTGAAAGTGAAGGGTGTGGCCTAACAAGCAATGTGATTTGTACAAACCCTTTTTGAAATAGCACCTCATTTAGAAATGAATGGTGAATGGTCCTGACTCTTCATCATCCATTCACAAGAAAAGGCCTGACATTTTTACACCACAGCAAGTTAACAAATGCCTTTGACAAGGCTTGCAGGGATAGAGGGATTGTGATAATGGCTATAGCGCTACTAGACTTTTTGGCTCCTAAATGCCTATCAATTCAAAACATGTAAGAACGTGGTCCTGGTGAAATTCGTTAAAGGTTGCCTTGTTTTCTTTGGTTCAGGACAAAACAATATTCACTATGATAGTTCCACAAACCTTCACCAAAGGTTTAAAATAGCACCATTAAATGTCTGGACAAAAGCAATTACATTATGTATTAAAATTTGTGAACAGTGGTTATAGAACCTGCTTAGTTTGGTGAATAAATTAGACATCAGAAGGAAGGCAAGAGAGAAAACAAAAAGTATTTATGAGTATAAGAGGCATAAGAGTATAACTAGACAACTCCAAATACACTTGAAGGTTGAACACTTTTATACATACAGATCAAAAGGACTCACTCCCCCACTCTTTCAGAGCATTGAAAGGGGCATTACTTTATTCTATAATACCAATTAAAACAAACAGAGAGTGGTAGTTATTCAGGAGTTACGCATCCAGAATAAAAGGTTGTGAACTCAGGTATGCTTCTCTACTTAGCACCCAAGGGGGCAAAGGAATCAATAGCTTACCAGCCTTCCTGAATCTCTTTCCTTCCAGACATTTAGGACTTCAGTTTCCATCTGCCCCAGCCAGCATGGCCAATGATCAGGAATACAGTAAGTTGTAATCCAAAACATCCAGAGGGCAGTAATATAGCAGTAAAATTTGACATGTAGGTGCCCAAGGCGTGGCAATGCTTCAGGCAGAAATGTCGATGCATATCAACAAACCAGTCCTAGCAGTTTTCATCTCCACTACAAACAGGTCTTTTGTAAAATGAATGGGTCCCCAAAATACTTTGCATTATTACAGAAAACGATATATTGTTGTGGGGAACATGGATTTTCATCCCTCTCCTCCAGATACTATGAGGATTGCAGCCTGACTGGGGTGTAAGATGATGCTAATGAGGAAAAAAAAACCACCCAGCATTTCAACACCACTACCAGACGGCATCAGGTTGGGGAAGATTGGCTTACTGTGGTCAAGTTCTGTTCATTTCAGTAGAACAATACTAATGAACCGATAAATTGGTACCTTCTTTTTCTTGTTTTAATGATGAAGATGTGAACTGTAGTAATGTAAATCCAACTCTAAAGAATATTTTGAGGTACTGGCATACGGAAAAGCGGATGTCCTCTGTCCCTCCTTAGACATGCAGTGTTACCCAATGGCCTTGTGTTATTCTATGGCCAACCACAGTGATCCCAGCTCCCTGTACTCTCATCACCACAGCTCTCTCCCATCTTTTGTTTCCTATGGCTGATGGCTCCCAGCTCCACACACCCCACTTCTTGATGCTGCTGTGTCCAATTGCAATTGTTTTTCTTTGTATTGAAACAGCATCATCAGATTTATTTACAGAGGCACTCATTTTATACCCTTGGTCCCTACACAGCACAACCCTGTGTATTCCTCCCTTTGAGTTCACTGAGAAGTCTACTAAGCTCAGTGGAATTCTCTCAAATACATGTGTGTAGGATTGCACCTTCAGTATCTTAAGGCAGCAGCTGGGATTGTGGAATTGACAGTCACTGAGAAAGCAGAAAGGGCCATGAGGATCACAGGAATGGATAGGGTGGGAAAAGGGCTTTGAAGGGTTGCTCATGCCCCAGGGCCATTTGTTGAAGAAGAGAAAGTCAAATCCAGGTCCAGAGGAGACAACACTGCTTTTTAATGTAGGGAGAACCAACATAAATCAGGTGGCTATCTTGGGCAATAAAAAGTCATTGGAATTTTGCCTTTCAGCTACAGTTAACCAGATAGGGTGACATCTAAAAATGTTTTGAAAGCCAGGTGGTTAGAAAGCAGGAACAATGTTTACGTATGGTTCTTAACAATGAGAGAGGGCTTCATAGAAGGCAAAGAATGCAGATAAAGACTTTGAGATCATATGTCCTGCTGTTCTTAAGGAGAGGCAGAAATCTCCCTCTAGAGAATCTGTCTACCTTACAGAATGTGTAGAAGACAAGATTGTCATAGGAATTTCAGAGCAGATTATTACATCTATATTCAACTCTATATACACTCAGATTTAAGAAGACACAGAAGATACAGAACAGCTTTGTTTTACCACAAATCTGGCTCTTTAAAAGCAACAATTGTGCATAACTGTATAAACATCCCGTTCATGTGAATACAATTAACATATTTCAGTTTAATGGAATTACCCCCATGTACCACCTTAGATATCATGTGCTGTCAATTGACCTAAAGTACTACTGCTTCAGTACTTTTTCAAGCACTTGATATGCCAATAACTTCGTTCACACATGCATTCCATTTACATTGACCAGACCTTTGCAAACTTAACCTGGTTAATAGGTGCTCCTTAAAATAACTTAGGAACCCTGGTCCTTGGTATCATCATATATGGCCCCAATCCAATGAGGTGATCAGCACACAGGAAGAGGTTTCTGCATGACATTTGCTCCTTTCCACACAGCAGGCTGGTGTGGGACACATCCAGCAGTCATGCTAACAGGGTCCCAAGCCAAGGATCTCTGAGCAACAATATTTGTGGATACTCCCCACCATGATGTCGCACCTGTAACACACTCCAAGCACCCTACTTCCTTCTCCTGTAGAGCATCTGTCCAGGGTTTTGGTAGATCTGCAAGGATTTATGGACTGCAGCATAAAGATGTAAAGCTATTTGTGTTAATAATGTATATCAGGATAAAACCTTGAATGAATACACTTGTGAAGTTCATTCTACTAATGTACACCAATACTCTGTATATTGTCCAAGACATTGGGTTTCACATTTATCTACACAAAGTGAGTGGAATGGCACAATGCAAAGGTTTAGGAGTACATTCTCTAGGTTATGACAAAACACCAGTTTCTTATGAAAGATCATTACTTAGATACAAATTTTCAAAACAAGAAAAACAGGATAATATACATCTCCCTCAATATATCTCTTAAAGATCTACCTCCTGTCCTCCTCCAACCATGGCTTTATTAGATGTAGGAAATCATATTATTGTTATGCAGACTGGCAGGGTTTATGCATTTCAGTTTTATAGGATAACATGTATATTGACAGGTAACAAGGTTATTGACAGGTAGCAAGAGAAACCCAGCAAAAAACTGTTTCTTCTACATTTAATGTCATTGTGAATCTACAATGTGGCAGCTAATTTTCCCTCCCTCTTCCTGCTCCCCCTTTCTTTTTCAAAATGCATTACCAAACATCTTTCAAACAGGACAGCATTAAGAAGGCGGCTGGTCAAGATACTTGTTCGCTTTGTATGCTCCCTACCCACAAGTCCTGGCAACAGGGATCATTATCTGTTGTTGTGGCATTAGCCCAAGAATATTTTCTGGGACTGAAGGGCAGAATGCACCATCTGTGAATCAGGAAGGCTTGATTAGAGTGGGAGTGCAATTCTGTATGTGATTGAAGGTGAGATATAGCTCAGGGGGAAGTCGCTCTTTAGAAAGCAATGATGCCATCACAGCTCAAGAGTGGAATTTATTAGCATCCTCAGACCCTCTAGTGGAAAAAACAAGGTACTTGAGATTGCAAAAAACAAAAACAAAAAACCCACTTCTTGTTTCCACTGAAACAATTCAAGATTTTCAACTAATGGGAGACATCAGACAGGTCTCCCCAGAAGATAATAGGTCAATTGGAAACACTTTCTAGGTCTCTTGGCTCCTATCTTACCACCCTACGGTTGATGTGCCTGCATCAAATTTGTAGGTACAAGATCGTCTTACTTAAGGAAAGAGCAACAAGCATTGCCCAGACTACTTACTGTATCAGAAAAACGTGACTAAATGAGGGATGCTGTTAAAACTGGGTTACACTCAGAACTCTTTGGTCCCTGGTTATCACTCTTGACTTGGCCAAGGATGTGCAGCAGTTAATGCATCCCCTTGACTCTCTGAGCTCTCCACATAGACCCATCCTCTGATTGGAGTCCAGGAGGGGAAGAGCCTTCAGTGTGGTGGCCCCCCTCCTATGGAATTCCCTGCCTCTGGAGGTCAGGCAGGCACCAACTTTGTATTCCTTTCGGCGCCTCCTGAAAACATCATTCTTCCAAGAAGCTTTTCCTTAATGACTAGCCACAGTTCACTGTGCATTTTGCTTCTTTTAAAATCTATTTTAAAGTGTTTTATTCTGTTTTTATTTTATTTTATCTTGTACACCAATTCCAAATTTTCAGTGGAGAGCGGTATATAAATATTCTAAATAAAATAAATAAATAAATAAATTGCAGAGAGCATTGGTGCGGGGTGGGGTGGGGCTCTCTCTTGTTACACCAAGCTTTGGAGCAGACAGGTGTGTATTCATACTCCAGAGCTCTGCGCAAAATGTGACTTCCTGCTCCCCTCTGTGTGAAATGAGAGACAAAAATGGGGGGGGGGATTTGCAGAAGCAAAAATGTTAATGACAACCACAAAGCATGACTAATTACGATGCCAAGTCAAAATGTGTGAGCCCCTGGTTCAAGTGATGTAACGCTAACGTTTGTTGCACAAGAAATGCAAACAATATGGAGCTCACAACCTACATATTCCAGATGTTAAGCACTGGACCCAGTCTGTGTAGTCAAAAGAACTGGGTTCAGATGCCAGGCAATCCTAAATCTCTTCACCACTTCCCACTCTGGCTTTGACCCTGGGGAATGCTGTATGCCCATCGTTTTACAAAACAGAGGTTGCGTGTCTCAATATCTTCGTGTATATTACTACATTGGAGAGTTCATGATGGCACTAACTTGGACTAGAAGGGAAAGATATGAAGATCAGCACAAATACTGACTAGCTTTCAAGGACTGGATACCATGTAAACATGCTTGAATTCACAGTAAGTCTCCCATGTAGATGCACACCAGTTTGATGCCTGTGTAAACAACATTCCCATCTTCATATACCCAAGATATTCTCTGTGACTCTCCCAGGCCACTAGAATAAACGAAGCTGGACCTCTGCTGACAGAGGTATGCCGGTGATTACATGACAGACTTTGTTTATGAGTTGGTTCACCCATGCACATACATCACTAGATTATTCAGCAATTGATGACTTGCTGCTGAATGTGCTGACTGATTACAATGAAAAGCAATGTATTTGGGATGATATGAAAGTCCTGTGATGGTGATAACTTATTAACAAAGGCAAGTCACCTTGATGCTGCACAGATCAAGTGATGAACTTGCATAGGTGAAGCAGCTCAGAGAAAGGTTTGATAAAGCTTTCCAAAAACTCCTTTCCCTAAAAGTAGTCTGATTTTCAACTAGTGATTACAAAAATAGGACTTAACAATAATATTAACAATAAGAACAATATGAATAATACAAAATAATCATCATTATATACTTTTTTGGAAAAATTGTTAACACAAACCAGCAAAACAGACTCCCCACCCATCCCCCACCCCTCCACTGGATAAAAAAAAGTGAAGATGTACATTTGTATAAAGACCAAGTTCTCAGTACAAAAAGAGGGAGAAACAGCTTGAAAATGGACATCTCTCTGTAAGGCAACACGTTACCTTTCATCGACTTTCTGGAGTTACATTGGGATTGTTCGGTGTTTTTTTAGAAAACGTCAGAACTTGGCTTGCTTCAGTTTATCGATGTGATAACACAGTTTCAGTGCAGGTCCCAACTTCAGGCCCAAATATTTCATGATCATGTCACTTTTCAGTAGCAATAAAGCATTGCCGTCAATCTCCTAGTTAAAAAAAGAAAGTAGGAATCAAAAAGTGGGGTTGATAAACTATATTGCATAGGAGGGAAGCGAATCTCGCAATGAGCTCAAAAGGACTGCTTTATTGTGCCCTTTTTGGATTACTAGCCATCCTATGTATGGGCATGGGAGACTGACATAGGTGAGCCTTTGGAAGAAGATAACTGGCAGTGTATCTGGACTTCTTTTGAAACTTTATCAATTAACGTCAATATAAAGGAAGCACAATGCAAAGTTCTCAGTAGGTGGTCTATTAATCTGGCAAGGCTTCAGTTAATACAGCCAAACTATAGCCAATCTTATTGGAAGGGGTGAGGCCAGACTGGTTCATTCTTTCATCTTTGGTGGAAATGTTCTTCAACAGTGCAGGAGTTTTGGAACATGATTGCTGATTACTGTCAGGAATTTCTCCATGTGAGACCACTAGTAACTCTCATATTTATGCTTCTTCATGTTTTTTACCCTAATGACTCTGAGTTCCTGCATAAAGATCTCCTTAAGTGATTGTATATAGCTGCAAAGTCATGTACAATGCATAATTGGAAATCACCAAAGCAACCAACTAAACAGCAGTGCACTGATAAAATTTGGGAGGCTATGACTTTGTATAAACTTACCCAGACAGTGCAACAAGCAAGGAATCCTAATTTTAAGAAAGACAGCATGGCACCACAGTTTTTATTTATTTCCTGTATAGAAACCTTTGGAATTGTTGATCAAATTCTAACCAAGTACAGTCGCCTATATTTTTTCTGACTAATATGTACGTGTGCACACACACTTTATATATGCTGCATAACTTGAACTTTCATTCTTTCATTAAACAGTGAGCTAATAATAGTTTCCTGATCATTCATCCATCTATTTATTAATAATATGTATAACCTGCCTTTCCTCAATTGAACTCAAGGAGGCTAACAATAAATTGAAACAATAATTATAAATAAAATAAAAATGGCAGAATCAAAGTATAAAAAGCACAATTATCCATTAAAATAATTTAACCAGACAGCTTTTAGCAAGGTAAAACAATCCAAGAAAACCATTCATGGAACAAAAGTCTGCCTTCCCTTTCTAGGCAGTCAAGAGGGACAGGGAAAGCAGCCCTTGAGCGCCAGCATTGTGATCAGCCACCACAAAGGCCCTCTTCTCCCTAGTCCCAGCTAAGTGTACTTCTGGAGGTGATGGGGAAAACAGAATGACCTCTGCACTTTTCAGAGGACCACATAATATTTTAAAGGGAAGGTGTACAGGTATACACAGTTCTCACTTGACAGGAGCAAGTATGTACTATTCATTTTGAATTACTTAGGTATATTACCTCAACTGGAAAATCTAGAGTGAGTAGTAGCCCTAAGTATGGCTGTGTGGAATGCTCCCAATTCAGCATTCCAGGGTGCAAAAGAAAGGGTGAATGCAGGGTCGTGCCATGTGTGGTCCTCCAGATGTTGTTGGACCACATTTCAAGTTCCTGTTGGACTACAACTCCAGATGTTGTTGGACTACAACTAACCAAACCACTCAGTGGTGAAGGATGATGGGAGTTGCAGTTCAACAGCTTCTGGAGGATCACATGTTCCCCATCCTTGGCTTAGCAAGTGCTTTGTAAAGCAGAAACAGGATGGCATTCAAGAACTCAACATAGCCTCCATGGACATAGGCTTTGTTCAATTATAGATCTCATCTGTATTAATAATTTCTCCAGTGGTTTATAACCGCCACCAGGACTTATGACCGATGCTAGCATCTCACACACTCTGCTGGAAGGCTGCAAAAGTATACAGCAGCTGGAAATATTTCATGTGGCTTTATTAAGATCTAATCCTGGGAACGCTGACTGCCAAGCCTAATATTTCAAGCTTAGTGTTAAGCACTGTGAAAAAGGCCCACCAACCAACGCAAACGGGCATTAAATCAGAAGCCTGGCTTCACTGTGACTACTTAAAGTGTAACACACTTTTCTTGGTAATGAAACTGAAATGAAAGGATTGCTTTGCCAACCCAATTCCTTTGTGCCATACTCCTGCTCCTGTTTTCATAGGAGCAAAATAGACTGGCTTGTCCAGCAGTAAAAACACTCCGAACAAGAAAGAACATAAAGGGTGGTCAGCTAATTGGAAGAAAGCTAGAATAATCAATACTGAGATGGTTCAGCTCCATGAAACAATATATGCTTTCTGTTCTAATATCCATCATTGGAAGAGGCAGGATATAATTGTAAAAGGGCAGGTTTAATTGGCCTCAACTCAAAAGCTTTACTCTACCTTCAGTATTCATTTTCCAGCTACAGATCAGAATTAAATGAACAGCCCCATTGCACTGTTCTGCTCACTGTTGGATTGGCTTTCCTATTTGTTAGTCTTCCTTGATTTTAATCTGCATTCCTTATCACTTCCTTTCTAATTTTTATGCAGGCTCCTTTTCTAGGCCCAAACTCTCCTGAAACTCTTCCGCACCTCCCTCAGAAATGCCGAGAGGGCTATTTACTGGCAAGGAAAGTACACCTGGGAATTCTGGGTCAGGTACAGGTTGTCTTCTTTTGCATCTTGTCCCCCGGAGGAATGAAATGCTGCTTACTCAGAAGCCTTCCGACTAACTTAAAAGAGAACTATTTTCAGTAAACATAACAAAGAGTCTTGTGGCACTTTCAAGGTGAACAAATTTATTCTGGCATAAGCTTTTCTGGACACTGTCCACTTCATCAGTATAAATGTGTTCATCTTTAAGGTGCCACAAGACTCTTTGTTGTTCTTGTTGTAACAAAATAACACGGCTACCCCTCCGGAAATTCAGTATACATGTTGTTGGTCTTGAGTGAGAAGCGGGTCATCGCCTCTTCTTTTGTAATCCTGGCATGTCAGGGCCAAATTAGCTGGCTGAAAAAGCAAGGATTTCAGGTGCTAGCCGGGAATGTCAATCGGCGTCCAGGGCTTCAAACTAAATTATGCACCTGCTCCGTAGAATCATTTAACTCACCGGAAGACATGGCTAAGGTTAATGGAGTAATCACTTGTCTCTCACCTCTGGAGTCTTCCTGCTAATCCAGTTTAGATATAAAGGCTGAACAATTGCAAGGAAATGAGTAATTCAACGGCATAATTGAGCTGAATTGTGTGATGGCCTTAATCAAGCATTAGACCTCTTGTATGTTTCTCCGTGAAGCTGGCTGAATTATAAGCAGCAGGTTAGCGGGTGCTTCAATATGGAACATTTAGTGGCTGTACACCTTTTAATCTACAGCAGTTATCGGGCTACGGTGCAGCACAGAATGCTAGAATTCTGCTGGGCTGTTCTCATAAAAGCATAAAAAGAGCCCTGCTAGGTCAGAGCATCCCATTTCACAAAGTTGCCAATGTGAGACCTCTTGGAAGCCCACAGGAGGAAGGCTTGAAAAGGCAAGTGCTCTCTCCCACTATGATCCTTCAGCAACTGGAAGACCACTTCTTCAAGCAACTGGAAACGAGCCAAAATAGAACAGAACATGTCAGCGAACTAGCAGAAAGGAGCTCTGCTAACCTCTTCTGTCACTTTTTAGCTTTAGGAAGCACTAGCTTCCTGCAGCCGGTGGACACCACTGGTGCAACAGGAACAGTGGAGGTACAATATTGAATACTGCCCATTGTTATTCATTCATGTAATGTTTATTTACTATTAACATTTATTAACCACCATTACAGGCATGCCAGGTGGGAACGGGCCTTCTTGGTGGCTGCCCCAGGGCTCTGGAACTCCCTTCCCAAGGAAGCTAGACTGGCTCCCTCCTTGCTATACTTCCGGAGGCAGGTAAAAACTTTTTTGTTCCAGCAGGCCTTTGGCGAATAGTCTGGAGCTGTTTATACATTGGACTTCTTTTAAAATTGTTATTTGTACAATTTGTAAAATTGTTATTTAATATTGAAGCACATTTAATTACATTTTTAACTTTTGTATATTTCTATTAATATGTTTTAATTGTATATGTTTTAATTTTGGAAAGCCGCCTTGAGGCCCAGTATTGGGGAAAAGGGAGGATATAAATAAATAATCTGTACAGCACCATGAAAACTTGAAGGTGCTATATAAAATAATAATAATAATAATAATAATAATAATAATAATAATAATAATAATAATAATAATAATAACATGCCTCAAAAGCCATCAAGGCTATGTACAGCCATTTAAAACAATAACACATTGCAACATTAAAACTTGAATGTTAAAAACAGAAAAAACTTACAACATTTGAAAAGGCAAGATTGGAAAGATGCATCTTTGCACCCTTTCTAAAGGCCAAGAGAGTGGAAGCCAATCATAGTTCTAGAGGGAGCACATTCCCCCTTTGGGGGCAACCCAGGAGAAAGCCCTTTCATATGTGCCTGACCAACAGACAATGGTGCTCTCAAAAGGGACTCTCCTGAAGATCTTAGTACTCAGGTAGGTTCACAGCAAGATAGGCGGTCCGTCAGATACCTAGGTCCTAAGCCGTTTAAGGCTTTAAAGGTTAAGAACAATGCCTTGAATTGAGCCTGGAAAGCAATTGGCAACCAGTGCAGGTCTTTCAAGCCAGGTTTAATATGGTCCTCGTACTGTGCACCAGTTAGCAGCCGAGCTGCTGAATTTGGCATCAATTGAAGCTTCTGGACCCTTTTCAGGGATAGCTCCACATGGAGCACATTGCAATAGTCTAACCACGATGGAACCAAGGCATATTGTCACCAAGCCAGATCAACTCAGGAAGTATTGCAACTGGCGCACCAAGTGTAATTATACAAGCACACTCCTTGCTAAAACTGCCCACATGAAGAAGCAGGAACAGCATAGGGTTAAGGAGCACTTCTAAGTTGCAGACCTGATGCTTCAGTGGGACACAACCCTTCCAGAACAGGTTGAATTCCAGCCCCTGAATCAGGCTTTCTAGTGACCAACACCACCACAGTCTTGTCTGGGTGTAACTTCCAATTGTTCACCCTCATCCCACCCACTATTGAAACCAAGTGAAGTTCAAGGGCTCCATCTGCTTCCTTGGTGTTACATGACAAAGAGTTGGGCATCATCAGCACTTTGGGTGTCTCTGTTGGCACCTTACACCAAAGCTCCAAATGACCTCTGAGTGTTTTTATGTAGATATTATATAAGATGGGGGTACAACATAAAATCCTCTTTGACTCCTCAGGCCAATGGCCATGGAACCAAACAGTAATCCCCTATCACCATCTTCTGGGCACAGCCTGATAGAAAGGACCATAACCACTGCAAACAGCACCCCCAAGGACCAGCCCCACCAAACAGTCCAGAAGGATATCAAAAGCCACAGAGGTGTCCAAGGGACATACACAAGGGTCCCCTCAATCCAGGAGGGGACCCTTGCTCCCCTCAATCCAGTTCCTGGTGTAGGTCATCCACCAAGGTAACCAAAAGCAGTCTCAGTCTCATATCCTGGCCAAAAGCCTGACTAAAATAGATCCAGATAAATCAGTTTTAGCCACATGGTTCTGGAGTTGCAATGCCCCCACCTCTTCTATCACCTTAGCCAAGAATGGTACATTAGAGACTGGCCTATAGTTAGATGGATCTCCTGGGTCAAGGGAAGATTTCTTTAATAAAGGTCTTATTACTGCACCTCTTTTAAGCGAGAGGGAATGACCCCCTCCCACAAAGATGCATTAATCACTTCCTTTAGCTGTGGCACCAGTCCCACCCTGGCTGATTGAATCAGGCAAGAAGGGCAAGGGGGCCAAGGGCACAGGGGGTGGCCCTCACCACTGCCGATGTCCTGTCCACATCCTCGAGATCTACTGTTCACACAGTGGCCAACCAGATGCCCACTGGAAGTGCACAAGCAGGACTCCATGAATTTGTCTATTCTCCTTTTGAAGCCTTCCAAGCTGGCAGCCATCACTATATCTTGTGGTAGCAAATTCCTTAACTGTGTGCTGTGTGAAGAAGTACTTCCCTTTATCTGTCCTGAATCTCCCACCATTCAGCTGACAGACATCCTGTATAAGAAGTGCCTACAAATGTGCCCAGACTAGACTGTTCTCAGACTAGCTAAGTTAACATCGACACAGGGGTGTTTGGGGTGACACAACATATAGCAAGAGCAGCCACATAATTTGTAGCTGCCAGAGGACAAGTGCGCCTCAGACCTGTGCAATTTCTGTCCCATTGGCTCAAATGCAGCCCATCAGCCCTATACTGTGGCCTGCCAGGGGCTTCACAACCTCTCCATTTTTTTCAGTCCCAGGCAGACAGCCAACCAGGGAATTTATCAAGGACCTGGTACATTGTCACACTCTCCTGGTGGGTGTCACTTGGCTTGGTGTATCACAAGTTGCGCAGGCCTGGGTTAGTCACCTGAAGATTAGATTTGGATAATCTCATTCCATCGTGGACAACTTCCTACATACATGTTTTCTGAAGAGTTCCACGTGGGGTCCTAAAGCGTGAGGGTCAGCATCCTTTACGAACCAAACCACGTCATCAACCGTCCAGGTCAAAGGGTTCTTGCTTGTGGGCCGAATGACATCTTGTCTTTCTGGCGAAGGACTTGAGGCTATTGGTGTGAAAAGAAACAACAAACAACGTCTGAATTACAAAATCAGCACACTGATTGGGTTGCTTCCATTACAATTTTTCAGCCATTACTTGTAGAACCACAACAGCTGTCATCCATTGGACCTGTGCCATGCTCACAGTAGCGGTGCTTCCAGATGAGGCTTTTATCCCAGTATCACCCTGCCTCGTTCATGGAAATTTATGGGGTGGGGGTGGTCCAGATGACAGTATCTTCCACATGTTGCCATCCCATGTTTTCCTATTACTTCTTCCCGGGTTTTTTTATTCTTACCAGGGAAAATCCATTCAGAAAAAAAAGAAGAAGAAAAAGACAGAATAGCTGCACAGGGCCTCTTGACTGTCTATGCTTAGGAGCCCTTTGTCCAGAAACATTCTGAGTTTAACCAGTACCTGCATGAGACTTGAGATCTCCTCCACGTCCCACCAATGTGAAACATACGGTATGGGGGGGGGGCTTTCTCTGTTGTGGCACCCAGCTATGGAATGCCCTCCCCTTGGAGACCCGACTGGTGCCAACGCTGAACTCATTTCAGTGCCAAGTTAAAACATGGCTTTTTAACAAAGCCTTTGATGGCTAAATTCACCAAGGCTGCACTTAGTTTAAATTGTTTCTATTGCTTTTAAATTCTATACTGGTTTTAGCTTGATTAATGGTTTAATTTGTTTTTAGCTGTGTATATTTATTGTTTTATACTGTTTGTATGATTTTATCTGTACGCCGCCCTGAGATCCTAGTGATATAGGGCAGAATACAAATGTTTTAATAAATAGTCATTTACGTTATTAGTGCTTGTTCATTCTTGACCTGTTCACATGAGGGAGAAGTTGGAAGTCAGGAAGGCAGAATGTGAATGTGAACTTATGCTGTATCCAGGCATAGTGAATTAACTACACACCCTAAAGTACAGTCCACCCTCCACTGTTCCCCTTTCCTACTCTCCTGTTGCCCTAAGAGAAACTCTGCTGCAGGCCTGTATTTTAGGTTCCCTGCCAGGAAGCTGTATAAAACATTATTTTATACATTTGTTATGTTACTAACACCTTTGTGGAGCTTGAATGAGCAATCAAGATTCAACAGGCAATACAGGGTAAAAGGCTTTCATCCTCTTCCTAGATGCCTCTGATACAATGACACAGGAGTGCTCTGTTCTTTAGCTAGGTTGATGGTACAGAGATGTTTGGGTTGACATAGCACAGAGCAAGAGAAACCACAAGAGTCTGTAGCAGCAAGACAATGAGTGCTGTGGGCTGGGCTGGGAAGAGCTCTGGAGAATCCACATGACTTCTTTTAATGCTGAGAAAGGGGGAATAACCACCATTGGGAAATGCATCTCTATGGCCTCCAAGCAGGGATCAGTAATGTTTAAATTAGCTCAGAACATTGATTTTCCTGAGTTACTGTCCATTCCTATTCATGTTTTCTTGAAATTGTCCCACTAAGTTTAATGGGACTTACTTCCAAGTAAGTGTCTATGACAGAGAGAGGCCAAGGGGGGAAAGAGAAGAAGTCAGCCATTTTGAATCAGACTGCTTAACAGAAGCCATCTTCCTCAATTGGTGAACTGGGTTATAAAAATATAAAGGCCTCAGTCTCCTGCTGGGGGAAGGAAAAATATGCCAGCTGCCATACTCTTAATGGAATAACCCCTGCTATCATAACGACAGGCAGCTGAGACAGTGGCGTGAGAGTACAGCATCTTCCCATCTGGAATTAAAAGCATGAAGATGCTAAACAAGCCAAAACAAAAAAGTTAGTAAGAAAATTAGAAGCACAAAGGAGGGCTTTTGTCAACTGTTTCTTTTGGTGTTCTGGTAGGCTATGGGCTGCTTCACACAGGATATTCTTTCCTAGAGGAAAAGAGGGGAAAACAACAACATCTGGGTATGAAGTCACATAGGATATGTCTGTTTTGCTTGTTTATGTATGTCTGGAAGTTAAAGCACACATCAACTTCCAGATTCATGGAAAAGGAGTTGTTTCCTGGATTTTCTACAAATGATGGGGTATCTGTGTGCACCCTTCTCCTGACATTGATATCTGGGTCTGTGAAGGAAATGTAAATGTTCATGTGGGGTAACTAACTCCTGCTGCAACCTAAAGATGTTTTACTGCCCCGTCTTCTCCTAATCACTGGCTTTCATAAAACAGCGTCCCAAGAATGTCTATTGGGAGAGCTACTAAAACTGCCCTAAGATGAATGTTGTGCATGTGACTTTTTAGCGACATCAAGGCTGAGATGATTTAAGGCCACATCAGCCCCTTTCAACATTAAATCAAGGCAATAAAGCACATTGGGAGGAAAGTGCATTTATGTTTTTAGTCTCTGTAGAATTATACATCTCAGTTGCTATCACTATGGCCTGTTTCCTTCCTGAACTCTACCCCCTTTGTGAGCGCCTCTCCTCTTACAGAGAGCTATATTATGTTGAATAAATGTTACCTGCTTGGTTTGTACTTGCCTCTCTGGTATGTCTGCTTATGTGAGAACGTGCATGGAGAAGGGAAGGTGGATGAGCTCAGAGGAGGTGACATAATGTGAAAAAGGCTATCATCTATTTGACACGTTGGGCTCTATCATGAGTAAAAAGCTGTTGGAAATAGCAAAAGCAATTTGCACAGGAATTTCCCAGGTTTCAGCATAGCACGCAGCTAGAAATGAATCATAATATTTGTAAAAGATTTAAAGTTAAAAATGATCAAATTTCATGAAACTTGACATAACGTTTGATTTTAGTCGCTACAATTCGGAACTGAAACTCTGCAATGGTAAATTTGATCATCAAAGAGTCTAATACAGTTACACAACTTCCTACAACCACAACTTTCCACAAACTTCCTTAGGTGCTTCTGGGCAGAAATGCTCACATGTTGCTACAGTATTATTATTAATTATATTATTATTATTATTATTATTATTATTATTATTATTATTATTATTATTATTGCACAGAGAGGCCAGTTTAAGCTGCGAGGAGATGGAGAATGACACTTACGCACAAATGCCCAAACATTTACATTAGGGATGCTTATATTTTTCATAATGGAAGAAGACCTTCCTATTTTGTCATGGTTCTGGTGGATTGTTTGGAGATAGTAGCATAAGATATGTAGAGCTTCCTTCTACTGATTCAAACTGTTAGTACATCTAGCTTAGGAGCTCTGACTATTCTGACTTGTAAATATGCTGTGTCTCCAAAATCTCAGATGCAGGTTTTCCCCAGGCTCCTTATCTAAGATCCTTTTCCTAGAAATACTGGGAGCTGGTCCCTTATGTACAACTCACAAGTTCTATCCTTGAACTATAGATTGACTTATAATTGTAACTATTTAGATGCTTGATTGGATTTTAATTCAATTTTATTTATTTATTTATTTATTTATTACATTTCTATACCGCCCAATAGCCGGAGCTCTCTGGGCGGTTCACAAAAATATTTTAGGGGAATATAAATTCACATGGAGAGTTTCAGTACCTGGAATTCTTTCTTCTATGGCTGTAAGGGTTTGAAAATCTACCATTCTCAACCTCCCCTACACACAGGATTCATGGTGTACAGACTGTTGTGAGCATAAACATGTAAGTAACTGAAATTAATTTAATGAAAGATAGGAATACAAAGCCCCATCACATCTAGGTCAAAATGCACGGCTCCCGTCGCTTCTCTGTTGTTGCTCTGGCATCCCTTCCTGAAAACAAGAAGTAATTAGGCCCATTCAGTCCAGTAGGAGAGAGCAGCAACCAGACTTTTTCTGGGTGTGTGTGTGTGTGGCACAACAAAGGCCAGAAAAGGCAGAAGACGTGCAAGAGGCAGATGACGTCATGTGAGCAATCCATGAGTGCCCAGTAACGAGCGTGCAGTAAGACACTCGCGGATGGAGCTTACAGTGATTCACCTCCACAGTAAAACGTATGAAGCTGGTCTAGTGTACGTTGGCTAAACATCTGTCTCAATGTGCCTAATAATCATGTTGAGTGTGCAGCGCTAATTTTTGCTACAATAACTGACATTAAACTCAAATGAATTATATTTTTGAATTTACAAAGAATGGACTGCAGGATGTTGCAGTGCTATGCATGTGCAAATATGGGCTGATGGGCCTTTGTATTGGGAGTTGATGTAAAATATAAGAGTATAATTACAGGAGGAAGAGATCTCTGTACTAGAAGGAAAGGAGTGACTACAAATCTTCTCATTAGAAAGCCATAATTGGTGCTCAGGTGGAGTCAGGTAGTACTCTAGGATCCTAGCAGAACAAATGCCCTGCTCAATGGCTAAAAGGCCATCTGGAATTTTTGCCACTGAGCTGTAAAAAAGAAAAAGAGCAACAATGTAAAACAAATGCCACCATATGATCCTTAGTAATACTAAATATATCTGAAAGTATATTCCAGGTGTTAACAGGTGGATAAGGGCAAGAGAAAGCTACGTATCTCTCAGATCTGATAAACTACTGCTCTTCTAACCATATCAAATTTGCCAGCATCAGCATTCAAATGGGGTTTTATTTCCTACAGCTGTAATGCGATAGGTTGGTAATATTAGGATCATGGGAATATTGTCTATAGGTGGGTCGTCTGCCTCTACTGAACTTATAAAAAGCAGGTCAAATTCCACTTTATTTTCCTTATATAAATATATAATATAGCCTGTGGTAAAGAGAGTCTTTTAGATTCATAAGGTTTATTTACTTATTTACAACATTTATATACTACTCCCCATTCAAAATTTCAGAGCGGTGTACAAAATAAGATAAAACAAAACAGAATATAACACTTTAAAATAGATTTTAAAAGAAGCAAAATGTACAGTGAACCGTGACTGGTCTATAGGACAGCATCATTTGGCCCCCAAGATTATGTCAAATTACAGCTTCCAGAAATGTCACAATCGAAATGGAAACAGATGACTAATCAAGGTACCTTTCAAAGGCATTAAAAAAATTAAACATATAAGAAAATCTTGTATCAAGTTATCTGTACCCTAGAATCTTTGTATTTCAGATCCAAGTAAGAATTGCAAATGTGGAGTAGAGACATGGGTAAAGGTTAATATTACTGTAAATCAAACATTTACTTATACTCTACTTTTCTAAATATTCATAGAGGTGAACATTACAACCATTACAATAATGCGAATATGAAATCCAAGCCTACAATTAAATGCAGGATCTTTTTCCAAAGCATCAGGCACTAGATTGAATTAAAACCATTAGCCATCCATTGTTATTATTTCTTTAATGCTTATAGAGAGGACTGACTTTACAGCCCTTCTGAATCCTGCATGAATAGGTTAAGACAGGACTCAGTACTTTAGCATTTCTAAGTATCAGAGCCAATGCAAATAAGCCCCTGCTATGTTTTTTTTTTTTATTGAATTCATGCAAAAATACACCTTCCCCGACAATTTTAATTAATGGGAATTGTTCAGATGTCAGATACATTAGACCCACACCATGAAGGGCTTAGCAAGTTAAAACCAGCATCTTGAACTGGGCTCAGAAACTAAATGGTTGTCAAAAGAGCTGTTGCAAAATTGGTTCTTTTTGTGCAGTTTATGTGGGTATTTTTGTTTTTTCTGGAGTCCTACCTGTATATAAATCCTGCAATTTATGCATCTGAAATTATTCACACCAGGGATTAAATACATTAATAACAATCTCATCTCTCCCATGTCAAAGGTATCCTAGGGCATTGTGTCATCAGAATTAATCAAGATGATAAAGAATACTCAGATTACAAAGGGAGAGGAGTGTTTGGTACCAATAATTATCCTTAAAGATCATAATTTAGGTAAAATCCAATTTCCTGGCTTTGGCAGGTGGCAAGGAAAAAAATGTAAATGAATTGTAGGGTGCTTAGAAACTCAGGAAGCATTTCAGAGGGAAAGTGAACCTATTTAACTGTTTTTAAACACAGCATGTGGAGGGCCTGGAACCATCTGGTACTGTTTGGTTGTTTAGGTAAAACACCAAACCTTGGCCGGCTGAATAGATTGAACCTTAGTTATTCTATCTCAAGACTTGACAGCGCAATTGAAGCTAAAGAAAGCATTGCCTCAATTATATCAGTTGCCTTTCTGTTAGGAACTAGTCTAAGAATGTTCTGATATTAAGGCTACTTGGAAGCAAGTTCCACTTAATGTGAACACAAGTCCCACTGAACTCAGTGGAGCTTAATTCTGGGTCAACATGCATAGGATCATGCTCTAAGCGATCAATGGACACTTTCTACAGCAGCACAACCCTAATTTAAGCCATCTTCCATTTATTATTTGATTATTTATTTATTTATTAAGACATTTTTAAACCACCCTTCATTGTTGGGGATACCAGGGTGGTTTCTTATATAAGAACATGGTAGTGTAAGGCTTATTACTTGAGATTTACCAGACTGATTTTGCTCATTTTTGTTTTAAGCCAAAGCTTGAGCTGTGTAGACATGCAGAAAATTTTGAAAGTTAGAAAAAAAATCAAAGCTTGAGCTTTAATAGCAAAACAATATGTTCCTGTGCCCTGGCCTGAGTGACTTGGTGAATACAGCTCCCATATAACTGAGCCATGCAGCTGTGCATGGAGGAAAAACACAAAGGCATCGAACCCACTCTCAAAGTTGCCATATTGGTGGCAAGGATGATGGTAGAGGAGGCGGTAAACGCTCTGAGGTGGAGGCAGAGGAGGAAAAGAGGCAGCACTAGGAAATGTCTGGTTTTAAAATTTGGGGGAAGAGGGAATGAGTTGGGCTTGAGCAATGGGTATGAGGAAGCATGGGCCAAAAGTCCTTGTTTGTAACCTCCATACAGCTTCTAGAGAACTGACATAGCAGGAGTAAAGGAATAGTATGTTTCATGCTCAGACTACTAGTGCCTATGGTGACATGAGCTTTAAACTAATACAATATTAATAAAATATTACATAATGCAATAAAATACTAAGGAACAAAGGAGAACATTCAGGTGGTGGGAGAAAAGAATCTAAAGTTCTTTGGATCTGCATTGGATTCAATAGTTTAACAAGGAAGAGAAGGAGGAACAGATGGAAGAAGTTTACTAGGTTGCCTGAGGTACTTTCCTGGGTTGAAAGGAGTCATATGACATTAGAAACTGAGGATGGGGTTAGTCTTATTAGATGTGTTGTGGATAGCACAAATTGAAAGCCCAGAAAAAGTAACTGAAATTAATTTAATGAAAGATAGGAATACAAAGCCTTGGTAAAAATCATATCATGTGAAGCCCCAGACTTTGTGTCCTTTGCCTTCAGTGCCTCTTTTTCCGTCCCTACTCAGATAATTCATTTGATTACATTTAAAATTGATGATATACTGAAAACTTTGGTTCAAAACCTTGTGATTATACAGACCCCTAAATCAACTGTAAATATTGACTTATCCTAATGAGAGACTTTCTAGGAGATTTATCAGTCCTTGCCAAGAGTGCCCTTCATCTTCTGCTTCAGGAGTTAAAACAACAAGTTAAGCAAAGAATATACTGTTCAGCAAGAATACACTGAGTGATTCCCCCACCCCCACTTCATCTCCACCAATACTTCAGCTGTGACTTGCTATGTTAAGGTAAGGGGAACTCCGCTGCTGACAAGCTGTGGTCCCAAGGGGGAGCCAACGCAGCGCAATACAGCACAGCAGGCTGGACATCACAGCACCAAGGAGAGCTCCTAGAGAGCAACTTTCTCCAGCAAGTTCTGAGACCATACTGAAGCTTCTTATGAGTGGGCTGCCAGAGCCCCCTTTCAGTCTCCACCCCTTCCTTGCAAAGTGGACAGTGTTACAGATGAAGGGGAAGGCCTCTTGCCTGGAACCCAGCACTCTGTCCTTCTAAGAGCTCGTGCCAGGTGGACTCCATGGACTGTGGAGCTCTGGGGGGGGTGTAACCTGGCCTACTGCTGGTTCCCCATGCTCTGTGTCCAGGTCCCTGCTGTACTCTGGGGACATGACATTTGCTTCTGGGCTCTTCCTATTCCTAGGTTTCTTGCACATGCTCCATTTGGGGAGAATGAATGCACAAGGGGGTGGGGGAGTTGCTGTGGCAGCAGACTCCGCCCCTAATCGGTGCATGTCCTAAAGCAAGTGCACTAACATAGGCTCTCTTCAGATGTAGATCAGCCTTCCCCAATCTGCTGCCCTCCAGATGTTTGGGACTACAACTCACCACTCTCATGACCACTGGCCATGCAGGCTGGGGCTGATGGGAGTTGAAGTCCAAAACATCTGGAGGGCAGCAGATTGGGGGAGGCTGATTTAGGACAAGGGTGAAGAAGCCCTCCATGATGTTGCTTCCCCCACCCCCTCCAGCCTGCTTGTCCTACTGAAACATTCCATTTGGGAGGGAATTAAAAGGAAACTTGCAGGGGCTGAAGTGTGAAGGAGTCTTAAACCTTGGCCCTGCGCTTTCCTTTGCATTAAATTGATTCTCAAGAAATTGTTCTTAGGGGCAGGGGTGGGGGAGGAAAAGGGATATTATTTTAGATATTTAATCACAGCAACGTGATCCAAGGAAACATTTACTTCATTAAAACTGAACAACATAGGAATGGTAAAGAGTAATAGCCCTTGGGAGAATTTTTTTAAATCTCATATAAATTGTATTCATTAACACCTTGGCTTAGCTGAGATTTACTTTGATGAATTTTACTTTGTTCATGCCACATGTAATTCCATCAGATTTAAGGAGAAGAAAAAGAGCTCATAAATAGTGAGATAACAAAAAGCTATCTGAGTTCAGCATAGGAAGTAAAATGTACTACTGCAACTTACAAAGGCACTATACATGCATACAGTTCCAATAGATGGTCTTATGACTGTATCTAGGTTGGGGGCGGGGCTCGTTGCCATGACCACACTCCTACATACATGCATCCACTGTACATGCTGCTATTATTCTTATTATTGTTGTTGCATTTATATCCCACCTTTTTTCCTCCAAGGAACCCAAGGTGGCATACATAATCCTCTTCCTTTGCATTTTATCCTCACAACAACAACCCTGTGAGGTAGGTTGGACTCAGAGTCTGTGACTGGCCCAAAGTCTCTCAGTGGGTTTGCATGGCCAAGTGGGGACTAGAACCCGGATCTCCCAGCCTTCAGTCCAACACTTTAGCCACTGCACTGCAATTCTCATCAGTCCTTCCACAAGAACCAAATCAGAAGATGTATGAAATGAAATGCATGAATATGGAACTCAACACAATCTTAGAACCATGAGAGAATTAAATATATTACATTACCACTTCTGTTTCCTTCCAGATAAGTTCCATTTCGGGTTGGGCTTGATGTCTGATGCCTCAAACTAGCAGTTGATGGCCCTCCAGAAGCCAGCTGACCAGAACGATGACTACAAGAGGAAGAGGATCCTCCACCATGACGTCCATCTCCAGAACTCTGCCTCATAGAGTACACAGATCCCATACAATTAAAGGCAGAATCCGAGGGATCTATGCTGTAGTGCTTTGTGGTCACTGGGTCAACCAGGTAATCTTCAGGGATGACTGTTTCTGCTCAAAAGGAAAGGATCAGGGGTTAATGAAAAAATCATTGATTTTCTATGAAAGCGAAAGTAGTTTTTTAAAATTAACTTTTTCTGCTTTCACGCAGTCTTCGATATCAGACAGACAGCTTGAATCCATTAGAAAACTAAAGTGTGAACAAAGTTGAAAGAACTGTACTATGTGAGCTTTAATTCATCGATGAGGATTTATAATAGGAAATGGATTTGAATTAATTTTTGCGACAGGAGCTCTCTAGTCCTGAAATTAATTAATAATAAACTGGTTAACTGCAGTGCTTGGTTTATTTCCGAATGATTTTTTATGTAGTTAGAGAAAGTGTATTATCTCTTATTTCTTAGGCTTCGCTCATGCTTTCCTTTTTGCCCCCCCCCTCTCTCTCTCACTCACTCACACACACACTGTCTCTAAAAGACAACTGTGGTATCCAATACATGGACATCAGGAGTAGGGCAGGGTTGCCAAAGGGGGGGAGTGTCAGGTGGGGAAAGGCAGCCCATACTTAATTTTTGATCAATGTGTGCCTAAGCAATATAACTATACAAATTGGATGGCCAGACTTCAGTGTACTGCTAGAACATTGGAAACTCTCTACCACACACACAGAAAAAAGTTCCATAACTTCTATTTTAATTTATCTTTATCTCAGTTTTTGCAGTGTTTCAATATGTAGGCTTTCCCAATTCAATTCCTCATTAATATTTGCCCATGTCACTTTCTTTCTTTCTTTCGCTTTCTTGTCAGTGGCACTGCTCATATTATTTCATCCTGAAATCACCCCGTGACCCCATCCTTGTATCTTTTTAAGTGCTATAATATTTTTCTTATAATGGGATGACCAGATGTGACCCATCCATTTTCAGTGTTGTGAGCTCCTGGTCACCCAGACTTCTCTTTTGTTTTAGCTATTCTGCGGGTTCATCCAATTGCCTGCCCTGCTTCCTAGGCATTGTTGAGTAGATCCAACCAGCCAGAAAGCCTTATTTTAAAGACTGCCTAAATAATTAATATCTGGGTATTGTTGTTGTTTTAATTTTGTATATAATGCTGAGAACGATTCAGCATCTTTGTCAGGTCTGATCTCACCCTAATGCAAACAACTCACGGAAGTTCTAATCAAGATGACACTCTAGAGAAGCCTTACAGAGGGCCTTTCTGCTCCTTCAAACCAACAGTCATCACCCCAACTGATCTTTGCTAATGCATTTAATCTTCCAGGAGGCTTTTTATTTTGAGCTGGAAGCCCCTCGCCAGGTGTATATCATAGGTGTGTACAAAGGGTGTGACAGGCGTGCCCAGGCACACCCTAATGTCTCAAGCAATAAATGCCGAATTAAGGGGGCCACTGTGTAGGGATCCACAGGGTGATCCAGACACAGCGAGTATAGCCCTCCAGCTACGCCGCTGCTGACTACCACCACACCTGACAGTGTGTCATTGCTTCCAGCAACAGGAGTGAAAAGGAATCGCTCTGCTGGGAGCCTCTCTGCCAGGAGCCATGCTTCAAAGAGGGCAGGAGGAGGGACCCCAAAGGCTAATATCACCTTGTAAGCCCTCCTCCAGCCAGTGTCACCAAAAAGCCCCACCAATACTGGGGCTTGAGGAGCGTCTCCTCATTCTCCCCCCTCACCTGCAACGGCCGTCCCATAGTCATGCAAGCCAAACATGGAGTAAAACTTCAGTTTCTACAGTATTAAATAAATAATGAATGAATGTCCTTTATGATTAAGTATTCAATAAATGTTCACCTTTTTAAAAAAATCCCTGGGTGCACACCCCTACAGCGTACATCTGCTTCTAGCTACCCTGAGCACATTCCACTGGAGCTGCAAGAGAGGAATCATGACTGACATTTCCTCCTCCCATCCCTCCTGCCTCATTTCTGGTTTTCATGCCAAGGGGCAAGACAAACATCTCCCCCACAGGGATAAAGGTGTGGCACACCAACAACACAGGCATGTACAATGAGAATTACTTCGAGGTGGCAGGATCTATACTACTACTTTATAATGGTTTATAATGGTTTTGACAACTGTTCGGGCCCAGGACACATTACATATACCATTTTCAAATCATTGTCAAAGTGTTATGTGCTTGGTGTAGATCTGGCTGGTGAGAACTCTGCGAATGTTTAGCTCAAAATGCTTATCCACCGTGGCTTAGCGTGTCATCTGAACAGGGCCTATGAAAGCAGTATATGGAATGTGGGTTGTGCCCCAACAGTTATCAGTGCACTTCAATACTGCTATAAAGCAGTAGCATAGATCTAGCCTTTGGTAGTTGATACAGGAGAAGGCACTCCCTGAGGTACAGTTGTATTTTAACTATCTATTAACTATCAAAGAAAAGCACGCAACTACCTAATTTAACTTTGTTAATAGTGATTCATCTCTGAATCTAAAATTTCCCAAGAATAAGAATCATTTTCTTGTTATGGCTATATACTTCTCACTAATAAGCCAAACTGCTGCTCTTCTCTGGTTTGCAGAGCAGTTCACATATCTGATAGGCCAAATTACACAAGCCCTGGCACCAATGGGGAATTTAACCCTAAAGAGACCTCACCAATGATCTCACATATTCTTGGAGATCCCAGCCTCCCAACAGCTGGTGTAATTTGCATTAAAAAGAAACGAACTAGGTTAGATGCAAGCATCATATATAGTTTTGTCCATAAAGGATGACAGCTAAAAATAATGATCCAGGTGTCTCTTCCATCTTGTATTGGAACAACTTGGGGTCCTTGTCAGCTTCCTAACTCTTATGGACGAATTCTGACAGACAATTCACCACACATGTGGTGGTGTGGGAGCTGCTTCTGTGTGGTTCCATACCACACCAGGAATGCCTGCAAAGAAGAGCCATGTCAGTTAAGCTTGTGGCAACTTTATTGTAGAAAGTAAGCCCATAATTTCCCTGAAGGAAGTGGTTTCTTTTTACAGAGATTACTGTGTGGTGTGTACAGACCATACCACTGTTGCTACTAGTACTACTTTGCTCAACAAAGTCATACTCATAACACTTTGTTTGCAGGGGATACAGGCCCTGGAATCATATAGGGCTAGCTAATGGTGCCCTTCCACCAATGGAACAGAAACTGAAGGCAGATTGATTGATTTATACATCCCATTTTTTCTCCTCAAGGAACTCAAGGCAGTGTACATAATCCTCTTCTCCAATTTACCCTCACAACAATAACCCTGTGAGGTGGGCTGGCTGAGAATGTGTGACTGGGCCAAAGTCATCCAGTGGGCTTCCATGTGCAAGTGGGAACTAGAACCTGGATCTCCTGACTCCTAGTCCAACACTCTAGCCACTACACTGGCTCCTTCCCCTGGCATGTCCCCTGAATCTGCTCTGCAGAGAGTAGACTTGAGGAGGGGGAGGGGACATAGCTTGGTGGTAGAGCACATGCTTTGTAGAAGGTCAAAGGTTTAATCCCCACCTTCTCCAGGTAGGATTAGAAAAGCTCCTACCTGAAACCTGGAGAGCTGACGCTAGTCAATGTTGACAAGGGCCTGACTCAGTATAAGGCAGCTGCCTATGTTCCTATGACTATTGGGGGTGGGATGCTACATTGAGCCACTGCATTTGAACATCCCTTGCATTCTTCCTTCCTGTGCCCTTGGTCTGCTGCCTTCCTTGCCAGCTAGCTTCCTGTACAGTGTTGGGAAGCACTTAGACCGGGATCTGACTAGCGATGGATAGATTAGTTTTCTCATGTCATAGAATCATAGAATAGGACATAAAGGAGATCCACTGGCTAAACCAGCACAGATGGCGATCTTAGCCACAGCAGACCCAAGAAGCGAGGATGACACAAGAAGGAGCCGAGGAGCCCTTCCTTTCCATTCCGTGCTCCAGCCTGACCATCATCTCTGTGGGGGAAGTCAGCTGCCCCTTGAATTGTGCCATCCAATGCATCATTCCATTGCCCAAGACTAAGTGATAGTGTCACTCCGGCAGGTTATTTGCTGTGTGGGCAGCCACAGTAAGAGCCCATCAGTGTATCTGAAATAAGGGATCAAGTATACTGCATGACTGCATACAATACTGAAAATTAGCATTGTGAATATGAGCTGTGAGCCAAAACCCGAACAAAACCAAACCACCACATGGCTTGATATTAGCAAAAATTGTCCAGCCTGGTTTAAAACCAAGCAGGCAGCATCCCAGTGTACCTCCACAGAGACATGAGACAGCTGTCACGAATTGAAAAGCAGTACAGTAAATAAATGTCGGTTTCTACTTTGTGCAAAGTAGATGTTTACAAATGGCGTATTATGCTAATGTAATGTCTCCTTCACTGAATCACTGTCAACGGGTGCCTGAATTGGGGGTGTAGAGGCAGCAGTGCCATAACCCCACTTTTGACTGCAGCTCAGCTGTCAAAAAGAGTGAAAAATCCATGTATACAATCATCACGTTCCATCTCATTTCAAATGCTGCAGACAACATAATGACCTCCTCTCCACAAACCTTTTTAGATCAGGCAAATAGTTTTCTATTAAATTTTGTTGTGGTTGAGTGGATTGCACGGATCTCCCATTCCCCCTTTAAATCTGACCTTAATATTTTATTTATTGTTTAAGGGATAATGTTCATGGCAGAGGAATATATGAGGCAATAAATGGCTTGTGCAGGTAATTAAATGCTGAACCAAAGCCGGGACTACTGATAACCATAAAAGCCATTTATTTTGACTGTACTCCAAAGCCATGCAGTGCAGTTATTACAAGGGGGAAGGCAAAATCGAACCTGCTTGCTACAGGACTGAAGATGAGCAAGAATAACACAGCATGTTTATTGCCTTGGAGGGATAGAACTCATGTTGCTTCCCCCACCCCCTTCAGAAGATCACTTTGAAGACAGGCCAGAGACACACATGGCTATTATGCCCAGCCATTATAAAGTTTTTAATAAAGTCCTTGATGGGTTTTAAAAATTAATGACTTTTTATGACAGAACAAAATATTAAATGACACTATAAAGCTTAACTCTCAAAGCACTTTTTTCCTACCATGTACCTAGAGATGTGAAGGTTTGGAGAAAAAACAAGAATTGGGGAACCTGGGGGGTTGGACCCAGAAAAGTTAGTAAAAATGTTTTTCTGTGTTTTTCCAGACATTTGGGGGGCAAAAAATCCATCCACCTCCCCATTTTTTTCTGTTTTCTTGCCCATTTTTTTTAAACCTTCACATCTCTACTTGTACCCCAATGTCCTAACATTTGACAGATCTGAAGGCATAACTAGAAAAAGCAATCCAGAAAGTCATACTGCAACAAACCAAAAGCAGTTTTGCATCTTTGCCAAATGTGATTCTTTTCTTTTCTCCCCCCACCCTTTTTTTATGGGGTGGGGGTAATCATGCAGACATTGAAATGTGACCTGTGGACAAATCTTTGAGGGTGAAACTGTATAATGCATGTATATGCAAATCAATCTGAGCAGCTTGCCCCAAAATCCCACAAAACCCAACATTATGAGGGGGAAAACGGGATTCGCGTGTTTGCCTCACAACACCAATGTAGATGGTTCTGGGAGAGAGATTTGCCAGTGAGAATAGGTGGATGGGAGGAAATATTTTTATCTTTTCCCACACCCGCTGTTTCTCTCTTGCAAATCTCTACCAGTCTGCTCACCCAGTTTTCTGTTTTTCCCTCAGTTGGGTCTGAGACCAGAAGAAACCTGCCTATGGGGAAATACAGTATTTGCTGAGTCAGCAGATATTTGCAGAGAAGTGACACAGGTGGGCAGGGTAAGCCCCCATGTCCTGCTGATTCTCTCTTGAACATGCCTCTCTGCCTTGCATTCGCGTTAACTAGCTCTTGCGTCTTTGGAAAATATGTTTGCTGATGTGTAACGTATTGTTCCACCTAAAGTAGTGGCAATACTACTGATAACACTGCACTTTCTGGCTCTTTGGATGTGCCTACCACAACTGTTATTCCTGAAATATACCGTGGATATTTATCTAAGATACTCTTCCTATCCCATGATCTGCCAGTGTTTAGTATTTCATGTTCTCCACTATCCTTCTCCCAGGTGGGAAGGCTTACACCTAAATTAATCATATACTATTTTTATTATTGAAAGCTGCCCTAATATCATGGAGAAAAGCAGGTGCAAACATTTTTAATAAGTAAATAAGAGTGAGAGGCAAGTGAACAAGGCAGTCTTGACACACTTTCCTGCTTTACAGTAAGAAACCTGTTGTGAGATCTTATCATGGATCTCCTGCATCGCATGTGATTTGGCCCTTAGAACCTGTTGGGAATATTGCAATCTTGTCTGCAACTTACAGGAAAGTATTGCTGTTAGCTAGTTAATGCTTGGGAATTTGGGGCATAGTTAGCCTTAGGAGGTATATAGCCTACAGTGAGGCTTCCTGCTCCTCCCCTTTCTCCCCTCCCTCTGATTTTCCACCATTGCTGGGAGCACATGGCTTGCTTTCTCATTCCTGCCTGAACAAACAGGAACAAATGTCCTGCTCTGTGCCTGCATGCAAGAATACTGGTGAGTAAAGCTGAGTGTGGTCTTCTTCATCATCCTCATCCTCATCATCAGACAGTCTTGTGCGCATGTGGGACTGATCAGTGCTCATTTAAAAGAATTTCTTCAGTATCTGATAAAACCTACCTGACTCCATCCGTCCATTTTCATACTCTTCTGGGTTTTCAGCAGTGTTATATTGTGGAAAAGGCTGATTGCTGAAAAGACTGTCACACAATAAGCTACGGCAAAGCTTTTTGAGGAACCGCAAAACATAACCAATGCTGTTCACCACCGGAAGGCTCAAGAGGTGCTGTTTTCCATCAAAAGAAGCAGAAACTGGGGGTGAAATGAGGAAGGATTAGGGGGTCATTCAACATAAGCAATAACACCATATATAGATATGAAACAGACTGGGGACTGTTCTTTTGTTGGCCTCACTGAGAGTTGCGTGGCTTTTGAGCAAATGCTTATAACTGTGACCTCTTGGCCTTTGGGCCCTTCACTAAATAAATACATGAAGGACTAAAGTGGTATAGTGTAACATTGATTGTTGTTGCTCTAAATATATCGCTGAAAGAGGCGAGTCAGAATTTCTCTTCCAGAGCCCCAGTGTGGATTGCCTTCAAATCCATATACAAACTTAGCTGTTAGTTCATCTCTTTGTGCTGAGCTGAACTTAATTACCAGAATAAGGCAAAATCTGTACTCTGAACTTGGTTTCCTGCCATCGTGGAACATAGGACTAATTTACACAATTACTTTCAGTGAATTTCTATCCACCCACTCCAATCTACGGTGACGTTCTTTTACTGTTGTTCACATAGGTGACAAATAAGAGCTAATTGTCTTTTCCAAGAATTAGAAATGGCACAATATATCAGGGATGAAAGCACTGCAGATAGGTGGCATACATACGTGCATATACCCGCACTCACACAATAGATAGACTGCCTCTATTTCCCACTTGTAGTGGAAAATATTACAATGGAATGGGGAAATGGCCCTAAAATTGTTTGTCAACTGATCTATACATTCCTATGGTTGGGCTCAGATCTGAATGGGAACAAACCTGCATCTTTTACGTATGTAGTGTAGCTATAATCTATGCCATTTGCTGTTGTAGATCTAAAGCAGTTCATCATGTCTGTTTAGAAATGCTGGGAAGTTGTTCTGTTTTGTTATTGTTGCACTAAGAGCTCAGTACAAACTAGGGTCTGTACTGATGACTCCTGTGCTTTGTCTTCTGGGAAGAAAAAACAATGGTCTCAATACATGTATTTATCTTTCATCTTTGGTGGTTCTGAGTCTAGTCAGGACCCAAGGCAAATCATTTTGCAGCCTGAACTCTTAAGTCGATCAACTTATTAATGTTAATAGAAATTCAATCGTATTCATACTATAAGAAAAGAGTGGGCCTTTATTGGACATAACTGATTGGCATGTTTCCAAGAATTAGCTAAAATAATTTCTCGAGCGTGTGGGGCTTTGGATTTCTTTCAATAGGGGTCCAAACTGGGATCAGAGAGCCTATAGGAGAAATGAAACTGGAAATGGAATTAAATGTTGCACAGTGGAATAAAGGTCAGAGTTGCACAGCATGAAGGGTCCCAGTGACACAGTAGAAATGGTACAGCAAAACAGGTCTTATCTAGATCCACTGTCTATAAACTAAACAGTCATTACAGTGTATTTGTTCTTCACATTTATCTTAATAAAATGGCCTCAACCTTTTAATCCCTTATTTCCATGCACATTTATAAACATGAACTGTTACATGTATGGGTGTTTTGAAAAACAACAACAACCCGCAAATCAATATGAGTCAAAAGCACATTAGCAAATGAAAAAAAAAATATCATCCTAGCTTTATTTATTACATTTCTACACTTCCCAATTACAAAAGCTTTTTTGGAGAGTCACAACAGTTGTTTAATAAATACACAGTATCTGGGTTCTTTAAGTGGAATGTGATCAAACAAAGAGGTTAAGTTATTTCAGTGGATGTCTTGTTCCATCCTCATCACAGAACTTGTCAGGACTCAGCAGGAGCATCAAAATAATAAAGAATTTTGGGGCACCTTAAAGACGAACAAATATATTACAGCACAAGCTTTTATCAGCTAGAGCCCGCTTCATTAGACACAAGAAGTGTTATTAGTTGGCAGGTTCATATACTCATGGGTGTAGAGAGAGAAAGGTTAACAATGAGATCAGATGGAAATGCAATGCAAAAAATTAAGGCTGTGGCAATTATGTTGAAGCTTAAATGTATTTACAATTAGCACAGTCACCACTCAGAACAGCAGTAATAGATTACTACTGAGTTACTTCACTTAGGGCCTTGCTAGACGAGGCCTTAGCGCGCTGTGAGGCCCGGTTTCCCTGCTGTGCGTCCAGATGACGCACAGGGGAATCCGGCGCCAGGCCGCGCTGAAGCCTCCCCTAACGGGCCATAAGCGAAGTCGCTTATGGCGCGCCTTTTCCGCCGCCCCGGCCTGCGGAAAAGTTAGCGCGCCGTCGCCCCGCCTCCCTGCCGGCTTATCCGGCATCGTCTAGCAAGGCCCATAGTTATTCACAAAGTTGTGAATTGTTGCTTTGCTTCCTTGTCAAAGCAAGACACACACAGCTTGGGAAAGGCCCAGAAAGGAGCTTGAACATGTCTAGAGGTCCTGCCTATCCCACAATTTCAGAGCCTGGCTCACACTTCAAGTAAGGGACCATGCCTAACAGGTGAAATGAAGTAACACCTCTTTTCAATTTGCCATTTGGCATTCTATTAGTTTGTCTATTTGCCTCTAAAGTAGTAATACAACTGAACAATAAGTTTTTGGAATGAAATTTGGTAGACACTTTCAGGGCACAATTCTATGTTTCATGTTCAAATACTAGCTCAATTATTTCACTCTTCGTCAAATGTGAAATACAACGCAACACAACATGTCCCTTGATGTCTGAGATATTAGAAATACTGAAACTTAGGCCATTTCTATACCTGTGTGTAATCCAAATGACACACAGGGGAACCCGGGAGCAGGCAGGGACAATCCCTCCATTTGCCTGGGATAATCCTTAGGTGTAGAAAGTAGGTTGACCATATTTTGGAAACCAAAAAGCAGGACAACATGGTCGCCCCCCCAAGGGGGCGTGTCCAGCACCAAGGGGGCATGCCCACCCAAACATAGCCTTGGTCACATGTCTGATTTTACAGCACACATTTAAGCCAAATCTCTTCTACATAACATCTTAACGTTAAAATCACTGAAATAAAGAACAAGTGAGAGATTCAATGTATCTGAAATTAACTTCACTCATTCCTACTTTTGTAGGTTTTGCTGTACTTTGAAGCTTTTGCTATACTCTGTGTGTTACATTCTCCCTTTCCCTCAAATATCTTCTCTGACTGTATCTTCACTCATTGCAAGCTGCTGTTGTTGTTAACAGGGTTTGCTACTGGCCGGCCAGATGGCTGGCTTTTTTTAATTTCATTTTTTTTAAAAAAGCTTGTGTATAATTGTCCCAAGTTTCTCTACTCTAACATTAGGGTGGGTGTTGTGGCAGTGAACACTACTTTGCCCATTCACACTTCTCACTTATATACATTAGCTTCTCAAGGCTTGTGTGTTGGCATCACTTCGCACATCCAGACTTAGAGCTTCTGTCTACTTCTTGCACAAACATGCGACTCGAAGACCCTCTTCCTAATGCCCTGCTTTTCATGCCAGCACCATGGGGCTAAGTTACAATAGATGTCTCTGGGTTGTCTGTGTAGCCTCTGTTGTTTCTCACTCTAAGTCATTGAAGAGAAACCAAAGCCTCCAGCCTCAAACAATCTCTCTCTCTCTCTCTCTCTCCCCCAAAGTCTCCCAATGATCCAGCTAGGCTGCACACTTGTGGCTTGGGATATTGCTTATTGCAGGTTATTGCTTGGTCATGTCTGGTGACTCTTACATTATTATTATTATTATTATTATTATTATTATTATTATTATTATATCCCGCCTTTTGCCCAATACTTTAAAAACCTCTGCCACCAGTCGCCTCCAACTCCTCTCCTTTTGCACAACTTTGATGCACTCTTAAAACACTCTGCGTGGCAAGCCAGCCTCAACGCCAAACTACAGGTGCATCTGGGTTGCCTTCAGCCTCTCTCTGCCTTATGCCAGCCTGCCAACATTTCCATCCTCAAAAAATTCCCCACCGCCCTCTCTCTCTGCCAAAGTCTCCCAACGGACCAGCCAGGCTCTGCACTTGTACCCTGTGGCTGGGGGTAGGGCAACAGCTTATAGTTTGGTTGCATCCAGTGACTCTTGTTTTTTTTAAAAAAAAAAAAACTCCACTGCCAGCCGCCTCTGCCTGCACCAAAACTGGACTCTGAGACACTCTTAAAAAGGCTCTGTGTGGTACAGCAACCTCTCAGGGCTCAGCTACAGCCATCTCTGAGTTGTGGCTTCAGTCTAACTCTGTCTCTAAGAGATACGCCAGCCAGCCAAAGCCACAAATCTATCTATTTTTCTCTGGTATGCACTTCAAATGTTCTGCATTGCATCCCAGCAGTGCAGTCAGAGCCTAGCTCACAAGTGTACAAAGGGAAGTGGAAGGGAAGTGGTAGCGAAGCAAAGCAATGATATGCCAGGTTCCAACATTCGCAGCAACAGGGCATCCACAAAAAAGAGAGCCTCCCTCTCGACTGGCACCTTACTGTTGGTCATGAGAGTTTTTCTCTAAAGATGACCCTTCATCGACCATGATGTGGAATTTTTTTTAAAAAGGCCTCTGGACCATTCTGTTTTGCCCTGTGGGCTGCTTTGACCATCCTCTCCTTTCCCACATTTTGATTTGTGGATGCCTTGCCTCTGCTGAGCTCCAGGTACATGACTGCACACCAAATCTGCAACAGGAAAGGTGCCCTGCTTGCCCAGGACTTCTTACCTAAAGACTGGAGATCCCCTTAATGCCAAGGGCTGAAACTGCTCAATATGCAACACCCCAAAGAGGAGGTTTGACAACCTGAGTTTGAAGGATATGGCTCCAGCAGTTTTAAAACACAATAATTTTAAAATTTTGAACTTTTAAAAAATCCTTAAAAAATATATGGATGAACAGATCTGATTCAAACTTGGCATGGCTAAATCTCTCCTTAAGAGCTATCATGGTGCCAACTTTAAGCCCTTTATCTTTAAAAATGTCATTTTAAAAAATAATTTTAGAACCTCAGACTTTAAAAAAAATCCTAAAACTTAATGGATGGACAGATTTGTTTCAAACTTGGCATAGCTAAAGTCCTTGTTAAGAGCAATCATGGTGCCAAGTTTCATCTCTTTATCTTTAAAAATAACATTTTTTAAAAAAAAATAAATCCTCAAATTTTAAAAAATTCCTAAAAATCAATGGATGAACAGATCTGTTTCAAATTTGGTATGGCTAAAGCTCTACCTAAAAGCTATCATGGTGCCAAGTTTCATCTCTTTATCTTTAAAAATGACAGTTTTAAAAATAATTTTAAAACCTCAATTTTTAAAAAATCCCTAAAAAATCAATGGATGAACAGATCTGCTTCAAATTTGGTGTGGCTAAAGTTCTATCTAAATCCTATCATGGTGCAAAGTTTCATCTCTTTATCTTCAAAAATGACGATTTTAAAAATAATAATTTTAAAACCTCAATTTTAAAAAATTCCTAAAAAATCAATGGATGAACAGATCTATTTCAAATTTGGTTTGACTAAAGCCCTTCCTAAGAGCTACCACCATGCCAAGTTTCATGTCTTTATCTTAAAAAATGACGTAGTTATAAGCATTTTGTTAATTTCCATTAGAGCTACTCTTTGGGGAAATCTGGATTTCCCCTCCCCTCCTGGATTTGTCATCAAAAAACCAGGCAAATCCGGGCAAATCTGGTCATATGGTCACCCTACTAGAAAGGGCCTTAGCCTGCATTTCAGACATAAGTTTCATATATTTCCAAGTGAGACATGAAGGATGCAAAGCACAATGCAATGTGATACCTCCTTTGAAGATTTCAGTGTATAAAACTTGGTGTGCATGCTTGGAAAGCCATTATATATTTCATGTTTGAAGACCAGCTAATTGCTGACACTTGTTTTCAAAGGTGGGGTGCAAAATATAATGCAACATCTGAATTGAAGCCCCTCAAACAGCTTTGCTAGTTTTTATCAATGGAAATTAGATGAAAGACTAGTTCACAGCCTGTGGCCTTTGTTAATGCTTCCAAGATGAGAGATAATGTTATAAAAACAACAACTCTAGCACTGTTTTACCTGACACCATTTCGCCTCCATAGCCCTGTTTGACAAGTGAGAAGACAGTTTTTTGCTGGTGTGCGCAGTCAATGCAAGCCTGAACTGCCTGCTGTAGCACCATGGAAGGTCGTTCAGGTCCAAAGTGGTCTGGAAGTTGCTGCACTTTCTTTCGCTCAAGGTAGGGTCCCACATTGGCTTGTTTGTTGACATAAATGCAGACTGCAGACAGAGAAAAATCCCAGTGTGGTTATCAAAAGGGGCCTCAAAAAGCATCACAAAATGACATCTGTTTTAGGATGACATATGTTGGGACCGGGGCTTTTTTCATGCAATCTGCTACCGTTACTAACACCAGGTACGAGTAGAGACCCAGGGATGGAGTCTGGATGGCAAACCATAACAAATAATTTAAAATAGTTAAGGCTGAGTGTGCACTATATCATACTATATAGTATTTACTGTTACCATATTTGGTAATATTTGATTCAGGCTGCAATCCTATACCCACTTACCTGGAAGTGAGTCTCACTGAACTCAGTGGGAATTACTACTAGGGATGTGCTCCGCTTCTAATCGGACCGGCGAATTAGAAGCGGAGCGGGGTGCTTCGCCTCCCCTTAAGGTGGAGGCGAAGAGGATTGGGGGGCCGGCTGAGCGTGGTGAAGAGGATCGAGGTGAAGGCGGATCCTTCGCCTCGATCCGGAGCTCCGCCGGAAAGGTAAGTGGGGTTTACCGGGCCCTGCCGCTGTCGCCCATGCGGTAAACCCCCCCTCCTCTCCCTTACCTGCCACCGTCCGCGGTCCCTCGGCTTCTTCAATTGAGCCCGCGGTTCAACCAGGAAGTCTAGGCCGCACTTGCGGCCCAGACTTCCTGGCTGAACCGCGGGCTCAATTGAAGAAGCCGATGGACCGCGGACGGAGGCAGGTAAGGCCCCCCTCCCCCTTGGTCCATTACCAGGCTCTGCCACTGTCGCTGCACGGGTGGCGACGGCGGCAGGGCCCGGTAACCCCCCCGCCGTCCTCTCCCTTACCTGCCTCCGTCCACGGTCCGTCGGCTTCTTCAATTGAGCCCGCGGTTGAACCAGACTTCCTGGCTGAGCCGCGGGCTCAATTGAAGAAGCCAACGGACCACGGACGGAGGCAGGTAAGGCCCCCCTCCCCCTTGGTCCATTACCGGGCTCTGCCGCCGTCGCTGCACGGGTGGCGACGGCGGCAGGGCCCGGTAACCCCCCCCCGCCCTCCTCTGCCGGCCTTACCTGGCACCACTCCCCTCCACTGCGGAGCTCCGATTCAGAGCTGGAGCTCCGCGGCGAAGAGAAGCGAAGTATGGGCGGAGCAGGCCGATCCGAAATTTTCGGATCGGCCCACGGGGCGGAGCGGGGGGTCGGTGCACACCCCTAATTACTACTGTAAATATAGGAACATAAGAAGAGCCCTGCTGGATCAGATCAAGGGTCTATCTAGTCCAGTTCTCTGTTCACAGTGGCCAACCAGCTGGCCGTGGGAAACCCACAAGCAGGACATGAGTGCAACAGCACCTTTGTGCCCATATTGCCCTGCCTCTGAAGGTAGCACACAGGACGAGTAGCCATTAATAGCCTTCTCCGGAAAATTGTCCAATCCCCTTTAAAGACATCCAAATTGTTGGACATCACTACATCTTGTGGTAGTGAATTCCATAGCTTAGCTATGCACTGTGTGAAAAAGTAATTCCCTTTATCTGTCCTGAATATGCTATCAATCAGCTTCATAGATGACCCCTGGTTCTAGTATTATGAGAGAGGGAGAAACACTTAAACTGTACAAAATAGTCTGTGGATAAGGTTATTGATGAAAGAATATTTCCATCTGCAAAGCTACGTTTACCCCTGAAAGCCTGCTCACGAATAAAATGATACCACCTTGACTTCTATTCTCACCTGTTCCCAATATATCTTGCATTCTTGTGTCAGTCCTATCACCTTTAACTAACTGGAAATAAAGACATGTTAAATTGCTTGAGGCGGTTATTTTCCATCCATTATCTAGTTGCAGTACAACTAATTTCTTGAATAAGAGACAGACCCTCATAAGAAAGCACAAACCCTTTCCCCAAAAAGGGGTTCTCCTAACTGGTAGGCACCAGGGTTCATTTTCAATGAAATTCTCTTATTCAGCAAGGGAGGATTTCCAGTGATGCTAAGAAATGTATCTATGTTTGCAGAATGCAAGCTGTATAATTTCATTGTTCAAATTTGGGGCGGGCAGGAACATTTTCACTTCCTTAGTTTAAAAAAATAAGTAAATCTAGGGAAAGGATCTAATATTGTCATGGTGCTAGCATTATTGATGTTGCGCTAGCATAAAGCAATCCTATTGCAACATCAATAGCACTTACTAGCGCAATGGGCTTCCCAGGACTGGGTTTCATTGATATGGTTTACATGAAAGCAATGTAAACAGCACTAGCACTATAACACCATGGATCTTCCTCAAAAAGTCTACATAAGGATGTCAGAGAAATCTGTTTGGGGTTTTTTTTTGAAGTTCGATGGGTTTTCCTAGGTACGCCTCCCCCGCAAAAAAAATTCTGCTGTGGTACCCAACTTGATCTGCATAAAGTTGGGCCAATTAATGGATTTTCCAGGCATTTTGCACATGTTTTGTTGGACTTTCTGCAATCTGCACAAATTCCTGAGAAATTTTGCAAATCAGGCCAAAATTTGCACAAATTTATCAAAGATTAACACAAATTGTGGAACTTGAGGGAAAAAATGTGCAAAAAATGTGGAGTTTGGGTAAAAGCACACAGCTCGGCCTGCAAACACAAACTGAAAACACACACTGGATTTCCCAGCAACAAACATCCATAAGTCTACACTTCAAAGAGTCCATAAAAATTAAGTGATATACATATATAAGACTGATCTCCTGTTGAGTAGGGAGTTCTCATGGTCTTATTTGTTATTTGTGATACCATCCTTGATGCTTCCTTATACTTCACAGAAGCAGGGAGTTGGACTTGATGGCCTTATAGGCCCTTTCCAACTCTACTATTATATGATTCTATGAAAAGTCAGTACAAAGACCTTGGCTTCATTTAACAGTATATCTTATGATATGCACTCTCAGCACTTAAACCTTCAACATAGGTCACTGCTAAGGCTAAAAAGATGTAAGTACTTAAATCCAATGTTTGCATATTATTGCATGAATTAATAAACTGCTTTGTAGCACAATTCTGCCTCTTCTATAACAAGATAACCCATGTTAACATTGTACATAACAGAACCTTGTTTTCTAAAGGGATAACAGAGATTCCAGCATTTCTAGTGTGTATGCTTCTTATAAACGTGATCTTAGTCAGTCTAAAGTAAGACACATTATTATTGCTGGCTGCAAGCGTGCTAGAGTTGTCATCTTTCACAACATATAGCATTACCCTGTGACAGAAATCAGATAGGTGACAAAAGAAATTATAACAGAGCGAGGACGTGGGTGATGGCTGTGCAGTGTTGGGGATAATATACAGTTAGTATCACCATAATGAAAATCTAGTGCTTGAAGTGTTAACAGCCACTCAGCCTGAACAATAAAAAGACTCAAAGCAATCTATTCTGGGTAAATAGGACCATAATGGCAATAATAGTTAGCATTACATAGCACTTTAAGCCATCAAAAGGCCATACAAACAAATAGGAAAAACCATTACAAGCACAAACGAGAGACACAAACTGTGTTACATAGATCTGATGACAATTTTATTAATACAAAATAGCACAGACTTTACTTTCGGCCCGTGATGCGGTGTTTCTTAAGTCAGAGCTAGCGTGCTTTGTTTCTGTTGATTTTCTACCATACCTAGACATGGTAACTAAAAACGAAACTGAGAAAGTAAAGGGAGTAAAGGACTTCATATAGACTGCAACAAACAAACAAACAAATCGATTAAGGAACCAATCCTATGCATACTTAGACTGAAAAAATCCTACAACTCTCAGCATTCCCCAGCCAGAAATGCTGGCTGAGGAATGCTGGGAACTGTAGGATTTTTTCAATCTAAATATGCATAAATTTGCACCCTAAGTTTTAATTTTATCCAATTATAACAATCAAGTTTTGTATTTTAGAAGTTAATCAGCCTACTTTTGTAAGCTGCCATGGGTGTTGAAGGGTAGGGTAGGAATCCCTTAAATAAATGCAATTTTAAAACAAATGCTCTCTTTCTGATGACCTAATTGATTCCACGTACCTGTGAGGGCTTGTGGGGCTGCTGAATTGGGGATTGTAGCTGCATCCTGTGGGATTGAACTAATATCTGGTTCTGGTGTACTTCTTGGCGGGGAGATGGCTAAAGGAGTCATTAGAACACGAGATTTCAGCTGGAAGACAGAACCAATTTGGGTAATGAAAACACATATAGAATCTGTTCTATTATACAACATTTTTGAGGTCCTTGAATTCCCACACTCTAGCAAATTGCTATAGTATCACATTATTTCTAGACACATTAATGCTTCCAAGGAAAATGGAATACAGCGAATAGAAATAGCTTGCATTATGCATTAACATTTTATGTTGCAAGATACAAAATATTATACAATTCACAGCATAGTTATTTACACCTTTAGAAACAACTAATGTGGTATTGCTTATTAAGAACTTACTTACCTCAGACCTAAAGTGTGATGCAAAAGTATGAGATTCATTTAATGATATAAAGTTCCCATTTACTATTTGACCCTAAGCTAGACAAGTGCAAATACCTTACAATTAGCCAGTTCCTCCAATAAAAATGTCTCTCTGTTCACACCATTTTCATCACAAGGAGAACGGGGCTCCTGGGTAATCCAGTCATAATACCGTAAACAGAAATGTAGGCAGGATCTACACTACTGCTTTATAACGGTTTATAGCAACTGTTCGAGCCCAGGACACATTCCATATACCGTTTTCAAACCATTTTCAAAGTGTTATATCCTGCTTGGTATAGATCTGGCCCATGATCCCTGACCAACTAAAGTTAGTTGTGATGAAACTCTCATTGCTTTCAATATGACTTATTTACAATTTACTTTAGCCGCTCTGGGGCCCTTAGTCATTCTAATTTACAATGGGTTGGATTCAAAGGCTGCTTGGATTATCAGAAGGCACTAATTGTTTAGCAATTCAGCCCTGGAGCTGCACCCCCTGCGTCATATCCCACACCGTTCCCAGAGGTCAATTCACCTTCAGGTAGGCAAAAACTTCCTAGTTCCGGCAGGCCTTTGGTGAATAATCTGGACCTCCGTCTATGCCTAGGACTTTTAAAATTGTCTTGTATTTTAAATGTTTACATGTTTTAATATTGGAACATATTTGATATATTTTTAACTTTTATTTTTATTTATAGGCTTTAACTGCATATGTTTTAATTTTGTAAAGCCGCCTTGAGGCCCAGCATTGGGCAAAAGGTGGGATACAAATAAATAATAATAATAATAACAACAACAACAACAACAAACCACATTTAGTGAAAATGGAAGCAAAAGCCTCCTCGTGGCCACACCAGGGGAAGGGAGGGAAGCGGCAAGCACATGAGCCCAAGCCTCATGCTCAGCTGTAGTTTAGCATCATGTATGAACAGCCCGTGCGGATGCATCGGCAAAAAGGAGGAAAATGCATCAACAGAGGCAAGGGACAAAAAAAAAGGATGTTGATTTTCATAACCCTTGCATATGCTCATTTATACATACAGGTGCAAGTTTAGAAATAATTATTCTAATTTAAATAGAAATACAGGCCCTCTCACCATAGCGTGGAAGACTGTGGTTGGGTGACCTATGGGCCTACCTGTTCAGTCTGCAGCCCAGGTGCTAAGTATCAATGGGCAAACAGTTCTTAGGGTTCTTTATCCTTAAACTGGATTGGACAAGGCTTCAAATACAGAGGCATCTTCAAACGGAGGACAGTCCTTTGTAAAAAATAAATGAATTGACATGTGGCCACCCTAATAACACACCATATTTCATCTTATTTCCCCATCTCTTTCCTGTCACTGTCTGTCAGTTTACATATATCATCAGTCATTACCAACTCCTCCTCTAAATTGATCTATTTTAGCTGCCAGGTTGCAATCCCATGGCATCTTCAACTTCCCTGAGGTAGCTGGAGCTTCTCCCACCTGTTCTTTGTGAAAGCCTCTTTCCCCAGTGCTAGAATAAGCAGTGCTCTGTGTATGCTGAAAGCACCTGGCATCCCTTCTCTTAAGGTTAATGGTGCCATTTCTTAGCATTCCCTCCTTCTACCGGTTGGACTCCCGCAGCCGAACCAGCCTCTAACAGGCAAGGAGCACATGGCTTCCCACCGTGAAGATTGGAGGGAGCCATATTCTTCAGAAGTAAGGAAAGAGGCTAGATGCCGCAGCCCCTCACTGCTCCTTCCTTTCAACTCTGTGTCTCCCACTGCGAACAGGGCTATTTCTAATCTAAAAGGGGGCCTTCCGTCCTTCAGGGGTGGCCTTACAAAACTGCTGCACTGAGTGCACTTCGAAACACAAACCCAGAGCTACTGTCAAAAGCCCACGCAGAAAATGACACGCCGTATTTCATTTGATTTTCCCCATCCCTTTCCTGTCACTGCCTGACAACAAAATGTATGCCCCTATTTATTACCCATTAAAAAGTAATATGACGACAGATCACATGAAAAGGTACATTTTAAAAGTTCATTGTCTGAAATCTACATGTTCAAAGGCACATTCCACCACCACCACCACCACACACACACTTTTCAAATGCCATTCCTGGCACAGCATGTAAAGACCACAATGAATTTCTCGGAACAGAAATATTCCACTTAGCTGAAGCTTGTGCGCCGTATATCCTTCTGAAATGAAAGTTCCTGTAAATATAATTCACCACACCTCCACAAGTGTCGACATTAATACTGGGAAAGCGCCTGTGATTAAATCCCTCTTGCTTTTTCTATAAAAGCTACAAGATATAGTTCTTTGTAAACAACAGGCGAGGAAGACATTAAATATGTTTAGCCATTTATCTAGATGGAACTTGGCAGCACATATACATGGGGGGAATCTACACTATTGCTTTTAAAGGGCTTTAAAGCACTTTGAAAACGTTTTGAAACCTGTATATGCAGTGTGTCCCGGGCCCCAACAGTTGTCAAAACCGTTATAAAGCGCTTTAAAGCAGTAGTGTAGATCCCCCCCATGATGGAGACACCCAGCCCATTGCAAAGGCTTACACTCACACACACACGGTGTAGTCGAGACTAGGTTCACAGGGATGCAATGCTGGTACTTTTTTATTAGCAGGGACACTGATGTCATCAGCAACACTTCCTCCCGCCCCACCCTGCCCCAGACTTCCCTGTTCCTTCTGAGTTTAGCTCACAGTAGCTGGGAGGAAATGGTGGCCTGGTCTTAAGTCTCTAGGTTGAAAAATGCCCAGCTAAAGGTGGAGATGAAAACTGCTTGAACTGGTTTGATGTTGTGGATCAACACAGCTCTCTGCAGTTTTGTACTCTCCCAAGGGGTGACTGTCATGATGAGCACTACACCACCGCACAAAACCACACATCTGAGCCTTAATCTCACCTTTTTTACCCATTGGTTGGCAGCTCCATGTCCAGCTGGACCCATGCGCAGCAGCTTCTTCTTTCCCTGCCACTACAGGGGGTCACAGGGCTGAAGGGCCATGCCCACCTTGCAGATGCAGTTCAGCCCAGCTTCTGGTTTGACTGTCCTATGTTAGTAGGCTATGGGCTTGTCTATATGCTCTATATACACTGTTGGTTATATGGCACAGCTCCTAACTTGCAGCTACATTGTGCTATTCCTCACAAAATTGCGCTTTTGACTTTTTACATTGCTCTAATGTCACCATTGTCTGACAGGGGTGGTTTCAGTTTGGATTAAGGGAGTGGCCATAGTTTGGAGTGGATCCCAGTGCAGCGAAGGTGCAGGAATGCAGGGCAGGGGCTGGGCTCGACAAGCCTAGTAATGGCTGCCATGGTGATATTACAGTCTGGTGAATAACACAGAAGTTCAATCACATTTTCCCTAGCTGCATAGCCCATGCTCACTCCTGCCCTATAACCCTATCGATGCTGCTTCATAGCAGCGATACTGCGGTGTTTGAGGGAGATCAGTAGGCAAAGCATCATCACATAGACGGTCCCCCATAATGGTCGGTATTTACTGAAGCCCGGCTGGGGGTTGACTGGTGTGGCAGCTGCAGGTATGACTGCAGCACTAAAGCCAACTATGGTGACATCAGAGTGTGGTATGAAAAGGTACCAGTGCTCTGTGTTACACTAAAAAGGGGCAGAATAGCAGGTTCTGCTAGTGGCCATTTGTGTGCCTTCCACCATGCACTCATTTGCAGGGGAAGCCTAAGTTTAGCCTCCCCACAAGAGCAAATCAGATGGCAAAAGGCATCTCCCTTCAAATGCCTAGTGGATGAAAGATATTTAGGCTGTAATATCGGCCAACTACTTCAAAAAAGAATGAACCGCAAGTATTTCTATGGACCTTATTAAATGTTTAAGACAATTGAAAGGTGTGTGTGTGTGTGTGTGTGTGTGTGTGTGTGTGAGAGAGAGAGAGAGAGAGAGAGAGAGAGAGAGAGAGAGAGAGAGAGAGAGAGAGAGAGAGAGAGATCACTTCCTATGAGATACACAAGGGGCATCCTTTAATGCACTAAACCTGCAAAAAACTGTTCCCAAAGGAAAAAGTAGGAAAAAGTAGGATGGGTGTTCTCACCACAAGCAGTAATGCTTCTTTCAAACCACCTTCAACTTTCAGGCAGGGGGGAACCTATTCTTTCTCCAGCTTAAAATTACTATTACCTACAATGTTTGTGGTGTACTAAATAGTTGTTAAGGAAGATGCATTCTTATCCAGAGCAAGGTGGGGATGGTGCACCTGTCAAAGCAACTGTTTCTTAATTTTGTCCTAATGAAAGAAATGAAAGGCTTGAACTGAAGTCTAGCAGAGGTCCATTGTGAGGGCTCCAGGTACAAGGCTCTGCCTGCCAATTAAAGCCTCACCTCTCGTGAACTCAGGAGTGGGTTTTAGAAGCTGGTATGTTTCTGATTCAAAGTAATAATAGCAATGGCAAAACCTACAGTGCTTCATGAGTTCTGTACACACAAAAGCTGGGAAATCATTTTTCCAACCATAATGTCAGGCCTCTTTCAAACCACAAGTCGCTTTGGGCAATGCGGCCAGCAGCCCATGTGTGGCAAGTGATGAAGGGCGGGAGCCCCTTGGGATGTACACGTGACTGTTGAATGAAAGAGCTCCAGGACCCATCAGCCAACAGCCTGAGTGCTCGGACCTGTGAGATATTATGTAATAAAGGTGTACGTATACAAAGCTGGGAAATAAGGTGTTTGCTATAAGGAGAGTTTTCAAGAAGGCAATCAAAAGCAATGGAGGAGAAAATTGCATGTTGAAAGTCCTAATTTTGATCTGATCTTTATCCCTTCAGTAAGTGACATAATCCCTTGGAGATCAGTGGATATAAGTCACATCAAAATCAAAAGTATTTTAAATGTAATCCTATTTTGCCTTGTCCTTCAGTCAACAGAAATATAGAACTTTCCCTCTGGGGAGATTCACGTGAACCATACAACATGCTGGCCAATGAAGAAGTTATCCTATGGAAAGTTGATTTTGGCCATACAATGAGTAGAACATTATCCTAGAGCATGACTTCATTTCCTTGGAATTCTCAGCATTTGCTGGGGCACCGTGGTGCTTGCCTCACTGTATGAACGCACAGATCTGCATATAGGGTGGCATTTAAAACTGTCATGTGTGCTCAATATTTGTTTGAACACATCCACTGTCTCGTTTTTGGTGCCTCCCTATATAAACCATGCATTAGGATAAAAGAGAGAGGGAGGGAGGGAGGCTTGTCCAGGCTACCAAGCAAACTTCATAGCTGATCACCTGGAAGTTTCAGGTGGCCTACAGCCAATTCAGCTATCTAGGGCAGATCCACACAGAGGCTTCGGGACACCCTGAAGGCGCTTTGGGGCGTCCCGAAATCGATGATGTTTACCCTAGCTTAAGCGTTCCAAAAAGAGGCGGAGGAGGCGGCCCCTCGCGGGGACGGGATGAAGAGTTGCCGCGCCCGGCGCCTTCGCCAGGGAATCAGCTGCCGTCCACCTACCCACAGGCCTCCTTTTGCTGGTGAAAGAGCCACCCGGGCTCTATGACCCAGGCGGAAGCTGGCGGCAGCTTCTTCCGCCAAGCTCTCCGACCCGGGTGGGCCCGGGTGGCTCTTTCACCCGCAAAAGGAGGCCGGCGGGTAGGTGGGCGGCAACTGATTCTCCGGTGAAGGCGCCGGGCGCGGCAACTCTTCATCTCGTCCCCTCCTCCACCTCTTTTTGGAACGCTTAAGGTAGGGTACACATCATCGATTTCGGGACGCCCCAAAGCACCTTCAGGGCGTCCCGAAGCCTATGTGTGGATCTGCTCCTAGTTGCAGTACCACACTGGCTCTCAGATCTATTCTTCATCTTTTCTCCCCAATCACTTGGAGCTTTTAGCAAAGAAGCCTGAGCTGGCTTTTTAATTGCTTGCACTTCTCCTCAAAACAAAACTAAAAACCCAAGAAATGTGTTGGGACGGCATGCAGATGTGTTAGAATTCTTCACTTATAATCTGTGAATCCCTTATGGTGAGACTTTGGGGCAAACATTACGGGGTGCCCTCAGCAGGAAGTCCAGAGTGAGGGATCTAAGACAGTTAAATCCAGACCCTAAAACTGCCAGAGTGCATCACTGTGTATAATACATTAGATTTTTATCTAACAAAACTCTCTAGTATAGCTAGATAATGATTTGTCCAGTTATCTCTTCAAAACTCAACAGTATGACACTGGAATAATTAATAAATAGGTCATTTTGACATGGCCCTGGCTGAAATTAGAAAATAATGGTGAGCTGCATCTTGCACCCGCTCTCTATAGATACACATTTACAACAAGCTGTCTGTCTCACCCCATAGGACATCTCTTGTTCAGGGCTTTGGTCAGGTTGGAAGACAAACCTCCCATCGTTGTCCTTTGCATCCTATCCGACATTGTTCAGGGGACCCCCTGAGCTTACAGAGAAATCATAGAATCATAGAATAGTAGAGTTGGAAGGGATCTATCAGGCCATCTAGTCCAACCCCCTGATCAATGCAGGAATACAGCTTAAAGCAGCTGCTTCTTGAAGGCCTCTTGTGTTGGAGAGCCCACGACCTACCTAGGTAATTGGTTCCATTGTCGTACTGCTCTAACAGTCAGGAAGTTTTTTCTGATGTCCAGCCAGAATCTGGGTTCCTGTAACTTGAGCCTATTATTCTTTGTCCTGCACTCTGGGATGATCGAGAAGAGATCGTGGCCCTCCTCTGTGTGATAATCTTTCAAATATTTAAAGAGTGCTGTCATGTCTCCCCTCAGTCTTCTCTTCTCCAGGCTAAACATTCCCATTTCTTTCAATTTCTCCTCATAGGGCTTTGTTTCCAGACCCTGATCACCCTCGTTGCCCTCCTCTGAACCCCCTAAAGGAAATGTGGCGCCCAGATCTGGACACAGTATTTCAGGAGATGCAGGTAGTTGGAGGAGGAAGGGAGGGATGGGAATTTTTCCTTTCACGAACTTCCTTGATTTAACTTATCTTAGCATGCAAGTCTCTTTGTCTCAGCTGCTCTCAATCTGCCCTCCATTCCCTCACATACTTTTTTGTTCAACTGACACTCAACTGCTCAGTCATAGACTAAGCCAATGGACTTGTATAGTCTTCCAAACTTCTGGCTCTTTTAGGCCTTTTTTCTTTAAAAAAAAAAAATCCAAAGTGGAAGTGACAGCTGCCCAGAAAAACTATAGAGAAGTCCAGGATTTTAGAGCAGCTGGGATTGGACAGCATTTGTCCCATTCCAGCCAAACAAAAGGTAGCAGGACAGACAAGAGTTCCTGTTTTAGAGTTCAACGTGAACCTGGAAGTTCCTTCTCCAGACAATGAGATGAATGATTCTAAAATCTTTTTATCTCTATACATTCATATTTGGACATTCACAAGTCCTTGTCACCCCCATCTGGAAGATACTAAAAATAGTATTTTCCTTTTAATTTACAAACAAACTGCTACATACCTAGGGAACCCCCCAAGTACACAGGCGCTCTCTCTTATTTTTGTGTGGTCCTTTTTAACCTCCGTACTGATAGGTACTTGTCCCACAACTCCAACTGGAAAATCTATTAAATCTATCTAACATGGCTACCAAGCAAAATAAATATAGTTTGCAAGTGAGCAACATATGGAGAGTGGTGTCAAAAGTGAGGCTTCATATGCAGTTAATGCCCATATTATATTAAAAAATCTCCAAAATGGTGGCCATCACAAGCCACCAGAACAAACCTTGTTAGCATACTGCAAGTTAATGACCCCCAGTTTTGGCTGGAGCATTTCTCCCACCACTTGAAAAGGCTTATCTTGCTGTTTTAATGCTGATGGGATGTAACTTTTGATATGTTTATATTATGAAGAGAATGACAGCACAAAAGACTACACAACAGTACCCAAGGCACTTGCTCTAGTCAAGTGAAAGAGCAATGTGGTGAGGGCAAGAAAATGACACATAGCAGAAGCCATCAAAGCCAAAGTATTCCTTCAGCCTCGGTTAAGGAAAGGTTTCGACAATGGGGTGAGGATGGGGTGGGTGGGAATAAACGCCGTGAAGCCAAACAAAAGCAGACATTTACAGCGGTTATCTATTAAGCTAAGCAGAGGCAAACATTTATAGGTGTCGGCTGAGAAATCTTGATAAAAAAAATCTTGTAACAGTGCTGGTGCCAAAATGAGTAAGTATTGGTGCCTAATATACTGTGGCTGCTAAATAAATTTTAGCCAGAAGTCAGCAGCAGTAATAACTTTATGGGGAAGATAGTGTGATGGCCACTGCTTTCTGTACTGCAGATGGAAAGAACTGTTTATGTTTTTGTGTGAATGATGGGACTCATGTTGCTGCAGTTCCATTCCATAGTCTACACAGGCTGTCTATTTGTTCCTGGGCCCAATTTAAAGCACAGGGGTTGATTATTAAAGCCCTAAATGGCTTGTGGCCAGATTACGTTAAAAACTGCCTGCTCCCATAAGAACTTGACTGACCTTTAAAACCAGTAGCAGAAGGCTCTGCTTTCTGTGCCATCATCCACCCATGAGACCAGATGGGTAGATTGGAAAGACAGGGCCTTGCCAGGGGCAATGTCAGACTGTGGAGCTCCCTGCCAGTGGAGATCCATCCTGTCCCCTCCTTACATGCTTTCAGGCATATAGGGAAGACTTGTTTGTTTCTGGCTGCTTTTAGAGTATGGCCTAGGTTTTAAATCCAGTTTAAAATCATTTCTTGCTGGTGCTTTTAAATTCTGATTGATATGTGTTGTAGTCATTTTGATACTTTTAATGTCTGATTTGTAGTTTTGAGGATTATTTATTTGTAATGGTTGATTGTTTAAGCATAGTTTTTATTTTATACCGCATATTACACACTTGTAAATACTCACATGGGAAAGCAGAATATAAGTACTAAACGAAATTGAACTGACCTACAATTAACATGAAGTGATGGATCTAGAGTAGACCCACTGACATCAATGGGAATTAAGCAACTGATGGAGATTGCAATCAAACCCAAATGCTGGAACCATGACTCCACTCAATGGGTAGGGCTAGTAATGGACTTCTATGGACCCCAAAGGCTCTGAAGTTCATTCAGCTCACTCATCTTAGCCTCTGGTAGAATGTCGTCTTTCACCAAGCAATAACTATCTGAGTAGCAGTCTAGGGGCTCTATCACACCAGCGTTGTAGCCTGCTGCCACTGTGCATTGTATGCAAAGGACTCAGTTGACACCATCCATGTTCTACTGTGATTGCGGTTCTCCCTCCCCCCTTAGCGATAAGGGGGGAGTGAGTGAAGGTGTTCCTCACCTTCAATCCCTAGGAGGTTGGGAGAGGCTACCTGGCATGCTTTCTGGGCTGGTTTCCTCAACAAGGTGTTAAGCTGGACTGGGCTGGCTGCATAGCTTCTCTCTCCTTTCCCTTTGTTCCAATCTCTCTCTCCCTCCCTCCTCCTGAGTCTCTTTCTTTGCCTCTTGCAGCCCAAAAGCCTCCAGTGAGAGAGAGAGATTCACGTGGATGTGGCAGTTAACTGCCCTTTACCTCCAAGTAAATGCAGCTTGGGTTTGGCTGCAGCCCAAACCATGCTTGCTTAGGAGTAGAAGCACCCCTACGGGGGGGGGGCACTGCCAGACAAGCTCTTCCCACTTTAGGCAGCCCGCGATGTGCATGACCCAGCCAGGGATCCTCCCCCCACTGTGTCTTCTCCCCAATCCTTTTCAGTAATAGGTGGGCTGCAAGTTGCCCTCAATCCAAGGCTCTGATGCGTTTTACTCCCAAGTAAGCATGTGCAGGATCACAGCCGGGTTCCCCCTCCCATGAAGTAAGCCATCACTTTCTTCCTGCAGCTCAGTATCCAAAGGGGGAGGGGGTTCGAGTCCTTTGAAATGAACAGGATGAAACTGTGAATAAGCGCACCAACACACCTGTGGTCTTTCGTGCAATTGGAAATGTGTGACAAGGGGAACACTATGCAACCTCCAGTAGCAGCTGATAGGAGTTTTAGTTGATTAATAAATTAATCTATGGATTAAATTTGCGTGTGGGTTATAAGCAGTCCCTCTGGAGCAAGAAGAGGTCCCATTGAACTCTACGTTCTTATTCCTGAGTAGGCATTTTCACCTTAAAAGAAATGTGGAAAATGCACCCTCCATGCCAGCAGCACCCTCATTTTTAAAGTTAAAACCCTCTTAAGGAGGGCTTTAGCCATGCCAAGTTTGAATCAGATTTGGTCATCCCTTGATTTTAAGGGATTTTTAAAATGGAAATTAAACAAATGCTTACATCTTCAAAGGTTTTAAAGATAAAGAGATCAAAATTGGCACAGGGATAGCTTTTAGGGAGGGCTTTCAGCATGCCAAGTTTGAATCCGATTGGGTCATCTCTTGATATTTTATGATTTTTTAAATCCACCCCTTAAACCCTTTTCCTGGTAGTGGCTTTGATTATGTGAAGCTACATAATCTACAGATCTGCTGGTTCCCTTACTCAAAAGTAAATCCCATTGATTTCAACTACATTTACATCCCAGTCATACTAAAATCACATGCAGGCTTAACTTTGAGTAAACCCCATTCAACAGAGAGAGACTTACTTCTGAGTAAACACATATAGAACTGATTTTTAATAGTGTGGTCACTCAGAAGCAAAATGGAAAATGGAAAGAAGTGCTCTGCAAACCCCATGCTTACTTCTGAGGTCTTACTTCTGTTTACTCAGAAGTAAGTCTCTCTCTGTTCAATGGTGTTTACTCAAACATAAGCCTGCATCTGATTTTAGTATGTTCACACTCCAAAGCCGCAAGGCAGGGTGAGGGGAACAGGCATAGCCTAGGCAACAGGAAATAACCATGTAGGAAGGGAGGGTGCAGTGTCCAACTACCACCAACCAATGAACTGTAGGGGGAGGTACAACGGAGATCTGGGGTGTGTGTGCATCTCAACAGAAGAACAGTGATAGGAGAGGAGAGGTGTAAAGAGGAATGAAACGTAGAAGTGCAAAGGTGTAAGTTGCTCAGGCTTCCACATTCTATGGAAACAAGGGCAGATAATTCAAGGGTAAACGTCCAGGTGGGATGGAGCTCCATGTTGGCTGGGTGAACACAAAGTAGAATAGCTCAGAGACACTTTTCAAAAACTACTCTGAAAAAAACTTAGATAATCTAAAAATCCATGTCTATCTTTATGAATCTATAAAGAGCTGATTATCCCAGACATGAAGGTGTAATAGTAGCTGGGGAAAAAATCAGATATATACTGAGGACAATAAATGTGCCTTTTTTTGGCATCTTTGGAGATACAGCACATCTCCATCAAAATAAATTTTAAACGAAATAGTAAATTCATATTTTTTCATAAAACGCAGACACAATTTGATCCATCTGTTCTGTAATAACCCAGCTTCACATTGTCATAAAGAAGTGGGTTGCCTGCCATTTGAGTGTGCAGGAGCTTTTAGAAATGCACATAAAAGTCTCGCAGCAGTCAGAGCCCAGGCCATTTGTGAGCTAATTAAATCAAAAGATCTACCCATCGCAAAATTTACTCCCTGAGTCTAGCAGCAAGAGCATTTTGATGGAGTGCTGTATGCTTTAGCAGTGGGGGCCGTGCACAACAGAAAGCCTTCTTCCAGAAACGTTTGCCTCGGCGTACAAATCTACCAACGCTAATGAAAAGCACAAAGTCAGATGTGTTTAGTGTTAGTGATTGCTGATGTCAACCTCAGAACCCAAAGTCATTGCTTACCAAAGGATGTTGTACTTCTGGTCTTCATTCATCACGAAACAGCCTTACCCCTGAATATGCCATTCTTACATACTGGATGACAGAAATGATTGCGTTAAACCAGACCCCATAAATAATGAAAGTTCTTCAATTTACTGCCTCCCCTCCTACTCCTTTTTTTTCTTTGCTTCTCCTCGAGTTGCCATTCAAATCTTGTGCCAAAAAGGAAATGTGCCTTTGTCAGGTTAAGCTGAAACAATTATGTAAAACATCTCAAACTTTTTTTTTTTTGCTGTAGCAGTTAAAATACAACCTTGTAAGGGTTTGCCCCAACCCCTATTATAGACCCTGTTCAGGTGACACCCTAAGCCAAGGCATGTAAGCATTTTGAGCTAAACATTATGGTTCAGCGTGTCTTGTGAACCATTCCTAACCATGGTGGCTACATAACCATGGTTAAACATGCTCAATAACCATCTAAAGCAAAAATGCTAGTGGCCTGCCCATGGCTTAGCATGTTGTCTGAACAGGCCCATTGTTGAAGGAGCCCAAAAACCAGTAAACCCCGGGGGAAAAAACAATAATGGCTCGGATTTGTTGTACTCCAAAATACTATGGACAGTTGCTTATATAGGACAAATGGGTAGGATCAAAATGAGCAACTCTTTCTGACAGGCAAAGGTAACCTTGGACTCAAACCCAATGGGCCCAAAGACAAGGAAAATAAGCCATGGTGGCTTGTTTGTCCCACTGCGCATGCCAGTGGTACCGTATTTTTCTAATTACGTTGCTTGCTGCATCATCTGACCCTGGGTGGCATGGCTTGTTGTTGGGGGGGGGGTGCTGCAGCAGCCCTCAAATAATTCAACAACAACCCATGAGTTGAGGGTTGCTACCCCTTCAAACAAGACATGTTACCCCTTCAAACAAGACATGTTGTAAACCGCCCAGAGAGCTTCGGCTATGGGGCGGTATATAAATGTAATAAATAAAATAAATAAATAAATAAACCTGGATTTGAATGAAATGGCAAGCCACATTAGTGAGGGTAGTTAGAGAAGTCTGGCCGGCACATGACCAGCACACACAGTGGGTTACATCGTTTGTTAACCATACCAAGTTCACACGATTATTGCAGCCCACCTTTTATAACTTCGTTGTGGTTAACAAAACAGCCAGAAACCATGGGCTGTTTTGCAGTTATAGATAATTGTTAACCATGCCAACAACTGAACCCTTGTCAGGTTCAGGCAACAAGGCAAACCAGGCTCAGTATAGTCGCCCGCCTGCACAGCACATACACACGGTTTAAATAAGCCATGGTGTATTGCTTGATTGTGTGAACCAGTCCATTGGTGTCTACTGTTTTCAAAGAAGTCTGTATTCTGCACTAAAATAAAATAAAAAATCTGTATAAGATTGGCCTGTATATATGGGGAAGAGCTGGAACTCAATAGCAGAGTACCTGCTTTTCATGTAGAAAGTCCCAGATACCATCTATGGCATCTCCAGCTAGGGCTAAGAAAGAATCTTGCCTGAAACCTTGGAGAGCTGCTGCCAGTCAGTGTCAACAATACTGAGCTAGATGGACCAATGGTGTGAGTCAGTATAAGGCAGCTTCCTAATGTTCGTTTACATTTTGCAGTTTAGTGGACAAGGTACTTGGTCTATAAAGGTGGACAAAGTGCTACAGTCTATAAATAAATTTTAACTTGGTGTTTTAAATTTGTAATTTTGCATTGCTGCTGTTTTTATCTGGTTGAGCTTTTATATTGTATTTTATACTATGGTTTTATACTGTTGTTTTATACTTTGAATGTTTTTAATTTTTGTGAACCGCCCAGAGAGCTCCGGCTATTGGGCGGTATAGAAATGTAATAAATAAATAAAATAAATTTAGCAAATGTGCATAGATATATTTTATTTTGTTTATTTATAATTTCTGTCCCATCTGTTGGAAGTTCAGAATGGCTCACAATGTTTTAAAAATAACAATTAAAGTGCATTAAACAGTCAACTAAAGCAAACCAAGAATAATACGCTGCAAAGGGCTGGGGGTGGGACGAGAACACAAACTTCCTAAAGTTCTGGCAGAACACAAACTTCCTAAATGGCAAAAAAGTACCAGGGCAGGTCTGGTTGACCTGCCTATACAGGCAAGGATGCCATTGAAAAAACACCTGATCCAATGGACCTAAAACAGGAGGGATCTCTTGCAATGTCACCAAAGGATTCAACACACTAGGATGAAATCCTCCATTGTGATTTGATATGAATTTCAAACTGACCATTTCCATCTTTTCCATTATACAGCGCCATCTAGTGATTGAATTATAATGTAACACCGGTATTTCACAGAGCCAATCAATAGGAATGACACCCCTTATTGCGTTATCTCCAATCCTTTTGAAAGTGGGATAAAAATCATAAACCACAGCAGGGGCCCTGGAGGTTTACAATGTCATGTAAAGGACCTACAAACTTCCGTAAGCAGCCAATCTTGATTGTACAATATAAGCCCCATGTAAAAGGGCTCCAAGTATTCTGGAGCACACTCTTGTTGTCCACTCTTACCACACAATCATCTCTTTCATGCTGTGAAGTACTCCATGTCTTAGAGCAAGGATGGCAGAAAAAGATCTCCAGTTATTTTTGGACTTCATCTCCCAGCATTCCTAACTGTTTGCCATGCTTCTGGGGGTTGAAGTCCAAAACATCTGGAGATCTACCTTCTCCTCACCTTGTGGTTCAACTAGGGCTGGACCTTGGGGCCAAAGTCCAGGCCCCAGAGCTCAGCAGGGCCAAATGATTATCTGGGGAGCGGCAGGTGAAGATGGCATCAGGGCAGCCGAAGCAAACTTCATTTTATTCCTGTAGACATCAGGGTGCTATGATACAAGTGAGTTTAAAATGCAAGACTGCACATGCTCAGATAATTTATTTATTTTTGATTGGCAAACGATTTTGTTATTATTGTACTAACATATCAGGAATGTAGGAGCTGCTGCATATCATGGAATGGTGGCTTGTGGGGTGAAGAGAAATCTTAGTTGTGTGCTTCACAACTGAAGGAATACACATGGCCATGTAAAGCCCCCCACCCCCGCACTGCTGCATAAGACTATTAGACCTTAATTTTAGACCTTAATTTTACACCTTAATTTCAGACCTTAAGACAAAGGTCTAAAATTACCTACCTGCACTACCGTGCTTACTCCTGTTCTAGAGTGCAACCAGACGCACGTAAAGTGTAGTCTACCATTTCTAGTATATTAGAAATTGTAAATTTCTGAAGGTTTTCCTTCTCGAGATGAATAATGCCCAAGTTTATGCAACCTTTTTGTGGTGTCTTTTTTCCTAAACATTTTGGCCATGATTCAAAAGAAATAATGTGTGTAAACAAGAGTCGTCAATCAGGAGACAGAGGTCTCTTTGGCATAGTTTGCCACATCTCCAGACCTAAAGTTATGAGCTCCTGTTCAGTCTGAAGCAATGACTTGCCTCTTCAGCACTCAGAGCTGCTGCAACAAAAACAAAGAAGGTGCCATCTTGAAATGCCTGGGCACCACAGCTGGAACAACAACAAAAGAAGCAAGGGCACAGGGCAGAAAAGAGCAGAGCGGTTTGTGCATAGTAGGTTGTTACACTGCATCCACACAGCATCTTCTGGAAAGCTGCATTGGCATCAGCCAGTGATGCCACTAATCCGAACAGGTTGCTACGGGTCTACCAATAATACCACATTGCAGAATTATCCTTCCTGCTTCTCAACCACTCAACTGTGGGAAGCAATATGACATTTCTCATTTATCTTAATTTGTGTGGCCAGAATTTGCAGCATTCATTCTCCTGGAACATGTGGCCCACAGGAGGATCATTAGAGACATCAGCAGGCCTATGCAAGCTGGGAACCAAGATTTGGGCAGACCAGATAGCAGGCCTTACATTACCTACCCATGCTCTGCGAATGCATTGCAGAAATTAGCATGTTCAAGCCACGTGTCTAGATGAATATATCTAAAGAGAGAGACATATAGCCACCAATCAAATTGGAAAAATGTCATACCTTATATCCAGGTTTCCTCCCTCGCTTCTTTGGGATCTTCACAACTGGTAAAGAGCCAGCTGGAGCAGAATAAAGATTATGAACTGCCATTTTCATTGGAGTAGAATGGAGCGGGGGTCTTCCTCTTTTTCTACCTGGTATTCTGGGAGACTGCATGTCAACAGTATCCAGTCTTGGAGGCAGTGATGGCAAGTGATTCATTAGTAATGGAGCTGTAATTAAAAAGGAGAGAGAGAGAGGTATTGATAAAAATTAAAAACAACAACACAGACACAATTTTCTTTTGTTTTTAATTTGGAATCTCATTTACTAGCAACAGTCAATGATAGCACAGATCTACAATCCTAAACACACATACTAAGGATTAAGTCCCATTGAATGCAGTAGAACTTACTTCTGAATAAATATGCATTAAATTGTGCTGCATATATTGTTACAGTTGTTTGAAATCCAGAAATTATATCCACTCTAAAGAGAGAGGGTTTTTTGCAATTATACAAATAGTCACTGACACATCACCAAGAAAAAGGAGGGAAAGAGGACGCTGATTTGCATAAAAATTTCACATGAAAATGTATATGTATAGAACCAAATTTGGAAAGAATTATAATTTAAATAGAAATACTGTCCATCTCACCATAGTGTGAAAGACTGTGGCCAGTTGACTATTTTCAGCTTTCACAGGACTGGGGTAAGGGAGAGCTCATTGGAGTTGCCTATAGTATCCATGATCACAGACCACACTACAATTCAGAATGGGCCCACTAAATGAAGAAGGGATTCATTTCCCCCACTTTGCAGTTAGGGAGTTGGAAAACTACAATATCCTCACCTTGGGGGATGATGGTTAAATCCTGCACTAACAGTGCATTTGTTGTACTGCGTAATGGTCATCCCATCACTACTGGAGTTTGTACAAAGCAATGCAATAATCAATTCCTCCTTAAGAGAGGGAGCAATACCAACCTCTTTGAAAGCAGTAATAATCAAACTACTCCTGAGGTAACCTAATCAGAAATAGAGGACAACAATAAGTCAGTTGCTAACATCCCCTTTCTGGGCAAATTGCTCAAGTGAGGGGTTGCCCATCAACTCCAGGTAGTCTGGGATGAAGTTGATTTTCTAGATCCACTTCAATCCATCTTCAGGCCCAGGTTTGGGACAGAAACTGCCTTGGTCACCCTGTGGGATTTGTGAAGAACAGGGTTCTGTTCTTCTTAGTTCCTCTACCAGAATATGGGGTTTGCATCTGTGGCTTTCCTTACAGGGCTGATGTTAACACGGAATAGATTACAAGTGGAAGATTACAAGTGGCCTTCTTGCTAGGGTCTCTGTTAAAAAACATCTTTGGTGAGAATTACCCAGCAACTTGCCACCTGGCCCTTGTTAGCAGAATTGTTGGAGCAGTCAGACCTCCGAGGCTATAGAGAAGATGGATTCCAGCTGGGTTGGTGAGAAACCTTCCCCTCGGGAGGGAGGGGAAGCCAAAGGAGCAATATCTACCTGAAACTGCTGGGGAAGGTTATCTGGGTGTGTGGGCTGAGCTATCATCAATATACAGGTGAGAGCCAGCTCTACCTTACCTTTTCATTTGACACCAAGGCAGTGGAAAATCATGAATAAGTGCATGAGCAGGGTAATGGATTGGATGAGGGTCAAAAAACTGAAGCTCAAGCCAGAGAGGACAGATGCACTGTTAGTGGGTGGTTTGCCTGCCCAGTTGAGTGGTGTTTAACCTGTTGTGCAGGGGTTCCACTTCCTGTGAAAGTTCAGGTATACTGTTTGGGGGTGCTCCTTGACCCATCACTGTCTCAAGGCACTGGTAGTTTCAGTGGTTAGGAGCTTAGGCTGATATACTAACTGCGATCCTATATGGACAGTGACAAGCTGGTGATAGTTATTCATACTCTGGTAACCTGGTTGGATTATTGCAAAGCACTGTACATGGGGCTACCTTTATTATTTATTTATTGCATTTCTATACCACCCAATGGCTGAAGCTCTCTGGGCGGTTTACAATGAAAACATTTTGGAAATTTCAGTTCAATTCAAAATAGACTAGTAACTCAAAACTAAGCTGCTATAACTGAGGCTGGTCAATATGACCAGTGCTTTGTCAGCTGCACCGTCTCCAGTGTAGTTTCATGCCCAGTTCAAAGTGGTGTTCTCCTTTAAAGCCCTAAACAGCTTGGAGCAGAGTAAACAGTAGCATATGGAGGAAGGGAGCACGGTGCATGAGGGAAACCTTTTGTTATATCCAATCAGGTCATGGGGCGGGACTTTGGGAGGGGTCCAAAGGCTTAGGGCCGGATCTACACTATTGCTTTAAAGCGCTTTATAATAGTTTTATAGCGCTTTAAAGCAGTTAAAGCGCTTTATAACTGTTATAAAGCGCTTTAAAGCAGTAGTGTAGATCCAGCCCTGGCCACCAGATGAACAGGATTAGCCTTGCAGGCTGGAGGTTGCCCTCTCTTGATTTAAAGGAAATCTCCTTCCATGTGTACCTGCTCAGATCTTTAGTTATCTTTGGAGGCCCTCCTCCAGGTGGTCCTGCCAAATGAAGATAGGTGGCTACAAGGAGAAAGGCTTTCTCTGTTGTGGCACCCCCTTTGTGGAATGCCCCACCCAAGGAGGCTTGCCTGGCACCTGCACTGTCATTTCAGCACCAGGCAAAGACATTTCTTTTCTCCCAGGTAGATTTTAACTATGGTGAGGCCTTTTAAATCACTATTGTATTGTTTAATGCTGTTCTTAATATGTTTTATTTATTTTTCCAGCTGCCATGATAACTTTTTGTTATAGCGCATCATAAATATAGTAAACCATGATAAATAATCAAATGAATAAAACAATATATATAATATTAATATATATATATATATATATATATAAAAGAAAAATAAATAAAACCTTGGCTTGTATAGCTCAAAGCAGCTTGGTGTCACATTAGAAGTGTGTTTGTTCAATTTGGGTGTGAGTAGGGGGGGCTTCCACAATAGACAGTAACAGTGTTATTGCCTAGTGTGGAAGGGCCCCCCCCCCCCAGCCAAATTGAACAAATTTGGGTGCTTTATTCATGCTTTTTTTTTTTACAGAGCATGAAATCATTAGGGCTGTTCAGACAACATGCTAACCCACACCCAATGTGGGTTATTTTGAACCATGGGTTGTTTGCTGAACCATGTGTTAGCATTTTGTCTGAATGCAACATTTTTTCTGTAGGGTCGGTTGTTGTGTTATCTTAATACAGTCAGGATGACTTGTTAACCATGCAGTGGTGCTTGTTAACCAACCTGAATAACCTGAGGACAAACCATGGGTTCTCATGGTGGCTTGTTTGAGAAAATAAGCCACACTGCATGGTTAACAAGCCACCCTAGCTGCATTCAGTCAACACACTAACCCATGGTTAAATAAACAACCAGTAATAATAATAATTTATTTCTTACCCACCTCTCCATTCTGATCGAGGCGGGGAACAACAATAAATGATAAAATACATACATGTTCAAAACAACCCACAGTAAGCCACTGACTGTGAGTTAGCATGTTGTGTGAATAGCCCCATTGACTGGGTTCACATGCCAGAACAACCCATCAAGCCATGGCGGTTTTTGGTAGGATGGTTTTATTTTTGTGAACACACCACCCTAACAACCCATGACTTGTTCTTGGAGTTATTATGCCTACTAGGAGTTTGGGAAGTTGGGATGCGGGATGGGAGCATATAGGGTGGGGTGGGCACTGGCAGCAACCAAATCCAGCACCCTGGAAGTCGGAGAGTGGAATGGGGTGCAATAGAAAAAGAGCATTTCAGAGAGGGGAGGGCCACAGGAGAGACTAGCTGAATGAAAAAAAACAGCATGGGCAGGGTGGGAGCAGTGTGTTAATTAAAAACACAGAGAAGGGCATGAAAAGGTTTGAAGCTTTCATTAGAATAGGCAGGTATCGGCAGGCACAGGGTGGAATGAGTGGGGAGACGATAAAAAATTTCCAACAACAGCCAGCAAAGCACACAGCAAACATACCAAGGAAGCGAAGGATGGCAGGATATGGATTCTGCTGTGATGACAGCTGGGATATGTGCCCAAGTGGGCAGGAGGACTGGGGGGGGGCAAAGGAGGAGGATGGAAGAGGCAAGCCTGACCAACTGTTGGGTACATTAAATTTGACATTGTGGGTTGTTCCGCAAACAACTCACACTTCATGGCTTATTTGCTGGGTTGGCGTAACATGCCATGCAAACCCCCCTGGATTTATTCTCTTTTCTCATACTGCAGAAAATCCCCCCTTTTAAAAAGAAAAAAAAAAGTCAGAACATTAGCAAAATGTCCACAAGCACAGATTGCCACCCTTCCATCTTTTTAAAGGTGGCATAACTTTGACATAAACAGTTGAACCTATCACTCGCATCTATACCTTGGCACACTTTGCTCTTTCCTTTCCAGTCAGCTCCATTTTAGCAACATATTTGTGTAAGCAATCTTTAGATTTTTGTTTTTTTAAATTATTAAAACATTGCTTCAATGAACTCTCAATAATGTTTAATAAGTGCTGAAACGATTTAAATTTGGTTTTAAAATGTGCTCTGCACATGGCCAGAAAACTGTCCTTATTACATGGGAGATTAAAATGTGTTGCAGAAGCCATTAAATTTGACATGAATAGCACATGACACCAATGCTTCCATATTTTCTGAATGATACTTAGAAACAGAGATGCCTCCAGTTTTGTGCGGAAGCAAAAGCATTTATTTTGAAACTAATTCATAACAGATCTTTAACAGAATTATGCGCACTTACTCTACTCACATCCATTATACTCTGTAAGACTTGAAGACTGGTTATGCCATTAACACCAGCTGTCCAAAACTCTCAAACACATGGTAAAAGGTCTAATAGTGTATAAAAGCACATGCTGCAAAGAAGGATAATAGATGCAATGAGTCTAAATTAATAGATTGTCTAGGAATGATGTGATAAGACTGCTGAGATAGATACTACTAGCTTTTTACACACATTTTCTATTGACATAATTTGTTATCTTTCAGGCTAGACATTTCTTATAACTGTGCAGGTTCCCCCCACCCCCGACATCCAGACATAGAGCATTATCGGATGGGTGGATTATCAAGTTTCCCTCCCATTGTCTGGCCTCCTGCTGCTGTCCCACAATAGCACCGGTCCCTTTACACGGGGAGGGTAAGAGGAAGCAGCAATGACCATGTGGCCCTTTCAGGGGGTGTTTATGTCACACCTCTTTTCCTTCACATAACAGGAAATGGTGGCATATTCTGTTTATTTTTTAAAAAGACAGATTAAAAGGGCTCTATTTTGTGATGGAAAAATGAGTGGACGTAGCGGGAGGAACGTGGGAGGCGGATATCATAGTCCCATTTTTACCCTGTCCTGGACGGGGTTGCACTCTCCCTAAAGGATTGGGTCCATAGTTTGGGGGTGCTCTTGGATCCAGAACTGTCACTTGAGGCACAGGTGAACTCAGTGGCAAAGAGCACCTTTTATCAGCTCAGGCTGATATACCAACTATGCCCTTATCAGGACAGAGATAGCCTAGCTACAGTTATCCATGCTCTGATAACCTCTCGTTTGGATTACTGCAATGCGTTATACGTGGGGCTGCCTTTGAAAACGGTCCGGAAACTTCAGCTGGTACAAAACAGGGCAGCCCGTTTACTAGCAGGGACTGGCCAGCAAGACCATATCACGCCAGTCCTTCTGCAACTTCATTGGCTGCCAGTCCAGGTCCAGGCCCGATTCAAAGTGCTGGTATTAACATTCAAAGCCCTAAACAGCGTGGGGCCAGGTTATTTGAAGGAACGCCTCCTCCCATATGTGCCTGCCCAGACCTTAAGATCATCCACAGGGGTCCTTTTCCATGAGCCCCTGGCGAAGGAAGTGAGGCAGGTGGCTACTAGGAGGAGGGCTTTCTCTGCTGTGGCACCCCAGCTGTGGAACGAGCTCCCCGGAGAGGTTTGCTTGGTGCCTACATTGTTTTCCTTTCATCGCTAGCTGAAGACCTTTTTATTTTCTCAGTATTTTAACACCTAATTTAACTTAAATTTAAACTCTGCTGTTTTAATCTCATATTTTAACCTATATCAATTTTTGCTGTGTGGTTTTATCCTGGTTATGCTTTTTATATTGTATATTGTATTTGTGTTTTTAAATTGTTGGTTGTTTTATTATGTTCTTCATGGTTTTAATTTTTGTGAACCGCCCAGAGAGCTTCGGCTATTGGGTGGTATAGAAATGAAACGAAATAAATAAATACATAAAATAAAGGACACACAAACATCCGTAAGTGGGCACTAGTGAGTGTGTGATAAAATGCTCACAGTCACAGCAACAAAATTAACAGGCTTAGCTATCTGGTGGGATAGGTCTTCCATGCAAAACTCATTTCTTGCCCTTTTTCTTGAAATGCCAGAGAGTGCATGGCCAGGGGGTAGGGAGTGGTATTGTGGTTGTATGTTTATTTGAATTGCTATTTGTACTTTGTGAATTATTGTTAGCATTACTGATGCTCTGTTATTGTTAATTATTGTTCTTTATTGCTCTTTGCATACATTGCTTACTATATTCATATTGCTATATATTTATTCTTACATGTTTATATTGTTGGGTTATATTGTTAGCTGCTTCAGTTTTCTTTAGAAAAGAAATTCTTGTTTAACAATAAAAAAAGCAAAGTTGGTTATGCTGATCCATGACACAAACAAAAATCTGTGATATCTTTGGGCAATATGTTTGTTAGGAATAACAAAACTTCCCCCCTGTCAATGATACCTGCTTCATGCTTAGTAAACCACAGAAAAAGAAATGATAATTAATGTAGCATTAGCTCCGTTAGTCACCTATTAGCAATGCAGAAAAAATTTGATCAAGCTTAAAATGTACAAAGTGGCACTCCTGGAAAATTTTAATGCCTAATTTAAACAATAGCCACCACCAAAAATATTTGTTTAATCTTTATTCTAGTGGTAGTCGATTTGATTCAATAGGTGCCAAAACAGTGCATTTAGGTTACTGCCTGCCTTCCACAACTTGCTAGAAAAATACAACATACAGGATTCATATAGAATCTACCTACTCAATAAATTACCTTAGGGTCATGCAGTTCATTTTCAGATTCAGTTTTGAAAAATAATGGTTTCCTATACAGTTAGCTTAACAGAGTTAAAGATTCCTGTGGAGGACAAGGAATTTGATATGCAGGGGATAATACTTGAAAGAAGGAGAGTTCCTTTCATGTTTCTGAGCCTCATGAATGTGTGAAGTACTATATAAATTAACCTGTAGTAATAGGGCAGCTTTAAAGCCTTTATGGATTTTTGATATCATTTGCAAAAGGTCAAGATTGTGGAGTTATAAATGAGTTATATTAACCTTCTGCTTCAGCTTATATTAATCTTTCAACTTTCAACCACATTCCTAGCCACTGATTCCTAAATTTGGGAGGTGGGAAGCAGCAAATGGGCTACTCAAGTTTTCTGAGTACCGTGCAATGCAGTAGAAAAAACACCCATGAAACTGCAGGCTTGTTTGTGGGTACCCTTCATAGCCCCCCCCCCCCGCCCCAAAACCCAACAACAACAAAATCTTACTACTTTCTATGGGGCTACTATGCATCTAACTATGCCCTGGCATAGCAAAGCAAACCTTGACAAAACAAAAGGCCACACAAAATGGCTGCCAATCAGAAGTCACTCGGTACTGCTCTCCCTCGGCAGGGGCCACTGTTGATGTGCAGGGCTCACTATGTCAGACAGAATGGATTTTCTCTACATTAATGCTTGTGGTAGATTTGGAAAAAAATCTCCCCTTCTATGCATTGCATCCTGTTCTGCTTACTAAGTGGAGATAACACTACAGGGGTGGGTGGGGAATAAGTCTTTATATGGCTACCATTTTGCTTCCTATATCATAAAAGCAAGTAAAGAAAAATGCAATTGTATTGTACTTGCGTATAAGAAAAGGACATATCGTCTGTATTATTTATTTATTTATTACATTGATATCCCACCACTTTTCCTCCAAGGAACCCAAGGTGCCGTACATAATCCTCCTCCTCTCCATGTTATCCTTACAACAACAACCCTGTGAGGTAGGTTGGGCTGAGAGTCTGTGACTGGCCCAAAGTCACCCAGTGAGTCTCCATGGCCGAGTGGCAACTAGAACCCGGTTCTCCTGACTCCCAGTTCAACACCTTAGCCACTATTCTCATTTTTCAGAAAATTAATTTTTAAGTAGCTATTGCAGTCATCATCTTTTCCTGTAAAATCTCACATTGAATGATAAGGGATAGATCTGAGTGGATTTGTGCCTGTTCTATCATTAGTAGCATCCTACATGTATTCTTCTCCTTTGTGCTATGATTTTTTCTATTGGTGAATTCAAAAGGATGAACTGAAGGAATGGAAAGAATTATGAAACAGGTAATGTTCTCCTTGTTTCAGGACAACCTAATGGATTGTTTTGATATGTGACAGATGTGCAGCCACTGTGAGATTGTGACTTGCCGTCTCGTGCTACAAGGCAGATTTCTTTCATATGTTTCCCAGGAGGTGATGACTTTGATTTTACCACACATCTCTGCTATGACAGAGCACTCAAATGACTTGTTTCCACACTAGGAAATTCATATCACAGGTGTTTTTACCACACATCACCCACCACTTCAGCTGTTCATCTAAATCTATTCACAGAACATTCACAGTAGAAACAAGGCAAATAAGAATATGAAGTTAGTAATTATAGCTGGGGAAAGTGCAGCTCCAAGGGGCTTATCCTTATTTATTATTTTTATTTTTACTTCTTCTAATCTTAGTAACTAAGGGCTTGCACACAATGAAATGAGCAGAATTGAAATCCTAAGGCAATGCTAAATAGCCCCCACACATTATGCTTGACTGGTAATTTACACACATGTTGATGCCATACGGATGGTTTCAGATTTTAACATTCCTGCATGCACGTGGCTCTCTGCAAGTTCGTGTAGAATACTGAAGAGCAAAACATGTAGACAAGGCCGTTATGAATAATTCACTGAGAGAAAATGCCTCCTACTGGGACTAGCTATTTTTGTTCACACATTTATTCATTTATTTATTGTGGGGGGATTAAAAAATAAATAAAAGGAGTAGCATATAGCCACAGTGGCAACAGGCAGAGATGAACAACATTTCAACGACATATGTCATTGCAAAGCGAAAGGAGTTGATTTTATGAACTGTCGACTGGATGGCAATGACGGAGAGCAAGAGGGTTAATCCACAAATTGACATCACGCTGCTCTTCTAACTCTGCACACACCTGTTTCATGCTCAGATTACTAGCTTTTCATGGTCACCATTTCATGGGTCATTAATTATCTTGGCTGTATTTGTACTGAAGCTTAACCCAGTGTTTTGCAATTATGTTTTCCTTACAGTCATTGATTGCACCTCAATGGAGTCATCGCTATCTGAGGAGGAATTCTCCCTAAATCCATCAGGGCCTCAGAATTAGTACTGACTGCCTCTGCTCTTTTCCTCACTTCAGGGACAAAGGAGAATGGGATCAAATAGGTCCTTGGTGTCATTTCACAGTACATATTTTTAAAAGCCGAATTCACCAGCAGTGACACTTTGCTGTCCTCCAGGAGATGTTTCTTTGAAGTATGACACTCTAGTGACAGAAGGAATCGCAGTAGCTGAATACGCCTCTAACTCAGTTTGGGTTAATGAACCAGAAGAACCTGAAAGAGTCTTTGAGAGAATGGGACCCAGAGGAGTAGAAGTGACCAACTTCCACTTCTGCAGTCTTACCTTTCTTCATTTGGTCTGACATTTTTGTTGAAGACTAGCAGCCTATGGCAATGAATTGATGGTATAAGACAAGAAAGATGCAGACTTTTTTTTTAAAGTAAATATATGGGAAATGTAGCTGACAGGGTCACATGTTTGCCTAGCAGAGTGAGTGGATCAAAAAAGAAAATGCAGATCTCAGTTTTCATACTTTTTAAAAAATACATTACCTCCATATTGAAAAGTAGACAAGCAAAAAAAGAACACCAACATGACTGTGCAAAGACAAAAGGAAATTGTGTGTCATTCTTTTGAGCCATAGAAGGAAGTATTTTCCTCATTGAGTTGATTGAACTGGGGGGTGGATGTATGTTAGTCTTTTGAAAGGCAAATCTTAGTCTTGTGCCTAAGGAATACAATGACTAATAATGTTCACAAAATACCAGGTGGTCTCTGTCCTAAAGTTCGTTTTGTTTTGTTTTTTTAAAAAAGTGCTATGAGAAGGCTTTCCTATTCTGAATAATTAAGCATGGAACTGAATTATTTAAGTGGCATGGGGAAAGTGTGTTGATATGATCAAGCCACAGTTAAACATTTTCACTGATTTCAACAAAACAAATGTAAGCTGGTGCTAGTAAGCAGTATTTTGAAAGTCTCTTTCTCCAAGCACTGAAGAGTAAATGGTTGAACATATACCAACAAAATGCAGAATTTTTCTCTTACCTATGTAAACATGAATGATGAAACTAGAAACCTGATGCTAAATACATTTATCTGGGAATAAGCACCATTCTGTTGTGGAACAGGATAATATATATTTAAAGTAAAAAAATGATAACATAAGCATGTGTAACCATGTACATGTCCACCTGACTATACCCATTGACTGGCTTCTCATGATCACAATGGCTTGTCATGGCTTATTTATCTCATGATGAATGACAGCACCCACAGGCACCAGATTGCCTATTCATGTCATGTCATGTCTTATGAACCCAGCGAGGGTGGTAGTTGGCGAGGTTATCAAACCACCCACAACCCTAAAACATGGCTTCTTGAGTGTTCACCACCCCTACAACCCACCCTCGCCGGGTTCACACAACACAACAAACCGCAGTTCAAAATGGCCATCTGTATGCACTGCAAAGCCCTGGGGGTTAATTAAACCTGCAGTGGTTTAGCATGATGTACGAACAGTTGTGGTTTTCTTAATAATAAAAGAGAAAGGATGTTGCAGTGAGAGCATCAGCCCCAGTGAGACCCAGCATTCTCAAGTTGGCTGAGGTCAAGCCTGTTGTTTCTTCTCCCATCACCTCCTGTCCTCTGGGTAGTCATTTGGGAATTTGAATCCAAGTCCCACTGGGATTCAACTCAAACATCCTAACTCCTATGTAATTCTGTGATTCCTCTTGCAATACTTGTCACATTGTCGAATGGCTGTACTGACAAGAACACAGATTTAATTAAAATATGGCTTTCTTTCCACTTCTGTCGTAGATTAACAAGATTTTGCTCTGTGGTACTGGACATGAAAGATGAACAAACCACTAGTTACAGAAGTATTAGATCCATGATCACTAATTTCAGATCATTTATGATCACAGTAAAGCTGACAAATGCAAATTCAAATATTTAAATAATCCCTACATTTCCCGTCTCTTAGGGAAATGAAGAGCATGTGACAATATCAATACTGTACTCAGTGAGGGACGAACTACACATGAAGTTACTCATGTGGTTGGCCCTTGAGGACAGTATTTTTCTCTCACAAATAGCCCGGTGGGGCTGGGGGAATGATCTGGATAAGAGCTGCAGCAGCAGGGTGGGTCTGTGTTAAAGCCCCACTTTCACCCCACTCAAGGAACCTAATCTGTCTGAGACCTCCCATGTTGGCTTCTGGTGAAAGAAAAATCCTGCCCTCAAGCGGAAACCACATGATTAATGTAATATGTAGTTTGGTTCTCCATAAAGAACATCAACTGATGACATGAAAGCAAAAGCATGATTGAATGAAGATATACATGTAAAGGCTACATATTTTTGTCTCTTTCCTTAATCGCTGGCTTCCTTTCCTCTCTCTCTCTCTCTCTCTTTTTAAGTCATCACAATTCATGACCCAGTTAATTGTACTCTTTGGTGACCTAGGTTAGGACAATCTAAAAGCAATGGAAGAAGCAATGGAACAAAAAGGGAACAGACCACATGCCTTTAAAATAAAATTAATATTGTATTAAATATGGGTTTGATCCAATCATGTTTCTGAGTGTAAACAACTTGCTTGGACCAGAAACAGAGGCCTGAATAAATAAAGATGTAGGAAATACATAAGAAACCCACCCCCAATTCCCTGCCACTCTCCTCATACCACCTGAATGTGCTTGCATTAGCTGATGATGGGGAAAACAATATTGACCCTTGTGACATTCTGTAGCATGTGGATGCTGCTTGACAGGACTAAGGGGTGGGTGTGTGAGTGTGGGTGTGTGCCCGCGCGCATGTGTGACAAAAAGAAGGCAATTTTGTAAAATCTGTTCTCTATGCTCATCGATGAAACTGGATTTTTTTTCTAATGTTCAAAATTTGCACAAATTCACATTTGCACAAATTCGCACTTGCAAAAAATTGCAAAGCCCCCCCCCCCCCCAATGCATGTTCATACTTTAGGTGATGGGGAAATGTGCACTGTAGGCTGGTGTTTTTTTATCTATTTTATGCATTCTTCTACAACTGAATTTGTGTAAAATTCTGGAAAGCAAAAAAAAAACTGGTCCATAAGTCCATGGGATCCATGTGACTCAGGAACATCCAATCTGCTGCAGAATCCATGGGTTGGATTCAAAAAATCCAAACTCCTTTAATTTCTTTGCAGATTTTTTCCTATATCCCTAACTATAGATATACTATACTGTTGATAGTATTTAAAACAAACAACTTTTGTTTTCCACACACAAGCACACACACTTTATTTTCCATCTTTATTTTGCTTTCTGTCTATTCTGTAGGGAAGAAGTGCTGTTCCCCTGTAGTCCATGCTATGGGTCTATTCTGCACTATTACAAAAAGGTTGTCACTAAACTGAACAGAGGATTGAACTCCAAGATCTCAACTTGCATCATGCTGATTTTCCAAAAACAGGTTTGTTGGGAATCACTGTCAGAATCATATTTATACACGGTCATATTTATAACCCAAATTTGTTGGCTAAAGTTATCTCCTTTTCTTTTCCCTCATACAGTTTATCATTCCTCTACTCAGCAAAGATTTCTTAGCTCTTTTATCATTCTCTAGAAGGATAGTGGAAAGATTTTAATCAAATCCTCGTACCTCATTCAGACACATCCTCCATGCTTGCAAAAACCACAAACGAGTCTGCGGAATCCATGGTTTGGTGCGCTACACACAATATACAACAGATCAAACTGTGCAAATATCTAGATGGATTTTATGCTGTTTCATTTTCATGATGGAATTCCTCCTTATTTTTGAAGATATATATATAGAGAGAGAGAGAGAGAGAGAGAGAGAGAGAGAGAGAGAGAGAGAGAGAGAAATCCTATTGGTTCCATGCTTCTCATTGTGTTTCCTTAAGGTATAAAGCCAAGCCTCACACTATCACTTAACCCGAAAGCTCTGTAAACCATCAGCAGAAGAGGCTGAATGGCACTTGTTTTATAATTACCCCTAAATTAATAGAGACAATATACTTTAGATTTCCAGATGCTGGTGACAAATAGCAAGGGATGGGCCATCCTATGAACATTATATCCTACTTGTGAACTTCCTAGAGGCATTTCTTTGGTTGGCTTGTGAAGACAGAGTTTTGGTCTGATTATGTGAGAAAGTACGTCTGCTTTCAACATAAAGTTGTAAGACTGGTTGTTGGATAGGAGAGGATTAATAGAGCCAGGTGTGCTGATGATGGCTGTCTTAATAGGCCTAGTGGAGTAATTGGCCTTCACAATGACCAGGAATTACCTGAAAGGAGGATACCTCTACCCTTCTCACACACTCCTGGCCGGAGTTTTGTAATCTAGGTGTTGGTTCAGGAAATGAAGGGTGTAGGTCAGGGTGCAAGTTTGAGTCTGAGAAAGTGATACATGGAGCTGACTTTGGCCTTTGAAAACTTATTAGGGTGTGGCTGCCTCCCTAAAGGCTGGAAGTGAAGCAGTAGGGGGGGTGCGCGCGTGTGTGCATGCGCATGCGCATGCAGTGTGCCTCCACTTATGCTCATGCAGTATATTTGCAAGCAAACACAAATATTAAAAACACCAATAACCATTCAATGACCGCCTTCCAAAGTAAACCAAAGCTAGATAATTCCTGGATGCCCCTGGAATGCCTTGCCCTTACAATAAATAAATTCCTGATCCATATTATTAGTAACATCAGATAACAATTAATTCACAATCCACATTGTTAGTAGCATCCCAGTACCCTTCATAAAATAATGGTGAGAGGGAAGAGGCATGAAAAATATCACTTGATCCAAAAAAAGAACAAAGAATCTTGCAGCACCTTAAAGATGAACACATTTTATTATGACATAAGCTTTCTTGTTTGTGATAGCACTTTTCAGAAGTGAATTGAATGGATTATCAATATATGTGTAGGCAGCTCCACTTCCAATCCGTGCACATTCATTTTCATGTCTGAAATGAGACTGCCTGTGTATGTTTGTTTCCATCTCTGAAATAAGCCTATATGTTTACAATTAGGGATGTATGGATTTTATTAAACCTGTTCCATCTGTGTTTCACAGATTGTCAGGGGCCTTTTGTTCTGTCGTCCACTCATTGACGGAATCGGATTTTGCTAAGGGATGTCCAAGAATTTCGTTCTTGTTTGCGAGTCCACATTAATGCAAATGCGCCCTAGCACACTGCTTCCCCTCCCACCTACACACATTGATCATCACCATGGGTTTTATTCATAGTAAGATCCCTCATGGCAGCACTTCAGCATCTAGCAATTCATAAAACATGTTTCCATTTGAGCCACAGAAGGGAGCATGCTGCATGCTCAGCTTGGCACACAATCCTTTGATCACATGTCACATCTGTTTGGAAAGCAAAATATATTAGGAACATGGGAAGCAGCCTTATACTGTGTAAGACCCTTCATTCATCTAGCCCAGTATTGTTAACATTGACTGGCAGCAATGGCTCTCCAGGGGTTAGGCAGGATTCTTTCCTATCTGTACCTGGAAATGCCAAGCATTGAACTTGGGACCTTCTGCATGCAAAGCAAGTGCCACTGAGCCAAAGCTCTTCTCCTTACTGGATCAGCTCCGCCAGTAAGTTTAACACCCCTGGATTTTGAGTAAATTTACTTCAGCATAAAATAGACATAAATAGTCATTTTGGTCCATTCTGCAATAGACCAATACCTTTATTTGGAATAACCAAAACATTACAGCTTGCTCACAATTTTGTGCCATTTTGCAAGGTCTCCTAATAAAGGTATTGCCCTGCTATAGATTCAGCATCAGATTAATTGAAGGCCAGGATCTCCTATTTGAAATCTACCTACACACACACACACACACACACACACACAGAGAGAGAGAGAGAGAGAGAGAGAGAGAGAGAGAGAGAGAGGGAGTCATCACACAGGGGAAAATCTTGTTTCTCCGGCCACGCATTTGTCCCTCATTACTTCCTCTTTTGAAGTAAACAACGTGCACATGGCCCATTCAGTGGGCCGTTTTGATCCTGCTGCTTCTCCTGCACACAGCAGGAGATAGCAGCAACTTCCATCTTTAAAAATAAGTTGGACTTCCTGGGGTGTTTTTTTGTGGTGTGAAGAAGGCTAGAAGGTGCGGGAGGTGTGTGCAAGGCAAACAACTTTATTTATTTATTTATTTATTTATTTATTTATTTATTTATTTATTTATTACATTTTTATACTGCCCAATAGCCGAAGCTCTCTGGGCGGTTCACAAAAAACATTGTGAGAGGGACATGCGAAAATCCGTGAGTGCCCAGTAATGAGCGTGGCATAAAATGATCATCTTATGGAGCTCTCTCACACACACATATTTACATTTGAAAAGCAGACTCCCATCCAACATCACAATATAGAACTGTTGTTGTGAGAGCTCACACCGGAACCTCTTTGAGTGCCAAGATTATGTGCATCCAAGGATATCATGGCACTGATAATTCTATGTCACAGAACTAGCTTCACAGTTCTTTAGATCATAGCTAAAGTTAAACTGCATCAATGAAATAAAATCAAAGTTACATTATTTTCTAAAGCGGTTCCCTCCAAGGAGTCTTTGAAAAATAGATTGCAAACATTTTCTAAGGCAAAATTAAAGCCACAGCCACCATTTTTAAAACCAGATAGTGCCTGTAACTCTCATCTTCACATAGTTGAAATCACTCCATCGGAATCACTCCATTCTGTTAGCGGGGGAGAGACAGGCAATGGTTTTCTGGACTGGGAGGGAAGGAGCAGGAGAGGGTTTCAATCTCATAGAGTTGAACCAGAAAACTTAATCAAACCCTGCTTGACCTTGAAAACAAGATTAAGTGTTTAATCTAATCTGGAAACACAATGCTCTGAAGAAACACTGCTGGAACTGGAGACGCTTAAATCAACCTTTGATGTAAGAGTAACCCAGAGGGCAGCTTCCTTTTCATTCTTTGTCTGACCAACATAAGCTCAGTCTTTATTAGTCAGGAGTCTGGACACATGCTGGTCTTGCTTTAAAGAAATAAAAAGGTATGTGTGGAGTGGTGGTGTACAATTCTATTTCACTTTTCAAATAGTGCACATTGCAACATGTTTGCAATGCACACCCCGGAAAGAAGACATGTAAACAGGGGAGATGCGGTGGACATTGCTTACTTGGACTTCCAAAAGGCTTTTGATACAAGACCCTCACCAAAGACTCCTGAACAAACTTATCAGTCATGGAAAAAGGGGAGAGGTCCTCTTATGGATCAGTAACTGGTTAAAGAACAGAAAGCAGAGAGTAGGAATAAATGTTAAATAGTGGGGTCCCACAGGGATCTTTACTGGGACCAATTCTTTTCAACTTGTTCATAAATGATATGGAATTAGGAGTGAGCAGTGAAGTGGCCAAGTTTGCAGATGACACCAAATTATTTAAGGTGGTTAAAACAAAAAGGGATTGTGAGGAGCTCCAAAAGGATCTCTCCAAACTGGGAGAGTGGGCATCCAAATGGTAGACATGATTCAACGTAAGCAAGTGTAAAGTGATGCACGTTTGGGGGCGGGGGTCCCATCTACAAGTATAACCTGGTGGGATCTGAGCTGGCAGTTACTGACCAAGAAAAAAATCTTGGGGTTTTAGCGGACAGTTCAATGAAAATGTCAACTGCTGTCAAGAAGGCAAACTCCATGTTAGGCATTGTTAGAAAAGGAATTGAGAATAAACTGCCAGAATCATATATCTATGGTACAACCACATTTAGAATACTATGTACAGGTTTGGTCACCACACCTAAAAAAAGATATTAATTTTTCCTCCTAAACTTTCTCCTCATCTCTCATTCTCTCTTACTGTCAATGATGTTACGCTTACTCCAGTCAAGGAAGCTCGTAGTCTTGGCTTTATATTTGATTCCTCGCTCTCCTTTATTCCTCATACTGAGGCAGTAGCTAAATCCTGTCATTTTTTCCTGTATAATATTGCCAGGATTCGATCATTTTTGTCTGTCTCTTCTGCCAAGACTCTTGTTCATGCATTGGTTATTTCTCGGTTGGACTACTGCAACCTTCTTCTCACTGGCCTTCCTTCTTCTCACATCAGTCCGTTGGTTTCTGTTCACCACTCTGCTGCTAATCATCTTCTTGGCTCGCCGCTCTGACCATGTAACTCCACTTCTGAAATCTCTTCATTGGCTTCCAATTCACTTCAGAATCCAATATAAACTTCTCCTGTTGACCTACAAAGCTTTTCACTATCTAGCTCCTTCCTATCTCTCCTCTCTCATCTCACACTATTGCCCCGCTCGTGCTCTTCGCTCCTCTGATGCCATGTTTCTTGCCTGCCCAAAGGTCTCTACTTCCCTTGCTCAGCTTCGTCCATTTTCTTCTGCTGCCCCTTATGCCTGGAACGCTCTTCCAGAACATTTGAGAACTACAAGTTCAACCGCAGCTTTTAAAGCTCAGCTAAAAACTTTTCTTTTTCCTAAAGCTTTTAAAACTTGATTTTGTTCTGACTTTATACTGTTAGTTTTACCCTACCCAATGCCTGTTTACCCTACCCTGTGCCTGTTTGCTCTCTCTTCCCCTCCTTATTGTTTTATTATGGTTTTATTAGAATGTAAGCCTATGCGGCAGGGTCTTGCTATTTACTGTTTTACTCTGTACAGCACCATGTACATTGATGGTGCTATATAAATAAATAAATAAATAAATAAATAATAGAAAAAGGGCAGAAAAGGGCAACTGAAATGATCAAGGGACTGGAGCATCTCCCCTGTGGGGGATGGTTACAAAAGTTGTGATTGTTCAGCCTGGGGGGAAAGGAGGCAGGGGGAGACATGGTAGAGGTGTACAAAATTATGCATGGTGTGGAGAATGTTGTTTAACATCTACATGAAACCGCTGGGAAAGAACATCCGGAGGCATGGGGAGGGGTGCTCTCAGTATGCCAATGACACCCTAATATATTTGTCTTTGCCTTCAACAACAGCATCAGCTCAAGATAGTGTGTCTCTTCTGAATGAATGCTTGGAGGTGGTAATGGGCTGGATGAGGAAAAACAAACTGAAGCTGAATCCGGGTAAGACAGAGGTACTTACTGTTAAAGGCCCCAACCTGGGTTTGGAGGTGTTTCAACCAGTTCTGGATGGGGTTACATTCCCCCTGAAAGACTGTGTTCATAGCTTGGGGATGCTCCTGGATCTGTTACTCCAAATGACAGCTCAGATAGATGCGACGGCCTGGAGTGCCTACTATTAGCTTGAGCTGATATGCCAGCTGCACCTCTTCCTAGAGTCAGAAGACCTAAAGATGGTAGTGCATGCACTTGTAACTTCAAGGCTCAACTTCTGCAATGCGCGCTACATAGGGCTACCTTTGTGCCTAGTCTGGAAATTTGAACTAGTTCAAAATATGGCAGCCAGGTTGGTCACTGGTACATGTAGGGGTGACTATATTACACCAACTTAAAAATCACTGGCTGCCAATTAGTTTCTGGGTGACGTATAAAGTGTTGGTTATTACCTTTAAAGCTCTACATGGTTTGTGTCCAGGTTACCTGTGGGATCGCCTTCTCCCATACAATCCGCCCTGCAATCTCAGGTCCTCTGGGAAGAATTTACTTCAGTCAGCCAAAACTAGGCTGACAACCATTACACTGAGGACTTTCTCTTCTGCTGCTCCCAGACTGTGGAATGGCCTGCTGGAAGAGATCTGCCAGCTTAATTGTCTTTCTGAATTTAAAAAAGCTATAAAGACAGATCTCTTCCGGCAGGCCTACCTAGTTGAATTTTAAAATGTCTTAAAAGATGTTGAGATTTTAATAATATATTGGTTTTATATTTTTAATCAGTTTTATGTATTTTTGTATTCATTGTTGTTCCCCACCTTGATCCAGAGGGAGAGGTGCCTAAGAAATAATAATAATAATAAGGATAAGAATAAGAATAAGAACAACAACAAGTAGAACCAGGGGTCATCCCATGAAGCTGATTGTTTGGAGATTCAGGACAGATGAAAGGGAACATTTCTTCACATGGCACAAAGTTAAACTATGGAATTCACTCCCACCCCTTTTGAGATGTCTCAGGCATTTATCATTATTCCTTGACTTGTTTTCCCTCAGCCCTACCCACTGCGATTTCTAAATTACCTATTTAGAGGCTATTCTGGATTGACACCGCAACAACTTTAACCAACTGCTAATTCAGATCAGGGAGGGGGAATATCCTATTCAGCCCTGAAGCAACAAGCAAATTCTCACATTGCCATAATCTGGCAAGGAAGGTGGATTGCCACCCTCAACTGGAGACCATTCAGGGAGGATGGTAAACTATGTTAAAGCCCCTACATCATGACTTCCTATTTGTTGCACTTCACAAGGCAGCATTCTTATTGGCTGCTCAGTATCAGGCTTAGTCATGCTGTTCCTTCCCCTCCTCAGATGAAGGGCCATCAGATGAAGGGAGAGAAATTCCAGGAGACAAAATACTGGTATAAAACTTTCAAGAACATACTATTAGCTTGATGAGAACATTTTATGCATGCATATAGAAGGAAACTGGTTGACTTGATAAACACGAGGCAGGAGCTGCGATATCTAACTCTAAATGGCCCAAATGGAGAATGCCCTATTATATTTCATTCTCTTTCTCTGAAATTCTGTGTATACACATCATAGGATCATAGGATCATAGAATAACAGAATTGGAAGGGGCCTACAAGGCCATCGAGTCCAACCCCCTGCAATTCTATGATGTGTATACACAGAATTTCAGAGAAAGAGAATGAAATATAACAGGGCATTCTCCATTTGGGCCATTTAGAGTTAGATATCACAGCTCCTGCCTCGTGTTTATCGTCAACCAGTTTCCTTCTATATGCATGCATAAAATGTTCTGTGTTCTGATATGGGCTTTGTCTCCAGGCTTCTGAGAGAAAATGATTGGAAATGTAATGTGCTAAAAATGCAAAACAGACACCATTCAGGTTAGCCTCCTGTACTATATTGCTTTAATAAACCACACTTCCCATCACAGGTCAATGGAATACACCTGCTCACTGACAGAGTAGAAATATATCTGAATTAATTCTGAGCCACTCCCAGGAACAGCTTCTTCTCTAATTTTGCTAGTGGGGAAGACAGAACATATTGTGAACACAAGACAGTCTGCTTTTGCCAACTACCACACACAGCAGCTAGAACTAAAAGAGGATTTAGGAGTACAAAAATCCTGTCTTCACTCACTTTTTATTTTTCCCTTTATGCCAAGGGAATATTCCCTCAATTTTTGGAACACTACTTGTAGGTATGAACTGTCATCTTTGTTAGACTGAGCCTCTATCATGAAAACTGGTCTAAAACCAGAGTGGGGGGGGGGGAGTGGAAAGAGAGGATCAGGACTGAGCCAAGACATTTTTCTGACTGAGACAAAGAACAAGATGGTGCCCATCCCTATTTCACATGCAGAAACCACCCTGACAGGCAGATGAATCTACTTTAATGCTGGGAACAGGACAGCATCTCTACCACATCTAAGGGCAAGAGGCTAGTTTAGGAGGTGCAGTACAGGAAGTCACGTGGCATATACATCTCTGTCCTTCCCTGCTACTCCACCCCCCCACCAAACAACTACTGTCTGAGGTGGCCACCTCACTTTGTCTAGCGGTAGGGCTGGTCCTGGAGAGGATACAATTTAATGAATATCGTTAAAACTAGGGGTGTGCACAGACCCCCCGCTCCGCCCTGTGGGCCGATCCAAAAATTTCGGATCGGCCCACTCCACTCCGCGCCGCTCCGCCCATACTCCGCTCCTCTTCGCCGCGGAGCTCCGGCTCCGAATCGGAGCTCCGCAATGGAGTGGAGTGGTGCCAGGTAAGGCCGGGAGAGGAGGGTGGGGGGGTTACCGGGCCCTGCCGCCTTCGCCGCCTGTGCGGCGACGGCAGCAGAGCCCGGTAAGGGACCAAGGGGTAGGGGGGGCCTTACCGGCCTCCGTCCGCGGTCCGTCGGCTTCTTCAATTGAGCCCGCGGTTCAGCCAGGAAGTCTGGTCTGCAAGTGCGGCCTAGACTTCCTGGTTGAACCGCGGGCTCAGTTGAAGAAGCCGAGGGACCGCGGACGGAGGCAGGTAAGGGAGAGGAGGGGGGGTTACTGGGTCCTGCCGCTGTCGCCGCATGGGCGACAGCGACAGCAGCAGGGCCCGGTAAACCCCACTTACCTTTCTGGCGGAGCTCCGGATCGAGGCGAAGGATCCACCTTCACCTCGATCCTCTTCACCATGCTCCGCCAGCCCCCCAATCCTCTTCGCCTCCACCTTAAGGGGAGGCAAAGCACCCCGCTCCGCTTCTAATTCGCCGGTCCGATTAGAAGTGGAGCACATCCCTAGTTAAAACCAAGGGCAATGTGGTGTGGGTTGACCCAGTGCTAACACTGACTATGAGAGTTGAAGTAGACTGAGAAGCCTCACGTCAATTAGTAGTTACAGAACAATGTAAAGTGAACACATTTATGGACTTCTGGAATGGTGTATAATTGCACTGAGAATGTTTTACCATGGTAACAAATACAAATAGGCCTATTTCTGACATGCTGTGTCCTTGACTAGCCATTTCAGGTACTGTTCTACCTTGAATTATTTCTGCTGGTTTGCTGGGCAAGAAAAATGCTTCCCAAATGGCTACTTGTAATGTGCAAAGCAATGATGGGGTTTTTTGCCTTGAATGTGAACTTTTAATAAATACAAGTCATGAGTAAAAATTATCCACAAACATGTTAGAACATAATTTCCCAGGCCTTTTGAAGTATGGGATTGCCTTCTCCCATACAATCCGCCCCGCACATTCAGGTCCTCTGGAAAGAATCTTCTTCAGTCAGCAAAGACTAGGCTGACAACCATTACCCAGAGGACCTTCTCTTCTGCTGCTCCCAGACTGTGGAATAGCCTGCCGGAGGAGACTCGTCAGCTTGACAATCTTTCAGCATTCAAGAAAGTTATCAAGACTGATCTCTTCCGGCATGCCTATCCAGTAGAATTTTAGGATACTTTTAGAATGCTTTTAGGATGTTTTTGTAAACAGTGTATACTATGTTTTCAATTAGTATTTTTATGTATTTTATGCTTGCTGTTGTTCCCTGCCATGATCCAATCGGAGAGGCGGGTAAGAAATATGTTGTTGTTGTTGTTGCTGCTGTTGATATTATTATTTCCCTTTTCTGCATCTATCTACTCACATAGAGCCTAGAAGCCTCATCAAGTACACACTGGGTCTCTTCTTATACACTTGCATCTTCCTAATCCATCTAGCTCCTATCCCCTCCCAGCTTCATTTCTGTTCCTATTACTAGGTATTTCTGAGGTAAATGAGTCCATAATAGTGAGGACCTTCTGACCACACTCCTTTGTTACAGTAATCCCAGTTGTATTATGATGCAGACCTGAAGAAAGCATAAGCCTTGACTATTTTCAGTTCTATTACCCTCCCCATATATTTATTTTTTGCTCATTTGATGGGGAAAAGGGTACTCAAAGACGTCCATTGGAGGCAAGCTATGTAATGTAACAAGGTTTTTCTCATGAGAGTATGGTATGTACTGAAAACTCACACTATCAAATCTTCCTTCATATTCAGTATACTATTATTCAGGTGAATGGCTCCATTAACATCACTGGGATAGGTCATTTCTGTCAGAAGTCAGTCATCATGATGAATTAAGACATGTCCCATTGTGAAAATGCTTAGTCCATAACTGACTTCTGAAGCTGAAGCGGAGTCCTTGCCTGCTGTACGTACATTTCATTCTGACCCTTACCTTTTAGAGTCATTCAGGAACATTCTGAGGAGAGAGAGAAAATCTCCAATACAGAATTACATTAACAATACCTGAAGGGTAACTGAGAGTAGATTTGAAACAAACTTTTGTCTAAATCAAAAACCTGCAACATTTGACTACATTTCCCCTGAATATCACCTATTTTGCACTGCAACTCAGTACTTCTCCAGGGGGCTGTGCCCCGGGGGTGGGTGGGGGTGGCCTGGTGTCAAATGTAAAATGACACTGCAATTGTGCACCATCACCCCCAAGGCTTTCCGCCAAAGCTGCAGAGAAAAATAGTCAGGGACTTACCTTGACTTTTTTCTCTGGAGTGAGGTGAGGATGCACAAGATGGCGTCAAGACAGCCCCAAGGCCTTGCTCTGGAGTTGCAGTGGAGGCATGGCCGAGCGATGCCTGGTAGAAGGTGACCTGCAATTGATCACCTTCCACCAGGAAGAGGGCAGGGTTGGCTCCAGTCCCCAGATGGCTGCTCAGAAACCCTGTATCAGGTGGCATCGGGTAATCCGAGGAGGGAAAGCATGGAGTTTTCAAGGGACATGGTGCCAACCCAGTGCTGTGAAGACACCCCCAGATAATGTGAGATGAATCCTTTTGATTAAATCCCCTATGACAATGCTAAAGTCTCTGTCCTGATCTTTTCATCTGAACACTCTGCTCCTCTTTGTAGTCCCACCAGTTCTGCCCTTGCTACTCTCAGACACTTATGGGACAAGATTAGACAATGTTGCTCCAAGCTCCCCACCCCGAAGTTGAAGCCAGCCCTGGCTTCAGGGATGCATGGTACTTCCAAAACAATAATCTGCTGGATCAAAGCAAAAGGCTGTTTTAGCTTTCCCCAACCTAGTACCCTACAGATGTTTTGGACTACAACTTCCCTCAGTCCCAGCCATCATAGCCAATGGTGAGGGATGATAGCAGTGGTAAAATAAAGCATCTGGAGGGTAGTGGGTTGGGGAAGACTGGCCTATCTAGGCAGCATCTTATTTCCCACAGTGGTCAACCACATGGCTATGGGTAGCACACAAACAAGACAGTAGCCTTCTCCCATTATAATTCCCCAGCAGCTGGTATTCAGAGGCAGGCTGTCTCTGATCCTGGAGAAAGCGTACAGCCATCCTGACTAATAGCCATTGATATCCTCTATGTATTTGTCTAATCTCCTTTTAAAGCCATCTACATTGATGGTCATCATCACATTTTAGGATTTCATAGTTTAACTATGTGTTATGTGAAGAAGTACTTCCTATTGTCTGTCCTGAATCTCCTGCCAATCAGCTTCATGGGATGGCACCAGCTTCTAGTATAATCAGAGTGGGAGAAAAATGCCTCTATCGCTTTCTCCACACCATGCATATAATTTTATACCCCTATATCATGTGTGTCCCCCCTTCACTCACCATTTTTCTAAAATAAAAAGCCCCAAACTTTGTAAGCTTTTGACCCACAAATATCACTTGACACTTACATTGAATTTCATTTGCTATTTCATTGCCCATTCACTCACTTTAGAGAGATTCATTTCAAGCTCTTTGCAATCCATTTGCTTGTTTTTACAACCCTGAATGATTTGGTGTATTCAGCAAATGCAGCCATCTCACTGCTCTCCCCTAACTCCAGATAATTTATAAAAAAGTTTAAAAGTACCTGTCTCAATTCAGAGTATTGGGGGACACCACCTCTTTCTTCCCTCCTTCGTGACAACTCTCCATTTATTCCTACCCTCTGCTTCCTGGGTTGTTGTTTTTCAGCCAGCTACCAAGAGCTTCTCTAAATGAGCTACTTATAACACACTCATGATTGGCCACTCACAACAGTTTGTGGGTCCATTACACAACATAGTCAGCATCCATGGGCCCTCCTGCGCTATCCCCTGGAAAAACCCAGAGATAATGTGGGAATATCCAGGAAATTGCATGAACTCCCAGGCCGTAGCTAGACCTAAGGTTTATCCCAGGATTGTCCTGGGGTCAAACCTGTTCATCTAAGTGCCACACAGGGCATCCAGCACTCAGGCAGGGACGAACCCAGGATGATCCTGGGTTATACCTTAGATCTAGCTACAGCCCCAGTGTGTAAACTTGGCATTGTGCTATGATTATGCCACTAGATGGAACTGTCTCAATAAAGCAAATGGAGCACATGGAGCAGGCAGAGAGAGGAAGTATTCAATTTTAAACTATGTGTCCCCACCCATGATTGACCATGTAATTGCGCCGATCATAATCCCAGAAAGAAAGTGGTTGCAGAAAGCCCTTGCAAGGCAGCATGATTTTTTAAAAAATGTAGAGAAGCTCCGAATCGTAAGAGAACTTTGAAATACTTGGAACTCTGTATTATGTGATTTTAATTATTTGTGAGTAGCAAGGGTTCTGAACAATTTTAGGGCCAACAAAAAGCTATCAAACAAAGTAGGATATGTTAAGAAAAAATGAGAAATAATTTCTTATTATGGATATTACTGAGACTTAATATTAAGAAAGGAACAGTTGTTAAAAATGAGAAGTTAGGATGTAATAGGAAGTGAGAAGTCAGGAGTCCACATTTACCTACATTATTCTTGGAATGAGAGCCGTAAGATGGCTAAGAATCCTATCAAGACAATTATGATATTAGGAAAGAACAGAGGATGCTGCCTTACACCAAGTTGGTCTTTTGCCCCATCTGGTTTAGTACTGTCTACATGGACTGGCAGCATTTCTCCAGGGTTTCATGCTGAAATCTTTCCCAGCACTACCTGATGATTAATCTGGATTAGCGTGGGACCTTCTGCATACAAGGCATCTGCTGTACCACTGACTTGGATGTTTCTATAGGAAATCATCCTATAGGAATCATCCCCTAAACATGACTTGGATGTTTCTATAGGAAAGCTTGCATGTTGTGGCAGAAAGGTTGAGGACAGGTGTGAATGACTTCCGTTTACATTCAGAAAGAAAGGATTTGCTTAAAGCCCAGAAAACATAACTTTTGACTCTATTTGGGAATGTTTATTTTTAAAAAACAATCAAGCCAGTTATAAACTTATTAAACCGGGGTGGGGGGGGGAGATTTTTTAGCTCTGTGATTGCATCAGTTAAGTTCAGCCTTGAACTCAAACTGCTTTGTTTTGATGACAGTATATTAGTAGTCATTTCATTTCTACCTTTGCAAGAAGGTCAGTAAGACTCGTCATGTTTCCAGAGGTTCAGCTGTTTGCAATTGACCTCTCACGCTGCTGGGGTGTCCACTTACGCATTGACAAAAAAGTGAGAAAATGCATGACGAAGACAAAACACCAAAGAGGACACTGATTTGCATAAAATCTGCATATGCTAATTGATGGCTAGATGCAAATTTAGAAATAATTACTATAATTTAAACAGAAACACCATAGCAGGAAACAACTGTGGCTGATGACCTTAGTCTGCTGTCCAGGTGTTAACTGTTGGTGGGCTCCTCCTCTCTCTCATTTTTTTTTACTTTAAGCTGAACTTGGGGCCTTCAAATGGAGGTGTGGCCTCTGTGAAGTAGGACAGATGGTCAGCCTACATAGAATCATGTGACCCTTGCTGCAGTACAGTTGTTGACTTCTGCTTTCCAAGAGCCAGCACCACGTTTTAGAATGTAAAAGTGGAAGTTAAAAGCACTGGTGTTCTTGCTGCAAGGGAAGATGCTAATGAAAATAATGATTGCTGAAATAGCAACTCTTAGTTAGCCCACAAACAGATGTGATGAGGACGTATCCAGTAAATGTTACCTACTGAGCTCTTGATGAAACATCTGTGTAATGTGACATTTATTACCTTGCTTACCGGTTCATTGTAAGGACAAACTGGTTTATTCCCTTCATGAGGGCACAGTGCCTGCCTGGGATATTAGACAGGCAGAAGTGCTTTACTCAGCAGGTCAGGAAATCCACTGCTGTTAAAGCAGGCAAAAGTACAGCAGAACACTTTAAAAAGTTTAATGCAGAAAGTAGGAAATCCCCAGGGAATCTTACACTCCAGAATTCCAAAGTCAACAACAATAATAATAATAATAATAATAATAATAATAATAATAATAATAAATTTCTTACCCGCCTCTCCCTCGAGATTGAGGCGGGGAACAACATGAAATACAAAAATATTATAAAATACATAAAACTAATACATTGTTAAAAACAGCCAGATGGGTAGGCCTGCTGGAAGAGATCATTATTTATAGCTTTTTTATATTCAAGAAGACTGTTGAGTTGGCAAATCTCTCCCGGCAGGCCATTCCACAGTCTGGAAGCAGCAAAAGAGAAGGTCCTCTGGGTAACAGTTGTCAATCTAGTTTTGGCTGGCTGAAGTAAATTCTTCCCAGAGGACCTGAGTGTGGGGGGCAGATTGTATGGGAGAAGGCGATCCCGCAGGTAACCTGGACCCAAACCATGTAGGACTTTAAAGGTAATAACCAACACTTTATACTTCACCCAGAAACTAATTGGCAGCCAGTGAAGTGTTTTTAAAATTGTTGTAATATGGTCACCCCTAGGTGTACTGGTGACCAACCTGGCAGCCATATTTTGAACTAGCTGAATTTTCCGGACTAGGCACAAAGGTAGCCCTATGTACAGCGCATTGCAGAAGGTGAGCCTCGAAGTTGCCAGCACATGCACTACCATCTTTAGGTCTTCCAACTCTAGGAAGGGGTGCAGCTGGTGTATCAGCCGAAGCTGATAGTAGGCACTCCAGGCCGTCGCATCTATCTGAGCTGTCATTTGGAGTGACAGATCCAGGAGCACACCCAAGCTGCGAATGCAGTCTTTCAGGGGGGAGTGTAACCCCATCCAGAACTAGTTGATGCGCCTCCAAACCCAAGTTGGTCCTTTGATAGTAAGCACCTCCGTCTTGTCTGGATTCAGCTTCAGTTTGTTTTTCCTCATCCAGCCCATTACCGCGAGCTCATTGAAAGCAGGAATCTCACAATTTTCATATTATGCACTAAATTTCTTGATTTGCTTCTTTTTAAACAAATAATAATACCTTTAAAAAGTCTATTTTATAATTGCTTTCAGCTTTGTACATCTGCTAGCCCTACTAATACTATTCAAATATAGCCAGAGTTAAAGCAGGATAATAAACTGCATTTCTATTTTCGCTTGCCCACCTTGTTTTTGTTTTGTTTCATTGTTGTTTTTGCCTTTTTGGGTACTGGCTGATGAATGATGAAAGAGGCATAAAGGTATGGCCTTAACATCACAGCTACCAAGACATATGTGAGTCTATGCTACATGGAAAATATAATTTATGCGGATGGGGAAAGGGTGGGTGTAAACCTGAGATGTATTTGCATTATACTTTCTGCAATATCTCATCCTTATAAAAATAAATAAGAGAGGAAATAAATGTGAATTCTCTTTTCTGAATGCTCTGGCAAATAAGTAGTCTTTTTTAAAATGTTACAAGGATTAAAGGCCTGACATACTGATGTTAACTGAAGCACTGCTGAACGGACGTGCTTTTTAGCAGTGACAAATAATTTAGTCTCCTTGCTAGCACAATACAGCTTTTTGGGTCCATGTCATGAAAAGCAACAGCCTCCACTAACTATGTAAAAATTACTAGCTAACGCTACAGTTTATATATTTTGTTTCCTTTTGCATTATCGTCTTTAAGCTGAATAACCTTGGTTAACTAGGAATCACAAATTTAGCACCCACAGAAGCTAAATCTAATATAGGCATTCTTTATGCCTAACTTTGCAAAAAAAAAAAAAAAGTTCCATCTGTAGTATTCCTGTTCATAAAAAATACCATTTTAAAACACCTGTTAAAAGCCCTGTTAACACTAATTCAGTGTCCAGCTGCTTGCTTGCTACAAGGGCAACTTCATCTTAAACCTCCAGGGAACCTGTTCAGCTAAAAAATAGAAAAGGATCTGCTAACTAGAGAGTCTTCTCAGATAGTGAAAATGGGCCCTGCTTCATTGAAGTTATTTAAATTAAACCTACTTCTAGCAAGGATGAATTGAATCCCAGCTGACGCCTTGTTTAATGCATATGTTTGGTTGATTGGCTAAGTGGATAAAGAAGCCTAGAAGGTAAATCAGATGAGGAGAGGCTAAAATGACTGGTAATCCAAACCTAGAGGAAGAATGAATAATATTTCCATCTTAAGTATGCTATGCAAATAATCTTTTCCTGGTGTAATTGTACCGCAGGCCTGGTCTACACATGCTGCAGAATGAGGTAGTTCTGAAGTGATCAAATGGATTGTACCACTTCAGATTGTAGGTAATCATATTCTTTTAACACTGCCTTACCAGCACTAGCTTCACCAGAACCTTTCTCACAGATGCTCTAGATTTTACTTGCATGGAGCTTTGTGCTCTTGTGGGTTTTTTCCATTCCTTTCTTTTTCTTTCTTGTTTTTTTTAGCATTCCACAATGCCTCACACATCTACCTGCAGCAGTACTATGTCATTCTGCTGTATGTAGAATGCTGTATGTCTGCCTCAAATTTGATAAAAACAGATCAGACAATAACCAGTGTGTCCCTCAATAGACTAAAGCAAAACACACCATTTAATTGGTCTGTTTGTAATCTGTTTTTAAAAAAACTTTTCATAGCTACGAAAAAGCCATGTTGTAACAAAAACTGAGGCAAGAAAACCAGTGTATCCATCAGTATTTGCTGAGTTGTTAAAGGAAAATGATGACTTCCAAACTATTTTTTACTAATATAGGGGGACCAATAAAAGAAAAACAAACCCTAGAAAGCTTGGAACATGGACAATTCACTTTACTAGCAAAATAATCTTAGGAATACATTCAAGGGTCTTTGATCATCCTATCATTGATGTCTATGATGCATTTGCTATGGAAATTCAATTTCAAAAAGACCAAGACCAATAGGGAAAACATCAAACTTGATGCAACCTTGTGACAAACTCCACTGCTTTGATTATACAGAGACTGTCAGATTTCTTTTTTCTTTTTTTAAGTGCTTATTGCATTACGGACTCATACAGTATGTTGATAGTGCATTCTCAAACAGTGCCCCAAAATATTAAGGGTCACTCAGTTTTCCTATATGTCACTCTGCATGGTCAAATTCAAAACCTAAATTCAGTATCAGAGCAAAATCTTTACAAAACTGATTTTCTCCATAGGATATATAATTGCTATCCTAGTGGGATTACTTTAGAGTAATATACATAGAATTGAGCTGTAGGTCCTAAAGATGTCAATGGGGTTTAATTCCAAGTGTGTGTAGTAGGACTGCAGCTTTAGCAAGGGGCGCAAAGGGAGCCTGAGGACAGTTCAATGACTTGTGAATTAGATAAAATGCAACGCAAAACGCTCACCATACCAAGTGAGCTGTTTAATAGCTATTTAAGTTTGTTTGGCAAAATGGTGAGGGAAGGAGGTACACAGCATTTTCAAGGACATTTTCAAGGTCATAGAACAATTCAGTTGCAATGTTAAGCATAGAATCCTTATCCAATACTTCAGTTCCAGTCCAAAGTCTAATCTATTACATAGCACTGCCTTCCAGTGGATAGTGCTGGGGTTTTGTTTTACTTCAGAAGGGTAACATCCATGACAATTAATACATTCCTGTCACTTTGAAAAGACATGGGATTAATTCAGATGCAATCAACCTAACTGCCAGAGGGAAAAACAAATAAGGTAAAACACAAAAGCCACTTGTTACAAATACATGACAAATCCTATCAAGCATGAGAATGCTCCTGAAACAACCATTGTAATGGCCATTATAAGGCTGGGAAGGGGGAGGGGAAGGGTCACTAACTCAGCAAGTGAGTAAGCCTCAAACACAGAAGCTTGGAAATTCAAAGCAATCTTTTGAACATCTGTGAATTGGTTAATGAAACAATTCTGACAATACTGGATCGTAGAATTATTCTTCTGATTTCAATGAAAGTTGCAGAAAATCAAATTTAATTTGCTTTATAAGTGCTATGAGTGCTCCTGACACTTTGTACTTATTCAAAAAGGGAGTATCAGACAATGACCCGACTTGGGTGCCAGGTTAAACGTGCAAACATGCATCAAGGGTTGTCATGTCATATGAACTTGGTGAGTGTGGGTTATATGATAGTTAAATAAAGATGTCAGTATTATTTCAAAACATGCATAGGATTGCTGCCTTAGACTATGCAAGCAGTTTCTTAACCCTCACATCACTCATGTTCACTGAGTTCAAACAACAGGACAACTCCCAAATGGGGGTTTCATATTCAAAATAGCAGTCACACAACCAGAGCCTTGCATTGTGTTGCACAAACAGCCCTATCTGCATAATTTAAGAAATTACTACGTTACTTATTTATTTTTTATCAAGGAATGAAGCCAAGTCACATGAAGCAAGCACAACATAGAAAAAGTAATTTTGGGCAAATGTTACCAAAACCATTTCATGTCTAAAATCATATGAGAAGTTGTAAATTCTGGCTTCCACTACAGAATTCTAAGGAGGACCACATATGTAACATTTTTAGGACAGTGGGGCCTATTTGGAAGGGCCCTCGCTAAGTTCAGTCTAAACATACTTTTCCTTTACAGGTTCAAGCTTTGGGGAGGGAATGGTCCTGCAAGTTTGACATAGAAGCTACTGTGATAGGTGCTGATCAACTGCCCTCTTGTGAACTCACTGAAAAACTGCCCCTAATTCCCACACCAATTTTGAAAAATAATAGGGCAATAAGTGAACAGCTTAACCTTGAATATTCATGTATCTTGGACAGCTCTCCTGAAGCATGGCAGGGTCACAAGGCTGATAGCTGAACCAACATTAGATTCATAGGTATCAGGGCAGGCCCAAGACATTTGGCTACCTAAGGTGAGGAACAAGATCACCATCACCACCTATTTCCTGTTCAGATGTTGACTGGATTGGCAGTTGAATCTTTCTTCAACACCTGAGACAGGACAGTGTCGTCCTGCATCTGATGGCAGAAGACTAGCTTAAGGGGCAAAGGACAGGCCATGTGGCACACATCGTTCTGTTCTCCAACACCTCCCTGCCCCCTCCAGCAATTACTGACTGGGGTGGTAGCTTCACACTGCCTAATGGCAGGGCTGGTTCTTCTGGAAGGTTTGTTATTTCAGTTGCGAAGACAGGAAGAACCATACTGATCTCACAGCTGAGGAAAACACTCTAACCTCTGCTTAATGTTATGTTTGTCATCAGCCTTGTTGCCCAGTAATAGTGACCTAAAGCACTGAAGTGACCTGTGAGTTGTTGCATTGAGGGAACAAGATCTAGGTGACATTCAGTAAGAAAAAGAGACCTCGTGCAGCCATTACATTGTTCACTCAATGTTCATTTGTACAAACAAAGGTAATCACAAAACCCATTTTGTTATAATGTAAGTGTTGCATAGCATTAGGAGTATGGTCCAGTTTGTTCATAGTCTAGTCTTCTGTGTGCATAATTTTGTAAAGTTTGCAGCAGAATTGTTATTCTCTGCTTGCATTTTTCATTTCTTTTTAAGGAAAGAATATTTCTCTTACCTTCATGGGTGCCAAGGTAATGGAACCTCCACTCTACTGAAATCAAGTGTACTTCATTTTCTTTGGATATGTTTCCTAGTCATTCAAGTAAGGTTTTCCAGCAGTTAACTGACTTGACTAAACCACATTTGGCTTAAGAACCCCTTGAATCAGTGACACAATAAAACTAATATTTATGCACATGATGGCCCAGTTTCTTGAATTCATAATGTTATCCTCTGTATATGTTAAAGGGCCTTGAAAACATAAACCCTAGACGTATTACAGATGAACTAGGTCCATTGTGAAATATTTTGAAATGCTACACTTAGCTGTGCGGCTAACTTAATATGCAAATAAATTCGAGTATTTACTGAGCCATGAGAGAGCGCTACTAGGCACATCTCTCATTCGTCATTGATAGGGAAAATAGATGGGAGGCTACCGAATGGAATTGGGAGATAAGATATATGCAAAATATTTCTCTGTTGCAATGGCAAAGTACGCAGTTGCAGTAACATCAGTGATAAATAGATTCTTCATGATAGGCACTTATGCAGATTTATTTATCACCGTGTATGCACAGTTATGAGATGCACTGTTTTCAGATCTTATAGTCACTTGTTTTGCAAATTTACTAGACAACTTCCCCATCCAGTTCCAGAGAGTTTCACAATAGTGCTCTATAATTTCAGTGAAATATTTACAAATGGGAGCTGTTTCAAAATGCTACAGCCAGCATACAGTATATGAGAATTATGCATTTAACTGTTCAATAACCTAAGGAGGTACATTAGGCAGAGAGAAATTAACTGTCCCACAGTCACAAAGTCACCTTCATGGCTCTGTGGGGGAGGGAATTGGAACCCTGATCTTGCCTGTCCAACCACTGCACCACCATAGTGGCACTTAGCATCTATCCTGAGGGAATTACCGTACTTAAAACCAAAGTTCACTCGTCTTCTGTGCTGCAAACAACATCTCTGTCTCCTTCAGTAGTGTCACCTTCAGTAGTGTCTCTAAGCGTATCTAGTCACCTCTGTGTGTTTTTATGCAAATGTTCCCCCCTCTCGCTGCCCCAAAACACTGCAGTTCATGTGGGTTTCCTAATTTACCTCACAGCATTGCATAGTTGGAGCCTGGTAATATCTAGCACATTTATGGATTTGGAAGCCCTCTTCCGTACTGTGCAGTAACTATTGCAGCTCTGTGGGCATCCACTGTCAATTTACAACCTATGTAGGTGGGCATGACCTGATGACACCTAAACACGCCTCTTCATAAACAGGTGAGGGACAAGGGCTGTAGAATACTGGCCCAAACAGCCTCAGGGTATATCAAGACCAGCACTTGCTTATCACAACTAATTTTGTTTCAGTCAGAACCAGTCAGAACTCTAAGGGATTTTGTGCACCTTAGAGTTCTGACTGGTTCTGACTGAAACAAAATGAGATAGCTCCTTTAGAGTTCTGACTGGTTCTGACTAAAACTCAGAGCAGATCACTGCCCCACTTAAATCACACACACACCCCACCTCCACTGATTCGTATAGCCCCATTTATTTCATACGAAATCTGTCTGACAAATTACTGTTTATTTTCTGGCAATCTTGAGCGGCCTCTGGAATTTGTTAGTTTTATAGGGTTGTATCCAGAATTTGCCTTCCCTGGACAGAAGGGCTCTTTCTGTTCACAGAAGGCTTCAGCTACAGCAATTTCCACAGGTGGAATGGGGAGGGTGCATTTGGCTGACTCACCCCTCTTTTGCTGTCCCCCTATGATCGCTCTTCCCCATTCTGCTACAGAGGGTTTGCGAACCCTCCAGAATAGGGTGAAAGTTGATGCTAGGGGGCTGCAAGGGGAGGGGGAATTGGTGGAAATTGCCCACCGTTCCTGCTGGCTGGAGCATCCTGAGGAGAACTCTGTTTATAAAGAACCAGTCCGTAGTGTTTAAAGCAGGGGTGTTGAACCTCTTTCAGCCTGAGGGCCAAACTCCATTTGGGAGAAGCTCTCGGGGGCTGCATTGCAGCAGTAGATGAAGCCAAGGACGAAAGAGGCAGGACCGAAAATATTAAAAATGCCAGCAGATTTTAGCTTAAAACTCTTGCTGCCAATTAGGTCTTAGAAGAGGCATTTCAATCTGGGAAGTGGTGAGGATGGCACAAAAAGTGGGAGACCACCAAACAATTGGTGGTCGAGGAAAGGAAGTGGGGCCAGGGCCAGGGTGTGGTAGCCATCTGGGGAACCCTGGAGGACTGGATTGGGATTCCAAGAGGACTGGATTTGGCCCCTGGGCCTGAAGTACTGAACTGAACCTCTGTTTTAAACTGAGATATAGGTTATGCTTAACTGAGATATAGGTTATTTATTTATTTGGAAAAGCAGCATATAATTTATTTATTTCTCACATTTATATCCTGCTTTCCTCCCCCCCCCCCACACACACACACTTGCAGGAACCCAAGGGGGGTTACATGATCCTCCTCCTCTCCATTTTATCTTCACAACAACCCTGTGAGGTAAGTTAGGCTGAGAATTAGTGACTGGCCCAAAGTCCCCGATTGAGCTTCCATGGCAGAGGGGGGAATTGAATCCAGGACTGCCCTGTCCCAGTCCAACACTGGATTACAGATATGATATTAAGTGTGTGTGTGTGCATGCGCGTGCGCGTAATGCCTTTTCTTCCTGTAATAATTGTAGGTTTATATTTTCAGTCTCACCCCCCCCCCCACTTAATAAATTAATGTTAAAATTTCATTACTAAGTGCTACTCCACCCCTGTACACATCTAGATATATTTGATGCAGTTTGCTGGGAAAAGATGAGCAGTGTGGCACTGAGATCATGAGGTAGCCAGGTTTGGCTTCTGATAAAGAAAATGGGAAATTCAGATGTGTGGGTAAACTAATGAATAGGACCAATGGCACAAGACCATTGTTAAAAGAGGTAGGCTTGTTTGTTTGTTTGTTTTAGGGGGAGGAAAATACTGAGATGGGGGGGGGAGAAGCTCACTAGAAAGCATATTTTACACATGAAGCTTAAGGCATTTGTATCTTGAAGGTTGGCCAGAACATTGGCCAGAATATTACTTTGCAATGCCTCTGCTTTGCTTTTACTTGGAGTTCCACATAAACAATGATCAGACATCATCAAAAATTGATCAAAGGGGCTCAAAGGTGATTTAAGCCTCATGTGTGAAAAATCCCCAATCTTATATAGATGCCAAATATATAGATGTTTTACTTCATTTCTGAGGTATGAAAAAACAAACAGAAAATAGAGTCAAGGCAGAGAATGTGATGTAGAGTAGACTGCACCTGTTCCTTGTGTGAATATCAATAGCCATTTACTCAGAAAACTGCCAGTCTGTGCACACTTTAGCCCTATTTTGGCATTCCCCCTTCAAGCTATTGACAATCATGTGAAGGGAAAAGGGGAGGTGTGTCCCATTGTGCCCTGCCATCCAAGCATTGGGAAGCACACCTGTAGACGTATATGAGGAGGAAAGCCAGACTGTCAGGTTTCCCGGTCCCTCAAGCAAGGACGAATTCTGGAAAACTGACATGGGACACCCAAATCAGTGAGACTTCTTTATTTCAGGAAATCCCACAGCAAAAGCTTAATGGTTACACACTTCAGAAATCATATAGCTGATGGTCAGTAGCTATAGGCTTCAAGAAATTCCAGAACAGTCAAAAGCTAATCACTACTACCATGATGAGATCCCAAAAAACATCTCCACGGTTCTGAACACAAGGGAAGGGTCAATCCATACAAGGGTCCCAAACCCAGAAAAAGGAGGGGAATGATTCCTGACTCAAACAAGGCTCTTTTGGAAAGTGTTGCTGCTATTGAAGGTGATCATGGGAATTGCCACATGCATGTGCCAAGGCCATTTCCGCCTTTGGCCCCTTGAAGGAGGAAGGAGTGTTCCCCTCAAATGGACGGCAGAAGATTCTGATTCCATAGCCTATAAGCGAATTGCGAATCATAAACAAGCAGCCTTCCTGAATGAACACATCTGATGGGAATTGTGCACACAGCCTGAGAAAAACTGTAAAATTAATAACTGACCAGGAGATATTGTGATGACCCACATTCTGCAGTATAGTCACAGAATCCAGCCGCATATCCTGTATGATTTTGTGTGTAATAAAGAGATGTCCATCATCTTTCATGAAGCAATGAACATTGCAGTTGCTAATCTTTCTGAAGTTACTTCACAATCTCTGGTTACCTAGGTAATACCTGTGATTAGAAGATTCCTCACATTAGCATTTTCCAATACTGCAAGTCCACTTGTAGCACACTGGCTTGGCTATTTTTCTCTCGCATAGCAATTATTCTGAGGGAAATTCCTAGAGATGCTGTTGAAAAAAATGGCAACTTCTTATATATTTTATAAGAACTCTATAGGATTTATTAAATATAATCCTAGTATACAATGCAATTGTATATATGCAAGTACTAAATATTATATTCTCTTTCAGGTTCTGTAGTAGATGCCTGGCTCTCCCTTTAAATAAGAAATTATCTTTCAAAAATAGTATTTCAAAGGATGGTTTCCTCGACCTTCATTAGCAACCTTTTGATTCGTTCTCATGGTTCACTAATAATATTACACACTTGCCTAAAAAAAGAAAATGTGAACAGACAAGATACCTATAGGTACAGTTGCTTCACAAACAGCAGAATTATGGGGGTGGTTATATATGCACACCACAAATTATTAATTTTTATGCTACTTTTTCCAGATTCTTCTTCAGAATTTCCATTGACCATTTCACTTGGGCACCTATATACAGCATACATGTCTACCCAGAAGTAAGGTCAATTAAATTCTATGGGACATACCCCCAGTGAATAAGTGTGAATAGCAGTGCAGCCCAAGAGTGTTTGAAGTACAGTCTCTCAGCAATTCTTACAATTCTGTGAGACACTATTATTATAGGTGTATAACTGTTTTGGGAGGAGGCTGAGAATGTGTGGCTTGCCTAAGGTTACCGAAATGATGGCAAACTTGAGATTTGACCCAGGGACTTCCTATTTCACAGCTCAGACACCTATCACTGCACAATACTTAGTCTTAACGTATGTCTGACTGACTGGAAAGATACAAACCTCTTTCAGTCTGAATCAAGTTTGCAAGGTCTGACTTCTGGTTTATTAAAAACTACAACAACCTTATAATGGAATAGATATACACATACTACAACCAGTGATGGGCTCATCTATAGCAGAATAATATCATTTAAGAGCATGGCATCTTGTCACTGTACTACTCTTGGTCTTCCAGTTGCCTTAATCACTCAGATTCATTCAACAAAACAAAGGAAAGGTTCTGTTTCATAAGGCAAACAAGAAAGCAACATACAAAAAGAAAAGTCTGCTAAATCAGACCAAAGACCAATCTAGACCAGCATCCTGCTTCTGACAGAGACCAACCAGGTGCTTCCAGGAAGCCACCTATGCAGGACATGAAGAGCTTTTCTATACCAAGCTGTTAATCTGCTGTATCAACTCAGTTTCCTCCCAGAACTGAGATGTGAGCACTACACACAAAGCACATCCTTTCTTCCTTTTCTGCTACATTACCTCCAGGTGGCACTGTGGTATAGCAGAATAGTGCAATTACACAAGTGGAAAAGGCATTTTCTTTCTCTTTTGCAAATAATACCACATTTTCCTCCTCTAAAAAGTTCACCAAAAGTGCTGCTTAAAAACAGAAGCTAAACTGGAGGGTCATGATGTAGTATAAAGAACTAACTGTGAGTAGGGAATGACTAGCGCACAATAAATGCCTTTTGTAGAAAAGCTCATATAGACTACAGTCCTTACCTGTTCTTTGTCACCCAGTATACTACCTTCAAATATGGAGATTCTGTTTAGCTATTATGGCCTGTGGCTGTTAATAATCTAACCCCTTTAAATCTAAATCCACATTGCATTGGGGAGAGGAGAGATTTAGTGCTATTGGAGAGAAACTTAGTGCTCTTCTATGGGAGAGCCTTTGCCAAGTTGGTGCCCTTCAAATGTTTTAGAACTCCCATCATCCCCAGATGATATGGCCAATGGTGAGGAATGCTGTAAGTTGTAGCCCAAAATATCTGGAAGGATCAGGTTGCTATGATACTACCAATACAGACACAACACTTAATTGTTGTGAACTACCCAGAAGGCTTCGCTTATTGGGTGGTATAGAAATGTAATAAATAAATAAGTAAGTCCTACGATTCATTTAGGTATAAAAAGAACAATAAGCAAAAGATGTCTTGCATGGGTGAAATTAATTCATTTCATATGGATACTGGTGAGGAGAAGAGAGTTGCAGAAGTTTCGATATCCAGAAGCTAACAATCATAATATCTTCCTAGTCCAATATATCTAAAATCTTGAATAGAAAACAGTTCAAAATGTAGTTGAACAAAGCAGACTTCAAGCAAAAGAATGGGAAAGGAGGGGAGGGACACTTTCTGGATTTTCTTTATTCCAGCTTAAAACTGAGCGCTCAGCAAGCACCGTTTCTGGACTTGCAAGGGAGGGAGTTGCATGAAAGGACACTGTGTTACCTCTCAAATCAATATTCCCTCTATATGAAGATAGTGAAGGAGGGTCTAAATTATTACAGGGGGCACTCTCCAGGAAAATGTGAGAGTTGAGCTGCCTTGGCAGTGCCCAAGAAAAAATGCTAATTTACAGGCTGGGGGTGGGGGCTGTCGCTGAAGAAACTCATATATCAGCTTATAATGGTAATTCTGCTCCCCCATAGTACTCTGCTTTGTATTTCAAGGCATTCTGCATACAAATGGTTCAAACAGGTCTCTGAAGATTCTCTGAAGATATCAAAACTATCCAGCTGTCATATTTGTGCCATGCTGCATGTCAGGGTTGATTTGGACAAGAGATTTGTTTTGAATTTTTGATCTAGCTCATTCTTCTTCTTTTTTCTCCAGAAGTGCAAATGAAACACACCAACCACCCTGCCCCCTAGCAACACTGGACTAAACTCTCTGTGTGTGTGTGTGTGTGTGTGTGTGTGTGTGTGTGTGTGTGTGTATGTGTATCCTGTGTAGGGAAAAAGACCACCAGAAGAAGGTTATTTAAAATTTGTCTGAGTGGATAAGACAGAAATATATTGAATTCAACATTGGTAAAGGATCTCTAAATGGAGATATTCTAAAGATCAATAGATCCTCGACTGATTAAAGTTGGCATATCCTACTGAAGCCTCTCAGACTGATCTAGACACAGGATATACCAGAATAGTGAGATGTAAGCCAATACAACCCCATTGAATTTATTGGACATAAAATCAACCAACTTCTCTCACTTTATTAGTTTGAGGATTACAGCTACCACTTCACATCAGCCTTTGTATTTGCCCTAAAGACTCATTCTAAACTCAAAATAGTCATGACTGCTTATGTGAGAAAGGAACAAGCATTTCAGTACAGCTACTATCCAGATTGCAGTTCTATATCCACACGCAAACACACTGCATGTTTTATTCATTCATTCCTGATTGTGTACCTTTTTATTCTTCCTCCTCCTTTTCCTTCCTTTGGATCAGGCCTTAGAAGCCGAGAACAGTAAGATTTTTTCGCTTTTTGTTTTCATTTAAAAATCCATCGCTCAGAGTCTACTTGACAACAAATCCACAGGCATTCAGATTAAACATAAATTTACAATTTCAGGGAAATCTCACACGGGAACATAAAACTCCATAATTTTTCTCCATAATGAGATGAACCAATTAACCTAAAACCCATTCGTGGTCTCTTATTTACAAAGTATGTGGGGGTAGGGTGGGGGGAAGCAACTTCCAAAGATGTTCATTGTTCAGTTAGCCACTGATAATCCTCTTGGTCTAAGGTGGCAGGTAATGGTGTTAGGGATATTGAAAGAGCTTTATCAAGCGACAGATGCTTTTCACCTGGCTTGTATGAAGACCGGATGTATAACTCAATAGACATTTCAATAGACATATATAAAAGAGGCAAAAGAATAAAAGGGTGGTAAACACATCTTAAACTAAAAAAAATGTATTCTCTGTAAGTTACATGCTTCATGCTATCCAAGTTCAAATCACCCTGCTTAAAAATGCAGATATACAGAGTTCCCTGAAAATTTCAATCAGGGTAAATCAGCATAAATGTTCAGATATAAGTAGATCACTTTTGGACAGAATGTTTAAGGGGATTCGTAGTCTGACAGAAAATCTATGACATTACATGAACGCACAGTTTATATTCTGCAATAAACAGCTTTCAGAAGACATACACACCCCTCTACTCATTAGAAATGGGGAAAGTCCACTTTGACAGACATACGAAAAATCTTCAAGACACTCAAATGTACACCGAAGCAACTACACACACACACACACAGTCAGTTGCATGTACATATAAAAAAGAACATGCAGAAGACTTTAATAAGATGTGTCTTTCCATACTGCGCTGTTCCAAAAGATACACTATTAATTACCTTTAAGATAGTTAAACTTAAGATGTGGCTTGAGGGTCCACTGAAATTGTACACTTAGCAGCATGCATGTATGCACGAAGCACATCAAGATACTGTGCTCTCTAGAAATACTGAAGTCTATAGCAGTGCATGCCGATATAAAGACAGCTGATTTTTAATAACAGGGCGACTCAACAGCAGCCACAAAGCACAGAAAACACACACACAACCCCCCTCCCCTTACCTATTGCTTATGTTTAATGATGGATCAGCTTCTTTACAGACACCAGGTATTTTGGCCCAAAGAGTAGAGGACTTGGAGCACGTGCACACAGAGCATTGCACAAGCCATCTTTTCCCTGTCTGTTAGCACACCGTACATCTCCAGCCGCTCCGCTCTCCAGCTGCAAACATCTCATTAGACTAATGCATTCAGCACAGGCAGAAAACTCGATTTACCATAGCTACAGCAATGAATTTCCATTACGATGACAGCTTCAACCACATCATGTCCGGAAAACCAGCCAACCACTGCCTTTTAAAGAACACACACACACGCACAGACATTTTACATGCAGAAAACGAGGCCCGTGTGTGTGTGTGTGTGTGTGTGCGTGTGCGCGCGCTGTGTTTTCTTCCTCTCTCTGCAGCTAAACTAAGAAAAAGGCTGTCATGCTAGAAAGTCTGCATAAAAGCATTTGCACTTTGGGGTTTTTAAAACAACGTTCCGTACAGCATCAAGAATTCTTTGACAATGATGAGAGTGGGTGTTTGGAACCTCTCTTTTTTAACTATCCCTCCTTTGTTGCCATGGCAACCAGACTGTATCATCATCTCTTTGTCCCAGTCATGCAGCAATGTGGCCCAGTATTGCGCTTCAGACGACATGAGCGACTTGAACGATGTGTCGTTTTTGACTCGTGATAAGCGACAGCAGGCGGCAATGGCTTTTGACGCCACAAATATTGTCATCAGTTAATGGCACAGTATAGGTAGGCTAACAGTTTTATGCACCAGTGCTTGTGCACAGATCTAGAGACTTTCGGCTCAACAGAGCTGAGCGCAAAATGTTCTTTACAGACTGAGTCCATTAAAATAGTAGCAGGTGAGCCTGGGCAGAGGAAAGCAGTAAGCTAAATGGGGGGGGTGAGCATGTGCTCCCCATTCCATCTACGTCACAGTCTCTCTCAATGAGGAGGAGATTTTATCTCCATTCACCCGGCAAATAAAATTGAACAATGATCATCCTTCTACAAACTGTTGTGATGTCTGTGGCAGTTCAGGTTTTACTGTGGAGACATCTACACCAAGCAGGATATTCCACTATGAAAGTGGTATATAAAAGGCAGGAGCCACACTACTGCTTTATAGTGGTATTGAAGTGCACTGACAACTGTTGGGGCCCATTGATACATACCATATTCCACTTTTATACCACTATATCCTGCTTAGTGTGGCTCTTGCCTTTTATATACCACTTTCATAGTGCAATATCCTGCTTGGTGTAGATAAGCCCTGTGTCTCTTTTCAAAAGTACACACCTCTCACTCCATAAGCTTATAGAGATACTTGCACTGCCTGCATTATATATGTCATAAATTCAAAGGTGCCCCTGTAATGTGTGCTTCCTCAGATGAAAATGCGCCACATTCTGTTTACCACAGTGGCCCAGTCAAATGTCTCTGAGACGCTCACAAGCACATCATGGTGACAGCAATTTCCTACAGTTTCCCCCTATCATCTGATAGCGAGTGGTATACTGCATCTGAACATGGAAGTTCCATTTGATTACCTTTGGAAGACCTGTCCTCTGTGAATGAAATTATGTATTCGGTGGGTAAAAAAGCACTTTCAGTGAAGAAGAGGAAGACATCAGGCAAACCCCAAGGATTGCAGAAAAACATATTCATGGGGTGACACCCTGCCCCAAACAGTTTGTCAGGGGGTGGGATTGAATGGATTATCTTTGCAAAGGATTGCAAAAGGGCATGGCTCACTGGTTGGAACCCTGATCAGGAGTTGTGACAAACACATGCACATGCCCTCTGACCTTCTCTGAGATGTAGGAGAGGCTAAGAGGCACTTTCTTTTATTTGAAATTTAAGAATTTCAAGTCAATACCAATATAATACAAAATCTATTATCTTAAGTTGACCATGAAAAAATTATATCATTAATAAATTATTAATCTAATTACAATACACATATAAAATTAATCTGTCTCATGTGAATAAATCAAAACATAAATATTTACAGTTATTTTAAAGTGTACAAAGGTTAAGATTACAAAGAAGGATATTCTATTTTCTTAACAAACATAACACTTATCAATACATGTACTGTTCTTCTACATTAGGCTTAAATTATTATCTCGTTAAATCATTCCAAATGAATTTGATTTATCATATTATAAATAAACTTCATAAATAGAATAAATTTTTCCAACTGTAATTTTAAAAATCCCATTTTTATTTCCATTTTTCAGTTTAATATATTCAGTAATCTTAACCGTTTATTCCAAATATTTTCTAACCATAATTTAATGTTGGTCTGAATACTTCTCTACAAGTTTTGTAGCAGTTAAAAGATTCCAGATCAATTTTTAATGCCTTAACACAATGTTTAACATAACCTAATACATTATGAGAGGATTTAAAAAGTATCTTATACCCTAAGATCAATTCAACCATATTCCCAAACTTATGTTTTCAAATTTAAGTATTCTTCAGACAAGTCCAACATATATGATAAAAATCTGCATTTAATTTTGCTCACATGTTGATATGTGCCTTGTTTCTAAATGTTGTACTATCTTAGCAAATTTGGATACCAACGATACAGACTTTTGAAATTGTTTCCCCATATATTTAAGCATCAAGTCATTGCTGGACCTTTAATAAAGACACTGCCATACTTGATTCGAGATCTTTTTTAAAAAAAAATCATAATAGTGCTTTTAATTAGTGCTAAAAACCCTTTTCTTGCTTTACGTTTTTAAAATATTAAAATATTAGCAAAATAATCTTAAATGAAAGAGTGTTTTAGTGCTATGACACTATATTACAATTTTAAAAATATCAGTCACCAGCTGATATTTTAGCTACTTGTTTCCACCACCACCACCCTAATTAAACATTCAGATCTACACTTCCAATCCAAAACAAATGTTAAACACTTTGACATGTTTTTTGACATTTCATAGATAGAAATGCACAACCATGCTTAACTGAATTTGTGCTTAGCATTAAATATTTATTTATTTATTTATTTATTAAGTGAATTGCTCAAAATCTGTTTGTCAAATGGCCACTCTGGTGATTTCAGCCTTCCCCATCCGTAGCAGCTATGCCACACCCACTGGTGCAGATGTAACATAGTGGGATTATCAAACAGAAAAATTTCAATATCCCCAATAGTGTGGAAAGTCAATTGCAATTCTGCTTGTAGTTTAACACAGAAGAGCAATGATTTATTAGCCCTTGGTTGCCCTGTCTTGAAACAGTGCTTGATCCCACTAGTCGACCACGTTGACATATTTCTGGGCTGATTTCTGCCCTTTCTAAACTGTGGAATATCCTTTTTTATTATTATTTGAACCTGTTTTACAGGAGTTTTAAATAACCTCCAAGCTTCCTGAAGGGATTTGACTTGCCTGCCTCTGCCTTTCAGCTTCCTTTTAATTAACCCTCCTGAAATTAAACCAAGCTTCCCTCCCTTTCTTCAATCCAGATTTTCTTTGTCACTTGGTTGGACCAGCAAGAAAAACATGGATAACCCTGACAGCGCCTAATAAAAATTGCATGGTTCAACAGGCCTGAGCTCAAATTTAATTTACAGAACAATCTGTAATGGTTTTACTAGCACTAGTATGGTGTTACTAGTACTTCTGAAGTCCTGCTGGTTGATTGTTGCTAAAGTGGGGAGGGGAGGTTTTCCCCACTCTCCTATTGACTTCAATGGGAGGGAAATTACTATGTCATCCTAATGGCCGACAGAGTTTCGGAACTTGTGAGGTGTGTATCAGGGAAATGAGGTGATCCTTGGCTATCCTCCCCACTTCCCAACATGCCCTGTCTCGTCCTGCACCATTGGCAGGACATTCCCACCCGTGTAGCTTTCTGTGGGCATACCAGGGGCTCTGGCAGTGTAAGTACCATCCTGTTGACAGGCCTCACTCTCTGCTGCTAGAGCAGCCTGCCTCTTCCTATGGCCCCTCAGCCAGCCCAATGCTGGCTGGAGAATTTTATCTCTGATAAAATGTCACTGTATATTTTATGCCGCACCCTTGCTTCTCTGCCCACTCATCTTTCTTTACTTAGCCATCTCACTCTCCCTGTTTTTAGACCAGCCTTTCCCAACGTGGTGTGCTTCAAGTGTTTTGGACTACAGCTCCCATCATCCCTGACAACTGGCCATGGCAGATGAGGCAGGTGCAAGTTGTAGTCCAAAACATCTGGAGGGCACAACATTGTGGAAGGCTGCTTTAGACCATGTGATGTTTTCTTTCAGGCCTCTCTCCTGTTAGCTGCTCCAGTCTTCATTTCTCCTCAGACCTCTGTCTCCTCCCATCTCCTGTTCCCTGACAGCCCTGCTCCTATGGCCGGAGGACCTATTACATTGGCTACAGGAATGACACTAAGTTTATCTAGGGTGACAAGGGCTCCTGTATCTTTAACAGTTGTATTGAAAGGGGAATTTCAGCAGGTGTCATTTGTACAGCACTAGATGAAATTCCCTCTTCATCACAACAGTTAAAGCTGCAGGAGCCCTGCCCTCTTTTGTATCTGCAGCTTTAACTGTTGTGATGAAGAGGGAATTTCACCAGGTGCTGCATGCATACAAATGACACCTGCTGAAATTCCCTTTTCAATAGAACTGTTAAAGATACAGGAGCCCTTTGCTCTATTTCATATGGCCACCCTAGCTGTATCCGAAACAATGATGCCAGCAAAAGGTTTTAATGATGTTCTAGAACTATCACACAAATCTTATGCTGTAAATCTAATACTACTTTCCTGAGCCATTTCACCCAACTGGGCCAATATTCAAACTTGAAATGATGATGATGATGATGATGATGATGATGATGATGATGATGATTTTCATTAAACTGGGGAAAAAATCAATACTTTAGAGTACTAGCATTTGTTATACTGTATAAACATTCACATTTAGTTTTGGAGTGCCACAGTGCCACAGTTACACTAGATAGAAAGAGTTGCATAAGTTATATTTAAAATCTTAAGACATTACTTCTCCAAAACAATCTCTGTGTGATTGGAGACTTTTTTGTTAACAAAAGTTTTTTTAAAAACGGAAACCATATCTTTATGAAACAAAAAGTGCAAATGCTCTAGTTAAAACATTTTTATTTATTGATTGCTCCTTTCATTCAATTACTACATATTTAATACCACACTGGGCTTTGTGCTGTACCAAGCAGTCCCTGCCCAGACCAGGGGGTGGGGGATTTCTACAACCCGCTCTCCTCTTCTCCGAGATCAGCATAGTGACAAATATCCAAAAACGTTCCTCAGCAGAATCTTACAAAGAGATTGTTTTTCTCTTCCTTCAATTCTGTAATAGTTTTCGACCATGATTTCCTGCCATCCCTGTCTTTTTGCATTTCCTCAGCAGATGTGTCATTGCTGTGGCTTGTCATGTCCAGTTATGTCGGTCATGTCACACAACGGTACCAGTGTCATGTAACATGAGCTGGCTGACACAGCAGCAGCATTGCAGTATGGCATTAGCCTCAGCCTGATTTTGTTTTGTTTTTTAAGCTGGAGGAGAGAACTTACATTCCCCGCCCCCAAACATCCTCACCCCTCACGGTTTTAATTCAAGATCCAACTCTTATAGACCAGCTCCCATAATTTCAGTAGATGGCTTGCAAGCTTACGAAGGGTAGATTTAAATCAATTAAATATCAATCTGAATTTAATCCTAACAATTTACTGGTGTGGTGAACTAAAAATGCTTTTAGAGGAGTCATGCGGGCAGATGCCGGAAGCCTTTATATGAACTCCAACCTGTGTGGGAGCAACTATAGAGTCTGCTTCAACCGCACAGGTTTGTCTACATGCAAAGCAGGGCTGGGGAACATCTCTCTCTCTCTCTCTCTCTCTCTCTCTCTCTCTCTCTCTCTCTCTGCATTCCCATCTCCATGTTCTGTCCTACCACCTTCCCCACAAGCCTCTCAACACAAATACACATCTGAAACTCATGGGGTGCTGGTGGAAGATGTTAGGGTTAGCCAATTTGACACAGTGGAAGTTGTCAGGGAAAGGGTTAAATGACCTTTCCCATCTAGCTTCTCCACTCTATATTTCCCCTTCCTAAAGCTGTTCTTTCTGAACAAAACAGGTTAGTTAGTTATTCCATTTATACCCCATCCTTTTTCTTCCAAGGCGGCATATACAATCCTCCTCCTCCTCTCCATTTTATCCTCACAACAACAACCCTTTTAGGTTGGGCTGAGAGTCTGTGACTAGCCCAAAGTCACCCAGTGAGCTTCCATGGCTGAGTGAGGACTAGAACCCAGATCTCCTGACTCCCAGTCCAACACTCTAGCCTCTACAGCACAATGGCTATTAGCATCTACTTTGGCCCTAACAATGCTAAGACAACGTAGAATTCCCTGGATTCTTTGGGGGAAAGGTATGGCAGTTAAAACTGGTATAAACAACTAGGGACCAGGATAGCTGAGAGAGCGCCTTCTCCCTTGGTCACTGAGGTCATTAGGTAGCATGCTCCTGGTAGTTTCACATGGACCTATGGCTCAATTGGAGTCACCAGGAGAAGAGCCTTTAGTGTGGTAGCCCCTTCTCTTTGGAACTCCCTGCCCCTGGAGGTCAGCCAGATACCAACACTGTGCTGCTTCTTGCGCCTCCTGAAAACAACTCTTTTCCAGGGCCATGTCTTGACAGCAGCGCATTGGTGCAGTCAGTGAGCCCTCAAACCCCTGCGTTTTTGCTCCTTCGCATTGTCCCCACGTGAAGGAGAGAGTGCGGGGGTTGCAACGAGGAAGGGAGGGAGAAGCAGCTCTGCTGTGCCACCAGATGGGCTTGGCACCTCCCTCCCTGGTTCCCACCCCCCTTTACATTGCTCTCACTGGAGGATGCAGCTGATCTTTGGCTCTCTGCAGAGACACAAGGAGGCGGCGAGGCCCACCCCCTGTCCAGCTGATGCAACCAATCAGGGGTTGGCATCGTCTGGGGCAGATGCCGGTCGTCACCTCACTCCAAGTGAAAAAAGTTGGGGTAAGTCCCTGTCTTTTTAAATTCGGAGCTTCAGAGGAAAGCCCAGGGATGGCTCTGCAATGACTGCTGCATCATATAAATGACCTAGTGCCACTGTGGATCCACCCCAAGGCTTTTCCCTCATCAATACAAGGCCCAGGAAGCATTTCCCCAAGTGAACAGCCACTATTTTTATTGGTACTTTGTTTTAAATTGAACAGTTTTAATTTGCTGTTTTAATCTTTTTATCTTTTTACTGTTTTATTCTATGTTCACTGCTCTGGAATCTATTTTAGTTATGGAGTGGTATATAAATATTGTAAATAAATAAATGATTTGATAGAGGTTTGAATTGTTACTATACTTTCAGAACCTGTACTTTAATCCTGTGCTTACGCTTGGGTTTGTGAACCACTATCTCCTTGCACTGAAGGACAGAATTGCACCAACAATCTGCAAATAATTACGTGTGTTTAAGTGCCATGAAAATAAATGAGCCTTATGTGTGCATTACATATCATTGCGACTACCCTAACCTGCAACCTAGTGTGTATGGAACTAAATTAGAGATCCAAATCTGTATAAAGAAGGAATTCCTTTTGCCATGCAATTAGAATCTGGCCTCTGCATTGTTTTTGTTTTTATTAATAATCATCACAATGATTGTCATTTACATTTCGATACCGCTCAATTACCAAAGGTCTCTTGACAGTTTACAAAAGATTAAAACTTTAAAATAAAATATAAAACATAACATAAAAAACATTTACATACAAAAAGAATTAAAGACAATAGAAATCCCAGGACCAGTTAAAGCATTTTCATACGCTGTCAAATGCCTGGAAGTAGAAAGAACTCCTACCCTAGCATGGAAATGATGACAGTCTTGGTGCCAGGTGGACCTCACTGGGGAGAGTGTTCCATAATCAGGGCGCGACCACCAAAAAGAGCTTCTACATTGTTGCTGCCCTCTGAACCTTCTTAGGAGGAGGCAGATGGAGGAGAAACTCAGGTGATGACTGCATAGGTAGGTTCATTTTGGAAGAGGAGCCCCGTCAGGTTTTTAGCAACAAAGTACCTGAGACCTGTTACTACAATCTGCTCCTAGACTCCATCTTTAGACTGTGATTAAATGCAGACTTTTGTCTTCAATATCAAGCTAGATTCCCCATCTAGCAACCTACCTGGTTTTACTTCACATACAGCCTGATGGAGAAGTTTGCTCATTATTTTGTGACATTTTGGTTGGTACTAGTGAAGATATTGCTTTTCTGAGGATTTCAATATTTTTCTAATGGACCTCCACAGCTTCCTCTTCTTTCTTTCTTTCTTTCTTTCTTTCTTTCTATAAAGCAAATACTAGGAAAATGCAGGCAGGCAGAAGATAAGGAAATTCTATGAAATATAATTTCCCCCAAAGGCAGAGCAGCCCTTGTTTCCATCCTTTTAATTAATTCATTCATGTGCTTATTAGCCGGCCTTTTCCCATTCACCAGGGAGAAAGCCTGCTGCATCGGTTAAACAACTGACTACTGTCTACTCATTTTATCACAACGCATTGTGGTTGGTTATAGGGCATAACATTATCCTTCGCATTGACATTTATAGGTCAGGCTTCCGTAAGAATCTCAAACCCAGCCTCTCATTTTTAACGTTCCGCTGACATATTTATGGTTATACATCTTTTGTGCAGTTCCATAATCTTCGAAACTACACTTGTCCTTTCAAATACGATTTGCATGTGAAATGCAAAACAACTTAGCAAATTTGGATAAATGTCAGAATCCCATGATACCTTAAACACATTTGTTGCACCACAGCGGTGGGCAGAAAAGAGCTCTCCATATGTTTTTGGACTTCAACTCCCAGCATTCTTGTCCATGGCCCATGCTCTCAGGGGCTCCTGGGAGTTAGAGTCCAAAACGTCTGGAGATCTGCCTTCTGCCCAACCCTGTTGTAGCATGAACCTTCCTAAACTAGGGCCTATTTCTTCAGATGCATGAAGTGATCCGGAAAGCGGAAACCATTTTCTTTAGTATAGGAGTGCGGAACCTCTTTCAGCCCAATGGCTGAGTTCAACACTGGAGAAGTTCTCTCTGTGTGTGCATGTGTATGTGCGTATGTATGTGCATATTGCATTCCAGTGGTGGGAACTTAGGAAAGGCATTTTGACCTTTTAGAATGAGGAAAAACAGCCCCAAAGCCAAGAAAACACCAAACAATTAGTTGGGGGGGGAGGGTGTGGCCATCTGGGGAAGCCCGGGAGATTAGATTGGGACACCAATATAGTGAGAATTTTAACAAATCTAGGAAATCACAGAGCTACTGTACATGAACAGTTCAGAGCTAGAAGTTTCCCACCAGCTCCCAGGTGAGTTCTGTTGAGTGAAAGCACATGCTGTCTCATTTCCTTTCTTTCCTTTGCTATATTTTTGTCCCGCTCTTCCTCCATGAAGCTCAAGATGGAATATATGGTTCTCCCCCTACTCATTTAATCTGGACAACAACCTGGTCTGAGAGATGGTAATTGGCCCAAGGTCACCTAGTGAAGTTAATGGGTGAGTGGGCATGTGAGCTCAGGTCTTCCCAGTGCTGGCACAACACTCCAACCACTGCACCACACTGGCTCCCCAAAGCTAAAGGCCTTTCTTCAACATTCTGTTTGCAAGTGTACTGGTTGAACACAATCTTATGCATGGCTGGATGAGGAATGCTGGGAGCGATAGGCCTTTTTTCCTGTCTAAACATGCATAGGATTGCACCCCTAATCATATCAATAATCACCAACTCCTCTCGCTACTTTAAAGTCTTATTAGTTTAAAGTCTGGCAAAGACAGTTATCAACACACAAGAAAATATGTCAAGCAAATATCCATGTCTAGCCATCTATAAGTTTCTGTAGTTTAAAAATAAAGTCTTTCCCTTTCTGTAGTTCTGTTTCTGAGCTCAACAGCAAGCCATAAACATCAACAAGTGTAGCCATATAATGCTCTGTGAAACATTTACAAGTGTCTGTACAAAGACACATAATGAATGAACAACATGTTCAGGTCTGCTCAGTAATACTGTTCATCATAAAAGGCTTCTGGCAACTAGGAACGCGGAGGGCAGGCAAATTCGCAGAGGATCGGGTCTGTCAGTGGCCATTCGTCATCACAGCTCCCTAGAAGCTCCGTATTTAGAGACAGCGGACAGAATCAGGAATGGAGTTCTGCTCACTGAATGGGCTTTCCTGGTTCCTCCTTCCCACGTCAGTCCCTCGTATCCCTGGAAAGCCACTTCTGAGGTTCAGTGAATCCTCCAGAACAGCATGGCGTGTAACATGGCGCTGTGTGTCAGCAGTACATACCTTTAGGACTGAGGTTTATTCTGCCCAGTCATTTCCCAGTAAGTTGGTCTCTGTGGCGTTAGGATTATAACGTTCTCTTCTGCTACCTTTGCTTTCAGATTTCTATTTAGCCTCACTGGTTCTCCACCTTCAAATCTTTTCAGGGAGAAAAATGCAACCTTTTCTTACTTGCATGTGTTTATATATCCCCCCCTTCCTGTCAACATTTGATGTGAGGAGGCAAGGAAAGGTCCATAGGGACTGTTTTCATGTGGAAGAGAAGATGCAAACTAACTGTATTGTCATGTCAGATAGTATTCAGAAAATAATAATAATAGCAGCAGCAATATAGTTTAGGTCAGACATCCAGATTGTATAATACATTAATTGATGTACCATCCAGTGTGAGAGATCCTTAAAGTTAATTACATAAATGATTTCATATTCCTGCTACCAAGCAGATTTTCTAAATGGTTGGGAGACAGAGCTCATCTTCATAGGTTGCCCTTGAAAAGTTGTAGTTTTATATGCTACTCCACCCCACCCCACCACCACAAGTACTCTAGGAACTTGATTCTTTGGATGCCTCTAAATGAGGCTTTTATAGAGCCATTGCTCTGTCGCATCCACATAATTTTATGGGGTGCGCCTCCTTTAAAAAAATGTTTTAAGGAAAATCTTGGAATTTTTTTAGGGCAGTCTTCTTTTTCTCCCTTTCTATCCTCTAGCTTTGCTCTTTCTTCCCCTTTGTCTTGCTATTTTCCCCTCCCCTGCAGCATCTAGTCTTGATGGGCTTCTTATTCTTAAGATATAAGGGAAATTGTATTGCCTTACTGTGGCTTTGTTTCCTGCTTCTCTTACACAAGTGTAATGGGCTGCTTTACATGGACAGAAGGGGGTGACCGCATGGTCTATAATTGAAAACTTCCCCTCCTCTTATTTATTTTATTCATTTACAACATTTATATACCGCTACCCATTGAAAATTTCAGAGCAGTGTACAAGATAAAATAAAAACAGAATAAAACACTTTAAAATAGATTTTAAAATAAGCAAAATGTACAGTAAACCATAGTTAGTCATTAAGGAAAGGCTTCCTGGAATAATGACATTTTCAGTGCTCATAGCCTTCAATGGACAACAGCCTCTGGGTGCTTTGTAGCACAACTTCAGCTGCACATGGTAGGAAATCCCATGATATTTCAGAGGAATCGGGATATCCAGGTGTTTTTTTAGAATGGAATAACCAGGGGAAGGTGTGGGAGATGTGCAGGATATTGATGTTGTGGTCAAAAGGACTCACAAACGCCCGTGAGTGGCCAGTCACGAGCATGTAAGGAACCTCAATATTTCTCTCCCCCTGCCACTTTAGCTTGACCAGCCACCCCCATGGCAGCCATTATATGACTAGCCACATCAACTGAGATCCATTTTGTGGTGGTGCCCACAGCACTTCCTCAAATTCCCAAATGTGCCCATGAGTCCAAAAGGGTTAGGGACTCCAGTCCTCACCCAGTTTCCCCTCAAGCTGATACCCTCCATATATATTGGACTACATGCTGGCTGGGCATGATGGAAATTGTAGTACAACACATCTGATTGGGAAAGTTGAACTAGCCTCAGACCAGAGTAAATGTTATTTAATATTTAACTGGCATACTACCATTGAAGGCAATAGAACCAAACCTGAGATGTAGGGATAGGCAAGATTTTTTGTTCTTTGTAATTATGCACTCATTTTCATTTATTAAAAAACAAACTAATTTGTTTTGTTATTCACGTGTTAAAATCTCATTCATTCCTTTATTTATTCATTAACATTTAATTTTGTTTTGTTGTTCCCATTCATTGGAGTTGGGGGGACCCAGCTGCTTTTCTGCTTCATGTAATGTCTGTGTTTTCCATCCAACAGGCATGAAATTTTCAGGCATTCTCCTTCAAGGGATCAGACCTGCCCATTTCAGACAGATAAAAAAAAAGGGTTGATCTTTATTTTTAAAAACGTGCAGATGCCCTGTCCAACTACTATCTAAAATGTCTTGGACATCTATAGCTGCTCACACTGAGCGAAGTAAACTCCCACCTTCTTCCTGTAACTTCCACCTGACCTGTTCTGGCCAAAAATAAACCACACAAGTGAATTCCAAATATATGGCCATTGGGAGCTAATGTGTTTCCCCCTATTTGTTTGGTGATAAATAATGAATGAAACAAATGGGCCTCATTCATTCCAGCTTTTTATTCATTAAGAAATGAATGTACACCCCAGTGAGATGTAGAAATCCCTGAAGTTTTCCCCAGTTGCTAGCAAGGTAACTCCATTACTGCCTTGAAATCCTTGGAGGAATGAAAGGATACAAATGTAATATTAGTTATATAACATTTATAGATAGATATATAACATGGCCTATAGTAATGAGGACCTTGCACACATGGAGAGAATCCAGCAAGGGCCCCTTTCGTTTATGAAGCACCACTGTGCCAGTATTTTTTACCCCCAAACACAATTGCTGTTCTGTGACCACATATTAACAAACACAGCACATTGTCCACAGTGTTGAGGAAGAGGAGAAAGGGGGGGTGACAAGGGAGCATGGAATGTTGAAAAACAATTCCTCCAGTTTTAAAGCCACCCTCAATGATAAGAGTTGTAGAATGGCTAGATTGGAACGCACATGAATTAGTAGCGCATGAAAACTGCAATCATTTATTATTATTAATATTTATTTATATAGCACCATCAATGTACATGGTGCTGTACAGAGTAAAACAGTAAAATAGTAAAACCCTGCCGCATAGGCTTACATTCTAATAAAATTGTAATAAAACAATAAGAAGGGGAAGAGAATGCACCAAACAGGCACAGGGTAGAGTAAAACTAACAGTAAAAAGTCAGATCAAAATCAAGTTTTAAAAGCTTTAGAAAAAAGAAAAGTTTTTAGCTGAGCTTTAAAAGCTGCGATTGAACTTGTAGTTCTCAAATGTTCTGGAAGAGCATTCCAGGCGTAAGGGGCAGCGGAAGAAAATGGACGAAGCCGAGCAAGGGAAGTAGAGACCCTTGGGCAGGTGAGAAACATGGCATTAGAGGAGCGAAGAGCACGAGCGGGGCAATAGTGTGAGATGAGAGAGGAAAGATAGGAAGGAGCTAGACAGTGAAAAGCTTTGTAGGTTAACAAGAGAAATCTCATAATAGTCATGGGGGGGAATGGAGTATTGAGGGAGAAATAGCCTCAGAACAATGGGTTGGGTGGTGCATTGTGCACCATGCAAGTGAACTAAACATCACAATAATGAGATAAAATGCTAGTATAGATTGTTCCATGCAAGAATATCATTGTAGTAGTCACTGTTGCAGTCCATCATACCTGTACTTCCAAAAATGTAGGAACATAGTGACTGCAGAAAAAGTCTTTGCTAGCAATTCGAAGACACTACATAAAGGCCATTTCCCCCTCGTTTTCCACTACATAACATCTAGGTGGCACTGTGGTAGAGTGGAATAATGCAAATACACAAGAGGAAATCATGTTTTCTTTCACTTTCACAATTATATGCTGCATATTCCCTGCTCTTAAAAAAATACTCACTGAAAGTGCTCTTGAGATACAGAAGTTTTGTAGAGGGCCATGATGTCGTCTACAGAACCCATAAACAACCATTAGGGAATGATGAGTGCACAACAAATGCTTTGTATAGAAAAGCCCTCTGTCACACACACCCCACATCACCCATTCCCAACACACACAGAGAAAGAGAACCCTTCCCTGCTTTCTTCCCCCACCCTTGGCTCATTTCAAAGGCCTCTTGAACCCCACCCATTGCTCTCCACAGCCCTCACCAATATCAGCCCCTCCCATCTCTCCACTTCCTCTTCCCACCCTGTTGTGCCACCACCAGTGCTATCCCCAAACTTCCTTCTTTACCAGGCAGTGGCAGTGAGGTCTGTCTATCTGTCCCTTACTTACTGATTCCCTGAACCCTAAGTGAAAATGGATCCAGATAATCAGTCTCATCCAAGTATGCCTGGATCTGGTTTGCCACCACCCAGTCAAGGACCTTGCCCGGAAAGGAACATTTGCCACCATCCTAAAGTTGTTAAGATCTTCTGGGTCCAGAGAGGATTTCTTCAGGAGTGGTCTCACTGCCTCTTCTTTCAGAAACATGGGACAACTTCCTCTCACAAGGAGGTATTAATTATTTTCCTGCTGCTTTTATATGCTTAGAGGAGCAAAGGCCAGATTTGTGTCAAATCACTATGAATGTGAAATAAAAAGCAAGAAATAACACTATGAAACCATGAACACAGTATATGGAATATGGATTGTGCCCTAACAAATATCAGTGCACTTCAATGCTGGTATAAAGCGATATTTATTTATTTATTTATTACATTTTTATACCGCCCAATAGCCGAAGCTCTCTGGGTGGTTCACAAAAATTAAAACCATAATAAAACAACCAACAGTTTAAAAACACAAATACAAAATGCAGTATAAAAAGCACAACCAGGATAAAACCACGCAGCAAAAATTGATATAAGATTAAAATACAGAGTTAGAACAGTAACATTTAAATTTAAGTTACTATTAAGTGTTAAAATACTGAGAGAATAAAAAGGTCTTCAGCTGGCGATGAAAAGAGTGCAGTGTAGGTGCCAGGCAGACCTCTCTGGGGAGCTCATTCCACAACCGGGGTGCCACAGCAGAGAAAGCCCTCCTCCTAGTAGCCACCTGCCTCACTTCCTTTGGTAGTAGTGTTGCTCTTGCCAAATATCCTGTATGGAAGTGGTTGCACAAAACTGTTCAAGCATCATGTCAATATCCTCAAGCTGTACCAATGGAAAATCATCCAAGAAAACTGAACAAGGCTGTGCTCTGGATGCCTCACCTGATTCTATCTTTGGATTCTAAATCCTGGCGGTTGCAAGAGATTTTATCCTCAAAGTGCTTATCAGGTGTATTAAAGTGGGCCTCAGGTCCAGCATATCATAGACCCCAGACAACCCTGAAAAGCTTTGCTGGGTGAAAGATAGAAGATTCCATAGTCAGTGAGATGTTGTTTCTTTGCTGTCCTCACTGCCCCTAAATATACCTTACTGTAGGCACACACCAGTGTTTAATTGCATCCACTAGGATTTTTTCTCCATCTGCACTCTGGAATATACCATGGAGCTCTACGAGCTCTACCATGGAGAGGGTGCTCAGGAGCAACTGTGTCAACTGCCCAGGTCATTTCTGCATTCCACAGATCAACCAGGTTTTTGACAGGAGCACCAGCCATATTATCGGGGGGGAAACCCTGGAAACCATCTGGATCCCTTAGCCTCTGGGGGCAGACCATCTTAGTAGATCCCCACCTTTGCAAAGGGGGAAAGACGACATCAGTCCAATCCTCAACAGGAGATGATCTGACCATGACAAAGGGACCAATTCAAAGTCCCCTACCTTCAGATTCCCATGACCGGCTGAAAAAACCAAGTCTAGCATGCACCCTGCTACATGTGTTGAGCGATGACATTCCGTCACTACCATCAGCTAAACCATACCGCAGAAATAGAAGTAAAATGAATATGCTCCCACAGAATGTCATTTGACATCAAACAGTACCCTATAATTTAGATAATTCATTTAAAAAATAATTAAGTCAAATTATCCTAAGCTTTCAGCAGAATAATGAAACTGTCAGGTTAAGTCAAAATTCAATGCATTAGTGAAACCAGCCTAACACAACTGAGATGCATGACCAAAGCAAAAGGAGTGTGTAGCATTAAATTCTACATATGTCAAACATCTTAAAAGAGCACATATATTATCAACTCAGTGGCAAAACCATCATTGATTAGAATTGTTCATGATTCATCTTAAGGTTGCAATTGTAATTCACTGGATTGGAAGTGAGGCAGGCATCCAAGTTCAGGTTTGAGAGATGAGTTGGCAGGTCTGAACTTTGAAACATTGGCAACCAGAACTTTTCCTTGTCATAGTATGAAATAAAGCAGGAAGTAAAAAAAAAAAAAACCTGTTTAGCTACAAGCAGGCAATCACAGATCAACAGACACTATTTTTATTCTTTAATAGGAGATGGCACTCTCAGTCCTCAAAAGCAATTCTACATGATTCCCACAACCAGGAGTGTCATCAGACGAGCATTTTATAGCACACTCGTTACTGGGCACTCACCTGTTTTCACAGGTCCTATTCATGACGTCATTCACCTCCCATGCTTCTCCTGCGTGTTCTAGCCTTCCTTCTGTGACAAAACAAGACCCCAGTAAGTCCAAATTATTTTTAGAGATGGAACTTGCTGCTATCTCCTGCTGTGTGCAGGAGAAGTGGTGTGATAGACAGCCCACTGAATGGGCCATGTGCACATTGTTTACTTCCTCTTTCCTCTCTGAAAGAGGACGTATTCAGCAACAAAAGCGAGAATGGAGAAGCAACGGTAGGAAACAGTGATTTTCCCCCCATCTGATGGAGTTCCAGGTAATGTATGCCACCATTTTCTAGAAGAGTGGAGCAACAGAATGAGCCATTTGCATGTTGTTCTATGGGGAAGTATACACAACTTCATACTTCAGATCATGATCTCACCCACTGAAGATCTACATAGAAAGGGACTACTCCATTCTGTAAGTACTTCTGAGTGTCTTACAATACACAAAAACATATACATGAAACTGAATAGTGGGAGATTCCAAACAGATAAAAAGAAGTACTTCTTCACACTGCACCTAACTAATTTGCTACCACAAGATGTTGTGATGGCCACCAACTTTGAGGACTTTAAAAGGGGATTAGACAAATTAATGGAGGATAAGGCTAGCAATGGCTACTAATCACTCCTGATGGCTATAAGGTACCTCCAGTATCAGAGGCAGTATGCCAATGTACACCAGTTGCTGGGGAGGGCGCTATTGCACTCATGTCCTGCTTGTGGGCCACTGTGTGAACATAATGCTGGACTAGATAGGCATTTGGTCTGACCTACAATGGCTCTTATGTTAGGCTGACCATATGAAAAGGAGGACAGGGCTCCTGTATCTTTAACAGTTGCATAGAAAAGAGAATTTAAGCAGGTGTCATATGTATATATGGAGAACCTGGTGAAATTCCCTCTTCATCGCAACAGTTAAAGGTGCAGGAGCTATACTAGAGTGACCAGATTTAAAAGAGGGCAGGACACCTGCAGCTTTAACTGTTGTGATGAAGAGGGAATTTCCTTTTCTCTTTCCTGTCCTCCTTTTCATATGGTCACCCTATCTTATGTAATACAAATGTCCAAGAACAACAACAAAAACCCAAATGAAATATAATATGTACTAAATCTGCATTCTCAGTTAAAAGCTTAGCCCTGGCCAACAACAGCCAGCCTAAGTCAGAAAGGTCTTGCACTGCTTTCTTGCAGTGGATGTCACTTTATGAGCCTCTGTAGGAAAGGCGTTCTGTAACTCTGAGGCAGCAATAGAAGGACCTTCTCCAGGGCAGGATCTACACTACTGCTTTAAAGCGCCTTATAACAGTTATAAAGTGCTTTAACTGCTTTAAAGCGCTATAAAACTGTTATAAAGCGCTTTAAAGCAGTAGTGTAGATCCGGCCCATGTGTCCTCATTATCCAGAATCATTTACAGACCTAGATCTTACCAGGACCCAGGGGGTAGGAAGGTGTATCCAAAGCAGCATTTCTCAAAGTTTATGAAATCATGCCATGACCCCCTACTCTGAACTTGCTATATCTTCCATAAAAGTACCCCAATCTGGAAACCCAATTGGATACATGCTATTATTTTTTGTAAAACTTCTGCATCACTTCTTCCCTCCTAGCTCTCAGTCCCTGCATCTCCTGCCCTCGCCTGCCTTCTACATCCCACTTCCTTTTCCTGTATTGCTTCATATCCAGCCCTGCCGCAGTCACGGCCTTTTAATGCCACCCATCAATCAGCAATCTGAGTAGGATGAGGACTCATGTGTTGGGTAATTCTGAACTTGTAGTGGGTTGATCCAATGGTGTCACTCTGCTGATGAGCGTGCGCACGCGCACACACACACACCAGGCCCCCTACAGGGCCCAAGCGATTAAACCTTGAATACTGAATATTATGTATTAGTTATGTTAAGGGAAAGAAATTTAGTGTGCGATCTTATGCATGTTCAGGCCAAAAAAAGTCCTTCAACTTCTAGAATGCCTCAGCGAATTGGGGCATGCTGAGAATTGTAGGGTTTTTTTCCTGTCTAAACATGCATAGAATTGCACCCTCAGTGAACTTTTACCAGGCATTCTTAAGAATTCAAAACTCCCAACAGGAAAATTGAATGTTTGTGTCATGCTTCTTTCTGGCAGTTTACACCCATGACATCGAATATGACCCTTGCCAGTTATTGATGGAACAGAGGAGAACGCTTGAGGCATTTGCAAAAGATACCCATTTGGGTATGACCTTTACTGATAAACATCATTTTATTCTAATATTTCTTTCATCTCTTAAGAATGACCAGTAAATATTAACAATTGACCCAATTTCTGTTGTCTACTGAACAGTAGACAGTGAAATATACCAAATGAAGTGCACTAAATAGAAGAATTGAACTTACATGTGTTGGCATGTGCTTTGTAGCGCTTGTATTTGTAGCTCGATTCATGCCTAGAATCCAGTTTCATAAGTGTGCAAAGCAAGGTCTAAAAATAAGATACAATTCTACACACAATGCAGTGATAAACAGTGGAAAGAACATACCCTCTGCTACTTCTTGAGCAATTCACCACACATGGTCAGGCACTCATCCTGGCATTTTATTAGCCATTAAATACCTGTTCCACAGAATGTTTTATTCTTGTGTTTACAGCCAATGCTGTCTTGCTACTAGGGTTGGCGTAGTATTTACAGGGGTTGTTTTACCCTCCTGGGGAAAATGAATTAGGCCTAGTTTAAGGCAGTAATATCTTTCCAATTATTTTCTATTATCACAACTGTTGTATTACACAGTAGGCTGCAGCTGATTAACACAGAGGTAAGATTTAATTTCATTTTTACATTGCGATGGTTTAAGGCAGAAGATTCAGGAATAAACGTATGATTGTCAAATAAGAAGGGTACATTTCAAGGGTAATGCTAAGGCGGGAGACTATCACTTTTTGAGAGACACAGACAGTTAAAAGGGGCACAGTAGAACCACCATTGCCCACACTGATGTACACACTCTTTTCTTTTGTTCTGCTCTCATCTGTGGTAAAACAGGGTTTTGTAGTGCTTAAAAAAGCCTGCAAAAACTGTTTGACTACAAATGATAGCAGGACAAAAGAAATGAGCAAACGCACACCATGGGAAATGATACATCTATCATACCATTTTCAATTCTCTATTGTCTCTCAGACAAAACTATTGTCTGTCGTCAGCCTAACACATTACTTCTGAGCACCCACACACTATTTTTTTTTTGAAAAGGAAGATATAAACAGATTTACCTTGAAAATAATTTTTTTGTGGGGGAGGAAAAACCTTTCTGCAATTGTTAATTGTGTGAATGACATCCCACCTGGTTTGGCCCCGAGGAGGAAGGCAGAGATGGCCAGCTCCTGCATTTTGGGGATACGGTACTGTAGCTCGATGACAGAGCACGGCCTGGCCCTATTGAAAAACAATCTTGAGTAGCTTTCTAGACAGGTGGGATTAGACCTCTGTAAGTTTTAGTCCCGTTGAAAGGCCCCTGCAGGAAGGTAGCATTGGACTATATGGACCAATGGGCTGATTTAGTATTGCAGCTTCATATGTTTCTGTGGAGGAGAGAAAGAGCTAGAAGCAAGAGTAACAAGGGTGTCCTGGTTGTCATAAGAAACGTATTTATCTCTCTCTCTCTCTGTTTGTTTGTTGTTTGTGTTTCTTCTGACTGAGAACACTTCATGGATCTAATGAAGAAGATTGTAGTCCACAAAATCTAATGGCATATTAAATCTTTGTGCCTTTAACAGTGCAATCTTATACAAGTCTACTCAGAGTTCAATGGCCTTACGCTCAGATGTGTGCATAGGACTGCAGCCCAAGACATTCAGTTATTTCTCTTACAACCGACTATCAAAGCTACCTCTCTGGAAAATCCTGTTTGTTATTAGCTATTTTGAAACTAGTGAAATGGTGGAATAAATGCCTCAGTTTTTTAAGTCATGACTCTCAAGAGAAGCAAACTCTATGCACTTTATCTGTACGCATCAAGTGTGTGTCCATGCAGTAGAGAGCTTCTCTGAAGGAGCACACTCATGATTGTTCACTCACAAAAGTTTGCAGGTTCTTTTCATGACGTCGTCAGCCTCCAATGCCTCTCCTGCCGTTTTCAAGCAGAAATCCGCCATTTTTATAAAACCCTGAAAATGCTGTAATAAATCAAATCACACAGTAAAGCAGCAACACCTGCTGGTGGTACATGGGCTTGATGAGGTTCTCTTTCCATTTACTTTACTGAGCCATATGTTCACATGTTCCTAAGGGTTCGCAACAAACTCAAAGCAAAAAATAATACAAGGCAACGTCAACTTTCAGACAGGCTAAAATCTCTGTTATTGCAGCAAATGTGTTGTTCTTATCCCAAGTTCTTGGCATCTGTTCTGCATAGGTCAAGGGGAAACATTGACTCCATTTTCAAGAGCCCCAGGGCCACTGAGATAAATAATTATGCAAGCCAATGCATGTGCAGTAATAGAAGACTCTTTACTGACAGAATTCATACTTGCCTGAATATATAGTGTCCATATGATCAGATATCCATCTTGTGAATTCTTTCTGATCAAGAATGTTGTGCCATGCATGGATTTTACAGAACTACAGCCATTAATACTTTCATCTGAGTAACCTCTCTTGTATGACTAACCTCTGCCCTGCCGCCAGTAATGTACATTTTGCAGCCATTACAATCTAATCTCTCCAAACTTGATTTACAAAGAGTAATTAAAGAAGCCTTGAAAGCTAATAAATCAGTCATTCCACATGAATGCAAATCATGGCAATTAATTAAATTATGAAAGCGTGTATTTCAATAGTACAGATTGACAGTAGAAAACGGGAGAAAACAAACATAAAGCTCTTAAAACAAAGACACTGCAGGAACTGGAGTCTGTACAGCTTACTGCAAAGGAGAGCAGCAAGTGGCATGAAAAGTGTGGATTTCGAAGGCTTTAGCTGCCTCCTCCCTCAGCAAGCAGCCTCTGCCCCCATCCCAGGAATCCCCAGTGCATATATGCGTGCGGGCATGTGGGCACACATGTGCAGCCCCCCAGGCACACAACCAACAGGTCGTGCACCCCTGTTGTAGAGCATCAGCCATGGTGGCCAAGCTGTGTGTTCTTTAGGAAAGTATATCCACTGTTATTGGCTCTTCTCATCCAAGAGCCCCTTCAGGAATTCGGACTGCCCATGAGAGCAAGGCCATTATGTCATAAGTTTCCTCCACCCCTTGCTGATGTGGTTTGGGAACATTACATAGAACTGACAGGCATTGAGAGTTTTCATAGATCAGTGGGGAGGAACCTCTTTCAGCCCAAGGGCTGAATTTAACTGAGGAGTAACAGTTCCTGGGGGCAGTGTTCCAGTGATGGGGTCAAAGGGAAAGGGGTGCCCCCCCCAAATATCAACATATTTTCACTTAAAGCTCTTCCTGCCAGTAACTAAGCCTTAGGAGAGCCATTTCAACATTTTAGAATGGGGGGGGACTGCACAAAAGCTTGGGAAATGCCAAATGATCAATGGGGGGGGCAGAGGTGGGTGTTGTCATCTGGGGACACACACCCCAGGGCCAGATGTTGCCAAGGGTGTGTGTGCTTGGAAATGACAGTGTTGAAATACTCACTGAAAGCAGTTTATCATGTTAAAACACGCCAAAGTTTTTCTAACACAACAGATTTATTGTGCAATTGTGATTCCTTACTCACAGTTATTTACTAGTTCTTTAGATGACTTTGTGACCCTCCAGTTTCCCTTCTGTTTTTAAACAAAATTTTTGGTGAGTTATTTTAAGAGCAGGGGAAATGCAGTATTATTTGTAGAAGTGAAAGAAAGGGTATTTTTCTACTTGGGTAATTGCAATATTCCACTGTACCACAGTGCCACCTAGAGGTTATGAAGAGGGAAATTCCTTTGTATAGACCTTTATCTCAACCCAAAAGTAGATACAATGATTAACATCCCTGTAGAAAAGCTCTTAATTTATCCACAAACACTGGATGGGTGAAATTATAGTTCTTCCAGAAACTCAGGCTCAGACATTACTAAGCATCCTAAGTACGAGTATATCACAATTGTGCAACTATCACTGTGTCTTTGTCAAATGGATTTCACACATATTTATAGTCAAGATGATGTTCTTGGGCTGCAATCCCATGCAAACGCCATTGAAAAAAGATTGGGTGAATATGGAGGAAAGTTCTATCTAGGGTGCTATATCTGAGTGCTCATTGACACATCCAAGGCATGATTTAATATTGCAGATAATATGTGATGAACATGCATGTGTAAGCCAGTCCAGGACATCATGCAGAATTAGATCTGAATTATGGATCTGTCTCTTAATTTATTGTGGGGAAATCAAAGGAAGTATCCAATGCTGTCTCGGCACTAGCACAAAACTAATGCTAGTCCAGCGTTATTAGCGCTAGAACTCTGACACCATTCGATACTTACTGGATACCAAGTAACTGTTGTTAATATTTATGAATGTCTTCAAATTGTATAAAGAACACCCATTATTTTTCAAAGTCACAGAAAACAGAATTCTTCCGTAAATTATAACCTCTTTGTGGGGCATTCTTTGCTCCATTTACACTTTACAAAGGCAAACAGTGAGCAGTATCCAAGCCTGCCTACACACCAGTAGAACCCACTCCTGGCGCAACAGGGAGCTAGCAGTTAGAAAAGGAACCAGAAAAGAGCAGAAACACTTGTTTATGGAGTGGGGCAAGTCAGCGGGACTTGCAGAAGGAAGGTCTGTTGACCTGTCCCAGTCGAAAAACGAGCATTTCTGCTTGTTTCTGGGGTTGCTTTTCGAACTGCAAGCTTTCTCTGAGCCGACAGTGAGTTCTACTGGCACAACAGACCAAGCAAGAGCATAGAGGCAGTATTGGATACTGACCAGTGATTCCATTTTTTAAAAAAGATTCAAGATAGCCCCAAAATAAATTCTTGGTATACACCTGTTGCTAGGACTCTGCACCTTATGTGAAGGAGAAAAGACATTTCACACATTTTTTTCAAAGAATAAATTATAGCCAAAGCCAATGCATACAGTTTGACAGAGAAGATTCCTAATACCAGCTTCGAGCCCACTGATGCTAATTACATAAAATTATACTTCATATTAAACCTCATTGTTGCAAACAGCTCAACCACCAAGGAGGAGTAATTAAATTAAATCCAGTCACTTAAGCATTTAACCGAATAGCAGAAACCAGGTTAGTATGGCAGCAGATTAGTTCACTTTAAAAGGAGGTGATGGATTTTTGTTTAAAGCAGCACAATCAGGGTGGGGATGGTGTTTACAATTGCCTGCTAAGGCCAGTCAGTAGAGACCACAAGGGGGGATCTACATGGCTGCTTTTAAAGCGCTTTAAAGTGCTTTAAAGCGCTTTGAAAACATTTTGAAACCTGTATATGCAGTGTGTCCTGGGCCCCAACAGTTGTCAAAACTGTTATAAAGCACTTTAAAGCAGTAGTGTAGATCCCCCCCAATTGATCCTCCTGGACCGTTCAACCGCTTTCAAATACAACCAACTGCTGAATCTTTCTCAGTAGCTTGTCTGGGAACTGAAGCCACTGAACTGCACTGGTTCTATTCCTACCTGATGGGAAGATTCCCAGGACAACTACTTGTAGATCCCTGCTCCATTGGATGGCATCTGTAGGATGCCACAGGATTCATGTTCAACTCCCATACTGTTGAACATTGACATGAAATCTCTGGTTGATGTGATGGCTCTCTCAATACGCTGAAAACGACCACCTCCATTTTCCCTATCCACACAATTCAGGTGAGATCATAGCAACAGTAAGAAGGGCTGCTTCCAGATAGGGCTTTTATGGTGCCATTGCTATGCGTCATCATCTTCCACTTGTGAGCCTCCATAATTTCCCAGCTCTTTTTCATACCATAGGTATAGCTACACAATTCTACCACTAGGAGTCCATCTGGAAGCAGCCCAGGTAGTTGGGAGTCAGCATGGACTGGATGAGGCTAAACTGAGGCTCAATCCAGTCAGTGTGAATACAAAAGATGGCAGGGCTCCTGCAGCTTTAACTGTTGTGACAAAGAGGGAAATTCACCAGGTGCTGCATACAAATGACACCTGCTGAAATGTTCTTTTCTAGGCAACTGTTAAAGATATAGGAGCCTTGTCATCCTTTCCATATGGTCACCCTATCAAAACCTAAATTTGGAGGTGTTTTGGTTTGTGGGTGTGGGTGTTTTATCTGTACATGCATGCATGTGTGTGTACATCACCAGTTTACCTTCTGTGAAATGGGTATTTTGTTGTGCTTTGTGGGGGTAAAATATGTAATTTGACATTCGGGGACCAGCCCTTTTCTCATCATGATATGCAGTTTCCCAGACAAGTTACTTGTCTCTGAGGCTTATCAGTGTTGATATTTGTGAAATAGATTTTGGAGCAGAAAACTGGGTTCGAAGGAGTATTGGGGGGGGGGCAGTTGGAGCTCAAGGAACAGCTGTCTTGTACTCGGGTTGGTGAGCAAATTACTATCCTTTTAGTCTCACAAGTTTGCCTCCTAGGTCATGGATATTTTGTGATTGGTCACACCCACCATAGCAGACATTTTCTGAATGACAAAGCCCCACCATAGCAGATATTTTGTGAGAGTGCCCATGACACACTCACAAAATTCCAATTTGACCACCAATCTGAAAAAGGCTGGGGTCCACTGCCCCAGCAGTCTTGATCTCCAGAATGACTTATTCCCTTAAAAAGGAGAAGTAATTTGGAGACAAGCAGAGAGACATGGACGGGTACTGAGCAGGTGTGGAAATGTCTTTACACAGGTCATAGTAAACTTATAGAATTCACTGCCACAAGATATGATGGCCACTAGTTTTCAAGGTTTTAAAGGTGATCAACAAATTCACAGAGGATAGTACACTCAATGGCTGCTAGTCATGGTGGCTATACACTACAGGTTAGAGGCAACACGCCAGTCCTTTTACAACTTCATTGGCTGCCAGTCCAGGTCCGGGTCCAATTCAAAGTGCTGGTATTGACATTCAAAGCCCTAAACGGTTTGGGGCCAGGTTATTTGAAGGAACGCCTCCTCCCATATGTACCTGCCCATACCTTAAGATCATCTATAGGGGCCCTTCTCCATGAGCCCCTGCCAAAGGAAGTGAGGCAGGTGGCTACTAGGAGGAGGGCCTTCTCTGCTGTGGCACCCCAGCTGTGGAATGAGTTCCCCAGAGAGGTCTGCCTGGTGCCTACACTGTACTCTTTTCGTCGCCAGCTGAAGACCTTTTTATTCTCTCAGTATTTTAACACTTAATTTTAACTTAAATTTAAATTTTACTGTTCTAATTCTGTATTTTAATCTTATATCAATTTTGCTGCGTGGTTTTATCCTGGTTGTGCTTTTTATACTGTATTTTGTATTTGTGTTTTTAACCTGTTGATTGTTTTATTATGGTTTTAATTTTTGTGAACCGCCCAGAGAGCTTCGGCTATTGGGCGGTATAAAAATGTAATAAATAAATAAATAAATAAATTCCTGGAGATCAACCGCAGGAGGGTGCTATAGCCCTCCTTGTGGACTTCCCAGCGGCATCTAGTCAGCCACTATGAGAAGCTGGATGTTGGGCTACATATTTTTGGAAAGAGAAAATGACGTCTTAGCCATTTAGGTTCAGTGGGGGGAGTTCTTGTGTTGTTTTTATTTTATTTGGTGTGGGTTTTTAGGTAATATGTATTTCATTTATACATATATTCATGTATTTCATGAAATACATATTTATAATATGTATTTCATTTTTATGTTGCATGCTTTCAATTGCTACATTCACTGCCTTGATTGTTGTGGAAAGGCAGGACAGCAATATTTTAAACAAACCAGTTTAAAATTGCATTTCTCTGGTGCAAATGCATGCTGTGACTCCAAATGCAGCCTCCCACCCCAACAGCGCAGTGCTCCAGAATGGCTGACTCCTGCAAAGTTGTGACTTTACTCTGCCCTGCCGCCTCAGCTGCCATGATGCGATCATGCAGCTGCTGTCCGTAACAGGCTGACCTTGGAAACTGTTGATCCTTCTACACCTCAGCCACACATCACAACATCAGCTGTTTTGCAACACTGTGGAGGTAGCTATGAATGAGGAGTTAGAATACGGAACATGGTGACTTACAGGAAAGCCGTGGGTTTTGCCAATTTCCCAAACAGTGACAGGAGCTTGAAAAAAGGCCAAACGCTGAGATGGAAGCTTCTGAAACCTCCACAGGCATCATTGCTCTGATGTCACAGAAGTCTGGAGTCCGGACCTGCGAAAGCTCTGGCCATTTTTCTTTTTGTTTTTGAAATGTTGGCTGAGCTTGCTGTTGCTTCATGCTGCATGAGAAATCACCCTTCATGGGCAGCCACCTGGAAGGTCTTAAACCAGTTCAGCTATGTGCCTGTAGATGGCCTTTATGTAAGCCACGCTTTCACGAAAGTCAATTCTACACAAATTAAGAACTAACATTTATTACCTTTGCCTCACACGAAGAGCTTTTTTTCAGAAGTGCATCACGAATTCAAATATATCTATGTTGAGATTCAAGAAAAAAAACCTGCACTTTCAAACATAAAACAAAGAATTTGTATTCCTCTATGGTTATGATCTACTTTGAAAACAAATAAAACAAGATCTACAAAAGGCTCCCAGCATTCAGGTTTTGCTGCATGCCTTTCATAGTCTTTACTACATTTATATCCCACCTTTCCTCCAAGGCACTCAAGGCAACATACATGGGTCTTTCCCTTCCATTGTATCCTCACAACAACTTTGTGAGATAGGTGAGGTTGAGATGCAGTCATTGACTGAGGCCTTAGCTAGACCTAAGGTTTATCCCAAGATCATCCTGGGGTCGTCCCTGCCTGCTCCCGGGATCCCCTGTGTGTCATTTACATGAACAGGTATGACCTAGGGACGATCCCGGGATAAACCTTAGGCTAGCTAAGGCCCTAGTGAAATTCATTGTCAAGTGGGGAATTGAACCTGGTTTTTCCCATTCTTAATCTAACACTCTAACCAGTACTCAACAGTGGATCACCCCAATTCTTTACACACACCCGCAAACCTGTGCCCCCTTAGTTATCTAGACTTTCTCCCATATCACAGTTGTCCAACAAAAGGATGGCTAATTCATGAAATACAATTAGACCCAATTAGTTATAAGAGGGAGTTTTCAGTTACACAGATCATTAAAACCATCTACACATTTTTGTTGGAGCATGAAATACAACATTTGAAGATGTTTAAACTGATCAGCAACAGAGCCAGGGCAAGAAACAATTTGGCTCTGAAGTGTTTATACTTAGTGATCATGCTTTACTAGGTGCTTTATTGCAGGATAATTTCCTGAATATTGCATAGAACCTGGCTACACAAGTTTAGCCAACAACACAGTAGTGATTATTTATTACAACTTTTAAAGCCCACTTTGAGAAGAAATTGGCACAACCAACGAGTCACCAGGGGGAATATGCCAGGGGTCACGTGCTGGGTGGCACCAGAATATGGCCAACCCCACCTGACATGCATTCATTGACATGGTGTAGATGACACAACAGCCCCACCATCTACCAGTAGGAATATGCAAGCCCCGGCTGGGGTTTGCTGTATCATGTCATATCGTCTGAACCCTGGGCAGCAGGGGTTATTTGAGGTTTAAACAATGCTTGCATAACCCATGGTCTGTTTTAGAAGTATGTGAGGGTTGTTTAACCCTCAAATAACCCATGCCGCCCAGGCTCCGATGACACAATAAGCCAGAACAATCACCAGCCAAGGCTTGCATATTCATAATAGTGGCTTGTACACACAGCAGCTCTTCATGGGTAAATTAACCCACAATAGGCTGCTGTGTCATGGGAACTGGCCCACTGTCTACTTTCCTCTCTTTCTCTAAGGTTGTCACTATCCCACACTGTTTCTCTCTTAAGAAACTTGCAAAAGAGAAAGAGAGAGAGAATCTGGGTTGGTGATTATTTGAAAAGAGGAACAGTGTCCAATGATGGTCTTAAGATCACACCCTACACTCACGAACACAAACACATGCATTTAAACCATTCATTCACTACACCCTATCCACTCTGACAACAGTATTTAGAGAGTGCAGATCCAGCTAGAACCACTATTCTTTCTCCACTTGGGTCGGAGGGCCCCATCCCCTCCCTCCTGGACAGAGATGGTTTGGGCACACCATCCTTTCCATTTAAATCATGCTCCTTGCAGCCTGCCAACCGACTGATTGGCTGGCTGAAGTGAGTAAGACTTCAGCAGCGACCAGGCCAAAAGAAAGGCATCACAGACTGCAGACATGTGCTCTGTTGTAACCCATAGTGCCATGTAACTGAAATAACATATTCTTCCTGTTCTTATCTCCCTCCCCTTCCTCATTCCCCATGTCAGTTTCTATGTTCCTCAGGGGTTGACCATGTACACTGATGGCACAATAAACACATTTGACTACACAGAGAAGGCTAATCAAAATCAATATAGTTTACTTTCAAAATATTGCATGCCATGACAACAGAAATCAAACACTGAATACTTCATTCTTCTAAATAAGAGCTGAGAACTTTTTTTAAAAAAAATATCTGTCATGTTTATTTTTGAGAAAACAACATTTTTTGTTTTCCTTAATAGAAAGTTATGTAGCTGTCTCCCCCTACTGGAAAGGACCGAGGCACTGCAATAAAAGTTAAATACTAAAAGAGAAAACAAGTTTATTTCTGGTTCCTTGTAATCAATGAATAGTTGAAGTAGTAATACGTTAGTAAGTACAGCCAAAAAGTCCTGTGCATGAAGTGAGCAGGCATCCAGCTGTCCCAAGTTGCATATGGTGGGGAAATGTGCAGCAGGTGAAGGAGGATGAAAATACTAGCAATTATCTCCACTGTTGAGAGGATGTGGGAGGATGTGGAACAGAAACCAGAGCAGGGGAGCAGCTATGTGGTCTGGAATAGGGTTGAAACACAAACCCAAGATAGAAAGGTCATGATCTATTTCCAATTAAATGCCCTAAACATGCCAGAATCAGGGGGAAAGTGCCCCCCGCCGCAAGCTATTATAGTTTGACACAGAGCTTACTCCCACATTTTAAGTATCCTGTTCTTCTAACAAAGGTAAGTGTGAACATGACAAACAGGTGTTCAAACACACGTTTATCATACAGATACACTTGTCAGAGAGCTAGGATTAGCTACAGCTCCATGTAGGGATGTATGAATTTTGTAAAATCGGTTTCGTCAGTGTTCACGTACTGGTAGGTGCTTTTTGTCCCATCATCTGCTCACAGATGGAATCAGATTTTTTCAATTTCCTGAATTTGCACAAATTTGCACTTGCAAAATGTGCAAATCCCCCCCCCGCAATTTACAAATCCCCCCAAAATGCACATTTTCATGCTTTAGTCTAAAGGGGAATTGCTCATTTTCAATCAGTTTTCTTTTATTTTTCTACGACTAAATTTGTGTTAAAAAAAAAGAAAGAAAAAGAAAAAAACCAGCCCGCAAGTCCATGGAATCTGAAAAGCCGGTGCAATTTAGAATCCGTGGGACAGATTCCTAGAAATCTGAACTCATGCCATTGAGGATTTCTTCCCATGTGGCAAACCCAAGTTTGTTGGTTAAGGCCGGAAACTTTCCTTAGGCAAGCAAGTCAAGCAAAAATCCTTCAGCTACAAGAACATAAGTACTCAAGGAATGTCTGCTCCAGCATTCTGTTCCCGAAGTGGCAAACCAGATGCCTCAATGGGAAATCCACAAGCAGGACATGAACACAACAGCACCCTTCCATTCTTGTTCCCTAGCAAGGAACACTGCCTCAGATTCTGAAGTAATATAGAGCCATCATCCCTAGTAGCCTTTGACAGCATTATCATCCATGAATTTGTCTAACCACATTTTAAAGTAGTCCCCGTTGGTGGTCGTTACTACATCTCATGGTAGTAAATTGCATAGTTTAACTATGTACCATGTGAAGTACTACCTTTTATCTGTCCTGAATTTCTTACCATTTAGCTTCATGGCATGACCCCGGTTCTAGTCTGAAAAAAAGTGACTCCCTATCCACTTTCTCCACATCATGCGTAATTTTACCATGTCCCACCTAAGTCACCTAAGTCACTAAAAAGCCACAAAAATTGTAAACTTTCTACATAGTCTTATTTTAGTTGTCCGTTTTTGAACCTTTTCTAGCTCCACAATATCCTTTTTGAGGTGTGGTGTCCAGAACTGTACACAGTATCCCAAGATTTGTATCAAGGCATGGTATTGGGGATGTTATGTTTTATCCCTTTCCTAATGATCCCCAATGTGGAATGTGATCTTTTCACAGCAGCTACACACTTGTACAATGTTTTTATCAAGGTATCTGCCATAACCCCAATATGCCTTTCCTGATCAGTCATCACCACTTCAGACTTTACCAGTGTGAAGTTAGGAATCCCCCCCCCCCGAAATGTGCATCACCTAAAACCTGCTTACATTGTACCATAGTTGCCATGTTAATGCCCATACCCTACTATGAAGAACTATGTGCCTTTACTAGAGGATTGTACCTGAGCAGTGATATATAGTAAGTAGAGTGCGCGTGAGTGGCAGTACCTGTCACCATTGAAAGGAGAATTTGAGGTTTCTGTTTTTGCATAAGAAGGTTGGAACAAAATTATTTTAATGTGATTGTAGCATAGCTAAACAATTCTAAAGAAGTCTATTGACCCTGAATGTGCTGGAATGTTGGCCACACCAAAACTGATTGGATGGAGGGTTCTGCCATGAGCGAATGTGAGGAGCTGCTGAGAAGCATCTGGGGGTGTCTGTATGGAGAGTTCATCAGGTGGTGTCTTTGTAAGTGGATGTGAGTCTGAGGAAGACATCAGCCAAAAGAAAAGCAGCTGTAAAATCAGGAAGCCAAGCTGAGAGCTGGTGAGACAAGAGGCTGAAGGAGTTTTGAAGGTGAGGAGAGGAAGACTCCTGGAGCAGCCTTCACAAAGAGCTGAGCCCTGAGAGTCAGATGGTGGCGGTGGTGGTGGTCTGAAGATGGAGCAATGTTAGACGAAACTCAAGATTTCAGGGGAAGACTAGTGAACAGCCTTAGAAGTCCCAGCCTAGTCAAGCCTTACCAGAGAGAAGAACGCTTATGAAGCCCTCATTGCTAGGCCTGTGAATTAGTTGGGGAACTGGCTTCAGTTTGGTTAGGGTTAGGAACTGGAGCTTATATAACCTGGATGGTGATAACAGTAATAGCATAGAAACCTTGTTTTTAAAGGAACAATATTAATAAACTTTGTTTTATTCCCTTTTAATAACATATTTTCAGTTTATTTATACTTGTACCTCCGATCTGTGTCACATGCCCAAGGGCCTTAGGAAAAAGGGGTAGATTAAATATAGGGGTGTAGATCTATGGGGGCAATGGAAGTGAATAAGGGGATTGCCCAGTAGTGAGGGCTGACCCTTTACAATTGGTGCCTATAGCTGTTGTGAGTATTATAGTTAGAAGGGGTATACCTCCACAACCCCAATTTGGATTCTTTTCACTGTCCCTTTTCATTTTAACCACCCTAAATAATTTGATGTCAGCAGCAAACTTGGTCACCTTGCTCACCCATAACTCCAGATCATTCCTGAACAAGTTAAAAAAACACTGATGCCTGTACAGATCTTTGGGAGACCCCACTGTTTACGTTCCTCCATTGCAAGAACTATCCATTTGTTCCTTATCCCCTTTTCTGTTACTATTTACTGACCCATAAGAGGATTTCTCCTCTTATCCCATGACTGCTAAATTTGCTCAGGAATCTTTGGTGACTTTGGCAAAAGTCATTTGGAAATTCAGATGCACAAGTCCAGATGAATCCTATCTGCATGTATGCTGAACCCTCTCAAAGAACTCTAAAACGTTAGTGGGATGGGATTTACCTTTGCAGAAGCCATGTTGATTCATCTTCAATAAAAATTGCCCTTCTATGTGGCTGATACAAGAGGACAAGTCTTGCTAAGGAACAATAAACAAGAATTGCAGGATCTTGGGTGGATTGTTTGTGGTTAACAAACCATGACTTGTTAGCATGGCTGAGTTCACACGACACAATTCAATGACAACCTACATTCAAACGTCTATGGCTGTGTTCACATGTTGTGTGAACACAGCCATAGTCAGCAAACATAAAGAATAGTGCCACAGCTACCTAGCATCTCCAAACTCTGAGAAATGTTTTCTCAGAGTGTCTGCTGCCAGATCCACCTGGAAAAATAAATTTCCCAGTGCTCCAAGAGGGATATAAAGAGAAAGAGAAGCATGGAAAGGAAGAGATTCCGTGGCCTTCCACCCTTGTTAATGGAGCAGTGGGAGCCAACAGCAGAGCAGCCACCACGTAAGCAGAGGGATGGGAATGCTTCTACAATTTGGGCTTCAACACAATCTAAGAAAAAGCATGATGGTCATAGTGTTCATCTCCTTTAAATGTGAGTATTATATGTTGCCAAGATTCTTATTCTAAACCAAGGTTGTATGAAGGTTTAACAATGTTCACAATTTACATCATTAAGTAATAACTGTAATTATCACTTCATAAGCCTGAATGTGTAAGCTGCTAACATAGTCATCAGTCTTCGCCTTATCACTTCACATGCAATATCCCAAAATAAAAACACATGCAAAATGCCACCTTCTAACCTGTTACCCAAGGCAACCCTCTTTTTTATTGTTTACTTGCTTAATCTAAAGTCGAATTGGTAATTTGATGACTGTTTTGTACCAAAGCATTTTTGTTGTTACACTGCGGTCAAAAGCAAACTACTTGAAATTATAATGGTCTCACACTCTGGAGGGGATATACTGCTAAACAGAAAACTGACCACAAACCCTGATGCACACTTACCTGGAAGACCCACCCACTTCTGGATGGCCCCCAATGCAATTCAGATTTCAAACAACTTTATCTCGAGAATTCTTTTTTTTTTTTTAATGAAACTATTTTCACATTTAGGACATTTTGAAATTTTATTTGCAACTATTGCAATTACAAAGAAATATATCAATGTAAGTTTGCATTTAAAGTGACAATCCTCTATTTCATAAACAAGGTCACAAATTAGTGAGCAGCTCATTTGGCCTTTGGGTGGCTTCCATTATATGGAAATTTTCCTGTATGACAAACTTACTTGTCACAATGCTTTACAGTATTTCAGTCTTGTAGTTCCTCAATATTTAGTGATAAAAAAACTTAGTACATGATTGACAGTCGGATGTATTTCTGTAGCTTCTAACCACATCAATAGTTATTACCTTTCCATGTGGGAAGAAAGACTGGAATTTATTGTAAGATTTTGCTTATCCTTCACAAAAAAACCTTAGATATATACTTAAAAATCAAAATAAATTATTTATTTTGGGAATGAAGCCTGGTTCTCTGTGCTAATATCCCTGTTCAGCCCTCAGTATAGAGGAAAATGCACTATTACAATGCAAAGTTTTATCAAATTTAGTCCAGCTTATTTTTTAATTATTCTCAGTAAATACAAAAAACGTATCTTAGTGTGTCTGATTTAAAAGGCTTCTGACAGGATAAGGTAGATTAAAAGCCAAGAATTTCAGCTTTTGATAGTTTTACCTTTAGTAAAAGGTATTATGTATTAAGCCATCACTTTGTATAACATATGGTCCCACAATCATTTTTCACATACAGTTTTACCAAAAGAAATAAATCCTGCATGATTTGCTGATATTTGACGCTTAGACATGTTTTGAGCCATTAAGAAATCAAGAAATACTTATAATCTGGGGCAAAAGTTAAGGTAGTTTAAGTCTCAAAGGATCAGCCCTCATGACAATGTGGAATGTACCCAACTAAGGGCAGGATGCCAATTTCTGAAGTCCAAAGCAAACAAAACAGAAGGTTTAAAGCTATGAATAATCTCAGTTTCAGTAATGTTCATAATATCACTGCAAAAGATCTTTCAGACAGAAACTTGAGATGTTAATTTCAACTGGCGACTTGAAAGACTTTATCAAACAAACCTAATATGAAACATTGTTTTAAAGATTGCTTCTATTTAATAATAGTACCTCTTAATATATTGGACCAAATTTCAATCAGACAACATAGCCCACACTTCTGGACATTTAGAATAAAAAAAGCTTTTATTTTCAGTTGGAATAAATGCACCATCCTGTAGTTAAAGGCTGTAAAGAGCCATAAGCATCTCCCAGGTTATACCAACTGATCGACAGACCTCCACTGGGAAGTTACATAAAGCACTCATAATTGGTAAAGAGAAACTAAAGAAAAAAATCCATCTTCAGTACTTCAGCACTGTTTTGTTTTATTCTTTCCCAGGTCAAATGTTTGTAGAGATGTCCCATATAACATAGTTAGTTCATAGCACTGTTTAATCATCCTCTTCTTCCTCTTCCTCCTCTTCCTCAAAACTGTCTTCAAAACCCTCACTGTCTTCCTGGTCCTCATCTCCTTCTATTGCAGTATCCCACTGTGGATGATTTTCTGGCACCGGTTTAGCTTCGTGAACTTCCAGCTACAGACAGAGTTTGGGGAATTGTCCAGAAAAGGATGGAGAAGAGGGAAAACACAAGAGATGAATTATTTCCAGGATATTATCAATGTCTGTGCCACACAGGATTATGAACTAGCTCAAAGATGTTTCAAGGCTGGATATGAAGTTGTAAAGCATTTTGTATACACAACACACATTATGATAAACAATTAACTTCAAGGAAAAGTGTAGCATTAGAGAACGCAAAAAAGGCAACGCGGGCTCAATAGTGACCACAAGGACTTTTATGAGGCTCCATCTACAAATGGAGTCAATATGTCTTTGCTTATTTAAGTGGACTGTACTATGATATATCCCAATAAAAATATTACTACTCTTAGAATTGGAGGGCAAGAAATAAAAAAAGCACTCATAACCAGATTTTATTTTACATCTCTGGATGACATGCTGAAGTGGCTCCATATAAGTGATATTACTAATCCTGAGTTGTAACCCCACTGATAGAGCAAGTGGAATGGATTCATCAGAGTCCCCCAACTGCACCCCACTCTTCCTAGCATTGCATACAACCTCTGACTTAATGAGCCGGTTCACATATTATGCTCCAATTCCTGGGTTGTTTAACTCAGAAACTGCCAGGGACGAGAGAAGCAATGAGTGTACTGTCTCCCAAGTGCTCATTGTTTCCACTGCTGTTCCTGGGTTATTTTGTGATGTGCAAACTTGGAAATTCTGAGTTGCTTATGGATTAAACATCCGAGAGCTAACCCTAACAAAGTCTTCTATCTGGTGGACAAAGCTCTGCTCCAAGTCCCCTCTCTAATGGCATTGGAATGAGCTTATGCAAGAAAATGTGTAAACTAGATGTTGTTATCCTGTTTTTTATGCCTAAATACAGATCTTTGGATCCAGCCCTTATGTTTAAGCAGAACTATAGCTGTTTAAAGTGTAAAGCATTCTTTGAACAAACAAAAAACCCAATATGAGCAAGTGTAAAAGCTGGTACAAGACTATATGCCAATACAATTCTACATAGCAATAAACACCTTCAACAACTGCATTGAATTTGCAGAATCTCCACCCACAAATCCCTGAAGTTTTAGAAAGCCTACCTTCAATGGTTTAATCTGGTCCAAACCCATGTAGGAATCCGATCTTAAATAAACTGTATATTGGTAGTTTCCAGGTTTGCCTGGTGCAGGAAACTTTAGTTCTACCTAGAAATACAATCCAGCCACAGCTCAAGTTATAAACAATCATCTACAAGCAGAATTATGAATCAGTTTCAGTGAAAATAAATAACCACAAGCCTAGAAATGGCCAGATATAAATTTCCTTGTTTAGTATTCCAGATTCAATGAGTAGTGTTTCTGAGAAGAGAGGTAAAGTTTGGAAAAATATGGAAGACAAAAGAAATAGCCATTTCTTCTCTGGATTCTTTTTATATTTTCAAAGAAGTTGAAATACTGCAGTGTTAATTACCAAACCTTGTTCTATCCTATTAGCTGAAGTCTAATTACCAAGGATCCTTTTATTGGGACTGTCCTACTAAGCCCATTCACATTTCTAATTCATACTAATGCTAGATCCTCCTTATTAAAAGCTCATGTTTTTCAAGCCTGCACCTTTGCAAAAAGCTAGCTTATGATTCACATATGGTCCCGGAGCAGCTAAAATGTACAGAAAGAAAACAATCATTCCCAGAATAACTCTTCAACCCCTCTATCAGACCTTCACTGGGCCAGTTGAGAAGTCAGCTGAGGAAGCTGTGGAGAGACCCCAAAGCAGGGCTTCCACCAAAATGGTGGGCCACACTAGATGAAGAACCATGGCCTATTCAGTGACTGGAGAGGGGCAAGGAGAAGCCTTGGGAGACTTGTTCAGAAAGTGGGAAGGATCAGAAACATCGGGGACTGCTGAAGAGGGGGATGGGGTAGTAGAGAGGAAATCCTATGGCTCTTCACTGTGCAATGTTTTAGGTATATACCAGGTTGGAACCAATACTGGTCATCCATTAGCAGAACAGGAACAACCAGCGGAAGGGATTTCCCCTCCCCAGCAATCCTCAAAATCTGTTCTAGAGGGCTGGGGAAACCCGCAGAGCAGAGTGGGGATACACATAGGGGGATTCAGGGGGGAGCAGAGGACAGGGAAGTCTGCTCACATGTCATTGGATCCAACCCACTGTTTTTACCATCCTAGCCCTAAAGCATTTCCTTCTATAACAGGAGTAAATGGATCCTTCTGTTCCCTCAACATGCCCACGGTCTCTCAACACCCTGAATTGCAGGCATTACTTTCATTAATGATTTGTGTAAAATTTAACAGGATAGCTGTCTTCCTCTGGAAGAAAAGAGGACAGTTTCACTTGCTGGAGTTGGGCTTCCATTGACACTCCGCCATTAAACTGTCATAGAATTTTTAAAGCAGCAAGAAGGTTATTACCTATCTTTTTCAGCCCGGGAAAAATTAAACTGCCACCCCAGCAAATAAGATAATTTTTGGGAATTGACAAAATACTTTACCTCTTCTCGATCTTTTAGTGTACACACATGATATGGCATAGATATTAGAGTTTGCTCCTTTCTATCTGCTATATATAGCCACCACCACTCTTGTTTTTCCTGTTGAGGGAACAAAATGAATGAACATTGGAGATTATTAGCAATCCTTATAAGAGCCTAATCAGGCAAACCGAATTTGCAATTTCACAATTATTGGATTTTTGCATCCAGCAGGAGATGCAAGCACTCTGGTTGGGTTGACTGATGCCAAAAAAGGAGAGGAGCACAAGACAATGGCTTCATCACCATTGCTTACCATTGCCTCAAAGCCCAGACAGTCAAGTATTATCCTCTGGGTAGTGAAAAACTCAAAAGGAAGGAAGCCTCAAGTCTGTACACCAAATAGAGGAAGAGGCATTCCTGAAGAGGTGCAAAAACCTAAATAGGAAGTGAGAAGCTTCAAGAGCAGGGATAGGCAACCCAGTGAGCTCCAGATATTTTGGACTTCAATGCCCATCAGCACCAGCCAGCATAGTCAACGGCCAGGAGTGATAGGACTAAAAAACCTGCCCTTTAACCTTCCTCCACTGCTGAAACTCTTCCTTCAAACAGAACTACAAAACTTCTGTTCCTGGATGTCTGAAGCTATGAACAGAAGCACTCCTCTCAGAGGTAACTGAATGTTGACAGGACTGGAGCCAAAACTGGGTGACTGAGAAACAAGAGGGAGGTATCAGCCTGTTCATGCGAACCCTGAAGTATGCAGAATTTTTTTTAAAAAAAAATTCCGCACCCCTAAAACAGCCCAATGACAACAGAACATACTCAGTAGCCTCCAAGAACCATAGAACATTGTATGTCAGTTGCAAAATTGAAAGCGGGGGAGTTGGCCTGCTGTGACAAATATTTGCCCCCAAAGCCTTTGCATCTTGCAAGACTCCTGCACCAACTGGCATAATAGGCTACACTGCAAATACTTATCCAAAATACAGTTACTCATCTTCCACATGTTTCTCATAAGTGGTAACTCCCTAGGCTATGATTTTCATAGAGAAACAAATCAAATATTAAAATATATTCCTATATTAAGTTTGAATCAGTTTGATTCTTACAGACGCATCCTAACAGAAGCATTCATGCAGGCATGCTAAACTCTTACCTAGAAGCCTGCTAGGGGAAAGATGAAAGGATAATTGCATACTGGACTATTGTCCACATGCCTATTTATGTGTACTTATGACATATAAGCAGACATGTGAACATGAAATACTGTGAAAAGTAAGCAGAACTAAGAAACAGTTCAGGTTTAAAATAGTGAAATAATAAATGTACAAAAGAGAAGCAAATGTTATCCTGTTTGGGGAACTAAAGGAAATGTCAATAGTACTGATAGAAGATGAAGTAAATATATCACTTCCCAAATCATAGCTGGGAATTCTTATAAAACTAATAACTCATTTTTAACTGAATCATGTAAGCAACCGTCAAGTTATTGGTCCTCAAGACCAAAACGCCTGTCACTGACTTCTCTACACTCCGTTTTGCTTCAGCTCGGAAATGTCATTGGGTAAGATGCTTTAATTAAAGGCAATGCTCCTTGAACTAAATTTAGAATAACAATTTTAGAAACATGTTTTGCTTGCAACTATTTATTCTTGTGAATTTAATGCTCTTATATCATGAAATGAAGAACCCACTTAAGATTTTATAGCAAAAGATGAAAAGATATGCTTGATCTCACATCCCTCTATTTAAAATCTATGTGTTAACAACATAGTATGGGATATGTTACCTGCTGATCCATGATCAAGCTAAATATAGAAATCCTATATCACATCACTTACAGATTATAGCATCCTGAAGTAGGGCATGGCATCATGTCCAGGAGCACTACCGCTAGGATTTTGTAAGAAGTCCCATTTGCTTCTATTTTGTTTTGCTCAGTTTCATCCAAAAAGAAACTCAGGAGCACACTGTTGATTTCCAATTTTTACAAACCGGTTCTAGCTCTCAAGTGTCTTAAGTTGCATGCTTAATGGCACAAAAATCCAGACAGGGATTAAATGGGGCAATTGTTTACATAAATAAAAGCTGTTGTGTCGTTAAAAAATTAATCACAATGGCCAGTTACAGTCTTCGACATTCTAGTGCGGCAGATGGATGAAAAATGAACGGTTTGTGGCAAGCCAATATTAATGAGATTATCAGGCACAAATTTGAGGAAATGCATCGCATGGTCCCAGATGTCAGACAGAACTAAGCACGTGGCCGCTGTGTTTGGCACTGCTTGATGTTTATTTTTGTTCTAAAGATTTACTTTTGAAGTAGACCATTGTTGGAATCTAGAATCCATGCCTGGGTTAAGCTGGCACACTACCTCTTCAGTTCACAACGTTTCTTTTAAAACAGATGGAAGGCAAATGTAGGCACACCAGGGAACCAGTTTGAGTGTTGTGTTGAATACAAGAGCAATATGCAATTCCTAAATCTACTTCTCAAGAAACTGTTTATTTAATATTTTAAATAGAAGCAAGGTATAGGCTGTGTTCTCACACAACTATAAGTCAGGAATCCTGGTGTAATAAACCACAATGAGAAAGAGCTGTGTGCACACAGCCTGTTCACTCCCACTTTGTTCTTCGCTTCATGTGAACAGGAAAAGGAAGAGCTTTGCATGATGTCCAAATCTGAGATTATGGTTAAATGCACCTAAACAAGCAAGGATCATAAGCCAGCTTTAAACAACTTTGCTGTTGTGTTACTTGTTTGGGTGCAATAAAACATAAACCAGGGTTTAGATATCATGTGAAGCTCTCTTTCAAATTTATTTATCTGCTCACACTTAGGGAGGAACAAACTGGGAGTGAACACGCTGCATGCTGTTGTAAACATTTTTTAAAAAAAGCAACTGATATTCAAAATTGGCTTTATAAATCTGTCAAAATTAGAATGATTTCATCTCAATATTGTTTAGTTATCTCTGTGCTGACCTCAGGAAAGTAGAGGCTGTAAACAGGATGGGTTATTTTTGATTTGGTTTCCAAGAGAGCCCGTTCCTTTCGTTGTATACTCTGCTGTAATTCCTGCCACTCCTGATAAAGACAGAAAAAGGATTCAGTACAGTTTCTTCTACTCATTTTATGTTGTCTTTTAGAAAGTAATTTTCCAGCATGGAAGGAAAAATAGGGAAATAAAACTGGGAATGCAAAATGTATCTGAACATTACTGACATCTATGAAAGGGCAGAAGATGAGCTATTTTGAAATCAATTCTTCCGAGTTTATCATTGCCATCTTTCAAGAGATTCCCTAAAGCATTTCAATGCTGCAGTGAGAAATTACCAGCTTCATGGTTTTATATGCTGCAACTGAGGGGGTTGGATCCACTGCTCATTATAAACTAACGGAAAGTGCTAGTAGAATGGTATTTCTCCTCCCCCTGCAGCACTCATGTACCCCTCAACCCTGCTCCAGAGGGTAGGGGGATGCTCTTGAGCAGATCTAGAGCGGGGGACTGCAAGAGGGAGAAAAAGATGGGCAAGAAGCTGCACTGAACAGAGCAGACTTCCATTACTGTCACTGCTGGATCAAACCCAAGGTATGGATTTTCTCAATGTAATCTCCATTGTAATTATTTTACTGCATCTATCAGTTTTCTCTGCATTTAAAATTACATTATAATAAGTAGCTCAAGATGGGAACATATTGGACATGCTCAGTCTTCAGAAATTCTAGCTCTAGACCTAATTGCTTGCAAACCTATAAAATGCAATGATTACTGTACTATCACAAGGTTGGATCCAATGCTGTTGGTTCCACTGACAGCAGTCCCTTCAGTGGAATGGGGGAGGGGGGAGAGGAGACACACACATACGCACCCTGCTGCTCATGCCCTCAAAATTTGCTGTGGAGGACTGGAAAATCCTCCGGAGCAGATTTTAGGGCAGCACCAATGGTTGCTGGGTGGAGGAGAGAGGGAGAAAATCTCATCACACTAGGAAATGGCCGTTAGCACGATGCTGGATTTAACCAACATCACACTTTCCAAAGCAGAGGGTTGTATGCACTGGTGTCATTCAAGCTTCTATCGCTTGAGGAAAACCCATTTTTATCTTTGCCCAAGTGTCAAATCCAACACTTGGATTTTGCCTCCAAAATGTGTTAGACGAGGTGTTGAGTCTTCATTGGGCTAGGTGTTCTTATGCCAGCTGTGCTAGTTGGTCTGTCAGTAGTTGTGCAACCTCTAGTGGAACAACAACTCTTGCAATTTTTCCATTACTGTAAAAGTTGGATATAACCGAGATTTTATATGGGGATTTATTCAGGAAGCTCATCCACTACCAAAATGCACATACAAAAGCTTTCTAGTTCCCTCTATGTTTTCTACAGTGTGATTTACTAGAAAATAGTATTCCCCTCCGCATTAAGGACTGAGTGGACCCTCTTAATGATACAAGACATATGAACTGACCAGTTGACCATCACCCCATTTGTCTAGCCCCATGGCAATGACATCATACAATGAAATAAAGTGAGCCCTTACAGCTTCATCATCCTTGCTTTGTTTCTCATCTTGTTCTCTGTCAGAGTCTCTATCGCTTCCATCATCTTTGTCACTTAAGGAGTCTCTATTAGTATCATCTTCATCAGATTCACTTCCTTTATCAGAAACTTCTTCTTCTTCGTCCTTGATAATTTCCTTTTTTAAAAAAGGGACAATAGGGTGATTCTTTTAAGTTTCAGATTATAGTGCTCAGGAGCTCTAACATAGATGGATTAATCTGGACCTGAGGATTTTAGGGAGGGAGATTGTACTGAAATCATTATACTTTATGGATATTGTAGCCCTTACAAACTGCCCCTTGCATGAATTATGTTACAGAAACTCTTGACAATGTACAGCTGCTAATCCAATCAAACAAATAAAGCCATGCTATCAAATGCTATCTAAAACAGAAAAGGGCCTTTGTTATAGTGCTTTGAAAAAAAGCAGGGGGGGAGGAATACAGTAAGACAAGTGGGGAAGTCCTGTCTTCATTATTTGTTTATTTTATTTGTTTTATAGTATTTTTATACTGCTCCTCAGCCAAAAAAGGCTCCTGGAGCAGTTTGCAATTAATCAGCAATGAAGACAATCCCTTCCCTCAGGCTTATGATGTAAAAAGGCATAACACACAAGGAAAATGGGATGGGGAGGGAAGAGGAAAGATGTGAAGGCCTGGGGAGGGAAATGAAAAAAAATGTGTGGGGGGAAACAGTTTCCCCCCAGTTTTTTCCTGAAGCCTTCCCTCCTTCCCCGACCCTAAAAAATTGGAAAAAAAAGTTTTAAAAAATAAAGGGATTACATAACGTCTTATTTTAGGAGGATGAATAAAATGTTTAAGAAACGGTGTTCATATATTTACTTCTCCAAATTATTTCTAAAAACTATGTACAGTATTAGATTATTACAATTTCTGTGCACTGAGGACAAGCAAGTCCTAGGTTGCAAACTGAGACTACAACTCTCAAATGCAAGAGCAAGATTTCTGCCTCTAGGGGGCACTGCCATTGAAGCAGAGACTGAAACTGGTAGCGATAGCTAGAGCTCAGAAAATGAGTCTGATTAAATTTCATACATATTCACTGAGTGTTGGTCCCCCCCCTTTTTTCAGTTTTTTATGGGAATGGGTGCTTTATGACTGCTTGACACTGTGGAGGACTAGCAGAGAAATAATTTTCTTTGTTACTAATGCTGATGGTTTCTTCTGTGTGTTTTTTAAATTGTTTTTTACCTGCTCCTCATAAATTGGCAAAACCAAAGAGGTTCCTTACAGTTCAGGTGTTCCTTACAGTTCAGGGGTTTGTAGCACCATTTGTTACAAAAAAAAATGTAAAAACATAAAAAAGTACATTCAATTTGTTATAATTATTTGAATACATTGTACTTTAATATAACAAATATGATAATTTTATGCCAAACCAACTTGTACATAATTATATTTTATGTTCCTAAAGTAACAAAGTGGCTTTCAATCTGTAAAAAAGTGCTACTATTGCATTGTTTTCAATTTTCCCAAAAAATTCTGTGGGGGGGGTGGGGTTCTGGAAAACCCCAGAAAAATGTCCCCCACCCCACCCCCATGGCTTCAAAATTTCCAGAAATTTTACATCCCTAGGGAAGAGTTGGCTTAAACCCTAGATACAGCTGGTGCCCAGCTACCAACCTGCTCTCTAGAAGTTCTGGTTATCTCTTGGGGCCTGCCCCCATTACTGGGGCCTGCCTAGGGGTTTTGAATAAAGGTACTGGTGTCTAATATGGGTAAGGTGATTTTACATATTATAGCATACACTTTGCAGGTCACTCGCTTGACTTTAATTTCTATAACACTTTTTCAGGAAGTAAACTCAAACACTGCTCCATTGTTCCCTTGAATTTTAACCAGTGATTTTCACAGATCTTTCTAGTAAGCCTAGAGCAAAGCTGCCTTTTCTCCACTTAAGTTGATACGTACACTCCCAGCTACCCCATTTGCTTGCTTTTGCTTCTGCTGTTTTGTTTGTGGCAGAGGTACAGGGGCAGGCTTCTTTTTCACAGGCTTTTTCTTCTTTGATTTTGAAGCTTTCTTTGCTCCTTTAGTCTTTTGCTGCCAGCCTTTGTTCTTCCCTTTGCTAGTGTCTCCTTGCTGCAAAAATAATAAGTAAGAATTCACATTAAGGGCGGCCACTGCAAGGTCAAGCCACATTCAAAATGGCCTAAGTGTCGGAACAGGCAACCGCAAGAGAGCCTCTTTACATTTATGGCAAGGTAACAACCCGTGGGAAAGCACAGGTGTCAGGACACCTGTAGTCCTGCTCCAAGCATCCCACTTGAGAGCAGCTGTTCTTGGGAGGCTGGCTAACACATGTATAGGCCAGCTGGTTGAAAGGGAAGCCAAGGCAATGAGCCAAGAAAATGAAACACAAGAAAAGCTCATCTATTGTATTTGTTTGTTTGCAACATTTATATACCGCCTACTCGATGTAGTCCTCTGGATAGTTTACAAGAAATTAAAAACATGAACAATAAAGTCTGGCCTTCAACTAGATTAAAGTCCCCACAAAGCACAACTGGATTTTTTTTAAAAAAAAAACAGCAACGAAACAATAACCACAGCAAAGATGAAAACCTATGAGGATCTTAAAACAACCTTAAAGTGACAATAAGCAGCTTGGAAATAGTTGCTGTATGTGGGCATTAGCAGGTGTGGTAGAGCCACTAGGGGTGTGCACAGACCCCCCGCTCCGCTTCACTTGCAGATCCGCCATTTTCCGGATCGGGCCGCTCCGCCCCGCCCCCGCTCCGCCCACTTCCGCTCCGCTCCGCCCGGAGCTCCGGATCCGGATCCGGAGCTCCGTTTCCCCCCCCCCCCCATAGGCTTGCATTGAAAGCTAAAAAATTATACAACTTTTTTTCTGTTCAAGTTAGAAACCTCATGTTTGGCACCATGACACCTCATGGGGATATACACACGCATGCCAAGTTTCAAAGCAATCCCATCATCCCCTGATTTTTGGCGAATTTTTGAAAATCGGGCACCCCACACACACCATCCCTGCGAGGTGGGCAGGGGAGGAGGGAGGGAAGGCAGGCAGGCATGCAGCTGGCATTTCTGGGGGCATAAGGAAGTGAGCCAAGGATAAGCCAGTAATGCATATAAAATGGAATAAATCAATCAATAAACAAAGGAGGGGTGGAATTAAAAGCAGCAGTGTTGCTCAATAAACAACAAGAAGAACTTTTTTTAAAAGGCTATATCTGTCTTTTACCAGCAATAGGGGGACGTGCCCGGGGGAGGGGGAAGTAGCTGCCAGTTCAAGACACTGACAGCCACAGCTCTGAGAAGAAGTAAAACGCTCACTTCGACTCAGAACAGGCATTGCTCCACCACTGAAAAGTGACCATTCACTTCAACTCATGATAGGCATTGCTCCACCGTTTTACTCTCTTTGGAAGGCTCTAATGGCCTTCCAGTGCAGGAGAGAGTGGGGGCACGTCCACGATGAGATGCCCTAGGGGAGCTCATCCCCTTGCACCACATCGATTCAGTTGTTCACCAAGGTTAGGGTGGGGAGCAGTGCTGTGTTTCTATCTCTTATTCTTGGCTTAGTATATGATTTCAGGTTGTGTTTGTGCATTTGGTGGGGCTACTGTGTTAAAAAACACGGGGAAAAGCCCGTTCAGATGAAGAAAGAGAAGTTTCCCAGAATCCCAAGTTACCTGTTTTGCCTATGCCCTCCTCCAACTTTGGGATCATCATGACCGGGAGCTGACTCTGCCCCTCAGCCCTTTGAAAAAGGTATTTTTCCCGCCGATTTTTTAAAAACGTCTAGCCCGCGACCCGTACGATGCAGAAAGTTGAGAGTGGTCTCAAAATGACCCCCATCCACGACTCTCTGTGCACAAGAATTTTCAGAACGATAGCTTAAACCCCCCCCCCCCCAGTTATCCCCGATTCTTTCCCTCAATGCAATCCTATGGGCGAAAAGCCGAAAACGCAGTTTGAGCCGCGCGGTTGACCCGATTTTCACAAAAATATAGCCCGCGACCCGTACGATGCAGAAAGTTGAGAGTGGTCTCAAAATGACCCCCATCCACGACTCTCTGTGCACAAGAATTTCCAGAACGATAGCTTAAACCCCCCCCCCCAGTTATCCCCGATTCTTTCCCTCAATGCAATCCTATGGGCGAAAAGCCGAAAACGCAGTTTGAGCCGCGCGGTTGACCCGATTTTCAAAAAAATATAGCCCGCGACCCAGACAACGCAGAGAGGTGAGAGTGGTCTCAAAATGACCCCCATCCACGACTCTCTGTGCACAAGAATTTCCAGAACGATAGCTTCAAAAACAACGTAGTTATGCGCTATTATTTGCCGCAATGCAATCCTATGGCGAAATGTTTTCAAGATGGCGACCGGAGCGCTCCGCCTGAACTCGGAGCTCCGAAAAATGGGCGCTTCTCTTCGCCTTGCTTCTAGGGGGTCCGCGGTCCGCTCCTACTCCGCCTCTGGGTAAGGCGGAGCAGGCCAATCCGCTACTGCTTCTACGCTCCTAATCGGAGCGGAGCACATCCCTAAGAGCCACTACATTTTCTGAGACCGATCTCACTGCTCTGATTGTGCCACATCCCAGGGAGAAGGGGCCTCAGCGTTGTATTTATGCAAGTGAAAGAGGAGGCTGCTTCTCATATATCAAAATTTCCATATTCTATTTCTCAGATGACTGCAAGGGCATCATTGAGTTACAACACAATCCCTCAAAATGGGCATGCTTCACTTACGCCATCCTCTGCAGGCTGCTCTTCAGCTGAACAGGTCGACTGTTCCTTTTCAAACACTTCCTGAACAGAGAGGAAAGAAAGGCTGTTAGTCTCCCTGCACCACCAGTGTGAAAGTATGATAATCAATTAAATATTCAGCATGAATATTACAGGGCAGCTCACATCTCCCTCCACATATGAAGATTTTAATTATTAGCAGGGCGACACTTTTAAGGAACAGTCAATCTAGACAGGGTTGGGAAGACTTCAAGCGTCTGGAACCTCAAAGTCAACTAACTGAAGTCAGATGTAAAATAGTGGCTCAGGACAGACATTCACCTAGAACAAATATGAGCAGGGTGTCTCTGAGCATATTGTTGAGCAGGAATTTGTTTTCTTGCAGCCCTTTCAAAACAAAAACCCATTCCTTATGTGCCCCCCTCCCACCCCAGCTCATTTTAGCAACCTAATCTAGAGGTGGTGGTGGGGAGCTTTCGTGTTGTTGGCCCCCCTAATGAAGTCACTAAGGTGACCCTCACCATCCATGGTAAGCGTTTACCAACTTTTGTTCAAATCTTCATAAATATGCAATGTATATAAAAGGGAAACTCTTAAGACATTCAGTCATAGCAAACCACGGCTGCAATGTATCCTTGTTCCTCCTCATGATTAGCAGATGCAATTATGCAAAAGCTAATAAATTCTGCGACATGTACAATGTAGGCAGATTGTCACAGAACCTAGATTGGCATGGTACAGATTCCTTTCCCCCCACACCACAAGTCAGTTTTCATCTGAGCGAACACATGGCGAGGTAACATACGTCAGTAACTATCTAACAGTCACGCTCTGGATGTTGCACCTCTCTGAAGAAGCCAAACATGCAGTTGGATAGAAATCTGGTTCTTCCACTCAACACATTTTAGTGACACTGAACCCCTACGCAAACTTTCAGCCAAACATATGAGAGCAGAACTGTGCAGGGGTTGCATATGCCAGCCCTGCCCCCAATGTTCCAGCATTTGCCGATCTCACATACTCCACTTCCAACCTTCGTGTATTTAATGTGAAGATCTGAAGAGAGATTTTAAGCATGCTCAGCTGAACGCACATAGCTGCTGGGAGCAGGGCCAGCACATGCAGCCCCATAGCCCCTACACAGTTTGCTCCTTCAGTTCAGCAACATACCTGAATACAGCTTAAAATAAGCACAAGAATATTGTGCACAGAAGAATACTCACTGTCATTGTCTGCCTTGTTAGAGTGACCAAAACTGTGACTAGCGATCCTACTGTGATGTTATTGCTGTCTTCATCATCCAACACTGAAGTGAAAGGGAAGGGAGCAGAGAAGGATACATCCATTTATGTTGGTTCCTTAATTACACAGCTCTCTCATGAACAGGCTTTATTAAACTTATCAATCTTGCTGGACAATATCTTAAAAGAAAAATCTGAAAATGTTGGCAATATAAGCCCCCACCTACACCTTTAATCAGCCATTCCACTGAATTACAAAACTAAATAAATCTTGGTGATGCAGTGGAAGCAGCTGCAGATCAAGGGGTGGTGGGGAGTGAGATGTCACAATGCGCGACCAGAAAGGCTTTGCATGTTCTGAAGATGCTCTCTGATTTCTGGCCTTAATATTAATAACAGAGCATACAAATGTTTGAGCAGGACCAGAAATTTCTAGGTAATCTTTTATGTTCTTTCAAAGCTCTAGTAAACTGTCAAATAGGCCACAATTTAAAGGGATGCACATGCACTAGAAATCCAGGGGTAGGGTCTAAAAGCACATACTTAACGAAGTTTGAAAATTTCCCCAATCAGCTTCCACTAACTAAACCCTCAAATAGGTTTCACACACAGTCTTCAGGTATGTGTTCATTCCTGATAGGTGCTCAAAGGCAAACTTGTACCTGCAACTATTTCTGCTTGAAAGGCTCTCTAGGAAATACCCAAGACCCCAACTCCACCTCACCCTAAACACATACACCACTTTTTGAATTTACAGGGCTTACAGCAGTTCAGTGTTTTAGGAGTGGGAGAAACCAGTAAGGAAATTTAAAATAAATCCAGATGATGATAGGATTTGTAATCCAACCCACCTGGAGGACACCAGGTTTGGGGATTATGGCCCATTTGACAAATCAAAACAGTAAGCAAACTAAGTGTGAACTGTGAAATGCTCATAGTCTGAAATGCCAGTCTGGATTTATATTTCACCTTAAGTCCCTTAATTTAACCCAAAATCTCAAAACACACTATGTAGAGCTGTCACTTGACTAAACAAATCTTAGTCAATTAACTATGAGTTTCAGTTAATCCATTAAATCTGCTTAAGAAAAAAAACAATTACCCTAAAAGAAAAAGCACGCCTTGTTTTCAGATGATCAATACACACAGTGCAGCACACACCTTAAAGCAGGGGTGGGCAACTACAGGGGTTCCCAGGGTCCAATTTAAATCCCCCCTGGGGCTAGACCACCACCATGCACCACTGAATTTCAGCAATGACGGTGGCAAAAAAAATTAGCAGTCTGCTACTAAATTTTAGTGGAAAATCATGACAGTGGCCTATAAAACCAGGATTTCACTTTATAAGTGAAGTACATGCCTTGAATTAAAACTAAATTTGTCCTTTTCAGGCCACTGTTGCAGTTTACCACCAAAAATTCAGCAGCAATCTGCCAATAGTTTTTCTGCAACTGCAGCAAGGCCAGAGGAGGGGCTTGTTGCCCACCTCCGCCTTAAAGAAATCCCTTTTCTCACGCGCAGGCTACTCCACCACCACCCCCAACACACACACACAAATACTTTGAGATGGAGACGTCAGGGGCTGAAGCTGTGTTATTCTGCATGCAGAGGATTTCCTGAGATGCAAGTCCTAAGCCCAAGAATCACTTGAAGCATTTCATAGTTAAGCAAATACCAGATCCTTCTGAGTAAACAAATAGTGGCCTGACAACATGGAAGTACGTACACTACTTACTTGAATTCTGAATTTGAAATGAAAGCTGCCAATCCAGAAAAGCCTGAAATCCTTGAAGGCTAAGCAATGTAATTTTTTTTAGACACCATTAACTACACCATGAATGCTTACCAAATAACCAAGAGAGCAGACACTCTGAACACCAACACCACCTACCTTGGGGTTTTATATCCATGGTGATATGTGGGAAGCTACCAAGGACAGCCATAACTTCTTCGTATTTTTCTTCTTCAAGGAAGTGCAGTAAATTGTGACGATCTGCTCCTTTTAAGCTCACCAAGTCTTGGATAGTTTTGATTTTATACTGGATTGAAAAACAAAAGAAAATACCTATTTTGTTTTGAGAAAATACAACATTACACCATTAATATTTCAAAGTTCATGAATTAGAAAATATTTAAAATATTACATCTGTTCTACTACTGTTTAAAAACTAACAATTGCTACTTAAACGGGAACATTATATCAATAAGACAGAAAAAGCTTCTGCATAAACGATTATGAAAATGGAGGTGAGACAGCAACAATTTCGATTATGGGTGATATTCAATGCCAACTGTCTGCCAGCAGAATGGAATCCACTGGTAAAATGGATTTTCCTTCCCCCTGCATCCTCCAGGTATGGGAAAAATGATCCACAGGTTGGATCCAGCTTGCCAGCTTCTTCCCCAGGTCCAGCACCCTCTCCTGGCAGAGAAAAGCCCTTACCACTGATCAGCATCTCTTACCCCAATGAGCTTTTCTTTGCTGTTCAGTGAGAAAGGGAGCTTTTGTTACTGTGCAGCAGGGAAAAGGTCTCATTTCCAATTAGCTGCTAACTGGAGATAAGAGCCTTTCCCTGCAGGGGACAGTGCCTGGGGAGAAAACTGCTTTCGATACCATCGACCATGGTATCCTTCTGGAACGTCTGGCTGAGTTGGGAGTGGGGGGCACTGCAATGCAGTGGTTCCGCTCCTACTTAGCAGGACGGCTCCAGAAGGTGGTGCTTGGGGGACATTGCTCGGCCCTGTGGACTCTTCAGTATGGAGTTCCGCAGGGATCGGTCTTGTCCCCCATGCTGTTTAACATGTACATGAAACCGTTAGGTGCGGTCATCCGGAGTTTTGGAGTGCGCTGTCATCAGTACGCTGACGACACGCAGCTCTACTGCTCCTTTTCATCCTCATCAGGTGTGGCTGTGGATGTGCTGAACCGGTGCTTGGCTGCGACAATGGACTGGATGAGGGCTAATAAACTGAAGCTCAATCCAGACAAGACTGAGATGCTGCTGGTGGGTGGTTCCTCTGATCGGATGGGGGGTGTTCAACCGGTTCTGGATGGGGTTGCACTCCCCCTGAAGGAGCAGGTTCGTAGCTTGGGGGTTCTCCTAGAACCATCTTTGTCACTTGAGGCTCAGGTGGCCTCGGTGGCACGGAGTGCTTTCTACCAACTTCGATTGGTGGCCCAGCTACGCCCCTATCTGGACAGGGATAACCTAGCTTCAGTTGTCCATACTCTGGTAACTTCCAAATTAGATTACTGCAATGCCCTCTACATGGGGCAGCCTTTGAAGACGGTCCGGAAGCTGCAGCTTGTGCAAAATGCGGCGGCCAGATTGATAGCTGGAACAGGGAGGTTTGAGCATGTAACACCGATTCTGGCCCACTTGCATTGGCTGCCTATATGTTTCCGAGCCCAATTCAAGGTGCTGGTCTTAACCTATAAAGCCCTACATGGCTTGGGACCACAATACCTGATGGAACGCCTCTCCCGACATGAACCTACCCGTACACTGCGCTCAACATCTAAGGTCCTCCTCCGAGTGCCTACTCTAAGGGAAGCTCGGAGGATGGCAACAAGGGAGAGGGCCTTTTCAGTGGTGGCCCCCCGACTGTGGAATGATCTCCCCGATGAGGCTCGCCTGGCGCCAACATTGTTATCTTTTCGGCGCCAGGTCAAGACTTTTCTCTTCTTCCAGGCATTTTTAACAGCATTTTAACAGCATTTAACAACGTTAAGTTTGTTTTTAATGGACCCCACAATTGTTGTTTTTAAATGGATACTGTTGTTTTTATACTGTTTTTTATGTGTGTGTGTGTTTTTAAATTGTATACTTTTAATGTTTACTATTTTTAAATGTTGTAAACCGCCCAGAGAGCTTCAGCTGTGGGGCGGTATATAAATGTAATTAAATAAATAAATAAATAAATAAATAAAGCGTTTCAGTCCTATTTACTTTTAAGTAGTCCCACAGAGGCTTGATACTTGGGATGCTATTCAAAAGTGCTTCTGAATGAGCCACTCTGGCTTACTTGTGAGCAGAAATTCAGAGGTTTATCCTGTTTACTTCCAAGTAGACATGCAACAGCCTTGCCTGCTTCCTTCTGAGTAGGCTTAAAATCAGCAATCACTTTTGGGCCCTGCTCACAGATGAAATGCGACCTCAGAGACCATTTCTCAGATTGGAATTTGGCCCTTGGGCCGAAAAAAGGTTCTTCATCCCTGCCCTGGGGGAACCTCTAGGGCAGATCTGGGGGCTCACAGGAGGTGAAGAGGAGAGAAAGGGGAAGTCCTGTTACATAAGTGGGAGTCCACTTGTATGATAATTTTGGTAGGCGAGTCAAACTTGCACAGGAGTTTCTCTTACTATTTCCCTTCTCTCACTACTCACAACTATAGTAAAGTGCAGAAGACAGCAACGGGAACGCATGACTGTGTGCCCCTGGACAGTTAGACAAAAGATGGCAGACTTTTTCCTTAATGCTTATTTTTATTATTACAACTAGCTGATATACCCGGCCTTGCACGGGTCCCTGAATGATGTTTATTTTAAAAATAAGATATATGTTTCCAAGGTAATTTTGTTGATTCCAATTTATACCGGGGTGAGTGTGGGTGCATGGCTATTTGGGCCCGCACGCGAGAGACCATTTCAGACATGCAGAGGAAGGGGGAAGAAGGTGGTCAGAGCTTCCACTTCACATCCAAAACAATGCTCCGGCCTGATCGTCGGCTCTCCCTTGGGGCCACTCTTACCTGCTCAAAGCTGCCATCCAAAGCCCAGCACTGTGTCATGGGAAGCCTGAGCAAGGCGGATTGTACTACCTCGTGTGGCTCCTACAGGCCCCAACATGTGAATGGGTGTGCTAGGGGCTGCTGACTGCAGCCTTTGCTAACTGCTCCAGGGCGGCCAACTGCAGAGTCATGTCCCATGTAGTAGCAAAGGGAAGTGGATCTCAGCGGACGCTGGCACCTCTGTCCAAGACAAGCTGGGATGCGTAGCCGTTAAAGAGATCTTGCAAGAGAGCCCACGTGGCTGCGCGCAATCCCGAGATCTGTGAAATGCCTACACCTCCCAACATTCCTTCGGAGTTGCTGGGAGTGGCAGGCATTCTGGGAGTTGTAGGCAACAGGCTAGGATTTGATTTTAATCATTTTAAAATAATTAAACCACAGAAATTCTGGTTTTTGGGGTTTTTTTCCCCAGTACATTGTACACAAAGACCTATAAGCACCACAAATTCCAAGGTTTTAACTCATCTGCAAGTGGGAAACATTTTCAGACATACAAACCCAGACATACTTTCAGCTTTATAGTGGTACACCTCCATACAGATCTGAACCAACCAGTCGTAAGCCCTTTGCAGAGGGGAAGAGGAAGGCAGTAACATGGCTTCCTTTCCCCACAGTTGCAGGCAGGATCCTCTTCCCCAGCCAAGACAGTCACACCAATAACAAGCTCTTCATACTTTTCACTCCAGCAATACCAATTATTAGTAAAAGCTGAGACAACAGCAGCAAATTTATCTCTACTACAAACACAGTTGTGGCAGGAGAAGGTAATTCTTTATGCCAATCCAATGCATGGCAGGAGGTGATGACAATGTTACAAGGGAGTGATTGCTGCTGCCGCCGCCGCCTAATTCAGAGATGAATCCAGGAGATTATTCAGAAAGTGTGGAAATAAAATTGCCTACAACAGCTGTACTCATGTCTTACTCCCTCATCTTATAGACAAGGTAGCAAGCTGATACTCACAAAATTCTTAGAACTACATAAGAACATAAGAAGTTCCCTGCTGGATCAGACCAAGGATCCATCTAGTCCAGCACTCTGTTCACACAGTGGCCAACCAGCCGCCAGCCAGAAATGAACAAGCAGGACATGGTGCAGTAGCACCCTCCCACTCATGAGCCCAAGTAAGCATGGCAAATGGAGTGGGATTAAGAAAGTCATAATCTAAAACATCTGGAGGACACCAGTTTACCAACCTCTGTCATACAGACTTGAAATACAATCCTTTTGGATGAAAGCTTGTATGAACTAACCTCTCACCAAATAAATATTTTCCAAGTTGGGGACAGAGCAAATTAGTTTTAAAATGGCACAGATTATCCCCAGTGTTTTACCTTTTTATGATTTGAGACGCGTCTAAGATTATCCTCTTCAATATGTGGGAGTTGCAGTAATGGGGATTTAAATTGCTGAAGCCCTTGGACAGTCATCTGTGAAAGTTTCATGCAGTTTTCCAGGGAACCCAATGATGGAGCACGGAACTCCCTTTCTGAGGGAATAGAAGAAATGATATATTCAGGCTGAATTTACAACAAGCAGTAGTAAAACAATAGCTTTTGATAATTCTCTGATTATCCTAAGGTAGTAGTGTGTATTTTAGCATAGTAATAAAAAGGAAAATTCTTTTTAAAATACAGTTCTGTGGTACATTTTAGATTTTGTTGCACCAGTACACTTAATTGCAATTTAGTGATAGGTATCTCACCCACCCAAACTCAGAAAACTGAAGAGACTGATTTGAAATAAGTCAACAAAAGGCTTTACAAACAGTTTCTGAAATACCAACATCACAAAAAGTAAAAATGTAATTCCAAAGTTTCTCTTTCCTTATAGAACACTAGCTAGTTGTCTCCATAGGTAAGTTATTTTCCTAATAAATTTCTTCTGACTCTTAGCAACAAACTGAGGATAGAATTCTAATATTTTGTAGGCCTCACAAAAATATAAAAAGAATAATTTTACTAGTTGGTCAAAAGTAAAGCTTATTCCTTACCTTCACGGCTGCGTGCCATGATTATTAGTTGACAGATTACGTTAACCATTTCTTGAAGCAAAGCAGGGCACTTTTTCAAGACAAACTGTTGATCTGCGAGACAAGAGAAAAGTGCCATGTATAAGGCAATTATTGCAAATGACTGTAGCCTCTCTTGTCTCATATTTTGCTTGTTGTATGTCTGTTAATAGAACTTTGCCATTTGCTCCATATAGGTTCCATCCGATGTCATAGGAGTGACCTCTCACACAATCAGACTTACCCTATATCTCCTCCTCCATGCACCCTACAAATCCACTTGAGTTAGTCCCCCAACCTCTCAGAGCAGATTTGGGGGGGGCATGCTGGAGTTGCAGCAGGAAGGGAAAATCTATACCACTAATGGTGTTGATTCAATTAGCAGAAAGCAACCGCTATATATTTCACCCTATGTTCATGTCCACGTTCAGATGATCAAATCCTGGCTTAATAGGCCAAGATATGCACATACACCCCCATCCACATACAATCCCATTACTACCACTTTGCTCCTCCCTTCATGAGAGCAGTGAAACAAACCAGGAGGACAGTTAATCACTGCTTCCCATTACGTGCAAACTGGGAATTCTTTATGGCTTCCAAAAAAGCTAGCTAAGGAAGCTAAATTTAAGCCTTGGGAGGGGAAGCACAACAGCAACAAAGGAGACGCACAGAATTTGTACATTCTCTGGCTTAAGCCGTGGTTTGATTGTCCGAACCAACGTCTATCACCCACTAGCGGCTAAAACAATAATCTTCAACCATTTTTACATAAAACGAATATGGGACCCAGTTTCAATGCTTTACTGTACATGTATCTCCCTCCTTCCTCTCTAGCCAATGGATCCCAGTCTCTGGCCCACAGTTATTGTTGGATGGCAATTTTCATCAGCTCCAGTCAGCATGGCCAATGGTCAGCAATGATGGGAGATGTAGTCCAACATCATCTGGGGGCCCAAAGTTGGAACAACTGCTCTAGTGCAATCAGCTACTCAGGAGAGAATTTTGGAAGGTAAAGCTTGCCATGCATGGGTGCACCTGCTGAAATTCCCTTTTCGTTGTTCAGAAATAAAAATAACCCTGCTCTTCTCTGTGATGACCGTGTTACCCATTTTTCAATTTCGCTCCCCCCAAACCCATTTGCCTTGCTTTCATTTTAAAAATGAACAACACCAAAAAAGAAGGAAAAGGGTGATGGTACTACTGATGCAATCCACTGGTGGGTTTTCATCTACCAGTTGAAGCCCAATATTCCACAGAGGCCAAGAACAGAACTCAAGATTGGGTAAACATACAGGACCTGGTTTGATTTTTAGTTGCTGAAGTTATCAACAGAGAAAAAGAAAAAGAAAAAAACCCAGCCCAATGGTGTTCCTAAGTGTGCCCTTTTATGTTCTCCTGAAAAAGTGAATGGCTGCCATGCAGAAAAGTAAACTGCTCCACTGTGGGAGAATACTATGGTGACAGCAGGTAACTAGCCGCCACCAACAGCTAAGACAGTCTCCCTCTGTAGCTAAGACAGCATCCCACCTTTCTCTTCTGAAAGTAATTCCAGGATTGTGAAAAAGATATATCTGCAACATTTATTTGATTTCCTCTTCCTCAAAAAACATAGGTGTTGGGTTCAAGAGGTGGGGAGAAAAAAACAGTTCATGGGCTTGTGGCATTCCCATACAGAAAAGTGCCTCAAGTATTCAAATTTTCTTTTCAAGAAGAGCTTGTTCTGAACTACTTGAATTCTTGTAACACCACCAGACTGTGCACATGCTGCAATTCTGAGCAAGTGGGGGGGGGGGGGGAGCGGTGTGCAGAATTCAAACACCTCTGTGGTATTAGGCTCTTTCAATAAAGCAAAATTTTAGCAGTGCCAATTGCAATTATATGCTTGGAGGTAGATAAGCAAATGCTTTGTTGCAACCTCACAAGCCATCTATTAAGATATCCAAGGGTAAAAGGACAGGGTTCCAAGTGTCCTGCATGGTTCCCTGAAGTAGGAGCAGCCCAATATATTATGTAAGTAAAATAGGAAAAATTGTTTAATTTGCATAATTTACCGGGTTGTAGAATTTTGCTTCTCTTGGCGTAAGACTTGGATCCAGACAGGTGTGTGAGTGTGGGTGTGGGTGTGTATATACACACACACCTTTGGTCATAAAAATACAGGAGAAATAAGTAAGATTGAACTAAGTATTTTAAAAAAGTAACTTGACAAAATGCGTTTCAAAGCTATCATGGTTTCTAAAGCAAGGTACCTTGTTCAAGTGTCTCAGGAATTTTCATTCTGGCAAGATGAGCCAGTAAGAGCACTCTGGCTTTCAAGCTGTATGGACAGGTAAGTGGAGGTTCATTTTTCTTTAAATTAATGCTGCCAATTTCTCTGATGAGCTAAAATGAAAAAGGGAGAGTTAAGTAAAGAACATTCTGGCACCAACAACATAGCAAAATATCTTTCAGTAATAGCAAACCTGTGGAATTTGAATGTTGTCTACAGGTCTGCTTGTTGCATCTTTATTATACTGAGGATCAAATTCGGATGCTCCTGCTAAAACCATTGTCAGCCCTGCAAAGAAAATCAGAATATAAATGCAAATCAAGCATGTAAGAGTATTCAAAAATATGTGAGGAAGTTCTGTGAGGAAGCAAGACTCTTTTCTATCATCACTCTCCCCTTCAGCTATCCATCAAGGAACAAACGCTTGTAGCCTTCCCAAGTGAAACTTAACAAAGATAACTCAACTGACTGAAGGGCAGACACGTCAACAGAAATAAGGACCAAGTGTGTCTGCTTTATAGCACAATGTCATACATGTATACTCAGACATATGGCCTCCTGAGTTCAAAGGTACATACTCCCAGGGAAGTGAGTGTAAGAAAAAAACCAAGTACTCCCCACTACAGATGCAGACGTGTTTGGGAGCAAAGAGTGACTCTTTTCACCTTGACCCAGGAGATGAACATCCAGTAAGATCTGTGAACCTTGCTTAGATCAACTCAGATTCACCATCTTCTATCATTCTTTCATAATTAACATTTTCCTCTTTGATTCCAGAGAGGGGAGTTTGGATACAGTAAGTCCAGAAGCTGCCATGCTTCTTGGAAGAATTTCGTCTGGAGGAATCACCACTGTTATCTCCAATCTTCCAGAATAGCGGGGATATCGAAGGCAGGGAACTTAGCCAGCACAGGGAGGAGCAGTTGTTCTTCCCAACGCCAGCTGAGTCCATTCATGTGGTGCACACAGCCCCCATGGGGACGATGAGCACAGTGTGAAGCCAGGGAGTCAGCAGGTGATGGAAAGAAGAGAGCCCGTTTGCATGGTGTGCACTGCCCCATGGGGATGCTGTGTGAAGCTGGGGACTTCACTAGGAATGCGAGGAGAAATGGTATGCATATAACCTCTGCTCAGCACTGGCAAAATTCCTTTCTCTCAGCTTAAAGAAAGGCAAAATGGATGGAGCAATGACATCAATAAGCATGGTCACTGTCAATCAAGGGCCACACCTACTGACAACAACCAGTATAACTGTGCCTACTTGTGTTATCCAGCCTGCAGAGGTCCCAGTGGGGGACAATTCAGCTGCCTGCCTAAAACTGGCTCCTGATCCCTGCCCTACATTTAAGAACTTGATGTCAGGGAGAACAGTTTTAGCCTAGGCCTTTCCCTAAAAGGCTACTTTTTAAATATGTGGGGCTGGGAAGCGTTTTCTAGGAGGAGAATTCAGTGGGGCAAGTCTCCACCTGAAGTCTAAAATTGTACAGCCCACACATCAGCAATCCACATCAGTGATGATATGGCCTACTTCCCACATCTTCCTAAAGCAGCCTTCCCAAACCATGAGTCCCTGGACTACAAGTCCCACCATCCACAGTCTGCATGAGTAATAGCCAAGGATGGTGGCAGTTGTAGTCCATCATCATCTGGAATCCAAGTTTGGAAAAGGCTGCCTTAAAGGAATCAGGCAGCACACTACAGAAAACTCTGTATTTACAAAGTTTAAATGCCTATTAAAACCCATGAGTACATATTTATCAATAAAGAATTGTGAATTGAACATAGATTGTAACAATTTATCCTTTTATGTTTAACTGATGTTTTAAAACTTACTTTTCATATCCATATTTCTTGTTTTATAAACAAAATAGGTATAAATTTGAGTTGTGCGGATGAGAATCTGGTCTCCACTGTAACGTATTGATCGATACCACCAGGAGCCCTAAATCATTTAAGAGAGAAAAGTTGACAGCTCTTAATGTCACACAAACACAGCAGAAAAAAATTACGATGAATATACTCTCCTGTACCAACACCCCACACTAAGTAAAATATCCTTGTTAGAGATAGTGTTTATCAATTTATTAAGGTCTGTGGAAGTCACAGAAATCCTGGCAGTTCTATCTCAGCCACTGTTAGTTTAGCACTCTTATCTTTTGATCCTGTGAAGTTACAAGAATCTGAGCTTTAGAAGTGTGTCTAGTGCCTTCAATAAGTTATAAAAACCTGGAGACACATCATGTACGTTTCATGCCTATGCCTGGGAACACCGGCAAAACATAAAGCAATGGAGTGAGTACATGATTTATTAGGAATTACAGCAGACTGTTACATCTTCCCACCAGAAGGTATACTGTTTCTCATTCCAGAAAGAGATACAAATTGTTTACTTTACGCAACAACCATCTAAAGAAAGAAAGCTCCCAAAGCTACCCTTTTTAATTATGTGCTAGGATGCAAGGAGTATTAAAACATTCTTGACTATCTTTGCATGCTCCTGAACATTCAGATCCATTCTTGTGACCATGTTCAGGTTCCAGCCATTGTTTTTTGGCCAGAAACAATGGAAGTGTTTCTGGCCAAAGCCAGAAGCCTCACACAGCAAAAACTGCAATCTCCCAAAGCCAATAGGTCATGAATGAATGAATGCATGACCATGTTTAGTCTTTCAACTTGTCACACAGCAGCAGCACATTCAGGGTGCAGTGAGTTTATTCAAAATGCATAATTTAAGTTATAGGGCCATAAAAATTACCAGCAGATTGTAAAGGAGGGAAATGATTATGAGCCCTGGGTTTTGGATTTCTGATCTTTTACCAGAATACAGTCTCTCTTTTTCATTTTTTAAAGGAATACTTACTACAACCACTGGAAGAATAACCATAAATGCTAATCCATAAACCAGCAAAACCTAGGAAGATATGAGAGAAGAAATATCATACATTTTCTGATGAAGTCACAAATAATTATATAGGTAGAGCTATCAAAATCAACATTTCAGCCATCTGTTAAGATGTTTGAAGGACACAAATTCTAAGTATTGAAGCAAAGATTTCAAAAACATAGAAACAATCAATTAAGAGTTTATAATATGCATACTGAAAAGCCAGCATATGTTTTCTTGTAGACTATTTTAAGTTATCTGATATATATGAGCTACAGGCAACTGGGAAAGATTGTCACCCCATAGATGTTAGACCAGCAAAAACTCTGCAACCATCTGTTTAATTTTATACCATAACCAGTTGCCAACTTCTGTCCTTGGATGCCTTTATTGCTGCAGTTCTTGAACCAAGAAAGAGGAGAACAACATTGTTGGATTGGCAGTTCAAAGCACGTCTTAAACAGCAAACATTGTCAAAACAAATATCATTAAACTGCAACAACTCTAAAAATTAAGAACTGTTTTACCCTTCCAGACCTTCAGGACTTGAAACTGCAGGGAGCGTCAATATCCTTGAAATTTTCAAGGAGTTGGAGGCCCCACCCCTTTTTTTGTACATGGGCAGAGATATGGGACCTGACAAAGGCTTGGAAAGACAGTGCCAGGGACGATAGGATCTGGTTTCCACTGCAAAGAAAGCTGGGATACCTCGCTGGCCAAGCAGGAGGACTACTGAAAGAGGAGGGATGAAGGGGGGGGGGGCAGGGAATAAACCACACTGCTTAGTTTGCTTGTTAGATGGTGTGTCTGGAGCTTATCAGTAGGGAACTTATCGCCCACTATGGGTTAGTGTGACTTGTGAACAGCCTATAGTTTGAACATGGATGGATTGTTATCTTTCCGTAATTGCAATGGAAATCCAGTATGCTCACAGGCAACCTGCATTATGGCTTTCAGCTTGACACAGACAATTTGGAAGTGAACAGAATGTTATCTTACCAAAATAGAATTCTTCTGATCCACAATCCAAGCTGGCAATGCAATCCCAAAGCTTGTAGCTGCAAAGAACAAAAAAGTTATGAAATACAGCAAGAAGGTAGACTCATATGAATACGTGCAGTTATATAAGCTCTCTATTTTTATAGATTTTTAATATCCTTGTACTTTGTGTTGGAAAAACAGGAACAAATGTTCTTCAAACAGGCATCTGTACAGTCATACATATGGTGTTTTGCACCTATGCAAAACCAGCTACGTACACATTCTAGCGCTCTAGCAAGGAAGCTGGCACTCAAGGTTCCTTCCCCTCATGAAAATCTTTTACCACCTGCACATGCCTTGAGAGCTAGCCCTTTTGCATTTAGTTCCATCACAGCCATCAGCACATCCTCCCTTCCTACTGCAGATGTCCCTTGACATTAGCGGGAACACCTGTTTCCCTCTAATGTCAAGGGACATCTGCAGTAGGAAGGGAGGATGTGTTGATTTGTATAAAAGCACAGATGCCTTAAAGAAAAAATAACTAACTTGGGACACATCACTACTTTTCAGATTAACCTCACTTAAGAGGTTGGTGCAAAGCTAAATGCAATAACTGTAAACCTGCAGTGAACAAAATGAATAATGAAACCAACAACCACAGGGCAAAAGTTGGGGATACTGCAAAAAGTGGGATAGAGAAGCAATAAGCTACAGGATTACCTTGTGGCCCATCAGGATTGCCAAATTCTTCCCAATTTTTTCGAGATTCTTCATCAGTTAAACTATCAAAAGAAGGGAATAACCATGTTAAAAAGCCCCAGCTTGTGGCACGTTTTCCTCATTTAAATAGCCTGGTCGTAAGACTTGCTATATAAAAACACAGATCCTTAGAATGGAGAGATATAACGACCCAGTTCACAAGTAATGGCAGCAAATTTGCCATAGTGCATGCCAGGCATATTCCATGGCTGTTTTGAATATTCAACCTGGTTGCTATGCATGTCCAAATGCTGACACTATAGGTTAATTGTGGCTTAAACAACCCACAGTTAACCTACTCTCTATAGATTAATTAACTCATGATTTGCTGCTATTATGTGCAAACAGCCACACTGAAACAATACTGCTGTAGCCAAACAAGGCAAGTCTTTCCCAGCCTTTCCTGGAGATGCCAAGGTCTGAACTTGGGACCTTCTACATGGAAAGCATGTGCTCCATCACGTCAAGCTACAGCGCTACAAACAGTAAGATTTTATCTGGATATCTGAAACTATTTCATAGGATAATAATGTGACTGCCAAAAAAATGAGGCAATATTATGTTTTATAAGCTGTTTTTAGCAGCCTGATCTTAAGACATAGACTATCAGCACACACCAGTGTAGGATGAAATATCCCAATCAGCTAGGGCAGCACAAAATCAGTACAAGTAAAATTCGTCTGGTTAGTAGCAATTGGTGATACCATAAGTAGACCAAGTGGCGCAAAGATTTAATCAAGATTTAATCACTATATATGTTAGCCTACATCAAGTTCCCTTCCCATGCATAGAACATATTAAGAAACTTACGCTGCATAAGCCTTTGCAATCCTCATAAACATAAATTCATCACCTCCTTTATCTGGATGGAATTTCAGCGACAGCAAACGGTATTGCTTTTTAATTTCTGCCACAGTTGCCCCCTATTAAAATTAAAATGTCATATTACTTACATCAACTGCATTAATGCTGCAATCCTTTAGCCCACTTAATTGGGATTAAGTCCCATTGAACTCACAGGGGATAGTTATGAAAGAGAGGTATAGGATTGCAGTCTAAGTAATCTAGTCCTATCATACTTCTACTTGAGACATCTTCTGCAATTTCTCAACATTCAACAATTGTAGCGAAGGGAAAGATATAGTGTAACAGTTCATATACACAGCCAAATGCTGAAAGCTTTCTGTTCAATGAGGATCCACTTGACTCTTCATCTGCAGAAGGTATCAAACATCCTAAGCCTATATAACCACAGTCAAATCTTCAGGTTATTGTAGAGGACAATGGATGTTTTTTTACATTTTAGAAAAAAAAATGTTTTTCACATTTTACAAAAATTCTGATCCACCTTTTAGCCCTCAGTGCTAAAGTAGCCTCCATTCTAAAAAACAAGAATATAATAACCAAATAAAAACCAAATACAATATATTAATTAAATAATTAAAAGACATAAAAGAGGGACATAAAACTAGGTTAGTATGCCATAGCAAGAGGTTAAAATAGATTAAAGGCAAGTCTCCACTGTGTCTGCAGAAGTCCATCCACATGATATTGGATGGAGCTGATTACTGCATTCTGTCTAAGAATACAGGGAAATTTACGTCAAACTAAATTAAAACATTAAATAGTGAAGGTATTACTTACTGGATCTAAATTTAACACTTCATATGGATTGTATTCTTGATATTCTCTGTCTGTTTTGGAAACTTTGTAAGCAAGAAACAAAAACAGTGCCCATCCAGCAAGCAGAATTACTTTCCTGTTGCAATAGAAAGATTAAAAAAGGAAGGGTGTTTAATTGTTTAAAATTGTGAAAAAAGTTCATTGCAACCAAATTATATATTGATATGTGGAAGAGATTTAACAGCGCCAGCAACAATCCTAAAGGAATCTCTAGACCACAGGCTCTCTCAAAATTAAAGGGAATTATACAAAATCGTCACTGCAAACTGAATAGGTTGATAGTGAATACTGCCCATAATTTAGAGGACACATTTTCAGTTTTAGGTTATTAAACCTCATTTCCTGAATTATACAGAAACTGCCACATAACTCCTCTGTGGCAACCTATAAAAAAATGAGACAACTCAACAAGCATAGATTGCATGTGGTGTACGCAAGCAGAGAACAAAGCGGAAGCAACTAGCTATCTTAGCACCAAAAGGGAAACTGTCATAAATTTCTCATTACTTCCCTTAATTATGGTAAACTACACATTTAATTTAAAGCAATAATTTTCAAGCTTCCTATCTTAAGGAAACCCCCTCAACATAAACTGGTCCATAAGAAAGCCTTGCATTATCTGCAGAACCCCATGCATTGAAGAAGAGTCCAGAAGTATTCTAGAGTCTGGGAGTTTACCCTCTGAGTTCTTGAAGACCACCAGGCCTAACAGGCCTCAACAAGGACACCCCCACCAACACTCCTCCACAGTGGGACTTCAGAAGACAAGATTGAAAGATGTCTTGCCCACCACTACCAAGAAGCTTGTCTGCCACTCATCTTCTCTTCAAGGAACCCCCAATAAATTCCTAAAGAACCCCAGGGTTTCTAGAACACCATCTGAAAAACACTGTTTTCAACAGCTCATGAACACAGTTGCCTGCTAGAGCTGTGGACTCCAAACCTTTCACAATGGATACCTAACAGAAATATTTTGCTATGTGGAGCCCTTGACATAGGGATCATCTTCCTCAGTTTTATAGGAAGCACACCAGGACCTACAGCTAAAACACAGGTCACCATCTGGTATCACACTATTGAGAATAAAAATTATGGTTCTTATTACAAAAAAAGGTACTAAATCCTAGATACTAACACATACTTACTTTATTGTGGGAATTATATTCTGCTGGGGTTTTAACAACCGTAAACGATACCACAGGCATCTTCCATATACTTTTCTCAAATTCTTTAAGCGAATTTGTTCTGTGAAGAGGAAAAATATCATTTCAAATTTTGGTAGCAGCAAAATTAGTGAACTAGGCTCTCTTCGTAAATCTATTAAAAAATGCTCTATAATTCTAACAATGAAGATTTCAGCATTCAACAGGCTGCCAGCTTCAATAACAGGTTTGCAAAGAGTACAGTTGACACCTGTAATATATGGTAAAGTGCTTCTCCCTCTGCAACGGTCCAAACAAACTTTACTTCTCAAAAGGAGAGCCATATTAAAAAGTAATCTTCTTAAATTACATTAAACATATAAATTAAGGCAAACGTGAAATCTGATTTGACACGTCAATTCATAATATATAGTTATGTATGAACCCCAGAGCTTAAAAAGTTGCTCAAGCTTGCATATTATGCAAAGCTAAGTCCTCCACCTCAAGTCACATCTCTTATGATTATGTCCCACCAGAAATACACAAACTAGCAAAGATCAAAACTGAGTTTAAAAATCAAACTGTATTTATTAATTTAAAGAGCACTGTGGACAGCACTTCTCTGTGCAAATAAATCAGAACTAATTCCTTTCGTATTTTAAATTCAGAATATTTACATTTGAATACAAGATAAGTCTCATTAATATGAAGACATTACAAGCGTTTAAAAATTCAAATTCTCCAGTACATCTGCAACAAAAATATTTGCAGTGATATGGAAAAAACGATTTTAATGCCTCTGATAATAACAAAATTGTTGCACATCTAATTTTTAATATAACAGTGGCACTGCACTACTAAATATATGTACATGTACTACTCAAATATTTAAATAGGACTTACTTTGAAGAGACTTAAAAGTAAGGAATTCTGCATATGTAATGCAAGCTTGGTAATAATTATGGTTAAAGTACTGGACGAGGGGGGTGTCCCCCACAGCCAACACCACACACACACACTTTTTTATCCTGGTTGGCATTATGCTTGAGAGACGTAATCCTGCAGACTCTAACTGAAGTCCTGCTATCATTATGTTGGCAGTTGGCATTAGCCTTTAAAATCTAGCAAGTACCTGTGGGTTTAATCTAATTATGCACATGTTCACATAAGAGCTTTTGATCCAGCAGATATCTACTTTCACCCATCATACCATCATTTATCAATTCACATACTTGCCTTTACCAACAGTCTGAGTGGATTGAGTTCAGAGCCTATATACTTAAATTAGATATTCCCTTTAAAAAGTCAATATCCACTGTTATTTACCATTGTTTCAAGGAATGAATAATGTTGAACTAAACCCAAATGCAAGAAAAATGTTTACCTTTCCAGCTCATTTATTATTGTTATGCCTCACTAGTTAAACTGTTGATGACTACCTGTTCTCTCTCTTGTATAATACTGTGGCCTAAATTGCAGCTAGGAATACAAACAAACTAAAGAGCATATACACATTCTTTATCATACCACTAAGAGCACCCGATATTAGAATCATGAATTTTAAAGACAACTTGGAGTTGTCTGACTAAAAAAAAAAAAAAATGATTTTAAAAAAAAGTCTTGGAATTGCCTAAATAATTGAATCAAGTCAACTGAGAAGACAAATGCCATCATGAATAAAATGGGGACCAGTAGAACTGATCTCTCAGTGTTTAAATTGGAAGGATTTTTGATTGATTTTATAAATATGGTGAGCTGCTTTGAGAGTCCAGGCAATAAACAGGATACACAGCTAATAAATAAATATCTAGTTGCTCCTCACTCCAATTCATAGGAAGCAGTTTAAGTAGGTTAACTTTTATGGAACTCACAAAGTTGAACTAAGGTTACAGTTTGAGCCAATTATTTGGTTCAAATATACCTGAGGCTGCACAACAGAGATCTGTAACAGAAGATCAGTACGGTAACACAAAGCTGAACCACTGAGATCATCCTAGATTCTTTGCAAACCAAATGTGCACATTCTTAGAATTCGTTGATAACTGTAGCAGCTTCTTCCTGCAACTACATGTTCTTGAGGAAAGTATTGCCATAATGACACTCCACAAAGAACAGGTTCATTTTTTACATAATAATGTCTATGACATGCTCAAGTGGGTTTGTGCAAGCATTTGTTTTCTCAAGCATGTTTTGCTAACTTAACAGGTCTCCTGTGCACACACACTTGAAAGACACCATTTATACTCCTCTTACAAAAAACACAAATGAAAACCAGTCGACTATACAAGACAGACAATATTGAATGTCACCTTCTCAACTGCCAACATGATCCTATGGATATTTACTCAGCTGTAAGTTCTACTGTGTTCAATGGGCCTTACTCACAGGTAGGTGTGCACAGGATTGCACTTTAATCTTCTTTCTAGACGATTTAATTTATATACTCCCCAACAATGCAACTGATCTGCTTTAAAGTCAAGTTCAATAATAAAAAGAATGTATTTGGAGATCTTGTTTCAACCTCAAAACCTTTCAATTATCTCTTTTCTTATCTTTATGAAAAGTCTGCTTTTATTGAGCACAACTTCCTTAATACTGAAGTTGTTTGTAAGACAATGCTTTATTCTTTTCACAATAATTGCTTCTAACAGTAATACTTTGTTACAAGGAGTTCTTCCAAACAATGTGATTTTTTAAAAAAAACAACTGATCTCTTAGAGCACAATGTAAAGTACAGAATGTTAAATAGGAGAGCACAAAATCCAAAGCACAAAGCAGAAGAGGAGACTGGAGTCAACGTGACTTAGGTTGCAAACCTAGATACATTGATTCCAGGAGTATGCCACATTGGGACTTACTCTGAACACAGTGGGACTTAGATTTGAGTAAATATGGATAGGACTGTGTTGTTAGGATGCCTATCCAATTTTTTAAGACCCACTGGATGATAGGTGCCACTTCAGACTTATCGGTTTTCTGATTCATAGAATATGATTTTCAATTAAAAAAAATCGGATTTTTAAAATCCGGATTTTTTTCAAAAGAAAAAGAAAAAACAAAACAGTGTTCCATTGTACAAATTTATATTTTGGAAATTTAATTCTGTTTGTTGGACTCTGAACAAAGCAGACATTCCCCTCTAGTGGGAATGTGAAAGCCAATACAGATATCGAGAAGCACACAGAAGTAGAAATCAGCTTGTATTCTATCCTCAATATGCCTCTCTCTCTCTCTCTCTCTCTCTCTCTCTCTCTCTCTCTCTCTCTCTCTCTCACACACACACACACACACACACACACAGTGAAGTTCACAATCACTTTAGTTTTAAAGGCGGAAAGTCAACGGCCCAGTTCAGAAGACACCTTAAACCACACTGAATAAGGCTTTTTCCCTTATTCACCATGGTTAAGCCATGGTTTAAAGTGTCTTCTGAACAGGGGCACTGTCAACTCAGCACTGATCCTAATCCACACCATGGTTGATTATCATCATGCTGGGTGGGAAGTATCCCCTAGATAAACAACTGTTGAGTTTATTATTACCCCACCATTGACTATTGTGTTGTCTGAATGAAGCCTAAGTTAGATACGATTTCAAACATTCAAATGGTTTTCCAGAAAGTCTACCAAGTAATGATTTATACTCAAATATTAACATTTGAGTTTTTGGAATGTTCCCTAGACAACATCAGCTAAACTCTGTGAACCAAATAATCAGGCACACACTGAGCTATCCAATGAACATTTACTGCTCAGTGCTGAGATAGCTCTCTAGAAATATGGTAAAGTTAAACTAGTTAAAGATATCATTCCCGAAGCACCCTGATATCCCAGGGAAATTGATACAGCAAATAATGAAAAGTTGTCCTTCTATTCCCAATGCACACAGGCTGTAAAATGATTTGTGTGTTAAATTAACACTTCTTAGTACTGATGTAAGGATGTGAAGAAAGTCTCTTTAAAAAGAGGGGGATGTTGACTTCAACAGGCTAACTCCACATCTATCAAGACAACACCTATTAAAAGAGAAACAGTAGAGAGCAACATTTCACCTTAATTTGTATATAATCATACTCATGCAGATGGCACAAACTGATAGATTATAAAATATACACCCCATCAATTTTGGTCTCCTGCAAGCCCAAATTATCACTTCCTACTGCACCAAATGACTGGCTCTGACACACATTCTAGTCATTAAAATTATTCTACAAGTTTAGATTGCAGGGTGCGTACACAAAAAGTTAGTGGCCCATAAGAATGTTTGCTTACCCACCTAGATCCAATGTATCTTGCTTTAATAGGCAGCCAGCATAGCACAGGGGTTAGAGTTTGACTGGGACTTGAGAGATCCAGATTCTAGTCCCCACTCAGCCACGTAGGTCACTGGGGACTTTGGGTCAATCGTAGACTCTCAGCCTAACATACCTCACAGGCTCAATTCGGACAACACGTTAGTCAACACAGTGTAAAAATTCTATTCAACGTTTGAGTTTTTAGAGGGTACATCACACAACATGTTCTAACTCCACCATTGTGTGACTGTGGGCTACCGTGGAGTTGAGTAAAACCAGAGTGGATAAAAATCAATGATATTTTTTTTAAAATCGGATTTTTTTAATTTAAATTGATTTTTTAAAATAAAATGCTTTTTGAGGAAAAATCTATCTAAAGATAGCTTTCTATTTAAGATACATTATACTCCAAAGGTTATTCATCATGAAATAAGGATTAGTTTTTAATTATGTAGCATGAGGCTGTTTAAATTTTTTGGTAAATGAATTCCATTAATCTATTCACAATGTCATGCTCTTCCAGAGGTTTCTGCAAGATTGTTTTTCTCCTCCCAATAAAGTACAGCAGAAAAGTTGACCAAATATGAATGATTAACCTACTAAACTGGAGATAGTTCACCTCACAATAATTTCATAATTTATCTATCTACGATGTGTTTCTAATAGTATAACCAAATCAGTATTTTTTTATATAACTGTAAAACTAATCTGAAAAGTTGCTATTCTAAAAATGAAACTTTCACTGGGTTGTAAATATTAAGATTATACCAGCAAGAATGAGTCTTTGATAACTCTGAGTTGTGTAAAATATAGTGAGGAAGAGTGTCACATGATTAAATCGAGTCTTCCCTAGAGCAGCACTCACTTCTTTCACCGCTCTTGCCAGGGAACTCTGTACCTAGTGGAAAAAGTCAATGCAGTGGAGAACTTCATGGAGCCTGCCACACAACATGAAACAGCAAGGATATTCTGCATGGAGTGTGTTTTTTTTAAAAAAACTCCACCATTGCATGGAGTTTTCCTGCCAACCAACACGTTTCTCAACCATGGTGTAACAACTTCACCGTGGATTTCTAAAACCACTGTTGACAAACATGTTGTCCAAACTGAGCCACAGAATTGTTGTGAGATAAAATGTAGAGAGAGAAAAGCTTCTTTACTTGATCACTGGGGCTAATTCTCACTCACCAGAGACAAGTAGCTGTTTAGAAGCCTTCCACAACCATACATCAGATGTATAGAATGCTGTACACATCCATAAGGTTAGAAGCAGTAAAAATAAACTTTTAAGACTTTTAAGAAAAACTTTTAGGGATTATTGCAGTCCATAGTCTTCTGAGATCCAGCCTCAAAACTGACATCACCACACCATACCAGTTTCACCATTTTGGACTTCAGGTAGAGGAAAATTGTATTTTAAAATGCCATATCCACAAGAGAAAGAAAATAAAGAGAGCATTAGCAGTGCTCTTTATCTTTCATATAAGATTTAAATGGACTACAGTACAGTACAGAAGTGTATCCTCTGTACAACAGTCAAGACAATCTAGAAGAAACATTGGGTTGGATCCAACTTGTACTCTATGAATTTCTGCTGATGCTTGAGAAAAGGAGTGGGGACCCTGGAAGTAATACAAAACTCTTTAAAACCTTCCCATCAAGCTCTTGAAAATTCTGTCCCTAAACTCAATATGCAAATACCTTAAATTAAACATGCTAGCTCATTTAGGGTGATCATATGGAAAGGAGGACAGGGCCCCTGTATCTTTAACAGTTGTATTGAAAAGGGAATTTCAGCAGGTGTCATTTGTATATATGGAGAACTTGTTGAAATTTCCTCTTCATCACAACAGTTAAAGCTGCAGGTGCCCTGCCCTCTTTTGAATCTGGTCACTCTAGTGTAGCTCCTGCACTTTAATTGTTGTAATGAAGAGGGAATTTCACCAGGTTCTCCATATATACAAATGACACCTGCTGAAATTCCTTTTTCTATGTAACTGTTAAATATACAGGAGCCCTGTCCTCCTTTTCATATGGTCACCCTAAGCTCATTCAATGACCATATTCTAATATTCATTCATTTTCCCTTCCAATGCCCAAAAAATGCAACATAGGGAGTTCCTTATACTTGAGTCAGATCTACACCAAGCAGGATATAATGTTTTGAAAATGGTTTGAAAATGGTATATGGAATGTGTCCTGGGCTCGAACAGTTGTCACAACCATTATAAACCGTTATAAAGCAGTAGTGTAGACCCTGCCTTGGACATTTGGTTTTCCTTGTGGTAACTATGCCCAACTATACAAATCAATATATGCTACTTCTTATCATCACTGTACCAAGCCAAGTGTTAAAGGCTTTCACACACCATCTTTATTAGCAAAATAGTAATTAAGGCAATGAAGAAATCCCTACCACCAATGTAGCACAGCACAGTAGGGCATGAACCTAAGATGCAATCACTTCTTGGTAAAAGTAGCAGTATCAGCTGGCATGACAAGGCCCCAGAAAGTTCCTAATCCTAGAACACCAAGGGTTTGATTTATGAACAGAATGGTGGTTCCATTGGCAGAGGGAATCAGAAGCCAAGACAGCATCACTGCTAGAAGAAAGGGTCGGGTGTTGATTTTCACTGATTCTTCCTTCCCCCTGCATTCCTCACACACTGTTCTGTAGGGTCTCCCAACCCTCCAAAGCAGATCTTTGGGTTTGTGGAGGCTGCAGAAGGGAGGGGAAATTGCAAAAATCATCAGCCAGTTTGTGGAGTTCCATTCCAGACAAACTCTAGATCCAACTCCATGTTTGGCAAAACAAAGTAATTTTTCTTCTAACTGCCAATTTTAATTTACAAGTAGCAACACAGTTTGAGGGATGTTGCCACTTACAGCATTTTAAGTACCTAAAAGGAAATTTATCCAGACATAATGCTAAATGATAGCTTTGTATTACATGAATGAAGATTGCACTCCTATCTCCCCTCTACCAGCACAACCGCAAGAGCATGAGAAGTTTAGTGTTATGCCTGAACTGGACAAAGTGTGATTAAACTTATATAGTTTACTAAAATAAGTCAATTTCAAACCAAAGTTGGTTTGCAATTCAGTTACTCTAATTTGAGATATCAGAATATCACACACAGATGCATGTTTATGGCACAGGTCAATGTTTCAACAACTGTTGAACCTTGCCTTGAAGATTGAGCTGTCAGAATGAAAGCTGGTGTGCATGTAACATTTTTGATTCTAATATTATCTCCATATCAGCCACTAAGTTCTGATTAGGACACTGATATGGGATTACAAACAGACTTAATCCTTACAGGACCAAGTGTTTCTGGTCAGTAAGTCTGAACTTGGGATAGGTAGGGATCAATGTTGAACATGAAGCTGCAGATTCCAATTTAAAGAGTATTTCAATTTTAAAGAATATTTTAAAAATAGAGCATTCATCAGCCTTCCTTGGCAGTATCTCTGTCTTTTTAGGAAAAAATTGGGTAAAATCTGGCAAAGATGCTTTAGATATATGATTGCCAAACACATATCAGAAGACTAGAATGCTTCCATCCAGTTTTAAAATTCTATTATCCCAATACTCTAGTGACTTCAACCACTGCTAATGGCTTAAGAAAAAAAGAAGAGCCATACAATTCAGGAAGACATTTTCAAAACTTAGAAAAATGTCATTCTTATAAATCATCATAATACAGTACACAATTTATTACATGGTGGAATATTGCATGAGATATTCAAGAGGAAAGGTTACTAATTTATTTCCTTGATTTTAGTATTTCTGTGAACCGCCCAGAGAGCTTCGGCTATTGGGCGGTATAAAAATGTAATAAATAAAATAAATAAATAAATAAATACTTTGCAATAATTTATAAAAAATGAAAACTCTCTATCCAATCCTGCTCTCACTTCCTCTGCTTCCAGCGCATACCCACCCTAAAAGAAAAGGCTATACATTTAGGTCTTCTGTATCCTAGCGGATTCTATTAGATTATCAAGTTGAATGATCAAAAATAAATGTCAAAATGGCTTAAAGATCAGTATATATGTAAACTGCTATTATTTCAAGTGCTGGCATAAGAGAATATTTATGCCAGCACATCGGAACCTGGACACTATAGGTTAATCATAGATCTAACTACTAATTGTATGTTATCTATGGGTTATTCAACCCACTATGGTGTCTGGGTTTGAACGTCATGTAGAAACCTCTGACTGGGGGTTGAATATTCAAAATTGCGGCAGAATGCACCCATAACAAGTCACAACAAATTGTGGATTAATTAACGCATAATCTGTCACCATTATATTGGTTGGCTTTTTATTGGTTTAATTTTTTTCCATGATTTGGCTATCCCTGTAACTTTAGGGATGCAAAACTCTAGGATCTCGGTAACTGGAGGAGATAAAGAACTCAGCTACTAATCTAACTTACTTGCTTTGCCTCCCATCTAACTCTTGCAAAACTTCATTGGCTCCTAAACTTTGCAATATCCCTATCTATAACAATTTTGTCTCAATGCTGAGAAGCAAGAATTAAACTTGTCTAGGAAAGCTATTTCATATACGATCTTGCCTTTTCTTACATTTCTTCTCCCCAAGAAACCATTTTACATCATCTTTTGCCATTTGAATTATCTCTGATACTGAGATGAGTACATCAGACTTCACGAAACTTGGCAATAAGCCAACCTATCACCAAGAAACAGAACAGAAAATCTGGTGATGATAGTGGGTGTAAATAAATACACATTAAAGAAAAGGTAATATAAAAAGCAGTCTGCTGGCTTGCATTTACTCCCATTAAGATGGAAAGCAGGAAAAGAACACTAATGGCTATACCCCATTGATAATATCCTTCAAAGATGATAGAGCACAGTGAGAAAATAATGTGTGGCCAGCTGATACCAATGCATCATGGCAAAGATGAGAAAAATACAGATTTGCAACTGTTTCTTAGGATTCCAATACATATAGACTTAAGAGTAGGAGAGAAACCCAGGAACTGATAGGAATTTGTGGTTGTTTACTACAGCGTATTTATTGCAAACTGTTCATGGATTTTTCCCAATACTTTCCTAGGGGGCTGGAAGTGAAACCACTACATAGTCATGTGGGGCATGGATTGCAGTTTATTATCAAGTTGTCAGGAGAACATTTATTTAAGGCTATACTGAATGAACACTTGGTATCAACGTGTCACTTATTCTGGAGCACTCACTGAAATAACAAGGATCATTACTTTACTTCTCTATGACTATACCTACTGCATATGTTGTACTCACAATCACAATGGTGGACAACATCTTCTCTTCAAACATGAAATCAGCTAACCCACTGTATAAACCAAGTGTGCAGTTGATGACTTTTTCTCTAGGTTAATTAAGTGCTGCATACATTATAATCTTGACTGCAGGGCATCAAGTGAAGTCTTAAAGAAATGGCTGTCCTATGTTCACCTAAGGCACAGCTGGGGAACATACAGCACTCCAGATATCATTGGACTTCAACTTTTATCAGCCCTAGCTAACAGAGTCAGTGGCAAGAACTGACAGGAGTTGCAATTCAACAATACTAGGATGGCCACACATTCTCCATTCCTGAGGCTGCAATATACACGCAAAGGCTCTTTCCACACATTACACTAAGAACTTTTGTACATTTCCACATCCTGCCATATGAAAGCAACAAACAAATCCCTTCACCAGAGTTGGACAACTTGTAGTCTCTCAGATGTTTTGGCCTACAACTCCTATAATTCCTCACCACTGGCTATGGTGTATGAGCATTGTAGGGCAAGGTATCTGGAGGACCAAAAGTTGCCCAATCCTGCCTAACACCGCCTTTGGTAGAACTGATTTTTAATTTTTAATTATTACTGTACTCTTTATCTATTGGTTATTTTTAATTTTTAATTATTACTGTACTCTTTATCTATTGGTTATATTTACATCCCACTTTTACTCCAAGGATCCCAAGGCAGCTTACACCATCCTTTCCCCCCACCCCACAATTTTATCCTCACAGCAATCCTGTGAAGTAGGTTAGGTTGAGAACCAGTGACTGGTCCAAAGTCACCCAGTGAGCGTCATAGCCGAGTGGGGACTAGAACCCAGATCTCCCGAATCGCAGACCACCACCAGAACCAATACACCACACCTCTCTTCCGTTGTCCAAAGAAGCAGCCGCCGCTCCGTGACACAAACGGCAGGAGAGAGGCTTGGAGGGCTTTTCTGAGTCGACGTGACAACGGCCTTACACTGGGGCGCCTCTCACAACTCCAGGTTGTGGATCTCCGCTAGGACGGCCACATTCTCCATCTGCCCGCAATAACACGGAGCGTGGCGGTGATACCCGGTAGGGTGGGAAGAAGCAGGAGAGGCACACAGAGGGCAAAGCGCCCCAGGCCCTGCAGATGCCTGTAGGGCGACGGGAGGAGGGCGGGATAAGAGGCGGTGGGGGGGATGGGGAGCCCCCAGAAGCCTGGCTGACGACGCCTGAGGAGAAAAGGGTCCACACACGCTGCGCCAGGCCCGCCGTGGCCGGAGGCGCCGCTGGAGAGAGGGGCAGGAATACTCGGCGCCCGCACTCACCGGCGTGCTGGTCCCGCGGCCACAGGTAGTAGGTGGCGGGGATAACGATGAGGGCCACGAAGCTGGTGAGGAAGTAGAAGAAGGTGTTGCCGCTGTCATCATACTGGAACTGCTGCCCCGCCATGGCCGCTCGCACGCCCCGCCCCCCTCTCGGCGCGTGCGCTCGCCCTTTCTCGCTCTCGAGCCAGCCAGCCCAGCAGCGGCGTCCCCGGGGATCCCGCGAGAACTGGAGCAGCCCCCGCCCCTCTGCCCGCCTCCCCTACCCACTACTCCTCAGTGGCTGGCTGGCTCTCTCACTCTCGCCTACAACTCCGGCCTCCCCTCCGGCCGCACCAGCGCAAGCAAGGAGGGAGACGTGTCACTGCGCACGCGCCGTCGTAACCTTTGTGGCGTCTCGCGGGTGCGCGCACGCGCTTCAAGTTCCGATTGGCTGCGCCCTTTCTCCCTTGGATGGGTTGGTTAGGAGGACACGGGGGCGGGGGGGAGAGTGCGTGAGCGAGTGAAACGGGTGGTGGGTGGCGGCGTGATGGTGGGCGGGCGCTAGGAGGAGCCGCGGGGTTAAAAATGGGCCGCTGGGGCTGCTTAATGGTGCTGTGGGGTTGGGGAGGGAGCAGGCACGTGGACCCTTTTTTCCACTCCCTGAACGGCTTCATCCAGCCTTTCACGCCCTTGTCGCGTTGACTCCAAAAAAAACCTCAGGTCAAAAGCATGTTTTAAAGAAAGGGGGCGGGGCGTTGCTAGTCCTCAACATCTCGGAAAACTTTTGAAAGACTTCAGTAGCACGTTTATAACAGCCGCATTTTTGGTGGTTTCTAACTCCTGTGATTCTAAGCATGTAATTCTATGTATTGCACACCTTGGTGGAAGTAAATCCCATTCGATTCAGTGGAGTTTCTTCCATCCCTGCTCACATCCATACGAAACGTTAAACGGTTTGAGCTAGCAATCCCCTGTTGGGTTCGATGGTGCTCAATTCTGTTAAATTTGCATGGGATCGCACCCACTATCCAAAGTAAAGGACGAAAGGGCTGTCGATGCACATCCGCGTTGCCGATATAAATCAGAAGTGAATATTGTGACGTGCAGTTCATGACACTTTTCGAATAGCTCCGGCCAAATCTACTTTCCCTTGGATCACACTGCTGAAGTTGGTTGCTAGTTCCCAGTTGCCACTTAGTGCCTGGGCTTGGAACGGTTTCGTAATCGTTAGAAGGTGCGGCTGAAGGCTGCAGTTTGGAGACTGTAGCATTTCCCTAGCGGTTGAGTCTGCCTGAGTATCAAGAGTAGGGAAGAGAAATAAGAGAAGAAATGTACCATTTGTTACTGTAAGAGGGGAGGGAAAGGAAAACTCATATTCTCTAGTAGAAAGCTGACGTCTGAAGGACATCGTATATTTCGAGAAAGGTCAGGTTGGGTTTGGATTATACAGAAGAGGAAGTTAAGAATTTCTGCAGGGAGAAATGGAATTGCATAGCCATAATTCCACCCAACTTTGGTATGACACAACTGTGGAATTAAGGCCAGAGCTTGTGTTGTTGTCTGGAAGAATGAACCACAAGGAATTGAAATATTGTTTGGTGAAGGAAATGAAAGGTGTGCCATGAGGAAGGTGTGCCTGGTCTCTGGTAAGCAATTGTGCAATCCAGAAAACACTTAAGCCAGACTATTACTGTTTAAACCAGTTTAGCCACTGTGGGGATGGCTTTTTCTATGCTGGTTTAAGTCAAAGAATGACAACTTTAGATTTGTTTATGTTTCTAAGTATGGCTTGCTCCATTAAGAGCAGATGAAGAATAATAAAAGTGCTGGTTGTGGTGCCCATATCCAAGAAGCCTTTCTTTAACATGCAGCCTTGGATTTCTGTCTTTGCTTCTTTTAAAATTTTGTTTTAACTGTTTTATTCTGTTTTTATTTTCATTTTACCTTGTACACCACTCTGAAATTTTTCAATGGGGATCAGTATATAAATATTCTAAATAAATAAACACAGGGTTCCTTCACCAGCTGAAGTTCCCTCTTGTATACAACTATTAAAGGTGCAGGAGCCCAGCCCTCTATTGCAACTGAAAGGAGTGAAAACAATACGTGTTCTTTTTAATACCACTTCCAACCAACAATGTGGCAACCATCCTAGGTGGTTTTGTGACCCTGTGTGACAAAAGAGGAAATCAGTGTAGAGTTTTGCAAGAAAAAGCATATAATTTTCCCCATATACGCCGATCTGAACTATAGCTAAAATAACATTTACAATGATAAAACTACAAGAGGAAAAGATACATCCATTCTTGTAGAATAAGCATATCCTGAACAGTTTTCTGATTCTGATTTTTAAGGATGTATGTACTTTAAGGACGTACAGTTGCTTTAAACTCTGTATGTGAATGAGGGATGTCAACAAAATCCTTTTGTAAAGGATATTATAGCATTATATGGTGCTTTTCAACTCAATCCATGCAAGTTTAGTCAGAAATAAATCTCTTTCAGCCCAAAAGCTGAATTTCAGTTCTGGAAAGCTTGGGGGGGGGGGGTGCTGCCTTCGAGTAGTGGGTGAGGCCAAAATACCAAAAATATCCATATATTTTTGCATAAAGCTTTCACTACTAGTAACTAAGTCACAGGAGAGGCGTTTCAACATTTTAGAATTTCAGGGTGGCCGGGGGTGGATGTACAAAAGCTGGGAAACTGCCAATTCATAGGGAGGGCAGGAGAAAGCATGTGTCTAGGGAAAGAGCCATGGCCATATGGGACACCCCAGGAAGGCTGGATTTTTCCCATGGGACTTACCGTCCCTACTCCTGATCTAAAGCAATCCTTACAACAACCCTGTATAACTATCCTCATATTACAGTCGCAAGGAGGGGAGCTGAGGCAGAGAGATATAGTAGGGTGCCTAATCTTAAACTGGAGAAAATGAGGGGCAGTACTAGGCTGGCCAGATGCAAAAGAGGACAGGGTTCCTGCACATTGAACAATTGTGTAGAAGAGGGAGCTTTAGCTGGTGCAGTCTGTCATGCTGCTGAAATCCTCTCTTCTACAGAACTAGTAAAGGGGTTGGAGCCCTATCCTCTTTTGCATCTGGCTACAAAAAGTAGAGGCAAGTCTCATACTGGAGCTCCAAATTGTACTAATATATTGGGTATAAATTGACCAATGCATTCCAGTAAAGCCCTTTCTTAAGGGTAAAGAGGCTTTATATATCATGTAGGACAATTCTATACCCCTTTTACTGTGTTGAAAGGGCTTACTCCCTAATAAGCATGCTTAGCATTGCAGCTAAACATGATTCACAGATGAAAAATCATGAAATAGTTGTAAGTTATAATGCAATCTTTGCATCTCTACTCAGAAGTAGGTTTCATTGAATTCAATAGGGCTTACTCTTAGGTAAGTGGGTAAAAATTTTAATATGTTGCAAGCAAAAGGAAGATAGTCGCTGTTAGGCAATTTGGCGTAACGATGAATTAGTACACCATTTGAAACTCTTCTTCCTCTTGGTTTTTTTTGCCAAATCTTAATTATTAATTGAGTTTCTGCCGGGGGTGAGATTTGAACCAGGGACCTTTTTGGCCTTGCTCCAATAATTCTTATGAAATCCTTTTGTATGAATCTATAACAGGAGCTGGGGAGCCTTGTAGGCTACAGAGATGTTAGAAACTCCATCCAGCTCCTGTCAGCCCCAACCAGCATGACCAATGATCAGGAATGATATGAGATATATTCCAGCAACATCTGGACTATATATTATTTTCTATTTCTGGTCTATGTGATCTCAAAACTAGGGTGACCATATGGAAAGGAGGACAGGGTTCCTGTATCTCGTAACAGTTGTATAGAAAAGGGAATTTCAGCAGGTGTCGTTTGTATGAATATAGCACCTGGTGAAATTTCCTCTTCATCACAACAGTTAAAGCTGCAGGAGCCCTGCCCTCTTTTGGATCTGGTCACTCTAGCTATACTAGAGGAGACCTTCCCTCTTTTGGATCTGGTCACAAACTATACTAGAGTGACCAGATACAAAAGAGAGTAGGGCTCCTCCATTTTTAACCGTTGTGATGAAGAGGGAATTTCACCAGGTGCTGCTTTCATACAAATGGCATTTGTTGAAATTCCCTTTTTACACAGCTGTTACACAGCAGTTCTCCTTTCCATATGGTCACCCTATCAAAACCTAAGTATCAACCCATCTGAGTATATTTCTACAGCTAACATTTTTTTTAATATTTCTGAATATGGACAATTTTCATTTAATTTATTTAAAATAATTTTTAGGTTGCCTCTCAGGGTAGAACCCTCACAAGAAAGAAAATATGGCCAGAGATGGTTTAGAAAACAAAGCCATCACCACCACAATGAAAGGTGATCAAGGAATGAACAGTTGATAACCAGCTGAGATACAGCATCAGAGGTGGCATAAAAGGATTACATGATCACACAAAGATATTTACAAAGGCTCACATAAAATTAACATCTATATTTGATAACTTCCCATTGTGAAGAAGTCAAGGAAGAAGTTGGGAAATGGGAGGCTAGATTGTCAGGGCTATACAGAATCTAGGTCAGAACTGTGTAGCTACATTTGGAGCTAGAAGAATAAGTAACAACAGGAAGCAAATGCTAAACAAAAGAAAGACCCAAAGCCAGGCTGAGTAACAACTGCAATACATAATTTATACCTAATTTTAGGTGCATTGCATAATCAGGAGTACCAGTTTGTACATAACACTAAATCATCACATAGCATTAAAAGAATGAGCCTAGCCTGCTTCCAGGTTCACGTGTTGTCCTCTGGTTCAAATTGTGTCTTAGGTAGTAGCAACAAGCCAGCTTCAAATCATAGTTTATAGGCTAAACTCTGGCTAATCTAAAATGGAAACACAAGCTTCCCATCTTCTTGTGGGTTTGGTAGACGAGGAGAAAAAAGAAGGGTGTGCAAGAGTCTCCTGGGAGGAGACTAGGCCTGCTTTTGTAACACGGAACTATGGTTTTGTGTTCCATCTGAACTCAGCAGTGGAAAGAGGACTTTTGTGAACGTCAGCAGAAACCAGGCATGAAAAATCACATGGACAAACAGCTGTGATGCAAGATTGGAGCTTGGCATAGTTTTGGCTTCACTGTTACCTTGTTAAAGTATTATATGGTAAGGTGAAAGGGTCTGTCCTGGTATTCCCAGTTGGTTTTCATGCCTAGAGTCCTTAGGCAGGGTAAGTGTTTGGGTTCTAGGCAGAGAAGTGTTAGCAATGAGCTCACGTCACCTTCGTGGTGGTGGGTAATAGAGGTGGCAATGGCAGGGCCTGCAGTGCAAGAAGAAAAGGAGGCACATTGACTTTTAAGATCTTCAGATGAGGCCTTTCTCCATGTACCATCAGTTGGTATGTCCATAAGAGAGGCCCCTTTCTGTGCTGGAACCCTGATTTTGGAACACCCTGTAAGTCAGTTCAACTGGCACCAAGACTAGAGTCTTGAGCACCAGGTCAAGCCATTTCTATTTGCCCAGGGATTTTAAACTGGCTTTATTGCTATTGTTCTGTCTGGTAGCTTCATGGTCTTGTTGCCTTTTAGTCTTCCTGTTCTTTAAGTCTTTGTATTGTTTTTGTTATATTGTATTTTTTATTGTATGCTGCCCTAGAAGCTGTCAGGATGAAGGACGTATTAGAAAAAATGACATACTATCATTTAGACAATTGCAGCTGAACCTAGGACCATATGAGCCAGTGCCCAGGATAGGTATGTCAGAGATTGTTTTCTCCTGCATAGTTGGAAGTGGCATAATGTGAAAAGCAATAAGAACAATGTGTGATCTGTTATGTTGTGCATTAACTAATATGGGAGAAGATTTTTGAATTACCATTAGAGTGCTTGAAAATGCATGTGTGATTTCAGCCTAAGTCAGTTTGCGTAGGCGATTTTAGGGCGGGGTGGGGGGCACCATGCTGACAGCACTAACAGCAGCTCCCAAGTTGTCTGCAGATATGCACAGGTTTACAGGAATTGCATGTGATCAGCAGATGGCACTCTAACTACACTAAACTTACAGCTTCCTCTGACTGTCATTACAATTGTTAGCTAGGTCAAAGGAGTCCCACCCACCCACCCAAATCAGCAGGAAAACCCTTCAATACTTTCATTTTACCAAAATGAAAAGATAGTGCCATTCTTTTAAAATGTGGCCCAACGTTAGTATATCTAGATCAGCCTTCTCCAACCTAGTGTACCCTCCAGCTGTGTGGAATTACCTGCTAGCTGGGGGTGATGGCAATTGTAGTCTTGACGGAACTAGAGGACACCAGCTTGGAGATGGCAGTCTAGACGAACACTTAGAGATCTAGATCAACACTTCTAGTACATTTAGAAGAAGTCTAAAAGTTTGAGCTTTCCCCCAAACAGGTTTCCATGACATACTCTTCATTCCCACAGAAAGAAGAGATAATCTACTTCTTTGTGAGCCCTTCAGATGCACCTGTAACTAGGTGAAATATAGACAATGGAAACGCTTTCAGACTCCTGGCATATTAGAGATCTGCCTAGCAATGATTTTCATCTCTGATGTCGAAAGCTGCCTTTATTTTATACCTTCTTTTGACTTTTTTGCCATTTATATCCAAAGATATAGGTCTCTCTGTATTGGTTACAAAAGCATCAACAGTTTATCCACTCTCTCCATCGCAGGAAACATTCAACAAGAAAATCCTAGTCACCAAGAATCCCATGGAAATAGTTTTAGCATATATGAATGAAAAGTAATTGTAGAAACAAATAGCTTTGCTGTGCCAAGTGTATCTATAGTTGCCAACTTTTCTACTAGCTACAATAGCAGGGCTTTTAAACAGACATTTTATCTGCAGCGATTAGCCTAGGATCGTGTTTATCTCTGTGCATGGAAAGCTTCACCTGCCTAATTCCTACATATCAAAATGCTTAGTGATGTGTGAACTCCCCCCTGCTCAAATTATAACAGGATTGCAAATTGTGAGTTTAGTTGGATGCTCACCCAAAAGGCTGCTTTGTAAGAATCCCAATGTGACTTGCAACATGTTGTGCTTTTTTTGTTCTCACAATGTCATTTATTTATTTATTTATTTATTTATTACATTTCTATACCGCCCAATAGCCGGAGCTCTCTGGGCGGTTCACAAAAATTAAAAACATTCAAAGTATAAAACAACAGTATAAAACCATAATATAAAATACAATATAAAAGCTCAACCAGATAAAAACAGCAGCAATGCAAAATTACAAATTTAAAACACCAAGTTAAAATTTATTTATAGACTGTTAAAATGCTGGGAGAATAAAAGGTCTTCACATTTGGGAATTGAAGCATGGGGGTGGGGGAAAGCAGTGCATTTCTTAGAATAAAGTCTCAGGTCATGAGTAGTCCAGAAGTATTCCACCCCTTCTCCACAGCAGACATCATTCTTCAGTTTATTTAAGTGAAGGATCTGCCTGTTTATTTATTTATTTATTTATTTATTTATTTATTTATTTATTACATTTCTATACCGCCCAACAGCCGAAGCTCTCCGGGCGGTTCACAAAAATCAAAACCACAGTAAAACAACCAACAGGTTAAAACACAATTATGAAATACAATATAAAAAGCGCAACCAGGATAAAACCACACAGCAAAGTTGATATAAGATTAAAATACAGAGTTAAAACAGTAAAATTTAAATTTAAGTTAAAATTAAGTGTTAAAATACTGAGTGAATAAAAAGGTCTTCAGCTGGCGACGAAAGCAGTACAGTGTAGGCGCCAGGCGGACCTCTCTGGGGAGCTCGTTCCACAACCGGGGTGCCACAGCGGAGAAAGTTGTGTTCTTCAAGAAGGGCAAATATGTTTTAAGATCTGAAAGGGAGATCTCAGTAAACTCTTCTACATCTTGATCTGGGGTCTTGAGTCTATTTAGAGTGAAGCACCTGGTGAAATTCCCTCTTCATCACAACAGTTAAAGCTGCAGGAGCCCTGCCATCTCGACCAGTTACAAAAGAGGGCAGGAGCTCTGTCCTCCTTTTCATATGGTCACCCTAGACTGAGTCTACATGCAATCAATAGACTCAAGTGAGAAAGTTTTTCCAGGAGGGGATCTACACTACTGCTTTAAAGCGCTTTATAACAGTTTTGACAACTGTTGGGGCCCAAGACACACTGCATATACAGTTTTCAAAACGTTTTCAAAGTGCTTTAAAAGCAGTTGTGTAGATCCCCCCCTGGACTGAACCACTTTGGGCTGCTGGGGGAGATTTGCATTTTTAATGCTACCAGAACTTTCTTAACTTGTTTAAAACCAGGACAAACCTTTCTCCTTGTCTATGTGCAGGAACATTTATTTTGGAAAGAGTATGTTTAAAACATGCAGCCCTCATCTGCAGCCTGGACTGGTACAGTCCTGGAAAAGCATTATCATTAGAGCCTGCTGATTGTATAAACTGAATCAAAATCTATAGTAGAGAAGATTATTAAATAACTAATATTTCATGTCACATACAGCTTTGTTTGATGTTAGACTATAACTTTGGATAGCTTTATCACACCTATGGCTTCAATCCTATACACGCTTTCCTGAACGCAACGGGACTTACCCCTGAGTAGATATTCCTAGGATTGCATTGTAAATACCCTTTTGGGGGTTTCAGCATCCTGTGGCAGTAAGTTTCATGGTAATAAGACAAATTCTTTTGAATTTATCACTTTTTCTTTAACATGGCATTGCCCTGACCACATTCATAACTCCAGCAACTCCTTTAGTGGAAGGGAGTTGTTCGATATATTGTTCTTTTAATTAACTTGTCTTCCCCTAGTATTGGCCAGGCCATTCTGGAGCTTTGTGAATACTTCTGGGAATATACAATGCAATTGTCTTTTATATTGTTCCTAGATAGATAGATAGATAGATAGATAGATAGATAGATGTGTGTGTGTTTGTGTGTGTGTGTGTGTAGCTTCCTAAGAGTACTAGAAAGGAGGGAAGTGTCTCTGCTTCCTCTCTTCCCCTCCCATCCTCAAAGAGAGCAGCTCCCCACAGAGAATGGGCTTAATATTCCAATAAGGTTGTGCACTTTACGAGGTGCGGGATTTACTGCTGTGTTTCAAAGGAGTGAGAACAGAAGAGCAATATTGTAAATAAGTACAATGAAAGCTGGAGAGGCCACTGCTGCATCTTTGGAAATTAACGAGGGTTGTGATTAACTCTAGCAACTGGGGCCCCAGGAATTATGAGGAGAGGCACAACAAAGATGCTGTAAGTGGATTATCTGAAAAGCCTTTTTTCTCAGTTTCCCTAGTTTGTTTAAATTAGAATTTTTAAGCCAGCATTTTAAAAGTAGCCTGGCATTTTAGGGAAGAAGAGAGAGAAGTATTTTTTTTTCAAAATGGAGCAATAGACTGTATGCTTGTAAGTAAAACAATGGGCATTCAGAGCCCTTTATCAGAGACTGTTTTTTTAAAAGGACAATTTTACTGTGGGGAAGACATAAGAAAATATTTACTACAATTTCCCAATTGGTCAGATACTTCCCGGGCAGATTACAAGCTAATAAGTTATTTGATATTTATTTAGCATTGTTTTAAAATGGTTATAGCTCTGTTCATGCAGTCATTTGAAATAGCCATTTCATTTTGTTCATTTATTATATTTCTATTTACCATTAAAATACATTATGCAAAGTACCATAAAGCGTTCACATAAAAAGCATATAAACGGATAACACACACACAATCAGCCAAAGATGATCTAAGGCCTAATTAAAACTCATTATTGTGATTTAAATACTTTAATGGCACACTACAGCGGCCACTACCGGCATATCATAATTTAAATTGATGGTTTTCTAAATAAGAAAATACACAATATATGAAAACTTATTTTTGTCTTATGAGATTACTAATCTAATATGGCCAGTAGTTTAGTCTTGAAGAGGCATAACCAAAGGACACGGGTCTTCTCTAGCCCTGAATATAAAGGTACAGGGCTCGTCAGCCCCTGTGTCTGCACTGCAATCACATTTTCAGCATGGGCCAAGAGTCCTTTTTCCTTCCTCGTGCGTCCCATTCTTCCAGGAATTATTCCAAATGGCTTTTCCCAAAACTACGGAAATAATTTGGGAGTGGGGAGACCAGCTATAAAGTTGTGGAAGGGATTGTGACTCCTGTCTCACAACCCCTTTTCACGCTTCTCTTGTGTATAACTGTTACCAGTAATTTCAGGAAGGAGTGAGGGCGGGGGGGGGGGGGGGCTAAAAATAACACTCGTTGTGAAGGAGTGAACTTTGTGTGGGAAAGAGCAAAATGGTTTTGCAAAGCAGAGAAATATTAAAACTCATGCTGGAGGGAAAGCGCAAGCAGGCTGCTTCTCACAAATCCAGTGTGCTGTTCTTATAGTTAAACCATCTCCCTGCCCCCCCCCCCACACACTTACTGCTTCCATTGGCTGAGTAGTCCAAAGCTACGCCTTCTCTCACTGGTATGCAGTGTTCTGGCTTGCTATGTGGGTGATTTGGGGGGAATGGTGGGCTGGTGGATGGCCCTGCTTTTGAGAGGGGGAGGGCTTCGAGGTTGGACCAGTTGGTTTTTTGTTCCCTCTCAGCTCTGATTCTAAGCATGGATGGGCCTATGAGATGAAGAATGGCAGTATTTTCTACAGAAAGCAATTGGGCAGAAGAGCCCTGCTGGATCAGACCAAAGGTCCATCTAGTCCAGCATTCTGTTCACAGAGTGGCCTTCTCCGCTGTAAATTTGTCCAGTCCCATTTAAAGGCCATCAGAAGTGGTGGCCATCACTACATCTTGTGGAAGTGAATTCCATAGTTTAACTATGTGCTGTTTGAAGAAGTGTTTCCTTTTATCTGTCCTGAATATCTCACCATTCAGTTTCATGGGATAACCCCAGGTTCTGGTATTATGAGGGGAGAAAAATGTCTCCCTATCCACTTTCTCCACAGCATACATAATTTTGTACACCTCTTTTGTACACCTTAGACTCTTTTCTAAGCCTTACTGAGGCTTAGCCACAACTTTATAGCCTCCTACTGAGTCAGAGCATTGGTCTGCCTAGTCCAGTATTGTCAATCCTGGCTGGCTGTAATTCTCCTGGATCTCAGGCAGAGGTCTTGCCAAGCCTTACTATTCGAGCTCCTTTTAACTGGGAGTGTCAAGAACTGAACCTGGGTTCTTATACATGCACAAAGTGCATGCTCTATTGCCATGGCCCATCGCCAGTTCTGTGAAGACTTCCTTGATCTCTTCTCTACCTTGCTTTGGATTCAGTGCATTCTCATTATTTATTCCCTCTCACAGTACCAACCAGACTGAACTTTAAGATCGAATAGGGAGGTCCAGCTAGTGATCCCATGAGCAGACATGGCCCATGCTGTGGTGGCTTGAGATGGGGTGCCACCACTGAGAAAATCCTGATTCTTGAACTCTCTCCCTGGGGGGAACCCCCCCCCCATTCTAAAAGGTGGAAATGCCTCTCCTAAGGCTTCATTACTGGCAGGAAGAGATTTAATGTAAAATATACAGACATTTGGGCGGGGGGAGTGGCGCTGCCCCTTCTGCCTTTGGCCACACTCACTATTGGAATGCTACCTTCTGAGCTCCTCCATAATGGAGTTCAGCACCTAGGCTGAAATATTTTCTGTACCCCTGATCTAAGTACTGTTCCCACATGCTGCTCTTGCCCTCCAAAATACTCTTTGCATTTCTGAAAGAGCTCCCAGCCATCTCCTCCAACCAGCCAAAGTGTCCCAGCCATCCAAGTTTCCTTCTCCACAGCCACTCTGCCTCCACCATTCCCTCCCCTTCCCGGCATGCTGCGAAGTCCACATGTTTCTCTACTTCACTCCAATGGACCTGGGAGTGTTCTATGCCCCTTCACACCACCACTGCTAATTTATAGGGAGGTGCTGGTGCTGAAGCAGGTCTTATTCTCCATTGTCCATGCCTATATCAGCTTTGCTTTATGAATGGCATTAGCTTCTTATCCCTGAAAATGGTTTAGACGTTTCTGTGGATTGAGAGGAAACCATAGGCTACAGCAGAGACTCTGGTAGCAGAAGCTGGTGGTTCCTATGTCAGTGGGGCAGTGATTCCGCTCTGGGTTTCAGCCAGAACTCTAAAGGAGCTATCCAAGGTGCCAAGCCCAATCCCCCAAAGTCCTGTTCCCACATGTTCAGAAACTTGGATATCTCCTTTAGAGTCCTGGCTGGACTGAAACCCAGAGCAGATTTACTGTCCCTCTGACATAGGAGCCATTGGCCTCCCCTGGACCCTGATAAGTTAAGGTCTCTGTGCTTTATATTTAACAGCCCTGTGGCATGTTAGCATTTTCACAAATGTTAAGAATATAAGCTAGTCAGCAGATGGCAGCAACACACCTGTGACTGTTTTAAAAAATCTGATAGCTTAAGAGTGCAAATATGTATGTCTACTCTGAAGTAAGTCTCCCTGAATTCAATGGGGCTTACTTCCAGATAAGTGGATATAGGATTGCAGCCTTTGTAGTAAGTAAGAGACACCCTCCTATGAGCCAAGACACAAACTATTTTTTCTCTTGTTTGCTGTTGTTGGAACTTCCTCAGGTTTTGTTTTGTACTTATGTGAAATGTGTTGAGTCTGTAGAAAGGAAAACATGAAAAGCAAAAAAGCAATGTTATTAGCCATGTCAGCAATAAGAAAAACTCCAGAATCAACTCAGGTCACACACAAAATGTGCAAGGTTTCAAGATCTCCAGATCACTTTATCAGGCAAGATGTTACAAAAAGGAGGGGGCCAGCAGGAGAGAGGCAGTGCAGGAGGGTGTGTGTGGTTTTAAAAGGCTGACAATGTTGAAATCATAAGTCTCCAAGGTCAAAGCCTTAAGATGAAATGTGGGTGCAGGCTATGGACATTCAAATTAGGTTTTATAAGCTGGTAATGATGGTTTCAGATTGCACCTCAACCTGCAAGTTGAGAAAGCACAGACAGTTAATCACCAATTGGTCCATCTATTTGGTAATTTTTACCTCACCAGCAGCAGCTCAGAGGGATCTCAAAGCCCCTTAGTGTTTTGTTTTGTTTTTTTACCTGAGATCCTTTTCATTGGAGAGGTCAGGAATTGAACCTAGGATTTCATACATGTAAAGCCAAGCATATGTTTTCTCCTATAAACTCAGAAGGAGTTGATGGAGATATGTGAAACAGAGCTTAGTAAGATGCAGACCTCACGCTAGTGGCGGATTATTCCAAAATACTGAAAAGACATTGCGATGGGCTCTGAGTTGGATGATTTGTTTTATAGATACAGCAGTGACCCTTACATATAAGGCGGGGACTGGACACCCCTCCACAAAAAAGTGCAACATAGCAAAACTCTGCAATCCAAATAAAAATTAGAAACTTCCCAGCACAAAGATAGTTCCTGTTCTGCCTGCTACTGAAGTGACACCTAGATCATTGAAGCACATAATGTAAGAAGCCTCAAGGAAAAGAAAAGAAGTCACATCACTAGGAGGTTTCTTGAATACCTCTGGATAACTAATTTAAAAAAGAAAAAAGCCAAGAGCAGTATGATTTGAGAAGTGTTATCTTCACCAAACCTGATTAGCAAACATTATGTATGTAAATATGTATTTAAATTTTATTTTATCTGTGCTTCATGTGGACATTCTAAGAAAGTCCTAAAGCATGAATAAAATTATCCACAAAGACACATATATATATATATATATATATATATATATATATACATATAATAAAACAACACAGAATCATAACAGAATGCAAGATAACTAAGCAGAATACAGAACAGACTAAAAGCATAAAAAACAGAACAAAATACTAATGCTAAGAAGAAGATAAAAGAGGGCATTGCCATTTTCTGGGTGCATCTCTATATACATTTTAAAAGCACAGCAAGGGCATACAGTGTTGGAAGGAGCTGTCAAGAGGCACATAAATGTACAAAATATTCATTAGAATTGTTTAAGTCATTGTTAAAGGATTTTGATGTTCGCCATACTGTTTTCAACCACATACAAAGCAAAAGTGCGTATTGAGTCCACGCAATATGTATGTACGTAAGTGTGTATACATAAAAATAATGCGTCTTTATGGTTATATTGAATAGTTTAAATAATTCCAGCAAAATATAATACTTTCGTTTTTTCACAGATTTGGTATATCAAATTTGGCATATCAAATTTGACTGCTTGTCAAATTCCAGAGTAATCACTGAAAATAAAAACTATGGATTTGCTAAGGGGGGGGGGAGTTGCTTTCCTCTTTTTTTCCTACCCTGTAAAGCTCTGGCACGGGCTGGTCCATGAAGTCACGAAGACTCGAAAGCGACTGAACGAATAAACAACAACAAAGATAAAATAACTCACGCAGGGTCTGGGCCATTGTATGACAGGTGTTTATTAAATGGTGAATTTTTTACAGCTGAGCTTTAAAGAGCTGTACAAAAATGGGCATCTAATGGAAAAGCTGACAAAGTCCTTAACCTGAGCTCCATTGAGGGGGCACTGCTATAATTTTAATAAAGCTGTCAGATTAGGTGACTGAATGGTTACAGCATGATATTAATACAACTTCTTAACTGACAATTAGTTAACTGGCTCCTAAAAGGAAACCAGCTTATAGGATTTCCCTAATGAATATCATGCTTTGTTTCTGGGCAAAACATATGCTTTGGATATATAATTAGAAAAAGAGTCCCCCATCAAGGGAGCATGTGCAGCTGAATAAAAGAGCTTATTATTATACCTGTGAGGGGTCAAAGTCTATGGGACTGTAGCTTATAGTATTATGGCAGATTACAAAATCATTCTATTATGTTGGTCAATCTGTTTCCAAGCATCAACTAGCAGGAAGCTGTGCACTAGAAACTAACAAATAAGGCTCCCTTTGACTTCCCCGCACCCCAGGTCTTGTGATAGGTCAGCTGTTGGTGGCATCATCATTCCTGTCAGATCACATGTCAGTGCCCTTCAGTGCACAGCTGGTAGCTTTGAGATTGAGAGCCATCTTCTGCAACAATCAGCCAATGCTCTTTGTTACAGGGTGTACTTTTGCCAAAGCTGTAACCAGTTTTAAACTCATGGGTAGCCATCACTTGTGCTGATGAAAAGGAGGAAAGCAGAGCTTTCATGCTCAATCTGACATCTCTTGTAAAACAAATTACTCAAGGGGGGGCACAAAACAGCAGCTGCCACAATGAGCTTTGGTGGATTAATTGGCTTACAGGCGGGGGTGGGGGGAGTTTTTAAAAATAAATTATGAGTGGCATGTGCTAGGTCAGTGTTCAAGCTTTTTATATTCAGCATCACCCTGAATCACAGGAACTACTTTTAATGTGTTTGTGCATGCTCTTAAAACACTTAGGGGAAATTATAGCAGTGCCACTATTTCTTGCCATCTTAGGTTGGAATTCAATTCAATGTTAGGGTATGATCTACTGCCTGAGAAGACCAATGTCAAATATGACCTAAGTTAACATATTTTTGAGAAGGTCATTCCACAAATACGTATTGACAAATACAGCGTAGCTAACTGTGTGGGTCGCCCAGGTCACACAGCACGCTGAACTTCAGGTTGTATTTTTAGAAATTGCACACACGATGTTATTGACTCTGAAAGAATTTCTGCTCTTAGTCTTATTCATCTTGCATTTGGGAGGTATTTTTCCTTAGCCCTTGTAACGGAACACGTGGAACAAACTACATGGATCAATAAGGATTACAGATTGTTCAAAAGTTCCAGTAATCCCAGCATCTCAATTTCACACGTCTTCAGGACAATCTCCTTTCCAGTTCATACATTGCATTATATGAATTAAAAATACCATTACACTCACCTCACTTCTCTTGAGTGGTGAGAAGTTTCAGGGGCCACGCCGCATTTACTTGGGTTTAGTTTCCTTTGGAAGGGGATCACTGGAGGCTTACAGTGTTTTCCAATATTTCAGTTTGTTTACAAATATACATGTTGAGCTGTACAGCTTCAACACCAAAACAAAACAAATCTCACCAAGCCCACTGCCCCAGAGAGAAGCAACTGCTTTCCCAAAGCCCCCAGAGCGTGCAGAACCAAAACTCAGCTCTGTGTGTCCCATTCAAAACACTGTAGACTGTTCTCTTTCACAGATCTAGGTTGCATCATCCTTACCAAGGTAGGGGGAGAAAGGCAAACCCTGGTATTTCCTAGCCATTCAGAAGACTTAAGGAACACCCAGCTATTGATAGCAATCACCCAGCAATCTTTCTAACAAAAGGTGTTCTCGCAACTTTGACAAGATTATTAAGGAAGATTCCAGAAGTACCTATTACTCTATTATGCATCTCTTCTCCAAACCCCTAAACTTGCAACAATACTGTTTGAAGCGTGATCTACAACGATAAGCACCATTAATTTCCATTTATTTCAATGGAAGCATTAAATAAGTGATTTGCATGTCTACTTGGACATGTATACATGTCAGTTGTAAGCCCCATTGAATTCAATGGGACGTATTCCCAGGCAGTTGTGTATAAGATTACAGCCAAAATCCCTTTAATTGAAGTAAATGGTAGCTAAATTCTTGACTACCTTTTATAATTAAGCTACTGTATAATGGGTGTGACTGAAAATAGCTGCATTAACAAGTAACTTCCAGTATTCTGGTTAGCCACACAGTGGCTAACCAGCTGCCCACCAGAAACCCACAAGCAGGACATGAGAGCAATAGCACCCTTCCACCCATATTCCCCAGCAACTGATGTACGCAAGCATACTGCCTCTGATACTGGAAGTAGCATACAAGCATCATGACTAGAAGCCATCAATATCCTTATTCTCTAAGAATTTATCTAATTCCCTTTTAAAGCCATTATTATATCTTGTGGTAGCAAATTCCATAATTTAACTATGTGAAATACTTCCTTTTCCTGTCCTAAATCTCTCATCAGTCAGCTTCATGGGATAACCCCATTGGGTTCTAGTATTATGGGAGGGCAGGGGAGTCTCCCACTTCCTCCACACCATGCATACTTTTCTACACTTTTATCATATCTCCCCCTCATTCACCTTTTCTTTAAGCTAAACAGTCCCAGATGTTGTAATATTTTTTCCTCATAGAGTTGCTCCAGTCCTTTTTAGTTGTCCTTTTCTGCACTTTTCCCAACTCTAGAATATCTATTTTTATGTGTGGTGACCAGAACTGTACACTGTGTCACTAGCTGCTATTGCTCATCCTTGCTACCATTTGCTTTTTTGACAAAGCAAATAAGCAGCGGAATCAACTCCTTTGTATCACCATCTCTGGTGTCTGAGATGGGCTATTCTTGTGAGTGGATAGAAGAAGAAAAGCTAGGAGAGGAGGAAAGAGTCCAAACAGGGTGACGGGAGTAGTGGGGAAAGTCCAAAGGGGAGGGTAAAAACAAAAGTGTTGTTCCTGCACCACTAAGCAACTGCAGCCTGGAAAAGCAAGGTGTGGGGGGGGGAGAGAGAGAGGGGGTCAGTTTGCTGTCAGAGAGACTTTATGTTCTGTGAAATTGATGTTCTGTTGGAGCAGAAAACTCTGGGTTCTAAAAAACCGGGGTTTGTGGCTGAGATCTCACCACTGCCTTGTACTCGGTTTTTTTAGCAAGTTCCTTATCAGTTTGCCTTCTGTGAAATGGTGTTTCTGATTCGGAACACCTTCCATGGCAACCCCTCCATGGCAGCCGTTTTGTTGCACCTATTACACTTTCTTCAATCTCCAAATATGCCCACTAGCCCCGAAAGTTGCAGATAACTGCAAGTCTATTCAAACTACATGTTACTCTGCAACTGCATGTAAGGAAACCCATCAGGAAAGACTGCTTGTATGGGATAAGGGATGAAAGGAAACTGAGTGCTGCTTAACCCTTCCCCTGCCAGGCACTTACCCCTAAAACATCCTCCCTACCAGTGTTCTGGGTTCATGCTTACTTTGTAAATATGGTTTACCTCATTAAGAGGTAAAAACAGCTGTAAGGAAAGTTTCAGGAGGACTCCACAGACAAGGGAAGGGCTAAACACCTCCTTCCCTTTGCTGATGCAACTCACCCCCTCCTGAAGGTGCTTCACAAGAGAGAAGAAGCAATTGGGCCAGGACTGCAGTGCAGTTTGCCTCCCACCTTTCCAACATGTTCATCCATTTTTATGTTAGTGCTCATGTTTACAGGGTTAATATAAACCTCTCCTGTCATTTGGAAGGCAAATTCAGATCTAGCTTACACTTCCTTGACATCCGTGTAGTAGCACCTGCTCATTATAAATGGCAGAGTTTGGTCCTGTACTACATGTTCTTCACAGTTCATGACTTTTATGTGTTTCAGAGAAAAGGCACTGAAAAGAGCCATTGATATGGTTATTTAGTGGAGGAGATCAAAAGGTTCCCTTTACAGTGAATCCCTTCCATGTTTTCCATTGTACAGAATAAACCCTTTTAAAAATAACCCTGCAGGTGTTCGAGCGTAGCAGTTTGGGAAATAAATAATTGTTGTGTGTACATACTTTGCTACACCCCCAGCAAGAAGCCTGGTGTTTTTTCCTGAGCTTTGCTTCATCCATTTAGCTTTCCATGATGAAATATCATGTTCTGAATCAGAAGGAAAGGAAAGGAACCTCTCATGCAAGCACTGAGTCATTACTGACTCTTGGAGGGACGCCAGCTTTCGCTGACGTTTTCTTGGCAGGCCTTATAGCAGGGTGGTTTGCTGTTGCCTTCCCTGGCCATGATTACCTTTTCCCCAGCTAGCTGGGTACTCATTTTACCGACCTCGGAAGGATGGAAGGCTGAGACGACCCAAGCCGGCTGCCTGAAACCAGCTTCCGCTGGGATCGAACTCAGGCCGTGGGGAGAGTTTCAGCTGCAGAAACTGCTGCTTTACCGCTCTGCGCCACATCAAAAGGCAGGTAGAAGGCTGCCCAAGGCCTCAGTCAGATCAATGGAGTTCTAGTACCTGCACAAGCCAGATTATGTTTCCATGTAGTGCTGGGTCAAACTTTCAAAAATTCAGCCCATGTATGGGAAGGGCTTTGAGGCAAAAGAGGGTAACAAAACCCCTTTGCCTCTTCTGCCTCTCAGATGATGGGCAGCATATTTTAGGGAGTAGAGGAGCAACACTAACTGTGGGCTCCTTATGGCTTGCACCTGCCATTTGTTTTCCCCATAGTACCCCTGGAACAGTGCTACATTAGCACATCATTGCAGCCCAGTGCTAACTAATTAGTGAGACTATTCCATTTTACAACTTCAAAGCCATAGGACACTGCAGCCCTCCTCCTCTGCAGGTGATGAGGGAGGTCTGCCTCCAGAGGGGGGAAGTCTACTGTGGTGGTCCTTCCTTGACTTTCTGATGCCAACACTGCTCTAATAATAGAAAAGTTTTTTTTAAAAATGGTGATGTTCTGGTACAAAGGGCAGAGTGTCAGCAGCTATGCAAGCCCTGGAGCTAACCAATGGGAGTGGAAATTTTAAAAAGACAAATTTTGAGAGCAGGATTATAGGGGGGGGATATTTAAAAGCCACATGTCTCCCCTTTTAAGGCCTGGCTGGCACAAGTCTTCTCACTGGCCTTCCTTCTTCTCACATCAGTTTGTTGGTTTCTGTTCATCTTCTTGGCTCGCCGCTCTGACCATGTTACTCCACTTCTGAAATCTCTTCATTGGCTTCCAATTCATCTCAGAATCCAATATAAACTTCTCCTGTTAACCTACAAAGCTTTTCATGGTCTAGCTCCTTCCTATCTTTCCTCTCTCATCTCACACTATTGCCCCGCTCGTGCTCTTCGCTCCTCTGATGCCATGTTTCTTACCCGCCCAAGGGTCTCCACTTCCCTTGCTCGGCTTCGTCCATTTTCTTCCGCTGCCCCTTACGCCTGGAACGCTCTTCCAGAACATTTGAGAACTACAAGTTCAATCGCAGCTTTTAAAGCTCAGCTAAAAACTTTTCTTTTTTCTAAAGCTTTTAAAACTTGATTTTGATCTGACTTTTTACTGTTAGTTTTACTCTACCCTGTGCCTGTTTGGTGCATTCTCTTCCCCTTCTTATTGTTTTATTATGATTTTATTAGAATGTAAGCCTATGCGGCAGGGTTTTGCTATTTTATTGTTTTACTCTGTACAGCACCATGTACACTGATGGTGCTATATAAATAAATAAATAAATAAATAAATAAATAAATAAATAATCCCAAAACGGCTCAAGAAATGGTATTTCCTCTGTCATGGATTTCCCTCCCCTGCCCTCATAGAAGAAGGCTTTCTATGGCCCTGGTCATGATGCCTCTATGCTATCCCCTATGTACACCCATTGCTGGGGAACATGGGCAGGAGAGTGCTGTTGCGCTCATATCCTGCTTGTGGGTTTCCAATTAACAGCTGGTTGGCCGCTGTGTTAACAAAATGCTGGACTTGATGATCCCTGTTCTTATGTTAAGTTGATTTCTCTGTTAATTGACTAAAAAGGCATTGCAAATAAATCGGGTAGCCTATTTTTAAAAATTATTACTATCTATCTATCTATCTATCTATCTATCTATCTATCTATCTATCTCAAAACTGCAAATGGCAAGCACCATCTCAAGAGAGGTGTCGCTTCCCTGTCTCCCTATTTCTCTTATATAGGAGACAATGCCTATTCTATGATAGTGCCGGCCAAGCTCCATATACTGTCGTTTGCCTCCTAAATAGTCTCTTGAAATTCAGAAATCCATTCTGAACGTCCTCCTGCAAGTTATCATATCAAAAACATAAGGATAATGGAGTGGTTCTTCAGCAGGAATGCGTTATTCAGTTATATTTCTGTGTTTATCAGGGCCCTGTTATGCTAGGTTTTGGATAAACACTTCAACAAGATCATGAATATTCGCAGAAGCCTCGCACTACTAAACTGGTAATGGAAAGAGGGGAGGTGTCAAAGTTTTCTGCAGGCTTAGAGATGAAAGCAATTACACCGTGATAGTAAGCCAGGCAAACAAATCTTATTTGCATAGGTCAATGTGTGCACTGTTTTTAAAGTAAAGCTAGAATAGAAACCCACACAGTGGGGAATGTGCACGTTGCCGGTATTAACAAGCGTGGTTAAATTGTTCAATAAAGAAACATGTCTAATCTTTGCAGAAACACAATTCCGTGAATCCTACTGAGGTCAGGGTCAGATTGGGTTACCTATTGTATAAGTGTTGGCTGCAAAAAGCTAAAGCAGGACATGAATGTCTCCATATTATTCTTTCATGCTCAGCTCAGTCCAGAAACATTATCCCTGTGTTCATTTCATATCATCCCTGCTCACGGTTGCTAAATAACTTATCCAGAGTTTAATTTCTAAGAGGAGAGAGACTAGGACTCAGACCTACCCGCCGAGAGAGCTTTGGCTATTGGGCGGTATAGAAATGCAATAAATAAATAAATAAGTCAAGTCCTACCCTCTGATCTGAAAAATCCCTCCATCTGCAGAAGAATGTCCCTTTGTGGGGGTACTAAAACCACAAAACGGGTACAAAAATGGCCAGTGCAGGTCAGAAACTAAGGTCCCGTGTTAGATGTGTCATACTAGGAGACAAACAGTATTCTGGAAGTAAGTGTGGGTATGCAAGTACGGACATGTACAGCTGCTTTAAAAGTAGCAAAACTAAACAGCAGTTTGCTTGCAATTTCCTCTCCCCTATTTGTAACATTTCTTTACACAAAAGGCAAATTTCCCTCTGTATGTGAACGCCCTTTCTCCCAACTGCAGACCCATGTGCAATGACAGCTGTTACTCAGAAATGCTTCACACATTCGATTTTGAATGGTGTGCCTGTGAAATGTTTGTAATACTTGAAAACCATTGCAGTGAATACAAGTGCTGTTTCAAATATACTTGGTAGCCAGTACTGGCTGACTTTGGATGGGAACACTACTATTTGGGCTTCATGAGTATTTACTGTCATCTAAGCAGAGCAAGTTAAAAGTTGTGGTTAAGCCTCAATTTCAATAGAAAAAGGAAACAGACATCGCTATATAATTCAACCTCTGAAAAAAAAGTACAACAGCATTAAATGTACTTTCTGATTAATGCTGGTGTTTAAGAAGGTATTATTTCAATTGAAAGGTGTATTCATTATGGCAAATAAATAATATATGGGTTTATTGAGCAAAAAAGACACATTTAGGGCATCATATTGATTTTTTTTTAATTGGCAGTCCAATTTAACCTGGTATTTTTCAACAGCTGGGTTTAATAAATGCTTGAGCAGTGAAGCTGAAGCAAGTGGAAAAGTTGCCCAGAAAGAGTATTAAGAATAACTTAAGATACTGGGTTTAATTGCAGCAGTCCATGATGCTTATCGTGCTGGCCCCATGGTGGAGTTTTTAGTAATTAACTTAAAGCGTGACTGAGTGGTTAACAAGTGCTTCTTTTTAATTAACTATCATATAGGTAGACAAACAAATCAGACATTCGTTACCTATAAAAGTTCCAGACTCCAAGAAAAAATATTAGAAAGTTGACTATCTGTACCGTATTACACTTGTCTCTGGCATAGAGCAAGCTGGTATAGTGGCAAGGAATGTTCAGTTTCTCACAGAAGTTTGTAGTCCAGTTACTGCGTACTGGGAAAGAAAAATGTTCAGTTTTGGCAGGATTAAAACTTTTCAAAGAGGCAGGATGAAACTCAAAGAACCCAGGACAGAGGGAAGCAAAAGCACAGGGAGCCCAAAGGCAAAGGGACTGAAAGAAGGGTTCAGAGTAGCCCCACGTTTATCAACCATGGACTTAATGGATAGACTCACACAGTCTGTCTGATTAATGGTTTATTTAGGCTCTTTTAGGCTCCAGTCAGCAATCTATAAGGTCATGGATTTGTCAGGCAGCTTTGGATTATTTTTTTAAATGCTTTCTGTTTACAAATCTCTATATGCCAGTCCTCAAAGTAGTCAGAAACCACCACTTATTTTTTGGGTAGCCCTATTTTGCTTCCAAACTGCTAGGCATTCAACCAGTGGAGGCTGATGTCTCCGATGTCAGTGGGGTGGTAAATCCACGTTTCAGTCAGAACCACGCAGAACACAAAGGGAGCTCTCCAAGGTGTGGAACAGCTCTTTTAGAGTTCTGACTGAAACCTGGAGCAGATTTACTGCCTCACTGACATTAAAGCCACCAGCCTCCACTGCATTCTACTACTCAAGTCTGCTCTTAAGAGGGAACAAGTGGACATGCAACAAAATGTTGTAGTGTGGAGTGCTCCTGTTCAGTGTGCCAACCAGCTAACCGTATTCTCTTCCAGGATACTCCTCCACTCAATCCCACCCACGCCAACCCCACCAACAGATACTTACCATTCTGCGACTTCTGTGCCTGTTCGGTCCTTGTGATGCTGTTTTCCCTCTAAAGTGCCCCCCCCCAAAAAGAATCTTTTTTCCCGAGGAGGAGGAGGAGGAGGAGGAGGAGGAGAAGATTATTTGTACTTCTGTAAGCCTTGGAGTTCCTCTGAACATTACAAATAACTTCCCTCTTGTCTTGTTTCCCAATGGCCCTGTTTTGGCTACCAGAGTATTAGCAAGTCTTGATTAATGGGAGTGATGATGATATATAATATATTCACAGAAATAGGTAAATATTTCTACAGTGAGTTTACAGGATCTCCTGTTCCTTGGAAAAATATTGCAAGATTTAACCCATAGAATCAACTCCCTCTCATCATTACAGGAGCCAACATACTCAAACATTTTCCTATGCCACCCTTTCCTTAACCTGGTGCCTCCCAGAAGTGCTGGACTACAATCCCCATCACCCCAGCTAGCAGGCCCACACCAGCTTAGGATGATGGGAGCTGCAGTCCAACACATCGAGAGGACCCCAAGTTGGGAGAAGGCTGGCCTACACAAAGGGTTACATTCCACATTATAAGAGTTATTTGGGCAATTTTGTTTGGGGGTCTGCCAATTGACCCCTAAATTGCTTTTTGAATATTACATTTAAAGGGAGGTTGGGTAGTTTGCCCTGAGAAACTATCTTCAGTGCATATGTGCTGGTTTTCCCTTTTATATAGTCACTTGCCTCTGGATTTCACAGTTGAGACATAGCACATATACCTGACCCGTTGGTCGGCAACCACAGCCAAATTTCATCTCTCTTTAAACTAGTATAATTATAATTTTCCATGCTTCAACAATCCAGATGAATATAACATATATGAATAGGATACTATATTGCTTGAATATAGGGAAGGGGAGGGGTACGCCCTCCCATCTTTTGCATTGGCCCTCTAAGCTACTGTTTTTAGAAGGCTGCAGGCAGAGGGCACTATTTGGCTGAAGTTGGAGGGAGTCAGTAACTGGGGCTTGCAGATTTTTATTAAGGGATCTGATACCTTGTCTCCCATCAATCAAGCCCTGGGATACTCTGACTGCCATATGTGGGCCATTGGAACATCTGGGAGAGGCTTGTAAATTTCTTTGATTCCCCTGTACCACTGATGTTTGCCACTAGTAGCCTAGACATCAAAACATTGGCAGCAAGACCAGAAAGAGCAGCAGCAGGCTTTGCAGGAAGTATAGGAAACATTGCCTTGTGAGGGACTTAAACCTGGATAATGCAGCCACCATTTCCTCTGAAATCTGGCATGGGCCAGAGGTTCTGAACCAACTAGACCATCTGAGGCCTAAGAAGAAGAAAACTTCTATATACACATTTGCCCCTCCCCTGTAACTCATCTATTTTTGTTATATTTGAAATGTATATTTACAATATCAGGCAGGATATACATACTCAAAATAAATAATAGTTATATCTGTTTACTCTCCTTGATTCCAAATGTGAGATTTGTGTGATCTTGATGCCACCACTGGGATTGCCACACATTTTTTGAGGGGGAATCATTACCTACACAGCTATTAAAAGTATAGAATCCTTCACTTCTTTAGCATCTGGTCATCCCAGCTGCAACTGCACTATAAATATGAAATTATATAATTTCTTGACTTTTTTTTAAGGAAGGGGGAAGAGGATAGAAAACAAACCATCCCCAAGTTACATTCCAATCACTTTAATCCAAAACAATCAGGGCTATTTTTGCATGTCTGAATATAGCTTAGCATTTAATTCAGAGAAGAACAACATCTAAATGAGGGGTGGGGGCATTCTAGATGTTGTTGTCTGTTGGACTACATATCCCATCATTTCTTACCATCGGCCACATTGGCTGACGGTGCTGGGAGCTGGAAGTCCACAAATTCCCCATCCCTGATCTAAATTGTGGGTTATATAGCACAACTAAATCTGACTACTACCAATTTCTCTCTTCCCCTCCCCCCAAAAACCCTGACAGACATGCAAGACCAGATTTTTAGATTTAAAAATAATGTGTTTTTGCTATTTAAGGTTCATTATGCATTTGAAAAGTAGGGGAAAGTAAACATGAAGATAATAATATAAGACATAGTATTGCACAGATACGCTTAATCTTCAAGATGCCCTCAGATAGGAGAACAGCCCTATACTGGTGGCAACAGCAGTAACAGTCACAACAATCATAGATACAGATGAGGCACAGCATGACTTTGCTGATCATACCGCCTCCCCACCTTTCCAAAGAAACTCAGTATTCTGGGCATGAAGCCAAACATACAGATTAGTTAAAAGAGTAAACAGATTTGACACTCACTGAAAGAATGCCCAGCTCAAAGAAGAAAACTGGAGAAGGCTTAAAAATCAAGAATTAGCTGATTCGAGCTCCATAACTGATGAAGGAATGTCGGTCAAGGTATTCAGTCTAAAGATGCAACACAATACTATGCCAATAATGTGCACAATTGCATAAAATATAACCACAATACAGATTTGGCTTTGAAACATTAGTAGTTCACAAGGAAAAAATGAACAGCATAAACTCAGTGAGGAACTTTAGAAAGATCTGTTGCGTTGAAGTGAGGTCCAGTAGAGGGAGATGAACTTGAGCCTAGGTTTACTGTGCCCACCCCACACACCACCATGCTAGTATTGGTTGAGTTGTAAACTGAGTGCATAAGGAAATAATCAAATGGCTTCTTTTCCACCTGCCAAACTCTGTGGATTTGTGTTTGCAACACGGTACTTTGGCTCTAAAGTTGTATAAAATCTATCAAATGATTCATCCATCCATCAAGAAAAGGGAACAGCCACTAGGAGCAATGGACACTGCCTTATATTATCTACCCCCATCTATCTCAGTACTGCCTGCTCTGACTTGGAAGTGGCTCTCCAAAGATTAAGCGGAGGTCTTTGATATCATCTGCTATCTGATCCTCTGGAATAGCATTGAACCTGAGAACTTCTGCCTGTAAAGCATGTTCTATATTTATACTGCTGAGCAAGAGTGGTCATTATCAGAACCAGCTCCAGGTCCTCTGGTGAGCCCTCTTCTATGTTGGTGGCCCTTGTGGGCTTCCCTGGTGACAGCACTGGTGAACAAAGGAAGCTGCCTTATGCTGAGTCAGACCTATGGTCTATCTAGCCCCATATTGTCAACACTGACTGGCAGCAGCTCCCAGGCCTTTACAGCTAGGGAGTTCTAGAACACGTGTCAGCGGCGGTGGGCCCTGTTAGGGCCTTGGAGCTGGCTGAGGGTGCTGGGTTTAGCCACTATGAAGAGGCCAGTTGGAGCACCAACCCTAAGTAGACATCTAAATAGCAACCACAAATTATCAGATAACATTACTAGACCATTATGAAGCTGGAAAGAGACAATAGAAGTTTTTGAATATTACAAACACCTACCAAACCTGCTTACACGTTAAAAGAGTGGATGTACGTACTATGAGCACTTGAGGGAGCGGAACCAGTTATATCTGCCCTAAGACGAGGAATGATTGAATTACCAAGAGTTAAACATGGTCCATGTGAGGTCTTGACCAGACACAGCTTCATCAACAAGCAAAGGTTAAAGTTGCCAATTTATAGCTAAACATTTAGCATGAATGTAAGAGTCAGCCATTGCAGAGGGAATTTTTTTATAAAAAAAAAACACCCACTAAAATCACTACATTTATCTGAAATAATCTCCTTAAAATTTCCATAAAAACACAATACTCAGTGTGAAGAACATAATTGCTACAAATGGAAATGACACTTTTTTTTCTTTATGGGGGGCGGGGGCAGGGGGAGAGATAGACCAGAGCACTTGATTAAGCAGACCATAAGAGCCAGACATAATACCATTAACACTCTGTTCTAAAGCCATTTTGTTATAAATTAGTCATCAAATGTGAAGGACAAAATAAGGTCTCCTATACGAGAAGTGTCAATTCATTAACAAAAAAATAAAAAATAAGAAGCATAATGTCTTTTTAAAAAGAACATCCTTTACTGTAAGTGGGGTGGGTTTTTTTAATCCTCCATCGCTTGCATGGTTTCAGGGGCCTTAATATAAAGAAGGAATGCCATTTATAAACCTTGTTAAACAAGACCATTAGTGGTCTGTATTTCTTAGATAAGATAGCTTGATGAAAAGTAGCAATTTAAAAAAAAAATCAAAAGGCAAAATTAGGAGTAAAATACATCCCTGTTCATTTCTCCTGTCGTCATCATCATCTTTATATTATTTTTTATTTTATTTTTTATTATTATTATTATTATTATTATTATTATTATTATTATTATTATTATTATTTCTTTATCGCTCATGGCGATTTTTCTAGACAGACATGACGGGCTTTGCCAAGTCATGCTGTCTTTTACAGATTCAGGAATTTCCTGACAATTGAGCATGTTTTAAGTATGACTGCTTTCTGGATATTGGTGTGGATGTATTTTGGTAGGCCCAGCTTCTGAAAGTTTTCTGTATAGTTTTTTTTATGTGATGCCAGTGACTGATGTGACTAACGGAATAATTGTGACCTTTTCCTGTTCCCATAGTTCTTTGACTTCCATGGCCAGTGGTGTATATTTTTCTCTCTTTTCCTCTTCCTTTTCAACAATATTTTTGTCATTCAGTATTGCTATGTCCATGAGATATGTTGTTGTTTTGTCTATCACCATTACGTCTGGTCGGTTGCAAGGTATTGTTTTGTTGGCATGAATTGTTCTGTCCCAGTATATTTTATGACCTTTTCCAAGATGGTTTCAGGTGAGTATGTATAGTATGGTGTAGGTTGTTTGATAAGGTTGAATTTGATGGCCAGTTGTTGGTGAATTGTTTTTGCAGCTGTATTGTGTCTATCCGTATAGTCCATTCCTGCCAGAATTTTACATCCTCCTGTTACATGGTTTATTGTTCCTTGGAATTGATGGCATTTCCTGCATACGTCTGTTGTTACATTGTTATCTTTTATGATGTATTTTTGGTAGTTCTGCGTTGCTATAACTTGATCCTGTATAGCCATTAGGAATCCTTCTGTTTCTGGAAATAGTTCACCCTTCCTGAGCCATTCGTACGATTGTTCTTTGTTTATTTGTGGGTTCTGTATTATGTTGTAGTGCTTCCCATGGAGTGCTTTTTGTGCCCATTTTTTTTTCTCTATGAGAGTGGTCGTGTTTGGTCCTCATTTTGTAGTGCTAGGTTGAGTGGAGTGTAATTTTTATCTGCTTTAACTATGTCTTTATGGATGGGGGTGTTTTTAGTGTGGAAGAATTCTCTGAGTGGTTTTATCTGTTTAGCGTGGATTGTGTTAATGCCCAGTAGACCTCTTCCTCCTTCTTTCCTGGGAATTGTTATTCTTTCAATGCATGAGTTGAGATGGAGCATGTAGTATTTTGTGAGTTCGGTGTGATTGACTCTGTTTATTTCTTCGAGTTCAGTGAGCGACCAGTGTGATTCCAAATGAGAATGTGAGGATGGGTATTGTGTAGGTGTTGATGGCTTTGAAAATGTTTTTAGAGTTGAATTTGGATTTTAGGATTTGCGATAGACAAGTTTTATATTGCATTCTTAGTTGAGTTTTTACCATGGAGTGATTGATTTTTGTGTTTTGTTGGAATCCTAAGTATTTGTATTTTCTTCCATTTTATCTAGTATTTCATTTAGTGTTTCTTCTTCTTTCCATTTTCCTCTTTCTGTGTGTAGCATCTTGCAATTTCCTATCCCAAATTCCATTTTCATGTCTGTCAGTTCTTCAGTGATTCGCAAGAGGCCTTTTATCTGTGTCAGAGTTGAGACATAGATTTTGATGTCATCCATGTACAGGAGGTGATTGATTCTGTACTTTGCTTGTTTTTGGTGTTTTATGTCGATGCCGTATGTGGTGTTGTTAAGGGTGTTGGATAGAGGATTGAGACACAGGCAGAACCATAAAGCTCTGAATGCATCACCTTGAAAAATGCCACGTTTGATATATTTTTCTGTCTGTATATGATCCTTGTCTATTGTTAGGTGCATTGTCGTTCTCCATGATTCTTGTCAAAAAGTTTTGGATTGAGGAATGTATTTTGTATATTTCAAGTACTTTTTTCAGCCAACTGTGTATTATTATTATTAATTATTAAAATCCAATGGCTCTACATTATGGAGATGATTTCATTTAAGGAACTTGACAAGATATATGATTATGTAAAGGGCAAAAGATGTATAGCTGGGTAAATAGCTAGTCAGCAGGCTATATGGAGGGCGGGTGAGAAGAGAAATGGGGCTATTTCACCAGCTTTGCTGAAAGACCACCTGCATGAAAATTCCTCCTTCCTCAACTGTCACCACTATTCCAGCAGGCTTTATGGGGGAGATGACTGAGGGAGCACGGTCATTCCCCCAACCCTGATGAAATACTGGTTGGTTTTTCTCTTCCCTTCCCATACCTTTTTCCTTGTGTGCTCTGTCTTTCTTCGAATCCATAAAACAAGGCTATATCTTGATTTGCTGATTCCATGTAAGCCACTCCGGGAGCCATTTCAGCTGAGCAGCAGCGTAAAAGTACTTCAAATGAATAAGTCTACTGTCTATTTTAAAACATTCTGGACTATTTCTCTGTGTGCAATCTTTCATTTCTTGAGATTTGGGGATTATTTGCCCTTCCTATGGGCAAATGAGATGACAGCATATATTACTTTCAAGCCACAGCAAACCTGTTGTGGTGCCGCCTCCCACCCAGTGTGCGTGGTTTAAAAATCATAACTAGATACAACAGCATGACTTCGAGAAGCCAATCTCTGAACATGCCCAAAGGCACCCCGTCCTGATATCACGGTTTTCTCAAAATCTGGGGGGAGTGTGCACATGGAAGAAAGGGAAGAGCTCTGTGCATGCCCAGAAACAGGCCCGACGAAGTGGGGCACAGTGCCCAGCCTGGGCCTGGCTGAAGCAGTCCCAGCAGGACTGGCAGCCACCTACTGAGGAGCAGCATTGGCAAAGAGAGGAGGAAAGCGCCTCTCAGAGGATCTAGGCACCTGCGGGCCACCAAAGGCATGCTGGGAAGTGTAGTACTAGCATGTAGAGTAACTGATTTTAAATAAAGCATGGATTAGAAAACCAGGTCACTACATGCAAACCAAATCTCATCAAATTAAAAGGTCTTGGCACTGGAAAGCCATTAATGCAGTCACTAGGCAAAAAGGGAAAAAGAAATCCATGAGCAGGGTGCCACAACTAAGAAGGCCCACTATCCAGTTGTCTCCCACCACACCTCAGACAGCGTTCAAAGATTAACATGTTATTCAGGGACTTAGGGTTATGCCTACAACTCCCAGCATGCCTTGGGCGGGAGGGAAAACTTATTGGGCTTTGGTGGCCCTCCCCTGGTAGTGGTCCACCATCCTAGGCCTGAAGGGAGAGTGCTTGGGGCCAGCTGCCTCAGTCGCTAGGCACCATCAAGAGCCAGAGGGAAGGGCGGTGCAGCTCCGGGCCAATTGCCAACAGCAATGACCAAGCTAACCGTCAGTCAGTTTGACCACAGAAGCACCACATCGCAGCCACATGCAGTAGGGGTGTGCATAGACTGCAGCCAGTGGGGCTGGCCACAAGGACAAGGCCCCAATTGGATACTACCCCTTTATTCTCTCAGGTATTGTAATGGTTTGTATTTTAAAATAGTATTGGCTGTTTCAAAGCACCGGAAATTAGTTTTACTTTCCATTTTAATTGCCATTTTAAAGGTGCATTGTACCAATTACATTATTACCTTTACTTGGTTGATTGTATATTTGTTTTGTTTTAAATTATTGTAAGCAGCCCCGGGATAAAAAGTTTGTATAAAAATACCTTAAAATAAATTCAGTATAAAGCAATTTCATATGGTCATATGAGTGAGGTCACAAGCTAGGTGTCTTCCTAGATTTCACATTACTCTTGGATGCCCAATAGCTCATTTTAATTGGCTGCAGTTGATATGCCAGTTACAGCACCTTCTCAGTGATAGGGCCTTGCTTCCACCATTCATGTGTATAGTAATTTAATCTTTTAGCTTCAATTAGTACAACATGCTCTGTGCTGGTAAGTGCAAAAACGTATCTGCATTTCTCAGGACAAGGATGAAGCAGACAGAAAAAACAGATTTCTCCCTGGTATGACAGATACAGTAATCCAGTAACAAAAGTCATTTCCAAGAAACAAATCTTTATTCCATCTGATGATATAAAAAAGCACATTTTCTGCATGATTAATTTTTTGCTGCTTAATTGCTGATTTTTCATGGACTCTAGGTTGAAAAACAAACACTAAAAGGTAGAAAAAGTATCCAGTAAAAAGAGATTTCAATGCACAATATAAGATTTTAAGCCATGTGGAAAACATAGCATTATACCATAAAGTAACAACTTCATAAGTTTAAAAACAAGTTGTGTCTTTCATTCTTTTAAGTTTAAACAAGAAAACAACAAAAATCACATGAGTACCTTCATTTGGCTTAGCAGCTAAGAAAATCATAAAAGCAGTTTTCTTCCAAGTGCTTAACCACTATACCCAAGAGTAATGACTTTGAGACCTACTTAATGTGAATGCGCTCAAAAAGCCACTGCTTATTTGAGCAAATCTGTCATTCTGTAGCTTTCTGCACACACAGCCTCACTCAGCATGAATGAAAGATTGCTTTGAGCTGCTCCCCATCATATGATGCCTCAAATCAATGTAATGCTATTAAGGGCAGCAGTTGCCGAAATCCAAGCATCTTGAAATCTGCATGCAACAGGTACAAAAATAAACATTAAAAAATAGTAACGTGATTTGCCCCATCAGTAACAGACAGATATCTTTAGGTATTAAGCTACATAAAATCCTTATGTAGGTAGGTTGGAAGAATACATGTTCTGCAATATGAAATTCTACTTTATTTGGCCAAACTCCAACACTGCTTAAGTCAGCATACTTTTATTTTAAATCTGCTTAGCCATGCTGATCCAACAGAGCTAACCTGTCACAAATCCTATTACGTAGACTTAAGTAGTTTGTGGATCTCATTAGTACATTGGAGAAACAACTCAAAATCAGTAAGGTCAAGTCAAGTTGATTAGGGAAGTCTCTACCACTCTGACAATCTAATGAATCTTTTATTTTTGCTTCTTATTTGCTGATATTTTCCATGGACGGTTGGTTAAAAAGTAAACACTAGAAGGTATGGGAAAAGTCCAATGCTTTAATTATTAGAGTGCAAAGTAGCGGCCTAGTTCTAAAAACTGCTGCACCAGCAAATGAACGATTTGGATAGCAAGACCCAACTAGAGAGTCTTGATAAAATATGATATGCCATAGTTGTCAACACCAGTATTTAGGGTTGTGGTGGACCTGCTTCACAATCCATATAAAGATCTAGTTCTTGGGTGTAAGGTCTCAGAGCATAACGTTGTGGAGGTGGAACAAATTAGACTCCTGTTCATCAGACTTAGAAAAAAGTCCTGCTTGAAGAGCCCTTTGCTTCCTTTTCTCTGTCACCCATTTTCTTTTTCTGTTGAGATTGTGAAGAGACTGTTCTCCCCCCTTGGGACATGGAAGAGCAGAGAGATGTTCCCCTTGCCCATTTTTGTCCTCTTAAAAAAGGAATTCCTTTCATTGATTTAAGTTCTACCACAAGTTTAGACCCTGAGAGTCTGAGATCCTAGATGTCTGAACCATGTTTTCAGATCTTCTTAAAACAGAAAAATCAATGTGCCTTCTTTGCTACTAAAATACTATCATATTTAGAATTTTTTAAAGAACTGTACCAAGAAAAATCCACTACTTTTCATAAAATATATGTAAACCCCTTTTAGATCTTAGGCCCAAACCAACTCTGGCCAAATAATTCAGCATCTCCAGTGATTTGTTTTTAACTTAACTTCCCTGAGGCAATATATACAAAAAAATAGCAAAATACTGTTATAATTCTAATAAATATGTTATTCTATGCACTGTTAAATATAAAGCCAGTCCGTAAAGACTAACATTAGGAACAGATGAGGAAATTAACTCACTTAACAATGGGGCTATTTGCACAACACGACAGCCCACCATGGGTTATTTAAACCATGGTGAGGCTGTGGTGTGTGCAGGGCTCGTATGGTCACTACTTTGAATATGCAAACCACACACACACACACACGTTATGTTGTAAGAAGCTGGCAAATGTGGGCTGTGCAAGAGTTAAACACCCCTTGCATAACCCATGTTTGCGGGGTTCACACAACGCAACAATCCCTGAGTGGGAGTTGCATATGCACCTGGCGCCTACAGGCACGGCACTTTGTCATGGGTTGCCTTAGTTATCACCATCCCCACAGTTTTTGTCATGGGACCTGGCTCATGGTAATAGAGCTTGCTCAAGTATAGCACTCAGGTGATCAGCCTCTATTCACGGCAGTATCAAGCGACAAAGTTTCTGCCAAGGTGGAATTCCATAAATATTACATAATTCAGATGATCAGTAGTTTTGCCATCTATAGTGCCAGCAATAAAGAACTGCAAAATGTCGAAACTATTTAAGTTAACTAATCAGTATTTCAAGAAATGATTTGGTTAGACAGCTAAGATCCAAGATCTATAACCTGAAGTTTCTGAATATTCTTAGCATTTAATGCAGTCATTCTACTTTCATTTTCTGATGACACCTTAAAAAAAAAATCAATGCTCAGGTTACAGACAAACAAGAATGCTACTAATAAGAGGTTGTGAACTTGTAACCTGGAAGTTAAAATTAGACCGTTAGCAATCCAGTGTAAGAAGAATGCACGATAGGAATGTGTCATGGAAACAAGTGCATATTAAAAAGTTACCAATCAGAAAACAAGTGAGATGAAAGCACAAGTATAGAGGGGGGGAAATGGTCTCTATTTCATTTCACACTGGAGGTCAGACACAGCCTCTCAATGGACACCTTTGCCACATCAGTAATGTACCCATCTGAGAGTCACACAGCATTTTGTTCAACATGTTACAATACAGTGCATGGCTAAATCATAATTATCTCTTTCAGAGAAATCAGATCTATCCTGTTGTGTCTTGCATTCTGAAGGCTCAGTTGAATTTTTCCTGGATGTTCACGTAACTGCTATTTGACTGGAACCGCTTAGCTAGAAAAAGAAGAAGAGAGTTAGAAATCCCACAGAAGCAGAGCCCCCTCTCCATTCATAAGAACCCATCTCAGTCGCACAAGAGATTGAAGCCAGCAGGCAAACAGGTCTACTCTCTCATGCCAGAACCCTCTGAGCGAACGGAGCGATTCAGATAAAACATGCAGCAGAATCACATGGTACAGTTTTTCCTGGTTTGTATCAGTTCAGACCATGCCATAGAGACAGGCGACTGGCAGCACAGGGATCACATCTGGCTTCCTAAGTCATTTCTTCTGGCCCTCAACATAGCCTCTAATCTATCATAGGGTTTGTCTAGAGCCTCAGCAGTCATGGCCCTTCTGGCTGCCTTTGGCTGAAGCTGCTCTGATGTTAGGGTCTCAGCTGCTGATTTTCTCTACACATTAGGAGAGACTTCCTAATGGTAAGAGCTGCCGACAGTGGAACAGATGGCTGAGGAGGTGGTGGGCTCTCCTTCACTGGACATACTTGCATATAGGCTGGACAGCCATCTGTCAGAGATGCTGTACTTGCATACTGCATTGCAGATCCCGCTTTGAGCAGGGCCGGGTCTACATAACCTCCAAGATCTGTTCCAACTCTTGGATTCTTACACATGCTGATCAGTTGGCTGTGCTCTATTTTGGGAAATCCATCATCCCTGCTAGACCACAACCCGGTTCCATGACACTGTTTATCAGATTAGGTCACTGTGCCCAACATGTTAAGTAAATGATTTACTGGAAAACAGAAGCTGGTTTTATACATCCGTGGTCAACATACTGCTGGGCCGCTTGTTAAAATAGAGCCTCCTGCCCGTTCCATCTTCCCCCTGCTTCCTCCTTAAGCTCACCCACCACTGTGACAGAGAAGCAGGAGGAGCTCCCCTCATTAGCATCCACTGGTTACTTCCCCTGGCCAGCCACAGCCACTGCAGTCCTTTGGATCAGAGGGGGCTTGAGGCAAACCTTAGCTGCCCATGGCAGCATCCCTTCAGGCAAGAAGGGCAGCCAGACCCCAGGCAGCTTTGCTCGGTTTGACCAACCTCAATGCCACCCACACTGCTGATGTCTCGGCAGGAGGTCTTTTGAGCCTGAGAGCGCACCAAGATGCCAGAGCAACTGGATGCAATGTCACATCCAGCCCAGCTCAGTTCACATCAGGCTGGGACAGTTGTAATGCAGGACCCCAAGAGGCACCGCTCCCAATCATTCAAAGTGGGTCTTTCAAACAATGCTATCCAAGTGCCACTCGCAGAATGTCTTCTGGTCACCACCCACCAATGATATGTACAGGGGTGCAGAACCTCAGGCCTGTGGGACAAATCCAGCCCATCCCTGGGGTTCCCTGGATGGTCGGGCCCCACTTCCCCCCCCAAAACCACCGATTGTTTGGTGGTTTCCTAGCTTTTGATTTCCCCCCATTCTATAAAAGGTTGAAACGCCTCCCCTAAACCTTAGTTACTAGCAGTAAGAGGTTTAAACTAAAATATCCTGATATTTTGGACACACTTCCTTTGCCTTTGACCTCACTCCATTTTGTCTTCACCCCTCCCTGCTATTGGAATGTGTCCCCTAAGAGCTGTTCTGAAATTAAATTTGGCCTTTGGCCTGAAGCAGGTTGAACACTCCTGATATTAAAGGTAAACCCAAGAGTAAAGATTTGGCCATTTACTTACTCATAATCAGGATACGTTTTTTCTGCTTTGAGTGAAGGAAGCTACTCAGGTAGAAAACAACTGGTAAAAAGAGAATAAATGAAGAAACTGCAATCACTGGCACAGTATCGCTGCACGGGAGGGAACAATTGAAAGTTGTGCTCCAAAGCCTTCGTGTGATGTTCATCTAATAAGGAGAGAATTCATAGCTTAAAAAATAAAAATAAAAAAACCTTGTCCATCGTGAGAAGTCATCAATATTTGTGCAGACACCAACAGGTTCCGCATTGAATGCGCTCCAGAGCTTCTATCATTTTATGAGCACAATTTGAACAACTTGGGTGCTAGACATCCAAGGTATTCCTCCCTCAGCTAAGTCCTTTGTGATCTCTAAGGGTACTCTTTTAAGTATAACACCCCATAAGCCAAGTTAAATGCCTGTATAGGTGCATTTTTTGTTGCTCTGACACTGGAATTTCCCTCCCCTGGAGGTTATATTAGCCACACTCCAACTATCTCATAAAGCAGAGCCTCTTTAATTCAAGAAAGCATGTATTGGTTAGGATAAACAGCTTTTATGAATACATGCTTTCTTTTCAAAGAAAGGCTTGTAGAGGGGGGAATAAACACTTGGCTGATACACATCAAGTATCATGAGAAAGCCCGTAGTGTCCAAAAATGAAAGAAGTCGTTAACAACAGTAGCTCATGGATTTCCAATTCTAAGGGCCTTGCTAGACCTACCAGAAAATCCATCTGGGAGGAGGGGCGACGGCGCGCTACAGCTAGCGCGCGCCGTCGCCCTTTTCCACATGTCAACATGCGACGAGGCAAGGGAAAGCCCCGTCATGTGCTCCGCTTTTCCGCCGTTTAAAGGGCCATGTGCGCAGGAGCGCACTGCCGGAAAGGTAAGTGCTTTTTTTAAAAAATAAAGGGTTCCCCGCTCCCCCTGATTTCCCCCACACACGATGTGTGATGCCCCCCGCCCACTCGCTCGCCCGTCCTCCCCCCGTCCGCCATGCCCTGTCCCCCGTCCCCGTTCTTCTTCTCCCCCCCATCCGCCATGCCGTCCCCGTCCGTCATGTCCGATGCCCCCTCCACGCGCCCCCGTGATTCCCCCCCCCGGGCCGATGGGCACAGCGCTCCTATGGAGCGCTGTGCCCAGTCCTTGGCTTCTCCTGGCTACTCGCAAGTAAGCGAGCAGCCGGGAAAAGCCACGGAAGTCACTGCGGAAAAACTGGGCCATAAGTGAATCCACTTATCCCGAGTTAAGGGAGGCGTTAGCCCGGCCTGACCCCGGAATCCCCTGTGCGTCATCTGGATGCACAGGAGGGAGACCGGGCCTCACACCACGCTAACGCCTCATCTAGCAATGGCCTAAGTTCTCCCAAGTCTCCACTTAGCAATGTGACCCCATAACTGCTCAGTCACCACTGTGTCAGAGGAGCTACAGCAATGGCAACCAAAAGGCCATGGCACCCTCGCCTACAGGCTCACTGGAAGATCAGTCTGGTACAGAGAGAACTGAAAGGTTAGAGGTCAAGAGAATACAAAGTGGAGGTCAGAGAAATACAAAGCAATTTTTCTGGTAAAACGAACACACATTCCTTACTAGTAGGCCCTTAACAATGTTAGTTGCAATTTTGATTTCATTAAGGTTATTACAGCCCTGAGATGATATACGCAGAATAGGAAGAAGGATACATGTTTTTAAAATGCTTCCTATCCTTTCTCCACAAAAAACGGAAAGAGACAATATGAATTCAGCCAAACTACCCTTGCACCACAACCCTAAATATTGGTGCTGATAATGATGGCCTATCCTCTTTTATTAAAACACTCTAGTTGGGTCCTGCCAACCAAATTGTTCATTTGCAGGTGCAGCACTTTTATGGACTGAGCCATGAGTTTGCACTGTATTGTACTGCATGGAATTGCATTATTGGATATGTTCACCATTCTTATGACTCTGATTACTACATCTTCATTATCATACTTCCTTACGTATTATTACACCTTGAGTATCTGTTTGAAAGACATTAACATTTTAAAATGTACTCAATTAATTACTAATCCAACAGGTAAGGCAGAAGATAATAAGAGAGGGTAGGAGACGCACAACATGAAATGAATGAAAACAGAACTTACTGCATCTTCAACATCAATACACAAATTGGACTGTTCTTCAGATTCATCTTCCTGGCCACTCTTCTGCATTTTGTTGTACATGACATTGAGGGTTTTGTATGTTGCATTACACTTCTTGCATACTTCGGTGTAGTTACTTGATAGCAGATCGTCTTCCTGCCGCTACAGAAATAATCAGATTTTTTTAAAAACTAATGGATCTAGATTAGAGTTGATTCTGAAGCATGATCCAAGATCATGAATATAATCAAACTGGCCCATGTTTTCAGATGAAAGCCTCTCAGGGGAATTCAAAACACACCATAATCACTTTTCCTCTGCCACATCTATTCACAAAACCAGGAAGGACAGTCAAATGAAGCTTTAGCTTCCCAGGTGGGTTTGCCAGTGCTTTAATTCAGTGACCTCATATACCCAACAAGATCCCAATAGATCTGATATTCTGAACAACAGAGGAATCCGAACTCTCAATTCTGACAGGCTGGAAAAGATTAGGATAGAATGGCCCCCGTATGCCCATGGAAACTCTACAGACATTGATCTACATTTGGCAGTAGGTTTTGAAACAGGTCATTCTGGAACTGGGCAGAGGCCACCTTAGATCTGCTGCATCGAACACCCCTTTGCTGCCCTGAGGAGCCCCAGGATTGGATTCCTCAGTTATGGCAGCCTGGGGCAGCCTTAGGTGCTCCCAATGAATCCAATGGTGTTTATTTATTAAAAGAACTGGCAGAATGTGGGGGGGGGGAGAGAGAGAGACTGCCATCCCCACCACTTGACCAACATTTATTTGGGGTGTGGAAATGTATTATTTATTGGGGGAGGAGTATAAAACCAATAAAATCTTGTATATCATGTCAGATATAGCTTCTGCAAACATGATGCTTAGTAGAAATTAGAATGTAACCTTATTGGCTCACTCGACAAGCAAGAATTGGGATGACCTTTTTTTTTTTAAAAAAAAAAAAAGCATTGACACCCCCCTTAAACTAATTATTGCCCACCACCACCATTCTCTCACTGTATAACAGGCAGGTGAATGGAAAAAGGGGAAGTTAATATATACCACATGCAAGTACAGGAAACTCATCATTTGTGTTAGAGTGGTGCCTAAAGAGAAAAGGATGTTTTAGCTTAAATCAAAGAAGCAGGTGAGTTAAGAGGAAGCTGTGCGGAAAGGGCATGTTTTGGATGCAGATAGATGCTCTACTTCAAGAATGCACTAAATAGAAGCTTATTTGTAGGGCTTTGGGTGAACTTCATTTGTATGTTTTCAAGCTGTCAGTATACCCATTTTTGTCCAACTTCTGCTATTCTTTTCATTTACCTCCTGCTGACAACACTCATTATTCAATAGCTACTGACTATTCCAACATAAATGCAGAACAGTTACGCTAATGACTGTACATCAACAATAGGTGGTTTGTTTTGGTATCACAGAACCCATCACAACAGCACATTTTTAACATTTGATACTTTGATCAACAATTAAAAAAAAGAAGACATACATGCACTGAAAGTTATCTACATTTTTCTTTATTGAGAATGTGATTTTAGACACAGAATTTGCTAATAGGATCATTTAAACATACACAGTCTTGAACTGGCAACCAACATTAAGCATTATAAGGACATGAGCTGCCAAATACACCAACCTGGGAGCATTTTCTACAGAAAGCAATGGCACAGAAGAGCCCTGCTGGATCAGACCAAGGGTCCATCTAGCCCAGTATTCTGTTTCCACAGTGACAAACCAGTTTCCCACTGGAATCCCACAAGCAGGACATGAGTGCAACAGCACCTTTCCACCCATGTTCCCCAGCAAATGAAGTACAGAGGCATAATGCCTGTCATACTGGAGGTAACATATACCCATATACCCTTCTCCCCATAAATTTGACTCATCTCCTTATATCACTTCTCCTCTCCTCCCTTGTCCGCCCCCTCCCAAAATTTAGTCTGAAGGATCTCCTGATCCTCTGGAGCAGGTTCTGAGGGCACATGGAAGGGCTCTTCTCATTCCACTGACCAAAACCATTCCATCAGTGGGATGTGCTAATTGCATTCCACACTCAGCCTGCATTCATCCAAAGTACCAAATATTTGACACTTCCCCTCATAGGAATGTTGGGAGTAGGGCTTGCATGCATGGCCAGACGCCCTCTTTATGTGTTCATTTTGACTGCCTGAAGTAAGCTTCTTCCTGCCCCCTGCCCCCCCACACACACCTAGTCATCTCACTAACTCCGTTAACTGTCTTTGTCCGTCTTTTCCTCTAACTTCTCAACTGACAATTGCCCACCTGTCACTCACCTAGACTCTGCCCACCATTCCATTTCACGTATCTTAAGCTAAAAAAATCAAACAAGATCCAGTATTTTACATTCTTAATTATATGAATGGGGCTTTTAAAAGGAAACAAAGAATTTGCTTCTGAGATGGTGACAGCAGCAAGGGTACTTTACACACACAAAATGGAGCCTAGAAGCTGAACCTTAATTGAGAGAACAGGTGGAAAAGCTGTAGGACTTCATTCATTATTATTTTTATTTGTATCCCCTTTCTAGCCCCCACCACCGCCCATGACAGTCAAGTGACTTGTGGCTAAATTAACACATTATATCAAAATAAAAGGAGAAAAAAGGGAAATAACTTTATTATAAAACTAGCATCACATCAGTGAATATTGGAAAAAAGCTGGAAGTATTTGTACCCTGAAAGGCAGGATATCAGTTATAGCAATATAATAATGCATTAAATCTGAATATGCAGTGCTGCTTTTCAAGATTTTGATATTTCAATTTTTTTTGTATTTATACAATAGGAATAAGACAAAAACATCCTGTTCAAGCAAAAAGGATACGTTTGGCATTTCTCTACAGGAAATGCATCAAGAGGAAAACTTGGCAAAACCAAACCAGAGCAGAGGTCTGGGATTTGACTAAAATTCTTATGAAAGCCAGAGAAACCATTTTAGGCTTGGGGCCTTCATTTAATCATCATCCTTCTGGACAGTAAAACAGTTCAAATGCCATGAATTACACTATTAATTTTTTGGGTGCAGATCTAAATTAGATTTAGGGTATAAACGGAAATATGAAAGCCTACAATGGGATGCACAATTGCTCCAACTTAAGTATATTGTTCCCAAGAAGACTGTGGCATCTTTCCAATATAAAAGGGGATACTAGATTAAAATAATTTTAACAGTTCATATTGAAACACAACTTTTTAAATGTATTCAGATAGCTAGGCGTCTATGGCTAAATTCAAACTATAACAAAATACCAGAAGACCCATATAGTTAAATCAGGAGGTGACAAGGCCCAGAATAAGGAAAGAAAGTGATTTACTATATGCAGAGATTACACGACTCTTCCTATATAATTACTAACTATTGTGAGACCAAAACAGCGCCATAATTGCATATGAAATGGAGGTGAACATTAATTAGAATGCATTTTGTTCTCTCAGTTGTGAACACCTGCGTTTTAAAGATAATTGTTCTACCTGCCTAAACTGCATAAGAGTTTGCGAATTATATTCGCCGCATCTTGCTTTGGAAAAAATAAAACATTTTCACTACACAATTAGAGGGCTCAACTGTACCCTTATACAAACCATATAAGTACCTGGAGGTTGTGTTCAAAGCATGCCAGAGATTCATTGAATAAGGCCAGGAACTTCACTGTATCATTCGATAAGCCTTCACTGTTTTTCTTTAAGCAATCTGTGAAAGAAAATATAGAAATGACAATAAACCCCCAGTATATTATGGACTGTTATAGGCCAAGGGTTCTTTTGTTTTTTGAGATTTGAGCCATTCAGATTTTATTATATTTATTACTATACTTATTATAATGATTTATATAGGACCATCTAAGTACATGGCACTTTACAAAGAAAATGTTTGACAGGTCTCTACCCCAAGGGACTTACAATCTAAAATAGCCCCAGAGAAACAACAGAAAAAGGGAGGGGATGAACACCTAGTTAAAGCAGGAGAAGGATATGAGATTGCTTCCATTACATGCACATTGCTTTGTTACAAAAAGGCGTGGGGGTTGATTATCTTCCCAGTGAAGGTGAGTTTTGAGGAAGGACTTAAAGGCATTGAGAGGTGGTCTCACAGGGCATTCTGGGAGGAAGTTCCAGGCATAAGGGCCAGCAAGGGCATATGTAGGGTGGGGGTTGCTCCAGGAGAAAGGAACCTGTAGAGGGCTGAAAGTGGTGGAACTTGACGAGCAAAGATCACAGGAAGTGATGCGTTGGGAAGTATGCACAGGGAGATAGGAAGGGGCAAAGCTTCAGATGGAGGGCTTTGAAGGCAAGGAGAAAGCACAAATATTAGACAGCAGTTGGAGAAAGGAGATTGGATGGAGGGCAAAAGATTATTATTATTATTATTATTATTATTATTATTATTTATATAGCACCATCAATGTACATGGTGCTGTACAGAGTAAAACAGTAAATAGCAAGAGGTAAAAGTGGGTGCCAACAGCATAGAGATGATACTGAAACCCATGAGATTATATAATTAGTGTTTGAATTAACTGGCCTTGATGATATGAAGAAAATGAGTTTGTAACTAAGAGTGTTTGCCTATGAGTTTCTACGCAACACAACAGATGCTTCACCCTAGATTGATGGTGCTATATAAATAAATAATAATAATAATAATAGATTATGAAAAAAACTTTGTGAAAAATGTAAACTGAAAGAAAATTAAGGGAGAGAGAGAGAGATGAACTACATATTTCAAAATTATGTCCAAATTATAAGGGGGGGGAATTGCCTGCTCTGTACATTGTTTCAAGATATTCCGAGGCTACCTCCTATAATTATCCTAAAGTATCTCCTAAAAGAGATCTTTGACATGTTTTTAATGTCATTCAGTGCAGGCTGGTGGCTACAGTGTCAGTGGGGCAGTAAATCCTGAACACTCTGGGTTTCAGTCAGAATTCTGAAGGAGCTATCCAAAATGCAGAGCATGTTGGAAGGCTCCTTTAGAGTTCTGAGTAATTCTGGCTGAAACCCGGAGCGGATTCACTGGCAAACTGACATCAGAGCCACCAGCCTCCACTGGTGTCATTTTGCTATAGGAAAGGTAAGAATAAAATTATGTCATATAGTTCGCCAAGCATAAGCTCCCACAAAATGGCTGCATTCGTAATGCTACGTTCAACGATCAGTGGCAGAGAGCCTTGAGCTTGTGGGCTCCCCCCTCCCCTCTTTCTCCAGCACAGTCATACGGAGATCAGAAGCCTTCACTTCTGTTTTACATGAACAGCAGTTCAGTGTTACATCCAGTCCTCAAACTGTGGTCAATTATGGTTTGTTGAAACAAGCCAGCTTCAAATCATAGTTAAGATCAAGCACAGTTTGTCCCATTTCAGACATCGAGATATGGCAATTACTCTAAAAGCGAAGCAAAAACTTCTGATCTCCTCCTTGCACCTACACTGGAGGAGGGGGAGCATAACTGAGCACAAACCTCACTTTAGCTCATACCGCATGACGCTAAACTGTGGTTTGGTGTTGCATTCAAACAAGGTCAATTTTTAAGCCTTAATTTACCTTTAAAAAACAGCATATACACTTAGGGCAGTATTCAACAGTGTCATTCTGCTAGCGCAAACCATGTTGCACTGGCAGAAACTAGGTTTCAAGCTATGCACAAGAGAAGAAACCAACTAATGTTTGCGAGAGCAAAAATTGCGAGAGCCACTGTGTGTACACTCAAAAGGAAGCTACAGCCAATCATGACTCCTGACAAGTGTACCCTGCAATACACACACATACACTTTACATTTTAGATACACATTTGAAACATCTTCAGTGTATATCTAAACAATTTACTTATATTTTTAAAATATACTGGAGTACAGTCAGTCTCCCAAGAAGCAAAAAAAAAAGGCGGGGGGGAAACCTATCCCTGCCCCACCCCCACAACCAAAGGATTCATGGAGTAAAACATTTCAGAACAGTCAGCATTTGGCAGCTCTCACACAGCTAGTCTAGCTATGTATGTACATCAAGTCACACAACATATAGCACTGTCATCCTCCTCTCCGCCACCCCAATTTTAAAGTAAGGGCGCACACATTGAGACATACATCATCAATACATTAGTGCCAAAGGAATGCAGCTCACTTGAATATTTACATTTCACACAACTGCATATCAGGTAAGGGACCAAACAACAGCTATTGAATAAGTTGTGCTTCTGTGTTATTCCTATTCTAAAACGGAACTCTGGTATGTTGAAAGTTCAGTCTGGTAAATGCAGTTTGGAACCTTTTAGAATTTTCTACCATCACCTTTCAAACTTAGCTGGACAAGAGACAGAGAGAGATGGGACATTGGGACAACAAGGCCCACTCCATTGGCTAGGCTGTAAGACCAGCTACCATTGGGGGGCCCGTCCCTCCCTGAACTGTTTCCATTCAGCCTGGTCATTATAAGATCTTCTGTGTAACTTTTAAGAATTGGTGCCAGAGCTTGCTTTTTTTCCTCTCCCCTCCCTGTCTCTTTTTCCTTTTATGATGTGTCTAGTGTCTTTTATATCGTAAGCTTGTGGGGGTAGGGACAGTCTTTTTAAAAACCTTGTACAGAACTTAGTACCTTTCTACGCATTTTATAAATAATCATGTTTATATGTATGTCACTTTCCCACAAGATTTGGAAAGCGGCTCGCAACAATATAACATTTCAAAAAATTGATTTTTTTTTAATGACAATATAACAATTCAAAAAACAAAAGAAAAACAAATACAAATAACCATAGTGTCACTCAGTAAATACATAATAAGAATAAATCTCACTCAGTACAGCATGGAATACAACAACAGGAATGAACTGACCTAATCCAACAGCTCGGAACTCAATAGGAGAGAGAATAAAGCCTGACACAGCAATAAAAAACTGCTACAATGAGGCCAAAGTGCTCTCCATTCCCTCAAAGGCAAGACGAGATCCTTTACAATTAACCTACAAACATCCGTTGGCAGCCTCTCATTCATGGCAGTTTTCTTCACAGCCCTCACCTGGGTCCCTTCTCTCTGTCCCTATCATTCACCTGCGGAGGTAAAGATGGCTCGTCCTCCTTCAAGCACCGCATACACTAAAGAGTTTTGATATTACTTGGTCTTCCTCAACCAAGCACCTCTTCCAGCAGTCTTTGGGAGCAGACCATGACCCTGCTCAGATGACACACTAAGCCACAGCAGTTAAGCATTTTGAGTTAAACATTATGGCTTAGTGTGTCATGTGAACCATTCCTAACCACGGCGGCTACATTATGGTTTAAACACACTCAGTAACCATTTGCTGCAAAAGGGTTAACCGCTTAACCATGGTTTAGCATGTTGCCTGAACAGGCCCTTTGGGTAGTATCCAGTGTTAGTTCTATCTTCTATGCAAAGTAGACTGAATAGAACTTAAGTTCCAATCATGTCAGTGGGTCCACTTTACACAGGACTAACACTAGATACGACCCTCTATCAGGCTCTATGGTGGTGGGGCGGGGGTGGGGGAAGAGGTGGAAATGCTCAGCCCCTTAATGGTAATCTCTCTCCACCAAGCACCTCTTAGTAGCAGCAATATTTGCACCCATATTATTATTGTTGTTATTTATTACATATATATACCACCCCATAGCTGAAGCTCTCTGGGCGGTTTACAAAGATTAAAAACATTTAACATTAAAAATCAATATACAAAATTTTAAACCAGAAACTTTTAAAAAGGCACAAGAACAGCCCCTTTCACCCCCAAATTGGGGTTCCTGGGATAATTGGGCTTTAGGCTTCCACGGGCCATAATGCTGCCCATAGGCTGGATGTTGTACATCTGTTTCATTCCTCTCATTAAGAGTCAGTGTAGTGTAGTGATTAGTGTGTTGGACTGGGACTCAGGAGATCTGGGTTCTAGTCCCCACTTGGCTATGAAATTTATAGGGTGACTTTGGGCTTGTCACTGACTCTCAGCCTAACCTACCTCACAGGGTTGTTGAGAGGATAAAATGGAGAAGAGGAGGATCATGTAAGCCACCTTGGGTTCCTTGCAGGAACTCTGTTGTTTTATACTGTTGTTTTTATATTTTTGATGGTTTAAAATTTTGTATACTTTTTAACGTTCACTGTTTTTAACTTTTGTAAACCGCCCAGAGAGCTTCGGCTATGGGGAGGTATATAAATTTAATAAATAAATTTAATAAATAAATAAAAAGGCAGGATATAAATGTAATAAAATACATAGATGATTTGCAGCCCTCCAGATGTTATTGGACTTGAATTCCCAGCAGCCCCATCCAGTATCACTATCATCCAGCATGGCCTACTGTCATGGGTGATGTGAGCTGGAGCCAAGCCACATTGGAAGGGCCACAGATTGCCCACTCCCGCACTAGAGGAAAATAAGCTATCACTGAATATTTGTGCAAGTTCAAGACTTGCACACCTCTTGTGCAAGACTTGTACAAATATTTACACAGAGGCTAATCATGGAGGCTGCTTTTAAATTTTTGAGCCATCCTATTCCTTTCTCCTCCCTACATTGCTGTTTTTGCCTAAGCCTTGCTCTCCAGTACCTTTTCTGAAATGATCATGAAATAGGCTTCTGCATCCTGCAGGATCAGAAACAGGCTTGTGCATTCACATCCAACCCAAGAGCTCGTTCCGATCCTATTGAACTGTCTGGATCTGTTTCACTGATGCAGAAGTATAGGTATTGCATATGATTAGAATTAATTTGACACCTATCAGTTGGTCTCATTATTAGGGGAGAGCTTTTTGACATCATTTTAGAAAAAAACACAAGTTAAATCAGTTTTAGTCACCTTAGTAGTAAAATGGGCAAAGACCAAAGTTATTCTGTTCCAGCCAGGAATAAAATTAACTAAAAACTGCATGTGTTAAAAAAGAACTGTGGAAGCATTCAAACCAAATCCAGACATATTGATTGTACACAGCTCTCTTGCCTTAGAAGGGACCAAGTTGAGTACCACAACAAGCCACAACAGAGCTGAGGTTGGTTAGGTTTGACCAGTTTCCCCAGAGAACAGCAAAAGAGATGGCAGAAAGGAAAGCCTAAGGAATAACTAAAATAAAAAAAAATGTGTATATCACCTTTCTCCCATAAAATTGGATCTAATATAGTTAACATCATAAAAACAGCCATTAAAAAAGCCAAACAAGTTACTATTAAGCACAATAACAGGAACATCAAAAACAAACACAAAAAGCTAAGGTAGCAGTTAAAAAAAACAGCAATAGAAACAAAGAAGAAACCCACAAGCAATAAGTTACATTGCATTTATTGTATTTCTATTACAGCTTTCTGAAGACAGGCAAAGCAATTTGCAAAAAGTTCAGAAAATAAAATCCATAATCAAATAAAAACATAGCAAATCATTAAAATCATTAAACCCCCTTCAAAGATTTTAATGCAAATGTAAATAGTTCCCAGTCCCTTCAAATAGAAGCAGAAGCACATTATTAATTATCAAATAGCTCAATACTATATTATAATACTGTATATTAACTTTTTTTTTTTTAAAAAAAAGCACTTCTCTGATCATCATCATCATTTGAAATTGTCCATCAAAAACCTGGATGAACAGAATAGATCTTGGTAACTTTTGGACACAACAATGAACTATGAATTCTGGCTTATTAAGCCACAATGTGAGCAAATAACATGCTAGTGTATGCAGCCTGTTTACTCCTGCTTCAACTCTCCCTTCATACAAAAAGGTAAACAAACCAGGCACCGATAGCTTAGTGCAATGCCTGAACTCAGGATTGTGGCTTATTGCATCCAAACAAGCCAGGTTTGTAAGGCAGCTTTAAACCAAGGTTTTTTGTTGATTTACAAAACCTGTCTTCTTTGGGTGCCAGAGATGATAATTCTGGATTCAGATGACCTGCTAAGCTATCCATGCTGGGTTTACCCACTCGTGCAAAGGGAGAAGTAAATGTGCTATGTTCATATTGTTTTAATAAGCCAGCATTTTGGGTTTACTGTTACGTGCAAATACGTCCTTTGTAGGTTAACTAAAACAGTGAAGGGCCAGGAAGTTCCCCCTTCGGAAGAAGTTCCACAGTCAGGGTACAACACACAAAAGCCCTCTCTGTAACCACTATCTACCTGACCTCTCAGGCAATGTATCTGAGCCTCACTTCTCTGTACAGCACCATGTACATTGATGGTGCTATATAAATAAATAAATAAAAATAATAGCAAGGGTATTTAGAAAAGGGCTTCCAATAAGGATCTCAGCTGCTCATCTGGGAGTAGGCAATCCTCCAGGTATCCAAATCCAGATCCTGGCTTTAAAGGTCAGAATCGGCACTTGCACTCAACTAAGGCAGTATTTGTATAAGGTAAAGGCACACGGGGCGAGGGGGACTTTAATTATTCCTAGAACCCATCAACTCCTATACTCAATTTTCAATGAGGAAACATGTTAAGGATCTGCTTATTTCCAACACAAATAGGTAGTATGTAGAAAGCAGGCAAGACAGTTGGCCAAGTACTTACTTGCGCAGTTTGCTTTCGTCCACGTGTCAGTAAAAAATCTAGACAGGATCACAACTATCTGGAGCCTATCCGACATCAAGAGGCTTTGGGCACAATTGTTACTCTCAGTAGTGTTCTGAAAAGGGGGAGAAAAGTAATAAATTGTTATACATACAGATAACAACAATTTCTTTAGCTTCACCAGTACATAGAGGTCAAGGCCAGATTATCAGATTTATTTATTTTTCCACCCAGCAGGAGATATGTGGCTGCCTTTGAACAGATTGTGTAGCTCCAAGACTTCCACAGAACACAGAAGAAAATCTCTAAAAAACACAGCATCATAGGGCTGGATACAACTCAGGAAACCAAAACTTGGAATTCCAATGCTAATCTAGCAAAGGCTGGATTCTTTATGCAACAGTCCCCTAAAAATCAACTCACATCATTCAGACCATGGCAGGCCTCAAACAGAAAGGAGGAATCAAGAACTATTCTATGATGTCAGATAAATAAATTCCTAATACCAGCTTCTGGAATCAGCTATGCACACAGGAGTGAAACAACTACTTCTCCATTTCTAGGCAAAATCTGCACTGTCCTCAAAAGCTTTTAGTGGTATTTAAGGGGGGGGGGGAATTACAGGGGCTGGGTTTTTTGTTTTAATCTTGGTGCTCATTTGTCATTCTAACTTTTGGAGTTTTATTCATGTTTTTAATTTATGTTATTCACATTGAAGACACTTGACAAAAAAATAGGGTATAAATCCTGTAAACAAAAAGTTTCATGGTTCAAGTAGAAGTGACTTTAGGAAGATATAAACAGAACTTTCCAGAAGGGAGGCTCTACCTGGAATGCTGTATTTCTACAAAGAGTTCTTGATTTGGCCCTCCCATCCACCTCTACTTGAATTAGTTGAAACACCTTCTCCTGTACCAGTTCACCTGATCACCATTATCTGAGCCTCACTTCTATGGGCATATTCTGATGACAAAAACACAATTCATGGTGGGTTAGCATGTCATGTGGTGGGAGAACTTCATTCCCATGGTGGGCAGACGACCCACGCTTGCTAATCTTTTCCTGCAAGATGCTTAGCAGGCGTCCATGGTGCTTTCCCTGTCATCTGATGGGAACCCCACAGCAACCATGGAGTCCAGAGGTAAAAGCAGCCACTACTTCCAGCAACACTCTTGCTGCCATGGACTGTCTCTATGGTCCGTGGCCATTTTTTTCCATTTCCCAAATAGAGCAGCTGCCACCCACCCGTTTAGCGGCATGTAGAGGATGGCAGGATGCACGGTTAAACTAAGTGACAGTAAGTATTCTAACCACGGAAGGTTGGGTAGTAGAACCACAGGGCACAGCATGTTTCTGCGATCCTGTGGCAGGGGCCCTGGCAGGGGTTAGTGTGCCACTCCACACCACGTTTCCTCCACCCACCCACCCACTCCTCTAACTGGGGTGTCCCTCTGAGAGATACAAGAGGCTATTCAGTGGTGGCTCCCTGACTATTTGAAATGTCCTCCCCAGGAAACTTCACCTGGCATGTTGCTCTCATTTAGTGCCATGTAACATTTCTATTTTTTCAGGCATTTAACGAGTTTAAAAACAATCTTTAAGCCTTTAAGTAAGATTTTATGGCTATTATATCTTTTACTGTTGCCCATTTTTGGGGTGCATTTTTGTTACTTTTTATTGAAAACTTTAGGTTTTATAGTTATGAGAGGGGTGGGCTGGATTTACTTCACTTTTTCCTAAACAAACATCTGCCAAAATCCACCAACCTTTGGATTAAAGAATTCTGGACCCAGGACTTTGTTTTGAGTATCAGAACTTAATGGACCTCACAATCCTGCACAAAAATCCACTCCTGGTTACCAACAGGGCAGGAAATGTTTCATTTTGTTGGTGCTATTGCTAAACAATTGAGAATAAAAAATCCTTTCTGATCTATTGCTTATCACACAGAGTTCTACCAGTAGATTCAGAGCTACCTTGTTCCCACCTCTGTTTTATTATGTATTTGTTGACTGCCCTAGGAACTCTTGTAGTTGAAGGAGCAGGGTATACATTAAATAACACAAAATAAAATATCTTTCAGTGATACAGTCTTCCCAGGCGCATACTACATGCCTTTTCTTTCTGCAGGTTCTTTATAATATTGTACAAATATAGCCTTACAGTAGGCCTTACCTCATCCACAAATGAAGGGCTATACCCCATTTTAAGTCTGATTCACCAAGACTTGCCTTCCACTGAAGAGGGCAAACCCTTTGTGTCTGACAGCAGAAGATACAGACTGCAAACATAAGAGTATCCCATTCTACAGTAACATTTTCCATGCATTTCTATAACCTGTGAACTGATTTTAAGGCACATGTGACTAACTGAACAGAGTGATGAAATTAGTCAGAAACATACTTATTTTCCAGCCACAACAAGACATCTCTATTTTAAGTTCCTGCTGATCCGATGAAATGACAGGTCTACTCAGAGACCAGGCTTGCATGTAACAGCGGCAAATCATTAGTTACTTAACCTGTGATTTGCCGCAGCGCATGCCAGGCACATTCCGCAGACTCTTTGATTACTCAGCCTTCAAAGACTGGCTCCATGAAGTCCAAACCCAGACCCTATTGGTTAAACATCCCACAGTTAACCGAACTACTAATTGCAGGTTGACTGTGCGTAGAAGAGTACATGGCCGCTGCGGCCCTCACCTGGTTTATCCACCAGTTCCTTTCTCACCTTTTATTTATTTATTTATTACATTTTTATAACGCCCAATAGCCGAAGCTCTCTGGGCAGTTCACAAAAATTAAAACCACAATAAAACAACCAACAGGTTTTCCCCCTACTTGTAGAAAGCAGGCCTCTAGTGCTGTCCCAAACCTGCCAGGGAGGGCACTGAGTGCATGTTTAGACAGAAAATGCCCTACAGCTCCCATCATGCTGGCTAGGGAATGCTGGGAATTGTAGGGCTTTTTCCGGCCTATACATGCATAGGATTGCACTCTAGGAATAGTTCCTAATTACTACAGCTTCTGACAAGTTTTGTTCTGGGAACTTGTTTCTAAACAGGCCAGAGTCATAACCTAGTCACGGATTGCTTAACCCAATGCAACAGGCATCCCTCCTTTCAACATATCAGAAATACAATTTCCAGAGGGGCAGCCATGTTAAGCTTTCAACAGCAAAAACAAGACGTCTTGCGGCACCCTAAGGAGGCTAGCAAACTTATTATGGCGTAAGCATTCGCGGAGTAGAAGCGTCCACTCCATCCGGTGCATTTTGATGACCGTGGACTGCGCCAGAATAGTCACGTACTGCAAGACTCTGTCGTTGTTTTATCAGAAATGCAAGCTAAACTAGGAAAGGAGCGAAGCTTGGATCTGGCTACCCTGCCTGCCTGAGTCCCTTTTTCCTCTCCAGCGCAAGGGAAGTCTGGCTAGGTTCCACATGCAAAGGAAGAAGCCCACGCACCCCCACGGCGCCGGTGATGTTGTCGAACCGCTCCGTGAGGTCCCGGTACTGGCGGTAGCAGTTCTGGCAGAGCGTCACAGGCCGGGCGCTCCGCACTAAGCAATCGGTCAGCCTGACGCTGCTGTTGGCGAAGCCCGCCAAGAGTTCCCTGCAGTCCGGCTCCAGCAGGTCCCCCGCGAGTCCCGAGCCCAGCGAAGAGAGGTCCCCCGCCGCCGCCTCCAGCACTTCCAAGGACAGAGCAGGGGCGCGGCCTCCCAAAGCCGTTCCTTCCCAGCCGCTTTGCAGCAAGAAGCTTCGGTTAGGAAGGAGATTCTCCCCGGCGCAGAGGCCCAGCAGAACGCCGGGTAGCAAGAGGAGCGAGGCCCAGTTCATGGCCGCTGCTGCTGCTCGCTGCGCCCGAAGAGGAAAAGAAGGACGATGCCCAAGAAGAAAGGAAAGCGGCGGCTTCTTCCGAGCACGGCGGTTACCAGAAGCGAGACACGGTCACGTGCAGCGAGGAGAAATGTTGTCAACATTCGGGAACTTGACCCGACGCGGCGTGTCATTGGCTGTTGGGGATTCGACATTCTTTGAGGGGCGGGGCCAAACTGGGTATTTCATTTAGCAGAATTCACCTGTGGAACGAGTAAGATAGGCAACTTACCTTTTTATCTATATATTTTGCCAGAATTAGTTTTATGTAACAGGACTATCTTATCCACAAGGGCTCAGGACGGTAGCAACATCATGCTGCTAGGAAATGTTTTTTTTAAAAAAAGTAGCTTACAAGGATGTAAGTTTCCGCACTCACCACTAAAATTCTTACTTAGCTCTGGTCAAAAAATTCCGTAGGCTTCGATCATTGCAAGGGTTACTTACTCCATAATTAGCCATTCACCCACTCATTGCTCAGTCCTATATACCTACTTGGAAGTAAATCCCATTGTGTTAAATGGGACTTACTCCGAGATGCATACTTGCAGCCTTACACTCATAATCAGAATGCTAAAAGATTGGATTGCTTTCCATGATTGTAAACTGTCTTGGGAAGACTGTAGAAATGCATTAAATATTTTTCATTTTAAATATTAATCAACAAAGAGATCTTGAGGTTGTCGTGGACAGCTCATTGATGATGTCAAACCAGTGTGTGACTGCTGTGAAAATGGAAAATGCCATGTTAGGCATAATTAGAAAAGGATTTGAAAATAAAACTGCCAAGATCATACTCCCCTTGCACAAATCTATGATGCAACCACACTTAAAATACTGTGTACAGTTCTAGTCACTACAGCTAAAAAGGACATTGTAGACTTTGAAAAAGAGCAGAAAGGAGCAACTAAAATGAGGAAAGGTTACAACAGCTGGGATTGTTTAGCTTAGACAAAAGGCAAGTAAGGGGAGACATGATAGAGGTGAACAAAATTGTGTATTGTGTGGAAAAAGTGGGTATGGAGACATTTTTCTCCCTCTCTCATAATACTGAAACCCAGGGTCATCCTATGAAGCTGATTGGTGGGAGATTCAGGACTGATAAAAGAAACACAGCTAAACTTTAGAATTTGCTTCCACAAGATATAGTGAGGACTAACACTTTGGATGGCCTTAAAAGGGGATTGGACAAATTCATGAAAGAGAAGGCTATCAATGGCTACTAGCCTTGATGGCTATATCCTACGTCTAGTATCTGAGGCAGTATCCCCATGTACTCTAGTTGTTGGGGAACCTGGGCAGAAGGGTGCAGTTGCACTCACATCCAGCTTATGGGCAACTGATTGGCCACTGGGTGAACAGAATGCTGGACTAGATGGACCCTTAGTCTGATCTAGTATAGCTGCTATGTTCTTATCCTCATGCCAAGAAGCAGATTTCCATGCAAATCCATCTGTAGTTTGCTTTTAATTCATTCAGTATTGTCAATTGCTCACTTTTACTTAAAGGATCCAGATGCTTTTCTGAATGCTTTCCTGCAGAAAAAGGTTTTGTTGTAGTCTTAAAGCTGCATAAACTATTAATACCATACTCGAGCTCACAACATTTCCTGGGTTGACATAGGGTGGTGAAAGAGATAACAGGGCTCTTGCATCTTTAATAGTTTTGCCTGGCCACTTTATTTTGAATTCTTAAAACTGTGGTAAGTAAGCAGAAGTGTAGGTCCTCATCCAGCTAAAGCTAATTATAACTAACAGCATGTTTACTCAGTAAGTAAGCCCCAGTAGTTGCAATCATCTCATTTTAATAGTTCAGATGAGATTTCCAGTCAAATGTTATGTGTGTGTTTTTGCAACTTGTGTTTGCATTGCATACTAGGGAAGGTTATAAAGTTTATAATAAACCTCAGTTCAGTGGGGTTTCCCAGATACATGTGCAATCTTAGATGCAACTATTGTTAGCTGAATTTGGGGCCTGGATAGCCATTGGCCACAGCAAAGCTGTGAAAAGATGTTGCCAACATACATGTGAATTCCTCTCTAGGTGTCAGCTGATACCATTGGATTTCTGAGATTATTCAACAGCAGTTAAAGTATCCCACAAACTGGGCTTATTTTAATGTGAATGAGTATAGTATCACAAATATGCAGATATCAGAAGAATGCAAAAAACATAATACCATAACTTTTAGGGGTAAATATGATTTACTTTTCTGTTCCAGTATTAATGTGTGGTGTATTTTTCAAATAAATGGCAGAGTTTGATGTGACAGATATTTTTGAAGAAGGATCCATAAGTTAAAGAATTGTCATATTTTACCAAAATTATAGTTTGGGAAAGGGGGATTTGTTTTGTGTTTTTTGTTTTGTTTTTTACAATTTCTAATGGGAAAGGCACCTGTAGAAGCTGTTTCTTGCATTGAAATATTTACATAGAATGTTCTTTGTAAACTGAACACAATGAAAATGCTATTTTAATGCACCTGTTGGCTTTCTATTTTTTTAAAGGAAAAAATAAGGGTTTTCTGTTGGTGAAACCATAACAAGGAAAGAGTTCAGTTTTAATAAGCAATCATACTATTTTGAAAAAGATTCCTCTTGAAATAAGTTTACACAAATTTATAGGAAGAAAATTCTACATTTGAGCAATTTAGTGGTATGTCATTTCTAAGGATTTTGACAAGCTCCTAGTTGCTTTACTCATATGCTTCTAATTAAACCATAATTGTGCCATTCCTTGTAAAATGAAAGAAATACTGGGTATCTTTTGTGACAAGGGAACAGGATGATCCTTCTAAAAAGAACAAAACAGAGTTGAAAAAAGGAATGGAAGCATATGAGAGTGACTCTTGAAAGCAAAAAAAGGAATACCAATTTTTGATTGATGTCAGTTCAAGGAACACAATTTTAAACGATAATGTATGCTCCAAAACTTCTGAACTCTTTTTGAAAATCAGTTTGTACTGGCTCAACCACCATCTTTTTGTAGTCATAAGTGCAGTCACAGAAAGGAATGTTTTGCAGTAATATGCAACTCAATAGAATTACTTGCTCCTCATTAAACAAGATACTGGTCACAAGAACACATCCTATAGTAGGCCTATGTGCAGAAGAAAAAAAATAACTTCAAAGGCTGCCTCAGTGGTTCAGATAGACAGTGGCCTGGTTCAGACAACATGGTTTAGTGTGGTGTCTGAACCAGGCCAATGTGCTTTGCCTCCCTTGGCTCATTTTTCAAAGCCTTGAATGAGTTCCCCACTGACTGTAATGAGAATATCAACAAATGCCAATAACTGGGGGGGTGGGGAGAATCTGGCAGAATTGAATGAAATTTGTGGTATAATAACACCTTCTGAAGGCATGGAGCCTACCAAATATTAAACACATAGAAGCAGACATTAGGGTGTGCACAGAATTGAAGTCTGAGGTAAAATATTATTAAAATTTGTTGTTAATTTAAAAAAAGAAATAATGTATTTTGAAAGCTAATACTTACTTATAAACAACAGTAATAGTGAGAGATGAAGAGGTCAGCTCTAACTGAAGCTTAATTGCTTCTTTGTATTCTAAGGGCACTATCCTATTGTGATTCATGGCTAGATCTACACTACTGGTTTGTAATGGTATTGAAGTGCTCTTATAACTGTTGGGGCATATTATACATTCTATCTACTGCTTTCATGGTGTTATTTCCTGCTTTTTATTCCGCATTATGCAGAATACCACAATGTCATTGTGGTCCCAAGAGGTATAAATGCACAAGAGGGATGTAGCATTACCATGATGGGATCATAATGATTTGACACAAGGTGTGGATCTGGCCAAGGTCAGCCTCTGAACTTGGAGAATGACAGGTATCCTATGCATAGTGGGAGCAGAATTTTATCTAGACAGGTGTTTTCACCCTTCTAGCTGTGGCATCTGGGAGGGGGAAGAAAGGAGGCTGGGATGGCCTAAGGCAGCCTCCCCAGTCTCCTCCCCAGTCTCCTCCCCGCCCCACCCCACCCATTGGCACCTGTTTGGGACCTCATAGAGGCAGCCACTGTGGTTCTCTCCTTGTCCACTGCAAGGGGAGGGGGAGGAGGCAGGGAGCTTAGACTCCTGGGTCCAAGGACTGCTGACTCCAACCTTGGATCCAGGCATCTGAAATAACATATGCCCCCCATAGAATATTAGTATTAGATAGAGGATCAAAAGTGTCAAGTTTTGATAGGTCATTTACTAACATTCTGTTGGACTGGATTGACTGATAGTTATAGGCCAATGAGTTGGCACATGATGAGCTAATAGTAGGTCATTGGTCAAAGGGTCCTGCCTGAAATGTTATAAAAGGGCAAGTCACCAGGATGGAGATGCTTGACAGTGGAGATGGAAGAAGAAGAGCAACATCCTCAGAAGTGACAGGAGACAAGCTGAGATCACTGAAAGCAAAAGCTGCAAGAGCTAGCAGGAAAAGAAGACACAGAGGCAGTTCTCCAGGATAGCTTCTGGCCAGAATCTAGAAAGCAGTTGATCTCGGGAAGCAGGGAGTTTTTGGAGGAGGCAGCTGTGAGACCTTGGCTGTGTCCTGGTCCTCAAGTCCCAGGTCAAAAACAAGACTTTAGGGGAAACTGCAGTAAGCCAGCAAGAGAAAGAGCATTGCTCTCAAGAAGCTGATGGTCCATTGTGAGTGATAGATGATAGATTCTACTTAATTCTGTATCCTTTCAACAAGTCCAGGACCAGAGGAAGAACTTCAAGCCTTTTCTTCTGTGTCATTATAAGGAGCTAACTAGGGTGGAGTTAGAGAAAGGGTAATTCTTATATGAGTTTTATTTAGAGAGATGGAAAAGATATAATAGTTTCTTTAAGGTGACAGTACACATTTAATGTAAAATGATTGCAATTTGTTGATATCTAATCTTATATGGTAATAATATACATTAAAAGGTGTTAATAAAAGGTAATTGTTTTATCTTCTAAACCATTTTTCATGCATGTTCATCATATGCCTAATACCCTACTACTGTAATATTGATGGTGCACTAAGGAGAAGTTTTGAGGAGAGGGTTGGTGGCAGTGGAATTTAAGAGATAAGGAATTAAATTGAATTCATAAATTAGTCTGAAGAAGGATTGGTAGCCAGATTCTCAACAGTTTGGTGTCCTAGCATTGGGATTTCCAAACCAAGAGCTCAGGATTTTCAGAGGAGGTTATGAATACAAAATAGGATTTCAGGCTTTAAAAAGAACAAACATTTTGTTCTCTCATCAATTTGCATAAAAGTCACAAATGCTGTAATCCTAACCATATTTATTACTGAGAAGTAAATCCCACTGAGTTCAACGGAGCTTATTCCCAGATAACTGGGTATAAGATTGTAGCTGTCAAAGTTGCCTTTCTATTGATACAAGGGCTAGGAAATCAGTGTTGTGTATATTTAGTTTTCACTCCAAACTAAGAGAACAGACATTAAATCTAATGTTAGTCTTATGAAGAGTAGATCTATTGAGATGAATGGCATGCGTTAATCTTGACTAACTGATGTCCCATTCATTTCAGTGGATCTACTCTATGTAAGACTAACATTGGATTAAATCCCAGGTTTCCCCTGAAGTTAATCCTTGAAAGAAGGCTGTGTATTGGTAAGTGGACAAATTCTGGGAGACCTCAGCCTCTCCTGGAGTCCCAATCTGGCCCTCTGGGACTATCCAGGCCATGGGACCTTTCACCCAACTACCAATATTTTGGTGGTTTCCCAGCAGTTTTCCCCCACTATTCTAAAAGGTTGAAATGCATCTCCTAAGGCTTAGTTTCTGGTAGCAAGAACTTTCAGCTAGAATATGTCAGTATTTTTGGTCCTACATACTTTGTCATTGGCCCTGCTCACCATTGGCATGCAGCCTATGAGAGTTTCTCCAAAATTGAATTCAGTCCTTACGCTGAAAGAGTTCCCCATTGCAGCCTTATAGTAACAATCTTATATAAGAATATGGTAGTGTAAGCCCTATTTGTCAAGATCTACCAGACTGATTTAGCTCAGTATTGTTTCAAACTGAAGCTCTAACAGGGTAGGCATGCAGAAATTTTTTAAAAATTGAAAAAGTTCAAAGCTTGAGCTTTAATAGCAATTAATTTTCTTCATGCCCAACAGCAGGACAGCCCCTCCGCCAGCAGGATGACAGATAGCTCTGCTTGGCCAATAATGTGGCATGAAGGCAGGCCCCAGGTGCAACCACATTATTAAGCTGTCTCTGCCAGTGGGAAGAGGACAGAGGAGGCCAATCGGGGTACATGTGAGAGAGGGAGGGGCCACACTACATGCACATTTGGGAGGGGGGATTCACTCTGTATGAGTCACATATTCACAAGCCCTTAGTGAGGGGACTGAGGGGGGTGGAAGCAGGAAAGGAGCAGAACTCCTAGCACCCATGGCAACATGGACTTTGCACTAATAAAGAAGAATGATGGGAGATGGGGAGCCTTGGAATAGGTGCACTTAAAAGCTAAAAATATATTGAATTGAATATGGCATAGTGTAAGTAATGAAGAGAAAGCAGCAAAGGAATAACATCATCAGTTTTAGTGATGAAGAAGAAGAAAAAATAAGTTGACCTGAAGAATGAAACACGGGGCGGGGGGGGGGGGGAAGCTTAAGAAGAGATAAAGGCAATCCAACAACCAATAATTATATTGATCCAATGAAGATAAAAGCAAAGAATGAAATTAAAAAATGGAAAGAACAGGTATTTGCAGTTGATGGAATAGTGGATAAAGGAAGGGAAGAATTAAAAAGAACACATCCACATTTCTAGCAAAATATTTTTTAAAAAAATACTCAGTTACTCAAGGGTCTCACTTGAAGTAGATAGACCAGAGTCTCAGGATATGTCCTAATGTGCAGGGACAGCCCAAGGCATCTTGCTGTCTGAGATAAAGGAAAGATGGTGCCCTCCCCTCATTCCATGTCCAGAAGCTTGTCGGCCTGGCATTTGAATTTACTTCAACACTGCTATGTTCTCCGCTGCACTGAGGGAAGCAGGATAGCTTGGGTGTTGCAAGGTAAGCCACATGGACCACACATGGTCCAACTCATTGCTACTGCTCCCTGCCTCCTAGCTTCTGCCCAGATGGAGCAAATCAGGCTCCCTGACTGAAGTGCTAGCTAGAGGAGCTCCTGACAGAATTTTGACCAGGAACCTAATTATATCTCCCTATGCTCTGACCCAGATCATAGGGAGTCAGGGGCAGGGAAGGAATCTGGATTATAGTAGAGTTTATTCCTAAAAGGAAGGATAGACCACAGGGAAGGAACTGATTAGCTATCTATACACGCCATGGCCAGCCCAAAAATGCTAAGATGCATGCGAAGCAAATAGCACATGACAACTGGATTGAAGCTATTTGCTTAGCAGGCATTTTAGTATGGTGAACTATTTATATGCTTGTAGCACATTGAAGTCTGGATTATTCTGGTTGAATGTTTCTAGTAGTATATGAATGTGACACTTTTTATCACATTCCATATTATTCTATAAGCATTAGAGATTGTTCACAAGAAACACATAAATACTTTATATATACACAAGTGGTTTATTATGGATTTCTGAACAGAAATGGCAATTCACTTGACTTCCCAGGACAGGAGGATCATGGACTGCTGTCGTAATCTCCTGCCTGGAATAGCCTGTAGTTCTCTCCTCCAGTCAGTGGAACAGGGAGCCAGTGTGTGATCCAAAGATCTCCTGATTCAAACATATAATGCCTGACACAGAAAGAGCTAAATAGGTGCATGACTTCTGAGTCCTGATTGGCTAGTAACCGCAGGAATTTTGTAATCTTCCACTGCTAGTAACTAAGGTTTAGGAGACCACCAAATTATTGGTGTTTGGGGAAAAGGGGTGAGGCATCTGCGAAACCCTGGAAGGCCAGACTGGAACTCCAAAGAATATTGGATTTGGGCCCTGGGACTGAGGTTCTGCACCACTGCTCTAAATACATTTCTACTTGGCCCATTTATATCAAAGGTGGAGCTGCTTTTTCCATTGGACAAAACCACTTCCATTAATAGTCCATCTTTACTGGTCTCAAATTTCCATAAATAGTGACATATCACTACAGTATTTTATCTTTTGCAACTATCTAATGAGGAATCTAAAGATGTTCTTCCTCAGCCCATCTTCTTTGCAGAGATACCTGCATGTGGTCTGAATCCCAAGACTCTGCTCAGGGAGGTAAAATATAATTAGCTAGCTTATGTATTGATTTTATTTGTAATATTTTATACTACCTTTTTGCCAGAGTCACCAAGATGATGTACAATAAAACAACAATAAAAACATGAAAATATGAAAACTGTAAGTCTGTGTGTGATTTGATTCCTTCCTTTATCTTTTTCTAACCTCCCTTTTCCCAAATAACCTTTTTATAATTGACATTTGCATTATTTTAAAAGGGCATTTCTCTAGAATTTCTCACAAAAAAATATCTCCCCACGTGCTAAGATCACAAGGGTGGTGAACTATGCCTTGTCTTCTTAGGGTACTTCACTAGATTTGGTTCTCTGGGGTTTGGGGAAGTAAATTCAATGCTCCTTACTGTTTAATATTTCTAGAGCTGAGTTTAAGGGAGGACATTCTTGGCTTTAGAGTCTAGAAATGCTCTAAGCGGCTGAACAGCCCATGGTGTGGCAGGAAGTTTAGCCTGGTTCGTAGCACCCTATCATAATCATTTTGCGGGGAGTTGAAACCCTTATACACAAAAAGTTGGGCCAGTAGAGAAAGTCTCATCCCTTGCTCCTGATCTATCACAATACTTATTCAGGTACCTGAGACCAAATCCATTTAGGATTAGTACAGTACTTTGAATTGGGCTTGGAAATGAACAGTCAGCCAGTGTGGTTCTTTTGAAACTGGTGAGATGTGATCCAAATGAACTGTAACTATTGGAATTCTGGTGGATGCTTTCTGAACTAATTGAAGCTTCTGGGCCATTTTCAAAGACCTATGTGCATTGCTGTAATCTAGCTGGGAGGTTGCAAGGGCATGGATGGCCATGGCCAGATTATCTGTGCCCAGGAGTAGTCACAGCTGGCCTCTGGGGGGGGGGGGAAGCTGGATCCAGGAGAACCCTCAAACTGTGGGTCTTTTAGGGAGAGTGCAGATCCTTGCAGAACTGACAGAACAACAACTCCTTCTACATGGGAACCATCCACAAAATGGCACCTCTACCTTCTCAGGATTCTGCTTCAGTTTATTGGCCATCATCCAGCCCACTCAACATAACTTACCAAAGTACAACTTTAAAAGACAAAATAATAGATAAATGATTGCCTTTACAATGGACGCATTAATATACAAAGATATTTCAGAATAAAAAATACAATCCTAAAAATGCAATCTTAAATACACACACACACACACACACACACCTATGAGCTATGATAACAACTGTAACATTCTAAATATAATCAAAGTCTACCTATGCTTCAAATGTATATCAAATGAATGCAACTTAACAGCCATGGCTTCCTCTCTCCACCCCTTCCCATACCTTTAGAATTACAATTTAGTGATGGTATTGAGACTCTGTTAGATCTCCCTACCATAAACTCTTTAAAAAAAAGTTCCCAGGATCTGCTGGGCAAAGGGAACCTTAAGTCTACAAATTGTATATCAGTTTTTATCTGTGATTTAGTCTGTGGTATGGTTATGCCACAGGAGAAGATATTAACTCAAATCCACGCAGAAATTGCTTTTGGGAAAAGCACATGCCAGTTGCAAGGAGAGACATACCCAGTAATCTATTTTGGTTCACCCTAACAACACAATCTTAGACATGTCTGTCTACTAGGGAGTAAGTCCCACTGAACTCAATGACACATACTCCCAGATATTATAAGTGTATAGGATTGCAGCCTACGTAAGACGATATCTCCATCCCCAGAAGGTCTTCGGAGCTTTCTACAACAGCCGTTTTTCCAGGGATCATCCCTGTGCATGCAAATGACACACAGGGGATCCCGGGTGAAGGCAGGGACGATCCCTCCATTTTCCTGGGATAATTTATTTATTTTATTTTAAACATTTGTATCCCGCCCTATATCATAAAGATCTCAGGGTGGCGTTCAGATAGTCCTTAGGTGTAGAAAGGGCCTTCGTTTCCTTTTCGTCCTCTTGTGTCAGCCTTTCAGTAACAAAAGGTTTACTTTTTCTCTCTTCTTCGGTTCTCTCTTCCAAATTCATGAAGGAATGCACACGTCCGGTAAAGATAATAAAAGCGCCCTTTCCAGTATCTTCCACCAGGGGTCGACTTTGATTCTTATTTTCCCCAATGAGGTTCCGAGATCTTTATTCATTTTGATAAACCCGTTTAGTAGATGTGTTCATTCCGCACCCACTGTCTTCTTCCCACACTTTCAAAACAATACAAAACTGACCTGGTATCTAAGTTACTGAAACCAGTCTAGCTTCAGCCCTAATCACTAGAACACAACCCTCATAAAGTTAGGATCTAAGGCTTTTCGGTCTTCTTTTTGCTCTGTCTGAACCCCAACTACAAGTAAAACTTCCAAGGAGTCGCTACAGGTCTCAGTGAGGACTCGATATTCATGGAGAGGAAAGAAGAGAAGAATCTAATTAGCTACATTTTAAATCTTGATTACATTCACTTTTTAAATGAATGCAAAAATTATACGTGAAAAACGCTGCGTGGGAGAGGCTAGCGGAGATTGGGATGGTAAAAATCTGATCTGATCGCAAATTGGTTTAAAATTGAAGGACTCTTATTGTTCAAAACTGTCCCCTTTGGACAGATGATTCCTCAAAGGCCTGTGAGCATTCGAAAACCTCCAGAAATTAGTGTCAGAAGAGGAGAAAAACAGAAAATCCGCTTGCTTCGCTGTCCCTAAATCCGTGACCCAAAGAACAATCTAAAACATTAGCGAGTATTTTAAAGCTGTCTCAAGGAGATCCCCCCCCACCCGCCACCCGCCACCCACCAAAGGTAATTTTTTTGCCAGTTTTGCAGCAAGCCCAACTTCGACCTTGAAAATTCTTGAGGCTGCAATCCTTTACACATTGAGAATAGGCCCCATTAAACTCAATTGGACTTACTTCCAAGTAGACATGCATAGGTTGTTGACCATGAGGTCAGGCCATTAGTGTGACGCCTGGTCCCAAACTTTTCCTCTCGATGGCTGTGAATAGTGTAGATACAATCCCGACACCTGTTTAGCAAAATACTTTTCATTAAGTACCAGCTGATGGTTTTCTTTCTGAGATCCACCTAATTGCACTAGGGGAGAAATATCCGCCTTTTATCCACGGGATTTAGGAATGATAGTCTGGCATGTTAAACTCATTTCCTAAAGATAGTGAGTCAGGCTCATGGAACGCAGGAGGACTTACTTACGAGTAAGGCTGCTTAGGTGGTGAGATTGATGAGTGTGACTTTGGTGACAAGGTCTGCCTGTTTCCCGCCCCTTACTTTCCCCAACTCTCACTGTTTATGGTCTTCTGCCTTGGGATTTGGCTGAAATGTTTATTCGTCAATTTCACTTTCGCCAGCAATGGAGATTTATTTTTATTTTTTTTAATATACATTTTTGGTTATTTTCACCGAGACGATATTAATTAAAAGAAATACATGATTAAAAAGTAATGAGTTGAATAAAAATTATCTCCGCTCATTTTCTGATTATGTTAATTGTTAAAAACCCTTCAATCACGCTGTTGCAGTCAATGGGTTTTAATGCGAAATTAGTGGGCTCTTGATAACTTACAGTCCAGAATAATCCTGGCAGTTTAGTCATCATTCCTAATAACGAGGATGTTGCTAGGATGAGAGATTTCTACATGATTTGGCTACATTAAGCCCTTCCTGCCCCTCCTCCCCCCACATCGAAGAGTGCCTCGCTCAAGTACACAACTTTCTGCATATTGTTAACCAGCCAAGCTGAGCTGTACTATATCATTTGCCGAAAAGTCGCCGTCTTAGTTTGTGGCAGCAAAATAGCAGAGTCCAATGGCGACTGCAGAAGCCTATTTTATGAGATGCATATAATAAATAAGCCAACGAAAGTTTACAGCACAATACATCTGATGCAGCCTGATCCTATAAGACATGTTTACTCAGAAGTAAATCACTCTGTATTCAGCAGGTTCTCCCAAGTAAGTCTGCATAGGATTGCGGCTCTAGTGCTTCATGATAAGGATTCTCTTGTTTTTATGTCAATTACAACACTCACCGGGAGATGTGTATTGCTCTGAGCGATGTTCATCCATAAGAAAACAAAATGCTAAGAGTTGATTAGCACAGGGAAGATCACAGCCTGTCAAGATGGTTCCTGTGCTACACTCATTTGACTGTGGGTGAGATGTTTTTAACTCGACGTTTTGTTATAAAACAAATAAGTAATATCATTATTCCGCTCATTTGTAGCATTTTAACAGTTAGTCGTTTATATTCCTAAATTTAACATTTAGTCGTTTATATTCCTAAACAGGTCTCTAAGCCATCCGGTTGGTTTTTTTTATGAATTTACCGGAGGAATATGGGAGAGCCACGGTTCTGTATAATATGAAGTGGATGTTCCCATTTTTGTGTTTTAACCGATTGCCGCTTTTAATTGGCGGTCCACGTGCCATTTGGAAACAGCTCTCCACTCCACTCTTTTGACCACAAGCTGATTTTGACACAGGACTAATAAACGGATCTCGCGATTGTTTCAAATGCTGTTACACACGCCAGGGGTTTGGAAATTCTCTGATATAATTATCATATATCCAGCGAGGAGAAAATAGAGCTTTGCCAGCTGACCTATCTTAGGAAAACTCCCGAAACTTGTATCAAGAAGTCGTATTTCATGTTTGTCTGACAGTTCCCATTCACTTCAATAGTCTACTCTAAGTAGGACTAGCCAATAACTTTAGTTTCTGACATTGATGGATCAATGTGAATCCAGCCACCCTGATGCTCTCTGGGTAACCCATTTTCTGGCTGTTGCCTAGCTAAATTCGCTCGTTTAGTTTGAGCTTTTAATTGATCTCAGTCCTAAAATGGGTCCGGGTCCTGTTATAACACTTCAAAGTTGTAAAGGAATCGGGCTGCTTGTTGTTGTTTTTGTTGCTGTTTTAAATTGAATTATGTGCATCGTCTGCGAGCAAAAGCGAGAGAAATAGTATCGGTGGACGTAGGACAGATGAAGACAGGATGATAGGGGAGAAGATAAGGGCTCATAATCTGTTGTCGTTCCTACTTGCCGCACCTCCCCCCACCCCCAAGTTGTTTTATCTCGCTCCCACCCAGCCTGACACTAATCAACTAGCTGGGTTTTCTAACGTGTGCATGAAAGAAGGTGGGGGGGGGAGTCAGCCAGGCCCTCTCGCGTGTAATAATTCCCCCTTGTTCATTTTCCTATTTGCATCCCCAGTTAGCTGAAGATCATGTTAATAAATAACAATGAAAGGGAAGCGCCTCTATCTAGAGGGCTTGTCGGCAACATTTAAAAAGCCAATAGAGTTTATAATTCTACTCTATCATTTCTTATTGATTAGAGTAATCAAGATAAAAAGCTAGCCGGGCTCGGCGAAGTTCAGTAGCATATCATTAAAGATAAGAGTCAGTTAATTCTGGAGCAAGGAGAGGGTGATGGTGCCTGCGCTGAAGAGTTCATTTGCATGAGATGCTGAGCCCAGTAACAAGAGGACAAAAATCACTAATTAGGGATTGCAGAGTGCCTCCCGCGCTCGTCAAGCACCCTTCGGAGAGCTGCGACGATGCAAAGATCGCACTTTTATGTAAATCCGGGCCAGGACACCGCAGTCGAAAGGTTGCCTATAAGCAGCGATTCAGTCTAACAAGGAAGAGAGACAGCCCCAAGATGCAACCTCGTCGCAACGAGGACACCTACCCCGCGTGAGTGGCTGAGGATCTTGCCTTCCAAAAGGCTGAGGGAAACAGCTCCACCTTCCTCGCCTTGCTGCTAAAAAATGACTCCCGCGATGCCCAATTGTCTACCTTGTTTTGAAATCTGGATCCCAGCCATCCTCTCACACTTAAAAAAAGAAGAAGTGTCACTTACAAAGTAGTTGCTATTACGCACACTACGGATAAAACAGCAGAGCGCCCGGTTTAGCGAAATCCCGCAGCCAGAAGGAGGGACTTTCAAAAGAGTCATTTACATCCAGGCCATAATAATCCCAACTACTTACTTCAAAGACTTTGACGGTAGTTGGACTACCCCGGGAAGAGGTCCGAGTAATTCATTTTTGATAGTCTTCAGGAAGCAAACTTAATAGCAAAAACACCAGGCATAGATTTCAAACCAATGTATATTGTAAAGCTCTCTTTCTCTATCACTCGTCAATCTCAGTAAAGAATGTGTAAGTAAGAATGGTTACATGGTACACACATACACACAGAGACACAAACACACACACCACCTGCAAACAGGGATTAGAGACTGTAAACACGTTTCTATACATATTTAGAGTACCAGACTCTTCATCAGGCCAAATCTAAGTTACAACCCTCAGCTAATTTATTAGATCAAAGACAGCATTTACGTTGCATCTCATATTATCTTTGAACACAGTAGTTGTCTGTGTCATATTGTCTTTATCTTCTTTACAGAAAAGAAAAGAAATTCAGCAAGGCTCTAGGCCATCAAGTTAGTGTCTGTATCTCAGCCATTTTCCATTCAGAAGTCCAAAACTTTGTGTGTAATAAGGCACAGAGAGTACAGTGGTAACCACTAACCCAGAAGATGAGTTGGAATTGATGAGGTGGGCCAAACTTGATAGGCTTTGGCCTTTAGCCTGAGAAGTAGATTTATTTTAAATTTGTGGAGCTTAATTCTAAATAAATATGTTTCAGATGGAATGTTTCGATGTTTTTTTCAGATAGTACATGTGTTGTTGTTTTTCTAATCTAGCGTCTTTAAAAGCAAACCTAGGAGAAGTCTCCATGATTATTTTAAACACATACACACACTAAAACAAATTCCTTCCCTTTCATACCAAATCAGTGCTCATATGCAGGTGGCTCAATTTATTTATTTTATAAAGGAAAGATAAAACAGTGTGTGTGTGTGTGTGTGTTTAATGGATTAACATTAAATGAAACAAGAGTTTCTGATAACCCAAATGAATGTGCCCTGCAGTTTAACAAACAAGTTCATTTACAGTAAAGGCATCTAAGGTCTTTGGATAATAACATTTCCCGGCATCAAATCAGGTCAAAGAAATTAGTAATTTCTTGTCAGAGGACACTATTCCCCGACTTTCCCAAAATGCAATCGATTTGAAATGGCTCAAAAGAAGCAAAATCCCTGGATTTTATGGAGACCATGAGCCAACCCGCCTCCTCTTGAGATAATTTAGGGGCAATAAGCAGTCGGTGGTTTTCTCCCATCTATAAAGTTGTTTACTAGTCTCAACCAAACCCTCAATCATTCACACCAGTGCTTGGCAGTCGGCTATTTAGTGCTAACTTCGCCCCTTGCTTGGCTGCAGAGTAAAGGAATCACGCCCTTAGATTGGTTAATTGTAGGTGTCAGCGTGGAAAGTGGCAGTGTTTGTCGTCTCTCTAAAGTCTCCATGCCTCTTCTTCTCAATAGCTCCCTCCCTCTCTTTATCAGCTCTGCCTCCATTTCTCTCCCCACTCTCCCTCCCCACAACTCCAGCCCTCTTCTCCCCATCTCATACAGGACCAGGCTGATGAGACCAACTGAAATGGCAGGCTGGTTGAAGTCCTGAGCGCCCACTCGTCAGCAGGCAACTGTGTACATAGTCTTCCGACTGTCTACACAGTCGGAAGAAAGTCCCACTGGGTTCAGTGGCACTTACTCCCTAGTAAATGTGTGTAGGACTTCAGCTGAAGTTGCACACCATGTAAAAAGGCATTTTGCTGCCTGATGAACATCCAGAGTCCACTCTTTTGCTTTCCTCTCGCAAATGCATATGCTCCTCCTCCCAGCATCACAAAAGGCCCTCTTTTCATATAATCTCTCCGTGTGTGTGTTTGTGTGTGAGAAAGAGAGAGAGAGAGAGAGAGAGAGAGAGAGAGAGAGAGAGAGAGAGAGAGAGAGCACAAACTCTCCTCACACACGCTGCTCACAGACATGTGATGTATTTTAGGCAGAAAATCCACAAACTGCCGTGGATGGAAACGTGTGCCTGAGATCAGTCCCTCCCTCACACTTGCCATTTTTCCTTCTCCCTGCACATGGACACACTTTTGAGGAGACACTCAACTTCCAACTGAGAAGCGGCATATCTACCAAACATGTCCTGTCACTTCAACATACCTCTGCATACACACAACACACTACCATATTTTTGACGAAAAACACTTGGTCTCTCTCCCTATCACACTTCCACACTCAGTGGAGCCATCAGGGCAGGACTTTGGGGTAGAAGTCCAAGGCGCCATGCAACAGAATAAGCAGAAGCCCACACACACACACACACACACACAGAGCAGGGCAAGCTTAACACATTTTTAAGAGAAGTAATACACATACTATCTATTCTGAATTCACACACTTGGGACAGTGTTTCCTCTAGGATAAACATACTTCAGACTTCGTCCTCTGTCATACTTCCATACACACTATATAGTCATCAACATTTTCTGTGAAAGTACACCAGATGCCTTCGGGTCTCTCTCTCTCTCTCTCCTGCACCCACCACCCACACCACTTTTCTAAGTTTCAAACAATTACACTGCAATCCTATACACAATTACCCGAGAATAACTTCCACTGAACTTAATAGGACTTACATCTGACTAAGCATCCATAGGATTGCACTGTTAAATTGTGTAACACATAGACACATTTCATTTCATATCTTCTTGCCGCACAAACACACTGTATCTATTCTCTTTTCTCTCTCTCCCACTGTACACCTTGGCCTCATTTGTAAAAACAAACAAACACCAACCCCACATTCTTTCAGCAAACACTCGTTCTGATTAAAAAAAAAACATTCTCTCGCACAATCTGAAGATATTTTCTCTCGCTCAAGTTAATAATCAGCACGCACATCAGTTTCCCGCGCTTTTCTTTCCAGCGTTCTCCTTCGCACAAGACATGATTCTGAGGTGACACTTGGTTTCCCTTTCATAACGTCGGTAACACATGTCCTGTGTCACACCATCATACGCCCCCCACCCCGCTCGCTCGCTCGCTCTTTCTCTCTCACACACACACTCACACGCGCGCGCGCAATTAATTTCCCGCGCTTTCTGTCCTAATTTTCTTCCCTGTCACACAAGCACAGACATCCCGAGGAGACGCTCTGCCTCTCTCCCTGAAGCAGAATATCAGCCATACGTGTCCTGTCACACCAACACATGCAGCCCGTCCACCACGGTCTCTCTCACACCCATCCAGAGCCATTTATTCAATTATAAACGAGGAGGAGAAGGCTGAGAGCTTTGCCATTTCTTCCGCCTCGCCTGCCTATGCCTAGCTCTTTGGACTTTTGTCTAGATATGTGGCGGAGGGCTCCTTTCCCCCTCCTTGTCCTTCCCATACAGAATAAAGTCAGTCTGTATTTAATGGTTATGGCGGATGTGAGGAGGATTTGGCAAATGAAGAGGCCTTTTGCTCTCAAATATTGCTCCTTACGTCGTGTGAGTCTACCAACCCACCACGACCCCATATTCTTCTCCGGGTGTCTGACTCGAATGACAAACGAGCTGATTTTTTCAGTACATCGCTGGGAAATGTAGTGGGTGATAATAGAGATTTCTCTTTCATTTTTTACGCTTGACTTGGTTATTGTTGCCTTTCTTTTCCCGTGATTCCTTCTAAGGATTAGCTCTGACTTCCCCACTATTGGCGGTCAAAGTGGCCCAAACTCTGGATGACAATTGATGGGGATCAAGGGATTGCCCATTCTGTGCCTGTAAGGACTGATTTGTGCCAGAGAAACTCATCAAGTACAGGCGAAGAAAGAAGGGAAGGGGGGAGCATTTGGGGGTAAATGTATTCATTGAGCCGGGTTCTCTCAAATTGCTTCGAAGTTTTCCTAATGAAAAGTAACGCTTGCAGCAATCAACGGCTTTTTGACGGATTACAAACCTGGGTAGGACTATGGGGAACTGGATTTTTTTTTAAAAAAGTGCCCCCGGCTTTAGCATGGGGGCAACTCACCCACAAAAGTAAAAGGACGAGGGGTCAGTTAGCAAAACACAAAGCTGAGGTTTTGATGCATGTAGGAGTAATGAAAGGTGCATTAATTTATTAACATGGTGCAAATCGGGGGGGGGGGGAGTGGAAGAACAGTCCAAGGGATCATTAACTCCCTACTCGAGGCACCCACCCAAAAGATGGGATTTACATCAAAATAGTAAGAAGAAGAAATAGAGAAAGAGAAAGACACACACACACACAGAGTGAGAGAGAGAGAGAGAGAGAGATCTGGGCAGGGAATGAAGTGCTGGACAAAGTTCATTAAAGCTGGGAATTAGTGCGGGGGTGGGGAGAGAAACCTGACTTTATCCCCAGTAAGAGCACAGTTTCAGACATTGATCTGCCCTTAATAGAAAGTTCCCTCTTCGATCATATTATTGTCCTTCACATACAAACACAGTGTGGGCCTGATCTTTCATGGATTTCACGTGAAATGTGACTCAATTCACTGAACTTTGGCCACGAGCTCCTCTTAACTTATATAAAACAAAACGCAATATAATATAATGATTAAAAATAGTAAGTGGTAAAAATAAATCTCTTCCCCTAAAACGCACCCCAAGGCCTTCAGGCGTAGTTCCCTTATATCGCAAACATTGAAATCTGTCCCCCCCCCCTTCTTTAAAACAACAACAACAACCCAAAACCAAAGCAATTTTATTTTACAGGGAATTTCAGGAACAGCGTCTATCCTTGAACATTAGCAACAACTGAAGGGAACGCAGGAATCTGACTTTTTCGGCTCCGCTGAACTGACGCTTAAAAAAAAAAAAAAAAAGAGGGAAAAAGCAAGTCCTTCCCCGCCCCCATCTCCTTTTCACCAATTCCCTGACAGCTACTAAGCAAAGAAATGGCTGGGAGTTCAGAGAAAGAAAAGTCCCTGGAACTTTGTGACACAGAAGATATGTTGTAATTATTCCATGCAGATCACAGTAATCAAAGTTGTCAGAGAAAGGACTCGATTCCCCCCTCTCTTTCCTTCCCCCACCCCCCGCCTATCCACGCCACCCCACCCCACCTCCTATCTATTCTCCGTTCACGTCAAGTTTAGCGGTTTTCTCCCTCCTCCTTCTCCTCCTTTCTCTTCCATCATTATAGAGTCCGAATCTTTAAGTCCTCCTCTCTTGCTCTCCCTTGTTCTTAGGACCGCTCGATTCTTCTCTTCCCACCTCTCTAAATACAACGTCGTTTTAAAACATGCTTTTAATTTTAAATAAACGAAAACAAACCTAATGTGATTAATTAGAAGAATGCCGAAGAATTAGAAGAGAGGCTATAGAGAGAGAGATGGTAGGAAAAGAGACACACAAACACTGAGATCCTTTTTTTTTAAAAAAAAAATAGCCTTCAAAATGAATAGATTTACGGGGGAGGAAGAGAGGGGGGGCAAAGGAATCCTCTCGATCTCCTATTTTGCTAAAGCCTCCCAAGCCCAGGAATGATTAACTTTTCCCCCCCTTCATCTTGTCAATGTTATCATGGCTTTGATGGGAGGATCTTCAAGGTGGCACATTTCTGAACTTAACCTCTTTTCTAGCTAACTCTCTACCTCCTTGTTAGTGCCCGGCTCTGAACTTCTGAAGAGTATTTTTGTGTGAGTCAGGGTTCATTCACTCGGGCTCTTTTGTAGGACTTTCTTCCTTTCAGCCCTCAGTGTGTTACACCAATTAAAGGACGACGTGCTGTAAATGTAATGGGCCGAGGAGTGATTGTTTTTGACAAGCAACAAAACACATAGATCCACCCCTTAGATTAGGCCGTTGAAGGGGAGGTTCAGGCCGGTCAGTTTACTGAATAGTTCATGAACTGTAATTCTGAGGGCTCGTGTGAAAGAAAATCTCTCTCCCCCCCCCACGCACCCCTCCTCCTTCCCCATCGTCTTCTCCCCCTGCCCCCCTTTAACCAGAGGGAGAGAAACAGGCAACATATATAGAAAGGAAGGAGCTGGAAAGGTGTAGAAGAGAAATTGGATTTCCATCCCAGGTGACCAAATAACTTGGCCAGCGTTGGATACTATGCATTTTAAGCAGTGGAGAGAAAACACCATTTGCTATCCTGCCTCAGGCAGCAAAATGTCATGGGCAGATCTGGAAGTATGGATAGCCCTGACTTCTCAGTTAGTTTGAAAAATTGTCAGCTAAAAACACTTTATTATACCAAACACCCCATCTTCATGATCTTTCCAGGAAATCTGTTTTTTGTATAATAAATATGCAGTTAAAAGTCCTTTTTGTTTTGTGCAATCCACATGACTGGACAGAAGTTCAGTAGCATTTCTGTTGTAAAACAGTACATTTTTCCAGCTCTTGTTTTGCTATATTTTTTGTACCTAAGACATCTTTCAGACTCTGTTGGGCCTTATCAAAAAAGGCAAGTCAGCTAAAAGAGAAATTACATTATTCTGATCTTATTTCACAGTGGACAAATGCATGTCCAGTTTCTATATAATTTATTTCCTCAAAGCTCAGAATATAAAATAAATAAATAAAATGCAAGTAAAAAGACTTAATTATTGAACTCATCCTTTTATTTTATTTTATTATTTTTTACTTCAAGCTCCTGTATTATAATGGAATCCTTGGTGGGAAGTAACTTTCTTTTTCTAGCATAAATGAATTGCTTTTCACTTATATGCCATTGTTTTTCATTACCTTGAAAAAGAGAACACATGTTACTGTCCAATAAAAGGAGCAGCCATTTTGTTAATTTGTTGTTTATGCTATGATATTTGGTCAAAGCAAAAATAAGAATAAAAAAGATAAAAACAAGACTAGAAGAACAAAATGTGAAAATAAAGAGGCAGTTTTACATAGACTAACATTACTGAGCAGTGGTACTCTGAGCCGTGGCAAAAGTGAGCAGGATTGGATAAGTATGCAGTATCAGCAAAACATTTCATTCATTTTCATCACTGGCTCTGATTAATTCCTAATTACAAACACTAGGGAGGGGATGATTGGCTGCCAGATGTGCCCTCAACTCACCTGTACTTTTCTTTATCATGAGCACATAGACACAGTGATATGAAATCAGATATGGAAACATAAACTTTGGAACATTTGAGAGCAGCATCCCATAGCAATTGTGGTCGGGGGACAGGACGGGATGGAGACAGTAAATCATTGAAAACTAAATGTGCAGATTGAATGTAGAAACAATATGGGAAATGACTGGTTGAAGAGATGACATTCTTTCCAACACACAGGGCTGGTTTGCATGTAAGAAGAAGCCACCACATATTTTCTCATTGCAGGAATGGCTGCCATTTTGAATTCTCAGGGCATGGGGGGGGCACAGTAGCTTCTTTTTAACTTGCAAAAGGGTGGGTTATTGGGGTGGTTGACAAGCACTGGCAGAGTAGGAGACTCAGAGTGGAGAAAAGCCAAAAACTACTCCATAAAGCCACCACTAAGCTTTTTAAAAGGACATTTTTGGAAACATGTTAATTTGTAAATCTTTCATGGAATAAACTTACCTAATATACTTTTAGGTTTCACATATAGTTTCTAGATCTGTATTGTTTAAGTGCTACTGATGGCCTTTAATTAGAAATCTATGTATATGTTCTTTTGTGCAAAGGAAAGGAGGAGGTGTGGAGATGGACCTCCAAGGAATAGTAGCAATATCTGAACTTAATAGGAAAGCTAGTCTAGAGATCATCTGGAAGGATTCAAAGTAGATTACTGGCATGGCAAGATATTAAAGTGTTGGCAAAGTCTAGAGAAATAATCTGTACCTACCAGACAGTAGAGAATTGTTGAAGATATTACTCAACGAGAAGGCATCCATCATGTTCTAGGGATAAATGTCTTTGTATTCTTGATTTGTCACTGTCCAGTCTTGTTTGTGGCAGGTGGATTTGTCAAATTTACCATTGAACTCTCTTTTATTTCCAGGATCTGGTAGAATTTCCTCATCCAGCTAGGGTAGGGTGGGGCTATGATCTCTGGTCATTTGAAGAATCACTTTTCTTGTATTATTTCCATAAATGAGACACTGGAATAGGAAATCTCTATACATTACATCTGCTCAAACTTGCACCAGCATTGAACCTGTTCTATTCAGAGCTGGAGTTCTGTTTGGAATTTGAGTTATGTAGTCTGGAGATCTAGCTAGGTTTTTTAAAGTTTACCTGCATGAGCAATGATGCTGGAGATAACAAATAGCCAAAGGCATATTCTGCAGGACCTAGGACAGCGTTTAAGTAACTCATACATTGCTCCAGCAGAGGCTAGAACTCAAATTATGCTACTCCTGAGCAATTTGTGCCTATTAAAACACAGCTGGGCATCTCTGGAGTATGCAATTGTTGCTTTTATTTGTGTGTGTTTTTATTTTATTCTTTAAGCTATCCTGGAAATCTATATTACTAAACTGCAGGATGTACAATTATTAAATAAATGAGCCCTTAAGTGCTACTGCATGTAATTATTACATTTATATCCCACTTTTGCTCCAAGTACCTCAAGATGATGTACATGGTTTCCACATACCATATCTTATCCTCATCACAACACTGTGAGTTGGGTTATGCTAAGAAATATAGTAACAGGTCCAAGGTTACTCAGGGAGCTTCATAGTTGAGTGGAGATTTGAACTTGGATCTCCTCAATCCTAGTCTGACATTCAGATCACTGCACCCATTTTTCTTTGCTTCAGTTCTAGCCTTGCTTCCAGTGGTGAGACGAAGTAAATGTCTAGAAACAGAATCTTGATATATTCTAGCCATTCTAAATAGCTCCCTGATGTCCTTTCTGCCACCTCAGATTGGCTTTCATTGAGGAATAAGAGGTCCTGGGTAACTGATGACTTTCATGTAGGTGGGGCTCAGGGCCTTCGCTATTGGAATAACTGATCTTGGGTGCAGGGCAGAGTGTTTGGAGTCCTTTAGGGAAGTATTAAGATTGTTCCTCCTCTGACTCCGGTAACAGTAGATTTTGGAACCCCCGGAACCCTCTCCTGATCTCTTCAGGGGATTACCCCTTTATATCTAAGTCACTGTTAAATAATTACAGGATTGCTATTACGGATGAGGTGAGATTACAAACAAACTTTCAGTTTTGCAGGAGTGGGCTAACACTTGCTAACAGTAGTGCTATCAGGACAGGACTTTGGTGCAGATGTCCAGGGCCACCATTCAGCAGAATGAGAAGTAGGGACCTCAAATCCAGCAGGACCAGCTTACCACATTTTGAAGTACCTGAAGTAATACACATTACAATACAAAGAGGGGGCTCCCCATAATAATATTAAGCCCAAAGTCTAAAATTACTTCACGTACCATAGCTAGCTAAAATGTTCTCTCCAGAGTTAACTTGCTTCTGCTTCTTTTAAAGCATTGCTTGCTTACGACACTCACTATTCAGCCTTTTAATTTCTCATGGAACATTCAACAAAACTATTAGAAAAATCTCACAGAGAAATGTGCTATTGTAAAGAACAAACCAGAAAAACCAAAAACAAGGTGAAAAACAACCTTGTTTGTTATATGAACCCTTTGATGAAATGAGCAAAGGCAGCTGAGGGAAAGCAAATGAAGTACATAAGGAGATACTGGCTCCATTAATACATGGCAACCATGGTGGATATGTATGATGTTAACTCCAATGATTGGCGTCACACATTTTTGCACACATTTTAGTTTTACTAGCTAAAGAACTCAGTTCACAATGCGATGAATGGTTCAAGGTATGTATATCCCTTAGAGAGGAGTAACACTGTGGGAAACCTGAAGCTCAGTAAGAATTTAAATCAACCTTCTAACTTTGAACCCTCAGCCATTTTCCTGTTTATTTATTATTTATTTAAAGCATTTGTTAAAAATTCACTTGCCACTACCTCAAATGGGCCTTGCCCCTTTCTTTCTAGACCTCTAGTCATTAAGGGGCAGGTGGGAGAAGGAGGAGAGAATCCATCAATTCCTCATATAAAGCAGAATATCAGATTACCAATAGCAGTTGTGCATAGACCAACACAGAAGCACAGCTTCTTTGTGGTTATGCCTAGTTTGTAGAACTCTCTACCACAGGAGGTCTATTTGACTCCCTTTCTCCTTGCTTTTTACCACTTGGATAATACTTTCCTATTCCAGCAAGTGTTTGTCCTACTGGGCTGAGAATTCATCTGTGGTTGCCACTCTGGTTTCTAGATTGCTGCTGCACCTCTCTTGGTACTGTTTATTTTTGTTTGATTTTTGTAGGATTTTATATATATATTTAAAAGTTGTAAATGGCTATCAGCACAGCAAATGCAGGGGGGAGGCAGGATAAACCTATTGTAAATAAATAAAATAAACACACTGGTTGAGTACATAGGCCAGGCATAGAGCCTCAATTTCATAAAACCATGAATGCAATTAATAAAAACAATTGTTTTCATATTTGATCAGATCACTTAAAAAAGTGAAATTTATTTCTAAAAAGCTCTTTTCCCTACAGGAGTAGGATGCAAAGTTTAAAACATTCACTTTATAAAGCCAACTTTCAGGACTTAGGAGCCAGGCAACTGCCATGTTTCTCAAGCACATTTTAACTAGAAATGAACAAAACAAAACAAGACACTTTCCAACCCACCCCCCAAAAACAAGAATTTTACTCCAGGATTTCAGGTTCTCCTCAAAAGGAGCTCAAACTAAAATCGGAATCATATGAATCTGAGATAAATCATCAACTGAATCTAACAGGAAAGTAATTCCACTTTTAAATAGGAAAGAATGGCTTACCCCTAGGTGACATGCACCAATCATTATCATACAAAAGAACGAAAAGAGGCAGGGATTGTGAGAAGTTGAGTCAATGTAAATTGATTTGATGTAAGCTGGAAATAAGCAATGTTGTGCCCACGGGTACCAATGTATCCATAAGCATCTTCCTAGATATCCACCAAAACATGCTACTCCTCCCAATTCTAATTTTAAAATATTGTTTTAAAAAGTCTTACCAGCAGGTGGGATTATTTCAAAGCCAAGTGAGGGCCTCTAGCCACTGCCATCTTAATTTACCATAAATGTTTCTGGACGGAAGACATTCTTAAGGAATTAAGATGGTAGATGACTAGAGGATGACACTTTCCTCTGCAGTGTACTCAGCCAAGGTTTTTAGCCCTCATGGTTGTGAAAATACATTTTGGAGAAAACAGCAAGTATCTGTAAAAGGTTCATAGTCTAGAGGTAGAGCTTGTGTGTGCTGCCCCCCATCCCCAAATCACAGATTCTATCAAATGTCAAGCCATAGGTTCAACCTAACACATGCAAATTGAACATGCTTATGCAAGAATGGAAGATTTGCACAACTGGTTATATAAAACAAAATTTATGGATTTGCATAGTTTATTTGGGGTACAGAATTTGAGCTTTCTCAGATTTGTATAGGACAACAGTGTTCAGTGCAATCCTAAATGAGCCCTATTGAATTCAATGGGACTTACTTCCAGGTAGGTGTGTATAGGATTACAGCCTTAATGCAGATAAAGCAAGTTAAATAAAGTGTTGTTGATTATCTTTGCTTTACTTTAAAAAAAATGAAATGAAATTTCTAAAACATTTTTGCACCATTTTGAAGAATGAAGGTTTACACTTATCCAATTCCAAATGCTCAAATGGAGCATGATTTGTCATTCTTTAAGTACTTAAAGCTCTCACTCGATAGGTACAATGAATACAGGATTAGGGCCGCAATTCTTAAAAGGCAAACATGCAACTCTAGAGTATCTGTGTTACCCTCTCTGCAATGTGACACCTCTCTTTTTCCTTCTCCCCAGATGAAAAGTTGCTTAGATACAAGAGGCCTGTACAGATGGACAGATAGTGATGCAGCGGGTCCTTGTCTACTACATTTCAAGAAGAGACATCAGATTCTCAAGTGCATGAATTGCTGTAAGAGATACAGCTTGTTTAACAGGCAAGAAGGTTCATGAAGAACATAAAATTATAAACAGAAACATTTTAAAAGTCCCACACAGTTATCCCATGTGAAAACCTTATCTTAAACATCAAATAAAAGCAAGTTAAAATTAAGATATGAATATTATAGGAAGGGGGTTATATTGTGTTATCTGATATTCTCAGTCTGCAGCCACAAGATGCTTGAAAAGTATTTAAAAAGAGGAAAGAAAAACAACAAAACAAAATAACAAACGAGTGAGAATTTTAAAAAAAAACAAACCAGCATGCTCATAAAGGCCATTTCTGAAAACAAGTGACCCTTGAATGAGGTATTTTCAGTGTGCATATGTGTAGATATTTATACAGTAGATGGATGCTTTACTAGTCAGCAGCAAGCTCAATATTAAGAAAAGGGGGTTAAGAACAGGAAAAAACAAGTGAGTTTTACTTATGGCAACTGTGCAATAAACATCCAGAGCTCCCTAAGTCCAAGAGATCAGCAACAGCTAGCTTTCCCCTCAAATTCCAGGTTCAATAAAGATTACATCATGGAGAAACTATGCCATGTAGCCTGAGAATCAAAGCCATCACAATTGGTGGCTGTTTAACTGTAATGTCACTGAAACACATACTTCCAGACCCTATTCTGTGTTGCCCCCAGTGCTTCCCCGCTCCTTACTAGTTCACCACACTCAGCCTCTCTACTTTTCGTACCATTAAGGGCAGCTTTATTGGGAAGAAGAAAATCTGATCAAAACTGTCGACCGCCAACTGCCGATTTTCAATGGATTCAATGAAGGCCACCTTAACGATTTCCCTAATTAATGGATGACATCTTTGGCTAGAGGAGAGGCGATGTATTCTACTCTGCCTTAGTCTTTGTTAGCCTTCTAATTAACTTTCGTAGGTCACCCAGGTCTCCCAAACCTAAAAGTGAAGAGGGCCATTGTGCTAGGAGCAGTAAACTTACTTTTTTCTGCCTGGATACTTAAAAGTGTGTGTATGTGGGGGGATGATTACTGCCAGGGAAAAATAACTCCATTTAAAGTCTTTGTGAGTACAGAGAATAAATAGGTTCCTGCCTTAGAAAATAATTGAAACACCTTTTTATACCAATATTTTCATGCATAATAAAACAAATTAGCAAAGTTCATCTAAATCCAGATGCATTTTCCAATTACTCTGGGAGAATGTGAACTTCAGTTACTCAATGAAAGGGTTTCAGCTTGGGGAACAAATTGCTACTGCAGCAGCTATCAGTTGTATAACAGTTATAGCGTTTGAATGTTAAACACACACACTACATACTCAATCACACAATATGGATACAATTTTTAATGTTTATGGAAGTTCACAGTGGAATTGCGCCAGAAAATTGAATTTGGCCCATTGACTTTGATGGAATATCAATTGATCCTGTTTTTAAGAGGAAACAGAAATGGCAAATCTTATTTCTTCAAAAATCATGATCCAACTGAAATGCAAAAGTAGAATCATATTAAGCTACATGATACATTTCTTCATATGAAATGTATTTACTGCATTTTACTTATGTCACCTCCTGAATCTTGATTGAACATATAAATAATTGAATAATTTGTTTCATTGCTATTAGATCTGTCATAACATTAAAGGACTTTTCAAGTGTATAATTGATGACCCAGTTAAGCCAGAATAGTACAGGTGCTTGTTGTGTCAGATAATGGTATTGCATTTTACTACTGTCTAAGGGTGTTTCTAGCCAAGGCTTTTATTGTGCCATTGCCCTGCATCATTCATGGAATTTTCGGGGGGGGGATCATAGAATCATAGAATAGCAGAGTTGGAAGGGGCCTACAAGGCCATCGAGTCCAACCCCCTGCTCAATGCAGGAATGTCATTGCCTTCTACTTCTTACTCTTTCATGTTTTCCCATCACTTCTTACATCAGTTTTCATACTGCAGAAAGTCTGTTAAGGAAGAAAAGATAAAATTGCTGTGCAATGCCTTCCGACTGGTAGCTCTAAAAGCCCTCTGTCTGAAATCACCCTGATCAGTTAATGGAGTAAGGAAAGGGTCTCCAATCTTTTTGGGTCAGTGGAAACATTTGGAATTTAGAGAGAGTGTCACAGGTGCTTTCACAAAATGGCTGCCATGGGGAGGGGGTTGTCCATTCACAAACTGGCTACCATGATGGGCATGTCATTGGTTTTATTGTATTTGCTTTTATTATGTATAATAAATATACATACTGAGAGCTTTGGCTATAGGGCAACTCATAAACTGAATAAATGAATGAATGGTCACAAAACACTCATTTCCCAGGAGGCAAACTTGTGAGGCTAAAAGAAAAGTATCATGCTCAAAAACCTATATATATATAAGGCAGAGGTGGTATCTGAGCACTAAAGCACAAAACTACTCTTTCTCAAGTGAAGATGACACTGGAGGGCAGCACTTCACTTTGCAGCATGCATGCCTCCCAGTTACTTCAAAAAGATTATAAGAAATAAAATGTAAATTGGGAGGGGTGGGTAAACTGGCAGGTGCCAAGAGAGGTGTCTGTGGGCAGATTGGTGCCCATGGGCACCATGGTGGAGACTCCAAGAGAAAGGGAACCAATATGGTAGAGTGATTTGAATATTGGATTAATTCAGATCCCTACTCCGCCAGGGAACTTTCTGGGTGGCCTTGGGCCAGTCAGTCTCTCTCAGCCTAACATCCTAACGTACCTTACAGGATTGTTGTGAGAATAAAATGAGTGTGTGTAGGTGGAGGAGAAACTTGTATGCCAACCAAGGCTCCTTGGAGGAAAATTGGGATAAAACAAATTATTATTATTATTATTATTATTATTATTATTATTATTATTATTAACCAATAATAACATATGCAGCTTTTAGATGGATTGTACATTCTCTACTACATAATATGGTTATACTGTTTACTGATATATATTCTATATAGTTAATCAGGACTAACTGCTGGTTTCATCTTACTTTACTCTCATTTGTTTTATTGCTACTTCATATTTTATGGTTTTAATTAGGGGTGTGCACGGACCCCCCACCCCCCACTCCGCCCATGCGGCGACGGCGGCAGAGCCCGGTAAGGGACCAAGGGGGAGGGGGGCCTTACCTGCCTCCGTCCGCGGTCCGTCGGCGTCTTCAATTGAGCCCGCGGTTCAACCAGGAAGCAGGCGGCCCAGACTTCCTGGTTGAACCGCAGGCTCAATTGAAGACGCCGACGGACCGCGGACGGAGGCAGGTAAGGGAGAGGAGGGCGGGGGGGGTACCGGGCCCTGCCGCTGTCGCCGCATGGGCGACAGCGACAGCGGCAGGGCCCGGTAAACCCCACTTACCTTTCCGGCGGAGCTCCGGATCGAGGCAAAGGATCCGCCTTCACCTCGATCCTCTTCGCCACGCTCTGCCGGCCCCCCAATCCTCTTCGCCTCCACCTTAACGGCAGGCGAAGCCCCCCGCTCCGCTTCTAATTCGCCGTTCCGATTAGAAGCGGAGCACATCCCTAGTTATAATATGTATATCCCCTCATAGAACATCAGTTATTAAGTGGTTAAAAATGTAATAAATAAAATAAAATAATATTAAGTAATAAATAATTTCCATTAAAGGGAGTATCAGTATAGGGAAGTATTGTATATAGTTTTTATAATTTGTCTATTTGCAAGCCCATTTCCAAATGTCTGGAAAGGAGAATAACAGAGGGTTTCATCAGGGCTTTTATTTATTTATTTATTTATTTATTACATTTTTATACCGCCCAATAGCCGAAGCTCTCTGGGCGGTTCACAAAAATTAAAACCACAGTAAAACACCCAACAGGTTAAAACACAATTACGAAATACAGTATAAAAAGCGCAACCAGGATAAAACCACACAGCAAAGTTGATATAAGATTAAAATACAGAGTTAAAACAGTAAAATTTAAATTTAAGTTAAAATTAAGTGTTAAAATACTGAGTGAATAAAAAGGTCTTCAGCTGGCGACGAAAGGAGTACAGTGTAGGCGCCAGGCGGACCTCTCTGGGGAGCTCATTCCACAACCGGGGTGCCACAGCGGAGAAAGCCCTCCTCCTAGTAGCCACCTGCCTCACTTCCTTTTGAGGAATCCAATCCCAGATAGAGATTCTACAAAAGATAACAGAGGTCAGAATGGTCTCCCCTCCTCTACAAAACCCCACAAATTCCAATTGTGCATGCATATTGCCCTCTGCTACTTCTGTTCTGCAGGGCTTGGTGTTTGGTAGCTTCAATGTGCTCTACAAATGAACCCATGATATACTTGCTCACTCCTATTCTCCACAATGGTCCCATTCAGTGGCCTAGTTCAGACAACACAATAATCAATGGGGGACAAAAAGAGGCAACCATCCATTGTGTTGATTATTGTGTTGTGGTGGGGGGGACACAACATATGCACAACATATGCACAACCCCGTTGAGTGCACTATTCCAGCAGGTCATAGAGTTCTCTGGTAGGAGCAGCCGAAAGCACCCCAGTTGCTCCTGTACAGCCAGCAGAACTTTCAATGCATGAAGGGATAGAGCCGGGAGGACTGAGGGAGAAGGAGGCAGGAGCACCAGCAGCCCACAAGGATGCCGGGACTTTCAGCCACATGATAGGGGGAGAGGCAACATGTCGCATGGGGAGTACCGGAAAAATAATGAACAGTTGTCTCTTCTCCCCTCAGTTGTCTAATATGTCATCCAAAACAGGCCAGTCAGTCTCTGCTATTACAGTGCTAATACTCTTTGAAGTTAGTTTTCTACAGGCATCACCTGAGCTCAAGACAATTAAATGATAGCCTTCAGGCTGAAAAGAAGGAGCAAACTGACCTTGACTCTTCAGTCCTGAGCCTATCATGGGGACTAGCTGAAGAGACTTGGAGGAAGCCCAGCATTGTGTCCCAAGATGCATCATTTTCTCCTTGGGGTCCCCTTGCTCCCCAGGTTCCATTTGAGTATCACTCTCCAGTGGAAAAGCTGCCCACTGAGTACTGCAATTGCATGCTGCTGCCAGAGCCCCCACCACTTCTGTCTGCCCCAAGTAAGTTCTTGGGCCCTTCAGACAAGGGGAGACAACAGAGGGGGGATTCAAGCTAAATTGATTTTGCTCACCAGAATTCAAACAGTGGTGCTTACCTATGCAAGACACCAATTTGAATTCTCATGATATCCCTACAAAAAAAAAAACCCAACCCATTTATATTCTTTGAATATTCACCTCCACCTCCTTGGGTCTGGTGCCACTCCTCAGGTCTTGTGGTGAGAAAAGTTTGTGAACCCTAATAATAATTATGGAAAATCCATAGTTTTATCATGATAGCCCTTGTGAGTCAAAACCAATCCTTTTTTAAACATCCAATAGAGTTTATATTAACCAATTCTGTGTTTTATGAACGAAAATTATGTATAAATTAGCCAAACAATTACTTAAGAGTCAGAGAATGTGCAAAAGTAAGTGAACTCCTGGCTGCATCAGCTCAATTAAAGGCAATAATTAGAATGAGGTGTTTAAGTAATTAGGTAGATCTTCAAGGATGAGTTTGGGAGGCCCCACCATGTGAAAGGATCAGAAACTTTGTGAGTTTGGTCTTCACCATACAGTTTTGAGGGAACATGTCATGCCACAATCAAAAGGCATTTCTGAGGACATCAATCTAGAAAGCATTACAAAATCAACTCTAAGGATTTGGGACTACACCAATCCACTGTCAGACAGATAGTCTACAAATGGAGAAGGTTCAAGAGCACAGTCACTCTACCCAGGAATGGTCGTCCTACCAAAACCTCAAAAAGAACAAACTGGTGCATCACCCAGGAAGACAGAAAGAACCCCACTGTAACATGCAAGAATCTGCAGGCCACTCTCACCTTGGCTAATGTGAGTGTTCATGACTCAATGATCAGAAAAATACTGAATAAGAATGGTGTTCATGGGAGGATAGCTAGAAGGAAACCATTGCGCTCTAAAAAGATCATTGCTGCCCATCTGAAATTTGCTAAAGATAATATAATCCTCAAGACTTCGGGAACAATGTTCTCTGGAGAGAAGAGTCAAAGGTATAACTTTTTGGCCTCAATGAGAAACTTCTCTGCTGTGGCACCCCGGCTGTGGAATGAGCTCCCTAAGGAGGTTCGCTTGGCACCTACATTATATGCTTTTAGACGCCAGGTGAAGACCTTTTTATTCTCCCAACATTTTAACAATCTATAAATACATTTTAACATGGTATTTAAAATTTGTAATTTTGCATTGCTGCTGTTTTTATCTGGTTGAGCTTTTATATTGTATTTTATATTATGGTTTTATACTTTGAATGGTTTTAATTTTTGTGAACCGCCCAGAGAGCTCCGGCTATTGGGCGGTATAGAAATGTAATAAATAAATAAATAAATAAATAAATAAAATTACATATGGCAAAAAATACACTGAGTTCAAACAGAAGAACCTCATCGCAAACATGAAGTTTGGAGATGAGAATGTGATGGTTTGGGTCTGCTTTGCTGCCTCAAGACCTGGACAGTGTGTTATCATTGACAGAACCATGAATTCTGCAGTGTATCAGAAGATACTAGAGGAGAATATCTAGCCATCAGCCCATGAGCTGAAGCTGAGCCGAAAGTGGGTCATGAAAAAAGACAATGATCCTAAACGTATAAGCAGATCTACAAAAGAATGGCTGCCAAACAAGAAATTCTGTGTTTTAGAATGGCCTAATCAAAGTCTGGACCTAAACCCCATCGAAATGTTGTGCCATGAAGCGAGCTGTTCATGGAAGAGAACCCTCAAATGTCACTGAGGCCTTAGCTAGACCTACCGTTTAGCCCACAACAGAGGAGGGACGATCCCGTGATGTGTTTATCATGAGATCCCTCCTCTGCTTACAGGCAATGCACAACAACCTCAGAAGGAGAGGTGTCGCGCCCACCATTAAAAAAAAAATTAAAGGGGCAACAGCGCATGAACGCTCGTGCGCTAAAGGTAAGTGTGTTTTTTAAAATTTAAAGTACTTTCTCTGCTCCCCCCCACCCTACCCCCAATGGGCACAGCACTCCTGAGGAATGCTGCGCCCCATGCGCAGCTCCCAGCTCCTCGTGAGTAATCGTGCAGAGCCAGGTCAACCCGCTGCACCCAGCCACATGTTCTGCAGTCTTGGGCTCAGCCTGGGACCACAGAAAAAACAGGGACAAAGGGGAGGGTGAGATCCCAGGGCAAGGGAGGGATCATCCCTCCCTGATCCCAGGATCCCCTGTGTGTCATGTGGACGCACAGGGATGATCCCAGGAATCACCCCAGGTTAAAGCCCCGTCTAGCTATGGCCTGAGTTGAAGCATTCTGTAAGGAGGAATGGGCTAAAATTCCTCAAAACTGATGTGAGATACTGATCAGCAGATACAGGAAATGCTTACTTGAAGTCTTTGCTGTTCAAAGTGATGCCACTAGGTACTGAATCTAAAGGGTCACATAGTTTTTCACACATGGATATTGAATGTTGACTCAGTTGTGGATAAATAAATGTTCAAAAAGCATCATGTTTATGTGTCATTTATTTAATCAGGTTATCTATTGCCCTTTATCTAGGATTATGTGGTTAGAGTAAGATCTAATGACATTTTAGGTTGGAAATGTGTGACACCTTTAAGGGGTTCACAAACTTTTCCTCACCACTGTATCCACGGTCTGCTGCTGCTTCAGCAGCACCCCCAACCTTCCCCCCCCCCACTAGCTGCCTCATCCACAGTGCTACATTAGTCAGTTAGGTGATTTTGAGAGGCCATTTGCACACTTTATTATCTTATCATCAGGATCTGCAACAGTTAACTAACCTTACTTAATATTACATCCCATGTCTAGGGTGGCATGCACCATTTTACAGCCAGACGGAGCTCAATATTTAGGAGTTGGCAGGCCTGGCCAACTTGTGGCCTTCCAGATGTTTTGGCCTATTGCTCCCATCAGCCATAGTCAGCATAGCCAATGGTGAAGGGTGGTGGTAGTTGTAGTCCAAAACATCTGCAGGGCACTGCCCACCCCGATTTAGGGCAATACTGGTGTCAGGAATTACTAACTGCTGTCCTGTATGGTGAGCTACATCACTGTAGCTTCTCAGTGACAAACCATATGTATCTCAGTGATGAATCTTATGGACTGATTCCACCCAGGCTGACCATTGGCTCTTTCTGGGCAGGAAGGAGTATAAGAGTGCTTCCTGTCTCAGTGGGACTTTGCATGACCAGCAACGTGCCTCTGAACTCTATGTGCTTCTGTGTTTCCTTTGGTCCCGAATCCTAGCTTTTTTGTGAACCTCCCAGAGAGCTTCGGCTATTGGGCGGTATAGAAATGTAATAAATAAATTAAATAAATAAATAAATAAATAGCTTGTTCCCTAAGCCTGATTCTTGGTTTGTCCTCTATTCCTGATTGCTCTTTGGTATAGACTCCCAGCTCACTCCAGGCAGTCAAGCTTTGACACCTGGCTTAACACTGCTAATCTTGGCACCTCCTAGCTACATCTACTAAGCTAAACCCTACCCCACCTCTCCCCTGTGCCAATGGCCAAAGCACCCACCCACCACATATAGGTGAAGGGAGTCAGAGCAAGATTATTCAATATTTACTGCATGTGAAAATCTCACAGTTTTAAATCCAGTATCCATCATTTTCAAAGTGCAGAATCAAATCACAATGGTCCCATTCTGACCACTGGAGCATCAGGGCACCCCTGCAAAGCTTCACACACCTTCCAACATTCAAAGGTCCTTAGTTTTTAACTTCGAACGTTTTTTTTTAGACAAAAGTAGAGTAGGAATCTCAACATTTTGAAAAGCCAGTGAGAGATTGTTCCTGCTGATGCCCTTATATATATATATATTTTCTTTGTGTGTATCTTCCTGCCTGGAAAAAAAATACATTGGCGATCTAACAAGGTAGTAGTGGTGCCTATGAATATTGATATTTTTTATCCAAGCTGACACAAGTATGATACTGGCACCTAGGAATCTGAAACATTTTCGAAGTCCTGCTTTCCTTTAACATTTTTTCCTACTCCACATCATTCTTGTACCTGTGTCACTTTGTCTTACCCTCTGAGCCTTTCCTATCTCTCTCAAGGCCATTACATTCACCTCTTCCTGTTTGCCATTTTTGTCTTCCCATGATGAATTCACTCCCAGTCTCTTGAACTCATTTCTATTCCTCTCTGATGCTCTCCAGTTTGGTTTCAGACACTTCACTCCAATGGAGATGCTCTCACTAATGACCTTCTTTCAGGCAGATGAAATGGCTCCTTCTCCAGCCTCTTTCTCCTTGATCTTTCCCCCACCTTTGATACAAATGATAAGTCCTGTTCTGGGAGTGGCCTTTGGCTGCTTGGTGCTCTCCTTTTACAAAGGGCATCTTCAGCAACAGATGATGGTGATTGAAGAATGATAATCATAATCATAATAGTGTTGGGATGGAGTCAATAATATTAATCATTGTAGTGTCCTCTAAGGCTCCAATCATGCATACAAGTCAGGAAGTGTCATTGATTTCCATAGCCTAGGAAGGCATCCTCTCCCACATTTACATTTTGCAGATGTCTCTGCCTTTCACTCTTTCTCCTCACTGGTTGAGCTCTTGTCTTCTACACACCTCTCACTGTGCCCATCAGAGGTAGTAAGAGACCTGCAACGGAAGACTCAGACAGTGCTAGGAAAAACACCCAAGTCCCCTGCAGCCCCATGGTTATGACACTGGAGATAACAGCAGGGATTTCTCCAGGGGACGGGGACTTGGGCCAGATCTACACTTTGTATCAAATAATTACGATCCCATCATGGTAACACTATATCCCTCTTGCGCATTTATACCTCAGGGAACACACAATGGCATTTGTTGTAGTATTTTGGATAATGTGGAATAAAAAGCAATAAATAATACTATGAAAGCGGTATATGGAATGTGTCAAGTGTCCCAACAGTTATCAGAGGGCTTCAATACCACTATAAAGCAGTAGTGTAGATCCAGCCTTGGAGGCAAAGCATCCTCTCTTGGAAGAACCTAAAGAGTTCAGTGGACTGGAAGCAGAACCTCTGTGTGCTGAAAGTCCTGCATCCCTGATATAGAGAAACAAAATTCCAACCAGCAGTCATAGAATCATAGAATAGCAGAGTTGGAAGGGGCCTACAAGGCCAGGGAGTCCAACCCCCTGCTCAATGCAGGAATCCACCCTAAAGCATCCCTGGCAGATGGTTGTCCAGCTACCTCTTGAAGGCCTCTAGTGTGGGAGAGCCCACAACCTCACCAGGCAACGGATTCCATTGTTGTACTGCTCTAACAGTCAGGAAGTTTTTCCTGATGTCCAGCTGGAATCTGGCTTCCTTTAAATTGAGCCCGTTATTCCGTGTCCTGCACTCTGGGAGGATCGAGAAGATATCCTGGCCCTCCTCTGTGTAACAACCTTTTAAGTATTTAAAGAGTGCTATCATGTCTCCCCTCCAAGGACAGGGAAGCTTTCAGGGGGGCTGTCTTGCTATACTGTGCAACCTCAATATACTGCCTGTGCCTTTAACTGCTCCACAGATGCAAAATGGGATGCAGCCATAGATTCTTTCAACCTTACATTCTTTTCTCATACCCCTTCAGGGCCTTCTTCCCTGCTATGAGGCATGACAATAGTACTGCTTAGTCAGGTAGGAAATCAGGAAGGGCAAAAGGACCAATGGAAGGACAGGATATCTGGGCTTAAACTGGTGAGCAGAATGTTAGACAAGACTTTAGCTTGTGGGCAACCATCTAGCTCTAGCAAAAGGAGGGAACTTGTGGGAGTTCTACTATTGCTGGTTAGAGACCATCTTTCCTTCCTGCTTCCTCCACCTCTACCCCTTCACCTTCTCATAAGCTGGATTGTTGACACACAGGACAAATCAGGAAGAAGAAGAAAACATGTGCAACTGTGGCTTATTTTATGGAGTTATTAAAGAAACAGGCAGGATCTCTGGGTTCCTGCCTAGAAATCTTATCTGGAGTTTAGAAAGTATCTTCACTTCACACAAACAGGATTTTTCCTACCTTCATTGCTTTGTCTGTTAATTATCTAGCACTCAGTGTGGTGTAGTGGGTTACAATGTTGGACTGGGTCTCAGGAGATCTAGGTTCTAGTCCCCCACTCAGTCATGAAATTCACTGGCTGACTTTGGGCCAATCACTGACTCTCAGCCTAACCTACCTCACAGGGTTGTTGTGAAGATAAAATGGAGAGGAGGAAGACCATGGAAGCCACCTTGGGACCCTTGCAAGTGGAAAAACGTTGAGATATAAATGTAACTAATTAATTAAAATGCTCTATTGTTCTAACCTCATGTATAAGCCATTTCTGTGGGAGCTCCTAGGTATGCATGAATGTACCCCAATTTCACTGAAATCGTTTTTCCATACAGCTTATTAGCAAATGCTCCTGTAAGCTAAAGCTATCTCTGAATTGTTGCTCTTATTAGATTTGCTCTGAGCAAACTACATGGATGACTTGTTGGACAGTAAAGTTTTAATGGAAATACAGAGGGCCTCACCCTTCCATCAGTTTAATTGGCACGTTAATCAGCTTCTGCTTTAGTTGATTAATTGATGGAGTAATAATTTTAACCATTAAGGATTAATTTTAATGAGAGAGCTAGAAATTATAGATAGGGTATAGAAATGTAATAAATAAATAAATAGTCTTTGTTTGCAAGGCTATTTTAGCCCTAATAAATTAAAACAATACAGAATGAAAAATATTAGCTCTGCGCTGATTTTTTTAAAAAAATCTTATTCAATTTGATAGGGAAGAAATTGCTTTTTAAAAGAAATTCAAAGGAGAAGAGAATTTCAGGAAAATTCTCATGGGTTCTTGTGTTTACCCTATTCATGAGGTGGCCAAGGAGTGTGTACGAGTGCCTGTCTTTCATTGTACAATCATATCTCTGACAGCTTGTTGCCTCACTTCAATTAAAGCCCAGGGGAAGACATCATGAAGTAATTCTTCCGGTATGGCTTTTTCAGATTAGGAAGCATAGGAAGCCTGCGAGGCTACAGACCAATGAAGAGCAGTTAATAGAAAGAAAACACACACATAGCATCCTTAGCCACCTCGCAGTGATTAGGTAAGCTCCATCGTGCCTGGCTCCAGCTGAGAAACCCCCTCCCTCCTGCTCCCAACTGTCACTGCTGTGGCCATCAGAAGGAAAGGAAGCAGTAGCCAGGCATCCCTCTAGCATGCCTGGATCTGGATGAGGCTATTAGTGGGAGGAAAGAGGAAGTGGCAGCCCTTCCACTGAGTCCATGACCTTCTGAACTTTCCAACTAAGAATCTACTGCCTAAATTTGCTCTCTTTTTTTCCTCCTCCTTCCCAATTCCTTTTCCTTTTGTGTCATGATTTTTAGATTATAAGCCTGTGTGCAGGGACTGTCTTAAGAATTATTTTTGTAAGCTGCCTTGAGAGCCTTTTCTGGCTAAAGGGCAGGATATAAATGCAATAAATAAATACATACATACATACATACATACATACATACATAAATAAAATTACTATAAACCAGTGGAATCTGCAACAAAATGTTGCAGTGTTTCTTCAGTTCCTTACAAGAATGCTCCTGTTGAGGGAGCCAGCCATGTCCTCCTTTAGGATACCTCTGGTCTTTCCTACCCTTTCCAGTTCTCTTTTCCAGCTAACCCTCAATATTCTATATCTAATGAATATGCCCTATTCTTACTGGGCTTTTTGAGGGGGGAGTTGCCCCTTTAGAATCATGGAATCATAGAATAGTAGAGTTGGAAGGGGCCTATAAGGCCATTACAAGGAGAAGCTCAATGCAGGAATCCACCCTAAAGCATCCCTGACAGATGGTTGTCCAGCTGCCTCTTGAATGCCTCTAGTGTGGGAGAGCCCACAACCTCCCTAGGTAACTGGTTCCATTCGTGGGGTTTTTTAAGATTGTACATCTGCAAAATTTGGGTTTCCCTTATACATGCTCTTCCCTCCTGCTTGTTTCTCAGCAGACTGCACTGAGTTTGCTGTTAAAGGGAGAGATGATTACCAAAGAACTCCAGCTTAATTAGTATGTAGATTCAGCTGCTTTCTCTTAAAAAAAAAACCCAATAAAAAAACCCAGTTTAAATCCCAGATACTTTACATATAAGCAATATTTTAAGGACCCAAGTGAAGTAGAACCATATTAATATATGTTGTCATATATGTCACCTAAAATAGTTGGAAAACTAAAATAAAACAACAACAAAAACTATGTCAAAATATCTACTGTAGGAGTCAGGGGAAGGGATAGAGGGGAAATGTTATTTCCTCTTTTAAAAATACCACCAAGAAAGTGAGCCCTGGGTAACACCAGCAATGTTTGATTGTCTCATATCCTAAGGAGGTGGAACACATCTATTATATGACACTAATGAAATGAGGGATCCAGCAGGCACGGGGTATGTTTTTGTCTTTTCCCCTTATGTGATGTTTTAAGAATCACATTTTTTAAAGAAAAATAAATCTGAATATGATGATGAAATAAGGAATAAACTATTATGCAATCATCATAATGACTGAAGTAATTAAGTAGTACACAAAAAATCTATTCTAAACTCTGCCTCTTGAAAAACTGCAGGAAACCAAAATCCACAGGGAGCTGGGCACATTTGATTTCTCCTTTCTTTCCATTTGACTCCTTTGGTTTAAATCATATGTTTCTTCTGACTTGTGGGCTGTTCTGGGAGTCATTTTCAGCTGAAGATAAGGTTTAAAATGTTGTTGCTGCTGCTGCTGATGATGATGATGATGATGATGATGAAATGTGGTGCTTATGTGTTGGTTGGTTTTATCTCTAAATGTCTTCTCTGTGCCCATCATCACATTGATGTGTCAAAACAATGTGGAAATTTTAAATTCACTTCTATATACTGGCTGACATCTGTTTCCCATTTTACAAGGAGAAGAAGCTTGAAAAAAAATTTTTTTAAAAAAAAAAGTGTTCTAGATTTTACAAGTAATGGCCATTGCAAGAGGATTGGTGATGTCTGTTCCATGGACTTCTGATAGAGTTGCTGCATTCTGAGGTAGAAGATGTCTATTATGTTTTCTGTGACTGTGATGTTCTGGAATAACAACTCTAAGAGAACAGCCTTTAAAATGAAAGAAATCTCTGGTAATCCCATAAGCATTATTGGGCAGCAGGGCCTCTCTCAAGGCCTTGTTAAAATAAAGGAAGCATTCAGTGCCCATCAAAGCACTGTAGAAAACCTGAAGGAAAGATCTCACACAATAAATAAATAGTTGGCATTACAACCCTTATGGGACAATCCTATCCACACTTAGTCGGGAGGGAGTATGCCCCATTGAACTCAATGGGACTTACTTCTGAGTAAAGAATTGTATTGTTAATGTAAGCACCCACCTATCTACCTTCATGCCGTTATACTCACCTTAGTCTCCAGATAGGATGCCAAGTTTAACTTACACCAGAGAGAAAGAGACATGCACATCCATGTAGATGGCTTTCTTTTACATTCTCTCTCTCTCTCTCTCTCTCTCTCTCTCTCTCTCTCTCTCTCTTAACTTTTGTGTTCTTAGGGACATAACTTTAAAGCATGAGAGAGACAGCCAGGGAGAGCATGACGTCTTCTAATCCAACAAGTCACCTTCCCTAGCTCAAACACCAAGCGATTTCTCTCTCTTTCTCTCTCTCTCTTTCTCCCCAGCCATATAAGAAAGAAATTGACTTTTGTTTGGAGTTTGTGAAAAGTGGGACTCGGGGCCCAGTCAATGGGGCTCCCCGCAGTGCACTCTGAGTGGAGCCATCTCGAACCAGTCAGCCACGGCACCAATTAATCCGCCCTTTGTCAGAGGCCCAGGCCCAGCCGCAGCAGCAGCAGCAAAGGCAACAGCAACACATTTGCCCATTGTTCGGGCCTTCATGCAATGGGATTTATCCTTTCAAAGAGGCAGTTTTGTCCCAATGAGTTCGAGCGGAAGTTTCTCACTGACAATTTGCCCCAAATAGATAGATTTGTCAGCAGCAATCTTTAAAAAACAGAAATGCCACAGAATTATTATTATTATTATTATTATTATTATTATTATTATTATTATTATCTCCTTGTACGCCTAGCTTGGGCAGGTGCAGTGGCTAAGAACACACAGTCTGAGGTAGAGGCAAAGAAGGGGATACATGGGGTAGATGAGGCGGCTCTGTTCATCTCGAGACAGATGTAGCAGGCAAGCGTCTTTGTACAGCTGCTTTGACTTCTTAAAGCTGGGGGCTGGGGGTGAGAGTCTTTTACATATCATTGTCATGATTACGACACAGCATTGCATTCGGGCTAGGCAGGTTTGGCAGCCTCCAAATACCTCACTAAGAGATCAGCAGGAAAGATCCAAATACCTTTTCAAAGATGGATGTGAGGATGGCATTTTGTATAACTTGATGCAGTTGGGTAAGTCTGTCCAGTGCAAGACAATAGGGGAAAGGAGGCCTTCACTGCTTTCTAGAAACCTGATTGCTTTACTACCCATCACTGGATAGAGTAATCTATGTACTCTCAGCAGGAGCAACTGAGCCATACGTGTAAATTGTATAAAGAGCTACAGTAGAATGAAAGTAAGAACACCCATTGGGTGAGCTTTATAGCAGGGGTGGGCAAATTTGGGGGGCACTTTCCACTCCATGGACTCCACCAGCCCTGCATTCCTGGCATGATAGCATTGGCTAAACACACACACACGCGCACACACACACACACACACACACACACACACACACCATAACAACAGTTTGCTGCCAACTTTTGGCAGGAAACCACAACAGAGGCATAAAAGGGACAAATTTAGTTTGTTTTAACTAAATTTGTCCCCTTTAAGCCTCCAGTGTATCTTGCCACCAAAATTCTGTGCCAAACTGCTGATTTTTCCCCCCTGCCAATGGGCAAATTTCATCAGCATGGGGATGATGCCAGGAGCACATATGGCCCACGTCTTGGCCACCTCTGCTTCATAGCCTGTATTAACAAAACTGCTCACACACGTGCGTGCACAAACACAGACATGTCAAGAGACATAAGAGTAAATTGAAAATGTGAGGCAAAATCAATAAAGTGTGTAGTACAGGCCATGTTTTTACTGCTGCTCCATAGAAAAGTAAAAATAAATAAATCCCTTCATACAGAACACTAGATTTCAGGAAGAAGGTTTTAGCCTTGGCTTTTCCCTGACCTGGTAGTTTTCTATGTGCAAGGAACTTTTTTTTGTATAGAAGGGCATTTAATCATGTTAATTTCTACTTACAATCTGGAGTGGTACACAGGTTCGATGCTGTGAGAATAAGTCACGGTTCCAGAACAATTCTTTAGGATTGACAGGGCTGGTGCCAGACTATTTTGCACCCTAGGCAAGGTGAGATACTTTCACACACACACACATAAAATTCCAACTTTGATTTTTTTAACATTTTAATTATTATTATTAGTTACATTACATTAAATAAAACAACAGTGCACCCATCACCAGGACCAACTACGCCTTCATCCCTTTTTCCAAAATTGTAATATTTCTTGTACAGGTGTACATCCTTTCCCTCTTAACAAAACAAATTCCAAAAATGGTTTCCATATAATCTCAAATTCATTATAATTGCACCTTCCTTTTTCTATTTTAATATTGCATGTTAATTTACCATTGACAGCTATGTCCCATAATTCTTTATACCATTCCTCAATCTGATACTCACTTTGTATCTTCCATTTCCTAGCTATTATTAATCTTGCTGCTGTTAATAAGTTCGTAATCAAATCCTTAATAGGTTGTATGCAGTTCACCCCATCATCTATTGACAACAGTGCTACGCTTGGGGATAACCCAACTTTGATTTTTAAGAACATATGTTTCCTGGAAAAAATAAGAAGCACAAAACTTGAAACTGCTAAATTTATTTTAAAGTGCAAGAAATACGTCATGCCAATTATAGCAAACAAATTGGAAAGGAATGTCTGTGGGTCTTAAATGCATTATTTAATAGGAATATCACCTCCAAATTATCCCCCCCAACTCACACACATGCGTGCACACACACTCAGCATCACTCACTCCAAACAAACACACGCATGAACAGATGCATTCACTCCAAGACTCCATGCACCCCCTTCACCCATACATTCTCTCTCTCTCTCTTCCGGGCGCGTTCCAGAAGTCCGAACATGGAGCTGCCCCACCCCCACCCCAGCGTCCCTGGCTTCGCTTTGGCTGGGCGGGTGTGGAGCGCCATCTCGCCCACCCAGGCTCAGCTGAATCCTCAGGCCGGGCCAGCTTACAGCCAACACACGTGAGTGCTGCACTGCACCCGGCACCCCTCTTAGCTTGGCGCTCTAGGTGGCCACCTGAGTGGCCTCTATGGTAGCACCGGCTCTGAGGATTGAATTCTAAACTTTTCTTTTCAGAACTGCAGGTTGTAAAGATCTTTAAAAAATTCTCCTCCTCATCCACACCTAAAAAGGAGAAATTACAGTAGGGATACCCATACTTCATGCGCATCAAGAGACCCATCATACAAGTGAAAGATATGGCACAGAATTTAGTCTCCTGAGCTTCTTAGCTTTCATAACTTTTAAAGCAAATTCCCAGCTTTCACATGTAAAAGGAGCAGCTTAAGGCAGTCTCCAAAGCCAGACAGGGGCTAGATCTGCACTACTGCTTTATAGTGGTATTGAAGTGCACTGATAACTGTTGGGGCACATTCCACATTCCATATACCACTTTCATAGTGTTATAAATCCTGCTTTTTATTCCACATTCATAGTTATTTGACACAAGATGTAGATCTGGCCAGAGATGAGTAAGGTTTTAAATGATCTATGGAAAGGATCCATTGTTTCAAATGGCTTCCTGACACTTTCCAAGGGTATCACTCTCCCTGTGCTCTAAGGACACATGTGATTATTTTCACACCTATATCTCTGGTTATTGTGAAGTAATCACAACAATTACTCTTAAATTGCACCGACTGATTGAACTCAGGATCCCAAGCCTGCCCAGCCCTCCACCGCTCCCCAACACAGCAGAACATACAGACCAGTCTGAGTGCTGGTCTAAATGCTCACAAAGGGTGGGAAATGGAGCACTTAATAACAACCTTCCCTCCCTTCTGCCTTGCTGGGATAGAAAACCGTCATACAGCCCATGCTTGCTGGTTTCACATGACTGAACAATCCCCGAATGGGGGGTGGGGGTTGCATATTCAAAATGGCGGCTGTGGGTGCCATAGTTCTTCATGAGTTAAATAACCCACTACAAGTCACAGTGTGTCATCTGAATCCAGTCAGCATTTATTTGGAGTACTCTGACATTTCCTAAGCCCTGGGCAGCCCAGACGCATGCACTTAAATCTGGATCCATCCCATTAAAAAAACATAATTGCAAACTTGTCACAAAAAATCAATCATTTGGAAAATAGTCTTTCAGAATTTACAGCTTCTGAAATTTAATTGACTGATCAATGAACAGTTCAAGATAATAAACCCAGTAACTCTCAAACTTCTGATGGTCTTCAGTGTTGGAACAATAAAAGGAGGTTTATCAGATTGACTACATCTTTTGCAGCCAAAGGTGGCGGACATCTATACAGACAGTAAAAACAAGACCTGGAGCTGACTGTAGTTCAGATCATGAACTTCTTATTGCACAATTTAGAATCAAACTAAAGAGAATAGGGAAGAGAACTAACAGATCAGTTAGATATGAGCTCACTAATATTCCTAATGAATATGCAGTGGAAGTGAAGAATAGATTTAAGGGACTAGATTTAGTAGATAGGGTCCCAGAAGAACTATGGACAGAAGTTCGCAACATTGTCCAAGAGGTGGCAACAAAAAACGTCCCAAAGAAAAAGAAAACCAAGAAGGCAAGATGGCTGTCTGCTGAGACACTGGAAGTAGCCCAAGAAAGAAGGAAAGCAAAAGGCAACAGTGATAGGGGGAGATATGCCCAATTAAATGCAAAATTCCAGAGGTTAGCCAGAAGAGATAAGGAATTATTTTTAAACAAGCAATGCGCGGAAGTGGAAGAAGACAATAGAATAGGAAGGACAAGAGACCTCTTCCAGAAAATTAGAAACATCGGAGGTAAATTCCAGGCAAAAATGGGTATGATCAAAAACAAAGATGACAAGGACCTAACAGAAACAGAAGAGATCAAGAAAAGGTGGCAAGAATATACGGAAGATCTGTATAGGAAGGATAATAATATTGGGGATAGGCCAGACGGTGTGGTCAGTGAGTTAGAGCCAGACATCCTGAAGAGTGAGGTTGAATGGGCCTTAAGAAGCATTTCTAATAACAAGGCAGCAGGAGACAACGGCATCCCAGCTGAACTGTTTAAAATATTGCAAGATGATACTGTCAAGGTGATGCATGCCATATGCCAGCAAATTTGGAAAACACAAGAATGGCCATCAGACTGGAAAAAATCAACTTATATCCCCATACCAAAAAAGGGAAACACTAAAGAATGTTCAAACTATCGGACAGTGGCACTTATTTCACATGCCAGCAAGGTAATGCTCAAGATCCTGCAAGGTAGACTCCAGCAATTCATGGAGCGAGAATTGCCAGATGTACAAGCTGGGTTTAGAAAAGGCAGAGGAACTAGAGACCAAATTGCCAATATCCGCTGGATAATTTCTGTTTTATTGACTATTCTAAAGCCTTTAACTGTGTGGATCATAACAAACTGTGGCAAGTTCTTGGTGGTATGGGGATACCAAGTCTTCTTGTCTGCCTCCTGAGGAATCTGTATAACAAACAAGAAGCAATGGTAAGAACAGACCACGGAACAACGGACTGGTTTAAGATTGGGAAAGGAGTACAGCAGGGTTGTATACTCTCACCTTACCTATTCAAGTTGTATGCAGAACACATCATGCGACGTGCTGGGCTTGACGAATCCAAGGCTGGAGTTAAAATTGCAGGAAGAAACATTAACAATCTCAGATATGCAGATGACACCACTTTGATGGCTGAAAGCGAGGAGGAGCTGAGGAGCCTTATGACGAAGGTGAAAGAAGAAAGTGCAAAAGCTGGGTTGCAGTTAAACCTCAAAAAAACCAAGATTATGGCAACCAGCTTGATTGATAACTGGCAAATAGAGGGAGAAAACGTGGAGGCAGTGACAGACTTTGTATTTCTGGGCACAAAGATTACTGCAGACGCTGACTGCAGCCAGGAAATCAGAAGACGTTTACTTCTTGGGAGGAGAGCAATGACAAATCTTGATAAAATAGTTAAGAGCAGAGACACCACACTGACAACAAAGGTCTGCATAGTTAAAGCAATGGTATTCCCCGTAGTAACCTATGGCTGCGAGAGCTGGACCATAAGGAAGGCTGAGCGAAGGAAGATAGATGCTTTTGAACTGTGGTGTTGGAGGAAAATTCTGAGAGTGCCGTGGACTGCAAGAAGATCAAACCAGTCCATACTCCAGGAAATAAAGCCAGACTGCTCACTTGAGGGAATGGTATTAAAGGCAAAAATGAAGTACTTTGGCCACATAATGAGAAGACAGGATACCCTGGAGAAGAGGCTGATGCTAGGGAAAGTGGAAGGCAAAAGGAAGAGGGGCCAACCAAGGGCAAGATGGATGGATGATATTCTGGAGGTGACAGACTTGACCTTGGGGGAGCTGGGGGTGGCGACGGCCGACAGAAAGTTCTGGCGTGGGCTGGTCCATGAAGTCACGAAGAGTCGGAAGCGACTGAACGAATAAACAACAACAACATGCAAAGGTTGACTATATTATCAACCTGTTTTTGGAAGGCCAGGCTATCAGAATAGTTGAATATGCTCTTGGGAATGTGTTTTTGTTTGGTTTTTTGCTGGGAAAATCTTGTGTTCTATAAAGAGAAATACTGAATTCTGAAATCAGCTCTTCCCTGCCCCTGACACCTCCAGTTTTAATTCAGGGTGGTGATGTGTCAGTAAATGTGGAAGAACAGGCGGAAGAGATATTTTTATTTTATAGAAACTTCTTGCACGTATACTAGTCAGACTTGGTTTATATATTCCCAGGGGCATTTGTGTAGAGGAGAAGCTGTGTGTCCCCTCCCCTCCAACATGCAGATGACATATCATATCAGCTGGGGCCTCCACACATATGCCTAATCATGCCAAAGCCCTGTTCAAGTATTTTATCTCTCCCCTTTTGGGGTGAGGGTGAGAAATGACACAGATTGATCTCGTATGCTATATAATGTTTGGATGATGACCCCTCGTATTTTATGTGGGGAGGGGGACAATGGCCCAGATTATGAGTGAACTGGGGCTCAGTCACCATTTTAACACATGATTACCAAATGGTGGTGCTTGGAAAATACACTCTGAGCCTGTTCAGACAACATGCTAAGCCACCGTGGATCACTCAAAAGCATGATCCACAGAGGGTTAACATGTTGTAGGAGGGATAATTCCCTCCCCACAGTAGGCTGACAACCCACACCCACTAACCATCTTCTGCAAGATAGTTAGCGGGCATCCACAGGGGTTCCTGTGTCATATAACAGGATCCCCATGGGTTTTCAGTATTGTTCCAGCAGGAAAACAACAAAAATGGTGCCAAGAACAACCACCTCTTTTCTATGGTCTGCACAGGCTGCTTTCTCTTCCCCCGCCCCCATTTTCCAAATAGAGTGGCTGCCAGCCACGTGTTCATCATGCAGATGATGGCGGGATGCACGGTTAAACCATGCAAAGGTAAATGACCTAACTATGGAAAGTCCTGGTTCCCTTTTGTGTGGCAGACCCAATTGTTGTGGTTCCCCCACGCGCTCATGGTTCCCCCACGCACCCACCCTCCATGCACATCTGAACAGGGCCTCAGTATGAAATGAATAAGGGACTTACTGAAACCCAGGTTGATGTGAGACTGAATTGAGCTATGTAAAAATAGCAACAGTGAAGAAAGAGGGTGGATTACTAATACTCCATGGGTAACTCAGTTTGGACAAGTTCACACTGTGGTGGTTCTATACATGTCCAAATAATTTTATTTTGTTAATTACATTAGAAATGATATAACTGCATATCAGATTTCAAAGGAACTTCTATTTATGAAACCCTTCACATTTGTTGTTGTTGTTGTTGTTGTTGTTATTCCAATCCTTTAATATTATTTATTCATGCTATTTTCCCCCCCTCCAAACATGTGAAGTGTGAATTGCAAGGAGACACATGCTTTCATACATATGCACACGTTTACGGATTCAGGCTTTGATGTGACATCCTGTTCATTGTAACTTATGGTTTTGCCTGCATATGCATGAGAAAATCCCTAAAACTCTCATTGATTTGATTGTAAAATCATAATATTTCCTTCTCTAAGATTCTGTTAATAGTTCAATTCCAAGGTATGGGCAGCAGTTTGCTGAGAGGGTGGGGAAAGAAGTTTACAACGTGTGGATTTTATGGTAATAATTTTGCATAAATAAAATCAACTGTGGTGCTTGTGCTCATGATACATTTTCTATTGAAGTCCTTGGGGCTGAATATGTCAGCCCAGCTCATTTTCTCTTTTTAGTGAACACTTACGCACCTTGTTTACTTACTGTTGAGCATATTTCTGAGTCACTTTCTCCTGTGCAGAGAAGAGAAAACTGAATGACAAGGACCTGTTGTTTATCCCTGAGGTGATTGGATACTTCAGTCTCATACAGAGCGAAACCCCAGGAGGTCTTTGACAAGTACTCACTAGTTCGAACCACTTACTGTCAATGGCCTTATATGCAAAGTATCAACAATATTTAAACAGCCACTAGTGAGGGCAGGAGAGTGGTTAAATACTAGTGCAGTGCAATTGCACACTAATCGGCTAGGTGCATTTGCAGTCATCGCTTTTTGCTTTCAAAATGTTGCTTCAGTGCAGGATGCTAATCTTTTGCCAACAAAGCATTACACCTAGAAGAACTAAAGGTGTTTATGGCAACACACAGGTCTTTGCTGTGTCTCCTTACCATGGGTCGACAAGTGTAATGCATGTTGCCACCATTCTGATTCATTAATGGAATGATAAATACAAATAAATTAAGATCACATGCATGCTTTCCCCCACGTGTTAGTCACACCAAATTATGTGATAATCAATTATCATAGCACATAGTGACATTTGTTCATACCACCAAAGAAATTACCATAGACACGCCATTTATAATAATAAATAGATTATAATCTGAATTTATGTGTTCTCTCTCTCTTTCTCTCTCTCTCTCTCTCTCCCCCTCCCCCCCATCTCATTCTCTTCAGTTGATAAAAGAATAAGAACTTTTGTACACTTCCTTCTCCTATCCTGCATATATTTTATGGATTTAATGTATGCCAGTGTGGTGTAGTGACGATAGTGATGGACTGGGAGTCGGGAGATCTGGGTTCTAGTCCCCACTCAGCCATAGAAGCTCACTGGTTGACTTTGAGCCAGTCACAGACTTTCAGCCCAAAGTCTCACAACACCCACCTCAGGGTGGGTGTTGTGAGAATTAAATGGATAGAAGGAGGATTATGTACACTGCCTTGGGTTCCTTAAGAAGGAAAAAAGCAGGATATAAATGCAATAAATAAAAACATATAAATATTTTTTATTTACTGCATTTCTATAACACACAATAACCAAACCTCTCTTTAAATGGATCTTCTTCGTATTTGTCACAGTTCAGCACACAGGTGCATATGGAATGCATATATGGTGCTCTGTACATATGTGGTAATGCATATATGATGGCCTGCATATGCAGGGGACATCTCTTTTTCGATGAAAAATGCACATTTCATCGCGCACGCAGAGAATTTGCTAATTCACAAAACTGTGGAGGCCCAGTGCTTACAGAGCTTTGTGTATCCTATCACAAATACAGGAGCCCCACAAAAGGCAAAGAAAGCTCGCTAAGCACATGAGACCCTTGTGCAATTTCAGATTATGCTTAGTATTTAGAGAGTGTTTAGTACAACATTTGGGACACAGGCAGCTGCCTTATCTAGCCCAGTACTGGGAACACTGACTGGCAGCGTTCTCCAGGGTTTCAAGCAGGTTTCTTTCCTAGCCCTACCTGAAACTTGGGACCTTCTGCAAAGCAGATGATCTACAGTACCTCCCCTATTGGCTGTTGCATCATAAGGACCAGAGCTGCTATTTCACTGGCCCTTTGGTGCAAACAGTGCGGCTCCAGATTTCTGAGGTCCCTTAGGCAAGACACCCTTAATACGCCCCCTCTCTTGGGGAGTCTATCTCCTCACCACCACTGTCAGCTGCTATTGCTCATCACTCTCTCATCATTGCTACCACGTGCTTGCTTGACAGGCAGAGAGCCAGTGGGCAAGTTGGCAGTGGAATCTCCTGCTTCTCCTTCTCACCACCACTATTGTCCGGGCCAGAGCAAGAGGCAGGTCAACAAGGAGGCTGCAGTGATGAAGAGGAGACGCAGAGACTTGTTGTCAGTGGACCCCTGCTGGGGTGAAGTCCCTAAACAAGTGCCAGACCACGCCTACCCTTGATGCCAGTTCTGGGTAAAACATGACAATATTTCCCAGCTATGAATATGTTTACTGAGTTTACTGTTCTTTATCTGCTAGCTGGACTTTAACTGATTATTGATTGTTATATTAAGCGGTGGTTTTAAGTATTGTGGTACTAATAATGAAGAGAGGATGGGCATAGTTTACAGGAAGTTGCAACGGCCTGATAAATTATATGCAGTGCAAAACATTATTGTGCCAAACAGAAGCAATTTAAAATGGCATTGACTAGATAGCTTCAGAACCTGGTATGTAAGGATATGTTGTAATACTGTATGCAATTAATTGGCTAAAAGCAAGTCAGCTGGAAATTGATTAATTAAACAGCTTTCAATCTGTTCACAATCCTTTGGTCAATATGGTAGTTTGGGGGCGGGGGCTGCACTGTGGGAATAGCATTAATAGGTTTATCTACCCCCCATACCCTAACATTCATATCACAAGTATCTTTATCGAGCTCTAAAACTCTGTGAAGCTCTGATGTGCACACATACATAAGCGTCCCTGTTTATATGGAACTTGATATATGCAACAGAGCCCCAGCCTGTGCAGCACATAACATCTTTCAATCAAGGCACTTCTGAGAATGTCAATCCATTGCTTTCCAGTCACCTTTCCTCTCTTACTGGCCTAATCTACACCAAGCAGGATATTCCACTATGAAAGCAGTATGAAAGCGGTACATAAAAGGCCGGAGTCACACTACTGATTTATAGCATTATTGAAGTGCACTGACAACTGTTGGGCCCCTTTGACACATTCCATATACCACCTTCATACCACTATGACCTGCTTGGTGTGGCTCCTGCCTTTTATATACCACTTTCATACCATTTTCATGTGCAATATCCTGCTTGGTGTAGATTAGGTCATTGTCTTTAGTGCGTTTTGGTGTAAGCCTTATGAAGAACATAAGAAGACCCATTCTGGATCAGCGCAAAGATCCATCCAGTCCAGTATTCCATTCATACCAGGACCATCCAGCTGCCCACAGGAAACCCACAAGCAGGATATGAGTGCAACAGCACTTGCCTGCCCAAGTTCCCCAGCAACTGGTGTAGATAGGGATCTTTGGTACTGGAGGTAGCAGGACTAATAGTCATTGATAGCCTCAGCCACCATGAATTTATCTAATCTTTTAAATCCATCCAAGTTGGTGGCTATCATGACATTTTGTGTTAGCAAATTCCATAGTTTAACTGTACACCAGGTGAAGAAGTACTTCCTTTTATCTGCCTGAATCTCCCACCACTCAGCTCCATTCGATGACCCCCCAGGTTCTAGTATTATGAGAGAGGGTGGAAATGTCTCCCTATCTACTTTCTCTGCACCATGCATAATTTGTACATCTCTATCTTTTCCCCCTTACATGCCATTTTTCTAAACTAAAGAATGCCAGATGTTGTAACCTTTCCTCATAAGGAAGTTGCCCCAGCCCCTTGATCATTTTGTTTGCCCTTTTCTGCACCTTTTCCAACTCTACAATATCCTTTTTGAGGACTAGTGACCAGAACTACCCACAGTATTCCAAGTGCACTTGCACTATAGATTTGTATAAGAGCAGTATGACATTGGACATAATTTGACATTTCTAAGCTCAAATAATCTAATGACATTTCTTTGAACTTGGATTGTCTTGACAGTCAGAGATGTGTGTCCTGTCTATTCCTCTCTGTATGGATCTCCACTAAGTCACTGATGAAGCAACTGGTTGTAGTTGGGTTGCCAGGGGACTACCTCCAAAGGTTAAGGGTGCAATCCTATGCATGTATAGGCTGGGGGGAAGCCCTTTCTGAAGGTTAAGGAACACTGCTTCTGTAGTGAAGCCAGGATTGCAGGCTGCTCCTATACCTTTAACAGCCTGCCATGCAAATATGAGATTTTCCCCATCACTTGTGTTCAACACCAGGGCAGAATCTACACTACTGCTTTAAAATGGTTTATAACTGTAGTGACAGCTGTGGGAGCCCAAGACACACTCCATATACAGTTTTCAAACATTTTAAAAGTGTTATATCCTGCTTGGAGTAGATCTGGCCCAGAAAAAAGCCTCCCCTGCTTCCTATCGATGTTTCAGGCTATTGTCATGGGAGCCAAGGCCACTTGCAGAGGGTGAGGGGAAGTGATAGCAACCTAAGTGAAGCCCCACTGCCCCTTATTCAGCTAACCCTTTGAGGTTAGACCCATTTCCTCTTAGAGTAACCTTGGCTGGTGTTAACAACTAGATCAATAATTTTATTTCTCTGAGAAGTTAATTAACAAGTCAATCCAGAGGCCTGCTAGTTAGAACAGCTTTGTGAAGGAATTTGTCTCCCAATGGTCAAATGCCAGCAGAGACACACAAGGCAGGCGGGGACTGGCATCTCCCTTTCTGAAGGCAGATGTGATTAATGGGGCGTTTCATTGCTGCAAGTGAACTGCGGCTGAATTGCCTGCATTGCTTCACCTCTGAATGAAGGGACCAGGAGAATGCCTGGTGACTGATAGCTTTTGTTAGTGCAACCAGTCTGGGCTGTGGTGTTATTGCTCCCCTGGCTGCTCACAGAAGATACATTAGGGAGGGAGTGTCAATGATCCATTTTTTAGGCTTGCTCTGCTGGCTTGCAGTTCAGCTCTCCTGGGATTCTCTTCTGCAAGGAAGGTCAATCAGTTGAAAGCCAGTATCACTCATGCTCTCAATTTGATCCCTTTGTTGTTTCCCTTTCTCTTGTCCTGACACTTGTGTTAATTCCTTGCCCAGTCCAGTCTGTTTGCCTGTCCCTGTTTGCTCCATAAATTGTCTTAGTCCTGAACCTACGTAGACTTAGCTCCTGTCCCCTGATCCACGTACACCAGGGATGTTTAACTGTAGGCCCACAAGCTAAATCTGCCCCCCTGGGGTCCCAAATCTGGCCCACCTGAAGTTCCCCAGATGGCCTGTCACAACTCCTCCTAGCAACACCCACTTCCCCTGGCCCCGCCCCTTTCCTTCAAAAACCAATCATTTCCCAGCTTTTGTGCTTGTTCCCCCCCCCCCCATTCTGAGAGGCTGAATGCCCTCTTCCATAATGCTTAGTTATTGCCAGTAAGAGCTTTATTTTTGCCATGCCCCTTTGGCCCCGCCCACCACTGGAATGCATCCCCCCACCCCCACCAGTTTATCAGAAATTGAATTTGGCCCTCTAGCTGAAGGAGGTTCAACACCCCTGATGTACACTGTTTTCCTCCCAGGAAACAAGAAAAAAGGGGATCTCGGCCAACTTGAAGGAATACTAATCTTATGTACTACATATTTTCCCATTTTGTCTAATTCCACTCACAATTTATGACACAAATATGTAGTCATGGATGGATCACTGTGAAAGTATTTAAGATCTAAATTCAATTAATTCTAACATGAAAAACTTTAACTACCTTTACTCTGTCCAATGACACGAGAGCCAGGGAAACATTATTGCAAATATGTTCAAAACTTCAAACAGGTTTGTTGATTGGGGCTTTGTCTGAATTCTGATAGAGTTGTCTTACTAAAAAATATATTATTTGTTCCTAGATACATCTGCTCTCTCCTCTTCCTCCTCCTCCTCTGGACAAAACTAGATGTTATATTGTTAAATATGTGGTCCCTACCCCGGTGTTTGCTAAGACAATGGGGACGAAGCAGCAGGTGGCCATTTGCAAGGGAGGATTAGAGGAAGGGGTATAAAGCCCTTGGCCAATTTCCCCCACAGTAGCCTCTCCTCCATTTTTGATCATTTCCCCCAGTAGGCTCTCATCTCTATTTAGGTAGATACGGGAATGATAAACATGTTTACTAATACTACTTTCAGATCGTATTAGAAAAAAGAAGATGCAGACCATGGACTTCATGAATTCTTTGCTTCTATATTCAAAAGTTCTTTGGCTACATTGTCTGAATATCATAGACAGGCTGCCAATCCACTGGACAAGCATTACATTTGTCCCAGATATTAGTCCTGCAGGGGTATACCAAACTCCTGTTGCACATCCTTGGTCCAGCCAGCCATTTTGCACCATCTATCTAGAGAAGGAAGATACACCAAGAAGAAGAAGAAGAAGAAGAAGAAGAAGAAGAAGAAGAAGAAGAAGAAGAAGAAGAAGAAGAAGAGACTTGCTGCACCCAAATCTGTAGCTCAACATGGTGCAACTAGTATCTGCACTGTGTTTTGTCATCTGACCTGGTACAATTGTCTAATCTCCAAGGGTCAACATCTGCCATGAGAACATAAGAAGTGCCCTGTTGGATCAGACCAAAGATCCATCTTGTCTATCATCATGCTTCCCACAATAGTCAGCCACATGCCTCTGAGAAAAACACAAGCAGGGCTTAAAGACATTAGCCCTCTCCCACAACTAGTTTTCTGAGGCTTATTACTATTATATGCATATAGCCATTCAGAGGCATATGGCCATTGGCAGTCCCATTCTCTATGCACTAGCCTAATATCAATAATAATAATAATAATAATAATAATAATAATAATAATAAGAAGAAGAAGAAGAAGAAGAAGAAGAAGAAGAAGAAGAAGAAGAAGAAGAAGAAATTTATTTCTTATCTGGCTCTCCTGGATTGAGGCGGGGAACAACATTGAAAAGAAAAATAAATAAAATTGATTAAAAACATATAAAATGAATACATTATTAAAATAACAGCCAAACATCTTAAAATTTGACTGGGTAGGCCTGCTGGAAGAGATCCATCTTTATAGCTTTTTTTAAAATTCAGAAAGACTGTTAAGTTGGTGAATCTCTCCCGGCAGGCCATTCCACCATCTGGGAGTGGCAGAAGAGAAGGTCCTCTGGGTAATGTTTTAACTGACTGAAATAAATTCTTCCCAGAGGACCTGAGTGTGCGGGGTGGATTGTATGGGAGAAGGCAATCCCGCAGGTAACCTGCACCCAAACCATGTAGGGCTTTATTTATTTATTTATTAAATTTATATACTGCCCCATAGCCAAAGCTCTCTGGGCAGTTTACAAAATAAGGTAATAACCAACACTTTATACTTCACTTGGGAACAAATTGGCAGCCAGTAAAGTGATTTTAAAGTTGGTGTAATATGGTCACCCTTAAGTGTACCAGTGGCCAATCTGGCTGCCATAATTTGAACTAGTTGAAGTTTCCAGACTAGGCACAAAGGTAGCCCTATGTACAGTGCATTGCAGATGTCGAGCCTCAAAGTTACCAGCGCGTACTGTCTTTAGGTCTTCCAACTCTAGGAAGGGGTGCAGCTGGCGTATCAGCTGAAGCTGATAGTCACATATATCTGGGCTGTCATTTGGAGCAACAGATCCAGGAGCATCCCCCAAGCTATGAACATAGTCTTTCAGGGGAAGTGTAACCCCATCCAGAACTGGTTGACACACCTCCAAACCCAGGTTGGTTTTTTTTGACAGTAAGCACCTCCATCTTGTCTGGATTCAGCTTCATTTTTCCCCCCTCATCCAGCCCATTACCACCTCCAAGCATTCATTCAGAGGAGACACACTATCCTTAGCTGTAGCTGTTGAAGGCCTAGAGAAATATATTTAGATGTCATCGGCATATTGATAGCATCCCACCCCATGCCTCCTGATGATCTCTCCCAGTGGTTTCATGTAGATGGGCATCATGGCAACTTGCATTAAAAGCAATGGCATTAAAGGCAAGGGTGAGCCTGCCAACTCCTTGGTTACCTCTGATTTTGCTACTTGCTTCTACTGCTCAGGAACAACAGAGAAACCAAAACCTTGTTGCAGCACAGAAATACCAGACAGGAGGGTTGCATCCAACAATCATGTTAGTAAAGGTCTGATGGTACAATGGGTATTCCCTGTCTCCTCCTCCTCTCTGCAGCAACCCCGTCCATGCCCCAAATCTGCGCCAGAGAGTCCCCCAACTATCCAGAGCAGTTATGGGGGGCTGCAGGGGAAGGGAAAATCTGTTCCACTAGTGGTTTCCATTCCACTAGTGGATGGCCAGCATTGGATCAAACCCAAGGAAACCACCCGAGTATCCTAATGTGCAGTAAAATATACAACCAGAATGCTTGTTTAGACAAAGAGCTAAGCCGTGGTTAGGCTGCCAACCCTTTTGCAGCAAATGATTAGTGAGCATATTTAAATTGTGGTTATGTAGCCACCATGCTTAGGAATGGTTCACACAACATGCTAAGTCATGGTTCACATGACATGCTAAGCTATAATGTTTAGTTCAAAATATTTAACCACCATGACTTAGCATGTCATCTGAACAGGGACGTAGAAAGAACCATGAAGACGAAATACAACTGGGATTAAATCCTGCGACCCAGTAGCTAAATACAAATGATAAGGATACCAATTGTAATGTTATATCATACAACAATCACTTGTAATAGAATATTCCTGTAAATAGTACATCCAAACAGACTGTGAGTTAGAATCCTGGATGTCTACAACCAAGCAGTGGAAGGAGATCTTTTGTGATATCCTACTATTAGGTCAATCAAAATATTGAGATTCACACTGGAGCCAAACTATTAGCATTGCATTTGATAAAGGACTCTGTATTGGTACAAACTAGAAGTTGCTCTAAAATGCATGGGCCGACACCACAGAATGGTAGACACATGTCTGGCTTGTCCTCGCTCCCTTCATAATATCTTAAAGAACTTCCCATCAGGACTTGCCATGTGTTCTGCCATCAGGAAATTCTGCATTTTTCCACTGCTATTTCCTATTCCACATTATTGGCTGCTACAGGAGGGAGGCACGGAAACGTGGAATATCATGAAATCAGGACACAGACAAGTTCTGTAGATGTTACTGCCATTTTCAGTGGCAGACATACATTAAGAAAAGGGGTGGGCAATTGATCAGTTGGCAACCATTCTGAAAGGTAATTATATGAACTGCCTTGGTTGTGGGCAACCCAGTTCATATAAGTATATGAACTGCCTGGGAGGTTGTGGGCTCTCCCACACTAGAGGCATTCAAGAGGCAGCTGGACAACCATCTGTCAGGGATGATTTAGGGTGGATTCCTGCATTGAGCAGGGGGTTGGACTAGATGGCCTTGTAGGCCCCTTCCAACTCTGCTATTCTATGATTCTATGATTCTATGTATCCAATGTTAGTCCTACTTAGAGTAGACCCATTGAAATGAATGGGTCTAAACACTGGGTATGGCCCTCTGACTCCTCTCCATATAGCCTTTTGTTTGTTGTGAGATTTGGGTTTCTAAATCTACTGTGGCCATTCAAGTATTCAAGTCATTATTTGAAATTGCAGACATTTATGCTTGGTTCTCATATGCATATTCATAGTGTGACTGCATCGTCAAGCGGTTATGCATATATGTGAAACACCACAGACAGAACTTGCATGTAGCTTCTAACAGAACAGGATTTCCATACAAAGAATTCAAACATTCAGCTGCCAGTCACTGGGAGCCAATTCACACTTGCATATTTATTACTTGCTGACTAGAACATCAAGTGATGATTTGCAACTCCAGGCTTTCTTGGATGAAGCTGATTATTTGGATGCCTTCCAATCTGGGTTCAGGCTCAGTTTGCGGACAGAAATAGCCTACATGGTTGACCCAGACTGGCTGAACCAAACATGGGGTGTGTGTCCCTGTTGGACCTCTCATCAGCATTCGTTAACATCAACATTTGCAACATTTGGCCAGTGACTTGGGGGCACTGTTTGTAGTGGTTCTGGTCCTATCTGCCTGAGCACTTCCGGAAGGTGATGTTGGGGGATTATTTCTCAACCCTTTGGCTATTGCCTATAGGGGATTTCAAGGCTCTATTTTGTCCCCTATAATTTTAACATCTACATGAGGTCATTGGGGGAAGTCATCCAGAGTGTTGTGGTTGTCTGATGCTGATGATATCCCCAGCTATATCCCACTTTTTCAATTGGTGCCAAGGAGGCTGTTAAGTCTTGAACCATTGTCTGGATGCTATAAAGCATTGGATGTGGGTTAACAAATTGAGGCTCAGTCTGACAAGGCAGAGGTACTTTTGATCAGTAGACAAGCTAATCTGGGATTGGAGATTTAGTCTATTCTGGATGGGTTGCACTCCCTCTGAAGGACCAGGTTTGCAGCTGGGGGTGCTTCTGGACCCAGCATTTTAGTTGGTTAAAAGTGTTAGAATGTATTAATCGAAATGATGAAGCAAGCATTGCGGGAGAACACCAACATTGCATTTATTTAATATATTTCTTAGCTGCCTTTCTAAGGTAAAAAAAAAATCTTAAAATCAATTTTAAACAACAAATTTAAAATAAGCCAGTTACAGTAGCATCCAATTTAAACCCAAATAAAAACACTTAACAGTACAACATAAAGAGCAGCCTTCTGTTGTTCAGAGAAAACAAAGAAGTTCCTAAAGCCCTATTTAAAACAATGACAGATGGGGCCAGCTCTATATCTCCTAGGTGGGAATTACATAGAGCAGGGATAGTGAAGTATACAGATTTAATCAATTAATAGATTAATAGATTCAAACTCATACAATTGATAAATGCAGGCTACAGTGCCATACACACTTACCTGAAAGTGAGACTTATTGAACTAAGTGGGTCTTACTTCTGAATAAACGTGCCTGAGATTGCACTGCAATATGCACATGTACCTGGGAGTAAGTTCCATTTGACACAGTGGAACCTGCTTCCAAGCAAACATGCATAGGAGGATTGCTCTGTAAGATTTCTTAACTATGCAAGCTTACTCAGAAGTAAGCCCCATTGAGTTCAGTGGGACTTACTCTGGGGTTAGTGAGTAAGGATCATAGAACTGGGAGCAGCCTTATGCTTCCCACTGAACTCACTGGGACTTGCTTCCTAATAATAAACGTCATGCGGCAGGTCCGTGTCAGCTCCAAACGGGACAGAGGGATTTCCTAGCTAGCTGGCAGCAGCTCGATTTCTGCCTCTGCCTGGATACGCCCAGATCCAACTCAAGCAGCGGTATTCGTCTACCCAGTGGATGCTGGTGGCTCCGATTTCGGTGGGGCTGTGAATCCTTTCTGGGTTTCAACCAGAACCAGCCAGAACGCTAAGAGAGCTATCTAAGGTGCTGAACCTATTTTCGGTATAGGGTTCAGCACTTTGGACAGCTCCTTTAGAGTTCTGGCTGATCCTGACTGAAACCCAGAATGGATGCACAGCCCCACCGACTCGGCGGTGGGCTTGTTGGGGCCCCGGTCCTGGGTTCCAAAATGTTTTCTACACCGTGAGCACGATCCATCGGCAGCTTCTCCTGTGCAAATTCCGCCCCCGATGCCCTGTACACCACTCCCATTGCCCGGGGTAGGTGCGGGGGGGGGGGGCTCGTTTCGTGCATAAGTGAGGACTGCAAGCCTGACCCGTGATTCTGAGAGCTTTCTGCCAGAAGAGCAGGACGGGGACACGGACACACACACACACCTGACCTATCACCTATGAAGTTTATCTCCCCTCCCGTCCCCCCAAAAGCATTTCCTCTTTTAAACCAAAGGGATTATTCGCTGCAAATCCCGAAGCAATAAATGCACCATGACCAGCTCGGCGATGGAGGCGCAGAGCCAAGGGGATCTCCCCTCCTCGTTATGTCGTTAGGGAACTGTAGCCGATTTAATTAAACGTGCAGACGGCTGATCCGCAGCAAGATCTACGGCGCCTGGTGGAGTGGGGCGGGGGACACCCCCTTGACATGCACTCAAAACAATGTTTCCAGCTCTTTCCATCCTCCCCAGCCGATGGGATTGAACGGAAGCGTCTTCTGCCTTCCCCCCCTCCCGGCTCTCCCCCCTTCCTCCCATCCACGTACCCGCCCCTCCCTTCGGAGCGATGTAAAGCCCCAAACAAGCCCCCTTCCCTGGGAGAGGTTAATAAGCTCTTGTTCTACTGACAGAGCCTCTGATTGGGTTTAAAGTTCGAGTTGGGTAATCTCTTAAAGATCAGGGGCTCGGATAATGGCTCTCTTTAACTAGGTCCTTTTTATCCGTTGGGGGCTGAGAGGATGGGCGACAACTTACAACGAGGTAGTTAGCACCCTGTGATTTGGGGCGGGGGGGGCACTGAGCTGCAGCTTTGAGTAGCAGCCCATCCCCGTCTGCGCAGAAGGGCCTAATGCGGCTCCCTCTGAAAGTGAGGAGGGGATTCTCGCTCCCAAATGGGTACCACTCCTGCCATTCACTGGCTGAGAGCATCTTGTAGGTTTTTGCCCGACGGTGGAGTCGAAAACGATCCGGGGCTTCCTTTGGAATGCCCTTAGGGTTCGTTTCACGAAGAATTTTCTGAATTTGGGTGGGATGTATTCTGGTAGAAGGTGGTGGTCTGAAACACGAGGCCAACTTCTCTCGTATTTTATGGCCGATCGGGCGATTTTGTTTTGTGAACCGCCCCGCCAGGGAGCAAAAATGGAAAGCAGGTCTGTACATGCTGAAATAAAATAAATTCTAATAAAATAAATCATAAAGGCCATCCTTCAAAACAGCCTTTCCTAACCTGGCGCCCTCCAGATGTTTTGGACTGCAACTCCCATCATTCCTGAGCATTGGTCATACTGGTTGGGGCTGATGGGAGTTGGAGTCCAAACCATCCGGAGGGCACCAGTTTAGGCAAGCCTGCTTTGAAAGTTCAGTTGTGGCCCGCTGGATTCCGGAGATCTGTTGGCTGTTGCTCGTTGAGGTTGTTTCCTCTGGATGTCCAAAATTGCTCCAACTAGAGATGAAGTATCAGGAGACATGGACTTTGGGGATGGGGGGTGGACAGGGCCTGATAAGCTTAGCTCACTCTTCGTTGAGTCTATCACTTGAAGAGAATAGACTTTTCTGGGAGGGGGGAGCATTATTTGCTGCAGTCTGACTGTGTCAAACTACCAGAACCTGTAAGATAGAGGGAGGCCTTGGCTGTAGTATGGATGTAACCTTGAGATTTCCTCCAAGGGGGCAGTGGGATATGTGGACTAGTTCTGCCTTCTCCAACCTGGCGCCCTCCAAATGTGATGCATAACGACTCCCATCATGTCCAGCTAGAATGGCCAATAGTTAGGGATGATGGGAGTTGTAGCCCAAAACACTTCTGGAGGGCATGAGGTTGGAGAAGGCCATACCAGATATAATGTCCCTAGCAATCTAGGCAAACAAAATCAGAGTTGGGGTTGCTAGAAATGCCCACATAATAAGATGTCCACATAATCGTGTTTGTCCCCATAATCAGTATGGGGATTCAAATATGTATGCATAAATTATATCCAAGTCTCTCTTTCTCTTTCACACACACACACACACACACACACACATTTTTTGTGTTGCTTTGAACTCTTCACAGAGGAGGCCGATGGCTCCTCCGCTGGTTCTGTGTAGCACAACTGCGCTGCAGCATTTTGGACGCTGGTTAATGATCCAATAGCAATCATAATGAGAACCGCCTGTTGAAGTGTTCCTGTCACAATAATCCTCACAACAGCCCTAACAGGTCGACTGGTATTATCATTATCATTATCATCATCATCATCATCACCCACATACCTAATAGCCTAACAGCACTGCAGGTGTCAAGAGAACCGTGGCTGGCATGGCCTTGAGCCACACGTCCTGGGCGACATGAAATGTGCACTGCTGGGGACTACAGCACCGCCCACTCCCGTGGTTACCAACCCTTGCCCGTAGGAACAGCCGCCCATCCCCCTGAGCACCCAGGCTTTAGCCGGATCCCGAACATGTTGCGGCAGCAGAGCGTCCTACTTCGCGCAATGAGGGCAGTCTCCCAGTCGGATCGGGAGCGATGTGGGAGCCGGAGGGGGGGGGAGGAAGAAGAAGCCCCCTCCCTCGCTCCAGCAACCTGGGCCGGGATGACGGAGCCTCGCCAAAGGGCGCCTCTCTGTTCACCTTGGCCAGCGCCAACTTGGAAACACGCCCCGCATGGCCCGGAGCGACCGTTTCTCGAGAAGAAGAAGAAGAAGAGGAAGAGGAAGAGGAAGAGGAAGAGGAAGAGGAAGAAGAAGAAGAGGAAGAGGAAGAGGAAGAAGAAGAAGAAGAAGAAGAAGAAGAAGAAGAAGAAGAAGAAGAAGAAGAAGAAGAAGAAGAAGAAGAAGAAGTCCCGAGGGAGAGCCATGAAAACTCGCCATTAACCAGAGCAAACGCCCCCGAGCGCGCTAAGGCGATCAGCACCACACGCACAAAATGCCTTCGCAAAGTGGCTTTCGCTCCTGTTCAGGAAGGCAAAGGCTCCCAAGCCCGCCCTCCCGAGTCCCGGGCAGAAGCCGCCTGGAGGTCCGCTCCCGTCACGAGCGTTTCCCACACACGCCCCTTTCCAGCCCCGAGCTGACGTCACAGAGATCGCCAAGAAGCGGATTGCTGTGGCGGAGGGGGAGGGGGAGGGGGCAGCCGCGAGGAGCGTCCCTTCCCCTCCCCGCTGGCTGCCTGTCAGAGCTCCCGGGGGATATTATAGGCGCTTCAGCCTGGAGGCTCAAAGCACAAAGTCAGCCAGTGTGATGAACTTCTGGAAACCTTTCACGGTTTTTTTGTTTTGTTTTGTTTTTTGTTTGGTTGGTGCCATTCACTTTCTGAGAACCAGACCCTGCCTCCTCTAAGCCCCTGTCCCTCCTTCTCCTCCTTTTTATTATTTTTCAGCCTCTGATCTCCGCCTAGGAGCTCGGAGCTGCTCAACCGAGCTCACCAATCCTGCTGCTGCTGCTGCTGCTCTGATCGTGGTGCTGTAGATTCCCCACCGCCACATCTTATCGCACCCCCACCCACCCCGCCGCCACCGAGACCACCACCGTCCTTTCCTCAAACGAGGGAAAATCAACTTCTTCGCCCCCGGGAAAGAACTGGTCCTTGGTGCTTTTCTTTCTGCTTGCTTGCCCCCCCACCCCCCACCCCAGCACCCCTCTCTCTCTCTCTCTCCACCCCCCCACCCCTTGCGAGAAGAACCGAACGACCAAGGCAGCCAGCAGAAGTTCCTCCTTTCAGAATCGCCCTCTCTAAGAAAGTGCCGAAGCGATTCTTGGGGAAGAGGAGGGAGGGAGGGAGGGAGGGAGGGGGAGGAGGATGCGTCGCTTCGCCGGGCGGGCGCGATTCTGAGGCACCTGTCACGCCATCCGAAGTGCAGCCGGAGCAGCGGACGGAAACGACTCCAAACAAGCCGAGGGCGACTCCCGGTCTCAAAGCAGCGGGAGATCGCCGCCGCCTCCTCCGGAAGAAACAGCCGCCGCCGCCGCCGCCGCCGCGGTCCCGAGGGACTCCAGAATGAGCAAGCCGGCCGGATCAACAAGTGGGTAATGCTTGGCGGTGGCGGCCCGCGCGAGAATGGTGTCGCCCGAGGCGGGAGCTTTGGGCCGAGGCTCGTCAATTTCACAGGCGGGTCACTGACCTGAGACCCGTTCCGAGCCGACTGGACGACTCCGGCTCCGACCCATGCTTACTTCGGAGTAAATCCACCGGGCTTACTTCCAAGTAACCCTGTGGAGGATCAAGGCGCTTGGTTTTGGGATTTGGGGGTCGGGAGAAGGGGGGGCTTTCCAAACCGGGATCTTTCCCAGATGGTGGCTCTGGTGCAGCGCGCGCGGGCCTGGACCGAACTTCGGAGTCACTTTCTCTACGTGAAGGGGCGGGAGGAAAGGAAAAGTTTTGTGTATACGTTTCTTGATTTCAGTCAGGCGTTTGTGGGACACAGATCTCTTTGCCTCGGAGCAGGGAATGTTTGGGCAAATGCAAAGCCGAAAGATTATATTTAACGACCTATACAACTTTTTTCTTCTGCCATTAACACTTTTAAAAACCCTGAAACTTCCAGATAATTGAATGCTACAGACTCGCAAGGGAAATGGGGGGAGGGCTCTGTTGAAAGAGGATTTAACGGGAATACTTTGCACACCATCTCCAGCTTTACCGCATAATCCTGCAAAAGAGGGAAGCAGAAACAACTTAAAAGTCACATTTCCCTTAATCCTAAATCCGGGTACACCTCATAACTGGGTGTTTTTTTTTTCTCTATTTTTTTTAAAGTCTGATTGACTGCTCTGGCTAGGAGCTGGCTTCAAACGCTAGAAATCCAAGAAGGGACTTTCTGAGTTTGTCCTAATATGAGTGATGGGGTCAGTAACATGCACAATCCAATTTGGTGTATGACAAGTGATGGCTTAGGCCATTTTAGAGCGAGATCACGGTGCCATAATTACAAAAATGGCTTGTGGGGAAAGAAAATAAAAAGGAGCCGAAAAACACGTGCGTGTAGAATAGATTGGTCTGCTGAAAAACAGCTATATGCGAACTCGCGGTTCCTCTCGCTTTATCTCTCTCCCACACTCCGCTGCTGCTTTTTCGCCGTCTTCTCCTGTGTGCGTGTTTTGCTGTAGTTACTCATTAACTTTATTTCGTGCGCTGTTCTCCTGGCATCGCTTGATATTGTCCCGCATTCGAACCTTTCTCCCCAAAGGCAAGATAAATAAATAAATCTGAAATCGACATTCTTTGCTTGTGTAGTAGAGTGGATGACAAGTAATTTTACACACACACACACACACACACACAGTAAACCTGGTTTAAACTTAACTAAAGCCCCCACCCAAAAAAAGCTTGCTTTAAACTAAAGAAAAATAGTTTGAATGAGTCGGGCGTTAGGAGCTTAACAAGATGGATCTGATAGCAAAACCTTTTGGGTTGGTGGAAGATTTGGCGAATATTTCCACTCTGTTTTATCACAGTTCTTGGGGGAGAGGGGGAAAATAAAAATCGATATAAAATGGCGTTGGGGAAATTTGAGCCGAACGAGTTTATGGATTCTCAGGGAAAGGAAAGAAACCCAGAAAACTCTCGCTATCTGGCCAACCTCTTTTGTGGGCCAGCTAATGAAGACAGAATATTTGGGTGATTGTGCCAAAGTAGGTTCCGCTATGCCCCATGGGGCTCGCTTGTCCTCAGGGTGCTGGGCATGGGGTTCCAGCCTTCCTCTAGCTGTGCCTGGCCTCGCAGCTCCGCTAGTACCCAGAATCGAGGGGTCTTCCCAAAGCGAATTGCCACCACGGGTCGGTTCTGAGATCTTGGCCCTAAGGAGAAATCCACACTGTATTTGGCGTCCACTGAGCAGTGATCTGGAGGGAAGCCGTTTTTACAACAGGTTGCTTCTGCGTGGTTAGTATGTGCTGTTGGTCCTGTTTAGAGTAGACCCATTGAAAGGAAGGTTAGACGAACGTTGGATGCAACCCAGTGAGATCTGAACGGCCAGGGACGCTTGTGCCCTAAAGGGAGCCTTCAACCCTGATCCGAAAGACTCCGATGGATTTGCCGGCGTGGAAGTACCGTCCATGCATATGGTGTGATCGAGGTGTTACTGGCGAGTCAGCCCTAAGGAGGCTCACTTCCGCGTGTTCTCCGGAACCGAGGCTGCAGCAGCCCGGGTGTTCCAAAGAGACGCGTGCTCTCGGAAGGAGCGAGACTTCCCAGGCCAGGAAAAATGGGAGATTCGCCTGGCTGGGAAGAAATCCGGACAGTTTCGTAATCTAAGCCCCGTCTACGTGGGGGTAACGTGGATCTTAACTTGCGGTTGATCTGGCTTTCAGCAGCCAGGCTCGGGAAAGGATCTCGGTCAATTATACGCGCCTGGCAATTTCTCCTTCGAAACCTTCCGCACGGGGGTTAGTTATTGCGGACTTTCTTACATCCCATCAATCAACATGAAAGCCCCCAGCCCCCCGTTGACTTTAATGGCTGCTGACTGCGTTTGCTCTCGGCCATTAAGGCCTCGGTTTTAGCCATTTGAGTACTGTGTCTAAGCGGCCGTTCTTGGAACTCAAATAGCTGAAATAAATTTCCCAGACCCCCTCCAAAAAATATTATTATTATTATTATTATTATTATTATATTATTATATTATTATTATTATTATTATTATTATTATTATTAAAGCCCCGTTGATTTCAATGGAAGCACGTGCTCAAGGCTGCAATATTAGGCTACAGAACTAGGAAATCACTTGCCCTGAAATTGGAGGCAACTTTCTTCAGAATAAACACGCTTCCGCCGTCTCTCGTTGATATCAAGGCGACTTCCAGGCTCCGATCCTCTCCCCACTTGCCTGGGAGCAAGCCCAATTTAAATTCAGTGGGCCTTACTTCTGAGTAGACATGCTTAGGGTTGCCAAATCAAGTGCCAAACGGTGGCCGGATCGTGTCCCATTTGGGGTTCTAACTAAGAGCAGGCATTCGCGCAGGGAAGCATCGACCAAGCCTGAGATGGAAGATCTGTCTGACTTCCTAAACATCCCCCCTTCCTCGCCCCTGGCGCGGGGCGGGGGGCCCTCTGAATCCCACCCCCTTGACTTTGAAGGCCCTGTCGCGGATTCCTTGACTTCCAGCCTGCTAGCTGGGTCGCTGCCGCGTCTTGAGGACTAGCGGGGTGATTTGTCGAGGGGAGAAAGGGAGCCGCGGGCCGGGCGCTTGGGAAAGTCTGGCTCCAGGAGCCGGGCGCTGGCAGGCGGCTCCTCTCTCTGCTGGGCCCCGGGGCTGCCTCGGCGTTCCCTTCCGCCAGGCTGGAGTGATGTCAGATGTGATGGCTCTGCTTGGGTGGTAATAAGACCCCGCCGAGGAGCCCTCGCAAAGCAGCCTCACTTCTTTCAACAGCCTCTGATGGTAATTACAGTAATCGAAGCTGCCAGATATCTTTAAGCAATTACGAGGCGCGCACAAAAAAAAAGGGGGGGAGGAGCCCCCCGGGACGCCCCGTCGAGGGATGCGGCAAACGGTTTCCCAGCGCCGCCCGAGCCCCGCGGGCCTTTCGCCTAAGACTTCTGGGGCCTTTAAACAGGGGTTAATCAGCGCGCTGGTGACCTCGTGTCAAGTTAACGGGGTCCTTCGCTCGCCTGGGCTGGCTGGCTGGCTGGCATCCCTCGGCCGGCCCCGGAATGTTTCTCAGTGCAACAGCCCCGGCTGCTGGGGCGGCCCTAATGGGCTGGGAGACTGGGCCCTCCCCCCCCCCAAATGCCAGCACGACTTGCAGGAAAGGGGAGGGGGCGAAAGCCAGGGAAATGGGCCAAAGTTTGGAGCAGAAGGCGACTGCCTGAGGGCGGGGCCGCGGGAAGGGACCTCGCTCTACAAGAGCAATGAATCCTGCGGAAGTTGAGACCCATTTCAGGGGGCGTTAATCGAGCTCTCGGTTCACCCCTTGGCATCGATGGGTTTTGAAAGCGCTCAACTTCGGCTGGAAGTGGGTTATTAAATTGTGTTTTTCGATGCCTAATATTTACGCTTGTAGAGAAGGCTGAGAAGGAAAGTCTGCGGAGTTGAATATAATGTCAATATGTACAACAATTCGTGGGTGGGCGTCTACGTCGGGGTAAATAAGCAGGCATATTCAACAGGCATTCGCTATAGTATTGTGGCTGCGATCTTATTCCCATTTGCCTGGGAGTGAGGGACTCGACAGGATTTAGTTTTGAGCAGACATGTATAGGATTGTGTTGTATATTTTAAAATGGAGCGGAATGAAATATAGGCCTGTTGGGGATCAGGTAGAGCAGATCAACAGGTGTGAGTGGGATCCAGTCGATCAGGTTCTATATAGTATAAGCAGTTCCGGAGGTGTCTGAGAGACTCCCAGCGAGCATTAATGAAACAAGTGCAAAAGATTCAATTACTTTAACAAAAGTAATACAAGGAGTAATGTGTATCATGACTTAATATGTGGGGTGCCATCGAAGTTAAAGCTAAACTGCATTGGATTTGACGCTCTACTGTGCACTAATAACTGATGAAGTGTCACAAATGTGTCATTTCGTGATGTTATATTATTTACTGCTAGAATATTTTGTCATTTCCAATATTCCTACTATGCATGTTTACTTGGACGCAGGAGATCAACGGGACTGGCTCCAAAGTAAACATCCATAGTTTTACAACCAGAATCCTAAATATATTTATGTGCAAGCACTTGGGAACTTAGTGGGACTTACTTCAGAGGAAATAACTGATGAGGATCCGGCTACCTGTGCGCTTGCACTTGTTCCTGGATAAAGTCTGCAATCCTACACATACATACTTAACTCGGATCAAGCTCCATTGAAAACTATGAGTCTTACTTCGGAGTAGACATGTACAGGATTGCACTATAAGCCTCTTAAAGTAAATGAAGCTTCTCCGAAGTTAAATGGCTTGTGGACCAAAGTTACACGTGTTTTAAAAAATATGTTTATATATTTTATCTGTTCTTATCCCGGTTGGGCTCGAGAGATTATATATCAGGTAATCATGGAAGAGCTCTTTCAAATTTTAAAACATGTTTATGGCTCACAGGGTTTGCCCCTTGGGGTTTTTTTCTAAATGACTTTTAAAACAACAGGTACATTAATTCATTTGCTCTCGCGACCCACTGATAACTAAGTGTAACGATTTTAGGGGTGGGGGGAGAGGCATCTTTACAAATACCTGGAAAGAAGCTCATTTATTTCCTTCCCAGTAAATATATTTGCAGCTCAACCCTACGCTTACTCAGGAGTCAACCCTGGAGTTTTCAATGGGACCGAACTCTCCAGTAGGCCCGGTTAGACTAGTTCAACCCCCGAACCGGAGCCTTAAACGGCTTCAGCCAGAATCTCGGCGTGGAGTTGGATCCGTTCGGGGATGGAGCTTTGAAACGGACCTCCTCGGCTCTAGAGAAGTGTTGAGCCGTGAAATTCAATCCTCGACTCCCCCTTTCGAATTCGGAAGTCCTCCAGGACCCCGACTCCCGAGGAGGCACGCAGGGGGCCGCAGCAGCCTTGGCTGCGCAGGGGCGGCAGGGGACTCGCTTCGATTTCCAGTGAGAATCATAGCGCGGGGTGGGGGGTGGGGGGTGGGGTCAGTTTGGGGCAGGAAGTTGAAAAGCGAAGGTAGGGGTGGGTGGGGTGGCTTTCCTTATGGGTGGTGGGGTGGAGGAAGAGAGGGTGGCTCTCAAGTAGCCCAGGCCGAAAAGGCGAGGCTAGGGAGTGCGTGCGGGGAGCTGTGCCTTTCGCCCGATGACATCCAGCCCCAGGGGACGGCACCGCGGCATCTCCACGTTCCTGGCCCTTTTCCCCCGTCGAGTGCGGAAAGTCTCGCGGTGGCTGCTGGAGGGCCGGGAGCGGCGGCCGGCGAGAAGCGGGCGGGCGGGGCCTGGGGGTGTGTGTGTGTGTGTGTGTGTGTGTGTCTCGGGGGGAGTCGAGTGCTCTCCCCTGGGGCCATTGTGTGCAATCCGAATTCCCATGCTACTCTTTTTGACGGGTCACTGGTGACCCAATAGGCAGGTGGCAAAGAGGGCGTGTAATTACAGAGCTCGAGAAGCCAAGCCTGGCTCGGCCGACTCGCTTTCCGGGAGATCGCCTACCTTCCAGCCACCCCCCGACAGACACACACACAGCCCAGGCCAACTTTCCTTCTCGGCCCGCGGGTGGGGTGCAGAGCCCCCCGACGTTGTCCCTTAGCTGGGCCTGTTGTTCCTGATTTCCTTCCCCGCTCCCTCCCCAGCGCCCGGACCTAATCCTCAGTCCTCCCGTCGGGGCTGCCTGCAGCAGCTGTCGAGTTTCATTTAGCAGAGGAGCCGGCTGCCGGCAGCTTGCGCTGATTGGAAGGCGAACGAGTTTTCGAGGGGGGGGGGGATCATTAAGTTAACACTTTATCTAATGGCCCTATTGTCTGCAGGGGAGGCATTGTTTTAGAGGCCATTCCCCCCTCCCCTCGAAGAAACCAGGTCTGAAAGCATCTTCTCCACCCCACCTCTCTCTGCTTCCCTCCTTTCTCCAGAGAGCGGAAGAATCTGATCGGAATTCAATCCCACCCCCCAAAACCCCATGAGGGTCCACACACACACGCTCCTCCAAGCCTTCTCTTTGTCCTGGGCCAAAGGTCTATTGGGGAGGAGTTTTCTTTTCGGAGCGTTCCTCTTCTTGAATTTCTCAGTGTAAATAAATAAATAAGATGTAGGGAGCATCTAACACCGTCAGCTTCAAGCCCTTTTGATTACAATGAAATTTACTTCCTAGTCATTCGGATTGGGCGCACAGCTTCAAGGCTGCAGCCGTACACACACTTACCCGGGAGTAAGTACCCCTGACCACGCTGGGACTTAACTTCCGAGCAAACACGGGTATAGTTGTTCTGGGTTGTATCCAATGTTAGTCCTACTTAGAATAGACCCATATAAATGAATGGGACTTAAGCTAGACTACCGTTGGTTAAAAGTCTCTGTAACGAAAGGCTCCTGAGAGTAAACCACACTGAACACAGTGGGCCATACCTCTGGGTACAAACGCACAGGATCGGGCTCTATTAAGCTGCAGTCCCATGCGCACTCTCTATGGAGCAAGCATGCATCCGATCGGGCTGTAAGCTCCGGTCCTAATCGCCTTAACGCCTCCGTCCTCCACTCACTTGGCCCAGAGCCGGTTTGGGTTAAGTGCTGTCCATTCCCAAGGATGTCAACGCGAAAGTAAGCCCCGCTGTGTTCAGTTGGGCTCCTTCCCAAATAAGCCTGCCCAGGAGTACAGGAGTTGTGGCTCACACCAGCTTCTATCCGTGCCTTGTACCTATTTACTCAAAACGATTTCGACAGTAAGCATTTCCAAGTCATTGTGCTAGCACAGGACTGCGATTTCGATGGGACTCAAATCCCGTCGAAATCCGTAGGTTTTGCAAACGCCTCAGTTACTTAGGATACGGATGAGAGGCTGCTGCCCGGGTCCCTAAACACATTTACTTAGAAGTAAGTGCCAATGAAATCAAAGTGGCTTGCTTCCGAGTAAATACGTATAGTAGCGGAGGCTGGTGGCTCCGATTTGGGTGGGGCTGTGATCCCATTCGGGGTTTTAGTCAGAACCAACCAGAACTCTAAAGGAGCTGTGCAAGGTGCCGAACCCTATCCCCCAAATGGGTTCAGCACCTTGGATAGCTCATTTAGAGTTCTGGCTGGTTCTGACTGAAACCCAGAATGGAATCACAGCCCCGCCGAAATCGGAGCCACCAGCCCTCACTGAATGCACAGGGCGGTGTCCAAGAAGAAAGCTAAAGCACCCAGGCTAATTCTCGATTGCTTAGGGTCAGTCTTACCAGACCTAAGGAAATCAGAACCTTTAAAGCAGATTTCCCCAACCGGGCACCCTCCGGATGTTTTGGACTACACCTCCCAGAATTCCTGAGCATTAGCCATGCTGGCTGGAGCTGATGGGAGTCGAAGTCCAAAACATCTGGAGGGGGGCACATTCAAGTCAAAGCAAGTTTTAGCATTAGTTTGTGGGAAGGGAAGAGGGAGAGAGCGAGCGGGAGAGAGAGAATAGCGGGGAGAAACAGAACAGGGAAATCTCGGCGGTATTTGAATGTCTGTCTTAAGAGCAGCTTTCAAAAGAAGAAGTCAATTTCTACAGTTGTGGGGAAATACAACTTATTGCCAGATTCCGAAAACACGTTTCTTTCAACGGGATTTCCTTCCAAATAATGCCTCAATCCGAAAGTCCTTGATTGGCCGGCAAACTCCCGTGGCAACAACGGAACTGCTGAGGAAACTGGCTTGCAAGCCCTGCAGGCTGACTGCTAAGCAGCCCTGTAGCCGGGGGCGGGCTAAGGCGGGAGCTTGCCTCCCCTGCCATTCTCTCTGCTGCTCCCCCCCTTTTTTTTTAACAAACACGTAAACGACCGTTTACAGTTTTATCTTCAAAAGGCCTGCAGACCAGAAGAACTACCAGCTCCTACTTCGAACTTTTAGGCTGGCCACAGGCCTACCACTAACAGGATCATCCAGGCTTTGGGATGCTCCTATTTCCTTTTAATTTGGCTAGGCGAAGAGCTGCTTAGGTTGGCATCCATCAACCTCTCCAGCAGTCAGGGGTGTGTGTGTGTGGGGGGGGGGACTTTCACTTGGGATTTGTGTGTGTGTGGGGTCCCACACAGAAGATTAAGCCCATCAACCCATAGAAGCTAAAAGCAAGACCCTCCTTCGATTTGAAAGGGTCACCAAAGCATTGCTTTAACACCTGTGAAGCACTACATGGAGATGGCAGGGTAGCAAATTTTAGATCTCCATCAGGAGAAACTTCCTAACTGTAAGAGCTGTTGGAAAATAGCCCAAGAAATTTAGATACCTGAGGTGGAGCAGCAAATAGCACCCCACCAGGTTAAGATGCACAGCACCCAAGGCTGACCATTTTGTTTTGGCACCTGGGGCAGAAAATGTGACAAGCGCCTCATCCATTCACTGGTAGGAAAGATACAATAATAACCGAAATAACTAATTATTTGCTGTCCTTTCAGGACACTCAAAGGCCCTGTTCAGAAGACACTTTAAACCACGGTGGTTAAGGTTGTTTTGTTAAGAGAAAAGCCTTAACCATGGTGGTTTAAGGTGTCTTCTGAACATGGCCCAAATCTGCTGCCTCACTCTGCCTGATGGAGCCTGGAGATATTTCAGCAGAGGCTGGATGCCATCTGCCAGGGATGCTGTTAGTTGCATCTTGCATTGTAGTTCCTGCACTGAGCAGGGGTCTGGGCCTGGAAGACCTCCAAGATCCTTCACTTTCACATTCTATGGTTTTGTGATTGCTCAGAAGTAAAGCACAACATTCAATTGGGCTTACCCTACTAGCAGCTCAGTCCTTTACATGTTCGCTCCTTAAGTAAACCCCTGCTGTGTTCAGAATTGCAGTTTAAGGTTGCAATCCTATACACACTTACCTGGAAGTGATCCTATTGAATACAACAGGTGTTACTTCTTACAGAAGATTGCACTGTAAACATATTTAACTTATTAGCCTTAATTGAAGTTATATCCCACTAAAGTTGGTTGAAATTACTTCCAACTCGGGCTGAAAGCTTGAAGTTGCACACCTAAGCAAGCTTACTCAGAAGTGAGTGAGAGACTTTGGGCCAGTTATTATCATTCCACATAGCCTACATCACAGGGTTGCTGAGAGGATAATGGGGAAGGGGGTGATCCATGAACAGTATACTCCCTTGAACTCCTGGAAATAAAGCTGGAATATAAATGTAACCAATATGCTAAATCAATGCATGTTTATTCAGAAATACATCCTCTGAGTTAAATGGGACCACTTCCTAGTCAGTTTGAAGTCCTTCACACACTTACTTGGGAACCGGTCCCAGCGAAATCACTAGCAATTACTTCTGAACAAGCATGTACTGGGTCGGACAGCAACCCCACAGAAATAGTCACTTCTGTTCTCCTCCTGCAGCAGGAACATCTGCTGTTACACCTTCAACATCTGGGCTGTCTTGGCTTGATCAAAGCCAACAGCCCCTGCAATGAGCTTCTTGCTGGATAGTATGTCCTGGAATATGTAGCAGAAGTGGGTAGCCCCGATCCAGCAAGAGCATGGACTTTTCTGACTCTAGGATTCTGTTAGCAGCAGCAGCCCGGTTCTGGTGCCCATCACTTTCTAGAGTCCAGATTGCTTACCCTCTTCTCTCTCCCATTTTGACTTTCAGGCCGGATTTTAGACATCCCGTGTAAAGTGTGTGGTGACCGCAGCTCCGGCAAGCACTACGGGGTTTACGCCTGTGATGGATGCTCAGGGTTTTTCAAACGAAGCATCAGAAGGAATAGGACTTACGTCTGCAAATCTGGAAACCAGGTACCAGTTGCAACAGCACTGTCTTGGATCATCCTATTCAATTCCCCCTCCTCTTTGGGCCAAACTATTTCTAAATCCTAGGGCAAGTTCATGACACTTTTACACCTCGTCTCTTATTTATCCTTTGGAATGGTTGTCTGGACGCTGTGCATGTGAGCCATCGGATGGGTTCACAACTACAGGCACAGTGTTGCGCACATTATTCAGTATGCTAGGATACATACTTCACCGTAATATGTTTACAGTGAAGTCGGCTTCTTGGTTTCAAAACTCAAAGATTTCAAAACAGGCAGGCAGAATCAGGATACTCAGAAGGACCTCATGATTCATCCAAGATAAACTGTGGAGGTCAGGAGGGATTTTCATTGCATGGAGGAAAAGGAGTCAGGCCAGATTCCTCTGAAGCCTTCTCATCTGGTCCAGCCAACCCTGGCCTCTTTAAGGCTGCAATCCTAGGCACAGTTACTTAGAAGTAAGCCCCATTGCAATCAGTGGGACTTGCAGCCCAGTTCTATGCATCTTGATTCAGAAGTAAGTCTGACTTAGTCCAATGGGGCTTCCTCCTAAATAAGCATGCACAGGATGTCAGCTGCACTCTTGAATAAATGTGGCAAAGACTGAGCTGCACGATTGTAATCTGGAACACATTAGGGAGTAAACTACTACTGGCCTTACTTCTGAGCAAAAGCCCTGCATTCATTAATTCATCAAGACCAATTGGAGAGGTTTCAGTCCATGTGCCACTCTCCCATTGAAATCAATGGAATTTAAAAGTATTTAACTTTTGCTGGATCCCGCTCATCAGTTTAGTATCACATTGAAGTGCCAGGAACCTGAGGGTTGTGATGGACTTACTAATGACTTGTGGCACTCAGTGGGCTCCATATTTGTTTGTAGTCAGATAGCATGAAGATGGGAGTCCCAGTGATTTCGATGGAAGTAGTTACCCCTTAAATGTCCGTGGGTGGATAACTGGCAAGAAATTGCAACATGGGAGTTATTTTCAAGGAGACTTGGAAAGTCCGGATGTCAACAAGGAAGGAAACCATTTTCCATTTAGAAAAGATATTGATGGAGGGAAGGCCTTCCGAATGAAGGAATAAATGAAGGAATGATGTGGTAGATTGCAGTAATGGATTATACTTCTCATGGATGTTGTAGCCATGGGCAAAGGGGGCTTATGCCCAACACTTTTTTTCCAAGTGCCTTGAATCTCACCCAGCCTCCGCATGTATGGATGTTATCATCCCCCTCCGGTTTCTTTCCCAGAGGTGGGGAGGCATGGTGAGGCCAGGCAAGCTACTCAAGTAAAAGCATACAGCACATACAACAGCCCCCCTGCTTTGGTGCTCTTGTGTGCACTGCGTGTCTGTGTCATCCCAGCCCTACAAGGAGCAGGTGCAGTTCCTGGAGGATTGCTGTTCTTTTTCTGCACCCACAGGCCTTGTGCCCTCCTGTTCTCTTTTGCTCATATCTTGGCCATGGGTGAGTGACCTCTTTAAGCTGGAGGGCCAGGTTCAATTTTGGAGATGCTCTCGGGACCACATTCCAATGCTGGGTGTTGCCAAAGACAAAGGGACACAGCCAAATGTACAACAAATGCCAGCATATTTTAGCTTAAAGGTCTTAAAGCCAGTAACTAAGCTTTAGAAGGGGGCGAGGAAGCAGCACAAAAGCTGGGGAACCACCAAACAATTGGTTGTTGAAGGACAAGGGACTGTGCCTGGGGAAGGGGGCATGGTCATCTGGGGAACCTGAGGTGGATCCAATTTAGAGCCCAATTTGCTCTCCCTGCAGGCCTCAGGTTTCCCACTCTTGATCTAGGCCATGCAGTCCTGGGTGGAGGATCTCAGTGATGCCTGCAGGTTCTAACTTCTCCTTCAATAGGTAGCAGAGTTGAGCCAACCAGCTGCCAATGGAGAAGGGGGTGGTTGCTACCATGGCTTCTCAGGCAGGGTACAATGCTGGGGTGGTGAAAGGTAACAGAAGATCATCCTTGGCTCCCACACCAGTCATTTCTCTCTCTCAATTCCTTTCCAGGGTCCCTAACTTCCTGTAGTACCAATAAGTCCTCCTCCCTCCCCCCCTTTGTATCTCCATGACCAATTTCTCAGGCCTGCTCAAAAACCTGTACATTAGTCCTCTCTCCTTCATTTTTATCTCTTATGATAATAGAACCTCCATTTCCGAAAGCAGCATACCTCTACACCAATTACCTGTGGGGTGCGAGCAGGATGGAGGAGGAGAACTGTCACCTTCATTCCCTGCTTGCTAGATTCCCACACACATCTGGCTTCTGGGGGAAAACACGTATATAATCCTCTTTTCATGCTTTTTCTCCAGGCATACCCCTTACACCATTATCCTATAACTTCTGCCTTTCCCTTTTCATTTTGTGTACACATACTGTTTCGTTATCCCAGCCAGCCTGCAAAGACAGTTACAGGGCTCCTGTTCTTTTTAATAGTGGTGTGCAGGAGGGAATTCTGGAAGATGCAGCTTTTCTCACCACCCATCATGTTGAGAAGCATCTGCAGCAATTCCCTCTTGTACCTGTCTGTTTAAAGTATAGGAGCCCTCTTTTCCTTGCCATGTAGTCACCCTTCCTGGTAGCTACCCCTAGAGCTAAATTCCTTTTAACATTCTGCCCCACCCCATCCCGTTGCCCACAGTAGATTTTTCACATACACATCCCCCCCTTTTAAACAAAGCTTTGCAGGGTTATTTAATGTCTCTGACCCCCATCCAAAGTATGTCATTACTTTTCTCCAGCTTAAATTTAGAGGTAATGGTGGAGGGGGGATTTTGATGAATGGGGGGAAATAGTCAAAGGGTAATTTGATTTAGAGAAACATCTGGGGGAACTGAATTGGGGTAAACTAACTGAAGAAAAACTATTGATTTGGGATGATCAAGGGGTGGGGTGAAAATTAATTGATTTTTGTTTGTTTGTTTTTGTGCTGATTTGGATTGAAAATTACTTGGTTTGCCTTTTGTAAAATTTACATAAATTCTAGTAATCACATAAATCACCATCTTAAGGTTCTTCAGTCTTCAAACCTTCTGCAAAATGTTGGCATACCTAATTATTATTATTATTATTATTATTATTATTATTATTATTATTATTATTTATATAGCACCATCAATGTACATGGTGCTGTACAGAGTAAAACAGTAAATCGCAAGACCCTGCCGCATAGGCTTACAATCTAATATTTTATTCTCAGAGTGGCCCTACAGGGTCTTGCACATAATCTTTTAGATCCTCGCAACTCCCCTGGGTACCACTTCAGACTGCAGGTGAGGGATCACATTTCTGGAACTCTCCCGTAACACACACACCCTGCAAAGTAGAAGCCTGCTATAGCAGCGAGTGGGGGGGGGGGGGCTAGAGCCTTTCTCCCTGACTTTTACTGGCAGGGATTTAAAAACAAAACAGTGGAATATTACAAGGAGGGGGACATACACCATCCTGGCCTGCAATCTGAAGTGGAATAGGACACTCTGCTACCTTAGGAGTAAGTTAGTGCAGATCAGTCCTGAGCACCTTTTCTCTCCCCTTAAGCCGTATTTAATTCCCTCCTCCCCCATACTGCTGCATAGTCCTCCAATCATTGAAAGACCTATGGACATCAATGGGATTTCCTTCATGTTTAGGGATGGATTGGGATTGGGATTGGCAATCTCACTCTGAACCAAATTTATACTTACACCCTTTTCTTTACAAAAAAATCATACAGCCCCCCCCCCCCCAATCTAAATGCACATTTAAAACATTACTGCAGTGTCGTTGTTGTTTTAATCTCTACCTCCCCCCTCCCAATACACACACCGAAAAGAAAGATCCCTCCCGATTTTGAACTATTCCTCTTTTCCTCCCCAGGAAAGTTAAATAGCCCTTGTACAAAGGAGAAGGATTCTTACGAATTCAATGGAAGGATTAGAACTGGGGGCAGGTCAGGGGGCTCCAAACAACCCAAAACGTACGGCAAGAGAAGTTACTTTAAGGCTGCCAATCTATATTCACTGACCTGGGTCTGAGCCCCAATGAACTCAATGGGACTTACTTGTGAGTAGAAAAGCATAGGATTACACTGTAAATCGGTGTTGTTGTTTTTCATTGCTCCGAGGCTAGCGATCATTTGAATCAATGGGGGTGGGGTGGGGTCGGGTGGGGGAAATCAGAGACTGCAAACCGATTAATGCAGCGTTCCTATAAAATTCCAGGGTATTGGGGGGAAACTGGGCATTACTTCCGAGTAAACTGGCATAGGTTTTCCACCGTAAGGAGCCCTTCCCAACTTGGGGCGCCCTCCAGATGTTTTAGACTTCAACTCCCACCAGCCCCACATAGTAGGTCCTATTGGCTAGGGCTGATGGGAGTTGTAGTCCAAAACTTCAGGAGAGCACCAGGTTGGAAGGCTGCTAGAAACACTTCGCTGCTGAGTAAATCCCATTAAGGTCAATATACTTCAAGTAGACTTGCATGTGCTTGCACCATAAAACACGTTTTCTTTCCTCTTTGTCTCCCTCGGCTGTTTGAGCATAGTAAGATTTACTTCCGAGTAAACATGCATAGGTTTGGGCTGCAGGTCGTATTGCTTTGAGTGGAAGTTCAAAGCAGGCCCCTAGCTAGCCTTAAAGTCCGCGGGGGGGGGGGGCGCCAAAAACCTGGGGGCAGTTCGTCTGGCTTGCAGGTTTTTTAAAGACAAACTTGTAAACTGTTTTTTTTTTTACTTGTTTATAAAAAATAAAATTAAAAAGCAGAGAAAATTTAGGGGGGCACCCCCACCCCCGGCTACAGGCCTGGTTCAAAATAAGGCTGGCGATTCCTTTTCTCTCACACAAACACTCTTTATAGGTCTCCCGTGCCTTTAACAGATGTGGGTCAAGCAGAAATTTATGCTGCGATCCTATATGTTGGGTGTAAATCCGATGGAACTCAGTGGGGCTTACTTCTGCATAGACACGTATAGCATTGCGCTGTTAAGCTGGTAAAGCTTTTCCTCAGCATGGGATGGGGTGATGCGAAGGCTTCTGCCTCTGAATTTCTGCTTGGCCTACATCTATTGCAGGCTCAGGAACCCTGGCAGGAAAACCCATTAAACTCAGTGGGACAACAGGGGGAAAGTGTCATTGAACTCAATGGGACTTACTTCTGAGTAACATGCATAGGTGCAGGTTTCACCGCCTTATTTTGAGCCAAGTAGTCCAATGATTAAGCGATTGAAATAAAGCATCTCGGGGGTAAGTGATATTTTGGAGGCGGGCATTTAGGCTACAATCCTAGACATACCGGAAGAAAATCCAATTTAACTCATTGGGACTTACTCCTGAGTGAAATATGCATAGACTTGCTTTCTTTTGATGGGTGTTTTGGAGGAATTGCCTTAATGGTACTGCTTGAGTAAACCGGGAGAGGCACTAAATTGTTTGCACTTAATAGCCTTAAGGAAGACGGACGGTTTTGATTAAATAACCTTGCACTGGGAATGGATTAATGTCCCTGGACTAATATATTAACAGCATCAATCTTGCAGTTTAACACTGAAAGAAGAAGCCAGACAGCTTCACCTTTCTGGTCTTGATGGCACTTTGATGAATTTATGAAAAGAATTCAAGGCTACGAAATCCAGCAAGACAGTCCAGTCAAAATTAAGTACCACTGATGTATGCAGGAGTGTTAAGCACGCACCTAGCAGAACAATCCTATACATGTCTACTCAAAATCAATAGGCTGTATTCCAGGATAAAGGAGTATAGGATTGCAGCCTCCATTTCTCTCACTGAAATGGGATTTAGCAGCGTCTAATTTGGCTGGAACTTGCCCCAACTATGGTTCAGATTCCTCAGGATTAAACCCCCAGATTGCAAAATCAACCAATTATATATTCTAAACCAAATCTTAAACACAGTTACAATGCAATCCTGTTTGTGAACCGCCCAGAGAGCTCTGGCTATTGGGCGGTATAGAAATGTAATAAATAAATAAATAAATAAATAAATTTAGTGGGAAGGCGGGTTATAAATTTAATAAAATAAAATGTCTTCATTGAAGTAAGTCCCACTGAGTTCAGTGGAGCTTATCCTTGCCGAAGGTTTGCAGCCTCAGTCTGTTAAATCCTTTTAGTCAATTTAGACCACTTAGCCTGTGCCCAGAGCTCTAAGGTAGGGCTGGAGAGTATGGGGCCCTCCAGAGATGTTGTTGGAATGCAACCCCCATCAGTCTCAGCCGGATGATGGAAGTTACTATCCAACCACATCTGGAGGCCCACACTTCCCGCCCCACTCCAGAGGAATTTCTAGAAAGAGAGGTTCCAGCGGTCCTGTTTTTCGGGAAATGACGTTGTCTGAAGTAGATGCCTTCTCCCTCGTCTCAGAGGCCTATGTGCTGACTTTACGGAGCAAAAAGCAACTTAATACATTACAGCTCAATCTACTCAGAAGTAAGCCTCTTTGAGTTTCCACACTAGGTAAGTGGGCATGGGATTGCAGCCATAGGGCCTTATTTACTGGTCAGATATTAAGTGTAATAATACTAAACATGTTTGCCCAGAAGAGCTGATTTCAATGGGGGGTTACTCCCATATAAGTCTGCATTGGACTTTCAACCCTGGCTGAAATGAATATGAGTTGCCACCAAGTAAATAAAATTAGGATAGTGCTAATGGGTGTTCGTTTGTTTTTTAGGTTTCCTATGCAGATTTGAGATAACTGGGATGTTGCAGCATAAAATTAAATTAAAATTAATTTAAAACCATGCCAGCAACTCTTCGCTGTTACAGAAAGAAAACAGTTTGAGACAGATATTAAAGCAATTCTGTACACACTTACCTTGAGTAAGTCTCACTGAGGTCAATGGACTTACTTCTGAATAAACATGCAAAGGATTGCGCTATAGATGAAACACGATCGCTCACGTTTCAACTGGGAAGGGCAGAAACGCACATGTACAAGGGAGCAGGCCTATCCAGTGGAATTTTAAGATGTTGTAAAAATGTTTTTAGGATGTTTTTAACGATGTATATTATGTTTTAATTCAGTTTTATGATTTTTATTGTTTATTGTTGTTCCCACCTCGATCAAAACGGAGAGGTGTGTAAGAAATATTTTATTATTATTATTATTATTATTATTATTATTATTATTATTATTATTATTATTATTATTATTATTATTATGCGCCACCCAGTCCTTTTCATGGTGTAGCATTTGTTAAAGCATTGGGGAGGCCCAGGTTTAAATCGGCCATGAAACTAATGGGGCTCCCTTGAGCCAGTCGCTCTCGCTCTCTCAGGCTATCCTACCTCACAGAGCCGTTCTGAGGATAGCATGTTGGGAGCGGAGAACCCAAGTGTTTGAGCTAGGTTAAATTTACCATCCCGTAACCCAGCCTTCTCCAGAGGTGCTGAACTACAACTTCCATCATCCCCAGCCAGCATGGCCAACGGGGGGCCCTGGGAGTTGTAACCCAAGACATCCGGCGGGCACCTGCTTGCGAAAAGCTGCGGTCAATTTTCCAAGTCCTTGCAAATGATTTTGTCTATTTCTGCTTTTAAACTTAATCTTAAACCCCCACCCACCCAGGAGGATTAACACAAGCCCCCTGGTTCACCACATCCGGGTTTAAACCAGAGCGACTTGGGAGTCAGACCTAGATCTCCTGCGGGCGACCTCTTCCTTTGTACTGCACCGTCTAGCCCTACTGACAAATGGGAATCTCCGTCTAGCGTAGAAAGGCGTGGCTCCTGCAGATGCGATAGGGACTGGGTTCATCTTGTTTTGTTCCTCCTTGGTCTTGGTCGGCTCCTGCCCGCTGAGTAGCTAAATATGGACAGGTGGCAGGTCATTGAGACCATGACGACATCAACGGCCTTTTGCAGACCCAAAATAATAATAATAATAATAATAATAATAATAATAATAATAATAATGGCTCTGCGTGAGCAAGCTGATTCACACGATTCATGAAACCTGGAAGAGACCAAGGACAGGGTGGGACAAGAGGAGAACTTTCTAGTGCAGGCCATATAGGCAGAAGGGGTGTTGTAAGGAGTGGAGACTGGTGGCTCCTATGTTTGTGGGGCGAAGGTACTAGACCCATTTTGGGAATAGGGTTCAGCACTCTGGGTAGCTCCTTTAGAGTTCTGATAGGTTTTACTGAAACCCAGAGCAGATTTACTGCCCCATTGACATAGGAGCCACCAGCCTCCACTGGCCCTAAGGCTGCCGCAGAAGGACTCTCCATTCACGCTCTCTCCGGGTATCCAAACCCTGCCTGCCTTTCTGCCTCTGTGGAGTAAGTAACTGTCTAGGGTGCTGAAGATGATTTAGAGTTTATCAAGAACAGCTTCCTCCAACCTGGTGACCTTTAGATGCCTTAGAACTTCAACTTCCATCAGCCCCAAACGGAATGGCCAGTCAGGAATGCTGAGAGTCATGGTCCAAAGCATCTGGAAGGCCCCAGGTTGGGGAAGACAACTCTAGAACAACCTGCTGGGTGTGGTTCCTTGTTCTCTTCCTTGATCAATGTTGGTAGAAGTGGAGGGGATCTTTCTCTTTTTGCTGGGAGAGATCCAGAATAGGTTCAGTATAAACTGAAACTGGGAATTACTCCAGAGGGGAGAAGGGAATCAGGCACCCTCCTGTTCCAGAATGTCCTTGGTGAGAGAAAGATGGTTTTATCCCCCATTTCATGACAAGAATATCTCTCTGTTTTATAGGGTGGCTGCCCAGTGGACAAGACACATAGGAACCAATGCAGGGCATGTCGGCTGAAGAAATGCTTGGAAGTCAACATGAATAAAGACGGTACTTGTGCATCCTTCAACTTGTGCATCCTTCCTCCCTTTCCCTCCAGCCCCAGGAGACAAATGGTCAGCAAACACGTACCACCTTGCTCAGAAAATGGCTCTACCCTTAGGATTCCTATCAACAATTAGAGCAGTGGTTCCCAAACTTTTTCTGGTAACCACCCCCTTGGTTCCACAAACGCAAGCCCAGTGCCCCCTGCGCGCAGACCCTTTAAATGGGAAGCACCCACCACAGGCTTGCCGAGAGAGGGAAAAGAGAGCGAACGCCTGTTTTGCAGCCAGCGTGGCAGGGCACACCAAGCAAGGAATGTCTCTTCATTAGCATTTTGGTGCTTTTGAAACATTTCAATTCACCTTTAAAAGGACTCTTCTTAAACGGTATTAATACATGTGTGGATTCTTCCCCCATATGGTTTGGGACCAAACTACCTTCTCCCATAAAAATGTCCCTGGGTTTTAAGACCTTCTGGAGAGGCGCTTCTCGGAAAAGACCACCTCAAGTGCCCCCCTGCTGCCCCTTTGCCTCTTAGCACCTCCCTATGCAATCCCACCACCCCCAAGGGGGTGGTACCGCCCACTTTGGGAACCACTGAATTAGAGCTTCCCCTACATCTCTTCCCACAGCCCTTTCAAGGCATCAGTACTTTCACTTTACAAAGGTAAACTTCTTAATCTAAATATATTTCAGACTTCCAGCTTTACAAGTAGCTTTCCACAATAATTCACACTTGGGCCAGGAGTATTGATAATGGGTTGGAGTAGACCCATTGAAATCAATGGGATTTAAATTAGTCATGACCAAGTTATATCCAACCCTAGGAAAATGGCATTCTCTGCTGGCATATTCAGGCTGAAATCCAGTGTACAGTGGGAATGAAGTCAGTGTACATTGAACTAGGTGGGATTTCCTTCTGTGTAGGCATGCATAAGACTGTACAAGGACCACTGAAGAGCTTCAAGGTAGGAAGATGTATCAGGAGATGGAGAAAAGGAGCTCCCTGATTTGACCATTGCCATTAACTCAATACTATCTACCAGAGATCAGTTTCACCCACTAAACAAAAGCCCTCAGATGTCAACTCTGACAGGTCCCCCAAATCCTAAACAGTCATCAGGGCAGAAATTCAACTTATCCATCTGCATCCGTAAAAACAGTTTGATTTCTTTGTGGCTCTCAGCAGGCTTTCAAAACACCAGCTGATTCTGTAAATACAGCTGCCCTATCGAGCAAGCAATTGCCACACACTGGATGTGGTGTGTGTGTGTGTGCGTACAAGCACAGGCTAGCACTGGATACTGATACTTCCCAAGGGGCAAGTGGGCGGCGGGGGGGAGGGGAATCCAAAGATCTGCCTTCTGCATATATTTCTGTGGGGTGCCACTGCACATAGAGAAGCCAACATATACATGGAGGGACACAGGGTGCAAATTCGCAGGGACAGGATCACGGCTTGCTTTCAAGAAAGGCGAGCCTATATTATTTGTTTGTTTGTTACATTTGTATCCTGGCTTACCCTCCAAGGAGCCCAGGGCTGATACAAGATCCTCCTCCTCATTTTATCCTCCTGTGAGGTAGTTTAGGCTGAGAGTCAGCAACTGGCCCGAAGTCACCAGTGAACTTCATGGCTGAGTAGGGACTTGAATCCAAGGCCCTTTCTACACCTAAGAGTTATCCCAGGAAAATGGAGGGATCGTCCCTGCCTGCTCCCAGGATCCCCTGTGTGTCATTTGGATGCACAGGGATGATCCTGGGATGATCCCAGGAAAAAAGGCAGGTGTAGAAACGGCCCAAGTCTGCTCTGTCCCAGACTAAAACTCTTAACCATCACACCTCACTGTCTCTCACCACTCTTACCATTGTCTCTCCCTCCAGGGTAAGTCCAAACGAACCAATTACTGCTGCCCCCTTTGACTGGATATAATTAGTACCTATATTTAAAACAACCCAGCATTTTTCTCCTTTTCCTCCCTCTGTACTTCCTGTCTTTTCTTGTGTTGTTCTTCCTCATTGCTTCAGTCAGCTTGATCCCCATCTCTCTGTCTGTCTGTCTGTCTGTCTGTCTCTCTCTCTCTCTCTCTCATTTTGTCCCCCACCCCATGAAGTTTGTTGTTTGCCTTTGGGCTGTTTGCAATTTTTGCTAGGCTCTGGTGAACAGGCATCCAACAATCTTTCTGTAGAGGAGACTGAGTCGCAGAAATGGAAGGGAAAAGGCAGATCAGAAAGAGTCCAGAAGCAGCAGTCACCTAGTGGTGGAAGTAGCTCATTGCACCATGTTTCAGCATTCACTTGCTTGTGCCTACATACACGACTTCTATCCATTCCAGGTTGGCCAAGTCATGATCTCTAAGGGAGCTGACCTTTGGTCTATTTTGACTGGGCCACAGCTCATGGGGCCCAAGGTTATGCAAAGTATATATTGCAAGCTGCAGAATCAGATCCAGCTAACTACATTTCCCATAGCTGGGAGACTGCTATCCTCTCCCAAGAAACCAATTACCACTCACGTAATGGTAACAAAGTGGTGACCCAAGAAGTCAAGTGGCAACAAACAGTGTGCATGAAAGTGCATATTTAAGCCCTGTACATGATGCACATATGCTTGCAGAGGAGCATCATCCAATGTGTTCCCCATTATTGATGCATTAGTGTCATCCGCAAAAAGTGATCCTAGTAACTGAACACTGCTTTTCTCACTTGTTAGAGGTCACAACCAACACCATATTACACAAGGACTTTCACATTAGAGACAGTATGTTTTATTCTTCCATATGCCAGGCAACTAATTTGAACTGGGGGTACAGAAATAAGGGATTGCCTGATTCTCATATAATAAACAAAATCTATTCAAATAATAACCAGCTGAAAATCTGTCCCATCTTATGATTTCATTTATTTACTGTATTTAAATAACATATTTTCTTGAAGGCTGGTGACACTCCTTAATTAGCCAATTATCAAATCTTCCAAGCAGGAAGTGTTGTTGATCTCTTCCTGCATCCCGCCCCACTGATCAGTCCCCAGACATATACAGTTATATATCATTGGAGATTGAAGCTTGTGATTTGGCCTGTTCACATTAACATGTGGAATTCAGCTCTCACTCTAACCCAAAACATATTTGTTGTCCTTACTGGTCCCTTGACTTCCCACCCACATCTCTCAATCTTTAAAGTTCCCCTGCCTGTCCCTCCCGCTCCCCCATCTGCACAGACACTTCCCTGTTCATATGTGAGATTCTCACCTTGCCCCAAATAAATTAATGTTTCACTTGCACCATGTATTAAAAAGTCTATCGATGATGCCTTCACTCTGAAGAATTGGACATTTCCTGACATCACAGTAGGTCAACAAATGGTAACGTGTTGGTGCTTGTAAATGATAGACAACAGCCATTTTAGCTTGTTTTTATATAGATATGATTAGAGATGTATTATTGCACAGCTAATTAATCCAATGAAATGCTTCTGTACTTCAGAAGGGTATTTCCTTCAGGCTCCATGTAGCACGCTAACACAGGGTTTTTATTCCCAGCTGTTCAACATGAAAGGGGACCGAGGACATCTACAATAAGAAAACAAGTAGCTCTGTATTTCAGAGGACACAAGGAAGATAATGGAGCCACACCACACTTCCCCTCTGCAGCTCTACCTGCCCCAGCTTTCTTCACTGCTGTTACGCAGCTGGAACCTCATAACCTAGAACTGGCTGCCGTTTCTACGACATCTGAAAGGCAAAGCTTGGTGGGCTTGGCGCAACCAACTCCAAAGGTCAGCCTCCTTTTTCCTATTGGTTCAAGTGGGAGGCCACAGTCTCCTGGCAGACATCAGAAAGAGCAGCCAGGCTTTGCAATCCCGACAGAGAATGAGGGCCTTCCGAAATGGGATCTGTCACCCACACCTTTTTTTCACTCAGATGGACCATGCTGCAATTATTCACTTGAATAAATTAAAGAAAAAGATCCTTATTTGTGGCAATAAGACCTTTGCATAATACAGTAGGGTCAATTATCTTTGGCAGATTAATAGTGCTCACCTATGCATGTTTATTCAGAAATAAGTACCACTATGCTCTGTGGTGGTTATTCCTTAGTAAGTCTAGTATTAGCCTAGGTACTGCTGCTTGGAAGGAGGTGTGTGTGTGCATATATATATATACACATACACATACACATACACATACACATACACATACACATACACACACACACACACACGAGAGAGAGAGATCCTGTTCAGATGAAACACTAAGCCACATTGGTTAAGCATTTTGAGCTAAACATGATGGCTTAGTTTGTTACGTGATCCAAGACTCAGCATGTTGTGTGAACCATTCCTAACCATGGTGGCTACATAACCATCATTTAAAGACACTCACTAACCATTTGCTACAAAAGGATTAGTGGCCTAACCACGGCTTAGCATGTTGTCTGAACAGGCCTATCGTGTGTGTGTGTGTGTGTGTGTGTGTGTGTGTGTGTGTGTGTGTGTGTGTGTGTGTGTGTGTTCATTCGTGCAGGTACAGATATATATACTGTATAATGGATCAACCCAGTTGCCTGTGGGTGTGGGTATGGCTATGGGTGCTATCATCATGAGCTCCTATGCTACCATATTTTTGGAGTCATGCACCTTTCTGAAGTAGGGCTGTAACCGGACCGGCTGAACCTTAGCAGGAAGAGATGCATATCCTCCTACTTTCAGGGACTGTCCCTATTTTCTGGTACTTGTCCCTGGTAAATCTCCATCCCTGTATTTTGCCCTTATAGTGAGGATTTTTGTGCATTTAAAAATATTGTCTGCATGTGCACAGGCACATGTGAGTTCAATAGCTTCTATTCCATGCCCCTCCCCATAACCACCCACCCTGGTAGCATTAGACAATGTGTTTGACTTGCCATACAAGCAGATCTACTGTGAAATGAAATGTTCTTTATTTATTTAAAAACACCACCACCAAAACCTTTTATAGCCCTTGGCTTCATGAGCCAGTGCAGGACAGGCTATTGCAGTGTGTAGAAATGAGAGGATGGTGCTCAGAGAAAATGAGCATTATACATACATCAAAAGTCCATATTTTCTTCTGTCTGATTTGAGACAGTAGGATTATGAAAGTGAATCTCACAGGATGGCAGAAGTCCCATAGTAGTTATAGACTGAATTTGGTGATAAATATGGGTACGACTTTTTTTTTTTTTTTTAGAAAGTTGTAATGTCCTTCTAGTAACCCATAACTATCCATTCCTGCCTTGTTTCATTTCTAAAGCCTGGTCTACATATATTGCAGAACAAGAGAGAAGATACAATTTTTGAATGCTTTCCCATATTAAAACACACATCCTTCCTGCAAAAAGACACCTATCACATCAGAGACAAAGTTCCTGACCCATCCCTTTCTTTGGTATTCTAGTTTTCTTCTTGCAAGGGAAGCATTAAGTAGATGAGCAATAACAAAAAGTTACTCTCCACCAGCATTCTAACTGCTTCATTCTGTGCCATGTGTAGATTTAGTCTGAATATCAGCCTTGCTAATACACAAACCACTTGTTGACTATCCATGCAGAGTGTTCACACGACACGGCAACCCACCGTGTGAATCCAGGTGACAGGGATTATTTGAGGGTTATTATTTGAAATAACCTATAGTTTGTTTACCCATGGGTAAATTAAGCCACAGTGAGCTGTTGAGAACCTGGTGACTGGATCCAGCCTCTTTTCCACTGGCAGGAGTGTTTCCTGAGCAGAGTTCAGAACCGCCAATAGAAAATTGCGGTGGGAGGGAAGCAACCCTCTGCAGCCACCAGCACCACCTCACCTAGAGGGCCCCCCAACTGTCCAGAGAAGGTTTTGGGAAGAGAAGCAATTGTTTATTTGCACAGTAGTTCATTGGATTAGTCTTAAATATGAAATTCTTCCATTTGACTTATATTATTTAGTGCCTTGTTACCACCCAAGCAAAATGCAAATTTGCTTTTAAATAATGCCAATTATTTAATTGGCATTAAATATTTAAATAATATTAGTATTAATAAATAATAACTTTCTCTGTGGGAAGACCTTAAGATAGTTATGTAAGCACTGATTCCATAAGGGTGCAATCCTATGCATGTTTAGACAGGAAAAAGCCCTACAACTCCCAGCATATCCCACCCACCCCACCCCCCGCCCAGCGATGCTGGCTAGAGAATGTTGGGAGTCGTAGGACCTTTTTCTGTCTAAGCATGCATAGGATTGCACCCTTGGTCTTGCCATCTCCCATTTTCCTTTCCACCCCACAGTTCATTTTAATGATACCTCTCTTTTTAAGAAACAAAATAAATAGCCAAGTAATTCATTTTATTCTTAGTATCCCCACGAAGTCAGCGGTACGCCCATGTATCTCTACGAAGTGGCTACGGAATCGGTCTGCGAGTCTGCAGCAAGGCTTCTCTTCATGAGCATCAAATGGGCTAAGAGCGTCCCAGCTTTTTCCACTCTATCGTTACAAGATCAGGTAAGCATTCTGTCGAACGGGGGGGGGGGGATACCCTTGTTCTTCTGCTGATTCAAGACAGGTTCAGCCCATGCGATCAGCCATGGTGCATCAGCCAAATCAATTGAAATGTACCACTGCATATTCAGAAGGGCATCAGCAACAGAGACCACATGGCAGATGGTGTAGAATTCTGCTCTAGGACAATTTGCCTTGTAAATGGGTTTTGGTCATGCAATATTAAAGACTGTGCACAAATTTGTTTTCCCTTAGTCCAGTTGCCTTCTTCCATAGTGTGTTCCTTGGTTTGCTTGCTTGAGTCATCTGGAGCTGATTGCACAGCAAAAGTACTTCTGCAGAGCAGAAGGTAGCTCGGCATGATTGGATGGAGCTGATGGCAAATAGTCCTGCTTTGCAGTGGGGAACTGGACTGGTTTTATTCTAACAATTATAGGCAGGTCACAATATTCAGAACAATTTAAAAAATACCAATAACGTACCATGAATAAAACCACAAAGTCGACCGTACACAAGATCCTTTTAATAGGTTGGATCCACAGTTGTCATTCTATGAATGGAAGGGCTCCTTTCCCCAGTGCAGCAGAGGATATGTACCAATGGAATGGGGAAGAGGTGATCTTGATTGATTCATTCTTCTTTCTGCAGTGCCTAGCCCCCCCCCCCCATAAAAAACCCTGCTTTAGAGGGTTGGGGGGACCCTCTGCATCAGTGGGGGAAATGGCACTGTAAGCTGAAAAGGGAGGAGGAAGCTGCAAAGATCACCTCCCTGCCACCCCCACCCCCCCATATCAGCTTTGCTCAACCTCTACCGGCAGAAAAGAAGCTGGATCCAAGCCTAAATGTTTTAAGGGCAAATCCTGACAGGCCTCCATAGAGAGAGAGGGAGGAGAGCCACAATGATGGGGCTACTGAAGAAAAGGCCCTGCTTCATATCTTAGGTCTGGGATGCGCACGTTACACAGGTTTATGGGACCAACTTCTTTTTTTATTTGGACTCCAAAGTCCACTAACCAGAACTCGGTGCAGACTTTCAGAATTAAGGGAACATGGTACTACTGAGCACGTGCTCATAGCCTAGCAATTTCAGAAGTAGAACTGAGCTTATTATCTTTTCACACAAAAATCCCCTCCTGGTTTTCCTCCCAAGCTATCTTCATTTCAGCAGCCTAATTTGCCAGGGAGGCTGTAGTTTAAAAAGTGGGAATCAAAAGCCCTTGCTGATCTACGGTGAATCACCCAGAAATGTACCTGTTGATCTCAGTGTCCCTTTTGCCCCTCCACCCTTACAGCTGATTTAATCAGAGAAATAGTTGGCATTTGAAGCAGAATCTTCTGTGAAAATCTCAAGGTACTAGTCTATGTGAAAGAATCCTTAAGAGTGCCCATTGGTCATTGTGGAGTAACCAGAAGTGGCCCCTCCATGCCTGACTTTAGGAGGGAGGCCTTCCAGGTAGCAGGCAAAGGGGTTCAACCCCAGCAGTACCTTTCGGTTCAGAAAACAAGTCCAGTTCCAAGTAATCAAAGGCATTGCTTTTAAAGTTGTACTTTATGATTTAAATTTTTGTGAATCGCCCACAGAGCTTTGGCTATTGGGCAGTATAGAAATGCAACAAACAAAGTAATTAAAACAAATTATAATCAGCAATGAAGTCATAAATATGATTAATCAAGCAGATTGATTTGCAACCTATTTGCATCCACACATTTTTCTCAGCAGCAAGCCAGAATGGGTCCCACGTGCTCACTAGCAGGCTAACTCAACACACATTCCATAGAGGTATCTTTTGTATGAACTGGGACCCCTATAGAGGGCCTATATGCATGGCTGCTGAGATCTGACCCTGGTGGCGACTCCCAAACGGGTTGCTGCAATTGCACAGGCCATGGGAGCAGCATGAGCACCTCCATGTGAAGGTGCCATTTCATACGAGACACACCCTCGTGTGATCTCTGTTGAGTCAAGACCTCAGCAGCAGCCCTGTGCCCTCCCCAGCTAACTAGCGCTGAGTCCATTCTGCACCTGAACTGAGGTGGAGCCACACTTCAGTCCTATTGAGGTCAAGTTAGTAATGCCTCCCTTCTGCCATGGATTTCGGCAGGATGTAGAAAAGACCAGACTTCCCTGGATCAGGTTGATATGCTTCAGTTAAATTAATTCAGATTTGTATGAAACTTGAGTGAAATTATTATTTTTATCTTTATCCCTCCTCCCCTTAAACTGACATGCTTTAAAACATAAGTGTTGAACCTCAGGCCCGGGTAGGAATAAGCAAGTGTGTTGCCTGAACAGGCCCACTCTCTCTACCTCTGCTCTGCTTACTGTGAAGGGTACAACTCTGATACCCGATTACATTAGAAGTAATCCTGCAGCTACACCACATCTCCCCTTCCACAGTTGCTGCACTGCCAATAGCACAGATGACTTCTATGTAAGGCAAGACTTCGTTTCTCCAAAAAGACATTCCAGTTGAGCAAATGGGTCTCAGAAGTTAGAGAAGTGTGAAGTGTGTGTGTGGGGGGGGGGACTTTCAGAGAAACGAGAGTCCCATCAATATACTTGGAATGGTTTAGTGCAGATTAAGTTATCACTGATCTCTGTAAAATAGGCCTATTATTCATGTCAGGAATCAGATTATCCTGTCATTTTAAATGAACAGGCTGCATAGCTAACGTTCAAAATTAAAGGCAAGTTTCATGAATTGTTCCAGGAAATTAATCCTCCTTTTAAAGCCTGAGGATTTCATTAACTGCACCATTATCCTCTCTGGGTTTTAGAGTCCAAGACTGTGAGTTGTAAAGTTTCAGTTTACCCCAAATGAAGAATTGTGGACATTTTCCTTCTATTGTTCTCCTGCTTCTATGAAATGCAAATTCTTGTTTCAACAATCATAGTCAATAATGAGAGAGACAGAAAGAGAGATGAAGCTGCTCTTTATACTGGCATTCTTGTGCTATTTGCAACCCAATCCCAGGCACCTTTACTCAGATGTAAGTGCCACTGAGTTTAATAGGACTTCATGCAAAACAATGGTTTTTAGGACTGCAGCCATAATCTTAGAATTACCAGTATGTGCCATAATGGCAGCAGAAGGAGAATCCTTTCCAGGTGTCTACTAGATCATCTGAGTAAGAGTGGGACATACACAACTGTAATATCTCCAGGTTTTAGTATGAGAATGAAGAAAGGAAGACTGGCAATTGTTTAGGAGTCAAATAAATATATCTAACGAGATGTTCAGTAAGTACAACATTAACTAAATAGCAAGTTCAACAATATAGACCAAGTACAAATACTTCTAAGCCTAAACCACAATTAATTACAGTAGGACAGTGGCTTTCACGGTGCCTCAGACTGCTATTAAGTATCACCTTTTCTCACAGACTGAGAGCTGCTCTCTCTGTTCCATTTCTCCTCATCTTCACCACTCCACTGCATCCCCTTACCTTTCTCCTCTATGACTTTGCTTCACTCTGCTGCCTTCTCTTGTCTTTGTCCTCAACTGCTCTTCTTTCCTCCTCGGTCGTTTCTGCTTCTCCTTCAGCCGTTGTTGCCCTTCTGTCTTCTACTTGCTCAGCTCCTGCCATCTTTTCTCCTAAATAAATTTACACCCCACTTTCTTCCCTCTCCATTCCATGCCCCTACCACTTTTCACAGCTAGCATTGCAAGGCCTTAAGGAACAGGGATTACACCGTTCCTTCCTGACCACAAATATGGCAGTATATTAGATGCTAAATACATACGCAAAAACCAGTCTGCCAAGTCACCCAAAGGCCACATTCAGACAATGTCAACTGACAATGTCAGAGGTCACTGGCAAGACTATGAGACAGGTGTTTCCAGCTCCACCTTTGATGCTCTGCTCTCTTGACTGAATCAATTCAAAGGCTGAGTTCAGACGACATGCTAATCAACGGTTGTTTCCCATTCTGTTCCTATCCCCCCCACCCCCCAGTTGATTAGCGTGTCATCAGAACTCAGCCAAAGAACCCTGTCCTGTTCTGGCCATGTTCGGCAGAGGGACAGAAAAGGGAAAGCAGAGTGGCTTCTCCCCATAATTCCCTGAAGTACTGGTGAAGGAGATCAAGTTCATCAATATCTGAAGACTGACAAGTTTTGAGTATGAGGTCTCTGGGTTGCTAGAGTCTCAAAGCCAGAATAGGAAGGACGTTAACACCACAGTGGCAGTTCAAAAGGAAGGCACTCCTAAATAATATCAGTGACCTCTCTAGCATCCCTCCAAAGACTGAGCAACCATCATCTTCAATGGAAAGTCTTTTCTTTTTTTCTTTTTTCTTTTTTACAGCTTATCCAGCATTACCACCACCTGGTAGCTAAATGAAGCAATTAGCCATACAAATGGTTGTCAGGAAAACCATTTTGGCCTGGTTAACAATCAGTGCTGTTTCTAGTCCCCTGCCTCCTGTAGAGAGAGGGGTCAGTGGATTTGACAGACCCCTATATCCAATGTGCTTCAGACTGGGCTCATCTTGCTGATGGACACAGCTGACAAAGCACCAGTGTAGAACCAGAATTGCCTGAGCAGACCACACCAATGGCTTGCCACAAATGGGCTGAGAGAAAAAGGTACTTGGATCCACTTGTTCATCTTGTGAAGGATGCCACTACTAGAACAAACCCAAAGAGAAAAAAGTTCTATACAAGTCCTGATCCAACTTGCATGGCAGTTGTTTGCTTACCTTACCTGAGCAATTTCATTGGGCCGTAAGAAAGCTGGTTTATGGGGTTTTCAGAAGGAGAATGTTTAACTGAAATCAACTCAATTTGAACAATACAATTTTTGCTGTACTGCATTTAGCTCTAATTTAGCCATGTGGTGTAGTGGCTAAAGTGTTCATAGAATCATAGAATAGCAGAGTTGGAAGGGGCCTACAAGGCCATCGAGTCCAACCCCCTGCTCAATGCAGGAATCCACACTAAAGCATCCCTGACAGATGGCTGTCCAGCTGTCTCTTGAATGCCTCTAGTGTGGGAGAGCCCACAACCTCCCTAGGTAACTGATTCCATTGTCGTACTGTTGGATTGGGAGTCAGGAGATTCATGTTCTAGTTCCCACTCAGCCAGGGAAACCCACTGGGTGACTTTGGGCCAGTCACACACTCTCACCCAACCTACCTCACAAGGTTGTTGTTGTGAGGATAAAGTGGAGAGGAGGAGCGTTATGTATGCCACCTTGGGGTTGCTTGGAGGAAAAAAGGCAGGATATAAATGCAATAAATAACAACAACAACAACAACAACAACAGGGAAGTTCCTGGATAGGTGATGTTCACTTTTGAGAAAGTGTGGAGCTTCCTGCAGGTTTCATATTTATGAGTGCAAGATTTTTATGTTTTGTTGTTTTTGTACAGTACCCTACAAATGAAGCCAGGACTTTAGAACAGTATTTCAATGCACATGCGCGTTCTCGTTCTCTCTCTCTCTCTCTCTCTCTCTCTCTCTCTCTCTCTCTCTCTCTCTCTCTCACACACACACACACACACACACACACACACACACACACACTATAGTGTTCCTGTAATATCTTATCTATTGATGCTCACAGGCCCTTGATCAAAATGAGAAAGGGATAACTAAAATATTCCAAGCAGGATGGGATGGAGAAACAGTACAGGCATTTTAAAGCCATTTTTGAAACAACAGACATTTACATATTGGAATTGTTTATCAATCTATAAATTATACACCATGTTATATTGTACCTCTATTGTATGACAGCTGATGCTTTTGGAAGATGCTTGGAGGGAACTGTTTGTTCTAGGAATAGCACAATGGGCCATTCCAGTTGATGCTAACACTCTACTGGCTGTATCGGGTAAGAATTGCACAATTTAATGACTTTGTTATAGAAATTACCATAAAAATACATTATTGAAAAAAGGACAACATGTAAAGAATAACAAATCCCTTCCAAACAATAGAGTATACCTGTCATTTATAAATCTATATTTAAATGCAAATAATGTTGTTTTGTTGCATTCACGACTGCTTGCATTGTCATTTAAATGCAAATTACTGTGTTTGTTATCATCCAAGAGAAGATTTCATGCTAACTTTCCTACAATATAGTCAGTTTTGTGTTGAAGCAGATCTTGGAAAGTGATTATGGAATAGCTATTGATACATGTGATTTTTGATTTTTTTTTGCAGAAATCAATCAAATATAGTATATGACTTATTTGTGTATTTATTTCACACGTTTGTGTTCTAGGCATGAATGGAGACAACACAGATTCGCAAAAGCTGAATAAAATTATCTCAGAAATACAGGCGTTACAGGAGGTTGTGGCTAGATTTAGACAGCTTCGGTTAGATGCTACAGAATTTGCCTGCCTCAAATGCATCGTCACTTTTAAAGCTGGTAAGGGGAATATAAAAACCGACGACTTGCTAGATACCAATAGCAAATTGCGTTGAATTGATTATAATACTATGTCGGTTGTTGCAGAGGATATCCTCTTCTTAAATGGAAGAAAATCCTAGTGTGAAAAGTGTTCCTATCCTTGTTCCTGCGATTGGGCTTTTTAAATATTCCATGGGATTCAAGCTGCTTTCTTCAGGAAAGCAATTACTGTGTTCCCATTTGTTGCAGAATTTAGTATATTGATACCATGCCCAGTATAAGCAGTGTTATGTTGTGTTGTGTTTTGAGTTATACAACCCTGTAGAATGGATGGTACCTAGATTAGATTGTAAGCCTATGTGGCAGGGTCTTGCTATTTACTGTGTTATCTGTACAGCACCATGTACATTGATGGTGCTATATAAATAAATAATAATAATAATAATACCTTGGTCCTGGCAGCGATCCAAAGGATCCTCGAGGCTGCCTGTAAACTGCCTATGCAACATTCCTATTCAAGGACATGGACTGCTTTTTCTACCTGTAACTGTAGTTCTTCAAATTGTCACTCATTGTCCCCTCTCCAGTATCATAGTCGAGTTCAATGTTGGGTACCGAAGGTGTTTTTCCTCCCTCTTGGTTATGAGGCCACAATGTTGGTTCCAAGGAACTGAGGGAATAGGCAGGAATCCACTAGGGATACGTGCACTGGAACGGTGGGGAAAGCATTCCCGCAAAAATTCCTCAGCTATAGAAGCTTCCTAAATTGAGGCACCACACAGGCACAGAGCCCGTGTGTGCAATGCATAGAGACCATGAAGAATTTGACTTATACAACCCTACACCGTCTAGACCCAACGTACTGAAGAGACGTTTTTTCCTTTATATCCTGTTGCGAACTCTGTCACTGCCCAAGACTGCCCATTTTAATCTTCATGCTACTATCAGCACAACTTATCTGGAAGTTGTCAGCATGCAAAGGATCCTTTCAAAGGGGAAGCCACACAGATATTGGAATTCACACCCACCCCTGTATTTTCCATCAATGTCCATGTTTGAGTATCTTGTAGGAAGCAGTCCATGATCTTTCTATTTTGGCAGGCCTTTGAATACCGAGGTTAATTATGTGGCAGTTTAGTTTTCATTTGTTCCCTTAAAGTTGATGTTTCTTAAAATGGTTATCCACTGGGCACTTTCAGGATGGGATGACCTGGCAACAAACCCAAAGCATAGAATACCATAAGCAGGTAATTTGGACCCACTGCCAACTCCAGGTTTGGAGGGCCCTTGCCTTGGGCAAGACACTCTCAATGGGCCCCCTCCCTCAGTGCGTCTACTTTCTCATCGCTGTTGTCACTTAGCAGCTCTTGCTCCTCATCCTTGTTCTCATCATTGCTGCCACTTGCTTGCTTGACAGGCAGAGAGCCGATGAACAAGTAGGCAGTGACATCTACTGCTCCTCCTTCTCACTACCATGGTTGCCTAGTCCAGAGCAAGAGGCAGGTGAACGAACAGGTTGTAATGCTGGAGTGCAGGGCCACATCCAGGGGACTCTTGACCGTGGGCCCCTGCTTGGAGTGTGGGCCCCTGGCAGGTGACCAACCATACCTACCCTTGACGCCGGCCCTCCTTGAACCACTCAGATGCTTTAGGCTTACAGGTGCTACTATGAAGTTGTTAGGTAACCAAGTGTAACACAGTGATGTAGTAAATGCTGACTGGACTGTTTTGATGCGTAAGTGAAGAGTGGCCTATCTGCTTTGCAGTGCCTCCGCATAGCGGTTCTGAACTCAGAAGTTTTAGAAATGCTGCCGCCATTGCAGCTCTTCAAGATGAAGCTCAGCTCACCCTGAACAGCTACATTCATACTAGGTGAGGACACTAGATTTAGACCTTTGTTTTCAAGCTCTGAATTTGCTATACCTGCAATAAATTTATTAATCCCAGCCAAAGAAGTTTAGAAGGAGTCTATGCAGATGAAAGGGTTAAACAGAAAGGGCAACGTTTTTAAAGTGAATACCTAATCAGAAATTATTTATGTATTTATACAGATCAGAAGGTGATTGGCACTCTTAAAACATGCTGTTTTTCCTTTGGCCTGGTTTTTAATCTGCTGGGTTAAAGAACCGTTGCTTTACCTTGGGGTTTTAATCTAGTTGGGCTTTGGAAAGATTTCAGGGGTTCTCCAGCCAGCTCATCCATTGTGGGAAGCTGATTTAAATTGATGAGGGGGGCATATGGGGGATATGTCATCAAACAGTTAAGCACTTAGGCCTCCCAGTTCAAATCAATGGGATCTATAAGTCTTGTTTCATGTCTGAAGAACCAGTCCAGCACTCATTGACCCAGTTCACACCATCACCACAGCTTAAACAAGGCATGGTGGCTTGTTTAAACCACAGCGGCTGCCACACGCCATTTGCCTAATTACCCAAGGGGCATAACTTGTTGTGTCATCTGAACCCAGGCCGCACGGCTTGTTCGAGAGGGAAACAATCCCCCAAATAACCCATGGCCTACTGTTGAGTTATTTGAGGATTGTTTCCCCCTTCAACAAGCCACACCACCCATTTTAGACAATACAAACAGGCAGGTAATTAGGCAAACAGCACCCAGTACACACCACAGCAGCTTAAACAAGCCACTGTAGCTTGTTTAAGCCTCAATGATTGTGCAAATCAGGCAACTAGGGATGGGCAGAAAGTAGATTGGGATCTACTGGGGATCTGGAGAAGATTTTCAAGGGTTTCTGAATCCCATCAGTCTAACAACAGCACAAGAAAAATACAGGTTAGGTGATAAGGGGGAACCAGGAGTACACTTTGGGGTGAAAGGACTATGGGCTCAGTTCTGCAACTGAAATAAAATACTTGGAACGAGCATGTGCTCCATGGCATCTGTTCCTTAATTCTAAGTGAATGTCTACTTCCTGATTTACTACTTTGCACTTGGCTCTTGTTGGGGTTCTAGTAAAAAGACAAAAAAGTTCCTACAAGCCTGAAGTCTGTCAAACCCTGCAGCACATCAGAATGAGTCTAGATCGGGGTGAGCAATTTGTGGCTCTCCGGATAGTTCGCCCTGCACCTCCCATCATCCCTAGCTAGCATAGGCAATGGTGAGGGATGATGGGAGTTGTAGGCCAAAACATCTAGAGGTCCATAAATTGCTCACCTCTGTGTCTAGATTAAAGATTCAGATTCACATTTTTAATAGCCCAAGTATGCTATTTAGCTGACATGTTATCAAGGCAAGTGATCAATGGCATTATTGATCAATAGCACTATTTCTTTATATATAGCATTAACTTTCATGTTTGCTTTCCAGGTACCCCACACAACCTTGCCGTTTTGGGAAACTCTTGTTGCTTTTGCCAGCTTTACGTTCAATTAGCCCATCTACGATAGAAGAAGTATTTTTCAAAAAAACCATTGGGAATGTGCCAATTACAAGACTGCTTTCAGATATGTACAAATCTAGTGACATATAGACTGACCTGGGGGGAGGCAAAAATGATCAGGGTGACAATTTCTGAAGAACTTTTGAATCCATGGAGAACAAAGCCTCAGCTCACACACTCTACAAGAAGTGGAAGCCCAGATACAGCTAATCTATTGACAAAATAAACCCAATAGAGATACAATTCTGCGGCCTTGAACAGAGCAACTCAAGTCCTTGGAAAAATACTGTGCTCCACATAAAAATGGCTGTGGATTGAACTTGGCTGCTTCTTCTCCTGTAGCAATTTGGTGGAGCCAATTCAATTGTCATACATAGTTAACAAAAGCTGTGCTAGTCTGTCATTTAGCTGGAAGATTTGACAGGGTAAAGAATAAGATACTTTAGCATTTGTTTGTTTTCATATTTTGAAAAATTGGGTAACCAAACATTGTTCTGTTGTAACGTGTCATGAGGTGGCCTTCACAAATGTCTTTTTTAAAAAGTAGCTTATTGGTAAATCCTTTTTATATGAGAGGCAACACTGAACAGCAGGTTCTCAAAAATTTACTTCAGTTGTAACATATAATAAAAGTGGCCTTTGTAATGAATTTTTAAGTAGCATATTCTGGCAATTATCTTTTGGATTCAATAGGCCAGGCCTCTGGTTAAAAAATAAATTGGTGGACTTCATGCCTAAGTCTTGCCAACATTTCAGTTCAGTTTAACATCTCAGACAGAAGAGCTTTAAAACAAGTTTTTTTTAAAAAAAATGCATGTTAAGCGAAGACTAAACAGCAAAACCAAATAAAAGAAAATGGAGAGGATTGATACAGTGAACTGATCGCTGTCCCACTGACATAGTGCTGAAACCAAAGGCAATGGTGGCCAAACTCTTTGTCAATGAGATGTACAAGAAGGTACCTAACTTACAATGAACTGTTTGAAACAACTTTAATGGAAATGGATGGTTGATCAATGCAATCTAAAGTCTTTGAGACTGTCTAGTGGCTTTTCAAAAAACTCCAGATCCCAATAAAAGCCTTTATCTCTCATACACCTTCTTATCCCCAGAAAAACATATATTATGAGCTGCTTAATTTGATGAGACTATACTTATGGAAAATGTAGGAAAAAAATAAAGATAACCACTGTACTTTTCAAGTTTTTATTTGTTTTAGGAAATAGCACTGAGGAAGGAGAATCAGCACTTGAAGTATCATAGAATGAGTAAAACTTCTCTTGTACAAAAGTGGATTAACTGATTTGTGAAGTTAAGGTTGTACTCATTGTATTTACAAAGAATAAAAAATATATTAAGTTTAAAATGGTATGGTCTTTGATTAAATATTGCTCCCCACTGATGCTGCAGTGTAATTCCACTGAGCAAGAAACATCAAAGTGACTACTACTACTAAACTACAATTTGTTTTCTTTAAAAGCATACTAAGATTTGTACTAATTTTTGGAAATAGGATCCTGTAACTACAGTGATTTCCAACTATGTTTTTTCAAACCAAGGAAATGTCTCATTTGGAATCAAATGAGAACTAATTCTTTCCTCTCAAACTGGTGGGCAATTAGCTAATCAACTAATAAAAACGAAGCATAAAAATTGGCTCTAGATTATGCTTTCTGAAGTTCTGCCAGAATCCAGCAGAGTGAGAATTTTATGCCACTCAGTGCTTAAACTGGTTGACTTTCTAATATTTCCAAGATTACCAGTTTCATCCTCTCCCACTTGTAGACATGAGGGCTTTCTACTTGTAGTAAGCCATTTTTCAGAATCCACTTTTTGGAACCAACTGCTTGCAAGGCAACTTTTTAGAACCAACTGCTCACAAGAATGCCACATCTTGCATTCTGCATTTGAAAACAAGGATTTTAAGGCCTCTCCTAAAAATTATTCCTGAGAGTCAGGGGACACTTGAGTCGTATTTGATACAGTGCTAGAGCAAGGGGAAATTAGCAGCCCTGCATTAAGCACATGCAAGGGGCTTTGGAGCCTAAGCTAAAGAAGAGAACTCAATTTGCCACTTTCCCAAACTCTTTATGAACAAGGGTCATAGCTCAGTAGTAGAGCATGTGATTTGCATATAGAAGCTCCCAGGTTCGATTTCTAGGTAGGACTGGGAAAGACTCCTGTCCGAAACCCTGGAGAACCACTGCAAGTCAGTGTCTCCAATACAGAGGTGGATGGACCAATGCTCTGACTGAGTGTAAGGATGCTTCCTATGCTCTTTCATGACCTACATTTTATGGTTTGGGGGGGTGCTGTGAACTACCCTTGAAGAGACGGCAAAGAAGTTGACAGCAGTTGTTGACCAAGCACATTTAAAATAGGAGTGGTAGGCTGAAATTGATGCTATGAAATAAGAGGAAAAGCAGCATCAGATTTGGCAGGCTAGTCGTTGGGGCTGTTATGCTAACATAGATCTATGGGAGTCCCATACCAGGCCTTAGGCTGAGTATTCCAAGCCTTTCTCAAATAATCCCAGTCTAGGGGATTTTCAGACCATTTAGTTGGTAATGTCAGAATAGAACCAACAAGATAATTTATCCCAATTCAAGATTTGCTGAAGTCTCCTAACTGGATCTGTGCTTTAAAAAGAGGGCCACATGCTTTGGCACTGGCGCTAGATTGTACCTGTATGTTTTCTTGCAACATGGAAGTTAAGTGTAGAGACATTTGGAAAGGAAAACACAAGAGGCAGACGAAATAGACAAGCAGTAGGCGGAGTTGAGACAAGCTGAGCCACTCCACTGACATCTCCAAAATAAAGATAAAGACAAAGATCAAGTAAGACTGTCCAGATTCAGCACCTGATAGGCCACACCAAGTAGAATATACTCACAGTACTAGGATTGAGCATTGGAGCTATAGCAAGAACTACGGGTCCCATGACAGAATTTTCAGAGTCCTAGCAAGACAATTTTATCTTACGGTGAGCAAGTTCATAAGATAATTGCAGATCCATTGGTGTTGATGTCTTTAGAAATCTTATGGAAGGAAACCTAGGCCAAAACCAAAAGGTTTTGTGTCAACAAGTATCAATATCCCAGCTAGAACCAACCAATAGCCCAATCCTATACATGTTTACTCAGGTGACCCATTAGTTTAAGGAGACTTGCACACAAGCAAGAATGTATAGGATTATAGCCTATATAGGAAAGAGCTTTAGTATTTTAAGTTGAATGAAGGCAAATCTTTTCAGAGCCATTTCTGTTAGTGAGCAGAAGGTACATCCAGCCTGCAATACATTGCAGTAGAATATCTGTCTAGAAAGAAATCCAACATTATGTTTATCCCACCATTGCAGTAAAAGACGTTACGTGCATTTTACTTTTTATTTCAAAACAACTTTAGACAAATGATCTTAGTATACAAATCTGATTTCTTTTTACACAATATAAAGATAGTTCCCTCATTGCTTCAGTACAAAGGTTTTTTGTTTTCCCCCCAAGCTTAAGGATACAACTACAGAAGTGCTTATTTTACACAAGGGGGGGGTATTGAAAACAATGCACCATGTTAATCACCAAATCTGCAGGTTGAATACTAGTTATTTTACAGAAACATTCTAGTGTTTTAATCAAATAAAAGTGAACGTGCAACACCAGAACAGTGCAAGTTCAAGTAAGGCCAAGTCAGTAATCATCACAAGGTCATTGCAAAGGAAGAAAAGAGTTTCAAATTATTTAGATTTTTAAAAGCCATTTAAATCAATAGTCTGACAGCAGATTTACCTAAACTTCTTTAATGCCATAAAATGAATGCAAAGACCAAGCAGTGCCATTAGTATACCGAAGGCTTCTCGTGCCCTTTTGTCTGCAGCATGCTAAAACCTTAAACTACAACTCTTAGACCAAGTAAGTAAAGCACTAACATTTATGCCAGTTAAAGTGTTGTGCAGCGTTCAAGCATGTCTTATTTTGGATGGCGTGTAGCTTTTGTCTATTACTTCATCTTGCAAGAACATATGAAGACAGCGCTCATTCTGTGCCAATGGGTGGCCTGCGACTCTAGAAATTAAAAATTGAAAAGGTTATCATCTTGCAGTTTTAAATCTCTTCCTATTTTAAAATCTGTTCTGCAATCCCAACCCACATAAAAGAGTACTTTGCCAACAACATCCTTCTAAATACCCAATATATATATATTTTTTAAAAAGCTAAAATTCAGGATTCTCCTTCTCCATATTGTTCAAATGTATCTAGTAGTGTTATGTGTAGTGTTTAACAAGTCCGTTGTCCACTCATGGTGCTATTCACTTCTAGAGTGAACTTTTCTTCTTGCTTCCAGAGATGGCAGAGAGAGAGATGCCAACTGTTGCCAGGATTAGCATCTTTAACAGAGCATGTGGAAAGTGCAAAGACCTTAAAGAGGCAGTATGACTGATCTGAAATGATGGTGCAGCAACATTTCATTCCTGATCAAGGATTTTGTGGCAGAGTTCTAAAGTACTTCCACACCACCACAAGGGAGAATATAACAGGGAGTTTGTTAGCTATTTTTAGCACACCTTGTATGCAGTGGCTCATCGTCAAACCTATTGTATCATAACAGATAATGACAGTTGTAGAAGGCATCCAGGAATCTAGGTCAGTCTTCCCCAACATGTTACATTCTATATGTTTTGTACTACAGCTCCCAGAAGCAGTAGCCAGTATGGCCAATGGTCAGGGCTGATGGGAATTATAGTCCAAAATATCTGGAAGGCACCAGGTTGAGGAAAGTTGATCTAGGCGTTAGAGGTCCTGGATGATACATGGCAACTGAATTATGGAAACTCGTGTGTCTGTCTAGTCTGGCAGTGACAACTACTTTCAGACCCTGTCCTGCCAAGTCAGACAACCCTTCCTATGTCCTGCTGCAACCCAAATTCTCTAGAGAGCAAGTCTAGGACATCATACATCTTAAGCATGCATTTGATGCCATTATACAGCAATTTTGAATAACCTTAAGGCACCATTCCAACAGAACAAAGGGGACTGCCAGGAGGAAATACCACAATGACAACAAGCAGCTCAGATCTACTTCTATTATCTAAATTTTATCATAGATAATAAAATGATGCAGTCTACAGAATGGCCTCTGCACAATTGCAAGAAGTTTGTTTTAGTCAACTGAAAACTGCTATCACAAAAGTTTCTGCCAAAATGTTTCTTTATCTTTAAGGTTCCCCAAGATTCTTTGCATTGTTTTGGCTGCTGCAACAGACTAACATGGCTACTCTGGAAAACATCTGCCACAAACACTCTTCGTATGAACTCAAGCAGGGCTCTCAGAATAATATTTTTTTTTGTGTCACTGATCCTGCATCTATGGAGCTAAATGGGATGGGGCACAAAAATAGCAATCCTCCCTCTAACAACCACACAAGGAGAAGTGGGCAGTGGGCAGGAATAGCCTTCCTTCGGTAACATGGCACAGTTTTGCGTCATATTTGGGCTCTTTCCCTTCTTATTGTTTACTACAACTTTATTAGATTGTAAGCCTATGCGGCAGGGTCTTGCTATTTACTGTGTTATCTGTACAGCACCATGTACATCGATGGTGCTATATAAATAAATAATAATAATAATAATAATAATAAATGCATAGCACAACTACCTGCTCTATTTCCACACACCTTCCTAGGTTGGAAAGCCTGTAGCAGCCTTTCCCCAACCTGCTGCCTCCCAGATGCTTTGGACTGCAACTCCCAGCATTCCTGAACCATTGTCATACTGGCTTGGACTGATGGGAGTTGGAGTCCAAAACATCTGGACCCCAGTTTGGGAAAGGCTGGCCAACAGAAACTTTTAGGAAGGCTTAGCTCCCCTGCCCTTCACTGCCCTCCATGACTCGAGGGCATAATCTGAATGCTGAGGTCAAAGTGTGCAAATAAGCAACTCTGATTTTGTAGAGGCGGCCACCAAAGCGGCACTTCAGACTGTAAAGATAAACGCGACATTCCCGCAATCCACTTTGACATAAAAATTAAATATGCAAGTACATTACACAGCCTGAAAGGCTTGTAGTCAGATTATAACCGAATTGTTCCAGCTGATGAAAAGTACGCCCCCTCCCCCCAGCCTTATTTGTATGATTCTGTCTTTACATGCTGTAATTTTAGCAATTTGCATAAATTAAGAAACAAAACCCAGGTCACTACAAATACTTCAATCATTGCAGCAAATGTTAAGCATTTGTAGTCCACTGTTCAGCTTGGATATTGATGGCGCTTAGACAGCTCAGGACTGAAAAGTAGTTCAGGAGTCTTTCACCATGTAAGCTGAGCTTTGCTTTGCATTAGGACAAGCTCCACTGGTCCTGAAAATGCTTACAGTGCAATGTTAGGTGTCAGCATGCATCATGTACAATCTGGTTGCATGTTAACACCATTGCTAGGAACTCACATGTACCATCATGCATTTTGTTATTGAAAAGAAAGAGTCTTGTGGCACCTTAAAGACTAACAAATTATGTCACATGCTTTCATGTCACATGCCTAGTCCACAAAAGCTTATGTCATAGTAAATGTATTAGTTTTTGAAGGAGCTATAAGACTGTTGTTTTTGCTGCAATAGACTAACATGGCTACCCCTCTGGAAATTCATTAGTGAAGTTTGTGGACAACACAAGAAATAGAATTTCCCACTTACTTGTTTATGAATTGTTCAAGGCCCTGCTTCCTTTCCTCTATAAAAGAATCATCAAATATCCCATCATCTCCTCTAAAAGGCAATTGGCGGAGAAAAGCTTTTCCAGGTAAAGGAGGTACAACAACCTGAAAGACAGTTAGGATGTAATATATGAACGCCATTACATTGAAAATTAGTGTGCCTACTTATACATATAGAACGTAAAATTTTCTAGGCACTGTATAAAAGTCAAAGATATTTAGAAGCACATGGATTTGACTATATTGGGACTGTACTCTTCCTTAGGAAAATGGCACTCAAGAGGCATTGCTGATCGAACATGGAAAAAACACATAAGAGTATCAAGCTTAATCCAGCTGTGAGGCTGCAGAATGGTTTGTACAGCATGTTCTCCCATTATAATAAATTCTAGAATTAAGTTGGCAATCCTCCCAATACTGAGCCATTAAACACCCCAGGAAACATTGTCTTACCTTACTCTCTCTTTCTAGTTCACTTCGAAGCCATTCAAAGTCACTATATCTTCTCCTAACACAAGACTCCTTCAATTTGAAGATGGGAAGGTTTGTCTGAAAGAAAGGTGTTTCCGCCTCTGTCAGTTCCATCTGACCGAATAAGGAAGCAATGGTATACAGGGGCTTCAGTACTCCGCTCCTTTCCTTACGGACATTGCACTCAAGACACACTAACTCATTTAATACAAACACACCACAAGTGCCAACCTTATGCAGCTAGGTAGATTTCAAGTTGATTTTACTGCTTTAGCAGTAAATGGGGCTGTCCATTTGTCCTGCCACTGCAGGTTTAAACATACGTAGATGGTTCTATTGCTTCTGTATGTAGGCAGATCAGTCCATTGTTCAAAAATTCCCAGGTACTGGTTGCAGTCTCTTAAAAATCCCATACCCAATCTACCTCCACCCTTCTTTACATCATGCAATAGAGGCTTTTCACAGTGCCACTATCCTGTAGCAGCAAGCCGCTGGTGGCATTGCAGCACTGCCCACACTAAATGATATTATAGAGCTGTTCATGGTAACAACTAATTACAGCATCACAGTAACAGCATGAAGACTGAACACTTTCCAGGAATAGTCTAGACCAGTCTTCCCCATCCTGGTGCACTCCTGATGTTTTGGACCACAACTCCCATCATCCCATAAACATCAGCCATGCTGGCTAAAGATAATGGGAGTTGGAGTCCAAAACTTCTGGACAGCATCACATTAGGGAGGCTGGTCTAGACTGCCATGCTTTCTTTCAGGGAGCTTGTATACTGTACTTCTGAAACAAGTATAATTCAGAGGTTCCCCCACCCTGCCAATCCTGGCAAGGTAGTCCAGCAGGAGACCATGACTGATGGTTGTGAAAGCCACTGAGGGATCCATAAGAACAGGGGCACCCCACCACCCAGTTAGGTCATCCAGAGCAATCACAGAAGAGTGTCCCCAAACTAGGCCAGAATCCAGATTGGAAGGGTTCAAGAACCACCAAGACAGCTTTGGCTATTGGGCAGAATAGAAATGTAATAAATGAATAATATGAGCAGTATTATTCAGGGAAGTCTGGAGTTGGATTGCCACCATCTTGAATGAATGCAGATTTGTCACAGCTTGTTATCCAAAATAGCAAGTTCTAAGAGGGTTTCTTCCACAGCTTCCTTTAACACAGTTTATATCGGAGCCTCTTAAGGAAGCATTCACAATTCCACCACACAACCAGTTAATCATACTCTGACTGCTATAACTAGCCAGGAAGGGCAAGCATTAAGAAGCTCTGGGCTTTGATCTCCAAGTATCGCATCCACATACCTGGGCAGAAGAAGTCCATACATATTCATAACAGGAGAAGCAGAAGCCAAGGACCCAGCCAAACAGGTTCCACTTTAAGAGTAGTTTAAGAAAGGATACAGCTTGGCCAGCAGGACTGCTGGGCAGCAGAGATTAACTCCACCCTCCACATTCAAGCAGATTTCCTTCAGAGACCAGATTGGCTTGCCCATCTAGGATCAAAGATCAGATGGTAGCACCCTTACTGGCGTTTAGCAGCATTTCAAAATGTAGATGGTTGTTGACAAAGTAGTCAGGATATGTGCTGGCTCAAGTGTCTGATCTCTTTTCCCATACAACAGCCCATCCACTACCATACACACAGAATCTAGCCTTTCCTCAACCCTTCTGGGCAGACTAACCTCTCTAGCCACACTAGCCAGGCCAGCCATCTAGCCTCTCCTCAAAACATACCCAGGCCCATCACACCTTTTATTCTATGGCCAGAGATGTGTTTGCACCAGTTCCAAAAGTACAGAATCTCTGAGCTTCTCTTGCATTTCACACATTTGGCAAACCCAGGTTCACAGAGAGCTGTAGCCAATTCCAGCTCCCAATAACAGTATCTTTTGAGTGTTTTAAAGAATCTTATTTGAGAAGCCGTTTAAGGATTCATCCATTACAACTGCTACTGATAGTAATACTGACAGTGTGAATCTGCTATCCAGAGTATGCCCATGGGGGCTTATTAAAAATAATCCAAGATCTTCTTTCCTCCTCCCCAAACCCTTGATCAAATATGTGGGTGATGGGAAGGATTACCATCGAAAAGCTTGAGAACCCACATTTTAGTAGTAAAGTCTGCAGTATTCCATCATATACAGCAGCATCTACATGTATACAGTGTGAAACCTAACCCAAGCAGAATTAGGAAGGCACTTGCGTTTTCCCAGGTAAGCACAACACAGTTCATTGTATTAATGTCTGAAAAGAAAAAAATAGACTCTTAACAAATTCCTTTATGCTAGAAGTCATGCTTGTATTTAAAAGTGCTGGCTTTTGTGAAAGTATTTTTTATCCCAGCTAGGGAACACCACTATACAGTTCCCCCAGAGCTCAGAGTAAAGATTCCCAGAAATAAAAACAGTAGATTATTGCTCTCTAATTTCACCTTTTGGCTTCTTAGCAAAGTTCAGCCTTCCAAATTAAGTCATTGTAAGTGTGTAAAGCCCGTACAGTTTTAGTGTTTTCTGCAGGTGAGATTTTACCTTTAACATTCCACTCTCTCAAGTTACTTAATCCTTCTTGTTAACTGCTCTTTTATTCAGTAAGTTAAGACCAAGCGCTGAAAGGAGTGCCTCAGAAATTCTTATTTCTTGGTACGGAAGCCTATAAAAGTTAATCTCCAAGCAACATATAAGGCTCAGAAGTACAGTGTTAAATGAACTGAACAAGTACTTGTACCCTTCCCATTTTTTCCCACCTTTGAACTTTTGACAATCACAATTATACTCCAACACATTTGGCTGTTCCACTCTTTTAGATTCCTGGTGAGATATAAACTGGATTCAGGCATTCCTAATCTGTGGATAGTAAACACATAAGGAGGGGGAGCACACAAACCCCACTCCCTCTTACACATGAAGGGTAAATCTGTGAAGAAGAGAGCCCCTGGTATCCACGGGCACTCTCCATGCAATGCAGAACACTGGTTTTCCATGGCTCTTCTCTTCCCAAAGTTCCCTTCCACCTGAGGAGAGCAATGAAAGCAAGACAGAGGGGGAGCAGGGATGCTTCCCGTCCTTGTGTGTTTACCATCTATAGATTAAGAACGACTGAATAAGGGCTACAAGCTACCTCAGGCTTGACAAAGAGATTCGCAAAAGTGTGAGATTCTCTGTGCTGGTTAGGTCTTCTGTTATAGCTCTAAGGGTTTGCCTTCCAATAGTTTAAGTGTACCTCTAGCAGTCTGTGCATACTCAGGATTCTAACAGGCATTCTCAAGACAAGATGGATGGTCTGCATCACATTTTCCCAGACCTCTAGATGTTTTGGACGACAATTCCAAGCATTCCTTACCACTGGCTATACTAGCTGGGGCTGAAGTCCAAAACATCTGGAGGGCACCAGGATGGGGAATGGCTGATCTACACCAATGTGATATGGACGACTGACATGAATGGCACTCTTTTAACCTTGAAGCTGATTCGTTGCTCTGGGACCAAAGAGCAGATCAGCTACTAAGGCTACCATGTGGCACACAACTAGCTACTTCAAGAACAGGAAACACATCACTTCTTATACTTTTCTGCAAAGCTGTTTTTCACCTGTGAAGGATCCAAGTGCTGAAAGGGAGCATAGAAATACTTTATCCAATTGACTAAGCGTTAAATGCTTTTTGACCCTTATAATATGTAGGGCCAATGCTGTAGTACTGGCGTTGCCCCTTTCTCCTATTTAATTACAATTCCGTTGTGTTTTTTAAAAGAACCTTTTAACATACCAACCACATTTGTATCCTACCACATCTGTGCACACGGTCTGCCCCTCTTTAGCCTTGCCACAACCCTGTGAGGTAGGTTAGGCTGAGTGATATTGACTGGCCCAAGGTCATCCAGTGAGCTTCACAGCTGAGCAAAGGATCTGAACTCAGGTCTCCCCATTTCTAGTCTGACATGCTAACTACTAAACCATCTTTTTGTGAACCGCCCAGAGAGCTTCGGCTATTGGGTGGTATAAAAATGTAATAAATAAATAAATAAATAAATAAATAAATAAATAAATAAATAAATCTCACTGTTGCCATATTAGCATTGAGGACTAGACAAGGTGATAGAAAGTAGAGTGCAACAATGTCCAGTCTTTTGGCTGTTACACAAAATGGGCATGCCTCTAAACAACCAGAAAACCAAAGCAGAATGTCTTTCAAAAAGACAGTGAGAAAGAGCTCCAACTCTCAGCAATACGGATCCAGTTTGAAGGAGGCCAGAACAACCTATTACAAGAATATACACACCCAGCCAGCCAAACTTCCCAAGTACCTCCAAAAAGGGAGCAGCCCAACTACTGAACTATCATCATTTCCTTGCATGTCATGTCACAGTGCTGCTAACAGAAACGGATATAGCTGGTAAAACTGCTCATCATGTAGAGAGAGCAAAAATGTCCAACCTGTTTGGGACTACAACTCTGATAATGCCTTTCCACTGGCCACCTGAGCTGGGGCTGATGGAAGCTGTAGTCCAAAATATCTGGAGGGCACCAGGTTGTCTACCCCATGTGATCCGTTTTCTTTTTCAAAAACTTTATGCCCGGCATTGCTCGGGTCCGTGAATAATGTTTATAACATTTATTTGATAAATAATAAATTTCCCTGCAACTTATTTATCTTAGGTTGGTTGTTGTTGTTGTTTTGGTTTGGCTGAGTTAGTAAATTGTTTTGTTAGAATAAATGGAAAACTGTGTTAATAAGAACTGTATTTTAAATTAGAGCTTCGTGATAAACCACATTTCTTGTTTAACCTGAAATGCCTACACCTCCCATCATACCTTGGTTGGAGCAGCTGTCTAATCTTCAAAAACAATCAGGAGACACAACACCCTTTCTACCAGCTAAAAAAGATGCAAACCTAAGAATATGTTTTCAAAATATACCCAGCATTGCCCGGATATCTGAATAACATATAGTAAGGAAGCGGATCTCAGTGGATGCAGAGAACTATTGTACACATGTGCTCTGAAGCTATTACAATGAAAAAAAGGAAAGCAACCAGAACACAGAATACTTTATTGGTATAATTTACCATATATTCAATATCTCCTGCTGAAGAAATTTTATTTATGGAATGTCCTGAAGGAATAATAGCAATTTGTACAGGTCATGACCATGAGTCATAGTTTTGTGGCAAAAGAAAACTCTTGGAAGCTCCACCCAAGGCATGCTGGGAGTTGTAGGCATAAGCCCAGGTCCCTAAATAACATGTTAATCTTTGAACACCATCTGAGGTGTAGTGAGGAAAAAATGGAGAGCAGGCCATCTTAGTTGTGGCACTCTGCTTATGGATTTCTTTTTCCCAGGCGGGTTTGCCTAGTGACTGCATTAATGGCTTTTAAGTGCCAAGTGATTTTTAAAATAAATAAATAAATTCCAAGGCCTTTTAACTTGATAAGATTTTTTATGCTGCTTTTTTTCTGTTTTAACTAAAACACAACATTCCAAGACAGATGTAAGAATTACTGAATAAAGTTTATGATTTTTATGTAAAAGCCTAACTTTACTATTGAAACAGAATGGAGGAATGACTGACAGCTGAGGCTAGAATGGAATGGTGGGTGAGGTTAGTGGCAGTTGGAAAGTCAGTCAGAAGGAGAACTGCTACACTTCCCTGCATGCCTTTGGCAGCTGTCAAGTGCCCATGTCCTGTGAGAGGCACTTTCCTCCTCTCGTGGCTGACGCTTCTCCTTGACAAAGCATCCAGGAGTAGCGTCACCAAGGAGGGGAAGTAAGCAGCTGTCAGTGGATGAGCCCAGCTCTGGCCAATCCTGCCAGGACTGCCTCGCCTGCGCTTCTCACCCACCACTTGCTCCACCAGGAGCCTGTACTGAAGGGCCAGGACAGGGCTGGGCACTTCCCCCCTTTGTCAGGTCTGTTTCTGGGCATGCGCAGAGTGCCTCCCCTTCTTCCCTCCCTCTTAAGGGTGAAGGCTGTGCAATATCAGGACAGGGTGCCTTTGAGCATGTCCAGAGTTAAGCCTCTCAAAGACACGCTGTTGTATCTAGTTATGAATTTAAAACCACATATGGGAGGAAGCACCACAAATGGATGCAGCCCATTTATGTGGGTTGTTTCCTTTTATGTAGAATTGGGTTGACTGCTTGAGGCTGACTGACCTTAGAAATCACAACGGCCGCCAAAGGCCAGTAAATCTGGCCTCTCGCCCAAGGCATGCTGGGAGTTGTAGGTGTAAACCTAGGTTTTTATTAAATTATTTAAAAATACTTAAAACCCCAAAATTAATGTTTTTAGATTTTTTCTGATTCATGTGGAAGTGGGTAAACATTTTGGAACATATGTGACACACACATACTTTCCACATTATAGATAGAGATATTCAGTTTAAAGAGCTAAATGGCTTGCTAGATATTTGACTGTTTCTCTCCCACCACACAGCAAGGAGCCCACAAAAATTTATTATCCTATTTTAAAAATTGACTAGCCTACTATGAGGTTAGTAGCCTGTGTTTCCATGCAGGCTGCAGAAGAGAGGAAGTGTAATCCTTTGTGGCCCACATGTGAACACAGGCTACTAGCATCTTGGGAGGCTAGTTAAAATAAGAAAAAGTCTTCTAGCAAGTGTAGAGAAGGGATAGAGTGCTCCACCCATGCCCCACCCTCTGCCAGCTCTGTATTTCCATGCTGGTTGCAGAAAAAGGGGGCTTCCCTTTCTCCATGGCTAATACAAAAAAAAAAAGCAAAGTATAGAGCAATCCGTCTCTCTACCAGACTTCTCGCTTGCCTGCATGGAATTCCTGGTCGCCTATGGCTACTATGCAAGTTGTTATATAAGGCTGGGATATACACATATTTTGTTTGTCATTAGTAAAGCAACATCTCACACACTGTCCCAAAGTTAAACCTTTAAAACTGATTTCATGGAAGGCAGACGGAGTTGTGCACAACTACCGTTGAAAGTCTCACAACACATCTCTTTCAAGCCTTAGACCTCTCATTATCTGCCTCTCCTTCCTTATAGCTCTTGTCTTTTAATATTGGATGCCTCTGGACAGGGTGTTCATAAGTCCATCATTGGAATAACTAGCTTTTGGAGTCACTTTAACATCCCAAACTCAATGTTTTGCCAAGAAGCCCTAAACATCACCAAGCCAGCACAATCAATATGCTGTCATTTAAGACTACTGATTACTGAAGCACAGAGGAAGAATTGACACAGTCAAGGGAATTACAGAGATCTGTATAGCACTTCGGTTGCGCTACCAAAGAAAAGGAATTTGATATGCCACCTTTCATTATGCACACACTTCTCATCTTACCCCATTTCTATAATAGTCTTGAGATATTTTAAAGGAAAATTGTTCTCATTTTGGCCACCAATTTCTATTTAGATCTATAGCACACCTGCAAGTAAAGATTTCCTGAAGTAAGTCTCTCTAGACAAAGCCAGCCTGTTACCATAGCACCAATTTTGATGCCGTTTCTTCAAGTAGGTTATGGTAGCCTTGATACACCTCAATTGCCAACAGAATGGTGTGCTACTAAGAGGTACCCAATGCCAAGCATCTCTTTACAGTTATGCAATCAGGCAAAGTGTACGGAATGCTCTTCTACTGCCTCCTACTGGAAAAGTTCAATTGGATGCAATATGAACTTTCTGACAACCTGCTGAAACTGATGAGAATAGTTTGAAAAGAGATCAAGCTCTGAAAACACCCTCCGTTTTGAATTTGAGAGCACAGCGAAAGCATTTGTTTGATTGCGTTAGGGCCATCAGACTTTTCCTACAAAGGGAATCTCCAAATAATAGGGAAATCCTATTTGCTCTGTGTGGTCCATGCATTTGTTTACTCTAGTTTTATTCTGTTTTAAACTATCTAGTGTGTTTATATATGTTTTATTATACATTATATTTTTATAATGTGTTTTTATGTTTTGTATAATGTGTTTTTAATGGTTTTTATGTTTTGTAAACTGCCCAGAGAGCTTCAGCTATGGGGCAGTATAAAAATGTAATAAACGAAATAAAAATGTTATTCCATTTTATAGAGTTTTGTTTTGTGAACCACCCAGGGAGCTTTGGCTATTGGGGAGTATAGAAAGGCAATAAATAAATAAATAAATAAATAAATAAATAAATAAATGAGCTGCCCTTATATATGCTGGGAAATAGTCAACCATGACCTCAACTGCTTAGAAGCAAGAGTGTTTTAGACATGTCAAACCAGCCTCAAAACAGAGCTTTGTTTTAGTACACGGTGAGTGGTAAAGAATAAAGAGGGAGGAAATCTAGACATGTTGAGTCATTTAAACTACCCTGTTCTCAAGAAGCAACGATAGTTCTTGCATTCCATTTTAAACAAGGGTGCATTCATAAATTCCTCCCAAATCTGAGCTGGTGTCTGCACTGCCCATAAGTCACAAGATGCGCGCAAGTGGGAAAGTCATTAAAATGTAGAGCAACAAGCAGTTCTTTTATAGGTTTTATAGGTCAGGGGACATTTGTCAGTTAACTGGAGGGGAAGGGCGAGGTGAATACCTCCACCTAACCCTCCTGCCTCCATCAGCTGGTCTGGTCCCAGAGCCTGGCTTCAGCGGGGAGAGAAGATTAAACACTGCTGAGGAAAACTGAGATAATCTGCAGCTAGAGGAGGGTTTATCACCAATCTCACCCTTCCCCCAAGAAGCTCGGTACTGTAAACAGTGCTTCTCCCTTTGTACCCCCAACAATCCTGTGAGGGACACTAGTCTAAGAGATAGCAACATTACTTACTATGCTCCATGGCACAGTAGAGATTTGAACCCAGCACTTCCTGGCCCATCCCACCACAATGGGTCACAGCTAATCACTCCCATGTCTACTTTTCCCCCAGCAATTGTCCTTGTCACCTTCAAATGTGCCTTAAGGCAAAATGTTCTCTTCCTAATCTAGTACAGCCCCTTAAAATTTTAGTCTCTCTGAGCATTTGCCTCATTAACAGTAGAGACTCCCACCATCTGGGAAACACTAAATTCCAGCTCACAATTTTTACTTCTACCAAATACATGTGCTGTGTTAAATTTTGGACTTTATGCTCTTGAGGAGAGGCTAACAGAAATAATACCTCTCATAAAATTTATATTCAGAAAAAGGTGCTTCTGAGGCAGCCTTCCCCAGCCTAGTGTCCTCAGGATGTGTTGGACTATAGCTCCCATCAACTCCAGCCAGCAAAGTCAGTGGCTGGGAAAGATGGAATTTGTAGTCCAACACATCAAGAGGGTGCCAGGATGGGGAAGGCTATTTTAGGGAGGGTTTTGTGTGTTTTTTGCTACAGCATGGTTAGAGATGTGAAGGCCCGGAAAACCATAAAAATTCGGGGGGAAACTTTTTTTCCTGTTTTTTCCGAAGCCTTTTTTGTTTTTCTTCCGAAAAATTGAAAAAAATGAAGAAAAAACGGATTATGGGATGTTTTATTTTAGCATGATGAATAAAATGTTTAAGACAAGGTGTTCAGATATTTACTTCTCCAAATGATTTCTAAAAACTGTACAGTATCAGATTATTACGATGTCTGTGCACCAGGGAGAAGCAAGTCCTAGGTTGCAAACTGAGACTACAACTCTCAAATGCAAGAGGAAGATGCATTTCTGCCTCTAGGGGGCACTGCCATGGAAGCAGAGACGGAAACTAATACTGATAGTTATAGGTCAGAAATTGAGTCTGATTAAATTTCATGCATATTCATTGAATCTTGGTCCCCCCCACCCCATTTTTCTCAGTTCTTTTTATGGGAATGGGGGCTTTATGTCTTGACACTGGAGGACTAGCGGAGACATAAATAATTTTCTTTGTTACTAATGTTGGTGGTTTCTTCAGTTGTTGTTTTTTAAAATTGTTTTTTGCCTGCTCCTCATAAACTGGCAGAACCAAAGAGGTTCCTTACAGTTCAGGTGTTCCTAACAGTTCAGGAGCTTGTAGCTCCATTTGTTAGCAAAAAAAAAGTTTAAAAAGAAAATTAAATTTGTAATAATTGTTTGAATACACTACTTTCAATATACCAAATGTAATAATTTTATGCCAAACCAACTTGGACATAATTACATTTTATGTTCCTAAAGTAACAAAGTGACTTTCAATCTGTAAAAAGTGCTAATATTGTATTATTTCAATTTTTCTGAATTTTTTTTTTTTTTAAAAAAAAAACAACAGGGGGGGAAATGGTTTTTTTTACATGGCTTCAAAATTTCCGGAAATTTTACATCCCTAACAGGGTACACAACCTCCAGGACACCAAGGCCTTAGCTGTGCCCCCTGGGGATATGCCCTGACCTCCCTGCCAATCCCCCCTCCCATTTCCCACTAAATGTATTGTTGGCAACAACAGACTGCTCATTTCTACAAGGAATGAGTAATCTTTAGTGGGATCTCTGGGGAGGTGAGTGGAGGGCTTTCTGTATCAGGATGCCTGGGGTGGGTAGGTGAGAAAGGTGTTGACTCCCTGCCCCCACGATGCTCATAAAAATAGCTCTTTCCACACTGCTGCTAGCAGCAAGAACAGAACAATCTGTATCAAGATCACTGGTGTGCGTATAGCCCCTTACTGAGGATACAAAAAGGTTGTGCATCCCTGAGATAGAGTATAGTTTGCTCTGACCAAGACTGCAGTCCTATGCATACTTAGAAGAAATTCTTTTAGATTGTAAGCCTGTGGGCAGGGACTGTCAAGAAATACTTTTGTAAGCCGCCATGAGAGCCTTTTTTGGCTGAATGGCGGCATAAAAATACTTAAATAAATAAATAAATAAATAAATTCCCCAATGAACTCAGAAGTTTTGAGTAAATATTCATCAGTCCAAGCTGTAAGGGAGCAAGTTACATCAGTCAACTGTAGTATTTTCCTTCACCTAGAAATGGTAGAATCATTAGAGCACCCATCCTCAAGAGTTTTCAGTTCTGCACAACAGAAGTCTTCACTATGCCTGTTCAGTCATCTTCCGCAACTTAAAAGAGTTTTATGCAGAAAGATGTCACATCAGAACACAGCAAGCGTTGGTATATAGTTATAAAAATTCAAGATTACTTCTCCAGAATTAGTGCTGCTATATCTTGTGTGCTACATCTGGTGTAGCACACAGAGTGATGAACAACTTGAGCAATATCCCTAGCACAACCTATACAATGCTCTTTCTACTAGAGGACTTCAAGTCGACTCGCATGATTTTTCCTAAGACTTCCACAACTAGGAAACAGTTGTTAAATTTGCACATGTTGAACCTGTCTTCATTTTGGCTCCATCAGTGCCTTTCACCAGCAGAACAGAAACAGCTGGCAGAAGGGTTTCTCCCCTCACCCCACCCCATCCTGCCCTCTACGCACCCTGCAAATTTGCTCTGGAGATATAGCGTAGCACAATTCAGTACACACCCACAAGGACCTGCAATGTTTTTGAAAAAGATAGAACAGGCTTGCAAGTGTTGCAACGAAGGGCAGAATTTGATGGAAGCATTCAGTATCAAGTCTGCAAGGACAAGACTATTCAGCATGGTGCAGGATTACAACAGAATGAGTATAAGCAGACCTAGAAAGATTTCAGCAAGTTTATGAAGGTCAAATTCATGCCTTTGCAATTGTCTACTAAAGAGATTTCTTCCCTCTCACATTTATCACTAAGCATCATGCTAGGACTTTCATAAAGCACACACAAAAGCCCAGTGAGACACTGTCTAGAAAGAGCCATTAGACATCAAGGAGCTATTCTGTTAATGAAAAGTCATGGAGTGTGAACAAAGTTCAGGTACTCTCAGCAGTCAGCAACATGCTTTTAAGGGAGCTACCAGCTGCTAGACTGATGTGTGACTGATCACCTGTTTTCTTATTCTGCTCAATGCTCATCCCAAGCATCAGGGCTACGGAACCTCAGGGCTGGAGGCCAAATCCTGCCGGCCTGGGATCCCTCCTGATGGCCATGCCCCCTTCTCCTGTTTCCACCTTTCCCCCAAACATCAATCACTTGGTGGTTTGCCAACTTTTGTGCAGTCCCCCACCCATTCTAAAAGGCTGAAATGACTTTTCTAAGGCTTATTTCCTGGCAGTAAAAGTTTTAGGCTAAGTTATGCTGGCACTTCTGCCCCTTTTGCATTTGGCCCCACCCACCACGGGAATGAGGCCACGGAAAGCTTCTCCAACATGGAATTGGGCCCTCCAGGCGAAAGAGATTCCGCACCCCTGATCTCTATGCCCTAGGTACTGACTCAGAAATAGAAAGAGGCCAATATTCATCAGTGTAACCTTTCCCTGGATGTTCAAAACTGCCACATATGGATTACCTGCTGTTGTGGGTGAAGTAAATAATCTGGAAAAAAATCTATTTAATGTATTATTCATTGCAGGTTGAAAAGCCATTCAAAGGATAGGATATTAGGAACTGCACACACTGGAACATCCAAGAAAAGATGCCAATTAAATCAGCAGCCTTATTTTAACTGCAGACCAAACTGCATCACACTGGAGAGGTTAACATCTCAGTCCATATAAGCGGGCCAATTCTCAGATCTGGCGAATCTCAAGAGTGAATTCCATGGTGACTGAATTCAAATGACACATTAAGCCATTATGGTTTATTTTTCTGAATTAACCATGATGGCTTATTGTGTCATCTGCATGCTGTTTTTCCCCAACCATGGTGGTTTATTTAGTCAAAATAAGCCACCCCGGTAAGCCTGTCTGCAGTGAAGTTTATTTAAGCCATCGTGGCTTATCGTGTCACCTGGAGCTCTAGCATGGTTAAGCAAATCACCTATAGAGTTGCCAGACAAAAGCATGCAAAACCACTACTGCCATTCTGCTCTTTTCGGGCGTTCTCTGTTTCCAAGATCTGCCTAGCCACAGACTTGTGCTGTCTCCCTATCTCTGCCCTCAACCCTCTCTCAGCAAACTTCCAAAGTGACAAGCCCACACGTTTCTGATGGAGAGCCACAGCTGTGCTGGGTTTTAGTCCTATCCTGGGTGCCTCCCCACAATGGTAACGCATGCCTGAAATTTTGACCCAGTCCAGAAAACTTTCAAGGGTTTAGAGTTGCCATCCCCTTTTGGGTGTAGAGGCATAGCAGCTCAGGGTTTACACTACGCATCAGGTGCATCACCACAAGGGGCACCTATGTATGAAATTTGGTTCCAGTCTGCAAACTTTCAAGGGTTTAGAGCCACCATCTCCTTTTGGGTGCAAAGTGTCCTAGTAGATTCAAAGCAGTATTAAGAAAGCCCAGTTTTAAGCAAGCCAAATAAGCTGCTTCGTATGCCAATAAACCTTCCTTTTATTCTGTGTTGTTTGTTGGCTGCTGGCAATGAGGGAAAAAGCTTGGACATTGGGGCTATGAAATAGGAATGGGATGGGAAGGGAGCACTTTTCCATGAAATAGCGAAGTCAGGGTGAGATTGGTGGCAATAAGGCAGAGACAGAGGACACAAAAATATGCCACCAAGCATGAAGCCGACCAAGCAGAGAGAGGAATGTGACCCAGCTTCAGTGCAAGAGCCAGCAGGATATGGCATCTACTGCAAAGGAAGCTGAGATACCATCCTGCCTGAGCAGGAGGACTATAGAGGGAGGAGGGCCAGGAGAGAATAAACCATGCTGCATAGCTTAATTGCCCAATTGTGTGAGGGACCACAGTAGCTTATTTTCAAAATAAGCTACTGTCAGTAGCTTATACACCACCATAGCTTAAAGTGGTGTGCGAACCCACACAAAGTGTGGGCAGCAACATAATGGTCTAATTACTGCCAAGGACTACACAGGCTCTTAAACAGGCTGTTTCCGCCATCGAGATTCATTACTGGATCCCATCAAACAAAGAGATATCTATGGGAGTAGCTAATCCTTTGAGAAGATTCAGAACTTTGAATTAGATCTACCTGGATCATCAACCTCTCCCATGCATCAATTTCATACACAGCAAACAGGCAGCTGTTTCCCTTGCTCTTCAATATGGTCATGGTTGTATATGTTGTAGAATGAATAGAACACATTTCCTGTCCATGCCCTTGGTTGGCAGTAATTGAAACTTAACCAATAACATTCAATTAGAGGAGAATATTAAGCCTCTGCTATAATGTTGTAAAGGTCAGAGCAGTTTCAAGTTATCTTATCTACTAGACTGACAGGGAGCTACTGAAAGTTATCCTAGGGGTGGGCAGACTTCAGGCATGTGAGATTTACTTTGTTTTTTGTTTTTTGACCAGAACCTTGAGACCCACCAACTGGAGCTTGGTGCAAAAGACATACACTTAGGATTAAAGATTTCCAAGTCCAGGAATTAGTTCTGAGTACCAGAACTGAAGTGAAGTCATAGTTCATCCACACAAAAATCCACTCATGGTTACTTCCCCCCTGCTCAAGTTTTCTTCATTTCAGCAGTATCATTTAAGGTGGGGAACAGTCATTTTGTTGTTACTATTGAACAACTGGGAGTCAGAAATCCTTGCCAATCTACTACAAATCTGAGATCTACATCTATCTTCTGCCTACCCCTAGGTTAACCCTCCAAAAGGGGAAGAGGGAGATATAATGTACAAGTCCTTAAACCATATGGAAAAGCTCAGCTGGAACAAGACCATATGTGGATGTAATGGGCATTCCAGGAACAACAGCAAGTTGAAAGCCCCATGACACTGTGAGCAAGCAGTGTTTTAGCAGTTAATAGAAAGAAACCCCTGTGTAAAATTAAAAAGATAAAACAAAACCCACTTCCTAGTAGAAATGTTGTTGAAATTTGCACCCATCCTGTGAAAGGGGCAGAAAAAGCAACGCTTCTTTTGCAGGAAGGAAAGAATTTCTTGAAATAGGGAGCAGGGATCCGCACAGCACTAATTTCAACAGCAGTGAAAGTACATCATCATAGCTAAGCCATGGCATTTTGGTTACCTTACACTGGTGTTGCTCAGCCTTCCCCAAACTGGTTCCTTCCAGATGTGTGGGGCTACAACCCCTATCCTCCCCAACTACCACAGCCAGGTCAGTTGGGCTGATGGGAGTTGTAGTCCCAACACAAGTGGAGGACATCCGGTTGAAGGTGGCTGGTGTCACTTTACTTGATGACCGAGGTGAAAAGAGCACAATTCTATGCAAGTTTAGACAGAAAAAAGCCCTGCAACTCCCAGCATGCCCTAGTCAGCATGGCTAGCTGAGGCATGCTTGAAGTTATAAACCTTTTTTTATGTGTAAACTTACATAGAATTGCACCAAGTGACCTAATGTCGGCTCACTAGATTCAAACTGACCAATTGTATGCTTCATGATTTGAAAGCCAGCAAGTTGTTGCCAGCTGCGTTACAGATTTATTTATTGTATTTCTATACTGCCCAATAGCCAGAGCTCAGCATTTAACAGATTACATGTTCATTTCCTCTAACTCAGGACTGCCAATGAAAAATATCTGACTTCAGTTTTTACTTATTAAACAAAAGATTATTCATTCAAAGGAACAGATTTAGCAGAACCACAATTATTTGAATAGATCATTACCTCCCCAACACTCTCATTAACCCAATGTGGAATCATTAAGAAGCTGGAGTAGTGTGACCGTACTATAAGCTAAACATACACTTATATCGCAAGATCTGATCCTTTTTACAAACTTCAGTGCTGGACTGCAATCCTATGCACTTCTGAGCAGAAGTATGGCTTTTAAGAGACAAGAAAAATCTCGTCTTTAGGTATGGTGAAAGAGAAAAGAAGTCAGTAGTCCAAGGAGAGCTTCAGTGACAGCCATGGACCTGGAGAAATATGATTCAAATTCCCACTCTAGCCATGAAACTGACTGGGGTACTATCTCTCAGCCTAGTCTAACTCACAGGGTTGTTGTTTCTCCACCATTTCAACCTCACATGTAAGCCACCTTGAGTTCCTCACAGGAAGGATAGATACAAGTGTAACAAAATAAATGAAAGCCTGCCCCCAATTATGAAAGTCCATACCTACCACCAGCAGTCATTAACATTTCACCACTCCACTAATAAGACAATCAGCATTTAACTCAAAAAAACTTACGCAAGCCTTTGCATCCAATTTTCTATCAGTTGTCCCAAGCCATTCAAAGAACTGGGACTGAACTTCATAGAAGTCCGGGGAGTATTTTTTTTTAAAAAAAATAGCTTTAATGCAAGCAAGTATCGAAAGCCATCAGCATTTTAAGAGACGAACCCCACAAGAAAGCACACATTAGCTGTTGCACTACAACACAACTCCACGGCAGCATACAAAGTGTCACTTTAATTGAAAAGCCTGCCCCACCCACTGCTTATCTTCATTTACAGCTCTTGTCCATTTGAGATAAATAAGACATTTTAAAGTGTGGTTAAAGTGGAGTTTGATGCCTTGCTCACCTTCCATTTCATCACAGTGCCTGGATTCCTTAATAATGGAAAGCCAAAAGGGTAAGAATAAGATGCGTGTTTAGTTTGAGCATTAAGACAACTTATCAACGAAGCTTTTCTTGGCCAGAGTACTTAAGGTACCAATTACTTTTTTAAACATTTGAACATGAAAGATTACATCCATTTGCTTTGTATTAAAAGTTAATATAGGTTAAGTGGTAAATGTAATATAGAATAGCTTTTAAGTATCTAATCTGAAGCTTGCTAGGAAAAAGGAGTTTCCATTAGAAGTCTCAATAGTAACTTTGACTTAAGCAAAAGAAATGCATCTGTCCTTGTCTTTTGTGAAAGCAATGTACTCAAGTTACCTGCAGATTCATGCAGTCGATACATTGCCACAAAGCCTTCTGCACTCTCAAAATCAAGTGTGGTTGATAAATTAGTTTTAGCCTTGGGATGCTGAGACACTTAAAGAGCTCCCTGTCGTAAATGCATAAGTGGCATAAAAAAGCAAGAAAAATCCCATCCCTTTTGTGGCTCAGAAGCAGGCGAGAGTGATCTAGCAGGCATGCTACTACTACAGCACTCACAGCAATACAAAGCAGCAAGTGCTGAAATTCAGCTAGAGTTATCAGTCCAAGTAAATCTAGGATGTACCTGATCAATTTAACTAGAGCAGTTACTCATCTTACAACAGTGAGCAATAACCAATATGAAATGAATGAGAATTAAGTTAGTCATGGCTAACTTAAGTACCATTCATTTCAATGGGTCTATTCTAAGTATTTCCAGAATCAGAAAATTGTTACCTTCATTAAAAAAGAACCTTCATCAGAACAATAAGTCACAAAACCTACAAACAGACAGGACTTCTAACCAAGATGGAAGACACCCACACCTTCAAAATACAGTGACAACTCTCTAGTGGACTTGAACAGGGCATATCCTCCTCACTTCCATCCATCTACAAAGAACCTCATTCACACACAAGATATTTCCCCCAATAGTTTCCACTGGGATGCAAAAAAGTCGGTACCCATTTGCAGCCAACAGCCAGATTGCCAAAGACATCCAGGAATGAGGACCCAAAGCAGGTTTCTCCTCCCATTGGGCAGTCTGGTTTATCTTTCTTCCAGACTAGGAAGGAGATGCCAGGATCTCTTAATTAGCAAGAAGAAGGTTCTTCCTCTTGCTAGTGCTCTCTGATCCTCAAACCTCTCAATCTACCTAAAAGAAATGCTCACCCTTTTACAGAACTCTGAAAACAAAGGTACATAAATTCACCAGAGTATTTTCCTTTTACATAAACATTACGTAGCATGTAATTATATATATATAACACCAATAGAGTTATTCCTATAGGATGGAATCCAAACATGCTACCCTAATATATATATATTAAAAAGGCCAGCCTACAAACAAACTACAGACAGCTAGCTAACCAATCATATACACAAATATTATTATTAATTATTATTATTTATTTATATAGCACCATCAATGTACATGGTGCTGTACAGATTATACACAGTAAATATCTAGTTAACTGAAAAATTATGCTGTTTATTTTGTAGACACACAGGCAAGGCCTGGATCTGGAAACTCCATATTCAATTGCTTTATCTTTGCCCATGTACAGTTGATAAATGATAGAACAGGAAACGGTTGGATTTTTGTTTTCTTTGTAGGTTTCAGAGCTGCATTTGATATTACAGATGCTTAGCTATTCCAGGCCAACTGTTTAGCCACTCGTCTCAATTATTGCTTGGTTTCGGTCAGCACTTTCATCAGATATTTTACAAAAGAAATATCTGTCCCAACTGACATTTTAACCAACTATGCCAGTTTCCAGGTATAGAGACATAAGTATGCCAACACAATTCCGTTTGATTCCCCCCGCCACTCCTTCCAAATCAGTTATATTGTGCTTAGTGGAGAAGAGTTTTCTATCTTATTGGGAATAGGAACCTTTAGTTCCAGCTCTTTGGAGACAATATCTGCCTCGACCCCCCCCAAAAAACTGGGTTTATACCTTCTGTTGATACCTTGGCTTATTTTAGCCTGAACTGTGATCTATTAGTTAATACAAACAGAAGTGGCAACTGGACAGTCACTCCATTGGGTAAACAGTTCCGTACTGTAATTGGACAACTGCATTTTCTATATCTATAAGAATGTTAAAGCATCTTAGTGTAGCTAAGACTGTAGTTGAACAGTCTAAATGGTTTATAGCTGCAACAGTGGGGAGGGATGCAGGCTTTACCTGCTTTGAAAATAGGTTCCAGCCATATGTTCAATTTATATGGTGGAAAATCAGGAACCATAGACATCAACTGTCAACTGTTTTCAACAATTTCAGGCATACCCAAGCATACATATTCTGCTTTTCTTAAACTGGCAAATTACTGATTAATGAGAGGGCAGATTATTATTATTATTATCATTATTATTATTATTATTATTATTATTATTATTATTTATATAGCACCATCAGTGTACATGGTGCTGTACAGAGTAAAACAATAAAATAGCAAAACCCTGCCGCATAGGCTTACATTCTAAGATCCATCTTTTAAACTATTGACTTAACATGATGACTAACTAAACTCAAGGTTACCTAGGCTTGGTTTACTGGAGTAGCTTAGAGCACACTTTGACTCTTGCTTTTAAGATAACAAAGGTGAAAATTCAACAGCCTGTAAAAAAGTAAAGTTTAGGAACCACAAATTTTGTCTATCAAAGCAAAGTTTAAAGCAGCAAAATTAGTCATCCAGCTTCAGAAATACTATTTCCTGTTACTCTGTGTTCAAATGTCAGCATAAGCCAGAAAATTGCTAAGTAAATGCCCCCACCCACAAAAAAAAGTACTCATGACTCAGATTTAAGTTGATGCCATCTGTTATCTTAGATCACAGATTTTAAAAGCACCTTATGACCTGCAACACTGGTGTGGCTTGCATGTAATGACAAACCAGAGTATGGGTTGAATATGGGTTGTTGCTGAATCCTGAGTTGTCATTACTTGCAAACTATGGGCAGTTAACCATGAACAACCCAGGAAGAGAACTCGTGGTTTGTTGTTGGGTTGTGAAAACTGTTGTTTTTTTTTGTGGTTAACAACCCACAATTAAGCCATAGTGCAGGGCTTGCACAGAACAATCCACAATTCAACAAAAAACCATACTCAACCCATATTCTGGGTTGTCATTACACATGAACCAGCTCATTGTCTGCACAACACAGGTGACATTGAAGACTTACCCCACTGTTGATTCTGCTGTCCAATAAGTAAGGGACAGATACCTCCAGAGGGGCATGAGTACTGATCTAATTCATAAGCAAGCATGTTCCTTATTAATAACCCAGTTCGTTCAGAAGGCAGCTAAAACTGCTTGACCAGGCCAAAAATCCATCTCGTGGCCAACCAGCTGACTCTAAGAAGCTCATAGGCACCGCATAAAGACAATAGTCCTTTCCCATTGTTGTCCTTGGCAGCTGGTATCTGAGGATTGTTTTTTATACTGGCAGTTAAAAACAAAATTTTATGACTGAACATGCCCTGGTTGGTCTGCAGGATGCTCTGTGGGTCTGAAGCAGTATTTCAGTCAATGCTCGTTCTGAGATTGTCTTACTGTTTTCAGTATTAGAGCAAGTAGTAAATTGTTCATTCTTAATAGAACTGAATATTTCTGAATTGTTCTCTTCACAAGAGTCCCAATGAGGGAAAGTAAACTACATAGATAAGGCGTGGTATATTTACTAGTGCTTTTCTGTATACTCATTTCCAGTACTTCCTCCCTGTCCCCTATGGAAAGCACTTTGGAGGTTATGCAGCATAAGATCACAACAAATCTATACGTATTAACTGAAAGTGATAAAACTTGCATATTTTCATGGTTGTGGCACTCTACTTAACCTAAGCACTATAGCAGAAATGGGCAATTTGTAGCTCTCCAAATGTTTTGGCTACAACTCCCATCATCCCACACCATAGACTATGTTGCCTAGAACTGATGGCAGTTGTTGGCCAAAACATCTGGAGGACCACAAGTGGCCCAACCCTACCCTACAGGACTGTTCAGAAAATGGACTAACCTTCTATACATCTGGCTCACATCTCTGAAAAAAACTGAACATAAAGGCAATAAGAAAAGTCTAATAATGCTCAATAATCATTGCCAGTCTAGTCGCAAAGAAGCTGATGAAATGAAGTCCAGGCAAAACCAATCTATTTGCAAGTCAAAGCAAAGTTCTGCCAGCATCTGATGGCTCCCCATGAATCACAGTCTTGCGGTTTCATGCCCCGTTACTGTATCTGGGTTTACTTGGTAGTACATCCTCAGAATGAGCATCAGCTAAAATACTGGTTCAGCTCCACAGATCATCTAGGAGACCATCCAGTGCATGTTCATTCATAAAATTTGGTTACAGAAATACAAGAAAGTTAATAGCAAGGAGTACGTTTTACTGTTCCCATCTGGTGAAGAGGTCGCAGTGTCTTCGATTTTGATTTTGCAACTGCCATTCACGCCTTCCGAGTTTTCACTATATTACTGCAACCTACTGGAGCGGCCCTTGAGGAGTGCTCTGCTTAAAAGCTGCAGCTCGTCCACAACAGAGACAAGCCTTGTGATGGGGCAGTATCCAGAGGGACATACTGTGCAGGTGCTCTGGGATAGGTACTGGGTTTCTAGGCACAATTTGTTCTTGGAGTGCTTAGTTTGTACCCTATGTAGGCAGTACCAGCAGACCACAGTGCCTCCAACCTTCACAGTGAAGCATTTTCTGAAGGCAATGCAAGATGTCCAGCAACTACCCACTCAAGCACCTTGCACTGGAAGGGGATATTAGCAACTGGCCTTTCTGCCTGGGTTATGCCTTGACATACACAGCAGGCACACTTTGATTGATTAGTAAAAGTGACCAGAACATGATCTGGTTCAGTTTTCTTGATTGAGGTTCAGTTGTTGAGGCTCAAGGATGAGGAGAAGTTGCTTGGCTAAGTCCAGTCATCCGCTTCTGGGTTTGACCCTTGCCCATCATGGCTTATTACATCTAACAGTGAAGAAATGTCCAGCTGGGGACAGGAGGTTATTGACTCCTCTTTGAGAGAAAGAGTGATGCTGACCACTTTAAAGGAGGAAGTTATTAGCCCATTCCTGAAGAAAGGAACTTGGACCCAGAAGATGTTAACACTATAGGCCGATTGCTAATATCCCCTTCCTGGGCAAGGTGCTTGAGCAGGTGGTTGCTGGCCAACTGCAATATCCCCTTCCTGGGCAAGGTGCTTGAGCAGGTGGTTGCTGGCCAACTGCAATATCCCCTTCCTGGGCAAGGTGCTTGAGCAGGTGGTTGCTGGCCAACTGCAATATCCCCTTCCTGGGCAAGGTGCTTGAGCAGGTGGTTGCTGGCCAACTGCAGGCATACTTGAATAAAATGGCTTATCTAGATCCATTTCAATCGGGTTTCTTGCCTGGTTTTGAAATGGAAACTCCTTTGGTCGCCCTGTGGCAGGAGACGGATGGGGAGAGTGCGAAGCTGTTCATTCTCTTGGGCCTCTCAGCAGTTTTCTACACCATTGGCCATGGTATCTTTCTGGATAAGCTATCTGGGCTGGGCATTGGAGGTACTGCAATGCAGTGGTTCCGCTCCTACAAGGCAGTTATGCAAAGGGTGCCACATGGCTTTATTTTATCCCCTATGCTGTTTAACATCTACATGAAACTGCTGGGGAAGGTTATGGAGAGATATGGACTGAGATGTAACCAATATGCAGATGACATCCAGCTCTCTTTCATCAAACTCAGTGGGCATGCTGAATGGACTGGATGAGGGCCAGTAAACTGAGATTCAATTCAGACTAGAGGAAGGTATTGTTAGTGGGTGATTTCTTCTGCCTAGCTAAGTAATGTTCAACCTGTTCTGGAGGGGGCTGCACTCCCCTTAAATGATCAGGTTCATAGTTCGCAGGTGCTCTTGGATCCAGAACTGTCACTTGAAGCACAGCTTGACTCAGTGGCACAGAGCACCTTTTATCAGCTTAGACCCAATTACCCAAGGTCCTCTTAATTAGAGATGCCAGGGACTAAACCCAGGACCTTTTGAAACCAGCACATGTGCTACAGCTCCACATTCTGAATTATCCAAAACACATGCCTGAAACACATACATTCTCCATCCTGGCCCATTTATGTACACAAGCAGATAAGATAGGCCAGAGATCATCCTAGACTTTTCTGAAACTAGGCAATCTATAAACATATTGGCCAATAATCTAGCTCACATGATCATTCCCAGCTTTCCTAGAAATGTATGTGTGGAATAGATCAGGAGTAAATGCCAGGAAAAAGAGATCTTTTGTTTCACACCAGGCCTGCACCAAGACATTTGTAGTTGTTGTTTTTTTTAAAATAAAATATTATAAAGGCAAGAACAAGACTATAAGCAAAAGTCGAGGAAACACTCTTAGTCAAAGTATTATTTCTGTTAAGTTCAAAAATTGTGCAAACCAAGAAGATGAAATATCAAAGTATTTCTTATTCTACCCCTGCTTGTCACTCCTAATCTATAACCTGAAAATTGAGAGGGTTGGAAAAAGAGAATAAATCCTTAACCTTTCCTGTTGAGCTGTTCCAAAGTGCACAACTAATCACTGAAGGAGCAGCCAGTGTGAAGCAGTGGTGGCCCCCAATCTAAAAGAGGCCTAACAACCTTTCCCCCATCCCCAAGAGTGAGTTTACACTAACTTACTTTTATTAGCTGAATCAGCCTTGAGATTATCTCTTCAATATCATGGTCCCACAATCAACATGATGAGTGTGAGGTATTCCACAACAGAATGCAGGAAACACTACCAAACAACAAGGAAAGCTAATCATCACTGGAGAGGAGTCATTCAGACAATACATAACCTTAATGAGTAACACCACTTTAGGCTTCCTTCAAGTAGGCAAACAGCAGACACACCACTATTCTCCTCTAGTTGTAATCTTTCGAGGAGGATTTGACCAGTCACTGCTAGTCCTAACAGCGCAGGTTCCTTTGGTCACCCAGAAAGGAAATTTATACTCATTTCTTGACATCAAGCATTATGTTCAAAGACTTGTCCAGATTGAGTCTTTCTACAATAAAACTGGTGTTATAGTGCAGGGATGGGCATAAAGCAGATCTTCAGATCTTTTGGACTTAAACTCCAAGCACTCCTTACATTGGCCATGCCAAGAGGAGCTTCTGGAAGTTGAAATCCAAAACATATGGAAATCTACTTTCTGCCCATGCTTACTGTACAGGATATAGATGTGAAGGCCCAGGGGAGAAAAAGGGAAAGGTTTTCCCATTTTTTCCAAGGACGTTTTTCCCAAAGAAAAACTGGAAATTTGGTGAAAAAGTGAAAAAGAACTGTTATGAAATATTTTCTTGAGAAATGTGTGAAAAGTTTTATTCACTCAAAATGTGTAGTACAAAGTTTTTTTAAGAAACAGGATCAATTGCATTAAAATATGTTAACACACTACTGAAGAGTTACACGTTCTCGATATTAAGTTTAACTCAGTACCAAATACACTATTAGTCCTCAATATTGTGACTGTATAAGACTAACTCATCTAAATATACTTTCTTTTCTTTACTATAAAATGTGGTTTCCATTTTCAACTTTTATTTTTCCTACTATAAGATTGCAAAAACTAAGGTGCAGCTCTCTAATATTTGTTATATTTACACTTTTGCTTTTAGAAAACAAAGGCATTTATACTGGGAGTGGGAGTGGATCTTACTTCTGGGTAAACATGCAGAGTCTTGTGTAAGTCACCTGGAGAGGGGTTCCCCCCCCAAAAAAAAAGTGGCCACATACACACAAAATTGCTCTGTAAATGTCATAAATATGCCAAATAGGGCAAGTTACAAGATACATTTTATGCTGTTAAAGCACTAACATAAGTTTGGGTTTGATAAGTAAATATTGCATATCTTTCCATTTCTGTTTGTTTTTAATGGAGGAAAAAACTGGAACACACGTTTTTTTCCATGGCTTCAACATTTATGCAAAATTTACATCACCTGTAGTGATGTAAGGCAGAGAAATATCATGTGGACCCACCCACACAATGGGTACAGGAAGCCAGTTATACATGCAACCTAGCTTCAGCACATGGGTTCGGCATGGAGCAGCATAGAGCCAAAGCATTCTGCATATCTGAACTTCAGAGATAAGGAACACCGAAACACATACTTCCAACCACAAGCATCTGGAAGTGACATAATTTATGTTTAAGAACCTCACCATGTGTGTGGGTTTGGTTTCAGTACCATAGTACAAATATTGAGATAATGGCATTCATGAAGGGTTCAAGACAAGAGATGCTGAAAGGAAGCACTTTGAACATGTTAAAGCATTTACACACCCTCAACTACACAGGAAGACCCTGTCATCACCCTCAATTAGACTGGCAGAATCAGAATGCTAGAGAAAGGGCAGTTATGCGCCTGGAACTGCAGCATCTTGTCTAAAGGTGTGACAGGGAGCCAGTGGGCCTTCACATGAGGATTTCCTCCTAAGCTTGGGGTGGGGATAAAAGGAGGAGGAGAATAGAGACAAGGAGGTAAACTGAAGCCTCAGAAGACGCCCTGACTCTGCCACTGCACACGCACTTGTGATGATGGAGGAGAGCAGAAGTGAAGAGGCCCTTCCATTAGGAAGTTGCATAGGCAAGGCAGCCCCAACATCAAAGAATACCGGTGCACAGGCTCCAGCAGGGCTTCCTCGCCGGAACAAGCTCCACCCCGCCCAGCAGGCGACCTCGTTGGGATCTCTCACCTTGACCCTGACGTCGTAGGTGGTGAAGCGACCCCTGCCCACCCCCACCGTCTGCGGGTTGCTGACGTCGATCTCGAGGAAGTTGCTCGGGGGGCCGTACGCGTCGTTGAGGTTCTGCGGCTTGGTGATCAGGCGCCTGGTGTCCGCGATGGTCTCAGCCATTTCCCCCGCCCTCCCACTCGCGCCTGTCCAGTCGGAGAACGGCAGAGCCGAAGTGCCACAGAAGGAGACGCGGCGGGGGTGGGGGTGGTGCGGGGGGAGAGATGAGGAAGGGAGAGGCGGCTGGGAGGTCCCCTCAGGCGTCACAACACAGCAGCCCAGCCCCCAACCTTCTCGCCTTCTTATTCACGGGCGACCAGCCGACGTGACGCCCCCGCGACACGCTCCGGCCCAGCCGCCGCCCGCACCCGGAGGGAGCAACCCCTACTACGCACGCAAAGCACCACGGAGGCTGTAGTCTTCCTATCGTCGCCTTGCCCTTTGAACGCGACGCGTAGAGACGGGGTGGAGAACTATAACTCCCACAATGCACCGTAATGCTGGGTGGGCAGAAAACAGGGAGAAGAGGGGAAGCGCAATTAGTGGTGCCTGAATAATTTTCTTTTAAGAACCCACCGGGATTGGAACCCGGGCAGCGGAAGAGGGACTCGAAAGCTGAAGAGATCCTAACGCTTGCCACTTTGGTCCTGGAAATGTCGCACAGTTGGAAATAACATGGATGGAGGCTGAGAATATTAATAAGGCCACTCTACTCAGCATATTTTCCTTGGACGCTTTCGAAGCATGGCAATAAATGAACCGTGTCCCTATGTGAGCGGCGCTAACTTGGAGACAGAAACTGGAAAGGTCTGTAAGGGTGCCAATTTTTCAGGGGACCTCTGTAGCTGTGCCTTGAACAGGCGCTTGGCTGCCTGCGGAGAGTAAAGCCGCAATCCTATGCCGTTAGGCACGCCCATTGATTACAATGGGTTTAGGAGTGCCTAAGGGCGCAATTTTATCCATGTTTAGACAGGGGGGAAAGCCCTACAACTCCCAGCATTCCCCAACTAACCATACTCATTGGGGCATGCTAGAAGTTTAGAACTTCTTTTCTAGGTAAACATCCATAGGATTGCATCCTAACTGCATAGGATAAGGCTGCATATTCCCCTGCTAGAATCCCCCAGTTCCAGACCCTGCTAGTACATGACAGGAAGAATGAAGCCCATGCATGAAGCAGCCATTATTCAGCACACAGATTTTGCATTCAGACCACCTTCAATCCCTGCCATTTACATTACAAGATTTTCAAATATACACACTAGAATTAAGTCAAGGCCTAATGCCAGAAGATATGGGTGTTGCCATTATGACATTTTATTCTTGTAGTGATTTACAAGGCTGGTATATGGCTTTATGTCATTAGTATTTGTGACCGCATATCCTTTTCTTCTCATATTCGGTACTAAAAAATGCAGGATATTGTGTAGAATGCAGTGGCCAGACTGATAGTGGGGACCTGAAGATCTGAGCATATTCCATCCCGCTTGCACTGGCTTCCTGTACATTTCAGAGCCCAATTCAAGGTGTTGTTTTTGGCCTATAAAGCCTTACACAGCTTGAAACTGCTGTACCCGATGGATCACCTCTCCCAGTATGAACCTACCCATACACTACAATTGTCATCTCAGGTCCTTCTCCAAGTGTCTCTTCCAAGAAAGGTTCAGAACATGGCAACATGGGATACCGCCTTCTCAGCGGTGCCCTCACCCCCAATTATGAAACACTCTCCCCAGTGAGGTCTGCCGGCACCAACATAGAAATCTTTTCAGCACCAGGTTAAGTCCTTCCCAGTCATTTGATAGCATGTGATTAGTTTTTATAATTTTTGTATACATTTTTTTATATTAAGTTACTATATTGTATTCTTAAAGGTTTTAAACTTTGTATAAACTAGCCAAAGAGCTTTGACTCTTGGGCAGTATAGAAATGTAATAAATGAATGAATGAAGTAAAGCAATACCTGAAAGATCAGCTATGTATAATGAGTGGCATTTGCTCGGCTGGCCATGGACTAGAAACGACACCTAGACGATTGTGGGAATCAGTTTTAGGATTGTAACAGTATGGTGCTCACTTATTTGGGAGTGAGTGGATGTACTTTTGAGTACATCTGCATATGACATGCTGTTTGCTTGTTACACTTTGTAAATAGTTTAGCACATTTCTATGTGGCAAAACACCATGCCCGTGGTCAAACTGCTTCCAGAAGATTTTGTAGAAAAGAGGTGGTCCATTTGCAAGACAAATTCAATTTGCCAAAAAAAAATTCTGGGAAAAATTAAGTTATGCTTATTGGGCAGTATTAAAAATTGCTGTGTGAGTTCAGTTACTTGGCTTCCAGCGAAAATAACTCAATCATGTTCCTCTCCAAAAGAGTCTAAATCCATCATGCCCATTCAGCACACTTGCAACTTTGAAGAAGGAACATGAGCCTTGCATCAGAGTCTTGAAAAACACTGATTCATCGACTTTTAAACACAATTTACCACATTGTGCAATGCTTACTTAGAAAACTAGAAAGACACTTTCCTGAGACCTGCAGTGTCCTTAAATATAGTTTAAGTACAGTTGCATTTGAAATTGCCAATAATAATAATAATAAGATTACAGATATGTACAAAAATAATAGCTTCATTTTAAAATCTTCTTTTCTAGGAAGCTTAATTATATCTTCAATTGATGAAGAAGGGGTGGCATTATGTAAGAATATCTAAAACCGTTCAAGAACCAGAATGTAAAACAGAAATCAGCTATCTTATATGTAAATCCCTACTGAAGCAACATAGTACATTCTCCATTTACATTAATGTAGTTGGGTCACATTCACAGCTAGAAAAGCAAACCCAAACACTTCACAAAGCAGGCTGACAAGTCCTAGATTCTGAATTCCCCCAGAAATCTGAGTCTGGCCCTAGAACTTGAATCTCCAAAATCATACATGAGTTGCACTTGCAGGCTAGTTGGAGAGGAGTGCCTCTGAACCTCTGGAGCAGGACCAGCCCAAAACATTTTGCTGTCTGAGGTGAAGGGCAAGTGGCACTTCCCCTTCTACACGGGCAGAGGTGGGAAATTTGAGGTCCTCTAGATGTTGTTTCACTGCATGTCTCACCATTGACTTTGTTGCCTATGGCTTTGTTGCCTATGGCTGATGAAAACTGCAAGCCAAAACATCTGGAGAGCCATAAATTGCCCACCCGACATACAAATCAGACCAGATTGCTGGTTGAATTTTACTTCAACAGTAGCAACAGATCACCCCTTCCAAGGGCACAGAACAGGTTACAAGGGCTAAAATCCAATTACGTTTTTCCTCTGACAGAACTGTTTTCATCAGCGTAACCAGGAAAGAGATCCCCACTGCAGTCCTCTGTGCAAACCCTACTTCAGAAAGTTATGGAGACATTCTAGAGTAGATTTGCGGGGGGCTGTAGGAATGAGGGAAAATGTCCTGTTGTACAGCTTCATTGCACTCCTGTGCCGCCCCATAGCTGAAGCTTTCTGGGCAGTTCACAGAAATTGCAAACCATTAAAACAAATTACAAGTACAAAAAGAAAAGCATTTACATAAAATCATATAAACAGATAACAGAGAGATACAACATATATCTAAAAACAATTTGTTAACCCATCAGCCAAAGACAATCCTAGACTTAATTTATAACTTATTGTATGCTGCCAAATGCCTGAGAAAAGAGGGCAATTTTAACCTGGCACCAAAAAGATAACAATGTTGGTGCCAGGTGAGCCTTGTCAGGAAGATAATTCCATAATTGGGCAACACCACTGAGAAGGCTCTCTCTCTCTTGTTGCCACCCTCTAAGCTTCCCTTCGAGGAGGCACCCAGAGGAGGACCTTGGATGCTGAGCACAATGTATTGGCCGGTTCATGCCAGGAGAGGCCATCCATCAGATATGGTGCTCCCAAGCTATGTAAGGCTTCATACGTCAAAACCAGCACCTAGAATTTGGCTTGGAAACACCCAGACAACCAGTGCAAGCAGGCCAAAGTCAGTCTTACATGTTCAGACCTTCTGGTCCCCCATTATTGATCTGGTTGCCACATTTTGCACAAGCTGCAGCTTCTGAACCGTCTTCTAAGGCAGCCCCACTTGGCGGTTTCCAGAACATAGACAATTGAAGCCAGGCTATCCTGTGGCATAGCTCGGCCACCAACCAAAGTTGATAGAAGGCACTCTGTGCCACTGAGGCTACTTGAGCCTCAAGTGACAAAGATAACTCTAGGAGCCAAGCACCAATTTAGCACATCTACAGCCTCACCTCAGGAAACTGAAAAGAAGAAATAGAACTGTGTGCCATCAGCATACTGAAGACAATGCACTCCAAAACTCCAGGTGACCACACTCAACTGTTTCATGTAGATGTTTGGGGATAAAGTTTGGGGATAAAACCAACCCCGTTGCAGAAACCATACTGGGCCAAGCAATATTCCCCAAGTACCACCTTCTGGAGCCCGTTGGAAATGGGCAATGACACTTGTTAGTTGTTTGGATGGAGTTAACCTGATTAACTTTCCTCTATTTGTCTTTATTGGTTTAATTGGTTCTGCCCCTTCTTCCACTCCTATATCTTGACCACTTCCCTTCCAATCTGGCTCTACTCCCTTTCTTATCTCTCTCCTTTTTGCTCTGCAATGAGGTTTTGTCTTTTTTCATCTCTAGTAGTAGAAGTGACTATGTATGTTTTTTAGTTAGAATAAAGCTATTATCATTGTTGTTTTTACCTTGACCATAAGTCTTAAGAGACTGTTTATTACAACTCCCATCTGCGCACTCATCAAACTATTCTCATATTACCTACAGGTTATGAGCCCAGACTAATTGATATGCAGATTGAGCAAGTTTGCAATTAAACAAAAGGTGGAGAAAGAAATGTTTTTAGAATGGCTTTACAAGTAAATGGTTTTGTGGTTCCAAAACTGGCCCCCAGTGATTTTGACCATTTGCTTTTTCATCTGGAAATACTTTTAAAGCAACAAGGACTTTTACAAGTGACAAAAGAAGATGGCCCCTTTGGACAAGTTGCTACAGAGGATTTTGTGGCAAGAACTCCAAACGATAGAGAAGATAGCCTAACAGCTTCCAGCTCAATAGATGCAACTAAAAGTGAGTGGTACCAAAAGGACTTGAAAGCACAGCTTTATATATTGCAAACTCTACAACCAAAATTAGAGGGAAGCAATCTGCAAGTAGAATGCTTAAAGGGTTAAAGACTCTTTATGGTCAGTCCTCACTTCAAGACAAAATATTGCTTTATAAAAAGCTCTATAGAAAAGACCTTGATGAGATATTGGAAACAATACAGAAGCTTGAAGCATTAGGAGATAAAATCGGTAAGGTGCAAAAATTACCAATTTTATTGTCTTCACTACCACATTCTAGGTCTCCTTTTGTCTCGGCCAAGAGTACCATAGAAAATCCGAGTTTTAATGTTCTGTTGTCATCTTACCATTCTGAGGCAGAAAGAAAGAGAAATGAGTCTGAACTGGAATCTTTTACACAAAGCTCAGGATCAAGTTCAGGAGAAGGCACTGTAGAATCTACATATGGCCAATCAGAAAGATGCAAATTGAATGTTTTGGATGTGGTAGGCATGGCCATCTAAAGCAAGACTGCAGAGAGAGTAATTTGAGTTCTGTTAATTTACAAAAGGCTGGAAAGCCAGAAAGATAGAGAGAGAATCATTTTAAAGGGAACAATTCAAGTTGATCTAAATATAAGGGTATTCTCAGAGCACATAAGGATTTTACTGCTGCACAGGCTAGTCAAAAGTATAATAGTTGGATTGTTGATTCAGGAGCGAGTACTCATACTTCCAGGGATAAGATGATTTTTTTATAACATTGATGAAAATGACAAAGGCCAGATATTTGTGGCAGATGGAAGTTCAGTACAGATTAAAGGATGTGGCAAAGGCAAACTGCAATTTGATGACTATTCTATTGATGTCACAAATGTGAAGTATGTTCCACAGATGGATGGCAATGTGTTAAGTATGTTCAGTTTAAACAAGGGATTTGATGTGTTATTTCATAAGAATGGTGTACTATAACTGCAGATGGACAGACTTATGCAAAAGCCACTGAGAAAGATGGTGTGTTTGTACTGAATAACATAGAACAGCAAGTAAATTCAATTAGATGCTGTGAATCTACTGAATTGTGGCATAGACGTTTGTTGAGTCCGTACTTGACTTGGAAAGGAAAGATCTTGTGAGAAACATTTCTATAAAGCTGTGTAATAACAATACAGACAAATGTGGATGTTGCATTAAAGGAAAAGGCACAAGGCCTTCAGTCCCAAAACAGAAACTACAACTGGTCCACTCTGATCTGTGTGGCCTAATTCAAATGGCAACTAAAGCAGGATACTTGTATTTTTTTTTTACCTTTATTGACGACTATAGCAGGTATGTGGAAATCTATTTGCTTAAGGAAAACAGCCAAACTCTGCAACTATTAAAGCAATATGTGGCAGCTGTAACAAGTTTAATCAAAATATGAAAGTCTAGCAAACAAATAATGGGGTGAATTAATACCCAGTGCTGTTCAAGATTTTTTGAAAGAACAAGGCATAGAGCACAGGAGAACAACACCTTTTTCCAGAACATAATGGGGCAAGTGAGAGGTTTAATAAAACCATCATGCAAATGACTAGATGTTTGCTTTTGGACTCGAATCTTCCCAACAAATACTGGGGAGAAGCTGTGATGACTGCAACTTATTTGCATAATAGATTGCCCACTAAAGACACCCCTTGAACTTTGGCATTTGAGAAAGCCCAACATGGGGCCTGTCAGAGTGTTTATGCTCCTATACCAAAAGAGAAGTGATTGAAACTTGATGATAGAACAGAAGAAGGAATTCTGATTGGGTATGAACCCAGAACCCAAGGTTATAGGATTTTAAATTCTATTACAAGCAAGGTTACAGTGAAGTGTGTTGTCTATTTTGATGAAAGGGAAATAGTCAATTCAATAGGCAATACTGAGTCAGAGCTGTTTACCAATAGATATGAATGCTAAAAGTAAAGAACTACAACCATCTGTAGAGGATCAGAAGGTGATGTGCAGCCAATAAAGGAAAGTTCAGAGCTAAAAGTTGATACACCAGCAGATGGTGCTACTGAACAGGAACCTAGACGTTCAGTTCAAACTAATAAAGGTGACAGTCCATACGACTGTCCTACCTTACAAGAAAGGCAGAAGTGCATAAGCCCTCAACTTGGAGAGAAGTTGAGAACATGCCACCAGTGGAAGCATGTAAATGGAAAGAAGTGATGCAACAAGAGATGGGTGCATTATATCAGAATAAGACATGGACTCTTGCAGTGCTGCCAGAAGGCAAGAATGTTATAGGATGTAAATGGGTCTTTAAGGTCAAGCCAAATGCAGAAGGCAAAATTCAACATTACAAGGCCAGATTAGTTGCCAGAGGGTTCTCCCAGATTCCAGAACAAGATTACAATCAGACTTTTTCGTTAGTAGTGTAACATAATACAATTAAATTATTTCTCAGTATTACTGCATCACGTCAGCTATATGTGGAACATCTGGATGTAAATACTGCCCTTCTTTATGGAGATCTTGAGGAAGAAATATATATGGAACAGCCTCCTGGATTTATAAAACCAGAGAATAAGGGGCTTGTATGCAAGCTGCAGAAGAACTTGTATGGATTGAAGCAAGCTTCCAGAGTGTGGAATGAAAAGTTGAACCAGCTACTTACCAGAGAAGTTTTCACACCAAGCAAACTTGATTCCTGTCTGTACACCTGATGCAAAGATGGAAAATGGACATATATTGTGATTTACGTTGATGACTTGCTTTTGAGTTGTGAGAACAAGGCTGATTGTGAGGAAATTGTGTGTCATTTGAACCAGGAAGTGGAGATAAAGGGACTAGGAGAAGTCACCCGCTACCTTGGAATTCAGATAGAAAGAGAGGAAGAGAGAAGCTATCTCCTCAATCAAAGGCATAAGGTCCAGGAAGTTATTGAATACCTAAAGCTTCAGGAAGCTAAAGAAGTGGCAGCACCTATGAATACAAACTATTTAAAGGAAGATGAGAACAGTGAACCTTTCCCTCATATTGAGCAGTACAAAATAGCTATTGGAAAACTGCTGTATCTAATGTAAGCAGACCAGATATATCTGTTGCAGTTGAAATTTTGAGTGGAAGTATTAATTCGCCCACACAGCGAGATTGCAGTGCTGAGAAAAGAGTGGTCAGATATTTAAAAGGGACTGCACATTTGAAACTAAGATTACAAGCCACTGACTAACCCACTAGTTGCTTATACAGATAGAGTCTGGGCAGGAGATTCGAAAGACAGAAAATCTACTACTGGGAATTTGTTCTTTTATGGAAATGCAGTAATTGGTTGGCTTAGTAAGAAGCAAGATACAGTTGCAGCTTCATCCACTGAAGCAGAGTATGTATCAGCTGCATATGTGTGAAGAAGCAGAATGGCTGTATAAGTCCTTAAAAGATTTTGGAATAGGTGAGCCAACACCAAAACAAGTCATGGAAGACAATCAAAGTTGCATAAAGCAAACAAAGAATTAATGCACACACTAAGTACAGTGCTGTGACCTATCATGTATCGAGAGATCTATATATGAGAGGGCTTATTGAGATGTAGTACTGACCAACAAAAGAGATGATTGCAGATATTCTCACTAAGCCACCTCCTAGAGACCAGATTCAACTTTTACAAGAGAATATTAATCTTGTGGGCTTAACCAAACGTGGTTGAGAAGGGTTGTTGGAAATGGTCAACGACACTTGTTAGGTTTTTGGAAGAGGTTAACCTGATTAACCTTTCTTTATTGGTTTAATAGGTTCTGCCCTTTCTTCCGCTCCTATATCTTGACCACTTCCCTTCCAATCTGGCTCCACTCGTCCCTTTTCTTATCTCTCTCCTTCTTGCTCTGCAATGAGGTTTTGTCTTTTTTCATCTCTAGTAGTAGAAGTGACTATGTATGTTTTTTACTTAGAATAAAGCTATTATCGTTTTCTTTTTTTTTACCTTTGACCATAAGTCTTAAGAGGCTGTTTATTGCAACTCATCAAGCTATTCTCATATTACCTACAGAGCCGACCATCCAAACAGGAGCAAAATCACACCCAGCTTAGGCCACGAAAGGTGCTAAGAGATCAAGGAGAATCAACAAGTTCACACTCCCTGTTTCTCTCCCAACATAAGTCATCATACAGGGTGACCAAGGCTGTTTCTGTGCTAAAACCAGTCCTAATCCCCGACTGAAATGGATCTAGATAATTAGTCTCATCTAAGGGCACATCTACACCAAGCAGGATATTCCACTATGAAAGTGGTATATAAAAGGCAGGAGGCACACTACTGCTTTATAGCGGTATTGAAGTGCACTGACAACTGTTGGGACCCATTGACACAGACTATATACCCCTTTCATACCGCTATATCCTGCTTGGTGTGGCTCCTGCCTTTTATATACTGCTTCCATAGTGCAATATCCTGCATGGTGTAGATGAGCCCTAAGAGTGCCTAGAGTTGGTTGGCCACCACCTGCTTAAGAACCTTGCCCAGGAAAGGAATATTTGCCACTGGCCTAAAATTATTAAGATTTTCTGGGTCCAGGAAGGGTTTCTGCAAAAGCGGTCTCACCACTGCCACTTTGAAGCAGCCCAGGACTATTGACTGGGGCATGATGGGAGTTGTAGCCCATTTTTTCTGTCTAAGCATGCATAGAATTGTGCCCTTGCTCTGTCAACTCCTTAACTGTCGACTATCATTTCCCAGCTGCTCTTTTCCACCTAGCTAGACCCTCTGCTAATCAGTCCAGTGTTTCCCAGACCAATCAAAATTGAATTTACCTGACCCAGGCCTCATCTATAAACATTAAAAGCGATAGTCTCTCCCCCCCCCCCCATTCAGAACTTGTTATCAAAACACTCCTAGGCCTTTGACATATTAACAACGCTACGCTTCAGGCCTACATAGATACATTATAGCCTCAGAGGCCACACAAAGGATCTGAACATTACAAAACATCAACAGTTATTTACGTGGCATTTCTTCACATCCACAAATTGATGTAAAAATAAAAATTAATACACAATAAAGCAGTAACTAACTTTTAAAAAAAAAGCAGCAGCAGCAAAACAGCTACGAGAAAGAGGCAGACGGAAAACCACACATCAATTTAATCACTCCATATAAAATCACTCCATACTGAAGACCTCTCTAAAAACCAAGTGGAAAAGGGCTAGGAATTCCACAGTCTGGTTCCCAGAACCAAGAAAGCCCTGTTCTCCCTATACTTCAGGCAGTGATGGGAAACAGAGCAGGTTCTCCTTGGCACATCTCAATGGGCAAGCAGGAGACTGCAGGAGCAGGCAGGCAGGAGTAGTCAGTCCTTTAAGTCGAAATGTACAAAAAGTAGATCTTCAGATGTTTTTGAACTTCAACTCCCAGCACTCTTGACCATTAGACATGCTGGAAAGGACTTCTAGGAGTTGAAGCCCAAAACACCTGGGGATTTACCATCTGCCCTCCCCCCCGCTTTGACTATCTTGGGCCAAACTTTTTTAAGGCTATAAAAACAGAGACATGCATGATGAATAACAGGCCCTTGGCAGCAGCAGCTGTAGTTTCCAAAAACTTTTTAATAGCTGGCCCATATAGAGCAAGTTGCAGTAATCTAAATGGGGGATTACCAAGCATCATCCAATCAAACAATGGTGGGAGATTGAGGACATATTTCTTCACAAGCGCATAGTTAAAACTATGGAATTTGCTTCAAGATGTAGTGACCAACTTATGCAGCTTTAAGAGGTGATTAGATAAATCCATGGAGAATATGGTTATTAATGACTACCAGTCAACATGGCTATATATTACCTCCAGGAAGAAAGGCCTTTTGAGTGGCAGTTCCTGAGGAACATGAGTTGGAGGATACTATTGCTTGTCGAGTTCCCATAGGCATCTGGTTGGCCTCTGTGGAATACAGGAACCTGGACCTTTTGTTTGACACAGTAGGGCTCTTCTTATGTTCTTCTTAGGGTAAGGCAAGAGTGATGGTAGCCAGTTCTCCAGGCCTAAGCACAGCTGATGCCCCATCTGAAACTGAACAAAGGTATTTCTAACCACCTGAGAATCTAGAATCAAAGCTGGGGAGCACCTCCCAGCTGCAAACCTCATTCTTAAGAGGAAGTTAGTGCCACCTAGAAATATAAAATTTCTGGAAATTTTGAAGACAGTGAGAAAGAAAAGGATTTTGTGGGAAAAGAAGCAATTCTTTTTTTTAGTGCTCTAAAAATCTAAAGTCACTTTGTTGCTTTAGGGCCTTCCCCAACCTGGTGCCCTCCTGATGTTTTAGACTTCAGCTCCCATCAGTCCCAGGCAGCATGGCCAATGGTCAGGAATGCTGGGCGTTGTAGTCTAAAACATTTGAGAATGCTGCTTTAGAAACATAAATTATATCGGTGTACTCATAAAATTATCATTAAAAGCTTTAAAAGTAAACTCAGTAAATTTGTAAGCATTGCCTGAATACTTTTAAATTTAATATACCAAGCATGATAACATTTTGAGCAAAGCAAGTTATGCATATTACATTTGAGGTTACTATTTTATGTCTGACCAGGGTGAACTTCACCAAACTGTTGCTGAAACATATGAATCACCCTAGAAAACAGAAGAAGCAGGGAGAACTGGAGGCAGAGGAAGACATATAGCACCTTTTTCTGTTTCTCAGATGGAATTTAGGGAAAGCTGCAGGTACCTTTCACAATGTTTTTTAACTAAAGATGAGATTTAATTTAGGAGTCACCCATTGTTCGTCAGCCACTAATGGGCTATGAAATAATTAGAAAAAGAAAACTATCTCTCTTCACTTGAAAGAATCATATGGTCCATAAGAGCTGATTTTCATGTACAGAAATTAAGAAGAAATCAAGTAGTGGTATGTTTATCTATAGATCTGCCCCCCTCCTCCATTGTGCACTGCACCATACAGAGCCATATCCGGCATGCCATCAAGAACGAATCTGACCTGCATTTGAAATTCGACTGTGCCCTTAACAATGCTTCCCCTTTTTTTCCTTTGGTGCTATAATCATCCAGCTGGATTGGGCATGCTTATATCATTCTCACAGATGCACAATTAAAAACCCTGGTGTTTGCAACTGAAAAGATGGACCTACAGTAAATTAAAATAAATGCGCACAAGGCTGCACGCATATGTTCAATTTGCTCTTTACTGTGAGAATCTTCATGGCTATATTTAGCATGAATCTTGTCTCATGTGAATTCTGAGATACTGTGATTGGAGCCATGCCCCAGGGTCGTTTCAACCCCAGAGAGAGGAGGTACAGGATGCAGTGTTTGCTCTTCGTTCAACATGCAATAATATGTAGTTTTGTTGATACCATGTGAGAAGACGGAAGATGTTCATCGCACACAAACGTACAGTTTTTAGCCCGCTCGATTGCAGATCAAAAGGTTAAAGAGAGGATTTATTAAGAATGAGTAGTGACAATTTAAATAAATCAGATGTTTTTGCCGAAGATTACGCTGTGATTTTCTCCAATTATTCCTGACATTTCACCCATTCATATCGTGATGAGAGTTAATAATGCAAAGAGGGAAAAAAGACTCTTGTCTCCTTGTTTATTCATTGTTCTCAAGGAGCTAAGCTGTTTATAAAGAGAAGTTATTTGTTATTTAAATCATTTTTACTGAAGTTGTTTATTTCCTTGTTCAAGTTTCTAAAAATATTGTTTCTAACAATTGCAATGCCTTTTTTGAGATGTCTGTTCAATTCATAGTGATTTACACTGGAATTCTTTGTTAAATGGGCCCAGGTGTTGATGCATTCAGCAACCTAGAACGAGTTGAAACCCATAGCAGCTCAAAAAAGGACAGGCAGAAAAAAGGAAATCAATTCTTAAATATCATAAAGAAGTTACTGATATCGTAAAGTGCAATCCTATAGACAGTTACCTGGAATTAAGTCCCATTGAACTCAGAGGGGCTTACTTCTGACTAAACATCCCTAGAATTTTCTGTACATTAAATACATAAAGCACAGCATTTTAAAATGTTTTGAAAGTCACATAGAACAGAATCTCTCCACTCTAAAATATCATTTATATTTTAATGTTTTCAACTATACTTTTTTTTCATTTCCAGGTAAATAAATATTACCAAAAAAACCACAAAGGAAACAACTAAAATCACAAAATTAAGCATTTAAATCCCATTGATTTCAGTGCAATTCTATACATGTCTACACAGAAGTAACTTTCATTGAGTTCAATGGGATTTACTCCCAGATAAACATGTATAGGATTGCAGCCTAAAGAGCTTAATTTTGGAATCATTCCCAGAGAATGCAGTCAAAATGTTTGTCATAAATATTACTTAAATATATATTTATTGATGCAAGGATATTACTTCCTAGTAAAATAATGACACTCAAATGCTACTTGTGTGAGCAGTCTCAATAAAGGAAACAGGTGCACAATACAAAGCAAAGAATAATTTCTTCCCATGCTATGCAGAAATTTACTTCTGAGTTTAAGGGCACAGACCTAAAGGTTTATAACTTCCAGCAAACCCCAGCCAGCTCTACTGATTTTCGCATGCTGGGAGTTGTCAGTCTTCGCTGTCTAAACATGCATAGGATTGCACCTTAAGGATCTTTGGAGCAACAGAAAGAGAGAGGGGAAAGCACTATACTAGCTCTGTCCCAATCTATGCTACAACTTCCAGAGAGATAATCTTGTTAGTCTGTTGCAGTTAAAACAAGTGTTTTGTGTTATCATGACTATTAACAAATCTATGGCAGTAACATAAACTCTTTGCATTTGCTGAAGTGGATTCTAATCCATGAAAGTTTCTGCTACAATAAATTTGGCAGTCTTTAAGATGCCCTAAGACTCTTTGTTGTCTTGCCCCCATCTAATATCTATGACGCAAGATCCCATTGCCACATAATGCACAGTAGAGCACTCGAAAGGGACAGTACAGAGTTTCCAAAGAAGGAAAGAAAGAAAGAACCTGTTCAGACAACATGCTAAGCCATAGTGGTTAAGCATATTGAGCTAAACATTATGGCTTAGCGTGTCATGCGAACCATGACTTAGCTTGTTGTGTGAACCATTCCTAACCATGGTGGCTACCCAACCATGGTTTAAACACAATCTCTAACCATTTGCTGCAAAAGGGTTAGCAGCCTAACCATGGCTTAGCGTGTTGTCTGAACAGGCCCTGTGAAAGGATTCATAGATGAAAAACATACTGTCCTGTCTTATTACAATTTATTTATTTATTTATTTTATTTATTACATTTCTATGCCACCCAATAGCCGGAGCTCTCTGGGCAGTTAACAAAAATTAAAAACATTCAAAGTATAAAACAACAGTATAAAACCATAATATAAAATACAGTATAAAAGCTCAACCAGATAAAAACAGCTCATTCCACAGCCAGAGTGTCACAGCAGAGAAGGCCCTCATCCTGGTAGCCACCTGCCTCACTTCCTTTGGCAGAAGCTCGCAGAGAAGTACCCCTGAAGATGACCTTAGGGTCCGGGCAGGTACATACGGGAGGAGGCGTTCCTTCAGATAGCCTGGCCCCCAAGCCGTTTAGGGCTTTAAATGTTAATACCAGCACTTTGAATCGGGCCCGGACCTGGACTGGCAGCCAATGAAGCTGGAGAAGGACTGGCGTGATGTGGTCTCGCCAGTCCTCTCTCTCTTCAAAAGCCATATTTCCAGAAGACATTCAGGAAAAGTCCATAGCAAAGTGGTCGAGCACATGCAATTACATGCAAAAGGACATTCCCTGGCATCTCCAGGTAGGACTAGGAAATACCTTTGCCTGGAACCCTGGGGAGCTGCTACCAATTAGTATAGGAAAAACTGAGCTAGATGGACCAATGGTCAAACTCAATATAAGGGAAATTCCTGTATTCCTAAGACAAGAGTGCATAACCTGCTCCCTATGCACGCACAAGGCCTTTACCATTGCTGCCCACAGGTTCCCTGACACCCACTGCCATTGAATTCCCTAGCACCACTAATTTCCCTGCCAACTGTACTCTCTTCTGCCTTCCCAAGATCCCCATGCAGACCACTCTTTTCTTGCCGCAGAAAGGACCAATCTATATCAGGACTGCTGGGTTGTGTGGGTGCGCGTGCATGAGCATGTGACTATATATGTGTGTATGTGCTTGTATGTGTGCTGCTATGTGCCCCCTCCCCCTCAGCCCTGCATCACATGTGACTGTAGGCACCAAAGAGGTTCACCCCATCTTAAGGGAATGACATAAAGGAGCCCTCATCAAATTATTCCGCAGTTACCCAGAAAAGTTATTACCACTGAAAAGTCCTGCTTTTAGTGCAAAGTCCGTGGAGTTAAGCATGCTTACGCCCATTGGTTTTAGATCTAGTTAAATTTTGGAAACCACATGCACATAAGGTGGCTTAGGATGACCTAAGGGCCTAGCTGCATATAAGTTGAACTCAGTGGCAAAGAGCACCTTTTATCAGCTTAGGCTGATATACCAACTGCGCCCTTATCTGGACAGAGATAGCCTAGCTACAGTTATCCATGCTCTGATAACCTCTCGTTTGGATTACTGCAATGCGTTATACGTGGGGCTGCCTTTGAAAACAGTCCGGAAACTTCAACTGGTACAAAACAGGGCAGCACGGTTACTAACGCACTGGCCGACGAGACCACATCACGCCAGTCCTTTTCCAGCTTTTTTGGCTGCCAGTCCAGGTCCGGGCCCGATTCAAAGTGCTGGTATTAACATTTAAAGCCCTAAACGGCTTGGGGCCAGGCTATCTGAAGGAACGCCTCCTCCCGTATGTACCTGCCTGGACCCTAAGGTCATCCTCAGGGGTCCTTCTCCGTGAGCCCCTGCCAAAGGAAGTGAGGCAGGTGGCTACCAGGAGGAGGGCCTTCTCTGCTATGGCACCCCGGCTGTGGAATGAGTTCCCTAAGGAGGTTTGCTTGGCACCTACATTACATGCTTTTAGACGCCAGGTGAAGACCTTTTTATTCTCCCAGCATTTTAACAGTCTATAAATAAATTTTAACTTGGTGTTTTAAATTTGTAATTTTGCATTGCTGCTGTTTTTATCTGGTTGAGCTTTTATATTGTATTTTATATTATGGTTTTATACTGTTGTTTTATACTTTGAATGTTTTTCATTTTTGTGAACCGCCCAGAGAGTTCCGGCTATTGGGCGGTATAGAAATGTAATAAATAAATAAAAATAAATAAATAAATGGCTCAGGTCTTAGCAAATTATCAACTAAATATTATCATTGAGTCTGCAATATATCAGCAAACTCTCCATATATCTCTAGTGACTAAGGATGGTCCCTATTTTCTGGTAACACTATTTTTGTCAATGTTTTTTTGAGAATATTGGGGATACCTTTTTTTACGAAAAGTATTCCTCAGGTTTCAGTCCTTCTATAGGTCTGTAGAAATTAAATATTGGAAGCTGGAACTAAAATGCGAACAGCTACTATTCTAGGCAAGCTGAGCACATATCTGCTGCATACATGCAAATGATATGCAAAATACATTGTCTGTAGGCTACTTAAATAATCACATTGCCACTGTTCTGGGCAAAGCAGCTTTAACAGGAGATGCTTCGCAGCAGAAAAGTGAGGACGGAAGGGGATGCTTAGCTTAATCTTTCCCCACTGGTTTACAGGGATAATGGTTGGGTGGGTGGGGACCATGTTTAGAGTTTTCAGCTATGTCTTTCAGGCGGATTTCAGAAAGTACTGCTGGGAGACATCTGCTATACATCATGGCTATTGACCTAACGGACATCCATAGGGTTCCATCTTGTACACTATGCTTTCAAACATCTTCATCAGAGGTGCTGAATCTCTTTCAGTGGAATTCTGTCAAAGCAAATTTGCATAGGATCAGGCTGCACATACTCTTAAATGATGGCATACATACAGGAGTTGTATGTTGTTAATCATTGTATTGTTGTGAGACAAGTGCAAGGTCCAGTCTCTTACATGAAATCTGATGGACATGTTCAATTTACATGGCCTGTTCGAAAAGAACTGGCTTTTTAGTATTTTTACAGTGCAATCTCTTAGTTTACTCAAAAGTAAGTCCCATTAAATTCAATCAGACTTACTTCCAATTAAGTGAGTACAGAAGTGCAGACTAAGGCTGCAATCCTATACCCATTTCCCTGGGAGTAAGCCCCATTAAACTCAATGTTATTTGTTTCTGGGTAGACACGTATATGATTGCACTGTAAGGTTGCAATTCTAAATAGTTAGCTGCGATTAAGCCCCATTGAACTCAGTGGGACTAAGTTTTGAATAGATATGTGTAAGATTGCCGTATTTGATTCTGCTGTTAATGTTTTAAAGTTTTCAACTTGTTTCTAACGTTTTTAAAATTATTTTAAGTTTTAATTGTAAGTCGCCTTGGGGTCCCTATTTGGGCTGGAAGGCGATTCATACATGTAGGGGGGAAATACTTTTAGTACCAACTTTAGTTAGTTTAGTACATCTAACTAAACTTCTACCGCTGACCCTTCGGTTCGGTTCAGCATAGTATAGAAACAGCACTTCCCGGCATGCCTTTACATCCGGCTGCTTTCCATCTACGCGAGTGGAGCGGCGCATTGCATTCTGGACTTCGTAGTCTTTACAAGGGGCGCCTTGCTCAGACTCCGGGTGAAGGTGACTGGGGCTGCCTTGGCTTCGGCGGGAGTCGTTCTTGTAGTGGTCGCTTCGTTTCAATAAGCTATTCTTCAATTACGGGGAGGAGAAGCCCAGGCAAGATGGCGGCGCCCGTGTCGCCCTTGGTTACTGGGCGCTGCTTTTTAAAGGCTGCTGCTCGACACGCCACTCTCCTATTAACCGGCTGGGCTGAGGCCGGCGCCCCGCGGAAAGGTTAGTGGCACTTGGGTTTCGGACCGCGTGGCGCCAGTCAAAAGTCTTTAGGAGGGGTTAGCGGCCACACTGAAGTCTGTGGCTCCCTCTCAAAGTCAGTTGAGGAAAGGCCAGCCTGTCAAAAGTGGGAGTTCCCACGGCTCAGCTCAGGTTCGTGAGGGGCGAGAGCCCCAGCAGCGACTCTTGTTTGGAAACGTTCATTCACTGGGAGCGAAAGATCCTTCACTACTTTCAACCTGAGGAAGGTGTTCTTAAAGGTGTCATGGGGCCCTTTTTGGGGAACTGATGTGTACTCTCCGGGGCTTTTAAGGGTACTTAAAGAAAGTGTTGAAATTGTTTTAGGCGGGCTGTGATGTTTCAGAGTAAAGGGTAATTGATTTAATATGAACAGATTCTGCTGCCCCCCCCCTTTATTTTAAAGGATTCAACCTACAGTGTTGAGGCTTCATGCAACATTGTACCTGATGTTCTAAACCGAAATTATTTGTCATTTGTAACATGACTAAATTTTGACGAAGGGCTATACACAGATTGATCGTCTCAGCCAGAAGGTTTACAAGCGTGCTGTATTCAGGCACAGTGAATTAACTGTGCAGTGTCTCCTTAAATACAGCCCAGTTTTAAGACTCCCTTTCTTTCCTCCTTGCCCTGCCACCCTACCTCTACCCTTCAACTAGGAGAAACCCTGTTTCAGGCCTATCTTTAAGAGCCCTGACAAGGAGCTGCCTATTTGGCTATTGGGCAATATAAAAATGCAATAAATAAATGAATTGCCCTTTTTAAAAATCCAGTTACGTTATCAATATCTGTGTGGAATGACTAATCAGAAGTTTGGTTTTTTTTTAGCACTCTTCAAGTGGCAGTCAGTGGTGGGCAAAAGTTTGTTTTTTTATTTATTTATTTCATTTCATTTCTATACCGCCCAATAGCCGAAGTTCTCTGGGCGGTTCACAAAAATTAAAACCATGAAGAGCATAATAAAACAACCAACAAAGCATGACCAGGATAAAACCACACAGCAAAAAATTGATATAGGTTAAAATATGAAATTAAAACAGCAGAGTTTAAATTTAAGTTAAATTAGGTGTTAAAATACTGAGAAAATAAAAAGGTCTTCAGCTGGCAACGAAAGGAAAACAATGTAGGCGCCAAGCGAACCTCTCTGGGGAGCTCATTCCACAGCCGTGGTGCCACAGCAGAGAAAGCCCTCCTCCTAGCAGCCACCTGCCTCGCTTCCTTCGGCAGGGGCTCACAGAGAAGGACCCCTGTGGATGATCTTAAGGTCCAGGCAGTTTTGGACTTCAACTCCCAGAAGCCCTCCCAGCATTGCCAGAGTGCAGGAATAATTGATGCCCAAAACATCTGGAGAGCACCAGGTTGAGGAAGGATGATCTAGAAATGCATTAAATATACAGTGCATTTTAAAAAAGTGACTTAACCTTATCACTTGGAAATGGCTTCCACTCAGCCCAGTAGCTTTTGTTTTAGTAATATCTCAAGTGATGTGGGTATATTGGAGCAGTTTATGTTGGAGAAGAATGCAAGCTTACAATCCTAAAATGACTCTTCTTGGATGGTCTTCTTGAAGATAAGTGACATCAACTTTTACATGTAGAAGAACAAATTCTTTGTTGATCTAGTCATATAAGATGTTCAAGCCATGTAAAGTTTATGAAATCAATTAAAATCAAATCAATTATTTTCATAGTATGGATGCATCCTGCTGCTATTCTGGTGAACTGTCAAGATGACAATTGTTAGTTTACATTTTATTTATTTATTTATTTATTACATATCTATACCGCCCAATAGCCGGAGCTCTCTGGGCGGTTCACAAAAATTAAAACCATTCAAAATATAAAACAACAGTATAAAACCATAATATAAAATACAATGTAAAAGCTCAACCAGATAAAAACAGCAGCAATGCAAAATTACAAATTTAAAACCATGTTATTTAAAATTTATAGATTGTTAAAATGTTGGGAGAATAAAAAGGTCTTCACCTGGCGTCTAAAAGCATATAATGTAGGTGCCAAGCGAACCTCCTTAGGGAGCTCATTCCACAGCCGGGGTGCCACAGCGGAGAAGGCCCTCCTCCTGGTAGCCACCTGCCTCACTTCCTTTGGCAGGGGCTCACGGAGAAGGACCCCTGAAGATGACCTTAGGGTCCGGGCAGGTACATATGGGAGGAGGCGTTCCTTCAGATAACCTGGCCCCAAGCCGTTTAGGGCTTTAAATGTTAATACCAGCACTTTGAATCGGGCCCGGACCTGGACTGGCAGCCAATGAAGCTGGAAAAGGACTGGCGTAATGTGATCTCACCAGCCAGTCCCTGTTAGTAAGCGTGCTGCCCTGTTTTGCACCAGTTGAAGTTTCCGGACCGTTTTCAAAGGCAGCCCCACGTATAACGCATTGCAGTAATCCAAACGAGAGGTTATCAGAGCATGGATAACTGTAGCTAAGCTATCTCTGTCCAGATAAGGGCGCAGCTGGTATATCAGCCTGAGCTGATAAAAGGTGCTCTTTGCCACTGAGTTCACCTGTGCCTCAAGTGACAGTTCTGGATCCAAAAGCACCCCCAAACTACAGACCTGATCCTTTAGGAGGAGTGCAACCCCGTCCAGGACAGGGCGAACATCACCTCGCCGGACAGAAGAACCACCTGCTAACAATACCTCCGTCTTGTCTGGATTGAGTCTCAGTTAGTTAGTCCTCATCCAGTCCATTACCGTGCCCAGGCACTGGTTCAGAACAGCCACTGCCTCACCTGGGTTTGATGAAAAGGAAAGGTAAAGCTGGGTATCATCCGCATATTGATGACACCTCAGTCCACATCTCCGGATAACCTCCCCCAGCGGCTTCATGTATATGTTGAACAGCATAGGGGATAAGATAGAGCCCTGTGGAACCCCATGGCTTAGGAGCCATGGCACAGAGCAATAATCCCCCAGCACCACCTTCTGGAATCGGCCATCCAAGTAGGAGCGGAACCACTGCAACGCAGTACCTCCAACTCCCAGCTCAGACAACCTATCCAGAAGGATACCATGGTCGATGGTATCGAAGGCCGCTGAGAGGTCTAGGAGAACCAACAGGGTCACACTCCCCCTGTCTCTCTCCCGACAGAGGTCATCCCACAGGACGACCAAGGCAGTTTCCGTTCCAAAACCAGGCCTGAAACCTGAAGATATATGACTGCATCTCCAATATTCTTTGTGTGTGCATTCACACATCTGTGTTATTATTAACATTATTATAAATATTTATATAACCCTTCTCATTATATAACCGCTTTTAAAGAATAAAAACAAACCAGACACACACATTCACCATAACAGTACCATCAGGCTGGTTCAAAGATAGCTCATCGCATCTAGAGTGTCATGTATTGAAGCCTTTTAATTAATTAATCAATTTCTGTTTACTGTAACCTAGCTTCAAGTAGATTAACTTAAGTCTAACATAGTCTGGTTCTTTCTTTTTTAAACTAAGATCCATACACTGATATGTATTAAATTTTGTAGAATTTGTAAAATTTGGTAAGCAAGTGTGTGTTCTCAGGAATTCTTAATACCTAAGGATTAAGAAATCTGTGCTAGTTAATGCAGAATATGCGCTCTTTCCTATGAACATAAGAAATTCCTAAACATTGGTGAACCCCTTTTCTATCAAGGGCTGTATTCCCTCGAGAATAATCCATTGGGGGCCACATGTTGGCCGTAGGTGGGGCCAGAGCCGAGCATGGACACAAGAGCTAAAAGTGGGTGTGGCTACCCATTCTCTCTCTTTCTGCCAATCCCTTCTCTTTCTGCCATCCCCTTTTCTTTCTTTCCCTCTTTCTGCCCATCCAGCAGCCTGCCTTGGAAAGGACAGATTGCTCTTGCCAGAAGTCTGAATGATCACTTGCAGAGGTCGTCTCCATTTCCATGGCTCTGTCCATTTCCCCCTCTTACCTTCCTTCTCTCCCTCTGGGTTCCCTACCAGACTGAGTGGTGCATGTGGTCCTCAGGCCATAGGTTGCCCTCCCCTGATCTACCTAGGCCAACATTTCTTTTTGCCTTTGATCCACTTTCTCCTCAGCCTGACCTAACACACCAATTCTAGTATTCAACATTTTTGCGTGCTTGGCAACTAGGATATGAATCTATCCTATTATAAATTGTTGCTGATTCAGCTATAATGGCAAAGCTTTTCCTTCTGAACATAGGTGTATACATAATACACACAGGCACCATAGCAATTAACTGGGTTAACTACACAATCCTATACATGTCTACTCAGAAGTAAGACACAATGAGTCCCATGTAGCTTATTTTTAGGTAAATGAGTATAGAATTGTGTCCTAATACTGTTGCACTCATATTTGACGTAGTTTAGTTTAGGAACATGGTATAAAATTAAGTGATGAAAATATATCTACTTGAATTGCTAAAAAAGGAAAAGCTAAAAGCTTGAACTTTTCCTAATTCTTGGACTTTTCATAGTGTGAATAGTCAATTGACATGGGATTTGTGAAACCGTAAACATTCAAAAGTTGAGCTGTTTGATGGAAGAGCAGGAAGTATCAACTCAGAAAATTACAGAGCTATTATTTTATCTTCTATCCTAAGCTGTATTATAAAGCAGCTAACAGTGCGGTCCTATATGTCTATTCAGAAGTAAGTCTAATTGTTAATTAGCAGATACTCTTACATAAGTGTTTAGCAGTTACTCTTACATAAATGTGTATGGATTGCAGCAGAGTTTTAGTATGCACATCCTAGATTAAAGAAAATGGTTTTGCTTAGTTTAAAGAGGAAATAAATATAGAGATGGGGAATGTGCTTACAGATCTAAGATATTTTAAAGGGCTTTGGAAAACTGAGAGACAACAGTTGTGTATCTTTACTCTTGAGGAATAGACAGCCTTTCTTAAGCATTCAGGAAGGAAATTTATCTTAAATCTAGGAAGATCTTCCTAACCATAAGAGCTGCTCATCACTAGAACATGATGCTTAGGAAGGTTATAGAGAGCAATTATTATCTCTCATCCTATAATTACAGCTAATTTACACCTTACTCTCCACCTCTTGTTGCCACCAGAAGTGTCTTTTCCATGTGGATGATCCAGTGAAACAGAGCAGTGTTTAAATGCCTTTATTGTATGTGTCAGTCTAAACTCTAAATGAGATCTGCATAACGTTTGACCCACCAAGCTGAATGTAGCATGCCAGCTATGGAATGCAGGGTGCTTGACAACCTCGCTGTTTTGCAGGCCTGTGTAGCAAATAAATAAATTTAAAAAAATGCATGCATGGGTGATTGGCTTCATCCAGTTTGGTGGGTCACCCAAATGTCTGTATTGTATAGCCTGGGGCAACAAAAGCTAATGTGCAATTAAAGCACAGAAACCATGTCTAAGTTATCTCTCTGGCTGCATTCGTATGTCACTTTAAGCCATGATGGGTAAATAAGCTAAGCTACTGTTATCCCCCACACAATCAGACAAATAAGCTACTGTGCATAATCAGAGTCACACACACCCTGCCCTCTGTCCTGCTCCAGTCTTCCCTCCCAAGCAGTGGCACTGTTTCACCGATTGACAACTTCGCAGCAGCCTGTTTTAACCTTCTACAATATCCCAATGAGAGGGGAGAGGTTAATTCAGCACTCCCAGCCTCACCCTCAGAATGGGATGGTGGCTCTAAAGCACTGGAAGTATGCAGGATTGGGACCAAACTTATACACAGCCTCCCCTAGTCAAGAGGCACCCAATGCACCTTCAAAACCCTGCATGATAACACACAAATGAGCGAAAATCCTGGGTGCACCAAAAAGAGGGTGGCACAAATAAACCCTTGGATGTTTGCAGGATCAAGACTAAATTTCATACACAGCCTCCACAGTTTCCTCTAGCAGGGATGCTCACGAGGCCCATTGAAAACCCTGCACATTGACAAAGCCACACAAGCCAAAGTACATTTTCGCCCAAAGGGGGTGGCAGCTATAACTCCATGGAAGTTTGCAGAACCAGGACAAAACTTCATACATAGCATCCTCTGGCAAGGATACACACAAGGAAAAAAGACAGCCTTGCGCAGTTGCTGCCATCTGACCAAGACAGTGTTTGACACTTGGGGAGGTTGCAGAGTGCATTGCCAAGGGAAGGCTTACGGTGGGGTTGGGCTATGAGCACATTCAGTTGCTAAGCAGGTCATGGGAACAGAGATTTGCCAGCTGGAAGAGCACAGTGGCAGCGGTTTTGACATCTCTTTCCACACAACTCAACAGGCAACCAAAATAACCTGCTGTGAGTGCTGCACAACACAATAACCCATGATGGGTGAAATTACCCACTCTGCAGACCATGAGTTATCAGAGTAGGTTATTTTGGCTAAATAACCCGTCGTGGGTTTAAAAAACACCTGACAGATGACACCATGACCCATTGTGGGTTATCGTGACAACTGAATACAGCCTCTCAGTAATAGCAAGGCTTATAAATAAAGCTAGTCTGTTAAGTACATGTTATGGATGAATATGGATGATTCATTGATTTTTTCCCCTCACTGACAGCAAAATAAATGTGTGTGTCCTTTTTTTCAGCTTACACAGTTCAGGCAGCTGAGAAAGCAGCCAGTGGCAGTCTAGGAGATGCTAATTCCAAAGCCTTGTTGGTGTGCAATGGACCTTTAGAACATTATGAGTTTCTAATCAAAACGGAGGATCTGAAAAATGACGAGCAACAGCGAAAAGTCATACAATGCCTGCAGAAACTACATGAAAACCTTAAAGGATACAATATCAGTCCAAAACACATCTTATCAAAGGTGAGTTCCTGTCATCAGGCATTTCTGTAGAATCTTGAATGTTCAACTTGGGTTTCTTTTCCGATTGCAACAATTATGTAAACTGTGTCATTTAATAATCCCAGTTTACATGTAAGAAACTTGGCTTGAAAATAGCACACCCAAAACCACCCAAAAAGGTTGAGCTTGGGTTTCAGACCCTGGTCTCATGAAACAGTAGTGATTACATTCTCTGGCTAAATGAGACTCTTTTTAAAGTTGATTTCCCCACAAATGTAATTTTATAACAGATTTAGATTACCAGTTCAGATACTTATGTCGAAAAGGGTTCTGATCCAAAATCCTCTGCTCTGATGCACACATATACCCCAGGAATGAATGATTTCAGTAGTTGGGACACTCCACAAGTTCACTGTACTTCCTGAAGTTAATGTGGAAGCTCTGGTCAGTATCCTATTCGGCACTATCACTAGCACAATGCCAATAGCATTTGTTGTCACAATAGGTTTTCCTGGTTAACCTGTCACGCCAGCAAATACTATTGGCTTTGCACTAAAGGTAGCTTACATTAGCACAATGTAATTTACATTAGAGCTAGTGCTGAATAGAATACTATACAAAATGTGCTCAATATTGCAACTCTTATGTGCATTGAGCTTTGGTGAAGTTTACCAAAAAGTCTATCCCTCCTCCTTTACTAAGCTTATTCTACCTTTGACTAATCTCATTTTCTTTCTGGTGCATTATGTTGTATTGCTTGGTTTATCCAGGCTGCCAGGATGGCTACCCACCTTGCTTTAAAACATTGAAAAGTACTATCAAGTGACTTACCCCATCCTTAAGTTTAAGCTGAAGGACCAGTGGCAAAAACTGTGGGTAGGCCAGACAAATAATAGGTTTCATGAGTTGAAACTAGTACTTTGATTGTGGTTAGATGTGTCTCTTAGGGCTTAATCCTATGCATGTTTTAGACAGAAAAAAGCCTTAACACCCAGCATGAATCAACCAATCCTACAACTCCTAGCATGCCCTTGCTGGGGAGTTGTAGGACTTTCTTCTGTCTAAACGTGCATAGGATTGCTCCCTGAAAAACCAAGGAATTTGTCTTGACTTGGTTAAGGTTTGCACAGAGTCCCTACCCATTAGCATTTATTGAAAGGTGTATCCCCACTTAGGAACATGTCTTTTAGTTTTTCGTTGTCAAACTTGTCTTGCTGGAGAGTCTGCAATTCTGAAGTGTGTATTTATTTATTTATTTATTTATTACATTTCTATACCGCCCAATAGTCTCAGTTCTGGGTGGTGAAATTGATCTACAAGTTTTATTCAGGCTCCTGAGCTCTAATGGCTAGCTTTCCTGTTTTCATAGTGTTTGAGTTGCTAATGATGAAACAAGTTGCTGCTGATGAAAGAAGACTAGTGTGAGGCGTAATATGACCTAGCTGCCATTGTGTCATAACCTTCAGTACGCATACCTATCTGCTTGGTTTATAAGTGCTTACTGGAATGTGATATTCATCTCTTTATTTCCATGAATGGACAGATTCATCAGAATTGTTGTAGTGCTACATCTTTAATACTGTTAGAAGGTAGTGCCCTCATCCTACAAAGAACTTTTTGCCAGAAGGTGGCGGAGTAGGATTGTAAACAGAAACAAATTATAGATAATTTATATTCTGTTACATCATACTTGTTCTCAGTAGCCTTTGGTACTTCTTCCTGGGACTCTGGAGAGCTTCTTCCAGGTTTTTCAGTACTGGGCTAGAGAGAGGAAAACACCAGGGGCCCTGTGGAAACTAATAGCTAAGTACTGGAAATTAACCATCAGACATGAGTATGGAGTATATGGGAACACTGGGCAAAGTGGTTGACATGAATTGAGTAGACCACAGGGGTTAGGTAGTCAAGGGGCGGTTCAGTGCAAGCCAGATCAATGACCCAAGCCTCCTGGGAATGCAGTTTTGCTCCCCACGCACCTTGTTTCCTTCTCAAATAGCAGGGTTTTTTTTCTGCTGCCACCAATAAATTTGCAAATTCGGTGGTGGTGGCGGCAGTTTCGGTGGTGAATGAGGGATTTGGCCTCCAGTAGGTTTGAGGGGAGGGGGAGCAATGTGGACCTTCGGAAGTTGCCCATCCCTGATTTAGACCAGCAGTGCCCAGCCGCAGCAGCTCTTCAAAATCCCAGGCAGAAGTCTTTCTTATTCGTTACTTTATAGACTGTAATATATATTGCTTTTAAAAAAAAAATGGCAAAAAAGGAGATTTATCGCTACTACTACAAGGGAGCTGTTTGGAGACATTAACTTCAGGAAGCCAACTTCGCTGACATATAGTATATATTTAATACATTGTACTCTATTCGGTTGATCTGCAGTCCAAATAGTATTTGCTAGAAATACAGTAAGATAAGAAGAGCTATGCTGGATCAGATCAAGGGTCCATCCAGTCCAGCACTCTGTTCACACAGTGGCCAACCAGCTATTGACCAGGACATTAATGCAACAGCACCCTCCCACCCATTTTCCCCAGCAACTAGTGTACATAGGCTCACTGCCTATGGTATACGATTAAGTTACCAGTTACCAGATAGGTTTCTTGATCGGTAGTGTGTCTGATTTGCCCAGGATGGAGACAGTTCTGAGTTAACAGCTGGATTTTATATTCTTAGAACCTCCTTGTTTCCAGTGAGCCCAGGGCCACTGAAACCACCACAGCACCATTTAGAGCACAAATTTATGTCTGCAAACTCTCCTCCATCATATCATCTTAAGACTCAGACTTTGCAGATATGATGACTTCAGCATCAAGCCAGCATTTTTTCCTTTCCCCTACACTCATCTCTGTGTCACCAACATACTTTTTGTAATATCTTTCCTGATGAAGAGAACTTGAGATCTAAAAATCTTGCACATTTTTGTGACATTTCAGTTGGCCTAATAAAGGTATTGTACTTATATGGATATCTTTTGTGAACCACATAGAGAGTTTCGGCTATTGGGCGGTATAGAAATGCAATAAATAAATATGGATTATAGTTATCTGTAAACTAGCCTACTCGGAACTGTCGGATTGGGACTACTAGTTGAAAATACAAAATGTAATCTTTGCATTACCCTCTATTACTGTGTGTTCTAGTGCAGATATACTACCTTTATTTTCTTCTTTCATTGTTCAGTGCTGAATGTTAGTAAGCAAGCTGAAACAGACACACTGGAAAAGCAATCCTCAGGTTTATTTTCCTTGCTGTATTTTCAAAGCTTTATTTAATAGCTGCAGCTCACTCTATTACTGGAACAGTTTCAGAACATTTTGAGCCACATTTTAATATAACTCTAAATTAAAGCGTCAAGTGATTTTGCTATAATAATTACCCCATATGGCTTGTTGAATATATTGATATTTTAAGGGCAAAGAAACCTGATATGGGAAAATAGTATTCTTTAATGTATTTTATAATGCAGTTCTTATTTGAAATGCAGTTTAGAAATTGCTCTTCTCCATATGAAAAGAGAAAAGTGTAACTTTAATTTGTTTCTTTTCTTGTTTTGCATTTAAACAATTGTACAAAGACAATATTTCAAAATAACCAAATTATTTTTTTTTAATATTACAAATATTGCATGGATGTCTATGCAATTGCATAAACTGATCAGACCTGGCTTGATACTTTATTTTGATATCCACTTTTTTCCTGCTTGGAATAACATACATACTTAAAAAATAATCCTCCCTAGTTGCTTAGTAAAAAAAATAATGTAAAGGTTGAAAATCTAAAACAGAAATATTTATAAGCATGGATGAGATCCAAAGAGCTACAAAGTGAAACCAAAGGCTTTTACTAACTGGCTTTTGCTTCTTCTTCTTTTTTACTTTGAACAGTGGACTCCCCAGATTCAAAAGTTATTTCTTGTGCAGCTTCTGTTGAAGAAGTGGAGGTCTAAAGCACAAAGATGGTTGTTTGGATACTGGCCCATATGTATCCAAATGAGTCTGTCTGTCTTCTCAGTAGAACAGACCCGACTGGCAGAGCAGATTCCTTCTCCCTCCTGCAGCCCCCTGAGTTCCCCCAAATCTGCTCCAGAAGGTTAGAGGACTCTCTGGAGAAGATTGTGGGAGAGCATGTGCATGGGGGGTGGGGGAGGAAGAGCAAGTGCCATTACACAAGCAGAAGCCTGTTCATGCAAAGTTAGATAGAAGACTATATCTGATTATGAACAGATCTCCTCTACTGACTACATAAGTACATCAGAACAATTTCTGCCCCCAAATATCAGGGTTATAACCTTGTGTTAGAATAGACATATGTATTTTGATGCATTTAAATGTTTTATTTCATCCTGTTCCAAAGGCTCAGGTTGCTTCATTCAAGCCATAAATATAGGGAGACATATTATTTATGTAGTGCCATCCAGAAATATCACCACTACTAAACCTCACCGTCTTAGGAATTATAGATAGATCCCTCATTCACTGATGTTGTTGCTGCTAAGTGAGATTTTTGCTGAACAGATTGGAACAATCAGTTCTGATATCATTGATCATCTGTTAGTGAGGGAAGCAAGTAATCAGATCAGATAGTATAATCCATTTGTTTGCTTCCCCCACCCCCGCAATTTGGCAAGTGTCTGATTAGATGCAGAAGTGCAATTCACATGTAGATGCCCATTTCTATCCATCGACATTCCTTATGTAAACCTTCCCCAACCTGGTGCACTTCAGATGTTTTAGACCAACTCCCATCAGCCTCAGCCAACATAGCCAGTGGTCCGGAATGAATGGAGTTGTAGTCCAAAACATCTGGATGCCACCAATTTGGGGAAAGTTGCCTTATGTGATCTGAGACCTGAATCCATTAATGTCAAAAATAGATTGAAAACTTTGAGAAAATCTGGAGAGGAATTACCTAATTTTCTTTATGTAATTTTAAACAATGCACATGCAGTAAAATCAGGGGCCCTCAACGTATATAAAGAACAGTTACTTTTTGGCTTTCTCATTTCCCTTTACTGTGCATTGTTTCTACCAGAACAGTGTTGTTGGGTTATTTTTCCTGTTTTTCTTATTAAGCTTTTATCGGAGCAGAATAAAATGTAATTATTTTCTTAATTCACAGTTGTTTACAAGACATAAACCTCCACAAGGACTGTATGTCTATGGAGATGTTGGTAAGTTTGAAAGTTTTAACTTAAGTATATCTGAAGGTTTTCCTAGCATGTTTGCTGCTAATCACTTGTATTTGATTGCAAGTCAAATCTAAGTGTTGAGAGACATCGAATAACAAATGGATCAGCGCATATTAACATGCTTGCTTTTGTGATCTTCCATAATTTTCCAAGCTTATGTTAGTTCAGTGGAGCCTCCAAGTTCAAAGGCAATTTCTCGGTTTCATACTGTTGAAACAGCTATTGCCTTGATGCCGTGCTTCCGTGGGCTTTTCAGGAGCATCTGGAAGGCCACTGAAACAAGATCCTAGCCTAGATATACCCAATCATATCTATCCAATTAGTCTAATCAAGCAGGGAGGCACTTATGGTGGATGTATATAAAAAGAAAATAAGAGAAGCATTCACATTTGTTCGTAGTGCACAATGTTGGAGGTATTTCAAATGGAAGCAATAATTGCATTTGCTAGTTCTGATGTTCAGATTCTGGTAATACAAATGATCCTATCCATGTAAGCTGGTCTTGCTTCCCAAAGATAATGATTTTGTACTGTTCAGATCACGATTATGATTTCATTAGCTCAATGCTAATGAACAGTCATTACTGTAATCAGTACATAGTGTTTTAAATTAACAACCTGTTGGGTATGTGTGTTTTTATTTGAAGGCACAGGAAAGACAATGGTGATGGACATATTTTATTCCCATATAGAAGTAGAAAGAAAAAAGAGAGTTCATTTTCATGGCTTCATGCTTGATGTGCACAAAAGTAAGTTTAAATCTCTCTTATACAACACAATATGGTGTAGATCTCTCCAGTGTTCTCTTTGTCATTCCTCTTCTCCTGAAACATTTATCTTGCACTGGTGGGAGAGCTATCGTCTGAAAGCTGAAGGGAAGGGAATTATAATAGGCTGTTTTTGATGAACTTGTGATATTTCAATGGAAATGCTCCTTTTCCCTAGGAACAGATGTGGGTTAAATCACTGTAATTCTTGTTTATGTAGACTTTGCTTTCTCTGTGACATCAGCAGGCAGTAGACCAACTGTCTAACTCTTTCTATATTTTTGCATGGTTAGAAACTCGTAACTTTCACTAGGAAGTGGTGCTGTACATTGCAGTTACATTAATATTCAGAGATGGAGATGTACCCTAAAATGTGTAACATTTTAAGGTAATAATTCAATTCACTTGCAATCTCCTTCTCTGTGAGTATAGTGTCCCTTTGAGTTGTAGATGTTGTTACACTGATTTAGACATTGTGCATTTAAGAACCTGCAACTACTATTTGGTCAACTATTTTGAACCAAAACGTGGACCCCTTACTACTTCACCCCACAGGCTCCTTTTGCCTCCCAGCCTGAAAACATATAGCCCCTACAGGCCCTTGGCCTTATGAAGGTTTCTCCACAGCTCTTCCTTGGCCCTTTCTCCGTGCCTGCACCATTTTGTGAACTTCTTAGAAGTTTATTTTATGACTGTCTTCAAATACTTTTGAGGTTGCCTCTACCCCCAACATGATACAATTTCAAAGCAAAAGCACGGTTTTTTTCTTTATGGTATTTGTGCAGGAAGATCTTGCTGAGTTCTAGGGAGAAGGAATACTGAAGAAAAATAAGATGGACACTAGTTACATCCTTCCGTGCCAGAACCTGCTTTTGAGATAGCCCGCAGATACTCCAAAGCAGCAAAAAGCCACGGAGGAAGGATCTTACATAATCAATTAGCACATGTAGTGAAGGGTATTTTCTTAAAATATAAATAGTAGGATAGCCAGCTATTCACTTAAATTCACATTTGCTTTAATTGTGTTAGTGCTGATTCTACTAATGTGTAAATGTATTGTTATTTTTAGCACTCAAACTAAGTGTCTGTGCATTATGTTCGCTTCAGGAATACATCGCCTTAAACAGAGTTTACCAAAGAGGAAACCTGGATTAATGGCTAAATCATATGATCCAATAGCTCCAATAGCTGCCGAAATAAGTGAAGAGGCTTGTCTCCTGTGTTTTGATGAATTTCAGGTAAGTAACAATACAACGTAAGAGGCATACATTCATCTCTTCTTCTGGAAAAGTGATGGCAACTAGTAAAATAGCTTCCACTAAGCCACCTGAAGGCTTTTCTTTTGATGATATTAACTATCATCAAAAAATATCCAAGGTATTTGGGTGTTGTGTTATTCAGCCCTTTACTTAAAGACAATGGCCTGGTTCAGACAACACGTTAAACCACGCTGCTTAACCACAAAATGGTTAATGGAATGTGTTAAGGTCAATGCATTCCGTTAACCATTTTGTGATTAAGCAGCATGGTTTAGCGTGTTGTCTGAACCAGGCCATTGAAAATCCATACCAATAGGTACTATCGACTTCTATAAAAGATATAAATAGGTGTGAAAGTACAGTCTTTTACTATAAACTATGTCAAACTTTGAATGATATTCTAAGATACAACTAATCACTAAAGATCGATTTATAGTAAAATAGTTGACTTTAATAATTTTTGAAACCTCCATTTTAGTAGTTTGCCATGACACATGATTTTGAAAGCACTTCATAGGATATTTGTCCCACCACCACCATTTCTGCCAAGGCCTGAAGCTGTGAGCTACCTTGTTCCAGATCTAAACTTGCAGTGTAGACAGAGGTGCAAAATGGCATCAAAGCACAGTAGATACACATGTGATAGACCCAGCCTAATCAATCCTTGCTTCCAAGGCCTCAGACTTATATTTATGTGCCTAGATTTGGAATAGTAGGAAGAGAAGTCCCACTGCTAAAGAATCACTCTTACACCTAGAAAGGAGGGTAACCTGATCATCTTTTTCGATTTGTGGGTAGAACTACATGACCTTCATTTATGGGCATTTTATCTTCAGATCCTCATTTTCTGGGTAACAAATGGGATGATGAAGGAAAGCATTGTAGAGATAAGCTGTTGGGTGGGTAGTGATCAGCCTGTCTTGTGCCCCCTCAATTCTTCACTGCCAGTGCTGTTCCAGACCATCCCGCCTCCAGGCTGGGTTTATTTCCAATCTGAGTCCAGGTGAGAAAATAATGGGATTTGTTGGGAAGAATGTATGGGAAGAGTTAAGCATGGAGGTTGACAAAATTTTGTGCTCACTATAAACTCTGCCCCAGGCAAAAGAACTTGCCAGATTTTTAAAAATGTACTCACTAATGGAGAGTACATTTTGTGGGGCCCTACACCAAATTCTTCCATGTAAATTCCACTACCCAGCGCGTTATGAGGACAGCCCAGGGTCCTCTGTTCGTCTCATGTATTGTTAAGTATAGTTTCATTATGAGGTACCCTGGGAATGAGTAAAACAGTCCACTGAACTTCTGGTTGTTCGTAATAACACAGTCAGTGCTGGTGCAATTTTCTGGCCAGTACAATCACTTAATAATGTAGATTACTGTGTTTGCAACAGGACAAAACAAAGAAATAGAGCTGTGGATGCATCTCTAAATTGAATTGGTGTCTTCAATAGGGTATTCTATTCCACTGCAATATTTAGTTGGTTTATTCACCAGAATCCTGTCCTACAATTAGTGCCTTTGGATACCTCTTCATGCTTTAATATTTAAAGCAAGATTATCTGGAGTTTCCTTTTAACAAAGGACCTTATAGAATTGTAGTACAAATTTATTCCAGCTCTATAGTTCAAGAAGCCCAGATCAGAGCTGTCCTTCCTGTTAGTTAGTCCTCGTTGTATGGAATCTTGCCACTCCTTTTTTGCAATATACTAGTATTTTTTTCTCGTTGGCATGTGAAAATTCACAGCTGAGTTAATAGTAATCAAGGTGGCACAAGGCAATCAAGTGTGTTTGTTTCCTGACAGGTGATAAATCTGTTGAGGAGTTCATCATTAAAATACTTGTAATCTCATTGTGTCCCTACCATATCCAGCTACTGAGCTACAGACCATTTGTAAATGACCAGTGGAGAATAGGGAATATGATAAATAGCATGACTTAGCCAAATGCAAATTATACTGGTCTAGCCTAATTTCCTCCTTTGATAGGAAACTGGCATTGTAGACTATGGAGATGTAGTGTATATAATATACCTTGACTTTAAGCCTTAGATACTGCTAAATGAGTGACTGAGGTAAGTGTTGGCTCTGGAGTCATTAGAATATGTATATTAATGGATTCTCCTAAAGATGAAATACAGTGAGATACGGTGTTATGGGGAAATATAGCTGGGCAATAGGTATATGGATAGTGGTGGCAGCTTTGAATTTTGGGTACTAGAACAATAGTTTTGTCAATAGAGAAAAACAGAGAATTACAAAAAGACATCCATGGAAAGGGAACTTATGAGCAAGATACTTAAGCACCATGCACTTACAAGGATACAATTTAATATATTTCAAAGTGCTAAACAAGATACATTGTCTGATTAAAATACCAAGTTCTCCCTTATTTTTGGCTCCCACAACAACTCTGTGGTGTTGATTGCAATTATTCCCATCTGCAAGTGGATACTTGAAATCGGAGATAGTGATTTGCCCAGGGGTCGCCCATTGGAATCTATAGCTTCAGGGAGTTGAGCCCAAATCAAAAGTTCAACGCTGTCCGCTGGACCAGACTGGATCCTGACCTCCAATTTCTTGGCTGCTCAAAGGTGTTTGAACAAAATGCCTATTAATTTGATTTGCATTTCTAAGTGCTAGGGAGGATTTGAAAGAAAGCTAGAAGCTGAGGTTTCTAGAAGACGTCCTTATTTCGTTGTGTCCCTGGGCAGTAGCCTCTCAGACTGAGCTCATAGAAAGTGATAGTAAGGCAGGAATGGCCAGTCTGCTGGGCTTGATCAATGGCACTGTTTGAATTTTCAGGATGCTGATAGAGTAGACCTATAACAAAAAGAGTTATACAGTAATTATACAGTAATTACCCATCCAGTTATAAAAGAATGTAATTAATTGAATTCTAAATGGTTTATTCAATTATTTATTAATTTCATAGCTAAGGATATTAAGCAAATGTAGTACTAACAGTTATAATATATGCTGACAATATTCCAGTGATTGAAGAGTTCCTCTTGGATTTTATTTGGAATCCCAGGATCAGCTCAAACAATTACAAATCATGTTTCAAACCGAATTAAACAAAACTCATGTAGTAACTACAATAAAGGTATTTTAAATATCTTTGTTGCTGTAATATATAAGGCAGTGGTGTGCTTACTCCTTAATGAATGTAAGGATGTGATGCTAAAATCACTGCTAGGATAAGACATTACATTGCTGTTCCTCCATTCCACTCATGCCACACTCCCTGCTTCTCTGCTGAACAGATGCATGGAACAGTACTGCTAATCTTACAGCAGATTAGTCCTTGTGGCACTGTTCTGGCAACTTTTGCTACAGGGCTTCGGCTGTTGGGCAGTGTAAAAATGCAATAAATAAATAAATAAATACATTAGCAAATACAGCAGCTTAGGAGCGAAACAGCCTTTTCTCTTGATTCAGAGGTTGCTGAGTTGCATTCTGGTTTAAGATGAAGCTTTTAAAAGACATTGGTGTATGATGTTGCCAAAAGCTTTCTGAAAATGCATACAAATCATATTGAAAGAACAATCCTTGTTTGCATGCTTTGTCACCATTCCAGAGAATATTGTTAGCTTCCTCTTTATGATGGTGGTTGCTCAAGCAGGGGTTATTTATGCCAGGTTAGATGAGAAAAACCAGGAAGCCAACTGTTTGGACATGCCATGGTTTTGTCTGGTTATGGCGTTCTCTTTAAACCCAAGGGATCTGCCTCACCTTTGCTGAGTCTGGGACCTGATGTTTGCTTGGGGTGAAGACAGATGTGAAACCTCTAGAGCACGGTGGAAGTGCCGCTGCTAATTTTAGTCCAAATATACATGTTGCCCTCTAGGTTCAAGGGGGAAAAGCAGCCCTGCAATTTTGCATCAGAAGTCTTCTGTGCACATAGTTGATTGACTGGTGCTCATGACATCACCAGTTGCCACCAGTTCCCAGAACAGTTATATACTCTTAAAAAACCACTCTTTTTGTCTTTAAAGAATCACACAATCGCATGGATAAATGCATGAACCTTCAGTGGGCACTTTTAAAAATAAGGAAGGTGGACAGCTTATCCTAAGCGGGTGGAGAACAAGTCTGACCGCTGAGCCAGCGTTCAGTTCACTGGTGTGCGCGTCTGTCATTTCAGTTGTGAAGCTATGAGGAAGCCGGGCTCATCCTGTGGCTCATGGACCAGCTGTGAGTGCTTTTTATATTACATCTGTCTTCACCCTTAGTCTTATGTCATGCTCTTAGAAACAAAGCAACAATTAGGTTTTTCAGAAATGAAGTATTCTGAAGTTGATATGAATGGTAAGAAAACATTAGAATGCTTAACTTGTCGAACTCAGAATAACTGAGAAGCAGTAGGTGATACTTTTAATATCATGTGTTTGGTCAAAGGGGGTATATTTTAGACAGTGCTTGTAAACCAACAAAGCTATTAAAAGCATGCAATAAAACCAACTTAGGCTACAATCCTAAATATGTGTCTGGGGTGTAAGCTTCACTAATATACAGTGGGACTTCCTAAGCATGCACTATTAAGCTCTTGTTTTTGTGCTAACACTAATTATTGCCTATACATGCTTATGTTTGTCATTCATTATAAGAAACTGTACCAATCAGAGGATAACTGAGCTTCAAGTACTTAGGAACATACATTATTTAGTGTTTTTTTTACTTAAGGAAAATAAAGCAACTCTAGGTCATAAAAAACCTTTTCTCTTAAATGCTAATGAAATTTCTCCATTCTCTCCATTAGCAGATCCCTCTTATTGGTAATTTGTATCCTTTTCTTTTGTTTCTCTCTATAATGAATACTGGGCTCAGAAAGAACCTGAGCTTTCAGAATGCTTTCACTTTTGTCTTCCCTTCCAAAGCTATACAGGATCAAAAGGACATAAATTGGCACCCAAGTATGCAGAATGACTCTTGCTTTTTAAATTATGTAGCTTAAAAAATAAATCTATTTTGGTAGGCAAATAGATTCAGATTCTGCAACATCAAAACACCAACTGAGAAGGCCTCATTGCATTTTCCCCTGCTCATAAATATTTTATAGTCTAATGTGCCAAAGTGTTATGCCTTGTCAAAGTCTTCTTCTTGTAAATCTAGGTTGTCCTACTCTGTGATACCTTCTGCTTCTAAACTAAAGGAGGACGTCAATTTCTTCTTTTGCTTTCAGTCATCTTATTCTGCCCATATCAATGGTCTTGCTAAGACTGGTAGAGATTTTAGCTGCTCTGTTTTTGTTTGTTTCTTAATGGCAAATCTGAAGAAACCAATTTTCACTTGCTTGTGTATCAGAACTGAATGTCTGCCTTCAGTGCCTCTCCACACGTGCAGCTATCTGCCCTTATTCTATGTGAAAATAAATAATTTGCATCCTGAGAAGTTTCTCCTTTTTTCTGACCTGGCTTGGATGCTCTCCTCCTTTTGTTTTTGGTTTTATCAACTGGTTTAGGCAGAAGTAGAACTGAAAGTTCATGTGTGTGTCACAAGTGATTTTAGAGGAGCCATAGAAGGGCATTATGGGAAAAAGTTACCCTGGTTTCAGAAGTACTACAGTTATTACTATTTTTTAACCCTACTTTCAGTTGTCCTCTTTCTCATGCCCTCTTTTATACTGGTTCTCCTCCATTGTAAGTTTACATATTTAAATGAAATTCTACATATAATGAACTTACTATTTTATGCACAGCTGTAACAATGATGAATAATAAGTAGGGAAGTGAAAATCCTCAGACAAAAGTTTCTTTTCATTATTAATTGGTGCCCCCATTTTTATTGACGAGAGATAATGTGTATAATATATATATATATGAGAGAAAGAAAGAGAGAGAGAATGATTTGTGTCTGTGAAGGTTAGAAGAGGCTGACTGTGCTGGAACTGACTGCAGTGCCTTTTTGATTATTCATGGACAGTAATAGAAGGCACTTAAAAAGAACAATGAAATTGCTTATTTTTTGTGATGGGCCATCTGTTGAATTGTTTTGTGCAACAATCGCACAATAGTGTCTATGTCATATCGTTCTATTTTCAACAGCAGCTGATTATGTATACTTGGCTACTTGTCCTTTTTTCTAAAAGTTCTATGACCATTTAAAGTCACCTCTGTGAACCTTTGCTGGAAAGGTAATAGAAATGTAAAGCAGCTGGTGTATTTTTTCTCTCCTTGATCTTCGGGGGTGGGGTGGGGGTTATGCGTGTGCGTTGGTTCAAATTGATGAGGACTCTTAAATATTTAGATCTGTCTTTCTGTGTTTTCCACCTGTATTTTAAGAATGGAAGTTAACACAGAATTGTTCAACTTTGTTTTTAAAAAATGGGGCTTTAATAAAGAACCAACATGTTTTGAAACGATTGCCACACACTTACTGCTTATTAATTATCCCTTCCTGGAAGTGTTTATTTAGAACCTCCTGCCATTTAACTGAGAAGCCACTTTTCTGACTGTAAAACCCTTTGCACATCTGTTAATGGTGCAAGTTAAACCCAGGCTTTGACAATGGTGGTATTGTCTTAAACAGGTCACGGATATTGCTGATGCCATGATTCTCAAGCAGCTTTTTGAAAACCTGTTCCAAAATGGTGTTGTTGTTGTGGCAACATCCAACAGGCCACCAGAAGGTAAAAACAAACAATATGTTGGTATTGGTCTTTTTAGTAAGTCATAAGTTCCTTAAGCTAGTTTTACATGCATTCATTTTCTAATTAAGATCAATCTCTTTTGCTAAAATTTTGCTCTTTGTGGAATGTTTCCTTGGTGTCCACAAAAAGACATGGAAGTGAGCGACATAGTTATGCTAAGAAGGCTGCATAGTGTATATTGGGTGGGATCCAATGTAGTCATTCCATGAAGGGAAGGAGAGTTGCACTCATGGAAGGGCCCCATGTGTGAGTGCAACTCCTCTGTTAATGGAAACTCCTTCAACTCAGAGTGACTATATTGAATCCCACCCATTCTTTGACTGGATTCAGGAGACGCATAACCAACTGTGTGTTAAATAGTCAACAATGGAATGGTTGGTCATTTGTTGGGGCTTTTTCACACCACAGTTGTTTATTTGGCTGAAATAACCAACTCTGTGCAGAATTAATTATTTGAACAACCATTGGTTATTGTGTCAGCTGTTGGGCACTGTTGACTATTTCGTCACACACAGATGCTTATTTTCTGCAACTATAAAGTTCCCTGGCAAGAGCGACCAAAGTGGCGGCGGCGGCTCTAGTCCAGCTGGCAGAACTCACAATGGCCAATGGGATACCAGCAGGAAGACTGACGGGAGGAGAGAGGGTGGGGGATGTGTCAATCAAACACACTGTTGACTAATAGTCACCTCAACACTGTGCTTAATCCACACCACGGTTGATTATAATTATGTCGTGTGGGGAGTACCCCCTCAATAATCAACCATGGAGTTAACTATTAACCCAGCATTGACTATTGTGTAGAGTTGAAGAGCCAATAACTCTTTCAGGCTAGAACTTAGGAAATAGAATCAGCAGGAGAAAGGATGAGGAAAGCAGGTGACCAGAGTTATGTGTATATAATTGTCCCTGGGTAGTTATATGGTTGGTGTTATTGCTGATATTTGAGAGGGAAAATGGACTGAAAAAAACGAATGCTCACATAAATGTGGTGTCGCAATCGAGTGTCACACTAGATCTGGGGAAAACCCAGGCTCAAATCCCCACTCAGCCATGAAGCTCATTATTTCTCTGCCTAACACATTTCAGATGGCGGTTGTGAGGATAAAACAGGAGTCTGGGAGAACATATGCATTGTCCTGGGCTGCTTTCGTGGGAGTTTGGCATAAAAATGTAATCTAATAACAAATAAATGATAAGAGTAGAAAAAGATAGGTAGTGATGTACACTCTACGTTTTCTCAGCCATAAACCCTTTCTTCAAAGCAAATGTGTAGAGTAATACAGCCAGTATGGCTGCACCAAGAAATGTAATAATGAGTCAGTGTACTGAACTAGAAAAATGGCTGAAGGCTACTGAAAAAAGAAAGAAAATGTTTGAATGGTTTCAAAAAACTTTGAATGAAACCATTAAAATGTGCAAACATTTTTAATATACTGAGATCTGAAAACAAAACTTTTCATATCTTTGTTGCTAAATAAAAGCCTAAAAGGAAGTGAAAGTATTCTTGGAAGTACTTTTTTAAAATTGTTTCTTTTAAAACATTGCTGTGGGGGACAAAAAAAAATCTGCCAGCTGTAGTATTACAGAAACACAATAAAAATGTACACAGCCTTTTGTGTGTGAGAGTGGTGGTTAACTGTAAATATGATACGTCAGTACTGAAATTGCACTTAAATCTGTTTGTATTTGCTCAATACTCTTGCTTTCTACTGCAGTTTTCTACATTATAGTATGGTGATGGTATTTTTGTATCTTTGAGTTTTTGTGGGCAACATTAAATGGCACATGAGCAGACTTCTACTCATGCAAAAGGGTCTTCCTCCCCTCTCCCCTGCATGCCCCAAAAATCTGCTCCAGAGCATCTCCCAATCTTTCAGAGCAGACTTTAGGGGATGCAGGGAACTTCAGGAGGAGGGAGAAATCTGTTCTGCCATTGGTGGTCTTTCTGCTGACTGATGGACACCATTGGATTTCACTCTGAATAATAAACATGTAACGTACATTTATAGTTGTGGGTTCTGTTTAGATACTATGATAAGGCCCTTAACCAGGCTTCCATAGACTTGATTCAAAGCTTATGTGAAATAGCAGGTATGGCACATTTGAGGAAAATTAGGTTTGGGATAAAACTTTTCCTCATAGTCTGCAAAAGGATTCTTAAGTTCAAGCAACTGCCACAGCTCTGGATTCAATCTATTGAAATGATCATGTGCAAACCCTATGCTTGCCCACTTGAAGGAAATCTGGAGAATTCCCTGGTGTAGCCAGGAATTAGTTAGAATGGTGACAATTAAGATTGTCAATTGACTCCTGGCTAGGATCCACTACAAGTAAAGTCTGATGGGAGGAGTGCTGTATATGGTCTGTTATCAGGTTCGCAACCCTGCGACACAGGTGACTGAACAAAGGAGGAACTGGGAACACAAGCAAGATAAACCTCATTGGTAATGTGAAGCTGGGTCTGTGTCTAGTGTTGACCTGAATGACGATAGGGGGCACTTTATGACTCAGCAGCTTAAAGCAGTGTCCTATCTAACAACTGGTTGTTGGAACCAGCTAGCTCCTTTAAACTATCTAAAACTGTCTAGAAGTGGGCTCTTCACTTTGACTGACAGTTTTATGGATCCCTATGGGAACCAACTCCTGCTATTAGATGGGTTTGTGCAGGAAACTCCAGCAACTTCATAGGGATTTCAACAGACCACTGATCAAAAGCAAGTCTTTTTGTTCATAGATAGTCCTCCTGATTTTTGTTTTGATTCTTTCATGTAGTTTTAATATACATTTGTAGTCTGCTCCATCTGAAATTCTTGGGTATATCAATCCAATTTAAAATATATACTCTTAAGACATACAAATAATTTATCATGGGAATCCTGCACATGCCAGGAAACTAGTATAAGAGGAGAGGGAAAGAGTTTGCAACAGTTCTGTGAAAGAAGTTCAGATTTCAGATCTTGCATGTCTCTAGAAAAAAGATCTTACACAGTTTTGGTTCAGTCATTGAAAAACGCTCTCTGCATACACTTAATGAGCAGGTAAAGGATTTTTTTTATTGAGAGTAGATCTTATGATGGGTTGCAGAAAAGGAACATTTCCTCTTAATTGGATGTGTACTACTAAAGAGTTGTAGAGGTAAACACCTACACACTGAATTATGAACTGAAGGTAATGGGGAGTTGAGATAGATACTGAAAAACTGGCAATTCACTTCCAGCAGTCCAGCCATGCCAAGAGGCATGCTGCCAGTTTCTGTGCCAGCTAAAGTTTCTGTACATTAATGAATGCTGCCCTGCATAAAGTACCTTATGGTAAATTTCATTCTGAGCTTATGAAGGTATGAATAATTGTTGGCAGCCTGATAAAAGGGTCCATTCTTCTTCCCAGATGGCATTGGTGAAAGACATTCTTGGATATTGCCAAAACCTGCAGTTATAAGGCATAGCAATAGATCCAGGAAGCATCTGATGACTGCAGTTCTGAATGGGCAGGAAAGGCTGAACCCCAGTGTAATAGGAATTACTGTCTTACGTTCCCGCCCATCACATAGCCAGCCACTCATCACTTCAGTCTACCCTAGGCTCAGAATCAGAATCCGTAGATTTGCCTGCAATGCATTCTCTCCCAACTGTGTCGAGATCAACCTTCCTCAACCTGGTGCCCTCTAGATGTTTTGGATATCAACTCCCATCTGCCCTAGCCAACATGGCCAATGGTCAGGAATACTGGGAGTTGTAGTCCCAAACATTTGGCGGACGTGGGTTGGGGAAGGCTGGTCTAAATGTTGGGTAAGCACTGAGACAGTGAATTTGGGGGCAGAGAAAACGAGGCATCACAATCACCTCCCAGTTCTCTAATTTTTTCCAGCAATCTCACATGCATACTAGTAAAAGAGAGTTTCATTCTGTAATTGTTGGTTTAGGGTATTGGCTTCTGGTGGAAGCATCTGTTCTCCATGTACAAGCATTAGGAAGAACATGAATGCAAAAGCTGCCCCACATGTGACTTGTCTTGCTCTGCACTTTATTATGAGGTAAACATCATGCCTCATGTTTGGACCTTGTTGTAAAAACATCGTATTTTCAGATATTACTGGCAATCAGTATGTTGTGTAACAAATTTCAGGTTTGTCTGTGCTTGGAAGTACTGTAACTATTTAGGACTGAAACCCCTCATTTTGAGGAAAGTGCATTAGAAAAGTAGCATAACAGCTTTGATAGCTGCCATGACTGAGGCACAAAGTGTTTTATAATAAAACATGAAAAGGAACAGACCATTATGAAACTATACAAAAATGGACCCTTAGGAAAGATGAGCAGTCTCCGTTAATACAATTTGCAATCAGTTTCTCAAGAATAAGCAGAACCGTTCAAGAGTGATCACCAAGGTATTTGTCTGGACTGGTAACTTGTCACTAATAGTTCATGATTGATAGTGTCAAAGGTCCCAAATTGTGCCACAAACAGGATTGGGTCGACTCTCAGGAGGATTCCTAGCAATACAGTAAGATTCAGATGCTTTATCAAGCAATATAGGACCAGGACAATGTGGGGCATCTTTGCTGGTCCCAGGCACTACATCTTCCCCATCTGGATTAGGGCCTGAAAAACCAAGGAAATGTGTGGGTGCATGGAGGATAAGTTTGTAACATTGCACAAAATGTCTAACATTGCTCAAAATGATTACTGATCACAGGGCGTGTCTGCTAAGGAAACAGCCTAAGATTCCAATTTTGTGGCTTTGTGGAGCTTAAGCCAACATGAGATAACCTTAATTTTGGTCTTAAAGCACCAGGTTTTTTATTATTAAATTATACTACACTTGAACTAATTTGGTCAGGTTGACTTCTGGAGCATATGCCAGTGCTTAACTATCTTAAAAATTACTTCAAATACTGAGTTTACATTCCTGAGTAATAATGTAGATTGAATATAAATACCTAAAATAAAAACCTTTGCTAGCCATAGAGTCTGGTTTCCATTGAGAACATCTTATTCAGTAAAGTTGTTCAAGATCAGGAATTACTTTAGGTTTTTAAGGATGTTTCCAGACAGCAGTTCCCCATGCTCTATTTGAGCCTTATAGTATACCAATGGGAAGTGTACTAAGTGCCCCAAGAAAAGGCATGTCAATACACCTTTTCTCTGAGATAGTGGGCCCATTCAGAAGACACCTTAAAACATGGCTTTAAAAACAAGCCTTTTTGCTTTATTCACCATGGTTAAAGCCATGGTTTAAGGTGTTTTCTGAACATAGCCTGGCTTTCTGTCTTAACCGCCATGGTTAAAGCCATGGTTTAAGGTGTCTTCTGAATGGGGCCTGTATCTCATATACTGCAGTAGGCCAGCCATGCATGCTGCATGCCTTCCTGTACAGGCAGCCAATGCAAGCAGGCCAGAGTCGTTCTTATATGATCGAACCTTCTTGTTCTGGTTATCAATCTGGCCACTGCATTTTGCACAAGCTGCAGCTTCTGAACCGTCTTCAAAGGCAGCCCCACGTAGAGCATATTGCAGTAATCTAATTTGGAGGTTACCAGAGCGTAGATAATTGAAGCCAGGTTATCCTGTCCAGATAGGGGCGTAGCTGGGCCAACAACCGCAGCTGGTAAAAGGCACTCCTTGCCACAGAGGCCACCTGGGCCTCAAGTGACAGAGATGGTTCTAGGAGAACCCCCAAGCTACGAACCTGCTCCAGGGGGAGTGCAACCCCATCCAGAACAGGTTGAACACCCACTATCCAGTCAGAAGAACCCCCCACTAACAGCATCTCAGTCTTGTCTGGATTGAGTTTCAGTTTAATAGCCCTCATCCAGTCCATTGTCGCAGCCAGGCACTGGTTCAGCACATCCACAGCCTCACCAGTTGAAGATGAAAAGAAGAAATAGAGCTGTGTGTCATCAGCGTACTGATGACAACGCACTCCAAAGCTCCGGATGACCGCACCCAATGGTTTCATGTAAATGTTAAACAGCATGGGGGACAAGACTGACCCTTGCAGAACCCCATACTGGAGAATCCACAGAGCTGAGCAATGTTCCCCAAGCACCACCTTCTGGAGCTGACCAGCCAAGTAGGAGTGGAACCACTGCAATGCAGTACCTCCCACTCCTAACTCAGCCAGACGTTCCAGAAGGATACCATGGTCAATGGTATCAAAAGCCACTGAGAAATCAAGGAGAATCAACAGAGTCACACTCCCTCTGTCTTTCTCCCAACATAGGTCATTATACAGGGCGACCAAGGCTGTTTCCGTGCCAAAACCAGGCCTGAAACTCGACTGAAAGGGATCCAGATAATTGGTCTCATCCAAGAGGGTCTTGAAAGAGTTTTACAAAGTGCTACTATTAGGCGATCATTAGCAAATAAAAGTGAATTTATTAAAATGGTCTTACTCTATCTGCCTTTAGTTCAGTTTAGAAGTTACATGTCAAAATACTTATTAAATATAAAATAAATTGTATGCCGTAGCTTCTTATTTGAAATATGTAACTAGATTTGTATTGGTACATAGTTTTGATACAGTACAGGAGATATCTGATACCAAGGAATTTTAATGGACACTTTTAATAGTGGCTGTTTTTGTAGTTGGTCCATGCTGTGGTAAATGCTGGCATCCCATAGGGAAATGGCGAGAAGCCCTAATGAAGTGAAACTGCCCATCATAAGTAGTACATGATAATTAAGAATTTAAGGAGGAAGTTTCCACAGCAGTGAAAATATTAATGATCTGCCTCTATTACAAAAGACATAAATATAAAATTCAACATTATTGAGAAATTATTCACAAACGTGGCCTTCATTGGCCTAAATATATAGATTTTTAATTTAAATGTTTAGGGTACCTAACCCCAAGGTCTTGGTAGAGATGATAATAATTTCCCATTTAAGTCTTACTAAAATACAAACCTAACATTCATGCTAATATCCATTACCCCTCCAGCTTTCACTCTGACCCCCAAATGCCTAAGCATGCATTACAGTGACTAGGTTGGTGTACTAGCAAAGTGCTCATGCATGCTGCCCAGTTTGTTTAGCATAAGGTGTGAACCCAGGCCTCTGGCTTGTCTCTTGCTTGACAAGCAAAAGAAATAACCCATGGTTTGTGGTTGGGTTATTTCTCCAGCTTGTCAGGGGAGATATAAGCCAGAATTTCAAAGTCATGCTAAACAAACTACTTGCAGCAGGAGCAATTGGGCAGGAATCATCAGCATCCTCTGAACGGGGCCAATCTCTTCCTAGCCATGCCGGTTGAGAGGCAGAGGGAGCATGCAAACCAGAGTGAGACTAGGCTTGCATCCAAATACTGCCTGTATCTCCCTTGCTAAATTCACTTGCTTTTATCAAAGACTCAAATATAACTTGTGATACTTTCCTTTTGTGATACTTTCTGGGGCTGTTTCATTATTTTATTTTCTTATTCATATAATACTGCAACAAAAAGATTATTTCTTCCTTCTTCGTTCCCATTTCTTGATTTGTATAATACCTTCTTAGCAGAAGGATGTGGCAAAGATAATAACAATGTGTTCTTTTTCAGACCTCTATAAAAATGGGCTCCAGAGAGCTAACTTTGTGCCATTCATTGCTATACTTAAGGTAAGGAAAGACATGGTTTGGGGGAAATCCTTTAACTTATAAGGATTAACCTAACTGAGAGGGAGCAGGAGTTAATGTTTCCTTTTCATTAGTAATATGTATGAATCGGGAAGTTCTGCTTTGGGGTTCAGAACAATGGAATAAAAGGGGAATGTTATCAAAATAGAAGGAAATGTTAATTCTAGTCAGCTTGCTGCACACTTCCTGAAGACACAGAAAGTCCCTAGGGAAGTTGAGAAGACCAGTAGCCCACAATTACCTGTTGCTGTCTTTTTCTCTTAGAAAAACAAACAGTTTACAAGATCTACCTGCCCCTGTGATTACGGGATTGTTCATGCCAAAAAATCAAAGTCAAATGTTGTGATCTTTGTTAGATTGAGTTACTATTATTTGGTTCCATAAATGCTGGCTTCCCACTGCTTAGGTACAAGGGGCAAGAAAAATATTCATTTAAGTGAAGCATTTGGATTTGGATCTTAATCTTAAGTGGAGAAGGATTGATTGCATGGTTTGGTGCTGTGGATTGCCAACTTGCATGGGCTACTTATACTTTAAAAGAGTCAGAGAGAGAAAGAGAGCAGGCCCACATGTGAAGTGTGACAAGCACTGCAGCTGCTTAGGCCTAATTCATTCCAGTGGGACTTGCATGGGAGCCCAATGCAAAGAACTGCAGCTGGGTCTAATGGTGGCTGCATAGCGGCTGCACTTCGTTCTTTTAACCATTTTTCTGATTGCTTGTTCCCTTTACGGTAAACTAGTATTTCATTACTTATCAACATTTTAATGGGATAGAGCAGGGCAAAGGGTTCCTTTTTATCTCTGACATTCTAGAACACATATCCCGATACATATTTTGGTTCAGCTTTGATGGAATAGGAGTCGTTAGCTTATCTTTGAAGTAATCCAAATAACTAAACCACTTTGTTGACCAATACCCAATATACCAAAAAAATACTGCTGTATATACATTGGGCACAATCCATCTGAGTTTGTATATAAATCTCTCCCTTTGAAATGAATGGGATTTAAAAGTACTTTACTTTGCTGGATTGTGCCCATATAAAATCAGTATTATGTGAAAGATAATAGTATCGTATTTAAAATAGTATAGGAACTATTTCTGACCTCCATAGGTAGAAATAAATCAGAAGCAAAAATATTCATTGTGGAAGTTATACATGCTTACATTTCTCATTTATTTGTTTTTATATTCTGCTTTTTTTCCTGTTGCAAGGTGCTCAAGGTAGCTTAGAATCCCAAAAGTGCAATCCACAAACTTTTAAGCATTCTTGTATCACTGAAATCAATGGGGACATATCATTAAGACATATCTTAATGATTTTAGTGGAAAGTAAGCACACAACTTTCTCTGTATTAAGTCTGAGTTAACATTTTACTTTTGTTTCTTCCTTCCGTGTGTGTGCAAAGCAGCCAGCCCTGATCATTTGAAATTTTTTTGATTAATTTCATGCTCTTTATCTGACACAACAACCTAATTTCACATGAACAACAGTGTCTACTATTATGTCTCTCTTATAGCAACTTGTTGAGATTTATATTGTGATACAATTGCACATTTCCTTACACATTTCCCTGTATAGTTTGGAGGAAATTGCTTCTAAGTAAGCATGCATAATATTAGGTTATTAGGTTGTTTACAACTGTTCTTTTACCTCCCCGCCCCCAAGAAAGGTCCATTACTTAAACTCACACAGTACTAAAGGTGGTAAGAATGTTCAACTGCCTACTACTACTATATTGAGTCAAGGGGACTTGGCTGCCAGCAGTCAAGAAAATTCAAAGCAATTTTGGAAGGGAAATGTGCATCTTATAGCACTACTTATAGCACTACTTAGGAGATATAAAATGTCTTTGATTATAAGTTCTGCCTTTGTCAAGCCACCTGTGTTAGGGGCACACAGATTTGTCAATTGACAATTTCTTTTTTTAAAAAAAAGTCATCTGGGTGATTAAATTGATTTGTCAGTTAGTTCTATTCTAATGCTGCGATAGCCTCATAGCTTTCAGTACACTGAATAGTTGAAACTTGCTTTTGTGGTCAGTGTCAGCACCCTGACCTCTGCTGAGCTGTCACCTGAGTCAGAATTGCTAGGATTAAGTCTTTGATATTGTGATGTCTTCACTTATCAATTGACTTTTTCATTACTGAAGATGTTAGGGCTTTTGTTTCCCTTCTTAGTAAGTACCCAAGCAAGTCTTAAAAAGAAGACTCTTTCTTTCCCAAGCTGTAGAAGTTGTAGGCTGCCTTTCTCTTTTTTTCTGTATTAATTAAATGGATTACTTTTGGAATTTACAATACAGTTCAGTTTTGAACCAGTGTGCTTAGCATAAGAAAAAGAGGGTGAGTGTGTACATATACACATTAATATAATGCAAGGGTAGACTTTGGCTCATATTCATGTTCACTTTGTGTTTTATGGATGTTTTAATGTGACTGCATCTCAGTCACATTGCATCTCAATTTGAGTTAGAAAGTACCTATGCTTTGATCCACAGAATTAGAACTCTAATACTCAAGACTTCTGTCTGATCCTATGCAAAGGGTCCTATGGTAAGGGGAATCAGTAGCACACTGAACATATGTATATGTTTTGTGTCTTCTATAACAAAAAAATTAAATGTTCAAAAATCAGGCAAGGATTTTAAAAATATTTGGTTTAATAAAGTGCTTTTAAACTATAGCAAGGTGATGAGGAGTGCATATAATAGTACCAATTATTATTTTTAAGAAAAAAATGTCACCTGATGGTAAAATAATTATAGCTAACTCTTCCATTTTCTTCCATCTTGATCTTAATAATAATGGTTCGCTTCTCTTTTTCAGCAAATTAACTCTTTGGTTCAAACAAGTGACTCAAATTCTGTGACAGATATGCAATATTGTCTTCCTCGTGTAATGGATTTGATCATTTAATTAACACATGACAGTTTTCTTTGCTTGTGGTATAATGTGAAATAAGGTTTATCTCTATCTTCATCCATCCCCCACCCCAAAAGTCCAAGCCAATTAATAAAGCTTGTAAGTGCTTTGTCACAGGCCACCATGAAGGTCTGCAGAGAAGAACTTTAATCCAATAAACATTTCATTTAGATCATGAAAAGAAAGCATGAGGAGAAGCTCCGGTAGACGAGGGTGTTACTGGCAATTCTCTCCATGCGGAGATGTTAGGAATTTGCCAAACTAAGCAAAAGGCCTTCATATTTAACACACAAAACGTGTCAAAACTAATAATGGGAATAGTTTAATTTGAGTTGAACCTTACATTGTGAATATTCTAAAAAGCCACAACTGTTTTCTTCAAAGACTCACTGTTGAGCTGGATGGACAGGGCAAGAGGAGGTTGTGAGAAACCCAAATAGCAAATAACGCTGGCCGAAAGTTGGGGTGGGGGGAGGAATAGATAATTAGGTGTAATTAGCGTGTATGAATTGTTGTCTCCCTGCCCTTGGCTTGAATAAATTTGGAAGAAAAAAGCCCAAGTGGCGAAACTGCTTTGATGTAAGAGGAGTCATTGTGGCTTGGCAGCATAAAGGCAGTGTTTTATACTTCTTACATAATGGTTGTGATACAGAAAGACTGAATGGACTCTGCACCCCCCAGTCTGCTTTACAGCAAGGACTTTTGGATTCTCTTGAAACAAAATGCAGCAGAAGTTTTCAGTTGTTGATAATGAGGTGGTGGACCTCATCAGAGTTAGGCGTAAGCCATCCTTAGCTTTTGCTTAGATCTTAATCACATTTTTTTTTAATTCTGAGAATTCTAGTTTCTTAAATCAACACTTCTATCTTTTCTTTCTTTCTTCCCTATTTGGTGCTCTGATAGTAGCGAAGGCAAATGTCGAGGAAAGAAGTACAAATTAGATTTTAAAGAAAGGGAATTTAGTACGCACAAACTTCATCCCAGGTAGAATGGCTTTAAAATAATTTTGTTTATCCTATATATTTGACCCATTGTTGAATAACTGCCACTCTTAGTCTAGCATGTTTCTTTTTTCTGTTTTGCAGAAAGTCAGATATTACTTACTTGTTTAGAATCAGGTGTACATCTATTCTTTAAGTGAAAAATATTTGTTGTGATCCACCCAGAGAGCTTTGGTATTGGGCAGTATGGAAATGTAATAAATAAAAAATATTGTTAGGGATTAATGCAAGGTATCTCATCAAAGACCAAGCTGATGGTTTACATGTAACTTCTGTTTGGGGGTGAGGGGAATTATTATTTTCAAAGTTCTTGAAAAGGGAAGTCTTCGTATATTGCTTTGTTTTATTTTTTCATCAAAAAGTTTATAGTCTTTGTCAGTAGAACTTAATATTTATTATTGCTGGAGGCCGAGATGAGTTAAATGGCTACAACCATGGACTATGTAGATGCAACTGTAATTTGAATTAAGGGACCAAGATATATATTTTCTTTGCTGAAGCTGAAAAACTAAATGTATTATTCTAGCTGACATTCTGAACAATGATACAATACTCGACAATTATTTTATGCATATCTGGAATGTTTTAACAAACATAAGAAAAAATAATAATATTGCAAACTATTTGTGAGACTTTAAGAGTATTAAAGTAAATATTAGTTGATTAATTCACAAGTAACTTAATTGTTAAGTTGCAGTTGTCACCAGTTATGCATTTTAACAGAGGCAGCTATGGTGCATTGTGCATATTTTATATATTTTATTCAACTATAGGATCTGATATACAAATTCCGATGTTAAAATCTGTTTATTTTTTATTGACATTTTTATTTTTAAAAACTTTAAGTATCAGTTTTCATGTATAGGCATACCACTTGCAATTTTGCAGCATGAACAGCAAAGCTTCAAAGATATGCTTGGGAAAAAGAAACTAGCATTTCATTTAACCCTTTGAGGTTTTATTATGTAGAACAAGTAGCCTTTTGTACTTGAAGTTGTACACTCTGAAAAAAGCAACACCTGAATATCTCAGGAGCTTGAATAATTATGCCCGATTGTGTTTTGCTGGTGTAGGTCACAGAAAATTCACTTAGGGTAGAGTCTCTACAAAGCTAAGATATATGCAGATTTTCTGTTGTTGGATTGTGTAAAAATTATTTACTGTTAATACTTGCATAAAGGTTAGAAAGGTTGATGAAGTGATATTTAGTATTGCTTTACTATTCACTGCGTGTCAGGATGTAATTATGACTGATTCATGGAACTGTCTTAGGAACGAACCATCTTTATTAAAATGCTGATCAAGATAAGAGCTGACAGTAATAAAGAATAGAACATTTTAGTCTTGTTGCTTTTCAATGATTGCTAATTACCCCAGAGGTCATGTATAGTGCTTGGGAGGATTCATTGACATTATTTTCTTTTAAGTCTGCTGTTTGAACAACATCTGAACATGAAGACAAAGACTAAGTGCATTCTGAACAATAGTTTGACCAAGTTTTTTTAATTCCACAAAATGCTAGATAATTCCTCTTTTTTCTGTTTTGTTATATAAATGTATGTTCATATGAGAAGGCAAAGATCTTTGTTTTAAGGACCCCTACCCTAATCATATCTATCACTGTCTCCAGAAGGTCAAACGCACAAAGTGGAAACAATATACTGCTATCTCTCGTATTGTTTGTTGTATGTAGAACATAACCCAAGGTAGAGGTAATTAAAAGTCCAATCTCCTTCCTGTGACTTTGCTTATCTCACATATCAGAATCTTAAGTTTCTTTATTAGGTCACAAGATGCATTTAACCTATAGCATACGCTCTTTGCACAATAGGTGCTATGTGTGGATGGTGTTTACAGGCGTAGATGGTGGTTACAGGTCATGATCCAGGAGAAGTTAGTATCCAGAGAGAAGATGAAAGAATCATTCTCGGAGCCTTGAGCAGGGATTTAGATTAATGAACTATGTAAATTGAGGGAGGCAAGTGATGAGTATAAACACTAAGTAGGAGAAGGACTAGCACTTAATTGGAAGGGAAATAGAAGCAAAGGGTTGGTTTCAGTGTTTTATTCAGCCGGTGAGAGCATCCTCAAGCGAAAGGGGGGGGGGGAGGTGATTTTTGCCAGTTCCTCATCCTTCTGCAAACCCCAGTGCCGCCTTCCTCCTACTGCTCCCCAAACATCTAGAACAGATGGGGATGTGCATAGAGGAGTGAAGGAGCAAATCAGCAAAGATCAACTCTGTTCAACCAATGGAGTTCTGCTGGATCAAAAGCCTCCCTTCATTCTGTAGGAGATTTATGTTTGATCCAACCAGTGAGTTCTGGCACAAGTGCATGATGGCACAGAATTCTGGAACTATAATGAGGGATAGCATGACTACGTATAAGTAGGGTGATGAATAATAAGAATCAGTTTATTTATATGGTGCTTTTCTAGACTAAAGCACGCCCACATCACTTCAAAATAACATGAGAATAGAATAACAGTAATACGTTTTGTCCCCTAACAGCCAACCACTCCCAGATGTTTTCAACCAATTGAGAGTGACTGATCGTTGGGACCAATGAGCTTTTGGCAATGTTATGGCCTCAGCCACTTTCCAGGACAAGTAGCATAACTCAAGGCTGATTTGTGCAGGGATCCCTCCTGCCCTAGATGATTAGCTGCTAAAGTATTGCATTTTTTCATAGTCCTGGGTTTTTTTAATTGTTCCCTTGTTTGTTCTGGAATTTCTTGAATGTATGCATTTTTATCTGCATCAAATTCTGCATTTTAGGAGTGCATATTGGCCTATGTAGATATACTTTTCCAGAATAATAGTAAAAGTAAACCACACACAAAAAGTAGCCATTTAGATGTTTACAATTGGGATTTTAATTCAGCTAGAATAAACTAGAAAGAAACAGCCAAGTTCTAAACAGATAATGGAAATTTTGCAAAGAGAGACATCTGTAGAGAGTGTATATCAAGTAAAGATGTACATTTTCTATAAGTTTTAAGACATCTTGTACTCTTTGACAAAAGGAAGAGATGTCCCCACTTCAAATGCTGTTTTTCTATGTGGTCACTACAAAGCAGTGACTATTATCATATCTCTGAGCTTCCTTATCCACTATTACATATTTCTAAGTGTGCCTCATGGCTAGCACAGCACATAGAGCTAATGTAGGATCATCGAGAAGACTAAGATAAGAACAATTTGACTCATGACAGTACCATGAGCACAATCTATATGACTAAGGCTATAGTCTAGAGCAGGAAAGGAACCACTTTCAGCCCAAGGACTGAATTCCACTTTGGAGAACCTCTCAGGGCCCACATTCAAGTTGTGCCCAAGTCCAAAGGGGCAGACCAAAGGCAAAGGGGGGGGCTCCAACTACCAGTAGCTAAGCCTTTAGAGAAGCATTTTAACCTTTTAGATTGGAGAAAACACTGTTCAAAAGCTAGGAAACAACTAAATGGTTAGTGGTTGGGGGAAGGGTTGGGGCCTGGGGGAAGGACGTGTGGTATTCTAGGGTCCACCAGAAGGCCAGATTGGACTCCCCAGGCCTGAGGTTTTCCACTCCTGATCTAGATGATCTTGGGACTTGAAGTAGAGCAGGGGTGCAGAACCTCAAGCCCAGGGGCCAAGTCCAGCGCTCCTTGGGTACCAATCCAGCCCTCTAGGAACATAGGAACCTGCCTTATACTAATCAGACCCTTGGTCCATCTAGCCCAGTAAATGGCTCCCCAGAGTTTCAGGCAGGAGTTACTCCAGCCTTACCTAGACATGTTGAACCTGGGACCTTTAGTCCACAAAGCAGATACTCTACCACCGAGCTACATCCCCTCCCTCTGAGGTCCCACCAAAGGCCCCACCCCTTTTCCCCAACCACCAGCCATTTGGAGGTTTCCTGTTTTTTATACAGTGCCCCCCTCCTAAAAGGTTGAAATGCCTCTCCTAAGGTTTAGTTACTGGCAGTAACAGCTTAAGCTGAAATATGCTGGTATTTTTGCTTTCTCCCCCCACCCAAATACAGCCCCTAGAAGCTTCTCCAAAATTGAATTTGGCCCTCAGGCTGAAAGAAGTTCAATACCCCTTAACAAGGATTTCTCAAACATCAGTCCTTATAGCACAAACTGCATTTAAAACTCCAAGGAGACTGGAATGGTGACAGAGTACTATGATCTTGGGGCGGCAGTGATGTCCAGTGTTTTCTTAGGTTTAGGCAAGCTTCTGGGCGTTAGGCTTTTGCTATCTCTTCAGATTCAAGCAAATTAGCTTTTTTCACTTTCCCCTTCTACATCCCCAAGATATCATGCTATCTGAATGTTTATGTTTTGTATTAACTACTGTAACCATGGTGGTATTCAGTTAATCCCTATCAACGGTGGAACAGCTTCTGTCGACAGAACAGGGAGGGGTGATTCCCCCTCCCAACTGCAGCCCCTGGAGCAGATTTTGGTGGAGGGAGAGGGGAGGACCAATGGGGACAGGCCTGTTGCGAGACCAGCCATCCACTTGCACAATATTGAATTTTATCCATTGTCCTTTCTGTAAATTTGTTTCCCAATATACTACATAAAATGCACTCATCAAACTGATCCAGACATTCTGAATATGTTGAAGAATATGTACCTGCTGTTGTCTATTAGTTTGTTTAACATAACCCCAAAGCTTCATGCTTTATTACTCTGGCCCGTGAAACCAAAATTCAAACAACTCTTGTTGACTTAATGGCCTGGTTTGCATGCATTGACAACCCATGGGTTATTAGGACCTCAAGCAAGGGAACAATCCATGGTTTGTTGTTCTATTAAACTCCAGGTTGTTTAACCTCATAACAACCCAGAATTTCATTCCTGGGTCGTTAATTAAAGCTGATTGGAAGAGGAAGTGCCAGGTGTGTGGCAAGCGTCATGCTCCCTTGTTTGTAGTCTTGTTTGACTTAACCCATGAATTGGCATTAACCAGGTCAATAGGTTTCAGTAACTCCTACTTGTTCCTTGTTCTCACTCTTCTGAATTCCAGGGTTCACCACCTTAGCTAGTGAAATCATGACAAATTTTGTAGCTCATTAATGTAAGAGCAAAGGTCTCCAGAAATATGTGCTGTTCTTACTTCATTTGTTGCTTTACCTGATTTTTTACTACCTTATTCAGAAATCCAGCCTAATTGACAACCAGGTTTTCTCTCTCTCCCTGCCCCCCAATCTTTGTACTGGTTTAGGATTTAAGGTTGTCTGAAAAGCCCTTGAATACATTCTTGGCATTCTGCTCACACTGTGCAAGTGATGTCCTCCCACACTTCAATTTGGAGTGTCCGGTGACCTATTTATCCCCAGGCCCCTGGTATACAGGCTAGTTACAGAAGGAGTATGACTGCACATCATGGCTTGAGAAGGAGTGGGCTACTGTATGCTTTAAACTAAAGTCAGAAGACTTGCTGTGCACAGCCTTGGAGCATCATAGCATTCTAAGATAGCACTGGTATACCTGGTACAGGGACAGAGTTATGCTGCAGTCTGTGAGGAGTGTCTCTGCACCCTGTCGTGTGGCCTTTGTGCCTATATTTACTAGATTATTGTATACTAATATCCCAAAGTACTTAAAATCTGTAATACTTTGAGTTCAAATGTTTCAGCTGATTTATAATGGTTATATGGAGAAAACCGTGCTTGTCCAGTGGCTATATCATTTTAGATGGCATTAGAATTCCGTTCATACATATTTTTTTTTGTTTCTGCCTTATCTAGGCTAAGTTGAAAAGCTTTCTGAGTCTAAAGTTGTTTTCTTTTATGGTAATGTGTGTGTGATAAGTCTGGTGTCATTGTTTTTTACCTTCTTAATTACATTTTCAGAGTGTAATTGTGTTTGTCCTTTGCTATACATAAATACGTAAGTCAATACATAATAATTTGAGTAACTGAATAATTTGAAGCATTAAAATTGAATAGGGTAAAAAGTCACAGTCCTTATGCTGTGTTATTGAATTGTTCCTTTGCCACTACACATAGCTACATTGTTGAACTAGCTTTTACTACTTCAGGGAGAAGGATAGCAGACTTTTAACACTGTCAGATAGAATATGAATAGATAAAGGTTTTAAATGTAAACCAACTGTTAGGATTGTAGCTTTGAAAATTAAGGGCTAAAATTTAAAGACTCCAACTAAAAGTTCTTTAGCTGCTGATTAGATTCCCTGATGGTGATTAGAGAGTGTGGAATGCAATCATGCCTGTAGGCTTTAATCAATCTTATGATGGAGAAGTCAATTCCCAAAGAGAGACCAAATTAATATATGTATTGTTTCCATTGGGATTATTATTATTATTATTATTATTATTATTATTATTATTATTAGGTTAGAAGGTAGTCAAATTTGTAATGAAGTACTTAGGAGTACGTAGAATTCAAACAATCTCGAAGTATCTGAACTTGTCTGGTGTTAAATTTTGTCTGTCTTTACCCTGAGAATGTATTTATTTATTTATTTATTTAGATTGCATAGCACACATTGAGATCCTCTTGTATTCTATAAGCAATTTTTCTTACTTTGTACTGCTGCAGCACCTTTTCAAGTATTGACAAAAACTCAATTTTTATTTATTAATCACCTGTCCAAATGTATATTTTAAATTATGCCATTTCTATTATTCAGATGTTCCAATGAGGTGGAAACTTAGAGAATTCATTGTGATGTGAACAAATCATCTAATACTATTATCAGTATCAACATCACCATTATTAATTTAGTTTATGAATCTCCTTATAGCCAAAGCTCTCAGGGCAACATTCATACATAGTAAAACAATCACAATAAAACCAATAAGAAAAAAACAAATGACTTTTTAAAGCAGCCACAGCTATCATTTTAAAATAATTTTAAAAGGAGAAATAAATGTCAAACAAGCCAAACCATGGAAAAGGATGACTTTAAACACACGGCTTTAAACATATAACTGAAAATAAAACAAGCAGAAGTTGAAGAATTTTTTTTAAAGGCTTGGGAGAGTAAAAAAAGGTCTTTGCCAAAAGGTTATGCCACATTACTGGCATAATATGTTCATAATACCCAGTTTCAGTCAGTACTCTAGCTGCCAGTTTCCAGACTAGCTTCAAGGGCAGCCCCTTATACAATGCATTGCAGTTATCTAAGCAGGAGGTTATCAGGGCATGATCGTTGAATTCAGGCTGTCTCTATAGAGGTAGGGTCATATATGGCAGGGGTCCCCGGGCCACGGACTGGTACCGGTCCATGGCCTGTTAGGAACCGGGCCGCGCAGGTGAGCTGCTTTCACCCCACCCCAGCGTACCTGGGCGCGGAGCGCCATCTCGCCTGCCCAGCTAAAGCGAAGCCAGGATGCTGGGGGGGGGGGCCCTTCAGAACGGCGCACCTGGCCAGAAGCCGCTCTGGGAGAGCGACTTCCGGGCGCGCCGTTCCAAAGCCGCCTGCCTGCCCCAGCGTCCTGGCTTCGCTTCGGCTGGGCGCCCACCCAGCCAAAGCAAAGCCAGGATGCTGGAGTGGGGTGGGGTGGGGGGGCTTCCCAAAACCATTCCCTCAAACCCCTTCCCCCGGTCCGTGGAAAAATTGTCTTCCACAAAACCAGTCCCTGGTGCCAAAAAGGTTGGGGACCGCTGATGTGGTATACAGCCTAATCTGATAAAAGATACTCTGTGCCACAGAAGATGCTTCTGCAGATAGTTACAAAGTTGTATCTAAAAGCTCCCCCAAGTTACAAACTTGATCCTTTAGGATAGGAGTGTACAAAAGCATTGGCCCTGAGAGACATGTGCATTGGACATGTGCACATAGCTCTATCAAGGAAATCCCTTCCTTATCTCTGTTCTCACAGGAGAGATCAGAGGTAGGGAAGGGTATCCCTTGCTAGCTGTAGCACCATCAATGCAAACCCCAGGCAGTGCCACTGCCATTATTTCACCAAGAGCAGATGGCAAGAAGGTATGGTGGGCTCCCAGAAATGGTTTGCCAGACTGCGTGCATACCACAGGCCACATTTTTCCACCCCTGCTTTAGGGGACATGCAACCCCCTCCAGAACAAATTGAACACCTTGACCCTCCCTTACCCATACAAACAATCCAGCCACAAGCAGCCCCTCAAGATTGAGCTTCAGTTCCTCATCCAGTCCATTACCATGGCCAGGCACTGATTAAGCACTTCCATTGCCTCACCTGGATCCAATGAAAAAGAGAGTGCACCGTGTTTCATTTATTTGTTGTTTATTTATTTACTACATTTCTATACCACCCAATAGCTCGAGCTTTCAGAGTGGTTCAGAACAATTAAAATCATAAAATGTGGCATGATAAAATATAATATGTTTTTTTAAAAAGTTTAACATTACAGTATAAACCAAACTAAAAACCACCAGCAATGTAAAGATTTAGAAATACAATAACACATTTTAAAACAACAGAAACTGAAAAAATGATGACATTGCACTCTAAATCCCCAAATCACTCAATAGTTTCATGTAGATATTAAATAGCATGAGAGCAAGATGGAACCTTGTGGGACTTCAAAAGTATAAATGCCATGGGATTGAGTAGAAGTCCCTCACCACCACCACGTTCTGGAAACCACCATCCAAGTATGAGCAGAACCACCACAAAGCTATACCACTCTCATCGAACTCAGACTACCTCTCTAGAAAGATTCTGTGGTCAATTGTATTAAAAGCCATTGAGAAGTCCTGGAGAATCAACAGGGTTGTATTCCCCCTATCTCTCTCCCAGCAAAAGTTATTCCACAGGGCAACCAAGGCTGTTTCTCTGCCAAAATGTGGCCTAAACCCTGATTGAAATGGAACTAGAAAATCTGTTTCATCCAAAAGTGTCTGGCTCTGATTGGCCACTACCCACTCAAACACCTTGCCCAGAAAGGGAATGTTTTGCCATTGGCCTACAATTATCCAGCTCTTTAAGGTCCAAGGATTTCCCCCCCCCCCCCGAAGTGGTCTCACTACTGCCTAATGTAAAGAAGAATTTGTAGCTTCTAAGACCTAGCCAGGCATCTGTTCTCTACTAGGTGTAAGACATGGGAGCCAGGGGGAGCAAACAAGGAAACATTAAGAACCCCTGTCTATGCTAAAGCCAGGTGATCCAGGAGTATAACCATCATTTTGTTGCAGATCCAAGGAATGGAGTCTCAAATGGAATTTAGAACTTCAGTGCAATTATAAGAATGCCAGTTTCCCCCCATAAGGAATGGAAACCCCTTCATGGTTAATTGGAGGTGGGGGGTGGGCACAAAGTTCAGGGAGTTACTACTGATGTTTACGTGAGCATGTTCATATGAACGGTTACTTCCATGTAACAATTGCCATTTTTTTAAGTATTAGTCCATCATAGAACAAGTCTGTCACATTTCGTTACTTTCTGCTTCTCATTTTTGCAGTCTCAAGTTAATTCTATCCTGTCTATGCATCAGCTTATGACTTAAAAAAAAGTCTGCACATTTTCATGAGCATTTTGTAATATATACATTTTTGTATGCAATTTTGCCTATGATACACTTTTTTTTTTCAAGCAGGTTTCTAATACTGTTTTGTATATTTCCCCACAAATACACATTTTTGTGTGCACTTTCCCCTAATATACTTGTTTTTGTGTGTATTTTTGTCTGGAGAACTGCATCGCCAAATTCTGAGATGTACAAATACCAAAAGATAGTTGCAATCTGATTCACATACTGATTTGGGAAGTATAAATTTAGTAAGTTCTTACCAAAATGCAAACTGAACAAAATTCTGCCCCATTCCCTAATGTTTAATGCCCTTTGTTATAACTGTGGTGCAAACTTGCAGCTTGCCTGGCAGCCCGAATGATCATTCCACGCAAAAAAACTTGTCAGGCCCACTGTTCAATTTGCCTTAAGGCGATGCATGAGCAGATGGGTGGATAAAATGTTTTGTACTTACTTGCAACATTCCATAGCGTGTCTTAAGAGAAGTAATGCTGCTGTTCCTTTGTTTCTGTATTCAGAAATATTGCAGCACCATCCAACTGGATTCTGGAATAGACTACAGAAAACGAGCACTACCTGCAGCGGGGAAGCTTTTCTACCTGTAAGTTGAAGTGGAAAGTATGTTTGTTAGTTTATTTCACAAGCCAACAAGTCTTGCCACAGGCAAGTAAAAATGTACGAATGTCAACCTTTAGGTTGGACAGTCAACTATCTTCCATTTTTGCCACAGTGCTAATGCCATCAGACAGCATTTTCAGTAGCCTCATTTTAAAATGTGTGACTGAATCAAAATTAATTAGATTTGGTGGGTGGGGGAGGTGTTGCTGTTTGTAGCAGTGACAGATGGTTATAAAGCAATGAATATCCTCTTGTAAAAGAGTGTGCAATTCCCTGGTAAATAAATGAGCATCCTTATTGTAGTAAAGTAATTATTTATACAAATCCTCTGACAAGGACTCATTTACTGTTGGGTGTTACCATTTGTAGATTCACAAACTTGTCTTATTTTGACAGATGATCTGCTTGTATCTAGGATGTTGATTTACTTCAGCGTTTATTCTGTATTTGAAGATGATAAAAATGATGCCATAATACAGCTATAAGTACAATTTATCTGTATAGCTCTGATTTCTGTTTCCCTAATGATAGTTTACCCTCAGAGCAATTTGAGAATACAAGTATATGTGATGCAAAGTTGTTCCAACATCTAAGAAAAGAAAGTGGTTTTAATCAAGCCAATACAAGTGCGAATCTACTCATAGCTTTATTATAGCATTGTTTTAATATTACTTTTGAAGATTTTAAATAATTACTGGGCTTCCATCTAGCAAAATGAACAGCCCCAGTCCAAGCCTATAATGGCAGTGTGTTCCTTGGTCTTTCTGTACTACTTTGTTTATATTTCAGAGTAATATAGCATCTTACATAGAAATTAACTTTTGTGAGCTTTACAGTTAGGGTTGACAACTCTCTGGGGTTGAAATGAAGTTTCAGGGTTTTAGCCTTCTTCTCAGACTCTCGAGGGAGTTAATTCAATTTCAGAGTGAGGGGTTGACAATTAAAAATTCCTGTGAATGAATACTCAGTGATTCCCTTCTCAAATATACACACAGAAATGACTTCTTGTATTGGATTTGAGGCCATGGCCAGTGTTTGAAATACTAAAAGCTGGTTTTGAAATATTACTCAAATGTCAACATTTCATCTTTTGAGGGACAAACAATTTAATTTTTCATCTTCATATTTGTTAAGAAGCCTGTATGAAAGTATAGGTGCCATGCCATGGATGTGTATTTCTGCAGAACAGTCTGATTTTGCATGTGTACGTACACAGGAATATACAGAAAATAATTCAAAAACATGAAAATCTGCTGCACTGCTCTTGCAATGACATAATCACAAAAAATGAACTTTATTATAGAGGCAAAATGTGAAGTTATTTTCTCTATTATATTTTGAGAAGTTGCTAGAGATAGAATGGAACCCAATTTTCTTAGGCATTTGGTAGTTTCATTATCACATTCATTTCTGTTGGAATAAATTTTCAACTTTTAAAGATAAGTTTCGGAAGGGAAAATATTTTAAGGAAGAGGCTTCCTGCCATTAAAATAGTTAATCATCAAAGGATTAACTATTTAATCATTTGATGATTAACTATTCTAATAGTTAATTGGGATTAATTCTGCATTCGCTGCAGTTTCTGAACCATCTTCAAAGCCAGCCCACATACAATGCATTACAGTAATCTAACCTAGAGGTTACCGGAGTTTAGACCACTGATGCTAGACTATCCCCATCCAGATAGGGTTGCAACTGGGCTACCAGCCGAAGCTCATAGAAGACACTCTGTAGCATGGAGCCCACCAGAGCTCCAATGACAATGATGAATCCTGCACACCAGTTCATTCAGGGGTGTGTGACTCCATTACTTCCCCCATCTGAACAGAGGAACCAGAATCTCAGTCTTGTCTGGATTGAGCATACAGTCCATTACCAAAGACAGGCACCAGTTCAGCACATCCACTGCTACACATGCCCAAGATGAAAAGGAGAAGTAGAGCTGTGCTCTATCAGCATACTCATGACAACACACCCCATAACTCTGGATAACCCCACATACGTGTATGTTAAACAGCTTGGCAGATAAAATTGACCCCTGCGTAACACCATGGTGGAGGATCTATGGAGCCAAGCAATACCCCCCAAGCACCACTCTCTGGAAAGGATAGTCCAGGTAGGAGCGGAACCACTGAAAAGAAGTGCCCCCAACTCCCAATTTGGACAGCCACTTCAAAAGTATACCAAGATCAATGGTACTGAACACTGATGAGAGTTGAAGGAGTATCAACAAGAATATACTCCTCCAATCTCTTTACCTACACAGATAATCATAGAGGGTAACCAAGACAGTCTCATTACCAAAACCTGGCTTGAACCCTGACTGAACTGGATCCAGAAAATTGGTCTCATCCAAGAGTACCTGGATCTAGTGAGTGACCATCTTGCCCAGGAAAAGGATCTGCACAACCGTCCTATAATTGTTCAGATTTTCCAGATCCAGGGAGGACCTCTTAAGGAGTGGTCTTATTGCCACTTCTTCAGGCAACCCAGGACTACTCCCTCTTATAAAGAGGAATTTACCACCTTCCTTACTCAACCAGTTGTCCCCTGCGTGCTGGATTTCACCAGCCCTGAAGGGCAAGGATCCAACATGCAAGTGGTCACAGGAACCCATCCAAGCATCTTGTCCACATCAAACTGTACTGACTGAAACTTATCCAATAATACTGGACAAACTGCGCTTTGGGCAACATAATGAGATCAGTGTGCTAAAACAGTGATGCCAACGTTCTGATGGATGCAAGCAATTTTATCCTCAGATGCCAAACAAATACATCATAGTGGGCTGCTAAGGGTTCAGCCACCTCCTTTAGACCAGTGTGTAATAGGCCTCAAACTAGCCAGAAAAGCTTTGCTGATCGACATAGGGAGGATGCCATGCGGGCAGTGAAGTAGTGCTTCTTCACTGCTTTCACTACCATTAAGTAGGCTCCGTGTTGATCGCACACTACTGTTCAGTTGCATTTGTCAGGAGTCTTTTTCCACTTCCATTCTGGTTGTCTCCCAGCTTGCTTCATTGCCCTAAGCTCTAGAGTATACCATGGAACCATTCAGACTCTGCTAAGTGAGAGAGGATGCTCAGGAGCAACCATGCCAACCACCCTGGCCATCTCCATATTCCACAGGTCAATCAAGGCTTCAACAGCAGCACCAGTCTTGTCAGCTGAAAAAATCCCCCAGAGCTAACTGGAAACCAATTGGATCCATTAGCCTCTGGGGTAGACCATCTTAATGGGCCCCCTGTCTCTGCAGAGGGGAAAAGCCACTGAGAGTTGATCTGAGAAAGGAATGGTAGCAAGTCCTTTCACCCTCTTGCTGTTCTGCTGAGGCTCTTCAGGGGCTTCAGGCATTTGATGGAGCCCTCACTATGGTAGGGGCCAGAGAGCAGCCACTAAGGAAATGAAGACTATTCCAGCAGTCCTGAATCCTCCTGGCAGATACCAGCTCTTCAGGAGCCTCAAGGAGTTGATGGAATTTTTAATTAGAGTTTTCCTGTATTCATTTCCTCACCTGTATCTCCCAAACCACCTCTGTTTAAACTACACTGAAGAGGAAAATAATACCATTTCATGTAACTGGTGCTAAAAAGGAAACACCTCTTGTTAAAAAGCATGGGTGTTGTATTAGAGGCAGTTGTTATGACAAAGCACCATACTAAAAGTTAAGTTGCATGAAAACGTCAGTACAGATAGGGTTGGTATGTGAGAGAGAACGGTCAAGTGAGTAACCTTTTGGATTATGGCCACTAGCCATAATCTAGGTATGGGCATGTAAATAGCGTTGTGCTGTCAATAGGCTCTTCCGAAAAACCTTGCGACTACCAGCAAAGATTCCAGGCCTCATGACTTTAGACGTAATGACTTTAGTGCAGATATAATGTTTTAATATGGTTAATGCCTAATCCTGGTTTTGGATTTTGTACCTTAATTTTGATTGAGATTTCAAATTTACAATGAAACCTAAGAGGATGTGTGTATAAAGAGATACTTGCTTGTCACCTTGCTGAATAGGCAGAGAAACTGCCTCACAGTGCAGATAGATAGATAGATAGATAGATAGATAGATAGATAGATAGATATGGGGTATTGAGCCAATTCCATACTGAAGGCCAAATATAATGCCAGCATATTTTTGTTAAAGCTCATACTGACAGTAACTAAACCTTAGGAGAGGCATTTCAACTTTTTAGAGTTGGGAGGGGGGGCAACTATACAAGAACTAGGAAACTACCAAACAATTGGTGGTGGTTGGGGGGAAAGGGATGGAGCTAGCAGAAAAGGGCATGGCCTTCTGAGGGAACATGGAAGGCCAAATTGGGAGAACAGTGGGGCTGGATTTGGCCTTCAGGCCTGAGGTTCTGCACCTCTGCTATACATGCCTACTTAGAAGTCCCTTCATTTTTCAGTGGGGCTTACTCCCAGTTAATTGCATGTAGAGTTGCAGCCTTAAACATGGGTCATAATGTAATGCTTAACCATGTTCAAAACGAATTATGGTTTGCAACCTACTTCAAACTACAGTTCCACATCCTAGAATGCAGCCAATCTTTAATCATGATATACATGATATACATCACACATAATATTTAACTGTGGTTAAGGAAAGGAAACCATAGTAAAACATTTATATCTGCAGATAGCCAGTACTGAACTTGGCTTGTGCTCGTGAGAAAGCCTGAGATCTAGTCTATGTATGCAGGATAATCAGATGGAATGCACTATTTCAAATGGCAGATAGGGATATCTCATTTATTTCATTAAATTACTTCTACCCCACCCTGTATCAAAACTTCTTGAGGAAGGATACAATCAATAAAAACAATTTGACATCAAATCATAAAACTACAGCAACAATAGTCTAGTATAAAATCAGCTGTAGTGAATCAAACCAAGCTATGGTCCTTTAAACCCAAAAGACTTGGTACCAAAATGAAGCCAGAGTTGGTTCCAGCCAGGCCACTGCATGGGGGGTATTCCATAACTTGGGCATCACAGCGGAGAAGCCCCCCCCCCTTATGTCTCTATGTGATGTATCACCGAGAAGGGTCCTCTTGGCAGAATATGTATGTTTCCCTGTTGTTTTAAAAAAATGTCCATAGAGAACTAACATACCAAGGGAAAAGTTCTAGTCTAGCCCTAACTCCTACTTACACAGAGGTTTGTAGTTTTTGTTTCTTGTGGGGCAAGGAAAATCATAACGACAACTTCAAGACGACCCTGGCCAGGTGTTGAGGGAGGAAGGGAGAGCGAGAGAGGAAGAAACTAATTTAATTTGTTTTAAAGTTACCTCACAGGCCTACCTTGCAGGGTTGTCATGAGGGTAAGAGAGGGGGGGGAAATGAATTTAATTTGTTTAAAGGTTAACTCACAGGCCTAGCACTGGCCTGCTACTTTAAGATGGTGGATCCGCTTCCCTACTATATGTTATTCAGTTATCTGGGCAATGCTGGGTATATTTTAAAAACATTTTTAGGTTTGCATCTTTTTTAGCTGGTAGAAGGGTGTTGTGTGTCCTGATTGTTTTTGAAGTTTAGACGGCTGCACCGGCCAAGGCATGATGGGAGGTGTAGGCTTTTCAGGTAAAACAAAAAATGTGGTTTATCACACAGCTCTAATTTAAAATACAGTTCTTATTAACACAATTTTCCATTTATTCTAACAAAACAATTTACTAACTCAACCAAACTAAAAAAAAAACAATCAACCTAAAGGTGAAAAAGTTGCATAGACACTTATTATATATCAAACAAATGGTGTAAACATTATTCACGGACCAGAGCAACATCAGGCATATCAGCTAGTCGAATATAAAAAGGGCAGGCATTAATATGATCCCCCATTTGGAGCCATATGTGGTGCAGTCCATTCTACCACCTTATTCCATTCTACTTTATGTGTAGCCCAGGGCTATTTGCTACAAGACTGTGTGTTCTTAATATTGTCTTTCCCCAATAAACCACTGAACCTAACATTCCAAGGTCTATATAACACCTGGAATATGGCTTAGTAATTTTAATGGCAGCAGCAATTCGTCTCCCAATTTTGAGGAGCAGCTTACATAGTTGCATTTATATTGTTTAGTATTAACATTTACATGTTAATGCTACATGGTACATGCCCTATTTGCCAAAAAGTCACTTGCTAAAAAGCTGTTAGTTAGTTTTCATTCTTTAATTGTAAATTATATATCTCATTGCATACATATATAGTTGCTGTTGGCCTGGCCTTGCCCACATTGCCTCATTAATGGAAACAGCTTGAAACACAGAAGTCTTTCAATGTATGTAAATAAAACAGAATCATCTACCTGAGAGTTAATGTTCTCTGCTTTTAAGTGTATTCTAAATCTAATGTTTATATTTACAACATAACATCCTGTTCGTTCTCTCTCTCTTTTTATGGGCAAAAAGCTAAGCAAGCTCAGGCAGCTGTTTGATGTTGGCTTCAAGTGTTATTAATTTCATATTCTATTATTCTTTTCACTGTAGCACAAGTGAAGCTGATGTGGAGGCTGTCATGGATAAGTTGTTTGATGAGCTGGCTCAAAAACAAAATGATTGTACGTAAGTTAATTTCTCTTGAAAGAGAATACATTTAGAACACAATGCCCAATCTCCACTGACCAATTAATAAGTTCCACTGCTGTATATGGGTTGATGCCACACTCAAGTGGCAGTCATTGTATCAGCATTTTGTCTAATTTATGTGTTGAATCATGTGCTATTATTCATCAAGCTATGCATTTCCTATCTGTAAGAGATGAGTTTTATAGTAATTATCCAGACAAGATTGAGTCTTTGTTCATGTTCCCATAGTAACTAGACCAAGGATTTTAAAAGTACAAGGCAGAGAGCTGAGAGTGAATAAAGCGTGCGGAACCATTGCAGACTTCACATTTGAAGAGCTATGTGACAGAGTGAGTACCCAGTCAAGCCTAGTTCAGTTGGGCTTTTCAGGCTTTTTCTCCTATGTTTATCATAACCCAGCTCCAAATAAGCCTTCAGATCTCCTTTGAGTCTATTAACAACAACGACAATAAACAACAGTAACAAAACTTGAATTGCAGAGTAGAAAAGGAACACTGAAAGGATGAGAAAGCATAGTACAAGAAGTTTCTTCAAAGTGACATGTGACATATAATTCAAATGGCAAAATAAAATTCTGGAGTTTTCTAACGTATTAATGCCCTAAAGTGATTCATATTTAGTTATTTTTTTTAAAAGTGCTGCTCACTTAAGTAAGGAGCATAGGATATTAGTACTTTTCTGAATCAGACCAAAAATCCACTTAGTACAGTGTTCTGTTTCCAGGAGTTGCTAGCCAAAATACCACTACAACCAGGGCAGGCAACACTATACCCGCGGGCACAAATGCACCCCTAGGCGCAGTATCCTACCCCTCACAGTTTTTTTTAAAAATAAATTAACACAGTTTCCTACCAGAATTTAGAATTGCTGTGAAATACATTTCTGTTGGTGCTGAAAACTTTAGGTTCAAAGAAGTTGTTTAGGGTGTTAGAATTCAGACGCCAACGCCGTCATGTATTCAGACTTTGGGGTAGGTTACTTGTCTTTTGCCACACCTCCCACGTGACCCATTTTGTGGTAGTGCCCAGAACAGCTTCTCAAATTGCCAAATGTGCTCACAGCACAAAAGGGTTGCCTACCCCTAGACTAGAAGCTCAGAAGTAGGACATGAAGAAACACTCATCCCTTGTTGTTTGTCCCAAGCATGTAGAAGTCAAAGGTATTCTGACAGTTTGGGCAAGTTCTGCACAAGCTTTTCCACACCACTGCTATCGTGAATTTGTCATGTTCAGCCTTGGGCTTTTTCTTTTACCCTGCAGTGAGGCTTAGATAAGACTTTCACTTAAATACCTTCTCAGCTAAGGACTTGCAGGCTATCCTTACACTCCAAGGTAATCACTCACAGGTTGATTCCTGTGGGATGTTGTTTGCTCCAAGAGTTTCCCTCTGGACCTGAGCTGAAAATATAGAGATGCCAGCCAGGTAACTTACTAAAGAAGCCTGCAGCCTTTATGTAGGGCCAAAACTGACTGATGTACGTCTGAGCTGCTGAGGTTTTACAGATAAAAATGTTTGACGAGACTCTGGTAGCTAGTTTACTTGATAAGACAAATAAACAGTAAAATACTGCTTTTTATACTGTATTTTGTATTTGTGCTTTTAACCTGTTATTATTATTATTATTATTTATTTATTTATTTATATAGCACCATCAGTGTACATGGTGCTGTACAGAGTAAAACAACAAATAGCAAGACCCTGCCGCATAGGCTTACATTCTAATAAAATCATAATAAAGCAATAAGGAGGGTAAGAGAATGCACCAAACAGGCAGTATAAAAGTCAGAACAATTCAAGTTTTAAAAGCTTTAGGAAAAAGAAAAGTTTTTAGCTGAGCTTTAAAAGCTGCGATTGAACTTGTAGTTCTCAAATGTTCTGGAACAGCGTTCCAGGCGTAAGGGGCAGCCGAAGAAAATGGACGAAGCCGAGCAAGGGAAGTGGAGACCCTTGGGCAGGTGAGAAACATGACATCAGAGGAGCGAAGAGCACGAGCAGGGCAATAGTGTGAGATGAGAGAGGAAAGATAGGAAGGAGTTAGACAGTGAAAAGCTTTGTAGGTCAACAGGAGAAGTTTATATTGGATTCTGAAGTGAATTGGAAGCCAATGAAGAGATTTCAGAAGTGGAGTAACATGGTCAGAGCGGCGAGCCAAGAAGATGATCTTAGCAGCAGAGTGGTGAACAGAAACCAACGAACTGATGTGAGAAGAAGGAAGGCCAGTGAGAAGAAGGTTGCAGTAGTCCAACCGAGAAATAACCAATGCATGAACAAGAGTCTTGGCAGAAGAGACAGACAAAAATGATCGAATCCTGGCAATATTATACAGGAAAAAACGACAGGATTTAGCTACTGCCTCAATATGAGGAATAAAGGAGAGCGAGGAATCAAATATAAAGCCAAGACTACGAGCTTCCTTGACTGGAGTAAGTGTAACATTATTGACAGTAAGAGAGAATGAGAGATGAGGAGAAGGTTTAGGAGGAAAAACAAGCAATTCAGTCTTTGCCATATTAAGTTTCCAACGACGATGAAGCAACCAAGCTGAGATATCTGAGAGACATGCCGAGATACGATCGTGAACATCTGGAGAAAGATCCGGAGATGAAAGATATAATTGTGTATCATCGGCATACAGATGATATTGGAGGCCATGAGATTGAATAAGATTACCCAAGGGCAACATGTATAAAGAAAACAACAACGGGCCAAGCACCGAGCCTTGCGGAACCCCTACTGAAAGGGGAAAAGAAGAAGACGAGCTGCCGTTAGCCAACGCACTGAAAGAGCGACCCGCTAGATAGGAGGCAAACCAGTTATTATGGTTTTAATTTTTGTGAACCGCCCAGAGAGCTTCGGCTATTGGGCGGTATAAAAATGTAATAAATAAAATAAAAGGGTAGCATTAGACATTGCCTTCAGTGGAATCACTATGGCAAAAACACAAAAAGAAACCAACAACTTACTCCTATGCAGTTATATGTGGAGATGAGTACCAATGAATTCAGTGGGGCATACTACTTCGTGCAATTTTAAACTGTACAATATTATCACATAACAAATATTCAGAGCGCAGTATTTAATTGATTATTCTACACTGAAAAGGATGAACATGCACAAAAACTCTGATTCATTTTGAAAATGAAATATAGATCTTTCTTTCTTAAGCCACTCAAAGCCAACCCTACCTTTCAGACTGTGTTTTCAGTTATAACCACCCACATGATTTATACAGAGGTTCAGTCAGGGCATATGGCCCCAACACTCATACATACACACCCAAGTTTTGCACACAAACTGCCAGTACGCATTAATCTACAACCTGGTACATATTTTGCATGTTCCAGCTATACAGTTAGGTAAGTTTGTTGCATGCAGGATTCTGGAGTCACAGCAAAAAGTGTCATGAGTTCTTTCTAACTTAATTGTCTTACAAAAATATAGATCTGTTTAATTAAATTGGGTAGGATCCAACTGTGTCCCAGCACTAGCACTAATAACATTGTGCTGTCATAAACTAATGTTTGTGCAATGTAACTAGCACTTGTTAAGGCAATGGAAAATTGCCACTTTTTGCCGTTGTCCTCGCAAATGCTAGTTACGTTGCACTTGCTTTGGTTTATGCAAGCACAACGTCATTAATGGTAGCACTAGGGCAAAGCTGGATACTACCCATTATGTCCTAAAAGATCATAAAAATCATAAATGTGCTAACCTCAAATAATATACAAAGTGTCATGCCTGATTGAATGTGTGTGTGTGTGTGTGTGTGTGTGTGTGTGTGTGTGTGTGTGTATAATTTCACAACCTATATTTGGTTTAAGGTTCTAGATGCAGCACAGCTAATGGAAGGAGAAGTTCCACTGAATCATGTAGAACAATCGCATTCATTATACAATCACTTTTCATATACTACCCTCATCATATAACATATAAAAAGTAACTTAATTTCTCTGCTTTTTTGTTCAATCCATTTAATCTAATTTCACAATTAGTATCTGTGTATATTGTAAATTAATATTGATCTTATATGTAAATACAGCATAGACCTGTTTTTAATACCTTAATGTATTCTTATTATTTTTCTGACTACTTCTTTAGAAAAAAAAAACTTTCAAACATGTTTATGTATAGCAAATACTGCCCTCTGATGGCAGTATGAACTTTTTAAATGTAATTAAAGCTGAGTACTGATTGTGTCTCTGCAGCAGGGCTGGGAAACTTGTGGCCTTCCAGATGTTTTGGCCTGCATCTCCCATCAGCCCTAGCCAGCATAGCTAATGGTGAGGGATTGTGGGAGTTGTAGGCCAAAACATCTGGAGGACAATTAGTTGCCCACACCTGCTCTACAGCAACAGGACTGACTTTCTCATCCAGCATAAGTAACTAGATGATTGCACAAAATAAAACCACTTTATGGGGGCAAAAGCCTGCCCACTCCATTTACCTAATTGTAGCAGCTTCTTCTAATAGTTGATTCCAGTCCTAAGGAAAACTTGCATTTTTTTTTCTTTTAAAGGGCTACATGAACAAATGTGCATGCCTTAACTTTTGGTGTACTAAAACATGTATTTTTAAAAAAGCCATTTCTGTCCAAATGTGCTTCAGTCATGGACCTGTGGTGGGGTGAGCAGGATATTTATTTGATATCTACCCCTTATTTGCACTGATTTTGGTGTGATCCCCTGCCATCACTATTCCAACACTAGGAGCTGTCTGTAATAATACATGTGGGTGAGTGAATGAATCATCCTATACATTTCTGTGCCCACAATGTCTGAACATTGACTTCCACAGCTGTTGCTCTTGTGGAAATGATGTGTCACTGTGGTTGTACCTTTAGAAAGACTGGCACACTTGTTACATTCTCCATGCAAATGATGATGTTGGATGTTTCTCACAAATCTGTTCTGTATTATGCAGACTGCCCCTTACTCTTCCCATGTCAACAGGGTTTGTTCATTACCAGGTACATCCTACGTAAAATAGGAAAGCCCACAATAACTAAAATCAACTGAGCTGCCTTGAGTATTTTACAGCACAAAAAAGTAGGATATAAATAATCTAAATCAATCAATCACACCAGGCAGATTCAAGAGATAACTCTGTTTTCCTGCTTTCAGTTTCTACTTCCGTGGTCTTTTATGCCCCTGTTACTGCTACTACTACTACTGCTCATAATAATAATAATAATATAATCATAATCATAGGGCTGACTTTGCCTCTTTTCTTTAGATACAAAAATGTTCAAGGCTATCACCATATGTTACTACTAGAAATAAATTATGAACAACAGAGCAATTTCTTAGAATATTACAACATTTAGGCAGCTCTAAATATTTAAATAACTTGAACTGAAATAATGATAGCTGAATATCTGTTAACTTGACAGTTAAATGGAAAATGAAGTGGACAGCTCAATCAAGCAAACTAAAGTAGATTAACAGCTTGGTGAGCCTGAATTGGCATGAATGCATTTTGAGTTAGTGTGACATCGATAAAATCCTACTTCCCAGTATTAAGAATTAGTAATAGAAATCCACAATGGTCTTTCATATCATCAATCATTTATATGACTGCTGTAAGACAGAAAGTCAAATCATTCATCACAAGCGTTAATATTAATATACTTATACAGAAAGAAACGCGTTTGTTTTTCCCTGATAAGATGCTCTGAAAGTTGAAGTGCTGTAAAACAGATATAAGTTTGTTATGTAAATAGGACCTGACTGACCAGCTAAATCCTAAGCTGGTTTTGATCAGAGAACTGCAGGAAAGGGTTGGGAATAAGGATGAGATTGAAACAGTGATGGAGAAAGTGGAGTTTTGGTGGTACCATCTTTTTTTTAAAAAAAAAAAAAGGTAGTAGAAGTGAGGCTAAAGAATACCATCATGAGAAGGTGGAGCTGTACCAGGTAATCTTATTTGAAACTTGAGGTGGAGTAACATGCTCAGAGATGGTGCTCGCTGAAGAGCCATTGAGTATTCAAATCAAGTAAATCAAGTTATTCATAAGGCAAGTTATGTGGCTTCAGAATAATTAGCTCCTGAAAAGTAGGCATTGTATTGAGGCTGCTACTAACTGATACAAAAGCATTAAGCTCTTCAGAAAGATGGCACTTGCACAATAAATTATCCCTACATTACAAGCTTTGTAAGGCCCAGAGTCCTAGAAGTGATGTGCTAATCAATCTTTTATACAAAGCAAAACCTTGAACTCCAGATATGTTCCAGTCTGGCTCATTCGAGGAAATTAAAGAATTACCCAACAAATTTAACTGAAGGATGCTGTTGCAGAGTAACCAGCTATAATAACTGGAGTCTGAATTTATACAGCTTTTTCACTACTAGTTACGAAGGACCTTGTTATGTGTGTTCACCGCACAACAGCTCAGCACATTGTGCATGGAGAGTAGCTGTAGATCAGTGGCAGAGTTCACGATTTGCATTCATAAGGTGGTCCCAGGCTCAATCCTGACACCTGTTTCAAAGGATCTCTGGCTGGGAAGGGCATCTGGCAGAAACCTGGCTTGGTATAATGCAACGTCTGGTGTTCAGAGGATCAAGCTGGATCCCAGACTTCCAGCAAATTTATGGCAGTGTTATTTTTCAAGTTCAAAGTAGGTTGGCTTTATACAAGGCACTTGGATTTGTGTGATATTTAGGGTCTTGTGTTCTTCTTTCAAAAGATTTTTTTTTAAAGGATACAAGTTGTTTTGGCTTATTCACAAGCCCAAGGGGTCCTCTTACTGTTAAAAGCCTTAACATAACAAAAAATCTCTTTGCCTTTGAAGATACACAAACTCCATTGCCAATAAAATGCCCAGTTCTGTATCTCCTCAGCAGATGTGCCCAACACCCTCACAATGCCTGCAAGAGATCATCAGCTGCACGATGGGCAGCTGGCAAGGCTGAAGTGATGCTTTTGAGAAGCTCTTGTGGCAGGGCACATCTTTTCCCATTTAGAGGGTCTAATTCAGTGGCCCTGGAGAATTTCCAAAAAATAATGAAGCAAAGATCTTCTGTCACAATGCTTCTGCTCCTCTGTGCAAAGGCAGCATTATTTGGCCATAGAGCCAGTCCAGTAAAATCAGTAAGTATATTGTATGCAGACAGAGCTTCATTTCAAAACAAAGTTTAGTAAATACCTATAGCTTTTTGCATTTTATTGTTATCATTTGGTGCCCCATGTAGCACACGAGGGTTATAGGTTTCCATCTTTCTTTTCTGTGGAATGTTAGACTAGACTATTGTTTTCTCTCTTTCAAATCCTGTTGAACAGGGGTAGGTGCCCTGGTGCCCTCCAGATGTTCCAGACTACCACTCTATAATCCCTGACCATTGGCCATGCTGGCTAGGGCTGATGGGAGTTGAAGTCCAAAACATCTTGAAGGCATGAGGTGGCTTATGCCTGCTGTATAGTTAGTTCAGCATGCAGTAATTATCTACTGTGAACGGACCATTCCAAACTAACACAACAGATAGAACTTTCATATTTCAGTGCTTTTCAGTGAAGTCTATTCCTACATTCAGCTGCCAGCTATAAAATGTAGAAAAACAAATTATATACATGCGTTTGTGAAGAAATTCATAGCCTTCCTACTTTCTGTGTTTAGGATTTATTATATTATGATATCCATCCTTGAAATTTCTGCTTCATATATAAGGTCTTGTTGTAGTTGATGGCCTGTTTGGGCCTACTTTATTCTAAAGTAAGTATAGCCTAATGAGTATACCCTCAATAGCATAACATGTACCCCCGAATAAACATGTATAAATTTGGCCAGTATGACAGGTGAATATATTTCAGAGTACAGAAATATTCTTTCCCTTAAATTCTGAGTCCGTTCCACACACCCCACGCCACCCCATTCTAGCTATGGAACAGTTTTTAATCATCAAGATTCAGCCTTGGTCTTTTCTATCATTGATATTCTGTAATACTATTTCATTAATTCCCAAATGTGGCATGGCATACTGAGTGATCCATGAACCATCTTCTATTTTGTATCTTGTAGATGCTGTTTTAATTTATAGAAATTATAATCACGTCAATCTGATGTCAGATTTAATTATTTCAGGAATGCATCTACTACTGTCATACATTTCAGATTCATTTATACACAGTATATCTGCAATGTATATTTGCTTGAATGAATTCTTTTTCCCAGTCCTTGGAGCTTCACTAACTGATTTAATTAGAGTTAGTTCACGCATCAGTTACACATCTGATATTATTGCATTGTGCTTATATGCTGCTACTAGATCTGTCCATTTCTTGTAGCCCTTGTGTCATTTTGCTTAAGGACCAGGATTCTTTTCTTTCCAGATGCCATCAGTTAGACAGATTCAGAGGAATTATCATTATTATTATTATTATTATTATTATTATTATTATTATTATTATTATTATTATACCACCCAATAGCCGAAGCTTCCAGGGCGATTCACAAAAACTAAAACAATTCAAAGTGTAAAACAAACAGTATAAAAACATGTTATAAAATACACATTAAAACGAATTAAGACATACCATACATGATTAAAACATCCTGAAAACATTCAAAAATTTCACTGGGTAGGCCTGCCGGAATAGATCAGTCTTTATTGCTTTTTTAAATTCTAAAAGACTGTCAAGTTGATGAATCTCCTCCGGCAGGCCATTCCATAGTCTGGGAGCAGTGGAAGAAAAGGTCCTCTGGGTAACAGTTGTTAATCTAGTTTTTGCTAGCTGAAATAGATTCTTCCCAGAGGACCTGAGTGTGCGGGGCGGATTGTACAGGAGAAGGCGATCCCGCAGGTAGCCTGGACCCAAACCATGTAGGGCTTTAAAGGTAATAACCAACACTTTGTACTTTGCCCGGAAACTAATCGGCAGCCAGCGAAGAGATTTTAAAACTGGTGTAATGTGGTCACCCCTAGGTGTACCAGTGACCAGCCTGGCTGCGATATTTTGGACTAATTGAAGTTTCCGGACTAGGCACAGAGGTAGCCCCATGTAGAGCGCATTACAGAAGTCGAGCCTCAAAGTTACCAGTGCGTGCACTACCGTCTTCAGGTCTTCCAACTCTAGGAAGGGGCTCAGCTGGCGTATCAGCCGAGGCTGATAGTAGGCACTCCTGGCCGTCGCATCTATCTGGGCTGTCATTTGGAGCGACGGATCCAGAAGCACCCCCAAGCTGCAAACACAGTCTTTCAGGGGGAGTGTAACTCCATCCAGAACCGGTTGACACACCTCCAAACCCAGGTTGTGGCTTTTGACAGTGAGCACCTCCGTCTTGTCTGGATTCAGCTTCAGTTTGTTTTTCCTCATCCAGCCCATTACCGCCTCCAAGCATTCATTCAGAGGAGACACACTATCCTTAGCTGGCACTGTTGTCAAAGGCATAGAGAAATATATTTGGGTGTCATCAGCATACTGATAGCACCCTGCCCCATGCCTCTGGATGATGTCTCCCAGCAGTTTCATGAAATATTGAAATATTTCAAGAAAGTGGAAGAGTTGGGACCAAACTAGATGTTACGTTAAATAAATTATTGCATTTGTGTGTTTTTTTCTTTTATTTTCAAAATGGCAGCCATAGTGGGTGGGGAGGTGGGAGGGATCAAGATTGAGACCCATGTGCTGGTCCTGGTGAAAATCCCTAGCCCTGAAGCTGCTATTTGCCACAGGAGGGAAACCTCTGTTTGTGCCAATAGTGCCCTCCTGGAGGAAATACCAACTTTGGATGGGCGGTAATTTCCACTTTTAATGCAGCATTGGGGTAAGAATTAAGTCCCCCTCTCATTGTACACCATACTCCCAGTCTTAATCAGCCTCTCCCCATAGCTGTTATTCTGTCACTTAACATCAAATCTGATTTGGAAATAATTGTCCTAGAATTACTCCTCTTTCTTTTTTTTTTTAACCTTATCCCAAGTGTTGACATTTAGAGGAAAGAAAGTACCTGGTTTAGTCAGTTAGAACAAAACTCACAAGGTCATTCAAATCCTTGGGTTCAGTTGCTCTCTCATTTTGGAGATGCCAATGCAAATTAATTCTCGATTTAATTAGCAGACCATAAACTTAGCCACCAACTTGAGGAACTCATCGCTTACTAAAACAGCCCCTTCACTTGATGCAAAAAAGAAAACATTATAGGGAGGATATTATTCCATTGTATTTAAAGTATGGTGTGCGGCCTTTTGCAGGTTTTCTGATGTGTTTCATTTTTCCTTTTCTGTTTCAGCCACTTGGAGCCAGTGATTATTTGGAAGTAGCCCAAAGTTTTGACCTAGTCTTCCTTCATCACATACCTCTATTCACAATGGCAAAAAGGACCCAAGCTCGACGTTTCATTACTCTTGTTGATACTTTTTATGACAAGAAGGTAAGCATTCAGTTTGTACGTTTTTACAAAATGAATGAATGCATCTTGAGTTCTAAAAATAACCAGGATAAGATTAATGTATTTTGTAATGCAAGTTAGATAATTCTGTGTTCTTTTACACTTGTTTGCTGCTTTGGAAATTAGCTACCATATAAGATGAATGGGAGGTGAACAAATCATAGAACAATTTCATTGGTATATCTAGCAGTACCAAATAATAGCCCTTCTGAAATCACCCACATGTTGGCTACAATCACTCCAGGTGACTGTTCTGTCTTGTTTTTCTATGTTTTCCTCTAATTTCACCTAAATGCACTCATTCCCAGTACCCCAAACATCTATCGGTCATTCTTCCAAAGTGAACAGACGGGTAAAGTGTTAATGGATTTGCCCAAAAGTGATATTAATTTTAGAAGAAACAGCCAGTCTCGGCTTTAGTCTGAGTTGTGGGACCTCTAATGAAATAGTAATGATAAATGCAGCACTTAACTTGGATTTACAAAGGTTTCAATCATGGAAGCAAAATCAGCAATATTAAAACAACTAAAAAGGGCTCTTTGTATTTAAGCTGATGTTTTAAAAAGTAATGGAAGACATTAAGCTTCACCCTATGTGTGATTATAGGCACGCACTTAAATATTTATGCAATCAGGAAATATCGATTGAGATTAAAACCTTTTTCAAGAATGTCCTAGCAAAGAAATTCACCCAAAAATCCTTTGCTCCAGTTCAGCAAGATACATGGGGGCATACCTAGATGATCATTTATAAGTTCCATTTAGATTTTACTCATTTGTTCTGGTTAGGGATGGGGGTGAAATTAATTTAGTTTGCATTTTAATATGAACTGACCCCAAACTAGGATTTGAACCACAAAGCAATTATCCTTCAGTTTTTGCAGTTTTCCCAATTTTGTGATGCAAAATGTATACAAGATGTACATTAGTGATAATTGCATACAAAAAATGCGTATGAATTTTTGTGTGCCCGAAAATATGAATTTATATGCAGATTTTAAAAAATCACAAACTGATGTGGAAACAGAATAGAATGAATTTGTACTTGAAAAAAATGCAAACATAGAAAACAAAACAGACAAATTCGCCCATCTCTAGTTCTGGTGGATTAAGATGACTTTCCTCAATGTAACACTTCCTGGGGATTTTGCAGAACTCAAACAGCAACAGTATGTCACTGGAAGTATGGTGATATACACACAAACACAGACACAGAGCTTAGCACATCTCATCCATAAAGATTGTCTCACAAGTGTCATATGCTGTGTTAGCTATTGGCTGTGACCTTGCAAGATGGGGCCTTCTGGTAGCAGCATCCCATTTATGGAAAGTCTTTCCCAGGGAGGTTACGTTGGCTCTCTCATTTATTGTCCTTTAGATGGCTCATGAAAAACCTTTCCATTGCACAAACGCTTGCACTTTATACATCACAACTGTGCTTCTGCAAACGCTTGCGCAAACATAACTTTAGTTGGATTCTCCTCTTGTGCATAGTTTGGTACCTCGTTTCTGGTAGTGCAATATCATTTGCTCCAGCAGAATGATACAGTTGGATACTCTCTTAAGGAGGCCTGGCATTGCTTTCGGAGCCCTTGGACAGCTGGGCTAAGATGTTTAAGTGGCTAAAAGGAACATGACACTGGTACTGCTGGATGAAGAGATTCTTAAAAGGGCTTAGATCTGCATCTCAAAGAGCTCTTGGGACATCTCTCCACAGTCCCCCTTACCTGCCAGGTGAGAAACTGACAGGAATAGAGAGCTAAAAGACAAGAATAACACACGTCTCCCTCCTCTCTCGGCTCTGTCCTATCACAAGTCCCCACTTGACTTTTTATTCCTTCCAGTCAAATCACTAATATTTTTTTTTTAAATTGAAGACAATAAATCAACTAAATTTTCCAGAACTGAATTTAATTTATTTACTAATGCATAACCAGTCTGATCATTTAGAATGTTGGCCTAATCTATAGATGAAAATACCATTTTGGTTCGTTTCCCCCCACAGATTAAGACAGCGATTAATTTTCAAATGCATTTTCATTTCATTTGTAAGCTAAGTGGTGTTCAAAAGCCTTCAAATGAGATGTGCCCATAATGTTGGCATATGATCTTTAAAAGAAGAAGGAAAAGAAAGAGAAAAGAATGGCCAACTATTTTGAGTTTGAGGATATTTATTGTGGACAACTTTGACAATAAAACACCTGGCCCATGACTGTGTCAAAACCTGGTGAACTAGACCTAGTGGTGATAGTGTTGGTACAGAACATTTATAACTGGGTTGATAGCTAGTAACTGAGGGCTGAAGAATGATGGTACTATTGCACTTAATATTCTACATTGTTATGGAGAGCTACTTATACCAGTGAAAATCAGAAATCATTTCAGCTGTTGTCTGTATCAGTTGCTACTTATACCAGACAAAATGAATACACTTTGGATGCTGCTGTATTTTTTTAAAAAAAGAGAGAGAGAGAGAGAGATTTCTCATAATTCAAATATAGGAATAGGAGTTACAAGTGACAGCACCTTCAGCCATTTGCCTCTCTTCCAGGTGCGTATTGTCTGCTCTGCAGCAGCTCCGCTCCAAAGCATATTTGTTCTAGAACACCATGATAGTGGACTGGACGAAAGCAGGGTGATGATGGATGATTTGGGGTTGAGCCAGGTAAGCACTATGAACATCAGTGCTTTTGTTGCAAGAGAGCACTGGCACTATTGTAAAACAAACCACCCAAAAAGCATTTAATGGGTCATTCTGTAGCTTTCTGGCAGGATCGACATAGCACCTTTTCTTAAATTATAATTTAATGTAATGCTATTCATAAACGCTTAGTACCAATCAATTTTAGCATAATTCTAGAGATTCTTCCCATCCTTATTATGCATTTGTTTCTAATACGTTAGAAATATCTGGTCAGGCTGATGCTTTAATACAAGTCCATCAGATTCACTGGGACTGCACTTAGGTTTGTATATTGCACTTGTTTTATTCAAGACACCATGGTGGGAATCAAATTGTTGTCCAATAAAAGGAGTGCTATACATCAGGATGGGCAAATCAATCAAGTTAGATCCCACTCACTTTCTCATTTTTCCAACATTATGTCTGCTCTGTCCCATTTCTGCATCAGTTTGCGAGGTTTTTTTCTAAAGTCCCAGACAAAAATGTGTATGTATTTTCACGTATATTCCTCCGTATGCAGTTTTCCTAATATATGCATTTTTGCAAGTGATTTCCCGATATATAATGCATTTTTCTGTGCATTTTCCTTTCATATATGCATTTTTGTGCATATTTCTACCTATTATGTGAACTTTTCTACATATTTTTTATTTGTGAACTGCATTACAAATTTCAGAAAAGTGAAGATATCACTGTATAACTGCATTCTGGTTCATGTGAATTAGGAATGTACACATTAAAATGCAAACCAAATGAATTTCTCACCCATTATTAGCTAAACACTCTGGGTTCACACAGGAGGAAGCTGATACAGCTTCCCAAACATGTATACAGAGCAAACAGAATGTTGCAGACATTCATCCACTATAGTTTGTATTTATATTCATATAATATAATGTTTATGAACATGAATCTCTGGTAGGAAAAGTTACATGTGAAATGCTGAGCCCTAAATCATTACTGTCTGTGCCCAGTGGCTACCAATGTTTGTCCAGTAAAAGTAGATTTCCATAATAAGTACTGTGTTTGCTAATAACATCCCTTGCATATTGCGTGAAGGTCAATGCGGTTGCTTATAACCATGTTTGAAATGTAATTAAAGTGTCCCTGAACCTACACAGCTTAGGCCTTGTGTTGCTAATGTTCTAGTGTATGCTACTGACACATTGGGCCCTTTCAGAAGACACCTTAAATCATGGCTTTTACCATAGTGGTTAAGCCAGAAAGCCAGGCTGTGTTCAGAAGACACCTTAAACCACGGCTTTAACCATGGTGAATAAGGCTCTTTGCATTATTCACCATGGTTAAAGCTGTGGTTTAAGGTGTCTTCTGAACACACCCTGGCTTTCTGGCTTAACCACCATGGTTAAAGCCATGGTTTAATGTGTTTTCTGAATGGGCCCACTGTAGGCTCACACAGCCATTCTTTTCCTCCTACAGAATGTCATTCATCCCATGGTAACACCATACTTGTAGCATGAATAGGGCACCATGTTTTCATATGGCAAGCCAACACAAATTTAGAAAGCCTTGTCTTACAAAACTAGCCCTTTCTTCCAGTCCAACCATATTATAGAATTTGTGAAACTGCTCTCGTCTTCGTCTTGCCATGAGTTGGAATGAGGGGGGAAATCATGGGGGTGGGGGGGGAGAATAGTTTTAAGAATCCAGACAGTTCACTTCTGGTGCAGGGATGGGCAACCTCAGGCCCACGGGCCATGTCCTGAGGTTCCCCAGAGAGCCCTCCCCCCAGCCCCACCCTCTTTCCCCCAGCCACTGTTCATGTTGGGGTTTCCTGGCCTTTGTGCAGTTTCCCCTATTCTAAAAGGTTGAAAGGACTCTCCTAAGGCTTACTTGCAGGCAGTCAGAGCTTTAAGCTAAAATAATGTTGGCTTTTGGTTGTGTGGTTTTGCCCCTCTTCTTTTGCCCACCGTTGGAATGGGCCCCCTGAGAGGTGCTCTGAAATGGAATTGAGCCAACCCCCCAGCCAAAAGAAGTTCCCCATCCTTGTAGTAGAGTTCTTTTGTGGGGGGCAGGCAAGTATTTTTGAAAGGATAACACTTTTGACTGTATGTATGTAAAGCACAAATGCCTGTAAAAAATTGCTGGCACCATCTGCCCACCACTATTAGATATTGGATACTGCCCACCACTAATTACATCATTTGCTGGGGAATGTGAGTGGGAGGGTGCTCTTGCACTCATGTCCTGCTTGTGGGTTTCCTGTGGGCAGCTTGTTGGCCACAGTGTGAACAGAATGCTGGACTAGGTGGTCCCTTGGCCTGATCCAGCATGGCTCTTCATATGTTCTTATGAATGTGTGTGGTCTGGGCACTGTGACGGATGTTTCTGTTCCGGCAGGCTTATCCGGTGGAATTTTAGAATGTTTTTAGGATGTTTTAATCATGTATACTATGTTTTTAATCAGTTTTTATGTGTTTTATATTCGCTGTTCTTCCCCGCCTCGATCCAAATGGAGAGGCGGTTAAGAAATATATTATTGTTATTATTATTATTATTATTTATTTATATAGCACCATCAATGTACATGGTGCTGTACAGATAACACAGTAAATAGCAAGACCCTGCCGCATAGGCTTACAATCTAATAAGTTGTAGTAAACAATAAAGAGGGAAGGAGAATGCAAACAGGCACAGGGAAGTGTAAACAGGCACAGGGTAGGGCAAAACCAACAGTGTAAAGTCAGAACAAACTCAATATTTGAAGGCTATAGGGAAGAGAAAAGTTTTGAGCTGAGTCTTAAAAGCAGTGATTGAGTTTGTAGTTCTCAAGTGTTCTGGAAGAGCGTTCCAGGCGTAAGGGGCAGCAGAAGAAAAAGGACGAAGCCGAGTAAGGGAAGTGGAGGTCCTTGGGCAGGCGAGAAGCATGGCATCAGAGGAGCGGAGAGCCCGAGCGGGGCGATAGTGTGAGATGAGAGAGGAGAGATAGGCAGGAGCTAGGCAGTGAAGAGCTTTGAAGGTCAGTAGAAGAAGTTTATATTGGATTCTGAAGTGAATTGGAAGCCAATGAAAAGATTTCAGAAGTGGAGTGACATGGTCAGAGCGGCGGGCCAAGAAGATGATCTTAGCGGCAGAGTGGTGGACAGAGACCAGCGGACTGATGTGAGACGAAGGAAGGCCAGAGAGAAGAAGGTTGCAGTAGTCCAACCGAGAGATAACCAGTGCGTGAACGAGAGTCTTGGCAGAAGAGACAGACAAAAATGGTCGAATCCTGGCAATATTATACAGGAAGAAACGACAGGATTTAGCTACTGCCTCGATGTGAGGAGTAAAGGAGAGCGAGGAGTCAAATATAAAGCCAAGACTACGAGCTTCCTTGACCGGAGTAAGCGTGACATCGTTGACAGTAAGGGAGAATGAGAGGTGAGGAGAAGGTTTAGGAGGAAAAACTAGCAATTCAGTCTTTGCCATGTTAAGTTTCAAACGACGATGAAGCAGCCAGGCTGAGATATCTGAAAGACATGCCGAGATACGATCGTGAACATCTGGAGAAAGTTCCGGAGATGAAAGATATAATTGTGTATCATCGGCATACAGGTGATATTGGAGGCCGTGAGATTGAATGAGCTTGCCCAAGGGCAGCATGTATAGAGAGAACAACAACGGGCCAAGCACCGAGCCTTGCGGAACCCCAACTGAAAGGGGAAAAGAGGAGGACGAGCTGCCGTTAGCCGACACGCTGAAAGAGCGACCCTCTAGATAGGAGGCGAACCAGTTATAGACAGAGCCACAGAGTCCAAGGTCGTGGAGGGAATCTAAGAGAAGATCGTGATCAACCGTGTCAAAGGCTGCGGTTAGATCAAGGAGAATAAGAACAGAATAATGGCCTTTAGACTTGGCAGTAAGAAGATCATTGGTGATCTTGGTAAGGGCTGTTTCAGTGGAATGCAAAGGACGGAAGCCAGATTGAAAGGGATCCAGAGCAGAGTTATTAGAGAGAAAGTCAAGACAACGAGAGTAGACCAGACGTTCCAGGATCTTTGAGACAAAGGGCAAGAGGGAGACAGGTCGGTAGTTAGACAGGGATAGTCGATCAAGAGTGGGTTTTTTGAGAATGGGAGAGACTGTAGCATGTTTAAAAGCAGAAGGAAATGAACCAGAGGACAGAGAAGAATTAATGATGTGAAGCAAGGACGGGAGGATAGCGGGGATAAGATTAATAAAGACGCGAGAGGGAATCGGATTGTTGTTGTTGTTGTTGTTATTATTATTATTATTTCTGGTTTAGGAGATAAGGAAGACGAGTTTGAAAGGGAGTGAGGAAGAGCTAAGAGTGTACCACAGTTAATAAAGAATGGTTTGCCTTCCATATTCATACCATTTCTTGATCAAGGACCCCCTAACAACACAGATGTAGTACATGTACAATATGTCCTTTATTTTCTGTCTCCTTTTTAGCACTTCCTACATCTTTTGTTTTCATCTCTCTCTAGGATTCGGCTAATGCACTTTCTATGTTTACGGGAGAGGAGGAGATTTTTGCCTTTCAGCGTACCATCTCACGACTCACAGAAATGCAGACTGAGCAGTACTGGAAAGATGGGGACAGGAGCAAGAAACCATTGTAGCTGAAAAGCAAATGAAAACAAACACAAATAGTAATTGAGCAGAGGAAAAATTCTAACTCAAGCATAAATTATTTTTGAACAAGCACACTGACCAATATTGCACTTTATTCCTCAAAACGTTTGCATTTTTTTAAAAATAAAATTGTTAAAGAGTAAGGGCTTACTTACTGGAACAGTGGTGGGAATGGATTTGTGCCTGTTTCTTTGTGAATGTTTTCTCCAGCCTAACATGAAGTCTGTAGTGGCCAAAAATCAAAATCCCTTAAATGAAAGATGTAAACCAGGTACATTAAATGCATGTTCTAGCACTTCTCCATCTCCATTCTTTTGATTACAAATAACGTCTAAAATTTCACCTTGAGTAATATTAGTGTAAAATAGTCATGTACTTATGTGCTCCTAGCAGCACAAGGGACAGCAATGCTTGTAGGCATTCCAAGTAACATAGAGCCACTAACAGATATGCTCACAGAGCACCTGAAGAAGGCCCTCTGTTGAAAATGTTATTGTACACTAGTGAAAAAGCCCGTCATACGACAGGTGTATTTATTTTGTTAGGACTTCTTTGAATACAATATTTTTGGTATACACTTTTGTAAGATTTTGAGCCAACTTCTTCCCCTGTTCTTTCCCATCAATAATTTTTAACTTTATGTCCTCAGACCGTCGGACTCTGAACATTGCCACATACAGTTGTCCATGGGTAAATACCGGTTCTGGCAAATAAACGCCTACCTTTTCTAATGTCTGTCCTTGGGCCTTATTGGTCCGTCTGCTAGGCCAGAAGGTCCTGGCAGTTATTTTTCTGGAACTTCCCTAGAAGGCCGCAGTTCCGAGAAACGTCCCTAGACAGCGCCAGAGGGCAAAAACTATAACTGGCTTGGAGGAGCACTGGGCTTTTATAGAGAGAGATGTGGACACAGGTAGCGGCAAGTCGTCCTTCAGAAATCCCCGTCTCGTGCCTCTCCAGCCCATCACCATATCTAGGCATTAGTTCAGCATTTCAACAGCCTCATCTGACACAGATGCCAAGGGGAAATAGAGTATGAAGTGTCATCAATGCATTGACAGCACTTATCTCCAAATAATACATTATTATTATTATTATTATTATTATTATTATTATTATTATTATCATCATCATCATAGCCGAAGCTCTCTGGGCGGTTTACAAAGGTTAAAACACAGAACATTAAAAACAAATATACAAAATTTTAAAACCATGAAAAGCATAAAAACAGATAACATACAATAGCCATCTTTTCTGGGTCAGTTAAAACCTCAACATATGCTGTTAAATGCCTGTGAGAAGAGAAAAGTCTTGACCTGGCACCGAAAAGACAATAATGTAAATGTTACCTGGACTTTTCTGCACAAATATGATCACCAGAGGACATTAATAATGTGCACATCCCATTGAAATCAATGAGAGCTAAGTAGTAGCAAGAAAATAACTTGTCCCATGGGACTTAACCCTAACCTTTTTCTGCATTGGGGGCCCATGTTTACTATGGTTAGTTGCTCCATAGATTTATATACTTGGTGTGTAGCACATATTTCCATTTCTAACCCTCCTATGCATTCTTATGGAGCAATCATTCCAGATCTAGGAATGCACAGCTGCTACAGAAGGCCAACCTGGGCTTGGTGCTTCATGGGGGAAGGCAATTAATTATTTCTATAATTACTGTGATTGCAAATATTGAAACATTAGGCAGGGAAACACCTGTAACTAAATTGTACATGCAGGCTCTATGGCAATTATTTCAAAGAGTTTCTCTATCCCAACATTAAATACAAATAAGAATTCTTATATCACATTATTTGCACAATAGAATTCCACATAAGTCACTTACTCTTGGTTTAATTCTATTGACAACAATGGAATTGCATCAGTGGGAATGGCTTGTAAATCTGATCTTGTTGGTACAGATTTTATGTTCCTTAATGGTAACTAAGTTGCTGTGTAAACATCTGATACTGAGATGTCGACCAAAAAATTTTGGGACACCGCTGAAGGACGTAATTTTATGTAGAGTGAAGATGACTTTCCTTAGATTCTGATACTTTGCAGGCTTCTGGATAGAAAATCAATCTCAATCAATCTTGGTGACTTTTGAGGAATATGGGTGGGAGGGTGCTATTACACTTGTTTCCTGCTTGTGCATTCCTGGTCAACAGCTAGTTAGCAACTGTGTGAACAGAATGCTGGACTAGATGGACCCTTGGTTTGATCCAGCATGGCTCCTCTTAAGTTCTTATGTACACATAGCACTCAGGTTCAGATTGTCTGGAATTTGATAAGAATTGTTTGAGCATATTCTACATTATGTCATTTCTAAAAGCTAAATATAATGTCCAAAATCTTGAAAGGATACCAAACCATTTGTTAGAAAGGAGTGTGATCTAGACAGTGCATAACACTTGAGAATTGAGCATTGGATGATGCAGAGTCACTGAGGCGGCTTCAAAATGAAGATTTCTTGTGGAATCGCCATGGTTCATTCACTCACATTTTACAGTGTCATCCATTTGTTGTCTGTATTTGCCCAATCCTGCTTCCATCTTTTTTTTTTACCAGAGAAAGTTCAATTTGTTTGAGAAGGGTAGAAGATTAACACAATATCCACAGGTGTAGATGTCCAAAGTGCTACTTTTCCGTGTTTTGAAGAAGTGTGTTTTTGATATGGGCAGCAGGTGCACCTATAATAGCTCAGCACACATTCAGTATAACTGGCACTGCACACCATTTTTATCACCCTTTTTTAAAAAAACCAAAATCTTTTAAGAAACACTAAAGCATTTTCCTCTCTCTCTCTCTCTCTCTCTCTCTCTCTCTCTCTGTATATATATATATATATATATTAGCAAAATCCACTTAAATTAGTCTTCTCCAATCTGGAGTGCTTAGTGCTCAGATTATACCATCAAGTCATGGAACGCAGTGAAGGGAAATCCATGGGAGCTATGCCTCCTTAATAGTTTTGTTAGGCCAGCCTTTCCCAATCTGGTGCTCTGCAGATGTGCTGGACTTCAACTCCCATCAACCCCAACCAGCATGGCCAATGGTCAGGAATGCTAGTACAAAGAATCTGCAGGGCAGCAGGTTGGCGAAAGCTGATAAATAGTGTTATTGTTCTAGATTCCTATAATATATACATTTTAAAATGATTGAGAAGGAAGAAACATTTTTCAGTCATAGCCATTTTAGCAAATTGGTTTGTGGGAATAGAGAGAGGGGAGACCCCTTCTCAAATAATGCATAAATTACCAGTAACTGTGCTGGTGATGGATTTGAACCCCCCTTCCAGAATTTCTAACACAGGGCTGGGTGGGTGGGGCTGTAGATGTTGATGGACCTCAACTCCCCATCATCCCTGACCATAGGACATGCTGGCTTGCACTGATGAGATTTGGAGTCCAACAACATCCAGAAGACCACAGGTTGTCCAACCTTGCTCTAATAGAATTGTAAACCTGTGTCTGGAATGTACTCACTTGATCTGAATGTTCCTCCGTACAAAAAAATTTTTTTCAAGAAGAGATTTATCTGCTAGTCTGCGATTAGCAATGTATTCCTGGCTTCAACAGTGTCACTTGAGGCAAAGGTGGACCTTCAGAGGAGTATTTTCTCTCTGTTCCTTTACCAGGGGCAGTTCATTTTGTGGGAACAAGGGAGAAGGCCTTCTCATGGTGGTGACCAGCCTTCCCTATAATACAGCCTCCCCACCCCTGGTGCCTTCCAGATGTATTGGACTATAGCTCCCATCATTCCTGACCATTGGCCGTCTGGTGGGCACCAGAGTGAAAAAGGCTGGTGTTGATGTTACTACCGTTCCAATGCCAGGTTAAAACTTATTCATGTCCCCAGGCATTTCAAAGTTGTAACACTAGTTTATGTGTTTATGCTGAGCTGTTTTTATGCTTCTGGTGCTGTTTCCTTCTATTTGTGGCATGAGCCTCGTGTGGCGCAGAGCGGTAAAGCAGCAGTTGCTGCAGCTGAAACTCTCCCCACAGCCTGAGTTCAATCCCAGCGGAAGCTGGTTTCAGGCAGCTGGCTCGAGTCGACTCAGCCTTCCATCCTCCTGAAGTCGGTAAAATGAGTACCCAGTTAGCTGGGGGAAAGGTAATAACAGCCGGGGAAGGCAACAGCAAACCACCCCGCTATAAGGCCTGCCAAGAAAACGTCAGCGAAAGCTGGCGTCCCTCCAAGAGTCAGTAATGACTCAGCGCTTGCACGAGAGGTTCCTTTCCTTTCCTTTCTTTTAATCTTTTCATGCCTCTTGTATACCACACTGGTATCCATTAGCGGGAAGGGTTATTAAAAATATTTTTAATCAACAAACAAATACGTATGAAGCAGGTTGAGCAAGTTTAATAAACAAGTATGAAGCAGGCTGAGTGGTGTGTGTGTGTGTGTTGGTCTTTTGTGATGAAATAAGACAAATCATTTCCCCTGTAATCCCATTTCTTTGTGACTCCCTATATTCTGTGGAGGTGAACTTTTGATGCCAATTACAATAGCTCTGCTAATTTTGCTTGGATTTCCATATCAATTGCAGTGCTGAGAGCATTGTAAGTTATTTGTCTGAAGTGACAAAGAAGCAAAACATTTCCCTTTCAACTTCCTAAAATGCTTTTATAAAGAAGTTGAAAATGAATGAGCCTGTAATTATGGAATAGGGGACTTACTGAAATTTTAACCTCACCTATTTTGAAATATTTTCCATTTTATATAAAGTACTGAACTGAAATCTACCTAATTTTGCTTTCCCTTCCCCCATTATTATTATTATTATTATTATTATTATTATTATTTATTTATTTATTTATTTATATAGCACCATCAATGTACATGGTGCTGTACAGATAACACAAATATCAAATACTCATGGCCAGGGCCAGGCAAAGCTGGTAATAATAATTCCTACATAGGAAATGTAGGCCCCATTTCAAACTGCTCATTAAGTATTTTTAATCAGTTCTAGATACATATGAACTAGAACAATTTATTAAAAAAGGTAATGGCAAGCACTTTTTTTCAAGATGTATATGAGACATCACTTCTTCACATTCAGAAATGCTTTACGTGCTTTTCTTTGGGCAAATTCATCATCATCAACAACAAAATCAAGCAACTTTGCCCAGGGGGACTTGGAGTAGGCCCCCTTAAAATCACAGGCCCATGCCAACTGCCCCCCCCCCTCTGCCCAGCTCTGCTTATGGCTATTGCATCTAAATCCTCTGCATTTTTAAAGCTTACTAGAGCTAAAAAAAAAAAAAAAAGACGTAAGGGTAGGATCCAGACTTAATGGGACTTGAATTAGTTGTGACAAACTTAAGTCTGATTTATTTCAATGGGTCTACTCAGGTATAGCTAAGTCTGGATCCAACCCTCTTTCTTTAAGCCTTCATGATTTCAGTTTCAACTTCCTTTCTCATAGGGGTAAGTAAGCAACATTTGAATCTTCCTAAATAGTTACTTTCTAAGATTTGCACTTTTAAAAAAATTTAAACCCTTTGTTTCTTTTTTCCTGTGTTATGTGTGGATGTGCAAGTGGACCAGTATCACACTATGAAAGCAAAAGTTCCTTTTGTAGTGCCAAGATCAGCCCCAAACTGCCTTCCATTATTCACACAACCCCCATAGCTGTGTCACTGGCTTGCTGTTCACACATATCATTTTCACCATGGAAATAACTCTGCCCTCCAGTTTTGTAGCCTTTGTGTTAATGTGGCCATGTAATTATGATTCCATGGAAGGTAGGTAGGGTGTAGACACTTCACATGCATACGAACCAGGGAATCAGCATGCACAGCTCCCAGTACTCTGCCTCGCCAACCACCAACCTCTTGGAGCACTGTATACATGAAGCCCCTTTTTCAGACCATGCTGTAGCTATGCCATCTTAATATTCCAGCCTATGGAACAACAAGCCCAGCCCATATCAACGAGTCATTCGAGCAATCCGAGATCACCACCATAGAGACTACTTGCAGAGGAAGCAAGAGAAGCCATAAACCGGTGCCCTCCAGATGCTTTGGACTACAACTCCCACTGGCCTCAGCCAGGATAGCTAACGTTCAGGGATTAGGGGAGCTGAAGTCCAAAGACATCTGGAGAGCACCTGTTGCCTACCCCTGCTCTAAAGCATGAGGATCTGTATCTTCAATGCTTCACCGACAGGTGAGCATGTTGGTGTTCATGGTTCTTTGCAGGACAGACGGTACCTTTATGCTGCCATTGCTGCATTTTAAGGGAGATCAGTAGTGAGGAAAGGACAGCCTGGACACTGTCCTTCCTCCCTAATATGTTTGCCCAAAGTCCTAGCAACAAGTCCTTACCCCAATTTTCTACAAGGTGTTTTTTTTTACTCCCAAAAAACGAGTTTCCTACAAAAAATGAAAAGAAAAAACTAATGGGAGGAAATCAGTAATCAAAGCCTTCCTCCCCACTCCCTGCCCCAAAGAGAAACCAACACTGGGGGAACTTATGCTACTCAAGAGGACATTCAGGGGGTATTTATTAGTAATTGTCCAGCTGTGCTCAACAGGAAGTTATAAAAACCAGCAGGCTCTGCAAATAGGAAACATTTCATTAAAGGCACAGGAGCCCCCAAAAGCCTTAATAACTCTTTACTTGTCTGCATTGTCTCAAGCTGCACTTGAGTTTTATTGCCCCCACCCATCCCAAATCAGATGTGAACAAACAAAGGAAATAGCACACAAAACACTGGCCTGCAATGAATTGACAACACTGTTGTCTGGATTTCCTATAAAAAGCAAATGAACAGAATATGGCAATTCCAGAGAAAAGGGCTACTGTGAAAACAGCCATGCCTGGACAAAAAGAGTTCCAGGAATTCATTTATTTATTTTATTGCATTTATATCCCACCCTTTTTCCTCCAAGGAACCCAAGGCGGCGTACATAATTCTCCTCCTCCGCTCCATTTTATCCTCACAACAACAACCCTCAGAGGTAGGTTGGGCTGAGAGTCTGTGACTGGCCCAAAATCACCCAGTGAGCTTCCATGGCTGAGTGGGGACTAGAACCCGGATCTACCAACTCCCAGTCCAACACTTTAGCCACTACACCACACTGGCTCTCAGGTGCGATTATAGATGCTATCCTATTGCTACCACAACCTGCTTTATCACATGTACTCCATTCCAATCAGATTTATTCACAATAAAAATAATAAATAAATGCAGTTCCACAGCATTGTAACACAGCACTGAAATAATATATTCCCCCAAAACATTTTAAAGTAGAGAGAAGTGATAATAAAAGTCCCATTTGAAATAATAAAGTTATACATTTGAAATAATGCGCAGAAATTTATATTTTGTTATTCCTCTTTGAAAGCTGGAAAAATGTATGCAGTCTCACAGTAAAATTACAAGAAAGCATACAGACATTGAGAGCATTCACATACTATAGCCTTCATATGACAGCATCTAGCACCACCAAGTGTTCAACTCAATTTGTTTGCAATAGCCCAATAAAATACATGTGGCTTTTCCTCTATCCCCCATGGCTGCTGTCACTGTCCTACTCGAGAAACTAACTTTATTTATTGGCCCATTTCAAGGGCAGGAGCCCTCCCATATAATAAAATTCACGTTAAATGCATATAATAAAATTCATAATAAAAAAAACCCAATGTGGTAATACAAGCAGCCTATGCCCCACAAAAATGATCTTTAAGTGTGAAACGCTGATAAGGGTGCAGCGAGACCTTACGGGACTTGATGGCTTTAAAAGTCACACTGGTGACCACTTAATCCACTTAGTGCTAGAACATTTCCATTTTTTTAAAAAAAAATCTGGCTGTTGTTCCATGTGAACTCCATGGGGCATGTCAGTATCGTGGTCAGGGTCAGTGCTATGGTGGCTCAAAAGCCAAGGTTTGCTCCTGCCACCGGCACAATGCTATAAATGATGCACTGCTAGGAACCAAAAACACCCATTTGTATACGCAACTTTGCCCGTGTAGCTTGAAATTGCACCTATGCGGTAGACTTCAGCTAGACATGCTGAGAACAAGTAGAGAGGTGGATGGAAGGAATCTCTCTCTCCTGCTCCCTATTTTTTTCTGGCTTCTCAGTTTGGTTTGTTTGTTACTGGGACAGATGATCTGTCCAGTGTGGGCTGCATCAGGCAAGGACAGAGCGAAAGGCAAGGCAACAGGGGCACCTGCCCACAGGACAGCTCATGGAATTGGTGGAGGTGATACAAAAGCACGGAGGAAGAGAAGCAGGGCTGTTGACTGGCTGTAAGGGAACCTACGTGGCAGGGACCAACCACTCTCAGCCATCTTACTCTCATATTGTCTAAGACAGGTGGGAAATGTGTGGCACTCCAAATGTTCTTAGACTGTACGATGCAACCTGCCCTCAGGCCAGTCTGCCTCCGCTTTGGGTTAGCTGTGCTCAGCTTCAGCCCTGTATTCAACAGGTATAAGAAACACTCAATATGCCCAATTGGTTCCGTTTATCCATACCAGAGAAGTACCCAGGAAATATGAACACTATTGGTAGCACAGAAAAATGAACAACACAATGTATTTTTTTAATAAAAAACCCTAATTATATGTTATTTAATACAAGAGATGTTATGTCTTATGATTAATCACTCAGTTCTTGGTCTCACACTGCCTACTCTAGCCCTTCTAATGCCCACTAACTAGATGTAGCTATATCAATCCCTGAGCCCCTATCTCACCAAATAACTGTCTGCTCCCACCTTCTTTAAACTCAGTCTCAACACACACACACAAGCCCCTCCCACCTTTCACTCACTCTCTGCCATACAATTAATCCTAACTTACCTGGGTTCTATTTGACACAGCAAACACATATAAAAAATAATGCAGATACAACACAGCAAGCATTGTGATTTTGTCACAGGCTGCAACTCTCATCAGCATGGTTTGGGTCCCTCCTGGTCTACTGTAGTGCTGTGTGAAGTGAACATATGTACTTAACTTATTCTGCTCTGTCAGCTGAACATGGCGCTTCCAACATCAGTCCCTGCTTATGTCTCAGCCACGCCAGCTCTCTTGCCCTGTATAGGCTGGCTTTCCCACTTTGCACTTTCCAAGGAAACATCTCCACATTCCATATCTTGACATATTGTGGGGAACAGAAGGCGGACATAAATAAGATGATGGCAAAAAATTTGGTTCTTTGCAGACTAGGGCTGCATTTTAGCACTTATGGCCTAGATAAAGGATGAACTTCTTGTGGCCCTCCAGATGCTTTGGCCTACGATTCCCATCAGCCCCAGCATAGCCCATGGTGTAGGGTGACCCTATGAAAAGGAGGACAGGGCTCCTGTATCTTTAACAGTTGTATTGAAAAGGGGATTTCAGCAAGTGTCATTTGTATGCATACAGCTCCTGGTATCACAACAGTTAAAGCTGCAGGAGTTCTACTAGAGTGACCAGATACAAAAGAGGGAAGGGCTCCTGCAGCTTTAATTGTTGTGATGAATAGGGAATTTCCACAAGCGTTGCATACATACAAATGACACCTGCTGAAATTTCCTTTTCTAAATTACTGGTAAAGATACAGAAGCCCTGTCCTCCTTCTCATATGGTCGCCCTACAAAGGTGATAATGGTGATGGGTGATGCAAATTGTAGGCCAAAACATCTGGAGGGCCACAAGTTGCTCATTCCTGCTCTAGATACTTCCCATCAGAGCTCCTGAAAAAGATGTTGGTCTGTATGCTAGTCTAACCCTTCTGTTCTTGACTAGTAAGTGGCCTTCTCAGGAGCAGCAGCCAGACTGTAGCTCCCTCCTTTAAAAGGCCTTATTTGGCCCTTCTCTGTTAACACTTAGAAAATTAATAAAGATCTTCTGTTGTTGTTGTTGTTGTTGTTGTTGTTGTTGTTGTTGTTGTTGTTGTTTTTATTTCAACAGCCTTTCCATGTCAGTTGGATTGTACTCTAGTCTTGGCCTAATCTACACTAGGGTGACCAACTGTCAGGATTTCCCCGGATTTGTCCTGGTTTTTGTTCTTTCCATGGTGTCAGGGGGGATTTTCTATAATTTCCAATAATGTCCTGGAATGACACACCTTCCTCTTTAAGGCTGCCATTAGCATGGCAGGAGGGAGTGACATGCTTTCTTGAGGCACATCATTCCCCCACCCCGAGCTCCAATTGAGGTCTTAAAGGGGAAAGTGGGTCATTCGTGGACATTATAGAAAAGGCCCCAATTGGAGTGGATGGTGGTGGTGCAGAATGAAATCCTTTCCCCTCCTCCACTCCAATCAGGTTCTTTAAGGTGGTGGGGGAATAACGTACTTTCTGCAGGACTCAGAAAGCTGCTTCCCCACACACACACACTAGGTGTCCTCTTTTTTGGTTTCCCAAATATGGTCACCCTAATCTACACCAAGCAGGATATTGCACTATGAAAGAGGTATATAAAAGGCAGGAGCCACACCAAGCAGGATATAGCGGTATGAAAGCAGTATGGGCCCCAACAGTTGTCAGTGCTCTTCAGTATTGCTGTAAAGCAGTAGTACGACTCCTGCCTCTTATATACCACTTTCACACTGCTTTCATAGAGCAATATCCTGCTTGGTGTAGATTAGGCCTTAGTTTGCTCCTGGGTCTGGGATTTATCTGCCTTTGCTGCTGTGTAATTGTTATCGTTCATTGAACATATTGGATTTTTAAAACAACAACAGTATTTTTAATTTTTGATGTATGCCTCTTTGAGGGCCTACCCCACCCAATGTAACTTATACATTAAAAAAAATACATATACACACAGCACTACAAGGGATGAAAAGAGTAATCTACAAATGTGGTTACCTGTCATAACCCATTTCCCTATCTTGCAAAAACCATGTATCAAAGCAAGGAAGGGAAGATTATTCTAGGATACTGGAAAGGTAGGCCTTGGGCCTTTCACGATAGATTCTCTGTTCTTTCATAAGGTCTGCTCACTGGGGCTGTTCACAAGTAATGGTGGTAAATCGTGGGTTAATTAACCTACAATTTGCTCTGCATGTTCCACAGCCTTTTTTAATATTCAACCCCCAATCAGGGATTGCTACATGTTGTCCAGATCCAAGGAATATAGGTTAACTGTGGGTTAAAGAAGCAACGGTTAATATAACTACAAACTATAGCTTAACTCTGGGTTGTTTAACACACGATTAGCCTATGGCACCTTGGTTTGGGCATCATGTAGCAATGCCCTCTGGCCCTGACCGGGGATTGAATATTCAAAATGTTTGCAGTACATACCCAGCACGCAGCACAGCACAGCAAATTATGTGCTAATTAACCCACAATTTGCCACCATTAAGTATGAAACACCATTTAAAGTTAACCAGCATTGTATAGTCTATAATTTCCTTTTGCATTTACAAAGTTTTAATAAGAATCACAGGCAAGGTAATCCTATCACTCCCAGCAGACCAGAATGGAGGGAGGAGCAGAGATCCTTTCGTTCTGGTCTTACATTTCCCTGCCAGTGGAGCAATGGGCTGGTCTGAGTTTCTCTCCATGTTGGGGGCATGATGGAGGGCTGGGAGGGCATTGGATAATGTATATCCAGAGCTTCTCCTGTTCTGCCCATACCACATCCTCAATCCACCCATTTTCTCCAGTTAGAGATCTCAGGGAAGAGCTAAAGAAAGGGGCACCAAAAGTTGGATTTCCTCCTCCAAGGTTGGAGCTCTGTCTCCATCTTCCAAGGGGAAGATCCGATCTTTCCTAGGGAGAAGAGTCCCGGGAGCTGTACGACTGCGGTCAAAGTGAATATAAGATGACAGTTTATTTATTACATTTATATCTATCTCACCTTCCTTCCCCGGAACCCATGACAATATATAGACATGGGGTTCCCCAGTGGACTTCCATCCAGGCACTGACCAGAGCCAAGGTTGCTGCATGATGTCCTTTCAGACCCTGTCCTGCGATCATTACAGACAGGTATTTTCTAAGAATGCATTAATTAATTAATTAATTAATCTATTTGTTTGGCTTTATAGCCCAGGAGGCCTGTAAGTTTTTTGATGTGAATAATGAATTTACAGGAGACCTATAAATTAATGGGAATAATATATATAGAAAAAACCCTGAAAGTTCAAGATTTCAAACTGAAATTTGTTGCAAGTTTGAGCGTGGCCACAAGGTGGCAGGATCAAATCACTATATTTGGGGAACCTTTTCGTTTTCATTCCATGAGTGGATTTCTTGCATTGTTGTTTAGTGGCCCTAACTAGTACTCTGTGCTGTCTTAAATATTCACAGACATCACCATTCTAGTAAATCTTTTATGTTAAGCATCTCCTAATGTAACGCCCCAGGGCCTCTTCAGCTAGATGGCAGTGGGGGTCACAAAAATTCTCACGAATACAGGGACTGAGGGGAAAACATGTTAGAGTGTTCTGTATTAACAGAAATGCTTACAGCCCCCTCATTTTTAAAGATAAAGAGGTAAAATTTGGCACTGTGGTAGCGCTTAAGGAGAGCTTTAGCCCCACCAAATTTGAATCACATCAGTTCATACTTACATCTGCATAATTTTATAGCTAAAGAGATGAAATACAGTAAAGGGATAGCTCTTAAGGAGGGCAAGCCTTGGCTCCTTTCAGGGTTTTCTGCCTCAGCCAAAGAAGTGTCAGGCGGCAGCGCTATCGCTGCCAAAGGCCTATGAGGGAACAATGTGAGGGCAGCACTTGGAGTACTTTTCGCAGAACACACAATAACCTCACACACCATCCATGTCACTGCCGGTTTTTCACGCCACTCGCAGGCTCCGCGTCCATTGCAGCAGCAGCTTGAAGAATTTGGGAGGAGTTTAGCAAAGACTTTTTGGGCTTCCTTCCAAGTCAAACACAACCCCCCTATCCAGTCATCTAAAACATATACTTAGCGATAGAATAGGAGCCTGAAAACAGATATGGGAGGTAATGGCAAAGGCTGGGAAGCCATTAAAAGCTGGCCGTTGCACAAGTCATGGAAAAAACCAGCCACACGTAGTTGCCAACACCTGGAAAACCTGGCAAGAGGACACTTGCTCAAACAAACCGAGAATCTGAGGTCAGAAGGTTTTGTGTATCATGTGGTTAAGTGTTAACATTTAAATCTAGCTTAGAATGAATGAAAAGGGAAAAACCAGATGTGGGGAGGGTGGATGACTCCCTCCTAGTATAAGTGCACTTTGACACGTAAAGAAAACCATAAAACATCACCACTGGGGCAGGTTTAGCAGCAGCTGCTTAACCAATCCAGAGGAGGGCCAACTTTCTTTACTGACCCCTGCTCCTATGCCTTTAACAAGAATTTGGTTGGCTGACATTGTTAGCAAATAATCATTCAGATCTCCCTGTCACATGGAAAGTGTCACCTGCTGGGAGGTTTTTCAGAACAAGTTGCTGTTAAATGCACAAAAGCAGTTCAGGCCAGTTTTCTTCAAGTCCATTGGCAACCCAAGCTAGCAATGATAGATAAATGAATAAACAATAGGCTGGAAGAGGGCCAATAAACTTAAGTCAATCCTGAGAAGGCAGTGGTGCTAACGGTGGCTGGTTCTTCTGTATGAGAAGGTGCTGTTCAACCTGTTCTAGAAGGGATTGCAGTCTCCCATGAAGGATGGGGTGCTCCTTGACCGGATGTAGATCCTGGAGGACCAAGTGGCTTCCATGGCATGGAAAGCCTTCCACTAGATATGACAGCCTAGCTCTGGAGCCAACTCCAGGGTTGACTACTGTCATGGGTTATACATGAGTTATACCTTTGAAGACTAACCAAAGTAGTGGTTAGATCAAAACAGGACCACTAGGCTACTAACTGGGACAAGATGCTGGCAATATCTCAAACTAGTGCCTTGACTTCCAGAGCTATTTTAGATGAGGCTAAGCCACTATATCTCCTTGTTTTTGTCACAGAATTGAGATCCGAGCACTACACAAAGAGTGTTTCCTTTCTGCTTTTATACTACATAATCTCTAGGTGGCAGTGTGGTATAATGGAACAGCACAATTACACAAGTGAAAAATGGTCATCTTTCACTTTCATAAATAATACCGCTTTTTCTACACTCTAAAAAAACTTGCCAAAAATGCTATTTAAAGCCTGAGAGAACACACGCATACAATAAATGCCTTGTGTAAAAAGCTCCCTGACTGTTTATGTGTTGGTACTTTCTATTAAAGCTCCTTGGAAGGGGCCATACCTCGGTGCAATAGAGCACCTGATTTCCATGCAAAAGGCCCCATGTAGGGGTTAGGAAAGAATCCTACCCGAAACCTTGGAGAGCTGCTTCCAGTCAGTGCAAACAATACTGATGGGATTATTTAGTAGTGATGTCTCCTGCTTACATCCATAAAACAAATCTTGAGTTTGCACACAAACATGTGTGCAAATCTCAAGTTTGCACACAAGACTTGATTGCTTGGGGTTCGTGAAGCCTGGAGGTCGATTCATACACAGTTCCTGTTATCTCTCCATGTTGAAAAGCAGTCTTTATATCTAGGTGCCTTACTCACATTTTTCTGGAGGCTGCTAGACTCAGGAGTACGCCAATAGTGCTGTGTTTCACAACAGGGGCAACTGTTTCATCAAAGTCTTCTCCATACGTCTGTAGAAAACCTTTGGCCACTCGTCTTGCCTTGTAGCATTCCACTTAACCTTCTTCCCTTGCTTTATCTTGAAGACCCATTTGCATCCGATGGTTTTCTTACCCGTCTGTAGTTTGGCTAGGATCCACATCTTGTTCTCGTGCAGGGCTTCTATTTCGTCCTGGGCTGCTTCCCTCCATTGGCTGGTCTCAGACTTTGGCATTTGTTCAATTTTCTCCAAAGTTGATGGTTCGTTGGATGATTCCAACCTTGCGAGGTGGGACAGGTGTCAAGCTGGCATGCCGTTGTTGGGTCATCTGAGAGCTGATCTGCTTTCGCAGTATCTTGCAGCACATCTGTCTTGGCAACTGCATCCCCATCCCCTTCTTCAGCTGTATTGCCCTCAGCCTCTGGTTTGCCTCTTACATCATCTATCTTGTCTTCCTGCTCCATATCTGGTTCAGGTTGTCTATCTGGCAGTGAGAGATCTGACCTCCCTTTCCTCCCCCCGCCCTGCTCACTCTCTCTGACTTCTGCCATTGTTGGGAGAGCATGGTTTGCTCTCTTGCTCCTGCTAGTGTAATGGAACACAAAATGGACTGATGAAACTCTTTTTTAACTCTACACTGCACCTGCATTGTATATGTAAGAACGTTTGTGAGTAAAACTGTTTTCTTTTCTTCAGTAAAGGAAGGTGGTCTCCTTTATTGTTCTAAGAGAGCCTGTGTGCATATGAGACTGTTAAACCATCATTCAGTTTTGCTTTTTTGCTTTTGCTCTGCTAATTGCCTTTCTAACAGGAGGCATCATTACTAAATAATCCCATCAAATACTGGGCTAGATGGACCAACGGTCTGACTCAGAATATGACAGCTTCCTGTGTTCCTATGTACATGGCTTGGAAATTAGGTATCTGAAGAAATGCCTCTTCCCACAATATGTCCATGTGCGAAGGGGAGGCTCAGGAGAGAGCCACTTTGATGGTGATGCCCCATATATGTAACTCCTTCCCCAATAAGGCTTGTCAGGGCACCTACTTTGTTATCTTTTTGGTGCCAGGCAACAACCTATTTTGTTTCTTATTTTGTGTGTGTGTTCTCCCAGGCTTTTTATGTTCTGAAACTGTTTTAATTGCTGCTTTAAACGCTGCTTTTTAATTATAAAATTCCTTTTAATTTGTTTTATTGCATTGATTCTGTTATTGTATTTTGTTGTTATAAACTGTCCTGGGAACAATTTTTAAGCTGAAAGCCAGTGTAGAAATGCATCATACAAACAATGTGATCATGTGGGCACTAGAGTTGCTAGCATTTGTGTATAAATGTTTGGGCACATCCCAATTGCTCCCAAGCATGGACCAAGCTCCATTCACCTTAGTGACATTGCAAAAGTGACATTGCAAATACCCCTGAACGCATACAGATGGCTTTCTTCTGTGAAGAGAATGGCCCTCCCCTGACCAAGCTTGCAATGATATCTGTTCATCTATGACTTGCCCTCAGCTTGCCTGCCTAGAGGATGATAGCCCTATGCAGACCATTGTCTATTATATCTTCTATTTCAAGAGTCCTAGAAAAAAATTGCCATTTTACAGATTGGAAAACAGATTGAAAGGCGGTGATTTACCCAAGGAAGCCCAATGGACTTTTGCTTGGCCAGGGTTTTGTGCAAGACCCAAAGGCCAAGTCCTCGTTCTATTTCAGGGGTGCACAACCAGCAGCCCCCCCCCAGGGCCTTAGTTGTGTCCCTGCCCCCCCCTAATGGCACCTTGACCACCACCCCTGAATTCCCTCCCCCAGTAATCCTGATCCAGATAGCTCTTTCCGTGTTGGTAAAAGAAGCAAGGAAAGAGCAATCTGTGTCAGCATCACTGAGATGTGTGTGCATGCAGCCCTTGGAACCAAAAAGTTTGTGCACCCCTAATCTACCTGAACATGGTAGCTGCTAGTTTATGCTGAACAAGTAGTTGTAGTGCCAAATTACAGTACAGGTTATATGCAAACATGTCCAACTGTAGTCCACCAGCCCTTTTTGAAGAGGAAAAGCAGCTCTTGGAGAAGGAGACAGGTGGCGGAGCACCAGAGAAGCACGGGGTGTTTAAACCTTCCCCTACCCACAATCACCCACTCAACAATCTCTACAGCAACCTATTTCAAAACCCTCAGCGCAGGAAAGTGGCTTGGGGGCCAGCTGGACCAGGAAAATGGTGGATGCGGAAAGGATCCACCACTTCTCAGTCCTGATCACCTGTTCTGGGAGTAGCCTTTTCTTTTTGAAAAGGGGGACATGGTGCTACAATGAAATGTGTTTGTTCTCTGACATGTAATTGTTACTCTAATAATACAGAGACAAAGTTCTAGAAAATACAATAGTGAGGAGTTTGGTCTCTCTCTCTCTCTCTCTCTCTCTCTCATGGCTGATCTTAGCAACATATCAGGCTATCAATCTGGTTACAGCCAATGGCTTCGTGCTTCTATTATAGGGAGAAAAAGAGCCCAACTATAGGCACAAACATAAATTCCATAACAAAGTGGCTAGATTCTCAGGGTAACTGGATTATAGTGATAAAGGAACAGAAAGCACCGATCTGAAAAGAACCTCAGTTGGTAAGCATCCAAATGATAAATGATAAAGGATAATCTTTTTTTTTTTTTAATGGCCATTTCCCCTGGCTACCATGGAAGCACATGAGATATATTCCTGATGATTCTGATCCTTTTATCTACCCTAACAAAGTTATACGAGATGCCATGACCCGGGCAATATGATTGAACCCAAAGCTGTTCCTCGTCCAACAATCAGCCAAAGAATGCTCCAGGTTCCTGATCTCTTTGGTACTGTTAAAAGGTAAACTGAGTCTGTACTGACAGAAACTTTTTTGCACTAGTTTATAGACTTTTACAATACAGATTCACTGGAAGTTGTACACAAGCCCCATATTAGATCGCACCATCTGGCCTGCCACCCTTTTGCAGTTTAACAGTGCAATTTATGTGCGCTTACACAAGTAAGTCCCATTTTGTGTCCCACGGGGCTTACTCCCAGCTAAATGTGCATAGGATCTTATGCATGTCTATTCAGAAGACCCATAGAGATCAATGAGATTTACTCTCGTGGGTGGGTATAAGATTGCAGTCCTGGAGTAAGCCCCATTGGACACTGACTTCAGTATAAACATGCCTAGGATTGCACTCTTCTGTTCCTCATTGCTATTTTCCTTCCCTTTGCATGTTTAAAGTATTTCCTCCTCCTAGAATTGTGGGCTCCTTTAAGCTACATGTTTTAAATAATGCTAAACATTGCCACAGAATAATAACTTTGATGCAATCTGCAAAAACAAAAAAACAAGAACAAAAGGAAGACATTGCCGAAATATAAGAGTCACCAGAACACCAAGGTGAGACTTGGCCCTGAGTTGAATCTATTTCTGACATTGAAATTAACTGTAAAGTATTTAATTTATTTATTTATAATTACACCCTGCCTTATTTAATTATTTTGCATTTCTATACTTCCCAACATTCAAAGCTCTCATTCATAACAACTCTTCAAATACACTGAGCTTCTTCAGACGAGCGTTTTATCGCCCACTCGCGACTGGCCACGCATGGTTCTTCGCGGAGCATTTTGACAAGACGGCATTCCTCCTGCGTGTCTTCTGCTCCTTCTGCTCTTTTTTCCATCAGAAAATAAGCCTCATCAAATCCGACCCTTTTTGACTATAACGAAACTTGTGGGCATTTCCTGCTGCGTGCAGGAGAAGCTGCGCAATAAAAACGCCCACTGAATGGGCCACGTGGTTGTTGTTTGCTTCCTCTTTCTTCCCTGTGTGAAGAGGAAGCTGCTCATCCCTATTGTAGGTCAGAAGCAGGAGACAGAGCGATGGTAGGAAAATGCAACACCCACCCACACATCCCACCGTCTCATGATCCTCAGGGTGGTTTACAATAAAAGATCTAAAAGGCCATAAAATAAGTGAGGGTAAAATCCCCCAATGTTGTTGATTGGTGGAGAGGGTTTTAATCTCATGGAAGTGTCCCTTGGCTGCAAAGAGGCATTCCACATGGAGAGCTCCACAGGCAGAAAGCTACTGTTGGAGGCTCTTCTGCTGAAGTGGGCAAGCAGAAGGCCTGGAAATGGGGCATTGCAGAAGTGGGGCAGAACTGGTGCTGGATCTGCTGGATCCAAAGTCACTCTGTTCCCTGAAAGGGGCCCATTCTGGCATAGAAAAATTCTTCCCTGTTGTAACTGATGGAAGAAAAACTTCAAAACACAGTCACATTTTATTAGGAGGGAAAGGAGGATAAAAACCCACCTTCCACCCTGGCTGGTTTGCAAGCCAGCAGGGCTATGGATGTAAATCTGCCCCATGGATCCCCACCCCACATAGTATTGCCCTGCCCTCTGTTCAAATAAGCCCAAAACATCCACTCTGTACAAGCAACATCCAAATAAAAAAGATCAACACAAGTCAAAGCTAAAAAGCCTTAGAAAAATGTTAAAAGGTCTTTGTCTGCCACAAAGAATAATTTCCCTTCCTTGTTGCTGCCATGAGGAAATTCTGGCAATGAAAGGTTGAGGCTCCATATAGTTCTTAAACTAGCAGCAATTTGATTATGGTATGTGCAAAGTACTCAATCTATTTTGCCCTAAATGCAGCGAGATCCTGCATTCAATGATGGGATACAGTCTACTTTCAGAGCTTCCCTTCTCACCCACTTTAAAGAGGTTCTCAAGTTTACAGAACTTTTAATTTTAAGTCGAGTGCATTGAGAAACAGTTGAGAAAGCTGGAAATGAAACTTAAGAGTTGGAAGGGACCTTGAAGACCATCTAGTTCAATGCAGGCCCTGCCCTGCAGGGTGCAGCTACAGGATCCCTGAAAGATGACCACCCAGCCTCTGCTTAAATATCTCCAGCAAAGGAGAGCCCACCACCTTTCAAGGCAAACTGCTCCACTGCTGATCAGCTCTCCCTATTAGGAAATTTCTCCTAATGTTAAGACAAAATCTGCTTTCCTGCAATTTCCACCCATTGGTTCTAGTCCTGCCCATTCAGATTCCAGAAAGAACCATCCTAAATTGTAAGGGGTTTCAGGCAGGGAGAGGGAGTCTTTAGGAACTGCATAGGAAGCTGCCTCATATCAGGTCAGATTAAGAGATGAATTTGTAAAGTCTACTCCTAGCATAGTAGCATTGGAAAATACTTAAATAAAAGGTAAGAAGTAGGATTTTAAACCCATATTTAAATGATACTGCTTAATACTGTCCACAGCACTCTCTGGCCTAGAAAGACAATTGCTTTATGACAAATAATAAGAATTGTCTTCACTTGTATGTAAACACTCAAGAACCTTCCTGCTAGATAAGCCACAAGCAGGGCCATTGAGGCGAGCTACTTGCACACACACACACACACACACACACACACACACACACTGCCAACTTCAGTTCAGCTGTTCAAGAAGAGTTTCTGAACTATTATATTTTCCTTTTATTATGTTCTTTTTCCTTAAAACAGCTAATTTGTATAAAACTGTGACCCTTAAAGGGCAGTAATGGGCCCCTCTGAGGTCTGCCCTAGACGGCTGCCTAATTGGCCTAATGGTTGCACCGGCCCTGGCCACAAGGATCTACCAATTGAGGCTGACACCTGGATTTGAGGCTGATGTTACTCCCTCTTTTTAAATAAGATTTCTCTAATGTTGCTTTGTGCTGCTCTGCTCACTGTCCCTACGTTTTCTAGCAATTAATGGCTGCAATCCTAAACACACCAGGAGTCAGTCCCAATGAGCACAGTTCCAAGTAAACATACATAGGATTGTGCACTTTAAGTATCCAGACAGAGTGGCCCCGTTCAGACAACACACTAAACCATGCTGCTTAACCACAAAATGGTTAACCGAATGCATTAACCTTTATGCATTCCGTTAACCATTTTGTGGTTAAGCAGCATGGTTTAGCATGTTGTCTGAACAAGGCCAGTGTCATGCCTCCCCCAGACGACTCCTCATCAGAGGATGAAGGGCATGCTCCAGGAGATCCTGGGGAAGGGACTAGCACCAACATAGGACAAGACCCCTTACTTTCAGGGGACAGGCAAGGCCTGGCTGAAGCCCCTCTAACAGAGTCTGTCAGGATGAAGAGGATCGCAAGGCTCCTCCAACCCCAGCTGAGCACAGGTTCATGAGAGAGCGGGATCAGCGTTGGCTTGCTGCCAGGGCTCGGAAGCTACAGGGTGGATTGCCAGCACCTGGTGTCTAAGATGACCATATGGAAAGGAGGATAAGGCTCCTGTAACTTTAGCAGTTTAGCAAGGAATTTCAGCAGGTTGTAGGCATGCAGCGCCTGGTGAAATTTCCTCTTCACTCTAGACTGACCAGATACAAAAGAGGCTCCTGCAGCTTTAACTGTTGTGATGAAGAGGGAGTTTCACCAGGTGCTGCATGCATACAAAGGACACCTGCTGAAATTCCCTTTTCGATACAACTGTTAAAGATACAGGAGCCCAGTCCTCCTTTCCATATGGTCACCCTACTGGTGTCAGGCTGTTAAGGGTTCAAAGGTCCTGAGCAGCCCAGGGATGATGCTGGAAACAACATGCACTCCCCAGTGTTCAGCTCATCCAGGTCTCCCTGTGTTTGGACTCCCTGATGAACCAACACCCCTTGGACTGTGACCCCAACTCTGCCTGCATTGAGAAGTCCTACTCTAGATGCAGGCGTTATTCAGTTCTGCCGACATCCTAGCTAATGGAGCAAACCCAGGTGTGGTTTCTCTGGCTTGGCCTCCACACATGGACAACCTCTGTGCTTAGCTGGCAAATGCTGAAAGAGAGCCCCTCTCCCTTTTGCCTGACCATCGATCCTTCAGTGGTTTCCTAGGTTTTGCGCAGTTTCTCCGATGTTCTAAAAGGTTGAAATGTCTCTCCTCTGGCTTAATTACTGGCAGTAAGAGCCTTAAGTTAAATTATGCTGGTACTTTGGCTCTGCCCCTTTTGCCCCTCCCACCACTGGAATGTGGCCCCTGAGCACTGCTCCAAAATGGAATTTGTCCCTTGGAATGAAAGAGGTTCAGCACCCGTGTTCAAGCCACTCCACCTCTGCTCAGTTTTAGCCTGTCGTAATTGATTCATTGCCAGTAATGCAAGAAAGCATTGCCTAGATTAGAATGTTCGAACAGAGCATCACAATATTGTTCAGACTTCAGTATAAAGCCATTTAATGTTGGTGGTTATACTGTGTAGTTTTGAATAAGACTTGAATGAATATAAATGTTCATAGGGGACGTATCTACATTTTAAAATCATCAATTAATGACCCACTCTATTTATTCTGTCTCCACTTTTAGAGAAAAGACAAGGTGAGTAGAACATCTTTTATTAGATGCTCTGTTATTATTTGTCTTTTCTAGGCCAGAGAATACTATGTACCATATACAACTATATCATCATTCAGAGATGGAATGAATCCTGAAATCGCTTAAAGCGGCAATTGGCAAGTGATTTCTCTTGATTCTTTGTTGCAGCTATGTGTTGACATAGATCTCTTTTTGAAGATGTCAAACACCTTTCATTCTGACTTAGATGAGCAATTGGGTGAATTTAATGGGATGGTGCTGGAGGAAGAGGTTACAGGTGCTCAGTTCTATTGTCACTTTTAGCTTTTGAAAATGTGCTGCTTATCAGTATCAAAAAATGCCAAATACAATTCTAAATCTCATTGTATGTATTTATTCCATCCTCTGTCCTGCCTCTTTCCAAGGTTTGGTGGTTTAGAAATGTTACAAACAACTATGATCCAAGGCAATTAAGAAAGAGTAATAAAACAGTATATGCTGTCAAAGGTATGTGCATTTTGGATATAGGGTAGCATCAAATGGTGGCACAGCGCTAGTTCTAATGATATTACACTAGTGTAAACCAATATTTGCATAATGTCATTAGCACTTTTGCACTGGTGTTGGTTTGCACTAGCATAATGTCATTACTAGCTAGAGAGATCCACAAGTGGAGACAGTCTCTCTATACATACTATAGCTGTTCAAACCTGATGTATTAACAGTAGAATCAAGAAGGCACTATCAAGCAATATTCATAGAATCATAGAATAGTAGAGTTGGAAGGGGCCTACAAGGCCATCGAGTCCAACCCTCTGCTCAAGGCAGGAATCCACCTTAAGCGCCATGATGATACAAAGCAGTTAAAGTGGACTCTGAGCTATGAGCCGAAGCCATTATCAGTCAAAAACAGCACCTTGAACTGTGCCTGGAAAGCAATGGGAAGTCACTGATGTTGGAACACATGGGTAATGCGCAGTTGGTGAGCTACAATAGGTAGGCTACCATACTTCCAGACAGTGATCAAGGGCAACCCTACACCAAGCACATTGTACGGCAGGGTTGTATACTCTCACCTTATCTATTTAACTTGTATGCAGAACACATCATGCGATGTGCTGGGCTTGACGAATCCAAGGCTGGAGTTAAAATTGAAACATTAACAACCTCAGATGTGCAGATGACACCACTTTGATGGCTGAAAGCGAGGAGGAGCTGAGGAGCCTTATGACAAAGGTGAAAGAAGAACGTGCAAAAGCTGGGTTGCAGTTAAACCTAAAAAAAACCAAGATTATGGCAACTAGCTTGATTGATAACTGGCAAATAGAGGGAGAAAACGTGGAGGCAGTGACAGACTTTGTATTTCTGGGCACAAAGATTACTGCAGACGCTGACTGCAGCCAGGAAATCAGAAGACGTTTACTTCTTGGGAGGAGAGCAATGACAAATCTTGATAAAATAGTTAAGAGCAGAGACACCACAGTGACAACAAAGGTCCGCATAGTTAAAGCAATGGTATTCCCCGTAGTAACCTACGGCTGCGAGAGCAGGACCATAAGGAAGGCTGAGCGAAGGAAGATAGATGCTTTTGAACTGTGGTGTTGGAGGAAAATTCTGAGAGTGCCGTGGACTGCAAGAAGATCAAACCAGTCCATACTCCAGGAGATAAAGCCAGACTGCTCACTTGAGGGAATGGTATTAAAGGCAAAACTGAAGTACTTTGGCCACATAATGAGAAGACAGGATACCCTGGAGAAGAGGCTGATGCTAGGGAAAGTGGAAGGCAAAAGGAAGAGGGGCCGACCAAGGGCAAGATGGATGGATGATATTCTGGAGGTGACAGACTTGACCTTGGGGAAGCTGGGGGTGGCAACAGCCGACAGAAAGCTCTGGCGTGGGCTGGTCCATGAAGTCACGAAGAGTCGGAAACGACTGAACGAATAAACAACAAAAAGCCTTGAAATAACAAAGCTGTGAATGGTGGATGCTAGGTCCTGATGAGATAGAATGGGTTGAAGTCTTCCCACAAGATGGACCTCATAGAAGGCAGATCTGGCTCCCACTGCAGCCTGTGCTTCCAAGCACAACCACGAATCCAAAGCAGTGAAATGGTATGCAATTACCACATTTCCTGCCCTATTTCTTTCATCAAGCCTTTTCATTAGATAATTATGTATAATATTTTTATGTTTTATGAACAAATGTTGACTGATCATTGGGACTATGGAGATGACAGCAAAAGAGCAAAAAGAAGAGGGTGTTGGGGAGGGGGTGGGATACCATCACCAGGCCTTTTTTATATAGGGAGAGGACAGAATATGTTGTTAAATATTATCTCACATTCTTTCTGAACCGTCCAGAAGTAAGGAAGTGGGGCCTGCCCACAACTAGAAATGTCACCATAACCTAGCTTTAGATTTCCATTGGATCTGTTGTGTTGAATTGCTTCTCTTTGTAAACTGCCCAGAAAGCAGGCTATGGGGCGGTATATAAATGTTAATAATAATAATAATAACAACAACAACAACAACAACAACAACAACAAGAAGTAAAGAAAATGGGCTCATTTCCTGGTAGAGTCCCAAAAATAAGAGTGAAATAAGCTCACACTTGTGGCCTTTGATGAAGCAGAAGCTACCAGTTATGGACAGAAGATGTGTAGGTCTTCAGGTGAAAAGTTTTCCTCTCCCTACTCCATTTCCTGAGCAGATGAGACATATTGAAGGGCAACTCATCCAGCCTTCATTGGACAAGAAAGGTCACTTCAACATGTAACCTCAACCAAAAAAAGTGCATTAAGGATTGAAAGGAAACACCTCTCTCCTGACAACAACAAAAGAAGTTCTACAGCAAAGTTAAACTAGGCTCTCTTCAGTTACGTTCTTGGAAAAGAGATACATCAGCTGTCACCAACCTGGTGTCTTTCAGATGTCTTGAACTACCACCATCCCCAGCCAGCAGGCGGGTGATGGAAGATGTAGTTCAACAGACCTAGAGGGAAGCAGGTTGGAAACAGCTGCAATACATAGATGGAAAAATAAGTGCAGCTTGCATGCAGTACAAAAGAACTCCCATCACCCCAGCATGGTCAATTGTCAGGGATTATGGGACATGTAGTTAAAACATCTGGAGGGCATCAGGGGATTGCTTAACCATGCCCTGCTGCATGCACACACATACACCATGCATAAATCTGCTTTATCCATTTGAACATGGAGGGCTTAAAAACATGTTTAGCTACAGTGATTACACATGCATGGCTTCCACCATCTGAAGTCGTCTCTTAAACCCCGTCAGACCAAATCAACCACTGTTTTTAGCAGCAAATGCCTTTGTCAGTCATAGTTTCCATTTACTTTAAAAGCCTTTTGCTCAATGCTCACTTGTAGGCTCTATGAATAGTTGATTTAAGAATATTTTTGGTTTGGGTTGGGTTTTTGTTACACTAGTTTCAAAGCTTTCCAGATTTATTGGCCTCTCTTTTGGTTGTCACAGTTTCACTGTCTCAGGGACATCCCTTATTTTAGAGCAGCCTAATGTAGGCAGTAATCTAAAACAGATTTGGTGACCCTGCAACATTAAATCACACATTGTGGTGCTTTGTTCCTCCTCCAGAAGACTTTCTGCATTAGTGGGTACATAAAATTACACCAGAAAAGATTGAATACACCCTGCAAAGTAATAAATGACACCATATGGTCTTTATTTTTCAAAGCAATGCACCACTGTTTTAAAGCAATTTGTGTTTAATTTTCCAATTAAAAGGCTTGAAATAGATTTCCTAACACAGGGACACAGAAAACACTCACTTCAGGAGATCTCTCCAGCTAAGAGATCAGGTGAATTAACAGCTTTCACAATCAAATGTTGCCCTTGGTCAGGTAGCTACCAGGAGTACCATAAACCTGGGTAGTTCATTTCCTCCCTCTACTACTACAAAACGACTTGTGTCACCATTACAACAAAGAGATGGGATATGATGCCTCCATCAACAAATTGAACAGAGTACGTGCTTCCTTAAGCTTCTTGGGTTTGAACATATGTCGGCCCTGAACCACAACCCTACCCCCACTTCCCCACGCAATTTGTAATGAAGGAAAATCTATTTTAAAAGAACAGATCCTTGCAGTGCTCCACAGAAAGCAGATAACGGGGTTGCACTCTCCCTAAAGGATTGGGTCTGTAGTTTGGGGGTGCTCTTGGATCCAGAACTATCACTTGAGGCACAGGTGAACTCAGTGGCAAAGAGCACCTTTTATCAGCTTAGGTTGATATACCAACTACGCCCTTATCTGGACAGAGATAGCCTAGCTACAGTTATCCATGCTCTGATAACCTCTCGTTTGGATTAGTGCAATGCGTTATATGTTGGGCTGCCTTTGAAAACGGTCCGGAAGCTTCAGCTGGTACAAAACAGGGCAGCCCGTTTACTAACAGGGACTGGCTGGCGAGATCACATTACGCCAGTCCTTTTACAACTTCATTGGCTGCCAGTCCAGGTCCGGCCCGATTCAAAGTGCTGGCATTGACATTTAAAGCCCTAAATGGTTTGGGGCCAGGTTATTTGAAGGAATGCCTCCTCCCATATGTACCTACCCGGACCTTAAGATCATCTTCAGAGGCCCTTCTCCGTGAGCCCCTGCCAAAGGAAGTGAGGCAGGTGGCTACTAGGAGGAGGGCTTTCTCCGCTGTGGCACCCCGGTTGTGGAACGAGCTCCCCAGAGAGGTCCGCCTGGCACCTACACTGTACTCCTTTCGTCACCAGCTGAAGACCTTTTTATTCACTCAGTATTTTAACACTTAATTTTAACTTAAATTTAAATTTTACTGTTTTAACTCTGTATTTTAATCTTATATCAATTTTGCTGCGTGGTTTTATCCTTGTTGCGCTTTTTATACTGTATTTTGTATTTGTGCTTTTAACCTGTTGGTTGTTTATTATGGTTTTAATGTTTGTGAACCGCCCAGAGAGCTTCGGCTATTGGGCGGTATAAAAATGTAATAAATAAATAAATAAATAAACGTTTTCTTCCACAATAGATCTTTCCTTTCTGAGTTTCTTTTTCAGTGTGTAGAGAAGGGGGAGTTGTTTTTACAACTCGGTTGTGAACCGCCCAGAGAGCTTCGGCTATTGGGAGGTATAGAAATGTAATAAATAAATAAATAAATAAATTTACAGTTATGTCATTGACAACAATCAACTTTGACGGTATTATTTCTCTACTGCAAGAAAGATGCAAGGAAAAGAGAGATCAAGAAGTCTAGAAAACTTTCATGCCTTTCTCATTTCTGAACTGAGTGTTTGGGAAGCCAGAGATTCTAATCTTTTATTATTAAATAAAAACTGCCCATACTCAAAGAGCAACAGTGGCTGATTGTAGAGATATGATTGCATTCAGAAGGGGGAAACGGGAGGTGTGTATCTGGATGAAAGAAAGGAAAAGCAGGCCTCTTGTGTGATAGAATGAAGCTTCAATCATATGCACACTACTTGGCAGCAAGTGTCATTGAAATCAGGGGGACTTGTTTCCAATTAAACTAGCACACGATTGGGTTGCACAGGTGTTTTTGTAGTTGAAGCTTAAATCAGCTTGAACTTAAAACCTTCATTGGCTAGAATGTACAGTCTCCCTTCCATATTTATCTCACATTTACATGACACAAATAATGCAAAAAAAATAATAATCCTCCAAGTGCACTTAAAATATTTAGACTCCACCTTTCAAGATGTAGATTCACAAGGCAACTAACATTAAAAAAAAAACTCAGAGCACTAAGAAAAACAAAAATCAATAGACATCAATAAGAACACCCACAAAAACCAATGGATAGCAGAATTAAAACAGCAGCAGCAATAATCATTCAACAAACCCCAAAGCTCTCTAAAAAAGAACTGCCTTTGCCTGGCACCTGCGAGCCTTAGTGACATGGAACTCCTTAGTAAGGGCCTTATTCTACATGGCCACCACAGCAGTAGCACATGCAGCAGGGCAACCAAGGATAATTTTCATGTACTGAGACTTACACACAATGGCATCATGGACCTAGATTGTATACGACAGAGGTGACCAACCTGCAGCCCTCAGCCTAATTTCAAAAGCCCTCTGGCAAGATTGATCTGCCTCACTCTGGCAGTCTGTTGGGTGGGGGAATAAAAGTGAATGAGAGAGAGAAAAGGGGTGACCCTGCCCACTTCGGGCTCCGGCCCTGCCTACCATCAGCAGGGAGCTCTTGACAGAAAAATCCAACATGGAATGCGGCCTTCAACAGAGAAAAGGTTCTCCATCTCTGGTTTAGGCCTTGAAGAGGTTAGCCCCAGCACTTTGAATTGGAACCAGAAACCAATTGGAAACTTGTGAAGTGTCATAAAACTGGCAGGATAAACTTCATGCAGCCCACTTCAGTCAGATCCCTGGTGGCCTCATTCTGAACAAGCTGTAGTTTCTGAGCACTCCTACGTGACAGTCCTACTAGAACATTCCACAGAAGCATCTTTAGAACCATGTCTGAAAATGAAGAATGTGCACAAATCTTGTATATGCCTCAGTACTATTCTTTTTAAAAAAATTAAATTTTTTATTGAAGTACATCACAGCACAAAAGACAAATGTGGATAAAAGACTTTATAACACATATTAATTGAGCCATAGCTCAAAAGACGTATAAAGCAGATTACAACATAATTACTATCATAATAGTATGATAGTAACTCTATAGTATGATAGTAACTCAGCGGCTTTCAATACCATTGACCATGGTATCCTTCTGGATAGGTTGTCTGAGCTGGGAGTTGGAGGTACTGCGTTGCAGTGGTTCCGCTCCTATTTGGATGGCCGATTCCAGAAGGTGGTGCTGGGGGATTATTGCTCTGTGCCGTGGCTTCTAAGCCATGGGGTTCCGCAGGGCTCTATCTTATCCCCTATGTTGCTTAACATATACATGAAGCCGCTGGGGGAGGTTATCCAGAGATGTGGACTGAGGTGTCATCAATATGCGGATGATACCCAGCTTTACCTTTCCTTTTCATCAAACCCAGGTGAGGCAGTGGCTGTTCTGAACCAGTGTCTGGGCACAGTAATGGACTGGATGAGGGCTAACAAACTGAGACTCAATCCAGACAAGACGGAGGTACTGTTAGTGGGTGGTTCATCTGTCCGGAGAGATGATGTTTGCCCTGTCTTGGACGGGGTTGCACTCTCCCTAAAGGATCAGGTCCGTAGTTTGGGGGTGCTCTTGGATCCAGAACTGTCACTTGAGGCACAGGTGAACTCAGTGGCAAAGAGCACCTTTTATCAGCTTAGGCTGATATACCAACTGTGCCTTTATCTGGACAGAGATAGCCTAGTTACAGTTATCCATGCTCTGATAACCTCTCGTTTGGATTACTGCAATGCGTTATACGTGGGGCTGCCTTTGAAAACAGTCTGGAAACTTCAACTGGTACAAAACAGGGCAGCATGGTTACTAACAGGGACTGGCCGATGAGACCACATCACGCCAGTCCTTTTCCAGCTTTATTGGCTGCCAGTCCAGGTCCAGGCCCGATTCAAAGTGCTGGTATTAACATTTAAAGCCCTAAATGGCTTGGGGCCTGGCTATCTGAAGGAACGCCTCCTCCCGTATGTACCTGCTTGGACCCTAAGGTCATCCTCAGGGGTCCTTCTCCACGAGCCCCTGCCAAAGGAAGTGAGGCAGGTGGCTACCAGGACGAGTGCCTTCTCTGCTGTGGCACCCCGGCTTTGGAATGAGCTCCCTAAGGAGGTTTGCTTGGCACCTACATTATATGCTTTTAGACGCCAAGTGAAGACCTTTTTATTCTCCCAGCATTTTAACAGTCTATAAATAAATTTTAACTTGGTGTTCTAAATTTGTAATTTTGCATTGCTGCTGTTTTTATCTGGTTGAGTTTTTATATTGTATTTTATATTATGGTTTTATACTGTTGTTTTATACTTTGGATGTTTTTAATTTTTGTGAACCGCCCAGAGAGCTCTGGCTATTGGGCGGTATAGAAATGTAATTAATAAATAAATAATAAATAAATAAATCATTAAGTCAGGTAAGCACATCTTTCCAAAAGGATAAATAAGCTGACAAAAGACGTATCCCTGACACCCCTTTGTTGATATAAGAGATGAAGGAAAAACACTGTTTCAAAGAAAGATGTCTCTGTTCTGTCGTACAGAACACAACAACCAATAGTACCATAACATCTTTGCTAGCTTCTCTCTGCTATATTTCCTGGAAAATCTTTTGCACAATTCTCCCATCACTAGGACAAACTGAGAAAAAGACAATAATATAATTAGTTAAATTTTGGTTCATGTTTGCCTCAGACATCACTGTAAGACATCATTTCATTGTAAGTGGCCTTGGCAGCCCTAATTTAGACCAAAAGGCAACTCAGACATTTATAAACAAACAAAAACATTGTAGATATATTCAACTTCTAGCCTTTTCAGCCACAGATCTCAGATCATGCATGGTCAGTGCACTGTTTTTAATCACATACACTGGACCGCCCATCTCTCTTCCTGTTCACCCTTTATGTTTCCCATCTGATCTAAGGCCTGGTGTAAGTATGTTCATGGTCTACAGCCATTCTCTCAAGCCTGTATAGACTCTGAACAGGGGTTCCAGTCCATCTTTCATGCAACCCTGGCATCTTACATCATGCAATTCTCTTCTCTTCTGTAGATCAGGCAAAGGGGGTTCTTTGCGCCACAATTGCTCCATCCTCTCCTCCTGCTGAGCTTGCTCCATGGATGGCCTTGTCTCACCTCCATTTCCACCACCTGCAAGTACTATGTTCTTTAGCCATGTGCATGATCTTGTTCAAGATATTTCACTTGTCTTTCTCTTGGGTAAAAACTTGCCCCTGTTTGACCTATGACACTGCTCTCTTGCATCCTCCTTTTCCTCTCCTTTACAACCCCGTGGGCAGGCACCTTCCAGTCAAGCCTCCTCCCCATTCGCATGCCACCTTGTGCTACATTCCGTTGGCCCAGCCAAAGGCAGAGATGTTGCGAGCGAGCGAGCTCCCCTCCCTCCTTGCTTGCTAGTGGCAGGTGCCTGACGGCGAAAGCCAACCGCAATGGATTCAGGATAGGGACCAGAGCACAAAACGGGCGCATCCCTTGCAGAAGGGCGCAGTGAAGGGTGCACAGCGGAGGGATGCATGCCAGAGGCTCACTCAGCCCCACACGACCCCCCGCCTTGGTCCTCTGGCTGAATTTTACTAGATTGTTTATTATTTTGAAGTGGGCGGGAGCGGACTGAGCAGCTCGACCAATCACTGGCTTCGCGGCCGAGACGGACGGCACCTTCCGAGCAATGCGAAAAGAGGGCGGGCCCCCGTGGTCACGCGCTTATTTAGAGAATGACATCATCGCTTTGCGGCGCCAACCTAGCTTGATGGGGAGGGGAGGGGCCTGCGGCGAGCGAAGGGAGGAGCCTGGCGCTGGGGAAGGGCAGGGGCGGGGCTTGAGGGAACAGCTCGGCTGGCCCGCGACGGGGAGCGTCTATTGTAGTGTGTTGGTACTGCTGCGCTGTGGCATGCGAGGCGCCTGGGCAAAGCACCCCCGCCTCGCCCGCTCTCCGAGTCGCTAACCTAGAGAGGGGACGCGACATTTGGAGGAGCCACGTCAAATGCATACGAAGCATCCACCCTGGGCTGGAGGGAGAGGAAGGGACCGAGCGGGGGTTCCTCCATAAATCCCGCATGGGACCCTTTTGAGGTGGAGAGGGCTCCCGAGAAGGTCCTCGCCCTTTGCGCCTCTTCCTCCACATGGGCGCCGGCAGGCGCGCACAGCAATGCCCACAGAGGCCCCGTCGTCTCGTAGCGCACCCACCCCACTCCACCCCCTGCTTTGCTCCAGTGTTTTGAACCAGCGGAAGAAAGTTAGAGGCTAGTAACAGGAGGAGGCGCAGACAGAGCGAGATTGGTCCTTCAAATTATTGCTCCGCCAATGATCGTTTCCACAAGCCCTTAGAAATACGGGGTGACCTATACGCGAGGAGTTGTGCGTATCCCTCCCTTTGCTGTGGCTTTTATCTGTCGTACGGTGGGCTCGTGCGAGTCGGTCCCTGCCCGCCTGTCTTTGCAAACGCCGCTTTGCTTACCGTGCGAGACCCGCTGTAATTTGCTGCTATTTTATAGTACTAGGCAAAAGCAGACTGGTTTAAAGCTCTTTACAATATCTGTAGCAAATGCTTTCATTACTCAGGGTTCTAATAACTCTAATATTGCTAATGGCTAATAATCGTGCTCTGCTTAAGCATTCATATGTGTCATTATCCCTATTTATATGGGCAAGCTGAAGCAGAAACCGTTTATGTCACTTCTGCAAGGAAACGTGCAAGGCCAGTAACGATATGATTTCCTCATTCTCAGACTGCTTCCAGGTGGACAATTCCTAGTGCTACTAGTCAAAAGACAAGGGGCAGCTCTTCCATATTTTCCCACTTTCTCGGGTAAGAAAAAAGATGAAAGAAGTGGTGGGAAAACAAGGGAGGGCTACCAATGGAAAGAAATATAATCTGGACAGTCCTCCACTCCACCCCACCCTACAATTCCATGAATAAGGCAGGGATTGTATACTTTGCCTGGAAGCATCCTTGGTTTCTAGACACCAGAATGTTTGGGGCGGCACACCCCATCAGATCATTTACTTTCAGGAGTGAGATTCTAACTCAAACAGGAAGGCCCCTACAGATGATGTGACGCCACTGTTATCGATCTATCTTAATCTGGACCAGTACAGTATTCCACAAACACAAAAGAAGAGAATGAGGAAATAATATTGTTTCTGGCCTTTGCTGGTTTCCTGGCAGAAGTGACATAAATGGTTTCTGCTTCAGTTCGCCCATACATAAATAGAGGTAATGACACATATGAATGCCTAAATAGAGCATGATTATTAGAAATATGTGCAGAACAAATAGCTCAAGCACACAGTCTCATCCATATATGACAATCAAGTCACAGTACCTATAACAGATAGCATACTCTTAAGGAATTGACCCATTAAAAATATTTACAAAATATCTAGCATTAGATATCCAACAACAACCAGACATTGAATGTCATTTTGCATCAATACTGAATTCTGTTTGGCTACCAACAAACACCACTGCACACTGCTATTTTGGGGGCAATGATTTCTACAATTCCATGTTGAAGGGTGGGCAGATGGAGAGACATTTCCTCATTTAATGTCTTTCATTAAATGCTGGTGCTTCAGATTCATTGTCTACCCAAATGTTTTTGTAGTAATGAAGAGTGAATAGAGGTTTCCTGACTTATCTTTTTGATCCTATTCATTATTTGTGTACGCATGACATGTATCCTCTTACTCATCTTTGTTCGAAGGTCAATCGGCCCAGTCTCTTCATTCTCTTCTAGTGTGGATAGTTTTATTGAAACCATTTTTGTTCAGTCACTCTCAATCTTCTTTACATGTAGATCTCCCATGTCTTACTGGGTTTTGTTCAGTATTTAACCCAGTTTCAGGGGGAAACTGAGGGTGACATGGCTCTGAAATGAACCAACTTACTTAATTCTCCTTCTAGATGCTAAGGACATAACTTACCACATAACTTAGGGCCGTTTCACATGATCAAACAAGCCACAGCGCATGTTGGAGGAGGAAACAACCATTAAATAATCCATGGGCTGTTGTTATCTTAGTTGTTGTCTTAGTTCTAAGAACTGTAGTTTTGTGATGTGGGGCTAGAGATTCTCTGCTGTTCCTCGAAACTACAATTCCCAGGATCTTCGGGAGACATGGCCACACTAAAACATGTGCACAATACCAAAGCCAGCCAAGCTCTTTTCCAGGAAGCATTCCTCAGCTGACCAGTGACTGTTTTTATTGGTATTCTGTTTTAAATTGAATAATTTCAATATGCTATTTTAATCTTTTTATGTTTTTTACGCTTTTATTTCTTATGTTTACCCCTCCAGAATCTACTTTAGATATGAAGTAGTATATAAATATTGTAAATCAATAAATATATTTTGGCACATGAGGCAGAAAATCCCATAAGCACATCTCCACATCCCTGGCAGTAAAACAACCCCAAACCAATATTAACAAATTAAATAACTAACAATTAAGTGCCATAGGCATGCACAAGGGGTGTGCCAGGTGTGCCCAGGCACACCCTAATGTCTCAAACAATAAGCATGAATTGAGGGAGCCATTGAGTAAGTATCCAGAGGGGGATCCAGATGCAGCAGGAACATTCCTTCAGCTGCCTTCCAGCTGCTCCACCACCATGCGAAGAACTGCTGCCACTGAAATAGCACCATTGCTCCCACCAGCAGGATCAAAAAAGAATCACTCTGCTGGGAGCCTCTCTGCTGGGAGCTGTGCTTCAAAGAGGCCAGGAGGAGGCCCCCCCGAAGGCTAATATCACCTCGTAAGGTAAGCCCTTCCTCTGGCCAGTGTCACTACAAAGCCCCACTAATGCTGGGGCTTGAGGAGCATCTCCTCATCCCATCCCCTCACATGTAATGGCCCTCCCGTTATTGGGCAAGCCGAACATGGAGTAGGGCATCAGTGTCTACAGTGTTTCATAAATAAATGAATAAAAACAATATCCTTTATGACTGAGTATTCAAAGATGTCCGCCTATAAAAAAAATAATCCTCTGGTGCACACCCTAATGAAATTTGCTACACACCCCTATGTTTATTGCCCTATCATGACACCCAATACCTGCTGCCTGCGGCAATCGCCTTACTCTGCCTAATGGTAAGGACCATCCCTGTTGGGAGGAGCTATGGCAGATGAACAAACCAATATATGTTTACTTCTAGAGAATTCCCTCTCACAGCTTTGAAAGGGAAAGCAGTGCTAATTCTTTAAAATCTTCACAATTCTTGCTCAATTAATCTTTAGTGGCAGGCATCCTGTGGCCCTCCATGTTTTGGCCTACAACTTGCATCAGCCTTAGCCAGCATAGACAATCATGAGGGATCATGGGAATTGTAGGCCAAAATATCTGGAGGGCAATGGATTGCCCACCCTTGAATAAAAGAATGAGTGATTCACATGATATCTCCAGTATTTGAGGCAGTAAGCCTGTGTACACCAGTTGCTGGGGAACATGGGTGGGAAGGTGCTGTTGCACCATGTCCTGCTTTGTTGGGCCCTGGCCGACAGCTGGTTGGCCGCTGTGTGAACAGAGTGCTGGACTAGGCAGACCCTTGGTCTAATCCAGCATGGCGCTTCTTCTGTTCTTATATCCCATTCCTTTAAAAGTCAGGGTGAGCCAGGCCTGTTCACTATAAAAAGATAAACTTGATATGGATTATTTATTTAAATAGTGCTTGTATAAACAGCACAGTAGCCGTTGATGGTAAAAGACTGCTTTTTCTGCCTAAAGAAATTGGAATCTTGGGGAGCCAAGTATAACTACGGTAATGTGTGTTACTAGAATTGCCGTGACTATTTTAAAACCATCCTGGCTGTTTTTGTTTTGTTTTTAAACTCGTTTTCAGTGTCAGACAAGTACTTCAGGGATTAGATTGGTGGGCACATGTTGTACAGGTTTGCCCTGCATGCGACACATAAACAAAAAGATCTGGCAATTCTGTATTTGGTATTTGCCAGGTTAGTTCCACAATGAACAAGTATGTTCATGCTCTGAGAGGGAAATGGAGACGTTGAGGTGAAAGGACCAAATTCTAACTACAGAAAATCAAAGAACTTAAAGAGGCCAAAAGACTTCCCATCCACTACTTAGTGCAACTCAGGACTTTACACAAATTAGGCTTCAGAGGTCAACTTAGAGCACAATGTGCCACCATTTTTAGAGATATGTATGCCTGCCTAAAGCAGTAGGAGAGCAAATAGCTTCAGATGGCTCTAGCAAGTGACCACAGGGGAAAGAAGCGGAAAAACCTGACCCAGAGCTAGTCAATAGCCAATATGACCTTGTTTAAAAAATCCTTCTTAGACCAAAATACAATAGCCATATGAGGTTCTAAACTTTAGCAAATGCACTATGTCATTACAAAGGACATTACATTGGAGTGAAAGCCTTTGTCACCCATATAAATGTGCTCCCCTAGGAGAAAAGCCATAGGTTCTCCTATGGAAAATCTTTCTTGGCTTCTATGGCTCATAACTGAACCCTGAAATAGAAATAAGAAATCCTTCCTAAATGTAATGAAATGTAGTCTTGAAACTAGGCAGACACAAATAAAAATATGTGCAACTTGTAGGTAATTTGAAAGGAAAGCATGAAGTGGGGTGGGGAGATGGGATCTTGAGCTAGATTTTGCTTATATTTCCCTTTTGATGTCACTTCGAACATAAGCAGTTAGCAATGGGCCCATGTACACAACTTTTCCAATACAGAGAGTATTTTTTAGTAAATACGAAGAGCCCTGCTGGATCAAATCAGAGGCCTATTTTGTCTAGTATTCTGTTTCCCACAGTAGCCAACCAGATGCCTATGGGATATCCAAAACATTCATAGTGTACTAATGGAATTAATTCTTACAAATGTTAGCTCTGATATGAACATGAAGCTCATCCACCTGCATGAGCTTAATCTCAGTAAAGGGGACAGATCCAGCATGGCCTTCAGATCAGGAGCAGTTTTGTTTTGTTTTTAATGGCATTAGTTTTGGGGCACTTTATGAGTTAATAGTTTGGGACATACTGATTTAATGGGAACAACGAGAAACCATGTCATGTTTGAAAGTTGATATAGTACTAGCTAATGAAATATGAAGAGATTCACTGTCAGTTAAAATTGGGGTCCACATGGGAATTTAGTGAAAAGTCATTCTCAGTAGTCAATTAAGGACATGGTGTGTCTTAATGGAAGGCTGAATAAAATGAACCCTTTATATATTTGAATGAAATGTTGACTCTTTCACAGCCTTGCCACTATTTAAACAAAGTACCATTTAAACAGAGAACTCTAAAAAAAAGAAAAGAAAAGAAACATCCTTTTTATGGTGGTGGGAATCCAATCCTTTAAAAAAAACCTGTTAAATTAAAATAGATACTGTACACTGTAAGAAAGCCTAGTGGAATCAGGTATCAGGTTTATACCGCTGTGCTTTTTTCATCTTAAGTGTTTGATTTGTCTCAAACATTTTAGGAAAATGAAATATTTGAAATCATTGCAAACTGCTTGTATGGATTAATTCTTCAGCGACCACTTCCTCTGAATAATATATTGAAGCCACGATAATTCACAATAAGATGATACCTAAACTACACTGAAAATATTCAGCCCAGTCCTATGAATGTATATTCAGAAGTAAGTCCTGTTATATTCAATGGAAAACATTTATCTCTTCAGTACATATGCATAGGATTGTTTTTATCTATTGTTTGTCCACATTACTTTAGTGTTACCCATTCCACTTGGATAACTGAGCATTGCATATATATTATCCAAGAGCTTGGAATCAATGTCTCAGATTGCTGACGTTTCGTTATCTAGAATAAATAGTGGTGAAAGGTTCTTTATGGAAGTTACTCTGTTTTGAAACTGGGCCAAAATACACTCACAATGTTGTAACCTGATGGTGTTATTTAAAGATCCCAGTAAAGAAAGCCCAAGGCTCAGCTCTTACTGGTTATAGCCAATGAAAAATCACAACAGATGATAATCAAAATAAGGAATTTTTACATCCCATCTAGTTCAATGAAAGAACCAAGCACATGCATAACTATTTCCCACTGAAATTGGTATATATTTATTTTCAGCATTTTTACCCTGTTCTTCAGCCCCAAAAAATGTTCCCAGAGTGGCTTACAGGGACTAATATTAAGACAGTGATAGAATCATAGAGTAGTAGAGTTGGAGAGTTGGAAGGGGCCTATAAGGCCATCAGCCCAACCCCCTGTTCAATGCAGGAATCTACCTTAAAGCATCCCTGACAGATGGCTGTCCAGCTGCCTCTTGAATGCCTCTAGGGTAGGAGAGCACATGACCTCCCTAGGTAATTGGTTCCATTGTCATACTGTTCTAACAGTCAGGAAGTTTTTCCTGATGTCCAGCCGGAATCTGGCTTCCTATAACTTGAGCCCGTTAGTCCATGTCCTGGACTCTGGGATGATCAAGAAGAGATACTGGCCCTCCTCTGTGTGACCTTTCAAGTATTTGAAGAGTGCTATCATGTCTCCCCTCAGTTGTAAATTCTCAAGGCTAAACATGCCCAGTTCTTTCAGTCTCTCCTCATAGGGCTTTGTTTCCAGACCCCTGATCATCCTCATTGCCCTCCTTTGAACCCCCTCCAGCTTGTCTGCATCCTTCTTGAAGTGTGGTGCCCAGAACTGGTCACAATACTCAAGATGAGGCCTAACCAGTCCTGAACAGAGGGGAACCAGTACGTCACGCGATTTGGAAGGTATACTTCTATTAATGCAGCCCGAAATAGCACTTGCTTTTTTTTGCAGCCACATCACACTGTTGGCTCTATTCATCTTGTGATCTACAACAATCCCAAGTTCCTTCTCGCTTGTAGTACTGCTGAGCCAAGTGTCCCCCATCTTTTTCCTAGGTGAAGAACTTGGCATTTATCCCTATTAAATTTCATTCTGTTGTTTTCAGCCGAGCGCTCCAGCCTATCAAGATCACTTTGAAGTTTGTTTCTGTCTTCCAGAGTATTAGCTATCCCACCCAATTTTGTGTCATCTGCAAATCTGGTAAGTCCCTACACTCATGCTTACAATCTAAAAGACATGACACAAAAGAAAAAAGGCATTGGGAGGAAAGAGGTGAGCAAAACTCAGGCACTAATTCTTATAACGATTATTTTAAACATAATTGTTTAACCAAACATATTTATATAGATGGCATGACAATATGCTGGTTTTCCCCTTTCCTTTCTGATTTTGTAATCACCTGATACTTGGATGCATTTAACACACACATTGTAATTCCAGGCACTGTAATTCTTACTTGGGGGTAAACCCCATTTAATTTGGTGTGACTTACTTCTTAATAAATAGGCATAGGAAAATGGGCCTTGCATCCATTTTCTGTAAGAGGTACTTATAGACCTTGGAGATAAATGATGCCTTGTTATGAATTTACATACTCACAGTTTTGTGAATAGTTCAGCATCTGGTAAACTTTGGAGTCTGGATTCACATTTGTTAAGCAGTTCTCTGGAACTTTCCTTTAAACCCCTATCAAAACCAGATCTATCTATCTATTATTACAGGACTTTTTCCAAAGAAAGTGGAGGTGGAAAAGACATAGCTAAACATGTCTGAACTTGTTTTCTTAATTAACAAGTGTGAAAACTAAAAGACCTTTCCAAGCTAAATTTCACCAATCTTTTTGAATTCTCTTAAGCATAAGCCTTAGCAGAATTTGCGGACACGGGAGTTATCTCAGTGGCGTTACTACAAGAGAAAGATCCAACTGTTATTGCTTTGAAAAAGCAAAGGCATTGTTCTATTTCCAACCCACATGTTTTGTAGTGGAACAACAACAGAGAACTGCAAAGACTGACCCTGATGTTCTAGTACATAAGCAAGTGTTTCAGCATGTGCCATCATTTCTGCCCATTCTAAACTCTTGGTAAGGTGTGTGTGGGGGGGGGGCACCGTGAAAGAAAGGGGGGGGGGAACACTGAACGAAGGACAGAGGCAGGACATAAGAAGAAAATAATTTGTTCAGTTTTTAAATAGCTTTGATGACGTGTAACAAAACACAGATCTTTTTAGGGTTTTTTTTTATTAATGCCATTGTTTCTTTAAATCTCTATTCCTGCTCGCATTGTTTTACATGTGGATCCGGTTTTAATAGTGATGTTGTGCTTTTGGGGACGGGGGGAGGGGGGGCTTAAAGGCAGGCTGCAAAGAGCGCCGGTTGGCTGATGATGACAGAGACAGATCCCACCGATAACTGGGCTTTCTGTAGTACTAGCAGCTTTGAGCGCTCGCCCCTTAGCTGACAGCGTAGCCCGGCCCACTTTGTGGGCGGGCATGAGGCTGCGACGGGGTTAGGTTGAGGCTCGCTGCGTGTGTCTATAACTTTGTGTTGCCGCTCCTGGTTGTTAGGAGAAGGAATGTGGAAGTCAGCAGAGTGGAGGGTGACAGGCTGCTCGAGCGAACTGCAGCGACGGCAGCAGCGATTCTCCCTGGCCGATCCTTCGCCTTTTGCTTTCTCTTTGCAGAGGGATCGCGCGCGTTGGATCGCGATTTTATTTTTGTAACATTTTGCTATAACGCTGCTGCTGCTGCTTCTAAAGTGAAACGAGCTAGAGACGGCTCCAGAAGCGAGGACCATGCAGCGGCGCTGCGTTTTCCTCCCGTGCATGTCGATCTGGATTTTCTCGCGTTTCCACTGAGCCATTCTTACAAATCCTTCCTGGAAGCTGCCGCTTGTTGTTGCTGTTCCTGCGTCCTCTTCCTCCCTTCGCCTGCGTGACCTCTCGCGCTGCCTTCTTTTTCTTCTTCTTTTTTTCTTTTTGCCGATGCTTTTTTAAATGACTTGAGTGAAAGGGGGGTGGGGGGAAACTGTCAAGATGGCAGCAGCAGCAGCAGCAGGAGCGAGGAGGTTATGAATGTGGTAGTGTTGATGCTGGAACAAAACCTTGGCAGCCCTGCGGAGGACTTGGGGCTTCTGAACCTGTTGGAAGATCGGCGATTGGACTTGCTTGGATTCTGAGCTCCTCTGGTTTTCTCTCCCACATAGAACAGGAATATATATATAATATTTTAAGGCAACAGCAACCTGAATTTCCTCCTCTTCTTAAAAAAGATTTGTTTTTCTCTCTCCCTCTTTTGGGGGAAAGGGAGTATTTCTTTCCTTTTTGCCGGGGAGAGGAGTTGACCTCCCCAAATGTACCAGGCGTGATCGGATGCGTTTTCAGACTTTTGAGTGTTGTGAAGTCAGCGGGAGGGGAGAGTCTTAAAAGCGTGAAGAAAACGTCCGCCAAAGCAACAAGCAAGAGACTCGTGGCTTTTTTTTTCTTTAGGCGGGGGCAGCAGGAAGGGGGGTCTCTTTAATGGATACAGCGCGATGCTATTGGAGGAATCCTGCACGGAGTGAAAGATAAACAAACACACGGGCGCACTGCCGCGAAGATTGGCTTCCAACTCTGCGGCGCTGGGGGCTTCTTCCCGAATCGGTCGTCCTCGCGATCCAAAGGAAGGGATCGCGCACCTGGCGCCCACCGGATTGTTTATCGATCTCCTTGTGATTCTTTTTTTGGGGAGGGGCGAGGGCGGAGAGGTGGCGGGGTGAAAAGGAGGCGGCCGGACCTTTAATGGAGAGTGGCATGTTCGCTCAGCCTCGCTGATCGCTGCTAGGAGGTGCGAGGAGAGGAGGAGGGACCGGGCAGTGGATCGGGCTGACATCCCCCACCCCCAGGAAGGCAGATCAGCATCAAGAGTGGGGGAGAGGCCAAGATGGCAGAGGCGTCTCCCCCCGCCCCGCTGTCCCCGCTGGATGTGGAACTGGACCCCGAGTTCGAGCCCCAGAGCCGCCCTCGCTCCTGTACGTGGCCCCTGCAGAGGCCTGAGCTGCAGGCGAGCCCGGCCAAGCCCGCAGGGGAAGCGGCGGCTGACGACGCCTCCATGATCCCGGAGGAGGACGACGACGCCGACGACGAGGAGCAAGGGGGCAGCTCGGCCATGACCATCGCCGTCTCTGGTGGCGGCGCCGGCGGCGAGTCTCTAGCCCCGGAGGACACGGCTCGCCTGCTGGCTCCTTTCTCCGGGCTGCCTGGCGAAGGATGCGGCCAGGGCGCCAACGCGCTGAGCGGCGGGCAGCAGCAGCAGCAGCCAGGGGCGGCGGCGCCCCGAAAATGTTCGTCGCGGAGAAACGCGTGGGGCAACTTGTCCTACGCGGACCTGATCACCCGAGCCATCGAGAGCTCCCCGGAGAAGCGCCTCACCCTGTCCCAGATCTACGAGTGGATGGTGCGCTGCGTGCCCTACTTCAAGGATAAGGGCGACAGCAACAGCTCGGCCGGCTGGAAGGTAAACGCCGAGAGGAAAGTTGGTAGGGGGGCGGCGCGGGAGGAGGGCTGTGGGCGGCTGCAGCTTTCCGACGCGAAGGGAGCTGACGGAGACATGTGGATCCTCCTGCCTCGCGTCCCCTTTTACTAGGTAGGGAGAGCTGGAGTGGATCTGAGGACCACCTATTCCCGTTCCCCCGTTGCAGGATGCACACGGCACGCTTAATCCGCATGTGCGCGATCTCCGTGTTAATTAGTGCAGAATAACGATCACCCTCTGGTTGTTTCCTAGATAACAATCGCTAACACATTCCAAAGAGAACGCATTGAAAGGGCGGGAAAAAGTCCAGGCTTCTAAAGCACACACCTCCCCCCAAGCCCGCACACATACACGCCATTTCTCTTTTTAATCAGCCTGATTTCAACGGGGGGGGGGGAGGGAAGTGGCTCTAGAGTGTGAAGAAGAGAGCATGGAACATATAGGGCGCCCTTTAACTCCTTTTAAAGTCGCGATAAGGACGGGCTTTATACTCTTGTACCATTGTTTTTCATTGTCCGTATCAGGACACAGAAAGCTTTAACAGCCTGGATTTCCCCCTCACATCTCTCTCTCTCTCTCTCTCTCACACACACACACACACACATACACACTCTCTCTCTCACACACACACACACAATCCATACCATCTAGATTATTAGAAGATAGCATTCCTCAGGCTGGAGTTGAAGCGAGGTTTCCTATGACTATGTGACCGATGATTCTGGTGATGATGTGCAGCTGGGACTGGGGCATGTCTCCGTGGCATGCAACACTGTGGGTCTGCTGGTGCCAGTCATGTCCCGTCCACGGAGTGTGGTGGGGCAATTGCGGGACCAGGATGGACTGTGCATTCTTCACAACCAGTTCACTGCTGTGGGCACAGGGGTGTCCTTAAAGGCGCAGGGTGCTGTGGCTTTTCTAGTGTGCTGTACTACATCACCCCCTCCCCCCATCTCACCCCCTCCCCCGCAGCAGCTGCCATGTGGACATGCCCAGACAGTACATTCTTAACTGTAGGCTTGACTCTTCTCGACTTCCCAAGAAGGAAATCAAAGTGATCACATTTCGCCTTACACCTCCCCTTAAAGATTAAATGGTGGTGGTGTGGTGAAGGAGGGGTGCTGCTGCTGGTGGTATGGAGAATGAGCAGAGTCCAGAGGGGTTCTTTAAAAAGCACTGATGCAGTTCCCTCTGTTCCTTGCTGTCCTCTTTGGCCTCACCACCTGCAGCTGCCTAAACCAGCCAGTCTGAGATGTTCTAAGTTAAACATGACCTGTGCTTGCTGCCACACTGTTAGTGAAGCAGGAAACTTCGGGCTTGCGCAAACAGTGAGCAGGAATATGTCAGTGGGTTGTCTGTTTAGATAGTGATATGCGCACGTGCTTTGCTAGCCATTTATTTATTTATTTATTTATTTATTTTATTTAAGTATTTTTATGCCGCCATTTAGCCAAAAAAGGCTCTCATGGCGGCTTACAAAAGTATTTCTTGACAGAAATTTTCCATTTTCTAGTAGCCAGGGCATGTGGTGGAAAGGAAACTGTGGAATAACCTATTGAATCTGTACTGTGCCACAGACAGGGAGCCAAAACAAACCCTTGTTTAAATCTAGCTGCTGCTGCTGTATGAGAGGCTACTCTTTGTTTGATAGGATTATAATGTGTACAATCAACCTTAGGACCTATTGATATAAGGAATCTAAAAAAAACAAGTAAGGACTTCAGCTGCTTTTGTTACTTTTCTCTCAGTGTTTGTGACTTTAGATAACCCTATCTCAGTACTTTATTTTAATTTTTTAAATTTTAAAGGCAAGACATGGAAATGCGACACTTTTTAAATAGCAAGCAGTGAAAATAAGTGCACCTAGAGTGTTGCAAGAGTATACGATTTAAAAAAGTAAAGTCTCAGGAAGTTAAATACTGAACTATTACAGAAAGCAATATCTACTACTGGCATTGAGAAGTAAAGAGATTCTCTTTTACATGATATAGTCACATATTACATCACATATCCTGGTTCTGTCAGAAAAAAAATGTGGAACTAACCCTACAACCTTTTAAATGACTTTGTACAAGAAGTTGAATTTGGAATGTGATTTTGTAAAGAAGAAGCACTCCCATTGGTGCGTGTATGGTGTCTTTTGTTGGTGGTGATATTTTAAAACATAAATGGAACACTATGGATGGACACTGGTGCTTCTTTGTGTGTGTGTGTGTGTGTAGGGTGGGAAATCATTTCTGTATGCTACTAGCACAAATTGGCAGTTGAGTTTGGTAATAGTCTGCCACAAATGGCTACAAATAGTCTTCCAAGCTTGTACACACAAATGCCAGTGAACCCTGTGGCTTTACATATTTACTTGGGAGTAAGCCCCATTGGGTATGGTAGGTCTTGCGTTCCATTGAATATGCGTTGAAGGAGGCTCATAGTGTGTTAAAGATCAGGCTATAGTTGAAGTTTATATAATAATAAATAATAATAATAATAATAAATAATAACCCACCTCTCCCTCTGGATTGAGGCAGGGAACAACACCAAACACAATATGATACATAAAATTAGTTAAAAGAGCATATAAAACTAGTATAATATTAAAATAATAATCACAGCATCTTAACATTCTTAAGTTTAAAATTCATGCTGGAATTTGCTAGGTGGGATGGGCTACACATTATGTGCAAATACTTCAGATTTGCCACCCCTTCCTCTGTAGGGTTCCAAATTATTGTTTGCAAGGGTAAAGGTGGCTCTGATGTCCTGTGGAGGAGAAGCAGCTTGGGAATGATTTAGATGGATAGATAAAATGTTAAGTGCCTCCTCTGCTTGTGCCAGTTCTTATGCTCAAAATACCAACCTCCCAAAGCTACTTTTCTCAAGGAAAAAGAAGAACTACTGTTTCAGGTTACCATTGCATATAACATACTGTATAGGAAATACCCCTCACTCAACCATGAAACTCACTACTTGATATTGGGCCAGCCCCACTCCTTTTTGTGAAGATAAAATGGGCGGAGGGAGAACCGTGTTGGTGCCTGTCATTTTGTCCATCCTTCTTCCTGCCATCCAACCACTGTTCCTCCATGTTTATTTGGTCTATTGCCATGTTGGGGTGGGGGGACATACAAGGAGCTCAGAGTGTCTATGGGCAGGATAGAAACTGAATCTATGAATAAATATGGGAAACCCATGCCCACGCTGTACCTTCTCTGATGAGGTCATGGTGCTTTATTTGGGGGAAACAAAATGCTAAGCCAGGGAAACAAAATGTCACCATTTACATTGGAGATGACCAATCTTGTTTTCAGAGAGTTGAAAGATGGCGTGACAGAGGCATCGATGCTCATGGAGTGTGCACTGCTGTCATTGTTATTCACAGGTTTTGCAAGCTTTTGTAGAGCTTCAAAAGCCACCAAAACCTGTTTGGCCAGAGCTGTTAGTAGGGCAAAAGAAATGCATGTGTACACCACACAAGCAATTATGCCTCTGCCATACCACTTTCAACTCCCTTAAAAAAAAAAAAAGTCTGACTCCATTGCCATGACATATTTAGTAGTAAAGAAAGCAAGAACCACTTAACGTATTGCAAAATTCCTATACAGAAAGCATTCCAACACAGAATGCTCTTCCATGTAGTTAGTAACATGCATCTCATGTGTAGTAGGAAAGCGTTCACACATGTGGGCTATTTTGCTGTGTTTGTATGGCTACTGCTCCTGGCCAAAATCCCATGTGAGATTATTACATGTGAAAAATCTGAATGTAGTTAGAATGTAGGTTTCCTATCTGAACAGGCCTTCAGTGTGAGACTTTTGTAATTTATGGTGAAGTGGCCTTGAATTTTTCACACAATTGTAGAAGATCAATACAATCATTTCCTTTCATGTTTTATCTGCATTAGTCGTGAGTTTATGTTATGTGTGAGGATACTGGAGAGAATCAGTTAAAAACAACAACAACACATAGCAATATAAAGGGCCGAACTGAACTTACTGGCAAAATGTTCATTGATTTCCATTGAAGTAGGATCTAGGCCATATGGCAATGTGCTCACATTAATTAAATGGCTAAGCATAGTTGAAATTTTCTGATAATTTATAGTTTTAATTTGATATTGATTTCATTTCTAAGCAGCCTCAACTGGTGCTCCAAGCTAATTAAAATGTTACATACTTGGATCCCTGGATGTGTGGTGATACAAGTTAGTCAGAAATTACTCCGTGAGGTCTAACATGACCTCATTGGAAGATGAAACCAAACTGGAAATGCAAGGTCTTGTTTACTTTTAAGGTACTTGGGCAGGCTAAAATTGTTCTGAAGCCATTTTTTCTGTTGGGCGTTTTCACGCTAATAGAAATGAATGTGGGTTCTCCATTATTATTATTATTGTTGTTTATTTATATAGCACCATTAATGTACATGGTGCTGTACAGAGTAAAACAATAAATAGGAAGACCCTGCCGCATAGGCTTACATTCTAATAAAATCATAATAAAGCAATAAGGAGGGGAAGAGAATGCACCAAGCAGGCAGTATAAAAGTCAGAACAAAATCAAGTTTTAAAAGCTTTAGGAAAAAGAAAAGTTTTTAGCTGAGCTTTAAAAGCTGCAATTGAACTTGTAGTTCTCAAATGCTCTAGAAGAGCGTTCCAGGCGTAAGGGGCAGCCGAAGAAAATGGACGAAGCCGAGCAAGGGAAGTGGAGACCCTTGGGCAGGTGAGAAACATGACATCAGAGGAGTGAAGAGCACGAGCGGGGCAATAGTGTGAGATGAGAGAGGAGAGATAGGAAGGAGCTAGACAGTGAAAAGCTTTGTAGGTCAACAGGAGAAGTTTATATTGGATTCTGAAGTGAATTGGAAGCCAATGAAGAGATTTCAGAAGTGGAGTAACATGGTCAGAGCGGCGAGCCAAGAAGATGATCTTAGCAGCAGAGTGGTGAACAGAAACCAACGGACTGAAAGCATTACTTCCTAGTAGCCCACTGGTTTCTGTAAAACAATGGTGAGGCAAATATTTCCAGTCATTAGACTTGTACCTCCATGAGCTCACCCAAATACTTAAAACAACAGGACTGATGGGAGTATACTTTGCTCTCCCCTCCTCCTCAAAGCAATCTCTCCAGCCCCTGAAAATGCTACATGGAGGGCTAGGGGACCCTGGCCAATCACTTAGGCAACATGTGGCCCTCCAAGTGTTGTGCAGCTTCTAGCAGTGAGTTTTGTTATAGCCAAAAAATCCTGGATTTGATGAGGCTCATCTTGTGATAGAAAAACGAGCAGGAGACGAGCAGGAGGAATGCTGTGTCATCAAAATGTCCACAAAGAACTGTGAGTAGCCAGTTGAGAGCATGCGATAAAATGCTTGTCTGAAGAAGCTCTGAGTCAGACCATTGGTCCTTCTAGTATTCCAGTATTCTCAACACTGATTGGTAGTGGCTCTCCATTTTTTCAGGCACGATTCTTTCCCAGTCCTACCTGGAGATACTGGGCATCAAACTGGGGACCTTCTGAATGCAAAGTATGTGCTCTACCATGGAGCCACCTCCCTTCTGCCTATACAAGGTATCTTTGCCTGATTTTCAGGCATTTCCACACACATCCTCCAGTTCAGCCTTGTGCAGCTCAGCTTACCCCATTTGGCATGATCACTCAGTCCCCTGAATAGCATTTGGGGGGGCTGGAGGGGCTATTGTGGGGAGGAGGGGTAGAATGTCTGCTTCCACAGCCTGCTGTACCCACCTAAATTTGAATCAAACCAATATACGTGTGTATGTTTGTGTGTGTAGCTATGGCAAAGGAAAAGGAACCACCTTGACTAGGTTTTACTGCATTCTGTGTTCTTAATTTGACCTTAAAAGGAAATTATCAAATACATACATTGGAGTGAGATGTTTTAATGTGCTACTTCAGAAGTATACCACTTCTGAGTTTTCAGTTTTGAAGCGAGCTCTCCTTCATTTGGTACATTATTTTACTTGGGATATTTGAGATATTACTGTTAAACAACAAGGACAGTTTTGCTTTTGAAATGGATACTTTAGTTTGGCTTTTAAAAAGATATTGTATTTTGAGGCATTTTCAGATGCTACATCTGTCATGTGGCAGACTGGGTAAATATAAATTTACTGTCTGATCCATGTGTAAACTTACAGTGCATCAGGCCACTTGTTGATCAATTGTTCAAAAGAATTGCCACACCTCTGGTTTAACCTGTATGTGGTTGTTATATAAATTCTGACTATTTACAGTAGTTATTAGCAGTAGGTGTAACACAGAAGATTATATCATGCAAAGTGGGGAAACAGCACGTGTAACCCTAATGAGTTCTGGTTACATGTGTGATATATACATCTTGTATTAACTCTGTGGGCTATTTCAAAAGTTACATCCCTCACATGGTAATCATAACATTTGTAGGCTGCTTACTGTGTGGACCATCTTATTGTATGAAGACTGTTCATGCTATTCTACATTCTTGTTCGGCTTTGTCATGTATAAGTCTTCATACTCATCTCACAAATATTTTTGCCACTGTGAGGTGTTATTGCATTATGGAGGAGTTTTTGTTTGGCTCTACATCAGGGGTGGACAGAAAGAAGATCTCCAAATGTTTTGGACTTCAACTCCCAGAATTCTTGAGCATTGGCCATGCTGGTAGAGACTTCTGGGAGTTGAAGTCAAAAACTTCTGGCCACCCCTGTTCTACATGGGGCCTTTAGAATGAGTGTGTCAAGAACTAGTAACACTATTGCTAGAATATAATTAGAGGTGATAGGTCTAGAGTTACCATTGCTCCCATTTATTTATTACTTCAGGAAAGAATACCTTTGGTGCTTATTGGTTATTGTGCAAAGAGTATATGGCTGCAAATATGGGACCAGAAAGCGTGTGTATACATATACAGGCCTTATTTGTGACAGATAGCACCTCTCTTCATACTGGAGTGAAAACTAATATAAATGATGAATACATTAAACCAAGTGATGGTGGGTTTTGGTGCATACATAAGAAGAAGAAGAAGAAGAAGAAGAAGAAGAAGAAGAAGAAGAAGAAGAAGAAGAAAGTTGTTCCTATGGGATCCTTGGAAAATCATATACAGCACAATTAGCTTTTACAATAGAAGCACACTTCACGTGTATTATGGAATCATGGGATTGAAAAGTTAGTCAGAACACCTTTAGAAGTTGATAATCTGTGCAAATAGAAGTGTATACAAGTACACCCAAAGCTGCTCTCCCTGGGTAATGTAGCCTGCTTTTTACCCTGGGACTATATATCCCATGCATCAAACAACCCCAATAGATACCGTGTTTCATTATTGATAATCATGTAGCACCGGGTGGAATGTCACTGTTGCCTCTTCAAATAAATGCTTAGGATAAGGGGTTGACTTGCTACTTTGCTAGTGGCATGAAGCATAGTTATGCTGGTGTTAAAGGCAAGGATTCAAAACACTAGGCCTGGCACAATACCCAGCTATTATTTGTTGAGACCAACACTCATCCTTCCCCTCCACAAGTCATCAGCGCATGCTAGAGCTCTGAGAAGATGTGTGTTTCATACCACACTGGACTTTGTTTAGCTCCAAAGTGTTAAGAGATTCCCCCAGTCATCTCCACATTCCAGAAGACTCAGGAGAATGAGGTTTCTCTCAAAGAAGGGGACATCTCAAGATTACGCTGAGCATTGTATCAAGCAGAAGTTGGTCTACTCCAAAACTTGGCCCATCATAAAAGATATTTCCCAAGTTCTTGCAATTTGTGGAGACCTGTGCTGCATGTCCTGTCTTAGCAGAGGGCTCAGAACACTTTTGGCTGAAGAAAAGATTTATGTTGGGGTGAGCAGGTTACAGGGATGCAATACTGATGTTGCTAGAACCACACTGGCATCAGCGTTTGAGGAACATAGCTTAAACCATCCACTATTTTTACAGGATAAAATGGGTTTGCACCATCATATTGGTAATAAGATCTCCTCAGTGGATTTTATTAATTACATATGGCAGAGATTGGGGATGTTTAGCTCTCCAGATGGTGTTGGATTTGAGTTTCTATCAGCCCTCACCATTGGCTATGTTGGCTAAGGCTAATGGGGGTTGCAGTCCAACAACAACTGGAGGACTACATGTTCTCCATTCCATAGATGTGTGGGCTTTTAAATTTGCTTAGACCATTAATGGCGAACAGACTATTCCACTGTGGTTGGTAAGACAAACATTACATTTCCTTCTAACGTTGGTAAGATTTTGCCCAGTTTATTCAAAAACACACCAGTTTGTTCTTTCTGTTCTCACATCTGATAGAATGTTAAGCTAATCCAATATTAGTTGATGGCTAAGCACAGCAAAACTGTACAATAAATCTCTCAAAATCTGTCATGCCATCTACATTCTAATAAACATATGTGCAAACTATTTTAACACTCACCTACACATTTCCAAGGCTCTGCACGGTGATTTATTTATATGACTCAGTATCTGCACACTCCTTTGAATAGCTGATGAGGGTGAAGGGAGAATGCTTTAGCTTCCTAAAGCTAAAGGTTTGAGAAAGGAAGGATTGTATATTCTTGCTTTGTGTAGAAGCCAGTGTTCTGGCAATCTGCTTTCTCATTTTGGTAATTTTGTCTACTTGCCTTATTTATGGTGGTTCTTGAACTTATTTCCATACAAGTCTTCATTTGCCATTCTCATGGCTGTTTCATTAACCAAGGTTTCTCAAAGTTTAATTGTTCATAATGAACTGCTGTAAGGAAAACAAACTCCAATTCCTGTGTGAATTATTCCAAAAATAGCTAAGATTAGAAAAAAGATGGACATAACTCTTGCCTAGTAATTAGAAACAAGCAGGAATTTTAAAAGTTGAAAGTAAGGCAACAGTTGCTTGAAAGGTTGGGAAAAGCACTCTCTTGGACAAATACATACAGCTAAAAAAAAAAATCAGGATAAGTGGGAGGAGCTTAAACTTTCTCTAGAGCCCATCATTTTCTTCAAATGGTCCACATCACACTTTGAGAATGGGTACTAAAGTGAAACATTCAACGACTTTTAGCAGACCACAATATATGTATATAAACAAACCATTAAATAAGCACATCTGTAGTTGCATTTGTTAACTCAGGGGTAGGAAGCCTTTTTGGGCTATGGGCACATTTGGCAATTCGAGGAACTGTCCTGGGCATCACCACAAAATGGCTTCCATGAGTGGGATGGCAAAGGACAAATAACCTGCCTGAAGGATTGCGTGGAGTCTGAGCCTCAAAACACTAAGCAACTCCTTTGAAACCACAGTTTCCAGAACAAAAGAAATTAGGGTGATCATATGAAAAGGAGGACAGGGCTCCTGTATCTTTAACAGTAATGTAGAAAAGGGAATTGCAGCAGGTGTCAATTGAAGTGGGTGAAATTCCCTCTTCATCACAACAGTTAAAGCTACACTAGCTATAGTAGAGTGGCCAGATACAAAAGAGGGCAGGGTTTCTGCAGCTTTAACTGTATTGATGAAGAGAGAATTTCACCGTCTTCAATTGACACCTGCTGAAATTCCCTTTTCTACATTACAGTTAAAGATACAGGAGTCCTGTCCTCCTTTTCATATGGTCACCCTAAAAGAAATCTATTTCACAGCAATCCCAGTTGCCAGTAAGAGGATGTGTTTGTTTAAAAAAGGGGGGGAGGAGAAGGGCAGCTTGATGAACTCCAAGAAAGGTGTCGGGTGGCACATTGGTACCCATGGGCAGCACATTTACTACCTTTGTGTTAAGATGATTAAAATAGTCAGGATGCAGTATCTATTCTTCATTACCCAATATTGATTACTTTTCTTCTGCTGAGAGTGCCAGTCACTTTCACATGACACTGGGCTTGGAATATTGCGTAGTGATGTGATGCCTTTGTAGGTACTGTGTACATCACCTGGGTAATTGAATTTTGCCGTCTCTGACTTGATGGAACAAAATATTTGCCCTTTCCAACATGGAAGAGGGCACCAGACTGAGAGTTTTTCTTATGTATATCCTAAGCTGGAGAAATTAGTAGGGGTTCTCCCTTCCCCTCTCCCAAATACAGCTATATCAATAATTCCAGAACATAGAAACAGATAATTTGCTTTATTTTATGTCAGAAGCCTAATTATTCTACACCTGGTATGTTTTATCTCCCTTGTGAGAGATAAAGACCAGCTGTTGGTATGTTTAGTTGTTTATAAAGATTTAATTTTTAAAAAAAAAAGGGGTGGGGTGGGGGGTCCATGCAAAGATATTTTGTAATTCAATTTTTATTTTATGCTCTGCAATAAATATCTCAGTGGCTTTGGGTGTTGCCCCATTTGTCAAGAAAGATAAAAATGTTAAGCATGAGGGGATGCCAGAAACACATCGTATCGTATAGGCTTGTAATTAACTACTTGTCTGGTCATTTGTAGTGAAGAATTGCCTTTAGGTAATTAAATAAGGAACCATTATACACTTTTCTTTTTCTTTTGAGCCATAGATGAGCAACATATTGTAAGCGGACAAGCTGGAAACATTTAGGGGTGGGGTTAGTAACTTCTGTGAACATATTTGCGGGAATCACATGACTGATGACTGCAACCTGGTCCTAAAGAGTTTCCTTTGCAGTAAACCACCCTAAGCATTACAACATGTGATAATGTGCTGCTACAGTGATGGTTACACTACATCCTACAGCTTCAAGTTTAGGTTATAGTCTTGCTAAGTAAATGCTATTATGTAAGATCCACTGACATCTCAGGGTTAATCATAATGGGGAGCCTAATGGATAAGAAGCAGCGATGCATCTTTCCATGTTATTTCTCTTCTGGTAAGAATTGCGCTTTGTTTAAGTGCATTTCCATCCTAAGCACATTCGCTTGGAAATAAGTCCTACAGATGTCAATGGGACATGTTTTCAAGAAATAATGCTTAGAGTAGAGCCATTTCCTGGGAAGTAAAGATAATTTCTTTTAACAGAATTAAGTCTATTAATATGGCTAATTCAGCATGTTGAGAATGTGGGCTTGCCACAGTTAAAGCTGCAGGAGCAATACTAGAGTGACCAGATTTAAAAGAGGGCAGGGCACCTGCAGCTTTAACTGTTGTGATGAAGAGGGAATTTCACCAGGTTCTCCATATATACAAATGACACCTGCTGAAATTCCCTTTTCAATACAACTGTTAAAGATACAGGAGCCCTGTCCTCCTATCTAGGTCACCCTAGATAAACCGAACTCATGTGAATGGCCTATGGCCCAAGCAAGAATAAGGGGTGGGGGAGATAAACTGAATTGTATGACTCCGGGCGCTTTTGATATGGTTTTAGCTTTGTGTTGGAAGTGTCTTGTAACAAAAGTTTTAAAAACTGATGATTTTGAAGATCCCTTTCCCTGCTTCTTAACTGTTTGCTTGCTGTTTAAATGTCCTCTTCCTGTGATCTCCCATCCATGCTGCTCAGCGGAGACAGAGTGGTGTGTGTGTGCATTAATGCGGCATGCGTGCCTGTGACTTTGGACTTTGCTCGCACCCACTTTTGGCATTTTGGGCAAATGTGACCCTTGAGGGGAGAGAAAGTTCCCTACCCTCTATTTTAGGGGCATTTTTTCTTAATTGTGAGCACAACAAAATGTTATGTATATTCCATAATAAGCTTTTCTTCCCATTTTCTCCTTTTGTCAATTTAAGCTGTTTTGTTTGTGTAGACTTGCCTGACTGTTACCACATGCTACGCTTCCTAACCTCTTGTCTAGACTAGGAAATGAGGTGTGATTAGCAATTTCGATAAGTAGTGCATGTTGACTTGACACATTTTCAAACATTACTTAGCAGCAAGGGTAAACAGAAGGTGCACCCTTCTTATATCTTACAAGGCTCCTTTGGCGAATGCCAATGGTATAAGTAGATCTTGCTGTTGAAGACAGACCTCTTTTAGGACCAAAGATCCGGGGGGCTGGCAGGCAAGAGAGGTAGGGACATACATGAAAGGATGGATGTGAGGGCAAACGCCATACATGCACACACAAGCTTTTAAAGTGCCTTGAAAAATGCATATGTTATATTGTTTATAAAGAAGCCAGTTGCTAACTAATATCCGTTCGTTACACAAAGCATGTGCTGCCTTTTATGAAGTAAGCTTTATTTATTTTCTCTCTCATCTCAAACTATTGCCCCGCTCGTGCTCTTCGCTCCTCTGATGCCATGTTTCTCGCCTGCCCAAGGGTCTCCACTTCCCTTGCTCGGCTTCGTTCATTCTCTTCTGCTGCCCCTTACGCCTGGAATGCTCTCCCAGAACATTTGAGATCTACAACTTCATTCACAGCTTTTAAAGCTCAGCTAAAAACTTTTCTTTTTCCTAAAGCTTTTAAAACTTGATGTTGCTCAGACTTTAGACTGTTAGTTATACTGTTATACTGTTAGCTTTACCCTACCCTGTGCCTGTTTACCCTACCCAGTGCCTGTTTCCATTCTCTTCCCCTCCTTATTGCTTTACTATGATTTTATTAGAATGAAAGCCTATGCGGCAGGGCCTTGCTGTTTACTGTTTTACTCTGTACAGCACCATTTGCATTGATGGTGCTATATAAATAAATAAATAAATAATAATAATAATAATATTTATACTAATTTTATTCCACTTAACTAAGTGGTTTGCATTAAAAAATATAATAAGATAATATAAAAACAATATTAAATATTAAATCATTAAAAACAGTGCAACAAAATAACAATAAAACATAGCAGTAACATAATAACCCATTGCAGGTCAGGGAAAGCCTGTGTGAACAAATGTTTTGAAGAGGTGTTTAAAACTTTCCACCATGTCTGCCTCCTGAACTACACATAGGAGAGTGTTCCCAAAAGGGAGTGCCACCATTGAGAAGGCCCACTTTTGTGCCATTACCTGGTGCCATTCCAATGGTCGCAGAACAACCAGGAAGGGCACCTCAGGAGCTAACTGGGTGTATATAAGGGAAGGTGGTCAGCTTGATATCCTGGTCCAGAGTTGTTTAGGACTTTCGTATGTTAACAACAAAACCTTGAACATGGCTTGGTAGTTTAAAGGCAGCCAGTGCAGTTCTTTTAACACAGGTGTAATAATATGTGTATATCTAGCTGCTCCACTAGCACCTCCATTCTGCGCTAGCTGCAGCTTCCAAACCAGGCACAAGAGCAGCCCCACATAGAGTGCATCTAATCATAGATCACCAGTAATCTATGCAGTGATAATCACTAGTGATCCATGGATCACTAATCCTTGGTAACCACCAGTGCATGGATCACAGTGATTAGACTATCCCTGTCCAATATACGAATATCAAAGCCTATTCTAAGCAGGGGAGTTGCAAGGTATATCCTATCTCTATATTATGCATACTGAGATAGCTTAGTGTTTCTCAGAAGAAACACCGCTCATGCATTCACAGAACACATGAAGAAGGAAGTAGAGTTATAAACACTAGTACTGCCTCAGCTTCTGATGTGCCTGCTCAGATGCCTCAATCAAAAGTAGAGGCAAACCTCTTGTCTCCAAGGAGGGACAAGCCAAACTGTGCTGGCTTGCCTCAGATGAAGGAGGTTGGAGGAATAGATAGCAGTGCTGACACCTGGAAGGGAGGACAATGGGACAAGTAACTAAGGGCACAAACCTATGCATTTTTAGGATATGCTTAGGATTGTGCCTTAAGATGATGATTTAAAAATGGATAAACGGGTGATTTAAAAAGATAATTTTGGCAGTTGTCATTCTGTGCTTATAACTTGAGTCTCTAGAGCTTGACTGGCTTTCTTTCTGAGCCAAGAATTGTGGCCTGTGGTTTGATTTCTGTATTCAGACATTGAAATAACAGGCACTGTTTATCACTGTCAATCCAAAGCACCTGCCTGGAGTTGCTAATTTGGTGTATACATAATATAATTTCTCAGTACCCTACCCTGTCATTTATTAACAATTTGTCAAAAAAATGAAAAAAATTCACAATGGTTACCAGAAGCAAGTTCATGAGTCTCTCAAGCCCCATGATGAATCTACATTGCTTAATATATTTTTTATTTAAAAATCTCCACATTGAAGGTAGAGGATTCATGTTTCTCACTGGTACAGTGCAAACTAGATCTTCTAGGGGATCTCCTTCAGATATCAATTACTTGTTTTTTTAATGTGAAGGAAAGTATTTTTTTCATTTAACAGTTGTTGGTTTTGCAGAAACATGTCATTGAGATCTGCCTGCATGGTTTCTACATTTGCTTTTGTTAGTCCAAACTACCACTTCTAGCTAAGTGACAAAAGAAAGCACCTTACATTGGATTTTGGAAGTAATTCAGGATAACAATGTCTGTCTCAACATGAACAAGATAACTTATCCTGGATGATATTCATCAGCCAGCTATTAAAATTCTGTTTTCAAATACAATCGATTGAATGCCCGGTTTTGTCCAGGATTTGATTTTTCAAAACATTCATCTTTTACAAATCCAGGTAAATCAGTTATAAAACAATTGCATGCCCAAAATCAAGGGTAGTTGGACATTTAAAAACAACAACACACAAATAGTAAAATCTCTTATAAAAATTGTTGTTGAATTGCAAGCAGATGTGTGCCATTTGTTGAAGTGATGTTTGTGGATTAGACAAATAACATAACATAGGAATATTAGTTATTTAGCAAGATGGGTATGCATCATTCCACATTAGGTGACTCTAAATCATTTATTTCCATTAGCTGGAAATGATGGACTATGAATGGATTATTCTGTTAGATGATATGCCTTTAAGCATTAGTTTCTTTTGATGACCAATGGTTTATGCTAAATGCTAAACTATGGCTTAACATTATATGAATGAAGCTTGGGCTGGTGCATTCATTGGGGTGGTGTGCTTCTATTTTTAACTAACTATAGTTTATTGTTATGTCTCAACCTGGACAAACTGTGATTAGTATTAACTATGGTTTAGGATAACGATTCAATTTCAAACTGTGGTTTACAATCTTGGGTTATTTCCTTAAACCTACAACTCCCACCATCCTTCACCATTGGTTATGGTGCTAGAGCTGATGGGAGTTGTAGGCCAAAACATCTGGAGGGCCACAAGATGCCCACCTCTGTCTTAAACCATAATTAAGATTAACCACAGTTTCAGGTTTGGACATGACCATGAACCACACTTAACTAAAAATGGAAGTGAACACTTACAATCTCCTCTTCACAATCATGCTGGAAGAGCAGAGGGGAGTAAGGACATCATGTTCATGTAATGCTAAATCATAGTTTAGTCCAAACCAGATCATTCTTTCTGAAATATCAACAGCTGATCTCTGCCAAATCAGACAGGTCTAATTTTGGGTGGGGGAGAAAGAAAACTGATCACCACAGTCAAATATGCAGGCACAAACACTTCAATTGTTCTGTTCTAACTTTTATTGATTCTTTTTCTTATATTTATTTATTTATTATTTATTACATTTATATACTGCCCCATAGCTGAAGCTCTCTAGGAAGTTCTTCATTTATATTCTGATTCTTTTTAACCAACTTTTTGGTTCCATAGCAATTTCTAGTTATTACTGAACCTAGCTTCCCCCATTCAGATCTCAGCCAGACATTCCTTGTCTTTCCTCGGAGAATGGCGTGATCTGCTATCCCTCCTGCCCTCAGGCACCATGACTCTTTCCCTCCCAATCCTCCCCCACTCCTTAATTTCTCCATACCAATAATCCAGTCTGATGTTCTCTCTTTTAATCTTGGATTGGTTTATACTGGCAAACCCACCAATTCTATTTCATAAAGCATACGTAGATTAAAGTGGCTGTATCCACCATTCCAGACATTTTATGATGGGGCAGAGGAGACTTGCCTTCCATCAGCAATAGAAGAGCAAATGGTCTTGTCAGCTCCACCCTCTGCTAGGAACTATTGGAGAGAATAAAACTGGAACAGACATAAATCCTGTCCCGTCCCCCCACCTAGAACCCTGCCACCAGAGCTCTTCTATTATTATTATTATTATTATTATTATTATTATTATTATTATTATTATTATTATTAATTAAATTTATATACTGCCCCATAGCCGGCCCATCTATTCTTTTCAGGAGTGTGTTTAATTGAAAGTGGTTTGCCAAATCAGGGAATTTGGGAACATGCAGGAACATGCATCATGAAAATAGTATTCTTGAATTACCTTTTGTTTGGATGTATTTAGGGCTTGTCAAATTGTGTTTTTCTAAAAGCCTGTGGATATAGCCGCTAGTTTCCCCCGTGAAGAAGACTATGGTAACTACATGTGGCAATGTGTTCTGATGAGAGGTAAAAGATTTTCCTTAATTTTTCCTAATAAAATTGCAAGTTGTCAAGAGGTGGGAATAAACCTCTCAGGGTTTCCCCTATTAGTTATATTTTGTACTTGGGAACATAACTGGAGCATAGACTCTATTCATAAATGACACTGTATGCATAAATTTCCACCCACCTTCTACAAAAAAATATACTTCAATGGCAGTCAGGAAAAGATCCATCTCCCCTCCCCCACTAAGTAATTTTATAATAAAAAGCTGCTTGTAATTTATACACATGGGCACCATTCAGTAATAACAATATGTGCACACGTGCATTTTGTATTCGAGAATCAGTTTCCAAGTACCAAAGATTGGAGTTCAGAATTATTTGCTTAGACCATAGGTCATAACAATAATAAAATTTAAAATAAAAGCTTTGAAGAGCACAAATTTCAAGATTCAGCAAATATAAAAACCATCAACCACATCTGCAGTAATAAAATGAAATAAAAAATTTCCATACATTGTTGGCAAGACACGAAATCCAAACTACCGAATTTTGACCAGTGGTCCTTTCCAGCTAGCGAGTGTTTGAAATATTTAAATTGTTATATAATGGACATTTAAATAGATAACGCAGAAGGTTTTTAACAACTCCACCTCCACGGTGTGCCAAAGTAGGTAGTGTTTTCCTATAATGGCCGTCTTGGGTAGCGGTGGGCATTTGTTGCAACTGCAAAAGAGTCATATAGCTATCCTAATTGGATATTTAGTAAGAGCAGATAAGTAGCTTTCAAACCCATGAGAACATTTACTCATATAATGACAGGGGGGAATGTATGAAGCGGCCCTCGGGGCCTGTACCTGGTAGTCCTATTGCCAAATCTAATGCCTTAATCGTGTTTTATAATATTAGGAGCTCCAAGACCATGAAATGAGCTTCCTACCTCTTGGGTAAGCAGCTTGAATGAGCCAATTATTGAAAATATAGGAAAAGTTTAAAATTGCACTACTTACTAATTTAAAAGTCCAAACTAGGCATGCAGGGGCAACCGTATCTATATTAAACATGTGTTGTCCCCCCTTCACATATACACACATGTAAGTTGGGGGAAGAAGAGACTGGGGCCAGATCTACACCAAGCAGGATATAGCACTATGAAAGCGGTATATGGTATGTGTCATGGACCCCAACAGTTGTTGGTGCACTTCAATACTGCTATAGAGCAGTAGTGTTACTCCTGCCTCTTACATACTGCTTTCATACCGCTTTATAGTGCCATATCCTGCTTGTTGTAGAACTTGCCCTACTCTTTACACAGAAAGGAGCACATGGGGAAGGGGAGCGTAATCTCTTACGTCCCCCAACTTACCCCATTGTGCTTTGCAGCTCAGTGGTAGAGCACATGCTTTACATGCAGAAAGTCCCAGGTTCAATCTATGGCACCTCTAGATCAGGCTGGAAAAACTTCAGCCTAAAACCCAGGAGAGCTGCTGCTGGTCAGTGTGGACAATACTAGGCTAGATGGGCCAAGGGTCTGTCTCAGAATAAGGCAGCTTCCTTTGTTCCTATTTTATGTGTAAACAAGGCAAACACACGCTTAACATACTTGCAGTTGCCCTTCCCTCATGTCTAGTTTGGCCTTAAGGATAAGTTTAGAAATAATAATTAGGAGACACCTCTATTCTGAAATTGCTAGGCTCTCAAGTTCATGTTTGATTTTAAAAGAATGTTTCTAGCATTTACGGATGTGACTGTAGAATGTGTCCTTAGTCTGCAAGAGGTGAAGTCAAGTACTGTGAGGATGAGTGCATTTATGCAGAGGTTTAGGTTGTGTTACGGTTGCCAATGACTAACTAGAACTCTGTAACTGTTAGCTTTACTTTTTTCCAAGCTGATAACCATCTGAACCGTCAAATGAGATAAACATTTCTTCCGTATCTCCTTACGGACAAATAGGCAAGTAGTAAATGTATGTAAGAACAGGCAGTGGCAGGAAGGAAAAATGATGGATACCCAGTATATTGTTCTAGTCCTAAACATGTGACCAGGGAGGGATGTGCATGGAAGGTCTCAGTGATTGTACAAAGACCTCCTTGCCACTGTGTTTCGGAACTGGAAGCCAGTCTTCTGTTCTGCAGTATGGAACTGTGGAGGAGTAACAGCAGCCATCAGTCCTGTCAAAGAGTTCCTATGTGGTGTAAAAGCATCTAGCAAGGGTCATTTTAGGGATGGTCAGGTAGGAGCTGGAGAGGTAGCTTTGGACTCATCTCTGCTATTGCTGAATCCTACGCACTATAAGATTGGTCCCATCCACAGTTTGACAGTGACATGTTATGCTGGTAAAAATGTGCATCAAATGGAGTGGTTGTAGAGGTTCGGTGGAAATATACTTATGTGTTTATAACTGTCTTAAGGTGACCTTCCACTGTTGGATATTCTTAACCAATTTGAGGTCATGTTGGAGAGCCTTTCCAGTTGATAGAGTTGTTGACTCTTGCCAGAATAATGCCATGTAAAGGTCCTGCAGCATGGTCATATAATAAAATATAGTGCAGAACCTCTTTCAGCCCTGTGATAATATTCCATTTTGGAGAAGCTCTTGGGAGCTGCATTCCAGTGATGGGCAGGATCAAAGGCTTAAGGGGCAAGGTCATAACCCCAAGGTCATAATGCATTTAACCCATCATGGGTTATCATGTCATCTGGCGGGATTTTTTTTAACCAACAATGGGTTATTTTGCTAACCCACACAAATAACCAACAATGTGCAAAGTGGGTTATTTAAACCATCAGTGGTAATCATACTGTGTGGAGGGCACCGTTAGTCATTTTTGTCGGCTACGGAGTCGCTAGGCAAGAATGGTCGAAGTGATGGCTACCGCTCTACTTGAGCCAGCAGGACTCTATTTTCTGCAGCAAGGGATGGTGGAATATTTAGAGGAGGAGAGAGGGCAGGGAACAAATTAGTCAACACACCATGGATTAATAATCCACTCACAGTTGTTTATAACCAACTAATGGATGGTTATTTCTCAGATCGTATGGGGAGTACCCGCAAAATAACCAACTAGGAGTTGACTATCGGGACGTCCGAATGCAGCCAATCAGTGCTTGGAGGAAAGGGGGTAGAGCCAGGGAGGGGGCATGGCCATTTGGGGAATCCTGGAGGACAGCATTGGGACCCTCAGAGGGCTGGATTTGGCCCCAAGACCTGAGCAACCCTGTGTTAAGGAAACAGTACTTATTAATGTATTTCTTGTTGATGAAATTTAGAAAGTAAAAAGCAAAAGAAACAAACAAAAATCCTCAAGAGTACTGGACAAAATATCAGTCCCTAATGGTCTCGCACTAAGCACCATCAGCAAGATGCTAACTACAGATAGTTAAGATTAAGGACGAGAATAATTAAAAACAAGTTCAGAAGATTTGACAGCATGATCTTTGGAGGTTTAGGACACCGTGACCTACGGTATCAGTCGCAGCTGGGCAATCCAAGAATATAAATAGTGAAAAGAACATTGAATTGGCTGGGAGAAAAAGTTCACTTTAGGTTTTTCCAACAGCTGCTTCCAGGCTGCAACTCTGATTGAAGCTTACTAGATGGATTGAATTAACTTGTGAGTGAACCTGGAATGTTATACTTGTATATTTAAAAATAGTAAAATACTTTAGGGCATTCTTACTATTTAAAAATAGTAAGAATACCCTAAAGTATTCTCTACTTAGACTTAGTTCTAGTTCTAACTCATTTCTAAAACTATTGTTTCGACGACAGGATTAAGGTTTTAATCATTTCTTTACAGTTACTAATATGTTCCAACCAAATTGGGTTTGTTTGTTTTATGGATAATGTACATCCATAAACTTAATATTTTAGCACCTTACCTTTGAACAGATCTTGCACAGGGCAAAGACAAACATACATACAGGAGACACAATGAATTTCGTTTTGTTTTTTTCTTAGTAGAATAAACTGTAAAACGTTGCCACAGCTGAATCATCCATGATGCAACAAAAATTCTGAATTACCTTCTCTCTTCAAGAGAAATGTGTTTTTCTTTTTCTCTCCTAGCACCCTCCTCTTCCACAGCTGTAATATTCAACAGGCCTAAGATCATACTTATTTCAAGGAGTTCTCTATTGCCCTGGACTTATGTTAACAACTGTGAGGGGCTTTTCTGAGTGATCATAACCTTGAGGTTTTTAACCTTGGAAAGGAATTAGGCTGGATGTAATGTTTCCAAGAATTGGAGACACCCTGCCCTATTGAGCTGGTACAGATCTCTGGATCAATTATTAGCATTGGCTCAATATTGCTGTAAGGGCATCTTGCAGCTGGACCATAAGCTTGTTATTAGTGGATAGTTAATTGGGGTGTATCAGAGCATGATGGAGACAGACGTGTTAAAGGGAACTGGGGGTGGAGTGGAGGAATGAAACAGCAACAAGTTTTGCTAAATAACTTTCCTACACAGACTGTTGAAGCAGACACTTCAAGTATCATTTAAATTTGAGACACAGCTGATTGATGGATTTTCTTTCATGTAACCTTTGCTTTTTATATATAGTCTTTTCATGCAAGCCTTTGAATCACACAATTTTAAATCAGTCACACAGAGCTTCTAATCAGGAAGGATAGATAAGGTAGCTAATAATCGGAGAGGGGTGCATGTGTTTTGTGTGTGAATTCATATGAAGCAGAATTGATTACAACTCAGTGTCAGTCACCAGATATATAGTGACCTAATCACAACATGTTTTGCATTTCAAACACATTGTCTGTCAATTATTTTAGTGGACTTGTTGATTGGGAATTCTTTTCTTAAAAGTTTGGGCCAGTTAGAAATCAAATTTAAAATCCTAAATATTATGGGCTGTATCCAGTTGTATCATTCTGCTTATGGAAGCGTTTTTGATCTAGTAGAGCTTCCATGAACAGAAGGGGAAGGGAGGTGATTGTTGCTGATTCTTCCTTCCGTTTATGGCTCTCAGTGCTCCCGCCCGCACCCCAGATCTGCTCCAGAAGGTTGGCGAAGCCCTCTGAACAGTGTTGGAGGTGGCACTGTGGGCTGCAGAAAAAAGGGGGAATTTCTTAAAATGGCTTCTCTCTGACTTCCATTCATGGAAGGCTCTGTTGTATCAAAGAGCCCTCTGTGAGCAAAAGAACACAGTTGTATGCATACAGCCCTATATTTTGAGGGGGAAAGATACACTTGGCTTCCCTAGGCATATCCAATTTCACTCCAACACATTTAGTTTTGCTGCTAAAATTAAGATTATTGCCAATTAGTGTTTTTATGATCTTGAACCTCCCTTGTTTGAACTCAAGCCACAGGGAAAACAAAGGTTAAGAAGAGTTGTACTGCATTCTCTAAAATTTTATTTTATGGCATTGGCTTTAAAGTTATAAAATCAAATCTCAGTGAAGTTACTTAATATTTTCTGTAGTTTGTGGTGGTAGTAATAGGCAATAAAAGCAGATATTGCCTTTTTGTCATATAGGAGCATTTCAAACATCTAATAATATTCCAATAAAGCTTGGTATTGCAACCATTTTCCCCATAAGCAGCTTCCAAAAGATCTAGTTCAGTCTGTAATATCACCTTTCATCTGACCTGGTCTCTCCTCAGTGTACTGCTAGTCTTATGATCCAGAGTGTTGCTTCTTCTTTTTAATATGTTTTGTCTGCCAGATACCATTGAGTTAAATTATTTATTAATTTATTTATTTATTAATTACATTTCTATACCACCCAATAGCTGGAGCTCTCTGAGTGGTTCACAAAAATTAAAAACATTCGAAGTATAAAACAACAGTATAAAACCATACTATAAAATACAATATAAAAGCTCAACCAGATAAAAAACAGCAGCAATGCAAAATTACAAATTTAAAACACCGAGTTAAAATTTATTTATAGACTCTTAAAATACTGGGAGAATAAAAAAATAAATATGCTTATGACCTAATACATTTTGAATGCACTTCTTCAGTTCTTGATTGTATCTGCATGGACTTAATTATTCAAGTGTATGTTGACAATTGTCTGGTTTGCACTTGTGTCTGAACCCCACAAATAAACCATAGCCAGCTATAAACCACAATTAGAATCCATATTTTGTTGTTGGCTTACAAAGCCTGGCTTCTTTAAACCATGGCATGTTGTAATGTCTGAACCCAGAACTGTGGCTTATCCCCCACTTGTTTGCACTGCTGTCTACCCTGAAATAGAGGCAACAGCAGCCTGAAAATGAAACGGCTCTGAAGGTTGTCAAAATGGATAGGAGAAAAGCAAACCAGAAATTTGCAAGCCAATTTATGGGTAAAGCAACATACCACGGTTAACATATACCATGGCCTAGCATTATATGTAAACACAGCTATTCTGTTTGTTTGTTTGTTGTGATGTTCGTTTTCTCTTCTTTTTGTTAGGAGAGAGTATATTGTAGTTGGTTTTGGATTCGGTGTTTTTGCTTTTTTACCATTCACCTAAGATAAGAAATACTTTACTTCTTGATTTTGATGCCTCAGAGGTCATAAAAACCTCTATGGACTTCTAGTTCTGTACATTATCATTGGTTATTTGCATGTAAGCAAATGTCAAAACAGAATACTCAATTGAATTTCCTATGAAGGCATGCCATAAGGAATTGCTGCACCAAAGAATGAAAAATAAACTTGGGATTCTGATGCTAAAAATCAAGTGGAATGTAGGAATCTCCATATTGGATCAGTCCAATCCTAGGATAATTCCCCCTAGTATTCTGCTTAAAATAGTTTCCAGTTAGATGGAAGGTAACAAGCAAGGCATTAAAGCTAAGCCATCCTGTGTTGTCTCCAGCATCTAGTGCTCCAAGATATACTGTCTCTGAACATTAAACAGTATCACAGCTAATACTGCCAATAAACCTTTGCTTGTACCTGGACGAAGGCATTGACATGAAAGTTTCATTTGTTGATGTCAGCCAATCTTAAATGTGTTTAAGGCTCTGGTGTTGCAAATGTGTTCACACAGATATCAAACAAAATATGAGGCAGTGTTTCTTAAATACCAACAGCATTTGGGGTTTATGCTAAGATATCACTTGACTACTTTGTAAGCAGAACTCAGGAAGCTTGAGACAAATTCTTGAGACATTTTTGTTTTCTAGTGTATTGCAATGGTGGTGGGCTTGCAGAGTTACCATTGCACTGACAATAAAGTTAGCAAGGTTCTAAGGAAAGTTTTCTGTATTTTGGGAAGAAAAGTTTATATTTTCAAGTAGGGCCTTAGCTAGACCTAAGGTTTATTCCGGGATCGTCCTGGGGTCATCCCTGTTCATGTAAATGACACACAGGGGATCCCGGGAGCAGGTAGGGACGACCCCGGGACGACCCCGGGATAAACCTTAGGTCTAGCTAAGGCCTAGTAAAGATGAACTATGTCATTGTGCAGCAAATCAAACTCTTAAGTCATGTCTATAGATTTTATGAGGTATGTATGAATAAAGTACGTGGACTGAAACCCTGTACACACTTTAGAGTAAGCCCCACTAATCTCAGTGGGATTTACTTCTGGGTCAGGATGCTTCTAGACAAGACTTTTATCCTGCAATTGCCCTTCTTAATTCTTAGTATTTTATGGGATGGGTGGGGGGAGAAGGGTTCCAAACCAAATGACATCTTCCACTTGTAATCCTCATATGTTTCCCAACTGCTTCTTCCATCTTTTTGCTTTCCACCTTAAATAAATAAATAAAATGCATTAAAGAGGGATATTGCTGCACAATGTCTTGATTGGTAGTGTTAGGAGCCATGCGCTTAGAAGCACCCACAATGTGCATGGAAGGATTTGGTTTCATAGTTTTAAATGTAAAGTGTCTCTTCTTTAAAGCTTTCCACCTCAGGCAGTGGCATTGTAGTTAACAACTGGGAGACCTCTGACGTATGTGTTTCATAACTCAAAGTTGGAGATTCTTTACAGGCTATCATATTTAGTGCTGTGTGCATACATATACACAGAGAGAACATTGTTTACTTCCTCTGTAAGTGCTGGGACATTCAGTACTATGAAGTATGATACGCTTGCATAAACACTGGGGCCAGATTTATCTCTCACTCCTATCTTTCCTTTCCAGTCTTGGAAAGTGATTAATCTGCGACACACATTTTGTTCTTGGATTGCACTGCATTATTTGCTAATCGTTTCCAGTTTTGCTGAACTCTGGTGCTGTCTTGAAAGAGTGTCTGTGCCAGTTGAAATGGAGCACGTGGGCAGAGCCAAGTCTTTTCCTCGTTCCATATTTTAAAGAGTTCAGACTTTTTGCCAAAGTGAGTTTTGTGCCTGGTGTCTGTCCTCACCAGTGGCTGTTATTCCACAGCTGTGCCTGTGTCCAGACCTTTCTGTCTTTTGATTTGTTTCCAACCTGTGTGCCAAAATTACATTTTTTAAAAACCTCAGTCTTCTTAGATGAATTTATTCCGTACAGTAAGCCATTATTTGACATTTCTTCTGACTGCATAATGTGAATTTCCTTGGTATAGAATTTGTACCACAAAGCCCACCGTGACTCCTGAGGCACAGTATAGTATGTCCTTGATAAATTTGATTCCTTCCCCCCAACTCTGTAATGCCCATGTATACCTACGTACTATACATGGGCATTATATCAATGTAAATATTATATCAATATTGTAAACCACCCAAAGAGTTTTATGCTATTGGACGGTATAGACATGAAATAAATAAAAAAATAAACTGCCTTCTCTTTTTATGTGTAAATTCCCCACATTTTGATGTGGGGTAAATTTCAAACAAGCAATATTTGAAAGGATCTTGAAGAGATCCCAGCATAAGTGAGGGATATATGCAACAAGGAGTTAAGATGAGGAAGGAATAGGAGTACAGATCCCTCCTTCAAGATGAGTCATATGCTGACTCCTGCATGGTTTGCTCTTTTGAAAGTTACAGGAGTCTGGCACGTTCTTCCCCTTTACCAGTGTTCCCTGTCCACTGCCATGTGATTTCACTGAGTGAAATCCTCCTGCAGGGAAATTAACACCATATGTTCTCCTGTTTTTAAGATATGCATGGGAATGTGCAGTTGTAAGACAGCTTCCTGGGTAAGCCTTGCACAGTTTGTTTATATCCATGTGAACATGGCTTAGGATGTTTGCAAGTTTCTGCCTGCAGAGCTATCAGATCCAGGCTTCAGCTGTTTGGGGCCAGATCTACACCAAGCAGGATGCCACACTTTGAAAACTGTATGTGGAACGTGTCCTGGGCCCCAACAGTTGGCACTACTGCTATAAAGCAGTAGTGTAGATCCTGCCTGGGTGGTACCTCACAGAAGGTGTTTTCTTAGAAAGGCTATTTCTGATCAGGTGTTTAGTAACCCAAAACTTATAAGCTATTCATAGCTTGTGGGGCTTACCCCTATATGTGTATGGCAGGTTTAGGAGTTCTGGCCATGCACAGGGAGAATTATTATTATTATTATTATTATTATTATTATTATTATTATTAAAATAATATGGCTCGGGTCCAGGTTATTTGAAAGACCGTATTCTCTCTTATGAGCCTGCCCGTGCTTTGAGATCTTCTGGAGAAGCCCTTCTTTCAGTCCCACCATCTTCACAGGCACGCTTGGTGGGAACATGGGAGAGGGCCTTCTCGGTGGCTGCTCCAGTGCTTTGGAACTCTCTTCCCGGGGAAGCTAGACTGGCTCCCTCCTTGAGGGGCTTTCGGAAGCAGTCTAAAACTTGTTTGTTCCAGCAGGCTTTTGGAGAATAATCTGCCCCCCCATGTATGTTAATGACTTATAATTTTATTGTGTTTTTTAAACTTTTTTTATTATTATTTTTATACAATGCATGTTTTAAACTTTGTAAGGCTGCCTTGAGGCCCAGTATTGGGCAAAAGGCGGGATACAAATAAATATAATAATAATAATAATAATAATAATAATAATAATTTATATAGTGCCATCAATGTTCATGGTGCTATACAGAACAAAATAAATCAGAATACAAAACACCCTGCCATATGGCTTACATTCTAAAATCACAATCACAAACAAACAGGGAGGGACGAGAGACAATGGCTTAGTTCTCTCATGTACCAAATGAATCGGTTAAGCTTATATCTCAACTAGGCCATGTCAGAGTGCAGGTGAAGAACACAGAAAGCTAGCAGACCATTGGTCAGTATAGCTCAGTCTTGTCTATACTGACAGATAGCAGCTCTCTAGGATTTTAGACAGGGGCCTTTCGCAGTCCTACCTGATATTTATTTATTTATTTATTTATTTATTACATTTATATACCACCCCACAGCCAAAGCTCTCTGGGCGATTCACAAAAGTTAAAACAGTAAACATTAAAAAGTATACAAAATTTAAAAACCACCAGAAACATTAAAAAAAACAGTATAAAAACAACAGTATCCATTTAAAAAAGAACAGTTCTGGGGTCCGTTAGAAAACAACTGATAAATGCCTGGGAGAAGAGAAAAGTCTTGACCTGGAGCCTGAAAGATAACAGTGTTGGCATCAGGCGAGCCTCATCGGGGAGATCATTCCACAGTCGGGGGGCCACCACCGAAAAGGCCCTCTCCCTTGTTGCCATCCTCCGAGCTTCCCTCGGAGTAGGCACTCGGAGGAGGACCTTAGATGTTGAGCGCAGTGCACAGGTAGGTTCATGTCAGGAGAGGGGTTCCATCAGGTATTGCGGTCCCAAGCCATGTAGGGCTTTATAGGTTAAAACCAGCACCTTGAATTGTGCTCGGAAACATATAGCCAGAATCGGTGTTATATGCTCAAACCTCAGGGATTGTACCCGGGACATTTTGCATGCAAACGATACCAGGGCTCAGTAGAATGTACTTCAATTTTTTTAAAAATAAAAATCCCAGGGAGGAGGCTAAATTAGAACCTTGCTCCTGGCATCTAGTTTTCTATGTAGTGATAAATTCCTGGAGGAGAAGGCTATCAATGGCTACTAGCCCTGATGGTTGTGTGCTATCTCCAGTATTTGAGGCAGAAACCTGTGTGCACTAGTTGCTGGGGAACATGGGTGGGAGGGTGCTGTTGCACCATGTCCTCTTTTGTTGGTACCTGGTCGACAATGGTTGGCCACTGTGTGAACAGAGTGCTTGACTAGGGCTGTTGCTAGATGAGGCCTTAGTGCGGTGTGAGGCCCGGTCTCCCTTCTGTCCATCCAGATGACGGACAGGGGATTCCGGGGTCAGGCCGGGCTAAGACTTCGCTTGAACTGGCATAAGCGGATTCGCTTATGGCCCGGTTTTTCCTGAGGCCGGGGCTGCGGAAAGTCTAGCGACTTCCGTGGCTTTTCCCAGCTGCTCACTTACTCGCGAGTAGCCGGGAGAAGCCACAGACTGGGCACAGCACTCCATAGGACCGCTGTGCCCATCAGGCCGGGGGGGGGAATCATGGGGGGGGGAAGAAAGGGGCCGGGGGAAAGACCGACCTGGCAGGAGAGGGGGGGGAGAAGAGCGGGCACGGGCATTGGGGGCGGGGGAAGAAGAGCGGGCATGGGCCTGGCAAGCGGGGGGAGGACGAGCGGGCAGGGGGGTATCAGGCATTGTGGGGGGGAATCAGGGGCAGGGGGAGCGGGGGACCTTTATTTTTTTTAAAAGCACTTACCTTCCCTGCGGTGCGCTCCTGCGCACATGGCCCTTTAAGGGGGGGGGAATGGCAGACACGACGGGGCTTCCGCTTGCCCCGTCGCGTGTTGACGTGTGGAAAAGGGCGACGGCGTGCGCTAGTTGCAGCGCGCCGTCGCCCCGACTCCCAGCCGGATTATCAGGTAGGTCTAGCAAGGCCCTGGATGGCCCCTTGGTCTGATCCAGCATAGCACTTCTTATGTTATGTTCAGGGATTTATTTATTTTAATGGAGTGGCATTCAGCCATTTGAGCCCTCCCTTGCAGTCTGAAGTGGTACAGGCTCACCACCTCATCTGTGGCTTGTGAGAACTAGGCCGAAATACTACACCCAGCCTCCCACTTCTCCTGGGATTGCTTATCATGTTCTGGTTATATGCAGAAGCAGGAAGAACAAAGAGAGCAGCAGGCTTCCTTGTTAGAAGTGCCATTCTGATGGTGCTCAGGAATTTACTAGAAAGTGTGCTTTATGGCTGCATTATTATAGCAACAGTAATACTTGTGGGGGTGGGGAATGTTTTTTGTTTTGTAAAGAGCAACTGGGAACGGGCATGAAATGTGGCTTCTGTTACAGTGATTATTTTAGGTAGACAACTGTTACCAGAAAGACGTCAGCTGTGCCTGCCACTTCCCATTTAGTTGTGTCCACCCTAATCATAATGAAGTTAGATCTTTATTTCAGTTTAGCCACTTTGCATGCTTAGCAGCATTCCCAGTTGAACAGGAAATATGCAGCTGTATCAGAACTAATAGTACATACATCCCACTGTACAAGAACTACTTTATTAAAGGTATATAGACTGTTAGTGGAGTATCAGGTCATGTACGATGATGTCTCGGTTTCAGAAATTATTATGTGTTACACAAATCTGTAAGAATTAGGATTGTGACCCAATTAATGTCATTTTAGTCAATGAATCATATGAGTTTATTGATTAATCTATGAATTTAAATTTGAAAATAGCTAAACACAATATTACTGAAGCAAGAAGCATACTTTCTTTGTTTGATGTGAACTCTTGAACCAGCATCCGGAATCAGTTTTAGGATGGTGGAGGGCAAACATGCTGAGACTTATCTAAACAATACAGAGGTGCTGTGGGTAGAGAAACTGAGGATGGAGGTTTACAAGTAGCCTTAGATGAGCAAGGGCTGAGCGTACAAGTGATAGGTTGAACTTGTTCAAGCACCTTGTCTGCATCCTCACTCCTCAACAATTGAAACTCATCCAATACAGCTGGACTAGACAGTACTCTGGAAACTTGCACTTACTTCTGAGTAGACATGCGTAGGATTGCACAGGGGAAAATTCTATTGATTGATTGATTGATTAAATGCTGCAGCCAGCCCTAGTAAACTGCAAACTTCTATTTAAACATGTTTTATTTCTTGAGTCTTCTTTCATCATTACAAACCTACATTTTTCATTTTGTCAAGTCGTTTCCAGTAGAGTTGTTTTCAAAACCTTTAAATGCAGGACAAGAGGTTAGATCACAAACGTATGTTGCCCTTTTCTGAGACTTAATTATTGCTTTTGCCCCAAACCTCCCCCCCCCCCGTCTTTTGTCCCATATTGTTCTCCCCAATGGCTGCCAACAACCTGATTATCTAAAAAGATCTCAACCAGACAATTAGAAATCACTCTTTTAGGAGTCTTTGCTGGTCAATTTAAAAACCTTTCATTGTACTAATTACAATGTATTTTTATCCATAAAAAGCACCTTCTGAAAGAAACAGATTAAAGAGGTTGGTGCAGAAGTAAGTGGTCAGAAATGAAGAAAGGTTAGCTTTTTCTGTAAATAGCTGTGGTAGGAAAATAGGTGTGAGTGTGCATTTGCTCACCAATTGTTCATATTTTAAGAGTCCTAAGAATATTGTAAGAAAATAGACATGAGAATATTAGCTACACTGAATTACTCAACAGTGAAACCACCATATAATCTAAAATAGGCATTCTTGTACTCAGTGAAATTGTAATCCGACGACACTACAGTGTTATCTAGAGCATGTAGCACAAAACATTGTCACTCCACTTCTGAAATCTCTTCATTGGCTTCCAGTTCACTCCAGAATCCAATATAAACTTCTCCTGTTGACCTTCAAAGCTTTTCACGGTCTAGCTCCTGCCTATCTCTCCTCTCTCATCTCACACTATTGCCCCGCTCGTGCCCTTCGCTCCTCTGATGCCATGTTTCTCGCCTGTCCAAGGGCCTCTACTTCCCTCACTCGGCTTCGTCCTTTTTCTTCTGCTGCCCCTTACGCCTGGAACGCTCTTCCAGAACACTTGAGAACTACAAACTCAATCACAGCTTTTAAAACTCAGCTAAAAACTTTTCTTTTCCCTATAGCTTTTAAATATTGAGTTTGTTCTGACCCTATACTGTCAGCTTCACCCTACCCTGTGCCTGTTTACACTTCCCTGTGCCTGTTTGCATTCTCTTTCCCTCCTTATTGTTTACTACAACTTTACTAGATTGTAAGCCTATGCGGCAGGGTCTTGCTATTTACTGTGTAATCTGTACAGCACCATGTACATTGATGGTGCTATATAAATAAATAAATAAATAAATAAATAAATAAATAAATAAATAAATAATAATAGTGATTTACAAGCAAGCCTGCAATGTTCCAGTAACAGGATACTTCTCATTCATGTGGCTCTTGGATTGTGCAGTTCTAAGTAATCCTCCTCCTCCCCACTCCACCCCCCCTGCCCCACAAAATAACCCCAACTCAAAAAAAAAAAAACCCTACAGAAACAGCAGAAAATGTGTCTGTTCTATTTTGTCTTTACACAAATAAGGCTTTCCTTCTAATGAACCTTTTTGCCAATGAAACACTGTTTGTGCAGTGGGAAAATCTGGGTGGAGTTGTGAACGTTGTCGTTTTAAATGTAGCGCAACAGCATGCATTCTAAACTTGGTGGTTGTCTCTTGTTGTTGCACCAGGTTCACTTATGGAAAGCCAAGTTTGTTTGAAAGCCTGTGCAAGCTGAAGGATTTATTTATTTATTTAAACAAAATTACACCACATTTTACCATTTATAACATTTTCAAAGTGCCTTTACAAATCTTCACTTACGACAATAAATGCAAACATCAACATTAAAAATGCAGTCCATAAAATACCATCCAAAAGCTACCAACACCTGCACTAAAATAATAAAAACTAATCAGATTTTATAAAACTATAAGATTGTTCAAAGCCTAGGCAAATTAAAAAAAATATCTTAGACTACACCTGAAATTCATGAGACCAGACATCAGGGCATCATCTACACCAAGCAGGATATTGCACTATGAAAGTGGTATGAAAGCCATATATAAAAGGCAGGAGCCACACTACTACTTTATAGCAGTATTGAAGTGCACTGACAACTGTTGGGGCCCTTTGACACATACCATATACCATACCATATATTTGACACATACATACACATACCATATACATATATAGCACTCTCATAGTGCTATATCCTGCTTGGTGTGGCTCCTGCCTTTTATGTACCACTTTCCTTTTGCTTTCATAGTGCAAAATCCTGCTTGGTGTAGATTAGGCCCAGGTGAACAACTGCAGGGAGAACATTTCCGAGCTGGTGTATCACCACCAAGAAGGCCCTTTCCCAAGTCAATTCTAGCCTGACCTCCAAAGTTGGGACACTAGGAGAATAGCCTCCAAGGATGACCATAATCAGCAGTCTTGGATTTACAGTAGATGAGGAAAATTCTATTCCTCTTTATTTTTTGTGAATCTTTATGCTAATGATATTTTTGTTCGTTTTTAAAAGACGACTTGGCTAGTTCAATAAGAGTCTTCATACAATTTTATCTTTTTGAGGGGTTGGTCTCTGCCAACATGAAAAGGAGATCATGGGCTTCTATTGTGATACAGCTGGGTCCTCTGAGCCAAATTCACCATTTGTTGTGGATTTGAAAGGCTCATCTGGGAAGCCATTTAAGCAGCCCAATTCCAGGGAGAGAGCTGATAATGGTCAGTGAAAACAATAATCTCAAAGGCCTAGAGAGATAAAAGCTGTGAACCTTTAAACTTAATCATGACATCCTTAACATTGACAGGAGGTTATTTTTCCAAATCTGTCGATAGCGGGCATTAGATAGGAGGCTTGATGAAAACTAAGCATTGGAATGAAGCTGTGGCAGACGTGCCATATGGAATGTGATGTTCGATTAAGATAAATATGTCATAAGAAATGTGTTTTCCTTGAAATTATGCATCCCTAAAGTGGTTTTATTGTTTCACAGGACTTTTTCGGCTTGCCTAATATACTGTACCATTCCCCAAACCAGTAAGGAATTAGATGTGATAATTAGTTAGGACTCCCAGATTACAACTTGAGATTCTTCCTTTACTTTTAAGTCCACAGCCTTGAGTGCAAAGACAAGGGCAGCCATGAGTGCAGAAGTTTCGAGCATGATCAACTGTCAGGATTTCCCCAGATTTGTCCTGGATTTTGGTCTATCCTAGCTGTCAGGGGAAATTTTCTGTAATTATCTATAATGTCCTGGAATGACACACTTTCCCCTTTAAGGCTGCCATTAGCAAAGCGGGGGGGGGGGGGTGATGACATGCTTTCTGTTGGTGCATCATTTCCCCACTGCTCCAAAGGGGGCCTTAAAGGGGAAAGCATCTCATTCCCAGACATTATAGAAAAGGCCCTGATTGGAGCAGTGAGAGAGGGATGACACTCTTTCCCCTCCAACTGGGGAAAGCATGCTTTCCAGAGGCCACCATTAGATTGACAGGGGGAATGGCGCACTTTCTGGAGGCCCCAATTGGAGCGTGTGGGCAGGAATGACACACTTTCCCCTCTTCCACTCCAATCAGGGCCTTTAAGGTGGTGGTAGTGGGGAATGACACATTTTCTGGAGGCCCTGAAAAGCCGCTTTCCCACCCCCACTGGGTGTCCTCTTTTTTTGGTTTCCTAAATATGGTCACCCTATGTGTACCAGCAAAGGGACTCAATATTAAGTTGTGAGCATGGGAGCAACTAGCTACATGTATTAGGAGTTAGGGCTGTCAGGTGTCAATCCACAGATTTGCCTAGCCCATTAAAATGTCCATTAAAAGTAATGAGAGAACATGCAGCCACTAAGTTTCCCAACCTATTCCACACTGGTTTCTTGTCCTCCTCCTCTCCTCACCCCACCCCACCCCGCCCCCGTCAGCTACTATGATGCAACACCAAAAGCCTTGTTTGCTGTAGCAGGTAGAAAAGGAGGGTGGGCACAGGACTAGTGGGAAAAGAACGTGAGAGGTTCAGCGGCTGCATCTTCTCTTGCTATTTCAGACCTTTTAAAGCAGAGAAACCTCAGGCCCGAGAGCCAAACCCCAACCTGGCCCTCCAAGGTGCTCCAGAAAGCCATGCCCTGTTCCCCACATCACCAGGTGGTCCCCGCTTTCCCCCACCCCATTTACCTGTTGTTTGGAAGAGTCGCAGCTTTTCCACAATTTCTTCCGCATTATAAAGGTTCAAAATGCTTCTCCCAAGGCTTAGGTACTGGCAGTAAGAGCTTTAAGCTAAAATAGGGGTTTTTGGGGAGGGCGTTTTGGCCCTTTCCCCTTTTTGCTTTTGATCCCACCCACCATTGGCATGCACCACCATCCCAAAGAACTTCTCCCAACTTGAATTTCGCCCTTGGACTAAAAGAGGTTTGGCATCTTTGTTTTAAAGGGACAGTCATGATTGCAGGTGACCTCTGCTAATCCTAACCAAAAAGCTGTACACACTCAAAACAGACAGTAGAGCAGGATCTACACTACTGCTTTAAAACTGTTTATAATAGTAGTGACTACTGTTAGGCCCCAAGATGCGCTCCATATACAGTTTTCAAAATTATTTCAAAGTGTTTTATCCTGCTTGGTGTAGGTCTGGCCTTGGACAGTCAGTAGAAAGGTAATTTCAGTATGTTTCACCCTAAACTGCTGCATAACCACACGTTCTTCATGTAATCCCCAACTGAAGCAACGTGTCGCCACTTTTTAGTGCAGACTGTTAAACATTCATTGAATGCCAACATGTTGATAATCTGGGTGGGAGATTTTGTCTACTCAAAAACAATATCCAGTCTTGTTCCCTAATTTTGCAGTGGGCTTTTAAAAACCCAAACCTAAACAAAACAGAAAGACTCTCATGGACTAGCCATCTATATTTATGCTCATTCATTCTCGTGGATGACTGTTCAGTCTGGCTTGGGACTAACCTCCTGCACACCAGAGAGTTAATACCTTATTTGTGTATTCCTGGAGGCTTGAAGCACATTGCTTTTGTTCTTGCTGTTCCATCTACCTCCACCATTACCTCTAACAGCATAGATAGCAAGCAAACCTGACTGAGCGGTGCTGCGTTGTTGGCTGCTTTCCCATAGGCTTTTATTGGTTCCCTCCCCCTCGCCTCATTGGCCAACAGCTTTCAGCTTGGCTCAGCTGACAGGGAGTTGATATAGGTCAGTATAGCAATGTGGAATTGACTTGTTGTTCTCATTCCCGAATCCAGCTTTGTTTAATCTGGCATCTTGCCAGCTTTATAAAGTCTCTACATTTCACTCCTATGCAACCACAGGGCAGAACAGGGCACAGCAACCCTGATCGGCAGCATTCAGTTCATTTTTTCTTTTCTTTTTTCTGAGGAAAAACTGGAACAACTTAAAAGATACATAATATTTAAACTGTCTCCATCACATGACAAAAATGTAAAGACTTGCTGCTGACTAAAGGGAAGGAATCCCTGTCACAATTCTTTCTAAATATGGCACAAGGAAGATTTTAATAGCTGGCAGATCAGTGTGTGAAGGTTTGAGGCACTGGCAGATTCTATTGACCTGAGGGATATGAGCTACTCTCTCACACACACCCAAACATACATACACACCAAAATCAGGTCACTAGCTCAAAAGTTCACTTTGGTGCATTGAGATATCAAGGCTTGACAGTTCTATTTGCTGTCAGCAAATGCCCTGCGATTTAAGGGCTGCATCTCACTTGAAAAGGTTGTGCTTTCTTGCAGTCCATCACAACACCAAATCCACAGAATGTATATACATAGTTTTCTAGCCATATTGTTCTTTGAAATATTGATTTTGCCCCTAAAACTAATTTTTGGCCAGAATATACAGTTGCTATAGAATAGAAATCTTTTCACGTTAAAAAAATAACTTTAGCTGCTTTTGTACAGGAGAAAAACATCAGATTTAATATTTTGAATTTTCTAGTGAGCAATCTATCATGTGTGCATGGTGGATCTTGGGGGTAAGGGGAGAGGTTGCTAGGAGAACAAGAATGGAAACACATTATCTGAGGAGGGGATGAGTAAAGAGTAGGTATAAAGTGGCAGTTTAGATGGATAAGGAAGAAGCATTGAGGGTTCAGTGGATGGATAGAAACAAGGCAGTGTAAAGAGCCAGTGTGATGTAGCAGTTAGAGTGTTGGACTGGGAGATCTGGGTTCTAGACCCCACTCAGCCGTGAAGCTCACTTGATGACTTTGGGCTAATCACTGACTCTAGTCTAACCTACCTCACAGGGTTGTTGTAAGGATAAAATGAAGAGGAGGAGGATCATGTAAGCTACCTAGGGTTCCCTGTAGGACGAAAAAGGCGGTTTAAATGCACACCATACACACAAACCAGAATGTGTATAAAATGTAAATCGAGAGTTCATGTAGACAAACAAACTTTTCCTGGTGTGAGCTCTCACACTGGGGCAAGTTGGTTGCCTGTGTCATTCTACGAAGTGGTCAGAAGAATTTTACCACACATCAAGTACAGATGTCTGCTAAAATGATTGTCTGTATCCACGCAGGCAACCAGTATACCCTGTGTACACTGTGGTTAGTTACCGCAGTCATAGAAGAACAGAGATGCTGGCCCTGTGGTCATGCAGATGTTGCTGGATTCCCAATTCTCATCATCCCTGACCATTGGCCATGCTTGCTGGGGCTGATTGGCATTGGAGTCCAACGCCATCTGCAAGGTCACAGGTTCCCCATTCCTGCTCTAGAGATTTGTGGGGGTGGCTAAATCCATCTCATCCATGTCTGTTGTGTTTGTAATGTACACATTTTTTGAAAAGAGCTTTCAAGGTCTGTCTCCACATGCCCAAATAGATTTTTCTCAGCCTAAACTGTGGCTGTGTTAAACCGACAAAATACACTTCTGCAAGGTGGCTTGACCAAATTGTCAGACAAGGGAAAGGTTCAAATGATATCCTTTTAAACCAGTGTCTTTTGCCTCCCCCCTTCTTTCTATTTAGTGGGTTTTTGTCAGCTTTTTGGCTCTGGCTGTTCCTTGGTGCTGCCTTTCTATGTTGTGCAATTAAAATGACCTGTTCATCCACGTTGTTATCTAATCTAACTCAGGCCATTTCTAGAGTCCCTGTTCTGTCATCACCGTCTTTTGTTTGGACCCATTTACAGAGAGTGTACTTTACTCGGCAGATAATTGGCTCATGCTGTGTCTGATAAAAGTATTTTCTTCTGCTTTGGATCAAGTGACCTGGACAAAAGTCATAATTCATGGATATTTCTGTCTCACAGCATAGGGAGGGGCTGAGTTTGTTTGTTTTTCTCCTTTGCATTGAAGGCATTGTCCAAACCAGGTGTTTTTCTTAATGTTTTCAATCACTGTAACCAGCTGTGTGTCTCCACAAGTTAGAGCAATCCCCAGCATTGTAAACAGAGTGTCTAGGTTTTGTTTTCCCTCAGAAAATGTTGTCCTGTTTCTAGGATAGCTTTGGCCATCCATGATAGGGAATTATGATAAAATCTACTATAGAATTTGCAGAAGAAAAGAAGTCTACCTACAGACATATTTGATAGATACCTTTTTCTCCCCTGCCCCACCATATATTTATTCATTTAACAGATTTAATACCCATCCTTTAGGATGACTTCCCTCACAGAATGAGGGAGAATTACCTAGGGTAATTATCTAGGGAATTACTTAGGGAGAATTACCTAGGGAGGTTGTGAGCTCTCCCACACTAGAGGCCTTCAAGAGGCAGATGGACAACCATCTGTCAGGGATGCTTTAGGGTGGATTCCTGTATTGAGCAGGGGGTTGGACTCGATGGCCTTGTAGGCCCTTTCTAACTCTGCTATTCTATGATTCTATGACTTACAACAACCGATACCAATAAAATACGCAGGGTGCAATCCTATGCATGTTTAGACAGAAAAAAATTACTACAATTGCCATCATTCCCCAGCCAGTCATAGGACTTTTTTTCTGTCTAAATGTGCATAGGATTGCACCCTAAAATAACCACAGCTAAAATATATAACCATATAAAATATAAAATAACACCAGCAGGTAAAATAGTTATAAAACAAAACCTTACATCATCCAAAAGCTAACCAAAAGAAAAGTCTCCTAAATATAAGGGACATTGTTGACCCTTACTCAGTATAACAACTGGCTGGCTACTCAACTGTAAAAATGAAATCTCTCCCACGAGTTACTGGATTTTTTCTCTCTCCATCTGCTGCAACGGGGAAACCCATGTGCCCCTGATCATGGCTCCGAGGGCACATCAATATGAGCAAAAGAACAGTCGAGAACTTTTCAAAAGGCAAGACAAAAGACAGGAGACACACAACTACAAGAAAGGAAATTAAGAGCTATAAATAAAGAGCTGTCACTGAGGAAGTGATACCTTTATTTTATGAATGTTTTTAAAAGAGCAAAATACTAACCATATCTGTTTATTTTTTAGGATACTGTGACACAATCTTTTGAATCTTACTATAAGTTTTTGTTTTCATAAGATATATTTAAGGCTGTTATATTTCCCTCCAATGAAGATTTTCTTTTGCATAGCTAATAAGAGTAAACCATAAAAATATTAGAGCATTTTATATCGCCATGCAATATCTGTATTTCTTGTGTTGTGCATGGATAAACAACACAAATATTGCTGATATAGTTTCTTTCCTTCTTTTCTTTCTAGAAAGAAGTACTATTGTATGTCAAGGTGCTATCAATAGGTAGTTAAAAGTTTGGAGAATGACACAGCCAAAGTTAAGAATTTTGGTTTTGTTAAACACTTCAATTTCCCATTGATTTCACTGGAGGAGTTAAACACATGCTAACTCCTATTATTATTATTATTATTATTATTATTATTATTATTATTATTATTATTATTGGCCTATTTTATAGTTGTAATACAAACAAAGGAAGAGATATAATTTCTCCATGTGTATTTCCATTGTTTGAAGGAGATTTCCCTAGTTAAATATTTCCCACCATCCCAAGTAAAGGCTGAGTCTGTCTCTAACAGCATAATCCTATGCATGTATAGACATAAAAAGTCCTACAACTCTGTCTAAACATGCATAGGATGGCACCCTAAGTGAACTTTCCATAGTCGAGCTATATTTGAGACATTGGATCCTTGGTTTCCTTTTATCTATTAATGTCTGACATCTGGTTTAGCCATGTCTTCTGGCATTTACACAAAGCTTAATTTTTCTAAATATTTGAAAGCAAGCAGTCTTGGAATATTAGGAGTATCTCTGAATTGGTTCTCCTAATACAATGTGAACTTATGCACACTGTGGGGTGGGGGTGGGGTTGATCACTAGTAAATTCCACTTAATCAGTGGAAGAAGAAGCTAGTGTCCCAAAATATTTTGCTACCTGAAATGAGGAGGGAAATGGAGGTCCACCTTTCTGCATACAGAAGCTGACTAAATTCTCAACTCAATCTTAGTTCGATAACGGCCACAGAACAGTGTCCTCCACCACACCTGGGAGCAGCAGCATAGCTTAGGGGCCGCAAACAGGTCTCCAACCCGTCTGCCACTCGCTCACAGCTCTACCTGGCACCAGCTTGCTGCCTGCTGCCCAGCCAAATACTGCATGGGTGCTTAACGTAAGCATTGCAACACATGTGCAGGCACAATGCCTGCTGAAGTGCATGGCCTGGCCTGGCTGACTCTACCCACTCATTTGATTAGGGTCCTTTCTCGACTGCAATGTCTGTGATGCATGGAGAAACTGACTAGGTGAGACACCCTGCAAGCAACAAGCAAGCATCACCCCTACTGGATGATGGGAACAGCCAGGGAACTCAGGAGGGATGTCCGCTGTCCCACAATATCTGCTGCCTGAGGCACACTGCCTTAATTGTAGGGCTGACCAGTGGGACATTGAAAATGTGGGGACATGGTGGGAAGGCGTCAGGCTTAGTTCAGGTCTGATGATGGTTCTTCCCCGGCTACAATGTAATGTTAAAAACATACTATTAACTGGAATTAATGGAGATTATTAGATAACTATTCCTTAACAAACAACAACCCTGTTCTTTCAGCCACACTGAAGAATGGGATTCAGATTAAAATGCAAACTTCCATGTTGATAGGACAGTAATCATTGTATGTGAAGCAAGTGGGGTCTTGATCCACAAACCATCAGGAAAACACACATCACTGGAATGGGGATTCAGCCTATTTGGATCCCTGACCATAATAACATTACATTGTATTTTATGTAAAGCAGATTTGGGGAAAAACTAATTTTCTTTTTATGGCTTCCTGCATTGTGTTCCCTCTCTCTCTCTCTCTCTGGTATTGTGTAATATCATGTAAGATGCTTCTAAAGAAAAGTGTTAGACAAGTTGACAAGCAAAGGACAAATGAACATTTTAATTCCGACCATATTCTTAACTCCTATTGTTATTCAGAAGGCTTCCACAGAAGAACAACAAGTTACAGCTCTTCAAGACAAATCATATACATTCTATTAAGGTTGCAAAACAGCCTTATGCATTATGAAAGGAAATTCAATCTAATTTTAGGGGCCAAGTGGTGCAAAGGACATGTAAGAAGATACAAAACTTTTTATTGCTTGCATTAGCATAAATCCTAAGTAAGGCTGCAATCCTACGCACATTTACCTGGGAATAAATTCCACTGAACCCAATGGGACTTACCTCTGATTAGGCATGTATAGGATTGTAGTACAATTAATGACCTTGCTCTACATTTACTTGCTTTACTTGGATAACTCTGGCACAGGATAGGAATTGCACTAGAGCATCACAATAAAGCAATATTTTAAGAAGTTGTAATGTAAGCTTCCTAAGAACTGTTTCTGCTGGAATTCCTGGAATAACCATGGACCATTCACAGAAGCAGTGCTGGGGAATCCTGAATTTTCAACTGCTGCTGGAAGTGTGATGGCCCATCCAATGTAGGAGGACTGATCTTTTCACAGATACTTTGAAGATGTTTTACAATCAGCTTCTTAAAAATCATTATAAGTTTCCAAATGACAATAAATATTTGAATAAATGAAGAGCATACAACTGCAATAGATCTGCACAACGACTGATTTACAGACCAAACACACATCACCAGCCATATATTGTGGCTGGGGAAGCTTGAAGAATGCCTGGATGGGCAATGAGAAGACTGTGGCAAAGAGGCCAATACACCTCCACCCCTCTCCTACACAGGGCCTGTTCAGACAATACACTAAGCCATGGTTAGGATGCTAACCCTTTAGCAAATGGCTAGTGAGCATGTTTAAACGATGGTTATATAACCACCATAGTTAGGAGTGGTTCACATGACATGCTATGCCATAATGCTTAACCACCATGGCTTAGCGTGTTGTCTGAAGAGAGTCATAGTGTGGCTACGTTATCCTATGACTCAATAACTAGAGCAGTCTTCAACTTGGTGCCCTCCAATTGCTTTGAACAACAATTCCCATCAACTTTGGCCATCCTAGTTGGGGCTGATGGGAGTTGTAGCCCAAAACATGTAGAGAGCTGGTCATATTTTAAATTACATATATGGCCCTAGTTTATATATTTGAAGTGATGAACGCACTTAAAAACCCAATTAAAGTTAAAATGAATTTGGAGTTGTTCCTTCTGATTGTATGTTTTAAACAACCTGACAAAATGTTTACTGTTTCCAGGGGCAGGTCACATTATATTTGTTAATTTAAATTCACAATTTCCCAATATTTGGCAATCTTATTACAGTCCTGCCAAACATTCTTGAAATCTACTCCAGTAAATTAACTGACGTCCTCATTCATAAACAGTAAACAAAACTAAAGCCAACAGAAAACAAATTCTGGGCATCACTCCTTTGCACATGCTAATTTATTACAATATATACAATTTCAGAATAATCCACTACCACCATTAAAGCTGATATTCAAACCGCAACAAGCCACCATCACCTCAGCCGAGAGGAAACCTACCTCCATCTGAGGACATAGTAGCTCTTATTAATCATATTTTCAGTGGACTAATAGTATGGTGCTATTTTCAGTTCTCACACAGTGAATTTCCCATAGACCTGTTTCTGGAAGAAGCTCAACACATGATGGACTATGTGGTCCCTATGGGTTGTATCCAATGTTAGTCCTACTTAGAGTGGACAAACTGAAATGAATGGGGCTTAAGTTAGATTCATGTTGGGTACAAGCCTATTACTCCCACTGAATTTTTTCGCAGCTGATCCAAAGTACGGTGGCCACAAACTGCTTTATATACTTCATAGAGATCTCATAATACCATAGGAAGCAACCTTATACCGAGTCAGACCACTGGACCTCTAGCCCAGTATTGTCAACACTGGCAGCAGCACCCCAGGGTTTCAAGCAGGAGTTTTTCCTGTCCTACCTGGAGATGCTGGGAATTGAACCTGGGACCTTCTGCATGCAAAGCAGATGCTCCACTACTGAGCTATGGTCATCAGTACATGATGACCTAATCATGGTAGTCTAGAGACACTCCACCTGTTACTTATAGCATTTCAACTAACCACACTGGATGTTGAAACCACGACTTTCGTAGAAAATATAATCCTGTTTTACTTGGGGAGCTAGTTTTATTTCCCCCTCCTCTCTAGGATTTTGCCTTTGGAAAGGTTTTGAAGTATTGCAAAAATTCTGTACCTTCCTCCTCTTCCCCAACCCAGCCTTGATGTTAGGGATGGTTTTCTCACAGGTTTGGGGCATTTTAAGTGAGTTGATTGGCAGTTGCAATTTCACTTCCCCCTTTGGATTATCTCAAAAGGCTAGAGTAGGCGTTTCAAAAAGCTCAAAACAACTAGGCCAACTTGTCCTAATGATGGTTTTTAATATTAATTTCTATAGCACTTGTATGTGCAAAAACAGCTTCAGGAAACTGCCTTATACTAGTCAGACTATTTTCCCATCTTGCCCAGTATTGTCTGCTTTGACTAACAGCAACTTCCCAAGGACTCAAACAGAGCTCTTCCACATCACCTGCTATCTGATTTTTTTTTTTAATCAGGAGATGCCAAGCATTGAACCCAGGAACCTTCTGCATGCAAAGCATGAACTCTACCACTAAGCTGTGTTCCGTTCCCTTTACGGTCCCTTCCCCATAGTCCATCCCCTTTATAAACCTTATGGCATCAGTTCTCACAAAAGCGACTTACCAAAGGCCAGCACGCTTTACTTTTTGACTTGCCTCTTCCCTGTAATGTATGAAGTGAAAACATGCATTTATTGCACTGCTTCTATACTGCAACACACTACACTGTATTGCACACAACACACTACACTGCAACACACTACACTTTTTCTAATGATAAAAAGGTCTGGGTACCCTGGTAGATCCTGCTCTTGTGTGTGTTCATGTGTGTGGATATAGCCTCTCTTGATCTTTGGGCCTTTCCTGGCCCTACATGGTGGCACATGGAAAGGTGCACTAAATGTGGGGCTTCCTAACCTACTCTAAACAAAAGATCAATCCAGTACATGTTTATGGTTAGTGGGCCTGCTGATTTGGGATGAGATGGGAAACTCCAAGTGGGATCATCTTGCCCCTAAAGGCACAGGATCACCACGTGGGGAGCCCTCCTTGATCTGACATTGCTACTTGATACTCCGGTGGTAGCTGTTGCACAGAGTGCTTTTATCAGCTACGCTCACGCTCCAGCTCCGTCCTCTCCTACAAGATAAGCACCTGGCCTTTGTCATTCATATCTTTGTAAACTCTAAATTAGATTAGTCTAATATGTTCTACATGGAGCTGCTTTTGAATAATATTTGAACATTACTGCTGATACAGAATGCAGCCACCAAGCTGAGTGGGACTAGGAATCCAGGGATAAGCCAGGTCTTTTAAGTTCCAAAAACACTTTGCACGCAGAATCATATTTATTAGCCTATTTGCCCTGTTAATCCTTAAAAACTGTTTGAAAACTTAAATTCACAGGAAAGTTCCACTAAAGGGAAGGAATTTCTTTTAGTGATGACCCAGATGTATCCACCAGAATAGCCTTTAGTCCTGCTTTTTATTTTGCTTCTTTCCATCCTAACCCTGAAAAATGTAATCACGAGAGTCTATATATCTTCCATGCTCACAGACAAGCATCCATATGTAATTCAGTTATATGAACTAATGAGCACTGCCTTTGTGACTTTTTCTTAAACACATGACTACACTACCTTTAAAGGAATACCGCATTGTCTTCAGAGTAGCTTACCTTCTTGCTTTTGGGAGGGAAGCAGAATTCCTCTTAACCAACAACATTTGGGGAAATGTATACTCTGAGCAAGGTTTCTTCCTGCTAATAATTGAGGAGGATCAGTGGCATGCATGTCCAATATGGAAACTCAAACATGAAAGAGACCTCCAGCAAACCTCTCCCTCTACTAACCAGGGGGAACTGGCTGTTTCTGGTAACAAGTCTTTGCTCTGCTTTTTGAGAACAAATGGCGTGTGCTTCCAGATGAGGTTTTATTGTCCAAACTGCCTCATGCACAGAATTATACAGGGGGTCCAGACAGTGCTGGCTCCATGTTTTTGAGGGTCCTTAATAGGTCCCCACCCTCAGTAAGTCTACCTTCTCACCACTATGGTCACCAGCTGCTATTGCTCTTCATCCTCTCTCTCATCATTGCTACCACTTGCTTGACAGGCAGAGAGCCAATGAGTAAGTAGAGAGTGGCATTTACTGCTCTTCCTTCTGAGACAACATTGCCTGAGCCAGACTCAGAGGCAGTTGAGCAAGCAGACAAGATTGAGGAGGAGGAGCTGGTGGTTCAGGGGCCTCTTCTCAGTGAGCCCCTGCTGGGGTGTAGGCCCTCGGCAGGTGCTTGACTGTACCTACCAGTGACGCCAACTCTGGGTCCAGACACCACCATCTTCAATTTGTAGTGGTCCTGTATTTTCCTATATCTCCTATCAGTTAAGGAAGAAAAGATAGAATAGCTTGACAATGCCTTTGGGTTGTTAGTGCCTGAAGCCCTCCGTCTAGCAGTTTTTATCCCTGTGAGTAACTCCAGAATCCAGAGCTGATGATGACTGATGTGTCTAAAGTTTTCTATGTACTGTGCAAAGATGTAAAGACACAGTCCTTGCCTGCAGTCTTAGTGATAGTCTTAACAGATGTGATACCAAAAAAAAAAAAAAAAGAGCGACGAGGAGGGGACAGAATAAAACACAAGCAAATTCAGGCACTAATTCTTCATGAAGTTACATATATGTTTAAGGGCCAGGTGCAATTGTCACAGAGGGCAATGGTTTTGGGAGAGGGGAGTGAAATGGCAGTTGGACTCTCAGCTGAGCCAGTGGGATTATGCTGTGCCATCCTGCCTCTTCCTTTGCTGCAGCTAGTTGAAACAGGAGGAGCCAAATGGTCTCAGCCAAGCCAATGGAGTAGCTGACACTGTCCTGTGTCCTATCTCTCCTTCTGCTGAAATGAGGTGGAATGGCTACTAATAGGGTTAGCATTCTGGGAGAAGAGGAGAGAAACGGCAGTTAGTCCAAACTGAGTGGATGGAGTGGGCTGTGCTGTGCTGTCTCGCTGCTCTCCCTGATCTCCTCATCCCATGGAGGTAGTGGAAATCCTCAATAGATGCTTGAGAGCAGTTTTGGGGTAGAGGAGGGCAAAGAAGTAGAAACCTAATCCAGACAAGACAGAAGTGTTGTGGGCTGGGAAATCTGCTGATCTGGCCAGTGGTGGTGCACAGCTGGTTCTGTATGGGGTTGCACTTCTAAAGGGGCAGGTACACAGCTTGGGAGTGGACCTGGATTCTGCACTTTCTGCGGAAACATGGCCTTATCCAGGGAATGCGAACCTTGCTTCTATAACACAAGACTTTCAGGCAAGATTGTTGTAATGCACTCAACATGGGGCTGCCCTTAGACAGTCTGGAAACTTCATTTGGTTTAGAACGTGACACCAGTAATGCTTGCAGGAGCTTGGTGTTCTGTTCATATTATACCTATTCTGCACCAGCTACATTGGCTGCCTGTTCTTTTCCAAGCCCAGTTTAAGGTGCCTGTTTTAGCCTTTAAAGCCCTAAATGGCTTGGGATCAGCTTATCTAAACTGCCTGCACTCATACCAATCCTGTAGTCCGCTATGGAGTTACTGCTGTCTGGTCCTTCAGCAAGAACCACTATACTGGCAAGTACCAGGAACAAGGCCTTCTCTGTGATGGCTCCGTCATTTTGGAACTCTCTTCCTAAGAGATACATATTCCCCACCCCACCCCACCCCACTGGATTTTACAGTTGAGTAACCAGCCAGTTGTTACACTTAGTAGTTGACTAAGGGTCAACAACGTCCCTTATATTTAAACAAGAAGCAAAAAATAAAATAAAATGTAGTGCTCTAGAGAAAATCATGTTGATAATTTGGCGAATCATCAAGTTGTTCCGAAAAGCCCTTTATCCAATATAATAATGTTTTTGAGGATTAAAAAAGAGCTCAATAGGAAGAAAGTAGCAAGGAACTGAGCAACTTAAGATTTGGAATCTTAAGGACCAGCTGGGGAATTGAAAATGCTGTAGCTGCAGTACTTGTGGTTAAGTATTTCCATGCTTTATTCTGAAATGGCTGAGAGCAACTTGGCAATGCCACACTGGCCACAAACTTTTTGATCGGAGGGCAAGTTACGTTGTGTATTCTTAAGCTCTCGGGCACGGCACTTTCTGTCTATCCCTGTCAACCACAAGGGGTTAACTGTACTGTTGTGTTTTGAAGGGATGAACCCATGTTTAATTTTGTTTTTAATTCTTATGTTTAGATTTTTTAAAAAACATTAATGAAACTGATAGCTGGAAAGTTTAATTTCTGTAGAGTTAGCTGACCTTGTACTATAAATTGTGAGCTCCTTCCACCCACCATCAAGCACTTTCATGTTTAATGAATCATCATGAATTTCTACAGTAGAGTTAAGCATTTGCTTAAGACTCTTCCAGTGGAATAAACAGGATTTTAAAGTGCTTAACTTTAACCAATTCAGGCCCTATATTTAGCTGTTATTTAGTTGAATGGGAATTATTCCCTTTTGTCTTTTTTTTGCAGAGGGAGCTTGATCTGGGAAGTACTGGCTATGGTTATCTTTTTCTCTACCATGCCCCAAATCCTAGAAGAAAATAGAATGCAACTTGGTGGATTGTACCCAATATAGTGTATGTTAGTAACAATTCCTTGTTCATTTTATATGTGTGTATTGAGGATACTTAATTTTTTTTTCACCCTTAGAACTCTTCTACCTTTAATAGTTGTGGAGATAAGGGTATTTTGGCAAGTGCATCGACAAGAAAAGATGTAATTGCTGAAATTCCCTCTTTAAATTCTGAAATTAGATACTGGAGTACTAATGTTGAAATGTTGGCCATCCATGAGTCTGTGTGTTTTATATTTAAATGATCTTTAGGCCTTTGCTAGACCAGGCTATATCCTGGGCTGATACCTGGGTTCGTCCCTGTGCGTCCAGATGACACACAGGGAATCCCAGGCTCAGGCAGCGATCAACCCTGCCTGGCCCTGGGATATTAGCCTACCCTTTGGCCCCGGTTTTCCCCACAGTCTCGCCTGAGACCGCGAGTGTGTGGCCCGTTCCGCGGCTTTTCCCAGCTCTGCGCAATTACTCGTGCGTAGCTGGGAGAAGCTGTGCCCATCGGGGGCAGCGTGGGGGGAGCGGGAAAATCAAGTTAATTTTTTTTTAAAAAAAAAACCTTACCTGAGCACACGAGCATTCGTGCGTATCGCCCCTTTAAGAAAAAAATGGCGGACGCGATGGCTCTCTTCTTGAGCTCATTGCGTGTGACGCCTGGACTACCGCGACAGCCCACGATAGTTGCATTGCGGGCTCTCCCCTCCTCCGTCACGGATTTAACAGTAGGTCTAGCAAAGGCCTTATATTTGTAGTTTTCAAATTTCACAGCCTTAAAACTTGCTGAGCCAAGCACATAAGTGTTACCATCATGCAGCGTCATAAAGAGTTGTAGACAATGTTAGTCCCCCAATGTTAATCCTACTTAGAGTAGACCTGTTGAAATAAATGGGATTTAAGATTGATTGGCACTGGATACAATCCAAAATATGTCATCACATGGGTATTGTATACAACATTCAAGATGCCAGTTGTGGGGGGGAAACATCTTCTGCCTTCTGTGTTCTAAAACTGGCTAGTTGCATAAAAATGCAACATAATGGTCACAATCCAATGAGATTACCTTATGCATGATGCAAGCAGGGCTTTCTTATCACTGGCTGAGGCAGGGAAGAGTGTATGCTCAGAGGAGCTTGGGCACCATAACCAGAAGTAGGTAGCCTCAAGCTAGTAATGGTGATCTATTCTATAGCCATAATATAGAGAGTCAATATAGAGTCGCCTTTCAGATGCCATTATTAAATGAAAACCATGCTTTCACTCTACAGTGGAAGGGTTGGCCTGAGAAAGTCTTTTAATTAGCGCTGCAACTTATTTTAATTCCCTCCCATCCCAATTACTTACAGAAGGAAACTATAAAAGATCTCATTCACATCATCCAAGCTTGAATAATTAGTTCTGAAAGATTAAACTTTTGTTCTAGGGATTTGCTGCCAAGATACAGTTGTTCAGCCAAAAAACAAAACAAAAATCCCTTAGATACTCATTTAAGTATTATTTTAAGGATATACAAGGGTTGCTCTCCGCACCTCCCCCATTTCTTACATACAAAACAAAATGTGCATGCAACTGTGAAGAAAACAAGACAGGGACGGCTAAAATTTAGCAACTTTCCAGCATGCTTTTTACAGCTACCATTTTCATAATTCAGCCCTTTGGAGCCACCCGTTGTACTTTCAGAAATAGTCATCCAGTTAACAGCCTGATCCAGAACCCATAGAATACAGAGTGCTTTACTTCAAGTATGCTTCCAGGTGAGGCTTTTATAGCACCATTGCCTTGCATCATTCACAGCATTTTACGGGGGCCAGGCATGGTTGTCTTCCATTTGTAACCCACCCATGTTCCCCTCACCTCTTCTTCCATCTCTTTCCTTACTGCAGAAAATCCGTTAAGGAAAAAAAGACAGAATTATTGCACAGTGCCTTCTGATTGCTAGCACTAGGAGCCCAACATCTGGAAGCACCCAAAGCCTGTATACACCAGTTGCTGGGGAACATGGATGGGAGGGTGTTGTTGCACTCATGTCTTGCTTGTGGGTTCCTTGTCGACAGCTGGTTGGCCACTGTGTGAACAGAGTGCTGGACTAGATGGACACTTGGCCTGATCTAGCATGGCTCTTCTGATGTTCTTTTGTTCTTAAAGATAGTTGTCCCATTCTAGCTCTTTATACGCTTCAAAAAGGTACTTGTGTGTGACTAGTTGTGCCAAAGTGTAGATGAAGACGCACATTAAAATCCTTGTTAAGATTAATTTCCAATTGAAAGCAACGCAGTGCAGATAGGTAGTGTCTATACTGCGATGCACATTCCAATGTGCATTCAAATTACACCTATGTGAATGATCTGCCCTGATCATGCAAGGGATATGCACACCTGCATGTGGCTCTCCTTAACTGGATTGGGGCAAGTCTCACCCCATTTGATTGTTTCTGTTTAGTCCTACAAATGGGATGAGCAAAGTGTCTCATCCCCACCCCAATGTAAGCATCAGCTCAGGCGCACATTTCGTGGGACAAATGTTCTGTGTTAACTATGTGCCATAGAATCGATGAGTCAGCAAAGATTGTGCAGACTTCACATGGGTTGGGTCTGTTTTGTGTTTTTTACTGGAATCCTAAGGTCCACCAGCCAGAGCCAGGTGAAAAATAGCAGTGTAGAGCCAGTTACTACATAGCAACCTGGGGCTCTTCCACACGTCATACTGAAAGTGCTTCCATCCGCCCCCAGTGCACCCCAAAAATGATCGTGTAGCTTGCCTGTAAAAGAGACGAGGAAGAGGCGTCCTTGCCGCCGCCGCTGCCACCCACCTCCCTCCTCGCCCGCCGGGACGGAGAGCTCGGCAGAAGAAGGCAGGGTGGAGAGCTTCTTCCGCTCCCTCACAGCCTAAAGCTCCCTATCTACATCAGCAGTCAAACACCCGCCTTCTTCTGCTGAGCTCTCCGTCCCGGCGGGCGAGGAGGGAGGTGGGTGCCGGCGCCGGCATGGACGCGTCTTCCTCGTCTCTTTTACAGGCAAGCTACACGATCGTTTTCGGGGTGCACTGGGGGCGGATGGAAGCGCTTTCAGTACGACGTCTGGAAGAGCCCCTGCATTATACTGAATCAGCCCATTGGTCCATCTTACTCAGTGCTGTGTAAGTATCTCTCCTACTGACTGGCAGTATCTCTCCAGGGTTTCAGACAGGACTCTTTCCTAGCCATACCTGGAGAGTTCAGGGATTGAACCAGGGAACTTCTGCAGGCAAAGCATGGGCTCTGTCACTGAGCTACAGCCCTCTCCACAAAATATTCATGGGGTACTTGTACTCCATGAACCAAATGCTCGGATGACTGCTCTCACACTTCTTCCACACAAAACCCACGGTGTCTCTCTTTGTCCCTCCTTGCTCGAGCTTTCTTCTTTTAGTAGCCTAGTTTAGGCCAGGACTTCTTTTGATATTACTATATAAGGCTGTATTCTCTCATGGGTAACCTGTTGGGAGCCACATGCCAGTGTTGGGTGGGACCCTTTTCTCCCTCTCTGCCCAGCCCTTCCCACTTCTGGGAATGTTGATCCACCACACGCATCTTTTCTCAAGAGCTGGCCAGCCAACCCCCATCAGACTAAGCTTCGTAAGAGCCCCACCAGGGACCAGACCTCCCCTTTCCTCCTTATCCATCTCTCCCTTTCATCCAAGTTTTCTCTGTCTATGGTTGACTCTATGGTCCATAGTTGTCTTTCTCTGCCTTTTCCATTCCTCCTCCTGCCCCCCCCCCACCAGCCAGTGATTAAGAGAGCCTGCAGTGTCTGGAGAGCAGCACAATGCTGTAAGCTGCATGAAATTAGGCTGAGGGCCATATGCCGCCCATGGGCTGTTAGTTCATCACTCCATTGCGAAACATTGGGAGTCAGAAATCCTTGCCAAATTGATTACAAATCATCGAACAATCTAGTTCCCTATCTATCTTCTTCTTCTTGCACCTGTCTATACCTCAAAGATCCTTGACAGGTGCTCTCCAAGGAAAATCTACAAGGAAGTAAATTCCATAATCTCCCATTTTGAATTTAAGGCATTCCCACACTTGAGACTTGAATACTTTTTCCTAAACTTCTCTGGAATGTGAATCCTATATTGAAAAGAATATACATTAGACTTCTCTTACATCCTCTGTCCCACATATTCTACATTCACGCATGCTATAGGTGGCATGAGAAAAACTTAACGAAAATTTTGGATACCTGGTATGGAAGCACTCATACACCATTGCAGAGCTATTTAAGGAAATCTGTGATCCTATGCTGTAAAACTATCATTTCTTGTCACACAATCCCCTTCTTCTTTCTGAATTACTTTCAAACATATGAAAATAACCATTATATCCTCCCTTCATCTGTCACCATTTCTGCAGGGCAGGGAGAATAGAATTCCATTCAGAATAGAATTCCATCCAGGGAAAGATGGAATTCTGGGATAATGGGGTCTCCGTTCTATATCCTTAAATCCAGTACTACTGGGTCCCAAGGCATAAAGTTCCTCCAGTGAGTACATATCAGGCAGCAACAAAGCTGTATTGAATTTCAGAAGGAAGACAATTAATGCAAACTGACTAAAGCCACCAATAGTTTTTCCACTACGGTAGTATATTAGGCATCTTGGGAACCAAGCTTTGAAAGCACTAGACGGCTTGTTTGACAGGAAAAGGCAGGGCAGGAAGAAAGGAAGTAATAAGGAGGAACGTTTTTCTCACATTGAGCTGTTGCGGATTTTCCTGCAGAAATGATGTGTAGTTTTGAGTTCAGTGGGAAGGGAGAGCAAAGAGTAATATATGTGGACAAAAAATATGGCAGAAGCATTGTGTTGTGTGTTTTTTAGGCAAAAAGCAACTGTTTGTTTGAAATTGTTCGTCAGAAGGAGTGTAATAAACAACGCCATCACAATGAATCTTCTCTTTCTTTGCGTGCAGTTGTCACTAGAGATTTGTAACTCTTTTCTTGGTTCATTGTTCCCTGGCCAGTGTGTACTCTACATTCAGTGGTGCCAGAATTAAGATGAAGCCTGCCTGTTTCAATAAGGCTGCTTTGTTGTAAAAATGGCAATACTTGTATAGAAATTGGATTGACTCCAACAGGGCTTGCACGATACACAGCAATACTATTGTCATGTGATCCCCTCTATAACTTTCAAATAGCCCTTTCTCAAAAGAGGTCCTTTTTCTCAGCCCTCCTCCCCCCCCCACCCTGCCACACCACAAAAACCACCAGAAAGTTAATTCTGTGTATAACTTACTGTGAGTTTTAACACGAAGCCTGATCATTGAGTACAGTAACAGGATCAGATTCTGTTGAAGCTAGAGACAGCTATGATAGAATTGGGTCCGTTTCATTTTACTGAAATTTTGATTAAATTGAATCAGATTGCCCATGTGTTCTATCTGGGCCTGCACATGAAGACACTGTGGAATAGGAGAGCACAAGGAAGAGGAGTGTATTGAATTCTTGTCTGTCAATAAAAATGGAATTTATTATTTATTTATTTGCGGTATTTATATTATGGCTAAATGTAATGGCCTCTCTAAACAGCTCACATAAAAATATTAAAATGATATTTAGAATATTAAAAACACAACATTAAAAACAATTCCAATTCCAATAAAAGCAATACAAAGAGCAGCACAGTTAATTTAATTACAGCCCGGGAAAAGCCTGGATGAACAAGTGTGTTTGCAGGAGGTGTTTGAAAGATGCCATATTTTCTGTCTCCGGAACTATATGAGGAAGGGTTTCCCAAAAGATGGGTGCCACTACTGAGCAGGCCTGCCGTCAGGGTGTTGCATGGTTACATTCCTTTAGTAGGGATGAAAACGTAAAGGCACCACAAAACACTGGCAAAAAAAAGAGGCAAACTCCAGTGCTCAAAAGAGAAAAGAAAAAATTCTTGTGCTTGATGCATTTCAGAGATGCCTCGTCCTTTAGGAGCTGTATGTAGCTATTCACTTTCTTGATTCCAAAACCAGCAAAAATTCGGCAAAATTTCCTTCTTTTAGGTGCTTGTACATGCTGCCCATGTGACTTGGAATGAGTACCCGGAGTTGTTCTCTTGTATTCCATTCATGTTGTTATCATATCTAACCATGTATGAAGTGACCTGACTCCTATTCCATGTATATTTTTCTTCTATCCATGTACCGTGAAAGTGGTAAAAAGACCGATTCAACTTAGATGCCCCTTTCCCCCCAACCACTGGTCTTTAAGTGGTTTCCTGGCTTTTGTGCCATTCCCCCCCTCCTCTCCTGAGGCTTTGATACTGGCATTAAGAGCTTTAAGCTAAAATAGGCGGGTATTTTTGTATAACTGGCCCTGCCCCCTTTGCCTACCACTGAAATGCGGCCCCTGAGAGTTTCTCTGAAATGAAACTTCGCGCTCGGACTGAAAGAGGTTTAAAAATGCTGCCAGAACTGGCTTCAAGGGTAGGCACAGTGAGGCACCTGACAAGGGCCCATAACCCAGCAGGGGGCCCCTGACGAGAGCCCCCTGGCCTTGTTCCCCCCTTTCCGTCATGGCAGTCTGCTGGTTCACCTGCCTCTCGCTCTAGCCAAGACAGCACTGGTGGTGAGAAGGAGGAGCAGGAGATGCCACTGCCCACTTGCTCAGAGGATGAGGAGCAATTGCAGGTGGTGACAGTGATAGGGTGACCATATGAAAGGGAGAGTAGGGCTCCTGCAGCTTTAACTGTTGTGATGAAGAGGGAATTTCACCAGGTGCTACATGCATACAACCTGCTGAAATTCCCTTTTCTATACAACTGTTAAAGATACAGGAGCCCTGTCCTCCTTTCCATATGGTCACCCTATGTGACAGTGGGATCATCTACACCAAGCAAGATATTCCACTATGAAAGCAGGATGAAAGTGGTATATAAAAGGCAGGAGCCACACTACTGCTTTATAGCGGTATTGAAGTGCACTGATAACTGTTGGGGCCCATTGACACATACCATATAGTGCTTTCATACCACCTTCATAACGTTATATCCTGCTTGGTGGAGATGTGTCATGGGTGTAGATCCTGCAATGCACTTCAATACTGCTATAAAGCAATAGCGTGGCTCTGGCCTTTTATATACCGCTTTCATACCGCTTTCATAGTGGAATATCCTGCTTGGTGTAGATGAGCCCAGTGACAAGGAGAAAGTGGACTTATTGAGGGAGGGAACCCAACAAGGGTATCTTGCCTAAGAGCCCTCAAAAACCTGGAGCCAACACTGACGGAGACTCGATTGCTAAAAAGACACTTGCCTTTTCCATGTCTCTGAGAAGCCTGGCTTCTCGGCACATATGCATGAATATTTAAAGCCCATGGTATGAAAGTCTTATGTTTGGTATAGGAAACACAGCTGTAACACTGGTCTGCATTTGACGGTCATGTGTAGCAGTGACACATGTAAAAAGCAATATCAACATCATCAACCATGAATCACAGTCATTGGGAGTCTGCAGTCCACTTCTGTGGTGTTTTTTTAAATATTTTGAAAGTTGTTGTTATTAACATTTTTATTCCATTCTTCAGCTGAAAAATATTTCCACAGTGGCTTACAGTGGGAAGAAAGTTCCAGCCCTCAGGGACCCAAAAGGAAAAGAGATTGGGAGAGAGGAGGAAAGCATGTGCTCATAGATTTGGGAAGCAACCAAAGTTATTGAAAGGGGAAACTCTAATGCAATTTTACCTCCCTTCAGTTGAGCATGGCATCAAATGCTGAATCCATGTGAATTTTTGCAAATAAAAATATTAGTATTTTGTTTCTGGATCTCAAAATCCATTTGATTTTGCATTCCAAGGCAAGCTTTTTCAAGTCGTTACACCCACAAGTAGACTTCCATTAAGATAAAATGTTACTTTGGAGTCTGTCCAAATCTAGAAAGAAGGACAAAGCTAAGTGAAAAAATCTGCATTCTCTTGCCTCTTGAACACATTTTTTAAACATTAGCATATAACTAGCCTTGAATTGTTGAAATTAGGAGGATGGGCTCAATAATTGGTGTTAGATATCTTAATGACATGTACTGTAAGCAACAGTCCGTATAAGACTGCAATCCCAGGCATGCTTTATGAAGGAATAATTTCGATTGGGCAGAGCAGGATTTATTTTCCAGTAAGCGTGCATGAATTTATGCTGCAAGTGCTACACTTACACTTTTTAGCTGGCATAAACCCACTGAAATCAATAAACCAGTGTGGGTTGCAGTGGTTAAAAAAAAAGAGTGTGTTAACCTTTTGTGTGACCATGGGAAATGGAATTTGGATTTGCTCATCATTGTTGGCAGTTATATACATGAACATAAGAAAGGGCCTTCTCGGTGGCTGCTCCCAGACTTTGAAACTCCCTGGCAAGGGTGGCCACAATAGGTCCATCTTGATGGTTCTTCCACTAGGAAGCAAAGACGTTGTCTTTCAGACACACTTTTGAGTTGACTTGTTTGCTGACGTAGGTTTTAAACTAAAAACAACATGTGTTTGGTTCAGTAATTTGTATCGTGAGTGTTTCAGTGTTGCCAGATCATAAACACACTACTGAACGTTTTTCAGAGTGGCTGCTTTGTGTAAAATATTTTTCAAGCCTTTTTCAAAGTGTGCTTTCTTATTTTGTTTTCACACAATAATTGCACAGCAGTAGAGGCTCACAACTGTTTTCTACAACGTTTTCACTTAAGAGTGAGTAGTCTAAGAATAAACAGTACATTATAAGGAAATCCTGAGCTCTGTGATCTGTCTTTTTATTTTTATGGAACAAAAAATGCTGATGGTAAACTCACTAGCTTTTGTTTTGAGCATGAGAAAAGCTATGCTCTTGCTAATGTTTTGTTATAATCTAGCAGAGGCCCATACCCATAATTATTCACGCACAAAATCCTGTTTTGATAGGAGAAGGGGCTAATAATAGGGCAAGTGGCTAGCTTCTAAGAATATCTGTTGTGCCACCATTGCACATATTTTCAGCCCAAATCCCTTTCCACATCCATCATCGAAAAATCTTCATATTTGCCACCTCACCCTCCAAAATCCCTTCAGAAGCCAAAACAAGTCCTCCCCCCAAATTTCACTGATCTAGACATCATCTGAGTCTTTTTTCCACTGACCCAAGATCAGCGCCACCCATTCATTCCACACCCTCCTTCCTGAATTTTTTATTGAACATTTATTCTGAATTTAATGCAAAGCAAATTCCACATTCCTACTCTGCAAAATTAAATAGAATCAGCTGATGTTGAGAAAGCTGTCGCAAATCATAGAACTAAGAGAGTGATCTGTTTTGGGGGTCAATGCATATTATTTTGGCCTTTCAAATGTACCTAATTTCTGACTAATACCTTGATTGACTAACTGAGATTGAGAGATGCAGTCACAATAGCGGTTGATCACTTCTTTTGCTTTTATGAAGGATTTTGACTTCTCACCTATGAAAATGACCCAGGGCTCATCTACACCAAGAAGGATATAGCACTATGAAAGCAGTATATAAAAGGCAGGAGCCACACCAAGCAAGATATAGCGGTATGAAAGTGGTATATCGTATGTGTCAATGGGCCCCCACAGTTGTCAGTGCACTTCAATGCTGCTAAAAAGCAGCAGTGTGGCTCCTGCCTTTTATTTACCAATTTCATACTGCTTTCATAGTGGAATATCCTGCTTGATGTAGATGAGCCCCCAGTTTGCATGGAGTTTTGCATCAGGACCCCAAAGAGGGTAACAAGGCCCTGTGGGGAAGAAGAAGGACCGAGGGGACAGGAGCAGGCAGAAGTAACATCGGGGCCTGCTCCTGCTGGACTCTTCCCCCCCCCACAGGGCAAACTGCCATCTTGGCCCTGTGGGGAAGAAGAAGGACCGAGGGGACAGGAGTAGGCAGAAGTAACATCGGGGCCTGCTCCTGCTGGACTCTTCCCCCCCCCCACACACAGGGCAAACTGCCATCTTGGCCCTGTGGGGAAGAAGAAGGACCGAGGGGACAGGAGCAGGCCGAGGAAACATTGGGGCCTGCTCCTGCTGGACTCTTCCCCCCCCCCCACAGGGCAAACTGCCATCTTGGCCCTGTGGGGAAGAAGAAGGACCGAGGGGACAGGAGCAGGCAGAAGTAACATCGGGGCCTGCTCCTGCTGGACTCTCTCTCTCTCTCTTTCTCTCTCCTCCCTTCCTCCCTCCTTGACTCCTTTTCCTTGTGTGTCATGTCTTTATTAGACTGTAAGCCTGAGGGCAGGGACTGTCTTTTTTGCTAAGTGTAAGCCGCTCCGAGAGCCTTTTTTGGCTGAGGAGCGGGGTATAAGTATGATAAATAAATAAATAAATAAATAAATAAATAAACAAGGTCTTTAACGATGTTTGACTGGCCTTGAGCCATTCAATAGTACAACCACCTGGGACTTTTCCAATGTCTTGGACTACAACTCCCATCATTGATCCATTGGCTGGGGATGGTGAGAATTGTAGTCCAACACTACAGTTGTTGGGGAAGGTTGAGGAAAACTGCAGTAGGGCAACACTGGAGTTTGTCAGTGTACTTTTGGCACAGTTTTCGGTTGTGGGTTCTCAGCTCCCTGCTAAAACTGTAAGAAGCTTCTGATCAAATGTCAAGAGTGGTAGGAATGGGAAACACTGATCTTTCCCTGGCATTCCCCATCCCTCCTTTGCCCCTGATTAACTTGTTTTGGTGTTTTTTTTAGAGGTTTCACTGGGAAGATCCTTGCACTGTTCAAAGTCCTTGCAGAAGTGTGTGTGAGAAAAGGGGATCAGACTCTTTATGTCTTGAACCCCACTGGAGAAAGAAGCAGTGCTGTAAGAGAGTTCCGCTTTCTGGCCCGAACTGTTCTGTGAGAACAGGAGCAGACCAGCAGGCAGGTGCAAGGGTTTCTTGTTTCATTTACACTGGCTTATTCACTGGCAAATGGTGCACACCAGTATGTGCTGTGTGGTGTATAAAGGCTTGCAGAGGTCTGGGGTGATGACTTTACCATCTGCCCAATGATCTTTCATCTCAAAAGCGCCCCCATGTTGAATTTGTGCACACTGACTGTTGCAACACAAAAATGGCCTTAGTCACTGCATAATCATTGTTAATTTGATTGCTGCGGTATTGATAGTTTTCTGTGTAGGTATTTAATTGTTTGAAAGTATTTAATATTCCATGCAGAAGATCCCAAGTTCAATACCCAAAATCTCCAGGTAGGGCTGGAAAAAATCTGGAGAGCCATTGCTGCCAATCCATGTTGACAATACTGGGCTAGTTGGACCAAGGGTCTGACTCCGTATAAGGCAATTTTCCGTGGTTAGTATCCAGTGGTGACCAACCAGACATGGCTGGTCCCACAGATCCTGTTGTGCAACTTAGCACCTCCAGGGGCAACCTAAAATGATCAGAAATGCTCATTTCTGGAATGGGGCGGGGCGGTGACACTGGCATCACGGAGCTCCATTGACCATCCTCCTTCCAGAAATTAGTCTTAACTGTCCCAAAGACTGGGCCAATCTAATCTCCCTTTGGAGGGATTTTCAAGATTGGGGTGCCACCACTAAAAATGCCGTGTCTTGTAACTTTCTTGTGGCAGAATGCTGAGCAGAGTTTTCTGGAGGTGAGCTCAATTGATTTATAGGGAGAGGAGTTCCTTCAGATATCCTGGTCCCAGACTATTTAGGGAATAACAAACGCCTTGCATTGGACCCAGAAAAAAAGTGAAGCCAGCCTAAATAAAACAAGGCCACAGTGCTATGGTCAAAAAGGTGTTACAACAAATATACTGGTTCAAAACAAAGCTTAGGTGAGAACTCGGTGTTATGGGAGACATATGGCTGCCCACAAATGCAGCAGCCCCACAGCTTCACCTCCTTTCTTCCTCCTGGTAATGTCTAATAGTAACTGCTTGGAGATTCTTTTAAATAGGTTCAGTCTAGATGATGATGATGATGATGATGATGATGATGATGATGATGATAATAATAATAATAATAATGGCTGTCTGTTCCGACTTCATTGACTTCTGCTTGTGCAGGTTGGGGAACATGGAGGACTGTGATGCCACATCATCCATTCTCTGTTAGTAGAAGAAACAGGTTGAGAATGGGGAAGAAAACATGGGACTGTTTGTTTTCAGCAGCAGCTACACATTTTTCATGCCGTTTAGTCCTAACCTTGGGATGCCAGACCTGATGGAATAGTCTGGACTGGAGGGAAATGCCTAATGTAAAGTCAAACTCAAACATTTATAACGAGTCAAACTAGCCAACCTTGTGCTTGCTTAGAACAGGGCCCTGCTGCAGGGATCATTAATGTGCCTGGACGCATGGAGCTCGCTCACCAAGTGCTTGCACATTCTTCTTGGTGCAAGGAGATCATCTCCAGATGCCTTCTTTATTTATTTATTTATTGCACTTATATGCCGCTCCCATAGCCAGGGCTCTCTGGGCGGTTTACAGTGCTGGGATCTCCAATGTGGTGCCTGTTGGACACCTCTCTTAACAACTGCTTGGCTCCTTCAATTTTATTTCTTAATATTTTCAAAATAATAATAATAATGATGATGATGATGATGAAACTGGCATGCTGTAAAGCAAAGTGCTGCCACCAGGACCACCTTTATTTGGACACAAAAGCCTGTTTTGTCTTTTAGCACTCATATTCCCCCTTTGCCTTGTACTTAGGTTCTTGGTTAAGTTACTTTTCCTATAGGCTAGCCAGTTTGCCTTATAGGAAATGACTGGCCATGCCCACCATGGCAGCCATTTTATAAATGGGCAAGCCCCCTATGGCAGCCATTTTGTGAAAGCACCCACAACACTTTCTCAAAATTCTAGATGTGTCCACCAACCCAAAATGATTTTGGGAGGCCTGCTTTAGCGTATGTAGATTATGCTCCCTGCATGGAAGTGAATGTAGAATCCCACTTGGCAAGGAGTGGTGTGTATGTGGGTCAGAACGAACTCTGGACTGGGTTGCATGACATACTGACATAACACCTCTGTGACACTTAAGACTGACAAGCCAGCACACATCTTCAAGAATGAACAGGTTTAACCATGAGATGTGTGTCCCTTTAATTGCAGTGGCATATTTATTGTTTGTTTGCACTGCTGTACAACTGATCTAGTTACTGTCTGTCAGGGTACTTGTGCTATGTATTTATGTACCAAGAAGGTCATCGAAGCTTGTAGTTAATCAGTTCTTGCCAGAGTCAATTCAGCCAGACCTTTCGACGGTCTATTCCTGGGCTCCTGACGTCTTGCTTGTAGTTTAAAAGCACAGCAACAACGATGACTTACTCAGATAAAGCCACTAAGGAAATATTGCTGAAGCTCTTCAAGAAAAAAGAGGAACACGAGGTTGGCAGCCTCTGCCTGAAGTGGGGGTTGATTCCACTTGTAGTAAGAGCTGTTGTGTGTAGTAGCTAAGGGTGTGAGTGGTGTGGTGGAGCCAAGGCTTACAGAGATGCATTGTCAGCACTTTTTTTTTTTAGCAGGGATGTTGAGGTCATCTGCCCACCCCCTACTTTCCTGTTCCCTCTGAGCTTAGCTGAAGTCCTCACAGCTCAAAGGAAATGAAGTTCCCCAGCAACAAGATGCAGTTCTTCCTTGTAATGCAAAGTGTTTTGGGGTGGCTTCATCTTGAATGGGCAATTCAAGCCCATTCGCTTAACAGGAGAACTGCTCCAGCTGGAGATGAAAACTTCTAGATCTTGTTTATTCATATGGATCAACACAGCTGCCTGCATTTTTGACTGTCCTTGTGTCCTAGCAGTGATGAGCCACCTACACTTCAAAATTTTCCACTACACCACTGATGGTGAGATGAGAATTCTGAGTTCAAATCTCACCTAGGTCATGAATCATCATCATCATCATCAATAACAACAACAGCAGCAGCAGCAGCAGCAGCAGCAGCAGCGTCTGCCTAGAAAAACCTCCATGAGCGAGAAAGAGACAACAACAATAATAATTTATTTCTTACTCGCCTCTCCCTCTAGATCGAGGCGAGGAACAACATAGAATACAAAAATATTATAAAATACATAAAACTGATTAAAACATATAAAACTAATACATTATAAAATAACAGCCAGACATCTGAACTTATCAGGCAGCCATAAGCAAGGCACTGGTTGGGTTCGGACAATCAGCGGAGGAAAAGAAGCCATGGTGGCTTCTTTCACCCGCCCTGTGGGTGCCGCTCGCGTGCCCATCAATTTCCTAATTACCCTCACCATGGTATGGGTGGTCATGTTGTTCTAACCCAACAAAAACAGTGAGGTGCACAGTTGGGGTGGCTTCCAAACCACTCCAAAACCTGCACATTGGTTTGGAAACCACCCCAGCCACACACTCGCCAGGTTCCATGGCGAGGGTGACTAGGGGAATTACGGCCATGAACAGGGCAGGGACCTGTAGATCGTAAGGCAAAATGAGCTGTGATAATAAGTGATCAGATAGCAATTTTATATACCAAACCAATTAAATTAACTATAGTTTCAGTATTCGCAGATTTCTTACCACTGGCCTTCACACACTCTTCAAAAGTGGTGGGTCTGGGGAGCCACTGTTTAATAGGAATTCAGCATCACAAAGCACATTTCTCTTTTAACCATGGAGATCGTTTTGCTGCTCTTCTATTTCTTTAATTTTCACAAAGAGGAATTTAGACATACTTCCTGCTACTGTTCTTTGGTAGGAGAAATCACAAGGACAAGGCAGATCACAAACTTTAATTCCATAACCTAACACTGTTCTATAGCACTAAAGATTCTTCAGGGTTTACCCAACCATTAAGGCAGCTCATTTAATAAAAGTGGATTATTGACTGTTCAGATTGCATTGCGTAGCATAGATAGTTTTAGTCCAGGAAAAGAAAAGGCTCTGCGTTTCCTCTGTTCCAGTGCATTAGAAATTTCATGCGCTTTGTACAAGAATGTGCTGCCATCTCCATTGGTTTGCTGTTGTCTTAATAACCCATATTTACAGCTTTATCTAGATCATGGGTGGGGATCTTCGGGCCTCCAAATGTTGTTGGACTCCCAATATCCTATCAGCCCAGCCAGCATGGCCAGTGGTTAGGGATGATGGAGTTCATCCAACAACATTGGGAGAGCTGCAACTTCCCCACCCCTAACTGATCTAGATGGAAAGAATTACAGTCCATCCCACTGAAACGCTCATGCTGAGTAATTGAATGGGAGCCCCAAAGGCCAGCCCATAGAGGCAGATCTTACAGCATTTCCAAAACTTTCCGGGTGGCTCTGTAGTGGGAAGACTTAGACACACATATGGTATCATTAAGAGGGTTTGCTAATAGATCTCAGAGATTGTAACAGGTCAGAATGGAGGTCTCACAGTATGCCAGGGCCAGATCTACATCAAGCAGGATATAGCACCATGAAAGCAGTAGGTAAGCGTCAGGGGCCACAGTACTGCTTTATAGCAGTATTGAAGTGCACTGACAACTGTTGGGGCCCATTGATACATACCATATACTGCTTTCATACCACTTTCATACCGCTATATCCTGCTTGGTGTGGCTCTTGCCTCTTATATACTGCTTTCATACTGCTTTCATAGAGCCAAATCCTGCTTGGTGTAGATCTGGCCTGGGTCTTAGCCATTTAGGGCTTTGTAGGTTGTAACCAGTGTGAGGTGGAACCCACTTTTTTGGCTGTATTTTGGTTTCATACCAATTCATAAACAATTAAGAACTGGCCCCAAGATTTTTCAAGAGAGCGAACGAATGAGTCACTACAGAAAGCAGCAGGGCCTAAGACACCCATTGTCCCTTCAATCACAATACATTTCCTTCCAGAGATAAATGCCCAGCTAAGTGGTGATAATTAAGGAACATCTCTATCTTGAGAGATCATTAATCCTCTTGCCCCATTTGCCTTGCACAATTAATGAAACACCTGGAAGAACCAGCTTGAAAGCTAAAAGTCCCCATCCAGCTCGTCTCAAATCTGCCTTACCTGCCCTTGCTGCCACCCGCCCTCTGTTCCCTGCCTGATTGTCCAAGAATCCGAATGGAATGTTCTGCCATTGGAAAAAGTTTCCTTTAGAAAAGAAGTTGTTGGGGTGGGGGGTTGCATTGAGGGTGGGGTCAGAATTTGCCAATCCAGAGGAATTGTGGTCCATCTTGGTCCTGATCTTGGTCCTGATCCAGATGCAGGCTTTTTAAAAACAAGACACTGTTGCTTTTTCTTTGGTTATTTTGCTAATTTTCCTGTGGCTATGGATGCTTTTATCCTTCTGTGTTTATTAATGAAAATGCCATTTTTAGTTTAAATGTTCTAACTGGTATAGTTTTACACATGCCAATAATACCCCCTTTGCCTACACACAAGTAGTATTTCTGGATTAAAGAGAGAGCCAGTGTGGTATAGTGGTTAGAGTATTGGACTAGGACTTGAGAGACTCCTGTTCAATTCCACATTTGGTCATGAAGCTCACTGGGTGACTTTGGGCCAGTCACTAATTCTCAGCCTAACCTACCTCACAGGGAGGTTGTGAGGATAAAATGGAGAGGAAGAGGAGGAGGAGGATCATGTACACCTCTTTTCAGGAAAAGGTAGGATACAATGTAACAAATACACAAAAAATTAAAGAGGGTAATGTTGGAAAGACTAAGCACTCTCTCCCATGGCAATCCCTCATGGAGCAGAAAAAAATCAGTAGGGGATCCGGTGGAAGGATCCCACACGAGGAGATCTTCTCTTTGAACTTGAGGAATCTTATATAAGTAAAATTGGTCAAGCCCTTGCTGGCTCATGACAACCAGCACCTTGAATTGTTTTTCCTGAATATATGTCAGCCAAGGTGACCACAGGGCAATCTGAAGTGGCCTTTAAACTTACGGTGCACAAGGGCCTGAATAAGGATGTTGTACAAAGGGAGTTTGTGTTGTTAGCATGGTCTGGAAATGGAATGCAGAGAACAAAGTGGTTTCTCGCCATGCTCCGCTTTTCACTTTCTGATGAGAGACGAGCAGCCGAAAAAGGATGGCTTTTGTTGAAGTAATTCTTTCAGGAAACGGCATGCCAAATCCTTAATGGCTATGGGCACTCAGGGCACAATGTTCAGCCATCATACCAGTTCCAAGAAATCAGAGGGAGAAGCATTAAAACAAGTGTATCTCTGTTGATCTGTCTGAATGCTTTTCAGATGTTGTGGACAAATGATTCCTTGCAGGCATATGGTGCAACTATCTCTGTTTAGGGCCTCTGTGCAGTGAAAGATTTACCTTTAGCTATTTTTAGTGTGCAGAGTAGTCTTTGCTCGAGGGGGAGTTTCATGGAGAAGGTCATTTAGGAGAACGCCTTTGCATTTTATTAGGAGATTTCTTGGGGCAAGGTAATCTCTTTTCTCACGAGAACGCTAATGCTGCTGATAATGTAATGATCACATTTGCAGAGATAACAGAAACTACATGCAAGATTTCCCCAGTAGGGCTACGCGGTATTAGCCCATGTATGCAGCTGTCCTAGGGGCAGCAGTAGTGAGTGGCAATGCTGTTTACTTAATTGACTTGGAGTCAGTTGGGGGAACACTGGGGGAAATCAGGGAAACATAGGATTTGGATAACCGGGCTTCATATAAAGAAAATGTCTGCTACACATTCTTCCGCCACAGTCAAATATGGCTTGGGGAATGTACTAGGAGAGAATGCCTGTGGTGAATTGAATCCTGTTTGTGGAAGCATTGTGTGTGCTTAAGGAAGGTTGTGCTGAATGTCCGATATTTCCATGGATGTTTTCTTGAATATTTTGTTACGGATATTATGTCATGGCATTGAAAGGGATTAGAGCAGACATCCCCGACCTGGTGCCATCCAGATGCCTTGGACTTCAATTCCCAGCATCCCCAGCCATCCAACCCACATCTGACTCGAGAGTTGTAGTTCAACACATCTGGAAGGTATAAGGTTGAAAAAGGCTGGATTAGGGAATAGTTAGAATAGAGTGTTCACAACTGCTTTAGTACAATATATTCCTTTCCCTTTGAAGCCTGGATTCTTTGCCAAAGCGTTGATCTGGGCTGGCCCACATCTGACTTGTACTCAAGCAAGTGCTTTATTTGGGTTTTACTAGATCCTGTAACAGAGATGAACAGCTTGTGTCTTCTCTAAGGCCCCTCTATACTCCACACAATGGTCTGGGGGCTGGAATTATATTTTTGCCACCAAATCCCCCTAATGGGTGATCAGACTCCATTAAAATAACATCAGTGCTACCTAGCTCTGGGTTGGTGTTGGTGTTTTGCTACACATCAACTCAATCACGGTTAGGGAGCTGCATACAAAACCGTAAGAGAGGTGACTTTGAATTCTCTCACATTTTCTCAAGCACTCTTCACGTATTGAAAGGGGTTGCAGAATGATACCCATGACTCTGCCCACAAAGTCATGTGACTCTTTGCCCACACACCGCAACTTCCATAGAATTCCATGCATGTAGGCTTTCCAAGTATTGTGGAAGCCTTGAGAGGCCTCCACGTAGAGAGGCCTGCATGTATAGGCTTTTCCCTTTAGCTGTCCTTGTCCCTACAGCTCCTTTCTACCTTTGATGCCCCTTTGGGTGATTCATGCAGGAAGTGGGCTTATTAGGTCTCAAAATATTTGAAAACAAAATTATTTTCTTTAGCAGACAAACTGTCAGCTTACGGCAGGGACTACAACAGGAAACAAGCATTGAGGTCCCTCATGAATATTCAGTCAGCTTCGCTCCAGCCAACTCAAGACAAAGGTTTTCTTAAAACAAAACTTAAATATATGAAGATGTGTGAAACTCAAGATGGCCAGATAATGATCAACTGTTCTGTGTTAGATTGTCTCGATCAAAGAGATTTTGGTGCTAGAGGCAGAAAAACTAAATGACAGTTCCCATGGTGATAAAAATATTTGTTGCCCTTTAGTGGTACCACTTCACCTTGCCTAATGGTAGGGCCAGCCCTGGCCCTATGAACATAAATCTGAAATGGTAGGAAGCAACAAGTATGAAAGACTTTAATATAGGATGAAAAGAAAGATCATGCCCGTAGCCAAACTTTACTGCTTGTGTCCTTCTTCATGACTCAGATCACATGTAGCCCACTGAGGTTGCCAATGTGGCTCACTGCAGGTGCCCCTCAGCCTGTTCAGGATTGCTGGGAGGAGGACAAGGTTAAAGCCACTCCCTCCTCCCAACAGTCTGGATCAGGATTGAGTAAGGTGCAGAAAGCGTATGTGTGGGCACATGTACATGTGTGTACCCCCCCCCCAAGCCTTTGGGATCAAAACGATTGCCCATGCCTGATCTAGATGGACACGATAACTGAAGAATTTACTAGGGCCTAGTGAATGATCCATCTGTACCTGAAGCTCTAGCATAGAATAATTTACTGAACCTAATAGTTTTGGCTATTGGGCGGTATAAAAATAAATAAATAAATAAATGTCACACAGATTAATTTGCAAGGCCATCTTTTTCTATCTTGTTGGCTAACATTTGAACAACTGCTACAAGTACTGGATGCCTGACCCAATGATATAATTAATTAACTCACAAATTGCCGTAAATGAGTAGGAACAAGCAAGCACATTGCCTCCAGTGTATTTGTTGCTTCTGCTTTCAATTAACAACCTATGACTGCCCTGTTAATAGGCTGTTATAGTGATGTCCAAACACAGATACTCTTGGATTGTTTAGGGGTTGAATAACCCAGAGTTAACCTACAGCTTGTTGTTGAGTAAATTATAGGTTGTTTAACCCCTGAACAACCCAAAGTGTCCCAGTTCAGATGTCACACTAACAACCTACGAACATGATGATTGTAGGTTGTTAACTGAAAGCAGAGGGGACGAGCATGCCAGAGGCAGCATGTTTGCTCACTTCCACCCATGCATATCAATTCGTGGATTAATTAATCTACAATTGCCCATTACATACAAAACTCTGTCATTACACAACTTAAGCAGTGATGCACAAGCTTTTTCCTACAATGAATTATGCATATTAAGTTCTCTGTCTGAACTACTGGGCCAGATATATTAATTTTATAAAGGGACAGGTAAACCTCATAGTGCCCTGAATTGAAGGGCAATTTTAGTTGTACAAAGCTTGCATACTCAGGAATTAAAAGAAGAGACACCTTCCTTCTGCTTCACTAATGACCTGGGGGCAACTCATGTAAACACCATTTATAATAAACCACAAACAAATAGGACACTCAAATAATAGAAATTTTAGAAACAGTCTCAGGTAGTACTTACTGCTGCCATTTTCAAACTTAGAATTCAGAGATTTTAAGGATCACGAGAATTAACTAATGGTACATAGGCCAGAGTTGAAAAAGTCACTTAAGCAAGGTTAGACCAAATATTCACTGCTAAGCAATATCAAGAGGAAAGGGAGAATGTGGGAGCCCATAACGTCCCCCTATATTCCAGCTCTTCTTCTTAGCCCCAATTGTCTGCTGCTTTGGGTTCTTCTTTCTTTGATACTGGGTCTTTTTCCTAGTAACAAGCTACTTTGTGGGAATATTTCTGATAAGACTTCTGATGAGATAAAGAGAAAAGAAAGAGGAGAAACACGCTGTAGTAACTATAGATAGAACTACTACATAATGCGTAGCCATTGGTTCATTCATTTACTGCTTTTCTATCCCACCCAATAACCAAAGCTTTCTGGGCAGTTTACAAAGATTACAAACTTTAAAAATATATTATTGTACATAATATAAACATATTTATATACAAACATCAGCACGCACACACATCTACCAATATTAACAATCAGCTATAAGAAATGCAGGACCCACATTAGACACCTTGGCCTAATCTATACCTGGGGGCCTTCTGGGAGTGGGGAGGAATGATCATGGGTTTTTGCACTTCCGGGATTGTCCTTCGGGCCACATGCCAGTGAGGTTTCCCGGAGGTAAAGGAGGGCCGTTCCAGGGCACCACATTTTTTTTACAAGTGGAGTTGCGCAACAATGTGGGCACAATTCTGCACAAAGGTGCTTTTTTTAAAAAAAAAGAACTCTGCGCTGGAAGGCGCCGAGACCCATCACAAACATGGTGAAAATGCTCTTCCCCAATGCCCAAGGACTCTCCCCGCAGAGCTCCTTGTCCATTTCCTGAGCCACGCTATTTGTGGGGAAGAGCCACACTGCCCGCAGACATTGGAATTGTCCTGAGACCAGAGAAAACAACGGGACAAAAGCAGCCCCAGATATCCCAGGAGAACTAAGTGGTCATCCCGAGTTCACCCCGGGAGCAGTGCATCATTTGGATCCTGATCTGCTTGCTCCACCTTCAGCCATGCACTTGTCTCAGCACCCAGCAATGAGGACTACATCCCAGGATAAATGGCAGGTGTACCACACTACCAAATGCTTGGGAGTATAGTACGGAGGCATATGAGCTCTACTCCAGAGAGGGCGCTCAGGAGCAATTATGTCAAACGCCCGGGTCATTTCTGCATTCCACAGATTGACCAGGGTTTTCACAGGAGAGCCATCCATAGAAGCCGGAACCCCCACCGAAAGACCTCTGGAAACCATCTGGATCCATTAGCTTCCAGGGCAGACCATCCTAGTAAGTTCTCCCAACTTTGCAGAGGGGAAAAGCCACCATAAGATTAAACCTCAGCAGGTAATGACCATGACAAAGGGACCAGTTAAAAAAAAACATCTTCAGATTGCCATCCCCATGTCCAGCTGAAAAGACCAAGTCTGGAATATAGTCCACTACATGTGTTGGGCTGATGACATTTTGGGACAGTACCATGGTTGTCATGGAGACCATGAAGTCTTTAGCCACCCCAGACAAGGTACCCTTGGCAGGAATGTTGACATTCCCCAGAACCAACAGTTGGGGAACCTCAACAGCACACCCTAGACCATCTCCATCAGCTCAGGTAGGAAGTGTTGAGCAGCAAAGTGGGCAGTACACCAATCAGATCTAGCCCTCTGGCCCAATTCAAGGTGCAAACACTCCAGACCAGTATTCAGATGGACAGGGAGCCTGCAGAGAGAGACAGAATTCCTACAGACCACAGCAACCCCACCAGGCCCTGTATGAAGCCCTCTCTTTTGAAACACAAACACAGACACCTGCACATTGCTTTATGATCCAAGCCATGGCGATATTTAACATCTTCTAGTGCAGCCTTCATTTATCTGTGGATTGAATGAAAAGAACAATTATCAGATCATTTTGTTCCGTTGACAAATGGTTGACTACAGAACACGGTGACTCTGCAGCGACCCCTTTGGACTCCTGCTGCTAGCAGTGCCATTGAGTAGGGAATTGTGACATAAATTTTGGCTTCACTTTTATGTAGAGGATTGATGAGTCTCTTTTCATGAATGTTAATCAGCCCATTTGTGTTCAGGTATTAAGTTATTTCTTACATAACTGTAGTTTAATGCGAATCCTTTGCCTGTCCCACTTTGCTTCTGTCACCGTTTTACTACAGCACCTCATGCAGCATGTTTTCCACTGAGAGGTAATACCTCTTGATTATGGCTAAAGGCAAAGGCCTACATGAGCATATGCTCCACATTATCTGCAGTCATGAAAGTGTGATTATTAGCCAAACTACTTTAATCATGCTCTTTTACTGTAAAAGAAAGTCTCTATTTACTCAAAATGATAACTACTTTGGTGTTGAAAATGTAACGCTTTGGCGTCTCCCCTGTTTCCTTGAAATTTACACACGGTCCCTCTCTCTACAGAACTTCATATTTATGTGGTGACTTTATAGCCCCATAAATTCGAAGTTCTGCATAATTATTTACCTTGGAAAGAACACACAGACATTGCAGTACTTCATGTTAGGCAACCAGGTGCTTTTGGTTTGGGATATAGCACCATACATATCTTTAGAATTATGGATTTAATTTGGGTTTCTGCAAAGCTGGAGTTAGGTAGAACGAGGCAAACTAGTGGTGCATGTTGCTTGAGTTACAAAGTCAGCATCTGTTTTGTTGGTTGTGTTTGTTTGTTTGTTTGCTTGCTTGTTCATTTGTTTGGCTTGATTTCTGCACTGTAGCAGCACAGGCGTAGTTCGTGTGTGCTTCTTCCAGTAGGCAAATTGGAGGGCCTGGCATGAAATGAGCATTAATGAACAAGTGAGAAAGGATAAATGCTGCACATACACAGACTTGTGTAATAAGAGTTTATGAAACAGGATTGGGAAAATACACTGTAATTGGGCACATCCTGTACTCAGTGAATCACCCATCTTTAGTGTAATAAACATTGCTCCGTTCAGGAGAGTTCATTCCCTGTTCTATCTGGAGTGCAGGGCATTGCTTAGGAAGAGGAATGTATTAAGAGCTCACCTACCAGCATGTATGTTGCACAAAGCTCTCATTCTTTTTGCATCTCATGCATTGGGTTATTTCAAGATGCAGATTAAGGGTACAGGCAACTATCCAATTGAGTGATTTAGGATTCAGGCACCTATCCAAATGGGTGAAATCTTCCTTATGTGTCTGTTAATAAAAGCCCAGCAGAATACACAGACCAATTAGCGGCTGATACAGCTTGCCTGTATAAGGCAACTGAAATAAGACAAAAATGTCTAGGCAGTAGGTGAATATACTATGCATGGCATTGGAAAATATTATTTTAGCAATCCTGAAAACTTAACATCTTGTACTGATGGTCTGAGCTGAACTAGTATTCCTCACGTTACTTCCCAGATCAGTGGTTATTACAGGCCATTAGCTGTCACTGCAGTGAAACCACAAAAGATACAAGGTGACTATAGGTATGGCCATACTTCAAGCCATAGCCAGGGTCTGCTCCTCATTGCTGGGTGCTGAGACAAGTGCATGGCTGAAGGTGGAGCAAGCAGATCAGGGTCCAAGGAGCCAGATGAAGGGGCATAGTCAGAGCTGGGCCACAGCTCAGGTTCCAGGAAGGTAGATTAGGCTCCGAGGGATCAGAGGAAGGGTATAGTCAGGACTGGACTGAGGACAGGTTCAGCATCAAGGGCAGTCATGGTTGGGCACCAGCTGAGTAGGTGTAAACTGCAGCAGGGGCCCACTATCAAGAGCCGTCAGGACTTGCTCTTCCACCATTACAACTTCCTTGTTCATCTGCCTCTCATTCGGGTGGTGAGAAGGAGAAGCAGTAGATGCCACTGACTACTTGCTCATTGGCTATTGCTTGTGAAGCAAGCAAGCAATGCTGAGAAAGAGGAGGAGGAAGAGCAATAGTGACAATGGTGGTGACAAAGTAGACTTAAAGAAGGAGGGGGAGCCTTGCCCAAGGGCTCTCGAAAACCTGGAGCTGGCACTGGCTGAAGGCCAAGCTCCAGAGAAGACAGTGGGGCAGATCAGGACACAGCCCCAGGTGACATCCTCATCTGCTGATACTCATAGTGACAGGTTGCTCAAACTGATGAGACATCACAGAGGTAACCAGAACTTGATAGGTCTAGTCGAGCAGGGATTAGCCTATGAATATCAATCACTGCAGCCTACATGGATCTCTTGTACAGTTATGGTTAATTAGCCAGGTTTTCAGCCGCAGCAGAGGGTCCTGACTGTTGGGTGGTCCATTTTGAGACCTACGTAACCCCACTCTTTACACCACAGGAATACCAAAGCCATAGAATTTAACAGCTTAAGCTGGTGCTACATCAACAGTCTCTGATGGCTGTATTGGTGTGATCACGTTTAAGAGAGTATTGTCAAATAGTTTAAAAAATGTGGCATGCATGGTTGTGACCCATAACTGGTTTATACTCCAGTCCAAAGTGGGTCACACTAGCGGTATTTTAAGCTTTTCTTTTCTTTTTGATTTTGGATGGGAAAGAGAGAGGAAGAGAAACGGAAGCCAAATCTACTCCGAGCAGGATATAGCACTATGAAAGTGGTATGAAAGCAGTAGATAAGAGGCAGGAGCCACACTACTGCTTTATAGCAGTATTGAAGTGCACTGACTACTGTTGGGGCCCAATGACACATACCATATATTACTTTCATGCCTCTTTCATAGTGCTATATCTTGCTTGCTGTGGCTCCTGCCTCTTTCATACTGCTTTCATAGTGCTATATCCTGCTGGTGTAGATCTGGCCAGAGAAAGACAAACAAAGATTGTCATTTACAGTCGTGGATTAAAAGTAGTTCTCATAATTTGGGTTTGGGTTGAAGTGGGTCTTGACTTGAGTTTCAAAAGGCTGAAGACTTCTACCCATCAGTTTCCTTCGTCCAGCTTACTTATCACAATCAAAGTAGGTGCCATGTAGCAAGTGACTCCTTGGGCTCATCTACACCAAGCAGGATATTCCACTATGAAAGTGGTATGAAAGTATATAACAGGCAGGATCTACACTACTACTTTATAGCGGTATTGAAGTGCACTGACAACTGTTGGGGCCCATTGACAGATCTACACCAAGCAAGATATAACACTATGAAAGCAGTTTGAAAGCAGCATATGACATGTGTCGTGGGCCCCAACAGTTGTTAGTGCACTTCAATGCCACTATAAAGCAGTAGTGTAGATCCTGTCTTTTATACACCACTTTCATACTGGAATATCCTACTTGGTGTAGATGAGCCCCTTGAGAGCAATGGAACTCTGATGTGCCTCATCGGCTTTCCCCAACCTGCTGCTCTCTAGCTGTACTTAGACTACAACTCCCATCAGTCTCCAACACAGCCATTTCAAATTTAGTTCATAGACATCTGGAAAGTAAGGCTGTGCAACATCTTTAATTCAGACAGTTTGTCATCTTGGTTCTTTGTCCTTGAATAATGAAGAAGGCTGTGTTGCTCCAGCACGTATCCACAGGTGGGTTTGGGGATTCATCTGTAGCATAGGTATTGCTGGTATACAACCATAGGGACATGACATTAACCTCAGCCATGTCTTATCCTTGCCAATCTGCTCTGGAGGTGGCAGCAGCTGTAGGACCAGTCTTGGATTTGCAGTCTCTATAGCAGGAGCCACCCTTTGCCAGGAGCTAAAGCAATTGCTTTTTATTCCTAGGGTGCTTGATTTCCCTTCTTCACACACACACACACACACACACACCACTCCCCCTCTACTTCCTGCACTTTTAATTGCACTTCAGTGGGAGAACCACTGAACCAAAAGTATGGGAAGCTGCCAGGGCTGTGTATATTCTGTGCTTTCAATAAATAAATAAATAAATTAGAAATTAAAATTGTAACCCTGTTTATCTCGTAAGCTAGATACCTCAGTCTGTATGAGAGCTGAAAAGTAAGCAAATGTTGCATGTATTCACTTATTTAATTCTGGATATTTTCTTTTGCTTCTTCCAGTAAGGAGCTCTGCTACTTTTAAATTAAAGCTAAGATTCTCCATATACTGAATTCTGTACAGAATGCTCATTTCTTATATAGAATGTGCATCACAGAACCACAGGGTACACATGGCATATGATACAGCGTATCTAAACAGTTCAGGACATAACATATCTAGACAGTTCAGGCACTTATCTGGTTTGAAGATCCTGTTCACTTCGTGGGGGAGATGACATTCCTCTTCCCCTACACTCAGATGTGAGATGTGAAGCAGGCACTCTATGCAGACGCCTATGTGCACGCATGCTCAAATTATGTGGTTCATTCCCCTAAAAACAGGAGAGAGAGAGAGAGATGATTTGCCCTTTTTGTGCATGGCTGCCTACTAGTAGATAACAAGACTTCTGCTCTGGCTGGCCACGATCCTAGATTAATGTATTCTGTGATGCACAGAATTCAACATAATTCATCTGAGAAATGTTGGCAAAACCTTCCAAAGTTTGGGAAAGAGAGAGATGGTAACAGGACATGGAAGGTCTACACCTGAACTTGGATAGGATTTTGTAGAAGCAGCATAGAGTCCTCTTGTAACAGTAGTCCAATAGACACTCTTGTCCTCCTCCTTGGCACATGGAAGCATTTGAAGATTTCTTAACGCAAGCATATTCAAACACAGCTGTGACAAAGAAAATGGATGCAGGGCAGTCTGACACTCATATATTTTATTAATGTAAACGCAGTGCAATTAATCTCCTGTCCATATGGCAGGTGGTGTTTTCACTAAGAAGCGAATAGTCTAAGCTATAGGCTGTGGGGAAGGCGGGGTAGAGGGGAGATTCAGGTCATTTACTCTGAGTTCATAAACAGAAAGCATGGAACCCTTTTCTCCCTTCTGCATCCCAAGCAAATCTATAGCCCTCGTTGTTGAAGGTCGTCTTTTAAATTTACAAGCTATTTTCAACAATTTGAATTAAGCTCTTCTTTCAAAAATGCAGTTTGTTGTGATGCTGTGTAACAGGGGGTACGTAATATCTCCTGTAGCCCAATGTAGCTGAGAATCTATAAATCAAAAGTGTGAACAATACATGTAGGATAGAGCTGCAAAGAATCATCCTGATAGCTAGCATTACTACTTTTAGAAGTTACATATCTCTTTTATTTTCTGATTTTTTAAAAACATAAAAATGAGTACCATATTTGCTAAAATGTGTTTATTGCCTGCACAGATAAAATCATAATATCAGATATTCTCGTATATATTCTTTAGCATCACCAGTTAGCCTGTCCCAGTTGATGTATTGACATATTTGCTTAGCCATTAACTGCATTACATTAGAATAGTGGAGCCTTTCCCAACCTGGCACCGTCCAAATGTGTTGGACTTCAACTCCCAGCAGCTAGCTGGGGGATACTGGGAGTTGTAGTCCAACACATCTGGAGGGTGCTACATTGGGAAAGGCTGGTGAGAATTTACCAGTATAAATGTCCAGTGAATCTTCCCCTTTATTTGACTCTCTCTTTTTGTGCCACTTTCTGTTTTCTTGCAAAGGTTTCTGATGTCCACATAGAAAACCGGTATCCTTTTCTCTCTTTCTGAGGCCTATTAATGCAGTACTTGACACAAACCAACAGCAGGGTGTTCTAGCTTTGGTCTGTGATGGATAGATACACAAGTTCTGGCCTAGTTCTATGAGTGTTTCTTGAAGGATAAGGTTTGGGGAAACCCTATCTAATTCACCCAGCATGGGTGTGTTTTCTTAGGTTAAGAAAATAGTAAACATATACATTGTAGTTTACTGGAGCAGAACATTCCTATTTAATTTTCTTGTTCATGTGACAAAGTGAAGTATCAATACCTACAGTGTTATAACAAAAATATTAATTCATATATGTTTTTCTTAATCACTCTAACACATTGTTGTGTGGAAAATTGTGAGTTCCATTCAGTTTTGGTTCTTGGGACAAATTCCTGGGCTCAGAAGTCTTTAATTCTAAGTGCATGTCTTTGACACCATGCTTTAGTTAGTGAATTTTGGGGGTTTAGTAAAAAAACAAAAACAAAGTAGATCGTGCAGTGAAATATGTCCATTCCTGATATATGGTCTCTTCCCCACTTCCACCAAACTCAACAATTGCTTATTAATCAAATTTCACTATTTAAATGGATTACAAATTAAGTCAAAGTGTTTCTGGAAAAACTTGGAAGCTTATCAGGGGTTCTTTAATGAGAAGACCATTAATGTTGGGCAAGCTTCCTTGGGCTTCGCCTATATCAGATGGTTGGAAGAAACAGAGCTTAGTGAAATCTGCATACTGATGGCACCTCTCTCCAAATCTCCATATGACATAGAGATGTAAAGGTATGGGGCCCAAAATGGACCACTGTGGGACCCTGTAGCACACCTGCCATGGGGTCAAGCAGCAATTCCCCAGTACTATCACCTGGTAGTAGCAGAAGCACCTTATCACCATGTCTCCAATTCCCAACTCACAGAGTCATTCCAGAAAGAGACCATGAATGCTGATATAAAAAGCAACTGAATGATCAAGGAGGCCTAGCAGAGTCACAACCCTCATGTCTCTTTCCCAACAGAGGCCATCCATCAAGGTTACCAAGGTTGTTTTGCTGCTTAAACCAGACCAGAAGCCAGCTTGAAATGGGTCCTGGTTAATGTGGGAAGGGTTTCCAGAAAGTCTATTTTGAAAACCATTGGAAAAGAACAAAAAGGGATGAGATAGAGGGATTACACAAGAAAATACAAGGTTTAGCATTTTTAATATAGGCGTAAATGAAGCATCCCAATGGACTCTCACTCACATCCCAAGGGGTTTCATCAAGCCAAGCTACACATTCAACTGATTCGTGTGGTATAGCTTTTGGTGTAATGCAGAATTTGGAATGTAGGTGGAGGTTTTCCCTCCTACCTTATTTTAAAAACAAACAAACAATGCATCTCCCTGAGCATAGAAAATTAGGATGTCAGGACCACATAATAGTTCTTCAGTCTCTATTTTTTTTAAAAAAAAAAATCTTGAATATTGAGCTCCACCATAGTAGGATTGAGTATAAGCTATAACCAAAGCTAGGCTGATTTCAGTGAGATTTAACTTTGCATAGGATTGCAGTCTTGGTATTTTGGGAGTCAGATGCTTTTTGGCAAAACAAATTTCTGGCATCAGTGTGTGTGTGTGTGTGTGTGTGTGTGTTGGGGTAGGGGAGACACTTCCTGTGGTTGTAAGTAAATATAGATTTTGGCATTTTTCTTTTTGCGTTCCTGAGTCAGGGCATGTCCCCACACTTCTACTGTCATAGAAGTCATTCTGGTTTGATACAGAGCCCAGATTTGGTAATAAGTGACCTTGGGCATGTCTGTGCTTCTCAGCTTGGCCCACCTCACAGCACAGCTTGCTGGAATCAATATTAAAAAGTTTCCATGAATCCAGCACTAGGACAAAGGAAACCCTGTCCTAGTAGATATATTTCCAGTAGACATTCTAGCAGTAAGGCTACATTAAACAACTAAAATGAACACAACTAGATCTCATAAAGAAGTTTCTGACATGTTGGCTAAAACTAAGAGAGGTTTTATTTGCCATCTTCAGTCCCTCAGGGTGACTCTGTGACTTAGGGCCTGCCCTATCTCAGAGATAAGCAGACATAATTCACAGCAGTCAGGTCATTCATCGTTTCAGTTAGCAAGCAACTACAGGCTATAGTGAACAGGAGATAAAGATACTATATACATCAGCACTAGCAGTTCAAGGTTTTGCACCTCCCTGTCTCCTGCCCTGACCTAGGCAACGTTTGAAGTTGATTAGTCAGCTATTTGCATTTTTCTGGGTAAAATGCCTTTGGAGCAGATGGTTTTAAGAATGCCTTGCCAATTCTTGCCATGATTTCTCCATGCAATTTGAAGTGTGTGTGTGTGTGTGTGTGTGTGTGTGTGTGTGTGTGTTTAAAAAAAGCAGTTGAAATTATTATGTAGTAACTGCAGGTGATCTGTGGTAATGAGAACCTAATAGTGAAAAGACAGGAATAGTCTAACTTTAGCAAGACTGCAAGGAACGTGTGAGTTAATAGCAGCACACATAGTTCTTTCCCCTTTGTTCATTTGCCAGAGTGTTCTTTTATTGACTCAGAAATTACTTTCCCCCCTCTCCTTTCTCTCTTCTTTTGTCTACCCACCAAATTTAACAATTTAAAAGCCATATATTATATGGCTACTGCAGTGAACCCCAGAAATAGCTGAGAATTCTAATGGAGATTCCTAGTCCTCTTGCAAAACTACAGTTCCTAGAGTTCCTTCTTAAAACTGCACATGTGAAGCAAGTTGTCATTTGTATCCTTCCTTGTCCTGCCCCCTCTCTCTTCCTCATTTACCTACCACAGACGGAATTTGGAACTGAGATCCAATGCACACTTCCTTTTTAAAATTCCCGTATGAACAGTACTTTTCAATAATTAGAACATTTATGGATTTTTTTTTTAAAAAAAATGCTTTCCATGTCAGAATGGATGGAACAGAGCATTTTACAAGCACAGTACTCTTAATATAATCATATAAAGTCTACTCAGAAGTAAATAATATTGTGTTTAGTGGGACTTACTCCTAGGTAAGTTTGTATAGGATTGCACTGCCAGTGAAATTAATATTAGCACTACACACTCAAGTTCAAGATTATAAACAGGGCTTGTTCTTGCACAAAAGTATTGAAACGGACGATGGGTTTTTTGAGATGACTAAATCCACGGTGAGATATTTTTATCTTGTCTGTCTGCATACAGAAGGAAACAAAGAACAAGGCTTGGGATTTTGCCATGAAGAAGAAGCCCATGTTCTCTGTGGCATGTTTCACAATTTGTGATGTGGTTTTACTATGCAGCAGGTGCGAAGTTCTGTGACTGTGGTTCACCCACCACCCCTTTCTTCATTTTAATTGCTTGGACTCCTTTTGCTTTGACTCAGCAATTCTGAAGTGTACAAACTGTGCTACCCTGTTTGTGAAACGGGAAGTTTAAACGATGGGGGTGATCAAAAGCAAATATCCTGCCTTCTCAAAAGGGGATTAGCAGGAGGTGGAAACACTGTCCCTCTTAGGTTAGGTTAGGTTTGTTTGTTTGTTTTTTAAATATATATCTAGGCTTATACAGGTTACAGCTCTAGTGCTTATACAGGTTACTGTGATTTTTTTTAGAATCCCCCCCCCCCCTTTCTGCAGAAGAAGTCTGGAAAAAGACTGCATGTAGGAAATAAAGGAAAATATTTTATATGGTCATCACTATTATGGGGAAATAGGGGGGAAACGCCCTCCAAAATCCTGGAGATTTTGTGTAGACAACCTGAAAGCTGTTCTCTTCAGAAGATCAGATGGAAATGTGAAAAGGAGGTGAATACAAGCAATGTATCTGTTACATCAGGCCTGCACTGTTTGTGTGACCCAGTAAACAATGTGCCCAGTGCTTGACAATCCTCTGTTTTTGGCAGTTCCAGACAGGCAGCAAAACTAAGAAGTTCACTGAGTCCCTTGTGAGCGACCAGACTTGGCTGGTTGGCTGTGTTCAGCTTTCTAGATCACATGTTGTGCTACACAGTAATTCAGGATTCTAATAGCATATTGCATATCTGTTCCTAAATTTTTGCATGTTAAGATTATCAGAAACTTTATATCTTCAGGACAATCTAATAGCTGAAGTTCCCAACTGCCTTGCTTCAAGAATGTACCAAAGGAGCAATATCTTTGTTCAAAACACATTTCTTTGTCTGTCTCTCTTAGTACTACGCTTTTAACCTAATGCTGTCTGGTAGCGATTCTAACTTATCAGTCAGAACTGCTATGACCTTTGAACCATGTCCACCATTTTGGAATCTATCTTTCAAAAGACATTGCTGGGTACAGTGGCTGCATTTGCACATAATAACAAGCCAGGAATCCTGGCTTGTTAACCCAAACATGCAAAAGCTTCATGCTGGTACACTCAGCTCTTCCCCCCCCCCCTTCCGCTCATGTAAACAGATAAACAAAGCAGGTAGCTAAGCATTATATCTGAACTCGGGATTATCATTTTTTGTGCCCGAACAAGCCAGAATTATAAACCAGCTTTAAAATCCTGGCTTGTTCGGGCACAATAAATCATAATCCCAGGTTTGGTTGAAACACTAAGCTATCCATGCCTACTGTTGTCCTGCTCATGTAGCCACTGAGGAACGGGTTTTCTTTCCCCGTGCAACGCCCTGTGTGTCTCCATATCTCCTGTAAAAAGAGTTGGGGGATCCTCTGGAGCAGATTTGGGCTGCTGCAGGGGAGAGGAGAGCAAGGGAAAGACCTATTGTGCAAACAGAAGTCCACTTGCATGATGTTGGATTTAACCCATTCTATTTTGCTTCTAAAGTTTGTTTGGCTCCATCGAGAGAGTCTTGTATATCCTTACTATTTCAATCAGTCTTTTCCCCACGTTCCTTTTTATTAGTTTAATTTTTTGTATCCCACTTTCCACATGATTTAATTTGTATGCCACTTTCCACTGAATTGTGCCTAAAGCAGCTCACAATATAAGAACAGCAATACAAGAACAGGCACAAGAGTGTCATGGATATAAACAGTCTACCACCAGTACCTTTCAAAACATAATGTAAAATCTAAATAAACAGCTCCTTTTAATAATACTAGCAGTATACCATTTTAATTTAATTACCAAGTAGGCAGTATCAATCACTAAAGCATCATATCAATTGATATTATATCTTGGCTGTTAGACTACAGAAGCCAAAGTGCAGTCATTCTGCACTTTCTAGTGCAGCCAGGTATTAATAAATAATATAATCAGCAGCCTGTTCTTCAAAAGTGCCACGTGCATGAGATTGGAAGCAATTTTTTTTACAGCTGTCAGTATAAAGAAGTGCTACATTCAGAGGTGTCAAAACAATCTTAGAGGGCCCATCTACACAGAGACCGGGAGTGTCCAAAACCAATGCACACAGTTGGGTAGGGTCTTATAAACCACCAAGCCTCCCACTCTCCAAAATCACATTGCACCTCCAACTGACTAAATTGACTCCCCCTCTCTCAACCAGGGGAGTTACTACTATATCCCCACTTCAACTGAAGATAACATAGCAGCCCTTCCTTCTCTCCACACCATGGCACTGTTAAGTGAGCAGGGGCTGCTGGGTGGTGCAAAGTCTCTCCCTGCTGCCCTGGCTGCTGGGGATGACTCTGCTGCTGCTGCCGCCGCCGCCGCCTCACATGCCCTCCTCTTGCTCAACCTGATGCTGCTCCTAAAGGCTCCTAGAGCAACCAGGAGATGGGGGGTGGGGGAGATTGCTGTTCAGTCTATTCCCCTGAGACCTGGCTGTTCCTTCTGCTTCTCCTCCCTTCCCCCAAATTTTGAGTTGCAAAAACCCTCCACCTCATGTTGCAGTTGCACAAGGCCAGTATCTTGTTTTATTGTCAGCCGAAAGCTGTACTAGAAGGATTATGGAGGAATCTTGCTGACTAGAATTTTTATTTTACTTTTTAAGCTCAGTGCTACCTCTGATAACATTTTTGAAGGTTTTGTTTTTCCAGGTTATTTTAGATTTCCAAGGACCCTCATAGTAGACAGCAAAGCCATAGCTGGCAATGCCAAGGAGTTAACTTCCCACCCCCTATTTCGCTTACACAACAGCGCTACTGTCTGAAGCCTTAGTTTGCTTCAACCTTTTCTTGTGGCTGGCTAAATGGAGGGGTTTCATAAATTGCCATCTCAGTTCAGAAAACTCCAGTTCAGTATTGCAATTTGTATACTTCTGTTGACCTGCCCGGATAAACGTTTGTGTTAAAAGAGACATGCTGCAATCCAGCTGTTTCTGTCTTCACTACCTCTACTTTTTTTTTTTTTTAAGTCACTGTCTAAAGGCCCATCAAGTTTGATGGACAAGGGAGGCGGGGGCAGATCCAGAGTCCCATTCCACTACACCTTATATATCTGCTCTCCAGACCTGGGTTGGCCCTACCCTCAAAGGCTGCATTCTCGAAGGCTGTTATTCAATACTAACCAAATGTCTGTTATTATGACAGATAGGATGTATGCAAGGGTGAGCCTATATCATATACATCCAAAGAACATGTCATGCATAAGATGGAGCAGACTTGTTCTCTATTTCAAGGCAGGACTAGAACCAATGGATGCAAATTGCAGGGAAACAGATTTCAGATTAACATTAGAGGAGAAATTTCCTAACTAGAGTTGTTTAGCATTGAACTCCTTTGCTGGAGGTATTTAAGTAGAGGCTAGATGGCCATCTGGCAGGGATGCATTGAGCAGGGGGTTGGACTAGATAGTCTAATTTCCCTGCAGGGCTTCACGTTGCAGTGGCAGCCGCCATTTTGAACATTCGAGCACTGGCAGGGGCTGTGCAAACCGAGCAAGTGTGGATAGTTGGGGCGGTTGACAAGCCACCCAGAATCCATGGGCTGTTTTAGGGTTGGAGGTGGCTTGTCAGCCACCCCAACAACCCACCCTCGCTGGGTTTGCACGTAACAACCAATCATTCCCTAATGGGAAAAGCAAAGTCACCACACAAGAACATCAATAAAGTGAGAACTGAAACTGCACCCTGTCCCTGGTGAGTCCGGCCATTAAGAAGGCAGAGTGCGCCTGTTTACATTCTGGGTTTTGATTCTTGGTCCTGATAGAGTGGAACAGAATGTTTGGAGTGTGAGTGTGAATATGTGAGTCCATTTATAGTTATATGCATGTGTATCTGCATTTATATGTGTATTCAATACACACACACACACACTATATGAGATATAGATATTATGTCATAGTGTGTGTGTATTGAATTGGCAGTCTCTGCCAAAAACAAAGCTTATAGTTTACACTAGTTGTACAGGGGAGGGGAGAGGTAAGAGATTGACAATGAGGATGAGATAGTAGAGTATCATATGGTGATGAACGTAATATGAGCTGACGCAAGAGGTTAATTCTTCTATACTTTTAATAAGGAGTGTAGAAGAAGGTTTTTTGTTGTTGTTTTAGTAAGCACAATGTGTCATGCAGGGGTGGGGAAAGCTACACCTTCTGAAATGACCAGCCTTCCTTTGCTTCCGGCTACTGTAGGGAGAGGCAGACAGCTAGTTATTCTAACACCACACCGGTGTTGTAGCATTTATGCCCAATGCATCATGGCCTAGGACACTAACCAGGTTAATACCCCTTCTGAAATACAGCCTTGGAACACACCTGCTTGACAACTGGACTTCTTTTGAACTCCCGAGGTGAACTTTTTAAAATCCCCTGTTAACGCAGTGTGTGATGTATGTTCCTGTACCATGTGAAATGGAGGCTGTGGAAAAGTTCAGACTATAAGCTCCATCACACTGGGGGTTAACACGCTCCCTACCTTCGTGTTTTCCTTCCTCGGTTATTTCCTCTTTTCAAAAGAGGAAGTACACCACGAGCACGAGGCCCATTGAGTCTGCTGTTCTGATGGCGCTGCTTCTCCTCCACACAACAGGAGAGAGCAGCAATTCCGAGTTTAAAAAAAATTGGACTTTAAGAGGGGGGCTTTTTTGTCATGCAAGGAAGGCCAGAAAGGGTGGAAGGCGCGCGGGAGGCAGACGACGTCATGTGAGGGACCTGAGCAAACTCCATGAGAGCCCAGTAACAAGCAAGCAGTAAAACGCTGGTCGGAGGAGCTTTAAGTTTATGCCTAAGTTTTTAGAGCCTAGCCTTGAATTTAATAACTATTTATGGTTTAATAGCAAAATTATCAGCACCAGGTGAAAACCTTTTTATTTTCCCAGTATTTTAGCATTTTTGAATCCTAGTCTTTTAACTCTGCTGTTTTAAATCTGTATCTTAAATCTGTATTTAAATCTCTGCATTGCTGCTAGGTTTTATTCTGGTTGTGCTTTTAGATTGTGCTTTTAAGCTTTCATATTTTATGCTGTACCTTGTGGTTTTAATTTTTGTCAACTGCCCAGAGAGCTTCAGCTATTGGGCAGTATAGAAATGAAATGAAATAAATAAATACATAAATGGCAGCTCAGGAAGCTGTTCTATACTGAGTCAAGCCATTGGTCTATTTAGCTCAGAATTGTCTACAATGACTTGCAGGAGCCTAGAGGCTGAACCTGGGACCATTTTCATGCAAAACACCTCCTGTACCACTGAGCTACCATCCTTTCCCCTCTGGCAGAGCAGACTGGGGGAAGTCCAGCCCCATAACTCTTCAAGGTTATGTAAGTTGTGTCTCTTGCTGACGTCTCTCTGCTATACTGCTATTACAGGCATAGTAACACCATTCCAGGTGAGACATTGGAAACCTAATTGGTATTCTTCACTGCATAAAGAGTGGAATGACCAAGCATGCTATTATTGGCCTCAGTGGACACCCAGTGTCATCTCCGGAATCAGTGTAGAATTCGTGGGGATACATTGAGCTAGGCAAGTCTCACGCAGAAGGTGTGCCACATGCATCCTAGACAATCCTAGACGTTTGCACACTAAGGAACTGAGGCACACCTCTTAGTCGAAGGCAGTGTTTTTTTAAAAAAATTCACTATGCGTACAGCTTTTTTTTATAATTCAAGTAAAGTGTTGATGGTTAGCACCGATGGAAAGCAGACTGTACATTGAAAACGACGCCTAATTTTTATATGGAACATTTGGAAAGGAGACTTTTTTAAAAGACTGGACTACTAGAGACGGTATATTCTTATCCCCCACCCCCCTTGCATTTTCCTGTTGCTACAATTCAGTTTTTAGGGCTCTTTAGCATGAAGCTCATACCAATTTACCGATGTATACTTTAATGGGTCACGTCTGATGATGTCCATATTTGGGACATACTGGTTCAGCAAAGGCCTTTATTGACTGTGCATTCTATTACCTACTGTATATTTTTAAAGGCTTTTGCAGCAATGCATTCACTAATGAACTTTTGCTTTTCTCATTCCCATTCTTTCCATCCCTTTGACGGGTTTTGAAGTAGAAATGAATGAACTAGGAAAGTGTGGTACACTTCTTGTTTCCCAAAGATGTGAAACCTGCCTCTGTGCAGCAGGCAGGAAGCAACACTGAAAGAACGAGTGATGCGTAAAAGGTATATTTTAAACAAATGATAATAATAAATATAACTCTACCTTGCTTTTTTCCACCTCATGAAAATGTTTCCAACCACATTAAGAAAGCATAGCTGAGTGGGTGTATGGTGAGTTACCGCACAAAGATTAGATTTAGTTCAACTAGGTGTTTGTTTCAGCTCCTGTCAACTAGTTCTGAAAATAAGAATAAGAATTGGAAGGGTGATATCATTTATTGAACCAACATGTTTGTATACTCCTACATCAACCTACACATCAATCTTAAATACATTTATTTAATTTCACAGATCTTTCTTGCAAGGAAGTATGCTTAGGATTGTGGACTTATATTGGGGCCATAAAAGATTCCCTAACAATTGTGCATGTCAATTTCTCTGAGTTCAACACAGTGACAACTACCTATGCCCCAAAGTCGCACAACTCAAATAATTTTGAGGGCCACTTTTACACAATTATTAAGTCAAGAGGCTGCTGCATTGAAGTAACGAATGTTTTCGTCACATTTTTACCCAGTACTTTTGTTCTCTTAACCCTGTTTTTCTCTACTCTCTTCTCTGTTTGCACTATTTGCACTATTTTCTTGTTTTCCCCTTTCCTCTTTGTTCCCCATTGTTACCTTATCCTCCTTGCATCCCAAGTTCTGCTTCTCCATTTTGTTTCTTCTTTTTCACACAAGGCTTACATTCGCCTAGCAATTCATACGTTCTTTGTGGCAGCAAACCTGGACTTGCAGTTTTGTATACACTTGACAAAGAACCGGAACTCTTTTGAGTGTACTTTTGTGATACAAATCTTTCCTGACATATGTGTTTACATTTTTACTTGTACACCTGAGATTTTGGAAGTGTACATCTAACAAAAGTAGTGTGAAATGGCCCTGAGGAAGTCTCAGATATAAGCACGTTCTGCAGTGTGGTTGGATAACTACAGTAAGCTGGCAAAACTTCCACCAGCAACACTGCATGCACGTGAATCCGTGAAAAAGAAGAGCAACACAGAATCTAGAGTGGGTGTTCTCCATACTCATTGTTGATAGGTCTGCAGAGGTCTGGCAATTCACCAATGGGCTGGGCACCTTCCTGCTGCTCCCCTGCCACAAAGATGGCTGCTAGGAAGTGACATCATCCATGAGTGTGGAATGGCAGTGTGATAAGCCAACACTAAAAAAGAGGGAATGGAGGAGAAGCCAGTATGAGCAGGGAGAGGAAGCAGCAAGCCAAGACGGGCTAAAAAGAATCCTTGCAAGAGAGCACTTGGCAGGGAAGTCAGCCACGGTAAGGGAATCTTAGATTGTACTTCCACATGGAGAGCTTCTAACACTACAAATCAAAGAGCAACGTGCACCTATTCTGTCTCTAGGATGAGGCGATTGCTGGGGCCCAAGCTGTGAATAGAACCTAAATACTCTGCAGATTATGGAAAACGCAGGACTAGGAGAGAACAATGAAGTGCACATTGCATGAACTATTTTCTTTTAAAAAAAACCACATTAGCAATAATAATAATAATAATAATAATAATAATAATAATAATAATAATAATAATAGTGTTGCCAGCCACAGCACAGAGATTTCATGTGGAGAGTAGCTATAACAAGGAAAATACAAGACAGTTTAACATGGAATGTTGCAAGTGAATGGGCAGCCCTTAAGTATCCCACCCTTAAATTTGAGGGAGTTTGAGATTGGTAGAGAGATTTCAGCAGGCTGTAAGAACAAATTGAAGTTCTATATAGGGGAAGTAATTACAACACGATTAAGGATTTCAGGAGAGGCAGAGTAAGTTATGGACCAGTTCTGGCAATGTTTCACAGCTGCTGAAAGGCGGACAATTATAGAGCAGTAAGATAGAGGGTTTGGGGATCAAGGATTAGTGCAAGGTTTCAGCGGGTAAAATTAAGGCTGAAGTAAGGATAATTCTAATGGATATGGAGGCATGGAGAACAACTTTTTATTGGCTAGGAGGGTTTTATTTAGTCGCTGAACCTTTCATTTACAGGATGTTAGGGTGTAGCCATAAGCTGGCAAGCAAATTGGTAGGAAATGGGTTGGATCAGAGTGTGAGTCAACTTGCCCCTAGAATTGGGAGTCATCCACATACAAAGTAAGCAATTCTAACATTCTCTCTCTCTCTCTCTCTCTCTCTCTCTCTCGGCAATGGAGAGAGAGAGAGAGTTACTCTTTCTGAACAGATTCCAGAGGTAATAATATTTTGATGCAATACTGCTTTTTCATATTCCCAAGCATGCTCCTTTACATCTATACAACACAAGTAGTTTTTTTCTTTTCCTATCAGCACCCATCCGCACCCCCACCCGCCTTCCCCAGATGAGTTTCTCTGGTCACTAACTGGTGGGAATCAACAGGAAGAAGGGTCTGAAGTGAACCTTGTCTGAAGGGTTGAAATACTTCTGGATTCTACACTTAATTTGTTACAGAAGCAAGGAACACAGAGGCTGTGGAGATCGTTGCTCACTGGATTATTTTGGACAATCTAGTCCCACTTGATTCACACCAATAAACAACTGCAAAAATAAATGCTCATTGGGGAATAAATGGGTTTATTATGTAACAGGTATACTATTTTTATTTTTTTATTTATTTTATTTACAATATTTATATACTGCTCCCCAATGAAAATTCCGGAGCAGTGTACAAGATAAAATAAAATAAAAACAGAATAAAACACTTTAAAATAGATTTTAAAAGAAGCAAAATATAAAGTGAACCGTGGCTGGTCATTAAGGAAAGGCTTCCTGGAATAATGACGTTTTCAGGAGGCACTGAAAGGAATACAAAGTTGGCGCCTGCCTGACTTCCAGAGGCAGGGAATTCCATATTTCTGTATGGAATGATTATTCCACTTTATGGAATGATTATTCTCTTCAAGGAATGTAGGTAAGATTTACTCAGTGTCCAAAGTATGACCCTCGTTTACACTTTTGCTGCCTGTGATCTCATTCACATCCAGAATACACACACTCACACACACACACACACACACACAATCACAATTTCTGTTCTTCTATTGCATGCAATATTTCAAATATGCTAAGGATTGAAGAACAATTGTCATAACTTGATTATAACTAGAGATGACTTCAAGTCTGCTGAACTTCAACATTACTATATCCTGTATTAAAAGGGGTGTGTGTTAAAGCTGCAGTAATGTTTGTGAAAGCCATGCAGGGGGAAAATGGATTTTTGTATTCTGTTCCTTAAGAAAGAAAAGCATAAGTGTTCTTGCAGGCTGGAAAAGAGAGGTTTGTTTGTGTGTGTTGAGGCAGGGGTGAGTGGGTTGATTGGTACCAACTTTGTTGCTGCTGTTTGTCTTTTTGTGTCTGGGGCCTTAGCTAGACCTAAGGTTTATCCTGGGATCGTCCCGGATTCATCCCTGTTCACGTAAATGACACACAGGGGATCCCGGGAGCAGGCAGGGACGACCCTGGGACAATTCCAGGATAGATCTAGCTAAGACCTAAATATTCACTAGAAAGATCATGAGGAATCACATAAACATCCTCACCCTAAATCTGAATAATTTATTTATATTTTGGCTTGTAGAATAACTTGATAACTTGAAGAATTTTGTAACACAATTTAGAATACTGACTGCATAACACAACGCTCTGTAGTACCGTATTTCTTCGATTGTAAGACGCCATCGATTGTAAGACGCACACTAATTTCAGTACCACCAACAGAAAAAAACAACCCTAAGACACACCTGCGATTCTAAGACGCACCCCATTTTTAGAGATGTTTTTATGGGGGGGAAAGTGCGTCTTAGAATCGAAGAAATAAGGTAGTAATTTATTGATAATACATTTTTTTAAAAGATAGTTTGGAATAATCACTTCTTCAATCTCCATCCGAAGTGTTCCTGTCATGAATGAGTTGTGGTGTTTCTTCTGTGATTGCCTGTTTTTCCAAAGAGAAGGCAAAAACAGATCAGCTTCTTTTGTAGTGATAGTCAGGGTCGGTCCTACCGGTAGTCAGGGTTGAGTGGGGCAGAAGGTAAAGATGAGTGGGGAAGGGACAGCAGTGACAGCAGACTGAACCCACTTTGAACCCACTTTGCCATTTTGTTCAATTGGAGGACAAAGCTGTGTGTGCTAGATGGCCTCTCCCTGTGCCCCCCGCTCTTGCTCCCCTTAAGCTAGCCTGCGGTCCCCTGGTCTGGAAGAAGCTGACCTGTGTTGAAGTGTTATTCATTCGCCAGTCCGGTCAGCTTCTTTATGTGGAATGGGGAGCCATCTTGTTCTTCACATCAGGCAGCAAAATGTCTTTGGGCAGCCCTAGTGGTAGTATCTCCATTGCTTTGACATTTGTTTCATTTCAGTTCTTGATTTGTTTGTTTGTTTTATTAATGTTTGATGTTGTTGACATAGCTGTTCTTTATTTCCCCGCCACTTAGTCCTGTGAGCAAATCAAAACATAAAAGCAATTTATGTTCTATTTAAATACAGGCTTTACTTTTCTAAGAAATAGCTAGATGGAATGGGTGAAATGATGCTTGTTGTTGATTGTTGTGAACTCTGATTCCTAATACATTTAATAGGAGCAATATCCCACTGTGTGTATATATAAGAAATGTGTTTAAATATGTTACTGGTGTTCATATTCCCTAGAACATAAACTCTCCTGGCCTTTACGGACACATGAATATCCCCTTATTCGCCAGATAGATAGATAAATAGATGGCATTTTCAGCTGTTTCCTTTCCCTCTTCACCCTTCTCCAATTTTCAGATTTGTTTTTTTTAAAATGGTTTTTTTTTTTGTCATATTGTTTTGAATTGCATTTTGTTATTCTTAATATGCATTTCAAGTACTCAGAGGTTAGTATCCCAAAACATTTCGACATGCTTAAGCCTGTTGATCTCACTGAGCTTAAGTGCACAAAGCTTTGTTGGATTATGGTCAGTACATTTCACATGCATCCAATAGCCATATAAATGCCAACATTATATAAAATTATTACACATAGGATGTGGGGGGCTTGTGAAAAGTTGTTTGCCTAAAGCTACCTAGTGAGTTTATATTTGTTTGTTTGTTGTTGTTGTTATTGTTGTTCCTATTGTTTAATCAATTTATACCCCACCTATCTCCAAAATTCCATAGTTTGTTTGTTATACTTTTAATTAGCCTAATAACAGATCATTGCAGTGTTGCAATGATCAGACTGCAACACTGAAAGAACAAAATACAATATAAACCCCTACCAGATAAAATAAAAAACTACAATAGAAAACAGCACAGGAGTAAATATAAAATACATAAAAAATAGACATAAAAACTAAAAAATGAACTCTGAAATGCCTGGGAGAAAAGAATGGTGTTTGCCTGGCTCTGAAAAGGTAATTGTATAGTCTCCTTGGGGAGGGCATTCCATAAACAGGGTGCCACAACTGAGAAGGCCCTCTCTCTTGGAGGCACCCACATGACTTCCTTCAGTGGGGGCACCTAGAAGAGGGACACCAAAGATGATCTAAGTGTCCAAGCGCCTATATGTGGGAGTTTATAGCTGAGGTGAGATTTGAATTAGGAACTTTTCAGTTCACCTTCTTAAACACTACGGTCTATTAAATTTTAGTTTAGAAAACTGAAATTCTCCTCTGTGTTAAACCACCTTGGGTGACAGTGCTATATTTTTTTCTATTATTTTTAATAGTGCTCTGAACACCAAGGATGATATATAAATTGTTTGTTGATATTATTGATTATGATTATATTACAACATTTCAAAATGGGTAATTTGGACCAATAAAATGTGTAAGTTCTCCTGTTCTATACTGTGACTATGATTTAAGAAACAGTGCAGATGTATTGCTAATTTTTATGTCAAGTTCTAGCTTTGCAACCTATAATATTACTAGCAAACATAAACAGATGACTTGTGCCCTATATATAATAGAGCTTCCATTTTCTATGGGACGCCTTGATGAACTCAATTCTATCCCTTTACATTGATATCAGTGTAACCCTATATAGCTTCCCCAGACCAAAAATACTTAATGCAATAAGGCACAAAGGCTATTCCAACACCTCTGAACTTTACATAGGCTGCATACCTCTTTATATATATATATATAGTGTGTGTTTATTGAAATTTTTGAGATGTCACCCATCTAAATGTTGTGTGCTTTGTCCTCCTAAAGCCATTAGTGTCATTGATCCTGGCTGTGGGATGTGCTACCAGTCACAACCCATAATTTGTCACCCAGAAAAAAAGGAGTTGCTAAACTCAAACATGTTGGCAGGCTTCAATTGCTTATGTCAGTCATGGTTATTACTCTCACAATAATATGCATAATAGCAGGCTTTGTTACGATGCACTGTTTCTTGTTAGTATAGATTATGAAGCCTGTATGTAATGAAGGGGTGGCAAATCACCTTAATTTACATCCTGCAGTCCTGTTCCATCCAAGCATGCATGTCCTGTCATTTAGGGCAAGGCTGCCCTTCTTACGTAGACAAAAGAGAGTTGCATCATGGGACTGTGAAGAACGAGGGAGATGACCATCCCATTATGGAGCCTCACTTATTCAGTGACTTGCTAATTTGTATTCCTAAACTAACAAAATACCTATCATTATGACTATGTGTAAAAATAAATAAAAGAAAAAAGGCCTTGTTCCTGCAGATTCTAGACTACCCAGTCTCTGGGATTGGATTTAACCATGCATCCTGTTGACTGGGGATGATGGGGTCATAATTCAGCCTTCTCCCAACCTGGTGCTCTCCAGATGTGATGGATGCAACTCCCATAATTCCCAGCCAGAAATGTGGGAACAGCAGTCCAACACATCTGGTGGGCACCAGGTTGGGAAAGGATGATATAAGGATATAGCAGCATTTCTTTCACTATGTGGGGTATGCATATTTCCTCACTCATTAAAAAAAGAGGGTTTCTAGACAGCATAGTAGCAGTGAAAAGGTTGGTGGATTGTTTCTCTGGGGAGGACTTGCTGGAAGAGAAAGACCTTTCAAGCAAAATTGCATACATATTTGTTTGGAAGCAATTCCCACTGAACTCAATGGGATTTGCTCCTGAGTAAGTTTGCATAGGATTGCAGGCTAGTATCTTGCATCACTGGAAAATCCAGTTATGGGTGGAAGTTCCACCCAATAATCTTTATATGCACCAGGTGCCAGCCATCTGCATATGCACCAAGGCTCCTTACACATAAGGAGAGGTAGGCACAACATAGCTCGGTTTATCCCAAGCTTGCTGCACCAATTTCCCATGTCTGGAGGCCTCTGGTTGGCAGAGGGAATCCTGATATTGCCATCACTACAGACACACACAGGAGGCCTTAGAGCAGAGAAGTACATTCCCATTGCAGCCCAAGATACTTCCCTGAGCTGTGCAAGGCCTGCTTTCATCTGCTCCCAAGGCCACAGGCTTGGCACACCTGAATTCTTGGGGAAACAAGATGTAGGCAGGATCTATACTACTGCTTTAAAATGATTTATAACGGTATTGACAACTGTTGGGACCCAGGACAAATTACATATACAATTTTCAAACTGTTTTCAAAATGTCATATCCTGCCTGGTGCAGATCTGGCCAAAGCCTACTTGGCCCAGAGTAAGACCTCAAGATATTTCTTTTGTCTGATATGATGTCTCTAGCCTCTCCCTCTCAGCAAGCTGGAAGCAGTGGATCATGTGCAGAGAGGCCAAAACCATTCCAAATATCACAGTCAACTCCAGAGTTTTGGCAGAGTTGAATCTATCTAACCATTTGGAGTGAAACATAATCTCCTGGATTGTTTCTTTCCTTCTCTTTCAAATATTTAATTTTTTCCCAAGTCTATGTGCTACTTTGGGCAAGTTGAGGAGTAGATTCTGTTCTGTATAAACATGCTCAGCCCTATTCATACGTTCAGTAATTGGAACTTTTATTACTCCTTCAACTTCAGTGATTTATTGCCAGATAAAAATTAGTTTGTGTACCTTGTAAGCCGTTCCAGATCATGATTTGCATATGTGACTGGAAAGACTATATTGACCAGCTCAGCTCCCCATGGGATTCGTGGAGTAGACGAAAAGCAATTTGCCCTGTGGAGTGGATTGGGGAGAAGCTGGATTAGATTGTCTTCAAACATGTAGCACTAAAAAGAGAGGAAAATTTTAATTCCTCACAGCTGTTTTGGTGAAACAAATTCATTTCCGTCTGCCCAGTTAGTGTGTTGGGTTAAATCAGTGATTCCCAAACTCTGTGCTGCAATAGAACTGGTGTGCCACAAGAATTAAAAGAGTTTCTTAAAAAGAAGAAGAAGAAAGAATTAAGTTTCCATTTAAGAAGGATATCGACAAACTGAAACATCTTCAGAGGAGGGCGACAAAAATGGCAGGATGCCTGGAGACCAAGGCCACAGCTAGACCTAAGGTTTATCCTGGGGTCATCCAGGTTTCGCCCCTGCTTGAGCCCTGGATCTCCTGTGTGTCACCTAGATGAACAGGTTTGACCCCTGGACGATCCAGGGATAAACCTTAGGTCTAGCTATGGCCCAAGTCTTATGAGGAAAGGAACTGGGTATGTTTAGCTCAGAGAAGAGACAATTAATAGGCAATATGATACCCATCTTCAAATATTTGAGGGGTTGTGACAAAGATGATGGAGCATAGATGAGGGTTGCTCCAGAAGGTAGGACCCGAATCATTGGTTTCAAGTTGCAGGAAAGGGGGTTTCGACTAAACGTTAGGATGAACGTCCTGATGGTACAAGCTGTTTGCCAGAGACTGCCTTGGAAGGTGGTGGACTCTCCTTTGTTAGACATTTTTAAACAGAGGCTGGATGGCTGCCTATCAAGGATGCTGTAGCAGTGAATTTCCTGCAAATGGTTGGGCTATGTGACCTCTGCGATCCCTTGCAGCTCTGTGAGGCCAAAGAATCCACATACAGAAAGGAGGCTATCTTCTCTGTCCCTGCATGATTTACCACGCTTCCAATATGCTGCCATTGGGCCATATCTCTGCATCAGGTGTGACTGAATTGTTCACTTCCAATGCAGAGATTTTAGCAAGGGGATGTAGCCCAGTGGTAAAGTTCATGGTTTGCAGTCAGAAGGTCCCAGTTCAAACCCTGGCATCTCCAGTCAGGGAAGAGAAAGACTTTTGTCTGAAATCTTGAAGACCTGCTGCCCATCAGTGTAGACAATACTGAGCTACATGGGCCAATGATCGGACTCAGTAGGAGGCAGGTTCCTATGTACTTTCTGAGTATGGCAAATCACTACAACAATGATTTGCATAGAAACAGAGGTGGGCTCTTACACATTCCCCCCCCAAAATTTTTGGGGTATAAGAGAGAAGTTTTAACTTTGGGAAAAGGCATAGCAGCCTTTAGAAGTTTGCTGAACTCTGGTGCTAAAGGGATCCTGGAAGCACTTCCCAGCTTATGACTTTTTAACATTTTATTTTATTCTATTTTAGCTTCTCAATAACCACTGTGTACTTTTGGGAGTGCATGAATCAAAAATAATTTTAGCCTTTTTGGCAGGTCAGCTAGTCTGTGTGCATTTGAAAGAAAGTAATGGATTACTTACTGTTTCCCCCCTTGTTGCCTGCCATTAACACACACACACACACACACACACACACACACACACTCACTCACTTTTTGCCACAGTTGTAATCCAAATATGCAAACTCCAGCTCTGTGTTTCCTTTGAGCAGAGCTGCTGTGCTTTATCACAGCAAGACTGAGAAATGATCCTGTTGCCCTACGGTAGCTCTGTTTTTTGTCATGTGTTACCACAACCAGCATCCTATCAAATTAAAATAACGTCCTGATTCAGAGGGCAGGGAGCTAAAGAAAGATCTTTGTGTTCACCAGCCAAGATGCCACACAGGGCGAGGGAAGCTGTACTGCTGAGCCATTTTACGGCATTCTAATTGTCAATGATTCTTTCTCACAGTATAGATTATGTTGGCGCATGGTCAGCAATCCCGTATTTACAGCTATTTGACATGCAGCTACACCCCGACCGTGAAGTGAAATAAGTTGTTCCCTGCGAGATATGTAGAAATTCATGAAACCCACAGCGTAATGCCAAAAAAGATATCTACTTGGAATTAGTTTCTATAATTAGTTTCTATAATAAGTGTGCAGATGATCCTTCCTGCAAGACCTTTGGATTTTGAACCACAGGGCCTTCCTGGCAGATTCTGAGTAACAGTAGCCCCTTTTCTTCCTCCCTTCCTTTTGTAAATACTCTTGAATCCTAAAAGCTTACACAATCTGGTTTTTCTTCCCAGGTGAAAGCTGTGCAAGTAAAGGCGACCATAGTATGTTTAATGCAAATGCCCAGGGCAGGGTTATTCCATGCAGACCCCCCTCCAAACATTCATTTTATGCATGAAGGGGGTCATGTGTTACCACCACCACCACCACCCCATTATCTGGATGGAAGGGGGGAAGGGGGATGTCCTTGTAATAATTATTCATCACACCACCTTCCGTTCTGGTCCTTCCAGTTCAACTGCAATTCAAGGTGATTTTGCCTCACAATATAATTCTTTAGCATTTGGACCTCATCTAATAAATAAAAAAGCTACATTTTTCCTGAAGGTACTTTGTGTATCTCCTAGGAGTTACTCTGGCAGCTACTCACAGAGGACCTTATTTTTACTTTTTTTTTTTCATGTATATTCCGCATTTTTTCCTCCAAGGAACCCAAGGGAGTGTACATAACCCTCCTCCTCGTCTCCATTTTATCCTCACAACAACAACCCTGTGAGGTAGGTTGGGCTGAGAGTCTGTGACTGGCCCAAAGTCATCTGGTGACCGAATGGGGACTAGAAATCTGGGCCTCCCGAGTCCCAGTCCAACGGTCCAACCACTACACCACACTGGCTCTATGACCCTTTGCCCTCTGAGTGCAGTTCGGATTGCTTTTGCTGTTGGTGAAGTCAGCAAAATGTGGTGAAGTAAAGTTGGTTGATATGGGAGCTTCTTACTGGAGGTGGTGGGATAGAGATTGAAATACACATCTAAAAGGAAATAATGGAAAGCAAGAGGAAATAAAGGAAAAGTTTGATGTGAGACTCAGAGCCAAAAGGTTTATACACCTCTGCTTTAGCGATACAATAGGCATTAAATCTAAATAATTCAGTGACTAAGCAGTTCCTTACCTCTCATTGACACTTCCCCAGCATTATTTCATAAATGGTAGTTTTTGCTGTAAATGCGAGCCTACTCAGAATAACGTATGTATTCCGGCATTAGCATGCCTGGATAGAAGCATAGTATTAGTAGAAGCATTAGAGGCTGTGCAGCCTAAAACGTCCACTGAGGGAGAGACCACCACCATCCATTTTCTGCCATCAAGAAATTTCTACTAGTGTTCCACTGAAATGAGCCCTCCCTGTAACTTAAGCCCATTAAATTTAGTTCTGCCCTTGGGGGCAGAAGAAAACGAGCCTTTGTCCCCTTCTATGTGATAGTCCTTCTGTTCTTTGAATAATTTTGGCCAGTTTCTTGAAAAGATTCTTGTATTGCTAGAAGCTATGGACCTAATTCAGAACTTTGCAACAAAAGTCCGAGAGAGAATATATCAGGAAAATCAACTGATTTGGGATTAGGAGTAGGGGGATAAATAGATCAAAGGAAGACTCTTCCCGGCGCATGCCCATGCATATTTAGCCACTCCTATGCTGGCTGGGCATGCTGGGAGTTATAGGACTTTTTCTGTCTAAACATACATAGGATTGTGCCTATATTAAGTTGTATGTTGCCATCTTTACCATTTGATGCTTCCAAATATTAATAACTGTTAATTGTGGGCAGATGTTTGTGTGGTATAATTAGAAAGTTTGAAAAATTGAAAACATAATGAAGATCAAGTTAAAAACAATTGGCACTTTGTTTGTTCTAACATAAAGTTTGAATTTTAGATGAGGACATTTTCCACTCGGTAATTTCTGTAAAACAAACGTTTCACAATATGCAAAAGAACCATAATAAAAAGGCAGAGGGGGGGGGGAACAAATGCTAGAAATTTTTTCCCTTACAGAGGGATACAAACTATTGTTTTGTCTGTTGTCAACTGGAATGTATCATATTTGAAATTCCAGGTGGTTTTAAAAAAATCAGATTATCTGCTCTGTGCAATGATAAACTAATTACATGTTTTAAATAGCATGGAACAGGGGTTCCTGTTTCAGATTAGTATTCATAATAGAAAGATCCAAGGCAATCCAGAAGGTGGCCTAAAGCCTCTGGCTAGAAGGACTATTATGTCATGCAAATCGTTGAAGGGCCTGTACAGACCTGTGAAAACCTGGTTGTTCTACAATATTGTGAGTGGAGAAGGAAGCATAGAATAAAGACACGGAAGACAGAGTTTGGGATAAGCTAGGGCCTCTTTATTTAAACAATAAGGGATATTCAACCCCTCCTGGATCTGCGTGTGAAAAGTGTGGGAATCTATATGCCCTTACTTCAGGCAACTTGCCTGGCATTATGGGCAAGCCACTCTCATAAGCCAGGAGTCAGGTAAACCTGGCCCCTCTCTTATACAACACTTTGAAAGTTTGGGAAGACCACCCCACATCAGCCCCACTCAAAACCGTAGAACTCTGAGTAGATGAGGCAGGAGGATCTCCAAAGGCATACCAAATCCTGGCACGGGAGCCATAAAACTTGCGAGGAGCAGAACTCCGGACATGCCAATCACCAAAAGGTGCCAGAGCAGTCACCGCCCCTATTCTGATATAGCAAATTCCCACATGTCCCACCACCAGAGAGTGCCAAGTCTCAGCTTAGACACCCTATCCCCACAAATTCTGGATGGAGTCCACCCAACCCACATGCAGATTGTGCAGGAAAATATCCTTCATACACCAGTACAAATCACATTTTTCCTTGTCTCCATCATGAGTACGAAAAATAGACAGATTACCTTTTTATTAATTAGTGGTTCTGAAAAGGTTTCTAAGGGATCCCATATGGAATTTTGGTTTTGCTTTAGATCCACTTACTTTCCTTTTCCTAACTTGGAAGCCATCTTCCCTGTTGTATCAACTGTAATGTATCCATTGTTGTATCCATTGTCTTGATCACTTTTTTCACAGTATGATGAAAAGCTCAGTCAGAAGGCCTCTGCAATCTGCTCCTGTAGCCTTACTCATTATTTGGGAACACTGATAAAAATATGTCAGGAGAGATTGGGAGGGCCTTGCTTAAAGGCGCAAGGGAGGGACACCCTATGCAGGCTTTGAGTCCCTGAAGTTTAGGGTGACACATGTAACATTTTGCTTACATGGACTGGGTTCACGCAACCATCTAATCTTGAGTGTGGGTTATTGTTGAGCCATGGGTTATTTGTTGAACTGTGAGTTAGAACCCAGGACATTCCCCACAAGGTGGCTTTTTAACCATGCAATCTGGGTTATTTTTCTTGAAAAAGCCATCTTGCTTTGTTCTTGGGTTGTTCAGGGTGGTTAACAAGCTACCCTGTGGAAAATGTCCTGGGTTCAGACAACACACTAACCCATGGTTCAACAACAACCTACACTCAACCACTAAGTTTGGGTTAGTGTGTTGTGTGAACAGCCCCTCTGATTCCCAGCTGGGCAATCCCAATTCACTATTTGATACCAATGCCTCTGAGATTAATCATAACCAGTTCTATGCACCCTTTCTTGGGAGTAAGCACGATTGAACTAGGCAACCTGGTGACCTCCAGACATTTGGGACTACAACTCCCACAAGCTCCAGGCAACGTAGCCAATAGTTAGTGATAATGGGAGTTGTAATCCAGAACATCTTGGAGGGCACCAGGTTGCCTAGCCCTGGTTTACACCAACCTTCATGGTGCTATTGACCATGCTTGCTTGGGATGCTGAGTGTTTTAGTCCAACACATCTAGAAGGCAGCAGATTGGGGAAGGCTGGAATACATATACAGGAAAATGAAGTGGCAGAATGCTAAAGTGTATAAAGGGATTTAAGGGGCTAATAGCTGTTTGGGGACAGGGGATCGGGAAGTACCCAGCACTTCAATAAGGCAATCATTTCTTACAGCAGTTATGACTGGCGAATTCTGGGAGTTGCAATCCAACACATCTGGAGGGCTCCATGTTGGGGAAGGATGCCTTACCCTATGTTTCCCCAACCTGCCATCATTCAGATGTGTTTGACTACAATTCCCATCATCCCAAGCCTGCATGGTCATCTGGAGGCACGAGGGTGGGCACCAGGAAGACTGCCTTACACCCACTCTTCCCACATGCTGTCTTTGGGAGGGTCCTTTGAAGCATTTTTATTGTGAAAACCAATAAAACATGTTGCTTTAAATGTGTAAAGCAGTCTCATATCCATGGAGAAACACAGTATTTTCAGCTGTTTTGCTGTTAGATTCTTAGGAAAAGCCTGTTCCTGTGCTGTCATCACATTACAAGACCCAATGTGTAGCTATGTATAAAATAGCTCACACTGATATGGCTGATGCAGCACATGAACAAGAGGAAAATTCAGGATCAGGCTCTTTGAAATTTTGCTGTCACACTGATTTGATTAGTTTTAGTGTTTGTTCCCTTCCCGCTAATATAAGCATTTCCTGTTACGGAGTAGCTAGTTTAGTCACAATTTCCAAAGCTTACTGAACTCAATAAAATGGGTAGATTTCATAACAGGAGAGCTAGCACTGACTCACCCTTGTAATCTTTCACATAAAACTAACATTGAGGGCTTGAAAGGGACAAACATTAAAGGGGGAATGTGGGAACTGGTGGGACAAACATTGAAGGGGGAATGTGGGATATTCCGATATTGCTTTGGTGAACCTGAGCATTATCGCTAGGGAAAAGTGGGCTATGAGCTTCTCTATATAAACATTGTGTGTGGACATGTAGAACAAGTGAACTCATCCAGAGAACTAACAGTGAGGATACTTTTAGCTGTGGTGAACGTTTTAACATTTAATTGCTGTACTTTTCATTTTTAACACACAGCCCTTTACTGTAATTTCCATAGTTGTATCAATTTATATATCCAGTTAATGCATTGCTCCTGCTTTATTATACTCCACAGCTAGACTGCCCATTCCCTTCTCACAACTGAAGCAACTCTGCTCTATGAGATGCTTCTTTAAAAAGCAAGCTGGTCTGATGCTGGGGGAGCTGTGAAATGTGGCCCATTATCACTCTGTGGTCACAGGTGTTTAAACATATTCCAGGGATGCCATCAGAGGGACCCACAGAAAAGCAGTTCCCTGTGTCATGTAAAGGGGACCAGTTTAACAACAGAAGATGTCAAAGTTCACTAAAGTTTTGTTGAGACTAAAGAACAGGGCTCCACAACACCTATCACTCTGCTTGCCATTCCACCTAGCATGGGAATGGATGACCACGTTTTCCTTTGCAGCTTTAAAATGTTCCACACGAAGGTCTAATCATGACATCTTGAGGGTAGGGTTGGGAAAACTGTGGCCCTCAAGATATTTATTTATTTATTTATTTATTTATTTATTGCATTTATATCCTGCCTTTTTTCCTCCATGGAACTGAAGGCGGCATACATAATCCTCCTCCTCTCCTTTTTATCCTCACAACAACAACCCTGTAAAGTAGGTTGGGCTGAGAGTCTGTGACTGGCCCAAAGTCACCCAGTGAGCTTCCATGGCCGAGTAGGGACTAGAACCCGGATCTCCTAACTCCCAGTCCAACACTTTAGCCACTAAACCACACATGAAGCTCCTGTGTGCTCAAGGGCTTCCTCATTCCCTGCAATACTAGGGAGGGTTCCTTGCAGGGCTGTGTATATAGGGCAGTCACTGATGCTACAGTACAAGAAGAAGCTGCATGACAGAAGCGCTGTACGTGTGCTGGAACATCCACAGGCGTTCGTACTGGAATCACAGATGTGCACATGCAGCCTAGTGCTAACAGGAATTGTTGGTGCTCTTGGTCAAAAGGCAGTGTACGGGCCAGGGGGTGGGGGTGGGGAATGTGTCTGTGAGAGCCGCTTCCAATGTCCAATGTGTGCCGGAAGTGCAGGTTTGCGGAGTGGAATGGAATGTTCTCTGTAGTTTTCCAAGAACAAATACAGCTGGGCAAGAAGCTACTGAGACAGTTTCTAAATTTGAAAAATAAACGCCACACAGCCATTTAACCGTTGCCATCTCTCTTCGTGAAGTTCCTCATAAACGGAGCACAATTGGCATGTTTCCTCAGAATGAGCGGTTGGGCCTGATTTCCCCCCTGTTTAATCCTTAGACTCCCCCACCCCTTCTCGGTCAAACTTTTGAAAATTGCAGCATTTGGATTATCGACAGTGACGTTTCTCCCTGTATTCACCCCCTCCATTCCAGTGGGGAAAAAGTAAACTGCAAGCAGCAGGCTCTCTGCACGCAAAACAAATGTTACTTATTAGAAGTCTCCTGTGGTCAGTGGAAGGCTGTCTATAGGATAACTGGAAATGGTGTTGCTAACTGAAAGTCTGATGTGTTCAGCCAATTCCCAGATGCTATATTTTCAGCCAGGGTGGGTTTGTTTACTGTAGCAGTTTAAAATGTCATAGGAGAGAGAGAGAGAGAGAGAGAGAGAGAGAGAGAGAGAGAGAGAGAGAGAGAGAGAGAGAGAGACGGTCTCAGATATTCTAGCTCTGAATCAGTTGTAGTTGTACACAATTAGTTCCATGTGCAGGTAGTTGTCCTGTATGCAACTAAAGATGATGAATATCATCTGCAACTAAACTCTGATCCAACCACTTCAATGAGGGACAGATCAGGATTCAGATACAGAAGTACATTCATTCATTCATTTGAATTCTAAACCACATCTCAAACTTCAAAAGTAGTTTTCAATCATCATCATGATCATCATCATTGTTACCGTCCAATAAAAAAACTAGCAACAATTACATTAAAATCAGTAAAATAACGATGCAAAAGACCTTTGAAAAGTTCCAAGGCAGCAGTCTTAAAAACAGTGAAGTTCAGCTAAAACTGATTCTGAATTAAACTTAAAGTTCAAGTGCTCTCTGAAAAAGAACCCATCCTGACCATTTGTTTATTTACTTATTCTGAAGATAAGAGAAAGCTAGCTAGGCAAGTCTCCTGGGGCAGGAAGTTGCACAACTGGAGCACACACACCCTTCACCAGGCAGCTCCTCCGTTTACAGCCTCTTGCAGTACTTCCAAAAGCAGGCACATTCAGCAGGGGCCCACTGAGGGCATCCTCAGAGGATCTCAGTGTATGGGAAGGGTCTCGTACTGAGTCAAGCCATGGGTCCATCTAGCTCAGTACTGCTTTCTCCAACCTGGGTCCTTCCAGGTATTTTTGACTACAGGTCCCTTCAGCCCTAGCCAACATGGCCAGTGGTCAAGGTGTTGAGTGTCTCCTATCCCTTTTGCTGTTCAGTGTAGATCAGGTCTCACAACCTGGGTCCCTCCAGATGTTTTGGACTACAACTCCCATCAGTCCTAGCCAGCATAGCCAGTGGTGATGGATGATGGGACTTGTAGGTTGAAAAAGCTGGAGGGCCTAACGTTTTCCAACCCTGCTCTCTGGGATTTCAGACAGGTGTCTTCTCTAGTCCTATGTGGAAATTGTACTTGGGATTGTGTGCATGCAAAGTGTATGCTCCACCACTGAGCTATATCCCTTCTCTGGTATTGTGCATATTTATCTGTATTGGCTGCAGGCATAAAGTACTGGTTGCACACACAGAACTCTTTTCCTGGATCAGAGCTTGAATAACAGATAATGAACCCATCATTGCCACTTAAGCAGTAATCATGCACAACTGCCTGTAAAACAGTGCCACGACATTTAAAAGATGGTTATAGCTGACACTGAATAAAAACCAGGAAACCAAAGCAAAGCTCATAATCCCTCAGTACTACTCCTTTTAAAATAGGCAGTGAAACAACTTTTATAACATACCATTTTCTAGGCCTAAAATTACTTTCAGTAATTGGCCACATCAAAACCACCTTGTCTGGATCAACAGGTTATGGCAGGGTCCAGATATTTTGGATGACAACTCCCATAATCCCTGATGATTAGCCGCGCAGGCTGGGGCTTATGGGAGTTATAGTCTAAAACATCTGGAGGGCACCTAGTTGCCTACCCGTGGGTTGCAGCCACTACGTGGAGGCTGCTTGAAGTAGCTGCCATGTGGCAGCTATTTCCCATGATAGCTGTTAAATGTAGAGGACTGCCCCCATTACAAGGAGATTCTTCACATGACTACCAGGCATTCCTGGGCAAGAGCATGGAGACAGTCCCGGCAGTAGGATGATCACCACCACATGGAGCATTTGCCATGCGTAGGCTGTTTTTCAGGTGGTTTTCATCAAATGATTTCCCAACTTGAATTGTTTATAAATCTCACCAAGAAGGGACTGCAGGGAGAGGGGGGAAATGCGGAAATGCGTACTTGTAGTACTTTTGGACTAACTTTGTGCAAAGGCTGGAATGCTAAGCGAAAATCACTGGCTGTGATCCAGAGGGCTGAAAGCCCAAGAGGTTTTTCATTGTCACCCTGGGATGGAGAAACAGCTGAGTGCCATGTATAAACATGGGTCTTTTGTTCCTTAGATAACTCAGTTTTTTCAGGTTTAAGACCATGCATATAGACATCATTACAGGGTTTTTTTACGCACACGTATTTTAAGTATGACCATCTTTGTCCTGACAAAAAATGGTTATGTTAGGTAAATTCACAGAGTGAAAACAATAAGTCTCCAAATATGTTTGTTAACAATAGAAGGATTTTCTGACAGAAGTTCAGGTAGAAAAGAAGTTGTCAGTGGGGCTGAATTTAAGCGAGAACTCCCTAGGATTTATCCCCACAATCTGTTTTCTGGGCAGGGCTGAATCCTAAAATATGTAAAATGATAAAAGTGCTGTTGAACATGTGTAGACAGCCTTTACTTACCAAGGAAGCCACAGTTAACCTCCACAACCTAAAATGTTGAGGCCAGGACATGCAAGATGGAGCACATAGGCTTAAAACCTAAGAAAGCAGCTTGAGGTGGTGTCCAGGCCCAGTGCCAGCAGACTGTGCATGGTCGGGCAATGCTGGGGCCCACCGCAGCTGATGCTGAGAAAAGAAGTGCTGGGCGAGATGGATGCAGCTGCCGCCATCTACATTACCTCCAGTGCCTCTGGGCCCTGTCTCCAATGTGCACTGCATCAGCTCCCAGAGGCGTTCTTGGGAAATTAGGATAGCTGCTGTAGTCCACTCACCCATCCCACCCACAAGCACTTCTCAGCAGAAGTGGACATTGTATTGCCCACTCGGCAGGTGGCCAATACAAGGTCTGTTCTCACTGTTGCCTACCACCCATCCCCATCTATCCCTGCTACTGCCACCCACCTTTCTGCTTCCTGGTATGTTCACTTTTGGCAGGTGGCACTAAGGTGGTGTGAGGGAGGAGCTATTGAGCTTCATGGTGGACGAGGGATTTGAGTTCTGGGCCTTTCTGTTCCAGGTTCAACACTCTTATTTTTATAACTTCTCCTCTCCCCCTTAATTTTTTTTAGAGAGGGAGGTATACAAATAGAGTGTTGAATTTGGACAAGAGAGACCCAGGTTCAAATCCAACATCAACCATGAAGCTCACTCGGTGACCTTGATTCAATCACTTGTTCGCTCTCTCTGCCTAAACTACCTCATAGGATTCTAGTGAGAATAAAGTGGAATAAACTCCCATGGAATACCATCCTTCACTGCTGTGAAGAAAGATCAGATACAGATGTATTAATAGGGTTCACACAACACGCATACCCACACTCAGGGCCTTGCTAGACCAGGGTTTAGCCCGGTGCAAGCCCCGGCCCAGCCCCTGTGCATCCAGATGATGCACAGGGGATCCTGAGTTCAGGCAGGGGTAACCCTCCCTTGGTCCAGGATAACTGGCACCAGTTGTGGCCCGGTATTTCTCACGGTCTCGAGCTGAGCCCGAGACCACGGGCGTGTAGCCTGTCCCGCTGCTTTTCCCAGCTACCGCATTTACTCGTGAGTAGCTGAGAAAAGAGGAGTGCTGCAACTATCAGGGCAGGGTGGGTAGATGGGGGGGGAACTGGAGCCAGGGGGATGGGGGGGGAATCAGATCATGGGGGATGGGAGGGATCATAGATTGCGGGGGATGGGAGATCGTGGGCGGGCGGGGGGGATTGTGGCTGGGGGTGGAAATTGGGGGCAGGGGGAGCGGCGAACCCTTTATTTTTTTAAAAAAAAACCCAGCTACCTTTGCTGATGGTGCGCTCCTGCGCACCCAGCCCTTTAAAGAATAAACAAAATGGAGGACTTGACGGGGCTTTCCTGCAGCCTGTCATGCCTGACATCTGGTCTGGAGTGACGGCCCGCGCTACTTGTAGCGTGGGCTCGCTGCTCCTCCAGCACGGATTCCCAGGTAGGTCTAGCAACACCCTCAGTGGTTGAGTGTGGGTTGTTGAACCGTAATTTTTTGTTGAACCATGGGTTAACATGCTGTCTGAACACAGACAGCGTTTTCCACAGGGTGGCTTGTTAAACATGCAGTGTGGCTTATTTTTCTCAAACAAACCACCTTGAGAACCCATGATTTGTTGTTGGGTTGTTCAGGGTTGTTAACAAGCCACACTGCATGATTAACAAGCCATCCTGCAAAAAATGCACTGCATTCAGACAACACGATAACCCACGTCTCAACAATATTCCACACTCAATCACTGAGTGTAGGTTAACATACTATGACAATCCGGCCAGTGTCTAACACAACTTCCCCCAATCTGGCATCCTCCAGTTATGTCGTACAACTCCCAGTATCCCCAGCCACAATGGTCATGCTGGCTGGGATGATGGGAGTTGTAGCCAAATACATCTGTAGGATGGCAGGTTGGAGAAGGTTAGTCACCCACAGCTTGTAAATAAAAGGGCTTTTACCTTGACCCCAGTAAACCACATGGGATTCCCTTCATGCTGCAGGGCTGGTAAAAATAAGCAAGTACAGACCTAATCAATAACCTAGATGGGAGAATACTGGGAATCGCTGGTAAAAGCAGGATGCGAATATAAAGCATACTTCTCTACCCCTAACCCCCACAAATTCACATTTCAATAATAAGAGTGTACAGCATTCCATAAGGCTTTAGAATATGATAACAGCCCTCCTAATGGAATATGATCAATGTTTGTAGGCTAGTGAGATGGTACTGCTGACTTATAATTCATCACTTCCAAATGACCCTCTCGTGAAAATAAACTCCTGCTTTAATCTACAAAAGGTCATTGCTGTAGCTGGATGTAGTGCTATACATTAGTAGCTTTCTCTGGGACAGCAAATGAACTGGTATATAAATGTGAACTAAACTCACCCAGCCAGACAGTCATGTAATAAGGATTCCATATCCACCAGCTGTATCTCATCTTGCTAATCTGTGTGTGTGTGTGTGTATGTGTGTGTGTATATATATATATATATGGGGTGGCTTTTAAGAATTAAATCACACAGCTCTTTTTATTTTTAAAGTGAGTGGATTTCTTGTGGCGTTGTTGGGAATGATAAATTGATACCACATGTTGATCCTAGACAAAAAAGCCTCTGTGTTCCAGTGGAGGCGCTTGCAGCTGGTGTCTGAATTAATGGGCAAGCTCCATAAGGTAAACACGGAATGGAAGAGACTGAAACAGACACTGAGCTAGGAGGAGCAAGGAAATTCTTCCAGGATGGGGTTTGCCCATTTTTCCTCAACTCCAGGAGAAGAAAGCAAATGAAACGCTTTCCAATGCCATCCTGAAATCGGAAGGGCAATTAGTGGTCCAGATCAAATCAGGAAACAGTGTAAACAGCCTTGAGAGAACATCCTCCATGGTCCTTCCACCCTACTTAGGAAATCTGTGAATGAACAACACAATTGAGATATAATTCATGCGCGTTGATACTTGTCCCTTGAAAGGTAATCCTACTTTTTTCAAAGTGGGTTTATCTGGGGGTTGAAGAGAGGGCTAATCTTCTACGGCTAAACTAGACATGTTGTTCACTGTATGAATGCAATGAACACGTATGTCTTTCTCTCCTTGCCACTCTCAAGTTTTTATATGCATTTCAAGGGAAGGCTCCATTAATGCCAATGGGAACTTCCCTTGAAATACAAAGAGCAGCTTCAGAGAAGAGATTTTTTTTGTCAGAGCCATGGCAGGGGCAAAGAGAGAGATGGTTTGAATGACACAACAGCCCATCGCTGGTTAATTAACCCTAGCGGTGGGGCAGGGTGGGGCGGGCCACCCACCATTATGAATATGGTACAAGTCCCAGCCTGTCATGCAAACCTGGGCAGCAGGGCTTATCTGAGGGTTAAAAAACATTTGCATAACCCACCGTTTGTTTAACCCTCAAATAACCCTAGCCATCTGAGTTTACATGACAATCTCAGGACAAGGCTTGCACACTCAAAATGACAGCTGGCACACACAGCAGCTCCTCACTGGTAAATTAACCCACAGTGGGTTGTCATATAATGCAACCTGGTGCTTACAAAGAAAGAAAAGCAGCTGGTGTGGAGTTTTGTTTTCTTAAAGTGATAGTCCTTGTCCTCCCACAATGGGCCCAATGTTGTTCAGGTTTCCCTGCAGGTTCCTTTTACATAACATAAAACATGCGTGTGAATTGCGTCCATGCAATTAACATCACATCTAGTTTGGTCCCTGGAGGATGCAGCAGATGTACAGTGGCTGAACCCCTGAAATGGGGAACAGGGATTTAAGATGAGAAGATGGCTGTTGGGATTCATTAAATTTGGCTAAGCCTGGTTTCTAATGGTCTGTAAATGCTCAGGACAAGAATGACACTGCAAGGGATACGTTAGTCCTGGGTAAACTAACTTCATTCAGTAATCACCCAAAGAAACTTCATTGCAGCATCCACAGTAGTATCAACTGGAGTAAGAAATTGAAATTACTTAGCATAGGCCTGACCCCCTACTCCTTTGTTACAATTTACAAGTGACCCTTGTGGATTCAACAGGGTCATATTTGCAGGAATACTCTATAATTCAGGACGCAATCATATGCATGTTTGGACAGAAACAAGCCCTACAACTCCCAGCACTCCGCAACCAGCATATGTGTTATTTTTTCTAGCTCAAAAATAAGTGCAGGGGACCTAATCTGGATTGGGAACTTCAGTCTTTTCTCATTGGATCTGAACTCTAGCAGGGGGAAAAGGCAAGGAGTGCTTTAACCCTTTGCCTCCCTCTATGGTCCCAATCCTGGTCAAACCACCCATACACGTCTTCAGTTTGTTTGCTTGCGGTGGGGGAACTTGAAGTGGTTGGAGGCTTCTTTTTCCCTGTGCAAATTGCAAGCATCCAGATTGGAACCACAGTGGAGGTGGTCCTGATTTGGATTAGGTCCCCCCACATTTGCTTTTGAGCAAGAAAAAAGAACAGATATAGCTGTAACATATTTATTAAAAGTAATATTAAATTTGACCCTTAGGAGAGTTGGAGACTGGGGGAGAGTTCTGGCGCAATCCACAGACGAGTTGAAGATTGGAAAGAGTTCAGAAAGATTTAAGAGGTTACAGAGAGGCGGGGGGTACAAAGGGAGGACTGTGGAGAAGAGAACCACCACCTTCTTCCTTGACACCACAGCATTTATTCAGCAGTGCTCCTTGGCCAGTGTATGTGACAAAGCCTGAGGCCTACACCTGCCAGAAACAGGACCAAGAGACCCTGAATGTGTTCACCAATGTCTAGTTACATTACTAGACTCCATCCACTCCTACTTAGTTGCTTAGAGACTTAATTTAAATGGCATACCATGTGTTCCTCTTGCTTTCTTCCCCCTCCCCATTAAATAAATCCTATCTATTTGATTGATTGATTGATTGTATTCCATCTCTCTACCATGCTGTGATTCTGTTGTGAGTGTGGGAGCTCCAGGGCCGACATGGAGCTCTCCTTCCCCAAATAGCTTGCCCATTCACTTCAATGAAGGAGACAGTGCTATGCTTACAGAGGAATGCAGGCTCAGAGCGGATCCCTCCAGTTAAGTGAACGGAGAAGCTAACTCACATAGAAACTCTGTGTACCCATCAGAGTGTTCACAGGGCTCTGAAGCAGAGCCATTAGCTGGCAAAGTGAAAAAGAAAACACTCCAGAGCCTTTTTTATTGGAGCCGTGCATTTTTGCTTACAAAGAAAGAAAAGCAGCTGGTGTGGATTTTTGTTTTCTTAAAGTGATAGTCCAATATATGTCTGCTGTGCATAGAAGCGTGAAGAACTTGGGTTTGGGTTTGGCTTTTTTTCTTTAATAGACCTGGCTTCAGACAAAACTACTTTTTTTTTTAATGTACTGACAACCTAATGAAAAAAGCACTGACTACATTTCTTCACACGCCCCAGATGTTTCCCATTTACTTAATGTCGTTTGCCCCCTTTATGTCAATGGTATAGATGCCAGTGTGAATCATCCACCTTCAATGACAATCCCTATGGTATAGTGTTTTTTTTTTTTAAGAAAGCAATTTGTGAGCTGCTGTTGCCATTCTGTTTTCAAAATATGCTGGCAGAAGACATGTATTTGTCTTTTCTACATAGCTACAAGTGACATTTGTCAATGTTTTTAAAACTTCTTTATCTTCACAGTTAAGCATACAGCATCATACAGGAGTTTTGCCAAGAACAGCATGCCTTCAAAATTCTATAACATTATTTATCAAATTCAAAAACACTGTCTTGGCTATATTTCAATCTACAGCCAATTCTTTCTCTTCCCCACTTCCTGTCTCTTTTTCCAACTAGTGTAAACGTAAGGCACTTCTCAATAGAGTTGATAGAAATGGCTTTTTTTAATCTAGTAGCCCATTGTTACTTTCATGAGGTCAGTCCACCCTAGCATGACATAAAAGGCATAGAATTTCTGGGCAATGGGTATATTTTTTCCATTTAACGGAGGCAGTTATAATTACATCTATGGTGGATCCTATATTTCTCATGGCCATTGGCTGGAACTTGACATTACTGGGCCTTTTACAGGTTCACTAGTTCTCTGTAACTTAACAGGTGGCTGTGCTGCATATAGTACAGTCTTCTTTGGAAATGTACCAGAATGCGCTGGGTAGCAGAGTATCAAGCCAGTAAAGGAAAGGGCAAGAGGAGGAAAATAAATAATGAATATGGTTACCATGGGATAAATAAGTGCAATTGGTGCTGTTTGCAGAAGACCATTGATCAAACATGTTTTACACACTGATCTTGAACACACTGACTTGGAAATATGTTGTTTGAAAAACTGCTTTTTAAATACAGGTGCTTGAAAACACAGCATATCTTTGTTAACTATCTTGGTTTCTAGCAATGTACTGATACATCAATAAACATCAGACGATCTCAGGATTTTAATGGGAAGTTTTATTTCATAAAGGAAAGTGGGGAGTTCTCCCTTAGTGATGGAATAGAGAATTTGGGAGGTGGGGAGAAGTCAAAGTAAAGTTGTATAGAAAGTCATATTGAATCTCATAAGCAAGGCACTTAGTACCATGCTGTCAGTGCGGAACACTCTTTTCCAGGGAACCCTGCTCCTCTAGAGACGCATGATGGGCACGGGCCACATTCATTCTGTGTTCAGTACAATGCGTACCACGCTGTTAGCACTAAGTAAATGCTAGAATAGTCATAGCATTTGTCATTATTGTGGTAGAAGAAGGAAAAGCAGTGTTTTTTTTCTAACAGTTTTTACATGTTGACTGTTGTTGAGCTGAACAAAGGAAACATGGCCCTATCTAAATGTTGTCTTTTTTTTTCTTGTCTTTCCCCCCTCTTTTTTGTGGTTCTTGCAGAACTCGATCAGGCACAACTTATCCCTCCATAGTCGTTTTATCAGGGTACAGAATGAAGGAACTGGAAAAAGCTCGTGGTGGATGATCAACCCAGATGGTGGGAAAGGTGGGAAAGCACCACGGAGACGTGCGGTTTCGATGGACAACAGCAACAAGTACACAAAGAGCCGGGGAAGAGCAGCTAAGAAGAAAGCAGCCCTACAAGCTGCGCAGGAGACGACTGAAGACAGCCCCTCCCAGATTTCCAAGTGGCCAGGTAGCCCAACCTCCCGCAGCAGCGATGAGCTGGACGCATGGACAGATTTCCGGTCCCGGACAAACTCAAATGCCAGTACGATAAGTGGCCGCTTGTCACCCATCTTGGCAAGTACTGAGCTGGATGAGGTCCAAGATGATGACGCTCCACTTTCCCCCATGCTGTACAGTAGTCCACCCAGTATGTCCCCATCAGTAGCCAAGCCCTGTAATGTCGAGCTGCCGAGGTTGACTGATATGGCAGGCACCATGAACTTGAACGATGGCCTGACAGATAACCTTATGGATGACCTTCTGGACAATATAACTCTTCCCTCTTCCCAGCAGTCACCCACAGGGGGACTCATGCAAAGAAGCTCGAGTTTTCCATATGGCTCCAAAGGTTCAGGTCTTGGTTCTCCCTCGAGCACTTTCAATAATGCTGTGTTTGGACCATCCTCTTTGAATTCCCTCCGCCAGTCTCCCATGCAAACCATCCAAGAGAACAAGCAAGCTACATTTTCTTCCATTTCGCACTACAATAACCAAACGCTGCAGGATCTACTGGCGTCAGATTCACATAGCCACAGTGACGTCATGATGACTCAATCCGATCCGCTCATGTCGCAGGCTAGCACAGCCGTGTCTGCCCAAAATGTACGCAGGAATATTATGCTCCGGAACGATCCAATGATGTCATTTGCTGCTCAACCAAGCCAGGGCAGTTTGGTCAACCAGAATCTGCTTCACCACCAGCATCAGTCCCAGAATTCCTCTCTCAGTGGCAGTCGTGCCTTGTCGAATTCCGTCGGTACTATGGGCTTAAGTGACACAAACAGCATTGGATCGGCAAAACACCAGCAACCGTCACCTGCCAACCAGTCTATGCAATCACTTTCTGACTCACTTTCAGGCTCTTCTTTGTATTCCAACAGTGTGAGCCTTCCAGTCATGGGGCATGATAAATTCCCCAGTGATTTGGATCTGGATATTTTCAATGGGAGCTTGGAGTGCGACATGGAGTCCATTATCCGCAGCGAACTCATGGATGCAGACGGGTTGGATTTTAACTTTGATTCCCTCATCTCAGCCCAGAATGTTGTCACTCTGAATGTGGGAAACTTCACTGGTGCTAAGCAAGCGTCGTCACAGAGTTGGGTTCCAGGCTGAAGGATTTATGCAAAGGAGGGGAAAATGGGCAAAGCAGGTTAGCAATGTTTAGTCTGATGGCATTCAGTAGACTGTACTTTGCTATATGTAAATATGGTTTTTAGAAATGACAAGTACAGCCTTTACAACAAACATCTCAGACCAAATTTGGGGGGGGGGGTATATTATGCACTCCAATTATACGGTAAAGATTTATCATAGCAGTAACTAACAGCTGATTCAATTTCACTCTTCTGTAAGGTGATTTCTATAGCTACATCTTAAAGATGTACAGTGGTCTTATTCATGAACTCTACACATGATCATTTCCCTAGTGCATGCTGATGGGGAACATAGCCTGTTTGGAGTGGATTCTGAAATACAGATATTCAAGCATGGTAGATTTATGGCTTTTGTTAATCACCCAACCATATTCACCAAACCTTTGAACCTGCCTCTCATATTGGGCATGATTACTACCATAACAATTCATCTTCAGATGGTGAAACTAATCAGTCTCACACATTGAACCTCTTCAAAAGACTGGTTTCCATATGGTTCTTCCCACTTGTGATTGTTAAACTATGGAATTCACTACCACAGGATGTAGTGATGGCCACCAATTTGGATGGCTTTAAAGGGGAATTGGATAAATTTCTGGAGGAGAAGGCTACCCATGGCTACTAGTCCTGATGACTATGTGCTACCCCCAGTATCACAGGCAGTAAGCCTACATACACCAGCTGCTGGGGAAGATGGTAGGTGCTGTTGCACCATATCCTGCTTGTGGGTCCCTAGTTGACAGCTGGTTAGCCACTGTGCCAACAGACTGCTGGTCTAGATGGACCCTTGGTCTAATCTAGCATGGCTTTTCTTATGTCCCTCCCCCCACTGCTGGCGATGACAGCCTAACTGCACAACTGGGTCAGGGCCTACCTTCACACCACACTGATTGGCTGAGCAGGTCTGTCCATCATCCCACGGGCAGAGGGGCTGCCCTGCCTGTTTAATATGGAGGAACACCAATTCATAGCAATTCAAGCTTGAGCTTTGAACTTTTTCAAAGTATCAAAATTTTCTGCAAATCTATACTGCTCATGCTTCAATTTAAAAGAAAAATGAGCAAAATTGGTCTGGTAAATCTCTAGTAATAAGCCTCACACTACCATATTCTTATATAAGATGTCATCTGTAGCACAACAGAGACTTTATGAATAATTGGCAGTTGAGAGCCAAATCAGATGTTATCTCAGAGTCAGACCGGGTTTTTGGGTCAACATTGCCTCCCACAAACTACTTTTCAGCCATGGAAGAAAATTTATCAGTATCCCACAAAAAGGATATCAATACTGTCTCATGTGACTCAAAAACAAACGAAAAAAGAAAGGGAAGGTAGCAATGTTGATCATAAGTATAATTCCAAAACCCATATTAGTGTAATACTTTTATTAGGCCAACCAAAAGATCACAAAAAATGAGCAAGTTTTCAAGATCTCAAAATCTCTTAATCAGGCAAGATGTTATCAAAAGCAGGTTTGGGGCAGGGGTGGGGGGAGAGAAGGGGGGAAATCTGATTTGATGGTAAAGTCATAGTGGGGCTGTTTGCACAACACAACAGCCTACCATGGTTTGTTTAAGCTACACTGAGGCTATGGCACGTGCAGGGTGCATGTGGGCACCATTTTGAACGTACAAACCCTGCTCAGGAGTTGTGTTGAGTTAAACAATCCTCACATAACCCATGCTTGCCAGCTTTGCATAACACGTGGGGGTTGAATATGCAACGTGGTGCCTGTGGGCACTGCAACTCATCAACACTGTTGTGATGTGTCCTCCAAATCCGGCTGGTCTCTTCATGAGACCCCGTTATTCTGGAATAATAAGGAACACTTTGCAAGAAGAGGAAAACCTTCACAGACAGGACATTTCATGCTAGAGATCCATGATTGGGATCTCCCACAGTTTTGACAAAAAAAAAATTAAAAGCAGCCGTGGGGCCCCTGAATTATTATTATTATTATTATTATTATTATTATTATTATTATTATAAGCATTTTTATAGCGTCGCCTCACCATTTCTGCCATCGAGGCGCTTTACAATAACATATAAAACAATTCCATTAAAACTTGGCATCAGGAACTTGGCATGGTGGAGTGGGAGGTTAATCCTTTCTCTCTGGCATTCACCCCTCCTTTTTCCAGAGTCTTTTGATGTACATAGAAGGCTTGGAAGAGAGGCGGAGCCTTCTTTCATTGGCAGTGGGGCATGCCAGTGAAAGGTAAGATAAGATCAGCAGGAGTCTCCCTCATTGGTTCAAAGGGACTCCTGATGTTTCTTACCTTCTCCAATGGAGAGCTTTGGAGAGGGGATCTATGTGCTGCTGGACAACTTGCTCACCAGAGGACCAGAGACATTTGTCCCTGGCAAGCTGGAGAGTGGATTTGTGGATGCCTGATATAATACAATATAACAATGTAATATAATAATAGGCCATCCGTTATTTGAGATTTTCCGTATGCGTTTTAAGGGCCATTATGCTATTCATGTGATTCAGCAAAGATAATTGGAAACTTGCTGTTCCAACCAATGCCAGAATTATGGGATAGCACACTCTAGCAAGATGACAGCATTGCTTGGTATTTTTAGAACAAGCAGAGCAGCATCAGGTGGACTTCCTAGAGCATTACTTCTTGTATCAATAGTATCAGGATCATATTGTAGAATCTTACTTTCTCAATTCCTTTCACCCCTTTCTATGAATGATTTTTCTCTCTGAGCATTTATTGCAGTTTAACCTTGGATCCTGAAGTTCTCATGCCCGATTGCCTTTTGATTTGCAAAGTTTAATGGATAGTTTGCCTTTTTATAGTAATCGTGGGGTGGGGGGTGGGGGGATGTTCTTGAACAATTAAGCCTGCAGGAACACAGCATAGTGCAGCTAATCAGGGACCCAGACTGGAGTTCACGGGAGATGATTTCTCTATATGTTTAATTGCTCCAAGGTGCTGAAAGAGGAGAAAAACGCGGTGCTTATTGCCACATTCCTTCATACAGGACTACACTTATGGGTGGAGAGCTCTTGTTTGGTAGAGAAACAAGGGTAAGAAGCGCAGAGCTTCATCCTCTCTTGGGGCCTTGCTGTATTTAAAGGGATAAGCACAGTCTCTGGATGAGTACTTAACAACCCTAACCCAGAATGTTTTATCAAAATAAGGGCTTCATTGAATGCAGTTCTCAGTTCAGATTAATTGAGTTTGATGCCTTTGGGCCATTGGATTCACAGACATGCATGGAACATGTACAAAAACCAAGAACTGGCTACTCTGTGGTATTTTATTGATCCTTGCTGTATAGTATTTCAGTGAGAAATTGCCCACAAAAGCATTGACATATTCACACCCTCTACCTTAGCACAGAGGAATTTTTAAATGTCACAGATTGTCTCAGCCCAAAGTGATCTAGGGTTCATTCATCGTAAGTTCCGTGAATGAGCTGAGCTATAATGCAGAACAGGCTTCCCATACGGTGCCCTCCAGATGTTATTGCACTACCATTTCCATCAGTCCCAGCCAGCATTGCCAATGGTCAGAGATAGTGTTGGCCCCAGCCTCCACAAGAATATGGAACATTTCTTCAGATTGATCTTTAGATTGTAGAGATAAGATGGCTTGAATTCAGATTCCAAAAAAGGGAAGGTCTTTTCTGCAGGGGATTTGAATTCTGTTGCTTGCCTTTTCCCAGGGCTCATGTACACCAAGCAGGATATTCCACTATGAAAGTGGTATGAAAGCAGTATATAAAAGGTAGGAGCCACACTACTGCTTTATAGCGGTATTGAAGTGCACTGACAACTGTCGGGGCCCATTGAACACATACCGTATTTCTTCGATTCTAAGACACACTTTTTTCCCTAAATAAACAGCTCTAAAAATGGACTGTGTCTTAGAATCGATGGCGTCTTAGAATCGAAGCAATACGGTACCATATACCACTTTCATACCACTTTCATAGTGCTATATCCTGCTTGATGTAGATGTGTCATGGGCCCCAACAGTTGTCAGTGCACTTCAGTACAATTATAAAGCAATAATGTAGATCCTACAGTGCAGTTCTATACCGCTATAAAGCTGTAGTGTGGCTCCTGCCTTCTATATACCGCTTTCATACCACTTTCATAGTGGAATATCCAGCTTGGTGTAGATGAGCCCCCAGTCTTTTTGCTTGTTTTGATTTAAACTTCTCTTTTCATTATCTTCAAGGAGAAGTAATTTAACTCAAGGAAGAGTGAAGGCACTTGATTTATAAGGGTGTCTTTTATTACACTTTCCCTTTTGAGCTGTGTATTATTGTTAACAATCGATGATGATGATGATGATGATGGCGGCCTTTCTGCTGGCACATCACCTTGGTCTTCCCTCCTTTTAAATGCTTTGTCTTGGCTTTCTGACCTGTCAGATTCATTTAACAATATTAGTAAATGAGAAGTCTCAATTGCAGGAAGGGTTGTTTTAATCATAATCATAATAAAGAGATAATACTCCCACAGTATAATAAAGAGCAACAATTCTGTGGATGCTCGTAGCGAATAGCAGAGTTTGGGTTTCCTGTGGAATGACAAATTAGAACTCATCAAGGCTAATTCTGTAGTCTGTTCTTCATGAATATTTGTGCATTTTGTATGGGTCACGTCAAGTGAAATGCTCTCCCTCCATTGCAAAAATTCACTTGCGGATTTGCCCAATCTATATCTGTTAGCAAACAGTACTACCATTCAGACCTATTACACCTCTACAGACAAATATGCAGTCCACTTTAACTACGCTTTTAGAGGGTTTGCTTCTGTTTTCCCTTTGACTAAAAGCCATCTAGACTGGGTTATGAATTGGGAAGTTGTGCAAAGTGGTTTGCAGTCATCATTCATGTTTGCAACATCCCTAGAACATACGTTATTAACGTTTCATTTTTTTTAAAAAAAATGGATGGGCAGCTGCAGCTCAAGAGATTGACTGAGCACCACGTTGTTCGCTAACTACGACAGCTTATGGACCCAGTTCTCTCAGTAGTACACTATACTTCAGCAAGCCTCATTCAGCTGAACCTGTTCATGACTCTTATACCTAAGTCATGATTCTTTTCAAGTTGGAAAATTAGCATTAGGTTCTTTTTAACTTGGAAAATTAGCAATGGCTTTATACATTTGAGGTTATAAAATATTACTGGGAAACTAATCCACCAGGTTATCTTGAATAAGTGGGGCTGATTTGGAGTAATAATTGGCAAGGGTATTGCGACCTTCCCGTTTGAGCCATGCATCAGATATACCAACAGATAAGTAAATTTACATTATTTGTGAATCACACAGTACTGGAACATCCCTCGTCGGACATTTCTTAAGTTTTCTGCCATAAGAAATACTGTGTATCGTATTGGAGTGCTCCATATGCACCAATATTCTCCTTTTTCTGATGTTGACATTGGATGGAGTGTTATGGCTTTCCTTTTGATGAGCTCAAATCCAGTTTCACCAGCAGCACATTTACTGTACCTTGTACTTGGGGAAACATTAGTGCGTCACCTTTCCATTCTGGACAAATTTCCAGTACAGCATAATTAGCACCTGTGGGAACCAAATGGGTGCAGTAATCTGCATTAGGTAATACTTTAAGGCTTCTCTCTTGCCATTTCAGCTGAGATCAGAGTTTGGGGAATTTAATTCTAAGCTTACAGTGGTGGAATGAGGTTAGACAGAGGCAAATGAAATGGCTTTCCAGTTCAAGCAATATAAACAAGGAATAACCAGAGCAGTTGTTTTGGGGCAAAGTGGACTGGGCTGGAGGTAAAGTGAGGTGAGTGCCCACTGTTTGCTATGTGCTTCCATGTTTGCAAGGTTGCTGTTGTTTTAAACTTTATTTATTTATACATACATACAATTGTATCCTGCCCTTTATCACTGGGAGCTCAGGTCAAATCATACAAACAGTAAATATACACAGCTAAAAACAAATTAAACTATTAATCAAGCTAAAACTAGTATAGAATGGTTTTATAAACTATTGTAATCAAGTTAACATAGTTTTTCATTTATTGAAAAAATCAGTGAATTCATCACCTAGCAACATAATGTGTTGCTTATTTTAAAGCGTGATAGAAAGCAAACATCTCAAACACTCTACAGCCAGTTCACATGACCTCTGGTCAAGTGTTACTGACTGGTCATATGAATCAGCCCTTAATCTGTATGGATGGCAAAGGGAATTCTTTCTCTTGTTCACCAACATCTCTACCTGTTTTAGCTTTACAATAGACAGAAAGCAACACTAGAGATGATTTTTCCTAGCATTGATAAATTGTCTAAGGCTCTCAGATTCAGGGAAAGAGCCTGGGAGATAAGGGGTGGCACCTGGTAGCTTCAGGAGGGACTCTGGTGAGGTGGGTAGAGCCAGGGAACTACACCTGGTGGATCAGATACTGGCAGTAATTTGTGGCACAACAGTGTAGAGACTGTTGGACATGGAAGCAGAGCAAATATCAAAACCTCTTATCAAACCAAGTAAAAAATAGCCTGGCACTGGGTGCCGACCCTTCACCCTGAGATTATGCTCCTTTTAGAAATCCTGAGAAGGCTAGAACTTCAGTCCAAACATCATACTTGCTCCCACCTTGTGCAGTTGGATCAAAATCACACTTACAAACATGAAGTTGCATCTTCTCTCCTTGTCTGTGAATATGTTTGTAGCCAAGTTGGTAAACCTGTTCTCTATCTACAGAGATTTGCGGCAAGCTAAAAACACACAATATTGTTGTCATTCTCCGAACTCTGAATGAAACCCTTCCATGATGGGATTCAGAGTGGCTGACACAACGTGTGCATGTTTCCCTGGAATCTTGTAGCAAAAGCAGGATTCCATACAAGTGTCTGAAGCTATGTGTTAAATGTATGTGCACACCAAGAAACATAATATAGAGAGGGAATGACATTGAAAATGTTTGTTTATTTCTATTCTGCCCAATAGCCCATGCACTCTGGGCAGTTCACAGCAATTCACATTTCACCTTTCCGGTGCCTTATATGTATTTCAGCCACAAGCTGTGCCAGCACAATGTTATACACCTAACAATCAGCATTTACCTTTAACACAGATTTTAGATTCTTTCCCCTTATAAATGTATGAGCCACCTTTCAGCCCAAATAAGGCTCCTGAGGCAAATTATAGGAATTGCAGCGGAATAGGCAGCTTCGACTGGGCCAGGGGGGGAGAGGGACTTGCCTCTTCACCTTGGGATGGCCTAGGCCCTTCTTTGTGCCAATGCAGTAGCGTACCTTTCAGATAAAGGTGTTTGTAGAGTTTTTGGATGTACACTGACAAGGTTTTGTCTTGACTTTTTCCCCCCAGGCCCTTCATCTGACACGAGTCCTAAAGAAGAAAAAAATCCTTTGCCAAAATCAACTGTCAGCAAGGACAGGGATACCGTTTACAGCTTATAACCTTTGTGAACCCTGCATTATTTTCCTAATGAAATAGAGACTGTTAATGACCCCCAGAACCTGAGTGATGAACCTCCATGTCTGGAATTGAACTCATCCTGAAGTATGCAAAATCTTCCTATTATGGGGTGGTCCAGCACCAACTCGAGGATGCATTGGTTCAGCCCCCATCCTATTTCAGAACACACTGTGTAGCCTTTAAGATTGTTTATTTGTCAATCAGTATATGGTATTCCAGTATGTTAAAGGGTTGCAGGATATTTTCAGTTGGCTTTTATTTTTCAGGGTTTCCCCCACCCCACCCATCTAAGGTGTGAGTAATTTTCTCTCTCTCTCTCTCTCTCTGAAATGCTTTAATTGTTCCTCATGAATATGGAATGCAGAATAATATATGCACAATGAAAAGCTGAATCCATTTTGTCTTGAAATACCAACAGCACTTGAATATTACTGTCTTTAATAGCACCTACCAACTAATTGGATTTAAGAGGTGGTTTATAAGGGGATTTAATGTTTGGTTTTGGTTTTTATTTTTATTTTTATTTGGGTTGATTAGTTAATTGGTTGGTTCTGATCCAGTCCTTACAACCCCAAAAGTATTTTCCTAAATTAAAGGTACGTTTTCTTTTCTATTTTCAGCACCTAGAGGGTGGATTTTACCTCACAAAATTAGCCACCACCATTGCTGCAACCTAACCAGTGTTCAAAAGGTGCAAAGGAGAAGGGCATTTCATAACATTTCGTGAGTCAGGAGCTGACTTGCGGTCAGTCAGATCCACTTTAGCTTAGTGTGTTAGCTATCCGTTCTGCCCAAACAACTGCAATGGATTTGAGTTTGGGTATGAAAATGAGTAAGTAAGCAGCACTGTTTGCCACCTTGCCAAACAATTTGTCCATAACCACCTAGAAGGCAACAGCTTGCTTTCAAATTATTGTTATTATTATTATTAATAATAATAATAATAACAAAACAAAAAACTAAATAAAAAATTACTATATTGCATGAAAACAGAGTTTTATGTATATGCATCATCCAGGTCTTGGGTGATTTATTACACTGATAATTATTTTTTACATCCTTTCCTTGACTATTCTTTCCTTCTTGTGATGTATCATTGAGACTGGGAGGAAAGACTGAGGGAGGGCAGCAAGAAGAGACAGGGAGGGAAAAACCATACAGGTAGCTTTTCATAGGAGCGTAGATTGTAATTGGATAAATTCCACTGAAAAAGTAGTTTTTATATATTTTGCTTATATGAGTTTCTTTTGTAAATTTATATAGTAATAATGACTGACAGTTATGGTGCTGTGCAGGTCGTGTTTTGACTACCTTTTATTGGTATCTTTTGGGGGAGCGGGGAGGAGAGAAACACAGAGAAAACCCAATGGTACGTTAAAAAAGTGTTTGTTTTTTAAAGTGGTATGAAGACACTTTGGCTAGGACAATGCATACAAATTTCTCCAAAGTGATACATGAAAAACGTTTTCGGGCGTAAAGACGTAATGCATATAAATATATAAAAATATTTTATTATGTACAGAAACGGATCATTATGCATGAATGTTAGTTAGAAGAACAAACTAGCATTTTAACCCAAAGTTTCAGTGCATGAGTTTCCACTGGCACATGAACCATGTACTCCGTGGTGTGACTCCCTTCAGCCACCACACATTAGTGCACGTGCATATGTAAGGCACGCAAGCACACACACGTACATACACACATCTGTAGGCCCCATATTGCTCCTTCTTTTCCAACCCTCTGAGGTAATGTTGGTGAAATAACCGCTCCTCGTGTGATGGAAGTTTTGTTTTGTACTGTAGCCTCCTCATGATTGTGCTGCGCTATTCTATAGATGAACATGTGAACTCCATCATGCAGTTCATAACTGAATTATGAAACTCTGTGCTGTCGTGGTTCTAAATAGGTCATAGAATATAAACTTTCCAAATACTTAAGATTTTTTATCATTTAAAAAAATACAGACTATTTTTTTAATAATCAAGGTGGTATATTTGTCAATGGCAGGGTTAATTTATCATATTTCTTTAATCAGCGATAACCAATGTGTGTGTTTCTTCGCCACATTGGAAAGGGCTTCCCCGAGAGGAAAACACTATAAAATTGTCATCCGTTCCAGGGGCTTAAGAAAGATGTCAGTTTATTTAGAGAGACTCAGTTATAGGTACCTATTACCAAAGCTAGTTAAGAATTTGTTCACATGCCTTCAATATACAAGAGTATCTGGTACATCATTAAATGTGAATTCAGCTGATGATGATGTTTTGAGGTGTTTGTTGTTTTCTTCTCTGATATAGCAATGTATTTGGTGATTGACAATTTCTTTTATTTCTAAGTTTCTGTCTTCTCAACAGGAAGTCTGTGCATAAAAAAAATCTGGTACCCACCAAGTTTATGGTTTCCTCCTTTGACTTCTCCTGTTGAGTTTCCTTTATCCACTTGAGAGTATAATATTTCAGGGAGCTCATGTAGAGCAGGAGTGGGCAGAAGGTACCCAGATGTTTTGGATTTCAACTCCCAAAAGTCCCTACCAAAATGGTGAGTGACCAGGAATTCTGGAAATTGAAGTCTAAAACATCTGAAGATCTAGTTTCTGCCCAACCCTGATGTAGCGGAACAAGTAGGTTCTCCCATTGGCAAGTTCTTAATTTTATTCCCGTGATTAATTTGCATCAAGCATAGAAACTACGGGTGCAAAGTTAAACATGTTTTAACCCATTGTTTTCAATGGGAGAGAATTAAACACCTGCCATAGACATCAGTGGGACGTTAAGGCTGCCATCTGATGTGTATTTTTGGGAGTAAACAAAAAGGGGGACTTCCTTGTAAATATGCATAGAATCAGGTGGTATACCTGCAATCCACACCTGCTGGAGATAACATGATTTCCACTGCCTCACACCACGGCTGCTCCCTTATAATTTTTGTGGGGGAAAATACACCCACATGGTTAGGGGTTGCATGCAGAAGGTCCCAGGTTCAATCTCCAGTAAGGCAGAGAAAAACACATACCTGAAAACGTGGAGAGCCACTACCCCAGTCAGTGTAAACAAGCCAGAGATGGTCTGACTCTGTTCCCACCTTCCTGAATTTTCAGTACTTTCTTGGGAGAGCTTTTGGGCGGGGGGGGGGGGGAGGCATTTCATCTGTGCAAAGGATGCATGAACCAAGGAACCCTTCTGAGTAAACAAACATCCTAATCACAAACCAGCTAAGCCATGGTACTGAGGCTGCAGACTACTTTGCTCCGTTGACTTTGATAGGATAACAATCAGCAAATAGGACACACACACACACACACACACACACACACTTAGATTGCAAGGAGTCTGTATTTCTTTGAAAAGGCTATTTATTTATTTATTTATTGTAAAATTCAGCCACTAAAGGCTTACTGTCATTACATTGGACATGATCAAGTTGAATGCAAGCACTTCGCAGCCTGGTTCGGTGCATGTTTACTCAGAAGAAAGTCTCACTGCTTGTCTAGTGCACTCTGTTCTCAGTCATAGAATTGTTAATCAGAAGGGAGTCTATGGGACCTGCCAGTGGCTCAGTTTTCTTCCTCCTCTATAGCTGGACCCCAAAGCTGCACACAACACATAGTTCCAGATATTTGGATTCAGTCCTCAACTGGGAGCCCAATCAAGAAACTGCTCTTCAGTCAACCTCCCAGCATCTGCACTCCAGCTTACAAGCTTAAGTAGCTTATGGGCTTTCTGTGTCAATCTTTTACCTGGAGCATGTCCACAGCATCCACAATTATTTGTCCAACTTGCTTCCCTGAGCCAGTCCCTATAATTATGGTAATTTATATGGACCTAAAAGAGTTAAGTGCTAGATGAAAGCAAGCACCTGGGAAATCCTGAGTTAGATACTGGCCCAGTTCAGATGTAACACTAACCCATGGTTTTGTTACAAGAATGAGCAGCTGTAGCCTCAGCTCACATTCTCCACACTTCCCTCTCCCTCCATCCACAAGGGGAGAAGATTGAAAGCTCCCACTTTCCATTTTGAATAAACCAGTTTCCTGGCACATTTCTAAACTCTAGAAGTTGATCTATTCTGACTGCAGTTAGTTAAACCAGGATCTGAAACCTGGTTTGTCTGAACTAGCCACAGTTAGACGAAACTACAGTTTCCTGAGCTGAGATGTAACAGGATCCAATGGGTTGGGGGTTTGTTTTGGGTTTTTGTACATTTATATCCCACCTTTCAAATCAATCTGAAGGTAGTCATGACTACAAATATACAAAAATGAAAGTGAAAGCTTTCAATCTCCTCCCTTTGCATCTGAAAGCGGAGTTGCGGGGAAAGTGCAAGTCCCGGGATCACTGCCACTCATTCTCATATCACTAAAACCTGGTTTATTGTTATCTGAACCAGGCCTTTATGCCAAATGGTCTTTCTACATTCAAAGTCTGATACAGTTACTGGGATGCTTTGGCACTTAATCTATATTTTTGGGATGCAAACTTCAAACCACAGAACTTGAAGTAGTCCTGAAGTAGTTGCGTTGACTCCGCATAAGTGTTTTAAATTTCCCAGCCATCTACCATCCAACATGCAAGTACTCCAACCTGTTTAAGCTCCATTTAAGCATATGAGATGGCATTCTTGATCTATATAATACTACAGTACACGTGACAAGACTCAGTTACTCCAATGGGTCTGTGGACAACTTTTCAGACTTGTTGAATTATGTGGGATTGTATTTATACAATTAGGGTCAATCCAGTCACCCTAATTTTTGAATTATGAGTCCACTAAAAATTGAAATTATGTCCATTAAATAAGGATTTACCACAGAAGCATAAGAAATTCCTTTAACTGTCTATTGAACAGTTCACAGCATTCTGTTTTTCAACCACTTCATATTTCTTCTTTGATTTCACGCTAGCTGAAATAATTTCTCCAATAATAGGTTACCAGGCTACTGCCTATCATATCAATGTCTTCAAAAACTAAATGTTGGAACACTTATCTTTTGGAATTGGCATCATGGCTTGGCGACTAACTTCCATTCACTATTTTCCAAACGTTATGTATATCGGAAATACCAGCAAATGTGAAGGGGGACCAGATATAATTTAACTTGCTATACAGAGGGGTGGGGAATGTATTGTACATTATGGCTTCACGTGTGAAACTTTTTTTTAACCAAAAAAAGTTGCATGAATGGACAAAATATGTATACAGTATCTGTAAAACTGTCTTATCTGGGTTATTTCTTTCACTGTCAAACCACATACTTTGGAAGAATATTCCATCCACTGCCTTAGTGCATGGCCGTCTTTCCTAAAAGGTGCACAATTTTTACTTTTCGTATGAGCTACGTTGCAGTTTCGTTTGAAAGCTGGCACTGTTGGAAACTCAACGGTGGCTTTTGTGAAACCAAATGCTGACATGGGTGAATATACTACCTTACTACATAATGATTGGATGTCAGTTTGATTTGAAAATCTTCCCCCTTTGCAAATGAAATAGCGGTGCAGAGCTTAACTCCACTTGATGTTAGTAGATATTGCCTTGTGTATCACATTCTCAATTGTAATCTAGTTTGTAAAAGAAATTGTGACGCATGTAAATAAAGCATAATGATCTCTATGCTGAATGTAAAGGCTCATTTTTCCTTCATTGGTTTTTCTTCATAGAAACTAGATTTTATTTATTTATTTATTTATTTATTTATTTATTGCATTTTTATACTGCCAAAGCTGTCTGGGCAGTTTACAAAAATTAAAACCATGGAAACCATTCAAAATATAAAACAAACAGTATAAAAGCATAATATAAAATACAATATAAAAACACAACCAGGATAAAATTGAGCAACAATGCAGAATTTAATACAGATTTAAAATACAAATTTAAAACATCAAAGTTAAAATTAAGTTAATAGACTGTTAAAATGCTGAAAAAAATAAAAAGGTCTTCACCTGGTGTCTAAAACAGCATAGTGTAGATGCCAGGTGAACCTCTTTAGGGAGCTCATTCCACAGCCGGGGTGCCACAGCAGATAAGGCCCTCCTCCTGGTGGTTGTCTTCTGGGGGGAAATAAGCCCTCCTCCATGCATGAGTTTTTTCCACCTATGAAATGTAAAAAATGCTTATTTTAGATGAACATTGTTATTCCTTCACCCTCTGGAGAACTAGAGCTAATCTACACAGTGTATGTAGGGGGGAGGGGGACACACCAGACTATGGCCACCTTGAGGCCCAGTATTGAGCAAAATGTGTAGTAGTAGTAGTAGTAGTAGTAGTAATAATTAATAATAATAATAATAATAATAATAATAATGGTGATGGCTGTACCACTTCAGGATCATGTGGGGTGGGGGATTGCACATTTCAGAACTTCCCTTTATTAAGCACTTCCTGCATGTGGAGAGCTCAAGGGTCAGGCAAGAACGTATCATTGATACGCTCATTTTCTGCATGAAGGAAGTTTGTTGTTGTTTTAATGAGGAACTATGTATTTGTTTGCAGTATCTGAATGTGAGTGCACCCTACTCAGCCATTATGATCCAATGGGTAGAAATGTTGAGTTTGAACCTGGATTCAGATCCCAGCATGGTCACTCAGCTAGCTGGGTGGCTCTGGACCAAGTGTCTCTTCCACAACCTCATTCCCTCTCTAGGAGTATCAGAATTCCACCTCACAAGCAGATGAATGAGATTAGGAAATGTTACTGATCCTGAGTCTGGCTAATGCAACAGCATGTGTGGGTGCATGTGTGTCCTCGTACACTATTCCATCTCATTCTCCTTAGTGGATTTTCTGCAGTAAGAAAAACAGTGGAAGAAACAGTTGAAAAACCTAAGAAGGTCATGAGTGGAAGATGATGTTATCTGGACCCCCATAAAATTCCATGAATGAGGCAGGGCAATGGTGTGATAAAAGCATCACCTGGAATTCTTGTGTGTGTGTGTGTGTGTAGATCTACATGCACAGTCACAAAGTTGCTTTAGTTCTCTTGATTGACATAGCAGATGGAAAGTTGAACTTTGGAATAGACATGTAGTCCCAAGACACCCGAAATCAGACACAATACCAGGACTCTTACATGCACTGCCATTTATCACTGGCTGCAGGCTTGATTCATGTGAGCTGCATTACTCTACAGTAACAATGACCTGCGTGACTAAACTGCATGATCTATACCGCAGCGTGATGCAACTGCTGGCCTAAAGTTAGAATTGGCCCTGGCCCTGTTCCTATCCCACACTAGGCTGCCTCTGATTTCAAAGATGCCTGCCTATTTTATTATTTCTTTCCCTTCTGCTCATGCTCTCTTGGACTAGAAGCCACTGAAGATCCTGACATGGCCCTTAGGCATCAAGGCCTGGGAATCTTTCAGCTGAAGATGGTAAAAAGCGAATTGCCAAAGTATCATTGCTAAAAAAATAAAAGGGGGAAGAAAGACAAAGGTCTTCAATATCACATAATGCTAAGCACAATTCATTCATATTTGAATGCTATTATTATGATTATTATGATTACTATTATTATTATTATTATTATCATTCTCACTTGTGGTGGTTTTTCTAGACTGACATGATGGGCTTTGCCAAGTCATGCTATCTTTTAATTATCTAGAAATTTCCTGACTTTTGAACATGTTTTAAGTATGACTGCTTTCTGGATGTTGGTGTGAATGTATTTTGGCACAGTTTCTGAAGGTTTTCTGTAAAAAAAGATGATGATGATGATGATGATGATGATGATGATGATCATCTCTCTTCTTGCTCATGGCGATTTTTCTAGATGGACATGACGGGCTTTGTCAAGTCATGCGATGATGATGATGATGATGATGATGATGATGATGATTTCTGTACCGCTTCATAGTCAAACGCTTTGAGCAGTGTACAACAATTAACAAAAACATTTCAGTTTAACCTGTTGTGATAATGGTTTGTTCATGTTCACTCAAGCTTCAAAATGCTGGGAAATTACAGCTGTTAAGGGACAAGGCCATATGATATAGTATGGTATCCTTTGCCATGGCTTGTTCCAGCTTCACCACTACCCAGGATTTGGATGTGTGCCAGTGGCAGAGTGGTGCACGTAAGCCCTCCACGTAAGCCATGGAGTCCATGCAACTGAAGCTATCATGCAATTGAAGCTACCAATCCACTGTACAAGTACCTTACTGACAACTAGTACCATCCAAATAGAAAGGGAGCTTGAAGATCATCTAGTCTAACTCCCTGCCAAAGGGAAAGCATTTTGATACATCTTTTCTTTTAGCCATTTAAGTGAAAGGACAGACAGGATGGAGACTGTCTGCTAGTGCTTGCCCAATAATGAGCATGGAGGTAGCGTGATGTGCAGCTCAGTTTCGAAGCCTCCCTGTGGCAATCATTTTCTGTGCTAGGGCCAAGTGGTGGTGGTGGTGGTGATGATGATGATAAATGAAGAAGATCTCTATGGAAATGTGGGACAGTTCTAAAACTGAAAAAGAGATCTAGATCAATGCAAACTCACACACCTCATGGTAAGAATGGGTTTGGTCCCACTGCTAAGAAAGTTGTCCAACTGCACCTTGAATATGTTCTTTGTGAGTGCTCCGTGCATAACTTGGGAGTAGGGGAGAGATTAACTTTCAATTTTGCAGACACCATCAGTGTATTCAAAGTTATCTTCACAATAAAGGCAAACAACAACGGTTAGACTTACCAGCCAAGCCAGATTTAACGGCAGCAGCTTATGCTGCTGCAAACACACAATAATATTATTTTTCTTTAAGAGCTGTTAAAGACTCCCAAGCCAGCATTGGGTCAAAAGCATTTATTTTTGTGAGGAGAGCAAGGGAAATTTACATTTTAAAATAAAATTCTACTGTTCTGGTAACTTAAAGCCTTGGTTATCTTCTTGTTTCCAGTTTTTCCATAATGAGTTGTCCACAGCATTCTTTTTTCATGATTTTGAAATTGTGCTGATGGGTTGCACAGTTTCATACATGTATATGTCATGATGCCTGCCACCCATACCGAAACCTGAGGGCTTCGGGCATGGCAAACATCCTTTAGAATTGCTTCCAACAATATTACAGAAACTGTCTTGCACAAGCAAGCACTCATGCAAACAGGCAACTCATGTGAGCAGTCACAGTGGCCCCGTTCAGACAACATGTTAAACCATTCTGCTTAACCACAAAATGGTTAGCAGAATGCATGAATCCACCCTGGGTTTCAGTCACAAGCAATGTGTGAAGCATCTTGGAAATCTGGAGTGGATTCGCCACACCCCACTGGCATTGGAGCCACCAGCCTCCACTGCATCCTTTGTGTGCTGTGATTTGTCCCCAAACTGCTCATACCAGCAATCTATTTGCACAAAGAGTACAACATCCTGAGAATGCAGCTCTATTTCCAGATTTATTTGTTTTTTTTAAAAAAGAACTTGGAAAGTTTCTTTTTCAGTGGAACACCTCAAAGCAGACACTGTAATGTGTACTGAGGTGACATCGATACAAAAACTGCATCCATATTGCCATTGCTGAGTAAGTGCTTGTGTGTGAAAACTCTCTTCACAGGAGAAGAGCAACAGCATCTTGACTTTTCTTCTGGCCATGGACAATGCACTGCCGACCACTCAGTAAAGATTATACGTGCGAACAATCTGATCCTGTGCAGTTTTACTCAGATGTAACTCCTGAGGCCATTAGGCCTTTTCCCCAAAGGCATGTGCATAGCATTGTGGCTTGTCTCAAACACTTTATCCAGTTCACACATGCAATCTGGCCTGACCCCCCTCTACACACACACACACACACACACACACACACACACAGACCTACCATACTCACAATTCCTCCAGTTTACATGTTTACAAGTGTGAATTGGCCCTCATTTGCCAACTATCAAATGCAATAATGACGGTGTTGTATTCTGCCTTAGTAACAGGTCAACAATCATGAAAAGCCGGCCCCTCTGCTTTGTAAAGATGACCTCTGTCAACCACAGACTTGTTGCAAAATCTGTAGATTGATGAGTCATGAGTTCACTTGAGGACTTTGACTTTTCATTCAGAGAGTGACAATGCTAATCTTTTGTGCATTTTTGTCACTGCATTTCCTCATTGCCATGTAAGTTGAGACAACATTCAAAGAACAATCCAGTCCACAGTTTTTGGATTTTTAAACTGATTTAGTCTTTACAAATGCCAAAAATCTCTTCATCCAAAACAGAAGATGGGTTGCTATTTTTTTAAAAATAGTTCTACTTCAGATTACAAGACTTCCAAATATATTTATTATGGACAAGTTCCAGTCTTCAACACACAAGCAACTTAAGCCTGCATATTTTGATATAAGATTATCGTGGTTATAGTCCAGAAACTAGTTAAACCAGAGCACTTGGATTTAAGCCAGGTTTACACCCATTTACGTCAATGGAACTAATTTGATTTAAATCTGGGCATTCCAGCATAATTGATTTGTGAATCACTTTGTTACTCATAGAAGTCAGTAGGACAAAAGTACTTAAATCCTAATAGTGCAACTCAACGAAGTTTATTGACTTGGCTGTCCAAACCAATTGTATATTCATTTGTTTAAACTAAACAAAAACTTCAGATTTGAAAAGTTTCTAGTCCTCTTTATCGTGCAAAAAAATGAAGACTGTCCCTGAAGAATGCTTTCATGAGCCAGACACCACCTTATTTTTAAATATACATATATTTTTAAGCTCAATCTAATTGCTATAAGGAGTGGGACTAATTTTTAATTAATGCTGCTTGCCAATAATGGTTACACTCCTAAATTCTTTATGCAATATAGATACTTTTGGTTGGATCTTTCTCCGTTGGCCTTTTGGTTTAGCCTAGTGCAGGAGACACCAGGCCACATCTATAGATAAGTGTTTTATCACACGCTCATTACTGGGCACTCATGGATTTTCACAGGTCCCTCTCACGACGTCGTCTGCCAACTTTACACCTCCCACCCTTTCTAGCCTTCTTTGCACCACAAAAAAACCCCAGTAAGTTCGACTTACTTTTAAAGATGGAAGTTGCTGCTATCTCTTGCTGTGTGCAGGAGAAGCAGCACAATCAAAACGGCCCACTGAATGGGCCACGTGCAGGTTGTTTACTTCCTCTTTCAAAAGAGGAAGTAATGTGGGACAAATGCATGGGCAGAGAAGCAACGGTAAGCAAACATGATTTTCCTGTGTGATGACGCTCCTACACTGGCTTTACATCGATCATAACAATCCCAAGTACTGACAGCATAACGCAAAATAGCACTAGAAAAAAGAAAAGATAGCCACACTGACAGATACCTCCTCAGCAATCATAGCAACTCCACCTCCAACTAATAATCAAAATGTGGCACACCGACAATGCTCCCACATTACTCATGCAGGCCCGAAACATAACTATCTAAATACAGCAACAACAGAACACTCCCTTAGTATCAAGGAAGTCAGGGCACACCCCTGTGATAAAGAATATGCAAATGCTACTGTTGGTGAATTGAGAGTTAATGTTTGGAGGAGATAAGTGTCCATATGAGAATTGCCAAAAAAGATCGCACCTGTTAGCATAATATTTGCATATGATCATTTTATATATAGATACAAATTTAGAAATTATTATAATAATTTAAATAGAAATACAGTACATCTCACTATTTTGTGGACATCTGCTGACATCAGGTTCTTGCTCACTCGGCTCTCCAAGTGCTCTTGATAGGCAACTTATAGGGGATGTTCACACTCCACGCTTACCCACACTTAGTGTTTTGAACTATGTGGTGTTTGTTGAATCATGTGTTATCATGATGTCTGAATCCAGCACGTTTTCCATAGGGTGGCTTGTTAAACCTGCAGTGTGGCTTATTTTTCTCAAATAAGCCATCTTGAGAACCCATGGTCTGTTGTTGGGTTTTTCAGGGTGGTTAACAAACCACTAAGGCTGTGTTCAGACAACACAATAACCCATTCTGCAGAAAACTTTCAGACAACACATTAAACCACAGTTCAACAAACAACCTACGGTTCAAAACAACCCACACTCAACCATTGAATGTAGGTTAGTGTGTTGTGTGAACAGCCCCTAGGACTTAGTTCTTCCTTCTGATGGTTCTTTTATCTTTATGCCAGGTATGGATTGGATAGCCTTTTAAATAGAGAATGCTTTCAAAATATAGGACAATCCTCTGTAAAAGAGGACACAAGGCCACCCTAGCAGGAGGGGCCATCTGCCTCCTAGTGGAGTATGGCAAAAATTCGCCCCATGTTATTCTTAAGGTGGCTGCTGGAGTTTCAACATAGTTAGAGGTGTTGGGTGTTAGTTGTCTCAGATCCAATAATAAACTGTTTGGATTTCCATCCGAAGAAGCTGTGTCTGTCTTCTGGTGGAAACTAGAGGACGCTTCTGAGATTCTATTACAACAAAGCCTACCCAGTCATAGAGGCAGGTAGCAGCTAGAGAGTTACCCAAGGTCAAACATAAGAGATAATTTTCATGCCCAATTAAAATCAAAGAAAGATAAAAGATCAGGGGGAAAAACTGCCAATTTTATGCAGGAGATCAGCACTATACCATTAAAATAATTTATAAAACATAGTTAAAATTCACATCAAAAGGCACAAGCAGAGGTAAATTTGTAAACAAAAAAGAAACCAGTTTCAAAATTGACAATAATATACACATGATACAGGTGTCCACAATTATGCATTGTGTGGAGAATGTGGATAGGGAGACATTTTTCTCCCTCTCTCCAGTGTCATCCCCTGAATCTGATTGGTGGGAGATTCAGGACATATAAAAGGAAGTACTTCTTCACACAGTGCATAGTTAAACTATGGAACTTGCTGCCACACTATGTAGTGATGGCCACCAATTTGGATGGCTTTAAAGAGGTTTAGGTAAATTTTTGGAGTAGAAGGCTGTCAATGGCTACGAATCCTGATGGCTAGTTGCTACCTCCAGTAGCAGACGCAGTGAGACTATATGTACACCAGTTGCTGGGGAATGTGTGGGTGGGAGGGAGCTATTGCACTCAGCTCCTGCTTTTACATGAGATTGTAAAATGGCCAGGCAGGTGAGGGGGGGAAACACAGACAAAAGCAGACAAATGTGAAATGAGTATCTCTTAGTGAAAATGTGTGATTAGGGCAGACACTCAAACAATCAGCTAAAACCCACAATGAAAAAAGGAAAGATGATCATGATAAAGATGGAAGAGGATCCAAAATCAGAACAATGGCCAAGATAGGAGGTGTTGGTGCATTTATGCATTCCATGTTCATCCTGCCCTTCCTCTCTCTTTATTATCCCTGTTCAGATGACACACTAAGCCATGATGGTTAAGCACTTTGAGCTAAATGTTATGGTTTATCGTGTTGTATGAACCATGACTTGGCATGTTGTGTGAACCATTCCTAACCATGGTGGCTACATAACCATGGGTTAAACATGCTCAGTAATTTTTTGCTGCCAAAGGGTTAATGGCCTAACCATGGCTTAGTGTGTTGTCTGAACAGGCCCATTTTCACAACAACCCTGTGAGGTAGATTAGGCTAAGAGAGAGTTACCAGTCCAAGATTTCTTCGTGAGCTTTATAGCTGTGTGGATGTGAACTTGAGTCTTCCCAGTCCACATCTCACACTGTATATCCACTGAACTGGTTTCTCTGGGGGTAGTACCTGTATTATGATGTACAACTTTTGTATTTAAAGGAACCAGCAATAGCAAATCAAAGGAGAACATGGAATGAATTGTGGACTGCACCAGCTAGTGGTAGATGCTAGGACAAATCAGGCAAAAATTGACTGGTGCAAAATACTTCAACTCATTCCAGATTACTCAAGATATTCTCTCTCTCAGTCTCTCTCTCCCCCTCCCCTTTCAGATTATTTGAATAGTGTTGAATCAGCACATCTGATTTCCAAAGAAACCTTTGTAACGATGCAGCCTATATTTGCAGTGTTGGAACTTGTCCTACGAGAGCAAAGACACCTTTTGTGTTGCCCAGATACTGCTGTGAAAAGCAGTGATGAAATTCCCACTTGCTTTAATGTGGCAGGGCTGCATCCTAAAGCTGGGGATCCTTCTGGGCTGAGAAGCAGCAGTACGTACGCACACACACACACGCACGTGTGTGCGTGCACACACACACACACACACACACTATTCGGTTGTCAGCTTGAAGGCAGCAACACATACCTTTACAAAACCCTGACGAATAATTATTGACTTTCCTTCTGTTCCACCATCCCTTTCCTGTTGCTACCCTTAGATGCCCTTGGGAGATGGTACTAATGAGATGACCTGCTGCCACCAATATCTCTCTCTTCAGGATTATGAAATTGAGCTGTTCAAGTGGATAAAGTACAGAATTAGAAATGGTACGTCACCTGCCCATTCTAGCTACGTGCTTCCTTTAGATTTGGCTGGTGATACACCTGTTTTGAATAAACATACTTGCCCATTGCTACGCCTTAGGAAAGAATCTCTTGCTGTTAATGATGTTTTTCCAGTAATTCAAGAAGTGACCCATCAATCTTCTCCCTCTCCCCAATAAAAGCATATTAAGGAAGCAATTATCCTGTATTTGGATGAGAATTATTTCCCTTCCTTCCTTTCTTCTGCACCCGCCCTCTTCCTCTCCTGCCGGTTTGACAATAAAACAGGCAAATGGAGGGAGACTGTAACCTAATTTTTGGACCTCATTCTGCAGGTGTAGAGTGTAAGCTTTGGAAAGTCACATATCCTAGTCATGACTGCTGAAGAGTATTGCAATACTCAAAAGCCTGCACACACTCGCCAGTTGGAGCCAAGCCAATCAAATATGTAAGCATGCCTCTCTTTCTTTTGGGCTGGCATGAGAAATGGAATGCAGTCCTGATGTCTGAACAATTCTGACTCAATTGGATGACCACTGATTCAAGCGTCCCTTGAGAAATTAACTCAGTGCAATAAGCAGAAGAATCCTCTAAAAGGCCTGCCTCTTCCTTCTGTATGCTGCAGCTCTGGTACAAGTGCTAATGTTCTATGCACAAGTGATACTGCTAAGCAATAAAAGATGTGGGCATGTGATCAAACCAGATCCGCATTCCTGTACATTGATGAAAAGGGCTGTGTAGGTGTACGTGTGTTGCCTGACACAATGTGGTACAGCCTATCCTTTGGGAGTGGTTGCTATCAGTGCCTGTGACATACTTTCCTCCAACTGCGGTCTATTAAGAAGTGTGGACCACAGATGATATCAGCTTCTTCCTGCTACCTCAGCTAATGGAGGTGGGGTATGGGGAAGAACTAACTGGATTGGTTACCTTGATACACTGCCCCAAGAGCTCCATCACTGGGCACTGTATCCCTGGGGTGAAATGAGGGAATGTCAGTATAGGAAATGGCCTTATACTGAGTCAGACCCTTGGTCCATCTAGCCCAGTATTGTTGACACTGGCTTTCTAGGGTTCCAGGATGGAGTTTTTCCTGCCTCACCTGGAGATGCTGGGGATCAAACCTGTCACTGAACTCTGGGCTCTCCTGCGCCTGGTGTGTCAGATCTGAAAGCTATGAAGAACGTTTACACTAGGGAAATAGGCTGCAGGATGAGATAATTGCCTAATGCTATAAATGGCTTCCTGCTTGGGCAAAGACTTTTCCAAGTAACAACAGCCTTCTGGGCTCTGGTGTTTTCCATTATGTCCTTTGACTCAGATACTTGGCTTCTCTCTGTCTGCAGCCTACAGGTCAGCCCAGATATTTAGTATTGATGGTAGATGGTAAGGGCAAAGATGTTTGGGCGAAGGTGAGAGTAGGTTGTACATGTGATCAGGAATCTTGATGTGCTAGGGTTCTCAGCTATGAGTATACACCCTGTGTACTTGCCCATTGTCAGCTTTAGCCAAATGCTGGAGGCTGGGGTGGGGACAGCTGGCACACTCCCAATCCTCCTCCACATGTTCCCTGGAAGTGTGAATATGATGGTTCTAAGAACGCTTGCGCAGAGACTTGGAGATGACGTTCTAGCATTGCTGTTGCCTGAAGCTACAGACATCAGCTTTTTGTCATCTCTGGTCAAACAAGTTTTACATGTTTTTGCATCCAAAACTAGGCCCTAGAAATAGCAGTAGCAGTGGTGCAATAGGCATGCATGTATGTTTCTGTAAATACTGTATGTGCCTACTGGATAGTGTCCATAATTAGTAGAACTGTTTCTAAAGCTTTTTATAGCTTGCTTTTTCAGTCTGTAAAAAGATGTGCTCATATCCATATTTGCCCTCACATAGCCTTTTCTTTAACAAAGAGCCACATTTTTGTGGTTTGAAATTGACTAGACCAGAGGCTGCTTGCTTTGACTTAGTAAATAAATACCATTGCCTCACAGATTTATATGGGAAATGGTTGCAATTAGGAGCATGCTGTTTACAGATACACCAGTCTCATTTTCCTGTTTCTCTCTGCAAACATGATGGGAAGACACTTGATTTTTAAATTAAAGTTTTGTCCCTCAGGGGTAATTTCTCCAGTGGGTAATTTCTCCAGTCCCACTTCCTTGATATTAAGATTTGGGATCATACTTCAGAAGACAAGCATATCAAACACAACACAGCCTTCCCCAACCTAGTGCCTTTCAGATACTTTGGACTACAACTCCCAGCATTCCTAAACATTGACCAAGCAGCATCGTATAGCTGAGAGCCCTGGCTGGAGTTGTCTGTAAAATGGCTCTAAAATGAGTTTTTATAAGGAGTTCTAAAAGGAGTGTAAAAAAGGTTTTTTAATAGCCACTTTCTCCCTATTTATTTATAGGTTAAGGCTACATTACTCCACACTTGCCAATTGAACTCAATAGGCCTCAGTGTATAGGCTTCCACTGGGGGATGTTCAAAATATTTTCTGTTGCTAGAAGAAGCAAGGGCCAATAGAAAAGAATCACTTTCTATTATGTGAAATTGTTTATAATCAGGGCAGGCAACAAGGATAAGTGTGGTTGGGCACCTGGAGAGTGCCCACACCCCAGTATGGCCTCACTGAAAAGGCTATCCCCTGGAGTTGCTCCTCTTGACCAATGCAACTGGCTTGTTCACTTGCCTCTCACTCTGGTCCAGACTGCAAAAGTGGGAAGAAGAAGGAGCAGTAAATGCCTCTGCCTTCTTTCGCATTAGCCCTCTGCCTGTCAAGCAAGCAAGTGGTAGCAATGATGAGAAAGAAGATGAGCACTAACAACAGCTAATCACAATCATGGTGAGGTGATACAGCCAGTGTGGTGTAGTGGCAAAGTTGTTGGACTGGGAGTCGGGAGATCCAGGTTCTAGTCCCCATTCGGCCATGGAAATCCACTGGGTGACTTTGGGCCAGTCACATACTCTCAGCCCAACCTACCTCACAGGGTTGTTGTTGTTGTGAGGATAACAAGGAGAGGAGGATTATGTACACTGCCTTGGGTTCCTTGGAGGAAAAAAAGGCAAGATATAAATGTAATAAATAAATAAAAAAAGAAAGAAGGGGCCCCAACTTCAAAAACCTGGAGTTGGCACTGGTTATAATGTGCCCAGATTCAACTAAAATATAGTCCATGCTACTTTCTCTTTCTTTTTTAACAAAAGTTTATTTTCCTAGAACATCAGGCCACTTTCTCAGATCACAACTAAAATTCTGAAGTTTTTGGTAAATGAGATATGGATGTCTCTACCAAAGACTAAACTGTTCCTGCTCTTCTAAAATTGGATCATGGTGTTTCTATCCCTAAGCAAGAGGTGAAATAGACTTTCAGTATATGTGCCAGACCTCTTAAGAGTATTTTGTACTTAACTGTGCTGTACATACATGCTAAAAATAGGTTACATCCACATAGGTTACATCCACTGGCCTTTCATAAACTTGCCAGAAGAGACATGGCTGGAATTCGGAGGTATCAGTAGGGATATCCCAAGAAAATTCAGCTTCTCATTCCAGATAGCTCTGCTGTATTGTCCACTATAGTGTTCATGCACAAATGGGACAGAACAAATACATGTGGAATAAATGTAATGGTTTGAAAAAGTTTCCATGTTCCATTATTCAGTCATTAAAAGTCCATGGTTGTCAATCGTAATGGATAAGAGATCTCTGAAGTGGCATCTCTTTCATGCTGTTTTGCAGAGGGTTATAATTTGTAGTGCTAACGGCTTTTTATAGAGCAGTTCAGCTAAAAGGAAGTTACTAATCCAAGATACACAGCCATTTACCTGGAGCCAATATACATAAACCTTTTAGCAAGTCACCTAAACTTGTTCCATATTTGCTTGTTTTTTGTTTGTTGGATATTAAGAGAATCACTTGGTCTGTATCTTGGTTTTGGTTCTGGCAAAACCAGAACACATTTCTGTACTGTATTCTGCGAATTCAATATTTCTAGTAATTGTCTGCAGAAATCTTCTAATTCTAGTTTTCAAGATCTTTCCTGAATAGTCTGTCAAATGGACCAATTTGAGGAGTTATTTTCTCTCCTCTCTTTCTCTCTCTCTCTCTCATTCACATTCACACACACACACTTAATATATAGCATAAGGAGGAAAATGATAAACTCATTTTCCTTGTGGCCCAAGGAGATTTTACTAACCTGTACCTCTGGCAGTGAATGATGAGTAGGTGAATTCAAACATATTTTCTGTATCTATCAGCTGCAACGATCTTTTATCTCATCCTTGCCCCTTCTTTCAGAGCGCAAAGAGCCCACAATTTCACACCATTTTCAAGGGTAATGATTCCTGCTATTGAATGCTCAGGAAATGAAATATCTTTAGGGGCCACCAATGTTTATGCCAATAATATTTGATTAGGCCTAATTGGTGCAATGATTACCAAATAGCTCACTAAAGACGAAAACCATCGGAAATGTGTTTTGGGGCCCATTTTCTCATTTGGAAGTTGCCGTTCTCTTTGTCTACAGCAGGACATGCGTTCCTACCCCCAAAATATAACAACTGGTGTTCATGAGCAACAGAAACACATATACCATGGTGCTTATGTAAAGGAAAAGATCTTGCTGTCAGTTGCTTAGGGCAGCATAAGTGCTGCCTTTTACTAACATGCCATCCTATATTATTTCCTTGTGATAAGCATAAGCACAGCCCTGTAGACTCAGTATGTTATCTATGTTATTTATTTAGAAAGCTTTAATGTGCCTTTCAGTACTTCTTGCCCTCAAGATGGTGTACAGTATGCAGCCCACTTCAAAAACAGAGAGAACTACTGAAGAAAAGAATAATTAAGTTTTTAGTATTTTATTATTACACTTCATTTTGCAGGTGTACATCTCAATCCATATTTATACAACAAAAAGGCAAAAACTTATTATACAATCCTATGGTCTTTAAATATTTCTCCACCTACACACACACACACACACACACAGAGAGAGAGAGAGAGAGAGAGAGAGAGAGAGAGAGAGAGAGAGAGAGAGAGAGAGAGAGAGAGAGAGAAACCCATCATTATCACAGACCAAAACAAATGTTCCATTGGACTATTATAGCTTTGTTTTTGTGCCAACATTAACTCTATTCAAGTTACATTGAAAGTTTGTTTTGGGCAGGGGAGTTTGTCTGTCCTCACAAATTTATGAACCTGTCTGGGTATTAAGATCTGAAGGAGATGATTTTTTGAGGGGGGCATTACCCGGAGAGTCCAGTTTGTGGGCCATGCATGAAAGGGTTCACTCCTGTGTTGCCCCAAATTATGGAATGCATTCCTGCAAGAACTATGATTGCCCCCCATTTGTTTGGTCCTTAGAAAGAGTCTAAATACACATCTTTTCAATTTAGACTTTTAAAATGTTTCAATATTTTCTTATTGTTTTTAATGTTCTTGTTTTTATTAAGATTTTATTTTTTACCTTGTTGAACACTGCCTTCATTGCTTGCTCACAGATAAAGCAGGTTTATAAATGTTAATAATAAGCAAATAAGCCTAATATAACTGGAAATGTTTGCCATTTCAGCAGTATCCCATAATTTGTATGTCCATTCATTTCCTACATCTCATTTCCCTGCACCATCTGAATTCAGACTCCTTTGCTATGGTTTTAAAATGCAGGAGAACTTATGTGCTAGTTCTGATTTCAGTACAGATCATAAAGAGATCAGGGAAGAGTCTACGCTAGAGCCCGTTTTGTTTCCAAGGTATCGTTGTGTCTCAACTCTCACATTTTTCCTCCCCTTTTCTGAAAAGCCTATAAACCTTTGGTTGACCAATTCAGAGGGACGCTCCACATTTAGAAAAAATCCTGCAGCCTTACTGAGGCTTTGGCTTCCAGCGTCTTTGCAGGTTTAACAATCAGTGCAATACATGCACTTCCCCCCTTGTTTTTGTCACTTCCTTCCATATGCTTCATTTATACTGTCAGCATGGTGGTGCATTATTATGCAATTTCAATTTATTACAGCATTTTCAGAGTTTTATAAAATGGTGGATTCTTGCTTTAAAATAGTGGGAGAGGTTTCAGAGGTTGACGATGTCATGAAAAGGACCCACAAACTTCCGTGAGTGACCAACCACAAGTGTGCAATAAATCATTCATGTAGAGAAGCTCAAAGACTCCCTTTGGATCTAACAACAATCCCTGATGCAGCCAATATTTATATGGAAGATTCCATCACCTGTTGGAACTGACATAGCCCTATATCTCTGGGGAGCTTGATCGTTATTGTTTTCCCTGATGCCTCTGAGAAGACTCAAAGGTGTGTGGAGCTGAAGTTTTTCCTGTTTGGTGCCATTCAGTGCAGAAAGGGGTAGAAGTGACCTTCAGGAATGAGGAATGCAAGCTCTGGTGCTACAAGCAGTAGGGCTAGTAAACACTGCATCACAATATTGATATGTGAAAAAAATAAAATAAAGCACAGCTCATATAAAATTTGGATTGGCTTAGGGCAACCTAGTAAATTTTTAAATGCATCATGGTAATGGAGTTTCGATTAATTTTATGCACAATACACAATTTTTGCCTTAAAGTTAATCTGTAAGCTAAAATTAATGTGCCGGATGGGAAATAGATGGTTTTAATCATTAAACTGGCTACAATGGAGCAAATTACTGCTCCACCAAAATGGTTGTACATTTACATCTAAAAGTGGCTTAGATCCATCATTTTGTAGAGGAACAGAGGCTACAACCTTATGAGCTCTTACGCTGAATTCCATGGATATCTGCTGAGCAAATTCGAGCTGAATACTGGCATTAAGATCAACATAATTTATATATAATTTGTGCTTTGTCAAGTGAAGGTGATACACCTTCTTGGTTCTCAGTCCTTAATCTACTTTGATATTGTAGTATTATTCTTTAATATATCTGCAAGCTAGGTTAGTAAATCCTTCCAGAACCTTCTGAAATGATTACTAAAGAATAGCATCCCTCGTTCTGGGGCTTAATAACTAACTTTATTGTCCCATAATTGTAAATTCTGTTAATAATAATAGCACATGTATTCTGCTTTTCTTAATATGGGTTAACTTGGAACTTGATACTTTGTTCCTTTCTTTAGTTTAATGCTTTACTTGGATTTTACATGTGGACAATAACTATTCAATAGAAATTGAGAAAATAAGCTTTAAATGTGTCCACTTGTTCCTTTTTCATATTGAAAGCATCACCTAACTCGACATCTTACAAAGTGCAAGAGAAAACTGTCATTTTTATACTTGTAGTTAGCGGATCTTCAAAATTAGTTCCATTTAGATCTAGTCTATTTTCAGCCTGTTAGAAATTGAACATTACTTCAGAGACCCTCAGGGTGTTAAAATGCTATTAAAATTGGATATTGGATCTCTTGCTCTTCGGTTGCTTTTCCAGACCCATCTCTAAGGGTATACAAAGTGCATTAAGTCCTTCAGAAGAAAGGACCCTCCAGTTTTTCCCCTAAGGGTACACTCCTATGCATGTTTAGACAGAAAAAGTTCCTACAACTCACAGCATTCCCCAGCCGGCTATATTGGGTGAGGAATGCTGTGAGTTGTAGAATTTCTTTCTATTTAAATATGCATAGGATTGTACAATTAACGGTAAAAATAAATCACATTTCTTTTTAGAAGGTGTGTGTGTGTGTGTGTGTGTACATAAGCATGTTTCACAATATCTCTGTTTGAGAATCAGACATGGGCCTGTTCAGACAACACACTAAGCCAAGTTTAGGCCACTAACCCTTTTGCAGAAAATGGTTAGTGAGTATGTTGAAACCATGGTTATATAGCCACTATGGTTAGGAATAGTTCAGACGACATGCTAAGTCATACTGGCCCTGTCCAGATGGCACCTTAAACCATGGCAATTAAAGCTTTTTTTTTTTTTTTTGGCTAACCAAAAAGCCTTAACCACTGTGGTTTAAGGTGACTTCTGAACAGGGCCAATGTTTAGCTCAAGATGCTTAACCACCATGGTTTGGTGTGTCATATGAACAGGGTCATACTAATGTATACTAACATTTAAAGTTTCCAATAAATAAATAAATTCACTTAACTATGTGTCAGCATATTTCCAGGATACAAAACAATTACAATTGTAAACAAGAATTAACAATATTGTAGTGTTAGTCTTCCAAGATTCATAATATGCAATTGCTTAATTAAACTGTTTTATCAACCTCTGTAATACACACTGAGATTTTATATTCTACTGTCCGTGCCTTGATTGACATAATCTTCTGTCTACATGATTAATTTCCTTTCTCTTTATAAAATAGAATTCTAACAGAGTTATAAAACAGAATTCTGACTAACAAGTTGAGGAGCTTTGCTATACAAAATAGTAGTAGTAGGAAGATTTTAACCCTGTCAATTACATGTCTTAGACCATTCTTTCAGAAGGTGTGAGTAGAAGGAGTTCAGCCAAGTTGGTTCTAATCCATCGCCTCTGCCCCATTTTTGCTCTGACCTCACTCTTTGACTGGGTTTGCATGCCATGACAACCCACACTGCAGAATAAGCCACATAAGTGTGGTTGTCTTTGTCACCCTCCTTCCCCTCAGTTCTCCAGGTGATTCTGCCTCCTATCCCAGGGGACATGACAGCGGAAGCCATCTTTTGTGCAGCCATGTCCCCCGTTCCCCACACTGCTTGCAACCCTGGTCACAGTCAGAGTCTTTTTTCTCTTTTATTTGCACAAAATGGGGCCAAACTATTTTTTCCTCATTTACTGGCCCCAGAGAATGTGCACAAATAGCCTTTTTATTATTCTTTAATTATTGGGTTTTTGCTATCACTGTCAGAAATGTACAGACTAGACTGTATACAGGCTGGTTTGACAGTCTTCGACAGGTGGGGAAACTGGGTGTAGATCACCACTTAACAAGGTTATCCCAAGTGTTCAAAGGCTTGCCCTAAACTTTGGGGATGCCCTGCTTCAAATCCCCACTTTACTGAGTCCGCAGAAACTATTTTTCATAAAAAAGGACACCTCCATTCTTCTTTTTTTGCTCCAAATCACCGTAACCACATCTAGTTTGACAGCTAGGGGTGGCATGCACTTTTCTATGAAAAAGAGTTGCTGCTGATTCAGGGAGAGGTGAACTATGAGGAGGGCACCCCCAAAGTTCAGGGAAAATTTTAAATCCTGGCAATCTCCTTGCTACTGGGAAGATTGAGCACTTTCCCCCACCTGTCAAGTGCTCAACATCATCCACTTAGCAAGGAGATTCCCAGGATTTAAATGGTTGCTGCCTGATGCCCACAACCTATGATGGGTAGGCAGGTGCATCTGACACACAACCCACCTTGGGTACAACAACCCCAAGAACAAACCACCCTGTGGGTTGCTGGGGTAGCTTGTTGTCCATGCACAAGCCACCCTGTGGGAATTGGCTGGGTTTGGAAGACACAGCAGCCCACCATAGCTTGTCACCCATGATGAGTTGTGTCATGCGAACCCAGACTTCAATTGTTTCTGCAAAGAAAACGAAGACTTTGATCAGGACTGTAAAGGCTGCTCGATGTTTCCCGTCACTGAGGCAAGGGGGAATACAAAACAAATTCTTTAAACAAGGAGAAAAGGAAAAAGTAATTTGTTTCTAGAGTTTCTTTAGGCAAGCGGGTGAGGAAGAGGTTTGTAAACAATTCAAATTGCAGCAATAACCTGCCTTCTGTCTACATTATCATTTAGAAGGTGGTAGTAATATATTTAGTAGGAAATGCATATGTCAACTAATCTGTCCTCTTAGGAGAAATCCTAATTAGGATAAAGTACATTTGACCTACTCCAATTTACTATAAGTACTGTTCTGCAACACTGTATATTAAGCGTTTACTCATTCTAGAAAATAAAGTCAAGACAAAACTTGATGTACAACCTTGAGTTTCTTAAACCACACATATAACAATTCAGTATTCCATTTCACTTTCTGTTCAAGTCTAGGTATCTGGGTCCTTTGTTTCTATTTTCCTTCAGGTTATCATACCTACAGCATGGGCCAGTTCTCCCTTTATCATACATACCTGAGTATTAAACAATAATCGAGATACCCTATTTTACAAACTGATCTCTGTGTTGTTTATTTCTTACATTTTTAAAAAAATATTCAGCTTAATTGCCCCTTTTATTTACCTATTTTCGGTTGAAGCCAACATAACGTTCATTTCATTTGCTAACCCATGTTACTTTAAAAAAAAGAAGTACAAGAGGTGATGGTATTCCATTAGCAGCTGCATGTTCTTCTAGTGATTATACAAGTACATATGGCACAACTAGCACTCCTAAACCAGCAACACCCTGCCTAATGAAACTGTAAATTCTGAAAGTGCAAACTGAATCCAAGTATTGAATTAAACACATGTGCAATGGGCAGGGCTTCTGCAAGTGGAAAAACTTTGTGTTAGCAGAATAACACTGTTGGATGCAACCCTTCCTTTTTACTAATAGATTGTGACATGGTTTGCACATCATGCCAAGCCATGGTGGATTGTCACCATGAGTGATTTCAGGGTGGCTTATTCTCAGGGTGGCTTGTTGTGATACCCAAACCTGGCAGTGTCACTTCAGCATAGGTTGTTTAAAATGGCTACAGAACTGCCTGGTAGGAGTGGTGAAAACCCCTGCCAGCAACTCCTCACAATCTGGCTAACAAATGACAATAGTCAATGTACTTCTCCACTTCATCTCCTCCCTAGACAGCAACACCTTTCCCACCCCCCACCTTCATGGAAATTTTTGCAACTTGAACATTATTTTTCCCCACCTTTGGGGAAATTTGAGCAAATGTAACTTTAATTATTTCTTTTAATATTCAGGGAGATTTATGCAAATCTGCTAAAATGGAGTAGTTACTGTGTCTTAGCAAATATGCACCTAATCTCCCTGAAAGTTAAAATCATTATCCTCCTCATCCTCCTCAAAGTGTGTGTGTGTGGGGGGGGGGGGACACACATTAAGGATGTGCAAATTTCCCTGAAGGTTGGGAGGAAAAAATGTGAAATTTGCACAAATCTGCCTGAAGGTGAAAATAATTATAAATTTGCACAACTCTCTCTGTAAGTGGGAAAAAAATCTACCCAAAAACTTGTACTCCACTAATGAGTGCAAACACCACAGAGCAGCTAATTGTATGTCAGGAATATCATGGGTTAGCAAATGAACAACCAACCTACTGTAGTTTATTTTCAGGGTGGTTTATTGTGATGTGCAAACTCACTCAGTGTATTATTTTTTCCATCCTAGAACAAAGGCTGAACAACTAAAACACTCCTGAATAGATAAAAGCCAAGAAGGCAAAGAGGAGGAAGAAATGCAGATATGTTGAATATTTATGAAAGAAAAGAAAATAATAGTCACTAAAGAATGAAAGGGAGAGAAAGTCACCCCAATCTCTTTGGGGAGCTTTCAATATTTTGCCAGAAAGCACACTCACCTTTGCAATGAAAGTCATTTCAGAATAGGTTCGATACAGACCTGTACTCAGAAGAGCTCCACTAGCAGGAGAAAAAGGGTAAGGCAGTGATTTCCCCCCCTTCCCCTTCCACCTGTTCTGGGTGCCATCCAGATAGGGTGACCACTTAAGCATTGGCAAAAAAAGAGGACATGCATTGCACAAATGAGGAAGAAAAGAGGACACCAATTAGTATAATGTTTGCATGTGCACATTTATATGTATAGTTGCAAATTTGGAAATAACTATTATTTAAATAGAACTACAAGGCATCTCATCATAGTGGAGAGACTGACTATGTGAACTGTAGGCCTGCTCAGTTTGCTATCCAGGTGCTAACTGTTGATGGGCAACTGCAAGTACCATGCTCCCCAGTTCTTATGGTTCATTAGCTTTAAACCAGACTTGGACTGGACAGGTCATTTGTCACCTCTCCAAAGTAGATAACTGTCCTTTGAAAAGTAAGACACCTGGGCACCATAGGATGGGAGATGGTGCTGGGAGTTGAAGGGGGAATTAGAGAAAATTTCTTTCCCACCCCTTTCCTCTAGTGGGAAATCTACACTAGATCCCATTTCACCTTGTGAGCAGAAGTCCTTCCCTTTGCAGAAGGGCAAGTCCAGATCCATAAGCAGACTGATCAAGCATAATCAAAATATTTATTTATTATTGAATGTATATTTTTTATCCGCACTTCATTCTAGGATATTACAGTAGCATTTCAGAGGCATATAAACCAAAATACACCATATTGTAATACAATAAAATCATGAAACAGCATAATACAAACAAATCAAAAGCATAGGAACAGTAGAACAAAATAAACAAAACAGCACTCTACCTGTGGTGGAGTTAGGTAGTTTTAGACCCTGGACTTAATAGTCCTCCCCAGGGATTGAGGGCGGGGGTAGGGTTAGACAGCCATGTCGTATTACTTCAGTTGTGAAGAACACACTTGTCTCTTCTCCCTAGCCCCCAACCATCATTCCATGCTCTCCAACTACTTCCACAATCCTAATACATTGGAGCAATCCCCATCCTAACTTTTTTTTTTTGTCAAACCCGATAAAACAAGAAATGCTCTGTATAATGGCTACAGGAATAAAATGGAGTTTGCTTCCACTACCCTGATGCTATCCACATTTCTGGAAAAAGAACCATCTTGTATAATGGATAATATATATTATATGTATAAAAAGTAAAAATAAAAAAACTACCCCCTAACTACAACACATTTTTTTAAAAATAAAACAGAAGAATGCTGTGGCGAATATTGTTGGCCCCAGGTGGTCCCCAAATGCTCATGGTGTGCTGAGGAAGGGCCTGTTCTACATTGAGCCCATTACCTCCTGCTCTGGGGGGCAGGGCGGGGCATCAGGGGAAGGAAGTGACTTTTTTTATTGTAAATGGAAATTAGCCTCATTTATTTAAAAAATTGTAATTGTATAGATTCAGATGTTATGGCTTTGATCCATAATATACTGTGAATGAGGTATTCTCCCCATGATATCTGTTTTCCATGAGGTAACTAGCAAAGGGTCTCGCACTGCATTCAACGCACAGCTCCCATTTCAGAAATGCCCTTGTGCCTTGGTATAATCTATTTTAGGCCTTTTGGTAGTGCCCACAGCTTGAATTAAAAGCGCTGTAGCAGGATGTACTTAAGGAAAGCTTTTCTGAACCTGCTGGCACCACCTCTCTCTTTGGTGTGAGGCCATCTTTCCCCCTTGCCATGTAGCTAAATTCTCATGCTTGTTCCCACCAATGCTGAATTCATCACTGTGGCAAAGTCCTTTCAGAATCTTCCAGTAGCCCCCTTTTGCCTGTTTCTGATGAACTTGTGCACAGAGGCAGCCTTTGTTAGTGTGGGTTTGCTCATGAAATGGATGGCTTCATGCACCAGTGTGGGAGAATTCTCATCTATTCAAGACCATGTGCCAGGTGCATCCACTTAACCAACTCAGAGGAGCTAGTACTGCCTCGTCTTCTGCTGCCAAGAAAAGTATTTACTCTTGAGCCATGGGCCAAAAGGCAGAACAATAATTTTTAACTTTGAGGGAAAAGAGCGGAGGAGAGCAAACTGTCTCTCTCACACCAATGCTTGCACAAACCTCTTTGCTCTCAGTGGCCTATAACACTGAAGGCATTAAGTCAAAAAGAATGCAGGCACATGCACGTGCACAAGCCTGCTACAAAGCAAAGGTTCTTCTATACTGCATCACTGCCTTGGGACATAGTAAGAGTGATAAAGGGAAACAAAGGCCTAAATGGAGAAAGTAGCATTTATTTTTGCCTGGCCCACAATGACTACATTTGTACATGAACAAAATTGCTGGACCAAGATGACAGGCCTGCCTGATGAGAAGCCTGTCTATATCCCGTACATTAAAGAGGCATTGGGGTATTTTTGTTTTGTTTTTTCAAAGTTCATTCTTTCGTAAATATTGCCCATGTATTGATGCCAAGGTTACTGTCAGTTTAGGTTATCTGCTGAATAAATAAAAGTTGTGCATGTGCTGCCTGAGGGAAACGTTAACGTGTACCAGTTTTAAAAGGGGACTAATGTCCTTTCAGGGATCCTTCTGTTCATTGCTGCCTAATATCCTCTAGCTCGCGTTCACTTTTAACTTCTTTTCACATTAACTCCATTTGCTGGTATTTATGGTCAGGTTTGTAACTGCAGGGTATATAAAATCAGTCACCCACTCCCAATAATAAATTTAGATATTTTATGGGTTGTTTCCCCGCCTGAGTTTTACTAGAAAACTTTAACACTTATATTTATTTATTTAAAAAAAATCCTAAAAACTTAAGCTTTTGTCAAATTGAACAAACAGATCAGGAATTGGAACATCTAAACAGACTCCCACATGAATTGCAGTTTCTGAACATCATTTCTCTTGTCTGAATCCTCGTGTTGATGTCATGGCTAAAGAACTGGGTATTGTCATACCTACAGAAAGTTGACTTGTTAAAAAGATCATTCTGACACTTTTTCATGTAGTTATGCAACACTTACTCATGAAGTTATTAATGCCATTCCAGCTTGACTGCAGTTGTCCCTGTCTCCTTAGCTATTTTAGACAGAAACTGAACCCCCTTTGTTTCTGAAAGCTTTTAATGGTGGATTGAATAATCATGCTGCTGCCTCAGTTTCTACGCTTGTTGTCCTATAGTGTAGCAACCCCTTAGCACTGGGTTGTGGAGAGACCAAATTGTTTACTGCAAATCAAAGGGAAATAAGAGTTCTTTCAACAAATAAAAAGCATTATGATAGGAAGAACTGCACAACTTCCTTCCCATTATGCAGTACTTGCAGTACCATTGATATGAGCTTTGTGTGGTCGCATCTATGACTGGGAATAGATAAGTTGACTCTCAGGTGTTCCCCAAAAGTGAGTCCTGAGGATGACAATAACAGTAACTAGGAATAATGCTAGCCTTTTGCACTCAGGTTGATAATTTGACAAGTCAAAATGAGATTTGAATGGAAGGCTGCCCCTAATAAAGTATTACTTGTATTTTTCTACTTAAATTAAGTATTCATTTTAATAAATTTTGGTAAAATTCTCTTATTGTTCCTCATTCACCTCCTTTTCTCTTGAGTCTTGTCATTGAGAGTCTAAACATTAAGGCAAGGAATTCTTGGTTTTAAAGCAAAAGTATTGCAATTTCAAATGGTCTAAAAATGATTTAAAAAGAAATACAAATTTGTAGCAAATTTAATAGTCTGGACATGGTACCACCATCTGTAGAATCTGCTTATTATAGGTCTTTGTGTTTTGGTTGTAATCTTTGACAGGACTGTACTTGGATTGATTTCTCGTGCTCTGTCAAGAAAAGAAAGGGGGGGAAACCCTCAGAATCTTATTGGTGACCAATCTTATTGGTGAGATATCTTCACCAATATGCTTTACAAAAACCCAACAAAAGAGGCATAATCACTTACCAACATACTTGCCTGAATAGCCAAATGATTTTTCTCTTCTCAGGCTAGTCCTGTGATTTTTTTTAAAAAAATAGTACAAAGCTCATAGAACCAAATATTTTTGTGAGAAACAAATTCTATTAAATGAATAAATACAGTGTACAGAGTGCCACACATTCCAAATAAACATGAGAATAAACATGCTGGATAATAAGAGAGTGTGTATGTACCATCTTACACAATGACCCAACTCACTGAGCCACATTTTATCCATACTGTGAAACACCCCTACCGACAGATCATTTTAGCACTCCATCATATCTTAACATGTCTCTCTGCCTATAAAGAGTATGGAGAACATGGTGCATACAGACCATATGATAAGGAATGTATTCCAAAAATATATTAAAGCAGTATTTTGAATTATGCCTGGATGCCAGTGAGAAGAATCCTAGAACTACTACTACATTAGGAACCAGGTTTGAGCATTCTGAACCAATACAGTTGCTCCAGGAAGAGCAAATAAATAATCCAGCCTTTTGCAGAGATCATGCACAAACAAGAGTGATGTGTGAAACCATTCTACGATATTTATTTATTATTAAAATCATTTGTATCCTGCCCTATATCACAAGGATCTCAAGGCAGCATACAGGTAAAATCATACAAACAATATAAAACAATAAATATACACAGCTTAAACCATCAATAAGCTAAAACCAGTATAGAATTTAAAAACAATAAAACCAATTAAAACAATTAAAACTATGTATAGGCTTGGTGAATTTAGCGATCAAAGGCTTTGTTAACAAGCCATGTCTTAGCTTAGTGCCGAAATGAAGCCAGTGCTGGCACCAGTTGGGCTTCCAAGGGGAGGGCATTCCACAGCCGGGGTGCCACAACAGAAAAAACCGTCTCCTACGTCCCACCATAGTGTATATCTCGCATTGGTAGGACATGGATGAGGACTCCTCCAACAGATGTTAAGTCTCAGGCAGGCATATATAGGGAGAGGCTTCATTTGGTATGTGATATTTGGCTTCATTTGGTCTTTTCCAGCAACTGGCAGTCATGAAACACCTGATGTGATATTGATTCTGTTGACCATCTTGGCTAATGGGTTGCGTAGCTGTATCCTATATCACAAATGTTGTCCATATGACTGAATGAAGGCAGTTGAACACATAAATTTGCTCCGTTGCTTCCAAAATGCTCTAGTACGTTTATTGCTATCTTTAGGCCTTATGTTTAACACTATTATTGTACCTTACTCTTAAACACTGTGAAGGAAAGCAATAATATAACAGGGGAAAATTCAAAGAGGTAGCTATGTTTGTCAGTTATGGCAAAGACAAAAAGGACTCTTGTGCTTTAAGGAACCACAAAACAGTTGAATGATCCTGGCCCATCCAGTCTTCATAGGGCAAGTTTAGTGAGAAAATTATCCTGGTATGCTTAAGTATTTTCTAATAAAATCTCTAAGAGCATAGTCTTATTTTTTATAATAGTCACCCAATGAATTAAATCTTAGCAATTACTCATATGAGTTTTAATCAAGTAATCAATAAAATCTGCATAAATTTTCACAGGAATACAACAATAATTTTGATGCAAAAAAGAATGTATCTGTTGTTTGCAGATAATGCATATATGAATATATGAAAGAAAAGAGGATACCCCTGTTCTGCTGCCTGCAGTTTTTATAAGTACTTAAATTAAAAAATTATTCGCATATTATAAAATGTCTTCCCTGATTAATCAATACATTTTAATCGATGAATGTGAGCTAATATTGCAACCCTAATGTTATTATTCTCAATATTAATTTTATATCTTGCCTTTCAACCAAAAAATGGTGTTTTGTGTTACAAAGGCAGAACATATCTTAGTATACATGATGCACGTCTATACATTTTTGTAGACTGGATCCAAAAAAAATATTATTTCATTTTATTTGTGACCAGTATTCGTGCTATGGCTTTTCTTTATAGCTTCCTCAAAAACCACTGCCAATTTGAAAACAGCAGTATGATTGGAATGACACCATTATAAAAAGAATCTTCTTTCAATTTGATTTGTTACAGTACTACTAAGAATACTACTTCTCAAGGTGACCATGGTTTATGGAACATATTAATTCATTTGCATGTATGTAAATTTTAAATCACCCATTGCCTAGTACCAAAAAGTATTTTTTTAAAAGGGCAACTACAACAAGAACAGAAGAGCTTGCTAAAAGGATGAATAAAGAAGGAACAACTCCACATATTACCTACTTAGTTAAAAGTACCAGAAAGAAACATTAAAATTGAGATTTTATGTCTTCACCTGGTATAATTCTGAGAAAGAAATCAATATAACCTTTATTGAATATGCAAATTACAAGCCCTTGAAGGGTCTCCATTTGATTTATTATATCAGGTGAATATAATTATCCTTAAGTGCAAGGTGCTGAAGCAAAATGAGTCACTAAAGATGTTCTCAAATAAAAAAAAAATATCTGCAGGAAACAATCAATTACATTGGTTCAGCCATCCAATAACTATTGCACTTCAAAGAAAAATAGGTCATTGCCCCAAAAGATCTACAGTTTAAGGCAATCAACAATGGAGGACATTATGAAGTATCTAAGAATGTTTGGAATAATAATGCTGGCTGGGATACCTATGTGGCAAGTTCTGCATCCCCAAGGGGGCTTTGAACATGGAATATGACGGAACTCACTTGAAACTGTTGGGAGTTTCAAAAGCTCTCTGTGATATGGCATAAGGTTTTTGTCATTTAATGGGAGAATGGCAAAGGATATATTGGTCATATCCAAACGCATGGACACACCTAAAGTAGGCCTCTGGAGAATATAGCCCTTTCGGTATTGCAAATTTATTTCCTTAAAATATTTATATTCTATCCTTCAGTATTAAATCCATATTTACTAGCTTGCCCATAATCACAGCTATATACCAGACCTCACTACTACACTATAGTTTGATTATGTATTAGTCTGTGTTTTAATGCAAACTTAACATTCATAAAGTATAATTGGGTAAGTAGATTGGAATGAGAATGTTATTTAGATGTTGCTACCATATGAATTAGTGCAAAACAGTTTCCAAGATTTTGCAACAAACATATGTATTATAGTAAACTGTAAAAATAATTTAAAGACTAATTGTTGTTGTTTTTTTAAAAAATCTGCTATCAAACACTACCGGGAAATGTAAAGAGGAGTAAAGCAAGGACAGCATTATGTAAGTGTGGAGTTATCCAAACAGTCACTGTAGGAGTTAAGGGCAGGGAGTTGATTAAAAAAACAAGCATGCTGGATACAAGTGTGTCTTTTTTGCTTTTTTTTTTAATATAGTTTTGTTGCAGTCAGGCTGTCACATCAAAATTTGAAAAGCACAGCAGATTGCCAAACTAAAGTATCTGGAAGTTCCATCTTCGCAAATAAGGGGAGTAGATGCTCATTATGTTTATAGAGTTGTAATATTCTAGAATGAGGAACAATCCTTTAAAATAAGGAAAGTCCTTTAAAGTAAAAGACATCTGGCAATCTTAAATTACACAGTATATATGTAGTCTTGTCCTTGTTTCAACTTTCTGGTGGGCAAGGAGGCGATTTTTCTATATTTATCTGATGACGTGTGATTTAGCTCGGGCAGTCTTCAGTGAAAGAGTTGTTTAAAAGCACTTCAAAAAGATAAGATCAATAGTTATTTTTAAGCTCTATTTTACTCCTTTTGCTGGCTAAACATTTCAGACTATAATTTAATCAATTAATTAATAATAATAATTTTGTTTTTAAATCAATACTTCGTTAGCTGTTTAAAACATACACTATTGTCACCACTTCTCAAACAGTATGAACCAAACATCCTTAAAATGACAAATAAAACAAGTATTACTTATTGTTTATTTTAGTCTATCTGTAAGTATCTGCCCAGTAGTAATACTGTGCTTATATTTGATGGATATGGATGGCACCTGACATTTCATCAGATCTGTCATTGTTTTCCCTGTGATCAGAATTTCCAAAAATCTTCTGTTTCCACTTTGATTAAACAGAATTTAACAGAGAGTTAAAGGTGATGATTCTGTAGAAAGTTTGACATTTTCCCAAGCTACCACATGACACTAAATGTACAATGTGAAATAAGCATACCTGGAAATACCTTACCTTTACAGGATTCCTCTAATTTAGGTAAAAATCATTAATCTATTAGTTGGCATGAGCAACTGATTAATTCAGAGGTGGGAAACCTTTGGCTTTCCAGATGTTGTTGGACTTTAATTCCCTTCAGCCCCAGCCAGCATGACCAATGATCAGGGATGATGGGAGTAGCAGTCCAACAAATTTGGAGGAACATAGGTTCCCCACCCCTGTATTTATTCATTAATCAGATTTTTAGGATGTGGATTTTGAATCCAGTTGCAATCAAAGCTATAATTTTAGTGATGATAATCTATGAACATCTGATGATTCTGCTAAGATTGGTTTCCCAAACAATAAAAACAACTTGTATAATAAGAAATTTATATACTTATAAAATAACTTCAAGTATTAGATGTTTTGAGGTACTGTTGTCGTTTTTTAAAAAAAATCTTCATTAAACTTTGTAACATAACAATAAATAGAATAAACACCAACAACAGTACAATCTGTTCAGAGACATATGACAAATGAGAACATATTTACTAAGATATGGGGAAACCCTGTCGTACATTAGGTTCTACCATACTCAGATTAAACTTTTTCTCCAAAAACAACAACTGTGACATCAATGGCTGAAGATCATGAATCCCTCCATTCAGATGTGACAAAAAAGGAAACTGTAATACTATGAAATTCCTGTTAGTAGTGGTCTATTATGTGTGAATTTTCCAATAGCCCAATTTGCCAGATTTTGAGCCCTGAATTGTATATCCAGCATGGATTTTCTTTTCCAATGTTTAGCAATCTCCATATGGGCATCAGCTAACAAAATAATATATTTTTCTTCGGCTCAGAAAGGAGTGGTGGTAGTAAATACAAAGAAAAGCACTAATGGTAAATCTGGCATTATTATTTGTTGGACTACGTCTACATTTTTCTGAATATTTCAGACCAAAATCGTAGAAACAGGCAACTCTATCACATATGAATCAGAGAGCCTACAATCTCTCCAGCACAGGTTGATACATTTTTCAGTTCATATGGTATTGTTTCATCAGTATCTTGGTTACCTTAAATTAATAGATTTAGAAATCAGCTATTAAAACAAGACAACTGTTTGACTTTAATACGTCTTTATTTTAAAAGTGGATTAGATCTCAATGGGATTCTATATCATGCTACTTCAGGATTCTCGGTGTAAGAATAACTTGCACGGTGATGGTATCAACACAATACAACAATGAAAATACACTGATACAGGGTTAAATAGTCAAGAAAGATGATTTATACTGTGCAGCCACATTCTATAGAACTTAATAATCTTCAACTGCAAAAAAAATGTTTCTTTTATCTCTGAAGAACAGGGAAATAATGTCAAGGAGCAGAAGGCTAGGTCAACCTAGCAAAAGATCTATTGTCTAATAGCTTCTTTATTATAAATATTTGGAATTCATCCCTTGCAACCATTCAATATGAAGTGTGAGTAACTCCTTGAAAAGGTAAAACTCATCTTCCAAATATTCTACCTAAGCAGGCATAAGATGAAAAGAAAATCCAAGAAATAAAACACGTGAGTTTCAAGGATCAGTAGGCTTTCTATGGCATATGAACAGTACAAATACATACACACATAGTAAAATTAGGGCCAGCTCCATTACGTTAACCTGAAACATAGCAAAATTTACATTAATTCATCATTTAGCCAATGCGTTTTACTTAAGTTGCAAGCTCAATAACATGGGCCTTTTATTTTTATATAATGCCTACTACAATTATTAATGCTAGTATTCCTTGTGGCACAGTCGTATGTATATTTATGCAGACATAAATCCACTGCCTTCTAAGTATGTTTAGAATTGTAACTCAAAGTAGAAAAATAGTAAAGAGAATTAGATACATAACTAGATCTCTAAACATGCATGAAACTATTTTACAAACAATAAGATGCTTCATTTTATTATTTATTTATTACGTTTTTATACCGCCCAATAGCCGAAGCTCTCTGGGCGGTTCACAAAATTAATGTGTACATTAACATTCTATAAAACGAATCTACCTTCTACTGACAAAAATGTCTCTTTTATCTTTGAAGTAATGGAAAGTGGTGTCAACTAGCATAAGGAAAAAGGTTATTGCATGCTTATTGCATTCATCAGATTTCTCTTGACTGGCATGCTCTGCAGTTGTTTTAACAGCCTGTGCAAATTAATCAAAGAATTTGGACTGGGGTGGAGGGCATTTAAAAATCAAGCAAATGCTAAAATATCATTCTGTTTATATCTAGAGTTTTTAAGAATTAAGTTAATAAGGAAGAAAATAATTAACTATGCAACTTGCCATTTTTTTTTTTAAAAAAAGCTGATCTTCATATTACTGGATCCGTTTTATCCACAGTTCAGTTGTACTGCCTGGCTCTGGGCATTGGCTCCAAATGCTTTTCTGTCCTTCTGCCTGCAGATAAGCCTACTAGTAGTGAGAAGTGGCACAATTTGTCCACTTAAATAATTACTTTTAAGATTTAATTTTCTCAATAAGGTCTATGTGACCTCAACAGGACACACATGCAGTTTTAGGAATATTGACTGAATAGCTTTCTCCTGTACGTCCAGTTTTGGTGGCTCTTATTATTTCATCTCTACTTATGCTGCAAAAGTAAAACCCCATGAAAATCTTATTTTAAAACTCTTAGGAAAGTATGAGTATCCTCCCCTACCACTGCCACGACCCCTTGCCAATAATGTCTTCTTACAACCATCAGTTATTTTAAACATTTATTTATCTGAAATTTATTTTAAAGTTGTAACTCACTCTTTAAAAGACCAACCCCCTAAAATTAAATGTTTACACTTGGGTATTGTCCTTAGCATGTTTGCTAGGAATGTACTTAATGGAATTGTAGCACTCCTATGTTAGAATACTGCTGTGATGGTGGGGATGTTTCCTCTCGTTATATCATCATTATCTTCTGTTTAACTGGATGCCTGCCACTTTATGTGTAACTTATTTATGAAGTGCTTCCCCCACAAAAAAATTGGGGCAGATAAAGCACAAAACAGGCCATGAAACATATGGGCCTCTGCATGGAGCACCCTTCTGACATATTACATTATGTACATGGTGGAGGGGAGCCCACTGAACTTCTACTATGTAAAGCTGTGCACTGGCAAGGTACACGTATGAAGTGGGCCTCTCTGGTCAAATTCTTGTGGCTTGTGTTCAAAAAGATGTGATATACCAGCATTTGGGGAGATGTCTGATACAGTGATATTAAAAGCTGACATTATTTTGGTTATTTTAATTAAATATAATATTTTATCACCATTTTATTGTTTTACCTATTGGTTTTATTGTATTTTATCATGATTTTATCTTGTAACTGATTTGGAAATTAAAAAAATGAAAGCAGTAGAGACATCCCCTGAAATAAATAAATAAATTTTTTAGTGCTAGTCATGATCCTTTCCAGGCCTGCCTAGAGTAAGAAAGAGGCCATCACTGTATGATCTGCTGCTATACCAAGTAAATGTTTAGCAGCAGCACTAATTTGAGTATTACATTAGCCTTTAAGGACATTACAGACTGAAATGTTGAAATGGTGCAATATTTTATAATACAAATGAAGTTTGGATCATAGAAGTCCCATTATATAGTGTCAGCAAAATGAGTTTAGTTATACAAACTGTAGGAAGCTGGCAACAGTTCCTAATACTCCAAATATATAAATTTAATTGTGTATAACTGTTGGGCTATTTCCATTTATAATATTGTATCAACTCTATTAATATGTTATTAATTCCTGAGTAGCCACTAACTTAAAGCAAAACCCACAACAAATCTTCGGCCCTTTCTACACCTAAGGATTATCCCAGGAAAATGGAGGGAACGTCCCTGCCTGCTCCTGGGATCCCCTGTGTGTCATTTGCACGCACAGGGATGATCCTGGGACAATCCAGGGGAAAAAGGCAGGTGTAGAAACGACCTTAGAGAATCACATTTCATCTTCACTCATTTGTGAAATAACTTTAAACTATTAACAATCTGCCCAAATTTCTTCTTGGATGTTTCATAAGGATAGACCGTTTTCGTCCTCCTTCTCTCCAAACACATGCATGCATGCACATCACCAGTATAATTTCCATACACAAGTTTTGTACACAGTGAAGTCAAGTCCAACATCTCTATAGTGAAAGCAGACTGCCACCTATAGGTATAAGTAGGTCTTCACACACAAGTTGAGCATTAGAGTAACAGTCCCTTTTTACATACTGTGATGAATTCATTTTATAAGTACAATAGGGTACAATCCTCATATTTATATAAATACATATAATACTCAGTTTATATGTGCTTTGCTCTTCTATCCACTACAGAAATTAAATCTTTTAGGTAATTTTTTCACCTTCAAGATGAATAGAAAAGCAAGACGATTTAACAGAAACTTGTAATGTTCACTTTAAGAAGCAACCAAAAAAATATTTGTTCAGTATCTAGGCAAGATATTGATAATTGTCTATTTAATAAACAGTGTCTTAAAATTAGATAGACTATTACTTGATATCATACTCATTTGTTGACATGTTGCCTATTTATCACTTACATAACCATAATTTTAGTTACACAGTAAATATGTTTCCATGAAATCTGATATATGATCAAAGTATAACAATAATGGATAAAGGATAAATGGCTGCATTCCTTTGTCTGATTTTATATTAAATCTAGGGGTAAGTGGGGATCAAAGTGGTACATAACGCAAGTTTTGGTTATGTAAGTCTTGAGTATCGCATAACCAACCTATCAGCATATACTTTGCAAATGGAAATAGACATTACTATCCTGATTTATGACATTCTAGATGTTGATGAGGAAGATGTCAACATATTTCTTAATTATCTTGATGGATCACGGAACAATAAAATGTAAATGCAAATTACCCCCTTATTTTTTTACTGTACAGCCAATGAACTGGTCTATGCTACATGTGGCATTAACACGAACATCACTGGAGAATTTCCAAAAATTAAATCAAATAGCAAAAAGTGGCTATAAAATGCCAGGGCAATGTATTTGAATTTGTTTTGTGTGTTGTTGTTGTTTTTAAAAAATCAGCGTTGAGGAAGATTTTCATCTACTTTCTTCTTTACGATAAGTGCTACTGTGGGAATGCTGACAAGGAAGTCAGATTTAATAAAGTTTCAAAATTGTCCAGTGGTTATTTAAAAATATTTTAAAATATGCTGCCTTGAAAATGCCACTTTTATTTTTCACTTTCTTAATTTAGCTTTTTAAGCAACATAATATCTATAAAAATTGGTGAGTTTGTGCCGTGTGTGTGTGCGTGCGTGCTGCTCCCTGATCTACACCACCTTATTCAAAATTACATTATGTGCTATAACTTGCCTCAGGTGCAACTACACAATCTGTGCTGTAAAATGTGGGCATCATGTGTCAAATAATGACACAGAATTGGAATATAGCACTACCTATTTTAGTCAGTTTTCCCCACTGCTTTCTAGTCACTCAATTCTCATTTTCACAGTTGTTCTTCTTAATGGGGCAAAGCATTTCAGTTAATATTTGAGCAAAATTTTCCAGCTACACCATTTTCATAAATGTGTTCTGAAAGAATTCCACCTAGTTCTAATATTTATGTTTGAATCTGGCCCACCATCTTGCTGCTATGGAAAAAAAATTGAACGTTACGGATTCCATTTATTCTGTAATGTATCAACTTTAGAGAAAAAGTGACCAAATATGATGAAAAATAACATCCTTGACCATTATAGTCCTTATTTGTTTTTATATCTATGCAGCAAATGGCCTTCTTGGTGAATTAGTATAATCTACTAGAACAATTAGCAACACTTGCACAATACATTTGTTATACGCCAGAGCAAAATCCATACATTATATAACAGAGAACTATTTTCTGGAACAGAAGGAAAAAGTCCCCCAAATATTGACTAAATTACAAGTTAAAAGCCACAATAATACTTAAAAATGAACGCAAACTTTACTACAGTATGTTTTAATGAAGAAACATTTGTATTAGATTCAGAAAGAGAGTCAATGTGTGGAAAAGAGAGAACAGAATTTGGCCTTATATCTCCATGTGATACCATTAATAATCCAACTATAGAGCCTTCATTCTGAAGGCCGGTTCAAGAATAAGAGGGGGATATCCAAAACGTAGGCTACATTACCACAGAGAAAACCGATACTTGTTTCTGCCATGAGTCATTTTAAATGTAAATATTAAATAATCTTCCGAACTGTTTCTTGTGGGGTTTTTGTTTGTTTGGTTTGATATTTTCATCATTTAACGAAGGTGAAAGGTAACGGCCTCCTTTTTCTAGCAAATGTGGAGACACTGAATTGTATAGCATTTTTAAGTGGTGCAGATTCAATTCACGGTCTGACCCTAGGCTGCTATTAAGAACTATTTAAAAACAAGTGTTATTTTATGGTAACAGAATTTGTTATATGATATATCGTAGGAATCCAGTACCTTAAGATAAAGCTTAATGCTTCCTCAAATGCTAATAGTCGAGTGGTATATTAAAGTTTGGTACAACATGCTTTGTTGTGCTACTCCTCTGGAAACTGGCATTCTGTAGCAACATTTGTACTTTTATATTAACATCTGATTGTCATAAGCTAGATATGGTAAATCCATTTACTGAAGCAAGACTCTTTCATGCTTTCAAGTGTCACAGAATTCATCCGGCAAACATCTATATAAGGGTTCACATTTTAGAACCATCAGAACAGTACAGTGAAACAACCTATACATGTAACATCCGATAAATTAGTCATTTGAGCTTAACATCTGGCTTACTTTTCCTTGTTTATCAGGGCTACTAATTGTTCAAATGGTTTCTCTTTCACCAACAATATTTCTTGGTGGGGGGGGAGTTATTCTGGATGGATCTGTTATATAAGGTGAGTGGAACAGGCATGGGAGCAACTGTATGTACTCCCCATGAATTCCTGAAATTAAATATATTTAAACAATCTTCAAGGCCCTCATGTTTTATTTGTTCAGCAATATTATTTATTTATTGTTATAGCATTTTATATAGCAATCAGTGGGGAAATTAAGCCAAGAATTCCACAACGATAGCCAGAAAAGAAGTCAGTTGCATCACATAAATGACGGTTGGTGTAGCTACTAACACCGAGATTGATCAGAGGATTGCGATTCCACACTTGATTGCAAGTTTAATAATTATGAGACAAAGATATATAGATACAGAGATCTGGTATGAGGGCTTGGGTTCTTCTCAAGTACAATAATAATTTAACCTTCCATTTAAACATGATCTTAATTGCTGTACTCTTTAGATTATATGCATTTTAAAACACAGTATATTTTACTTCCAGTTTTATACCAGCTTTTCTAATGAATAATCTAAAAAAGGCCAAAATAATTTGGATCATTCCTCACTAAGACTAGATCTGATTTTATTAATACAGAGAAAATAATGCCCCTATTTAACCAATGCATTTATGGATTACCAAGCTCCAGTGAAGATCTGTTAGCCATGTCAGTTTTGTAGTAATTTTATAAGATGGATAAAGGGGAAATGAGAGTTATATCATGGTTTACTCAGCCTTAAAAGGAAACTATTAGCTGTTATATAATTATACATATTCCCTCTTTTTAGAAAATGTTTATGCTTGACATTTAAGGTATAACATAATGATGTTAAAATGTTCTTGATAGGAAAAAGATATAGGAACGTACTTTCTTACTTCCTCTTACATGCCATAAACAGAATCCAGATACATGTTTCAGAAAGGGCTGGATTTCCTCTTTTTTACATCAGTACTAAAGAACTAGATTGACAAACTGAAATGTGTCTGAAAGGGGACAGATTTGTTTAAACCAGCTAAAATTACTGGAAGCATTTTCCAAAATGAAGAGAAACAATTACAGTGCTCTTCCACACTAATATTTTCATATGCAGCAGGAGCGGTTTGCAATGATGATATTGTGCATCTGATCTGCATCATCTGTTCTTCCATCTGGAAATCAGTCTTGGTGCAGAATTGTGCTGACCTGTCATTGGTGAAAACTGTACCTAATTGAAGAGGACAAAATTACACCTCATCTTTTTGGAGCGCATCCAAACTGCAGCTTTTCATTCTTACAGTTGCCGTAATCAAAGAAAACTGGAGTGTGATCATATATTTGAAAGTGTCCAGGGAAAAATTTGTAGCTTTTTGGGGGGGACACCTGTATCCTCTCTGCAGGAACTCAAGCATGTGCACCACAGAGCTTCCCTGGTTCTGGACCAGTCCCTATCAAACATATACATTGGCACGGGAAGCAATATATCTCCTTCCTTATAAAACACCAGTCTTTTAATGTCAGAGGGTCTGGTCCTGGACCTTGATTCCTTCCAAAATTATGTCTGTCAGTGCTCAGAGCAGGGTCTTGCCAGTAGGGGCACTATTCATGGGTTGTGATAGCAGTATCCATAATTGGGATCTCAGTGTGTCTTAGGGTTGAAAGAAGATGCCAGAATCTGGATCTGTCATTACTTTGAAGTGCTAATGACAATTCAGTCCATTTCATTCTAGTATACTCAAGCTTCTTTTCTCTGATTAGCTTTTTATAGTTCGGGAGTGGGGCAATATCCATGTCCCTTTATGATCTCCTGTTTCAGCTGTCTACAGGCATCATCATACCATAGGTTATCCTTCTTCGGCCTCAAAATTTTCAAATGTCCTTTCCTTAGTAACAGTGGTAGGGGCACTAAAGTTCTGGAATTATCTTCTTAGTCAGACTGTATTTCTTTTGGTTGTCAAGGATATTTTTCTTTTGAAAAGTTTTATGTTCTTAGCCATTTTAAAGGTTATAGCCAGCTTTTACCAACTCTTATTATATTGTTTGTCCTTATTTTACTTCTGTTTGTTACTACTTTAAATTGTTCCATTGTTGCAATGCTTTTAGTGTTTGACTATTTCAGTGGGAGGGGTCTGGAGCAGAAAGGTTATATAAAAATCTAAAACAAATAAAAGAACATGTTGGAGAATACATAAAGATACGAAGGACTAAACTAACATATCTGATCCACAAAATTAGAGCAACAAGGATGTGTCTTTGTTGCGCTATAGAAATATATATGGGCAAAATCATATTAATTGGGTATTATGTTGCCTACATCATGGTTTCCACCATGTATTTCTCTTGAGTTTCTTTTTCTTGCTTATGCTTCTTCCATTGTCCAAAGTCAATAGAAGAGCCACAACAAGTCTCCACAATAAGAAATAATAATACAGAAAATATCCACCTCCAAGCCCTGTTTGAAAGGTACTTACAAATGTGGGGATCTTGCTTCATTTCATGTTTATAATGTACCCCCTCCCCCATTTGTCAAAGTTGGCTAAAAAAGAAGAAGATAGCCAAGAAGAAGGATGGAAACAGGCCTCTCCCTTTTGGATAGGCCATTGGCTCAGATTAATTGTTCAAGCAAGTTACCAAAACGAACATTCCGCAAAAAGAACAAGGGTCAGAAAGAATATAATTATGTTGTAAGCAATCCAAATCAACAATGCATCCAAAAAAATCCATCCCACCCCAACTTGTACAGGGGCCTTTAATGGTATGAACCAAGCATTTTTGATTTCCATCAGGGGAAAATCAAGCTTGTTAAGTAAGTGTAATTTTTCATTCCTATTGTAGAGGTTTTAACATGTGTATTTGTTGAATAGTGGAGGAAGATGAATGAAGTGGATGTTTCATCTTGCAAAGTACATGAGACAACATTTAAGGCAAGAAAGAACAACCCTTCAGTGCTTCTGAACCATTAACGAAAAAGTCAAGAGGTCTTTCATGATGTAATCCAATACAACTGAAAAAAAAACTTGTTAAAATTAAATATAAAAACTACTCTCCAGAAAACAGAGGGAGTGGGACTGTTATTGATTTGTGTGTTTTGAAATAGCAATTTCCTAGAATTAAGGGTTAGCTGAAAGAATGGCAGTCTAGCCAAGTGCCAGACCTATTCCATAGATGAAAAAAGTAAGATACATTTATTTAGGAGTTTTAGGACCACTTTCCACAGCCTGTGCAGATGTCCTTTCACATGTTAGAGTTTGTGCAGTATTTTTAATAACTGGACCGATTCATTTGCTTGGCACTATTTCATTAATAAGTATTTTTAAATGCTCCCAAAATACCAAACCCGCCACAATGCTTCACGTTGAAGTTATTGCAACTTCGTAAATAGACTTTACACAATATAGATCATGTTGCCACAGGCAAGCACTCAATACTAAAATGGGAGCTGCTCAAGTATGTTCTTAGGTGAATGTTCTTAAGTGAATTTCATGTTAGTCGGTCTCCTGTCTCCCAGTCATTTCCCATGTATTCCCCATTTCATCAGGGTTACATCCTTCTTAAATAGATGAGATCATCTCCGCTCCTCTGTCCCAGTATCAAACTCATCAACAGCATGTGGAAATATTATTCTCTGAAGTCACTTTTGAAAGGTCAGGTTAAATTATGTGTATTGCACTGATATCCTACCCAATCTGATAAAAGCTGTAGGAAATGTTTTAATTATTATTTAGGCTGGATTTTGGTGGTGGAAATGAATCTGGCCAGGTGTTAACTTCTGTTATGGTTTATCCATTGCACTATTTGCAGTTGGCTTTTTTCTATATGTTTTATGTTAATATGTTACTGTCCATTTGTAAACAAAAGCAGTACCAGAATTATTAGGTTGGCCCTAGCACATACTGAGTGCTTCAGACTGTGTTGTGCAGCTTCGTTTCTTCCCCCAAATGGCAAGATATAAGACTGACCAACCAGCACTTTGTAAAGGCATAGCACTACAAACAATTTTCCAAGTGGGAAGCTAGCTCTAAACACTGTCAGTGGTTGCAATACTTTCAATGTTTAAATGCAACAACATCCCTTGGAAGAAAGTGAGAGTGCCAGTTTGATTCCAAGTATGTTTACTCAAAGTTAAGTCCTTCAGTGGTTAATGGAACTTACTGGTTAGAATTGCAGCCTTACTGCCTTTTTGAGAAGCAAACTGACCATTTGAGTTTTATATCCGCACAAAAAGTCCTAGATCTAAAGATTATATAAGTTCCTGAATTTGGCTATGTTATGGTGACACAGAAAATCTAGAATCATTGGTATTAGTTGATTTGTTTTAATATTTGTTTATTGGTATTATTTGATTTGTTTTAATATTTGTTTATTTAAATAATTTATTAATGAAAGAGTGAAGGCATTATCCAGAGCCGGGCTTATGGTGAGCTGTTGCTATGACCTTGATCCAGCCATCTCTGAAGTCAAGGGAAAGATTAGTGGGCCACCATTGCAACTCACTTAACACTCTGGAGAGGGGGGATGCATGTTATTTCTATCCAGGCCTCTGAATAGACTGGCTACTCTATCAGATTCTGGGTTTCTCTGATGTTCCATACTGACTTGTTCAGCTTCATACCAAACAGATTTATAATTTGAGAAATGTTATCATCAGTTGAAGCCAGGCAAGATTCCAACCACCTGTTTTCTTGTCAAAAATCGTACTTGGGGTAGGGGAACACGGTTGTAGTCATAACATCCAACTTAGAAAAACAATTCAAGAAAAAGAAAATATAGGTGAAAAATCAGCAGTACATGGAAATGGTTCTAAATATTGTAATTATCCTTTGCTGGCAAAAATCATTTTCTGTCACATCTGGAAACACGCCTAGGCCAGCAAATGAAAGAAGTTAGTCTAGCTGGTGATAGCTGTCAATTGCTGGCTCTCCCTTTTTTAAGGGCTGTCCATTATAGTAAAAGGCTGCCTTTGATTCTAGAACATACCTGTACCACATTAGCCAATGCACAACCATTGCTTCTGAATACACCAGCTCCAGGAAATCCCACACAATAACTACCACAGTTCTGCCACATTCACTTGATTTAGAAAGTTGTGTGGCAACCAAACATTATGCTAACTGTTAATGGATATCCAACTGTTAATGGATATTGTACTGGCCAGTTTTTAGGTATATTTAAAACCCCGTTAGAGGAAATAAGATTTATTCTGTTATGCTTTGAGAACCAGCCCAGAGATAGGCAGACACTGGACATCAACATAGCGGTAAGCAGAAGCTTCCCTCTGAAATTAAATCGGTGTTTCATACTCAAACTAGATTGCTTGCAATGTTGTATATATGCATTCTTCATTTCTGGTCTATAAATCCTTTCCTCCAATCCTCCCAATTTATTTATTTCTGGTTTGTCTGTGCTTTCTGCAAAATATTCTCTTTATGGTTAGTTTGGGTGATGAATTTGTAAAAGAAGCTTTTACATCTTGTATCATTTGCTTGAGCTCCAGCTGCTAGTACTATATTATATGTCTGCCTGAGCTCAACGTAACATGAGCATCCATTCAGCCTGAGCCAAAGTGGAAACCAAAAAGCATTTGTTGCCATTCCAGATTAAGAAATTGCTCCACGCAGGCTTTCCTGCAAGCACTTAAGCTCCACTTATGTACCCCACCACCACCACCAAAAAAAAAAAAAAACCCCTGTCAGGTTTTCAAGCAAAGCAGCAGCTTGGTCTCTTTCAACACGTCTGAATAAGCCAGTATCCTCTTCCCTACCCTATTTTATAATACACTCAAAGATTTGATAGGATATACAATATATCTAATCCCTCTATCCCTCCCTCCTTCCACCCCCCCTCGACATCCACTTTATTATCCCAACACACAAAGAAACACACACACAAACACACATAGGCAGGTATCCATGTAAACAATTTCTTTACCTTTTTCTTCTTCTTTGCATAACATTCACTGCGTGAGACAGACTATTAAATCGCAGCAGTCTACAACCCACAAGCCATCGTTAGGTTGGTTTTGTATTTTTGTTTTGTTTTTTAAAACCTCCAAGAAAATTAACATGTGGAGTGGGGGGTAGCTCAGTGGAACTACAATCAGAATGATATTTATGCTGCATTTCACTGCCCCAAGGATCCTTAAAAAAAAAAAAAAAATCACGGGAGAAAACTATACTTACAACACACGCCTGCAAATCTCCTCCACGCACCCCCACCCCTTTACAACCTGATAGTACTACACATCGCACTGCTAGTGGCTTCCATTCGCTAGATACAGGATAACAAAAACCCATGCAAAAGAATCAATCAATTAAGTCTTTAATCTACGTTTTTAAAAGGTATTAGGATCAGACCGAAAAGATAAAATAAAACCACTGACATGGCATGAAAATATTATAATACACATGACAGACCTTTTATGCCTCTATGTATTTCCCTCCCTTAGTGACAGACGTTTCATTGGATTGTAGCAACAGCGCAAGCCTTGCTGCTATTGGCTGAAAAGGTCGGGCTTATCCCTGTTGGTAGGTAGAGGCAGGCTGCCGGCCTGGCCAATCGTGAGCTTTGTTTCCAGGAGAAACACGGCATGTATAGCTATTTAAATCCTACTACAGTGATGTAACCGATGTAAGCGCGCGCGGAGGGAGGGGGGCAAGTTTGGCTGTTGTAAAGGGCGGGGAGGGGAAGAAGAGGAGAAAAGAGGTTAGTAATAAGGCAAACTGAAAGGAAAATCTTGTCAGGCTGAATTATTTACAGTGCACGAGTTACATCCGAATGGAGACAAATGTAAGCGACCCACCATACCTGCACATTGAACCAAAATGTTAAAACCTTCTTTACACCCTCCCCTTCCGTAGAGGACTTTGTACAAACAGAAATATGCACCCACCGTCCCTAATGCTCAGTTAATTCAAAGGCACGATTATTCTTCCTGACACATGCGTTTTCCAAGCTGCCTTCTAACTTCTCTTTTTTTTAATCTACAATCACTAAAAAAAACCATATCTCTTTAAAATATAACGTAATGTTGTTGTTATGGGCTACATTTTACCAGAAAGGTTACCAAATATCTTTTGTTTTGAGGGATGGCCCCTGGTTTAAAAGATTGTCCCAGAGCATCACTGCAGACACTGGGGTAGCAGGCTTTATGAAGAATTATATTCTGAATACTGAGCCATTTCAGCCATTTCTCCATTGCCTTCTCTTCTGGTATTCATACAATGGGTGTATGCATCCCAACCCATCAGATAGCAATTTTGGCCCTCCTATTTTAACTTCCATCGACAGGAACTTTGCAAGAAGGACAAGATATGCATCTGGGAATTTCAAAACACAGTATTACTGAATTGGGTAGATGTTTTCAGACTGCATTCCAGGGCAACCCCTCCTTTCTTTTAAAGCTTATGGCAGGAGTTCTCAAATTAGAGGATCTGGAATGGTACATAAGCTTCCCTGAAAAACAACTTTATCCTCCATTACCAGTATGTGCAAGCTGCAGAAAAATATGGGATGTGTTTTAGATGTCACAGTCATGCTGAACAGCAGTGAAATCTTCTGCCCTGTGCTGTGGTTTTGTGGCGGAGACATGCAGGAATTCATTGGCAGAGCTGCATCACACCAGCGTTTTATCGTACTTTCGTCCTGCCTTGTTTACTGTTTTGCCCCGCGACCCTCACACGACATCGTCCCTGTGCTGCAGTCATCTTGCCTCTTCCCCTCCATTTTCTGTGTTTTTCTGGGGCAGGGAAAGTGCAGTATTTTTTTCTCCATGCAAGATAAAACCTTCCTTCCGTCCCCATGTATTGCTGTCCTCATACTACGTTGCAGAATGATCCTTCTTGGGGTTGTGTGCATTGCTGGCGAAAGAGGAGGGCAGGGGCGGTTCTCCAGTCCATAGAACTGCTCAAGTAGGAAGGGGGAGGGAGGGAGCCAGAGTGCGCGAAGACCCTACACAGAATGGAGCATCCTCTCACCTCTAGAGGCAGAAACAGCGCCCAGCCGATGAAACACTAAAACGCTAAAATGCTAGACAACAAAACCAGGAGGGGGGGAGGTGCCCATGACCATCACAATGTCCATCAACTGCAAGAACCAATGAACTGGAGGGGGAAGGAGAAGGGGATGAGGTGGGCCTGGCACAATAGCAGAAGAGCGAACAAGTGAAAAGAGATTTTGCCAATACAATGGCGATACTAGGAAGGCATGTGAAAAGGACCAGTGCTTGACATGCTAATGAAATGGAGGTGGAAACCATAGATCACACCTGGAAAAAAAGTAGGTGTGATGGACCCTAATATCTAAAAGTAACAACCCTTTGCTGGGAGCCACCAAAAGGTCACAAAGAAACGAGCAAGCTTCCAAGTTCATCAAGACTCAATCAAATTGGATGTTAAGCAAAGAAAGAAAAATAAAAGATGGAGAGAAGAGGGGAGGAGAAGAGAAAATGATGTTGCAGGGGGAAAAGAAAAATCGTTAGTCTCCACATTGTAATGATCTTAATATGGGATGGGAGATACAAACTTACAGCACAATCCTATGCATATTTTATTCTGAAATGAAACTACTGAGTTGTGTATTGTGTCTCAACACACTGGGACCCTCAGAAGTAAGTGACACTAAGGTCTGAAGCTTTAAACAGCCAACAAACGTTGGATGGTTTAATCAGGACCGACCCAAGACATTTTACTGCCTGAGGCAAAGTAGCAAATGCCCCCTTACCTGTCAAGTACCCAAAACTCACCTAGTTATTTTGGAAAGTGATATGGAAAATCCCACAAGCACCGCCTCTCATCCCTGGCAGTAAAATATAATAAATCAAATAACTAACAATTTGCTACCCTAATTGTAGAGCTGGTTCTGTCAATTTTATTGTCTCTGGATTCATTGAGGCTTAAGTTTGTTGGGACTCTTCATCCCATAGTACCCTCTAGACTCTCAGCCCAATAGAAGACCTGAAATAGATTAGTCTGCAATCAGGAACTTCTGGAATCATGGCTAGAATCAAGGGATGGATCCATCATAATCAGTATACTGGGGTATCATGTACTTTTAACAACTTAGGGTGTCTCTACATTAAGAGAAAAACACATCTTTACCAGGTTTTCTTCTTCTGGAGGTTCAATTTAGTTATCTTGACTAGTAGATCAGTTCTCCTTGAATTTCCATAATTATATTTGAAAACCATCTGAGCTAGTGGTCACATGAGAAGACAAATGCCAGGTCAGTGAATGGGAAAACAGCTGCTATCAAGGACTTGATCCTGGATGAGCATGCTGACCTGGTCTGTATCACAGAGACCTGGTTAGATGAAGCTGGGGGAGTTAATCTCTCTCAGCTTTGCCCACCAGGGTTCTCTGTCCAGCAGGCAAGGCCTGGGGGGCGGGGAGGTGAAGTGGCAGTGGTCTATCAGGGTTCTAACCTCCTGACAAGGTACCCTGTCCCACAGTCTACGGGGTTTGAATGTGTGTATCTGAAGGTGGGTGCCTGGGACAGAATAAGGATTCTGTTAGTGTACCATCCACCCTGCTGCTCAACAGTCTTCCTTCCTGAGCTAGCCGGGGTAGTCTCGGGGTTGGGGTTGGGGTTAGAGTCCCCCAGGCGTGTTGTCCTGGAAATTTCAACATCCATGCTGAGGCTGCCCTGTCAGGAGTGGCTCAGGACTTCATGACTACCATGCTAAGCATGGATCCATCCCAAATGGTATCTGGCCCCACCCATGCAGATGTGCACACTTTGGACCTTGTTTTCTGTGCTGGATTGGGTGAGAGTATAGGAACTTTCTATAGTTCTGTTGTCATGGACAGATCACTACCTGGTGGGGTTTAGACTTTCTGGCACTCAAAGCCTCTTCAGGGGTGGAGGACCGATTAAGATGGTCCTCCCCAGGAGGCTGATGGATCTGAACGGTTTCCTGATGGCTCTTGGGGATTTTCCTGTTGCTTCAGCAGGCAATTCTGTGAAGCCCTGGTTGATCTCTGGAATGGAGTAACGACCAGGGCAGTGGACACGATTGCTCCTGAGTGTCCTCTCTCACGAAGTGGAGCCACACCCGCCCTCTAGTTTTCCAGGGAGCTGGCGATGATGAAACAAGTGAGACGGAGACTTGAGCAACACTGGCAGAAAACTCAGAGTGAATCCGATCAAACACGGGATAGAGCCTATTTCAAGACCTACTCCGTGGCAACATGGGCAGCAAAATATATTTTTTCTCTGCCACTATTGCGTCTGCAAAGAGCTGTCCAGTGGAATTGTTTCGGGTGGTCAGGGCCCTTTTACACACTGGCCCGCAAGAGGAGAATTCAGACCTGTCAGCAGCTTGCTGTGACCAATTTGCCCAGAACTTTGCAGACAAAATTGCTCGGATCCACTCTGACTTGAATGCTATAGTTAACACACACCTACTGGATGTAACTTTGGCACCTACTTGTCCAGTGTTATTGGATACTTTTCAGTTTGTACAGCCTGATGATTTGGACAGGGTCCTTGGAGAGGTGAGGGCCACCACGTGTGTATTAGATGCTTGCCCTTCCTGGCTTATAAAAGCAGCCAGAGGGGGACTGGGTGAGTAGAGTGGTCAATTCCTCCCTTTACTAAGACAGGGTGCCAGCCTGCTTGAAGGAGGCAGCGGAAAGACCCACATTGAAAAAGCCCTCCTTGACCCCCACCGTATTGGATAATTACCGTATTGGATAATAAGTCTCCAATATTCCATTTTTGGGCAAAGTGTTAGAGTGAGTGGTGGCCTCCCAACTCCAAGGATTCCTGGATGAATTGGATTATCTAGATACATTTCATTCTGGCTTTAGAACTGGTTATTGGACAGAAACAGCTTTGGTTGCCTTGGTGGATGACCTATGCTGGGAACTAAACAGGGGGAGTGTGTCCCTGTTGGTTCTGCTGGACCTCTCAGCAGCATTTGATACCATTGACCATGGTATCCTTCTTGGCCGCCTTGCTAGGATGGGACTTGGAGGGGCAGACCCAGAAAGTGCTGCTGGGGGTTCCTGTTCAACTCCTTGGTCATTGACCTGTGGAGTCCCTCAGAGTTCTGTTTTGTCCCCCATGCTATTTATCATATACATGAAACTGTTGGGAGAGGTTGTCTGGAGTTTTGGGGTGCAGTGCCAACAGTACGCTGATGACACCCAACTCTTCTACTCCTTTTCACCCAATTCCAAGGAAGCTGTTTCTGTGCCAAACCGGACTGGATGAAGGCAAACAAATTGAAGCTTTATCCAGACAAGACAGGCTTTTGGAAATACTCTGCATGTGTGTTAATGTATTGTATTTTATTTCATTTCTATTCTTTCTTAATCTGTTACTGTTTTAAAATTTATTGAAATGTTTTTAATTTTACTGTGAGCTTCATTCTATTTTAACTTTTGTAAATTTGTATTTATATGTTTTAATTGTACATGGTTTAAACTTGTAAACTGCCTTGGATCCCAGTACTGGGAAAAAGACAGGATATAAATATAATAATTTATTATTCTCATTCTTATTTATTTATTTATTTATTACATTTATATCCTGCCTTTTTCCTGCTAAGGAACCCAAGGCGGCATACATAATCCTCCTCCTCTCCATTTTATCCTCAGAACAACAACCCTGTGAGGTAGGTTGGGATGAGAGTCTGTGACTGGCCCAAAGTCATCCAGTGGGTTTCCATGGCTGAGTGGGGACTAGAACTCGGATCTCCCAACTCCCAGTCCAACACCTTAGCCACTTTACCAAATAATAATAATAATAATAATAATAATAATGAAACATACCAATACACTTCGAGCGTCATCAGATGAGCGTTTTATCACATGCTTGTTACTGCCCACTCATGGTGTTTCACGGGTCCTTTTGGTAACAACGTCCACCTTTCATGCATCTCCCACTCCTTCTGGCCATCTTCCCATCACAAAATAAGACCCCAGTAAGTCTGACTTGCCATGATCTCCTGCTGCATGAAGGAAAAGCGGCGCAATAAAAACGCCCACTGAATGGGCCACGTGGTCTTTGTTTACTTCCCCTTTCTTCTCTGTGAGAAAGAGGAAATATTGTGCAACAGAAGCAGGGACAGAGAAGCGACAGTAGGGAACCATGATTCCCCACACACACATCTGATGAAGCCCTCCAACTCAGTTCCACCTGTCTTCTGAAGCCACTAAGTTCCAACACTCTTGGTTGAAATTGTGCCAGAATTCTGTAAACAACAATTCTGTAACTGTTGCTATGTGTTGAACATACTTTGCCCTCATTTTGCTCTTGTATTCTCTATACGTTGTAATATTGAGAAGACTTAGTGCCATATTGACACTTCTGAATAGCTGAGTTTGCAGCAGCAGGTGTGCCAATAAACCAATATAAAAATAGTCCTTGTCTTATCTTTGCAATGTTTAGTGTATGTAATTGCTTTGTAATGTAATCTGCTGCATGGACCTCAATGTAATATGCATCACCTGGATACATTGGTGTTTTAAAAAACTAATCCTTGTTTGTCAGTGTAGATTTATGGTGTGATATACTACAGTTAATTCATGAGCAATACAGGATTTGGAAGTAAAATGTGAATGAGGTTTGGTCCCAGATTTTAGATATAAATATCATTTATATTGTAAGAATAGGCAATTTCTTCAGCACTTAAAATCAAGCCAAAATGACAATAATTCTGATGGCTTTTTCTTCAATTTACCATTTTTATTTTTTTCGGTATGTAATGCAGGTTTTATTACATTTTTGCATGCATTTGGTCAACAACACCATTATGCTGGCATAGATATATCACTGTTACTGTGAAATACTACGTTCTCAGTGTCAAGTATGGCTAGACATGGTCGTTCTTGGGATGCTTGAGAGACAGCCTACAGTTTGTGAGAACCTTAGCATACAAACAGGAAGACCAAGCAGATAAAATGTTTATTCATAAAGGGGTTTCCAGGACACATTCTAGAGATCCCACCTGTGTCATGACCCCCAGCCTTCAGGCCTTCCAGTGTGCAGCAAAGGCTTCTGATGAGGCAGAGGCTACTTCTTTGGGGTACGACAGTCAGTGCCTTATTCAGGGGCCTCCCAGCTAGAGCAGTCTTGCCGTCGTCCTCTGGCTCAGAGGGTGAGTTACTGGCAGAACCTTCATTTCCTCAGCCTTGTAGACTACAAAATCATTTGAGGCCCCTTTAACAATCCAGTTGGCTCCTCTAGGAGCTGACCAAACTACAGGCTTCTGTCTTAACAATGGTGTTTTGGCGCCGCGAGGCACCTGGCTCCCACACTTGTGTTCCTTCCCAGCATCTGCATGGGAAGGAATGCAAGTGCGAACTTTCCCCACGGCGCTGAGCACCGGGAGGGATGGGGCAGTGACGAGGCAGCCAGAGGAGGTCGAGGAGAGGGACGTCGGGCACCCGAACCACCTCTCCTCCCTCTAACCTCCCTCTGGCTGCCTGTTCCTTCACCCCCACCCTGTTTTATTGGTTTTGTTTTGTTTTTTATTCTCTGTATCTGCGCAGCTGCACAGATACAGATAATAAAATTTTAAAAGGGGGGAGGAATGGGCCCCATTCCTCTCCTCCCCCTCCCCCATTTTTAAAAAATATTATTTACCATAGGGCTCTCCTGAGCTTCTGGAAGTCCGCCCCCTTCTCTGTCCAATCCATGGTGACCAATCAGGGGGAAATTATCAGGAATGCCAACAGGCACACTGTTATAATTAATAATATTTAGTCTGTTGTTATATCTTATTGTCAAGGCATCGTAAGAAGCAACTATTTGCCTTTTTTTGTCATCTTCACAATTTTGTATATTTGAATTGTTCTACTTGATAGTACTATAAAATAGAAGTCATTAATTTGACTCTGTATATTACTACTGTTTGTATTGTTAAAATTGTTATGCAGTTGTGTGCCTGTTGGCATTCCTGATAATTGGTTATTATCAACTGCAGCCTTCGTGTGTTTTGGTTGACCAATCAGGGGGCGCCATGGGCTGTGAGAAGCTTCTGCTGCCAAAAAAGTCGGGATAAGTGCCCGGCTTTTTTTCAGCGGAGGTTCTGGGGTTTGCCCTCAGATGGCTTCACAATGGCGGCTACGTCATGTAGATGACCGGCCGCTACTGCAAATCCACCCCAGGGCAAACCCTTTGTGTAGACATGCCCTAGGTCTTGTCAGCCTACACAAGGCTTCAGTTGGCTCAGGCAACATCCTCCTATTCTTCTAGTAGGAGTGAGAACCCAGTCGGAGCTATATAGGGTCCTTCTTTCTGCCTTAATCCATGTTCCTGCCTTGAACTTACTATCAGCTTCCCCTGTAAGCTTCAAGGGGACTCTGGAATGGGACAATCTGTCATTATAATTGATTTAAAGATGTGAAAGGCGTAGCTGAAGCTCCTTTTCATGTCTCATCCCATCCCGGACTTGTCACATCCTCTCTTCACACCTGCTAGAACAAACAGGATTCTATAATATCCTCTCTCTGTAATTCCCAAACTCTGTGCTGGGACTCAATAGTGTGCCACAAGAGAACTGTTAGTATGCTGTGATAATTAACTGGAGGTTTCACAGAAGAGGCTGCCCACTGTGTTTTTCATGATTCGCTATTCTGGCCTTGCCTCCTTTCAGTCAGCTGCTAGGAGTGAAAAGTTTTGCTCCATATCTACGTCTGATCTAATTGGGCCACTCTGTCATCCCCAATGAAGAGACAAAGCAGAATTCTTCACCCTCCGAGGAAAGCATTATTTATTTATTACATTTCCATCCTGTCCTTCCTTCAACAAGTTCAGGGCTGCTTACAAGTTGTTTACTCTAAGGGTGCTTACCATTTTATCCTCACAGCAAACCTGTGACTTGGGTTATCTATGAGATCATGAGGCTCACTCAGTTAACTTTATGAGTGCACAGGGAGATGAACCCAGGATTCCTTGGTCCAAATCTAAAACTTTGTCCTTTACTGGATCATTGCATGAGTTCATTCAGGAAGCAAATAGGCTCCCCTGTAGGTGTGTAATTCTGACTCCATAGATGTGCCTCCCTATTTAATTGCAAAACAAAGTTTCCTTCAGCCATCAGAGTCTGGGAGACACTGCCCTCAAACTACATACAGAGAGAAATTAGCAAGGAATTCCCATGCACAAGAAAAGGAAGGGCAGATTATGAAGTATACTTTCGAGAACTTCTTCAGACGGGGAGAAATTTCATTCCCTTACCACGGCTCGGCTTCCTGCTTCTCTTCTGCTTCTTTAATTACAAGAGAAAGAGAGCAGCGTCCATGTGGCTTGTACAGGCTCAATGCAATTGAATGGGATAGTGCCCTCTAGTGGGCATTTTATAGCACATCTTTGCCTGCACATGGCAGGAAAACCTGACAAATATTGATATATCCCAGAAAGTCAGGTTTTCTGAGGTTTTATTTTTAGCGCTAAAATAGAGAAATGGAGCAGGAAATGCACAGGAGGCTGACAGCGTCATCAGAATGACCCACGAACATCCATGAATAGCCAGTAACAAGCGTGCTATAAAACACTCGTTTAAAGAAGTCCCAAGTGAGTCAAGGGATACTTCATTAGACTAACAGCGTGATCCTATACATCAGGGTCTGCAGCATTTTTGGACCTGTGGTCACATTTTGGAAATTAAAAAGTTCCTGTGGGCACCACCAGAAAATGGCTCTCATGGAGGATATAGCTAGTCACATAATGACTGTGTGGGAACCTGGCTTGTCAGAAGTGAGCTAAGGAGATGACGGGGGAGAGACTGGGAGTAAGGGGAGAACAGCAAGGCAAAGGGGTAGGGAAAGAATGAGAGAGGGTAGGAGGTGGGGATTAGATGCGAGGTGGGGGAAATAGTGAGGTTGGAGGCTGGGTGGGAGGGAGAAATAGCAAGGAGGAGAGAAAGAGCAAAGCTTGTGGCTAGAGAGGAAGATAAAGAAGACTGCCCTAACATTTTCCAAGGTTTTTGTTTAAAAAAAATTGGAAGGGGGCAGGGAGAGGAAAGCTTCACGGCACTATTGGAGGGCCTGCAGGTGCTCTGGTGTCCATAGGTGCTGCACTGGGGTTCTCTGTTATACATACTTACTTGGAACCAGTGGTGCACCTACCCTCAGGGCCAAAGTCCAGGCCCTGCAGATCGGGGATCCCCTGCCGCCATAAATGACCATCCAGAGAGCAGCAGGTGATGGAGGCAGTGGCAAACAGGTCTGACATCAGCACAGGGGCCCACATTAGCATGACAGCGATGCTTGCCACAGTATCCTTTCTGTCTTGTTTTTAAAAACATTGGGCAGTATCCAATGGTAGTCCTACACAGAGTAGAGCCATCAAAGTGAGCAGGCCTAGTTCACATAGGACTACCATTGGATGCTGTTCATTTTATCAGGGGAGAGCTAGGTGAATATGTACATGGCTCATTTTATTATTTTTAACTTTAAAAATATATTATCCTTTACTAAACAAAGTGACACTTATTCCCAAATCCTAGCATCAGGGAAACAGTGAGTAAAAGAAAGTACTCTCTTCACACAGTGCATAATTAAACTGTGGAATTTGCTGCCACAAATTTGGATGGCTTTAAAAGGGGGTGGATGGATTCTTGGAGGAGAAGGCTATCAATGGCTACTAGTCCTGATGGCTACTAATCAATGGCTACTAGTCCTGATATCTCCAGTATCAGGGGCTGGGGAACATGGGTGGGAGGGTGCTCTTGCACCCGTGTCCTGCTTGTGGGTTTCTGGTTAACAGCTGGTTGGCCACTATGTGAACAAAATACTGGACTAGATGGACCCTAGATGGACCCTTGTTATGATCTAGCGTGGCTCTTTTTACGTACTTATGTTCAGAACGCAGAACTACACGTTCTTGGAGTATTTAAGTTTTTATAAGGTTAGTTTTTTGTTTGTTTTGCTTTAATGTGTTGAGAATGTAAAAGCAGCTGTAATTAGCATGGAATTGTGGAGGTGGTAGGGAGAAGAAAATGTGTGCTTCACACCTGAAGTAAAGCCAGGACCAGCACCACTATTAGGCCAACTAGGCAGCCGCCTAGGGTGCAGACCTCAGAGGGGCACAGTGCTGCCCTTTAAGGGTCACAGTTTATTAGCTGTTTTAAGAAAAAACATAATAAAAGGAAAATATAATAGTTCAGAAACTCTTCTTGAGCAGCTGAATTGAAGTTGGCAATTTTGCGGGTGGGGGTGCAAGTAGCTCACCTTGCCTACGGCGCAAAATAGTCTGGCACCGGCCCTGAGTAAAGGACTTGGCTGTCTAAAGCCTTACACCCCCACCTCGTCTACCATTAAGTTCAGGGTCTAAAATGACCTAGCTGCATGACAGCTTAGGTATAGGACCTGCTGTGTTCAATACAGCTTACTTTCAGGAAAATGTGTACAGGATTTCAGCCTTAGGCACATTACAATATAAAAATGTCAATTTTTATTTAAACCTTGAATACATGTCCAAATGCATGTTTCATGCAAAATCCCATAACAAAACCCAGGCATTTCTTTCCTTTCTGTAATGCAACATTGAAAGTTGTGACTTGGAGTGAGAAATCAGCAAGTGGGGATACACTGCTTAACCTTATCAGAACCCATCACACGATTTGCATAATTAGCAAATAATTTGCATAATATTCAAAATTAGCTGCCTAGATTTATGGAACTTGAATGTGAATAAAAACCAATCAGTCACTGATCCACATGAGCAAACATCTTTCCTAACTGGCAATTCTGTGGCTTGCTATGAAAAAGGCTTTTATTTATTTCTCCAACTGTTTTTCTAGACAAAGAATAGAACTCAAATAATAACCTGTGTGCTTCATTTTGAACAAAAAGCATCTTCTTCCAGCACCCTACGGAGATGATTCATTCATGGAATAGCATAATAGGTAAAAGTAAAAATAGTTGAGGTACCCTTTTGACTTCAGTAAAAGAAACAAAAAAAATTTTTTTTTACATTTTTTTTGCAAATTAAATTGCATTTGGAAATAACTACTCTGACATTTAGTTTAGATAAATACTTTACCCTTCCCTGGCATCAGTTCCTCAGTTTAACTGAAACATATGCTGCTTCCATTTGCATGATCTCTCCATGAAAGCAGTTCACATCTCCATTTATAGAAATTATATAAACCATAGAGGCATTTGAAGAATCTACTTCTGCCATAATGCACAGACTTTAATATTTTGCCACTTTTATTACTGCCTTTTTAAAAATGGCATTTCCAGCCATTAAACGATTATGTCACCAGACAAGTACCAATACTGGTGACAGCCATCATGAAGGCTTAGTGTTGTTTTAGGGAGTTTTTTTTTAAATGTAAAAATACTTCAATTCCAAATTCCACTTTGAACTGGTGATAGGTTACAGTTTATCAACTTTGTGTGTGCTGTTCATCCACTGTTCACGGTTTAGCTCCTTCCTATCTCTCCTCTCTCATCTCACACTATTGCCCCGCTCGTGCTCTTCGTTCCTCTGATGCCATGTTTCTCACCTGCCCAAGGGTCTCTACTTCCCTTGCTCGGCTTCGTCCATTTTCTTCTGCTGCCCCTTACGCCTGGAACGCTCTTCCAGAACATCTGAGATCCACAAGTTCAATCGCAGCTTTTAAAGCTCAGCTAAAAACTTTTCTTTTTCCTAAAGCTTTTAAAACCTGATGTTGCATTCTCTTCCCCTCCTTATTGCTTTACTATGATTTTATTAGAATGTAAGCCTATGCGGCAGGGTCCTGCTATTTACTGTTTTACTCTGTACAGCACCATGTACATTGATGGTGCTATATAAATAAATAATAATAACAATAAATAATTGCAGAATTGAGATCCTAGCACTACATGAAGAGCATTTCCTTTACTGCTTTTCTGCCACTTAACCTATAGGTGGCAGTGAAGTGAAAAAGTGGTTTCTTTCACTTTCACAATTAAATCCCGCATTTCCCATGCTTTAAAGAAAAACTCACAGAAAGTGCTCATTAGACACAGAAGCTTCTAAAGAACCCATAAACAACTGTGAGTAGGGAATGCATGATAAATGCCATGTGTAGAAAAGCCCTTACTAAAGGCTACCCTGAATTAATCTAGCCTTCCTCAATCTAGTGCTCTCTGGAGGAGATGGACTACAATTCCCATGGTGGAGAAAGTTGAGCTAACCAATAAGAGGGGACAGACTATTCAAGATATCAAAAGGAAATTGCCTAACGTCTGGGATCACTGAGATGATAGTGACTTACTACCTTTGAAAAACTAGTGAATATTAAGTAAGAACAATTATATTCGGAGCACATGTGTTCCGTATTTATGCTGATTCTAAAAATGTTTTTTTTTAAATCTCTTTTGAAAAGAGGTCCAAACTAAGTAAAATAGGTTGCCTGTTCACACGTCACAACAGCCAACTGTGGCTTAATTTAACTTCAAGGGCTATCGTGTCATGCCTGAAGCCCTCAGGTGCCATTTTTGCTTTCTGTGGCTTGTCATGTCATGTCATGTGAACCCAAGTGGCGGCAGCAGCCCTGTAGCCAGGATGGGGCAAATGGGTAGGCTGCCCCCTCTGCCCCCTGGGCTTCGCTTCCACCCCAGAATGCTTTTGGAAAATTGTCTTTTTTAAAATTTGTGAAATGATAAACAATGGCAGCCTCCATTTAAAAAACAACAGCTTATTTTAAGAACAGGAGCAATTACCGAATAGGACCCTGTGAAAAATTCATTGAATAAGGAAAAGCCTCATCTTGAAAAACAAAGCAAAAGTGTGCTCGCTCAAGACCTTCCCTGACTGAGGGTAGATTTTTCATGATCACACCCACCCTATAATTATTTTTGTGATCCTGTAAAAACAAAACAGGATAGTAACATGACCCTTGAAGAGTTAAATATTAGAATGTTGTACCGTATTTCTTCAATTGTAAGACGCCATCGATTGTAAGATGCACACTAATTTCAGTACCATCAACAGAAAAAAAACACACCTAAGGCACAACTGCGATTCTAAGACACACCCCATTTTTAGAGATGTTTATACGGGGGGGGGGGGGAGTGTGTCTTAGAATCGAAGAAATAGGGTATTATGGACTAGAGTTAGACTTCACCCCATGGACTCTCCCTTGCTCTGCTTTTTACTTTTAGTTGTATTGTCTATCCAGCCAGCAATAAAGAAGCATGTTTGTTTGCCTACAGTAAGAAGTAAGAGTTTGTTTATTCTGCAGTTATGATGAGTAGAGGAGCAGGATTGGGGGGTTATTGTTAAAGGATGCAATTAAATGGTAATTTAAAGTGATCTAAAAAAAATTATCTACCCAAAGTTACTCTCTACTCTTTTAAAGCACTAACAGTATTCTCCATCATAGTAGCTATTCCCCACTTTTTTCCCCTTAAGTATTTGATGGCAAAGGATGAAAACAGCTCCAGAGGAATAGAAACAGTGCTGTGCACACCACAGTCAGCTGACTGGCTGGCCGGCCACCACCTATAACTCAGGCCTAATTTCTGATTTTCCCAATGTGTGCAGCTCAGCATGAGGCCTTCTCAGGGTTTCTGGGCAGAAAAATCAATGTAGCAACCAGTAAAAAAAAATTCAGTTGCTTCACACAATTAGTTTCCAATTGCTTCGTTAGTCCCTTTATATAGCAAGCAGTTAAAACATTTTCCCTTGATTGTCCAACTGAAAGGAAAAATCTAAAGGTCAGAAACAAATCTAGAAGGAGGGACCCTCAAGGAGGAGTTATCAATCACATGTATTTATTTCTCTCTGCCCTTCCCTAAACTTGGAGACAGTCTACACGCGGGGCAAGCCTGGTGGTGGCTGTGGATCTGCGCCCGCCGGTTAGATGCTGCAGGTGTAGGTTCGCAGCCACCATGGGGCTTCCTCATGATGCTCTATTTTGAAAAAGCCAGGGATTTACCCCAACCTTTTCAAAGGGAGCGACGTCAACATGGCACTTCCACCGTGTAACGTCACTCCGGGGCCAACCCAGGGGTGCTGCTTGGTGGAAGGTGACCAGCGATAAGTTGTCTTCCACCGGGAAGAGGGCAGGGGCGGCTCTGGGACCCATATGGCCACCAAGAAACCGTGTGTTCCCTCCTCGGTGTTTGGATTACCTGACGATGCCCCGGAGAGGGAAAGCATGGGGTTGAGGAGGGAGGTGCTGTGAAGACAACCCCTTGTAGTATGGACAAGTTTGTTTTCCATGTGGAAGCTAAAACTGAGATACTTAAACCAGCATCAAAGCCAGCCCATAAACTTACTATCATTACCGAAGTAGTTCAGTTCATGAAAAATCAGAACACAGGGACAGACCAGAGGTGAAAGAGGACTGTAACGATAGGGAAAGTCAAGTTTTTGAGTCTGGTATTTCTGGGTATCTCTGAAAAAAGGGTGAGGCAATTCAACAGATTAAACTTGATTTAATCAGTTGGGGATTGGCTGGCACAATGTTTCTCCCACCCATAATGTCCCACCTAGAGATGTGGGTGCCTCACCTAACAAGGAAGGTTGTCTACTGGGCTGGGAAGCTGGGGCTGTTTGAGGGTTAGACAACCCTCAACCATAAAATAAGCCCTTGCTTGCCAGGTTTGCCTAACAGGACACATCTCGAGTGGAAGTTGCATATTCAAAATGGCAGCTGCACTTGCCTGCATGTGCTGCAGCCTTACCATGGATTAAATAACTCACAATGAGGCTATGGCCCATGGGTTAAAAAAACCCACGGTGACTGTAGTGTCTTGCAAACAGCCCCAATGGGTTGGATCCAGTCTTAGTCATACTTACAGTAGACCCATTCAACTTGCCATCACAAGTAAACTTGACATCACTACAGCTTTGCCTCACAGCAAGCCAAGGTCACTTCAGGAAAGGCAGAGAAACCTTTCTTTCCTCCCTCCGGACTTCATTCTCAGACTACAGTCACTGCTGTTGGTGCCCTAAAAATTCTCACCTTAAAGTTTGTCATGGCAGATCACCTACTTGATTTGTCCATTGCACTTGAAGTGGCTGCTAAAAATAGCCTCCTCATACTATCTCGGTTGTCAGGAACTGTTTTTTTTTTTTTTTTTACTGCCATTAGGAAAATACATGAAGATCTACAGAATGAATGGACTAGATTCATCAGCTACTAACCATATGGTCTTCCTCTAAATATAGTTTGATTATGTGATGGGAAAAGTTGCCTTAAAAAAAACCCAGCCACAATTAATCTTTACATAGGGTTAGTCATGCTTAAAAATAGACCCACTGAAATCAAAGAGACTTCCATTTCAGTGGGTCTACTCTAAGGGTGCTTCAAGAGGGAGGGCTAGCACTGACAGTTAAAAGACATTGTGCAGCTATTCTGTCTTTTTTCCCTTAACAGATCTTTTCTGGTAAGAAAAAAAAAAGCAGAAGAAGCAGTGGGAAAATATGAGAGGGATACAAATGGAAAGTGATATTGAGCTTCTCTACACACAGGAAAAAACCCACACCTTACTGTGGCTTTTGTCCTCGCAGTAGCCCCACCATCATGATGCGCTCCCTCACACACAACCTCATGATTTATTCCCTTCTCAGAAAGGCCCCATTGTGTTTTTATGAGGCAGCGCCATCTAGTGGTGGAGAGATCCTACAATATCCAGATAATACCAAATGCATGATTTCCAGGGAATAGCACGGGAGAGATCCTGGCGGTTGACAACATTGTATAATGGACCCACGAACTTCTGTTAGTGGCCAATCAGAAGTGTGCTATAAATTGCTTATTTAGAGAAGCTCATTGACTGGACCTCCTGTAAAAGCCTCATCTGGAAACACCTTTATATTATTTTATTACTAATACTGTTAGCAAAGAGTTTTCTTGACTGCATTTTAATGGATAAGTGCAGCACCAACAAGCTAAAGTTCCTCTCTCGTCCTGCCAAACCCAATTCTTAGAAAAGTGATAATAGTGTAATGCTAAGAGCATCAAGGGCTTTTCTGCATGAGGCATTTATCATGCATTCGTCATTCCCTACTCACAGTTGTTTATGGGTTCTTTAGATGTTGACATCACCCTCCAGTTTTGCTTCTGTGTTAAACAATTTTGGCAAGGTTTTTTTTAGAGCAGAGAAAATGCAGGATTTAAGTGTAAAAGCAAAAGAAATCTCTTTTTTCCCCACACGTGTATTGTATTGTTCCACAGTACCACCGAGAGGTTATGTAATGGAAAAGCCGGAAATGAAACACTCTTCATGTTGTGGTTGGATTTCAATTATGCAATGAAACTGAAAGTAGATACAGCGCATTAACAGCCAATTAACAGCCTTGTGTAGAAAAGCTCCCACTGGGAAAAATAACCCTTAAATCTAGGTTATCTGAAGGACCATCTTCTCCTGGCTACCTGTTTGGATTATCTGTGGAGGCCCTCTTGTGTTCCAGCATCCCCATAAATGTGTTTAGTTGGGAGGGGCCAGGGAGCAGACCTTTTTAGTGGCTCTACCTTTGAAACTCTCTTCTCCTTAATGACCTTTTGGAACATGATGGAAACCTTCCTTTTTAGGAAGGCATTTGGATTGTAATTGGTTGATTTATTGATCTAATTTTAACTCTCTCTCTCTCTCTAATTTATTTATTGCATTTCTATACCACCCAGTAGCCAAAGCTCTCTGGGTGCTTCACAAAAGTTAAAATCAAATACGAATCGATGTATAAAACAACAGTATAAAAATATACAGATTTAAATACAGTTTTAAAATAGCAAAGTTAAAAGACTAAGATAATAAACTGTTAAAATACTCGGAAAATAAGGTCTTCACCTGGTATTGAAAAGAGTATAACATAGGTGCCAGGCAAACTTCTCTAGGGAGCTCATTCCACAGGCAGGGTGCCACAGCTGAGAAGGCCCTCATCCTGGTAGCCACCTGCCTCACTTCCTTTGGCAGGGGCTCACGGAGAAGGACCCCTGAGGATGACCTTAGGGTCCAGGCAGGTACCTATGGTAGGAGGCGTTCCTTCAGATAGCCTGGCCCCAAGCCGTTTAGGGCTCTGAATGCTAATACCAGCACTTTGAATCGGGCCTGGACCTGGACTGGCAGCCAGTGAAGCTGGAAAAGGACTGGCGTAATGTGGTCTTGTTGGACAGTCCCTGTTAACAGTCTTGCTGCCCCTTTTGTACTTTATTTTTTTAAAGTTATTTATATTCCAGTTTTCGACTTAAAAGTATCAAAACATTGCTGGCAAAAACAAACTGTCCAACTGATACAGTAAAAATGCTTGTATGCGACAATGGACTGGATGAGGGCTAATGAACTGAAACTCAGTCCAGAGAAGACTGAGATGCTGTTCTTCTGACTTGATAGAGTATGTTCAACCTGTTCTGGATGGGGTTGCACTCCCCATGAAGGAGCAAGTTGGTAGCTTGGGGGTTCTCCTAGAACCATCTCTGTCACTTGAGGCTCAGGTGGCCTCGTTGGCATGGAGTGCCTTCTACGAACTTTGGTCAGTGGCCCAGCTATGCCCCTATCTGGACAGGGATAACCTGGCTTTAGTTGTCCATGCTCTGGTAACCTCCAAGTTAGATTACTGCAATGCACTCTATGTGGGGCTGCCTTTGAAGACGGTTTGGAAGCTGCAGCTTGTGCAAAATGCAGCAGCCAGATTGATAACAGAAACCAGAAGGTTTGAACATATAAGACAGATTCTGGCCGGCTTGCATTGGCTGCCTGTATGTTTCTGAGCCTCAAGGTGCTGGTTTTAACCTATATAGCCTTACACGGCTTGAAACCACAATACCTGACAGAACACCCCTCCCGACATGAACCTACCCGTACACTACGCTTAACATCTAAGGTCCTCCTCAGGTGCCTACTCTGAGGGAAGCTCAGAGGATGGCAACAGGGGAGAGGGCCTTTTCAGTGGTGGTCCCCCAATTATGGAATGATCTCCCTGATGAGGCTTGCCTGGCGCCAGCATTGTTATCCTTTCGGCGCCACGTCAAGACTTTTCTCTTCTCCCAGGCATTTAACAGCATATGTTGAGCTTTCTAACTGACCCCAGATCATTATCCATTTAAACAGATATTGTCTTTGTATATTATCTGTTTTATGTTTTTATGGTTTTTAAATTTTGTATTTATATTTTTCTAAATGTTCAGGGTTTTAATCTTTGTAAACCGCCCAGAAAGCGTCAGCTATGGGGCGGTATATAAATGAAAATAATAATAATAATAATAATAATAATAATAATAATAATAATAATAGCAACAACAACAACAACAACAACAGCAATGTGATAATAGCAGAAAAAACAATTTAAAAACAATTAAAATAAAATAGATGTATTTATTCAACACAGTTGTATGCCACCCAGTTGACAATGTTCTTTGGCTGGCTTACACTATCATTAAAATATTTAAAATACAAATATCAACAATAAATAGGTTTAAACAAAAAATAATTGAAAGATTTAAGAAATCTTAAAGAGCCTTAAAAGACCTTGGAAAATAAAAAGGTCTTTGCCTGGTACCAAAATGACCCCAAAGAGTTTTGTAGGCAAGCCTCCCTGAGCAAAGTATTCCACAACGAGGATGCCACCACTGAAAAGGCCCTTTCCTTACTAGCTACCTGCCATACCTAACTTAGTTGGGGCAGCCAAAGAAAGGCCTCTAAAGATGATCTCAAGGTCTGGGTAGGTAAATATGGGAGGAGGTAATCCTTCAGGAAATGTGGTTCCAAGCTATTAAGGCTTTTAAAGGTCAGATCTGGCACATTGAATTGGACCTGGAAATGGACTAAAATCCTGTGCAGATGATGAAATTTGTGTAATATGTTCAAATAGTTTAGTTCCAGTTTAACCGTCTTGCATCTCCATTCTGGACTGACATTTCTGGACCATTTTCAAAGAAAGCCCCTGTAATATGTATTTCAGTAATCTTGTCCAATCAAATAAATCAAATAAAATTAAATAATAAAAGCAGCCGATAAAAGCACCAAGGTTTCAGTTAAAAGCCTTGGAGAATAAATTAAAAAAAGGGTCTAGACATGATGAACAAAGAGCAATAATATTGGTGCCGCACAAACTTGACTGGACCAGGAATTTCACAGCTAGGTTGATATCGGGGGGAGAGATCCCCTCTCTCTCTGATAATCACCCAATTAACTTGAGAGCAATTTATAGCAGGCTCATGATTGGACACTCACAGAAGCTTGTGGTAATTTTGATGCCATCATGAGCTTCCTGCGTGTCTCCCGCTTCTTATTCCATTTAAAACTTGGATATCCCGATTCTACTGAAATATCTCAGGATTTCCTGCCATGTGCAGCTGAAGTTGTGCTACAAAATACCCACTAGAGGGTGCTGTCTCATTCAAGTATATGAGCAGGGAAGTTTTCAATTACAGACCACATAGTCCCTCTCCTCTGGTGTAATTCAGCTCATTACAATTGTGGAAGAGAAGCAGCAGGAAGCAAAGTGCTGGTAAGCAAACACGATTTTCCTTTAATCTAAAGAAGCCCCTTGAAGGTCTTCCAAAGTAGGTCTTAAAAATAAGGCAGGTTCACATGGGTGTAGGCAGTGTTTTAGGGAGCTTGTTCCCAAGCCATTTAGGGTTTAAAAGATCAAATCTAGCACCTTGAATTGTGCCCAGAAGCACAGCGGAAATCAGGAAAGATAATTTAATCATTATTGTATAAGGTTCTTGTGTACAAATAAGAGTGAAAAGAACACACACTAGGCAACAAAGATTATCTGAGGAATATGTTGAATGTTTCACAAGCACTTATACGCAATAATAATATATGACATCCATATATAGGTTGCACATTTCCTGCACTGAAGACATTCTGTCAGGGTGAGCTTTGCATAGTGCAAGGCGAGAAAACCTTTCAAGATGAGTAATGATTCTAAAGTCTTTTTCAAAGTTTTCAGGAGCATTTCTTTATGGGATAATCTTTAACACTTGTAATGCACAGAGTAATAAACAGCTGCTGAGATTGATTACATGCCTCAACTTTGCTTTGACTATTAATCAATTTCAAAAGCCATTTATTGCAAGTATGTTTCAAAGTGATAAAAATGGTTGGTGTTTCATAGCAAACTATAATATCAAGCAGTCGGTGTGTGTATTGTGTGTTTGTATTCATTTCAGAAACACTTTGATGTCGTTTGAGGATTTCCTAGTTGACTCAGATTGTATATTGAAGACACCTACTCCTGTAGTGAGTCACCTTTCTAGAAACAATATTTACAATACCTTTATTAGGACAACAACAATGAAGACCAAGAAAGGAGTGAGCAAGCTTTTGAGTTCTTCAGAACTCTTCATCAGGTTAGATGTTAAGCTAAATGGGGTGTTGGTGGGGAAGCTGCATTCAAAATAAGGAATTATGATATGGTTTTCATAGGTGTGCACAAGGGGTGTGCTGGGTGTGCCCAGGCACACCCTAATGTCTCAAGCAATAAGCACCAAATTGAGGGGAGCACTGAGTAGCGATCCAGAGGGGGATCCAGACACAATGGGAACGGTCCTCTGGCTGCCCTTCGGCTGCCACCCCTGACAATGTGCTATTGCTACCAGCAGCAGGAGCGAAAAGAAATCACTCTGCTGGGAGCCTCTCTGCCGGGAACCATGCTTCAAACAGACCAGGAGGAGGGCCCCTGAAGGCTAATATCACCTCGTAAGCCCCATCTTCAAATTATGTATTTATTTAATAGATTTATATACCGCTTAATATATTTAAAAATACCTTCTAGCAATCTGTGACAATAAATCCCAATAGCTCCCATAGCTTTCATTTTACTTTTTGATTCAGACACACATTTCTGTTAGGATGATACACTTGTTTGAAACTGTCGAGGCCATTGCTCAGCATGGGTTTAGGAAAGGACTACTCTTTTGTAGAGCACTGGGATTTTTCTTTGCCAGTATTACATACAATTATGGATAAGGCCCTGATCCTGTGTTTGATGACACACATCCTAGTGTAGGTTTGTCCAAATGTAATTAATGAAGTATCTATGTGTGAAAGACTGAAAAGAATGGGGTCTTCTTTTTATTAAAGAAGTGGAGAAGCAAAGAATTTCAACAGTTAAGGCATAGAGAAAAAATTACAAAAGAAAGCTAAACCCTGGAATAAAAATTAACTCTTGAACTTGACAACTTAGAGAATGGGGAGAAGAGAAATTAAGTGCATATGAAAAAGATTAGAGAAGGAGCCAAGAAAGCCTAGTGACTTTTACACAAAAGTGGCTCAAAGCAATGTTAGATTATGATAATCATGGGGAAGTGGTTTGTGTTCATTATTTTACCAGTTTCACGGAATTAGAGCCAAAGGTTTTGACTGGGTACTATGTAGGTAAAGGAAAGATTCTGGGGAGAAAGCCAGAGAAAACAATGAATTGTCCATTATGTGTCAGAAAATGACTTTTGGAAATACTTTTTCCTTTTGGCTCTTAAACCAAGAGGAGCATCAGAGAACAATGGAGCACCAAGAAAATTTAGTTCACTGCAGATGGTATTTGATTTCTTTTGTGGTTCCTCTCTGCAACAGAAAAGGTACCAGGAAGAATTTATATGAGAAAAATATTTTTGAAAAACAAACATAATAAAATTATCTTTGTGGACTTGGTGACGCAATGATTTGGATCCAGACTTTGAAATCCTTAGAGTAGCCCCATTGAAAATAATGGGAGTTAAATAGGTTATCTGGGAGTAAATCCCATTCAAGTCCATGGGTCTTACTTCTCAGTAGACATACATAGGATAGCACTGTCAGTCTGGATTCAACCATATACATCCAACAGGGAGAACTCAACTAACTTCAATATTGATATTATAAAATCAGGTATGAAATGAAGCATAGAACAGTAGAGTTGGAAGGGGCCTATAAGTATTGGGCAAAAGGCTGGGTACTACTACTACTACTACTACTAATAATAATAATAATAATAATAGGCCATCGAGTCTAACCCCCTGCTCAATGCAGGAATCCACCTTAAAGTATACCTGACAGATAGCTGTCCAGCTACATCTTGAATGCTTCTAGTGTGGGAGAGCCCACGACCTCACTTGGTAATTGGCTCCATTGTCGTACTGCTCTAACAGTCAGGAAGTGAAAAAGATTACATTTGAAATGGATTTATTCTTATATATCACTTTTAAATCCCAATCTAAATCACATTTTCTTAGAAGAAACGCAAATTCATGTCAGTGGAATTTACTTCCAAGCAAATGCATTTACTTAGACGGCATACAGAAGATAACTTTTTAAAGTGCTAGAAGCAGTATTGCAGAATTGTCTTTGCCCTTTTTTTTTGTAGGTGGGGTGCCACCATGGTCTCTGATCAAACTGAATTTGCAAGTTTGTAGCATCTCTAGCACTTTCCCCAGGTGTGAAATAAGCAGGAATAGAAGTTGCATTGTCACCAGAAATAGCTACAATGAGAGCCAAACTATATACTATATGGGAGATCCATGATTGGATCCCTCAATGTTTTTTGTTTTAATATTATAGCACCTGCAGAGGACTCTGAATTTGATTGGAGCAGTGGTATCAGAAACAGTGTGTCTCATCCTTTCATTCCACACCATTTCCCCAATCTAAATAATTCTCCAAAACTACTGTTGGGGGCAGGGGTTCTGCCTAGGTAAGTGGTGTTCAACCCAATTTGGAGAGGGATACACTCACCCTAAAGGACCAGGTATTTGCCCTGTCTTCTACAGTGAAGACTGACAAACATGACACATTCAGCACACAATACTATGCACACTGGCTGGGGAATGCTGGGAGTTGAAGGACTGTTTTCTAAACATACATAAGGTTGAGACCGTGACCTGTCTGGAATCTCCTTATTGTCCTTTAATACTCCTTTAACTCTGTTGTCATCAAACGGTCCAATTCTTCTCTAGCCTGTTTCCTTTTTCTGATATATTTAAGAATTCTTTATTATTGGCCTTGATATTATCACCAATATTCTCCTCAAAATTCTTTCTTGCATCCCGTGTTGTCTGCTTGCATTTCGTTGTACAAGTTTGTGTTCCTTTTTGTTCTCATTTTGGCAAGCTTTCCACCTTTTGAAGAAAGTGTTCCTTGACACTGCTTAAATATGCTGGTGAGCACTTGAACTTGGTGCTACCTTTCCTGACCTGCAGTATACATTCTAACTGAGCTTCTATTATTGTGGTTTTAACTAAGCACAAAGCATTCTGGAGACACTTTATCCTATTGGCTTTTCCTTTCTACTTCCTTTTTACCAGTTCCTTCATGTTAGAGAAGTTTCCTCTTTTGAAGGTAAATGTGACTGCATTGGATGTCCTTGGCAATTTTCCATTCCCTGGCATATTTCCCACTTATCAATAAAGGGTACCACAAGGGTACAAAAAAACAAATTTGAAGTGAAGACTATGTAGTTCATATTTTGAGGCAGGTAAGACTACTGTGGACTGTGGGTGTCTCTATACGAGCGATTTATTGCATGCTCGTGATTGGTCACCCATGGAAGTTGGTGGGTCCTTTACATGATGTTTCAACCTCCAGGACATCTCTCACACATTTCCCCCTTTATCCCACTTTCAAAAAGTTTGGAGATGAATTAGTAATAAAAGTTAATGGCGCCATATTGGCAGTGTGTAATGCTTACATTGCGCTTTGAACTTGCCGAGGAAGGACTTTCCTCAATTCAAATCACATGTCTGCCATATAAATACCTGAGCACATTTCTCTATCGCAGGCTGTTCAGAGGGAGAAGAGAATAAAAAGCCTCCCTGCAACTTAGGAAGACAGATCTGATACCCCACCCCACCAAGCAAAGAATCAATGACCTCTGTTGATTAACAGCATTCCATTAAGATCAATGGGGCTTACTTCCAAGCAAGTTTGCTAACTTTCAGTAATGATCTTATTTCTACTCAGAGTAAGTGGCTTACTCCCAAGTAAGTGTGTCTATGGTTGCAGACTTACAGCACAATCTTTCGTCTATTCAGAAGTAAGTCATAGCTTTCTTGGGGGCTGCGAGGAAGCAGTACTGCACAAGTTAAGCGACGAAAATAAGACACACACCCCAGCTCCTTAGCACACATGCCAGGGAGGGAGAAAGGGGCTCTCTTGATTCAAACCCACTGTCTGCCATGTAAAGATAACCCTCAAAGAAACTGAAAGGTGGTGGTGGGGGTTTGCTTATTGCAGAGTCACCCTGTGTTGTACACTAGTTAATGACACACATTCCATGACCACATGCTAGATCCTGTAAAATAATTCCACTTAGATTTCTATCAAGCACGTAGTATGAGTTTAACAGAAACTCAACTTGTAAGGTTAAGCAATGGCAACAAAACAACCTCAAAAAATCATAATAAAACCTCTAAACTTCTTAGGCTCCATTGGCATATGTAATTGTTGAAAGCTGACTTTGGAGGGCTAGCAGATCAAATAGAAATGTGTGTGTGTGGAATTACCATTATTAATACCATCTGCACTTCTTGCAGAGAGAGCAGAAAGAGAGCCTTGTTTATTTTCTGTTACTTCTACCAAAAGCTGATCAGCATCGTGCGGAAACATCCTGTACAGAATAATCCTAAAAAAAATTAAGTGCCACCAACTTCAGTCCTGTCCTGCATGTTCATAAACTGCTAGCAAAAGCAAAGGAGGAGCGATATAATGGGAGGAACTCAACATATTTAAACTTGATTGCTTAGAAAAATGTTGCTCATAATATTAGGTTTAGGGATGCTGCAGTTAGCAAGGAAAAGAGATATTGCAGGGAAGAGATAAACGTTCGGGGTTGTAGCAGCCCAGGCGTTGCTGTGGAAAACCCAAACGAATAGACATAGAATTGGCTATGTAAGCAGGTGCAGGACGGAATAACGCCGCTGCTAGAGAACACACCTGCCGAAGCAGTGAGCAAGCGATCTCTATGCCGAATATCTGACCTTCCTTTCCCTAAATACAACCTGCCCGCCCGCACAGCGGCGTTTTCAGGACAGATTTAAGCAAACGCTTCAACAAGGGAGGGCAAACTAAGGGCAGACGTTTCCGTTGCTGCCACTGAACATGCTCAGAATTAGTTGCGCATGCTTAGTATGAGCAAACGAGGACTAGTTATGGGCAGGATCAGGGCAGCTGCTTTAATCGTTGCTACTGAGCATGCTCAGGATTAGCGGGGCGAGAGGCGCCCTCTGCTAGCTTTCACGGTGTACTGGCCGGTGTACAGGAGCGGGGCAAAAAAAAGCTAGCAGGAGTGACGTGACGGGCCGCGTATTTCTCACAGACTCTTCGATAAGGTTGTTCCCTTCAGTGGGCTTGAGGAGACACGGGCCCAAGGTGTGTGGAAGGTCGAGGGAATCGGTGTAGCTAAGCGAGGCCTGTGCGTGTGTGGGGTTGCTATGGAAGCAGAGTCGCCCTGGCCAATTTGCAGGAACCGGATGCCTGGAGCAGGAACGGCTAAGGGACTGCCTGGCCTAATTCCGTGTATGTATGGGGCGCGGAGGGCGACCGGACTTCGCTGTGCTGCCAGACCTCTTTAGGGCTTATTCGTGGCATCACAAGTGTCCCCCACGATAGCACAGCATGTGAGCCTTGGATAGCTGTTACTACAGTTGAGACGAGCTCATGGCTATCAGAATGGTTGATTCCTAGAACACACTGAAAACTAAATAGGCAAATAGTTAAACCACTTGACGCTGTTGCAGCTTGTGTCTTGGTGCTTGTGCATACGAAATACGCTATGTGCTGAATTTGCCCAAATATGCACAATCAGCTTTGTTGTCAGGGTGGTGTGCCAGTGTGGCGTGTGTGTTTTTAACACTGAGTGAAATAGTAATGAAATCTTGCAAGTGATTCTGAACCCATCTATTTAAAGTTGTGATTTTTTTGTAGCTGAGTTTCTTTCACTACTGAGAACACTGAAGCAGCCCTTTTCTTTAGGCCAGTCTTCTCCAGCCTGGTGGCCTCCAGATGTATTGGACTGCAACTCCCATCATTCCCAGCTAATGGCTATGCATGTTGGGAATGTTGGAAGCTGCAGTCCAACACCTCTGGAGTGTACCAGATTGGGGAATGCTGATATAAGCTGTGTGTATATGATAGCTTCTGCCCAGCTGTGTGTGTGGTGCGATGGAGAGGAACATATATCTAGGGAGTGGCCCCAGCTGGCTTAAAACTACAGTGGTTGGGAAAGGTGTGCCATCTGCAATGTTCTTTCTGATCCATTTGGAGTAGCAGTGTTTGATTCAGGAATCATCATAATGCCAAAGTGGTGCCAGGCTAGACATTTATGATGTTTGCCATCTAAAAGTACCCTTTAGGACACAATCCTATGCGTGTTTAGACAGACAAAACTCCTACAATTCCCAGCATTCCCCAGCCAACCATGCTGGCTGGGGAATGCAGGAAGTTCTAGGACGCAATACCAATCTACCTTTCATTTGATAGGAATGTTACATTTTAGAGGAAAGATATTACTTCATATTGATCAGATAGTCATAGCTTAATTAATATTGGTAATATATTAGTAGGCTATTAAATCTGCTGGCACAATATAGATAGAACAAAGAATAAAGTAAAAACAAACAGCAAGAATTGAAACCACTTTGACAAAATTATTTGTGGTAACTTCAGGAGAGTAAATAAAATGTTTATTGTTTTAGCTGAAGGTATACAGTGGCTCAATTCAGACATTGCACCAGTCCATAGTATAGAACAATCCTGTATATGTCTACTCAGAAGTAAGCCCAGTTTAATTCAGTGAGACTTATTCCCAGGTAAGTGTGTATAGGATTTCAGGCTAACTGTGGTTTGACATGATTTCTGAATTGGCAAACCATAATTTGTGAAAAGTCAGAAAGTCAGAATTGGAAATAATGATTTAGAGGGTGTTAAAGCTTCATCACAGTTCCGTACTGTCACTTCTCCGCCCCTGCTTCTGTCGCACAATACTTCCTCTTCCTCAGCTCAGAAGAGAGAGGAAGTAAACAACCATGTGGCCGTTTTTATCGCGCCACTTCTGCACACAGCAGTTATTGTGGCAAGTTATGTTTTAAAAATAATTTGGACTTACCAGGGTCTTGGTTGTCATGGGAAGAAGGCCAGAACCAGCGGGAGATGTATGGGAGGTGGATGGCGTTGTGAATAGGACCTGTGAAAATCCAGGAGTGCCCAGTAATGAGCGTGCTATAAAATGCTCGTCTGATGAAGTGATTAGTAAACCATGATTTGGGATAACAGTGATTTGACATTATATTTGAATTGGCCAGGCATATTGCACAGTCTTCAGAGACTCCTGCATTATAGAGACAAAAGTGAATTTGTGAACCTGATTAATAAGTGAGGAAATGAAAGCAGACAAACAACTTCATACAATAGTTTGCTTGTTGTATGTTTCAAAGCTCAGATCATGGGTTTTGTTTCTAAAGAATGGTCAGCGCAATTCGTAGTTTGGTGTGATGTCTTAACTGAGCCAATAAAACCCCAAGGAGGATTACTTTCCAACATAACATCTTAGTCTAAATATTTGTAGCTCCTTATGATATTGAGACCATGGGAGAAGGTAGTCTCTTAGGTATGTTGGGCCTGAGCTTTTTGGGAAAGCAAAGAATTTTCTTACTGCTTGCAATTTTAAACAGTCTTTTATAGAGCATTGGGGGAAATTCAGCTCTTATTTTGTCAGCAACATTTATAATTTTTACTCTCAGAATTCAAATTAGGTTGTGCGTGTTTTATTTAAGGCATGAAGGTGCTGCCTGCATAAGGACTCCATTCAGACTAAGGAAACGTGTCTCCGTTATTCAAATAAACATAAATATTTAATGGTGCTCTTTTAAAATATGGTGTTTTTATGTTTTAAAGGAAATTATGGCATGTCCTAAAAATAAACAATAATTTTAACTTTCAATTTGAGCAGATGTGGTCAAAAAAGTGGCAAAAGAGAAGACAGGAAAGGCTTATAATGAAAGTCTGTTTGCAGGTTTGACTATGGCTTTGCAATCAACGCCTCCATCATAAATGTGCTTGTAAGGCAGACAATTTAAGATCGAAAGGAGATTTGATTGAAACTTAATTAGAACCTGTCGTGGGTTATGATGGCGCTGCAGCACAGAATGTGATCATGTGTCCCAGGTTGCCAGTTACTTAATTAAAAGAGAGCAAATATTAAAATCCAATAAATGATGTATCTCTAGAGCAAAACGTACGGGTTTTGAGGTAGAAGGAGATGACTCATTCTTCAAAGACCGGAGACCAACGACATAGGAATTGTCAAGAAGATGTTATAAAACTTCACAATGCAGCAGGGAGAATAATAGAAATGGAAACTGAAAGAAGAAAATGGATTTGTGTTTATATTTCTGTCTCAAGGCTAATTTAACCTTTGATTATAGCATTGAAACGTGTACAGGCATTATAATTAAAATGTAACGAACTGTTTGTGCTTGAATGCAGAAATCTTGAAACCAGCTTGGAGTTTGTAGTAGAAGATAAGAGCACCACTATTTCTTGAATAGTGAAGCAGCCTGCAGGTACAAAATGGTCTGATAGGAACAGGGCTGTCCCAAGACATTTTGTTGCCTGAAGTAAAGAACAGAATGGCACCCTCTCCCATTTTATGTACAAAAGTTGACTAGACTGTTTCTTCAAGACTAGTGATGGAAACACGTCCTCCATAGAACCTGAAGGCAGCAGGCTAGCTTAGGGAGCATAGAGCAGGCCGTGAAACACACAGCTCTCTCCTCTAACAACTTGCTGCATCTCCCAGCATCTGTTGTTTGTATAGTAAGTTCCTCTGGTTCAAGAATTGTGCTTCTCAGCCACATTCCCTCCATTTTGTATCACACAGGGCTATTAGAGTGTGTTTTAGAGCAGTTGTTTTCAAACAGGAGACCGTTCAGAGTTTCTCAGAAGGTTTTAGGGCTTCCCCAGTGGGAAAAGAAGTAATGGCAGACAAGTTTCCTTTGAAAACAATATCCTACTGTTATGGTCTTCCCCAGCAAAGCCTAGGCTTGGGAGAGTGTCAAGTGTATTCTAGAGCACACAGTGAGGCTGAAGAAGCCTGGTCAGTGCCATGGATGAACTTAACTTGCATCGTAGTATATTTCCCAGAATGCAGAGATACTCAGGAGACTCCTTGTCATTGAGCTCGACATAGAAATTGTTCCCTCAAGGTAGAACGTTTGAAAACTACATCCCTAGGGCCATAGGAGTTTCTTTGAGGCCATACTGTAAGCTGTTTCTGAAACTCTCTTGAGTGTTAAAAGCAGTTTGTTCTGGGGAAGGACTACTGTTTAAGAAACCTAAGCCAAAGCCCCTTTGGGAATGAAGAGCTAGTTTGACACTTCCTAGTTTCCTGACGATAGAGTGTGATTGGCGACAGTTAAGCTAGACCGTGACCAGGTATTCTGCTTATACTGTCTAACCCAGTTTGCACATCATGCTGCAATTCCAAGATACATACTTTAACCCATGAATTACATACTTTAACCCAGGATGAGCAAAATGACAAGCACACCATCTCCCATGTTCTCAGTTAACAACCCAGGAAACGCCCTGTCCTGAATTGTTTTATGACATACAGAGCCAGAAACTCTTGGTTGTTTATAGGTTAAACAATCCGGAGTTAACACACCATTGCCCATGGTTTGTTTTGGGGTTCATTCTGGATTATTTAACCTGCAAATAACCCAGATTTCCCAGCTTCCCATGTCACAAAACAACCCAGAAATGGGACATCCCTGGGTTGTTATTTGAAAGTGAAAACAACAAGTGCATGTGAGGCAGCGCGCTTGTCACTTCACTCCTCCATGCCAAGGAATTGCATGTGACATGTGAACTGGGGCTGTGTTTCTTGTCCCAGATGAAGTGAGTATATACTGTCCAGGATGAGGAGAAGCATACTGTGATTTGAAGAGGCAGTATTTCAAACAGATAGATGAGCGCAAATAAGGGTATGAAAAAACTCGTTCAGGGAGTAAAATCAGAATTAGAGCGTCATCAGATGAGCGTTTTATCACATGCTCGCTACTGCCCACTTACAGATGTTCTTGTGTCCTTTAGATGATGATATCCGCCTCCCACGCACCACCTGCTCCTTTCACTCATTTTTCCGCTGCAAAATAGGCCCCTTTCAATCCATCTTTTTTTTAATGGAATGTGCTGCCATTTCCTGCTGCATGCAGGAAAAGTGATGCGATATAAATGGCCCCTGAATGGGCCACGTGGTCGTTGTTGCTTCCTATTTCTCTTCCCATGTAAAGAGGCCATCGCTATTGTGGGACAGCAGCAGGAGGCCTTAGCGATGGTGGGAAAACGCGAAAATCCGCTTGTCTGATGACGCTCTTAGTGGAGAAAGAAGCAGCAAGTAAAGCCTTTATGTGAGAGGAGAAAGAATATGATGTTTTTTTATTTATTCGTTTATTTTTTATTGCATTTATGTCCTGCCTTTTTTCTTCTAGGAAAGATGTCTGCATCCCCACAAAAACTGTGTAACAACAACCATGGGCAAGTTCACACGTTCATGTTGTCCACATTTCACACATGAAATGTGTGAATAGGCCATTACAGATGGAACTTTCATATCTCCTCATATCTACTCACACAGAATGCTTTTCAGTGGAGTGGGTTTTCATGTTTATCTGTCAGTCATCAAGTGTATGGTAATCAAGTGCAGGGATCAAGTGATGTATAAGCATGTGTAGAGCAGGCCATAGTAAGGTTATGAAAATAAAATTGTAAACCACCAGAGAGCTTCAGCTATTGGGCAGTATAGAAATAGAATAAATAAATAAATAATAAATAAGACGTTTGGATCGCTTGAAACAACTAAATAATGGTTCTGTTTGAGTGCAATAAGCAAAATTGCGTCCTGACAAATTTTACTGGGAGTTAAATTGGCCTGCCTTTTTATGCAGTAAAAGTGGCAAATTAAAAAGAAATATTCCAGTTGTATTGCAGATGGTATCTACAGAGTAGGTGAGTTGGTGTGTTGCCTTAAGTTGTATAAATGTGGAAGGAACGTTTTATTGATATATGGACTGGCTTTTGCATTTTTTAGTTGATATAAATCCTGTGTAAGATATTTGTGTTTGTTCTTTTTGGCTGTAGTCTCAGTTTATATTTTCGAATGGAAAGCAACACGGTTTGGTTTCTATTAGAACAATCCCTAGATAGCACAGATAACTTCTCTTGTTTGTTTTGATTGCAAATGTTCTCCCTTTATCATTCAGATCCTGCTGAGATATCATCATTGTATTATTCACCAAATCTTCTGCTGGTGGTTGTTTTTATGGTTATCTAATGAAGTTTTCTATGGACTCAGAGAGCTATTGTGTTTGGACCTGAGAGTGCATAGCAGTGAAGCGTTTGGTGAGTATCTTTTGTCCATGTGTTTGTGCGACTTCCTTCCCAATGTGTTCTTTGGTCCCAGTATTGCTTCATTGGTTCTTTGCCATTAATAATAACACAGGAGGGACAACAATCATTGGAGCTCTGGTTCTGCAAGGAGATTTGCACTATCCAGGCAGAGTGCCACATTCCAGATAACTGCTGCATATTGAAAGTCGAACTTGTAGAATGTAAATGAAACAAGTTAACAACAAAAAAGTACATTGTATACATGGAAGTTCGGAAATCACACTGAATATACGCTCACATATCCCAGGTGGAATATATGGGACACTTTCTACAATGGCCCCAAATGTGTGTTGGATTAAAGGAGACCATTAAACCTGAATGCTGCTCTGCAGGACAAACTGCCCCTCTCCTCAACAACCCCCTCCACACAAGCTATGTAGATCCTAATAATGTTGATCCTGCATTCAAGAAATGACTGCAGAGTTTGGCCCCGTACATGTTGGACTTTACAGGAGCAGTCCCTATGAAAATAGTATAGACAATCTGTGGGCATCTGGTGGGCTAGAAGAAACACTATCCTGGGTGATCTGGCAGTACTACACTGTACGTAGGTTCTAAGTGCAAAGAGCCTATCTGAAATGATAGGTTATTATGGATCTTGATGTCTTAAGGATGCATATGCATTCCTGTTGCTTTATTGTAGCAGGATGTAGCACAAATATACCAATAAGCGGAGGGACAATGCAATGCTGGAGAATCATGAAACAGCATAAGTTTTGCTAGCATGCAGACTAGACTGACCATGGCACTCTGCAGTGCAGACAGATGGCTGAGCAGTGTGAACTAATGACCATTTCAGTGGAACCACAGGTGTTAGAGTGCATCTGAACCCTGAAATCCTACATTGCAAATAAGCCCCTCATCATCTTATTTTTCTTTCTGTTCTATGTAGTGTGTGGAGTGCTTACTGAAAACTACTTTCTAGCAGAAAAATGCAACCCTCAAAGAATAAAAATGTAGAATATTCAGAAGCTTTCTATCGGCCTTCATTAGCTGTTCAGAAGACCAGTGCTGAGATCATAAATGATGCACGGAAAGCACTTAGAACATTAAGAACTCAAAGACCATTTACACCAAGAGAGGAACAAAGGAAACTCTTTGGATCTGCCTCTTCAAGAACACCTGAAAATAGGCCACCGTCTGCTTTTAGGTATGGGGTTTGGTGGGGAAGAAATATAGCCCTAGATTCTGTGTAAGCAGGTGATGGGATGCCCTTTGTGTGTTGATCCCTCTTGATTCAAGAGGGTCAGAAAAGTAAAAGGGCTGACATACAATTGCCCACGAGGAGTACATTTGTCCACAAATATTTCAACAAGGAGTAAATCTTTTCTGCTATATGTATCTAGCTGGTTAAAAGTCAGGCTAGAAATAGTTGAAGTGTTTTTAACAACTTTTCAAAAGAAAAGAAGTGTTAATTGTCAGCCAAAAACTATTATTAGGTTGTGTGTGTAGGAAGCTGAAGCTCCTGGCTCATCTCCTGCTTTTGTTGGTTTTGTGATTCCTAAAGGAATTTCTTCTATAGGAGACCAGTGCTGTTGCTGTATGGACTGCCATTCTAGCTTCTGAGTAGCAGATATAGAGTGGATCCAGAGCAAGACAGCATTAATTCTTGTTCCATCACATAATTAGGCCACATAATTAGGCCATGACGTAAACGTAGTTTTTCTTTCTAACCTGCCTTCTTGTCTTTTGCTATGCATTCCAAGAAAGAGTTTTTCAGGTACATTAAACAATTTGGCAGAGGTAGTATTTTCACTCCATTAGTGTGCACATAGAAGGTTCCTTTGTGGGGGGAAACATGTACACAGTTGTGTACTCTACACGTTTATTAACATGGTCATTTTCATTCCAGCCTCCATGCTTCCAGCTTTGAATCAGTTGAATCAAGACCTGTCTCTTGTGCACGCCTCAGCCCACTGGACCATGTGCGTATTTTCTGTTGGCAAGGCTTTATGTACTCTGTGCTCTGTCAAAATTTGATGCCAAGAAAAGCTTCATTCTGCAATCTATATAAATTATGCAGACACTTAAGCCTACCTTCAACCACTAAAAACCCATTCAGCTACCTCTCTGGCTCTTGAGATTTCTGTAACTATGTCCCACATGGTTAAGAAAGTAAGGGTGCAATCCTATCTGATAGTTGCCAGCCGCCGAAATTGGAGGCTGCCAACTATCCTATGCAGGGGAGCTGGAGCACAGAGGGGTTTCTTTCTTCCATGCTCCGTCCACCATGCATTTTTGCCTAGATGGGTGATTTTGCCTGTCTAGCTGTGGCTTTGGGGAGGGGAAGGGAAGGGGCCGAGAGACCTTATAGGAAGCTGCATAAAGCAGCTCCCATGGTCTCCTCCCCTCCCCACCCACGAGATTGCCCCTTTTCCTCCTGCCTGTGCTCCGTTTCCAAGCATTGAGATGTAGCTGGCACAGCAAGAGCCACACCAGATACAAGGGGAAGGGGGTGCAATTTTTGGGAACCAAGGTCAGAGTCGTGGCTCTGACCTTGGTTCCCAGAAACCAAGCAATCCTATAGCCCTCTAAACAGTGTCTAGTGGCTATTGGATTGCTCCCTAGATCTTTGCAGGCATCAGTACTAGAAACTTCTTTTATAAAAAATGAAACTGAGATTTTTCAGAAAGGTGGATTTTGAGCCTTCTACCACATTTTGTGATTTTTCTGAAGTCTTGTGGAATTACAGCATATGGACATGCACAATCTTGAATATTGGAATTAAAAGTTATCTAGGCTGTTAATTACGTTTTGTTCTTAGTATATAGGACAGGGCCTTTTCAGTTGTGGCTCAAGTTTTATAGAGCTCTGGGTAAACCTCTGTGAGAGTATTTTTTGAAATAATTAGATTATGGCAAGAACCATGATTTTGCAGACCCCCATTCTTCTGACTCTGTCAGTGTATGATCTGGCTTTATGTTAAATTAGATCTTGTATTGTAACAGAAGCCAAAGCTGCTGTCATCAACCATAACTGACGAAGAGCATCAGATTTCCTCTGCTAAACCACCAGTGGATTCAGAGGAGATCAGAAAAGTCAGCAATGCTCGTGCACGTTTGTTTAGGACTGCGTCTTATGGCAATCTTCTTCCTGATAAAGTATTTCTTCCCAACGCGAGTAAGGATATTTCAATATAATTCTTTTTACCAATATATTTTAAAAGCAATTTTTTTAAAAATGCAGTGAGCCTAATTGAAGAATTGAAATCCAGTTTTCACTCCACAGTGCTGAAATATTTTGCAGGTCATATCAAATTCAAAGCATTTGTATTTTAATATATTAGCTTGGATCCTGCTTAGCCTTCCACGGACTGAAGGACCCCTTCCATCTATGGAAGGCATTTCCTCCAGTGAAGGATCCCACTAATGAAAGGGTAAGGAAAGTAAGACTTGGTGACTTGCCCCTTTTCCTACACCCTCCCTCCCTCCTATTCCAGAGGGTCCTCCAATCCTCCAAAGCAAATTTTAGAATGGTGTAAGAGTCTGCGGGGAGAAGGGGTTATCAGAAAAAGTTGGCTCTTTTCCCCCTCCGCTGGTGGGAGTGTCCTGGGAGCAGAACTCCGCACAGGAAATGTTCCTGCTGGCAGGATTAAATTTGGGATCCAAGCTATTGCAACTATGGTGCACTAAATTCTTGATTAGGTTTTTTTAAATCTGATCTTTAGGTGACTGGGGAGGGATTTGGTTTAAGCGCATAACAGAAGCGATTATTTTGAGGATAATAGCAGATAGTTTGAAGCAATCCCATCCCTGATTTTATGTATAGGATGCAGTAAGTAGTGACAGTACAAATATGGAAAAAGAAGAGTAGATTCTGTCTGAGAAGGCAGAGGGAATATTCTCAGTCATATGGTGGGATCAAATGGTTCTACTGCTAGCGTGAGTGTTCTAGGAAGGAAAGTTGAGAGACTCTGCTGTAGAGAACTTAATAACTGTGAACACACAAACACCTTCTGGTTGGGTTCCTTGTTTGCGTATAGTGTGTAACCTGATCTCATTATTAATGCTGCAGAATATGAAGCATTCCTACACGTAGTTTAGAAAGAAGAGATTCTAAACCTCTGAAAAGTTAGAGCCCTTTCTAAGAAGTTCATGACTTCTTAGAAAAATCTTTGATCCAAAGAAGACTGGCTACCTGGCAAGGATAATTATTTTGATGTGAAGAACAACATATCAGAAGCATCTTTATCTTCCATTTTAAATACCTCTTTCTGTGTGTTTACCTTATAAGAATATTTTAATCCTTGATTCGAACAGGTAAGAGGCTGAGTTTTGAAGAACAAGCTACCATGAATGATACTTCAAGGATAAGTAATGAAAGTTTTTCACAAAAGCCAACTGATCACTTGAGCGTTGATGAGTGTCCCCTAGATAAAGAACGTCATAATAAGACAGCAAGAGAAAAAGTGTATTCACAAACGATAGACATATCTCAACTCAGCAGTCAAAGGTCAGTATTTTATTTAGCATTATAATCTTCAGAAATTTGTACACAAGTCACTTAAGAGCACATTTAAGTCACTTCTGGTATTTGTTTCACACTTTAATGTGGGAGATAATGCAGAATACAATGCAATTGAATTTATGCAATTGGAACTCTTCAGTATAAGCTTACATTGAGGAAAGCAGCCAAAACTTGTACTATTTTATAAGGGAACGTTATGTTATAAACTTAAGTCTAAATTCAAATTTCAGTGACATTGCTACATCCAACTTAGGTGAGATGAGTTCTCACATTGTGTGTGTATTTATACCATTATATACATGTGCACACACATGCACACGTATATAAAATGTATGTATGATATACAAAACTTAAGAGTAATGCTGGATCAGACCAAGAAACCATCTCGTTCTGCATTTTGTTCAAACAGTGACCAACCAGCTGCCTGTGGGTAAGCCGGAAATAGGACATAAGTGCAATAGCACCTTTTCAGCTGCATTCCCCAGCAACTGGTACACATAGGCATACTGCCTCTGATCCTGGAGGTAGCATATAACCATCAAGACTAATAGCCATTGCTAGCCTTATCCTTCATGAATTTGTCCAATCCCCTTTTAAAGCCATCCAAGTTGGTGGCCATCACTACACCTTATGGTAGCAAATTCCATAGTTTAACTATGTGCTGTGTGAAGAACTTTGATTTGTCCTGAATCTCCCACCAATGACAATTCCTGGGTTGTTTAACCCAGGAATTGTTGGGGCTGAGAAGTGGCAGGTTCAGACTGTGTCTTACATTTGTTCAAGCCTTTTGTACCTCTTCTTCCTAGAAGACCAAAGGTATGTTTTGGCTGGATTGTCTGCAGCAAGATTATTTTGTTTAACAATAATGGCACCTGATGACTCTTGCATATAAAGAGAATCAAGCGAATAGGATTCTGGATGCAGACTTTCCATTGCAAGCCATCCAAGGCTGGTTCCAAACTCTTGTTAGAGGACCGTAATGGGGGAAAAAGATCTTATTCATCAGCAACGCCTTTTTACTGGCATGTGGTGTCCTTGGCATCATTAATATGAGTGACTTCCTCCTTGTGTTTCCATTCAAGTGGGTATCATTGGTGCTAAAATCTCTAATGATTATCAGCCTATAATTCTACTTGTTGCCTTACTTGCCAGTGCATTGCTCTGCTTAAGATTGATCAGGGCTATGTATATGCAGTTACTTGCTGCTACAGAAGAATCTACCAGTTCTAAGAGACCAAGAGTAAAAATATCTATTTGAGTACCCCATTTGTATCCAGAGCTTTCTCCATCAAGTAATCCCTACCGTGTGAGATCATCTGGTTGTGCCAGCTGTTGATGAAGTATCACTTTTCTGAAATAACCTGCAATTAATGCCTTAATAGTCTGACTTTATTGCAATATATTTAATAGTAATAATAGCAGCTGAAGTTTATTTCATTCTGGCCTTGATAACATAGCTTGAGAACCATTTCAAAATTTTTAGTTAATGTTACAGAACGTAGCTATTGGGGGAAAAGGTTTTGTCTTGGACTTGATCGAAATCTGCGCCTTCAGCAATATATTGGAAAGAGAAAACAAAAGTAGAGAGATTGTGAGACAGTGAGGAATGGAAGCAACATGGGGCAGTTGAAATTTAAAAGGGAACATGGTGCAGGGAAGAGATGGTGAGAGACTGATATAAGGGGGGATCTACAGTGCAAGTCTATATGTGTCTACTCAGAAGTAAGTTTGTATCTAATCCTGTCTGGCGGCCAGTATAATGGATACTACTGGTGAAATGGATTCCCACTTCCCACTGCAGTCCAACCACATCTCCAGGTGTTTGGAAGATTGGAGCAAATTCGTGAGCATATAGGATGAAGGGTAAATGAGATCAAGGAGAAATTGCACAGACCTGTTTGCACATAATGCTAATTGATTTATTTAACCCTTGGGTTAAATGGGTAAATTAAACCAAGATTTGCAGGGATGTGTGTCATGCAAGAGCCATTTCCATTTTCTGTAAATAACCTCCAATGGGTGATTTGAGGTTGTCCGCGTGATGTGTGACCTGGACTGATGGGTTGTTTAGGGGCAAAACAATCCAGTGGTTAGCCCAACAACAAACTATGGCCTGGTTCAGACAGCACACTAAACCATGCTGCTTGGTCAATGCATTAACCATTTTGTGGTTAAACAGCATGGTTTAGCGTGTAGACTGAACCAGGCCTATGTGAATCTTGTGTTAAGTAACCCATAATTTGCTTCCATGACATGTGAACTGGGTCATGGTCACTTGCCCAATCCAGAGTTTGTCTGGCAGACAATTGAACAAATAGCAGTTTGTTTTCTCAATCCTTGAGTTGTTTGTTTCCCTCCTCCTTCGCCTGCTCCCTTCCTGCACCCCAAATGCATTTGCGGCATTGAAGTACTGGCATGTAGAGTGCCTGATTTTTTACCATTCTTTTTTACCACTTCTGTAGCTTGACGAAACAACCCATGAACCACCCATAGTTCTGGATTTACATGTAATGACAACTCATGGTTTAAACAATCCAGACTCCACAACCCAACAGCAAACCACGGGTTCTCTTTCTGGTTGTTTGTGGTTAGCAAACCATGGTTTGTTAGCATGGCTAGATTCACACATCACAACAATGCAGAACAATGCATGGGTTAGCTATATGTGTGAACCAGGCTGTAGACTTTAGTGGGGCTTACTCCCAAATATCTTCAACATTTTTTAATACTATGAATGTATAATATTAAATATATACAGCTTTCCTAAATTTGCTTTCGCTCTGCTCATTTTGTATGGCAGCAGGCTGGAAATTAGTTTTGTACCCAAGTGAATACTGTTCTTCATAATTGACGAGAATAAACCTCACACAGAGCGATAATTGTTAAATCTGCAGGTATGCTGAAATACTTAATTTGTAGCTTACTCTGCAAAATTTCTGTTGCAGTTAAATGTATTTACCTTCACCTAAACTGATTTACCTCTATCAACACCTTTTCCACTTTCCTTGTCCATATTATTTATGAACTCTAGACGATTAAATGCCCTGGAGTTTAAGGCACATTGTTCTATAAGAGCTTCACTGTGGTTTGACAATGCCTAATAATGGTAGTGAAGTAATCTGGAGAATGAAAATCTTATGTAAATTGCTTAAATGCCTTTAAGACCCAATATTTACACTGTCAGGTAGAGTAGTGTGTGTAATAGGCACCTCTATTTTTAAATGTTCCACTTCGTTCAGGTACATGCTTAGAGTTATAGTTGTTGGTTTTCAAAAACAAATTACATAATTATAACGTCTTTTTCTCATCTAGGTTTTTGCACTTTATTTTTACCCTTGTGCCCCATTTTTCTGGAATGCAATATTATCTGAGGCATTAACATTTATTTATTTATTTATTTATTTATTTATTTGCTCAATAGCCAAAGCTCTTTGGTCAGTTCACCACAAATATATTACTCCAAGTACTGGATTAATTGGCATTGTAGGCTGTAGATCTTGCTTCATTTTAAAATTTGCTTAACTAAGAAAATGTTACCAGAGTGGTTTAAAAAGGGAACTTTGAAATACAAGAAGAGCTCCCTCCTTACCACAATTGAGATAAATTGTTCTTGTCTCACAAACTCCTATGGGTGTGGGGTTTCCAAGGCAGATAAATCGATGGAAGTATTTTCTTTGGAATCTATTGCTTAGGCTTGAGAAATGGAATTGGATTTGCTGAAGTTTTCATAGATGACTGCTTTGTACACTGAAAAATGCTATAGAATGACACATGATAATTTCCAGGCAAATATTTTTTTGTAAGAAATCTTACCTGGTTTTATTAACTGTTAAAAGGCTAAAAGTTATACTTTTTTTTTTAAAAAAAACGTTAATATATAAATGTTGTATTGGCAGTAATTGCTACTACAAAAGTGGTATTTGTAGAATTTAAGGTTCTACACCTAAGTTCAGATAATTCTCTCCCAGCAGTAATCTCCTAGGTAGTGTTAATTGTCTCAGTTAGAAATAGTTTTATGTTCAATAATGGCGGCCTCTTGTGGTGTAATGCTTTTATTGCAGCGTGCTTATATTTATTTAGGAAATATTGTATAAAGTTCTGTTTAAACCCAACATCTAAAAAGATGTAAGTAATATATATAATATTAAGTATGAAAGAAATGACTATCTCATTTATGACATAGGAAAATATAAGTAGGATAAGTAAGAACTGGGAGAGGCAGACATACAGGATTTGTTTTGGCCTTTATTCCACCTACTATTCCTAATTGACTGAACTTTATATATGGCAATAGGCTGATTGCAAGCTGTGGTTGGTTACACCAAGTATAGCCAACTGCAGGCACCAGATCAGAGGAAATTTCATTAGGTTAGGGGGGAAGCCTAACTCCTTAATCTGTCAGAAAATTTGTAAATTACCCTGTTAAGAGGGGATATACATCCCAATAATAAATAATAAAATTAATAAAATATAGGGACCTGTTCTCCCCCCAAACTGTTCAGATGTTAGTACATATATGCTTATTTTGGCTGCTGGGAAAGTCCTGGGATCTGAGGCTACAGTCCATGTCCTATCTATGAGGATGGCTTTGCAATGGTACTATGTACTTCTCACTTACCAGAAAGCCTCTTCAGTTGTCTGCGTGGAAGGTGAGAGTGCTATTATGTACATGATGTTTTTCTATACTTTGCTATGTGTTAATCTATTTTTCTTTTTCTTTTTAGTGACCAGCTTAATAGACAGGACAGTCCTTTAATATGTCCAGACAACATTGAATGGACCAAGTCTGCAGCTAAGTCAGGTACTTCACATAGGCCTGGTTTGCACATAATGCTAAAACATGATTTAGTGCTGCATACATGAGTCTCCGTGAGCCTGAGTGAGCACTCTGGCTTGAGTGCTCCTTCCCACTTTTTCCTCCTCCCATGTGCCAGCAAATACACCATTATTCAGTTTCAGTTTCTCCATTTTCTGGCTTCTTGTGTACAAACCAGGAACCATGGTCACAAAGAAGTCTTGTTTGTTAAACAAGCTAGATTCATAACACATAGCTTGAAGTTGGCTTGTTTAGCTATTGAGTAGTTTATTTTAAACCATAATTACTGGTTTGTACTTAAAAACAAGCAGAGGAATTGGGGGGAAATAACATTGAATTTATTTCTCCTCCCAGTCTTGCCTGGCTTACAGAGGCTGTACGTGTAACACTAAATCATGGCACAGCTACGCCCCTATCTAGACAGGGATAACCTGGCTTCAGTTGTCCATGCTCTGGTAACCTCCAAGTTAGATTACTGCAATGCGCTCTACGTAGGGCTGCCTTTGAAGACGGTTCGGAAGCTGCAGCTCATGCAAAATGCAGCTACCAGATTGATTTCAGGAACCAGAAGGTTTGACCATATAACACCTGCTCTGGTCCGCTTGCACTGGCTGCCTGTATGTTTCCGAGCCCAATTCAAGGTGCTGGTTTTGACCTATAAAGCCTTACACAGCTTGGGACCACAATACCTGACGGAACGCCTCTCCCGACGTGAATATACCCTGTCACTACGTTCAACATCTAAGGTCCTCCTCCGGGTGCCTACTCCGATAGAGGCTCAGAGTGTGGCAATGAGGGATAGGGCCTTTTCAGTGGTGGCCCCCAGACTGTTGAATGATCTCCCTGATGAGGCTCGCCTGGCGCCAACGCTGCTATCTTTCCGGCGCCAGGTTATGACTTTCCTCTTTGCCCAGGCGTATGGCGGCACATCCTAATTACCCAAATGTTTAGTTTTTAATCGGTTTTTAATGCTTTATGTGTGTATGTTCTGTGTTTTAGAGTTTTAAATTTTGTATACTTGTTTTTACCTCAATTTTAGAATTTCTGTAAACCGCCCAGAGAGCCCTGGCTATGGGAGCGGTATATAAGTTTAATAAATAAATAAATAAATAAAGGTTTAGTGTTATGTACAGACTGGTCCATTGTATTCGTTGAGCATAGATTTTAAAAGATGTTGCTGGTTTACTTTTTGTATATTTCTGGATTGCATCAGGAAATTTAGAAAGCAATCAGTACTATCCATAGTTTAAATTAATTTTCATTATGGCCTGGTCAGACAACGTGCTAAACAATGATGGTTAAGCGTTTTGAGCTAAACATTATGGCTTAGTATGTCATGTGAACCATGACTTAGTGTGTCATGTGAACCATTCCTAACCATGGTGGCTACATAACCACGGTTTAAACATGTTCACTAACCACTTGCTGCAAAAGGCTTAGCGGCTTAGCCGTGTCTTAGTGTGTTGTTTGAACAGGCCCTATATCACATTTTTCAGATCTATTATAGTTACTGTAACAGGTGAGGATCATGTGACGTGCTAATTAACTGTTTTGTTTCTTCACATATTTTTCCTAGAAATACACATGATGACTAACATTTATTGCAAATATAAGGAATATATTGTTATCAAGCCAGTTGAGTGGGTTGTGTTCTTGGTGGGATTTGGGTCAATTAAGCCTTGCTCTGTGTTCATGAGGGGAGGAAGGTGGGGTCACTATAAATGTAGTGAAGGGCAGAGGGTATTATGGTAGTGAGAGGTGACTACATCGGTTGAGGGAAAGAATATTGAGCTATCTGTGGCTGTTTCCCCATACAGCCCACCTCCTATCCTTAGTTACTTTAGTAGCTTGCTGCTGGCCCCTGTAGCCTGCAGGTGTTGTTGATTAATGCTACGTCAGCCAGTGGGAAAGGAGGTATCATCTCCAACCTAATAGTTGAAGAGCATGTTGACTTGGTAGCCCAAATGTGTCTATCAGAGTTTCTCTTAACAGCACCAACTTTGGCTAGGTGATGGGTGGGTAGCCTTAATCTATAGCAGGGGTAGTCAATCTGGTGCTCTCTCGATGTTTTGGACTACAACTCTGTAATCCCACACCCTTGCCATGCTGTCTGGATTCTAGTCCAAAACATCTGGAGGGCACATGGTTCCCTAACCCTGGTCTATAGAGATACAACCTCCTTGGGCAGGTACCCTGTTCGACAGCCAACTGGTTTTGAGTGTCTGTACCTGGTGCTGAAAACCCAAGTCAGGATTGGGATTCTATTGATGTTCCATCCAGCCTACTACCTAACAGTTTTCCTGCCTGAGATGACAGAGGTAGAGATGTAAAGGCCTGGAAAACAGAAGGGGGACAAACCAGAACAAATGGGGGAGTTTTTCCCAGGGATTTTTGGAAAAATTGAGTGGGAGAAAGATTTCCCCCTGCATTTTTGTTTTCTCTACCATTTTTTATTTTCTTCTTTTCTAGGCCTTCACAACTCCATACAGAGGCTGTCTAGAGTGTGGTATTGAGGTCTCCAACATTGTGGTCTTTGGGGACTTTAATATTCACACTGAGGCTACCTTGTTGGGAGCAGCTCAGGATTTCATGGCCACCATGTCAATCATGGGTTAGTTTCAGATAATATTTGGCCCAACCCATATTGCAGGATCTCGTTTTGTGTTCTGGATTGGAGGGAAAGTATCTGAGGATTGGAGCGCTTGTAGTGACTGTTGGTATGAACAGATCATTATGTGATTACTTTTGACCTTTAGGCTACCTATGACCCTTGCAGGGGTGGGAGGCTGAGGCTGATGATCCACCCATGGAGGGTCATGAATCCAAATGATCACTTCCAAACATCTTCAGCGCAGTCATTGAGCTGTTTTGTCTACTTGATATGCTGATGACAATGAAATGATAGGATCTACAATTAGACTGCAAATGATGGAATACATGTAATGAATATGATTGGGCACACATAAAAATCTGTCTTTGATCTTATTCTGAGGCAGTGAGGTAAGAATCTTAATCTTCTCAGTATCATCCAGTGGAGGTTTTTTTGGGTGGTTAAATGCCTCCTGAGTGTAGGCTGTGGAACAGAAGAACTTGCACCCTCAAAGGCCAACTGTGGCCAATTTGCAAATAAAGTTGCTTGTATCCATGACAACCAGGATGCCATTGTTTTGAAAGTCAAAGATGGATGAGGCTGATGGATGTTGTAATGGATACCTGTGGGCTAACTGCTTGGAAGGTTGAGACTTATCACTTGGTCTTTAGAACATTTGCTGTACTGGTTTGTGAAATTGACCAGAATATTTAGGATAGGTATTTGGACTGTGGAGATGACCAGTGCCTCCTTGAAGGATGATGAGGTCCCTGCAGGAAGTGGTGGTGAATTCTTTGTTGATGAAACCAAATTTAGATCCTGTGGTTTTAGATAACTACTACCCAGCTTAAATCTGCCATTCTTTGGCTAGGTGTTGGAGTGTGTGGTACTAGTTTCTCAACTCCAGACAGTGTTAGATGTTGGTGATTATTAACATCAGGGATAATTATTAAGATCAGGAGCTCTGGAGGCCAATTTCAAGCTCCTGGAACCCCGAGAGTAATCATTTGGAAAGAGCGCTCTGCAGGACAACACTAAGCAGATGCAATAGTGGTGAAGAAGTAAGATTTCTTTGCCACCATCACCGCCACAGAATAAGATCACAAATGGATTCTTGCCTGTGTTTGATCTTAAATCATTGTGAGTCTTCTGCCATTTGCACTCTAATCATTGACACAGTTGTTTCCTCACCTTCAGCTCCTCAGAATACCAAGACACTGATATGGGTTTATGGCTAGAGGCCTCAGAAATCCATCTGGAATCATCAGTCTCTGGCTGTGGACCATCAGATTTGGTCCCCCACAGCTGCAGAGGTTATAGGTAGCGTGAAGGTCAAAAGGAGTGCAAGAGGGAGAGCTTTTCTGGTGTGGCCCTGTGCCTCTGGAATGAGTTGCCATCTGGGTTTGTCAGGCCCCATTATTACAATTTTTTAGAATAGCTCTGAAAACCGATTGGTTTGCTTTGGCCTTTTCTTATTTGTGTTTTATTTATTTATTTATTTATTACACTTCTATACCGCCCAATAGCCGGAGCTCTCTGGGCGGTTCACAAAAATTAAAAACATTCAAAGTATAAAACAACAGTATAAAACCATAATATAAAATACAATATAAAAGCTCAACCAGATAAAAACAGCAGCAATGCAAAATTACAAATTTAAAACCATGTTATTTAAAATTTATAGATTGTTAAAATGTTGGGAGAATAAAAAGGGCTTCACCTGGCATCTAAAAGCATATAATGCTTTTATTGAAGTTAGGTGTGTGTTTTTAGCTGCAAAGGTATGTTAGCAATCCACTGCTGGATTGGATGTTTGTTATTGCTGCTGTTAATTAATTTTATTAATATTTTTGTTTTATTATTTTATGGGATTTTATTTTATAAGGCTTTTCCCCTTAAGGGCAGCTTAAAAATATTTTAAATCAATAAAGTAAATAAATTCTTCTTACATTCTTATGAATGGACATGATGTTTTCATGTTTTAAATTGGGTGGGGTTTTTTGCCACATTTGGTGGTGGTTGTTACTTTTTAAATCAGCAATGTAACCTCTGGCTGTTCTTTGAAGTGGTTCTTGGATTTAAGAGTGTTCCCTTATGATTAAAAATTAGACTAAAACTGACTTGCCCTTCCCTGCCCAATCCTCTAAGTTGCTAAATTGACGCACATTAGAGCCAGCATATAGCAGAAGTAATTAGAATGGACTATACAATAGCTACACCACTATATCATCACATAGTGTTATGGTATGCTAGTAGTACAAGCATGTTAAGATGGCATAACAGTGAACAATTGCCTCTGTTTGGAATTGGGGTACGAATTGTCCAAACTATAATCCCATACGGTACAGTTTGACATAAGTAAATTTGATTATGTAGTCAAGCTATTTTACAGTGCTAAGAACCTGGCTGTTTTTCTATTTTTCTTTGCATTTCTCATAACATAAAAAGAGCCCTGCTGGATCAGACCTACCTAGTTCAGCATTCTGTCAACCAGACACCCATTGGGAAAACCTACAAGCAGGACATGAGTCGATAATACCTTCTTCCTTGTGTCCCCCAGCAACTGGTATTCAGAGATTATTAATAAACCCTTTCCCTGCTAAATATAGTATATTAAAGCGTGATCACATTGCAATATTAAATATGGGCTTTTTCCAACTCTAATCAAATAGTTCATTATTTTTCAATATGTTTTTGCTATAAGGAGATGGTATAATCTGGCAGTTCTCACAGAGCCCTGATCCAAAAATTCCCACCCCTTGTGCAGCCCTGGGTGCCTGCACTCAGCATTTTTTTCTGGATTCTATATCTGATCCAGAAGGATGATTTGGGGGCCCAAAAATATTAATCCACTAGAGTGATGTACAAATGCAGCCTTCCCCAAGCTGGCCCCTCCAGATATTTTGACTCAACTCCCATGGTCAATGATCAGGAATCCAGAGAGTTGTAATCCAGAACATCTGGAGCATACCAGGTCAGGAAAAGCTGCACTAATACATTGAAATGCAGTTGACTTGTAGTCATTTACTTCTGAAAAGAAGCTAGACCGGTAAGGTAGGTAGTGTTCAGTTTTCTAGTGCTCAGTGTTGCTAAGGCTCTTGTATTTCCTTGCTAAAAACAGCAGCCAATAAATGTAGACGCTACATGTGACCAGAATGCAAAGCTGTGGTTATTACTGATAAACTACCAAGATAGAAAAATATGTTCAACTTGTCAATCTTCATTGTTTAAGTATCCTGTTGTTTTTATCATTGAGATAGATGAAGATGTATTCCTAAATAACTTTTACTGGAATGTTTCATTTTTACTTGTTAGGCAAATACTGTACATCCAGTTACTAAGTTTTAAAACTGCAGTGTTTTCAGAATCATACATTGTTCTGTGAGTATTCAAAAATGAATTTTGATGTGTGGTCTTTTAATATGTTTATAAATTTCAGAAAATTTGGGAGCAAGTGAGATAGAAGAGGAAGAAAACTACTGGAATATGAAAATTTTACCAATTTTACATGTATTAGAGACTGGTACATACTACTTTTCTATCAGATCTGTTTTGGCTTTCATAGAATTGATTTTCCCATGTTTATTATTTCCATTATTTCTATTAATGTTTTTGTAGTAGTAATGTATTAGTGGCCTGAGACAGCAAATGGCCATACTGCTGGCTTGAGGGCACAACCCACATTCCCTTGACAACACTATTATCGGGGTATTGTTTTAGATTTGGGTCTGTGCAGGGAGCTCCTCAACAAGGTTTTTAACCCCCTGGTGGATATATCTAAGATCACATTTCAAAGAAACAGTGAATGTTTATAGTATATATGTTTTCATAGCTCACAATACCTGCAGAGCTCTTATCAAATGTGGGCCAGTGATTTCCCCTCCCCGTTCCCTTTTTCAAATAAAGAGATTTATGCCTTGTGCAGGCATGCTTAGTGCATAGGCCAATTAATTGTTTACTGCAGGCCTAATTTCAGGACATGAAGCTATGCCCCCTAATGTCATCCTGTTACTGGCCAAAGCATCGGATTTGGTTGGGAGCCCTTCTTAGCTGCGTGTGGGCTTTCCCTGGCTAGGCAATAGTTGGTGGGCAGAATCAATGGGCTAGCCAAATATAGGAGTGGCCAATGGTCAGGAATGCTGGGAGTCCAAAACATCTTGAGGGCACCTAGTTGAGGATTAAGAACATGTGGTCCCCGCCGCAAGTGTCGATATAATGAACATTTCTCCCTTCCTTAAATGGTGTTTCTGCCTTTTGCTTCAGATACTGGAGCCATTGCAGCTGCTGCCTTAGCCACTATTGTAAAGGTGATTCACTGCAGCCTTCATATGACATATGTGTGTGCATATCTTTTATGGAGAATAGGAATGGGGGGGAGGATTTGGCTCATAACAAGTATTAAAAAAAGGGCTAGTTTTTTCTTGACCCACCATTTGGGAGAACCTGAAGAAGTTTTCTGGTTTGGGGCTGTAATGTTTAGAATCGTTGTTCTTCATAGTGAGTGCTTTGTGATACCTGTATAAGACTTTTTCTTTCAGTTAATTTCTGTTTTGTTTTTGTTTTCTCAGAGGCTTTGAAAAATATTTGAAAATTAATTTTGCTTTCTTCTTCTCTAAATCAAATAGAGGACAACATAGAAAGCCTTTGCCATGCCTGTACTGTTCTCTATCAAGCCTTGGAAGAAGGAAATATGCTTGGCAAGCGATGTAAAAGGCGAACGTTGTTTTTGAAGACTTTATACAAATTAGTCGACATTCCTTCAGATCCCCTTGGTCTGATACTAGCAAAAATTATTCTGGGCGTAAGTTCAGCAATGTCATGATTATGGTGGGATGTGATTGTTTATATATTCTAGAACAGCCTTACCCAACCTGGTGCCTACCTTATGTTATGGACTTCACTCCCATCAACCCCAGCCAGCATGGCCAATGGTCAGGAGTGCTGGGAGTCCAAAGCATCTAGAAGGCACCAGGTTGGGGAAGACTTGGTAGTAGTGTGAAATTGCACGTTCCATCCTGAGAAATTCAGTTAACTTAATTAAACTACTAAATAAATCATTTAGTCTTAAGTTACAATACAGAATTCATCAGTAATAGCTGATTAAAAATTACATCTAATTTTCTTTTCAACGCTTCATATTTGACTGTACTATTGGGATTCATTTTGAAATCCAGGAGATTGGAGCACAGGCCTGTCCATATCTGCACAGAAGTAAATTCTGTTGAATTCAATGGGGCTTACTCCTAGGTCAGTGTGTGCAGGATTTTATTCCAAAGGAGGAAAAGTAAGCTTTAAATCATAGGTAAAATACCTTATATTTACTTTACGTGAGATTAGTCAAACACTTTAAAATCTAACAGTAAGCATAATTACACCCAGAAAAGGTAACTGTAGCATTTTCTCCCTTCATACAAGCCCCTTGTCAACAAGTCTGTTCACCTGAACCTAAATATATTTACTTGAAAACACATCCAATTGAGTCAATGCAACTTGCTTTTTAGTAAGTGCACTGAAGATATTTCAAAGCGATAACAGCATAAAGAACAACATAATATCACTTATAACTAAACAGCTGACAGTATGTCAAAGAGTTAAATGACAAAAGAAACCAAAATAAAAAGAAAATTATTTGTTATAATTCATTGTATACCTCATAGTCCTGAAAATTAAGAAGACTTTTTGTACAATAAAGCTTTCTCAAAGCACCCTCTCACAGCTTGACCCTTATAAAATATTGCATAACTTTTAACCAGACCATAGTTTAAAGCTTCTTTACACGCTTCCTGTTTTTAGCATTGATTACTTTTGTAGTCACAATTATTCTCCAAACAATTCCCTGTCTATCTTTATAATGCCCTTCTTTGTAAGCCATCATCACCATCATCATAGTGTAGTACATCTAATAATGTGTTGGCCATTATTATGCCATGTGAACCTCACTTCCATAATTTGTGATAAACTCATTTGCAAGTATAATTGTCATATTCTAAAAGTCCTCAATCTAATGCATTTGTTGTTGTTCGTAACTTGTGAGAAGTTGCTGCTTGATCATCTGTGGGAGCATATGAAGAATTCCTACCTTCAAGGCTTTCCCTGTTCACTTAAATAGAGCTTCTCTACCACTGAACCCCAGTGTTTGTACAGTGTTTGTACAGTGTTGTCCCTTCCATTTAAATGAAGGGGATTCCTGCTTATGGAGGAACTTCAGATTCTGGATTGGATTCATTCTCATTCTCGAAGTATTACAACTCTGAGAAAGAAATAACCCTGACAGGAAAATTATTGAAGGAACAAATACTGCTACAAAAGGTGTGTGTGTGTGTGTGTGTGTGTGTGTGTGTGTGTGTGTGTGTGTGTGTGTGTGTGTCTTTTTGGTTTCTATGTTGGAATAATAGTGCCACTCATTTGAAGCTAAGTGGTTGAAAGCCTTATGGGAAAGTATGCTAGACTCTATTTTGCCTTTAATATATGGACACTTCATCAAATATATCTACGAAATAAAAAGATGTGTGCTAACATAAAAACAAATATAATAATTAAGAATTAAGATGCACTTACTTTTCAAAAACAGAGACCACACACAGAAAAACTGAATTGGCAGTTAAAACACCCTGGATTAACAGCTTTATGACAAGTCTGAAATAGTAATCCTGCTGTGTTTTTAATAACTGCCGTTTTAAACAAAAATTTCTGTTTTGTGTGTTCTGTCACCTAGTATCCCAATATATGTGTTGTATTGTATTTATCACACATTTGTGCATTCACAACTTCTGTTCTCTCACATTGCGCTATCCATCGAACTGGAAAATCATAAGCACCCAGCTAGTAAAACAAAAGTCTTGCATCATTAAGAAATGCTACAGGATCTTTCTGTTTAAAATATTCCATTACAAGTTAACCCACAATAAAATATTTCTTAGAAGAAAGCTCTAATTATTATTTTTAAAGGATCTGTGAATGGGGGTGGGAAGAAGATCTAACAGTTTTGTAACATTAAAAATATATATTAGACATAATGATAAAAGAATACTAGATACATTTAAAATAACATTGACTTGTCAAATAACATAGACTTACTTGTCAAATGGTTTAGTGAAATGTATTTTAAAAAACTTGAACTTAAACAGAGTTTAGTAAGTGTTAGATTCAGTTCTGCATTACACTGAATTTTGTGGTACAGAGAAATTATCTGGCATGATTCTCTTTGAAATGAACGTATGTGCAGCCATCATTTCATTGTGGTGGATGCAGTATTTCAAAACTCTATTTTAAGTGGACCTGGATCAAAGACAGTACATGAGGGAAGGAAGGAGCCTGTGAGCTCAATTCTTGTTCCTGGCTTCCCAAACTATGGCAGCCTTTCCCTACCTGTTGCCCTCCACATGCATTGGACTGCAGCTCCCATCATCCCCAGCCAGCATAGTAAGTTCCTTATTTGAAATGGGGAACAATGTTTAATGTCAGTTCGCTAACCAGGATCTCATACCAGGATCAAAGCATAGTTTAAGTTCCTTGTTAGTAAGTCAACATTAAACCAGAGTTCTCCATTTCAGATGAAACAGGAAATTCTATTTTAAACAAACCAAGATTGAAGTGTGAAGCCGGTGTGCAAAGGGAAGAAGTGAGGGGGGAGTGCACAGACATCCATGTCCAGGTTCCTGACTTCCTAAGTGATACTTTCGAAGTTAGGATTGTTTCTGTCTTGAATACATTCATAAACTGCTTTGATGCCATCCTTCTGTGCCATATCCCCGAAGTCTCACTTTCTGCTTCCAACAGCCTTGCACTTGATAAACACTCATCATAGACTGGTGGTGTGACTCGGAAGCTGTCTCCTCCTGTTAGAGTGTTCCTCTGGTAGGCATGCAGTGGTTAAATGGCCAGGATTTGACATGGAATACGATGGAAAATCAGGAAATGGCAGCAAATGTTTCTAGCATCAGTTAGGTGCAAACTGTACAAGCCAAGAGAGCCAGAATGATGTCTATATCCCTCAGGAAAAGTTCAGAGAACCAGCACTGCCTGTCTAGTGGTGTTCTTCAATACTCTCTGAACCCCTACTTGAGTCTCTGTTTATGGGGATGTTGTGAAACATCCCCATAAACAACAATGTTTGTCTAACAATGTTGTTAGATGGATAAAGACTGGGTGTTTCCCTTTTCTGTAGGGCCACCCAATAAGTTCCACTAGTTTACAATAAAAAAGTCTGTACAAATTATTGAAGCTAGGTGGTTGGTGTCTTGCATCTCCAGCCATACTCTGGATAACAAGAAACAAGTAGAATTCTCACACAGATAGCATTGCTCTGCATAAAAATAGCTTTTTTGTAGAATTGCATGTATAGAAACTCAATATGATTTTATCCCAGTTCTTGGAAAACTTCATTAGGACTGAGTAACATTTTATGACCCCAAGACTCTAGACAGCAGTTCAGCCAGGATTATGAATATCTGTTCATGTATAAGAAGCTAGAGGATCTAATTTCATTGACATTACTTTATTCTCTTTTTCCACCCTTCTTTACAGCTGAAAGTGAGTGGGAAGAATCTGCTTAATGTTTGCAAACTGGTATTTAAAATAAGCAGAAATGAAAAAAATGATTCCCTCATTCAAAATGACAAAATAATGGGTATGTATTCTATTTGATATAATTTTAATTTACTTCTGTAATTTATCTTTTGTAATTTGGAAGGGGAAATATACTGCTGATAGGGGCAATCTAGAAAGTCAACACGATTTTCAGCTACGTTTTGATTGTAGGGTTTTTAAATCCTAAACATAAAACCCTCTGAATTTCCGCAAACAAATTATATTGTGGTTCAGCTCCACCTTACTTACTATATATAATTATGTTCATCTGTAATGCTTCAAGGAAGGAGGAAAAGCCCCAGATATTTGACTTAAACATTTTGGACTCCAATGATCCACAAATGAGCACTAGAAAAAAAATCATAACCCTGCTCTATTCTGTCTATCCCCTTGACTAGTGAACATCTTTAATCTGAGGCACAAATAGATGCTTCATCTTTTGGGAACTGAACAGGTTCATAAACTCTTGCATATATACTGAAATGCGTATATACTGAAACTCGCCTTTCTCCTGTGTCTCACAATTGGCAGACTCGCTCTCAGGAGCAAGGTGCCCTGATGGTCCCCCGCTACAAATTGGAATGTGCCGGGGCCAGGGCTTTTTCAGTGGCTGGCCCCCTGTTATGGAACAATGTGCCGCTGGAGATCAGACAGGCCCCCACCCTCAATTCCTTCAAACGCCTTTGTAAGGCGTTTTTATTTTCACAAGAGTCTGGGGAGGGGGTGGTTTAAATTGGGGTTGAGGGCTTTTAATGGTTTGAGGGTGAGGGTTTTAATGGAATTGTCTTAATGTGGGTTGAGGGTTTTAATGGAATTGTTTTATATGTTATTGTAAAGCGCCTCGATGCCAGAAATGGTGAGGCGGCGCTATAAAAATGCTTTAAATAAATAAATAAATAAATCCTCTTCTAGACACGTTGGCTTGGCTCTCAAAAAAAGAGCATGAATGTCAGAGACAGAACCAGTTCACAGCTGGTTTCTTCTGACCGAGAGGCAAACTATTTTTTTAAACTAAAATGAGAGAGATTGCTCTTATTGTGGGGGTTTTAAAATTCATTGTCACCAATCTTTTTTATATCATGACCAAAATTTCAATAATAAATGACTTGCATAATATGCAGCTATTTAAACTAGGATAATAAAGCAGACCCTTTTACAATCATTCAGTGGCATCTAATGTTTTGCTCATGCAATGATGTTTGCATAAGGTGAGCCTCCACCTCTTCCTCACTGTGCAACTCGCCTATGTCCCTCAAAACACTCTCCTGAGAATTGGGGTCCGGAATGTGGGGCAGGAGGCCCAATTTGGAGTATGGAATTAAGAAAAATTGGACAGAAGTAGCTTGTATAAATGGGAGTTCCAATCTCTCAGCAAAACTAATTTTTGATAATGCTGCAGCCTCTCACCCCATATCCTAGGCTTTTCCTGAACCATTCCCCTATCCTTAGGGATGCTTTTCAATGTGGGAATGATGGGGCAGGATATCCCCACTGCTCAAGTGTTCTTGTGTTCACACTAAATTAGATACCATTCATTATATTTAAGGTCTCCAAATCACTTCAATTTAAAGTTCAGTAAGCATTGTTCTATAATGCTATGAACAGAAACAGCATCAGACAGAAACACTCATATCAGTATTGTTAATTACTTTCCATAGATTCTCTGCTTGAAATTCTGAGAACTGAAGACTTGCAAGCCAACACTGAGGCCTTTCTCTATTGTATGGGTGCAATTAAATTCATATCTGGAAATGTGAAGCTTATTAATGAGATGGTCAGCAAGGGAACTGTTGAGATACTGCTGCAACTAATGAAGCAGATTAATGAAATTAATGAAAATGATGCTCGATTTTCCAGTTCAGGACACCTTTTAGTCCAGGTCAGATTAAGCTTTTATTTCAGCAAGATATGATTTATGGCCAGTCTGAGTTCTGCTAAAATAATTTTAAATGTATTTAAATGATTTTATTAAAATGACACATTAGTGATCAAAATGTAATTGTGCTTTTAATGGGACATAGTTTTACTACAAATCAACTTTTATTAGATTGCACTCTGCAGAAAAGAGTTAACTTCACAGATGCGTGAAAAGGGTACAATAGTATACCAAACAACATAAAAGGCTTGCTTTGGCTTGTTTTTTGTTTAGAGGATCATCTGAACCATGCCTTAGTGTACAGTCAGGCTCTTTAGCTGAGAGGCAGTAGAAAGAAACTTTGTCCCAGGCATTTTTATTCAGAAACATTAAACATGTAATGGTTTCCTCAAAATGCATTGGGTACCACATCTATTGTATGCCTGTCTTTTTTGTTCTTGGTTTTTCTATTATTGTTCCTCTCTAATTGTGAATAAAATTTGCATCCTCTAGCAGTAAAGCCTTTGTAGTTGTGAGATCAGATTGTGGGAGGCAATGGAAGAGTTGTTCATAAAATATGAGGAGAGCAATCTTATGCCCCCTACACAGCATCTGGGGGACATAGGATCATTCGGCTTCCTGTCTCTGACCTCAGAGCCAGAAAACCACTTTGCCCTCTCCCCATTCCCCTCAGAGCCAGTGTGGAAAGAACTACTCTGGCTACCTCTCTGCACTCAGAAAGGGGAGCGCTGAGATGGAGAAAAGAGGGTATTCCCAGGGAGGGGAGGAGACCAGGGCAGGAGCCATATGGGAAATCCTATCGCCGCCCCAGTCTCCTTCTCTCCCCTTCCCTGAAGCCTTCACTAGATGGGTGACAATGCTCCTCTAGCTTAACTGCGGAGTGAGAGGCGCTCTGCATAGGGATTTTGTGGGAGAATTCTTATTACATGGCATGGGAATGTTGAATAAGGTATTCATTCCCAGCCATGACTCCTCTTGCCAATTTCTATTCCATGCAGCAGCTATCACTGATATTGCTAGACAGCACTTGGTTCTGGCATATGTTTATTTTACTTAAATATTTATATTCTGCCATTCATCAGAAATTTCAGGGTGATTTGCAAAAGAATAAGCTACAAATTTGTTATACCAACTTGTTGCTGGTAAAGCAGCATCAACCCACAGTGCCTTGTTAGTACAGCATCCCAAGTTTGCCCTTTCCTTGAGCCAGATAAGGTCCTTATCTTATGAAAGAATAAGCCTTTTTGACTATTTAATGTGAGTGGTAGAATACTGAATTGTTCCTTGCTAAATGTAAATAGCTTCATAACTGGTTGTGATGTATAGAATGGTAAATGTTGGTGGTTTCATTGGCTACTCATGTACTAGAACAGGGACGGCAAACTGCTGGAAACATGGATGGGGAACCTCTGGGCTGTGAGCCTGATAAAGCCCCCAAGGGTTTCCTCCAGCAGCTTCCTCTCCTGGCCCCACCCCTCTCCTACCACTGAGGGGAAAAGTTTTTATTCCCAATCATGTCTTTTTATCCTTCTGACACATAACTATAGTGGTTCCTTCCCATTTGGTGTTTGCTGGCAGTTGCAGCTGTTTATTAATGAACTCAGCTGCGTGCCTCCTGCCTGAGATCCCTGGAGCGGTCTTACAGGCGTTTCCCCCAGTAGACTGGGAAAATTGCCAGGGTTGGATTAAAGGGGAAGAAGGAGCTGGTGCCCACCACAATAATCCGTGCATCCCTACAGGAAAACAGTGGCACTTCCGTGAGAGAAGGCAAAAAGCAGGAGTTCCATTCTTGTGGCTGATCTCTACCTTTATGACAAGTGTGGAAAAAACTTATAAAGAAATGGAATCTGCGTGTCCTCTCACTCCATTCTATTATTTAAGAGGCGAAAGCAAGCTAGCAGAGAGGCAATTTTCAGAGGAGAGTAGAAAAGGGATAGAGAATCAGTGAAGCAAAGAGATGCAAGATGAATGTTCTATATAGCAGTAATAGTGGATGAGAAAGCTCTTGTGCCAGTAGAGGAGGAGGAGGAGGAGAAACAACAACATAGAAATTAGAGCTTGATTACTGGCAAACGCTGGAACTCGGAGATCACTTTTAAACGGCACTTTTGTCAGTGTAGTGGTAAAGAACCATGGAAGTCATTAGTGATGTTCTCATCAAAGGAATCCCAATTTTGCTTGTATTGTACTTTGTAGAAAGTCTCATGCTGTTTGGAGGAATGTTCATGTTGGAGAAATTGTAGTTTTATTGTTTGCCCTTTTATTCAGGTTCTCATACCGAAAGGCCCAGTTGAATAAGAAGGTTTTATACATCTAGAGATTAGAGGAAGCATCAATAATAGATCCTTTGGTGTTAGTAGATAATAGATCAGCTATAGCATGTAATATTTCAAACCTCAGGTTTAGAATATTAAAAGCTGAAAGATTTTATGTTGTATTCACTTAATAAGTGACCTAAATCTGAAACTTGCAAATATGTTTCCATATTTAAAGAAATAATTATAGCTAGTCACCCAGCAATAGCCTCAGAAATTCAATTGACTTATCTCAAATTACATTTAACGTGAGTTCAGCAAAATAAATAACTGGAACTCGTATTGTAATTATTTTTAGGAAAAGCCAGTTTATTTCTTGTCAAATATATTTGTAACACCTAAAATGCTTTTGGTTCAGCCAAAATAAATAAGGGTAATGACTTACATTTTTTATTAATCTGTGTACAGTTTTTGTTCACATTATATGAAATGGAAGGGTGGGAACTAAATAACATATGAGAACTCTTCCTATTTGGTGTCATCCTTGCAGTAATGGGATTTACACTCACGACTTTCGCTGCTTTAGAAAGCCCAATTCCTGCCTCCACCCTCTTTGCCTCGATAGTATCTTGTAGCAGGTATTTTCTCGTAAACACCTCCATCTCACATTAGAAAACAATAGCATTGCGCATTCAACATGCCTATGCCTTGGGGCCTTTACAGCACTCTTCTTAGTCATGGCTCACTAACCCAAAATGACATTTAAAAAGTGAATGCATTTAAACCTCTCTTACTTGTCTGCCTTCATATCTCAGTTCACACCTTTTTTAAAAATGAGATTATTATCTGGCAGTTGCTTAGTTATCCACAGTTTAGCAGATGAACAACACATCCAGAAAATAGAAAGCTTTTAAAAACACTACCAATCACTACTTCCCATCTCAGTATCAACAGTCTTGCTCTGATTAGCTTACCTCTTATATGTATGCAGGTATGTATGTTCCTTATTTTGACCGTAGTACTTAGAATTACATGCAGTGTAAAATGTAGAAATTAAACAGAATCAACAGGTAACAACATTGTAGAGGCAAAAATTAAAACAGCCACAGCTCTTGGTCACTTATATACCAAAGGCCTGTCTACAGACAAAATGTCGCATGACCATCCTTCAGTTTCTGTATATATTGTTGGTTTATTAATAATAATAATAAAAATGGAATGGAATGGAATGGAAAAATCCATAGCCTTCTGAAAGGGATGATTGAGCTTAATGCAGTAGGGCATTCTGATTTGTGAAGGTATGGATTGTGAAGGTATAGATGGGGAGTTACAGTAGAGACAGTCTCTACTTCTGTCAATTATGGCATCTACGAGAGGACCACATCATTTGATCTCAGGTACATTTGGAAGAAGATGCCTATCAAATATGCCGGAACCAGACCATATAGAGCTTTAAAGGTTAAAACCAGCACCTTGAAATTAGCCCAGAAATGGGTACCAGTGGAGCTCTTAAACTCCTTGTGGAATATATGCCATGCAGCTAGTTCTGGACACAAATTGTGCTGTTGTATTCTGTACCAGCTTTCATGTCAGTACCAGACATGATACAGTAAACTGTACTGCAGAAGTCAAGTTCAGAGGTTCAGGACATGTACAACTCCAAGTCCATGGGCTAAATCCAATGTTACGTGAGCAGATTTCCACATGCACAACAGGAGTTTCCCTTCCATTTCACTCACCTGCAGACCCCTACGCATCACTAAAAACTGCTCTGGAGGGTCCTCAAACAGATTTGGGGATCATGCAGTGGAGAGGGGAAATTTGCTTCTGCCAGCTGGTTGAAGGACACCATTGGATACAGCCTCATGTTAGAAAAGGGTATAGTTAGAATATGCGCTTGTGCTGATAAAGGGCACTCCTGACCACAGCCAACTCTTCATAATCTAGGGACAAGCTTGGATTCAGCTGTATATTGAAATTGCAAGCTGGTTTCTTTAGTAGGGGTATTCCCTGGTCCAGGACAAACATTACTTATTTCAAGCAGTTACTCAAGCAGGAAACTGCTACAGATCGATCTGGTGGAAAGAAAAATGTTGCTGGGTATCGTTAGCTACTGATGACACCTCTGCACCGTCCTAACAAGGTAGAAGTAGAACTATAGCAAAATAGCATCCCCTTCTCCCACTTCAGAAAGTCATTCCAGAAGGATACCATGGTTGATGGTAATGAATGCAGCTGAGAATTCCAGGAGAATCAGCCAGGTTGCACTCCCTCTACCTCTTTCCTGGCAAAGGTAGACCCAGTTCTAAGCCTTGGCAGAGCCCAGATTGAAATGGGTTTAGGTAACTTGGGGCTATCTGGTCATTATCCACTCTAGTACTTTGGCTACAAAAGAAAGGATTGTCACTAGTGTATATAGTACTTCCTTTCTGAGTTGTGAAGAAACACCAAGCAAATGGGCCAAAAGGCAGACAGGGAAGCAAACAAATTACCTTACCTCCAGGAAAGGAACAAAAGTTGAGTCTGTTTTCAAAATCAAAAGAGAGCTTTGACCTCTGTTGGCCTCTACCCTGTTTTTAAAAATTAACCCTGTATCATTGTTCCATATTCCAGAGTTTAAATAATCCATACTATTTTCTACATGTCGGCAGGGTTTCATAAAGCTGCCATCAGAGGAGGCTTAGGCTAGATCTAACTTTGTTACATTTTCAGAAGTGTCTGGGATTTATAATAATGTGTTGATTTAGTCATGTTTAAATATATTTTCCTCAGCTCACTGCCACTTTGCGAAACTTGGTTGACTTGCCCCAGTCAAGGTGCAAACTCCTAGACTATGGAGCAATTCCAGAGCTTTGTCTCATGTTGGAGAAACGTATGAGTGACAAAGATGTATGTACCAACGTGGCCAGAATATTCAGGTATCTACCTAAGTTTTAAAATTACAATACAGATAGCGATGGTTGTTCTTGCTGTTGTTTTGTTTGCTCAGCGGCCTTGTCTTTCTTTATCGAAGTCAATGGCCCCATGCAGATGCTGATTGATATTCCATTTGAAATGTTATGCACCACTGTCTTGTGTACATGTGCCTTCTTAACTCCTGCATTATTATTGTGCATTTTGTTTTTTATGGGGAAATGTTCTTTTTTACCATCTAAGCCATATATGCCTATATGCATCATATGATACACAGAAACAGACTGTGGCATTCTGTAGTCAACAAGCACAATGGGCACAGCTGGGCTGACCCATTGCCTCCTGTAAGGTAACTTGTGTTTGCCTTGTAGAGCCCCAAATACGATCTGACTGCACGTTCCATCCATGGAATAGCAGGCTGCATCTACAAATGAATGAGCTTCCCCCCTCAGGACATACAATGGCTCTTTACTAAATCTTGTTTGGTCTGTCCTTGATGCAGGACTGACCACCATTGCTAAGCTGAAAAGCCCCATGCAAAAATCATCAAGGCAATCTCTGAAGAAATGAAGTGGGAAAGCGCTTACTTTGTGTATGTAGGCTCCCAGGTTCAACTGTTAATAGGAATAGACCATACAGAGCTATACAGACCAATAGCCTTGACTGGTTCTTATAACCCTTAGATAGCTAAGAGCTATCTTGCCAGTTCTGCTCTGTCCCCCAACTGTTGCATTTTCTTTCCTCTTTCTTTAAAAGCCTTTGGCACGCCTGTTTCTGCAGCAACCACTTCTTGTCTTCTGCCAGTGCTCTTTCCCCTCCTCCTCCCAATCCAATCCATGAATATTGGAGCCCTGACGTGTGGGGACTCAAATGAATGATCAGCTAAATTTCAATACTGATGTTCAAGATTCGTTCTAACCTTGTTTCCAATTTGATTCTCACTCCCTTTTCCTTGCTTGAGGTATTTGCACATTTTGCATTTGTCTGAAACGCGCCCACGTGTCTGCATTCAGACTGGGCTCCAAGGAGGCTTTTTTGTCGCTGTCTTCCACTTTACATGAAGATAACGCAGATTCAGGTTTCGTTTGGAATTACTCCATGTAATCACATTAGTTATTCATTCATCACAGCTCACAGTAAAGTTACCCATAAAGTTAAGGGTATCGTTACTGAACTGTGCTAGAATAGAGGGCACTGGCCTTTCATTATGTACCCTAAAAATATTTAAAAGCAGAATGAAAGACTTGGCTTTGGGCAGGGGAAACTCACAGCAGAAAAGTTATCTTACTCATGTATGTTATTATTTTTAAATATGCAGCAAACTTTCTTCCTTCAACGACTGCTGTACAGCTTTGGCAGATTGCTCCAGATGTTACGTCTTATTTTTAGCCCTGCTAAACAAACACCCAAAGAAGCAGGTCAGTTTTTTCATCTCCTGCTTTTTATATTTTAATCCTCTGATGTGTCTGTGGTGTCGTATGTGTGTAAGCCCATTTTCAGTGACCTACTTTCATGTGTATTTACAAGTTAGAAATTTTAAATGGTTGACAGCATTTCTTAGTAGTAAATTATTGAATTGGACTCAGAGTAACAGTTCAGGACAACATAAAGGACAGGCTGTTGATTAACTCGCATCTTCTTAGTACCCAGATGAGTCATTTTTTTGAATATTTATATGTATATTTTCTAGGAGACATTGCATCATGGATGATCACCATAAAGCCTCTGTGCTGTAGCTGGGTGGCCTAGGCTTTTCTGAGTATGAAGCCTGCAGGAAGATTTCCACACAGCAGCTGGGTAGAGCTACATGGGCTGGAAAGGCAATAGTGCATGGCCTAAAAGCCTTCATGGCCTAGAGGTTTCCCACAAGCTTTACATTGCTTACGCCTTGCATTGAATCAGGGGTGGGGAATCTCAGGCCTGGGTGCCAAATCCGAATTGTCCTGGGGTTCCTCAGATGGCCGTGTCCCCTGTCGTTGAACCACTGATCATGGGGTGGTTTCCTGGCTTTTTTGTGCAGTTCCCCACCCCCATTCTAAAAGGTTGAAGGCTTAGTTAGTGGTAGTAAGAACATTAAGCTACAATGATTTTGTATTGTTGGCTCCACCCTTTTTGTATTTCACCCTGCCCCCCTTTGCCTTTGGCTCCACCCACCACCCTTGATTGCTTTTCTGAAATTGAATTCAGTCCTTGGGCTGAAAAAGGTTCCCTGCCCCTACTTTAAATTATAAGAGGCTTGATTCCCTGCACGTTTGCTCAGACATAAGACTCACAGGATTCAGTGGGCTTAATCCGAAATTAGTCTGCATCACAGCATTAGATTGTGATCATAAGAAAATTTATTTGGAGATAAATTCCTCTGAAAACAAATAGATCCTCCAACAGATAATATGTTTTAAATCAGGGTGCCACTCCATGATTTTAAAAATAATATATGATTTCCTTTGCTACCTAACAGAAAGGGGGGAAATCTGGGCTAAATGTAGACAGCTAGGGTTTTCCTTTTAGTGGTAGGAAATACCCAAGTAAGTACAATAAGGGCAAAGTAAATGAAACATTCAATTAGCAAATGTGTGTGTGGCTTTTAAAAACTAAATGGCAGGCATTGGGACCCTGACGTGTGTGTGTGTAGGGGAGCTTTTAGCTAGGGATGGATGGAGCAGTGCTATTTCCAGTCTGGGTCAGTTTTGCATGTGTTCATTCACAAATCTGCTCCATCCTGTTTCTGCATTAATTTCAATTTTTAATCCAGTAAATTCATATTCAAATAAGTATTTTTGAATGTTTTCTCACAAAACACACAATTTTAAAATACACATTTTTATACTTTTTTTCTTTTGAATGACTGACACCCAAAAACATTATAGGGAAATTAAATCCCACTAGTTTGATTGTGAGCTAGTAAATTTTTGAGAAACAGTGCACATGATGCAGTCAACATTAGAAACTTTGTATTCCCTTGATTTCTTTGGAAGAGTTAAATACATGTTTAAATCTTTTATATTAAAATCAGTGTGTCTTCAAACTGCTTAATTTAATCTAGATTATGTCCATCATGCCTTGTCTTTGTAGTTCAGGCAAAACTATTTCAAGAGATAGAAATTATCTGAATATTATATCATGTATGGTTTGGTATATTTACCCATGAAGTTATGTTAAAATTGTTTGTAAAATTGTTTTAATATTGAAAATCAATTAAAAATAATTATCTGAATAATAGCAAAAAAATAGTTAATTATTAATTAAAAGTCACTTGTTGGTGTCATGAAAAGCATACGACAACAACGAAAGGACTGTTGAGGACAAGGTACTGTCCTAAAATGACTCTGAAGAACATTTTGTTCTGATGAAATAGTTATGAATAGCTCTGAATGTTTTGCAGCTGCCTCCCTCAGGGAATATACATTTAAGAAGTTTAACTGGTGTGTCTGCTTCCTATAGAATGAAGAGTGCAAATGTTTATTTTTCTTGTGCTGCAAGAAACATGTTGGTATTCTAAAGTCTTCCATCTCTTCTTCTAGTCTGTGCTGCACACTGGTGACTGCAAATTCATGATATTCATACATCTTTCTTGAATCAAAAAGTAGCAGCCCATCCCAACCTTTTCTTTATGTCCCTCTGTAGCCTAGAATGACTGTAGGAGAGACCTGTTGGATAAAAAATGGGCTGTTGAGATAAAAAAACTGTTCCAATGTGTGCTACAGATAGTGACTAGGTTTGGATGACATGATAACCAACAGCGATGACAGAGTCCCCTGGCAAGAGTGACAAAAGCGGTGGCTGCCGCTCTAGTCCAGCCAGCAGAACTTGCAATAGCTGATGGGATACTAGCGGGAGGACTGAGGGGGGGAGAGATGGCAGATGTGTCAATCAACATACCATTGACTAATAGTCAACTTGATGCAAGCCTTAATCCACACCATGGTTGATTATAATCATGTCATATGGGGAGTACCCCCTTGATAATCAACTGTAGGGTTGACTGTTAACCCACCATTGACTTTTGTGTTGTCCGAACACAGCCAATAACTTTAATGTACTCTGCCCAGTGGTAGCACTAGTAGTAGAAGTGTGTCTTCAACCCCAAACCACCAGTCGTGACTGTTCAGATACATGAGGCCTCAGTCTGAGCATATTGTGACTTTTCATAACTGAACTGATGGTTAATCTGAGGCAATGCTAGCGCTATGAGTCCAGACCATGATCCTCTTGGGTGGAAGATGGAGGAACCTGTCATACTAAACTAAATTTAAATCTGTCAATACAAAAAGGAGCATTGTCTTTTTGGTAAATTTTGTTTTGGGAAACCGTAGGTGGAAAAGTCCTTAAAATATATTAGCCTAGCTGATGGTTGTATAGTACTTGTTTGTATTGTATGTTCTTCCAGTTCATTAGTTGCTTGATATATGTACTGTGTTCTTTCTAATACTTCAATGTAGAAAGGTGATCATTCAGGAGTTATAACTCTTATTCAATAAAATATGTTTTATGTTGATAAGATTCACAAATATTATATGTTATAACAAATGAGGTGTTATGCCTCACCTCAGGAGAAACTGAACCTGGTGGCCTTCTATGTTTTACAGTGTCATGCATGAAATAGTTTTGCAGGTATTGCAAATGGGTGGGGGAGATGGAGAGGAAAACAAATAGGATATGATTGAAAGCTATTCCAAGAGAAAGTCCCCCTCCATCCTCAATCTATGTTATTTTCTACATTTTCAGCAACAGCAGCAAAAAAAATCAGTTCTTTTGTAGACTGCCTTTGAATCACTGGACAGATCTAGACTATGAATGTGTGCTGCTCTAATATCATTTAACTGTCATTTTATACCAATCTAACGATCCCACCCCCCAAAAATCCTGGGAATTGTAGTTAGGTGGTGAGGGAGCTGAGGATTTTGTGTTTGAGGTTTCCAGTCCACCTTGCAGAACTACAGTTCCCAGGGGGCTCTAGGGACAGGGAATGCCTGTTAACCAATTTTTGTCTATGCCATAGATGTTTGCAGACTGTGTAATTCAGTTTAAAGTAGAAAAAACAACTGATGAACAATGGGTAGAAATGTGAACGAGCCACCCATGATTACAATTTAAATGTTCTCTCTCTAATCCTAAATAGCTTTACTTAAACCTTGTGTTGAACTTATTCCGAAATATGTGAGCCTGAGATTGTATCAAGTTGATTTTTGAAAATACCACTAGGCAATCTGTGCTTCTCTAAGTTATTTTTTGTCATGTCTATGCTTAAACATGGGAGAGAAGAAAAATCGTGTTATGTTATGCTGTGTGTTCCTTCATTTTGAAGTACAACAGATTTTAACAAAAATAAACTACATTTTCTTTTCACAAATTATTAGCTGCTTTAACTTGAAACAGGGTTATTTTGCTTTTCTTTTTTTAATTCTAGGATTTAGTCGTCCGTATCATTTTCATTCTTGGCAATTTAACAGCAAAGAATAATCGGGCACGGGAACAATTTCTTGAGGTGCAAGGAAGCATTAATACACTGATAGTGCTTTTCCAAACTCATTGTGAAGCTGACTCTAATAGTAAACTGTGGAAAGATGATGGTGAATTAAAAAATCTCAAGCATCCTTCTGAAGGAGAAGATGTCCTCATCAAACTCATAAGAGTGATTGCCAATTTGTCCATTCATCCTAGTGTAGGTGCAAGTCTAGCAGCTAACCATCACATTGTGGCATTACTTATTACAGTACTAGGTAAGAAGTGCTTTCTGCTATATCATTTGTGGATGAGGATACAGTGAAATAACCTAAATCAAGTCCTTAAATCAAGTAACTTAAATCAAGCTGAAGTGCTGAAATCAAATGGCTGACATATCTATTTACAGCATTTTACCCCACTTTTCAGGCAAAAGGGGCTTCCAGAGTGGCTTTGGCAGATTACAAATAAGACAGTCTCTGCCTTCAGGTTTACAATCTAAAAGACATGTCACAAAAGGAAAAGGGATTGGGAGGGAGGAGGAAAAAAGCAAAACACAGGCAAGCAGTTTTTAGCTTCAAAGTTCTTATAGGTGTTTTTTCTGGAAGGGAAGAGTAAAACAAACTCCCTGCGGTTGTTCCTTCTCCGAGCAATGAATGGAGGCTATGTTGATGTTCCTCTTGCCCTGAAATTTAACATGGGTAGGCAGCCTTCCAGTGGTCCTTGGTTCTCTGGCTGATGGATAACATGCTGTGAACATATAATACAATAGAACTTCCTGCATAGCCCAGATTCCCTGAGCATTTTCTCCCCTCCCTCCAAAAAAGCCCTGAAACCCATTTGCCTCTATCCCAAATGCTACATACCAGCAATTCCCTTCCACCACATCTTATAAGCTGAAGCACGTGGAAATTGTCTTCTGTTTGCCTGGTCCTAAAGCTCAAATGTTTTTCCTCTGGAATCTGAATGTGCCTCCTTGCCAGCTGCCACTCTCACCCTCAGAAACTCGGACACCTTTGCTGGTAGCCCCTCAAGAAAACCAGGCAATCCCATATGTGCTGTATTCCTCCTCTTCCTGCTGGTAAAAGAATGCTGAACCCAGAGTGGAGATGATGCATGTCACTGCCACGAGGCTTCACACAATTCAGTGCGGCTTACTTTTCAGTCAGAGCATTTCAGTTGTAGTAGCTTTGTCTATAGTACAGTACAGGGAACAGAAGGTGGTATAAATCATAAAGGGATAATAATTAACATTCAAGCATTCCAAACATTTCACATGCTTTATTTAATTAAAACCCTTATATCAACCCTGTAAAGCTAAGTACTATTACGCCCTATATTGCAGATAGGTGGTCTGAGGTTGAGAGAGATTTTCCTAAGACCACTTAGTGAGTTCATGCTGAGATTTGAACTGGGGCTTCCTGATATTCACTCCGTCTCTAGGTCCACTATGCTACACCAGCTCTCTGGCAGGGATGTGAAGCAGGATTGCGGGTCCCCACAAAGGCCATTAATCCAGTTGAGACTGCATTCTATGACAATGCTCTCAGCTTTAATGTATGTAAATTTGAGAGTCCATTTAGACCAACATGTATAATCAAGTGATCAGTAATTATAAATAGGGTTTGGTGCTGACACGTTTTGGAAGCATCTCTCCTCTCCCCCGCAGATTTTCACAAGTCTTGCTGCATATCATTTATTAAGATAGCAGTGTGAAAGACTTAAGTTTCAGCAAGGAGAATGGGCACATATGCACATCTAGTTGGAAAAACAGGCACAGACCGGGCAGAATTTTGGAATGGCCCAAAGCAATACAATTGAAGTCAAGAACAGGATTTTGCAGAAATTTACAACAGTTGATCGTGTGGTTTGCTTTTATGTTGTCTTTGGAATGTTCTATGCTACAATCACTGAAGTTGTGGTGAACTTCACGGATCATCAGTGCCTTGACAAAAGGCTTAAGTCTTCTTTTCTATATTACTAGAATACAAATCAGTCAAGGAATGTGAGGAGCTGGTTATTAACACCACAGCAACAATCAACAATTTATCCTTCTACCAAGTGAAGAATTCCGTAATCCAGGAAAAGAAATTATATATTGCAGAGTGTAAGGATTTTTAAAAAGTCCATTCTTGTCTCATCTTTGTACTGTATAATAGAGGCTAGTATTCCCTATGAATATTAAGCACCTAGGTGAGAAATAACACTGACGTTAACTAAAAGGAGAGTATTACCTACCTTCTCGGTTTTTCAGACTATTCTGTAATAGTCGTTAAAAGTTGCTTCCATTGGTGTAATCCATTTGGTGGGTGCCTTTACTGATTACCCTTATAGATGAGAAATGTGCCAATTTGTGAACTGGTTGGGTTGTGGAACAGTAAGGATGCAATCCTATCCAGATGCCTCCAAACCTGCAGTTTAATGGGCATCCTATGCAGAGTAGGAGGAGCGTGAAGGTGATAGTCATTTCTCCCACACTGCATTTTTGCTAGATGGATGTTTTTGCTGGTCAGCTAGGGTACTGCAAAGGGAGAGGAAAGGAGGCTGGGGAGGGCTGGGGATATCTCCACTTCCGCAGTCTCCTCCTCTCCCAGCCCACAGAAACGCCCCCTTTCTGTCCTCTCCAAAGTTGCTTCTGCAATCTCAAACAGCTAGCGCGATTCTCTCCATGCTGCCTGGGAAGGGGAGGGAAGCTCTCTCAGACCTTGGATCCGGGAATCTGTACAATCCTATGACCTCCCCAGACGTTGTCTAGGGATTGCTCTTTTATAAAGCAGGGGCAAACCTTGATGGCGCTGGTTTGCCCCCACTTTAGAAAAAAAACCATGCTTTTGTTGCTGTGGGGTGGCTTCGGGTGAGAACAATGCAATAGGCAGCCAGTGCTCAGGTGCAGCCATGAAGTGGGTACCATGAGTGGCGCGTGGCTAGTCAAAAAGGACAGCTGACCTGCCCAGAGTCATTCATGAGAAATTAAGATGGCAGCAGCTAAAGGCTCCTACTTCACTTTGAAGCAATCCCAGCTGCCAATCAGACATATAAATAAAAAGTGGGAGGAGTAGGGTGTCTTGGTGGGCACCAAAGAAATTGTCTCAGGGTACATCACTACCTTTGGGCACCATGTTACCCACCCCTGTCTTAGCTCCATTCCCTTACAGCCAACACTGATTCTTCCTCTCCTCTTCCCACAATCCCACCTATGATCCAGATATTTTGGAGCACGAGATAATGCTGCTGCTTCCTCCACCCACTTACAGCCAGGATATCAGAAGATACAAAGACAGCTCTCTACTGCATCCCTTCAGTCACATTTATTCCCTTGCCAGACTTTCCTAGTAACTGCATGCAACTCATACCCAGATCTGGGTAACTGCTCCCCTGATGTCACCTCCCTTTTATCCCAAAGACTATCTTCTCTTCTTTATCTGAAGCTTTTGTTCATCTCTTGCACATACTTTGAAAATAGTCATGTTCCTATCTACACATTATGTTTGCTTTTGGGCGTGTGTGTGTGTGTGTAACAAAAAGGTACCTGATTTCTTGAACTACACTAAATGCACCTTTTCCACTTTTTTTTTGTTAACCAACAGTGCTTTTAAAACTCTTAATGAGCAGTAATATGGATGGAATTCTGGAGGCTATTCGAGTCTTTGGTAATCTTTCTCAATACCATGAAATCTGTGACTTCATTATACAGCGAAAGGGTGAGTTCCTATCCCATTAAGAGTGATCAAGCTATATACAGTAGGTAAAAACTAGTCACATAAGTGTAAAGTGTTGTCTGTTCATATTAATTTAAAGTGATCTCCTAAAGTGATCTACACAGTATGGATGCCATTTGAAAGCACACAAACTGCTGCCAATAAGAGGGAATTAAGTTAAACATAGGCTTCTCATAGACCTTGGAATTAAAATCGGAGGTCTTCTCCACCTTTGCCCCCTATATCTGACAGCCTTCTTAATAACATCAGAATAGATCATTTCAGCCAGAGGGTTAGCCCAACTGAAGTGTGACTGAATTATTAGTGAAACACATCTTATATACATACTATACTAAAGTTGAATAACATTAAACACCTACAAGTATGTCCTAAGGAAAAGCAGAGCAGTAGTATCCCAACAGTGCACAAGGTAAGATTTCTAGATCATTGTATGTGCTTCAAGCTCTCCAAGTATCTCATTCAATGAATACTGTGCAGATGCTGCTTCAAGGCAAGTTTGTTCTCTGACATAGTTGTTCCTTGTTGTGCAATCTAGTGTACAAGTTCATGATTGCTTTGCTCGATGCCAAACACCAAGATGTCTGCTTTTCGGCCTGTGGAGTTCTTCTCAACCTTACTGTGGATAAAAGTAGGCGTAGTATCCTGAATGAAGGAGGAGGAATTAAAAAGTGAGTTCAGGAAACCATCATGAGCCAGGGGTAAAGGGAGGTTGGCTGATTTCTGTAAAGTTCACATTGGGGAGGGAGAAATTAATCTAGTAAATTTCAACTGGTCCAGACCTGAGACCCACCTCAGACTCCCAACCTGCAACATGGGACCCACTTTCACAACATCTGGACTGATCTAGCAACCCACTCTTGGGTCACAAACCACCAATTGAAGATGACTGGTCTCGCATATTGTTTTCCCTACATCCTTAAAATTCATCCAGGTTTGCTGGGTTTTAATGACAGCTACAAAATTGTTAACTGTATCTTTCCATTATTACAACAGGTTAATCGATTGTTTGAGAGACTTTGGGCCTACAGACTGGCAACTGGCTTGTTTGATATGCAAAACTTTGTGGAACTACAGTGAGAATGTTACAAGTGCTGAACCCTGCTTTGAAGAGGATGATTCGAATACCCTGGTGGTTGTCCTTGCATCGTTTTTAGGTAAGCTGTAAATGCCAATTTCACTTCACTTCCTTAATGAGTGGAATATCTAGCCCAGCATTGTCTACTCTGACTGGCAGTGGTTCTCCAAGGTCTCAGGCAGAGGGGGATCTTTCTCTCTCTCTCTTTTTTTTTTTTTTTTTGTGAACCACCCAGAGAGCTTCAGTTATTGGGTGTTATGGAAACAAAGTAATAAATAAAATAAATCACCTGCTACCCAGTCCTTTTTTAAACTAGAGTTGTCAAAGCTTGAACTTGGAATACCTTTCCATGCAAAGTAAATGCTCTACCACTGAGCTTTGTTTTCCTCCATAAAGAAAGCTTTGGGTACTTCGTTACATATTGTTCCTTCGTCTCCTTACAAATAGTGTTCTATTTTATAGGGCAGATTCATTGGTGTAGCCATACTTTGAATGTTGTGTGCAGTTCTGGTTGTTCCCTCTCAAAAATATAGTAGACTTAGACGTTATAAGGAGGTTGGGACACCTTCCTTATGAGAGGCTAGTGTTAATTTAGGTGTGGAGGAGACTCCTGAAGGAGGGGTCCTGGTGGAATTGTCAGTTGGGAGAAAAATAGGGAGAATATTTTCTTTCCTCTTACATAATACTAAAATTCAGGGTTACTAATGAAAGTCACTGCCAGTGGATTCAGAACAGATGAAAGTACTTCACACAATACATAGTTATGAAATTTGCTGCCCAAGATATAGTGATGGACAGTGACTTTAAATGGAAATTAGACAAATTCATGGGGGAATAGATCTAGTTAACAACTGTTAGCTTTAATGATATCATGTTCCGAAGAACTATGCCCCTGCATACCAGTTGATGGGGAGTAAACAAGGAATGCAGCCGTCAGCCGTCAGGAGCCTACAATGCCATGATAGAATATTGTAGGAAATCTAAAATAGTGAACGCCTCATAGCCACCCACTGTAGATTGAAATTACATTTATTTATTTATTTATTTATTACATTTCTGTACTGCCCAATAGTGGACGCTCTCGGTTATTGCAGTGCTACTACTAGCAAGTCCACTGGGAGGGGTAGGGTCTTGAACCCGGAACCAGCCTTGTGACTGCATCAGAAGATAAGCTCCATGCCAACTGGGAGTCATGAAACGTGTATTATAATAGCTTGTACTTATCACCTCCCTTTAAAAAAACTTACATCTGATCCTTGGAATTTGGGCTGGACTTAGGTTCAATACATATTGTGTAGATACAATTGAAAGTGCAGTATTTGTTAACACTGTTTTCCTGCTTGCCTACAGAAGTCATTATGTGATAGTCCATTGACATGGTTAAGCAAAATATACTCAGGGGCTGTTTGCTGGTCTGAATTTCTTGTGTAAATCATGAGGTTGTTAGAAAGAATATCCTAGTTTAAATTCCATGCAGAGCTATGCAAATGTAGAGAAAACGTAGGACCTAGTTCACATGCCAGTATAAGAGCTATCAGAAATTGCCATTTGGGAGTCCACAGCCCAACTTCAACACTCACTGCTCTCACATGCAGAATTTGGCTTCTATCTGGGCACTATTTCTTCCTGATCTTTACCTGTATGTGCTAGAAACAAGAGTCCTGCATTGGCAGAAAATGTGCATAGCCAACGTAAAATCAGATAGTTGTGTGAATGACTCTTTAAATAGTTGAAGACTATTTAATAGACTGTTTAATATGGGCCTGATACAGACTTTGTCCCCTTTGTCTTGCTACAGATGAAGAATTAGCTCTGGATTACAATTTTGACAGTGATTTGAGAGATTATCACAAACTTTATTGGGAAACAGATTTCAAACCAGTGGCACAGAAGCTTCTTCAGAGAATTCAGAATTAAACCTCTTTCCTTGAACATTTCACTTATTACTTCACTTTAAGGTGGGTGTTAAGCATATCCGTATAAAGACACTTCAGTGGCTGTTTATGCAAACGGTTTGTCATCAAAGCTTTTTATAACATGCTGTTTCCATGGGAAATGACTTTAAAGTATATTATTCTTGTATGTAGCTTGTACATTCATTGTAGAATACCTTTTCTTAGATTTCCAGTATCATTTAGGGTTATAAAAATAAACCAGCTACAGCATCTGGACTGAGTGGCTTGTTGAAAAGCTTACGTATAGATAAAAATTGCCCTAGCTCCATAGCATACAGACAATTATGAGCATAATTTAGGACAGTGAGGATCAGGGATTGACTGTTGTTTGTCCTATTACTTGGAATATTGGGTCTGTATTGATTAGATCAGATAGAAAATGCATCCTTAACAGGGATTGTCTTCTCTCATGAACATTAACTCTGAAGCAGGTATAAAACTCTCACTCCTCCTAAAACCATATTTTCCTGGAGAAATAGTACTCTTCTAGGTGCAACTCTTCTAGGTGCAACTCTTCTAGGTGCAACTCTAGAAGGAAAAATGGCAGGTCTGTCTTCAATTCATAGTTGCATGTATGTATTTCAAGTCTTAATAATCATTCAGGAATCTTTCCTTGCTTCAGTTAACACACATTATGACTGTTCACAAGTTATGCTCCTCCTGTTTTAATGTCACCACACTTCTTCCAGCTACTACAGCAGCAGATACATCCTGAATTGCCTACCCTGGTGGCTTTCTTATATTGCCAACCAGCATGCAAGATTCCCTGCAAGCTGTAGTTTAGTAGGATGCCAGTAATTTATCCCTGATAGCTCAGAACGTGCCATCACTTTACATTCAATGTGGCCATCCTACATCTGTGTAGGCTGTTTTTGTTTAAATTAGCCTAGGTTTGGCCACTTAGGCTCAAAGCAAAGGGAAACATATTTCGGTTCATTAATAGCACAAAAATTGGTTTGCTACGATGTAGGAAGGAAAGCTAAAATTTCAGTATCTTCAATTCAATGGAATACATTTCTTAGGAAAATCACAGAATCATCTTCATTGAAGTTTAGGATTGTGCTGAATCAGTATTAAGGATTATGCAGTTAGTTAGGATGAAAATGCCCTCTTTTTAAAAAAGTGCATACCCAATGTTAGGAATTGTTTTCTCATGTTTCACTTAACCATAGTAGCTATGTCCACAATAAAGAAGATTGCAACTTCTTGTTAAAGATATAGATGAACTCTAGGGAATCTTTGGAATACTTGTAGAGAAAAGAGGTGGGGAAAATACCTCTAGTACACAATGCAGAAGATGTACACTGCAGAACAACATGTGTAGGAATATTTAGGTTATTCGATCTTGTCTTAACGCAAAACTTAATTCTGTATTTCCTTAGCTTATGCTAGAACTTTTAAAGTTAGTTTCTATGTGATTCAGATTACCATGGAGAAATCACTCTCTCCAACCTTTGAGTAGTATCCAGTCTTAGTCCTACTTAGAGTAGGCCCATCAAAATGAATGAGAATTAAGTTAGTCATATAGCAGTGAATAAATGAGATGTTTTAGCCAAAGCCAACTTAAGAATTACACATTTGGCTTATGATTTTGGAATCAGCATAAACCTTGTATTTTTGACTAGAGGAAACAGCAGATGCTTCCTGTTAAACTGTCAAGGGTTGCAGTTTAACTTTTTGTTCTTTTCCAGCAAACACAAGTCACAAATACGCACCAGTTGAGGGACAGTCACTACACTCACTGCTCTATTTTTCAATGGTTGTTGAAGAATAAAAAGCTTGAAATAAGAGGGAAAACGTTGTTTTATTTAAACAATTCAGTAATACTGACAGATTTCAGAGCAGTTCATGCTCATACAAAAGTATCCATATATTTTCCAAAGACAGCTATATACCAAACTCAAGGGTTTTTTAGGTTTTTTGTTATGCTGTTTTCCTGCTTGACTACATAAGATGCCGATAAGTGACAGACCTTAGCAATGGGTAAGCAATATAATGAGAGACTACTTGACACTCCGTATTAACATTCCCACACTTTAGATAGCTCTTAGGAACAATAGAAGAGAAGTAGGACATTGTTCATCCTTGTTCCCAAGTATTTAATATTTCACATAGTTGCAGTCTTCAGCAGCTTTGAAAATTCTCACCCCTCCTCCATCTGTTGATTTAACCACACCACTGTGAACAAGTCCAGGCCAGTAGCTAAACAATATAAAGAAGTTCCTGTTGCAATCAAAACTGTTAGTGTGAAGTACGGTTCAGTTTCGAGTTATTAGCAAGGATTTCCTCTAAAACCATATAAAATGTAGGCTCAGACAATAGCATTGCTTGCTTTCACGTGTAGCTTAATAGGAATCGCTAGTCTCTTCATTTCACCAGCAAATACAGCAGCATCAGGACTTTTCTAAAAAAATAAATAACTCATTCTTATATCAAAAGCAGAAGTCCTCTTAAAATTCTCCTTGTGCTCCAGATTTTGTTATCCACTTATGACAAGATTTGCATAATTAACTACCTGGCTGCCACGAATCACAGTTTTCTGTGCTAACAGAAGCAGTGAGTAGTGATCAGGGAGCATCTCTGAACAATTTTGTCCTCTTACCACCAAGCTCAGCAACTGCAGTGATATTCCATTAAGGAAGGAACTGAAACTAAAGAAGAATGAATGAAACTATGGCACAAACGATCTCATAGCTTTTAGCCACCACTGGTTCTGAAGCTTATTAGCATCCCCTGGTAGGCAGCACCTGCTGCATCTTCCATCATCATTGGCCAAAGAGTTCAGGTCATGTAGCGAGTAATGGCTCTCAGAGCATAAAGCAGTTCAGCCTGCATCCGTGCTTCTATGAGAAGCAAATTGACATGAACCTTAAAAATAAAAAAAAAACATAGCTGAGTTTGAAGTGTATTTCTTTTTCACATAATTGCTTTAAGGCATGCACTATTTCTGTGATTAACATTTCAACGATGAGCCAGGTCATTCGTTTGGCTGCTCCCACATAGTTGCTTCCCAAGAGCAAGCCTGCTGATGGGTTCATGGTCAGGCAGTGATCCTGTGAAGGTATCTATTATATGAACTACTGTTGCTGCCATGTGGGGACGGGGACTGTACATGCGGTTCTCAGAATTTGCACAATGATGGGGCTTCGTTGGACTATGAGCTCAGCAACAATTGAACAGTAGCTGCTGACTCTTATGAACTGGATCTGGATCTATGACCACATTTCCCCATCTGACACCAATAACTGCTTGAAGATGTAGTTTATAACTAAGAATCCAGCTGCTTAAAGGAGCCAGACCTTTTTTGTGAAATTTCAACAAAACAAATCAAAAAGAGGGGGGTGAATGTAGCTACATAAATTTGAATATCCAATTCAACACATGCATGTGTGTGTGTGTGAGAGAGAGAGAGAGAGAGAGAGAATGAATGAATGAATGAATGAATGAATGAATCCAGGCCTTTTCAAAATGAGGGGTTTTGGTTTGCTTTGGTTTTTTACTAAAATCATGAAAATCCCCCTGTGGAAAGACATTGAAACGAAAAGCAAGTGGGAAATACTCTCTGATACATCCCCATTGTGAGACAAGATCTCCCTAAATGAAGAGTGAGCTGTATGAGTGAGTTAGGCACTGGCTTATCTTCAATTAAACTTGTAACTATGTGAACTGACTAATGTTACAATCCTCAATCTGTCATGCTAAGTAGAGATGTATAAACAACAACACTGCTTATGGGATCACAATTTAAACGAAATGAAAGCTCAAGGACTTCAGTATGTTTAACCAGCAAGCAACATACTGCTCAATCTAACAAGTCACAACACATGCATGCAGAATGTACCTTCTCAGAGTGTTTGAACTGCCTCCAGAAGCTATCATACATTCTATTTGTGGTCCTCTCAGGAGCACACACCACGGTTTTGATGTAAATTTTAAAGCTGCGGTCCAGTAATTGGTTAATTTCACCATAGTCATAATCATCATATCTGTTTGGAATCAAGAGGACAAACATTTAAATTTTTCCACCACTACCACTTATATTCCAAACAAAGTAAACCTTTTAGCCATTACTATATGTTACTTGACAAGAAATGGTGTTCTGGTGGGTCTTGAATGAGTTCCCTAGAGTAGCCTTCCCCAATCTAGTACCTAGAGCCTATGGTAGTAAACTTCTAAATGCCTATCCAGTAGAATTTTAGGATACTTTTAATATGTTTTTAGGATGTGTTTAACAGTGTATAGTATGTTTTTAATCAGTATTTTGTGTATTTTATGCTTGTTGTTGTTCCCTGCCTCGATCCCATCGGAGAGGCGGGTAAGAAATATTATATTATTATTATTATTATTATTATTATTATTATTATTATTATTATTATTATTATTATTTTCTCTCTTCTCCTGAGCTGGACATACAAGTTCCCTTTCTCAGTGCCCTTCCCAAAGAAGATTACTTCCTCTATGTCAAGCAGCACTATCCAAGCCATTGTACTGTAAGAGTCCTATAGCTGTCCTTCTGCGTTTGTCTCTTTTCCCCTAACCCATTCCAGCTTCCTTTAGTCTTTTTGAAAGCCATGGACTTGGAAGCAACATAACACCTTTGTTCCACACTTACATTTTAATTTTATTATTTCAATTAAGGTGACTGGCTTTACCAGGGCAGAAGGTACTTCTCTCAAGCTGTCTGCTGTCTAGAATTGAGCAAATATAACCTTTTGCTCTGGAACTGCTGCTAAGGAGTTACTAACATTTACTAATATCTCCCACTCTCAATCCAATTCCTATGGATTCATGCTTAGGGACAACACATTTTGATGTAGGATCTTAGTATATATTCAGTTCTAATAATCTACATTCATAACAAACATATATGTGCAGAGCTCATCATTTCAGCAATATTTATCAAAATTAGCAGGTGTGTATTGTCCTAACTAAAAGTGGCCTTATGCAGAGTCTGTAACAAGACCAACCTTATTCCAAACATACAGTGGATATAATTCCAAATAGCTCGTCTAAGCATTGAGGTATCCACATCTTTATGCATGGCCATGGTGTTGTAAGTCAAATTGTAGGCAATCTGAAACTTCTCATCTATCAGCTGTCCCACATCTGGGTAGAGACGATTTACAAGTGAATATCCATGATCTTCCCAAGAATAGTCCTTAAAAACAAAATAGATACATGAGCACAAATTCTCAAAGAAGATGGCACAATAGTACAAACATATTTTTTATCTGAACTTCAAAATACATTAATGACTTTAGGAAATACTGTCTATATACCCTAGCTTAGAGCAATAGTAAAGCCTTTCAAATGGACGAAGTGTAATTCATATGCCAGACATGCTGGGCATCTTGTTGCTCCTTCCAACATAGGTCCTACCTGAACATGGAAGGTAGGCATATGCGTTCCATGCCTGGAGAAGTCTTTATAACCATAGCTAGTATCCTCAAAATGGCGAGACACATCTTTTGTTGGTGCCAATTCTTCATCCTCTGCTAAAATATAACAAAAAACAGTAGCTAGTTTTAGAAAGCCCAGAAGTAAATTGCTAAATTATATTGGATAACATCTGTGCGCAGTATGGAAGGAACTTTTTAATTTGCAGACTAAAGAAATAGAAATTTAAAATTGATAGTTCCTTAGGAGCATCAATGCCATGCAGCATTGCAATCATCCTTTAATACTTTTCCTTGTACAATCTTTGCTTCTAGGACAGGGGTGGCAATTTAGCACAGAAAGCTATGTTGATCCTGTGCATCAGCTGTCCCCAAATTAGTGCCCTCCAGATGCTTTGAACTTCAACTCCCATCAGCCCCAGCCATGGCCAATGATCAGGATTGCTGGGAGTTGTAATTCAAAACATGTGGAGGGCACCAGCTTCGGGAAGGTTACTATATATTATGAGTGGAGAGTTGTAACTCATCCAAATATCATTACTCTAGTAGATGTAAAAGTATAGATGGGTGGACATACTGTATAATACATTACACAATTTGCAAATATGAGAAAACTGTCCATGAGAAGGAAGTCTGGCTTGATGAACAGTGAAACACACACACTCTACAGGATTGTGGATTAGTTACAAATCTTGTTTCAGGCTTTAACATTTTATGTTCTACATTTCAGCATCCTCTCCACAATCAAAATGGCTAAAAACACTTATCTCTAAGTTAACAATGTATATTATGTTTTAATTCAGTTTTATGTATTTTACCGTTTATTGTTGTTCCCTGCCTCGATCAAAACGGAGAGGCGGGTAAGAATTATTATTATTATTATTATTATTATTATTATTATTATTATTATTATTTTTAACCAGACTTTGGGATCACATACAAGCAATAGGTTCCCACCACTACATTAGAATTCTAGTGGACAAGTTCCTGCATACTGAGAGGTAGCTAAATCCACTTGATCTTCACATGAAACTACATTGTCAAGTCTACACTGAAAACTTTCTAAGAAAAAATAAATGATTTCTGCATAATCTGGAAAAAACAATGTCAACATAGAAATGCACTGCTTCAAGTTTTTGCTAGTGGTAGAGAGCAGAGTATAAATAAAGCCTAAAAATGTACCAGGGGAGGGTGAAATCAATAGTTTCAAGCACTATTTTGCCTACTTCCTTATGTAAACATATTATGAGTGAGCAATTCCTAGCAGTTAAAGCAGTTGGCTGTGTGTTGTTATGGTGACAACCCACATATAGCAATGGGATTGCTTGACTTGTTCCCTACACTAATAGAGCAGCAGCATAGGGAGGCCATTAAGCCCCAGGCTCATAGGAGTAGCAAGCATGGGTCAGCTACACAAGCTCAAATTTAGTTCTGATCCCAGTGCAATGAAAAACAAGAATAGAAAAGAAGCCCATACAGCTGACACTGTAATGCTCCCATGTCAGGAGCACATAGCACTATCAAACATGCAAGCTGACCAGGCTTACTCCAGGTGACTATTCTGAGCCAAAAAGTGGTCAGGACCTTTTCGTCTGCTATTGCTGCTGCTACTATTAGCTGTCAGCCAGTGGGAGACGGTCAACTTCATTGCCTCTAGGCAATGGCTGGGGCATCCCAATGTACACACACCCTCTTCCTGTCATCATCATCATCATCATTATTATTATTATTATTATTATTATTATTATTATTATTATTATTATTATTATTTTGTTACCTGCCTCTCCCTCTGGATCGAGGTACAACACAAATGCAAACACTATAAAATACATATAATTGATTAAAACATATAAAACTAATATATTATTAAAAGCAGCACATTATTAAAAGACATCTTAAAATTCAACTGGGTAGGCCTGCCAGAAGAGATCAATCTTCTTATGCAACTACACATATACACTGAACCAATTGATGGACATGTAATTAAGATTTTGAGGTATGAAGGAGATTAGTGGTTTTTAATGTAGTGTTTCATTATATACTGATGCCATTGTGAAAACTTGCTGTGACCTAAAAGCATTGTACTATTTAATTTGTTAGTTTAAATTTAAACCCACTTACAGCCTTTCAAATTTAAATTGGGTGGATTACATTGGTAACGCTACAACATATTCCACAAGTTATTAGTTCGTTTTTTTTATAAAAAAAAAAAATACGCTGATTTTAAATCTGTTCTGACCTGAGCAACCCACCAACATGCTTTCTCTCTTCTCCTTCTCAAAACGAGTGGCCTTTTCTTCTTGGCTGGCTTTAACTTCATCTCTGCATTCCTGTAGTTGCTTCATTTTTTCCATAAGTGCTTCCACTTCACACAAAGGCTCTGTAGTCTTAACGATAAACAGCAACATTCTAATGCACTGGGATTTGGTACTGAAATTATATTATGACAAATATTAGCTCTTCCATTCCATATTTGCTTCACTGCTTACCTCATTATATTCAACAGCAAACAACTAGGATAATTTAAGTGCCTCACTAAAATCAAGGAAATGCAAAATTGAACTATTTACCTTAATGGCAGTAACAATGCGACAGTTAAAGCTGCAGTGTCTCTATAGCCAGTTTCATACATTATTATTGGGCAAATGTAAGATTCACAAATGATCAAGATGTATGGATTGAAAGAACATGGTGCTAAATATAAAGTGCATGGATTTGAAAGTATTGCCTGCCTCCTTTCCAGAGTTAAACATTTTTTCATGACTCATGGGCAATCTCAATTTTGCAAAAATGTGACTTGCCTTTCTGCAATGCACTGCATTGGATGATCAGAAGCTCCTACATTTAGGGGGTTCCAATCATCAAGGGCCCAGTCATTACGATTGTGCCCTTAGGGTGTTCCCCCCCCCCCAGGAGTCTAGAACTGTAATGCTGTAACACTGATTAAACATTTCATTTTTGAATGTGTCGCATTTTTAAATAGAATTTTATTAGGACTGCTTTTGACACTGGTAAACAAATATGGGTGCACTCTTGGGGGTTCATAGTAGTGTTTGAAGATGGATGAAAACTGTAGTCTCAGAACTTAACACATCCTTTAATGAACCACAAGTTTCCAGTGGCAAGTAGGGATCATGACAATTGGGCTCCCCATTTTTTATTTCTCCAAATCACACTTCAAGTTGGTGCATTAGAGACCTTCAACATTTTCATCTCAAGAGTCGAATTGGCACTCCTCCCCAAGTTGTTTTTAATTAAACAAAAATAAGTGTTATGGACAAGAAAATGAAAGTCTATTTACAATTGCAAATATACCTCACTGTCAGTGGAGCTGCTAAAGGAAAGATTAATGAATCCAACCTGTAAAGACATATGAAATACTTACCGTAATATTTGCAGCTAGGCCCTGCATCGCATACACACCGTGGTTTCCATTTGTAATATCACAGATGCAATAGTCACCAACAGAAGGAGGCCTGAATGTGTGACCGCCATCACAATGAATTTCTGGATTGATTCCACAGCCAAATGTGAAAGAGGCAAGTGAATGATAGTGTGTTAGGAGAACTACAGCGTGGATCAGTTCTGCCAATGACCAGCTATGTTCTTCAGTCTTTAGAAGTTGCTTCAGAAAAAAGGAAATTAAAAAATTCTGTCAGCATCAGAAATTTCACTTCACTGGGCCAGAATTTTTTTATTTATTTTTTTAGCAAGACTAGCTTTGTAAAATGCACTTTTTACTATTATTTCTTAAAGTTTCTTGCTAAAATGCAGGAAACTGGATATTGAACATTTTATAGCTCTGCCTCACTTGGCAAGCTGAATTATACTTATTGTTAATTCTATTTCAAACGTTCAGGGCAGTTTACATAATCTAGAAACAAAAATGAGCAGTAGCTATGGGAAATGAAGACAATGTACCCTGAAGACCAAGTAGGGAATGTCTTTTGAAGCAATGCATTCTAATGCAGTTTTCAAATATTTAAAGTCAAATGTCCAGAGTCAAATTAGTAATTAACGCAATCTAGTGGCAGGAAGTCATTAGGGGAAATGCATCCAAATAAGCACAACTTTTACAATCCAGATGGGGATGGGTTGGTCTTTTGGTATTGCCAAAGCTATTTTTTTTAAAAAACCATGCAAATAGAAGATTTAAGAACTTTTGTCTTGACAAGTGAAAGATAAAACAGATGTTTGCTCTCAAAGAAACAGAGAACCTTAAGGCGTAATCCTAATGAGTGCACTTCCACTAAATAGAAGGCTCCAAGTTCAGAGCCCTCTGCTTACCCTACGCCCTGCCAGCAAGAGCCAAGCTGGGTGAGAGGAGGACGGAGGTGATTTTGCCCACGTTTCTCCATTTAAAATACAAAAGGTAGCTAGACAGGTAATGTTTTAGCATCTTATTACACAGTATAGGGCAACGGACAATTAAAGTTATAGATTAAAAGTTCTATGGGCCCCCAACGACCTCTAGCTCTCCAAAAGGTTTAGTACAGGAATAGTTTGTGTGTGTGTGTGTGTGTGTCTGTGTGTGTACGTACATAAAGGTACTTACTTCAATATGTTCCTTCGTAATAAGCCATGGCCTGTGTGCCAACATTTTATTTAATTCACCCAAATTCTGCAGTTTTTGAGGTGCATTCTCCAGACCATTCAGCCACTTAGGATCTCCCCCAACATGTAGAAAATAATTGACATGGAGGTTAACCAAGTAGGAGCACTGATGCCTAGCTGCAGCCTGGAGAAGAAGACACATACAAAAGATTCCCTGCAGTGAAGATCCAGGACCAAAGGGACAAATATGAGCAATTTTACAGTGTACTGCACTCAGGAATAGGGAAATGTTTATGTATTATGTTTAATAGCTTTTCTATGTGCTTTGAACTTGGTAAAGTAATACAAATACAATGTGTTACAGCAACTTTTATTACTTTTTCTGAGTAAAGTTGCTTATAAAGTGAATATATTTGATACTCACTTTATAAGCAACTTTATTCAGAAATAAGTCTCATTGACTTCCAGGAAAGATTATTTAGAAACACAGTGCATAGTTTTGACTTGCATATGTCAGAAAAATAGTTTGGTTCTATGCCAAGTCCACACACACACACCCCTATCTATGGCCTGGTTCAGAGGACACTCTGGGCTTTGTGGTTAGCTTAACCATGTTCAGCTGTGGTTAACGCTAACCTCATGCGGAATGCTTTCAGACAACACTTTTAACCCTTTTGTGGTTAAGTCTTCCTTAACCACACGCTAACTACAAAGTGGTTAGTGGCGCACCTGTTTCCTCCAACTGATCCACCCTGTATCCCAGCAACCCTAGTGCTGGGAGCCCTGGCAGTTATGGCCATCATTTTAGAGCAGGCACCAATGAAATCAGTCATTACATGCATGCATCGCCCAGTTTTGCTTTCTGCATCGTCATGCCTGCTATACCTCTACAGTCATCACAGGGGAGGTGGAAGCCTTCTAGGATGGCTGCGCTATCTGCGTCATCAGGCAGGGCCACCATAATAATCAGAACGAGGTAGGAGAAACGGATGCTTTGTACGGGGAAATAGCAAGCGGGGATTTTAAAAGCTCCACTGTAACCATGCTCTGCTAAAACGAGCAAAAATCGTCCCAAAAAACTAATGCAAAACACGAAACGGCAGCCACAGTGAGCATATCAATCAGCAGTCTAGAGCAGCCATAGAGCCTGCTGGCTAGAGTAGCCCCATCTAGTTAGGCAACTCTGGCCTCATTCAGAAGACACCTTAAACCACGGCTTTAACCATGGTGGTTAAGCCAGAAAGCTGAGCCATGTTCAGAAGACACCTTAAACCATGGCGAGTAAGGCTTTTTAAAGCCATGGTTTAAGGCGTCTTTTGAACGGGCCTGTGTACTGGAAGCTCTATGCTTTAACCCCTTAACCACAGACTCATGTCAGAAAACACTTTTAGCCATGGTTAGTGCTGCTAACCTTGTTGCACAACATGGTTAGTGAGCCTAACCACAATGTGGTTAACAGGGCAGATGGTTAGGGAAAACGTGTGTCAGACAACACCGTTAACCACAGTTAAGCATCCCGTTAAGCAGCATGGTTTAGCGTGTCGTCTGAACGGGGCTTATATGTATATGAAAGCCAGAGAAACAGTTTAACAAAAGCCATCATTTGTTAACAGACTTCTACTGTTACTTTCTACTGTTAGTTTTTCCCTACCCAGTGCCTGCTTACCCTACCCTGTACCTGTTTGCATTCTCTTCCCCTCCTTATTGTTTTACTATGATTTTATTAGATTGTAAGCCTATGCGGCAGGGTCTTGCTATTTACTGTTTTACTCTGTACAGCACCATGTACATTGATGGTGCTATATAAATAAATAATAATAATAATAATAATAATAATGGTGGGTTTTCTCCCTCAACTATAGTTCTGTTACTTAAACAGAATTCCTAATAAGCTGCAGCAATGCTACTGGAAGCTCAAACAATCATTTCAGGCACAAAAAAGAAACTAAAAATAATGCAGGACATGAATAATCAGAACTCCTGACATTCTGGGTTTTGCTTAAAAGTAGCCATAGGGGGCTCCAAACTTGACTGAAGCAACAGTGCTGGGGGAGAGGTTATTTAGTCCTTCCCGCCTTTCACTGTTCCCCAAATAATGTAAATTCAACACATGTATATTCTAATCAAGAACACCACATACAAAGATTGAGATTATACTTCATTTAGAAGGCAGAATGTAATATTTCTACAAATACGGAAACTTCATAAAGTTATCGTGTTTTCCTAACTATGATTATATCCTATATATATAAACTTAAAAGCTGCAAAAAGGCTGTTACTGTTTCATAGTTTAACATACCATGATACCTATATAGTGTCGATAGTGAAGAGGCAGTGGTCCATCCATTTGCAACAGATAATGCTGAGTTTTTAAAAAGCTCTCCAGATACTGTGGGTGGAAAACCATCACCAAGGTAATGTTGTCCAAATGCCCCAAAGTTGTGAAAGACTCTGCAAATAAAGCATGCATTTGGGTATCTTCAGTGCTCACTTGGAGAATCTGTTTGAATTAGAAAAGGGATCATAGGAATATTTTCTAAGAGCTAAAAACATAACCACTGTGCACATTTGTTAATAGCCTTAATGTATAAAATGCTTTAAGGTATAAAAAGAGGTGCTGACCATAACATTAAGGAGCTCCAGAGATTTCCTAAGTGTGACAATATGCTGGATTCATTTTAATATCAATAACTTGCACCTACAGAGGAGTGCCAGACATTTAAGCAAATTTTAACTGAGGTATATGTTTAAGTGAAGGGTAATATGGCAGCCTATAGTATGGCAGCCTATATAGGTGCATTTGCAACCCATCCACCCTGCAAATGCTAAGAAATAGCTAGGTAATTAGCTGTAGTAGGAAAACATGTTTTTGACTAAGCTTGCTGGAATCAAATCAATAAAATCTCTTATTACTACCAGCATCTCATGTCAGCCAACCTGTGAAGAAGCCCTGAACAATTTATTTATTTATTTATTTATTTATTGCATTTTTATACCGCCCAGTAGCTGAAGCTCCCTGGACGGTTCACAAAAACAATCACTCACCATCTCTTATATATAGACTCTCTGAGCTGAAGTCATGCTGGTTAATTAGGCTTATTTAACATACATATCTACTCTAATTAAGGGACAAGTCAATCCATACATTAAATAGTTGACACCCAAATAAGATTGGGTTTAAGGCATACTACTGTAAGATGTCCCATTATCAGTGTTCTGCATGGACTCTGCTGTTTTCTAATTCGGCAGAACTGCTGCCAATCTCTCATGATGATTTACTATGTCCATCTCTGTGTACAACAATTTGCAGATCAACAGCTGTTCCTTAGCCAAAATGATATCTGAATATCCCACCCCTGCCCGGGGAAAATGCAATGAGTTCACTGTGTACTTGCAAAACAAAAATCACCACACACCTCCATCTCTGGTATGTATCTACTTGGTCCTTGTCCCAGTGGTCTAGGAATCCTAATTCCAAGTTCCTAGAAAAAAAAATACTATTTGAACTTTCAGCTATAAAACATCTCAGTTGCAGCATCAGGGGAAACAGAAAGAATTCACCATTGAAACAAACAGAACTGTCCTTGTTTCAGAAGTGCAGTCTGTGGAAATTTTCTCTCCATGCTTCATAACAAGCCACACTTGTTTACAGTATACCGTACTGTTGCCATTAAAAACAATGAAACCTGGTTCACTGAAAACCTAGTTTTGCATAAAGTACTTGGCAAAGTGTCCAGAACAAGGAGTTCAGTACACAGCTGCCAACAGTAGTGTCAGCGATACCAAAGCCTTTTGAAGTACATCTGCACATCCGCAAACCAGAATATAAAATATCTCAGTATCTTTCAGGAAGCAACATCACTGTAATCTTATCGGTTTGAGTGGAGGGGGGGGGAGTTATGCACTTTTGTGGTTAAAGTACATGCAAGCAGCTTTTAAATTGGCTTTTTGAAAAAGACAAAGAACAAGTTATAATTTCTCAGATTAAATTTAGAGTCAACATGAAACACCATCTACCACAAAACTTTCACTGAAATAGTCGACACGCTCGAATGTGCAGCCAAAATTCTACAGTCTGTTGACAGTGGAAGTCATTCTGTGAGAACTTCTGAGAGGCCATAGCACACGTTACAAATTTAGTGAACTCAGTATGCCTTTACAATGAATGCCACAAAACCCCATCTCTGTAGAATATTGTATGAATTAGAGCCATAATTTCGTATGATGTGTACGGACTAAAAAGATTTAATTTCTTCCCATTACAAGAGTTCACCATAAAACACAGCATTCAGATCTTTTATGATGTGCAAAGCAGCTCTGTCAAATACCATTTTTCAATAACTTAGGTCGTCTTTTCCCAATCTGATATCCTCCAAATTGGCCATGCTGGCTGGGATGATATCAGCTATAGACATCACACATCTGGAAGGTACCAGGTTGGAAAAGGCTGACTTAAGTTATCACTTCCAATTTTTACACATGCGAGTTCACTTCAATAGGAAAATAGTAAATATGGGGCCACTTCACAGTTGTTTTTCCTGACGTAGAAAGGAATGGCACATGTCCAAAAGGAATGTATTTTGTTTCATGTTATGGTAAAGCAGGAAGCAGTCTCTTGTAAAGAGATCAACAGCTGGAGGCCTGAGGCAAATCTTGCCCTTTGAGGGGCACTAGTTGTCAACCCCAAAATAGGAGTGCATGCACAAAGTCATAATTGTTGTAATGGAGCTTGCAAGAAGTCTATGAAGGAAGCAGAGCCAGGACTCCGACTATACCAACTTGAGAGTGTCCCTCTAGTAAAATCAGTTGCTGGAAAGAACTTTTGTGCTTTGCACATTGCCGACAATTTTCAGGAACTCCAATTACATGAAAAAAGGGCGCTTGGAATTTATTTATATAATACATTTTATAAGCTCACTTTCCAGCTAGAGAAAGTTTCTGATTTTATCTAATCAGATGTATTATACAAGTGGCTTTATTACAAGGTGATTATATTTTCAAAGTTCAAAGATCTGTGAGAATAGTAGTAGTAACTTTGACAAATCATGCATTCAAATCACTTTCGTAGATCTAGGACAGAATAGATTTTTTATATATCTGGGAAGGGGGGGGGGAATAAGTTATGCATAGTGGCAAACTACTGCAATGTGGATACAAATTACTGCCAGGATGGGCTTAATGTAGATCTTCAGGAGGCACTCAATTCAGAGCCTAATTATTTACTGTCAAAAAAAATGTTTAAAAGTGCAATATAGATTCAGGGGAACAGAGCTCTTTTTTGGTGGGGGCCCCCACCTGGCCCACTGCAGGCTGGATAACATAAGCATTGTGTGGCTTCACCTCCAATATTATTCCCCCTTTTTTCCTCTTTTTGGTTAAAATAAGCATCGAGTTCTGTGCCTTCTCCTAACACAGAGAATGGGACTCGGTCAGCGCCTGCTGAGTTCCTGTCTTTGCACAATGCCTCTGCTGATACTGGGTGCTGCGCGAAGCCCACACTAGGAAGAGTGGCCACCCTGCATCCCCAGTGTTATCTCCAATCTAAGGTCAGAGATAACAGCAGGAATAACCCCTGCTGTTATTTCCAATTTGAGAACATAGATAACAGTAGAGATGCCCCTGTGGGCACCAGCAAAAGCATCCCCGCTGTTACCTCAGATCGGAGATTACACCAGAGATGCCCTGTGAGGGGATTCCTCATGGGGACAGTGCTTGGAGGCTAAGCTCTACTTCCTGAAGGAACTGCAGGAGACTCCATGAGCTAGACTGGGGTGCCCTATGAACTGAAGGTTCTGCACCCCGATAGAAGACATTTCTATGCAAAATTTCAATATAGCAGAAGCCCACAAATTTATTTGAAAAGAGACAGTCTAGTGCTGTAATACTATGCATATTTACTCAGAAGTAAGTCTCACCCCCTAGTAATACTGTTTAGGATTGAAGCCACAGAAAAATTTCAGCAAACGTACATTTTGCCTGATGCAATAAAATAAGCAAAACTCAATTTTAAAAGATTTTCATGGTCATACTACAATAACTTTATCCTAGAACAAAAGGGGCAAACTAGTAGCTATAATATAAAAACTATCATAGAAGTTGTTTTCTTGCTGCTAGAAAGGTTTTCATTCTAGAAACAATTGATCAGGAGTCAGTTAGCAAATACATGAAGTTCAACTACTTCCACAACACTTTCCCTATACACATATTTAGCTATCTTATCATGTCAAAAGAAATAACCTAAATCCACTCTTCTTTCGAGTGCAATTACTTCCATGTTGTTCTTGCGTGGCCCTGCCTATCACTCCCCCGACTGGCGTGCCCAGCGAGAAGTAGCCATGGCGAGGGTAGCTGACTGAACCATGCTATGTGGTCACACCCTGTTCTGCAACTGAGCTGGAACTCGCTGCAGAAAGTGGGAACAGCTCTATATCCCCAACCAATTTCTGTAGCAATTCCCACCTGTGTTGATTTTATTTATTTTATTTAAAACATTTGTATCCCGCCCTATATCACTAGGATCTCAGGGCGGCATACTGTGTTGCATGATGCAATATCATAACATTGCCCCAGCACTGATAACATGCTGGAGGTGGCATACTAAAACAACTGCCAGGGCCCAAACACTCCAGCAGGGCCCACTGCTGGCAACACTTGCCCTCCCTGGGCTGCCTCTGGCATCACCACCACTGCTGCCCCACCAGCCTTGCCACTGCCACCAATCCCTTTTTGTAGCGCTCTTTATATGAGAGCCAAGTAGCTTTTCAGTTCCAATCAGCACCAGACTCTCCTGAGCTGGGATATTTAATATGGCAGCCAGCCACTCTGCTCCCAAGCAGAAAAGCTGGTGCCACTGGGTAAACCTGGAGGACTGGAGGTGATGGCAACTGATGGAGATGATGGGGGCAGGGGGTGAGGAGCCTGAGGAGCCTGAGTAGCATCCATGACAGAGCACATTCTTGTAGTTACAGGTGGGGATTGGTGACAATACTGCCACACCATCTGTGGCACTAGACCAACGGCTCACTTCAGCCTGGTGCGGTGCTGACTTGGGTGGCAGAAAACACATGCATCGACACTAGTTTCTGTAGTGTGTGGGAGAGATGCTTTGATTTTCTAACACAGAAAAGCAACAGGGCTTTTTTGGTTTGATCCACCATATCTCTTAGTTAAGCAAAGAAACACAAAAACATATCAAGAAAAGCAGTCTACTTGATAGCATCAATTATGCAAGATTTTTTTGAGCCTTCTCTGACCCCTATTCTGCCTGTTGCACACATACTCCAGTGTGGTGTAGTGGCTAAAGTTGGGTCTGGGAGTTGGGAGATCCGGGTTCTAGTCCCCACTCAGCGATGGAAACCCACTGGGTGACTTTGGGCCAGTCACAGACTCTCAGCCCAACCTACCTCACAGGGTTGTTGTTGTGAGAATAAATGGAGCGGAGGAGGAGAATTATGTACGCCACCTTGGGTTCCTAAATAAATAAATGAATAATACTCATAAGAACCTTCAGAGTAGAGGAGAGGCCAAGGTCTCACAGAAGATAGCTGAAACACGAGAGATGGTTTGCGCATGCATTCCGTGCCAAACTTATCTCCTGCCAAAACTCTCCTTCATGTCTTTTTCTTCATGTTCTCTACAAATTGTCCCTCAAGTCTTATGGTTTTCAATACCACCTTTACACTGACACCCAGCTCTCTCCCCTAACCACCTGAACTATCCTATTTTTTCCAGTGCCACATCTCAAGCTTCCTTGCAGAAATACCTTGCAGAAATTACAAGTGGGGATTGTTGGAATTGTTGTAGATCACAAGCGGAATATGAATTGTTGTAGATCACAAGCTGAATATGAGCCAACAGTGCGATATGGCTGCAAGAAAGGCCAATGCTATTTTGGGTTGCATTAATAGAAGCATAGCTTCCAAATCATGTGAGGTACTGGTTCCTCTCTATTCAGCCCTGGTTAGGCCTCATCTAGAGTATTGCGTCCAGTTCTGGGCTCCACAATTCAAGAAGGACGCAGACAAGCTGGAGCGTGTTCAGAAGAGGGCAACCAGGATGATCAGAGGTCTAGAAACAAAGCCCTATGAAGAGAGACTGAAAGAACTGGGCATGTTTAGCCTGGAGAAGAGAAGATTGAGGGGAGACATGATAGCACTCTTCAAATACTTAAAGGGTCGTCACACAGAGGAGGGCCAGGATCTCTTCTCGATCCTCCCAGAGTGCAGGACACATGATAACGGGCTTAAGTTAAAGAAAGCCAGATTCCAGCTGGACATCAGGAAAAACTTCCTGACTGTTAGAGCAGTACAACAATGGAATCCGTTGCCTGGTGAGGTTGTGGGCTCTCCCACACTAGAGGCCTTCAAGAGGCAGCTGGACAACCATCTGTCAGGGATGCTTTAGGGTGGATTCCTGCATTGAGCAGGGGGTTGGACTCGATGGCCTTGTAGGCCCCTTCCAACTCTGCTATTCTATGATTCTACCTGGACACTTTGTTGTCATCTCATGAAAGTGACAGCAAACCGTCTTTCCTTCTAGGTCCTCCTCTCCTAACATTCCCGTTCATAGTGACAGTGGTGTCAGGCTCTACAACTGAGGGGAGAACAAGCCTTTTTGCTTGGTGGCCTGTGCTCCCTGAAGTTGGGCTGTCAGGTTCCATCCCAAGCTGTGGTTTAAGTTCCACTATTCTGACAAAGAGGAAAGGGGAGGCAGTGGTCAAAGGGGGAAGAAAATACATTTAGTTACACATATTTGGGCATAGTTACAGTACAGTAGAAGAACTATGGGGTTATAAAAGGCTTCATGGGAAAGGTGGTCTTTTGAGGTGAGAACAGTGGAGCTGGGATGCAACTCTCAAGCATACATGTTTTATTGTGGTTTTAATTTTTGTGAACCGCCCAGAGAGCTTCGGCTATTGGGTGGTATAAAAATGTAATAAATAAATAAATAATACATAAAAGCAAAAGTGGCCACAATCTTTATTATACCCTCAAGACCCCTTTAACAAGATTTTAATACTTAATCCAACCTCTCTGCTAGTTTATCTTGCTTTGTTTCCTGTTCAGTATACAAACAGCACCAGATTTAATCTGTGTCCATAAACGCAACACAAACTTAAAAATTTACCTTTAAAAAAGAAATAAAAATAATCTCATGCAAGAGTAGGGGAAAGCGAGGTGCTAAATTTCCTATGAAGAAAATTCTCCATAGGTAGATTTATCAAATTCTCTTGTTCTCACATAACCTATGATTCCTACAACCATACTATTGGACCTGTTACTTAGTTACAGGAGAGCAAGTTGTAACTCACATGCCCATCTCAAATATCACTTTAAGACAGTAACTCACTGATCATGGCAATGCCCAGTACCAATAACCCTAACCCAATACCAGTCATACTTTAATGCAATGATTGGTATTCCACTCCAGGTTATTTTGGCAACTCTAAGCAGGTCAGAAAAAAGGAGAAATACCATAGATTATCACAGGAGACAATTGTGTTGGTAGAAAAAATTCTGCAGACACTATCTTCTAACAACCCCCTGAAGAAGGCGTTTGAATGAAATACAGGCAGAAATGGATCGGGCTTCATGAAAATAAATTATTTGCATCCTGAGAACCCGTTTCTCCTTTCTTCTGATATGGCTTGGATGCTCTCCTTTTGTTTTTAGTTTGACATCTCTAAGCAAACTAGTACACAGTTGAAACTAGACTTCATGTTTTCATTTCAGTTTGAGCCAATAACTATAGTGTCTCCAGAAGTGTTATCTAGCCTCAGAGGCATTCTTTATGGGTTTTAATCTCTGATTGAGATAAGTTTATTCTTTTCCCCTTGTGCACAAAAGACAAACCTGTGGTTAATTACAGTGAAATAAAGTAGGCAATCTAGGAGTTCCCTTTGCTTAGTCAGCGATGTTATCCACACACATTGTTCCAATCTAAACTTGGAAAATCATCATAATTCATGGCTGGCATTTACATTGCTTTGAGATGTTTAATTCCTAACCAATTATTTAAAATTTTGGTACTTTGTGTTTTCAGAGGAAACTTTTTAGAAACTGAATACTGCAGCCCTTGCATATGGATTTTAAACATCCCAATCATGTTCCTCTAAAATCAGACAGGTTTTTTTTGCTCCTTTTTATCATATATAATTTTACTGATATGTTAGATGCCATTGACTATTTGCATAATATTTTTATGTCTAGTTCTCAAAATGCCTTTGCAAACATTCTCCGTCCAATCATACAGAAGCAGATTAGTTTCATGTAAGAAAAGCAGTAAAATCATTGTGATGGGTGTAAGGTTATTTATAATGTGTAAGAACGCAGTAGATGAGGGATGGGAATACATACTGTTCATATACTGATTTTCTGATTTGGTACAAAATTCCGCATTTAACAATGTAGTTACTGGATTTTCTCCATATCATCCTAATTATACCAGAACTTTATCCACTTGAACTGTCCTCTTACATTTCTGCAATGTAGTTTTGAAAAGACTACAGGCATAGTCTTGCAGGAATTTTGTCTATTATATTACACCAAGTGCCAGGGGCTTGAAAAGCTAGTATCACAGCTTTACATACTGCTCAAGAACTGCAAAAACTGTTGGCTTTGTCCAAAAAATGCTTCAGTACTTCTGAAATAATGTGAATTGTTTACAGCTGTAGGAGACTTTCAAGGAAGGAATATTGCAATCTATGAACAACCCATACTAAAAATTTCAGGTTAAGAGAAAAACATGAGACCAATCAATGCAATGTATAGAACATGTTTCTGTCAACAGTTTAAAATTAGTTATAGAAAAATAGTATTTTTCACTTGGGAGAGATTTTGTTACTCATCTAGTCCCAACGTACTAAACACAGGATGCAACTATAGCATCTCTGACAAATGACCATCCAGCCATCTCTTTGCTTGAATGACTCCAGCAAAGATCAGTCAGTCTGTTTCCATTGTCAAACAGCTCTTTACCATTAGGCAGTTTAGCCAAAATCTGGTTCTCTGCAATTTCCACCCTCTGGTTCTAGAATATTGGTTTTAGTATATGAGAGAAAATGAACGTTAATATAGCCTGCAGTACTTTGGCACAGATTTTGAAGTGCACTGAGCAACTTTTAAAGATAACCACAACATTTATAGCTTTTGCTGGGCCTGTGCTGCCCTTCACCCAATGCAGAATTGCTTATCTAGATTTGTTAAAACTACAGAGGACGATGCATTTACATTTTTTGTTAACTACTTCACAGTATGACCGCATCTGTGGAAAGTGGAATTGATTGTTCCTAGAAGTTTGAACAGTAGCACAAGGCCAAACTGGAAAAATTCAAACCTAAAAGAAAATCTAAGTGATATTACCATGATCCCAGCAACTCCCCCAATTTAATTTTCTGACTTATGGGAGGGGAGCGGGAGGCTATTCTTCCCATGGCTTTTCTCGTACATTTTTTCTGCAGCTTTGATTAAAATGCAAGCAGTGGAGAGATTGAAATGACAAGCCACACAGACTTGGTCACCTTAAAGTGCTGCGATCCTCGAAAACAGCCCAAAGTACCTCAACTGAGTCCTTCGCACCATTGTTGACTACTCAGATAAAAAAGCAGCACTGTCTGCGAACCTCTCCAAACCGAACTGGTTAAAAACACGCTGAAGAAGAGCCCCGAAGAGAAGTTTATCGGGTGGGGGTGGGGGTGGGAAGGGCGGCAACGCATACGAAAGACGCGCTCCCCCATTTAGGTCCTCATCCTCGGTCTACAGCAGCAAGTCCCCTTACCTTGCGGCTCTGGCTCCCACAGCGGTTGTAGCGAAAAGGCTGCACAGCTCCGCAGCCTTGGCTCCGCTGGGCTGTGCCTGCCAGCTTCATGCCTTCTAAAAAGAGCCGGAGTCGTGAGGAGAAGCTGCTGCTGCTGCTGCTGCTGCTGCTGCCGCTCCCCTCGAACTCAGAGCGCGCGACCACTTCCTCCCTCCCTGGCAGCCTCCGCACTGAGCTTCGGCAGTCGCGGGCTGAGGCGAAGAAAACAGCTGGAGGGCGGGGAGAGCCAGGCTCCGCACAAACAACCAGCCCCGCAGAGCCCGCCCACTTTGCCTGCCGCCCACCAATGACCGCGAGGCAGAGGGACTGGACGGAAGGGAGGGAGGGAGCGCGGAGCAAAGAGGTGGGGTCTCGCGGGAGAAAGCCCCCGGATCCGTGCTCGTAGGACGGGCGCGACGCGAGCGAGCTGGCTGTTACTGGGGCAGGTGCGCGTCCAGCGTCTCCCTCCTCACCTCCCACGTGCCGGGGCTGCTGTGGTGGTTGCTGCGAGTTTCAGAATAAGTACAAGCCGCGGAAAGCGAGGCATCGCCGCCTTCGTGCTTTAACATTCGATTGTAAAACGTCTCACCGTTTTTAAAACTGCATTAAGGATATCTACAGGGCATTTTTCTTGCCATCAGTTATGAACCCAGCTCTGCCTCGTATAATCTGCCTCTCTGCAAAGAAACAGATGCTTAGGAAACTTAGCTAACAACAACAACAACAACAACAGGGGCAGTTGTGAAGTAACATATGAGAATTACACGAATTTGCCCTCTGGCCCTTCCATGAGGTGAAGGGCTGTGTTCACTTCATTTAGCATGCAGCCTACATACATTAGGTTTGGGGTGTGTTTTTCCTTTTAAAAAAGTAAGTTTTGCTTTGTACTGTTAAGAATATTTTATTATAGACTTTTGTTTTGGACCCAAATATTCTATAGCCTGCATCATACCACAGTTATGGAGAAGAATTTTCTGGCTTTTAAACTATAATCCAGCCCACATTGTACTTTGAAACTAGGAAATAAAGATGTCTCAAATCGTTAAACTAATTTAGAGGATTCCTAGATTGCAATGGAAGTGCTTGTGTAATAAAGCTAAGGATGCTTCCAGACAGAAGGCTTCTAGCACTGCCAGTTGGAAGATATTGTGCAGCTATTCTGTCTTTTTCTGCAGTAAGAAAAAAATGCAAGGGCTAGGACTGGAAGGCCTCATCTGGACCCTCTGTAAGATTACACAACTGAGGCAGGGAGACAGCTCTGGAAGTGCCCTAAGGCAGTTCAGGAAAGATTAGCAGAGTGAAATTGATACGGTTACTCAAAAGGCAGCATGCAGTTCACTTTAGGCTAGCCCAGTCTGCCTCTTAGGGTGCTTCCAGAGGAACGCTCCTAGGCCTACAAATCAAAAGGCATTGTGTATGCATTCTAACTTTTCTTCCTAAACATATTTGTTTCAATTAAGAAAAATATGGGGAAAGCAGTGGGAAAACATGTGGCAGGCTACAAATTGAAGACTATATCTGCCCCCCACCTCAATAAAATTCCATGTTTGAGACAGTGGGACTGCAGGATAAAAGCTTCATCTGGAAGCATCCAAGTGATTCACTAAACTTCAGCATCTTCCTCACCTCCAATTATTGTTATTACTCCTGTACCAATTTCTGAGAGTCCCAGTAGCAGGAGTTGCTCAAGTTCCAGCCACAAGCTTCTTTATCAGTTGTGATGTTCCAAAAAATGATAGTTGCCTGGTAAGCATGGGTGGTGTTAGAAAGAGCCCACCTGGAGCTGGGCCCCGGATCTTCTGAGCTGTGTCCTGGATCTTTAGAGCTGCTCCAATTCCCATCATCTGCCTTAATACAAGACTGCTTCTTCCCTCTGAACTCAGTAGCCTTGAAGTTACCAGGAGACCTTAGGACTCACTCTTTTAGCAGACTAATAGGGAGTGCTGTGTAAAGGCACCAGCCTTTTAAACTAGAGGGGAGCCTGCTACCTTTCCTTCCACAATCTGCTCATTATTTTCATAAAGTCCAGAGTCCAATATTGCCTAACAGTACACTGTCACCCAGCTTGCTCACTGTGTGCCTGACTGTGCAGACACCTGCCCAGCCAATTGCTACTGGGCAATTGCACCTCTGCCCTGGATCATTGTAGATAGCAAGGCCCTGGATAAGAGGATGAGCAGCAGGCACATTGACTGTTCATGTATTAAATGGAGAGCCAGAGGCCTTCCTTGTCTATTGCTTTCTCCAAGGTGGACTGGGCCCCTTACCTTGGGGAAAAACAAAAATGGGTTTGCTTACAAAAAGGGTTTGCTTGTTAAAAGGCAGCAATGCTTTAATTTGGGGGAAAGTCATGTAAGAATATACAGATTGCCCTGGTTTGCTTGAGTGTGTCTGGAGCTCCTGGACTCTGCAATAATCTTTACAGAATGCACCTGATTTTTGCATGATCCATGTGGCCAAATTCTGGTGGATGCATGGTCCTCAGCATCAGGGGTTTGCACTATGCTAGGGAAAGGTAAATAGTTGTAGGAAGAGGATAGGGGCTTCTTGCTTGTGGCACCTTAAAGACTTACAAATTTTCTGTGGCATAATAAGGAAAAGGAGTCTACTATACAGAAAGTTATTTTGAAAGATGTTGTTTTTCATGAAGCTAGAGAAAAATGGCACTTACTAAAATAAAGGTACATGAGCCCTGATAATCATAATCTCACTCTCACACACACACACACTTTTGAGCCTGGGGCCACTATCTCTGACAGTTGATTTGGGACAAGGATTTTCTGTCCCAGGGCCAAAATAACTTGACTGCCATTGAGTACTACTATGCACTTTGACTTGGGGCAGGGGGAGGCCCTGTTTGCTGATCTGCCTCAGGCAGCATAATGTCTTGGGGCCAGTCCAGAACTTGCTATAGGGAGCTGTGTGGTGGGAAAAGTCAGCTGAGAAGGAAGAGGAAGTTGGGTGGGGTGGGAAAACAACTGGGAATTCAGAAAGATCTGTGGATGGGGAAACATGTTCAGAATTACAACAAACTTATTGTGCAATTCTAAACATGTCTACTTAGAAGTAAGTAATACTGAGCTCAATGGTACTTACTCCCAGGTAAGTGTATCTAGGGTTGGAGTTTATTCTTTAGTAAATGTGCTCAGGTAGCCATACTTGTCCATGAGAAATAAAAAAACCACAGTTCAGCAATACCTTTATTAGGAATTTTGGCTGGTCCTAATAAAGGTATCCAACCATACAATTTGGTACTCTAAGGGCTTTGTATGATGATCACATTGCTAGAAGTTTAATATTGCAGCATTTGGTGTAGATGTTAGTATTTCAAGAAGTTAGAACATAAGAACTGTAATATTAGTAATAATAATAATAATAATACTGTGTTTTAGAATCCCAGAAATTTCCGAAATGAAGTCTTTGAAATAAAATGAGAAGCCACCTTTGGCAGCTGCTCTCTCTACTGCCCCACCTGTTCTAGGGACCAGGATCATTAAAGCAACATCCTCCAGTCCTGAGATCTCTGAAGGGGGGAGTGAGTGAAGATTTAATCAGAAGTATATCCTACTCTGTTTAATGGGGGTTACTACCTAGTAATTATGTAAGTTTGCAGCCTAAGAACAAGAGATTAATTAGTTTGCCTTCTATAAAATTTAAATTCTATGCATATAAATTTGTATATGCAAATTAGCATGTGCATATTTGTGCAATATTTTGTCTTATGGGCCTGAGCCCTGGATCTTTTAAGTAGTTAACACTGCCTGGTAGGTTTTTATAAGGGCACTACAGGGCATCAAGAGCAAACAGGTACACAGGACTGATAACAGCTCCATCACAGCAGCACACAAGTATGTCACAAACAAGTATGTGGGACACTTATGGGAAGTGGCAGTAACTTTGGTGTTGTTGTTGTTTTTAACAAAGCTAAATGGATGTCTTGGTTATGCATTTAAATGGTCCCTCCCAGCACATTTCCACAAACTCCCAACATGTTCAAATTCCTATATACAGGGGCTCCAAAGTTCCTCTGTAATGCTAAGCAGCAAGATGCTTAGTCAATCCTTATACATGTTGATCATGTTCGATGTTATTTCAAGAAAGTAAAAGGAGACAGAAAATTAAAGCTATATAAAGCAAAGCTTTAGTTTACTCAACATGTATTCACTTGCTCTCTAAAGAACACATGAACTCAGCATGGGGGATTTGTGTACAGTTGGTACACAGTGTTTACAATACATACCTCCTCTAAGGGACGGAAACTACTGAAATTGCAAAAATGTGTTATTGCTCTTGACTGTGACACGATAATGAGATTTTTATTGCATTTGTCTATCATACAAACTGCCTCAGTTGTGTGGAATATTTATTTAAAGCTTTACTGTTGATATGCATGCACATTTAACAGACATAATCAATAATAGAAACATGAACTATTGTATGTTTGAACAACACACAAATGTAAGTAAGTTAAGGTGTGGGGGGGTTGCTTCACATATTACTCTTTCTAACACAAATTAATCACCATGGGGGAGGCATCTATTTGGTTGCTCTGAGTTTTGGTTATAGACAGGAAGTCAATAAGAGAAACTGTACTCTGTATTTAAGCATTACAAAAATAACTGGGAAACAGCCCTCTGATTATACCATCCACCATTTTATTTTGAACGTGATTCCTCTAACTCTGGAAAACAGGTATAGGTAAAAAAAACCAAAATGAAACAAAAAAACCTCTGACCTCTCCACCCACCCCAGCTTATTTTGGGGCTACACTGAAAGACCAGACAAGGAAATTGGCCCTCCTCCTCTTGGATACAATGATGACAGGCTGCCCGCTCTTGAGGGGCAGTTGTACAAGCACTTCTGGTGGAAGCAGAGATTATTTATATTACATTAACAGTACACACAGTATCTTGCAGCCATATCATGGTATTTATATATCTTGGGTCACAAGCCCTCTCCACACAATGTTTAATATTGTTGTTGTTGTTGTTTATTTGTTGTTTCAACCATCATGGTCATATCCACTTCAATGTTTAATATAAGCAATGCCCATCTTCATGTCTTCTTGAGCCACTTTATTCTCCAAATGCCAGAAACTATTCTTAATTGTTGCCAAAATGATTCCTTTTATATCTCAAATTAAAAATAAAATGTAGTTGTCTTCATTAAGATTCAAAGTCACACAGATTAACTTCTCGAAAACCTAACATAGATGCTGAAACACAACTTTTTTTGTTGTTCTACATTCTCATAAGGACAAAACTATTATACCTACTGAAACTTATAAAGGTTGTGAAAGTTTCTGATTTACCATACCTTTTGAGAAAGAACAAAGGGGGAAAAGTGAGGTAGACAGAACTGAGGAAAGCGGCAGAAAGCAGTTCAAACAGGTCATGCTCAACTTTCTAATTTTGCCCAGAAACAAAGCAGTGAGCCTAGCAACAGTTTTTTACCCAATCAGAGATCAGACAAACAGGTACAAGCCTCAGCTTCTCAAAACCTCAGAAAGGCCAGCCTCCTCAAGCAACTTGATTGTGTACTATAAAAAAAAACAATCTGACTGTAGTTTCATAAACTAAAATGGGACACGAACGAACAAGTCTGTATGTATAAGGCTCTTCCACTTGTTGAATCAAAAGATATGTTTATTGTTTAAATAAAAAGATGTTTTAAATGTTTCCCTATTTAGCTTCCTTGTGTACTGTAAAACAATATTATAGGGTTCCCTATGTATTTCTGTGATGGACCTGGGGTAAGAAGTGGTGGCATTGTGTTCTCTGTTTTGTCTCATCCATTTAAACATTTCCCTGTTAGAACTCTTAATCTTTAACCAGTATCTCACTGCACTACTAAATGTACGGTTTCCAAGATACTTCAGTACTTTTATTTCAGAAAGAAAAGTTAGCTCCATTTGATATCCACTTTAAGGTATTCTAGGAAAACCAAGAGTTTCAGAAGCGGTACTACACACATTTATGCTCAGTGTGTGTGTCTTTCTATAGCCCAGTTTATATCAGGATCTCAAATCTCACTGCATTTTAATAGGACTTAATAGAATCCATTTCACACTTTGCAGTGCAATTGACTGTCATTTGTATAACCTCTGACCGCTCATATTTAACAGTGTAACTATTTGAAGTACACCCAGTTCAGTTTCTAGAAAACATGTTTACAAGGATAAGGCAAAAACATGTCTAAAAGACATGTCATTCATTATCAATATAAAACCTTAAGTAAAACTCCTAAAACCCACAAACCTTTTAGGAAGATGGTTTTAAATAGATCAGCCCAACCATCTTAAAATATATTCTAAACTACTGTAGAAGGCCAACACAAGCTTTGGTATACTGAAATATCTCCCCTCCTCCCACAGTATGTAGTGAAAAGAGATACTGCTCTTTGTTTCCAAAATGAAATCAGTACTATTTTCACAGTTCTATCAGAATTCATGCCAAGCAGAAAAAAGAAAGACAGATTATGTATAAATAAATGAAGTGCAATTAGAAAGTGCTCACAAGCAAGCAAACGAACTGGGTGTATTTAGCCACGTCCTTCTCAGTGTGAGTCTGGGTGTGCTGGGAAGGGGGTGGCATGCTCGCTCCTTGGTTTGACATGAGTTGTTTCTGCTTCTCCCATCCCTTGAAAGTCAGCAGACTGTGAAGCCAGCCATGCAGCTTTCCAGTTGAGGAAAAAGAGAAACACAGTGGTATATGCAATGCTTTGGTTAAGGACCTGCGTTACAGCACTCTGATTCGGCTCTTATACACTGTTCCCCTACTTGTACAAGGCTCAGAGATGTCATAACTCTCTTTCTAGCTAGGGGAAGGAGAACAGGGGGCCTCTGAAGAATAATGTGTAATGATTTGTCTGGATTAAAATAAACTCCTGTTTCATGCAAAAAGTTGAAAATGTTAACTCAAGTGTATCATGTACACTTTCCTACAAAAAAAAAAAAAAAAAGCTGTGCCCTGCTTCAATTCTTCACACTTGCCCAAATCCTCAGCAACTGTTTTTCAGAGTGCCCCACATACCTCCCCATTTTTTGCAACCTATCACTTTAACATTGGTTAAAACGCAAGGGATCAAAAATTGGGGAAGCGTGTGGGTTACCCCAAAAACAGTTGCTGGAGACTAAGGCAAGTGGGGATTCAAAGCAGGGCACCCCTAGGGTTCAGAGGAAGCCCTTGAATCATGTGGATAACTTTGCTAAGTCAAGCCTCTCTATTTTGGACATCTGCAATAATGCTATAACAGCTGGAACAGGGATGGGGGACGCCAAAAGGGGGGCAGTGATGGCCTCACCAAAGTGCCATTTTGGCACAGCTGGAGAGGCAGTCACTGGCAAGGGGACCACGGCCGGGATTGTGATCAGAGCTGGGATGGGGGACTTGGCAGCAGACAAGATGAGTTCTTCTGCCAAGTTCCATGGGATACCGGGCGGAGCTGCATGAAGGATCAAGGGAGGTGAGGTGAAAACAACCAACGTACTGTGGGTGGGGTGCTGGATCATCTGTTGGGCACACCAACCACGAACTGGAAGTTATTTGCAAAACAATCCCGTGTGTGGGTAGTCACTCATCGTGGGTTAGTGTAATGCCTGTCTCTGAAGGTCTTGGAATGTTGGCTGTGTAAAGCGGGAGGGGCATAGAGTGGGGTGAGAGCAAAACGTTGGTTGAAGAAAGGGGAGTTGAGTTGGAGAAGAAAGGAGGACGCTAAAGGAGAGTGAGTTGAAGGAGAAAAGGGAAGAAAGGAAAGAGACACCAGCAGCATTGTGGGAAAGAGATAGTCTGCAGTTTAATGAAGAGTGCACCTCCAGACAGGCAACCAAGGACTAAAGAACAGGGATAAACAACTGTTGTTGGTCCAGTGAAACTAACACTGCTCTTCACAGAGAACTGTGGTTGAAAGGGGAGTTGAATATATTTGATTCATATTTCAGCTAATTGTTGTCTTTGTGTTATTATTCCCTAAACCCTTTTAAGTAAAGTAAATTTTGTTAAATATTTATTTGGTTCTGTCTCTGGAGTAATTGCAATCTGCCCCTCCTAATCCTAGTCATAGAAACCTGAAACATTACATTAGCATGTCATGCGAATGTGCCAAGTGTGGATTATCGTGTTGTATGAACCCAGTCAATGGGTCTACTCTAAGTATGACCAAGTTTGGATCCAATCCAATGTCAGCTAACCAACTACTTCATAGCAAACAAGACATCTCCAGCTACATTGATACTTGCCTGCTAAATTACAGCAGTAGCATTTGTTTGGCTCCTATGCTGATCACATGTGTAGATTGTTAGAAAGTGTTTTGACACTAGTTTTAACAGTATTATTGAAATTTCTTCTTGAAATCCCTGTCCCACTTTTGCTATTAAGATGAGCAGGCTAATGCTTACCAAACTGAACAAAAATCTTGGGGATTTTGCTGTTGTTTTAAAGAACTGCCTTGGGAGTCATGAAGGTTAAACATGTTCAACTTGAAAAATGTAAAGTGTATTGCCGGGCAAGTGGCAGACATTTTTCCAATCCTCTATTCTATAAATATACAGCATTCATGACTCTGGGATATTGTTTGTGTACTATACAGCTTTATAATCTCTGTCGCTGGCTCCTGTTGCTGACAGATGAGAATTCCCTTTATGCAGGTTGATGAGCACTAGCTTTTACTCAGCCTCTGTTTACCAAAAGGACTTTTTCCTCACTCAGTGAAAACACAGTTGCAAAGAGGAAAGCTCCCCCACCCCACCAGTTTATTTAAGAACCCTCACATATTATTGGAAATAATCCTATCTACATATATTTCTTGATACTGCTGAAAACAGACTATTCTGTATCTATTTTTTTTTTTAATTTTTAGGCAGCCCTGTCCTGTGTAGGTAGAAATGTTAAAACCAGAAATCAAGATAGGGTGTAATGTCAGAATAACATATGCTAAGATAATCACATATCCTCCCCCACCCCTGCTGCCTATTTCTCCCTCATCAAAGCCACCTCAGGGTTGTTGTTTTAGGCCTCCTACATAGACAAGCTGTTTAGTGACAGCTTGTCAGGAATGGTTAAATGACTAAATAGCATAGATCTACTTTGCACATTGTTTATTCTTTAATAAGGTATTTATAAACTGTCTTTCCATCCTAATCATCATCCCAAGGTGAAATACAAAACAAAAACAACAAACCAGATTAAAACAAGTCATGTTTACAGGAGACACTGAAATGTGTATATAGTCAGTCATATATGATCACACTGTGGGGTTTGCAAGTTACGCATGATTTACCTGTGGGTTTTCCTTTATTCCTGCATGGAAACAGGTTTCTAGGTAAGTCAGGATTTGCATAATGCATGAACTGACCCTAAGATCTGTGGTGATTGAGAACACATTTCAGTGGCCAAAAGCCACTAGTACTAAAATGTAGAAACATATAAACAGCCAGATACAATTGCCTCTTAAACTCTTAAGACTTAGCTAAAGCTGAAATTAAACAAGCATTTACATAACTAGAAAAATATACCAAAAATCTATTTTAAGATTTTATCACCAACAGAGCCTTGGTTCTGAACACATTAGCAAGTAGAGAAATCAGGCAATTTGTGATACAGCATTAACTAAACCATATTGTGCCAGGCAAAGGAGTTGCCTGTTTACCTTGTAAGAAAGGATGAATGCCTCTACATCCAAATAGGAATGAGCCAGCACCTTTTCTTTAAGATTCAAGAAACCTAGGCAAAAGTATTTTGTGCAATAAATTTGCCTGTTACTGAAGCTAAAAATGGAATAAACCAAATTTTAAGCTGGTTATGTAAAAAGTTATTTTGAGCTTGTTAGCTATAAGCAATATTGTAAATACAGAGATTAATGGGAAAGCCTTTGGTTAAAATGAGAAGCAACAAGCTCCTATATATGTTGATCTCCTAAACTGGTCTTTCTCTATATCTAGGGCTCAATAGTAGACAGGTAAACAGCAATGCAGAAAAGTTACTTATTCTGTAAATCTCTTTCAAGGGATGTATGTTGAGAATAGTTTTTGTATAGCTATATTAACGAAAATGATAAAGCACGTACACAGGCTAAAGCTGGTGAGCTGAAAACTTTCTCCAAAACTGAAAAAGACTGAAGCATTGCATCAGATTGAGTACCTGGTCTTGATTCAAGAGCCCATTGTTTTATTAGTTCTCAAATAGTTGCTCTACATATTTCATCAACTGCAAGCTGAAGGGGCAGGATTGCAGTTTGATAGTGATAAACAAATGGTCAAGGAACACCTAATTTCTTTGAACGAGTTCAAATCTCCATGGCTCAATGAACTGCATCTTACAGTAATAAAGGAGCTAGCAGAAGAACTCTCAGAACTGCTGTCTATTATCTTTGCGAAATCATGCAAGATGGGTGAAGTGCTGGATGACTTTAGGAAGACTAATGTTGTCCCTATCTTCAAAAAGGACAAAAAGGAGGAACCTGGGAACTACAGACCAGTCTGTCTGACATCCATCCCCAGGAAAATTTTGGAGCAGATTATAAAGAAGTCACTCTGTAAGCACCTTGAAAACAATGCAGTAATTACTAGAACCCAGCATGGATTTGTCAAGAACAAATCCTGTCAGACTAATCTGATCTAATTTTTTTATCGGGTAACCTCCCTTGTGGACTTAATATATCTTGTCTTCAGCAAAGCTTTTAACAAAGTGCCCCCTGATATTCTGATTAACAAACTTGCTAATAGTGGGCTAGATGGAACAACTATTAGGTGGATCCACAGTTGGCTACAGAATCGGACTCAAAGAGTGCTTATCAATGGTACCTTCTCAAACTAGGGGGAGCTAATGAGCAGGGTACCACAGGGCTCAGGGCTCTTCAACATTTTTATTAATGATTTGGATGAGGGGGTGTAGGGAACACTTATCAAATTTGCAGATGACACAAAATTGGGTGGGATAGCTAATATCCTGGAAGACAGAAGCAAACTTCAAAGTGATCTTGATAGGCTGGAGCGCTGGGATGAAAACAACAGAATGAAATTTAATAGGGATAAATTCCAAGTTCTACACCTAGGAAAAAGAAAACAAATGCAGTTACAAGATGGGGGATATTTGGCTCAGCAATACTACAAAAGAGAAGGATCTTGGAATTGTTGTAGATCACAAGCTGAATATGAGCCAACAGTGTGATATGGCTCAAAAAAAGCAATTGCTATTTTGGACTGCATTAATAGAAGTATAGCTTCCAAATCACACGAGGTACTGGTTCCCCTCTATTCAGCACTGGTTAGGCCTCATCTTGAGTATTAAGTCCAGTTCTGGGCACCATACTTCAAGAAGGATGCAGACAAGCTGGAGCATGTTCAGAGGAGGGCAATAAGGATGATCAGGGGTCTGTAAAGAAAGCCCTATGAGGAGAGACTGAAAGAACTGGGCACGTTTAACCTGGAGAAGAGAAGATTGAGGGGAGACATGATAGCAATCTTTAAATACTTGATAGGTTGTCACACAGAGGAGGGCCAGGATCTCTTCTCGATCATCCCAGAGTGCAGGACAGCTAGTTTTGTATTAGTTGGAGCAAACTGATTTCAAGGGCAGCCCCATGTATAACATAGTATAGTAATCCAACCTGGAGGTTACTACTGCATGGTTTACTGTAGCCAGACAATCCCTATCCCAATTTCTAGCCTCCCCAAAACATGCACACAAATTTCCCAAGAGCCATGTTTGCATGTAGCAACTCTTGAAGGTCAAGTGAAGTATTTGAATTTCAGTTCCTTATTTATATATAAAAGGGGGGTGTTTTATACAATATTTTTACCAAGCATTTGGATTCAGTCTCCTAGCACCACCTCCTACAATCCTGTTCTACAGCAATTACACAAAAATAGGGTAGATAGGGGACATGTTTGAATTAGGACTCACCTATTTCAAAGCAGTTAAACAGAGTTGTTTTGGTACTATGGCACAATATCTCATATGATAACACCAGTTACGGAGAACAGTAGCACATTGCCTGAAAAGTGATAATGTGTGGATTGAGAAGAAAGAACAATTAGGTTTAAAGGGAAACTGTCTCTTACATACCGGGTTATCTGCCAAACTGAGGAAGTTTTAGAATTTGACAAATTAAAACCCTCTACAGGAAGTCTCCACTGTTCAACATTACTTTAAAATTCAGTGAAAGTTGACCTACACTCCAGAAAGGGTTTACTGCATCACAATTTTGAATTGCAGGATAAATTTATAACGTTTAAGAAATGCACACAAAGACAGTACAGTAAAATAAGAAATACTTTGGCAACTGCACAGAAAGACAGTGTTTTCATTTGGAGGATTGGTTTTTAGTTTTTAAAACTTGTTCTAAAAGGTTTTTTTCCCCAGTTATGTGTTTTCCCCCACCCCCAGTAACGTTACTGGATTATTAAGCTTCATGTATAATGCTTATGTGCTGCAGGTCTGTGAACAGATGACAAATGTGTTTTGGATGGTTTATTTATTTTATTTATTTATTTATTAAATTTATATACCGCCCCATAGCCGAAGCCCTCTGGGCAGTTTACAAAAGTTAAAAACAGTGGACATTTTTAAAAAAGTATAGAAAATTTAAAACCATCAAAAATATATTAAAAACAACAGTATAAAACAAGACTTTTAACCATGTTTACCATCAGGCTCAATAAAATGATGATACCCGGTTCACACAATCACCACAGCTTAAACAAGCCACCATCGTTTATTTAAGCTGCGGTGTGTGCTGGGCGTATTTTCCCTAACTACCTGCTTAGGTGTGGCTTACGATGTCATCCAAACATGGGCAGCATGGCTTGTTTGAAGGGAAAACAACCCCCAAATAACCCAACAACAGGCCAGGGGTCTTTGAGGGTTGTTAACCTCGTCTGCTCACACAGCATTGGCTATGACCCTTAGTCTTTAAGCCAGGAATGAAGAAACTCCTGTTACGGCCCAAAGGGGGTTCTCCAACTGGCCTGGCAGCTTCCTACCATGGCTTTGGCACCACCCCCTCTACCCCGGAGGGGAAAGCTCATCTCCCATCAGCAGTTGATCAGGTACAAGTGCTTTCCCCTGCTTAGCACTGAAAAAACATCCCTTACTTGGTGCTTAGCAGGGGAAACCACTTACCAGCTGTTGATCAGAGGTAAGAGCTTTCCCCTGTGGGGCAGAGGAGCTGGGGTCAGGACCAGGACACTGCGGAATGATTCAGCCCTGCTTACTTCCGAACCTTCCGCAGAAGCTTGTTCTGTTTACTTCTGAGTAGACATGCTTCCTAGTATAAATTGGTAGCAATGGAATTGGGGGGGGGCATTTTTCAGCCCTGCCCACCACTGAAACATGGTCCCCAAAGAACTTCCCCAAAATAGAATCTGGCCCTTGGGCCAAAAAAGGCTCCCCATCCTGCTTTAAGCGGTGGCTACTTAATCAGTAAACAATTATCATTTTCTTGAACAACAATTTAGCAAACTGTTTAGCTGTGCGGTTTCTACTCTGAGCAAAACAGAAAGGTTAACCTCTTTCCAGCTCAATGCCTTTATGTGGGAGAGAATTGCTTATCTGCTTTCCTTTGAAAGAGGTTTATTTCATCTTGTATTTAAATGCATTGAAGGCACAAAGATGTTTCCTGTTCAGCTATGTATCACAGCCATTTTTTTTATTCTTTCATAACCAATTGTGATGATCATGTATTGCAGTGCTTTATAAAGACAGCAACCCCAAAATAGCTAAGCCAATTTCCAAACTACTTCCTCCAGTATTTATAATAATATATATTTAATCAATTTGTATTTGTTACTTGTAACTCAAAGGCAAATTAAGGGAATTTCAACTAATAAAACAGTCCGTAGCAAGTCACATATGAAGTACAGAGAATGGAAAATAATTCTTTTAAAAATCAAATGACCCTTCAAGCCAGTACAGATTTACATTTGAACATTACAGGAAATACAAAAAAATAATTTAAGCATCGTTTTCAGGATGGGAAAGGTAATGGGTTTTGCAAGTTTTACTTCCTTTCATTTACACTATTCAAATGCAAGGAAAAATGCCTGGTTCACACATAACACTAACCCATGGTTTAGTTGATCCATGGTTTGTTGCCCTATCCAGGCTTTGCCTGACAGACAGTTGAATCGACTGTGACGTGTTTTTTCAACCCCTTGGTGGACATATCTCGGAGAGGTTGACTTCCTCCCCCCTCCCTTGTCAAACCAGTTCTAAGTAATACAAGCTAGATCAACATGTTCTTCTACAATTAGATCCAAGATAAAACATCCCTTCCTATTTACCAACCTGGCATTCAGCAGCAGCAATCACAGACCAGAGGAGTTTATAGGAAACCCCCAGAGGTACTGAGGCTGGGAGGTGAACAGGAAGGGGAAACAGCACTGAGATGCCTCTATCAGCTTCTCCATCACTATTGCCTCTTGTCACCATAGTACCCTCTGCCATACACTATACTTACTGTGGCCCCAGATTCTTCACCTCCACATCATATTTTCACATTACAAATCTGTTCCTTTGCTTACTAAATTTGAGAATAAAACATTTTGGATTTTGTAGGACTAATTATCAAGAGGGAATCTCATAAAGAACTTAAGGTGTGGTTATCCCTCTAGAATCTAGATCCCTGTCACTATGCAGAAAACTTACACAGGTATTATTCTCAGGAGCAATTTGGAAACTTGGCATGAGAGCAATTAATTTTTGTGCACCGCCCAGGGGGCTTTGGCTATTGGGTGGTATAACAATGCAATAAATAAATAAACAAACAAACATTTAAATAAAACTCAGTGGAAAAAAATAGTATGCTGCCACTGGCAATGGGTTTCCCTTTAGATAGCTCTCATCCTCAAATTGTTGTTTTTTTTAAACTCAAGAGAAATCTAAGAAACACTTGTCCCTGAGACAGCTGAGGACTTAAAAAAAATAGTGAATATGCACAGAGAACCCTCTGGATTATAACCAAAGTTTCTGCCAGCAATACTTACACAACACTATGTTTTTAAAAACAAGCCAGCTTTTGCAAGCTTAGCTCCTTTCATTTATACTATCTCAGGTACAAGAAAAGTTCTTATTTATTTTTTTGTATATATAAATATTTCTTTTTAAATCAAGTAAAATAAGCATCTGTGGAACTGTTGTAGGCTCCTTTTAACAACACAAGCACATTTATAATATCACTAATCATAAAATATGTCAAAATCTCAGATTGTTAAAAACATGAGTAAATCCTCAGGATTATTTGTTTTACAGATGAATTATTGCAATTATCCTGTACTTTATGAGCAAGATATAACACAGAAAGTTATTGCACAGCTTCCTACATATGTCAGTGTATGATTAGATCTTAAGAAAAAGCTTTAGGGATTTTGCATTTTAAGTTAACAAAGTTCTCTATCACAAGCCCTACATACAAAATCGAAAGAGGGAGAAAAACAGATTGAGACTGCATTTCTATACCCATTTACCTGGAAGTAAGCCCCACGGTACTGAAATGGATTTAATTTTGAGTAGACATTAATAGGATTGTGCAGTTAGACAACAAGCCACAAAGGACTTGCTGTTCTCAAAAGAAACACACTTATTCATTACCCACATTCGTAGCTAACCCACCCAAAAAATTGCAAATACTGTAATCATGTTTGTTTGAATATGAAGTGTTGCATAAAAGGTTTCACTGAAATGCACAGAAGATTCTATCTTATTTTTAGGGGATAAACAAATTCCAGGGGTGTGATCTACTTCAGCCAATCACAAAGCTAAGACACAATGCTGCCATTTCTCCATGTCCTATTACAGCAAAGTGAGGCTTGTTTTTCTGCCTTTGTCTGAAACCTTAATGATGAATGGTCGCTTCAGGGAAAAGATCAAGCTGTGCAGTTAAGATTTATTATGAAAAGCAGATGGAACAAACAAACAGCAAGGGTAGTAGAGCGATACCTCTTAAGCACATTGAATTTCAGAAAGAAAACATACTCCTCTCTGGTATTTGTATCATACTAAACCTAAGCTAGACAGGATAGCAGCAGACTTGTGTGCAAAACCAGTTCTGTGGTTTAAGATGCAATCTTCTGCACGTTTTGACCACACACAAAAAGGTCCTTCAACATCCAGCATTCCATAGACAACATGGCTGGCTGGAGAATGCTGGGCGTTTAAGGACTTTTTTCTGTCTAAACATGCATAGGATTGCTCCCTTAATCTTTTTTTTTTAAAATAAAATGGGGGATTTGAAGCACAATATGACCAAGCATGTGGAGCTAAACCTTCTGCTCCCCATTCCTCCACAAAATTGCTTTTTAAAGAAAGAGGGGACATATTTTCTCTGGGGCTCTGTGATCAGATGTAACCCTTCCAAGAAAAAAAAATGGCTTAAGCAAGGTACCCATCACACCTACTTTATAAAGGGGCTGGCAGGATCTGGGTCATGTATGTTGCCATGATCATGTCTACCTGGGCCCTAGAGCTCCAAGCCTTTGGGATGTCCAAAAGTGTTAACAGGAAGCAATCACAACATGGAAACTGCACAGGTAAGCTTTGTGTACAAAAGCAATGCTATGGTATCACTTGCGTTGGAAATAGTGTGCACTGTGTACAAACTCAAATGCCGGAACAGCATTTGTAGCTGCCTGTGTATTTAGGCTGAAGTGCAGCATAGAAATGTTAACGTTCTGTATACTATTTATACCACATTCCCACCCCAAGTAAATTCTCTGTCTTCTTCCATATTGTTTAACATGTCACTTCACACATTTCAAAATTTCTACATGGAACACACTTTTGTATAGGCATTTATATGAAATGCATATAATCTAATGCATATAGTCTAATCATGATTTTTGGGATCAGTTTCAGTTGTTGCAGCCTGATGGAGAGGAACCACTACATGTAAGCTTGACCTTTGCCCATCCTGGCTAATTCAATCTAGCAGAGGTGGATTGGCTGGGTGGGTCCAGGGGGTGGTAAATGCCTCCCTCTGTCAGGGAGTGGTGCCTGCTGCCTTGAAAGAGGATGTAGTGCACCCTCTCTTGAAGAGGCCCTCCCTGGACCCAGAGGTACAGTATGTGAGAACTACCGCCCCATTGCTAATATCCCCTTTTGGGGCAAGGTGCTTGAGCGTGTGGTGGCCGGGCAACTTCAGACATTCTTGGAAGTAACGGATTATCTGGACCCATTTCAGTCTGGTTTCAGGCCAGGGCATGGTGGCTCTGACTAACGACCTACTCCAGGTGAAAGACAGGGGGAGTGCTACCCTATTGATCTTCCTTGATCTCTCGGCAGATTTTGATACCATTGATCATGGTATCTTACTGGGTCGGCTCTGCGAGATGGGAGTAGGAGGCACTGTGTTACAGTAGTTCCGCTCCTACTTGTGGGACCAATCCCAGAGAGTGGTATTGGGGGATTCCTGTTCCACCCCATGGCAATTAAGCTGTGGGGTGCCACAGGGTTCTATTCTATCCCCCATACTGTTCAACATCTATATGAAGCCGTTGGGTCATTAGGGGTTTTGGGGTTGGGTGCCATCAGTATGCTGATGATACTCAGCTCTACTTCTCCTTGTCGTTGGAGTCAGCTGGGCTGTGAAGGTGCTGGACCAGTGCCTGGAGCTGTAATGGGCTGGATGAGGGCCAATAAACTGAAGCTGAATCCTGATAAGATGGAAGCTCTGTGGATTGGTGGTTCCCAAGTCCGGGAATTGGGTAAGCGACCTGTTCTGGAGGAGGTGGCGCTCCCTCTGAAGGAGCAGGTACGTAGCTTGGGAGTACTCTTAGACCCATAATTTTCACTGGATGCCCAGGTGGACTCTGTGGCACGGAGTACTTGGGGTCAGCTTCAGCTGAACTGCCAGCTACGGCCTTTCCTGGACAGGGACAACCTAGCCATAGTAGTGCATGCACTGGTAACTTCCTGATTAGACTACTGCAATGGACTCTACGTGGGGCTACCCTTGAAGACGACGCGGAAGTTGCAGCTAGTGCAAATGCAGCAGCTAGACTGCTGGCAAGTATATCTTACAGAGACCACATAACACCGGTCTTAAAGGAACTGCACTGGCTGCCTATACGCTTCCGGTTGGAATTCAAGGTGTTGGTAATGACGTTTAAAGCCCTAAACTGCTTGGGACCTCGATACTTGAGAGAGAACCTCTCCTTATATATGCCTGCCCAAGACCTTAGATCTGTTGGAGGAGCCCTTCTCCACAACCCACCAGTGCAACATATACGCTATGATAGGACAAGGGAGAGGGCTTTCTCTGTTGTAGCACCCCGACTGTGGAATGGCCTCCCCTTGGAGGCCCGATTGGCACCAACATTGATTTCATTTTGACGTCAAGTAAAAACATGGCTTTTTAACAAAGCCTTTGATGGTTAAACTCACTGGCACATTGTTTTAACTGTTTTAACTGCTTTTAAATTATATATTGTTTTAACTTGGATCATGGTTTAATTTGTTTTTGACTGTGCATATTTATTGTTTTATACTGTATGTTTTTATCCGTACGCCACTCTAAGATCTTAATGATATAGGGCAGGATATAAATGTTTTAAATAATAAATAAATATGTATAATTATCACTTATTACAATAAATACATGGATTTCACATTCATTTTCTGCAAGAATATTGTAGCAATCCATTGATATCTCCTTAGGAAAAGCAGGTCTATTGTGCTCATATCACAAACATACTACACATGATGTAAAGTGTATTTCAGACCATTTTCCTGATCTTTACACAGGAGAAATGTGAATTTTGCAACTTTTCATTTTATGTTAAATTTTCTACCCTGTTCTTCAGCGGATGAGGGGGGAAATCAACATTGCACGAGAAGACTTTTACCCATGCAACAGGACTTGTCCCTCCTCTTCTCTCCCTGCAGCCTCCTGCACCCCCCCATCTGCTTTAAAGGGTCCCCCAAACCCTCAGGAGCAGATTTGGAAGACGTAACAGTTTCCATACTACTGATGGAAGCTGTTACATCGGTGGGAGTGATCAATTGGACACCACCCAAGCTTCCAGAGCAGCTCACATAATATCAATTATTCAAGAAGTTAAGGAACTAAATCAATGGAAGGCATTTTAAATCTATAGCACACTGTAGGACCTTTTCTGCTTTTTCGAAGCACATTAATAATTGACTATAAAACTGGCTTTGCCCTCTATATGGTTCCAATTCTTTCTGAACAAAACAACCCTGTTGTAAAAAAAATTAAGGTGCCAGTCCTCAAAGCATTCAACTGATCCATGCCTGATTTGTCTCAAAAGGACTTGTGCCAGAGGAGTTCCTTGACAAATGGGCTGAGAGGAACAACAACAGTGTTGTATAACAAGTATAAACAAGTTTACATCCTTCACAGTTTCTAAATTTAATTAAGCATAGACACTGAGTGGTAGAGATACCACAGCTGATGTTTCATATCTGAGCTTTTAAGAGGAAAGAGGAAATCACTTTACTTGTTAACATAGCTTCTGTCCCTTATGCATGCTAATCCACATTTTATATGCACAAATATTTTCACAATATACAACAAATAACAAGGGCATTCAAGTAGCTACATTCCCTACATGGATTTTTCAATATGTAGCTTCTAGCTTTTGGAAATAAACATTAAGGAACACCTTTGAAAAGTTCCTCAGTGTGAATTCAGCTTGATTAAAAAGTGAAGATAAACAGCTAAAACTGTTTTCCTGATAACAATTTAAAGCCAAATTAGCTGATAAAGGGATTGTATATAGCCTACAGGATTGTTACCTCTAAGCTGCTAGTAACTAATCTCAACCCCTTGAAAGACGAGGATATATTCTATGCCATTACTAGTAAAAAAGAGAGCCCACCAGGGCCACCCCCCAATGACATCACACAAAAGCCCTTCCTATCCTTCTGTGAGTTACTCTGTTTTTAGGGAACATCTCTTGCAATGAAAAAGGCTGCCTTTACAAACTTCACAGGTTTGTATATCACTGGGTTGACTAGATAAGGCAAATAAAATAAAATAACTGACATCTGAAGGGGTCTGTCCCTGGGGCACCCCTTTCCCCACAGATCAGAGGAAAGGATTTCTCCCACTGCTTGATGTTTAAAGGCCAAGCCATGGGAGAAATCCTTTCCTCCCCGATCTGTGGGAAATGGTAGGGAGGTGTGGGGCAAGGGAGGAAAGGGTGCCCCAGTGGAGGGACCCTTGTGGGTGTCCCCACACCCTGGCATGAAGGGGGCTTCTGCTGAGAAGGTTGCCTTTAAGACCCTTCCTCCTACCCACCTCCTTTCCTCTGAGTTGAATCCCATTTCCTCTGAGGAAGCAGGGGCACTAGGCATGGGGCAGGGTGGAAGGGAAAGGAAGCAGGGCTATTCTATTCGCTCTGCTCAGAAACCAAGTAACATTGGCTCTTCTTCTTCCCTAAATTATCACCTAGCAGTAGCCATTCCATCAGGATGCCTGAGCTGTTTCTGTCCCAGCTGGTCATTATCAGAACTGTAACTTGAAGAACCAGTACTCCAGTTTCCTCTTTCCTCCTCACCCTCTTTACCTTTTGGGTCATGTCTTTTAGATTGTAAGTCCGAGAGCAAAACCTAGCTTGTGGTGCTTTTTTTAATTTGCTAGCTGCTCTGGCAGCTGAAGACCAGGGTAAAAAAAGATTAAATACATGTTCAGTACACTAATGAACAATACACCCATGTTATTTAACAGTTTGTTTATCAGGTAGTAATAGAATGGCAGTACCTGACAAAAATAATTCTTCATCTCTTTACGGTGCTCAGAAGGCAGGATTAAGACATTCCCCCAGCTCTGCCCAGTGACTGTGTGCACTCAAGGTCAACCTCATTCAGCAACAAGGCAGCAGCAGTACCTAAATCTAACAAATAATAGCCTTGTATGGGTATCTAAAGATATATTAAAGAAAGTCCAGAGTTCCAATGCACAATATTGTTCTTCTTCAGGGGAACAGTCACATTCGCTTCCATTCTGATAAACTTGGTTAGCCCTTCGTTGATTGATGTTTGAACAGTACTTGACAAAAAAGTGGCTGACGTGTCAGGTTATGTGTCAGCTATTCCTTGAAGACAGTTTTTTTAAAAGAAACCTTTGGGGACCTTTGCTACAGATCTCCAATTGCTCCAGATTATACTTTTGTAATCTCATACTTTGTAATCTTTTGTAATCTCATACTTGGCCTCATCTTCAGCCTCTCACTTCCAGATTAGACCTCTTGGTTGTTCATTCCCAATCCTACAAGACTGTACCTTATTCCTGTTCCCAGATTTCAGCCCTGTTCCTGCAACTAATAGCTGTAAGTTAGACAACTATTAGTTGGTTTAGAGGTACTATCTAAATTGGCTTAGAAGTACTATCATGTCACTAACTGCCTTTTGCTTCATCAGTTCTGAATATACATATGAAAGTGTTTTCATATAATTTTAATTATCCAGTTTCCACAAAGCCAACTTAAGTTTTCATAACCAGAAAAAATTAATTGCAAAACCTTTTTGTAATAGTCTATATATTGTAATATGTACACAATTTTGTACAACTTCAAATCACACCATAACACTGAACTAATTTTTCTGAACTGCTTACTAAAGTGACTCTAACATCAAACATCTGCCATTAGTTGCTTATCAGTGGCAATTTAGGTTGCAATCTTTCCTTGCATGCCAGTGCCTATGCAAGTTTTACCATTTAGATGCAATGGCCATCACCTTTTCAAATTAAATATTGCTAAGAAAAACTATGCCCAATTACCTCTGGTGAACACGGAAAACTTTGTTTAAATGAATGAAGTCACAGTGCCCCCAAGTGAGGGGGAAGGTGAAGTAAGCAGAGTTCATACAGAACCCAAAGTGCCCTGAATGTCAACATACAACTGGTGGAACCTCCCTTTTCACCAGGTATTTACATGTCTAGATCCTATGTCCAGCCCCTTGCCTAGCCTGTCCTACATGCATTCAAGAGACATATTTGACTATGCTCTGTGTATTAGATTGAGCTCAGTGAGTTTGCTTTGGTTTCCTCACAGCACCAATTATTTTAGATTGGAAGTTTGGGTTAATGTACCAGCTTTAACCTTCAAAACACTAAATGATTTTAGCCCAACATACCTAAGAGGCCACCCCCTTACATCCCGTCATGGTATTCGTCATCAAACAGGAATATCCTCCTTTCCTGTACTATGCATTGTGATGGCTGCCCTATATCTATAGCAATCTTCCTTTGAAGACTTGAAGCCCAAGCATGGTTAGAAGTATATAAAACCTTTTAATCTAGGCTTTGATGCCGTAGCCAAACTGTCCCAGAAAGTGGGGAGGGAGAGGTTTTTACATCTCATTTTAACCCATCTACAAGAACAGCCAACGTTCTACACCTGGGTCAGAAGCTAGTTCCTTCCCAATCCCAGGGGATAATATCTGAACAGTCCAAGATTAGAATAGAAAGGGATGTTCCCGAGCATACACTAACTATCACCAGATTTGGAATGGAAGGAATGACAATGTAAGGACAGAAAAGGAATCAATAGCAATAACACTTCTATCATTACTGAATCTGACATTTCCTTTCACCCTTCCATGCTCCTCTACGCTGAGCCTGTCAGCACATATTCCGCTTTCAAGGAACAGTCTCCACAGCAGGTACTGTCACACGGACCAAGAAAAAAGTATCAGGTTATGCACCACCAGATTCTGTCCACGGACTATCAGGTTTGTCATCATCTACCATGATCTTACAGGGGTTAACCAGTGATCTCTCATTCAGACCACAGAACAGATCCATACCTGCTTATTACCAGTGACGCTTCAGCATCTGATTTCTCAGACCATTCAACAGGCCCACATATTTGTTTTAACCATTGTTACACAACAAGAGCTTTAGGGATAGGATGGCTAATAATGTTAATATTTGCCGAGATCTTCTTTTTTATCGTTATTGACTTATATGGAAAACTCATCTTTGTTGGTACGTATGGTTTAGAAATCCTTGCTCAATGCAATCATGAGGAGTCAGGAAATAACTTATTTTCTGGCTTGAAGTGGAAACGAAGCGTCACTTCAGATGATCACACACCACATGCTTCAATAGAGCAGCTCTGAAATGAAAGACTGAAAATGAACTATCTTATACTTCCAAAACAGCGTGGTTAAGACATTCTCTCTTACTAAATAAATGCACTAGCCAACATAAATAAAGTAGAACTACAGTGATCTGGGCAACTGGGGGTGGGGTGGGACTAAAAAAAGCGGGGGGAGGAGAACATAAGCCAACCGACCACTGTGATTCGTAGCCCAGATACAAATATTTTGGAGTGTCTGAATTCATTCTGAGATGTTAGGAATATACTTGATTCTATTTGTTCATGCTTCTATTAAAACTAAAAAAAAAATAGTTTGCATCTCAAGTAATTTAGGTTAGACCCAAATTTTTTGCCTGGTTAAAAAAGCGACAGATGAATAGCTGCACATATAACTACAGATGAATCACTGCACATGAAGCTACCTGAACAGCAATATTCCATGCTCAAAATAAATGAGTATGCCAATTAGAACAGCAGGTGGACTTGGTTAATTTCACAGCTATTCCCTAGCTTTGCTGTGAAGACTGCCATCCAAATTACCTCTGGACTGTCATCATCACAATTGCTATGGAGACATTGTACCCCCCACTGTCTTTTTCCTTTATCCATTTGCCAGGGTGGGTGGGTGGAAAGAAGAGTATTTAGGTTGTTTTGTACAACTGAGCATTTTTCTATGATGTAGCAAGTATGCTATCGTTTAAGATGTAGTCCAACTTTTGCTCACAGACAAGTAGCAGGTACCTTAAGCATGGTCACATAGTGCTTTCTCCTTTCTTCCAGGAAAGTGGAAATCCTCCATGCAAACTTCACACTGTGCGGGAGGAGGAAGAGAACAAGAACTGACAAGCCTTTTAGCAGAGGATAGCCAACTGCTGTGTAAACACACATTTCATTATCATTTGGCAGCAGCTCAACAAGCAGATAGTAAGATACAAGGCAAAGCACACTCTGTGAACTAACGTTACCCAAGCTACAGTTCACATGCAGTACAGACAAAGCCTTACAAGCCTAGAAAGGAGTCAGAACGAAATGAACCACTGCTACCAGTCTCCCAAGTTCAGGAACTGTGTTAAAAGGAAACATTATGGTTCTCACTCATTCTAACACCATTGATACATTTTTGTATTTGCAACAATGAATTCTTTCCTAGATCAAAGCTCAAATCCTATCATTTGAGGATTTCTACAATTTTGTCTTACAAATTGTATTATAAAACACACACACACACACACACACACACACACACACACACAAACACTACTTTTAAAATGCAGACAGATTTACACAAGTCATAAATATACAAGCTTTTCAGTACAGAAATAAAAACTGCAACCTGCATAAGATGAAGAGACTCTGTATGCCAACATAAATAACTTTTGTATTTGTTTTCTTAAAATGTATGACTCATTGCTTATTTTGTTTTAACTTCACTTTTAGTGTTATCATTGTATTTATTGTTCACCACTTTGAGTATATTTAAACTAGAGAAGAAGTTTATAAATGGAAAAATGAAGTATAATCATAATATAAGAAAAAGCATATCCTACTATTAGTTGTTGTTATTATTATTATTTATTTATTTATTTATTTATTTATTTATTACATTTATATACCGTCCCATAGCCGAAGCTCTCTGGGTGGTTTACAGAAGTTAAAAACAGTGAACATTAATATAAAAAGCATAAAATACAAATAAAAACAGACAATATCCATTTAAAAACAACTATTCTGGGGTCAGTTAAAAAACTCAGCATATGCTGTTAAATGCTTGGGAGAAGAGAAAAGTCTTGACCTGGCACTGAAAGGATAACAACGTTGGCGCTAGGCAAGCCTCATCAGGGAGATCATTCCATAATTGAGGGGCCACCACTGAAAAGGCCCTCTCCCTGGTTGCCATTCTCCGAGCTTCCCTCAGGGTAGGCACCTGGAGGAGGACCTTAGATGTTGAGCATAGTGTACGGGTAGGTTCATGTCGGAAGAGGTGTTCCGTCAGGTATTGTGGTCCCAAGCCATATAAGGCTTTATAAGTTAAAACCAGCACCTTGAATTGGGCTCAGAAACATATAGGCAGCCAATGCAAGCGGGCCAGAGTTGGTCTTACTACCATTGTGAAACCCTTTATCATGAGAAAATCAGTGAATGCGGGGCAAAAAATTTTCCAATTCTATATTTTTCTGCAAGAAATGTTCTGTTTCATAAGTGTATTAGTAAAAAATGAATGTGTGCCAATTGCAAATGCAATACTAGGCAAGCTTGGCATTTGAAAGATGTAATTAATGTTTTTCAGGTGATTATACCTGGAAAATATGTGAGAGAATTAAATATGTGTCATTGAAATACATATATGACAGATTGAAATGTGTCTAATAAGCAGTGACAATGGAACTAAGAGTACCCTGCAACCTTAGTAGAAGAGAACTGAAAACTGCTGAAATAGATGAGTGGTTATCAGCATATCAAGCACAGTTCTTTAGGTTGCTAAAATTAGTGTGTCAACATTTTCAGTGCCTTTGTTTTCTTCTTAAATTTAAATAATGTAAGGGAACTGCATGTTATTGTCTTTAAATTTTACTAGTATTCCATCAATATTTCTATGTAATATAGCCTGACCATACCCACCGGAGAAGTCCGGACACCTCAGGGAAAAGAAGGCCAACCGGAGCAACCGGAGTTGAGGGCCAACTCACCGGTAAAACGGGGGCTCCCGGCCCTGTAGTTGCTTTAGGCCTTCTTTTCCCCGTCGGCCCGGCCTTCTTCCCCAGGAAATTTGAAGCCTTGCGAAACTTCCGGCGAGACTTCCGGCTTCCCGCAAGACTTCCCAGCCAAGATCTCGCAAGATTTAGAGTGCACTGAAGACCCGGCTGGCTGCCTGTTGCTGTGCTGCAGCAGCAGCCATTGTGGTGGGAGCAGCAGGCAGCAGCAGTGGGCAGTGCAGCGCAGCAGACAACGACGAGCAGCACCAAGGAGGTAGGTGGCTAGGAGTGCGGTCATCCTCTGCCCCATCTTCAGGCACGGGCTTGGGGTGGCTCAGTTGTCCAGCTCAGGTGCCTGGGGCCTGGGCGTGGGCCAGCAGCACGGCCATCCTATTCCCCCCCCCTTCGCTTGGGAGCCGGAGGTGTATGTTTCCAGCTTTCCCTGCCTGTGGCCTCGTCATGGTTTCTATGGTGCCCTGAGGGGCTTCTACGAAGGCTGGTTAGGGTGGGTGGGTGAGTGAGTGAGTGAGGGGACAGTAGGTGGGTGGATTTTCCAGAGGTGAGACTTATGGAGTCTCCCCCTCCATAAATGTCTCCTCTCAATCTAACAGTCTCTCTTAAAAGTCTTCTCTACTGCCCTCCTTTTTCTCCTTCCCCCTTTTTTCTCACCCCCATTTTCTAGCTTTCCTTCCATTTTCTCCTCCCCCTTTTTTTCTCCTTCCCATCTTCTAGCTGTTTTATTCCCCCATTTTCTCCTTCCCTTTTTTTTCTTACCCCCATTTTCTAGCTGCTTCTTTCCCCCATTTTGTCCTTCCCCGTTTTTTTCTCCTTCCCATTTTCTAGCTGCTTCTTTCCCCCATTTTCTCCTTCCCCCCTTTTTTCTCACCCCCATTTTCTCCTTCCCCCTTTTTTTCTCACCCCCATATTCCAGGGCACATTGGAAGAAAAGTCTTAAAATTTGTACAGTAAATAAAAAACAATGTTAATTTCTGAACATTGAATGTCTCACTTGTTCTTTATTTCAGTGATTTTAATATCAAGATATAATGTAGAACACTTTTGTGTTAATTGTAAGGTGTAGAATTAGAAATGTGACTGAGGCCACGCCCCCTTGGGGGCCGGACACATTGAGTTGGCCCTACCTTGGGGTTGGCACATTGGGGTGGCCACACCCCCTTGAGGGCAACCATATTGTCCTCCTTTTTGGTTTCCAAAATATGGTCACCCTATGTAATATAACAACTAAATCATATTAAGTGTTCTTTATTTTCTCTCTCAAATATTTCAAGTCAAATACTTGTGATGTACTGGGACCAAAAAATACATGGAGTACTCTAAAGCTTGGTTGTTTATGAAATACAAGTAAAATAAGCATGCTAAATTAGATTATCCCAGGGCATCAGAAAAAAATCCAATGCAAACTTGAAATTTTCCTATGCATATGACCCCAATTCAAAACTTTCTGGAAAATACACATTACTGGAGTAAATCAAAGTACTAAGCTACCAGCCTACTGAGCAGTATGAAGGGTTTATATAGTACAGAACAAGTTAGGAATTTATAACAATGAATTCTAAGTTCCTATAAATCTTTCATTTTGAACGAAAACATCTATTTAGCCAAGACTAGATAGCCAAGACGAAACTGAATCTGAGGTACGGCAAGAAACCACTCATTACAAAAACATATTGCAAGGGATTGTTGACTGTTCCTTTGAATCCTTGAATGTTACATTTGGAGAGTCAAAAATTCCACATTAAGCACAACGTTTTGAGCTTGGAAAATTCTGCTTCAAGTTTGAATTTGCACATACATAGCATTTCCTGCTTGTGTCATCTGAAGAAGTAAGTGTCTCTTAAACACATTCTAACCAGCAATCCCCAAACAACATAGAAGCAAAAATACTTGAACTGTAATATTTAAAGCATCCCTCAGTCTGCTCTCATGAGAAAACTATATTAGCGTGCAATTCTATTCCTGTTTAGACAGAGAAAAAACCTACAACTCCCAGCATTCCCCAGCCAGCTATACAGTTTTGCTGCCTAAACATGCATAAGATTGTGTCCTCATAGACCAGTGCAAGCAGAAAGTAGGTCACAATCCATTGGTGAACCCAGGCTTCAAGAATTCCAACCCCACCACAGCAAAGGTGGCATCACCCTCTGGCAAGTGTGATGAGCATCCAGCCTCCCTACAAACCCTGAACTGCAGAAGTGAATGGGGATCGTTCCAGCACTTGCATGGCTAATCCCTCCACCTAACCACTCTCAAACTGGGAGGAAGGCAAGGGATTGTTTGGCAGCTGTGTGGCCAAGGCTCCTTGGGTGCCTTGGATATGCAAGGCCAAACTATGTCCCCATTCAGAAGACAGCTTAAATCATGGCTTTAACCACAGTGGTTAAGCCAGAAAGCCAGGCTGTGTTCAGAAGACACCTTAAACCATGGCTTTAACCATGGTGAATAAAGCAAAAAGCCTTAGGTTAAAGCTATGGTTTAAGCTGGACACAGCCTGGCTTAACCATTGTGATAAAAACCATGGTTTAAGGTGTCTTCTGAACAGGCCCTATACTTCTGTACCAGAAGACCAGAGAGTGTCCAATGTAAAACCAATTTTTTAAAAGGGGTAACAGGGGACCCTGCAAATTAAAGGCCAGTTATCTCAATGTTAGTTCTGAGTAAATTAGTGGAAACCATTAAGAAAGATAAAATTATCAAGCAGATAGCAGAGATCCCCAGCGATGAGCCTGCGGGTGCCAGTGTGCCTGCAGGGACAGCCAACAAGCCCACGAAACTTTCCACCCCCTCCCCCTTTAAGAAATTATTTCTAATTTTAAAAACTTGAAAAACATTAGGATGCCAGGTTGTCCTTCCTTTTCCTGAACCTGTTGCTGAGCAGCAGTCGGGTGGGCAGGAAGAGTTGTTTCCAGGCTCTGCCCAATCTTCTTCCACCCACAAAGACATTTCCCCTTTGCTCTCTCTCTCTCTCTCTCTCTCTCTCTCTCTCTCTCTCTCTCTCTCTCTCTCAACTCCCAGCATCTCACCTCACTTTCTCTCTTCTCTCTACCCCTTTTCCTTGTTATTTCTCCCTCACTCCCAGCCTCTAGCCTTGCTATTTCTCTCTTTACCTTGCTGTTGCTCCCTGCTCCTAACTTTGCTCTTTTTCTTTTCTTTTTACTATTTCCCCCTCCCTCCCACCCCCTAGCATTGCTCTTTTTCTCTCCCTTCCCAGCCCCTTCTCTCGTTCACACACTGAGCACATTTGCAGGCAGGGGTTCCGATGGCAGAAGAAGATGCAAGAGCATCAGAAGGGGAATGATGTGGTGAGCCTGGGGTCAAGGTAGGGAAAACTTTTTATTTCGTTCTGGTGCTGGATCATTTTTCTTTAGAAATGGAAAAAGGTGTGTGTGGATAGGAGAACAGCAATCTTATGTAGGTCTACTCAGAAGTAATTATTTAGTTTCATGTAAACATGCATAGGATTGCAATCTTAAATGGGTATTTTGTGCTTCTGTAGAGTAAAATATGTGGATTGGCTTTGGAGTTCCTCTGCTTGTACTCAGTTACTTAAGTGAATTACTTGTCTTTTGACTAGCCAGGCCCCCACAGCAGCCATTATGTGACTAGTCACATCCTCTGTGGGAACCATTTTGTGGTGATGCCCACAGCAGTTTCTCAAAAATGTTGGGGACCCCCTGGTATAGAAGAACAAGTCTTACTGAAGAGAAGGCAACATGGCTTCTGCAACAGTAAGTCCTAGCTCACTAACCTTTTAAGAGACTGTCAATAAACATGTGGATAGCCGTAGATCTGGTAGACCTTGGGTGTGTTCGCATGACACAACAGCCCACCATAGAATAGTTAACCCACGGTGAGGCTGCAGCGTGTATGGGGCATGTGCAGCTACTGTTTTGAATATGTTGTATGAACCCAGCAAGCATGAGGATTAAGCAACCTTTGCATAACCCATGGACTGCTTTAGGGTTATACAAGTGTTGTTTATTTTTTGTTGTTTAACACCTGGATAACCCATGGTCACTGGGTTTACTCCCACCCAAGTAGCAGTTGCATACATCATGGGCTAAATAATCCATGAGGAGCCACAGTGTGTTGTCTGAACCCAGTCTTTGTTTACTTGGACTTCCAAAAGGCTTTTGACAAAGTCACTCACCAAAGATCCCTAACAAACATAGCAGTCATAGGTCAAGAGGAGTGGTCCTCTTATGAATTGGGAACTGGTTAAAGGAAAAGTAGAGAACAGAGGCAGTATCTCGTACCCATACGCCAGCTTTATAATGTGTTCATAAACAATCTGTACTTAAAGGTAAGAAGTGAGGTGGCTAGATTTGCTGATGACACCGAATTATTTTGGGTGGTTAAGGCAAAAAGGGATAGCAAAGAGTTCCAAAAGGATCTTTCCAACTTGGAGAGATGGTATTAAAATGGTATTAAAATCCAGCAGGGTTTCTTGTGCTCTAAATTTAACACTTATTGATAAGCCAAAGGAAAAAAATATAGACCGTAGAAGACTGAAGTCAGCCCAGCCCTAGTATAGATTGTTCAGCTGCAAATGCACAACGTGTTAGTCATTGATCAGAAGGAGCTTAATTTTTCATGCTTCCAGAGCACTGACAGCATACTTTTAATTTTTGCAAAGTGAAGGACTATACATAACTACAGTCCAGCTTCTGAATTGTTGTGCTCCAGATTCAAACAGCATAAAAGGGACATTTTGAGGCAAAACCTTATGGTGTGCAGGCATAGCTGGTCTTCCCACTTCTATATTTGGGTAGTACTTCAGAAGGAAATGAAGAAACAAAAGTTTTATATGCCTGCTTGCAGACTAGAGATATGTGATGCTGGGAAATCCATTTTATTTAAGCCCAATGGATTTTCTGCAGCATTTCCAGGCCAGTAAGCAGGGATTAACTGTATCGGGGGGTGGGGGGTTCCAGTGAAAAAATTGGATGGTGTTTTTTTTAATGGCTGCAATTTGCGCTTTTAAAAAACTGGATTCTGCCATTTGCACAATTTGAAATCTGCGCAAGGTTTGTTTTTGGAACTTGGCATATGTACAAATGTTGAATTTTTTTTAAAAAATATTGCCATTCTTGTGCATCTGCACATGATCGCAGGTCCTCCTGTCCACTATGTACACATTCCACTTTTGTCAATATCCTTGTCAGTTTCATCCTCTCCAAAATTAATTCTTTTAGCACAGTAGATCTATACTCTAAATTTGTCAAACAACTTGTGAATTCCCTCCAATCCCTGCTTCACACAGGAAATGCTACCACAGTTACTGCAAATGAGCTAGGAAAGGGGTGGTGGGTGGTGGAGACTAGGTCTGTGTTAAAAGCACCTGCTTGAGACTTGGGCAAGAGTGCAATAGAAGAAGGGCATCCCCAAGTGTCAACTCAACCCCGAGGATCAGGTTGCTCTGTGGGCAATCTGGCCACCTTTCGCCAACCTGTCATTGTCAAACTGTACACAAATTATGAAAGGGGGAGGGATTGACAAATTGTTTGACAAGTACAGAATATGGCTCTTCTGGCCTAAGGACGTTGAGAGGATGAAATTGACAAGGATATTGACAAGAAGGGATTATGACTATGTGAGGCTTCATAACAGACAGCTGGACCTGCAATCATGCACAGTTGTGTAAGAATGGCAATAATTTGTTTTTAAAAATTAGAGCAACATTTGCAGACACGTAAATTGCAATTTGCACAAATGGTGAAACTGGTTAAAAATGTGTAAGTTGCAAAACAGAAATCAATGTATTGGCTTGACTTGCCACAGAGCAAGTCAATGCCAGCAGAAGAAAATGAAACAGAATCCTCAGGGCCAAACCAGAAAAACATCCATTGAGCTTCACCCCTGCAATGGAATACTCTGACATCTTTACAGCAGATTCAGTTGATGCCAAGCAACAGAGATAAGCTTCATCCTGTTCATCAATTGCCTCGAATTTTACAAGGATGGTCACAATTCTATTCAGTTTGTAGTTGTATTAGTAGCAAGTTGAGTAATTTAATATTCAGAGCAGCAGTAAAGTGATTTTCTAAAAAGTGGTAACCATTGTCATAGTTAAGAAAGTTCTTTAAAATTGTCAATGGTATTTATAGCAAGAGGCAAAACAGAGAGATGTACAGTTAATGATTGAGACTTATCTGTCAAAATGAACTCTTTATCTAATGACAAAGATGAAACTGTTCAGTTCATCTTAATGCCATAGTGAACTGGACATCAAGCTAGCCTATTATGAACACTGATACAATAGGGCAGGGGCAGGGAATGAGAATAGATGTGATCATAGCTATTTATGAAGCTTTAGTAACCTGTTTCGGGAATAACTATTCTAAACAACCTTTGTTCACACTCAGCTTGCCTATGAGCATTTAGAATTTGTACTCAGTGAACAAGGTTACAGGCTGAACATTTATGGCAGGATTACCAATAAAGTGACTTCTAATGCCTAAATCTGCAACTCTTCCTCCATTCCATCATGATGAGAATCTCACTATACACATTTTATGTCTTCAGTTTTAAATTTTGTATACTTTTTAATGTTCACTGTTTTTAACTTTTGTAAACTGTCCAGAGAGCTTTGGCTATGGGGCGGTATATAAATTTAATGAATAAATTAATAAATAAATATTCAGTTGTCAAGTCCCCACCTTCCCCCAGGCTTTTTTGTAACAACTTGCCTGATTAAGAGATCTCATGATCTCAAAAGCTTGTTCAACATTTTGTGCATATTTGGTTGGTCTCAACAGAGGCATTACCTGATCATGGATTTTGGAATTTTAATGTATTAGATGGCTGTATTTCTCTGTATTTCTACTGGCTTTATAAATCTGAAAAAAAATGAATTGTCATGAGTCTAATATAGAACATAGGACCTATATCTGAAACCCTCTCATCCTTAAAGCATGTTGAATTAATATTGAAGTCATTTTTTACAAGCTTGTTGCGACATTCTGAAGCATTATTTTTTATTAGTGCTTAGTCCTCTCTTTACCTAGATAAAAAGGATAGATCTTAGCAAAAATTCTTTAATATGTCAAAATTAAAAACTTATAACCTTCATCGCACTTAAATTTGAAAGACTCAATGACTTCCTAAATTTGGAAGACTTCACAAGCCCTTTTGTCAACCCAATTCCTAATATACATAACATGACATGTAAACTGTTCTACATATTCATTTAAAAGAGGTTATGGCTTTAATCCTATACCTACTTACCCATGAGTAACTCAATGGGACTTCTAAGCAGGCACTGTAAACAGCACTCTACTTATACAGTATATGGTTACTATCAACTGTTACTCTTACAAGAAAAGGGCTAGAAATTCTTTGCCATAGAATAATAAATTAGCACCACTACTGTTCCATACATCACAGATGAAGTGAATTTGCAAGCAAATACACTGCAATATTCCTTTACTAGATGTACTACTTTAGCAGAGAGAACTTACTCAAAGAATGACTTATACATGCAAAGTGATCTATTCTATTTTCCAAATGCACATTAATACTTACAGCACAGTGCAGATAAGGTTAGAGCATTGGGCTCTAAATTTTGTCAATTTAAGGTTAGATAATGACAGTTTTGTGCAAGTAAATCCCATCCTTATTTCATCTGAGTCTTCTTCTTTCACTTAAGTACTTGATCACAGCCTAAATTTACTTAGACACTAGTCCAAGCTCATTTTCTTTTTAGTATTTATTTAATTATTTTATTTATTACATTTCTATACCGCCCAATAGCCAGAGCTCTCTGGGTGGTTCACAAAAATTAAAACCATTCAAAGTATAAAACAACAGTATAAAACCATAATATAAAATACAATATACCATTTTGATCATCAACTTCAGTGGGGGAGAAACCAAGATTTAGTGACAGAGCCAAAACATGGATGGTTCTGCCACTCCCAGACTCAATCCATGACATCTTGGTCAAAGGACATCAAGAAGCAGGGCTGAGAAAGACCACTGCTTGAACCTTTCAACCACAATCACCCAGGGTATACAGCGCATGACTACATGATCTGATTCAATAAAAGGCAATTACGAAGCTCACTAGATAACCTTGGGCCTTTAGTCTAACCTAACTCACAGGGCAATTGCAAGATTGAAAGGCGAATGATCCCAGGTACTTTGAGTTCTATAGGTGATAATTTTATTAAGCAAGCCAGAACTTACATCTTTAGATCATGATCCTTTTAAGAGCAGTCATCCAAAAGTAGGGCCCATAGAAACCAATGGAAGTTATTCCCAGTAAGAGTGTTGGGATCTTCCAGAGATAACAAAACTGGGGAAACCACCATTGCATGTTTCGTTATCCAAGCAGTCCTAAAAGCACTTTCATCAGAGCACTTACAGTGTAATTTGAATGCCTGCTGCCTCCCCTCACAATCCATTTTAAGACTGACGCAAGGCAGACTCCGCGGCTTCAGTATCAGCTAGCTTTCCCCTAGCCCGATGAAGAACTCCAAAGTTCTTTTTGTAACACTTTGGTTGGCTAAATGAATGTATTGCCCCAATATGGTTTTGGAATTTTTCCTTAGGGCCAAACACGGCTACCTTTGTTTTTTGGAATAACACGCTGGCCGAAGAATATATAACCCGCATTTTTACCTGAACACTCCTCAGAATGGCCTCGCTTTTCTCTCTCACGTCTCTGAAAGGACACCTCTTGGATAGCATAAGCAAGCGAGCCAGTATCCCGTTTAAACCGCCCCGACGCCCATCGGCAGCCGGCAAGCGCCCTTCCGCAGCCGGAGAGGCATTTTCTTCGATCAGAGCCATCGCCTCGCTTTTCTTCAGGACCGCTTGCCTGATGTTTTCCAAGGCGCCGTCTCTTGCGCTGGCATCCCTGCTGCACAGCCCGTCCCACCTTACTTCTCCTCCATCTCGATCAGCCATTATTTTGGAGGGACCCCGATTACGATGCTCCTCAGTCTTTTGGGACTCAGTTTTTTGAGGCCTTCATCGTGACCCTCCTCCGAAAAGACACAGAAACTTCGGGAAGAAGGCCGAGAGAAGACCACAAACAAACTAAACTCCGATCACCTGTCAATCCTCCTCATTATTATGCTGGCATACAGCAAGAAGTGCCAGCGTCTCTCCGAGGCAAAAAGAAGACGGGGAAAGACGGCCGCCTCGTTTAGACAGCGAGCAGCTCAACTTCCATGGTTGAGTAGCCGCCTATAACTCGCGCAGGGCACGGCCGAGGAAAAGTTGCTCTCCTCTCGACGTAGGAATCGTACCGGGCGGAAAGAGAGAAGAGCAGCTGGTTTCCACAATGCCAGGCGTAGCGCACCAGCCTGCCTGCCTGCTTCCTTCCTTCCTTCCTTCCTGAGGGTCTTCGCGAGCCGCTCTCACCCTCAAAGGAAAAGGCTTAGCGAAGCGTCGGCCCGGGCTTGCCGGCTCCCAACTCAGCGGGACTCAGTTCTCTCGCTTCACCTCCCGCCCCGTTGCCTTTCGGCAGCAGAAGAAAGAAGCGGGAAGCTTGCCGTACAAGCGGAGGGGGGCGGAAGCGCAGGAGCCCGCTACGGGGAAAGCCAAGGAACCGAAGCAGGTTCAGGTTCAGTTACCCCCGCCCCAGCCACCCCCGCTCCGCTCCCAGTTCTGAGACACGCCGTCTGTTCCCCCTCTCCAACTGCCACCATCCCCCAGTAGGAGGCTGTAAGCAGCCTGGCTCCGCCTCTTATCCTGCACATGCCGCCTGCCTCTGAGGAGACACGATGGATACCAATTTCAACCAATCCGCGTAAAGTATTCCAGGACCAGTGAGCCCGAACTATAGAGCTAATAGGCTTAAGCAAAACTACAAATCCCAGAAGGAAGCGGGAGAGAGGGGGCGGTGGCTCTTTGGTCACGTGGTTGCATAGGGTCGTCTAACTTAGTCCCATTCATTTCAATGGGTCTACCCTCTAAGTAGGACTGATTAGATATAGCTCCATACATGTGATTGAAATTTATCAACGCACTTCTCCTGACTTTGTTTGCAGGAGGGGTAAGAAGATAGCTCAGCTTTCCATTGAGATTCTTTCCTCCCATACTGGAAAGCTAGCAGGATGAAATATAGCTCCTATATTTTTCAGTTGCTATCTGTTTCTCTGTTGTTCATAGGAGAGGCTAGGCTGCTAACTTTTTACAATTTCTAGAGGCATAGCCATGTCAGTCTATTGCAGAAAAAGCAACAGAGTCTTGTAATTTAAAGACGAACAACTTTATTCTGGACTGGCACACTTTCCTGAGAGTAAACCCCATTGTACACAAAATAAGAACATAAGAGCAATGCTGGATCAGACCAAAGACTCATCTACTCCAGTATTCTGTTTCCACAGTGATGAACCAGATACTTATGGGAAGTCCATGAGCAGGACATGAGTGCAATAGTACCCTCCTGCTTGCATTCCCCAGCAGCCTAGTAGGTAATATATAGCCATCATGACTAATGGCTTAGTCTATGTGAGGGTAATTTAAGTCACCCATTATTAAAACATATTCTCCTTGGGATATCTTCCTGATTTGATGTTCTATGGTATGCTTGTTTCAGGGTCTGGACAGTTCAGTGGAATCCAGATGCATATAGATTTGCTTTACCTAACTGTGCCTTCTCCAAACTGGTGGCCTCCAGATGTTTTGGGCTACAATTCCCTGTGTTCCTGACCATTGCCCCTGCTGGTTGGTGCTGAAGTTGAAACATCTGGGGGGCACCAGGCAGGAGAAGGCTGCTTTAGAATAAATAGCTCTCTCACAATATCCACAGCAGGTCACTTTGTTTCCCCATTGGGAAAGCAGGGTAACCATAGCATGTGCCTGCCCCATTGCAGTTGAACTGTGGGGTGCCACAGGGAACCATCCTGTCCTTCATGTTGTTTAATATCTACCTGAAGCCATTGGGAGTGGTCATTAGGAGATTTGAAGTGAGGTGTCACTAGTATGCTGATAACACCCAGCTCTATTTCTCTGTGACAACTGAATTGGGAGAGGCCGTGCCCATTCTGAACCGGTGTCTGGATGAAGTTATGGCTTGTGTGAGGGCCAATAAACTGAAGCTGAATCCCGATAAGATAGAGACCTTATGGGTTGGTGGTTCTCATGTTGGGGAATTTGGATGTTTGTCTGTTCTGGATGGGGTTGTACTCCCTCTGAAGGAGCAGGTCCATAGTTTGGAGGTGCTCCTGGATCCATCTTTGTCACCGGTAGCCTTGGTGCCTCAGAGAGTCCATTACCAACTTTGGTTGGGATGCCAACTATACCCATACCTGGATAGGGATAGCCTAACCATGGTGATCCATGCACTGGTAACCTCATGATTAGGCCACTGCAATGCACTCTATGTGGGGGTACCATTGTGTGTGCTTCAGAAGCTAGTGAAGAATGTAGCAGCTAGGGTGCTCACTGGGACACCTAGTACAAGGTTATGTTATTATCATGTAAAGCCATAAAAAAAAAACTTGGGAACAGGATACTTAGCAGACCGCCTTCCCTTATATATAACCAGGTAACCTCTAAGATCAGCAGAGGAGGCCTTGCTGGTCATTCCAAAATGAATGGAATGTCACCATGAAGTATTCAGACAGCAGGCCTTCTCTGTAGCAGTACCCACCATCTGGAAAACCCTCCCTCGTGCAGTTTGGGAGGCAGAAAACATTACATCTTTTAAATGTCTCCTGAAAACCTACTTGTTCACACAGGCTTTCCTGGGGCTATAAGTAAATTAATTATGACACTCTATTTTACTGCTTCTGGTTTTTTAAAATTATTATTGTTGTAATTGGAACTGTTTTAATGCTGTATCTTACTGCTGTGTTTAATATTGTGAACCACTGAGAGATGTTGTTATATTCAACGGTATACAAATGCCACAAATAAATAAATAAATGACATGGATTTTGAACATTTTCTTATGGTCAATACCTTTGCTTTTTTGTGAGACTTGTTAACATAAATAGCCAGTGTAGCCATTATTTCCAAATGATGTGGAAAAACATGTCACTAAGTTTATATGGGAAGCAAACAAAAGTTGGATCATATTTACTATAGAGAGTCAGTGTGTTAGACATAGGAAATCCAGGTTCAGTCCCACACAGCCATGAACTCAGTATATGACTTTGGGCCATAAACTGCACATTTGTTAAGATAAAATGCTGTGGGAAGGGGAAAGAATCATGTGCCACCCTAAGCTCCATGGAAGAAATATGGGATAAAAATTGCCATCAATGGACCATACTCCATAAAGGATTTCAGATTGCAACCCAATATTAAATTGTTTACTTTGAAGTAAGTCAAAATAATTTGAATAAGGCTGTGCCCTAAGCATAGTTACCAAAACGTAAGGCCAATTGAAATTAGTAGAACTTATTTCAAAGTAAACAGAAGATTTTACTTATGAATAGAATTAACTTATAAGTGTGCTTAGGATGTGGCTTCTGGATTACAATTCAAAAATCAATAAAATTACAATATTTATTTATTTATTACATTTTTATACCGCCCAATAGCCGAAGCTCTCTGGGCGGTTCACAAAAATACCTGCATATAAAACAGCTCTCTTGGGACCAAGCTGCTTAAAATGCTAATATGTCATTTTAAATAATTTCCAAATTGTCCTGAAGTTTAAATAGGCTCCAAACATGCCAAGTTGTGGTCATAGCACCAAAAACAAAAGGAAACCCCAAGTAGCAAGTGAAAGCCCTTGGCTTTTTTCACTCGCTAAGTTGTGGTCATAGCCTTTGCTTCTACAATTATGTAATCAGATATTTGATATAATCAAATTTTACCATAGTATAACTTCAAAGGAACTGAAATAATTATCCCCTACATTTCTGACAAGCTAAAACTAAAATTCAGCAAAAAATCTGTTGTACTAACATTTTCTAACCTGCTGATTTTAGTTCTTCTGCTTAGAGCCAAGCATTCCTGGCAAGTAACCATTTTGATACTTATTTCTTGTTATTACTGAAACTATTTTACAATTTGTTTTTTTCCCTTTTTCTTATTTCCGTTTTGATCTGGAGACCAGGGGTGGGGAAATTGCTATATTTTTAATTTAAAAAATAATAACTTTTATTTTAAGCAACATTTAAGAAATTAAATGTAAGCTGTTTGTTCCAATACAGAGTTAGGCATACCTAAACCCGTTTTCTATGGGTTTAAACATTTGCAACTCTGTTATAAGCTCAGTCCAATAATTTATTTTGATGAGGCTACTACTTTTACATTCTTATTTAGAAATGAATGAATATCATTCAATTTTATGGCAGAAAGTAAAAAATCTGCAGTGCAGTTGGATAGCAAAAAGGCCTCTCCCTTGCGACAGTGGGGTCAACAATATCTGGGGTGGGAAAACAGATTTTTCCCATACTTGAAGTCTATCCCTGAGTACAACTGCTTTATTGCCTGTCAAATAAATGAATGGGCCCTTTTAACTTCTGTGAGAGAAGCTTACAGAGATAGAATTGGGGGGAAATTACTTCTGCCAAGTGACATTAGGAGATATTTCAGGTTGGGAGAACAGGGTTTGCCCTCATTTCATTGATGTCCTCAGTTGCAGCCCCTTTTCTTTCTTTGATGGCACTCAGCTTATTACACACTAATTCAGAGGTCCCCAACATTTTGGGGGTATTGGCGTATTTGGAATTCGGAGTGTATGGTGCATGTTTCAACAGAATGGCAGGCATGGGAGGAGTTGCACATTCATAAAACTGTTGCCATGGTGGGCATGGCCAGAAACAAAACACTCATTCCCAGAAGGCAAGCTGGAGAGACTAAAAGAAAAGTACCTCAGCCAAGGACCCAGATACAAGGCAGAGATAGCGCCTGAGTTCCAAAACACAAAGCTGCTCTGTTCAACACAAAGATGGCACTGGAGAGCAAGACTTGACTTTGCAGCATGTCAGCATCTCAGTTTAAAAGTAGTTTTTAATTTTTAAAAAATCTTAAGAAATAAAATAATCATCAGATGGGGTAGGGAGCTTGGTGGGTACCTCAGCCATAACTAAGGTAAATGCAATCGAAAATTCTGTTGGGAATTCTGGCAGCGGTCATGTAATATAATACGCATATTTTTAAATACATACCACCTTCTCTCTGTATGCCACCAACCCCTCCAAAAAGCAATCTGTTGAGAAGAGATGCATTCTAGGGAAACTGGTTCCACCCTCCTAAAGACCCATTATCTTTGGTTCAGAAGATTAACAGGATCCCAGAAGTCTAAAAATGATCCCATTTCAGAACTTTAACCAATGTATTCCAATACAATGTGCAAGAAAATGTTTCCTTCATATCTCCTTCCCCCATATTGATGCAAATGTCCTAAATCTAAACATCTACTGCTCTAAACAGACAGATGAGCACTCAACAAGGTTATTGTGGCTAATATAAAATTGTGTTGACATAATTTAGATGGCTCTCTTTTTATATGCGACCAGGCGCATATTTGAGTTGAGATTTAATTTGATAAAGAGAAGTTTTCCCCCCCAGTGCTGGGAGCCGTGGAGAAGGGAACAGTAGAGCACCGGAACACATTATTTGTTTCCTCTAACAAATCATCCTATCAGGAGGAATGTTCAAATAAATCATCAAAATAGTATGTGCAGATGTTCAGCCAACTGTTCTGGGTGGAAAACAACAAGAAAAAAGCATATTTCCAACTTGCCTTTCTAAACAGGCTCTTGCCAGTTGTATTGGCTCTGTAGGACAACAGCCAGAAGAGCAGGGAGTTTCCCACTACAGCCGCCCATATTGTAGCTATTAGCATGGATTTTGTTTGGAATGGGGTCAGAAACTGTGAATTATTCATAATACTGAAGGTTAAAATGTGAACAAACTTATTCTATGGACATTCCAGTAAACCAGAATATAGATTGTGACTTACTGGTAGAACTCTGGATGGTTTTCAGTAGATCTCCAAGGCTTTCTGACTTTAACGAGCACCATGGGATAAAACGGCAGCAGCAACAAACCACTGTCATGGCTGGCCTTGTGCTCATTCTTTACCTCTCAGCCTCAGTATTCCTCATCTGTAAAATAGGAGTATGAATTGTTTTGATCATATCTTTGTTCAGATCTATGCTGATTTGTTTTTAAAGCAGAGGTAAAATCAAAAAACAAAGGAGAAAAGCATCCAAGTCAGGTGAAAATAAGGGAGAAACAGGTTCTCAGGCTGTATTAATTGATACAAAGCCCAAAGCTTGTGTCTTTTCAAAGGCCTTCTTTAGGGGGCTGTAAACATTAAAAGTAAATTTAAAAACATAATATACAGGAACAACACATAGTTATAAAGTCAAATTGACATATTGCCTCAAGGGCCTATGTACATGTGTAGGTTTTAAAAGGTTTTTTTTAATTGCACATATGACTAATTATATATCAAAATGTAGTATACCATTCCTTACTTGTCAGAATGAAAAGAAGGGATCATAGAATCATAGAATAGCAGAGTTGGAAGGGGCCTACAAGGCCATCGAGTCCAACCCCCTGCTCAATGCAGGAATCCACCCTAAAGCATCCCTGACAGATGCTTGTCCAGCTCCTTAAGGGTCTGTAAACATTAAAAGTACATTTAAAAACATTATACATTTAAAGTACTTCTGACAAGTAAGGAATTATATATTACACTTTGAAAAGACACAGGCCGAAACGCTTTGGGCTTTGTATTGATAAATCTTTTGCATCCTGAGAACCTGTTTTCCCCTTCTTTTCACTTAAAGCAGAGGTAGACAACATGCTACCCATGGAAACCAATGTGCCTGTAGATACATTTCTTGGTGCTCACCAAGATACCTTAGCCCTCCCACTTCTTTTAATTAACACCTTTTCTTACCAGCAGCTGGGATTGCTGTGAAATAGGTTTCTGTTGGTGTTGAAAAATGTAGGTTTAAAAGAATCATTTAGCATGTTGGTCTCAGAGCCCAGGTTACTTGTTCATTGCCATGCCTCCCATGGCAGCCACTTTGTAGTTGTACCCAGGACAGTTTCTCCAATTGACAAATGTGCCCATAGCTCAAAAAGGCTGCCTACTCTTGTTTGAAACTGATGCATTAGAATGCTGATCTAGGATAACTCACATATAGATTTGTATGTATCCTAAGCCCTATTCAGGCATTGTGAACCTCTCATGGAGGAGGTTCAACTCATGTTGTTGCCCTCAACTCATGGAGGAGGATGCAATTTATATTTATTTATTTATTTATTTATTTATTTATTACATTTTTATACCGCCCAATAGCCGAAGCTCTCTGAATGAAAGCAACAAGTGCAAAAGAGGAGATGGATGGGGTTGCAGTGATCTTCACTATACAGGTTCAGAACACCTGCTTGGGGCTCTAGTATATGGTTCATGGGATTCTACAGTAGAGAATCAACTCTGCCCCCTGAGCCACCTTTTTGTGTCTGGCTCTGTTTGGTAGACCTCAGCATGCTAGTAAGAAAAACAAAATAGATCCTGCAAGCCTGAAGCCTACCCACCCCTGCCCTAGAGGACTAATAGAATTGCTTTCCTGAAATGAAATGCAGTTACATTTCTAAAAAAAAATTAAGGACTCAAACAAGAGACTTGAATATTATGAACAGCATCTTTAATTTCAGAGTTGAGTTCTTTCTGGCACTACTTCATGACCCAGTTGTCTTTAAGCATTTTAAGCACTTTTAATTTGTATTTTAAAAAAACAGTAGCATATAATCAAAACTAATATGTATTTTCTCATGCGCTTTATGTTAAGGAACATAAGAAGCTGCCTTATATTGAGTCAAACCATTGGTCCATCTAGCCCAGTATTGTCAATATTGATTGGCAGATGTTGTCCAGAATTTCAGGCAGGATTCTTTCCTAGCCCTACTTGGAGATGCCAGGGGTTGAACCTGGGACCTTCAGCATGCAAACCATGTGCTCTACCACTGAGCTATAGCCCTGCTTTGTTGACTGGTCATAAGAACACAAGAAGGGCTGTACTGGATCAGACCAAGGTCCATCTGGTCCAGCATTCTGTTCACACAGTGGCCAACCAGCTGCCCATGGGAAACCCACAAGCAGGATTTAACAACACCCTCCCACCTATGTTTCCCGGCAACCGGAATACATAGGCATATTGCCCTTGATACTGGAAGTAGCCACTGATATCAAGACTAGTAGCCACTGATAGCCTTCTCCAGGAAATTGTCCAATCTCCTTTTAAAGCCATCCAAATTGGTGGACATCACTATAATCTTGTGGAAGTAAATTCCATAGTTTATTTCTGCACTGTGTGAGGAAGTACTTCCTTTTATATGTCCTGAATCTCCCACCAATCAGCTTCATGGGATAACCCCAACTTTTGGTATTATGAGAGAGGGAGAAAAATATCTCTGTATTCACTTTCTCCACACCATGCATAATTTTGAACACCTCTATCATGTCTCTACTTAATCACTTATTTTCTAGGCTAATCAGTCACAGCTGTTGTAACCTTTCCTCATAGGGGAGTTGCTCCAACCCCTTGATCATTTTTGTTACCCTTTTTCTTCACTTTTACCAACTCTACAACATCCTTTCTGAAGTGTGGTTACCAGAATTGCCAACAGTATTCAAGATGTGGTTGCACAATAGATTTGTATGGGTAGTATGATATTGGCAATATTATTTTCAACATTAGTGGAAGTGGGTACCATTGTATTTTATCAACTTTCCATATGCTTTGCTTGGACACATGTAAGCACTTGTACGTATACTGTTGGTGTGCTTTTAAATCCACTTAGGGAGCAATCCTATGCCCCTCCAGACAGCATTGGGGATACACACACACATAGGATTGCTCCATTTCTGGGCTTCAAGGTCAGAAACAGGGCTCTGACTTCAGAGTCCAGAAACATGCTCACCCCACCCCCATAGCCAGCATGGCTCTGGCTACATCTTCGCGCTTAGAAACAGAGCATAAACTTGGGAAGGGTAGGAGACTGGGGCGACAGCCATACATATTTCCTATGGCCACTCCAGCCTCCTTCCCTCCCTCTATGTAGCACTGCTGCTAGATGGGCAAAATCACCCATGGAGCAGAAATGCAGTGCAGCTGAAGAGAGAAGTGAAGATCACCTCCATGGTCCAGCCACCTTGCATTGGATACTCAACACCTTCTAAGTTCGGAGGTTATCTTCATAGGATTGCGTCCTTAAGTTTCCTCCATCACTTTGTCTACATGCTAAGAAAAGCATCACGTCTACATTATGCACAGCTCTTAAAGCAGAGTTCTGTCCCCAAAAAGGTATCAATTTTGCTTTCAGTTTATGCTGAAAAGCTTTTAAGTTTTGTACTTGAACTAACGAAGAATGTAGATGCAGTTTTAAAGCATGGAATGGCAATCGGAGGGAAGGGGTAAAGAAATATTGTTTCACATTGTTCAACAACTGAAGGGACGGTCGGACGCACATGGCCATCTCAAGGCTCCCCCCATAAGACTATTAATTCAGGGTCTAAAATTACCTGCTCCACTCCTCTTGAAAGGTATATTAAAGCGATATCCCTTGAATGTATTCTGTGGTGAGGCGAATGCACCTCGCCCATGTTTGGAGACCCTCGTTCTTTCATTATTTATTGGCACGTTCCTACGGCTGCAGTTGAGATCAGGGCAACAACAACAAAAAGACATAACTTGAAATGTGTGTTTTGCAGGTATGTCTTTTTGTTTTTACTCTAGAGTAGGCGCATGGCCCGTTCCGAATCTTAAAAGCTCAGTGCCCCCGCCCGCCACGAACGCTAAGTCTCAATTCGGATCGGATAATAATAAGGGATGGGGCGAACCAGACGTAGCTGCTAGACACATATCTAAGTAACGTTTGTTTTGGCCCCCAGATCTCAATCGGAGCCTTGAACAGCAGGCGGGATCAGAAGAACAAACAGGCGGAGAGGGAAAGCGTTTTGCTGACGAGGCACAGCAATAACAGTTGCTCTCTCCGGAGGAAGCGGGCAGGAAGCCTGGAAGGAGGCGGGACCAATGCGGGTCACGGGGCGGAGGGTTCGTCCGAGTGCGAGGGGAGGCGGCCTGTTTAAAAACGGCCCTGGAGAGGACGCTCTGGCAATAGGGCCTCCTGCATGGTTAGTAGGGCTTTTCCCCAACCGGGTGTGGTGGTAGTAGTCCGCGTCGATAGCCGGGCCTGCAAAGCTACATACCCTTTTCTTCTTTCTGCACTTCGCGGGGAGGGACGACACTCTTTTTCACCTGTAGAATTTCTGCCTGTATTTTTCTCTGTTTTTCACCTTGGTGGGGCTCGTCATTTTGCGTGCGCCTTCTTTATGGGGGAGGGGGTAACTACACTGGGATAAATGCATTTATTTATTCATTTATAGGTTGCAACTGCAGCTTTCTCTGGGCTGCTTCCAATACTGAAAGGCGGCTCTCCCGCTGCCCCCACCCCCGGTTCCCCTGCAAAAGTTTCTCAAGTGTCTTGGCTGGGCTACTTCCTCCTCCCTATCTCTCCCCACCCACCCGCTCCTCCTCCGTGAAGTAAGACCCGTTTCTACGATGGAGACGGTAAAGGAAGGTGGAAGGGGGGCTTTAGGTGGCTGTTGTTTTTCAAGGCCTTTAAAAGCGCGGAGTGCTGCATCTACGGCCCTCCAGACGTTTGGCCTCTCATTTGCCCGTCCTCTGGTAATAACAGCCTTCCTTCTTCCTCTTCCTCCTTCCCGCACCTGCAAAGGCGCTTGAATGGCGGCGTGCTTTTGCTTCTCCGCCCCAGAGGAGAGGCTAGTTGGGCTCCGTGCTGGGCTGCAGCTGGGAAACCCTTGGCCTAGTCTTTGCTTCGGCAAAAGGGCGAGGGCAGAGAAGCTAACTTTTCCTGGTCGCTAAGCCCTTCCCTGCTTAACTGCTAAGCAGCGCTCGCGTTAGAGGTTTAACGAAATCCGCGACCCTCCCCTGCCTTCTGTTGTAGCCAAGGAGCGCCCCTCCCCGCCGCAGGAAAAGGAAACCCGTCTGGTAGCTTTATTGTAACACGGGTGGCTGTTGTTGCTCTTTCAGCTGTGTTTACTCAACGGAGCAGGAAAGACACTTTGCGTACGCCCATATTTTTATTTCCGTGCTGTACCGTTTAAAAGAGGGGGTGGGATTCGGGGGCGCGATCCTGGAGCTTGCCATCCCAAGCTCAAATTAAGCCATTGTGGATGCAGGGTCAAAGGGCGGAAGTAAAGGACTGTAAGCAACTTTTAAACTGATCTGCACATAAACAAAAAAATATTCAAAGACTGAGTTGGGTTTTTTGAGATTAAGAAACATTGCATCTTCTAAGTTTTATGACTACACAGAAGAATTTATTACAACTACAGTCTGAAGAACTCTCCAACATGCAATACTACAGCATGTTGGAGGAGCATGAACTCTGTGCCTACACCTAATGAACCCAAGGTCATGATTATTTCATACATGTCTGGACCAGCATTCTTGTCACTTCAATTTTATGTGTCTACTGATTTTCAGAAGTTCCCCACAGGTGTGTGGGTGGACACACACTTCTTTCTTCTGGGATTGCAGACCTGGGTTTTTATTTTTCCCAATAAATGTTTGAGTTTATGCAAATGAACCTGTGCATGTATACCCTCAATTAATATATTTATTGAATACATAGAGATTGGCACAGTATTAAACATGTAGAAAGGCAGATTCAGCTGATGCAGTTTGGGGCAGGGGTTGTGAAACAATCATGGCCAACTTCTGCAAAAAGGAGCAGGCAAAATGAATAGCATTGGGTGTTTGGCTAAGGTACATAGGGGCATAAATGCTCTGTCTAAAGTCGTATAAATTTTAAAAAATAGTTTCAAAGAAAAACAACTCTAGGTATTAGGGACAAGGTTGGAAAGAGCAACAAGACAAATTGTGTGAGAGGTTTTATTTCTTTAATGAAGGGCAAATTATTGTAGAAATGGTTCAGAAATGGTATGCAAATAGCAATAAATTTCAAATCAGTGGGCAGACTGTTGTATGTCATGCAGTTTCTCTGTCACAAGTTTGTAGAAAGACTGCCAGGTTAGATGTAGCCTCCCTCTTGTTCATAAAAATGGTTTTTCTTTCTTTCTGTATACTGTAATGTCTCAATTGCAAGAAAATAATTAATAGCTAGGAAATGTGATTCTAACTTCAAATCTAGTAGTAGACTGCTTCCTTTGTCTTGGCAGGTTAGTGAAACACTGGGTCCCCTGTAATGGAGGTAAGTAATGCAACTTTAGAACTGAGTACTTATTTGGGTTGCTAAAGCAGCCTCCTAAGAAGCAAATATGTTTGAGCCTTTTTATACTTGGAAGAAACAGGCTTTTATAATGGTTTTACTGTTTTTATGATCTGTTGGCTATGTTAATCCTTCTGTTCAATTTTGAAAATAATAACTTGGGAAACTTAAGAGGAGATGCTTCTGTGTTGAGGTGAGAACAGCTTGTTACGTAATTCAAGTGACAAAATGTATCTGGTATAGAGTAATATGATAATACTGTATTAACACGTACACTTTTCAGTTAACTTTATTCGTGGGTGGGCAATAGAATAACTCAGGTATTTGCCCATTTTAGTATCAAGGAAACTAAAAATTATTTAAGCTGTATTTCCCCTCCCCCTTAAAATTATGTCAAAAAGCTCTCCCCAGTGATACTAATTGAGATCAATAAACACATTCTCCAAATTAATTCTAATCATGTGCAAAACCTACACTGTTCCATTAACAAAACAGATCCAGACAGTTCAGTAGGATCTGAATGTGCTTGGGATGCATGTGTACAATTGGATGTGAATGCAGAAGCCTATTTTGGTGAATTGATACTATTGGCAACAGTTCCGTGCTGAAGCATTTTGCTTTCTGTATACAAAAATATGTTTAGAATTCAATGCAACTTACACAACAGATAAAAAGTCAGACACCTAACAAATGTTTGGAGAACAAATGTTAACAAATTCGTTTCCCAGAGGAGGGTCAGGAGAGTGTTGAAACTGACCAGTGGTAATATCCAGTAGACTACCTTGGTGTTCTTGCAACCACATTCAGCATAGTGCATCCATTGCAACTGTGAGGAAATACAACTTTCTCTAGTAACTAGCAACCCAATCCTGTGAAGTAACCCCCAGTTTGCATAGGATTGCACCCTTAAAAAAGTGTTGTAGTAACTCGGACACAAATGCTTCTGTAAGAAACTGTTGCCTAAAGAAATGTATGCTGCAGTAAGCTAGTTAATTGCTGAGCCACTGCCTTCCTGCTTATTCCTATCAATGGATTGAGAGTCATATTCATACATAGAAGGTAAACACTGATTAGTGTTTTAAGGTATAAGGGAAAGTGGCTTAATTAATAGTCATATAGAACTATAAATGACATTGTATATCTTTCTGTAGTCCATGGACACTGAGTCAAAGAATAGCTACATAGGAAGCTTTCTTCAGCCTCCGGATAAAATGTACTCTGCGTTTGCTGACTTCTGGTCAAAGAAGGCAACAGTTACCCCAACAGACACTCCTGCACCAAACAATCAAGGTAAAACACATTATTAATTAAAACCTGGCCAGCAAATCTTGACCTGGGATGTACTAACTTTGGAACATGAGGCTGATTTGAGAGCTAGGCTGAATTTGATTAAAATTCAGTGAAAAACATGTTAAAGAGACAATGTTTCTTTGAGCTACAGCTGTTGTAGTAAATAAGCTCTCTCTCTCTGTCTCTTTTAAATTGAGTCGGCAGCTCTTCCATGGGCATCTAGGTAGAAGAAGGGCCCTATGAATTTCAGGTACAGAATAAAGAGAAATTGTATGAGAAGGAAAAGGCACCTGTTTCACCTTGCTGAAGCTTGGTAGGTGTCCTTGCTAAATACGCAGTGGGACAGTTTGCACGATTGAACAGCCTACCGTGGCTTATTTAAGCCACAGTGGGCTGGGGTGTATTTTATTTATTTATTTATTTATTTAAGGATTTTTATGCCGCCATTCAGCCAAAAAAGGCTCTCATGGCGGCTTACAAAAGTATTTCTTGACAGTCCCTGCCCACAGGCTTACAATCTAAAAGACATGACACAAAAGGAAAGGGGCTTGGGAGGGAGGAGGAGGAGGGGGAAAAGGAAAGCCGTTATGTGGCCGTTATGAATGTTTAAGCTCTGGCCATAGCTTCTTGTGTCATCCAAACCCAGGGACCATGTATTATGCACAGGTTAAACAGCCCTTGCATAAACCAACAACAGGCTGTGTCTGTTTGCCACTGAAATTTGGGATGCATTGTCACCCATATCTTATTATGATCTTTGGTCTGTGAATGTACATTTTTGCTGTGTTCCCTAGCTTTAATCTGATTTTTATTTTTAAAAATCAAAATAAGTCTTGGAATTCCAGAAACATAACAGAAAAATATAATTGGAATTTGTCCTTATGCTCCAGTAGGTATATGAATTCATGGGAAGGTAATGAGTACCTGCACTTCCCTGTTCTTTGCTTCACGCTCTTAAAGAATGAGAGTTAAATTTCCCATGGTCTGGTTCCCATCTATTTTAACATGAAGCCATTTATTTTTGTTGAAAATAAAATGCAACTTTTGTTGTTGGGCTATGCAAGAGGCACCTTTTTAATGTTTTACTTACTTGTCCTTGGAATATTTCATTATCTTAAACTCAGTTAGTTTTCTGAGTAAAGCAAACATGATTTGGAGGTGGGAGGAACATTAACAAAGACCTTTCCTCTGCCTAGGAAACTCAAAATGCAAGAACTGCTTTAGCAGTTGTCAATAAAAATGCTCTGGGCTTGTTAGAAGGCACAGTAGTCACCTTTCTCCCTCATGGTTATCTAACTTTCTGTGACAAATTATTCTTAATGTTGTGAACATACTAAAAGTGCTTGGTCTGCTAGGCACATTATCTTGATTCAGAAGTTACCTTCCACATTAGTTTCTTATACTGCATGTTTCTACCATCTCAAACGCTGGGTACAATTGACTGGCCTGCAAAGGTCCAGTGACTAAGTGGCAGGTTCCAGCCCTGACTAGGAAATTATTAGCTATCTATAATGAACCTCTTTAATACATAACAGGGGTGGGCAGCTTCAAGCATTCTGGTGGCCAGTTCACTCCCTTTGGATTTGCTGCAGGTTGCACTCTCTACACCACAAAAGGGGAAGGAGAAAAACAAGCTAAATGTGTCCATTCCAGGCCTCTGTAGCTGCTACTTTTTCTCTTTTAAAAGAAAAAAAGAGGGGTGGCAGGGGGCACATCTTGCCCATGGGCTGCATATTGCCTATCCCTGATATATACTCTAGATCTGTTTGACAGAAGAACAATTTGTGCAGCAGAACACACATATAAAAAGAGCTTTGTGTAACCAGGTCATTTTGAAAATAGCAGCAGAGAATAGCAGAGGGTTTAGCAATAACGCTTTCCCTGTGGGAGGCGGGGTTCTAGTTAAACTAGTCATTTTAATCTGATCTGAATGGTAGAAGCACTGAAAGAGAATAGGAGAAACATTCATACCTCTTTGGCTTTCTAGCCACTGTGCAGATGAAGAGAATGTGGCTCTTTAGACAGCATGTCCAGCATCTAATCAAATGTACAGCAATAAAATGACTGGGTAATATCACCGCTGTGCAAGGCCAGCGGTTTGCATAAGTAATACAGAAATTAATGCAATTTCTCTTTGTACTTTGTTGATATTATTAAACCCCCAAACTGTAAAAACATAATTAAAGATGGTTACCTGTTCACCAGCTCTAGTGGCAGCCCTGAAAACTCTTCAACAAAAGATCCATCGTCTTGAGCTGGAGAGGTCACAGGCTGAGGATGACCTGAACTGCCTGTCCAGAGAAGCTGCCCAGTATAAAAGGGCTTTGCAGCATGAATCAAATGAGAAGGATATAACTCATCAGGAACTTGTGCAAGAAAGAAAAGGTAGCATCCATTAGTAGTGATGACAGTCTTACCAACCACATCTGTCCTATCTTAATCTCAAAGGAGCGCTCATGTTGTGGGTTTGTCATACTCTACTTGCTCTCTCTCTCTCTCTTAATGTGCAATTGGGATCTGTAGTAGATAGGGTTGTTACATGATTGCAGGGTTCGCCCCCCCCCCCAGCAGAATTGCCTTGAACTGCTTCAGCAGTTGTTTAGATAAACTGTATAAAGTGTCATAACTTGCAATGCAATAAGGTAAAAGCTGCTGCTTATTGTTATACAATATGTACATTTTTCTTTTTCAATCCCTAATAAAATGGACTGGATAATATTCCTGTTAAAAATTCTACGGACTTTCGGCAAACCATAATAATACTTGTAGATTTTTGTGGGGAGTGAAAATATTTTCATAAGCTCCTGAAAGACGGTCCAAAGCATTTCATGTGTCTCTACTGCTGATGTGATAAAAGCCAAAAATAGTAATAGGATTGAGTCTGTAACTGCAGATCAAGATCAAAATCCAGCTCTAATGAAAGCAAGCAAATAGCTATATTAATTTCAACAAATGTTCATGCAAAAAGTTGTGACTTAAGATGAAGTAAAACTTGTGTGTTAGTCTCTCACACCACCACTTTCCCCCCTTCCATTCAGATGTGAGCATGCAGTTACAGACAGCACAGTCACGCTGCTCCTTGCTGGAAAAACAACTAGATTACATGAGAAAAATGGTGGTCAGTGCAGAGTTGGAAAAGAAACTGGTTCTAGAACAGCAGGTGCATCACATTTATTTCACCTTCATTTGTTGCTTTGTGTCAAAAAAGGCTGTGCCCCAGCTTTGTTGGTGTGTTTTTCTTCTGTAATCTTGCTTGTTCAAATTTATAGAACATGAATCAAAATGGCCTTTGATGGTTTCTGCAAATTCCTGTGTTTTCAGTAATAAGTCATCTGTTGACTAAACTTAATTTATTATCAATCTGCTAATGACAAATATTAACACTTCCACCTTGACCTCTGTTTTCATTTTTATTTATACCCATTCTGATTATCTAGATTTTCTACCTGGATTTCTTAATTCTAGAGTTTTTCAGAATTATGAATTTTATCTGTAAGCTGCTGCTTTTTGACTGAAAAAATGGGGTAAAAATGCTTTAAATCATAACAGATTTCAAGTACCCTTTAGGAAATTTGTTGCATGTAAATAGGAAGCTTTTCATTAGCTTAGCTATGCATAAAGGAGATATTTTAATGTCCAAGAAATGCCTCTGTATATCGTATGTAGCTATTAAGTGTTTGATTATGTTTGGCTGAAAGATGCCAATAAAATTGATAGTTTTTAAGCTATATTCTATGCAATTCTAATCAAACCAGCAATATTTAAAGCTGACATTTATGTCATGATTCAGAGATGAATGCCGCAGAGTTGCATTCAGCTGTTAATATGTGCAGAATAGCTATGTGCAGTGGACCTGGATAGTAGATAAAGATGCATCATATTCCAAGATGCATTCTAGTCTGCAGGGTGCAGTACTCATGGGGCATGCATTTAGCTTGGTTGCCTACACATCTGCATCTTAGTGCATATATATGTTCAGTCTTAGTCTGCATCTCTTTCCGCACGCTTCAGTTGGCTTAGTTATACACAGTACTCTATAGTAATAGTTGATATGAACATGAATCAGATGGGTGGGTCTGCTCTTTCCATGTGCAGCAGGATCCTGTGCAATTTTGCATGCATGAATATTCTGTGTCAAGCCTCCTAATCATATGCCCACATCAGGAGATCTTTTGTGGCACTGAATTTGCTAATCATAAAACTACAAGCTATTTAAGCAAGACTTGCTATCAACTGCTTAATCACTGTCTTGTGCGCACTTTTCAGACCCAACTTCAGAAGGAAAAAGACCAGAATCAGGTGGAGCTCTGTGCAAAACTTGATAAGCTTGAAATTCTAGAAAATCAATGTTGGAAACTTACTAGCACTCAGAAAGCTGCAGTAGTAAGTTATTTGGATTTCTAATACAAACTATCAAATATGGATTACTTGGGTTACTGAGGTACAATTTAACATTTAGAAAGCTACACACTGAAGGTGCTATTGAGGATTTGGGTGTTTCTTTGATAAAAGTTAAGATCATTTTCTTTATTACCTCAGCTTGCCTTTATTACCTTTCTTTATTACGTCGAATGGAACATTTTGTCACAGTATGAATGTAACATGTACTGTTGATAAGAAGTCATTGTATTTCATAGCGATGCTATTCCTAATTATCTGTGCATGCTGACTGTAAGTGATTAGTTACAGATATAATTAGTCCTGTGTGTGATGTAGGATAACTCAGTAATGGGATGTATTCTTGGAAATAAGGAGAAATATTCTTTGAAATGGAGCAAGGTTGTCACAAGTGGGTTGGTCAAGTACTGGAACCAGAAAGATACTTAGCTTAGCAGGCATGCCTTCATCTAGGTGTTACTGGTGTCAGTAGCAGACCTGGCTACATTGTGAAAAATGAGAATAGTGGTATGACTGCCTTTAAAATGTAAGACGAGATCATCCACAGAAGAGTTCTAAAAGCAAGAGTTGGATCTGGTTGCTCAAAGAGATCCCAGGAGAATGAGAAGCCTACCAAATATGTTTACCTAAGTTCTGCCAACCATGCTTGCCAGTTAAGTAACTATAAGATCTTAATGATGGCTGCTTTGTTGGTTGCAAGGAATCGAACTTTAATTTTACTAAGGAAGATGCTAGCCACGATTTCTATTATGCTTCTATCATCCTAATTGCATTGTATGTAGTAATTGTTTTGCTTGTTTATCATTGCATAGATTTGTTATTCTCTGATACTGTTTGAGCAATAAATGTATATTTTGTGGTAGCACTTTGTGAAGTTTCAGGGACCACTCCCCATATATTCTTGAAGCCCAAAACACTAGGTAAAAATTTATAAATTTATAATTGAGTGGGATCTGTCCTGAAAGCTCTTGTATTTTCTCTTGATCTGATGAATCTCAGATATACCATTCAAGTTTTGGAAACAAACTAGTCAGATGGAGCAGCAAGAAGTTACCCACTTCAGTTTCAGTTCTAATCCTCAAAATAATATCGACTTTGTCACCTTGAACATGATTAAGCAAACTTTATCTCATATTGTATCCCTTTCTTCTCAAAGGAAAAGATCAAACACCTGGAGCAGAAGCTTCAGGAAGAACAACATCAGCGTAAGCTAATACAAGATAAAGCTGCACAGGTAAGAAACATGAGCTTTAGTATTGCAACAGTGATCAAACAGGAGGTTTTACAGCCAATTTCAACCCCTGGAGACTGCACTAACTATTGTGTACTGCCAAACCAGTGGCAAAAACAAACTGGTGTGCAGCTGCATTTTAGCAGCAAAACCACAAGGGTGGCCTAAAAAGTCCACAATTAGCTTAAAAACAAGGTGTACCTTGTTCTCAAACAAAATGTGGTCTTTTTAGGCCACCATTGCAGTTTGTTGTCAAAATTCCCCTGCAAACCACAGATTGTTTTTACCACTGCTGCAGCAGCAAATTTGTATGCAAGGCCAGCGGTTTGCAAATTTCTCACCTCTGGTGTAAAGGAGAAGAGTGCTTATGCCAGCCTGCTACTATTTGTTTACAAGTATGAGCTGATGGAGATAAGCACTATGTGCTGAGTAAACATTGCTAATGAGTTTAAGCATGCAGTGTTCTGGCAAGAGTTTTGTTCTGTGCTGTCGTATGGTAAAGAGTATAATTTTAACCCATTAAGTAGGCAAGCTTCTTGAGAACAATCTTTGTTCACTACAGTGCACTTGAATTACTCAGATGGTTCATAGAAACTGCTAAAGCATTCCCCAGTGACTTTTTGTACCACACTGAAGAGATGAGTTCCCTGTAGCAGTGGACTTCATTGGTATCTGTTTTGTACAGAGAAAGCATATAAGCCCTACACTCATCTTTTTCTTCTTAGCTTTTGATTGCAATAACCCCTTCTGGGTTTCTGGCACCTACTGAAAATATGCTTTTTCCAACAAAGATTGTCAAGAAGGTAATCTTTTCTTCTGTATACAGTAATGATATATAGGCCAGATCTACACCGAGCAGGATATAGCACTGTGAAAGTGGTATGAAAGCAATAGAAAAAAGGCAGGAGCCGCACTAATGCTTTATAGTGATATTGAAGTGCACTGACAATTGTTGCGGCCCATGACACATACCGTATACTGCTTTCAAAATGCTTTCATAGTGCTATATCCTGCTTGGTGTAGATCTGGCCACAGTATTTAATTATAAATTTATACTGTATTTTTGTACGCTGCTTTGAAATTTATTTTAATATAAGTGATTCATGAATATTGTTAAATAAATAAAAGTGGATATTTAACAAGATCTGGTTGTATATATATTCTTTTACTACAGCTCCAAACAGGACTTGAGATGAATAGAATTCTCTTATCCTCATTATCACCTCAAAAGGAAGCGAAGAAGAAAAGCAGGAAGAAGAAAGTTGTAAAGGTAAAAAAGTTCGCAGTAGGTGTGTCTTCGGTATTATTGGGGCTAAGTCTGGATCCAGCCCACTGAGATGAGTTCAAACTAATAAGGCTTTCCTGCCCCCTCCTCTCAGTGCAGTACTCATCATCATCTTCGGGTTTGGAATGACCCTTAGGCAAATCTAGAGAAGTTACATATGGGTTTGGAGTGAAAGGGGGAATTGGTAAACATGTAGTGAAGGCAGCTTGCAAGTATGGAATTAAGATATTTCCTGCATTTCAATATTTCATTCCTTTGAACCTCCTTAAGTAATCATTCCTATTGTAAAATGCCCAGATTTATTTTATGAAGAATTCAATAAATTTTAATTAAAATAATAAATAAAGCTTAATAGTAGCTTTTTCTTCAGAGCATTTTTCAAATTTTGTCAAGTCTCAAATCAGTGTAACCTTCCTTTTGATCTGAAAACTGTTTGGAGCAGGATCCAACAGGGGCTTTCCATGCGCAGCCAGCCCCACCAGTCCTGATGTCCACCCGCAGCCCCTACCACTGGTGGCCACGATGGACCACTTCTGGGGGCAAGCCTTGAAATGAGCAGAAGAAAGTCTGGACGCACACACACTGGAACCAATAGTGCTGGCCGTGTGCAGAAGGCCCCCAATAGTTCTTGCCCATGGTCTAGAGATAACTGATAAAATTGAATCTTCTCTCTTGGGAACCATGCAACTTCAATAAATGGTTTATGTAGGACTTTTCTTAGGAGTCTTCTTTTTTTTTTATCCAATTAATGTACACATAAGACTACACATAGTCCTTCCAAATACACATGATGATATAACTGCAAGTTCAGAACCTTTACTTTTCCTATTGCTTGAAATATAGGAATAAATCTAGTTTTTAATTTGCAGAAAAATTCTGGTTCGAGAAAAGCATCTGACTCACATTCATGCCTACAGGCAGGAAAGTTGCCTTTTGTTGCTGGGAAGGTAAGTATTTTTATCTGTGGTTGTCTTCCTAAATTTGAACTTCTTTAAATTACTCTTTGTTAAAAGACACTTTCTGATGTGCTACTTTTCCCACCAGTCTGCCAGCTCAAGTCACTCTGTTGCTGCAAATGTTCAAAGTGTCTTGCACCTGATGAAATATCGTAGTCCATGTGTAACTTCACAACATCCTGAAAAAGTTGAAAGAGGAACTTCAAGATGGATTGGAATATGCAGTTCTGGATCTTGCTCCACATCTTCCTCTGCTACTGAAAATCTTTCTGATCTTCTCTTGGTCCTACAGGATGAGCTGGGACAAATGGACTTGTAAGTATTCATCTGTATATAAAGAACTGTAATGCTGTAGGTTGTTTTTAAAGTTAAAACTGAGAACAGTTTGCCCCGGTCTATTTCGTAGCAAAGGACACTTTCAAAAATGATGCTAGGAGTAATTTTTAATCTCCTCCCGTCTGAATTCTAGTGCAACATAAAAACAGAAGATGATTCTCAAAACAGCTTCCACCACTGCCTCCACCCACACAAAGTGGCATGGTATGTGAGGTTGTGCAGTTCAAAGAAAAAAGATCACAGCAATATTGTTCTTAGTACCCCATGTGAAAACAACCTGAAACATCAGAGGAAAGTTACACAGAGAAATGAATCCTTTAGAAGTTCCTGAGGAGACATTTGCAGTGCCTGTTCCTTGTGGATTTAAGTCTTCTGCACTGCTGCCTGCTGTTTTCTGTAACTTAGCCATCTTTTACAAGCAGCTGCTGCATAAATAGGGTTGAGGACTTACTTTAGTCTCCAAAAAGTCCTTACAAGAGTTTGTACCTATAGAATCCTTTGAGGCTTAATAGTATTGGGCACTTAAAAACTAAATTCTTATGCCAACTTCTTATTGTGGCAAAAGATAGATCCTAGTAGGGTGTTCAATTGAATGCCCAATTAATGTCCATCTAGTCTAAATTGCATATGTTCCTGCCTTTAAATGAAATGTTTCTTACTGTAGCATCAGGAGTTCTAGTAACTTCACATTGGACTGGATGCAGTGCTGGCCATCCACTGGCAGAAGACACTGCTGGCAGTACAGATAACGCCTCCTCCTCCCTGCAGCTCTCCACACATGCCCTAGATCTGCTCTGAGGGGTACGGAGAGGCTGTAGGGCAGTGGTTCTCAACCTTCCTAATGCCGCGACCCTTTAATACAGTTCCTCATGTTGTGGTGACCCCCAACCATAAAATTATTTTCGTTCTTCTCTACACGATCCATTGTCATGGGATGGTTTGCTAATGAAAATAATACATAACAATAGCTTTAATAATACAAAAGATGATACATGACATAGTTCAGTCAATACAGTTTCCTAAGACCATCGGAAATATGTGTTTTCCGATGGTCTTAGGCGACCCCTGTGAAAGGGTCATTCGACCCCCAAAGGGGTCCCGACCCACAGGTTGAGAACCGCTGCTGTAGGGGGAAGGAGAGCAAAGGGAGGTCCTATGTGTGAGTGGCAGTCCGCTCATGTGATGTTGGGTTTAAACTAATAACTCTTATCTACAGTACTTATTCTTCAACCACCAATTGTCTGTTTAGAACTTGTCGTTTGGAACTATTTCTTTTAAGTAATATCTGTATAAACATTAATGTTCCAGTTTTCTGTAGAACACTTTAAAAAGGTACTCACTGCTGTGTTAAGGGAAAGCATGACTGTTTCAAAGACCAATATGTTCTAGATCAAGCCATGTTGCCTAGCACTGCTTAGGTTGTCACTTGCTATTTTGTGTGTGGTCAACCTTAAGTTTGACGTTTGATGTCATACTGATACGAGCAACTGGGAAGTAGCCATTACAGAAGATGGTGGTCTGGACTGTGCCAACAATAACTGATAAGAGTTTGTCTTCAACAGTGAGCATCAAGAATTGCTGAAGCAGATACAAGAAACTCAAAATCATGACATTCAGGAAGACTTGGAACGTGAACTGGATTGTCTTGTGAAGCGGATGGAGATGAAAGGAGATCAGATTTCCAAATTGAGAAAACACCAGGAACATGTAAGAAAACTGTTACGAAATCAAGAAAAGGGATAGTACAGGGGGAACAAAACTACTTCTATCTTTAGAAAGCGAGAGCTTAGATTAATTCAACTGGCCAACCAGGTGCCTGGGATTTACCCAGGATTATTAAGAAATGAATTTAGTTCTTATTCAAAGTGTGAGGAGAGAAGGGAGAGTACATGCTTTGCCTGCAGAGGTCCTTACTCAGTCCAATGAACCTTGTGTTAAACATATATATATCTCCAGGGCTATCTTTAGAAAGCCAGCGCTTAGAGAAGTTATTATATAAAATTAGTTTACTGAAATAGATATGGGTGTATTTGGTTTAGAATACAAGGTCCAAACTAGATGTTATTCAGAAAAATATCAACAGTCTCCTAACTGGTCACAGTGGCATGGGTAGGTGTGTGTGAGTAGATGGAAGTTTATTCCTGAAAAGCAGCATAAATGGCTTCAGTCGGAAGAGAGGGTAACTACTTAATCTTTACCCTCCTTGCCGTTTGTTCGCTTGAAATCACACATACACTCACAAAATTGCTTTCTCACTTAGAAGGCAAGGGAAAGAGATGGGCTCAGGAAATCTTCCAGGGACAAAAGTTGATCAGATGGAAAAGAGTTAAGCAGCCCCTCTCCTCTTTTCCTGCCACCCTCATTCCTCCAGTTTCTGGCAGCTTCCCATGGCTGCTTTTCAAAATACAAGTCATAAGACAGGGGTACAGAACCTGGGGACCAAATCCAGCCTTCCAGAGTTCTCCAGAAGGCCCTACCTGCTTCCCCCCCCCCCAATCACCAATAATTTATTAATGTTGTACTAAAAATTTACCACAAAAGACAGGATTCATTTATCTGTCTAAGCCTTGACATGTAATATTTGATGTTACTTTGCCGTATGATTTGCACTGACACTCCAGTGCGAAACAATTTTAAGGCAAGTGCTTAGTACTAGTTTACCTGACATATTATTTCATTTTAGGTTGGCTTTTTAATGTTATCTATGAGTTTGTCTGTGTAAGAAAGTGTGAAGTACAACTATCTTATGTTTTCATTCTCTTCTTGCTCTAACCCAGCCACCACAACCATAGAAAAGCAACTGAAAATTTCTTTTCTTGGCCTTCCTGTCTCATAACTAAATATACCAGAAAAGTTACGAAACAGGTCCTTTTAGTTTTGATGTGGAGGTCTGACAGATATTGCCAACTTGCCTGTATTTGTGCATCAGAACTATTATGGGATTTTTCTCTTTTTAGGTTTATAAACTGAGACAAAGGGCTCAAAAACTGAAAAGAAAAACCGCTAATGCTGCATCAAGGCCTGATGAATCAAAAGAAACTAAAGAGACTACAGTCCCTCTGAGAGGGAGTGTGCATAGTACCTGTTCTATGAATAAGAGCGCAAGTTCTCTTCAGTTATTAAAAAGTGCTCAGAAGCTTCAGTCGGTATTGAAGAAAGATGATATTGTGTGGGAACCATAGTTCCCAAAATTGGTTTCGTAGATAATGGTACATTGAGAATCTATAAGCTTGGCTTGACCAGATCTTTGGTGCCCACTACTTGACTCATTGGTGCACCCATTAATTCTGAGAGTTAGGCTTGGGATAAACAACTTCCTTGTTTCTATATTGACTTTTAAAAATATAATTGTGATGGTTTTAATCAAGTGTGTACATTATTTTTAATTAAATAACCTATCTATACATAAATGAATCACTGTTTTTCTTGCAGTACTTAGGGGAGAAAGATTTTGAACATATGCTAACAAAAAATTAACACATTGCTTCTGTATGCCTTTAGGAGCATCTGTTTAGGCTTATTTATTATGTCATTAATTTAAAACATTTTGCAGCCTGCGTTTGATAAAATGAAATGTAAGACTTTAAACAACCACAAAATGAGTCTAGGTTTTAGCTGAATCTCTGCTCATCTGAAGTGTTCTTCGTTAAATATTCTGTTTGAGCAAGCAGGGTATTTAAAGCATAGCTAGACAAATCTCAAATGTGAACATGCAGATGTCAGCCCATTGGACTTGATAAAGTGCAAAAGTTTCATTCAGCTGGCCAACCAGGTGCCTGGGATTTATCCAGGAATATTAACAAAAAGGGGAATGAATTTAACTAGCTTGTTGGACTTCAGTATACAATTCTTGCTTTGGGTGCAAGAAGTTTCTTGTTCAGATTTGAAGTGTGGGAAGAATAACTCAATGGCAGAGTGTATGTTTTACATGAAAAGGTCCTGTACTCAGTCCTTTGATTTTTATTACCTGATGGCAAAAATGCTTTTTAACAGCTTAATGTGTGAAGACAAAATAATGTGGCTGTAGTATCATTAGAGTCAATACTCTAAAGGTATTTTCACTTGCATGCATCAACTTTTCTAGCAGAACTGTCCACAAATATTTTTGGCACCTCCCCATGTGTCTCCCCATGCCCCACTACCAAACCCTGGTTTGCCTTGTGCAAACCTGGTCCTCTGACCTCTCCCTCACATCATGTTAAACAAGCCATGGACCCAAAGACCATGGGCTGCTTAGCCAATTGGGCAGCATCCACAAGAATGCTGTTTATATATGCAATAAACGAGTATTCTAGAAGACATGTGATAAGTACCAACACCTACTCATCTCTATCCTCCTTGTGCTAACCTGAGGGGAAAAAATGTTCTTGGAAGGGCTCCATTTTGTAGATTGAAATGGAGCATTGTGTCACTCATTAGTTAGAAGCACGGTAAATTCTTTTCAGTCGACAGCAAGTGTGTGTACACACTGAGGTTGTTATGGTTACAGCTAGGCCTCCACAAGCACTGTGACGAATACCTCCATTGCTACTTTGGTGTTTGATTGCATTAGCTATAGAAACCTGTAGGAGAAGTGACTTTCTGCTACAGTTTCCAGTAACGCAACAGGGCTTCTCTTTGCTCTGCTGGAGGCTGTTTACCTTCTGCACTTGGGAGGCTGCAACCTTGCTATTCTTGCCAGGTATCGTATTGCTCTCAAGCTGTATGATCCAGGGTAGGACAAATCATTTTAAATTATTCACAGCAAATCAGTTTTATCACCTGGACTGTGGTAAGTGCAATCTGTTAGATCTGTCTTGTTTGTTCATGCTATAAAATAGCTGCGAATAAAATACTTTTGAAGAAGAAAAGTTTGCTTTCTGTATTGAGCGTTATGTCACACAGAAGCTAGTGTATTGCTTTGCCAGGGCAATAACTCACCAAAACTAAGCTGGCACCAGTTTTGATTACTACAGAGGGGAGAAAAATAATTCATTCAAGGTGGTTAAATCCTTAAACTATATTTTTAAAGTTTCCATTTGAATGGAATGGACAAGGACTTTCTAAATCAAATACAGGAACCCTTTCTATTCAGTCAGTTTTTCTTCCTCCCACACCCCCCCACCCAACCCCCCAAGTCATAATGCTGAACATTTCACTAGGTGGCTCTTTCTTTCTTTTTGACGAGTTTGATGTCATTGATCATGTTTTGCCTGAAATTTTATACACTACATTCGCAGCGTTGATCTTAATCTCATTACTAATTCAACTTGTTCAGTCATGCCTGTGGCCTTTAAAGGAATGGTGTACAGCCGACTAGTTATAATTTCAGAAAATAATTGAGGTCGAGTCCTTGAAAACAATATAGCATGGATTTGTATAGAAGACAAGGTGCTTCAAGTAAGAACTTGCATGTTTAATTAGCAGGAAATGAGTGGGGTGGGAACAATTTGGTAGAGTCTAAATGAACAATTATTCTGATTTAACAAATACACTTAAAAGGTTTGATTTATGTATTACTTAGAATGTGCATGGCAGTTTTCTAACTGATGTGGTGAACCATGCTCAGGTTGTTTCCCTACCTCTGCCAGAGTGAGCCAATGATGTGAGGCAATGGCAGGGAAATGGGACTGGAGTGTTATGGTTAGAGAAGCACTGTGTTCAAATTCCCACTCAGCCTTACTGCTCACTGGTGGGTGACCTTGAGCAGTCACCTAATCTACATCACAGGCTGATTAAAATTAAGATAGGGGGCCATATTTTACCAGAGGTGGTATTCCACCTTTCTTCAAGCACTGAAGGAAATTTGGCATATAAAAGTAAATTAGGGGTGGGCAATATGCCCCCTGCTGCACCGCCAAGTTTTAGTAGGGGCGGTGTGTGTGTGTATTAAATAAATTTGATACTAAAAGCTGTGGAGCCTGCATTCAGTAGTTGTGAACACAACAGACCACATAGACAGTATACCCCTGTGAAAGTGCATGTACAGCCTAATCTCAATTGTCTCCTAATTTTCTTTTTTTATTAGTGGTTTGGCTGTGCTACAGTCTTCTCATTCAAGTACAAAAGGCTAGTCTATGCAGCAAATGCTGTTTGGCCCAGAGAGACATTCCAAGGCAGAGGCGGGGGACTAAATTGTGGCAAAGCAAGGCAGTAGAAGGGGATGCAAACAAAACAATATAATTGAAAACAGAGCAGCAAATGGTAGCCAACAACTATTCCTGTTCCTGATATTAATCCCATTTAACGGTATTGGATTATTATTCTTTAAAACTCACGCTTGTTCACAAAATGTCCCAGTGTGAAATTATTTTAGTTTAGAAACGGACATGTCACAGTTACCTATGTAATCCAGCACTAGAGGTCACAATAAATGAGCTAAAATTGGTTCTTCTTGAAACTTGGGTGTTTCTACAGTCCACCTTAAAAGAAATGGCATTCCACCCCTCTTCAAGCATGGTTTACATCTCATTAGAAGCATTTATTTCCCTCCCAATTAACTTTCTGAAATAAAATTCTCAAAAAAGTATTGCTAAAATAATAGTTGGCTTTGCACCAGTCCTCCAATAACAGAAAGACCAAAGGAAGCCTGACTTGTTTCTAAGCCAAGCTACTGCTTTTAGAAGGCTTTAATGGAGCCATGATTTGGCTAAAACTGGATGGCCTGGTTCACACATGCTAACCCATAGTTTATTTAACCCATACTTTGTTGCCCTATGTAGGGTTAGTCTGGCAGACAATTGAACAAACTGGCTTATTTCCTCAGTCTCAAACTGGTCTGTTTCCTTCCTCCTTAGCCGGTTCCCTCCCTGTATCCCAAATGTCATTGAGAAGCTAGTGTGCAGCAAGTCACTCTGTAGCCTGGTGAAACAAGTCATGAACAACCCAAGGTTCTGGGTTCACATGGAACAACTCAGGAGTTTGCAGCCCAACAATAAATCATGGGTTATCTTTCTGGATTGTTCATGGTTAAATTATGACTGGGTTCACATATTGCGATAATTCAGAATTGCAATAAGAAAATTTTTCAGTGCTCCCCAAAAGAACCAGCACCCACAGACACATCTTGGAGGCAGGTAACCACATAGGTTACCTGTCAAGATAGCCAAGTTCTAACTGAGCTGGTAAATCTATGCCTGCATGTAACACTTCAGACTGCAGGTGTCATGCTCCTTCAAACAAAAAATGCTAGTGTGAGAAAGTTCTTCCTGGCATGTAGCTTTCTATGTAGATGGATATTTTTTTTAATGTGGGAGCATTCCCACTTACACATGGAGCGTGTTCAGAGGAGGGCAACAAGGATGATCAGGGGTCTGGAAACAAAGTCCTATGAGGAAAGACTGAAAGAACTGGGAATGTTTAGCCTGGAGAAGAGAAGATTGAGAGGAGACATGATCGCACTCTTCAAATACTTGATAGGTTGTCACACAGAGGAGGGCCAGGATCTCTTCTTGATCCTCCCAGAGTTCAGGACACGGAATAATGACATGAAGCCAGATTCCAGCTGGACATCAGAAAAAACTTCCTGACTGTTAGAGCAGTACAACAATGGAACCAATTACCTAGGGAGGTTGTGGGTCTCCCACACTAGAGGGATTCAAGAGGCAGCTGGACAACCATCTGTCAGGGATGCTTTAGGGTGGATTCCTGCATTGAGCGGGGGCATTGAGCAATGGTCTCTACTATTCTATGATTCCATCATGTGAATCCCCACCAGCGATCAGAAGTGATCACCCCAAACACAGGTTTTCTGCCTCAGAAAGAACTAGGGCAAACAGGAGTTCTGCTGGCTGCTGCTGAGGATAGGTGGAATCGGAGGCACTATTAAGGCCTCTGGCAGATAGGCAAAGTAGAGTTGGGATTATCTGCTTTCTTCCAGCAGTCCTGGCAAATAGTAAGATGCTTTACAATAGGCCAGGACTAGGGGTTATACAGGTATGGGAGAAGCCATTTTTGTTCAGGTGTTTGCCCTCTTCATGTATAAAACAGAGGTGTCTGTTTTGAACATCCAATGAATTATGTGGGTGAGAGCTCAATTCTTCCTGCTTCACCTCCTTGTGCTCTATCACTTCAGTCACATTCCTCCCAGCCCTGCTCAGTGGGTTCACGTGATCAGGGAAGGAAAATAAGCTATTGAAACTTATTTTTCTGCCCTGCATGAGCTGGTCATGTGCTGTGTCATTACCATAATGACCATTACTGGGCACGATTTGTCATGTTTGAACCAGTGAGGGTACATGGTAGGTGGGTGGGTTTACAAACCACCCTCAACCCATAGTTTGTTCTAGGTTCTTTATGGTAATGACATGGTGCACAACTGGCATGCAAAGGGCAGAAAAATACGTTATGATGGCTAATTTTCCTTCCCCGGTTGTGCGAATCTGGCTATGCCTTCCAGGTTGTAAGAAAAATGCCTACAGCAAAGAATTGTTTATCCAGACGTTTGATGTTAAAAAAAAAATCCCCTCCAATCCTTGCTTTATATTTGAACAATAACTGTGTCTGCCCCCATCTTGCCCAGTTCAGCTGTATATAAGTACCAATGGGTCTTTGACCTAGGCACTTGCTCAAGGCTGCATGGTGGCTGCAGCCTCCATTTTTATATATGTTTATCAAGCACACACTTCTAAGAATCTGTGGTCACACAGCTATACTTAACTATTGAGAATGAATGTTAAGCTATAACCTCATCTATATTTCCCTTTTATCATTCAAGACAAAATGGATGAAATGTACAAGGTCTCTTCAACTGAGAGGGTCCAGCAGGTTGAAAAGGAACTAGCTGTACAGCTGATGGAACTGAAGACAGAAATAAAAGGAAATGGAGTCCTACAGGGAACGCCACATCGGTAAAGAGACTCACTTTCTTCAAAGAGGAGCCTGGCTATAGCGAAAATGAATTGCTCTGCTCCAACACAATTTCCCCTTGTACATATAACTGTTTATTAAATTGAATTGCAAAAACAAAGGCTGCAGCACTGATGTCTTTCAAGCATTTATTATTCACTGACTTTTTTGTGTGGTGTTCTTGATTTCTCCAATTTCAACAACCATAATATTAGAGGGCTGGCCTTCAGTCTTTTCAGTCCAACGTTTAACTTCAACCTGCAGCACTTTTACTTTTACTTTTCTTTACTTATTTTAATTTTACCTTTTCTCACTCCAACTAGTTCTGTTTGTTTCTCCTTGTTTTCTCTCCTCCTCTAATACCCTGTCAACCTCTTTTCATCTCTCTCCACCTCTTTCCATCTTGTTCCTCCTTTTTATTGTTTTCCTTTCTCCAAAAAAATAAAATAAAAAATGGCTGTAGTGATGTTCATATGATCCACCTTGGATATGGTCATGACCCACTTGTGAGAAATGGACCACCAGTTGAAGATCAGTGAATTAGGGTACAATCCTATCTATGTTTAGACAAAAAAAAATGCCCTACAACTCTCAGCATTCCCCAGCTGCGGTATGCTGGAAGTTGTAGGACTTTTTTCTATCTGTAGATGCATAGGATTGTGCCCTTAGGGTGCTAAAACTGCAACTGAATTCTGCTAAAAGTGAAGCTTTGTTCAAGAAGGTATCTAGATCTGTTAAGGGGATTGATCAATTCAACTTCCCATAGAATCTGCTGCATGTTCATTCATCCAATAGGTACTCTGTTGTTTGTTCTTCTTGCAATGAATGAGTCACATGACCGTTTTGCTATGAGCAGGAAGCTCCCAGTGGCTGGAACTAAAACTATCATCAGGATGGTAGTGAGTGCCAGCTTTGGGTTGGTTTGATTGTAGAGGGTCTTAATTTATTTCAGCAAGATTAATAACTTATCTGAATTTCTTGGGCTTTTGGAATTACTAAAATACTAAATTCTAGATCCTAATTCTATTATACTTCTTTAATGCCGTTTCTGATAATCTTTCATAGCTCTTTTCCCCTTCCAAAAGACATTGACTATTTCAGAAGAGAAAGGGAATTGGCACTGAAGAAATGTTTACAGGTAAGTGATGAAAACATCAGTATAGAAATACTCCATTAGAACTGAAAGAAACCTCAACTAACACTGCCATCCTGTCCCTCATTCCTACTTGGGAGTAAGTCCTATTGAAGTCAGAGAGACTTCTGAGAAAACATGTTTAGGACAAGCCTGAAATTGGCTCTCTCTAGTAAATCATCTGTATTCTATCTCTTTGGTTTATCCATGCTTTATAGTTCTTACTATAACAAGTGTAATAAACCCAGTATAGCTGATAGAATATGAGTATGCAAGAGCTCCTCAAACTTCTTGTAAAGTGTCTGGTCCCATATTATAATCTTGGCATTTTTAGTTATGTAACCTTTTGGATTTTAGAGTCAAATGATCTGATCCTTAATAATCAGTGTTTTCTAGTGTCTTAATTCAGTACTTAAGAGAACAACCCCAAAGCTGGCCAAAACCCCTCATCCCCCCAACACACTTACAGATTAGGTCTATAAACTACATTGGCTATATATAACTATCGCACAGTCATTTTCCCACCCATTGGTATCAGGGAGAGGGGGGAAGAACATGATGGAAACGAAGGTACCCAGCACCACGTCCATCTCCCACCCTGGCCACAGTGAGCTGGACAGGCTTAGGAAGTGGTGGTTCTTCTGCCACACAATCTCCACTCCACCTAGAATGCCCACTTTGGCATCAGCAAAAAAAAAAAGAGGACAAAGGAGGATGCAGATTTGCATAACATTGACGTATGCTAATATTTATGTATAGACCTAAATGTAGACATAATTGCTATAATCTGAATAGCAATACAATACATCTGACTATAATGGGGAAAATTGGGACCAGGTAACCTATGGACCTGCTCGGTCAACTGACCAGGTTCAAAGCCCCTGCGCTCCCTCCCTTCTTATGTTTCTTTGCTTTTAAACAGGCTTTGGTCTGAATAGCCCTTCAAACAGAGGGTACCTTCAAATGGAGGAATGTCCTCTGGCAACCCTTAAAACAGAGGGCTGTTCTTTACAAAGTAGGATGCATGGCCACCCTACCTCTGCCACCATGTTAGGATTGCTCTGTCCAACCTCCCTATTGGTAGAGAACATTTATAGTCTCTTGTCCTATAGGTTTTCAAACTATATTAGATAAAGGAGAAGGGAATCTCTGGTTTAAAAAAACCCTTGCTTCTGGGTTCTCCCTATTTGTGCAGACTGCCAAACAAGATCTAGTGTTCAATTAAAGTGCCTTTGACATCTGTAGAACTCAATCACTGCATCAAAGGTGCCCTGAATGTGTATAGAACTTTGCTTTGGAGCTGCATAATTTTGCCTTGATATTTGCCTTTTACAGGTAGCAAATGCAAAGCCTCTTGCAATTCAAGCTGATGTCATGCAGAGGGAGCTAGACAGCTGTCTAAAAAGAGAATATACATCTGAAAGTTTACCTTTATTACTGCACCAGGTAATGTTTGTCTCTTTTATGATTTGACGGCTCACTTAGCATTTTTGGGCATGAATTTGCTACCATGGGCAAAGGTCCTATTATGATTTGTAAATCTTTAAATGAGGCTTCATGTTCATTCTATGTGTTTTCTACTGGAGCTGCATTGGTGCCTCTTTGCAAACAGGGCAAGGGCATCCCAAACATGTTCATACCATTATCTGGCATCCCCATAAGTCACTTTCAACTCAGAGCCAACAGCACCACAGAGCACAACCTGTCCACATGTAGCAGATGGTGAGGATGTAAGCTTGTGTCCTTCAATCTGAATTGCTTGCAAATTGTCAGGGATCCATAACGGATATTTCCCTGATGGGAGCACATCATTAGGGATGTTTTCCTTAAAGGTCCACCTAATTAGAGGGGGTTATCTAATATCCAGATTCTGCAAGGAGTTGTGTGTGGCAGAGAAGAAGGCAGGTTCAGTTTGAGTTGGGCAAATAGCAAGTGTGTGTGTGTCTGTGTGTGTGTGTATGCGCACACGTGCGAGAGAGATTTAGGAAATTTTAGCTGGATTTGACTAAAAAAGAAAAGGAGATGTTCCTGTTTAAACTTGTAACTGCTGTAGTTGGAAATCAGATACAGGAAGAGTAGTTGTGTTGCCTGAAGTAGGGTTCTGCATATTTCTACTATGCTCTGCTTATGTAGTAGTAAATATGCCATAATCTTCCAGTGTGCTGCTCTCCCAGGCATCCTAAGAGTACTAAGAGCCTGCCTCCAAGGCACCCGCTTTGGCCAGGGGAAAGGGTGTGTGGTTTGGGGCTCCAGAATGGCTGGATTTGTCCCCTGGGGCTGAGCTTCCTCACCTCTGCCTCATCACAGCCCCTGTTTAAAACCTCTTGAATTTCAAAAGCAGTTTACCATCAGGGCTGTGGTACTATTCTAAAGTCTAAAACCTTCTTAGGCTCACAGAACTAGATTTGTGGGTCCTTGGATCCTAGCAATCAGTTATCTCAAAAAACAACAAATTTAATATATAAAAATTAAATCCTAATCCAAATTTTTCCCCCAAAGTGCAGCTTTATTGAGGATTATCTTTTCCAATTACATATGCTGCACTGTTCACTGTTTTTAACTTCTGTAAACCACCCAGAGAGCTTCGGCTATGGGGTGGTATATAAATGTAATAAAATACATAAATAATACATTTCTTTGTTATGTGTAGTATTCTGGAAGCATTGCTGCTGTGCTTTAATCTGTAATCTGTGGCTTTTGATGCAGTTTTTTACAGACAGAATTACGCACTTGGTCCAAAGCAAATATTTACACATGCTAAGATGGAAAAGATTTTGTCAGCACAGAAATGTTGTTGAGCAGCTCTATCCACTTTACCAGGTATGGAAATCTCTGCTTATGTAGTTGCACAAATACTCAATATAGTTGCACAAATACTAAATATAGGTACATGTGTTTTTCCTTTAAGAGAAGTAAGAAGTGCTCAGCTGTGAGTCTGACTTGATTTCCTTTTCATGTAGGGACAAAGCCATAAATGTGGGTACAGATTTATAATGCATAGTTAACATGATGTGCAACACAAAATGCTTCATAAATAAGATTTGTGATACATGCTTGAAAGATAGTACTTTCCACCACTGTGGAATAAAAGCTTCCTTGTTCGTAGGAAACTATGTTAGAACCTTCCTCCCTGATCTGCTAGTTTTCTATGAATAGGGACTGGATGTTACAGTAATATTAAATCAGATTCTCTCTCCACTTCCCAACACTGGCAATCTCTGAAGTGCTAAAGTCTATGGAAGTCGTACCATCTGTGTCTGCTGCATGTGAAAGTCAGTTCCGGGACCAGAGGCATAGGGGACTAATAACAAGATACGGATCACGTCAGCCATACCAGACAAGAAGTCAGCAGTATTTGGAGATTTCTATGGAAAAGGCTGCTGCATACTGAGTATTTCTTAGTGCATGGCCATGCATGCTATGAAACCCTTAGATAGCTCAAAAGACTTTTTAAAAAATTGAAGCCCTTTCTGAACGTCTCAAAAAAGAAAAGCTCAAATCTTGTCTCTAGGAATACATTGATTCCACAAATGTCACACTCCTACTCTTGAGCTAAGATTTCTCACCCGGGGGGAAAAGGCTAAAATTTTAAAGCCTCAATGTTCTAGCTCATTCATTCATCTTTCTGGGGAAATAGCATCTCTTCTCTCTCCCTCCTACTGTCTCTGTATAGAAACAAGTGGCTCACATTATGCAGGAGTACAATGACGCTGTTCAAAGGGCTGCAAGACTCTCAAGTGTACGGGAGAACTTCCTGACGGGAAAGGAAAATCCTACAAATTTGGTGACTCAGGAAGACCTGGCTATTTACACACAATGGTTGATATGTCACTGGCACTCACTTAGGGCCATCCACAACTACCTCCGGGTAAGATGATAGTTACTGATTGTGAAAGATTTCATGGAAACTTTGATCCCCACTTCACATTATCAGCATCGCGACGTCTATGTCCTTTTCAGGTTTGGCAAGCCTCCGCTCAGAAAGCTGGGAACCTCAAACCTTAACTCAGTCCCTTGGAAGGCACTACTTCCCCACTTGTGGTAGGCTAACGGACTGGGTGTCTATTCTAGAATAGGGTTAACAACAACAATTTTTAACCAGCTTATGTGCAGACAGCTAGGAGGTGTCTATACAATACCATGTTGGTAGGTGATTCCCTCAAAACCCTGCAGTGTCAGTGCTGCGAGGTCAAAATGATAAAGCTAGATGGCAGGAGGGAGTGCAGGCTGTCGGGCCATGAAAAAAACGCAGTGCTGGCGGCCATTCTGCTTGTACAGCCTTCCCCCTGCCCTGTGTTTTTGTGCTTCCCCAATCCACCCAGAGCTATGCCCCCCAAAAACCTGAAGCTACCAGACACAAGAAACAACATGTTGACGTTGGAGCAAAGGGAGAAGTTGCGGTATGTCGACACTTTGAAAACGCGCAGTTTCAGGGAAACTGGCCGCAAGTTGGTGGCCATATAAACAATAAAGCACAACTGCGCAACCACAACAGGGTAAATAGACACATATACACCTGTTTCAGGGGAGTAATGGAGTTAGCCCATTGTTCAAACAGACTTAGCAGGCTAAACATTTATAGCGTTCACTTCATCGGACTCTAAATCAGGGATAGGGCACCACAGGCTCAGGGGCCCGATATGGCCCACCTGGGCTCCCAATCCAGGCCTTGGGAGTTCCCCAGATGGTCACATTTCCTTCTCTTTTCCCCCATCACCTATTGTTTGGTGGTTTCCCAGCTTTTGTGCAGTTTTCTTCCCATTCTAAAGGGTTGAAATGCCTCTCCTAAGGCTCCATAAGAGCTTTAAATAACAATATGCTGCTCTTTTTTCTTTTTGTATTTCTGGTCTTTGGTAGTATTTTGCCTTTGGACCCATCCCCATTGCATTCAGCCCTGCCCACCATTGGAACTGAGCCAAGAGCCTCTCTGCTTTCTGGATGTTGGTGTGGATGTATTTTGGTAGGCCCAGTTTCTGAAAGTTTTCTGCATAGTTTTTTGATGTGATGTGACTAATGGAATAATTGTGACCTTTTCCTGTTGCCATAGTTCTTTGACTTCCATGGCCAGTGGTGAATATTTTTCTCTCTTTTCCACAATGTTTTTGTCATTCGGTATTGCTATGTTGATGAGGTGTGTGTGTTTTCCTTTTTTGTCTATGACCGTTATATCTGGTCGGTTGGCAAGGTATTGTTTTGTCGGTATGAATTGTTCTGTCCCAGTATATTTTATGATCTGCGTTTTCCAAGATTGTTTTGGGTGAGTATGTATAGTATGGTATAGGTTGTTTGATAAGGTTGAATTTGATGGCCAATTGTTGGTGAATTATTTTTGCAGCTGAATTGTGTCTGTCTATATAGTCCATTCCTGCCAGAATCTTACATCCTCCTTTTACATGGTTTATTGTTTCTTGGAACTGATGGCATTTCCTGCATAGGTCTGTTGTTACATTGTTATCTTTTCTGTTGTATTTTTGGTAGTTTTTGGTTGCTGTAACTTGGTCCTGTATAGTTATTAGGAAACCTTCTGTTTCTGGAAATAGCTCACCCTTCCTGAGCCATTTGTACAATTGTTCTTTGTTTATTTATTTGGTCTTCATTTTGTAGTGCTAGGTTGAGTGGGGTGTAGTTTTTATCTGCTTTTACTATGGCTTTATGGATGGGGGTGTTTTTAGTGTGGAAGAATTCTCTGAGTGATTTTATCTGTTTAGAATGGATTGTGTTAATGCCCAGTAGACCTCTTCCTCCTCCTTTCCTGGTGATTGTTATTCTTTTAATGTCTGAGTTGCGATGGAGCATGCAGTGTTTTGAGAGTTCAGTGCGATTAAGTCTGTTTAATTCTTCGAGTTCAGTGTGCGACCAGTGTATGATTCTGAATGAGGATGTGAGGATGGGAATTGCATAGGTGTTGATGGCTTTGAAAATGTTTTTAGAGTTGAGTTTCGATTTTAGGATTTGTGATAGGTGAGTTTTATATTGCATTCTTAGTTGAGTTTTACCACGGAGTGATTGGTTTTTGTATTTTATTGGAATCCTAAGTATTTGTATGTTTCATTTTCTTCCATGTTATGTAGAATTTTATTTATTGTTTCTGCTGTTTCTTCTTTCCATTTTCCTCTTTCTGTGTGTTGCATCTTGCAATTTCCTATCCCGAATTCCATTTTCATGTCTGTCAGTTCTTCAGTGATTTGCAGGAGGCCTTTTATCTGTGTCAGAGTTGAGGTATAGATTTTGATGCCATCCATGTACAGGAGGTGATTGATTCTGTGCTTTGCTTGTTTTCGGTGTTCTATGTCGATGCCGTATGTGGTGTTGTTAAGGGTGTTGGATAGTGGATTCAGACACAGGCAGAATGTGTCACCTTGGAATATGCCACGTATGATTTTTTTTCTGTCTGTATATGATCCTTGTCTATAGTTAAGGGTATTGTTGTTCTCCATGTCTCCATGATTCTTGTTGGAAAGTTTTGGATCCAGGAATGTATTTTGTATATTTCAAGTACTTTTTTCAGCCAACTGTGTCAAAAGCCTTTTCATGTAGTAGGTATCTCCCTTCTGCTTTGAATATAAGTAATGAATGCAAAATATGTGCTTATATACCGTAGGTACTCCAGTACTTGCCTATCTCTCACAGGATGGAGTTGGCCATTGACAGACATCCAGCCTGGAGTGATGGGGGGAAATTCAAAGCCCTCAGCAACATGGATTTCTTGTCTCCCAGTATTCAGTTCTCCGCCTGCACTACCACATCAGTGACAAATGGTAAGAAATAATTACATTCACATGTCCTAAGGAAGAAGTGGAGGACACAATTTGTCCCAAGAGCTGGATTGCCTGCAGGGAACAATCTGAATGACTTCCGAGGATGGGCCTCTTCCCCAGTCGCCCCTCCCCTGAAACCCCACACCCTGATGTCATCTGCCCCATTCTCCATGCTGAGAGAAGCACAGGGCATGCATTCTGTGCTGTTCTGTGCTTCTTTGCATGGAGAAAGATGATTGGCTGGCTGCTAATCAGGGAAAGGAAGTGGGAAGCAGAGCTGGCTGAGCATTACATTGGTGCCTTGAAAAGCTGGCAGAGTCCTGACCCAGCTGCACTCCTCTCTCGCCTTCCCTGACTACAAGCATAGGGTACCTGGTGCCTATCCCTCTTCCTAGTGGGAATTCCTGTTCTTGAAGGCCTTTTCACACCAAGGAGGAACCACCCTTTCTCACACACTCAAAATCATGCCTTCAAAACAGCAGCTAGCAGCCATGCCAGGGAAGAAGGGAGGCACTTAGGAACACTCTTTGTCTTTTGAAATTGGTAGGAATTGCTTCTGAGTAAGCATGCATGATTAGCCCAACACTAAAACTTTAGCATTGCATTCTAAACCAACAGAAGTGTCCCATTCTTAATGAGGAGGGTCTTGCACCCAAGCATTGGATTACAGACGTTTACAAAAGAAAGAGTGTGGGTGGAAGCTTTATTTCTATGGGATGGAAATGATGCAGAGGGTAGATTAGCTTTCCCTTTGCTTTCAGCATTGGGGTGGGGATCTTACTTAACTACAACTAACCCCAGGCAGTCAAAAAACAAGTGGCTACCTCCTATATCTTGACAAAACTACATGTCCTAGTCATGGTAAAATAGAAGAGCACTGTTTGGGGCTCAAGTGCTTCCCCAAATTTTAAAGAGTTTTTTTAAAAAGAAAATTGGTAATGCTTTTCTTTCAAGACAAGACTACCCTGCCCAAAACCTCTCCCTACACTACATCTTCTTCCCCAGTTATCAACATTAAAACCCATCATAGCTAATAATAGCCCAAGCAGTATAAACCCATATTGTGGATTCCCAGTCAGACTGGATTGCCAGAGTGGGGTGGGCAAAGGAGGGGAAAACTTTCCTCGAAATGTTCCTCCTTCCCACCCGCTTTCCCAGTGCAATGAGGCTCTTCTCCTGCACCATCCCCCCTCTCTTCCAGCTCTAAGGTTCCATAAGTGGCTCCTTTGCACTATGAAGTCAGATAGGGACTCAAGGAATAAAAAAATCATTAAAAATCAAATACATGGGATATTTAAAAGAAGAAATTGTGGGGGAGGGAGGAAAGGAAGCTTAAACCCTTCCCTCACAAAAAGCCATGGTTCCTAAATACACAGCACTTACAGAGGCAACTACATCAAAATCCACACACCCCTTCAAATTAGTGCATGGAAGTGAGACTCATTGCATGCAATAGAATTTACTTCTGAGGAGACATGTCTTGGATTGAACTGAAAATCAAGCAGCAGTAAATATCAAATGAAGAATAAAAGAATACACACATGCATACATGCACAGTAAGCAAGTTGTTAATTGTAGGATTATTGTGCTGGAAAGGAGAGGAAATTCTTAGTCACATCTCTCACCATGGGCTTCATTATACAATGAGGGCCCAATGACCAGTCCAAAACCTATTCAGCTGGCCTGGACTCAAAGTTTGGTAATTCATTAACTGGTAATTTCTTTTTCTCAGAATTAGGATGGAAAAAAATTAGTTATTTTGGGCTTATGGGCCTTAACAAGGGATGCTACGTCATCGATCACTGGTACCAATCCCAATTGGTCACTGGTACCAATCCCAACTGTTTATACTGTCCTCTGGTAATCACAGCTATATAGCAACTAGGTCAGGGCATGAACCGATCTGCTTCCAATTTGGCATGCTTAAAGCCCTACTTAAGAGCTACCATGCTGCCAAGTTTCATCTCTTTAGCTTTAATTTCAAACTTTTAAAAAAATCCTAAAAATCAAGGCATGAACCGATCTGTTTCCAACTTGGCATGGCTCAGTTCTTGCACAGGCTGCATTTCCATCCCTAGATATTTACTTAAAGTAAGACCCATTGAATTTCCTTGGTTCTTGAAAAGCAACGTACTTGCTTTTAAATTTACCAGTCTCAGCACTCTGTGTGTGCTATGAATGCCGGCTCTGTCTGTCCCTATAGTTTCTTGCAAGACCCAGCCAGGGGTGGAGGGTGGGATTCCATCAAGTTCATCTGGGAGTGGGTGCTATAGAACATGGTCCTTCCAGGAGTGTTGAGGACAAATTTCTTGCAGACCCAGCCAGGCAACTTTATGGTCTGTTAGTCCCTCCGTCTGGTAGCCTGCAGGAGCACCTGCCTCATAAAGCAAATGACCACATGAAAACTGTTATTATAGTCTGCTACTTTGCTTGTCTTTAATAGTCTGTGGTCCAGACCTCTTCAGAAGGGGGAATAGTGTTATGTGGTTGGGATCAGTCTAAATTATCTCCAGGGTTCCTTACTCAGTGCCTTTGAACGCAAAGAGATGGAGGATTTCCCCCCAACTCTTACTCTTGAAGTTACTAGGCCTGTTGAAAATAGATTTTATAATATAAGCAGGAAAACAGTGAATACCCCTTTTAACTTGTTAAGCCAATGAAAACATGCCACATAAGAAGTCTTGATATGAATGGTTTATAAAGAAAAATACAAAAGAACATCAAATACAGAAGTGAAATGTGAAACATTACTGTTATTATTATATTTATTTGTATCCTGCCTTTTGCCCAATGCTGGGCCTCAAGGCGGCCTTACAAAATGAAAGCCTATAAATAGAAATATAAAAAAGTTAAAAACATAATTAAATACATTTCAATATTAAAATATTTAAAACTTTTAAAATACATAACAATTTAAAAGTCCAAAGTGTAGACAGAGATCCAGATTATTTGCCAAAGGCCTGCCGGAACAACAAAGGTTTTGCCTGCCTCGAAAAGCACATCAAGAGCCAGTCTAGACTACAATGATTAGAAAGAAAATACATGTGTATGCTGGCAAAATACACTACTGTTTAACTGTTTCTAAAGCTTATTAGAAAAACAGTGTGTCTAGGCCTAGGCCTTCCTTCGTCTCACATCAGTCCGCTGGTCTCTGTCCACCACTCTGCCGCTAAGATCATCTTCTTGGCCCGCCGCTCTGACCATGTCACTCCACTTCTGAAATCTCTTCATTGGCTTCCAATTCACTTCAGAATCCAATATAAACTTCTCCTACTGACCTTCAAAGCTCTTCACTGCCTAGCTCCTGCCTATCTCTCCTCTCTCATCTCACACTATCGCCCCGCTCGGGCTCTCCGCTCCTCCGATGCCATGCTTCTCGCCTGCCCAAGGACCTCCACTTCCCTTACTCGGCTTCGTCCTTTTTCTTCTGCTGCCCCTTACGCCTGGAACGCTCTTCCAGAACACTTGAGAACTACAAACTCAATCACTGCTTTTAAGACTCAGCTCAAAACTTTTCTTTTCCCTATAGCCTTCAAATATTGAGTTTGTTCTGACTTTACACTGTTGGTTTTGCCCTACCCTGTGCCTGTTTACACTTCCCTGTGCCTGTTTGCATTCTCCTTCCCTCTTTATTGTTTACTACAACTTATTAGATTGTAAGCCTATGCGGCAGGGTCTTGCTATTTACTGTGTTATCTGTACAGCACCATGTACATTGATGGTGCTATATAAATAAATAATAATAATAATAATAATAAGCTCTTTGAAAAGTTTTAAAATTGTACTTAAAAACTTACACCGGCCCAAACTAATTAAATGAAGTGATAGGGTGACCAGATGACCCGGAAAACCCCGGAAGCCTCCAGTGAAATGGTGCTTCTCCGGGTCAACTGGGTCTTGGGCACCATTTCACCGGGGAACGCATCCCCCAGCCCCTCCCAGCCCCGATCTGGCCTTCTCCTTGGCCGCTGCCATTGCGCCGGCCATGGAGAAGTCCCGGATCGGTGTGAGGAGGGTCTAGAACAACACATTGGCTCATGCCCCAAATGCTAGATGGGGTGGCCTGTTGGGCTGGAGGCTCCCAAGTCCTATCTTAGGGACTCCCTTTACAAGGTGGTGGTTTTAGCACTGTGGCTGCATGGCTGTTACTCTGTTGTCGCGTGCAGTTCATACGTCTTCCTCAAGCTTTCACATCTGTTGTAGGGATACCACATTTCTCTAGCAATATAAATACTATTTGTTTGATGTGTCCTGTTCAAATTGTGGGTTTCGTGTAGAATGTGGCTATGCAAACATCATGGTCCCCTAGAGCCAACTTGACCATGAATAAGGGCACACTTGCTCTACTTTTGGATGAAAGCTCAGGGCATTTCAGGATAGGAGCCAGGTGGGAATATGTAGAGTACTCAGTCTGTATCTGGATATTACGTTTGAAGAAAATGGGCTTCTATGGAGACAGAAAGCTAATCAAGATGATTTTCTTCTTTGCTGTTTACTTTCAGTCACAAGTTATCTAAGACCATTTGTTTTACAGATATTAAATAGAATCTTCAACTTCATCTGCTCTATAGATCTAAGCTGGATAGATTAAACAGAAAAAAATATATTAAGCAAAACATTAAAAGCAAAGATACAGCAAAGTGTAGAATAGGAACACAGATGGCCCATTACTGCCAGGCAATGAAATCATAAATTAGATTACCTGTAACTCCACAAATCCTTATTGAACTTTGGCAAGTTGTTTCGTAGTGATTAAAATTCTTGGTGTATCAATAAACGGATGGGCTAAGGACATCTGTGGTATAATTGTGTTTCGGCTTTGAAATATAACTTGAAAAAGTCTCTCAACAGAAGTTTCTTCAAGAACAGGGCCAGCTCTATTGTTAGGTAGAGTGAGGCAGCCGCCTCAGGCAGCAGTTACTAGGAGGCTGGCAGCAACTGCATGGTACTGGAGGACAGAAATGTGTGTGCCACATGACCTGCCCTGCCCTCCCGAAGAACCCTGCTGCCCTCCCAAGTACAATGGAGGATGCTGTCCCATTGCCAATGCTGATGTAAGGTTCAACTGCCATTCCAGTTGACTTCTGTGTGTGGAATGGGGAGAGGCGCCATCTTGCTCTTTGCAGCAAGATGTCTTGAGCCAGCCCCTGTTCAAGGACGAAAACAGTTGGAGATGAAGGTAAAGCAGTGATGTTTTTGAGGGAACATCTGGATACTTCCAGCTTTCCTTAAACAAGAATGTAGATTTTCATGAGGATACAGGGACCAGGGGCTACTCAGCAGCCAGCAAATAAATAAGAGTGGTTAACTAAGGGCTGCTTTACGGGTTATGCATTTCCTATGTGGAAAACATCTCTGTGTAAGAGGAAATAGGTGTGAAACTACCGTGTACACATGTGGATTACACATACACACATGTAGAATCATCACACATACTGATCCATATACCAGATTCATGCTTGTTGGTTTCTGTGTAGGAACTATGGGCTATGTGAAATGACCCTCCATTCTGGATAGTGGAAGGCTATTGTTGACACCTAAGTTATAATTCTGGCCCCAATAAATTCAAAAGGAAATTTGCCAGTGACTTAATTGGATCTGTCTGGGTCCTTATCACTGGAATCAGATGGTGGCTATGTATACTGTTGTGTGCTTCCCGCTTCCTCAAGGGGTGAGACATTCCAGGGCCTATGCTAGCCAGGTTCTGATTCCCTTTGGAGGAGAGAGAGCATTGGAGACTTAAGGTAATACTTGCTTTAATGACAAATATGCAAATAATGCACATGGCATGCATTCTTCTTGGCACATGTCTTCTATCCCACATGCGGTCCCCAGAGAGTGTGAATGTGTGTGTGTGACAGAGAGAGAGAAGCTCTGCACCACAAGGTACTTTCAGCCAAGTGTTCTTTTCCCACCTCTGCTTATGTCTCTGTCTTTTCCAAAACTGTCCCAAATGTTCCTTTTTCACACACAAATTTCCCACCTCCTTTTAGCTGGAGAGGGCAGGAGGTGTCAACTTCCACAAGCTCTGATGGCTCTCTTATTCAAATACCCAGACAGATGGCTTGTTATTGGCTCAGAATGGTCAGTCAGTTGACATCTGTTTATGGAAATGTATGGTTGGGAGATAGTTGTCCTTCTGTCTGGCACAAGGACTGGTCAGCCAGCCAGCAACAAATTACACCTAATGTTCAGATATTAAAAAATGTGTGTATGGGGAGACTCTTTGCCATAAATCACAAATGAAATCACAGTAGGCCTGCCGTAAAAGTCTAGAAGGCTGAAGCTACGTCACATTTTGTGGCTTCTTCTCTGAATTTCACAGGTTAATTGTGATGCTTGATGATCCTCATCACAAATTAACCTATGGAAGTGATTGGACTTTTGGTTCCTTCCAGCCCTATAATTCTGTGTAAGGAGTCACACACTGCTAGTGTGTTTACCTTTTAAAATTCACCTATTCCCCTAACTCTGCTGGGACACTTGTGTCTCATCTGCAAGCAAATAGCTCGTTGAGTAAGCGGGAGAAGAATTTAGAGCTAGAAAATGGCACAAGAGGAAAAGATTATACACCAAAAGAGGGTTGGATAAATTCCTGGGGGAGAAGGCTATCAATGGCTACTAGTCTTGATGGTTGTGTGCTATCTGCAGTATTCGAGGCAGTAAGCCTGTGTGCACCAGTTGCTGGGGAACATGGGTGGAAAGGTGCTGTTGCACCATGACCTGCTCGTTCATCCCTGGCCGATGGCTGGTTGGACTAGATGGAACCTTGGTCTGATCTAGCATGACCAATTGTTCCAGGGCACAATCATTTAGGACATCAAGAAATTTAACCTCTTTGTCATGACTGGAATATGAATTTATCCAGTCAATGTGAGGATAATTGAAGTCACCTATTATTACAATACTCCCTGATTTCATTCTCCATCTCAAGGTCATCCCTGATGTAAATGTGTCTTCCGCTACTCTGCTGATATTTCTTACGCTGATTCTGCCCCCTTGTAGGATCCTTGTCAAGGGATGCCATCCCTGCGCTTCCCCAACACAGTGCAAACATTGAAGAAATAAAGCCTCAGCTCAGACTTTTGCTTTCTCAGTTTGGTATCAGCTATGATGTGGAAGACCTGAGACATTCTGCAAATGAGATGGAATTTTTTTCCATGGTAATCAAATTGTTTATATTATATTGTATATATGATGATGGTGTGTTGTAGTAGGGTAAATAGTTTTTAGTGTTACATATCCTTTTGCGTAAGTTCGGAATCAGGCTAAGCCATCTCCCCATCTCCTGACCACCAATTGCACTTATCAAAGGGCTTTATTCTCATCATATTTTGTATTTTCTATGCAGGCTGCTGTGTGTAAAAAGGCTGCAATTACGGTAACGCTCGGCATGCATGAACTTGATAATATTTTCCAGCAAATCACATCGTTTGGACATCTTTCTCTTTTGAACAGGATTAATCTTGGCATCACCCTTCTTTGTGATGAGATTCCTGGCTGGAAAATGTTCAGTGTTTTTCATTCTCTTTTGACAAATAGAAGTGTGTGGTATTGAGCAGCCTGCAGCATCCCCATCGGAATCACAAGTCCTGCATTAAGCCAAGAAGCCGACACTGGGAGGGGTGGTTGTTCTTCAAGTCCCTAACTTTGTGTGGCTTCTTGTGACCATGTCCCACCATGTCCCACCAAGGGGGCTCTATGGGCCAAATGCAGCATTCAGTTGGTTGGAGGATCTACATTCCTGCCTTAGATATTCAGAAGTATATAAATATATCCCTGTTCTTTCTTTTTAAAAAGATCCTGCTAAAATCCAGTGAGCTTTCAGGACTTTGGAATGTTGTAGGAAAATATCAGACTAACTGCTCCAATTGTCTGGAGAGATAATTTCTGGTTTTCCATTAAACCTCATAGATAAGAATCTTTTCTTTTGTTTAGGGCGGCAGTTACAGGACACATTACTGCTCAATTAAACATATGCTAAGATATTGGATTTCTCCATTGTTTTCTATGGGCAGCTCTCACTTCTGCCCCATGAGAGGAGGACAGTATCTAAAGGACAGACTGCCCCAGTCCAACAATCAAATCTATGGCTGAGAGCAGTTGAGACACGCAACATCAGGGTGTGGTGGGAAAATAGAGGGCAAGAAAAATGTGGGAATTGGCCTGCTCAAGTCCCTAACAACTTACAAGTATTCTGGAGGGAAGCATTAGGGTTGGCTGAAGGCATGCTATAATGTTAGACATCCGTCCCAGTATTATACAGAAGTGCTGTAAGAGAAAGGTAAAGAAAAAGGGCACCTTTCTCCTTTCCCACTTTCCAGAACAACGCCTACTGCTCTAGATAATAATTAAATGCTCAGGTTTGGAGCCAGCAGCCAGGCCCAAACCTGAACCTTCTTGCACTAGATAGTACAACAGAAAACCCTTTAGGAGGGTAGGAAAGTTTGTTTTTTAATGGACCCCCAGAACTGTTGTTATTATTATTATTATTATTATTATTTATTTATTTATTTATTTATTTATATAGCACCATCAGTGTACATGGTGCTGTACAGAGTAAAACAGTAAATAGCAAGACCCTGCCGCATAGGCTTACAATCTAATAAAATCATAGTAAAACAATAAGGAGGGGAAGAGAATGCAAACAGGTACAGGGTAGGGTAAGCAGTATCCATTTTTAAATGGATACTGTTGTTTTTATACTGTTGTTTTTATGTTTTTAAATTTTGTATACTTTTAATGTTTACTGTTTTTAACTTTTGTAAACCGCCCAGAGAGCTTCGGCTATGGGGCGGTATATAAATGTAACAAATAAATAAATAAAGGTTCCTGGAGCCTGGGCGGGGGCTGCCTAAACACTCTGAAAGCAGCCGCCATTGTGGGGCTTTCCTATGAAGCTGTGAGTTTAAAAAGTTGGGGACTTACCCTGACTTTTTCTCTGGAGCAAGGCGAATACACCGCATCCGCCATCTAGCTCACTCCGGCATCACAGCAGAGGCATTCCCAGGCAGATGGCAACCCCGGAGAGGTTGCCATCCTCCAGGGCATAGGGCGGGCCTGGTTAGCCACTGCCACCCTGCAACAGAGAAAGGGTGGGGTTTTCCGCAAAGCGGCAGCAAAGCGGCATCAAGATAACCCCCTGAACAGGAGCAATAATTAATACCTTCAGTGGAGGATGTCTATTTAAAGGACTTTAACTTTTTTCATGGGATTACCGAAAAAGCATCTTTGTGGCAAAATCCAGAGATTTTAATTCAGTAGAAGTTAAATGCTGATTTCAATTATGCTTAAAGGCAAATAGCTTCTAGATTTTTTATGGTGCTGATGCTGCATTGAACAAACCAATCTTTTCCTAGAACTATTATAATGCAGTAGTTGGTTCAGTGCAGTGCTCAGTGGAAACCCTTTGCTGATTTTTTCCTTAGGTTATGCATAAGTTTAGAAGCATTTTCAATGAACAACAGACAATGAAAACATTTCCTGTTTATGATGCTGCTGGTCCACCTGGATTGGATAGCTGGGGTGTTGTGGGACCCAAAATGGCTTTGAGAAAGAGAGCCAACTGGATTCCTTTTATAAAGGTAAAAACAACTGAATTCAATGTATTGATAATTTGTTCAGATTACAGAAAGCTGGTTTTGAGCCTCTGACTTCCCAAATTCTCGGTAGCAAACCACTATGTACTTAACAGCGAACTTCAGTGAATTTAGCAGCCTCAATCCACAGTGCCTTATGCCAAACAGGCTGCATGCAAGACAACAAAAACATCATGCTCATGATAAGAGACGAACAGAGATATTTGGACAGATATCCATTAATAACAGATATCTGTTATTAATGGAAAAGTTATTAAATGTTGTCTATGAGGACAGAACTAGTTTGCTGTGAAGGTAATTTCTGCACCACTCTCTAGCACAGCTGGATCTGCATGGTGCTAGTTTTTTCCTCCTTGCATAGCACCCATGGGAGCTAATCTGTATAGAGAAAACAGTTCATCTTCACCAATTACCCTTGCTGGATTAGGGCACATAATGTTTTCTGTCTGTGCCATATTCCTTTACACATCTATCATATATGTTCTTTTCTGACAAGCAGATTAAACCTCAACAAGACCCATGGCAACAAAAGCTCCTAATGAAATTGAAACAATGGAAAAAGGTAGATGAACTGCTGCAGCTTCAGTCAACATTTTTAGAGGTAATTAGAAGTAATGAGTCTTCCCTTCCCAATTTCTTTGTTGTATTGGTTGGTTCTTGTTGTATTTGTGACTTGGATCCAAATCCCTATCAAACCTTGTCTCAGATGTGTTATGATATGGCCAGAATGTACAACAAGATATTATTTATTTTACCTTAAGTGAATCAAAACTATTTCAGGAGATTCAGGATGTTCAAAAATATCTAAGATAGCTGACAGGGAGAGGATCCTTCACCCACTTGCTCCAAAGGCCTTGTTTACTCAGGACAGCATGGAATTTCCTTTCCACATTCTCTCTCACTATTTTGGAACATTCCTGAAATACTTCTATATTTATATAGTTCTCCACATAACCCTCGAGGAGCAACCCTTCAGATTTGCCAATCACCATAAAGATGCCAGAGTGCTCACCAATCCCTATTCCATCTCCTAAATTTCTGGCACTATCCAACACTGGAGGGCACCAAGCCTCGGCTTCGGCAACCTACCCCCACCTGCCCAGGATGAAATCCCACAGGCCCACACACAGATTCTGCAGGAAAATATCCATATGCCCTATAAAGATCCCCTCTGGGAGCGTTGATCTGGGTCTTTCCCACCCACAAATCAGCTTCCCTCCCCAGCCGTGGCGGTGGGGTGGAAAATGGGTTTCTGCTAGGAGAGGAGGGGAAAACTGTCAGGTTATGAAGAGAATATTATATTCCCCAATACAAACTTTGCCTCCTTCCATCTCTCAGTCTATATTATTTTGAGTTGTACCTTTTGTTTTGGTAAATTGAAATAAATTACTGTGACAAATTAGGTTTCCAATTTGGAGCGGGTGATGGAGGCTCTCCAGGAGCAAGCAGCAGCAATACTAAAGCCAGGGCCAATAACATCAGCTTTTACGACTTCTTCTCATTCACAACAATATGATCACATCTGGAAAAGTATTTACCAGAACCCAGAACTGTATCAGGTAATAGGACAGGGGTGTGGGGGAGTACAAAGTGATATTTGTATAGGTCCCTATAGGGATTATGCATTTTCCTTTTGTAATGTTAGTTTCAGTATTATGTTGCAACTGAGCTTCAGTTTGATTACCTGTATGAAACTCCTGTCATCACTTATCTTGTGATGGCTTTGCCTTTTGTTCCATAACTGTCTGAAGTGGTAAAAGGCAACAGCCAATTACAAATTCAAATTTCTTTTTTCAAATACGTTGCTGTACGAAGACACATTAGAAGCTCAATATACAGTATGTTACTGTCTAGAAATGATAATTCAATAAGCCCTTTGTAGACTGATCATGTTTGATTGCGTTCAGTGCGAAAGATCATGGCTAACCCCAAGGCATCCTGGGAGAGATTTGGGCTTTGCTTGTCCTTTGTCTTCCCTGGCTCCTCCCAAAGCACTCAGTAGCCTCCAAGCCAGGGGGTGGGGCTTCAGTTTGATTGAATGAGTGGAGCTCACAAAGGGAGCCCAAGGCTCTGTGGGCCAGGTGGGCATCCCCTGTGGGCCGGAGGTTGTCCTCTCACGATACAGAGACTCCTTTGTTTGTTATCCACATAACAATTAAAAATCAAAACATGTGTGTGGCTGTGTGTTGGACCATAATAACTAGTCCTAAAATATGGGCAGGAACAACAAACTATTGACGATGACGATGACGATAATCCTTCTGTCGTAATCGGTGATAGAGGCATGGATAATGCCAGCTTTAACAAGGGTTCCACTTTTCCAAGAAAGAAGAAAGACTCGAGGTGAAACTAATATTGCTAGTTCTCTGTGCTGTGCTTATTTTTCATGCTAAAATGTATATGTGGTCTATGTATTCATTAAAAAAATTGAAAATGCATATTGTAAAGTATATGGGTGTAATGTGCAACTTATTAACAGCAGAAGCTCTGGGTCCCTCACTGGTACGTTCTGCTCCCAACACTCTCCCTCTCTCTCTCTCTCTCTCTCTCTCTCTCTGTGTGTGTGTGTGTGTGTGTGTGTGTGTGTGTGTGTATATATATATATATATATATATATATATATATATATATATATATACATACATACATATATATGTGTGTGTGTGTGTGTGTTTCGAGTAAAAAGTATAGCTAATTTTAGGTCAATAGTTTGCAAACACTAATAAGTGATGCTTACGCTGGGGTCCTTATTGGCACTTTGTCCCATTCCTTTGCTGCCTCCCATTTGCTGTGCTGTGCGCAACAGTTGATGATCAAAGGACAGTCCCGCATAATCCTGTCTTCTGTGTGTGCCCTCTCCTGCTTTTTGCACTGCCTGCAGTAATCCTACACGCTATCATAGCCTCTTAAGTCGCCCTCGGCATACCATACAACAGATGAATGTAGGATTCCAGCATCATACACTTGATACCACAGACTGGGCCTCTGCATAATCTCTTTTCTATCTATTAGTGCAGTGCACGGCTTCTGTTTTTCTCTCTCTGCTTCTCCTCTTGTACTTGATAGACGTACAGGCACCAGTATTTGGACAGGCTTGGTCACGCTGAAGATCCTCTGTCTTTCCCCATTTACTGATTTATTTTATTTAAAATATTTATAGGCTGCCTTTACCTCTCACCCCTTCTTTCCTGGATCCCATTGTTTATCCTAGTCCACTGTTGGCTGTGCAGCAAAATTAAAGTTCAACCCTGCTTTAGCTGATGGGGGAAGATGGTTAGTGATGGAAGGAATGGGGCAGGAGGTGTGGCAGTGGAAAGCACTTGCCCTGCATATGCATTGCAAAAGTTAAGGACGCCTTCTTGACCAAACTGGGACATGCAGATCTTTAATGCTTTCGCCACACATGGGTGATTGCATTGACATGTGATGGCACACATGTTCCTTCGTCACTGGTAAATTCTACTGTGGTGCAGAGGTTTCTGCATAAGTGATTTCAATAGGGAGTTAACTTTGAGAAAGCAAATATAATGAGATTATTTAATTTAGATGTAGCTTAGACATCTCTTTGAGGAGCAGTGATTTAATTAAGTTTCTCCTCTTTGGAAATTAGTTACACAACAACCTTGCAGTTGCTGGGGTTAGATGAGGACTTGGAGGCCAGCAACAAGGACCTGACCATGAGGAAAGGAGCCTACTCAGGTCTACTTTGTTTGCGTCACTTGAGAATTAGAGAACTGCAGGTAAAAATATACATATCCTCAAAAGCGCATACATGAATTATATTATTCAAAGCTGTTAAGGCAGTATCAGTATGGAGGGGCCGTAGCTCAGTGGTAGAGCCCCTGTTTTGCATGCAGAAGGTCTCAAGTTCAGTCCGTGGTTTCTCCAGGACTGGGGGGAAATCCTTCCTGAAACCCTGGAGAGCCACTGCCAGTCAGTGTTGACAATACTGGAAGTATAATTTTTTAAAATTTTGTATACTTTTAATGTTTACCATTTTTAATTGTTGTAAACCGCCCAGAGAGCTTTGGCTGTGGGGCGGTATATAAATGTAATAAAATATATAAATAAATAAATATAAGGCAGCTTCCTGTGTCTTCGTTGTTGCTATTTGTTATTGCCGTTATTTATCATCATCATCATCATCGCCATCTTCTAATTTACTTATACCAGAGAATTTGCTTGGGAATCCTCAACTATTTCAGATCCGTTGAAAGAACCCTAACAATCAGCACCTCGGGTCTCGCATTGAGTGCTGGCCAACTGGTCTCCACTGCTGAAGATTCACGTTGGGTCAATGCAGCCAAAGGAGGTATTGGTGCCTTTGGTGGTCTTGCCTCACACTCTTACATGCATTATACACCAGCTGACTATAAGGTGAGGCATTGGATAACTTCATAAAATATTTTCATAGATGTACACTTAAATTAAAAAAGGATATAACACTAAATTCACAGCTTAGCTGTATTGATAACACACTGTATTTATCCAGGCTGATAAAGCATGGATTATAAATTCAGGTCTACGTGACTTATATGGAAGTGTTGTGTGTCTGATACAAAGCTGTTCTTTTTTTATCTGCCAGCAGGCAGATAACAGTGACTTGATTCACACATAACGACAACCCATTGGTTTATAAATCCATCTTCTGCTTTTATTGCACAACCCCTAATTGGCTCCTTTGTAGGTTGTAGAGTGTGATGTGTGAACCCAGCAGTTAACTCATGTTTTGTTGTTGGGTTAACAACTAGATTGCTTAGCCCCTAAACTCATTTTTTAAACTGATGGGTTGCTATTACATGGGAACAGGACCTGTCACTGATCTGATTCAAAGTATGGATAGTCATTTAAACATGGCTGGTTGTTGAATTATGTTTTTTGTGTTGTGTTGTGTGAACTCAACCATGCTAACAAACCATGGTTTGTTAACCATGAACAACCCAGAGTTCACAACCAAACAACAAACAATGGGTTCTCTTTATGGGTTGTTTGTGGTTAACAAACCCTGCATCATTATTTCAGCTGGGTTCATACAATACAGCAACCCCTGATTCAATGATGACCCATAATCAACCCATGCTCTAGGTTGTTGTGTTGTGTGAATGACATCACCGACTTGATTCATACATAATCCTAATCTGGATTATTTAACCCAGAGTTTGTCGCTGTACCAACAGTTTGTATGGCAGATGATCGAACAAACCATGATTTTTTTCAATCTCTGGGTTGTTTGGTTCCTTTTCTATTTTCCAGCTCGTTCCCTATATCCTAAACGCCTTTGTGGCACTGTAATAATGGCATGTAGAATGGCTGGGTTTGTTTGTTTTTTACTGCTCTTGCCTATTGCCTCTGTAGCCTGGCAAAATAAGCCATGAACAACCCACAGTTCTGGGTTCACATTATGGGTTCTAATTATGGAACATTCTCCCAAATTTCCAGAGGCTCATTGATCAACACGGGCAGAGTCATTCAGACCAATGGTCTTTCTACCACAAAGCACACCCTGTCTCCATTCCCAACGTCTCATTGTCAATCATGATTGAAGCTCCCCAGACCTACAGCATGTCAGACCACTCCATACTTTTGCAAACCCCTTGAAAATGCCCTCTTAATTCCTTATATAGAAAAGACATGGTTTTATTGAGTAATATATTTTGCAGCCAGCCTGGTTATTTATTTTCTTTTTTAAAAAAATCTGTCTGCACAGGTTCACAATGCACAATTTATGGAGTTTGCAGAGGTAGAAAATCATGATGATTTTTACACCACGGAAGATTTATACATCCACACACAGGATCAGCGAGGGGCATTTGTGATGTATGATATAGCTCTCCAAGACCTGAAAGAGCTAGAAAACCAGCTTTTGCTTGTGGCAACCCAGTACATCGAGGCAGAGAAGGGTAAGGTAGTTGGATACATGTTGGATGCATGTATCCAAGATGTATTTCCTGCTATAAAATGCAAGCTTTCTTATTCCCTTGACCCGGAGTCTCCAGTGTGATTCATCCAGGGTAAAGTGTGCTCCTTCAGTCAGGGTTTCAGACAGCTCAGTCCTGTCACGATCTTGCTGTTCTTCTATCAGCCAGCACTTCACTTTCCACCATGCTTGGAGTAATATATGTGAGCAGTATCCAGCGGTGTCATTCTGCAAACTCATATAGGTGAGCAGAACTCTGCTGAATGTTTTGCTTGGATAACTGTGATTGTGCAAATGTAACTTCAGCTGAATTCTCCTCTTGCACATAGTTCAGAACCTAGTTTCCACTAGTGTGATGTTATTTATGCTAGCAGAATGACACAGTTGGATATTGTCCTATATTTATGTATCATAAAACCGAGAAGTGTAGCGGATGCTGAGGAAAGTGTCCAGGGATGCTGTGCTGTCTGAAGATGCCATTTTGGGGACCAGATGTAGGTTCACAATTGCTTGAGAGCTCCCATAGTGCCTAATTAACTTTGGTGACCTCTGAAACCTATGTAAACTGCTGCTTTATTTTGAATTGTGTGAAGCAAGGCATTATTTTGCTAAATCACAACACAGAAGTAGGGGTGGGAGAGGAAAGGGAGCAGGCTCGTGTTTTAAACAGGCATCATTGACTGCAATTGTTTGTGGCCTCTTAGCTTGGTTGTTTCTGTGAAATGTCTGTTGTGCTGTCTTTTTCTTTCTGAGGCCACAAAGCATGCAGTGATTCCAGTAGTAGTAGCTGCTCAGAGTGGGCACATGCATCAGTAGATCGATCTGCAGTACTGCTTGACCTTTGGACTTGTGAAACAGCTTTCTTAGAAAATAAATGGCAGGTATAGAGATCCATACTTCATATATTTTTTTAAAAAAATTAAGAATCCGATAAGTACTGCAGTCAATTTTGTGTGTGTGTGTGTTGGATTGTACATACCATCCACACTTGCAAAGAACTTCCGTTAGCATCTCTGAATGGAATGATTTCATTGTTATAGTATAACAGAAAGGTACTGTGGGTGGGTGAACCCACTGAGCTGGATGGACATGTATGACTACAGCTTGGATCCTTGTTTTGAATTTTTTTTGAGACTTGGTGTGATATAGAGACCAAAAGTGTGAGCTATGGAGCAGAAAATTCTAGTGGGGAAAATGCTCCCTCAGCACAACCTCAGTATTTATTCTGACTGAGATAACTTCATTATTATCATATGAAATCAATATAAAACAAATTTAAAAGAATAGAGGAAAAGTAAACCTTTCTTTGCTATGTTTGTTTCAAATGGTTTTTTTTAAAGCTCCTGGATAGTTACTTCGAAGTCTACCAACATGCTCTAGATTCAGAGGAAAGATTTGCTCTGGCCCAAGTAATAACTGACATCATGTACAGACGCCCTCGATTTGATTTCCACCTTGGGTATTTTGTGAACATCTATAAAGATGAGTGTGCTTGCCTCAGGCTTCATCTACAGTTGGCGAGGGACATAGTAAACCAACAGGTACATACATTTTGAATTTGTGAATGGTATAACTAGTGTTCAGAACTCAAATGGTGCCTAGGTCAACTGTAGAACCAGTTCTCAAGGCAAGGCAAGCTCAATCACATGAAAATAAAATTTTAATTTGGGTAAGTGATATCCAAGTTTCATGCTAGAGCACCTGTATATAAACAGCAATGGTAAAATATGTACAATGCTTATTAAATGTTTCGTCTAAGTTTCCTAAATAGTGGGAGAAAGGAGAAAATGTACGTTTACTAGTTGGTGAATCTGGCAAACTCAGCTGACACAATTGTGTGAGCCTATCTGCCTGCAACACTATTGTAACTTCCCTGAAATGTTGATGTAACAGCATGTTCTAGAAAACTTCCAGCAGTCTTTGCAATTTATTTAACAAAATATTTATTTACAAAATATTTGTTTTATTTGACTTTCAGATCGATAACCAGCGTGAATATAACCATAGGATTTGGCGTGATGGTTGCAAAGGTGGCATCTATGAATTTGGTTTCCCCCCATATATAGTTCAAAAGCAATTAATTGCTTTGAATAACAGTCCGTGAGTAATGTTTGTCTCTCTGTAATATGATACATGTGTCCACCTTTACTGTCTCGTTTAATCAATATCTTATACAAACAAGTCCCACTCGGATCCCTTTGAATTAGGGGGTGTCTGTATGTGGGGAAAGCCCTGTGGTTTCTGTGGACCTGCGCCGTATCGATTAGATGATGCAGTCATAGCTTCATAGCCACCGTGGGGCTTTCCTGCAATGCTGTGTAATGAAAAGGTTGGGGATGTGTGATGTCGCTTCGGGGTCAACCCGGGGGCAGAACCTGGTGGAAGGTGACCAGCAATTGGTCACCTTCCACCAGGAAGAGGGCGGGAGTGGCTCCACCCCGGGAGAGGGAAAGCATGGGGTTGAAGAGAGAGGTGGCACCAACCCGGCGCCATGAAAATAGCCCCCTTCTCTAGTTAGAATAAGCTAATCATTGGGTGGCTGAATAGCTTTGTTAATCAGCTACAGTATCATATGCAGCATTACCATTCTAATGCTTAGCTTAGAATTAATTTTCTTACTTGCAGGCACATTAATAATATGCATGTAGACAATTTTTTGTATCACTTCATTATTTAATGAACCTTCAAGTTGGCCCAATTCAAACTATCATGACCATTTTGCTGTCTACAAGGTGAAGGGCATCTTAGAAGTGTGAGGTTTTTTTACTCTTCACTGGGGCTAGATCTACACGAGTGCTTTTTATCAGTATTGAAGTGCACTGATAACTGTTGGGGCACATTTCATATTCCATATGCCGCTTTTCTAGAGTTATTATTATTATTATTATTATTTATTTATATAGCACCATCAATGTACATGGTGCTGTACAGAGTAAAACAGTAAATAGCAAGACTCTGCCGCATAGGCTTACAATCTAATAAAATCCTAGTAAAACAATAAGGAGGGGAAGAGAATGCAAACAGGCACAGGGTAGGGTAAGCAGGCACAGGGTAGGGTAAAACTAACAGTATAAAGTCTGCACAACATCAAGTTTTAAAAGCTTTAGGAAAAAGAAAAGTTTTTAGTTGAGCTTTAAAAGCTGCGGTTGAACTTGTAGTTCTCAAATGTTCTGGAAGAGCGTTCCAGGCGTAAGGGGCAGCAGAAGAAAATGGACGGAGCCGAGCAAGGGAAGTAGAGGCCCTTGGGCAGGCGAGAAACATGGCATCAGAGTTATTTCCAGCTTTTTATTCTGTATTATGCCAAATACCACAACAGATGTCATTGTGTGTGCAACGAGGTATAAATGCACAAGAGGAATATAGAATTACCCTGATGGAATCATATTGATATGACACAAGATGTAGATCGGACCTAGGTTACATAGTTCATTTTCTTTATTCTGGCCTTAACTGGGAAGATGATGCTCTGAAAGCTTGTCCTGTCAATCTCTTTAAAAAGAAGAGCACTTTCTTCATGTCATGATCCTACCTTTTGGTAATTCTTTTTATCTTTCCCCCCGTTTTAAAGTACGACTTTGAAGAATATTTATTTATTGGAGTTCCACCCCTCCCTTGGCCTGGTATCTTTAATTCCTAAAGCTGTGGGTCATGTCCTCCAGGAGTTCCGGCAGATTTGCAAACCAAAGACAGCCAGTGAGGCAATTAATCTGGAGAAACATGTGCTTCAACTTGCGCTGGACACTTGGCTGACCTTGGAAAGTCCAGAGTCTTTTTATGGTTCTCAAATTCAGAAAGATGTACGTTTGTCTTCCATTTCCTGGTTTTTGTTTTCGTGATTTCTTATTTGTTTAAATAACGTGGACTGCAATATTATATATGCACTCTTACCTGGGAGTAAGTGCCACTGATCTCAATGGGTTGTCCTTCTGACTCCTATGCACAATTCTACAGTTGGTACTTCAACAAATCCATGACCTGCCGCCCTGTTGAAGGTCTACACAGTCATGTTGTTTATAATGAAGGACTGATCTGTTGATACAATACTCTGTGTATCTTAGTCTGGTTCCTTGTTTGGCAGAGTTGAATAAACATAAATGTTTAAGGAATTTGTATTTGTGAGCTAGGCAGGTGTTATATTTAGCACTCTGAAGAGGAGCTGATTGCTAAATAAATGTATTTAATATTCATGATGGTTACAGTAAAGAATACTTAAAGGGGCACTTCCTACATATAAGCCTTCCTGCTCTCTCAGATCACCTCAGGAGTCAATTGCATGAGCTGCCGCCATCCAGTTTGATTGTCAGAAACACATAATAGGGCCTTCCCTGCTGCTGAGCCTAGTTTGAGGTGGAATGCCCGGCCTTAGAACATCCATTTTGCTCTCTCCCTGAAGTCCTTCCAGTCAGAGTTGCAGCTGTATTTGTTCCCAAAGGCATTTGACCTGCTGGATATTTACTTAGATTTGCTTTTCTCCCTGCTTCCCTGCGGCTATTTTCATTGTATTATCTGCTGTCCCTGTCTCTCATTCCTTTTTGTTTGTTTTATTGACTATTTTTGATGTGCCTCTGAGGCAGAAAAGTAAGATACAAGTGTTTTTAATAAAACAAAAAGAAAATAATAGATCTTCCATTATGATAGGCTCTATTAAGAGTTGTTCAGAAGCATTCCCAGCACAAAAAAATTCAGCTGTTAAATTTTATGTTAAGTTATCTGTTTCGGAGGACTTTCAGATGGGGGGCGGGGCGGAAATCACATTTCCTTAACATTGCTCTGCTTCCTGCATTTAAAACAAGCAGAATTACATGGGAAGAGAGCAGCAACCATGGGCCCTGTAATGTAAAACCTCCCAGCCCATACAATTTAATGGAAATGCCTCTAGTGGGCATTTCACAGCACAACTTTGACTGCACATGGCAGAAAATCCTGACATATTTCAGAAGAATTGGGGTTTCTTAGGTTTATTTTTTATGGAAAAAAATGCAAAAGGGGACAGGAGATGTGCATGAGGCTCATGTTATTGTCAAAATGACCTGCAAACATCCATGAGTGGCCAGTTACAAGCATGCTATAAATTGTTTAAAAAAGCCCTTAGTCTTTAGTTTCACCAAAATAGTTCACATTTCCCCTCATAATGGGAATAGGAAGAAAACAAAATACAGGATGGGGAGAAAAATAGAGCCTACGTATACAATATTATTTGTTTGTTAGGGAAAAAATCTAACCTGCCTTTCAATAAAATATTCCAAATGTAGGAAATAACAACATAACTAAAAAAATAACTATCATAAAATCAATAAAACAAATAACTTTATTTTCATTGAATGCTGATAGTTATTCACAGGTGTTGTGGTTGAAGATCCTTCTCTTGTCAGAAGCATTGCTTTGTCTGCACTGAAATCAACAGCAGAGGAAGAACAGAAACAGAGCAAAGAAAAGCAGGGTTTTATTCTGAACGTCTTCTCAAGACTCCTTGAGCTTCTAACCCTTCGTCATCGATTGATAGAGGCAGCAGTAGAGAGTGCACAGCTGGGCAGGTTAGCAATGGGCACATAGGCTGGCAATGTAGGAAGTTCTGCTGATATCTCTGAGAAGAGGTATTGGCCCTGAACTAGGTTTCTGCTATGTCTTCATCTTTGGGGGTGTTTATTTATTACTGTATTTATATCCCACCTTTATTCCTCCAAGAAACCTAAGGCAGTTTACATAACCCTCCTCTTCTCCATTTTATCCTCGCAACAACCCTTTGAGTCAGGCTGAAAGCCAATGCAGAGTCTTCCGCTAAGAGCTTCACAGCCAAGTGGAGACTCTAAACTCAGATCTCCCAAGTTCCAGTCCAACACACTAACCACTACAGCACACTGTCTGTCACTGGCCACACTGGTTTTTATGTTGGTAAAAATACATATCCAACCTGCCAATAGTATTAGGACTCTTGTTGACATATAGATCTCTCCCTTCTCCAGTCCTTCCAAACCGCTATTGACTAGTGTGTCTTTTTTAATCTATTACACCCTCATATGGACTACATAATGGGAGTTGTAGTCCAACAGCCTCTGAAGGGCTACTGGTTCCTACCCCTGATCTGTACAGCATAGTAGTTGGTAAACAAAACTGATCCCAAAAATTGAAGTGTGTCTAAGAGTGCAATCCTAGGCATGTTTAGACAGGAAAAAAATCCTGCAACTCTGAGCAATTTCCAGGTAGCATGGGAATTGTAGGACTTTTTTCTGTCTAAGCATACCTAGAATTGCACCCTAACAAAGCAGGAGCTGCATTGTCTTTTGATGCTGCCAGTGTCTAAACAACTATTGCAAAGTTAATAGATCAAATGCATACTTAGTATAAAATTCATTATAACGGATCATATATTAGAATGGCCCCATTCAGACGACACTGTTAACCATGCTGGTTAAGGGTTTTTGGTTAATGGTGTTGACTGATACGTGTTTTCCTTCAGATGCCTCCATTAACTACATTGTGGTCGGCTTCACTAACCCTGTTCTAAATAGCCTAAATTGTGCAACTGCCAGGTCTCTTAGTGCAAGGGCTGATGGGATACAGGGCAGAGCATTCAGAGGACTCAGGTGCTCATCTAACTGCTTTGTGGTTAGCGTGTGGTTAAGGAAACTGGGAACCGGACAGGGTTAACGGTGTTGTGTGTGAGCATATGGCTTGTAGTTAGTGCTAACCACAGAGAAGCATGGGTTAAGCAACCCTCAGTGTCATCTGAACTGGCCCAATGTGTTTTTTTTTCTTTTTCTTTTAGACTGTACAAAGAATTTGCGGGAGAAATGGGCTTTGATGAGTTCCATTTGTATTTAAGACCTGTGTACTTTGAATTTGCAACTCACAAAGAGACAGCAGACCAGCCCTCCCCAATATTCATTACTTCTCTTTTAGAGCACCACGACAATAGTGTGGATAGGTAAGCCACAGCTTTCTGGGTAGTTCAGTAAACATCTCCTTGTTGATCCAACACTAAACGTAACATGTCAAGATCCAAAAGATTGGGCAATGATTACAATTCGGTATAGAGCAGCTGCTCCTTGATAAACATTTAATATTGTTCTTATTTCTAAACATTTGGACACTGACGTAAACTGATACTGAAGGCTTTGTAGCTGTTTTATATTTCACCTTTTCAAAATTAATTACTTTAAAATTAAAAGTTAGTATAATAGTTTCACCAGGGGAAGCAATTAGAGGAAGTTCAGATAAGGTGTGGAATTTTCTCTGTCAGGTTGAATGGGCCTAGTGTATTTCAAGGATCCCTAGGCACCAATATTTATTAACGCAGATAGCTGAAAGTTCATTCCAGTTTAGCTGGAGCATGAAAGACTTAAGCGGCCATCCTGACCTTTTAAGTTATGCTCAAGAGAGTAGGGTATTGATGCTCCATATGCATACAAATGCAATGGAGGCCAAGTACATAGAGTTACTGGCACTTTGCCCAGGCAATCTCTCTTGCAGTCCTCTGCTGTTGCAACAGCTACACGGGGGCCAAGTCTGCTCTTTGGCCATGCTCTGTGTATTCCCAACATATCAGACCATGTCATGGCAACCCAGAACTTTCCACCCGTCCTTGTCAGAATCCAATGACGCAATCCTCTGCCCCCACCCCCACCCCACATGCCAGGAGCAGAAACAAGGCCGTACATCGGGAACTTTGATTTCTAGATGCCAGGCATGGAAAAGTAAAAAGCCTCTGCAATTGTGACTGCAAGATGGCAGGCTGACGAGCCACCCAGCCTTTGGTGAATGGCAAGTCACATGCCATGCTGTATGAATGCCTCTTCCCTGCAACAGTCTCTGGCATTGACCATAGGCTCACTGATGCCTGCCCTGCTTGGTGGATTCCAAGGTGTAGCGTAGATGCTGCCTTGCTGTGCCAGTGAAGTGTAACTTGGCCTTCCTGTTCTCCTTTAGAGATAGAAACCTGGAAGTTCAGTCCACATACTGGACTAATTTAGGACCTAAGCATAGTGGTTCACTTACTCTTTACTGATTTTATCCAGGTGGTAAAATTGTATCTTACTTTGGAATATTAGTTTAATTGAACAAATGAATTTTGTATAGATTTATTTGGAACCCACATCACAAATGAACTTGGAATGATCCTTCCTGGCTCTCTTTATTCACATAGAGCCTTCCCAACCTGGCAGCCTCCAGATGTGTTAAACTATATTGGGCCATGCTCGTTGGGGATGATGAGAATTGTATCCAACATGGAAGCCGCCAGATTGGTGAAGCCTGCTTTATTATTTTTTATTATTATCTTAGTTTATTATTTTCATTTGGCCAGTTTATACATACTGTACATACATAAATAGTAGGATTTTTTATTTATCACTATTATACTTCAGGGATCTGCAGCATCATTCAGAAATAGATAATTTAAAAACGATACAAAGAGATATGTCAAACCTAAAATTTCCTGCTTTGTAAGGGACAGCCCACATTTGTCCTTTACTTTTTATTGACTGCTTTTATATGCTGGGCTGGTCAGCATTTGGGAGTGTGTCCAATGTTTCCTTTCCTTAAGTGGTATGCCTGGAGAAATATTTTGCATAAAGAATGAATGAAGGTTACATTTCTTTGTAATCAAGAAGAAAGCAGCACTTTTTCATTTTAATTTCTAAGTTCAGGTTTAGTTTCTATGCTTGCATTTTAGTTTTTTAGTGATTTAGAAATATTTCTCTCTTGCAGATACATTCCATCCAACTTAATGTTAACCATCCAGGATATTGACAATCAAATTGGAAAGTTTAGCTTTCGCACAAGAGAGAGCATTCTTCAGGTGACTGAATTATTTGTCTTACAGTCAGTCTCAACCCTGTAAAATGAATATATTTTACTACTGCCCCCCCCCATACCACTTCCCAGAATTTTTGTTTTGTGTTTAACCAGCAGTATTTTGGATTCTTTTTAACTGCAACTTGAAAATGTCAGCCAATTACTATAAACAAGGTTGACAGTAGGAAAAATTCTAACTATATGGCATTTGCATTTTGAGCAATGCCCATAAAGCATGGATCCAGTTTATTAATTAATTATTAACATTTATATACCATTTATTATTAACATTTATATACTGCCTTATTGGCTAAAAAGCCATGAAGACAGTGTACAATGATTTAAAACAATAACAATAACTCCTTTTCCTTTTGTGTCATGTCTTTATTAGATTGTAAGCCTGAGGGCAGGGACTGTCTTTGCTAAGTGTAAGCCGCTCCGAGAGCCTTTTTTGGCTGAGGAGCGGGGTATAAGTATGATAAATAAATAAATAAATAACATCTCAACACAGTTTAAAAACATACAAGTGACCTAGAAAGTCTGTTATAGAACAGCCTTCCCTAACCTAGCTCCATGCTGTCTGGGGCTGATGGGAGTTGTAGTCCAACGTATCTGGAGGGTGCCAGATTGGGGAAGTCCATTGGTTGTTCTGAATCCTTTGAAAAACCACCTGCTGCTCAGGGAAGCAATATACTTTAACAGCAGTAGTCTGGGGAAGAAACCAAATCCAAATATATCTTTAAGCCAACATTTCAGCCCTGAAGTTACCTCTTCTTCTGCATTTCCACCAGAACGTTTACCTCTTTCTTTCATTTCCTTCTCACATGTGGCATCTTGCTTTATTGTGATGTATTTATGGCTTAGTATATCTGATTGCAAGGGAATCTAAAGAAATATACATCTAGATCAGGAATAAGATTGCTAATCTTTTTTTTTTTTTAATCTTCTTCCCTCAGCTCTTATTGACGCAGTATGGACTGGAAAACTTGCAGATTACTCTTGCCTGTCAAGTCACTCATAAAAACACTCTCCTTGTTGCTGTTCAGCAGGCTGCATTTTGCCCTGTGATGCAGCCCACACGAACGGTGGACGTAAAGGTTAGGTTTCTCTCCCTCCCCCTCCCCACCAAAGGCCAAGCTGTGTGTTGCATAGAGCTTTGTGTAGCTTTTGCTGAATATTGAATATTAACAAAACAGAACAGAAAATACATCGTGAAAACAAAAAGCCCCATCCATTGCTTATATAAGATTATCGTCATTTTCCATCATATCGTTCATTTAAAAAAAAAGAAAAAGGGAGAGAGTTATACAAAGGTTTCAAGAAAAGCAGACCAGATATCGATATATTTATCCACTTGCAAGTTGTGTCTATATAACACCCGTTCAAAAGTTGATAATATTATTAGGTCCTCGATCCATTGCACTATGAGAGGTGTGGATTTGTCCTTCCAATGTGATAGTATAAGTCTTTTAGTTGTCATAAAGGCTCTGAAGATCCATCTGCACTGACCATGTGTTAGCTTCCAAGAAGCCGGTAGGTAATTTAGGAGGACATGGACATTGTTCCATATTATACATTGTTTCAGTACAAAGTTCATCCTTATTGTTACCTCCTCCCCAAAAGGGCCAACTAAGGGGCATTGCCAAAACATATGAGTTAAAGAAGCATTAGATGCATTACATCTCCAACAATTATGCAAGGTAGACAAACTCTTCTTGAAAAGGCATTGTGGAGTCCAATAGACTCAAAACAAAACTTTTTGCTGAATAAGATGTAACCTGAGATCCATAGAAGCAGAGATATAGATGTTAGAGCAACTTTTAAAATGAAAAGCAGCCACTAGAGGCTGCAGCCGTAAGTGGAGAAGGTGCGCTGTGTATGTTTGCGGGCGCAACCCCCCTCATCCTGCTAGCACATAGGCAGGTTTGTGTCTCTCTTCTCCTGTGGAAGGAACACTATTGAGAGAGGCAATTTTTGAGAAGAAAAATAACCAGCATGGACAGGGTTATACCCCACCCCCATCTGGCCATCTCTGCCTCTGATTAGAGCAAGGGTGCAGGACCAATGGCCTCTTGGGATTCCTCCATAGGGCAAGACTTATCCTGGGAGGGCATCTCCATGGCTGTCTCTGATGTGAGATAGATAGCGATAGGGATGAGAGAGGTGGAGGGAAGGAGTGAGTGTTCTTTCCCTTGCACAGGCAAGTCTCAGCTCCTGCTGCCTCTCAGCCGCGTCTCTGAGAGCAGCGATAGCACTGCAGTTGAGAGAGAGCAGGACTCGTCCGTGCAAGGAAGAGCAACTGCTTGTCCCCATGCAGGTGAGTCCCGATGCCCAAGCCACCTCACATCACTGCTGCAGCAACAGGGATACGGAGTGGCCTATGCTTTATCTATAAAGGAGGCGGCAAAGTTACATACATCCTTCCAGTGCGAAGTAAAGGATATTCCCCCCCTCAAGAAAGATGTATTGCTTCTTACTGTAAGGAGCTTAGGGTAATATACACCTCCCTATTTTATCCTGACAAGAAACCCTGTGAGATAAGTTAGGCTGAAAGACAGTGACTGGTTCAACATTTCCTAGTGGGTTGGGTTTCATGGCTGTGGGGTTTGAACCCTATGAGTGTCTCATAGTTGGACACTCTAACTCAACCTTCCCAAACTTGCTGCCATACAGATGTCTTGGATTACAACTCCCATCATCCCTGAACACAGACCATGCTGGGGCTTCTGGGATTTGCACCCCAGTACATCTGAAGGCCACGGGGTTGGGGAAGGCTGCTCTAACCGCTGCACAACACAGGCATCCTCTGACAAGAATGACTAATTGCCAGTGCTGACTTGTGGGCAACAGATCTGCTGCTAGTTCTTCATGCCTGATCTGTTCATGCCATTGTATTTATCTGAAAGTTTCTAAATGCGAAAGGCAAAGCACCTACTTAATGTAAAAGAGAATAAATTATAGAAGACATTGGAGACATTTCACTTAAAATCTTAATATGCCTTATAAGGGCTACCATTGCTTTATAAGGGCTACCTAGGGCTACCATTGTACCTAAAACTTCAACTAGTTCAAAATATGGCAGCCAGGTTGGTCACCAGTACATCTAGGGGTGAGCATATTACCCCAACATTAAAATCACTCCACTGGCTGCCAATTAGTTTCCGGGCGAAGTACAAAGTGTTGGTCATTACCTTTAAAGCCCTAAATGGTTTGGGTCCAGGTTACCTGGGGATCGCCTTCTCCCATACATTCTGCCCCGCACACTCAGGTCCTCTGGGGTGAACTTACTTCAGTCAGCTAAAACTAGACTGACATCAGTTTCCCAGAGGACATTTTCTTCTGTCGCCCCCAGATTGTGGAATGGCCTGCCAGAGGAGATTCGTAAAATTAACTCTCTGTGTGATTTTAAGGCAGCTTTAAAGACTAGCCTTTTCCGGCAGGTGTATCCAGATCAATGTTAAATCAAGAATTTTTAAGATGTATTGATTCCTGTTCTAATGTTGTTCCCCGCTTTGATCCAAAGGGAGAGGCGGGTAAGATGATGATGATGATGATGATGATGATGTTTTACCTCAGGAAATCATAAATTTCCTCCTGAGTAATCTTCTGTAAACACTTGATTTAACCATTAATTAAATTATCTATTGCATTTGCTCTTCAAAGCCATCAGAGAAGGATAAGAAAATATACATATGTCAAACAGTCTCCTTATTCCCCCCAAATAACAATATTTATCTTATTTATTAAAATACTTCTGTACTGTTTAAGACATTAAAATCCCAAAGTGGTTCCTATTAAAATTCAACCTAACAATGTAACCGCCCAGAGAGCTCTGGCTATTGGGCTGTATAGAAATGCAATAAATAAATAAATAAATAAATAAATAAATAAGAAATAGATAAAACATTAAACCTATTATAATACTATAACTATTATTATTATTATTATTATTATTTATTTATTTATTTATTTATTTATTTATATAGCACCATCAATGTACATGGTGCTGTACAGATTACACAGTAAATAGCAAGACCCTGCCGCATAGGCTTACAATCTAATAAAGTTGTAGTAAACAATAAGGAGGGAAAGAGAATGCAAACAGGCACAGGGAAGTGTAAACAGGCACTGGGTAGGGTGAAGCTGACAGTATAGGGTCAGAACAAACTCAATATTTAAAAGCTATAGGGAAAAGAAAAGTTTTTAGCTGAGTTTTAAAAGCTGTGATTGAGTTTGTAGTTCTCAAGTGTTCTGGAAGAGCGTTCCAGGCGTAAGGGGCAGCAGAAGAAAAAGGACAAAGCCGAGTAAGGGAAGTAGAGGCCCTTGGGCAGGCAAGAAGCATGGCATCAGAGGAGCGGAGAGCACGAGCGGGGCAATAGTGTGAGATGAGAGAGGAGAGATAGGCAGGAGCTAGACCGTGAAAAGCTTTGAAGGTCAACAGGAGAAGTTTATATTGGATTCTGGAGTGAATTGGAAGCCAATGAAGAGATTTCAGAAGTGGAGTGACATGGTCAGAGCGGCGGGCCAAGAAGATGATCTTGGCGGCAGAGTGGTGGACAGAGACCAGCGGGCTGATGTGAGACGAAGGAAGGCCAGAGAGAAGAAGGTTGCAGTAGTCCAACCGAGCGATAACCAGTGCATGAACAAGAGTCTTGGCAGAAGAGACAGACAAAAATGGTCGAATCCTGGCAATATTATACAGGAAGAAACGACAGGATTTAGCTACTGCCTCAATATGAGGAATAAAGGAGAGCGAGGAATCAAATATAAAGCCAAGACTACAAGCTTCCTTGACCGGAGTAAGCGTGACATCGTTGACAGTAAGAGAGAATGAGAGGTGAGGAAAAGGTTTAGGAGGAAAAACAAGCAGTTCAGTTTTTGGCATATTAAGTTTCAAACGATGATGAAGCAGCCAGGCTGAGATATCTGAAAGACATGCCGAGATACGATGGTGAACATCAGGAGAAAGTTCCGGAGATGAGAGATATAATTGTGTATCATCAGCATACAGGTGATATTGGAGGCCATGAGATTGAATAAGCTTATCCAAGGGCAGCATGTATAAAGAAAACAACAACGGGCCAAGCACCGAGCCTTGCGGAACCCCTACTGAAAGGGGAAAAGAGGAGGACGAGCTGCCGTTAGCCGACAACAACAGAGTTGTAACAGAGCCCTCACAGGCCAGGGAAACCCTGTGTTAATTTGAAGAGGCATTTAAAATTTGCTTCTTGAACCACACATGGGAGAGTGTTCCAAAGGATGCCACCACCAAGAAGGCTTGCTTACATACTGCTACCTGGGGACATTAAATTGGCTGCAGGATGACCAGTAAGGCCTCCTCAGAAGATCTCAATCGCTGACTCAGCTAGGAATCCTGATCCCCAGTTGTTTAAGGCTTTGTATGTCAACAGCAAAACTTTGAAATAGGCAGCCAGTGCAGTTTTTTTTAATACAGGTGTAATATGTGGGCATCTCAGTGCTCCACTGGGCATCCTACCGCCTCCATTCTGCACTAGTTGTAGCTCTCAAACCAGGCGTAAGCACAGCCACGCAATAATGTTTCTTCTGTCAAAGGCCAGTGTGTGTTCAATGTTGGAATTTCTTTTATTCAGTAACACTGGCAAATATGAGGAGCTTCCCAGGCAGAAATTGCCTTCTGGCTTGTTGGTTTTGTTACCCATATAATTTTCTTTGTGTGCATAAGAAGCCAAACCTTGAGAACTGGAAACTATCTGGGTGGGCATGCCCATGGATAGGGTTGGTGTCAGCACCTACCATCCTTGAGCAGTTTCCTGCCCTTAAAAAAAAAAACCTTTTTCCAGAACAGTGGTCTAAGCACCCCCAGGTACAATGCCCCTGACACTGCGTCACTCTGGGGTAGCATAAGAAATTAAAATGGTGGCTACTTCACATTGCCGCTCACTGCTACCAGATATGCTTATCAGAGCCCACCAAAGGAGAAGAGAGTTTACCAAAGGGTACTTTTTCCAGGGCCACCTCAAACTTGGTCGTGCTAGAACATCTGCATGCATGCACCTGCATATTATAACACAGGTATCGCAAAATATAACAGGGAAAGAGCATGAGGGATGCTGGAAAAAAACAAAGGTCTTTTTCTCAACTTCCTTCTGTGGCATACCTGCCTGAACTCCCTTAGCATTCAAATAACATATCCCGAAGTGGGTTTTTTACTACTGCTAAATTAGGGTCTAATCAATAGGAGTCACCACCACTCCAATGGACAGAGTGTATGCCAATCACTCTAGTCATATTAAGGTGCATTCATGCAATATAGTGTGCTTTCAGGGATCCCCAATGGTTTGGGGCTGGTGGGCACATTTAGAATTTTGAGTATGTCGCGGGCACTCTGTCAAAATGGCTTCCATGGAGGAACTTGCTCATTCATAAAATGGCTGTCATAGTGGGCATGACGGATCAAAAAACTTTCACTTCCCAGAAGGCAAACTGGTGATGCAAAGTAAAGTAAATTTCCTAGTACTTAAGGACAAGGCAGAGGTGGGGTATGTGTGTGTCTGAGCTCCAAAATACAAAACCACTCTTTTCATAATCCCAAATAGTAGTGACTTCACCACATCAACAATTGACATGAAAATAGCCATTGTTTGCTTTAAAATGTGGCAAATGTAGCATTCAAAATCTAAATGACATCTCAAGAGGCAGCTGGACAAGCATCTGTCAGGGATGCTTGAGGGTGGATTCCTGCATTGAGCAGGGGGTTGGACTCAATGGCCTTGTAGGCCCCTTCCAACTCTGCTATTCTATGATTCTATGATTCTCATACACAGCTTGTATCTATAGATATCTTGGCCATTGTGTTTAACTTAGTGTACCTCTATATACCACAATAACTATATGGAATTGATGACTTGCCTTATGTGATCTCTTTAAAGGAAAAAAATTATATCTTGAACATTTCAGGAAGGAAGCATGAGTCTGAGGAGTCAGAGCAGCTCAGCAAGTGGAAGAAGTTCTATAGCTGGGAATGAAATAGAAGACCAATTCGTTGCTATAGCACCACTAATTTCTTATTCTGCTGGGCATTTTGCAACTGGACATTCCAGCTTAAAGAGGTAGTATAGTATAATGGGTTACTGACTCTCTTCCATGGACACAAGTGTATTTCTATGCAAAAAACTGTTGGATCATCAGTCTGAGGCTACAATTCTAAGCAAACTTAACAGGAAGGAAAAGCCTTTGAAATTGCAAACCCACCTCTTCTAAATAGGTGATCAGCACTGTCAGAGGCCCCATTTCCACACATCCACAGCTCATGGTAGACCTACCCCCATGATGTGATTCCCCTGTGCTGTAGTTTGTGGTTGAATATTGGAGTGATTTGCAGGATGGGATTAATATTATGTTGGTGGAGCCAATTACAGAGGTCTTTTCCATTTTATCATGCCCTCCCTTCTAACTGGGTGAGAAATAGATGAGAAATTTGTTTATTTTATTTATGAATTACAGTTGTGTCCTGTCCCTCCTCCAAGAGGATCAGCATTTCTTGTGTGGGGAAAGACCCCATGATTAACTCTGCCTCTACTTTTACAGTATTCGCAAACATACTTTAGCGGTGTAGGATCACATGTTGGGAAAATAGTTTTCATCTTACTTGAAGGGGACTCAAGTGACAACATTGACTATTTGGGTACTAGCCACAAACATAGTTACAGTATGATGAGGCTTTCTAGATGAGGATCAGTCTGCTTAATCAGGGCGTAGTGGTATTGTATTAAATATTTATAAAGCATAGATGTGGAGTAAATATTTGTCATTCTGCTATGTTTCTTGCTTATTAACAGAGCAATGTCAGAATTTCTCTTTCAAGGACAGTGTTGTCATTCATTCTCCAGGCCTCCAGAAGCTTTTGTTTCCATTCAGTTGGAGAAACAGGGTCCACGGGACATGATGCTGAACACATTTATTCAAAAGAAACAAATCCTGGGAAGTAGAATGCAAAATCCTGTAAGTGTATGAGGAAATCTTTTAGAAATTGTTGTTTTTAGAATTGATCTTTAGTCAATTTTACTATAACAGTTGGGCTTCGGGCTTTTGAATTAAAAAAAACCCCAACCTGTGTTATGCCCAGTTTGTGGTCAGTTAAGGAGAACGCAAGAGTGAGGGCTCTTTCAGATGGGGGGGGGGGAGAATCATTTTTCCTTAACATCACTCTTACTTCTGCTACTCTTCCGTGATAGGGACCAGAAGAATCATATAGGGGAGAAAGGGGAAAAAGCACCAATTGTGTGGCCCTTTCAGTGTAGTGGGACAGCACCCTCTAGCAGGCGTTTTATAGCAAAACTTCTCCTGCACACAGCAGGAAATAGTGACAAATGTCAGTATAGCTCAGAAGAGTTGTGTTTTTGGAAGATGATTTTGCAACGAAAAAATGGCGGAAGGAGCAGAGACATGCACAAGGAACACGTTGTCATCAAAATAACCCATGAAGATCCATGCGTGGCCAGTCGTGAGTGTGCAATAAAACGCTCATCTAAGAAGCTCTAAGTGTGTATGTTAAAACACAGAAAAATATATTTAAACACAGCAGGTTGATTCCAGAGGAGTGCAAGTGGAATTCTGCTGAGGCGACAGGGCTTTTTTACACCCTCTTTCCCATTGCAATCCCCTTTATCCTCTAAAAATCTGTTGTTAAGGGTCTCTTGGATGTATTGTATAGGCCATTGCAGAGAATGCAGGGGAAGGGAGGAATCAGAATTCGAGAAGGCCACCTTGTAGAAACAGAATTCCTTTTCTACTCATACAAGGCCTGTTATTTTTAATTTCTTCATGAGTCAAATAGATTTTTTTAATATGCAACTTCCTACTGAAGCATGTCTTTGTGAGATATTTTTATACACCTAATTTTATATACATGATTATGCACAAATGTGGAAATCTTACATAAAGAACAAATGGCATAATTTGTTGTAGGATGAAGTTGAAAAAGTCAAAAGAGAAGTTATTGTTGAATACTGCCAGAAGTAAGTACACAAAATATATGCAGGATAGCTCCCTAGAGTCATATGTATGAAATTTGCTTTTCCTATAGTTTGTGTCTATAGAACCAATGTAGGGTTGACACTACTTTAATGTAATGCTGGCACTTCTACAACAGCGGGGAGACAGTCAGCCAGCCAGCCTGGGAGATCAGTGGCTGCTCCAAAGCTCTGGAACTTTCTGTCCGGGGAGGCCAGGCTGGCTCACTCTGTGCTACACTTTCAGAGGCAGGCAAAAACTTTTTTGTTTCAGCAGGCTTTTGGAACTATACTGGACCTGTGTTAATGTATTGGATTCCCCCCCCCCCTTTTAATCTGTTACTGTTTTTTTAAAACAACAACAACAACAACACGTGTTTTTAATTTTATTGCAAGTTTAATTATGTTTTAACATTTGTAAATTTATATTTATATGTTTTAATTGTACATGTTTTAATCTTGTAAACCACCTTGAGTCCTCCCAGTACTGGGGAAAAAGTGGGATATAAACAAATATAATCATAAAGCAGTTAGATAACAGTAGATACGTTAATGTATCCAAGGCCATAAGTCAAAAGCAACACATCCTGCTAAAATCTAGCAAATCAAAACACCTAGCATGCTAAAAAATATTGCAGCAATACAGTCAGTTGGGGTGGGGGTGGGGGTGGGGAAGCACCTTCCCCCCAATATCTAAAGATCGCTGTAGTGGACTAGCACTAGTATTTTTGGTGATTCATTTGTCACGCCCCTCAAAATTTTCTGCTCCTTGTGAGATTAGCTGCAATTTTTCCAACAATGTATTGTTCTCTGTTGCAGTGCAAAGTATTTGAGGGCAGCTTGGGACTGTCCATACGTCTTCTGATAAGCCCTGCAATGGCCGGGCAGAGGGCAGGGTTGTGTTAATTAACTTCTCTGATGCTGTGTTAATTCACCCCAACTTAGTAGTCCTAGGTTCCTCAGTGAATGTGTTTTCTCCTGGGAGAACCACTTTTGGATCTCGTAATATCACTACCAGTGATTTGTGCAGGGACAGGCAAGGACAAGGTGTCATCTTTTTTTGCCCCAGCAGAGGAAGATATTTGCCAAATAAGCTGAGCAGAGGAAGAGAGAGACTTGGGGAAATTATCTATATTAATCCCCATGGAGACAATTCTTCATAGGGCTATCAACAACCACTCTTTCCTTAAGGGCAACCTTGATAAGCCTTATTACTATTCACAAAAATCTGGTAAACCCTCCATCACATTTTTTACATCTCCCCACCTTTAAAATGTTGGAATTTTGTGAAAGAAAATGATAAAGAAGGAAAGATTATGATTTTTTAAAAAATGTTAACCTTTGGTACTGTTTTAGGATCAGCCATCGTATATCACAGTACTCTCTTCGGAGTCAGATCATTGCATATTACAACAGCATAAAAGCTATGCTAGATGATTTCCCCAGCATAAGGGCCAAATACTTCATTATAGGGTCGCCACAAGAGAAGAAAGGAGAAAAAGAATTAAAAGGAAAGCTTGAGGATGATCCCAGGTTTGTAACCAGTTCAAGTGGTTCCAGGTTATCAGGGTTTTGTATCCTATTACATTTATATTTTACCTTTCTTCCAAGGAGCTCAAGGCAGTGTACATGGTTCTCTCCCTGTAATCCTCCTGTCACTTTTACCTCACAGCAACCTTGTGAAGTAGGTTAGGCTGAGAGCGAATGACAGGCCCATGGTCATTCAATGAGCTTCATGGCTGAGTGGGGTTTGAAACCGGGTCTCCCCAGTCCAACACTAACCCACTACCACCTGTGGGCAAGGGGTGTGATGGAAAATTCTCTTCATGTTTCCAAAGAGGGAGGATCATATAGGAAACGATAGGTGAATAAAGATGGTATGCTCCATTCTCCAAGTGAGCTAAATGTTTACAGGCCTAAGAAACTAACATTCCACTGGTACAGGGAGGGGGCAAGTTGTTTGAGGAGGTGGCAATAATTTTGTCTTTTTGTTTTATCATACTTAATGCCCATTCTGGAAAGCTCAGGGCAACTTTGACATAAAAATTTAAAAACAATTTGAAACAACAACAAAAAAGTTACAATAAGGACCTAATAAAACAACTTATTTCATTTAATTCACTTAATTATTTCATTAAATGAAATGAAATATGTATTGCATACAGAAAACAAGAAGCATTTCACGTGGCCCTTGGGCGCTGCAGAACTTGTTGTGTCATTGCACAATTAATCCACCTTCCTTCCATAACCACTCAGATCATTCCAGCCACGACCCCGTTGCTTGCTATCCACTGATGGGCGATCCTTCTTGAATCTGTGGTTCATCCCACACCCTTTTGAGGTCCTATTTCTGTTTAAAACGCTACCAGAGAAGGTGAGGATGTCTACAGTCTTGAAGAAAACTCTTGTTAGTCGAACTGCATAAATTGATCTGGTCCTTTTTATGCACACAACAAATATGTGCTTAGAAGGAGAAGATGGAAAGTTGGTAGCGGAATTATATACATTGTGTTCTGGTGTTGAAATATCTTGTTTCTAAAATGACTGAAATCAGTGGTGACTTAAGACATTTAGGGACTGAGGCAAAAAATCCAAGTGCTGCCTTCTCATGGTGGGCAAGAATTATTGACACTTGATGGTTGGCTGCCCTTTAATGGCAGGGCTAGCCCAATGTTGGATGCAATGTAGGCAATTTCCCAGGGACACAGAATGTTAATTAATTAATTAATACTCCACTTTTCAATCAAGGCTCTCTGCCAAAGTAGCTTACAATTAGAATTCACATAAAGATACAATGGGTTGCATTCAAAGGTTGTGGGAGCAGAAAGCTGCTTGCGTAAGGAACTTTGCCATCTCTTGCTCCCCACTGCGCCCCACAAAAGCATCTCTCGAAGGCAGGGGGATGTTCCCAGACAGTGTAGGCTGTGACTTAGGGGGCTGCAGTGGGAGGAGAGACTCTCCCCAAATCAGGTGGAAACACCTAGCACAAGCAGATCTCCCTCCCCCCTCCACCCCCAGTTTTGGGGAATCCTGCCTCCTACTGCAGTCTTACATACAAGCTTCGGTTTGGACTCAGTATAATTAAGGATTTGTTGGTGTACATGGCTCAGTCCTTTCTTCCCTGGCAATTGATGATATATAATCCAGGTTCTGGGCTCTTTTCTTTCAGAGGGAGGGGTCTCTAGGTGTGCTATGGAAAGCATAAGAACGTAAGAAGAGCCCTGATGCTGGATCAGGCCAAGGGTCCATCTAGTCCAGCACTTTGTTTACACAGTTCCCAACCAGCTGTCAACCAGGGACCCACAAGCAGGACATGGTGCAACAGCACTCTCCCACCTGTGTTCCCCAGAAACTAGTGTATTCCTGCCTCTGATACTGTAGGTTGCTCTTAGGCATCAGGACTTGTAGCCATTAATAGCCTTCTCCAGGAATTTATCCAACCCCCTTTTAAAACCATCCAAATTGGTGGCCATTGCTACATATTGTGGTAGTGAATTCCATAGTTTAACTATGTGTTATGTGAAAAAGTACTTTCTTTTATCTGTCCTGAATCTCCCACCAATCAGCTTCATGAGATCACCCTTGGTTCTAGTATTATGGGAGAGGGAGATTTTTTTTCCTTATCCACATTTTCCACAACATGCATACTTTGTCCACCTCTATCATGTCTCTCCTCAGCCTCCTTTTTTCCAAGCTGAACAATCCCAGATGTTATAACCTTCCCTCATAGTGGAGATGCTCCAGTCCTTTGATCATTTTAGTTGCCCTTTTCTGCACTTTTTCCAGATCTACAATACCATTTTTTTAGATGTGATGACGAAATCTGTACACAAACTTAGAATAGATGGAGCCACTGCCTACACCAAGGGTGCAGAACCTCAAGCCTGGGGTCTCTATCTGGCTTTTGGCCTCCCCCACAACTGGAATGTGGCCCCCAAGCTGAAAAAGATTCTGCACCCTAGCCTACGCTTCTAGAGGCAGCTGTTTGTTGGCTGGGTGACAGCTGGCTTGCCAGGACACATGAAGGAGAGTCTGCGTGGGCAGAGATTCAGTTGTCAAGAGGAGGAAGTACAGATGTTAAAATCAAAGAAATGCTATCTACTCTTTTGCATATTGGATGTGCTATTGTTATATGAGAAAGATGGAGACAGCAGCACAGTTTTAATTCACCTAGACAAAAAACGTGGGCTGGCCCTCTTTAATGGTACCCCAAGAGTCACCATCTCAAGTAGACTGGCCCTCCCTGCTGAATTGCAAAACCAGTCCTATAAATGCAGAAAGGCAAAAGGGTATTGATGGATTCTAGAAAAGGTGGAGCTGGAGATGACTTTCTAATTGTTTGTTAATTTAAAGCATTTATACCCTGATCTTTGACCAGAAAGACTGGTTAAAGATTTACATAGCAATAAAAACAAGGCATTGCCTGTTCTCAGGCTAACGATGTAAAAAGACATGACAGAAAAGGAAAGAAGAATGGGGAGGAAAAGGAAAGATAGAAAAAACTCCCTCAGCCCCCAATTCTTAATGATGCATGGTTCTTGTAATGACTGTAATGCAGGTGGGTGTTGATGGTTGTCTTCCCATGACCAGCTGGAATGGAAAAAGTTCAAAGAGAGGAGCAGCCAAAAATTGCTCATCTCTCAGCTGAGTTGATGGAGTTGCCCTGCATCCTACCCTTCCCTCTTCTCCATCCTGATGGAATGGCTGCAGGATGGCAGATGGGGGTGGGGAGGCCTAAAGCCCTGATGAAACCAGTGTTTGCTTCTAGTTTGCGGTTGCTTAACAGCTGCTTGATCATTTGTGTTTATTTTTGAAAGTTTTTTTCCCTTCCTTTTTTTTAACCCCTTCTCCATAGACTGGCTCCAGAGCCCTGAAGCAGACCCTGCAAATTGTGGGCGCTTTCCACGACATTATTTCATACGTTCTCAGCTTTGCTCAACTAGGAAGTGCACCAGGCTGCTTTGATTACCTGTGTTCTTCTGACCATCTCACTGCAGACTGGGGAGGGACTGAGCAGATTGGTTAGTAGTGGTTGCTCTGTCGTTAAAACCAAGAGTGGGTATAATGGCAGATTTTAGATGCCATGTTCAAAATAATACATGTTTATGCTCAACTGTTGCCCTTTAAAAGGTAACGGATAGATATAAATAAATTCAAATGAAAAAGTCTAACTAGCTTTTCAAATATTTCCTCAAACCATACTGGGTAGTGATCCCATCATGTTGTGAGGAAAGGCTGGCCTTTCTCTCTCAGTTGACGTAATTCATTTATGGTAAATATTCTGATTTATTTGTTCCTTGGGCTTTGCTGCTCACTAAGGCTGCAACCTGAAATCATTGAAACTGATTAAACTTCTGATAAAACTGTCTTGGGATGGCTTATCAGGTGTATCCATTGGGATTTGCTTCTGAAGAAGAAATGCCCTGAAGCAAAAGATGGACAAGATAACTTTTTGTCCCAGATCTTTCCCTATATTTGAGGCCATAAAAACATGTATAACCCCTACTCTAATGAAAAGATCTCTTTAAATATTACTCTAAAAAGTACTTTACATTGGGCTTGATCTTTATCATACTTAGAGTAGACCCATTGAAATCAATGTGACAATTTTAGATCCCATCAATTTCAATGGGTCTACTCTAAATATGAATCAAATCCTTAGCAATTATACATATTTGGATCTTGTTCACCAGCTAAATTAACTGCAAAAAAAATTAAGAGTAAATCTATTTAAGTAGGAATAAAACATGAAAAAAAATCAGAACAAAAGAATAATGAAGTTGAAAATAGCGGAGGGGAAAAAGATTTATCACAGCAATCCTATATGTTTACTCAGAAGTAAGTCCCACAATTACAGTGGAACTTACTCTTAGGAAAGTGTACATAGTATTGCAGCCTTAGAAATCTAAATGTGGAATTTAGTGATACGTCTATTGATGATGGCCAAACATCTTGTTCTTAATTTTTGTTAATAGGTGTATTATGCTGTAATAAGGGAGATGCCGTTCTTGCAGCATTTAATATTCTTGGGGGAATAAGAAACAAGAGCATTTGAGCAGCCTGGGTCAGGAAGACCCGAGTTGCAAAATGATGGGCCTATGCGTACAGGTGTGCTCTTCAGGCGTATCCTTTTATGACCAGAGCTGTCCTAGGACAGCTATGGATAAGCCAGAATGCAGCAGGATAATCAATAAATTACATAACATTCTGGTTTGCAACAAGGTGGAATAGAGCACTATTTGAATAGTTCCATAGGACTTCATGCTTGGACTGGTACTGATTTGTTGGTAGCTGATGATAAGTTGGGATGTATCTCAGTGCTCTCTAGAATGGGAGGTTGGTACATTTTTCCAGGGATGCTTCCTGCTGAGGCTTTTAGAACACCTTCACTCTGCCTTATGCACGGAAGTTAACAGATGGTCCAAACTATGTTGTCTTCTCCTTGCAACCCTCCCGAGTTTCCCCACCACTTCTTTTGTCTTTTTCCTTACTGTTAAGGAAAAACAAAAGCCAGGATTGCTGCACAATGGCCCCATTCAGACAACACGCTAAACCATGCTGCTTAACCACAAAATGTTTAATGGAATGCATTGCATTCCTTTAACCATTTTGTGGTTAAGCAGCATGGTTTAGCGTGTTGTCTGAACGGGGCCATTGCCTTATGATGAGTTGTGCTAGGAGAAGAGCAGGAACTACATGGGAATATGAGATAGAGTATGTGGCCCTCTGGGGCTCACCGAATGGCCGGATTTGGTCCCCATGCAGGCCGATTTGGCTCTCAGGCCTGAGGTTCAACACCCCTGGTTTAGAAAGTGAAATATATAAGGCCAATAAATCCCAGCATTTTAAAAGTTCTTTTTCTTCTTGGATTCTAGGAATTGAACTCCAGGAATTGCAGAATAAGATAGACCATCTTCATAATCCCTCAGATCCAAATAAAGTAGCTCAGATGCTGAGCATGCATAGAGAAGTTATGTTTCTGCAGTTCGATGCAGCTGTCAGACATTCTATGCGGTAAGAGGTCACCGTGCTCATCATGTTGGCTCCTAGCTAAGAGATAAATGTATGAACTGTTGGCTTGCTGAGGTTTAGCATAGTTCAAGAATATGGATGTTGATACAAGTTGGAGGAGATGTGAAAGCAAGACTCTTACAGGTGTTAGGCTGAAACTAAACAACAGTGGAAATTCTGAGTAATACTCCCCTGATTTATTTTTAACCAAAAACAGCCATGGGAGGCTATGAATTTAATGAAATGGAAGATAAGAGTAGGGGCTACTTAACCCCTTTTCCTCTGGTTGTTTTTCCCCACTCAAAAATACTTCCTTTGTTTTCCCATTTACTAGGAAAACATACAGAAATCCACACCGTTTTTCCCCACAGCCAGAAAACTGGGGGCAGGTGGGTGGTTGAGGGCAAAAAAAATGGCTAGGGGAAAAGAGTTAAACAGTCTCTTCCCTCCGTCATTCCTCTATTTAAACTGTTGGTTTTAAAAATAAAATAGCTGGTGGGGAGGGGAGTTACACATGACTGTGTGTTTAGTTTCAGCCTAAGATTCCAAGCCTTACAGTAGCAACACCATGTGCTTGCTTGCACCTGGTGCTTTGCCTTTAATGGAAACTGACCAAAAACACACACAAAAACCAAATGTATTAATAGCAGGTTTCAGTTCTTTTGTGTTGGAACCACCTTGAAATGTCCGATCAGGGGAGACTTACATCTATTACATAAATGCAGTTTCGGATCAGGTCTGTTGTTGTTATTATATTATACCCAAGGAGGTATATAATAAAGATATTTTAATTAAATTAATGTTTTCTTCATTCATGTGTAACGCAAAGAGCATTGTTTTCCAGAATATTTCACTGAAATACATGGATTTAATATAGCTGGCCACTCATCCCTTTCAGATGATGTAATCTGCACATTATTTAACAAGGGCTTCTAAAATCATATCGCTAAGGAGAGCTTGCACATCACCTCTGTGGTGAGAAGTGTCAGTGTCACCATGGTTAAAGCTGTGGTTTAAGGTGTCTTCTGAACACAGCCCAGCTTTCTGGCTTAACCACCATGGTCTTCTGAATGGGGCCATTGTTTTTCCATGGGGATTAATGGGAACTGGGAGTTCTTTGAAGAAGGGCCCTCTAACAGAAATTTTTCAGCATCTTCAGCAGACTGGAATTTCCAGGATCTGGGGAAGAAAACTATGTCAAATTGGCCCATCCAGGGCCCATTCAGGGTAGGCATGCCTGGGCACCTGCTGAGGGCCCCCACACCAGCAGACGCTCACTGGCAAGAGCCTCCAGGCCTTGCTCTTTCTTCTTCTCTATTGCAACCTGCTTGTTCTCCTGCCTCTCTGTCTGGTCCAGAAAACCGTGCTGGTGAAGAGGAGCAGTAGTAGATGCCACTTGCTCATTGGCTCACTGGCTGTCAAGCAAGCAAGTGGTAGCAGTGATGAGAAAGAGGATGAGGTGCAATAGCAGCTGGTGACCATGGCGGTGAGAAGGTAGAAGGAGGAGGCCCATTGAGGGTGCCTTGTCCAAGTGCCCTCAGAAATGTCAAGCTGGTGCTACTAAAACACATTGAAATATGTAATGCAGATATAAAGGCCCCTAGTGCAATTATGTTTGTGGATGGATGGATGGATGGATAGATAGATAGATAGATAGATAGATAGATAGATAGATAGATAGTAAAAGGACACAATTTTATATTGCAGTATTTCAGCCTGTGGGTTTTGTAGTGGAGCACATTTATTTATTTATTTATTTATTTATCATATTTATACCCCGCTCCTCAGCCAAAAAAGGCTCTCGGAGCGGCTTACACTTAGCAAAAAAGACAGTCCCTGCCCTCAGGCTTACAGTCTAATAAAGACATGACACACAAGGAACAAGAGTTCAGGAGGGAGGGAGGTGGGGGAGGAGAGAGAGAGAGAGAGAGTCCAACAGGAGCAGGCCATGATGTTTCTTCTGCCTGCTCCTGTCCCCTCGGTCCTTCTTCTTCCCCACAAGGCCAAGATGGCAGTTTGCCCTGTGGGGGTGGGGGAAGAGTCCAACAGGAGCAGGCCATGATGTTTCTTCTGCCTGCTCCTGTCCCCTTGTTCTTTCTTCTCATTTGTCAAGGAGAAGGTTCTCCTTCAGTCAGCGAGTAAGAGGTGGATTGCTACCTTTGCCTCTCTCAGCAAAGTAGTGTTTCTCACTAAAGCAGAAACCCTGTGTTGCTTTCAGGCCAAGGATGTCATCTTACTTTTAAAAGATGGATTGATGGAGCGGTTTGAAAATCAGAGTAAATAGTTCTATCAGTATTTGCCTTTAAAGTGTGGTTTGTTTATTTTTCTGGCAACCCTCCAGAGGAGCATTTTTATCATCTGGGAACGTCTCCGCATATCAGAGCATTACAGACAACATTTGCCATGGGTTGCCTCCCATCGGTAACGCAGTTGTTGGAAGCGCATTTGCTTCCCAGCTCCATCTTCCACAGCCACTAGATCCATGTGGCCACAGAGTGAGTGAAATGGATATTGAAATATATTTCTTTTGCTGTTTTCTTCTCACTTGTACTAGCTGCAAGGGGTACAGAGTACATCGGTGAGTACATGTATGTCTCTCTTAAATGAAAAGTGCAGGCAAACTTCTAGCTCAACCTTCCGCAACCAGGGGCTCTCCAAATGCATTGGCCTGAAGCTCCCATAATTCAAATAAATGGCCATGCCGGCTGGGAATTATGGGAGTTGCAGTCCAACACACCTGGAGGACACCAGTTTGGGGAAGCCTGCTTTAGTTCTTTGTAGATGACCAACATCAACATGGCCCTGCCTTCACGGCGCTGAGTTTGCACCGCGTTCCTCCTAAACCTCACGGTTTCACTTCCGTGGGGTGGCATTGGGCAATCCCCATGCCAGGACACAGCGTGGGGTTTCCGGTGGTCATCTGGGTACTGGAGCTGCCCCCCTGCCCTCTTTCTGGCTTCCGGCAACCCATCGCTGGTTACCATTCGTCAAGACCACTCCCCAGTTCGACCGTTGAGCGAGGTCAGATGGCAGAAGAGCCGGGGTGACCTTGCTCTCAGTGAAAAAGTTGAGGTAAGTCCCCAACTTTTTTACTGCACAGCTTCGCAGAAAAGCCTCTTGGTGTCTGCGAATCTGCGGCTGTGTCGTATAATTGATGCAGCGCCAATTCGCATCTACTGTGGGACTTTGAACACATATAGACAGCCGCTACATTTCCTTGGGGTACTTTCGCACAGTTTAAAAGATGCATCACAGCTATCTCTGTTTTTCTTAGCAAGTCCTGTTTTTACCAGCAGTGCTAAACGTATGCATAATAGCAACAGTGAAAATACTGGGGTAGAATTCAGAACCATCTCAGCCTTTTAATTCTCTTGCATCATAGATCAGTTGGGAGCAAGATTAGCGCCTCTGAAAGCACTCAGCTGTCCTCCTAATGGCAGCCAGTGGTTTCCTCTCCATGACAGCTCTCACGTTTGCTATGAGTTCAAGCTGTGTTCTTGACTGCGGTTGCAAACTTTTGCAATGTGGGTGGCATGCAAAGCTGCAGTTCCTGTATACTGTGAAGCTTGATTATTCATCCCACTATGAGGTTGGAGCTGCTATGTTTAAAAGATTCTGTTGGTGACTACTAGAAGCAGGGCAATAATGTACATTGGGTAGGTGTCTAAGAAGCAGGCAACATGGTCAGCAAAATCTCATGGTCAGCTTTTCTGGACAGTACCACTTCACATTCCAAGTGGGGGATCACATTTGTGAGTGCTGTTCCATGACAATAAACTCACAGCATATATAGAAAATGGTTATTTATTTATTTACTTTTCTATATTGCCCATTAGCTGAAGCTTTCTGGGCAGTTTATAAAACTAGGTAGAGATGTAGAGAGGTTTTCCCCTAAACCTCTTAATTTTCTAGATGCAGAAATATTTTTTATTCACAGAGGAGTTTAAAAAATGTGATCTACTCAATTGAAGTCTGAAGTGGTACAATCCAGGTAGGATTCTTACCACAGCATTTTACTGAATGCGCACGTCAGCCCAGAGACATAGTAGCAATAAAGTGAACCCTAATAAAAGGTTCAGTGCCAATTAATTGCCTCCCACTGCCTTTCTACCTGCTTGAAAATCAATCCTCTAGGACCTCCATCCAATCACCAAACCCTAGAAATAGTTTCCTCTGACCTTACTGCCAATTTCTGCTTAGCAGAGACCTGTGCACACTTTCCTGTCAGTGAAGCTGCATTTAAGGATACTGGATTTATATGTGTGTGCATGCATGTGGGCGTGTGTGTGTGTGTGTGTGTTCTTGGACTCTGACGTTCAATTTCGAATACTGCAACTCTTTGTTTTAGACCCTGATGTTGTTTCCCTGGAGATCATTTCTGGCAAACCAAGGTCCATTTCCTGTCACTATTAACAACCTAAATCCCATAAACTATAGCATGCAGGTATGGTACCTCCAATATTTATTTTTGCACATCTTGAGTACATATTAAATTTACAGCAACATACAGATCATTTCAGAAATCAAATAGCTTTACATTGCTTGTGGAACAATTCTGTTATGTTACCACTGAATTTGAACAAAACAAATATTTCTTTGACTGTTGCCACTAGTGTCAAAAGGCTTATTTTCTGTACTAAATCAACCTCTTAAATAAAATAGTATTAGTTTCATTGCTTCCAATGGGCATCCCAAGGCTTTCTCAAGGTCTCTCATCTTTTCTAGTTATGTCTGTGTGGACTCAATGATGAGGATCGCAGAGCAGCTCACGGGGAGCTGATTAGGATGCATTTCATAATGGACGATGTGCTCCAGGGTCATTATGAAGTTCTGCATGATCCCAGAAAACAGCAAACATCTTCTGGAAAGGTAAAATAGATGCAGCTAGTTCAGCTTAATTAATGTGTTTAAACTCCTTAATTCTTTTTTGGATCCTGTCCTACTAATACAAGAGAGTCAAGCTACAAGTTCAACAAAATCACACGCTGCAGCTCTCACTGGAATGTACCATGTCGGAAAACTGTATGTGGGATCACATGCTGGAATGGTCCAACCTATAAAAAGTCCCTGAAAGTAGAAAGCTAGCATGTCAAGTGTCAGGCAGTGTGGCTTATATTAGTGGTGCAGTAGATGGCTATCTTGATAACATTGTAATCCCATATGTGTCTACTTAGAAGTAAGTCCCATTGGGTAAGTGTGTATAGGATTGCAGCCTCAGACTGCTAATAAATACGAGGTGGGATCCACACATAGTCATATTTAGAGTAGATCCCTGGAATCAGTGAGAGCTTTTATATTATATTTTATATTATGGTTTTATACTGTTGTTTTATACTTTGAATGTTTTTAATTTTTGTGACCCGCCCAGAGAGCTCTGGCTATTGGGCGGTATAGAAATGTAATAAATAAATAAATAAATAAATCATGGCTAACTGGAGCCCCATTGATTTGAATGGGTCTACTCTAAGTATGACTTAGGGTGCTGTCAGAAGTGTCTTTTGATTGTGCAATCACCCTGCCTCATGCACAGAGTTTTGCACGGGGTCCAAATGACATCATCATCAATTAGTAACCCTCCCATGTTTTTTCACTGCTGCTTCCATCTTTTTCCTTACAAGAAAAATATCTGTTAAGGAAGAAAATACAGAGTAGCTTCATAATGCTTTTAGTTTGGTGGTGCTGGGAGCTCTCTGTCTAGAAGCACTCAAAGATCCTGTTCAGATGACACGCTAAGCCACGGTGGTTAAACATTTTGAGCTGAACATTATGGCTTCCTAAGTATGGTGGCTACATGACCACGGTTTAAACACACTCACTAACCATTTGTTGCAAAAGGGTTAGCAGCTTAATAATGGCTTAGTGTGTTGTCTGAACTGGCCCCAAGTCTGGATCCAAACTATTATGTATCTTTTGACACTTAGGCCTAATCTACACCAAGAAGGATATTGCACTATGAAAGCGGTATGTACGTGGTATGTAAAAGGCAGGAGCCACACCAAGCAGGATATAGCGGTATATCGTATGTGTCAATGAGCCCCCACAGTTGTCAGTGCACTTCAATACTGCTATAAAGCAGTAGTGTGGCTCCTGCCTTTTAAATACCGCTTTCACATTGCTTTCATAGTGCAACATCCTGTATGGTGTAGATTAGGCCCTTACTCCCTAACAATGTTAATAGAGATTGTAGTAAGTTAGATACAGATTTTATATGTTTTAAACGTATGTTCAGTTGTGTTTTCAAAGTCTGTGACATTGGCAAACTGTGTCATCTGTAGCTGTCTTTAATGTGTTCTGACTTTTAACGTTCTGTTTCTAAAATCATTCTGTGATCTTCCATTTCTGATAATAATTTCAGGAGAATTCAGCGACCATAGCTGAAGCAAGCAGAAGGCTTCCACAAGCCCCGCTGGAGCTGCCTGACTCAGTGGCCTCAAGTGCTTTGCAGAGATCTTACCTTATCCTATGGAAGCAACTGGAAATGTTAAAGGCAGAATGGGGAAGGCTTAAACTGAAAGTTGAGGATATCAATACAGTTCCTCTCTACAAGCAATTTTCTGAACTATATGGGTAAGTTACATTCTGGTATGAAATTGTTACAGATTTGGAATTGCCATCAAGTGAGCAGATGACGAGCTAAATAAAACAACATGACTTTTAATGCTTATTCATTTTCCTGGGCTTCCTTTTTTTAATATAAATTTGACTTTCACAAGTTAAAATAAGATTGATAACAAGCACAGCATTTCAAAGTAATGTCTATAAAAAGATATAAGGAAAGGATCAGAAGGCTTTCCTTTCCTTTTCTTGGGCTTTGTTCATGACAACATAAGCCAAGCACAGAGCACTAAACTAATAAAACACGCAGAAAACAGGAATCCATCCCACCACACCCACCCTGCCCACAGTACATTATGGTGACTAAGTTTTTATATAGTATGATTCATATGGAGAATATTTTACAGTCTTTATTCCATTCATCCTTACAGCAACCCCACAAGCTGTGTAACAGAGAGTGACCTGCTTAAGGTCAAACACTGAATCCTTCCCCAATTTGGTACCCTCCAGATATGTTGGACTATAATACCCATCATCCCTAGCCACCTGACTATTGTAGTCCAACACATCTGGACGGCATCAGGTTGGGGAAGGTTGCCATAGGTGATGTGATATTTGAACCCAGGCCTCAGGGTTGTCAGTGCAGGAAATCACACTAGTCTACCTCATTCTCAAACAAAATGTTCTATCTTCTGTCCCACATACATGCGTGTGCACAAACACACATCTCTTTCTTCCTGTTTCATTCACCCTCTTCCTCCATCTCCTGCTTTTCAGGAATTCCAGACTCCAATCTTTTTACCTCTGTTTCATCTCTCCTTCTCTCCTGCATTCTAGGTTCCTTTTTAATTGGCTGTACTAGGAGTAAAGGGTATTCATTGAGGATGCAAAATAAATGGACAAATGAATATTTTTCAAAAGAAATTATGTGTGAATGTGTACAATATCTGCACCTCTGCATTTTTCTAGTGCTGAAGTTCTGTACCCTGCTATGAGATCTATTGCCAGACATAGGGGTATAGAAGATGAATTCGATGAATTTGGAGCTTCATCTCAATGTATACTTTCCCCTAAAGAAGCTTCAGAAGTTGAGATAAAAACACACCAGGTAAAGCAGACCTAATAAGCAGAGCAGAATACTAAAAGATATTAACGTTATCTGTTAAAAGTACGGAAAATGTATGTTCTGTAATATATTAGAATAAATCCATGCCTTGCCAAACTCTTTGTATTTGGATTTCCATATAAATGTCTAAAATGATAACAGTTACTATTATTTCATATTTTTTCTCCAAGGGGCTCAAGGCATACTCTTTTTTCAGATGGTTCATGTAGATCTTGTAATGGGCGCCATCTTGGAAGAGCCATTTTCTACTGAGCAAGAATGAAGAGAGAATCCCTCTTCTAAGCTGGTGCCTCCCATTTGCAGTATTTATATGTACTTACATTAAAAATAATTAGTATATTTTTAAGTATAGCCTTATTTAATTGGGATGTTTATTTAATTGATTAAAGGTTTTTTAATCAATTAATCCAGCCGATTTGTTGATTGTATATATACAAGCATATTTGATTTGTCCCTTACTTTACTTCTTTTTTTTTTTTTTGAAATCTAAAGTGGCCCCTGTACATTGTGAAGTAACTGGACTACTGAATGGTAAAGATAGTTACAGTATGCAAACTATTTTTTGCTTTTTGATCCTAGCTACAAAAACTATTGGAAAGTCTAGAAATACACATGATCCATGATGTACAAAAGAAAATTAACAAAGAGATAACACTAGTTATATCGGAAAAAACAAGAGAAGAGAGGAACCTCCCTACAGGTAACAATTGAACATGTTTACTGTCTAGGGATGCTTCCAGATGGAAGGCTCCTGGCACTACCACTCAGCAAGCATTGTGCAGCAACTCCATCTTTCTTTTCCTTAATGGAAGAGAAAGGAAATGGTGGGAAGACACAGGAGGGTTATGAGCAGATGACATCATCTGAACCCCCGTTATATTCTGTGAATGAGGCAGGGAGATTGTGCCATAAAAGCCTCATTTGAAAGCATTTCTAAAGGATACCATGGGAGACATCCTGGCCATTCACAACGTCATGTAATTGAACCACAAACTTCCGTGAGTGGCCAATCATGAGCATGCAATAAATTGTTAATGTGAAGAAGCACACTATATCAAGACCACTTATAATAATTCCATATATCATCAGACTGGGTGGGAAGCCATCGGCAGGCAACAGCTCATGGCACAGAGGAGAAGACTTCCTTCACAGCACTGTCTCCAAACAGGGTGCCACTGAGGAAGTTATCGCTCTTGATTTGTGTGTTAGAGAAGACAAAGGTTTGTCATCCAGAAAGATCTGACACCTTCCCATTCTCTGCACCTACCTCTGGAAGGTAGGGGTGAAATGTGACATTGGGGAGGGGGTGCAGTGGAAGAGAGGAATGATCAAAAATCAGGTGCGGCTCTGCCCAGTTTGGGACAATTCTCTTCTCTCCTAGGAGCCTCCTGCATGGAAGGCGCCCTAACTGCTCAGACAGGCAAGTTAGCTACAGGGGGTAGGAATGGATAGGAAAATTTCCTTCCAGAAAATTCCTCACTTCTCTTAGGATGCAACCCACAATCATTTCCCAGGAGAATATTATTTTACTCTCTTAGCATTCTGCTTGTGCCAGCTGCATCCAGTGCTATCTTTAGCCCCATATTGGGAAATGGTGGCAGGTGGTGGGAGAGGTTTGTGATGTGAACACAATGACATTAGCACAGCAACCATCCCCACAACAAAACATGTGCAACGGTTTTGCTTGCTGGAGTATGAAACACAGTTTCCCAGCAGTTGCATTTAATTGTTGCAACTCTTCCAGTTTTCATTTTAAGTTTTGCAATGATGGAGAGAGTCTGTTTCATGTGTGCTATGCATTAAAATCTTGCCCTATGTCCATGAGGAAAAAAATCTTGTACATTGCACTTGGCAATCAAGTTAGATCCACAACTATCAGTGGATATAACCCTCAGTTCCTGGTGCGACAGGGCCAAACCAGAAGTTCCTTTTCTTGTGCAACCATGACTGTTTTTTTATTTCAATTTAATACTTAGCATGGGGAGAGAGCACAGAATCATAGAATTGTGGAGTTGGAAGGGACCACACACATCATCTAGGCAGGGTCTACACTACTGCTTTAAAATGGCTTATAACAGTAGTGACAGCTGTTGGGGCCTAGAACACGCTCCACATAGAGTTTTCAAACCATTTTCAAAGTGTCATATCCTGCTTGGGGTAGATCTGGCCCTAGTCCAATCCTCTGCAGTGTGCAGGAAAACTAATTAAACCATCCATGAGAGGTGGCTTTCCAGCCTCTTCTCAAAAACCTCCCGAGATAGGGAACCCACAACCTCTATAGGTAGACTGCTCCACTGTTGTAGAAATCTTATTGTCAGAAGTTTTTTCTTATATTTAATTGGAATCTAGGTAGCTGTAACTTATACCCATTATTTGGGGTCCTAATTTCTGTAGCCATGGAAAATAGTTCTTGACCATTTTCGTTTTACCTGAACATTGCTAACACATCTCCCCTCAGACTTCTTTTCTCCAGCCTGGACATCCCACGTTCCTTCAACCTGTCCTCATAGGGCATGTCCTCAAGTCTCTGTATCATCTTCGTTGCTCTCCTCTGAACATCCACAATGCTAGGGGAGAGGAGGTTTAACCCTTCTCTCCCAGCCACAATCCCAATGAAAATCATCTCCCATACGATAATTAGTGCCAATGGAACTATTTATTTAGCTCTAAATTAAATTGTACAGGGATGGGTGGTTGATTTTTGTTGTGTATGAGTATTATATATTTTTAGAAACCCCAGGCATGTAATAAAAGTAATAGCTGGTTTGGCTCTAAGACTGCCATGTCCTGTTAACCTGAAGATTGCTGATGAAGATCTTTTCCCTGTTCTTTCAGAGCTCTGGAGGCATAATAGCATGCAAGAAATCTTCTCTGTCACAAGGCCAGAAGTAGCTGAGTCATTTATACAGAGGTTAATGGAAAATCACAGAGAGACTGATGCAGAGGTATGTATAAAATCAACCCTGCGTGATGGAGACTCTCGAGGGTCATCTTTGGGATTTGTCTTTTCCCATGCCTGCTCTCTGACATCTTTAAGTCAGGATAGGACCTGAGACTTGAACACCGGTGCCCTGGCACCAGTGAACTGTGGAGGGAGCACTAGAACAAGGACAGGGATCCCCTGGCCTGTGGTATCCCCTTTGCCCACCCCTCACCCCATGCTGCAGTTTGGCTCTTTTAAACACCTCCATTAGCACTGGTGGAATGCTTTAAAAAATCAACTTGCTGCACATTTTCGAGGAGGAGGTGGAGGTGTTGCTGGGAGTGACCGGCAAACTCTCCCTTGCCTGAATGTTGCAATTCTTTCCCAGGCACTCCTTGCACTGCAATTAGGTTTTTAAAAATGTTATGAGCATTCAAAAATGTTCAGGGGGAGTTGGGTGGGAGTGTGTGTGTATGCATGAAAGAGTGTGGGGGGGTGACATTGCACTCTTTTTGAGGGGGACCCCCCCCCCGGGTCCTGTATCTCCTGGAAGGTTCCCCAATGGGGAACATAGCCTCAAGCTGGGGGGGGGGAATCTCCATGCCTGCACTAGAAACGAATAGATTTGCCTTTGTGTCCTTTTGGAAACTGACACTTTTATTTTCTGGAACCATGTTTTCCCCCGCAGATTGCCTTTCAAAAAGACCACTTACAAAAATGCCTCACTGCTCTAGGTTGTGACATCATGGCAAGAGAACGCAGCAACTTTGAAACCTACTCCATGTTTTATGAAAATATACTCCATCAGCAACATCAGCTACTCTATCAGAAAGAACAAGTATTTCTCATGTTTTTGGTTCAGTGGTGGGGAAAGGGGGGGCATGTGTTGCATTGATTTTTTGCTCTGGAAGTTGTTTACATGTTGCTCTACCAAACAAGTTAAAATATAGATGGTAGAGACTTTTAATGGAGAAACTAGCTGAAAAATGCTTTGTAACTCAATTTCAGGAAATGCACACCATGGAAAACAAGGGAGGAAATTCCGAGCTGGCTCTTAGTCAGGTTAGTGGTGGTAACTTTACTGTTTTTATTCAGGTAGCCCCAGGAATGTCTTTCAGCATTTGTCTTCGGTTGAGAAACTGAGATGCATGGATTTGTAAGTAGTCCTCATTACATTTTCTCTCCTTTCGATAGGTAGCAGAACTGAGCCATGAGATGATTATGGAAGTAACCGCTCTACGAACCAGACTTGCTGATTTACAAGAAGAAGCTCAGATTCGCAACGAGAAGATAAGAAAAGACGTGAAGGAAGAGTATGAAGCATTAGTGCAAAACATGTTTATGATGTGCCTGCAGCTAAAAGTAGGTACAGAAAACACATGTGGATGCAAAATACAGGGAAATGTATTATATCACTCCATTGCTTATTCATAAATGGGCTGGACAAGGGGCATAAATTAGGCAAGTGTTTGCTGGGTTTCTCTAGAATTCTCCTTGGAGTTTCCAAGCCTTCCACCAAGATGTGAACAATAAAAGGTCTGGTGCACAATCCACAAAGCTTTAATCAGTAAATAGGCGTCTCATCACACCTATGGAGAGTGTGAATGCTAGGAGCTGTCCTCTTAGCTTAATTAGCCTAACAAAGCAAGGCAGTTGCCTATCAACAGGCTTTTACTGACTCCTTTCTTCAGGGAAGGTCTTTGAGTTGAAACTGCTGGTGAGTGGCTACCCTAATGGACCTCCTCCCATCTCCTCTCAACTCCACCTGCTTGACCCTGCAGTGGACTCTGGAATCCCTGAACTCCAATGTTCCCTCCCTCTCTGAGAAAAACTGAGTTCCTGGGGATGCAAGGGCATCCTTTCCGATAAGCTCCTGGGAAATTCATCCTTGACTCCCAAAGAGTCTTGGAGAATCTCCTCCCCTGCTTCCTGTCTAGGCTGATGTACTTCTGGTTCTGCTGCTTCTTCAGTCTCTGAGTCCAATTCAGTCCCCGAAACCCAGTCCCCACACTAGGAAGAATGGGCCTGAAGCTGACATTCCATGTAGCCTAGGCTATGTCCATGAGAATACAATATGAGCAATTGTTATTGTCATGATTATAGTGGCTTGGTTTCTTGTTGCAAGAGTCTTTGGGTTTTACAAGGCCAGGGCTCTACATCCTTAGAGCGCAAAGAGTATTAGAGCTAGGCTGGTCCGTAGGCAAAGGTGGGCTGGGGTGTGTGTGTCCTGCCCCCCTAAATTTTCTCTGTCCCCTACATTTTTTTTACAATTAAATACAAATTGTTTACAATTTTGTTCTTAAAAGGCCTGCAAATGAGGTGAACTGCCTCCTTACTCTTTTGAAAAAAACACCTACCTAACTTTTAGACTCGCTACAAGCCCTTAGCCAGGCCCCTCTGAATGGTTATATGAATGTGACTCCTAGAAGCAGTAACCTCTTGGCCTTTCCAATATTTCTTTAGCACAAAAGAAAATGGTGTCAAGAGACCCAGGTTTTTTTCTTGAGAGTAGCACTTTCATTGAAAAGAATTCTCATTGACTGTGTTCAGACGACACGATAAACAGCAGTGGGTTAAATAGTCAACAGTTGGTTATTGTGTCACTTTTCACACCATAGTTGGTTATTCGGCTGAAATAACCAAAGCAAATAACCAATGCTGTGCAGAGTTCATTATTTGAACAACCGTTGGTTACCATTGACTACTTTGTCACACACATTTGGTTATTTTCCATGCCTACAGAGTCGCCTGGCAAGAGTGACTAAAGCGGCAGCTGCCACTCTAATCCAGCCGGCAGAACTTGTAATAGTTGATGGGATCCAGTGGGAGGACTAAGGGGGGAGAGAAAGGTCAGGGAATGTTGTCAATCAAACACACCATTGACTAATATTCAACTCGACGCTGGCTTTAATCCACATCACAGTTGATTACAGTTGTGTGAAAAAGAAAGTACACCCTCTTGGAATTGTATGATTTTACATATCAGGACATAATAACAATCATCTGTTCCTTAGCAGGTCTAAAAATTAGGTCAATACAACCTCAGATGAACAACAACACATGACATATTACACCGTGTCATGATTTATTTAACAGAAATAAAGCCAAAATGGAGAAGCCATGTGTGAAAAAGTAAGTACACCCTTACTGCTTCCATACGAATTAAGATGCTAAGTAGCAGACAGGTCCTGCTAACCAAATGCCCATGATTAATTGATCATCAGCAAGTATGACCACCTCTATAAAAGCCAAAGTTTTTTCAGTTTGCTGGTCTGGAGCATCCAGGTGTGTGTTAACACAATGCCAAGGAGGAAAGACATCAGCAATGACCTTAGAGAAGCAATTGCTGCTTCCCATCAATCTGGGAAGGGTTATAAGGCCATTTCCAAACAATTTAAAGTCCATCATTCTACAGTGAGAAAGATGATTCAAAAGTGGAAAACATTCAAGACTGTTGCCAATCTTCCCAGGAGAGGATGTCCCAGCAAAATTACCCCAAGGTCAGACCGTGCAATGCTCAGAGAAATTGCAAAAACCCCAAAGGTTACATCTCAGACTCTACAGGCCTCAGTGAGCATGTTAAATGTTAAAGTTCAAGACAGTGCAATTAGAAAAAGACTGAACAAGTATGGTTTGTTTGGAAGGGTTGCCAGAAGAAAGCCTCTTCTCTCTAAAAAGAACGTGGCAGCATGGCTTAGGTTTGCAAAGTTGCATCTGAACAAACCACAAGACTTCTGGAACAATGTCCTTTGGAGAGACAAGACGAAAGTGGAGATGTTTGGCCATAATGCACAGCGCCACGTTTGGCGAAAACCAAACACAGCATATCAGCACAAACACCTCATACCAACTGTCAAGTACGGTGGTGGAGGGATGATGATTTGGGCTTGTTTTGCAGCCACAGGACCTGGGAACCTTGCAGTCGACCATGAACTCCTCTGTATACCAAAGTATTCTAGAGTCAAATGTGAGGCCATCTGTCCGACAGCTAAAACTTGTCCGAAATTGGGTCATGCAGCAGGACAATGATCCCAAGCACACCAGCAAATCTACAACAGAATGGCTGAAAAAGAAAAGAATCAAGGTGTTGCAATGGCCCAGTCAAAGTCCAGACCTCAACCTGATTGAAATGCTGTGGCGGGACCTTAAGAGAGCTGTGCAGAAACAAATGCCCTCAAACCTCAATGAACTGAAGCAACGTTGTAAAGAAGAGTGGGCCAAAATTCCTCCACAACGATGTGAGAGACTGATAAAGTCATACAGAAAACAATTACTTCAAGTTATTGCTGCTAAAGGTGGTTCTACAAGCTATTGAATCATAAGGTGTACTTACTTTTTCACACATGGCTTCTCCATTTTGGCTTTATTTCTGTTAAATAAATCATGACATGGTGTAATATGTCATGTGTTGTTGTTCATCTGAGGTTGTATTGACCTAATTTTTAGACCTGCTAAGGAACAGATGATTGTTATTATGTCCTGATATGTAAAATCATACAATTCCAAGAGGGTGTACTTTCTTTTTCACACGACTGTATAATCATGTCGTGAGGGGAGTACCCCCTCGATAATCCACCGTGGAGTTGATTATTAACCCACCATTGACTATTTTGTTTTCCGAACACAGCCATTGTTTCAGAAATCTACTATTTTGTTACAGGGAAAATAACGAAGCCCATGTTTATATTTATATTTATTGTCTTTTATTTATTTAAAAAATTAAAAGCCACCTTTCAGGGCAGTTTACAATACTCTAAAACACATAAAAATACAACAATTATGATTTTGACATTTAGAACATAATTAAGACCACCACAGCTAAGGGTTGCTTCCCCCTAGAATAGAGCACAATTTAACCAAATGCAGGCTGGAATAAAAACTTTTTTTAAAAAAAAAGCACCAGTGATGATGCCATACACATCTCCTTGGCTAGGGAATTCCAAAGGGCCACCACAGATAGAGCTCTGTATCCGTTACCCACCGTCCTGAAAGTGCTTTCTGGTGGCCAGAAAGCAGAGCTTCCGACACTGATCTTAATGGGTGGGCAGTCCTTTAGATAATCTAAACTCCAAACCTTGAACTGGACCCAGAAGGGAATAGGCAGCCAACGTAACATTACAGAATAGGTGTAATATGACCCATATGCCTTGTCAGTTCAGTAATATCCTGAGAACACATTAGATAGATGCCACTTTCTGTATCTTTAAAGAAATATTTTGTTAATCTTTAAAAGCTGAACAGTTTCCCCCCAACCATCTGGGGATCAAAGCATGCATCTAGCCATTTAACTTTTTAAAAAAAGAAGAAAATGCAGTGGGTGGGGGAAAACAACAAATCCCAGTAAAACCCACCCAGCCTCCCTATGTCATGTCCCACCATGTCACTGACCTTTTCTTCATTTCCATTAGATTTTGTTTGATATCAGATTGCCAGCATATACACACACAAAGTGAAAACGAAGCGTTGATGCCATGTTTGCCTGTCTGCTTAGTGAAATTGAGACATCTCCACAGCATGGAGAAATCTGTGTTAATTTAATTTTCTCATATAGAAGACCAAAAAATGGAATTGATGAAGTATTCACAAAACATGGGTGGGATTTATATAATAATTTATATTTTTAGAAATCAGGGGATTCTACATTTGTTTTTAAATCTGGATTTATTTATTTATTTAGAATGGCACGCTTCATAGATTTTAAATGAAACATAAAATGTTGTCTTTTCGTTGTGGCTGCAGGGGAAGGTGGATGAATATCGCCTAGGCATGAGCCATCGCATTTTAGAGATAATCAGTGAAGTGAGAAGAGAAGGGGTAGACAAAATGATTGACTTGAAGAAAAAGTTTGGCTCCACGAAAGACAATGATGCACTCGAAGAACATTTGAGTCAAGTAGGTTGACATGTAGGAAAGGTCTTATAATTTGTTTTCGTTTTTCCTAGAAAAGGAATGGCCAGACACATTTCAGGATAGATCCAACAGCAAAAGAACTTGGAAGAGCACCTTCTTGATGCTATCATCTAGCTAATTTTAAGGTGTTTTTTAAAAAATACATAAACAATGGCTTGGTTTCTAAGAACCATAAATGCAAGAATACTCACAGGCCTGGTTCAGACAACATGTTAAACCATTCTGCTTAACCACAAAATGGTTAACGTAATGCATTGACGTTAATGCATTCCATTAACCATTTTGTGGTTAAGCAGCATGGTTTAGCGTGTTGTCTGAACCAGGCCACAGAAGGGAACTTTCACATCCCTTCCTATAACCCCCTGCAAAACATCTCTGGAGGTTCAGGGGGCTATGCTGAACAGTGTGGGCTTGGAAAAGGGCTGGGGAATTTCTCAAAATTGACTTTGCTTCTAGATATCCAGGTAGTGTCTATCACTAGAACTGTCCCTCCCCCACTTTGGCTGGGGGGGGGGGCTGTCTAAATGCTCAGAAAACCCCATGTGTGTTTGTGTGTGTGGTGGTGTGGCGTCGATTATACAACGGAGCAGCAATCGCACACCCATCCCGGGGCTTTCTGCCAAAGCTGAGAGTAAGGCGAGGACACACAAGATAATGTCAAGACAGCCCCTAAGCCTCACCCCGGAGTTGCAGTGGCGTGGCAGGGTGGATGGCAACCTCAGATTGGTTGCCATCCCCCCAGGCAGAGGACAGGAGATGTGACTGGCACCGGAAACCCCGCGCTTTCCTTGCGGCATCAAGATTGCCCCCCACCCCAGCAGCGAAAGCGCAGGGTGTTGTATAGTTGCCGCCATAAAGACAGCCCCTGGTTCACTAATTCCATTCTCTCCTAAAAAGGAAAGATCATACCATAGTCATACCTGCCTTTTTTTGACTGAGGTAAGGTTGGCATCCACAAGAAGCAGAGCAAACATAGAACTTCTCTCTAGATGAGGCTGTTTAACCACTGCTACTCCTTTGGTTTCATTGCAGAATTAAGATCTGAGCTCTATGTGTAGTTAGTTTCTTTTCCTCCTCAGCTGGCTGGGGAATGCTGGGAGTTGCAAGACTTTCTTCAATCGAAACCTGCATAGGATGTTGCCCCTATTGTGCAATTCTATGGAAGTTACTCAGAAGTAAATCTTATTGAGTTCCATAGTACTTACTCCCAGGTGAGGGTGTGTAGGATTGCAGCCTTAAATGTTTTCCTCACATTGGTCTGTGAGAAAATACCTAAATGCTAACTCTTCAGCTTGTTATCATAAAGCAGATGTTCTAAAAGATAAATATAGCACAGATGAAAGAAAGAGCTCATATATCAGACTTAACCCAGAGCTGGAGGAACAAAACCCATCATAAATTAAATCCATGCGTCACTGTGGGCAAAGCTGTAATGCAAATATAAAATGTTCAGAGCCAAGCGCCATATGATAAGCCAAAGCCACTAAGTTGGATAACTCGGAATACCCACAAAGTGAGTATTTTGATTTCAGTTAAGGGTGCAGTATTACTGATGTGCAAGTTTACACTTTCTGCTAAGTGTTCACATCGTTCCTCACAATTACAGAAGCTAAGGCTTGTTCTTCAAGCTGCATAGTCAAAAAGCAATTGGCGAGCTGGTGTGTTTACCAGATCCTTCCCTTGACAGGAATTATCTGCCGTTTGTTAGCAGGGGCAGATGCAGGAGTTACGGGATGAAAACAGCCGGTTGGGGGAGTTGGTTTGCAAACTGAAGACCATGAGCTGCTGGAAAGAAACAGTGCAAAAAGCACATCTGTCAGCCGTGTTGAGAGAAGTGGAGAAGGTGAGAGCTCTGGTCTCTTTAGTCAAGAAGTTGGAATAAAGTCATTCTAAATCACGAACATAAAAAGTTACTGGTTTCGAAAGTCATGGGGCCAATGGGTTCAGCCATTTACACTTGGGTAGCCAAAGTCATACCAGTGAGTGAGTGTGTGTATGCATAGTCAATTGCATCCTTCTAAATTAGAATAGTCTTATTCAAATCTGAACTGATGGAAAATTTGACCTTTTATATAGAAGTCCCAAGGCCAGTTTTTATTGATTGGTTGATTTAATTTATGTTTTATATTTCTATACCACTCATTGGTGTAGAAATTATCTCTGGACGGTTCACAAAACACATCTTAAAACCATTAAATACAGTAATGTAAAACATAATATAAAAACCATACTTTTAAAACAATAAATCTGAAGGAAGGAAAGGAAAGGAACCTCTCATGCAAGCACTGAGTCACTACTGACTCTTGGAGGGATGCCAGCTTTCGCTGATGTTTTCTTGGCAGGCCTTATAGCGGGGTGGTTTGCCATTGCCTTCCCCAGCCCTTATTACCTTTCCCCTAGCTAGCTGGGTACTCGTTTTACCGACCTCGGGAGGATGGAAGGCTGAGTCGACCTGAGCCGGCTGCCTGAAACTAGCTTCCGCTGGGATCGAACTCAGGCCGTGGGGAGAGTTTCAGCTGCAGAAACTGCTGCTTTACCGCTCTACACCACACGAGGCTCTTATAAAAATATAAAAATCTGAAGGAGGAACCAAGATAAAACCCAGCAGCAGTGCAAAGTTCTAAAACGACTAAACTTTTAAAATTGAAGGGCTAAGCTACCTGGGAAAATAAAAAGGTCTTTACCTGATGCTGAAGGGAGCACAATGTATGTGCTGGGCAAGCCTCTTTGGGAGGCCATTCCACAAACCAGGGTGCCACCACTGAAAAGGCCCTCTCCTTAGTAGCCACCCATCTCACCTCACCTCATTCAGTGGAAGCACAAAGAGAAGGGCCTCTGAAGATGATGTTAGGGTCTGGGCAGGTATATATGGACCCTAATCTCTGAGCCATCAAGATTGCATGCACCATGTGCAACTTGTATAGATCAATTCATATGACCAAGAGTATATATAGGATTCCCTTTATTTGCAGAAAATTTGCTTTGAAAATTTGATTTTCAGGTATACCACAACAGATTCCAATTAAAGAAAAAAATTAATAATTGTACTTGTAGCCTGGCTACCCACAAGTTAGCCACCAAGTATAGAGGTTTGCTGGTGTGTGTGTGTGTGTGTGTGTGTGTATGAAGTAGAACTCAAAGTCTCTTTCCCTGTCAGTTGTATTTTGATATGGTAAGGTATGAGATAGATGAGTAGATTCGGCTTTTGTCTTTTCTCCTTTCTCCTGTGGTGGTTGAAGTAGTCACATGACTATACAGATCTTGATTTGTCATACAATATCAAAGCTTCCAAAAATAATCTGGGCACCAAATGGTATAGCTAATTGTAGCCACATGATGCAAAATCAGAAGTTTGACATGTTCTGTAGTTGTGAAGTGACCATTTCATTGCCCATACATTAAAGGGAGCTTGTCACTTAAAAATGGCTGTGAGAATCAATCCTTCAACCAAAGACAGGGAAAATATATTGTACATGGAATAGTATGTGATTATCTTTCACTGGCCATCAACATTTCCAAACAAACAAACCCTGTAACATATCAGGAGCATTAAGAAATTAAAGCAGAAAAAGTGAGGCCTTTTTTTTCATGATAAAGGGCATAAATGTCACTAATACATATTTTGCGGGACACTTGTTCATCAGCAATCTGAGGCAACTTTTGCAAAACTGTTTGTGGTCTGATTCTGTGCCTCACATCCGACTAAATCCTTCACATTCACAGGAGGCCATTCAAAATAAAAAAGAACGTCTGAAATCCAAGATGATATGTGAACAAGAGGCAGTTTTATTTCATAAGCAACTAAGGGCTGCAAGGAAAGCCTTGGTGCAGACTCAGGCAGAGAATAAAAAGCTGAGGCGACAGCTAGACAAACAGGTACATTCCTAAGCTCTGCTGCAAAGGAAATTCTCTTTCTCTTGTAGTTCTACTGAATCCAATACAGTTTTCTTTGCTGTTTCCTCATACGATAACTTGTGTTTATTCTTGCTATACTGCATTCCTTTCTATAGCATGTCCATATCATTCCCTATATTTTAAAAGTTCAGGTGTCAGGGAGAGGCTCTGCACCATCCATGCACAAGAGGAAGAATTGCAGAAATACAACAAATCATTTTGATGTTGTTGTGTTGTGAATACCATTATATATATATATATATATATATATATATATATATATATATATATAATGTTGTGAATACCATTAAAGTATTCAGTGCTCACTGAACATGGAGTCACTTGGAAAAAGCAAACAGTGAGTGGAAATAAAAGGTCTGGCTGGAAGTTACTGGTGATGGAGGGCGTGGTTGTGGCAGTTTGAAAAGCTTCAGTGTCCTTTGCGCTCATACTGCAAAGGACACTGGGATACTGGGTGGAGCATTCGGAGGACCCGGGAGCACAGCTGGACGGTTTGTGGTTAGCATGTGGTTTAGGAAACGAGGAAATGAGCTGGGCTTTCAGTGTTGTGTACAACAGCACAGCATGTGGTTTGTGCAAACATAGAACCAGAGTTTCGCTCACCACAGTCCCTGAAATGTCGTCTGAACAGGGCCAATGTGTTTACAAATCTTTACACGCACAGGGACACTTGCTACAGGAAGCAGAACATAAGATGAATCGAGACGTTCTCAAAAGACAGCAACTAGATCAGATTAAGACAGCAAACTTGGAAAGGATGCTGGAAAACCTTGCAGAGAGAGAACTGAGACTGCAATGCCTGACAGAGGAAGCTGAGAAATCGTCTAAGATAAGGCAGCTTCAGGAGAAAAAAGTTAAAAAAGAAATCCAGCAAGTAAGCTTATACATTCATATTTTCAGTATCCCATGTGTTGAAAAGGTTCTGTACATCAGAATATGTATTTCATGTATTGATAGGTAAGAAGCCAGATGTCCCAGGAACGCAGTTTAAAACTGAATGCTTTCCAGAGGGTGGATGAGCTGCAGTGTCAGCTTTATGACTTGGAAGCTGTGACATCCCAGAGAACTTCCCCTGCAGGTACAAAGCTAGTTGTTTTTTTAAAAAAATATATATTATTGTATTGAATTTAACAGCAACACCAAACATAGCAATAATACAAACATATAGCTGGCTATGTGACATGCAGCTGCACATACATTTGGCATTTTTAAAAATAAATCAAAACCAGCCATGGGAGCCTGCAGTTTTGAGGCAGGGCAAACATACATGCAGCTGCAATATTGAGTTACGGAGGCTCAGGTTTAGGGAGAGGCTATTACATTATTGCTGTCTTGATGGTCCTTGTCTGGATATCCTTTTTTTTAAATGATAAAAATCTTTACTGCCCAAATTGTAGCCATTTAGATATGCCCACAAAACAGTTACGTATTTGTTTCACCTTGGAACAGTTTTTCTAGGGAACTTAAGTGAAGGTATGGGAGCTTCTTATCTCATTTTAAAGGGATGCAAAAAACCATTTTTTAAAAACAGAGAAATCATATTTCCTGTTTAGAAGACCCCCTCTCCCTTTTCCCTGACAGCCCAATCCTAAGGGGTTGCTTTAGCAGCAGTGTCTAAATTAAAGCTTTTCCCTTGCCGTGTATAGCAAATGGGAGGCCACAATTCTGGATCTGTAAGCAACGACAACTCAGGTTTAAACAAATCTGAGTTGTTTAAGTTCACAACCCAACAACAAACCATGAGTTCACAACCCAACAACATACCATGGGTTCTCTTTGTGACTAATAACCCATAGTCTCAGGTTCACATGTAACAGCAACCCACAATTTAACAACCCAGTTTATGATCAGGTTCACATGTAACAACAAGCCATCCATTTTATCGCCTTTTCCTCCATTTTCATTTCTTTATTTACAGTCAACAGACCAATATAAAACAATAAGATACACCATTATATAAAACAATACAAAGTAGGGATAAGGAAAGAAGAGGGAGTGTTACAAAACCACTAAAGATACTAGATTGTTATTTTATGGTTTTTGAAAAGGGAACAGAATTGGGTTATTGGGGCCTAGCATAGTGAAAAAAGGGGGATGTATAGATAATAAAATTGCTAATCTGTGGATTTAAGCACAATCAGGAATTTGGCCACCTGCTCATTGGTAGATTTACTGGAGCCCTGAAGTAAACTAATCAGAAGTGACTCGGGGGAGCGTCCAGAGAAACGTTGCATAATAGGACATAATAGGTTGTAATAGGTCGCCTTTTCCTCCACAATTCATGATTGTGGAGTGTGACGTGCGAATCCGCTTGGGTTAGCTGCTGCGTTGTTTAGCCCCTAAACAACCCAGTCATCCAGGATCATATATATTCCACAATCTATGAAAGAGCTGATCTTGATTTGCAGAGTAAAAGGGGAAGAGGTGGGTGTGCTGCAGGCAACATGCCTGCTTGTGCACGAGAACCCATTGGTTTTTAAACCAATGTGTTGTCATTCTGGGGAAAAGACGAAAGCAGGGCAGCTGAAAGCTGGTGCTGTGCTTTTAAGCCATCCATACCATCATCATCATTTTATAGCTCTTCCTCACGCGTGGCAGTTTTTCTAGACTGACATGATGGGCTTTGCTAAGTCATGCTGTCTTTTACAGGTTCAGAAATTTCCTGACAATTGAGCATGTTTTAATTATGACTGCTTTCTGGATCTTGGTGTGGATGTATTTTGGTAGGCCCAGCTTCTGAAAGTTTTCTGTATAGATTTTTGACGTGATGCCGGTGACTGATGTGACTAATGGAATAATTGTGACCTTTTCCTGTTGCCATAGTTCTTTGACTTCCATGGTCAGTGGTGTATTATTATTATTGTTGTTGTTGTTGTTATTAGAAGGGGCGGAGGTCCTTGGCAGCTGTTGGGGGAGATATCTGTGGGTGCTCCAGTGGCCATGGTCACTTGCTGGGGACCTCAGTGTAGGGTTTGAACCTGGGACTTTCCCCATGCAAAGCACATGTTCTACCACTGAGCGATGGTAACATAGCAAGTTGGAAGAAGAGGTGAAAAAATAAAACAAAACCATTACGGGATTGGACTTTCAAGTTTGAATACAATTCAGTGAGGTCAGAGGTCCAAATTCTCTTGCTCACACTTCAGCTAACAGCTGATTAATGTCATGAGGGATTCCTAGCTCTAATCTGCTTAGTGGTAGTACCAAGCCTGTCCTTCTGCAGACAGCAATGCTGAGAGCTTGGGCAGGTTTGCAGCAATCATTTGTCCTGTGCTACAGCATTATCTACATGCTGAAATTTGTTTTCATTCTCACTTTACTGTTAGTGGATTGAAGCAAACGTGATATGGACAATAGTGTGAGAAATAGAGAATGATATGAGAAATTAATTTCTGAGCTGGCAAGACTGTTCATCTATCCACCCCAAGTGTCTTATTACAGCATATTTAACAGCCTAGCCAAGATTTAAAATGGATCAAGTTTGTTAATCTACTTTTAAGAACTGCTAATCTGAATCTGAAACCTGATTAGATTAACAGCACCATGAGCAATCACATTACAGGAACACTTTCTTAAAATATTCAACTGATTGTGATACAGGAAACTGCTAAACTAATGACTATAGTGACTAAATATTAAGTTACATGTTACCATCTGACTGTCTTGGCCAGAATTACAGTTGAAGTTACTGTCCTGATGAAGAAATGTTCAGATTACCTAAATCAGTTCAGAAAGCAAAGTGTGTACATGTAGGTATATTGTACAGAACTGATTTCTTGAACTAATTCATTCCTACCAAGCACTGGCATTTTCTTAACATTTTCATCCTTGATTACAACCCTTGTAGACTTGAACTTAACTTACTTTCCTATAAGTGATCTCTCCATTGCACAACTAATTCACTCAGTCTGGCCGTGTAGGTAAAACTATATTTCAACCATTTTTGCCTGAAATACACAGTTCGGTTCTCTGCAGAGTTTGAGCAGCTATGATGGCTTTAAAAATATAATCTTAATTGACTTTCAAAATCTAACTTTAATTGGGCTAATGTGTTTGTGAAAGTGTATGCAATGTATTGATTTTACAAAACATTGTTAGGCAAAATGGAAAGGTTGCACAAGTCTTGAAAATATACAAAATATACAAAATGAGATTTACTGATGTAAATCAGTGGCATAATGAAAAATGTTTTATAAAGTCAGTTATGTTAGCCAGGAAAGGAGTGTAGTTCATTAGTGTAATCCAGACAACCAACACTTGTGCATGGTTTCTAGACATTTTAAAAACCTTTACATGTTTCCTTTCAGAACAAGGCTAAAACATAAGAGAAACACTCTACTAAATGTTAACCCTTAAAACTTTTTATGATTTTAATGTATTTTTCTTGCAGATTATCTAATTTATGTTATTGCTTTCCCAGCTTTAAGAAGGAAGTCTGCTAATCTTTCACACAGTGCCAGCAGTATACATCACTCTTCTATAGGTAACCAGAAAAACTATGCTTCCAGCCTCAGCTCTCATTATTTTATATAAGCATGTTTTCTTAGAAAGCCTAAGCTCCATTCATCAATGTTTACATTTCCGTAAACCATTCATTTTCAAGGCCAAGATAAGCATGACATTTAATGCAATTAATGTGCACATTTATGTAAACAGAAAAATAGTAATCCCAGGGAAGCCTTGAGATCTGGGAGGGTTTTAATTTTCTCTTTCCCTGCAAAGGTCTCCTTAGGAAATTCACCTCTCTGAAGAGTCTATTTGCTTTTCAAGGAAAGCTTCCATTTGTGTCAGAGGCAGCTGTTCTTGAAACACAGTAGTTCTGGAAAAACATTTTTTCTCATACAGTGGCAGGAAGAGAAATGTAATGTCCCTTACCCACAGGGTTTTCAGGCTTCCCTGTGGCTGTATATTTAACAAAAATATGCACATTAATTACATTCATGGAGTTAACAGTCGTATTTTAAGCTTCCTATATCTGGAGAACTATTTCTATAACAATTTGTTTACTAAGGAACCCCCTGTGCCTTGCAGAGGATTCTGATGATGGGGAATGATCAAGGGCATTCAGATGCCTACTGGGCCTCTTAGCCTCAGTCATCTGATGTGAACTGAAAATATATCCTAGAATAGAGGTAGGCACTCCCAGACACGTTTCATTACACCCACCAAGGTGTCCTACCTCTCCCACTTAATTTTTTAAAAATATATTTTGCTATGAAATACATTTTTGTTGGTGCTGAAAATTCTGGGCTTAAAGGAGTTGCTTAGTGTGTTGGGGCTTCCCATGGCAACCAGATTGTTTCTCAAATTACCAAATGTGCCCACGGCCTAAAAATGTTGCCCAGCCCTGCTCTAGAACACACCTAACAGTCCTATACACACTGCATGGAAGATCAGTCATGGCAGGTAACTTGTCATTCACGGATACATGACCACATTTCCTGTTTGTGTGTGTGAAAACCACAGCCTTAAGCTATGCAAGCATTATTTCTCTTAAAATTGGTACCTTGTCTGTTTCCAATATGTTATGTAATCTATGATACTATTTGATCAATTGTGATTCTGTAACCAGTTCACCTGTTCTGAATGCATCAATATTAATTCACAACTCAACTGTCACCCCGGTTGGTTGTTCTAGAAAAACAGCATTTCACCTATACAAAGCAGTAGTGATGACAGTGTGTATTAACAATGAATACAATGCAAGCAGTGTGTATGCATGCACAAGCATATTCCAGAACATAGTTCCACACAGGCAGCACTACTTAACAGCTTAGCTTCACAAGCCTTGTTTCCACCTCTGGTCTTGTGAGCTTTTATTGCAAATGGAACCATCACAAAATTCCAAGCTCCTCCATGTTCCCATCTATTTTCACCGATAGCTGCTTTATGTTTTGCAGGAAGGCAAATAATTCATTAGCAAGAATTGTGAGCAATACAAATGATTGAAGAAAACATTCAGCAAACAATACAAAGTTCTAGCAGTAAAAGTTATTAGAACATATCATACAGCAATAACAAATGCAAGTTGTATATACTGTTGTTAAATAACTTATGGAAATCTCTTAAGATTTCACAGTGCAACATCTATAATGACTGGATTATTTCTTTCAAGAGTTATTTTCCTCAAAAATTAGTTATAGAAGGGAGCAGTATCCCTCTCTAGAACAAGAGACTCAGAGCCCTGGGTTGGGGGCAGAGATCATAGGTATTGCAGAGGACAGGAAGACTGACTTATTCCTTAAGAGAAATTATTATACCCCAGATAACAAAATAAATGCCAATATCTGAGAAGTACTAGCAGTATTGACATTAGTTTTCAGATTGCACTTTTAAGCCCTAGCCATGATGTATGGAGAATAAAAAACATTTCACCACCTGCAAGAAAAAAAATAGGCACTTTCTTTTACTAGCCTGATAAGAGACTAGCCTGCATATCCATGCTGGCTACTGTTGAGGAAGACATCCTCTACCAGCCTGCTTACTTGCTTGCATGGAAATCCTTGTTGCATACGGCTACCAGGCAAATTGGTAAAGTTTGGGTTATACAAATAGAGGTGGTGACAATAAAACTCTTCTTGACTGTATCACTGCTGATAGGGTCTTCCATAATTTAACTCCTTGCACATAGGGGAGAGCATTCAAATATGTGATCCTCACCATTAGTACTAGTGACACTCTGAAGTAAGTTATTGCTTTTTAAAACTTTAACAGGGATACAATCACTTGACACCAACTAGCAAGCCACCATTGTTGTTTCTCCCCTCACCCCCGCTAACTAAAAATTGTTTTCTTTATGAAAGCTCAAAAGGGGTGGGTGGGTACGAGCCTATGAGAAATTATCCAGAATTACAAAGACATATGGTAATGTTTTGTACATTTGAATTTGTAATTTATCTTCCAGGGTCTGCTTCATGGAGCCAAAACACAGGAATATCAACATTCATATTAACCAGGGATTTTAGGCAGCATCTTTTGCCTGCTGACTCTTTGGGTAGCAGCAAGTCAGAGAAGACTGCAAGACCCAAGACAGTGAGTAGTGAAGGATTTAGAGAGCAAGTGAGGATGCAGGGTGAACTCTATTGTAAGTCTGCAACAAACAAATTATGCTGCACATAAGCCAACTTTTCTAAAGATTTGCATGTTAAAATAGGGATATTAGATGAGGTCTTCTATAAATTACTGTATATACACAGCTCAGAGATACTTGATTGGACTGGCTCTGCCTTAGTTCCCAGGAAATTGCCCCTGTAGGAGCAGCAGAAGCCAATCACCTCCAAAAACAGTAAAATTATAGCTATTCAGGGTACAACAGATACAAACTACAACTAATTTTATTTATATTTTTGCAGGTACCTATTGGGTGGAGAAACAGAGTAGTAAATGCTCTCTTGCCAGATCTTACAGAACACTCTAATTCTACCCCTCCTGCGCAATTCTGTGATCAGAAGCCATCTCAGAAATAAACTGTTACTACTTTTAAAGTAGTCCACAAACATTTTGCATATCAAGATAACTGCATGACAAAGTATAAAGTGCTCAAACTGATAATTTGTTATTGGTCAGGATTGAAAATGGGGTGTTCAATGTATTATTTGTACATAATACTATCCATAACTGTTAATAAATGACTTTACCAACACTTTTTTAGTGGCCAAGATAAAACAATAAATTCTGTGTACACTTTTTGGGTACAATCCTACTCTGCGTAAAGGTTCTTGCTATGTAGTAGTAATGCACCAGCTCAGCATAACAATGCCATGCGCTCCCCCCACAGGGGCTTGTAGCAGGTCAAGCCAAACATGCGATGCTTGTCAGTATAAGTGGCATACAACAAGGTAAGGTCTGCATTTACTTCACTGCCTCAAGAAAAGGAGTGGAGGTCAGACTGCGCTGATACGCTTGTCATCTTGTACAGAGAGAACAGGATTGCATCCTGTATCAGTATCATGAATCTAAAAATATTGCCACAAGTAAAATATTTTTGTAACTAAAGAAGTCTCGTGACGTAGTACCATTTCTTCTAGAAAGCTGGAAGACAGAATGCTGGATTAGGACAACTTTGTCCTATAATTTACATTAAGAATATAGCTGATTGGTGTTTGTTTTAATGAATTACAGATAGTCATGCCATGCAAGAGTTTTATAAGGCTAGCTATTCACACACATGCAAATACGTACTTTTATTTTTGCATTTGATGGCTTTAAATGAAAGATCTGATGAAACCCTGCCACTCAAAATGTACACCATACCTCCAAGTTGTCAACGTGAAAAACACTTCATGGCATATTACGGTGTGGCCCAAATACAAGGGTTGGTGATTTGTTTGTTTTTTACTGATAGTCAGAAACATTTTAATAAGTGATTTATTATTTTGGTTTTGTGATTATAAGTAGTTTGCATTTCTTCCAATGAAGACAACACATATGCAATACAGTAATGTCTACAACATTCCATTCCAGATTCAACACATTTGCACATGGGAGTTTTAGGAACAATCCAGATAAAGAGTGAATGTCACAATTTACCGTCTTAAAATTAGAGGCCACATAATTAGCTATTCCACACAGGCAAGTTTTTAAAAACCCTATACTAAATTTCAAGCAGCAGAGAAGCAATGAAAATCTATTTCGTTAGCAAACTTGCAAATATCCAGCTTAATAGTACTATAAAATTGAAAACAAAATAACTTTCACCCATTCATTTATAGAAGCTAAGGATAAGCAAACAAAAATAATTGGTAAGAGAAAATCCCTGCACAGTCTTAGCCAGATTTTGGTACGGTATTGATAAAGCTTGGTCTAGAAAATAAAAACTTTATGCTACTGCACGAAAACATTAGAAATGTCCTGAAGGCTAAATACACAGCAGTGCGCTAACAAATTAGAAAATGCAGACTTCCTGAAGAGTAGCAGTGACACCTGAATTTCCTAAAGTCCTTGGAAAACAGCAATTGCTGGCACTAAGAGAAAAGTATAGTAACTAACTTTCCCCTTTCCACATTTTTCAACCAACATGAGGCCAACATTAAGAAAAATTAAGGCACTTGAACAGCACAGAATATGATAGTTTAGGGCTGTTTATTTTTGGCTCAGTAACAAACTGGCTCAAATTTCAATTTTCAAATTATATGTAGCACTGCTTGTCTTGAAATGTTCTGTCAGAAGTTTGCAAGACAAAACATTGTCCTTCAAAAATCAGTGAGGAAGCAACTCTAAATAGCTTTTAAAGTCTCACTACTAAGCACAAGCTTATCGGGTTGAGTTAACAGTGCATGTTTTTTTAAAAAAATAAATAAAACAACTGTTACTCTCTAGAAGTGCATTAATGTATGCTTAGTTTTAGAATATATTCAAATATTTAGCCTCAATTTATGAAAATACAAGAGATAGGGAACTAGATTAAATGACTTTAAGGCCATTAAATACCACCCACTTCAGACATGTTACTTGCTGAAAATTGGCTGGTTAATTTACTGTTTCATACACCTGAGCTGATTGTCTTTTAGGAGTGCAGTTGCCTGAAAGTTCTTTAAAGTTACAGTACTATTGGCTAAATATTATTATGAACAAACTTTCTATGCAACATCATTGAAGTGAATACTATTCAAGCTAGAAGGGCTAGAGAAGGTGAGAAAGTAAATGCACTAGAAAATTTCACAATAAGCCATACACTCAGATGTGCTACTATCAGCTTAATACCAAGCATTGTGCATCCTCCATGAGTTTCATTGGAGCTCATCTAGGAGAAGCATTTAAACCTATAAGTTGCATTTCTAATATTTAAACTATGCTTGCATTACAACTTGAAAAACAATAATTGGCAATCTGTTTTGACCATAATCATAAACTAAAGTAGCTCCAAGTCTCAGTCTGCTCACTTCTATCATACTACTGTCAATGTTTTATGAAACTGACAGAAACCATATTGCTATATGGCGACAGAATATCACTCACAAATCCATGCAGAATTACAGTAGCTTTGAAATATCCATCAATGGTGAGCAGCAGGAAGTTTGTCAACTGAAATTAGTGCCCTCAAATGTAAAGCATGTAATGGTAGTTTCCAAGGCAAGTAATTTGAAGGCTAGACACAGATGCTTTAGAAGTAGCACATGAAGACTGGCTACATTATTTTCTTTTGATAACTGTCTTCACTAAAAGGAATTAAAGATGGGCATATTAATAATATTCAAGTTCATGTGTATACAGAAGATTTGCTGAAAATGGAATGACATTCACTGTACCTCAAACAAATAAGATGACACAAACATTTCAGTTTGCAGCCTACTCATTAAGGCACTGGTACTTCTTCCTTATGCACCAAAGAACTTGTATCCTTTGATCATAATTCTTCCTATGGCTGCTTATACTTAAATTAGAAAACAATCATCCTTTTCACATAATCTAGTATAGAAAAATATGGGCTTCCATAATTCCTAAGGAAAAAAGATAGTATAATACACGTCTGTCCCAATCTACTAGCAGTACACAATAAAAAGCCAATTTCCCACACAAATAGTGTTTTATGCCAAGTCACTGGTAATTCACATTTTAATAATGATATAAGGGACACTGTACCTAAGGCTAACTAATTTAACCATCGCAGTTATAAGATTATTTACTAAGAACACTGCTGCCACTGAATACAATACCTATTAACGTCTACATTTGGCATGTCAGGTAGAGGAAAAGGTTTCATAGTAGCAGCTACTAAAGAAATTTAAGACAGCCAATAAGAGTTCATGCAGGATATTGCAAGTATTCTTGCAGAGCAAAACATGATTCACACAACCTTCTTCCAAGCATGTTGCAGAAATATTTTCTTGTTAAAAAAATGTCTTGAAAAATAATATTTTGAATTGTTGTCTTCTATAAGGAATAAAGATCTTTTGGTGCAGCTAACCACAAATATTGAGCTATTGTAAGTTCACTTAGAAGCAACAGATCCTAGAGGGTGTGATAGTTTTGATCTTTGGACTTGCAGAATTTATACAGAAAGAAGATTACTGCTTGTAGACCCAGCACAAGGACAATACCACCAATGAAACTGGCAGCATCAAATGTGGATTTGTGAGGAGATGGTTTGGATGTTGGCTTGGGAGACACAGAACCTGTCAAATAAGAGGATTACAGTTTATTAGTGATTGGCTGATCAATTATAATGCTTTCTGTGTACTATTTTTATCTTGTAAAAAATCAAAGCCCTACAATTCTGTCTCTCATTATACAGAACTTGGAACAGCTCTGCTAGTAGGAGAAAGACTGTGAGATCTAGTCCTTTTCCTGATTAGTGGCCAGAGAAAAGCTGGATCAGCTGTTACCCAGATATCACTTTAGGCTGCTATTTATAATATAGTTAGAAGAAAAGCTTATTTTACAACTCAGCTTTTCTCTCTTCTAGTGTTTTGAAACCGGATATTCAAAACTTACATTTTCTATCTTCTTCAATACACAATACAGTTGATTTCAGTCTTATTATTCATATGACAAGAATAATCTTTAAGACAGTTTATCCCAAGAAGAAATGATTGCTGTAAATCAAAGATTACCTGGTATAGAAGAATTGGTACTAGCAGCACCTGTGGTTACTGTAGAATTGGTACTAGCAGCACCTGTGGTTACTGTAGCAGAAGTAGGCTTTACTGTGTGTGAAGTTGTGTTAGTCGTGCTACCTGTTTCAGAGAAAATTCAACTTAAGTTGGAACCAGCTTTAAATTGCTTAATTTTATCTCGAAACTTACAAAACACAGATGTGAACAACGCACATTTCACAGTAAATTAAAGTATTTATTTCTGGATAAGAATCTAAGGATGGATATCCCTCCATTCTGGAGAAGACAATTAAAAGAAAATCCAAAAACACAATATATACACGATTCAAAATTAATATAGAGAAAACACCATTATTAGATGTTATTATATAGCAAGTAGAGACCCAGTGTCGAGGTGCTCCTTTTCAGGGCTCCAGCCAGTCTGAAATCAGAGCATTGTAGTATTGCTGAAGCTCTTGGGTGGGTGGTGTGAGGAGGGGATCAGGCAATTGGACTATTTATTGCTATATATTGAGTTGGGGTGGGTGGGAATTGGGAGGGTAAAGAACAGAAGCGTCCTTTTTCCTTTTCTGCCCCCTCAATTACCCAGAGGAAGGGGAGTTTAATATCCTGGCCTCCATCCCTCCAATCCTAATTTATATCTCCAGAAAGATGATTATTAGGGACTCAAGCAAGCTCAAACACTCCACATTCCATGGCTCCTGAGGCTTTAGTTGTTTCTCATTTCTTTTGTTAGGATTTACTAACTAGTATATTTCTGCATACCTTGTGAGTCCAAGCATGCAGAAACTACTCTTGTCTCCGTGTGTCCCCCTTTCACTGTCAGATGGATAAAGCTAGACAACAGGATCACTAAATTCAGTATTAGAAGGAACAAGTGGGACATGCAATAAAACGTGGCAGCATGGAGTGCTTGTGTTCAAGATTTCAGCCAGCCATGCCCTCTTTCAGAATACTCCATTTTATTTGCGATGGATTTCTATACCAAGGACCCCCTTGAACTGTTTCTGGGCTCCCAACCATTAGGGGATTTCCTAAAAATGTTGTGCATTACTGAAAAGTTTGGGATTGCCTAAGCCTGCTAGTTATCTCTCTCTTGTGCTTGGGTAGAGCTGTTTTGGCTACATACGCAACAACACTCATGGCAGGAACATCATAAATAGAAAGATGTTCTAAATATGAAAATAAAGACTTAGTCAAATGTAATTCATTTGTTACAGCAGAACTAATGGTTGCAAGAGAGGCAAAATCTTAATATTGTGAACGCTCCTACATCTCAATTGCTCAATAGGACCGATATTTTACATATTCCTAAAGACCCTGTGTTATAGTAGTTTGTCAGACACAGCAATTCAAATCCCTCTTCAGCTGCTCAGTTCCCTCAGTAGGCTATGGTTATTTGCTTTGTCTCACCCTAGTGTACCTCAGTGGTATTAAGATGAGAAAGTAAGATGACACACTGCAATTAACCTAGAGACTTGGGAAAAGGCAAGAAACAAACAACATTGTTCCTGATTGTATACCTAGGTATTTCTCACTAACCTTTGAAAAAGAATTTCTTGAAAACTTTTTCAGAACTTATCAGGAGCCACTTTTGCTTTTCGTTACTGCTATGCATGTGACTAAAGGTAGTCCACAGAACCAGCCCAGCAGAACTCCTTTAAGTGCAGAAAGGCAGAGAAGCATCTGCTGGCATACACAACAGTGCTCATTCCCAACACCTCAAAATGAGCGGAAGAAATACAAATATTGCAGGTAGAGCAAATGTTCAGAGCACAGTTATGCAGGACTTTCATGGCTAATCCTGCTACATGAAATGGCTGTAATCGCTTTAAGGTCTAGGCAAGGACTAGTACTATGCTTGAGTTGTAGGCAAGGACCTATATGATTCACTTCAGGTTTTCATAAAATCATCCTGCAGACATTTATTACAGATGAAATTTCTATATTGTATTAAACTATTACTTCATTAAAGCAAAATAGGTTTGTTACCTGTGGTAGTATCATTAGTACTGGCCGTGGTAGGTGTCCTGATGGTGGGAGCACTGGTAGGGGTATCTAAAAAGAAAAAGATAGTATGAAGTTTTGGGAATTCTTGTGAGGTTGTCATGACAGTCTTTGATGAGTCATAACAATAACAACTGTAACTGGCAGGTAAGACATATCCTAGGGACCAAAAGGGTGCTAGAGCAAGGTAACATTCAGAATAGTCAGTCCTAAGTAGCTACTCCTGAGAAGCAGTGCACTATTCCTAACTATTCAACCAGAGCTGCTAAAAGCAGTGAAATATTGTTGATAACTTGAGTCATACTGAATATTCTAGTATTTCAAAGGGTAGTTATGTTAATCCTAACCTTGTTTACTTATAGCAAGACTAATCTAGTGGAATTGGAACTTGCAGAGCGGATGAAGAATTGCTGATTAATTTGATTATGGCTTAAAAACCTGCTGTTATACCTGGGCCAGGCATCAACATCTACTAGCATAGTAGAGCAAATACTGGGGCCCACTAGGGCTGACACAACCATCCTTAAAAAAAACTTTTCTGGCTCCTCACTCTAAAGAGAAACACCATATTTTGTAAGAATACCTCTGAGTCCTAAAACAGGGCATTGGAGCCCAGAGGAATTCTAATGTAGTGGCTGCTGCAGTTACTCCAAGTGGAACTTCTTTGCTAAGCACTGCCACCCATCCTGCGTGGCAAACACATGGGGTAGGGCCGGCAATGTTCAGTGGTGGGATAGAGGGTGGCAGTCAGCAAAGAAATGCTGAGTAAAGTGGCTGCAGTAGCCACCACTATGGCATGCCAGCACTGGTTCAACTTTAGCTTTTTTTGTAAGGACAAAAATAATGAAAATAGGTTCATTAGCAAAGTAATAACTTCAGATGCCGTTTGTCTTCGAAATGAACTGAGCAGATGAAGGGGCTTGCATGCACCAAGCCTAAGTGATATACCAGCCTTATAAATAATCCCACAAAATGTACTAGTTTGCTAAGGGGCTAGTAGCTGTGTTTCTGTGTTGGCCACAGAAAAGGGAGAAATGCAGGCTACTTAGTAGGCTAGTAAACAACTGCTGTCTACCAAGCAGGCTGGCTGCACTCATTATGCAGAATTAAGCTCTTTTGGACCCATATTGTGATAGTTTTCCCTGTTGTCAGGCCCCTAAAACAATGAATTTGTTTGCCAGAGAGTCAGCATAAGTGTAGATGTAAATACGTACCTGAACATGTTCCATTTTTAGTAATAGAAGGACATTTGTCATGTTTTTCTGTCTCATTTGCACAGCGAGACTCTGATCCTAAAAAGAAGATTGTAGAATAATTTTTGGTTTAGATTTCCATGTGTAAAACTGTAAAGCATTCAGCATAATACTTCGGCTACAAGCCCCATTAGAAACATTTTTCTACGTTGTCCTAGGAAACTTATATAGCTGTTAATTGGCTTCTTCCCTCATCTGGGTAATAACTATTCAATCTTTGGTTTAGCAAATTTAGAACAAAGAAGTTAAATAAACGGAGGGTTCTGTTTGCAATTTAACTGGAAAATCTAGGTCCATCCTTACATTATCCTTGAATATCTGAAAAGCTCCACAAGAAAAGCCTAAGTCTGCCCAGAAATTTTATATATAACGACACTGGCTTCATTCCAAATGTGTGTAAAAAAATTTGCTTACACAACAGAATTTCTTTCTGACTTTCCTAAAGTATGGTGGAAGGTAAGTCTGTGGTTTGGAAAACTCAGAAAGAAGTCCTGTTATATGTATCAAGTAATATTTCAATACTATTTTCCTTAGACTTTTATAGGATGGCCAAAGATAGTTCTACCACTTTGAACTTTGTTCAAGAAGCAGAGTTCATACTTCACTCTTCCCCCTCAAAAAAAATCCCTAGAGCCCTGCAGTTAAAGAATTGGCTGGCTAGCATGTGAAATTAAGCTCCCACCTACCACTCCCCTACTTCTTGTCCCCTTAGAGTTATCAGGTTATGTGCTGCAGCAATAGAAAATCACAACCGAAAAAACAAATCTTCTACATAACCTTAAAGGAACAGCAGTTCTATCAGTCAGGTTTGAAGACCTAGTCACCCCCTTTAATACCTAGTCCCTTAGTCCAAAATTTTCCAATCTTTCCTTGTCTGCTAATGTCCTTCCTGCCAACACTGTACAGACTGTCCTATTCCTACACCCCATGAATGGTTTCGCCTCAGTTATACTTTCTCCTGTTCTTTAACTCCATCTTTCTACCACCTACGCTTTCCTCTGATCCCCAGTTTTCAGCTCTCAGTCTCTTGGTCATCAGACTACTTAAAACTCATCGCCCCCCACTGTACAGACTGAGCTCCACCTTTGCAGCTGAAGGGAAAACTACACATTACACATTGATATATGTATCTTTTCTTAAGCAAAAGCAGCCTCTGACTCAGTAAAGGGAGAGCCTGCATAATATTAGTAAGCATTCCATTTCGATGTAATTCCATTTACCATTGCAATGAAGCCACATGCACGTCTCACTACTATTGATACACGAACTACAGTTGGTATATTTTTCACAGCCAGCTAAAAAGGAAAAAGAACAGTTAAAAACACACACCACACACATCAGCCAGTTAACAGTCGACAAGATCAGAAACTCCAAAGGTACCACAATTTGTAGATAACAGATATTGGCACTGTTGAGATCTGCTTTACATGCCAACCAATACTCAGAGGCACAGAAATTATATTTACTTTCCCCTATTTGCTGTAATTTGGATTAAGATGTTGCAAGAATTGTTGGTGATTGCTTCCTGCCCTGCTCTTATAAAAGGTATGTAAAAATAATAATTTCATAACGGGGATGTAAAATCCAAAGTCACATCTATTGGTAAATATATTAAAACATAATGGATAACAAGCAATATAAGCAGATGATACAGAAAGTGAAAAGAGAATTGGAGCAGCTTATTTTTCAAAACATTAAGGCTAACAATAAACGTTTAAATATGCCAGAAGTAGAAAAACAGCCAGGGAATCAATTGAACCATTAGTTGACAAAGAAGTGCTAAGGAGGACAGGGAGATTGCAGGGAAGCTGAATGAATTATTTGCCTTGTCTCCACTGCAAAAGATGTAGGAATTGTTAGTTCTTCAAATCTGTTCTTGGCCATTCAGGAAACACATGTTTAGATGGGTAGAACAGGTGCAGAACCCATTCACATTAACCACTATGAAAGTCTGGAAACAATGATGGGAATTCTATCACCAGGACACTCACTGCTAACTCCGATTTATTATCACCCAGAATTTGATGAAAGATTAACAGTCAGAGAAAAAATTAATTGGAAATCCAAAGGACTTCATTGCCTTAGGGATTTCTTCCAAAATGGGCACTTGATTAAGTTAGAACTGATAAACTAGGAGAGGAGAAAGGACAATGGATAAAAATTGCACAAGCACGGGCCCTCCTCTCTCAGCCTGAATTACAAACTGCGTCTACTAGGAATTTAACAGTATTTGAATGAGAGATGGTGGGATACAAAGGAATTACAAAAGGTTTGAGCTCAAAGTTATATATGTGTATATTAACTCAGGAAATTGGTATAAAGGATCCTGTCAGAATGGTCTGGGAAACCAACCTAGGAATCCAAATTGAAGAAAAATATTGGAACGCTCTGTGGGATAGTTGCCCATTTAATACAGTATCATATAAAAACAGGGAAGTAATTTTAAAATTGATACATAGATGGTATCTGACACTAAGAAAAATAGCCGTGATGAGCCCAGGGACATCCCCAAAATTTTGATGAGGTTGTTCAGGAGTCGGAACGTATTTACATATGTGATGGTCATGTCCAAAGGTGAATGTTTTCTGGAGCAAAATGTTCCAGGAGATTAGCTCAATAACTGGGCAATGGGTTCAGCCATCCTCCCACCTAGCGCTGTTAAATTTATATAAAGGTCTGGAAAATAAACTATTAGATAGCCCTTTGCCATCCTTCCAGTGCCTGGCAATCAACCCTCTTGCCGCTATTATTATCTAATAGTTTATTGTCCAGACCTTTATATAAATTTAACAGCGCTAAATTGCCCTTCTAGAAAAATTGACAGATAAAATGAGGAAAGTGCGAGGACAACTATACAAAAATAAATTTGTGGACATCTGGAAGAAATTTATTAACTTTGTGAATAAAGAAGAAGAGGGGAGGACATCCTCGCTACTTTACACAGACATTTGGAGTGGATAAGAAGATGGCAATACTGGGGTGGGTGGGGAAGTCCATCCAAGGTGGAAACTTGTAATCTGTTTCTGAATTGAGATGGAATGTTTAAGATATTTGTGTATATACAAATGATATAACGTTTGATCTCTAACCATATATATATATATATATATATATATATATATATATGAGAGAGAATGACTAGGAGAGGTTGTGTATGATGTTTGGTCCCAATCCTGCAAACCTCCAAGGGCTTATTTGTAACATCCCTTTTTGGTGCATACCAGGATTCTGCTCCTTGTAGTCCCTGTTGGTAAAACAGCAGGCAAGAGGACTGAAGCAGGGCAGGGGAATGGGTCAGATTAGGCACAGTATCTTAATAAGCTACGCCCAGTTGTGTGGCAGGACACTGTGGATTATTTCAAAAATAAGCTACGACGAGCAGATTAAATCACCATGTCTTAAAGTGACGTCTCAACTCAGCCTCTCTTTACTGATGCAGCACTAAAGTGCATACGCATGGCTGTGTACAAAGATTGTATACATACACCAGCATTAAATAAGATGGGGAAACTCTGCACTTCTAGAATTATAATGTATTTTATTGTTATTATAATTGCTATACTGGACCTATGTAGTATGCATCTACATTTTTGTAAGCCCTTTGGGAGGATTTTTGGTCCTAAAAATGCTTAAAACAAAAAACAAACAGCAGAACGTGAGATACAAGCTACCTATGGAAGTTTTCACAAGTTACATTAAAAACAAAAGATTTTAGTCACATAGCAAGAAGCCACAGGAAGAACCCTCCCTGATGCCTATACCTCGCAACTCTTCCCTCCTCGTCCTCTAGAAAGCGACCGAGCATTGCACATTATATTTACAGTCATGTACATTGATGCCATTGTATAATTAAAATTGGCCTTTAATTTAATTCACCTCTTTGGTGTTGCATTTGTTTATAAAGCAGTAACTCTACTGAACAGATGATGGAATGCAAATTGGTGTGCATCTTCAGGATACCATCCTAAGTTTAAATTCAAACCTCAGTTTAAGCTCCTCCCCCCATGTGAAGAAAAATGTGAAATACTGCAATGAAATATTTGCCCTCAGCACTGAAATATCATGATGAAACTTAGTTTTTATGGCATAATTACATGTCTACAAATTTTGAACTTGCTTATAGGTAGTTATTATTTGTGGCTGCTCCCATCTCCTCCCTCATGTTCATGACTGGGGTAGAAAGAAAGGAATGAGTCTAGTTACATTTTACATGGGTCTTCTTGCAGAAGCATTGTGAGAAATTTATAGGAAACCTAAAGAATATTTGCTTCTAGGGGGCTGGGAAGGGATTTGTGGAGCCTGCCACATAATTCTCAATTTTAAGTTTTACACCCCCATTTTATTCAAAGTACAACGATATATCTGAAGCGATGACACTCAACTTCTTTTTTACTAGTTTACCTATCTTAAACACATTCATGCCAAACTTATGTGAGTGTGAAACATCCCTCAAAAAGGCAGTTCCAGTATGAACGTGCAAGCTAGCACACCAGAAATAAGGCAACAGTCTCAGTTTGGATGACATGTTAGTCAACGGTGGACTATTTAATCAACCATTCCATCCCCTCAAGCCAATCCCCATGGGGGAGGGGGAAGTGAAGGATGCCTCACTGGAGGCTGGATCATGCAGCCTTACACACAAGGAGACCGTTGCGAAGCCTCTGGCTTATGTGACGGTGCATGCTTCTCTGTGTGTTGCTGCCGCAGAAGCAGGAGGCTTTGAAACGGCCTCCTTGTGTGCCAGCACCAAGGGACATCCCCATCACCTGTCTCTCTGCGCCGAGCGCAGTGACAACCGGCGGGCAGGTTAACTCCAATGACGGGGAATCGCAGTGCACCTGTTGCCAAGTGACGGCCGCAGCAGTGGATGAATCCCAGTTTGTTTCAAGAGGAGAGATGGCTTCGCCAGGGTTTCTTTTTCAGGTGACAGCCACTGTGTGGTGCATCACTCCTCCCCCCCTCTGCGCCTCCCCACAGAATGGCAGTGCCTGGTAAGGTAAGCAGTAAACAGCATCACCATTCAATGGGGAGGGGAGGGGAGAGACGACAACTCCATGGAGTGGAAATAGTCTACTTCACTGAGCAGCACTTCCACGTTGCCCAAAAGTGCCCCAGAAATAGCCATCCGTGGAGTGGACTATTTCCAGTCCGTGGACTAAAGTGTCATCCGAATGCACCCACAGTTTGAAAACTCACCCTGAAGTGTTATCCCACAACTAAATGAGTTATGTTTCAGTAATACATTGTTTAGTTTGAAAACTGAAGTAGTTTTGCAATGTAAGAATAATTTCAGGGTTTAACACCTCTTGCTTTCAAAAATATGAAGTTGCTTCTCTGTCTCCATTAGAAATGGTTAACACTAAGAGATTTTTTCACACATCACATTAAACAGGGTCACGCAAACTTATTACATGTAAGAACATAACATTTTCTCGTTTACCACAACATCAATCTTACAGGTATGTGCAGGGAATCAGAATTGGCTGTAACTCCTGAACATGTTGTACATATAAATGAGAAGCAAATGTTTGCCACCACATAATGTTGACACTAAGCAGCACTTGGTTATTAAGATGACATTTGCTTCAATAACTTCTACTGATGATTGATGAAACAAAGTTCTGTGATTTGAAAAGCTAAAAAAAAAAAAAGTATAGGGTGCTGATTCTGAGACACCTACACTGCATATCCAAGGTAAACTTCTAAGTTTGTATTAGTTAATAAATTTATTTTCTTCTTTAACTTACATTTTGCTTCCTCATTACTTATGTCGTCATACAAAGTTATAGAAAAACAGGGTGAAAGGTTTTAGCACCTTCCGACAATCTATATTTTATCTCCATGTTTTATTTACTAACCTTACTATTTACCTTACCAGCACCTCTGATACAGTACATCTTGCTTTTCACCTCCCCAACTCAATTGTATGGGTTTATCTGATAGAAGCGTTATGCACACAAGATCCAACGTAAGTACAGCAAACCCGGCTCAGTGACCTTAAAATTAATTCAAGTCACACAATTCTAAAATAAAGAATACTTTTCAATAATCACTAATGCCAGCTTTGAAGGCAATCTGAAATTCAGAAGACTCCAGGGAGTCATTTTCTTCTTAAAAAATCTAGTCTAATCCTAATGGCAGCTTTTACAATGATATCTTCCTTTAGAAGTCCCCCTCTTCCTACTGGCCTCCATCAGCTGTACTATTGCAAGAAGAAAGCAAAGACAGAGAAATAACCTGAAAAAATCTATCCTAAACAAAGTCTAAATTAGTAGAATCAAAGTACTGGTTAAATATAGTATTGCACTGATCTCTATAATCTGTAAAGTGTCATTCAGGTTAATAGTAATTATTATTATTATTATTATTATTATTATTATTATTATTTATTACATTTGTATACCACCCCATTGCCTTGGCTCTCTGGGCACTTTATGTAGGATAAAAACACTTAAAAATAATATACAAAAATTTAAAATCACAAAAACATACAATTTAAAACCACAAAAATATACAAAAACAAACCCAGGCTAATTACATATTGCTAAATGCCTGGGAGAAAAGTCTTGACCTGGCGCTGAAAAGATAACAATGTTGGCGCCATGCAGGCTTCATCAGAGAGATTGTTCTACAATTGGGAGGGCAGCACAGAAAAGGCCATCTCTCTTTTTGCTGTCTTCCGAGCTTCCCTTGGAGTAGGCACCTGAAGTAGTGCCTACTCTGAAGTAGTGCCTACTTCCCTCAGAGTAGGCACCTTGGATGTTGAGTGCAGTGTACGGCTAGGTTCATGTCGGGAGAGGCGTTCCATCAAGTATTGCGGTCCTAAGCCGTGAAAGGCTTTATAGGTTAAAACCAGCACCTTGAATCGGGCTCGGAAACATACAGGCAGCCAATGCAAGAGGGCCAGAGTCACCAAAGATTGGTGACTCAATGTTATTCTCTGAAACTGACCCCACAAGTAAGACCGGAACCACTAACACAGTGCCTCTAAAGTCCAGTCCATAGAGTCAACTGATGAAGATATCATGGTTGATGGTTTCAAAAGCCAATGAGAGATTGAGCAAAATTAACAGGGCTGTACTCCCCCTGTCCCTCACCTGATAAAGGTCATCAGTCAGGGTGACCATAACCAGGTTGAAACAATCCCCAGACTACAGACTGGGATTGGTCTAGATAATCAATATCCTCCAGGAATGCCTGATGTTGCTCTGCCATGAACCACTGAAGTACCTTCCTTTAGAAAGGGGTATTTCTGACTGTGCGGAAGATGTCAAATATCATTTGGTTCAGAGTGGGTTTGTTAAGGAGCGGTTGTGCTACTGCCTCCTTAAGTACAGCAGAAAGTACCCCTTTATACAGAGATGCATTTACCACTCCCTGACCCACCTGGTCATACCTCCTCAACTATTATTAGCCAGGAAGGGCAAGGATTAAGATGGCACATCGTTAGTTCCAGTCCTTCAAGCACCTTGTCCACGCTGTCAGGCATTGCTGCAAGTACCTTGTCTATGCCGTTAGGCCAAAGCAACTGAAATTAATCCCCAAAACCAGGCAGATGGTAGCATCAGACATCTCCACCGGGCTGTGCTAAGAACAGCATCAAGTCCGTGGTGGAGACAAGTGATTTAGTTCTCAAAGTACAATGCAAACAGTGGGTCCTTGAAGGGACCAGGGCTCTATTCATTGGAGAGCGTGTAAACAACCCCCAGATCACAGAAAAAGCTTCGTTGGATAACTATTCAAGGATCCAATGAAGGCAACAAAGTAAGCCTCCTTTGCTGCCCACACCACTGTGCAACAGGCACAATTATGTGCTCTAGAGTAGCTTAGTTGTCTTCACTTAAGAGTTTTACGCCATTTGGCAGAGTGGGCACACAGGTGCAATTGAGTTGATGGCAATGGAGAAAGGTATGAAAAAACTGAAATAAATTATTTGTACACTGCCAAACTCAGGTCAGATTAAGCATTACAACCTTGTATTTTTCTCAAAACAGCTCCCATTATGGAAAGAACAAGACCTTTGGAACAATGTAATCTAGCACTTTATTCTTTGGATTAACTGGCATCTAGCAAATGGACCTTACGTCATTTCAGTAAGACAAACAAATAGATGAAGCAACTAGTTCTACAGAAGGAGAGGAGCAATGCATTTTCTTGTTGGGAACTTCCGTAAACTCTCACATCTCTCTAACCTAAGTGTTACAGAGCAATGGGCCCTTCCCAGAGCCAAAATGCTCCAATACTTTCTGCATTATGCTTCTCTGTTCTCCCACTTTCACTCCTGCCTGCGAATTCCTTTGCAAAGTGCTGAAAGTGGCGTAGTGGTAAGGAAGAGGGTCCTGAATGTGGAAAGGGCCAAATTAAATCCACTTACACTACAAGAGAACATCTGTGATTAGTGCACACACGCAAAGTCAAATTCAGTCTTGGGGAGCTATTTTCCCAAAATAGCTCTGTGGCTGCGTGAGGTATTTAACCATTTCGTTCCTCTGCAGTTTCTCGATGAAAATCTGCGGTTTGTCTCTTAGAGGAAGAAGAAAAAATACATACAGGCCCCACAAGTGCGAGTAGCGTGCGTGGCGCGGATGGGTGGAGGTGCTGGGGGGGGGGGGGCGAGGCCCGCCTTGCCCTCGCGCGCTCCAACATCTCCCCCACCCCTCGCCAGCCCACACAACCTCGCTCCCCCTCTGCCAGGAGGGCTTCTTCCTTCAGGGCGGAGCTTGGCAAGGCTATGAGCCCCGGCACCAGTCCTCAAGGCCAGCGCAGACACCGCGGTGAGTGAGCAGAAGAGCCCACTTTCTGCCGCCCCCGCACCTTTCCCCCTCCTTGGGTTCATAGGGGGTTCAAGGTGGAACATGGCCGCTCAACCCCGGCACCTTTCTCTCTCCCGCCCCCTCCCCCAAAATCATAAGCCTCTCGCCTCCAGCCATTTCCGAGCCCGCCGCCCGCCACTCCCCCTCCTCACCTTTGTCCACGTCCGCTGCCATAGGCGAGGTGAGGCAAGAGGCGAGAACCGCCAGGAGCAGCGCCCAGCCCAGGGGATCCCGGAGGCGGCTCATGACAGCGAACGCCGAAGAACGCACCGAGGGCATCACGCCACGAAGGGAAGCGAGAGGAGAAAAGGCGAAAGCGTCGGGTCGTCGCTGGACGGCCGTTTAACCCTCGGCTCGCGCAGCTGCTCCGCTTCCCGGCCGACAGAACTCTGCAGTCACGTGACGCGGCCCGTTGGGCGGTTCGCGCGAAGAGATGGACGCGCGGCCTGAGGCAGTCGCCTGATCTTGTCCTATCTCCGACCCCCCGCTTGGTGAGATGGTTTCGTCTACGCTACGCAACACCCTTCCAAAAAACCCCTCTTCCTCCGCCTGCTGCGATCGGACAGTCCCCAACGGAGCACCGCTTCCTTGTCACGTGATCGAAACCTCGAATCAGATCGAACGGTCTGGGAGATGCGGGAGAAGGGCGTGGCTGTTCCAAAGTCCGCTCGCTCGTCGTTTGTGCAGATAATATATCACATGTTAACCTTGTAGACGAAAGGTGCGCCAGGTGTTGTTAATGTTGAGCTGGTTGCACACACAATCTCGTCCTGTCGCAAAGTGATTTATTTATTTTTAAAGTCTCATAGAGAGGTTATTAATTTATAGTCCTTCCATTGCAGCATGGGCAGTTAAAGAACCTACATATCCAATGTTTATTTCCCCCCCTTTCTGAAATTCCTTGATGAGAGACCATTAGGGTCCAAAACAGTTTGGACCGATTCTTGTTTAGCCCTCTATTTCCTTCTTGTTTTCATTTTTGCTTGGCTGTTTTTGGATTCCTTATTTGTGATTTCAGAAGATTCCAAGCAACTCTTACAAGTACTACCATTTATCGTTAATCTTTTTATTAAATGATGGACAATTTCAGTCAAATAGTTTAAAATAAAAATGAATGGGTATTTCTGGGGGAAAGGGAATTTGCACATTAAAATACACACAGTAAAAAAACCCTTCCAATTGTGTTGATCATCATGGCAAAATGCAAAATATGGAATTTGATAGGATTATTTGATAGGATTATATGTACTTCCTACATATTCCTTATCACTAATGAACAGGGGTGGCCCTCTAGATTTTTGGCCGATGACTGGCAATGATCACAAGCTTGTTGCTACTGCTGTAAGAGGAAGGGGGGGGGGTCTGTGACTTACCTCTGTTGCACATGCTGCCTTGTGAAAAGAGGGTTCTGTGAGAAGCCCCAAAGCCTCCACTGCAGTCCCACTGATTCCATGGTATATTTAGCCCCAGTATTTACAAAGTTTCTGACTTTCCCCCTTGTTTTGCTGCTACCTCATTTGTCTCTTCTCAACAAGCTGTAGAAGGAACAGAAACATCTGCATTTGCCATACCAACTCTAGTTGGACATAACCATTCTCTCCAACTGTGTGTTCTATTAGCCTGTGATTAGGTCTTTATTTAAACAAATACTAATGACACCAAAGCTGTGACTACCCTTGTATGTGATTATGTCTGATGCTGGAAGATATTATAAAAATAATATTCTGGGTTTCCACCTTTAACTTTGGTTACAGGAGTGGTGTGAGATATTGACTGGGTTTGCACCGTGTGACGGCCTATCGTGGGTGACAAACCATAGTGGTTTGTGATGTCCTGCGAAGCTGGACCAATTCCTGGAGGTTGGCTTGTGTGAGCCAGAGGCCACCCAAATAACCCATGGCTTGTTGCAGGGGTTGTTTACTCCATAATGTTTTGGCATATTGTCTGAACCCAGCATTGCCAACCCACCATGGGTTACTGTCATTGGTGAGCAAGCTGCTTGGCAGGAACAGCAGAAACCCCTGCCACTCTTGCTGAGCAATGGAGTGGCACTTTGGAGGGGCTGTCACTCATTCATGAAACCTCTTTTTAAAAAGATTTTGTCCTCTCAACATTCGCACAAATTGGACCAATTCTTTAAATAATTTTTTTCTACTCCAAGACTGTGTGCAAATATCTCTGTAATTTTTTTCCCTTTTGGTCAGATTTTCGGAGTTGCGCAAAAGCACCATTTTGACTGTCCAAAATAGGTAAGTTTCAGCCATCAAAGACACAGAGTAACTGACAAAATCCGTAGCTATCTTTAGTACTTTAGCTTGTTACATAAACAAACCTGAGTAAGTATAACAGCAAGTATAAATATAATAGCATCTCCTCTGTACTTTGAAATGAATTGTATGTTTTTCCAGTAATATACAGTAATGCACAGTAACTTTACAGTAAACCACTGCACCATTAAAATGAAAACAGATGGTTAGTTAGCCGTTTCTATGTACACATCACTGCAGTATGACCACAGTCTTCAATCACACATTCTGGTTGTGCTTCCTGCCCAGTCTGAAAACGAAGTATAATTTCCTGCTGTTCTTTTTGTTTGTTTTGTTGAAACTCACAATATAAAATTGATTTAAAAAAGAACACATTAATGCAGCCTTCTAGCTATCTAAACTATAGGAACAACCCAGAGACCTGCACAACTAATTCTGCACACTTAGCAAGTCTTTCTGATTCTTTGTTTACCCAGCAACAGCCCCATGCACTGCTTTGTTATCACGGCTACAATTTATAATATGCCTATAATTTTCTAGACGCTGTATGCAAAATGAAAACCAAACACACATACACACCCATAGCTATTCATTTTTGAGATTCAGGAGAACTTCATAAGCAATGCGAATTGGCCGTCGCTTTCAAAGAAAAAAGGACCAGAACCCTTCTAAGCATGTACTAGAGCGTTCTAAGTTCCCTAAGTGCACCCAACAGCTCTCTCAATTGTGATCACATTAAATCATTTACATTAGGCTCCCAAGATCCTGTATTCTCAAGTGTAAGATTGCTTTTGAATCAAAAGTATTTGGAAAGGAACAGGACTTGAAACACTTTATATATTATTTTTTTCTAAAAGTGGAAAAGGTACTTTTATTTGCCAAACATTTTTCAACAACCCATAAACCCAGTGATCAGAAAACAACATAGTTATGCACTACAGTAAAATTAAATAAATCATCCATAGTCACAGTTAAAAAACTCCACAGTTAATAATTTTACATTCTACAACTGGCCTCTCGTTGAATGTATTTGTTGCTTCCAGTTCCCGGAGAACTTCGGAGCCCTCGATCACCTGTCTAAAGTAGGAAGAAACAAAGTAAACATTAGGAAGTCACGTCAATTCTTTTTTAAAATTCAGTCTGGTCATTGTCTGGATGGGAGACTGCCTTGGAACCCCATGTACACCAACTTGATTTTCATGATGAAATAAAAGCAGGATATAAATGTTACTAAGTAAATAAAGACAATGCTCCTCAAATTAAATGCTTCATTCTGCCATTAAAGCTGGGCTGCCATACGCCCCAGCATGGTTCAATTGCAACAGTTCTACCTAGGATCTACCACAGAGTTCTTACACATACCCAAAAGCCACATATTTGTCATTCAAGTAAGGTGCTGGCTGTAGTGTGATGTAGAACTGGGACCCATTGCTGTGGCGTCCTTTGTTGGCCATTCCAAGAACACCTCTACGGTCATGGGGAACTGCAAAATTTTCATCTAAAAAAACCAGTTCATAAATATTTATGTAGCGTGGCTGCAGTTTTCTTCTTTCCACTAGTCCAATTTTTTTAATTCTACATTTCCCTCTTTCACTCGCTTTTATGTTCAGTATACCATCCAGTAATGCAACCAGAAATAATACTGATTTTTTTATTTTCAATAGAAAGGTGAGAACTACACATTATGCAGGATCCAGGGATCCTGGCCAAAATGGAATCCCATGGGAAGTTCTCCCTGCTTCCTCACAATGGCCCCATTCAGAAGACACCTTAAATTATGGCTTTAACCATGATGGTTAAGCCAGAAAGCCGGGCTGTGTTCAGAAGAAACCTTAAAACCACAGCTTTAACCACAGTGGTTAAGCCAGAAAACCTTATTCACCTTGGTTAAAGCCATTGTTTAAGGTGCCTTCTGAACACAGCCTGGCTTTCTGGCTTAACCACCATGGTTAAAGCTGTGGTTTAAGGTGTCTTCTGAATGGGGCCATTGTCTGGCAAACCTTATATCATGATATTGAGTTTCCCGACATCCACCAGTGGTAGCCAGTGTTGTACAATAGGGCAAGGGAAATCACAACATGACATCACACACAGTATGGATTTTGCTACAGGTGCCATTTTTAGTAACCTTTTAGTGTCCATAAAACATATTGTATGGTATTTTATAAACAAGGTTACGCAGGATTAAGTTTTACTGGCAAGCTTGCTTAGAATTACAGCCTCATTTTCTTCACTTTTCATTTCCTTATATTTTCTAGTTTGAATTTTCCTGGTATAGAACGGCTAAATTAAACACACCTTTTAAGTGGTCAAGATTCTCAAAGGAGCTTTTCACAAATGTGTCTTAAATTGCCTTTAAATCTCTTCCACACACAAACATCCCATCATCATCTGTGTAGAAGAAAAAGTGAGGAGAGGCACTTGTAATGCAAATGACCATTCTGGTCAATGAGTAGGTTTCAGATTTGTACTTCAATCCTGATTGAATCAAGAACCACTTCAACTCTCATGCGGGAAAACACCCAAAGTCTCTTGTCTCTGTCATTCCAGTTGATGAATTTCAACCAGTAGTTGCAATGTACATGAGTTTGTGGTGTTTAATTTAATCTCATTTCTATTACTGTAGTACATTTTGTGCTCAGGCAGTATCTCTGTCTATTATCATTCATTCCTCCTAGCTAGGTGCCACCAGGACATTTTAAGAACACCCTCCTACCTTCAAAGATAGGTCCGTATATTGCCTCGCCTCCATTCCCTCTTCCTTCATGTATGTCTGTATATTAATTAAGGGGGAGAAAAAACGAAGGTCATATAATTATCTTTTTCTGTATTTGAAAAAAGAGCACAGAAGCTCAAAATGACACACTATTAACTAACGAGTGCCAAATACTATGATTAATGGCTACTTTCAACAGAGATCTCTATTCTGTAATTGATGGTTCAGGTTGAATAGCCAATGTCTATTCTATTTTTAGGTTTTGGTCTGATAGCATCATCACATGGGGTAAAATCACATTTTGCTTACCGTCGCGTCTCTGCCCACACATTTGTCTCTCATTACATCCTCTTTCAAAGGATTATTATTATTATTTATTTATTTATTTATTTATTTATATAGCACCATCAATGTACATGGTGCTGTACAGATAACACAGTAAATAGCAAGACCCTGCCGCGTAGGCTTACAATCTAATAAGTTGTAGTAAACAATAAAGAGGGAAAGGAGAATGCAAACAGGCACAGGGAAGTGTAAACAGGCACCAGGTAGGGTGAAGCTAACAGTATAGAGTCAGAACAATCTCAATATTTGAAGGCTATAGGGAAAAGAAAAGTTTTTAGCTGAGTTTTAAAAGCAGTGATTGAGTTTGTAGTTCTCAAGTGTTCTGGAAGAGCGTTCCAGGCGTAAGGGGCAGCAGAAGAAAAAGGACGAAGCCGAGTAAGGGAAGTGGAGGTCCTTGGGCAGGCGAGAAGCATGGCATCAGAGGAGCGGAGAGCCCGAGCGGGGCGATAGTGTGAGATGAGAGAGGAGAGATAGGCAGGAGCTAGACCGTGAAGAGCTTTGAAGGTCAGCAGGAGAAGTTTATATTGGATTCTGGAGTGAATTGGAAGCCAATGAAGAGATTTCAGGAAGTAAACAATGTACACGTGGCTCATTCAGTGGGCCTTTTTGATCGCATTGCTTCTCCTGCTCAAAGCAGGGGATAGCGGCAAGTTCTGTCTCAAAAAATAAGTCAGACTTACTGGGGTGGTTTCTTTTGTGGCATGAAGAAGGCTAGAAGGGGCAGTAGGCACATGGGAGGCAGACGACATTGTGAGAGGCCTGTGAAAATCTGTGAGTGCCCGGTGATGAGCGTGCAATAAAATGCTCATCTGATGGAGTTCTAAGTGAGCAAAAAACTTCCATATAGTAAACTCTGCAAAGAACCCTCAACATTATTCTCTTGTCTTTCTTTTATAATAGACTTGGCAAATTTTCTTTCTTTCTTTCGGCTGTGAAATTGTAGCTTTACAGCCAATTGCTATTGACTTGCGTCTTTTACACTCAGCCATATATCTTCTGCATACTAACTGTGAGCATCTCTACATTAAGGGGAAACTGCGTTGCTTAACTGGGATTATGTGCTTCCTGCTTCTTTGGCACAATTGTTGTGGGCTGCATTACATGGGCAGGGAGGGGCAACCACATTATTATTATTATTTATTTATTTATTTATTTATATAGCGCCATCAATGTACATGGTGCTGTACAGAGTAAAACAATAAAATAGCAAGACCCTGCCGCATAGGCTTACATTCTAATAAAATCATAATAAAACAATAAGGAGGGGAAGAGAATGCACCAAACAGGCACAGGGTAGAGTAAAACTAACAGTATAAAAGTCAGAACAAAATCAAGTTTTAAAAGCTTTAGGAAAAAGAAAAGTTTTTAGCTGAGCTTTAAAAGCTGCGATTGAACTTGTAGTTCTCAAATGTTCTGGAAGAGCGTTCCAGGCGTAAGGGGCAGCAGAAGAAAATGGACGAATCCGAGCAAGGGAAGTAGAGACCCTTGGGCAGGTGAGAAACATGGCATCAGAGGAGCGAAGAGCACGAGCGGGGCAATAGTGTGAGATGAGAGAGGAGAGATAGGAAGGAGCTAGACAGTGAAAAGCTCCCACTCTAAGCGTGCTCCTCCCACTTCCATTGAGACAGCACTATCTAGTGGCGGAAGATGCCACATTTTCCTGGATATTACGTTATTAAAAGTGATTCTTTTAATAGTGGGATTTCCAAGGGATAGCACAGAGACTTCCTGGTTGTTGACAATGTCGTGTAATGGTCCTGTAAGTGGCCAATCACAAGCATGCAACAAATCACTTGTTTAGAAGAGCCCTGTTTCTCTTCAATGGAAGTGTCAGATCTCTGTGCACAAAGGAGTATGCATGGAAATCATCTCACTCAGTGGAAGTGAAAGGGGAGGCCCACATTGGTGGGAGAGTTACATTCCTGCTGCTTGCAACAAATCACTGCATTAATCTGTTTGAAAGCCTTTGAGAAGCCTAAGCAAAAGCATAGTTTATCTTAGTATTAGTATTATCTCAAAGTCTAGTTTTACCCTGATGATAGGTGTGAAAAACACAATCATATACCAATGCTGCAGAATGAAGAGATTTTAGCACTCACCTCCTCCTTGTATCCAGCCATTTTTTACAAGTCGGTGAAAGATAGAATCTCGGTAAGTGAGTGCCAGCCCCGACTCAGGGTTCTTTTTCTGCCCTGTACACAAGTATTGAAAGTTCCGACATGTTTTGGGACAGATATCAGAATAGAGCTGCACAACAGAGATGGAAAGAATGTGGTAAGTTTCCACACGCTCAGTCCCAGAGAAAGCCCATCTTTCCCTTGTCTCATCAGTGGGGAGACAAGTGTTGCATGAATTAAATATATTACATCTCTGTGGCATGATGTATACAAAAAGAATCTTAAGAGTGTAGCATGTTTTAAAAGCAAGCTTCTAGCCTATGTGGTTATAGACAGTAGTTTTAAAATGCAGAGAAAGAATCAGTAAAAGTCTCAGAAAATGAAGGTGCCTTCTTTGGCCAAGCCCTCTTGCTATCAAGAGGATAAGCATTCTTGTCACACATGCACGCCCACAATTTATTACTTTCTTGCTACAACACAACTGCTCTCTCTCACTCCCAGCCATCTGCTTAGGAATAACCAATGGAGGGAAGACCCCATTTTCCAGGGTCTTCTCAGTGATGGCGCCTCCATTGTGAAACTCTCTGCCCATAGAAGTCTCCTGGCATACTGTATGCCGTCTTTTAGGAGACAAATAGATACCTTTTGTTGTTTCAAGGAGTTATGTGAGTTAGGTTTTTAGGTGGCAAATTTACAGTGTTAATCCATGTTGGATTTAATTAGCCTTGATATTATTATACTGTGGATTTTATTGATTTTACAGTTCATGGGTTTTTAATTTCATATATTATTTTATTGTGAACTATCCAGGGAGCTTCACTAGGAAATGATACAGAAATTTCACAAACACACATAGATAAGGGCTGTCATTAAAGAAATCGTACAACATAATGCTACTCAGAAATAAGTTTTACTGAGTTCAATACAACTTCCAGGTAAGAGTGCACAGGGCTGCAGCCTGAGGGCAGTATCCAGTGTAGCACAAGGGAGCTCCACTGACCTGCTCTGTTCCAGAACCAAGTGTTTCCTTTGTTTTGGGGCTTTCCCCTAGAAAGGGGAAATCTCCATTCCGCAAATAGTGGGCCCTGTTCGTGGACGGGCAACATTGGATACTGCCCTTAATCAATCATGTGACTTTTACTATTTGTTTATTAAATAAATACAGCTTTCAGACATTTGATTGATCAATCACATCTGCAGAAATTTGCAAAGGAGAAAAACTAATTCAAAATAAGAAAGGAATATTTTTGTTTTCAGAGGATAGTCATGTCAGTCAGCACCACCTTAGCAGTGGCATTCCTCCTCCTCACTTCCTTCAGATTTTTTGTCTGTCTCTTCTGCCAAGACGCTTGTTCATGCACTGGTTATTTCACGGTTGGACTACTGCAACCTTCTTCTCTCTGGCCTTCCTTCTTCTCATATCAGTCCGTTGGTTTCTGTTCACCACTCTGCCGCAAAGATCATCTTCTTAGCTCGCCGCTCCGACCATGTTACTCCGCTTCTGAAATCTCTTCATTGGCTTCCAATTCACTTCAGAATCCAATATAAACTTCTCCTGTTAACCTTCAAAGCTTTTCACGGTCTAGCTCCTTCCTATCTCTCCTCTCTCATCTCACACTATTGCCCCGCTCGTGCTCTTCGCTCCTCTGATGCCATGTTTCTCGCCTGCCCAAGGGCCTCTACTTCCCTTGCTCGGCTTCGTCCTTTTTCTTCTGCTGCCCCTCATGCCTGGAACGCTCTTCCAGAACATTTGAGAACTACAAGTTCAACCACAGCTTTTAAAGCTCAACTAAAAACTTTTCTTTTTCCTAAAGCTTTTAAAACTTGATGTTGTGCAGACTTCTACTGTTACTTTCTACTGTTAGTTTTTCCCTACCCTGTGCCTGCTTACCCTACCCTGTACCTGTTTGCATTCTCTTCCCCTCCTTATTGTTTTACTATGATTTTATTAGATTGTAAGCCTATGCGGCAGGGTCTTGCTATTTACTGTTTTACTCTGTACAGCACCATGTACATTGATGGTGCTATATAAATTAATAATAATAATAATAATAATAATAATAATAATAATAATGTGGGAATGCCTCTTCTAAGATGGCTTTTGTCATTGGATTTATCTGTTGGATTAAATTTTGGGAAAGAACATGGGTGGGAATTAGGAAATTAATTGGGGGGACCCCCTGATTTGCCATTGGGTTGCTATTCAATTAGTGCTCTGTTACATATTTGAAACTCCATTTTTGGTGTAAAAGTTGTCATCTTTAGTGTTGTCTGTGAATGGGCTCATTAATGAAGGCCTACAAGCCACTCTTTTTGTGCATTTTCCACACCTGTTCATAGCAACTCTCAGTTAATTGTAATTCAAGAGGTACTACTGATTTGAAATTACCTGGGGGTGGGGTGCAAATTAATTACATTTATATTTGGTGTGATTTGGTTGTAAATTAATAAATAAATAATAAATGACTAAATAAATCCTTGTAATTGTTTCTAAATTTACATCTATATGCATAAAATAGTATATGCAAATTTTATGCAGATCTGTACCTTATGGATTTCTAAAATACCAATCAACAACTTTATACCAAGTAGAGGGCTTCTAGCACTGCCATTCAAAAGGCGCTGTGGATGTGTTTCAACTTTCCCTCTTTAATGGATTATTTTGTGAAAAGAAAAAAAAAAGATGGAAGAAGTGCTGGGAAAACACAGGAGGGATACAAGTGAAAGACCACAATGTTTGGGCCCAACCCCATGAAATTCCATGAATGAGTTAGGACAACTGCACAATTAAACCCTCATTCAGAAGCACCCAAGGACTGTGGCCTTAAGCATTTTAAAATTCAGTTTTAAATATGCATATTTGCATCATTTGAATGCTGAGCATTGCCTCCAGTTCCAACGTTTGATTTTTCTCATGCACCTTAACTTACCTCAAAGAGCAATTTTCCGATTGGCACCTCCTGAATAGCTATCTCGAAGAACACAAACACATGCTGCCAAGATAAAGGAAGCAAACCCAGAGGTCAGTGTAGGAGTATGCTGAATCATCGGATAAAGACTTTGCCCTTATGGTTATTAGTCATGCTTCAGAAGGCAAAAGGGTGGATTCCAGTAAGTAAGAAAGCCACTGATTTGGCTGAAGCTGTGCTTTTCCAATTTTCTACTTTCAGGGAACTTTTTTTATCAACTAAACTGCATGATGTAGAAGATTTTAGGGTGCATTCTAAGGTGCACATTCACCACAAAGGGCCTCACTGTCATCCTGCATGAGCTGAGAGGGCACCTAAAATATACCGAACACTCTCCTGTGAGCATGCTATTTGGACGAGGGAGGGGAAGGAAGGTCAAGCGGTCTCTCAAGGACCTAGTTTGCCATTAATTTCTTTTAAGGACCTAGTTTGCCATTTCTCTGGAACACAGTTTCCAAACCACTGCCTCAGATGCTGTCCCTTTTGAGGGGAAGAAAAGAAATAAACAACATAAAGGTCTCTTTAAAGGATTATGTAAAATAGAACAGACTGTAAGGCAGGGGCGTGGCTTCATGTGGCCCACTCTGTCCTACCCCTAGTGCTGCTGCTGAAATTCATGGCAGCAACAGCAGCAATAAATAAATAAATTAATAATAGCCATTTGCCACTGAAAATTGGCAAACATCTACAGAATGCGACAATGACCACATTGTAAATTTAGCCCCCAGAACTCTAAACCTGCATACCCTGATATAGAGACTTAAGAGCTCTGATCCATCATGCCACATATATGGCAGTGTTGAAGGTATATCCACCTGCACAAGAGGAACTCTGTGATCACTCCTTTGGAGCAGATCAGCTGGTGCTGTGTGAAGGCACAGTTGAAGAAATTATTTATTTATTTATTTATTTATTACATTTTTATACCGCCCAATAGCCGAAGCTCTCTGGGCAGTTCACAAGCTTAATACAAGTTAGAGAAGGCAATATAGTGACTGTGTTCGGATAACACGCTAAGCCACAGTGATTAAGCATTTTGAGCTAAACATTATGGCTTAGCGTGTTGTGTGAACCATGACTTCATGCATCGTGTGAATCATTCCTAACCATGGTGGCTACATAAACATGGTTTAAATATGCTCACTAACCATTTACTGCAAAAGGGTTAGCGGCTTAACCATGGCTTAGCATGTCATCTGAACAAGCCCTATGTTTTAAAAATAGCTTTCCTTGGTAAATTATTAGAATAAACTTACTTTTCCTGTTCCAATTACATATTTATAACATTTCTGTTCTGATAAAAATGAAACCCAGTGTCAAAACAGTCTTCACAGGCTGGAAACGTGTCCACGTGTGACCCACCCCCTGTGCCACACAACACCTCCTTGCTGGGGCAGGACGGGCCCTGTGAGCTTTCTCCCTGAGCACTTGTTGCATGATGTTATTTGGTCCGCAAATTTGAGATGAAGACTTAGTTGGCATTCAGTCAAAGAGTCTCCCATTACGATGGGCAAAGCATTTATTTTCCTTGCTATTTAGCCAATTTTGACTTGGGAGGGATTTGTTATATATTCTGCCTTTCTTCCAGGAACCTCAGGGTGGCATACATAGGGAACCCAGCCTAGGTGGTCTTCCCCGCTAGACTCAAATAACTTCAGCAAGGTTACTGTATCATATGCATTCAGCCCATGCTTTGGATCCTGAGCTGTACACTGTAGTTCCATGTTGCCCTCATTGAATGGCAGCCATGATGAGGAAACATCCTCTACATTAACTGACTATTACTGCAAGCAAGAGAAGGTATATACTCTGGCCTGGTTCGGACATCACATTATGACACACCAAACCATGGCTTAGAGGATTGGGCATGTGCTGTGGGTTCACACTCCTCCTTTTCTCTCGCCTGTGCTGATTTCATCTTACTATATAAGCTGCTATGGTGCCTGAATCAGGCAAACTATGATTAGTGCTAACTTCGAAATCATGCTCTGAAGTAGGACTGAAACCATGATTTGGAGATTAATGTTTAGCAAAGTTCACCTGATTTGGATATTACATCAAACTATGGTTAGAATTATCTGGAAATGGAAAAAAAGTTTGATGGGGTGTGTCTGTGTGTAAGTCCACAGCACCTTCCTGACCACCCTCTCTGAATTGAGCCTATAAAGATTAAAGTAAACAAATCACAGGGACATAGCCAATCAAAACCCAACCCGAGGGCAAGCCAGTATGGTGTAGTTGTTAGACTGCTGGATGAGACTCATGAGATCCGGGTTCTAGTCCCCACTCAACCATGAAGCTCACTGGGTGACTTTGGGCCAGTCACTGACTCTCAACCCAACCTAGCTCACAGAGCTGTGAAGATAAAATGGAGAGGATTATGTGAACTGCCTTCGGTTCCTTGCAAGAGGGAAAAAGGTGGGATATAAATGTAATAATACCTAAATAAATAAATAAATAATCCCAAATATGGTAGTCAGTGAGGTTCTAAATATTGTTCTGTCAGACCCCAGATCTTCAAAGATGTGTCTATTTCATTTTGAAAATGAAGACCCTACCTTTTTGCTTCTCATGTATTTCATAAGGAAATCCTGTGTAATGGCTTCATAAAGTGCTGTGGGTTTAAAGTCTTGATAATCCCAAACATCATAAGCCCACTTTAGTAGCATTTTTTCATCTCCAAGAAGCTGGCCATCAACAAAACACATCACGTTGGAGGGATATTCCCATATTTCTCCTTTCAACTCCTGTGATCAGAAAGCAAAATGACAATGTTTAAGGATCAGTGTGCATTAAATTGTAAATGCATTGATAGGCGTGTGGACAGGGTGTGCCTGGTATGCCCAGGCACACCCTAATATCTTCGAGGGGAGGGCTGCGCTTCCCCTCTCCCGTTCCCATGGGTGCTTAGAAATAATAAAGCAGCAGGCGCATGCAGCACCTCCCGCTCCTATCCCTGCCGGCTCTCTGGCTGACTTTTTTTAGTGGGCCAGGGACATGCGTGCTACATCACCAGTGCACTGCCTCTTTAAGACCTGGAGTCCAGGACAAAAAGGCAGTGCACTGGCAATGTGGCACATGTGTGTGTCCCTGGCAGGCTAAGGAAGTCAGTCAGTGGGCCGGCAGGATTGGAAGCAGGAGGATTTCCAGCGCCTCTGTAAACAGGCCCCAGGCAGCCCCTCTGCCCCCTCCCGTGATCCTCTCCCTCCCGTGTCCAAGAAAGGTGCAGCCATTTGAAGGGGGCACCACACCTTGTCTCACCTTTCAACCTCGCCTGTCTCCTGCCAGGCAACTTACTCTTCCACTGCACATGCCTGTCCAGGTCCTGGAGTTGTGTGCTGGACAGGTGCGCAGTGGAAAAGTAAGTTGCCTGGCAGTGGACCGGCAAGGTCGGGAGGTGAGACAAGGTGTGGTGTCCACTTTGAATGGCTGCATCTTTCTTGGGTGTGTGAGGAAGGGGGCAGAGGAAGCCGAGGAAGGAGGGGATCGTGGGAGGAGGCAGAAGGGAGGGGGGCATTTTCAAAGATCCTGGATGGAAAACACTCTTACCCACCCACCCACCCTAACACTTTCCTTTCCCCCGCTCCCAAACCTGGGTGAAATGTGCTGCACATGCCTATGAATGCATTAAATAGTAAAACAGTGAATTAAACACATAGATATTATACAATGGTGAGAAAATTAAAAATGAACAGAAGTTCAGCCACTTACTGGCTATTTCTGAGCATTTCAAGTGTGTATTTGGATTGGCTGGAAAGCAAGAATGCTAGGAACAGCTGTTGTATTCTGCACTGGTCCTGGGTGATGTCCCTAATCAATGTTCCACTGGACTAGGATAGTAGAAATGTAAGTAACATTTGTCACAATACCTGGACAATTTGGACAGATTTTACAAGGAAGTGGGCTACTTCAGACTTGTCCATTGAACCAAGAAGGTAGAGCAGGGGTGGGGGGGCAGGCAGTAGGTCTCCAGATGTTTTGGACTTCAACTTCCAGCATTCCTCACCATTGGCCATGCTGGCAGAGTCTTCCGAAAGCTGAAGTCCAAAACATCTGGAATCTATCTTTTGGTGTAGAGCATCAACCAGCAAGCAGATCTTCTTGCGAACAACGGCTTGCTGTCTCAAGCTTAAGGCTAGGCCATTGATCAGTGAATAAAGCTGCAATCATATGCACCTTACTAGACATTAATTCCCACTGAAATTAATGGGCCTCACTTCTAAGAAAACATGTTACTGTTTTAGGCAGCACATTTGTCCCATGTGTGTCTTACTCCTCATAAAACTAGTACTGATTATGTGTGTGTGAGAGAGAGAGTGCTGCAAAATACATAAAGAGGAGCAGAGGAAGAAAGAGGGACATGGACAGACAATGAGGGATGGATTCAAAGTGTTAAAATGCAGCAGAAACACTGATAGTTACCTCAAGCATAAATTTAACATTAGAGGAAGCAAGAACTACTTAGAGTGACATTTAAAACTCCTTGTGTGCTCAGTATAATACAGATAAGGCCTCATTTCTTGAAGAGCTTTTATGAACATAACCTGGAAGAGGAATAGAACATGCAGTCTGAAACATGCATAGGAGAGTGTCTGCTGTAAGACCGGGAAAGACCCACATCTCACTAAATCAGGCCAATCCACTTTACTTTGTAAGTAACACCTACCCTTTTTTTGTCCTGTAGATATTCATCCCATGCAAATTGCAGCAGAGGAAGCACTTTAGGCTCTGCTATCTTGGCTGGAAAATTTCTCCTCAGAGCCTAAATATTCAAAATTAAATGAAACCATGAAAAAGTAAAGTACAAATCCAGTTACATTTCATAATGGTCCTCTCAAAACACACATAATTGGTGGAAATGGAAACATTCCACTTGCAACTATGATTTTGTATCACTTATTTCAGGACCAATTGATACAACTATGTTTCCATGGCAACAGATCTGGGCTGAGATGTACTTGTGAATGAGGGATTATATGAGTGAATCGTGATAAAAAAAAATGATTTCTGCTCCATTTAATGTGTGACAGCAAAACTGCTGAAAACAGAAAGAGAAAAAAATATATGACAGCAGTGAAGATCATAAGTTCTGAGTCAGGAAATCCCTCTTCCCTCAGCCATGTACTCGCTGGGCAGTTATAGCACACTCTTCCAATCACAGCACTATCTGCAACATGGAGAATACAATATTTATCTATTTTATTTATTTATTTTATTTATTTATTACATTTTTATACTGCCCAATAGCCGAAGCTCTCTTGACATTACAACTTGATGTCAGGGTGACAATCATAAGATGGCTGGTGAAAAATGCCATATTTTCCTCCCCTTGCATTTAACTACACCCTCTTCAGTCCACTGGTCCTCAGCGACCCAGCTTGAGTATAAATACTTCCAGGATTAGCTCTATGTCTTTGGGCAGGGACAAGTTTCTAGCTTTGCCTTTTGGCTCCCTGCATCTCACCTCCCTCCCACTCCACATTTATTATATTTACCTCCCACTCCACATTTATTATATTTACAAGACACCTTTAAAAGAAATACTTTGGAAGTTATGTACAGGTTTGTATTTTCAAATGCCAAAGGCCAGTTAAAACCAGGCAGGGCCTGATCTGCCTTGGGGATGCAAGAACAAGACCCTCACTTACATAGAAGAGCAGCTGCAAATCCATAAATGTAGTAGCTGAAAAACGTGTCCTGTTCACATTTGGGAATCATTGCCTGAATCATAGAATAGCAGAGTTGGAAGGGGCCTACAAGGCCATCGAGTCCAACCCCCTGCTCAATGCAGGAATCCACCCTAAAGCATCTCTGACAGATGGTTGTCCAGCTGCCTCTTGAATGCCTCTAGTGTGGGAGAGCCCACAACCTCCCTAGGTAACTGATTCCATTGTCGTACTACTCTAATAGTCAGGAAGTTTTTCCTGATGTCCAGCTGGAATCTGGCTTCCTTTAACTTGAGCCCGTTATTCCATGTCCTGCACTCTGGGAGGATCGAGAAGAGATCCTGGCCCTCCTCTTTTAACCTTTTAAGTATCCATTGGCTGAATTCCATTCACCATAGCAATCTGAATCGGATGTGGTTATTCTGTGCCAGTTTGGATGTTCCTTCTGCCATGTGGCCACATCCATACCAAAATCTGAAATTGTTTCAAGTTAAACAACTGCAATTTGAGGACAATAGTTGTTTTTCACTCCAGCATTAAATAAATGACCATCTGTTTTGAACCTGGGAGATGTAAATGTCATTTCATTTTAAGTGTTGTAGAATGTACTTTCTACAAGTACACAGAATGTACTTTCAATTCAGTTGATGAAATGCTGAAACTGCTGCAGGTTGCTAAGTAAATACATTTGACAAAAGGCAGGTTAAAGAAATATTACAAGAGGGCGTTCATAATTAGAACTTTCAAATAAATCAATAAAAGTAGTGAGGTTCTTAATAAACCCGTAAAAATAATAACAGCCTAAACCACACTCATACTCTGACAGGATCTGCTTTGTGTTCAACATGGGCAACAGTCTGTAGATAATGCAACAGCTCACTAGGCAAATAGCTTATAGAAAAAAGTACACAAGAAAAGAGAACAGTAGATGTTAACACTTTGCTGCTGCTCCTGCAGGAAGGAGAGGGCGCTCTGCATTACCTCTGCAGCATACACAGCCATGTGAAAGGAGGGTTCTGTAAGAAGTCCCACAACCTCCACTTGCTGCCTCACGGGCCCCACAGCATTCTTAGCCAACATGGCTCTCAAGTTTTGTCTCCTTCCTTTGCTGCTTCGCTTGTCCCTTTCTCCTCAAACAGCAGCAGCAGCAGGAACATAAACAATTCCATTCACCATAGCAACACCAATCGGATGCTGCCATTCTATCCAACTGTGAGTTCTGCTAGCCTATGATTGGTTCTTGTTTCTAGCATATTTATACAACACTGCATGTCAAAGTGATCAACTTTGTGCGATTACAAGTCTGATGCTAAGAGATGTTATCAGTACAGTATCCAAGTTTTCCATTTTTTATTATTATTATTATGGCAGTGGTAAAGAGCTATTGATATTAAATATATCAATCAATCCTAGCCATACTGATAGAAATGGCACATGCTTCCAAGTCACGTATGTGGGATCAGAGTTCAAAGAACTTGGGAATAAACACTTAAAATAAGAAAGTAAAATGTGTATGTGCAATTGTAACTAAACTATGTTGATTTTTTGTGTGCGCGCGCAACTTTGTTGCATGTTTTTGCCATGCAGCAACAAAAGGCATTGCTGTATTGGTTTATTCTACAAAAATATCTGGAAGGTACAACTCTTATGTTGCAATCCTGTACACTTTTACTAGGGAGTGAATTCAATGTGTCGTACTTTTGAGTATATATGTATAGAATTGGGCTGTTAAGGTTTTAGCCTTCAAAACACATTGAATAGTGTGAGCTTACTGACTTTAAGGGAAAGGGTACTATGGGGAAAGTGGTTTGAAAATGCTAATCTTACAGTTAGTCCTCTTTCCAGGCTCTTGTTACTACTTATATTAAAATAGTGAATTTGTAAGTGCAATTAAGATGCACACCACTATTGTTAGATTAGAAGCATGTTGCCGAGGGTTTAGCTGGAGGTTTCAAATCTAGATGTGAGCTTTAGCTTTCCTGACTTTGGCAGATCTGGGCAACAGGGAACTCTCTTTTATCCATTCTCTTTCCATTTGCCTTCTCTTCAGGCTCCTCCTTGCCTGCTCTTGTCCACATTCCGTTTTTTACATCAGTACCTGTACCAGCCCCCCCCTTTTTCGGTAGGCTCCTCAGCTTAATGGAGTGTGTTGCCTTCTATGTCCTCTGGCTGCTTCTTTCTACGTCCTTCTGCCTGGCCTGGCCTTCTTCAGAATCTGATTAACAGCCGATTCCTTTTGCCTGTCCCATCCGTCTGACATAGGGCAGTTCATCCATTGAAGCAAATCAAACCACAGTCACAAAATTCCATAGCATATTACAGTACAGGTTATTGGATATAAAAGGACAAGTGGGACCTGCAACAAAATGTTGCAGTGTGGAGGCTCCTGTTCAGGACTCCAGCAGCCAGCCAGCCACATCCTTCTATAGAATACTTTATTCTAAGCATGGGGAACCTCCAGCCTGTGAAAGCTCCCATCTGGCTCGTGGAGGCTCCCTCCCTAGCTCCACCCCTCCAACAAGCCTCGACCCTGGAGGCTAACTGAGGGATTCCCTTTAGTGTGCTACTTGCTGCCCTCATTGGCCTCGCTGCCCTGCTGACACCTCCCTTGTGTGTGGGTGTTTCTATTTTGGCTATATAAGGATTGGCGTTCAGCCACTGAATATTGTTAAGAAAGGGAATGATGATTATTAGAAATTTCTATCATGTAATTATGGAATCATTTGCAGTAAGCCTTGTTTGTACTTCTTGGCTAAACTTTTAACAAAGGTCCACACATGCTTTTTAGTATTTTATTTTAAATGTCATAATAAACTGAAGGTCCAGAATATGGCCAACATTGGAGACCACAATGAAAACCTTTTATTTTGCATAGAATAACATTTTGATTTTAATTTGCAACCCCTTATTGGTAAACCAAATCACAGTTCTAATTTTCAAACTTGTAACATGGCGCCAATATGTTTGACAGTTTGGGATAAAACCTTGTTTTAGCTGCCAACAATGCAACACTAATCACATAAAGCACTCCCAGGTAAAGTTCACCTTAATATCATTATATTTTTACAGTTAACAGAATCAATAGTTCTTCAGACAGATATAGCTTTATCATTTATTGTAATTATCTAAGTTGTAGATACATGCTACACATTAAATTCAGAGTTTTATACCACTGGCAGGAGCATCTTTGAAGCAAAGCTATGCTCAGAACCCTCCTGCTGTTGGAAAGGGGGGGGAGAGGTGATTTTTACCATCCCCTGCTGTCTTTATGACCCATAGTACCACCTCCCCAGCTGTTCTGACTGGCCCTCAAACCCTATAGAAAATATTTGGGGGGGACATAGTGGATTGCAGGGGGGAGATTTAATTGACAAAGATAAAATCTCTTCCCATGTTCAGCCAGCAGAAAAGCTTTATTAGAGCAAAAGGTTACCATCAAATCTAACCATATTTTCCATTATTAAAAATATGGGGAAACAAGTCAAATGCAATTTACTTTTGAATTTGGATAGACAAACCATTTTCTGAAATAATGCCTTTACCTTTATAATTTATTGTAAAGTTTGATCATTCCTAAAACAAATGAGGGTGCTTTCACAAAAGGCTTTTTTGGGGGTTCTTCACTCAATGAATTTTACAGGGGTTCCAGACACTGTGATCTTCCTTTTATAACCCTCCCATGCATCATTGGTTAAGGAAGGAAGACGGAAGAGCTACACTGTTAGCGCTAGGACCCCTCCATCTGGAAGCACCCTGGGTGTAAGTGGTTTTCATTCATGTAGCAGAACCAGTAAAGCTGACTGGTAAAGAAAGATTGAAACAAACAGGATGCAAAATCCCTGTGAATTTGCTTCACTAGCAAGAGGAGTTTGCAGCATTCAGATAAACTACACAGAAAGGATAAGTTTACACATGGTGTTTTTATTTCAAAGGAGAAACAGCTCCATTTTACATATGAGAATAAACAGAAAGCATTACATTTTTAATTATTAACAGAGAAAAGTGCATCTTTTTTTTCTTAATCTAATGATTTAATTTTGCAACTATTACCATATTGGAATCATAAATGCAGAAGCAGAATAATTTCTTGTAACTAAATTTCCAGGTTTCATGTCTCTTTTCCAGATCTCCCTGCCATTTGTATATATTTTTAATAACATTCTAATTTTTCACAAGGACATTGCCATTTTTATTTTCACCAAGTAAACAGTTCTACAGTTTGCAAGCCATTTATTGAGATACATGATATCTTAAATCTTTTATGTTTTGAAAGGATCTTTATTAGCACTTCAGCCAATTTTAACCTAGAATAGAAACAGTGTCACATCTGAAGGCAAAATATGATAGTCATTTAAAAATAACAGTTGTACTTGATGAATGTTTATTCCTCTTTTTTAAGTGTAAAAGCTAAGGCACAGAAAATTTACATAATTTGGCTATAATGACACTGATGGCAGAGTCAATAACTGAACCAAAGATTCTTACTAATTGATTCTAATCACCCCATTGTATTATTAGTTTGAGGGTTCACGCAGGGAAGAGGCAGTTGTCCAGAGCCCACAGGTTGCTCTGAGGCTCCAATACACACGCACATATAGAGATCTCTATACCCCACAAGGACTTCTCCATTTATTTCACTAGAAGGGACAGCTCTGCATGTGCAAAGAGATGCGTGCAGAACATGTCTTTCCCTGAAGTGAATGGGGGAATTTGCTTATGCAGGAGCTCATGATGTATAGTACACCAAGATCTTTGGGTACAAGTGAGGAACAGACTAAAACCAGCCAAAAGATACAGATTGGTTTCCAAAGAATTGCATAGAGAGGTTAAAGCAGCGCAGGCATGATATGTCATAATCCTGGTCCATAATTTTGCCTAAAGTACCAGGACAGGTTGCAAGACTGAATGCTCTGTACCCCTCTCCTCTAATTTCATGTGCAACCCAATCCGCAAATTCCCACCACCTCCCTTAACATAGCTCTTCCAACTATTTAACACAATGATACTAAGGTAACCTGCAAGGTTCCATTTCTCACTGGTACAGACAATTATCTTGAGCTTTCCTTATATTCAATTGAATCTGATCAACTCTCAACCTGTGGTGGGGGGAAGTGACTGAATGTGCAAACTATTGTACAAGTTAGGCAAAGAGGGAAAAGCGAGGCTGAATGTACATCAAAACGCATATCTGAGTATGGATGTTTATCAGCACTGCATTACTTTAAGCAGGATACACATTCTGATGTAACGTCTGCTCCACGACTAGCACAACTAGAATACAGCCTATTTCAGGTATAACAATCTTGGTACAACAAACCATGTTTTTTCAAACTGAGAATGAATGTTGTACCTTCATGCTCCCTTCCTGTTTGTAAAGCAGGACTGTAGTCAGAGCTTAAACTGCATTTTCTCATTTCCAACATAATGAGAAACTGTAGTTTAAAAAGTCCTGGGAGTATTGCATAAATGTGCATGAAAGGAATGAGGAGGGAATGCTTAGTCACAATGCTCATTCTTGGTCTAATAAACCATAGCTTACTATTTTTATTTATTTATTTATTTTAGCATTTTTATTTCACCCTTTAGCCTAAAAGACTCTCAAGGCGGCTTACTAGACAGAGATTATTATGTCTAAACCAGGCCTGCATATAATTAAGACTGGATTGTGATGTGTATGGACAAAGCTAAATGTGAAATATAAAACAAGCAAAACAAAACATTATTTTAAGCTTGTAGCTAGCACTTTCCAAGATGGCCTATGCATATGTGCTCTGAGATCCAATTTTACTCTTGCTTCCCTTCTGAAATTACACGTGTGTATGCATCAATGGAATGGAAATTGTGGCTTAACCTACAATATTGCACATGTATTTGTAAATGTCCTCAGTGGAGATAAGGTTCACACAACCCTAGTTAACACAAACACAGGGGCGATCCATACCTGGCTTTCTGTTGGGCCCACACTGTCATAAAATGAGCATGTAGAAGAAAAATAAATAAATAAAACATATCTGCTGTTAGGTTTGCTAAAAATATAGTATGATCCAGCCTAAATTAAGTTGTGCAGCCCATTCATTTTAATGAGAGAATTAAGCCCATGCATAGCTCCTTTCCACTGAGATGACAAAGTACTTTAATTAGATACGTTAATATTTATTGCAGTTCAGGCAAAATGACTATGGACTTCAGCTAAGAAAATACAGATCAATGTAAATTTAAATTAATAAAACTCTAAAAAATATATATGAAACTTGATCTAGTCTGCAAGAAAGAACTTGATAAATATCTAAAAAGCGTATCAGCCTGCATTTTAAAAAGTCTGCCTCTCAATATGATGGTCACCAGATGATTGCTGTACAGACAGAGTCTGTCGAGGTGACTCAGAGACATGTACAGCCTGGGTCTGTCCTTTGTTGATCTGAGGAGGGAGGACCGTATCTTGGCTGATGCGAAACGGCTGGCTTGGTTCTTGGGCCACCTGCAGGGTTGGATGTGATGTTCCTGTTGCTATCTGAAGCACTTCTGCTTGACTCTGATGGACATGGAGGTGTTCCAAGGCTTCTTTCGAGAGAGTGATGACATGCATTTGCTCAGCCTGTGCAGACTCTATTTGGCTGCTCACGATATTGATATTCTGAATCTGGTTTGTTGTTTCTGGCTGAGCTGAAAGAAGCAAGTTCTGCAACTGCTGGGGCGGCTGAGTGAGAAGGGTAAGACCGCCTGCATGGTCTGTCATCACATTTTGGGAACCATCAGCAGTGACAACACTAATGCCTTGGTTATGGCTGGGCACAAAGTTTATATTGTGCACTGAATCTGTGACCAGGAGCTGGATCTCTTGGGCTCCAGAGGCAGAGAGCTGATACTGCTGCAACTGAAGAATGTTCCGGACTTCCTCTGTAGTGCTGCTATTGGAAGCAGTGTTTACTTCCTGTAGCTGTTTTTCTTTTATGTGAATCTTTAAATGAGATTTCAAGTTGTCTAAGCGTGCAAACTGCACATAGCACTCAGAGCAAGAGAAAGGCTTTTTACCAGTGTGTAAGATACAGTGTCTTCGCTTCGCACTGGAATCAGAAAAGGATTTTCCACAAATGCTACATGAGTATGGCTTCTCTCCTCTGCAAGGGAACGACATTTTGGATTCATCAGGTATGTGAATACTTTGTAAGACACAGGTATTTCAAAAGAAACATATATTATGTGGACAAAACTAGGGATTGAAAGATTTTGAAAATTCCGTTCTGTCTGCATTTCTCAGATTATCAGGTGCTTTTGTTTCTGTTGTCCACTCATTGAAGGAATTGGATTTTTTTTCCAATTTCCTGAATTTGCACAAATTTGCACTTGCAAAAATGTGCAAATCCTGCCAAAATGTGCATTTTTCGCCCAGTGTTCTTTTATTTTACATATATTTCTACCATTCAGTGCACATAAAATTCCAAAAAGTAAAAAAAAATAGGCCTGCAAGTACAGGTTGTTTTTTTTTTTTTTTTTTTGGCCAGGCGTGATGCAATTTATGACCACCATATAAAAATGTCACTCCGGTGCATGTGGCAGCACAGATGTTGCCCACCATTCCTTGATATGGTTTTGCGTCTAGTTTATTGATCTGGGAGTAAGCAGATAGCTGTGCAATCCATGGCCAGGCCTACAGGGCAGATCATTTAAGGGATTGTTCTGACACAAATACTTAATCTCTGTGACTATTATATGTATCAGTGTGTCAGTGCTGGTGGAAGCAGTTTGTGATAAAGGCCATAACTCTTTGACTGCTATTTGTACCAGAACTTAAAAATATCATGGAATTCATGTTTAGTCACAAAACCTCTAGGTTTGCACACAAATTCAGATATACTGTGAACATAGGTATTCATTTTACAAGGTGTCAGCATACAACATTCACTTGACTTGTATTTATACTGCAGCCATATAGTTAGGTAGTGGGACAAAATCAGTAACAATGCTGACTCAAATGTTTCCCATAAACATACAGAAGAAAAGAAAGTATGGCATACCTGTGGATTCTGATGTGAGTCTGAAGAGAGCTCTTTGCTGTGAAAGACTTGCCACAGATTTCACATGTAAATGGTTTTTCACCTACAAAAACTCATTAGTTAGGATAACAGCAAGCCAACACTTCTTAATTAAAGGAAATAAAATAGCCTCTCTTACAATGTGCAAGAGTTGGTCATCTGAGTAGTAACTTACTAATGATGCAACTACAGCTCAACTCTACATCTTATTGCATCAACACAAAATTGCTTATCATAGGGCGTATCAAAAATGATGAAACATAGCATCAAAAGGAATTATCAGTGTTGTAGAACCACTATTCTCAGTGGCAGATTATACTGGCCCCATATTTAAGATTGCTTTAAAAGCCCTTTTAGAATTTAAAGAATAGTAAAAAAGGGACTCTTATTCAGGTATGTAACATGCAACAAGTTTGGTACCTAACAGATAACACAGAAGGCAGTATCTTTTATTGTCCCTGTTCAGAAGACACCTTAAACCACAGCTTTAACCACAGTGCTTAAGCCATAAAATCGGGCTGTGTTCAGAAGACACTTTAAACCATGGCTTTAACCACAGTGACTAAGGCAAAAAGCTTTATGCACCGTGGTTAAAGCCATGGTTTAAAGTGTTGTCTGAACACGGCCCAGCTTTCTGGCTTAACCACCATGGTAAGAGCCGTGGTTTAAGATGTCTTCTGAACAGGGCCAATATCTTGCTTTATTAATATCTTATTCTTATTCTACCTCAAAGCCTTTTCTAATGTTCACTTAGCAGCATAGAAGCTGCTGCACTGTGTATTCCTCCTACACTGCTCCTGTAATGTCAGAAGACCAAGGACACATGGAAGGACCCCACAATGCAGCTTCTTCTACCGCCAGGCTCACTGCCCTTTGGTAATGAGCGAATAGTAGCCTAGGAAGGAGCAGCATTGGAATCTCCTCGCACATGGCTTAGAAATTCCAATGTTACCAAGGGAGCCTGGGAGGAGCATCTATGTCAGCATTTCCCACACCACTAAGGTAACATCAGAAGGATTGAGAGTACCCCGGTAGGGAATTTCACAGGTCAACGCTTCCTTTTGTTGAAAAGCTTTGTTGCATGTTATCCTGAAGTGCTCTGTAGTTCTATCCTTATGAAGAACATAAAGCACTTTATTAATATTCATATACAGAGCTGGTGTGGTGCAGTGGTTAGAATGTTGGACTGGGATTCAGGAGATCTGGGTTCTAGTCCCCACTTGGCCATGAAACTTACTGGATGACTCTGGGCTAGTCACTGACTCTCAGTCTAACCTACATCACAGGGTTGTTGTGAAGATATAACAGGGAGGAAGAGAACATGCAAGGAACCCAAGGCATCTCACAAGAAGAGGGATTTAAATGTAATAATAAAATAAGTATTTCCTTTTGCCAATCTGCTTATGGTCTTCAATCACATAGCACCATAGTCATCTGTTTTCATTAAATAAAAGTTATCAGTAAAGTCTTGCATGTCATGGATCCAGCAGCATAAAGATTCACTGTAACAAGATATGAATCCATTACAATCTCGTTTATTCTCTAGAGCTTATGGCTGCCTCTTTGAATTCAATTGTGCATAACTTTCACCTTGTGGAGGATGGCTTGTGTTAAACTCTCTCAGCAGGAAGTCAGGCCTCTCTTTCACCTGCTTGCTTGAGCATTTCTGCCTAGTGCTATGCACAGCAGCCAAACCCGTATGTGACTGTTTGTGGCATCGTTCAAAGGACACCTCTTTGGTCAAACAGAATGAGAGGGCTATTACCTGTATGTGTTCTTAAATGTTTCTTTAGCTGAGCTGCATCCATGAATTTGCGATGACACAGGCTACATTCTGGTAACGAAAGGCCTTATTACAAAAAGAAAAAAAAAAGGATTCACGACCTTTTCTGAATTTGTTTTATTTAAAACATCTGTCTCACGGTTCACAATAGACTCACACATTTAACACATCTGAAACCAAATCAATGCTACAATTAACAGAAACAATATAAGACAATGGTTATTGTGTTCTTCCAGCTCTGAGATGAAGCTCATCAACATATCTGACATCTTTCTCCTGGTCTTCTTGGAGACTTGAGTTGGCAAAACACCTTTTTAACAGAACAGTTACTTTAAATGCTACAGACAGCAAGCACTTAGAGTGTGGGTGGCCCTCCAGATGTTTTGGCTCACAATTCCCATCATTGCTAATGCTGATGGGAGTTGTAGGTCAAAACATCTGGAGGGTCACGAGTCGCCCACACAACTGGAGAGATGGCAGAACCCCTGTGCGAAGAAGAATATTTGTCATTCTCAGCTTCTTTCCTTAGTTCAAACCCAGATGTAAAACAAAAGCTTTACCAATCCAATGCTAAAGGTACGAGAACAGCTTTGTACATTAGGTGGAAATTTAAAAATAGAAATCATAACAATGTCAAACTGCTCTTTCAGTGTCAAAGTGGGGATGGGGGGATGCTTGAAGGCATGAACTGTCTATTTCTCCCACAGAGAAATCCAGGAGCACCCACTTTGGGATTAGCATCTGCTTTCTTTACTAGGGAAATGTACATTGAACACAGCACATAGTTAAACTATGGAATTCACTACCACAAGATGTAGTAATGGCCACCAATTTTAATGATTTTTAAAAGGGGGTTGAATAAGTTCCTGGAGGAGAAAGCTATCAAAGGCTATTAATCCTGATGGCTATGTGCTACCTCCAGTATCAGAAGCAGTAAGCCTATGTACACCAGTTGCTGGGGAACATAGGTTGGAAGGTCCTCTGGTCGACAGCTGGTTGGCCACTGTGTGAACAGAGTGCTGGACTAGATGGACCCTTGGTCTGATCCAGCATCAGGGCACTTCTTATATCTTTAGCCGGAAGTGTGGCTCACTCATGCTTGTTTGTGTTTCCACATCATGTGCTAAGCCAACCTGCGTTTCCCCCCCTCAACTCTGGAATAGCTTCACTGACTTGAATATTCAAGGGCCCTGTTTCCACATAATGCCTCCCCATGATTTATTGCTCTACCCAGGGTTTGTCTGGAAGATGATCAAACAAACTATGATTTGTCTTCTCAGATCCTGGATTGTTTTCCTCCTCCTTCACCCACTCCCTTCCTGTATCCCAAATGTGCTGCTGGTATGTAGTGAAGCTGGTTGTTTTGGTCTGCTCTTGCCTGCTGCTTCTGTAGCCTGGCAAAACAGCCCCTGAATAACCAATGCTTCTGGATTTGCATGTAATGACAACTTTTTGTTTAAATAACCCAGAGTTTACAACCCAACAACAAAACTTGGGTTCTCTTTCTGGGTTTTTTGTGATTAACAAACCATGGTTTGTTAGTGTGCCTGCATTCACACATTCATGACAACTCAGAATTCAATAACCCATACCATGGGTTAGCATTATGTATGAACCAGGCCAAAGTAAGAATTCGAAGGACTGCAGCATTTCTCCTTAACACAGAAAATATAAATATTCTCTTATATCTTGTTATACCTTTCACATACATCTTTTTTGAATAATTCTAAAGAAGCAAATATCTTAAAATATTTTTGAAGTTCTGGTTGAAATACTTTTTCTGGAATGCACAGTAAATAACTAGTGAAAAATTATAGATTAATCAGTCATAATTAGGAGCATGCCAAAACTTGAAAACATTCCAGTAGAATATACCTTGCCTCTTATATTTTGTATACCTGTGTGAACTCTGTAATGACTCTTAAGTTGTCTCTTCTGGCTGAAGTATTTTCCGCACTGATCACAGGTAAAAGCCTTCTGACCTGAAAGAAAAGGAACAGAGGATTCCAGAAGACATTTCAAAACAATCACAGACGGTATTACTGTATACCTTCCCCAACCTTGTGCCCTGCAAATGTGTTGAAATGCAACTCTCATAATTCCCAGTCAGGATAGCCAATAGCCATGCTGGTTGGGAATTATGGGAGCTGCAGTCCAACACATCTGGAGGGTACAAGGCTGCTGTATATTATACATTGTATAGCTTAAAGAAGGGCTGGACAGAAGGTAGATCACAGTCTGCCTACTGTCCAGGGGAAACCAGGAATGGATTGTTGTGCAACAGGACTGCAAACACAGTCCTGTATGAACTGCTGTTAGCCTGACCAGCTATTGGAATATCCATGTGCAGGGGCAGCACACCTGTGAATACAAGATACTAAGGACAAAACACTGGGGTCAGTCACCACCTTCAAGCCCTGCTTGTAATGGCCCAGAGGCAACAGTCTTCCTGTCGTTGGAGACAACGTTGGCTGTAATGGACCACGGCCTCATCCAATCAGGCAATTCTTACAATCTTATGTTTATACTCTTAGCACAGTTAGATTGCTTAGGACTGTACCTGTATGCAGGCTCATGTGTTCCAGGAGCGAGTGCTTCGTTGTTAAAGCCTTACTGCAAACAGTGCAGGTGTATGGCCGTTCTCCAGTATGCATCCGTTCATGAACTTGTAGAGAGTGTTTTTGGGAAAAGCCTTTACCACATTCACTGCACTTAAATGGGCGCTCCCCTAAAAACAAGGTACCAGGTCTGTGAATGGCAAATAGTTAGACATTTCAAGTTGACAGAAAGATGCTTCAAACTACATAATTTAAAACAGAAAAACCAAACTTCTTTTTAAATACAGTATAACAAGTTCATAAAATCGTAAATTTTAAAACCACTTCAAAGTGAATCAATAACAAAAGCAGCATAAATAATAAATACCTTTCAAGTAAAAGTCAAAGAAAAGAAGTATGTTTTTAGACCCCTCTTAAAAATAGATGGAGCCAGCCATATATCTCTTGTGAGTTCTAGAGTGTAGGGGCCGCTACTGAGAAAGCCCTATCTCTACTACCCACCAACCTTACCAATCTTAATGGTAGGCCAGCAACTGGTGCCTCTGATGATGATCTTAACACATGGCTAGGCTCATATTATTTATTTATTTATTACGTTTTTATACCGCCCAATAGCCGAAGCTCTCTCATATGGGTGTAGGTGGTCCTTCAAATAACACCACTCTGACTTTGGACCCAGGAGTCCATGCTCCCCACACCCTTGTAGCTGTTGAGAAAAGAACCGTGTTGGCTGCCTCTCCGAGATCTCAAGACTGACCTTGGAGAGAAGGTAAAGGGGGCCTTCTGAGTGGTGGAGAGAAAAGGAGGCTGGGGAGACTGGCTTACACCATATTCGGAGGCTTCCTTCCCTCTCCCCCTGATGCCTCAGCTAGATGGAGGGAAATGCCATCTAGCTAAAATGTAGAGCAGGAAGAGTATGGAGGCAAAGATTGCCTCCGCCGCTCATCCGGCTCTGCGCTGGCTGGTTGCAAGCCTCCAAGTTTGGAAGCTTACATCCATCTCCATAGGACTGTGCCCTTATTTAATTATACTAAACAAATCTCCTCTATAGAAAACATACATGGTCTCTAAGGATGTTTGAATCACATGAAAATCTGCTGGACAGTTCCATGCATATTTTTTCAAATCTGCGCATCAGTTGTGCTCCTGAATGAAAAAATGAAAAACATTTTTCAAAAGTACTCATTTTTCCATGCCGATTTTTCAAATGTACGCATGCTATTGAATGGGTTTTTTTGTCCGCAAATCAAGTTGTAAGCTCATAAGTGTTCTGATTTCTATCGCAGATTGTGCCCAAGTCCGTGTTTGGTCTGGAATGTGAAAACTGTGTAAATTCTGATAAAAAATGAACTGAAACAAATTTCTCATAAATTCCTAACAGTGGCTAAGCTCTAACAGTTAGCAACTACTAATTTTAGAAGACAGGTGAAGAAATATCTTTACCATGAGGATTTGGGTCATTCTTTATTTTATATTTCTATACTAGGGAAATTTGTGATAGACATTGAATTCTTGTTTTAAGAGAGAAAGCCACTGGTCATTTTCTCAGAAACTTTTTTTTTAAAAAAAAGTTCTGATAAGAGCTCAATTATTTGTAAGTTGACACCTTTTATATGTGCATTTTATGTTTGTGAGAAAAAGGTTTTCAAAGAATCATACTGTAGATTGCCAAGATTTCAATTTTTATTAAACATAATTAAAACTACAATCCCATACTCACTTACTGAAGAGTAAGTGCCATTAAATTCAGTGGGACTTACTTCTGAGTAGACATGTAATGGGATTGTGCTGTAATTTTATTTTGCAATTATAAATTTAAAGTTGCCATTTCTATTGAAACTAATGGATATTATCTATATAATGAAATGCTTAATGATTTATCCGTAATTTGATTATTTTAAGGTTTATGTAATTTATCTTATATTACTATTTAATAATTAACCTGTGGTCACACAATAACCACAAAACCACAGTTCAATAATCAGAAAGCAGGCTGCATATGTTATTTTAACTATGACATTAAATGAAATAAACTACTGTTCAGTACCTACCTGTATGACTTCTTCGATGAATAGCTAAAAAATGATTATATTTAAAAAGTTTCCCACAATCTTTACACTCAACCTCAGAACCGGTATGTTTTCTTCTCCCGTTAGTCCTCTTTTTCAGTCCACTATCTTCTTCATCACCAATAAGTTTATAGTCTTTTAGCTTGACAGACCGCCGTATCCTACGTTTGCTATAACGACTCTGAATGGGCTGTGTATTTTGGCATTTAGGGTCAGAGTTTTCATCTTTTTCAGTGGATACACTCACCACAGCATCTGAACTACAAGCATGTTCAGTTTCTCCTGCTTCTCCGCTTACAGGAATCAGTTCATTGGAATCTCTGTCTTCCACCATAGTATCTTTCTTTATATAATTTTGCTTATTATGAACTGAGTTGTTCTCTTTTAATTGCACATCTTCAGTAGAAGATGTCCCCAGGTTTTCCTCTGGGATGTTCTTCACTTTTCTTGGCCTTCCACGTTTTCGTTTTGGTGGATCTTCACTTTTCTTGTTTGTCAAGATAGGTACTGTGGTTTCACCATTAGGAATGGTGGATAACTTGTTATTCAAACTACAATTTGGCTGTTGTTCTGTGTATGCTTTTACTAAGTCATTCACTTTAAGGAGATGAGCAGTGGCTAAAATTTGCTCTGTACTTTTTTCACTAGCTTGCAGATAGCCTGTATAAATAAATTCCAACAGTGCACCAAATGCATCTGCCACCATCCCTTCCAACATATAGATCGACTGGCCTATTTCTCCCTCATCAACAAACATCATTGAGAAATATTCACTGCTGGCAGCAAGTAAAGCTTTGTGTGCTCTAAAGTGAACATCTTCTACAATTAAAGTGATATCACACAAAAAACCTTTTCTCCTCTGTTCTTCAAAGTTAGCCAGAATAGTATCTCTGTGAACCTTTGAGTGGATGACTATAAGCTTCTCAGAAACATCAGGTACAGCTTCATCCATTGTTGCTGGAAACAGAACAAAAAAGAGGGAACACCATGTGCAGCAAACGTTTGCATGCGCTGCTCCTTGTCCAGCTAGATCCAAGCATACATCGTGCCTGGGTCCAGCTCCAGCTGAGAGCCCCCTCCCTCCTGCTACCAACTGTTGCTGCTAAGGCCACCAGAGGGAAAGGAAGCAGCAGCCAGGCACCTCTTCATCGTGCCAGGGTCCGGGTCCAGCTCCAGCTAAGAAACCCTTCCCTCCTGCTACCAACTGTTGCTGCTAAGGCCATTCGAGGGAAAGGAAGCAGATGCTGAACTTTGCAACTAAGAATCAAGTGCCTGAATTTGCTTTCCCCCCCTCCTCCCTCCCTATCCCCTTTCCTTTGTGTCATGTTTTTTAGATTGTAAGCCTGTGGGCAGGGACCGTCTTAAGAAATATTTTTGTAAGCCGCCTTGAGAGCCTTTTTGGCTAAAGGGCAGGATAAAAGTACTAAAATAAATAAATAAATACATGTAGCAACCTAGTTCCAAGTGCATAAACCCCTAGCTGGATGGGAGTGACTATGTTTAACTTAGCTAGCAGTTAGTGCATGAAATAATACTGTTTGCTATACTGATGCAGTATCTACTTTTTATACAAACAATTATTACAAATATTCCCAGAATTACTGAAGGAATTGCAAACTAACCTACATAATTGAACTAATGCATTTCTCTTTGGCAAAAGGAAAACAAACCAAAATAGAAACCATTAGTTCTGGTTATCAATAAAGGTTCTGTGAACTTTTTCTGGACCTAATCTAGTTACACACGTGTTGTCAGATAACAGGCAATAAAACTGATCAGCTGTGTGTATAGGTGTGTGTGTAAATCTAGGCCCCCACTCTCAGCAGTCTAACTGCTGCTTTTCTGACCTGTGTCTGTGCACAGAGCCCCAAATTGGACAATGATTTGTATATGTGCACCAATAAGATGACAATATTCCACATGCAGCAAGGGATAGGCATGCAAAAAGTTGCTTCCATGTGCTTATGCACATACTGTACCTGGACCTGGGCAAATATCTAGTCCTCAACATACCTTACAGATACATAATAAACTCACATTTCTAGAAGAACAGCTCAAAAATTTAAATCTCTTATAAATAACACAATTTCAGTGAACATTCTAGAATGAAAAAAAATATTCCATACTTTTAAAAGAATCCCCCAAAATTCCAAGTGGAAAGAGAATGGAATTAGAGTAAGATTACCATTATGAACTTATGGATGCTCATTTAAGGCAACTTCTTACTTATGAAACAAACATAAAGGAATGGTCAAGGTATTTAAGGCACACAAATTAGCTCGTTCCTTCCTTGGCCAGCTTTGACACATTGGGAAATTCAAAAAATGTAAAGAGATTTTCCTTCAGTAGCCACATCTTTTACTAAGGAAACTATTCAGATTGGTCAAGTATTTTTCTGCTTAGATCTTTGCCTTCTAATTCTTAATATAGGACTGTGAGATAAATCAAGTGTATTATAAGAAATGCCTTTCTAAATCAAACAAACATTCACCTATTCCAGCATTCTATCCTTATTGGAAGCAAGCCCAAAACTTACAAGTGATAGCTGTCCCCTATTATTTGTCAGCTGAGTTTCTTTTCCAACGTTTTTGCAGATGTAAGGAAAAAGAAAAGATTCACTGGCTTAACATTAAAAAAAAAAATCGTTGCATGCATTCCAAAATAACTCTTTGATATTGCAGTCACATGAAGACGCTGAGATCATAACTAAATCCTTCGAGCTAGGAGAAGTGTATACGTTCTCTAAACTGAAGCTCATTATTATTTTTAAATACTGAATTAGATTCCACATATTTGTGACAGTACTTAGTCATATCACCCAATGACTTAGTCATATCACCCAATGAGTTTAAGCTAATCTTCATCTCTATAATGGGATGTTTCCTGATTTTTTATTTTTTTTTGCACTTGCTCTTATTATAAGCTTAAATAACAACAACTGGAGAAATAATGGCAAGAGGAAAGCATAACTAAATGGAATAGTCCTTAAAACCCACCCACCTAAAGTGATTACAACTATTTGCTATCAAAGGCGAAAAATGGAAAACAGGAATACAGAGAGCTATAAATAACAAAAAGGATATATAAAAACAACAACACGGAAGCGGAAGAGTAGTGGCATGGACAACAGTGGGACCATTTTTTCCCTTCAGGGCTCTTGTGCCTATAAGTATTGCATAAGAAGCAGAAATTCAACAGGTGATGCTTTTTCCTTCATTTGCATCTCATTTAGAGGCGGCTTCTGAATTTCTGCTTCCTGAACAGTCACGACAAACACAGGGGTCTTGCCGGGGTGGGTGGGGGGAATGCTGGCTGCCCAGCCATTAAACCAGAAATTGCTGTCAACTGTAGTAGCCGCACAAGAGGAGGAAGAGCTGGGAGAACACACAAAAGCTTCTGTCCTTCCCGAGGCGTATAAAGATCGAAGGAAGGGGAGGGTCCTCCTCCGTGAAGTCAATTATCTGTCAGTCCAAGGAGGGAAGCAAGGAAGAGGGACTTACCACGCGATAAGGGCGCTCCAGGCACGGAGCCCCGCGACAGGCGCCCGAGCAAGGCAAACGCGCAGGCCAACCGCAGTCCCCCGCGCACCCCGGAAGTGACGTCAGCGCGGTCGAGGAAGTGGGTCAGAAAGCTGGAGCGCGGTAGTGGGCGGGGTGAGCTCGGGAGCGGCGGAAAGAAGCTGGCGCGTCGCCGTCGCCTTGCGCGGGAGCGCTCGGTGCTGCAGAGCCCTAACCAGCGATAGCGTTAGTGGACGGCCGTTGAGGACATTTTCCACACCTCCGCCGCTGGTAGGTGGCTTCCTGTTCTGTGCCACATCCTACTCCCGATTTATAGTTATTTCCAATGTTAATCTAGTTCCAGCCCCATTCATTTCAATGGGCTAAGATTGGATGCCACCCGGAGATGGCACAGGGCGGTTGCTACTTGCTCAAACAGGCATTTCCCAAGGGCATAGGCATTTCCTAGGGCCTTACGCTGAGCCAGAGCATTGGTCCATCTAGTTCAATATTATCGACACTGACTGGCAGCGGCTCTCTTTGGCTTCAGTCAGGAGCCTTTCCCAACTGTAGCCAGAGATGTCAGGAACTGAACTTGGGACCTCCTGCGTGCAAAGCATATGCTTGACTACTGAGCCACAGTCCTCTGCAGGGGTGGTTGCAAGGAGCTGCTCTGACTGTTCCGCTCCCCCTTTCCATTGGGGTCAGGTTTAACCTTTTTGCACCACCCAAGGTGGCTGGAGAGGGATAGTAATGGTGGGGCAAGAAAGAGGAAGTGGTACTCCCCCCCCCTTCTGCCCATTTGCTCAACACCCCTTTCTCACATTGGTTAGTATGGTAGGGAGGATTGGGCCCAGCAAGACTGCCTGGAAAGAACACTGGTAGTGTAGAGGGAAGACCTCCTGGACCCAATCCCCAGGTCTCCACTGCTATGCTACCCAAACAGACAAAGAAAGGAGGGACTAGGTAAAAGTTGGATCCAAGAAATAAAAAATATTCTCTTATTTCATATGATTTTTGTAGGAGATCCCCCTCCTCAACCACTATTAAATCACATATATCTCCACAGATTGAACCATAAAAACCAGAAGATTTTTGGTATCACTGTGGCACAAAAATATACCTCATGATTTTTACATGGGATCTACCTGAAACCATGATCAAATCATAGATCACATTTGTGCCAGCAGACAACCATAAAAAACATGGATCCCATATTTTACTGTGTCACCACAGGGCACAAACATGGACCCTCAGCCTTTTTAAAGAGGATCTCCAAAACTGCTGTCAAACCACCATTAACAATCCTGGATTTTAAGTTTCATGGCACAGCTACAGTGCAAAACCTTGGATCTGGGGCACAGATTTGCATTGTCACAGTGGATACTACCAAAATTATCTTCAAATCACATCTGTGGCCATTGATTGCATTGCACCAGAAAAAACACAGATGTACCACTGTGATGCAAAAACCTGAATCCAAGGCATGAATTCCTGAATTCCTGTGAATTTGCATGATTTTTATAGGGAATATTTCCAAAACTACTGTCAAATCACATGTCAAATGTTTCCACAAACTAAACCATAAAAATCATGTATCCAGAGCTTTTTGTAGTAGAATGTAGAACGTTTAGGTAAAGAACCCGCAGGAGTACTTTATGTAGTAGAATGTAAACCCCTTTAACTTCCAAGCAGACTCCCTTTAGGGAGGCTGAGCTTCTCTCACATCTCTCTCTGCTGGACTACTAGAATATCAATTAGCTTCAGACCTATGCTGGCATAAATACTTGCAGTTCTCTACTTTTCAGTTAGGCCGTCTTTTGAAATTCACTCCACAGGACGTAGTCTGACTCGGCTCCATGGGACAAGATGTGAATTAAATTTCTGTACTCAGCAGCACCTTGATGTGTCTCTCCAAATGTAGTGGTACCCCCACAATTCCATAATCGTGTACTCCACTGATTACCCCCAAGACCTGATTATCACTGTTTAGGATAAACCTGTCTTTGGACTGTACGACAGGCTACATGTGCTAATGTGCAAGATTCAAACTGGCATGTCAGGGAAGAGACTTTTTCCTGTCAGGATTTCTATGTGCAGGGTACCTTTTTGAATGGACGAGCATTCAGGCCTGTGAGCCTCCACCTGCTGAAGACATTTATTGAGGGCTCCATCACACTAGCATTATAGTCCACTGTCGCCACAGGCTGTTTGCACAGGGCTCAGATGACGTCCCTGTCCTGACCTCATCTCTTCCTCTCCTCTGTGCGCGGTTTTTTGATGTGTGGAAAGAGTGGTTCTTCCGGCAATGCGCTCGACCCTCATGTGTATTTCCCATTGTATTCAATCCGATGTTCTGAGGGCGTCTGTTAAAGGGGCAGTATTGTTGATGAAAAAGAGGGGGCTTGCCTTTTCTCCCATGTCCCCTGGCTAGCCCTCCACCTCCTAAGCCAGCTGCCTCAAGGTGTTTCTGCACCCTCTCAGGTTCTGTCTCTCCACCCGCCAGTGCCTACTGCATGCTGAGGAGCAAAAGGAGGTTGGGTAACAGAGAAACAAGGAGGAAGACTGGTTGTGGCTGGAAGCAGGAATCAGTTAAGCACACACACATACACGAGAGTCAGTCTCTCCTTCCACCCCCCTTTCCTTCAGAAGCTGAAAAGTGGACAGATTTGGGGTTGGAACGGAGAGTAGTCACTGCATACGGTTTTTGGCTGTTTAGGAGTGCAACCTTGGAAGCCCCATTGGATATAGTGGGTCTTACTTCTGAGTAAACATGCACAGGAGTGCTCTTCAGGGCAGCCTGAATCAAGAGTTCTTTCCAATCCTATACACACAACTACATGGAAGTCTCATTGCGTTATTATTTATTCTTTCTTTTAAAGCCCAATGAAATCAATGGGATTTACTTCCACTAGATGTATCCCCCACCCCGAACAATCAGGGTATTCTTTCTAAGTAAGGGCAAAATCCACTGTGACCAACCAATAGACTGCAAGGGGAGGTACAAAGGAGATCTACGGGGTGGGGTGGGGGGATGCAATAGGAAAACAGCAATTCGTTGGCCACAGGAGAGGAGAGGTGTAAAGATGAATGTAACATAAGGCTTTAAAACGCTGCAGAAACGAAGGGATAAAACGAGAGCAAATGTTTAGGTGTGATGGAGCACTTACTCTCCTCCGTGACAATGCAAGCTAATAACAGGTGGAGCAAAAGATACCAGAACTTCCAACAAAGCCTAGATCTATACCAGGCAGAATATAACACTTTGAAAATGTGCCATGGAGTGTGCCATGGGCCCCAACAGTTGTCAATACTGTTATAAACCGTTATAAAGCAGTAGTTTAAATCCTGTCAAACTATATGATTACCCACTAAGTAATCCCACTTCATTGCGTGAAGAGCGAGAAGCATGCAAAAGCAACGTCTGACAATAGTGCTTTGAGAACAGCACGTTCAAAGCATCTCTGCATGTCCATTCAACCATATGTGAACACAACAGGGATGTGCAATTGACTACACTGCTTAAATGTTACATGTGGAATAGCTGCATGGAACTTCTGAAAAAATGTACATATGCAGGCATATGATGACCACACTGCATAATGCTATACAGAAGTGCAAAATAAAACTACTCAATTATTTAGAACTGGTATATGGAAAATGCAATAGGTATAAGAGAAATATTTTATTTTAAGTAAATACAGATAGAAATTAATATTTTGTCAACTGAGGAAGGAACAAATTGGCCCAAAAGCATTACCTCAAAATAATATAAAATACATTATATTTAAATAAAAGCGTATTCAGTGTTTATCAGCAATAGAAAGTAATAGATTTAGACTGAAGATGAATTTTCCAGTAACAGTTTAAAACATTAAAAAACAATACATGCATTCATTTTACCAATGGTTGAAGAATGTTATCTGAGTATGCCCTATTTGTTAACGCATCTAGAGTTGTTAAGAATGCAAAGGACATCTCAAGGAACACTTGCAGAAAAGCACACTTTTCTCTAGGGATGGGAGAAACAACTTGCCCATCAGTCTGGAATGGACTGGATTTTTTTGACACTTTGCAAAGGAATCTCAAGACGTTATTTCTGAGCAAAGGCATTTAGAGTTGAGTGGAATCTTGCAAATGTTTGTGTCAGTTCTTGGTCTTGGTTCTGCGTCGCATTTTACAAAGTGTCCCATTGAAATGCATGTTGCTGCTTGATCCACTGTCTTCTGTAGGGTAGGATCCACAAATAACAAGCCATACTACTAAGGATTTAGCATTCAGATATGAATATGATTTTTCCATTGTACAGTATTTCAAACTATTGAGAAATTGGATCCACATCTTTGAGAGACAAAAAGGTCCGTAATTTGTGATCGAAGTCAATAGGTCGATTTTGAGGCTCCTTGTATTTCCGTGTCATTTTGGTCCCAAGGTATGGGATGAGCTCACAGTTGTCTATGAACCGTTCTAGCTTAATCTTGTACTTCTTTCGCATGTAATCAGAGCTCTTGGGGTTATATGCTGCAGAAATTAAATAGCATTGATTTTGTGATATTACTTGTATCACATATTGCTTTTATCATGCCACTAATTATAGAATGATTTATGTAAACAATAAGGGTCTACAAAATCCATATATTAAATTCACAGAACTGTTGTACTTCTTACATATTTAGATTTTGGTAGCAATACTTAACTCCATTACTCAACTAAAATCCAAGGTCCAAACTACATATGATGGTGGTAGATCCATGTTTTTCAATATGTGCCTACCTACCTAATCAGTGGGTGAGTGAACATAAGAGTCATGCTGGATCAGACCAAAGACTGATTTCAGGGGCCGCCAATGCAGCACCCATGAAGCTCTCCCCTTCCTGCCGCCTTAAAAAAACGTTTTAAGAAAAACCTTGGAAAACGTTAGGGCAGCTTTCTAGCCTCTAACCTTGTTCTTTCTCTCTCCAGTTCCCCTTTACCTTGCTCTTTCTCCCTCCTTCCTTCCCAGCTTGCAGCCTTGCTATTCCTCCTCACCAACCCCTGCACCTCTTGAGCTCATCTTTGACTAGCCAGCCCCCCATAGCAGCCATTATGTGACTAGCTACATCCACCATGAGATGGTGATGTCTGCAGCAGTTTCTCAAATTCCCAAATGTGCCCATGGGTCTCAAAGTCTAGCATTCTGTCTGCACAGTGGCCAACTAGATGCCTATTGGAAGCCCACAAAGGGATATGAATGCAACAGCACTCTCCTGCTTGTGTTCCAGGCAACTGGTATGCAGAGGTAATACTGGAGGTAATACGTAGCCATCATAACTAGTAGCCATTGACAGCCTTTCTCCTCCATGAATTTCCCCTTTTAAAGCTGTACAGGTTGGCAGCCATCAAGTAATAACAGCAAGTGTGGGGGTGCAATTTAAGGGCCAAGGGGATGCACAGGCATGGGGTACTACATTCTTGTCATACCCACAGTTTTCCTTCTGCAGCCTTGTTTTCCCAAGCACATTCCTTCCAACTGGGCTCCTTTCTAGTGTTGGAGCCTAGCTGTAAAAAAGGTGCCTGGAGGGATGGATAGAAAGATTGCCAGGCAAGGGTAGGGTACAGCAACCCCTGCACATGCACATATTTTGCCCTTTCAATTGCATTCCTCATCACCACTTTGAACATTAATTGGACAGACCCATGTTTAAAGATATGGCCTGCCACTGTTACTTAGGGCAGGGTTCTGACTTAGGGCCTTAGACTATATTATGAATGAATGAATTTATTATAGTCACATACCTATAAAATTAGACACAAAACCAATAAAATCCATAGAAAGAATACAAATAAGTTTAGAGGGGATCAAAAGTAAGTTCTTACTTTTCCATCTGCTTCCTAATTTGTATTTAGGATAGAAGAAATATAGACTTTATTAGTAATATAAATACAGCCATCAGTTAAACTGAAAGACATCAAAGTTTCAGTGGATCTTTCAGGTAGAGTTCTTAATATAACTACTCTCTGGGCTCCCTATATACCCAGCAGTACAAAATAACATGACCAAGAGATTCTCTCCAGTTCCACAAGGACAAATTTGATCACTAAATAGAATAGTATATTGGCCAGTTAGGGGACTAGCACGCCAAACATGCTTTTCTGTATTTGTAGATAGTTAATGTCTGCAACTATGAAGCTCTAACAATTCCATAATTTGAAATTCCTGGTGGTACACTTTTCTGTGCTTCATTTGTCTTATGACAGCTGTTGAAATTGTTATGGTCCATATTAAATGAAACCTCTCTAGAGAAATGTTTATTATTATTTTTATCAGATGCTGTACAACCAAACTTATGTGGACAGCAGTGACATCTTTTTAGCATTGGGATGTCATGCAGCTCCTTTACATTTCTGTTTATTTTTTTAATAACCTGGCCTCTGACATTTGTGCTGATGAGTTCCAGTCCAAATGCTGGAATATGATATGTTTGCCAGACTTAATCTCCCCATTTTAAATAGAAGATGAAGGAAATGCTATATCATTATGTATGTGGATTAAAAAAAAGAAAATTAGTAACTAAGCTTTATTTAATTTATTTAGCTCATACTATTACAATGCCCATTTTACAGTACCTTTTAAATGGTAAGCTATAAATAGAAGAGCAGTCTTTTTCACACTTAGAAATGGAAATTTTGGCTTTAAACAACCGACTTCATTCATTGCTTTTATCAGAGCTGTTGCCACACCCTACAAATGTAAAAGATTATTGTTAGTGCACCAACAGAATTACACTGTTCTATAAACAAAGTTTTATGTTTGAATGTATTTAATAATAAAAAACATAATTACCTGTTCGAGGTATCCAGGCAGAGGAAGAGCTGTTAGCAATATTGACTCTTTTATTGGGGGAAGTTTATTTGGAAGTGTCTGATTCCAATATTTTTCTGGTAGTCTAAGAATACAGAAATTATGTGTTTGCAAAACATAAGCACAAAGCAGTATTTAACAACAACAACAACAACATAAATGTATTCAGTACCTCATAAACTTTTGAAGTTTTTCTTCACTCTCAAAAATATATAGCTTTTTGCGATAAAGTACAGCATATTCAATGTTCCCAGGTATCAGTGCTTCATACCTCAAAAGAGATAGTGAAACAAAGACTTTATTAATTATTATTATCATTACTACCACATTAATGCCCTGCCTTTTTAGATTTTGGAAGAAGATAGTTCTTTAGGTAAACTGGTCCTAAGCCATTTAGGACTTTAAAGATAATGACCAACACTTTGCACTGAACCCAGAAACAGAGTGAAAGTCAGTAAAACTGTATTAAAGAGAAGTCATGTGCTCCCAAAAATTGGTTCTGTTCAACATTTTAGAGACAGCATTTCGAACAAGCTGAGGTTTCCAGACACTTTTCAAAGGCACCCCCAGATAAGCATGTTTCAGTAATCCAATATTTATGTAATTTACAGTACAATCTTGTACATGTCTACTCAGAAGTAAGTCCAAGGTAAGTGGGTACAGGATTGCAGCCTGAGGCATGTGAGACCATGGTCAGGTACGCCTTCTCCAGAAACAGGCATGGTTGGTACACTAGCTTGTATCACCCAAAAGTGCTTCTGGCCACAGCTACCATCTGTAATCTAAGAGCATCCCCTAACTGAAACATTAACAGTTCAGAGTACAACCATGTCCAAGTGTTGCCACATCCTTATTCCTGGACCATCAGTCTTCCTGACCAGGAACATTTCTTCAGTTAGTCCACCTCTAGTAGTTTACTGATTTCAGGTTCAGTAACCTGTGTGGCTTGTGGTTGGCCTGAATGTTTATCTCCCAAAGGGAAATGTCTGCAATATTCTGTGAGGTAGAAAACAGTAGTTTGATGAATGGAAGATGGTTTCTGTATGTGGGAAGGACACCTTTGGATCCAAACCAAAGAATACAAGGATTCTTGGATGCCATGTTAAGTTGACAAGAACACTGTCAGCCTTCCTCACTTTGAATGTTTTTTTAACTTCAAACTTGTAAGTATAATAAAATAATGCTAGCAAATGGACACAGTTTTATATGGGTTGGAATAGCCCTTAGTTTGAAACAGTTATGCCTTCAAGAAAACTTACACAGCTGTCAGATTTAGACACATTGTGCCCACCCTGTGTGAGTGAAGCAAGGCCCACTGGCATGCCTGCTGTCGTGGTTCAACCCCCATAATTCTCTGAGGTAAGGGTCTGTCCACTCCATGTAATATGTAATTCAGGCATGTAATTCTGACCCTTGGCCTACTCATCTCCCCTGGCTTCAAACTGTATGGACTTCAAAGTTATGTGCTGGTTAGGGAAGTCTGCCTCCAGTGGCTAGAGATGTTACTGCAAACTTCACCCATATGGACATATTAAAATGAGTTAATATGTTTTAAAAACAAAATAACCTGAAGGTGCAAACCCCCAGGGTCCACTTAGCATGCATGCCAGGTTCCAGGTGTCTAGGTTTCTATGGTCTTGGCACCATGGTGCCCACAGACAGACAGATACACATCCTTTTTATTATTGATGAATTGCAGAAAGGTAATATTAGCTTGAAAGGTTCCACAAAGCCCAAGGACTAACATATTCCACGTAAGATTAGAATGAGGTGTTATAGTTTGCCTGTTTGGGAGAGAATTCTTTATTAGTGCATATTGCATTTTTCTGCATTATGTTAATAGAAATTCTTGGAAATGCAAACGTTTACCTTTGCTTCCCATCAAGATAAGTGACTGGACAGTACCCTTGCATTTCAGCTTGCATAGGGAATAAAGCCTTCACATCTGCTGCAGTCAGTTTCTTTGGTAGTTTATGTGGGAGTGGAAGAGGATAAGGTGCTAATGGCGGAACATATAATTCTGGAGCATTCAGGAATTTCTGCATTAAAAGAGATTATAAGAAGACAGAGACATCTCACATTTTAATTGATGAACAAAATGCTCATGAAGTTACTAATTTCATGAAGGAGCTGAGGTTTTTTTTACTTCCTTATATATTATTACTATATAACATTTAGCAACAACTCAATGTGTATTAGCTAGTCTACAGAACAGACTTACTACATCACACGGGGGAAAATTGCGTTTCCTTACCATTGCTTTTCCGCACCTGCTTTTGTCCCACATTACTTCCTCTTTCTGCCCAGAGGGAAAAGAGAAAGTAAACAAAGAGCACATGGTCCATTCAGGGGCTGTTCCTGCACACAGCAAGAGATCATGGCACATGTCGTTAACAAAAATCGGATTAAAAGGGGTCTATTTTGTGACAGAAAAACGAGTGGAAAGGAGCGGGAGGCAGATGTCATCTAAAGGACGCACATACATCTGTAAGTGAGCAGTAGCGAGCGTGTGATAAAATACTCATTGAATGAACCTCAATGCTGTCTTTGTTTGGAGGACAGGATTCAATTAGCAATGGAGAAAGGAGAATGACATAATAGTCCAGGAGAGCTTTTGCTGAAAGGAATGCTTTGAGGACAGGATGGTGATTTGATAGAGGATGGGAGGCCATTTGAAGCAAGCCCAAGTAGTTTGGTAAAACCATCCCTCCTCAAAAACTTCATTTCACTAGCTACTTTTTGGAGGGGGAGCATGTGAAGAAAGGAACAGAAATGTTAAACTACAAGTAGAATGTAGCAGTGATAATTTGAACCACAAAGATAAGACAAACACAATAGCTAAAGTCCCACAACAGCCATACTATAGGTTTATGAAAGTAAACATTGCTTGCAGTCAGTTTCTATATAGTAAACCTTAGTATTTATAGCAGACTTTCAACCTCCACAGTGCTTCAAACAACATTATCTAATCAAACTAGTTTTACTGCCATATTGCAGGTGGGGTGGGGGCTGATGTTAAAAAGAGTAGTTGGCCTAAGGCGACAAAGGGCACAATCCTATAAATGTTTAGTCAGAGTAAAGACCTACAACTCCCAGCATGGTGGGAGTTGTAGGGCCCTTTCCTGTCTAAAAATACATTGGATTGTGCCTAAAAGACTTCGTGGCAGAGATGAGATTTCAACAGTGACTTCCCAGCTCACACTCTTAGTCTTCGCTATTACATGACACCGACTCTTTGTACTCCTGTTTGTATATTCCACATGCCAGCACCTGTTTGCTTTCCAAATCTATAACGTACATGTTTACACGCTTTGATACTTACATCCAGTTCCTCCTGTCCAGCCATTTTGTAGTAATGTCCTCGAAACTCTGCTGCAAACTGCAGAGAAGGCGACACGGAACAATCCACAAGCTCCCCCTTTTCGGCAAGGCTGACAGGACAGTATTGCCCAAACTCTCCCAGACGAGACAGCAGTTCTTGCGGCATGATACATAAATCAGCAATGCTGGCAGCCTTTCCTGTTAACAATTGGATACCATACTGTCGTGTTGCAGTTTGGAAGATTGAACCTATTCTACTACTACACAAGATGGCAAACTGGCGTTTGCGAACAAGGATATCAGCAGGTTAGTCTGATGAACTAGTGCAAAGATCAAAAGGTTAGAAAGATGTTTCTAATTGTTTCTGGCCTTTTTTAAGCAGAGGAAAGCTTACTAGCCATGATTAATTTATTGGCATGCGTTGTACAAGTTAGCTATACTGGCAGTATAATCTTTCATTTGCTGCTGAAAATTTTCATTTGCTAAATGGATTCTTTATACAGAGGACACTAAATTATAGTTAGGCTTTGACAAGTATTATGTTTCGCTTCAGTTTAAAAACCAAATCTGGGATACACTCACAAGCTTATTCAAGCTTTCATTGAATAAAAAATTAATAGCTGCAGGTGGATCCTAACTTGGTCATACAGAGTAGACCCACTGAAATCAATAGGAGTTGATTTTATTTTATCACTAAGTCTGGATCCAGTCCCATGATTTTCAACCACTTGGGTAAATATTGCTGATCTACAATTATTTGGTACAACAATATCCTGCCTTTCTAATATGGAACTCAAGGCAGCGCACATAGCAGCCTTCCCCAACCTGATGTCCACTAGATGTTTTGGACTTCAACTCTCATCAGCCTCAGCCAGCACAGCCAATTGTCAGGAATGCTGGGAATTGTGATCCAAAACATCTGGGGGTCACCAGGTTAGGGATGGCTGAAGTCTCCCATTCAAGCACTGACCACTCCCAGTTCTGCTAAGCTTCAACAAGGTTGCTGCATCATGTGCCATCAAACCAAGTTCTGTACCTTGGTTCACTTCCCTGCTGTTTGGTATTAAGGTCTAATCTCTCCTTGCCCAAGATACAAATACTATTACCAATCTGATTACAATGTGAGTTTGTCTTATAATCCAATTAGATGATGGTCAAAAAGCAGACTAGAAATATATAAATAAAATAAATACAAATTATAGGTCGGGGCAATCAAGTTTATATAGCAGAGCTTTTAGATGAGTTCCCTCAACTGCATTTCACTAAGTGTTATGAAGCACGAGTTATTTCTAGGTGAGCTCCTAGTGCTTCCAGTTAGCAAGACACTGTGTAGCTATTCTGTCCTTTCCTTCTTAGTGGAGGGTTGTTTTTGTAGAAAGAAAAAAGACTGAAGAAGCAGTAGGAAAATAGCAGGGTTACAAGAGGAACACTGTAAAATTCTATGAATGAGCTAGGGTGATTTCACAATTTCACCATAATCATCATCATCATCATCATCAACAACAGCAGCAGCAGCAGCAGCCTGGAAACTCCATTTTAGGTAGGACTTCAGAAGGAAACGAAGAGATGCCTCCTCACCACATCTGTTAGCTTCTTGTTACAGAGTGGGGATCATTATAATGGTCAATAGTGCTTGGCAGAAACTGAGAACCAGTGGGTTTTTTCCCTCTGAGATGCTGAACCCATGAGAATCATTGGGCTCTCATAATGTCCAATTCTGGGTGTAATCTTTACAAGTTTATTTCAATGCAGTATCACCTTACCCCTGTGCTGCAAGTGGTATATGAGCGCCCAAGGTGGCATCAGGGAGGGATAACCATATTTAAAAAATGTGATACTTCAGACATTTCTTTCCTTTTTTTATCTGGTGTAAGATAATTCTTGCTAATTCTTCCCTTTAAGTAAGAATTAAATACTATAGTTCTCTTTGGTAAGTAACATGTGAAGTGGTTATGAATTTCCTTCAAAGGATGTGCACTTCTATTTTTAAGCTTCAAAATTACTCTTGATTTTTATTTTTAGGTAAAATACTATAATCCCATCAAGGCACTCCCCCACTTAATTTAAAATAGGATTCTCTGCTTACCTTGACGGATTCTTTCCAGATATGACTGGATTTTTTTGGTGATTATTTGAGTTTCCTCAAGCACTCCATTCCAGATCCACCATTTGCTGTGGGATGCATCCATCACATACCAGTTCTGGTGTTGCTCCTCATAGTAAGGTTTGATTTCTTCAATTTGTGCTCTGTAACATGAATTCTTGACAGAAAGAATATGGGAGCTGTCGTGTATTGGATAAGGAGGTCTGAGAAGACAATTTAAAGTGTGTTAAAATAAGGCTCATCTAGATAGCCTCCTAAAAGCTATTTTATTACATATCATATGCTATTATATTAACTGTCAATATAATCTAGCAGCTAAGTTATGAGGACATCAAAGCACCCTGGATACTATATCATGGAGGAATAAAGTCAGACAATGAGCTGTAACAACATTTAATGACCAAATATAGGAGTTTATCGTCCATTTGGCAATCAGTAGGAATGGGTATTAAGGGAGGGTGGATGAATTGGAAAACTGTATAGAACTACAAATACGAATTCTGATACGGTTCTACTGCATAACTGTTTTTTATTTTTAAAATCTTAAAGCATTAGTTTTAAAAAGATTTACATTGCTATAAGAATCATTTTGAGGAGATTATTTATATCTTTATTGGTGTTGCTACCTGTCAAGGTTTTGTTTATCCAGCAGTGCTCTTCTGAAAACCTCCTTCACATCAATCTCTAACTCAAATATTTTTACCGGAATTATTTTCATTTCTTCCAAGAGACCTACTTGTTTTCTTGTTACAGGGTACCCATCAATAACAAATCTGTGGGTGGATGGAAATGAACAAAATACAGATCTGGATTCAGATTTATTTTTGTACAGTATCAATTCCTGCATTGTTGACTGTTGCTAATGAAGCACATAAGATAGGAATAATAAAATACGCGGTTTCCGATCCAGCACAGTTCCTCATATGTACTTATCATGGAATATATAGGTGCGTTTGCAATAATTCATTGTTTATGACCAAAAAAGGTCTGCAGTCCTAGGAGGAAGAAACATGTATGATGGTGTATACAAAGCAGCCATGCTCCAGATGTTCTGCTCTTGGGGTGGCAGGTGCATCTGGAGAAGGCTTGCTTTTTGTTCCACTCGCACTGCTGAGGCCATGGCAGGATGAACCAACAAATGATACGGGTGTGGAAGGAGGGCCATTCCATCAATAGAATCCTGTAAGGATTCTAACTGCCATTCAAAGCTAAACAGATAACTAAACAGCACTGTAATAATATTGGCAAGGATGCGGGGTCACAGAATGGAGAGGAAGACTTACAAAATGACCAGATGTGAACAAATACGTAGGGGGAAAATAATTCATACACTAAAGGGACTGAAACAAGATGAAAAATAAATGAAAAAACCTGAAAGAGAGAGGAAAAAGCAGGGATGGTGGGGAGAATACAGTCATGAAAATTAACTTCAGGAAATACATAGGAAACATAAGCAGCCTTAAAAAGGGTTCTTTGTTGAACAGACCCATGTACATCAGAACATAAGAAGAGCCCTGCTGGATCAGATCCAGGGTCCATTTAGTCCGGCGCTTTCTTCACACAGTGGCCACCAGCTGCTGACCAGGAAACCACAAGCAGGGCACGCGTGCAACAGCACCCATGCTGCTCTGATACTCTGATGTAAACTTTGGCTTCCGAAAGTTAGTAACAAGGGACTAAAATATTTGATGTTGTTTATTATACCCAATATTCCAATCCTGTGCTCCACAGGGTCGTTCCAAAGGGTCGGTTCCTGTGCTAGAGTTTCAGCACAATGGGACATCTTGTTTCTATGTGTCAGTGTACTGTGGCTGCTGTAGCCATAAATATGGCTGTGCTGCTAGTTTAGGAAGCTGCTGTGCCAGACAGCCTGTAGGAATGAGAGAAGTGCAACTTCAAGCTAACAAAACACTGCAGGAGTTCACACAATTGCCTGTGGTATTTGCTGGAACCTGTTTTGTGCTAGTATGATCCTTCTGGGAAAAAATGTCATGCAAACACTCAAATGAGCATCTCTCACCCTGTAGTGTTACACACAGTATCCATCAATGCGATATCCAGAGCCCTGATGGCAAGCTCATCAGGGGCAGTCAGTCCTTTATGAAGGTGCCACTTCAACACAAGTGCTAATTCAGTCTCTGGCTGATTGTTTAACACTGAACGTATGGCATCTCCCATGGAAAGGCGCAATAATCCATACGTATTTGCAAACTTTTTGGCAACTGAAAAACATGTTTGTTATGAATGAGTAACATCGGATCACATCATTGCAATATTCTGATCATCTTCTACAAGAAAAAAACATCTCAATAAAGAAGACTAGCACAACAGCAGTAGTCTGGTTATCACAGTAAGAATATCAAGATTTTCAAACGTAGTCGACTGAAGATGATCCTTGAGCACTTTTAATACCATCTGAAATTAAAATGGTTAATATCCAGACATGGAAAATGTACTGCACATTTTTCTTGATTAAATGGCAACAATTTATGCAGCTCACATAATTTTTGTTTTCTCATCTATGTAGATGATCAACACAGCTGATATCATTCCCTCGATTTCTGATGACCACGCAGCAAGTGCTGTTGCTCATGTATCCAAGATGGCACCACCCACACCCAAAAGGGAGGTATCAGCCAGCTTGGGGAAGTCTTAGTTTTGCAGAAGTACAAATAAATAAAGAATAAAACACCTAAACAGCAAGGGCAACAAAACAGCTCAGAATGCATAGGGTGCGTGGAATGGGAAACCAGGGGAGGGGGGAATGGAGCGGTTGGCATCCTGAGCAGCAGCACCCACATGGCAATGTTTTATTGCAGGCCACACTAGTTATAAAATACTTCAATTCCTGCTACTACACCATCTCCATCAAATGCCACCAATGGGATAGACATTATGCAAGTAGGTTGTAAGAAACGACCATTATTATTATTATTATTATTATTATTATTATTATTATTATTATTTATTTATTTATTTATATAGCACCATCAATGTACATGGTGCTGTACAGAGTAAAACAGTAAATAGCAAGACCCTGCCGCATAGGCTTACAATCTAATAAAATCATAGTAAAACAATAAACATTCTCTTAACCAACATCAAATTGGGTAACACAAATACAATTATAAAAACACAAGGCATACAGATCTTGGAATGAACAGGCCTGCAATCCTAGAACGCTATAGTGCAGTACAACTTCATGTACTGCTGGAGCTACTTTGAAAGCCTACGGCAGCCAATCACCTTAGCTAAACAAGCAATCCAATGGGAAAACAGCTTATCCATGTTTAAACTAGGTGACTAGTTACAACAAAAAACCCTCCAAATCAACTTTGGTTGTGTAGACTCCTCTCACTTACAGGCACTGGGGCTATCTAGCATTGTGGTCCAGAGCAATATCTATGGTAGAACAATGAGATATTACCCTGTTTGTGATATAATGTGCTTTAAGGCCAAAGATCATATTTCCTCTTTAAATGGTGTAGGCACAACTCAGATGGAAAATGCATGGCCAAATTTGGGCTGAAGCGAACAGTCATATCCCTATTTCTGAATTAAAAATCTGCACTCTCAGGAGAGGAACAACTCTACCTGTTGTCTTTCCAGATTTTGGAGGCCCCACAATTGCAATCTTCACTGGCACAGTGGGTTTAGGTTTAGGCTGGCGGAGATAATGGATGGGATTTTTCATAAATATTTCTCTGTTTTCCTTGCTTGTAAAGTAATAAATACAGTTTCGATGGATAACTGGAAAGCTTGGAGTATCTTGGTTTTGATAAGGCTTGATTGCATCTCCTTCACTTAACTGCAATAAATTCAGAGTTAATGATGTGTCCAGAACTTCTGTTGTAACCATTTTCCTATGAGAAATACTCGTCTAAATTTTAACAATTATTAACCTTTACCTTATAAGAATTAAGCAAGGTTTCTCCATTCTTCAAATAAAATAATTTATGCAAGCACAAATAATTGTTGAGAAAAGCTGACAAACAGAGTCACAACTTCATAAAGTATACAGCAGACATTTGGCTGAAAACTCTGTGCTTAAATCCTGAATTTGTCCATTATTTTCTATAGGAAGCTCATTGTTTCTATTCATCATTGGTGTGGGGTAGAGACTAAAGGAAGCAAAACTCTGGCAGATTGTGCGCCTAACCATTTTGTACGTTTAAGAGACATTGAGTCACAGAATGCTTGAGTATCAGTTGAGGAATAACAAAGAAAATGGAGAGTACGGGGAGAGAGGCAATTGGCCAGCTCAACCCCCTAACTAGGGGTGGGCGAACTTACCTGTGCTCACCTTGGCGGGTGCTTGCCCCACCTCTTCAAGCCCACAAATTCCTCGTGCCCCACCTCTTGAATTATTGACTCACCAATAATCATTGATTGAATCTAAACCATCATAAGCAACCCTATTGTACACATTCATAACTATAAATAATGCCTATAAACAATTGCATATTGCTATTACGTACAAGAGTACTGATGGCTCATTTACCTTGATTGGGTCCCACTGACCAAAATTACTTGGATGTTTGTAGGAGAGAACTATCATCTTGCGTGCAAGTGTCATACTTATTGGATAACACTTCTCAAAAATGCTCTCACGTTTTTCTACTAGGTCCTTCAGCTTTTTATACAACTGGCAGCACACAATGCGAGGTTTGCGCTTGCAAGTAATTGTTATTTGGGGTATCAATAATTTTTCAAGTTCCTCCTAAGAACAAAGGAAAACATAGCAGGAATTAAAAAGACAATGAAATGCTACTAGAAATAAACACCCTTAGTACAGCCTGGAAGCTAAAGCAATATACTCACCAAAGGATTTAGCAGTCCACTTGTACCGACATGTCATATGGTAGCTCAAGTTGTGGCAAGCTACTTACCTGATGAGCAGCAAACTACAGCTATTCTAGGGTTCTCTACAACTACTGGTAACTACCCTCCACTCGGGGGTTGTCATGTCAGGTGAAACTGGCAAGCATGGGTTATGTGAGGGTTGTTTAACCCTTGAATAATGCACGCTCACTGGGTTTGCATAGCATGATAACCCTTGAGCAGAGATTGCATATGCAACCTGGAATCCATGGGTGAAATGTCTTGTGGTCACTATTTAACATCCAAACAAGCAACATATTTATTCTAGGCATTTGCAGAAACTTAAAGGTAGGCAAGTGCAAGTTGATGACTCAAATAGCCCTAACAGGTAGCCAACCAACAAATTCTGCCCTGGTTCTCTGTACAGCATTATCAGCTGAGCTTGAGATGCCCTGGGCCACCTCAACACATTAGAATTTGCACTGACCAAGGAGGAAAGCTGCAGATTATTCTCAATATTCAAATAATTAAGTTATATACCTTCCATAAACTTTCCAAGAGGCAGAATAAATCCTTCCTCCACAGTGAACCATTTAAGTCCTTCAGGGGAACAGACCTACCCACTATAGTTTTGCAGGTGGATTTAAGTGCTTTGTATCTGGATTCAACCAAGGTTAGCCTCCAAAACACTCAGGACACCAGGGGGATTGAAGCTGCCATTGAAAGCAGATGTAGTTGGTATCAAGGCAGATGCTGAAACAAGTGGCATGAAAGCTGCTCGGATCTCCAGTATCATAGTGTGCAGTTCTGGACAGGTGAAAAAGTATTAGAGGCCTTAACTGGTCAACTGGCTGAGATGTGCTAGCTGGCTTTGAGGCTGTGGCTGATATGGGATAGCACCAGTTATAAAAAACAACTATCTGCTTATATAGGTAATTCTATATAAGCAGGCAATCCTGACCAAGTCAGATTCCTCAGTTTGAGGCAGCTTCCTATATCCACCCCCAAAATATATCAGATACTATTCTGATATGAGTTCTTTTATTATTGTCTGATTTTACTAGTGAGGAACTCTATCATCATCATCATCATCATCATCATCATCCCGCCTTTTGCCCAATACTGGGCCTCAAGGCAGCCTTACAAAATTTAGAACAAAAAGGAAGATTTTGGTTTATTCTAATGCGTTATACATTTTACTTGCTTTATTAAAAATATATATTACTGATCATTAAAAAACATTGCAGAAGGGCTCTTCTTTTCAGAAATCTAAATTATACAAACCATATTTATTTATTTGACAATATTTAGGAATCATTTGCATTAAAGACATTTTTACGAAGACAAGTACAAAACAAGCATTCATAGAAGGGACAAGATTATCTTTCTGGGAATGCCTGTTAAAAAAAGTATGCTTTCAGGTGCTGAAAACCTAGAAGGGCTCACACCTACCTAATTTGAAGCATTGTGGGAATTCCAGAGAAGGTGCAACAACCAAGCAGGCCAGTAATGAGAGCCAGTGTGGTGTAGTGGCTAAAAGTGTTGGACTGAGAGTTGGGAGATCTGGGTTCTAGTCCCCACTCGGCCATGGAAACCCACTGGGTGACTTTGGGCCAGTCACAGACTCTCAGCCCAACCTATCTCACAGGATTGTTGTTGTGAAGATAAAATGGAGAGGAGGAGGAGTAATATGTAATAATAATAGATTAGGTTATCTCTTAAGTAAGAACATAAGAAGAGCTATGCTGGATCAGACCAAGGGTCCATCTAGTCCAGCACTCTATTCACACAGTGGCCAACCAGCTATTGATCAGAGAGCCACAAGCAGGACCTGAGTGCCACAGCACCCTCCCACCCATGTTTCCCAGGAACTGGTGTTTACAGGCTTACTGCCTCTGACACTGGAGATAGCACATAGTCATCAGAACTAGTAGCCATTGATAGCTTTCTCCTCCAGGAAGTAGCCACTGATAGCCTTTTCCTCCAGTATCCTGGTCCTGAGTTGTTCAAGGGGTTATAATCAAGTACCAAAACCTTAAACCTGGCCTGGAAGTATATACGCAGCTGGTGCAGTTCCCTCATCATAGGTGTGATATGTTGGCGATAAGCCGCTCCCGTTACCAACCTGGCTGCATCATTCTGCATTAATTGCAGCTTCCACGCCAATCTTAAGGGCATCCCCACGTAAAGCACATTGCAGTAATCCAGTTTTGAGGTTACCAATTCATGGATCACAGTAGTCAAGCTATCCTTCTCCAAGAATAACCATCTTACCTGCTGGAGTTGGTAAAAGGCACTTTTAATCATTGAAGATACCTGTGCCTCCAGAGTGTTGGATCAATGACCACCCCAAACCATACACCTACTCCTTCATCAAGGGGAGTCTTACCCCACCTAGAACAGGCAACTGACCCAGTTCACAGACATGAGAACCAGTTCATCCACAGAGCCTTTATCTTGCCAGGATTCAGACACAGTTTATTGGCCCTCATTTGCCTAACACTGCATCCAGGCATCCATCCAAGGCTTGCACAGCCATCCCTGATTCATACGTTACAGAGAAAAAGAGCTGGATGTCATCAGCGTTCTGAGGGCACCTTGCTCCAAAACCCCTAATAACAGCTCGCAACTGCTTTATATAGATATGGGGTGCAGAATCTCAGGCCTGGAGCCCAAATCTGGCCTTCCTCTGGCCCTCTGGGGTTCCCCAGATGGCCCTGCCCCCTATCGCTTGGTTGTTCCCCAGGCTTTGTTGTTTTCCCCGTTCTAAAAGTTCAAAAGTCCTCTCCCTAAGGCTTAGTTATTGGTAATAATAGCTTTAAACTAAAATATGCCGGGTTTTGGTATTTCTGGTCCTGCCTATTTGCCTCTGGTCCCACTCCTTTTGCCTCTGGCCCCACCCAGCACCGGAATGTGGCCCCCGAAAGCATCTCGAAAATGGAATTTTGCCCTTGGGCTGAAAGAGGTTCAGCATCCCTGAAATAGATGCTAAATAGCACTGGGGATAAAACAGTGTCCTGTGGCTCCACACAGCCTAAAAACACCAAGAGGTCGATGAGCACTACCCCAAAACTGCTCTCTGAGACTGACCCTGAAAATAGGGATGGAAGCACTGATGCCTCCAATACCCATCTCACAAAGTCGGTTCCAGAAGAGACCAGGGTCAAAAGCCACCGAAAGATCCAGTAAGAGCATCAGGGCGGCACTCCCCCACCATCCCTCTCCTGGTAAAGGTCACCGACCAGGGCGACCAAGGCCCATCCAGTTCCAAAACTTTGGAAAACTAATCTTTTTTTTGTTCTATGTTAAAGCAGAATAGAATAATTAAAGGATGCATAAAATACCTGTACAGTTTGCATATTAGCAATGTCTGCTTCGTACTTCTCTGCAATTTCAGTTTTCATGCGCTCAATAGCATCGGCCTCCTGCTCCTCTTCCTCATCTTCTTCCTCATCATCTTCTTTTGGGAACTCTTCTTCCAGAACAGCCTCAATATCTTCTTCATCATCATCATCCTCTTCATCTAGGAACTCACCTACCTCCATCTAAAAAAAAAAAGGTGTATTTTTTCTATTGTATGATTCCTGAAAAGCTTTATGTAGAGTAAAATTGATGATAACTCTGCTCAATCCTTCTTCTTAATTTAGTATTTGCATACTGATGCTCTGCAGAAATGCTGCCATATGAAATAGACATGGAAGCCCAGATCCCTGCTTACCTGGGATCCCTGTTTGGGCTACTGTGTGGATGCCAGATGAGGAGGAAGGAGTGGATGGTTGACCCTTGAGCTCACCACATATTGTGAGCTCAGGAGCCAATCGACATTGCTGTTTGTCTCTGGGGCAGAGCCCTGGGAGTGGACCTGAGAGAGAACCTTTCCTCTCTTGTCCACTTCTAGGGGATAAAAAGCGGGCCTCTGTGTGGCTTCCAGTAATGCTGGTCTGGATTTCCCCGACCTACCCTGCATGATTCCTGAAAAGATTTTGGTACAATAAAATTGACTGTAATGCTGATCAATTCTTCTAAATTCAGTATTTGCATACTGATGATTTACAGAAATGCTTCTACATGAAATACACATGGAAACCATGCTCAAGCCGAACTGAATTCTCATTGGATTGGATTCAGATTTAGGTTGTTTCCCTTCTCCCCACAGCAGCCTCTCCAAACCCCATAAATGCTACAGTGTGTGTCAGGAGACCCTGCTGAATGGGGAACAGAGGGATGTTGGAAGCTGTAACAACAACGACTCCTCCTTTTTAAAGCAGGGGTGAGAAAACGTCCAACAATGGGACACTGAAAGCCATGTTTGTGTCCCCAGCAAATAAGATAGTGATGCACACCCACAGCATCAGTGCCATGTTAGCATAGATATGGTATATTATATTGTATTTTAGATTATGGTTTTATACTGTTGCTTTATACTTTGAATGTTTTTAATTTTTGCGAACTGCCCAAAGAGCTCCGGCCATTGGGCGGTATAGAAATGTAATTAATAAATAAATACACAGTTTCCGCACCATCTTTTATAGGCATACCCTATATCAGATTGCACCAATATGGGATTTGAAGCATACATAGATAAAGATGGTATTGATGATGCATAATGTTATCATTGTATTTGTAATGTTATCAATACCTGACGGAATGCCTCTCCCGACAGGAACCTACCCGTACACCGCGATCAACATCCAAAGTCCTCCTCCGGGTGCCTACTTTGAGGGAAGCTTGGAGAATGGCAACAACAGAGAGGGCCTTTTCAGTGGTGGCCCCTCAATTGTGGAATGATCTCCCCGATGAGGCTCGCCTGGCGCTAACATTGTTATATTTTCGGAGCCAGGTCAAGACTTTTCTCTTCTCACAGGCATTTAACAGCATATACTGAGTTTTTTATCTGACCCCAGAACAGTGGTTTTAAACGGATATTGTCTGTTTTTGTTTGTTTTTTATGCTTTTTATGGTTTTAAATTTTGTATATTTGTTTTAATGTTCACTGTTCACTGTTTTTAACTTTTGTAAACTGCATGGCTATGGGGTGGTATATAAAAGTAATAAATAATAATAAAAATAATAATTGTATTTGATGAAGTGTTTTCCAGTTTAGAGGTCTCTCTCTCTGTGTGCGCATGACATCAATGGCACAATTTATTTATTACATTTGTTACATTTCTGTACCTCCCATGCAAAACAGATCTGTAGTCTGCACATTCCTAGTTTAAAGTCAAGCATTTATGTTCTTTGTTCTTTTAAAATCAGTTTAAATCAGAATTATATACTGTAATATAATGTCCATCCACAGTCAAAAATAAAAACAGCAATTCTCAGCATTTCAGTTTCAGCACAACTATCTTTTTATAAGCATTCCAAATACTATATTGAAACAATTTTACAAATTTGTATATAAAGTGATCATAATGTCTTTAAAATGGGATTTAATAAATTTAATGTTCTCTATTGTGTCTTTCTTACCTCCATTTTCTTTTTTGCTTGCTCTGCAAGAAGCTCTGCCCTTCTTTTGGCAATCTGCTCGTCCTGTTAACAAAAGATCTTAGAGTACATATACATACACACAATGGACATAAAAAAATTCAATTTCAATTCCCCTCCCTCATTGATGAGTAAGGATAATAACTAACTTTCAGATCAACCCATGTGAAAACCGACGGGTTGTGTGATATGCACATTTCATTCCTTTTGTACCACTGTGTTGTGTGAAATCATTTTAATAGAGAAAAAGACAAGCAATAATCAGACCCTGCCATCTAGAGAAATGGATGCAGGCAGTGCCTGACTTAAGCACTTAGCCACAGCAAATGTTGATAATACAAACTCAAGTGGAGACAGCCTAGATGGGAGTGGTATAAATACAAAAAGGCAAGAGCAGGACCGGAGATAGAGCGAAGATGGGAAGAGAAAGAACTGTGGGACAAAAGACAGATAAATGATGGAAGAGTTGTAATCATCTACAATCTTTACACTGGTCTATATAAATATAAAATATAGTAAGCTTTTTTAAATATCTATCTATCTATCTATCTATCTATATATCCAGATCCAGGTTGTCTAAGTCTGCAATCCTATATACATTTACCTGGGAGTACGTTTTGCTGAATGTAATGGGACTTAGATGGCAGTGCTGGTTCCAGATTTTCGTGTGCCCTTGGGCAAGACACCCTCAGTGGGCTCCCTCCTTCAGTGAGTCTCGTTTCTCACCAGGTGCTATTGCTTCTCATCCCCTTTTCACCATTCCTACCACTTACATGCTTGGCAGGCAGAGAGTCAGTGAGCAAGGAGGCCGTGGCATCACCTGCTCCTCCTTTCATCCCCACCGCTGTTGTCTGGGCCAGAGCAAGAGGCAGGTGAATAACCAGGTTGCAAAGGCAAAGAAGAGGAGCAAGTTCAGGTGGCTCTTGTCAGTGGGCCTCTGCTCGATGCCCAACCATGCCTACCCTTCATTGTCATCTCTGGCAAACGTGCATAGAATTACACACCAATTAGTGTTCACTGAGCCCCTCTACCAGATGGGCAGTTTAAATTACTACACACTTATAGCAAGTTAGTTAAAGCCAGTTGAGGAGCCTTGGCCATGCCTCATTTCTCTCATACAGTTCCAGAAGCCACAATACTGCTGAAGTAGACTAATTATCATACCTGCATGCAATAAGATTTACCCATCCATTGTTTAGTGCTGTTCCAGTTGATCCAATACATTTTTAAAAAATTATACCCCAGCAATTTGTCTTGATTTAAAATTCCTAACATACGAGGCTTAGGCCATAAGATTGTGGAAAGCAGGGCTGTTAAGCAGTTCTTTTTTATGCATTGTACAGTGCCTAGCTTTTGTTAGATACTTAACAAATAATAAAACATACTCGTATCTTTGCCTTCAGTTCTTTGGCCTGCTTCTGCTTCTCCATTTTTCTAGCTTGTTTCTCTTGCCATTTTTTCACCCTCATGGGAAGAATTCGATCAGAAATGTCGTCTTCGTCAGCTTCAAGAAAGACCACAACATCGGGACAAAGTGAACGATCTGCTAAATACTGAGCCTCCTCACCAGTTCGGGGAAAACCATCCAGGATAAAACCTGCAGATCTAAATGAAATATTTATTTATAAATATTTATTTATTTATAAATAAATAAATAAAACAATCACTTAGAAAAAATTACAGTCAATGTTCCACGGATCCATACGCAAACACTGAATGACAAAAAATGCCATTCTTCCTTACTGGATAAGGGATCAGCATAGATGGATAGAGAAAACGTTAAGGGCCTCTACAATGTTTTTTAAAAATAAATAAATTACTTCTATGAATTAGAGATCATCCAGAAGTGCAAAGATGTAGCAAAATACTATGTTAGTCAATGTAGCTAGTGGTATTAAAGCCAGAAACTGAAGATGATTTGTTCTATTTTACTGCTTTAGAATATGGATTAGTATTATGTTTAAGAGGCTTAAGTATGTGCTTGTGATAATGCAGCACAAATACATTTGCTGAAAGCACTGTTGTATTCTTCTGCAGAAGGATTTAGTGACTGTTACGCAGCTCCATAGCTCAGTGGCTTTAGGTCAGACAAAGGCTAAGATGTATTTTAGGCATGCCCAAGGATTGCTGATATTTTTATTTTGAAACCAGAACACCATAATGATGCTCCATATGATATGTTGGACCTAGGACACTGGTAGTGCAATCTATAATATCTCTATAAGAATACATTAGTGAAACACTTATTAATAGAGATCTACAAAACAATTTTGCACATTTTTTTAAAAAAAACTGAAGCTTGAGCAGCGTAGATGTGCAGAAAACTTTGAAACTATGAAAAAGTTCAAAACTTGAGCTTTAATAACAAAATAGTATGTTTATTTGCTCCATGCCAAATAATCTCCTATTGCTCTATGGTTCAGTGCTGGTTTATTTGCTCTCTGCCAAACAGCACCTGAAATCATGTATTTTCAATCTGAAATTTAAAGAACTGCTAAATTATCTTTTTAAAAATAACATTTTTTTTTCAATTTCACCTTTGCCATTTTATTTACCAGTCAGATTTTGCTCATTTTTGTGTTGTTTTTACCTTAAAAACAAACAAACCCAGGATTCAGTGCCGGTTGGGTATATCAGACCAATTAAGCTAATTTTTGTTTTGTTTTCACTTTTGAAAAAAAGAAAAAGTTCACTGCCAGTTTTCTGTACCAGACCGATTTATATAATATTCATTTACCCCTAACGCTGTCTTCCGAGAAGTATTACAGTAGATTTATTTTAAAAAATTATTTTAAGTTTAATGTCAGTTTATTTAAAAAATTACATCAGAGGATCCCATGTAAAGTTGTTCCAGTCGCAAGAAAAAAGGCCAAACTTATTTTCATCCAATCATTCTCAGACTACTAGTGCCCATGATGACACTAGTCTATTCAGGAGTAAGTGTTACTGAATCCAATGAGACTTACTCCCATGCAAGTGTGTATAGCACTGTAGCTCAAAAGCTATATATAGATAAAAAAGAGTGGGATCATTTTAGATACATAGGTTACCGAAATGGTTCTTTCATCCACCAGTCAAGAACAATACTGTCAAGCACTTCCATGGGGAAAGGTTCATTTTCTAATATGTTTGCTTTGATTGCTTCTTCTTCATCTGTTAATTGTGTTTCTTTCTGTTAAAATGATCCAAAATACATGTAAAATCTGATCTTTCCAAAATGACAACTTAGTTTAGAACTATAATTTAAAAGATAACATTATCAACTTTTGAACAAGTGTTATGTAGACGCAACTTGCAAGTGGATAAATATACAGTCAGCTTTTCTTGAAACCTTTGTATAACTCTCCCCCCCCCCGCCGTTTTTTAAACGGTTGATACGATGGAAATGATGATAATTCTATATACACAATATATGGTGTGTGGGTGTCCCCCCCCCACCTGTTTTCACGATGCATTTTCTGTTTTGTTCATTGATATTCACAATAAAAAAAGTTTAAAAATTCTAAATAAATAAATAAATAAATTGTACTTGTTATAATGTTTTTTTTAAAGGATCAGGCATAATTCAATACCCTTTAGTCAATGTCTCGCTTTAAGGACAAAATGCCTTTGTTTAAATTCTGTTGCATAATATTTTACATACTGGGGGGAAAACCAAGGTAATTAAATGTCTTCATTCCATATTCCCAAGAGATGCATCATGGGGCAGGTATATACAGGGGGAGAGTTTATACGATGCTGCTTTCTACACTTCTTTCCTCAAACCCTGCAGCATTGCTGCTGTGAGGTGGAATCAAGAAAGCTAGACGGCAGGAGGGAGCGCGCGATATCTAGCCAGGAAAAAGGTCTGCACCGGCAACCATTTGGCTTGCCAAGCCCACCCCCTGTCCTGAGTTCCTGGGCTTACCCTGCACTGGGATCTGCCTTAGGAATGCCCTCGAACTGAAGCCAGCACAGACAGACAAAAGAAACAATGTGGTGGCATCGGAGCAATAGGAAAAGTTGAGGTAAAAAGACACTGCAAAAAAAGCGCAGTTTCAGGGGTAAAAGCCTGATGTGGCTGCAAGTTGGTGGCTGTGTCATATAAACAACGCAGCGCCACTATGCAGCCACTATCGAGTTAAATAGAGTGTCTAAAGAAAAATCCAGTCTACTCTTCAGTTATTTACAAGATTAGTTAGAAACCTTTTTTTTAAAAAAAGAACAGCTTAAATCTTTTTAAGAAACTGAATGATTTTTTATTTAGCTCTCATTGAAAAAAAATCAAATTACTTTCAACATTGTGGGAATATGGAGGCAGTGAGTTAATTTCTTTAATCTGCTAACATTTTGTTTTGTACTGGTTCCAAGAGTTGGCTGACACATGCATATTTTGATGACTGCACTATCAAGTGATGACTTCCATATGAGAATGAGCCTTCAAGGATAAAGCTTTCACCTGAAACACAATGGATCAGATCCATATATCTGTGAATAGAGTTCTATTCATGGAATACACATGGAAGGAGACAGTGATGATTTTTGGCGATTGCAGCCCCTTGAGGCCCCCCAAAATCTGCTTTGTGGGATTGGAGGACACTGGGGAACAACATGAAAAGTAGCACAGGACACTGAAGGGGGAAATTAGCAAAGATTGCTTTCCACCTTCTGTTTGTGTAAGCCTCCACTTGATCACAGGCCTTTCTGTGAATGAAAGGAGCAGATTTTGGGGGGAGGGTATGAGAGGGAAGCTGCAAGGGGAGGGGGAATCCATTCTACTGGTAGGCAGGCTCCTTTGGATCTCATCCTGTGTAAACTGGCCTTTAATATCTGGCTCTCCCTTGGAAAACTATCAAGGAATGCTACTATTACCTCTGGAGTTGGCTTACTGTCCTCTTCACTCTCAAGTTCAATTTCAGTTGCACTGTCAGGGATATTTGGAACAGATTCACTCATTTCCTGCATTGCAGCGGAGGCATCGTCTTCCTCTTCCTCTTCTGGACTAACTCGGTTTCCGGTTTTGATCATGATCAATTCCTGGAGGCGTTCTTCAAACTGAATGTGGAAAATGCCTAGTTTTTCTGCTAACCATCGAGCGCAGACCGTTTTACCTGCTCCATGTGACCCTAAGAGACATATCCTTACAGGGGGAGCCTAAAAAAGAAAAAAAAGACAGCTTAACTGTCTGGATTTTAAAAGAGCAGGATTCTTCTGAATAAGCTTACAACTGAATACTTTGTTTACGGGTCTGAGTTATTTCGTAGGGAACTGACTTCTCAAAATCAGTTGACAGTATACATTCCAGAATTGGTAAAAAAAATGTATTAAATACAGAGAAGATTAAAATCACTAAATATAGTCCAATTATAAGTCACAATATTATGAGCACAATTAGATTTTTATGCAACGTAATGAAGAAAAGGAACATCCCTTGGACTCCATGGAGGAAAGGTGGGATATAAATGTAACCAATACATAAATAAATAAATAGGAGATAAATAGATATCTCTCTTTTTTTAAAAAAATTATGTTTATATCCCACCTTTCCTCCAAGGCAGCGTACATAATCTTCCTCCTCTCATTTTATCCTCACAATAAACTCTGTGAGGTAGATTAGGCGGAGTGTCAGTGAATGGCCCAAAATTACCCAGTGACGCTTCATGGTGGTGTGGGGACTAGTATCCAGGTCTCCCAAGTCCTAGTCCAAAACTCTAACCACTGTACCACACTGACTCTCCTAAACTTCAAGGATATGTCTATGTCTCACAGAGCTGGGATAATGCAGGGTCTGAGGCTGGGGCTTAGCCTAGTAAGCTACCTAGCTGGTGTGCTTAGACCTCAGAGCCCTCTTCAGCATTATGGCGGGCAGCATGAAGACTCTTACTTGCCAGGTAGCCAAGAAAAATCTTGTATTGGACCAATTTTCATGATATGTGTAAACATCCTGTAAGCCTGTGATGTAGATAAATGACCTTTGCAGTTCTTAGCGAAAGAGGAGTATATTTAACCATATTATCACACTTTTAGGAAAGCAGACATGTTATTTATACTACTACTACTACTATTACTTTTGTGGACAAATTAATATAGAACTACTGTCAATTTTAATCTGGTATCTGCAACACAGACATATGGAAGATTTTGAAAAGACTGCATACTTTTAAGGGCTCATTGTGAGACACATACTCTTCGGGGTTTTCCAAAAATTTATCTCTATTTTCTGGAGTTGAGAAATAATAGTATTTTTCTCGGTATTTTGCTCCGTTTTCAGAAACTCCTGGGTAAAGGATAAAGTTTTCTTTCAGAACCACTGGACAAAAGTGCTTTGTATCTCCCATGTGTCTTTTCCTCTCAGCCACTTTTTCTTCATCCTTAAAATAGCAAGATATTTCTGATAAGGTGCTGAACCACACACACACACACACACACACACACACACACACACACACACACACTATCCAACACAATAACTGTTGTGATTCCAAGTCCTCCCGCTGATGTGAGTCGATAAAGACATCTGCTGTGCTTTATTCAACAAATAAACATCTCTCCACACTTGAAGGGAGTATAAATGCTAGGTAGCCTTGCATTAAGAGATTTTGTAAAGCCCCGATTGGAGCAGTGCGGGGGTGGGGGGTGGGTGGAAGCAAGGAGGGAAAAGTGCAAAATTCCCCCAGGCATGCTGATGGCGGCTGCAGGTCTGCCCTCATGCCAGACTTGTCTGGCTAGGTCTGTGAGGACCCGGCATGAGGGGGTCAGCTGCCCTCGCGGACCCAGCAGAACACTTGTGCCTTCCCTACTTCTTGGGCCCTTAAGCAGTCTGCAGTACACACTGTCACCCCACCTCACTTTATCCAAGTTACTGAACCAACTTTAGGGGCTAAGAAAGCGATGTCAAGAGTAAGGCAAAAGGTCTGACTAGTCAAGGCCGCTACTGCCTGCCATAGCCACATCCTCCTTGAGGGGCCATAGCTCAGTGGTAGAGCACCTACATTGCATACAGATGTAGGTGCTCTAGGTTCAATCCTAGCATCTCCAGGTAGTGTAGATGAAAGGGTTGAAACCGCAAAGCCTGAAACTGTAAAGCCACTCTCAGTCAGAACCGACTGTACACAGTGAGATGGACCAATGGTCTGACTCAGTATAAGGCATGTACCTATATAACTGATACCATGTCCATAAAGAATTCACATTTTAATGCAAAATTGTGGAGGTGGCCCCAAGATATTTGCTGAGTGTAGAATTTATGGAGGCTGGTAGCTCTGAATTTGGTGGGGCTCTGAATCCACTCTGGTTTTCAGTCAGAACTCTAAAGGAGCTATTGAAGGGGCTGCACCCAACTGGAGCAGTGGGGGCAGGAAAGCATGCTCTCCATAGCCTCTGTAAAGCGCGCAATTCTCTCGGCCACGCTAATGGTGGCTGCCATTAAGTGTGGCCAGGGAAAATGCACACTTTCCAGAGGCTCCGGAAACTGTGCATTTCCCCCTGTGCCAATGGGGGCTTCTAAGGCCCCCATTGGCGTAGAGAGAAAGGAAATGAGTGATTTCCAGAGTGTCTGGAAATTATGAATCCCCCCCCCTCCATGCAAATGGTGGGCAGTTCAAGACTATGTCCACTATGGACATGCTACCTATTTTTCAAGGGTATTATAGCATAATGATAACGATGAACAAAAATTCCAGATCTCCATACTCCCATACAACATAAACAAGAGGCATAAAACACAGGCTGTACCTCAGAAGATAATGTTTCTTGGCCTCTGGATGTGATATCTATCTATCTATCAAAACTAAGACAATCTATCAAAATCAGGCTGTTGCTTACTTCCTCCTCCTCCTCTTCTTCTTCCTCCGCTTCCTCCTCCTCTTCCTCTGCCAATGCCTCTGCTTCAGCCTGTAAATCTTCTTGTTCTTCATCATCATCTTCAGGACCAATTTCCCAACCATGATACTTAAAGGGTTCTGTCAGAGATATTCAACTTTCAGGCTTTAATTTTTTAGAAAATAAATAAATCAGAAGCATACAAGATCAGAATTCAATCACAGACTAATATCACTGCTCGCAAAGATTATTTTATGTTTTTTATATTGCTTTCACTCAAAATCTCCTGGTCCAGAAGAAATATAAGAAATGGTGAAGAAAATTACTTACGCTCCATAGCTAGAACACTCTGGTTAAGCAGCATCTCTGGAGTTTGCCCTTCAATCTCTAATTCAGCAGTCAGAACTAAAGGTGTCTCTGAAAGTGCGGCATCCATTTTTTGCCAATCATGCAAGAATTGATTAATTTTGTTTTTAAGTGGCTCTATTTCTGGTACTTCTGGGAAGCCATCTTCAGGATACTCAGGTAGCTTGACTCCTGAACAAATCAAACTGGATTTTATAAAATAGTTTAGAATTGTATGAAGCATATAATTTCCCTCTATTTGCCTATGTAGCCAAATGCACCTTATACCCACAAGAGAGAGGTCTCGATAAGCTTGGTGGAGCCCCGAGATTTGCAAAAGCGCACACACACACACACACACACGCGCGCGCGCGCGCAATCTGGTGAAAAAAAGTTTAAGGGAGGGAACCCCCAAAATAGCTCAATGAGGACTGAGTGTGCTCAGTGCCCAAAGAATGCTGACTATTGGGGTGGGTGGGATGGGGGTGGAACAGAAAATCAGGTGGGAGGGAAATGGAATGGAGTATCCTGGAGGAGGGCATGACTGGCTGAAAGACTAAATAGGAGCAAGTCCCACTTGTAAATGGATCATTCATCTGATAATTTCCCTTCACGCTGACTGATCGTCACAGATGCCTTCTTCAAATTCATTATTTTCAGTGAAACCTTATGTGGAATCCTGTCTTTTTCTAGCTAGCTTAGAACACATTTTGCAGTTGCCAAGTTTATTGCTTTGTCTGCTGTACACTGATACCATCCAAGAAAATAAAAAGAAGAAAGGAGCTCCAGTTACTTCATTAAATTTGTATGTGGCTATTTAATTACGGAGCAGGCCGATTCAAGTGCAGATCTGGATTTCCGTCAACAAAAGCAAGGAATGTGCACAATTAGAATTAAAATATGCAACATGGAAGCTATATTTCATTGGATGGCTAAGTATAATGAAAGGAAGGAAGGAAAGAAACTTGATTTCTAACCCAGCACAGATGCAATACTTCTCAGTGGCCCAGGTTGTGACTCAGCTTTCTCTTCAGTTTCAAGGTGTTCTGTTGATTCTGTGGGAATAAGCAGAGTATGATGGTTGTTCCTCCAGCATACTTTATACGAACAGCTCAAAAAGATTTCAAAATCTCAAGGGAGCCAGCATAGAGATACAACATTGTAATATACAAGTACAGGGCTGAGGCGTGGCCAAAGGGGTAGGACCAAAACCAGGAAAAATACCAGTATATCTTAGCTTAAAGCTCTTACTGCCAGTAACTAAGCTTTAGGATAGGAATTCAACCTTATAGAATGAGGGAGGGGGAGAATTGCACAAAACCCAAAACACCCCCTGCAAAGGATTGGCGCTTGGGTGAAATGGAGTGGGAGCAGAAGAAAGGGGCATGGCCATCTTGAGACACCCCAGAGAGCTGGACTCAGACCCCAGGAAGCCGGATTTGGCTCCCCCACCTTGCTTTAGAGCTTCAGGAGGTCCCATCAATGTTGAGCCCTGAGCAGCCACCGTTGAGGTGTGGCAGCAGCAACCTCTGCCCTGGGAATTGACTCTTCTTCTCTGTGTATATCTCCTATAAGGATATGTACTGTCTTGACTCCAGGTGCAGTCTACTAAAAAATTCTAGCGGATGCTTTTTCTGGAAAATTCTAGACAAGCAAAACTTAGGTGTTGTATGATCAGAGAATGCAAATTGAATGCTGATAGAATTACAAAGAACAATACCATACTTCTCCCCAATTATCTGTGTGGTGAAGCATATTTCCACACAAATAAATAAGAACAGTAAAATGTTTTGTAAGTGCAAGCTCTTACGTGACTTAGATTTGTGATGCTCTTCAAAATCCATAGACGTCTGCGCTTCAGCAAGTTGATCCTCAGACAATATTGATTCTGTGTTTTTTTATATATATATAAAAAATCAGACACTATAAACTGTGATTCACTATTTTAAAATTCTACCCCCCCACACACACATTTATGATAATAAGTACATAAATATGGAGAAGACCTTAAATGGTAGACCAAAAAACTATAAGAGTGTTCCCATTTACTTAGAGCCAATGCAAAGTGTGCAAGTAAGAGAAGTGGGCTAACCATGAAGAGGCAAGTGATGCTAGCCTTTACTTGCACTGCAGTAGCTAGCTACAGCTGGAGACAGATTGGTCTGCAGTAGTTTAACTTTTCAATTATAGGATTGATTCAGACATTTGGACTGGTGGTAACTTCCTTTGCTTGGTTGCAGCTGGGACTAGGCCTTAGAAGGCTGTAGCGACAGTGTGACACAACTGGAATGATACCTGATGCATATCAATCTATGCACAGTTAGGCATCATTTGTGTGGGGCTGGGTGTGGGGAATCCTATAATCTGGGCCTGGCCTTCTTCAAATAGAGGATATTACTGTATCCCGAATGTTTGAAGTGGGCTCTAGAAAGTAATATTATTAGTAGGGATGAATAGATCAGTCTGTTTCCAGTCCATATCAGTTTTGAATATGTTCATTCATAAGTCTGTTTCATCCTGTTTTCTGCAATTTTTTTAAAACACGACAATTTGCATTTAAATTTTACACATTTCCTCCCTAAAATAACACATTGTTGCACATGATTTCCCATAAATATGCATGTTTGTATGCAATCTCCCCTTAATATATACTTTTTGTATGTATTTCCGCTAATACATGCATTTTAACACTGTTTTTGAGCTAAGAATTTCACTGCAAAATTCAAAGAAGCACACAATCCAAAGGATAACTGCATACTGATCCACGTACTACTCCAGAAAATGGTTCATTTAAAAATGCAGACTGGATGAAGTTCTCCCCCTCCCTAATTATTAGCAGAGAGGATACACTCAAAGGAAAATGGAAAAGGAAGACAATGCAAGATAAATGCTTCAGTATCCCCTGGCTTTCACTAGATAAAAGGCAATTATGTGCAAAACTTAACATTATCATTATTTCACTATTTAACAAATGGTACTTAAGTGAACGGTTACGAACAAAAAGTTGGAATGAGACAGCACAGCATTTCTTTTGGTAGAGAAAAGGATAAGTCACATGCCAGAAAACTACAACCTTCAGATTTTTCCTTCTCTTTAGACAAAGCAGAAGCAGTTGGTTGTTCTGTTTGGCCTGATTCAGTCCCAGACTGAACTTTGGACTGTGATTCAGATGCAGATGGTTGCTCTAGAAAGTCAATGGATTCTGTAGGCAAAAGAAAAATATATCCATGGTAACATTCACAAAACCATTTTGGATCTTCAGATGGGACAATATAGAGTCCATCTACTACATTGGTGACTGTGAAACGCCTACACAAATGATTGGACACCAAGAGATACGTGTACAAGACAAATATTTATGCAAACACTACCTTTATGACAAGGGTTGTGAACCTTTTTTTCTGTTGAGGGCTGCATTCCCTTAGGGGGTTCTCTATTGAGCCTACATGGCAGTGGTGGGCGGAGCCAGAACCAAAAGTGGGTGGTGCAGGACCGCCCCCTTCTCCCTCTTCCTTCATCCCTGCTCAGCAAGCTACCAGGGAAGTGACAGATTGCTCTTGCCAGAGTTCTGAAGTGATCACTGGCTGAGGGTTTTTGAAATTAGTTTGAAGGCCACAGGTTACCACCTTTGAGTTATTTAATGTCAGAGTGTCCCATCAAAACATTGATCTGCTCATACCATCAGTTATTTATGAACTATTTTATTTTTTTCCTTTGAAACCACAGGGTGAATTATCCACCTAGGCATAATTGTATTTAATTAACCAAGAAGCACACATGAACGGCTGTTTACTTCACTGAGCTGTTTTACACACAACATTTTCACTGATACACAAACATATTTTATATGTAACTGTAAAGTTCAAATGTGCAGACATGGTAAATACGTATTTCTGGTAAGATGAATCTCACAGATACATGTGCCAGGGAGCTAGGATTGGCACTCTGCAGTGTGTACACAGGGGCCTCTGGGCCTCTTCACACATAATTTCGCACTTAATGCGACTAGCAGATGTTTGAAAACACAGGTCTCATACAGAGGTCTCATACACAGGTCTCATACAGGCCTCAAACTCATCAGTGAGCCAGGACTAGCTGCAGCATCCTGTTGTGACCACTCTAACGGACCAGTGGGGAGAGAAGTTTAGAACCTTTGTCAGCTGACTGCAACTGCCAATTCCCTGTCTGCCACATCCTATGAAGTCCTGACTTCATAGCTCATTCTCAGTCTAAGCAGATTGTCTCTGGTGTGAGGCCACTGGCCAAGCTCCTGCTCCTTTTTCCTTATTGTTGCTCTGGATCTTGGCTCCTGCCTAGCTTTGATTATGTGCCTGCATTGGCCATCCTAATCTTCTGTTATCTTGGACCTCTTCCCGCTTTCAGCTACACATCTGCTTCTGGTCCTTATTTACCACTCTGGAACTGAACCCCTGCCTATTTTGGACTCCTTTGGATGTCCAGCTAGCTCCTCGGGCTCCCAGCACCTGATAGGTTGGAGCTTGATCATTGAGGAAGTCAGAACAGTGGGTGGGAAAGCTGAGTTCGTTATTGTAAAAAATCAACAAAGAAAAGAAATGCGAATACATAGATTTAAATATGAGAGAAAATACAGGTTTCTAAAAACTATACATAAATTTCAAGAAAAGCAGACCACATTTCCAAATAAGTACAGATCTCCAACAGCTGCAACTGTGAGAGGAACCCCATCCATTCTAATACACCCAGAACATAATGCCATCCATTTAGAGAGCAGGTCCAGACAAGAAGTTTTTGAGACTGTGCAATGCATAAAACCCTTCTCAGTTAAAGAACACAACTAAAAGGTTTCCGTCAGTTTTACTTAGTCCAATTTCTTGCAAAAATGACGCTTATTATTCTTACTTTGAAAGAAAAAAATGAAAAATATACGCAATATTTTTTTTTGTAAAGATGTATCATGTGGGAATAGAGCTGAACTCAATGTGCCCAAGATACATAGAATTTAAACAGGAAAAACATCAGGCAGAGATCAGCTTGACCGAAATGTTTGATTAGTCAGTGTTTGATTATGAAAATCAAACACCATACTTTTCTCCAACTGTGGCACATCTTCAAACAGACATTCGTTCATGACCTTTCCTGGATGACTAATTTCATCTTCCACTTCTGTGAAGGGGTGGAGTGCCCCTAGAATTGATGAATTCCTTGTTAAGTACCGAATATGGGTCTACTGGGCTAAACAAAGGAGTAGGTGGAGAGGATGAAACTGACAAGTATATTGACAAGAAGGGAATATGCCTAGCTGGGCTATATAGCGGACAGGCGGATTTGCGATTATGTGTCCTTGTGCAAGATTGACAATCATTTTTTTTTTAAAAAAAACCCATGATGACACCATTTGTGCAAAATTCAAGACACACACACACACACACACCATTTATTTTACACCAATTGCCGCCATTAAAAAACACACTGGAATCCACATCTTGGCTCGATTGGCTACAGATTGAGTCAATGTCACTTGGGCATGGGAGGGGAAAAAAAAGTAAATACGCAGGGCTGAACCCAAAAAATATGTTGGGTTTTCAACCCCAGCCCCGTGGAATTTCTAATCCAGAATGACGGCTACTTTTGTGTGTACCTACTAAGAGCTTAAAGTTCTAATTTCAATCAATACAAGTCATGCAAAAGCACTACCAAAAAGTTTTGGTTGAGTGATTGTGAATGTTGGGAGGGTCGCTAAGGACCTGGTGGATAGGAAGGCATGATGTTGTGGGCAGAGCACAAGAACTCACAAGGAGGTCATTATAAATGTTTTTATACTGGTTTTTATTTTACTGTATTGGTCTTTTAATGTTAAAGTTTTATTTATAATGCTATTTTACATCGTATTTTATTATTAAATTTTTAATAGCCTTGGGTGAGCATGGTCAAGAAAGGCAGCTTATAAATATTTAAAATAAACATAAGAACTTTGTAGGTTTAAAAACTGGTGATTGAGTTTGTTTGCTTTCTCTTCCCGCCTCACTCCCATTTCTGTTTGTGTCACGTCTTGTTTTTAATCACGGTACAGTGTTTATTAAATGCTAAGTTCTTTATAAATGACAGTGATAATAATAAACAAATTTACAATCATTAAATTTGTGAAAAATCTCATGACCTACGCCTCCCATGTGTTAAGGGCCCAAAATTTAAGCTTAGGCAGGACGAGTTTGCATTTTTTAGTTCTGTCTCTGGACTAAAAAAAATGCATATTCAATGAAATGAACACAAACACAAGCAATGAACAGTTTTGTGGAAATAGAATCTGTATTTAAAGAAAGTATTTCTAATAGCTACACACATAAAAGAAGAATAATTTCAAAATAACTTCAATGTGATCGCTGTTGCTGTTTGTGCTCAGCAAGAGTAGTTATTCGAGGGACAATGTTACACAATGATAGGCCTATATCATCTCTGGCATCCAACTGATTTCTAGCTTTAGTTTTTGTGCTGGCAAGAGTTGAAAATCCAGATTCACACAGATAGGTGGTTGGAAATGGAATTAATTATGAAATAGCTTTCTTTGCCAGAACAGGATATGCAGCCATTTGAGAGCACCAAAATTCATCAAGATTTTGATTGAAGAAATTTTGCTTGACCAAGGCTTTGCTCTGCAACTCAATAAGGTCATCTTTTTGCATATCAGCATCATCCAAATAGTCCAAATTAAATGTGAAAGGATTTCAAACCCACAATAGCTTCGGCTATTGGGCGGTATAGAAATGCAAAAAAATTATATTTTTTTACTTTTTGCAATAAGCCGGGGGGGGGGGGGGGGGGAAGTGACTTAGAACAAAGCAGTCCCTTACCTTGAAAGATTGATCGTTCTTTATGAATGCTAATGCATGTGTACCAGGTAACGATGACTATGATAACGCATGCGGTGTACAAATGAGCTACATTGTAGCTACCAAGATTAGTAGAAAGAAATAAGGTTGGTCCAAGCTGCGCTGCTATGTACTTGTAAAATAAACAATTTATAGTTGAGAGGCTACTCACACCTGCCCTGGAGTCAGTCCAAACCTCCCCTGGGGAGGCGTACCCCACCGGTTAAGAACCCCTGCATTAAATGTATCTGCGTTGTCTCCCTAATAAATATGGGCATCGTATGCTAAGCATTAATCTTGACTGTCCCATTGAAGGCATGGAATGCTTTGGTGACTTCAAACAAAAAATAAAAACTGGGCAAGGGTCTCAATAAAATGTGGTTTCAGTTATTTATTCCTATTGTGGCACACTAATTGTTCTGAGACAAGTTCCTGAGGCCTCAAATATACATCTCAAATACACAGAAGCTGAAACAATTCCAGATATTACAACTGCATTTGTTTTACCTCTATCTTCAGCAAATTCTTCAGCTTGCAATCGCAGCATTTCTTGCAGTTCTCTTCTGCAATTATAAGATTGCACAACCGTGTATGATATGATGACAGAAACATCTGGAATTTTTCTGAATGTAAATGACTAAAGAAAGCACTGTTCAGTATTAAAATATAGATTAATCAGTTTGAACCTTGCATGTGATTTGCCTTCTGGTTTAAAAGAAAGTCGGTGGTTTATTTATTTATTTACTATATATATATATATATATATATATATATATATATACCGCTCCCTTTTTAAGGACTAACAGTGCAATCCTATTCATGTTAACTCAGAAGGAAATCCTACTAAGTTCAATAGGGCTAATTTACCCAAGGACAAGTCCCATTGAACTCAATATCACTTACTTCTGAGTCTTAGTATAAGACAACACTAAATTTTTGAACCATGACAATATAAAAAACAAATGATATTATATTTTTCAGACATTTCACCTTGTTTCTTCTTCTTCTTGCTTCTTCTTTAAAGCTTCATCAGTTAGTCTTTTTATAATCTTAGCATCGATTTCTTCTTTATTTGCTAGATACAATCTATGCATTAACCTTTTTCCTGCAGTGTGATAAAAAGCATGTCATGTACTACATCTTAGAGACTGCATACCTTTAATTAAAAAAAAAAACTTCATACATATCTCTATGTAACATCTAGGAAGGGGCTGTGTATAATGGCAAGGGCGAACTGCTGTTGAAGGGGCACTGATTTCTTTAGGGGATTGAATTTTAAATTTGCCTTTTAATAATGTGCTGCTTTTAATAATGTATTAGATTTAAATGTTTTAATCAGTTATATGATCTTTGCATTTGTGTTGTACCCCACCTCGATCCAGAGGGAGAGGTGGGTAACAAATAAAATTGTTGTTGTTGTTGTTGTTGTTATTATTATTATTATTAAGTTTTTTATGGCAGGAATTCTTTTTCAAAAGCTTCACAAGTTCAGTTGGGAACCAAATGGAAGGAAATAATTAAAATCTTATTTCGGCATCAAATTTGAATGGGTACTTGCATTAATCAAGGTTAGGTTAAATTAAGTGGGGGGAAACGACATCCTGAAAATATGAGTAAATGCACCTAAGCTTGTATCACTGCAGCTGTGAAAATTGCTCAAATGTTTTAATTTAGACGTTCAATTCAAAACATTCACCAACCATTTTGTTCAAAATTCTTCAAACAAATCACAATATCCGGTACAAGTGCTTTTTCTGACAAAGCTACCCAGTGGTCTGCCAAGGGAGGGAAATTATCCAGCACCCATCCTCCTTTTTCTGCCGCCTCAGGATATCTGTCCTTATTCGTTTTAGAAAGCTGAAATAAAACACTCCAATTAATAACAACAAATTAAACAGTTGGAAATTCACGGCTGTTGGTGAGGTTTTTTTAAAAATAATGATGCATTTTCACTTTGGTTATTCTGCTTGCATGGATTTCCCCCTCAGCATTCTTATCAACTATAATAAATAGCTCATTCATTAACTATGTATGCTGCCTAGAGGAGGCAGGTTATAAAATGAATGAATAAATAAAATAAAGTATATTACGTTATCAGGAGGAAAAGAGGGAGTTGTAAAGTTGTGACAATCTGGAGTGGTTTCACACTAATTTTTTTCTTTGGAACTACTGTTAGCTCACTTTTCTAGAGAATACTGGCAGCATGGTTATCAAATTGTTGATAACAATTGTATTGTATGTTTTTTTTCATTTGTGGTGATTCATTTTTTGTAGTTGTTTCTTTGCAATATATATATATGCAACTGCAGCGTCAGCCTGTTCAGTATGAACAGATAAGGTGCTATTGAGGCTTTTTAGAACTCATTTGCCTTTAATTAAAAGTTTTCTGTTTGCAGGTTCTACACGATTTATTGTTTCCTGTTCATTCCTGTTGGATAAATATCCTTTTTGTCTACCCCTTTGCTTTTGGCTTTTTGGCATTCCTTGTGTGGTTCCTCCTTTTATTGGCTTTTACTTCCTGTTGATCATAACTGGAGTATTAATAACGAAGAACCTCTTCCTTAATTGCCTCAATGTCAGTTCCTGCAGTGGGGGAGCAAGGAAAGCTTTATTTCCTGATTTCCTCTCATTTTTTATAGTGCAATGATGAATAGTGTCCAACTATGTCATTCTGTTAGTGCAACTGACATTGTACTAAGAGAAACTAGGTTGCAAACTATGCACAAGAGAATCCAACTAAAGTTACATATGTGCAAGTGTGGTTGTACATTACACTCACACAACCCACTGTGTAAACACTTGCACATAGGTCTTGTCCATCCTGTTCTGCAATAGGTTAAGCAATCCACCTGTGCAACAGCTTGCACAACCAGATGCACAAGCATAATGGGTAACCATTTACATAATGAAAAGGTTTGCCAGAACCCTGCTAGAGCTATTTGAGTTTGCAGAATGACACCATTGGATATTGCCCAATGCTATTTACTACTAATTGAAGTCTCCTACATTGTAGGAACAGAAAACTGACAGTGGGACAATTAACAGTGCAATCCTATGCATGTTTACTCAAAAGTAAGTCCCACTGTGTTGAATGGGACGTACTCCCAGGCAAGTGTGCATAGGAAAGCAAATAAGAGGTTATTAATCACTATTTCCCCAGTTATGATTATCAGAAAGCAACAAAGTGAACATGACCTTGAAATGGGAATCTTTTAATTAACATTTATTTATGTATTTATTACAGTTTTATACCGCCCAATAGCTGAAGCTCTCTGGGTGGTATAAAACATTGGAAAGGACCTTCAATGAATGGGACTTACTTGTGGGCAAACAAAGAAGCTTGTGGTAAAATGGGAAAGGGGACTGCTGGAAAATATAGCATTATATTAAATATGAAATCTCTCTTTTAATTTCACTTTCTGCTAATATGAAGAAAAAATGCAGGAAAATCCATATTATAGCTTGCATGGAGAGCCTCCATGCAAGCCTCTTCAGTCCTTCACGCTCTATGAATAAAGTATGGTGAATGTGATAAGGGTGAGGGCGGGAGCATTCTCTTTCTTTCCATATTTGATCTACCCTGTAAATGAACGCCTGAAAAGGGCTACTTTGTCCTCCTTGTTCAATGAACCCAGTTCCTGCAAACAATAGAAAAGTAATTATTCAGCAACATTAAAGAGCGTTGGTGTGGAAGCAAACTGTGACAAGGGAGATGATATTGGTTGAAATGTGATGCCACACTCGTGCGTTAGCTTCTGCAGCACAATTATTTAGTACATCACAATTATTTAGTACATGTTTACTCAGTCCCCCTCCTTTCACTTGATTTCCCATTTGATTTAATCTTTGTCAGTTCTGCCCCTTGTTACAATTTCGTCTCTACAGCTTGGGTCAAGACCCATGATATGATTTTGGAAGCCATTGGGCAAGGCAGCCTCAGCAATCTGCATTAACTTAAAAGAGGTTAGCCATGTAAATTGGGAATTCTACCATGCCACATCTGCTGTTCTTAGGTGCTCTATATAAAATGAGAATGGTAGCAATGTTGGGGCAGTGGACTCTTCACCCATCTCAGGGTCATTTGTCATGCAATTTCTGAAGCTTTGCTCCTCTGCTGCTGCCTGATCTTCAGCATCTATTCATACCAGAATCCTGCCTTCTCTGAATAATGCAAAAATCTCTTTGAAAAGTATAAAGTATAAGTACAAACACATCACTGTTATATGGGTACACTGAAGATTAAAAAGAATTGAACATTAAAAGAAAGAGCAATCATTTTGGAAAGTGTAAAAATGTTCCCTGTTACTCATTTTCAGATGAATGGCGGTTTTTGTCTATTTTTGTTGTTTATTCATTCAGTCGTTTCCGACTCTTCGTGACTTTCAGATGAATGGCGGTTTTTGTCTATATCTGTCAATTTTAAAAAATCCTCTTATATGTACAAAATAGACATTAGAAAGGGTTAAAATGTGCTCTCTATGTGTAATATAAAATATGAAACATACTTTCGGTGGGAGTTTTATAATTCTAAGCTTTTACTATAATGGGACAAGGAATCATATACACCTAGCAGTTAGATCTCAGATTTAAATTAACCTATAATTGTTATATTCTAGACATATTTCATACAGAGAATTTGAACAGAAATACATGAAAATGCAAATTATGAAAAAGCAGATTATTAAAATTATGCCTTTCATTTTATAGCGGCGCTTTACCTCTGCAATGGCTTCTTCCAATACGTCAGCGTATAATTCTGGTGGCAGTATTATTGGAGACAACATTGCAGCTTCTATAGCTTTCTGTACCATCTCTTGGACCTCTGGATGGTCAGGAAGTACCTCCAATTCTGCTGGCTGTAATGAAGATTCTGTTAAGAAAAAAAAAAGTGAAATCCAGTTAGTGTTGCCTTGCTGACAGGAGGCTTCCATCAATGTTCATTGTGCCAGCCATTTTATACAACACTTTCTATGTCATGTATAGTCAGGTTTCCCAGTCCCTGAGGCAAGCACACGTTCTGGCAAACTGACACGGGACACCAAAATCAGTGAGACTTCTTTATTGCAGGAAATCCCACAGCAAAAGCTTAATGGTTACAAAGATCAGAAATCATATAGCTGATGGTGAATAGCTATAGACTCTAAGAAATTCCAGAACAGTCAAAAGCTAATCACTACAATAGCAACGTGGTTTCCCCGTTGCCATCTCCAAATGGGTTCGAAACCCAGATGAGGGGAAATATTCCTGATGTGATCCCTCACGCAATCACAAGAGGAAATTCTTGAAAAACTTAACAAACCACTCCAAGAGAGCTAGTCCAACTGTGGATCATTCATTGGTAAGGCGAGGGACTATGGTCAAGGCGTAAACAAGATCATGGGGAAGGTAAAACTTCAGGCACAAGGAGTCCTGTGCTTGTTTTAGCATTGGGAACTTCCTGCCTGAGTCGGCAGAGGAAAAGTCCAACTGTCATAATAAGCCCAGTCTGCCACTACACTATGCTGACCACAAACAAAAACACACAATTTACAGCAAATGCGAATTCAAGTCTATGAAAAGCCTCACGGTACTTTTCATGCAAAGTTCTTAGTAATCCAAAATCCAACCCATGTGCAGAATGCTTTCAAAGTCCCAGATCTAAACAGAGAGGCTTTTCTGGGAAATGTAGGGCAGATGTTCCTAGCAAAGTCTCCTTGTCTTCGCACCAGCTTAAAAAGGGAGGTGTAGGCCTCTTCCAGACCACTTGACAGACAGGGGATTTGGCCTTTTAGCAATGCCCTGGTCGAAACAGGGCGGCACTGCTCAGCCCACCAAGATGATGTTTCAATCTGAGTAACTCCTTCTGCAAAGCCTCTACCTCTTCCAAAACTCTATCAGGTTCTCACAGACAGCTTCCCAGCCTCTCAAGATCACACTGGGTTGGGAGAAGCAACTGCCATCTGCTCTTCTCTGAGAACACTGACAGGGATAAACTTGTACAGATTCTGACATTTCAAACGAGTTCTAACTAAATCCTAGTTAAAAACTACAATGCTTCATGGCAGTGCCAAAACCTACTCATGACATCTATTACGATAGAATATTTTAAAGTATACATTTTGTGCTAATATAAACATTGGACTAATCAAACACATCCCATCCTAGAATAGGAACATCAACAACATCTCTTCTTGTGGTACTCTTAAGGAACTCCTCATCTCGTGATGTCACGATCCATGACATCAAAGGCCAGGGACAGCCTATAGAAAAGGAAGTATCTAGCAAGAAGGATAGAGAACTAGCAGAAGTAGGGGGCTGGTAATACTTGTCATCACACAGTATCAGCCAGGAAAAATACTGGAGAGTGAACATTCCAGATGTAGGCAAGTATTTCTAACTTCTGAAGAGATCCAGGAAGTGAATGAGCAGAAGTGGAAAACCCTGGGCTAGTGGTGTCTCTAAGTAAAAGGAGGCTTATCAAATTATCCAGCAAGAACGTAAGAATTGCACAAGCTATTTCACAGGCCACCAAGGGAAACCACTTTGGTGCTGATATATGCTCACATCACACCTATCTCAAAGCTCAGAGAGCTTTAGTGAGGTAATTAAGTGGACTGGGGCTAGGCAACCCATTTCACCAGTCCTGAAAAACTGCTCTCGTTCCTTTAAAGCCTTTTAGGACCATAGTACCTCAATCCCTGCCTCATCCTGCATGAATGTGCCCAACTATCATCAGAGCCCCTTCTCTGGGTCTCTCAGAGCGGATCTACACTGCATACTGAAGGCGCTTACGTGCGCCTGCAGTGCGCCCCCAAAGCGATTGTGTAGATCCTGGAAGGAAGAGGCGGAGGAAGAGGCGGCTGGGGAATCCGGCCATGTCCTTGCCGCCGCCCACCTCCCCGCTGGCCTCCTGCTGCCGGCGAAAGAGCCACTCGGCGGAAGAAGGCGGGGCAGAGAGCGGAAGAAGCTCTCCGACCCGGGTGGCTCTTTCGCCGGCAGCAGGAGGCCGGCGGGGAAGTGGGTTCCCCAGCCGCCTCTTCCTCCGCCTCTTCCTTCCAGGATCTACACAATCGCTTTGGGGGCGCACTGCAGGCGCACGCAAGCACCTTCAGTACGCAGTGTAGATCCGCTCTCAGTCATCTGAAAGGGATTCAGGGTAGGCCTTTCTCTTCTGTGACATTCACCCTTGCAACGTATTCCCTAGGGAGGTTTGCCTGGCACAAACTGTTCATTTGCCCAGGATTTTCATCTGCTTTAGCATTAGTCTGATGGTTTTATCTGGCTTTTATACAAGTTTCTGTTGCTGCTGTTTTTTCCACATGAGTATGTTTTGCTATGAAAAGTTGCCTACCATATATTCCCAACGCAGCATATAAATGTTTGAAACAAATAAACAAACTCTTCGGCCACAACTAATATATAAATTCTACCACCACGAAGATCACTTCCATTAGAATCATTACAACTACTGTTGCTATCAATACCGGTTTGTTCTTCAGTTTGGGATGAAGCCATCTCTTCATTCTCATCTTCTTCTTTTATGGCACTACTCTCTAATACCGGTAATAGACAAGGGGAAAATACATTCAGTGGTGTAGACAATGATTTTCTGCGTTCCGACTAAGAAAACGTCTCCCTCTTTTACTGCCTTCCCCCCACCTCCAATGCTACTAACTGAAAAACACTTTTTTTAAAAAAAAGATGCATAAAAAAAGATAGGTAATACAGTTTTCTATTAAGATAGTAATAAAATTTAAATTTAAAGGTATTTAAAGAGCAGGGAATTTCAACTGGTCATGTCATGGAAATCGGAGACTTGTGTTTTAAAAGTCCCTTTCCCTCCCCCTGTATTGTACTCTGTGGCTTACCTCTAAGCAAACATGTATAGAATTGAGCTGCTTTGCGTGCCTGAAACCGGTTGCATTGGGACTTATGTCTGAGTAGGCATGAATGGAACTGAGACAAATTGGTAAGAATTATGTGTGTGTGTGCGTGCGCATAAGTGTCCCCCTGCCACCCAACAGGCCTGAAAAGGTTCTGCACCCCTAACCTAAATCAGTCTGATTCTAAGCATGTTTACTTGGAAGTAAGTCTCACTGAGCTCCATCACACCTACATGTTTGCCCTCGAATTATTCGCCTTTGTTTCCATAGCGTGTGAAAGCCTGAGCATTTACACCTTTGTGCTTTTACGTTTCATTCATCTTTACACCTCTCCTGAGCACCAGTGTATTGCTGTTGTTTCATTGAGATGCACTCTCAGCTTTCCTTTGTACCTAGCCCTACAGTTCATTGGTTGGTGGTAGTTGGACACATTGCCGTCCCTAGTAATGGGCATGGGGCACTCCTGGTCTTGCACTGCTTCTTCCGAGGAAGTAGCTTCTCTTGTTACTGAACTCACTCTGGGAAATTTCTGTCTCTCTCCTATGTACTTTCGTGGTTATTCCTTGTTGCCTAAGCTACGCCCATTCCCAACACCCTCCCTGGAGGCTTTGGACCATGAACTAGAGAGGGTTGCAGGGTTGTGTAAATCCCATTGATTTCAACTGCATTTACATCCAATTCATACTAAAATCCAATGCATGCTTACCTCTCTCCCTTCACGGTTGAGTGAAGAATCACACCACCCTCCTCTTTTGTTAATGAGACCACCCTTAGACACACACGCCCCCCAACAAAGAATGGGATGGTCGATAGAACACAACCACAGAAATACACAGGAGGGAGGAGAGCATTTATTTTGCAGGTAGAGAAAATAATCCAGACTTCCTGTGCTCCAAAAAGAAATGAAACATGGGGGGGGATCTACACTACTGCTTTTAAAGCGCTTTAAAGCGCTTTGAAAACTTTTTGAAACCTGTATATGCAGTGTGTCCTGGGCCCCAACAGTTGTCAAAACTGTTATAAAGTGCTTTAAAGCAGTAGTGTAGATCCCCCCATGGAGGATAAGAGCTGAAATGAGTGCAGGACGTGGATGACGTCATGTGGGTATTAGGCTGCAAACTGCATACCAGGCATGGGGAGTGTGCGATAAATCACTGGTGTGATGGAGACCACTCTGTTGAATAGGGCTCATTCCATTGTGCATAGGATTGCAGCTGTACACCTTGTATGATCTAAAGGAAGGATGCTGATGTTGGACTGCAACTCCCATCATCCCTCACCATTGGTTAGGGCTGATGGAAGTTGCAATCCACCAGCATCTTGAGGGCACATGCTCCCACCCCCAAGTAAAAGAATGAGTTTTAAATATAGAGGAAGAAGTGAGGGCTTTAGAGCTGCCCCATGCTCTCCTACAAACTCTATGAAAGAACCAAGTTATTACATCACCTTTTGGGCTAGCAAATGTTGTAACACTAGGCAGCACTGAACTTCTTTCATCAGTGTGAATGCTTTCCTCATAATTGTCTAAATCCTTGTCACCAGGTTCTTGGGCAGCTAGTGAAACTGTAAGAGATAATTAAATAGCGAGAAATTCTGTCAAAAAACGGGAAGCACATTTTCCCTTTGAAGTGCTGACACACTTTTTGACAGACCAACGGAGCATCTAAATTCACGGGGAGGGGGGGGAAGTGGTACATCAGAAAGAGTTTCAAGATGTGTACATGAGGCAAAATTAAGAGAAATAGTCCCTCAGATATTTTTTTAAGTGTTAACAGACATGAATACATCTGGTCTTTAGAAGGAGGAGAGAAGATAAAGAGTTACATACAATTCTGTCAGCAGAAGAAGAAAGGAGATGATTTTTGTAGATTTCCCCCTCCCTTCTGCACCTCCTTCTAGTGTTCCAAATGGTCTTTCAAGCCTCTGGAGTAGATTTTGGGAGAGCATTGGGGGGGCAGGGAGTGCAGGATGGAAAAGGTCTTGCCAAAATCCCCTCCTTCCTCATCCTGCTAACAGAAGCTTTGACTGGATCAAAGAGCTTCTCCGCAGTGGAGGGTCATCAATTGGATCCAACCCCCAAATTTCAAATATGTCAGTAAGACAATTTGTCAAGTCAAAATTACTGTAAAAGGTAATGTGACTGTGGCTCTTCACATTGAGCAACGCTGTCATTCTCCATACAGGAAGTCCAGTGAGAACAGAACAGCAGCAATGTTTGCAATGAAACAAAATGCAGCAGTAAGCATTGGTCAATGTAGCCAACTGTCAACAACCCCCTTAAAAATGTTTACAAGCATTTTACTTCCCTAATTTAATTACAATGGAAGTCATAGGGTGGGAGCTTGCTGCTGCATTCAATGCACTTGCAGAATGGGGGCATTCACGGCCATGCTGCCCCAATCACGGAAAAACAGTTGTTGAGGAAAAAAAGAAGTAGTATAGATTTATCTATCAAGAAAAAAGTAGGAAAGAGAAAAAAAAATGGGCACTGTTTTCTAACTAGAAAACACAGAAGTTCCCTATGATGCATTCGACTAATAAGGCAGTCGAAAGAGAACTGAAGAGAAGGGCATGGGGGAGGGGTTCCCACCAAACCGTTCCTTCAGCTTTAGACGTTTCCCAAAACGAGCTCCGCGCAGGTGCAGGGCTCATATGTGTGATGCACAGAGACCATGAAGAAGAACTGATAATAACAAAAGCCCTGCTGGATCCGACCATCTAGTCCAGCATCCTCTTCCCCACAGTGGTCAATCAGATGTGTCTGGGAAACTCACAAGCAGTGTATAAAAACCAGATTAATGACTGGGGAATGCTTGGAGTTATAGGACCCTTTTTAGTCTAAACATGCATGGGATTGCATAATGGGAACACTGCTGGTGTAGACTTATGCCTGGAGAGCTTTCTGTGAGGCCCCCAGGTGGCTGTGCTCTACTTGGAGAGGCACTTCTCCTTCATTCTACTTCCCCTCTGACAGCTCCCCGTTGGGTGGGGGGTTAGGTTAGCACTGTTATTCTTCATATCCAACACAGGCATCCAATTAACACTCTGAAAGTAACAAAGTTATAAAAAAGGTGGGTCCCCACCACTTTTTGATTCTTGGATAAAGATTACCAAGTCCTTCATTCGTCCAACATTTGGCTACAATCTTATGTGCACTTACCAGGGAATAAGACCCATTGAACTCAATGAGATTTACTGAGTAGATATGAATAAGATTGCACTCTAAGGCAAATAAGACTATAATTCTAGGCAGATTTGCCTAGGAATAAATCCACTGAACACAAAGGGGCTTACTTTTGAGAAAATATGCATAGGATTGCACTGTATATGACTTGAATTTTGCTACTAGATCACAGATGGCCTAAATATCCTAAATTATTAACCATGCAGTTTACATAAAAACACCATTCACATCCTTCACTTGCAAAGAAGGCCTGAAGAATAACATTTCAATATGACACCAGCAACTGAACATCCTCAATTTTATATTAAATATCTTCACCTTGATCCTTTAACATTTGTTCTATTTGCAGTTTTTCTTTCACTTTGGCAATGCCTGCCTCTGTTGCTTCGGAACGAGTCTGTTCAATAAGTTCTATTCTTGCCTCTTCATACTGTCTTTTCAGAAGAACGTCCATATCAAGGACCTAAAAAGAGCCACTGAAAATTAAATCTTAGAGAACCAAGGAGGAATGTTTGCACCTGCTAGCATGAGCAGTCCCACCTCCTAGTGATCGCAGCCACCAATTAGTGCTTCTACTTCCAAGTTCCGTAATGAAAGTTAGTACATCACAAAACAAGAGTTAACTTTCTTGCAATGTCCCTTTTATTTGTATGGACAAGCACTTTGCAACGCCCTTAATTTTTGCTACTGTCCTGCCCATCCACCTCTAATATCATAGATAGTTTTGTTTTGTTTTTTAAATAAATCTGATTTTGTGCAAGGAAAGGAAAGAAAGGAACCTCTCGTGTAAGCACAGAGTCATTGCTGACTCTTGGAGGGACGTCAGCTTTCGCTGACGTTTTCTTGGCAGGCCTTATAGCGGGGTGGTTTGCCGTTGCCTTCCCTGGCTGTTATTACCTTTCCCCCAGCTAGCTGGGTACTCATTTTACTGACCTCGGGAGGATGGAAGGCTGAGTCGACCCAAGCTGGCTGCCTGAAACCAGCTTCCGCTGGGATCGAACTCAGGCCGTGGGGAGAGTTTCAGCTGCAGAAACTGCTGCTTTACTGCTTTATTTAACATCTAATTTATTTTCTTCTGTGAGAAGACAGGGGGTTTGGACTGGACACTTGGACAGCGGGGCCCAGGTGACTTGCTCCCTGAACCACCTGAGCAGCCTGCAGGGCAAGGGAACTGGTGACCTGACTGACACTGCTCTATGGTGCCACATCTGAAGATGGCCAGATGGTGTACTGCAGCTTACAGGCCCAGCAGAATCAGGTGACTGAGGAAGCCAATAGGGGGCCAACTGGCCTTTTGTAACTACTCTTTTGAGCAGCACATTACTTACTGCAGGCTGAACTGCAAGACTTCTTGGAAGCCCTGCCTGAACCTGTAGAACTGCCAGCCTGTCTAAGGGCAGGCTGCCTCCTGACCTCCAACCCTGATACTTATCCAGGCACAGCTTATTCAGAGTGGTGCTTCTTCCCACACTTAAGCAATGTCACTGGTGTTTGCAATGATGCAGTGCTGCCAGTCTGCATATTTAGCATTATTTTAAATTACATCCTACCCAAATGATAGTTTTCTAGTCAGAAGAGGTGAAGGCACGTATATACAAGAAATGTAAGAAAAGCAGTTCTGGTCCAAGTAACGTGATGCTCAAGACAACAGTTACAAAAGGCCAGTTGGGTAGGGTGACCATATGAAAAGGAGGACAGGGCTCCTGTTAACAGTTGTGTTGAAAAGGAAATTTCAGCAGGTGTCATTTGTATATATGGGGAACCTGGTGAAATTTCCTCTTCATCACAACAGTTAAAGCTGCAGGTGCCCTGCCCTCTTTTAAATCTGGTCACTCTAGTATAGCTCCTGCAGCTTTAACTGTTGCGACGAAGAGGGAATTTCACCAGGTTGTCCTTATATACAAATGACACCTGCTGAAATTCCCTTTTCTATGCAACTTTAAAGATACAGGAGCCCTGTCCTCCTTTTCATATGGTCACCCTACAGTTAGGCCCCTATCGGCTTCCTCAGTCAATGGGCAGCAGCAGTCCTGATCAGATGCAACCTCTAAACCATTTTCAGGGAAACCCCGGCTGCGATGGTGACCAGAGCCGTATTCTGTAGGAGGGGGCATAGCCAGGGTATCAGATATAAACTGATAAAAGACACTCTTAAGAATGGGGTGGAGCCAGATTAAGTCATATTTAGAGTAGACCCACTGAAGAAGCCCTGGGCTACACTAATACCTTTGTGCACTGAGGCAAAGGAGAAACTCTTTTGGTAAAGTGTGTTTTCTGGGACCCCGTGCTGAGTTCCTTGTCAGCAAAGCCATTATGTGCCTAGGATTCTTATTTCTCTTTAAATAAAACAGTCTACAATCTGAAACCATGTGATTTAGATGCCAAGATGAATTTATACCCACCTTTCCCTTATAATGGTTTGCAATCAAGCCACAAAGGGTTGATCTCCCAGATAACAAAGGTCCAATTACTATGACTTTGCAAGGTGGAAGCGGCATAGGCGGCAGCAGGTAGGGGCGAGGATTCAGCATAAACTCTTTCAGTGCTTCCTCAGTTGAAAGCATGTACATCTTACCTAAGAAGCTAAAAAAGAGAAAACAAAAGCATGGAACTACAGGCTTAGAATGGGAGAGCTTGCATTAAGGCACACAAGACTTCGGCTTACCTAACAGCGTTGTCTGCTGATCCCATGACAATTTCGCCACCTTTTAAAGCCACAGGGCAGGCTCGCCCCCATCTGCTGCGGCGCCACCTGTGTCTAGGTGCTACAAGCTTATAGGATGCAATCACCCGAAAAAGTTCACCCTGAGTGCAAAAATAAAACAGTGAAAAGCAGGTGTAAAGTCTGTTACATTTTACCTTCACACATTTCCAAACATTAGTGCACTGACTTTACATATCACTGACTAATGAACTGTAGCTTCGTGGATGAATGGCACTGCATAATCAAGGTAGGTGTTACAGGACTTACTGAAGCCAGGGAGGGGGGGAAATAGCCCGGCAGAATAAGAAATTAGTAGGATTATTTGCTTTAGAAAGGGAATGGAATTTGGAAGACAGTTTTAAATATAGGAGACCATTAACAGTGCTGAGTTGAGAAATCAGGATGAACTGTTTGTCAGCTGCACTGAATCTATTCTTCCAGATGCAGCATATGTTTGAATCTGCTACGTGCAAAAAAAGAGTTTCTAAATTCTGTATCAATGTTGACACCAATGGCCCTCTTATTTAATTATATGCTGTTGCTACGGCCAACCAGCTATAACACACACAAATATGGGCTTACATTCTCCAGTCCATCTAATATTTCTTCCTCCATGCTCTGAAGTTTGGTGATAAGAGCTCCATTTCGTAGGCCCATGGATTGGAGACGGGCTATTACTGACTAAACGAAACAATAGTTTTAAAACATAAATAAATTGCCATTGAAATATTTAAACTATATCATTTGTGTGTTTTGAAATATAAAATGCCTATTTGGAAACTTGCTCCAGCGGTTTTCAAAAGCTGCTAACTCTTTTTTAAAACCATGTCACCTGACCCTAGGAAAGATGCCAGCCATGAGCCAGAGCCCTACAAATGCAGAGCTTTCCACCTCTGAAAGAATGGCCTGGAAGCACATGTCTTCCCAATGCACATAGCGGAATGGATTCAAAGAATCCCTTCAAAAAAGGTTGGCAAAGATGGAGCTATGCGAACACCCAGTTTTCTTGAAGCAAGCAAGACTGGAACAAGGAAGGTCCCTTCCGCTGAAGGGGCCCAAGCAGTGAGTCATTTGTATGACTCTGCCTCTGAAGTAAGTGGGAAGAGTAACTCACTCTTAGATAATCTCTACCACTGAAGGAGAACTTCAGGATCCAATTAGCTGTGCAGGAAAGCTCACTTGTGAGGGAGGTGTGAACATGCATTAATGAGATTCTGGATATATACCTGTAGATCAGAATCTACTGGTAGATGACTGGATTATTTGCAACAGATCACCAAGTGTTTCTGACTTCTAATTGTTTAAGAACAGGAACCAGAAAAGGGTTTCCTCACCCTCTTCTAAAATAAACGAAGATGGAAGAAAGCTTGGGATGAAAACCAGGAGTGGATTTTTATGTGACACGACTTAAGGAAGAAAATGCCTCTGAGCACATGCTCATCCCAGGAATCTGTTTTCAGTACTAAAACTGTGAGCTCATTATTGTACTGAAGCCAGAGAGCCCTGGCTATGGGGGCGGTATATAAGTGTAATAAATAAATAAATCCTAGGATGAGCATATGCTCAGAGGCACTCTTGTACCTTCATATTAAGAGTATGTTCCCCACTCCCATTCTGAGCTACTATTTTGCATCAGACTTCAGTTGGTGGACCTGATCCTTGGGGTTCTAGTAAAAAACAAACTAGATCCTGAAGTCTGAAGTTTGCCCACTTGTGCTATATTCCATATTTATCTGATTTTGCTGTAATAAAATTTGTGTCCCTACATACATAACTAAATAGTTCTCAATGTCATGTCCTGTACATAATTTAGTATGTTTCCTGTGCAGACGGCATAAGGCTCCAATGAAGTATTCAAATAGTGGAAATGATGGGAGCAAGCTTTAAAATGTTCTTTAGATCCTGGCAGAACATTTTGCCATGGTAATTTTTGTGTACAAGATGTGGGAAGACTGATGATAACCTGATCTACAAATCTTTTAAGCCAGGATTCTCAGATATAAGTAATTCTTGGACTAATTTGCCTTCTGACTACAGTAGGTGGACCCAACTGGCTTGTGGATCAGGGTATAAGTGTATTATATAAGCAAACCATTATTGACATTGACAGCAAGTATCCATTAACATATCTTTTTTTAAAAATTGCAAAATGGGTAGTGAGAATAATAATGGTTCTTTTGAAAGTAAAATGCAATAACTGCTGCATACTTACCGTAAAGAGCTCTTCTGCAGTCCTATTTCCATCTAATTCAATCAGATACTGGGAATCTTGCTCAGCCATTAATTCCTGAATATTTTTTTTAAAAGGAAACACAAATGCTTGGTAACTGAGTATAGCTGACTGAAAAAAATATACTGGATCTGATTCTTCTCCCACTCCATCTACCGATTCCACTGACATATTTGCAAAGCCTCTCTAGTCCACCATTCAACTCCCACAGTGGTCAACCAGATGCCTGTGGGGGAAGTCCACGAGGAAGACATATGCACAACAGCTCCATCCTGCTCGTGTCCTCCACTCTCTGATAGTGGTAATAATATTTAACAATCATTACTAGTAGCCATTCATACCCTTACCTTGTAGTAGCACATTCCACAGTTCAACTATGCGCTGTACAAAGAAATTCCTCCTTTTCTTTGTTCTGAAATTTCCAGTATTATGAGAGGGGAGAAAACTTTTCTCCACAGCATACATAATTTTATACACCTCTGTCATGTCCCCTCTAACATGCCTTTAATCTAAACTAAAAAGCCCTCAACGGTGTAACCATTCCAGTTCTACAATATCCATTTTGAGATTTGCTAACCAAAACTGTATGCAATATGCCAAGTATAGTCATTGTATAAAGGTAATAAGATTATTACCTTTATACAATGGGGGAGCTAGGGGTGGCAACGGCCGACAGAAAGCTCTGGCGTGGGCTGGTCCATGAAGTCATGAAGAGTCGGAAGCGACTGAACGAATGAACAACAACAATAAGATTCCGGCAGAACTTTATCTTAACTCAAAACTACAATTCCAGTTAAGACCATAAGACAAGCATCTAAGGCCATAGCTAGATGGGGCGATATCCCAGGACGATCCCCAGGATAATTCCTGTGTGTCCACATGAGGCACAGGGGATCCCGGGAGCAGGGAGGGATAATCCCTCCCTTTCCCCGGGATATTGGCCTACCCTTTTAGCTCCCTTTTCCGCGGTCTCGGGCTGATCCCGAAACCGCGGAACATGTGGGCAGGTGTCGCGGTTTGTCACAGCTCTTCGTAGTTACACAGCTCCTCAGGAGCTCTGTGCCCATTGGGGGTGGGGTAGGGGGAGCAAGAACAATTATTTAAAATTTAAAAAACCCTGATGTTTTGCGCACGAGCGCTTGTGCGCTCTTCTCCAACAAAAAACAAAATGGCAGGTGCAACGTCCCGTACTTCTGAGGCCATCACGTGCCACGTGTAAACAGAGGGGGAGATCTGGCGATAATAATATTGCGAGATCCTCACCCCTCCATTGCGCTAGACCCATAGGTTTAGCTAAGGCCTAACACACTCTACAACCCAGTGAAAATACAAATGGCATGAAAAGCCAAAGCCTTCCAACAGGGATGGCGAATAGAGACAATATTCACTCCTCTGTAGTGTACTGTAAACTGTGAGTGCAGAAATTGTGGCCTATTGAGGCTTGTGCTCCTTACATGTGGCCTGCAAGCCCTGCCTCTACTGGGGCTTGGGGAGGAGCCAGAGAGGAATCCCCACTGTTATCTGCAATCTGTGACTGGAGATAACAGCAAGGATTCCTCTCCCTACTTCCCCGGGGAATCCCTGGTGCACACTGTTATGAATGTTGGGGAAATGCTTCATCCTTCAACAGATGCTTTACAGTTCCCCCACCTGATGCTTGAACCCAAGCCAGAATTCCAATTCTGTGCTATGACAACTACTGCTTTGATTAGTACATTTAATGTCAACAATATATTGAGACAGGGCGCATTTGTTTTATCAGTACAATGTAGCGACACAACTCTTGGATCCATAGCCAGGGTATACATGGTAGTCAGTAATATCAAACAAATGTTAAAAGAAATGATTGTCTGAGATTTGCTTTAATTATTATCTGAGACTTGCCTTACCATCTCTCAGGAATGCTTTAAGGTGGATTCCTACATTGAGCAGGGGGTTGGACTTGATGGCCTTATAGGCCCCTTCCAACTCTACGATTCTACAATTCTTTATTTCTTACTTCTAGAAGTTGCACCATGTAGCCCATTCTGTTCTTACCTCTAGAGGAAGTAGCATAATATCCTTATAGACGGCAATTCTCTCTTGTGCATTTTCAAAAAAATCTTCTGGTCTCTGTACTAAACTTGGCAAAATTTCTGTCAACATGAGTTGATCAGCTATTGCCTAGGAGGAAAAGAAAACTTGCGTTGTTTTCTGGTAATGAAAATTGAATATAGCAACTTTGATTCTAGTTCCTACTCTGACATTACAGGGAGCTACAAACATGAACAGTTGGCTATGTTGCCCAAAGCAAGTTGAAAGTTATTCACCTGATGAAAAACAACAACAACAACAACAACAACAGCAATTTGTTTTATGGCTCAAATTGAATGACATGGTGTTTTATAAAGAACCTAGAAGGCAGAATCCCCTGAATTTCAGCATGCAGGTTTGGAGACTTTGGACAAAGCCCACCCCTGGTGCAACTCCAAGCACCAAGGGATTTGGTGTTATTATTATTATTATTATTATTATTATTTATTTATATAGCACCATCAATGTACATGGTGCTGTACAGAGTAAAACAGTAAATAGCAAGACCCTGCCGCATAGGCTTACAGTTTTGTAAAAGGAAAGGGTTTTGTGTGCGCATCCTCTGTTATGTGAATAAAGCTTGGGTATGTACTGGGGTAAATAAAGTGTGGTCCTGATAGTTTGAAAAGGGAAACTAGATTGGAATTTGGAGGGTGTTTCCAATGATCAAAGGTGTACAATTTCTTCATCACGCTGCACCCCTTGATATGTTCCCCAAGCCAATCCTCTGTTCTAGCACACCAAATTACAGAACTCATATTCCATTTTTTCATCATAGACATTTCCCTTACTTCTCTCTTTCTCTCAAGATCATGCAGCATCTGCCTTGATCACTGACATCCGCATCCCAGCATACTGTTGCTAACCACAGCTTGTAGACAACTAATGGTAGTCAATCCTTAACTATGGTTAAAAGATCAGGAACAGGATGCTGAATTATACACTTCCTCCCCTCTTGCACATAAATCCCCCCTCGTTTCTGCAGCCCCTGGTTTGTTATTAAATGTGTACTGATGCTAAAGACAGCTATCCGCAACCTTCTAACCTAATGCAATCCCACGGCCTCCTTCCAATCTCTGCTTTCAATGGTCTTCATTGAAATGTCAGCTGGTTAAGTTGTGGATTGAATGAACTGAATCTTCAGCAAAGCTTTATTCCAGATCTATTAAAATTAATGACATTTACCATTTTTAAAACATATATAATCTTTTTTAGGGTGGAGCTCTTTCAGGTGAATGTACGCCTGAGATGGGAACCACACGATAGATGCTCTTTAGGCATTCCATTTCTTCCAACAGCTTATGTCACCTGTCACTCTCTACTTGCCCAATAACCACGGGGTTTCCTTTTCCCAGGAAGACTGTTAAAGGCTGGCTGAAGCATTTTAGAGAAAGTGTAATGCATTTTTGTTTGAGCAAATATTTGCCATACAGAGGTAAGCAATTAATTAATTAATTAATTAATTAATTATACTTTATTTTTTCTAGACACATTTTTATAGCTACCAACCCTGAGCCTTCCAAAACAAAAATAAAGGATACAAATTCACATAAGCACACTAATTTATTGAGCATAGAGGAGACCCTTTACATTATGCATATTGCTGTAAAGACGGCAAAAAATCCATATAGGATGATTAGGTATTATATATAAATAATCATCCTATATTACAGCTTCATGTTACTAGGAAAGTATGTTTTGTTTTATTTGACTGTTCTTCTTCCATCTATCAAGGAATTAATTTTGTATTGAATTACAAATAGAACTGAGGAACATGTATTTGAAAATCTGTTTCTGAATGGTCTTTTACTCATAATATTTTTAATACTGACTCTTCAGGAGATCTGGGTCAGGTACCTCACTTGTTTCCTCTTCCTCCTCCTCCTCCTCTTCTTCCTCTTCATCATCCATGGGCTTACGTGGTTCCTTCCTCTTTTTCTTACGCTTTTCAATAATATCAGGATCCCACTCTTCCCTCTGATATATTTGTCCCACGTCAGGGTGCTGCCTTTGTCCAGTGATTCTTTGGCACAAATCATTGTTAGGACACTAGTTAAAAATAGGGAAAACATTGTTATGAGATGGAGGTGGGACAAGATGAACCCATTGGATCCCTTCCAATTCTGTAATTCTTGACTCTGATTTTTGTAAGTAGAGCTATCAGTGTGGGCGCCCTGAGCTCTTAAGACTGGACAAAGTACCAGTAACTTAGCTAGTAACATTCTGAAGATGTGTTTCAACAGGAGCTAGAATGGCCCAAGGAGGCACAGGTCATGGGCAGAGATTACTTCTCTTTCTTTCCAACACAAGCCAAGGGGAAGGGGCAAGTGAGGACTGTGTGCGTAACAGGAATTTAGTTAGTGCTGGAACTGGGATTGTAAAGGAGGCAGATAGCTGACTTTGTTCTCTGCAGGAAATCCTATGGCACTATGGGTTCCCTTAAACATCTGATGGGGAATAGTTTGAACTCCAAAACATCAATATTTTAGAACAGGCAATGGTGGAGAATGGGCAGATAACACAGAGAGGGCCTGTTCAGATTACACTTCAGGCTCTGTGGTTAGCAAAACTGTGGTTCTCTGGGGTTAGCACTAACCACAAGCCATGCTGTCACACACAACACTTTAAGCCATGGTTAGTGCCTCTAACCCTGCTGCAGATGGTCTGACTGTGGCTAGTGAGTGAGCAGGGGTTAGCAAAACACATTGCACAAGACACCTTAACCCCTGCTGTGTAACCAAAAGCCTTATTCAGCAGGGTTTACGGTGACTTCTGAACAGACCCAGAGAAGGGCAAGTTACATTTCATCACAAATCATTTCTCAAGCCACTCCACCTTCAAACCAGGTAAGATAATAGCATCTGATCAAACACACCTAAAAAGACGGGGCTATAATTGTAACCTAAGGGCTTGAAATCACAACAAATCAGCAGTTCAAAATTCAGAAACTCAGCTAAGAAAAAACAAGAATGCAGTGGCTTTGAAGAACTGCCTGAATTCTCAGGAATAACTGAATGAGTGGAGAGTGGCCATATTTATTTATTTATTTATTGCATTTCTATACCGCCCAATAGCCAGAGCTCTCTGGGCTGTTCACAAAAATTAAAACCATTCAAAGTATAAAACCATAATATAAAATACAATATAAAATCTCAACCAGATAAAAACAGCAGCAATACAAAATTATAAATTTAAAACACCAAGTTAAAATTTATTTATAGACTGTTAAAATGCTGAGAGAATAAAAATGTCTTCACCTGGCATCTAAAGACATATAATGTAGGTGCCAAGTGAACCTCCTTAGGGAGCTCATTCCACAGCCGGGGTGCCACAGCAGAGAAGGCCCTCCTCCTGGTAGCCACCTGCCTCACTTCCTTTGGCAGGGGCTTGCGGAGAAGGACCCCTGAGGATGACCTTACGGGGATGACCTTACGCAGGTACATACGGGAGGAGGTGTTCCTTTAGATAGTCTGGCCCCAAGCCGTTTAAGGCTTTAAATATTAATACCAGCACTTTGAATTGGGCCCGGACCTGGACTGGCAGCCAATGAAACTGGAAAAGGACTGGTGTGATGTGGTCTTGTCGGCCAGTCCCTGTTAATAACCGTGCTGCCCTGTTTTGTACCAGTTGAAGTTTCTGGACCGTTTTCAAAGGCAGCCCCATGTATAACGCATTGCACTAATCCAAACGAGAGGTTATCAGAGCGTGGATAACTGTAGCTAGGCTATCTCTGTCCAAATAAGGGCGCAGTTGGTATATCAGCCTAAGCTGATAAAAGGTGCTCTTTGCCACTGAGTTCACCTGTGCCTCAAGTGACAGTTCTGGATCCAAGAGCACCCCCAAACTACGGACCTGATCCTTTAGGGAGAGTGCAACCCCGTCCAGGACAGGGCAAACATCACCTCGCCTGACAGATGAACCACCCACTAACAGTACCTCCGTCTTGTCTGGATTGAGTCTCAGTTTGGTAGCCCTCATCCATAGCTGAGAACAAGTCTAGTTCAGAAACAATCAGAACCTTTGTGGCAACCAGAACAGAAAAATGAAACATTTCACTCCTCCACAGTGTTAATCATATCTGAGGTGGACTAAGAAAAATCAGAAACTGATATTACCTTAATATTAATCAGGAAATCTGGTTTTAATTTTAAATTTCTAATTATCTCTATCTGTTCCGGTATACTCATGAATTCCTCCGAAAGACAAGGAAAATCACAGAGAACATAACCTGCAAAAAAACAAAACAAAAAAACACAACCCCCCTTTTTTAACATTTTTTTTTGGGGGGGGGGAATATATACAGATCCTATATTGTGTGAACATTTCATTTTACATTCTGTACCACCACACCATACAATATGGTAGCTGCCTAGAAGCGAGGAACCCCCTCTACCCCCAGACTGAACCATTCTGACCTTGCAAACCGTAGGTTGGTTCCAGAGTTTTATTTCCCCAGTGGAGCTCCACTCAAAATCCTCCCCTGGTGGAAAGAGGGCAGAGGAGATTTTCGCCACTTCCTCCTCCCTCTGCAGCCCCAGTGCCACCTCCCCCACTGCTCTGGAGGGTCCTTCAACCCTTATAGGACCCTGAGGAACACACCTTAGGGTCAGGAAAAGAAAAGGAAAACATGTACCGAAGTGCATAACCTCTGGAGATTCAATCTTATTCAGAAGCATCTTTATAAGCAATTCTTCAGGAACACTTTGACCTTGATAAAGCAATTCCTTACTCTAAAGAAAAATAAAGTAAAAATATCATATTTTGTAAATATTAGATACGTAATTAACGTAGGAAGTTGCTTTATACCATGTCAGATTATTTCCCCATCTGGCCCAGTATTGTTTACTGACTGACAAGCTCTCTAAAATTTCCAGCAGAGACTTTCCCACCACCTGCTACTTGATCTTTTTTTTTTTACTGGAGATATGACAAATTGAACCTGCAAGCAAAGCATGCACTCTACCACGGAGAGATGGCTCCTTCTCCAAAAATCCAAGTCTGGTCCTGCCTTAGAATCAAGCCTCACAATGATTCATAGTTGTGCGCACCACTGAAGTGAACTGGACTTTCACTGGCAGTTCTGTTTCAGAGAACTGAGTCTTAAATAGGACTAAAATAAACCCAATAAACCCAGTTCAATAAATAAAATACAGGTTTTACCTTGAGTCCATATTCTGTTTCTGCTGTTATGTTCTCATCTATCAGCTCTAACGCTAAAATGGATACATCACATAGAAACAGTTTATTAGATGTTGATCTATGCATGCATATGTACAGAAGATTAAAATGGTGATTAAACAGTAACCACTTTAACACAGGATTACTATAAAGCTCATTATACATCACTAGTTCATAGCCAGCCACAAGTGGATGTAGAAATTGTCCCTGTGCTGGGTGCTTACACAACTTGCAATATGTGGAGGCCATCTCAAAGCTCCGCTTTGGATATTATGGAGAAAATGTGTGAACCATGAAGTGCGTTTGTAATTTGTTTCATTCCTGCAGTGCATTATCTGGCCTTGTTTGGAATGCATTACATTTTTAAGAAAACCATCTTGAACATGCAGTCATGCTCTCTCCACGTGTAAGAAGTATTGTTACAAGACTCTTAAGACTATACACAATTTAATCCTAACCAGCCTTCTCCAACCTGGTGACATCCAAATGTGTTGGACTTACACCTCCAAGCATCCCCCAGCCAGAATGCAGGTTCAGTTCCTGGTGTCTTCAGTAAAAAGGATCAGGAGATGTGAAAGACCTCTAGAAGTCCACAGCTGACTGGAGGATGCTGGCAGCTGTAGTCCAACACATCTGGGGGGCACCAGGTTGGGGAAGGGTGGTCTTAACTATTCCAAAATCTCCACAGCAGGATGTGCCCCGCTAGCCATTGTCCAGTGTGGCCTGCCAGGTGCTTGCTGAGGTCCATGAAGTTGCAGTCACTGGGAGGCAAGAAAGACAGGATGTTTACTGAGCCCTGGTGGGCGATTTGCAGGCTGTGCTTGGTGTGGCAGGGCTACTTCAAAGCCCCAATCCAAAGAAACGTGGCCTGCAGATTTGCTTGCCCAAAGCTACGGCAAGACTTTTTAATTAACATTTCCAGAGAGCAGGCTTCACCTCTCCTCCGCCTGTAAGGCAAAACAGACAAGCAAAGGCCAGGGAGCCACTTTTGGAGGGTGAAAGTGGCTGCCTGCCTCTTGGCCTTTATTTCTTCCTTTCCCTTTATTAAGGTGGTGTTTTGCTGTTGCTGCTGACCTTTATCTATTCACCTCACAACCAATCAGTCCTTTTTCTTTGCCAGCTTCATCGCTGGTGGAGGGAATGGAAAGACTGGCCTCTGTTGCCTAGCAATCAAAGGGTATCATCCCAGTCACTTTGGACCCTTAGAATAATTGAGCAGTATGGCTTGCAGTTGCAAAGTAGCCTTAACATTTATTATTTTATTTATTTATTAAAACATTTGAATCTCACCCTATAACATTGGGATCTCAGGGCCGCATAACATCCTTCCTTCCTCCTGAAATCATTGAAAGGGTGGCCTATTTCCACAGGAACATATTTGCTTAGATCAGAGGCAGGGAAATCATGATCTGCAAGCTGCATGATATAGAATCATAGAATCATAGAATCGCAGAGTTGGAAGGGCCCTACAAGGCCATCGAGTCCAACCCCCTGCTCAATGCAAGAATCCACCCTAAAGCATCCCTGACAGATGATTGTCCAGCTGCCTCTTGAATGCCTCTAGTGTGGGAGAGCCCACAACCTCCCTAGGTAACTGATTCCATTGTCGCACTGCTCTAACAGTCAGGAAGTTTTCCCTGATGTCCAGCCGGAATCTGGCTTCCTTTAACTTGAGCCCGTTATTCCGTGTCCTGCACTCTGGGAGGATCGAGAAGAGATCCTGGCCCTCCTCTGTGTGACAACCTTTTAAGTATTTGAAGAGTGCTCTCATATCTCCTCTCAATCTTCTCTTCTCCAGGCTAAACATGCCCAGTTCTTTCAGTCTCTCTTCATAGGGCTTTGTTTCCAGACCCCTGATCTGCCCCCCCCTTTTTTTTTACAGCCACCACTGTCTCCTGCCACCACTGAATTTGTTGCAGTGGCAGTAAAAAAGAGGCAATTTTGCTTTGAAAATAAGGCTCACAGGGAACATGAGCCTTGTTTTTAAGCAAAATTAAAGGGTGGTTGCTACCAATGGGGTCGTGGGCAGGGATGTAGCCTCCATGGGCTCCTAATCCTTGGACGCTGCCCACCCGATTTAGAACTTTATCGAAGGATCAGTTACATGAGCTTCTCGTTGGGCTCCTGGCTGTGGAATTCCATCCCTAGAGAACTTGGGTTAGTCTCTATTCTCCACACTTTTCAGAACATACGAAAGTGCAAAACCTCATCTGACCAAAAGCACACAAGCAAGAAATGAAGGCAATAGCCCTCTCCTGCTATTGTTTTGCAGGAATGGTTCTTTCAAACACATCATTGCCTTTGTTCCTGGAAGTACTATGTAGCCACCAAGACTACTAGCGATTAATAGCCTTATCCTTGATGAATTTGTCTAATCTCCTTTTAAAAACAACTGATGGCCAGAGCCATATCATGTGGTAGCATATTCCATAGTTTAAATATGCACTATGTGAAAAAGTAAGAGTGATTAAAAATACTTTGTGGACAGAAGACCTTTTGAGAGGGCTATCTTGAGCAGGCACCAAAATCACTTGCTTTTGTAAAGCTTAGGAATGCTTGGTTTTATTTTCAGCTGTTATTTTTTTATGTTTTAGTAATTTATGTTTTTTATGATACTTTTGTTTCATTTAAATTTGGTGCTGGCCTTCTTGGTCACGGTTTAGCAGAATTTAAGGATATGTCTTAAAAACAAAGTAACACACAAATCGTTGGCTGAGAACCAAAATGTATTTTGAACTGGATACTAATCTTTACTTTTATTTTTAAAAGTAGAATGTACTGATACACATATGCATGAATAAACTGACGGCTATTAATATACCTTCATGCTGTAACTTTGTCAGAATCTAAACATAGCCAATGTGTTCTAAAACCACTATAAAGTATAAAATATCTTGATAACTGGCAAATAGAGGGAGAAAACGTAGAGGCAGTGACAGACTTTGTATTTCTGGGCGCAAAGATTACTGCAGACGCTGACTGCAGCCAGGAAATCAGAAGACGTTTACTTCTTGGGAGGAGAGCAATGACAAATCTTGATAAAATAGTTAAGAGCAGAGACACCACACTGACAACAAAGGTCCGCATAGTTAAAGCAATGGTATTCCCCGTAGTAACCTATGGCTGCGAGAGCTGGACCATAAGGAAAGCTGAGCGAAGGAAGATAGATGCTTTTGAACCGTGGTGTTGGAGGGAAATTCTGAGAGTGCCTTGGACTGCAAGAAGATCAAACCAGTCCATACTCCAGGAAATAAAGCCAGACTGCTCACTTGAGGGAATGGTATTAAAGGCAAAACTGAAGTACTTTGGCCACATAATGAGAAGACAGGATACCCTGGAGAAGAGGCTGATGCTAGGGAAAGTGGAAGGCAAAAGGAAGAGGGGCCAACCAAGGGCAAGATGGATGGATGATATTCTGGAGGTGACAGACTTGACCTTGGGGGAGCTAGGGGTGGCGACAGCCAACAGAAAGCTCTGGCATGGGCTGGTCCATGAAGTCACGAAGAGTCAGAAGCGACTGAACGAATAAACAACAAAAATCTCCCCACCCTCAGCTAATACCAGCTTCATGAGAAGCTGGTATTCACTTCAACAGAGAAAACAATGCAGGGGCGAGAGATAAACATCCTCCCCCCAATGCCACTTCTCTGATCTTCAAAACAGCCACATGGAGTTGCCTGTTAATGATTGTTGTTTTAAAGTGGGAGATCTTGGCGGGCATTCTGCACACCACCGGCATCAGCCATTTAAAAAGAGAAAGGGAACACTTCTTCCCTCTCGTATGCGGATCCCACAATCAGAATGGCAAAGGATTCCTCGGGTGTAGTAAAACACAAATGGAGAAGGTTTGGTGTTGGAACACTCTCTCTGATATCACAACCACTCCCCCAAGCACATAGTGGAAAATAGCACTATGGTGCCCCCTTCTGCACACCCGCTCTGGTGAACGATCAATAACAAATCGCTTTCCAATTCCAAAAGCCCCGTTTTTCCCTGTTAAGATTTAAAAAAATAATAATAGGAAAAGTGGGGGGAAACATGGAAACAACACAGGAGGATGACAATGTCATCTCAACTTCCCTCTAAATATCCATGAAGGAGGCATGGCAAGCACGCAAACACCCTGGATCTCCCACATCATGTCTATTTGACTGTGATTTTCACTGCAGTTTCATCCACCAGAGGGCTCTCGTGTTTTTCTAACTAATGCTTTGTAAAGAAACAGTTTGTAAAGAAACAGTTAACTTTATTCTGTCATTAACACAAGTCACTTCACTCAGATATAATATAAAATCATATTGCAATTAAAATTCATATTGCAATTAAGTATTGAACGTCTTTGGAAATCATGGTAATCATGCACCAGTGGTAGAATGGCAGAGAAACCCTTCTTTCCTAAACGAACTGGATAATCAGCCAGATGCCCCTACGCAGATTTAGCCTTTGACTCACAATCCTGCTGATGCCAGATCAGCCCCGAGCGAGAATCTAATCACTGCCTTGCTGTGCTGTACTTTCGATTCCCTCTTGCAAATTTAAGTGAAGTAATGGCTCCCAAACGCAAGATCGTTGGGGGAAATAAGTAGCGTCTCTGTGGGGCAGATTGACCTTGCATAAGAACTAAATTTTAAAAAAAGACAGCGATGATGGAGTTGCCACATTGCACTCCCTTAAATCACTTTACAGCCGCCAAAGATGCTACAGCCATAGCTTTGCGCATGCCGTGCCTCTTGGGTCAATGAATAGACGGCAGATGAAGAGGAGTGGGGTGAGAGAAACTGGAACCACAGCATGCTTTATTGTCACAAAGGGCAGGATCCAATCCTGTCTGTCCACACATGGGGCCAACCACCACTTTTGTTCCGCAGGTGGCTAGCTCCACCAATTCTGTTGTGCAAGTGGTCCCCATCACTTGCACTGCGGCAATTTTGCGTTTCCAGGGGCATGACCCAAAATGACTGGAAACACTTGCTTCTAGAAGGGGGTAGGATGGTAGAGTCCCCTAATGAAAATTCCAGTGACCTGCCTGCTTTCAGAAACAAGCATTTCCACTTGTTTGGGGTTGCTCCCGGAAGTGCTACATTACCATTGCACAAACGGTGGGGACCGCTTGCCTAAGTGAATTGGAGGGACTGGCTGTGCCATTAGATAGTGCGGAGTGCTGTTAAAAAGACATGTAGGCAACTTCCAGGTTGTGACCAGCATCCAATGTGAGGAGGCCGAAGGGATGTTATTTCCTACGAAAGCCTCCTAAAGGAAAACCCTATGTTTTCTTTTTCAAGATTTCTGAGTCTTTCCTAGCCTTTTCAGAACACCAGACTCAACTTTTTAAATAGTATTCTAAAAAGTAATATTTGAAATGAGAATCAAACCCTCCTTGAATATTCCTTGTTTGCTGACTAGCCCTCCCTTGTTTGTCCATATTTCCACAGGTGGGCAACACAGGGCCTGCGGGCTGCATGTGGCCCCCACCAACTCCTGCTGCCTCCCAAATTAATTAAAAACACTTTTGTGGGGTGGGGAGGGCATCTGTAGTGGCTACAGAGCCTGCTGTACATATGTTCTTGGAGGCAGTGCCTATTTGAAAGCTTGCGCTGATTAAGGATTCGATCTACCACAGATGCCATTTTTTAAAATCTTTTCTTTTATATTTCAGCACTTACAGCGGGGGTACTGACTACTGGGGGGGGCGTGCGCGCGGAATCCATGGGACAAAAATGGCTCCTGGACCTCCTGAAGTCATCCACCCCAACATTACCTATATAAGCCTTTAATCTCTTCTGAAGAAATCAAAAGATAATTCAGGAAAAGATTGTAGTTAATTTCACAGGACTTTAATATTAGGAATCATACAAAAATACAAGGAATGAATACAATGTTTTTCATATTTACCATTGATGAGTGTACACTTCCAAGTCTGGGCTAATTTTTTGGCTAACGTGTGCTTTCCAACACCCTTAAAATAAAAACAACAGAAAGATAGCTCAAAATTGGAATAATGTTGCAGTACTACGAATGTAACAAAGTACAATGGAAAGACAAAGGCTGATATATTGATCTTTATTGGAACTGGTGATTAAAAATTCCATTTGGGTGTTTGCATTACTAGCTGTCATAAAGTAAAAAATCCTGTAGGCCACCCCAAATTTTATGGAATATATTCCATATTTCCTAGCTTTTACGGCAAACTCAAATTGTGGCGCTTTTGTTGTTGTCCTTGCTGCGTTTCAGAGCAAAAACGCACTTGACATTTCTTGACTTGTGAGCCAAGAGACAAAATAGCTCAAGTGATTTTATTCTATCCTCTAACTTATAAACACATTTACCTACAAGTTTTCATGCTGGGGATAAGAAAGTCAACTAAGGCTACACACACTTATCTGGGAATAAGCCCCATTGAACTCAGTGAGATTTACTTCTGAGTAGATATGTATAGGATTGCGCTATCAAGTATATTCCTGTTACAAAACAAAATTGATAGGAATATAAACAAAGCTAAAAACCCAGCTTCATTCACCCTATTGCTTAATTGTGTACCTAAGAGAAAAATACGTAAAATATGAGCCACTCTATTCTGGAAAGTGCACTCACCATGCTGCTGCCACTAGAGATAATGGGCAAATGTTTAACGGATTCAAATGAATCTGATCTGTGGATTCAACAGTGGACTGACTGGCTTTTTCCAAGTCATGCAGATTCTGTGGACTTTTTTTAGTTTTGTGAGGAGATTTGCACAAATTTGCACTTGCGCTAATGTGTATTAGTGAATGTGTGCATCAGTGCAAGTCCTCCTTTGCGCTAATGTGCACTTTGTCCACTTGGGGAAATGGAACAAAATTCATATACATCCCTAAAAGAAAAGAAAAAATCCAATTCCATCAATGAGTAAACAATGGAACAAAAGACCTCTGACAAAGCACAAAATATAGATGGAATGGATTTGATAAAATACATACATCTCTAGTTGTCACACATATAACCTTCTTTTAAGGATTGAGTTTAGCTCAAATTTATATCAATTTGAAATAGAAGGGGCAGTGCAATGTACTGTTTGGCTGAGCACTTGTAACATCATGAAGAACCCTCCCCCTCTCCCCAGAGCAGTTTTTCAACTTAATAACTAATTGCTGGTTTGTAATTAAAAACAAAACAGGCACCATATGATTGTTTACATGAATAACTGCACCAATAAAGCTTGTATAACTGCACAAGATTTGAATTATATTTCAAATAACAGAAAGAGGAGACAGTCCACACAAAAAATGGGAGAGGGAATAAACCATCTAGGAAATTAGTGTTTGCTGTGGAGGTGGGAATGAATGTCATTTGAAGAATGAAGGTGGCAGGAAACCAGGCTCAACGTTGCAGGCGCAAAATAACAAACAAGTTGGTTCTTGTTTTTATGGATATTAGATATTAGGATATCTTAAACTTCTCTGGATTGTGCCTATCCCGTGGAAATGAGTCACACTGTGCTCCAGATGCGTAACTGTAACCTGTTTCTGGATCTGTTTCAACAAAATCATCCTAACCCCATCCCATTCTTTTGAAGCTCAATGAACAGAGTTTCTAGAAGCTAGTCAAACAGAGAGTCAATGTGTTGTAGTGGTTAGTCTTGGACTAGGACTGGGGAGACCAAGGTTCAATCTCCATTCAGCCATGAAGATCACTGGGTGACTTTGAGCCAGTCACTCTTGGCTTAATCTACCTCACAGGGTTGTTGTGAGGATAAAAATGGAGATGAGGAGAATCACGTACATCAACTAGGGCTCCTTGGGGGAAAAGGCTAGATATACATGTATAAATAAATAGATGCAAATCTTTTGATAGTGTATGTGAAGCTCAGTTTGCTGAATTGGATCCGATGCATTTTGCGTTGAAACAAACACAAAGTTCCACAAGAACAAGAGAAAAAGGCTTTGGCCCTAAACACACTTTCAGTGCAATCTTATGCATGTTTACTCAGAAGTCTGACTATGTTCAAAAGGGCTTACTTGCTTCCAATAAATGTGCATATGATCCATCCTGCGCACAGAGGAACTTACTTCTGAATAAACAGACAAAGGACTGCTCATCAAGTTAGATTGGCTGAAATGCCAGTTTAATCAAACCGGACATTCTCGCTTACTGGTTTTCCAAGGATGACGAAGCAGGTAGGCTTAGACATAAGAAAGTCTCTGTCAGATTCATCTTCATCGTATATATCTACAAAGGGATAAGGTTGCTCCTCCTCTTGAGATGCCATCATTATGCCTACAATAGGAAGAGGGGGAAAGTGTTACTTCTTAAGGTCACCGCTGTTTCTACACACAGGTGCGCTTGGTTTAGAGGCCCTCTGAACCAGAAGTACTTCGTAACCCTACAAAGGCCTGGTTCAGACAACACTCTAAGCCATGCTGCTTAACCACAAAATTCCCTTAACCATTTTGTGGTTAAGCAGCATGGTTTAGCGTGTTGTCCGAACCAGGCCAGAGTGTCAAGATGATTGTAAATTTATATTATTTAAAAATGTAAAAACAAAACAAAACACATCTTGAGCTCGCTGGCAGAAAATTAATGGACAAGAAATCATGTGGTACCTAATCTGCATTTGTGGCTAACTCTTCATGCATCTGATGAAGTAGCTGCATCCACGGAAACGTATACCAGAACAGATGTGTCAATATTTACATAAATGGCCAACTTGGAGCCCTCCAGCTGTTTTGTCCTACAATTCCTATCAGCCCTCGCCAGCACAGCGAATTGTCAAGAATATCGGGAGTTATAGGCCAAAACATCTGGACAGCCGCAAGTTGCCCTCCCCTGGTCTTTAAGGTGCCACCGGACTGTTTCTTGTTTTAATCTGCCTTGGGCAATGATGAATAAGCGTCGCGGCAGGGCGCAGCATGGGGAGCCCTCAGAAGCGAACCAGAGGCAGACTGGGAGCACTTACTGCGGGATGGGCCACAGCCGGGTCCGCCGCGCCTTTTGCAGCCGCCCGGAGCGGGATGGGCTGACCACTGATCCGCAGTGATTTGTGTTTCTTCGTAACCTTGGAGACTGCGACCCGCCTCCTCTCTTTCGGCACCGCCCCCGGTCCCTTCACCCAATCAACGCCTCCGATGAGGCCCCGCTGCCGCGCGAGGCTCCTTGTTCGAAAAGGGCACCGGTTGCGGGGCGCCCAGGCCAGTTCAGGGCGACGTTAAACCTGCATCGAAGGCTTCTAAAAAGGCCCGTTGGGGGAGCGGAGGCACTAACGGTTTCTCTTTAGCAAGGGGGAGGGATGGGAGCCTTTGGGAAGAGTTCGGAGCTATTGAGGGCGTTGATCTTTGATAGGGCGACAGAGGAGTCCGTAGTACTGAATGCAGTGCGACTGACTCCCGAGTAAACATGCCTGGGATCAGGCTGCAATGCTACATGCACAATTCTAACGATGTTTACTCATCCTCTTGCAGTACAATCCGAGGCGTGTCTACTCGGAAGTAAGCCCCATTGCATTCAAAGAGACTTACTCCCAAGTAAGCCTACGGGATTGCAGGCGTAACTTCCTCAGGAACAAAGAATGAGGCTTGCGGGGCCTTCGAGGCTGACCCATTTATTGTGGCACCAGAGTGCGTGGGCTTCCTCAGATTTATCCTGAAGCGCTGTCCTCGGTGGGCAGGTATACAACCCCTTGGCTATATGCCCGTGATAAATCTCTTCATTGCTTTTGCTGCTACCGACCACACAGCTAGGTCTGTGGAAATTGTTACCATGAAGGATTTCTCGAAGTATGCTTAAGATTGCAACCGCCAATATGTTGCTGGACAGCACAGAAGCGACGCATTCTACCCCTCCTCTAAGTCCGAGAATCCGCTGCAGACGGGGCGAACTCCGTTTTACACGTTGCTGGCAGGACGGGCGTCATTCCCAAACTTAAAATGGCCGCGGTGCCGGCAAATGTAGACACGTGATCCTGGGGCTGCCGCTCTCCTGCGACTGCGCATGACGTAGGCGGAACGGCCTGCTCCTGCGTGGGTTCTGCATTTCTTCTATTCCCAACGAGTCTCTTCTAATGGGGTCTGTTGTTGCTTGAGGGCCCTTGTGTTTTTGCGCGTTAACCTTACAATTGCGTCCAAAGGAGCAGGGGGGCGCCCTTGAAGGGCTCGCAGCTGACTGAGTACAAGCCCCCACCCCCGCTGTCACCATGCCTGCGGCGGCTCCGATCATCAGCTCTGTGCAGAAGCTGGTACTATACGAGACCAGAGCTGTAAGTAACCGCCGCAGCGCTTGCTCTTCTCTCCTACTACGTGACCGATGACCGGGAAGTGGGGAAGGTACCTGGTTATTCACACTGGAATATTGAAGATCTAATCAGAGTCCCCTGAGCGCAGTACATAGCCTGATCCTGTGCGTTTTTACTCCAAAGTCCCACTGTGCGCAATGGTGTTAACTCCCAAGTAAATGTGCATAGGATTGCAACCGAGGGCTTATTTGAAAGTAAGCCCTATTGAACTTGTTGGGATTTGTTTCTGAATAAACCTGCCCAGAAAAGGCCTGATAGAGGTTCTCACCCAGACCCTCAGACAAATTCATGGAGGATAAAGCTATCAATGGCTATTAGTCATAATGGCTATATGCGCCCTCTCCAGCATCAGCCACTATGCCTCTATATAGCAGTTGCTGAGGAACTCGATGTGAAGGGTGCTATTGCAGTTATGTGCTACTTGTGGCTTTCTCACAGGCAACTGGTTTTATGTTTGAAAGACCGTATTCTCCCTTATGAGCCTGCCCGTGCTTTGAGATCTGGAGAAGCCCTTCTTTCAGTCCCACCATCTTCACAGGCGCACTTGGTGGGAACATGGGAGAGGGCCTTCTCAGTAGCTGCTCCGGTGCTTTGGAACTCTCTTCCCGGGGAAGCTAGGCTGGCTTCCTCCTTGATGGGCTTTCAGAAGCAAGCTAAAACTTTTTTGTTCCAGCAGGCCTTTGGAGAATAATCTGGCCCTCCATCTATTTATTTATTTATTTATTTTATTACATTTATATACTGCCCCACAGCCGAAGCTCTCTGGGCGGTTCACAACAATCTATGTTAATGTCTTATAATTTTGTTGTGTATTTTAAACGTTTATGTTTCCCCCCACCCCCCATGTATGTTTTAAACTTTGTAAGGCCACCTTGAGGCCCAGCATTGGGCAAAAGGCGGGATACAAATAAATATAATAATAACAACAACTGGTTGGCCGCTGCGTGAACAGAATGCTTGACTAGGTGACCCCTTGATCTGATCCAGTATGGCTCTTATGTTCTTAGTTGTGTATGGAATTTTTAGAGGGCATTATACTATAGAAGAGGATGGGCAACTATAGATTTTGACCTATAACTCCCATCATCCCTCACCATTGGCTATCCTGCCTAGGATTGATGGGAGCTGTAGGCCAAAACATTTGGAAGATCACAATTTGCTCATCCCCGCTATAGAAGTACCAAACAATAAGAAGGCTTTCATAACATCTGTTCTCTTTGGCGACTCTAGCCTGTAATATCATTTCTTCTCAGACACCTCAGCTTTATGTTACTTGTCCCGTTTTGTTTTGTTTGTTTTTTGCCACAAGAGAATCAGGTGTAGTCCTAGTTGATATTGTACAAGCGATCACAACAAGTATGCCAATAGATTGGGTTTAGCGTGTGTTGTATTTGTTAGCAACAAAATATTGTTGCTTGAGCTTTGGGAAATTGGCCGTGATAGCTTAATGCAGCCTTCCCTAGCATGATGCCCTCCTATGTTATGGGCTTCCAGCTCTAATCAGTCCCAGCCAGCATGGACAATGGTTAGGAATGCTGGGAGTTAGGGAAACCTGGCGTAATGGAACCTCCAGATTCCAAGGCAGTATACATCTGAATGCCAGTTGTTTAGTGGGGGGCGGGATGAGGGGGAGAGAACTCTGTTGTTGCCTTCATGCCTGGCTGCAGACTTCCCAAAAGCATCTGATTTGCTATTGTTAGAAACAGAATGCTCGATTAGAATGGGCTCTTGGTCTCATCTAGACAAGCTCTTCTTATGTTCCTGTGTGGTTTTTCTCTTTTCAAGAGGGGGAAAGATGATAGAATTCCCTGCGCCAACTGTTTCTCTGAGAAAGCATTGCATCCTGGAGGAAGTTACTAATCATTGTTCCACTTCTAAGCTTCTGTTGCAGAGAATATAGTCCCATATTAAATATTTCCATCTGTTTTGGGAACATAACTTTGTTAGAAAGGTTCTATCCTGCTGCCCCCAAAGTCCTAGCTAGAAATTCCTGGGGTGTCGAACTGTTTCAGTATTTGAGAATCTATTCCTGAGCAAGTGCCCTAGATTTTCACCTGGGTTGCTTCTTCATAAATGATTCTCATATGACTTTTTGCTGGTATAAGCGCCACACATGCAAGGAGAAGCACAAGATTATTCTGAGAGTAGGAGAGATAAGGAGGGATATCTTGTCCCTTCCCAGGGAAAATAACTGTATTGTTTGTAGAAATGTGTATTTATTTTATTTTATTTATTTTTATTTTATATTTATTTTGTAACAGCTTGATTGTGTGGAAATATTGTTACTTTAGAACATAAGAGCTATGCAGGATTAGACCAAAGGCCTATCTATTCTAGTATCTGTACCCACTGTGGCTAACTGGATGCCGATGGGAAACTCACAGGCAGGACATGTGTACAATAGAAACCTCCTACTTGTGTTTCTTAGCAACTAGCAATCTATTGGTAATACATTCCCATCGTGACTAGTAGCCTTATCCTCCATGCTTTATGCTACTTTAGACATTTTGAATTATATAATAATTAATCTGTGTGATGTTTTGACAAGTGGAATCATGCTGTTTAGCTCCTGAATTACATTTTAAGTTTTTCTATATGATTTGGATAACTTTCTGGAAGATAGATACCCTTCCCTCATAGTTTGTGTGGATTGCCTTCTAAGTTCGCATTGACCAGACTCTTAACTTTTCAGTCTGTTTACTGTATCCCAGTTTGCAGCCTTGTGTCAATATGAGTACTAATTGGTGAGAGATTCAGGAAAGATAAAGGCAAGTACTTCTTCACACAGTGTGTATGGAATTCAGTACCACAAAATGTAGTGATGTGCACCAATTTGGATGGCTTTAAAAGGGTGTTGGATAAATTCCTGGAGGAGGAGGCTAGTATCAGAGGCAGTAAGCCTATATGCACCAGTTGCTGGGGAACATAGGTGGTAGGGAGCTGTTGCACCCGTGTCCTGCTTTTGGGTTCCTGGTTGACAGCTGGTTGGCCACTGTGTGAACAGAGTGCTGGACTAGATGGACCTTTGGTCTGATCCAGCATGGCTCTTCTTACATTCAACCTTTTAAAATGGGGAAAAAACTTCACAAAAGCCAGTGACTGGGGTGAAGCCGGGGAAAGGGACATGGCCTTCTGGGTAACCCCAGAGGGCTGAATTTGGCCCCTGTGCCCAAGGTTCTACACCCCGACATACAGGATCACACTGCTCAAGCCTCAGTTCTCACTCTATTCTCAATCTGCTTTTGTTTTAGTTCTCGTTCTCTCTCTGTCTCTCAGTATCCTTTCCCCGGCTTTTCATTTTTGAAAACATGTTTCTTATTGCATTGGATACTATGTAATACACATAGCATGGAGTGCTTGCTGCGTTTTACTATATATTTTACAATGGCTTGAGTACTTTGTACTTAAGCCGTTGTAAAATCATCAGAGAGAGGAGAAAAATAGTCATGAAGTCTACTTGCTGATCATTTGCTAAGGGCCAAATCTATGATTGGTCTTGCTACATTTTCATATAGCAGGTAGAGGTGGTAGTTTGGATCTGAGGGTGAGTTTTTTTTTTTTAAAAAAAACTGCCCATATAGTTTTCCCAATGAAAATAATCCCCTTGAAGCTACAACTTGCTTTGTTAAGGAAACCTTACATGTATATATAGCCTATAAATCATGTGCACGGAACCTTTTTCCTATGAAGGGCTGTTGATCCATGGGAAAAGTCAGTTAGATTCTGTAGCTGTTGGTGGGCAGGGTTTACAGCATTGCATAACTCCCACTTCTCTGTCATGCACACACATGAAGCGCAAGAGATGCTCAGAGGGACCATCCGGAGAGCAGCAGCATGAAACTGCGTGTGGCCCTTGGCCCACAGGTTTTGCACTCCAGCTGTAAATACGCACACACTTTTCTGTAATTCCATTCCCATATATACATGGCCTGCATGAGATTTCTCTCTCACACACACACTGCATTCCACTATAAACTGCTTCATAGTGAGTTAGGCCATTGGTCTGTTTGGCCCAGCATTGCCTCTTCTGATTGGTAGCAGCTCTCCAGGTGTTTTTTTTTTAATGAGAGGCAGTGATCTTTCCAAGCCCTAGTAAATAAGATTCTCTTTTTAACTGGATCTGCTAGGGTTTGAACTGAGAGCCATATCTATTTAAAAGATATATTCCTTGCCCCTTTCTCTCCTCTGCCACTACATACACATTAGAACTTACCAACGTTAGAAGTTCTCTTACTGGTTTTTTGGTAGCTAAACTGTTCTGTTTGGTAATGTGTAGAATCGGTGGGTGTGTGGTTCTGTGTAACCATGAGTAGGATCAGACTGCATGTGGGTTAGGTGGCTGCTTCTTGCATCAGAGACAGTATAAATAGCTTGTAAAGTGTGGTTAAGTTAAGACATAAATCTTAGGAGACAAAAGTGCCAAGCAGAAGCATATATATTCTTTTTCCTTTCTAGTTCTTTCAGTGGCTTTTCTTGCCTTAGGGATTGTAGGCTGGTAGGTTTTAATATGCAGCAGTACAATTTCTAAGCCTCTTCTCATGAGTACTTAGTTTCTAGTTGAGGAGGTAGTGACGCTTTCAGTCACTTCACGTGGTCCCCACTTTAGAGCAAGGAGTCTGTTTTAAATAATCACATTGTCAGGAGAAGTCCTAGCTCAAGTATACTTTGGATATTGGCAAATCAAGGTGGAGAGACAGCTTGTAATTATGAGGTAACTATAGCAGTGAATCCTGAGACTCTTTGCTTGTAAGCCAGCTCAGATGCTCCACTTTTTGCTCCTCTGTTCATAATTGTAGACTAGCTCTGTATTCACATTTAAGTTGTTTGTGAAGATCTCCTGACCTTCCAGTGAATGTAGAAGACGGTACTTGCTGGGAGCTGTGTGTGTACAAAATCCATGTGGCGCTCTAGATGAGGTTAATTGCATGCAATGTACATAGGCAATTAGAAATAGTAATTTTGAAAGAACTGAAGCCTTTCCTTTCAGTTTTGTAAAATAGATATGGCCATTGTGTTTTGCTCTTAGTGAATGCAGAATTGATAAACTGCTTTAGGTTTCATCGGTGCTGAATTGCTCCTTGAAAGGTGATTGGCAATTGCAGAGAGCCAACATTAAGAATACTGTCAACATTAGATAGTATAAGATTATGTTCTCCAGCTAAATTTCCTTCTCTCCCCACCCTAATGGCTGCACTATAGCAGTAAAGAAAAATATGGGGGACTATATGTTATGAATAACAAAGTTGCAAGCATTTATTACTTTACATGTTAAGGCATGAGTAAGCAACTTTTTTGGTCCTGTGGGCACATTTGACATATAAAAGAGTGCTGGTGGTGGTAAAATGTATGGAGCACCCCTCTGTGCCACTGCTCTGGATTCTCTCCATTCTGTCCTGGGCACATTCCTCACCCTGGCACCTTTCCCAGTCTTTGCCCAGGATTCCCCCTTTTTTATTTCCTACCTCTGCATTCACCTCTGTGGATGATCAGGGGTCTGGAAATAAAGCCCTATGATGAGAGACCAAAAGAACTCAGCATGTTTGGCCTTGAGAAGAGAAGACTAAGGGAAAACATGATAGCGTTTTTCAAGTACTTGAAAGGGTGTCACACAGAGGACGGCCAGGATCTCTTTTCGATCATCCCAGAGTGCAGGACACAGGGTAATGGGCTGAAGTTACAGGAAGCCAGATTCCAGCTGGACATCAGGAAAAACTTCCTCACTGTTAGTAGTACAATAATAGAACCAATTACTGAGGGAGGTTGTGGGCTCTCCCACACTAGAGGCATTCAAGAGGCAGCTGGACAACCATCTGTCAGGGATGCTTTGAGGTGGATTCCTGCATTGAGCAGGGGGTTGGACGCAATGTCCTTATAGGCCCCTTCCAACTTTACTATTCTGTGATCTGTGATCTGTGATCTATGATCCACAATTCAAGAGGGACGCAGACAAGCTGGAGCGTGTTCAGAAGAGGGCAACGAGGATGATCAGAGGTCTAGAAACAAAGCCCTATGAAGAGAGACTGAAAGAACTGGGCATGTTTAGCCTGGAGAAGAGAAGATTGAGGGGAGACATGATAGCACTCTTCAAATACTTAAAAGGTTGTCACACAGAGGAGGGCCAGGATCTCTTCTCGATTCTCCCAGAGTGCAGGACACGGAATAACGGGCTCAAGTTAAAGGAAGCCAGATTCCGGCTGGACATCAGGAAAAACTTCCTGACTGTTAGAGCAGTGCGACAGTGGAATCAGCTACCTAGGGAGGTTGTGGGCTCTCCCACACTAGAGGCATTCAAGAGGCAGCTGGACAACCATCTGTCAGGGATGCTTTAGGGTGGATTCCTGCATTGAGCAGGGGGTTGGACTCGATGGCCTTGTAGGCCCCTTCCAACTCTGCTATTCTATGATTCTATGATCTCAGCAGTGCTGAACTCCTAATGAGGATGTAGGATATTGGCAGATCAGAGAGGAAGGAGAAGTGGATTTTCCTGATCTACTGACTTCCTGCTTCCTTGTTAGGGCTTCAGTGCCATTGAGATGAGCGTTAGGGAGGGAGGCTGTGTGTGTGTGTGAGAGAGAGAGAGAGAGAGAGAGAAAGAGAGAGAGGGAGGGAGGAGGGGAAAGGAGAAGCAATCAAAAACATTGTTGACTAATAGTCAACTCGATGCTCATCTTAATCCACACCACAGTTGATTATAATCATGTTGTGCATGGAGTACTGCCTCAATAATCAATGATGGAGTTGACTATTAACTCACCATTGACTATTGTGTTGTCCGAACGCAGCCTAGTAGTCTTTCCTAAACCCTTTAAGGATAGCACACACAGGCCAATAGCTCTGATAAACCAAGATGCTGAAGTACTCCCAGCTGTTATGGTGAATAGGCTGAATACCTTTATTACAAATATAACAGAAGCTGACCATACGGGCTGACTCCACCAAGGCATGTACAAAATATAATCTTTCATAGTAACTCCAACACAAAAGCCGCTGCCATAATTTCATTAGACTTGTACAAACCATTTCTTAGGATTGATAGGATCTTTCTGAAAGAGATGTTAATCAAGGCTTTGAAGATCACTTCATGAATTTAATTAACCAAATTGATTCTGAATCCACATAAGTGATTAGGGTTATTGCACCAGATTTTCTATCATTTTGCATTCATATGGGGACAAATCAGATCACTGGTCCATTTAGGCTAATATTGTTTTAGACAGCGTGGGTTATGCAAGGGTTAAACAATCCTCACACAACCCAACAGCAGACCATGTGGTTATGCGAGGGTTGTTTAACACTCAATAACCCTAACGCTCAATAATCCTAGCACAACACAACAAAGTGGAAATGGCAAGCAGGTGGGAAGCAGCTTTGTTGCTCACTCCCCCACGGGTTATTGTGGCATGTGTTACCCAATATGTATATAAAAACCTCAGAACTTAAAAGTTTTGTTGTGTCAAAAATGGGGAAAGTAGTACCATTAATGTAAAAAGAACTTGTGTCTGAATTTCTTAAGAATCTAGAGGTATGATCAGTGTGTTCAGACATTTAAAAACTCTAATCGTAACATGTTCTGGATAGTTCAAAATTAGGATGATAATTTGTGGTTGCATGGGTATTTCTGACTTGGATGAAGTGAATTATAGGTCATAAAAGCTTATGCCATAATAAATGTGTTAGACTAAGGTGCCACAAAACTCTGTCTATTGTATTAATCATGAGTATATTGGTAATCATGGTTGTATTGGTTTCTTTAACTTTGTGCAATATTTCTTTCTCCTTCCATGTCTCTCACCCATCCTTCCCCCCCCCCCCCCAACCCAGCGGTATTTTCTAGTTGGAAGCAATCATGCAGAAACCAAATATCGTGTTTTGAAAATTGATCGCACAGAGCCGAAGGATTTAGTTGTTATTGATGACAGGGTGAGTATATTGAATATAGGTGGAATTTAAGCTCTTTAGACACCTTTTCTTTTAATGTTTCTTTCCAGAATACCTGCTTTGATATAGTTTTCCAATCGATGAGTTAAGGAATAGTCAATAAATGGGTCGTTTTTGACGAGGGCAGCGGGGAGGCGAGTTGGCGGTAGCTGGGAATGATTTCAGCACATAGAGGATTCTAGCCAAAGGTTAGAATTAGAACCTCCTGTTGAAGAAAGGGAACCTTTGGATGAGAGGAGGGTCCTACCACCCAAGAGGCATTCAAGATGCAGCTGGACAGCCATCTTTCAGGGATGCTTTAAGGTGGATTCCTGCGTTCAGCAGGGGTTGGACTCAGTGGCCTTATAGATCCCTTCCAACTCTACTATTCTATGATTCTGTGATCCTTAAGGGGAGAGGGCTTTACCCTTAAAGGCAGCATCAAATCATTTAAAGTAAAGAAGGTAAATACAAGCCATGGTGCCCTAGGAAATGATATTAAATGGAAACTTTTATGTGAACATTTTAAAACTTAGATCCACTTCTGCTGTGACAGGAAAACTGGAGATTGTGAAGCTCACAAAGGGAGACTCCTGAATTTCATTTCCTGTACCATGCTAATAGAGGAGCATGGTGAGGAAGGGCTGCCTTTGAAGAGTGTTCAGAAACCACAGCTGGTGCAAAATGCTACAGCAAGACTGTTGCCTGGTGTGCATTACATGATCCATATTACACTGGTCTCATGGCAGTTGCACTGGCTACTCGTTTATTTCTGGATCCAATTCAAAATTCTGTTTCTTACTTATAAAGACCTACACTGCTTGGGACCAGGATATCTGAAAGATGGCCTGCTTCCTTATGAGCCTGCCTGTACTTATGATCTTCATCCATGGCCCTGCTTTATGTCCTATCACCACACAAGGCTAAGTTGGTAGGAACATGGGACAGGGCCTTTTCTGTAGGGGCACCCTGTCTGTCAAACTCCCTCCATTGGGGAATCAAACTAGTTCCTTCACATTTTGTAAGAGAATCTTAGTCTGCTGTATGTTAGAGTTATTTCAAATTTATTCCTGTCTGGTTGACTTCCGAGTTCTTGATTTTTGTTTAAAGTGTGCAAAGAAAACACAGAACACTTTAGGCTGTGCCCTGAACTACATTTGAACCCAACTCACTTTGCTGCTACACATCTCACAGCATTTGGGTTACACTTGGTGTTCTTCAAAATGCGTAGAAAGACAGGGAAAACTGTAATAAATTGATCAGTTTTTCAACAAGACATGAAAACAGTCCATCCTGTAGAGGTCAGAACCTGCAACTATTCAATACCATTCTTAAAGGAACACCTTTTATTTAGATGATTTCACATTTTCATTTTTAAGCATGTATACACCCAGCAAGAAGTGAGAGAACTGCTTGGCCGCTTAGATCTTGGGAACCGGACAAAAATTGGACAGAAGGGCTCCTCTGGATTATCACGTGCCGTCTCTGCTTTTGGTATAGTAGGTAAGGCATGTCTTTTATTTACTTATTCGATTTGATGATAGGTCTCCAAAGCATTTTACATAGAGACAACGAGAACAACTCTAGTAGCAGGTGGCTACTAGAAGGAGGGCTTTCTCCGCTGTAGCACCCCGGTTGTGGAATGAGCTCCCCAGAGAGGTCCGCCTGGCGCCTACACTGTACTCCTTTCGTCGCCAGCTGAAGACCTTTTTATTCTCTCAGCATTTTAACACTTAATTTTAACTTAAATTTAAATTTTACTGTTCTAACTCTGTATTTTAATCTTATATCAATTTTGCTGCGTGGTTTTATCTGGTTGTGCTTTTTATACTGTATTTTGTAATTGTGCTTTTAAAATGTTGGTTGTTTTATTATGGTTTTAATTTTTGTGAACCGCCCAGAAAGCTTCGGCTGTTGGGCGGTATAAAAATGTAATAAATAAATAAATAAACAAACAAACAAATAACACCCCACCCACCCAACATATGCAAAGATAAATTAAAGGACACTCTGGTAATCTGGAACAGTAGCATGAATACAATTTTTGTGAATCAGCAACACTTAAGATTTGATGGGTGCTATTTATGTGAAGAACATTGGAACTCACAATTAAGGTATAATGCCCCATGAACAGGTAATACTTGAATTTAAGCAGACTTAGGACTGTTCTAGAAATTACAGGAGCCATGTTGAGTCTGCCAAGAAATGCTTCTCAGTGGTGGTGCTAATGGTCAAAAGCCATTTACTGCATGGATCAAATTGATTGTATGAAGAATCTCCATGTAAGCACCATGTGCTCCTTGTGGTCTTGGGTTTTGATGTGGGCATATTCCCTCATAATTAGGCTGATCCACAGGTTAGGCAGCTTTCAAACGTCACCTGAAATTGGGCAGCAGAATCTAGTACTGCTCAGGCTGATGCGGTGGGAGATTTTCCTCTCCCATTGCAGCCATGTAAGACACAACCCACCATGTTCTATAGTTCCTCCCCCCTCCCCACACCATCTCTCTGGAGAGGATTTTCAGGAAGGACAGAGAGTTGCTGTGGGGAGGAAAAGATGTGTTGCATGAACTTGCCTTTCACTTACAGAACTTGCCTGCCACTCACGCAACATTGGATATTGCTCTAACAAAGTAGGGTCCTGAGGAGAGGATTCCACATGTGGGTCACTACCGCTGCAAAAGCCCTCTTGCCAAGTGCAGTCTTGTATAAGCTGTTGAAGTTGGGGGCACCTTTAAAAGCAGGCAGGTTTGTAGATGGTTCCAATGCCTACTGCTGATCTTGCACACACATGTGCAAGATTGATAATAGTATACAGAATGACTTGTTGTTGATGAGTACTTGTAAATCTGTCTTCACAGTACCACAGTAGCAGGCCAAATGCCAGAATCCTTGAGTGACAAGTAGTTAGATTCCTGAGAAAATTCAAGGAGTGAAAAGATAATCTGATGTCACATGTCAAATATTACAGAAGGTTGAAAACATAGATAAATAGTGTGAAGGTCTGGATGCAGTCTATTCTTATTCTGCTCAGCAATGATTCTGTACCCTGTAGTGCTGAAAAGTTTTTCCAAATGGAAGTTAATAAGGACAAAGTGTAGAAAAATAATCAGTCATTGCACAGTAAGTTACACTGCAGTATCAGACATTGATGTGAGTTATTTCAGTGTCCTTAGTTCACCCCTGGCACTGACTTGATGAAATAGCCTCAAGGATCCAATAAATATTTTTATAAAGAAAAAATCCCTGAGGTGAACAGCCATTTTGAAAAGTACTTTTTAATTTGCCTTCATTAAAGATTTAGTATACAATTTAAAAAGAAATGCATGCTGCTTTTACAAAATTCTGAAAATTAAAGGAGATCAATTCACAGATGCTAGGTTTTTCTATCTCCAGTTTTCTAAGGTATTGGAAAATACTATATAATTATTGGCAACCTTGAAAGGAATTGTGCTGTGTTTTAGCCTTCTAGTAGTATATTGTGTCAAATGACAGGTACAAATGATAAGTGAAGTAATGTATACTTTTTCCTCTAGGTTTTGTCAGATTTTTAGAAGGTTACTACATTGTGTTAATTACAAAGAGGAGAAAGATGGCAGACATTGGAGGACATGCAATATATAAAATAGAAGATACAAGTATGATCTACATTCCAAATGACTCTGTACGAGTGACTCATCCTGATGAAGCAAGGTAAATTAGGGTTCAATCCTTAAAAATGGCTAAAAATAGTTTTAAATGAATAAATTACCCCTTTTCCCAATGCTGTATTTCTGTTTCTGATAACAGCATCACACACAGAAGATAAGGGCTTAATACCCTTCAGAAGGAGCTGGTTGGGGGACATTGTGAATCTTTTTTTAATCCCCTAACATGTATTACTAGAATCTGAAGCCAAAGAGATTATCTGATTGCTTTACATCAGTAAGTGAAATTTGGACTCCAGACCCCACTGCGTCTTGCTGCCTCCTTGGGTTGACTTATTCATGTTGCTCTGTCCTTGGGCCACTCTGTCAGCAGGTTCCTATCTGTTTGTTGCCTCCTTTCTGCCCCCTTCCTTCAGCAACCCTGTATCTGGGTTTTCTGTTTCTTAGCTTCCGGAAATTTTTGATTTCCAGTCCTCAGCCTTCCTACCTGCCCATGCAGTGCCTTCTGCCCATAGGACCAGTTTTTCTCCACAAGGCCTATATACGTTTCACTTGACACACTGAAGATGAACTCTTTACAGGCATTTTATTGCTGACAGTTTCAGACCCATTATCATTAGAACATGCATGCATGCTCTAGTAGCTCTGCCAATTCATGCCACAGACATCACTACCATCACATTTCTTAATACACCACTGTGTTGACATTTCAGAACGCCACTGCCGGGGTTAAACTGGTATGGGTTCAGCTCACTATTGTTAAAAACAAAATAAAATTTGATAATAGTGCCAACAATTTCGCAGAATGTGGAAGAAGGTTTCAGAGAAATTTTATGGGGTTGGATCTCAGAGTTGCTCTTCTACAAACGGAAGCGTTCTTTTAGTTCGTGGAAGGACCTGAGATCTGTGGAAGCTCTCTTCTCACCTGCAACCCCAGTACCAACTCTTACAATGTTCCACATGGTCCCCAACTTTATAATGCAGCTTTTCAGAGGCAACAGGGGAAGAAGGAATTGGTGAAAATCACTTCAGTGGGAGTGTGCCGTGACCAGCATACTGCTCACTGGAAATGTGGATCTAAGACATAGCCTACAAGTCACTTTACCTCTTATGTAATGTTATACTTCAGGACTACAATCCGTGAGGGCTTCAACCCAGAGATTACAACAGGTAGCCAAAGTGGACAGTGCCAATTATAAGTTTGTTGGATGTGTGCACAACTCCCTTACAATGAGAGGCGCCACATATGTAGTCATAGGAGAGCCAGTGTGGTGTAGTGGTTAGAGTGGGACTCAGGAGATCCAGGTTCTAGTCCCCATTCAGCTATGAAGCTCGCTAGGTGACTTTCGGCCAGTCACTGACTGTCAAATTAACTTACCTCACAGGGTTGTTGTAAGGGTAAAATGGAGAGGGTGAAGATTATATTAGCAGCCTTAGGTTCCTTGCAAGAGGAAAAACGGCAGGATATAAAATGCAATACAAAATAAAGAGAAAACGTCGGGATATAAATGTAATAATAAATAAATAGGTACTGGATACAGTATTCTTTCCTCCTGTAACATTCACTTGCCTTTTCCCTCTGCACGCACGGATTGCCCTTTCTGGACTGAGGAGTGGACCTAGAACACTTTTATAATGATTATTCACTATATATGCCTTTTCCCCTGTGTTTTGTGTTGATACTATCTGCTGACACATGCTCCTTAAGTGTGTGGTAATTCTAACTGAAAGGAGAATGTTGCATCTCTCTTTGGGTTTTGTATGTTTGGAGAGCATGTGTTCAGTAAACAGCTCTTCATTTTAGCTAGCACCAAAGTTATTACAGAGCTGGCTATGCATCGTGGTTTGGTTTGTGTGACAAAATACACTTTGTGCCATGGACAACTGCCTGGAGAATGGAATAGTTCCCAAGTATACAGAAGTCCTTCCTGTAGGATTTTGAGGAATAGAATTGTAGAACAAAATGTCATGTTTGGAAGGGTACTTTAGCTGGTACCTTAGAGTTGGTACTTCACATAAAGAAGAGTTCTATGCACCCATCAACACAATACATTACTTATTTTCATAAATAAAATTATATACGCTGATCATGTACACTATGCTGGTGTTCTCATTAGTGCAGTTTTTGGTATCTGCTTCTCTTAATTGTTCTTTTTTTCCTAGAGGATATATGGCTATTGTGTTTTTACCAGGCGGCTTCATTCTGATAGGAAAGGAGATAATTTTTAACTCCACAATATTATAAGCATTCAAACACATTAAGAACTGATTAAAAGAATGCTCAGATAAAAGAGTTTATTAGTGTAACAACAGCATATTTCATCGTTGGTAGCAGGGACAATGTATTAGGGATAAAAAAAACCCTTTCTTTATGAGAATACTGCTTTGCTATCTTGTGTTTTCTTCTTTAGGTATCTTCGAATTTTTCAGAATGTGGACTTGTCTAGTAACTTTTATTTCAGGTAAGTTTTTAATATAAGTGGTCATTGGAATGTTGCAATTGGTTATTAATCAGTGAAAGTCAAAGAACTGTTATATTCCTTTTCCAGTGTCTCTCCCAGAGCCATATAGAAGGAGGAAGCAGAGCAGTATTTATTTAAAATCATTCACAAGTAACTTCTTGTCTATTAAAAACAGAGTTCGTGTGCTTGATACAGTCCACTACCTAGGCCCTACCTAGAGTTATTCTGTTCTCATCTGTGAAATTCTTAGCTATCCCTGTCTTTCTCATTGTACCCAGTTGCCTACAAGGATCCTTGGTTGTTCAGCCCCCACAGTAGTGACTGTATAAGATCTGAGCGTCAGTGATCGCAGCTGCCCACTTGTAACTAGTGATGTATGAATCCTCCTTGCCCATCCCGATTTTAGAAAGGGCTCAGCTGAGTTCTCATCAGCACTCCAAAAGGGGAAATGACTTGTGAGCCAATTTTGAAATTCAAGCTCCTCTGGATAACCAATCTCGTCATTGGGAATATGAAAGAGCTTTGATTCTCCTTCTCCACATATGACCCCTGACCTGCCACCCTCTTCTTTTACCCTAAAATGTACCTGATGAGGTATCCAATATTTGCTGGTGTCTAGCAATGAGCATGTTTTCTTGTTGCTTTTTTCCATAGCGTTGCATAAGATAAGTTTGAAAATGAGGATGACAAATCTTATCTCCAACATATGCTTAAATTATAATTTTAAAGAATGAATTAAGTACATTTCCAACATTTGTGCCAATTATGCTAGATGTCTGCTTCTAGTATAGTTCGACTTGCAGCATCAAGAGATAAGAAGTATTTCTGCATATATTGGTTCTGCTGCTGAGTTATTTATTTATTTATTTATTTATTACATTTCTATACCGCCCAATAGCCGGAGCTCTCTGGGTGGTTCACAAAAATTAAAACCATTCAAAGTATAAACCAATAGTATAAAACCATAATATAAAATACAATATAAAAAGTCAACCAGATAAAAATAGCAGCTATGCAAAATTGCAAATTTAAAACACCAAGTTAAAATGTATTTATAGATTGTTAAAATGCTGGGAGAATAAAAATGTCTCTTCCCTGTGCTAGTGCTGTGTTATAATTTGCAAAGTTGCACTTACACAATTGAGAGTAATAAATATTAGGTGATCCAAATTTTTGAATGGGTTCCCTAATATAAAGAAGATAAGGGAGATCATGGAAACAGAGAGGAATCCTTCAGTGGGTTCAGAAACAAAAGAGACTTTACAGGAAGTAAAAGCCTGTGGAAAATGGGGAATGTCCTTGACTACTCCTAGTGCTTACCATCACTGCTGCAGAGAGCACACACTTATGCAGATCAGGAATGATGGGCTATTTATTTCATTTTTATCTTGTCCTTAAGAACATCAGAAGAGACGTGCTGGTTCAGACCAAGGTTCCTTCTAGTCCAGCATTCTGTTCATACAGTGGCCAACCAGCTGCCTACTAGAAACACACAAGCTAAACATGTGTGCAATAGCATCCTCCCCTCCCATGCTCCCCAGCAACTGGTGTACACAGGCATGCTGCCTCTGATTCTGGGAGTAACATATGGTCATTGTGACTAGCAGTTCTTCCTCCAAGGAGCTCAAGATACATAATAAGTTCATTACCTGTGAGAAAGTTATGCTGAGAATGAGTGACATGGCCGGGGCCCGACCTACACCAAGCAGGATATAACACTTTAAAAACGTTATGAAAACGGTATATGCAATGTGTCCTGGGCCTGAACAGTTGTCATAACCATTATAAACCGTTATAAGCAGTAGTGTAGATCCTGCCCAGGTTGTGACATAGTTGAGCAAGAGTTCAAGTTTTGTCCATCATATTGCATTGATTCTCCTATAACGTGTTGGATTAGTTATTATTCCACTTCGAGCCCAACACCTGAAGACAGACTATTTCACATTTAAGAAACTGATATCTTAAGTGACCAGTGAATTGTCATGAAAGCGCTCTCTAATTTTATTACCTTTTCATCTGGATTTCAGCTACAGCTATGATCTATCCCATTCTCTTCAGTATAATCTTACTGTTCTAAGAATGCCTCTTGACATACTTAAGACAGAAACAACTCGAACACGACAGGAGAGTTTCGATATTTTTGAAGATGAGGGACTTGCAACTCAGGGTGGAAGTGGTGGGTATGATTCAAATAGTAATATGTAATCAGCATGTATTTCGAATTGTTTCAACTGCAGAAACATCTAGCTCTTCTTACTGATCAATATAGTGTTGTAACAGCCCAAAGTTTAATAAAAGATTATGTAAAGTGCCAATTACAGCTAGGTGAATTTTTTTTTTTTATCAAGACAATTTCTATAAATGATTAATCACTTCTTTTGGTAACTTAAATAGAGAATAACTGGACATATTGACATTTTTGACAAATGATTATTTAACTTATTCTTAGGTTCGATAGACATGAATTTATACATGAAACACGAATCTATCTTCTGTTGGGTATAAATAGTGCTAATAGATACTGCTGTGCCAAATATTGACGGGAAACGACTGCAGTGCAGTTTATATCTTTGACTTGTAGAGTTTGGGAAGACTCATAATTTAAGTCAAAGGCTTTCATTTTTATTTGTATCATAAGAACATGAGAAGTGCCATGCTGGATCAGACCGAGGGTCTTTAATAATGCCTTCAACCAATTTACCTGGGACAGATGTCAAGCTAACCAGCCTTTAATTTCATGGTTCCACCCTGGGTCCCTTTTTGAAAATTGGTGTTACAATGATGTCAAATGATTAAAATTAAATTATAGTTTTTTTAAATTATTTCAGTTATCCCTCCCCACAAATTACTGAAGTAAATGTGCAAATAATTTGCTGTTTGCCACATTTCCCATCCCATCATAATGGGATGCGGAGTTGAGGGAGAAGCTCTTCTACCCCCTATCCTGAAATCCTGTAGGACTTAAACTGTCTCATGCACTTATGCAGACTTGTAAATCTTGTAGCACTGTGAGAAATAACTCTGTATAACCACACTCATCCTACAATGCATGAAATCCATCTAGTATCCTTCCACTGATGGAAGGCCTACATAACGAAACTGGGGGGTGATTCCCCTTCCTTCCAAATACCCAAATATCAGACTTAAATGGTGGGTGGACCCAGCAGAGCAGATTTGAGGGAGCATGGGTCCTGGAGGGGGGAATTGCACTCCCCTTCTTCTGTTGACAAGCCTTTCCATTGTGACAGAGTGATGTTAGTTGGATTCTACCCAATGTATGAAGAAAACTTGGGAGGGAGGGGCTTTTCTAAATGCCTCTATAATAGGGAATTGAGTACCCTGGAAGTGGATTGATTCCCTCTCCCCACTTCATATTTACAACACATGGACCTTGTCATCATTGTAGGGTAAAAAAATAAAATAAAAATGAAATGATCTGTTAAAAGATTAATTTAATCCATTTTCCTGTTTTCAATAATCAGCCCAATGTTTCTGGTATCGGGTTTGTCTGCTCCTCTTCTACGATAATTATGCAGCATCTTAAGGTCCGTGTCTGCACATGTCATACAACATCCTGAGGACACCCACAACTGGTGGAAAAGAAAAGGCCATTCTTTATTCACCTATTATTTTGTAGGTTGATAGAATGATAAATTCTCGCCATAGTACATATGTGAGTGGTTTGCAATGGGAATAATCCGTTTTCTTAAAGGCTCTAAAAAACACATTGATCACATGTTCCTGTGGATTTAATTTGCAATAATTTTTCAGGTGTATTTGGAATTTGCAGTGAACCTTATCGAAAATACGTTTGGAATGGCAAACTGCTGGACATCGTCAAAACTGCAGTTCATCGAGACTGGCTCCTGTATATTATTCATGGATTTTGTGGGCAATCGAGTATCCTTCTACCGTTAGAGACGAATGTTTATTACAGTAACAACAAACTGCAGTTCTATAAATACAGATGAATTATGGTAACATACAATATCATAGTTGCTCGGCTTCTTTATACGTGCTGATTAAACCCATTCAGAAATTAATTAGCTGTTTTTAAAGCACCTCTTGGATCTGAGAGCTGGAAACGAGTTTAGCGTTTTCATCTACTGCATAGATAATGAAACACAATGAAGGAAAATTCATATTCCAAGCATGCCTGTTACGAGAAATCATGCTTGGGGTAACATTGCCAGTGAAGAACTAAGGGCCAGATAAAGGCTTAATTTACCTACCACAGTGATCGTGTCGCTACTTAGATTCACTGTGAAATCAGGTCTCAATGGGATAATTGAACAGGCGTATCTTGGAGCAGATAATCGGAAAGGTAGCAGAGTAGAATTACTATGAAAAATACACTATGGTAAAAACTATGGCTTAGGAACTGAAACAAATACAATAAAGAACTTATTTATTGCTTTAGATCCCCATTGTAAATATTCTGGGTTGTATCCAATGCTCATGGAAGGCTCATTGATTCAGCAGAGGCTTCCATGAATGGAAGTAAGAAAGAAGCAATTTTCACAAATTCCCTTTCTTATGCTGTCTCCTGCACCATCATAGGAACATAGGAAGCTGCCTTATATTGGTCCATCTAGCCCAGTATTGTCGATATTGACTGGCAGCGGCTCTCCAGGGCTATAGGGAGGAATCTTTCCTCACTCTAACTGGAGAAGCCAGGGATCGATCTTGGAACCTTCTATATGCAAAGCAAGTGCTCTGTCACATAGAATAATAGAATAGTAGAGTTGGAAGGGGCCTATAAGGCCCTTGAATCCGAACCCCCTCCCTGCTCAATGCAGGAATCCACTTTAAAGCATACCTGACAGATGGCTGTGCAGCTGCCTCTTAAATGCCTCCAGTTTAGGAGAGCCCACGACCTCCCTAGGTCATTGGTTCCATTGTCATACCGCTCTAACAGTCAGGAAGTTTTTCCTGATGTCCAGCTGGAATCTGGCTTCCTGTAACTTGAGCCCATTATTCCATGTCCTGCGCTCTGGGATGATCGAGAAGAGATCCTGGCCTTCCTCTGTCACACTGAGCTGTGGCTCCTGAGCAACTTGTTGAGGCTTGGGGGACCCTTTGGAACACCGTGGAAGGTAGCATTTGGGGCTGCAGGAGAAAAGTTTTTTTTTGCAAAAATCACTCCCAACCCTGTTGTTCATGGTAGCTTCTGCTGGATCAGAAAACCTTTTTGTGAGCTGGAGAACAGGATTAGATACAAATCTGTGTTCTGCATAAAATATTCCTTTGATCCATTGTGGCCTTTACTTGCAGCTCCACATGTAAGCTTCAACATTGCAGGGATTTCTAAATATAAGTCAATTTATACACATGAGCAGAGCTCATCATCCACCAAACCTAAGTTCTATGTGCAACAAGAACCAATTATTAATGTGTGCAGTTTGTAGTTCTGGAGTCTTACGCTCTGATGCTTTGCACATTAATACAGGTGGAATTTTTGCAAAAATATCTGTTTAAGATTTGGCTGTTGTTGTTTTTTAGTTCAGTATAGATGTAAGCTATAAAAATAATAGACTTGAAAAGTGTAGCTTTTCAAAACTCATCTAGCCTCAGAATAAGTAGTCTCTTTAAACAGCCTTAGCTACTCTAGACATTCAAGAGAGACTTATGGAAGAGCACTGAGAGTAGATTTGCTTTTAATTATTCTCTTTTATTATAGAAGCCTGCATTTCTTGTTTCGAAATGTTGTATGGGATTGCAAGTTCAGAGGTATTCTCATAACCTTCAGAATCTCACAGTTTGGGGCTATAGCAATTCTCATACCTGCTTTGCAGAGCTCTCAGTCCAAATAAAATTATTCAGAATAACTAGCAGCCTTTTGTTCTGGCTCACTGCCAGTAATGTGGATTAGAGTGGGTGGTCTGCATCTGAGCATACATTGAACTGATAAAAGAAATTACAAAAAGTTGATAAAAACATGGGCTCTTAGGTAACTAGTGGAAATACGGAAGGTCATTGTATATCAAGGAGTTAGTGTGCACAGAATTCCCCTGCCCATGTCTAGAGTGCCCTTTGGGGTTGTTTATTGAGCTTACGAGCTGTTCCTTGCACTATTCGTTCCCTGGGTTGATTCTGTTGGTGCTGTAATAGCTTGCAGCTAGTAGATAAGCCTTTAGCCATATCTCAAGGTAAAGGCTACTTGTCTACCAGGGTAGCAGAAATGATAGTTATCTTCTGGCTGGGCTGCCTGTCAGTTGTTAGGCTCAGTGTTCTCTCCAATCTACAAGAATGTATGAAACACTCTCAAAGTAACTGGACTACGTCCAGAATGCAAGGGATCAGGGGAGTAGTATATGATTTCTGCCGAATCTTCACATGGGCAGATCTAGACAGTGGCATGCAGCCAGGCCACTGGAATCACGTTTGCCACTAAGCTTATCTCATTTACTAATCTGATAAGATGCCGGGATTCCCAGTAGTTGAAGTGCTTTATACTTTTAATGTATAGTGTTGCTTTCTTGCTTTATTAGCCTATTTCTGCTAAATAAACTTCTTTTTGCCATTGCACGTTGCTGTGCTTATTGCCTCTGAATATCCAAAAACCCCACATTGCCTATGGGCAAAACAGTAACCTTAAATGTGTAGCCATATTCCTCTGTTGGGAAGTAAGTGTGACTTCTGTAAAATTGAACTAGATACAGTTAAGAGAACTGTACATGTTTCCTAGCTTCACCGCTAAAGAAAGCTTATTCTTATTTGGGCAGTAGCCCATATTTTGTCATAACTGTAAATTAACTCAAAACTGTCCCATGGGGAGTCTTGGGGTTTTTTATTGGTTATCAATATGCAAGAAAAATAAATTTCTTTTTTTTCTTTTTTAAATTTTTTTATTTACATCAAACAATTTTTGTTGTTTATTCGTTCAGTCGTTTCCAACTCTTCGTGACTTCATGGACCAGCCCACGCCAGAGCTTTCTGTCGGCTGTTGCCACCCCCAGCTTCCCCAAGGTCAAGTCTGTCACCTCCAGAATATCATCCATCCATCTTGCCCTTGGTCGGCCCCTCTTCCTTTTGCCTTCCACTTTCCCTAGCATCAGCCACTTCTCCAGGGTATCCTGTCTTCTCATTATGTGGCCAAAGTACTTCAGTTTTGCCTTTAATACCATTCCCTCAAGTGAGCAGTCTGGCTTTATTTCCTGGAGTATGGACTGGTTTGATCTTCTTGCAGTCCAAGGCACTCTCAGAATTTCCCTCCAACACCACAGTTCAAAAGCATCTATCTTCCTTCGCTCAGCCTTCCTTATGGTCCAGCTCTCGCAGCCCTAGGTTACTACGGGGAATACCATTGCTTTAACTTTGCAGACCTTTGTTGTCAGTGTGGTGTCTCTGCTCTTAACTATTTTATCAAGATTTGTCATTGCTCTCCTCCCAAGAAGTAAATAAAACAATACTACATAATACACAATAAAATGAAATTACATTTGATAAACATATATTCTAACTTAATTCTCTTAACATAATCGTCCTTAACATAAAAGTGCTCCCCCCAACCACGGGATCTTATTCATGTTTCCAAAATCTCATTGCTTCTCTGGAGGTGTTTTCCCTCTCCCCTTTAATAATTCAAATTCTAGAAACTGGTTCCATATTCCCTCAAAATATATTCTATATATTTCACTCGTTAACCCTTTTATTAATTTATTTTCTCTTTTCTCATTTTCTTTTTTTAAGATCAGCTCCTCAAATTTCATAATAGCTCTGCACTCTCCATTATCCTTTAACCATTTCTTCATCCATTGTTCTAATTGAAAATAATTTAACCACATTAAATTCCCCTCTTTTAGTCTCTCCTTTATTTCTTCCCTAGTTCTCATCTTTTCTAGCCAATCTTTTAACTTCATTACCTTTCTCTCTATTAAACTTTTTCCCAACTTGTCTTTTAAATTTCCCGGAAAGTTCCTCATCATTATCACTGGCGATATTGGGGAAATACTCGGAAGTAAGTCCTTTTTATATGATTGCTATATTTCCCAGTGATTTTTTAAAAGGGGAGCAAAAGTGATTTCAAGTTGCATTCCTTCCCAATTTTGTCTGAAGTCCCCTGTCTTACATTCTGTGCATCATGTGCCCATATCTTATGTAACATTCTGCACATGTTTTTGTGCTATTCCCCAAATGCTGCTTAAAATGTGGGTAAGAAGAGTTTGTTTCTCTTCATCCATCAGACCACAGACGCATCCCAGTCCCACAAATCCGAAATGTTTGCACTGTTTGTTCTACGATTCAATTTTTCTATGCTGGTTCAAAGCAGTCAACCATTTAGTTTTGATATATCCAACGTGTTTGAGGAAGTTTTGTGAGGAAACAATGAATGTTGTTATATGGTCAGATGTTTATAAATGTGTAGGAATAATTCTGCATCTGCTTTCAGGCTTCCTGTTTATTTCATATCTATATAAGTACTATTGAAAGTATGGTCCTAAGTATGAAAGAGAATAAAGGGAGCCCTGAGTTCTCTGTCATGCCTTTCTTCTCTGCCTTTGGAAAAAATCTTTTCCTCACTTTCCTTTTCTGAAAGTAATAATTATGATGATGGTAGTTGCCAGTTTGTAGAAGCTTTGAAAAAAGAGGAAGAATTAAATGTATTTTTTTACTTATAAATTGAATTTCTGTTTTTCTTGCTTTTGTTAAGGGAATTTGAAAGATTAAAATGACATGTTGATGGATTTTGAGAACATTCCGTTCTTTTTCAAATGAGAACAATACACTTGGTTTATGTATATGGTATGACTAAGGAAAAGTTAGAGAGAAATGAGATAGTGAATGTCATATGCATCTATAATCCTTAACTTGGTTTCTAAGAACTGCTCATCTATGGTCGTCCTGTGTATGTCACCTTAATTGCTAGAAGATCAAGTAATTTTGCTGGAACGCGGTTTCTAAAGAGAGGAGCAAACTGTGAGGTAAAATAGATGGGTATAAATGTTTTAACTGTGTGTGACAGCTTTATGAAGATGTATTTTTGTTATAGAGAGCAAATACTTTGATTTTATGACAAGTGTATTTTGCTCTATTTTGACAATCATTCAACAAATCTAAATATGCAAACCTTGATATTTTTTGAGAAGTGCATATAAGATGTTCATGGTTCAGGCTAATAAAGTTTAGAATTCATTTGCTGTATTTAATGTGCTTAAATATAAAATACTGAACAGTCTTGTGAAGCAGGGAATATTACTTTTGGATGCAAGGATCTAATTTGCAATATATCTTTACTAGGCTTTGGTGTATAATTACAGACATGCTATAATTTTAGTTTTACAGTGTGCAAGCTCACATAGAAAATATTATTTTGTCACTTTTGAGTTTAGAATTTCTCTGATAAAATAGACTGATGGAACTATGGTGGAATTTGGTGTAGCATAGGCTGTTATTCCCATGTGGAAATCCACATGATTCCATATGTGCACCCAAGGTCTATCTAATGCTTAGTGTTATAAGCCATGGGAATTATTCAGCATTACTCGGCTTTAGTTTGGGTCCATGGAGGTGCCCCATCCAGCCTGCTCAGGCTGGGTTCCCTCCACAGGCTCCTTCCAAAGCCATGCTACTTGGTCTGGAGGCTATTGAGGAGGTGGGGAGAGGAATCCCCTTGTTATCAGAGGTAACATGCCACTGCTTCCAAGTAGAATGGCAAGTGGCATGCAAAGGAGGGACCTGGCTGGCTCAGCTTCAATTGCTCCATGTGCCAGGTGGGCGAGGACATCTAGGGTCCATCTTCGCCACCTATGGGTCTTCTCCAATGGAACAAGATTAAGCAAATTTCAACTATTGATTTCCTTAGGCTTGCACAAAGATGAAAGTACTCATTTTTGGTGACCACTAATTCTATGTATGCAGAAATGAAGTAGAGCTATACTATTTCTATAACTATTTGCCTTGCTCCAGCAATAACGTCTGTATGCCTCCATGTGTGGAGGAATACAGGAGGTACACAACAGGCTACTTCACAGGAGAACACATCCCACAATGGTAAATACATCTGGAGCCCTTTATAAATCCGTACGAGGCAGCCTTTCTGACTAGCTACAAGGGCAGCAGGCTGAGCACAGCTTTCTGTTGCACTCATGGGTCTCTGTCTTGAAACAATTGTGGATTTAGGGGTGAAGCTTAAGAAAGCTTCTGTAATAGAAAGCAAAATAATGGGCGTTCTTTCAAACAAAGTTGTTTAGTTCTGAAGTTACAAACATTAAAGTTGGATTGTGATGAGGCGGTGTGAACCATAATGCACAACAAATATCTTGTTTATTCCTGTTATAACTGACATTAGTTGGTGAATGGGTGGTATAATTTTCACTTTTGGGGATGGAGCTGAAAATTCAAAGTAATGTAATACGTTGTCATTGCTTGTTTTTAGTTTGGCTTTTTTCCCCTTTTTTTTGTATAGGGAGATGTAGCTAACGAAGTGGAAACAGAGCAAATACTCAATGATGCTTCAGTAATGTCATTTTCTGCTGGGAGCTATTCGTCTTACGTCCAAGTGCGGGGTTCTGTCCCTCTGTATTGGTCTCAGGATATTTCAACTATGATGCCAAAGCCACCAATTACGTGTATGTATAGAATATTAATTGCATTATCTCAGTGCTTGTACGGATGAGTTGTGTCAAATCACCAGATCACATTAACCCATTGGTTGCAGGAAATGTGTCATCCTTCCAAGTTGCAGTTTCAAGGTAGGGAGACAATTTCAAGTCCATGCTCATAGCAATTTACAGTTTTTGGCAAAAGGTAACCAATGCTGCTGTTGGCAGAATGTACCATAGTTATGCATTTTGCAATGGCACTTGTTCAAAAGTGGCTGTGAAATCTTTTGATGAGATACATGCACTGCCATCCCTGACCATGCTTTTCCTAAAGGTCTGGAGTTTCAAGACAGACAAGAATCCTTTCTCTCTCTCTCCCACAACCTCCTGTCCTACTTACCTATAATGGAGCATACATCTACCCTTTCTTTTTCAAGGACAGTCAGGCTGACCTCTTTGAAGCAAGGGTTTTCCTGTGTTATGTTGAAAAAGTATCAAGTTTGTTGCTCCCGCAAGAGACCCTGCACAGATAGTGTACTATGAGGAAAGTTGCTCCCGTTGCTCCTAAAAATTGTCATCTCTACATGCCTTTTAGTATCGTTTAATGAATTTTTTTAATAATGAAACTAAATAATGAAAGAATAGGAGTGTACAGTATTTTATTAGTAGATACCGAAAACTAACAGGGCTGTGTGCCATCTATCATAATTGAGTATTTCTTGATTTGCAGCAAGTCACTTCTACTGAAGTGAGGCGATGTTTTTGGTACTAGACTGCAAAGTTCTTCGGTTCCATTTTCCTATTTCTTTTCTTCCTCTTAGAAAAAATATGTGACAGCAGCAAGGCCATTTGCATTCATGACGGTTACATTTGCTTGCCTAAATGTGGCTTTAATGTATTAGTCAACAATTATTTCTATTTGCTGAGTTGATCATACTCAGTGGAATACTTTGCTGTCTTTTCTTAATGATAATCACTGAAAGTGGGTAATGTCATTGGAAAAAGAGTTGTGAAAGAAGTTGTAGAATTAAAATGTACTTTGCAAAATTTAGATTTAAAGCATAATACTTTAGAAGCTTTACTAGTAGCAAATTATTAGTAATCCAGAACATTTAACATTCTAAAACATGCATTAATCATGAAGTTTATTGACTTTTAAAAAACACAGTATTGTGTTTTTACTCATGATCAATCTCATTACTCATCAAATTGTTGCAAAGGAGAATCAGTGCTTATGAGAAAATGCCCTGGAAGGACACCCAAACAGTATTTGGAATATTTTCTGGCAGGTACAAACAAGTTAACAACAGAGTTAGTGGCTAAGTTCCTCTTCTCCATACAAAGGTCTCGCAAAGCGATCGTAGGGTGAGAGCTCCGTTTCTCTTTGTGTCTAGTTTGATTGTCTAATTAATCTTGAACTCTTTTCTTTAGGATGCTCTGCTCTGTGGCAAAGCTAGACCAGGAACAAGTTTGTTCGTTTGCTCTGCATTCTTCCCAGTATCCCACTTCTGCCAACCTAGCAAGGAAATTGCAAGGATTGTGTGACCACAGAGGTGTCCTCTTTTGCAATTTATTTGCTAATTAATTTCCCCTTAGCAGTTCTGTAAATCTTGTCAGTTTCAATTTCCCTTTTATCCTTTCAAATGGGAACTTGATGCAGCAATAAAAGTTCTAGATTCAACCCTCCCCCCCCCTCATCTCTTAACAGTCACCGAACAGGATGCATTATTCCAAAAAACAATGGATGAAAGGCAAAACATATCATCAGTCTGTAAATAAATCGAAATGGGTTTTCTTCACCATGTTGCAGTTTCATTACAAGACTGCTAAAACTTTGGAATATTGCTTACTGGGGGTTGTAACAACAAGGTCCTGTAAGCACCATTTATCTAACAATAATTTTTCTTTTTCTAGTGGATCAGGCGGACCCATTTGCACATGTAGCTGCTCTTCACTTTGATCAGATGCTCCAGAGGTTTGGCTCCCCAATAATCATTTTAAATCTTGTGAAGGTAAAACATTACATTTTCTTAATTTATGTGCATTGTTTCCTCAAGTTATGAACTTTGCTATGGTTTAGATTTATTTCTTTACATTTATTCTTGCATGTCTGCATTCCTCAGAGTGAAAGACTATTAAGTACAAGATTTTGTTCTTGGGTTTGGGGAATAATGTAGGTTAATTGCACTAACTTAAGTTATTGTAGAAAATACACTGTTGAGTTTCACAGACCACTTTTGAATCTCACAGAACTCTCCATGAGGGAATGCATTTGTGATCAGCACAGCAGCTACCTTCTAATTTGTAAATATGATCACTCGTTGCTTTGATTAACTACGTTTGCTTGGTAACTTCGATACTGTCCTTGTCAAGCCCTCTCCCCACCATCCCTTCCAAATGCTTCCTAGAATGTAAAGACCCCACGGGTATGTATTTGTACTCCTACAGGTCAATAGTAGAATCTGATTAGCATTAAGCAAATAATCCATCTTCAGAGGGAGGACTGTGCTCTGAGAAAGCATGTATGATGAACTGTACTCTTCCTCAGGAGTCCAGTCCCACAATCAGTTTGGAATTTGGGAAGAATCAACTTTCCCAATGCTACCTTGCACTTAGGAAAAAGTGGAGAAGAGACATCCTCACTCCTTCCATTATAAATCATGGAATTGGGAAGGGGGATCAAAGGAGGTCTTAGGAACATAGGAAGCTGTCTTATCCTGTCTGCATTTAGATGTCATGATAAATGATAGTTTATCATCATGGGAATGAGTCACAGAGTGTCTTGCTCTTGCACTCTTTCTCTTCCCCTAAAGCCTCCGGCATGGCTGCAAGTAGGAGATTGGAAGCCTTCAGTTCCCGTTTTAATATTGTTTTTGCCATCGCAGCAAATTTGGCAGTGAGCTGCAAAGCTTTCAGTTCCCTGTTTTGTTAACCTCAACTTGTTGTTATGTCAGAACCCAGACAAACCATGATTAATCTTAATTCTGGTTTACTGAAACAAGTCAACAGTCCTTGAGTTATGAGTCAGGCCATTGGTCCATTTGCCTCAGTATTCTCTATATCAGGGGTATACATCTTTCAGAGGTCTGGAGCAAATTTCTTCCTCCACCCTGCCCCACCCAGAATCCACCCCGGGCCACACCTCTTCCCCCTGCCATCCTTCTGCCAAATTTGCTGATAAAATGCAGTGGCTGGGGCAGGGTGGGGGGAAATGGTGGTTTGCCCCTGAAGTCCAGTGTTGGGGCCATGGCAAAAAAGAGCCTATTTAGCTTTGTTTTAAAGCTAAGTAAGCCTTTTCTGCAGCTGGCACACTGTCAGATTTTGTTGGCAAACCACCAATATTGTTTTTGCCACCACAGCAGATTCAGCAGCAACAGTGGGCAGCAAAGGTGCACAGAAGCCCAAGGCCCCCCCAGTAGTACAGTGACTGGGAGTAGTTCTCCAGGGTTTCAGACTGTAGTCTTTTCCAGTCCTACCTGGAGATGCCAGCAATGGATCTGGGACCTTCTGCCTGCAAAGCATGAGTTCTACCATTGAACGGTGCTCCTACTAATCTTCCTTATTGTAGATTCCCATTATTGTGAGAGTATTAAGACAAGTGGAATCTGCACAATTCCTGAAAGCCAACTGGCCACTCTTAAAAGTAAAATTGGAGTTCTAACAGGGTTTGTTTTTTTTGAAAAAAAATATTATTGATAATACACCCTGTGGATTTTAAAGCATTTTGTGCCAGTATTTTACATTTGTGGTTTTAAGAACTTCTGCCAGAACTGTGTAATTGGCATAATTTGGTGTCTAATGCTTATTTTAAAGACCGAAACTTTCTTCTCAGTTCACCTTAACTCTGACAACTTGTAAGGCAAAATTTATCTAAAACGTCTTCATTAGTGTGTTGAAACTGCTTAATGAGGATGGTAAATTGATAACAGATGACAAAGAAAAGGCCAAAGTGCTCAATTCGTACTTTGGCTCAGTCTTCTCCAAAAAGCGTGTCTATGACCCCCCTGGACAAAGTGAAGTACAAGCTGAAGGGGCAGGATTGCAGTTTAAGAATGATAAACAAATGGTCAAGGAATATCTAATTTCTTTGAATGAGTTCAGATCTCCAGGGCCCGATGAGCTGTATCCTAGAGCAATAAAGGAGCTGTCGGAAGAACTCTCAGAATCACTGTTCTGTTATCTTTGTGAAATCATGGAAGACGGGTGAGGTACCGGATGACTGGAGAAGGGCTAATGTTGTCCCTATCTTCAAAAAGGGCAAAAAGGAGGAACCTGGGAACTATAGACCAGTCAGTCTGACATCCATCCCTGGGAAAATTTTGGAGCAGATTATAAAGAAGTCAATCTGTAAGCACCTTGAAAATAATGCAGTGATTACTGATCTCATTTTTTGATGGAGTAACCTCCCTTGTGGATTGTGGGAATGCTGTGGGCATAATATATCATGACTTCAGCAAAGCTTTTGACAAAGTGCCCCATGATATTCTGATTAACAAACTAGCTAAAAGTGGGCTAGATGGAACAACTATTAGGTGGATCCACAGTTGGCTACAGAATTGGGCTCAAACAGTGCTCATCAATGGTATCTTCTCAAACTGGGGGGAGGTAACAAGTGGGGTACCGCAGGGCTCAGTACTGGGCCCAGTGCTCTTCAACATTTTTATTAATGATTTGGATGAGGGGGTGCAGGGAACACTTATCAGATTTGCAGATGACACAGAATTGGGTGGGATAGCTAATACCCTGGAAGTCAGAAACAAACTTCAAAGTGATCTTGATAATTTGGAGCTCTGGGCTGAAAGGAACAGAATGAAATTTGATAGGGATAAATGCCAAGTTCTACATCTAGGAAATAGAAACCAAAGGCGCAGTTACAAGGTGGGGGATACTTGGCTCAATAATACTGCAAACAAGAAGGATCTTGGAGTTGTTGTAGATCACAAGCTGAATATGAGCCAACAGCGTGACATGGCTGCAAGAAAGGCAAATGCTATTTTGGTCTGCATTAATAGAAGTATAGCTTCCAAATAGCCTGAGGTACTGGTTCCCCTCTATTCGGCACTGGTTAGGCCTCATCTTGAGTATTGCATCCAGTTCTGGGCACCACAATTCAAGAAGGACACAGACAAGCTGGAGTGTGTTCAGAGGAGGACAACGAGGATGATCAGGGGTCTGGAAAGAAAAGCCCTATGAGGAGAGACTGAAAGAACTGGGCGTGATTAGCCCGGAGAAGAGAAGATGGGGAGACATGATAGCACTCTTCAAATTCTTGAAAGGTTTTCACACAGAGGAGGGCCAGAATCTCTTCACAATCCTCCCAGAGTGCAGGACATGGAATAATGGGCTCAAGTTACAGGAAGCCAGATTCCGTCTGGACAGCAGGAAAAACTTCCTGTCTATTAGAGCGGTACGACAATGGAATCAATTGCCTAGAGAGGTCGTTGGCTCTCCCACGCTATAGGCATTCAAGAGGCAGCTGCACAGCCATCTGTCAGAGATGCTTTAAGGTAGATTCATGCAATGAGCAGGGAGTTGGACTTGATGGCCTTATAGGCCCTTTCCAACTCTACTATTCTGTGATTCTATGATTCTGTGATAAATATCCTAATCTTTTGGCTTTTCTCAGCAGTCATGGAGCATATGGCCTTGGGCCTTTTCTTTCTCATTCATGTTAATTTACAAAAACAACAAAAAAGACACTTTTGATTTCTTTAGAACATATATTAGTCAGAGGGAACTGTGCAGTGGAAAGAAAGCTAACCAAGAGCAATCCAAACAGTTAATATAATTTCACTTGCTTTGTTCCAGGATTCTTGCAGAACAGCTGCTCAACAGCAAATCTGACATTCCAAAGTTCCATTTGCTTAAGAGAAGAGTATGCAAGTCCTGTAGGAGTATTTGAATGTGACTCTTGCTCAGTCTCTCTCAGCTTCTATTATTGGCTCAGCCTAGGAGAAAAGTCATTTTAGTTTAATTTAAGTTAAACATATACAAGTCACTGATAGGAGGTTCCTCACTCGAGCTTCTAAACCGAACAGGCACAGCCATAAAGAGGCAGGCAAGTGATTTTAATGGACAGTTGTTCATAATGCTGGAATTCAAACACAGCAAGGCAGAAAAAGTTGTTATAAGTCCAACTTCTTGATAAATGTTTCTCAAGTTACCAGGATTGCAGTGCTCTAGAAGGAGCTACCTCTTCAGATCTTCTGTATCTTCCCAAATAATCAGAATACCTTTACAAAACATGAGGCAATAAAAAAGTTTGAAAATAGGAAAACATCCCTGCAGTGATTCAAGAAATAATGAAAAAACCCAAACCAAAGTTGTGCAGATTTTCCTTTCCTGCACCTATAGGAGGAAGGGTGTCATAGAATGTGACTCTGTTTGAACATAATAGCGGTGGCAAATCGTAAGTTAATCCATGTATTGTGGGGACATGCGCCATGTCTCAGCCATGCATGAGATCCTTTCTGTTTCCATTAACAATCCTTAATGTGGCTTTTGAGGGTTGTTTCCATAATGTCCAAACAGCAGCTCTTGGGGTTCTTCATAACTCCAAGTTAACCCAAGAACAAGCCATGATTTTATCTAGGGTTGTTTAACTTATGAACAACTCTAAGTGTCTCTGTTTGAACATCATGGAAACAACCTTCCAATGCATCATTCGAGGTTTATTAATGGAAACAGGAAGCGGTGTAGATGCAGCACACGTCCTTGCAATTCATGGGTTAATTAACCCATGATTTGCCACTGGATGCTGCTGTTACGTCCGAATAGCACCAGTGGGTAAGCCATTTATTATCAAAGGGAACTTCTCATCTAAGAGGCCAGACCTGGAAAAGATGTGAAGTGAATCTGATAGCTTCGGCTATGGGTCGGTATATAATAATAATAATAATAATAATAATAATAATAATAATAATAATAATAATAATATAAATAAATTGCCAGTTACTAGTGGCTATTCTTCCTCCAAGCTCCAGAATCCCTCACAAGTTGGTCAATGTTACTGATAGAATTATTGAGTACATAGCATCAGCTTGTTTTATTGGCTGTCTAGGTAAGCACATTTTCTAGGTGATGCAGTCACGTTTAGACTACATGCGCATAGGAGGCTTAGAGCCAAAGATGGAGGCAAGAGACTGTAGTTACAAGAGTGATGATTCACATGTGACATCTTTAAATTGCTGTATCCAGCTGGTGGAGGAGAACTTGGACCCAAGCCAGGTGCTTCTTGTCATAGCTCTTTAAAAACTGGAAGAGATGGGGGAGAAAGCTGCATATGAGACCAAAAGATTCATTAAAATAATTAAAACCAATCCTGAAGATTGCTGGAAAATAAAAAAGCAACAGATGGGAGAAGGTTTCACGCTAGCTCCAAAATATTAATAAAAGGTTGTCGTTCATAGCAGGAAAAATCTTGTGATGACCAAGTGTTTGTGGGTCTCTTACTAGGTGTTGAGAAAGGTCTGAAGCCTGTTGGTCAGCAGGTATTTATCTTGATGTTCTATCTTTTACTAAAAGGAAAGGACATCTTACAAACACACACACACACACACCTTCATCAGTGCTTGTTTGCATTAGGAAATTCCCTTTTCTCATTTACATTCTCCTTCTGATGTTGGTCGTTCTGCCTTAATATGTTAGGTACAATCAGCATTTGCTATTGTATTAAAAAGTCTGTAAATTATCAATTGGCCATCCATCTAGCCTCACCCAGTGCCAACTCTATTGAGGTAACGCTTAGTCTGTTTTCCAAGAACAAAAGCAGTCATGTTTCGTTTTGTGAATCTCTCCTTATTATTATTTATTTATTTATATAGCACCATCAATGTACATGGTGCTGTACAGAGTAAAACAGTAAATAGCAAGACCCTGCCGCATAGGCTTACATTCCTTGGAAAAGGACCCCTTGATTCACAGTTTATTAAGTATTTTTAAAATTGCACATCATGTACTATTGTTGTTAAGCCAATGCCTGATCTTTTATATGTATATTTTTGTCTCAGCAGAATTTGTATGATGAGCTACTACTCATAGACAAGACATGATAAACAATGAATGCTATTTATAATGAACTGACTTGGACTTTATTTATTTATTTATTTATTTATTACATTTCTATACCGCCCAATAGCCGAAGCTCTCTGGGCGGTTCACAAAAATTAAAATCATACTAAGACAATCAACAGGTTAAAAGCACAAATACACAATACAATATAAAAAGCACAACCAGAATAAAAACCACGCAGCAAAATTGATATAAAATTAAAATACAGTGTTAAAACAGTAAAATTTAAATTTAAGTTAAAATTAAGTGTTAAAATACTGGGAGAATAACTGACCAAGTTGTGTGTGTGGTGGTGGGGGACTGGCAACTGGATGGGAGGGAGAATAGAATGGAGTGGGTGTAGAGGAAAGAGACCCAGAGATAAAAAGAGTAGAGAGAACCTTCTAATTGTCTGGAGAAGTCATTTTGTGGTCCACACTGAGAAGCTATTTTTAAATGTTGCCCAGGATGAAAATAAGAGCAGTGGAAAAATCAAAGACTTTAAGGTAGTTGGGATTGGGCACCAGTGTATTCACCCCCACTGTACTCTACCCCTCAAAAGGAAGCAGCAAAGAGAAGAGTTCCTGCTCTTTCTAACTGATCTCTTAATAAATGTGAACCATTTACAAATAATCTTGCTAATGCAAATTCCAAAGCAAATGTAGTTCTTTGTACTTCTGTTATAAGCCACTCACTTCCAGCCTACACTGAATAATCCAGGTCAAGCTCTGAGTGGTTTACAACAGTCCTGCAGTGTTGTACAGAGGTGGTAGACACTTAATGCATTGGATGTTGGGTTGAAGTTGAGAGCATCACTTCCCAAAAGCCTGCAGTGCTATGCATTGCTTTTATTCCAACATTTGTGAGTTAGTCTAAGAGAGTGGAATACATCAGCCTTGAAGTGTAGTTCACTGTTATATCCTTGTTGCAGATTGGAGGTAGCGTACCGCAGCCTTGCAGTCTAGTCTACTGTTAATACTGCAAGCCAGAGGTGGGGCTAAAGCTGGTTTAGAGTCCCAGCCCCCATCTTTACGGAGGCACTTTGGCACCGCAAGGCGCCTTGCACCTGCACTTGCCTTCCTTCCCGGCATCTGCACAGGGAGGAAGGCAAGTGCGATTGTTCCTTCAGCCCAAATCAAGCATATAGTTGAATGCAGAAGCTACATACTCCATTGACTTGCATGCAGACTGGTTGCACTTTTAAATGGTCAAAAACTAAAAAAATAAAATAAATACTTCACATGAAGTCAGAGCCAAGTTATACCAGAAAATTCTTACTTTTGTTTTTTTTAATCCCCTCAGCCACAGCCTCAGAAAACTCAAAAACACCAGGGAGAAACTGCAGTGTTCTGTTCTATGCCCCCACTGGTATATCCTAAGACAGGGGTGGGCAACTTGTGGCCCTTCAGATGTTTTGGCCTGCAATTCCCATCATCCCTCGGCATTGGCTATGGTGGCTAGGGCTGTGTGCAGTATTATTGTTTTTTATATTTGTGTTGTTGTGGTGGTGGGTGGTGGTGTATATATTTTTTTTAATAATAATTTTTATTTTTTTCCAGCAACAACATCTAAACGAACATCACGCATAATACATACAAACAAAGATACATATAACATCTACAATTACACTAAAAAAAAACATTTAAGGGAGAGGTTAGGATATATATATATATATGCCCTCTTCATGCCAGAAATGCCCCTTAATTTCTTAATTACCCTTTACATGTCCACCCCATTTACATACATCGGGTTCACAGAATTATGCTTCTTGGGGGTGGTGTATTAAGAGAAATCTCGGTTCTCTCCAGTCCCTGTTTAGTTAGAACAGCACCCCACACCTCACCCTACATAAGGGGAAGTGTAATGGATGAGGCACTTTGTTTGAGCTATCTGTCTATAGTTCAGCACTTTGGAAAATTTAGCTCCTTGTTTACCACCTAATAGTAGATAAAGTGTACATCTAGGATTGTTTCATGTGTTCCAATGCCATGATAGATTAAGTGGCTTATTAACCTATCATGGGTTATCGTGTTGTCTGTCGGGAATTTTTTATCCCATGATGGGTTCTTCTTCGTGGTCTCTATGCATCACACATATGGGCTTTGCACCTTCTATAGCTGAGTGGAACGTTTTTGGCGGGAACCCCTCCCCCACGCTACCGCGCATGTCCATGGGGTTCCCGCCCTTACCTCAGTTCTTCGTCGTCCGCCATCGTGCATAGACCAGCTTAACCGAACCTCTAGCGTTTTCTAGTTAACTTACTCATTTCTTTCTTCAATCTCTTCATTCTTCACTTTCTTCCTAATTCTTCTTTCTTATCTATATATAAAAAATATATATATATATTTAATTGTAGATAGTTTTCTCTCAGCGACTTCGGTCGCCTGAGGCCCGTATGGCAACGAAAGCCCCGTTTAGGAAGTGTGTACGGTGTGGAGCGAAACTTCCTCCGACGGACGGGCACTCCCTTTGTCTCGTTTGTTTGGGAGAAGGACACGTGGTGGAAGCCTGCCACCACTGTATGTCGTTCACAAAACAAACTAGGAAGCATAGAGCCGACAGACTTCGCTCTATATTGTGGGAAAAAGCTCTCAAGGCTACTGAGGCTCCCAGTATGGAAAAAACGGCAGTTGGTAAGTCCGTTACTGAAAAAACGGCAATCCGTAAGTCCGTTACCGACAAACCAGCAGACCGCAGCACTGAGGTGCAAGCCAGAGTTCATAGGGCACAGATACCCCTCACACCTGGCCGGTCTTTGACGAGTTCTATGGCAAAGAAGATTTCAAAGAAAGCCAGAACTCCTAAGCCTTCTTCTGAGCTGGAGAAGAAGAAGAAGAAGAAGAAAAAGAGGGACGCTGAGAGATCCACCCTAGCGTCTCCTCGAGCGCCTGAGGCGGTTAGGAGTCATTCTACTCCTCCCATTGCTCCGATCGCTTCGATGTCGAGGCCTCCCTCGGCATCGAGATCTCAGTCGGTGCCGATGGCCACGGTACCGACGCGCTCGCTCAGCCTTTCGGAGGGCGAAATAAGAGATTCTGCGTCAGCGGCTTCTTTCCAACAGCCTACAAGGCCTCAGACGTTGCAGGGATTAATCCCAATACAACCGTCGCCAAGACTTACACCTCGCCGTGAATGGGATGGAGCTTCCAGATACTCCGATCCTCACTTGGGATACGAAGACTACGAATGGGAGCAATACCGTCCACAGCACTACCTTCCGGATCGAGAGAGTCCCCGGGAAGGTTACTACGCGCAACCGCCACCTATGACAAGGATGTGCCGATTACCATTACCTGCATCGCCTGACCATCAGGCATCGAGGGTGTCTACTCCTCGACACCGTATGCAACCTTCGGCATCGACCGAGGCAGTTCCCACGGTACCAACAGACCAACTTCAGTTACAAGTGGTTACGATGTCTTCTCCTGAGCAAGACTACCCGTCAGACTCGGAATCGAGGGTGTCTGCAACTCCAACGATGCCCTCGCCGGAGGATGAGGTTCACGATAACGACCCTTCCTCTCCGTCGGACGATATGGTCAGGTTCTCTGACCATATGCTTAGGATGTCACAGGCATTAGGACTAGATATCCATCAAACGGATGAATCGGTTGTGGATCCCATTTATGATGTGTTCCAAACTACTACCAATCAAAGACTGGCTATCCCCATTCCACATGCATTGAAGCAAACTGCTCAAGAGTCTTGGAAGACACCTGCTGTGACTCAGGCTACATCTAAAAGATTAGAGACTCTTTATCGAGTCCAGGAGGAAGGCGCAAAATTTTTGGTTCAACATCCAAAGCCTAACTCCATAGTGGTTGAGTCAGCCCAAGGACAATCTCAAAAGGCACATTCGGCACCGGTGGATAGGGAAGGGAGGAAATTAGACCAGACTGGCAGAAGGATTTATTCCTCTTCTTCCCTAGGCATTAGAGCGTCATCATACGAAGCGACGATGGCGAGGTACCAGCTTTTCCTATGGGAAAAGATGGGTTCATTATGCGAACACCTCCCGGAGGACAAGAAGGAACTGGCGAGGGTATTTCAAAATGAGGCTTCAGCCATCGCCAGGCAGCAGTTATCCACGGCTCGACACCAAGTGGACTGCCATTCGAAGTCCATGATGGGCGCAATATCTCTAAGGAGACACGCGTGGCTCAGATCGGCTAATCTGAGCCATGAGACCAAGTGGAGGATAGAAAGTATGCCATTCGATGGCGAGGGACTTTTTCACTCTAACACCGATGAAACACTGGATTCCATCTACAAAGCCAGAACAACGGCTAAAAAGATGGGATTCACTGCTCCTCCACCGCAGTACAGGCCAAAGAGATGGATGAGACCGTCAATGCAACAGCACCAGCAATACCGGCCTCAGTACCAGCCTCAACTTCGGCAGCAGCAACAGCAGTTGCAAAGGAAGAGGCCATACCAGGGCCGATATCAACAAGACAAGAGGCAACCTGACTTTTCTAAAAAGCAGCGTGTTTGACTCTTCGGCCCCAGATCCACCCCCTTTTGCGAACCGCCTAGCACCCCGTTACCATCTATGGGAGTCAATTACAACAGACTCCTGGGTGCTCACTATCATCAACTCGGGCTATGCCATCGAGCTCGATGCCCTTCCTCCTTTTTCCGGCGTGAAAGTAACGACTCCATCCTCTCCTCTGCTGCTCGAGGTACAGACCTTGCTATCGAAGGGAGCCATCTCTCCTGTACCCGCAAAGGAACTCAATCAAGGATTTTTCTCTCGTTACTTCACGGTCCCGAAAAAAGATGGAGGTCTTCGACCGATCATGGACTTAAGACAACTGAACAAGTTCATCACCCCGAGGAAGTTCCGTATGACAACGGTTGCTTCAATTCTACAGCTTCTACAAAAAGGCGTTTGGTTCGCAGTGGTGGATCTGAAGGATGCGTACTTCCATATCTCCATCAGGAAGTCGCATCAAGCTTACCTTCGGTTTTCGATCGGTACATCCCAGTACCAATTCACCGTTCTTCCGTTCGGGTTGGCCACGGCGCCGAGGGTCTTCACCAAAGTCATGGCGGTGGTATGCGCCCATCTAAGGCAGAAAGGCATTTACGTTTATCCATACCTGGACGATTGGCTCCTCGTAGCAGACAACAGCGAGACGCTTCAAACGGACATACTAACCACCCTCAACCTATTGGACTCGTTGGGGCTTTGGGTGAACCACGAAAAGTCATTTTGACCCCACAGCAGAGATTGGACTTCATAGGAGTAACCCTATCCTCTCGAGACGGAAGAGCATACTTACCTTCAACCAGGGCGAACACTTTGCAGCAGTTAGCCATCGACATCGAGAGCCGCCGGAAAGTATCGGCTTGGACAGTCCAGAGACTATTAGGCCTGATGGCAGCCACTACGGCAGTCATCAGGTTTGCAAGACTCAGAATGAGGGTATTGCAGGCCTGGTTTTTAAGGACTTTCGATCTCAGGCTCAATGCTCGACGAACTTACCTTTCGTTACCGAAGCAAGTCAGGGCATCGCTGAAATGGTGGTTCTCGATGTCGACTCTTCTCGAAGGCGTTCCATTCCAACAACAGGCGCCTTCGGTAACGATCACGACGGATGCATCCTTAGAAGGATGGGGAGCTCATTGCAACTCCCTTACTGCTCAAGGTCGTTGGCCTCGATCACAGAGAGAACAGCACATCAATCACCTCGAACTCATGGCTGTAGAAAATGCAATAAGAGCATTTGCACAGTTGATCGAGGGCAAGAATGTCTTGATCGCGACGGACAATACTACCGTGGTGGCATACATCAACAGGCAGGGTGGAACAAGATCACACCCTCTGAACCGGTCTGCACTCAGGATATGGAACTGGTGCATAAAGAGAAGGACTTACCTGACGGCGATCCATGTAGCCGGCAAGGACAACGTTATTGCGGACTCCCTCAGCAGGTCCTTCCCTGTCGACCACGAGTGGGAACTCGACGCCGAGGTGCGGGAAAGCCTTTTTCTATACTGGGGCCACCCTGCTGTCGATGTCTTCGCTACCGAAGACAACACAATTTGCGCCAAGTATTGCAGCAGGGCAGGAAGAGGAAAGCACTCTCTAGGAGACGCCTTCACCAGGACTTGGAGAAGAAATCTCCTGTACATGTTTCCTCCCTTCCCACTATTGACAAGGGTGCTAGCCAAGATCCAGATGGACAACTCCAACTGCATCCTGATCACGCCGTGGTGGCCTCGACAGACGTGGTTCTCTCACGCTCTTCGGTTATCGAAGGGGAATTACATCAGGCTCCCGTCGACACCGAAGCTCCTGTCTCGACACCAGGGCAAGGTTCGACACGCAGATCTGTCGACCCTCAAGATGACTGCATGGAGGATAACAGCCACTCCTCCTCTGGGACCAGAGTTTTGACTGTGGACCACATTATATTAGCAGCACTAAAGCCTTCCACAAGAAAGACTTATGCGGCAAAGTGGCAAAGATTTCAGAACTTTGCTTCAAAAGATGGTCAAATACCAGAATCTTGCCATTTGTCTTTCATCCTCAATTATTTATTGACACTCTTCCAGCAAGGACTTAAGCTCGCATCCATCAGGGTTCACCTTGCTGCGATTACATCTTTTCACCAGGGTATAGATGGTTTTACACCTTTTACCCATCCAACAACCAAGAAATTCTTGAAAGGTCTTAAGAACACGATACCGACTGTGCAGAGTATCGTGCCGCCATGGAGCCTGTCGGTTGTACTACAGGCATTGACACGCAAGCCTTTTGAGCCCATGGCTTCGACAGACCTTAGGTTGCTTACCTTAAAGACTGTCTTTTTAGTAGCCATTACATCGGCAAGACGGGCAAGTGAGCTTAAAGCTCTCAGGATAGATGTCCCATACACTATCTTTCACAAAGATAAGGTTGTGCTACGCACAGACCCAGCCTTTCTACCTAAGGTAGTGTCTACTTTTCATCTGTCCCAGCATATTACTTTGCCTGCTTTCTTTCCTAATCCAACTACACCTCTTGAGTCTTCCTTGCATACTCTCGATGTAAGAAGGGCTCTTGCTTTTTACAAAGACAGGACAGAGACTTTTAGAAAAACAAAGCAATTGTTTATTTGTTATGGGGAGCCTTCTAAAGGACTCCCTGTCTCTTGCCAGCGGTTGTCACGCTGGATAGTGGAGACAATAGAATTGGCCTACTCTATTTCTAAATTAGAGTTAGTGAAACCTGTGACGGCTCATTCCACCAGAGCTGTTTCAACATCGGTGGCCTTCACCAGAGGTGTTCCCTTGGCAGAAGTCTGTAGAGCCGCAACGTGGTCCAATCCATCCACGTTTGTCAAGCACTACAGTTTGGACACCCGTGCGAGGCAGGACTGCTCATTTGGGAGGACAGTGCTTTCAGAGATCTTCAGATGATGCACCAACCCACCTCCAAAGGTATGTCAGCTTGCTACTCGCCCATATGTGTGATGCATAGAGACCACGAAGAAGAAATGCAGGTTGCTTACCTGTAACTGTAGTTCTTCGAGTGGTCATCTATGCATTCACACAACCCACCCGCCATCCCCACTTGGTGGTGTGAGACTTAAAAATAACACTGTTATATTATGGAATGTACTTTATTTTATTACACTCATGTTTATGGGGGCACAATGTCGGACTCCTGTAAACTGAGGTAAGGGCGGGAACCCCATGGACATGCGCGGTAGCGTGGGGGAGGGGTTCCCGCCAAAAACGTTCCACTCAGCTATAGAAGGTTCCGGTCTGGTCTCTGCGCAGGCGCAAAGCCCATATGTGTGAATGCATAGATGACCACTCGAAGAACTACAGTTACAGGTAAGCAACCTGCATTTATTTGGCCAAAATAGCCCACTCTGACAACCCACGTTCTGCAGTGTGTGTTATTGTGGGTTATTGTGTCGTGTGGTGGTCGCAGTGGGTTATTTCGGTTGCCTAAGGGTGGGGGAAAGTTCCCCAATACTGAGCATGCTCAGTGGGCACCAAATGCTGGCTGACTGGTAGAGTGGGGTGGGGAGGAAGAATGGAATGGGTTTGCTTGAAACCTGAAAGAAAGCCCTTCAACACTGCAGCAATTTTATTGCAAGGCCCCATTTGTTTGAATATCCAAAATGTTATGTAGCAACTCAAGCTTTCAGTGTGTCTGATATTAAAGTATACTGAAAAGCTAACATAGTGTGGTTTTCAAGAAGCTGTTTTTATTCCTAAACCTCTTAATGACTCAAAGATTAGGTATGATTCACAATGTGAACTTTTTGTACTGGATTTTTTAATTTCTTTCTACTGCGTCGGCTGTTCAGCACTGTCAACCTATGAGTTCACCCCCTTCTCTCTCTTTCTCTCTCTCTCTCTGTGTTGTTGTTTTTGTAAATGAAGTGCTGCAAGTTTTTAACTTGGTAAATCCATCAGCTGAAAATATAAACACATTTCCCCCCTGTTTGGAAATGTGCCTTGTAAGAAGCCAAGCACGAGGCTGCTGTAAACAACATTGGACATAGCTGGCAATAAAATGGTTTTGGCGCTTATATTTGTAGATGGAGTTAGAGCTATAATGTGAAGTCAGCTCACATAATTTTGCCACATGAAAATCACTATATGCTCTTATTCACAGGGCTTTTGGAGTGTGGCTGAAAATGTGTTTCTCTGTAGGTGCTTAAGACCAGGATGTTAAAATTAATGCTCTCCCGCCACTCATGTGTGGAGGAGGAAGAGGAAGCATTATATCCTATACATGTGAGCAAGCATTGAATCAGTGCCCTAAACAAACAAGGAAACCTTTCTAATTTGAGTATTTATATTTGTTGGATAATCATTGAGGGAGGAAGCAGCAGCCAGGCACCTCTCCACCGTGCCTGGGTCCAGCTCCAGCTGAGAGCCCCCTCCCTCCTGCTGTCAACTGTAAATGCTGAACTTTCCAACTAAGATTGTAGTGCCTGAATTTGCTTTCCTTTCCCCCCTCCTCCTCCTCCTCCCTCCCAATCCCCTTTCCTTTTGTGTCATGTCTTTTAGATTGTAAGCCTGTGGGCAGGGACTGTCAAGAAATACTTTTGTTAGCCGCCATGAGAGTCTTTTTTGGCTGAATGGCGGCATAAAAATCCTTAAATAAAATAAAATAAAAAATGTTAAGGTCAATCTGTGGTGGTGGGGTTTTAAATGGCATTTGCTTGCTTAGTGTGATGTGGAAAGGGGCAGTAATTAGTGCAATGTCTTTCCTGGTTATTTATGCAATTATGACTTCCATGGCATATATTTTAACAATATTGTATTCTAAAACACAGAAGAAGCTTCAGAATTTGGCACCAAAGACATCTTCTTCTGCAAAAAAAAAAAAAATGTTGTCAGTGTGTAAATCTCACTCCTTTACCTTTAAAAAAAGATTCTCAGTATTTTCTGCAGAATGTTCGTCATGTGTGTATATGCCTCAAGATATAATCTTTTTACGGGCCCAGTAAATGCTGGCCTCCATTATGTTCTGCTTTTGCTCTTATTTTTTCTGCTCTGTTTCTATTTCCTTTTTAACCTTTCTGACTTATTATTCTATCACTTCTGTACTGTGAAGCCACAAAGGTTATGCAAGAGAAACAGAAGTCTACTGACAACATAAAAGACAGGTGACACAAGTGAGATGGCAGGGGAGGGAGGAAATCACAGAGAAAAGGGACAGGAGATGGGATGTGAGAAAAGCGAACAGCTACGTGTGACTTGCGTTTGAATAGGGTATATAGCAAAGTGTGTATATATGCTCCATATATATGCTCGTTAAGGACATATGTTACAGTTTGAGTAAGTTTGGGTTTAAGATGGTAGAATTAAAGCACTGCTTATTTCAAATGTTCTGGGAGTTGGGAGAAACCTGAATACTGAGGGGTTTAATTAAATGGGGATGCTATATTCATACAGAATAATGTTTCCAGCATATGGGTGGGTGAGGAGTGCATGGGAAGCACAAATAATTTTGTGTGCCTTCATGGTAATAGGCCCATAATTTTTCAGAACTCAGGATTTCCCAAAGTGTGGCTGACATTTCTGATGCTACTTAGAATTCTATTTTTCCTATCAACAACTACCACTTTAGAATCACTGGGGGGGGGGAATGCAAATAAGCTGGGTTGGAGGAAATCCCAGGCTCTACAAAATGAGCACGATGGAAATATTCGGCAGTATCATATTTGACACTATCAATGATTTAAATTACGTTGTACTAGCATGAATGACTTCTAGCGCAATGCCAAAAGCGTTCGCTTGTGAAATGGGTTTCTCTGCTTATGCTAGTTTAACATAATTTATGTTAGTGCTAATGCTAACTCCCATTTATTGTGAGTTCCCTGCGACTATTTTATTCATTTATTACATTTTTATACCGCCCAATAGCCGAAGCTCTCTGGGTGGGTCACAAAAATTAAAACCATTCAAAGTATAAAACAACAGTATAAAAACATGACATAAAATACAATATAAAAGCACAACCAGGAGAAAACTAGCAGCAGTGCAGAAATACACATTTTAAAATACAAATTTAAAACAGCAAAGTTAAAATTTAGTAAGCCATACTGACTCTTCTTATTTGCGCTGATAACATCTGAAACGAAAGTATGTTCATAAGATCCCTGCACCTAACTTTTCGGTTGAGTAAAATGAGCAGGTGGTCAGATCTGCCAGTGGTTGACTTTCTATGGTTTTGCCACTCTGATATCCTTAGTAATTGTCTCCACAAAGGTACGGGTTGCATTCATATCCTGCAATTCTTTAGCATTATAACTGTTAATATGTGTGTTCTGTCTCTTGCGAATTCGTACTTGGTGTATGCATACAATTTTCAATTCATGTTTCTTTTTGAAGGAGCGTGAAAAAAGAAAACATGAAAGGATATTGAGTGAAGAGCTTGTTGCTGCTGTGACCTACCTCAATCAATTTTTACCTCCTGAACATGCTATTGTCTATATTCCTTGGGACATGGCCAAATACACAAAGAGGTGTGTGTGTGTCCTTTCCTCTAGAGCAGCATCACAAATAAAACAAAATAAGAAGGAAAGTGGCATTCTTTACCTTTTGTGGACCTGGAGAAGTTCAACTTCACCATCTTCCATTTAGTGTATCGTGGGAACCTAGATGGATTGTGTACCATTTGTTTTTATTAGCATTTGAAAATCAAGGTAACTAGTCAGAAGCTCTTTGGATTCCTTAGGCCAGGGCCAGGCAACTTCAAGAGGTTCAAGGACTATTTGTTGCTGCCACAAATTTCAGCAGTGTGGTGGCGGCGGTGGGCTGCATATTGCCCACCCCTGGGTTCACATGGCCTCATCACTTCATTTTCTTTGAACTGCTTATCCAAAGTGTCTGTATGAGCAATACTAGCTGAGTTATCTGATCACTAGTGATCTCTCCTTCTGGAGATGCTATAAAGGTGGGTTTGTTTGTTTGTTTGTTTGTTGCTATACAGATATGAAAGTGGCTAATAGGTTATGGCTTTACTGCCAATGTATGAGTTCCACTTTTCAAAGAATTCCTATCTTCTTTTTAAGCTGCATCAAAATATTGCTTTTGATACAATGTATGCAAAGTGCAGGAGAGGCTGGTATAAACTGAAGCGAAGGTGTTGAAGATGTTTTTCCAACAAGGAAAATAAGTCTCTTGGGTTCAGTGTGTTTGTTTTTCTTCCCATTTAGCAAACTGTGCAACGTGCTTGACAGACTGAACGTGATCGCAGAGAATGTGGTAAAGAAAACTGGCTTCTTCGTGAATCGGCCAGATTCCTACTGCAATGTCTTGCGCCCAGATGAAAAGTATGTATATGAGAGAGCTCTGTGTTTTATGTGATCATTTTAAAAGATTTTAAAAGCAGTTTGAAATCGTCATTATCATTAACGACCAAATGCTCATCCAGTATGAAATTATGCTCCATTCATTTTCATAACAACAACAACAACGGGTAACCTGTATCTTTGCTTGTCGTATGACAGTGTTTTGTGAATTGGGTTGTGAGCAAATTTCTTATACTTTTTATTTTATGCAGTTTTTGCTTTCCTGGAAAGTGATGACAAACAGTTCTAAGAGCAGTAATTGAAGGTTACCAGTAACTTCTTCCTCCCTTCATTTTGAAGGATTAATGTTGTCAGGAACTCCAGCGATCCTGAGGGGAATGTTTCCTTGTTCCTCCTCTGTTTATTTCTGTTGATGCTCTGGGACACAGGGAATCTATGTCAGGAACCATGGAGCTCCCTGCCCCCCGCCCTGGGGCATCTCCCAAAGTGTCACCTAGCAGACTCTCAGCCAAAAACTAGTAGCTGTCTGCTGCTGCTGCTGCCTGTGCTGCCAAGAGGGCTTTTGGGAAGTAACTGAGGATTATGCTTTGAAGCAGAGGGGGAGGGAAATGAAATCTAATCAAATGTAGAGGGAAGAAAACAGGCATGTGGGGAATGTACATTTTAAAAAGCATGGTATGGGATGAAATAAATAAAGTGGAATGAAATAAAAAATGTATGATTAAAAAAACCAGAAGGGTGAGATGGGGAGAGGGTACCTTCAACTAGATATAATAATAATAATAATAATAATAATAATAATAATAATAATAATAATATATTTCTTACCTGCCTCTCCGATTGGATCGAGGCGGGGAACAACAGCAAGCATAAAATACATAAAATACTGATTAAAAACGTAGTATACACAGTTAAAAAACCATCCTAAAGCCATCCTAAAAGTATCCTAATACAAATAAAAAGAGGGGGGGGACAGAGGGGTGTGTGTTCGTACATGTGTTTACTTATGTGTGGCCCCCTAGTACTGCTTGGTGTGACTCTTGGGTTCAAAAAGTTTGTGCATCCCTGCTCTTGAGGACAGTAAAGCAACAGTCCAAATTTGGTTAATGTATTTATTAATTACAGCGTTATCCCACTTTTATTCCATGGAAATCAAAGCGGCATTCATAACTTTCCAGGTACTGACTAGATCCCAAACCTGCCTGCAGGTATCATGCTTGTATCATGTGCTTTCAGACCATGCCCTGGTCCCCGCTGGACAGCTTCTATGAACTAAACAGGGAACGCTAAACTAGTTTATCCTATAAGAATCTGCCCTATATTGAGTTTCTCTGGCTGATTTTGCAGCCTTCTAGACAGGTTGCCCTTTTTACTCACAAAACCAGCTGAGCACCAGGATTAGATGGTTGAAGAAGTCTTATTGCATAATTATCTCATCGTGTTTGTTAAGATGACAGCACTCTTGTATATGAACTGTTGTCTCTTGGATCATTTGAGTTTGGCCAATTTGAAGCTTATTTTGTGAATTATATAACGATAACAAGACCCCAATCCAAAGAAAGTTCATTGGTTAGTCCTACTTAGAGTAGGCCCATTCAGTGGTTCTACTCTACATAGGACTGATGTTGGTTACTTCCCATTGTGTTTCCCCATAGAAATCAGCGGGATAAATTAGTTGCATCTAATTATTCCATTAAATGGCACTTAAGTGCAGCTAACATGTTATGATTCACGGTTGAACAGGCCTAATTATTCTAGAAGAAAAATGCTGTCAGGACTTGTACAACCTTTATTATTTCCCAGTCATTAACTTTTAAATCCACGCTATTGTCAAGGTGCTATTGGTGACAATCTAGTTCTGTTTCTCGCATGCTAATCTAGTAATATATTACGTAGACATAATAAATGGCTTTTAATATATTTGTTATGAAATCATTTATTATCTACCCTTCAGCATCAGCTCTCAGAGTGTACCATTTCAGGCTGTGAGTTCTGATGACGCTCTGTGACATGGTTTGGGTTGCAGGGTTCTGTTCTGGGTCAGGTCTGGTTAGATCAGGTTTCTCAGGAAGCAAGACAAAAAGAGATCAGTACCATGGAAAATTTCAGTTGATGCTGGGAAGTTACACAGGACTAAGGTTTAAATGGAAGTGTTGCTGGAGTTAGACTGGTTGGCCTTGCCTCCATTCTGGCTGAGGCTTCGTCTCTTAAAGGGGCATGGCTGGTTTTTGCAATCTCCACCTCCAATAGCATGGGAGTGGCTGTGTCATGCTAATTCCCTCATGGCCTGAGTTTTTAGAGTCTGAGGATGGTAATGCAACCTCTTCTGAATGCAGGGAACCTAACCCCTGGGGTCTTTCTTGAGAGCTGGGTCTCAGGGAAGTAGAAACCTGATGATGCCTTTCATTAGCCAAATCTTCTCCTTGAACCATTAAGTCTGGAGCTTCTTCTTCTGAGGACAAGAATTGGAATATTCTGAGGACAAGGGTTCAGGTCCTGGTCTATGACACAGAGCAGTGTGCAGTATAAGATATAAAAGACAGCCAATACAATAAATAAGTTGAAAGCAGAAGTCAGCTTTAGGAAGGCTTCAGTCCAGAGCGAGGAGCCAAGCTTGAATACAGACTTCTACAACGGGGTGGGCAACTTGTGGTCCTCCAGGTATTTGGGCCTATGGCTTTGCTGGCTAGGGCTGATGAATGTTGTAGGCCAAAACAACTGAGGGGAACCACAAGTTGCCCACCCCTGTTTTATGGGGGACCTTTTCCATCCACACCCACTTCCAATTGGTTGTCTCCTGCAGCTCTCATCTAGCCTATCTAGAAGAAAGAGGAGAGAGAAAAAAGAGAAAGCAAAATAAGGGGAGAATGTTAGAGCTCAGAGGGGAGTTGCATTAGTTCCTACTCTCAGAAGAGCTTGGGAGGTTGCATGTTGACTCAGTGCATGTGAAGCCTGGGTATGTGAGCCAGCTGATTCCCTTTTGATACAGCCAAATGGCATTAAAATGGTTTTAATTGGACATGCAAGCCTGGATAGATATTGGTATCTCCCTCCCTGTTGAGTTCCAAGGATTGGCTGGCACACTCCAAGAATAGACAAGTGAGGTGCCCTTGGTTTTGTTTTTAGCCACAAGTTCCTGGTCAGCCATGCAAAGAGATCACTGACTCAGCAAAGAGCCTCTTCCTACTTCATTGTAGTCTTGGACAAAATAGCCCACAGGGTTTTTCTTACCCAGAACTGACAATTAGTCATCTTCTACTTGCCAGGCCTTCTGTGACTAGTATTGCTTTCCAGGCAGGTGCAGATAAGGAGGAGATGTCTCTGCCATTGGTGAAACTCCATTCTGTCTCCCTGTGCCCTTTTTCCTGAAGTTCCAGGATCAGATCATCACTGGATAAAACATGATGCCCAGTTTCTGTCCTTGAAGGTAGCAGCCTCCCCCATTGCAGTTGCCTTATTTGATAACATTTTCCTCTTGGCCATTTCTAATGCTGTTGGAGACCAGATTATCTTCCCCCTTATTCCTTCTGTGCCCACAGCCTTGTAAGGACTTTAGTTGACCTTTGGCTAATAGGTTTCTTTTCAGTGTGTTAGTCCTTGCTCCCTGTTCACAGTAGTTTTCGTTGGAAGTGATTGGAAAGAAGATATCTGAATTAAATTGCTCAACTCAACTCCTGAAAAGGAGCTTTATTCAAGCTGTGATTGACTTGCTGCATAGAGAAAAATAGCTACTCACTGTTCAGGGAGGCTCTCTTTGTTCTTCTAAGTAAAGATATAATTATATGGATATAATCATATAGAAACAAAATCTTCCAGATTGAAAGCCCATCAGTAGAGATCACGTTGTCCAAGTCATATGTACGGTATGTTTTATAGGAAATACAAACACTATTTTAGCATGTAATAAGATCTGCCCCACATTGGGTCTTCTCTGGATGGTTTGACACCTGGCAGATACGCTATGCATTCCAAACATGAAGTCAGTTTCCGCAGAAATACCATTGTGTTGGATGCATTGTTGTGCAGAGCAGAAATCTGCAAACTGGATGATCCTGCAGGTAGAAGGGGAGATTTTCTGATTCCCTCCTGCAGCCCCCTATGTTTTTTAAAAAATCTTTTCTGGAGGGTTGGGAGACCCTCCAGAGTAGTATGTGAGTTGGTGCTAGAGGCTGCCCCAACTCCTTCCATCAGTGGGAAGTTAATTCCAATTACCTCCACCAACAGAAGGAGCCCTTCTGTTTGCAGCGAGAGAACTCTGGACTCCCAAGACATTGAAATCATTGTCACATGCACATTAACACATTTGTGCTCTTGTTCTTCTCCTATTTGTTTCAGTTGGGATCTTAGTGTAGTCATTGAGATATATTGCTCTTCATGCATGCAGCAGATAATTTGGAACAGCCTAAGAAGCAAAATACAAGTCTTAAGTGTGCGTTCTGAAAAAGGTTGCACGTGTACTGGTTGATTGCATTCATTACAGTTTATGAATTTGAGACTAGTTATACAGTTATTGATCTACCGCATGCAATTGCTTGATATTACTTGTTAATATATTTTCATGTATTATTCAACAGTGAATAAGCCATTAATATTAAAGAATATTATTAACAGGCAATTCATTTAAAGGGGAATGTGAGCTGCTCTTGGGAACAATTTGTCTTGAGGCTCAACATTTCTATTTTATTGCAAAACATACAGCATCATCTATATGCTAATAGCATTTGCAGCACTACTCCTACAGGAAGACGTGATAACATTTCTCAGTCTTTGGATATTTGCAGAAAAATAGCCTTTTGTGAGTCAACTGCTCTTCCAAAGAAGAAAAGTTCCCATCCAAATTAGACTTGCCAGGACCATAATCTCACTCTTGCGTTCCCAAGAAGGGATAAAGCAGGATCAGTAGTTTTTACCCTTTCCCAGTGTCTGGGCTGTAGGAGAACGTTCTCTACATGATCTCACTTATAGGCTGCATTCAGACAAAACAATAGTCAATGGTGGGTTAATAGTCAACTTGATGGTTGATTATCAAAGGGTTACTCCCTACACAACATGATTATAATCAACTGTGGTGTGGATTAAGGCCAGAGTCAAGTTGATTATTAGTCAACAGTATTTGATTGACACATCCTCTGTCGTCTCTCCCCCTCTCAGTCCTCTCGCTGGTGTCCCATTAGCCATTGTGAGTTCTGCTGGCTAGACTAGAGTGGCAGCTGCCATTGGTCACTCTTGCCAGGGGAATCTAGTCACCGAAAATAACCAACTGTTTGCAACAAAATAGTCAACGGTGCCCGACAGACGACACGATAACCACTGTTTGTTCAAATAACCAATTCTGCACAGTGTTGGCTATTAGCGTTGGTTATTTTGGTCGAATAACCAACTGTGGTGTGAAAACGTTCTAACAGACGACACAATAACCAATCGTTGACTATTTAAGCCACCGTTGACTATTCAACACACTGTTGGTTATCGTGTTTTTCGAACCCAGTCATAGTGATCATAGAATAGCATTAAATGTTTAAGTTTTATTTTTAAATTTTTATAAGAATGTTTTATTTTTAAATTTGTATTTTACTTTTATTTTATTTTTTAAACAGGAAAATAGAAGTACAGAACAGGTGATAAATCAATTTCCATATCCATATTTCATTTTAAAATCAGTGAAAATCAAGAATATAGTCACATATATCCCGAAATGTATTGTGCCAGGAAGTAACAAAGCCACTCCATTTCTCAATAAATCCATTTTCAAATATCTGATTCTCTCTTACATCAATGTAATGATAATTTCATCATAGAATAGTAGAGTTGGAAGGGGCCTATAAGGCCATCAAGTCCAACCCCCTCCTCAATGCAGGAATCTACCTTAAAGCACCCCGACAGATGGCTGTCAAGCTGCCTCTTGAATGCCTCTAGTGTGGGAGAGCCCACGATCTTCCTAGGTAATTGGTTCCATTGTCGTACTACTCTAAGTGTCAGGAAGTTAGCAAGATCCCAGATCCTGAAAAACTACTCAGATTAAGGAGGAGTGATACACTTTTTCCAAAATGAAGCAGTAGAAATTTTAGCTGCTATTAACAAATTAATAACAATTTCTAAATTAGGCATTTCTATGCAATTCTTTAAATTACAATGATGTCTAAAGGGTCCTTTATTATGTAATAAGCTCAATATATAACAAAATAAATGTCCAATATATTACTTTTGTACAATATCAAAATATATGCATATAATCTGCAACTCCAACAATCTGTAACTCTTTTTAATCTTGTCTGGTAGTATATACCATTGGTGCAAAGTTTTAACAAAAATGACTTTAAATTAAATGCAGTTCCTTGTTCTCCACATTCTCACTAATCCATTTCCAGACCTCTTTTGACCACACCATTTGTAAATCTTTTTTTCCATTTTTAAAAAAATGTCTGTTAAGTTAGTAAATTCTTTAATATCAAGTTGATCTTGCCAATCAGACCTTTATTAGAAGGAGCCAGATAGCACTTCTGTATTGGTGGCAATTCCCTGTGCCTGCAATTCTATGCACTTGTATTCAGAAGTAAGTCTCGTTGAGTTCAATGGAACTAACTCGGGGCCTCTTTTGCATCTTCCCTCTTTCCCGAGTTGCCACTGAAAATTTGTTACTGAAAATCCATCACCGAATTTGTCACCATGTACCATGGCAGCACTGGCATTTCTAACAGGGTGTGTGGCCCCCAGTGGGTTCTGTGGGGGAAATTGGCCCTGACTGTTGCCAAACTCTGGTATGTAGGATTATAGCCTAAGAGGACCATATGTTTATATGAGTGGATATATAACATGTTCAAACCGAAAAAACTGGCATAGCCTCATATTGTGCTAATTAATCCTTTGCTTTGCATATTGAATAATGTAATAATAGAATTCAGCCCTTCCAAATCCTTAATTCAAAAATATGTTGTCCCATTGAAAAATATTTCCTAATATATCTCTTTCATTAATTTATTCATTTTAAAAAATGTGCAGGAAGAGATTCCTGGAGCAGTTTACCTTGCCCAGACCCCCCCAAATAGTCTTCCCTCAAAGATTTTAAAAAAGCACATAAATATCTTTCTGATACCAGACTACATGATTTAAAATCAGATATAGATTTCATTTTGCTCATACATTTGAACCCAATTATTGTTAATCCTAGACTGAGAGTGAACTGAAAGCTAAGTCTGTACTTTTCTTTATATAAGCTGACTTTTCCACAAGCTTGCTCTGCACTGTGACCTTCCTTGTTTACTGCAGCCACTCAAGGTTACTCTATTAAAGCAGAGTTGTGAGAACTAAGTTTCTACAGAATTATCTCCCTTAGGATTCAACCTGGATCTGTAAGTTTCTACAGGATTCCCCCACCGCCAAGATTTCACTTTATTGACTCAGAGAAGATGGATGGAACAGAGTTCTTACAATAAAAATGCTCTGTGACATATACTGTTCTGTCTTACAGGTGGAATGAGCTAGGAGGATTTGTGGTTCCCACTGGCCGTTTACAGGTATTGATTTGAAACTGATGTTATTATGGGTCAGTATTTATACAAAAAGCCTCTAAAACTATCACTGCAATATCCTGAATACGAATTTGACATTTACTGATTGGTTTTGAACTAATTATTGGCCCTGAGTTTAATAACAATTCTTTCTTAGACAGGAGTTCTTCGAACCAATTGTGTTGACTGCTTGGATCGCACTAACACAGCCCAGTTTATGGTTGGGAAATGTGCTTTGGCATATCAACTTTATTCCTTAGGGCTGATTGACAAACCCAATCTCCTGTTTGACACAGATGCTGTTAGGTAAGACACTTTAGACGGTTATTTCCTCCCTGCAAGTGTTAATAGAAATTTAACAATTTCCTTTTTCATTATTGATACTTTTCTACCTGACGTATTTCGGCACATCATTTTAGTTCAATACGACTATTTTAACTCCTCCAACCTTTTTCTGTTTGGGTAGATAGACTTGTCTGAGAGATGGTAAAAATAAAATTGAGACTTTCAGCTAACTGGCTCTCTTTTATTAACTTCATGAAATCTGTCTACTTGGATGGCTTATTGATTTAGGCATTTTCCTATTCTATAAAGATGTTTTTTTGGTTTGATTAAAATGTGATATTTGTATATTTTGCAGAGATAAAAATATAATAATCCAAATGTTTGAGAGTTGCTGTCAGAATTGCTTTAATTATATCAGTGAAATAGCCAACCCTAGATACAGAGTCTTTAATATAGGATCTTTTCAAGGAAGTGTATTACCAAAGCAATCTAAGCAATTTTGTTTGTAAAACCTGAAACCCTTTTTAGACAACACTCTTATGAAGTAAAGGTAGTTCCAGTGGGCTTCATCAGCTGAGAAATGTACTAAAAGCCCACTGGAACATATGTGCTTTGGTTAACTATATTAAACCATATTTATTAACTGTATTAAATTAGCTATATTAAAATATCTATATTTTGACAACTTTCGGCTAAAGCAGCTATCTGATTTTTCTTTTAGCTTGGTGATAATACAATTTACATTGTTATCTTTGTTATTTTTATGAAATTTTTGTTGGTTATTTATAAAGCACTGGAGAAAGCAATCCTGTGGTCCCTGAGAGGGCAATCCTGGGGCTGTAGACACTGCTACTACCTCAGAAGGGAGAGTCTGAGGGTAGAATTCAAATATAGCCCTACTTAGGGTAGACCCATTGAAATGAAAGGGACTTCAGTTAGTCTCAAGTCCCATTCATTTCAGTGAGGCTGCTCTAATTAGGACTTTAGTTGGATTCTACCCTCAGATCTGATTGCTGTCCACTGCTCTCTTGCAGCCACTGCGCAAAGAACTGTGTTGGCTGCTTCCCAAAGTCGCAGATGTGGCTGGAGAGAGAATGGGGTGTTCTGGTTGGTGGGGCGGGGATGGGGGCAGAGAGGCTGGGATATGATAAACCCTATGGCCTCTCCAGCCGTGGCCCAGCCCCTGCCAGCACAACTCTTTTAGACGGGCTCGAAGGCCCATCTAGAGGAAAAAGGAGGACAGAGTATTCATCCTTGGATACTCCGAAATAGGAGGCTTCCAGTCTTGGACTATATCCAAGATTGGAAGTATGCTCTCAGTTATTGCTTCATGACCTACTTGAGAACTATGAATCTATGAAGAATCTATGAATCTTCATGACCTACTTGATAACTATGAATCTAAAAACTCACTAATCTAAAAACTGTAATCACTCTTATGAAGCATTTGTGCTATATATTAAAACCTTCAAGCTCAAGTATAAGGTAACTTCCAAATGAAGATGCACAATAATCCAGAGACTGGTGTTTCTCTAACTTTGTCTCTAACTCCAGTACACGCCTTGACTACGCTATTTTCAAGGCGTAGTCAATTACCATAAACATTTTGCTCTCTGCAAATGAAAAACTGCCCAGATAAAAAACTGCCCAGAGTACATGCAATCCCAGGTGTGAATAGGTTTTTCCATATGGAATAACAACATATTCCAATCCTATATTAACGATAATAATAAATTATTACTCCAGTACAATGTCTATTTACAGGAAGTGCCTAGACAAGTATGGACATTTTGGGTTGATGCAGATATAGGGTCAGTGTTCATTCAGGCCTGTTTAGTTATCCAGAATAACAAATTGATGACCATCTTACACATCCTGATTTTGTAAGATATTTGCAAAATAGCTATTTGATCATCTTTCTTTCCATGTTGCAAGGTCAGGTTACCCTTTCATCACCTTTGACTTTTGCCAAGAAATTACATAGCTCACCTCTGTCCTTCGCAAATAAATATAAACTTATTAGCCCCTCTTGGTAGAAGGACAAAGACTACAGAAGAATTAATGAACACTGAGCAGAAGCCTACACTATTACCTCCGCCCTGCAATGATTAAGGGGCTGGAGCATCTCCCTTATGTGGGGAGGTTACAACAACTAGGTTTGTTTAGCTTGGAAAAAAGGAGGGTAATGATAGAAGTGTATAAAATTATGCATGATATGGAGAATGTGGATAGGGAGACATTTTTCTCCCTCTCTCAGAATACTAGAACCCGGAGTCATCCCATGAAGCTGATGGGTGGGAGATCTAAGACAAATAAAAGGAAGTATTTCTTCACACAGTGCTTAGTTAAATTATGGAACTCACTACCACAACATATAGTGATGGCCACCAATTTGGATGGCTTTAAAGGGGGTTGAATAAATTCCTGGAGGAGAAGGCTATCAATGACTACTAGCCCTGATGGTTGTGTGCTAGCTCCAGTATTCGAAGCAGAAACCTGTGTACACTAGTTACTGGGTAACATGGGTGGGAGAGTGCTGTTGCACCATCTCCTGTTTTGTTGGTCCCTGGTTGACAGCTGGTTGGCCACTGCTTGACAGAGTGCTGGACTAGATGGACCCTTGGTCTAATCCAGCAAGGCTCTTCTTATGTTCTTATTAGCTCTGTCAATAAGCTCTTGCATGTCTGAGTTTCAAGCTGAGTGGGCTTCAGTGGCAAGAGAAGGGAATTATAGCCTCAGGGCCTAGGGTGATGGGAAGGGTAAATGTATGCTCCTGTCTTCTTTGCCAAGGGTGATGAGGGGATGGCTCCTGGCTTCTCTGTAAAGGGAAGCAATGTCATGTTGTGGGATATAGAATTCACTAGAATTCTACCATTCCTATCGGTCTCTTCCGCCAAGACCCTTGTTCATGCTTGTTCACCAAGAAAATGGATGGCGCTTTATAAATAATAATAATAATAATAATAATAATAATAATAATAATATAAGATTACCCCTTAACAAGAATAACTACGATTATTTAGCAACCAGCTTGAAGATCAAAGAGAAATGGTTGGTTATCAAATAGTAGCAATGCAAACCAGTAGCAAATAGTAGCAAACCAGTCAACTCAGCTTGCATATATAACTACTCATTTTAATCTGTGATGTGTAGCTAGGAGAAAGAAGTAAGATTTTATTTAATAAAAGGCAGAAGATCCAATACCACTGTGTGATGTCCTTCATAATAAACATGTATTGGCATCATATGCTGTATGATAAATGTCACCTAGAGTGCACCTACTAGCATCTAGCAGCTGATCCAAATGTTGAGAAAGAGCATATACTTATGGTTTTCCCCAAGATTGTATTGCTTCAGAGAGTAGGCTGGGAATTTCTCTTTTGTTTCTCCCCTACTTCAAAAATGTCTTGGATGCAGAAACATGGCTGGGTAGTGGGGGTTAAAGATATTCTCCCTGACTTCCTAGCTTTCCATATTTAGGGATTTTTTTTATGTGGGCAGCATAGAAAGGTCTGGCTTTCCCAGAAGTGGTACAATCCTGGGATGACTATATTACATCCCCCCTAAAAAAGTTTGAATCTGCACCATGTATTCTTCTTGTCTAGGAAATGGTCAGTGGTATACCCCGTGTAAATGTTAGCATTCTTAACCATGTTATTTTTCCTGCTTTAGATTATTTGAAGAATTGTATGAAGATCATGGGGATACACTGTCCCTCCAATATGGTGGTTCTCAACTTGTTCATCGAGTAAAAACTTACAGAAAGATAGCACCCTGGACCCAGCATTCTAAAGATATTATGCAAACCCTTTCAAGATACTACAGTAATGCCTTTTCAGGTAAATTGAATTTTCTCTCTGAAATTGTCCCCCGTCCCCTCACTTCTTAGCTAAGAATCTCTAGATAAATACCAGTTTTATTGTGTCTTTGTAATTGTTAGCAATAGTCAGTCCTGACAAAGTGAGAACTCTTTTCTTAAAAAAAACGTTTTAACAACAGGCTACATGGTGCTATTGAATTTTTATGATGAAACTAAAACTAGGTCAAGCTAACATGTTAACAGCCTGCACCGTATTTGGGTCAAACTGAACTTTAAATTCAGCAACACAGATCTGGAGTTAAAGCATAAGGGTAGAGTACTGTAGTTATTATAAAGTGATGAGAATAAACTAGGCAAGCCTCAGGCTCATGCACTTCTCCTTCCTGGCTTTTGGTTCAGCTACAAGGAGTTCACAAGTTGCTTCTGTTGTTAATTAACCACAGTTTGTCATGTTGTCCAAAACCCAACAAGCTCTGGCTAATCTTAATTAGAGCTTGTTTGAAACAAGCCAACATCAAACCAAGCTGGCTAGTTTCAGCGAATAATAGCAAAATTCAGAGTTTGGATGTAATGCTAAAGTTTGGTAATTGAAATCAGAACAAAATCTTCCAAACTCCTCCTTGCAGCTGTGCTGGAGGAGAAGGCGGAGGAGCATTTAAGCCTGAGGCTTGCTGCAGCTCGTTCCTGACATGATAAACCGTGGTTTATCACAATGTCTGAATGCAGCCAATGTGACACTGGATATATACTGCTCACTGAGAGAAGGCAGAATGGCATCTGGCACCCTAGCACCCGCCAGATGTTTTGGATTACTGTTCCCATAAAACCCAGCCAGGATGGCCAGTGGTCAGGGATTACGGAATTTGTTATCCAAAACATCTGGAGGGCACCTGACTGGCCTTAAACCAACTGGCAGGTTTCCTCTCTTTAGAAGCTCTTGTTTAGGTTGTAGAATTATCTAAAAACAGTCAAGCGCTCTTTAAGATCCGAAGCACCCTGGGCATGAGCAGAAGGCATTCCTACATGGGGAGGAAACCATATTTACTCTGAAGAGCTCCCCATTCTGGGATGGAGCATCCTGAGAGAGAATGGAGACGGCTGCTTGAAGGAGGAACAGCCTGTATACGTGCACAGAACATGGCTGACTGTGCTTTTATGGCATTTATGCAGTTTTTCCCCCATTCTGAAATGTTGAAATGCCTCTCCTAAGGCTTAATTCCTAGCATTAATGCTTTAAGCTAGCTTGGCTGTTATTTTAGCCATGTCCCTATTGCAGTCCCCGAGAGCTTTTCTGAAATGGGATTTGGCTCCTGGGCTGGAAGAGTTTCCGCACACACACCCTTTTTAAAGTCATGGTTTACAGATCCACAGGGATCTGTGTTGTAACCAATGCTTTTCAACTTGTTCATAAACGATCTGGAATTAGGAGTGAGCAGTGAAGTGGCCAAGTTTGCCAGTGACACCAAATGATTCAAGGTGGTTAAAACACAAAGGGATTGTGAGGAGCTCCAAAAAGCCCTCTCCAAACTGGGAGAATGGCAGATGTGGTTCAGTGTAAGCAAATGTAAAGTGATGCACGTTGGGGCAAAAAGTCCCAATTCAGGTAAAACCTGATGGGATCTGAAGTAGTGGTGACTGACCAAGAACGATATCTTGGGGTTGTGATGGACAGCTTGATGAAAATCTCAACCCATTGTGTGGCCACTGTAAAGAAGGCAAACTCCATGTTAGGCATTATTAGAAAAGGAATTGAGAATAAGACTGCCAATATCAGACTGCCTTTATACAAATCTGTGGTGCGACTACACTTGGAATACTGTGTACAGTTCTGGTCACCACACCTAGAAAAAGACATAAAGCAGGAAAAACTGCAGGATATGAAGGATAATGATCCACTGCAGACCTAAATGTTTATGGTGCCACATTTCTTGTTATAGATTTTTGGAATATAAACCAGTGTATTTATCAAGAAACAGGACTGGGGCAGTCAGCTTCTCTTTAACTGATATATAGGAAAGTAATCCAATTACAGTATTTCTTCGATTGTAAGACGCCATCGATTGTAAGACGCACACTAATTTCAGTACCACCAACAGAGAAAAAACCCTAAGACACGCCTGCGATTCTAAGACGCACCCCATTTTTAAAGATGTTTATATGGGGGGAAAAGTGCGTCTTAGAATTGAAGAAATACGGTACCACATCCTGTTAATCATGGTGCACTGCAGTCCTAGTCATACTAGATCTGGTTCTTTAGTAGGGTGGTTTTTTTGTTTTGTTTTTTGCAGAGTGAAGGCGCTGAAGTGTTTTGACTAATTCAATTACTTTGGCCCATTAGCTCCTGGTTATAGCTCTTTCCATAAACAGCATACAAAAATGCGCTATAGGACACGTAGATATAATGATCATTTAAAAGAACTACCCTGTGCAGGATTTTCCTAATTGTAGTGCTTACTTTCAGCACCTATTGCTACATTTAAGGGGGAAATCTTCTAAAATTTTCGACAGTGCTTCATCTTGCACTGTTTAGTTTTATTCAAGCTACCATAGCTTAAGAATCAGCTTTGTTGTATTTGTTCATAATAATTACTTCAGTTTATTTTCACATTAAACAGACACAGTTTATTCTGAAGGCATTCCTAATGTTTTGCTTCCCTGGTATATTTCTCCTGTTTATTTTCTTCCAGTTGCATATTAAAAGTGTGTTTATTCATAGATATTTCATAAATCTATGATTTATCTTAGTATGTCATATTCTCTCTACTGACTTCATGGATTCGTCTTAGGCTGATCTCTGTCCTGATCTAGTGTTTGACTTAATTTGGAGGAGATTTCAAGGCCAGCCCTTGAAATGACAGGGGAGGGGTGAAAAGCTGGGGAGAGGAGGGCAGCCAAGAAAGGGAGAGGGCTTGCAATCACTGGGGAGGGCTTCATATTTATTTATTTTGATTTTACTTTACTTTCTCTTCTTAATACTTCAAGAGCAACAGCTTCCAAGAAGGTCGGCTGAGGGGCTGTTAGATCCTGTGGACCCCTCTATCCATGGGCAAAGAGGGAGGCCTGCTGTTAGAGCCTCTTTGTTGCAGGAGAAACCTCTGCTGCCATCTGTCTTCCACCACTAGTGCTCTGAGGGCAGTAGGGGGCATGTTGAGAGAAGCCTTTGATCCAAAGCCCTCTTGTCCCCCTGAGACACTACCCGGCAAGAGTAAAACTTTATGTCAGCCTGCCCTGGAGTTAGCAAAATCGATTCCCTTCCATTACAGTCAATAGGAGGGGAGAAGGGAAAGGGAAAGAAAACTGAGTGGAAAGAAGCAGAAAAAACTGCCTTGCCTTCTGTAGGGGGTTGGATTTGGTGGAGGCTGCATAATGGGTTCTCCCTCATCCAGGAAGATCAGATTGCTATACCCATCATTTTTAAACTGTCAGTAGCTTCAGCAGCAACCTCCCCTTTCTGAAATTATTTCAGGTGGAAAATTGTGACCCCCCCCCAAATGGCCACCCACAATTCTTCACCTGCAAATGGGGCAGCATTTGGGGGGGATGGGTGTTTTGGCCCACTTCTGGCCTCATCATGTTGATGGTTTACTCCATTGAAGCCAATTTGCTCCTTCACTGGCCATTGTTTCAAGAGAAGACTAACCTGCTATTCTCTTCACATTTTCCCTTACATCTTAAGCCTAGTGAAGAAACCAGAAGCACCTGTTGGGCTTGCTATCCCCCCTGTCCCTTCTTTCTCTTACGCAAATCCCCACGTTCCTTCGCTTTTCTGCATTAACCATGATGTAGAATGGTGTGCGCACTGAGCTTCACAGTAACCTTGGCTGTGTTTAAACTATAGCTGCCCCTTTTTGTTGCAGAATTAAGTTATTTGATTCTCCATAATTGTCCTAAAATTATCCAGCCTTTTAAAAAAAAACACAGTACATAATTTCTCATTTTGTAAATTGTGTAGCTTATGGCCAGTACAATTTGTGAATTTGTGGGCTACTCTGGAAAAGAATCATACCTTATATTGGGGTGAGGAACCTATTTCAGCCTGCAGACCAGATTCAATTTTGGAGCAGCTCTCAGAGGCTGCGTTCCAGCTGAGGGTGTGGCCAATGGCCAAAGGGGAAGGGCCAAAAATACCAGCGCACTTTAGCTTAAGGCCCTTTACTGCCAGAAACGAGGCCTCAAGAGAGGTATTTCAGACTTTTAGAATGGGGACAGATGGACCCAGGCAAAGGGATGTGGGTAGCTAGGCAACCCCAGAGGGCCAGATTATCCCCCAGGCCTGAGTTTCCTTACCTTGCTTTATATTTAGTAAGTATGCCATTAAACTCATCTGCATCATCTGCTAAGTGCTAATGGGTAGACACATATTTGGTATATCTAGATTAAATAAGGGATCCTATGAGAGAAGACTATGGAAGAGAAACTGCAGAGGAAGATTTGGAACACTGATGGTACCAAGGGTTATTCTTGCACTTAAGAAAACATTCCTCTTGGTTGAGTGCTTCTTTTGACAATTTAGGGATTTATTTAATAATTATAATAGACAGATTTTTTTTCTCTTTGTAAAATCTAATTCACCATGATCTTGCATACTGTATTTTGTATAAACAGTATGACAGTAACTTAAAGGATTTTTTAAATGGCATAACAATTCCTTTCATATTGTATACATCAAAGGTTGCCTATTTATATTGAGTTTTTTAAAAAACATGTTCTCCTAGTTGATTGCTCTGTGGGAGAAAATAATAATTGGATTTTATGTAGCGTATTATGCAAGATACCAGCTGCAGATGTATAACTTCAGAAGAAAAATCTTACATATACAATTATATATTAAGTTTAGCCATGTTTTTAATTTTAGGTTTTCAAGTATTGCATCGCTGGTGATTGCTTTTGAGACTTAACAGGGCTTGTATTCCTGTGCATTCCTGGTCTAACTCTTTGCAAGAAAGCTCTTTTGCCAAAGAGGAATACTCTAGTCTCGCCATGGATTGTTAATGTAAAAAGCATTTTAGAAGACCAGTGGTATGAAAGAAGTTGGTGCCAGGAAAAGCACAATTTTAAGGCTTGACGTGAGGTTGGAAATAAGTCTGAAAGTGAGTTCTATGTAAGAAGCAGTTAGGACTAAAATGAGATTATTATAAGAGGGAGGGACAAAGGGAAACGGAGGCACTATGCTGTCCTTGTCCTAGTGGTACCAAGTTAGAAGAAATATGGAGCTGCTGCAAAAATGTTATTCCTCTGTTACTTTCTCCCAGTAAAGGGTGTGCTTTGTATTCAGTTGAATCCCAAACGGAATCAGGTTGACTTGGATAGAATTGGGAGGTGAATTGAAGATTCAGGATTCGGAGGGACACAGAGAATGGATATATTTCTACCCACCTCTCCACCTAAGGACAGCACCAGGGTGGGGAGTGCAGGGGTTGTGGTTTTGTGACTGTCAGCTCTAGCAGTCACAGTGAATGGTTTCACGAGGGCTCTCCAATCCCAGTGCTCTGGGGGAGGGCTGTTGAAGTAATGTATTGCGTGACTGATCATGGGTTCAGCTCTGCTTGTTCTCTCTCCCAAGGGCAAGAATGTTAAAAGAGATTTGGTGGATTGTGTAGGATATAGTACGGTGTAGCATTGGGTGCTTGCTTGGAAAATGCTGAATGTTCAAGCCCTTTGGCGGCATTCACTATAAACTGCACATCCGTTACCTATCGCTGGCCTGTTGCACTTTCTTTGACTTTGGTGCCAATTGAACAGAACCCCAAAATAGGTTAAACTGTTTTTCATTTTTCATAACTCCAAAACCCCTGCATCTATCTTTCTGAAATTCTACAGGTTTCTTGGTGAGGGAAACCTCTATGATGTATGCCATTTTCATACAAATTACCAATAAACCCAGGGTGGGGGAAGGGGAATTGAATCACTCCTCACCCCCCAAAATCTCAATACTCCTCTTCCACAAAAAATGTTGCACATATCCTTTGGAAATTTTACATGTTTTTTAATTGGGATCCTCTCTATGCCATATATCATTTTCATAACAATTGCCCAGAAAAATGTCGGGGCATAAATGAATTCTTCTTTGGAAGCCCCCAAACTGTAAAGGCTGCTCTTACACAAAGCGCACCTATTCATCTGAAACTTGACAGACTTGGTCTCTGCAAAAGTTATCCAATTCTGCTTAGCAATAAAGGTGTTGGCAGTTCCCTTTTTAAAATAATATAAATTTAAAGGCATGTAGCGCAAAAAACACACACCCTATACCTATTTGTTTGAAATTTGGCAGGCTCAGAGCCTATTATGCCTGCAAATGCCACCTAATCCTGTTAAAGAGAAAAACAGCTATAGCAATTCGTTGCTTTCCAATGATAGTCAGCGGGAGGCATGAAGATTTGGAGTTGAAGTGGGCAATCTTTGAATCGGTCTGAGTTGAATTGGCTTCCTATCCCAATCTTGTGGTCTGTGCACACCTCTAGGAAAGCACTTTCCTTCATCCTGTGGCGGTTGTGCTCTCTGTGTCCCTGCTCCTGTCTCACTTAATTGGCTTCTGGGGACAGGAAGTAGCACAACTAGATAGCTTTTTGGTGTGAAGTAAGTTTTACAAGTTCGGGGGCAACTCCGCATAAGGTTCTGTTTTCAACTGCAGACCTGTGTGCCATAATGTTCATGGAATGCAATTCTATCCCCTTTTACCGCCACCCCCATCACATTTTAACCCTCCAGATAGTAAAGCTGCCTGAAGTGGTGGTGTGCTTCTATAGTTTTTAAAAAAAGTAAATCTCAAAATTATGACTCTGTCTTCCAGATGCTGACAGGCAAGATTCAATTAATCTGTTTCTGGGAGTATTTCAGCCTGAAGAAGGGAAGTCTCATCTTTGGGAACTCCCTACGGATTTTTACTTGCATCAGAAGGACACGATGAATCTCCTTCAGCCTAGGCGAAGGTATTTCACAGTACAACTATCATTCACTTACAGATGTACAGGTATTTTGAGAGATTGGGAACAATCTTAGTGTCCCTAATCATGTGTGTGGTGAGAGGGGTAAAAAAGAAAGGAGAAAAAAAGTCTTCCCTCTTTTTTTAATCCATGTGTAAGTGTGTGTGTATGTGTGTAATTTTAGAGAAAAAATAGGTGGGGGAGAAGGTTTAACCCTCCCCTCCTGGAATGTCCTGGTCCAAATCTGAATCGGGGCCACATGTGCTTACATAAGAGTAAAGGAAAAAGGTGCATAACTACACACCACACAATTAGTACAATGTGCAGCTTCGCCCTTAGAAACAGATGTGGCTGATTCCTGTCTGCACCTAATAGAACATTGGTGTGTGTCTGCTGTTCAACCTTTTTTTAAAAAATGGCTAGGTATGTGCTTCAGCATACAAGAAGAAGAGCAAACACCCTCACAAAATATGTGTTGGTCTTTTATTTAAAAAATTTCTAGGCTACTTTCCCAGAGGGCTTGGAGTAGCTTACATAAAATAAAAATGCAACAAAACTAAAAGAACAACATTGTATAATAGTCAATAAAACAGCCACAAAAGTCTCCAAAGAAATCAGCCAAATACAAGTTGAATATATATTTGCAACCCTCATGGAAAGTTATTGGGCCTCTTCAGGTGACACATCAGGCTCTGTGGTTAGCACTAACCACAAGCCATGCTATCGCACACAACACTTGAAGCCATGGTTAGTTCCTCTAACCCTGCTGCAGATGGTCCGACTGTGGTTAGTGAGTGAGCAGGGTTTAGTAAAACACATTGCACAAGACACCTTAAACCCTGCTGCTTAACCAAAAGCCTTAACCAGTAGGGTTTAAGGTGTCTTCTGAACAGGTCCTGTGTCAGCACCAAAAATGCGGACATTTCCAGAATTTAGGGGCTACTTGGTAAAGGCCCTGCTCCTAGCTGTCACCATTCTAATCAGGCATAAGAAAGGCAGACTACATAGGCCTTGATTTTTTGACTGCAGGTGACATTAAGCCTTGTACTGGGAAAGGTAGTCCCTTAGGTATGTGGATTCCAGGCCCTGTAGGTCTTTCAAATTCGGAAAAAGGAAAACAGAAAGGCACCAGGATGAAGGAGAAAGCCTCCAGGTGCATAAAAGTATGTTTGTTAACATATTTTATATATAAATCTCTGTTGGAGAGTCTTTCTGCAACAGAGCTGGAGTCCAAATACAGAAGTTGGTTGTAAACGAAAGAATGTCCATGCCGAACGATTTGTATTCAAAACATGTTGGGCTCAATAGACATAACTTCTCTGTATCAGAAGGCTTTCTTCCTCCCTGCCAAGTGGTGGATGGTGAAGTGGGGTAGCTGTAGTCTGTCACGATAACTCCCCATTCCATGTGCTCTGTCCAGCAGTCTCTTCTTATTCTTTTTTTATGTTAAACCTGTAGCAAGTACAGTATGTATGTGATGGCTTTCATGACTCTAAACATAGTGTCAGTATTCTTGGGGGAGAGCAAATAAAGTCATCCCAAGCCACACACACACACCATCTCCAAAAGTCTACTCTGGAGGCCTCACGTGAGGTAGCTTAGGGGACTGCAGGAGAGAGAAGAAATGGGTGAAAATGCCTCCCCCCACCTGTTTCTTTAGGACTCTGCTAAAACAGGGACTCTTCTGTAAGCAGAATGGAAGACCTCCTTCCATTCATGAAGGGCATTCTTGGATAAAGCCTATTGTGTCCCACTTCAGTTTGTCAGACTTCTGAAACTAGAAGTTGGTAATGCAATTAAAAGAGAACAAGTAGAATTCTCTTCTGTTCCACATTTTCTCATTATTACAGGATATGGCCAGTTTTCAAGGAAGGGTGCTAAACAAATATATGCAAAATCTGCTTAGCATCTTCTTTCTTGTTAACGCAAATCATCATGCTAATTTGTGTTCCAGAAAGATTGGCTGTCACCTTTGTTTTATGCCTTCAGTGAGTGGTTCCTCCACATGATTCCTAAAGTAAAATTCAAAGTTGGTTTTGCATTCTCAGTATTTGAAAATATGTGTGTTTCCTTTAACAATAAAAACATAACTAAAAGGTACTTGTAGGCTACCGGTAAAGGAATATCCATGTCATTTTCAGATGTGTGTTTCCTCCCACAATACCACACATACACACACACACAAATCTTGCTGTTATATTTTTAATGTAACTTTCAAAGGAAAGCCAAAATTTAAATAGAGTCTAGAATCTGAATCTGCTAAAATGTCAGTCACACTCAGTTGATTAGGCTTTAAAGCACCATGTCGCATTGCCAAGTTATTGTTTTTGAACTTTTCATTTTTTTTTAAATGCTGCTAAAATTTTAAGCTTTGATATTATAGATGCAAACATGTATGTGGATTTTTAAGATCAATGGATATTTACAGAGCAGATTAATAAAGCTATCCTGGCCTCCTGACTCAACAAATTCTTCATAAAGGCACAATTAACACAAATAAAAGTTATACGCCCTTGTAACCAAGGAGGAGTTTATATCTTTTCACACTTAAGGTACCAGATCAGATTATTTTTCAGTCAAACAAGTAGCAAAGTTGGACCAATTTGTGTATAGCAATAATATGCAGGGACTAAGATCCTTCTCCCTGTGTGTTTAATGGATTAAGGTGGAGATCGTTAACCATTAACTATTAACTAACCATTAACCTTAACCATTGTGGGTTAAGGTGGAGATAGTTCTGAGAACATACACAGCTCTTCCCATGTTCATAGTAAGTGAAAGGAACCCCCACATATGGATAGATCTCATGTGTTGGTTCTCAGCCAAGTCTACTGGACCCGTTTTGAGACACACGACTGTTCTCCTATTTTCATTATGACTATCAATACTGTAACTCTGCTACATTTTATGTATAAAAAGGGATTGTGGGTGGAAATGTTTAGGTTAGACAATTATAATTATAGCTATAAATATATTTAATAACTATAATATAATTATAAATGGACAGTTCTCACGATGGAGGGGTATAAGAATAGGGTCCCCTGAGGATCTGTTTTGGGGACAGTGCTTTTAACTTAATCATAAATTATCTGGACGTAGCAGTAAGGTGGCCAGGTTTACTAATAACACAACATTATTCATGGCGGTCAAAAACAAAAAGTAATCAGAAAGTACTCCAAAAGGATCTCTCCAGATTGAATGGGCATTTAAAATGGCAAAAGGCAATTTTGTGGAAAGAAGTGTAAAGTGATGTACAGGGGGTGGGGTGGGGTGGGATTGCGTTACAGATACACTGAAGGGGGCTGAACTGGTGGGGATTGACCATGAGTTACGGCAGGTTGCAGTATGTTTTCAGCATAGATTTAAATGGAGAAAGAGAAGAAGCATTATGTAACTGTTCTAGGAGCTAGTTACAAATATAAGGGGATTCCGGGGAGAAAAGACGGTGCTGTATAAAGTAACAGGAGATCTTTTAGAATAGCTATTTCTTAAATTGTACATATGTTGTTTTTTGTCATACTTAAAGCTACACTTTCTGGTGGACTCCAGGTATACTAAATTACTTGCCACTGCCTTTTGATGAGGGTAAGTTCTATTTATTATCCATATTTTTACTTTATTTTCAAGGAATTTTAGAAATTCCAGAGCCATAATATGGGCTACACAATCATATACTCCCATCATAATACTGGGCAGCTGGACCTAGCATGCTTTTACTTGCTCACAGTGCCCCACAAAGAGGTCAGGGGCATTGTGGGAAATTAAAAGTGTGACTAGATTTTAGCCACCCAGGACTGCTCAGAGCACAAGGCTAGAATTAAGGGGGGACCAGGGCAGACACCAGGGCAGACATCAGCGTGACAAGAGTGCTGAGGTCTTGGTTGCTGCCTGTGACGCGTCTTGCTCCCACCCCGTGTCGTCTCCACTTCACCTGAGACACCCACAAGCTACTTGACAGGACTCTCCACGCCACTAGCACTCAGGACCGCTTCAATCCCCCCTTGTGCTAATGATGTGTGCGAGTGTTTCGGCTTACTGCTGCTCCTCCTATCTCGCCTTTATTCTTCAGGCTCCACAGCCGAGCAACCTAGCTCCCAGTTTCCCATTCTGCTGCCACCATTAATTGTTCTCTCCTCAGACACTCCTCCACAGACCACACCAGTTGTTTGTAAATATAATTTGAATTTATTAACTTAAGTAAATGCGTGTACAAGCTTAATGGTTTCCTCAGTGCAAATGCGTATGGTTACAAGATTCTAAGTGTATTGGTTTCTGTCACTTCTTTATTACAAGGTTCCACTACAGAATCTTAAAACCATCTACTTTTCTCTACTTCACAGAATTCTAACCTACACACTGTATCTCTCACTTTCTTCACATACCATCTCATACCACGTCCTCTCACTCACTTAAATATATATAGATACATTTCTCCAGCTCCTCCCACTCTTACTCAGCCAATCTGCACTCCTCCTCAACCATCCAATCAACACTCAGGCATTCAACCCCCCTTCACAAATTGTAAGTACCTTGAGGCCTACTTATTTCCTGAACCTTATACACAGTATAAACAATAACTTTGTATATTTACATTTACGGCATATAAGGCAGCAGAACATCACACTGCCCAAGAATGCCAGTTGCTGAGGCTAATCCAGAATGCAATATATCCCTGCACTTTAGGCATTAATCACCAGTCAGTCTTCCACCTCTCCATAACAATAACCAAGTGGCCATGCACTGGGACACTCTGCCCTCACCAGCAGCTGTCTAGGCTGGCAGGCAAATGTGAATGTCAGACTGAAAGTTGACATGGCCGTTGTAGTACTTTTCCAAATAATAAATAATGCTATATTTGCACCATCACTAATCTAGCGCTATTAGCACAATATGTCACCAGCACTTTGTCAATAGAGTGGATAACTAGCATTGCTTAAAAAGAAAAAGAGAGAGCAGGTATACATTGCAACACCAGAGAGAGAAACACACAGCCCTCAAGTACTAAGTACTTGTTTCTTTAAAAAAAGAGAGAAAAAGTAAACCTTTATGGAATGGCAGAGCATATATTCAGAGTGCTGGGATTACTTTTCTCAGATGGTGGTTTAATGAATCCTATTTAATGATCCTATTTTGTTAGCTGCCTTGGGTGTTAGAAAAACAGTGTATAAATAAATTCATACTTTTTTTTTGGCTTGGCCAATAAATATTGTTTAGTATTATTTGGGGAGGGGTGTTATTGCGTTCTTTCTGTCTCTTAGGTGCAAATGATTTTGGTTAGGTAAACATTTTAAATGAAGGATGATCAAAGTTCCATGATACATAACACTTATCTGTATATTTTGACGGCTGTCTGTGTGTACACACACACACACAGAGAGAGAGAGAGAGAGAGAGAGAGAGTACATACACATATTAGTTACTGCAAGATGAACTTTCTTTAGCCTTGTCAAGAGATTTACTATTATGTGTTTTACTGTTTTAGTGACATGTCCTGAAAACAGAAGAAAACTAATGGTGAAGAAATTTCATAAGTTTGATGAAGAGATCGACATCCATAATGAATTTTTTCGACCGTATGAGCTCAGCAGTTTTGATGACACCTTTTGTTTGGCAATGACAAATTCAATACGGTATGTGTATTTTTAGTTTTTATAATGTAGCATTTTAATCCAGCTCTTCTCAAAAGTCAAATGAAATTGAATTCTTTATAAGGACACCCCTTGATTAGCATGAATTCTACTTAGCCTCAGAATAGCCTCAGAATGGCATACATATAGGAGAAAATGGGCGTTTCAAATTCTTGAATATTTTTTTTCCTGAATTCTCTGAATTCTGTGCTGAATTCTATAAACATCAGCATGCTCTGCTCCTAGTTTTACAGGATCATTGACATGTGCCCATTTTCTTATATGGTGCATTCAGATGTCAATCCAGATGTGCAAGTACCCACCATGAAGGAGCTGTTTTGAGATGCTCCTCCCTTGGTGGTGCATGGGGGGCACCTTTTCATATGAACCAGCCATAAAGAAGTTAATCTGAAGCTGTGTTCACACATGTGAATTTGGTTAGAGGAAAAACTACTTAATCAATGTATAATATTGCATCTCTGAGAAGGGCAGCCTAAGCAGTTATTCACGTACGTGTGTGTGTGTGAGAGAGAGAGAGAGAGAGAGGGAGAGAGAGAGAAAGAGAGAGAGATTTTTTCATCAAATCAAACTCAATGGGGACACTTTCTAATTTGAATGTAAAAAAAACCCAAGCATAACTTTTATCCAGGTATGTTTTGATTTCACTTGAATTTGTTTTGTCTATTCTTTTTAACTGCCAGTACTTAATTAAATTAGCAACAGAGACATCTTGGTTTAAGTACTACATACATGCTATCAAAAACAGTTTTAGCATGTATAATTTCAACTTCTTTCTGCTTAATTTTTTAATGGAAAATGTGTCTGAACTGACCACTTGTTCCAGTTGGTGAGAAAATATTTTCATGAAGGTAACAGCTTGTTGAATTTGCATATTGACTCTTTCCCCCATTTTCTTTAGAGATTTTATGCCCAAGAATGTTGGCATTGATCCTAGCCCATTTACTGTACGTAAACCGGATGAAACTGGAAAATCTGTTTTGGGGTAAGAAAATCAATGAATTAATGCCCTGTAAGGCATGTTTATTTATTTTAATTTACTTATACAGTACATCAAGTTGCACTAATATTATGCATAATTCTATGAAATCTGTGAATCAATTATGCATATATATTACCCTTGTGAATCAATGTTTTGTACAGTTAGACAGATTTGTGAGGCACAAGGATAAAAGCCTGAAGCGTTAGGTTCTCGATCCATAATCTTGAGTTAAGAAAGCCTTGTCGATTTCAGTAGGCTTCCTGCCAGCAAGACCCAAGGAAACATAGGCAGAGGAGGAGAGCAGAATTCCCCTTTGCTCCTGTTCAGTGAGATTTGTTTTATGCTGTTTCCTTTTCCTCCCTTCTTATTCTCTTCCCTAGGTCAGGCTGAGGCACATCCTGTGGCGGTAGCATAACCTTCTGCTATTGTGCCAGGGATATAGGCGTACATCCATTCTGCTGACTCATTCTTCCCCGAGCTTATCTTCTTCTAATGGGGAGAACAAGACAGTTGGAGGAATTTGGTAATTACAAATCCAGTGTCTTGCAAGCTGTCATCAGAAAAACGAGCCTTCGTTTTCGTTTTTCTGTTGTTCCACTTCCCTTCATATGGTAGGTGATAAGTCTTTGGTCTTGCCAGGAAATGTTTCTTGTATATTTCCATCAAAACCTCAAGCATTTGGGACGGGATTGCACATTGGCTCTGCTGAGATAACACAAATAAGGGCATGTGAGGAGGAAATAACCCTTTCTCACCTGCTACTTTTCGTCTGCAAATCCCTCTGAGGCTGTCTCTCCCACCCCAACTAGGTTTACCTCCTGCCTTTGATACAACTGCAAGGGTTGGGGGAGTGGGTATTTGTAGCAGGAAATTGGCTGGTGAAAGACTAGTTAAGCAGTCCCTCCTATAGATTCCCTCTTGCAAATGTCTCCCTGCTATTCCTGCGTTAATTTTACAGCCCATGTTTGCCTCATTAATGTGTGGTTCTGATCTTATTGTAGAATGTTGGGCCATTCAGCTGAAAATAGTTAGTTTAGCTGTTGAAGCGGTTGTTTGCTCCCGTATCTGTACTGTATAGGAGGAAGATCGGCAAGGCTTCTCTGGCTGTCAAGAAAAGACAGTGTTGATTCCCTGTTTGTGAGCTGCTCTTTGCACACAGTGGCCTGGTTCAGACGACACACTAAACCATGCTGCTTAACCACAAAATGGTTAATGGAATGCGTTAAGGCCAATGCATTCCGTTAACCATTTTGTGGTTAAATAGCATGGTTTAGTGTGTAGTCTGAACCAGGCCTATGTATGAACTAGGTAGTGCTGGGAAAGATGATTTCTGCACATTACTCATTCTAGACGGATTTGTTGTGGGATGTGTAGCAGCAATTGTGTTCACACATGTCCCCCAGTTTCCCCAGTAATTTAAAAGGCTCCAGTGAGTAGTTTACTGAATGCAAATGCACCCAGAGTGTGATCGCTTTCTCCACAGAGAATCCAGTAGTAGCTGCTGGTGTGAACTCTTTCTACAAGAACAGCATATAGACCAATAGTGTATTCTCACATTGGTGTACTTATCACAGCTGCAGTCCAAGTAATGGGGTTTAATGTTGTGCTGAGGCCTCTTTAAACTTGTATTGATTTCCCACTTTTTCTCGGATATTTTTTTTTGTAATGCTACTTTTGTGTCTTTATTATTGGTATGTTCAAACGAGTAAGGCAACTTGTTCTTCTGACTATGTACAAGAAACTGTTCTGAGATCTTTGGTTCTTCCAGTCTGTTCTCATTGATTTTTATTTTATTTTTTACCACTGTTTTCTTTAAAAGAACATCTCGAGTACAGTTTATTTCTTTCATCAGCCTCTAAAAATCCATTTGCTGAGAATACAGTAGTTTTATATTTCTAAGGAGGAGATTACTTAAATGTATGCAAGAGATCAATAAGGCTATCTGTGCTGGGAATCCTAAAGTATAATTTTAAACTTAATGTTTCACAAGCAGTAGAATAGATCAGTTGAATTACTTTCTTTGGAATAGCTCAAAAACTCCAAATTGTTGCTTTTGGAGCCATATTTTCAAAGTATGTTCTGATCCTGGTTTGGAGCCATTAAATTACTTCACTAGTTGGCAATTCATAGTTTTCTATGGCTGGATTGTAAGTATTAATAAATGACTCAGTTCCTCTAACAAAACCTTCCTCTGTTCTTGCATTTATTTGTAGAGTTGTCCCTGATAACCTAAATAGTAAAGCTATTTTAATTGGGAACTTATATCTAAATGTATTTGCACATCAGTTTGAGATGTGGTAGTAGTCCATGTTCAAGTCAAGATGACAGGAAGGCCCAAGTGATTCAGAGGCAGTACATGCCGTAGATTTAGTTGGGAAACAGCAAGTGTGTTACAGAGAACAACCAGTAATTAGAAAACCAAAAAGTCTGGCACATAAATGGAACAAAAAGTAGAATGATATACAATGGCAAAATTCATGGAGCTTTCTTCAAAGATGGATGGTGTAAAATGACTGAGGGTTGGTGCAGACTTTAATGCTCCTCCTCTGTTGAGCTGTGATTATGACAAGTGTTAGCTTTAGCACTGCACGTTCTGTCTCTTTTCCACACACACCCCACCAGTCCTTTCTCTCTTGCTCAAATTTTGCCCAGTGGTCTTAATCATGACCTGGATATATTGTTATCTCTTAGGGCCAGCGATGATGGCAACATTCTCAGTGTCTGAACAATGGTTAAGAGACTGAAAGCAGTCCACGCGTTCAGGTACTCCCTTGCCTGGCCCTCCCTTTTGCATGAAGAATCCTCACCACCAGCAACAGCCTTTACCTTGGCTAAGGGTTAACACAAACCAGGGTTCTTTCCTAACCAGGATTTGCTGAGACTTGTGCTGCCATAAGCCTTACCTGTGGTTACAGTTGGGGTGACAGAACTTGCTAAGAGAGAGGGAGCACACAAAGAGAGGGAGCCTTGTAGCTCCCAATCTCATAACAAAGTGAACCGCCCAGGGAGCTTCGGCTGTTGGGCGGTATAAAAATGCAAATAATACTAATAATACTAATACTAATACCTAGGAAAAGTGTTTGTTTTTTCTCATTTCCAATCCACTGTGTTGTCTCTTGAGGGTAACTATGGTTGAGTCTAGCTGTCTTTTTCTTGAACTCATGATGCATAATTTTCAATTTTCTTTAGGAACAAAAGCAATAGAGAAGAAACAGTGCTGCAGCGTAAAACGGCTGCTAGCGCTCCACCACCACCCAGTGAGGAGGCTGTGTCCAGCAGCTCTGAGGATGATTCTGGGACTGATAAAGAAGACGAGGGGGCTGTGTCTCAGCGTTCAACACCCGTGAAGATGACAGACACAGGAGATAATACCAAAATAACAGAAGTAAGAAATTGAGCTAACATACAAAGAAACACCATCACTCACCCTCCCTCCCTCCCTCCCTCCCTCCCTCTCTCTCTCTCTCTCTCTCTCACACACACACACACACACACACAGAGTAAACTTGTTCTAGTATAATATTTAATATTCGTTGAAGGCTTACTCTGACCATGTACTTGAGGCTTTTGTTGCTCAGCAATAAGAGAAGGTATCACATAGTTTTAAAAAGAAGACAGTGGTTCTTTTAACCGGACCTCAGGAGTAGACACAGCACTTACAAAGCAATTTAATGAAACATTTTGTTTTAATATACCTTGAAGAACTTGATCTGCACCTGTGTTTTAAATAGAACTAGGTAATTCAGCTAGGAGTGAAAAATGGGTTAATAGAGTATTGGCTTAGTACAGAAATATGGCTTAATAAAGCATTTTCAATTGTGAACACTAATTTTGCCAGATGATACTCTTGTGCAGACTTCAGTGCAATTATAATATTTCAATTTCTGGAGATGTTAATGAAGATCTTTAAACACAATAACATTTGGCAGCTTAGCAGTTTATACCAACAGAATCTGGATTTTTAAGATTGTATAAGGGAATGAGCACAGCAGCCAAATGGTAGGAAGAAAACAGGCTACGATACCATTTCTCTTGCAAAAGGTGATTATATGCCAGGAGTCTCTGGCCGGTTTGCCTCCATGATCAATGCTTTAACGTAATGTGCTTGCTGTGGGAGAATTTACTGTGGAGACAGGAATCTTCATGAATTCCAAGGGTTGTAAGGCTAACCCAAACCATTTGTGTCCCCAAGCAGCTGCGCCACAGGATCTTTAATAGTATTGCAGGATTTTTAAGAGTATTGCCAATCTCTTAACAAAGTGCCTTAATGAAGGAAAAGCTACTTTCATTTTCTCATATTACAGCCTGTGCATGTAAAGAGCTGTGCCCCAGAAACCCTTTTAGTCTTGCAAAGGATACTGGGGCACACCTCTCGGATCATACAGTGACAGTGGTTCATCGGACCACACAGTGGACTTACTCGATTTCAGTAGAAACCTTTTGCTTATTATGTACCAAATGAACGTACCTTTAGCTTTTTTGGGAGGGGGACCTACTGGAAGGTATTTCTGCTTACGTGTAGAGCCCCAGAGTTATTTCCCCTCTCCCAAAATTCATTCTGGAGGTTCTCCAATTCCCCTGGAGCTAGTTCATGCCTTCACTCTTGCGTAAACGGGGCCTTTACTGCCACCATTTACCCAGCGGGGGAAAACATTTAATTTCCGGAGCACCATTGTGCTTGGAGAGCAGGTCCTTGAGTCTGCTGCGGGCACCCAGCTGAGCCCAGGGGGTGGGGGTGGGGGTGGCGGATGCAGGGGAGTTCATTGGACTCCTGGACTCAGGCATCTGCAACTTCCCTAGTTGAGGGTGAGAGCTGCAGACAGAGGGTAAAATCCAACACTGCCTGAGCAAACTTTCACTCGCATGACAGTACGTTCCTATTCTCTCCACACCACCAGCCCCAGATCTCCTCTGCAGGGTCCACTGAAACTCTGGAGCAGATTTGAGGAGGGGGAAGAAACTCTGTCCCACTGGCGTAAACTGTTAGTGGAGACTGCCATTGGACACAATAGCCAATAGGGCTTTTTCCCTCCTGAAAAATCACATCTGAGCTCAGTTAGTTCATTGCCGCTGTTTCACTTCTATCTACATGGCTATTCACTTGGCATGATCTCTGGCCTTTTTTTACCCTCTTAAGCACCTGATCTATTCCTGACAGCATAGTGCCAAATTGCTGTGATACATTGCCTAGCTAGCTCACCTTGCCCGCTCTTCACACATAGTAACTGGAGAGAGAGAAAATGAGTCACAGGGAGTTTATGGGAAAATACAGGACAGGAGCATTGTAAGATAATAAAAATTGTTCCAGTAATTTTAAAGAAAAAATGATTATTTTTTTGACAGGGTGAAATTAAAGTACGAAGACTTGTTACATTGCCACATCCACAATTGAATTCTAATGTAACTTTATGGCTAATTTATACTTATTTCACAAATGTGCAATTTCTTTTGAAGCGTAAGAAAATGACCTGAAAGAAATGACATCTATTTTTTTCTATTAAGGACCTATGTTTCCCTTTAATGTTTCCTTCCTAAAATGAAAGTGTATAAAATATCATGAGCTCAGATCATACAGTATGTCTAGAAATCTTTGCAATGTATAGGTTGTTAGTTGCCCTGGACAGGATATAAATCAATGTTTTTGTGGACCCTTCTTCAACTCCCAAAGTGTGTCCCTAATTCTGTACTTTTGTTGGAAACCGGGGAAAGCTCTCTTTCGCTTAGGGCTTGGTGGTCTGCCTTAAAATTTTGGATGGAAGTTAGTCTTTTTGGGAGGGGCTCAGGACAACTATGTGAACAGCTTGTCCAAGTTTCTTGCCAGGAAGGCAGCTTCAAGTGGTCTCTCCTCTTCCCTCCTCCTTAATCTGGGCTTGAATTTTGCTTTTAAATCTGTTAAACAAAGACTGTGGGATATAGCCTTCTGCGACTTACGCACTCGCTCTTATGTTTCTTGCTCTCCCAGTGCATTGCACGTTCATTACGTTGGGCCTCTTCAGCTGGCTGACTATTTAAAGAACCTGTCGGTGGCTGAATATCGTATTGCTTTCTCCAAGGCCAGATGCAATGTTTATTCTATTGAATTACTTCGGGGCAGATATGCTGGTGTCCCTTATCAGGAACGACAGTGCCCCTGTAGGAATATGGAAGTGGAGACGATGGAGCATATCCTTCTGTCCTGTAGCTTTTATAATCAGGCCCGCCATCTTATGATCACCCCATTGTTGAGTAAGCTGTCCAGAAGTTCAGACATATTTTATGTTAAGTTTCTATTGGAAGATAAGTCCTCAAGAATAACTTTGGCTGTTGCTAAATTTCTTACAGTGGCGGCCAGGGTTAGAGCTCTCTGTGTATTAGACGAAAGTTGATAATAGCTCTAACTGTATGATGTTTCGTGTTTGATTCTTGTTTTTTCATGGATCTATGGATCGCAGTAAAGAAGTATGGTATGGTATGGTATGATATAAATCAATAGATGTTAGAATAAAATCAGAGACCTCAACATTGTCATGCAACTGCCATTCCTTTTACTAGAATGTGATATTTTGAAGATCCCACATTCTTACAAGTGGGAACTGCAACAAAACATTGCAGTGTGGAGTGTTCCTGCTCAAAGTTTCAGCCAGCCATACCTTCTTCCAGAATACTCCATTCCATCCCCCCCCCTTTTTTCATTTCTCCCTCTTCCAACAGAAAGCCAGTGTTCCACAGTCACTGAGCATGCCCAGTTCTCATTAGGCTGATTTTGGAGGTCCCTTTAGGAGTTTCCCCCCTCTAAAGTACCATTACATTGAGCCGGCTGATATCTCCCTTATATGGGTGCTGCCCTCAGGTGTGCTTGAGAACGCTGCCCCATTGCAACTGCCAGTCTCTTCCATTTCTGAATGTGGAATGGGGGAGAGGAGCATCTTGTCCTTTACCTCATGCAGCAAAATGCCATCCCTAGTCAATCTTCTCAAACCTGATGTCCTCCAGGTGCTTTGGAATTTGGAACATGGGAAGCTGCCTTATTCTGAGTCAGACCTTTGGTCCATCTAGCCCAGTATTATCAACACTGACTGGCAGCAATGGCTCTCCATGGTTTCAGGCAGAATTCTTTCCTATCCGTACCTGGAAATGCCAGGGATTGAACCTGGAACCTTCTGCGTGTCCAGCATGTGCTCTATAACACTGAGCTATGACCCTTCTTAACTTCCATCAGCCCCATCTGGCATTGCCCATAGTCAGGATTGCTGGGACTTGTAGTCCAAAAAATCTGGAAGGCACCAGGTTGGGGAAGGCTTGTCTAGCCATATATTGCATGGTGCAATATAGTAACTGTTGGCCATTCCACAGGCAAAATGACCTATTACAACCGGCCGCATCTTCTTTGGAAATAAATCTTTAGAGAGTAATTTGAAGCAGACAAGGGGCAAGTGAAACTGATAGTCTGATAGTCTTCCCTTGTTTTTTTCACTGACTCCCCCCCCCCCCCCCGCCAGCTCTTTTCTCCTTGCTGGGTTCCAGACATATGCTTACAAGGGGAACTATCTGGGGGAGAGTGACAGGAGAGGGGGGTCTTAGCAGCAAAAAGCAGCTGCTGGAAAAGGTTTGAGCCCCCCTCTTATTTCTCCATTCCATCATGAACACCCAAGCTGCCTTTTCCTCAGCAGCAGTCTGCTAATACATACGTTTCTGTGTTATATGTAGTCTGACACTGAGAGAGATGTTGGACAGGTGTAGAGTTCAAGGGCCAAGAACATTACAGATTTCTTTAGCTAGAACTCTGATCAATCATTGATTGTGACCTGAGCATTTTTAGGTGATACTCTAGTTTGTCACATGCATATCTTAAAAGTGAGAAAGTAGCTTATATCTGGGTCAATCTAGAGGATGAGATGAAATTCAAAGAAATGCTTCAGTAATATATAGTTGAAAAGGGGGTGAGGTGGAGGTGTATTATACTCATTACGCATGGAATTCCTATTGGGGGAAGAATGCTGTTAAATACTGATGTTTAGCTCTCAGATATATAATCCAATAGCACTTGACAACAGATGATGATGATGATGATGTGTCCCTATCTTTTTCATTTTATTCTTTTGGATGCCACCTTGTGCTTGGGAGAGGCAGGGTATGAACGTTTAAAGAAATTTTGCATTGTCACTAAGATTTATTTTGTTTTGCTTCAGAATGTAGTGCAACCTGTAAAAGATGTATATGGGATTAATCTCTCGGAATCTCCTTCAGAAGATGATCTCAGCATATACACAAGGTAGTATGTACATGAAAAGTAAAAGTGGGCATGTTCCAGACAAAATTATGCATGTTAAAGTCACATTTCTTTCAATAGAGGCATTAACAATGTGATTGTATCTCTCTTTTTAAAGTCGATGGATCTATAAAATATATACCACGTTGTGCAGCAGCCCCTTCCCCACCATTTTTTTAAAAAATATTCTGCTCTACCTTCAAGGAGTTTGGGGTGGTGTACATGATTTCTCCCCCACCCCACCTGCCCGCCCACCCATTTTATATTTAGGTTGAGAGATAGTGACTAGCTCAAGGTCACACAGTAAGCTTCATGACTAAATGGGGATTTGAACCCAGAACTAGCCTAACCCTAGCCAGTACAGCACACTGGCTTTAAGATTTAAATGCAGTGTTGCTGCAGCTAAAGCCTGGGGAAGTGACACAGGGTTCTGCCATCCTTTGCAGATTTCTGTCTCTGCCTGATCTTGCTATTACTGTGCAGACCCATAATAATCCATGGAAGGGTACAGGGGCACATTCTAGCAGGTGTTCTTTTCTTTTACCAACGTGGGATCTTTACGCCTGACCATGTAAGCTGCTTTGCCCACTCAGCAGAGAGGACTAGGTCATTAAGTTTTCATTTAAACCCAGAATATCAAGTGAAGTTGAGGTAGAATCTTTTGAGACTGCTTTTAACTCCTGCGCAGCATTGCATGCAGGTAAGAATCTTTGAGGTCTGCGAGACACATGAGTGAATATAGACCAGGGGTGTTCAACCTCTTTAAGCCCAATTCAATTTCAGAGAGGTTCTTGGGGGATCACACTGCAGTGCTGATTGGGGCCAAAAGCAAAAGGGGGCAGGGGTAAAAGTACAAAAAGCATGTTTTGGCTTGAAGTTCTTATTTTCAGTAACTAAAGCCTTAGGAGGGCATTTCAACTTTTCAGAATGGGGGAGGTGGGGGGGGAGTGCTGCAAAAGCCAGGAACCCACCAAACAAGCAGCAGTCAGGGCAGAGAGGGGTGTGGCCATGTGGGGAACCCTGTAGAGCCAAATTGGGACCCCAGGCTGTCCAGATTTGGCCCTGTAGGCCTAAGGTTCAGCACCTCTGATAGAGACGAGCATTTGTAATATGTGATAAATTTCCACTGTGTGCACGTTATACTTGGGGACCCATTTGTCTCTGTTGTCCTGCTGTACGATAAGGAAAACTTTATCACACTTTCTCCAGTCTTGGACCTAATTTTCTGGCAAGTGGGGCTCCCCCCCCCCACTCCCTGGAGGTCTTCAAGCATAGACTGGACAGCCATCTCTTGGGGAATGTTCTAGGTCTTGATTTCCTGCATCGAAGAAGGTAGTGATTAGCTGGTACATATAGATGGCTCTTTCCAGCTCTCTGATTCTCTGGGGAAGCAGGAGCTGTCCAATAATTCTCCTTATCAGTGCCATAATGTACATCACTATTGAGATGGTTGTTTGTTTCCACTCTTGTGATTCCTTGCTTAAACTTAGACTTTTAGTGAAATTCATAACAAAAGGAAACCTTGAAGGGCCTCAAAGTATCTACATTAAAGTAGATTTAAAAACAAAAAAAAAACCCCAGAACTCCTGCATTACTCACCCACAATATTAGTTTCAAGAAAAATGTGGTGTATGTTCTGGCTGCCCTTAATGGAACTTGATGTCCCTTACTTAAATCTGTATGACTCTTACTAAGTCTGCAAGAGACATGTTATTTTCATCGTTTCAGAAAGTTCTTTTCACCTTGTGCTTTTTCTGCATCTATTCATAGGTTTGTTCAGTTGGGCCAGAGTCAACACAAGCCGGACAAGAGTCACCAACTTCTTTGTTCTAAACACTTCGATGGGGTCATAAATTTGTAAGTACTGGTCATTCTTCCCTGGCTTTTCTACTTGTGTGGTTTCAAAGCCTCTTTCCCCATTTTCTTCTATCCCTCTTTGTGTTTGTAGATTTTAATTAGGCTCTGTAATTTCAAAGATTGCTCTTTTTGTATGTATTTTATAACCAAAGTGGTAAGTAAAACAAATAGCATATGGCCTTGTGGTGTGTGTGTGTGTGTGTGTGTGTGTGTGTGTGTGTGTGTGTGTGTGTAATGGAACCATATTTTACCATTCTTCACCAGTATATACAATACAGAAAAACTCTTTACACAAACTAGTTCTTGGGGAGTTATTTGTTATCATGGCGCATAGCTCTTTCAAAGTGTAGTGCCCTGCTTGTGTGCCTCCCATTGATATTTGGTTGGGTGCTGAAAAACTGGGTTGTAAAATAGGTAGGCCTTTGGATCCAGCAGGGCTCTTCTTATAAGAAGCTTACAATCTAAAATTCCACACAAGGGAAACAATAGAGGAAGTGGGAGGCAGAAATAAATAGAGGAGCAATATGTGGCTGTTTTAGATATAAGTGCTTGGGGTCAGTTGCAGTAGGGTGTGGGGACTAGGGGGATGTGCCATGGAAACAGTGAGTTTTGGAAGGTATTTGAAGGAAATAAAGAGAGGTAGCATCATAGATATTCTGGGAGGCAGTTCTGAGTATATGGAGCGGCAAGAGAGAAAGGGCAGCATCTTTCGAGGAAGCAAGAATCTTTTGGACAGTGGTGGCTGGTGTCCAAGGCCAGCTTTTCACACTGCCAGGGGAGAAGTTCTTTGTCTGTAGGCCTCTCTCCATGCAGCTGTATTACGCTCAATAAAACAGCTGCCTTACAACAAAAGTGGATTTTTAGCCTTGATGCTGGTAAGCTGGTGAAAGGAAAATCATAATAGTGGACATATAATGGCAGCAAGGCCACGGGGAACTTTAAAGGTATGGACAAGGAGCCTGTGCTGGATGTGGGAGCAAACAATAAGTGTGTAGCACAGCCTTTCCCAACCTGTTGCCCTCCAGATGTGTTGGACTACAACTCCCTTCGTTCCCAATCAGCATGGTCACCAGAAACCAGATTGGAGTGGTTGAGAGTGGATTGGAAGAGAGAAAATCAAGAACAGGACAACAGCACGTGCTCTAGGAGTTTGGAGGTGAAGGGAGTGGTAATTAGAGATGAAAGATGGGTCAAATGATTTTATTTATTTGTTTAGGATAGGGAAGACAGGCAGAGGGCTCCTAGTGCTCCAGATTAGATGGCATCATGGAGTTATTCCGTCTTTTCTCCTTAATGGGTTTTCTGCAAAAAGATGGAAGAAGCAGTGGGAAGGCCCGGGAAGGTTACAAGTGGATAACAACAAGGCGCAGACCCCCTGTAAAATTCTGTGAATGGAGCAAGGTGATGGCACAGTAAAAGCCTCGTCTGGGACTGCCCAGTGACCTGATAGCAGGGAAGGGGCTACAGTAGGCAGAAAGGTTTATTATGTGGTGGGGAAGATGGTAACCAGGAAATGGGGGTACATGGAAGAGTTTGGTAAGGAGAGCATATGGTTTCTATTTTATCGTGAAGAAGGAAGCAAAATCTTATTATTCACAAGCATCTTGCTTCCCTGTCTCTCCTGATTGGCTTCTAGTAGGAGTGGCCAAAGTAACCAGAAACTTTGTAAGCTTTGTGTTACATCTGAACCAGGACCCCTGGTTTGTTGTTCCCCTAACAAGCCAGGGTTTGTAGTTGGCTTACAATTCCTGGCTTGATTGGGAATGATAAGACAGGAGTCTTGTTCAGACGTAATGCTAACTTTTTGCCTCCTGTTTAGTTCCTAGTTACTTTAGCCCCTTCTGCTAGCAGGAGGAGCCAAGTGGGAGCAATTGAGTAACATGCTTATGAATGATATGCCCAGATTTTCGAGAATTGTGATTATTGAATGGAGGCAGTGAGCTGTGGCTATGAAGGGCAAATAGTACAGTGGAAGAGCAGGACAAACGTATCAAGTTGATGATGAGATAAATTGCAGGTGGTAATTGCAGATTCCTTGGGGAAAACAGAAGCAGCAGAAGAGCGAACAATGCTTCCAAAAAGGCCACAGGTTCAGTAGGCTGGAGGCCATTGGTTTCTTTTATGAATGTTCCTCCATATTTTTAAAAAACCCAAACATCTCTTATACTTTTTAATTAACTCATCAGGGAAAGGATTACCTTAAAAAACTTTCTTCCTAATATGCTAGTTTTCTAAGTGCAAGGAATTGCATTTCTCCATCTGTAGTCTAAAGGTGGTATAGGCCCAACAAGCCTACTATGTGATTATTCTCGATGTGTAGATCAGCAAGAGAGGCCCTTCCCATTTGTTCACCTGTGAGAGCAGTTAGGTTGGTGATCACACATGACTGGGCCTTCTCTGCAGTGCTCCCACATTTTTGGAACAAGTTGCCATTGGAGGTCTGCCATGCTTTGTCATTGCAGGCTTTTAAGGCCTTGGAAACATTTGTTTTTACGTTGGCCTTCTCTGGATATGACTGCAATGTATACTGGTAGTCTGCAGTGCACATTGCACAGCTTCAGCATTGTACATAAAATATCAAATCAAAGCACAGACTGCTCTTTATTCCTCGGATCCAAAGGATTTAAGAAGTGTTACCATTTTTAAAAAGATGCACATACTCTTCATTTCTATGGTAGTAATGGTTACGGCAAATAGAGATGCAATTTTGGGGGGGAGAAATTGTTCCCAACACACATTCTCAGGAGTCCCCCCCCCCCCTTCGGTTAAAGAGGAAAGCTATACATGCAAAACAATAGTAATAGAGGCAACACAATGTCATTCTTAGGAAGTCTTTCCTCAAATGTAAGGGAAGTGAAGAGAAAATATCTTTTAAGAGAACTGAGGCTGGTTTGAAAGAGGCTTAGCATCCCATGCTGTGTAGCCCAGTTTGCACATCATAATAACCCACAGTTAACAAATTGTGAGAAGATGAACATGAATGAATGTGCATACTGGTTCCTGTGCACCTGCCTGAGCTTGCTGTAATAAACAACCCACCGATGCTGGGATACTACCAGGAGCAGTGAAGGGGAATGAGTGAGTCAACTCAGTGTGGACTAATAATCAACTCAGCGCTGATCCTAATCCACACCACGGTTGATTATTATGCTGTGTGGGGAGCACCCCCTAGATAAACAACTGTCGAGTTGATTATTACCCCAACGTTGACTATCATGTTGTCCGAATGTAGCCAAGTACAGATTTATTTTAAAGCAGTACATATGCTGTAGTTTTTCTTTTTCTTTAGAAGCAGTGCATGGTTGCTATGAGACTAACAAATCAAGTATTCAACACTATTTCATAATAAAACATTCTCCGTGTAATTTAAAATACATTGTTTTCTTGTTATTGACCAACAAAACCAATTGAAGAAAATAAATAAAAGATAGCCAGTGAAAAATAAATAGTCAAGCTGTAAACTAAATTCTTAATTGGAGCAAATGAGGCCCATGCTGTGAAAAGTTCACACTTTTACACGAGCCTTGTTTGTTTCAGAGTTGCTTGTCATGACGTCCGAATCCAGTACGGTAACTTCAGCATAGTTTGTTCACCATGCACAAGCCACTCTGAGAAACTATGGCTTGTGGTTCAGTTCTTGGCAGTGTCTTGTTTTCAGAGTAAAGTTTTGTGATGTGTGAACCTGGCACTATGGCTTGTGCATGGCTTGTGTCAAAAGGCTATGAAGTCACTTGGAAAGTGTGGCAGAAAACCTGACTGCTCTGCTTGCTGCATCAAGGTCTTGCTAGCTGTATGTCAGGCTGGGAACCTCAGCTGCAAACAGGAGAATTGTACAAACTCAGCAGCGAACTGAAATTTTCTAATTTGTGCTCCATTTTTTTTTTTTACTTTCTGAAATTGAAAGGCAAATTTAGTCATACAAAAAATATAGAGAGAGAAAAAACAAGACCAAAAATACACCTTTTCCCTCTGAGGTCTAAAGTTTGAAAATGTGGTGAGGGTGGTATTTGCACTTTTTTACGTTTGTACTTTTTAATGTTTCTTTTCATGTTTGAGGAGATTTACACAAATTTGCATTAACTAGTGTGTATTAGCCACATTGACTAGTACACAATTCTTCTAAACCCCGTGATTCCATCTCACTTTTTGTTCCTGTAATTTTAAGCTTTGGTAAGCACTAGCAGGTCCCTTGGGGAGGAGGATTTAAAATCGTTAGTGACATTCCAGCATAAGCATGGCCCTTGGCCCATCACAGATGTCACTAAAGCATATAAGGTCTATGTCAGTTACTCAGTTTTAAATTACCTTGGGTTGAATCCAGTTGTCATATTTTGAATGAACCCATTGAAATCAATAGGACTAACTTAAGCCCCATTGATTCCAGTGGGATTACTAAGTCTGGCTCCCTTGTGTATTGTTAGGAAATGAAATCATTTGAGCCTGTACAGTTGATCTCTACAGGAACAGATTTCTCACCTGGATTTCTGCCTTAAGTTCCCTTTGTACATTATTCCTCTTGAGTTTAATGATGGTTTCATTTATTTATTTTTTCTTTTTTGCAGAACTCACATCTCTGCTTTCTCTCAAGACAATATTTATGAAGTTCAGCCTCCTAAAGTAGACAGGAAATCTATTGAGATCTTTCATGCTCACATCCAGGCTGGCAAAGGAATCATGCAGCCATTGGGAAAAGATGACATTCTCCTGTACCGGGAATACATTAGAAACAGATACATGTAAAAAAATATATGCTTGTGTTCAACTCCTCTGAGCACCACATCATGGAGTCCCCAAAAATGTATTGAAGGAGAAGTCAGTGGAAAAGCACCACGGATGTTCTTACATGTACTTTCCCACCCCCTCACTATAATGGATGGCATATGCCAGCTTTTCCCTACCTGGCACTGTCCAGATGTGTTGGGCTAAAACACATAATTCCCAGCTGTTGGCCATGCTGCCTGGGAATGATGGGAGTTGCAGTTCAGCACATCTGGGGGTGCCATCTTGGGGGAGGCTGGCATAATCTAGCATGGTTTTGCAGTGCAGGATAGGAATTATTTTTCCTTTTTTTGAGAGTTAAATGTGAAAATAAATACACAAAAAACAAAAGCACCTTCCACCCTTTCAGAAGCAAGAGAGAGAGTACATATTGATAACATTTGTAAATTGTTGACATTAGTTGTGTCCTCTTCAATTATGTATGTTGTCTGGCTCAAGTTATGTGGACATCAAAGCAAATGGAAATGCATCCAATACACACTGCCAGTGGAGTGGTTGCAAACTGCTGTTCTACGCAACTGAAATTTTTGGCCGTTGTTGAGTTTGTCTAAGTGGTGTTTGTTATGTGACCACAAATAATGTATCTTTCGGTCAGCGTGCTTTTGAAGAAGATATGAGTTATAAGACGATTTCATCCAAGATGCTCGTTGGGACCATTTTTTAGAAATCTATCTAGTGAATGTTTCTCAATAGCAAGAAGTGAAGAAAAGGTTAAATACTTATGCTGAGAACTGAATCTGCACTTGTCTCTTGCTCCATACCTCCCTCTCTCTCTCTCTCTCTCTCTCTCTCTCTCTCTCTCTCTCTCTCTCTCTCTCTCTCGTTGCTGTGGGCAGAGTCCCAGCGGCACCTCTAGAAACTTTATTGTGTGCTGCAAAGTAATTTCTAAAACTTCCCTGTTGGAGCAGAGTGTCATTAAAAATGTATTTGATAAAGTAGTGGTGTGTTTTATGATCAGGTAATAAAGAGAGGAACATGCCATGGCTTGAAACACGTGGAGTCCTGAATTTTTGTATGTAAAGCTACAGTTCTGGAGCAGGAGTACTCTCTTGCAAGCAATTGTAAATTAAATGAAAAGTACTGTTGGATCCAGGAATAATGGAATGCTATTGACTGATTGGTAAGAAATCCAGTTTCCCCCCCATAGGTATCCTGTTTTTTGGCGCACAGTCTGCATTGGATTTGGGTTGCCTCTTGTTTACAGGTGTCTTGTTTTGACATTGAGCAGTCACCTTCCAGGCTTAACTCAAATTGGTCATAATCCCAGAAACAGCAATTTACACCTGGGAAATCTCTTTCTTCTCAGGAGGTTTTCTTTTGCTAACTAGAACCTTCATTGTCATAAGAATGAGCTTTTCTTTAAATGGCATTGCTAGAAGAAAACACAATGAGTTGTGGAGCCACAGGGACTTACTGCAGCAGCATCAGTACTTAGAGGCACAAAAAAGCTAGTCAGAGGACTGACCAGAATCCTCTGCTGACCATTATTAAACAAGGGCCACCAGGCCTGGCCTTTTGGCAAGCAGCCACCTGCCTAGTGTTCACTAATGGCCAAGCAAGTAGCCATGTGTTCAATGACAAATAATCAGCCAGTCAGCCTGGTAGCCACATGCTCAGTGGGAAGCAGCTGAAGTGAGGCTAGCAAAAGTTACCTTGCACAAGCAGCTGGCCTGGCAAAGACTTTCCAGTGGCCACATCACAGAACTCTTTAGAATCCTGGCTTAGCGTTCACAAGCAAGTGTGCTTATGCATGCTATCAGATCATTCCTAACTGGCTTTTCCTATAAGCAGGAATTGAACTAACCAGGAACTCGCCAGGGCAAAAAGTTTAGCACAGCATCTGAACCTGGAGCTTGACTTGTAGATCCTCTCATAAGCCTGAATCTACTAATCCTGGCACTAAACTTTGGCTTGTAGAAGCAACATGCCAGGAGTCCCAGTTTGGATGTGGCAATAAGTTTTGTTGCCCTTTTAAGTTCCTGATTAATTTAACTGCTCCCATTTGCAGGAGGAGCGAAGCAGGAGCAATTGGAGGGCATTCATTCATACACTTCCTCATAAATAAGGATTTTGTGTGAACATGGCCAATGTGCGGTATTCTATTTTACACACATTCCACTACATTTATGGTTTTTCAAACCTAAGTTAAATTTAATTGCCCATCTTAAAGATTCCAAATCTTACCATGAATTCCATTTAGAGTATTACTTTTGCAAGTGTTTTATCATTTTTGTAGAGTATATAGAAGCACTTTACATTTTTTTAAAAAAGCTAGCATTACTCAGCAAACATTTGCTTTGTAAAGAGCAAGAAATACCACTTTTTAGGAGCACATATGCTCTGATACATTCCTATCTAAGGTCACAATTTCTCTTTACAATTGTGTCTAGTTTTAACAGACTCAAGATACAAATTCCATTTGTATGGGAGTGATTATCTATTAATGGATGGAAAAAGATCTTCTATGTGCAACTTTTTTCCTCCACTGTACTTGCTTTAATGTAGTACATTAATGTTCTTTCTATATTTGTGATAAATGCTGTTTAAAGTTTAAAATTATTGATTAATATATGTGATTCACTTCTAACAGCTAATCTTATTTGTGCCTGTAGATAATTTAATAGATTTACCAGTGCCCTCCCCCCAAATAAACTGTAACAGGTAGCATACTGAATAAAACTAAAGTGTATAAGTGCTTCTTTATTATTGAAATAGCAGTCTTCGGAAAGAAAAAAGTATTTTCCCAGTTTAATTCTGTGTTGAAAACTTCACTGCAGTGTGGGTGATATGCTATGTTTCTAAAACATGGTTTGAAGGCTTATGTGTGTGTGTGTTAGGCTATAATACTAAGCACACTTGAAATCAGTGACTTCCATGTGGTGGTAGCAGCTCAGAGTCATGTATTTTAGGGCCTTCCTATTCTTTTCTCTGAAATGAAGAGTATTTTCCCATCATGTGCATCAAGATTTCCTTCACATAGAAGATCATGGGAAATACACCAACGTGCAGCATTTAAGTCAGGCTTAGAGACCTCTAGTTGGAGAAGGTTGGACTAGAGCATTTAAAATCATGGGCATAATCTTTATGTTTTCTTGATAAGGCTATTTTAAAGTATTTTATGCTTGGTGGAAGCCAATTCTATATTCAGTCTGATAGGCAGGATATTGTCATCACAGGTGGACTTTGTTTAAGAACAGCCATGCAGGATCAGACCAAGAATCCATCTAGTCCAGCATTCTGTTCACACAGTGGCCAACCAGCTGTCGATGGCAGACCCACAAGCTGGGCATGAGTGCAACAGCACCCTCCTGTCCATGTTTCCCAGCAACTGGAGTACATAGGCTTACTACCTCTGATACTGGAGGTTGAATAAAGGCTTGCTATCTCTGATACTGGAGGTACCACATAGCCATCAGGATTAATAGCCATTGATAGCCTTCTCCTCCAGGAATTCATCTAACCCTCTTTTAAAGCCATCCAAATTGCTGTCCATTACTACATCTTGTGGTAGCACATTCCACAGTGTTAACTATGGGCTATGTGAAGAAAAACTTCCTTTACCTGTCCTGAATCTCCCACTCATTACCTTCATGGGATGACCCGGATTTTAGTATAATAAGAGAGGGAGAAAGATTTCTCCCTGTCCACATTCTCCACACCATGCATAATTTTGTACACATCTAATGTCTCCCCTTAGCCTCCTTTTTTCCAGGCTAAACAGTCACAGCTGTTGTAACCTTTCCTCATACGGGAGATGCTCCAGTTTCTTGATAATTTTAGTTGCCTTTTTCTACACTTTTACCAGCTCTACAATACCTTTGTTTAGGCGTGGTGACTGGAACTGTATACAGTATACTAAGTGGAGTTGCATCATAGCTTTATATTAGGACAGTATGATATTGACATTTTCCATAAGGAATTACTGTAATGTGCATAGATTCCAGTGATTTTGCATTCAAAATAAAGTCTACAGAGCAGTTTTGTTCAATAAGTGAAAGATGGTGTTTTTTCTGCCATGAATATTATACTCTCTCTCTCTCTCTCTCTCTCTCTTTCTCTCTCTCTCTCTCTCTCTCTCTCTCTCTCACACACACACACACACACACACACACACACACACACACACACACACAGAGAGAGAGAGAGAGAGAGATTGTCTCTGTGTGTGCTTCAAATTACAATAAATACTTCCTACATTGGGGATTTCTGTGTGGGAAAATGTAATATGTGTATTGGCCTTGAAAGAGCCCTCTGAACTCTCGTGATGGCAGTATAGTAGTCAAACTGATAAAGTTGGAAAATACGCCAGTAGAAATAGGGGGATTTATAGGAACAGCTTTGTTGTAGTCAAATACAGTGCTTTCAGAATACTGTACGGTATTTAAAAGTTTGTCATATGGGGTTCAAAGGTCCTAGGAACCTATTGGTGTGTGTTCACCATTTTCCCACCACTGGCCAGTTCTAGTTCTACTTACTAAGCAGCAGTTCTGCATAAAGGCGCTTTTTTCCCTTTTAAATACTTTATGACTTCCCTGAAGTCACATGAATTTTCATTGGGCACTACAGTAGTTATTGTTCTCTAAATCACAAGAGGCTACACTGTTAATCAGTTTGTTCTCTTCCTCTGCCTACATTGAGCTTTTTTTTGTGGCTCTCTGACCTGGATTGGGTAGCCAACATGGATCCCCCCCCACTCTACTCCCTTTAATTAATATGTGTAAACTGGTTAATAGCCCTATAAATTAAAAGGTTACACAATACACTGCCAACTACATTGCCAGGATTCAACCATTTTTGTCTGTCTCTTCTGCCAAGACTCTCGTTCACGCACTGGTTATCTCTCGGTTGGACTACTGCAACCTTCTTCTCTCTGGCCTTCCCTCGTTTCACATCAGTCCGCTGGTCTCTGTCCACCACTCTGCCGCTAAGATCATCTTCTTGGCCCGCCGCTCTGGCTATGTCTCTCCACTTCTGAAATCTCTTCATTGGCTTCCAATTCACTCCAGAATCCAATATAAACTTCTCCTGCTGACCTTCAAAGCTCTTCACGGTCTAGCTCCTGCCTATCTCTCCTCTCTCATCTCACACTATTGCCCCGCTCGTGCTCTCCGCTCCTCTGATGCCATGCTTCTCGCCTGCCCAAGGACCTCCACTTCCCTTACTCGGCTTCGTCTTTTTTCTTCTGCTGCCCCTTACGCCTGGAACGCTCTTCCAGAACACTTGAGAACTACCAACTCAATCACAGCTTTTAAAACAGCTAAAAACTTTTCTGTTTCCTATAGCTTTTAAATATTGAGTTTGTTCTGACTCTATACTGTTAGCCTCACCCTACCCGGTGCCTGTTTACACTTCCCTGTGCCTGTTTGCATTCTCTTTCCCTCCTTATTGTTTACTACAACTTTATTAGATTGTAAGCCTATGCGGCAGGGTCTTGCTATTTACTGTGTAATCTGTACAGCACCATGTACATTGATGGTGCTATATAAATAAATAATAATAATAATAATTTTACTATCCTTTTAAAAATAGATGCTTTATGATGTTCATTAATGTTGCGTGTTCACATGATGGTGTTTTTCATGGTTAACATGTCGTCTGAACCTGGACTGGTTTTGTAAGGGTGGGTTGTTATTCCCAAACAACCCAGCCTGATAACCCATGATTTGCTGTGTGTTTACTCACAATGGGTTAGAGTGTCATCTGATCTTGGACGTGGCAAACCATCATGGGTAAAGGGCAGCCCCTGCTGCTCATCCTGAGTGTGGCCACAATCACTTTTCATGATTGCGGCCAAGCTGCTGCTAATGCCCCTGTCCCCGTGCCAGCAGCAAACCCTCCAAAGTGCCAAATTGGCACTTTGGAGGGGCTATTGCTGCCCCTGCCCAGCTCTACCAAATCCCCCTGTCCCTGCTCTATTATCAGATCTCCTGATCATCCTGTACTCACTGACCCCCCTTTGATTTGTAATCCTCCAGAGCTTTCAGATTACAGCTCCCTACATCCTTTGCCATTAATTATGCTGGCTGAGGGTGATGGGAATTGTGGCCCTCCAGATGTTTGGCTTACACATTGCCCATGCCTGTCTTGGTGCAATGTCCTCTCTGTCTACAATTTTATTATTTTTGCATAGCCACTATTCAAAGGATGTGGTGAATGAATGATTGTCTATAACCTTATGCAAGTGTACGTCTTGCACAATGAGATGGCCTGCAGGGACACACTAGCTAGCTCCACAACCTCTGTCACATCTCCATCACCTGGCCCCATCACCCTCCATGTTTTGGAGGTCAAACATCTGCTGCTGTCCTCATAGAGTTAGATGATGCAAAGAGAGCCTATGTAAATATAGCTCTTTCCCCAGTGGATACATTCACCCTGTGGAGGCACTGAAGCAGTTGACAGGGATGCAATGGAAGGAGTAGAGCTAGGTAGTGCATCCCTACTTTCCTCCTCATGTGAGGAGAAGAATACTTGAATAGAAGAAATGTATTTTGGTGTTCTTTTTTCTTTTTAAACGATGTTAACTAAAGTTTTAGACTATGCTCTGTAGTATTTGTGATCTGAACTAACTGTGCTTCCCAAATTCAGGGTTAATGTGTACTATGTCCCTCTAAGACAGTTCTTTAGATCTTGTAGATTTTCACGAAACGTTCCCAAATTCAGGACATCTGGATTTTCTGTTACAGAATGGTGGCCTCTTAATGACATAGTACAGAAGATGGAAGCTATTGTGCTTAATTTTTTACATGATTTATCCCAATACCTGCAGCAGATTACTGTTTATTTTAAAAATAAATGAATCCATTGAGAGTGCTGGTAAGGCATCACTAGCCACTATTTTCCTCAGGGAAAGTGTTACCTGGTTGTTTAGTCTGTAGAGTTATCAAATGATTTCTTTGCTAATTATACCACTTGCGGGGGCCCATATCTACTTTTGGAAACCTTTTGCTTGGCCTGTTGAAAGACCTGGTGAGCATCATCACATGAGGGCAAATCGCGTTTGCTTACCGTCGCTTCTCCACCCACACATTTGTCCCTCATTACTTCCTTTTTTGAAAGAGGAAGTGAACAATGTGCACGTGGCCCATTCAGTGGGCCACTTTGATCACGCTGCTTCTCCTACACATAGCAGGAAATAGCGGCAATGTCTGTCTTTAAAATAAGTCTGACTTACTGAGGTGGGTTTTTTGTGGCACAAAGAAGGCTAGAAGGGGTGGGAGGCGTGCGGGAAGTGTGTGGGGGCAGATAATGTCGTGAGAGGGGCCCACGAAAATCCATGAGTGCCCAGTAACGAGCGTGCAATAAATTGCTCATCTGATGGAGCTCTTGGTCTTTAACCTAGATCCCAAATGCACCCTGCTCTGATAAAACTGCAGTCTGAGTGGCTGTGGCTGAGCTGTATGTTGCCCGGAGTCCTGGACTGTATATCAGACCTCCCTTTGCCTTGGTTGTATTCAGCAGGGCTTCCTGGCTTCCTCTCCACTGCTATCACCAGTGGTCCCTGAGAACCATTTCTGGGGTCAGCAGATGCTTACACAAGCTGCCTTTCTTCCCAATCAGATTCACTTCCCTTTCCAAACCCTTCATGCCATATCCCAGGCTTTTCCTAAGGGTCCCCTCAACCCGCAAGCCAATGTTTGAAGGGGAACAGTGTGGAGGAGGGGTAGGACAACACTTCCTTGAACTGTTTTCTGTGCACAACTATTGGATCCGTTACTAGGCACTGCCAGTTGCAAAACCCTCAGCCCTCTCAGAGGAAAAACTGAATGGGACAGCTGAATGTTGTATGATAGAGGGGGAATACACATTCATCCAATAATCTCCAGATTTCTGTAGTGCTCACAAACCTGTGGGACCTGTTTAACAAGAGACAGCAGTACCACATAGTGGAGGCTGGTGGCTCCAATGTCAGTGGGGTGGTGAATCTGCCCCAGGTTTCAGTCAAAACTCTAAAGGAGTTATCCAAGCTGCTTCACACTGTGGATCATTCCTTTAGAGTTTTAGCTGGTTCTGGCTGAAACTGGGAATGGATTCACCACCCCATTGACATCAGAGCCACCGGTTTCCACTGGCAGCATAAAAGAAATTAGTTCAAACACCACTAGAAACAATGCCACCTCTCTCTTAAAAACTATTTTCTATTTTAAAAAGGGATCTGGGGGGATATGGGAAATTACAGGCTGGTTAGCTAGACATCTGTTCCAGGTGAATTGGTTGAAAAAAAATATTATAGACAAAATTAGTAAGCATATAGAAGGGCAGGTCCTGCTGAAGAAGAACCAACACAGCTTCTGCAAAGGCAAGTCCTGTCTCACTAATCTACTAGAATTCTTTGAAAGTATCAACAAACAGGTGGATGGGTGATCCGGTGGACGTTGTTTGCTTGGACTTTCAAAAGGTTTTTGATAAAGCCCCTTCTCCAAAGACTCCTGAACAAACTTAGCAGTCATGGAATAAGAGGAGAGGTCCTCTTATTGATCAGTAACTGGTTAAAGAACAGAAAGCAGAGAGTAGGAATAAATGGTCAATTCTCTCAATGGAGGGAAGTAATTAGTGGGGTCCCACAGGGATCGGTATTGGGACCAATTCTTTTCAACTTGTTTATAAACGATCTGGAATTAGGAGTGAGCAGTGAAATGGCCAAGTTTGGCTTTAAAAGGGGGTTGGATAGATTCCTGGAGGAGAAGACTATCAATGGCTACTAGCACTGATGGTTATATGCTCCCTCCAGTATCTGAGGTAGTAAACCTGTGTGAACTAGTTGCTGGGGAACATGGGTGGGAGGGTGCTGTTGCACCATGTCCTGCTTTGTTGGTCCCTGGTCGACAGCTGGTTGGCCACTGAGTGAACAGAGTGCTGGACTCGATGGACCCTCGGTCTGACCCAGCAGGGAACTTCTTAAGTTCTTATTTCCATTGAGGGAGAGGAGTCTGAGTGAATAATTTGAGGAATGAGATACATCACATCTGTTATATACTGTTTTTACTCTTGTTGTCTGAAGCAATGAGAATTTTGAAACTGTAATCAGCCCTGAAAAGAAAAGAAAAGAAAAAACCCAGACTGTGCTGAGAGAAGTGGAAAGTGGCTGCACATTTGTAATCCCATCTAGTGACAATCTAAATAATAATAATAATAATAATAATAATAATAATAATAATAATAATAATAATAAGGCAAAAGCTGCCACTGTTATGAGTGCTCTTTCAAATTAGAGGAAATAAGTATATTTCTGTGGCAAGACATTCCTGAACAAATGATTGTATAAAATGAACTCTCATAGCTACAACTATTAATATTTGGCAGTTGCCTGCATTATAGATCTCAAGTCTTTATAGCTGAGGGTTGGGGAGGATTAAAGCCATTAATCTGTCTCGTAAAATCAGCCAAAATGTTCAGAACAGCCATGAAAACCAATGGCATATTTTAACATGATTAAATTCTCTTGAAGGAACATACAATCTTCATTACCTTACTTGACCCAAGTTTTTAAAATAACATTTAAATTTCATTTTCTTGATTTGTCAGCCTGGGAAAGCATGACGTGATAATGTAATAAATCCAGAACAGAAACGGGATGTACCTAGTCCTAATCAGCCAGCAATGGTCAGGGGTTCAAAAGAATAATAGCCGACTATATGACACGTTTCTACATGTTCATTTGTGGTGTGTATATATGCATTGCAATTGCCTTTCTTTGCTGAGATTCGCTACACAACAAATTTGGTTCTAATTAGGCTACCTGTCATCTGTTCACTGTCACATTCTAAATTTTATTGTGTACTTTGTTGATAACAGCGGTCAATGTTTTCATCATGCAACTAATCTCTCATCATGAAAATGTGCACCATGTTACTTCCTTGCATAATTCAAAAATATTCTTAAGATTTCTTTTTCCTTAACAGAAAACTGCATTAATATAACCCTGTCCACCCCCCCGCCCCGAGCATAGTTAAAGAAACCAGTTTCTATGTAGGCGCAAATTGAATGTTTGGAGTGCAGAGAGATAGGTAAACTTGACATTAGGGTGTACATTTGGGACTTGCAGCCAAGTGTTGCAGTGTATGATATATCAGTGGCCAGTATTTTGTTGGTATTATATAAATGTAAAGATCAGTTTATTCCAGAATGGTCACCCTTAATAATAGTGTTTTATCATAACCATCTCTTCAGTTTCAATTATTCCAGATCTCAGATTACTTGAAAGATACTAATCCAATGTTCCAAGAGATGGTTGATAAAATTGAAAGATTAGCTTCCAGGTCTGCTTGCACAATGGGAAATCTGCTCATGCAATGGGTGAGGGGCTAGATGGACCAATGGTCTGACTCAGTATAAGGCAGCTTTCTATGTTCCTATGATGGGACTTCCATGTCCTCTCCTTACCCCTGCAGCCTCCTATGCATGCCCCAAATCTGCTCAGGGGTCCCCCAACCCTTGAGAAAATTTAAGGGGTGCACAGGGGGCTGCAGGGAGGAAATTTATTCCATCAGCTGCTCCCTTCCACTGGTGGAACACCATTAGATATACAACCCAATGTGTATATATTAAACAGGATTTCAGGATTTCAAAATCAGGAATATTATAAATCACCAATTTAAAAATATAGAGAGAGCCACGCAACTAATTAAAATCTCCTAGGTTTAAAGGGATGATGAGTAATTGGTAACGACTTATCAATCCTTTTAAGCTGTAATTGTAAATCTAGGCATTAAGAGATTCAGTTTAGTTATAAATGGGAAATACATCTGCAAGAAATCATTACAAAGGAGAAATGGTCCTGGGTATGGAATAATGTATGTAATATAATCAGCATAATGTTTAAAGTTTCTTCGAACTTCGGTTCTGTTGGTATTTAACTCCTGTGCATCTGAAACATGTTGTTGCTGGAAGTGTCAGATATCTAAACTGGACCATTTACATATGTTTTGGAGTTGTTCAATTTTTACAACATTTCAGGAAGAAGTTTTAGAAAGTACAAAACTAGCTGGCTATATAACCCCTAGTTCTCCAAAAACAGGACACTTCAGATGTTTAAAAGATCTTCGTTCTCCTGTAAGATGACTTAGGACGGAAAACCTGTTTGCTGACTGCTGCAAGGCTGTACATCATTTCATCACGGAAATCATGCCAGATGCCATTTGTGCTTGAGTGGTAGAAACAAATCTGGATGGTTGCACTTTTGACTGAAGTTACTTAATGTGTAAATGGGGGAAAGAGGTAATTAAAGGACACATTTGTAGGATGTTGGGTTGCATGAATTTCTCATTGGAATCTAACCCATTATGGTTATGTTCAGATCTATTTCCCACAGATCTATTTTATTCCCGCTTTTGTAATGTTTATATTGGTGTATAATAAAAATTAATGAAAATATAAACTACCTTTGTTTTCCCCACAGTCATAATTTTAAGCAGACTGAAGATAAGAATTATTATATCTTGGACTAGACCCTGTGATCTTGCTAGCACAGCTTTCTGCCTCATAACAATGGATAGAGAAGATACCTGAAGAAGGTGCAGAAGCTGGATACAATGGCAGTATCTCTCCCTGTTTGTTGATGCCCTGTCTCTTGTACAGCCACTCACACCACCTTGGCATGACAACACCCATCCTGTGGCACTGTTGCCTGCCAATGTAAGTGACTGGTTTTGCCACACATCCTTGTTCACATGGAAATACAGCTTGATCAACACAGTTCTAAAGAGGCCTTTAACCAGAGATATGGTGCACATAGTGTGGATTCATACATTATGCTCTTACAAATGGGTAATAGCTACTTCTAAATAGACGAAATTAGTTCAAACACTCATTCAAAGTCCAAAAGCATAGACTTCAGTGATACAGAAGTACGTTTGCTACAAAAGAGGAAAAATCGCTTGGTCAGTCTACCCACCCCCTAACACATAGGCTAGTATATTTTTTCTAACAGGCTAAACGAAGAGACAGAGAAAGATGAAGAGTGAGGAAACTTGTATTTGCCAAATAAGATGGGGAAGATGGCACTTCGGAAACGGCTGAGGATGGGATTGGAAGTCTATGCAACCAAAGAAGCTCAGGTAGCAGCAGCGATGGGAACTGTGAAGTTTGAAATGGATATATTAAACAGGAATGGAAACGTATTAGAACAGGCATTCTGAATTATGTGGCTTTATTGGAAGGGGAACCCAAAGGACTTCACTTCCTAGTTGGTTGCCAAAGTTAGAAAAAAGCTGTGGGTAGGATGGGTTAAAATAAAGGGCACAATATTTATTTATTTATTTATTTATTACATTTTTATACCGCCCAATAGCCGAAGCTCTCTGGGCGGTTCACAAGCTCTCTGGGCAAACAATAGTTTGGTTCTGTCAGAATAAAAAATTCAGGAAGGTTCCTGGATTCATTTACATCTAGCTTAGCTATTTTGAGTACCAAAGCTCAATATTCAAAGCAAAAGGGTGTCCTCAGGGGTGCTCAAGTAGCACTTGATCTTGCTGACTCTTCCAGAAGGTGGAGACGGGTCAGGATGGAGATGGGTCATTTTCCCCACAGGTCTTCGGATTGGCTGATTCAAAAGTATCCGTGTGGGTTAGTCATATGGGTGGTGGCATGACAATCAGGCAGGCATTTCCATGTTTCTGAAGTTACGGAGAACAAATCCCCTAAATCTAATTGCAGAAGCAAGTATATTCTGTGCTCTTACGCTTTTCTGAAGATTCCAAAGCCTTAACAACAATGTTGGCAGTTTTTCAGTCTGTGCTTTTGGCTTCTTTTTAAGAGACCCTGAGCGTCATCAGATGAGCGTTTTATAGCATGCTTGTTACTGCCCACACATGGTTTTTCGCGGGTCCTTTTGATGGTGATGAACTCCATCACACCTACTTCTCCTCCCCCCTGCTTTGAATCTGCGTTTCCCCCCTCCATTTCCTTAGTGAGTCTAGCACTGGGCACTTTCACATCTGTGCATTGTTGAGTTATTTCAGCTCATGTATCTTTTTACCTGTATCACTACTGTGCCAGCAAAATCTCCCACCCTGCCCCCAAGTTTTCCTTCCCCCTGATTGAGTGATATATATATATATATATATATATATATATATATATATATATATATATATCTATCTGCACAAATACAGTAGTATGGCAGCCTGAAACTGCGCAATTATGGTAAAACAACACACTATGCTTTCCCCTTAGATTATATTAAGCAATGTAAGTGAAGAGAAAGTATTGCAATTAGTTTTTGGAGAAGTTTATGGTCAATGTTGGTATGGCAATGGGAAACCGACATTGTTCTGGTCAGGAAACCCAGACATGCCTACTCAGGAGTAAGACAGAGTTGAATGGGACCAAGTCTGGGCACAGGCGGCGGCTTCGCTCACTTTCTCCCTCCCACTTAATGGTTGAGCAGTTGAGTGGAGAACTGCCCCACCCTCTTCTTTTGCCAGCGAGATCGCCCTTCAACACATACGCCCCCAGCAAATAATGGGATGGTCCTATATACTGTAGTGCAAGGACAACAATACACAAGATGGAGGAGTGGCTTTATTGTGCACAGAGGGGGGGAAATGGGACTTTCCCTGCTCCAAAATAAGATGGAAAGGGGAGGGGAAGAGGCAAGATGAGAGCAGGACAGGGACGACATCATGTGAGTACCGCCCTGCAAAAAAACATACCAGGCATGGTGAGAGTTCGATAAATCACTGGTGTGATAGAGCTCGACATCCACTTCCCATGTGTCTCCCACTCCTTCAGGCTGTCTTCCCATCATAGAATAAGACCTTGGTAAGTCCGACTTATTTTTAGAAGCAAAACTTGCCACAATCTCCTACTGTGTGCAGGAGAAGCAGCACAATAAAAATGCCCACTGGATGGGCCACGTGGTCTTTTTTTACTTCCTCTTTCTCCTCCATGACAAAGAGGAAGTATTGTGTAACAGAAGCGGAGTGGGGGGACAAGTGACAGCAGGGAACCATGATTCCCCCCATCTGATGAAGCCCCCTTTCTCTTGGTTATCTTTTGTTTGTGGTGCAATGTCAATGTTCAAATATTTCTTCATAAGGCTGAGTCTAGTTTTTGAATTGTGTTAGTTACTCAACTGGACCAGAACCAACCAACCAAATCTCAAACAGATGGATGGTCCACAATATTAATGCCATGAGTGAAGCATACAAAAAATGAGCAACCACCTTGCATTCTCCAGATTGCCAGCTTCCACTGTAGACCAGGAGTGGGCAGAAGGTAGTTCTCAAGATGTTTTGGATTTCATCTTCAGAACCTCCTGCCAGCATGGTCAATGGTAAGGAATGCTGGGTGTTGAAGTCCAAAACATCTGTCAATCTACTTTCTGCCCACCCTGCTCCAGATTTGTACACTAATACATTCAGATTTATTCTGTAGCAAAAATATTACTGTTACTTTGTTAGGCAAATTTTAAAATAAGAATTCAAAAAATGGGAATTGATCCAATTCTCCCTTTCATCTGTAAATACGCACCAGTGTGAAACATGTTGTGGTATTTCTCCACCGCACTGACGCGATAAATTCTGGCTCAGTAATTTTGTGCAAATACTCTTTGAATAAATAATGGAAAGCTTTAATTGTATAATGCCTGTGAAACTGGGGGTGCTTATTTCTCATTTATTTAAAGTACTTAAATCCAACCTTTCAATTTACATCTTCAATTTGCAAGGTAGTTTACAAAAAATAGACATAAAACACAGAGTGGAAACCAATGCAAGAATAAATCAGAATAATAAATGGCAAAAGGAGAATAAAATAAGATAAAACAGCAGTAACATTCAATAACATAAAAATTTCAGAAGCAGCAATAAAACACCATCCCCACTCACTCTGGAGAAAATAATTGTTTTTTACCTAGTGTCTAAATCTAAACAAGGTTGGCACCAGACAAATTTCTCTGGGGAGAAAAACAATAACAAAGAACCCTGAGACACATTAAAGACTAATAAGATTTATTACACTGTAAGCTTATGTGATGCATGAAACATTGTCCTTGGTTTGCAGGATACTGAAGGGAGGGGAATGATAAACAGTGGAGTCAAGTGGCAATGAAATGCAAAAAGTAGACTGCAAAAATCCAAATGGTACAGTGTTTCTTGGAGAGAGCATGAAAAGTCTTTCACCATAGAGGTTTCCTAAAAAGGGTATGCTCATCCACCTACAGTTTTTGTGGGCATTTGTTATGAAAATGACATGCAGCATAGAAGTGGCCCTAGTTAAGAAACATGCAAAATTTCCAAAGGGTTGGTGCAGCTTGTGCGCACGTGTGTGTGTGTAAGAGGAGTATTCCTTTTTTGAGTAGTAGGGTGGAGTGATTCATTTTCCCTCCCCGCCCCCTAGGTTTTTTTGGCAATTTGTGTGAAAATATGTCATAGAGGTGTCCTTTGCCAAGAAACCTGCCCAATTTCAGAAAGATAGGTACAGTGGGTAGGGAGTTGTGATGAATGAAAAACACTTTAACATATTTTGAGGTTTCTGTTCAATAGGCACCAAAGTCACAGAAAGTGCAACAGGACGGGGTAGATAGATAATGGATGTGCAGCGTACAGTGGACGAGGCAGAGGGACTTGAACATCTAGCATGTTCCATGCAAGCCCCCAAAGCTACAGCCTACCATGTTTCACAAACTCCACCAAACCTCTTTTAACATCCCTGCTCCTGAGAGGGAGAGAGCACTAGCAAAGGGCACTGAACATGGGATCAGTCTTGTGATACATTACTCCTACATCCCCCACCCAAATCATTGGGATTGGAGAGTCCTGATAAAATCATTCACTGTGATTAGAAGGTTGAGCTGACCGTCAGTCACCAAACTACATTCCCTCTTCTTCCCCCCTCCCCCGCACCAAACCTAGTGTTTCCCTGCATGGTGAGGTTGGGGAGAAATGTATCTATTTCTGGAGGAGCACTGTTGATGGTCCTGGGTGTGTTTGCACACCATGGTAAGTCACCCTGAAAATAAGCCATGGTGAGTTGGTTGTTTGCTCACTAAGCCACGTTACTCCTGACAGATGACCGGGTGCTCTGCAGTTTGCCATGGCTTGTTTCCCCTGTAGTGCTCCAGCCTGCTCTCTGCACGTATGCCAGTGTCCTTGGTGGCATAAACCTGCTCGTATCCTTGTCCCTATGGTGGGAAACTTTTCTGGCTTCCCCTGCTTTGATTGCTACCCCTTTTTACCATTAACAATCTTTAAAAATATATATTTTGGGGTGCTTCAGAAGTACACGAACGGGTTCGGTTTTTTATTTTAATTTTTCTGCCCTTCACAAGTGCACAAATTTGCCTGTCTGCTACTTACTTTGTTTTGTATTATCAGCAGTACAGATCAATATCCCTTTTGTATGTGTTGAAATCCCACTTGTCAGTTTCATCTTGTCACTGTATTAAGTCTTGAACTGGCCTTTGTCAGTTTCCCCCCCCCACTCCCTCAAGTCCCTTGACCCTTTAATGAGACGGAGCTATTGGGATGGGCAGGTGTGATTAGTGCTGGATTATGGATGTAACTATGGCAAAAATGGGTTTGGATTCTTCCCCCGCCCCATTTGCACATTCCCAAGTGTAATTTCTATATTGGTGGAGGGCCAGACAGCATTGATGAGGAAGGAGGGAGGCGCAGTAGTGATATAGCAAGGAGCAACTGCGTTTGTTTGTTTTTTGCTTCTCTTGCCAGATGGCTCTGTAGCTACTTGGGGAAAGTCACTTGCAAACCATCCTGGTGGGTTTGCTTGTTAGGACAGGCCACCCAGAAAACAAGCCAACTTGAATAATCCAACAACAAGCCACGGGTTCTCAGTGTGACTTGTGTGTGGTTAACAAAGCATGCTGAAGGCATTTGAACTTCAGGTTCAGATGTCATGACAAGCCACTCTGAAACAAACAAGGTTGATAACGCAGCCATGGCTTATCATGGCATACAAACCAGGCCATGTGTTCTCCAAATCCTGAATCTTCAGGAGTTAACAAAGCAGTCGGATTTGGACTGCTTTGGAGGAGCCCTGCTTTGAATTGTTTTTTACATCTCCAGAATCATCCCTGTTAAATATCACTTTTCTGCCCACAAGGGTCCTCAAAACCATGTACAATAAAATCCTAAAAAATCACAATCACATAAAAAAAGGTGAAGAGGTGGGGAGAAGAACCAAACCCAAAACACAACATTATTTTAAAACAGACCAGACACAACTGTAAAAGCCCAAGGCCTGTCTAAACCTCAGTAAGGATGGAGCCAGCCAGCCTTCCCTTAGGAGGGATTTCCACAGTTGAGGTCCTGCTACAGAAAAAGCCCTGTCTCACATACCCCCCAACCTAACCTCTCTTGATGGTGGAACATACAACATGGCTTTCGACAAAGATCTCAAATTACAGGCAAGCTCATAGAGGAAGAAACAGTCCTTCAGATATCCTGGCCTCCGGCAATTTAAAGCTTTTTAGATAAAACCCAGCTCCTTGAATTGGGCTTGGAAAGAAATTGGGAACAGAGCAGTTGGTTCACCTGCGATAAATGGTTTCTAACTCATCACATCAACTACCTGTACTTTCCAAACACTTTTCAAAGAAAGTACAGGGCACATCACAGTTGTCTAAGCAAGTGATAATAAAGGCATGGATTACCATGGTCAGATCCACCTTATTCCAGCTGCTAAAGCCTTTAAGTAGGCCCATATACAATACATTGCAGTAACCTTCTCCAGATACATCCAGTGCATGGGTAACTGTGGTCAGACTATCTCTATCCAGCAGAGGTGCAGCTTGTGAAAGGGCCTTAATGCTACAATGTGACCTGGGCATCTAAAAGAAGGCTGGGATCTAAGAGCACCCCCCCCCAACACACACACACAATCTGATACCTGCTTCTTAAGGGGGAGAGCACAATCTCACCCAGAAAACAGTGAGCATCACTTTCCTAGGATGTCCTAGACAGTTCTAATGGAGTATGCATATTTTAGATTTTTTTGTTTTACTACTTAACAAAGATATTATCTGCAGAAATCATTATTTAGGCTTTGCTGTGTTATCTAATGGGGAAGAGAGGCCTGAAGCATTAGGAAAACCACCACAAGTGAACAGAAGTTGTAAGGCGCAAGAACCTGGATTTTATGTGATATGACTGTGGAGAGAGATGGACTAGCTTCTCCAATTTCATTTTCTGTTTCTCATTTTTTCAGTCTTTTCATTTTGTCAATCATCCCAAACATTGAGATTTTCCCATCTTATAGTCTGTTTGTCCCATATAAAACTTTTAGATTTAAACTTTTAAAAAATGTGGGAAGTTGCAAATATTTGTGTGGAAGTGAAAAGTTGCAAATATTCATGTGGGCATTCTCTAATATATGCATCCTTGTATGCTATAAACATTTTTTTTTGCCAGCAATTTTCCTAATACAATGCATTTATAATCTTATTTTCATTAATACATGCATTTGTGTGTGCACTTTTTCCTAATGTACACATATTTATTAGGGATCTGCTCCGCTTCTCCTCGAACCGGAGAAGCAGGAGCGGAGCGGGGGGCTTCGCCTACCCTTAAGGCGGAGGCGAAGAGGATTGGGGGGCCAGCGGATCGAGGCGAAGAGGATCGCCTCAATCCGGAGCGTCGCCTGAAGGTAAGTGGGGGGAGGGGGACTAATCTGGTGCTGCCGGCACCACCATCCATGTGGCGGCGGCGGCGGAAGCACCAGGTAAGGGAGCAGGGAGGAGGGATGCTTACCTTCCTCTGTCGCCGGCTTCAATTGAGGTCCCGGTTGAAGCTGGAAGTGAAGGCCGAGGCCTCTTCCGGCTTCAACTGGGGCCTCAATTGAATCCTGCGATGGAGGAAGGTAAGGGGGCGGGGTGGGTGGGTGGTTTCTCTGGCGCCGCCGGATCTCGCTCCGCGGAGCGGAGCGGGAGACGGGCGGAGCAGCGCAAAGAGGATTGGGCCACGAAGCGGATTGGGGAGTCCGTGCACACCCCTAATATTTATACAAATTTTTTGACGGAGAACTACATTACAAAATTCAGAGAAGTGTGAAGGATAACTCAGTTTTGGGTCATGTATTGTTCCCAAAGTAAAAATTAGATAAGTTTGCATTAAGATGTGAAGTGATCAAACATCTCCCCTATCTGTATAGCTCTTTATATCACTAAAACAGCAAGGAACAGCTTCCAAAGATTACATATTGGCTCTGTATAAGACAGATAAGATCCTCCCTGGCAATAAAAATTCACTTTCTAGCTAACTCCAAGGAAACTAAAATATAGCTCATGGATTCATTGGCCGATTGCAGCAATTGGTTTACGGGAATAGTACAGTAACCATTTCACCTTGGTTTCTATAAAGAAGCCTTTTGTCGGTATACAACCCAAGGGCATCTTTTAGTTTCTTCACAACAGCACTTTCAAGAACGGCTAACATAACAGTTAGTGAAGCACAACCATCCTTGCTTGGATCCCACTTCAGATTTCGTCTCCTAACTATGGCAAAAGCAGAAATATCTGGCTATAGGTTCTGGCTCTCGGTTCTTCATATCCACCTGGGTTCCAGGCCTTTAATATCAAATATGATTTTAAAAAGTACTGAAAGTTGTACTTAGTTCAGTCTTTTGAGGATCTGGATTATCTCACTATAGTTGGAAGGGGGGGGGGGGGTCCGGCAGGCCATCTAATCCAACCCCTGTTTCATGCAAGGAATCCAGAGCTAGAGGATCCCCAACTCATGGTTGTGCAGACTCTGCTTGAAGACTCCAATGATAATTTGACAATTGGTTCCATCATCCAACTGCTCTTTCTGTCAAGATGTTCTTCCTAGTATTCAACAAAATAAGCCCTCCTGTAATTTAAGGCCATTAAATCTAGTCCTGCCCTCTGAGGTAGCCATCTTCTTTGGTTATTTGGAAATCTTTGCCCTCTTCTTTGGTTATTTGAGACATTCTATCAAGGGCCAGCCCAAGATATTTTGCTGCCTGAGGCAAAAGGCAAGATGGTGTCCCCTCCCATTCCATGTACAAAAGCTGAATAGACTGGCAGAAGCATCTATCTTCTGCGCTAATTATGGGACAATGTTCTCCACTGAACTCGAAGTCAGCAGGCTAACTTATAGGGCACAGAGTAGGCTGCAAGCACACAGTTCGCTCCTTGAACACCTTGCTGCTGCCTCCCAGGATCTGCTGCCTGAGGTGACTGCCTCACCCTGCCTAATGGTAGGGCCGGCCTGGATTCTATCATGTCCTCCCTCAGTCTTTCCCCCACACCCAAGTCAGGCTAAACACACCCAGTTCCTCCAACCTTTCCTCATAGGGCTTGTTTGTTTCTATATGATTTTTTCATTGCCCTCCTCTAAACCTGTTCCATTTTGTCTATAGAGTTATGGGACTGGGGGTTGGGATGAATGACCTCTTGGGATCCCTTCCATCTCAGTAGTTGTTAATTCTAAGAAAGGGTGCCCTGAAGCATGCCAAGGAAGCCTGGACTAGGAACATCCCTGGCCTCTCCAAGTAGGGCTGTGAAAGACTGCTCTCTAAAATCCTTGAGACCCACTGCCAACCAACGTAGACGATACTGAGCTGGATGGACCAATGGTCTCACTTGGTATATATCTGTGGTGGCTGGTGGCTGCAATCTCTGTGGGGCTATGAATCCACTCTGGGTTTCACTCAGAACCAGCCAAAACTCTAAAGGAGCTATCCAGGGTGCTGAACCTCCTTTGGGAATAGGGTTTAGCACCTTAGATAGCACTTTTAGAGTTCTTGCTGCTTCTGGCTGAAACCCAGAATTGATTCACAGCCTCACCGAAATTGGTGCCACCAGCCTCCTCTGGTATAAAGCCATTTTTGTTGTTGTTCCTATGTTGCTCCCTGTGTGTGTGCCCCTCTCCTCCTTACCATGATCCTCACTGCCAGTTTTGCTGTGGAGTCAATCTGCATCACTCCTAGAGAGAGAGTGGGGGTGGGGAGAGACAAGGTGTGTTGAAATTACTGCTCTTTCTCCATACTCTCTAGCTTCCGTTGCTTGGTTAGAGAGAGCAGGTGAACTGGCAGCAACAGCATGAAGGCAGACCAGCAACATCAGGAGGCGCCAGGGAGTCACAGTGATGCTGAGTTCTGTCTGTTAGAAATCATCAGCCACCCACACTGCCTGCTTTGAACCCATACTAAAGCCCTTAAAGAAATAGATATTTACTTGAAATTGAATCTGTAGCTACTTTCAATAGGAAGCAATTGTGCTGCCATTTAACATTTCCCCCAAGCAACACCTTGCCAGTAAATCAGAGACAAATTCATTTAAAATGGCAGGTGACACATCCATGCACTTACATTATGTCTTTAAGCTTGTTGTTTCGGTAATGCCTTAAAAATGCTACTTTCTCCTCTATCTTGAAGATCCTAGTGGCCAAAGGTTGTCTGTTAATTAAACAGTAGTGACTCAAGTTTCACCCATGACTTGGTGAAGTTTTGTTGGGTTGCCATGTTGCTTTTGATTGAACAGCTGTATGTGCTGCTGTGTATTTTAATTTATTTTATGTTTGTGTATTCTAAGATACCCAGAGAGCTTTGTAATGGGGCAACATACAAATGCCATACAGAAATAAAAATGCATAGAACACTCTCAGATATTGTTAGTAATAGTAACAGGAGCTGCCCAATTATATCTTGGCTTGGAATTAATTTTTTTTTAAGGTCTCTGCCATCTAGCTAATACAATATAGGATAAAAAAACCCATCTAGACTGGAATAAAACATGGAGAATGATTTGACGCACCTATGCTCTACATGGGCAGAGCAATCTTACGGTTCCTCTGAATGGGTCCTGGGGGGCATAGAGTATGTCAGATACCCCCTACCAAGACTGTAGACACTCTTGCAACCTTAGGAGGGGGAATCCAAAAGGGGCCCCTCCTCCACCCATGGCCCCACCCTCTCACAGCTGCTGTAGAAGCACTGCAGATGCTTCTTGGAGAAGCTTGGGGAGGGTGAAAAGGGGGCATGATTGGGAGTGGGGAGCGGAGAGGCCAGGCTTTTATGGCCTCTTCATTGCGCTCCCTGCCCACTGCTGGGAAGTCACCTAGACGAGCTCAGAAGCCAGTGCAGCTAAATTAGGGTTTTCTTTAGGAAGTATGGAAGGCAGAATCACCTCCATAGTTTGTTCTGCCATGCCTGGCTCTTGGCAGCAGGGCTTTAAATAAATGGAGTGTTCCAATTCTCCGTCTACTGGGAGACCAATTCATAGCATTGCCACATCACCATATGATCTCAGGCTCAGGTTAATTTAACGTAGAACTTGCCTGTTGGGGAGACAATACCAAGCCCCTTGTGAAGTGGGTAGAAGGATTTTTTTTAATCTCATCTCAGATGCAGATGTGTAGGAAAATATATGGCAGAAGACAGGCTAAAGTCTGGGCTCTGATTCAACTTGTCATATGTGAAAAATGTAGTGAATCTGGAACAAGATTCTATAAAACTGGAAATTCCTGGGACTGAACCTGGGGCCTTCTACATGCAAAGCTGTGCTCAGCCACTGAGCTATGGACTTTCTCCATTGTAATGGCAGGAGAAGCATGGTTGTGCAAGGGTGGAATTCCATGGGTTTTCCTAGGTTCGATCCCATGATCTTCATGCCGGTTTCCACTTGATCTGCAATGAATCAGGCCATGTAATGGATTTTCTGGGCATTTTGCGCATTTCCCCCACTGGTTTCCACAATTTGCACAAATTTCTGAGCAATTTGCATGAATTCAGCTGTAATTTGTGCAAATGCGGCTGCAATTTGTGCAGGAGAAAAATGTACAAAAAAGTTCATGGAGTTTGGAGAAAAGCCCAGAGCTTGGCTCACCAACTCAAATTGAGCCATACAGTTTGCCCAGCTCTGTCAAGTCCAAAAAGAAATGGATTTCCCAGTGATGGATACTTCTAGTCTGACGTGATATGGTCAAGATATAGATTTATCCCCTCACCACCATGAAGAAAACTAAATTTAGCAGCTAATATGATAGCATCCATTGCCCCGGGATCAGGGGTGACAAATTCACCTAGCAATGCGGAAACACCATCAACCAATGTACGTTCAGCAACATCTCAGCTGCTTGTCTTCAGAACCAGTGACAGTTGCAGGGAACAACATTAGCTCCCTCTATGGCTGCTGGGAATGTTTAGAGATAGTATGTCTGATTTCAGGAAAACCTTTTCTTCTGCTGCTCCCAGTTTGTGGAATGGCTTGCTGGGAGAGATTCGTCAATTTAACAGTCTTCCAGAATTTAAGAAAGCCATAAAGACTGATGTCTTCCTGCAGGCCTACCCAGTTGAATTTTAAGATGCCTTTTTTCAATGGTGTGCTGCTTTTAATGATGCTCTGGTTTTAAACATTTGAATTAGTTGTATGTATTTTACAGTGTTTTTATTAGTGTTGTACCCCGCCTAGATCCAGAGGGAGAGGCGGGTAACAAATAAATAAATAAATAAATATATTATTATTATTGTTGTTGTTGTTGTTGTTGTTGTTGTTTTTCTGGTGGCGAGCAAACAGTAGATGGCTGTCACCATCACACCCTGTTTGCACTATTCCCAGGGCCTCTGGCTGACCACAATTGGAGACCAAATGCTGCTCTGTATAGATCTTGGCGTGACTCAGCAAGGCAATACTTACATGGAGACAAATGTCTCTCGTAAGATATTCACATACATTTTCATGGGACAGATTCATGAGCAAGGATTTGATTTAAATGACTTGATTTAAATCATCCTGATCAATCAGCTGCATATGAGACACAACCGTGGACACACAACCGTTGTGCCAGGATTGGTTTTCCAATCTCCAGCACCATTTCTTTGGTGGCACATCATCATCTCCTGTCTGTCGCCTTATAAATGTGTCTAGTCTTTCCACAGAAAGGCCAAGCTTCTGATTTCCTTTTCCCTTTCCCTTTCACTCACTGATATCCCTCATTGCTGGCATTCTACTGTATTGATATTCCACACAACATGAGCCCTGTCTTGCATTTCTACAACTGTCTTGAGGGACACTTTGAAACATTCTACCAGCTCTAATATAGTTGAAAATGATTGTTGATAGTTCGTGCTTGGCAGAATGTACTTCATTTCAAATCATAATACTGATCAGTACTAGAATTTTCTCCCTCACTCCATGACTGCTAAGCGTTATATGACTTTTTACCATCAGAGGGCTGCAGGTGAGAAATGTACAACTCACCATGAGTCTAGATTTTTGGGGTGTGTGTGCTATTTTCTTCTTAAGCACACATTGAACTCATTCAATAGCAATGAAGCGTGCAAAACTTTTATTATTTCTCACTTTTATTATTTCTCACTTCCTTGCTTCAGTCCAAGGAATCAAAAGCATAATGAAAGTCTGCATGCCTTCGGTTCACTCACAGCTACTCCAAACAGGTTATCCCATAGAGCTCCAAGCAGGGTTCTAGCTACAGTTCCACTCAGTGCATTGCCTGTTGCACAGTGGCCGTTGCAACTTCGCTACATCAGTTCTGCATCCTGAAACCTTAGACTTCACAAGGGCAGGATCTACACTATTGCTTTATAACAGTTTATAATGGTTTTGACAACTGTTTGGGCCCAGGGCACATTACATATATACCATTTTCAAAGGGTTATATCCTGCTTGATGTAGATCTGGCCAAGGTTGCGGTTAGAGATCCGCACAAGTGGCCTGTTAAAGTTCTCCACCCTATCAGAGAAAGTGTGTGTGGGGCGGAAGACCATTTCATTAGGTTTCTCCACAGGAAAGGGAATTTCTGTAATAGTTTCACATGGGTGGGACTCACCCTTCACAGTGGCAGTACCACAGCTTCTTTCCTATTTCCCCCCCTCATTTTGACAACCTGGACACCATTTTGTATCCCCCATGATGCCTTGGAACTAGTGACACTCTGGGGGATTGTGGGCCATTGCAGCCATTATACGTGCGTGCGCACACACACACACACGTAGTAGGGGTAGTGTGAGAAAAAGACAACCCCCCCCCCCCCCGTCCCAGAAAATAATGTCTAATGAAACATTTCTGCTCAGCTCTGGTGGCAGTCACTGACCTGTTTTGTACAACTGGCAGGCATTTAGCAAGTTACGATGGCTTGTTAACTATGCTATAATTGCCAGTTGCATGCTGGTGGGGGGTGGATTTGCATATTTTTTCTCAGCAGCCTGACTTCTAGTGTTGTGTGAAACCAGCCAGGGTGGCTTGTTGCCATGATTAACAAGCTGCCCTGAACCCTATAAGAGCCCATGGATTCTGGATGGCATAATACCCATGGGTTTACACAACATGACAAGCCGCGCTGCTGAGGGAAATTATGCAAATCCGCCTGGCATGCTACCAGCTCATGCAGCATAATTAGCAAGCAACTGTGGTTTGTTAACTGCCTGCTGATTGTGTGAACCCAGTCATTGAACTAGAATGTGCATCTGACCTACATAGCTGGTGTTTCAGCTGAGGACAAACCTGGCAGTATTACTGCATGCACAATGTTTTCATTACCTTCACTGCACCATTGCTAGGGCCATTGTACTGGTAACTGTTTAATCAGGAAGATCTTTTCAGTGGCATGCCAAGAACTATCTGAATTACAAAAGCCTTCTGCCTGCAATGAAAGCATCAACTCACACCACATGACAGGCAGCCTGTCTTCCATTTGTTTGTCCAATCATCAGAAAAACACAATCAACAAAATCAATTTCCCTGAAAATAGCCTCTTCAGAAACATCAACCCCCGGACAAATTCCAGCTTGAGTAATAATTACCTTTCTGTTTCTCCTCCACTTTCATGAGGAGATTTCACATCCTATTTGCAAGGGTGCACTTACTGTGAAAATGAGTTTGCACATACAGTATATGTGACCTTTGCAGTTCACACGTGCTGCAACCTCACCTGATGCTGGTTCTCTGTCCAGTCATACAACTGCTGAGGGCAATTGCAGTGGGCCCAGTACGAGCAAGACAGTGCGCCTGGCTATTCAGCAGAGGTTTCCGCTCTCTAGGACAAAGTCTGAGGAGGTGGTGGGTGGAGGGCACACTAGATGTAGTGTCTCACAACTAATTCAGTCACTTTCTGGAAAAATATGCAGCCAGTGAGCATATAACAATCTCAAGGCCTCCAATTAAAGTCCTGTTTGGGTCTCCCAGAAGCTTTGCCAGAGAGAAGAGAGCAAATGGAAAGAGGAAAGCTGGTGATTAATTTGGAAAATGTTCTGTTTTTAAAACAACAACAACAACAACAACAACAACAGAATTCTGATGGATGTCACCTACTAGTTACATAGACACAGATCAAACTGGTATCCATGTATGTCAAAAGGCCAGTTGCATTGAGCAAGTAGACAGTTTTGGTCCATCTGTGGAAAACAGAAAGTGCAGGATGTTTTTACAAGTGATACAAAGAATGCTTTTAAAATTTTGTCTCTATGTCATAGCCGTGATCTTTCAAGCACACATTCTAGCATTCAGACACAGAACACTAAAAATCAGTGAGACTCTTTTATTGTAGCAAATCCCATGGTAGAAGCTTAATAGGTACATTCTTCAGAAATCATGTAGCTGGTGACAATTAGCTATAGGCTCCAAAACTAATTTCAAAACAATCCAAAGCTAATAACTATAATTTCAAGACAATCCAAACCTAATAACAGAGATTCAGACAACTTGGTTTCCTCATCAAAATCTCTACAGCTCAGAATATAGGGTAAGGGGTTTGAATGATTCCTGGTGTAAACCATCCCAGGCAATACAGGTCAATGGTTTCCAAGGGGCATGAATGATTCAAAGATAAGGGTTCTAGAAAAAGACATAAACAAATTCACAGACACAGAGGCTAAGTCCAACCTTCAACTCTTTATTTGAACCTCAGCGATACAGGAGTCAAGACCTTTCAAATCCAGGAGTCAAGACAGGTTCGAGAGTAAATCCAGAGTAATCCCACACAGAGAGAGTTTTCAATGACCATAGCTTCCACTTTGGTATTTCCACACTGCATAGATCCAAATCCACCATAGCAAACAATTCAAGTCTATGAAAAGTATAGCAGCACTTTTCATGGTAGGTTCTTAACAATAGAAAGTTCAAAGAGACAAGAGTCCAAATTGGATGGAAAGTCCAAGTCAATACTGGCTCAAAGGCTCAGATGGTAGTCCAAACAGAGGATTTTGGGCAATGAAGACAAGAATGTTCCTAGCAAAGTCTCCAAGCCTGAGCTTAAAAGTCAAGGTGCGGCTTTGATAGCCCTCCTCCTGAATGGCTAACTGACAAGGGATTTTAGTGCATCAACAAGGCTCCTGCCAAAACAAGGCATCTTCATTCTGCCTGGCTGAGTTGACATTGCAACCTGTGTGACAGAGAAACTGTCTGCTTCCTTCCCTGCCAAGGTTAAAAATGGACAGCAGTAACTGCTTTTCTCTGAGAACACTGAAAGAGATAAACTCACACTGATTCTGATATTCCACAGGCTGAATAGGCCCCAAATCTTCTGGACCACTTCCAATCAGATTCTATAAACTATAAGGCCCTCTGCAGCACTGGAGCTGGGCCACAACGCTCTATCTGTATGTCTAAGTGCTTTTAAATTTTCTGCACAGCCATAGAGCAGAAAATTTAGTGCAGGTCTGTCTAAGGCAAATTACATAATCTATTAGCGCATTTCTGTGCTGCTGTGCAGGAGTGCCATCTGCAAAAAAAAAAAAAAGTTTGTGTGGTTGATTACAGCTGCGCTGCTATGTAGTTGCGCATTTAAAATAAGCAGGGAGAGGGAGGGGAAAGAAGCCTCCTGACCAAGCAACCATCCTGTCGTTGAAGTAGAAGGGAATAGATGTTCTGTCCTGGCCAAAGATCTTTCCCATCCCTCAAGTCAAAGGTGAAACACCACATGTGTAAAGTCAGCACACACATGTACCTTAGTAGCATTAGAACAGAAAGTGGACAAACTGGTTCTACCAAAAAGGCCAGGCCTCCAGATAAGAGTTATGATCCCAGTTGATTGGAACACACATGAATCAGAAGCACAAAGAAACTGTCACAACTGGGAAAGCCATCATAAAAGTGGTCTGGTGGAAAAATGGGATACTGAGGTAGGAAGAGTGGCAGGATCAATATGTTTTAATATTGGATCAATATGTTTTAATATTGTATTTTTTTAAAAAATAATAATTTTAATTTTAATTTTTGTACATTTCTTTCCCTAGGTTTAAAATGTATATGTTTTAAATTTTGTAAGGCCACCTTGAGGCCCAGTATTGGGCAAAAGGCAGGATACAAATAAATATAATGATAATAATAATGATGATGATAATAATAATAATAATAATAATAATAATAATAATAATAATAATGAGAGCACCATGTGCCATGTGATTGAGCCCAATGTTGCAGTACCAGGATAAAACTATAGTGTAGATTGGCCCCTGGTTTGGTAGACAGCTCACTATTGCTAACATGGACCAAATATTTGAATGTATTAAACCACAAACTTGGGGTTGTTATCCTATCTTATTCTGTGTAGACTTTGTAAACTACTGTCACAGTCTCAGTTCCCTTATCTGTAAAATGCGGAGTGGGGGCGGGGGGATGTGCTAAGCTTCCTACAGCATTGGTGTAGGATGAATGACATAAGAATTCTCAACCACTATTGCATAGTCAAAACTGCTAAATGAATGATTAATGATTAAAGTATGCAAAGCTTTAGTAGGTAAAATCTGCCTTTGTTGTGCTGTGAACACTAGATTTGGATAAACCCCAAAATAACCTTGCTCCTTTAAAGGGGAAAAACATCAATAAACCAAAGACAGTTCCCTGAAAAGATGTTAACCTTGTAAATGGTAAGGACGTTACTTATCTAGAATGAAGTGTGCTACATCTCATTACAAACGGGCAAAAGAGCCAAACGTTGATGTGCTTAGATTAATGTGCCTCTTAGCTAAATTGGTATCATGTCAGGGCTGAGGCTGACGGGAGGTTTAGCAAATAACTCCCAGGAATGCAAGTGAGTGAGATGCTGGCAGCAGTTACTGATTGAGCCAGTAGCAAATAGAAGCTATTGTTGGAAATATCAGTAAAAATGCACATTGCTGTCATGAGGAGCAATGATAAATCATTAGGGATTAATAATTACAGCAAATGATACACTAGAAGATAATCCAAAATTAACAGTTCTGTTTTGCATTAAAATGCAGTTGTAATGCTGAAAAGAAGCCAGGCTTTTTAACATTTAAATTATTTGCTTTAAATTCCTATCCCGTAAATTCTATCCAGGCTTTTGTCTGTATAATGGACATGCAAAGTCAAACTGCTTGGGGACTCGTAATATGCGTACTATGGCATATAGTTGTCTTAGGAATTGTAGACACATTAGTTGGAGGCTGGGTGGAAAATAGGTTGTGCTTCTTTTTGAAAAGTAAATAGCAACAGATCTTTGGTGATTTTCCTTATTTATATGTCTGGAGTTTCTTGTGTAAGTGTTGCTATGGTTTCTGTGCAAGACACCTACAATTTTAAAAATTGGACCAAAATTGCAGGCAATAAACGGTGACTTAGGTATTTGCATTGTTGCTTTCTTTTAAGATCATATAAGTAAAAGTCTGGTGAACTGGTCTTATCCCAGTGCTCTTGTCTCAGGCAATGGCCAAAGCATCATTCAGTTTTGGCCATTGCTGTGGAATGAGCTCCCTAAGGAGGTTCACTTGGCACCGACATTATATGCTTTTAGACGCTAGGTGAAGACCTTTTTATTCTCCTAGCATTTTAACAGTCTATAAATAAATTTTAACTTGGTGTTTTAAATTTGTAATTTTGTATTGCTGCTGTTTTTATCTGGTTGAGCTTTTATATTGTATTTTATAGTATGGTTTTATATTGTTGTTTTATACTTTGAATGGTTTTAATTTTTGTGAACTGCCCAGAAAGCTCCGGCTATTGGGCGGTATAGAAATGTAATAAATAAATAAATAAATAGAAAAATTGTGCAATTAATGCTAGTAGAACAGAATTCTCCATTCCTGGTCACAACTTGATAATGTATGAGAAACACTTTGGACACTTAAAAGCACTATATAATTGTTAAGTATTTATTATTTTAAAAAAATAAATCAGAAGCATAACTCATTCTGCGATAATAGCTGCTGCTCTTCATGTTTCAAATATGTATCTATCCTTCACTGCATTTGCCATTATTTCAGCTGCTATAATTTATTGCAGGAAATAAGAAGGAATTACAGCATTACAACTGCATTTTACTGTAAAACTGTTGATTTTGGTAAAAACAATCCCTTATGGGTTGCTTTTAAATCGTGGCTTGTCATTGAGTCATGGGTTGTTGTTACATGCGAATACCGCACTGTGGTTTAACTATGGTTGTTAACCACAAACAACCCAGATTTCACAACCCAACAACAAGCCATGGTTCTCTTCCTGGATTGTTCATAGATAACAACCCATAGTTAAACCATGCTGCAGAGTTTGCACGTAATGATAACCAATGGTTAAAGATACAGGAGCCCTGCCCTCCTTTTCATATGGTCACTCTAGGCTCTCCTCCTCACGGGGATTCCTCTGTGACATTCTTGGGGATGAGGGAGCCATTCAATATCTGTGTCAGAAGTAGAGTCCCCAACCTCGTGCATGGATGGAGCTGTGACCATTTCCCCCATGAGCTCAGATTCCCTCCTGGGCCGGATTTAAACCTTGTGTCAAACCATTACAAATTTGGAATAAAAAGCAGGAAATAACACTGTGAAAGTAGTATATGGAATGTAGATTGTGCCCAACAGTTATCAGTGCACTTCAATAGTGTAGATCTAGTTTTAGGTTCTAGTTTTAGGTTCTAGATCTAACCTAAGGGTATAGAGTGACGCAGGGGAGACAATCCCAGGATTTCTGGCTTCCGGGATTGTCGCTCTGTGTCCAAACAGCCACGTGACATCCTGGAAGTGAAGAGGGATGTCGCACCCATTGTGGCCACCTTCTTATTATTTTTTAAAGAAACAGGAGCTGGAGCGCACTTGCGCTACAGCGAACGTTAAGTTTTTTTTTAAAGGCCTGACCCTGCTCCCCATCCCACCCCGATGTCCCTGGACTGCCCCTGACCCAGCTCCTTCCCACTGCTGACTCCCGCTACTCATAGGGAGGAGGGAAGAAGCCAGGATGGGTGCCCACACTGCTTGCAGTTCTCAGGATCGTCCTCGGACCGCTGGAAGAATCAGGTTTTCCCAGGGTTTCTTTATCCCTGGGAAAACCTGTGCCCATCCCCCACTGCCCCCAGGAGTCCCTGTGCATCATTTGGATGCACAGGGAGCACCCAGGGACAACCCCGGGGGGAAAGGCCGGTGTAGAAATGGCTGTAGTCTTGTAACATGGGCCGTCCTTCGGAGTAATGAAAGCAGAAGAAGGAGGAATATTTTGTCTCCCTCATGGATGGCTTCTGTTGATGCTCCAGGGCTTTCAGAGCCCATGAGACGAGCACCTGTCGCACTAGCTTCCAATATTGTTCTCTGTCTTGTTGCTTGGAAACTGCAGTGATTCACTTTCATAGATATTTAAAAATGCAGACAGATAGGTAAAGCGTGGTTTGATGCAGAACTAGAGCCATTCAGAAGACCAGCATGCCGTGGCAGTGGGGTTGTGCTGATCAAGCCAGGCACAGGAACAATGGCTTTGGAACAATCTCTCCTGCCCCTCTGCATGACTTAATACAGGAAAATGTCAGACCTCTGTGACAAACCCAAGTTGTACAGACACACTTGGAGAAAAGAAGCACACCAAAGGGGTGTATTTGTGACCTCCACAGCTTGCTAGTGGCTGAAGAACATAGATAGCTCATTTCCTATCACGCTGGGCCATTTGCTGCTTGTGGAAAGTGGGCTAGCATGATATAGTAGGGCGAGTCATGCATCACTTCCATAGCAAATAAGTGTGAATGCTGCCAGGCACTTCGTGGCCTCTAACAATTTTTTAAAAATAAATAAATAAATAAAACAAATACACTAAATTTCCCGGCAACGAGGCAATTGCTGAGAAACCCCCCTTCAAGTACATGCTTTACGTTTCATAGAGGATAGAAGTGTGAAATGACACAAAGGGAAATGGGACAATAGGAAATGTGGTTTTCCCCATCTCAGTGCCTTAAACTGCTGAGCAAGTTTGCAAATGAGAACGCAGGTTTTAATTTGTATAAGCAACTAAAACATATTAGACTAACTAATTATACTTATATCTGAATCATCAACCCATTCATACTTACATGTTCAGCTCTCCTAAAATTAAGGGCAGCTATTTTCAGAGTTCCCTTAAGCACTTGCTTAAAACATCTGCTTCTTTTTAATGAACATTGCAGTCTGGGAAATGCAGTTTAACTTTACAGCTACTTTATTTATTTATTTATTTATTTATTACATTTTTATACTGCCCAATAGCCAAAGCTCTCTGGGCGGTTCACAAAAATTAAAACCATAATAAAACAACCAACAGGTTAAAAACACAAATACCTTATCAGCTCAAAGTCCTACAAGAGGGCACACGGTTGACAATTTTAGAGGTGACACTTTGGGCCTGTTTTGATGGCACACCAAGCCATGGTTAAGCTGCTAACCCCCATGCAGTAAATGGTTAGTGAGTATGTTTAAACTGTGGTTATGTAGCTACCATGGTTAGGAATGGTTCACATGACACGCTAAGGCCAGATCTGTACCACGCAGGATATAACACAATGAAAGCGGTTTGAAAATGGTATATGGAATGTGTCATGGGCCCCAACAGTTGTCAGTGCACTTCAAAATCATTCTAAAGCAGCAGTGTAGATCCTGCCTAAGTCATGGTTAACACGACATGCTAAGCCATAATATTTAGCTTAAAATGCTTAACCACCATGGCTTAGTGTGTTGTCTGAACAGGGTCAGTGTTGAATGGAGACAGGGGAAAAAACCCAGGCTTACATCCCTCAGAACAGCCTTCCTCATCATGAGGAAGAATCCAGCAGTGTCTGGCCACTACCACTATTTATGTTGCGCTAGAAATCCACACTTCTGCAACAACTATAGTCCTTGCTAGTGTGATGTGTTCCCACTACAGAAAGATAAATAGCGCTAGTGACTGTACACTGTTGGGTACTTCTCCTGATACCATCCAGATGTGCTGGGCCAGATGTGCTGGGGAATGTGGCTGTAGAACTATCAGGCATTTGTGGGGAGAGGAGATTATTTTTAATGTTCAGAACTGTTCAGCCTGCAGTCCCATTATGCTCCACTTTGCTTTTAAATGGTGTCAGCACATCAGTTCCAGCTCAAATTACTGTTAAACGGGGAATTCACAAAATTAACTTCATTTAGCACTACACATGAGGACTGCATCTCAAGCTACCTTTTAAAGAGATCAATAATAACATCATACAACTATTTGACTGAGAAGAGAATATGATGAGAAGTTGTTGCTGCTGACATGGGGTGAAAATGTCAAGCAGGTTTTTCTGTAGCCATTCCAAATGTTTCCATTCATAGAATGATAGAATTGTGGAGTTGGAAGGGACCACAAGGATCATCTAATCCAACTCTCTGCAATATGCAGGAAAGCCAATTAAACAATCCATGAGAGGTCCGTCCTCTTCTTAAAAATCTCTAAAGATGGAGAACACACAACATCTGTAGGTAGTCTGTTCAGGGCCAGTGCTACCATAGAGGCCACTCAGGCGGCCGCCTAGAGCGCCAAGCTAAGAGGGGCGCCAGGCACAGCGCAGCACTCACATGCGTTGGCTGTGAGCTAGCCCGGCCAGAGGATTCAGCTGAGCCTGGGTGGGTGAGATGGCACTCCGCGCCTGCCCAGTCGAAGCGAAGCCAGGGATGCTGGGGTGGGGGTGGGGCGGCTCCACGTTTGGACTTCTGGAACGCACCCAGAAGAGAGAGAGAGAGAGAGAGAGAATGTATGGGTGCATGGGGTGCATGGGGTCTTTGAGTGAATGCATGTGTTCATGTGTGTGTTTGTTTGGAGTGAGTGATGCTGAGTGTGTGTGTGCGTGTGTGTGAGAGTTGGGGGGGATGATTTGGAGGTGATATTCCTATTAAATAATGCATTTTAGACCCACAGACATTCCTTTCCAATTTGTTTGCTATAATTGGCATGACGTATTTCTTGCACTTTAAAATAAATTTAGCAGTTTCAAGTTTTGTGCTTCTTATTTTTTCCAGAAAACATATGTACTTAAAAATCAAAGTTGGCATTTTTTTCGGGGGTGGGGGTGAAAGTAGCTCACTTTGCCTGGGGCGCAAAATAGTCTGGCACCAGCCCTGAGTCTGTTCTACTACTGTACAGATCTTACCATCAGGAAGTCTTTCCTTATATTTAATAGAAATCTAGGTAGCTGTAACTTATAGCCATCATTTCTAATTTCGGTGGCAATGGAAAAATTCCTAATTTCGGTGGCAATGGAAAATAGCTCTTGACCATCTTCCTTGTGGGACCCTTTTACGTACCTGAACACTGCTAGCATGTATCTGCTCAGTCTTCTTCTCTCCAGGCTGAATATCCCAAGTTCCTTCAGCCTGTTTTAAAACAGCATGTCGTCACATCCCTGTATCATCTTTGTTGCCCTACTCTGAACTTGTTTGAACCTGTCATTCCCAGCTTTCTGGCAGTAATAAGTATTTCATACGTCTTTATTCAGAATTAACTATGCAGTTTCAATTGGCTTGGAGTTTAAGATAAGTTGACTTAAGGAGGTTTACAGAAGGAAAATCCCTTACCCTATCTTCTCCAACCTCCAGCAGCCCCCCCCCAAACCGTGTGCCACATTGTTTGGGAAGGGGGCTGTAGGTAGATGCAGCGGGGAAGAGGTGTGGAAAACTTTCCTTCTGTGAGCTTTCTTAGGTTAACTTATCTTACAGTCCAAGTCATTGCCAATACTGGCCTGGTTCACACATAATGACAACCCAAAGTATGGATTGAGTGTGGTTTGTCATTGAATCGTACATTGTTGCTGAAAAGGGAATTTCAGCAGGTGTCGTTTGTAAAAATAGAGAACCTGGTGAAATTTCCTCTTCATCACAACAGTTAAAGCTGCAGGTGCCCTGCCCTCTTTTAAATCTGGTCACTCTAGTATAGCTCCTGCACTTTAACTGTGGGGATGAAGAGGGAATTTCACCAGGTTCTCCATATATACAAATGACACCTGATGAAATTCCCTTTTCTATGCAACTGTTAAAGATACAGGAGCTCTGTCCTCCTTTTCATATGGTCACCCTAGGAGTGCCCATTTACAAATGAGGACTCCTCATGAACAAAGTCCTACTCACAAATAGTACTGTTGCCAGAGGGTCTGTGATGAATTGCAACTGAGCCCTGCTGCATAAACTTTCAGTTCCAGTCTAGCCACTGCTTACTATCAGCTCAAGTGCCTTGTATCATTGCTTCTCTGATCTTGCTCTGTGACTAAACCTTCATGCTAGTGACCTTTGGACTCATGCCTAACTCTGCTTCTTGGACTCCATTTGTACCTGACTGCTTACCTGTGTTTTGTCCTTAGCCTTACCTCAGAACTCTCTCTCTCTCTCTCTCTCCTGGAACTCTCTCTCACTTCCCTGGTAATACAGAGCCTTTGACCATTGCCTGTTTCCTGACTACTCCTGCCTAGAACTGCCTTTTGGGTGGATCTGTGGTTGATCTTTGCCTGTTTATTGACTTGCCATTAGATTTGCCCCTTTATTTACCTTACTGCTATGTCTGACCCAGGACACATATGTTCAGACAAGCCAGACTCTGGCAAAATCCTGATTGCCTCATCCAAGACTGGTTTGGTGGAATCAACCACCCATCATCCAATCTGCTACTCTTAACATTTTTTTTTATAATAACAGGGTTAATTTGAACCATGGTTCGATTGGCCCCACAACCAATCAAACCAAGGTGTATTGACATGGTTATTTCCTGCTAATGAATACCCATCTGACAGCCCTGGTACCCACTAGCAGCCTTATATCAAGTCACTTCAAGCAGCACTTTTACTAGCTGAACTCCCATTAAGTTTGACAAGAGAAGGAGGAAGAAGGATCGACAGGACCCCTTCCTGAATCCTACTCCTCTTTCTCTTCTAAAATATTTTATTTTTAAATTTATGAGTCACCATTTGTCCCAAATAGGACCCCCAAGGCAACTTACAACTAAAGCATAGTCACTTTGTTATCCATCATTAAGCACCAGAACAGACATTATTTTATATCCAAATCTAGTAACTACATCTTTTCCCCCCTTTACTCTTGAGCAGTGGTCTTCAACTGGTCCAGACCCGAGACCCACCTCAGTCATGGAACCCACTTTCAAAATTTCACAATATGGCGGCAACTGCTTTGCTGAAACCCATTTGGACTGATCTCGCAACCCACTTTTGGGTCACAACCCACCAGTTGAAGAATATGTGCAGGGACCTGATCCAGATCAGGCCCTTAGCATGGGCAGTGGGGGTTGGCTTTTAAGATCTGGATTGGGGTTCCTGCACTTATTCTTGAATAAAAATGAAAAGAAGAAGAAGATGTAGCAGCTAGATACAGATTTAAAGTTATCTCTGCCTTGGCCTTGAGGCTGTTGCAGGGAGCTAGAATGAGACCAAGACTGCTTTTCAAAACCCAAACCCAGCTTCAGGCTTTGAGGAGAAGGTAAAGAATGCCCTCCCTATCCAGAAGATGCTCTGCATATTTATTTCCCCACTCCATCCCTCAACCTGGGGTGTGGGTGTGTGGCATCAAAAACATTGCCTATTCCCTGCCACTCAGAAAAGGGACAGGAGAACCCGGGGCCAGGGCTAGTAGGCAGCTTTTCTGCCCCCAAATTGTAAATGCCATACCTCCCAGGCATGGCTTGATCTTGCATGTTGTCATGAAAGAGCCCCATGTGCCCCATCAGAAACGAACAGTTTAGTTTGAAAAAGAAAATAATGATTGTCTCAAGAGAATCCATTCAAGGACTTGGGAAACAGCTGAATTCAAAAGGGGTGTTGAATGATATCATGGATCCTACTAAAATATTGAATCAATTTCTTCATCTTGGTGACTTCTCTTTTCCCCATGAGATGTACATGGATGAGAGTTTGAATTGTGGTTATTTCTTGGACATATCACCCCATTATTATTATTATTATTATTATTATTATTATTATTATTATTATTATTATTATACCACCCCATAGCCAAAGCTGTCTGAATGGTTTACAACAATTCATAAAAATACACGTTTTGGCATTCCTGACAGGAACTTGATTACAGATCATCTTCTTTTTCTTTTGCCCCATCCTGAGAACAAACAGTCACAAGGTCAAGAGCACTTATAACTATCACACCTGCCTTACGGTGCTCTATTTCTGGGTTCTGTAGAAACAGAGAGTGCCTTGGTACCAAATGTGCCTGCTTACTTCCAGAAACACTAATATATTAGGAGGGCAGCAAACTTCTTCATTAAGAGATGGAACCAAACAGGTGCAAATGTGAGAACACTTAACCATTTGTGCAGACTAGAGGAATCACTGCTGCAAGTATGATCCACTCTTTATATAGTTTAGTTGAGAAAAAATGCAAGTGAACTATAAATTCTCCCCCACATTCTGCCGCTAATATATTCATCAGTTAAATCAGATGCTTCCCAATCAGTGCATCACAGTGTTCAAGTTGCCTGTATCCGCATTGTCGGCCTGGTTCTCAGCTTTGTAAGCTTCCCAGAGAACATAGCTTGATAGGCAACCATATAAAAATGGAAGGATGAATAAGAAAGATCATGATTTACGCAAATGAGCCATTTATGGCTATTTATTTATTACATTTCTATACTGCCCAATACTGTTTAGCTATCATGTGAATCTGTACTATAGTTTGGATCCAGAAAAGGTCAAGCGGAACTCCATTCGCACAACAGGTCTTTCTTGGCTCCTCCCCCTCTCTGTTACACCCTCCTGCATCGCCCCCACCAGACAAACAAACACTCTTATGGGAACATGGGAAGGGCCTGGTGGTGGTGGGGCATAAAGAGCTGCAGCTGTATGGGCAAATATTGTCAGAAGAATTTGACAGGGCTGCCTTGCACAGGCAGGAATGTTTAACTGCTCATGTGAGACATCTTTAGATCTAAGCTTTCCATGTCTACTGGTTTACATGGTTTTGGGGAAAGAGGAGACCAGAGAGGAGGACTTGTGGGGAGCTCCCCATGGGATCGAAAAGTCACAATAGCTCAGAATGCAACCAGGAAAGAAATCATGGGGTGTTTTTTTTTTTCTGAATGCTTGCCCATTACAACACCTTTTGCAATTGGCATTGGATATTTTGTCCCATTCTAATTTCCAATTCTTCTTCCAGTTCTGTTAACAGAAAAATGAGATCTGCACAAAAATGTGCAATCAGCCATATTCCTATGTTTAAAAGAGTGAAAAGAAAGGTCCATTGTGCCAGTGGTCCGTAGCAGCTCTGTCCTCCTCCACCAGTCTACATCTTCTCTACCTATTTTTTTATTTAAACAAATCATCATTCATTCATTTCAACTACAGTATCCAGAGTTTGAGGGATGAGAGACTTGTTCTAGTCCTGTTTATTGCAATTTGTTTCAATTGGCATCACCTGCTGATCGAGAGAATGTGCCAGGAACATCAGTATGACAATTTGAAAACTGAACGCCTGTCAGTCTTGGCTGGAGAAACCGGGAGCTTTGGTATTTGGTATCCCAAATGCCTCGTTCCGAGAAGGCAGGGTCCCCGACAGCTCTCAGTGTGCAATCATTCAGCTCCAGCTTAACAATAATAATTTAATAAAAATATATATGAAGATTGCTGGTCAGCTCTTAGACTGTTCCAAGCTTCCTTTTCTGGGTTATGTTATTAAGCCAGCCCTTGCCTTCCAGTTCCAGGCATACCATTAATTTTCTGAGCCCAAGCCAGTTGGTAGCATTGATATTTTAAAACCCTGGATGCAGGGTTTTGCATTAGTCCATATTCCGTGCGTGCATGAGGCTACTGGGCAAGACAGGGCAAAGCTTGAGAGTTCAGTGCTGGTCCATGTACTGATGATATCCAGCTCCAGCTTTCCCGCTGCCTCTGATTCCATCTCGATCCTGCAGCATTGAGCACCCATCAACCCAGTGTCTGACCATGATTTGCAGGTGAATTGGATGAGAGCATGCCCACACAAGAGTGAGGCAATACTTGCCAGCAGGTCTTGTGACCTGGGGACATGGAATAGGCAGGTTTAAAATAGGTAGTGTTCAATCTGTCCTGGTCCTTCAGGTTTACAGTGTTGTGGTGCTTCTGGACCCAGCAGAGGCTGGTGGCTCTGATTTCAGTGGGGCTGTGAACCCATTCTGGGTTTCAGCCAGAACCAGCTAAAGCGCTAAAGGAGAGCCAATGTGGTGTAGTGGCTAGAGTGTTGGACTGGGAGTTGGGAGATCCGGGTTCTAGTCCCTAGTTGGCCATGGAAACCCATTGGGTGACTTTGGGCCAGTCACAGACTCTCAGCCCAACCTACCTCACAGGGTTGTTGTTGTGAGGATAAAATGGAGAGGAGGAGGATTATGTATGCTGCCTTTTGTTCCTTGGAGGAAAAAAGGTGGGATATAAATGCAATAATAAATAAATAAAGGAGGTGCTGAATACTATTCCCTAAAGTCTTCAGCACTTTGGATAACTCCTTTAGCATTCTGGCTGAAGCCCCGAGTGGATTCACAACCCCACAGGAATTGGAGCTAGTAGCCTCCACTGCATGGACCTATGTACCTGGAGCCCATATTGTGGTGGCACAAGTCAGCATTGGCAAGGCGTTCTACCCAAGCAGAAATGGGTGGCTGTATTCATATCTTTGTAATCTCAAGACTAGGTAGCACCACTGCACTCTGCATTGGGCTGCCATTCGGGACTAACTGGAAGCCTCCATTTATGCCACATTCAGGGGTCCACCTCCTCACTGGGAAGGGTTGTCAAGAACATATTGCACCAGTGCCTCAGCATCTGCACTAGCTCCCTAGACGCAAAATTCAAGGTGCTGGAATTGGTATGCAAAGCTCTTAATGGCTCAGGCTCTGCATACCTCCCTCTGCCTCCTCTCCTTTGTACTAGCAGAGCTATTAAGATCAATTATGAATGCCTTCTTGACTGTACTATCCATGCACCAAGATGAGATGAGCAGAAAGAGGTGTTCTTTGCTTCGGCCTCCCTTACTTTCTTTCCATAGCGCAGGGGTGGAGAAACTCAGGGATGGGGGCTATATCTAGCCCTTCTGAGGTCTGAATCCAGCCCAAATGGTGACGCCTTCTTCCCTTAGTCCCACCCCTTTCTCCCAACTACTGATTGTTTGCTGGTGTCCTGGCTTTTGTGTGATTTCCCCCATTCTAAAAGGTTGAAATGCCTCTCCTAGGGCTTAGTTAGCAGCAGTAAGAGCATAAGCTAAAATATGCTGGCATTTCTTTTGCCTTCGTTTTTGGAGTGCAGCCCCATGAGCTCCACTGAAAATGAATTCAGCCCTCAGGCCAAAAGAAGTTCAACATGCCTGCTTTAGAGATCCGTCCAAGTCTTAAATGCTTTCAGGAAGAGCTGTAAAACCTCCCTCTTTGGGCTGGCATTCAATGGCCAGGATGAAAACAGAACCCAGTCATTTTCATTGTGTTTTGTTTACATTTCTATCCGCCCTGAGCTCTTGAGAAGAAGTGGAACAGATTCATGTTTAGCACACCTGTTTTGCAAACTGGAGAGCTATCTCTGTTTTCTCCTTCATTTTTTAGAGTTTCCAGATTTCCACAGGCTGTGCACAAACTGTGATGATAAGCACTGGACTTCTCTTCCTGTAAAAAGGGAATATGCTATCTGCTTTCTATGCACCACCTCTCAGCACCAATCTAGGCACTTCTTCCCCCTGCAGTTCCCCATATACTGACAGATAACTAAGGGACAATTCAGAATCACACAGAGAGCAAACAAAATCATTCTGGATGACAGTAACAGTTTAACAAGTACCAGATTACAACCAGTTAAGATTTAATTACTCCATTATTTCCTATAATGGAGTAATGAAAATGCATGGATAAAGTACAGTTTCTGCTTGAATGGGGGCATGCTTTTTTAAGGGTGGTAAACAATAAACACATCAGGCCCACTCAGGAGTACAATATTCTTCAACTAGTTTTTGCTGGAGACACTTGCTGGTTTTAAGAGAGCCGAAAATGGTATGAGAGACGTGTCTCTTCCCATGGTGTACACATAGTTCTTTTGCATCATGGCCACCTCAGGTCAAACCGATTCGGAAGGTCTTTCAAACAGTACAAAGGCTTCCCAATCCTGCTGGCCAGAGGTGAAAGCTGAATGATTGTACATGTTCTGAACAGCAATTCATAATTCAAACTATCCTTCATTCTCTGGGAGAGAGAGAAAAGGCTTTCTTCTTCCTAATGTGTTTACTGTAAACTCTTCATCCAGTGAAGAAAAATTCTTCTGTACCTCATTGTCCAGGTCCTGCCAGGTCCATCCCATAGCCCCCTGAGGGAGGGGTCTGTCCACTCCATCACCCTTAGATGGAGCTGCCCCACAGCAGAGAGGAAGGGCAAGTTTCTAACTTGGCCTACTAATCTTCCCTGGCTTCAAACTGTGCTTGTCCTTTCTTTCACACTTCAATAAAATTATGTATGGCATGTAGATAATACCAGAATCCAGGAACTGAATTGTGAGAGATTCAGGACAGGTAAAAGGAAGTACTTCTTCACACATTGCACAGTTTAACCATGGAATTCACTGCCACAGGATGTAGTGATAGGCACCAGCTTAGATGGCTTTAAAAGAAGATGAGACAAATTCATGGAGATTAGCTGAATTAGACGAATTCATTAAGATTAGACAGATTCATGGAGGATATACGGCTATTGATAGATAACTCAGGATTGCAGGTGAATCCTGGCTTTTCGAGAGTGAGCTGCAAGCATGAGCATGCTGCTTATTCATGGCACATTATGATTCCTCACAATCCTGGCTGAGCATCATGTGCAAACACAGCCAGTGTCTAACAACTGCATGGAGCAATAGTTGGTATGTGGCAATATTTGACAAGTGACATTTAGTCGCAGACAACGTTTGACAGTGTCTGACATGAAGCAGTCAGATTGGACACTTAACATGAAGTAGTAATCAACATTTGAAAATACTGGATGCATAACAATCTTTGTTTTACAGTATCTATCAGTTATCCTGCAACAGAGCTTGAAAAATTGCACATTAGCATCATCCATTCACTTAGCCAATCAAAATGGATGGATTTTATGTTGAATTTCTATTCCAAACTTCACATGTTGGCATCAAAATCTGACTTCTATCATTTGAACGTTTGACAGATTTTTACATTTTGCAAACATTGTGCTTCACCCGTCGTATATTCTGATTGGTGTTCTGCTTTCATTTCCTTTACAAACCCAGGAAGCCCACACGCTGCTTCTGGCATCACTTGTCAAAATGCCCTATTGCCATAATTCTTTAGCCACTTTACCCCAGAGCAGTGGATATTCCTCAGTTTGAAGACTGCAGTCTGAATTGCCTTTGAGTAGCAAGTGGGGGTTGCAGCAAATGCATAATGATGCCGTTGTTGCAGACAACTGCGTACCTTTGTCCCATGTGTGTGATTGAAAACATGCCCCATGCAGCACCAGTACAATAATATTAATTGCCCCTGTCACCATAGAAACATACCTTTGCTAATATCCTAGCTAAAATGGTCCAACTACAGTAAGATGCTCATTTTATGTAGCACATCTCTAACAGGAATCTTTGCTCTTTTGGTCAGTTCCAGAGCCCCCTGTGGGGAACGAAATCCTGGTGTTTATGCAGCGAGCCCTTTGAAATGAGGATCTGATGAATATCGCTTTATTTGGCTTGCAAACTAACCAGTTATTCAGGTTCTAATATTAGAATCTCCCACGGAGCATGCAAACTTGCACCTAGGGCTTGTTTCCTAGGTGACCAATGATTGGTTTACTGGGTGATAAGACTAGCTCAATTGGAGGAATGTGCCCTTTGAACACATCTTGGTAACAATGATTCATCAAAAAAACCCCACCTGACTAGTGGCAATTCGCAAAGTAAATTTTATTTTATTGGAGGTGGCAATGATCACTGGTTGTTTTCGGTGTGCCACACAGCCCCCAACCCTCGCTCCAAAGAGGAGCGATGGTCAAATGCCAGCTGATGGTCCAGTTATTGATTTACATCACCACTAGGGTGGTTTGATTCTTTAGAACGATGCCAAATTGGATTGTGCTCGCTTCGCAGCTACCCTGTGGGATGCCAGACCGTGCTGCTGCTCCTCATGCTCCAATTTGCCAACGCGTAACATGTAGGTCACACGCAGCGGCACTAGCTTCGTCAACACTCCATGTTCCGCAGCCAGAAAACTGCACTTTTCTATTGTCTGAGCCAACAGCAGACACACAATCATAAATGTTTAATTTCTGAAATTTAAGAATTTAGTTAACACAGCAAGAATTTTACTAGTGAAGGTGAAGATTAGGTAAGAAGATTCAAGAATATAGATACTTTTCTCCTCTTCTCAAACACAGCAAGATTTCTTCAAATCCTACAGATTTACAAGCATAAAATAGCAGTTGTTGCTGCGTTCAAATAATAACGTAAAACAAGCTATCCTTCCCTCAATTCTTTCCGTAATGTGCTTCTAACCAAATTTCTATCTGTGGCCATTAAAACTGGACTGCAACTGCTAAAGCAGAGATAAGTTAGGGGACACTATTTTATTGCTGGATGAGCATGAATTTTATGTGTGTATGCTTTTTTTATGTACTCAGCACATCCCCTATTGTTGCCAGCATTTGTAGCACAAGACATTCTGTTGTAAATAATTTCTGAAGACATTGTTAAAACCCCTTGAAGAATGCCTAATAAAAAGCAAGAGGCCAAAACGCATTGGGCTTTTCACCAATAACTTTGTTTATAGCATCCTGAGATTATTCTCTCTTTTTGTCTTATTATTTATTTATTTATTTATTTTATACCGCCCAATAGCGAAGCTCTCTGGGCGGTTCACAAAAATTAAAACCATAATAAAACAACCAACAGGTTAAAAGCACAAATACAAAATACAGTATAAAAAGCACAACCAGGAGAAAAACCACACAGCAAAATTGATATAAAATTAAAATACAGAGTTAAAACAGTAAAATTTAAATTTAAGTTAAAATTGTGTTAAAATACTGAGAGAATAAAAAGGTCTTCAGCTGGCGACGAAAGGAGTACAGTGTAGGCGCCAGGCGGACCTCTCTGGGGAGCTCATTCCACAACCGGGGTGCCACAGCAGAGAAAGCCCTCCTCCTAGTAGCCACCTGCCTCACTTCCTTTGGCAGGGGCTCACGGAGAAGGGCCCCTGTAGATGATCTTAAGGTCCGGGCAGGTACATATGGGAGGAGGCGTTCCTTCAAATAACCTGGCCCCAAACCGTTTAGGGCTTTAAATGTCAATACCAGCACTTTGAATCGGGCCGGACCTGGACTGGCAGTCAATGAAGTTGTAAAAGGACTGGCGTAATGTGATCAACTTGGATGCTAACCTGCCTTGCCCCCTGGGCTTTTAATTGGCCATGGCTTTTATTTGTATACAATTTTTAGCTTGTAGTTTTCAGCAGGTAATATTTCGTTTGGTTATAATTTATGTAATACCAGATCAATGTACTATCTCTGAATATATTTGTATTTGATGTATTTTAGATATTTGTGTATTATGGCCTGCAGACTGAAATAAAATGATTGAATGCTGTTCTTTTTCAAATCTTCATTTGGGAACCATAGTTCATGCTAGATAGTGGAGGCTGGTGGCATCGATGTCAGTGGGCTGGTGAATCTACTCCGGGTTTTAGTCAGAACCAGTTGGTTCTGCACTTGGATAGCAACTTTAGAGTTCTGACTTGTTCTGACTGAAATCTGGAGTGGATTCACCAGCCCACTGACATCAGCACCACCAGACTCCTTGATGCTAAAGAACATACTTCACATCCAGATGGCCCTACAGGCAATCCTTGGCACCTCTGATTAGAAGAATCAGGTAGCAGGAGGTGACAGGAAAGGCTTCTGCCTGAGACCCTGGAGAGCTCCTGCCAGTCAAAGTAGACAATAAGTGGACAAATAGGCTGAGCTGGGAGAAGGCAGCTTCCTATTATTCCCTTTATTTTTGATGTTCATGTCTGAGTGCTGATGCTTTTGTAGCCAAAATGGCACAATTTGCGAACAGAAGGGAGGTATGAGCAGACTTTGTGGAATCCCAAGTTCTGGAAAACTACAAAATAAAATTTCTGAAAAAAAACTTGAAAACCAAGTCAGGAGGGTAGCAATCCAGCAATGGGTGTTAAGCACCTGCAACACATGGCTGATGAGCTGCTTTCAGGCTGGTGAATTACTAGTTGTAAAGTGGAGTGTTGAACCTGTTTCAGCCTGATGAGTGAATTCCGTTTTGAAGAAGGTCTCTGGGACCACATCCCAGTAGTGGTTGGGACCCCAGGCAAAAGAGTGAAGCCAAGAATATAGAAAATACCAACATATTGTAAGCCCTTATTGCGAATAACTAAGCTTTAGGAGAGGCATTTCAAGCTTTTAGAGTGGGGAAAATACTGCACAAAATTTGGGAAACCACCAAATGGTCAGTGGTTGGGGAAAAGGAGGTGGGACTAGAAAAAGAGGGTGTGGCCATCTGGTGAACCCTGAAGGGGCAGATCAAGACCCCAGTAGGACTGGATTTGGCCCCTGGGCCTGAGGTTCCCTACCCTTCAGGCTTGCCTTAGGTGGGTCACAAGTTGTGATGCTGCCAAAGAACATCAGTACTGGATTTTTGCAGCAAGAGTGAAGTCCAAATGACACCTCCTTGCTCTGGATTGGAGTGTGTGTGTGTTTGTTCCTCCCACCACAATCACCCGTGTGACACACAGAGTGGAGACTCGGATATGGAACCTCTGCCTGGCATCTGCTGCTAGATGGGACCATATCACGTTGCTTTGCAATAATGCTGGTCTTGAGCAATATGCACGACCATGTTTAACAATGCAGGGAGACCCATTAGGACTGTGATGCTTCCTCTTTCAAGCATTTCTGTATAACTATGGGAACTCAGTCTTGCTTGCTGTTTTGCTGTTTTGTTTGTCTAAATGAAAACTGAGATTCTCGGTGTTTTCTATATGGCATTAGAAGATACAGTATATCAGTGGACAGCCCAACCACAAACACACATTTCTTGATATTTTGCAAAAGGAATACAGTACTTTGAGACCAGGGAAAGCAAAATCTTAGCTAATCCCCTGAGCTCCTGTTCAGTCTTTAGTCACCTTTATTCATTTTGTAATTTTATTATGTTTATTTTATTTTATTTTATTTTATTTTATTTATTTATTAAATTTATATACCACCCCATAGCCAAAGCTCTCTGGGTAGTTTTTAAAGCTCAACTAAAAACTTTTCTTTTTCCTAAAGCTTTTAAAACTTGATGTTGTGCAGACTTCTACTGTTACTTTCTACTGTTAGTTTTTCCCTACCCTGTGCCTGCTTACCCTACCCTGTACCTGTTTGCACTCTCTTCCCCTCCTTATTGTTTTACTATGATTTTATTAGATTGTAAGCCTATGCGGCAGGGTCTTGCTATTTACTGTTTTACTCTGTACAGCACCATGTACATTGATGGTGCTATATAAATAAATAATAATAATAATAATAATAGTTTACAAAAGGTAAAAACAGTGAATATGTAAAAAAAGTATGCAAAATTTAAAATTATGTTATCATAATTACTACTTTTTAGTAACGTTTTAATAAATAACTACAAATAGGACAGCTCTTATCACAGCCTGGCTAACATCCGCATGAAGCGGCCACTATAGCTATGTGTTATCAGCCTGCAGTGAGGGTGGAGATATTTCTAAGCAAGCTTGGAAATGTATGAGACACTGTGGAATTTTATAGAAAATGTTGTAATTTTGCCTAGAAAAGTATACCTGATAAACCCAAGCACTCATTTCTAGAGTGGAACAGGCCAGGAGAGGTAGCAGAAAGTAGATCCACTGACCTGTACTAGAAACAAGCATTTTGGCTCATTTCTGGGGTTGCTCTAGGAAGTGCTGTTTTCCTGCTGTTCCAGCACTGGGTTCACTGATGCAGCATAATCAGTGGAGGCGCAAAGGCAGTGTTGAAAATTGCCCAATCAGATTTACCAGTAGTAAGCGTTAACCTCAGTTAGATAAAAAGAGACCTTTCCCACCCACCCACCCACGCAAGAAAAGAGAAGATGTTTTGTTTGGCTTTCTAACAAGGTCACACAAGCCTTGGATATATTTTTATTCCCAAAGTCTCTCTTGCACTGAAAAGTCCCTAAAGTGTTTCGTTTTATGGCTGTGCTGATCAGGAAGAACCCAGACTGCTTTTTATCTTCCCTTCAGTTCCTGTACCTATTTTTAAACAAATTGGCTCGATGCAAGAAAATGACTCCATCTGTCTTCCTCATCATAACCAAACGCTTTTGTTGACATTAGGAATCAAATGGTGATTGCTGAGCAGAGACCCAGACTGTTGGCATTGTGACTTTGATCAATTGAATGGATTTGCTGGGCCAGCACACATGCTTTATTTTGGGCAGGTTTTCGGCATTTGTCCATGTTCCCTAGTGCAGAGTTTACATGCCGTGTAGGTGTGGAATATTTGTTTAAAAAGTCACATAGAATTGTGAAAATATCAAGTGCCCCTTCAGCATTGTTTACTTAAGAAACTTTCATAGCCATTCAGTCTATGACAGATGGGCAAGAAACAAGAGAAATGAAACTAAATGGATCCAGTATAAGATCCAACCAGGATGGAGTACCTGGTAAAATGTTGGACCTGGGCCAAAGAGACACAGGTTCAAATTTCTGTTCTGCCATAAAGCTCATTGAGAGACCCTGGGCTAGGTGCAATCTTCCAGTATAATTTATCTTGGGGTGCTTCAAAATGGATGCTACTAGCGCTACCAATTAGAGGGCAGTATGCAGCAATTCCATATCTTTTTTATTCCTTAACAGATTTTCCTTGGTAAGGAAAAAGGTGGAAAAGTGATGGGAAGACAAAGGAGAGTTATGAGTGGAAAACATCATCTGGACCCTTCATAAAATTCTGCAAATGAGGCAAGGTGATGGTGCTTCAAAAGCTCCGTCTGGAAACACCCTTGTTATAGGGTTGGGGAGGGGGAAAATGAGAGAAATATATGAATTTTCCTCTGAATTACCTAGAACAAAGGTGGGTACAAAAGTGAGTACAAATATTCTCCAGATGTTTGGTCTTCAACTTCCAAACGTCCCTTTCTGCATGGGCAATGGTCAGGAATGCTGAGAGTTGAAGTAGGGTGACCATATGGAAAGGAGGACAGGGCTCCTGTATCTTTAACAGTTGCATTGAAAAAGGAATTTCTGCAGGTGTCATTTGTATATATGGAGAACCTGGTGAAATTTCCTCTTCATCACAAAAGTTAAAGCTGCAGGTGCCCTGCCCTCTTTTTAAAATGGTCACTCTAATATAGGTCCTGCAGCTTTAACTGTTGTGATGGAGAGGAAATTTCACCAGGTTCTCTATATATACAAATGACACCTGATGAAATTCCCTTTTCTATGCAACTGTTAAAGATACAGGAGCCCTGTCCTCCTTTTCATATGGTCACCCTAGTTGAAGTCCAAATCAACTGGATGTTTACTTTCAGTCCACCCCTGCCTGAGAGGACAGATGAAATGACCCGTAGGATACTTAAAAATAAGACATTTCTGCTTTTTAAAATGATGGTCAGACTCTGGCTAACTGTCCATGGACTCAGGCTGTCCATCAGCCTGTCTGTCAGGCAACAACAGAAGGAGGGATGGTTACCAGAGCCTCTCCATTGGCTCTCCTGAGCGACTAACTCCTTTTAGCTCCTCCTCTCTCTGAATACCTTCCATCTCAGCTGCTTGTTTTAATAACTTTGTAACTTTTAGAACAGGTCCTGCACTTTACTTGTTTTCCTCTTCTCTCCTCATCCCTTTTTCCTTTACGGATACATCTGTTAGCTTGCAAGCCTGAGGGCAGGAACAGTGTTTGTTTGTTTGTTTGTTTTATGACCAAGGAACTGTCACTCTGGGAGCGGGGTAAAAATGTTTTCAATAACTAAAATGCGTTCCTGCCAAATAGACAAGCACAGGATTGGCTAAAAGGAGAACACACAAGCAATTAGCTTGGGTGGGAGGAGCAACGTGATTGGCTAGCTGCAGTGGTGCACTGCACAGGTCGTCAAGCAGCTGTAGTGGTTGTGGTAGTGCTAGGAGCCAATGTGGTTCCTGCTTGAAAAATCCAGGCATGGACCGGAGAGCCCTTCAATGAGAGGATGCCTTCAAAATGGAGGACTGTCCTCTGTAAAAAAAACACGTGCTACATGCCCACTTTCTTTGCTACAGCCTTGCCTCTTCTCCTTCCTCTTTCTAAACCTACACGTTGCTCTCTGGCCTATGTACAATGTTAATCCATTATGCCAAGTGGAAAGATTCATATATTACTCACATCTCTGCATAGTTCTTTCTTTCCCTGGGGAGCTTTTCATTTTGAGGCTGAGGGCTTAGCCACACATTGACATATTTTGTTGAACTTTCCACGAGTGATTCAATCTATAATTCCTATTTGAAAGGTCTGCACAGTACTCTACGTTTCCTGAGCCACGGTGTGTTAACTGCTGAAGGTATTGTCTCCTATGACCCTCTGGGAATTGCAAAGAATCATTATCGTACATTGGCATTGCTTGAGAATTCAAAGGCATTACTGGAGCATTTGACCTCAGAATACTATGTCAATAGGCTCCGGATGATACACACGCCCATTGCTCCCATAATGAGCACAGGCATTTCTCATTCACCAGTGAAGACTGGTGGTTCCAATCTCAGTGGGGTGGTGAATCCACTCCAGGTTTTTGTAAGAGCTCTAAAAGAGCTATCCAAGTTGCGGACACTTAACACATCTTAATTGTGCACCTTAAAAAAGGGGATAATTTGCAACATAGCAAATGGGGATCAGAATCATAGCCTTTACCATTCCCTAATACTCTTGGGATTTGTATGTTTTAGGATGGAGATTTGCATATTCCTGCCAAACTACTAGCCTGTTTTCTTATTATTATTCTGTATTCTTTGTCTCAGCATCTACATGGCCCCACTTATGGTAATGACACACCCATACATTATAAGATCATCCCATTAAGCACTATCTGATAACTTTTCTGACACTGCTAAACCTAATATTTTTCATTCAGCCCAGCCAAATTAAATTAGCAAGCACATAGCCAGAATCTCAAATTGCCTTTAATAAGTGTGTCAGTAATACACTCAGGGCACAATCCTATGCATGTTTAGACAGAAAAAGACATCTACAAACTTCTAAACTTTCAGAGTAAAGTCCATGTGCCCCATTCAGGCTGGGAATTGTAGGGTTCCCCCCCCCCTAAACATACATACGATTGCACCCTAAATTGTCTATTACTCTGGCCTTAGACCTTCTCATTTGTCTCACAAATTTGCTACCGAAGCTATTTTATTTTGCCCTCTAACTAATCTAGAGTAACTAGATGCCACTCAGCACCTCCTAGGTTTACCTGAAATAAAGTTTCTCTTGCAGAAGTGTCACTCATAGCTGTGATACAATCATGTGGCTATCTGACTTACAAAAACATTATGAAGCACCACCAGGTAGGGATCAGCTGACCCTCAGGACCCAATGGGAATGGACGGCTGGCAAAGGACTATAAAAAGAGTATGGGCCTGTTCTGACAACATGTTAAGCCATAGTTAGACTACTAACCCCTTTGAAGCATGTGGTTAGTGAGCATGTTTAAACCATGGTTATGTAACTACCATGGTTAGGAATGGTTCACATGACATGCTAAGCCATAATGTTTAGCTCAAAATGCTTAACCATGATGGTTTAGAGTGTTGCCTGAAGAGGACCTATAGAAGCCATGTTGGTTTTCACACCGAGGGCCCGTCTAGGTCAGCCTCCTCTTTCCAACAGTGACCAACACCTCAGAGAAGTACACAGCAGGGAAATCCCCTTTCCAGTGGGCGTAGGGCTGAAAATAAGATTGGGTGGGGCCAAAAGCAAAGTTGCAGACCAAAATGCCAAAAAATACCAGCATATTTTAGCTTAAAGGATGGGATGGGGTTGGAGGAACAGCCTTAACTGAACATGTAGTCTTCCAAAGGGCCTGCATTCATGTAATGAATCCTGCATCTTTAGTCCTGGTACCAGAGGAACCATTGCAGGACAGTGCCCTAGCCAAGTGCTCTGCTGATGTGTTGGACTACAATTCCCATCATCCCCAGTGAAAGGCTGTATTAGGTTCATGGGAGATATGTAGGCATGAGTGGAAAGAAGTTTTGGTACAGTATAACTATGGCCGTTTCTACACCTGCCTTTTTTTCCAGGGATAATTATATAATAATTATATATTTATTTGTTACCCGCCCCTCCCTCTGGATTGAGACAGGGTACAACACAAATTAAAAACACCATAAAATACATACAACTCATTCAAATGTTTTAAACCAGAGCATCATTAAAAGCAGCACACCATTAAAAAAGGCATCTTAAATTTCAACTGGGTAGGCCTGCCGGATCATCCCTGTGCATGCAAATGACACACAGGGGATCCTGGGAGCAGGCAGGGACGATCCCTCCATTTTCCTGGGATAATCCTTAGGTCTAAAAAGGGCCCATGTCTCCTTCTAAAGGAATGAGATGCTTTCATGTTGATTCATAATCCGGAGGTCAATTTAGCTTTCAGGTCTAGAGGAAGGCCGTGTGGCTACGTCTGGTCTGCTGAATTAGGTATCTCTGCCTCTTTCTGCTGGCGTTATACCTTGTGTGCTTCAGGTGTGAAGAATTCCATGTTAATATCCTGGTGTGATCTTCAAGCCATAGTGCAAGTGACTCATAATTCCCAGACATCTAAATTGTTCAGTAGGATGAAGACAGCCTAGATGTCCGTGCTATAATGTTTACAACATAACATCCTGTTTGTTGTGGCACAACATGTACCTGAGCATAACTGCCAATGCCTTTCAACAGCAAACACCCACAAGAGAGACAGAGCAGCATGCCTTGAGGGCTACTACACATCTTTGGCTCAGAGAGCGACACACGGCCACTGAGGAATCACCAGCTGCCAGCACCAATATCTATCTGGAATAATATCTATCTGGAATAATACAGATAGAGCATTTCTCCCATTTCTTTGGTTATTTTTAAAGGTTATGGCCCTAATAGATTGTCTCATAGCCATTGGCTACAAGGACAATGGTACACTGACAAATCAAAAGCACCCATTTACTCCAGAGCAGCCTTCCCCAACCTGGTGACTTCCAGATGTTTTAGACTACAATTCGCAGTGATCTCTGAATTATTGGCTTTAAATGGGTTTCTTGTTAATCATCTCTCTCCACTAGTGGTTTGGGTAGTTGTGTGCGTTCAGGCACCTTATATATATTAGTCATTTAAAAACTTCTGCCTTCTATTTGTTTGTGTATCTTACACAGGCATGTCGTCCATTAGCTCCGTGTTTGCTTACTCTGAAGAAGATATGGCTTGTATTGTTACATCCTCTTCATTGTTTGAGGATGGCTCTACATACTCGAATTTTCATGATTGGTCAGCCCTTAAGTTTATTAAGAAAAAACTGATAAAATTGGAGTTACATGGTGTTTCCCTCATGGACTATTGTAGATCACGTAGGATACCAAGAGGTTTAAGAATTAATAAAGCACTTATGATGTTTCGAGATGACTTAGATTTTAAGACAAAGTGGGTATCAATTCTTAACAAATGCTCTTTTGATTTAATGTTGCTTATTATTGAAAAAGCACAGGAAGAAAGTTTAAAAACTTCTGAGCAGATTAAAATACAAGAACAACAACTAAAGGATTCCTTGTCGGTGGAGGAATTTAAGAACAAGTGTGAAATGTTAGAAAGGGAATTAATTACTTTCCAATCGGAATTTAAAAACATGAAAATTAAAAAATTCGCACGAGATGAAAAGGACTACGCCCAATCTAGAGTCTATAACTGGATGTCTGATGAACATCCCAGAAAGAAACTTACAAAGAAAGTATCATGGCAAGATACATCACATGTGCCTACAGATCTTGACAGCATGGAGACTACGGAAGATTCTGCTGGCCCCTCTGGGGATGAGGGTGTAAGTAAAACGTCTTGGGATAGATCTCTGTGCCCCAGAAGGGAACATTTTTCTGGCCAACGTCCACGCCGCAGAGGTCGATAAAAGATCTGATTGTCAATCTATCTTCCCGTAGATTATCAGATGAAGAAAGAAGGATATTGAATTTGGGCATGAGCTTTGTACCTACGCCGCATTATAATGCTTTTCATACAAGACTTGATTTTTTCCATCTGGTGTGTCAAATAAAATTGAGGGAATTCTTTTGTGTTTGTATAGATACATACATACATTAGACATGTGCACTGAGTCCACGCCCATCATCACGTCGACACAGACCCTGATTCAGCAGTTTGGAAAACATCCTACTTCTGCTTGGACCAATTTGGAGTCTGTCCACTTCAGCTCATTATCAACCTAGAATCAAGGTTAGGAAAGCTGAGACTTTGAGCTTCCTGTTGAATATCACTGGAATATTTTTTTTTTTAAAAAAAGGACACTAACTTTTTTCTCTTGGCCAGAATTGGATGATAATTGTGGGTATACTTAAATATGTGAAAGTCTGGAAAAAAGCCAGGGAAATTTTTTTGAAAAAAAGTGTTTCCCCACCCCCACCCCATTCTTTTCCTGAAGCCTTTTTTGGTTTTGTTTTGTTTTCAGAAAAATTGAAAAAATGGGGGGGGGGGGGAATGAAGAAAAAATGGATTATGGGATGTTTTATTTTAGCATGATGAATAAAATGTTTAAGACAAGGTGTTCCGATATTTACTTCTCCAAATGATTTCTAAAAACTATGTACAGTATCAGATTATTACAATTTATGTGCACAGAAGGCAAGCAAGTCCTAGGTTGCAAACTGAGACTACAACTCTCAAATGCAAGAGCAAGATGCATTTCTGCATTTCAACTGCCATTGAAACATTGAAACTGACAGTGATATCTATAACTCAGAAAATGTGTCTGATTAAATTTCATGCATATTCATTTAAACTTGGTACCCCCCTTTTCTAAGTTCTTTTTATGGGAATGGGTGCTTTATGTCTGCTTGACACTGTGGAGGACTAGCGGAGACATAAACCTTAGCTAGACCTAAGGTTTATCCCAGGATTGTCCCAGGGTCATCCCTGTTCATGTAAATGACACACAGGATATCCCGGGAGCAGGCAGGGATGAACCCGGGACGATCCCGGGATAAACCTTAGGTCTAGCTAAGGCCATAAATAATTTTCTTTGTTACAAATGTTGATGGTTTCTTCTCTCTGTGTGTTTTTGTTTGTTTGTTTGTTTGTTTGTTTGTTTGTTTGTTTGCCTGCCTGCTCCTCGGAAACTGGCAAAGCCAAAGAGGTTCCTTACAATTCATGAGCTTGTAGCTCCATTTGTTACACACACACACACACACACACACACACACACACACACACAGTAAAAAAATTTAAAAAGTTAATTCAATTTTTGCCCACTGGATTTTGCACAGATCTTGGAATAAAGCACACAGCTCTCAAATTGAAAGGGTTAGGCCCAATCCTTTATTGAAATTGGAAGGGTAAGAGGCAAGCAACACATCAGATTAGCTACTAAAATTAATACAGAAATAACACCCTGAACCCAAATACCAGCAATATTAATACATTGTTACAGAATATACTTCCCCAGCCAGGTGTCCTTCAGCTCAGGCGCCAGGCCCCACGTTTGGTAGACTTTTATGGCCACTCAGCTATTCTACTCCCCCCTCCCTCCAGATGGGCCATTTTTTCCCTTCACAGATGCAAATTGCCCCAAGGCCACTTCTCTCGCCTTGACGGAGCCAGGAGATGGCCTCACGCCCACGGCCAGGTGGAGAGATAAGCGGTACTTCTGCAATTCTATAACAGACAATAGACAATGAGTAAAATTCTTACAAACAGCAATTCTTTGTACACTTAACCCCTTCCTTACAGGATTGTCCTAAATTTACAGAGCAACAGGATGCACCTCTTTTTTTTTTTTTAATCCAAAGGGTTGATCTCTTCCTGTGTGATCTGTAATGATGGTATGATTGTTTAGTCAACACTGGTGGGGATGTTAAGGCTACCTCCCTCTAGTGGCGGAGTCAGTGCATGCTGCAGGGAAGGAGACAGGACATTGGGAGCCCCCTAAGATATTGCCGTGGTGAAAGGAGAATTGACTCAAGTCGACCTCCCACAACTTGCCAACTCAAGGGGAGCTGGAAGTAGGAAGCCCCTCTTGGGCCTCGATGGCCTTATTGACCCGATGGCTCACTAGCTCCAGGAATGCTGCTGCTGTAGGGCCTCTTCAGCACACATTTCAGGTGTATGGACAATGAAGAACAAAGAGCATCCCCGCCCCCAGTATTGATTATCTGATGCTTGAAACTGGGCTGGGATCACCTTCCCCAGGCAAGCATTATGAGATGCAGTTTGAGAGAGCTCACCTTGGCAGCATGTAAACCCACACTTGAGTTAGGTGGGGTTGGCTTTAAGGCTATAAGAATGCTGTAGAACAGACAGGGAAGTAATAAAGTTGTAGTCTAATATTTACTTATTTATTTTATTTATTTATTACATTTAAGTCCTGCCTTTTTTCCTCTAAGGAGCCCTAAGTGATGTACATAATTCTCCTCATCTCCACTTCTATCCTCACAACAACAACCCTATGAGGTAGGTTAGGCTGAGAGTCTGTGACTGGCCCAAAGTCACCAGTTAGGTCCAATACTTCATTTTAAAAACAACAACAACCCCAATCCGGTTAACAATATTAATACAATCATATATACAATAAACTATATTAAAACAATAAAATACAACACATCTAATAAAACCAATAACAACCAGAAGAGGAAAAGACATACACAACAGAGGTTATTATTATTATTATTATTATTATTTATTTATTTATTTATTTATTTATTTATTTATATAGCACCATCAATGTACATGGTGCTGTACAGAGTAAAACAGTAAATAGCAAGACCCTGCCGCATAGGCTTACAATCTAATAAAATCATAGTAAAACAATAAGGAGGGGAAGAGAATGCAAACAGGCACAGGGTAGGGTAAGCAGGCACAGGGTACTAACAGTATAAAGTCCGCACAACATCAAGTTTTAAAAGCTTTAGGAAAAAGAAAAGTTTTTAGTTGAGCTTTAAAAGCTGCGATTGAACTTGTAGTTCTCAAATGTTCTGGAAGAGCGTTCCAGGTGTAAGGGGCAGCAGAAGAAAATGGACGAAGCCGAGCAAGGGAAGTAGAGGCCCTTGAGCAGGCGAGAAACATGGCATCAGAGGAGCGAAGAGCACGAGCTGGGCAATAGTGTGAGATGAGAGAGGAGAGATAGGAAGGAGCTAGACCGTGAAAAGCTTTGAAGGTTAACAGGAGAAGTTTATATTGGATTCTGAAGTGAATTGGAAGCCAATGAAGAGATTTTAGAAGCGGAGTAACATGGTCAGAGCGGCAAGCTAAGAAGATGATCTTTGCGTTGCAGCCTGCCTCTTGGGGGAGGACATTTCAGAGTCAGGGTGCCACTACAGAGTGGGCCCTATCTTGTGAAATCACCTAAAGTACTTTCCCTAGTGGTGGGACAAAGAGAAAGGCCTCTCCTCCATATCAAACATTGAACTTCCATCATGTCTCCACCACACTGAACACATGGAGTGTTCACAGACTGACTGCTCCACCATGTCCCCACTACGCTTAACCTGCATTACCCTGTTTACAGTATGTCACATGGGGAGAGCAGGAGCAGAAAACGATCTCCATGAATTTCAACGTGGCCACAAACCAAGTAATTACAGATGACTCAGCAAGTGAGTCAAACTTACTCCTGAGCTCGCAGAAAGAAGTGGAGGTGGGTGGGAAGCAGGATTACTAATACATCTGACCAAGAGGAATACATTCCTTCTTAGCTCCACACTTTCAGTAATTTCATTCTTGAAAGTGAAGCAAAACTCTTCCATTCTGTCTCCCTTGTCAGACATTTTCCAGGGCCATAAGTTCAGAGGAATGATTTGCTTTGAGTGGTGAAGGCTAGAAATTTCTGCAGTTCCTGAAGGTGGAAGCGAGGGAGGGAACTCCAAGATATGGAGCAGAGAAAAAAAAATGACCTGAACGGAGGAAAGGTCCTTTGCTGCCACAAAATTTGAGCGCTGTGAGAGTTTGAAACTTGCTTGTAGTTTTCCAATATCTTTAATCCACAATCCAATTTAATTAAAAGGCACTCCTCGGCAAAGTGAACCCTGGCCTACGTTTTCCCATATCTGCCGAATGGGTTGTCATGGAAACCATGCCTGGTTGAGTTAGCAGCTCAGTGGCCCTGTGTTTGTATGGCCCATAAAGGGATGCAGTTCTCAGCTGCTGAGCGGTACAAAGCAACGCAAGGGCAAAAAGGGCGGGTTTGTTGAGCAAATTGCTTCTAGATTTAGCTCCAGCAGCTTGTTTAATTAAATGGCTCCCATTCCAAGGCAGGCAGTGCAAAGTTTGTGTTTTAGTCTATGGCTACTGAAGAGCAAATGTCATTCCTAGGGTTACTTTGCATTGTAGAAAAGGAAGGTATTCGGTGTGTCACCCTCAGATACCATTAACCCACAGGATCTCATTAAAGCATCTGGATCAGATTTCAAAATATCAAGAAGCGCATCAGCATTCTTGTAGCAAACAGAAATGTATAAGTTAGGGGGAAATGACAGACAAAAAAGCATAAATTAGAGGAAATCGCTTTCAGGAAATGGCTATATTGGGGGGAATGCATGTAAAACTGTGTACAAATTTTCATACTACAAAAATGTGTACAAATGTTCACACAGATTTCTTGAAAAAACATTCGCAGCCTGACATGCAAATAGGATGGAACAAACTTATGCTTGGGAAAAAAGTGAATAAATATTACAGAAAATGAAACGGAGAGTGTTATCTGTCCCTAATAGCTGACAGGGTCTGAATCAGAGCGAGAACAAAATCTTAATGTATACCAAGCACAATGCCCGTCCTGCTGCCTAAACTGCTTGCAAAATGGTGGCCTCCAAAAGCTGTTTCACAATGTGTGCAGCAACTATGTTTGCCACAACTGCACTTGTGGTAAGCGCTCCTCATAGTAAACATAGTAAACATAGAGCTCCTTTCTTACACTCTTAGGACTCCATCACACAAGCATTTATCACACTCTCATCATGCCTGGTTTGCCATTTTGCAGGGCTGTATTCACATGATGTCGTGCTTGTCCTGCAGTCACCCTACCTCTTCCCCTCCATTTTCTGTGTTTTCCTAGAGCAGGGAAAGTCTGATTTATTTCCTCCATGCAGGATTAAAGCACCCTTCTGCCCCTGTGTATTGCTGTCCTAGTGCTATGTCCTTTGTAGGGGGCATAAGCTTCAAAGGGACATCTTGCTGATGAAAGAGGAGGGTGGAGTGGTTCTTCTCCTCCAGCATGCTGTGTCAAACAAACGGGCTTGTGCTGACTCAGTTGAATGGACTTTTGCTGCTCCAACCCCACTCTCATTGCCCACAGAAACGCCACCCAGACAATGAAATATTAAATCAATAAAACACTAGACAACAAAGCAAGAGTGAGGGGGGAAGACGCCCACCCATCACAAGGTCCATCAACGACAAGAACCAATGAACTGGAGGGGAAAGGAGAAAGGGTGGAGTGGGGCGGGGCAGAGTGGGAGAGCAATCAAGGGAAAGAAGATTTCACCGGTACAATGGTGATACCACAAACGCATGTGAAAGGGACTATTAGCTTGATGCACTAATGAAATGGAGGTGGAAATCATGGAGGCAAACAAGGGAAAAAAGTAGGGTGCGATGGTGCCGTTACATTCCAGTAAATCCTTTTTAACTTCCTCAAAGTTTTCTGTCCACTTCCTATTCAGTTGGGCAGTGATCATTTGATCAGGTTTTCATCACATTTAACATTAAAATAGCAAGATGGGCAGAGAAGAAAAGGGACCTTTCTCAAAGCTAGGGAAATGATCAGCAGTTTGAGATCTGGCCTACTTCCCAGTTATTACTGACCTATCTATGTGGTCCTCTGAACAATATATTCTGGAGGAGACAGTGTGAAAGAGGCAGCTGGGGGGATGAGTTAATTTGAAATTACTGAGAAAGAGGCACAGGATGGGTGAGAAGAGCAAAGGACCAAAGGGACCCATCCCTTCAAATTCAGAACAAGGAGTCTGAAAGAGTGGGAAAGGGCACTTTACTGGTAGGGAAATTTGAGTTCATTGGTGGGGAATTCATGTGGGCTTGAGGGTGAGATTGCTCCGTTACTTTATAAGTTTAAAAATGCCTTGCTTCTATGAAAGAACATGCATGCCATTGAGTCTGCTAATAATGAAGATAAACACATGTTTAAAAATAATAATCAGGCAATGCATTCAAGATGTTTTTGCACATAATTATTATTTGTATTACTTGAATGTCAGAAAATGCTGTATTTTTAGCAGGTCCTCACTTGTACAGAGATACTAGATTTATGGAAAGTTGAAGCAACCAGAATGAATTTTTTTTAAAGATCTTTAAAGCAATGTTAACACTATTTATGACACTCCCACTAAATATAAAGCATTATCTTGCCATAGTTAAGCATTTTGAAGAGAAATCGATTTCAGTGAAAGAAAGTCAACTGAAGAGAAAGTTTTCCCCAGTATTTCACAATGAGATGGATACCTTATTGTCACCATCCACCATCAACCTATCATTGTTCTCTTGCTCCTTCTTCATGGCATTCAAATTCACTACTTTCTCCCATTCTCACAAACAGCAGACTGAACCACAGATTTATCCATTCTCTTCCTTGGTCCATTCTTTACCATCCAACCCATTGTCTACCATATCCCCCCAAACTACTGAAATAAGCCACTTACTGATGTTGTTTAAACTTTCTTTCCTCCAGCTACTGCCTGCTCCTACTTCTGCTACCATTGCTTCTACTCTGCTTCTATGATTTTTTGACTGTTGATTATGCTTTTGTGTCTGAAGAAGTAGGTTGCAATATATAAAACCATGCTAGAGTAAAACTCAATTTGTCTGGAAAGGAGCTACTCTGTTATACTTTAAAAACCATTTCCTAAGACTAATACAATGATCTAAACATATGTATATTTAGATATTTTTGTCAGAACCAAATAAATAAATAGAAATAATATTCTGATAGACATTAAAGCTTTTTTTAGCTGCATTGATAACCTTGCTATTTGGACAGGGTTCCTGGCTTGTTAGCATCACTGAAGTAGATGTGATAGTCCAACCTCACAATGCTACTATCATAGACTATATTGTATAATCTTTGCAAAGGAAACCTTATACATGAATATTTAGAACAGCCGTGTAAAGCTGAAAGAATTATCAATACCACTAATCTTGAAGAACATGACAGAAGTTTAATTCAAATCTTTCACGTTTGTTCATCTGATCACTGGAGTGACATTAGGAATATTGGCTAGAAAAAAGAAATCCTTTGTGTTCTTTGAGATTCAAATGTAATATATTTAAATGGAGATCAAAGAAAGGAAGGGAGACTGTGACACACACACACACACACACACACACACACACACACACACTGTAATCATTTTATGACAGATTAGAAGACTATTATATTTGCGTACACTGCTTTGAAATCTGTAGTTGTAAACAAATTATAGTCATAAACAAACAAGCAAACATTCAAACTACATGATGCAAATGTTGGAGACCTGCTTAGCGTACTCTTATCTTTGCTGTGTTATAGCATTATTTTAAGGGGAAATGTAAGAAAACTGGAGACAATGCTGATGTTATTTCCTGGTTCCCAGATCCTTATTTTTGTGAAAGTTTGAATCAGAGCTCAATCACTAAACGTAATAAAGACTTTATATTTATATGATCCACACCATGCAAAAAAGAGAAAAAAAGCTTTGGATTACCCCACATTATATACTTCCATGACTGAGCTCTGTCTCTTTCAAAATAAATAATAATAATTCTCTCAAACTTCATTTTTGGGCAACACTAATTAATGCATGATGACCTGAGATGACCCTTACAAACAAGGGCCTGGTGCGCTTCCTGAGAATAGGGCACTGACAAATGCAGGTGCCAAATGCCTCTGCCAAAAATAGCCAAAATATGTAGAAAAACATAAGAAGCTGGCAGTGTGGACCTCGCAATAAGCTTTGAACTACCCAAAATAATTCAATAAACAAAAAACCTACGGTTTACAAAACAACGTTAAAGATGTAGTTTTCAACCAAGCAACAAAAAGCAGGGAAATTGGGAGTTAAGGCTCACAAGCCTTAACGCCACATCCTTAATGCCACAAGCCACATCCTTAACGCCACATCCACAAGCCTTAACGGCACATCCTTAACGCCACAAGCCTTAATGCCACATCCAAAGCAGGTGCGGCCTTTATTATTTATTTATTTATTAAACTTATATACCGCTCCCATAGCCAGGGCTCTCTGGGCGGTTTACAGAAATTCCCTGGTTTGACCAGGGGGCTCAATTTAAGCCCACACCCGGCCGCCACGGAACAGATAAGAACGCCCCGTCCCGTCCCGTCCCCCTACCTGGGTCCGCCGCCGCCACCACCGCACAGACTGCGACGACGACAGATCCAGGTAAACCCACCACACACTTACCTGCTCCGTGGCAGCAGGCGCGTGGCGGCCTTGCTTCCGGGTTGAACAGGGGGCTTGATTTAAGCCCAAGCCGGCCGCCACAGAACAGGTAAGAACCCCCCCTGGCCTGTCCCGTTACCTGGCTCCGCCGCCACCACTGCACAGATGGCGGCAGTGGCGGCAGATCCAGGCAAGCCCCCCACACCCCACTTATCTGCTCCGTGGTTGCTGGCGATTTAAGCCCACGCCCGGCTGCCACAGAACAGGTAACAACCCACCCACCCACCTGGCCTTGCTGCCGCCGCTGCACAAACTGCGGCAGCGGCTCCAGGGAAGCCCCCTCCCCTTACCTGCTCCATCGTCGCTGGGCCCAGGCTTGAATCGAGCCCCCGGGTCCACCGGGAAGCAAGGCTGCAGGTGCGGCCTTGGTTCCAAATGGACCTGGGCGCTCAGTTCAAGCCCAGGCCCAGCGATGACGGAACAGGTAAGACCCCCCTTCCCGCCTGTCCCCTTCCCCCGCAAGCCCCCCGCAGGCAAGCCCCACCCCACTTACCTGATCTCTCATGGCTGGGTGCGGGCCCCGCTCTCCCTTCTTCTCCCCCCTCCCTCCAGGGAATCTGATTTGAGGCACATGTGTTGCTTTATCAGATTCCTCATAGGGAAACATAGGTTTTTAAAAATATTAATTAAAAATTGATGGAATGGACTTTTGAAAAAAGAAAGCCATTCCATCAATGAGGAGGACAGGGCAACGCAATCCTACAACTGGATTGCATGGTTAGGCTCCCAATTTGGAGCTTTTAGTGCACAAAAAAATGGTCGCCAGCCCGGAAGCATTTCTGTGTCGGTTTGAAACAGAGAGGCTTCCCCCTTTTGTCATTTAAAGTGACATCCTGCCCTCAATATTTCACCAATCTTCTTGAAACGCGCAGGGTATGTAAAACCAGCATTTCTTTCTGGCAGGACTCCATTTCAGAAAGATTGGTGAAATATTTTCCTTTTTAGGATGCTAGAATGACCCACCCCACAATAACGCCTTTTAACATGGTGGAATGCTTTTTTTTACTGATCATCCTTAACACAGGGAAACACTGTTGTGTTTCCCTGCAATACATACACACATCCAGGAGAATGTCTTCTGCCAGATGCCAATGAATTGCACCTAGACCTTAAATTGCATAAGACATTGTTATGAACATGGACCTGTGCCAATAATAGCCAAAACATGTAGAACTAAATAAGAATAAGAAATAAATAAATAAGGATAATTAACCCCACAATAGGCTCTGGAACACCCCAAATCATACACTAACATATCTAGGAAAGTGTCCTCTGCAATATGACATTGAATCATGTTCATCCTAATGCTTTCATTGAGTTCAAGACACTGTCATGCACTTGACAATACCTTGTATTGGGCCAGTCTCAATTCCATGCCATTTTGTAGGGGATATTCTACTGCATGTGTAGGTGTATCATTTCGGGTGACCAAAGCCATTGGCAGCTGGTGGCTCTGTTGTCAGGGGGGCTGTAAATCCACTCTGGTTTTCAGTCAGAACTCTAAAGAAGCTATCCAAGGTGCTGAAATCAAGCCCAAAAATAAGTTCAGCAGCTTAGATAGCTTCTTTAGAGTTCTGTCTGGTTCTGATTGAAAACCAGAGCAGATTCACAGCCCCACTGACAATGGAGCCACTATCCTCCACTGTCTTAGGCTTACTGAGTGCTTCATACCACCGGTTCCTTATATGCAATTGTCATCTGGGACCATCAAGCATTAATGAGTTTTGCACAGCATAGGCAGTTTGGATTGGGCTGCCATTGTTGTTGTTTTTGAAGGGGAGAGTCCATCAGTCATGAAATATATGACATAGGATAGTTCACAGCTTATTTTGGGGTGCAGGTGTATATAAACATTAGGTTTTTATTAAGTTTACTGGCTGAGTACTGTTTCAAACTTTCATACAAATAAGGATCTGGGGATTAGAAACCAACTTCAGCATAATAAAATAGAGAAAATTCAGAGAATTGTGAAAAAACGGCAAATTCTTAATGCAAGAACTGTTTGGAAAGGTCGAAAAAGACTTGAGTATGATAAAGGGACAAGATGCTTCAGCGAGCACATTTATAACACCTGTAAAATGCTATTATATAAGCAGGATATTAATTTGTTTTTTGTTATCACTAAGGGAAGAACAGGTACAGTTTTAAAAGGAAACAAGTCTCACTGTGGAATTATATGTTACAGGTCACAGAAGGACTTTAGTGAAGCCCAGATTGAATTCTTCCTACTGTGTAGGAATATGACAATATGACAATATTGCCTATTTCCCCAACCCACTATACAATACTGACAGCAGCTGAAAGGAATCGGGAAATGCATAACATCACAACCCAGGTAAATGTCTTGCTATGTATTATTGGAGAGAGGGAGCATCCCATAAAGTGGTGTAATTTTGGGTAGCATCCCCATCTTAGTAGTATTGAATTCTGCCCTGACTTTAACGGTACAGTCCTATAGATGTCTACTCAGAATTAACTGAGGTTAATGGGACTTATGCATAGGCAAGTGTTATAGCAATGGTAGTGAATTTATTTTGGATGGTGGGCTGGATAATGTCAGGGGTTTATGCCACATCACTGATGACAAGGGCAGGGCCACGACCCATGATATCATCCAACCCCCAGCTTCACTCCATGCATGCTTTTCCCAGTAGAAAAAAGCCTGTGCACAGCGGAGTTACTCAGATAGAAGCACTGGGTGGGGAAAAACTCCTCCACTCCATGCCTCAGGGAGGGCAGCTTCACCTGCCCTGTGTCCTTCCCCATTGGGGAGGATATGGGAAAGGTGAAGCACTTCCAGTGTTACTTGCCCTCACCTCAGAGGTAACAGCAGAGATCCCTCTCCTTGCAGGCAGGGATTGGAAAGGAGACAGATGGGACTGCGGTCTGGATGGGCAAAGATTAGGCCCACAGGCTGGAGGCTCCAAATCACTGGTGTACGGGGTTGCAGCATAAATGTTGTACTCTTGTTGCATACAGAAATGTTGTATAAAATAACCTTGAGTATTAAATGTTTGAAGGATATGTATATATAGTAACTTTGTTTATCCTCTAAAAACACTTTGGGATGTCGTCCCAATCCTTTTCCACTCACAGTTTACTCAAGTTTTTGGATTTGATTTTTTTAAAAGGATATAGCCTGGAGTTTATATGTGTACATCCCTGAAACCCACTAAGAGACATGTGTTTTTGTACTTACGTATCTATTCCAAAATTGTGTAATGAGTAAATGATTAAAATATTATGTGATGTAGGGCAAATTCTTTTTTATCTTTCCAGCTTTGGGATACTTTCCAGCTTTATCATCCATTTGCCCTTCAGCTATCTAAATCATGCCCATTACAGCCACACCAAATCATGTGAATATGGTAATAATGCAATATTACTAATGAAAGCTGGAGGTGGTGTTTATTCTGTCTTTGGAGTATCAAACAGATTGTTTCATATGTTTCTCATGGGGAAGCATCAGGAAGTGCAGAAATTTCAATTTTAATTCTGGTATCTAATTATCCTCTTCGAAGAGGGAGATAATCAAAGCTGGAGTTTCTCTTTAAGACATTGATTTAGTAGCTACATGTCATTTTTAATCTTGATCACAAGTACTGGTAGCAACATTATTCTAATTAGTTCTTTACATTATTGCATCTGATTGAGACGCATGATGGAGAATGACGTTGAACTAGCCATGTTTTCTAAGAAAGGGAGTGGGGAGAAAGAAAATCAGAAAAGCACCGGATTTGGGGGAGGAAGGGGAAGACTCCAGCAGCTGCATAAACACAAAATGTATTCAGTCCAAAGCATTTTGAATATCTTCCTCAGGGGTGCTTCTGGGAACAAGCAACTTGCGCTTGTTCCAAGAAGTATTCCTTCCTCTTGTGAATCTTTTGCAAAAGAATTGGGAGTGAAGACTTAAGTTGGCTGTGTCCATGAGAGTCCTGGAAAAAGATAATGAAATTTATGAAACATTACATTGTTTATCTACAGCCCCCCCACCACGACTGTGTGAGGTATCTTCAGTCATTAGGAACCACTAACCATCATGAGCCAGTAATGCTCATTTAAGAAACATTCTCTAGCAATCAGTACTCATGAAAGGAAGATATTTCAGTATTAGCTAAACAAAAGACTAGAATTATCTCTTCACTTGACATTACACAGTAGCATTTCCATTACCTCATATATTTGATTCTTGTGTCATCTGATATATTCTATATGCATGCAGACTAATATTAAAATAATTATTTTGCTTAAATAACGACTTCCAAAGCTGTGCTTAACATGCATCAATCTAGAAATGCCTTCTATTGCAGGAGCATATATTTTAGATTGCTGTTTACAGGACACAAACCATCATGAAGACATCAAATTATTTTAATTAAAGGAATGCTGAGATAGCTGTGAATCAAATGAGAGAGCCAGTGCATAATTTGTGGTTAATGCATAATTATGATTAGTATTGAACTTGTTCTAGGGAGATCCAGGTTCCAATCTCCACTTGGCCATAAAGCTCACTGGGTAACTTTGGGCCAATCTGCCTTGCAGGTTTGATGTGAGGATAAAATGGAGAGGAAGGGGAATGTATAGGTTGTCTTGGGTTGCTTGCAAGAGGGGGAAAGGTAGGATATTAATGTAACAATAAAAATAATAAAAATGTTGCATCTGCATATGTCAAAAATAAAAAAGAAATGGGAGAAGTGGCTTTCATACAACTATTGGTTTTCTCTCCTTAAGCAGGAATTTCACATCGCAGAGGTGGCAATATAATACTATTCCTTCCTACATCACTTGGATAATGGGATGAGCAACAGGCCATGAAGGAGGAGCCCATAGTTTGGCTTCTCCTCACACTAGCATTATTCCAGTTCCCTGATGGGAACTATTGGTGTGGGGAGGAGCCACACAATGGGCTCCTCCCACATGGCCCAGGGCTTTTCACATTACTCTGGAAAGAGCTATGCTGGATCAGACCAAGGGCCCATCTAGTCCAGCATTCTGTTCATACAGGGGCCAATAAACCGTTGACCAGGAACCCACAAGCAGTACACAAGTGCAACACACATGTTCCCCAGCAACTGGTGTACATAAGCTAACAGCCTCTGACACTGGAGCCAGCATATAGCCATCAGGACTAGTATCCAAGCCACTGATAGCCTTCTCCTTCAGGAATTAATCTAATCCCCTCTTAAAACCATCCAGATTGGTAGCCATCACTACATCTTGTGGTAGCGAATTCCATAGTTTAACTATGCACTGTGTGAAGAAGTACTTTATTTCATCTGTCCTGAATCTCCCACCAATCAGCTTCGTGGGATGACTCCAGGTTCTAGTAAAGATGGGGGAAATATCTCCCTATCCTCATTCTCGGCACCATGCATCATTTTGTATACCTTTATCATACCTCCCTATCCTGGAAGACATTTTGAGAAGAGTCATAGCTCAGGGACAGAGCTCATGCTTTGTATGCAGAAGGTCCCAAGTTTAACCCCCAGCATCTCCAAGTGGGGCTGGGTAAGACCCCTGCTTGAAGTCCTGGAGAGCTGCTGCTAGTCACTCACCAGGTCCGCATGACACAACAGTGGTTAATAAACCATGGGTGGGTTGTTAACCATCCTGCATATGCTGCTTACATAAATACCCTCGCTGGACACAGGCTGTCATGACATCTGAACCCAGGGAGGGTGACTGGCTGAGATAGTTAACAAATCACCCAGCAACCCTACAACAAACCATGGGTTCTGGGTAACTTGTTATACATAGCAACAAGCCATCATGACCAGCTTCACATGACATGACAAACCAAGCGTAATTATGCCAAGCGTAATTATGCAAATGACATGCCAAGCGTAATTATGCAAATGCCCCCTGGCCCATGTCTTATTTCCTCCTCCATGATCATGTGAGCCTGATGGGGGAGCAAAATGGGTGGTGGTGGATGAAGAGTCTTCCCTGACCTACAACTTTTGCTTCCAGTTCTGGTACAAAGCATTTTCTTTTCCAAAACAATAACAACTCCACTTCTGATTCCTTCTCTCCTGATTAGCACTCAAGCATCTTCACTCTTAGTGCTCCCTTTAGGAAAGTTGCATTAGACGCTAAGGAGCATTCTGACCTAGAACTACCACTTAGGTATTTATTTAGACTCAGATTGTCTATACTTATTTGGGAGTGGGTCATATAGAAATCAGTGGAAAACACTGGGCTGAACGACAGCAATTTTAGTCTTTCAGGTTGTTCCATTTATAAACTGCCTTTATGGACCAAGTCCACCTGCGTTAGTAATCAAAATAAGAACATGAAACAATATATTAGAATAACTTTAAAATTCAAAAAAACAAGATCCCAACAATATATTACAATCCATAAATTCCATAAGTTAGGAACCACTACTGGAATTCTAAGCACACTTAGTACATGACAGTGATTCTGATAAGAATTGCTAAGTACTGCTAATACTTTTTATTCTTAAATTAATATAGTGCTTTCACTCTGCAAAGTACTTTATGGGTTCTGTTGTCTTCACAGTCTGTGGAAGGTCATAATTTCCATAACACAGATGGGGAAACTGAGGCTGGGAAAGCGTGCCTTGTCTAACATTGCACACAATTCAGTGGTAGGTCTGTGTGCTAATTCCAACTCTTTATTCACTCAGCCTGGTTAACTGTCATTCACCTCCACATAGAAGTGGTTACGAATGAGGTGCCAGTTCCACTGACTTCAGTGATTCAGTTCAAATAGTTTGGCTTAACTGCAGGGACAGAATTATTTGGTGAGTCTCCAAAGAGTGCAAAAAACGTGGTTCACTGGAAACTTTCAGACATCACCTCAACAACCCAGGATATCTGATATCCTTTGGAAGAATTCTGATGGGTTACAGTTAGTGTGTGTGTTTTGTATCAGCAATATTTTTCAAGGTTCATTAAATACTCTTGTGACAGTAACTGATAGGACACTCCTATTTGCATGACAACTTCAGGGCCCCTTCACAGGGTGCACATCAAAGAATGTGTAGTGTGAATGCAGCAGCACATGTCTGCAAACACGTGTGTCACACCTCAGGGAGCCGGGAGGCCTCGCTGCATGCCCTCCCTGTCCGATGTCCTGTGGCAAACTACCTTTTGCCCTGCTGTGTGTGAAAAGGCTCCAGTTCTGGGGCGGAATCTCAGAGGCCAGCAACCCCAGCAGACGGGCTTTCTTGGGCGACGTCGGACGTCGGGATGCTTGCTGAGGGGGGCTCTGTTGAACGCAGCAGTTCCGCCCTCAGGGTCGCCCCGCGCCACTTGGCTCCACCGCCGCCCTTGGCGTTCCCCTCCCCCTACGCGTGGCTAACTCTCTCCTCCTCCCATCCCGCTCCCCGCAAAGCTTCCCGCTTTCCTCAGCCGTTTCTCCTGCTGCCCAGTCCACGTGTCCCGCGCCGCCGCTGCCTTTCCTTCTGCCCCACTCCCGGCCTGCCTGGCGCTGCTGCCTGAACCCCAACTCCCCCCCCCCCCACGCCGTAGCCCTCCACTCTGTGGCGCTGCTTCCTGAATCCCCCCGCCCCCCGGAGGTGCCTTCCCCTCCCCTCCCCGCAGCGCAGCCCCTGCGTTTTGTGGCTGCTTGCCGGCGCGCGCGCGCTCGCCCTCCCTCCCTCGCCTGGCGGCCGGGGGCTCCTCCCCCTCGGGGGCCACGAAAGCGCCATGTGCGCGCCGGCGGGGTTTTGCGCCCTGGCCTCGCCTCTGCCACTTGCGTCACTGCCGCTCAGAGCGGTCTCGGAGCCTCCCGCTCTTTCCCCCTCACTCTCGAGCCACAAACCGGGCTCTGCAGCCGCCTTGCTCCCGCCTCCTCCTTCTCCCCGGCTCCTCCTGCCCGCCAAAGGCAAAGAGGGGACGCGGCTCCAGCCACGCGACGGAACAGACGGCGGCGAGCGAGCGAGCGAGCCTCGGCAGAAGCAGCACCCATGAGAAGCCCCCGTCAGCCTTGACACCCTGTAAGAGCGAGGGTCTCTCCGTGCGCGCGCGTGGTGGGAGAATTGCAGCCCGCTGTGGGGTGCTGGACCAAGGGACAGGCGAGAGCGCAGCGGGACCTTTCGCAGGCGGTTTGGGCGCCGTGGACGAGCCATCACCCACCTGCCAGGCAGCCCTGGTGCCCGGGTCGTGGCTCCTAAAGCGAGGGAAGGAGGAGAGAAACTTTAGGTTCAGCACCTCGGACAGCGCCGCTCGGCTTCTGCAAGCTATTATTAAGCCAGCTCCATGGGCTGCTGTTTCTCCTTCAGGCGCTTTCCTCCTCCCTAGGCGGGCTGCACAATTCCCACCTCTCCTTGCCTCAGACTTGTTCCCTTCACCGTCGTGTTAGATGCCACCCTTCCTCTCCCACTCCCTTTTCACCTTCACTGTCATTTGCTCTTCCTTCCTGGCACGTCTGGTTTGTTTGCACAAGCGGTGATGAGGTGGACTTTGCATTCTTTTAACACCCCCCTTTCTACTTTTGTCTTCTTGCAGGTGGCGTACCTGGCTGTGGCAGAAATGAATGAAAGTGTCGCCTTGAACGAAACGGGGGCCCCTGTCCCTTGGATTCAAACCAGCAGCCACAACACTTCCCTGGAGCTTTCCTCCAAGCTCCCGGTCTTTATCATTAACCCTTGGGATATTATGCTCTGCATCTCTGGGACCATCATCGCCTGTGAAAATGCCATTGTGGTGGCCATTATATTCTATACTCCCAATCTTAGAACCCCAATGTTTGTGCTGATTGGGAGCTTGGCCACCGCAGACCTACTAGCCGGAGTTGGCCTCATCCTCAATTTTGTTTTCCAGTATGTGATCCAGTCAGAAACCATCAGCCTTATTACAGTTGGCTTCCTAGTTGCCTCTTTTACTGCTTCTGTGAGTAGCTTGTTAGCTATCACAGTTGACCGTTACCTTTCCCTATACAATGCACTGACTTACTATTCGGAGAAGACTGTGCTCTGTATTCATATGATGCTGATCATCACCTGGGGGGTTTCCCTCTGCTTAGGACTGCTGCCTGTCTTAGGCTGGAATTGTCTAGAAGATTATTCATTGTGCAGCATTGTCAGACCTTTGACCAAAAGTAATGTGACTTTGCTCTCTGCCTCTTTCTTTTTCATCTTTATCCTCATGCTCCACCTGTACATTAAAATCTGCAAAATAGTTTGCAGGCATGCACACCAGATAGCACTCCAGCAGCATTTCCTGACTGCATCTCACTACGTTGCAACCAAAAAAGGAGTCTCTACACTTGCTATAATCCTTGGGACCTTTGGAGCCAGTTGGTTACCTTTTGCTATCTACTGTGTAGTTGGAGATTCTAACTACCCTGCTGTGTACACTTATGCCACACTTCTACCTGCTACCTACAACTCCATGATCAATCCTATAATATATGCCTACAGAAACCAAGAAATTCAGAGATCCATGTGGGTTCTCTTTTGTGGCTGCTTTCAGTCAAAAGTGTCCTTTCGTTCAAGATCCCCCAGTGATGTCTAAGTGACTTCTTCCTCTGTGTAGTTTTGCACAAAGTGACAATCTTCGACTTTTGTGAATTACAGTGCCTGGTATGAACCAGAACCATGTTGTGAAATTGTTTTTTTGGGGGGTGATGTTTAAACAGTAGCACTTTATGTATGTGTATTCTTGAGAATGTGAAAGGTCTGGATCTTTTGGTTATATGAAACTAAACATAACAACCAGAAACAGTGTGGAGGTATACAAGATTGTACATCACATTTGTAAAGTGGAGGCATTCCAGGACTACGTAATTATAGCACTTTATTTTTAGCTGCTCAACTGCCAGAACAGTGTTGCCATTTCTTAAAGGGCAGAAAGAGAATGAAATGAAGTGAAATGTTGTCTGTTTATTTTGGGATGTGAGTAATAATATATTTTGCTGCACAGTATTGATAAATTATGACATTTTGTACACAAATAAACAAATCCACTACGTATTTTTATTTTGTGTGTTGAGCTGATTAATAGCCTTTAAGCACTTGATAAACCTTTCACACTGCCTCAGCTTTATTTACTTGAAAATATTCATTGGGTATATCCATCTAAATGAAATTAGTTTACTTATACAGAGGAACCATGTTATAAAACCAGTGTGTAAAATATACTATTTTTTCCCCCTTTCCATTCAGTAGTCATTTATTTTCCATAGAAATCAAAATACTCAAGCATACTAAAGATTATTATCACCCCAGTCCTCCAAAAGTCTCATCTTTAGTATTAGGTCAGAGTTTAAAGTATCAGATAAAAACATTTCAGCAGAGGAAGCAACATCCAAAGAGTTCTTCTGATTGTCAAATGATGTTTACACAGCTCAGAGATATTTCTTACATGCATCCCAGTGAAATGTGCAAGAGTTCAAATAAATTCCCATTTATTTCAGGGGATTAGCATAGGAGAAAATCCCTGTCTGTTGTTCCCATTTGTCCTTGGCTTGATCCAGATTTGGTTAAGGCTTCATTTCTGCCACGCCTGTGCAAGTTCATAATAAATTGATTCCTGTGACAATCCACAGACCCTGGGTGCCTTTTTTTGTCTCTCTGTCTGACTGATTCTTCAGACTAAGATTTATGCACAGCTTGTTGCCTGCATGTGTTAGGCCACATTGTGATATAACCAATTTACTTATAGAAATGATTCTTGCCAGGAGCAGCAGGTGAATATTACATCCCAGCTTGAAGGGACTTGCACTTGTGATTCAAAATTAATAAACAAATATTTGTAATACTATAATGTTTTGCAGGCTGCTACAAGACTGAACATTACCCCTGCATGATTTACTATTTAACTAGAAGTCAAATCATTTATCACTACAGTTTAACATGTGAATATTGCAATACTCTAAAGCTCTCCTAATATGTTTTTAGAAAGTATATGGTTCCTAGATCAATATCTATTGATCTTTTTTCAGAACTATAAGTTAGGTCAAATCATCTAACATTTGTATATTGCAATAGCAGGGGTTCAAAAACAAGGTTAACTATATTCACATTGTGATCCAGTCGCATTAAAATTAGGAAAGCATGATATATACCAGCATGCCAATTGCAAGGTCAACAAAAACCTCGCAAATGAGTTAAAATGTGCCAATCCAGTAAAAGCAATCTGCATTTGGGTTTTCAGGCACAAATCTCCTACAACCTGAGCTTCACTTGGAGTTGGGGTATTCGATGCAAGAACTGGCACAGGTGCATGCTCTGGCAACATTTGAAAGGATGGTGGCACAGCCTTGCTATTAGAATTCCATAGAATGCCAATCACCTCTTAAGATATGGAGGAAGGGTAGCTATATTGGCTATCCCTTTCCTACTTGCACACTGCCAAGCCAATGAACAAGCAATGCCAGCATTGATAAACTACTTAAGGCAGGAGAGAAGCTCTGCTGAAACGCTGTTATCCTGGTGGCAGCCTAGATTGTAGTGGAAGAATATTGCAGCTAGAATTTAGCGCTGATGCTGTACTTCATTATCTTTATTATCTGCAGCTACACTACACCATTTGGCACTAAAGGCTGTAAAGGCCAAATGCCTTTCGGCTAAGGTGATCTATGCATCTGAACCAGGAAACAAAGGGCATGATATCCCATTGCTTGATTAGTCAAGATTTGATCATGTGTCCTGAGAACGGTTTCTATAGAAAAGTATTATATTCAAGGTGTTATGAAATCTCTGTGTGCTGTTTGATCTGGGAAGGCTGTTTCGTACAGGGAAGCCACCATTTGGCATGCACCTATCAAGTCATGTGCCAAGTGTGTATGAACAGGGCCTCTTAGTTCCAGTGAAAAGCACTTACACTTAGCTTACTTACTAAACATAATTTCACACAGATGACAACCTTCACTTTTGTGAAACTTGGATAATTTCAGGATTGCACCTGACATTGCAGGTGGAATGGAAGGTGTTTTTTGTTTTTTTTTAATGCTCACACCATCCTTCTTCACCATTCCTAATAAAATAAATTTGCAGCGCACCAACATTTATGGAACCAGGAATCAACTGTACATAAAATGACAAGAGGTGATATTCCCACTTTCATATCATTTCCCGCTGCATAAGATTTCCATACACTAATTTATATCTATAATGCAAATTTAGAAATAATTACTAGGATTTATTTAAATTCCACAGAAGGCAAAGCCAGACAATTAATTTCTCATGCAAATCATCTCAAATAAAATTATTTCTTGATTAATTCACACCCTACCCCAGATCATCGCAATGCAGTAGTTCCTCTTCAAATGCAATTAATTTGCAATCTCTCGCTGTCCCTTCTTCCCCCTCTCCCCACCTGCCTTGTCTCTCTCTTTTCCTCCTAGAGGATCACCCCCCACCTCATGCAATTAAGCTTAGAAGAACAGCTTCCAGTGGACATTAGTGGAAGGGTTTCTTCCTCTACCCAGAACCAGAAGCTTAATTTCCATACTGGGAATCGGGGTGGAGGTGGTCGGAAGGATATTCCAGCATGTTGGGAGGGTAGGGTTAACTCTTCCCTCCCCAGCTGCCATCCCCCTTGAAAATTGCACCCCACATGATAATTAAGCTAAGACATCCTCAATTGGCTTAGCTCAGTTGGACACTATGGGCTCTGGATACTAGATCCAAGGACCTGGGAAATAGGTCTAGTAATGCCTCTAAACAGCAATATTTTATGCTCTGTTGTGGCAATATGGATGAGGGGTGGGGTGGGGTTGATGCAGCAATTATTTAATTATTAAAAATCTGTCACTAAAGTTAAAACACTGTGATCATTTTGTCAAAGGAATCTCTTAAACCATGCTTTAAATGTCCTGTGTTTCTAAACAGACATTGCACAACCCGCACCCTGCATCTTCCAGTGGAGGGTGGTAGCTTCGATAACATCGGAGCCACCAGCTTTCACTGGCATCTTCAGAAGTGACCCTTTGTGTACTTAATGCTTTGTGGATCTCTACTTAATGATTCTGTGCATGACTGTTTTGTTTTAAAGGTTCACATGGTTTGCTATGACCCACACATGAAAAATTATGAGCCAATAAAGAACTTTCGCAAATAAGTTATCTCAAGAGAGACCTGCAGCAAAATGGTGGAGTCTGGCGTCCTGAGTATTCAAGATTCTGTTTCCAGCCACTATGTCCCATCCCACCTCTGCCTTCACTCCAGTTTTCCCTCAACAGTCAGTTAGCATTCAGTCCTCACTGGACCATTTTGTTTCCCCCCTGTTCATTTACATTTTTTTTCTAAAGATGTTTCATAGTTCTGCAAACCTGAGGGTTCCCACAAGCCCGCTAATACCTCCTTCTTGTGCGTGGGCAGAGCCATTTTGGATACATGAGCAATGGCACTCCCCAGCTAATAATTGGAAACGGAGGGATGGTTTTTTTAAAATATATATATATATATATCATTATTCGTAGTATACTCCGGTGAAATTCATAATTGCTGACTCAATTCTGAATTAAGCTGAGGGATGTTTACCATCACTAATTAGGCAGCTGTACAAGGAAGAAAAGACATGAAGTTTGAGCATGTGTAGTTCCTTCCTGATCTAACCTCACGGCTGCCTAACAGTTGATGTTTCATTTCAGATGGCTGCAGCTGCAGAGACCTTTGTCCACCTCTACACCTTGCGCTCTACCTAAAAGTTAACTAAGGCTGCTATGGCTGTGTAAGATGGGACCTTTTCTCCACAAGGATATGTACTGTTCTAGTAAAACCCCACAAAAGCCATGTGCACCATGTAATATTTGAAGACGGTCTAGAATGCTGTGGCAAAACTATTAACTGGGGGGGTGTTTATATGATGCCACATCTTTAACTGATTCTTTCAAAACCCTGCTGCAAGGCAGAAACGATAAAGATAGATGGCAGGAGAGAGCGTGGGATAGCCAGCCAGGGGGGAAAACCGCCCCCTGCCCTGCCCTGCCGCGCTTACCCAATCAGCCCAGAGTTATGCCCACGTGGATAACCTGAACCACCACTGACACATGAAGAAACAACATGGTGACCTCTGAGCAAAGGGAAAAGTCGCAGTAAATCGACACTTTCAAAAAGTGCACTTTCAAGGGGGAGAAGCCCATTGTGGCTGCGAGTTGGCAGCTGTATCATATAAACAACGCAGTGGCACTGTGCAGCCACAATGGGGTAAAGAGGGCATATAGACATCCCCTGGGGCAGGTTACAAGGAGCAGGTGACTGCCTTGTTACAACAGCTTCCCTTCTGGTCTGTTTCCAGGCACAATTCAATGTGCTAGTTATGACTTATTTAGCCTTATATGGCTTGGAACCGGGCCACCTGAAAGATCACTTTCTCCCACATGAGCCTGCTCAGGTTTTAAGATCTTCAGGGGAGGCCCTTCTCTTGGTCCACCATCATCAGAGGAGTGTTTGGTGGGGACATGATAGAAGGCCTTCTCGGTGGCTGCTCTCAGACTCTTTGCTGACGGAGGCTATAGGAGCATCATCAGATGGGTGTCGTTTCCCTACCGTTGCTTTGCCTCCTGCTTCTGTCCCACAATAGGGACTAACAGTTTCCTGTTTCTTCACACAGGGAGGAAAGAGGAAGCGAGCAACAACCGTGTTGCCCATTCAGTGGGTGTTTTTATCGCACTGCTTCTCCTGCACACAACAGGAAATGGTGGCAAGTTTCATTACAGCCAAAGAAAAAACTGATTTTTCGGGTCTTTTTTTGTGACGGAGAAACAAGCAGAAGGTGCATGGAAGGCCAACGGCGTCGAGAAAAGGACCCATGAAAATCTGTGAATGACCAGTAACGAGCATGCTATAAAATGCTTGTCTGATGACGCAATAGATTGGGTCCCTCTCTGTTGTCTTTTTTGTCAGCAGGCAAAAATATCTTTATTCAGTCTGGCCTTTGGCATTTAAGCTGTTCTGTTGTTAAAGGACGTTTATTGTTAGTTTGTTTTTTAATGAGCTGGTGCTGCTTATTTCTTTTACTGTTGTGTTTTCATGCAATGTTTAAATTAAAATTTCATTTTAATTTGGATTTTATTGTTTTCTGCCTTGAATGCCATTCTTTGGTGGTGAAAACTGTAAATAGTATGGGCAATAAATAAATAAATATCATGCATTATCTGTTTTGCCTATTGTGCACACTCACTGGGAATCCACTGCCAATCATGCAATGAGTAAGTATATAACCAATGCAAGAGACACTGACATTATCTTTACAAATGATTGGAATGCACTGCTCTGCGTCGGTCCATCCCCCCACCTCCTTTAATACTTGTGGGGAGGACAAGTGTAGGGCAAATGTTGTATGGTGAAGAACTCTTCTATTCAGAAAGCATGCCTGTTAGCCATGCTGGCTGAGGATGCTGGGAGCTGTAATCCAACACATCTGGAGAGCACCAGGCTGGGGGAAGGTTAGAGTACAACATCCCTTACTATAGGGATTGGGTTGATGCAATGACACACATGGCTTCCGACAGGCTAGCTGACTTCTAACCCATTTTCCTATCATTTATAATACTAAAATTTCTCATTGTTCTCAGCAATTGATCAAAAGCCTGTTGAATAAAAACAAGAAGCCCCTGTTTCTACCAAAAGAACCAATATGTCTGAGCACCTCTAAATTAGTTACATAAATAACAATGCAAATTATTTTGTGTACAAGCCATGTCAAGAAAGCTCTCTCAGCTCACTAATCATTTCTGGGAAGGAGTAATCCTAAATGGGGAGAGCATTTCAGTTTTATTCTGGTTAACTCTTGGACTAGAATTGACGTCAGCCTAGTTGCAGTAAAGAAAAAAGGGGAAAAAAAGAAAGAAAGATAGCCTTTCATTTCCACACACAGTTCTAAGCTGCAGGGATACCTGAGCAGAATATCATTAGCACCAGCTACAACATTTCTGCCTATCCAAGTCAGAGTAGCCTCTAGTTATATGCAAATGTTGGAGGCACTTTCGGGAAAAGATGATATGCATAATGTAATTTTGCAAAGTTTTTTTCTTTTTTAACTCTCAACTTCCCCCCCCCCCCGAGCTATTTAATGTTTAGAAGTATTGATTGGTTACTTGGACAGAAGCCCCAGACTGAAATGGTTGAACTAGAATTTATCAGCAAATCTGATTCTATTTGATTTGGGGCTAATCATAATAATGGGTTTCTTTTACACTACAGGTGGTAAGTCAGCATAGCATAATTATAAAGAGAGTATTGTCCTGTTCACCAATCACTGTGTCTGAAATCTTCCATTTCCCTTTGTCTGCTTACAACCTATTCTCTGTCTGTCTGTCTGTCTGTCTGTCTCTGTGTGTGTGTGTGTGTGTGTGTGTGTGTGTGTGTGACAGAGGATGTGGATGCATAGAAATATATCTACCATCACAGGATGGCACTTCATGCATCTGATGAACTATGGTGATCTTTAAACATACATAGCGTGCCTAGATGGTCATCTAATAATGAGTTGAAAGTCATTGGTACCATTTGTTTTTGTCCCATCGAGCTATTTCAGGGAACATACATCTTTCCAAATCTATTTTTAATTCTACCATTTTAAAACCCTAAATTTTGAATCCACTTTTTGGATGCAGTGAATTTGACACCTTTCTCTAAAAAAAATGGGGGGGGGGGAGGAGATTCAAAGTGTCTTACAGCAGGGATTAAACATACAAAGGTTTAAAACTATTCAAAATGGGTATAAACAACTGAAAATGCCAAACCCGATAAAACAACTAAATTATGAAGCCTTGTCATATGCTGTCAACTTAGGGTGACCATATGAAAAGGAGGACAAGGCTCCTGTACTTTTAACAGTTGTATTGAAAAGGGAATTTCAGCAGATGTCATTTGTATATATGAAGAACCTGGTGAAATTTCCTCTTCATCACAACAGTTAAAGCTGCAGGTGCCCTGCCCTCTTTTAAATCTGGTCACAGTATAGCTGCAGTATAGGTCCTGCAGCTTTAACTGTTGTGATAAAGAGGAAATTTCTCCAGGTGCAACATGCATACAAATGACACCTGCTGAAATTCCCTTTTCTATGCAACTGTTAAAAAGTTACAGGAGCACTGTCCTCCTTTTCATATGGTCACCCTAGTCAAGTGCCTGGGAACAGAGGAAAGGCTTAGGCCTAATCTACACCAAACAGTATATTGCACTATGAAAGTGGGATATAAAAGGCAGGAGCCACACCAAGCAGGATATAGTGGTATGAAAGCAGTGTATGATATGTGTCAATGGGCCCCCACAGTTGTCAGTGCACTTCAATACTGCTATGAAACAGTAGTGTGGCTTCTGCCTTTCATATACTGCTTTCATACCGCTTTCATAGTGCAATTTCCTGCTTGGTGTAATTAGGCCTTTAATCTGGGGGCAAAAAGAAGACAATGCTGGTGGCAGGCAGACCTCAATGAGCATTCCTTCAGATGTTGATCATATGGGTAGGTTCATACCAGGAAAGGTGCTCACTCAGGTTGTGAGCTCCATCCAACCAGCGTTTTATTGCATGCTTGTTACTGGGCACTCACAGAGTTTGCTCAGGTCCCTCACACGACGTTGTCTGTCTCCAGCACCCCTTCCACCCCTTCTGGCCTTCCTTTCGTGACAACCCCCCCCCCCCATTAAGTCCGATTTTTTAAAAACTTAAAATTGCTGCTCTCTCCTCCTGTGTGCAGGAGAAGCAGAGCCATTAGAATGGGCCTCGTGCTCATTATGTACTTCATCTTTTGAAAGAGGAAGTAACTGAGGAACGAAAACACGGGCGAAGAAGCGACGGTCAGGAGCGTGTTTCCCCCCAGTGTGATGGAGCTTATAGAGCATATTGCAGTAATCTAACCTGGAGGTTACCAGAGCATAGATTACTGAAGTTAGATTATCCATGCTCAGATAGGGGTGTAACAGAGTCACCAGCTGAAGCTGGTAAAAGGCACTCTGTGCCAATGAGGCCATCTAAACCTTAAATGACATGATGAATCCAGGAGATTGAATTTTTGTATTTGAATGTCATATTTACTTTTGTGTTTGAAGGTTGAAATTTAAGTGCACAGTCCTGCTGAAGTGAAGCATATTTGAGTTCCATTGGTTCCTACTAGAAGGAGTTTTAAAATAAATGGGATGTAAAAGTATTAATCTGTTGATGAATTTTGCAAAAGCAAAAAACAAACAATTTTTTAAATGAAATTTTTGAAATTTGGAGCAAAATTGAGGGCACAACCCAGTCCATAACCGCTTTATACTCTCCTTGATTTCAAAGGGATAGATTTAAGTAAGTTCTTACTTCTTCCACTGAAATCAATGGGATTGGACAGTTCTTAACTGTGTCTGGATAATTTTAGAATCTCAGTAAGCTGAAAGTTGGCTAGAGACTGATGCCTTGATAATACTGGAAGGTACCTCTAATAACTACTTGATTGTCATCTCCTATTAGATTTAATTACAACCAACTTATTCATACAGATACATGGCAGAGGGGGGAAATAGTATGTTACAAGCACGTTTTCAACACACACACACACACAGGGGGGAAATGAGAGAGAGAGAGAGAGAGAGAGCAAAGTGTTTGAATTGAACCATCCTACATAGACATCAATAAAACATGGGCTTTCAGACTTTAAATGGATGAACCTGGTAAACTTCTGCATCTGTTCTGCATCAATTTATGTCACAAAATGCTCGCAAATATATAAGTAAATGAGTAAATTGACAGCACTCCAAAGCCAAGCTCTTTATTAGATGAGCTACACCATTGAGGTAAATGCCAGAGCCTTTAACCCAGACGGTATTCTATCTTTTCTCAACAGGACTTTTGCCTGAGGACAAAACTGAAGGGTCCACAAAGGCAGAGGCACAATTCAAGGCCTGTGATGTGAACGTGCAAACTCTAAGGGCACTCTCCAGCTAATGTTAAGCACTTTTAAGGTCTGGATGCAGTGAATGTTTGTAATTCTGTGTTGAAAGGTAAGCGCCCAAACTAGCCCAAGTTAAACAAGTTTGAGTCCCATTGATTTCAACAAGAAAGAGTTGCACAAGAATGGGATGTAAAAGTAATTTCAGAGAGAGAGAGAGAGAGAGAGAAAGAGAGAGGCCTTTGCTAGACCTACTGGATATCCCAGGATGGAGGAGGGGTGATCTCAATAACACAAGATCCTGCCCTCTCCTACACGTAATGCGAGGCGACTCAAGTAGAGAGCCGTTGCATCCGCCATTTTGTTTTAAAGGAACAAAGCGCACGAACGCTCGTGCATCAAGGAATGGGTTTGTTTTTGTTTTTAAAAAGGGTTTCCTGCTTCCCCCACCCTGTCCACGATGGGTGCAGTGCTCCTGGGGAGCACTGCACCCTGTGGGTGGCTCCTGGCTCCTTACAAGTAATTGCACGGAGCCATGAAAAGCTGTGAAAACGGGCCACACGCTCACGGTCTTGGGCTCAGCCCAAGGCTGCGAGAAAAAGCAGGCCCAAAGGGGTAGGCTTTATCCCGGGGCCAGGGAGGGTTGATCCCTGCCTGAGCCCAGGATCCCCTGTGTGTCATCTAGACACACAGGGGTGATCCCGGTATCAGCCTGGGATAACCCCTGGTCTAGCAAAGGCCAGAGAGAGAGAGAGAAAGAGAGAGAGAGAGAGAGAGAGAGAGAGAGAAGCCCTTAATCAACTCACACCCAATGAAATTAATGAAACTTCAACCTGCTTAACTTTGGTTTGATCATGTCCTTAACATTAAGGGCTGCTGTAAAAAGTGCTATATGTCCTATCTAAGATACAGATTTAGTCCTGTCTCATAATGAACCTGTCCAGTTATTATGATCAGCAGGAGAGGCCCTTTCAATGTGCAGGAGAGGATTTATTTATTTTTACCTGCAAAGGTGTGTTGTTGAGTACACATGGAAGAGCTTTGTTCAGCATTGCTCCCAAACTGTGGAATGCACTTCCTCAAGATCTATGATTGGCCCCCACCATCTTGGCTTTTAGAAAGGGTGTGAAAACACATTTCATCTGTTTAACCCTTTACATTATGTAGCTGTTTTAATGTTTTGCCATTTTTAATTATCTTTCATTTTTTTTTATTGTTTTACGGTTTTATTGTTTTAAATTGTTTACACCACCTTGATGGCTTTTTAGCAACTAACGCAGCATTCTACTACTACTACTACTACTACTAGCTATAGTACTGTGCTATGCATTGTAAGGAGACCTTAATGTACCTCTAGCAGGAACTCTGGTTGATCTAACTGTCATACATTGAGCATCATCAGGCCGGGTGGGGGGAATCGCGTTTTCCTACGGTCGCTTCCCCCCCCCCCATTTCTGATGACATTTAAGACTGTCTCTGAATCCTACATGGGGCCTAGAAGCGTTCTTTGAAATAAAGATAGCACTGCCTACTTTCTCTACTGCATCTGAGAGCAGAAGCCAAGGAGGCAAAGGGAAGGTCACATGACCCACACAGCTTTGCCCACTCTGCACCCCTCAACATCTGCTGCCTGAGGCAAGTGGCTCACTCTGCCTAATGGTAGGCCAGAATTGTTTCTCAACATGACCCAGCAGGCAAGTTGGGGCCAAACATTTCTGACAGCACGTGGGTTGTCAGAAAGAAGACCCTTGCTGGAATGCCACGTACTCCCTCAGTAAAGCTGTATCCAATAAAATGTTGTGGCTTTGCTGTGTAGTGTGTCCTACATGTCCAACCCACCCTGTGTTCCTAATAAACTCCTTTCCACAGGAACAGTGTATTATATTTCTTGAACAAATTTCTATCCCACTTTTGTATAAAATATTCAAAGAAGCTGACAACCTATTAAGAAAATTCCAAAACAGAACATGAAAGTCAATAAAACCACAAATAAAATATGTGCTGGTATGGCTTTGCTCTGTATATATTTGACATATCAGAGCTATAATTTTCAATAATAAGAAGATATGATTTTAGTTGTTTGTAGCTTTTCAAGGAATCCAGAATTCTTCTCTGACTATAAAAAGCAAAGAGATCATAGAAACGGAATTCAACTAAATGCTCCTAGGTGGGAGTACAATTTTATTTTAGTGATATATCTTACCCAGAATGGTGATATTAAAGATTTCTAATGACCAAATTTACATATTTTTCCAGGAAAACAATCCCTAGATTACCATGTTTTAGTTATTGCTCTGATACACTGCCTCATTATAAGGTAACATAAACAAATCATGCGCTGTACATTCTTCCAAGAAGTAGAACTAGCTTGTGACCCCTTTTGCTTGTTCCGAAATATAATTTGTAATCCTTGTTGATTAGGTGTCAGAGTAAATATTCAAAGTGAATCATACTGGGAAAACTAAGAAGAAAAAGTGGATGTATTGTCTGGTGTATGAATTGCTGTTTGAGAAGGATTTTAGGCTGTGTTCTGATAAGCAATTAAATTCATGACACATTTTGAATGACTAAATATTTGCCACAGTTGTAACAGTAGCAAGTTCTCCTCCCTATCACAGTAAAATAAATAATGCTCTCTCCATACCTGCAGGCAGACATAATTTGTCACTTCTGGTTAATGTTATTTACTGTAGATAAAACTGAATCTAGTTACCACTTCATGTTACCAAAAAACAAAACAAAAGTGAGTCTTTCTTCACAAGATCTAAGAGGTAAGAAAATTAAATTAGTCTGAATTCATTAGTATATCCAGAGAAGAGACCGTCTGCAGGGTTAACCCTTTCAACTTATGTAGTTGTGATTTCCATAGAATTAGAAACCTGGAATGAAATTTGCTGCTTATCCAGCCCAATTCCCCAATCTAGTGCAAAATAGCCTGTCTAGGATCCAAAGAAATATGCAGCTAGTTTCATGCAGATTTTGAACGTGCTTTTCCAACAGCAGGCCTACCCACCACATGGCAAATTGCTTTTGAGGTTAAGAGGAGTTCCAAAAACAGTTCGTGATATGGCATAGAGATCGGCTGTTACAAGGGGGTGAAGCCCTCAGTTTCACAGGGCATGTGCAAGAACCCACGTGCGGTGTAAAGCATCCTTCAAAGACCCCCGCCATTTAAATCTCCCAAACAAGACCTTTCTCAGCCTCATGTGGCTTTTGATCTGTTGCTCAACATCTGCTATTAGAGTGCATTTGACCTAAGTTCCCCCCCCCCATATAATTTTAATCCAGTCTTGAGAATTATGCATAGTCGGGTCTTTCATTGTATTAGTAAGGGACGGTGGGTGTAAAAAATATTAGTGATGGGAAAGTGGTGGTACATATGAGACCACAGGGCAATCATGGGCCGCGTCTCTATGAGGTCACATTGGCGCCTCATTATCCTACAGCCTGCATTTGTGCTCCTCCAGGGTAGTACGCACTAAAAGGAGCACCAATGTGGGCTTTGGAACTTCACGGAGTGCAAGCCGTCCCTAGCACCCCATTGCTGCACCCCCTGGACAATTTTGATGGCGGGGATGAGAACTGACACCCCTTCTGTTGCTGCACCCATGCTCGGGATGAACACATTGCTCAATTATTATGTTTTAAGTTTCTCTTTAACCCTGCAATTTCACAGGTATAGGGAGGCATGGAGACAGACCACCACCTCCCCCACTGTCCCGGTGAGACCTCCGATAATTTCTTTTCTTATTTATTTTTATTTATTATTTATTACTGGAAGCTCTGCAGGGTCTGTGGAGGTACAGAGGCAGTCCAGTGCCATTGGACTCGTTGGTCCACCTCCTCCTTCCCCCTCCTTCTATCCAGCCATGGTGACCAATCAGGGGTCGCATTGCCTGGGACATGTCTCCGGTGTCAGATAGATGACCCGCTGCCACTGCAGTCATATCATTTAAATTACTTTCATTATTAAATGTGGTGCCAGAAAAAAATGGACACCAATGGTCTAAACTACACTGGAGTAACAGTGCTGGTTAGTGATCAGGTCAACCCTAGGAAGATGGCACCTTAGTGAAAAGTAACAGCAGAGCCTATCTTGTCTCTTAATAAAACTGGGCATGGGATATAACACAACTTTGGGCAGTGAATGCAAATTGGGTTAATGGCTTGATTGGAAACAATGGACGCAACTAGACCTAATCCTCTCTAGAGCAACCTGCTGGGTGCGATGCCACTTCTCCTTACCATGGCCATGGGCACAAGGGCTTGTAGCTGTGCAAGCTGGTGCAAGAGTTAGCTAAACTACTGCGATAGTTTGGCCAACCTCTCGCAGGAGCCCTGCAGCGTCTCATAAGGGCATAAGGTGAGCAGGAGGAAATGAGCAAGTAAGCAGGCGGGCAGGTGGGTAGGCAGGAGGTGAACAGGTGAAGATGACTAATGACTCCAAGTGGAAACACTCTTAACATTAGCTACCTTGAGCATCATTTGGTGAAAAGGCAGGCTACCCATTTAGTAAATTAATTAATTAATAAAATAAAACTATAGCCATGGAAAAGCGGCAACCATCTGATTTTCAATGAGGTGTTAGTTGCTGGAGGCATGATATTGTACATCATAAGGCTGAGTATTGACTTTGGATATATAAAGAAGCGACTTGGTCCTGGTTACATTCACATCTGAATCCTCCCTTGCTCTCTCTCAATGAATCATTAGAGAATTGTGACACGGATTGGAACTGGATTCTATAAGGACACCTATGGAAATTTGTTTCAGATATCTCCTTGTTCTTTGCTCTCCTGATACTTCTGTGTTCTGCCTCCTTGCTGGGAAGCAAATGGAAGACATGAAGGGGAGTCCATAAACAAGAGGAATGGTTTTTTTAGAGACCGACTTAATGTACATTCTTTGTCTACGAACTCAAAGCACGCCAAAACAGGTGGCCTGAGATGACCGTCTGCAGAATTCTTACAACAGGCCCCCTGCTCACGTCCCATATACAATGCATTTACAACCTGTTCCTTTTCAGACAATAGATTTGTGTGCTTCCAAAATCATAACTACTGCTGCTTTTGTTCAGTGCCTAGACCGGGCATATTATCATGAGAACGATGGCCACCTTGCCTTTTCTGGCAGTTCTGTGCATCAACAGCACACATAGATTTCTGGATGATTTGGAAGAGGTGACAGAATGCCTGGCTGAGTGATGCTCCTTCAGGGCAGGCTCTTCATCAGCACAGCAATTTCTTGGCTGGATGACGGGGATATGGCCTGATAAGTATTACTTCCAGTCAATACCAGAACAGAAATGTTCAGCCTGACCAAGATGTGCGTGAGGACTTGGGAGGGGTTAACTCCTGGCCTTGGAGGCACCTGAGGGTGTCTGTTGAATGAAGGAAGCAAGTGTGAATGTAAGTCCAGTCTGAGCTCCTTAGCACAGCTGAACTAACTGTTGCGCTAAGTAAGCTGCAGCCCAGGGTTCAAGTGAATTTGGGATAGCAAAGGAGGGGTCATGCATGACCTGTGCTCAGATGATGTCTGCTGTCTTTCCAAAACAAACAGCAGAAGCCAAACAAAACAAAACAAAACAAACGTACAATGCTTCTTTTCCAGGACAAGACAAGATTGGGTGGCCAGGAATGAAGGAAGAGGGAGCGTTTGTCTGAGCTACCTTCTATGTGTAAATGCTAAGAAAGTGAACTTGGAGAAAAAGGCAGAGGTTTTAAATGCAAAACCCATGAGGATTTCATTTTGGCTCATGTTGACATGCCCCATTTGGAGTTCCGAAGGCGAGCATGATCATGCGTCCGCCGAAACGATTTCTAAATTGTCCAACACATGCTTGTGTTTGTCTCATTCATGATTTCTAGTTTAATTTGTGCAAATTTGCGCAAATTTCCTCTGTAGACTGAATCAAGTCCACTTGATTCAAGTCTATAGAGGAAAGTTGCACAAATTACAAAATTTGTGCAAATTTCAGAAAATTTGTACAAATTTCCCACTCAAACACTGTTTGATTAGCGCAAGTTTCCCGTTTGCACAGAGCGAGCAGCCATCGCAAACACAAATGGGAATTAGGCAGAATATGACGGCAAGACTCAGAAAATCCTGACAATCTCAAACGTCGCTTGTTGGCCCAGCCCTAATTAAGACCAAGAAAAAAAGCCACTAAAGTAGAAAGCAAGCTTCTGAGTTCTCAAAACCTGTTCTCCAGACAGTATGTCAAGCAAAACCATGGGTAACAGGAAAGGAAAAGCTGGCCATGGTGTTGTAATGCCAAAGACTGCAGTCTGTAACTATTATTATTATTATTATTTCTACACCACCACAAAGTTACGGCTCTCTGAGCAGATAACAAACAGTTGAAGGTGGGTGGTTTCAGATGGTTAAGGTGTTCCATATCCTTTTATACCAACTCTGTCCATGACAAGGCTATATGATGAAAGCAGTAACTATGTTCAGCTATCACACTAAACCCAACCTGCTGCATTCCAGATGCATTGGACTACAACTTCTATCCTCCCCAGAAAGCAAGGCAATGTTGCAGGGTGATCATAGAATCATAGAATAGTAGAGTTGGAAGGGGCCTACAAGGCCATCGAGTCCAACTCCCTGCTCAATGCAGGAATCCACCCTAAAGCATACCTGACAGATGGTGGTCCAGCTGCCTCTTGAATGCCTCTAGTGTGGGAGAGACCACAACCTCCCTAGGTAACTGGTTCCATTGTTGTATTGCTCTAACAGTGAGGAAGTTTTTCCTGATGTCCAGCCGGAATCTGACTTCCTGTAACTTCAGCCCGTTATTCCGTGTCCTGCACTCTGGGAGGATCGAGAAGAGATCCTGGCCCTTCTCTGTGTGACAACCTTTTAAGTATTTGAAGAGTGCTATAATGTCTCCCCTCAATCTTCTCTTCTCCAGGCTAAACATGCCCAGTTCTTTCAGTCTCTCTTCATAGGGCTTTGTTTCCAGACCCCTGATCATCCTGGTTGCCCTCCTCTGAACATGCTCCAGCTTGTCTGCGTCCTTCTTGAATTGTGGAGCCCAGAACTGGACGCAATACTCTAGATGAGGCCTAATCAGGGCCGAATAGAGAGGAACCAGTACCTCATGTGATTTGGAAGCTATACTTCTATTAATGCAGCCCAAAATAGCATTTGCCTTTCTTGCAGCCATATTGCACTGTTGGCTCATATTCAGCTTGTGATCTACAACAACTCCAAGATCCTTCTCGTTTGTATTATTGCTGAGCCAAGTATCCCCCATCTTGTAACTGTGCATTTGGTTTCTATTTCCTAGATGTAGAACTTGGCATTTATCCCTATTAAATTTCATTCTGTTGTTTTCAGCCCAGCACCCCAGCCTATCAAGATCACTTTGAAGTTTGTTTCTGTCTTCCAGGGTATTAGCTATCCCACCCAATTTTGTGTCGTCTGCAAATTTGATAAGCGTTCCCTGCACCTCCTCGTCCAAATCATTAATAAAAATGTTGAAGAGCACTGGGCCCAGGACTGAGCCCTGCAGTACCCCACTCGTTGCCTCTCCCCAGTTTAAGAAGGTTCTGTTGATAAGCACTCTTTGAGTCTGATTCTGTAGCCAACTGTGAATCCACCTAATAGTTGTTCCATCTAGCCCACTTTTAGCTAGTTAATCCGAATATCATGGGGCACTTTGTCAAAAGCTTTGCTGAACTCAAGATATATGACGTCCACAGCAAACCTCACAAGGGAGGTTACCCAATCAAAAAATGAGATCAAATTAGTCTGACAGGATTTGTTCCTGACAAATCCATGTTGGCTTCTAGGAATCACTGCATTGATTTCAAGGTGCTTACAGATTGACTTCTTTATCATCTGCTCCAAAATTTTCCCAGGGATGGATGTCAGACTGACTGGTCTTTAGTTCCCAGGTTCCTCCTTTTTTCCCTTTTTGAAAATAGGGACAACGTTGGCCCTCCTCCAGTCATCCGGCACCTCACCCGTCTTCCATGATTTTGCAAAAATAATAGACAGCGGTTCTGAGAGTTCTTCCGCTAACTCCTTCATTACTGCCAAATTGGTGGAGTCTGTGCTAAACCATAATTTAGCCCGAGGCGAATGAGCCTAGGTGAGCCTTGGGCTTGCACTCCCTTCTGCACTGCATGGGAAGCCTGAGTATTTCCCCTGTTGCAAGGAGGAGGAGGAGTTTTGGAGCTTTTGTTGCCATTCTTGTTTAGCCACGGTTTTCCATTCCATCCAAACTGACAAGCTGAGGTTAACATGAAATATAGTTTGTTTGAAACAAGCCAACTTGAAACCATTGTCCTCCAGTTATGTTGGACTACACCACCCAGCCACCCCAGCCACCATGGCAAGTACTCAGGATGATGGGTTATAGTTAAAAACCATCTGAAGGACGTCAGGTTGGGGAAGGATTCATCAAAATATGGTTTAGCATGACGTCCAAATGACCCAGTGAGTATGAAGGAATAATTTTATTAAACATTTTGTGATTCTCCACACTGGAAAAAAAAGCTGAAGGTGATGGCATGCCATTATTATTACTACAATAGTTCTTATTCCCAGAGCATATACAGTCACTGTTGTTGCGAGCCAGCAGCCATTATTATTCAGTTGAGATTCAGAATCTCACTCAGTGACTCCTCTGCTTGTTCTCCTTCTTAGGAAATACAAACAGGTAAAAGGATTTAGTTTGTAACACAGTGTCTGTGCCATAAGAGAAGGCAAGCTTTCAGATGTCACAGAATGCTTCATTCTTCAGCTATTATTATTATTATTATTATTATTATTATTTATTTATTTATTTATTTATATAGCACCATCAATGTACATGGTGCTGTACAGAGTAAAACAGTAAATAGCGAGACCCTGCCGCATAGGCTTACATTCTAATAAAACCATGATTAAAACAATAAGGAGGGGAAGAGAAAGCAAACAGGCACAGGGTAGGGTAAAACTAACAGTGTCATTTTAAGTGAAATTCCACAGTTCTTTTAGCCCAAAGCAGCCTGGACTGGCTGCATTTAAGCAGAAGTGGGGCAGGTGATGAGAGGCTGCACTAGTCCTTTCTCCCTAGCTATTTTTCACCTCAGAATTATGGGGGACATATGGAAACCCTATAGCTTACAGTTAGGAGAGATGGCAAGACACCGGAGGGGAAAGGGTCAAGGTATTTTGGGTAACATGCCATTAGGTCCTCATTCTATCTGAACAAATATTCCCTATGCCTCAAGGAATTTCAACTTTTTGTTCCCCAAATACCAACCTATCCTTTAATCTTGGTATAGCAGAACTGTTTCATATGCAAACATTTTATACATTTTACTTGATTGTCAGCCGTTTTATTTTTAAGCAAACCAAGCAATGGTGGCAAAAAAGCCAGCATATTTTAAAGTCCACAACATGTTTCAATCTTTTCTGTTGAAAAGAAGATAATTTATTTCTTCGATTATCTCATTTTAAATGTTGAATTTTTGTTGCTGTTTTTGAAACAATACTTCTAGGGCACAATCCTATGCATGTTTAGCTGGGGCATGCTGGGAGCTGTAGGCCTTTCTGTGTCTTAATATGCATAGGATAGTGCCTTTGATGTGTGTTTTTATTGGTTTTATAATTGGTTCTTTTGGTTTTGCTTATATTATATAAGTCACCCTGACAGCTTCTGCTATAGGTGACATCATCAACATCATCAGATGGGGTTTTGAAGTGCATTACTTTTTCTGGTTTGAGCCATATATCTTCTTTACTCCCCATCTAATAAATACTTTTGATGTTTGATAGTATCATTTTCAAAATTCACAACAATTAGCAGCTATCATATTGCCCCCTTCTTTCTCCAACAAACAAACAAAATGCTTCCTCTTCCAGTTGCTCACATTTATTTTCAATAGCCCCTCACTGAGGCATTTGACCTGATAGAAATACATGGCAACAGTTTCGTGGCTGTTCCATTATTTCGTTATATTGATCTGCTGCTCAGGGCTCATGGTGTTATGGTCAAGCAGACCTGACTCTGCAGCTCAAATCTACCAGAGGAGACAGGAGAGTTATTATTCACTTCTATTTCCTGTCAAGCTCCCTTATTTCTTGGGAGCAAATGATGATGATAATAATAATAATGCATTCCTTGAATATGTTTGCCTGCCTGCCTTCTCTTTTAGGATCTGGTCCCTGTAAGAGACTGCAAGGACTCATTAACATTCATAAAGCACCCCCATGCCCATGTAGAGACTGCAGTTCTAGCAGTGGAGCCTGGTGGCTCTGATATCAGCGGGGCTGTGAATCTATTCAGGGTTTCATCAGAAGGAGCTGTGCAAGGTGGTGAACCTTATCCTAAAAATGGGTTTGGCACATTGGAAAGCTCATTTAGAGTTCTGGATGGTTCTGACTGAAACCCAAAATGGATTCACAGCCCCAGTGAAAGCAGAGCCCCCAGCCTTCACTGATTTCTAGAAAACTAATGCATTTGAATACCTGTCCCCTTGATCCTTGGCACAGTCAGTGGAGGCTGATAGCTCCATCCTGGGTTTCATTCAGAACCAGCAGGAACTCTAAAGGAGCTATCCAAGGTGCTGAAACCTATCCTCAAAATAAGGGAGCTAGAAGATAGCCACCAGCCTCTACTGGGACAGCAGACCATCCATTTCTACTCCACTGAGTGATGCAGCGAATCCTCACAACCGCAGCATCCTGTACTACCTTCAACATATTCTTCCCCCTATCGGTGACCATATAACCACAATGAGCTACTGGCCTCCCCTTCCCATCAGCCACTCATGCACCATTCTGTTAATGTCCATCTTGATTTCTCCTACTGTATGGGGAGGTCAATGACCTTAGCATGAAGGAGGGTCCACCCACAACCTGCCTTCACAGTTCAATAGTGCTGGTTCCTGTTCCTGTCCCCTTAGGCTCCTCCCACCAGTGCACTGTGTGGAACAGTAGGCATTCACTCCACCATGGATGCGCCAATTATCACAGTGAAGTGCCCCATCAGTGGCTCTGCCCTCTGCAGTTGAACCAGCACTTTCTCCCTGCATGCCCAGTCCAGGGAGGGCACCACGGTCCTACTGAAGACTGTGCACAATGACAGGTGGTAATATGGGACCACACGCTCCATCAAGGGACAGAAGCTGACAGACTTCATCAGTCTGAATGGCTGGTCATCCAGTGCCAACATCTCACTGGTGTGGAACCACAAGGCACATTCCTGGTGGTTCCACAGGAACTGATTTGAGTCCATCAGGAGAAGAATCTTCAGTGTGGTGGCCACCTTCCTACGGAATTTCCTACTTTTAGAGGTCAGTCAGGCATCAATATTGTGTTGTTTCCTGCACCTCCTGAAAATGTTGTTTCAGGAAGCTTTCCTTGAGTGACCGACCACATTTTTACCAGAACTTGGTTTTATCAGAACACTTTCTTTTTTTAATGTAGTTTTTAATATGTTGCTTTCATTCTTTTATCCTATTTGTTGTTCTCCACTCTGAAATCTTTGGATGCAGAGCAGTATATAAATATTGTAAATAAAATAATAAAGATAAATGGTGATCGGTGGTGGCCTTAGAAACCGGCATCTTGTGGCCCTGTATTTACCCCACCCCAAGTCCTACATGGTAGCTGGCCTATGCTTCTGCTTCTTGGGTGCCCATTGATTAGAGGATGGACCTGTCAGTCACTCAGTTTACCTCCCCCTGCTCATCAGCATTTAAAGAAACTAAATCAAAAGACACTATTTGGAAAGGAGATAGAATATCTGCATATCTGAAATTCAAATTGCACCACGAAGCCTTGTCCAGATTCATGTTCTGATCATTTTGGACGGAAGCTCACTTCACCCCAGGAAGCACCAGAAATGGTCCAAAGGGCCTGATTCAGTTTGGGCTTGGGCCAAATCCAATGCACCTCCCTCCCAGGAAGTCATGCAATCCACCTGACTTCTATTGTCCTGAAGTACCACAAAAAGCTGCTTCAATTACATGCTGAAATATGGCATAATACTGAAATAAGTCCCATTGAGTTCAACGGGGCCTACTTCCAGCAGCCACAGTCTCACTAGTATGTGTGTGACTAGGGAAGCATATTGACATGTGTCTGGATTAATTTGATAATGCATGATCAGCATCTATCAACTTCCCCTGGTTATGAGTTATCAGAAGCTCAACATCCTGCTGAAACTGAATGCCTGACACTAACTGCTGTGATGTCCCGGTGCCAAAACTGAATGGATTTGAGCCAAAGGTTTTCTCAGTAGAATATTTGTCAAAGCTATCCATGAGTTGACATCTCATTTGCAATCGAGCAGCACGCTGTGCAGTCAGCCCCTATATCTCTCTCCCTGGACTCGTGTTTTCCTCCTTTTTAATAGCTTTCTGCAGACACATGTTGGGCAGGGCCATGTACTACAAATCATCCACGTGGGTAGAGGCAACCCGTTAACAATTCCCGCGGGGCTTCTCTATCCAGTCAGGCTTGATCTGGTTACAGAGGATTTACTGAAGTCATTTAGGGGCTGTTGCACTGGAGCTCCTTGGGCCTGGCCATCCAAACAGGAGATCTAAAGTTCTCTTCTGAAGCCTCGGGCAATGGAAAGGGGGAAAGAAAACCATAACTCTTCAGACTTTTTCACCTTAATGGCTTTGCCATTTTTATTTTTTTTAAGCGTTGGTAATTTAAAAGCCAGGGATTCTTCAATAGCATTCTATAATAGTCCACTGTTTGAACTCCAGGGACTCAGTAATGATGTGTCTGCATGTGGTAACGCATCCGTTCCCTGCTGCCCAGCCTGCCTACGAATCTTCAGTATACTCTGGCCACCTGTGGGGATTGCTATCTTTTGCTTTTAAACACTCCAGCCCCCCCCCCACCTGAGCTATTTTCTTCCCTTTGCTCTTTCACCTGTCGCCACCTTCTCTTGCCCTCCCAAGAGATTAGGATTGATCCCTTAGCACTACGCCTTCTGTGACACTGGGGATCTGCTCGGGGGAGGGAGGGAGGCCTTGGATCCAAACTTGACATCCCCTCATATGCTAGACGGATGACCTGCTACTATGACAGTCCTGTTGGTTAGGCAGAAAGGTAGCGGTGCGTAGAGGATGCAGCTGTTATAATTTCTTTTTTTAAAAAAAACTGACTAAAGAAATGAAGAGTTGGGAATGGAATTGAGTCCAGTGGTGTAGTGGTAAATTTGGAATTGCAGGTGCTAATCCAGTCAAATCCATATAGCTGCACCACAAGGAGAGTCCCAAATTGCAGGCAACTGTGTTGATCCATATCAACAAACCAGTTCTAGTGTTTTTTATCTCTACCTGGAGCAGGTGTTTTGTAAAGCCAATGCATCGTAACAGTCCAGTCACAATGCATTGCAACAGGAAACAATATATTGCTGTGGGGAATGAGTATTCTGGCAAAGTGTCTCTTCTAGAAAATGTACATTTATTACAAAGGGCAGAACAAACAAATAAAGAACTTACTATTTGGTTCAAGGGGCTTCCATACTGGGTGAAATATTAAAACAAATAAGCATAGGATCAATATGTAATAAACCAGCAGAAAACAAATTTCCTTAGTGAGAAACAGTGTGAGATCCTGAGGATGGGCCATGTCAGGTAAAATCGATTTTCTTTGTCAAACTTAGAAGTACAAAGGGGGGAAAAGCAGACAGATGTCCGGGTGTTTATTAAAGCTTTCAGCAGAGGCCCATATAGAAAAAAACAAGTAGAAGGCAGGCTGGTTCAGATATCCCCAGAAGGAAGGAGTTAAATTCAATTGTAGAATATAGAAGCCACTGGGATTCAGTGGAGCGTCATTAGGCAAACTTCATCCATGTGTCCATTCTCCTTTGCGGCTTCCTTAGAACACAAGCTGGCACACTACCTCTATCTCCCTTCCTTCAAATCCTTTCTCAAAAGATCCACCAATTCTCTCCCTTCCTATTGGCTCCTTGTGTCACCTGACCCCTGCAGAGCTGGTAGCTACGTTACAGACTTGCTGGTTGGATATCCACAAGGATGAAGAGTGGATTAAAAGTATTTAAAATAAATAAATAAAACATTTATTTTTAACATGGAACTGAAAAAGCACCTTGTCCTACATGAACCTACCCATATAAGAACGTAAGAGCCTAAGAAGAGGCTCTTGATCAAACCAAGGTTCCACCTAGTCCAGCATTCTGTTTACACAATGGCCAACCAGCTGCCCACAGGAAACCCACAAGCAGGACATAAGTGCAACAGAACCCTCTTCCCCACAACTGGTGTACATAGGCATACTGCCTCTGATACTGGACGTAGCACATAGCCATCAGGACTAGTAGCCATTGATAACTTTCTCCAGGAATTTATCCAACCCCCTTTTAAAGCCATCTAAATTGGTGGCCAACACTACATCTTCTGATAGCAAATTTCATAGTGTGTGAAGAAGTACTTCCTTTTATCTATCCTAAATCACCCACCAATCAGCTTCATGGGCTGATCCTGGGTTCTATTATTAGAGGAGAGGGAGAAAAAAGTCTCCCTATCGACATCCTCCGCACCATGCATGATTTTGAACACCCTTATCATATCTCCCCTTAATCGTCTTTTTTCCCTAAGCTAAACAATCCTAGCTGTGGTAACCTTCTCTCATAGGGGAGATGCTCCAAGCCCTTGATCATTTTAGTTGCCCTTTTCTGCACTTTTTCCAGCTCTACAATGTCTTTCTATAGATATGGTGACCTGAACTGTACACAGTATACTATACATCTTCTAAGTCCCTCAGTGGCTGCGCAGTGGTGCTGGTTCAGTTATATGACGCTGATGCTGACTGGCATGGTAAAAACATTGGGAACTTACCCTGACTTTTTTCTTCAAAGAAGGTCACCACGGCCCTTCTGCCATGTGAACTTATTCTGGGGTTGAGCCAGGGTTGGATGGCGACCCCTAACTGGTTGCCAGAAGCCAGGCAGAAGGCAGGATTGTGTTAATTTCTCTGATGCTGCCTTAATTCACCCCAATATATATCTGAAACTGCTCATTTGTGGAGGGAGCTTTTTATCGTTTACTTTGTGGATGCACAGCTGTGCATTTCTACTTTATAAAAAGAGATCTGCTGAGTTCTCTGACAGTTTGCTCTAATGGGGCAAAATTGGAAACCCTAGGGAGAGCACCCTCCATTTCACCTCATTCAAGCAAACTGTCAGGGAATGCAGCAGATTCTATTTTTATAAACTGGAGATGCCCAGCTGAGCATCAGCAAAGTAAAGAATACAAAACTCCCTTCGCAAATGCGCAGATCTAACCTTCAGATCCTGTCCCGGATAATTTGGGATTTTTGTTTCTTCTCAGAACAGTGGGCATAATGGGAGAGTGGGGAGCTATTACTCCCCCACGCAACCCCAAAGAGGAAGTATGTTTTTGCAGGCACTGAAAATCCGGGGTTTAGGGACAGCTCCTGCGAAGAATAAGAGCAATGTGCTTTCCTCCTGTGCTCGTCAAGATCGTCACACCATAGACCTTCATAACCTTTCCTAAGTATGCCTAACATGCTAAGTACATCTTTGGAGGCCTTTCTCTGAGTTCCTACCACCTTCAGAGTTTAGGCAGGTTAGACAGGGACAGGGCTTGGTACCAGGAAAAATCTGTTCATTTTTATTCTGCTTATGTGTGTGTTGTGTTTTCAAACTTGTTCTGCTCTTTTAATGTGATTTTCTTCTAATCCCCCATGATATGATCCTATTGCTGTAGTTGTTTTACTGAGTTATTAGCTGCCCTGAGAGTAGTAATACTGAAGAGAAACAAGCAAATAAAGGGGGGAAATGTAGCAATATTGTCCAATACTCAAAATGAGCTCCACAGTTCCAAAATATTCACAGAGGAAAAACAGACAATTCAACACTGTCTTCATGGCTCAAAAATCTTTTTTCATTTTCTTTTTAATGTGTGTATAGCGAATTTGAAAGGTGATGTAGCCTATTATGACTTCTGTACTCAAAGCAGCAAATTAATCCAAAAGGACTTCAATCCAAATTGGACTCAATGGCCATTTTTTGCATGTAACATTAAACCAGGATTTAGCATTACATTTGCAAGTCTCTGTGAGCCCAAACGAACCCTGGCTTCACGCAGTTCTCCCTCTCCTCTTCTCACATGTCTGGGGGAAGTGACATAATAAACTATAATTGAGTTTCACTTTCTCCAATTCCAGGTTTATTGTAATGTATGAACAGGGATTTTAGTTTAACAAACAGTAGGTGAAGGATGGGCAATTTGTGACCCTCCAGATGTTTTGACCTACAACTCCCATCAGGACTGTCCAGCACAGCCAGTGGTGAGGGATGATGGGAGTTTGGGCCAAAACATCTAGGGCCACAGATTTCCCATTCCTGCCTAGATTGTTAAGCAAGCCCACAAAACACTCCAGGGTTTGCTATTGACTTATTTAGCAACTTATCAGAGTTTGTTTTAAACCACAATTCCTTGTTCATAAATAACAATAAGCCAGGAATCGGGTAAAGTGAAACTGAGTAATAGTTTATTCATCCTCCTGGATGTATGGGAGGAGCAGATGGGATACCTTTTCTGCCTGAGGCAAAGGACAAGATGTTGTCACCCCACCAGATTCCATGTACAGAAAATGTCTAGGCTGGCTGCTGAATCTTATTTCCACATTGGCCACGGGACAGCATCCTCTACTGCACCTGAGGGAAGCAGGCCAGCTTAGGGCATGCACAGCACTGTCCATTACAAACCCCAGGCCCTACCATCTGCTGCCTGAGGTGGCTGTAACAGTATGACTAGTGCTGTGTCCAATCCTGCCCCCTATTTTCAGGAACCTTTTCTCTCCCTGCAAAAGAGGCATTGTTTTTTCTGCCTCTTTCACAGGGAAGGGGAAAATTTCAGAGAATTTTTCTCCTGGGGGAGGGGGGACAGTGTTTCCACATACCTTTTTAAAGTGTAGCCCATTGCTGAGGGAGCCTTCTTTCTATTTATTTATTTATTTTTTAAAAAAACACCCCCGGCACTTGGAGGAACCTAGCAGTTCTGAGTGAATGCCTATTAGAGACCATGTGACCTCACCTTCTCCAAGTCTCCTGCAAGTGTTTTACTCTATACAGCACCATGTACACTGATGGTACTATATAAATAATAATAATAATAATAATAATAATAATAATAAGAAGAAGAAGAAGAAGAAGAAGAAGAAGAAGAAGAAGAAGAAGAAGAAGAAGAAGAAGAAGTAGTAGTAGTAGTAGTAGTAGTGCTGGGGATGGTGGTTTTTTAAAAAAAAATAAAAACAGAAAGAAGACCCCCTCAAAACTGCTTACACTTCAAAAGGTATGTGGAAACCCTGTCCCACTCCCCAAGGAGAAAATTCTTCGAAATTCTTATCTCTCCCAGCAGAGTTGTTCCCCGCCCCACTCCCCATGAAATGCTGAAAATGGAATAATTGCAATTTTTGGCACAGCTCTAGAAAGAATTTCCTGGGAGGAACCAGGAAGTAGTTAAGGAAAACACCCACTGCTTCTTGCCTGAGGAGAGAGAGGCCACAACCTAGGAGACCTCTGTAGAAAAACCTTTGTTTAAATAAAACTTAAAAGTTTGTTTAGAAAGCAGGATCTGTTTGATTCTATAAAGTGCAATCCACCAATTTTGAAACAGCAGATGCCTAACCCCGCCTAATAGTAGGGCAGGCCCTACTATTAGGGCTGGGACAGGGGAGTTAACAAGTCCTCATCAGAACCTACCTCACAGAGTTGTTGTGAGGAGAAATGAAGAGGAGGAGGACTATGTAAACCACCTTGGGAATATAAATATAACAACAACACTAATAATAACAGTAATTGTTATTATACTGTTGTTTTTATATTTTTTGGTGGCTTTAAATTTTGTATACTTTTTTTAATGTCCACTGTTTTTAACTTTTGTAAACTGCCCAGAGAGCTTCGGCTATGGGGCGGTATATAAATGTAATAAATAAATAAATAAATAACAACAACAAATCAATAATAATGGTCCTGAGCAATTTCAGCTGTATTAACTCAAAACATAGGCCCCACTGATTTCAGAGGGACTTACTTTCAAATAAGTGTACTGAGTAAGGTAGTTTGTGTTGCTATTTCCAGCTTCTGCTTTTTTAATTTATTTATGCTTGAGACAATCCTGTGACATAAGAAGCTGTCTGGCTATGCAGGAGATGCTGGAGACTGCTACACATGTAAGCACACATGTCCAGTGAAGATCATTCTATACTACTCTAATTGCCAAGAAAGACAATCTGTAACCGTTGATATTTCTCTGGTTGTATTTACTTTCTTCTGAACATGAGTTAATAAAGATGTTTTGAACAATCACGTGCCTGGCAGTGAGAATCAGCATTATTTTTTATTGCAGTCACAACATCACATTTGAAAGGAGTCAGCTGATATAGACTTGTTCGGTTCTCCCTTTGGTGCTTTTAAACAAAGAAATAAAGCAGGAATTGAACAAGAACATGATGCAAATCACAAACTCATCATTCATGACGGCAACAGTCTAATCAACAAACAATTATCCAGAGGACAATTGGCCATAAAAGCAAAGTACCTGTATTGTTTATGAAATAACAAAAAAATGGGATTTCTGTTGAGATGGTTACAACCTTGGCTGTTTACTTTTAAAAACAGTATAGAACAGCTAGTTATTATTTTAACTGAAAGAGCATTGTCAGCCATTATCTGAAATAGAACCACATTCTCATGTTATTCACATAGCAGAAGCAGCAGTACTTTCAGCAAGAGGCATTAAAGGATATTGTGCTAGTTGGGAACATCTTCATCTGTCTTGTTTTGGTGGAGGAATCATAGAGTTGTAGGGACCTTGGAGGTCACCCAGCCCACCCTCCTGCTCATAGCAGGATCTATTATTATTATTATTATTATTATTATTATTATTATTATTATTATCAAAATTCGTATACCACTCTATATCTGAAATAGATTCCGGAGTGGTGAACATAAGAATTAAAACAGTAAAACATGCAATTATTATACTAAAAAAAACATGGAATGCCAATAAAAACGTTGGCTATCGGTCAAGGAATGCTTCTTGAGGTGCCAGAAACAACACAGTGCTTGGTGTCTGCCTGACTTCCAGGGCCAGGGAGTTCCACAGAAAGGGGGCCACCATGCTGAAGGCTCTTCTCCTGGTCGACTCTAATTGGTCCATAGGTCGATCTGGAACCACCAGGACCATGCCCTCTGACAACCTCAGTGATTGAGCAGGTTGGTAAGGGAGAAGGCGCCTGGTCCCAAGTTGTTTAGAGCTTAATAACTAGAACTTTAAACCTGGCCTAGTAATAAATAGGCATCCAATGCAGTTCCCTCAGCAAAGGAATTACATGCTGAAGAGGGGCAGCTCCTGACAACAGCTGGCAGTCCAATCTCTGCTTAAATACCTCCAGCAAAGGAGGCCTCTAAGGCAGTCTGTTCCACTATCAAACAGCTCATGCAGTTAAGATGTTTGTTGTAATGTTTCATCAAAATCTGCTTCCCTGCAATTTCCACCCATGGTCCTGCCCTCTTGGAGCAAAAAGGAACAACTTCAGCTGTATTTTCTCCTGAGAGAGAATCCTTTGAGATATCATTGTTCTGCTTCCCCCTTGTATAAGGCTGAGATTTCTCCCCTAAGGCTTAGTTACTGGCAGTAAGAGCTTTAAGCTAAATTGCTGGGAGTGGGGTTGGTCTTTCTTTTTGTCCCCGCATGTTTTTCTTTTGGCCCCGCCAAACAGTTGGCCCCTGAAAGCTTATCTGAAATTGAATTTGTCCCTCAAGCTAAAAGAGGTTCCCCACCCCTAGTAGAAGTAAAGACAAGAAAATATATAACCATGTGGTTGACAATGTGACAGTGTATTTTGCGTTTGGCTCACAGAAGGCCTTTGTTCTAGAATCTTCCTTGGCTGAAAGTTTTACAAGACAGGATGGTAGCATGACCCAACCCAGTTGTGCTAATTTCCTATAAAGCATCACAGAAATTGGGGGGGGGGTTTTTAAAATACAACATACTTTTCTTCCCCAAACTGCTTCTCCACACTTTACCCCTTTTAGTTCTGGTGTCTGTGCCCATGACAAATGTAGCTCAAGCGAAAAGTATGCATTTGCCTAACAGAAGATGATTCACTCAGCCAACCATCACCACCCAGCCTCACTGAAGAGATAGAAACTCTCTCTCTCTCTCTCTCACACACACACACACACACACACACACACACAATTCTCTGGTGTGCGTGTGGATGTAGGAGAGAGCACCGAACGAACTCATCCTTGCGGCTTTTGGAAATGGAGTCAGATGAACGGTTGGTGCGCAGCTGCAACTAAAAAAAGAAAGCAAGTGCCTAAATACTTTTACATGGACTCTGATACTTTCTAAGGATGTGATCCTTTTCTGGCTGGGGAATGCTGGGATTTATAGAACTTCTCTCTAAACATTCATAGATAGTGTTTTAAGTCACTTAGAAGCAGCACGCTGTAAGAGAAAGATACGGGGCTAGAACAGGGATGGGCAGACTTCAGACTTGCAGGGTTTACTCCCCTCCTCAGCCCCACTACCGCTGCTGCTTTTCCTCAGGGATGCTCAGCACACACCCCGACTCCTTCATTGTGAATGTGCGAAGCATCAAGTACACTATAAAAAAAATCAGGATATAAATCGCTGTTGCTGCTGCAGTGTGACGCTTGTTGCCTACATTCGAATCAGCTAAAATTCAGGTTAAATTTAAATGAGAAGCAATTCCGTTGTTGTATAGATAAGGGCCAAGATAGAGACCAGAGGAGAATACTCAAAATGGTTTTCTATGGTTTCTATCTAAAAATGCTTTATTTCCACATTTCCACATTTCCATGTTTCTTGTCACATATTAGCAAGGTGCCCCCTTAAGTTCCTATTCATTTCACCACCTCCTGTCACAGCCAAGAACGGCAGTTCATATATTACCACAGTGGCAGTGTGGGAGCCATTTCCATATGGTTTCTTCCTGCTTTTCTTGTCACAGAAGCCGAACAGGCAGGGACAGTTATTACGGTGTTTCTCTGGAATTTCTTTGGCACCATCTATGTACATGGCACTTTACAGAGTAAAAGACAGAAAGCTCCTTTTTCAAGGGACTTATCTAAAATTTGGCATAGGGAAGGGGAAGGGGAACAGAGCTGGGGAGGGGATGAGGCACAGGTAAATAGGAGTTGAATAGGAGAAGAGGTTAAAGAATGGGAAATAGAGTCTTGAGCCAAAGGCTTCATAAAAAAAGAAAGAAGGTTTTGAGGAGGGCTATGAAAGAAGTAAGAGAAGGTGGCACCTTTCTTCACAAACACCACTTGACTGAATTCCTTAGAGTAGTAGCCTAGAGAAAGTCACAAGCAATTAGCTCAAGGTTAAGTCTATAGTGATGGCCACAGAGGACAGGAATTGCTCAGTACTGTATTCCTTAATTAAATATATTTATTTATTTATTTATTTATTTAGAGTATTTTTATCCCGCACCTCAGCCAAAAAGGCTCCCGGAGCAGCTTACAATTGATCACTAATATCTTTAGTGCTGTTACTCCTGTAACACTGATAAATCTCATATAATTACTCCATAAACGTATGTACATTCTCCACTCCTTCACACAAGACATTTCATATCCATTGGTGTGTACACCATATTCCTATTTACAAGCATGTACATTTATTAGAAGCTAAGTGCCAGTCGTGACTTCCCAGTACATGTGGACACAGTAAAATAAAAATGCACCCAATATTCAAACATGACTGGGGGTATGTGGGTACATGATTCCCACATACACTTGTGGAGATAAAAGGTCACATAAAACAGCTGTTCTCGAAAATGTTTTGAGAATCAGCTCCAGATTGTGAAAAGCAGGGAAATGCTGCCACCTGTTGGGGGTACATGTTCCTTTTCACAAAGTGTTATGTTTAATTCTACTCATACACAAGCAGACTTTCATTAGACTTTGGTTAAATTTTAATTGTACATCAAGCACCAGCAGCATGACTCAAGCACTGCAGAAAGCAACATCATTTATACAATAGCAGGTGGTCAGCTTGGAAGTGATGCTGCATTATACATGGTACCAGAGGGAGAAAACAGATGATCTATCTATCTATCATCTATGTACCGGGCAGCCCAGAAGTGCAATTGATTTCAATGGGGCTTACTCCAAGATATGTAGACATAGAATTGCAGCCTAAGTCTGAAGTCATTTTCATCTATTCCTTTTGGGTTGAATTCTGTCCATATATTGCCATACCACATGTGCAGAGAGAGAGAGAAAACCTAGGTGTTTAATAATGGCAGATTATTAATAAAATAATCATCCACTTGGAAAAAGTCTGGCTTCACTGAAATATATGTTTTTAGGTTAGGGGTGCAGAACCTCAGGCCTGGGAGCCCAATCTGATGAGCCTAGTGCCTCAACCCAGCTTTCTGGACACCGTCCAGAGCAGACTGAGACGATGCACTGTGACAGGGGAGGGGAAGTCCCATTGGCCAAGCAGACGCCTGCCCAAACTAAGTTGGAAGTAGCCCCCTGTACAGTGTAAGTAGATCTGTAGAAGAGAGTTTTTCAGCAGTTGTTGTTAGACATTGTGGAGTAAAAACGGCTCTATCTGCTGAAATCCCATCTTCTATACTGCTATTACAGATAGAGGAGCCTCGTTGCCCTCTTTTGCATCTGGCTCCCTTGACCAAGGTATAGGAACAGACGAAGCTGTTTTATACCGAGATACAGTACATCTTTGGTCCACCTAGCTCTGCATTGTTGAAACTTCTGGCAATAGCTCTCCTGGGCTTCACTAACATTGAATCTAACTTTACTTCTCAGGGTTGTTGTTAGTCTAAAATGCTTATCTGGAATCTTTAGAGGAAAGATGGCAGAATTAACAAAGGAAGAGATTAAACTTTCCCCACAACTCTCTCTCTCTCTCTCTCTCTCTCTCTGTGTGTGTGTGTGTGTGTGTGTGTGTGTGTGTGTGTGTGTGTGTGTGTGTGAACAGCTGTGTGTATTCATCTTATTTTATTCATTTTGTATATTTTATTGCTGCAAGCCACCTTGGGAGGCTTCCTGCCCTGAAAGGCAGCCAAGAAATATTTTAAACAAACAAACAAATCTTTTCCCATTGCAGAACCTCCATCTCTTACACTTCCGCCATAACCGTTATCTTTCTCTGTGTAAACAACTGCATTTGTCGATTCCTGCCTACGTGGAAATCCTCCATTGGTGCTTGTTTTAGAAGAGCGGGTCTTGTCAAAACCTCGTTCCACAAAGCTAGAATGATAGATGATAAATCCTGTAAATTTATGACTCCATGTTTGTGTCCAGTGTTGGCACAGGACATTTTACTGCTGGAAGTAAAGCCTTAAAGTGAAGCCATTCACCACATGGCCAGCACTCTAAAAGGCCTTGCACCACCATTCAGGTCCCAATACCACCTCATTGGTACTGTCTGAGGGTGCCACACCCTGCTGCATGAAAGGTCCAGCCCTGTTTGTGTCTTTGGCATAATTAGTGGAGAATTACTAAACTACCCTGTAAATGTGTTTGCCATGATAATGGCATGCACATTGTAATGTGCAAAAAGGTCTGAGTACGATTTTTTCTTTGTAAAATCCTGAACTGGGACATTACATGCCATCTGGAGTGTGGTGTGAAGGTCTGAACAAGATACATGACTGCACTTCTCAAATTTCACTGAGAAACATGCACATAGGTATATCGGTATGGGTATGTATGTATGAATATATACATATATGTACACGCACACACACATAATATCCATATCGCATTCTGAGTTAAACCCCAACCATTAGGAACTCCACAACATGTTCACATCTGAAGTGTGAGCACAGTTCTCGAGTATCACCTCGTTTTTGAGCCCTCACTATCTTTTGCCATATTCACAGCGTTGAATCTAATGGGCCACAGAAGGTGGAAGCATGGCCAGAAACAATGCACAAGTATAGGTAAAGATCTATGGAGCATAGTTCAAATTCCTAAAATATTTAAATTGTTTAGAATGCAAATTATATTGCGAGATATTTTTGTTGATTCAATAATGTATATTTACCAAATAAACACTTTTACCACAGTCATTGTGTTACATTAATACATACAGAATGCATAGAGCAAATACAATGTCAGTAGTCCAATTGCAATTCCAACAGTTCAAAATCAATATTCCAATTGCAATGTCTAATCAAATCAATATCAAAACGGTAATTCTGGATTATAATTCCATTTCCAATAATCTTCCTCAGTTGTATGTCACTGTCTGTATTTTAGTTTGCCGGAACGGAGACAGATCAAGTTTATCATTCAAGCCATTGGGAGAAATAGAGCCTAATTTAAAAATCCAATGTGCCTCCCTTTTTAACAGGAGTTCGGAGATGTACACGTGTTTATAAGGCGGCACATTGGATTTTTAAATTAGGCTCTATGTCTCCCAATGGCTTGATCTGTCTCCATTCCTTTAAAGTAGTTACATAGAGGATAACGTCTGTCAGTGCAGGAGGATTCCTACCACTTTATTTCCAAAGTCTTCAGACTAACTAAGTTAATATGGCCTTCACATGTACCTCCTTGAAAGATAATTAATAGTTTGATTCCAATTAGACTGGCTCTTATCAGGTGTGATATATAGCTGTGGTTGTTTTGTCTTATTCTCCCTGGGGAAGGACGAGAAGCACATACTTTTGATTATACGGTAGCTACAAAGCAAGGTAATTGTAACAGTTTTATACGGGAGTTGTAAACAACAAATTTCCTTGTGTAAATGTTTAAAACAACACAAGTAATGGAAATAACATTAAATATATTGTATTTTACAGCATTGTACTTTGCAGCATAGTTCAGAAAAGGATATAATAATATGTTGACTATTCACCACATAATAATTGCCATCACTACTTATGTGTAGAAAGGTAATTATCTATTTTAAATTGGTCTGTTAAAATACTGTGTAGTGATATATGTGATGTTCAGCTTATATATTGTTTATTCCAGTGTGTTGTCCCCCGTTAGCAGCTTCAAGTGACCGGCAAACTAAAATACAGACAGTGACATACAACTGAGGAAGATTATTGGAAATGGAATTACAATCCGGAATTACCGTTTTGATATTGATTTGATTTGACATTGCAATTGGACTACTGACATTGTATTTGCTATATGCATTCTGTATGTATTACTGTAACACAATGACTGTGGTAAAAGTATTTATTTGTTAAATATACATTATTGAATCAACAAAAATATCTCGCAATATAATTTGTGTTCTAAACATTTTAAATATTTTAGGTATTTGAACTATACTCCATAGGCCCTTACCTATACTTGACTATTGCAAAGGCCACTTCCTTCTTCCCCCCCCCCCCCCGAAACAATGCGCATTCACGCTATTCCTCCTCTTGGTCTGAGGAGCAAAGATGGCTCTTTTCCTCAGCTGAGGTGAATAAGAACAAGAGATATGAGTGTTTTAGAACTCCCAGTGTCACTGCAGAGAATTCTCCATGTTGACTTGGCCATAAGAGAAACTGCTCAAGAGACCATACATACTGACTGTACATACTTGAAACATGACCAGCACTTTGTCCAAAGTGAGCAACCTCCTGAATCCTTTGCAATGTTATGCATAATTTTGGAGCATAGTCCTAAAGCTCAGTGCCGTAATAAACTGGTTCATATTTTGCCACATGGCATTTTTTGTTTTCGAAAAGCTATGCCTGTGCTGAACACTGGAGGGCCCCTATTCCTTCCTAGAGCAATCTGCTGTGTGGGTTGCAGTATGCAGAAAAAAATCATTGCTACTCAGGTCTCGGTTGCAATTTCTATTAACAACTTTTTAAATTAATGAAAGGCTACTATATGTGCATAGTCAAAACAGTATTAGGAATACACACAAAGAAGGGAAGATCGCATATCAGAGGTGGTGGAAAGGCAAATGCTGGGACCATCAGATGTTTACATTCTAGCTTTTATTATTGCAACTCATCAGATATTTTAATACCATTTATTTTGCTCATGTAACAACAAAAAAGTTATTGTTCAGTGTAATTATATGGCCATTCCGAAACTTCAGATTTTGCATCCATCCTAAAACAAAACACACAAAAATGGATAATGGAACAGAGGATTTCATATTTTTATGTGGATGCAAATATTTACAAAAGCCACAGTGGTTATCATCTCCCATTCTTTTCTTTACATGTTTTGGAACGGAGAAAGGGTTTCTGTGGTTTACTGTCATGGAATGATGTATTTGGAAGGAATGTTGCATTTTTAACTACATAGAGTGATTGGGAAAGAAAGCCATATGGCTTAACTGTATACCTGTGCTTCTTGAAATCCTTTTAAAAAGATTTTATTCCCACTGACGCTGAAAGCACAATATGGTATCAAAACAACCAATTGTCTCTGTGGGGATTGTACAGCTGCTGCTATAGAAGAAGAAAAATTGCAAGAGGAATTCATTTTTGAATTTCAAGTGCAGAGGAATACAGATATACTGATGCGTGTGGGCTGTGCTCTTCCCTTTCTAGGTCAAATAGGCTTGTTGCTTGCCTTTTGTGTGTCTGTCTTCTGTATGCAATCTATCCAACCCAGCAGTTAGATGCTGCCACTGAAATCATTTTGCCTGCTGACACCAGGGACTGACCTTGGGGCCTTTTGCATACAGAGTCCCTCCCCATGGGCCATGTATCCAAGTCGTCACTAGCACTAACATAAAATGCAGTGCATGAACATAAGCGACCTCTGGTGCAATGCCAATAATGTAGGCTAGCGAGGTGGGTTTTTCGTGGTAACCTGTCCACCAGCTAACACTACTGGTGTTGCATTAGAGGTCGCTTACACTCATGCAATGTAATTTATGTTAGCGCTAGTGTTGACTGTGATACTGTCCTGTGTGTCCCTTCCTATGTGTTTACAGAGATGCATCTGCCTCTCCCAATGTTATGGTGTTCACCAAGACAATCATCACACTTGGAAGGGAAGCATTGTGTCCTTTGGCAAAGGACACATGATAAACTTTGTTACGAGTTGACTTTGGAACTCCAACTGAGAAGTACCATATCTCTCATATTCTGTAGGTGGCCATCATTGCTATGCAAATGTCAAGCAATCCTACTTTGACTTTGATCGTGTTCCTGTGGGGACTCTTGTGATGTTCTCCGTTCAGCATCTTAGTGCAGAACTGGAAGAACAGGAAACTGTTCTTGGGGGAAGAGGGGGGAAATATGAATCCTATCACACAAGGGTTCACACATCCTTCTCCTCTATGGATTATGCCATGTAGACAGAGAGGTCTCTTTGGACAGCACACGGATATGAGGTGGCTTGCAGCAACGATTTGTGTTGAGTTAATGTATCAAAGATACTGTCTTTCCAAAATTTGTTTAGGAGTATCTGGATCCCCTCCTCATCTCACCCGCATCTAGTGGTTCACCGGAATTAAATGATTTAGAATTGTACATAAGTAGAATTCTCCCAATCCAGCAATGGTGATCTGCATATAGAAATAATGTCCATGAGAATATTTCCAGGTGGATCAGGATTCACATATGCAAGTGTTATGCGTTGGAGAAAAATCTGCACACCACCGGATGACTGGAATGCTAATTTGCTAGAGGATGGGACAGCCTGAAGGGAATAGTTCAGTACCATTGTATATGTGGCAACTGCTAGCAATATTTCTAAAAGTAACAAAGTGACTTTCAATCTGTAAAAAGTGTCAATACTGCATTTTTCATTTTTTTTTTTAAAAAAAAATGTTTTCCCCTGAACCCCCCCACACACACACACAAACACACACAGCTTCAAAATTTCTGGAAATTTTACATCTCTAACCACACCTCGTCTTTTTGGGATGAAGGATATTTGCAAAAGGAGAAAGTGGTGCACGAGGCATTGAAGCCTTATTGTGTGACCACTTCAGGTCTTGCTGAGCTATCTCGTGATTGCATCAGGCTAACACACTTCTGGGCCTGTCAGCCCACTTATTATTTGCTTTAAAAACAAATTTAAATTGGAGATTTCCAGAATGATTCCTGTGGCCGGTATGCAATTCAATGCTTTTTGCTTTGCTTCTTTCTATGCAGAATACATAGAGTTTATTTTACATAACTGATATGCAATTTGCAGAATGCAGGTTTGATGGGCACACAATTGAACTATCATGGGGGGGAAATCTTTTTTAAAAGAAAGAGGATAGGATACATAGAAAATGCATAGTGGTTCTCCATTAGTAGCGAAAAGGTATGGCAAATGTGAAAGGTGATGTGAGTAGCATTGAGCAAAAGCAGAGTTTCTCTTCATGAAGAATGAATTGGGCAGCCATTTTCCAGGAGGAATTCTCCAGTAGTAAGGGGGAAAGTGGCTGCCATGAGCGTTGCTTCTTTAGGCAGAAAGCATTAGGCAAATCTTTGTTTTATCCACGATCTTGCAAAATACTAGTCGCTTATAAATAGAAAATCTCCCTCAACTCAAAGTTGGAAAGCTAATCTGCAGGCAAAATATTTATAGTTGTTAGTTCATTTCTAATTAATCTGTTCATTAGAATGCATTAGGAGACAAAAAAAACCCCAAACCCTCCTTTATGCAGATTACAGATTAAGTGTGATTCATCGCAGTTATTTCTGGCAGCACTTCTTGGCACTCAAATGTTATTTCTCTGAAGGCAGAAAGAACCATCCGAGCTGTTTGTGGGGACCTTGTGAGAGGCAGAATGGATCGCTCGATAGCACAGAGCAGGAAATAAAACACACACATGCAACCTTCCACCCACACGCGAATGATCACCAGCCTACATCGGGAAGTATAACAGCGACAAATTCTCGAGCTGTCAGTTACATTGCCTTCCTACGCAGGCTGTTAAAATCCAGGAGCTCAGTTATTTCATGATGCCAAACTAAACAGTGCCTTAAGTCCTTCTTTGGTTAGCTAAATAGATCTGTGTTTTGACTATTTTTGCTCTTTTAACTGGCTGGGAACAGGAATATAAAATGACAGGCACACGACAAACCACATAGAACAAAAACCCAGTATATTACATTTTAAAGTAGTTCTCCTCAGAAAAATAGAAGCAAGTATGTGAAAATGAGGCACCAGTATTTCTTTTTAAAGTGCTAGGCCTTGTTTTCCAGGGGGCAGGAAATGATAAATAGAAACAGTTCTTAATTTTAATGACAATTAATTTGAAGAGAAAGGACTTGGGGAATGGGGTTAATTTAACAGAAGCTAGTGAGTTTTCATAGCACGGCTAATTAAAGAATTAAGCACTAGTATTATTTCTAGTTGGTGTGGTGAATTAGTTCCCACTGAATAGTTCCTGACTTCTCACTTGAGGCAAGAAATACCCTCTGATCAGGCCCACAAATTCACCACCATGCTGGCAGTGTCTGTTTCACAGGGTTTTATTTATTTTTCTTACATAGCAGTTGTGTAGCCTCAGCCAAGAGACATTTGGCTTTGTGCCTGTAGGAGCCATCAAACTACAATAAATATTCTAGTTCAGCATCACAAAGATTTAAGGAATCAAGGGGATGCATTGTGATAAAATTATTGGACTCGGACGAGTTTCTAAAGGGCCAAGATGGAGTGAATGAGTCCTCTTCACCTTTCCAAAGAGCTACATGAAGCTCCAACCAGCACCTACTTGGATATTGCTTCCAGTCCTTCTTAGACTAAAATTGACCTTTGTAGATCATGTTAAAGGAGGGTGGAATTTCCAGAAGGAGAAATTGCACAGATATCAATTACCCTCCCCACAACCAATGACATCCTTTGTGGGAAGGGCAATTGACATCTGTGCACCCCTTCTCGTCCAACTTCTAGCCTCAGCAACTTTGGTGGTTTGCCTGAAATCCCATCTAGTCTGTGGGTGTTGTGGATCAATGCTACCTTGGGCTAATGGGAAAGGATGTATTGCTCCGACCTAATTCTGGAAGAGTATGGCAATCTGGCCTTTGTAGCTGAAACCAACCACACCTCTCTCAAGTATGTCTGACAGGGCTTGTCATACAGCACCAAGCTTGACTAGAGGGGTGGAGAGGTGGTAGTCTTGGTTGATAGGGATTCCATTTCCTTGGTTGTGACTGTCTGTACCTGGTGATGAGAATCCAAGACTGGATTGGGATTCTGTTGGTATACTGGTCACCCTGCTACCTAACAGTCTTGCTGGCTCTATATGCCATCCAGCAGCTTTATATGCCATCCAGCAGCTTTACAGGATTGTTCAGGGCTTTATTACATGCTGACCCTCAGGATACTGTGGATCCATTTGAGGCCCACGGTAATACACTTACAAGGCACTTACAAGATAAAATTGCCGGGACTTAGGCCTTAGCTAGACCTAAAGTTTATCCTGGGGTCATCCCTGTTCATGTAAATGACACAGGGGATCCCAGGAGCAGGCAGGAACAACCCTAGGACGATCCCGGGATAAACCTTAGGTCTACCTAAGGCCTTACAGTGTTACAGCAGATGAATCAGGTGAGGTATCCAAACCACAGTTTTGTCCAGTTTTCTTGGATGAGTTTCAGATGGTACAGCTAGAGGACACTGACAAGGTATGTGGACAGGTTTGTTTAACCACTAATCAAATATCTGGCCCAGCACATGTGGCAGGATACAGTTCGGATTTAGTATTCTGTCCTGGATTAGGGGGACGTGATCTGTGGCTTGGGGAGCTGAAATTCACAACATCTGGAGGGCACCAGGTTGGAGAAGGCTTATGTAAGGGATTCCCGTTTACTACAGAGGAGCATTCAAATGAAACATCTATCAGTGTGAGTGTAGAGACATATATGCAACATAAATATGTAGCTATTTAGGCTGCTACATAGACCAAGAAAGCTTTGCATGTGTGTGCAAAATTGCTGCAGAGTTAAAATAATGTGACTTATTTAATGCTTCCCCAAATTAACAATGTTTGAAATGAATGTGCAAGTGACTCTATGCTGAAAAAAGCAACAACTAGGAACATTTAAAACAAACCATTTATTTAAATCAAACTGTTATTTCTAACAGTCACATAAGTTACACAGAATGACTAAGTCAGAAAGTTTCACAAAGGGAGAAAAATTAAAATCTTAAGCAGGCAAATTATCATTACACAATAGGTACCAGGAAGAAATAACCTCAAACATTCAAATAAGGCCATAATTATTTAATAAAAACATCAATAAAACTCCCCCAAATCCTCATTTCTTTTTCTTTTAGTGTCCAGTGCTGCTAGAACTACATGTATCTTGTAGCGTACAGATTTGATAAAGGTAGTGATAGCTAGGGTGTATTCCTCCAAGTTTTTCTCCTAGTCAGGTCCCACTGAAATAACAAGGAACTGTAGTGCTTGATGGTTAACACCCTTCTTTCCTGTTTTTAAATCATCAACAGTGTAGTAAGGCTCATTAGTACATACAGCTGCCCTGGAAACTTCAGTCTTAATTGCCTTCATAACTTAAAATTCACAAAGTGCACAGTTAAAGATATGCCAGAAAATTTAATCTGCTATTCTACCAACAGCTGCCCATGCTTAATACTTAGTGGTCTACTGGAACAAAGTTACACTCTTTTTAAAGAGCTGTCTCACTGTAAAACATTTAGTTTCAAAGATGTGCCAACATTTTATGAACTGAAAAGTAGAAAAAGATGGATTATATAAAGAAAATACAAAAACACTAGAAATGATCAAACATTTTCAAAGAACAAGCACCACAATGGACATCAGCATTCAGTTTTGTAGCATATCCATTCTACTCCAACCAATCAACTTCATCGAACTCTGAGTCATCTTCTGAATCGCTATATTCCACAGCAATGCGACGAGACAATATGGTGGCAACGTCATTCTCAACACGTTCATGTTTAGCTTCTTGTTCACGTTGCTCTTCAACTTTTCGTAACTGAATACCTAAAGAACAAGAAAAAACATAATAGTACTGTGGACATCACCATGTTTATCACACATATGTTGAATATTCATGATCGCTTTATAAACTGTTCCATAGAGTCTATAATTCTGTGCAGGTCCCTAACTTCAAATGCTGCGATATGTAGTATATACACAAACCGAAATGAATGTTAACCATTGTCTTATACAATTACGTCTCCTTTCTCCTTTGTTGTTTTTAAGAGGGCATAATAGTTCTGGGAGATTAACCCCTTTCACTGCTCTTCAGGAACACCCCTTGCCAAACGACTAATTACTTCATCTAGGTAATGCAAAAAGTTTGACATGAGTATGTCTTTATAATTTCAACAACTCAGATGCAAAAGGGGGTAAAATGACCAGCACAATGCCCAATGCTCCTGCCTATCTCTCCTCTCTCATCTCACACTATCGCCCCGCTCGTGCTCTCCGCTCCTCTGACGCCATGCTTCTCGCCTGCCCAAGGACCTCCACTTCCCTTACTGGGCTCCGTCCTTTTTCTTCTGCTGCCCCTTACGCCTGGAACGCTCTTCCAGAACACTTGAGAACTACAAACTCAATCACTGCTTTTAAAACTCAGCTAAAAACTTTTCTTTTCCCTATAGCCTTCAAATATTGAGTTTGTTCTGACTCTATACTGTTAGCTTCACCCTACCCGGTGCCTGTTTACACTTCCCTGTGCCTGTTTGCATTCTCCTTCCCTCTTTATTGTTTACTACAACTTATTAGATTGTAAGCCTATGCGGCAGGTTCTTGCTATTTACTGTGTTATCTGTACAGCACCATGTACATTGATGGTGCTATATAAATAAATAATAATAATAAATAATAATGCTCTTTGATTAATTTGCAGACAATGGAGGGTAAGCCTGGGGACAACTCTTCTGTACATGATCATAAGCCTCAATTTATATCATTGAATTTTTTAGTCAACCTAGCTCAATCTAAAAGTAGGGCTGTGTGTGAGAGAGAGAGAGATGCTATATTAGATGCTCATATACTCTCATCTATCTATCTATCTATCTATCTATCTATGCATGCAATGGGGTTCCTCTGGCTTCTGGGGTTCACATGGCCTGTAGGAGCTCCCTATTCAGTCCACCAACTTCCCTGCCTTATATCTGATTGAAGATAAGACCATTTCCCTGCTCCTCTGCATTAGGACTTTTAAAAGGGTTCTACTGGTGCCAATGGAACTTTATAAAAAACGAAATGCAGTGAGGGATGGCATTTTCAGGGAGGTTGGCTCCCCAATGCTGTGTTCCCCCCCACCCACTTGAAAAATTATTCCTCCCCTGCTATAATCAGGCTTTTAAAACCCTCCACTTGTGCCAAGGCCAGTTGCAGTGCAGGGGGACATTTTTTCCAGGGGGTGGCTGCTGGGAAGAAAAGGGCTAACTGTGCCCAACCCTGCAGCCACCCCTCCTCCACTGCAATCAGGCTTTACAAAAGCACCCATTGGTGCTAACTGAGGCTAATTGCAGGCTATCAAGCCTAACTACAATGTGGGGGGGCACTTTGAGGGGGTGTCTGCTTGGGAGGAAAGGGCTAGCTCTCTCCTTCCCAACACTTCAACTGCTCTCATAAAAAATCATCCCTCCCCTGCTGCAATCAAGCTTTAAAAAGGTCTCCATTGGTACCAAGAGCATCCATTAAAAGCCTGACTATCGTGGGGAAAGGGTAGTGCCCCCTCTTCCCTCCCTATTCTTTTGATTACACATAAGATTTAATTGGCTGAGGAACAGCATAAAAACATTTCAAATAAATAAATAAACCTTTAGGTGCATGTGTATGAGAGTGTGGGCAATTCTGTTGCTGGGCCACATGCCAGCAATGGGGTGGTGCTACCCATGTGGCCCTTAACACGCTTGCCCAGAACCAATTTGGGTCTTGGCTAAAAAATGGTTCCCCACCTGATTTTTATATGAAACCATTATAAACTCTATCCAAGGGGAAATGAAGTGGGTATTGGGGGGGGGGGGCGGAATCTATATGGCAATCTGCCAATTTTATAAAACACAAATTCCATGAAATGCTTAAAATATACTCATTGGAAATAATTTAATTTAAAACACTAAATGTGATAAAATACTATTTGGTTTATGAAATTAAAAAACACTGCTAGTCAATGAATAATGGATACCTTTTCGTATTGCTTCAAGGAGGACACTTCTGGCATCGCTGATGACAGGTAGTGTTGATGGGTGACGTTTGGATTCAGGAGCAGGAGTGGCTTGTGATGGCGGGGATGGCGGCATTATTGGTACATGAGCACCAGGGACAATGGACGTGGGAGTGTGAGAGGAGAGTGTTGTAACGGGTGATGAGGGTCGAATGCCAGGAGGTGGCAGAGGAGGAGGAGGTGGAGGTGGTGGAAGTCCTTGCATTTCACCTTGTGGAACTGGAATGGTTTCACATACTTGGGCCACTCTAGTGACTGGAGGAGAGGGCTGTGCTAAAGGAGGTGCAATCGGAGGAGGAGCAGGGTGAAGAACTCCAGGAGCAATCTGGAGAGGAGCTGGGGGTGGAGGTATAGCTGGAGGCTGCAAAGCAGCTGTCGGAGGAGGGGGAGGCGGCGGCACTGGAGGAGGGGGAGTGGAAGTCATGGCAGATCTTAATGAAGAAGTGGACAAAGCAGATGGAAGGGGTGGAGGAGGCGGGGGTGGAGTGGGACTCACAAACACTGGTGTTCTGCCTGTAGCAGGGGACTGAGGGCGATTTTCAGCCATACCTGCGGTGGAACTGAAATAAAAATTACCAGAAGAATGCACATTATCTTTAAAAAAGTTATATATTTAACATTTAATAACACTTTAGACAGTACTACTCTGAGCAATACAAATTTTAGTACAAAAAGAGATGGTCCTACTTCAGCTATTTTTCTGCAAGCTCTCACATATCCAAACAAACTGACAATTGCATGATATTATTTAAGCGTTCATCTTTTAAGAGCATGCTACATCATCTCGGATGGCTAGTCCTAGACTGAAATTTATTTATTTATTATTTCTGAGTCACCCCACAACTAGGGTGCGAAGTACCATTTTAGTAAATAAAAAGACATATACAGTCACAAAACATTTGATACAATTACTGTACAACACTAAAAAACAAGTTTATCAACATCAAAACACTCCATAAGGCAAAACATGGGCTATATAATTGTATTACAGTATATACATTATATCAAATGAATGTTATATAGCACAGCATATCTTTTCCCTTCAATGTCAGTTTATTGTAAAGGGCTTCTTACCTGACACAGGGTGGAATGGGTTTGACATCTCCTGCTCCATGCATTGGTGGGGGTGGAGGTGGCTCATGTGGCCTTACTAAGACACGTTCCTCTGCTCTGCTCAGTAGTTCGGTCATCTGGCTGTACGGCAGTGCAGAAAGGGAGTAAGGCCCATCCATTTGTTCCACATACGCCTGAGGTCTGAACAGAAGTAAATCCCACTTTCAAATCATGTTTGTTAAACCCCATTGATTTTAAACACCTCAAGAGAATGAATAAAATCATCCTGTTGCTTGAATATCTATGGGGTAAGAGTGCAGACAGAAATAGAGGATAAAACAGTCAATAGTACATGGCAAATTAGTTTCCACAAAGTAACTTAACAAAGTGTAAAGGAAGTACTCTGTGTAATTATCTTCTTGTTTTTTGCTTACAATACTCTGTAACAAACCATGTACACTGACGGAGTAGAACCCCAAAGCCAGGAGCAAATAATGATGATTACTCCTGCTCTGAAGCAACAGGGGACAAAAGAAGGCCAAAATATTAGATACTATAGGAGGCAAAGGAAGAGCTGATCAACTAAGAACAAATCACAGCAGCAGTAGGAATGGGGCACAGGTTGTAGAGCGACAATTCATTGGTATGTTAGGCTCATTCATAGAAAATATATATATATATGTGTGTGTGTGTGTGTGCGCGCGCAGCAGGGATATGTTATCAAGTGAATTTCGGGCTCAAAAATCCATACAGCCAGGGAGGATATGTGAAGAAAAGATTCTGGGCCAAGGGGGGGGGCGGGGGGAGAACAATTTTGTATGGCAGATGGCAATGACCTGTCAGTATTTGATCTATGGCATCAAAATTCCAAATGATGGCCTCAGATTATGTTTTAAATTCTACCCCATTTTTTTCCAAATATCTCATCTATAGAATGACCCAATAATATAATTTTAACATTGTAATATCCAAGCATGAACATTAATCTATGACGTATATAAGCTAATAAACAAAATTAGGAAGAAAACCTTGTTTCAAAATGTGATGCAGGGCCATTAGCAACTTCAATGTGCTTATGTAAGAGACTGGCGTCATCCTCAGCAAGTTCTGGACCCTGAGCTAACTTCTGCCACTCTCTCCGTCGGTCATGAGGAGCCCGTGGCACTTTTTCCGGTTCATGAGGACGATCCAGATTCTTCTGCTGTAAAAGAACACAAAGACAAACGGACAACTGAAACAGTTCTTTTCAACAAACTACAATACAATCTGCCAAACAAAATCCTTTAATTGCAGCACATACATATACACAACGCTCACATGTAAATATTTATTTTTAAGGCTAGATAAGACCATTTTAGATTACTTTGGAATTCTCTTCATCTTCACCTACCACTGCAAAGGTTTAAGTTGTTTTGTAAATGATAATGCTAACTACAATGACAGAATAAAAAGCCTTTGAATAGAGCCTATAAGTAGCAGCAGGGCCAGCCCTACTATGACACGGCCTCATGCGGGTGCACCAGGTGGTGTGGAATGGGAAGAGTGGTGAACCGCGCTGCTCTCCCTACCCAAAGGGCCCACTGTCACGGGGCTCGCCAGCCACTGTCTTTCCCCCTATCTCCTGCCAGCTGCACATCTCTGCTGCTTCTCCCTCTGGTTCCCACCTACCCACCTCCCTTCTTGCCAGCTGACCTCTTCCGCCTTCTTCCCCGGTGTGGGGCCCTTCTGGCAGGGTCAGCCAAAATATCAAGAGAGGCCCTGGCTGATATTTTGACTGACTCAGGAAGCCCCCTCTCCCAGGCAGCTCCCTGTGAGGGTGCGACTGATTGACCAGCTGAGTGAGCAAGCGCAGGTGGGCAGGCAGCAGTGCAGCCTCACTTGAGGCGGTAATAATTCTTGGACTGGTCTGGGTAGCATACACATGTTTTTCATCTATATAAGCCCAAATTGAAACCCCTCCAGCTCTCATGATAAAAGACACCCTGGAGATGTTGCTTCAAATCAGGATTGACAGTACTGGGTTGACAGTGGTCTGAGTCAGTCTACAGACGCTTGTATTTAAATAGCATCCATTCCCGTTTTTAGACAGACTTTAAAAACATCAAATTTCCAGAAGGCCTCTTATGGATGGTTCTTGGATTTTTATGCTAATATGTTTTACTCTGTTTTTGATATATGATTGGTTTTAATAGCTGTTTTATTATTGTGACTTTTGTTCTCTTGGTCACCCTGGACAATTTATACTTTTAAAAGTGAAATATAAATAATTAGAATAAAATAAATAAAAATATACGGGAAACTTGAAATGTTTACTCTATCCACATTATGTTAACATTTTCTTAAGGATAGGACATCGTTTAAAATCATATAATCCACATGCTCAGAGCATAATACCTTCTGCTTTCTCTTTTCCTTTCTTTTGTCTTCTGTGTCTTGTAACATCTTTTCTTTCCACAGATCAAAGAAATATGAAGGATTGGTGTAAAACTTTAAACCCTCTTTTCCATCATCTCTAAAGGTAAAACAATTTTATTAGGTAAAATGTTACTAAATACAGATAGAGACCTGGTGTGCAGGTAACAAGAAGCCACTGTCAGTGAATTTCCCCATGGAGCTTCTTATCACAGAGGTGGCCACCGTTTTGAATATTGGGAGTGCAGCAGGGGTGCACCATAGCTTTTCTTTACATGCGAACCCAGCAAAGGTTGGTTGTTAGGGTGGTTGGGCATAACGAGAAGCTACGGCTTATCCCCACCACACCCCAAATATTAAAAATGTTGGTGGCTGCCATGACAAGAAACGCCATGGGAAATTCACTCATGGTGGCTTCTGGTTATGTGTGAACCAGGCCAATATGTTCCATCACCTCCAAATGAAGGAAATAAATTTCTAACAGAATTTAAGAAAGGAGCAGAGTATGAATGTCTGGACAATTTTCGTAAATTGTAAACAACTCCATAGCCATGTCTTAGAGGACATTCATAGAGGGCATCTAATACTGCCTTTATGTACACAGCCAAAAAAGTATCTTTTAAAATCTAAGAAAAATAACTGACAATCAAAATAAAGCACCCCTCTAGAGAACGTGATAAATTAGAAGTTAATGAAGTCAGGGAAATATATATTACTGTGGGTAATAAATGGAAGAAAACTTTAAGCTATTGCATAGACTCATAACTGCCCTGCCTTCCTATGAGCTTGGTGATTTTGAAGAAGAACTTGAATACTATTCTGGACTATTTATGGTGTCCCAAATATATTTTTAAAAATTCCCTGAGGCATGACGTTACAGATGTCCATTGCAAGTATCTGCTTACTGCTCACACAGAATCAAGTCTTAAACAATTTAGTAGAGGGGGGATCATAAAAGTGTTTGTTCGTAATGATCTTTGAAGGTCTGACCAATCATTTTGGAAAGGTTGGTTGGATTAAATGTATGGCTTGGGGAGGAAACAAAATGAAAGTTCACTCTGCATATGCTCTGAGACACTTTTGTCCGATATTTTGTCCAATATTCAAGACCCCCAGAATTGAAAACAGATTCCTATGATGCACTGTGGCACAAATTAATTCCTAATGATGATGCCATTTTCTCTGTAGTTTAGGCTGGCTGGCTGTTTGTAGGCCTAAATGGGAAAGATGTTAAAGGACAGAACTGCAAGGCCATAGCCACAGTACTTGTTCTACTTACATAACTCCTAGATAGTAGGTCTAATCACTAGTACAAGTTCAAATGTTTATAAACAGTGACACAGACAACAGTTAAACACTATAAGGGAAAGTCATAACAATGAAAGTTAACAAAAACAGGTTTATTTAGACATTCAAACACACATGTAATCTTAGAAAAATTAGTCGCCCTAATGGTAAGGGAAAAGAAAAGATAGGATTTAAGTGCAGATCCAATTCTGTCACTCTTGACAGAGAAAAATCCAGGTCCCAATTAAACTCCTTCTTTTGGTTAGAACTACTTGAGGATTATTACTTGTCATGAATACGGTGTGCAAAATAAAACACACATTGTTTGCATTTAAACAACAACAACACTGACCTGTAAGGGGTAAGAATGTTGAGCGGAGGAGGTTGCTCACATGTATCATAAGTCTCTTGCAACGGAATTGGCAGAGTCTTGCGGTCAAAGAGTTGCTGATCTTGTGTTGTGGAACTTCGGAAAGCTTTTCTCATTGTTATATCTTGCAATGAAACTGAAGGGAATACCAATATTTAGACAGATAGTTAGCTATCAATATATTGTATTAGGAAGGGAAAGGAATCTTGAAAAGTTAGAAACCAATTGGGGGGGAAACAAAGTAGAAATTGTTGGCGCTGACCCATTAAAAGTAAAGGTACAAGAAAAAAATCATGATTGTGAGAACTGGAGAAGTCTGTGCAATTCAGTACTTAAATACTTATGCATAATGTAGAGTAATAAAGCAATGAGCATTACTCTTAAATTACAATACAGATACGAGAATAACATCGAAACTGGGGAAAGTAAAATGGATCAGCAGCAGCCTAACTGGAATTGTAGCATGAGCTGCTGTAGTTTCTCTCTGCATTTAGTCTGAGTTTTCTAAGTAGCTAAGACTGTCTTAACGTAGTGTTTTATGCAGCATTTTGTTATAAATTAGCACATAAAACTCATGGCACTGACTACTCCTCCAATGTTCTTCCAAACACTGTAAGTTGAGCACAGTGGGTTGTATCTGGGTTCTAGTCCCCACTTGGCCAAGAGGCTCATTGGTGATTTGGGGCCAATTACTGATTCTCTGCTTGACCCACCTCACAGGGTTAAGACAATAAAATGGAGAGAAGAAGGACCATGTAAACCGCCTTGGGTTCCTTGCAAGAGGGAAATAAACAATGATCTTGGTGTGTGTATGTGTGCGCGCTTTACCTTTTTCCATCTTCAGGGCAGATAACAATACTTTAAACATCACAAGAACACTCCTTCATGTTCCTTTTGGACTTTCAACAGAAGTACTCAAATTTCACAAGCACAAACAGCCGCATTAGTAATCAGCTCACAATGATCTCCAGATCAGATTGCCTCTATAGCTAAACCAAAGTAATCTGTCTGAAAACACATTTACAGAAATTAGCCTCAAGTGCTTAAAAATCTGCAGATGGCACGCACCGTCTTTGGCTTAAGCTTCCAATTTCCATGGCCTGCTGCAACTAAGCCTATAACCACGCCTAAGCATGTTACTGAAACAACTGCTTTGACCCGGTTCACATATTGCAGTGGCAAATTTTGGGATATTTAGCCCACAATTCACAGGGACTTGTGCTGCCTGCAAGCTGTTTCCACATACTATAAACCAGGTTCCTGTTCCTGAACCTGCCTCTGATCAACTGTTCAGCAGGCAGGAAGAGAAGGAAAGAGTTACTTTCTATTTACTGTTTTACTCTGTACAGCACCATGTACAATGATGGTGCTATATAAATAAATAAATAATAATAATAATAATCCATACAGACCTTCTCTCTCTATCTCTACTCCCAGCCTCTAGCTTTCTCTCTATCCAACCCCTTTCCTCTCCATTCCCTATCTCTAGACGTTTTCTCTCTCCCTTCCAAACCTTGCTCTCTTTCCCATTCACTACTTTATCTTGCTATTTCTCCCCATTCCTACCCTCAAGCACCACTCTTTCTCTGCCATCTACCCCTTTGCCTTATTTCTTCCTCCCCAGCTTCTACCCTTGCTGTTTCCAGGGCCGGTACTACCATTAGGCCAACTAGGCAGCCGCCTAGGGCGCAGATCTCAGAGGAGCGCAGTACTGCCCTTCAATTGGTCCCAGTTTTATAAAAATTAGCTGTTTTCAGAAAAAACATAATAAAAGGAAAATACAATTGTTCAGAAACTCTTCTTGAATAGCTGAATCAAAGTTGGCAATTTTGGGGGGGTGTGTGTGTGTGCAAGTAGCTTGCCTTGCCTAGGGCACAAAATAGTCTGAACTATTTCTCCCCCACCACCTCTTTTGACTAGCCATTATGTGACCAGTCACATCCTCCAAGGGAGCCATTTTGTGGTGGTGCTCAGCAGTTTCCAAAATTCCCAAATGTGCCTATGAGTTCAAAAAGGTTGGGGACCCCTGGTTTACAGTATGTGGAAGCAGCTCACATGCAGCACACATCCCAGAATTTGCTGATGTGACATGCTAATTAGCCTACTGTCCCGATTTATACCAACCTCCACTGCCCTTCCCTTCTGTTGTTTCCTGTGTCAAATTTCTAAGCAACTTGGGGCAGAGACCTGTTCCTCTTGTTCTCTGTAAAATGCCATGCAGACTGATGGTGTTATATAAATAAATTAAATAATACTAATAACAATAGTACAGGCTCTCTCTTCTCCCACACACAGGAGGAATGCCTCATTTAAGATGTGGCCTGCTATAACACATGTGCATCATCTATATTCAAAGGCAGTATGCTTTTTATCTGTAACAATCCATAAAAATATTTAGTATAATAGCAATAAAAAGATACTTTTATTTGGAAAAAGATATATGGGATTTAAACTCTATGGTCAAGAGTGAACTGAACAAACTCATTAATATGAGACTTCCCTGGAGCAATTATGAGCTTGTAGAAAAATCAACAGCAACAACATAAACAGGTGCTAATTTAAAACAGAACCCACATATTATGTCATCATAAAAAAACAGGATACTGAGCTTTGGAAAGCAAAACTACTATCATCAGCTCAGTAGAGTTTTCTCTTCTATTTTGGTACCAATTAGACAGCTTCAGTTCTGCTTTCTTCAATATATAGGTAGGTAGCAAATTCTAGCCTAAAGTTTCAAGAATGTATTCTTTCATGGAACCTTCTTCCCTGAGCTGTCATCTGCATTACGGTGCGCTTCTCCAGGTTTCTAGGATCAGACCAATGATATATTGTGAAAAAGTCCCATAGAGCATTTGGGACTGAATTAGATGTTACCTTGGCAAACAGGTGTCCCAAAATCTTGAAGTAACATGAATGTGTGGTGGGGCATTTATAGGTAGCAATTGGTGGATGAGAGAAGGGGTGCCTAACCCCTCCTGCACCCACTGACTCTCCCCTACAAATGTCACCCCAGGCTGTTTTTCTCTCAGTTCAACTTGCTTCCAGCTTTGGACACTGGTTGGGGGTGGGGGGAGTCTAAGAAAAACAGCCTTGGGGGAGTCATTGACAGGGTAGAACCTGTGGGTTAAGCAACTGGTTGTGCAAGCCTGTTCTCCTGGCAAATTCACACTTCTTATTGTTAACAAAGAAAACAAGGGACATGGTGTCCCATGTTTACAATGATAATGTCTTCTTTTGCCAAGATGTAGATACAGGTGTTTAACCCACTGCTCATGCTTCTTTAAATACAAACACCTAATGAATATATCCAAAAAGGATTAAATTAGCTCCTTTGCAGAGGGGCAAACTAAGTCTATAATCTTGTTATGATACTCCAATCCTCCAGAAGTTTTAAACAAAGGGCCATTTATGTTTTGACACAAACAGGAAAGACTACAAACTAGGAAAGAGGGTTCTGAGGATCTATGCTGTCAAAAGGCTTGTGCCATTGGCTATAAATCTGGGTAATCGCTTCACTGAAACTTATCCCACTTTCATTCAATTCTACTACATGAATTTTATAGACACCATCCAACGTCCCACTATAGCAATGTTTTAAACTGTGCATCAAATCATCCAACTATTCCAATAATATATAAATGTGTTTGCATATTGATTCTGGATATCATTGTTTAAGCAGATGCTTTTGGGCCTTACCTTGTTTCAGTTATATAGCATTTATCAAGAGGATATGTCTAATTATTAATTTTGTAAATTGCTTCCCATTTCTATAATATTTATTTAGTCTGTAGCTCTTTTCTAAATATTTATTTGTACACTACATCCATACTACAAAATTGCACAACATTCTATATACATAAAAGCTGAAAAGTGAAGACATAGTTTAAACCAAATATTTAATAAGTTCAAGGAATCTACCAGGAATCTGATTCATAAATATTCTACATACTTTAATTTATCCCTTGGCAACAATAGTTTATGTTATTTAGCTCCCTCCTCTCTTATCAGTAATATATTGCTCTACATTGTTATTGTGAACATGTCAGGTATGGAAGATACATATTTCTCTTTCTTTCTCTTAATTTATTTGCACATCTTTTTATGGAAGTACTTTTAATTCATTATTTAATTCAAACACAAAATAGTTCACTCCATCAAAATTATTCCTCTTTGTCTATGAAAATGCGGTCTAGCAGAGTAAAATGAATTAAAACTATTTGGAGAGGAGGGACAAAAATGATGAAACCAAGTCCAACACCATGGATTATGAATTTACAGGTCCTATTTGACTGCGAAATATATTGACAGAGAGGAACACAAGTCTCAAAAAGAAAAACAAATGATTATGAAGTATGTCTGAATGCACAATCCATCCCATTCCTAGGATGTATCAACACTAAAATAATGGCAGGTTGTCACTAAATCTGGACCCATAGGGTGGCAGATTTGGGGTTCTGTTTGGGCAAAAATAATAATAGAAATCTAATGGGATTTACTGGATCTATTGCAGTATACAGATTACGGTAGGTGGCCTAGTATATACATGCACGCTACCCAGGCTGTGACTTAATTCATACAGTACAGAACAATCACTCCTCATTACTCCTGCTAACCCAGAAGATTGCAGCTATCCCAAAGCCTTGAATACTTCTGCACATATGTGGGATTATGTAAGTCCATGCTGCTTATGGAAACCACATTTCTCATGATACCACATACCCTCAAATGTACTGTATATGCATGGAATTATTCACAGCTTCTGGAAAGCCTGTGGCTTATATTGCCAGCTCATTACTTTCTAGGAAAGGGTGTAGCTAGAGAACCAGCCTAAGGTGGTAAAAAGTACCCTTGGCTGCACCACCACCATCACCACCACTTGGGCATCTATACAGTCATGTGAAAAAGAAAGTACACCCCCTTGGAATTGTATGATTTTACATATCAGGACATAATAACAATCATCTGTTCCTTAGTAGGTCTAAAAATTAGGTCAATACAACCTCAGATGAACAACACATGACATATTACACCATGTCATGATTTATTTAACGGAAATAAAGCCAAAATGGAGAAGCCATGTGTGAAAAAGTAAGTACACCCTTACTGCTTCCATAGGAATTAAGATGCTAAGTAGCAGACAGGTGCTGCTAATCAAATGCCCGTGATTAACTGATCATCAACAAGTATGACCACCTTTATAAAAGCCAAAGTTTTTTCAGTTTGCTGGTCTGGAGCATCCAGGTGTGTGTTAACACAATGCCAAGGAGGAAAGACATCAGCAATGATCTTAGAGAAGCAATTGCTACTGCCTATCAATCTGGGAAGAGTTATAAGGCCATTTCCAAACAATTTAAAGTCCATCATTCTACAGTGAGAAAGATGATTCAAAAGTGGAAAACATTCAAGACTGTTGCCAATCTTCCCAGGAGAGGATGTCCCATCCCAGCAAAATCACCCCAAGGTCAGACCATGCAATGCTCAGAGAAATTGCAAAAAAGCCAAGAGTTACATCTCAGACTTTACAGGCCTCAGTGAGCATGTTAAATGTTAAAGTTCATGACAGTACAATTAGAAAAAGACTGAACAAGTATGGTTTGTTTGGAAGGGTTGCAAAGAGAAAGCCTCTTCTCTCTAAAAAGAACGTGGCAGCACGGCTTAGGTTTGCAAAGTTGCATCTGAACAAACCACAAGACTTCTGGAACAATGTCCTTTGGACAGATGAGACCAAAGTGGAGATGTTTGCCCATAATGCACAGCGCCACGTTTGCCGAAAACCAAACACAGCATATCAGCACAAACACCTCATACCAACTGTCAAGCACGGTGGTGGAGGGATGATGATTTGGGCTTGTTTTGCAGCCACAGGACCTGGGAACCTTGCAGTCATTGAGTCGACCATGAACTCCTCTGTATACCAAAGTATTCTAGAGTCAAATGTGAGGCCATCTGTCTGACAGCTAAAGCTTGGCCGAAATTGGGTCATGCAACAGGACAATGATCCCAAGCACACCAGCAAATCTACAACAGAATGGCTGAAAAAGAAAAGAATCAAGGTGTTGCAATGGCCCAGTCAAAGTCCAGACCTCAACCCGATTGAAATGCTGTGGCGGGACCTTAAGAGAGCTGTGCATAAACAAATGCCCTCAAACCTCAATGAACTGAAGCAACGTTGTAAAGAAGAGTGGGCCAAAATTCCTCCACAATGATGTGAGAGACTGATAAAGTCATACAGAAAACGATTACTTCAAGTTATTGCTGCTAAAGGTGGTTCTACAAGCTATTGAATCATAAGGTGTATTTACTTTTTCACACATGGCTTCTCCATTTTGGCTTTATTTCTGTTAAATAAATCATGACACGGTGTAATATGTCATGTGTTGTTGTTCATCTGAGGTTGTATTGACCTAATTTTTAGACCTGCTAAGGAACAGATGATTGTTATTATGTCCTGATATGTAAAATCATACAATTCCAAGAGGGTGTACTTTCTTTTACACACGACTATATAACAGTGACAGAGAATCCAAGAACACACCCAAGTTGTGAAGCTGTGAGTTAAGAAGTGCAATGCCCAACCAACAGTACTTCTGTCTTCTCTGGATTGATTGACTGATTTTAAAATATTATGTCCCATCTTTCCTGTAAGACCAACAAGGCAGCTAACAACATATTTTAAAAAATCACACCAACAAATTGAAAACAAAAATAAAAAAAGTAAAGCTGAGAAGAAAAAATTCAAAACAACATGAACCTAAAACAGGTTCCATGGAAGCCCAGAGCAATTAGACAAAACATACACAAAGAAAACAGACAGCAAACCTGGAATAAAAACCCAGTCTCAGTTTAGCTCAAAGCCTGATCAAAGGAGCCAGGATTTTGCTTGATGTACGAACCCATATAATGTCTGGGGTTAACAGGCAAACCAGAGGTTTGGTGCCACAACTAGAAAGGCCCTACTCCTGATAGATTTAACTGAGTCTCATTAGGTGAGGGCAAAGTTTCTAATGTACAAAGTGCATTGGACAAAACATCTAGGGAAAATAATAATTATAATAATAATAATAATAATATATTTATTTATTTGTTACCCACCTCTCCCTCTGGATCGAGGCGGGGTTCAACACAAATAAAAACACCATAAAATACATACAACTAATTCAAACATTTAAAACCAGTGCATCATTAAAAGTAGTACATCATTAAAAAAGGGCATCTTAAAATTCAACTGGGTAGGCCTGCCGGAAGAGATGAGTCTTTATGGCTTTCTTAAATTCTGGAAGACTGTTAAGTTGACGAATCTCTCCCAGCAAGCCATTCCACAAACTGAGAGCGGCAGAAGAAAAGGTCCTCTGGGTAATAGTTGTCAGCCTTGTTTTTGTTGGCTGGAGTAAATTCTTCCCAGAGGACCTGAGTGTGCGGGGCGGATTGTACGGGAGAAGGCGATCCCGCAGGTGGCCTGGACCCAAACCATGTAGGGCTTTAAAGGTGATAACCAACACTTTATACTTCACCCGGCTAACCGTCATCTTCAGCCTGTGGGGAAGAAGAAGTGAGGGAGACTGGAGCAGGCAGAGACCATCAGAGCCTGCTTCAGTTGGACCCCGACCCCCCACAGGGCTAACTGTCATTTTCACCCTGTGGGGAAGAAGAAGTGATGGGGACTGGAGCAGGCAGAGACCATCGGAGCCTGCTTCAGTTGGAAACACCACCTAACTGTCATCTTTACCCTGTGGGGAAGAAGAAGGAGCTGTTGATCTGCCCCTCCATTGGGAGATGAGAGGACGGAGCAGGGCCTTCCCACCAGCCTGAACAGTCTCCTTAATTTCTTATTTTCTCCCTCTTCTCTCCCCATCCCCTTTTCCTTGTGTGTGATGTCTTTTTTAGAAGGTAAGCCTGAGGGCAGGGACTGTCTTCTTAATGATCAATTGTAAGCCACTCTGAGAGCCTTTTTGGCTGAGGTGCAGGATAAAAATACTCTAAATAAATAAATAAATATAATTGGCAGCCAGTGAAGAGATTTTAAAACTGGTGTAATGCGGTCACCCCTAGGTGTACCGGTGACCAACCAGGCTGCCATATTTTGAACTAGTTGAAGTTTCCAGACTAGGCACAAATGTAGCCCTATGTAGAGCGCATTGCAGAAGTCAAGACTCGAAGTTACCAGCGCATGCACTACCATCTTTAGGTCTTCCGACTCTAGGAAGTGGCGCAGCTGATGTATCAGCTGAAGCTGATAGTAGGCACACTTGGCTGTCACATCTATCTGTGACAGCCAAGTGTGCCTACCATGGTCGATGGTATCGAAAGCTGCTGAAAGGTCCAAAAGTACCAGCAGGGACACACTTCCCCTATCAATACTCAGGCGTCGATCATCTGCTAGGCAACCATAGCGGTCTCAACTCCGTATCCTGCTCTGAAGCTGGTTTGAAATGGGTCTAGAAAACCTGCATCATCCAAGACTGCTTGGAGTTGGAAGGCAACTGCCCTCTCGATCACTTTGCCCAAAAATGGAAGATTTTATACTGGTCTGTAATTATTAAGGTCCAGGGGGTCCAGGGAGGGCTTTTTTAAAAGTGTCCCTACTATAGCTTCTTTTAAGTATGATGGAAAACTCCCCTCTGTGAGAGATGCATTAATAATATGCCGTAATTGTTGTCTAACTGCATCTCCGCCCTGAACGACCAGCCATGAAGGACAGGGATCAAGAGGGCAAGTCATCTTCCTCACTCATCCAAGCAGCTTGTCCATGTCCTCGGTACTCACCAACTGAAACTTATCTAGTGTAACCCTACTTGCGGAGCTGCTGGACACTCCACTGTCAGCTTCTGCTATAATGACGACATCTAAGTTGGCTCTTATCCAAGAGATTTTATCTGTGATATGATCATTAAAGGCATCACAGCGAACCACCGAAGGCTCTAAAATCGGGATCAGGGGTGAAGGTGTTTGAGTTAGACCTCTCACCACCTTGAACAGTTCTGCTGGACGTGAATTCGCAGACGCAATCTCTAAAGTACCCAGGCCCAGGTCATTTAGGGCTTTATAGAAGAAAACCAGAACTTTGAACTGAGTGTAGTACAAACAAGTAGCCAATGCACATGAAGTAAAATTGGTATGTGTTCCAATTGATATGATCGAACCAGCCACCGGGTGACAGTATTCTATACTAACTGAAGTTTCTGGCTCCTTTCCAAGGGCAGACTGAAGTTGAGACTATTACCGCAAAAAAGTGTGGTGGTGACTAATATTGTGTGCTTGTTCAATGAGACTTTCTCCTGCTCTCCTCTCCCTTGTAATCCCCTAGTCCAAAATTTGTTCCAGGGGTCCTTCAACCCTTAAAACATCACCCAGCAGTATTGCTGTCTTGTCTGCATTAAATGTCAGCTTGTTCACCCTTATCCAGTCCATCACTGACCTGAAACAGATTCTACGCACAGACATAAATCAACATGGTACCGAAATATATAGTCTGTGGCAATATCAGAAAAAACAACCCATGATTTGCTTCTAATCCAAGGAAAAACAGAACTGATATCATTTTATGCTATGTGGTAGAGATTCATTCAACATACGTCACAACCAGACATACAACAATATATGCCCACTTCCGTTTTGAGCATCCGGACATTATAACAACAAAGGAAGATCACACAGCACACTTATTTATTTATTTAACTTTTTCTTTCTCTTTCTTCCTTTTGTCTTGATTCCCCCCACCCCAAAATGTATTAACCAACTTCTCTGTAACAGCTGTTTAAACCTCAATTGATAGGAGACTGTTCTATTTTTGTTGTAATAAAAACAAAAAAAATCAGCACATGCTAAAACCTGCTGAGCCGTTGCAAAGGTCTCATGAATCAGCAGGGTACCCTTTTCTCTGCTCCTGCACAAATTTCTACTGAAATCTGCCTTCCAGTTCTGGAGGGTAAGGTTATTCAGTGGAATTCTGGGGATTGTTTTGCCTGTCTCTAATGATGGGTAGGATATCTTTAAGCCGTGTTTATACCGGCATATGAAAATCGTAGTAAACGTTGCTATCTACATCAATTGAACATTACTGCAAAAATTTAGCAAACAATGTTTTCTCTATCTCGGATCTAAGTTTCTGATCTATTAATAGCAGTATGCCTGATATTATCCATAAAATTACACATACTACATATGCGAAAACTTACGTTCTTCTTCTTTTGGATCAAGTTGTGTGACACTGACAGATAAACGGTCCACACGTTCTTGTAAGGAATTCACTCTGAAAGAAAAACTGTGTGCCTCATTGAAAAGCTCGCCGAAGATATCTTCTGCATATTTACCTGCAAAAGGAAAGTTTTTAAAAGTAAGCTTCAAGAGACTCAAATTGTTAAAACTATGGGTGCATGAATTGTTGTACACCACCCAGTTAGCTTTGGCTATGAGGCAGTATAGAAAAGAAGTAAATAAGAATAATAATATTTAGGAAGTTTTATATAACCGTCAGGAACCAAAATTGCCAATTTTTAAAAAAATTACATTATCACATAAGTCATTATTGGAATCCAATCCATATTTACACATATAATTTCTATTATTAGCAGCTTGCGCCAATCCTTAGGAATGTTCCTGCTTTGTTTTATGATCCAGGATATGTCGCTATCTTTTTCTCAATAATTACGCCAGGTGCTCCTCCAGCTGCAGTTAGGCATCTGGTGTTTTATTCTCATTACTGTAGAGTCATAACAATAAGCAGCACTATGAAAATCTGACACACACGTAACTGCCATGCACTATAAATGGCAATCATGAAATGTATAGATATGTATGAAACAAAATGGATTCACGTCAGTAAGATCTGGAACGTTTCCAGTCTTTTGCTGTATTACACTCCCAGGATGAATGCAATTAGAGTTGCCAGAACACTATTTCCAGAGTAAGAAACTGGTATAGTAGTGTAGGGGTCAGTTGCATAGCATTCTACAGAGGACAAAGAGCACCTAGCAACCTTAAATGTAACCATCTTGGCTCAACATTCAGTGTTTTGCTATGATTCCAAGGAGCATTATTGAACAAACTATTTGATAAGACTCTTTTTCAGTTTCTTCTATTGAGAATCCACACATACTGTTGCTTAATTTCATTGATTGTTAGTTTTGTGTTATCTCTCTTGCTGCTTTTAGCTTATTGTAAATGTTTTAATGATTGGTTATTTTAAAATGTTTTAATATATTTTGTAAGCTGTTTGGAGCATCTCTCTCTCTCTCCCTCTCTCTCTCTCTCTCTCTCTCACACACACACACACACACTTGAAGCCTGCTGAATCCCATGGTTTCACACAACATAACAGGCTATGTTGGATGGCTTGTAGCTTACACATAAAAATGCCCTCCCTCTTGAGTTCACCAACTCACTTAGAAATCTTTCACAATATTAATTAGGTAGTCACATCTAGTCTCATTTGTGAATTAGTCTTATATAAAATCTCAAATCTTGTTAACCCCGTTCTATTCACAAATGCTTAAGATTCATAACATCTTAACACAGGTAAAATATAGAAGACATGGAAATATACAAAACTAAAATAACTTCCCATTATATGGAGCCACTGAACTGCCTAACATTGTCTCAAGAAAATGTGCATGCTGCCATTTTCACAATCCTCCAGGGAACAAAATTCATAATTGGGAGGAAACTGCTGTTAATACATCTTGATGAGCTTGCTTTTACCATTCAGAATGGCTAACCACTAAGGAGCTACAATGAACGTAAGATTTCAATTAGACAACAGCTTAAGTCTCAGTGCCATAATACTCTTACTGACGGAAGAATCAGGAATTTGATATAATCCCTGTATACCTGAAACTTCAGAGCGGTCACCTAATTTAGTCATGATACTCAATGTGGTAATGCAGAAACAGGGCAGTAGCTCACTGAATAATCCATGTGTGTGGTAGATTTCTCCAGCACGTGTCGGTGCTTCTTTCTCAGAGACTTGAATTAAATCTGCAAATGGGCACTTGTTCCTTTTCATTTTTAACCAATGAGAAACCAAGTCAAACTGATTAAGTTAAACATTGCATGGCTGAGCCTTCCATATCCTAATTTCAACAGTTAGTGCTAGGATTCCCCAAGATTGGTTGGATCTGGACTTGTTTTGGAACAATTAATTTCTACCTTCTCTTAAAGAAACACACACACACAGTGTCTGCATTTACAAGTAATGCTAAACCATAGTTTAGCACTCCTGGGGCAAGCCTGTGTGAGCCTTGAGCTTGCATGCTCTCCCCTTCTTCAGCTTGGCTGTGATGAGGAGATTGGAAGCTTTTGCTTTTCTATTAGTTTAGGTGTTACCATACCTGAAATAGTGGTTAGTCTTAACTATGGTTTACTAAAATAAGCCAGCTTCACAAGCTGTACTTTAGACTAACTGCAGTTTGTCTGGGTTCGGACATCATGACAAGCTGCACTTAGTCAAGAAGAGAAGCTTCCAAACCTCCCCTCACAGCTGTGCAGGAGAAAGAGGAGAGGGGCACACAAACCTCAGTCTTGCCAAGTTTTGTCGCCATTATGTGGGAACACAGTAATCTCTAATCCTGAAGATTAAACTACTTCTCCACTGGGTTCATTAATAGGAGGTACTGCAGAAACCATGATGCTATAATGTCATAAAGACCATATAAACACACTTGCCAAATATATTATTTCTACCCCCGGATGCATGTTGTGTGGAAAAAAGCAACATTGGGAGGGGTCACGGGGGGGGGGTGAGGCTAAAGACCCCACAGAAACCCAGCAGCAGTTGGCAACTCAGAAGCAGCAATGCCAGTCAGGGTCTCTGGGAGGAGTCTTTAACCCCCCAGTTCCTCAGTGACCCAGAAGCAGCCTTTCCTCCCCCTGTACAGGATTGCTGGACAGGGGCAAGCTTAAAGCCCCAACTCCATCCCTGCAATTTTGCATGTGTGTGCACACATGTGCAACCCCCAGGCTCCCTGCCGATAACAGATCTTTATGAGCACATGCATTCACCAAAGAAGGCTTTGTTTGCAAGTAGATCTGGTAAAAAGGAAGAAGTCTTGTTTCTCTTTTCTTGCACTGGTTGGAATACTTTTTCTTTGCAAGTAGATCTACCTGTAGTTGATTTTCCAAAAGATGTCTGGATAAACATTGCAAAGAATACTGTGTAAGAATTGAGCAACTCTTTTCTGAGATACTCTCTCAAGAAAGCTCCACTGAAAATGAGGCTCTATTATGAGGGAGGTTCTGTGCCAATTACTTTGTTGTTGTGAGGATAAAATGGAGAGAAGGAGGATTATGTACGCCGCCTTGGGTTCCTTGGAGGAAAAAAGGTGGGGTATAAATGTAATAAATAAATACCACCCCCAAGGCAGGGCTTTGGAAGTGGAAGATCGCCTGGCATGAAACTCCCTCTCCCCCACCTCCACAACAACTTAAGATCAAGTGTACAAGTGATAAGTCACACTTGCCCAAACATGTCCACATTCCCAAATCTCAATAACTGAAATTCATCCATCAACACTAGAACAGACAGGTCTGTGGACACTGTTAGACTGAACTGTTCCAATAGTATCATCCACCTCACAAAAGATGTGAAATTGTATCCTCAAAGCATTTAACAAACTATAACATATGCCTCTTAAGAGATCTTTAACAGCCCTAGCACTAGTTGGACCAGATTGTAAAAGACCTGTTAACATTATAGTACTTCAATGTGGCCCAAATCCTTTCATACTGTTCAGTATTTAAGGGGCAAGACCATTTTTGGAAGCATAGAAAGAATACTAATTTTACAATATTCTGAAGGCTCTTCTGGAGAATTTTTCTAAAGATCATCTGCCAGATGCGGTGCTAGGATAAGGGCAGGGACATCACCGATCTCCCACAGAGATCTTGTGATGGTGGCCACAGCGACCTGCTCCCCTTCTCCACCCCATCTCCTGTTGTTTACAGAAGATCTGCTGCAGCACTTGCTTGGGCTGTTTGATGCCTTGAAGCACTATGGCCTCATATTGAGCAAGTGCACCAAGCAGGTCTCCCAAGACAACAATCATTCAAATGGCTTTGGGTAAAGAGTAAAAATCCAAGTCGTGTGCAAGTGCAGGACAGCTGTAATAACAGGTCTCCCTTTTTTTCTGGAGTTCAAGATAGTGGCTGGAGGTTGGAGCAATGTAAGAGAAAAATGCTGCCATGTGCTCTGTAAGGGGGCTGTTATAGGGCAGTAGCTGGCTCTTTTGAGGCTGCAGTTGGCTTGCTGGGGTGTGTGTGTACCTGTTGCATATGCGGTGACTGGATTTTTTGCCTGCCCAAGTGTCTAGGTGTAGAGTTTTTTTGTCTTGAAAGAGTGTGTATGGATAGTGATGATTTTTTGCCTCGTGTAAGTGGATCCCCCACCCACCACCATGATTGTTTTGCTGCTCTCGCTCCAAAGGAGTGCTAGTGTGGCTGTGCGGATGATGATGATGATGATGATGATGATACATAATTATTTTATGCAAAGGGGAGGTTAGGTTTTGGATGATCTCAGAATTTGAAGGGTTCTAAATGCTGCTTTTCTGGGTAACTTCTCCTCCAACAACAACAAACACATGGAAAGGGTTAAAATTGGGATGCTCTCAGAATTTGTTGCTGGGTTCCAAAGACTGCTTTTCTGCACAGCCTCAGATGATGATGATCATTATCATCTGTGTAGAGTCACCAACACTGTTTTGCACTTATATTAGTTACTTGATTATCTGTGCAATTGGAGTTGTTGCTGGAACAGGAGAATGTGTCCAAAGGAGTGCTTTTGTGTGGCTATGGAAACCCCACTCCACCCCGCCCTGGTGCTTTGCATTCATGTGCCTCAGCTTACTCATTCTGTGTAACAGGCTGTTGGGGATTCAAAGACTACTCCAGCTCAGATTCCACCTTCCACCTCATCAGCAGCAGTGGGCACTGACCACCACTGAATCTGCCATGAATTCCTTCACTTGGACAGGGCTCAAACAATATGGATTCCATATAAAATGGAGAGCTTCGGCTATTAGGCGGTTTAAAAATAAAATAAAAGAAATAAAAAAACGAACAGAATCCAGGGAACGAGGAAGCTTTTCTATGATATTTTGGGGAATACTTTGTCCTACTTTTTCAGTATTAATTTTGGCTTTTTCTGCACAAGAAATGATGAGGGTGGTGTAAGATACCCCTAAAGATAAGAACTAGGGTATTAGATTTATAAAAGAGAAGGCACAGCAAAAATGAAAATGACTTTGCTATCAAATAGCTTTCCCAACAGTATTGGGACAGTATATACTGCTATTTACATCCTAGCTCTACAAGTGTTAATGATAATAGGCAAATTTCCTAAAATATACTGGTAAAAAGAAATGAAAAAAACCCAGAAAAGATAAGACGTTTACAGCCAATTATTCCAGTATACAAAACACCAGATAAGCATATCTGAGAAGAGCAATGCATCCTGATTTTTTTCAGTGAGGTCATAATGAACTTCTGGGTCAAGGATCCTGACAGAGTAGAAAAACTTTAATCTTCCAGAGAGCATGTGTGCATGCTATGAATATGCCCTCCTTAGGAAGCATTTGGCTGTCGCAGGATAGAAATGCGAATGCCTTAGTGGTAAAAAGGCACTTGGAACAGTGGCACTTCAGGTTACCACCACATTCCACCTGAGAACCCTTTGAAGTAGTTGTAGTTCCAAGAGAAAAACAACAACAGACCTTTCAGAAAGGTTCCTGTAGGGTTCTAAAGCTTGTGAAGTATTTATTAACTTAAAATTAATAAATTATTGCTTCTGTCTTTCTATTCTGTTATATATCCATATGTACACCCATGTTTAGTTCAGGACAATAAATCTAAAAGTGTGTGTGTGTGTGTAGAATGAATAAAGACTTTTTTTAGTGAGCAGACTTCAGGACTTTGGTCACAAATAATAATATGAGACCTGTTAATATTTACCTTTAACTTTCTAACCAAACATGTAAGAATGTAGTATTATTTCAATTTCCTTTGTTTTTGCAAAAGATCAAAGATGAGTATAAAGGCTATAAGCCACTCAAGAATCATAGAGCTGATCAACTGTAAAATCTATTACTTCAAAAGATCATATGTTCTGAGTCTCTGAAGTTAGTGGCAACGTGCAGATTTCCTAAAAGAAGTATGACAGAACCCACTAGTACTCATGGAAATATATGTGTGTTGGATCCATAAATGCCCTTCCATTCACAGAGGGCTCAAGATCCACCACGGGGAGATGCCTGCTGGAGGAGGCGGTGGGATTTTTGCCAATACCCCCTTCCCCTAAAGCCCACAGCAACACCTCCTATATTGTCCAGTAGAGTCCCCTGACCTTCCAGAGCAGCTTTTCAGAGGCCTCAAAGGTCTGCAGGGGGAAGGATGAATTCGTGAAAATCACCTCCCCTTGTTCTGCACATAGGAACATCATGTTGAACATCACTTGCGGATAGGGAAAGAAGAGAGGAAAGGATGACTCAGACACCAGAGCTTGGGTAAACTAGGGCCTCCTTATTTAAGATTGGGTAATTCACCCTTCTCTGGATCTGCACGTGAAAGTGCGGGAATCTAATCGCTCTGTCTCCAGTCAACTAGCCAACATTATGGGCGAGCCACTTGGCCAAGCCAGGAGTTGGGTAAAGCCCAGCTCTTTCCTTACACCACAAGTGTGTGCTTGAGGGAAACCACCCCATGTCACCCCGTTTACTTTTAAAGGCAAGCACCATCCATGCCTCACCTTGTTCAGATGTAAAACAGGTAAGTCGTCCTTCCTCCCTCTTCACATCCGCAAAAGCCTGCCCCTGCCCTACCTGTGCGCTGGCAGGGCAGGAAAGGGACGTCTAAAATCTGGATCCAACACATATGACTCTATAATATCTTGGCATTTATCTTGCGTAGGATTTATGTTTCACCCAATTTTACATCCCACTACCTAATCACTAATACTATTAATAACATTCATGTTTTCATGTTCCTTCTGCCGTTCCAATATGTTATTGTTTATACTTGTTAATTTTATTTGGTTTTTAAAATGTATTGTTTTCTTTTATATAATGTACACAACTTGGAGGGCACTTTTTGGGTAGAAAAGTGGACTATAAATTTTTACCATTAAGTAACTATCTTCCCTACCTCTAAAACATGGGGGTCATCACTGATTTTACTCTGCCCTTTCCCTGTTTTTGTACATTACTTCTGTAGTTTATGTCTTTGTTACTCTCATCTAAACAAATGCAACCTCCTTTTGATATTCTGTTCTTCTGCTTTTTCCTCTTAATTCAGGGAGCTTTTGCTTCAGCCTGGTCCATTCAAGGCTTTTTTGGGCTGCAATATGTATTTTCTCACCTCTCCCTTAAAGTTTTGTAAATCCGCAATTTTACCAGTTTAATGGCTACTAGTTAACCCCATTCTCAATCTGAAAAACACTGCCATAGTTTTATCAAGTCTGTTCACTTCCTTAATTTTTGGCTGTATTGACTATTAGACTACTGAGCAGGAACCATATCAGTTCTATGTTCTGTGCAGCATCTAGCATATCTTTGCTACTAAACATTCACTAACAATAGTCATTTTTCTCCATACAGAGTCAAACTTTCAGAAACATACAGAGAGCAATGGTCTAGTTTTTTAAAAAAAAATCAGTGAAGGGAGACAATGACTGAAAAGCAGGATAAAAAGGTCTCCCCAATATACAACAGAATGCCAGTTGTGTTATTCCAAGGTTATGCTCAGCAACACTAGAGAGTAAGGCACAATGTCCTGGTTCGCATATAATGGCAAGCCATTGGTTTAAGATCTGATGGGTTGTTGTCCTACCGCTTTTACTGTGCAACCCATGATTGGCTCCTTTGAAGGTTGTGGAGCTTGATGTTTGAACCTGGGATGGACCAATGGGGTTGTTTAGAGGCTAAAAAACCATGCTTGGTTGTTGGGTTAACTGCTGGGCTGTTTTACCCCTAAACAACCCATCAGTCTGGGTTCAGGCATCACATTCCACAACCTATGATGGAGCCGGTTGTGGGTTAAAAGTGGAAGTGGTGGGTGCTGTGCACAACAACCCATGGTCATTATGTGAGAACAGGTCCATTGCCAGGTTAGCAGAGCTTTTCTAGTGATCTACAGTCTTTCTAGAAATTTTACGACGCTGCTGGCTCATTTTTTGTGACCATTAAATTCAACAATAAAAATTACACAATCATTTTGTGGATTGCATAGCTGATAGGAACATAAAACATTTGGGTTCTTTTTTTAAAAAGATGATTATAAATTAATATTTGGAAGAGTTATTGTTTCAAACTTCAAATACAACCATATAACACTTTAGCTCAAAATTCACTCTATCTTAATACACTGGGTACTTACTTAGACTGCTTAGTTGTCTGATTATATTTGCCAAGGAGATATTGGTAACACATTCGAGTTCATTCTTGATGCCTCGTGGCAGTGCTGTATGACAAAGATACCTAGGATCTATATTTCTTTTTACCAGTGGCATCCTGAGATATCAAAGAGCCAGCACACCTGTGAACAGACAGAAAAGATAAATTACAATGTGGTTTAATTAGCAAGTTCAGTGCTCATGCACTGATAAAAGTAAAACAAAAATGCCTTCAAAGTAATGCAAACAAAGGGTTTCTTCAACTCAAAAGCTTGCATGTTTTATGTAATACAAGATAATTCTGCTTTCAACACATGTTCATTCTGAACTTCCATTACTGAGTAATGCTACAAAAATGTAGTTACTGTTGACACAAATGTCTTTCTTAAGAAAATAGTGAAAACTTAAGCTCTTTTTTTAGAAAGAAATCCACTGTGTTCAATAGGGCTTACTTCCAGGTAGGATGAACATAGGCTTGCAGCCTTAAAAGGTTTAAAAGCCTTAAAAGCCTTAAGCCGCCGTGAGAGCCTTTTTTGGCTGAATGGCGGCATAAAAATCCTTAAATAAATAAATAAAAGACCTTAAAGTATATTATTATTATTATTATTATTATTATTATTATTACTACTACTACTACTACTACTACTACTAATTTTTCCTCACTCATGGCTGTTTTTCTAGACAGACATGACAAGCATTGCCAAGTCATGCAGTCTTTTACAGATTCAGGAATTTCTTGACAACTGAGCATGTTTTAATTATGACTGCTTTCTGGATGTTGGTATGGATGTATTTTGATAGGCCCATCTTCTGAAGGTTTCCATATAGTTTTTTGATGTGATGCCGGTGACTGATGTGACTAATGGAATAATAGTGACCTTTTTGTGTTGCCATAGTTCTTTGACTTCCATGGCCAATGATGTATATTTTTCTCTCTTTTCCTCTTCCTTTTCAACAACATTTTTATCATTCGGTATTGCTATTTCAATGAGGTAAGTGTGTTCCTCTTTTCTGTCTATGACTCTTATGTCTGTTCGGTTGCAAGGTATTGTTTTGTCAGTATGAATTGTTCTGTCCCAGTATATTTTATGATCTGCATTTTCCAAGATTGTTTCAGGTGAGTATGTACAGTATGGGGTGTAGGTTGTGTGAAAAGGTTGAATTTGATGGCCAGTTGTTGGTGAATTATTTTTGCAGCTGTATTGTGTCTGTCCTTATAGTCTATTCCTACCGGAATCTTACATCCTCCTGTTACATAGTTTATTGTTTCTTGGAATTGATGGCATTTCCTGCATAGATCTGTTGTTACATTGTTATCTTTTATGATGTATTTTTGGTAGTTCTTGGTTGCTCTAACTTGATCCTATATAGCTATTAGGAATCTTTTCGTTTCTGGAAATAGCTCACCCTTCCTGAGCCATTCATACGATTGTTTTTTGTTTATTTGTGGGTTCTTTATTATGCTGTAGTGCTTCCCATGGAGTGCTTTTTGTGCCCATTTTTCTTTTTTCTCTGCGAGTGAGAGTGGTCATGTTTGGTCCTCATTTTGTAGTGCTAGGTTGAGTGGGGCAGTGGTTCCCAATTAGCTAAGTACTGTGGACTCCTTGTTTTTCAAATGCCAAGCCACGGACCCCCTACTTTTGAAAATTTTGTTATCTCTAGGGTAGTTACCTGTGCGAAGCAATTTTTTGGAGAAAATAAGGGGTAGCCCCTAATAAGCAAAGGATTTTAGGTATACTAAAAAGAACAGACCATAAAATTTGTGATATTTGTGATATTACCACGCAAAAATAACAATGATTTAGTTAGGAATATAAAGATGAATTTAATTTTACTAATGTCTAGTTTACAACTGAACAAATTATGACAAGTCTAGCAGCTACTAAACCTAAATGTGATAGGAGAAATTAGGGATCTCCTTGGACCAGAGAAGCAGGAGCAGATCGAGGGGCTTCGCCTCCGCTTAAGGTGGAGGCGAAGAGGATCGGGGAGCTGCGGACAATTGCGGAGCAGATCGAGGTGAAGGTGGATCCTTCGCCTCGATCCGGAGCTCCGCAAGAAAGGTAAGGGGGGTTTACTTGGCCCTGCCGTTGTTGCTGCCGCCCATGCAGCGACGGCAGCAGAGCCAGGTAAGGGGGAGGGGGGGTCTTACCTGCGTCCGTCAAGGCCCATCCCAGCTTCACTAGAGCCCGCGGCTCAACCAGGAAGTGTAGGCCGCAATCGGGGCCTACAGTTCCTGGTTGAGCCGCAGGCTCTAGTGAAGCTGGGATGGGGACACAGGTAAGGGGGAGGAGGGAGGGGGCCTTACCTGACACCACTCCCCGCCACTGCAGAGCTCCGGAGCCCTAGGCCCCTAGGTGGATCGAGGCGGGGCGGAGTGGGCCCGATCCGCAATTTGTGGATCAGGCGCAAAGAGGATCGGGGGGTCGTGTACAACTCTAGGAAAAATCATGCCTCTTTTTGTCCCGAACAATCCCTTCCACATCTGGTTCAATATTTCCTACTTTTAATCTCAAATCTGGATCAACATTGAGCCGATTTCTATGCTTGTTCTTCATATAACAAAATGTTTGTTCCCAAAGATATGTGGAGCAAAAGGGAACTAGATGTTTCAAAGCTTTTTCACCTAACTTCTTATAATCAGGAAAAACCTTCACCCAGAATTGGTCCAGTCTATATTCTTTGAAAAATGATTTCAGTGAACCAGCACAAGTCACATCAACAACTGCATCTTGCTCTTCCGCAGACAGAGTTGTTAGTTGTACATCACCACATTCAAAAGGATTCCTCCTCAATGAGTTTTCAGGATTAGGTGCAGGGAAGTAATCTCTGAAGCTAGTCGCTAAATCACGCAGGTGCTTTTGCGCATGTCGTCACCATCGAAGCAAACGGAGCGTGGGAGATGGCTTATTTTCTTTTATTAAAATGCAGACCTTGCAGAGCTAATAGTTGAATGGTGCCACGGACCCCCTGGGTGGGTTACGCGGACCCCCTGGAGTCCGCGGACCACCAATTGGGAACCACTGATGTAGGGCTTTAAAGGTGATAACCAACACTTTATACTTTGCTAACATTTAAAACAATTTTTAAAGTCTCAGCCAGGCCAAAGATAGTTCTGAGTCAGTTAAAACTCAACATATGCTGTTAAATGCCTGAGAGAAAAGAAAAGTCTTGACCTGGCCCCGAAAAGACAACAATGTTGGTGCCAGGCAGGCCTTATCAGGGAGATCGTATCATAATTGGGGGGGCATCACAGAGAAGGCCCTCTCCCTTGTTGCCATCCTCCAAGCTGGCAACTAATGAAGAATAGGGTGGCCAGATGCCAAAGCAGACATGGCTCCTGTACCTTTAATAGTTGTGAAGAAGAGAGAATGTTCATCTTGCATCACAATTCCCTCTTCTACCCAACTATTGGAAGTGCATGAGCCCTATCTTCTTTGCATCTGACAAACCTCCTCTGCAATCATCTCTAGTGAGCTAGGAGTTCTTGCCTTAAACTTAATGATATAAACCAGCCTTTCCAAACTTGAGTCTAGATGTTTTGGACTACAGCACTCATCAGACTCCACCAGCATTAGCAACCGTCAGGATGATGGGAACACAAAACAAACTGGAGGGACTCAGGTTGGAGAAGGCTAGTCTAAACACACAATATTGTTTCTCTATCATATTATACAACCGATGGTTGTAGTAATGGGTTAAATGTGGATGGGTTAAATGTGTGTTTCAATCCTCATAAGGGGCTTATTTATTTAATTATTTAATAGATTTATATACCGCTGAACATATTTGAGATACTCAAACACTGCAATATGATGAGGACTAATAAACTGAAACTCAATCTAGACAAGATGGAGGTACTGTTAGCGTGTGGTTCATCTGTCCGGCGAGGTGATGTTTGCCCTGTCCTGGACGGGGTTGCACTCCCCCTAAAGGATCGGGTCCGTAGTTTGGGGGTGCTCTTGGATCCAGAACTGTCACTTGAGGCACAGGTGAACTCAGTGACAAAGAGCACCTTTTATCAGCTTAGGCTGATATACCAACTGTGCCCTTATCTGGACAGAGATAGCCTAGCTACAGTTATCCATGCTCTGATAACCTCTCGTTTGGATTACTGCAATGTGTTATACGTGGGGCTGCCTTTGAAAACGGTCCGGAAACTTCAACTGGTACAAAACAGGGCAGCACGCTTACTAACAGGGACTGGCCGACGAGACCACATTACGCCAGTCCTTTTCCAGCTTCATTGGCTGCCAGTCCAGGTCCGGGCCCGATTCAAAGTGCTGGTATTAACATTTAAAGCCCTAAACAGCTTGGGGCCAGGTTATCTGAAGGAACGCCTCCTCCCGTATGTACCTGCCCTCAGGGGACCTTCTCCACGAGACCCTGCCAAAGGAGGTGAGGCAGGTGGCTACCAGGAGGAGGGCCTTCTCTGCTGTGGCACCCCGGCTGTGGAATGAGCTTCCTAAGGAGGTTCGCTTGGCACCTACATTATATACTTTTAGACGCCAGGTGAAGACCTTTTTATTCTCCCAGCATTTTAACAGTCTATAAATAAATTTTAACTTGGTGTTTTAAATTTGTAATTTTGCATTGCTGCTGTTTTTATCTGGTTGAGCTTTTATATTGTATTTTATATTATGGTTTTATACTGTTGTTTTATACTTTGAATGTTTTTAATTGGGCGGTATAAAAATGTAATAAAAAAATAAATATACACTCAGAAGTAAACCCCACTGAATTCAGTGAGACTTACTCATAGGTACGTGTGAATAGGATTGTAGCGTAAATGTCTGTGCCCTAGAAGGTCATTGAACTGACCATACAGGGAGGCAACCCTGGACGTAATCCTAAGTGGTGACCAGGACCTAGTTGCGAGATGGAAATAGTCACCACAGTGTTGTTAAATTTAATTTATATGTAAGTAGAAAATTACAAGTAACTCTAACACAGTCACATTTGACTTCAAAAGAGGAAATTTCTCAAAAATGAGATTGGTTAAGAGGTAGTTGAAAGGTAAATTCAAGAGTGTCAAATTTCTTCAGAATGCTTGGGTGTTACTCAAAACCACAATAATGAAAGATCATCTACAATGTATACCACAGGTCAGGAAAGGTACCAACAACTCCGAGGGGTCACCAGTGTGTTTAATGAGCAGTGTCTAGGAAGCTATTAGAGAAAAGAAGGCTTCCTTTAGAAAATGGAAGTCTTGCCCAAACTGGGAGGGGAACAAAAAGGAGGACAAACTTGCACAAAAGAATTGCAAGTAGACAATAAGAGATCCAAACATGGATCTTGAAGAGTATATGTCAAACAAGATTAAGATCAAAAATAAAATACACTTTAAATACAGCAGAAGAAAACCAACTAGGGAAGCAGTTGAATTGTGGGATGATAAGGGAATTAAAGGAGTATTAAAAAGAAGCAGGGAGATTGCAGAAAAGCTGATTGAATTATTTGCAGCTGTTTTCACTGCAGAAGAAGCAGAGCAGATAGTAATGTATCCCAAAAAGCTCTCTGAAACTGGGAGAATGTATACTAAAATGGTATAGGTGGTCTAAAGACAGTTAGTGTGAAGTGAATACCTGTTGCAGGGAAACGCTGGGAAGCTTCTGTTCTTCTTCGTGGTCTCTGTGCATCACACATATGGGCTCTGTGCCTGCGCAGGGCCAGGTTCGGAAACTTCTCAAGCTGAAAATCTTTTAGGCAGGAATCCCTCCCCCACCGTCCACTGAGCATGCTCAGGGGTTCCCGCCTAATCCCCTCAGTTCTCTTCAACCGCCTGTGGGTCAACAGCGTTTGGAGACTTCTCGTGGTATAGTGCGTCTCTGTTATACCATAGCTGAAAAATCTATCAATTTTTCCTTCTTTTTCTTATTTCTCCAGTTTTAAGGTGGCATTCCCTGTTGCCATCACGTCTGCTAGACGTGCATCAGAGTTAGCAGCACTCCGTATGGACTCACCTTATACGGTGTTTAATGCTGACCAAGTGGTCCTTCGACCAGACCCAGCCTTTCTCCCAAAGGTTGTGTCTTCCTTTCACCTTGGACAGGATATTACACTGCCAAGCTTTTTTCCGTCGCCGACATCTCCCCTTGAGTCGGCACTACACACCCTGGACGTGAGACGTGCTCTCGCTTTCTACCAGTCCAGAACAGCAACTCTCCGGAGATCCCAAAGACTTTTTGTTTGTTATGGGGGCAAACAAAAGGGACTCCAAGCATCTCCGCAGACAATATCTGCTTGGGTTGTTCAGACTATCAAATTAGCCTATGAACTCGCTGGCCTCCCATTGGAGGGTAGAGTACGTTCCCACTCCACCAGAGGAGTGGCCACTTCTACGGCTTTTGAAAAGGGGATCGCTTTACCGGACCTCTGCAAAGCGGCTACCTGGTCGACACCTCTGACTTTTGCCAGTCACTACCACCTGGACATCAGGGCGCGCAGAGACTGTGCCTTTGGGCGTGCCGTCTTATCGGCAATCCTATGACTACTCATATACAAACTGACACCACCCACCTCCGGTAAGTCAGCTTGTTAATCGCCCATATGTGTGATGCACAGAGACCACGAAGAAGAAAGACAGGTTGCTTACCTGTAACTGTAGTTCTTCGAGTGGTCATTTGTGCAGTCACACAACCCTCCCACCGTCCCCACTATGGTGTCATTATTTTTTGATCACCTGGTGGTTCTCCTCAGTGAGACTGTCTAGGCGGTTTCAGGAACTGAGGGGATTAGGCGGGAACCCCTGAGCATGCTCAGTGGACGGTGGGGGAGGGGTTCCCGCCTAAAAGATTTTCAGCTTGAGAAGTTTCCGAACCTGGCCCTGCGCAGGCGCAGAGCCCATATGTGTGACTGCACAGATGACCACTCGAAGAACTACAGTTACAGGTAAGCAACCTGTCTTTACACTCATTTCCTGCTTGTGGGCTTCCTGTAGACATCTCGTTGGCCACTATGGGAACATAATTCTAGCCAAATAGACTTCAGTCTGAATTAGCTGATGTTCTTATGTCAATCAACTGTGCACTTTGTAGAGATAAATGGTCTTTTCTTCTGTATTATAAAATGGCCAATCAAAATAACCCTATTATTTTAATACCATGCTGCGTTTCCAACAGTGATGAAACAGTTTGTTTTTAAATGAAATAATTAGGTACAAGAGCTCAGATAAATGACCTTGTGATGACAGATTGAATTTAAAATAGTAACTGCAGAAATCAATGTGGTCAGTTTCACTTAAGTGGCAAACACATAATAAAACTATTTATAAATAGCAAGACTGAAAAGTTAGGCTATAGCCTGAAACCATCCAAGACATTTTTATTGTAATTATACCACATTATGAAAACAATTTGAGAGTGAAGACAGATGTAGTATTTTATCAGCATTCTTCACTTGTGGCAGGAATTCAACTTTAGGCTGACTTTCCAGTTGCCTTTCACACTTATATACCAATGAATAGAACATTGGTTTAGACATAGGTCTTGTCCCACTCCCCAAGGTTCAGATGGACTGCCACTTGAATTACGTTTTATCATTCAACTTTTTAAATAAAACTGCAAACATTTTTTTAAAAACAGGAGAACTGTTCTTGGGATTTGGGAAGGTAAATGTGCTGGTGACTTTGCAGACACTAGCTCATAGGTAGGGAAACTCAGGCCTGGAAGGCCAAATCTGGATCTCCTGGGGGTTCCAATCGAACTTTCCAGGGTTCCCTAGATGCCTTACCGTTTTCCACTGCGTCCAACCCCTTTCTTCCAACCACCAACTGTTTAGTGGTTTGCTGGGTTTTGTGTAGTTTTTCCCCTCATTTTAAATGGCTAAATGCCTCTCCTAAGGCTTAGCTACTGGCAGTAACTACTTTATACTGCAATATGCTGTTTTGTATTTGTTTTCTATTAGCACTAGCTAATCAAGTAACAAATGCCATTTTGAATCTGCCTCACTATTTAACATATGCACATTTTGAGAAATGCAATGTATATTTTTTAATTTGTGCATATGTGTGTAAATTAAGATAACACTTTTTTCATATTGACAACATTATGAAGCAGTTGAAGCTTCCAAACTGTTTGTAATGGCAGTCCCATGTAGAAAACATTACAACAGTTAATCTGCGAAGTTAACAAGGCATTAATGATGATGGCTAGTTCCATACAATATGCTTTTTATTCCTGGAGTATTAAATTAAAAACAAATTTTTGCATGTATTCTGTCAGAACATATAGAAGCCAAGACTATTCTTTAAAAGACATTGGATGAATTAAGAACTACAACAGTTCTATCTGCTATTTTATATAATGGTAACAGATAGTATTTCAAAGTACTGAAAGGGCAAGTGTTTTCACCAGCAAAATTTCAAAGTATTCTTCAAAAATCAAAACATTCTTCTTTAAAAATAAAAAGATATACACAGTCAAGCTACAGATAAGCATATTCAAGCCCTACTGATTTCAATGCAAAAGTTAAGAACATTCACAACTATCTCCAATTGGAATCAATGGACTCCAAGGTGTTTAGGTATGCCCATATATTTCTTTCAAAATGGAAGCATTCTGTACATTCAAGTATAACTACTAGTACATAAGCTGATTTTGTTCACATCATAGGTTTCCTCTCCTCCTAAAAAAAAGCATTAAAACTGCTATAAAATCACATTTTCATAAGAGTGCTTCCAGAAAAGCTCTTTCTCTTGAAATCATCCTGCCTCTAATAAAGAACTTTAAGGGGGGTCGAGACAATGTCATCTTCCATGTGTAGCCCTCCTGTGCTTTCCTACTACATCTTTTGCCTTTTTTCCTACAAGAAAACATTCTTTAGGAAGGAAAAGATAAAATAGGTGTACAGTGACTTTTGATTGGAAGTGCTATGAGCCCTCCATCTGGATGCAGCCTAGCATTTGTGAGAAGAATTTTCTTCTCTTTGAACAAATATATTGGTCGGGTTTGCACATAATGATAACCCATAGTTTACTTAACCCTTTCTTTTTTGCCCTTCCAAAAGTTTGTCAGGTAGACAATCAAACAAACCACAGTTTGTTTTCTCAATCGCAGGGCTTTGTTTTCCTTCTTTGTCACACACTCCCTCCCTGTATCCTAAAGACTTTTGCAGCACTGAATTACTGTCATGTAGGTAAAATGACTTTTTTTTTTTACTAGCCACCACCTCTGTATCCTAATGAAACATATAACAATACCCCATCAGTATAAAAATCAGTTTCGGGGGGAAGGTGCACTTCCTGCAGCACACCTGCCTCTTCTGCTTTATTCCACAACCCGTGATAAGCTCAGCAACCCACAAACAGTCACTGATGTATATGATGTCCAAACCCAGAATGATGGGTTAACTGGTGGATTGTTTGGCCTCTAAACAACCCAAGAGATCTGGTTTCGGACGTCACACTGAGCAGGACCTGATTGTGGGTTGCTGAAGCAATTGTTGGTTGGTGAATAAAAGTAGAAAAGGTGGGCATACTGCATGCAGCGCATCTATTCTCTCCTGCTTGGGTTTTTAAACCGATGAGTTGTCGTTATATGTGAAACAGGGCAATAACAACCCATGGTTTAAACAACTCAGACTTTGCCACCCAACAGCAAAACATAAGTTCTCTTTCTGTGTTGTTTATGGTTAATAAGCCATATTTTTATTAGCAGGGCCACATTCACACATCACAAAAATGCAGAATTCATCAACAAATGCCTTAAGTTAGCGTTCTGTGCAATCCCTACCATTTCTTTTAAGGACCCGTGTTACTTTAAAACTAAAAATCTCAATAGTAAGAAACAAATTATACCTTATGAGGATGTAATTATATCTTTAATAAATTATAGTATGTGCTATGTGGGCTTTCCTTCTTTAAAAAGGCCACTTTTTTAATGTACACCCTCACTCTGCCACTTGAGGATAGCTCAGTTTTAAAATTTATTTATTTATTTTATTATTGCGTTTATATCCCACCTTTTTTCCTCCAAGGAACTCAAGGCAACATACATAATCCTCCTTCTCTCTATTTTATCCTCACAACAACAACCCTGTGAGGTAGGTTGGGCTGAGAGTCTGTGACTGGCCCAAAGTCAACCAGTGGGTTTCCAAGGGTGAATGGGGTCTAGAACCCAGATCTCCCAACTCCCAGTCCAACACTTTAGCCACTACACCACACTTGGGTCAATCTCATATCCTGATTTTAAATAAAAATTTATAGCAACATGTCATAGTTACAAATATATGCCATCTATAAAAATCCATTTTTAGAAGATGGCAAAATCCAAAATAATACTGAACATTTCTAAATGCATCTGAACTTTGATAGCTAAAAATAATCCTCCCCCAAATTTGCTGATATTGAAAAAAATGTCCAATAATATTAAACATCACAATTGCTCATCAGTGGTAGAATTCTAAATATACAGAAAGCACAGATAATCTAGTCAATCACAGAGCTGTGACTCGATTAGTCACACTGAACACCTCCAGTCACTGTGATGCTGTGCGCTGGCCTTTGCACAAAGGAATTAGAATTCAACAGACACTGTCTTCCTTACAACAGTGCTATCTTTTCAAAGAAAATACAAGAACACTCACCCTAGTGAGCAGAGCTTTCCCTTCTTCTTCTTCAGAAATGTGAAAGGAATTGATAATACAGAACACTAAAGGAAGAATTACGTCTTTGGTGACAAAGCATAACTCCAAAATCCTAGGCTAGGACATACATGAAATGAGAGGCTATGCTCAGTGTAGAGGGGCGGGGGGGGGGAAGGGAGGAGAAATAAGACAGCCTGTGCAGCTCATTTCACTGACCTTACTGTAGAATCCAAAACGGAAATGGGAAGCTAATGAAATAATAAATCATGTCAGACACCTAAAACAGAATGAAGTCCATTGTTCAAAGCTCTGTAACTAAGAAGCTTGATATCATAAAGGACCTAATTATACATTTGCTGATCATTCCAAGAATAATGCATAATTACTATTACTGCAGACTCATTTGATAAATCAAAATACAATATTGTAAATTACTTTATTGAAGCTTTTCAGCCAGTTGCTTTTTTTTTATGCAGAAACGAACTGCCTAATCTCTCACTAGATAACAGGATATCAGTTGCTCTGAAATTAGAATAAATGAAACATGCTAGATTTTCAGCTTCCCAAATATTTTTTTATCACACCAAATATTTTTAAACTGCTAATTAGCAAAACATAGTTAATGCCTCAATTTTAAAGAGTTACATAAAATATGGAATTAGATTTAGCAATCAGCTTGTGATCATTCTCCAAGGGTAGGGGCTATTTTAAATTGCTCCATGTGCCACCAGTTTTGCTCACCATGCAAACCAGGAAATTTTCAAAATGCTATTGCCAACCTCTTTTCTTTTTTTCTTTTCTTTTCTTGGTAATGTGTGGTGTGTGACTAAGATAGCTACCATGTGGAATGATCTATAGCATTCTTGACACAGCTGACATAACATGCAATTTATATCATATGTGGACTCCCCACCCCTTCTTTAAAGCAGAAAACTCTGAAGGTGAAATTGTACATATGTCACATGATAACATTCAACACAATATTCATGTAAAGAAAAATCTCAGAATTGTGATTCACACTTGGTATTATAGAACATTAAATTTAAATATTATCAAAAGTGACAGGACTTTTGTTACATATTTCTAAGGATTAAATTCAATTAAGCTGTTCCACTCATGGGGGTACTTCTGTCAGCAGAATCAGGATGGGACATTGTCCCTTCCCTCTTCATCCCCCCCTCAAAATCTGCTCTGGAGGATTAGGGGACCTTCTGGTGCAGATTTTCAGGGAGGAGTGCAGCAGCAGAGAAGAAATTCCATTGTAAGACTGGAGGAAACTACTCATATAACATTGGATTCTGCCCTATGGTTTGAACTAGAGATGATCTGAAATGAGTTGCAGTTATCTCCAACTTGGTTTTCTGTTACTTCACATTTGGGAACAAGCCTATATAAGCGAATCAGAATTGAACATTTCTTAGATATTACTACTTAATTCATCACAGGGGGAGCAGCTAGAATAATATCTGGAGGGGGGGAATAGTAAAGGGGAAGGAACAACTGGCTGTCTCTGCACACTGTTTTTATTTTTCCAGTTTGCTATCTGCAAAGTTAATCTGTATCAGCTCCAAAATGTGCTAACATTATTTACTGATATTGAACAATGCTATCCTTCAATGTCAGACGGAGCTAACATCACCTGCAACGACAGGAAGTTATCTCTATATATGAGGCTGCTGAAGTGCTCACAGTTAGGTGTTTGTGAATATGTGGTTGAGTACTTTGAAAATAACTGACTGGATACTAGATATGTAAAATCTCCAGAAATTTTGCAACCATGAGGAACACACAGTTTGGGGATTTTATGTCAGTATCTTTTTGGTACATGCATAACTGAGGTGATGTACTGTATTTAGATGTTGGGTTTATCTTTTTTTATGTAACTGTTTTAGTTTTATTGTTAGCTGCCCAAAGGACTGTCATTATTGGGAATAAATAAACTAATAAATGTATTACTACATAGAGTACTAGAAACTGTGTAAATACAACGCATTGGTATGGGGTTGTACCCAATAGTTGCTTTGATTTACTGAAAGTACCTCTGTTCATGCAAGGAATGACACAAGGTTGACAACAACAAGGGATGTGGTCCTATTTTAATCTCCTCCCCATCAGCTCACACTTATTCCCATGTATGTGTCATTGAATGCAATGTATACATGCATGGGATTACATTTTAAATATATAATGTATCTTCATATGCAGCGTGATGACTAAATTTAGTTGTATATGGTAATATCAAACTGTCAGTATGCAAATTTATATAGAAAATACAACTATAGCTGGGGAAATTTGATTTAAATCAGACTTTTCTCTTGGTGATTTAAATCACTGTTTTATAATACCTTGAATCAAATCAATCTACCTAGTTAAGTTACTTTGGGGCTATCTATGGAACTCTATAATAATTTTCAATGTTTAGTTACAGATTAAAAGTTCATAATAAAACAAATTGAGCATGAACCCAAAAGGTGATGTCATGGCAAAAAAGGCAATGCCATTTATGTTGCATTAGCAGAAGCAGAAGATTGAAGACTTGGAAGGCTGTAATAGTATTCTATGTAGAAGACAATAGCACCTTATTTGAATGCATTCACTGTGTTCATTGAGGATGTTGTCAATTTTGAAAGGATTTAAAAGAAAGCTATAAAAATGAGGAGTCCACACAAAATTAATAATGTGATGAAAGGCTGAAGGAATTGGTATGTTTTGCCTTAGATATAAGATTAATGGGGATATACTTATAAGAGAGAATTATATTTAGAAAATGCATACCCTCTGCAAAAGGCAGCAGGAGTTGGTGAAGAAAGAACACAAGAATAGTCCATTACCTGACACTATAAAGTTGCGAGTCTCCAGAAACCACATTGCACTACACTACACTAAATTAAACTAAGTGACTGCAGTACTACCCACATTTTAAAATGTTTAATTTAATTTTTATTTCCAGTTTTGCCCAATATAAAATATTTGCTTCCCAAATGTACCACTTCACAGATAACTGTTTTGCAATACAGTTTTAACTTTCATGTAGCAAACCACATGAACACTGCATGTACACCTTAATATATGACAAATATAGACAGGCAGGCAGTTGTTAGACATCACAACATACACAGTGCAAAAGCAATATCTGAGTATAAAATTGTATTGATCATGTAGCAACTCTTGTATAACCAAACTGATAAGCAAATTATGTTGGATTTTGTCAATAAAGCTGAATTTAGAGCAACTGCTAATTTTTATAAAAGCATCTGCCATGGGACTCAGTTACTCCCTGAGGGAAGACACTGCCAAAAAACATGGCATTTTTAATAGTGAGATGTGAGTGGAATAGCACAGGACCATCCCATTTTATCAAACACAGAGGCAACAGCTCCTGGATGGATTAACAGATATAAGGAGAAAACACTTGCCCAGCCAGAGTGATACTCCTCTGTCAAATGCAAAACTGCTTATAAAATCAGCCATAAAGAGCCTACATCAAGAAGGAAAAGAACAAGCAAAGCCACAGCAAAAGCAGGGCCTATGTCATGCCTGGAGCACAAACATTCTTGGCAGTGCTTATTTCTCTATCAAATAAGGCAAAAGGAAAGCAGCTGGAAGTGATGGAACACAGAAGGGTAGTGCAGAGTCAAGTCTCTAAGAGCAAACCTTTCTTGCAACCTTGCCTCATTTGATTCCCTAAACAGAAGATCCTGAGGCCTCCAGAGCATCCATAGAAAATCCTCCATTACCTTCTCTTTTCAGTATGCAAGTACCACACTAATTTCAATGTCTAAGTCATTCCATAAGCTCAAAATGGGTAATAGTTAAAAGCGCAAACACAAATATAAAACAGGCTAACAAAACACGCAATAAAATCCTATCTCCAGCTTAACCTCAGTCATCAAAAGCCAATCCAAATACATTATTAATATTCCATGGGTGGATCAAAAGGAAGCTAATAATGTGATAGTCCCCTTGAAATCAATGGAAATTCCTCTGGATCCAACCCAATATATTTATTTCCTGCTCTACTATAAAAAGAGCACTCAGAGTGGCATATATCAATGAAAACGCAATACAATAAACTCAATGTAACATATTCAAAACAAGTCAGGTTAAGAAAAGAATCCAATCCAAAAGAGCTATCAATATATTGAAATTTGTTTATTTGTTGTTTCAACCATCATGGTCATATCAACTTTACAAATGCATAGATAAGTACACAAAAACTTTACAATACAAAGAAGTAAAAAACTAATACAAAATTCTTTGTATTAGTTTTAATACAAAGAATTAAAATAAGACATTAAGAATTTACATTAAAAGGGCCATAAATGTATAAAAGTTAATGCTACTTCACCATATTGACCTCTATGAATCTTCTTCTCAATTTTTGGGCAGCCACTGCGAATCTCGCAACTCTGTCTGTTACAAATTTGTCAGCATCAGAGAGCAAATACCGTATTTTCCGGCGTATAAGACGACTGGGCGTATAAGACGATTTTGAGAAGATCTTCCTGGGTTAAAAAGTCATCTTATACTGGGCGTATAAGACGACCTCCAACTTTTGAGAAGATTTTCCTGGGTTAAAAAGTAGTCTTATACACCAGAAAATACAGTATATAATTTTAACTTGGTCATTACTGTTAGATATATTCCGTAACAGATTCAAAATAAATTTTGTCCTGGGTTCAGAATGCAGAGAGCAATATAATAAGTAGTGGTTGAGGTCCTCTACTACTTGAGCACCATATATACAGTACCTCTATTTTACAGTTATTTTACAGTAACGGCCCTCTAAGTATTGTGAATGCATGGTTTGGAAACGCAATGCCAAAAATTCCTTTCTAAAGGATGCTACTGGTAACTCATGTAGATAGCACTCAAAGCTGTGAGTTAATTTTAAAAGACACAGGTGTGGAGAAAATGGTGATTTTTTAATTACTTCTAGATCACACTGGGAGTAAAACTCACCCAGTTTATTTTTTGTGTGTCTCTGAATCTGATCCTGGGACCATTCTTTGAGAACCTGGGGTATTAAGTCAAAAGCTAACATTTGCTGTTCACAGTTCGCTACCCAGGTGGTCTGTCAGTGAGATTTTAACTGTTCTAAAAAACATTTTTTTAGGTATCCTAAAATCATCCATATTAAGGAGTTTAAAATAGAACATAAACAAAGCAACAAAAATATAAAACTGTACTGGCATAGTCCTGGTCTCAACTCTAATATTGCCTGCTAGAGTAGAAGAGGGTAAGCCAAGCAATGTTTTAAGAAATTTATTTTGGGTGATTTCCAAATGGGTTATTTTTGTCAAACCCCAAATCTCTCCCCCATAGGTCAGCTGTGGGAGCACTAGCAATCAATATATAATAACAGTTTAAAACAGCAGCACAAATTACACATTTAATTTATAGTCTGCTGAAAATAATAAAAAAATGTTTTTGTCTAAAGTACAATAGCAAGGGAGCTACAAAATAAAGTGTTATATGCTATGCAACTTACTAAAGAAACTTAGGCTTTTGATAATTTTCCAGACAAAACCTACATAATTATGTGGCACTTTATAACTCCAATTACACTCTTTGACCCTGTTCAGATGACACACTGAGCCATGGTGGTTGAGCATTTTGAGCTAAACATTATGGCTTAGTGTGTCATACGTATCATGACTTGGAGTGTTGTGTGAACCAAGACGTAGCATGTCGTGTGAACCATTCCTAACCATGGTGGCTACATAACCATGGTTTAAACACGCTAACTAATCATTTGCTACAAAAGGGTTAATAGCACAACCATGGCTTAACATATTGTCTGCTCAGCCTACAAACTCCTACTGTCATGCATATGTCATTTCTGCAATGCACTGTACATAGAGGCTACCTTTGTACCTAGTTCAGAAACTTCAACTAGTTCAAAATATGGCAGCCAAGTTGGTCACCAGCACACCTAGGAGGGACCATATTACACCAATTTTAAAATCACTCCACTGGCTGCCAATTAAGTGAAGTATAAAGTATTGGTTATTACCTTTAAAGCCCTTCATGGTTTGGGGCAAGTACAAACCATAGTTTGCTAGTTCAAACTCTAGATTGCCACAAGGTAGGAGCCAATTGACTCTGAGCATCTAAGAAGTAGAAGGAGTGCATGGAATAAACATGTATCATCAAACCATGGTTTGGAATTATGTCTGAACTAAGCCTAAATTCTCAACCTTGTGGAGACATTCAGAAGCAAGCTCCACTGAACTTAATGAGATATGATGTCCAAGTAGGCACGTATAGGATTTTCCAAATGAGCAAACCAATGCAATTTTAGATTCTCCATACTGCTGGGGCTCCCAAGTTTTCCTTTCATCCAGCTGACTAACCACACCCTGCTCATCCTTTTGTCAAATCCAGATTACTGAACTGATTTAAGACTGATAATATACTCCCCCACAGTATAATTACTAAACTTGGTCCAATGAATGACCTTGTCCAGGAATGACAGAACATTTATATTATTTTAAAACTGGATAAACTACAGTAACTGAGCCACTAACAGGAACATAACGTAAGTCAAAAGATATGTTCTTGTCTGATTGCTAAGATCATCTCTGAAGGCTCTTCTCTGGGTGCTGTGGCCCACAATGGTGCAACTGATGGCTACTAGGGGAAGAGCCTTCTTTATAGTGGCCCCCCATATGTGAAATGCCCTTCCAAGGAGATCCGCCTGCATCTTCATTGTACATGTTTAGATGCCATTGTACATGTTTAGATGGCATTTAATTTCTAATCCAGTGTTCTGATTATTAAATTGGCTTTTTAATATTTTAAACTTTTAAAATCGTTTAATATTTTGACATTTTCAAAATATTTGAAGACATTTACAACATTTTCAGTGTTCTATTTATTATTTTGGTTATTTCATTATTATTTTTTGAATTATTATAAAATATTCTAAGGGCATCTGCCAGTTGGGAAGTCTATATAATTAATTAAGTAAATAAATACCAATATTAAAATATTTTAGTTTTTTTAAAAAAACAAAGGGCTAAATGTTCCATGAACATTATGGTTATCCTTGAACCTGGTTCTACATATGCAGTTTTGAAACAATTTTAATGGATAGCAATATGTAAACCACCATTGTTTTATCGATTTATAATATTGAGCTCCATTGTTGAGAAATATTACTACCTGACATCATGTTTGTAGTCATGGTACATCTTTCCGTACAGCATTGATGATTATTAAATTTCAGAATATAATGAGAGGTTATCTAATTTATACAACATGAGCTTTTAAAACTAAATAAAGTAATTGTTCTTTTGAGAGTCCCATTTTATGATAAAATTTCTGTACAGTACTTCTGAAGCCTAAGGCACTGAGAAAGTGTTCCCAAATAGCCATGTATTATATAACATCACATTAGGTTAAAATTTGCTTGTTTTTGACTCAAAACACTAATATTATGTGGCACTACTGTCATAACAATAAGCCCCATAGTTATCACTCTGACATTATAATGAGTGGCCCAGTCATTCAGTTACTATTCTATGACTACTGTAACAACACTGTAATCACCTGAATAAGTGTGGCTTCTATTCTGCAATGGAAGTTCAGAACACACAAGCGGAGACTCACAACAAAATGGTGAAGTGTAACCAGGGCCGGAGATAGGATAAATAGTTTACAGTATTTGTGCTGCTTACAGAGCTTGGTAATGTTACCTCAAATGGATGTCCACGAACTAGAAAATGAAAAGAAAACCTTTAAAGCTAATTGCTGACACTTACTGCTTTCTGTTAGCTTAGCTCACTGCAGATAGTAACTAAAAAAAAACCACACTGTCACCCAGCTCAGCTTGGCTCCCCCTTCAGCTCGGTGCCCAAGGTGAGCGTCCATTTTGCTAATCCCTATGGCTGGCCCTGAGTGTAATCCGAGCCCCTACACATATTCCTGTTCAGGATTCTAGCTAGCTGGAAAAGGAGGGGTGAAGGAAAAAAAATCTCTTGTCTTTCTCACCCTCTTGAAACCTTTCCCAGTTTCAATTACAATCTAAATCAGCTCAGAGCAACTAAAAGAAACAGTGGTGTCATGGTTCAACATACATCAAATTCTCCAGTTCTTGTCCAATGTGATGGTGTGTGCACAGGTGGTCCACCCATTTAATGAATTTGAAAAATTAACATCACTGAAACTTCTGAAGTAAAAGGTTTGTCCTCCAATCTTTATAAACTACTAAACTCAATTAGTCTAAGTCAAAATGAAGGAGCTAAAATGGCATGGGAAAGGAACTTAAAAACTGCCATTAGTGCAGCAATAAATGTCATTATGCAATAAAGCACTTATGAAGTCATTTTCTTATAGGGTATGGGAAAATGTTCTAATGATGATGGGGATGGATGGAGTACCCCACCCTAGCCCCACGCACCGCTCACTGAAACCCCGCCACTTACCCGACCCTGATGAGTGGGGCTGAGCGGACCACTGGGCAGACCACAGGTCCTTGGCATGAATGCCTTTAATGTTGCCTACATCACCCCTTTAACCCTGCCATTTATGGAAATGGTACCTTTACAGTCTAGAACGAGCTACCATTATGGCGGCTGGCCAAGGGAGTGGGCAGGTGCTTGCGCGCTTACCCAACTCGGCACACGCTGAATTGGGCAAGCGGTGGGGTCTGCTGACTGAAGCCTAGTGGGCCAAGCCAGTGACTTCTTGCTGGGCCAACTGGACACGCATGACATCCCTAAACATAGATGCTATGTCATACCACTGAAGTTAAGCTATATTAATCATACCTTCAGCCCTCATTGTTGCAGGCATAATAAAGTCAAGGAAATCTACCGTATTTCTTCGATTGTAAGACGCACACTAATATCAGTACCACCAACAGGAAAAAAACCCTAAGACACACCCGCGATTCTAAGACGCACCCCATTTTTAGAGATGTTTATATGGGGGAAAAAGTGCATCTTAGAATCGAAGAAACAGGGTATAAACACATGTGGTGGAATTCCCCACCCAACCCCGTATGAAGGTTTTAGGGACAAATATTCAACGATGCTAGAAACGTGACTCAGCAAAGCATAGAACTCTTTGCACCTAATAAACTAATATAATTGTTTTTTGCTGTTTATTCGTTCAGTCGCTTCCGACTCTTCGTGACTTCACGGACCAGCCCACGCCAGAGCTTTCTGTCGGCCGTTGCCACCCCTCGCTCCCCCAAGGACAAGTCTGTTATACCTTGAAGCAAATGCAAAATTAAAACATAAAGCACAGTTAGCCTTCATTTGAACTGCAGCCAGGCTAGAAATAACAGCAAAACGATATGAGACTTGCTATTATGGAGGGGGGCAGGAATCACAAAACAACTGACGTTACAAAGCGGTTGAACAATCTCAAAACTCGTTTTATGTATTCTGGCAGTCATTTATTAAATCAGCAAATATGAATACAGTTTCCTCACACACGCCAGCTTCCCATGATGAACTTTGGAGAGACATTTTAGGCTGAAATAGCTTGGAATCCATTACACAATATATTTGCCCGTTGGATCAGAACTCTTAATATGATGAAATATGTTAAAATTATTGGTGTCTGGAGTATTTAATTGCTTGTTTATTACAAATATTTTTGGTAAAATAAGTAATGCTTGTTCAAATCCTGGTGTACATAAGGTTCATCACATCTCTCATCATGTTTCCTACTGTAGCCAACCAGACAAGTCTTGGAAAAGCCTGAAAGTAATAGTCAATTCCTGCATTTGCTCTCTAGCATCTGATATGCAATGACACACTGGGCCTGTTTGTACATCACAACATCCCATCATGGGTTAATTAACCCTCAAGATGCTGTGGTGTGTGCCAGCCACCATAATGAATATGTTTGCCCCGGCCAGAAGTTACTATGGCTTATCGTGTTATGCAAAACTGGGCATGGGTTATACAAATCTCACATAACCCTAGAACAGCCAATGGGTTATCTGAGAGTTCATTAACCCTCACACAACCTCTGCTACCTGAGTTCACACCAGCCACAGCAATCGCCAGCTGGGGTTTGCATATTTAAAACTGCAGCCAGCACACAACCGCCATGGCCACAAGACATACAGTGGCTTGTTGTGACGTATGAACTCAATCATTTTCCCAGTTTGCACAATCTCGGCAGGGGGAATAAGCCACAGTGGCTTATTTCCCCAACTGTATGTGCGCAGTTACATTCCAGGGGGATTTACGTAATTACACTCACCAGCACGTCTTACTGCATCATGCAAACCTGGAGAGGATAGTTAAAAAGCCACCCAGAAGCCATTAGAGTGGCTTATTAACCACAGCAACAAATCACCCTCACAAGAGAGGGGGCCTTCTCTGTGGTGGCCCCCAACTGTAGAACAATCTCCGACGAGACATGCCTGGCACCAACATTGACATCTTTTTGGCGCCAGGTCAAGACTTTTGTCTTCTCCCAGGCATTTAGCAATATGCAATGAGCCTGGGTCTGTTTTTGGCTCATTGTTTGTAAAGTTGTTATGGTGGTTTAAAATGTATGTGCATTTTGCATGTTTTTGTGGTTTTTAATTTTAGTATATTGTTTTTAAGTGTTTTTTTCTTATGTAAACTGCCCAGAGAGCTTCGGCTATGGGGCAGTATACAAATACAATAAATAATAATAATTCTGCATGACATAGCAAGCTGTGCCAGTGAAGGTAATTATGCAACTCTTCCTGGCATTAATAGCATGGGAAATAAGTCATTGTGGCTTATTTCCCCCACCATGATGTGAACCAGGCTATTGTCTCTCAACCTAGATATTCTATACAGCCATCATGACTAATATTCATTGCTAGACCGATCTTCTATGAATTTGTCTAATCCACATTTAAAACCATGCTACTATTCATCATCACATCTGGTGCGAGTGTGTGTGCACTCACATGTATATCTATATATTCAGGAATGACTCGGGGGTGCTTTAACCTGGTGTTAGCCAGCTCTCAGGACTAGAATACATGCCAGTAACAGAGTCTGGTAATAGGAGGTTAAGGGTTAATTGCTATTAAAGCGCAAGCTTTGAACTTTTTCAAACTTTCAATATTTTCTGCACTGCTCAAGCTTAATTTAAAAACAAAAATTAGCAAAATCGGTCTAGCAAATCTTAAGTAATAAGCCTTATGCAACCATATTTTTATGTAAGTTGAATATGGTAGCATGGTTGAATAACATTGCATGGATTTAAGAGACTAGTAACATTCAGATGAAGAAGCAGGCCACCTCAGGGAGATACTAGTTGCACAGGAAGAGTTGCCTGATGCTTCCTGGTGGCTGTGTTAATTCCATGTCAACTTGTTCGTATCTTATTAGTGCAGTTAGATAGCTGTGTACCCCATCCTTTTATTTTCAACGAAGCTCAAACTACTATTTATTTTTTGCTTCCATGATTACCTTAGCCATAATCTCATAGCCCTTGCATAACAAGAGTTTTCATGACAATTCAGTCCGCCTTTATTTCTGCTTAGAATTGAAACAGAGGGTTATATGGCTATTGTGATGGATCTGCTACACCATTTCAAATGCAATGGGAGAACATATTTGAATGTTTCCACATAACACATTTTTCATATAAACAGAAATGCATGGAAGGGATATGGATTCTAACCCTAGCTGTCTCTCTGAAATGCTAGCTCTTGTGTTTGGGAATATTCAAACGTTCAATCTTCCACCTGCAGTTCAAAATGTACAGTCCAGTAATAGATGCTTCATATAAGCTTGCTAGTCATGCAGCTTGGAACTCATTTAAATCTTGCAGCAGGGAAGGAATGGGGGAAAAGGTTTATTAACGGAGATTCCATCAATTATATGCTTAATTGAAAAGCTAAGCATTACAGTCCACTTCAATACTTCCTTTATAGACTAGACATATATGAACACAAAAAGTAGTTCTTTATACTAGGTTTAACTGCAGCTTTTCCCTCTAGCCTTTTAGCTTCCATTGATGAGAAAACTTGAAGTGTTTTAGTATTCCTATTCATCATGTACTTCCTGCAAAATATATTTTACATGTGATACATACAGTGTAATCTGCAACCAGAAAACTGTTCTCTCTCCACACTGCAGATTTCAAACAATCATTTAGCAACACTTTATATCATGTTCACTTAGGTTCTAACAAAATGGCAAACATTCAGAGCTACTGAATAATTAAGTGAAAGTTTTGCTGACAGCAGTCTAGTCAGAATGGATTAGGAATTAAGAACTGCTACAGTTCTATATAAACAGATGCTAAGCCTTTTAGCACTAGATCAGGATAGAGTATGTCACCCCACATGATTTGCATCTTAAGGTTCAAACTACATATTACAACAAGTCCCAGCTCCCAACACCCCTGCCTTTGTTTCTTAAAGCAAAATCAACCTAAGCAGATAGTGAATCAGGGTGCAGGAAGGGCCACTTAACCCTTTCAGTTTAAAAAAAACCAGCTTCCTTGAGCTAAGGAAAGGAGCAGCTTAGAGGGTTTTGAGCAGAAAAACAAATAGGAGAAAGGATTAAGGAGCCATTCTTAGACTCCCAACAGTCCAGCCAGCATGGCCAATGGCCAAAGTTTATAGGAGCTGTCATCCAAAGCATCTGGAGAGCTCCAAGTTGGGTAAGACTGGCCTAAAACAATTTTGCATAAAACAAAACCAAAATGGAGGAAACACACATTGAAAGTCATACAACGCTAGTTTGAGGCCAAACGACTATGCACAGCTAAAATATACTAGTGTGTCCATTTTAATACAGAAAGCTTATATGTTTCTCATTTCTTGTATACTTCATGCTGTAGTTTAACTACAAGTTGGTTGCTTCATTTATTCCAGTATTAATAGACCCCACCACTGTCAATTCAATGTGTATTAAAACACTTTAAAATGAATGATCACATGGTTGTCAAATGCAGATCCATTTCAAGTATTCATAAATGTAACTTAACTTCATAGAAACATGGCAGCAATTTACATGTATTGTTCAACATATGCAATAATTAATTCTGGATCTACTGATTGCACTCCAGAAGCAAGTGATGTAACAAAAATCTATTTGAAATGCAGTATGTTTGCATGCAAGTATGATCTTATGGGAAAGACTGAACCAAAATCTATGGTTGCAAACAAATATTTACAAAAAGCTGCATGTAGACCATGTACAATACGTTCCACTGCTACACCCTACATGAACGCTATGCCTTTAACTCCTGCATCACACACATACACATTTTGGAATCAGACTAAATTAGGCAATAATTAGCATAATATACTCTTGATTCCCACAATTTATGTTTTTAGAGAATGTGGATTTGGTAATTAAAATTTTAGATGGCAAGGACAAACCTGTATGGCAATTGTAGACAAGTGGAAAGAAAAGGCAGGGTAAGTATTACTCTAAAAAAATAAAAATTAGGGAAAGGTGACAAGCAGAGAGCTGTTCAAGTGCCATACAAATCCCTCCTACCAATTGTCTTTGGACATTTTGGCCTTCATTCAACACTTACACAACAATTAGACCAGCCTTCACTAACTGGTACCTTCCAAATGTTTTGGACTACAATTATGAGAATTTCTGACCTTTTCTATCATGACTAGAGCTGATGGGAGTTGAAGACCAATACATCTGAAGATCACCATGTTGGGGAAGGCTGATTTAGATCATATATTTAAATTATTAATTCTCCACCGGATACCTTTCCAGGCTTAATGTAGTTATGTAAATTACATCTGGTGTTGGTTATGGTGGCCTGCTGCCCCACCTCATGATACTTAACCTCTGAGATGCTATAAAGTTACATTCCATCTCTCAAGTCATTTATCATCTATAGGAAGCCACTGGAAGAGGTCATGCACAATTTTGTAATTCAGTGTCATTAGCATATCAATGTCCAAAGGAATGACATTAGTTGGGAATTAACTCAATGGGTAAAATCCAATGTTAACCCTACATAGAACAGAACCACTGAAATGAAAGGGACATTAGCTGTGACTAACTTAAGTCTCATTCATTTCAATGGGTCTACTTTACATAGGATTAACTTTGATGCTACCCGAAGAGAGGCACTAAACAGCTGGAATTGAGATTTTGAAAGCAATCACTTTGAAGCAAGTGAATAACTTGTCCTGGATAGGGTCACCGAGCCCATGAAGAAGCATCTTGGGAGGCATTCCTTGACCTGCCATTGCTGCATGGAAGTCAGGTGGTGGATATAAGGCAGGCCTTTTTATAACTCCATTTGGTATGGCACCTATATCCTCTCCAAAAAGTAACCTTCACCACTTATGCAATAGTATACTGCCCAATGACCGAAGCACTCTGGGCAATATAAATTAATTAATATAACATGCTTTATCTGGGATTGCCTTTGAAGACCATTTGGAAACTACAGCTGGTCCAGGATGAAGCTGCTTGTATAGTATTTTGTGCTACTGTCTGTCAGGATTGAATTTAATCTTCTCTGCAAAGGTACATTCCATCACATTTCTCAGGAGATCAGATCACATTGCTCCTGTGTGGACGTTGCTATAATCTTGCCATCAGCTATTATATGGCCTCCATGATGTTTCCAAGCATCTCATTATTCTTGCATTGAAAAAGTCTTCCAAAAGATAAGCGAAAAAAATTGTTTCTGGCCCCATGGTGTGTTGAAAATATGTAGTTTAACAGCATTCTCACACATTTTTACTTGTCAATACTGCCTCTGTTATCCAGTACATTGAAGCAGCTTTTACCAGCCTATTGACATTGGACATTTGCTGGTCTTGGGATTAAACAATGTTGCCATAGGATGTTTTTGTGGTGTGCTCTGGGATGCAAGAAAATCTGTAGCTTGCCATTAGCATTTTTTAAATGAGTAGGCTCAGTCAAATTGGCTATAACCTCTTTGGGGGTTTTTAAAAGCTGCAGCGAGCCTTTAAGAATGTCCACTACTAAAAATTTTATGTCTCTCCATTACTGCCTTCCAGCCATGACTGCACCTTCTGTGAATATGTCATGCTGACTGTAACATGCTCCAAGTCCCTTGAAAGCCTCGGGATACTGTGGAATCAGTTGTGTGAGCATGCACTCTTTGTAGGTTTGGCCCATACAGTAGTAGCATTTCCTTTTTGTGGTCTATTAGCGAGCCAGGTACCCTCTTCAGCCTGAGGGCCAAATTCTATTTTAGAGAAGCTGTTGAGAACTACATTCCAGTGGTAGGTGGGGCCAAAATTACCCCCCCCCCCAAACCAATCATATGGTAACTTAATGCTCTTACTACCTTTTAGAGTAGAGGGGGAAAACTGCACAGAAGCCAGGAAACCATCAAATGATTAGTGGTTAGGAGATAGGTTTTGGGTCCAGTGGAATCTCAGAAGGCTGGTCTGGGCCCCCAGAAGGGCCGGATTTTGCCCTGGCCCTCAGGTCTCCTTCCCGTGTTAGGGCCTGCATAAGTTTGTCACTTTATGAGCCAGCCATGACTTCATTTTGTGCTTATGCAATTGCTGAGGTTTTGCACATTTTCTACTTTTTATAGAATCAGCTGCCTCTGAGCATGTGAATCTCACAGCCAAACTACAAGCAAACTAAAGTGCATACTTGCATTTAACATGAAGATTTTTTAGAAATGCAAATATAATGAGCAAATGGAAATATCATGAGCTAGGGGGCTGCTCAGCAGACATGGAGAATGGAATTTATACCCTTTCCTCCCATGCTGTTGTCCTGAAGAAAATCCCTTAGTACCAATGGGGGTTTCTTCCCAATGCAATATGCATACAAAAACATCCATCCTCTTATATTATGGTGATACTCAGTCTTATGTGAGAGTCATGCAGAATGTATGTGAAAATTATATAACAAAGGTATATGGTGAAAGAAACTGTAAATTAAATGAGCATCGAGGGATTTCTACAAGTCACTATGGTCAGGATTTTTATGTAATTAATGTGCACCTGTTCAGCAGAGTTTTATAATATACTTCCATTCTAGGATATTTTGGAAGCATCTGCAGAACTTTGCTGAAGTGAAGAAAAAGCACACTGCACTGAATCTATTTCATTTAATATGAACGTGCCAACAGAAGAGAATCCATTTTGCTATCATAATGTTCAATCTGTCTCAAATTTCAATTTCCATAATTTGCTCTGGCTGCTAAGCAACAAATCAAATACGGTTTTATGTATTTCATATTTGAATGCATTATTTGCTTGCTGCTCCAACGGCTGAAAATACAGTAGCAGAACAGAAGAGCTGCATTCAGAGCAACAATATCCAGAGAAGCACAGATTTTAATAGGTGTATCAATTATATGAAATTATGTAAGAAGCCACAGAGGGCAAGACCCCAGTCTTCAGCAGAGTGTTCTCAAACCATCATCAATTCTCCTTGATACATCAAGGAAGGAGTTTGGTTCTTTCTTGGGTCTGACAGAGTAACTATGAAATCAATGGAAACGGACAACCATGTTAAGGCAATTTAACTCATACTAGATCTTTTACCAGAACTTTCTTGGGGGTTTTTTTTGGACAAGGCTTAAATAGCAGCTCTTACTTCCTAAGCCTTCATTTATCAAGTTCAGGATCAGTAATATAGACAAATAAACGCAAGGCAGTGGTGGAAATAGTATGAACTAAAAGAACCCCAAGAGGCGACCACCATAACCCCTCTTAGGGTTCTTTCAGTAATACAGACAACAATAAACCATATCTTAAGACCCATATTGAAGCAGACCTTTCTGTAGTAATAGATATAAGTCATGCAAGCCCATATTATCCTTGATTACTCAAAATTAAGTTCCACTTAGTTCATGATTACTTATTTGTTTAAAGAATAATACCCTCGTTGAGTGAGAAAGTGTATGTATGTTACCGTGTGTGTGTGTGTGTGTGGTTTTGCACACACACACACACATACACACACACTAAAAAATCAAAAGCAGCAATTGGGCATTCCAAGATTTCCTTATACATTTGAATCTAACCAGGAACACACAATAGCAGAATTAGTACCAATCAATTAGTACCAATTGCAGAAGGTTTCAAGTTTTTGGTGAATGATAAAGTGTTTCAAGGGCACAGTCTTGAACTCTGTTTTCAGTGCCTTAAGATGGTAGCAAAAACTGCTTGTATACTAACTGCACAAACAAATCTTGGATTACAAAGGCATGCTGGGAAAGGGAAGCAATGGAGACCCACCATTTGAAAATATAAAAATCAGTGGCTACTAGAAGCTCTTTAATACATTAATTGGAACACATGAGTACCATGTGGCTAAATAATCCACAATGGATTTGTTCAATGGATTCTCTTAAGTCCAAATCTTAACTAGTTGCTTTGGAACTCTCTTCCTGGGGAAGCTAGACTGGCTCCCTCCTCGATGGGCTTTTGGAAGCAGGCTCTTCTTTGTTCCGGCAGGCTTTTGGAGAGTAATTTGGTCCTCCATCTATGTTAATGACTTATAATTTTGTTGAGTATTTTAAACGTTTTTTTTTTACATTTTCTTTTCCTAGGTTTTACAATGTATGTTTTAAACTTTGTAAGACCGCCTTGAGGCCCAGTATTGGGCAAAAGGCAGGATACAAATAAATATAATAATAATAATAATAATAATAATAATAATTTATAACAGGGGATGGTAAAGCTTGACCTCTTGAGCTAAAATATTTTTAGTATCCAGCCCCAGTCAACCAAAAACAGTATAAAATAAATTCTTCAAACTAGTTCCTTCAGGCAGTCAATGGTGCCAGAACAGTTGCTTGGCCTTTGAAGTCTGATCTGAGATAGTAGGTCAGGCCTGTTCAACTGACTGCAAACTCCACCCTGCCTATCTACGATCCCTTCGGGGAATTCCAAATACCCATTGCTTGCACTCCTATCCCACATTTTTCAAGAAAGATCTAAGGCCTGCCCAAGTCCAACAGAAGTAGAGCTGGGGATGGAAGAATGCCTGAATCTGCACTGTTCCTTATCTCCCTGGATTCAGAGAAACAGGCTAGATTTGGAAGCAGTTTTTCCAGCCTGGTGCAACCAGTTAACCTTAAGGCATGGGACATCTGCATTTGAAACTCATTTACTGGCGGAAACTTCAGGGAGAGTAAAAGCATTGTATGGGTTCTAAACTTAGCAAGTTGATCAGAAATGGGGACAGGAAACCTACAGAAACCAGAGGTGGGGGAGAAATTAATGAGGGCTGCAGACACCTGTCAGAGGTAAAGGAGAGGAAGCTGACCACGGGTCCAGAAAATAAAGATTTATATCCTTTCAGCATACAAGCTTACAAGGTGGACAACAACAATTTAAAATCTTTTAAAACATAGCTTTTAAGAAAAGAGAACAGCTGAAAAGGATACAGAGACCTTTTCAGGTAGGGAAACAGAAAGAGAAGAAAGTAAGAGACGTTGTTGCAAAGAGACATAGCACCTATGTATTTTATGGGGTGCATGGAAAAGAGTGGGGTTCAGAGAAACTTACAGTTAGTGCACAGAAAGAACTGCAGAGAGGAAATGGGAATCAGAAATAGTTTAGAGGGAAAATGCTTATATTTATAACAAAATTCTAATAAGAAATCTAAAAGTAGCCCAAAGAATGAGGAGTTGCACATCCCTGTAATAAGAAATAATCCCTTTATGATTTCTAACATCAGTTCTGCTAAGAACATGAGAAATCATTCCTATCTGGCTGGAGAAATCATAACTGCTTCTGATCAACTGCTTCAGAAATCATTGGCAAATACTGCAAGGCACACCAGCCTCTAACTACTTTTTTGTTTTTAAGAACCACAGACATCACTTACTTCTTTTAAAGAAACTGATGCTGAAAAACAAGGGAGCTAAGCAGAGGAGGATGAGACATTTTTCAGGAAAATCACATTTATGAAAAAGATAAATGTCAAATTCATTGATTTTGTATTGTTTAACATTAATAAACTTTAAAATAAACTTTCACTAGTAAGAAGGAATAACATGTGCAAGATAATAGTGGAATTGCACTTAGATTAAGCAACTTTTTCTGAAAAAGAAGCTGAAATTCTGATACTAAATACTACATGCAATGTTCTACTGAAATAAATGGATTTTCCTCCACCTTATGCCCAGGAGCCAACATATGAGAAATTACTATTGCTGGGTATAGGAGACTATATAGTGTTCCCTCTACAGTGGAAAACATGAAAGCCCTGCCATGTAATCAGATCCAATATACTGGATCATAGCCAATGGATTTGATCCAGACTTAGCCATACTTAGAGTAGCCCCATTGAAATAACAGGACTTAAATTAGTCACAATAAGTTAACTAGGTCTACTCCAAGTACAGCTAAGTTTGAATACAATCCAATGTGTAAGTTCAAAAAATAGAGTCTGTGGTATTAGCCTAACTTACCTTTTGTTGTTCAGATGTCTTCTTTCAGTACCAGTAGTATTCCTGGAGGGTGTTGGATTTTGCTCACTCAAACTAGTTTTCTATGTATAGACAGATGCTGCTACATTATCAGGAAAGCATATACCGCAATCATTACTGTGTCTCATATCTGGCCTGGAAAGGGTCACACCTAGAAGCAAAAGGTTAATTTAGAACTATTTAATCTTGGACATTTCTTTAAATGATTGTCAACAAGCACAATTAGTGTAAATTATAATGTCAACATGTTCCCACTGGGAACAAGACTATCAATACATTTCATGCAAACATCACTAGAATATAGTGATTTTCTGACAGCTTTTAGATTGATAGATACATTGAGGTACAAGACTTCAACCAGTACTAGTCTTGTATCCTACTGATAATCCTCTGAGCCATCTTATACTCCAAAGTAATTACTTCTAGATATATAAATAGCTGCTTCTTTCTCTGCATGAAAGAGATCTCAATGTTCACCATTTTCTACAAAAGCTAAGAGAATGAAGCTGTCCCATCTACCATTAGAAATGGGAAGATATCCATTAATTTTGAAGGGGGCAAATGTCAGGTCCACAACCCTTTCAAAAAACAGTTATGATTTAAATTGAACATCACCCTAGCAAAAGTACAGTAAAGCAATGAGACCCCCCCCTGCAGACTAAAGGGCACCCTAAACTCTGCTCCAGAGGGTTTCCCAGTCATACAGAGAAAACTTTGAGGATGCATGGGGTGGGGGGTGGGGATCAGCCCCTAAGGGTTCAACTGATGGAACTACTACCAACAGTAAAACAGTATTGGCTCCAACCATATATTACCAAACTTATAATATGAGAGAGATAGGGGATTTGGAGATCATTTCAAGGGGGGGGGGCTCTCTGACAATATATGCCATTGAATATTTATTTATTTATTTATTACATTTCTATACCGCCCAATAGCCGAAGCTCTCTGGGTGGTTCACAAAAATTAAAACCATAGTAAGACAACCAACAGGTTAAAAGCACAAATACAAAATACAATATAAAAAGCACAACCAGAATATAAATCTGGAAAAAAGGGCAATTACAGAAAACCTCAAAACTTCAAACCATTTGAAACATTTTCTCACTGCAACAATTAAAATGTATCTCAGAGTCCATATTCTGATACTCCCACTAAATACAAACTCATCAGCTTTCCCCAGGCAATATTTCATTATCACACCAGTCACCTTCCAATCTTCTCTGAATGACATCTGACAGATTGTGGTTGTTCAGATGATCAGCAGGCGAAACAACGCAGTGTTGGCTTACCCTAATCACCTGTGTGGTGTTGTGGGTTGTCGTGTTGTCCAAACCCGATTGTCCAGCACAGCCATGGTGACTTTTCATCCACCCTACAACCCCTACCACAAACCATGGGTGTAGGCTGGGCAAAAAGTCATCACACCTGTGCCGTGTGCCAGGTTCAGACAACACAGGAAACTGTGGTGCAGGAAATTAAGGTAATCCTGGTTGTGCGACCAACACACAAGGATGAAACAATCAACGGTATGTTTCCCCATAGGTTGTCTGAACCCGGACTTTGCGTGGGTTTGCACAACATGACAACCCATCTTGCGTGACAAGTCATAGTATGTTGTTGTATCATGAGAACCTGGATCAATTCCAACAGGGTGGCTTGTGCATGGGCAACAAGCAATCCTAATAACCAATTATTTGTTCTTTGGGTTGTTCAAACCACAATGGCTCAGTATGTCATCTGAACCCAACACTGCCAACTCATTGTGGGTTGCAATCATTGGTTGGTGAGCTGCTTGGCAAGAATAGCAGAAACCCTGCTGCTTTTGCCGAGCAGTCTTGCCTGTGACAGCCCCTCCAACAGTGCCCAAGAAGCACTTTGGAAGGGCTGTTAGTCATTCACTGACCTCTTTTTTATTTTTCTCTCCCAACCTTTGCACAAATTGAGGCGGAAAATGATATTTTTAAAATGTTCTTGGCTCCGCTCATGTGCGCAAATGTCCATTTATTTATTTTTCTTATTATTTTGTTGGATCTTTGACGTTGCACAGATGCACAACTCTGACTGTCCAAAACATACACGGTAATTGACAAGAGGAGACTATATATAAGCTAATTTTACAGTCTTTAAGTTGACATGTGGGGAAAAGGGGTGCAGATCACCCCTTTAGCAGGGTGATTCCCAGGGTTTTAAGTATTGTTCCAACCCTTGGGGATGTCTTGCTTCGAATCCCCACTTGATGGTGTAGTGGTTAGAGTATTAAGACTTGGAGTTGGGAGATCCGGGTTCTAGTCCCCACTCAGCCATGGAAGCTCACTGGATGACTTCACAGACTCTCAGCCCAAGATACCTCACAGGGTTGTTGTGAGGACAGAAATAGAGAGGATTGAAATGGAGAGGATTATGTATGCCACTTTTGAGTTCCTTGGAGGAAAAAGGCGAGATAAAAATGCAATTTTCACCTACGCCAGAAAAGAAGGGCATCAGCCACTGTTTAGCAGTGGAGTTTTGAGTGAAAGGACATGAGCAAGTGTGGTAACACTGTGCGTGGAACACTACAAGTCAAGCATGGGTAGGGTAGAAAAGAGAGGAGTCAAAGACAAAATTAAGGATTCATGTCTGTTAAACATTGTGAATGGTTAAGAAAATGAACAACATGAGAGTGGCCTGGGAGGAAAAATAATGTGTTTAGGTCATGGATGTGAAGTCATGAAGCATCCAAATAAAAATACTGGAGAGGCACTTGGAGGTGTGGGATTAGATCAAGGGAGAAAGTTCTGGGGTATACTAAACACTTTTTTTTTCATCTCCAGTTGTCAGGCTGGCATTGTAACAGGGTGGAAAGGGGTAACCATTCAGAGGACAGCAGGGTATCCTTCTGTGGGATATTCAAAGGCCCCATTTGGTTGAGGCCTCTTCCCAGAATCCAAGATGGAGAATGGCCATGCTCCAAATAAAGAGGAAGTGACCCACTGACACTCTTAAGCATGGCAGCCCCATATCAATAATAGTCACAGTATGTAGACAACCATACTTTCAGTGTCCTGTAAGAGAAGACACAGAATTGAATCATATTTTTTGTGCACAAGATACTGTTAAACACTTGGGATGGCCTGCAGCTTATTGTGGAGTGAACAGATGCAGTTCCTTATTCATTTCTACCTCTCACTGGCTATTATTGGTATGGGGGTATGCTTGACAGCATCTTGAACTGAGACGAAGTGTTGGGTAGGATGCAATTTTTATGTCAGGAAATTATGAGAGCTAGGTTGTTAACATCAATGGGTGTTAATGCAGATATAGTAAAGGAAATTTACAAAAATAGGCTTTAAATGTACTAGAGTTTGTGTTTCAGGATTATTGCCCTGATAAGAGACACAAATGACCCTTTTAAATGTTTATATGTTTGAAAAACTAATTTTAAAACAGGACTCATTTTACTCCATAGAAAACCATTAGCATCAAATTGGACACTGCAGCTTTTAGCATGCTCTTTCTTATGCTAGTATGATTGTTCTCTCGAAATAATTTCTTTTCCAATTAACCAACCTTATTTTTGCCAGACTACAGAGGAATTTGAGGGTGGGAATATGCAGCATGTTTGGAGATAAAGGATAGTTGGAGGGAGGATGAATTGGTGGGGCATATTTTTGGTGGTGATTGGTGGGGCATATTTTAATGCAAAAGGAGACGGAGTGGGAGGAAAGTAAGACTGATAATATGGAATTTAGGAGGGAATACAAGCAAGTGGCATGTAGATAGGTTAGACAGGGACAACTGGCTAGTCAATTTATCAAGTGAGAGATGGCGGGAAAGAAAAGAATTGGGGGAAATGCCAATAACATAACCTTTGGGATAAGTTGTGTGAGAGAATAAGAGACCCTTTAAGAAGTCAACAACAGTGTCAGAGTGGGGAAGCCATGTTTCAGTGAGGGTAAGCAATTGAACAAGGCAGGACAGGAGAAAGCCTATGGATGGTGATTGTTTTCTGGGTGTGGGAGTAGCAATTCCAGAGGGAACATAAGAAGGAAAGGGTAGGTGCCATCGTGCTGAAAATATCACCAGAAGACTTAGAAAATCTTAAAGCCCACTAAGTCGGATGTTGCTGTGCTTCAGGCAAGCACTGTTGGCGGAGCTAAGGATCTTTAGTCTCCAAAAGAGAATTCCAATAATATAAATATTAACCCATTCCAGTATTAAGACAACTCACAAGATACCAAGCATTGAAATAGTTGCAAAAAATAAGTATCCTTCCTCTGAAGTGGACTTGTAAGTAATATCATCATCATCATCATTATTTATTTAATTACATTTATATACCATCCCATAGCCGAAGCTCTCTGGGTGGTTTACAGAAAGAAAGCTTAACTCCCATTTGTAATTAATATTTCTCTGCTGAAACTAAGATGTCAAGATCCCAGAAGTCTATATTTGCTAAGGATTTCTAGTGATAGGTTAGCCAAAATCAAATCTGGTGAACCATTAAAGTCCATTTAACCATGTTTTATCAGAGCAGACTTATCTGATACAAACAAAAACATAAATTGTATTCTGCCTTCTGCATCACTCAGTCCTAAAAGGGAATCCAATTTTCAGTATAAGTGAGCAGTTGCATTCCTTGCAACCCCATCAGATATTTTACATATAATTAAAATTATTATAACCTTTTCTAATTTTTCCATTTGCTCAGTAATTGTAATAATGGCTTCCCCTAATCCTATATTCTTTTATCTAAAATACATCTGAGTTTCTAATAAGTAATTCCACTCAATACTTTATGCAACTAAATTATAGCTCCTGAACGGGATTGCATAACTTCAGCTTTCATGCCCCACCCATCCTAAAATGAAAAATTAATGTTAAGAGTTCTCTAATTAAGAAATCATAGTATCCATTAACAAAATACCCTAAACGGCTGAACAAATCAGAATGCATTAGAAATTACTAAAAAGCCAGGTACCAGTATTTTTTAAAAAAGAGGTGACCCTACAATTAGACCCAGGGCAGGCAATGTGATGCCTGTGGGTACTTGTGTGCCCCCCCATGCCTTCTTTGGCACTTGCCTTCCCACTTTAATAAAATGCTTCAAACCAAAATAAAGATCTTCAGCAGCTGCCACCTTCATGTAGTGTAGCCACCTCTAGGCTACATGTAGTGATTAGAGGCATTCTTAGGAAATGAAGATGTTTGGTGGTTGCAGGCCAATGCTTTCCTCTTCAGCATTTTAGCCACCAACTAAAATGGGGTGGGATTGCTATCACTTTTGTCTGCCAAGCAGGGATGTGCTAAAAAGAGCAACAGAGCATAGGGAGACTAATGGGAGGGAGCTAGGAAGGGCAACAGCAAACCAGCTGGTGAGATGGAGTCAGAGAAGCCAGTTGAGGAGGTAGGGAGAGCTGCAAGAAACCAGCAGGGACTGGGGAGCCAGCTACGAGCAACCTGGGGAGTTAGGGAAAGTTGTGTGGTATGTCTAAATGGATGGGGTTTCTCATGTGCGTGAGGAAGAGCAGAAAGGGTTTAGAAGATTTGGGAGGGATTCGGAAAATGAGCAAGTATGGTTTGTCTTGTGCTTGCACTGAAAAGGAGAAGGGAGGGGTGTGCATGCATGCACAATACATGGCGGACATGCACGTAGATGGAGACTGGATAGATGGATGAGACGATGTGCGTGGGTGGGAGTGTACACATGTTTATGGGTGGTGATCTAGTGTGAAAGAAAAAAAGGAAGGGGGAGAATGAGCTGCCTGGCTGGTGTGGGTGTGCTTGCCCTCTGTGAAAAAAAGGTTCTGTTGGCACCAAACACGGAGTTTAAAACAGTTGCTTAGTGTGTTGGATTTGAGCCCCAGTCTTTCAGGCAGGTTACTTGTCATTTGTGACTAGTCATAATGAAGTGAATGTTATGTGTTATGAACCTCCCATAACAGCCATTATTGGTGGTGCCCAGAACAGTTTCTCAAATTGCCAGCTGTGCCCCTGGACCTAAAAAAGTTGCCTACTCCTGAATTGGACTTTAAGATGCAAGTGATCAAACAATTGATCTGATAGCCCAATAATCACTGTCAGTCAGTCCACAGCTCCATAAGGTTTAAATAGGTCAGCCACAGGAACTGGAAGCAACAGCAGTTCTTCTCTCCAAATCTCAGAGTTCCCAAAAGCTAGTAGTAGCCATCATACTTTTATTTTCTCCAAAAAAAGAAGAAGCATGGCTAGCTACAACGGACAACAGCACAATCTATGCATTAGGTCAGGCCAAACTTCATACACCGCAGGAGGGGATTTAAAGCAGAGAAGCAGCAAGTAGTGCAGACCACTTCCACTGCCTGTTGCTTGCAACTCCCTTCCCTCAGCTCATTTTCTAATGACAAGTCTTATTCTAGACCCAAAGTTCCATTGGGGAAAAAGCATGGAAGTGATGGGGGTGAGAATGAAATGCACCTGGTAAGGGAAGGACTCAATACAAATACAAATTGCCCTATATGAATTTGGTGGCAATCTGTGTTCTAGCATACTTGTCTGCTACCATTACATATGGCTCACTATACTCTCTAATTCACCCTTAGTTCAGCTACTCCTTTTACAAGGCTACTTTAGCAATTAAGAGCTCAAAAATAGAATTACAAATCCTATGTACAGTGAATTCCAACATTATGGTAAGCCAGACTCTAAACTATATATATACAGTGCATGTTTATTTGAAGAATTTTAAGATATGCACTTGCCATCTCCCAAAGCAAGAACTTCAAATACAGAACTATTATTACTTGCATTAGGAAAAAACATGCAAATCTACATATAAAGGTCATTACATTTGAAGCCACATTAAGTAAATCAAGAATTAATTGGCACCTCCCTTGCCCATGGCTTCAAGAGATTTTCTTCCATTTTAATTATCTCAGAATTGGACATCTTTAGTTGACTTTATCTCCGGTTATTTTGAATAGAGTTTAATTAATCCTTTATGATAAAAGGTTTATCATTTGATTTATATTACTCTTATGCTACAATTGAGATTTGAAGTGTGCTTTTCTCTTTAATACATTAATCTCTGATGTATTTAATACAGTAGCCTCTTTAATACATACAACCTAAATATGGTTAAAGAGAAAAACCATGACAGGGTGAATATATTCCTAGGTATATATTTTTATTGGTTGGTCCATTGCTGCTTGTTAAGCAGCTGCCTCAGGGAGCAGGGTGGGAGGAACTGTCTGCAAGTGGGAACAAGCCTTCACCCCAATTTTGTGAAAATAAAAGATAATATTTCAGGATAGGCTGAAGATTCTTAAATTATCTATTGGGAAACCTTCAACTGAAAGCTTTAGGTAATGGCTAGTGGTGTTTCAGTCTATTTTCCTAAGTATATTAATCTTTGAAACCTTCAACATAAATTCCGTAGACGTTTTCCCCTGTCCAAAGTACTAGAGCAAATGAAAAGCATTTAAGCAATTGCGGTGGTCAGTTGGTTACAGGTATACAATTGTATTTCAATTGGCTATCAAATAGCTGTACTCTGTTGACCAGAAATTGAAACCATGGTATGCACTGCTCCAGGCTCAGATTGGTAATGAGACAGAAGTCCTGGAAGAATTTATCAAGAGCATCTTTACTATGGGTCAAGTTGTATCTCAAGTTGAGGAAAAACAAACTTGGGAGACAAGAACACTGGGAATATTGTTGCAAGTCATCCAATATGTTGGCATACGGAAAGGCCATCATGAACACACCCATTCTATATAACAGTGATATTCGTTTACTAAGAACTGTAGTGTGGCACAATGAAATTATAACCATAGGTTTGGAACTGCATGTACCAGCTTTACCATATAAGCAACAGTAAGCAAGAAATATACCTTGGAAAGATTTGCTGATTAAACATGCTAATTTTAAGGAGTTCTTGGATTTATCGCACTTGCATACAATCTAGGCAATAAAATTCTCTTGTACAAATGCAATCTGTTCATGGATTTGGACAAGACTCCTGGAAACCCTCTTAAAGTAAGCCTAGTACTGTTACTGTGACAGCCTCTGAAAATGCATCAGAAACATGGACTGATACTATAATATATATAGCAAGCAACTTGTACATTACTACGTTTTTTCCTCAAAGATGTTTGTACACACAAATATACATTTTTTTATTTACAGAAATACAAAAGATCTATTCCACTGCTCTTGAAAAGATATAACCACATAATAATGTGGCATATGATACAGGCAAAATGCTAAGACCTTAATCCTACTCTATTTTGAGACGTTAATGGGGCAAAAACTAACGTAAGTCCTGCTTAGAGTAGACCTATTGAAATGAATGAGACTTAAATTCCATTCATTTCAATGGGTTTACTCAAAGTAGAATTTAACCCAGGGACTCCAGCTACCTTAGGCATTTTGTAATTTCCCCTCAAACAACCAGCAATGAAACAGGAGGTTTCTCACCTGAAGATTCTCCACAGTCAGGGGAGCTTCATATTTTAAGTTCAGTATACCTGCAAGTAATCTCAAATCATCAATAGGCTGGTCAGATTAAATATATAGAAAAAATGTTAATTCTGGCATTGAATAAGAGTATGTAGGATAGATGCGTAAGAGAAGTAGGAGAGGCATGAAACAGAATGCATAAAGTTAATTCAGAAGTGTACTTAGCAAGGCATCTCCACAATCTACCTCTGTTCTGCCATACATGAAGGGTTGTATCCAATATTAGTCCTACTTAGAGTAGGCCAATTGAAACGAATGGGACTTAAGTCTCATTCATTTTAATAGGTCTATTCTAAATAGGACTAACATTGGATACAACTCAAAGGAAAGAGATCACAAGGGAAAGACATATGTCCTTCCTATCTCCATTCTATTTGCTTGGCATTAATATGCCAAACTGTTCTTCCAAAAGCTGAACAACCAGCTTATATCACAGTATCGCTGCCTAATGCATAAAACGTGTATCACAACATGTCCATTTCTCCTCCCACTGGACTGTAAGAAAGAGGGAAGCACAAACATATCACCAACTTATACAATTGTTGTGATTATAAGTCCTAGTGGCCAAGAACTGACAATTACATTAGTCATATAAAGACCAACTAAAGAACAACCTTTGGGAATACATACTGATACATGCTACTCAATATTAAAATCAAATTACTATGCCATTGCCAGCATAGCCAATGGTGAGAGATGCTGGGAGTTGTTTTCTAGGGCACAAGTTGTCCAATCCTGCTTTAGTATCAGATGGTTATAAAACTTATTCAGGAAGACTGCTAAAATTCTAAACATTTGTTTGTCCCCAGAAAATAGCTCTTCTTTAGACCACAATTTTAAAAGCAGATTTTAAAACCGAACTATTCTATACATTCCTCTTGTAATATCTTATTCCAAATCAGACACGAATGTCCCCATAGGTGTCCATCTCACTCAGTTCTATAGAAACACTACTTAAGTTACTCACAACATCACAGAAAAGGCAGACACATACTACACTTTACTGATGCAACTAGCAACAGATATTTGAAAGTCTCTACAGCAAATACATATTACTGTATTCACACAGTCCAGTTCAGATATGTACCTTGATCCCAAATGCTACTAAATAAAAGAAATAGATTTTCCTATAAAACAGAACTTTATGAATGGGTATCTGACCATTCTTTTTGAAGACAAGACTGAATTCACACACAATGAACAACTCACAGTTTATTAGCCGTGGGTTGTTTGGCAGGAGTGACCACCGAGCTGGCTCCTGACCGCTCATTTCCATTTTGCTAAACAACTCGGGGACACCTCGCTCCTGGGATGTTGTCGTGATGTGCAAACCTGGAACTCTGGGTTGTTGAGGGAAAAGTAACTCAAACTTTTAACCAAACAACATGCCATGGTTGAAAGTGCACTGATGAACATGTTGTTGTTTTGCTATTATGAACTTGCCATACCCAATATCAGGTTTCTATAGCATTACAGAATGCCTTAGATTTTTTTTTTAAAAAAAATTGCTAGGATGAAACATGTGCAGTACAATGCGCCAAAGGAAAAAAAATCAATGAATTATATCACAAAGAAGCTTTGAGAAATATTTGATCATTCCATCAATTGAATCATACAGCTTGAAACACCAACTTCTAGGCAAAGTTTCAAAAACTGAAACCTACCTCATAAGTAGTAACTCATTGCAATTCAAATAAATCATGCAATTCAAATAAATATTGGTAGATCACATTTTAATTCTTTAAAATAAAAGCATCATATGTACAGTACTCAGATTCTGCAAGACAAAATTAAAAGCCTGGAAATGTAATTCTAGGAGGCTGTCTTCAAAAAAATATTTTATCCTTTAGGCTCTAAACCCACCAAGTTTAGAGATTTAAGAATGTACAAAATATCCTTCTACCACCTGCTTATCCAGCAATGGCTTTCCAAAGTTTATGATGTGAACTGCAGTCTAAAAGAAATCCTGTATTTAAGAATACTCAAAATAAATTTCAGATTGCAACACCTAATATCTGCACCATATTTGCTTTATCATCTAACACAAAATTATGTGAAATACTCAGCATAAAGGCAAGTAAAGCTGAAAGTGATTTAAATATATTAGCATATAATTATTGCAGCCACAAGTAAAATTTCAGGGGGGGTGTTCTATCCATTAAAAAAAAAAGGAGTTAAAACCATTTTAGATATTGCCGCTTTCAAGACATCAGAAGAGCTTTGGTTACAATAGATTTTATACATTTGGAAAGCATATGTGCATCTTGACTGCTACTAGGTAGTTAAAGTCTCCAGGACAGCAGTCTCTCAAGCCACAGTAAGACATATAGAAGGAAACCAATTTAGTTTCAAAAATATTTTTGGTCTCATGGCAGTTTTGACCCTTACTGAACATATTTACATACACAGGAAGGCAATTGGCCAATAGGGACCCGAGCCTTACTACTGCGTGTCCAGATGAGAAGCATTACAACAGTCCATCATATTTTAGACCGCTTCTTTTATAGAGAGTGAATATAGTACTCCCCGTCATTTGATTTCACTGCATTTTATAACAGCATTCTGGCCAATACAAAGAGCAACACATTCACATATTTCTCTGCCCCCTCCCTCTCTTCGCTGAAATTCACAAGACTTGTATGCATTTATTCCGTACTAATGAAGCGAAGTTAAATACCATCACCTGTTTTTGTATTCACAATCGGTAAAGCAGATTAAAATTTCCACTTCACACTCAAGCATGCATTGAATCCGTGAGGGAGAGGGGCACCCACGCTTCTAACCCCTCCTTAGTCACAAAGTGGGGTGGGGGTGGGGTTCGCGGTGGTAACAAGTTCGCGTCGCCGGGGAATAAGGCGGTCACGCTTTAAACAAGCATTTAAGCGACCCTGAGAAGCATGTGATAGGAGATGAAACCTGGATAGATGGAAGGAGTAGGAGCGAGGAAGGATTGCCAGATTTTAAACGGTCCCTTTATTGCAGGAGGATATAGATGTACAGAATAGAAAGGAGGAAAAACTCAAAACAGAGGAATGGCGAGTAACCAACCTCATCTACAATCTCTTTCAGGAGGATTTAAAAAGTAGCCTCTTGGCCGCAGCCTCGCTTTCTCTCTCTCTCTTTCCAGAGACCACGACTTCAGTATCTTATTGCAGGGGCGAGGGGGTGGAGAGAGAAAATAAACAGAAGCACCTACATGCCCCAACCTGAGGCCGTGGTAGGGGGCAGGCGGAAGAGGAGACAAGCCACTGATACCGACCCACTCGTCTTTCCTCTCCTCGTTAGCCTCACACAGGAGACTGCAGGCATGATAGGTGGGAGGCTTCCTCCTCTCCCTCCTCCCCCCCGTGGAATTATTTATTATTGAGGGGAATTCTTTCTTGCTTTCTCCCTCACTTTGCCGAGCGGGAAGAAGAGGGAATATGGAAAATTGCAAGGGGAAGCGGTGACGGCGGGAAGGAGGATTGGGGGGGGGGGGGGACTGCGGTGATTGTGGGGCCGCAGCAGGGCACTCACCGTCTCTCTCCGCTCTTGCAGCAATAACTAGCCCCGTCCGCCTCCTTTTCACATCTTCATACAGCCGCCGCGCGCCGCTCTGCCCCTCCCCTTTCTGTGTCTGTTGGGCTCGTGCCAACCGGGTCCGTTTGGGTTTGAAGTTCGGACGCTTTCTTTCAATGGCCCCACTCGCGGGCAGGCGCTTGTGAGAATTCGGTGGGGGAGGCGGGGGGGGAGGGTGGAAAGAAGAGAGAAAACGCGGACCTTCCCCCGCACAAAGCTTCACAATAGACACAGAGCGGCGCGCGCGCGCGTGTGTGTATGTGTGAGTGTGCCGAAGGCGGGGCTTCTCCTTCGGCTCCAGGACTCTTTCCTGGAACGGGGGTGGTGAGGTTGGTAAAAGGGGAGGAGGGCGGAGGTGCCGTTCACGTAACCACCTGACCGGCGTCCCTTACATCTCTCTTGACACACATTATAAAGGAGTCGGGAGACTCTCTCCACACCATCTTCCACAGCTTCCCTCTTCCCCCCACCGCACGGCGTCGGGTGGTACAGGCTAGTTTTGTTCTTCGCAGCGGTGAGAGCAATGGAGGTGGCGCCAGAACTATTGCGGCGTTTACTCAAGCCGGCTTCTCGCAGCCAATCGGAATGAGAGGAGGTGGAGTTGGGACTGTTCTGAAGAGACGAGAGTGGTGGATGCCGCCGCGAAATGTATTTATTTCTTATACCAATTCAATATCAGTCCTACTTTGAAAGGGCAAATACTTTGTACGGGTATTTCGTACATTCGTTAGTGTCTCCCTCCATTTTCCTTTTGAGAAATGCTTGCTTAGAAAAGAAAGGAGACGAAAAGCTCAAGAACCTGTAGATCAAGTGCCGCGGGCTCTGGAATAGTGTCACTAAAGTCCTGTTAAAGTTCATAGGATACACACATACACACACCTAATCTAGATCGCTAAAAAGAAGCTAGGCTGCAGTCCTACTACTTCATTTGGCAGCAAGACGTATCCAACACAATTCCGAGTAAACGCAAATAGGATTGAACTACAGGGTGTTGATTCTAAGTCGGTCTAAACTTGCTCTCTAGTAAGATAGTAAATGATTAAGTAGTTATTGAAATTAATAAGGTTTATTTCTGAGTAAACATGCGTCGGATTGGGCTATAATACACTTACCAGTGCAAAGTGTCTTATCCGCAGTAAGCGCTATTGACTTCACAACAACTGAACCTATTAAAATGAGTGACACCGAATGGCTATTGGTATCCATCCATTGGTTCTTCCTGAACGGAATGAATTAGTGCATTCCCATGGCCATTTGTCATTCGTTTTAGCATGTCTCGGGTTACATACACCAGTTCACATACACCAGTTTTGAGATTTGTTGCGGAAACGGCGGATGTTTCACTAGGTACCACGCCTCTACAGTTACTATACTGTGCAGAGTCTAGTTTCTTTAATAGTAGCGTAAAACTATTAAAGAAACGCATTGCAAGAGGACATGGGGTGCCTACTCGACTTTCCATGTTCCTTGTTGCAGTTCTGTCATACTGTCCTTGATAGTAACGTGGTAAACACATAGCAAGTTAAACAACGAACTGTTATAGCGTTTTAAAAACTATTGACAACGCAATACTATGCATGTTTAGTTCGGAAGTAAATCCCACGGAATTGAATGCGATTTACTCGGGAGTGGGGTGGGTAGTAGAAAACTGTTTCTCTTCAGCCGGTTTATAACAGCTCATAACGATTTTTCTTTTCTTTTGTACTTACAGCCCCTCTAGTACATGTTTACTCGGAAGTTAGCCCTACTAAATTCAAGAGAGCTTACTCTCAACTAAGTGTACATAGGATTACAGCCTTACATTGCTGTGCCCATTCCAGGGATCAAACAGTCCTAGGTTGGCTTGGGGGTCAGGTAGGCAGTTGCATGCTGGGATTTGTATACTTGTTGAAAGTCCTACAAAGTTTAATCTTAAAACCAACGAGAGAATGGATTATGTCTATCGTGGAGGCATTTCAATCGGCTCCTGAAAATAAATATAATATACGTTCAAGCATTTTTATTATATAAAATTAGTCAACCTAAACGAGCGAGTAAATTATTCGAAAGGGAAAGAAGCCGGTTTTACAGAGCTGCCAGGACGAGGCGGGCGCTCCTCGGGCCCCCTCCCGCCTGCTGGCGTCCCACTTCCGTTTTGCCAAGATGTCGGCCGCCATCGCTGCGCTCGCGTCGTACGGCGGCTCCGATTCAGACTCCGACTCGGGCTCGGAAGCTGAGGGCAGGCCCAGCCGTTCAGCGCAGGTTGCCAGCGGGGATGCGGTGCTGCACCTCGCCTCGTCTGCCGCTGCCCAGCAAGTGATGTTGCCGGTGGTGGACTCGGCACCCTCAGTGGCTGTGAAGGTAAGAAGAGCTGCGTGGACCCGACCGAGTTTCTTCTGGGAAGAGCGCTGCCTCTCCGCTCGCCTCTGGTCTGAGGGGAACTGTGTGCTTTGGTTTTGTCAACCGGGCGAAACGGGTAGTCTCTGCTGGGGCGTTCTCTCTCCCCAGGCCTGCGGTGTGGAGTTGTGAGAGTCTCAGCCTGCTAGTTGCCTTATAACTTCTACTCTCGGGAAGCCATTCTGTGGAAATGTCTGAATAGCGGGCGAGCGTTAGCGCCTATTTTTTTCTGGAAGGGTTCTTGTAACTTTTAGCTAGCGGCAGGCAGAAAGTCAACAGGTGAAGTTTCTCCCATCATGGCGTTGAGACGGGTTCGCCTGTTGAAAGGTTACCTGTCGTTTTAAAGGTGCAGAAGAACTGGAAAAGTGGAGGATGGGAAAGGAGGTAAATTCAGTCAGGGATGGGGATCGCCGAGGCTCAAAATATGTGGAGTAACTTTTGGCTGAAGTGGAATAATCAAGATGCCCCTTTGAAACCTTTCTGACATCATCATTAGTAAATGATTTCAAAAGGTTGGGCAAACACCTTTGCACTTGGAGGTAAGTTAGATTTCAAAATTTGGCTTGGAACAATTGTGCTGTTTTGTTTCTGTGACTTCATCACCTCTAAAAGTTTGAGAGAGAAACTACTATTGGGGTATGGTGTCTAGTAACTGTGGCCCAGAGAGCTGGTGTGGTGTAGTGGCTAGAGTGTTGGACAGTGAGTGGGAGATCTGGGTTTTAATCCCCGCTTGGCCACTGAAGCTCACTAGATGACTTTGGACCAGTCACAGATGCTCAGCCCAACCTACCTCACAGGATTGTTGTGAGGATAAAATTGAGAGGCCACCTTGGGTTCCTTGGAGGGGAAAAAATGGGATAAAAGTGCAATAAATACTGGAGCTGACTTGGAAAGGACACATTATTTGTACTTTTTCTTGATTGGGTCCCAAGCTAATAGTTGTTTTGCTTGGTTTTAAGAAATAAAACTGCTTCTTGTGGTATCCTGGTTTAACCAGAGCCCGATGTTGGGTTTGGTTCAGCTCTTTCTACTTAAGGGGAGTTTAATCACTTCTGTACAGCATTTCTCCCACCCGACCAAAATCCATTCAGCCTCCCTTTCTCCTATCTCCATACTACTGTATGTGGTGAGCAGCAGAAACTTTTAGCCTGTTTTCTTGTGCTGTAGTAGCCTTCCCTGACCTGATTCTTTCCAGGTATGTTGGACTGCAACTTCCCACAATCCCCAGCTGGCTGCTCAACACATCCTGAAGACACCAGGAAAGCTGTGCTGCAGCAAGACAAGGCATCTTTGAGTGCCTTCTAACTATTTTACTCTAATTATACCAATCTGCTGTTTTAGATGATTAAATACCCCATTAAAATATTCTGAAGTGTTCAATTATGAATGGCTGCTGACTGAGATTCATGGGATATTATTTCAACTCAATCTTTGTCCAGGAACAACTTCAGGGCTTTTGAGGAGCAGGTAAATAGATATTCTCTGTTTGTTATACTATTTAGGATTGTTTTTTCCTGTTAGAGCATAGGAAATAATATTGAAATAGCCGTAGTGCAGTGTTTGTTGAGAAGGGCAAGGATAGGATGTGCAATAAAGTTAAGTACATTGCAGGGCCTGTATTGATAATCTGCTCTCTCTATCCCCTTGTGAGAAACAGGCAGTTCCTCACACATATCCCTCTCCTCCCCAGTAGCTATGCTTTTTCTTGCCTGTCTTCCTTAGCAGCTCTCAAGCAGTTCTACTAGTGTAAGAACAGAAGGAAGGAAACCCAACTGTTTCCTGGCTTCCCTTGCTCAGCCATGGCTGTGCTTTCCCTCTGGGATTCAACAGTCACTGCTTTTGAGGGAAGTTGGCAATCTTAGCAGAGCTAGAAGCAGGCCTGGAGAACCAGTTGCCCAAACTTACCCTTGTACATAGCCCACCATCTATCTACATAATACATATTTGTCATTCCTCAGTATGTCTGTGACACATCGGAGTCTTATATCTATGCATAGGTAATTACTACTGAAATTATGAGGGTGTTTTTGGTTGTGGGGAATAAGGGCTGCTTTTATTCTCTTCGGCTTGGTTATCTCTTTCCCTGCCCTTGCCTTCACTGTAGTCTGCCCACTGTTCCAGCTCCTTCTAGCATGCCAAACACTTTGATGTTACTTTGGTGATATCTTTTCTTCCAGCATTCAGCCATTTGGTAGTAGCTGTGGTCTTACATAGTCATAATAGTTTATCTTTTAGAAGTGTGCTGTGCAATTTCATTACCAAAATGCAGTGTACAGCCAAGAATTGCACATAGGCAGTTCAATCCTATACTACCTAAGTGTTAATTCGTATAATGGGCGATGAGTGCTGTCATGCCTCCGTCTTCAGTCCTCATATTTACTTCCTTCTCTTTGTTTCTGTACTTTTTGCACCATGGTTTATTTACCCTTCACTGCTCCTTGGATAAATATGTGGCTGATGTGCCACCCACATATCCCAAGCCACCAAAAAGTCCATATGACCACAGAAAATGGCTACAGCAGCAAGAGTGTCACTAGAAGTAGCAGTTGCTCTTGCCTGCGGACTCTATAGTCACTGCTATTTATTTATTTATTTATTTATTCATTCTCTGAAATGACACTGAAAACTCACAGGGATGCCATCACACACAAGAGCATAAGTGCCATGCTGTATCCATCTAATCCAGCACTCTGTTCGCACAGTGGCCAGCCAGATGTTGGCCAGGGACCTACAAAGCAGGACACGGTGCAACTCATGTTCCCCAGCAACTGGTGCATATAGGCTTATGCCTCAGATACTGGAGGTAGCACATAGCCATTGATAGCCTTCTCCAGAAATTTATCCACCCCACCCCCTGTTAAAACCATCCAAATTGGTGGCCATTACCGCATCTTGTGGTGGTGAATTCCATAGTTTAACTATGTGCTGTGTAAAGAGGTTCTTCCTTTTATCTGTCCTGAATCTCCCACCAGTCAGCTTCATGGGATGACCCCGGGTTCTAGTATTATGGGAGAAGGAGAAAAATGTCTCCCTATTTACATGTTAGACTGTTAGAGCAGTACGACAATGGAATCAGTTACCTAGGGAGGTTGTGGGCTCTCCCACACTAGAGGCATTCAAGAGGCAGCTGGACAACCATCTGTCAGGCATGCTTTAAGGTGGATTCCTGCATTGATCAGGGGGTTGGACTCGATGGCCTTGTAGGCCCCTTCCAACTCTGCTATTCTATGATTCTACATTCTCCACACCATGCATAATTTTGTACACCTCCATCCTGTCTCCCCTTAGCCTCCTTTTTCCCCAAGCTAAACAATCCCAGCTGTTGTAACTTTTATTTAAAGTTATTTTAACTTTTGTAATTTATATTTATATGTTTTGATTGTACATGTTTTAATCTTGTAAACCGCCTTGAGTCCCAGTACTGGGAAAAAGGCGGGATATAAATATAATAATAATAGTAACCTTCCCTCATTGATCATTTTAGTTGCTCTTTTCTGTATTTTTTCCAGCTCTATAATATCTTTCTTTAGGTGTGGTGACCAGAACTGCACACAGTATTCTACGTGTGGTTGCACTGTAGATTTGTATAAAGGCAATATGATACTGGCACACGACATGGAAAACACTGTGGATGCACACTAACCGTTTAGCAGAAGATGGTTAGTGGGCATGGGTACTTAACCCACCATTGTGAGGGAATTATTACGACACACTAACATACTGCAGATCGCATTTTTGAGCGATCCATGATGGGTTAGCGTGTCGTCTGAACAGGCCCTTTTTTTTGCTGAATTCCATGGTTTTACACTCTAGGGCCTTTTTCTTGAGAAAGAAACCATGGAATACCCACACTATGGGCTATAGTGGCAAAAGATGCTCTAGCCATCTGTGCTCTGTGGTTTCTATTTCAATAATCTGTGACAAAAACCAGAAGTAAGGAAGACAAGAATGGCACCCTCTCCTCTTAACTGCCCAGGTAGGAGGAATTGTGGGAGGAGAGCAGGTTTGACCTTTAAAAAAGGTAAAGGGGGGACTCTAGTGTAAGAAAGTGTAAGAGAGACAGGCCCTAATCACACAATCAAGGGGTGAAGAATAGGGGAACTATGGAGTGAGGAGGGATGGGAAAACCACAATGTATGCGTCCCTCACTTGACCGGCAACCACACATCACCCTGTGGTTACTTACCCCTCTGTGCTCCATAGGTAAATTCCTGTCCTCCAGCCACAGCTTATCCCAACAGCCAACACGGCAGGAATTACATCGTACTGGCGGCTCCATCCGTCGCTATGCAGCCATAACCATGGAGTCCAGCTACGCTGCTTAGAGCATTGCTGAAAATTCCAGCCACTCCAGGTGCCCACCACAGTGGATACTTTTTCCACAGGGTGGCTGGATTTAACAAAGATGCTCACACATCCCACAGCGTGCTAAGCCACCATGGATTGTTCTCTGACACAATCCACAGTGGCTTAGTGTTGCGTCTGAACCCAGCCACAGTGAATGAGAGTAGAAGTGTGTGCCTGAGACTGCAAGTTGGGAGAAAAGCTGTGTGTGTGTGTGTGAGAGAGAGAGAGAACAACAACTTAGGCCCTGTCCGCTGCCGGCATGTGGCCCCTGACACACCACCCACTGCCACATGAAGGCCTTGGGGGCAAAGGTTTGCTTACCCCTTTCATAGAGGTTGGTTGCCTTAGATCTGTGTTGTACTGGTGACATGCTCTTCAGTATTGTCTGGAAGGCCATGTTCCACTTATGTTTCTTTTAACCAAAAAAGAAAAAAAGAAAGATACAGTAGTATTCAGATCAGGGCTTTCTTGATTGATCATTACTGTTGTTTATCAGTCTTCCTAAGTAGGCCTCTCATACATCTCATTGCTTAATTATAGACAAGCTGTATTCAGGTGTTTTAACTGATATAGTGTTGATGATCTTTCTGCTGTTGCTTGATGTCTGTCTTTTAGTTTTAAGCATTTTGATATTTATGATTAAAACGCAGCATGTCTTATTGATATTAATATTAATATTTTGCAGTGAGTGCTCTTTTGTAGTTTATTATTATATTATATGTTTATATTGTAAACTGTCCTGCTTTTACAGCTGTGTTCTTAATAAGAAAGTACAAATTGGCATAATTTTTTTAGGAAATGGGCAGTCCTCAGATTTACATTTGCTTTCAAATCATGTGAGAACGTAATGGCTAAAAAATAATTTGCAATGATTAATTTATGGTAAGGGAGATTTATTATGAGCAGTGATCCAGTTCTTTAGGTTGTATGATCCTAATTAATACAAGTTTGTCTTAACCTTTATTAATATACTTCATCATTATAATATATAGGGAAGAACACTTCTCATTTTAAGATTGATTAGAACCATAAAAGTAGCTAATGGAAAGTGGTGCAGAATAAATCTGTTCTGTTGTACAGTATTGAAGGAAATATGATGTGGTAATTATGTTTCTCAAGATTGTGTCTGTTTTCTTTGGTTGGCTTGTTTACTTTTAATGTGGTTTAAAAGTATGTAAGGTTCTTTCTGTACTCATAGTTGTCAATAGATAGGAGTTCGTTTCTACAAAGGCACAATATCTGGAATTGTTTGGAAATGTAGACTAAGACCCTGTTCACACATGTGAGGGTGGTTACAGTAACTATGGAGAGGTGCAACGGAACCACTGCAAGCAGGCACACCGCACGACTTGGAACCACGTGGTGTGACATAGTTCTGCTATCCACCCCACCCCTCTATAGTTACTGGACATACCTCTGCATGGTTTGACCATGCATACTGGCATCCTCCGCAGCATGAAGGGGCTCCCAGCAGTTGTTCTGTTGCAAAAAACTGAAAAATGGCCATGTGGCCATAGAGAACGTCTGCAGCAATTAGATCATCACTGGAAGTGGTGGTTGCTCTTGCCAGCATGCTCTTGTCACCACCATTTTTTCCCACCAGAATGATGGAAAATATCCACAGATTTCTCTTCAAATGACACAGAAACCACCATGAAAGCCCACTAATCTCACTGCAGCATGTGAGTAGCAGGCATAGCCACTGTGGGGAGTGGAGAATTCCTGCCATACAATGTGCTAAGATACCATGGATTATGTTTTTGAGCTATCCATGGTGGCTTAGTGTGACGTCTGAACAGGCCCTAAGGCTGCAATTTTATACACACTTACCTAGAGGTAAGCCCCATTGAACTCAATGGGGCTTATTTCTGAGTAGACATTTATAGGATTGCACTATAAGAACTTCATAGCCTAACTCTATGGCTGGGTTCACACATAATTCTAACCCACCATGGGTTGCATCTGGGAGCGTCCCACAATGAATTAGCATGTCACGTGAGGGGCATTTCCCACTGCCCACTATCAGTAAACTACCCACCCTCTACAGTGAGGGGCCTGTGGCTTTATCATGTTGTGTGGCAGTACCTCCATGGAGAAATCTCAGCGACCACTGAGATGGCCACCTAGAGCATCTGGAACTTCTGGTGACAGCCAGCATGGGAGATCTTTATGATAGAGATCACCTAGTGTCAGCTATAACAACTGGCATGACCCTTTTCACACTGTAGTGGCTGCCAGGATGCACGGTCGTAGCGGGAGGTTGAGAAGTGAACCATGCTGTGGGGGTGGATAAGAGAACCACACTGCTATGGGTGGTTATGCGGTTGTGTGGGGGGTGTAGTGTGGTTCCCATACCCCTTTCTGCACCATAGTTTCCCTCCCCACCCTCCTTCTGTGATCATGTGAATAGGGCCTATGTTAATTATGGATTTAGTAGTGTATGGTCCTCTAAAATGTTTGGTGAATTGGGCAATGGTATGTCTGCACCAGGCCTACATGAACACAAAAGCATCTTAAGAGATGCATATAAGAGTTTTTACGAGACTTTAGCTAATGCATATCTTTTAATAATTAAACCATGTTGGATGGTGTCATATTTTTTTTTAAAATATAATTTTATTTTTCTACAATACTTAAACATACACATTACATCCTTACATAAAGAAAAACAACAACAACATACTACATAATATTGAAACATTGAATACATAATATCTTATCTAAATACATAATCAAAATTAACGTCAATTATCTATTGTGTCGTTCGAACCCAGTCAATAGTATAGGTACCACTATGGAGAAAGCCTGTGCCTTTTCAGTCCTCACATCCGTAAAGGGTGTTGAACACAGATAGGGCCTTCTCTCGTAGATGTAAAACCTGGGGAGGTACATATGTAAAAGGTACACAAAACCTTTTCAAGGTGCACAGAATCTAGACCAGACTTCCTTAACCTGATGCTCTCCAGATGTTTTGGATACAACTCTCATAATCCCTAACGATTGACTATGTTGGCTGGGGTTGTTGAGAGTTGTAGTCCAAAAAAATATGGCGGGCACTATGTTGAGGAAGGCTGACCTAGACCATTTATAGCTTTAACGGTCACCACCAGCTCTTCGAAATAGGCCTGGAAGAAAAGAGGCAAACACTGCAAGTGTGCTAGGTTAGGAGTAATATGCTCCCAGTGACAAACTGCATAATTATGCACTTGCTACAGCTTCTGAAACACCTTTAAAGGCAGCCCCATGTAGGACTGTTTCCCATGCAGTTGTTTTCTCTTGACTAAAACCTGAACAATGCCTTCAAGATTAGGAGTTGTATTTATTTTTGAGACTTATATGTAATTTAAAGAAGACAAATCCAATAGACTGCTTCATTCATTTGTTTTTGTTACTATTGAATTAAGCTGCTACAATATATTCTGAATTATTTTGTCAGCCTGTTTGGTGTGTTGTTGTTGTTAGTTTTTAAAAATGAATGACCAGTTAATGTATAATACAAAAATGGGTAGAATTTGAACAGCAAGGAACTGAAGCATATGCAAACGCAATCCTTAATATGATAAGTCCTAGGAGGTGTTATCCTAGTTACATGTTAGTCATACACTGCTATTTAAGGGGGGGGGGAGCTTATAAACTATAATATACTGGCAGACTTCCAAGTTTGTGCTGATTTTCTTGGATTTTTAAAAAGTCTATTGCCAAGTGCCAAACAAGCTGTTCAAAATTTTACAATGTATTGTACCAGAATCATATATGGTGATGTGGCCATCTTTTGGTATGGTCTTTCATATTTCACCTTTTCCCGTGCAATATCAAAGGGGTTGAAACAGAAAAGTTCTGAACATATTTTTTACTGAGAAAATCCAGATATACTTGTTGAAGCAAGATTATCAGGAAATCATTTGGACAAAAAATGATTTGCTTGATGAAAATGTTGAATGCAGGGTCCTTGTAAGTGAAAGCAGAATTAATACAGCTTGTGCTTTAATTCAAAGGCTGCAAGAGAGAATAGTGAACCCATGGTTTTGAAATTATTCAGAAGTTGAACTAACAATACAATAGAACCAGAATAGCTATGATTATCCTCATGAGGATTGTTCATGTCAGTGCCTGTTCTCCATTGCATGCTACTAGATGAATAAAATACTTCTAACAGGAAAGAGGAAGGAGATAAAATAATGGATTTATGACATTTCAGGAAGAATAGACCTTTGTATGTTTAACTAATTAAATATGAAGATGCTTGCTACTTACAAAGCTACATCAGTTACTGACAACGGGAATAGTTGCATAGTAGTTATTTCATTAATTGCATAAACTATCCTTACTATTCTGCAAGACAATGTATTTCATCTAATAGAATCTTTGAGCCATCAAAATAAATTTTCATATATTTTAGGGAAGTAGTCTAGAATTGATTAAGAGCATTGAAATTTGTAGTGGTGGGTGGTGTCAGATTCCATCATAATGTGAAGAATAGCATGTCAGATAATTGTGCTGCTCTTTGTACAATTTTATGTGGCCTGGTGAATAGATTAATTTCTGTTTGTATAACTTTCCAGTTTAAGAGCGGGGATGTGGAGTGAAGGTTTGTGAATATCCCAGTAGCTGTTGTCATTTTAGATTAATGAATTGGGAAGGTCTTGCTTTGAAAAGAATGGGGTCAGACAGTGAGTCTACAACACTATTGAAGCACAAACCATGGAATGTTGTGTGTACATTATTTTTAATAGGCAAAGCTACTGAGACACACTTATCGTTTTGGATTGCAAGTCCCAGATTAGATGGTGTATTATGCAAAGTAGCTCACTGAATTGCTGATGTCTCCTATCCCTTGTAATCCTTTTATTAAAGGATCAAGGCAGGGCACACATTTGAACTCTGCTTTTTTAAACAGTAGGAGTAAACTGAAGAATATAGGCAGCTTTCCTTACCCATACAGTATTCTAAACGTTCTTATAAACAAGAGGCTGTCCCTATCCATTCTCAGCTGTAGAGAATGCTTGTTTTCAAACATTTGTAAGGCTTCAGGTTTGTAAGCAAATTCTTTATCAGATTGTTATTAAATTAGTAGGAGCGGTCCTTTGGACACTACTTGTTTCAGCTACAGTTTTCAATAAATATAGAATGTGTGATTATCTGTGTTTAAAAAGTAACAATTGACTCCTATAATTAAAGAGACATGTACTGTACAAAAGATATTGACCTACATTTAGAACTATGGAGTACCTGTCTTTGCATAGGGCTAAACACAATGTTTAAATATGGTTTATTTTCCTTAACTGTGTTGTGTTTAGTTTATTTATTATTTATTTACATTATTTATATGCCACTTAATTATCTAACACAGATTCCAGAGCGGTGAACATAGGTAACATAGGTGTTCATTCTCAATACCTAAATCATGATTAATCATTGTCTGATTGACTGTCTTTCCCTGTGGTTGGCTAAAGTAGTAGAAATTATGCAAGCTAAAGAAATGCAATGTGAATTTACGTAATACATAGATAGTTGGTGGAATTCAGCTTTCCTTGGTGCAGAATCTTGATTAGTTTAGCTCTGAGAACATATAACCCTCAAAGGAAACTTTATCAATTGGTAACAAAGTAGTCTTGTTGCTTTGTGAATGGGAAAGTAACTCTTTGTCGAAGGTCCATTTGGCTTTTGGAGGAGCTTACTGATGCTGGAGGGATTGTGCAATCAGTGGTGTAGCAATGGTAATAACTAGAGGAGTTATCTATATAAGTCCAGAGGAGTTATCTATATTAATGAAATGTCATTGTTAATATCCCTTTGGTCGCAGGCATTCATCTCTGTACATTCCTTGCTTATTCCAAATTGGGCTAGCTTAAAAGCTTGTCCAGGGTAGGGATGGATGGACTCTAACTTGTCTGATGCTCATCCTGCCATCTGCCCTCACTTGCGGAACAGTGCAAGCTTCTTTGAGGCTCGGCGAGCATCCAATGATGTTGTGGGTCCATCTGCCCTCACCCGGATCCTCCAGTGTACACAACGATGGAGGCTCCAGAAATTGCGAATTTCCCTCATTGTATATATAGTAACTGAAGGCCCTATTTATGTAAGATTAAAGGTGTGAACAGCCACCATTTACGCAATGAGGGAAATATGCAATTTCTGGAACCTCCCTTGTGCACAGCCACAGACAGCAAGCTGGGTCCAGGGGAAGGACGCGGGGGGAGTCTGTTAGATTCCTGGATCCAGTCAGGCACCCGCAACATCCCTAGTCTAGATGACCAGCTTTTAAAAGACTAAGGAACTAAACAGTAGCTGGGGGAAGCTATGTTGCCCCCAAAGGTAGAAAGTAGTAGGGATAAATACTACTCCTGACATGCAAAAAATTTTTTTTAAAAAATCCTCCATCTGAAAATAGCATAAGATTTCTCTTAATGTTTTATTTAGCCAAGTTTTCAAACATTTTCTTGGAACCAATTTCATATATGTTATGTTACTGTTCATATAATGTTTGTCCACAGGAAACATTCTTAGTGTAAGCACATCACATCAAAAAGAAATATAGTAATTAGTACTTACTGTCTTAGAGCTAAAAGCAGAATATGGAATTTAAAGCTGCAAATTTTTCAACTTCTCTAATTAGCTTAATATCTAAGATGTAACATCAGAGGAGTATTTCCATTAAAATTCTTTTGAATTTTCCAGGAAGATGTGGAAACGGGACTTCACCTTGATCCAACTACCAAGGAAGTTCAATATAACCCAACCTATGACACAATGTTTGCACCTGAGGTAAGCAAACTGATTTTTTGAAAAATAAATAAATGAATCTTGGTATAGTTTGAACAACATCAGCTAACATTAATACAATGAGACTTCTGGAATATCCTGGAATATCCTGTAAATACTTAAAACTTGCATGAAAGGGGTCTTTTAAAAAAATGACACCTATTGTATTTAAATATGAATTAAACTAAGTCTGCAATCCTACATATATTTATTTACCTGGCAATAAGTCCAATTTAACTCAACAGGCCTTATTTCTGAGTAGATAGAGGATTGCATTGTAAATTCTTCAAATAACTCCATAAATTGTGATCTGAGGTTCAGCAAACTAAAGTACTTGAATTATGGAACTGAAAATCCTTGCAATGATCAATAATTTGTATGTGCATGCACACACAAAGGGCAAGGCTGTGGATCTTTATAATAAAAATGATAATCTCAAATAATAATCAGTAGAATATTCTGGTGAACATCTAGGTATACATCAGACATAAATCATGGAACTGGTGCACTCAAAATATATCTCCAGGTCTGATCAGAATTCTCTGGATTATTTAATTTTTGGCCTGGGAAATAGTAGACAAGATAAATCAGAGAATCATACATTATACATAGTGTTACAATCTCATAGCCAGGGGTTATATTTCCATTTTTCTCTTGCATTTATGAAATTACACAGTTAGTGGGTATACTACAGACTGCCTTTTTACTTTCTTCCAATGAAATGTCAGATCTGTAAGCTTGAGGCCAAAGTATAATTCTGAGGGATTCATAGCTTAACCAACTGTAGACAGGGTTAATGTGCATCTCCATATCCCAAAGCGTACATAATATACAGACCACTGCCACCTTATGTTTACTAAAATTTTGAAGAACATTGAACTGGCTGCATGTAATATCTATGTATTATCCTTCTGCATGATTTTTGTCCTCATTTTGCAAAATTGCACAATTATAATGTGAATATACTCTTATTTTCTACATTAGCAATATTTAATGTCATATCAGCAGCATCTGAGAATAGAGAAAGTAGTATCACAGATCCTAAAAAGATAGAAGCTTTAAGGCAGATTGCCTAGTAAAAAAAAAGTTGAACGTTAATCTCTACTATACAAAACCTGTCAGATAAGTATTTCCCCGGCCTATAAAACATTTAATCTTAAAATTGAATATTCATTATGGAAAAACACCTCCGGGAACAAGCAACCAGTATAACTATACAATATAGTTAGATTTAATACAGGGAGCTGTCAAAACCTTAAAATTGGCGCTGTCCAAAGCTGAAAGTTATTTTTGTAAGCTTGAGGCAGCTTTCTAAGAATAGCCAATCAGTAATAGTGGTCTTCATTCCCTATGGTAAACCTAATCTGAAGCAAGAATATAGTAATTATAAAGTGCATGCAAATTTGCTTGTTTTTTAATTATAAAATTCAGTCACATGTTAGTTATATTAATATTGCTCATGAAGTTTCATCTCGTATTAAAAGTAAAAGAGAATAAGGGAATGCTTCAATAAACAAAAATACAAGATTGAGTTTCTGATGTCTCTTGAGAATTGGCAGGAGGAAACAATGCATGAACGAAATCTCATTAAGAATAGCAGTTCTGGCACAGCATTACTTTTCTGACAGTTGCTTATGGACTTTATTTAGTGCTGTTAACTTTAGTCTCTCTGGAGTTATACTGGTACATGTGGCTATCTCGTACCTATGCCAGTAGTTAATATATGAGGAGCATACTACTTTCATCAGATCAGTACCTTGGCAGTCTAGTGTCATATTGTTTCCCATGTGAATTCGCAGTCTTTGTGTCTCCCTTGACATTTTATGCAGCTTTAGGAGGACATATTAGATAAGTCCAGACTTGGAGACATTTCTAATTCTAAAACTACAATTAGTTAAAACTTTTAGTCAAAACTTTGAAATCTAATGGAAATATAGGGTTGGAACCAGAGTTGCCCAGGCTAGATTCTCTCACAGATGGACAGGGCAGCGGGGAGATGATTTTTGCTGATTACCCCTCTCCCTCAACATCCCTGAAAGCATGGTATAGACTATAGAGGATATGGGGACCTGTCCAAACATGGTTGGAGGTGACACTGGGGGCTGTTGGGATTTACAAAACCAACTTCAACCCAGATTTGAAGCTAACCAAAGTTAGCTTTAATTGTGGTGCAGATGTAATGTGATACTGTAGTTGACAGTAAGGAAGAGGGAGCATTTCTGGGCCTATGGTTCATTTCCAGTCTCTTAACCATGTTTAAGAGAATGGAAAACGTCTGCACCAGTCCATTGGTTTTTCTAGGTAAGCTTTCTTGGTGCTGCTTCCTTTGGACAAAAATGATTATTGTTGCACTATAGTCCATTAATATATTTCTGAGCCATCTGCAAATGTATCACTGTACACAGGAAATGCTGAAAGTAGAGCAAATTCTTCCTCGAAAGGAATTCTCTTTCAGTTGCAGATTATTTGGCAAATAGTTATCTAGCACATTGCTTCATACATGATGTGTTACTTACATAAGTGCAGGGGGAATGTTTATTATCATTCTGTGGGGAAAAATCACTCATGTCCATTTTGATGATTGTGCAGAAATTCAGAAACCATTACAAATTTCACTTTTGTAAGGTACATAAAGCGGTAAAGAACTAGCAGGGTTAGGCAACCTCTGGTCCTCTGGCCACTGGCAGACTAATGGAAGTTGGGAGTCCCAACAACATCTAGAAGACTACAGGTTCCTCTCCTCTAATCTAGAGTGGATCATATATGTGTGTGATAGTAGTTACAATGTTGGGCTAGAAGTGTTGACTCCCAGGTTCAAATACCACTTATTCATGAGGCTCACTGGGTAACCTTGGGCCAGTCACTTTTGCTGTCTAATGTACAATAAGGGGTTGTTCTGGGTAGGGGGAGATCTATGTTTGCTGCCCCGAACTCCTTGGAGGAAGGGTAGGATAAAAACGTAATAAATGCATGAAAACCTGTATCTGTTTAAGTGAAATGTTGTGTGAAAGGGCCTGTAATGACTATGCAATGGATATCTTTGTAATTATTATATTATTTTAATGCAGTTTGGGCCAGTGAATCCATTTAGGACTCAGCAGATGGCTGCACCCAGGAATATGCTTTCTGGATATACAGAACCAGCACATATTAATGATTTCATGTTTGAACAACAAAGAAGAACATTTGCAACCTATGGTAAGGTATACTTTTCTTTGCATTTCATCTTTCCTGTCTTCAGATCACTTCTTTTGTTTCTGGTTGACATGCTCTGATATAGTTCCTATTCCTTCAGTACCGTCAAATCTTCTGTGCCCCCATATTTGTCCTAAACATTAACTAGCAAGATTAGAAAAGGAATTGGATTAGGAGTATCATACTTACATGCCGGGCCATCAGTTTTTATGCGTGGGTGAGTACACAGTCAATTGCCACTTGGAGCCCTTGTTTTTTCAGTTAGAAGATCTAGAGACAGCACATGCCAAATACATATAACATCAATATGGTCAAAAAACACAAAAGTATGCAGCTTTAAATTACCATGTCTCCAGGTAGCTCTCATGTTTTGGTCACCCTTTTACTTGCTAAAGTTTTGCAGTGAGGATTTTAATGGCTTGAATTCCGGGAGGTGGAAGTTTATTCATAGAATCATAGAATAGCAGAGTTGGAAGGGGTCTATAAGGCCATCGAGTCCAACCCCCTGCTCAATGCAGGAATCCACCCTAAAGCATCCCTGACAGATGGTTGTCCAGCTGCCTCTTGAAGGCCTCTAGTGTGGGAGAGCCCACAACCTCCCTAGGTAACTGATTCCGTTGTCGTACTGCTCTAACAGTCAGGAAATTTTTCCTGATGCTGGCTTCCTTTAACTTGAGCCCGTTATTCCGTGTCCTGCACTCTGGGAGGATCGAGAAGAGATCCTGGCCCTCCTCTGTGTGACAACCTTTTAAGTATTTTAAGGGTGCTATCATGTCTCCCTTCAATCTTCTCTTCTCCAGGCTAAACATGCCCAGTTCTTTCAGTCTCTCTTCATAGGGCTTTGTTTCCAGACCCCTGATCATCCTGATTGCTCTCCTCTGAACACGCTCCAGCTTGTCTGCGTCCTTCTTGAATTGTGGAGCCCAGAACTGGACGCAATACTCTAGATGAGGCCTAACCAGGGCCGAATAGAGAGGAACCAGTACCTCACGTGATTTGGAAGCTAGACTTCTATTAATGCAGCCCAAAATAGCATTTGCCTTTCTTGCAGCCATATTGCACTGTTGGCTCATATTCAGCTTGTGATCTACAACAATTCCAAGATCCTTCTCGTTTGTAGTATTGCTGAGCCAAGTATCCCCCATCTTGTAACTGTGCAATTAGTTTCTATTTCCTAGATGTAGAACTTGGCATTTATCCCTATTAAATTTCATTCTGTTGTTTTCAGCCCAGCACTCCAGCCTATCAAGATCACTTTGAAGTTTGTTTCTGTCTTCCAGGGTATTAGCTATCCCACCCAATTTTGTGTCATCTGCAAATTTGATCAGCGTTCCCTGCACCTCCTCGTCCAAATCATTAATAAAAATGTTGAAGAGCACTGGGCCCACGACTGAGCCCTGCGGTACCCCACTCGTTGCCTCTCCCCAGTTTGAGAAGGTTCCATTGATAAGTACTCTTTGAGTCCGATTCTGTAGCCAACTGTGAATCCACCTAATAGTTGTTCCATCTAGCCCACTTTTAGCTAGTTTGTTAATCAGAATGTCATGTGGTACTTTGTCAAAAGCTTTGCTGAAGTCAAGATATATGACGTCCACAGCATTCCCACAGTCCACAAGGGAGGTTATCCTATCAAAAAATGAGATCAAATTAGTCTGACAGGATTTGTTCCTGACAAATCCATGTTGGCTTCTAGTAATCACTGCATTGATTTCAAGGTGTTTACAGACTGACTTCTTCATAATCTGCTCCAGAATTTTCCCAGGGATGGATGTCAGACTGACTGGTCTGTAGTTCCCAGGTTCCTCCTTTTTGCCCTTTTTGAAGATAGGGACAACGTTGGCCCTCCTCCAGTCATCCGGCACCTCACCCGTCTTCCATGATTTTGCAAAGATAATAGACAAAGGTTCTGAGAGTTCTTCCGCTAGCTCCTTCATTACTCTAGGATGCAGTTCGTCGGGCCCTGGAGATTTGAACTCATTCAAGGAAATTAGGTGTTCTTTGACCATTTTTTATCAATCTCAAACTGCAATCCTGCCCCCTCAACTTCTGCTTCACTTTTTCCAGGGGGGTCATAGACCCGCTTTTGGGAGAAGACTGAGGCAAGGTAGGAATTGCAATACGTCAGCATGCAATACTGCTAGCAAATGTATACAGCCTCACAACACAACTGAAGCATCCCTTATTTTTAATTGATTCATTCTAGATGTGTGTGAATGTTTCTGTTTATCTTAAACAAAGGTACTATACCTTATTTCTATCCAACATTCAGTATAACTTGAAAGTAATTGGGCTCAGGGTACAACTGAGATTGAACTATTATTCAGTGCATGCATCATTGCGGGACAAGTGTTGTGGCTCTTGTTTGCTTTGGTACAATAAATAAATAAGTAGTGAGCATAGGACATTTGTTCTGCCCAATTCTATTTCTTCAGGAGATGTTGCTTTGAGTCTTAGAACTATCAGTATGGTCCTTAGGTTATATAGGAGAAGAATTACCTGATCTATTCTAATTGTGAAGTATTATTAGTGAAAGTGAAGTAGAACTGTTGTTAATTCAAGTGGATAGATATAGCCTGAAGAGTGCTATACTTTTAGTTATATTTTCTCACCTTTGTATTATAATTTCATTCCTGACATCCATAAACACTTTCTTAAAACATGAAGCTTGCATATAAGAGTAGTTTGATGAAAGTCGCAATCATAGTATTTCATGTTTTAATAGCTCCTGAGTTTATTCTGTAGGTGTCCTGTGTAAGAAGGTCAGTGAATAGGATTTTCACATCAAGGGAACTAACAAACATAGGAACACCTTTTCTAGGAAGTACATCTTAACATTTTGGGAAAAGATTGATATCTGAAATGATTTTGTATCCATTTCGTGAGCCTTATTTTGCTGCTTAAGCAATTGTATATGGTAGGCAGTTAATTGATTACAGCAAGTAGAGGGGCCAAATGTCTGTAAGAGGTGCTCAAGTGGTACGGCCGCTTCTAAAAAAGCCCTCCCTGGACCTTAATAATTACAGACCGGTATCAAATCTTCCATTTTTGGGCAAGGTGATTGAGAGGGCAGTTGCCTTCCAACTCCAAGCAGTCTTGGATGATACAGATTTTCTAGACCCATTTCAAACCGGCTTTAGGGCAGGATATGGAGTTGAGACTGCTATGGTCGCCTTAGTGGATGATCTCCGCATGAGTATTAACAGGGGGAGTGTGTCCCTGCTGGTACTTTTGGACCTTTCAGCGGCTTTCGATATCATCGACCATGGTATCCTTCTGGAACGCCTGAGGGGTTTGGGAATTGGGGGCACTGTGCTTCATTGTTTCCGGTCCTACCTCTCAGGTAGATTCCAGATGGTGATGCTGGGGGATAGTTGCTCCTCAAAAAAGGAGCTGTTGTATGGCGTACCACAAGGTGCCGTCCTATCCCCAATGCTGTTTAACATCTACATGAAACCGCTGGGAGAGATCATCCGGAGGCATGGGGCAGGGTGCTGTTAGTATGCTGATGGCACTTAACTATATTTCTCTATGCCTTCAATAACAGCATCAGCTAAGGATAGTGTGTCTCCTCTGAATGAATGCTTGGAGGCGGTAATGGGCTGGATGAGGAAAAACAAACTGAAGCTGAATCCAGACAAAACAGAGGTGCTTGCTGTCAAGGGCTCTGACCTTGGTTTGGAGGTGTGTCAGCCAGTTCTGGATGGGGCTACACTCCCCCTGAAAGACTGTGTTCTCAGTTTGGGGTTGCTCCTGGATCCGTTGCTCCAAATGACAGCCCAGATAGATGCGACGGCCAGGAGTGCCTACTATCAGCTTCAGCTGATATGCCAGCTGCACCCCTTCTTAGAGTCAGAAGACTTAAAGACAGTAGTGCATGTGCTGATAACCTCAAGGCTTGACTTCTGCAATGCGCTTTACATAGGGCTGCCATTGTACCTAGTTCGGAAACTTCAACAAGTTCAAAATATGGCAGCCAGGTTAGTCACCAGTACATCTAGGGGTGAGCATATTACCCCAACATTAAAATCACTCCACTGGCTGCCAATTAGTTTCCAGGCGAAGTACAAAATGTTGGTCATTACCTTTAAAACCCTAAATGGTTTGGGTCCAGGTTACCTGCGGAATCGCCTTCTCCCATACAGTCCGCCCTGCACACTCAGATCCTCTGGGGTGAACTTTCTTCAGTCAGCTAAAACTAGACTGACATCAGTTTCCCAGAGGACATTTTCTTCTGTCGCCCCCAGATTGTGGAATGGCCTGCCGGAGGAGATTCGTAAAATTAACTCTCTGTGTGATTTTAAGGCAGCTTTAAAAACTAGCCTTTTCCGGCAGGCCTATCCAGATCAATGTTAAATCAAGAATTTTTAAAGATTTTTAAAGATGTATTGATTCCTGTTCTAATGTTGTTCCCTGCCTCAATCCAAAGGGAGAGGCAGGTAATAAATATATTATTATTATTATTATTATTATTATTATTATTATTATTATTATTATTATTAGCCAAGAAAACAGCAACATAGAAAATGAAGATATTGGCTCAGTTCAGACAACACATTTCTCAACGGTGATTTTAGAACTCCACAGTTGAGCAATGTGTTGTCTGGCGGGAAAAATCCACTGTGAAGTGGAGTTTTTTTGGGAAAATGCTCCACACTGAATATCCATGCTGTGCACAGGAGAGTTCCTGCACAACCATTGTGTTGCGTGTTATGTGGAGGACTCCGTGGAGTTTTCCAATGCATTGACTTTTCCAACTGGCTACAGAGTTCCCTGGCAAGAGCGGCAAAAGGAGCAAATGCTGCCCAAGGGGAGCCACTAGGATTTTGCAGCAATAGCTGATGGGATACCATCAGAAGGACCCGGGGAGGAAAGAAGGCAGAGGAACTGTCAATCAAACATCAAAATGGATTTTACTTAACTCCACAGTAGCCCACAGTCACACAGTGGTGGAGTTAGAACATGTTGTGAGGGGACGACCTCCTAAAAACTCAACCATCGAGTGGAGTTTTCACACTGCATTGACTAACGTGTTCTCTGAATTGAGACATTATCCTTTATTCTTTGGCAGAAGGGTAGAGCTCATGTTTTGCATGCAGAAGATTTAAGCCCCAGCACTTCCAGGAAGGGCAGGGAAATACTCCTGACTGAAACCCTGGGGACGTGTTGCCAATTAGAGTATTTTTTAATTTATTTTTTATTTTAGCATTTTTATCCCGCCCTTTAGCCAAAAAGGCTCTCAAGGCAGCTTACAAAAATCATTTCTTAAGACAGTCTCTGCCCATAGGCTTACAATCTAAAAAAAAAATGACACAAAAGGATGGGGGATTGGGAGGGGGAGGGACTGAACTAGATGGACTGATGGTTTGACTTGTTATAAGGCAAGCTTCCTATGTTCCTGACAAGTTCTGAAGGCAATTCTTTTTGAAGGGATATAAACTTCAGAAATAAAACAAAGCTCGTGGAATTTGCTTATTTCTAGCATCTATTCCAACGTGATGGCTGAAACGGTTGTAAATAATCATAGAGGGAATGGAATTGCAATTTGTGCAGAACGTTTATATCTTCAATCTGCATATACTGTTCTAAAACATGCTGAAACATATGCATCAACATCCATATATTTCTTTGGAAGAAATAACCTACCTTGCATATTGTCCTGGGGAAAAAACTTAATTTTGGTAGGGTTTATGGTTACTTTTTCCCAATTCTTGACAAGAATGCAGAGTGGGACAAAGCAAGGGATTTCTCCCTGCACACCCACAATAACAAAATTTTCCAAACACTTGTTTTTAGAGAGGGCATCTTGCCTGTCTCCAAGAATGCAAGCTTCTCTGCACAGGAATGCACCGTGCATAAAATGTTGCTAGCATAAGACAAAGGCATCATTGTTCAGTTACATCAGACTAATAAAATAAACTAGGATGTTGGCAGCAACAGACAGCAGGAACTAAAAAATGTAGTTCATCTAGATCCTAGGCTGTCTTCCAGACCCAGCTTTGTAGAGCACTATTATAGTGTAATAGCTGGTTTTAGCCCTGATGCTAACATAAAATATCATCAAATATAGTTGGAGAAGCAAAAGAGAGCAAAACCTCCATCTTTTCCTCATTCTTGTGGTTCATTATTTTTGAGCATGTACGCTATTTCTCAATCCAGAAAGCGCATCACAGCATGCTTTGAGATCATTCACACAGTTAGCACTTATTCTAACCTGTTGAAGGATGGTAATGCCCTCTTGTTATACTTGCTGTGTCAAAGCTGCTAAAGTCCTTTCTGTTTAGGAAGTCATTCAGTTGGTAAGATCTCTGCTGATAGGAGGTAGAGGAATGTCTTAATGTCAGAGACATTGTGGAAAAAGAGCAATACTTGGAAGCCAGGGGGAGAGCATTATTCTCTTTCCATAGTTTGCCCAATTATAGAACATTTCTCAGCTACCTGAATGACTGGAGCCAGTTTCATGCAGGCAGTGGGTTGTTCTACAGTGGGCTTGACGTTTGTTTGAATAGACCTCTGTAGTTTCATTTGGAAGGGAACCATTCAGCTGCCACTATCAGTGTCATGCTGTCTAGTGCTGCTGCAATGATTTCAAATTGCAATGGTAACATTTATAGACCAGATGTCACTGAAAAGAATTTTGTTTATTAGCAGCCACATGTATGTGTTGATCACATCACTTTTACTGTATTTTATGTCAAAGGAAAGTAACCCGCTTGTTTAGTCTTTTGTGTGTTTGAATTAAAGTTTTAGAGGACTTGCCCTTTGCTTGTATACCTCTCAAAGGCAATTTAATATTTGTGTCCTTGCTACAGCTGAGGAAGTTCTGTTATAGCATGGAAAGGGCACTGAAGTTCCCAAATGTGGACATAACTTAAAATACTAAATTCAGGATTCATCTTTAATTTTATTTAAGTCCACAATTCAATGGATGTGGTAGATGAACTGCAGCATTTCTTATTTATGTTGGAGCTGTTCATTTGCAATTGTTGGGGGGGTGGGAATTAAGTTGGAATTAATCACATAAAAAGAGGTCTGTTATGAAACAGGTTTTTCCCTTACAGCTGCATTTGGAAGTCTCTGTCAAAAAGAAAGATAGGAATCTCTTTCACATTCTCAGTATAAAGTAAGAATTGTTCAAAGTCCTTTTCATAAGGAAAAGATGCTGAACAAAATGCAGTTTGGCTATAGAAAACACAGCTCCTGCTGAAGATTAAATCTCACCCAGTGGCTCCATTCATGATCACTTGGTTTGAGCGAGCAACAGCTAAACAAATAGAGTCCCAGAGACAACATCAATACAGTGGGAGGACAAATAAGCTGCTGTATTGATTCTGACATACATCCAAATTAGCATTTCTGCCTTACTTAAAGAGGAACTCTGAAGTTGAATCCACTGGAAAATTGGCTCAGTTACACCATGCAAAGACCTTACATAGAGTAAATCTAAGTTCCATAATGCTCAGCTTACTTCTGCAGAATCCTCTTCGAATGAACCTTCACATAATCCCATGACATTGAAAAGCTGATTGTTGCAAAATAAAAGCCCACCTGCCCAGCTAGATTTTGGCAAAGATCTACAGGGAAGGGTCAGTTACACTATTATGCACTGTAGGTATGTTAAATTGGTGACTTTACTGTCTTTATTGAGTTATTATATTTGTACCGTGCCTTTTGACTTAGTCAATAAGGTTGTTCATCTCTCTTGCTTTGAGTCAGAGTACTATAAATTCAGGCTGTGAAACGAATTTATGAACAAGGAAACATTATCTTACATCAGCTATAGCAGATTCAAGAACAGTCTGCTAGTTTCAGCTTTACAACAAACAAACTGGGAATGCTGTTAAAACAAGTCACGCTTGCTGAAAGCAAAGTCAGATAGCATCCTCTAGCTGATAATCCAAGTGGAGATGGTCTGTGTCTAGTAGGTGACATTAATATACTGGCACCCAGTAATTGATTGTTTTGGTTTTCATAACTTATAGCTTGCCCCATCAAAATGAAAATATTATTAATATTATCAAAGCAATTGTAGGTTTGCCTTTGTTATGTGGATTAAGATAGCTTCACAGTATATTAGATAATACTGTTTGTATTTATACACTAGGATATAGGCGTTTCTATTTAGTGTTAGTAATTAGTGTTTGTTCCATGAAAATTCTCTTTATATCAAATATTTGATCCTTCTGTTATTTGAGAATGAAAAAAAAATCCAAAGAAGGTTTTATATAGAGATAACTGAAAGACTATCTTACAGCATATCTGTTAACAGTATATATTCAAGAGATTGCAGTACATTTGGCCTATCTCAGAATTCATTTCTGGTGACACTGTTTATTACTATTGTTAATCTTGTTAAAAAAATCTTTAATAATTTACATTTCAGCACTACTGTTGCATGTCTGGTGGTAAGAACCAGATTTTTGATCACTTGGAAAAAGTCCTGACTTGAGAGGCACAATGAAAATTGTATCTATATGTGTATACATAACATAGAAATGTAGATGAATACTACATTTTCATAAATGGACAACAACTGGCTAATCATGTATAATATGTGCATATTAATAGATTCTAACCTCACGAAGGCCTGAAAATACCAAGGCCGTGATAAATATATATATATATAGGCATTTAGAGATGAAACATATTCTCCCTTATGAGCCTGCCCGTGCTTTGAGATCTTCTGGAGAAGCCCTTCTTTCAGTCCCGCCATCTTCACAGGCACGCTTGGTGGGAACATGGGAGAGGGCCTTCTCGGTGGCTGCTCCAGTGCTCTGGAACTCTCTTCCCGAGGAAGCTAGGCTGGCTCCCCCCTTGATGGGCTTTCGGAAGCAGGCTAAAACTTTTTTGTTCCAGCAGGCCTTTAGAGAATAATCTGGCCTTCCATCTATGTTTTAATGTCTTATAATTTTGTTGTGTATTTTAAACGTTTATGGTTTTGTTTCCCCCCCCCCCCACACACACACACAATGTACGTTTTAAACTTTGTAAGGCCACCTTGAGGCCCAGCATTGGGCAAAAGGCGGGATACAAATAAATATAATAATAATAATAATAATAATAATAATAATAATAATAATAATAGGAAGAAGACTGTGGGATTAAGGGATGAAACTAAACTCTGGACTTCACAACAAGTGATTTAACAGAAGGCCCTACATTTTTTTTCCAGATCTAAGAAATATTCAAATCTCCTCCTGATTTATTTATTTTTTGCAAAGTAATTATTTCATCATTACTCAAGTGTTTTTTCTTTGTTTTTGGTTTTTGTTTTTGATTTTTACATAAATGCTGATTTTTTAAAACTTATACGTCATCTGTTGTAGCCTGTTCAGTTGTACCACTAGCTAAGCCCTTAACTATTGTTAAGGGATTGGATTGTAGGTTCATGTGCTTACAATTTCCATTCAATCATCCAGTCACCATGGAAATATCCTTGAGATCACAGTACATGTGATGAACAAAGCACTGATCATCTAAAAGTCTATCCTTGTCATATGAACACCAAGATGATCTTTTAAAAAACATAGAAATGATGGATGTGTCAGAGGCACAAAGGTCGCCTGAGACTTGGTGGCTTAAATTGAGGATATGTCAATACAATATTATGTAAGGGAATAATCTTTAAAATGTGATTTTGTCCTTCTGCAGGATATGCATTGGATCCATCAATTGATAATTATGAGGTTCCTACTAAATATATTGGATCTGTTGAAGAAGCTGAAAAGAACCAAGGTAAAGAAAAAGAAAATATTTAAAAAATTATAATCTGTTCTTTGTTCATTCTTAATGAGTAGTGAATTTTGCATTTGTGCACTTAGATAAGTATTGCATTATTATTATTTTTAATAAATGAAATGTATCTTTCTAGTGGATGTAAAAGGATCTTCATATGTTTAAAGAATTAGGTGCTTTTAAGCAACTAATGCTTGGGTATAGAGAGAGACTGCTACAGGAATGCAGTAATAGTAGTGCATAGTGGTAGTATTGTATAGCAGTACATGCGATAATATAAGCATAAGTTCTGTGAAATAGCCTCATGTGGCGCAGAGTGGTAAGCTGCAGTTACTGCAGCTGAAACTCTCTCCATGGCCTGAGTTCGATCCCAGCGGAAGCTGGTTCTCAGGCAGCCAGCTCAGGTCGACTCATCCTTCCGAGGTCGGTAAAATGAGTACCCAGTTAGCTGGGGAAAAGGTAACCACCCCGCTACAAAGTCTACCAAGAAAACATCAGCGAAAGCAGGCGTCCCTCTAGGAGTCAGCAATGACTCAATTGCTTGCACGAGAGGTTCCTTTCCTTTTCCTTCTGCAAAAACTGTGGAGTTTTCATGGCCGAACAGGAGTATAATGCATATTATAGCATTGTGCACAGAGACCTAAGTGGTCTGTTGCCTGGTGAGTTCACAGTTACCATTCACTTGCATGAGGTGCTTGTTCGTTATTCAGTAGGGCATTTGAAGATGTCTGTCCAATATGAAAAGTACACGCAAACTTTTCAATTTTGGTTCCCTAACTCAGCAGAATATTTTCTGTGTTGCTATTTTCTGACAGCACTGGCAGGCTGAAGCAGTTCAGCAGGCAGAAGGATACATTGTCATTCTTAAAGTGAAATACTGCCTGTAAATTGAGACATAATCTTCTGCTCCTGCCCACAGGTCTCACTGTGTTTGAAACAGGACAAAAGAAAATGGAAAAAAGGAAAAAATTCAAAGAAAATGATGCATCCAATATTGATGGCTTCTTGGGACCATGGGCAAAATATGTTGATGAAAAGGATGTTGCAAAACCTTCAGAAGTGAGCATCTCTTGTTTTTCATTCCAAGTGTAATTATACTAATAATCCATAAGACTTAGGCACCTCCTCACTCATGCTGTAACAGGGTTGCTAGTTTTTCCTTCCAGCTGCAGTTCTTTCTGTTGCATTGAATGCAGCTCTGGAGCATTCTCCGGTCTTCAGGCATGTTTGGGGGTGAGGCACAAGGGCTTGCAGTAGGAGGGGTCTTGAAAAGCTCCATTTTCAGAAACACAACTGGTTTATTTGTCTAAACCAAATGTCATGACACAATATAGTACACTTGAACCATAAAACCATCTTATAAAGCTTAACTCATAAAACATTTTTAAAATGTTAAATCCCTAAAATGACATTTATAAAATCTGGACCACTGTGCCAAGTGGCACAGAGGGTTGCAGAGGAGAGGGGAAATCAGTGGGTATCACCTTCCCCCGTTCCTCCAGCGGGGAAGCCTCTGTTGGATTGAACTCCCTTCTGCAGACAGAAAGAGTTCTTCTGTTTGTGAAAGTTCAGAATCCAATCCATTAAATCTAGTTTTTAGTTGGGCTTTAGCCAAAAATAATCTAATCCTTTTAAAACCTATATGGCTTGGGACCGCAATACCTGATGGAACGCCTCTCCCGACATGAACCTACCTGTACACTGCGCTCAACGTCTAAGGTCCTCCTCCGAGTGCCTACTCCGAGGGAAGCTCGGAGGATGGCAACAAGGGAGAGGGTCTTTTCAGTGGTGGCCCCCCGACTGTGGAATGATCTTCCCAATTAGGCTCGCCTGGCGCCAACGTTGTTATCTTTTCGGCGCCAGGTCAAGACTTTTTTCTTCTCCCAGGCATTTTAACAGCATTTAACAACATTAAGTTTGTTTTTAATGGACCCCAGAATTGTTGTTTTTTAAATGGATACTGTTGTTTTTATACAGTTTTTATGTTTTTTTAATTTTTGTATACTTTTAATGTTTACTATTTTTAATTGTTGTAAACCGCCCAGAGAGCTTCGGCTGTGGGGCGGTATATAAATGTAATAAATAAATATAAATAAAATAAAATAAATATAAAACAGATTAATGGAAAAACCATAGAGTAGAATTCAGCGCTCTGTCATAAAGCTCCATTATGCCCTTTATTCCACATATTGCACTTTGGATACTGGCCTTAACATTTATGGAGCACTTTTGAGTGCTCAAAGCACACTCTATACACAACCTCATAATCTTGCAACAACTCTATAGGATAGTTCAATATTATCCCTTAGTTCAAGCGGCGGTTTGCCCAAGGCCCAGGTAATGACATTGTAGCTCAGGTGAGATTGAAGACCCAGTTCACACTCTTCGCCACTACCCTAGAATCAGCACCGTAGGTAGTAGGAGCTTCTATGCTTTAATTGAAACCACATTCAGGGAGGAAATCTTGCAATTCTTTTGACAGATACTGCTAGTTTTAATTCCTGTGCCCCTATCTCAGCCAAGCAAAAGCAAATTGTGGTGTAGTGAGTAATTCTCCCACATTGTGCAGCAAGATGTTTGTAGTGCTGTATTGAATTGTCACATTCAAAGGCCAGTTAGGTATCACTAATCACCCTGTTGGGAAAGTGAGCCCCAAACAAAATCGGCCCATGGTCTCTGTCAGTGCTAAATGCGTTGACTCTCTCTTGGGTGGGTATACATGTGCAGATCTTCATGCATAGCCTATTGAGACCTGATCCTGAAGGATGGAAGTAGAACACTTTTTGAAGTTAGTTTGTTCTGTGGATTGGCACTACAATCAAAGAAGTTATAAAGAAATTAGTTCTTTCTTTATATGTGAACTAATTTAGCCATTCCTGTGAATAAGTGGAACCTGCAAAAACATTGTGGTGTGCAGTGCTCCTGATCAGCCATGCTCTGTTCCAGGATACTCTGTTACAACTCCCCTTCCTCTATATTGTTCAGTTCTACCCACCACTCCCCTATACATGCACCCAATCAGTCCGGATGTTCAGTTCTCTTTGGGAGGTCCCACTGGTGCGTTTTTTCCTAAAGATTTTCGTACGTCTACAAACCTTGTGATTCCCCCAAGCCTTTTGATGCCACCCGTTTGTGTGTGGATGATGGTGTTTGGGCTATATAAGGACTGGTACTTGGAGAATTGTGATGGCTGTTAGTGATATGATGTGTGGAATTAATTTTGTGGAAATCTATATTTGACAATATAGTTTTCACGAGTTTTATTTAAAATTCATTTTGTGAGGAACCCTTTTTTTTAAGAGAAAAAATATGACTGCTTGTCATATGTGTGCGGATTCAGTAAAAATGAACTCCTCTAGATTTTTTGTCGCAATAATAATAATTCATACTATTTGATTACTTAGGAAGAGCAAAGGGAACTGGATGAAATAACAGCAAAGAGGCAAAAGAAAGGCAAGCATGAAGATGATAAACCTGGAGAAGAAAAGACTATTTTGCATGGTAAGTGCTGTCTTTAGAAATCCATTTGCATTTCCTGCATCTGATTTCAAACATTAGATCATCAAAGATAGTGTAGAATGTTGTGATTTATTTGCTGTGCCAATAATTCTTACAGCATCCCATGTAGGAAGAAACAGAATCTCTAAAAGAAAACACAGTGCCAGAAACATGGGATGGCAGAGAGTTTAGTAAGAAAGATACTTAGAAACAGACCAGCTTTGTTGCCTCTGGAAACCCAGGAAAGAATTTCAAGTTGCAGTTAAATTTAGATTGTAGGCAGATTAGGAACACTGTGCAAATGTCATTTGCCTGTATATTCATCACAAATGTCAATTCCTGGGATTTAATTTGGCAGGCTCCTTTATTATTTGTATTTTTACTTCTGTCAATGTATAGATCTACGTATTGATTAAATTCACTTCATTTTAAAAGTTAAAGGCTTATAGCCTGCATTGTTGCCTATAATGACTTGCAGTGGTAGTCATTTTAAAGTTTCAATACTGCTGTGAAACCAGTTCATAGAGATCATGGAAAAAAGGCTTTGCAGTTTCGTATCCCATCATCATAAGTTTGGTTACTTCATCTCTCCCTCCCCTCTTCCTGCTACTACTTCAGTGTTTGTCCTCTGGTTCATACATGTAATGGGGCTCTTGTTCTTCTGACTCTTTTTTCACAAAACCCTCTTCCCTACACTCAAAATGCAGTGCTGCCAATCAACTGAAATCTGAAGTTGAATGTAGTGGATCCATTTAATGTACTTGAAACTTTGGGTGACTTCCTTCCAGATACACTCCCAGGTTTTCAACCTGTTGTACTTGGTATATTCTTCATTTTAATCTCAATTGTCTTAACACTGAATGCCTCCATTACATATTTGACAGAGATTTAAAATCTGCATTTTCTATTTTTGTATGTCTTCTTCCTCAGTCAAAGAGATGTATGACTATCAAGGGAGATCCTACCTTCATGTTCCTCAGGATGTTGGAGTTAACCTCCGTTCAGCAGTACCTCCTGAGAAATGTTATCTTCCTAAGAAACAGATCCATGCATGGTCTGGTCATACAAAGGTAAGGAACAGTTACAAGTTCAGGTTCCCTTCCCTGCTTCACATGTTGTGTACTTTGCTGTTAATTAATCCTTTGTTTTATTATAAATATGGACCCAGCCTCTCCCAAATTTTTCCAAAAGTTTCAGAAACTGTCCTTGCACAAGTAGCATTGCATATGTCTGCTTCCATTAATTCAGGTATGTTGAGACTGTTTTACCTCACATTTCTAGCCCATCCCTACAGTAGGTCTAAATACTATTCCATGTAAGCAGCTCTTAAAGCCATTGGCCTTGGTCAAAGAGGAGGGCAACTCATGTATGGAACCCTGTGGTAATCTGTTCAGATTTTCCATGATCTCAAAGATTTCTACAGTATTTGAAGACTTTCCTGTACACAATTCTATTTTCCCTATGTCTTTGTAAGGGCCTGGAAGAATTCAAAGCAAATTTCAAGGTATATTCCCGTAATCCAGGGGCAGGGGAAACTCTTTAAGACTGAGGGCCAAATTAAATTTTGAAGAAGCTCTTGAGGACTGCATTCCAGTGGTGGGCGGGTCTAAAGGCAGAGGGGGATAGGCTGATGGCAAAGGGAGTGGAACCAAAAATACAAAAAAACAACACCCAGCATATTGTAGCTTACGTGTTAGTAACTAAGCCTTAGGAGAGGCATTTCAACCTTTTAGGATGGGCGGAAAGATGGAGCCGTCAGGTGAACCCCAGAAAGCTCTATTGTTACTCCTTGGAGGTCCTGATTTGGCCCTTGGGCCTAAAATGCCCTACCTTGCCTTAATTTATGCTTGGACAGACATTGCAGCTCAACAGGTGCTTGAGAATCCTTTTGTTTTTGCACTCAGTCTGGGCTCGCTAGTGGCCTGTTTTTCAAGGAGTGGAGAAGCCCCCAAATAATGTACATATATGTATATAGCTAAGTTTCTAAAATCTTTCAATTCAAAACTATGGGATGGATCTAATTGTGGTATACTGCCAGCAGAAGGAAAACTGCTGGCGGAACGGAATTCCCCCACCCTTAGGTACCTTCCACATCTGCTTAGGAGGGGCTGAGGGCCCCTCGGGAGCAGATCTGGGGTGCATGGGAGTGTTGCAGGGAGGAGGAGAGGACAGGGAAGTCCTGTTGCATAAGCAAAAGTCTTGTTGCATTAGTGGACCTCTGCTCACATGACATTAGAACCAAGCCTGTGTGTTGGCTTATCAGTTTGTTGTACTAGCAAAACTCTTTCTTTTGCCACTGGAAAAGGTTCTCTACAGTAGAGGCATAAATGGACTCTGCATTATCCCAGCTTTCTCCTATGGTTTAGAGTTCTGATATCATTAGCCACATATTCATGTTACTCTGCTAATGATGTGTAAAAACCTTTTTCTATATTCAGAACTCTGAATATTTTATTTCACAACCTATATAAGTCATCATTCTTTTCCCCATTAAGCATGACCCTCATTAAATTAAAATGTAAAATGGTCCTCTTGGGAATTTGGGTTCTGTGGTCCTTTTCTTTTTTTTGACCAGACTTCTACTCCTGACACAACCATTTCAGTTCCCTGATATGAAATTCTCAGCTATCTAGTCTCCTAGCTATGAAAATTCACTGTCATAGGTCCCTGTTAATGAACTTCACTGGCTTCGAGTCAAGTGTTTCGTTATTCATGTACAGGTCATTTATATATTTTTCTGCTTTAGTATTTTTCTGTATAGTTTATTGAATTACAAGGGGTGTTCTCGCACTGCAAGTTGCTGCAGATCTCTGAAACTTTCTCAAGAGACTTCCAAAAATTCATAGGAATATATGAAGCTGCCTTATACCAAGTTGAACTATTGGTCTGTCTACACTGACTGGCAGTGGCTCTCCTGGGCTTCAGATGGGGAGGGCTTTCCCAGCCCTACCTAGGGATGCCAGGAATTGGATGTGGGGCATTTTTTGTAGAAAGCATGTGCTCTGCCACTGTGCAGTGGCCCTCTCCCACCAGCACCAAGAAAGTGTCATAGCATAGAGCTTTTTCAAGGAGCAATATTCCTCAAACCTTCGTATAGGCAACATGGTGCCATCCAGCCATGCTATCTGAGGTTTGTGGGAGTTGTGGCCCAAAAGATCTGGAGGGCACCAGGTTGCCTACCCCAGTTAGCAGATGTTATTATAGGGCCTGTTCAGACAACATGCTAAACCATGATTAGGCTGCTAACCATTTTGCAGCAAATGGTTAGTGAGCATGTTTAAACCATGGTTATGTAGCCACCATGATTAAGTATGGTTCACACAACACGATAAGCCATGTTTAGCTCTGTAGCTTAGCGTATCATCTGAACAGGGTCATAGTTGTCGTTTAGAGATGTGTGTTCATATAAAATATTTACCTCAAAATCCATTAGAAGACAAAACTAACCCAAAGGCAAGTTGCAGAGCCTTGAAATTACCTTTGGATCAATTAAATTTGGACTATCTGCTTAGTAGTATCCCCACAGTCTTCTAGATATTGTATGAGGCAAAGTATGCTCGAGTTATACCCTGGTGATAAGAAGACGCTCTTAAAAAGCAGAGTGGTTCTTCAGAGATCAGAATAAAAATCAATATTTGCTAGAGAAGGAAGTTCAGCTTTGTCAAAAGAATGATGATGCAGTCACTCCAGACCCACTGTATGTGTTTCCATGCAAGAGATTTGGCAGGCACCAGTGCAGCTTGTGGTACAATAATGTCAGAGTAGCTGCCAGTTGATTCAGGAAATGGAATTGTTGCTGTGCCTGAGAGGCTAAGTTATTAATGGCATTGGCAGCCACATATTAGCAATGAAATTCTTCTGCAGACCTTGATATAAGCATGCTGGAAAGTGAAAAAATATTCTAGTAATTCAGTTACGTTTCATAGTTACGTTTTTATTTGAAGGGCGTCAGCGCTGTCAGGCTGTTTCCTCTTTCTGGCCACCTGCTGTTGTCTTCCTCCATGGACTGTAAAATTAAGGTGAGTTGCTTCAAAAAAATACACTGTTGCAGTTTGCACGTTAGATTCACAGCAAAATGTGCTAAGTCCTTACCTAGTCACATATTTGGTGGTGTTTTTATATTTGGTACAGCAATGGCAGTCCCAAAGATAAGAATGTCAATGAAAGCTATCAGCTTGTTGTAAGAACTGGAAAGGGGGTTCACCGTTTTCTGATTCCTGGCTTTTACCTAGTTTGGACATCGCTGGGTTGTTTATTGCAGCGGAAGCAGATGGGCAGACACACTGACTCCCGCTGCATTTCCAGCATTAAGCAAGCATCTGCTGTATTAACCGTGGGTCGTTGGCAATGTGCAGACTGGGTCATTGTGTACTCTAAAGGTTTTTTTTTACAGTATGTAAATTATGTCTTCTTTCAGAATCACTCTAGATGAACATAATTTTTCATTCAGCAAGTGTTTTAAGGTTTTCTTTTTAACAAAGCAAAAATGCTACTTGAGTTTCTATACTTCTGTATGTGGGCTTCAAACATTTTGGTATGAGGATTTGGTGCTTTGTTAGCTTGTAATGCTATTGAGATTAATCTAGAAACTATGTGGCAAAATACTACATTAACTATGCATTATTTGCACAGACAACTTGATGCAATTTTACTTTCAATGAAACCATATTGTAACATTTATTTTCTCCACCCCTTCCCACCCCAGCTCTGGGAGGTATATGGTGAACGAAGATGCTTGCGAACTTTCATTGGTAATATTTCTTTAAAATTCTAATATTTAATTTATAAAATATGTTCATTGCTTTGGATGCCAGTTAGGTGCTTTATTTAGCGATAGACCAAATATTAATACATTTCTGAAATGGTTCATCATTAAACATCATGGATACATCGACTTATCAGCATGGAAGTGCAAAACCCCTTACCAGTGAAATTCATTCAGATTTGGTGCAATATTATTTATTACATTTTTTTACCACCCAATAGCCGAAGCTCTCTGGGCGGTTCACAAAAATTAAAACCACAATAAAACACCCAACAGGTTAAAAACACAATTACGAAATACAGTATAAAAAGCGCAACCAGGATAAAACCACACAGCAAAGTTGATATAAGATTAAAATACAGAGTTAAAACAGTAAAATTTAAATTTAAGTTAAAATTAAGTGTTAAAATACTGAGTGAATAAAAAGTTTATTCCATTATTGAACATAAACACACTTATATGTTAGGAAAAACAATAGTATGTAAACGTGCCTTCCATAGGCAGTGTCATGACTTCGGTCTAGGAGGGTGTTTCATAACCCTACCCCCACTACTTCTTATTTCTTTCTTTTTTTCTGTTAAATGTTTCCTGAGCTAAAGAAAATGTGTCGCAAGACACAATTGCCAGCATCCTAAATACTAAATAACTAGGTCTCATCTTAACTTGAGCTGAATTTCTTTTATTGAAAAATCTCTTTGTAAAAGAGATTTTTATATTTTAAAAAAGTCAATTTTTCTCCCCTACAATAAAGACCTATAATTAAAGAAGTTGGGGAGAGATTTTTAGATATGTGAACTACTTTGCTGTCTTTGATACATTCTCCAAACAGTAATGCTTCAAAAGGAAGTGGAAGCCATTCTTTAAATGTAGGCTAAATGAATCCACTTCAAGCAAATGTGGAAGTGGCCTTTCACCTCAGGTTTCTGGGACATGAAGAAACGGCAGAACGGATAAACTGCTGTTCAAAATAGAACTTTCATTGCATTTCTTTGCAGTTGTATTTTTAGAACTCTGGTTCATGAGTCTCTTTGGTCTCTCTGATCTAATGAGGGCAGTGCTCATAGGGATCCATGCCTCCATGCTGCTGAACTGAGAAGTGCATATGTGAAAGGGCGATGTGTGTGCACTTTTCAATATTTCAGGGTTGGGAACTGCATTCATAGCACTGTACAGCTAGCTAATATACTTCACTTTGACAGAATATATCACTTATCCGGGCAGGGGAGGGTGGCATGGAGACTGAATTCCCCTTCCCCCATTTCCCCTTTTAGATAAAGTGTGCTGGGGGCTATATTGTAGCCACGGAGTACCTAAAAGATAAAATTCTGGTTCCCTTTCCTACTAATAATATATTTTCATCTTGTAGGGCACAGTAAAGCTGTTCGAGATATATGCTTTAACAACGCTGGGAGCCAGTTTCTCAGTGCTGCCTATGACCGGTATCTTAAACTCTGGGACACTGAAACAGGTAGATATGTACATATCTTATCTAACCTGGTATTGGCGTTTGTAAATGAAAAATATAACTGTTGAAGTTGGTACAGTAGTATGATTCCTGATACATTATCATCTTATAGTTAACACAACTTTACTTTTTGGATATATTAAATTGGTTCAGAAACATGTTGGGTTCAAGAGTGAAAGTCATCAGCCGCAGGCATATTCATTGAAAATGGGAAGTGGCCACAGCTCCATGGTAGACCACAGGCTTTGCATTCAGTAAGTCTCCAGGTGAAGTCTAAACCACGGAGAATCCACTGCCAGTCAGAATGGACAATACTAAGCGGGATAGATTAATGGTCTGTGTCAGTATAAGGCCATTTCCTATATTGCTATTGTAGCTTCCCCTGGAGAATACACTGGTTTGTATCCAGCGGTGGATACAAACTGGGAACTGCTGGCAGAACAGATTTCCTCTCCTTCTTGATCCCCCCCTCCACCAAATCTGCTCTGGATGTTTAGGGACTCTCCAGAGCAGACTTAGGGGCTGCAGAGGAGGGGAAAGAACAAGTGGAAGTCCCATTTTATCCCACTGGTTGGTAAAGCTGTGTCTGTTGCTGTATATTCCATGAAATGACCTTGAACAGCCTGGAGGTGGTAACTGGAATAGGACAACTGCACATGCTACAGAAATGTAGACTAATACTTTTAACCATTTCAGTAACTATATTTATATCTGGCAGAGATGTTTCAACTCCTGCCCACAATGGCTATGCTTTTTATCTATTCCCTCTGTCCCAATTGTTTTAATAATATATATTCTAAACATTTTGGAGGTGTTGTCTTTTTTCTCTATGACATCATGTTATATGACACACCAAACTCTTAAAACTGATGAGTTGGTCTCTGATTATTATGGCTATATACCAATAAGTATTAGTGTTGCCACATACAATTATTTATTCGTAGGAAACATTCTTGCATTCCTTCCCAAATATTGTATAAATTAACATTTTAGATCTGTACACATTTACAATGCCTGAAGTGCCTTTTAAATTGAGGCTTATTTATTTAACATAAATTTGTCCTGTAGTGTGATTCCACAGAACCTTTAGGTTTCACCCCAATAACCATCTAGCATAGAAAAACAGGTTTGTAAAACTGGGGGGGGGGAAACCCAACGTGTGATTTTCTTCGCTTCAATTTTTTGCCTTTTTCTCTCTAGGGCAGTGTATTTCAAGATTCACCAACAGAAAAGTTCCTTACTGTGTCAAATTCAATCCCGATGAAGATAAGCAGAATCTTTTTGTAGCAGGAATGTCAGATAAAAAAATTGTACAGGTACACTAGACATTTCATTTTTTTAAGATAAAAAAACTCGATGAAACTTAATTTTCCATTTAACTACATACCTTCCTTACAGTTGGAATAATGATGTTATTTCCTTTAGCCTTGTTTTTTTAAGTTTAGAAATGCATGCTAGAATACTTGCTTTGCTATTCCAGAAAATTTGCAAAATGCTGTATTTTATTTTCTTCATGTTTTTAAAGGAATTATTCAAACTTCCCTTATCTTGCAGTGGGATATTCGAAGTGGAGAAATTGTTCAGGAATATGATAGACATTTGGGGGCTGTCAACACCATTGTGTTTGTAGATGAGAATCGAAGATTTGTGAGTACATCCGATGACAAGAGTTTAAGAGTCTGGGAATGGTAAGTGAAGTGAAAGTTTGATTGTGTTTGACAGTGATTGGTTTAAATTGAAGTAGTGGAATGTATTGTTCTTTCTATTCTTTCCCTATCAAAATAGTCATGATGCTAGCTAGTTTATTTAAACTGCTCTCCTATGAGTTTGGCACCCCCAATATGTAATTTCTTGAACTTGTTTTGCAGCTTAGAGCTGGTGCAGGTGTGCCTCAAAGGTTTAGGGAGCAGGCTTCAGGATCAGCCTCCCGCTTTCCCTTAACCAGAGTTGGTGAAAACCACCCTGGGTAGAAGAGGAAGGGATTAATTGAGGAAGTGTATAGTCTCATGGCTTACTTAGTCAAACTTGGTTGGCTGGTGTGTCTGTAGAGGTCCTAAGATGAAATCTAGCAGGACCACAGTTTATTCAAAATAAAAGGGAACATTGCAGAAGAAAGCAATGGAGATATATGGCAAAGGGGGTGGGGGGAGTCAATTTTCCATTATCATATTGGTTCCCTGATTTCCAAATGGTGAATCAGTCAATAAGGAGTGCCAAGGGGCTTTCACATCCAGATCGGAGACTGGAATAATCACAACAAAGACAAACTTTAGGTAAAATTGGTAAAAACTGGTAAAATTTCAGACCCATTGCAGTAAAATTGCTGGTTGGGTGTTAGTTGGCTATTGACTTTGAGGAAAGAGCACCACCTACTGGTTCTTCTGTACCATTTATGATACTTAAAGGCCAGTCTTTAACATGTGAGCTCTTGCTGTAACAAGAGGAATGCATAGATGTATTAAGATGTAGTGTAGTATGGAAGTTGCAGTGGTGGGCAAGTTTGAATTAAACATTTTGACTAGTGATTATAAATGTCAGATGCTTTATCCTTCAAAATAGCAGAATGTTTGGTACAGGGCACAAGAGTTCAGTTGAGCACCTCGTATCCTGCAGGTGCATATCTTTGGGGGCCTTATTTTCTTATGACATAGTAGCCCTGTTCAGACAACACGCTAAACCATGCTGCTTAACCACAAAATGGTTAACAGAATTCCATTAACCATTTTGTGGTTAAGCAGCATGGTTTAGCGTGTTGTCTGAACGGGGCCAGCCTGTAGAATAAAGCCATGCCTGCTTTTTTTGAAAGGGGTAGGATTCTATTAATGGCCCCATTCAGAAGACACCTTAAACCATGGCTTTAACCATGGTGGTTAAGCCAGAAAGTCAGGCTGTGTTCAGAAGACACCTTAAACCATGGCTTTAACCATGGTGAATAAAGCAAAAAGCCTTATTCACTATGGTTAAAGCCATGGTTTAAGGTGTCTTCTGAATGGTCCCAATGATGTGCTGGATTTGAAGTAAGAAAATGAAAATCAAAAACTGAATTTACCGTAATAAGCAAATGGGTTTGCATATTGTTTGGTTTGGTTTCTTAAAAGTGGCAGTGAATGTTTAAAAAGCATTCTGGTCTTACATTAGACCAAAAGTGCTGGAGGTAGAATTTGATTACCTTGAACTTTTATGATCACATGGTTATATGAACAAAATTAAACACCACTTAACCTTCATGAGAACATTTACACTCCATCTAATGTGATGTATGAAAATATTATGAAGGTTAATGTAGCTGCGTAATGAGTGTTTTCTGCATTGTTAAGTCTTCATTGGCATCCACAGAAGCTGGTGAGATCTGTGCCAGCAGTAGCAATTCTCAAGAGTTTCCAAAGAACATCTAGTTAAACAATTAGAGGAGAAACAAGAGATGAGACAAAATTCTAGTAGGAAATATTTTATTCTTTGTACAGAGCAATCCAAATGTGCAGAAATCTTTTACATCTCTTACACTGGAAGCAGATCTTCATATATTCAGGCCTCTAGTTATCATAAAGCCAACCATGATATAAAGAATTGGTAGATGTTGCACTTTATAAACATGAATAAAACAATTGCTTGACAGTAATATTATATTAGAGTACATTAGGGTTTATATTAGAGTACATAAGCCAGTAGCAGCCTGCCCCTTTTCCCCACCTCCCAGCTGATCAACTCACCAGCTTCTTCCCAGAGCTTTGCCCCCTGTCCCAGCAAAGAAAAGCTCTTATCTCCAGTCAGCTGCTGATCAGAGGTGAGAGCTTTTCTTTGCGAAGAAGAAGTATCAGGGCCTGAGGAGGAAGCTGATAAATCATTGGTTATTTGAGACTTGTTCTGCAAAGGTTTGCCTTGCTTACTTATGTGTAGACATGCTGCTCATGCTAAGAGGCTTGGTGATTGGAATGATATTTGAAAGTCCTGCAGAGTGATTCAGTCCTGTGTACTTCGGGGTAGAAAAGGTTCCCCACCTGCTAGTGTAGCCACTGCCCCCCAGCAGACCATGGATGTGGTCCCATGGGCCAAAAAGGGTTTTATTAATATAGTTGTTCCGACATTTGTACACTAGAAGCTGGTTTAGGGTCGATTTGGATGTTCCTCCTTCCCATGGATAGAAGGTAACAGTTGTTCCAGGAGACCTCATGTCTGTTTGAGTGCAGGATCTCCCTTAATCTTTTGATATTTAACCAGTACCCAGGATAAGGAAAATTTGTGGACTCTTCCTGGTTCAGACATTAACATCTACAAAGAGCAAAGGAAGCAGGAAAAGAAGCCCAGGAGCTCGATGACTGCTCCATATCTCACAACACACATAAGTAAGGGGAATGATCTCTGAATGAAGCTTTAGATTTCTAGCTTTACGGTTTATCATATAATTAATACAAAAGCATCCTCCTTCTGACTGGTATTTTAAGACAGTATCTTCTATTGCATCCTAAGACTGAAGCCCTTGCCTGGAAGAAATTTCAATCCAGGACAGGTCTGGGCTCTGTGTGTGTGTGTGTGTGTGTGTGTGTGTGTGTGTGTGTGTGTGTGTGTGTTCACTACACCTTACCCATTGTCGTGGCAAGAAAGTCATGAGTGAACCAGGCTTTCTCATATTAACTTATTAACTTGAGCGGAGTGTCTCACTGACCACTAAATCTCTTTCTGGCAAGGATGGTTGTTGTTCAGGGACATGATGTGTACAGATATCTAGGCTGTGCCAGTCCTTAATTTCTCCCCCCAAAGTGTGGAAGGGTTGTGCACTGAAGACATAATCCTGGGTTGAGAATTTTTGTTGGAAAGGGGGCTGAATTTGGGTTGTATGGAATGAATTCCAGCTACTGGAATGTCAAGAAACATCAAGGTGACCATGTTGAATGCTACCTTTTCCTATCTGAAAATATTAGTACATATTACTATGCAAATTATTTGCCATTTATAGAATACCCTTAAGAGTGGTGATTATACACAAGCAACAGTCCAAGGAAAGAGTTCTGCAAGAGCCCAAATGATTGATTGGAGCAAGAGCTGCGGATAGCTTTGCATGCTAGGTTGAAGCCTCTGCTCAGTGTAGAAAATGGAAGGCAGTGGAAGCGTCTTAATAAAGGCTCGATCTGATCAAAACAGCAGGAGAGTGAGACATTTTAATAGCTTTGGTTTGAGTTGATTCTGCCTTTATACCTGAAACAAAGCACTTTCTTCAATTACTTCAAATAATATTTAAAGTGATTGGGCAGTATCCAGTACTGCCACTGCACTTCTGCTTGCTTGTTCAGCAGTTTAACAGGGTGTTAGCACTGTCTAAAGCAACCCAGAAAGGAGTGGAATTGCTAATTTCTTGATCAGAAGTGGTCAGCAGAGCTCCCTTCTGCAAGCTCTGCTGACCTACCCCATTCTGGAAACGAGTGTTTCCACTAGTTTCCAGTTGCTTTAAGAACTGCTGGCTCCCTATTCTGCTAGCAGTGGGTCCCGTTGGCACATGGGCAGCATTGGATACTGCCCAATATCAAATATTGCTGTGTTTATTTCATATGACTGTTCAAGTTTGAGGGCTAACTGAATAGTAGTATGGCAGTAATAGGCAGCGATTTTCAAGACTGTCTAATTCATCATTCAAAATATACAAGTGGGGGACTACAACAATATGTTGCAGTGCATCCCCAAGCCTTTTTAGGCGCCTTGTAACAATATTTGGGGCATGCAAGGGGTAAGGCTTTTTTGAGGGGAGAAGAAAAGGAACACTTTTTCCTTTGACCCTCCGGAAAACTTCCCCTTGTACTATATCATGCTAAACGGCTGAGGTTCAGAATTGGCTTCCAGTCCCAAAACTAAGTCCTTTGTATTGTTATACATTGGGGGGTGGGGGTGTTCTGGAGAATGAGAAAGGAAAAAGATGTCCTCCCCTCCTTATATTGCACAGGTAGGGTATAATCTTATGGCACACATCACCCGTTACCCTATTTCTTTCCCCATGAGGATTGTATAAAATGTTATGGGCTATTTTTTAAAACCAAAACACTGGTGTTTGCAATATTCCTCATCCCTATACTTTTCTTTTTTTGTAGGGACATTCCTGTCGATTTCAAGTACATAGCAGAGCCAAGTATGCACTCAATGCCTGCAGTGACTTTGTCTCCAAATGGTAATTTAATACTTTTATCTTCCTAGTCATATAATTGAAAGCTTTAATGCTTTAGATTTTAGTGTTTGGGGCTCTATATTGAATTTAAATATAGCAGAATAGCTGGACTGAGTACTAATGCATTACCAGATTCATGTACTTCATTGCTATCCTATTGCAGTACTAAATAATTTATATAGGACCTCCCCTTCCTCAGATTGTGTTTTCTTTATAGTATGCATAATTGGAGCTTTCTTGGGTTTATAAACCACCATCTGTTTTTTTTCCCCTTTTCATAGTTAAAACAGCATCTTTAGTAGGAAATTAATACTTGGAGGTGTGTAACTGTTATAATGTATAACAATGAACCCGTTCAGAAGACACCTTAAACCACGGCTTTAACCATGGTGAATAAAGCAAAAAGCCTTATTCGCAGTGGTTAAAGCCATGGTTTAAGGTGTCTTCTAAACACAGCCTAGGTTTCTGGCTTTAACCACTGTGTTTAAAGCCATGGTTTAAGGTATATTCTGAACGGGCCCAATGTATAATTGACAAAAGCGAAGAAGTGTATTTTGAATAGAACTTCTCAAGACACTTGCATTGTCCAGTGAGTAGACTCCCTGGGGCACCTTCCTCTATGTCTCCTTTGCCAGGCCAGGCTCATCAGAGGCATCCATAGCTAGCGTCTATGCTAGCTTCCCTCATTTCTTTTGCATAATACAAGTAATTCCACTCATGATCAACCTTAGTCTCCTCCAAACTAGCTTTTCCGTTACCTACCCTCTCGATTACTGGCTATTTGCTCCATGCCAGCCTTGACAATTTTTTCTACATTCTCAGTCTTAACCAACTTTGCTGTAATAGAATTGCTTTCAATCTTTTAAGCTGCGTCCTCTGTTTTATGGTAAATGTTAAACCAGTAGTACAGGAGAAACTAATGTATAAGTAATGTTGGATCAGATCAGTTGAGTTCAAACCTTTCACTGTGTGCAAATAATTTCTAAAATATTTAGGTTCTGTATCCAGTTCTTCAGCATGGTGTGGAAATTCTCAAGAACAAGAGTCAGAGTTGTGCAAATTTAAGTGCAGGAATTTATTTTAAGGAGACTGACGTGTACTTTAATATTTTTACCTTAACAGGAAAATGGCTGGCTTGTCAATCAATGGACAATCAAATATTGATCTTTGGAGCTCAAAACAGATTCAGACTAAATAAAAAGAAAATCTTCAAGGGTCATATGGTAGCAGGTTATGCTTGTCAAGTAGATTTTTCACCTGACATGAGGTATGTTTCATCAGCTAATCATAGATTTTCACTCCCGTGAAATTTTCAAGCTTGTTCAGATATCTTGATTTTAGACTCTAGCATGATAGAAAACTATATTAAATAATTATACACACACACACATACACTGATTAGTGAGGGAGTTATAAACACTGTAGCAAGCATCTGTGTCCAGTGGCTACATAGGTGGTTCCCAATCCTAAATTGGAATCATGCATGCAGTGCTAAACAGAAGTTTGGGTACTGCTATTTTTTGACAGAACAGATCATCTCCTACGTATCGGTATTCCCCTTCCTCCTCATGGAATCATATAGCAGGGGAGATCTTGTATTAACCCTATTGAGTAGCTGATTGGTACTGCCAAATATGATCACAACCAGTTGGGCAGCTAATGCCTACAGATAGCCCACTACTGTATGCATCAAGGTGTTTGTGATTCATTATGTAACTTGTGCAGTAGACTGTGTAAAATGGGAAGTAGGCTATATTTTCAGTATTCTGTATTGAAATGTTTTAACTTTTCAAACAATCACTTCAGTGTATGGAAACAACTTTAAATTTATTTTTTAAACAGCTATGTGATATCCGGTGATGCAGATGGAAAACTGAATATCTGGGACTGGAAAACAACAAAGCTCTATAGTAGATTAAAAGCCCATGACAAAGTATGTATAGGTGCAGTGTGGCACCCACATGAAACATCCAAGGTGATCACATGTGGATGGGATGGTCTCATTAAACTGTGGGACTGAAGGTTCTACTACTGGATTCTAAATCTCCGATGAGTTGATGAATATCCAAGATTTCAGCACACATATTCTGCATCAAAGATGAACATTACTATGGCTGTTTTCAGTATTACAGTGCACAATACCATATTGGAAATTCAAAAGACTTGGTCTGCAGGTTTCTAACCTCAAGTTATGAGGAGCTGAAAACGACTCATGAGGTGACCGAAAGTTAAGAGTTCTTTCATAAGCCTGTTAATTACTTTAAAAATTAAATGGATTGAACTGGAGAGATTCATAAAGCTTTGTGTTTATGAAAGTGAAGCAGAGACATCACAAGCTTCACTCTGCAAGTGCATAATTGGGAAGGAAAAAAAGTGTTTTCATTTTGGTATAATGTGGTGATGCACCTGTTATAAAAACTATTTGGAAGCATTCTCCAATTTCCAAGTACATAGGATATTGTTGGGATTATGTGTGTATATTTATATAATAGCCATTGCTACTCGGAATTGTCTTTTATTTAATAGAAATTGTTAGCCATATTGAAATACATACCTACGCAAAAACGCTGTGCACAACTGCAGTTCGTAGCCCAAGTTCAATTTTCTGTGTGGGGAAAATCCATCATCACCCGTTCTTGAAGGTATGGAGAGGACTCTGAGGAAGTGATCGATAGAGGGGGTCCATCTGTTGCTGTGCCCGGACAGCCCCTCGCCCATTATTCCCTCTCTTGGAAATGGAGGAAGAAAACAACCCAATAGTATTGGGAGTACAGGTTCATTTTTATCTGCCTTTTTATCATGTCTGCTTTTTTTTTTTACCTTTCAGATCACAACTCTGGTTCCCATTCTTATTCTAGATTTGCTTATTATAAAAAATGAATCCAAAGAACATAGTGTATGTTTATAAAACATCTAACAAGTAATTCACCAAATACTGTTTCAGTAGAAACCACATTCAGCCAATTGGGCTTGTGCAGGGGCAGCAATAAGTTTGAATTTCTGCCTTTCTAAATATACCTCAAAGAAGGTATAATTGGAAGCAAACTGCAGGCGCATTATCACTTCACCACTCAAGTCTTGTAAATGGGCACTTTAATATCTATTTTTATTTTATGGGATTGTGTTTTTTGTGCTAAACTGCTGTACATATGTCTCAATCCTTTTTTACAGAACTTATTTTTAATAAATGTTTTTATGAAAAGACAGGTTTCAACTTGGCGCAACTTCTCTAGCATTGTCCAAAGTCTGCTTTTTAAAATATTTATTTGGTATAGAAGTTGTAACAACCTAGTTCTCCACAATGCCGAAGTGTGAAATTCTTTTCTTGAATTTATAGTATTAAAATATAATGGAAGAACTCTTGGAAGTGGACATATCTGGAGTGTTTCTAGCAAGCTGGAGTTGCTTCACACTTTATTTTCCCAGACATGAATAATTACATTGAGAAAATACTTTGTATATGAAGAGCCATCCAACTGCTCTCCCATGCTGAATATATGCATAAAGAAGTTACTGCTTTCTTGTACGTGTTTCGATAGAAGAAAAGAAACTCATGCATCCAACCACCCAGTATTATTTATGCTTCTTCTAAGAGCAACAATACACATAATCGCTCATGGTTTCCTTACATCTAGAAGCAGCCATAGGGAACTTTGTAGTAAATTTATAGTGCAGGGTGGAAGGAGGAGAAGTTTAACCTGTCTGTCTTCACCACATGCCCAGTTCTAAATCCTTCCCCAGGCATACAACTACCTATGTGCTTTTTTAGGGAGGGGATTTAAATAAGAACAACATGGGCGAAAGGGTGAACCCCTTCCCCTGTAGTGCTGTGGCCACATTCTGAACTTTACACATACCCCACATGTGCAGAAAATGGTGGGCAGGCGCTATGTAAACCCCCAAATGCCTTGTCTGCTGCATACATACATATTTGTAGAAAACATTAGGTATAGCTGTTCTTAAACACAGCATGTGCAATGTTCAGATACCTTTTCACACGTTGAGGGGAAAACAGCTGCGAAGCAGTGCTGATTTGCTTTAGAGTTCAAAATCTTAACCTAAAACATTTTAAACCACTCTCATCTTCTTATACATTTGCCATAACTAGACTTTCCCTCCCACTCCCAAGTACAGCTTGGGAGCAATATCTTTTAAAAGGCTGAAACAAGAGGAAAACATTATTTATCCCAATCCAGCTCATTTATAAAAATGACCAGGAGTAGCAGTTAGTAAAATACACGCAAACCCCTCTCCTACATTTGCATTACAGAACACGTGGGCTTAAATGCTAACTTTTTGCTCTGTGAACGGAACACACTTCAGTTCATGGAACGTGATTTGTACTCACAAGAAAGTATTCTTCCATAAGTGCAACTCTCCATGAACAGAAGCTTGTTCCATTCATGAAGAAAAATATTAGGATCCAAGCTACTCATGCTTTTTAAAAGAATTCACCAAGGTGAATTGGTACTTTCTATCAACAAGCTTTAAAATGAGTCTGTTGCTAACTATAATGAAACAACTTTTTAAAGCTATTGCAGGGTGGGCAATAGTCAACCCTGTGCTTATAGTCAACTCCACAGATGACAATTTAAGTGGTGGGAAGGGGGCGGTAACCAAGATGACATGCTAATAGTCATCCGTGGAGAGTTGACTATTAGCACAGGGTTGACTATTGTGTCACCCAAATGTGGCCAGTGTGTTTGGGCAGAGGTGTTATTTGGAGTAGCGAAGTAATGTGAAGCAAAAGTGTTAAGTACCCTCTTCCTCTGTTTTATCTCTTCCAAAGCTGCTCCTGATTTAAAACAGAGAGATAAAGGCTTGGATTTCTGTCTAATGTACTTGCATGTACCAGGTAACCTGGTTGGTTGTAAGTATTGTTTTGCATATGTCAAAAATGACATATACTTGCTGCTACTTTATGCATTTAATGGGGGGGGGGTCAAGTGTGGAAAGTAGTAGACAACATTTGGTCCCTTCTAGTAATAATAGTACCAACTATTGTACCTAGTTCTTTACCAAGTCATTTTAACATGTGTTTTGTGATAATATCACAACAAATGTGATATTAATGTGAGACAATGCACACTGTAATGACATGAGGAGACAGAATAAGTTGGTTTAGATTGGGGTAGACAGCTTGTGGCCTTCCGGTTGATGTTGGACTGCAACTCCCAAAAGCATAGTCAATGGCCAGGGATGATGGGATTTGCAATCCAGTAACAGCCGGAGGGCCCCAAGTTGGCCATCCCTGACTAGCTAATATGGACGAAGAGATGGGAAATAGCTACAGGGCAGAATTTTTCAGGAGCAGCCCTAAGTACTCTAAAATTTAATTCTACCCTGGGCATAATTTTGTTCTCTTGGGTTCCTGATAAAATTCAAAAGAGCTAATAGAGTGCCCAGTATTCATTCCATTAGCATGTCCATTCCTATATTTCCCATAATGATGTACATCAGATAAGATGTTCATGTACCTTGAATACAGTAGATAATATGGTTAGCTTTGATTTGTTTTGTATGACTCTTAGATCAATCTTCTTGGTATTTAAAATACATTGGGGGATTTAGACCTAGATGCTTGGATTTCCAGAGTTTGGCTCATAACTAAGAAGATTAAATTAACAAATATTGAAACTGAAAATTATTCAAGACCAGAAAAACATTGAATAATTTTCATGTTAAATGCGCCATGTTGAATTTTAGAATTACCCAAGACTATTTTTGAATATGGAATATTTTTTTCAATACTGAAACATTTCTCTATAACAATTAAAAGTCTACATTTCTTTCCTTACCTCACATAGAAAGCTGTAAGAGTTGTGAAAAGCAAGCAGAATTGCTGCAGTAGCCTTACCTTCTGAATGGTGAATTGCAGAAAAGAGAGACTGGGAGGAGAGCAACCCACTTTGCTACTGGAAGGCAAAAAAGGGGGCGATGTTAGCGTTCACTGTATTTGCTAAAGAGAATTGTGGAAGGAGCAGGGTGAACTGATGCAGACATGTCTGCATCAGCCACTTTACACACAATACAAGGGGCGACACTCATCAACGGTAAGCAGAAGCGGCACGAGGAGGATGGTGCAACAGAAAAGAAAGACACATGTTGAGAAAGGGCTGTCACCTGCAATGAGAAGCAAAAAAGACATAAAGGCAAAGGCGGAATAGTGTAAGGAAATAATCATCCATAAGCCAGGAAGCAAAGATGGAAAGAAAATAATACGGAAAGTTAAAGGGGTGGGAGGGACATACTGAAAAGAGTAAATGTTGGTATCCTTTGTAGGAGAAAATCCAGTAAGTCTCAGCCCCACCCATGGCTCCAGAAGAAACACTCTGTATTTTAAACTAGTTTGTGCTAAAATCTTTTCTGTTCAGCCATGAAGCAACCACTTCTATTCATACATTTTGTGATTTTAATCAAAACAACAGGACAAAGGGCATGATCCACAACTCTGCATAAATGAAGCAAACAATATATTTTAAATTCAGGCTTTTCCCTTGTTCTAGGAGATGGAAGATGTGCCTTTGCATTTTGGGGGATAATGCTGTGTGTGTGTGTTGAAATCTTCCTTTTATGGATGTTAGATATTACGGCTTCTGTATTTGCACATTTGCTAATTTCTGTCAGCGTCTCCAAAGTCACATTCAATGATACCGCTGAAGGGGATGATTCACAGTTCTATTCTGTAGGCTCACAGATGCCCTCTATTTCCATCTTGTATTCACCCAGCTCAGTCTATAACAGCTGCTTGCATTGAAGGCTTCCCTTTTTAGAAACATCTGTGGTTTCGATAAGTCTTTGTAAGTATGAAAAAGCCTGAAGTCCTTCAGTTCTAATTCTTTGAGAAGGCTGTACCAGTACCGAACCACAGTACTGTCGTTGCCACTGACCTCAAACCCAGGCCAATGAACGTGGATTTCAAAGACCAGTTGTCCTATTTGTTCCACAGTGTCCTCCAGGATCAGGTTTTCCAAAATTTTCCACTCTGCACTTTCCATGTCTGCTTTAAGGACATCTATCTGCGACAAATAATGACAGGACCGTGTGAAAGTTCAGCTGGCTACAATGTAAATTAACTCTCATGTGTCAGAACTGTGCACTTAAGTTATTATGGATCATCGGAAAAATAGAAAGGCAATTTCCATGTGATGAGAGACTAAGAGGATTTATGGCTCTTCAGGGTGAAGAGATTGCAGAGGAGATATATAAAATAATGAGCAATCGAATGACTAGATTGGAAAATGAGACCTGCATATATTATTCTATATACCCATAGCAAACTCCTACTCCAAACTCATATTCCTTGTGTAGCCAAAATGGCCTCATCCATGCACAACAGGGAAGTATCAGCAGGCATAGGGGAATCCCAAAATTTACAAAATTACAAAATAATTTCAAAGAAAAATGGGGTTGGGGGACCCAAAAACAACTCAATGAGGACTGAGCATGGTCAGGTACCACAGAATATTACTTTAACATTAGTTGGAGTGAGCAGCAGGACAAAACCAGTGGAAGGGGGCGTGGAATGGAATAGCCTAGAAGAGGGCATGGCTGGCTGGAAGGGACCCTGAATATGATAATTTCACATTGCAACATATATATATATATATATATATATATATATATATATATATATACACACACACACACACACACACACACACATATATGTTGCAAAGTTCTGCTTAGATCTATTCTCACTTATTCACCATCATAACAATACTGTAATGCAAACCATTGTATTCTCATTTTAAACATGGAGAACATCAAGAGGCTAACTTGCCTTGGCAATTCTGAAAGCCCATTTGCATGTCAGAACTTGAACCTATATCCCACAAATATTCAACAGCCACTGGAATGCACAGAGTCCCCTTTCATATAATGCAAACACTATAAAACAATGAACAGCATGCAGATTTGTTTTAAGGTTCACAGCCACCACCATACAGTGCATATTTGATCTGCGGAACTCACTGCTTCTAAATTCAGTGATGGCCAATTGCACAACTCAGATCTGATAAAACTCTTGGAAGATGTCCACACTTGTGTGTTTACAGTAGGGAATACCAGTCCAATAAGTGGTATTTCCCACAGTGATCATAATAGTGGAGCTGCCATAAGAATAGATGTGAGAAAGACGGCTGATGCACTGGCCAACACCTTGTCAAGAGAGATTTCCCGTATGTTTCAGTGGTTCTTCTCTCTATGGCTTGACTGAGCAAAGTGCTATCTGTCATTTTCATGGGCACTAAATTAGTTCCCAAATTCACATACACCAGTGACAATTCCAGAGGTTGTAAGCAACCTGGTGCTTAACGCCCATGGATAGTTTTAAGAAAGGGAATATTGTTCTTCATGATGAACCTCTGCCTTTTCATTGTCCCACCTGATGAAAGCAAATGCCATTGTCACAAACCAAAAAATAAGGCTTAATAAAGTGGGACCCGAAAAGCAAATTTCAGATCACATCCACATTTGCAATGAAAAGGATTTCAAGCATGGTGGCTGGAGTTATTCCTCTGGCTACTGCTCCCCCCCACAAGCCACATTTCCTTTACCCTCAATATATTTCAGGCCTAGTACAATAAACAGCACAGGAATAAGTAGCGGAATGAAGCAATTTTTAGTCTTGCTTGTTTCAACAGCGGAGCCAAGCATGCAGTGAGCCATCTCTTAAGTGAAATCAAGTGCCTTTAACTTTGGCTGGAACATGACCTTGCAGAAACACAGTCAGCAGAGAAGTGACAAGCAAGTAATGACTAAGGAATACCTCACCATGGTAGTGGTGATAATCCTCCAGCCTACTGAACTGCTATTAAATATTCCAGTATGGCACATTTTGCTTATGTTGGTTGTTTTATTATGCTCTTCATGGTTTTAATTTTTGTGAACCGCCCAGAGAGCTTCGGCTATTGGGCAGTATAAAAATGTAATAAATAAATAAATAAATCCTGAGATCATGCAAGGATACTTAAAAGGGCTAATATGATTATAGATTACCATTTAAAACGGTGCTGAAACAGTCCCTGGGGACTGTCTGTCGAAGAACTGAATGACATGCAATCTCTTCTAAGGAAGAAATACAAACATAATTTAGGAGAGTGTATGTTGCACAGATGTTTGCTGAGTAGGTTAATTACTGCAGGACAACTACTGCAGATTCATCTCACACACAAAAAAAATTCCGGGGTTGTGTGTGATGGGAACTATTAATGCTGCTGCTTTCCCAGACATGTTTTTATAGGAATTTCCTTATTGTGCATGAAGGGGGATTGGGAACGCTTGCGTGTATTCTTGTCAGACGTTTGCTGCCTTCACCCAAATCCACAGCTGTCTTTTTATGTCTTCCGAAAAGGGAGGGGGAAGGCCCATTTTGGACGACAAAGAAAAGCACGCACTCATCACAAGCCTCCGTATTGTGATCACTCAGACTGCCCTCTCAATGTTGCTGTGCTTAATCTATGTGCGTGATTTTGCTTCAACAATAATTCCTCAGCATCTATTAAGTCTCCCTACAACAATGAGGCCAGTGCCGGCACGGCCACCTCCTTGGGGAGGATGCTTGAAATTGCGCCACAGACCCAACGTCCCCAAGCAGTGAACTATTTCTGCACAGCAACCCACTCAGTGGATCTGTTTTCTCCAGGGCACTCCTTAAATGTCTTAGGTCCACCTCCTCCCATACCAGCCTGCTTGTGCCTGAAGACCCTCTGGAGTCCCACCTATGTGCCCCACCTATGGTGAAAGCATGGAGGGCTAGGACAAGATTTAGGGCGTTCTCAGTGGCCCAACTCATATCTGGAAATACATTCTAGCGCAGGGCTGGCAACGAGGCTGCAGGTTACATGCAGCCACCCCACTGCCCCCAGCCCTCCAAAAAACATTTTGTTTTTTTTAAAAAAACACCCCCAAAATTTGACTTTTTCAGTGCTCTGTAAATTCCTTTTTGAGAGATGGGAGGACGGGAAGACAATCTTGTAGAGGCAAAAACTGCCCCTTGACCTCCCAAAGTTTCCACCCGTACTCTAGCACAACACCCATAGCATTAACTGCCACAGCTAAGACTAATAGCATTGTGCTAGAGGTCGCTTCCACTCGCACAGCGTAATTTATGTTTGCGCTAGTGTGAACTTGGATGCTGCCTGTTATTTTTTATCAGTTCTGTCTATTATCCATTCTTTCTACCTCCACTGTATTTTGTTTAAGACCTGGGTTTTATGACATTGTGATCCTGATTGCCGTAAGTGATGTGCATGCATTAGAATGGCAGGGTAGAAATGACTGGATGCAGAAAGAAAAATGGTCAATCCATGCTGTGAGCAAAGGCATGTGGTGTGCTCCATCGCAATAGCCACATTTTGACAGAATTTAAAATGGCCACTATATGGCATCTGTACAGTATCAGTATCATCATCATCATCATCAACATCATCATCATCAGAGCTACTCTCCAAATCACATAAGGCCCTGTACATCCAACATGCAGCATGATACAGGAGCAAGCCATATGTCCTCCCCTCTCTCAGTAATAAGTAGGACATTTTGAGTACTGTGCTAACGTACATATATTTTCATACACAGGTAGGCCTCATTCACATGATCCATCTACTCATGTGAAAAGGGCTGGGTGGATCACAGGAGGCAGGGCCTGTGTATAAATGTTTGTAAGCCTTCATTCACACAATTAGCAGAGGGAAGGAGAGGAGATACAGCGAGCAAGGCCTAAGACTCACTTTCATGATCCACCACATAAAGGACGTACAGCCAGGGTCTGGGATGAACCAGCCCTACAATTAGAATTCCAAGAGAAATTGCATCACAGTTTTCATTTGCTGGAGAAACAGCTGCATCTGATGCTAACAGCTGCTAGGCAGAATGATACAGGTCTACAGAGAGAGAGGAGGATATGGAAACTCATTTACAGTAATCTTGCATTATGCTTGGTGAAATGTTATGAGCATCAGAGACTCCACTTAAATTGTTACTGTGTTAGTGCAGTGACCCAACCCACACTCTGCACTTTCAAATGCTAATATTCTTGTGTGCTCCTTAACTATTTTCTAATGTATGTGACCTGAGGGAAGGAATCCCATTTGATATGTTGCACATCTTAAAAACTTTTCAAAGGAACTGAAGAACACAGACCCACCCTGCTGTCTGAATTAAATACCCACATTTCTAACCATTATTGAGTGGATTTAAAGTATCATTTCTCATGTCACACTAACCAGAACTATGTATATACTGCAATGTAAAGCAAGTGGGGGTGGGGGAGAATCAGTTGCAAAATTCAGCTTGTTTGGGATATCTGTTCTGACTCGTGTGTTTTTTAAAAAATGTTTATCTTATGATTTTGAAGCTGATTACGCTTGAAGCTGCCCAGTGAAATCTCAGAAATGAGAGGTATATCATTTTCTTGCAGAACACAATGTTCCCCATGAATAGCAGAACACTACAATTCTAACTGCACTTGGAAAAAAGGAAAGGAACCTCTCGTGCAAGCACTGAGTCATTACTGACTCTTGGAGGGATACCAGCTTTCACTGACATTTTCTTGGCAGGCCTTATAGCGGGGTGGTTTGCCATTGCCTTCCCCGGCCGTGATTACTTTCCCCCCAGCTAGCTGGGTACTCATTTTACCGACCTCGGGAGGATGGAAGGCTGAGTTGACCCGAGCCGGCTGCCTGAAACCAGCTTCCGCTGGGATTGAACTCAGGCCGTGGGGAGAGTTTCAGCTGCAGAAACTGCTGCTTTACCAGGCTCATAAAGGAAAGAAACCTCTCATGCAAGCACTGAGTCATTACTGACTCTTGGAGGGACACCAGCTTTCGCTGACGTTTTCTTGGCAGGCCTTATAGCGGGGTGGTTTGCCGTTGCCTTCCCCAGCCGTGATTACTTTTCCCCCAGCTAGCTGGGTACTCATTTTACCGACCTCGGGAGGATGGAAGGCTGAGTTGACCCGAGCCGGCTGCCTGAAACCAGCTTCCACTGGGATTGAACTCAGGCCGTGGGGAGAGTTTCAGCTGCAGAAACTGCTGCTTTACCGCTCTGCGCCACACGAGGCTCATAACTGCACTTATAAAGGAGTAAAACCCACTGACAAAAGTGGGACTGACCATTGAGAGAACATAAGAAGAGCCCTGCTGGATCAGACCAAGGATCCATCTAGTCCAGCACTCTGTTCACACAGTGGCCAACCAGCTGTTGGCCAAGGATCAACAAGCAGGACACAGTGCAACAGTATCCTCCCACCCATGTTCCACAGCAACTGGTGCATATAGGCTTACTGCACATAGCCATTGATAGCCTCCTCCTCCAGGAATTTATTCAATCCCCTTTTAAAGCCATCCAAGTTGGTGGCCATCACCACATCTTGGGGTAGTGTATTCCAGAGTGTAACTATGCGCTGTGTGAAGAAGTACTTTCTTTTATTTGTCCTGAATCCCCCACCAAACAGATTCATGGGATGACCCTGGGTTCTAGTATCATGGCAGCAAGAGAAAAATGTCTCCCTATCCACATTCCCCACATCATGCATGAGACTGCACTGCTAGAGGACTATAAACAGATTAATAACGCATTTATGAAAATGTCTTTCCAGGGGGGGAAATACCACTTGGCTTTCCTCCCTTTCCACTCTTAGGCTGTTGTATCCTGCCTTTGGTGTTTCCTCCTGCACTCTCAAGTGAAAGCCAAAAAGAGTTAATGGCTCTGCAGTCATGTGGATGAACAGTAGGCAATTCACACATTATGTGTGACATTCACAGCATTAGTAGGAAGAAGAAATGAAAAACAATCAACCATGCTTCTGTTCATTACATACCAGAAAGTTTTCATAAGAAAGACAACGTTACTAAGAGATGGCAGTGAGTAACCAACTCAAAATGTGCCACTCTGTGTACTGTTCACATGCTCAACACGCTTAAAATAAGGATGAGGGGGCCACCCAATAGATTGACATTAGCTACAGCAGCACAGAAAGTGGCTCATGCTGCTGCAGCTAAAGCCCAAACAAATGACTGGCATGTAGGGTGGCTATGTGTCCTACTCTACAAAGGACAGTCCTCTATCTGAAAGGATCTTCTATTTGAATGACTGTGCAGTCCAATTCCAGTTGAAAGAAAAGAACCTTAACAAGGGAGAGTGGGGAAAGGCGGGCTTGAAAATGCCATCAACAGCATCTTGATTTCTAGATTTGCATCTACACATATAAATTAGCATGTGCATATTTTAGGCAAGGCACATCTGCAGTTCATGTCAGGGTCTATCATACAACCTGGAAAAAACGAGCAGGTCATAGGAATGGGATGGGGATCTTATGGCCCGTAGGCCAGATTCAGGATGCAACTAAATTTCATCCAACCCAAGGCGAAACCCAGCCCATTCTGGCTCTCTAGCCCATAACTGCACCCAGAATGCCCAACAGAGCAACTTGAACCCAGGCACCAAGCAGTTACTTGGAACGTTCAGTATCCAATTGCAGTTGCATGTCGCTTCTCTAAATGTTCAGACCACCCACTTGCAAAAAAGAAAAGAAAAGAAAAAAGGATCCAGGTGGTACACGCTGATTTAAGCCCTGCAATTTCTAACAGGAGTGGTGGTTGTGGCCAATTAGATCCGCGTCTTTTCTCCTCTGTCCCCCTCTCCACCCCAAACTCAGTGACCTGGCACTGCTGCCTCCTACTCCTCCCCTTATACCCACTCACACCACGACACATCCACTTTGCCCCGAATCCCTGGCATTCAGTGTGGGGAAGCAGGGATGGAGATACAAGAAACGAAAGAGAAGAAATCCACAGCTGCAACTGTAAACTGCCCCCCCCAAAAAATGGTGGCAGAAAGAGAAGGAGAAAGAAAAGAAAAGCAAGAAAAGTTCTGCCGGCCCTTGGTTCTGGCTCTGCCCATCATTGTCTCTGGCCCCCAATGTATATTTCCGATGGATCAATGTGTCTTCATAGCGAAATGTTTTCCCACCCCTGCCAAATAAGAATGTGCTGGTTCTATGCCTTAAGCTCTGAGAAGGTAGAATGCTTAACAGCAGGACACTGTAACTATCTGAAATATAATGTATGTTACTGCTGCCAATTACCCCTCCAGGGAAAGAAAAGAATGTTGTTTTAATGATTCTCTGCCATTTGCCAGAATTCTGCTACATGCATAACCTGTCTGCCTGGTGCTATGTTGTCATTCTTTCGCACACTGATGCTGGGTTTGGGAGACAAAAGAGAGAGAGAGAGAAATGCGAAGGAAACTTGCATTAAATTGTGAGCTGGATAACAACTGGAAGGGAAAGTGACAGCATCTCCCCACTGTTCCACCCATAGTGGTGGACACTGGTGCTACTCCTTGCTACAAAAGCTAAAAGGAAGGAGCCAGAGCCGGAACCGACTCGCCACACAGAGTCTTCTGAAGCACCAGTGATAATCCATATCCAATTTTTTCCCATTATAAAAATAAATTATACCCTGAGTGCATTTATAGAAGTACAGAATGAAACACAATGTGACAACTGGCCCCATAGTAAAGGGAGAAGATGCAACTGCAAGGTTAATGGAATCTTTTTGATATATCTGGCGTTGTTGACCTGAGAGCCATTTAAAGTTCCCTACAGAGAACAATCAGTCGAGAGCGAGTATCTGAGAGGAGCTATTTGTCAGGGTTATTCCACCACTTACGCAGCCACCCAGGAAGGAACAGCAATTCACCACACACCTCAGGTTTCCTCCACCTCTGCACTTACAAGAGGTCGTACCTCCAGCATTTGGATCCAAAGAGACAGCCTTCCCCAACCTGGTGCCCTCCAGGTGTGTTGGACTACAACTCCCATCTTTCCCCATCACCATAGCCATTTGCCCCACTTAAGAAGCTTCTGTACAGATGTAGTCTTTCACAAAATCGAATCATACTGTGTGTATGTCCTCACACTCTACCTGACACCTTGGAAACTTCCCTGTTCTAAAATCTACATCATTCCAAAAGCTTTCTGGTGGTGTTGATGCGGGGTGCAGGCATGGGGGGGTACTAAAGATCAGCCTTCCTAAATCCGGACATGGCCATAGTCAGGGATGATAGGAGCTCTAGACCATCAACATCTGGAGGGGCACGAGTTGAAGAAAGATAAATTCTAGAAACCCTGTGGACTCCAAAAGCCTTTGTAGTAATTATTACGCTTTTCTTATTTATATTTCAGTCTTACTATGACTATTATTGCACGAAAGACAGCCTATTCATACTCTGCCACATGAACTAAAGTTCACATGCTATAAAAATTGAAGTGTTTCCCCCCTCTCTTTAAAAGCTAAAACCTGTAACTGCCTCTGCAATCACTCATTAATAAAGCTTGCCCAATGCATTTACCTGTCCCATGGGGTTTTATCAAAGCAGTCCATAAAGCTGGAGAAAATATTTCTGCTAAAAATACGCACAATCCAGCCCAAAGGAAGGCATTGATTTCCAATAGGAGAGAGCTGAGCATGTGCTTATTCTCTCACTTAAGACCTATGCATGGACTCTGCAGTTGGAATGAAGTCCTATTGTGTTTAATGGGGCTTACTTTCAGGTAAGAAGGTATAAAATTACAGCCTTAAAGTGCTTTACATTTTCTGGATCATTTCCAGTCTCTCTAATGGCTGAGCATTTGAAACTCCTATGAATCCAATAAAAAAAATCTTTCTCTCTCTCTCTCTCTCACACACACACACTTTAGCAATGTAGTAGCATAAACAGAAAGATATCAAACTAGTGCAGCCCTCCCCAATGTGGGGTGTACGGATGTTTTAGACTTCAACTCCCATCAGCCCCAGACAGCCTGGCCAACAGTCAGGAATGCTGCAAGTAGCCCTCTGAAATATCAGAGTTTGGATGCAGAATCTGCCTTCCATGAGAAGCAGGACTCTGCTTGTAAAAGGTCCATTTACCCAGTTTTTTATGATACTCCTATTTCTCCCCACAGCTCACCCCATTCAGCAAGGTCTCCTGTCTCTCTGTGTGTGTTTTTTTTGGGGTAACATTTTAATCTAAGAGGCCCATGCTAAAAGACAAGTTATTTAAAAGGCCTGAGTGATTAAAAGAGTCTTCATCTAGTGGTGAAAAGACCGTAAAGATAGTTCCAGGTGATATTTTCTAGGAAGGCTCTTCCATAGACAGGGTGCCTCCACCAAAAAGGCCCTCTCCCTAGTGGTCACCTGCTTCACTTCATTCGGCAGAGGCACTCACAGCAGACCCTGGAAGAAGATCTTAAGGTTAGAGAAAGTGAAGGCAGTCTTTCAGGTACGTTGGTCCCAAGCCATTTAGTTTAAGGCTACAAGTTAAAACAAGCCCAGAAATGGGGTCTTCTTAGTGTGATTGACAAAGGGTTGGATCCTGATTTACTTCAGCCTCTAATGAGAATGCTATTCACCAACTTGAATATCAGAATTGATTGCAAAGTGCAATACCCTTGAAATAAATAAACAAATAAAATTAAAATAGTACCAAAATGAACCTGTGTTGCAGAGGGCAGTTGATTTTACACAGCACAAAAATCACCCTAATATGTCTATCTGTCCACTTAGAGCCAACACTGTGTGACAGGACTTAATTTAATCTAATGAATGTTCTGCTAACGTCTGTAATGGAGAAGAAAAAATATCTGCTCTTTTGAAATTATATGGCAGACACAGCTGGATTCCTCAGTATACCGGATGTTTACATAAAAGCATCAATGATTTACAGTGAGCCCTTGTTCCTCCTTGTTGCAGAAGAACAAATATTTGCAGCTTGTTTATGCTGTTCTGGTTTTAAGTAATATGGTACATTCGCACTGTGTAACAAAACTCAAGTAGGTTCTCATTCTCTCTCTCTCTCGCTCTCTCTTTTTAACCTAAAGCTAAGTTAACATTATAGGATATTTGAAATGGTTTGCCTGGAGCTAATGTGCATGGGGTGTTTATTTATTTCTTAGCACACTAAAAAGTATGTAAAAGGTTGCAATCAGCTGGTATTGTATTGCAGTTCAGTATCCAGTATTATTTATTTATTTACAATATTTATATACTGCTCCCCATTGAAAATTTTGGAGCAGTGTACAGGATAAAATAAAATAAAACAGAATAAACACTTTAAAATAGATTTTAAAAGAAGCAAAATGTACAGTAAACCGTATTATAACTGGCATTAAATGGTTTCATTCTCTCCCTGTACCCCCTTCACTGAGCAAAGAAAACTTCAAGACAGCTTTGACAAGGTCAGTTTCCGTCAAGAGGAAAGAGGACTAGAAACTTGTGCTGTTGCTCTATTTGCACTACTTATTTACAACTGGATAGACTCAGCAGGCATTCCAGAAGCAAAATGACACAGACAGGGATCATCATAACAACATCAATCCATGCTCCTAAACCTGCTGCCTCTTCGAGCATCTCCTGGCAACTGAGCCAGCCAGCCAGCCCCCAGCTGCTTGCTTTCGCTCTTCTTGCCCAGTTTCCCAAATAAATTCAGCACTCCTATGAAACTGAAAGAAGAGTGGCCACCTTGGCTGCAACAGCTGGTGGATCGTGGTGGTGAAAAGCATGAGCCACAGAGTACTCAAACTGGAAGATCTTCAACTGGCCACCAGCAAGTTCAGAAAATAGGCAACCACATGCCTTCTAGCTATTTTGAACATAGCTCCTCAAATCCTTGACTACTGGCTGTGCTGGTTGGGGGTTATAAGAATTGAAGCCCAAAACACGTCGAAGTCAGCAAGCTGTCTCCTCCAGACAAGACAGTATCTCTGTCACTGACAACCCAGCTGCAGGTATTACTGGATGATACTGTGGATCTAGAACAGTCTTCCCTAACCTGGTACGTTCCAGATTTTCTGGACTGAAAATCCCATTAAACCCAGCCAGTATAGCCAATAGCCAGGAAACCTGGGAACTGTAGTCCAAAAAATCTAGAGGGCACCAAGTTGGGGAAGGCTTATCTAGACCCATTTGCATCTGATTTCTACCCTGGTTTGGGGACTGAGATGACCTTGGCTGTCTAGTCAATGCTCCACACCAGGAGCTGAAAAAAGAGATTTTAGCTCTGTTGGCCCTGCTGGACCTCACAGCCACTCCCAATACCATCAACATATCCTTCCTCACTGTCAGGCCAGGATGGGGTATGGTGGGCATTGTTTTATGGTGGTTCTGTTCCTGGGGGGGGGGGCAGGCATAGGTTCCAAAAGACAGTGCTGAGCTATGTCTGCTTGATTCCATGCCGCCCTCTGCCTCACATTGTCCCTCCTTCTCTCATGCTGCTTAAAATGTACATGAAAACAATGGGGAAGATAATCTGGGGATCAGAGTTCAATGAAATGATACCCAACAATCTTGCTCTTCTTTCCATCTCATTTCTAAGGAAGCCGTGGAGATTCTGAATCCATGTCTGGATGTGGGCTACCAAACTTTATCCCAACAAGACTTGCGTGCTGTTGGTCAGTAGGGCTACTAATATAGACTCGGCCTATTTTTGGATGGAGTTGTGTTCCCTTTGAAACTCCACGTTCCTTGTTTAGGAGCTGTTTGGGAATGTTCCTGATCCAGCCTCAGCCCTGGAGTCTCCAATGAAGACTGTTGGAATACTTTTGCCCAGTACCATCTTAAGCTGGTGCACCAGCTGCATCCATTTCAGGGGAAGGCAAACCTAAAAGAACTGGCCCTACTATTAGGCAAAATGAGGCAATCATCTCAGGCGGCAGATGCTGAGGTAGCAGTGGCATTCCTCCTAAGCCCCCCAGCCATTCCCCTGCCTTGAGGACAGTCAGTCGTGCACACCCTAAGGTGGCGTGCTGCCTTCATATGTGATGGTAAATGTTCTCCTGTTGCTAGTGTTAAGGTAAGATTCAACTGCCAGTCAGTTTCTATAGGTGGAATAGGTGGGGGTGCCATTTTGTCCTTTGCTTCAGACAGCAAGTTCTCTTCAGCTGGCACAAACTGGAGGTTTGTTTGTTTAGACATGTGACTTCTCTTTTATACCATATTTACTGGCTGTCAGTCCATTTCCAACATCAATTCAAAGTTCTGCGTATTACCTTTAAAGCTGTAAAATGACTTGGGGTCAGCGTACTTCAGGGATCATTTTCCCCCGTAGGATCTTGCCAACCCAGTTAGTCTGTAGAAGAATCTCTTCTGCACATGCTGCCTCCGAGATGCAGTTAATGGGGACTTGTGAAAGGACCTTCTCTGCTGTGGCACCCAAACTGTGAAATTTCCTGCCCCAAGAAATCTATCTGGATGGATACTTCTTGGCTGATTTTTGTTTGTTTGTTTTTGGTGCATATTCCAGTTGGACTTTGACCTGATCAGTTGCTGAAATTATTAATTTTGATATTCTTTCATCTTAACTGATTTTATCTGCTGTTCTTGTTGGTGTATTTTATTGTTTTATTATTATTATTTATTTATTTATTTATATAGCACCATCAATGTACATGGTGCTGTACAGAGTAAAACAGTAAAATTTTTGGGGTGTGTGTTTTTAATTGTTTGATCTGTGTTTTGGGGAGTATTTCAATTTGCAATGGAAATTGAGGGATATAATTTTTTAAAAGAAATAAATACATCTCTCAGCCTCAGGCCTCCCATCTCTGATATGGAGGTAATACTAATGGCTGATCCATCATAGCTATTCTAAAGCTTTCTCAAACCGTTTCAACTCAAGCCCCACTTCTACACTTGTGTTATGAGCAGCAGGGCATAGCACCAACCATCTCCTTAGTGCATGAACATGATGTTGCTCTTGCATTCAGTTTCCCTTATGCTACCCTCCGCCTCGCCTCTGGCCTAGCAACTGGACTCACCAGATGGCTCCAGGAAGAGAGCAATTCTTTCCTCTTGCTACCACTCACACAGTTCCCTCTTGAGGGTTTTTGGGAGGGGGAGCACCCCACTCACGGCTTATCTTCCAAGAACAGCAGCCCCAATATTTATTATCTCCATACAAGTGTTTTGAGCCCTGACCCAGGAGGTCCTACCTCAAAGTTAAAGAAACCAGGTTCTAAGGCAGCCTTCTCTAGCCTGGTGCCATCCAAGGATTGGGGAAGGCTGTTGGACTGCAAGTCCCACCATTCCCAGTAAGTTGGTTGGGAATTATGGGAATCTGGGACCCAGATTGAGGAAGGCTATTCTAAAGCAGAGATGGGTAACCTCCAGCCCTTTGGCCAAATTGGCTCATGGGGCCGCAGGTCATCCCCCCCCGCCCAAAGCCCGGAAAGGTGATCATGCTGCATGCTACCTCCAACATCAGAGGCAGCATGTCTCTGTATACCAGTTGCTGGGAGCAGGAGCAGGAGGCACTATTGCACTCATGTCCTACTTGTAGGTTTCTCAAAGGCATCAGGTTGGCCACTGAGTGAACAGAATGCTGGATAGACAGACCCTTGGTCTGATCCAGCTGGGTTCTTCTTACGTTCTTAAGGTGAACCGTGATAACATGTGAAATACTTCAAGCACTTAGGAAAAGTTTAATGGAAATATGGAGGAGGAATATTTTACATCCAACAGTGCCTTTGCAAAATGAACAACCTAATGACTGTCAGCTGTAATCTATCAAGAACTAAGTCACACAGAAGGGAGGAAGAGAAAGGGAGAATGCAAGCAAGAGTCACAACAATATCTTAGGAATTTAGGGGTGAGATAATTCATTTCCAGAACAGGGTACAGAGGAGCATCAGTTATTTGAGCCAGTTTCCACTTTCAAGCATTCCTCTTCCACACAATTTAATCTCTTCCTTTAAATGAACATCACCCAACAGAAATTCACACCCAGGATCTCTGGAGATTCATGGCCTCTAACTTTCTGCAAGTCTTCACTGTCATTGCCCCCCACAGCCCTTTTAGAAGATATTCACAGATAAAAGCAGGGTCCTAAAAAGCCAAGTTTAAATACATAGTGGTTTTCACAAGTGATGTTTTCCAATTTTCCAGCTCTGCAATGGCAGGGGGAGGGGAGAAGAGAGAGCAATACTGGTGATAATGTACATCAGATCCTAAAAACAGTCCTTTTTCTAACTCACACTAGCAGCATTCACAAGTAACACATTTTAGATTAAAAAAAATTATCACTTGTGAAAAGACCAAACATTTCTCTGTTACTTTATAATATGATAGCCAAAAGGCCATAAAAATTCCTTCCCCACCTGCTCCATGATGTAAGTTTAAATGATGAAGATCAAGAAGCCTCAATATACATTCATTTTAAAACATTAACTAGAAACACCTGCATCAACTTGGCCACCAATTAATCAAAACAGTTTGCTGTAGAAATAACATTTGCTAGTGGGTTGATACATCAGAAAGAACGCTCACACATGGTTACAGTTAATGCACAAAATTAAGCCACAGTAACCATCGTGCCATTCCTGGGCTTACACCAAGGTTCAACTTCGCCCTGCTTGTACAAGCATGATCCCAAAGGAACTGAACTTGTATCATGGGCCATGAATCTTGCATAAGCCCATAATTCAATTATAGAGCTGAAAACAGATGTTGCTTGTTGAATCATATGCTCTAATAGTTTGGGATTTATCACTTTTAACGTGGCAATTTTTAAAGGGCTTTACATTTTACAGATAGCTGTTTTCCCAAGACCCTACATTAACAACCCTTTCTCCTTTCTGATCCTGCCATTTTCCATCTTCCATTCCTGTTTGGACATCTTATACATCTCTGCATATGTCAGGCTTATCAATAAGTGTTACAAAGCTGCACCAGGTTGCTGGGATAATCCAATACAGTTGGATTTTTTTTTTAAAAAAGTATATTTTTGCTATATGGCAATAAGAAAATCTGGCCTCTAGATTTTACTGTACCATACTTTCATAATAGAATTATTTTAACATGAATAGGGAGATAAAGTGTTGGAAGTTCTTTTCTGTTTGGAAGTAAAAGTTAATATTCCTTAATAGAATTATATCACAGGAAAATGATCCTACTTTATTTTTGATAATTCAATATTCCTATCATGTTAATCTCTGATAATGATGTTTGGAAATATTAATTCAAAAGGAAATGTTGTGTGTTATTGTAGTATTATTATTTATTTATTTATATAGCACCATCAGTGTACATGGTGCTGTAAAGAGTAAAACAATAAAATAGCAAAACCCTGCTGCATAGGCTTACATTCTAATAGAATCATAATAAAACAATAAGAAGGGGAAGAGAATGCACCAAACAGGCACAGGGTAGAGTAAAACTAACAGTATAAAAGTCAGATCAAAATCAAGTTTTAAAAGCTTTAGAAAAAAGAAACGTTTTTAGCTGAGCTTTAAAAGCTGCAATTGAACTTGTAGTTCGCAAATGTTCTGGAAGAGCGTTCCAGGCGTAAGGGGCAGTGGAAGAAAATGGATGAAGCCGAGCAAGGGAAGTAGAGACCCTTGGGCAGGTGAGAAACATGGCATTAGAGGAGCGAAGAGCACGAGTGGGGCAATAGTGTGAAATGAGAGAGGATCCATGTGTTGAATTTCTATTTAAAATCCCACAAGCCTTTCTATTGATAGGAGTAATAGGAGGATTTAACATTGGCTGTTAGTTTCAAAAGACTGATGAAAGCACAGTCACATTGACATAACCTAGACCACTGAAAAGTAAGGGTTAGTTTGGACATCACAAGAAACCATAATTTATCATGACGGGAATGAGTAGCAGTAAACCTCAGGCTCATTTACTCCCCCCCTTCTCCTCCAGAGTGGTTGCAAGGAGATTGGAAGTTTTGGCAGTTTAGAATTACATCTGAACCCTAAACCATGGTTAATTCTAACTATAGTTTGTTGAAACAAGGCAGGTTCATAACCCAGGGTTTGACGTTTGCTTGTTTCAACCAAACTATAAAGTTATCCACAGTTTGTTGGGTTTCAATGGCATGACAAAGCTACAGTTAAGAAAAAAATCGAAGCTTCTGACCTCCATTTTGTGGAGGACAAGTGGGAGGGGGGAGTTCATAAGCCTGAGGCTTGTTGTTGCTCGTTCCTGTTATGATATTTAAACCAGCACTAATCTAGAATGCTTCCATTGTGCTAGGGAAACTGACAGATACTCTGATCCAAAGACCTGCATGAACTCAAATGCACACATGGATCTCTTGTGCGCTTCCAATTCTTTTTCAGAAATGGAGTGTTCACCCACAAGTTCACTTCTTTAGGTTAACATAACAGACTTTCCCACTAAAACTGATGGAGGAGCCTTTATGGGGAAGAAGAACCAATCTACATTAGAAAGCCCAGATCCATAAGAAATTGCTGAATCAAGGTGAGTTTTCAAGCTTGCTCTTCCGCTATCAGTGTACAAAAATGATTTTAAAATAATTAAGTTGTCCTATAATATCATGTTGGGTAGGCTTGTGTTAGAAGGCTTAGAAATGGAGTCAGGGAGTTTCCTTTTTGCTTTGTCACTCAGGACTTTAATTTATTTGAGACTGAGGAAGCCTGCCTGCCACCCCCTACTATCCTAGCTGTTGATCCTGCCAGAGGCACAGCAATCACGGCCAATTCCACCATGACGATTTTCAACCACTGAGGATTGCAAACAAAAAACTTGACATCTGAATTCACAATCCAGATGCTTTGCCTTCCAGTGGAACATTTTTCACATGGACCCCTTCATGGACCAAAAGAAAACAAAAGAAAAGAAAAAAGCATTAAGCCTTGAATATTTCATTTCCAGTCATGCCTAAGAGGGAAAAAGGAGGATTATTAGTAAAGCTGGAAGCAAAAACTTTATGTAATTTTTCACAGCATTTCTATCAATTTTACAGAGCAGACAATGTTTTCAAATATTAAATAGGTAAAATAGTTCTCAGTTCATTGCTTTGAAACTTAAGAACAGACTTTCTTCTCCTTTAGGCACATGTCCTGGATTGTCTTGACCAAATATAATGCTAAATTACTGCTATATGATCCATTAGTAAAGGAAAGCTATTTCCCCTGAGATGGGCAAAAGAGACCACTGGAGATACTTCGGGACAGAGGGTGATTGACCTGGCTCTTTTTTTCCAGGGCAGGAATAGGTGATTGGAATACACTTTTCAAAGCAGCGGCCAGTGCAAAGAGTGCAAAGATCCAGGGCTGGTCCAAAACATTTTGCTGCCTAAAGTGGAGCAGCAAATAGCTGTCCCCCACCCCCAAATAAAGGCCCACAGTACCCAAGACTAGCCAAGATATTTTGGTACCTGAGGAAGAAAAACCTACAAACAACTCTCCCCCTCCTACACACACACACACACACACACACTCCTAAGGATTTGCTAACCTTTCATGTTACCCCAAATCATAGAGTTGAAAGGGACCTTGGAAATCATCTAGTCCAACACCTTTCTCAATGCAAGTTCTGTCCTACAGGATGCAGCTACAGCACCCCTGACAGATGGCCACCCAACCTCTGCTTAAATACCTCCAGCAAAGGAGAACCCACCACCTTTCAAAGCAGACTCTCCACTGCTGAACAACTATGCCTGTTAGGAAATTTCTCCTAATGTTAAGCCAAAATCTGCTTCTCTGCAATTTCCACCCAATGGTTCTAGTCCTTCCCTTGAGAACAACAGATAACAAGTCTGCTCTATCTTCTGTGTATTCAGGTATTTGAACATCACTATCATGTCTCTCCTTAATCTTTTCTTCTCCAGGCTAAGCATACCCAGCTCTTTCTACTGTTCCTCATAGGCCTTGGTTTCTAGACTCCTCACCATCCTGGATGCTCTTCTTTGGATGTGCTCCACTTGTCAATGCACTTTTAAAACAGGACACCCGGAAATGGACACAGTACTCCAAATGTGGCCTGCCTAATGCAGAATACAGTGGAACACTAGTCCTCATCAGGGGGCCTAGCTTGTAGGGCTGGATGACAGAGACACAGATTCATTGTCTTTGTTTTATTTGAAGGTGAATCAGGTAACACAGAAGTCATGACACTTAAGATTAGAAGTTATAAATCAGTTAACTTGATAGCTAATGCCACATGGCTTAGATTAAGGAACAGTCCAGAAGCAGATACATCATCATAGTCAGAGACTTAACTCTTAGAACAACATTAGGGGTTTTAAGCACTCAGACATCCAGGTTCATGATACAAGATTCAACAACAGGCTATAGTTCATGTTTCAAGAGAAATCGCAGAGCCCCAAGCAAAATAGAGACATTCCCAAAAGTAGGATCTCCATGGTCAGAAGATGACTCGAGTTAAGGGTCAAAAACTGAGGCAGCTAGGAAGAGTCCCCACTCTTACTAACATAGTCACTACATGGCAGGGGTCCAAGCTGAACTAAGTGGGAGATTAATGAAATAACCAGGCCAGTAAGCCTTCTGGCCAAATAGGGACATTCCTAGATGCAGGATCTCTGCACACAAGGGCCATTGAACTGACTCAGGTTCAGGATATCAAGAATAGGCAAGTTGGGGCTCCAAGCATTGCAGTCAAGAAGACCTGGCTAAAGGTGTCCTAAGCAGCAGAGAAGTTTCCCCTCAGGGCCTCTACTGAAAAGGGCCCCTGGCAGAAGCTGGTCCAGGAGACAGACCTAAAATCAGACAAGGCTAGAAATAAATGCACACTGCAGAGGTCAGGTCCAACCACACTGTCTTCATTGGAAATCCCTAATGTAAGGCAAAACAACAGTCTTCAAAGTCACCAATAGTCTAGACCAGAAGGCATTCTGGGCAAATACAGATGAAGGTACTCAGCTCATGGCAAACAATCCACGGTCTATAAGAAGACCAGCATTATATCGCACAGAAGGATTTAACAGAACAAATTTTAACAGATTTAACAGACACCCCCACAAAACTGCCTTCCTTCCCTCAGTTCCCATAGAAGTTTTCTCAGGTAATAATCAGAACCCAGCTCAAAGTCAGAGCCCACAGCTGTTCCGATAAGGCAGCCTACTCTTCTGAAGTTCACCCCTCCTTTCTACAGTAATTAGTTGAGAAATTGGGCAGCGAAGACTCCCTTTGATGCTAACTTCCCACAGCTATACTGGACCTTGCAGCACAATTTGGTTCAGAGGCTAAAGGGCCTCGAGGGTCAGGATAAATCCCAACAGTCCTGTGCAGGTGTTTGCCTGCTAGCATAGAGGGCTAAAGTGTGGAGAGGCTTATGGGCCTGCACGTATCCCTGCTTCCAGCATCCCCCAAACACCTTTTATCTAGTTAGATGTTCTTGTGCAGAGTGCAAAGATCTGACGAGAACTCTTGAGGTGCATTCAGCTGAACACTACAGAATTCCTGCTGTTGCAAAGCCTGCCTTATCAGGGTTTTGGCTTATGGGAATTCTGTAAGCATATTCAGCTGAATGCACTTACAGAGTCCTCTTCAGACCTTCACCTTCAACATGCGAAAATCTAACTGGGTACCAAGCACACTGGAATCCTGGAAGTGAGGCTTGCATTGAACACACACACCCTATACATTTTAGTCCTACACGCGAGCAGGCAAACATCTGCGCAAAGCTATTACTGTCTGTGATCCGGATACTATGCAGCTGCATAATATTGCATTGGCTTTCTCGGCTGCTGCATCACACTGCTGGCTTATAAAGACACCAAAGCCCTTTTCACATGTACTGCTGCCAAGCCAAATCTCCCAACTGTGAGACAGCCGCCTCACTCTGCTTCATAATAGGGCTAGCTTTATGTACCTTTTCCTCACAGTTTGGAATGCAGAGCAAAGAGCAGTAACAGTAATTTAATCTCTACTGAAGTTGCAATAGACACAGTACAATAAGAGAAGTACAATAAACGTAACTATCGAGAAATAGGGGGAGAATCGCTATTTGAAAAAGAAGATCCAAGCATCTTTAAAAAGGGAGAATTCATTTTCTAGCTGTCACCTTTTATTTGCATAATACGGTAAGACATAAAAATAACACCATTGCCACTTTTCTCCAAACCAAATGAATAACATGCTTTAAGCTTTGCATTAACTCCTTGAAAATAAGAAGGTGAATAGTAAAGTTACTTGTCCAGGATGGCACTGAGCTGTAAATATTATAGGGCTATGTTATTCAGCTATTGGGTCAGATATTTAAAAACGGGGTTAAAATTCAGCTTTTTGCTTACTAAGCTTTAAAACCTAGCATGCTTTCTAAAACAGAGCTGACACGTTAGCAAATTTGTCATACAAAGCACCTTTCATGAAGAAGACAGCACCAATTAGCCTTACAATAACCCTCTGTAATTCAAAAGCTACTTTAATTTCTTTTAACTGGGAACCAAAGAATTATATTCCTTTTAAAAAAAAAACAGCAAACCTTTGAAAAACCGTCACATTGCTGCTGTTTTGTTTTGTTTGTTTTTTTAAAAAAATCTTGTCATTATGGTGATGACAACAAAATAATACTGAAAATATGTAGGCAATTTCAGAAGCCTGGAATAGGCCTGAGCAAGCTTTCTAACTGTCGGAAGATAAATGTGCATGTTTTACAGTTATTTATTTATTTAGCAAAACTGTAAACCACTCTACCTCTATAAAAGATTCCTGAACACACAGTGAACACACACACAAAGGAAAAAAATTGAAAATCAAATTATACCAATAAAACAGTGGCCAGTCTTTTACTCAGGAAAGGCTTATTTAAATAAATCTGTCTTTAGCATTTTTCTACTTATCATGGCTTCCTGGAGCTATGATAGATACCTAAAGGAACCCATAGGTACCCTATTCCTTTAACAGCCTACCTATATGCTCTCTTCTGGATGTCCCTGTCATCATAGGCTGACCAATTACAGAGTTTTTGTATGGTTATATGGATTCATGTATTTTTGATGTATGCATTTGCAAGTTGATATGACCATGATGGTTGAAACAACAAATAGATCCAAAGGGAAAGGCGGGTAAGAAATAAATAAATATACATCATCATCATCATCATTATTATTTAAACAAACAAACACAGGCTGACCATATGTCCCCCTTTAGAGAGTGAGGTTTTCTACTTGAAGGTGTCCTCTATTTGAAGGAATGTCCTGCTCAATTCCAGTTTAAAGAGAAAGAGCCTAAGAAGGGAGAGACCATGAAATTGCCCATCAACACTTGGTCACAGTCTTCTCCACTGTTGTGATAGGTATTCTGTTTCTATTTAAATTCAAGCCATTATTTCTAAAGTGATACATAAATCAGCATATACACATTTTATGCAAATCTCAAAGTCCATAATCATCCATCTTTCTTTATCCATGAACTCAAAAGCTTTAATGAATTCTGCCTGATGAAGAGTTCTGCATGAATTGAAAACATTTCTACTTTCGGAAGCTAATCCTATAAAACAGAAACCAGGTTTATTTTGTATTTCTCACTCAAAACTACTCTATGTATGTCATCATCCTGCAGTCGCTCTGCAAAATTGCTGTTAGGATCCAGCATAATGAGAATCTCATTACCCTGAAATCTTGGGATAGGCAGCGGTATATAAATATTCTAAATAAATATTTAATAAATGACCTAGAAGAGTAGCCTCTTTGTATGGGTGTGCTAGAGATCTGTGCATAGACAGTTGCAGGCACACTCTTGTCCTTGGCACAACCATCTCTGCTCTTAGTAGCAATGTCTTGCTGTCACCAAGAACAACAGCTATCATACAGCGTTGTGGTTGTGACAAGAGGCTCTCAGCTTTCATTAAAACATGAATGTACAGAACCCATGAGAATATAAGCACCTGCTTTCGATTATGCCAATATTGTCTGCTCTGACTGGCAGGAGCTCTCCAGAGCCTAGTCTTAATGGCTTAGAAGATGGGCACAGAAAGTGTGGGCAAGATCTGGTGGAGCCTCGGAAGCGTGTGTGTGTGTGTGTGTGTGTGTGTGTGTGTGTGTGCGTGCGTGTGTGAGAGAGAGAGAGAGCACATGTGTATACATATGGGATTTCTAGCAGTCAGAGAGCAAGTTCTCAGGGCCTAGTCCATGATTAGCAGAAGCAGAATAACTAATACTGACTGCAAAATTCAGCTTTTCTTGGTGTTCATTTTCTATTGCCTTGGCTCAGAAATACAATTTCTTTTTTAGCATCCATACATCCTTTTATTCTCAGTTAATAATACTCCAATACTAAACATGCTTTCCCAGGAGTAAGTCTCATTGAACTCAATGGAGCTTACTTCTGAGAAGACATGCATAGGATTGTATTATAACAGCCAAGTTTCATACACCACTGAGTTGCATGTAGTTTTTGCTTCCTGCTCCCCAACACTTTAAAAAAGAAAAAAGAAAACTGAGGCACAGGAGTTGCAGTCTGAAGTGGAAGTTTCATGTGGGAAGTAGAGGCTTTTCGACATTTCCCCCTCACCAATTTCCTATTAAATATCCCCCAAGATGGTTTTTCAACCATTGGGGAAATGATATGGATGCCTATCAAAATAAAAGGAGCTTTGAATGATTTTAAACAGAAAAACGGCTGGAAGGGAAAGAGTTATGGATGGCAACATTTTGTTTTCTAAAAGGTTTTTTTTGTGGGGCGGGGGGAGACTTAACTTAATGTGTAAATTGGCTGTACCCCAGCAACAACTCTTATGCCAAAGAAATTTACACACACGCCAAAGCTAGTACCACAGGGATACTCAATAGGCTACAAAACGTATTACAGCCATGAGAGGGGAAAAAAGCTTTCTTAAAAGGATAATAATTCATTATAGAGGGGTTCCAGTTAGATGTGCCTTCACGATCTTGTGATCTCATGCTACTTCTCCAATGCCTCGGCCCAGGGACGCAAAGGGATTTACTGTGTTGCAAATTGCTATTATGACTGACAATTTCTTAGATGCTGCTGGATCATTAGAAATGCCAGTCACAGGCACATCGCTGGAGAAGAAGGCAGCGTGAGCTACAACTGGAGAGAGCTGCCTGAATGCACAAATGTAATACATACACCCAACAGAAATGTTCACTTCCACAGCACTGGGCAACTGAAGTGCTCGTTCTCTCTCTTTTTTCTCCAATCAGCCACACAGATTTGGAGTCAAAATTAATTTTCCAGAAGGAGAACACTCGGGAGACAAATAATCTCAAATTGTCAGAACTGAAATAGAAGCAGTCCAGAGAGAAAATTGAGTTTCTAGAAATAACCAGGAGCTGGTAGTAAGGTCTGCAGGTTTACATGGGAACATGCATGATCTGGGTTCACACTACATGCTAAATTACACTTGTTAAATTTGGGTTGTTGTTGAACTGTGGTTCGTTGTTGTACCATGGGTTGTTTGAATGTAGTGTGTTTTCTGCCATGATGCATGTGGCTTATTTTTCTCGAACAAGCCACCTTGAGAACCCATGATTTGTCGTTGGGTTGTTCAGGGTAGTTAACAAGCCACACTGCCGAAAATGCACTGCATTCAATCAACACAGTTCAACAACAGCCCACAATCAACCACAGAGTGTGGATCAGGGTGTTGTGTGAATGCAGCCCCTGAGTGAATACACAAACGGGAGTTGTGTGGCCATGTGAGCTAGCTCTGCTTACTGCCATGCTCTCTGCACTTACAGATGTACATGCCGATAATCCTTTCCAATGAATAGGGTGACCATATGAAAAGGAGGGCAGGGATCCTGTATCTTTAACAGTTGCATAGAACAGGGAATTTAAGCAGGTGTCTTTTTTATGCATGCAGCACCTGGTGAAATTCCCTCTTCATCACAACAGTTAAAACTGCAGGAGCCCTGCCCTCTTTTGTATCTGGTCACTCTACCATAGCATCAGTGTCTAGAAATTCCCTTAGAAATGAAGCAACGTTCAGAAATGTATATGACAGCAATACAGAACCAGTTTGTAAAAGCTTTCAGGGACCGCATTTAGGGCTCAAGGCAAAAGCGGGCAGGGCCAAAATACCAGCATATTCTAGCTTAATGCTCTTATTGCCAGTAACTAAGCCATGGGAGAGGCATTTCAAGCTTCTAGAATGGAGGGAAAACTGCACAAGAGCCAGGAACCCAGCAAATGACTGGTGGTTGGGGATAAGGGGTGGAGCTATGGGAAAGAGGTGGAGCCTTCTTGGGAAACCTGGGGGGGCGAAAATGAGACTCCTGGAGGACCAACAGTTCTGCATCCCTGATATATGGAATGACATTTATTTATGCATCTTCTAAAAAACCTGATATCCCAACTTTCTGGAAAAGCTCAAGTGACATACATACACTCCGAAATATAAACATGTATCACTGGAAAGTCATTAAAAAGCTCAATTATCAGCCATCTGAAATACACCTGCCCACTAAACGCAAGTGTTACCGAAAGCTAGCTGCCATTTCTCTCTGTAGACATATATTTTTGATTCCATGACAGATTCATAATGGATTCAGCTGTGTAAAGGGGGAAAGGGGGCTGCATTTTCTACTTTCAGTCATTTCAAAACAGTCAAGATGGTTGAACTAAGTGTTAATACCCCAGAAAATAGCACATTCTGCTTTAAAATGACATCTTATATTTTACAGCTTTGCTTCGTAAGCCCTGGAGGGAGTCTTCTTAGCCAAGTCTGTCCATGTCTTTAAAAGGAATTTAAAAAACCATGTAGTGATACCTGCAGGCATCAAGATATATTAGCAATTAAATTCATCCCTGTGCACTCTCAAGGGCAGCAGTAACTTGAAAGTACGCTAGCTTGGAATGTCATGAACTTTTTGAAGTATGCATTGGCAAAAAGTTAGTGGAAACCTTCTACTGCATTTGCAATTCCCTAAAAGGAGGTTAGGGCAAGCCCAGAAAAAAACCTTTACTACCCATTTCAAGCAGGATGTTTTTGCTACTGGTGTCACTGAACGAGAGAAAAACAGTAGCCCTATGAACATAAACAAGCCCCTTATTATCCTCTTCTGTGGAAAATGTTTTCTTCACTTTATACATTCTCCTTCACTAAGGATCGCTGTACAATTCTGGTCACTGCCAAGTCTTAACAGCCACTGAAGAACGTAAGGACTTGTCTAAACATAGGATTGCACCCTTAATGAAGTTGCTAGTGATTTAAAAACCAAGGGGGTATTTAGAAATTAGTTTTAAATCAGTATTAGTTGCCTTTTTGTGTCTCTCCCAAGAACCTTAAGAAGCCCCAGTTTGTTTGTTTATTTGTTTATTACATTTTTATACCGCCCAATAGCCGAAGCTCTCTGGGAGGTTCACTCTTCAATCTTTTCAAAGCAAATGGGACAAGTCTTGTTACTTTCAAACAGTTGAACCTTGGTTATCCATTTCACACCTATCCAAATACATAGTGTCAGGTATAAGTCTTCAACAAGGCCAGAGGCCTTGTTGAACGTAAGTAGATTTATTAGGAATCGTTTTGGAATGTCTGTGCAAGCAGGTATCTGTCAGAAATTCCCACGGGAGTAGCTTGCTCACTCCTTGTCTCGCCTAGTTTGCATAGTTTTGCCTAGAGGAAAGTTCCTAGAGGTTAGACTCTCTTCAGATGGGAAGAGATGTTTATTACCTGAATAAAGCTTTGTGGATTATGTGGCAGACTTCTTTATTGTCTTGCAATAAGGCAGGAGGTTTTGGGAAACACCACAGCTTGTCCTTTCAAGAAAAAGGGAAAGCCTTTTCCCAGAATGCTTTAACTTCAAGGAGGCTGGTTCTGAAGAAGCCTTTGGTGAGAATCTACTCCCATGGGAACTTCTGATACAGACCCACTTGCACAGACATTTCAAAACTATTCCTAATAAATCTATCTACATTCAACAAGGCCTTTGGCCTTGCTGAAGACTTATACGTGACACATAGCACGTAAGTGTAGACAAGCTTTACCAAGTATCCTGATATTATGGGTATTCTCGGGGTTACTTAGATAAATGGTGTTTAACTGCACTCTGCGGCTAGAAAATCACCTTTGGGGACCAAGGATTATGAAGATAATGGCTGCTCCCACCACCACCAGCGCCCCACAAAGCTATATGAAGAGCAGGTGAATTCTTACCTTGTGATGCCCAAAGTCATTCAATATGGTACCAAGCTTCTTGGTGTTGGTGTGAAGCTTATGAGCAGCAATCATTGGGTTGGGATCCCGCCAGTCTATGGACAGGCGATGGTACCAGAGGTGCTGCCCTTCCTGAACGTGCGCCAATTTGATACTAGGGTCAAAGCGATGCACCTCACATCCACTGTCAGCCATGCTGATCTCAAACTGGTTGTCATCACTGCCCAATCTTTTCAAAGCAAATGGGACAAGTCTTGTTACTTTCAAACAAACAAACCTGAAGAAATTATCATCATCACCATCATCAACAATCAGTCAACCTATCTCCAAAGGGTTTGAGGTAAAAAATCTAAAACAACAAAGCGCCCATCGATATAATGGGCAGCATTTGCTTTACGATCATTAGATAATGTGTTATGACATTGTTTTTATTTTCTCTCCCAAAACGTAAATGGTTTCCACTGATTTCTACGAAGACAGCAGCAACAACAAAAAGAACAACAATAAGGAACACACTTGATATAGGAACAAATCCTGATTCTGATCTCAAATACTGGTGAGCGCCGTCTTGGGGAGAAGCATTAGCATGCTGAGAGTGTGGGTTACTCCTGTCTAGAAAGGCACATGGTAGAACAGCGGTGCGACTACTTCACCAGGTGCCCATCTAACAAGTCAACCACACTGACTATGGCGCTGTCACAAAGTTCCTCAAGTGATGGGCCAGTAAACATAACTTGAATTGTTAGTTCAAATACTGATAACTATGCTGTTTTGATTTGGGGTGGGACTAAGTTGCGGGTGATCTAGAAAAAAGTTGAGAGTTCTGTTTTCCAGGAGTTTTCTGGGTGTAGAGAGAAAAGGAACGTACAAACTGCCCTATATTTATTATCCACTATACAATTCGTAAAGCATCACTATTGCGTGCACAGTGGGAATCCAGATTTTCAAATTTCAGAATTCTGAAGCCTGCTGAAACCATTTTGTCATCCTGTCTCTGTCGCAGTTGGAGCAACAAGCTCTTTTATAAGTACACAGCACACATTTTGATTTGTTTTCTTAAATCCTAAACCAATTTTTCAAATGATCATTTAGATTCATTGATGCATTTTGCAATCTCCCAGCAGGCCAATAACACCATCCTCTGTAAATCACAGAGTGTCATATGCATCCTTATGGATGGCACGGCCTCCGGAGATTTTGAGTTCTGCCCTGTCATGATCCTATACAATGTTTTTTGCTTTTCATTTTAGTCCTCATAAATGCAGAACTACATTCCTTTCAAAGTTTAATGCAATACAGATATATTGCAGGGCCTTTTTTTACTCCAAAATATTTGTACCTTCTGCAGCCGTTCTCTGGGAAGAACCCAGCTGGTCTTCATTTCATTTTATATAAATAAAAATACATTAAATAAGAAGTATATTTCAAGGAGATCTTGTCTTACTCCAAACAGGGTTGCTTCTCTGTGCAATCATACACCAAAGAGCAGAATGAAGTGCCAATGTTACTGAAAGATTGTAATTGGATTGGAGTCACAAGGAATTAGAACTGATTGCTATGTAATGCCTCAAGAATTACAAACACACACACACATGCCACATACAGACTTACTTTTTCTGAACCTTAGCTGGAAATTGTTACTTATTTTCTTTGTGCTCTTTTTTTATAAAATAAACCTTCAGTGCTAGCAGAAGGGATTGTTCGTGGAAGATACTGAATCAGTAGGCCTCTTCTGAAGATGATGATGATGATAATGATGATTAAAATTTGTATACCACCCCATGTAATTCTGGGTGGATTACATAGGATAAAAACACTTACAATTTAAAACCACAAAAACATACAAGCTTACTTAGAAGCGAGGTGACAGAATGAAATTTAAATGTGTCTTTGTCAATTTAATTATTATTTTAGATGACATGTCAAATCAAACCTCAAAAGGAAGCTGTTTTACTGTCCAACAAAAGTAGTTTTTTTAAAAGGTCATCATTGATACAGCCGTAAGAACTACCCTGCTAGATGTACAAGGTCTATCTCCTTCAGTATTCTGTTTCCAACAGTGGCTGGCCTGCAGGGCATGAAGGCACCAACTCTCCCTGGATGACTGTCCCCAGCATCTGATACCCAATGTTATACTGCCTTTGAGTGGGGTGGGGGGCACGCTGCATTTAGGTATCAAGGCTTAAAGCCATTGGTAGTCTGTCCTTCAAAAATTGGTTGAGCCATCCAGATTAATGGCCATCACTGCATCTTGGAGTAGTGAATCCCTTTCAGACTTCCTTTTGCCTGATCTGATCCTACCGCTACTCACTTCACTGAATGACACCAATGGGCCAGAACAAGACTGAACTGTAAGTCAGGGTAATGGCCTGTTTTTGTTTTTCAGTAATGCCATAATAGAATAACCCAGAAATTTGGCATACGTTCCCCTGCAATGCCCTGATTCCTGTGGAAAGAGCAAATGTGCCTTAAAATATAGCTCTGCTTTCCTGAAAAAAATTCTGGCAAAAATATATTCGTCCAGTTTCAATGTGATGCACGCCCCCCCACACACACACCTCCCAAAGGCACTGTAAAACCACATGTTTAGTCAAGTATGTGCCACATATGCCAGAGAAATCCCAGCTAAATGTTACATGGTCACCGCACTCTCTTTTCCTACACTTCTTTCAATTTACTGGCTCTTCAGTGGGTTCCTCCCAGATTACAGATATATAAACAAAGTCTTTCCACAGCTAGCTCAGTTTTGCCAGCTGGCAGAACATTCACTTAGGGCCATTTCACACTTTCACTAGAACATCCTCAGGCAAGTGCCTGCCTACCATGTGCAGAGAAAGTCGCATGTGAACCTCGGTACAAGCGCATCCAGTTATATGAGACTGCAGGGACTCCCTTAATCACAGCAGGGCAGCACCCAAAAGAAAATCACTGTTTGGGGGATTGTTTTAAGCATATGTATGCAAATGTGTCAGCTTCACAATTTACATCCTATATTTGAACACTGGCCAGAAGACTTTCAGATGGAAGATTTTGAAAGACCCACCATGCTCAAAAATTGGAGGTGCATAGTCAAAACCTGGAAGCTTGTTGTTGTACAATGTTCACCAATTTGGAGTGGGGAGGGAGTGCAAATAGCACTGAATACACATCTACAAGAGTGCTTATTTTGCAAAATGTAGGCTATTCCAATGAATGACATTCTTTAAAAAAAAATTCTCCTGGACGAAGATAGCATAAAACATTGTTAATGGATTTGTGTTAAGAACAGACCATTCCAGATTGTTGCATTTGAAAACATTTTCTGCTGCTTCAGAGGAGACACTTACCCCAGTGAATACAGACGGCACTGCTTGCTTTTGATTTGATGAACTAAATTAAATCTATCATCCAAGCAGACTGACCATGGCCTCTTTAGGCTGTCAAGGTTTCTTGGGAGGTCCTTCATGTTCATACGATTGCATGAAATCTGTTAAAATAATGAATGTTTATTTTACTCTGTGTTGTACTCTTTCAAATGCATCTCACGTTTTGTTTGAGCAAGGAGAAGGGAGGATGAGGAAACAAAGGAAATGGTTTAGCTGTTACATGGCCGACAAATGGGGGCGAGGGGAAAGAAAGGTTGCTGGGTTTATGTTGTGTTTGTTTGCTTTGCAAAAGAAAGGATGTGCTGGATTGAAAGAAATCAGACCGAAGAGCAGTGCAAACATTAAAGACAAATAATTGAACTACAGTCACCATTATGCACTGAATGAATTTTTCCCAGCTCCCTAGACTGCAAAAGTCCTTTTTTTCTTTCTTTTGAGCCTTGGATTGGATTCTGCCTTTGGCAATATTTAAAGAATAATAATAATTTGTCTCCCAATTACTTGGACTACAGGTTTGAGGTTCATATCTATTATAGATCCAGTCTTGTCAGTGGAGGCCCACATGATATGCAGTTGAGTTGAGGCTCGTAAGCCAGCTGCAACCTCTCCTGGACGGAGATAGCCTGGCAACAATAATCCATGCTGTGATATAATATAATATCCAGGTTATGTTACTGTAGTGCTGGGATCACACCGAGTCTTAGACAGTGGTACTGGCCCCCCGCCCACTTACAAGCACAATTCAAAGTGCTAGTGCTTGGACTGCAGTCCCAGAAGGACTGGCATCAACCAGCTCATCGGTTCAGATCTTCTTTGGAGGCCCTGCCCTGCTATGGGTGCGCCCGCCATTTAAGGTGAGATGACTATACCAGTGAAAGGGAGAGCCTTCTCAGTGGTGACACCTCCACTATGGAATACCCTTGCCAGGGAGATTTGCCTGGCACCTACATAGTTACCTTTTGGGTGTCAGGTGAAATTATCTTTATTCTCTCAGGCCTTTTAATGATTTTAGTCCCTAATGGAATTTGCTCTCTGCTGCTTTTATGTGTTATTTTCCCTTTCTTAGCTTTGACAGGGTTGTACTCTTATTTGTTATATTTGTTTTTGTGTGGTAAAGACACTCTAAAAACAATCTTCTGAATGGTGAGATATGCATATATTTTTTACAAATAATATTAAAAAATTAAAAATTAAATACATGCAGTTCCACAGGCATGCAAAGTAATAGTCAGGTAATATTTATCTCGCTCTCTCCTCCCCCTCCCCATCAACCCCTCCCCTCCGGTGGAATTTAAATTCAAGCTCATTTAAGTACTCATATGTATGGTGAAATCCATTCATTCATTTTCAATGGATGTGCTTAAATAAATCCCACTGGGGGGAAGGGAGAGAAAATTAAGCATATGTTTAAGCTCTTTGCTGAACACATTTTAAATTGAGTAAACCTGCAATGTAATAATCCTGTCTAGAACTCACAACAGGATTATTCTTCACTGAAGGAGCCAAACTGTAACCTGAACAATTGTTGAGATAGACAAAAGCAATCTTGCCCAAAAATTCCACAAGGGGGGAAAATCCAGAAGGGAATCTGGAATCCAAACTCAAACAGGTGAAGATCCTGATATTCACTGTCATCTCTCTAGTTTGCTCATAGTCCAGACAGCCCAAGGTCAGCACCAGAGTACTCTAGGTTCTGCAGCACGCAAAGACAAATTCTGAAGTCCGAATAATTTCTGCATTATGATCCCATCATTTCCCCATCTCCTTTTTCATTTATTTGATATATTTCAATATATTTATATCCCACTTTTCTATCATTTACATTCTTAAAAGAACGAGGAATCTTATACACAGAATACACGTCCCACACCCTGACACTTGAAAGTTCTGCTCAGGGCAGCCCACATGGCTGGCTTCTGAAATTTCACAGCACACGGACTTCACTTATTCAGGCTTAAGCCAGAGGCAACCAGAGATTATGCCGAGAATAGAAAGTAGCTTGAATAAGTGACTGCTGCTTATATTGGAGACATACTTCCCCACTTTCACCTCTTTTTAATAAAGTAAAAAAAAAAAACCTGCAAAACCTGTTTACCAAACAGGTTTAGCAGACTTGTGCATTGTATGAAAGACCTACAAATCTAATTTGACCACTGATCAGAAGCAACAATGGGAAAGCGAGGCCTTTCTCAAACCACTCTCAACTCTCTGAAAGGCTATTGACCACCTCGACTTTTACTTCCACAGATAAGGAAGCTGTAATCTTGCTAAGAAAAGAAAAGGGCATTCTCGTGCTTGCAAGGCATCATCTAAGCCACACAGAACACACAGTCCTTATTGCAGGAAATTCCCACCGGACCTTCCAAGACCAGGAAATCTACAAAAATGCTACCCATGTGAAATGGGTAAAGAAGCTAAAATGAAAATCAGAAATCAGCCTTAGCTAAGGCAGGCGCTACCTAATCCTTTCTAATGAGAAAACTGAACAAACATTATTAATGAAGATTAAGCTTTATGAATGCATTATATTGGGAGAAATCCCATTGCAAGGGATGCAGGCTATTGTTACTCACACTGTTATGAAAACAGGAGTTGGTTTTGCTTGTTCTTCTCCCAGATTTTTACAGACCCTGTAACAGATCCTGCTAGCAATGCTGCAACTAACTTCCATTCATTTCAATGGCTCTACTCCACGGAGGACTAACACTGGATACTGCCCATTGCTAGCAGTGGCAGCTGGTGAAGTAGTCTGCAAACAGGAACTGCTGGCTCCCTCGCCAGGGTGATGAAGGGCCTGGGGAATCCGAATCCTTATCAGAAACTATTGTGAGAGAAGGACCATCATCACATGGGGGCGGGGGGGGGGAGAATCGTGTTTCCTTACTGTTGCTTCTCCACCCACGCTTTTGTCCCTCATTACTTCCTCTTTTGAAACAAGAAGTAAACAAAATGCATGTGGGCCATTCAGTGAGCTGTTTTGATCACACTGCTTCTCCCGACACAGCAGGAGATGGCAGCAAGTTCCATCTCAAAAATAATTCGAATTTACCACGGTCTTTTTTGTCGCATGAAGAAGGCTAGAAGGGGCGGGAGGTGCGTGGAACACAGACACTGTCATGAATAGGACCCGCAAAAATCTGTGAGTGCCCAGTAACAAGCATGCAATAAAATGCTTGTCTGATGATGCTCAAGGTGTTGGGGGTAGGGGGCACCTTGAGACAGAGCCATGCAGGTGTGATTAGCTGCTTCCCCATAGCATGGCCAGCCAATATCGGCAAGGGCAGCTAGCAAGTCAGCAGCCACGATGCTTACACAATACCGATTGAGGTGGCCCTACTGTCAGTCCTGCTTTCGGGTGGTTTCTGGTAAGAGCAAGGATCCCACCACCACTGCCACTGATTGCTGGCTACTGGATGCCTCATCATTACAAGCAGTTGAAAAGGTCAGAATTTAACTGTTCATTTTACTAGCTCTACATAGCTGGATTCCCAGTGATTGACTGAGTAAGGTTTTTAGGCATGATGCCTACACTCACTTCCCTCTTCCTCCTAATGTCTCCCATACGTTGAGTAAGTGTTATGATTATCTAGAAAAAAACATGATTTATATCCCTCCTACTAGTCACAAAACATGATGATCCTCCTGCCAGGATTTCTGACCTTTAAAGATGGTGGTCAACCCATGGAGATTAAGAACGTCCTTAATGGCCAATGTCAGTGTACAGCCCCAGGCATATTAGGGCCACAGGCTATAAACTCTTTAACGTAAGAAAGACGTCTTAAAATAGCCAAGGCCTTAAGTCCCCAACATCATGGGGCACTATGGCACACTGCAAACAAAAATGGGGTGATACACCCTCCCATCCCCAATTGCCCAAGCAGTGAGAACTCTAGAGGTGCAAGCATGTACTCAGGGTCCCGCTTGCTTGGAATGAGGTCAATTGAGACTTATAGAGGTTGTGATATATGGTCTACTTACACAGGCTGAACATAAATAGAGGCTCACAGTTTAAATTCACTTGAAAAGACACTGCTTCCTCATTGATTTCTAGGGGAATCACCAGCACCATAAGATGCTGACAGAGAGCAACTCTGCTTTCTCTGTAACTCATTCAATTTTGCCCAGAATTACCAGCTTTGTCCTCTGGTTATTCACAGTCCTGACTCACCCCTCTGTGTGTTTAGTGGGGGGGGAATAAGGATGAGGCACCACTCACCTGTGCCTTTTTGGGCTCTCTTAGCTCCCTTTGAGACACATCACCTGAAAAGTTACCAGCTATCCACAGTCTCTTCATCAGGTCTTAAAAGGGATTACCTCAGAGCATCCCAGACTGACAGTTCTACTTACAAAGCTCTTAAAGTTCAAGAATCACAGAGTTGGAAGGGGTCCCGTGGAGTCATCCTATCCCATTTCATAACAGAATTAATTCAAAAAATATAGAAGATGACAAATACAGATGATGAACAAGCTGCAGATTTTCTGCTCTTTGCATCAAAATTCAGGTCCCAGGGGCTCACAAAGTAATAAGCGCATGGTACATTAGGCACAGGCCAGAAAAAAAATCGAGAAAGGACCAGATGCCCAAATTACTAAACAGAATTATGCACCCTTTAGCGTTCACTCCATGCTATTATTGTTACTCAAGAGTTCAACAGCATCTGGCAGGAGGGAAATGAGGGCTCCTCATACTCCTCCTCAATTAAATTTATGCCTGCCCGGGGTAGTGGGAGCAGTCATTCCCAAAGCATAAACTCCTGATTGCTATGTCAGCAACTTTAAACCCTCTACAAATTGATGCCCTTGTAGGTTTTGACCCAACTAGTGAAGCCTGGAAGAATCTGCCACACGTTATTACATTCTTGAAGGAAAGGGCAGGTTCTCTGCGCTGTAAGGATACTTCACTTTAAGTCTTTGTAACTGAAACCTATGAAGTATTTGCACATCATCAAGACCTCACAGATGTAATTTCATTGCTGTCCCCCCCCCCCAAATGCAGCTATTTGTAGGGTGACCATATGAAAAGGAGGACAGGGCTCCTGTATCTTTAACAGTTGCATAGAAAAGGGAATTTCAGCAGGTATATATGGAGGTATATTTGTATATATGGAGAACCTGGTGAAATTCCCTGTTCTTCACAATGGTTAAAGTGCAGGAGCTATACTAGAGTGACCATTTTAAAAGAGGGCAGGGCACCTGCAGCTTTAACTGCTGTGGTAAAGAGGAAATTTCACCAGGTTCTCCATATATACAAATGACACCTGCTGAAATTTCCTTTTCTATGCAACTGTTAAAGATACAGGAGCCCTGTCCTCCTTTTCATATGGTCACCCTAAGGCTATTTGATTTTCAAGTAAGTGTGTGTGTGTTGTTTTTAAACTGGGTGCCACTTTTTGTGCTGTTCCCCCTCCCCACTGCCCCACATGAATAGCCTCAGTTTTGGAAGAAGGCTGCACCTTTCAGTTTATGAACAGAGGCACACAATTATCTTTTTCAATTCAGGCATATATGCTTTGAAAATATAATATTTATGGGGCATAATCCCCAGAGTGATACGTTATGGGTCACACACTCTTTCCAACTTGGAGATTCTCCTACACAGCCTTAAGAGGCAGGAAGCATAAGGACATATACAACATATTTTCCACCTCAACACACACACACACAACCCACCTCAGCAGAAACACAACATGGAACAATACGATACCACCATCACTACCACTTCAGGTATGCCAGGTCTTAGCTACTCTAAAAATCCTGTAGCTCAGAGTAGAGTTGAATTTCAGCAGGTGTCATTTGTATATGTGGGGAACCAAGTGAAATTTCCTCTTCATCACAACAGTTAAAGCTGCAGGTGCCCTGCCCTCTTTTAAATCTGGTTGCTCTAGTATAGCTCCTGCAGCTTTAACTGTTGTGATGAAGAGGGAATTTCACCAGGTTCCTCATATATTCAAATGACACCTGCTGAAATTCCCTTTTCAATACAACTGTTAAAGATACAGGAGCCCTGTTTTCCTTTTCATATGGTCACTCTATCTAAAAACAACGCCCAGCCAAACCACATAAAAATGTCATAATGGAAACGAGTCAGGGTGCAATCTGGCATAGATTATTTATTGGTTGTTGCAGGCTTAAGGCACTTTTCACCATAACGTTTACACCAGTTTGGAAGTATCCATTATATATATACATGCTCAAATCCCTTTTGCTGAGGATGATTGGCACATGCCTAAGACAAAGTTCTTGTGTTCATGCTTGAGAGCATTTAATAAGGAATTTTTTTCTTAAGGGAATGAACTTCAGCTATGCAAACATCCACATGCAAGCCTTTATTGGTATTTCTAGAAGCAAAATAATAATAATGCTAAGAAAAACTTAGTGAAACAGCTTTAATCTACTATTAGATGCAGATACTAATGTGTAGTTCTTTCCCATCTGTGATTCCATAAGTCACATTGGTGAAATGCTGTGAACACATATTTGTGAGTTAGATCAATTGAACTGAGATTTACTTCTGAGTAAACATGCACAGTATTGCGCTGACAAATTGTAATGCAAGGTTCATGCACAAGTAAGCTAAGACTTGGGATACATATTTTTTTACTCATTAGTAAGACATGCTCACCAAGCATCACATATTGGAATTCCGATCACAGCACTGATTTGCAGGAGCAAATCAGTTAATAAAATCAAAATATAGAAAGCAGGCCTGAAAAACGGACCTCGCCGAAATACAGATATCCTTCACTATACTTTTTCAGTGACGTACTCCTATAAAAGTCACCGCTGATGTGCTCTTTTCTGCAGGGATCTGGGACTAATGTTGAATATTTTGAATACCTGCTGGGATGGGACCTGCTCTTCTTCTAACCATATGGCTAGGCATAAGGTTTCACCATTGTCCAGGTTATTTGAAAGTCCGTATTCTCTCTTAAAAGCCTGCCCATGCCCTGAGATCCTAAGGGGAGGCCCTTCTCTCACTCCCACCACCATTACAGGCATGCCTGGTGGGAACGTGGGAGAAGGCCTTCTCAGTGGCTGCTCCGGTGCTCTGGAACTCCCTTCCCAGGGAAGTTAGACTGGCTCCCTCTCTGGTGTGCTTCCAGAGGCAGGCTAAAACTTTTTTGTTTCAGCAGGCCTTTGGGGAATACGCTGGACCACTGTTTATGTGTTATGTATATACTAGATTTTTTTAAAAAAATATTTATATTTTAAATATTTTAACATTGTAGTATGTTTAATTATATTTTTAATTTTTGTATATTTCTATCTGCTTTAACTATACATGTTTTAATTTGTAATGCCACCTTGAGTCCCAGTATTGAAAAAAAACAGATGCAAAAATAATAATAATAATAATAATAATAATAATAATAATAATAATAATTCATCTCAGCTTGAGCCATGGCACCTGAGGGACAATCATGATTGGACAGCTAGACCAAACTTTTCAGTAAAGTCAAATAGAGAGGGAGGCGTCCCCATTCCCCTCCCCCATGCACACTATTCCAGGACCAGCCCTACCATTAGGCAGAATGAGGCTGTTGTCTCAAGTGAAAGATGTTGGAAGAAAGCAGAAAGGTGTAGGAGGAGACAGCTGTGTGCCACACAGCCTGCCCTGCAACCCCTACGCTTGCCTCCTGCCTTCAGGTGCAGTGGAGGATGCTGTCCCATCCTAGTATTCAAATAAGATTCAACTGTCATCCAGTTGGCTTTTGTACATGGAATGGGAGAGGGTGCCATCTTGTTCTCCACCTCAGGTAGCAAAATGCCTTGAGCCAACCCTGCACTATTCCCAATTGGGCATTTAATGAAGGTGATTAATAGATAAAGCTGTAGCCAAGTTTATATTCCACATATCAGTGCCCACCAATTTCTGACCAACTGCCAAATCAACCTTCCCTGCAGTAGTTGAGGTGCAAGCATTTTGGGGTGATGATTAAACCACTATAAGCACTGAAGAAACCGCATGAGAAATATCTATTGTCCTCAACTTTTATTGTTTTTTGGGGGTGGTAGGTGGTGGATCTAGGCATGCTCCCCCTGCCCACCTCCACACCCCCAAGGACATCTGATGGGCACAGCATAATGTTTCTTGCCTGCACAGACCAGTAGTTCATCAGAATTTGAATTGGAGGACTTTGTTCAGGCATAGAGCTCTCTCCCTGAGAGTCAATGTAATGCAATGGATACATGGCTGGATTTGGACTGAGAAAACCCAGGTTCAAATGCCCACTCAGCCATGGAGATTACTGGGTGACCTTCAACCAATCATAATTTTCTCAGTCTAACCTACCTCACGGGGCTGCTGTGAAGCTGCACCACCTGGAGCTCCATAAAGGAGGGGTGGAATAGAAATATAATAAAGAAACAAAAACTCAGAAGTAAAACATACAGCAGGGTTTATGTGCATAAGGCACACACAATGCAGCTCCTGATGAAGCTCCCCAGTCTTTTTGGTACTTATAGAATTTGTGATTAACTGCTTAAAGGAACAGCATCTTTTAAAGAGCTTTTGTTCTGACTATTATTTTTAATCTGAAGCAGTATCTAGTATCTATTAAGGAATGGGATACCTTACTCGTTATGCCACTTGCAGTATGATTATGAAACATAATTTTACTGACAACTAAACCATAAGGCCTATGGCTGTGATTTCCTAAATCAGTTTCAAGATGAAAACCAACCTGGGCAGTGCTGATATACTTTAAGAGCCTGAAGGCTTCATCACTCAGGGATGGTGTAGGACTTGCCCAGGGTTGCAAGTCTATGTGCCAGCGTATAGTCTGGAAAAGAAAGAAAAGAAATCAGCCAGGTAAGAATAAAGCTATATTTAAAAAAAAGACATTCTGAAAACACGATACAATGAATTTCAAAATTTTCTGAAAATAGAGATAAAGCAACTACCAAAAACCAAGTGTCACACTCCTAAGATCTTTGGCTATTTACTTCTTTATTAAATAAGAATTAAAAATAAGAATTACATCCATATAAAGTATCCTTGCATTGGAGGGCTGGAGATAGATAAATTGGCATGTGAATAGAAAATAAAGAGAGATAAATAATTATGTTTTCTTTTTTCTTTTTTTAATCCATTCATCTATTCATTGATTACCTGATTTTAACCCAAAAGCTATAACTTAATTGACAAAAGGGGGGGTTAAATTGAATAATGCCCAAACTTCTTTAGCAATATTCTAATATATGTGGAAATTTTAAAACTTCTACTAATTTCACATGTATAACTCTCTTCCCCAAACTCTCATGCATTCCATTAACCATTTTGTGGTTAAGTAGCTTGGTTTAGCATGCTGTCTGAATGCGGTCAACCTGTGCTCTTGGTCTGCAAAATTAAAACTGCCTGGATGTGCCTCCAGGCACTTTGCAGTGATAGACAAACACAGATGGGTTTGGATGACACAATAACCCATGATGGGTCACCATGTCGTTTGTTGGGAATATTTTAACCCACAATGGGTTATTTGACCGAAATAACCCACGGTCTGCAGTAGGGTTTATTTAACACATTAAGGGTTATCATGTCATCTGTTCTGAAGTTCCTGTATTTTGCCTCTCATATTTCTCTGATTTCTTATTGGTATTGCTTAAACAAATCCTTTCTACAGAACAGAATTTCTTTAAAAGTTATTATTTTTCCAAAGTTCCCAGTTATGATTTTGGGAGTAATATATTTACTTCATATTTTGTCAGCTGTTTTGATCCACACTGTCCTTCAAATCAGGATTATATCTGCTTTGCTTTCCTAGGTCTAGTTTACCTGTTATATTTTATATACAGTTATTTGGATTATAGCCTGAATATGTACATCTTTTTAGTCAGTAGTTATGCATAATAGTTAATGTGCTTTAGTGAATTTTGGCAAATCTCTCCAAAGCTGTTTTTTTTTAAGTTAAATTTGCACAAATCTTCCCAAGGATGAAAAAGTAAAATCTACAAAATAAACTCTGCTCTGCTAATGAGTAAATTTGTCCTCATTAGCAGAGTAGGCTGCTATGCCTGCAGAAAGTGCACCCGCCCACCACAATCATTCCTTCCTGTTCAGCCACTACTTTTGTAGTTCAATGTTAAGGGAAGCACTGAAGGGGGAGGAAACTGACAAGTGTCAGTTCAAGACATAAATAGCGAGAGAATTGAATTGAGGAAGGGCAGTTATTGGCTCCCCACCCTGATCATGATTCCTTTTCAGAGCAAATACTTTGTTCTCAACCCTCCCCTCACACTTTTTTTCTTTGCTTCTGAATTGCGTGAATGGGTTCGTATTTTCTTTTATTTCTCCCAGGCCTTCACAAGTGTGCACAGAATAGCCTGTCTGCTATGTGCAGTCTGCAGCAGTACAGCTGCCTTGTCAATTTCCTTGTAATTTACCTGCTCCACTTCAGTGCTTCCCTTGACAGCTTTGTGATAACAATAAATAATAATTTAAAAGAAGAGAATCCATTTGGGCAATTCAGAAACACTGGAAAAAATATTTACCCATTTGTGTACTCTTGAAGCACTGGCTGGGGTGGTGGTTGGGGTGGTGTGAATGGAAGAATTGTGCAAAATTGTGATTGGAGTGAGGAGGGCCCCCAGGAAATGAGTATATAAAAGGGGTTGTGCTGCAAAGGCCACTGGGATATGTGCAGGGAACGAGCCGGAGGACTAAGGGGGAAATCACAGTAAACTACAGAACACCCAATCATCTGTCAGTACTAATGTGGGTTAGCAAGGGAACAACCAACCCCAAGTGGTTTATTCTCAGCATGGCTTATCGTGACATGCAAACCGGGCCACTGTGAAGATTGCAGCACAAATAAGAAGGAACGGGGAAGTCTGAGCGGGGAGTGGAAGAAGATACCATCATCCCTCTGATCAACAAGACCTTGTGCTTCGACCTACACCTCCGGTCTGAAGCAATATCCTGCTGAAAGTGTGAAGCAAGTGGTAAACCAAGGGTATTTGAGGATGGCTCCGATATCACTGAGGCGGTGAATCCAGTGAGAAACCTAAGGGAGCTATGCATTGCCCCACTGACATCGGAGCCACCAGCCTCCAATGAATGCCCCTATTGTTGAACAGAAATCCCTGAATTAAGGCTCTGGTTTAGGGAATCTAACCATATAATACAATCACATACTCTGTACCCATCTCCACCCTCACCCAATGCCGTCCTTCGGTGTCCTGAAAGTGCCAATGTTTTGCCGCCCACAGCATTGTGCGCTCTCATTTTCATCTCCAGGGAAAGCTAGTTTCAGTTCATGCTTTCTGTAATCTATGTGAAGCCTGTCAGCTGAAAACCTTGGAGATCCTGTCAGCTTAGCAAACAACATTTCACACATAAAATAGGACAGGAACGAACTTGAGAAAATGTGCTTGCATTAGCAAAGGGAATTGCATCCTGCCCCCCTGCCCCCAGCAATCCCTTCCCTTGGTGCAATCTTTGTCTGCCATTATGTTAGAAGTATACATAGCCAGCTTTCCCCCTCAAAAATACATAAAATATAATGTTCCCCTAAAGCTCTCTTCCCCGCCCCCCACTATAAAACCCTGTCCCTGGCTGCAGCAAAAAGACAAATGAGATAGCAAGGCCCACTCCATTGGTTCAGATGAGAGACCAGCTGTGGTTGGCCACTTCTTCTCCCTCAGCTGTTTTTGGTCAAGGCGGCCATTATATGAACAACAAAAGCCCTGTTCAGGCATTTAGGGAATCCCAACATGAATAGGGGCACATCCACCAGTTGAGCAGGGAGGATTTCTACACATGTTTAGCTGAAGGTGCACAGAAGCTTCCTTAAGATATTCCAACTCAACGTGGGAATGTTCAGAGTAGTGAGCGTAGAAGTGCCATGTACGTGGACATGGACGCCAGGGCCTGGCACAACCTTGTGTCCCTTACATAAGTTGAAATTCCCTATTCAGCCATAATGCCTGAAATTCCTAATTGTTCATGGCTAAAATGCCATACCAAGAGTTAAACATATAAAATACAGCACAAATATTTAAAAGTATACAATATAATACAATACAACACAATACTCATCCATATTTGTTTCATGCAAATCTCAGAACCTGTGACAGAAATGCCTTGTTTCATTGAGGCTTTTACAGCATGAAAAGAAACAAAAGTAACTGGGCACCAAGCTCCAAATGAAATACAACTGAGTTCATGGAGGCCATATTCTTACATCTGCCATTGAGCAATTACGCTGGTGTGCCAACATGGAAACATGTTAGTGGATATTGCAGCAACGTTTCCCAAGAAGAAGACGAGATGGAAGGTAGACACATGGGGGAAGGATGTAATAAGGAGAAAAGGGCAAAGTTCAGGGACAAAAGGGCAGTGGGAATCAGAACAGATCCACCGCCATGAACAGACAACGTGAGTCATATTTTTGCAGCTTAAATAAACATTCTTGCCGGGAGCCGGAAAATCTGTATGAACCTTTTTGTTCATTGAGGGTGGATCCCCCCCCCCTTCCCTTTTAAATTGTAGAGAAATGATGAAAAGAGCATTTTAGAAACTTCTTTAGTCACAGCCAGAAAGCAGACCTAGGTTTTTCCATCACTGAAATTGTCCCTTTGGACGCTCGTCATTTTCCATTACTGGTCAATGAATGAACTTGTATGCCCTTCAAAACCAAAGCCAAAGTTCCCGCTTGCAAGATCTATCACAGCTATCTCATTTCTAAGCAATATTGTTGAATTGGGAGGACCCATTGGGAGCCTGGAGTCTTTCAAAATCATTCAAAGCTTTCCTGCAGCCAGGCTGCATTTGTGAGGACTTGAAGGCTGGAAATCTGACAGATCAGAAGGGCTGAGATGAGATTAGAATGAGAACTGACAACACTTTCCCAGGCAAAAAGCAAAGACACATCCACAGACGTGGCCAGTTAATTCAGAAATTTCTATGCGGCAACTCACGTGGTGCACAAAAGAAAGAGACGTACAGCATATCTCCTCAGCTACATTTATTTATTTATTTCCAAATTACTTGGAGGGGGGGGGAAATCTACAACAAGCAGAATCACTATGTTAATTTTTTTAATAGGTGTGTGTGGGGGAGTGTTTTTTTCTTATTCTCCGCCTTTGTGGGCAGAAATTAGTTTCATGACAGATTTAATACAGTTTCTTCTTGAGGGAAGAGACCAATGGTGTTTTGTAATATTTGTTTATTTATAATTATACAGACTGAGCAGGGGAAGAGAGGAAGCAGACACAAAGTCAAGCAGCACTAAAGCAGAAACACTCCATGAAGACATTATTATTATTATTATTATTATTATTATTATTATTATTATTATTATTATTATTAACATCATTTTATTTGTCTATAGCACAAAGGCCATGATAACCACAACAATAAAAACCCCGCCTGGGGTACCCTCCCCTTTACTAAGATTGGAAGTTGACTTACCTTCCATTAAAGTAAGAATTCACAAGACAATTTTCCTTTAGGGGAAAAGAATGATGCATTTTGAGGAAAGCAATTTGGCGGAACAGTGTTTCACAGAACAGCTTGCAAAAGGTGGGTGGTCTTGCGATTGGTTGGCACTCTCACATTCTTGTTTAGAGGATGCTCAGATTCTGCTGGACCACAAGGATAATTTGTTTTTTTATCAGAAATAGAATTTTTGAGGCAGATTTCTACAAAAACGTACTTGCTAGCCAGCTGCAGGCCTGTTCCCCGTGGTTTAGCCATATTAAGAGAGAACAATCCTTACCACAGTATTTTCAAGACCTGACTTTCCTTGCTCTCAGAAAGGCTTTTACTGCCCTCCGTTTCCAAACAATGCCTTCAGCTTACCTGGAGGGGATGTATAAAGGGGTTCCCTATGCTCAGCGGACATGTATTTGTGGTGCAGGGGAGGTGGAAGATGTAGTTCCTTACTTGTTATGCTGCTCCTTGTATAACAATATTAGGAATCATTTTCTGGGAGATCTCCTGAGAGCAAAAGCGGTTTGACCCACTGCTAATAGTATCTGCGATCTGTGATTGTAAGCGATTACAATCATGGTTGCAATGTTTGCTGCAGCTCAAAAAATCCACCACAATTTTCTAAAGAAATTAGGTGTAGATTGCAGAGGGGACCACCTGCTATAATTTTCTGTTATTATTGCTACTAGGGGCTGTATCATGTTTTCAACAGTATAAATCTCAGCCTTTTCTCTCAGTTTGGTTCTTTTAATGAATTCTCTCCCTATGAGTTTGTAAGAATTTTGGCTGTCATAGAAACATCTTGTATTGTTGTTGTTATTATTATTATAAATCTCTTTCTCGCTCATGGAAGGTTTTTCTAGACCGACATGACAGGCATTGCCAAGTCATGCTGTCTTTTACAGATTCAGGAATTTCCTAACAATTGAGCATGTTTTAAGTATGACTGCTTTCTGGATGTTGGTGTGGATGTATTTTGGTAGGCCCAGTTTCTGAAGGTTTTCTGTATAGTTTTTTGATGTGATGCCGGTGACTGATGTGACTAATGGAATAATAGTGACCTTTTCCTGTTCCCATAGTTCTTTGACTTCCATGGCCAGTGGTGTATATTTTTCTCTCTTTTCCTCTTCCTTTTCAACAACATTTTTGTCATTCAGTATTGCTATGTCCATGAGGTATGCGTTTTTTTCTTTTTTGTCAATGCCCCTTGAAAGCTTTAATACTGTACCATATTCCCTATGTCTTTTGTCTGATTGCTCCCTTTGAAGAGACCAGGCCTTGATTACTAATCAATAAAGCGCTTTTGAACCCTCTGTCGCTGGAATGGTGGAGTCGTGCTTAAGGGCTGTTTGGATCTCGTCCTTGGGTGAAAAGAACATTGATCTAACAATTATGTCTGGTCAGTTGCAAGGTATTGTTTTGTCAGTATGAATTGTTCTGTCCCAGTATATTTTAGGATCTGCATTTTCCAAGATTGTTTCAGGTGAGTATGTATAGTATGGTGTAGGTTGTTTGATAAGGTTGAATTTGCTGGCCAGTTGTTGGTGAATTATTTTTGCAGCTGTATTGTGTCTCCATTCTTGCCATAATTTTCCACCCTCCTGTTAGATCATTTATTGTTTCTTGGAATTGATGGCATTTCCTGTTGTTACATTGTTATCTTTTATAATGTATTTTTAGTAGTTCTTGGTTGCTGTAACTTGATCCTGTAGAGCTATTAGGAATCCTTCTGTTTCTGAAAATAGCTCACCCTTCCTGAGCCATTTGTACGATTGTTTTTTGTTTATTTGTGGGTTCTGTATTACGGTGTAGTGCTTCCTATGGAGTGCTTTTTGTGCCCATTTTTCTCTGTGAGTGAGAGTGGTTGTGTTTGGTCCTCATTTTGTAGTGCTAGGTTGAGTGGGGTGTAGTTTTTATCTGCTTTTACTATGGATTTATGGATGGGGGTGTTTTTAGTGTGGAAGAATTCTCTGAGTGATTTTATCTGTTTAGCATGGATTGTGTTAATGTCCAGCAGACCTCTTCCTCCTCCTTTCCTGCTGATTGTTATTCTTTCAATGCATGAGTTGGGATAGAGCATGTGGTGTTTTGAGAGTTCGGTGTGATTGAGTCTGTTTATTTCTTCGAGTTCAGTGTGTGACCAGTGTATGTGAGGATGGGTATTGCATAGGTGTTGTTGACTTTGAACATGATTTTAGAGTTGAGTTTGGATTTTAGGATTTGTGATAGGCAAGTTTTGCATTGCATTCTTAGTTGAGTTTTTACTGTGGAGTGATTGATTTTCGTGTTTTGTTGGAATCCTAAGTATTTGTATGTTTCATTTTCTTCCATGTTATCAAGTATTTCGTTATTTAGTGTTTCTGCTGTTTCTTCTTCTTTCCATTTTCCTCTTTCTATGTGTAGCGTCTTGCATTTTCCTATCCCGAATACCATTTTCATGTCTGTCATCAGTTCTTCAGTGATTCACAGGAGGCCTTTTATCTGTGTCAGAGTTGAGACATAGATTTTGATGCCATCCATGTACAGGAGGTGATTGATTCTGTGCTTTGCTTGTTTTTGGTGTTTTATGTCGATGTCGTTGTTGTTAAGGGTGTTGCATAGTGGATTGAGATGCAGGCAGAACCGTAGAGCGCTGAATATGCCACGTTTGATATTTAATTTTTCTATCTGTATATGATTCTTGTCTATTGTTAAGTGTATTGTCGTTCCCCATGTCTCCATGATTCTTGTCATTAAGTTTTGGATTGAGGAATATATTTTGTATATTTCAAGTACTTTTTTCAGCCAACATGTTTGGCCATCAGCAGTGTGTAATAGCGAGGAAGGTAAGAGAGGGCAGTGACCCTTGGTATGACAACTGGGAAACAAGCAGGTCCCTATCTTTCATCTACAAAACCTTAGAGGGGGATGAAAGGGGGAGCAAGGGGGTTCTCATGAAACACTGGGCACCAGAACAGACATAAGCAGTGTAAAGCACTGGCAAATAAGAGAGATCCATCCCTTCTTCCAAAGCCTCTGCAGAGGACTCAGGGCAAGAGAAGAGATCAGAAGTTGCCAATAATGATGGATGGAGAGTAAACCGAGCCAAAATGTGTGGATCCTTGAACTTGACAGTGACACAACCGTAGTAGAGTATGAACTCAAACAAAAAACAAATTAAAAAATTGGCCTTATCCAAAATTCCTCTGAAAGTTAAGGAAATGAGCCAATTAGGATTTTCTAACGCACAAACAGCTTCTCCATTCCTTTCCTCAGATATAGGCCAGATGAATAAAAATGTAACACCACTTGAGAAGCTACAGAAGAAGAAGAAAAGACACCCATAAAAGCTTGTAATGCCTGTCCCATTATATTTCACATGTTCTCGTTTTATACAGTACTCATATAAATGTCTCGTCTATGCTAACTACAGTCTTGGAAAGGGCACAATAAAAGTCACTGTTGGATACATAACACTCAAGTTGTCTTTTTACAAATGAACCCTTGCACACAAGAATGTCAGTGGGCTGTGCTAAAAAATTCATAGTGACAGAGTCAAAGAAAGCCTTTTTAAACAGAAGACACAGAAAATCCTATGCACATCTGTTGCAAGTCCCCTACATTTTTGCAAATGAGTGTCATTAAAAGACAATTAGGTATACTTAAATCACTTTGAAGGGCCATGGGTTTTCAGGGACTGCTTAACTTTTTCAGGATTGCTCTCAAGGCAGCTAACGTATATTGAAGACCAGCACAAGATATTTTGCTGCTTAAGGCAAAGCACTAGATGACCGCCCCCTGCCCCACCCACAATGCCATGTACAGAAGCCAACTGGACTCAATTGGCAGCTGAATCTTACTTCAGCACTGGCAATATGATAGCATCCTTCATTGTGCCTGAAGGCAGCTAGCTAGGTTCGGGGACACAAGGCAGGTCAGGTACCATGCATAGCTCTGTCCTCCAACATCTCATCACCATTCCCTACCCCTCAGCATTTGCTGCCTGAGGTGAGCGCTTCAGTCTGCCTAATAGTAGGGCTGGCCCTGCATATATCCAAAAACAGAGGACATTTAATACTGCAGTTGTCTCCATCTAAGACAGCATAATGCTTTGCAGAACTCCTTAGAGCCAGTGCAAATTTTACATTTTAAGGTGGTGTCCCCACCAATTCACCCCTGGTGAGTCCCCCATCACCCCAAAATTATTTCATTGAACATCTGTGTTTACAATATTTTTCAGCATCCTTCTGTGTAATTCACCCACAGTGTGATTCACCCACAATAGAAATATATTAAAAAAATCATTTATTTTCCACTTTAAATGTGACTTCCTGTGGTTAAGTGCTAAGCACCCTAATTGTGTTCTGTTATTATAACCACAGCCTCAAGTCTATTATATCACCATAGTCTGCAGCCATAGATCTATTGAAAATATAGAGCCCTCATGACCTTAACTTTAAAGCACGTCTTGACTCTCAGGGAGGAGGACGTATGACAAGATAAGTTCCAGCTGTTGCAGTGGAGGAAGGTGACCAGGAAGAGAGGAGGGTGGTGAGGGGGAAGGAGGAACATCCGGTGAGTTCAATGGACTCACGGCTGGCCTCGCACCAGCTTTCTTGTGAGGGCAAGCATGCAGGGGGAGTGCACCACAACCACCCTGAATTGGCCTGAGGCCCCCAAAGGGCTTTGGTACTGAGCTGCTTTGGCCTCAGGGTACCTTGGACCAACCAGTACCAGCTTGGATTCGGGCTGAAGCAGGCTGAATCAGCTCGACTCAGATTCAGGGCTTTAGCCTGAGGCAGTGCACTGCACTAATTAAAAGGCAAAGTGGACAAACAAGGTTGAAGCCTGTGAGACCAAAAAAGAAGAAAAATGGCAGCAAGAGAAACAGCACCAGGGGCACGCCTCCCCTGCCCCATCACAAAACACAGAGATGCTTTTCACCACTCAAAACAAACAAACTCACAAAAACACCACCATGGAGCAAGAGTGACAGCTTTCGCTCTGCCCTACTTAATATAGCAAGGCATTTTCAGTCATGAGATGTCCCTCTTTATTATTTTCATTTGTGTTCTCACAGCTCTTTAATGACAGCTGAATAAAATAAAACCTTACCCATAACACAACTATTTGCCAAAGGACATTCTCTTCCAAGGGACAATTGCATGGTTTTGAGAATCTGTTTAATGATATAGAATCATATGAAGGTCAGATTTTTATATAAAAAAATCTGTCTTTGGACTAATTAGACAGTAATCTGTGTTGATGTTCCCCTGGAAACCATTTTCACTTTCAGCATATGTGTCCTTTAAATAATCTGCAATTAATATGGTCTCATGGGTCCTTCTGAAATGATAGCACTATAGTAATAGTAATAATAATGCATTCAAAGGCTAAGTTTACAAGTAGCTATTATATCACTCTGATGGAAGATTACAAGGATCTTGGTGGGCTCTACCCTACCTGTGGTACTCCTGGTTGAAAGCAGGGGTGTTTTGTTCTATCCTGTATGGCACAGAAACATATTGCTCACTCTGATGTCATAAATACAGACTGGGTTTACATGAGCACCGCAACTCATTGTGGCTTATTTAAACCACAATGAGCCATAGCACCCAAAGGCGCAAATTTCCTGTTCAGGTCCCGGCTGTAAGTTGTCATGTCATGTTAACTCAGCAAGGGTGGGTTGTTAGCATAGTTAACAAAGGATCCATAACCCTAAAACAGCCCATGGGTTCTGGGTAGTTTGTTAACCAAACCAACAACCCACCCTTGTCAGGTTCAGATGACATGACAAGTGTGGTTGCGGCTTGAATATTCAAAATGGCGGCAGCTTGAATATTCAAAATATTCAACACACACTGCTAAATCCTGGAGATTAATTAACCCACAGCGGCTTAATTTGACATGCAAACAGGCACACACTGTTCAGCCTCTGAGCCTTGGAAGTCGCCATGGTCCTGGAGTGAAGGAAAAGGTACTTAAAGTGTCCTTTAAACTTTGTGTTCAGTCTCAATGCACTGAAACAGGCACAACAGAACTCAGAAGACTGCAAACTCACTTGGAAGCAAATGCTCCTGAAATCAATGGGTCTTATAGGGCCACGTCAACTGTAATTCATTCTGCATAGCAAAAAGCCCACAAACTGCAATCACATGTGGGAGCTGCACAAACTCTAGCTTGATTCCCTTACCCCATGCATGGCCAACAAGACGATAATATCCCGATGCACAAAATGGCAGCCGACTTCTACGGCTTGCTCTGGGACCTAAGTGGCCACACGTCCTGTACCCCATGTCCTGGATTTGTGTCTGCTTGCTCTGGACCATGACCACTCATTTGCTTGAATCTGTTCATTTGGGTCTGACCCCACTGGGCCCAGACTCATATGTTGGCAAATCAAATTCTATTAAGCTCTTCAATAACCTCTGCACTCATTTGCCTTAAGCCAGATCAAACAGCCTAGGACTTGTACATGAATAAAAGAATATTGGGTTGGGGGGATTCAGAATAGCAATATTCCACCACCCAGATCTAAACCTTTCAGCACCTTCTGTGGGGAAAAGATTGCTTGATTTTAAGACTTTTTCCATATTAGTTTTAATGAATATTCTGTGCCATAAACAGTTTCTGGACAATAATTTTAAATGATGTTTTCTTTGGTTTCTTTCTGTGTCTCTGTTTTTAAAGTAACTTACTTGGGCCATATTCCATGATCCTATGTTACTAGATGTGAATAATTCCTTCCCCATTCCACCCCCACCCACCCATCCCCCTACCCACTTTGAGTCATTTTCTTTTTTGGCAACGCCACTTAGTATCAGTTAGCAACTATAATCCAAAACATTCTCATTTCTCTGAGTGCGCCAACATGTCCTCTGCTTTCAAGGCAGATGGGCACAGAAGAATGACAGGCACAATCTCTATTCTTGCATGGCCATTTTATAAGAAAGCAAATCAGAGCTAATTCTCTGCCAGTTAATTTTCTCATCACTTTTTGGCGCTTCAGCCAAGATTAGCATAGTCATCACATGTTAAAGAGCACCAATAAAAAGAAAAATATTTGTGAGCCATGGAAACAAAAAACTTCTCAGCTCTCATCACCAACCTTTAATTTACTAAGAATCTTGGTATTTTTCTCTCTTCTGGAATGTTTTGCTTTCATTTTATATCCATTTTAAGCTCAGCATTTTGCTATGAATGTGCTAAGTTTATGCATTTAAATTAAACCCAGTTCAGACATCACATTAAACTATGAACAAGCTACAGGCCCATTTGCTCCTGCCTTCCCCTCTTCCTATGATGCACAAATTCAGAAGTTTTCACAACCATGGTTTCAAGTTGGCTTCTTTCAAAGAAACCATAGTTAACATTAACTACAGTTTGACAGCTTGGATGATATGACATAGAAGGATTATCACAACCGTTCCAAAAGAGGACAGGGGAAGGGGGAGTGTGCGAGCCTTAGTATCTCTGCAATTACCTGTGTCACACTAAACTGTGTTTAGCGGGATGTTCAAAATTTGCCTAAGTTTAGCATAAAGTGTCACTGAAATCTATGAGACCCGCCTGCTTTAAGTAAACATGTTCAGGGCTGTAGTGTAAACCTTTTTGTAATGTCGTGTTAAAAAAAAAAAAAGACAAGACATCCTTATAGCTATAAAGAAAGTTTCTAAGAGGCTGAGAGTTGGCTGGCTGAATGTCACAGGGTGTGTGTGAGAAGCCGAGATTGCTTCCTCAGAAGCAGCAGGTAATTGCCCAAAAGTCAAACTCCCATCCAGTTAAGTGGAAAGCAAAAAGGAGGAAGGCTTCTCCAGCCTTTTTGCTCTATTTTTAGACTTCAAAGACATTTCTCTCAGCATTTTAAAAGCATTCCTTGACAGCATCAGCACTGTGTACACGTACAATGCCTTCTTTGTACCAGTTCTTAAAACAATGCTCTCACTCTCCACTAGTATTCGATTTCATGCAGTTTAGCACTCTGGCCACATATGGAATCCATCCCACAGAGGCACAACGGGGCCACGATAGCATGTTATCACAAAATGCAAATCTGAGCCACAAAGGCTTTGGACCAAAAATTAGCTATGATGCACATTCTTTCAACTGAACCCTCATTTCCTGCAGCATTGCAAACTAGCTTCTATGCAAAGGGTAGCTCAGGGGAGAATCCAAGTATTTCTAGACCAAATATTGAAACTAAAGGAGCTCTAATGCGATGAAATTGTTAACAAAAAAAAAGAGAGGGGGGCTAACCTAGATTGCTTTGCCTTGGAAACCATAATGTTTAACTTTAGAACAACTAAAGTTTGGCAACTGCTGGAGGTCCAGGGGCAATTTTCACACACACACACACACACACACCAGATTCTCCCCCGCGGGACACATGGGGAAGAAAAAAATATGTACATTTTGTTTTTTAAAATGACTGGTTTGCAGCGGAAATTTGTCAGCAAACCACTTTGCAGTATTCGAGGCAATAAGCCTGTGTGCACCAGTTGCTGCGGAACATGGGCGGGAGGGTGCTGTTGCACCATGTCCTGCTTGTTCATCCCTGGTCAATGGCTGGTTAGCCACTGTGCGATCAGAGTACTGGACTAGATGGACCCTTGGTCTGATCCAGCAGGGAACTTCTTTTGTCTAGAATGCTGAAAGTGTTAAATTTAGCTTGTTTGCAAGCTAAATTTGACTCTTTTAGCATTCAATAGCCATTACAGAGTGCCATTCTCTCTGTGTGTGTGTGTAGAGAGAGAGAGAGATTGATTATTCAGGGTGTCTCAGGGGGCAGCGGGGGCCATGCCAGAGAGAGGCACATGCAGCCCAAGCCAGGTGTTGCCCACCTCTGTTTTGGAACTCCATCGTTAGCAGTATTTGTTCGTACAGGACATCTTACTTTAATTCATAAGGTTGTTCACTTAAAAATTCCTCAATCTAGTTCTAATTGTGCATGGAAATGACTAGTTTACCAGGGCAGGATCTACACTACTGCTTATAACAGTTTATAATAGTTATGACAACTGTTCAGGCCCAGGACACATTACATATACCGTTTTCATACTTTTTAAAAAGTGTTATATCCTGCTTGGTGTAGATCGGCTCAAGGTTATGGATGGGGCTCCACAATGTGTGAAATGACATCGGCATTTCAATGTGTATTTGAATGCACAATGAGATGTGCATCAGATTTATTCGCACGGCTCTTGATCCAGCAAGAGAAACACATGTGGATGCCAGTTTCTCTATGCAGATGTCTTCTCTAAATCTGGACAAAAGTTTCTTGCTCCTCAGTTAGTTCATTTTTTTCATATGAGAGTAACTTTTTAATAAAAGCAATTAATTCTGAAGCACAATATTAAAAAAAGAAATAATAATAGCATGTGCACAGATTATCAGAGTTCAAATCCCCAGGAAGCAATGCAATGCTGTTTTAATTCAGAAAATAATTTAGTTGTAGGGGATTAGTAAACAGGACGGTCTTTTAAGGACCAGTTCTTTTTGTTGCTGTTGTTCTTATTTTAATATATTGTACACTCCAGTGTTTCATTATGAAATGCTTTAAGTGTTATTATCTACAATGAGCCTTTGAGAGAGGGAAGATTAAAAAATCCACATATAAATAAGTGAGAAGTGCTAAGAATTATGGGCCTTGGAAACAGTTTGCAATCCCAACTATGATTTAATCATTCATTATTTACAGAGTGCACAGTTGGCAAGCAATATGAAATCTGTGGATTCATCAGGCCTGAATATTGACAGCATTATATAAACAGTAATCCAATTGCATTATGTAGTTAATATTTAGCATTCCTAGCATTTATACTAGGAATCTTACCTTTAAAGATTTGCCTGGTCAACGGAGCAGGGCATTCTGTTTGCTGCATTCCAGCCTCCAGCAATGGATATTAGGGGACTTTGGGGCTTGAAAACAAGTAGCATAACCAGATCTTACAGGGCTACTGGGAGCCAGCTGTAAGTAGTAACAGGGCTGAAAGGCAAATTTACTTTCTAGGGCAAGGACAGGGACACTTCTTTCAATCTAAGGGCTGAATTCCAATCTGGAAAAGGTCTCAGAGTCCGTGTTGCATCCTTGGGTAGGGCACAGAATGGATGTGGCCAAAATGTTGTTCTTGTCAAGTAACCAAGACTAAAGGCACAATCCTGTCCATATTTAGACAGAAAAAAAGTGCTACAACTTTCAGCATTCCCCAGCCAGCCATGAATTGTGTCTTTAGTTATCCTTTTCTCCCTTTATGACCTGTTAGTAATGTGCATCTCACAACACTTATGTTCTTCAGTGGCTGTTAAGACTTAGCAGTGACCAGAATTGTACAGTGATCCTAACAGAAGGAGACTGTATAAAAATAGGAAAACATTTTCAGCAGAAGAGGATGATATGGCTGGCTAGGAAATGTTGGGGGTTTAGAACTTTTTTCTGTCTAAACATGCATTAGCATTGCACCCTAAATCACTCAGCAGCACTTTCAAATATTATCCCAAATTCTAAGTCTCTGCTTGTATACTTAGAAGCAAGCATAAGGAAAATATCTACTCACAGGTAAGCAGGGCAAGCTTATGCATGACTACTCAGAAGTATACAAGACAAGCCTCAAAAGTAAGCAGGGAAGTCTCAGGGGCAAGCAGACTAAATTTAGGAGTGCCCTCCCCAGGCCTGCCTCTCACCCTAACAAGGGGGGAAATCCTTATCTCCTAAGACCTATGTGCCGGAGGGAAGGCAGAAGTGGAAATGCCCAGGCCATAAAGCTTATGCTGTCAGCTTTTAATTGGCCTGTCATAGAAAAATACGTAAATTCTGGTGCTTCTTTGGGGAGTTGGGATGGTAATGTTTGTTTCACTATTTAAAAATTGCAAACCACCTTGAGTGCCTTGGCAGAAAGTGATATAGAAATTAATTAATTAATTAATTAAATGGCGGGTCAAGCAAGGTGGAAGAAACTGGGCCTCTTCAAACAACATGCTAAGCCATGATTAGGCCACTAACCCTTTTGCAGCAAATAGTTAGTGAGCATGTTTAAACCACGGTTATAAAGCCACCATGGTTAGGAATGGTTCACAAGGCACGCTAAGCCATGTTTAGCTCAAAATGCTTAACCACCGTGGCTTAGCATGTTATCTGAACAGAATCACTATCTCTGCAGCCTCTTTTGCTGCTGCCGAATTCTTAAAGAGGAAAGATGGTTGGAACTCGGCAATCCTACTCCTGCTTCAGGTCCAGGGTGTCAAAACCATCATTGGCCATCACTGTTGACCATTCAGCCTATATCTCTCTGATCTCTTAACACTTATGTTGTCCGAACCACCAGAGCATTCCACCAAAGCCAGATGAGCTAACAAGCCAAACAAACCAACTTGTATATCAGTCTTACCCAGACAAACATTTGCCCATAAAGAGCATGGTGGTTGGTTTGTTTTTTCTTTTCTTTTGTATTGTTGATGCTTGACTTCAAACAGACCATTTCCCAGACGATAAGCTGAAAAACAGCTTTTGGGTCACTCACCCAAATGAACCAGATGCTTTTAATTATGAATCAGTAAAATCAAGGGCTTGGAGATTTTGATCTCTAACTCCAAAAGCATGTCTTACATTCAGTTGCCAGATTTTAGTCTTTTGCTTTGGAGCCTTTCAGGACTCTGGAGAGCACTACTACTAATGGCATATTATTTATATACTATGTTGCAAATCTACTCCTCTCATTTTCAAGCGCTTGAAAGCATAAGAACGGTTTTTAAAATCTTGAGGCCCACCAGGGTGCTGGAACTCTAGAAATTGGCCATTTGGAAACTTCCCTGGGCTGTTGAAATTAAAGACCTTTTTGAGTGGATCCAGCTGACACAGAACATCTGGCAACTCTGCATGTAGAAGCCCCATTAATCTCAGTGTTTTGTCATGCAGATTCTATATGGCTGACAGTATGTAAAGTGTGTTCCTAGCCTCTTAAAAGCTCTATAAAAGTATGGAACAGAAAGGTTTTCAGTCTAACAAAGAAGTGACATTTGCAAGAATTTTAAGAAAATAATTCTGGGGGTAGAGCTCCAGGCAGTAATTGGATTTTAATAGGCAACACAACACAGCTTTAGGCTGAAATCCAATGGTTCCTTGGAGGGGCCCTAGGATATGGTGGATCTCCCTCTCCACCCATGGAGAGGCACGTCCGTCCATGGCCAGAGGAGGAGGTCTGCCCTTGCAAACCTCTCCATTGCAGCCACGGAAACCTCTGCCACACTTGCTGCTCCACCAATGGCACTCCAGCAGCAGTAACAGCAAAAAAGGGGGGTGAATCAGGGGGCATGGCAGGAATTCATCAGGCCTGCTGGATCCAAAGTGCCTCTGCCTTCACTCAACACATCCCCAGAATAGAAGGGAAAGTATGGCGCACTTATTCCCACATCCCTAATTGAGACAGAATATCTGGGGGACGAGTGGAAACCCAACCAGGCAAAGAGGAAAACAAGAAAAATCAGGAAAAGGCTGCCCTCCCCGCTGCCTAGGGATGGCGGAGAAAAACACAACAGAATCGAAAGAGTTTCGCTTTCTGTGAATCCACCCTGCAGATTCCACAGCAGGCTCCTTTTTCCAAGTCACATGGATTCCATTGACTTGCGGACATCATCATCATCATTACTATTATTAGGAACGTTATGCAAATTTGGTTATAGAAAAATGTATAAAATAAAATAAAAGACACTGTCCAAAAATGTGCATTTCTTCCATAGGCTAAACCATGAAAATTCACATTTGGGGGGTATTTGCACATTTTGGAGGGATCTGCAGGTTTCTGCAAGTGTAATTTGCAAATTTGCTCAAATTCAGGAAATTGGGAAAATCCAATTCCGTCAACGATCGGATGATAGAATGAAAGGCATATGACTATCCTCAAAATGCAGACAGAAAAGATTCTACAAAATCTCTGCATTCCTACCCCTGCCAACGTGAGGCCAGTATGGCTTTGGATTTGGGTCTTTCGCCTGAAAGGATTGCCCTGCCGATTGATAGATTAGTATAAGCCAACTCTAAATGGTGAAGGTGTACTCAGTAAGTTGGTCTGTTTGTGGGCTTCTGCATAGGTATCTGGTTGGGAAACAGAACCCCAGACTAGATGGGCCTTTGTTCTGATCCAATAGGGTTCTTCTTACACTCATTGTAACTATTAGAAATGTTAATTTACTGATCATTTCTCCAGGTAATCCTGCATCTACGAATAGTTAATATTTTTTGAAGTTACATCCAATCACATTCTGGTTGTAGGACATGTATATAATCCTGATCAGTAGCCATTGATAGCCTTATCTACTCCCCCTTAAAGCCATCCAAGCATGACGGTGGCCATCTCCCCATCTCATAGCAGCAAATTCTTCAGTTTAAATATGTGCTGTGTGAAGAAGTACGTCCTTTTGTCTGTCCTTCATTTCCCACCATTGAGCTTCATCCCTATTATGAGACGCAGAGAAAACCTTTTCCTTATCCCCTTATCGCCCCTTTTTTTAAAAGCAAAAAAATCCAAATACTGTAACCTTTCCTCGCATGGATGTTGCTCTAGCCCCTGATCATTTTGGTTGCCCTTTTCTGCACCATTTTCAGTTCTATAATATCCTTTTTGAGGACTTTGCAGCATTAAAATTAGGCAATTCCAAATAGTAAGAGTCACCCAAAACACTCTCGATACATCCATACTGAGACCTTTGTTTTCCCTAAACTCTAATAAAAAGCAAAACATTAGGAAATAGGTATTAAGCTAGGGTTACTGATTTTTATTTTCTATCTCAGGATACAACTACTGCATGTTGATGATGTGATGATGATGATGCCATAGAAAGCCAGTATGCAGACAGGGTGAAGCTGTGTTCAAATCCCTACTCAGCTATGAAGCTCCCCAGATGGTCTTCCCTTGGACACCACTATCTCTCAGCCTCACCTGGCTGACTAGGTAGCATATGTAATAACCCAATGTATACCACCCTGTGATACTTATGCACAGGGAAAAAAGATCCAAATACTGTTAGCCAAATGAATGCCACTGGATGTTCATTGTACATTAAAAATGTGTGATAATAAAGTTGGTAACTGTTCAACTACCACTTCTATAAATGCAGCCGAGTTATTGCCACAAGTGTAGATTCAGAATTATAGCTTTTATTTCACTGGTTTTTATTCAAGGCCTTCAGCAGATTTGTATACAGGATTCTATTGCTCTAATAAATTATCTGGCTCATTAAAAAGACCAGCGTGTCACCTTGAGTTTATTCTCTCCAACAAAACCTGACTAGCATAAATAACTTCAAGCTGCATCAATATGTTACAAAGACCCTAAAGGCATGTGGCTATATTGTCTAGAAATTATAAATCAAACCAGCTTGTTACATACTAAGAAATTGCTCTAGTTATATTTATTATCTATTTTATGTTTTAGACCACTGGGAAGATTACAGATTATATTTTATAAAATACATGGGTGTATCTCTGCATGTCTTTAACAACTATAATACTATTCAGAAGTTTGTTAACAGTTATTCAGTGAAGTCCTGCCTGAGAGTTGACCAAGGGACTTCATTCTTACAGCACATGCTGTCCCCTATTTGAAGGCCTGCCAGAGGACTGTCTGGTTTAAAGGACTGCCCTGTTCAATTCCAGTTTCAAAACAAGGAACCATCAAGAACCATTGCCCATCAAACCTTAGCATCTGGGCAGAAGACTGAATAGGCAGGCACGCCGGTCAGCTGGTTACAATTTGTATTAAAATTAAAACAATTATTTTTAAATGTGCATCTATAGATATAAATTAGCCTATGCAAATTGTTTCCTCTTTCATCCTCTTTTTTAGTGATGCATTTCCTCTTTTGGGGTGGGGAGGTGATTCATAGTGGCCACCCTACCAAAGAAGTAGGCAAAGGTAATGGAGAACGGGAAACAGGAAGGGGTGAAAGGAGCTGAGACATTCTTTGGGGGGAGGGAGTGGGAGCTTTTCATCCTCCCACCACCGGCAGCTCGTCAACTTTGATGAGATTTTGCGAGGTGATTATAATTAAAGCATGTCATGCTATAATGACTTTCTGAACGAGAGCATTCCCCAGCTGCTTCTCAAACATTTATGAAGCAAGACTAATTTTTTTTCAACTTAAGGTAAGTATGCAAGGATCAAGGATATGCTGTGTGATCATTAACCTCGTAAGCTTGCAAGAGACATCACTGTCAGGATCTGCGTTATAATCAGAGCTTTCTGGTCTATTAACTGCAAATGAAAGTGCTTTAAAATTTAATTAAAAGATCAGTTCTTTTTCCCCCCTTGCCTAGTTATTCTGAAAATAATTCTAGGACTTCTGTATTTTCTCTTCCTTTCTTTCTCCCCCCCCCCTTATTTTTTTTTTAGGGGGCAGATGCTCTTGCTTTTGTACCTGGGACTTGATTATTTGCTGTTGAAGACAACTACCAATAAAAGGGCATCCTTTCACTACAAACATGACAATCTCTCTCAGTCTGCTCTTTTAGTCTGGCAATATTTGAACAACACCTCCCTGAGGTTTTCCATAGTTATCTATGCAAGTGCCTATGGCCTGACGCCACAGTACCTGGCATGGTAATTCTGTGAAAGCTCTCAGGCTAAATGGGTTTTGAGCACTGCAGAAGAGAAACAAGCGAGTTCTTAGAAAGCCCACATTTGCAAAAAGATAAACCACCATCAAAGTCTTCTCCTTCCGCACTGAAGCACGGTAAATATCTTTACTGTGAAACTCTTTGCTCATGCTTGCCTTTTCTCAGGGATTCTTGTACCGAAGGCGATATGCTGGGGAACACTAGTGGGAAGGCACTCATGGCCTGCTTGAGAGCTTCCCAGAAGCATGTGCCTTTGGTCTGATCCAGCAGGGCTCTTCTTCTGCAGTCCTTCACTCTGCCCATCAACGCCCTAACCCAGAGACGGTGGCATGCAAAAAGGTGTCGCATGTGGGAGAAAGAACTGCACACAGTGGCCTCATATAAGGGAAGTATGCAGAAGGGATCTGTCTTCCCTTCTGCATCATAAGGTGTGGTGGGAAAGTGCATTTAAGATATGCAGTGTGGATGGGAATCCACATCAGATCTGCGCTGAGCATGCGTGAGGCACTGCTTGTTCATTTCCTAGGATGGTGTCAGGAACGGCATGTGTAGACCTAATTGCTGAAAACAGGCATCCAGCAAGGCAGGGGTGGGCAACGTGTGGCCCTCCAGATGTTGCTGGACTGCAGCTCCCATGATCCCTCACAACTGGCTATACGAGCTGGGACTGATGGGAGTTGCAGTCCAATAATATCTAGAGGACAACAAATTGCTCACCCCTGCAACAAGGGCACTTGCATGTGCAGCAGCCTGCATATTCTGACCCAGCATAATGTTTGGCAGATCATACTGAGTCCAGTATGCCTTTCATGTGCCTTTATTTCAGCAGCAAGATATGCTGCTATCATATATTCATGAACAAAAAGTACATAATTTGGAGAACTACAGCAGGAAGGTCAAGGGAATATGTGGCCATGCTCAAACTCTTTAAACAACTTTCCCCCTTTTGTTTACTGTATCTGCTATTTGTGCAGTGTGATCCATGTATGTTTATGTTGAGTTCACTCCCAAGCCACCGTCTGGGATTTGTTTGCAAATCAAGAGGCTAATCAGGGATTTAAGAAGGTCAAAACAGCATAATGAGGCTACCCACATTTGAAATTCTGTAAATGTAACACAATTGTTATTTCAGAGATGGATGGCATTCGGCATTCCCTGTCAATGCACAGTGGACTAAAAGCCAAGATAATGAACGAAGGTACATGTGTGTGCAGCACTTGAGATTCCCTGCCTGAGTAAACATGGAATGTTGATTCAGGATTAACACTCTGAATCTGAAAAGTCTGGTGTCTCTGATCGTGTAAACAAGCGCTAGGAATGAATACAAATGGTCATGGTTATATTTTCCCTTTGAAGGATCCAATCCAGGCCCTGCGTCAGACATAATTTATTGGATCCATCTGTTCCAGAGTGGCATTTCCTAGTTTGAAAGATGATGCAAATATCATTATTACTATATACTGTATTGTTGCAATAATGTTATTGTTAAGTGTCCTTAAGGACTCAGTGCATGGTTGTTTGAAATGCTACATTTCCCTCTCATATAGAAAAATAAATCTGCATGAAAGTCACCTAGAGTGCATGATTTCAATTTTTAAAACAATAGAGTGTCTTGAGGCAACTTAAAGACGGCAGTGAGGCGTATGTGGGTCTCCTCTTGAAGTTCACTCAGAAACTTAAATTGGTGCAGACCAGACTGGTAATTCTATGGAACATTTCACCAAAGTTAAATGATCTCCATCAGCTGTGGAGTGTCTTGGTGGGCACAGTCAGCAGGTCTTGGCAGATGCCAGTGCACCCACAGGTGTCATGTTGAATCTTCTGCTCTAAGTGCATTTAGAGAATATGCAGGTGGTGGCCAGGGAAAGGGCACTACCACAGAAAAGGCCCTACCTCCCAGCAGAAACCCTCTTGGTGCTTATTTTGTTAAGTTTTAGGAGGCGAGGAGATGCTTCGTTTGCTCAGATGTTTAGTGATCAATGATGCTGATTCAGTTGTTTTAATGCATGCGTGTTTTGAGATTATTATATATTTTGCATTTTATTATGAATTATTGTTTTTTTTTATCATATCAAATTGTAAGCTCATTTTGTGAATTTGTTTAAAGGGAAAGACAGGATATAAATCCTCTAAGGGAAAAACTAATTTTAAAATGCTGAATGGGGGGGGGGCTGAAAAGGGAGATATTAAAGACCCCACCTAACAAAAGAAATGAATATCCAACCCATTAAATGTTATGGGCCTGTAACTATCCCAAAATACCTATGTTAACTAACATCAGTGTTCCCAGAATCAGACGCATTACTGCTCCCTGTGCAGAGGCCTCTCCCATAGTCAGTACTTAGTTACTGCTCAGGGGGATGAAGTCAACTCAAAGTTTGCTTGGCCAGCCTTCCCCATCCCGCCACTCTCCAGATGTGTTGGACTACAGATCCCATCATCCACATCCATTGTAGTCCAACGCATCTGGAGAGCAGCCAGCTGGGGAAGGCTCTGCTCGGCTGTTGTGTTGAAACAGCTCCATCAACTCCCAATCCATTTCTGAGCGTAAGTCAAAAAGTGCTGACGCCTTCCTTTCAAGCTCCATACCAGACTTCCCCAACCTGGTGGCTTCCAGATCATGGGAATGATGGGAATTGCAGTCTGACACATCTGGAGGACAGCACGTTGGAGAAGGCTGCCCTACACCTACACGGCTGAGCATGTTGCTCATTCCAGCCCACCCATTCCCTGAGGTCACACTATGCGAGGTCTCCTCCAGATGCTCCTCCTTTCGAGGTGGCAGCTGGAAAGAGATATTGCTCAATGGCCCTTCGGAATGTCTCCCCAGGGAGACCTTCCTGGTGCCCCAGCTGATATAATTCCAGTAAAGGCCCTTTTATTCTCCTAAGCTTTTAAAACATTTAAAACCAGCATGGAAATATTTATCCATCGTGCTTTATTTATTATGTTTTTCCTGCTGTTTTACTCTAATGTTTTCGTTGGTTTTTATAAACGATGGTATTGTTTTCATTCCTTTATTGTGAACTGCCCTGAGAGCACAGATGAACTCAAGGCACAGGATAAAAACCTAAAGAATGAATAAATAAATATGAAAAACAGACTTCTTTCTTCTCTTAGCTGCAGTTAACAGGATGCGTAGATTTGCCAGCAGCCACGAAGGACAAAGGTGTACATACGTGGGGCGGAAAGATGTTCTGCGGGCTTCTTTGAAATCTTTATCATACGCTCCTTTCCCACTGGGACATTTTGAGCCATACTTGAAAAGTCTATCACAAATATAAAGATGGCTTCATAGTTTCATTTTGCAAACCATAGCATCATCCCTCTCTCCACTGGTTATTCTTTGGATGGCTATGGCAGACACCGAGTTAAAGAATGTGTTTTCTTAAAACTAGAAAGTGCAGAAACATCTGGCTTCTTGGCAGATCCTAAGGGAAGTTATATTGGTAGCTCTGGTGTTCACCAGATCTATCACATGGTTGGGTTGCAAAGAACAACCTTTCCTTTTTTAAAATTGGTTTTCTCATGGACTTCGCTTAAAACCAGAAAAAATATACATGCAGTTGTAACATTGCATAATAGTGGCTTGAAGCGTAAGACTGATTTCTACTCTCAAATGTGTTCTTTAACGTAGTTCAAAATGTGAGTGAACCCCTGTGATTAATTACTTGCAGTTACAGAGGTAGCCTATAACTAAGGGCCCCCATATGAATGAGCAGCAGAGCTTTAAAAGAAAAAGCTAAAAATGTAACATCTTTTATGAATGGTCCCTATGGGGTTCTTTCTTTCCCCATAATTCATCAACACAAAAGCCCTGGTAAGTAGGTCAAAAGACATGGCTACAGTGTTTGTTGATAAAAGGAAACTGAACTTTTCCCTATATTTTGTTTCCCCCAAACAACTGAACTAACTAAACCTTGTGGTTTATTCAGGCTCATACTATGAGCATTATTTCATAGGGGTTACTCTCACCCAGCTTTGCCCTCCTGGGTACTCGGTGCAGCACCAGCATCGACTTGAGGGCCGGGGAGGGGGCGGTTGCCGTGGTCTATAGAAATACAATCTCCCTCTCTAGGCTTCCTGTTCAGTCGAGTGCTGGTCTGGAGTGTCTGTACTGTGTGTTGGGTACTCGAGACAGATTAGGGATTGTGCTGGTGTACCGTCCACCCCGCTGCCCAACAGTCTCCCTGCCTGAGCTGACGGAGGTTGTCTCGGATCAGGTGTTGAAGACCCCCAGGATGATGGTTCTGGGGGATCTCAACTTCCATGCTGAGGCTCCTGTATCCAGGGCGGCTCAGGACTTCATGGCCGCCATGACAACCATGGGGCTGTCTCAACATGTCATCAGCCCAACACATGCAAAGGGACACACACTCGACTTGATTTTCTCAACTGGGCAGGAGGATGGGGATCTGAAAGTGGGGGAATTAACATCTACCCCCTTATCATGGTCAGATCACTTTCTATTGAGGTTTAGACTTTTGACAGCCTTTCCCCTCTGCAAGGGTGGGGGGCCTATTAAAATGGTCCGCCCCTGGAGACTAATGGACTCTGATGGATTCCAGAGGACTCTGGGGGATTTTCCTGCTGGTATGGCTGGTGCTCCTGTCGAAGCCCAGGTCGCTCTGTGGAATGCAGAGATGACTAGGGCGGTTGACACGATCACGCCCAAGCGTCCTCTCCCTCTGAGCAGAGCCCGGTCAGCTCCTTGGTATACACCTGAGCTGAGGGCAATGAAGCAAGAGGGGAGACGGCTAGAATGCAGGTGGAGGAAAACTCGTGCTGGGTCTGATCGAACACGGGTTAGAGCTCACTATCGAGCCTACTCTGTGGCGGTGAGGGTGGCAAAGAGACAGTTCTTTTCCACCAGCATTGCATCTTCTCAGTGTCGTCCAGCGGAGCTTTTCCGGGTGGTTCGCAGCCTGTTACACTCTGGGCCAGGGCGTGAGATAGTTGAACCCTCGGTAGCACGCTGTGACGAGTTTGCACGGCACTTTGAAGATAAAGTCGCTCAGATTCGTCATGAATTGGACACCACACTTAATGCAGCTCCACTAGTAGAGGTGTTCAGAGCGCCGTCTGGTTCAGTTTTATTAAATGAGTTTCAGTTATTGAGGCCCGAGGATGTGGACAAGGTGCTTGGCCAAGTCCGGTCGACCACCTTTGTGCTTGACCCTTGACCCTCATGGCTCATTACATCAAATAAGGAGGGGATCGCCGGCTGGGTCCAGGAGGTTGTAAATGCCTCCTTGAGAGAGGGAGTGGTGCCGGCCTCTTTAAAAGAGGTGGTAATTAGACCACTCCTGAAGAAGCCTAACCTGGACCCGGAAGATGTTAACAACTACAGGCCGGTGGCTAATATCCCCTTCCTGGGCAAGGTGCTTGAGCGGGTGGTTGCAGGACAACTCCAGGCACTCTTGAATGAAACGGATTATCTAGATCCATTTCAATCGGATTTCAGGCCTGGTTTTGGAACGGAAACTGCCTTGGTCGCCCTGTGGGATGACCTCTGTCGGGAGAGAGACAGGGGGAGTGCGACCCTGTTGGTTCTCCTAGACCTCTCAGTGGCCTTCGATACCATCAACCATGGTATCCTTCTGGATAGGTTGTCTGAGCTGGGAGTTGGAGGTACTGCGTTGCAGTGGTTCCGCTCCTACTTGGATGGCCGATTCCAGAAGGTGGAGCTGGGGAATTATTGCTCTGTGCCATGGCTCCTAAGCCATGGGGTTCCACAGGGCTCTATCTTATCCCCTATGCTGTTTAACATATACATGAAGCTGCTGGGGGAGGTTATCCGGAGATGTGGACTGAGGTGTCATCAATATGTGGATGATACCCAGCTCTACCTTTCCTTTTCATCAAACCCAGGTGAGGCAGTGGCTGTTCTGAACCAGTGCCTGGGCACGGTAATGGACTGGATGAGGGCTAATAAACTGAAACTCAATCCAGACAAGACGGAGGTACTGTTAGCGGGTGGTTCTTCTGTCCAGCGAGGTGATGTTTGCCCTGTCCTGGACGGGGTTGCGCTCCCCCTAAAGGATCGGGTCCGTAGTTTGGGGGTGCTCTTGGATCCAGAACTGTCACTTGAGGCACAGGTGAACTCAGTGGCAAAGAGCACCTTTTACCAGCTTAGGCTGATATACCAGCTGCGCCCTTATCTGGACAGAGATAGCCTAGCTACAGTTATCCATGCTCTCATAACCTCTCGTTTGGATTACTGCAATGCGTTATACGTGGGGCTGCCTTTGAAAACGGTCTGGAAACTTCAACTGGTGCAAAACAGGGCAGCACGGTTACTAACAGGGACTGGCCGACGAGACCACATTACGCCAGTCCTTTTCCAGCTTCATTGGCTGCCAGTCCAGGTCCAGGCCCGATTCAAAGTGCTGGTATTAACATTTAAAGCCCTAAACGGCTTGGGGCCAGGTTATCTGAAGGAACGCCTCCTCCCATATGTACCTGCCCGGACCCTAAGGTCATCCTCAGGGGTCCTTCTCCATGAGCCCCTGCCAAAGGAAGTGAGGCAGGTGGCTACCAGGAGGAGGGCCTTCTCTGCTGTGGCACCCCGGCTGTGGAATGAGCTCCCTAAGGAGGTTCGCTTGGCACCTACATTATATGCTTTTAGACGCCAGGTGAAGACCTTTTTATTCTCCCAACATTTTAACAGTCTATAAATAAATTTTAACTTGGTGTTTTAAATTTGTAATTTTGCATTGCTGCTGTTTTTATCTGGTTGAGCTTTTATATTGTATTTTATATTATAGTTTTATACTGTTGTTTTATACTTTGAATGTTTTTAATTTTTGTGAACCGCCCAGAGAGCTCCGGCTATTGGGTGGTATAGAAATGTAATAAATAAATAAATAAATGAGCATTATTTCAGACATATGTGATTGAGATCCATATCAACCATTTAAATTTATTTGTAATTTGGTTTAACTAGGGATGTCATAGAAACCTGTTTGCGGGGGTGGAGTTCGCCAGGATTTCCTATTCTCGGCCCTTCCAGCTGTGGCAACCAACTCAATCTGTAAAGAATCAGGCCAGTTCACAGATTTCCCAGGAATTTTGCTCATTTTGTGGGGAAGGAAGATATCTGCAATTTGTGCATATTTCTGATTAATGTATGCAAATTATGGCCAAATGTGGATAATTTGCACAAATTCAGCCTCAAAGTGCACAAATTCTGCCATAATTTGAGCAAACTGGCCAGAAATTTGTGCAAGTTGCAGAACCTTCTGCAAGTTCCTGTAGTTTGGAAAATAGCCCGCCGCTTGGCTTACAGAAGCAAAGCAATGTCGTACACACTGCAGAACTTCATCAAACCAGCAAAGCACTAGATTTCCCAACGACGACCATCCCTTGTTTTAAATGGTACAGTGGGATGATAATGCTTGCACTTACAGCACAGTTTTATGCAGGGCTACTCAGGAAAATGGCCCCATTGAGTTCGATGGGAATAACCTCCATTAAATGTAATGGGGCTTACTTCTGAATAGATATGCACTGTTAAAGGTTCTGTCTTCCTTCTTTGTCTATGAAACTTGCTTTCTATTCTAATAGCCTTCTAGAAATACAAGGAAACAATAAGAGCTTCACATTTTTCTTAGCTTTCAAATGGATTTTGTTTGCAAAAGGTCCCGGATTCAGCCCCCGGCATCTCCAAGTAAAGACTGCTTCTTGGAACTGTGCATAGACACTGCCAGTCAGTGCAGACCACACTTCTGCATCCTGGTGCCTTCCAAATATGTTGAACTACCATTCCCATCCTCCCCCTTGCTGGCTAAGAATGGTGAGATTTGTAGTCCAGCACCTCTGCAGGGTGCAGGTTGGAGAAGATTGGTGTAGACAATACTGACCTAGAGGGACCAATTGTCTGACCTGGTATATTATAAGGCAGCATCCTATGTTCTTAAACCAGGGCTGGGCAACTTTTGGCCATCCAGATGTTTTGGCCTATTTACTTATTTATTTATTGCATTTTTATACTGCCCAATAGTCGAAGCTCTCTGGGCGGTTCACAAAAATTAAAACCATGAAGAGCATAAAAACAACAAGAATTTAAAACACAAATACAAAATACAATATAAAAAGCACAACCAGGCCTAATCAGCATAGCCAATGGTGCAGGATCATAGAAGTTGTAGCAAAACCTGATTCACAAGCATTCATATGTGTTTCAATGCAAGTGAAGACGGAGAAGCAGAAAAGCTGTGTAAACCCTGTTCATAAAATGCATGTCCTGCCTTGCCTTCACACATGCAGTTACCATTCCTGTGTGTTCCCACCCTTCATATATTTTACCAGGTTAACATGAAGGAAATTGGTTATAAAATGTGCCATCAGCAATGGAGGGCAGCACCCAACCTTCTCTCCACTGAACCATGGTTCAGAATGTCTGTCATATTTTAAAGAGTTCAATGACAGCCGCCAATTATCGTTTCTGATTAGTTAAGGACACTTGGAGGGTGCTTCTAGATGAGACTCTTAATGTACAATCACTCTAGTTCATTCATGGAGTTTCATGGGGGTAGGTTTAGATATCGTTATCATCGATTTGCATTCCTCCCATATTTTCCCACCACTATCATTAAAGAGGACAGAATAGTGCCTTTTGATCATTACAACAGTAGCCCTCTGTCTAGAAGGACACATAGAAGACTGAACAGAACTCAGATTCTAAAAACAACATTTCCCTAAAGTATGTGGCCATTTAGATCCAGTTTACCAAGTGATATCCTAGAAGCCTGAGCATAACCAACTTTACTTAAAAGTAAATCCCACAGCTTTCAAGCAGATTTCCTTCCAAGTTAGTTTGCTTAGGTCTGCAGCCTTACTGATGCAGCCTCAGGGAGCCCAGCTTTCTTTGTTCAAATCTGAACTCTGTCCTCATTACAGTCACACAGATCTTGCATTGCTTCTGCTGAACTGTCTCAAATGAGGAAGGCATTTTCTGTCCCTCACCCGGTAGGTCAATTTGCCTCTCATTATCGTTTTGCCCCAAACCCTGCAAGTCTGAGTTCCAAAGTTATAAGTAAACAAGTACACTTCCCCAAGCCTTATTTTTTGTAGGCAATTTCACCAGTAGATGTAACAACCTGAAACAATGCACCAGTCTAGCGCTGATCTAAGGGGTGTCTCTTATTGCAGAAAGTCTTGATCCTATGGATGCTCCATATGAACGACAGAGCCCCTCACTTTAGAAAGTTTGCTCTAGCAATCCTGTTACTAATCTCAGTGCATGGCTGGATTTAAGAAACAAACTGGACTGATGCACGTCTCCCATTTCAAATCATCTTATCTGGGACAAGTGAGAACTTTCATAACTCCGTGGAATGGAACTGATGTCCCTTATTTTCAGAGTATCCCCCACAGGGAAGCTAAGCAAAGATGTTAACTGGACAGTCTCAGTTTAAGAATTAGTTTTATTAACAAACTCAAGGGCCCCAAAACTTTATATATACTCTCTCACTGCCTCACGTGCCCCAGTGCAAACCTGAACGGAGTCTCAAGTGAAATTAAAAACCTGTTGACCCTAAGAAAAATCCAAAAATCCGTATTAGCGAAATTAAGAAGCCTTGGCAGTGTCAAATTGAGTAAGGAAGCCACCAACTAGCAGTTTGTGGGCTGTACCCAATGTTAGTCCAAATTAGGGTAGACCCACTGAAACGAAGCGGGCTTAAGACCAATATGGGCGAACACCCTGTTCCTCCGCCCCACTGCGCCTTACCTTCCTGCGCGGGGGCGCCCCCTGAAGGCAGCAGGTGGGCTCTGCGGGGCTCCTCCGGCGGCCGCTCCTGACGTAGGTGACCTGCCGCCTCCTGCCGGCGCTGGACGCCTCGTTCGCCCCGTGGACCCTGCGGCCAGCCGGCGGGAGTCCGGACTCGCGCTCCGTCACCGCGGGCTTGGCATCGACCCCCGCCCAAGAGCGCCTGAGCCCAAGTCGGAGGCACAGGACGAGGGTGGCCGAGAGCAGCAGGCAGAGGCGGAGAGCCAAGCCCTTGCCCCGCCGCCAGTCCTGGGCCGCGCAGCGCCACGCGCTCATCCTCCTGCCGCTGGACGCGGGGGCGGCCGCGCGGGGGCCGGGCGAGCAGTGGGAGGCTGCGGCTGCGGCGGCCGCGAGTCTCGTCCCCGCCTGGCTGGCGGCGGTGCACGTGCCTCGCGGAAGGACACATGCCGGAGCAGGCGCTCTGGGAGGTCCCGGAGAGACGTCGGGGAAGTTTGGGAGCCGCGAGGCCCGCCCCTCTCCCGCTCCCGCTCCCGCCGCCTGGAGGAGGACTGCACGCGCCGCGGGGATGTGCGGATCCCTCCTTGGCAGGGCGGGCACTCGGGCAGCTGCTGCGCAGGAGGCAGAACTGCTCAAGCACAGCCGTTTCCTGGCGAGGAGGAACGGAGCCTCTCCTGCCAGTTCCGCAGCTTTGGAGAGGCGCGCCAGCGCTCCTGCTACCGGACTTGGAAGCGCCGACGAACGTCTGAACGGAACGAAAGTTCACGGGAACAGACGCTTCTCCCCCCGCGACCAAACTTTCCTTCCGCGCTGCTGGGGGAGTTTTGACTCGATGTTCGTCTCCGTTTCGTTGTTCGTTGTTTTGTTATTAGTTGCGGGGTGCTTGCTAAAGCCAGGGCTGGGGAACCTGTGGTCTTCCAGCCTGGCCACTAGTACTGGGAGTCAACATCTGGAGGCTCACCCGTTCCTCAGCTGGAAAGGTGAAGCTTTTTTTCCCTTCATGAAGATGGGATGATGGGTAAAATATGCCTGTTGAATTCCTGCCTGTCATGTGGAGCACCTGCTTTGCATGCAAAATGCCCCAGGTTCCATCTGTGGGTTCTCCAGGCAGCGGACTCCAGTCGCCTTAGCCTTCCCCAACTTGGTCTCTCGATGTTCTGGACTACAACTCCCAGAATTCCTGACGATTGGCCATGCTGGCTGGGAGTGAGGTGGGTTAAAGTCCAAACATCTGAAGGTCACTGGAAGGCTGGTTTAAATACTGAGCTAGATGGGCCAATAGTCTGACTTCTATTGGAAGTTTCCCATGTTCCTATATCAGGCTCATATATTCGCTTGGCAGCCGACACTTGCTTGAACAGTTAGAGTTGCTAAATAAATTCATTCAGACAAAGGCTCCTTTATCCTGAAGTAAAAGAGAACAAAGCCAATCTAGGGTAAAAAGGAAGGGTCACAAAGAAGAGGGCAAAGAAAACATAATTACTTTTAGAATAAACCCTATGAGAAAAAGTAAATTCTATGGGAAAATGACATTACTCTCTCCCCTGCATGAGTTAGTAAAGGATGAAAATAGTGCCCTTTGAAAACCATTCCAATGAACCAGAACAAACAAAATTAATTCGGAAATGGAGCACATACACTGCATTCGAGTTTGTTTGTTTTTAACTCTCAAGTCCCTGTCCAATTTAGGATTGTGAGGAGTGTTCAAGCAGAATACTCAAGACCAGGGTTCTTTTGTCTTAATGAAAAGCAGGCACCAGCATAGACCCCCATTGGTTTCCACAAAGGTATGTGCGTGTAACTCCCGCCAAAGGATTGCACAAATCACTTCCCGCACTGGTATGGGGACTAGAGGAAGTGCTGAATTAGCGAGGAAGAAGAAAGCTAGCGTGCCGGGACTCTGGCATGGATAGCAGTGACACTTTTGTGCTGTGGAATGCCAGCAGAGGCCCCTTTAAGGACAATCCTCTCCAGAGATGGAGTGCTAAACAGAAGATCAGAATGTTATAATGGTAGTAGCTAAGGGATTAACTACACAATCTTATCCATGTCTACACAGAAGTAAATCCCACTAAGTTCAATGAGGACTACTCCCAAAGAAGTGGGGATAGAATGGCAGCTTAAGCTGCAAATCTACAAATCCCTGGTTTGAATCTCACTTGGCCATGAGCTCACCAAAGGTGCAATACTATGCATATTTAGACAGAAACAAAGTCCTACAACTTCACTGGCTGGGGAATACTGGAGTTGTGGGACTTTTTTTCTGTTTAAACATGCATAGGATTGTGCCCTAAGCAGGCTGTTCTCAGAACTCTGTCTGTGTAATATGGTGATCATATTACTAATTGACCTTACAGGGTAAGAAACGTGAAGCATTTTGAACAGTAAAAAGTTTCATACAAATACTTTAAGTACTACTTTTAGTGGGTGATGATGATGATGATGCAATTGTATGATGGAACCTATAGCTACATGAAACTATTTTATGTGAAGCATGCCTTGTGAGACAGATGCAAATGAACAGATGTTTGACTCCAGCTGGCTACTTCTCTACATTGTCATCCACATCATCTGGAGCACCAAATTAGTTCAATAAAATTATTTTGGACTAATACGCAGGTGATGAAAATTGAAGCATTCTAATTGCCCTGTGAGCCCCGCCTTTTAAGCATGAGAAGTGAGCTCTTTTTAGTCAATGACTTTGAAAGGAAAAAAGGGGAATCACTAAGTTGCATCAATATTTATTCTTCTGTAGAAAAACACAGAGTTTGGCAATATCCCAGGTCAAAGGAAGGTGAAACCTGTAATTAATTATTAGAACTCTTGGCTGGTAGCTGCAACATATCAGAAAGAAACCACTGGATATGCAAGTCTAGGAAATGGCATTCCTCTATAAACAGAATGCCCAATTGCAATGCTTAGTAGAAAGTCTGTAATGATAGGTACTGATATGTGCTGACAAGGGAAGATCGCCTTGGAGACATTGGGCCCATACATCTTAAGTCCTGCACATCTTAAGTCCTGCACATTTACACTGACACTTTTCCTCATTCTGGCCCTTGTGCAAGACTGTCAGGGGAACAAAGAGGAAACTTGGTTTCACTATATCAGTCCACGTGGAGCTAAGCAAGAAAGTTAGGGAAGCAGACAGGAGGAATAATTCCTGGCAAAGTCACTTCTGACAGAACAGGAGAGTCACACTGAGGAGTTTATAAGCACAGCTCCAAGAAAGGCAAAGGCACAGAGGGAAGAGAAGACTGAGGGAACAACAGCCAGAACAACCAGGAAGAACGATGAGTAGAAGTGGTTAGGAACAGAGGAAGCTGCCTTATACTGAGTCAGACCCTTGGTCCATCTAGCCCAGTATTGTCCATGCTAACTGGCAGGTGTTTTTCCAGCCCTACCTGGAGATGCTGGGGACTGAACCTGGGACTATCTGCATGCAGAGCAGGGGCTCTACTAGACTTGTTTTATAAGTGTTCGTTTCAATAATTCTTGACTGGCTCTTCATTGCTGGCAAATATCTTTTGCAACAGTTCCCATCAGTTGGCTATGACTACCTTTAGACCTCTGAAGAGGAGAGCTCAGGAGTCTTCCCCTTTTGCTTACCTTTCTCAATGACACCAATGGAAGCCTTTTTTAAAAAAACCTCCCCCCCCCCCCGTGGAGCAGTATGGATTTCAAAAAGAAAACAGCTGGAATTAAATGTCTAATCCTCCCATCTTGCCGTGCAATTCCTGATGTGAATTAGGACTGCACAGAATTACAGTAGAGGAAGAAAACCAGAGTGGGATCAGCTGTAGGCTACGTAATTAATGTGTATTTTGACAGACTCTGGATTTGCCCAAAAAAAAGCCACCAAAAACTAAATCTTACATAATGTCATGTTATATGTATGCACCTCATTTCATTATGTTGAGAAGTTTTAGGAGTTCCAGCATCCAGGATTCAGTTTCCTTAGAAGGAGGTCACTGGAGACTTAAGCAATTCTGTGATTCAAGCATATGATGAGGTTCCCAGGTTAACACTTCCAGTACATTTCCTGCTCCCCATCAGAAGTCTACGGGAATTTATAGTGCCATAAGATTTCCTGTAGAGAGCAATGTCTGCTTCCTTTTCAGGCCCAGTTCCAGAACAGAATGCCTGTTAGACACACACAGCTTGCTCCTATTGTTTTCACCACAGACTTAATTAGCACATTCCTTAGGGAGGAGAAGAGAAAGGTGAAAGGCAGTAATCTTTGTCCAGGGACCTATATCTTCTTGGCCATCCTAGCTACTGTTAAAGGATATCAACAGATTATCACTGGCTAGCTATCAGTGGGCTATTGTCAGTTCTTTGCCTCAGGCATAGCTCTACTTATAGAAATTTCCATCCTATTCAAGCAAAAGCAAACAACACTGGAATTCTTCTTTGCCATCAGGAAGCTCATTACTAGAGAATCTTAGACATTTGAAATGCTCTCAGGATACTTAAAAAAAAAAAAGTAAAAAGTACCTAGTACCACCACCATTAGCATTAAGGTGGTTGCTTATTCTTGGCATTCATCAAGCTGGAAAATGGAGAATCCTTATTAACACAAGACCTATAGGCCACAAAAGAACTAAGTGAGTCCTAGTTATTAGCTGAACACAATTAATCCTGTACTCAACAAGCAGCAAGCAGGCAAATCAGTAAAAGAGGGCTGCAAATCTGAGAGTGCCAGCTGTCTCAAGCAAGCCAAGCCATATGGGAATGCTTGCAGAGTATAAACTGTAACACACACACACACACACACACACACACACACACACACACACACACACCACCCTTTCACCAGGGATCAACAAACCTTACTGACCTTGGTAGTAAACCAATATTTGTTCTCACCAGGACTCTGCCCTGGTTGGAGACAGGGTGTTGTGGCATTATGCTGAGCTCAACATCCAGCACACCTGTGGGGAAGCAAGGTAGGTCTCCAAAGCTGAGGATGGGAGCACTGTCCTATTATGCTCAGCCCCAGATGCTCAGAAAGCAACAAGAAAGAAATCTCATGGTGTCCCAAGCACCTCAAAGGTTTGGTGCAGCAGCGTCAGGAACAGTGTGCTTCTGAGGTCAGAGTGATATCAAGGAGAGTCCTTATGCTTCTCCAGATATGGAAGGAGGGTAGGGCTTTTCCCCGATTTCGTGCTACAAAAAATGCATTTGCCGTTGGTGAGCTGGTGAGTGCATTTGTGAACCCTTGACTTTTCCCCTCAGTGTTCTCCATTAGTAAACCGCACTCGAAATGAACTAAAAGAGAGAATGAACTAAAAGAGATAAAGTGCCCTGACTCTTCATATTCCACCAGCCTGCTGTTTAAATTGAACAGATCCGTCTATTGTTCAAGTCTCGCTTTATAAAATGAAAGGCCTTAGTGGTGATGTAAGGTGAAAGTATCATTAAAACCACCTCCGTGCAGCTCCTAGTGGATAAGAATATAATGATAGGCCTTTTTCATCACAGAGTTTCCCATTAGCACATCTCACTCCATCAGACGCTTTCAGAGCTAACAAAACATTTCAATCTAGCGTTCAGCATAGGCAGTGTCATAGAGGGCAAGGGCAGGAAAATCTAGAAAGCTCCCTTCTCAATCTGATAAAAAGGCTGTGGTAGAGTGCATTTCCCCACCCACCCACCCCCAAAAGAAGAGCTCTGCAGGATCAGACCAAAGAGAGAGCCATCTAATCCAGCATCCTGTCTTCCACACTGGCCATTCTTTGTCCACTTTCATATTTTTTTTCCTGCTGCCTCCATTGTTCTTCAGGTACAAGTGGGTCAGAGAGTTCCCCGCCCCAGTGACATCTGTAAGATGTGTTGCCATTCATAAATTTTGGTTGGTGTGCAAACTGCATCCTTCCTAGAAAGAAATTACATGAATCCATGCTGTAATATGTAAACTAGATTACTGTCATGTACCCTGTGTAAAATGTGTCTAGAAACTTCCAAATAGCCGAGAAGGCTTGCTATTAACCACCATAAACATTGGAAGATATTCCTGGCTTTCAGTTTGTTTCTGGACTCAATTCAGGGTGCTGGTTTTGGCCTTTAAAGAGTTAAACAACTTAGGGAGAGAGGATTTCTAAAAAAAAAAAAAAACCTACTTCCATATAAACATCCTTCTCAACTGTGATCATCTTCAGATACCCTGCTCTGCGTTCCAACACCATCAGAAGTTAAGAGAAAACCACCCCCACACCACCCCCATGAAACTGCTGAATTAGAATTTATTGAAAAGTTAGATCCTAATCTGTTTAGGTTTGAACTGAACCATAGTTTGTTTTCTGGTGTTACTTAACTTAGGCTGCAATCCTATGCTTATTTACACAGAAAAACGTCCTAAATCTCCCAGCATGGCTGGCTGGGGAATGCTGGGAAATGTAGAGGTTTTTTTTTCTGTCTAAACAACATAGGATTGCACATTTAGCAGTGCTGAGATGTGATTGCATTGTCACCAATTCCACCAGTTATGAGTGGTTGCTTATTGTTTTATTATGGTTTTATTAGAATGTAAGCCTATGCGGCAGAGTCTTGCTATTTACTGTTTTACTCTGTACAGCACCATGTACATTGATGGTGCTATATAAATAAATAAATAAATAAATAAATAATAATAATAATAATAATAATAATAATAATAATAACATAGAATTGTCACAGACAGTTCTTTTTTGCTTTCTCTTGCCATTTGACCCCATTGCTTGCACATTTCTCTCTGGTATACCGGTCAGCTGAGAATAACATTTGCCTCTGATGATGTGGTCCCAAGTCTATAGAAGCTTATGCTATAATAAACTTGGTGGTCTTTAAGGCACCATAGGCCTCTTTGTTGTTTTTGCTACCAGAGAAAACTCTCTTCCTTGGCTATGTTGATCTGGCTTTATCATTGCCCTTCTGGTACTTGTCCAAGAGCATCCAAGTCTCCTGAGCTTTTAATAGTTTTAATCTGTTAATTACCTACTGTTTTTATCTTACATTATATCTGCTGTTTTCTTCTTTCATTGTTTTTATGGTTTAATTGTGGACGTTTTATATTGGATTTAGTTATGTTTTATCAGGTGTTATTTTGTAAACCAAGCTTTTAATAGTTAGTGCCATTCTCTGTTTTTACTTGTTAATCCCCTTTTATTTTTTTATTTTATTCTTTGTACTGTTTTTATTGTACATTGCCTCAGGGGCTCATTCTTTAAAAAAATAATAATGATTAAGCTACCTTGAGGGCTTTTCTGTGTCATAGTGTTCTCCTGTTCTAAAACAGCAGTAACTGCACACATAGTCCTCGACATTTCTAGCTTTAAAAATATTAATTCTGGAAAACAAAGGCTGAAACCATTTTACATATTTCCATGTTTAGCAAATCTAATGATTAAATATTGACATGGCTCATTTCAGAACCATCTTTCACTCCCTAAGATTAACTATCAAATGCTATTTTTATATTAGGACAGCAATTAGTCTCTATGCTATAAAAAGGGATAAAATAACACCAAGTAGATCCTGCCAGAAGGGATTCTATTTCCAGTCATTTATTAGTCTTTTTTTATAACTATCTATTCATTATTAGTATTTGTATTTTTTTCCTAACATTCTTTGACATCCTCCTAATACTACAGATTGGGGCTCCACTGGAGAGTACACTGCCTTTTGCAACAGTTTCCTTCTTTATCCCACTGATACAATTTAATGCCATTTCCACACAGTAACTCAGCAACCCTTTATTATTCATCCTATTATTCAGATGGAGAATTGCATTCAATAAGAATTGTGGGTGGACTCAGAGGTTTTAAGGCTGGGTAGGGATTTGAACTCAAATCCAACACTTTTCAGAAGGAACACACTCAGTCCCATAACTGCAGAACCAAAGAAAAGCATTCTCCCCAAAGACCAGGATATCTGCTCCAAGTACAAGGCTGAAATTGTTAATCCCCTTACTGAATCCAATTGATGGCAGGGTAATCCCCCTGACCTCAATACAGTTTCAATGCAACTATTGTGGAGTAAGTGGTTCGAGGAGTGCAATCAAAATTTAATATGAAAAGGGTTTAGCATGTGTTGAATGCAAGGGAGAAAATCCTGTAAAACACAATGGTCCCGTTCAGACAACACGCTAAACCATGCTGCTTAACCACAAAATGGTTAACGGAATGCATTTTGTGGAGTTCTGTACAGCATAAGTTTTTGTTCATGCTAGGTGCTTAAGTGCTTTATTTTTGTTTTTATTTTGTTGCAATCCACAGCAGAGGAACAACAACATAGAGTCTGGTGGCACCTTAAAGATCTACAACTTTATCATGAAATCAACTTTTGTGGGCCACATTCCAATTCATTAGAAAACTACTGGCAAATAAGAAAAACACTTCTTTTAAAAATCAGAGTGAAAGAGCAATTTTATCCTCAGGTTACACCCTCTGGGTGAGAGAGGTTCACTTCTAAAGCCAGGAGAGCACAACCTCAACTGGTGCTGCAAGGCACTCCAGTAGACAAGAGAGGGGATCACCAAGGAGGGGGAGACCATGACATCTACACTTCCTCCACTTCTGCCCGCAGATCACCCAAGAACTCAAAACACTCATTGGCACAGAGAAAATTCCACTCCCTACCTTGCAATATGGCAAACGATTTACAACCCTGCCTTGCTTAAGAAATCATAGCTGTGTGCCCCACACAGGAAACTCAGAGTAAATATGCACTGTATAGAAAAGGAATCCCGACGCTGACTGCAGCCAGGAAATCAGAAGACGTTTACTTCTTGGGAGGAGAGCAATGACAAATCTTGATAAAATAGTTAAGAGCAGAGACACCACACTGACAACAAAGGTCTGCATAGTTAAAGCAATGGTATTCCCCGTAGTAACCTATGGCTGCGAGAGCTGGACCATGAGGAAAGCTGAGCGAAGGAAGATAGATGCTTTTGAACTGTGGTGTTGGAGGAAAATTCTGAGAGTGCCTTGGACTGCAAGAAGATCAAACCAGTCCATACTCCAGGAAATAAAGCCAGACTGCTCACTTGAGGGAATGGCATTAAAGGCAAAACTGAAGTACTTTGGCCACATAATGAAAAGACAGGATACCCTGGAGAAGATGCTGATGCTAGGGAAAGTGGAAGGCAAAAGGAAGGGCAAGATGGACGGATGATATTCTGGAGTTGACAGACTTGACCTTGGGGGAGCTGGGGGTGGCGATGGCCGACAGAAAGCTCTGGCGTGGGCTGGTCCATGAAGTCACGAAGAGTTGGAAGCGACTGAACGAATAAACAAAAAAAATTGACCACAAACCCTGGTAAGGTCCTGTCATGCAATGAGAAGCACAATCCTTTTGTTGGGGAGCACCAGGCACTCCATTCTATAGAACAATGCCTATACACAAAGGACACTCTCAGGATACTAGCCTTGTCCCATGAAGCTAAATAAAAGGAAGCTGTGGGAATGGTTCCAATGCAACTCCCTAAAATGCATGGGTTGAATGGCTGCCTGGTTGCCTGTGGGGAGGCAAGGAAAAACAAGTGGATAATTAATTAATAGTAGCTTCACTGAGTAGATACATAGATTCATAAATAAATTCCCTCACAAAATACACAAAAAACAGCAATACAAACACTTTTTGTGTGTGTGTGTGCAATATATTTGTATGCCTGTAGGCATTGTTCCCACATCAGGAAACCTCTGGGTACTCTATGCAGGTGTTCTACCTGCAGCAGCGTTGCAGCATGTGCAGAGGGAAGATCGCTGTGGTCTTTTTCAGTCTCCGTTTGTGTAGAAAGTGTATGTGGATATTGGGTTGGGTGACATCACAGGGTTGTACGGGTGTTGCCACATGCATAGGCAAGTCAGGAGTGTCATAGTGAGCAGCATCAAGATTGGTGAATGGTGGTAGAGTTCCCAGGGATGTTGTGGGATGTCTGTTACAATGTTAGCACTTGCCTGTAGAGCTTTGTGCTCATGATTTTGATGCAGACTGTAGGACCACAAAGACCATAGCATCACCCTATAAAACAGAGGTAGGCAACTTGTGGCCCTCCGAATGTTGCTGGACTACAGCTCCCATTAGCCCTTGCCAGCACAGTTAGTGGTGAGAAAAATGGGAATTGCCCCCCAACATCTGGAGGACCACAAGTTGCCCACCTCCTCATGCTATGAAAGCTGCTTCTCTCACACATCTCTTACTGGTTTTCATCAGAGAAGCTCATTAAAATGAGAACGAACACCATTTCTACCTTTCTTTTAATGCATTCCAAATCTCTTCCAGCCATTCAGCTCATGAATCTCCAAACCAGTGTACAAAACACAGGGCAGAGGCAAATCCAATGGCCTAAACTACAAAATGTACTGCTTGTATTAACTTTAACACATGAGATTGTCCCTTGCCATTTGGCAAAAAAGCAAAGCTACAAGCCGAAATCCGCAGTGGATGTGCCCTCTTCCTTTTGTGGGATGCAATAAAAGACTGTCTCCTCTCCCTCCAAAATGGATCCATCTGCTTAACACACCCTGCCAAGTTTGCCCCCCTGGAGGCTGAACCCATCTGCTAAACCAGAGACTTAACGAAATTCAAAGTGTTCTCTCTCATCACACATGGAATGTTAATGAAGTTAACGGAAATCTCTTCCATGTCCCTGAGCAGCAACAGATCAACTTCCCTGATTGTGTTCTAAGAATATCAATACTGAGTGGTACAAAGATGGGCTCATGAAGACTTTAGGGTTATCGGGACATCGACTGAATTGTTAAAATGTGTTTGCTACTGTGTGTTAGTTCATAAGTTTTGAGGCACTTCTCTTATACTTTGTCACTGTGGGCTTTCTCAAGTGACAAGAAAACAAAAAACAAAAAAAGACAGGGTGTTGCCTGAAAGGATTTCTTGCTGTCTTTTAGCCTGAGGAGACGCCCCTGCCTTCTCCGCCAGTTAGAAAGTAAACCCTGGGCAATAGGGATAACTTGGCCTATGACATTCTTATAAAGTTTTCCCCCACAGACAGTTTCTTGGTGAAAGAAATACAGCTCTGCTTCTCTTTTGTGGTGCAGAAAGAGCCCAAGAACCTTCCCTCGAGCTGTATTTCTGCTGTTCAGTCAACACATCTTTCGAACACACAACGTGTAATATTTTGTACCTGAGAAAATAGATAGCTTCCAGAGTGCAGAATTCAGGTAGCCAGAGGCAGTCATAGAATTTCCAAATGCCATGTTGTCTCAAGCATGCAAGGTAGGGGAACATTTCCAGGGGAGAGGCAGAGTCTGTGCATGTGTGTGTGCATGCATGTGCAATCTTTTCCACAACCCCCTCACATGGGCATTCCTCCCCCAGTCTGAGAATGGTTTCCTAGTCCTTGAAGGGGTAAAAATACCACTCTGACAGTGCAATCTGATTTACATCTAGACAGAAGTAAGGCTGACTGAGTTCAATGGGACTTACTCCCAGGCACAGGATTGCACTCAGAGAGCACCATCTTATGCATGTTTAGACAGAAAAGAGTCCTACAACATGGCTGGCTGGGGCATGCTGGGAGTGGTAGGACTTTTTTCTGTTTAAACATGCAAATGATTGTGCCCTGAGTAGTTTAGAGAAGGGGAAGATAAAACTGACTAAAATATAAAAGGTATCTTCAGAGGATACTCTCTGTGAAACAGCATCTGCTATTACACCCAGGTGGGCAAAACGCCTCCCTGCTGTTTTCCCAAATGCTCTCCGTTTCATAACTCTACAAAACAGTGGATGACAATTCTGAATTAGTAATATGGAGCAATGCCTTCCTTCCCATGCAAATGTACAGAAAGCAGACAAATGGCAGTGACAGAAGCCAGGGTTAACCCCGACATTCAGCAGAGTGAGTCAGGCAGCAGACTCTTGGCATCATGAAAAGGCAGCAAATTGTTCGTCATCAATTTATTACTGTGTTTTTCGTGTGGGGTTTTCTTCCTCAGGTGCTAACATTACTTGGTTGGCCTGGGGTAAAGCTACCTACCTCGCCTTGTGGGTTGGGTGGTGCCGTATGCTGCTCCACCTTAGGCAGCAAAATGCCTCCAGCTGGCCCTGACAGAAGGCACAAATCTAAAAAAAATAAATGTGATCGGGACTTCCAAATCCCAGTTGGTTTCCTCAAGAATACTTAAAACTATCCCACTGAAATCAATTGAACTTGACAGCACTAAAATTTGCTTGGATTCTGTGCCCCATATTGCGCTGTGTCTATATTCCACCATTCCCAGCACTCCCAGCCAGCCATGTTGACTGGGAAAAGCTGGGAGTTGTAGGACTTTTTAATGTCTAAACATGCATAGGATTTTGCTCAAAATGACTGAGGAAGTGAGAGACAAACAGTTGTAGCTTCTCCTGCCAGTTCTTTCCCTAGTAGTGAAGCTAGGGAAAGAACTTTCACCTAGTAGTGAAGCTTCACTACTCATGTTGTAACAAGTGGGATTCTGGGTTTGCCAATGCAATAGGTAAGTGTGTGGGGAGGCTTAGGAATGAGCAAATCAGCTGTTTTCTCTTACTTCCTGTTATTTTAAAGCTACAGCACCAAAACCCAGGGCCGAAACTTGGCAACCCTACCAAATGGTCATATAAAATATTACAGCTGGACTGAAAATGGACTGACTCCCACCTTTGTGGTATAATTCATCCTCCTCTGAAAGTGGCCAAAGGGGGCAGCCATCTTGTTTGGTTCTTTTATCAAAAATGCCACAGGAAACAACACCACATCACTATAGTGTCATTCCCATTGGGCCATTCTCAATGGAGAACAACCCTGAGCAGCTCCTGCTTGTTGCAGCTGCTAGACTGCTTGAAGGATCGGAAAGGGTTCCCTCCACCCTTTAAAAGAAAGATTGAATGCAATCCCTTACTGCCTCATAATTATCATGGTGACACCTCCTCCCTGGAATAATGTAAGAAATTTCTCTGAACCCTTAAAAATCACCAAAAAATATTCAGGGGTCAGTTTTATCCTCTCCCCAAAATGACACACACACCCCCAAAAAAGTCTGAATACTTTTGTCCAGCACAGTAAAATACTGCTTGGGTGTCTGTAGCAAGCAACATAGTTCAGTATTCATGGAACATGAGCAGTTCTGCTCAGAGCTACTTGTAAAGAGTTACACACAGTGCAATGCTCTATTAAGTACAGGTATTTTATGGCTCACAAGTAGCTAGGAATATAAAGATAACAGCAGCTGTAATCTACAATTGCCCGCAGCCACACAGTCTGCAGCTTACAATATTCAGCTCTGCTCTATCATTCAAAGGATTTACACATCATAGCCACACACAACACTTGTGTAAGAATGGCAGATGTTGCTTGTTTGTCTATGTGCACAGACGGAAATTCCTCACTTGCTCACAGGAAGGCATTTGCACTGCACAACTTTTATTTGTCACTGCTTCTACACAAAGATGTTCCTGGAACTAATCGACCCATGACATTGGCATAGCCTGCCTCCTTTCCACTTCCTTCTATTCACAAGCACCATTAGAATGAATAGGTTTCCATCCATTTCAGGGACGTATGCATTGGAGAACAATTTCCCTGTGAACTGTGGCCCATGCTTCCCTCACAGCAGATGATGATGATGATGTTTGGGATGATGATGTGATGGTGGTATAGTGCGGCATCCTCCAAATGTATTGGACTACAAGTCCAATCATCCCCATGCATCACTAGCTGGGGTGATGGGAGTTGTAGTCAAACACATTTGGAGGGTGCCAAGTTGGAGAAAGCTGTTGTACTTTGCTCCCTTGCTATCCAAGGCCCCCCTGCCATTTAAGAACAGAGAAATCTTGCAGTGCAACCCCGCCCCGCCCCCCCCCCCCCCCCGTACTTCTGGAATACAGCTCGAATAAGTGATTAATCCAACATTGCCCTCTAGTGGCAACATGGGAAATAGGGCAGGGTGCACAAGAACTCAATTACAACTTGCATTTATTCCATTAATGGCAATCCTGAAAGATCATATCCTGCTCCTGAATTTGTGCTACCATTTATTACCCAGTGCAATTTATTGCATATGAAACAATAAAACAATAAAAATATTAGGTGATAGAATTATAATTGCTACATTAATACACACACACACACACACACACACACACACACACACACACCTGTCTTCCACTCCAGGAATTTGACAAATGTCTTTGCAAGTACAGGCAACATAATTAAATGCATTTTGATTTTTTGTACTCTATTACAAAAAAAAAAACTTTTACAAAATACCATAGCATTCATTCATATATATATATATATATATATATATATATATATATATATATATACACACACACACACACACACACACTCATCTTGTTAACCATTTCATATTAATTATTACCATTCAGGGTCAGATTATGGGTCCATGCATATAACTGCACCTGCTGCCTATATTGCCAAGGAAGAGAATGGTTTTCTTACTGTAATTGCTCCTTTTCTAATTCTGAAATTGCATATTCACATTTCATTTTCATTGTGACACAACACCATCTGTCTAAAGTAGCCATTGAACGATATGACTGAAAATCATATGATGAGATGGAAGAAGTCTTCTTAATTTAATATATGCATATAACACACACACCCTTTTCAGGTTGCAGTGCCTTCTGGCCCCAGGCAGGGTGTGATCTACTCCAGATTCCAGGCTCTTTCCTTCCAAAGAGAGAGGCTACAAGGACTTGAGGACTGGATGATGGTAAACAGGCTACCAGCTCTACTGGAGCAGTCCTTCCACCAACCAGCGAGGTTTTCTGGTCCTTGGCAGTTTGTGATACAGTCCAGGTTCCAGTACTTCAATCAGATGCAGTTCACTTGACATTTATATCCAAAGACTGTTAAATTGCTTCTGAATTAACACATTGACATTATGCGAAGAGCTAAAGAATTATTAGTATCATGTGGCAAGGAGAATTAGGGCACACTCCTATGTATGTTTAGACAGAAAACAGTCCTACAACTCCCAGCATTCCTCCAGCCAGCCATGCTGACTAGAACATACCGAGAACTGTAGGACTTTTTTCTGTCTAAACATGCACAGGATTACGTCCTTGGTGGAGGGTAAGAATCCAGAAATATACACACAAAAGAACTCTATTCAGAAACACACATTTCATAGAACCATAAAATAGTAGAGTTGGAAGGGGCCTATAAGGCCATCAAGTCCAACCATTTATTTCATTTGCTAATCAAATGTGCTCTATTTAGGGCACAATCTTATGCGTGTTTATCCAGAAAAAAACCCTACTACTCCCAGCATTCTGTAGTGGGGAATGCTGGGTATTGTGGGACTTTTTTTGTCTAAACATGCATAGGATTGCACCCTTAATTAACCTACAATTTCCCAGGACATGTGCCATGTGCAAGTAGCTTTTGATTTAAATATGCAACTTCTGATCGGGCTGATCGTAGATCACTTCGTGACATGTAAATTCAGACACTATGGGTTATTTGTAAGTTAAACAACGCAAAGGTTTATCTAAGGGCTAATCATAGGTTATTTGCAAAAGGTCCTAGTTTGATTAGGAAAACTAAAGACTCTGGGTTACAGGATTATAAAATAAATGATGGAACCATAGATTTATGTGAGCCGTAATATAGCCCAGGAAACAATGAAATTAAGTGTAACTGATATTAGGGAGACTAAGGGATTGTTCACACAGACATGTTCTTCACTTCATGACTACAACCTTGAGTGGTGTCTTGAATTTGTGGATGCATGTCAGAGATAGGTTGCTGGCAGTAGTCAGAGGGGAGCCTGGAATTGTGACAGAAAATCAGAGCCAAGGGACCAAGCAAGGATTCAGAGCCAAAGAACGCACCAGAGCTAAGAAGTCTCAGCACATCTCAGCACATTCAGGAAGTCTTTTCTAGCCCTTCCTGGGTGAGCAGGGCCACTCCAAAATCCAATCATGCTTAGCTGCCCAGGGAGATGCTCCAACCTCCAGTTCTGTGCCTCACCTCACGGGGTAGCTGCACACAGAGCCGAGGGTTCCTGGTTCATATCCAGGTGGTTCCTGAGCATGAGCCATTGCAGAGAGAACCTTCACCTCACCCTACCCACAATCCTTTCAGCCAGTTCTCACGTTCCCCTACAAGTCATCAAGTGCTGAGTTATCACTTGAAATGCAGGAGCCTGTGAACTAACCCCATGGCATTCTTCCAGACCAGGGGTGGGGAACCTCAAGCACCGGGGGCCACATGCCACACCCTGGTGTCCCCATCTGGCCCTCTGGGGCTCACCAGATGGCCAGGGCCTCTTCCCCTTTTATATTTATTTATTTTTTATTTATTTATTTATTACATTTTTATACCGCCCAATAGCCGAAGCTTTCCCCCAACCACCAATCATTGGATGGTTCCCCAGCTTTGGCACAGTTTTTCCTCCCATTCTTAAAGGTTGAGATGTGTCTCCTAAGGCTGAGTTACTGGCAGTAAGAGCTTCAAGCTAAAATATGCCGGTGGTTTTGTACTTTTGACCCCCAACCCCTTTGCCTTCAGCTACGCCCACCACTGGAATGCAGCCCGAGAGCTTCTCCAGAGTTGAATTCGGCCCTCGAGCTGAAAGAGGTTCTCCACCCATTCCAGATTTTATGTCACAATAAGCACAGCCTGATCCAACTATATTACTAAATATAAAAAATGAGAGGGGAGAGAGGGAGTTTTCACCATAGTTTACAGCTTAGCCCTATTCCTAGACATCTCCAGTGCTCCAATACACTCCTTAACCAGCTGAGTTGCTTCTCTGGCTGTACCCTGATGCACTGAAAAGCCACCGCCACCATGCCCATAATGGTGGACCACCAGTAGCTTCTCATTGCCTCGGACCAGTATCTCTTTCTGCAGCCTCACGGATGACCTGGATGGCCTCAGGCCCACTCGCACTGTAATATCCCGAGCTGTCCGAAGCGACGGCTCAAGAACACAACATCGACCAAATATGTTTTTGCTGGTCTTGGGATCCGGGGACAGCGTCCAGATATCTTTTTGCCTTGTCCCTCCCAATGTGACATTGTGCATCCCTGGGTAGATGTATGTCAGTCCGTCCCCATCGCGAATGAAGTGCGTGACCCAAGGGGCATGAACCTTGAGAACTTGACCTCTAGTGGGGTATATCTCTAGGTCACCTACGAGCTTCCTGGATCCAATGCCTGAGCAGTTCACTATGATGTCATAGTCATTGTGGAGTTCCCAGAGGTCTTCTAGGTGTCTAGAATGAACTTGGCCCCCATTTTCTTTCAGCCTGCAAAGAAAATGACAGAGGTGAAAACCATGGTAGTTACCTAGCAGTGTGAATTCTCTGTTGGATTGGTTGTTAGTCAAACCAAGTGCAGTGTGTTTAAACTACGCAACCACAAGTAAAGCTGGAAAGAGAACAAGAAAATAGGCCGATTGTGCCATCAAGATAAAGCATGCATAGATGGCTATAGTGCTGGGTAAATCCTACCACCTTCAGCTATCAGCTGCAGCTACCAGTTCACTTAACAGAGAAGGCTTCCATCCAAATTGTAGGATGGATGTGTAAAGCACTTAGTGAAACAAGGACCAATGAGGGGGGGCGGTGTATTTTTTCACATAGGTACCAATGATTCTTTGCAATCTAAACAGAAAGTGCCCTGTTTGGAGAGAGAAAAGGATGGCTGAGCATGTGGGAAATGTCCAGCCAATTATAGGTCTTGTATCACGGCTGAGATCTACTCTAATCCCCAGTTTAATCTGCTGTTTTCACGGTGTCCAGGAAAAGTGCTGAGCTAAGATTCCAAGACTGAAGACATTAGTTAAATTTCTGTTGCTTGAACAGCAGCAATTCCCACAGTACCACATGGGAATTTTTGGAAATGAGGGGAGTTTCAAAGTCTGTTTGTGATTATGGCATGGGGAGTTTGCTGTTCAAAGAAGAAAGTTGTCTGTCTCTTCTGCCAAGACTCTTGTTCATGCATTGGTTATTTCTCGGTTGGACTACTGCAACCTTCTTCTCACTGGCCTTCCTTCTTCTCACATCAGTTCATTGGTTTCTGTTCACCATTCTGCTGCTAAGATCATCTTCTTGGCTCACCGCTCTGACCATGTTACTCCACTTCTGAAATCTCTTCATTGGCTTCCAATTCACTCCAGAATCCAATATAAACTTCTCCTATTGACCTACAAAGCTTTTCACTGTCTAGCTCCTTCCTATCTTTCCTCTCTCATCTCACACTATTGCCCCGCTCGTGCTCTTCGCTCCTCTAATGCCATGTTTCTCACCTGCCCAAGGGTCTCTACTTCCCTTGCTCGGCTTCATCCATTTTCTTCTGCTGCCCCTTAAATGTTCCAGAACATTTGAGAACTACAAGTTCAATCGCAGCTTTTAAAGCTCAGCTAAAAAAAAATCTTTTTTTTAAAGCTTTTAAAACTTGATTTTGTTCTGACTTTTATACAGTTAGTTTTACCCTACCCAGTGCCTGTTTGGTGCATTCTCTTCCCCTTCTTATTGTTTTATTATGATTTTATTAGAATGTAAGCCTATGCGGCAGGGTTTTGCTATTTTATTGTTTTACTCTGTACAGCACCATGTACATTGATGGTGCTATATAAATAAATAAATAAATAAATAAATAAATAAAAATAATAATACATCACTGAACATCCCATGGAGCCATGTGTGGGTGTGTATTGTATATATAATAACACACACACACAAAAACAGATTCCTAAGGTTGGGCCAATACAACTGTTTCCATGGGACAAAAAAATGATGTGCAGTTGAGTTGCTTCCAGTCCTGCTGCTCCCATCAGCTGCCACCCTGCTACAGGGACCAATTTGGTGCCATACTTTGTCCAGTGCCACTACAGGAGATTTGATAATACTGACTGCTGCTGGCAAGGCTGTACCAACTCACATTGCTGCATCAATGTAGTGTTCTGGGTTCAAATAACATTACAAGTAATGACACAGAGCAGAGGCTGCACCCAAATCAAAATCCTTATTGCTTACGGAAGTGACGTGTCGATTCTGGCCAAGTGTTTTATTATCGGTTCCCTTTTGGTGTATTTTGATGAAGTACCATCAATAGTGCTCAGGGCACTTTGGAGGTGGGTATTACAGAATAAAGTACATATTTAATGGATGCTTCTTTCTCAGCTGCTCAGCGGAAGAATTCTTAATCATCCATTTCAGCTCCTTGTCCTCCATCCTTCACGCAGCAAAACCCCATCTATTGCAGTGGGGTGCAGTGGGGGGTTGCACCAGCATAGCACTTTGAGGATCAGGGTACTCCTTTGGGAAATTACAAGAGTGTAAAACAAAAATGAGGGGCAGCAGAAGCCTGACAAGCACTAAATGGATTCAGCGATTTAGTTGAGCATCAGCACTGCTTTCAGTATTGTTTAAGAAATGAAACATGACAGAGCCTGTTTCCCCCCGAGATAGCTCGTATGTCAGCAGAGAGCAGTGTAAGAATAAAGAGCACTCAGTGTACCATTACTTTAAGGCAAGACGTGCTCACCCATGTTTAAACATGGGGTGAAAACACCAGTACAATTTGATTAATGGCTAACACATTTTATTAACATTTGGACTCTCTTTCATTACACCTTGAATCTTGATTGAAAAATGGCACACAGTCAGTGTATTTAAAGGCAAATATATCCCTCTCTCTCACACACACAGATAGATAACACATATACATACATATTTACGCACAACTCATCCAGTGTGTTGTTAGGCAATGGATTCTGGGCTAAAAGACCTACAACGTATCAACAGTTTATGGAACTCCCTGACACAAGATGTAGTACTAACCTAGGTGGCTTTAAGAAAACAGTCAAGACAAGTTCAGGGAGGATAATAAAGTCTATAAATGAATATTAGCACTAGGAACCAGGAAGTATCATGCAGCTATTCCTTCTTTTCTTTCTTAATGGATTTTCTTCTGCAGGACAAAAGACAGAAGTGGTGGGAAATTATGGGAGGGTTACAGGTGGAAGATGATGGCACAAAATTCTGTGAATGAGGCAGGATGATGATGATGCCATAAAATCCTCATCTGGAAGCACCGGATATATAAATAATTGTATATAAATATAAATTACAGCTGTGTTTTGTGGTTTTCATTTTTGTGAACCACAAACAGAGCTTCAACTGTTGGGCAGTATGGGAATATGATAAATAAAATAAATAAATGGCTAAATAAAGTACAAAAACACAAATTGTTTAAAACTGGTTTAACTGCCCTGAGTTCCCTCAAAAGGGAACAGCTCTATGCTGAGAATGCTAAGGGTGCCAAGGTGCTTTCCTAAAATTAATTTTTAGCACAAGGGTTTGTTGGGGGTAATCGTGGCCATTTAACAACTTAAACTGTTGTGTCTTAGGAGTTGGAACGTCTTATTTGTGTTGTGAAGGCACCCGAAAGAAGCAAAGAAACCTTCCCCTCTGTGTTTTCAAAGGCAGTTCTTCATTGGATGCATGTTTCGTGTCTGGATGATGGGTGTTGATTTCCACATACAGGGTTGTATCCAATGTTAGTCTTACTTAGAGCAGATCAACTGAAATGAATGGGGCCTACATTAGATGCAAACCACCGGAAGTAAAAGAAAAAAGAAAAGGGGAAAACCACGTTTAACAGTGAAATCCCATAAAGCTTTGCTCAGAACCACGTCCCACTGAGTTCAATGACACTTATTCCCAAGTAAGTGTGTTCAGGATCTTACCCTGTTTAAAAAGCAAGGAGAAAGGATTGCACTAATTGATTGCCAGAGTACAGAAAGGCGTCTATCAAACATACATACCTCTTAACTGCATCTTATGTATTTCTCCCTTTTTTTCTTTTCTTTTCTTTTTTGGCTCTAGTTGATTTTTTTTTTTTTGTTTTCACTGTATGTTAAGTTGGATTTTTTAAAAATTACATTTAATATACCACCCTGGTATCATAACACAAAGGGTAGTATAAAAATATTTTAAATAAATAAATGTGGTTTGGGTATCGTAAGAAAGTGGAAGGGCATTTCAGGGGAAAGGTTAGATGGGTTGGGGAAGGATGGGTTAAATTCATTATGGTCCAAAATTCTTTGGATTAGAAGTCCTTTTATTGTACTGTTACATTTCAAATTAAAAAAAAACGCCACTGAATTTGAAAAAGATGCACGCATACCTTTTCTCCAGCCAGATCAGATAAGGCGGGCAGTTACATTTCAGGGTCGTAAAGGCCTGACCATATTTGTGGTGTGGAAATTTCTTCAGCTCTTTTTCAGTCATTGAGCGAAACCCTAGAACCACATCAGACCAGAATGGGGCCTTCTCATCAGGAATGGTTTTAAAAATCTGCCAGCTCAAAGACATGGAAGAGAATAATCATATAAAACGCAGGCATTCTGCTGTGTTGACTCTTTAATTCTCTATCAGAAAATAATGATTTGAGAACAAAGTTCTTTAGTATATCAGAACTACTTCAGACTTTATACAGTAGCAAATCTCCCTATAGCACCCATGTGCCAGCATAATACACATCCAATTATTGTCTGTATCCACTACATTTTAAGTGCATTTATAAAACATTGTATAAATAAATCAAATATAAGTCATAAATTGTTTGAGTACCTCTTAAATAGATAAATGTATGAAGTACCCTCTGTATATTGAAGTTTAAATATTACAGATTCAAAATGGTGACAAAAGCTAGGGTAAAACATGGAGAAAGGGGTTGATAACAGTCCTCAACTTTTGGATGGGAAATAGCTCAGAGGCAGCTATACAAAATACTGTGTATTTAATGCATGGACCATTTTCTGACTCTGAAGAGAATGCAGCAGCCTGTATATGTGTGACATAGAGGTTGTGGGAAATGCTGGCTCCGTGTTTTGAAGGACCTTTGTGCAAGGACCCCTCAATTGCCCCGTTCAGAAGACACCTGAAACCACAGCTTTAACCATGGTGAACAAAGCAAAAAGCCTTATTCACCATGGTTAAAGCCGTGGTTTAAGGCGTCTTCTGAACACAGCCTGGCTTTCTGGCTTAACCACCATGGTTAAAGCCATGGTTTAAGGTGTCTTCTGAATGGGCCCATTGGGACTCCTCCCTCAGTGAGTCTACCTTCTAGAACCATTGTCACTGCTTCTATCGTTCCTTGCCCTCTTTCTCATCATTGCTACTACTTGCTTGCTTGACAGGTAGAGAGCCAGTGAGCAAGTAGGCAGTGGCATCTCCAGCTCTTTCTTCTCACCACCACTGTTATCTGGTCCAGAGCAAGAGACAAATGAACAAGCAAGTTCAGTGGTCAAGAAGAAAAGCAAGCCCAGAGGGCTCTACTTAGAGAGCCCCTTCTGGGGTGTGGGCCCTTAGCAGGGGCTCAACCATGCCTACCTTTGATGCTGGCCCTGGTTGTGGAGAAGGCTCTTTACACCGATTTTTTAAAGGGAAAGATTAGTAGATCATATTATGATAATCACAGGCCTTCGTGGCCTTTCAGAAAATCTGGTCCTGGTAAAAACAGCTTTGATCTCTATCATCAGTAAAAATGAATGAAGTGCAGGGCTAAGCACAAATATTCTCAACTGTCCCACAATTTTTTCCACGCACCACTGAATGGAGCTCAGAGACCACAGTTTGAAAACCTGGGTATTACACCAAGGGCTGAAGCTGACTCTCAACAGATTTCTTCTATTTCTTAATATGTTACCAAAACTTGCACCTATGTGACAAGGAAAAGAAAAATGCACATAGGGGGATGTGGGTCATGGCATATCTTAAATGTTGTTTGGGATGTTAATTGCAGAAACAAGATTTGTACGATCAGCACCATATCAGTTTTGTCTCTACCCTGTGCCTGTTTGGTGCATTCTCTTCCCCTTCTTATTGTTTTATTATGATTCTATTAGAATGTAAGCCTATGCGGCAGGGTTTTGCTATTTTATTGTTTTACTCTGTACAGCACCATGTACACTGATGGTACTATATAAATAAATAAAAAAATAAATAAATAAATAATACTAATTCCTCCCATCCTAATATGATCAGAAAATACAATCCCAATGTATGTGTTTATTCATGTATTACATTTCTATGCTGCCTTCCTCATGCAAAATCAGGGGTCTGGAAAAAAAGCCCAATGAGGAGAGACTGAAAGAACTTGGCATATTTAGCCTTAAGAAGAGAAGACTGAGGGGGAACATGATAGCACTCTTCAAATACTTGAAAGATTGTCACACAGAGGAGGGCCAGGAACTCTTCTTGATCAACCCAGAGTTCTGGACACGGAATAATGGGCTCAAGTTACAGAAGCCAGATTCCAGCTGGACATCAAGAAAAGCATCCTGACTGTTAGAGCAGCATGACAATGGAACTGATACTAGAGGCCTTCAAGAGGCAGTTGGACATCTGTCAGGTATGCTTTAAAGTGGATTCCTGCACTGAGCAGGGTGTTGGACTCAATGGCTTCATAGGCCCCTTCCAACTCTACTATTCTATGATTCTATGAAGGCAGTACGCAGGTGATCGCCCACCCAGGCACTGGCCAGATTCAGACCTGCATAGCTGCAGCAAAGTAACTGCAGGATGGGGCCTAGCAAACAGGCTTGACTATGACTCTGCTAAGCTGAAATAACTGACTCTTTAGTCAACCCTTCCTTACCCAGATACCAAATGAATCCCAGCCTCTGAAGCCTCCGAGGAATTGCAGATTCCTGACAGGTGGTCAAAGGTCTCCCTAAACCATTGCTTCTGTCGATGAACCGGTGTGTCTGTACAGAAGAAAGAAAGCATTTATTTGTTGCATTTTTGTATCGCCCAATAGCTGTTCCCCTTCAAATGGAGGGGAACAGGTTAGGAAAATCAAGAAGCAGTATGAAAATATGGATACCCAGAATAAGGGCAATATCCCATATGAACAAATGGGTATGATAGTAAAATTATATAATGGACATAATCCTAGTTGTCTCCACACAGGCAAACAAGCAGATTGCAATGATGAAGAGGAGGAGCAAGTCAAGGGGGCCCTTAGTGGGGTGTAGTCTTTCAGCAGGTGCCCAATCATGCCCATCCTTGACATGTGGAGCTGCCCTGTGACTTCTAGAAAGGCACCACTCTCATTTGACAAATTAAGAACTATCACTACCTGGTTTTGTTCCTTGGGGTATACTGAGTTCATATGTCAGGGAATCAGCCTTGAAAACTAGTTATATCTCTTGAAAGTCAGTTTGGTGACTTTATATCCATGCTCTGATAACCTCTCATTTGGATTACTGCAATGCGTTATACGTGGGGCTGCCTTTAAAAACGGTCCGGAAACTTCAACTGGTGCAAAACAGGGCAGCAAGGTTATTAACAGGGACTGGCCGGCGAGATCACATTACGCCAGTCCTTTTACAACTTCAATGGCTGCCAGTCCAGGTCCGGGCCCAATTCAAAGTGCTGGTATTAACATTTAAAGCCCTAAACGGTTTGGGGCCAGGTTATCTGAAGGAACGCCTCCTCCCATATGTACCTACCCGGACCTTAAGATCATCTACAGGGGGCCTTCTCCATGAGCCCCTGCCAAAGGAAGTGAGGCAGGTGGCTACTAGGAGGAGGGCTTTCTCCGCTGTGGCACCCCGGTTGTGGAACGAGCTCCCCAGAGAGGTCCGCTTGGCGCCTACACTGTACTGCTTTCGTCGCCAGCTGAAGACCTTTTTATTCACTCAGTATTTTAACACTTAATTTTAACTTAAATTTAAATTTTACTGTTTTAACTCTGTATTTTAATCCTATATCAACTTTGCTGTGTGGTTTTATCCTGGTTGCGCTTTTTATACTGTATTTCGTAATTGTGTTTTAAACTGTTGGGTGTTTTACTGTGGTTTTAATTTTTGTGAACCGCCCAGAGAGCTTCGGCTATTGGGCGGTATAAAAATGTAATAAATAAATAAAATAATAAATAAATAAATAAATAAAATAGTAAAAATGGAAAACCATAACGTAAAAACCCTGAACATTCTTGCATTTTGGAATGAAAATTTTACTCGCCTGGGCAAGCATGTGGAATAAGCATTCCGGCTGCTACATCACTTGTCGTGTTGGGAGTAAATCTGTCAGCAACTACAGTCACGCTGCAGTTTGAAATGGCGTCTGAAATGCACACCGCGGTGGAGAGGCCAATCAGCCCAGCGCCAACAACTGCAATCTTGGGCTTGGCCATGTCCTGCTAAGACAAAGGGAGGGAGGGAGGGAGGAATTAAAAGAAACTTCTATGGAGGAAATTAAGATTCCTTATACTATGCATTTCCCCCCTTTTTGGTTCTCATTATCTTTCTTTAAACGTCCCGAGAAAATGACCTCCAGGAGAAAAAAGTATGGAGGGCTCTTAACCCATAGATCATCCTGCTGAAGGTAAGAGGATTAGCATGAGGAAACTGCAGCCATGTGTGGATCAAATCAGCCCTTCTGAACAGAAAGCTGAAATTGGAGTTGTCCCGACCTGGCATCAGAACCCAGCACCCTTGGGCAGTCGCCAGAGCCCCAGCACCCTGTCAGGGCCCGTTGGGGCTGACGCCTCCCTAGGTCCTCAGCTACAGGCTTACTAGGCAGTGGCCAACAGTCTTATTAATCTCCCCCATTGCCTCAGAGCAACAGTACACTAGGGCATTATGGGAATTAAAATGGCTAATATGTTGTTGCCACTGTTAGATAAGCCTGTGGCCAGAGGCCCACCAATGTAAAAGGGGGCTCACCAGAGAGCACTTTGCCAAACTACCGCTCCCTCCCCAAAACCCTTGGAGTCAACTTTGTAACTGACACTATTTAAATACCAAAGCCAAAAAATAACACAGAACATGTTTAATTCTCTTCTTTGTAAGGAAGATCTAGAAATGAGGTTTGAAGGTAAACAGAACGTCACTTCATTTCTAAATTATTATTTACTGACCAGATTCAGATGATCATAAGGGCAAAAGAAGCCACTGTGGCTTCTACCCCTGCCCCTGCCTTTTGCATAATTACCTGCGATGCTGTGCAGGTTACTGTATTGTCTGAACCTGGTATGGTGGGGATGGCTTCTTACCCACCCTAGAACACAGGGCTTATTGTAGGGGCTTTAAAGTGGGTTAGAAGCCCCACACAAACACACACAGCGCTGGGTTTGGACAACATGGCAACCCACGCAGCATCATGGGTTATTATGCAAATAGTGGTCACACACACAGCACACACAGGATGGGAAAAAGAAACCATGGTGGTTTCTTTTCCTCTTCTGATTGTCAGAACGCAGCCACTACGTTTCTCCTTCCATTCACATCCTTCTTCTCCCTCTGTCTCCCTTCCTGTGAGGACCTCCAGGGACAAACCTTTCCACAGCTCAAAACAAGGAAGTCCCTATAACTATTAGGATACAACGACATGCAAGCACACACATAGTATCTTCTCTAAACTAACACATAGCTGGTTAGTCAATCATTATTTGTTTAAAATCAAAGGGCAACCCTAAGCTCCAAAAGCTCCAATTACCAGGACAAAATAAATTCTGTGAAACATGCCATCTGTGAAGGAGATAGTCAAGAGGTAACATCTATATGACCTTGACTGTCTATACCAACTAAAGAATCCAGAGATTTTGAATTGTTGGGCAATGCAAGTATTGTTTGTTTGTTTGTTTTTCAGATTTGCTTCCTATGTATTTTTCGAGGTAAATATCTACCTCAAGGACAACGATTTTTCTTAATTATTACATTTCCCATCTTATGACTCTGACCATGCAGACTTCATGACTTAACATGGTCACCCTTTTTAAAGACTGTCTATTTCACTCTATTTGAAAGACTGTCCTCTCCAATTCTAGTTTAAAAATAAGGAGTCATAAGAACTGTTGGCATCTGAACAACAGGTTGACAGGTCACTTGGTCAAAGTCTTCTGCTCTATGGCAAGATTGACTGTATTTTTATTTAAATTATATTATTTTAAAATATGAATCTCTACATATGAATTAGCATATGCAAATCAGCAGCATCTTTTTTGGTGATTTATAAGTGATTATCAGAGCTAACTCCAAATCATCTGGAGGGGACTCAGTGAGGGTGGATATTTATTTGTTTAATTTATTTATTTATTGCATTTATATCCCGCCTTTTTTCCTACTTAAAGAACCCAAGGTGGCGTACATAATCCGCCTCCTCTCTATTTTATCCTCACAACAACAACAACCCTGTGAGGTATTTATTTATTATTTTATTTATTTATTACATTTCTATACCGCCCAATAGCTGGAGCTAAGAGTCTGTGACTGAGAGTCTGTGACTGACCCAAAGTCATCCAGTGAGTTCCATGGCAGAGTGGGGACTAGAACCCAGATCCCCTGACTCCCAGTCCAACACTCTAGCCACTGCACCACACTGGTGTGGCCTAGATTGGGCTGTTGCTTGCATCTCCTAGCAACACTCCCTATCCCCACTTAGGTGGAAGTCATTGACGCCTCAGATCTGCCTGATTCCCACATTACCCTTTCTGCCAAAATTACAAAGATGGTTCTTAAAAGCTGTTCCATCTAGCTGATGTGCTGAATTTTATTTTGGCTCCGATTTTGCCAGTTGTAATCTTTGCTGGGTTTCTTTGCTGGCTTTTTTAGTTTTTAAGTATATATATTTTAGAATTTCTTTTTTGTAAAGATTATGTTTCAGTTGATGTTATAGTTGTGTGTTGGTTTTATTCTGTGTGCTCTTCAAATGTCCATTTGACAGAAAAAAAATGTGGTATATAAGTGTTTGAAATACATACATACTTAAAATCAGGGTCTAGCAATGTGCTATTGGGTTTAGTCATCAGTCTGGATAGTGATTTAATCATTACCTCATACCAGAATAAGCATGACATTCATACTGAACAAAGGTTAGGGATCAGCAAGTTCTTTTTTTATGATTTCGAAGTGTCCTTTGTACCCTATTTAAAAACAACTTAGATTTTGAACTTTCTATGAGTCTTTGACATTTATTTTCAATGAAGATTTGCTTACGTCTCCTTTGAATATAAAATGGTGAACTTGGCAATAACAATTTGGTTGATAATTCTCCAAATATATTTCTGGGGAAAAGTGCTGATCGAAAGAAGAACACCTGAAGTACTTGTTCCTTGTCCATTCCAGGAAAGATCTGGGTTTTTTTACAAAACTTTGGGGCATGGTTCATTTCTCTTCAGTTGACTGTTTCAAAAAGCATATTGTGAAAGCTTTAGTAGGCCAAGGGTGCTGCCAGACAGGAGAGTCCTACACCTAACCCTACCAATCAAAAAGCAATGCACAGCTATTCTGTCTTTCCCTCTTTAATGGATTTTCTGAGGTAAGAAAAAAAAGATGAAGGTAGGGGTGGGAAAACATGGGAGGGATACAAGTGAAAGACCACAATTTTTAGACCTGATCCTATAAAATTCTATGAATGAGGTTGACAATTGCACACCAAAAGCCTCACTGGAAGCACCCTTGGTTTCTTCATTCATATACTCCACAATGCATTTATAACTTTTCATTTATTTTCCCCATTTTCGATTCAATCTCTGCTTACCATTTAATTTTTCGAAAGTCACCATCCTCTTTGGACTACATTGTGCTTGCCTGTTGTATAGATTTAAGGGAGGAGAGATTGTGGCCTGGTTCAGACAACACGCTGCTTAACCACAAAATGGTTAACAGAATGCATTGACCTTAATGCATTCCATTAACCATTTTGTGGTTAAGCAGCATGGTTTAGCATATTGTCTGAACCAGGCCAATGTCTGCTTCCAGGTATAACATTAAATCATTTTTTAAATTTTAGAGTTATGAGACTGAACCTAGCCTCCCCTGGGTTCACATGCTCTATGTTTTAAAGGCCCTCTATGTTTTAAAGTCGACTTGTTTCCACTAATCATAGTTAAGATTAACCACATTTTGTCTTGGTTCAGATTATATGGCAAACTCCAGTTAATCAAAAACAGAAAAAAAACCTTCCAAATTCTTCCTCAGTGGACTATGCAAGCTCAGGAGAAGGCTAAGCTGTGGTTTAATTTTATGTCCAAACTAGCTCATGAGAGCCAATAGCTCCAGCACTTTCTTCCCAACATAGGGTGACTATATAGCAAGGAGGACATGGCCTGTATCTTTAACAGCTATATTGAAAGGGGAATTTCAGCAAGTGTCGTTTGTATGCATGCAACACCTGGTGAAATTCCCTCTTCATCACAACGATTAAAGCTGCAGGAGCCCTGCCCTCTTTTCTATACAACTGTTAAAGATACAGGAGCCCTGTCCTCCTTTCCATATGGTCACCCTATCCCAACATGAACTGAACTTAGACTACTTTTTTCCTCCAGGTCTCTCTGACATCTGCCCATTTTTTTTCTCCTCTCCAATGTAACAGTGGCCTGGTTCAGACCACACACTAAACCATGCTGCTTAACCACAAAATGGTTAAGGGAATGCATGCATTCCTTTAACCATTTTGTGGTTAAGCAGCATGGTTTAGTGTGTGGTCTGAACCAGGCCAGTTAGGGGAAACAGCTATAAAGCATCCCTCAGGATGCAATCCCAGGCACCTTTAGAAAGAAAAAAGTACTAAAAAACCCATGTTGACTGAGGAATGCTGGGAGATGTAGGACTTTTTTCTGTCTAAACATGCCAGGATTGCGCTCTAAAGAAGTTAATGTCTTCTTTGCATTTCTGACTTTGTCCCAAATTGTGCCCAATCTCTCTTCAGAAACGCTGTTGTAAAAAATAAGATCTGAAAAATCCATTTCCGTTTGGTCGGAAACACCACAATTTTTCAAATAAAACTGCTTCAGAATGTGGCTCCGAGCAAGAGCTATAAAGCAAGAGGGGCGCGTAGCTGGTCCGGAGCGGGGTGGGAATCGAATCCCATTTCTCCAGAGGCCTGTTAAAACAAAACCCTCTTTTATTACACAGCGCCGTCTAGCATACGCTTCCCATGCAGACCTGCAGTTACCTGGGGATGGACTACTACAGGTGTATTGGGTTACAATTTCCAGCATGGTTAGCTAGGAGATGCTGGGAGTCGTAGTCCAACACATCTGAGGGGCGCCAGGTTAAGGAAGGCTGAACTAGTAGGCTCGGGCGGGGGAGTCATCCGTTCATTCGATGAGCCTTTTAAGAACGAAGAGAAATACCTTTCTGTGCAAGAGAGTCCGGATTCTTACAAGTGGCGCCTTTCCAAGCAAAAGCTCACTTACGGTCGGCTACAGAAGCGGCAATTGCAACAAGAGGGCGGGCTGAGGAAAACATGGATTCGGAGGGCGGGCAATCTTTCCAAGCCGAGTCGTCTCTGATTGGGTGGAGCGAGGGGCAGGATTGCCTCAAGAACGGCCTCGTGTCCCCACTCGGAGCCTTTACGTCTGCATGATTATTTCCAGAGCCCGTGTTGCAACAAAAACAACGAAGAGTCTTGTGGTCATTTATGATTTAACATATTTATTCAGGCATAAGGTTTCATGGACTAAAGACCACTTCATCAGATGCATGGGGTATAGTAAGGGGAGTTTCAGGTTTATGTACAGTAAAAGTTCATATGGGCAGTGGGGAATGTACTGTATATAAATCTGAAATTCTCTATAACGTCCGATGTATCTGATGAAGTGATTTTTAGTTCTAGAAAGCTTGTGCCAGAATAAATTTGAGGAAGATTTTTTAAAACAAACAAACCACATTTCATGTGCTAATTGGATTACCTAGTGCCAGGGTGCTTGTGTTATTAATAACTACACCACTGTTATGTTCACTATTAATAATGTGATATATGAATACTTAATCATCTCCGGAACTTTCTCCTGATGTTCACGATTGTATCTCGGCATGTCTCTCAGATATCTCAGCCTGGCTGCTTCATCGTCGTCTGAAACTAAATATGGCAAAGACTGAATTGCTTGTTTTTCCGCCTAAACCTTCTCCTCATCTTTCATTCTCTCTCACTGTCAATGATGTTACGCTTACTCCAGTCAAGGAAGCTCGTAGTCTTGGCTTCATATTTGACTCATCGCTCTCCTTTATTCCTCATATTGAGGCAGTAGCTAAATCCTGTCGTTTCTTCCTGTATAATATTGCCAGGATTCGACCATCTCTGTCTGTCTCTTCTGCCAAGACGCTTGTTCATGCACTGGTTATTTCTCGATTGGACTACTGCAACCTTCTTCTCCCTGGCCTTCCTTCTTCTCACATCAGTCCGCTGGTTTCTGTTCACCACTCTGCCGCTAAGATCATCTTCCTGGCTCGCCGCTCTGACCATGTTACTCCACTTCTGAAATCTCTTCATTGGCTTCCAATTCACTTCAGAATCCAATATGAACTCCTCCTGTCGACCTTCAAAGCTTTTCATGGTCTAGCTCCTTCCTATCTCTCCTCTCTCATCTCACACTATTGCCCCGCTCGTGCTCTTCGCTCCTCTGATGCCATGTTTCTCGCCTGCCCAAGGGTCTCTACTTCCCTTGCTCGGCTTCGTCCATTTTCCTCTGCTGCCCCTTACGCCTGGAACGCTCTTCCAGAACATCTGAGATCCACAAGTTCAATTGCAGCTTTTAAAGCTCAGCTAAAAACTTTTTTTTCCTAAAGCCTTTAAAACTTGATGTTGCTTGGACTTTATACTGTTAGTTCTACCCTACCCTGTGCCTGTTTACCCTACCCAGTGCTTGTTTGCATTCTCTTCCCCTCCTTATTGCTTTACTATGATTTTATTAGATTGTAAGCCTATGCGGCAGGGTCTTGCGATTTACTGTTTTACTCTGTGCAGCACCATGTACATTGCTGGTGCTATATAAATAAATAATAATAATAACAACATAAAGGATATTTTTATTAAACATTGTAGACACTGATACCCTACTCCGCATTCAACTTGCCTGACGACAGGAGGGCCATTGCAGGTGAGGGGAGAAATGAGGAGACGCTTGTCAAGCCCCATTGGTGGGGCTTTGTGGTGACACTGGCCAGAGGAGGAGCTTACGAGGTGATATTAGCCTTCAGGCCATTTATTGATTTATTTTTATTTATTTATTACATTTATATACCGCCCCCCAGCCGAAGCTCTCTGGGCGGTTTACAATTAAAATAGTAGACATTAAAAGTATACAAATTTTTTAAAAAAACATAAAAACAGTATAAAGACAACAACAGTATTCATTTAAAACAAAAATTCTGGGGTCCATTAAAACAAACTTAATGTTATTAAATGCTGTTAAAATGCCTGGGAGAAGAGAAAGGTCTTGACCTGGCGCCGAAAAGATAACAACGTTGGCGCCAGGCGAGCCTTATCGGGAAGATCATTCCACAGTCGGGGGGCAACCACTGAGAAGGCCCTCTCCTGGCCTCTTTGAAGTGCAGCTCCCAGCAGATAGGCTCCCAGCAAAGTTATTCCTTTTGGCTCCTGCTGTTGGGAGCAATGGTGTTCTCTCGGTTCTTCAGCATGGCAGCAGAGCAGCCGGAGGAAATGTCAAAATGTACAGATTGCTTGTTGCTTGTGTTTTAATCATTCAACCAAAATGCTAATAGAAATGCCTTTTGCATGTTTTGTAACATCTCCCCTGAACTTTGTCTTCGTTTATTTAATAGCAGGATTTATATGTCACCCAATTAAAATTTAAATTGTATCCTGCACAGCTGAATCCAACCATATTATCTATCATGAACCTCATCCACCCTCTTTAAAATGGAAACAAATAAAATAGTTATCCCCCTCCCCAATCCCTGGCACACCCAGCTAGGGGTGTTCGGATTTTCTGAAATCTCTACTGTGTATGTTTTGTGTATTGTCATTCGTTCCGGTATCAGTTCACAGACAGATTTGAAATCTCCCCCTGTTATGCAGAAAAATACACAAATAATTCTAGAAGAGGGTTCGCAACAATTTATGTTAATATGTAACATTTAGTATATTGTCTCCCATTCCTTCTCCCCATATATATTTTCCTGGATGGCCTATGTCTTAGCAGAAACTTGTGTATTTTCCTATGAATAAATTTGCATAAATTTTGGGAAAGTTAATAACAACAACAAGAAATTTCTTACCTGCCTCTCCATTTTGATCGAGGTGGGGAACAGTAAATATAAAATATATAAAGAAAGAAAAAGATGCAAAAGTCCACAGACTCAACGCAGCCTTAGGGCGCTGGTCCACAGCAGATTCTGCAGGTTGGACTTTTTGAAATCTGAACTCATTTTAGTCTATCTCAAATTTCTCCAGCATCTCTCCACCCAGCACACTCTCTCTCTTTTCCAGCACAGTATCCTACTGTGTCATTCTGTTAGTACAAATGACATTGTGCTGGCGGAAACCAGGTTCTGAATTATGCACAAGAGGTTACCTTTCCACAGGTATGCAGTTGATCAGGCGGTTGTGCATTGTGCTTGTGCAACCCATTCTGCAAGCAGTTCTGCAACCAGTTACAAATTCTACTTGTGCAACCTGTTACGCAACTGGTTGCACAAGTGTAATGGGCAACCGCTTGCGCAATGGAAACATTCAGTGGAGCTCTGCTAGTGCTATTCGACTTTGTGGAATGACACCATTGGACACTACCCAAAACAGGACATGTAATGAATAGTAAGTCTCGATCACCGGGGAAAGGAGGAATCAAGAACTGGGTAGGGACAAGAGGGTGTTATTAGCTAGGAAGGCAGAGAATTCTGAACCCTAGATGCAGCCCTGAAACTGCTTTCTACTACAACAGGGGTGGGGAACGTATGGCCCTCTAGATGTTGTTGAACTGCAACTCCCATCTACCCCACTAGTTAGGGATGATGGGAGTTACAATCCAACATCTGGAGGCCCTTAGGTTGCCCATCCCTGCCCTACAGCAAAAGTCTTACACAAAGCTAACTCGAATTGCAGTTGGGTCCACCCTAAAATTATCTTAAGAGTGGTGTCATGAAAGGCAAGCAGTGTTTACTTGAACAGTTTTGGAAGTATACCGCAACATACCTTTGCACGGTCAAGCTTTCAAGTAGCTTTTCATCTGCTTCAAATGAGCCTCTCCCCAAGATGTTTTAGTTCTCCTGCTGTGCAATATTGCATAAGATCTTGCCCACCCCCTCCCCGATTAGCTAGCGTTATCTTAGGCCGCTTACTTCTCTACACAGTGAAACATCTGTTAACAAACTTGTGTGCAGCAGCTACAGGGTTTCAGGGGGAGCTAGGGAGCGGCTGAGACACTCAAAAGAGGCAGATGTCTGCACTCCTGGCATGGGCGATGGCCAGAGGATGACCTTTAGGCAAAGGCAACAGGGCTGCGGGGATACTTTCCTGAGAAGCTACAGCTTCTGGCAAGCAAGGAAAGGAACCAGCAATAGGGCAAAGCTGGGGAGCCAGAGGAAAGGAGAGACCAAGGAAAAATCCTCTGCAGCAGTTACGGTCCGAATTGAAGGGAGAATGCGAGTGTGATAAAAGGTGCAACACCCCACCCACCCCGTTCCATCCATCTGAGGCCAAAGGGAATCACTGTGGGAAACAGGAGTGAGATTGGGAGCACCAATCTAATAAACCTTCCCCTACCTAGTGTCCTCCAGAAGTCTTGAAATAAAACTTCATCTGGGGGATGATGGATATTGTAATCCAACACATCTGGTAGGCACCAGGTAAGGGGAAGGCTAGTTTAATGCACATTCTGGATTTGGTTTTATTGTATGTATATTTCCTTTTCATAAGCCACTTCAAGTTCTTTTGGGGGGTGGGGGTGGAATCAAGATCTAAGTTTTTAGACATCAGTAAATAAATCCCCCTAAACCTACATTGCTCTTGCAAGAACAGCTGGGGATGTAGCATTGCCAGCAAAAACAGACAGCAATTGCAGGAGAATTGCAGAAGCATCAAGATAAGCAACTGAATCAGCAGAAGTTTGAGGAATGGCGAAGGAGCTTTGTTTTCAGGGGAGGCATTCAGCTGTGCCATTCGGTCAGCGCAAACAATGTTGCATTAGCGGAAACTAGTTACATTTGCATGAGCATAGTTGTTCAAGTGATTGTGCATCATGCTTGTGCATCCCATTGTACAAGTGCATTGGGCAGCCACTTGCACAACGGAAATATTCAGCAGAGCTCTGCTAGGTCTATTTGCGTTTGCGGAATGACAACGTTGGATCTCTACTCCTATGAATAAATGGATATGTATATATAAAGAAAACATTTGACAGCTATGCAATGTCAGCCATGGGGCTAAAGACCTTGTGGTCTGGTGACTCAGGCCTCTGATCTGCAAAGTGCTCAAGCACATCCTTAACTTTAGGCACACACTAAGAGTCTTGTTCGTTTTAACTGGGTGTAGTAGCGAGACTCCTCAGTTTCAAGCTCCATGTTACGTTACCAAGCTGTTTCAATAACGTGCTTAGGACCTGCCACATTTCTTTATTAGGAGACCCAATCCAGACTACAAGGAGAGGGACAGATTTTCCTGTGCCATTTCCCCCCACTGAAAATCATCCCCAAAACTGTTATTTGCCCTCATAGATTTTGTCTGTAGCAAATGCAATTCTTATGTAAAATCCTCTTATGGTTTTTGGTCATTGGTTTTTCTGATCTTCAAGCACACAGCAGTGCAATATTTTATTCCTAAGGCATATTAAAGGTAATGCCGCTTGTATGAGCTTAGAAACAGAATATCCTGGATCATTCTCAGGGCATGTCTACACCAGCCATTTATCCTTGGATTGTCCCGGGATCATCACTGTGCATTCAAATGACACACAGGGGATCCCGGGAGCAGGCAGGGACAATCCCTCCATTTTTCTGGGATAATCCTTAGGTTTAGAAAGGGCCTCAATTATAAGGATTTTAAGCATCCATTGAGTTTTAAGCATTCTCATACACCTTTCTCCCAAACTTGTAGAGCAGTTGTTCATGTTTATGTCAAGAGTCAAATGTTTTTATTGAAATGTTTATTATGCTTATTAAATGCCTCATTCAATAAACTCCCTAGGTATTGCATATGGAAATAAAGGAAAAAAGATTTTCTGGAGTGTGATTTTTAAGAGTCTGGTTTTTATCAGTGCTAGACAGATATTACTAACCATACAGTCAGCCAACAATATTTTGTTTCAGTCACACCTAATCCCGTTGACATTCAAGGAGTATATAAGCTATCTGCACATTGTACAAATTTAGACTGCCTTCATCAGAACCTGCAGCCTAGGTGCTACTTTTTTTTTTTAAGTAATGAGACAAAAGCTTAGAAAATGCATCTTCCATTTAGTAATAAATCACTGCAATAATATGAGTATTGTCCTGTACTATCTAAACCCCTGAGAATGAGAAGATACCAGTTCATGGTTTCCCGTGCTTCTTGATGACAACATAAATTATTGACGGGATTTTAAAATGAGGTGACAGAGAAGGCAACAGGAGATGTGGAAGACAAATTTTATGAAGTTTTTTTTAAAATGAATCTCAGAAAACATAGTTTTAAAATTAACATGACTCGCTCCAGCTATTAAAAAGATGCTTTAGAGCAACTCCAAAAATATATTCTATGAGGTTTTTGGTTTTATGTCTCCCTTGTTGAGAAGGGAAGAGGTGTACATATTACAAGTCATATGTATTACCCAGACCACCGGATACTGCAAATAAAGGAACTCGATACATGGTAGTTAAAACAAAAGGGCAATCTTATCCATCTATGCCATTTGCCTCTTGATTCAGCATCTCAATTTTATCCAGTATTGCGCCTCTCTGTACTGGTAGAGTTTTTTCTGAACCACTGTCTTTCTTGACACGATCATCTAGTTCTGCAGCTTCTGCCCATGTATTTGTCAGTGGTTTTCCCAGAGTTTCTGGCAGTGTCAGTGTTAACAATCCGCTCACAAAAGCCATGATTCCAACCATCAACTAGAAGAAAACAAAAATTTATGCAAGTAAGCGATGTTAAAATTGCAATGAAAAGTGAAGCAAGATGTTTTAATTACTGTTGTTACAACGGCACAGAGCAGCTTAATTATTAGTACTGAGCTGATCAGGCAGTTGCGTTTTTCATAAACCTTTCACTTTTAGCAGTAGTGCTCCCCCATCCTCTTTGGTGATTTTTTCATATCTCTTTGAGAAATGATGTAAAAGTGTTTGCAAGGGGGGTGGATGTTGGGAAGGGAACTTTAAGCCTCTGAGATTCTGGCAAATGCTGCATGCATACTCTCACATCTGTCTTGGAAAAAGGACTGGACACATCTTTTGGTTTTTAAAGGAAAACCAATACTCTTAGGACACTGAATTCTCTCAGTTCAGAGCACTCAAAAATGCACTACACCCCAACTAGCACTAAACATCTAAATCATGAATAGTAGAACCTTCATTGATTGAACCAATTTAAGTCATGCATTTAAACACACATCCACAATTACAGTCACACACACACAAACAAACACATAGGCCTCAAGGCAGGGCTAGGCCAGCTCAAGAGATAACGGTTCCTACACCTAGCTATCCAATACATTATCAGCATGATCCAATTTGATAGTGCAATTAGTCAAGGCCCTTACCTGAGGCATGAAGATCCAAACACTTGACAGATAGACACAGAAAGGAGCCACCACACTTCCTACTCGGCACATCATGCTCCCACTTCCAACAGCAAGGGACCTGAAGAGTAAACAGACCGTCCATTTCAACTGAATACAGCTGTAGCAGAAAACGGTTTGTGACAGCAGAGGTATGGAACACAATTCTAACTGTAGGAAAAAATATGTTCACCTTACCGTACAACTGTTGGATATAGCTCTGCAGTATACAGGTAAATAAGTCCAAATGCAACGCCTATTGTAAACTTTCCAGCCATATTTGCTATGATAATTAGAACGCTGAAATCCTGTTAAAAGGAAACAACATTTATAAAGCACAGGGAGAAGGAACTCATCTATGGTCAGTTTTCTATTTATGTGCAAGAATTCAAATTATAAGCCTGGTTATTTTCAAAACTTTAAGGAACACTCTTATTGCATATTTAATAGTTCATAGTAAAAAACGGTCAGGTTTCTTTTATTAAGTCGTTGTTTCAGCATTGTATTTACCTTTGTAGAAGCCATGATGATTCTCCTTCAGCAAGACTTGCCCTTTTATATGCTTGTTAAATTCATGTTTAATAATGTTTTTCACCAAATTTATCCAGAAAAGACGTTAAGCTAACTAGCCTGTAATTTCCTGGATCCATTCTGGGATCCATCAAATATGTACATGGTTTCACATTGGAAAGAAATGTTAGATTAGCAACTTACTGGTTTCATAAATGGAATATTGCCACTAATAGCTACAAGTCTCCATGGCCCAGTTCTTTATACCATGTTATCAGCTAACACAGTTTACAATTATTTTACAACAGCAACTCTATCAGCCAAACCAGGAGAATTGCTGCAACGTTGACAAGAATCACTATCAGTAAATGTGGCCTCACACGGCACAACATTGGCCAAGAGGAAACAGAACAGGGTGGAACTGGGGATAACTTCAGCATTCCTAAAGGCATTTTGGCCATGCTGAGGCCAGCTACATTGGTGTACTTTTTATAACTGAATTGCTCCTGACAGACAGCATCACTGATGTTATGACTAGATCCCCTTGCTCCTGGATGCCCAATACATCTCTATAATATCCGTGAATCACCCACCTGAGGTATCACCATTACTACAGCACACATCACTGCACTCGATATGAGGAATGGGATCAATGTGTTCCTTCGTCCCAGTTTGTCCAATCCTATGCAAGCGATGACATATGCAGGAAGCTCCACAGCACCTGCCATTAGAAAATCCACATAAAATGCCTTAAAATATATAAAGACACAGCTGCATTGATTTACTCTCTATAAAAATGGCTGTGTTTAACTAAAAGGATCTGACAAGGCATAGTAGTTAAGTGCATATATTTGCACAAGACATTCCCTGGCCAGCCGTAAATTCCCTGTGGCCTTAGGGCAAAACCTATGCTCATCTACAATATGGCAATAAGACGACTTGGGCCTTTCTTACAGAGTTGTACAGATTATTAAAGGTAATGAATGTGAAATACATTCACCATTTTGAAGAAGGGATCTCCATAAAACACAAGCTGTTATTAACAAACTTTCTCAATTGTTAGACGTTTTCCCCAAAATGGGCCTTGCAGTACCATTGTTGGTTGGTTTTTTAAAGCACCCTGCACAGTAAGTTTTTTTGAGGACTCTGTTCTGTAGCATTTTAAAGACTAAAACATTTATTGTGACATAAGCTTTCCTAGGCTAGAGACCACTTCAGCTTATTCATTGGGACAGTGAGGGGGGACACTTTTAGGATTCCAATTAATTCTGCTTTTATGACTAACATCTTGACCTTGATACATCAGAATAGCAGCCACAATCCAAAATGAAGTATGAAGTCCTACTGATTCCAATGGAAGGGATTTAAGCACTTACTAAGCATTCCCACTGAAGACAGGAAGACTTAAATGTGTTTCATTTTGGCTGAATCATGCCTCTACAGATTAGCAGCTCACCTCCAGTGGGGTTGGCAAATCCTGTTTTTAAAAACCTTTAACTGTTGCATTAATTACAAACTGATTTTCACAGCTACATCAGCTGACCATATATTGCAGCAAAACTCAATATAATCTTAGATCTTCTTAAGCAAACCCTTAAAATACTAGCTGATAATGTCATTTTTGTGGAAAGAAGAGCCCACTCCTATCTGCAGCTTCAAATGCTGTGGCACAGGGACAGTTACAGCACTGCATCATTCCTAGGCGAAGCAAACAGAGGAGGAAGAGAAGGATGTGGGGAATTGTGTACACATGCATACCCTCATCACATACACTAGGTTATGCGTGCAGTAGGAGAGACAAGCAGGTCTGATTTGTTTGGGAATGATTTCTAAAACACAATTGTGTAAACCAGCCTTAAATGAGGGCCAATCAACACATGCAAATAGCAGCTGCTTGAAACCAGGCCTGTTACAAAATGTTTTGTGGTGAGGGGCCTACAGATAGCCTAATACATACAAAGTTATTTGTTGAATTTTTATTTGTTGTTTCAACCATCATGGTCATATCAACTTTATAGATGCAATACAGGTAAGCACACAAAATGCAAAGAAGTAAAATACAGAAGATACTAAAAAGGTTTTCATTAGAAGGTGCCTGCAAATATGTAAAATTTCATTTTAATACAAAGAATTAAAATAAAAGACACTAAGAATTTACATTAAAAGGTCCGTAAATGTATAGAAGTTAATACTACTGATATGTTAAAATTTCATGTTAAATTTCATCATTACAGTTCACCATACTGACCTCTATGAATCTTCTTCTCAACTTTTGGGCAGCCACTGAGAATCTTGCAACTCTGTCTGGCACAAATTTGTCAGCATCAGAGAGCAAATATATAACTTGCCTGCCCAAAAGTTGAGAAGATTGATAGAGGTCAATATGGTGAACCGTAATGATGAAATTTAACATGAAGTTTTAACATATCAGTAATATTAACTTTTATACATTTATGGACCTTTTAATGTAAATTCTTAGTGTCTTTTATTTTAATTCTTTGTATTAAAATGAACTTTTACATATTTGTGGGCACCTTCTAATGAAAACCTTTCTAGTATCTTTTTGTATTTTACCTCTTTGCATTGTAGAGTTTTGCATCTGTAAAGTTGATATGACCATGATGGTTGAAACAACAAATAAACAACAAACTTATTTAATCTTAGTGAGTAATTCGGAAGAATACTACCCATAAATTTCTCCTTATATCACCACAGGTAAAGAGGCTAGATACTTAAGGAAAGCTGAACATTTTGGAGAGGGCCTGAATATCCCCGAGATGGCCAGCCCACCCCCATTCATGGGCACAGTGCTACTTCCAATGTAACACATAGAGCCAGCATTACCTGGCAAACTATTTGTGTGAAGGAAACAAAGGGGAGGCAAACTCCAGTGCTCAAAAATAGAAAAATCATTGTGCTCTACATGTATCGGAGATGTCTCCTTCTTCAGGAATTGTATATAGCCATTCAATTTCTTGATTCTAAGACAAGCAATATTTTTTTTATCTGAGGTTCTTGTATATGCTGTTTTTAAAGCATATAGCTCTCATCTCCAAAACATGTAGAGCACAATACATTTTCTTTTTTTGGAGTACCAGCGTTGGCCTTCCTTTTGTTTCCAAGTCCCTCTTCACCCCTCCCCACACGATTTTTGTGAAACACTAACTTTGAAATGGATACCACACTGTAATATGCATGTATGAAAAAGGGCCTGAGTTTGGGAGTACCTGGTGTTATCAGCAGATATTTCCAAAAAATAATTAAAAATGATATGGTTGTATTTCTGTTGCAATTACAATAAGTTACATCAAACAATATTTACCTATGAGAAACAGATTTAAATATTCATTGCCTCCAAGGTTCACGGAACTGAGGGAGAATACATAATATCCTAAACTCCCAGTGAACCAAACCAGCCAGACTGTAATCGTCCTTCTTGCAATGTGCCAGTTATGAAACAGATCTAAGATGGTGTGCTTCTTCATGGGAGAATTGTCATTATCACCCGTTCTGCTACTGACAAGATCATCTTGGACTGAACACAGTTCAGAAATTTTACAAGGAGTGCTTACTTTATTCCATCTTGCCATTACATTAATTACTTTTTGTGCTTCTTCATTTCTTCCCTCCGTGAGCAGCCAGAAGGGCGTCTCTGGGAGCATCCAGCAGCACAAGACAAAAGGAAGAGTTGTTATGGAAAGGCATATCTGGTAGACCCACCAAGTCTGGGCCAAGTAGCCTACCAGGGCCACAACCATAATTCCCACTGCAAAAAATGCATGGACGTGCATGGATGCCCACGTGCGAGCCTTTACGCCAATAAATTCAGTCACATAAACAAACACTACAACCAGATAGCCACTTGACACCTGAGAGGGGAGGAAAAACAGAAAAACAGAAAATGGCTTCAGTTGAGTCTCCCTCCACAACAAACGTAAAAATAGATGGTCAGTTGTTTAAGACTTGCAGAGGCTCAGAATTTCAAGAAGTCCACATGATCTGTGATAAAGAGGAAAGTGGTGATCCAGAACAAATAAAGCAATAGCACATGATACAAATATAGGACACAATCCAGCCAATGAGTGTCAGTGGGACAAAGTACATAGACTTGGACCAGAGAGATCTGGATTCAGATCTTTTGTCAGCTATGAAACTCACAATGTGGCCTCGGGGCAAATCACTCTCTCTAAATCTAGTTCACCTCACAAAGTTGTTGTATAAAGAAAAATAGGACAATTAAAAAAATAAACAAACAATAAAAATAAGCAGCCCTAATTCACTGCCTGAATCCTTGCCAACATGTGGTATACAAGAATATATAAATTAAGAAAATATTTAATATGTAAATCCCATTGATTAAAACTCTTCCACCTTGAATGAATGGGATTTCAAAGCAATTAACTTTGGCTGAATTGTGCTTGTATCTGTTTAAGACTGGTTGATAAAAACAGTAGTGGGCAATATTCCCAGAATATTGGGAAGTTCCTGGATGATGGCTTTAAAATAGAGCAGTTTGGTTTCAAATAATTTTAGAGTCACTGAAATCCCATTGAAACTAATTTAATTTAAATCCACATGCTCTGGATTCACTGGTTTTGAGATTACAGCTATAGAGCACTTTTAGAAAATTAATAATAAAGGAGCTTTAAAGGAAAATATTTTCCTTGAAAAATACAGTAAAGTTGCTTCTTACCATTGCGAGGAGGAAACGGACTATAACAAAACTACTGTAGTCAAATGTAAACGCCACTGCAATGCCAAATATAAACTGGCCAGTGCTTGTGAGCCACATGACGTATCGTCTCCCCATCCTGTGGAATGCAATGCAAAATCAACCATAATAATAAATATTACAAGCACTGTCTGAGAAAAACATTTCTAATTTGCGGGGGTGCATTACCTGAAGATAAACAAGCAAGGGCCACCAATGCTATATTTACAGTTACACTTTACCGCAAGAGTCTTAGATTTTATGCTGATATTTCTATAATTCCAGGACAGAATGGAAACAGCCAAAAAAGTGAGATAGAACAGATTTGTATTAATCTCTTTTTACACAAAGGGATTGTCATCATTTCATAGACTCACAATGAGTTTTACATTATTATTTTTAATTTCAGAACTCAGTGGGGCTTACTTCTGAGTAGACATGTGTAACATTGAACTGTAAGGCTGGCTGGGAAATGCTGGGAGTTGTCAGACTTGTTTCCATCTAAAACGCAAAGGATTGTGCCTTTAAGAATGTAAGAGCAGTCCTGCAAGAACAAAGCAAAACCCTTGCCAAGTACAGCATCCTGTGTCCTGTAGTGGTCAACCAGATGCTTTGGGGAAGCCCACCAGCAGTGTATGAATGCACTGTTGTTCTCCCATTTACCTGAGAGTAGTGGAAACACAGTGGGGCTTACATCCAAGTAAACACAGTATAGGATTGTGCAGTAAGACAGTTCATAAATAAATAGGCCACAATCCAGCATTGAGCAGGGGGTTGGATTCAATGGCCTTATAGGCCCTTCTAACGCTACTATTCTATGATTCCATACCTATATGTCCCATTGACTGCAGTAGGAGAGAGTGCTTAATTTAATTCCCCGCTTAAAAATTTAGGATTTTAAAAACAAAACAAAACATGATTTTACCTAGTACATGTCCTGCTCAGGACTTATAACTATATACTTCATTTAGGCAGGCAAGCTATAAATTTAATTTTAAAAAAATAGCTATTGGTTAGTCTAATTCAAAAACATATTTATATGAATACATTCTCAGGGACACAGAGTTGAGACCCATTATATATTTTTTACCTTGGGGACAAAACCCATGTAAAACTGTTAATAAGCAGAACAGGCTGTGCTTTATCAACAGAAAAGAAGTTAAGACCATGAAGCCGAACGGAAAAGAAAACATAATTAATTTCTGACTTACAGATAACAAGATGCTAACCTCATTCTGTATTGCATGATAGTGGACTGTAATACACAATACTGTCAGAGGACTACCATTTTACTAAGCCCCAGCCTTGCTGCTCTGGTAGGCAAGGAAGGGCCAGAAGAGAAGAAGTCCTGCCGAGAGCTGGGTGGAGGCACATGTGTTCAGTAGGCCTAAAGCTGAGGGCCAATGAAAATGTGGCATGGAGCTGGCAAAAATAACTTTGACATGCAGTATTGGGGTTGCTCCACACACAGACTGCTTTGCCTGCACTGTCTGTGCTAGGTCACCAGGGACCCAAAAACCCAGGTAGCCACTTTGTTGGCATGCTAACATTGCACAATTAATGGCTATCATGGGCCTGGTTTAAATGAGACACCAGGTATATGCTGCACCACCTGGCATCAAGTTTCAAAACAAGCCCAAGTATGAGTTGCAGACAGATGAATAGCAAAGGACCTGAGAGCAAAGGCTCACTGAAAGATGTAGACAAGCTGGGTCCATATGGAAGAAGATGCCTGATACAGGAAATCTACGATTAGGAGCCAGGTGACAACAATCTGGTTTGCACATAATGCTAATCTATGGTTTATTTAACCCATGGTTTGTTGCCCTTCCCAGGTTTTGTTGGGTAGACAATCGAACAACTGTAGTTTGTTTTCTCAACCCCTGGGTTGTTTGTTTCCTCCTTCTTCACTTGCCTTTGCAGTGCTGTAGTACTGGCAAACAGATGGCTGGGTGGTGGTTGTTTTTTAACCACTTGCCTGTTGCCTCTGTAGCCTGGCAAAAAAAGCTATGAACAAACGACGGTTATGGGTTCACACATAACAATATCCTATGGTTTAAAAAACCCAGATTTCACCACCCAACAAGTCATGGGCTCTCTTTCTGGGTTATTTGTGGTGAACATTAGCACATCACAACAACAAAGCATTCAACAACTCAGATGTGTGAACCAGACGAACAAGTTCATTTATTCATTGAACCAAGGAACTGTGAGCAGCATGCATAATATTATCCCAAATTACCAAGTCATTTTTTTCGGTGAGGCGGGATTCCAAGCTACTTTAAGCAAATTCAGTACTGTACCTGTCAGCAATATCTCCAAAGATCACAGCTCCAAAAAGGACTCCAAGCATAAATGTTGGCTGTGTTAGCTTGGCCAGCCATTCCCGCTGACAGACCAAATCCCATTCTGTAACAATGGTGCTCTGCCATTTGGTCTGGTCATAGATGAATCCATCAGTACACGGGAAATCAGTTTTGTTGCCGCTGTATTCGTAAGTAAATTCCAAAGTGTCTTCTCGCTTGGATCTGCTGCACTGGTTAAGTTCCCAAATATCCCCATTTTCCAGCTGGACCAAAATGTAGCTTTGTGTTGATGTCCAGCTTGTCCAGATATCCTCTATTCTTGAACTAGAGGAATTATAAGTCAAAATACTACTCACATTTCCAGGGACACTGCATACAAACTTTGGTGTAACAGCCAAGAAGACAGAGGCCAAGTAATGGATACCACAAGACGTAGCTTGAAACACAGATGCAAAATAAACCCATGCCTGATATCTGAAAAAAGAAGACAGACAACACATTATCATTAATTTACCATTCAAGTTATACACCTTGACCCACTACATGTATTTGCATACTTACTTCAGAGAACATCCTATTTATTTCAAAGGAACTTATCTCAATGTTTGGGTGCTTAATCAAAGTTTTAACGCACAAGGGGAGCAATATAACCTTTACCTCGTTGGTACTCACAACAAACCTGTGTAAGTCACTATTATTCACCTTTTACAGATAGAATTAAGGCTAACAGATACTGATTTGCCTCCAAATCAGGGGTAAGCAACTTATGGCCCTGGCCTACAACTCCAATATAAAATGTTGTCCATAATAACTCTAATATTTATAGAACTGGCAGAATAAGAAAATAAAATTTCCAAAATAAGCCATTTAGGGTATAATCCTATGCATGTTTAGAAGAAAAAAAAAAGTCCTACAACTCCCAGTATTGGGAATTATAGGACTTCTTTTCTGTCTAAACATGCATAGGATTGCGCTCTTAGATTCTCCTCTAGAGAGGGTTCTATACATGTCTACAGGAGAGGCAGTAATTGTATGGGGGGGGGAGTTAGCATTATGTTTTTGCTCTAGATTTCCCTTTGCACAACCCCAAAAGGTTTTTAAACCCAACGGAATGCAAAAAAACATAACCTTGTTCAAGACAGCCACTAAAGGAAAAACAAACAGACAGGCTTATTAAAGTAAACAATATGCATGTGATTCTGGTGTGCTTTAAGGCAAAAAATATTCAGTATCAATGTCTAAACTTTCCAGAGAGTAGCTAAAGTGTTGTGCAAGATGCAGTAAAAGGGTAAAATCTACATCTAATTTAAGTAAATAGCAAGACTACCATTGATTTTAGGCAATCCAGTTTGCACATTTTGATTTTATAATCGCTTATACTAACATTTGCAAGTGACATCATCAGAAATGAAAAAGTATTCTGCCACAACACAGGCTCTGAACAACAGACCCGGCCGAGGCTACTCCCTGCTCAAGCCAAGCACCACCGCTTGATATGCCTGAGGCAAGGGATAAAAACCACCTTCCTCCAAACTATGTGGAGAAAGGGGTTTAAATGGAGAAGGATTTTAATATATAAAATAAAACACTGTGAGTTATATGTGCTGAGGTGAATGGTTGTCAGAGTGGGTGTTAAATAAGTAAACTTTAGATGATAAATGCCAAACAGACACGTGGGATTTTTGTGGTAGTTTAAAAACAAAACAATCAAAATTTATTTTCAAAAGTACACAAGCTTTGTTTCAAATAAACCATTTAAAAACCTTTTTGAAACCTGTCATACAATCCTTTCACTCACTCACATACATGCTTTCCTTTTTCTCACACAATCTTGAACTTTCTTTATTATCAGTATTGATTAATATACATCAACTACGTGCACACCACACTCCAAAGATACCACTCTCTATACTGACTCTCAAATTTCCCAGAACCTAAGTACCCTAAACACAGAGAGCACTAAAGACTCTAAGAGTACCTAACAAGTCCCTCACAATCCCCTCAGTCATTCCCTTATATATCACTCCTCCCCCTCCCAAGACATTCTAACTCCGCCCACTCAGGCCAACATTCTAAAACGCACAGACTTAGAAACTGCAGACATACATTTGGGAACTGACTTGTGGGGTGTAACACCACATATTCTTCTTAGTACAATTTCTGAAAGAGCTCTCTGCTATATTATTGTAATTTCCCCAATTACTAAAATAAAAATGAAGACATACCTATATGTCCCATTGACTGCAGTAGGAGAGAGTGCTTAATTTAATTCCCCGCTTAAAAATTTAGGATTTTAAAAACAAAACAAAACATGATTTTACCTAGTACATGTCCTGCTCAGGACTTATAACTATATACTTCATTTAGGCAGGCAAGCTATAAATTTAATTTTAAAAAAATAATTTTAAAAACAGGGTTGGTGCTTAAGGGATGTTGCTCAGAAAAAGAGTGAAGCAACAAAGGCTCCATTCGGACAACATAATAGTCAATGGTAGGTTAATAGTCAACTCCACGGTTGATTATTGAGGGGGAATTCCCCACATGACATTATAATTAACTGTGGTGTGGATTAAGACCAGCATCAAGTTGATTATTAGTCAACTGTGTCTTTGACTGACACATCCCCTGCACTCTCCACCCCCCTCAGTCCTCCTACTGGTATCCCATCAGCCATTGCAAGTTCTGCTAACAACACTAGAGCAGCAGCCACCACTTGGTTGCTCTAGCCATGGGACTCTGTAGTCACTGAAAATAACTGTGTGCGACAAAATAGTCAATGGTGCCCAACACACAACATGATAACCAACGGTTGTTCAGATACACAGCATTGTATTTTGCATTGGTTATTTCAGCTGAATAACGAACTGTAGTGTGAAAAGGCCCAAACAGACAACACAATAACCAACATTGACTATTTAGCCTACTATTGGTTATTGTGTCATCCGAAACCAGTCAATGTTATCATTAAACGCTGAACCCGGTTCAGATGTAACAGTTTGCATTGACCTGGTTCGCATGTAACAAGAAACCACCATGTGTGAATTTCCCCATGGGGTTTCTCATTGCAGCAGCCACCACTGTTTTGTATATCTGAGTGCATTATAGCTTGTTGTTATGTGTGAATCCAGCGCTAATAGTTGACAAACACCCACAACCCTAAAAGAGACCATAGGTTCTGGCTGGCTTATCAACCACCCCAATAATCTACCATTGCAGGGCGTAACGGGAAACTGCTGCATGCTCCTGCCATGGCTCAAATATTCAAATGGAGGCTACCACTACCACAACAAGCCCCACTAAGAAATTCACCCATGGTGGCTTATTATGTGCAAACCTAGCCATTATCTCTCAAATGATGTTTTCCCCAGCCTTGCATCATGTACCCCAAAGCATAACTATAGATGCTGGCACAAGATGTCAAAGAAAGAAAGAAAAAACCAAATCTAGTCTATATTTTAGAATAAAAATAGGTTTCTAAATTATAATAAATAATAGTCCTTATTGCAGCAAACCATGTGTGAACTATTGTGATGATAAACATAGCAACATTTGAGTGGAAACATTCCTCTTTAAAAAAAAAGAAAAAAGCTTACTCAGTCTGGTAAGTTACACTCCAATCTATCTGTTATGATTTGTGAATGATTGATCTTTAAAAAGCAACAGGTAGGCACACTTGCAATTAACACGCCATGCCTATAAAGTTACTGAGAACACAGGGGCTTGCACAAACTTAGTTGCAGATGCATTCTTTTTAACACAAATGGGATAGATTCCACTAAGCCACCTGTTGTCTGTTGTTAGAGCAGAGGCCAACAAAAGATTAGGCATGCACGTCTGAAAAAAAAAAAGCATTAGCTTTATAATAATGGTTTGGATCCTAAGATCATTTAATTTAAGGTACGTGATGGAATGAAGGTTCCATATGTTCTCCTCCTCTTTGTAGCTACCTGCCCTCCTGCCCCCCAAAATTCTCTGGAGCATTGAGGAATCCTCCTGAACAATGAGGTACAGGGCACAAAGCAGTGCAGAGGTCCACTCAATTTTGGGCAATTCTCCCTTCTTCTCAGCATCTTCCCATACTGGTAGAGGAATTCCCCAACCCTCCAGAGGGGTTTTTGAGGGGCAATGGGGATGGCGGAGAATTTCTTGCCATGATGTTCTTTGAGTTAACTTACCTTTAGGATACATGCCGTCCAGATCTTCCAAAACAAAGGAGCAAATTTCAAAATTAATTTGATAATGGTAAAAAACCTACCGCCACAATTTTAAAAGAATTAATATGGAATGACCCCAATAAGATAATTGCTTAAAAAAAAAAAGCAGGCTAAATGATGTAGGGTCAGACAAAAAGAAACACAAATATTCCATAGCAAAGTATTTCATTTCCCCCTTTACTCAGGAAACCTCAGACCATCCCACTGGAATTATGGTGACTAAAATTATTTTGATACTTTTTCTGTCCTTCCAAGCAGCTTTACTAGGAAACTGCTTATATGCAGACAGAAAGCTTACTGTTGGACAGCACACATTTTTGAGGGATATTTTCAGTGGAGGAGGGGGTTTCTTTAAAGGAGGCTCATCAATAAGTGCTGCTTTCTTTACCCCCCCAAAATAATAAAAACTTTGATGAAAAATACTCCTTTCAAAAAGCCAAAGGTAATTCATGTATAAATATCTGTATGTGTCTTTGTTTGAATTACAAAACAGTCTGAAAAGAGACTCAGTTACGTGGCAAGTTTGCCAGGCTGCAGAGTCCAAACCCTTCCTAATAGATGCTGCTTTGTGTGTTACTGGATGTCATGGAAGGACAACTTCAGTCACCACTAAAGGTGCTCTTAAAAATCTGTAAATTGCCTGTTTCTGCTGATTCACTGAACCAATTGTGCTTAGTCCGAGCAATTATTTGCAGAAGGTGTCTACAGTGCTCCAGCATTTGCCATCCAGCTGAGGCAGGGGTACAGAACTCAGGCCCAGGGTCCAGATCCTGCCCTCTGGGGTTCTGTAGATGGCGATGCCTCCTTCCACTGGTCCCACACCTGGTCACCAACCATTCGGTGGGTTCCTTTCTTTTGTGCACTCCCCCCCCCCAAATTCAAAAAAGTTGAAAAGCCTTTCCTAAGGGCTTAGTTACTGGCAGAAGGAACTTTAAGCTGAAATATGTGGATATTTTTCGGCTTGCTTCTTTTGCCTTTGGCACCACACACCACCAGCCTCCAAGAGTTTCTCCGAAATGAAATTTGGGCCTTGGGCTGGAAGAAGCCCAACAACCTTGAGCTAAAGCATGTTGGTTCCTATATCACTGGAAAAAAACTAATCTTCAAAACACATGAAAACAGGAAAGTCACAGAAAGTGTTTACTTAGTTTAAAACAAAAGAAAAAATTAACAACCTCCATTTAATTAATTTATTTATTACATTTTTATACCGCCCAATAGCCGAAGCTCTCTGGGCGGTTCACAAAAATTAAAACCATAATAAAACAACCAACAGGTTAAAAGCACAAATACAAAATACAGTATAAAAAGCACAACCAGGATAAAAACCACACAGCAAAATTGATATAAAATTAAAATACAGAGTTAAAACAGTAAAATTTAAATTTAAGTTAAAATTAAGTGTTAAAATACTGAGAGATTAAAAAGGTCTTCAGCTGGCGACGAAAGGAGTACAGTGTAGGCGCCAGGCAGACCTCTCTGGGGAGCTCATTCCACAACTGGGGTGCCACAGCGGAGAAAGCCCTCCTCCTAGTAGCCACCTGCCTCACTTCCTTTGGCAGGGGCTCATGGAGAAGGGCCCCTGTAGATGATCTTAAGGTCCGGGCAGGTACATATGGGAGGAGGCGTTTCTTCAAATAACCTGGCCCCAAACCATTTAGGGCTTTAAATGTCAATACCAGCACTTTGAATCAGGCCAGACCTGGACTGTCAGCCAATGAAGTTGTAAAAGGACTGGCGTAATGTGATCTCGCCAGCCAGTCCCTGTTAGTAAACGGGCTGCCCTGTTTTGTACCAGCTGAAGCTTCTGGACCGTTTTCAAAGGCAGCCCCACGTATAACGCATTGCAGTAATCCAAACGAGAGGTTATCAGAGCATGGATAACTGTAGCTAGGCTATCTCTGTCTAGATAAGGGCGTAGTTGGTATATCAACCTAAGCTGATAAAAGGTGCTCTTTGCCACTGAGTTCACCTGTGCCTAGGGTGACCATATGAAAAGGAGGACAGGGCTCCTGTATCTTTAACAGTTGTATTGAAAAGGAAATTTCAGCAGGTGTCATTTGTATATATGGGGAATCTGGGGAAATTTCCTCTTCATCACCACAGTTAAAGCTGCAGGTGCCCTGCCCTCTGTTAAATCTGGTCACTCTGCTATAGCTAGTGTAGCTTTAACTGCTGTGATGAAGAGGGAATTTCACCCTCTTCAATTGACACCTGCTGAAATTCCCTTTTCCACTTTACTGTTAAAGATACAGGAGCCCTGTCCTCCTTTTCATATGGTCACCCTACCTGTGCCTCAAGTGACAGTTCTGGATCCAAGAGCACCCCCAAACTACAGACCCGATCCTTTAGGGAGAGTGCAACCCCGTCCAGGACAGGGCAAACATCACCTCTGTTTAACATGTTGTTAAACAAAGAATAAACCCCATTTTCCTTTAGAAGTATATTTCCCAAGGCTAAACAGTTAGTAGGAGCTTAAAATGTCCAAACTCAGAGGCTGACGGGCAACCCATGTAGAGTGGGAGGAGCACAGAGGCGATCTTTGCCTCTGTGCTCCTCCCGCTCTGCATTTTTTTACACAGACGTTTTTGCCCATCTAGCTGGGGCTGCAGAGCAGAAGAAAGGAGGCTAGAGGATTCTTCATAAATTGGCCTTCCGAGTCCCCTCCCTTCCCCACCCACAGATCCGCCCCCTTTCCTGCCTCTCCAAGGTTGCTGGCATGGTTCTCTCCATGCCAGCTGTGAGGGGGAGGGGAACTTGGACTCCTGGATCTGAGGTTGGAGTGCTGTCTCCGACCTCAGAACTAGGAGCCCGAACAATCCTACTCAGACACTGTCTAGGAGCCATAGGATTTCTCTCTTAGCCACTTTTATGAAAAACAAAACACTTGTATGTTAAATAAGAGCTTATGGTATGTTACTATCGGTCATCTTATCTTAGAGTTTGTCTACATTTAGGTTGCCATTATGGCTCCCATGGCAAACTCAACATATCTACCCAGCATATTTACATATTATTAACATGTAATGTACGTATCGTCCTGTTTATTTATTTATTTATTTAAGGATTTTTTATGCCGCCATTCAGCCAAAAAAGGCTCTCACGGCGGCTTACAAAAGTATTTCTTGACAGTCCCTGCCCACAGGCTTACAATCTAAAAGACATGACACAAAAGGAAAGGGGATTGGGAGGGAGGAGGAGGAGGGGGGAAAGGAAAGCAAATTCAGGCACTACAATCTTAGTTGCAAAGTTCAGCAGTTACAGTTGACAGAAGGAGGGAGGGGGCTCTCAGCTGGAGCTGGACCCAGGCATGGTGGAGAGGTGCCTGGCTGCTGCTTCCTCCCTCACTGGTGGCCTCTGCAGAGACAGATGACAGCAGGAGGGAGGGGGCTCTCAGCTAGAGCTGGACCCAGGCACGGTGGAGAGGTGCCTGGCTGCTGCTTCCTCCCTCACTGGTGGCCTCTGCAGAGACAGTTGGTAGCAGGAGGGAGGGGGCTCTCAGCTGGAGCTGGACCCAGGCACGGTGGAGAGGTGCCTGGCTGCTGCTTCCTACCTCACTGGTGGCCTCTGCAGAGACATGATATCATGTAGTATCCCTCAGGCATAGGGACCATACGGGTGAGCTTACCTGCTCAGCCTGCCACTTGCCCCTAGACTACCAGGCAATAACTTCAGAGTCTTTTCCTTGCTGGATTCCTTTATTACTAAAACCTCCTAGAACAGTGACACTCCAAAACCCTGTAGCAAGGCCCACACCACCAAGTGGCTGAAACAGAGGCCCCGCCCAGGCCTTCGATGTTGCAAAAATCCTTAGTCGTATTCCACGCCAGAAGCTGCTGCTAGCAGGAAAGGGGATACCCCTACCCTGATGCTGCCAAATCACGTGATAAATGAAAATAAACCTTCTGGCCAACTTGTAATTGTAGAGTAGATTAGTAGAGCAGAGCCTCTGTGGGTGACTATAACAGATAAGACCGCTCTATCTTATTAATATGTTTAATATGTTTAACACTATAGCACTATAACACTATAGCACTATATTATTTATAGCGTAGCCTACCCTGCGGGATTAGAGCAAGTTACAGCTATTTCATCAAAGAACACATTTATTACTGCCCCCGAAAGACTCTTTAATAGCTTGGTACCATCTTCCATTAGTTCATTCCCTGCAAAGCCTCATCGTGGGATAGGAACATATGTCTAGTTGTTTATAAAATTTAAAAAAGATTAGGTTGAAAGATATTGATTTGCCTAGAGATGACGATATGAAAAGGGGGACAGGACCCCTGTATCTTTAACAGTTGTATAGAAAAGTAATTTCAGGTGTCATTTGTATACATGCAGCACCTGGTGAAATTCCCTCTTCATCACAACAGTTAAAGCTGCAGGAGCCCTGCCATCTTGAACAGATACAAAAGAGGACAGGACTCTTGCAGCTTTAATTGTTGTGACGAAGAAGGAATTTCACCAGGTGCTGAAATTCCCTTTTCAGACACCTGCTGAAATTCCCTTTTTTATACAACTGTTAAAGATACAGGAGCTCTGTCCTCCTTTTCATATGGTCACCCTAGATTTGCCCAAGGTCACCCAGTAATAGGGTGACCATATGAAACGGAGGACAGGGCTCCTGTATCTTTAACAGTTGTATTGAAAAGGAAATTTCAGGAGGTGTCATTTGTATATATGGGGAACCTGGGGAAATTTCCACTTCATCACAACAGTTAAAATTGCAGGTGCCCTGCCCTCTTTTAAATCTGGTCACTCTATTATAGCTCCTGCAGCTTTAAACTATTGTGATGAAGAGAGAATTTCACCAGGTTCTCTCTATATACAAATGACACCTTCTGAAATTCCCTTCTCTATGCAGCTGTTAAAGATACAGAAGCCCTGTCCTCCTTTTTATAGGGTCACCCTACCCAGTAAGCTCCCATGGCTCAGAATAATGATTTGAATCCAGATCTTCTTGATCCAAGTCCAAAATTGCATCTGCTACACATCATATTGGCTCTTACACTGGTTAGCCTTGGCCAAGTCAATATCATTTAGCTTAACCTACAATTTAGGATGATTTTAAGCATTAAATAGGAAAGGCCAATTGTATGCTCTCCAGAGTTTCTCGGAGGAAGAGTGGATTTACAAGCATTATAAACAAACTGTGCAAGAAATACTGGTGCAAACTGGGAATCTGAATCGGATTTACTTAGGCCCCAGGCCTGTGAATGAAAAGAAACACAACATCTCATAAACATCAAAAAAGATCAATGTGAGTTCTTGATTGAAATTAGCTTTGCCAAAGGGGTACAGGTGGGTAGGTGTTTGTACAAAGACTAAACATGAAAATGTGCCAAGATAAGATGAAATGTAACCGAAGTGAAAGCACATCAGACATCCTGGCAACATGTCATAACAGAGACAATGTAGGTCAGGCAAGGTCTAATTGTCAAATTTTGCTACCTGTATCTTAAAATTATGGACCATCTCATAAGGATTCACTGGCTCCCATGAATGAAGCCTTAGGCATCCATTTTGAATTGAAGCCAAGCTGCAATTTCAACAATAATTATGTTGGCACTGTACATACCTCAGGGGTCAATGACTTCACAAACACATCTGGAACCCCGAGAGGGGAAAACAACTTGGGTGAGAAGGGTGTGTTATTTTGAGCAAAGCAGCAGCAACTGGGGAAAGAGTGATGGAAAAGACTCACTCCTACTGATACTCTTCTCCAAATTCCCACCTCCAAAAGCTGCTTTTCCTTTAAAAACCACTACGGGTGGATTTTACACACCACCAGTGTGTAAAAACATTTGTGTCACATAGTTGGCCCCTCATATCCTGCTTAAATTAGTTTCCATTGAGACTTTTCCTGTACACAAACCCACCCACCCTGTCACTGTAGCAATTTCCAGCAGGTTATCCACGCCAGTCTGCTGCAGCAAAAACATCAGTCTTGTGGCACCTTAAAGACTAACGAAGTTGCATAAACTTTCATGGACACTGTCCATTTCATCAGATCCAAAAGTGGCCAGTTCTATAGTTGAGACCGTAGCTACCTGGCTCCTGAAATCTAACTTTATTCTATCCCACTCTAGCAGTACAGTGAAGGTCTTTACAATATGATATAGTTGCCTGAAAGTTTTATAGAGAAGAGACTAAGACTGCAACCCTATGCACATTTACCTGGGAGTAAGCCCCATTAGTGGCAGCTCTGAGTAATGACACATAAGTCTTATAGCACAAACCTATTTCTCTATCGGCACTGGGCTCCTTTAAACTTCTATGCAACTGGGAACATTGCTATGTCTACCCTTATCACAACACATATTTCCAGAACTCAAGGCAAGAGTAGCTTAATAGCAAGAAGGCCAGCATAGCAGATAAGCATAACTTGTCTCTTCTCATGTACTTTCAGATTCTACTGGTTGCATTTATGAAACTGTTTCTGGATCTTTTTCATACTTTTAAAAATAAATCTTAATTAGGGTGACCATATGAAAAGGAGGACAGGGCTCCCGTATCATTAACAGTTGCATAGAAAAGGAAACTTCAGCAGGTGTCATTTGTATATATGGAGAACCTGTTGAAATTCCCTCTTCATCACAACAGTTAAAGGTGCAGGAGCTATACTAAAGTGAACAGATTTAAAAGAGGGCAGGGCACCTGCAGCTTTAACTGGTGTGATGAAGAGGGAATTTCACCATGTTCTCCATATATACAAATGACACCTGCTGAAATTCCCTTTTCAATACAACTGTTAAAGATACAGGAGCCCTGTCCTCCTTTTCATATGGTCACCCTATCTTAATAAATACTAATAGAATTATTGTAGCCTCAATAAATCCAGTAGTCTTTAGGTGCTGCAAGACTCCTTATTGTGACTGTTTAGTTTTCACCAACACTGGCAGCCTCTGGAATTTCTATACGTTTTTTTAAAAGACCTAACATGAAATCTGAGAAGCTTTGACAGATATCTTTTAACACATATGGAAGATATAAATAGCAAAAGTCATTAAAACATAGTGATTTATAAAACTACTTTAAATGTGCAATAGATACAGAAACATTGTTATTTATAAGCATCTGTCTTCTGTAAGAAAGCACAGCTAACTGTGCTGACCTCAGGTTGGAGGATTGTCCTATTTTATTCTCACAACAGCCCTGTGAGATAGTCTATGTTAGGCCTAGATGCTGTGCAGAGACTTAACCCAGGTATTTGTATCACTTATGTTTGACAAATATGAAAACCCTGAAGATGCTGGATCAAATATTTGTTTAACTGGGGGAAATGATGCTGAAAAAGAAATAACATTAAAAAGTATCACTCTTAGAACAGCAAATATGTTCACAGAATAACTACACACCTTGCTCCTATTTGTAAGTTTGTTTGTTTGTTTATTTATTTATTTATTTATTTATTACATTTTTATACCGCCCAATAGCCGAAGCTCTCTGGGCGGTTCACAAAAATTAAAACCACAATAAAACACCCAACAGGTTAAAAACACAATTACGAAATATAGTATAAAAAGCGCAACCAGGATAAAACCACACAGCAAAGTTGATATAAGATTAAAATACAGAGTTAAAACAGTATAATTTAAATTTAAGTTAAAATTAAGTGTTAAAATACTGAGTGAATAAAAAGTTTGTTCCATTTTGAATACAAAATACTGATCAAGGCAGAAGCTAGACCCCAGTCCTTTCCTCTACCTACCCCCTCCACTGGTTGCTGGGCTTAACAAATATCAGTGAAACTTAAGAGTGCCCTGAACACACACACATTCTTGATTTCCAAGAAAATAATGCAATTTACTGTGCAATCCTGACCCCCAGATCTGCTGCCAGAAGAGAGGTACTCCACTAATGGGTGGACTCCATCCACCCTGCTTAAAGATCTGCAGGTGTATGTGAACCACCAGTAGCGTTCCTGCCAGAAGTCTGACTCAAACTGGGGCATTCAGGGGCAGGGGCTCCTTTAGATCTGCAGAATCCAAAGCCCTTCCACCATTCTTCCAAGAGTCCTGGAATGAGCCCCTCAACTAGGCCAGCCTGGAGCTGGTGTAGCTAACTTCCCCCCACCCTTCCTATCCAGGTCAGCATGGTCCGGTAGGGCTTTGGAAGTGACAGACAAACCATAGGGCAGTTCAGACAACACATTAGTCAATGGTGGACTATTTAAGCAACCGTTTCTTAAATAGTCTCCCATTGACTAACGTGTCATCTGTCAGCAAAAACTACACCACGGTTGGTTATTTTCCAGAAATAACCAACAGTTTGCAGAGTTGTTCCTCTGCACAACTGTTGATCATTGTGTTGTGTGGTGGCCTCCATGGATTATTTCCCATGTTTACAGAGTCGTGAAGCAAGAGTGGCAGAAACCCCTGCCGCTCTTGCCCAGCGTGCCTCTACTGGTATAGGAAATAATCCCATCCCAGGAAGTGCTTGGGCAGCCGCCAATCATAATAGCCCTTGATGGGGTGGCACGATCAGGAATTCTCCACATGTTTCCTAGGATGGGGACATGCCGTCCCTTGGTGGGGTCCTGTCTCCACCATCGCTCCAGCAATGGCTGCGGCATGTCTCTAAGCACTGCATCTCTCTTTCTCCCCACCCCACTTCTCCCCACAAAATGGCAGCACACCGATATGGTAAGCAGGAACCAGTACCAGCATTTGGTGGGGAGGGCATATCGGGGGAGAGATGACAACTCAACTGAGTGTGAATCTCTACTCCATGAAGCACTACTTCTGTGTCTCCCAAGTGCAGCACGCAAATAGTCATCCATGGAGTGGACTATTCACACTCTGTGGACTAAAGTGTCATCCAAACACACCCCATCACTTTGCTTCCAAGCCACACACACACACATTTAGGATTGCTCTGCCCAAGCAAGTAAAAGAATATGTGCATATGTTCAGATTGTATTATTTAAACAGGTCTATAACCATTCCTCAGGGTTTGCTGGAACTGCTAAAAAATCTAAACAGAACATGTTGACATATCAATAGCTATTGCATGAATTGTGGATTTACCTGAGGCTTTGTGGTGTTCTTGTATGACAATACCGGCACACTGGCTAGCATACCAAGACAAGATTTCACTTGTGCACCTAACAGAAACATTTAATAATTCACGCAGTTGCCCAGCAATGGAATCATAAGCAACTATATGAGCCCACAAGCATGGAGTGTTCTCTTGCACATTGAATCTAAAAGAACAATATATAAAGGACTAAAAGCATTATAAACCACAAAGATGGTTACTTGGAAGTTAGAATTAGATGTGACATTAACCACATCTCTGATTTGAGATTCTCCTCTTTTTAAAAACTAACAGCATTAGTAAAATTGGAATACTGTGGCCTGGTTTTCACAATGACATCCCAGAGTACACGTTGCATGTGGGTTGTCTATATGTACAAACAAGATCATTGTGGAACACACACACCCCATACCATTTTTTCCAGTTGAAAAATAACACAGGGGTGGATAGGATGAAATTGCTGTTTCAATGGGAAAACAGCATAGGGGAAATGTTTTTTTTAAAAAGCTTGCAGTCAAGCAAATGATGCAATCTAATCATGCAGCACTTATCTGCTCACCTGCAGGAAGTTAACAATTACCTCCAGGCTCCATTAGAGATATAAAGGCTTGGAGGGACGGGAATTGAAATATGGGGAGGGCAGCATCACCCCCAGAAATTTTCCCCAAATCACTGGGGACGAAATGTGTTGTGTGTGGGTTTTTAAAATCTGATTCCTATTTTTTTCTAGTTTTTTCCTCAGGCCTACACATATCTAGGCTTCATGTATGACTAATTTAATGCTGCATAGTGTTCTCTCCTTCTAGTCTTAAGCTGAATCCTATGCCCACATGTCCCATGGACTCAATGGGACTTAGTTCTGAGTAAGTGCTGACATGTATAGCATCATAGTATTAAACAGAAGGGAGGGCAAAAGCTACATATGTAGCTGCCATCATGCCACTTAGCATTAAAACCCAGTCCAGTGCACTGGTGATCATGAAATACTGTTCTATTGTCACTTCAGCTGTGGGAAGGGAGGGGGCCTCTTGATATAGCCCACTGTGGCAGAGAAAGGGAGAAAGACAGCAGCAGAAGCAAAGATACAGTGGGAGGAGGAGGAAGAACACAGTGGACAAGCAGAATAGTTTTTCATCCGCCAGTCCCCACCTAGTGTCTTACAAGATCATACAAGCATCTCTCTTATAATGGTTGTAGATTTCAGCATTAGTACCTGAATTAGTACATCAAGCATTCATTTCAATAACTGTTGTTATTCATCACTGCAATCCTGAGACAAGGCCCAATGAAATAGCAATGATGCACACATAAATGGCCAAACATCTGCTTAGTGACTTTTTTTAACTGCTGTGTGTGAAGCTTTTGCTTCTTTATACTATCCTAGTTCATCAATAATGCACACATTTCATCACTGGAGAAAATATAAATATATTGTTGGTTGTTTAAATGTATTATATTGACCGATTCCCAGTCACAACAGCAGCAAGGTAAGGAAAAGAAGCACGAGCCAAACCAGCAGTTGATGCAAAACATATCCTTTTAATCCCCTATCCTAATGATGCTAAAGGGAAATAAACACAAATTATGTTCACGTTGAAAACACAGTTCTATTACTAATTAGATGTCCAACATTGTGACAGGTGAGGACAACCAATAGAGAAAGTGAGCTGATGGAGCATGGGCTCCCTCCCACTTGTGTAGCGGATAGGATTTGCCCCTCAGAGACCACACCACACAGCCTTCAGAAACCAAACACGACTCCCCTGCCCCAATAGAGCAGTCTTTCCCAACCTTAGATCTGCAGGTGTTGTTGACCAACAATTCCCATCATCCCTGATCACAGGCCATGCTGACTGAGGTTTATGGGAGTGTAGTCCAACGACATCTGCAGACCCAAGTTTGGGAAAGGCTGATTATGGAGCAATATTCAGGCTGCTGATCAATGTAGGGCAAGCAAGAGACTGAAATGGCCAGGGGAAGCCCATCAGTTTTTCTCTTCATCTATCTGGCTAACTACATTTCATTTCATCTATCTGGCTAACTACATTTTATTTATACAACTCAAACTAAAATGTTAATTATGGAATTATTTTAAAAAAATCTTTCATCACATACATATACATTTTAAAAATTTTAGTAGCTTGAGATCTTATTATGAAACTTCAGATATAGCCCCTTTATCATCACATTGAAATTTTATTTACAGTGTATCTACAAAGAATGGCTGTAAACCTCTCTTAAGAATGTTAGAAGGAATATCTAGTCCAGCATTCTTTTCACACATGGTCAACCAGATGCCTTTGGGAAACCCAAAAGCAGGACATGAGTGGAAGAGCACCCTCCCGTTCATCTTCCCCAGCAACTGGAGTACATAGATACATAATGTACAGCAACTGGTGTACATTACATGATACAGGAGGGAATATATAGCCATCATGTTTAGTGTCCATTCATAACCTAATCCCTTTTAAACGCACTCTTCTCTAACCTTACTCCTTAAACACACACACACACACACACACACACACACACACGGATTGCTCATTTATTAACATCAATATCCTTTTATCAAGCCCCTGATTGCTCACTCACAGCAACTGAGCTGGCCAAACAATAAAGACTAAATAAATAAACTACTTAGATCCTGCCCAGATTTTTTTTCCTGTAGAAATTTTTTACTAGCAATTAACACTACAACTAAAAATTAAGTCCCTACTGAGGACATATTTAAAGAATACAAAATTGCCATTTCGTTACTTACACACACACCAGCCCCAATGCTATCACCTCATACCAGCTATTTCTCGTATGGGTTTTACACTCATCGCTAAAGAACCTCCTAAACCCCATTCAAATAACATATTCCATCACCAGGGCTGAATAGTGGCCAAGGTTTACTCTACAGAGCTCTGCCCTCAAAGCTCAGGTTCAGTGTCAGGCCCGACGTAATGACGAAAAGAGACATCATGACGGAATAAACATTGCAAAATAACCACTACTGTAATTCTGGGATTCAGGCATTTCTACCAAGGGAGCCTCCGACTCTTCTTTTTACAACGCAATCCTAGTTGTGTCTACTCAGAAGAAAGCCCTACTGAATTTAATGATTCCCAGGTAAACATGTATAAGATTGCAGCCTTAAAAGAATAAAGACCGTCCATCAGGCCTTGCTTCTCACCCTGTACGCTGCTTCCGACGACGGGGGCTTTCTGGCCTACGCCCCCCACCCCCGTCGTAGGCTTTCATGTTCCCTAGACACTACGACAAGGCGGTATAATGGTGAACGTGGCCGGCTAAGATAAGGGAGACGCAGGTTCCCGTCCTCATTCAGCCATGCAGCTGTCTGAGCGAACTTGTGCCGGCAGCCGCCGCATCCCTTTCTCTTGGGCGAACCTTCCTCGCAGGGTTGCTGTGAGGATAATGTGGTGATAGCGGGAACCGCGTGCGCAGGATAAAAATATATAGGAGTAAATAAGTTGAGTTTTGCTGGAAGGGACCTTATCTACCCCACGACCGCCACGTAGCTCACCCTCACACTGCCAGTGGCTGAGAGCAGCGGGCTCTCCGCTTCTCCCGGGCTTTCCTCCCCCACTATTCCTTGAGGGAGGGAGGGAGCCCCCACCCCACTTTTCGCAGGCAGCCCTGCCGTCCTCTCCGTGTCTTCCTCCGGGCTCAATTACCTGCCGAAGTGTCCCAGGGAGTCAAAGAGGAGGTCGAAGTTGCGAGCCATGGCGGGGGACGCTGGGCAGTGCGCGGGGACAGAAAGAGTCCCATCTCACGGTTCTCGCCCCCGACACGACTTTCCTGAGCCCGCCTGCCGGGGGGGCGGGGCGGGGCGGTCGGTCCCTCCCCCTCCCACCCAAGGGACCCTCTAGGCCGTCCACCTCTCCCCTGGCGGGGTCGGTGAGTGGGTGCCAACCCTAGCCGTGCCTCCGCCCCTTCCCGTGTAGCCACCCCCACAACTAGCCACGCTGCACGCAGTCCTCCTCCTCCCAAGCGGAGCCCATGTGGAGCAAGCTAAGGTGTTAGATCAGCTTTTAACTCAATTTTGGGTCATTTTGGTGACATTACAAGAAAACGATGCCCCGACCTGTGTGTAAATGCGTCTATTTAGGACTACGTGTGGGGGAAGCTAATGGTTTAACGAGAGCCTACAGAGGACAGGGGAGTCCTTTTAAACCCTCGGCTTAATGGACTTGGGTGAGGTGGGAGGGGGAATTAGCCATAAGTTTTACTCCAGCCGTAAAACAGACGTGTAATATTTCTCTTCGCCCCCTCCAAGCTTTACAAGGGGTTGTACATTTCTGATATTCTAGGGCGAGAACAAACAACAAGGTTGGTAACTCTGATAAAGCAAAATACTCTGAACACGTGCAGGTTTGTATTTTAAACTCACTGAAATCATAGCACCCTCATGACTACAGTTGCCCTTATTGCCTCCTGCTTTGATGGTATTGGGTGAGTGGGAGGAGGCTGCACTATGGGACCCTGGACTTTGACCACTGGATAGAATAATGGCACTTAGTGCAGCTAGGGCTAGTCCTTGGGGCCGAAGTCCGACTCCGACACCGCCCCGCCCCCCCCCCCCCACACACAAATGAACACCCAGACAGCAGCAGGTGAATAGAATAACAGAAGCAAATTCCATTTTATTTCAGTTGTCATGATGGTGCTATGATTTAAGTGAGTTTAAAATGAAAAAGTGTGCATGCTCAGAGTATTATATTAAAATCAGGGTTGGTAAACAGTTGTGTTGTTCTAGCATAACAGGAATGTAGACGCTTGTTGAAAAGCATGGAAAGGCAAGTGATGGAAGCATGGAAGTTATTGTGTGCTTCAAAACTGAAGGAATAAACATAACTATCCAAAGAGGAGGGGGCATAACAGCAATAAGTTCAAGGTCTAAGCATTACCCAGCTTCACCACTGATTGGCAGTGAAAACCCAGTGGTAGGGGAAGGCACTCAGGACTGCTTTAAATGTCAATGGTAGGGGAGGGTTAACTATGCCAACTGTGGTCTGTATCAACAAGTGACCACAGGCTATAGAAATAGTGCTAAACCTAAGTCTAGTAATGGTTTATAAGAGTGTATGAACTGAAACCAGGCTTGAAATATAGAGTTTTGTGTAGGTAGGAAGAAAATGTAAAAGATATCCAACAGAAACTAGTGATTAGGACTTTGCACACACAAAAATCACCACCAACACACACTTAAAACAAAGCAGGCCAAAAACACAGTATGAAATATTGCAAAGATTTTACAAAACAGGTTAAGCACAACCAGAAGCCAAGGATGGGAACAACTCTCGAATAGAAGCTCATTCTGGAACTTTGTGGTGAGAGGGGGAAAGCTTAATATGTCTCCCTTGAGGAGCAGATAAGGATCAATTAATGACTTTGTAGTCGAGAGTCTTCCCATTATGAAACAATTCACAATTTAGAAGAAACCAAATGTATTATTTTTCACTGCTATAAATAACATGATATAGTTAAATGTCCTCTAGACTGAGTCACATGTTCAACCAATGAGAAGTATAAAAGAAGGTTCTTCCCTTTGCAAGGCAGGTAAGGGGTATATTTCAGACCCATTATGGGCTCTAACCTACAGACCACTACGGGTAGTGGTGGTCAAGCTCTATGGACTTTTTTCTGGATTCTGACTCTCTTGAAGGAATAATTGCAACAATACTTTCCTAAGGGGAGTGGAAAGCTGAGCTCCATTCCATACTTTATATTTATATTTTATACTCTATATAAAATGAAGGCCAAAATTCAATAAATAAATAAAATGATATATAGCACTCCAAATAGCATACATTATCTCAATATATCTTTTTCAACTATTGTCTCAGGTAGGTCAGTATTATCATCTGTACAAGTGAGACCTACAACAAAATGTTGCAGTGTATCCTCACCTCCTGTTAGAAATGCTCCTTTTCAGGGTTTCAACCATTTCCCACAGTAAGCTGTGACAGGATTCAACAGGCCATTCCAGTTCTCAAGCTCACCTCTGGTTTTCAGATGTTCTTTTCCAATTGATATTCAACAGTTCTGTGATTACAGCACATGCTTGTCCTCATTGGGCTGTTTGGGGAGATTTTGCCTCCTAGGGTTTTTCCCAAAACATGCTGATACCTCCCTCTTCTTTCCCAATGGCCCTGTTTTGGCTCCAGTTCTACTGGCACTCACCACTTGAGTGTGCTATTTAGAAGAAAGGAGATTGCTGACATGGAGAATAATGGTTTGCCTAAGGCTACCTACTGAGCTTATGGATGAGGTGATAGTTGATCCCCACCCACCCAATAGCCTAACTTGTTTTTACAGCTGGAGAATTACAGAATAAAAGTCTTGTGTGGAAGCACCCTAGGAGACAGGGGGTTAAATCCAATATTGCACAAGCAGAATTCTGCTTATGCAATGGGATGTCCCCTTGCTCTCCTCCCCTCTGCAGCTCCCAATCTTCTCTGGAGGGCACCCCACCCAAACCTCCAGAGCAGATGGGGGTTGCAGCAGGGGGAGGGAAAATTAATTTAACCAGCAGTTCCCATTCCCCTGGTGGACAGCCAGCAATGGAAAAGCCCCAGGATTGTAAAAGCTGCCCCCCCCAAAAAAATGGGATTGATCATTAATAGGGAGAGGGAGAACACTCCAAACACAGTAGTTCTTGTCTCTTGATTGAACTGCACAAGGAATTAAAGAATGAACACTTCAGTGGAAAATCACTTGATATTCTGCAAATACTGTGGCTTGTATTATTTTGTAAGGATAGGTGTATACTTTTCTTTTAGGTCATTCAACATGTTAATTAGATTGCTGTATAGGTAATGTACTGGGATTCTTTTTTTTTCCCCTTCAAAGATTTTTATTGTTTCCCTAGATTAAACCTAATAAGGCTTCATTCTGAAGTGATTGGTATTCAGCCAGCAGTGAGTGCAACAGCCTAAAATGACATCATTTGTTTTGCAAAGTTTCAACAGTGTACTAGGACAAGCACTTATATTTTAACTGCCTTAATGTCTACCATTAAAGGTTTCTCAAATCAACACACTTTAACTGATCACCCTACACTGATCAAATGCAATGGAGGAGGGTGCTGTACCCATATTAGCTGTGTAGTAACAGAGGGAGTTTCAGTAGATGCAGCTTTTCCCACCTTTTCTTAACAAAATCTGTCTGCCAAATTTCCTTCTGCTACACAAGGAGCCCTATCCTTCCTTGCATCACTTTACATATGCCCAAGATCACAGTCCACGTCTCATTTTAATCTGGTAGTTGTCCTACAGTATTTTATTTTCACTGCATTTAAAAGTAAGAGCATAATATGAGGTGGAAAAAATAACTGAATACTTTCCTTCTCATCAGTTAAGTTGACTCTTTTCTCTCTCTCTCTCTTCTGCTTGCGGAGGTGCAAGGACAGAACGCTAGGGAATTTCAGGGTCAGTAACAAGGGCAAGGTCAGTAGTCAGTCCAAACACAGGGAGTCCTAGAAAAAACTAGGTTATCAGGGAAATAAAAGGCACAAATCTGGGAGCTGATGCACAAATATTTTTCCAGTATTCTGTGGCTAGAACAGAAGGTTTTTCAGCCTGAGCCTTGAGAGCCCCACCCAGAGCACAGCTGCAGGCCATCAGTGCCACCTACGGGAGGATCTATTTGCTTACCAGTATACCTTTACTCATGAGGAGTCCTTATTCCTCAGGTGGGCACTTCTGTCTTTGGCAGCCAGCCAGGCCTGAACCTTTAGGCGCCTAGTCTCCTGGGGCTAGGTGGGCCCTCATTGTTGGCCTCTAAACCTAAAAAGGGATAACTACTCTTGAGGGAAAGAATCAACAGCTATCTCCCCCAAGGGCCCACGATCCCCCTGATCTGCTTCAATGTCTCTTGACATGGGCAGCTCCTTCACAATGGTTGGTTCAGTGGGCTCCGTGTCAATTTTCCAAAGAGGAGACCTCCATAAGAGGCAGGACACCCTCCCTGAATTAAAGTAGATAAAGGCAAACCACCATTTGCAACCACATAAGTCCACAACTGATTAGAAACCATGATGTAATATGCTTTGGATGCCCTGCTTGGTGTGCCTTCATCCTGGGTTGTGAGGTAGGTGAACCTGACAGAGAAGGCCCTTTCCCTGGAGAAAGTCTGGTTCTTTTCAGTAGTTCCCTACAGTCACCAAAAGACATGGTAGACACACATGTTCTCTTTCTCCACTTTCACAGTTCTAAATGGCTGCATAGCAGACAAGTGGGTCACTCCAGGACGTGCTTAGGAATGACACTGTCAGTGTCATCTTGCAAATTTGACTGAATATAGGTGCAATCTGGGAGTTGTAGGAACTTTACTGTCTAAACACGCATAGGATTGTGCCCTAAACAACTTTTAGAACTCAAAACATTTTGAACCTCTTTGGTACTTCCATATTGATTTTATAGATTAAAAACAAACTACCTTAAGAGCTAAAAGACAGCATAGAAACACATTAAGAATTAAAATCCACAAACGCTTGCTGGAATAAAACTGTACTTGTTGCTCATTTAAACATGAGCAGTGATGGGACAAAGTGTACCATACAAAGACCATTATTTTCACCTTCCCCATGGAGTAAAATCCTTCAAAATGTAAACACTTTATAGAACAACCAACCTTATACACGTGATTGGTTTTCTGTGTGTTTTTGGTGGGGATTTAGGAAAATGGCCCATATTTAGGGCATATTCTGTATTAAGAATAAATGTACTCTGACATGAATCTGCTAATTCAAGTTTCTGGAGTTATTGGCTTGGATCCTAAAATAAATTAATTTAGGGCACAATTCTATGCATGTTTAGGCAGAACATTCCAACTGGCTGGAGCATACTGGGAGTTGTAGGACTTCTTTCTGTCTAAACATGGATAGAGCTGTGTGTTTATGGTAGTTCACATAAGGGCAATTCTACATCGTTCTCTCCCTGCAGCCACCTGCCCCCTCTTAAGAGCTGCTCCTGAGGGTCTGGGGCAACTCCTAAACAATGTGGGATGGGAGTAGAGGGAAATTGCAAAAGTTTGCCCAAATCTGGGTGATTCTTCCCCACCCCCAGCTGTTCCCGGTGCCACATACCACGCTGTTCAGGAGATCCCCACAACCCTCCAGAGAGCCGTGCAGGAGAACACCAATATTTGCAGAGAGAAGGAGTGGGGCAAAAGTTTTCCTACCATGACCTTCCTTAGTTTATCTTTGGAATGCTTTCTTAGAGAGGACAATCTGCTACAATTTAACTGTAATCTCTTGACTTCATTTGAGATTAGTGGCAGACTTCAGATTAAGGCTGTTCTCTACCCATGCTTGTAAAAGCCACGGCCCAGCATCATTTGCTTTGACACACTTGGCTCTCTGCTCTAATGCAGTGACCTTGCTTAACCAAAGCATTTTGCAAGGGTTTTTGATTTCACTTGGCCTAATTTCTCAGCTACTCTGCTAGTGTCCTTTAGAAAACAACTAAAATCTAGATTTATTAGAACTGGTGAGATTTAATCTCCTGCCTCCCCTGATTTGGATGGAAGGTAAACTGAAATTTGGTTTATTACAGGGTTAAATACCCTGCTCTCAAACCTGAGGGCAAAACTAGACACTATCAGGGTCAGGAGTTCCAGGATTAGAACTCCTCCATTTCTTTCTTCTTTTTTAAGATGAAAACAGCTGCTGGGACAATTGCTGCCAGCAGTTGACAGCGTTGGGCAGCTGCAAGAGCCCAGGTCTTGATGCCATGCTGGCAAGAAACTGGGAGCCACTATTTTAAATTCCCCATATGAATGCCCAGCATAGGCATTGCACGAAGGGATTATGGGAAATTATTTATTTATTTATTTATTTATTTATATAGCACCATCAATGTACATGGTGCTGTACAGAGTAAAACAGTAAATAGCGAGACCCTGCCGCATAGGCTTACAACCTCCTGGAACCAGGTGACACTATGCAAGGTCTCCATCAAGCTGGCAGCATCAGTCAGGGATGGGGAACCGAAGCAGCTGCTATTTGCAGTACTATGCTGGTACCCATATGGTATCGGTATGTCTTCCTCTGCCGGGCAAATAATAGCTTTGGGAGGAAGGATTTAAATCAGGAAAACACAACAGGGGGAAAGGTTAACCTCACCTCTTACAGTATCATATGCAATCTGCCAACCACCCCAGATGCTTTTACATTAAAGAAACAAAAGACAGCAGTGGAGACCTGATTATTTTTTCCCCCCAGCATCACATTCAGTTTGACCCTTAGCCCGTCTCTCACAAATGCTACCCATCTTCCAACAACAAAATAGTCACACAACACAGTCACTCTCTACCTTAGTATGCTACATGCAGGGCAGATTAAACAGAAGCGTGCCCTTAGAGATGGTGGAGGCCCCCAGAAGTATGTAGCAAAATCTTATCCTAAAAAAAAAAGCCTCCCCCTGCCGACACACTCACACTTTCTAACACTGGCAAAGAACTGTACATGAGTGCTGCCCTCATGTTTCCACCAAACATGTATGCAGGGGAGGTGTTAATCTGAAAGGAGACAAGCGGCTACCATTTACTTCTGCCTAGGGATCAAATGGGGGGGGGGGGAATTGGCTTCAGAGGCCACATGCTCTCAGGTATGCCCTCAGAGGCCATCCTCACCCGCCCCATCTGGTGGCCTTGCCCATCCTGGTGCCCTTCAGTCAGCCCCAGCTAGCATGGCCGATGGTCAGAGATGTTGAGAGTCCTAAACTTCTGGAGGGATCAGGCTGAGGAAGGTTGCCATACGGCTTTGCTGACATGCTCCTTTTATAGGAACCACTGCCACCAAGACCACCACGACATCATTCAGCTGAGGCTTGAACAGATACATGCATGACATGCACATGACTGCCTGCCCTGTCACATCTCATTTGGCCCTGTGAGTCACTGGGAACTGAGAAGGGAAATTAATGCTAGAAGAGGCCCTGCGCAGAGCAGGGAGCATTTGGAAATGCCTCCTTCATCGCCACTTTCTTCCTTGGCTGCTGCAGGGAAAGCTCCCCCTCCTGTTCCGATCTGTAAAGAGCAAACTTTAAACTGGCCCAAAGAATTTTTCAAGCTCCATGGCAGCTGTTGGCTAACATCACTGTAGCACATCCAAATGTTTGCATAAAAACAAAAATTCACAATGGTAAAAGCTGGCTCCCCTCCCTTCCATTTTTTAGCTTCATAAATTTATCTACAATAGTATGTTTCCTGGAAAAAATATATACAACAGTCATTCATCCTGAATTAACAGAACATTTGAGACGGGTTACTTAGAATAGCACCAGTCCATGAGTAGGGAGCCAAAACGTACTGTGAGAGGGTTTCACTTTCTTCTCATGTTACTAAGAGAGAGAGAAAAAACCTGTTCCGTTGCTTTCCCTTGTCTTCTATGTGCAGAGACTCGGTGTACTTATTAAGGTGGCCTTTGTCCCCTGCAATGCAAACTGTGTCTAAGATGGTGGATTGCACCCCACAGAACCAAACAGATTCTGTTTTATAAACAAACCTCCAGGTTGTATTTTAAATAAATACAGACCCTTTTCAGGATGTGGCATCTCTTTCCTCAGGCCAGAAGCAGTGAATGCTGGCCTCAGCTATGTCCTGGCTCCTCCCGGGAAACACACCTCAACTAGGTGAAATCCAGTAGTTCTTTTATATTGTTATACAAATAGGCTTCTCAGTTCTTAATCTTATCTATGAGATAGGAGGATATGTCTATAAACAGCTACTAGTCCTGATGACTGTATGCTACCTCCAGTATCAGAGGCAGTATGCAGAGGCAGGGTGCTGTTGCACTCATGTCTTGCTTGTGGGTTTCAAGTGGGCAGCTGGTTGGCCACTGTGACCCTGTTCAGACGATACATTAAGCCATGGTGGTTAAACATTTTGAGCTAAACATGGCTTAGCATGTCATGTGAACCATTCCTTACCATGGTAGCTACATAACCATGGTTTAAACACACTCACTAACCATTTGCTGCAAAAGGGTTAGCGGCCTAACCATGTTGCCTGAGCAGACCCTGTGTGAACAGAATGCTGAACTAGATGGACCCTTGGTTTGATCCAGCATGGCTCTTCGTATGAGCTTAGGTAGATAACAAAGCTCTATTTCTTTATAAGGAAGAAAGCAACCACTGTAAGGAAGAATCAGGCTTAAACTACTAGAGCATAGGTGAATGAGGTAATGAAACTGGCACACTGAATGAAAATCTTCAGGCTAAAAATAGATTCAGAGGAGAGACCGAGAGTTAACTCCAAAAGGAAGATCACAGAAATAATTCCCAAATGGCCTTGAGTGCTGAAGCAAACTCATCTTTTAGGGGTGCCATTTCAAGCTAGGGTGGGCGAAGGCAAGGAAATTCACAGCAGAGCTGAAAGGCCTGTTCTTTATATATTCAAAATGACTGAGGAAAGAGTGTATTTTACAAGCATATTGTGGTTATTTCATAATAACCAGAGACAGATGCACTCCTGAAAAATGCCACATATTCAGAGTCATGCATGTCTGCTCCCAATTTGTTAATGGTACCGATGCCATCCATATAATATTTTACAGTTAGGTTTGCAAAAATGAAACATACACATACATGGAATCTGTGATTTTTAAAAGTTTAAAAGTTTTATCTCTGCTTTAAACTTCTGCATCATGTATTGGGGGAGTCATAATGAAATATAATAAAGAAAAGTAGTTTTCAAGGAGAAAAGTGGTAAACCGCATTATTGAAAGCCAGAATTATATATATATGTGTGTGTGTGTGTGTGTGTGTGTGTGTGTGTGTGAGAGAGAGAGAGAGAGAGAGAGAAAGAGAGAGAGAGAGAGAGAGAGAGAGAATGAATTACCTGGGCAGGATCTACACTACTGCTTTAAAGCGCTTTATAACAGTTTTGACAACTGTTGAGGCCCAGGGCACACTCCATATACAGTTTTCAAAATGTTTTCAAAGTGCTTTAAAGCAGTAGTGTAGATCCCCCAAAGTTCACATGTAACAACAACCCAAAGTATAGGGTAAGTTTGGGTTGTCGATGAATTATGGGTTTTTGTTGAATTGTGAGTTGTCATTACAAGCAAACCCTACACTGTGGTTTAACTATGAGTTGTTAACCACAAACAACCCAGAATTCACAATCCAATAACAAACCATGAGTTCTCTTCCTAGATCGTTTGTGGTTAACAACCCATAGTTAAACCATGATGCAAGGTTCATACAAGCCACAATTCAACAAAAAACACAATTCAGTGACAACCCATACTCAGGGTTGTCATTACATGCAAACCAGGCCATTGAGAGATATTCCAGCTGGAAAACATTTGTCTGACTCTTCATAACTGGTTGCATAGCTTCTCATTTTTGAAGCACAATGGTGCTTCAATATATTTGTAGAGATTGCTACATAAAAACACTAGCTGAGATAAGGGTATGCCTTTTGCAAAAATGGCTCTTATCTTCCAAGTCGTTAAGGGCCATTTACCTATAATTTCCCTAACAAAAGATGGTCTTGGCAGTTTGACATGCTGACTATTAAAGAAGTTTCAAGCTGTTTGCCCCACAGCTGTCAAAGGCAGAGGAGTCTTGCCAGAAAAAGAAATATTGGCAACTCTATGGGAAGCGCAACACATGGTATGTCTTGTGTTGGGCAACGTTTTTCAAATGTTCAGTAAGAAAAAAAATGTTTGTTCAGTTGTTTTTGCTTTGTATATGCAAATCCAAGACAAAAACAACACTTCATATGTTGGCAACAAATAACAAAACAATTTGTTATTGACATGTTAATTAAATAGCTGAACCCAAATTATTATTAATTGCAAAACATATTTTTGGAATAGATCCTTATTGTGATCGGCATTAGCATTGCCAGTACAACAGATGGTGGAAAGCACACAATTTAATATTCAGCACATGTATAATTAAGCTGGAATTTATTCCATTATGACCTTTTCAGAGACTTTAGAAAAAGAAGGCCCTGAGAACCAGCAAGGAGGATGGCTGACTGGGCTGTTTGATAGGTCAGACATTTTTCTTGGCTCCGGGAACTACTAAGAAATCAGCTGCTGAAAAGGAGAAGGTGGGCCTGAAGGACAATAGTGGGAAGAAAACAGGGGAGACAATAAGGAGCTCTTGGAGGGATGGTGGAGGCCCAAGAAGAGTCAGATATTGTTTAGGTTTCAGGAATAGGAGGGGTAAATTAGCTGTAGCCATCTGAATGCTATTCTCAACAATTGCTAGAAACAAAAATATCAAATACTTGACCTGTCCAAATCCTGTGATTCATATGCCCAAGAAACCTCACAACACATAGATCAGTAGGACAAAGAGAGTGCCATCGTGACAACATCATCATCATCATCATCATTATTATTATTATTATTATTATTATTATTATTATTATTATTATTTTACCACCATCATCCCATTCTATAGATGAAAGGGACTCCCAGAGTGGCTTACATATATCATATGTTGTTACACACATGTGTCCTATTTCCAGGCTTGCACACACAAACATACACATAAAATATGCACACACAAATATACACAGACAGATGCTAATTGTCTTGCACTCACTGAAAACAGCCTGTGTCAGTTCTTTAAATCTGGCTGCTGTCAGTGAGTGCAGAAAAGTTACTGCTTTCAGTGAGTGCCGACTGTTTTGGCATTGGAAAATTATTAATCTAGAACTTTTCTCCCTTTACATGGAGTTGGATGAAATACAGGAATGGTCTTAGATCCAGTTCATGTACCATACAGAAGTGAGAAAGGCTCCTTAACAAGCCAGCTAGAAGCCATGTTAACCACAGCCTTAAGCCATCCTGGGTTCGCACATCACAGCAAGCCATGCCAGCAAGGGTAATTATGCAAATCTCCCCAACACACAGCAGGGAAAATAAGCCAAACTCCAAAATCGTGCAAACAGGCCTATTTGTTCTACTAATACAGCTCTGCTGCAAAGTGGGACTTGGGACTCTAACCCACAGTTCCAGGGAACATCTGGGACTCAATGATCATTCTGAGTTCTGGTTCAGGCCTTATACCAGAAGCAGGGAAAACAAGGGAAACAAGACAGCTGACTTACGCATCACCAACAAGTACTGCTTCTTTTCCTCAGGAAAGATGTCTGGATCTCACATGGCAGCTGAGTAATCACTAAATATGCATTTGTTGCACATTTTGTCATCTGCTGAGTTCCTTTGGTGCTTACACCACCAGCAATCCAGTTTTCATAAATTTCCCTTTGCGTGTTAATTCCCATAGTTTAGAATGTTCTCGTTTTATTCCTTCAGTTGCCTGCAGGTGGTGTTTGCAGTAAAGACGACAGTTATTGTTAAGCTGTGGTAACACCGAGGTGTCCATTGATTTGGCCCTCTTCCCTGCATTGCCTCACCACCAGGAGATACTTGTTCGCTTGGCTGCTTCTGCTTTCCATTTAAGCTTCCAAAAGCCTTGGAGTGCACTTCAGAAATGCTTTAGATACTTCAGGTATCTGGGCTTATCGGCAAGTAGCCATTTGGGTACCAAGAAACCAGGCTCAAAGTAAGTGATGTTTGGTGGAAAGAGAACTTTGTGGTTATAGAGCACATTTTCTATTTTCTTGATTATTTCACATCACTTGAATCCTCTATACATTCTGACCATCATCAGATGAGCAATTTATCATACCCTCGTTACTGGCCACTCATGTGGGTTGTTTTTTTTTTTTTTTTTTGCAGGACCTTTTGATGACACTGTCCACCTCCCGCCCCTTCTGCTCATTTTCCCATCACAAAAAATACCCAGAAAATCCAACTTTTTCAGCTGTAGCGAAATGTGCCATCATTTCCTGCTGTGTGCGGGAGAAGCAGTAGGATAAAAACACCCACTGAATGGGCCACGTGCTCATTGTTTACTTCCTCTTTCTTCCTCGTGTAAAGAAAGAGGAAGTATTGTGGGACAGAAGCGGGGGAAGTGATGGTAGGAAAATGTGATTTCCCCCCATCTGATGATGCCCTATCTCTCTCTTTCTCTGCTTAAAGTGGACAACACAGCCTGGCCATAGCTCTGAGCAGTTGCGCAACTGGTGGGGCATCTTGTTCCGACAACTTGACCGTAGTAGATGTGTTAATTTCTCCTAAGCCAATTGCAAATCCTGCTATAAACTACCAGTGGATTAAACAGTATCTTCTTTCCCCACCACCATTTTTCTTGTCCCTAAATAGCTGCTAAAATGCAGTGCTAAATAGCTGCTAAAATGCAGCTATTTAGCACTTTACTGTCAAAATATAACTGGAACTATCCCTGCCAATATACAGTCCACACTTACCATTATATACTATTTGTAAATACACACACACACACACACACACACATCCAGTGTGTGGATGCCCTACACATGACAGGAAAAGAGTGTGTGTGGATCACTAGTTAAACTGGGAATCTCTCTTAGAATGCCTTGAGAGACAGTGTGGTGTACTGGTTAGGGTGTTGAACTGGGACTCAGGAGATCCAGGTTCTAGTCCCTATCTGGCCATGAAGGTCACTTGGTGACTTAGGACTCAGCCTCACAGAGTTATTGTGGGGATACAATGGGAATGAGAATTATGCACACCACTTTGGGCTCTGTGGAGGAAAGTCAAGATATAAATGTAGCAAACAAGCAAATTGAGGCTTGTAAAAAAAAAAATAGTAAAAAACCCCACACCTTTCTATTATTAACAAATGACTACAAATCTAATGCATATGTTCTAGCCATAGAATGTTCTTGCCTAAAAGCCTGCTCTATGGGATGATTGGCCGGGAGATGATACATGAGAGTAGTAGTTGTTGGATTGCTATCCATACCCTACATATTTCTACAGCAGGACCAAAGGAATGCCATGTCCCTCACATATCAACCACCCTCACCAGCCACTCTTTTGGCAGTGTGTTTGGCATTAATGAGGAAAACGTTGTACTCTTTTTCTCCTCCACCCAGCTAGAAACCCTAGGAAACCTGGTCATCCAGTGCTCCCAGTGTGGTGGTGGAGCTGTATGGATTAATAGCTCCATCACACCTGGGGGAAAACGCTGGCTACCGTCGCTTCTCCGCTCCTGGTTTCATCGCTCAGTTACTTCCTGTTTGAAAAGAGGAAGTAAACAAGGCCCATTCAGTCAGGCGTTGTAATCATGCTGCTTCCCCCACACACAGCAGGAGAGAGCAGCAACTTCCGGTTCTAAAAATATTTTGGACTTTTTCTGGTTTTTCTTGTGGCGCAAGGAAGGCCAGAAGGGGCGAAAGGTACACTGGAGGCAGACGACGTCATGGGAGGGATGTCCATGGTCAGACCTGCGAAAAATCCGTGAGTGCCCAGTAATGAGCGTACAATAAAATGCTCGTCAGATGCATTTTGTAGAGTGCCTTTCTTACAGTACTTTGTGAAAGACATGGTTGCTAAGGGGGCGGGCATGAAGGGGTGTGAGTCTTTGGGCACATTCCCATCACCCGCTCATCCATTTCTCAAACGTGTGATGCAACATGTTGAAACATACCTTTTGTGTGCATTAGAACCCCCTGTTAATCAGAATATGCCAGCGTTATTTAATGATACTTATATGTTTTGGAACAGATGGTGGAAAGAAGCAAGCATATGTGCATATTTGTTCATTTGTTCTTGCTCTTCAAAATAATTAAACCTTATAATATTTGTAAGGTTTGCCTACAGGGGTGCTATAAGAAGTTGTAAGACACATTATTTGCATAAAACGAGCATTAAGCTGCTCAAGTAAATGAATAGCATCTGTCAAATCAGCCATGATATTTGAACCAAAATCAAAGATAATGGAAAGCAGGTCATCTATATCTACTTTCCTGCATCAGAAATTAACTATACCCCCCTTTTTTATTGGAAATAATTGTTTCCAGGCCATGGGTAAGATGCTATTCTTCCAAAGTGGAATTATCATCCAAAGTGGAATTATCATATCAGCTAAATTCTGAGAGAGCCTTTATAAGTCAGCTCAGCCGAAGTTGCAAGCCATTTTAATTCTGTAACTGCTAATTCATGGGATGCCTGCATCCAATTACTGGGCTTGCATCTCCTCTCTCCATCATCCATAGGGATTGTTTCATTTTCTGAGATCCTACATGTAATCTTCCAGAACTGTGCCCATCAAGCCTGATAGATGGCATTCTTTTGCAGTGAGAGAAGTTTATTTATTTATTACATTTATATACCGCCCCACAGCCGAAGCTCTCTGGGCGGTTTACAACAATTAAAAACAATTGTACTTATTTTTTCAAACTGAAGTGGACATTATTGTTTCATCACTTTCCCAAACTGCATGAACTTTGTGAGGCAGCAGCATTGCCAAGATTTGGCCTTCCTTGGGGTGAGAGATACCATAATATTTGTTTACTGGCTATTAGAAGGCACTCCTAAAAGGCAGGAATTCCAGTATACCAGATAAGATAGTACCTACACAAAGGATAAGCAACTTGGGGCCCTCCGGACATTTGGGTCTGCAACTCCCATAACCCTTAGCCAATGGCCATGCTGTTCTGGTGCTTAGGAGTTCAGGTACAAAACCTTTGGAGGATACCAAGTTGCCTGCCCCAAAATGCTTTCATCTCTCTCTCTCTCTCTCTCTCTCTGTGTGTCGCACTGTAGTTTCTCCCAGCCACATTATTATAAACAACAACAACAGCAACATTTATATACCACCCCATAGCCAAGGCTTTCTGGGCAGTTTACAAAGATTAAAACATTGAACATTTAAGAAAACAGATATACAAAATTTTAAACCCATAAAAACATAAAACAGATAATATACAAAGACAATATCCGTTTAAACGGATATTGATCTGGGGTCGATTAGAAAGCTCAATGTATGTTGTTAAATGCCTGGGAGAAAAGTCTTGACCTGGCACCGAAAAGATAACAATGTTGGTGCCAGGCAAGCCTCATTGAAGAGATCATTCCATAATTGGGGGGCTACCACTGAAAAGGCCCTCTACCTTGCTGCCATTCTCCGCTCCCCTCAGGTGGAGGGTGTCACCTGCTCCAGGTTCTGATGGCCATCTCTTTCAAAAAACTCTGAGTTCTGCAGCTGTTAGACCATTAGCAGAACCTATCCTAGGTTATTAACCTGTAATCTGTCTAACAAAGGAATCCTTGGGCAGCAACTATAACACTATTGTTGAACGAAGATTAACTGATGCATACACTGGACTGGTGTGATTGAACAACAGGATCTGACTCTGATCAGATGTTTTTCACTTTTTGTAAACAAACTAGCAAATGCAAAAACCATCAACTTGATCACCAATGCCAATGCAAAGATAACCCTGTTTTCTTGAACCTATTTTACTCTTAGGCAGAAAAAAATGATCTAGCAAAGATGATCTGGGAGTGCTTATGGAGCGTCCTATCTAGGTAGAAAAAGAATGATGCACTTTCAGAAGGGAGAAAATATTTTCCCACCTTCCAAACAGGTACCTTCCAAACTGTGTGAAGGAGAAAATGGGGCATCTGGTTTCTGTGTAGTGCCTGCTTCTCATCTCCAGTAAATGTGCTGTATTCTGTTGATGGGGCAAGAATCCTTGAGTATTGCAATTGATTCACAAACAGTGGATCCAAAGAGATGTCCTATCCTTGAACACCTCTGGCTCAGAGCCTCTGTGTCTTAAGACACAGGGCATACAATTAAAGTGATGTTGCACTGGGTGCTTAACACACACTCTACACATTTTTTAGGTATTTACAGTACTGCTTCCAAACTTTGCAAAAACAGCCTGAGCTTGACACCAGATATACTCTGAATTTTGAGTGATAAGGATGTATTTGTTACTTTGAGTGCTTCTGCATATTGACATCCCAATCCAAGAAATCATGTGTGAGGGGGCTGTCACCATTCATTTCAATGGTGACAGAACCAAAATGCACAAAGGCTGACAGCTCAATATGTATTATTTTTCTTAAAAGGAACTACAAGAAAAACAAAGACACTTGACTCCAGCCCACCCATCTCTCTCTCTCTCTCTCTCATACACACACACATGCAAACTCACTCATACACCCATCTTGAAATTCCAAAATCCATATTAATGTAATGTATTTATTAGGCCAACCAAATGATCATTTTAAAAAAGTGCAATCTTTTGAAGCAACATCAGGCAAGCTGTTATAAAAAGCAGGTTTAAGGGAGGGGAAAAGTCTGATTTGATGGTGAAGTCACAGTGTCCGTATGTTCAGAGTCCCAAGATGAAGTGGGGAAGGAGGGGTCTGCAGACATTCAAATTAGTGTTTGCGGATCATGTGATGTTTACAAGACTGGACCTGGAGCTGCCCCTAGGGTTGCTGTGAACAAGAAAGGGGAAAATGTTGGATCACCCATTTTGGAAATACAAAATGCAGTTGTTACTCAGATGTGTTTCCATTCTGGAAGAGGCACACAGCTTTCTTTACCAGTGGATAATAGAAACTAAGTACTCTTTCTGTGAACTTCCTGAAACGTGATTGGTCTCATTAACACTGACAGATACTCACAGGTGGTACGAAACAAGTGCTGTCAGCAGTCTTGAAATGTCACTACTTGCTTGATATTACAGGACAACTGCAACTGTCAGACTGTCTTAGTTACCAAGTGGCTTATCTTTCAGAAGTGAGCTGAAAGTAAAATGCACATCCCTCACTTGCCCATAACAATTTAAAATCACCCACATTTGAAGACAATCCAAATGACCACTCTTAATCATAACCAACCAATTTCCCTTCTGCTCATGTAGGACAAGTATCAGGATTTGACTCTTTAGACACAGATAGGATTAAGCTTTGTGAAACAAAATTAAGTATGGGAGGCAGGAGAAAGGAAGGAGAGGAATAATCTAAAATGTAAGTCCCATAACATAACTGTAGTCATGTTAACCCCAAGGTAGCAATTGTATTATCCCAAGCATTCAGGACTGGATCCACCCTTAGATGTGCTTAGAGTAGATCCATTGAAATCAAGGGGACGTAAGTTAGTTAAGCCCCATTGATTTCATTGGGTCTACTCTAAGTATAACTAAGTCTGTCTCCAACCATGAATGTGTAGTGACTTGTGCAGTCTTAGGTATCACACTTCTGAGACAAACTTCTGTCCCCGGGTTGGGGGTGGGGAATCCTTTGGTAGTGATGGATGACTAAACCTGGTTGTTCAACATTAACCTCAAGCATCCAGAATCTTGGCAACTTTACAGGCATGCTTAAGGCATAGCTCTTCTGACTCTAGATCAAGATCAAAGTCTGTTAAATCCTGTAGAGGTGTTTTCTCAAAGTCATACCTTTCCTCAAGATACGCTATTGCCCAGTTGTATGTTTTGACTACATCTGTTCTGAAATGTACACAGTGAGAATCAGCTAGATGTTTTAAATTTGAGAACAATTTTGCTCCAAAAAATTGTTTACAAAAAAAGTTTCTCCCTCAAGTTGCATTCCGGTGTATGCAACTGTGGACTGACTGCACATCCCCCGCCCCCCGCAACATAATAATAATAATAATAGGACATTTTAATGAAATTATGCACAAAATAGAGGTGGCTCTCTGGGAGTGAAATTTGGGAAGTGGTATCAGTTATCATTTCATCTGTCTGATCACTAACAAACCGCCATATAGTGCCACATAGACTTCTGATGAGGCGACCTATTGAGCAGCCACATGGTGTGTGTCTGTTTTCTTATTGACATGCCTGATTGTTCAGTGCAATGGCAGCAATGCCCATCGAGCAAACAAAAGGGATGGAACCTCCCCTCCACGCGGGACTATGCGCAAATTTCGGATTTTAAAAAACATTTTCTATTTTATAAGGGATTTTTCCCCCAGGCCCAGGCTCTCTCCGGGAAATTCACCATTGCTAAAGTGAATGATCGCCCTATGCGTGCCAACTGCACATGCTCAGTTCATCAAAATGAAGGTACCAGGCAACTGGAGGAAGTTAGAAAGCCAGCAGCAGCTAGCAATAGAGGGATAGTAGAGATAAATCCAAATAAAGCAACGGCAAGTGGCAGGATCAAGGAACTGGTGGGAAGAAAAAGATAGGGGGAAATATGATAGAGAGCATGGGAGGGGGTGTCATGGACTCTGGCTGGCCGTGCTCTGTCCTCCTTTGCCCTATAAAGGAGGCTCATCTGCACTCACTCACTGCCTTGCCTGCCATCCATTCTGTAATTGAAGCATTCTTACTGAAGTGCTTAGCAGCCTCCCCTCTCTTGCCTCCTTCATGTAGGTCTAGTCTTCACTCACTCGCCCTGAGCACGCTTCTGCTCTGCTTCAGGTAACGTGGAAGGAGTGGCTTTTATCTGCTCCCTCTAATTGGAAACTGGGGGAAACATTGAGGAGGAGGAGAGGAGGAGGAGGAGGAGGAGGAGGAGGGAGAAAACTCTTATGGGATCTTGTCTCTTTCAGAACAAGTGATTAAAAAAACATAGTTCTGCTTTAAAATAATATTGCTGCAAAATTGAGACTAACCCTGAGATTAGATTTGCCACCCTGCGAATAAACACACACACCTCAAACCCAGTGTCTCAGGTCCACAGCCGGACACCTGGCAATCTTATTTGTATCCCATTTGGATCTATTCATGTCTGGGATGAAACTGACAGTCCTGGGATCAGTAAACGATATGTAATTGTTCATTGTGGTTTCTGCCGAGTTCAGGCTTCAAGAGTTTTGTGTTTTCCCTTCTTCTCACTCGCTGCCCTTCCCACCAGATTCGCCAGCAGATGGCACCCGAAGCTTGAGAGAGCTGCTACATTAGCCACACCTTACCCACTAAGCAAAGCCTTAAAAAGAAATCACTTTATACAAATGTGAGTGATTAAAAAATGTTTTGCGGAGAGGAAGAGCAGCCTCCTCAAATGTTTAATGCATAAGCAACCCTATTGCAGGAGATATAATTTGGGTTCATCTTACCCATTTGTGGTAAGAGCTGATGTTTGATAATGCATTAACAGAGCTACATTTGTCCTTGTTTCTCTCTCCTCCCCCGAAAACCTTCTCTGGTCTTTGTAGAAGAAAAGAACAGGAGGCCAGAATGAAGTACTAGGAGGCTGAGCCCTTTAGTCCCAGGCCCACTCTATCTCTTTGTTACCTCACAAGTAGAATCCCTCAAGTATCCAAGTCAAGACAAGGTGCATTGCGTGGAGGATTCATTAAATATATAACATTCTAGTTCTTCAAGAATTTGGACATTTTTGGCATGTCAGAAGGCAGGTCTTGGGGTGACATAGAGCAAAAAGAGGAAATCAATGGAGGAAGAAAATTTAACTGGCTAGACACAAGTGAAAAAGGAAGTTGGGCAGAGAAGAGCAGCTAAAGTTAGAACAGTTATGCACCTGAACACTTTAATTTCTACTTGATGTCTGATATGTACAGTGAGGAATATGTACACTTTGAGGAAAGTGACTTCTCAAATTTTACAAGTCCCTATTGGTTACACTCTATTTATCATGGTTAATTATAATATCTACATTGTTCTGGGATTTTTTTAAAAAAAATTCTTATTAGAGGCTGAGGGCCCCAAGTGTAAGGGTGCTTTATGTGCCTTCATTTTTTTTAAAAGTGGGCATCAGCATACAGTAACTCCTGCATACAGTAATGCCCCCATAATTTTGTGTGAATTAATTTAATTTAATTTTTGTAACAATGTGCACTCCTATGATTCAGCATCAAACATATTGCCTTCTCACCCTACCTACACTTTTATTTAAAGCAGTGAGCAAGAGGATGAGCGCTGTCCCACCAAAAGATAGTCTTCTGTCAGCTGCGCAGGGCTTACATTTCAGACTAGTGGCATTTGGGTTAGAGGTAGCAGGAGCATTAAGTTCAGAATGTTTGTGTTTTCTCCCCTATTAGGTAGAAAGGCTTGGAGTGTTCAAGAAAGGCCACTGGTATTTCCCTGATGCATGAGACACAAATATTAGGAACTCAACAGCTGTTCCTTCAGAAACCAGTGATACAGAAACCAGTTATGTTGGTGGAGTCAGACTTCTGAGTCAGACATAACCATGGCTAGATATACACTCGTGCTTTTTATCAGGATTGAAGTACACTGATAACTGTTGGGGCACATTATGCATTCCGTATATGGCTTTTCTAGCAATATACTAGAATATATTGCTTTTTATGTATATTGCTTTTTGTTCCGTATTACCGAAAACATGGCCACAATGTAATTATGTGTGCTACGAGGTAGAGTGCCCGAGAGCATCACTATGATTGGGATCATATAGATCTGGCCCATGTCTAAGGGTCATACTTTCATTTAAAGTAAAGAATAGCTGGAAGTCTTTGCTTCAGAACCATTGCACAAGCCTGTTAGCAAATGCAAAATGAAACCACCCTACTGAGTAGGGTTTTTTCATTGCTATTTATTATGCGCCGGGCATACCTTTCTAAGAACAAAGACACTCTAATTGTCTGATATCTGGCTTTCCCAGCTTTGAGTAAGCAGTGCTATAGTAAACACAGCAGTAAGCATCATCAAAAAGAAACATCTTAGTCTTTATAAAGACTAAAGACCTTTACAAAGACCATTTTAAAAGCACAAGCTGCCATAGTCCTCCAAGGAAATTTGTAATGTTAAAATAAATCGAACACAATTATGAGTGTGCTGGCATATTGCAAACTTACGGTTTTATTATGTCATAAGCTTTTGTAGATTGGATTGCACTTGCTTGGATGTTATCCTGCACAATGAATTAGATACAAGTCCACAAAAGCTGGTGCCACAATAAATCTGTTCAGCTTTAAGGGACCACCAGACTCTTTTTTCTGTTTGCTGCTCATTTCTGTTTGCTGACATTGCTGCCGCTCTGCAAACCACAAGCATTTCCTTTTAAAAACCATCATTCATGGACTGACAAGGCTCTGAGCCAAGGGAAAACACATCATTTCTTTGAATATCATTGTTTGCAGGTTTTAACATAGCCTCCATATAAGACAATACAAAGGCCACGATCCCAACATCTACTTTGGTACAAAGGCACACCATCATCCTACATCAGTCTTACTCCAGCCTGGTGTCCTCCAGATATGTTTTGGACTACACCTCCTATCATCCTAAGCAAGGAATGGCTGGCAATGATGAGAGTTGTAGTCCAACACTCCTGGAGGACACCAGTAGGCTGAGAAAGGCTGCCCTATATGATCCGAAAACCTCTTTGAAGGCCAGGTCTTTAAAACATTCGTAGCTCTAAGTCTTTTTCATGCCTCCTGCACCCTTGTTTTCCACACATTTCTCCTTCTTTCTGCTAGTCCAGACTAAAAATACAGCTGTCCTAATGGAGTACGTATTTCCTGTGTGGTGATGTGCAGTTTTGTAGCTTTCTATTAAATGAATTTATTATTTTTCTCTTTTCGTTAGTCACCCCAAGAGCTGCCCCAAGGTTGCAGGATATAAATTTAACAGCAAACAGAACTAGCTTTTCCTTACACAGTCCATGCCCGAGTGTCCTGCTACTTCCACATTTTGCATATGACAGGCTGTACTGGCTGGCAACCAGATTCGTACGTGGCCAATCCATTATTTACATAGAGGAAAAAGAACTGCCCAGTATCTCGAACCTGAGCTGTAGAAAAACAAGCCCAACGCAGAAGGCTTTCTGCAGACATACAAAAGGGAAAAAATAGAGCTGCTCCAGCAGTGGTAATGGAGATATATATTATACTCTTCCGCAAGTATTGAAGAAGGACTTTGCTGAGTGACAGAAGAGACACCAACTGAGACCAGGAATGGTTTTTGCTTACATTTTCTTTGGAGAGGTGTTCCACATAAGCAGAATGGCTCCTTTGGTTGAAGGAAATGTAAATAAATGAATAATAAAAGTAGAATAATAATAGAATAGTAGAGTTGGAAGGGGCCTATAAGGCCATCGAGTCCAACCCCCTGCTCAATGCAGGAATCCACCTTAAAGCATACCTGACAGATGGTTGTCCAGCTGCCTTTTGAATGCCTCTAGTGTGGGGGAACCCACAACCTCCCTAGGTAACTGGTTCCATTCTCATACTGCTCTAACAGTCAGGAAGTTTTTCCTGATGTCCAGCTGGAATCTGGCTTCCTGTAACTTGAGCCCATTATTCTGTGTCCTGCACTCTGGGATGATCGAGAAGAGATCCTGGCCCTCCTCTGTGTGACAACACAGAGTAGCTAAGTAGGAACTGTTCATACAGCTCCAAAAGTAAGCCTTGCTCCAGTTCGTTCTTTGCAGCATACCTGTTCTCTGCCTGTGGCGAGTTTTGGCCTCGATTGTGTAAATTGACACAAGTGTGTGTGTGTGTGTGTGTGTGTGTGTGTGTGTAATGGCTTTGCTGCAAGGAATTAGACCAGGGGCATATGCAGGCCACACAGACTTGATATGATTTGTCATTCCCTCTTTTCAGGGAACCCTGGTAATTACACCTCTCTCTCTCTCTCTCTCTGTACGCATGTGTGCATGTGTATATGTCTAACAGAGAATTATTAGAAAATGACAAGAGTCCAGGGGATTATTTGTGGAAAACCATGACACTTAAAGTGATACAACACTAATATACATTTGTAGTGTATAAATAAGACATAGGCAGGCTGTCAATCCATTTCAGTTTCATGATCTCTTCCTGTGACTGGTGGGAAAGGTAAAAGCGGCATCAGCCAAATCTGCTGTTTGTTCGTGATTACTAGAAGCCAGCATAGATTTGTCAAGAACAAATCCTGCCAGACTAATCTGATCTCATTTTTTAATCGGGTAACCTCCCTTGTGGACTGTGGGAATGCTGTGGACATAATATATCTTGATTTCAGCAAAGCTTTTGACAAAGTGTCCCATGAAATTCTGATTAGCAAACTAGCTAAAATTGGAACAATTATTAGGTGAATCCACAGTTGACTACACAATTAGACTCAAAGAGTTCTTATTGATGGTACCTTCTCAAACTTGGTGGAGGTAATGAGAGGGGTACTGCAGGGCTCAGTCCTGGGTCCAATGCTCTTCAACATTTTTATTAATGATTTGGATGAGAAGTTACAGGGAATGCTTATCAGATTTGCAGATGACAGAAAATTGGGTGGGATAACTAATAAATACCCCTTACTTTGCTTTGACTTTTATAGAGGCGTAGAATAGCATTATAGGATTCAATGCATTTAGGAAGAAAAAGGAGGGTAAATCCAGGACCCATTAGTTTTGAAAGGGATCCGGGCATGAAAAGTGTAGAAGTTAACTAGTTAGCACAAAATTAGCACAGAGACTTGCTTCATCACTATTTCTCTTAGCTTTTCAAGGAGGGAGATAATGAATATAAATATACTACCAGCCTCAAATGTTTTCATTTATGCTTTACTTGTGCAAGATCACTCAACGCAATGTAGTTTGAAAGCTTAAAATTTTTAAAGGTAGGAACGATCCAAATAAGAACAAAGACAACTATGATGCCTTCTGATTAATGCACAAATTGTCTGAATGAGGCAACAGTCCCCTTCGGTTAAAAAACAATCTGGTATTATTCACCAGTCTTGCCTTTCTGCAGAATTGCAACCTGGAACTATAAAACAATAACCAGATACAACAAATCACTCCTTTCCACATAGTTCTTAGTAAGGGTGTGTGTCTTTTGCAAGCAATTAGCCTCTGAGGATCACTTTAAATATTACAGTTTCCTACACAGAGAAAACTCAGTGTATAATTAAGGATGAAAATTGTATTTTGATTGTGATATCTTACTTGCCTCCCCCCCACACACACACAAATCATGCAAACAGCCTGAAGTCTATACACTAAACATGGCTCCTCTTCTCTTCTGTTTTGCGATATCTTCAGAAAGACCCTGCCTTGAAGCTTCTAAAACTAATGCTTGAGAAATTGTTTTCAGAAGGTGCATACTCCTGTGCCATAAGGTTTAGATCTTTGGAGGCAGATTTTCTCAAGAACCTGTTTTAAATTTTCTCAGCATGCTAAGCACATGAAACATGAGATGAGGAGCACCTGGCTGTTTCTGTCCTCACACTTTGCTTTCTAACAGATATAATCTACTACAGGGCATTCCACTTGTTCTTAGGACACACTCAGGCCCTTTGAGATGGGAGGTTCATTATCCCAAGTCTCACATTTAAAGCAGGGAAACCTTATCACTGTTTTGAAATGTTCAGATTCTTTTCCTTCCATGACATTAACACTTGGCCTGTAGAAAATATATTTTATTTGTTACATTGAAATCCCGCCCAATGGATTATGATCCTCCTCCTCTCCATTTTATCCACACAACAACCCTGTGTGGTAGGTTAGGCTGAGAGTCAGTGACAGACCCAAAATCACCCAATGAGCTTCATGTCCGAATTGGGACTAGAATCTGGGTTTCCTGAGTCTCCATCCAATACTTTAACCACTACTACACACCACATCAGCTCCAGGACCAGAAGTAGTTTCAGTCCTTTCAATTTGTTCCATGCTCCATTTACTGGGCCACTGATATTAGTAGAAGACTCTGCTCTTATTGTCCTGCTGTCTGACCTGGCTTATTTAATCAGGATATAGCTCCACTTTTCCTAACCTTGTGTCCTCCCAATGGTTTAAACAACTCCCAGGATTCCTAGCAATTGGCCATGCTGGATGGCTCTGTTGGGTGTTGACGTCCAAAACATTTGGAGGCCACTAGCTTGGATAAGATTGAGTTGGGAGATAATGGAGAGAGGTACACACACACACCCAGGTAGACCAACACATTGGCTGACAACCTGACCATAGGACTAGACAATGGAGGAGCCCTCATCCAGCCAACGGTGGGAAACTTGAGATTCTAGACTTAACAGTCTTACAAGGATCCCTCTCTTTAGATGGCAATGCATGTTACTTCATGTACTTCAAAATGTGGCAAGCTGGCCCTACTACGTTTGGAAGACTTCCTGATTATTCTGCTATGCGGGGCCCTGGACCTCTGCCCCAAAGAAAGTCCTGTACTGGCTCAGCTCAAGTTCCTGATAGACAGGCCCCCTCCCCAGGTCCAAACACACCAACGGACACTGGGCAGCCTGCCAACCAGCTCTTCTACAGCACGCCAACATCCTTTTGCCACGAACCATTTGAAACATATCTTTGAAACACAAACTGCAGCTAGTGTATCCTCAATTAAGGGTTAACATTTTGAATAGTGACTCTCACACCTTAGCAACAAAAGTAGTCAAATTGTCCTCTCCCCCCCCCCGCCCCCGTCCTTGCTAGTGAGAGTCAAGCACCCAGGCCAGAGAATCTGAGAGAACATCCAACAATACACCCCAGTATTTATGCATTTTAAAAGGGTTTATTGTCATGTTTTGTTTGGTTTTAAATGCTTCTTTTTAGCTGAAGCTTCCAAAGCAGCAAACAAAATGGAATTTGTGCATTAAAATCAAATTTAACAATGACATAGCAGATAAAAATAGCACTAAGACAACAATAAAACCAGCCATGAAAACTGAAACAGAAATGAAAGTATCCACTCAACATGGAAGAGAATAAAAATGTCTGTCTTGGGTGCCAGAAGACAGCAGAGGCAGTGCCACCTGAATGTCCCTGAGGAGCATTCTGCACTACCATTGATGAAGCCTGTCTCTGATTTGGGGCATTCCCCCTTCCCTCTGAGGCACCCCATTCCCACGTTATCTAGGAAGGCCTCCAATTCTCCAGAGACACTTTTGGGGAACTGCATGCAGCTATGGGAAGGAGGGGAGGCAGGAAGCTTTCTTTCCATGACCTTCCTTAAATTAGCTTATCTTAGGATCCAAGACTCATGTATAAAAAACCACACTTATTAGTAAAAAGAGGAAGTAACTTGTGACTTACCCTCCAGATGTCTTTGACCATAACTCCCATCATCCCCAGCCAGCATGGTTGGTAGTTCAAAACAGCTGGAGGGCAAAAGGTTAGGGAAGGCTGCTTTACATGGAAAGGTCATTATTGTCACAATGTGACAATATGCGTGCCAGGTTTTATGGAACGGACACATATCCTAGCAAGTAGTGGATGTATTCACTATAGCATTCTCAGAGCAGGTTCAAACACTTTGACATGTGGGAAAACCAATTTCTCCTGCAACAAAGTACCATCAGGAAAGAGCAGTCTGAGGGGGCAACCTAACAGTAAAGAAGATGCTTGAATTTATGTCTTGAGAACCAACCCCTATGTTTTTCTGGGTGGGAAAGAATCTCCTCTTTGCTTTTCTGTTCTGCAAAACAGCTGGAAAAAATAACCACTATCAAATTTACCATATAGTTTTTGCACTGGATGATCAAATCAGTAAACTATTCCCAAGCTATCCACTCATTATTAGAGGAGGACAGTAAACGGGAGAAAGACTCCTAGGAAGGAAGAAATCCTCCTGAGCTTGCAATTCATGCATAATATGGGATTGCCTTGCACTGCAAGAGGTACGTGTGGAACTGGGGTGGGGGGTGGGGAGGGTGGGAAGAGCTATTTTGACACACATCAGTATCACTGACCAGGCTTATGTAAAGATTTTACTCTTCGCTAGCGATAGGGACGAACATTGGCAGCAGCTCATCCAGCTGAAGGAAGTTCTCAGGTTGCCTCTCTGGGAATGCTGAGATACTTCATGTACATCTGAAACCGCCAAGTGTCGAGGGAAACTATATTTGGTTAGTAGTTTGGCAGGGAGAGTGCTCCATCCTGTTTTGCTACGTTTGGGTCTTGGTGAATTTGCCAGGAACTGGACGGGGGAGCATGGGCCCCTTAGTTCTCCTGGACCTCTTTGTAGCTTTTAATACCACTTGTCAAGGCTAGGCCTTGGGGTTTCTGTTTTGCAGTGCTTTCAGTCTCTTTGGTTGGGCTGGATCCAGAAGGTGGTGTCAGGGGATTACTGTTTGACTCCAGGCTATTGGATTATGATGTCTCACAGGCTTCTATCTTGTCCCACATATTTATATGGAATGGCTGGGAGAAGTCATTCGGAACGCTGGAGTAAGGGATCACCAATATGTTGATATCACCTCACGCTCTTTCTCACCTCACAGAAGCAATTGTAACCATTGAACATTTCATGGGTTCAGTAACATGCTGGATGAGGGTGACCAAGCTGACAAGGTGAAGGGGTTGTTGGTCAGTAGAAAGCCTGACTCCGGGATCAGGATCCAACATGTTCAGGAAGGGACTGCGCTCCCCCTATAGGATCAGGTTCGTAGCTTGAGAGTGCTCCTTGATCTTATACTGTCCCTGGATCTTCAGGAAGTAGCAGTGGCAAGGAGTGTGGTTGCACAATTACACTTGGTGCACTATCTGCAACCCTTCCCGAATTTGTCTGAGTTGGCAAGTTATCCAGGGCTTGGTAGCTACTCACTTAAGACTATTTTGTAATGCTACAATTGGTACAAAATGTGGCAGCTAAGATGCTAACTGAGAAGGGGGAAGGAGGTACTTGTGCATGCTTAGCAGCTGCGCTGGCCGTGTGTGTGTGTGTGTGTGTGTGTGTGTGTGTGTGTGTGTGTGTGTGTGTGTGTGACTTCTGTGGCCAATGCCTGCCGCTGCACCGAAACCCACTGCACTCTCCTTGCCAGCTCCGCTGTATCAGCATCAGCAAGGAGAACGTGAGGGATTTGTGGCAGGGAGCCTGCAGCTAGGCTTGCTAACACAAGCCAAACCAGGGGCTTGGGGGAAATCCGTCAAGCTCCAAGGGAGCTGGGCTTCCCTAGTAGCCAATTGCTTTCTGGGCTCAATTCAAGTGTTGGTTTTAACCTTTAAAGCCCTCAACTGCTGAGGGGCTAGCTGTCTATCTAACGGACCACTTGTTTCTTTAGGAGACTGCCCTGGTATTAAGACCTGCAGGAGAGGCCCTTTTGAAGAAACCATTGCCTGCAGGTAATGGGCATGCATTGAAACGGCTTTCTCCTCTGTTGCCTTCCTGTTTGAATGTGCTCCCTCAATAACTACAATTAGCCTCCACTCTCTTGGCTTTTATAAAGGGTGTGAAGACATTTTTTTTTTTAATCTAGCTGTTTAAATGTGGTTGTTGTTTTATGGCTTGAATGTCCTTTTCATTGTTTTGAACTGTTGTTCGCTGCCTTGGTGGCTTTTTACACTGTTTTATTGTTTTAAATAGTTGTTCATTGCTTTGATGGCTTTTCAGTAAATAAGATGGTGTATAAACATTCATAAATAAAATCATTAATAAAATAAAGACAAAATATTCCCCACAGGGTCATATTTATTTCTGCTAAATATCTGTACTCACATGCATAACTCTCAGGCTACATGGCTCCCACTCCAAATATCCCACAGAAATGAATCTATTCCAATAATGCATGAAAGATATTTCTAGGTTCATACATAGCTGAACTTCTGAAAGCTGCCCCTCTCTGCTCCTACAGCAGATCCTTCTTTTCAGAGGTTGTTTATGAATTACAAGAGTCCCCCCTCCCCGACACCTCCCTTGTTCCACTTCCTCCTCTCTCTCCCCACCTCCTCCAAAGCAGTGTGTGGTTCCAGATGAGGCTATTATGATGCCATCAACCTACCTCATTCATGGAAGTTCACTGAAATGTGTGTGTTTCCAGATGTCGTCATCTTGTACTCATAACCTCCCCATGTTTTCCCACAGCCTCTTCCATTTTTTTCCCCTTAATGCAGAAAAACCATTAAGGAAAGAAGATGGAACGGGGGCACAACACATTCTGGTTGCTAGCACTAAGAGCCCTCTGTCTAGCAGCACCCTGTGGTTATAAGATTAATCAGAATCTACCTTCTCCAATGGGAGTGTTTAAAGTTCTATCTCCTCTTTTACGTGCCTAATGTTATGTCATTAGCAGGGAAGGGGATTCTGACTATGGGATGTTCCTATACTGCCACATACCCTGGTCTGCCTGTTTCACCCTCTTTACACTAGGCAGTGGTGTTACCATTAAGGGTATTACTGTGCTACTTTAATTTGTTTCTGTTGCTGTAGCATTGTGCTCTGCTGATTCAAGGGGGTTTATCCTGTTCAGTGGGAAAACAAATTCACTTACAAACAAAACGAACACTCAAAACTATTTTCTGAGGTGCGTAAAGCAATTAAGAAGGTTCTGAAACAAAGACACAGGCTTCAGTTCTGTGAATTCACCCTATTCTCACTGCAGATCTATTTTCACAGAGTTCCCATCACACAGTTGCTTGACTTCAACTTTTTATTCTTATTACAAACGTATATCATTTTTATTAAAAAAATTCACACTGAAACAATTCAATTTAATTACAACAAAAATAAAAAATAGATGCAATGAATGAAAGCATAATTTTTAACAGTCTTTCAAAAGCAACGTAAGGACATATTAAAAAGAAGTAAATGCTTTATGAGGGCAAAGCCTGTCAAGTTCAGCTTATTGCAACTGCCCAACACAGGAGGCGGGCATTTTTAACCAGCTATTCAGCAAAGCTGCTTCTCCCCTACAGGCCAGGAGAAGAGGCAAGCTGGATGGTAGCAAGAACTGAACCTCCATTAAAGATATCTCTGCCCACCTTACATGTGCACTACTTAAGCTATTTTGTAATTGAGAAGGATATTGGGCGGTTGCTAGATTTCAGCAAGATAGCCAAGATAGCCAAGAGCAATGATTAGTGACAGCAAGTATGGAAGAATGACGCTGACCTCCAAAGATTAAGGTTAGGGGCAGGAAGAGGCTTGGGTGTGTCTTCAATGGGCTGGAGATGCACTTAAATGGGAAGTCACAGACCCACATACATAGTCAACTTAAATGTCATTATCCCAGAATCCCATGAAATCCAAACGGGAGAGCACAAATCTAGATTTTGAGCTTTCTTTCCTTTTTTAAAATAATAATAATCGCAAACTTCAGCAGCCACCAGAGACTACATTGCTACACATGGGCCATTATTGGTGAGCATAAGACAGGACAGAGAACTATATAATAAAAAGACAACATGAATAGAAGATGAATGTGTGAAATTATATATAAAAAGAAAATGAAGGGAGGCACACTTCAACAAATAGTTTACATGAGGAAATACAAACTAAAACAATTTAAAACTACATTACAGATATAAAACCTTATTTAAACTGCTGTTAAGAAGGGACATCTTCAGTCCACATTGTGTAATACTTTTTAATGTCTACACAAGACAGTTTTTTTTAAAAAAAAAATTAAATAGTATTAATTTACTACTAAATATTTAGGAGATAACAGTGCATTAAGGACTTTTCCCCCATAAAGCAACACACATCATTCTGGTGTGGCAAAACATAGAGATTACACATGGCCTTATGTACAATACGTTTATTTATTTTTTCTTAACACAGTTATCTTTGCTTAAAGTTGCTTAAGTACCATCACTGAAGATTATGAAGGGGAACTAAGCTTATCATGTTTATATAAAATATTATACATAATCAAATACTTCAAGCTTCCTCCTCCCCAACCTCAGGATGTCCTAACCTTCCCACCCCGCGAGATACAGTGTCACAGATACAGTGCAGGACTTGCAGCTTCACAAGGTTCTTCCTTCATTATGCAGTCTATGTTACAATTTATTTCATCACTTCTTTGCTAATCCCATTTCCTTGCTCTTTTTCTTTGAAAACCAGAAGAGAAATATTGTAGAATGAGGCTTGAGCTGCTACTGCCTCCTGAAGTAGCAAAAACCACCGTTAACTACTCAATGTCCACTTCAAGAGCCAATGTGATAGAAAAGAGAAATGACAGATGTCAAAACTGCACATACAAGTAAGAATTAGTTAACCAATGACAATGTCTGTGTCCTGGGTTTCTATGACATACAATATATGATTTATCTTACATTACATTTTGATTCATGAAATTTCCCCTGAAATAAATCTAGCTCACCTTGGTTCACTTTAGCCCTGCAATACATGAAACACTCATCTTATTATACACAAACAGTTCCCCATAATAGGCTATGTATGCTCAAAAGCCAAGATACAAATAGAGAATGAGTGCAGTAAACATTTCAAAAGTGTAAACGGATACTTTCATCTATTCCCCTGTCAATGCTTATTTGGAAGGCCATGAAGTATTTAGCACAGCTACATTTGTTTGCACAGACACTGCAGGGAAATGGGGTATAGCAAGCAATTAATGTCCAGCAAATATGCAAATATCAATTTGTCAGTACAGACAACAATCATGGCCATCATTCTAGGGGACTGGAAGCTCATGGAGATAAAGCACATTCAACACAGGTTGCTACACTGCATGCACTGAGGAATCTACACTTGGACAGTTTGCCACAGGTGCTAGATTGAAATCAATAGTAGGATGGAGGATGGAGCAACAGAGTGAGAAAAGAAAAATGAGCAGTTCATAAGCAAGTCAAAATAAAGTTAAATAATGTTCTACGTTGCTGACTAAATATGAGCTCTGATGCAAAAAGACTACAAATGAAACTGAGAACATAGATGTGGGAGAACATTTTCATTGAACGCAGTTACAAAAGAAACGTTTGTCCTATCCAACAACTCAGACAGACGATAAATGAAGTATTACAAAGTGTAAAGCTGGAGGGAATACCATTTTTTGTCTTTTCTTTTCTCCACCTGTTCTATGATGAATTAATGTCTGGCTCTCTCCAGAAAGCCACTTGGCATGAACAGCAAATGGAACAATGCCTGTAAGTAATGGTACGATGAAACCTACACTTTAGGGCACAATCCTATCCAGATGCCCGCCAGCCTCCGAATTCAGAGGCTAACATCTTGTGCAGAGCAGGGGGAGTGTGGAGGCGATCTTCACCTCTATGCTTTCCCCGCTGTGCATTTTTGTTAGACAGGCGTTTTTGCCTGTTTTAGCTAGGGCTTTGCGGAAGGGGAGGGAAGGAAGCTGGAGATAGCCCACATCCCCACTTCCCCAATCCCCTCCCCTCCCTGCTCACAGAACCGCTCCCTTTCTCTCCTCTCCAAGCTTGCTTTTGCACATTTGGAGAGCCAGCAGACACGGTTCTCTCTGCACTGACGGAGAGGGGATGGGGAGCTTGAACTCCTGGGTCTCTCCTCAGATCCAGGAATCTGAATTATCCTATGTCCTCTAGACACTGTCTAGGAGCCGTAGGATTGCTCTCAGTTGCTCTTTCAAAGTTGACTTGGAACAAACACAATCCTGGGATAGGCTACTTTTATTACTCTTAGGATTAAATAAAGTTTGCCCTCCAAGCAAACTGACTACCACCTTGTTAGTTTTTATTATAGTCTTAGTGCAAAACACTTCGTGACATTTGTCTGCAAGACTGGTATCAATTCAATACAGAACACAATGAGGCATACAGTGTAAATGCCCATAAATGCATATATAAATAACAAGCTCCTTCCTGTACCTCTTTCTTAAAGTAATTGTTCTTAAAATACCGGGTACTGCTTTTAGATCCTAAAGTATATGACTTCTTAATTTTAGTGCAATAAGGTTAGGGCTGTGTGTGCTTAAAAAATTCTGCACCATAATAACCCAATTTCCACACAAAGGAAAGCTGACTTCCACAAGCTGTATAAACAATGCAAACTAACATACTAGCATATATGTTGGATAATGAAATCTGCTTTTGCTAGTCAATGGGAAGGGAAGCAACTTACTGGGCACTGAAGCTTTGCCCGCCTGGAGATCTTATTCAGCTGCATTTCTCCTACATTCTAAGGATAATGTAAGTCCCATTCATTTAAATGTATCTGCTCTAAGTAACACTTCTGTTGGATTCTACCCTAAAATGTTGCTAAGGATTGTTCACATACTTTTAAGCCGATCTTCATACTCAGAAAGCCAGGCAATCTGCTTCGGAAAAAAGAGAGAAAAGTTCAGATTCTCAAGATGCTGAATTCTGTGCTGAACTGCAGGATATATACAGCCATGAATAAAGCATTCCAGCCATGTTTCTGGGGCTGTTAAAGTGTGTGTGGGGGGGAGCTGCCTCAAAGTTTATATTGCCTCTGATCACAGGTAATGATTCTCCAGTACACATGCTCTGCTCGTGAGTTCTGACATTTCCTCCGCTGGTGCCTCTTCAGTTCACCAACTTTCCTTCAGCACAATCACTGTGTATGTGACCTTGAGGAAACACATTTCAGTACAGCATAGCCCACCTAGTGCAACCAATTAAAATTCATCACAACAGTGGCAGGACAACAACAGAATATGCATTTTACACATGAGACAGCTAAACGTCTTCAAAACATCGTTCAACAAATTCTTTTTCAATGTTTGATCTGGTTCAACTAGATGATGACGGAATAATAAGAATAAGAATAATAACGGCTTGTCAATGTTTGTGATTGTGTTTTGCAAGTAGCCAGTGGCTAATGCCGTAACAAAACTGTTAGTCTCGTAAGGTGCGACAGCACTTTTTGACTTTTTTTGCTGCAAGTTTCAGAACCAAAATTTAACAAAGGAAGGCTGCAAAGAGTAGACTACATATATAGTAAAGAGCACAATGCCCTGTCCCTCCCCGACCCCTAAAAGTAGTAGCAGTCTCCTTATTTACTTTTACTGCTGTTGATGCTGAACTCCTAGAGCAGAGGTCCAAGACATAGATAACCACTAGAGAAGACACCATAGCATTCTCTTGTTCTACTGGAGACACAAAAGTATTTGCCTTCCACTTTGCTGCCATGCCTTAATTTAAAGCAAAGCTTAAGTCAACTCACTTGGAAGATAATGACAAATTATCTATGTGATTCTCATCTCAATGATAAAACAAACATTCATAATCTTCTGTTTGGTGTTCAGTCCAAACATGTAACATGTAATAGCTGCTGCAAAGAATTGGGTTGTATATTTTTCTTTTCTTTTCTTCTTCTTTTTTGTTAAAGACCTCATTTGAAAACTAGACTAATAAAAAGAGAATAATAAAATACTCTGGAACAGTAAAATCTGCTGTTCTTGACATCCATGAGCAAAACAGTAATATCCTGTGAAAATAACATAGTGCTTTTAAAAGGTGCATTATACCTGTATAGCTAAACGGGTTTGCCTAGTAAAAAATTAACTATATACAAGCTTGAAAAGTCTGGGAATTCAAGATTTCAAAACTTTTAAAATCCTGGTAAAGGGATTTGGAAAAGGTAAGATTTATGGCAATTACTACAACACAAGAAAGGTGCACCAGGAATCCTTCAAAAATTCCATAGGTTAAAGAAGTTTAAGTGCTGGGTTCAGATCAGACGGTTTCATTCGAGTAACCACAATGGAACGCATGCGAAAGCAAGCTGAGGGGAAACTTCACAAGAATCTCCTTTATGGCAAAAAAGAAAAGAAAAAAAAGGTAAGAATTGTCTCTTGTCTGAAAACAATTAGTAAATAAATGTTTTCCTTTTATAATCGTTATGTTAAAATCTGCATCACATTTTGCATTTTTGGTTCTTCTCATGGTTATGAACTTCATATTGCTGGAGTCCATTGTCTGTTAGTTCACTCCTTTCTAACACCGTCTATGAGGTTTCTTCAGTACCGGTGAGACTGGTGGGACTGATGGTACTGAGAGCTCTGCTGAGATGATGTAGAATAGCCCATTGTACTCTGGGACTGAGAAGATCCCTGAATGTTGCTTTGGTAACTCAGGCGTGAACTGGAGTGCTATAAGAAAAAGAAAACAAGGAAGTAAATGTTTTGGGAGGAAGGAATTGTCCGCAAAGCTTTTGAAAATGTTAATGCTGCAGAGCCCGTTCTTACTCTCCGACAGATTTTCTATCGGAGAGTAGAGAAATGAGACAGCAATGTTTTGCTTTGCTTAAAGAACTCTGGGCTATTGCTACCAGAAAAACTATAGGGCTGGATCCAGAAAAGTGCAATCAGAACTCTGCCTGTGCAACAGGGCTTTCTGCCTCCCCATTTCTGCTCCTTGTGCGCCTCTGATTTAGAAATATGATAGGGTTATGTCTTATCAAGTACTGATTGATAAAATGCAGGTATTTTATTAATACTTATTTGTTTAAATCTGAAAAATGGTTATGTTGTATTCAAATTTGGAAAAGCTTCTATTATTTAATAGTACTTAAGGTGCAATACATTCACTATATAAAGAAATAATGGAGCAATCATCACTGACATCTCATTTATATTCAAGCAAATGGGGAAATATCTTAATAGTAGCATCTCAAGAAATATAGGGATTTGGAACTGGTCTAGTATATCTTCAGAATTGATGGCAAAGTGGAATTGGAATAAAATTATGGCACACTGGTATTTGTCTCCATGTATTACAAAACGTCTATAAACTGGACTGTGCAAATAGTTTGAGATATAATAAAAGACCCTAAGATTTTAAGCATAATAGAGGTATTGTAAAATGTTCTGTCAATGTTGAATGTAACTAGAGTTTTAGGGTCTTGCAGCCTGATGCCAGGACTTGCTGTACTGGCAGCTCAGCCATAACATTTCAAGAACATCAAAAAGTATTGCATTCATTTAATGAAAAGACTATTTTCTGTGATGGCTAATATATGCTACCAGTTTTGCATAATGAAACTATCATATGACTGTTGCTGCAACGATTATGGCCAGATAAAAGTCATGCGGATCAGCTGTTTGCTAGAGATGATTCACATATCCCTATGTGAATATGCATTGAACTGGGTCATATGAGTGTATTGTACCATGTACCCAAGCTGGAGATCACCCTCCGCCTGGGATGACCTGGCTGAATTCCTTGCATTTAGTCTGGGAGTTTCAATAGCAGGTTGCTACCACTATGATACTCTGTCAGGCATACATTGAAATTTCCCAAGCAATGCTTTTATCAGCAAGAAATGAGCAGGAAAGTGGGAAAACCCTCACCTCCTTAATTTCTGTTTCAGGACTGTGACAAACTGGGGTGTCTGTACCTCCAACCCTGCAAGGTAGGACAGGATGCATATCTTTTGTCTATATTCCTCAGAGGTGGCACCATCACTACTCATGTATATTTTAATGCCCCTTATCCTGCCTATGTGAGGCATTTCTATATGGAGAAGGACAGCCCCCGTTTCAGAACTTCCTTTAATCTCCTTAACCACCAGGTCAGCGTGTTTGCCGAGCACTCCAACGCACGAGTGAGGACAACCTTCAGACTAGGCCTCAGAATCAGATCAACTCAGTTTTCGATATATTTATTAAAAAACCAAGCAGAAAAATTCAGTTTCTAAGAGAAAACCAAACATCAAACTTGCTCACTATGCTTTACTTATCACCATCCTAAGAGTAAGTCACCAAAGCAGCTTATAGGTGGTGGTGGGGATAGAATAGAATAGTATAGAATATTTATTTCTTACCCGCCTCTCCTTCTGGGTCGAGAGGGGGAACAACATTAAATACAAAATCACCATTAAATGCATAAAACTGATTAAAAACATATAAAAGTGATACAATATCAAAATAATTGGACATGTTAAAAAATAACCGGATAGGCTTGCTGGAAGAGATCAGTCTTTATGACTTTCTTAAACTCGGCAAGACTATTAAGTTGACGAATCTCTCCCGTCAGGCCATTCCAGTCTGGGGGTGGCAGAAAAAAAGGTCCTCTTGGTAAGTTGACAGCCTAGTATTGACTGACTAAAGTAAGTTCTCCCCAGAGGCATGTTGTACGAGGGAAGGCAATCCCGCCGGTATCCTGGAACTAAACCATGTAGGGCTTTAAAGGTAATAACCAACACTTTACACTTTGCCCAGAAACTAATTGGCAGCCAGTGGAGTGATTTTAAAGTTGGTGTAATATGGTCACCCCTAGGTGACCAACCTGGCTGCCATATTTTGAACTAGTTGAAGTTTCTGGACTAGGTACAAAGGTAGCCCTATGTACAGAGCATTGCAGAAGTCGAGCCTCGAAGTTACCAGCACGTGCACTACCGTCTTTAGGTCTTCCAACTCTAGGAAGGGGCGCAGCTGGCGTATCAGCCAAAGCTGATAGTAGGCACTTCTGGCTGTCGCATCTATCTAGGTTGTCATTTGGAGTGACAGTTCCAGGAACACCCCCAAGTTGCGAACGCCCACCTGGGATTCCAGAGCATAGAAGAGTCTTTTGTCAACCACCCAAAGACAAAGAAAAGATTTCACAATATAGGTATTTCTGGTCAGCTCTCAGAAAAGGAAATTCAAACTGGCCAATCAATAACCTGAAAGAACAGGATGATACATCCTGCAGATAATTTCTCAGGTACCTGAGCCAGCCTTGAAGGACTATACAAATGCAGACAAATGGAATCTTTCGCCACCGGACCATGCCTTGCATTGTTCAAAGGTAATTCCAGGAGGGCAGGGGTTGGGTCTGAATTCATTACAAGAACATAAGCGTAGGTTTTTCCTGTTGCTGATTTTTTTTAAAAAAATTGAAATGATTGTATTTCAAGTAGATGGTACATCTAAATATAACTGCAACCACCTTGTAAACCACCTTGAGAAGGCAGTATCAAAATATTTCCCCCCAAAAAGAACTAAATAATAGGAGCAAGGCCAATAAAAAGCATGGTGGAGTTATTTGTGTTTGTGGTACAATACTTGAATGGCTGCTTTGCGGTAGATGAAAAATGTACCACATGCGAAGGAGTGACAAATGGTCTCTCTCTTTTTTCCTAATCAGCCATTCATTAAAAAAAAGGTAAAACAGTTATGTAAATTGATGAGTTGGGAAAGAATGCTTTTATAATAAAGATCACCTCACTGTAGCAGTTCTTAAGTCACTTCCTCTTGGTCCCTGAAAAGAAACAAAGGGTGTAGACATAAAAGGAACAAAACGTGTACCTGATAATCTGAAGGCATAACAGGCCCGCCTGAATTAGTGCCTGAAGGCCCAATGCGTGGTTTCTTATTTGGAGGCACCTGGTTGAGGCTGGAGTCCTGGCTATGCTGGAGACCTGCCCCAGTACCGCCACCTCCTGCACCACCCCCTGCAGTTCCATTTGTCTGGGTACTGTTTTGTTGCTGCTGCTGCTGAGGTGCTGTTTGCTGCTGCTGAGGTGCTGTTTGCTGCTGATGTTGGTTCTGCTGCTGTTGATTCTAGGAAATTGAACGGGGAGAAAAACTAGAGTTTGGATGGCCATTTGGTCTAATCATTTCTTCAGCTTTACTCCCAAACAATTTCACACAAGAATATTGGTGATAAATACTGTTTCTAGAGAGCCAGTGTGGAAGCTAGAGTGTTAGGACTTGGGAGACCCGGGTTCAAGTCTGCACTCTGTCATGAAGCTCAGTGGGTTGTTGAGAGGATAAACCAGGAGTGGTGGGGGAGGTGGGAATGAACTACACATATTGCCCTGAGTGCCTTGGAGGAAATGCAAGATATACAAGTGAGCCATACATAAAGAAATCCTGGGTAACCACTTGTTCAAACTAAAACATACTATAGAAAATGTCAGGCTATGACGGAAACCATTGAAAAAAAATGTGAAAAATGAAAAGTGGTGGTTCTGACAGAGTGATAGTGAATATGACATTATATTTTAATAATATATAAATATATAGCTAAAGATCAAAGGCACTTCCTAAACATGAAATTTTCACAACTTCAGTAGAAAACAAACTAATGCCATGTTGTTTCCCTCTTCAGATTCAAATTAATATTTCTAGAGATAGCTCTTGCTTTCAAAACCTTCAAGCTTTTGTTGCACCTCATTTAGAGTTTCATAAGGCTTCATCAAAATTGGCACAGTGATAGCTCTTAAGGAGAGCTTTCAGCATGCCAAGGTTGAATCAGATTGGTTCATGCCTTGATTTTTTTAGGATTTTTAAATCCCCCCCCTTAAAGCATTGTCCTCATAGTCCACCAATAAACTGAGAGTTAGACTTACTTCTGAGTAAACAGAAGACCTCAGAAGTAAGTGTAGGGTTGCAGAGCACTTCTTTCCAGTTTGCTGTTTTAGACTTTAAAAGCTTAAAAGTCAGTTTTATATGTGATTACTCAGAAGTAAGTCTCTCTCTGTTAATGGAGTTTACTCAAAAGTAAGCATGCATCTGATTTTAGTATGACTTGGATGTAAATGCATTTATTTATTTATTTATTACATTTCTATACCGCCCAATAGCCGGACTCTCTGGGCATTTTCCCATTGAAATAAATGGGATTTATTCTTGAGTAACAGAACCAGCAGATCTGTAGTTTATGAACTTGGAGATGCACAGCTTTGCATGATCAAAGAAAAGGAAAAGTGATCCTTCGTACTGGTGGACTATGAGGAAAAGGCTTTAAGAGGGGGAAATTAAAAAAAAAACTCCTAAAAAGTCAAGGGATGAACTGATCTAATTCAAACTTGGCATGCTGAAAGCGCTACTTAAGAGCTATCACTGTGCCAAGTTTGAGCTCTTTATCTTTAAAAATTAAGCAGATATAAGCATTTTGGTTACCTTGGAGCAAATGAGGGGACCTAACTACCTTTACAAAAGAAATTAGTTAGAATGGTTGTTCATCTGCCCACCATTTGAAATGAGCAAAACAAACCTTCACTCCCCCCCCCATAAACCTTTCCCAAATTGAAACTGGAGAATTCACAAAAAAAAGTATACTTCCTACAAAAAAGACAAAACTTCCATTCCTGAGTATGCTAAAGCTATCAAATATTAAAAGCCAAGGGGCAGCAACAGTCTCGGCCCATGCGCTCCCTCCTGTTTCCTACCCTCCCTTCCTTGGAGTTTGTTTTAATATGATTTTAGGGGAAAGTATAGTGTGTTGTTTTACCATAACAGTTTCAGGCTGCTGTACTATTGTGTTTTGTGGAAATAAAGAAATATTTTTTAAAAATAAAAAACTGACTGCAGGGGAAAGAAGAATGTAGGGAGATTTCACTGGCATAGTAGCGCTCCAGGTGAAAAGACACAGGAGCTGAAGGAGTGCAACAATGCACAGATGTGAAAATGCCCAGCACTCGACTTACTAAAGAAACGGAGGGGAAACTGCGGATGAAAACTGGATAAAAAAATTAGGTGTAATGGAGTCCATTAGCTCCTTTTTTATTATCTGGGGACCCTGGAGGAGCTTCTAAACATTGTGAGCCAAAGTAAGTTTTAAAATTCTGATCTTGAATCAGGCATCCACTGCATTTCCCAAGATCTAGAATTCCAAGAGGTAAAAACATTTCTCTGAACCTGTTTTCTCCAAACATGTTTTATAAAACTGTTATGTTCCCCTTTAGTAATCTTTTTTTAAAAGTGAAAAGACCTAAAGTGCTCAGTTTTTCCTCAAAGGAACGTCTTTCATGCCCTTCATCATTTTAGTTGCCTTTTTAAAAAATCAACAACAACCCTTTTCAGCTCTATGTTTTGTTTTGTTTTTTTGTGATAGTGTAAACCAGAACTGTACACAACATTCTAAATTTGGAGACATTGTAGATTGAAAATGGTATTATAATTTCTTTTCTTCCACTGCCAACAGAAAAGAGCTAAAATATTGTTTTTTGTTCTTGATAGTCAAAGTAGAAATGGTATTTGAAGACTGAAATCCATCCTGTCCTCTCACTGGTCAATTGACAGTTCTGGAGGAGTTCATTGAAACTAGTTCATTGAAACCGCTTAGGTTTTCAGGATGTAATTTTTTCTTAAATTAAATATTTATATTTGAATTCATGTGTAACATTAATATGTATGAAATTTATCTGAACCAGTTCAACACATTTCAGCACTGTCTTCTTCACAGGCAATCCCTTAAATTCTCATTCTCTAACCAACTACTTTTCAGAATTCCAATTCGCTTTGGAGATATATTCACCAGAATTCTCTATTTGGTATCAGTTTGAGGTTTGCCTCTCTGACATTTTTTTATCCTATATTAAAATATATTTATTTATTTATTTATTTATTTATTACATTTTTATACCGCCCAATAGCCGAAGCTCTCTGGGCGGTTCACAAAAATTAAAACCACAGTAAAACACCCAACAGTTTAAAACACAATTACGAAATACAGTATAAAAAGCGCAACCATATGTGCCATTAAAAACATTTTTATTGTTTATGTGACATTTTGGTAGAATATATCAAATATTGGTAGTGGTCAGAAGAGACTCACTGTCAAATTCTTGTTCAAATCCCAGACAAATTACCTTTCTCTCACTGTGTAGCCTATTTTACACTCTCAGCGACAGAGCACATACTTTGCAGGGAGAAGGTTCCAGGTTCAATTCCTGGCGTCTCCTGAAAGGCTGGAAAAAAATTCTGTCTGAAATCCTGGACACAAATGAACACCAGTTTAAGATCTCCCCTCTCCTTCCTCATCTGGCTATGGACCAATCACAGCCATTGCCATCCATATTGGTCCAGATATATAGTTCAATAGGGAGAGAATAATAGAGAGTAGGCAAAGCAAGCAGTTACAAAGAGCAGGCATGAAAGCACCTCTGGGATGGCTCCAGAAAGACCATGGCACAGAGAGTGGTGCCAGACTGGGATACAGGTTTTCCAAGCATGTTTAAGGGAGAGAAAGTGCTTTTGAGGGGAGCTGCCAAAGAGAATAAAGGGGCAGAGGGAATTTTGAACCATGATGGAGAGAGTGCAGCCTAGCAACAGGTTCTTAAGAGTCAAACCAACTCATGCCTCTCCCATGCTTTGTAACACTTGATTCTAATGTTTGTAGACTTTCACTAGCTCTGCTTATTATAAAGTAAGTGTGATTAACAATGAGGTAGAGTAATGATTAAACAACCATTTTTAATACATGGCTTTGGTGTAAACATTCCTTTTTCTGTGTCTCTCAGAAGAATAAAAGGACTTCATTATAAACTGAAGGACAGCCAACACAAAGCAAAAGGGATATCTACCGTAATGCTACAAACTCTGTTATCACTGCCAAGAGTTACAATTAAAGCCATGTTTGCACTTTTATTGCAAAAGATGACATGACATTCAGGAATGACACTCTTCAGTGGGCCAAGCCAGACAGGACTACAGTTTGCAATTGTGCATTAGATTTACGGCCCAAAGAATGTGCTACTGGCAAGGGATCACAGTTCAAAGCAGCTGACTGAAATGTAACTGACTGAAATGTAGATGGATGAAAACCAGAGAAAAAGGGATGTTGGTTTATTTGCTTTTGTTAAGACCTGAAATTCCCTAAAGACCATTACAGAAAAAGACATTTGAAGCTAGAGTTTAGGGTTCAAAAACGTATTTGAAATCGTTTAGATATGAAAAGGAAAGTGTTAATTTTTAAAGTTTTCACCATTACATGTAAAAAAAATACTATGGGACAACTTTCAAATACATGCCCTCATATTCTATGCTCAGTTCAAAACATACCATTACCTTAAACTGCCTTAAAACCATTTCTATAGCAGCTCAGGCACAGAGCAAGTCAGGTGCCTTAAAGCCAGGCATCTACAATTTCTGGCTGATCTTGCTAGCCAAGCCAAAAATTATGATAGCCAGCTTCTGTTCAGTCCCTTCCTGCCATCCTTTCCAGATTAAAAGGTAGAGTGGGGAAGCCTGCTGGCTTAGCAGCTGCTGAGTAAACCTGCCCTAAAGTGCTTCGATCCAGCAGCTGGCAAGGCAGCCTCTTGCTGGAATGGTAAGTGGGGAGCGTGTCTCTTCTGGGTGGGGCTGCTCTGGGCACATCTGCCTGCCCACCTCTGAAGCTTCATGAGGGGAGAAAGGCTGGTTGCTCATCAGAGGGCAGTGGCACAGCTGTCCTGGTGAGTGTGGCGACTGAAAGCCATGGACAACCAGAAGTTTTGCTTAATTAGTATACTGGTGAAAGGAAAAATGTCGAAGTTTTGAGTTGCAAGTGCATAAGAGAACTAGAAAATGGACACATGGACAGTGTGCTGTGTAAAGTTGTTGGTCAAATGAATGACAGCAACAGTAACTGAACTGATAGCAAGGAAGATATGAAGTAGTAAGTGGTGCAGAGAAGAATAAGGAACATTTACTAGGATTTTAGCTGTGGATGTTTTGTATTTCAAAGGTTTATGTTGCAAACCTCACCAAGTTGCCTTTTTATATACAGTCTAGCAATCTATAAATTGATTAAATAACAGGTAAATAATAACATATTTCATGACATGTAATGTCATCCTCACCAACATTGACTTAGCTCTCTGCCAACAACTTCATAAACTCCAAATTCTGATCTATGATGATTAGACTCTCTCATCTAGCCTAGTATTGACTCTCAATATTTTAACACTTAATTTTAACCTAAATTTAAATCTTACTGTTTTAACTCTGTATTTTAATCTTATATCAATTTTGCTGTGTGGTTTTATCCTGGTTGTGCTTTTTATACCGTATTTTGTAATTGTGCTTTTAACCTGTTGGTTGTTTTATTGTGATTTTAATTTTTGTGAACCCCCCAGAGAGCTTCGGCTATTGGGCGGTATAAAAATTTAATAAATAAATAAATAAATAAATAAATAAATAAATAATACTTTGACTGGCAGCAGCTGTCTAGGATCTCAGGCCGGCACTTCCTCCATCACTTGCTACCTGATCCTTTTTAACAGGAGATGCAACAGATTGAACCTGGGGTCCTTCTCAATGCAAGACATGTGCTCTCCCACTGAGCAGTGCCCCCTCCCCATATCCTCCCTCTTATTCTCTTTCTCCCCCACCCCCAATTCTGTATCATTTAGATTTACCTATCCTTTTCTACAGGGATTCTTCCAAATTTATCCTTACCTCTTTCAAACTCTTTTTTAAGCACACAGACAATGGGATTGTTCAAACATGCTAATCCACACTCAGTAGTTCAGTATGGGTTGTTGTTGAACCATGGGTTGTTTTTTGAACTGGGGGTTAGTGTGTTGTATGAACCCAGGTAGGGTGTATTATCAACCGTGTAGTATGGCTTGTTAGCCACCCTGAAGAAACCAACTTGTTATACTCCAAGTTTTAAGTATGTTCTCAAAATCCATCCTGTTCATAGCCCAATCTTGATCTCCTTTTTACTTTCTGAATCAAAAATCTTATCTATATGTGCACACATTACCAATGCATTTAATACTATTAATACTAGAGAGGCAGAGCTATTGTAGGCAAAGTGGGAAAATATTCCCCTTCAAAATTAATTGCCCTCTTTTGCTGTCTCATCCATCCCATTCCCATACAAACTCCAGTTCACCATTTGTTGGACTGCTAGATGCTCATGGCTGGACTTGCAACTGCTAAAGAAACAAATGACGTTTCTGCATTTCCCCCTAATGTTTCACACATGGATTGAAGTGCATTCTCAGAACCTGCTTCTTTAGCCCTTCCACCAAAAATATGTATTTTAGTGCTGCTCCTGTATCCTTAACTCCACCCACCTGTCGAGCTCACACTCATATTACAGTATTTCATTATAGGGACTCATCTTCTTTCTGTGTCTCTAGCGATGATACCCACCCTGAACTTTGAGAATGGGCAAGCCACAAATAGCAAAGTAAAGCTGTGTATGAACACACTGACAATACTGAACTCTAATTTCCCTTGCACAGTCTTGTGTAGTGGCCCATGTGCACGCTGAAAAGGAGGCAGGGAGCAGACAAGATAGAATGGTGTGAGAATCCAGAGAGAAGGTGGGAGGGAAGGCACCCATTACCACCCTCTGTTCCTGACAAAAAATGAGCAGTACTGCTCCAGTGCAGGCCTTTTACTTCTCTTTTTGCATTTTTAGCCCATTTTTTTGTATGATTCTGAATGCAACAACAACAAACCAATCACATTTTTAAAAATTACAATTTGCAAACAAAATAGGAACCCTGGAGTGAAATTACTAATAACACATGTTCGTTTCTGATGGTCCACCATATTGTGCACACAATATCCAAAGGCTCTGTATATGTATGTGAATGAATGGTAGTAGAGAAGCCATAAATATTTCAAAAACAAGTCAAGCTCCACTGCTACAAAGAATATATAGCATAAATAGCTGGAGGAATATTTCTCATCAACTGCAGGCTCTTTAAAGATGTCACAAAGACACACATAATTACAGCTTAAGGCCTTTTCTCTATCTTCCTTTAGCCACGTGCTATTAATAGTGTCTAAATTTACTGTAAATTTTTCAGTGTAAAGTAGTCCAATTTCCTGCACTTTATCATGCATGAAAATGCTACACTTTTCAATAGTAAGAACATAAGAAGTTCCCTGCTGGATCAGACCAAGGGTCCATCTAGTCCAGGACTCTGTTCACACAGTGGCCAACAAGACGTCGACCAGGCACCAGCAAAGCAGGACATGGTGCAATAATGTCCCATGACATAATATTAAGATGGTCTTGACCAGGAATCTGTGTTCAATGCAAGGCCCTGGCTTCTGTCAGTTTTGTCACTGAGGAACTATAGTACCTTTTTACTGATTCCTGGTCAACTGGTCTTTGAACTATACCTTATCCCCCTTTTCCTCGGGTTCATCCTCATTGAGAAATTCTCGCTTTGGGTAAGGAATCTGGCAGCCAGCAAAAACACTAGAGCAGAGAAAGAATAAAATGGAGTTATATCAGTGTGCATTAGCTTGCAAACTCGCTTCATCTGGATGTAACACTAAACTATGATTTAGCATTACCTGAATGGACCTTGGGCTTGTGAGTTCCCCCACTCCAGTGTAGCTGTGAGGAGAAAGGAAACATGTGCTTCCATTTTTAACTAACTGTGGTTACTTATTGGCTGCATCCAGACAACACGATAGTCAAAGGTGGGGTAATAATCAACTTGACAGTTGTTCATCCAGGGGGTACTCCCCACACAACATGATAATAGTCAGCTGTGTTGTGGATTAGGACCAGCCTTGAGTTGGCTGTTAGTCCACACTGAATTGGCTCATTCATCCCCCGCCCTCTCTCCCCACTCAGTCCTCCTGCTAGTATCCCATCAGCCATTGCTGTCGAAAATCTATCTTGTCGGCTGGAGTAGAGTGGCAGCCACCGTTTTCACCGCTCTTGCCTTGTGATTCTATGGCTGATGAAATAACCAACAGTGGCCGAGGAAATAACCAACAGTGCCCTTCACACAGCACGATAATGAATGGTGGTTCAAATAGCCAAATTTGCACAGCATTTATTATTTGCATTGGTTATTTTGATGAAATAATCAACCGTTGGTTAAAAAACTCCCTCTACACTATTTATTTATTTATTTATTACATTTCTATACCGCCCAATAGCCGAAGCTCTCTGGGCGGTTCACAAAAATTAAAATCATAGTAACACAACACAATTACCCATGATGGGTTAAATAACCAACCATCAACTATTTAAACCACCATTGGTTATCGTGTTGTCTAAACCCCATTGTTATGTCTGAATCCATACAATTTGAGGTTAGACTTAACTACTGTTAGGCAAACAGGCCAACTTCAAACTGTGGTTTACTATCTGGCTGTTTCCCCTAAAAATCATTAAGATTAAGCTCAGTTTGTTTTGATATGGACGTAATGACAAACTACAGTGAACTGAAAACAGAAGCAAAAGCTTCCAATCTCCTCCTAGCAGCTGTATTGGAGGAAAGGCAGAGAGAGCACATAAGCCTAAGGCTCATGCATATAGCGTTAAACCACAGTTTAGTGTTATGTTCATACCAGTCAGTGGCTTTTTCCTATAACAGCTGTTCTGCAGCTAATAAACAGCAGTATCAATAACAAATAGCAGCAACAAATAAATACCAATAAATGCAGAACAAATATCATGGCAACTTTTCCATGACAACTGCTAAGGATATGTCTACACGTGTAATTTTAAAGCAACTTCAATCTGTTTTAACTGTCATGGCTACAAACCAAACTGAGGAACTGTGGAAATTTTATTTCCACGATAGGACTAGAGATTTGTAAGAAGAAGAAAATCTTTCTGAACTCTGACCTCCTCCTCCCCACAGCAGCCCATCCAGACCCCATAAAAGGCTTCTCCAAGATCAGGAGACCTGCTGAATAGGCTGGGCGAAGGCAATTTTCCCAAATGGGAGCCCTGCTTGTAGAGCCGCCCAATTCTCTCCTCAACCCTCTACATCACAGAGAAAAACCTGAAAATAATGTAATAAAGGATATCCATCACCTTTGTAGGCTCTCCTCTGAACTACAATTTTCTGTACTTTATTGAGAACTTACAGGGAAATTTCTGTCCAGTTAGACACCTTTATCAAATTGAGCACCTTATGAAAAAGGCAAGTAATAAAATGTAGCTTGCATATGTTTGCTTTACAGAGTATTTCAGAGGTATAGCCAGGCAAATCTGCTTCGCAACCTATTGAAAAACCTATTGAAAAATGGTCTCAGAGAGCAAAATTTACAATTAAGCCAAAGAAAGAAAAACCTCTAAAGAATAGATGAGACACATACTCTGATGTAGGCAGTGGGTCCTCCTGGAAGTAAGGATCCTGCAAAGCTTGCTCTGAGGTAATTCTTTTTGTCGGATCCATAGTGAGAAGTTTTTGAAGCTGTGTAACATAGTAATAGAGAAACCAGCTTCTATGAATATTACTGTAGAACTTATGGTATGCATGCCACAAAGAAGACCAATATGTACCTAATGTCAAAGAAAAATGGAGGGTTTCCTATACAGAAAAGATGCAACAGTTTGTACTGGTTATCATTATAGAACCACCTTTGTCAACATAATGCTTTCCAAATGTGTTGGACTACAACTCCCAAAATCCCCAGTGAGCATGTTGCCGGCTGAGGAATGATGTGAGTTGTATCCCCAGACATCTGGAGGGCACCAGGTTGGAAAGCCTGTTATAGAAATATAATACAATGCAGTACAATGTGCACCAGACTTGTTTTATCTCTAATTTAACTAATAATTCGGGGGGGGGGGAGGGAGGAAGTTTAAGAAGAAATGAAACTTAAATGTTTCTCTTGTGTCTATCATCTTACGACGTAAGGACAGGAGAGATGTCTTTAAGGTTGAGACCAGAGATCCATCTAATCCAGCACCCTCGTAACAACAGTGGCTACCCAAATGCCTCAAGGAACCCCACAAGCAGATGATGAAAAAAACCCAGCTGTCCCCTGCTATTGCCCCCTCCCACCAACTTGTGTTCAGTATGGGAATCAGAAATTGCACAGCTGAGTGCTTTCCAAACCCTTGGGTGCATATGCCACTCGTTAATTCTTAATCAGTCTTAGAACTTGTAATTGACAATTTGTCAATCAGTCCCGAATGAGCTACGAATAACATTAAAAAACACAAGGAATAGCAAACAAATGAATTCAGACTTTTCAATGAATTACAGTTTAAAACCTGTAAAAAGAGGAGGGAGGTGAGCATCCAAAGGAGGTATACTAAGAAGAGAAACAAGTTCTCAGGAGGCAAGAATAAATTTCTGAACAAAAAGACCAATAAATCACTAATACCTTTATTCTTGCAACCTGAGAACTTGTTCCTCTTCTTGGTTTATTTTTTTTTCCAGAATAAGGCCAGGCTGATATTATATGAAAACAAACCTAGTGTAAGTCCCACTGAACTCAATGGGGTTTACCTCTGACTAGAGATATATTAGATTGTGTTGTTAATACGACAAAATAAAAGTCTTCAGCAGCATTATAATAATGGCAATATTACTTACCAAAACAGACAAACAAACCAACAAACACATAACTTACTAAAAGGAATACTTTGCTGTCAGGCTTGACTTTGTGTTTTTCCATATATTTTATGAGGCTACTATTGGCATACCTGGGGAATTCAAACAATAATAAAAGGTTTCACAAGAGTATCAAAAATCAAGAAAAAGTATACTGTATATTAATTTACATTATAAGTAACACTTTGCAAACTTTTATTTACTAATCCATACAATGGTTTGTGTATGCCTGCAAGGCAGGTGGTGGTGGGAGATTTTCGGTGACACATGAATATCAGTCCTCTTTCCTTTAGATAACATGTACAATTGATGTCTATTGCTGGATGTATTAAAACAAATGCAGAGATGCACTAACACAACACTTGACATGTCACAAAATACTAAAACATTTTTATTTAATGGATTTATATCACACCTTTAAACAAGGTTTTGAGGCTGCTAACAAATACAATAAAACAGTATTATATCAATAATAAATAGAGCAGCATTACAAAAAAAGAAACAGGAAGCAGAGTAAAAGAAAATCAAACTAGGAACAGTAAAAATCCAAATATCCTAAGAGACTGATCAAATGCTACTAAAAGCTCAAGAGAACAAGACACACTTCACACAATAAAGTCCGTGCACCCGTAAGATAAAAAGGAAGTTGCTTGGTGCACATGCTTAGAGACGGAATTCCATAATTTGGGGGCGACTACTCTAAACGTCCTGTTTCAGGTATAGATGGATTCAGGTAGAAAACAGCACTCCTTCAGAGACCCTAATTCAGGTATGGAAATCTGTTGTTGGACTGCAACTCCCATCAGCCTCCCAGCCAGCATGGTCAATAATCAGGGATAATAGAAATTTAGTCTAACAATATTTGGGAGGACCAGTTTGCCCACCCTTTGAATTGAGCCTGGAAACAGTGGTAGCCAATGCTGGCATAATATGCTCATGCCACCCTGTCCCTCTTATCAGCCTGGCTGCCATGTTCTTAACTAGCTACAGTTTCCAGTCATCTTTTAAGAGCAGCTCAATGTACAACCTGGACACTGAAGAAGGAATGCATTTTAAAGAAGGAATGAGACAATGGGCACATTCGAAAGCATCACTAAAACATGGTTTAGTGTTATGAGACCTGTTGCAGTGAGACTTAGCCTTTTATACTCTCCCTCCCCTCACATGCAGGGGAGAAGAATATAAAAGGCTGAGTTTCCCATTTCCTCTGAAACTTAACCTGGCTTGTACAAGCCAGTTTCCCACATTCAGGGAGAAGAGGAAATGACTTGTTACAATCCGTGACCAGAAGCTTCACATTTCTTCCCCTTGAGCAAGGAAGGGGCAACTGTATGCCCATGACTTGCCTTGGTGCTTTCTCATACTGCTAGATCATGCATTATACCTGAATGAGGCCACTAAAACCCTGATCTCAATCATCATGTTTTAAAAACATAATTACCATTAGTCTCAGATACCCACTACTTACGTTGTTCTCCTAAAGTCTTTTTGAAGTGTAGGATATTCTGGCATCTTCCTAATGTCTTCCCAGTCTTTATCTGTGTAAACAAGCCATTTTAAAAATACAAAATAGAAAAACAGTAATATTTGCTTACCCTGCAGTCTTACATGCATATAAAAAAACTATTTTTAAAAAAATCAGTTATAGTTTGCATAAAGCCCCTTGGTGACATCAAATTACCTGCAGGGAATCCCATTACACTGAATATGCGATCAAGTTGATCATGATGAAAAGGATTGCTTGTTTTGATGTCCTCCTGACGACAGTGAAAGATAGGTTCTGAAGTCAATAGCTCAGCAAATATACAGCCGATGGCCCATATATCTAGGAAACATGATCACATGTAAAATCTAAATGTTCTCATTTAATTTTCTCTCTCTAAAGTATGGTGAATTAATTTTCATCACAAAACTATACATTAAAACATATAGCAAAACCATACACAAAAGAAAATGGAGTAGTTGTGTTATAATTAGATGAAAGCATCTGGCTTGTACATTTTAGTTGAAGGCACGTTTTTGCAGTCTGATACTGCACAGAACTGATTAAGAGAAGAAAAAAATCCCGATCTGTGAAGACAACATAAAGCTATTCCACTGAGTATGTAAAATACTTTAGAATAAACTAAGAAAGCAAACAGTGAAAACTTCTATTAGCAGGAAATCCCTACTAGGAAGAAAAATATATTTTTCACAGTAGCAGAAAACAAAAGCACACCATGCTCTTTTCAAATATCATTTGCAGAATCAGAATCTAAATAGACAAACAATATTTTTAAGTCTTTTAATAAGTGCATATTCAGATATATAGTGCATTTAGTATTGTGAGGCTCACTTACATTATATTTTAACTAAAAATATCATAGATTTATGTGAGCTATACGTAGTATTTTATTTTATTTTATTTATTTATTTATTTATTTATTTACTAGCTGTACCCTGCCACGCGTTGCTGTGGCATTATTTGGATGAAGTAAAGCATTTTCTTTGGTTTTTAAAAAAGGATGTTTTTACGGTGAGGAGGTTAGTGGAAACTCCTGGCAGTTACCTTTCTTCAGAACGTGTAACTGTCACAGGTGTGACATCTATATTCACTCAGCCAATTGTGAGAGAACATGCAAATAGGAGAGGAGGCAGAGGCAGTGGATTGGCCTACTGTTTGGTTTTTAAAAAAGGATGTTTTTACGGTGAGGTTAGTGGAAACTCCTGGCAGTTACCTTTCTTCAGAACGTGTAACTGTCACAGGTGTGACATCTATATTCACTCAGCCAATTGTGAGAGAACATGCAAATAGGAGAGGAGGCAGAGGCAGTGGATTGGCCTACTGTTTGGTTTTTAAAAAAGGATGTTTTTACGGTGAGGAGGTTAGTGGAAACTCCTGGCAGTTACCTTTCTTCAGAACGTGTAACTGTCACAGGTGTGACATCTATATTCACTCAGCCAATTGTGAGAGAACATGCAAATAGGAGAGGAGGCAGAGGCAGTGGATTGGCCTACTGTTTGGTTTTTAAAAAAGGATGTTTTTACGGTGAGATTAGTGGAAACTCCTGGCAGTTACCTTTCTTCAGAACGTGTAACTGTCACAGGTGTGACATCTATATTCACTCAGCCAGTTGTGAGAGAACATGCAAATAGGAGAGGAAGCAGAGGCAGTGGATTGGCCTACTGGTTGGCGATGTCACAATGACCTATAAGAGCAAATAGGAGAGAACATGCAAATAGGAGAGAAGGCAGAGGCAGTGGATTGGCCTACTGGTTGGCGATGTCACAATGACCTATAAGAGCAAATAAGAGAGAACATGCAAATAGGAGAGGAGCCGCGTTGCTGTGGCTCAGTCTGGTTAAATTGAAAAGAAAGAAAGGACAAAGCGGATGTTTCTAATATGTTTAATTTCACAATGCTTGTGGATATACAATATTTTTAGTTGTTCCATTGTCTGTGTAGATATAGAGATTGTCTGGTTTGCCCACTCTAGAACACGCAACATATAATTGTCCATGTGAGAAGCAATCTGTGTCTAGATCTAAACCGCACAATTCTAAAGATTGGCCCTGAGCTTTGTTGATGGTGATTGCAAACGCCAATCGAATTGGGAATTGCAATCTCTTAAATTGAAATGGCATATCTGTTGGAATCATAGGAATGCGAGGAATGAGGACATCTTCACCTTTGAAAGGTCCTGTCAAGATTGATCTCTGACTATAACAATTGCCACTTCGTCTATAGTTGGAGCATTGAATCTTCGCACATGTTCTCCAGCAGGCGTTTTGTCAGCATGAATAACAATCTTGTGTGTATCAGATGGCATCATGTCAATTGCTGTTTTGAACAAATGTACTAAATTGTTTTTTTCGTGAAGTAGCTGTTGCAGTTTTGAAACGACGGACCTTTTTATGCCGGGATAAATTCCGCAGCGTGCATTCAATTCATCATTGCCATCACCAATGAAATACATTTGTAGGAATTTATGTTGACTATCTTGAAACGGAAGGAAGGAGCCAGCTTTATGATAAATTTGTCGTTTGACTTTGAAAGTTGGCATAAATGGAGCTGTGATGATTTCTGCGCCGAATGACGTCATTTGGAAGCATGAGTTGTATTTCCTGATGTTAGATAGGAAATGCTTTGATTCTGTGGTATATCCGGCAAGCAAAGTTTGTAATGGCTCTGGTGGTTCTCCAAGTTGAGGCAGTTTAATTTTTCCAGCAGCGCAACACATTCCTTTTGTTTCTCCATTAAATTTAAGAGCCCTGCAATAAGGACATACTTCAGTCATAGTGCCGATGAGAACATGCCGCCTCAAACTATAATCATCAGCTGGGTTGTACCGGAATGCAAGGCGATTGTAATCGTGTGATTGTTTACCACGGAGTCGTGTTTAACGTTGATGTGCTGTTTCTCGTTGACGTCTCTCAGCCACTCTCAGCCTGTCGCGTTCATTCTGTTGAGAACAAAGCAGATCTGAAGCTGTAGAACGCGATTGCCGTGCTCGCAATCGTGCATCCTCAAGTCTGGCTGAACGTTGCTTGCCTGGTTCCTTGGCACGTATTTGAGGCATTCTTTTTCTTTTTTTCTCGTTTGCTGATGCCCGTTCTTCCTCAGTCTGATTTGCAATTTCTCGTCGCAGTGCTTCCGCTCTGCGAGTACGACGACCTAAGTGTGATCTTCTGTGAGGCATTATTTGGATGAAGTAAAGCAAATTGTTTGGTTTTTTAAAAAGGATGTTTTTACGGTGAGGAGGTTAGCGGAAACTCCTGGCAGTTACCTTTCTTCTGAATGTGTAACTGTCACAGGTGTGACATCTATATTCACTCAGCCAATTGTGAGAGAACATGCAAATAAGAGAGAAGGCAGAGGCAGTGGATTGGCCTACTGGTTGGCGATGTCACGATGACTTATAAGAGCAAATAGGAGAGAACATGCAAATAGGAGAGAAGGCAGAGGCAGTGGATTGGTCTACTGGTTGGCGATGTCACAATGACCTATAAGAGCAAATAGGAGAGATCATGCAAATAGGAGAGGAGACAGAGGCAGTGGATTGGCCTACTGGTTGGTGATGTCACAATGATCAGCAGGACTGGTTTTGAGGAGGCCTATTTCTTCGATTTTAAGACAAACCTTTGACCCCATAGAGAACATAGTTACATAACAACGCTCGCGTATTCGAACGCAACGCTGTGTCAAAATTTCAAAGCAATCGGTGAAGAACTTTTGGAGATATAAAAGCATGTTTTTACGGTGAGGTTGTTACTGGAAACTCATGGCAGTTACCTTTCTTCTGAACGTGTAACTGTCACAGGTGTGACATCTATATTCACTCAGCCAATTGCGAGAGAATATGCAAATAGGAGAGGAGGCAGAGGCAGTGGATTGGCCTACTGGTTGGCGATGTCACAATGATCAGCAGGACTGGTTTTGAGGAGGCCTATTTCTTCGATTTTAAGACAAACTTTTGACCTCATAGAGAACATAGTTACATAACAACGCTCGCGTATTCGAACGCAACGCTGTGTCAAAATTTCAAAGCAATCGGTGAAGAACTATCGGAGATATAAAAGCATGTTTTTTTGGTGAGGAGGTTACTGGAAACTCATGGCAGTTACCTTTCTTCTGAACGTGTAACTGTCACAGGTGTGACATCTATATTCACTCAGCCAATTGCGAGAGAATATGCAAATAGGAGAGGAGGCAGAGGCAGTGGATTGGCCTACTGGTTGGCGATGTCACAATGATCAGCAGGACTGGTTTTGAGGAGGCCTATTTCTTCGATTTTAAGACAAACTTTTGACCTCATAGAGAACATAGTTACATAACAACGCTCGCGTATTCGAACGCAACGCTGTGTCAAAATTTCAAAGCAATCGGTGAAGAACTATCGGAGATATAACGACAGTAACTAACGGTCTTTTTCATTTTTATTTATATAGATTACATTTTTATACCGCCCAATAGCCGAAGCTCTCTGGGCGGTTCACTCTTAAGAGTAAGCACTCTTAAGAAAAAAAACATTACTTCTCTAACTAAATTATAAAGACTCTAAGGAGCCTTGCTCCAAGGAAGGTATTTTTGGATATCCTAGATTAGAAGTTCGGTACCTCAGGCCTGTGTGGGCCAAATTTGGCATTGCTGGAGTTGTAATCTCACCCTCCTTGCTTGCCCAGATGGCCATGCTCCTTTTCCCCTAACTGTGGATGACTTGGTCATTCCCCACCTTTTGCATGTTGTTTTGAAAGGTTGAGATGCTTCTCTTAAGGCTTAGATACTGGCATGAAAACTTTTTATTATTTTGGCCTCTCCCCCTTTGCCCTGCCCAACACTGGAATAAAGCCCCAGAAAGCATCTCTGAAGCTGAAGTTGGCCCTTAGGCTGAAGATGGTTTCCCACCATGGGCCGCGATCAAAATATAACACAGCAATACTTACATTAATAAAAGAAAGAAGTTACTGTAAAAATAAATACTATCCAAAATTAAACAAAGTACGCATAAAGAGGTTTTTATTTTATTTTTGTATTTCAACTAGTATACCTACTGAGGTTAATTCTGTATCTTCCTCAAAGGCAACAGAAATCCCATTTATATTTCAAAGTACTGTACAATAATTATTTGTAATGTTGATAATCTTCTACAACTTTTAATCTCCTTTATAAGGTTATGAATGTTAACAGTAGATTATCCCCCACCTCAAAGGATGACCTAAAGTAGACTGGGGGTGGGAATAGAGAGGTTGCATATGATAATGAATAAAAGGAATTAATTGGACCCAAAGGCACTCTGAGTCATAACAACAGTCACATGAAGAAGCATAACCGAGATCAGAGGTTGGGAAGTGTATATAAGTATTACAGGGGCTTTTTGATTAACAGGCCAATTGGTAGAGATTGGTTTGTACCGGGGAAGTAGTGTTGGTGGTGAGCTCAAACAACATACTCTTATGATGTGGCTTCAGTTTATTTATTTATTTATTATTATTTATTACATTTCTATACCGCCCAATAGCTGGAGCTCTCTGGGTGGTTCAGTTCCCGAAAAGAGGTAGCAGAGGTTCAAAGCCTGTAGAACTGGAAGTGACTGTCATGTCCACAGTGCTCAGGAAGCCCCCAAGCCAAGCATAAAAGCCTTCCCACATTCGCCTAGTTTGGACATAAAGATAAGCCAGGGTTCTGGGGGCAACCTAGCTTATTGTTGCTACCTGATTGTTCCCACTACAAGCAGGAGCAGCTAAAACAAACCACAGACCTCCCATCCAGGGTTTATTTATCGTTACATGTGAACTGGGAACTCTGGGTTGTATCTCTATAAACAAGTCCTAAGCCATGATTTGTTGGGAAACCCTGGCTTATCATTACGTCTGAATTGGGTCAATGACTCACAGCAACATTCATAGGTATATTGTATTTGAACATGGAGATGACATTAAACTATCATGTCTAATATCATGTTCAGAGACCAATTCTCAATTAATCTGTTTAATCCCTTGTTTAAAGCTCATTTATACTGCAATCCACCACACACTTTCTCGTGAACAAGCTTCATTGAACACAACAGTTCTGTTCAGAGTAAGCATGCATATGATTGCACTGTAAGCCAATGGCCAGCACCATCTTTTAATTTCCATAAAACTGTGTTGTGTGAAGAAATACTTTCATTTATCTGCCCTGAACTGGGTTCTGAGAGAGGGAGAAAATTTATCTGCACCACAACCTCACTGGCCATAATATTATGAATGTTGGCTGTCGTTTTTTTCCTCCTGAAAGCCTCAGGAGTAGAGTGACACAATCTCAGAGCTTGACAGAGGTAGGGTGGAAGCCACCAGCCAGCAGTTGCTGGAAAGTGCTCCAGAAATAAGCAGTAAATGCCCCCCACCAAAAAAATTCTGGGTGTATTTTATTTCACCATGCAAAAATTTCAAGTGAAAATTTCTTATGTGAGCTTTCAGCTCAACATAAAATTATTTTTAGATTTTCTTTCAGCTTTATTTAACTGAAGCATTTATTTGGAAAAAATATTTCTGGCAGCACTAGTCTCAACTGACTAATCATGGTCTGCATGAACATCAGCGTTTACTAGCATACATTTAGAAAAAAGGTTGCTCTTTTTCAGCTTAACAATAAATTTAGAATTTAACTCAAGGGAGATACATTACCTAGAAACAGCCACAACTACCCTGCCAATTTATGGAACACTTAACATAGCAATTCACAGTTCTCAGTTCACACTTTAACTGCATTTTCAAGACACTCAGTTTATCAACTGCTTTGAGATATTTCCAACATACCTTTCATGAAACAACATATCACACACACAAAAGAAGAAAGGACATGCATTTTGTTTTTCAGATACCGAAATTAGCTCTCATGTTAAATTATTCTAGAATCTACAATACACACAATTTTTAGAAGGCAGTCACTATTCAACAAGATGCAAATAAAACTCAATATACTGTGGCAATGATTATTTACCCATCGTTATTTACCCACATTGGGATAGTGGTTAGACTTGCTAGTATTGTGGTGGCACATTTATATATTTCAGAAATAATCAAGGCATAATCTAGTCAACAGTTAGGCACTGTCAAGTTCCATTTATTTCAATTGGAGAGTTAAAACACAGGCTTAAAGCCCTTCCATTGAAATGTATTATGCTTGGGAGAATTGGCTGGATTGATTCAGTGGGGTGCCCAGTGCCCAGGGCTCAGTCCTGGGCCCAGTGTTCTTCAACATTTTTATTAATGATTTGGACGAGGAGGTGCAGGGAACGCTGATCAAATTTGCAGATGACACAAAATTGGGTGGGATAGCTAATACCCTGGAAGACAGAAACAAACTTCAAAGTGATCTTGATAGGCTGGAGTGCTGGGCTGAAAACAACAGAATTAAATTGAATAGGGATAAATGCCAAGTTCTACATTTAGGGAATAGTAACCAAATGCACAGTTACAAGATGGGGGACACTTGGCTCAGCAATACTACAAACGAGAAAGATCTTGGAATTGTTGTAGATGGCAAGCTGAATATGAGCCAACAGTGCGATATGAATGCAAGAAAGGCAAATGCTATTTTGGGCTGCATTAATAGAAGTATAGCTTCCAAATCACGTGAGGTACTGGTTCCTCTCTATTCGGCCCTGGTTAGGCCTCATCTAGAGTATTGTGTCCAGTTCTGGGCTCCACAATTCAAAAAGGATGCAGACAAGCTGGAGCGTGTTCAGAAGAGGGCAACCAGGATGATCAGGGGTCTAGAAACAAAGCCCTATGAAGAGAGACTGAAAGAACTGGGCATGTTTAGCCTGGAGAAGAGAAGATTGAGGGGAGACATGATAACACTCTTCAAGTACTTAAAAGGTTGTCACACAGAGGAGGGCCAGGATCTCTTCTCGATCCTCCCAGAGTGCAGGACACGGAATAACAGGCTCAAGTTAAAAGAAGCCAGATTCCGTCTGGACATCAGGAAAAACTTCCTGACTGTTAGAGCAGTGCGACGGTGGAATCAGTTACCTAGGGAGGTTGTGAGCTCTCCCACACTGGAGGCATTCAAGAGGCAGCTGGACAACCATCTGTCAGGAATGCTTTAGGGTGGATGCCTGCATTGAGCAGGGGTTGGACTAGATGGCCTTGTAGGCCCCTTCCAACTCTGCTATTCTATGATTCTATGATTCTGTGCAGCCACCATATGATTCTCCATATCCAGTATGAGGAAGACTCTTTTCTCAGGAACGCTATGCATAACAAGGAAGAGCTACACCTATTTAAATGTTAAAAAGCTGTTAGCTAGGTCTCGCAAGTTAAACATTCCACAGTCTAGAGAGGCGAGTTAAGCATGAGTTTAGCAATAGGGCAATGAGGCCAGGGCAGTAAATGTCCTTTGATCTTTTAAAAAAACCACCCCAACCTCTTAGTTTTCCAAGTAAACAAAACTCGTTTATGAAGCTAGAAATTCAGAAGGGGTGTGGAAGTTAACAAGTGAACTGCAGGATGCCATATGTATGACTATTTGCATGTGGGGCAGAAGTTGTGGGTGGGTAGGCTTTGCACAATGAACTCCTGGCTCTCAAGGAACAAGTTTGTTTCCTTGAGGCCAAAGTAGCTGACATGGAGTTGCTGAGAGAGGTGCAGAAATATGTGAAGATAAGACCTTCAGGGATATGACAGAGGCATCCCACTCCCAGGCTGACAGGTCTGCTGCACTCACTGAGCATATCAAGGAATGAGGCATAATTCTGAGGAAGAGTCTAAAAACGCCCAGCATTCTTCTCAGTCATGCTGGAGTTGTAAGGACTTCCTTCTGTCTAAATATGCATAGGAAGACAAAAATGCTCTCCCAAAGGAAGTTAGGCTGACCCCATCTTTATTCTTTTGTGAACCGCCCAGGGAGCTTTGGCTGTTGGGCGGTATAAAAATGCAATAAATAAATAAATAAATAAATATAATATAATATTTAGTTTAGTTCTGTATAGCTTTTTAATATTTTTAATGTATTTGCTCCATGTTCCATTTTTAAGATTCTCTCCTGCTTTTAATTCTGATTTAAAATTTTAAAATAGTTTTTAATATTTTAAAATTGTTTTATGTTTAATTATAAATTGCCTTGGGGCCCTATTTGGTTTGAAAGGCAACTCATAAATTTATAAATAAATGTGAACAATGAGTTTGTGATGGGTATCTTAACTGCAAGGGGAGTTCCCTGTCTGCGGAGAAGATTCAGGACATCACGTCACCTAGATAAGTTGGTAGATAGCACAGAAGAGAAGTCAGCACTCATATTGTACGTCAGCACTAGTGATGTTGGAAAATGTAATCATGCAGTCCTGGAAGCAGAATTTAGACTGCTATGTAGGATAGTGAAATCCAGGAACTCCAAGGGCACATTCTCAGAAATGCTATCTGTTCTATGCGCAGTGCCAACTAAACAGACAGAGCTTAGGGGGTCTGAATGCATGGCTGAAATGAAGGTGTAGAATGGAAGAGGAACATTTTGGGACAAGCCCCAAAATGTACCCCCAAAAAGGGTGGGTTCCACTAACAAAATGCAGGCACTTTGTATCAAAAAGGTTGCAGAAAAACTTTTAAACTGACCTCTGGGAAAAAGATGTCAGGAGCTAAGAAGCATCAGGTTCTGGTTTAATCTTCCGCAGGGGATGAGAATGTAATGTATGGATTTTAACACCATAAGATGTGGTGATGGCCACTAACTTACAAAAGTTTAAATTAAGAGACTACTACTATCAATGACTACAGAGTACTGCGGAGACATTAGAATTCGAAATTTAAGCTGTGTGAGCAACTTAACATTAAATTTAAAACCAACAAAAAATTCCTATGGGCTTTTGTTGGTGAGTGGCAGAGCAAGATCCTAGGGCAAGATATTCAAATAGCTGTGCAACTCCAGGTGCTCTTGGATGAAACGGATTATCTGAGCACATTTCAAGATGGTTTTGGTACAGAGACTACCTTAATTATAATGAGTGATGACTTATGCACAGAAAAGGTCAGGAAAGTGCAGCCCTCCTAGTTTTCCTGGACCTCTCAATAGATTTCTATACCATTGCTCCTACCTAAAAGGCCAGTTCCAGAAGATGGTGCTGAGGGACTGCTGCTTAGCCATGGCACTTATGCTATGGAGTCTAGCAGGGTTCTCTCTAGTATCCCATGTTCTTTAATGTTTACATGGAACTACTGGAAGAGGACATTTGGGACTCTGGAGTGAGATGCCATCTGTACGATGAAAACACCCCGCTCTCTCTATTTTTCACTGGATTCAGGTGAGACAGTGGAAGTGTTGAAACAGTACTTGCCATCAGAAATGAGCTAGATGAAGGTCAATAAACAATTCAATCAAAATAGAGTTCATAGTCTGGGAGTACTCCTGGATCTAGTTTTGCCACTGGAGGTTCAGGTAGCCTCTGTGTCAAAGAGCACCTTTCATCAGCACTAGCTGTGGCCTTTCCTAGGCAGTGATAGTATGGCCATAGTTATCTGTCTTCCGGTAACATCTAGGATTATCTACTGTAATGCACTGCACATGGGGATGCCCTGAAGACTATTCAGAAAGGACAGGTTGCTTACATGTAACTATGATTTGTCAAGTGGAACTCACACACATGGTTATGCACAGAAGTCATTTGGAATATCCTAGAGCCGAACGTTTAGGTGGGAGTCCTGCCCACCTCTTCTGCCCATGTTCTGGCATAACTTCCTGCTGCCTCTCCGTTCATAAGTGTGAGGAAAGGGGAAAACGTTGTAATTAGCTGATATTACTCCTAAGTAGATTTTGATGAATGAAAGTGCTAAGCCCTATACTTCAAGGAAAGAAGGAAATCCAATCAGTGTGCAAGACTGCAGGATTTTGGTTTCTGTCCCATCAGGGAGTGAAAAATCAGAAATGTTTTCCACTTGACCTCTTTGGAAAATTGGTTAGTAAGATGTAGGGTGTCCAGGTCAGGATGTCTGAACTTCCTATTGCTCATCGTGGCAAGGGAGGCAAAGAAAGGTGTGGTTGGATAGAAGGAGTAGTGTTGGGAATCACATTTGTCTTGGTCACCACAGGGTTTTTAAAACACAGTGGGGCCTATCTTATCGTATCTTCATCACCCATGAGATGAGGGGAAAGGCAAAGGTCTGCATGCGTCCTCATTGAAGAAGGAAGCAATCTTCCAAATGAAGGCATCTCCCAAGGAGTATGGGTCGTGCCCTGCTCTGCTGCAGAAAAGCTGCCTTTTTGCTTTTAGAGTTGTCGCAAAGAGGTTGATAGTTGGGATGCCCCATGGGTCAAACAGTGTGGACGCAACTGTCAAAGGAAATTCCCACTTGTGGGGGGAGGGATGATCCCTGCTGAATCTGCCAGAGTGTTGGATGGGTGGCAATGGCAACGACATAGCTACACATACTTCAGTCACAGAAATTGAGAAAAGACTAGGTCCCACCTTTTTATGTAAAAAATGACTGTTGTTTTGTGAATTGCAATTTGGAACCCTCTGAGTCAACAGGAACAGAGTGAAGTTTTCTTGGATTGGGATGCTTCAACAGGATGCAAAATCCTGAGGACTACACAACAAGACTCTTCCAGTCCCGGTCTTGGACCCAGTATTTAAATGGGTACAGCCACTTATCTCCCCCAGTTACCATTCTTATGCTTCCAATTCTCCTTTATGTTAGCGAGCAATCTTGGGCAAAAATGTTTGACTCTCCTGCCCATGTCCAGGAAGATAGAAAACATATATATGGTTCATGAAGAAAACTGTGCCTTCCTCTTCAAACATCCAGGGTTTCAGGAAGGATTCTTTCCTCTCCCTACCTGGAGAAGCTGGAGATCGAACCTGGGACTTTCAACATGCAAAGCATGTGCTCTACCACATTGAACTATGGCGCTCTTCTTTAACATATTTTATATCCTCCCCCTCCATGCTGTACTTCAAAAGAAAGAATGGCTTATTAATCCACATGTTGTTACTAAATAATATAAGTTGTCTTGTAAGGGTTGTGTAGGTCAAAATTGTATTTATTATAAAGAAATTTCAAGCTGCAACTTGAGAGTTGCGTCATACCACAGAAAGAATATGCAAGTAATAAGCACTCTGTAACTGCAAAGATGATTCTCTGTTATATGATTAACTCATTTTTTTGAAGTGTTCATAATGTTAAAAGGCAAGCCTGGACTCAGAAGGAACATGAACAATTATAGTTATTATGGCTGCATATCTTTTCCTCCTTGCTTGCAACTTCATAGGAATATCCTAGCATATGAATCTGTCTGCTCATCCCTGATCATAGCTTTCTATAAAGCATCTTTATAGTGTTGTATGTATTTTATGGTGGTTTTATTAGTGTTGCACCCTGCCTCGATCCAGAGGGAGAGGCGGGTAACAAATAAATAAAATTAATTATTATTATTATTATTATTATTATTATTATTATTATTATTATTATCTGAAGAAATTCTTACCACACTTTCTCCAACTTCCTCTAACACTCTTATTTATTTATTTATTTACAATATTTATATGCCACTCCCTATCCAAAGATTTCTGAGTGGTGAACAAATATAATAAAACAATAAAAACACCATTAAAAACTTAATTTTTAAAAGAGCAAGGTTCAGATAAAACTGCGGTGGTCATTCAGGGATGGCTTCCTGAAACAACAATGTTTTCAGGAGGCACCAAAAGCAACATAACATTGTTGCCTGATCTCCAAAAGCAGGGAATTCCATAGGAAGGGAGTCACCACAGAGAAGGCTCTTCTCCTGGTGGACTATTTTCCTTTATTTACTGAAAAATTAACACAATTTTTTACAGGCAGCTGATTATTGTGAAATTGGTTTTTGTTGGTACTGAAAAGTGTGGATTCAAAGGAGTTGTTTAAGGTTTTGGGACTCAGATGCCACCTCTGCCTTGTACTCAGTCTTTTAGGTATGTTACTTATCCCTTTGCCACACCAGCAATGGCAACCATTTTGTGGTGATGCCCAGAACAGTGCACCCACAGCCCAAAAAGACTGCCTACCCGTGATTTAAGGTGTTTGTGTGCATTTTCAAAAGCCAATCCACCCAATGTTCCAGTTCTTTCTCAATGTTACTCGAAATGTTTCGACAAATAACTTTCACGTGACATCACATGCAGGAGTGCAGACATCTCGACTCATGGCATTACATTTGAAACAAGAAAGAGAAAGACTGGTATACAATAGCGAGTCTATCGCTGACCAAAGGGAACAACCCAGTTATTGTACTTAGTATTACAATGGTACAGACAAAATAATGTATTTTTGTAACAATGGTCACTTCTCTTTAGTCTGCAGAGCACGTGTGTATGAATGAAATTGGTAAAATGTAATTGACGAACACTTTAGGCTGAGCAATCATGCTGATGAGCCTTCAGTAAAAAAAGTCAAATCAGTGAAAATAGTGCCATTTAATAAAATAATAAGAGAACTAACTTATCTAGAACCCTCCACAGTTATTTTTCTTAGCTCCAATATTATCTTACGTTTGCAATACAAATACGCCTTCTTTCATAAAATTAAAAACAGGCTGGGCACTCTACATGTAAGTGTATAGCATTTAATTCTCCTAAGTTTGAACATATACTTCACTAGGCAGAGATGTGGGGAAATCACATATATATCAAACACATGTTTATTCAGTTCACATTTAAAGCAGCACAGGCTGTGTGTGCGCTCGACTTGTTACATGAAAAGGGGAAAGGAATGAAACCCACCCTCCTCTCCCACTTTAGCTTCCTGAATTCTGGGGCTTTTAAGCAGTTTCCCCACAAGCTCAGCTCCAATTCCTAAGCCAGGTAGGGAGGAAATGGTTTAAAGCTTCACAGTACAACAAGGTAAGGTGAGGAAAAAGGGCAGAGTTTGCTCTTCCCTCCTGCACACTCAGTTTTCTACGAAGAATAGACTCACCACAACCTGCCTGATTTGGTCTTTAGGTGGGACAAGTAACAAGATATAATTTTAAAGAAGCTTGGAAGAATAGAAGCTTCTACCTAACAGCCAAGATAATAATTTTTTTAAATAGGAAAAAGGAGAGAAATCTGGATTCAACCAACTGTGAAGTGATGCATGTTGCAGCAAAACATTCTTAACTTCAAATATACACCCACAGGGATTAAATTGGCGGTGATTGACCAGAAAAGAGATCTTGGTGTTGTGTTGGATAACATAATGAAAACATCAACCCAATGTGTGCCAGCTCTGGAAAAATTGAATTCCACATTGGGGATCTTTAGGAAAGGAATTGAAAATAAAATGTCCAATATAGTAATATCCTTATACAAATCTATGGTGGAACAATTCTGGTTGCTAAATCTCCAAAGAATATTGTAAAGTTGGGAAAGGTGCATAAAAGTGCACTCAAAATGAACATGAGACTGGAGCAACTTCCCTTATGAAGAAGTTAAAATCTTTAGTTTAGAAAAAAATTGAGTATAGGTAAGGGTCATGGCAAAGGTGCACAAAATTATGCATCGTGTGTAGGGTGTGGAGAAAGAAGTGTTCCTCCTTCTTTCATGCCACCAGAATGCAGGGACATCTTCCGAAGCTGAACGGTGGGAAATACAGGACAGGAAAAAGGAAGTACTTCTTCACACAGCGCCTGTTAGCCACCAAATTAGACAGCTTTAAAAGGGCATTAGACAAATTCATGCAAGAAAAGGCTATCAATGGCTTATGAAAGCTATGTGTTACCTTCAATCATGTTAGCTATATGTTATCTCCAGGACCAGAGGCACCATGCCTCTGAATACCAGTTGCTGGGAAACCACAGCAAGAGATGTGCGACAATGGAATCAGTTACCTAGGGAGGTTGTGGGCTCTCCCACACTAGAGGCCTTCAAGAGGCAGCTGGACAAGCATCTGTTGGGGATGCTTTAGGGTGGATTCCTGCATTGAGCAGGGGGTTGGACTCGATGGCCTTGTAGGCCCCTTCCAACTCTGCTATTCTATGATTCTATGATTCTATGGCTGCTGCTAGTTGTGGGCTTCTTAGGGTTATTTGATCGACTACTGTGGGAAGCAAGATGCTGGGCTAAATAGGCCTTTTGTCTGATCCAGCAGTGCTCTTCTAATGCTCCTATGATTTCCAAATAGAAGACCTACAACTTTATTAGATTGTAAGCCTATGCGGCAGGGTCTTGCTATTTACTGTGTTATCTGTACAGCACCATGTACATCGATGGTGCTATATAAATAAATAATAATAATAATAATAACTTAACATATATGCAGTTTGTTTTCCTCCCTTCCTTTCCAAGAAGTTTGTTGACCTTGTCAATATTCATGTATTACATTTCTATATCCCCCAAATAGCTAAAGCTCTGGACAGTTCACAAAAATGTAATATAATAATAAATGATAAAGCATCATGTAAAAACCTTTACAAGTTTGAAACAGAATAAAACCAAAGTAAAAAAATAAAATAAAAGCCAGCAGCTCTGTAAATATCTAAAGACCCAACAATGCATTAAAAAAACCCTATAATCTAGGAAAATAGATTTGGCTTCAGGCAACTCCAAGCCCATGGCCCTCCTTTGCCACCTAAATCTTTGAGGGAGATGAGTGCTGTTAAGCAGTTCCCCCTCAGAGCTTGCACAGGGTTAGGCAACCTGATGCCTTCCAAATGTTTTCAAGGACAATTTCAATAAGCCACAGCCAGCATGGCCAATGGTCAGTCATTATGATATCTGAAAGGCACCAAACTCTTTGGGGAGATGGGAATTTCCCTGTCCCCTCTGCATGTCCAATGCTTTGAACAGCTTGACCTCAGGATGTGAACATATCTTGCCATGTTCATCTTAGATACACTACCTTCAGGCCTCCAAGCCATTGTGGATGCAGGAGACCTGCCACTGCAGCCTCCCTACTTGAGATTTGAGTTTTTTTGTCTTGAGCAGACAGGCAGCTATCCCTGGAGACAGCACCATGGAGCCGGGAACCATGAGTAGAGAGCAGAGACAGGGAGGAAAAGGAGGAAAGAAAACCTTTTTTTTCTGCCCTATCCTCTTCCCTCTACACAAATATTTTCCACAGTTCCACCTTTGTCCAAATAATAATTACAAGTTTATCCATCACTGGCAATACAGCCACATGCTGCAGTTTCCTAAATACATCTTTTTGCCATTTTAAAATATCTCTTGAAAGTATAATTGTGGTAAACAAAATATTATGAACATTGTGATAGACAAAAAGAAAGATATTTTCTGGGCTTAGAAACAGTATACAGACCACAATGTTATCTTGCAGAACTAAAAGTTCTGGGGGAACAGGGGAATCAGACTTGAGCATCTTCAAGATCCAGCTAACAATACCACTGATCATTCTGAAAGTGAAGTTTCAAAAGACTTCCTCCTACCCCAACCCAACAATTTCTGATCACAGGGTTTTTTCCTTCCGTATTTGTCAGGCAGGAGTTAGAAAACCACCACCACCACAGTCATCGTCGTCCCCACATACACTTTCTTTGTTTCTGCCCCCTTCTCGGACATTTGTATATTTTTATAATAGCATTAAAGTGTAAAATCAGAGAAAGACATGGCCTTTGAAGGCAGAACATCTGGGATATTAAAGACCGCCTTGCATAGAGCCAAAATATGAGTGCTAAAAAGGGAAAGGTACGTGCCAATGATGTAATGGATACAGATAATGGTTCTAGCTTAGTCAATGGGATAAAATTGATTGAATGTACAAGATTGTTACTAAGTGGCCATTAGATGTATCTCACTCTCTCAATCTGCATCAATGCTGATCCAAAGTTCTTTGACTGTTAAAACTATTGGAGGCATCATTCTCAGATTTTTAGATGATAAGCACAGAGGATGAGAACATCCTGCCTTTTCCCCCTATCTTTATGGTTGGCCATTTGACAGAGATGGCTTGAAGCATAGATTCTTTGGCTGTTGGATATATTCTGAATAAAAAGGGGCTGTGACTGAGAAACACGATTGTCTTAAACATCTTCCGTCAATTCTTCATGTAGTTTATGCATCTTTTCATTGGAATCAGATTTATGACTCATTTCTGAAATATAGTAGTCATTTATAGTCTTCTCATGAATTTCCTCTCACCAGGAGTTTCATAGAACTCACCTGTTCTGCAGGACTAGATCATGAATAGCTTTTCATCTAAAACGAAAAAGGGAAACCATTTCTCCTAATCAAAAACTTACCAATCGCCTTTGTATAGTGTCGTGCACCAAGTAACAATTCTGGGGCTCTGTACCAAAATGTTACCACGACTGGATCCAGATCTGCCAGTGGCTTAAGTGGAGAATTGAATAACCTTGCGAAACCCATATCAGCTGAAAAAATAAACCGTATTAGAATTATACCAAATGCAAATGTTTCTAAAGCAAACTACAGCATACTGCCACTTGCCTTACTCCCACTACTCCTCTTACTTCAACAGACTCAAATGAGTACAATTTGCTATCCCGAGTACTCCATAGCAGAGTGGAAGTACAGGGTTAAAATCCCATAAACAAATAAATGCAATCAGGGCTATGAGTCAATCAATCAGTCAAAATTAAAACTAGGTGTGACATAGTTGCCAGAAGGCTCTTAGTCATTTTTGCAACAGAATAACACCTATTCTCCTGAAATTAATATGGATCATTACACAACTCTTGTCAAGATGAAATGTGACAAGCTTGGAAGTGGTGGAAATGTAATATACATTTTCTCTAAGCAGCTTTTAAAATAAGTAAATTTAGGTGCTTGTCAATTGAGCTAAACAGTGTTTGTACTTTCTGCCTTATCCATACACCAAGAACAGTAATACAAAGATAGATCACATCTTTTGGTGCTGTGCTTCAGGCTATTCATTAATAACTGCACTAGCACTTTGAAGTCCTCCTTGACATCCATAAGAGATAGTTAAGCACTTGCTTAACTCTCCCACTGAAATCAATGAAGCTTGTAAAATGCTTAACTTTCTCTGGAACATAGCTACTATTTTACTATATTGCAGAAATAATTACATTTCATCTGTGGTAGCAATAAATTCTTAACTTGAAAGTAACCTGTACTTTACATTGTTGCAGAAATATTTAAACCTTTTCAGTGTGCTTGCAATTAATTAATTTTAACTTTTTATAGTGATAATTAAACATGTATGTCCACTGCAGTTTTGTGAACATGGTGTCAATTCAGTTAGCTATTCCAACTGGCCTGAAAAATATTGGTCTAAACACACACAAAAATTATGTAATTATTAGTAGTATAAGACTTTATAGGTAAAAAGCAGCAGCTTGAATTGGGCTGCCAACAAACAGGAAGACAGTTTATTTAGTATAAAACTGATGTGCTCTTATACTAACTATGGTCTATAAAGCACATACCAGACAACAGTTTGTCTGCCACATTTTGTACTAGGTCTAGTTTCCAAATACTCTTTAAGGGCAGCCCCATATACAGCACATTTCAGAAATCTAAACAAGAGGTGATTAAGGCATAGATGGAGCACCATTTTTGGTGTAAAGGCAGGATATAAATGTAACAAATAAATAAATGGATTTATTTATTTATTACATTTTTATACCGCCCAATAGCCGAAGCTCTCTGGGCGGTTCACAAAAATTAAAACCATGAAAAGCATAAAAACAACCAACAATTTAAAAACATGAATACAAAATACAATATAAAAAGCACAATCAAGATTAAAACCACACAGCAAAAAATGATATAGGTTAAAATATAGAATTAAAACAGCAAAGTTTAAATTTAAGTTAAATTAAGTGTTAAAATGCTGAGAAAATAAAAAGGTCTTCAGCTGTGACCAGGGGCCTTGCTAGACCTGCCGGGATAAGCCGGCAGGGAGGCGGGGCGACGGCGTGCAAACTTTAACGCGCGCCGCCCAGCCTCCTAGACGCACAACGCGCAGGGACGACGGAAGCCCTGCAGCGCCGGCCATTTCTTAAAAAGTTTAAAGGGGCCACGTGCGCCCGAAGACTGCGGAGAAGGTAAGGGTTTTTTATTAGTTAAACCCCCCCCCCCATCCGCTCCTGATCCCTTCCTGATCTTTCTCTCCCTCCATGTCCCGTGTGTCGTCTCCCCTCCTTTTCCCTCCGTGTGTGTGTGTGCGTGTGTGTGTGTCTGTCCTGTGTCATCTCCCCTCCTTTTCCCTCCGTGTGTGTGTGTGCGTGTGTGTGTGTCTGTCCTGTGTCATCTCCCCTCCTTTTCCCTCCGTGTGTGTGTGTGTGTGTGTGTGTGTGTGTCCTGTGTCGTCTCCCCTCCTTTTCCCTCCGTGCGTGTGTGTGTGTCCTGTGTCATCTCCCCTCCTTTTCCCTCCGTGTGTGTGTGTGCGTGTGTGTGTGTCTGTCCTGTGTCATCTCCCCTCCTTTTCCCTCCGTGTGTGTGTGTGTGTGTGTGTGTCCTGTGTCGTCTCCCCTCCTTTTCCCTCCGTGCGTGTGTGTGTGTCCTGTGTCATCTCCCCTCCTTTTCCCTCCGTGTGTGTGTGTGTGTGTGTGTGTCCTGTGTCGTCTCCCCTCCTTTTCCCTCCGTGCGTGTGTGTGTGTCCTGTGTCATCTCCCCTCCTTTTCCCTCCGTGTGTGTGTGTGTGTGTGTGTGTGTCCTGTGTCGTCTCCCCTCCTTTTCCCTCCCGGGATCTTCCCAGCCGATGGGCACAGCGCTCAGCGCTGTGGCCAGTCCGCGGCTTTTTGTGGCTACTCGTGAGTAAGCGATTAGCCGCAAAAAGCCACGGAAGTCCCTAGACCTTCCCCAGCTCCGGCCTCAGGCCGGAGCTGGGGAAAAGGCGCGCCATAAGCGAATTCGCTTATGGCGCGTTGGAGAAGGCCTCAGCGCGGCCTGTCTCCGGATTCCCCTGTGCGTCATCTGGACGCACAGCAGGGAAGCCGGGACAGAAGGCGCGCTAAGGCCTCGTCTAGGAAGGCCCCAGATCTGCTTTCTCCAGGAAGGAGTACAGATGACACTACAGCTGAAACTGGGCAATGACACTCATGGCCACTGCAGCCATCTGCCCCTCCAGAAGTACCCCCAAGCTGTAACCTTGGTTTTTATTTCTAATCCTAGATTGGATTGTCTATTGATCAACAGAACCTCCGCCTTGTCTGGACTGGGCAACACCAGCTTCCAGGGACATTCAGCCAGACAGGAGCAGATCCATTGCAAAATTATGTCCACAAATCTCATACTAGCTAAATGTTCCAGAAGGTTACCACGGTCAATGGTACTAAATGCAGCAGAGAGGTAGCAGGAGAGATTCTGTAGTAATTCAAATACCAGCTGTGAATCAATGCAAGCAGACCATCACACTGTATACTGCCTCATCATGGGATACAGCAGATAACTGCAAATGGCTCTGTCCACCATTTTGTAACACACTCTGCCTCAAAGCTATTACTTTGCTACTAGCTCTGGCTGGTCAAGTTCAAGGCTCCAGTAAAATAAAAACTTAATCTTGCAAGCCTTCCTGACCCTGTGATAGAGTACATATTCCTTAGAATGTTGAAATCCAAGAAATGCTTTTTATTGCAGTTTGTTTGATGTTAAGCATATATCGCCTAGTTCACTTAAGCAAGGCAAGCAACAATTGCTTTCAGGCAAATAGCTTGTTAGACTTGCCACCACTCACACACACAAGTACACAGGTTAGTAAAACAAATTAAGGACTGACAATTCTTTTGTACTAATTAGTGAGGAAATACACCAAAATAATAAGCTCACATCCACACAGAGAACTCAAGATTGAGAAATTGGAAAGTTGCACCAGTCTTTCTTATGATTGTCAACGCAAATGTCTATTCCTTCTCATATACTTAGGGGCTGGTTTACATATTTCAGTCACTTCAAACAGCACCCTATTGTTAAAATATAGAGGAGCTTGCTTAGGTTATACATCTGGCTCTTTGAAATATTGCTATGGGTGTTCTATTAACATTACAAATATCTAAGCAGTTCTTAATCTTACATTAGTTTAGATTTGGGCTTGGGTCCAGAGAAAAGTCTGTGGAAGGGGGCAAGCAGAAGATGACTTTCCTATCACCTGGTTCCCCAGCAGCTCCCTCAGTCTCAAGGGTTGGGGGATTTGCTGAATGGGGTGAGTTGTGGTGCAGAAGGAAGGGGGGTCACTGAAAACTTGACAGTGACACCTTCTCTAGGTCAGTTCCCACTTACACATAATTTGCCATAGCCCACCCCATTCAGTAGGGTGCTTTGACCCTTGGGAGAGGCAATTCTGGGGTTATGGGTCTGCTGAGGGAGAAGAAGGTGGGAAAGTCACCTTCCACCGGATCCCTTCTGCAGGTGTTTCTCTGGAAGCAAGTGTGCTCTGTAACTCATGTGTGCTCTAGATGCCCTGAACCCAATTTCTCTTATTGTTAGCAGTTGCATTACTACATAAATATTGTTGAAACACCTACCTATTTTTACTCTTCCTCTTTCAGGACCTTCTCCCATTACCAGAATATTTGCTGGTTTCTGCAAAACAAGGTAAATATTTAAGTCACTAACACTGAATTATATCCTACATACATTAAAAGTTTACAGTCCTTAGATCATGCTCACGTTTCCCTTGGAAAAACTTTAAAAAAATTTGCTGATCCATGAATATTTCAGTTCAAAAGCTATTTTAAAATTATGGAATAATTATGTTTTTAGGAGGTGCCGAAAGGAATACAAAGTTGGCGCCTGCCTGACAGCTTCAAATAACCAAAATAGCCATTCCTTCAAGGTTAACCACAGGACCATAGGTGTTTGAAATGCAGCTTACATGCATCTAAACATATTTTAAGATGAAAACATGTTTACAAATATTTAATGCCACCTGCAGTTGATCAATGCACCCAAGAGATCTTGCACAAATACCATGCATCTCTCAAAACTGTTACCACGAGCTCATCTCCATTTTATACCTACCCTGCCATTTTTTCTCAGTCTTCATCTGATCTGTGATGAGTAGGTGCCAAAAGGTAGCTATCCAGGATAGGGTATATTTGCAAGATTAGTCACCACCTTCTATTGGCATGGAAAAGAGTATCCCAGCTCTTTATACTTTGGGCTAACAGCTCTTGGGCATGACAAACTAAATCCTAATGCAATCACAAGTTAAAAATACCTTAATGCACAAAAATGTTTTAGCCTGTTGCAACGTGGGCACCAGTCAAGTCTTTATAGTGAGTGCATTCCATAATTGGGATGTCATTGCCAAAAAAGGTTTTGGCAGAAGTTCTTAACACATGTGCAGGCTGGTACAGGAAGAGGTGCTCCTCCAGGTATTTGGATCCCAAGTCTTTCAGGGCTTTAAAGGTAAGGATCAGCACCTGAATTTGACCCAGAAGCAAATAGCTAGCCAGTGAGGTTCTTTTAAAACTGGTACAATATGCACTGGCTGATGCAAACAAAATTTCTTCCAAAACAGAAGAAACACTCACTTTCTGAGCCTAAGAACCATAACAAATAACAACAATAAAACAACAAACATGTTGTTTAATCATGCACTTACTAAAAAGATACTAAAAAGATTCCACGTTTGCTACTTGGACTGTGTTGCCTAAGTTTATCATGCTAGCTCTGAACTGCCATTTGGTCTAGTAGACCAGCATTAGGAACATCACAGTTTATATTATATTATATGATATTATATTATATTGTATTATAATATTTATTTGTATCCCACCTTTTGCCCAATACTGGGCCTCAGGGTGGCCTTACAAAGTTTAAAACATACATTGGGGGGAAGTAAAAGAAGAAGAAAACATAGTTTAAAATACACAACAAAATTATAAGACATTAACATAGATGGAGGGCCAGATTATTCTCCAAAGGCCTGCTGGAACAAAAAAGTTTTAGGCTGCCTCCGAAAGCCCATCAAGGAGGGAGCCAGCCTAGCTTCTCCAGGAAGAGAGTTCCAGAGCACTGGAGCAGCCACTGAGAAGGCCCTCTCCCATGTTCCCACCAAGAGCACCTGTGAAGATGGTGGGACTGAAAGAAGGGCTTCTCCAGAAGATCTCAAAGCACGGGCAGGCTCATAAGGGAGAATACAGTCTTTCAGATAACCTGGACCTGAGCCATATACAGTTCCATTTCCTTGAGATATCAAAAAACACTGAACTAGCATACCCCCAAAATCTGTTGTCTGAAAGCATCCTATTATTCATCTATCTTGCAGTATCTTCACCAAGCACAGTTAACAATCAAGCTGGGTTTCCACTTTTCCAAACAAAATGCTTTTGCAGGTTGATTGTAATTTTTAATTTAAAATATAGAAAAACATTGTACGGTCAAATTTCTTAGAACTAGGCATGGTTCTTGTGCCCTCCTCCTTTTATTTCCCGTTGCCTTTGCCCACAGACCTATATGTTCTCAACAAAAGGCCTTTGTCTTTTTTTTTAAAAAAAAAACTCCTTTTAAAACTAGATTTGGGACAGCCCTAGTATAACATCATGTGCTCAGTGACAGTGGAGGAGGGGGAGAAAGTTCATGAGATAAGGAAGTAGAAAAAGAACAGTTTATCAGATGCAAAACTGCAGAAAATATAATTGTGAGATCTGTCAGTGCATACAATAAGTTAACATTTGGTTCAGTAACAATCCAAGAAAGCCTTCCCCAACCTGGTGCCCTCCTGATACTTTGGACTTCAACTCCCATCAACCTCAGCCACCATGGCCAGGGGAAAGTAATTTTGGGAATTGTAGTCCAAAACATCTGGAGGGCACCAGGTTGGAGAAGGCTGCTCTAACACATGGGAACTGTACTTGAGGCACAGATAAGGATATCTCACAGCAATATAAGTTCTTTTGCTTTATAAAAAACACATCAGCACAGCATACGTTTTATTTGTTCCTTTTTTCTCTGAAGAAGAACTCAACAAATGTTACTTGCATGTGATGTTAAAGTAAACAAGTCAGGACATTCTATGATGTTGGATGCTTCGATATTTTTGGTAACAACAGGCTAAAAGGTATGCAGACAATAGACCTATGGCTAAAGTTAGATATTATGAAGAAATTATTCATAAAAACAACATCCATTCTAGGGCAAAAGCAACATTTAGATATCCAACAACATTTCAATCAAAATAAAGGAGCACCTGAAGAAATGGATATCAGCATTTCATTCAAATGAAAACAGCAGCATTCAGTGGCTCCTAATCATCTATCAGACTTTTAAAAGATTTTGGGTGCAATCCTATGCATATTTAGACAGAAAGAAGTCCTACAACTCCCAGCACTCCTCAGCAATTGTAAGAACCTTTTCTGTCAAAACATGCATAGGATTGCGTCCTAATCTGGCCCCATTAACATCTAGGATGACATCCAATGCTGCACAAGTGGGTTTCCATTAGTGCAATGGGATTTTCCCCTCCCCATCCTTTGCCCTGTACCGATGCATCCTCCAAATATGATCAGGAGGGCCCTCCAACTTTCAAAAGCAGATTGTGGGGTGTGCAGGGGGCTACAGAGAAGGAGGGGGAGTTTGTTTGCCAACAGTGTCCATTCTGCTGGCTAACAGACACTGTTGGATTTCATCCCAGGTTAGAAGTCTTATACTGTTAAAACTCAGTTTACTGTGAACAGAACATGCCAGCTATTAAAGAAAATGATAGTCCTGGATCAACCCATGTTTAGTTGCTATAGAAACAAAAAGGTTAGATTTGGAATCTCATGTATAAATTATCAGCAATAAAAACTGAACAAACAGATCCCTGCTGAGAGTGAACTATGGAGTCTGACTGACGCAGTAAAGGTGTAAATGTAGAATGAACAAAGTCAACAATAATAAACTGGAACCATATGCTGCAGGAAAGTGTATATGTTATCATTTAAAACAAATTCCTTGGAGTAGTAAACATGTAACTGATCACGTTTTCTTTCGTCCGGCTAGTGGGTGTAAGACAACTAATATATATCAGAGAAAGAGCCAAAAGTGCTGAGGCTATTATATCATACTCTTGAAGAATAAGAACCATTTGACATCAAACAGAAATCAAACCATAAGAATATTTCTATTGCATGCATCAACGTGGCTCCAATCAACTCCTGAGCATGGACTAGGTCAGAAAGGAGCCAGCAAAAACAAACATAAGTAAAACTGTCTACAGTTTTGAATGAGAGGAACACAACCGATTAAAAGATAAGGGGAACAATGGATGACAGAATGCTAGTATTGAACAACCCTTACTGTTCCCGAGCTTATCTAGGATATAACTCTTTAAAGATATGACATTCCCATGAGAAAAAAAGTTCTGCTCAGGGTAATGCTGCTTTCCATCCACGGTTTTGTTTTGTTTTGTTCTTTAATCCTCCATATCCAAACAAAAACAGATTAACTAGTGGAGCATGACACTAAATTAGAATAATCTATAGTACAATTACTCGCTATCATACATAAAAGACACATGGGTTACTGACTCATTCAATCTAGGGGATATTAAAATCGCTAGGAAATTGAAGAGCAGGAACTTGAAATTTGGATACCTTTTGTCCAAGACATTCCATTTACTTGAAAAATATAAATATGGGACATTTTACTCATTTAATAGTCAAAGCTATGTCTCCCTGTTGCCATGCAACGTGTGCCTGCTGGCAACAGGCAACCATAGGAGGTGTCCCTCTGCAACAAAAGAATGTCATAACAAAGAAACTTTTAAACACCACCCAAGAAGACATAAAAATATCACTAGGGATAAAATGAAACCTTGAAAGCCTCATATCTAATGACATGATCTTGCCCTATCCAATTTCACTCTTCCGTTCTCTCCCATGGATTACACCAAAGGTCTCCAACTTTTTGGGGCCTGTGAGCACAATTGGCATTTAAAAAAATGCCCTGGGCATAATCACAAATTGACCGATGTAGGCGCGGGGGTGGGTGGGTCACAAAAATGATAGGAATGCCCATGTGTATGTTTGTGTGTGCTGTTCACTCTGGTTTCTCTCTCTCTCTCTCTCTGAATCCATTTTTCCCTTCCTTCCTTCCCCCTCTCTTTTCTTGTTTTCCTTCCTTCTTCTCTCTTGCACTATACTTCCTCTCCTTCTCTTTCTGGCTCCTCTCTTTCTTTCCTTCCCTCTTCCGGCCTTCTGTCTCTCTGGCTGTTCTTTGTTCCTTCCTTGTCACTCTCCCCCCCCCCCCCCGCACCACCCACTTTCTCTCTCCCAATCCCCATTATTATTATTATTATTATTATTATTATTATTATTATTATTTATTTATTTATTTATTTATATAGCACCATCAATGTACATGGTGCTGTACAGAGTAAAACAGTAAATAGCAAGGCCCTGCCGCATAGGCTTACAATCTAATAAAATCATAGTAAAACAATAAGGAGGGGAAGAGAATGCCAACAGGCACAGGGTAGGGTAAGCAGGCACAGGGTAGGGTAAAACTAACAGTATAAAGTCCGCACAACATCAAGTTTTAAAAGCTTTAGGAAAAAGAAAAGTTTTTAGTTGAGCTTTAAAAGCTGCGATTGAACTTGTAGTTCTCAAATGTTCTGGAAGAGCGTTCCAGGCGTAAGGGGCAGCAGAAGAAAATGGACGAAGCCGAGCAAGGGAAGTAGAGGCCCTTGGGCAGGCGAGAAACTGAATGCAATTTCTCCATTCATTTGCATGAGAAATTGTCCCCTGTCAAAAAATCAGTTGGGGTGGGTGGGGGTGGCAGCGAAATCCACTTCCCACCAAGGACCCTATTGATGGGAGGTGGACTCCCCACCCTGGTACATGCAAATGCAGTAATCATCCTGGCCTGTGTGTGCAATGGTGCCCATGGATGTTGTGTTAGGGCCCCTCGGTTACACAAATGGCGTTTATCTAAAATTGCTGTACCTATTTCTAAGTCCACATCACCACTATTTGGGGTGGATGCCATTGTCTTTAATATGTTCAGGAATTTATTTATTTATTTATTACATTTCTATACTGCCCAATAGCCGGAGCTCTCTGGGCGGTTCACAAAAATTAAAAACATTCATAATATAAAACAACAGTATAAAACCATAATATAAAATAAAATAAAAAAGCTCAACCAGATAAAAACAGCAGCAATGCAAAATTACAAATTTAAAACACCATGTTAAAATGTATTTATAGATTGTTAAAATGTTGGGAGAATAAAAAGGTCTTCACCTGGCGTCTAAAAGCATATAATGTAGGTGCCAAGCGAACCTCCTTAGGGAGCTCATTCCACAGCCGGGGTGCCACAGCAGAGAAGGCCCTCCTCCTGGTAGCCACCTGCCTCACTTCCTTTGGCAGGGGCTCACGGAGAAGGACCCCTGAAGATGACCTTAGGCAGGTACATATGGGAGGAGGCGTTCCTTCAGATAACCTGGCCCCAAGCCGTTTACGGCTTTAAATGTTAATATCAGCACTTTAAATCGGACCCGGACCTGGACTGGCGTAATGTGGTCTCGTCGGCCAGTCCCTGTTAGTAAGCGTACTGCCCTGTTTTGTACCAGTTGAAGTTTCCGGACCGTTTTCAAAGGCAGCCCCACGTATAACGCATTGCAAGGAATGTGTTGATTTTATACAAAGGATTTCAAGATGTTAACCTTTCCCTATTGGCTTTGTAAACCATGCAAAATACCCCACATATGTTCTGTGACTGCAACCATAGTGATACTCAGTAGCTATTGTCACTTTCAGATAATCTGGGCTACTGAGACCACACTACCTGAGGAAAATGGGAGTGAAACTTAAGCATAGACAAACATATATAGGAAATATTGCCTAGTTCTTGTTTTGTTTTTTTAACAGGTGTAGTATAATCCATATTTTTTTAAACTGAGAGCCAGTATTACCCTCAAAAAACAGTTCAAGTATGTGACTACTCAAAAGCTCATATGCAACCCTATCCCACTTGAAAACTCCCTTTGGAATTGACGTTTTTAAATTGTTAATTTGTGCTTTTCTTTTTGTTGTTATCCACTTTCAGCTTTAGTTGAGTCAAGGCATGATATATATTTTAAAAAATAAGGGCCCAATCCTATTGGGATTCCCATCAACGTCTGAACTTGGAGGCTGACAGGAATCCTTTGCAGAGCAGAGGCAATCTTTGCCTCCGTGCTCCCCCAGTCTGTATTTTGGCTAGATGGGTGTTTTCACCCATCTAGCTGAGGCATTACATTGGGGAGGGAGAGATGAAGCCTGGGAAGGATTGGGGATATGGCATAAGCCGTTCCCTCCCTTCCCACCGGCACGCCCTCCTTTGTGACCCTGCATTTGTGAGCTCGTGGAGGCGGCTGGCTGCAAGGGGGGAGATGCACGGAGCTCAGACTCCTGTGTCCGAAGGTCAGAGTGCTGTTTCTGGCCTTGGATCTAGGAATCTAAAACATCCTATCACACACACACGCTGTCCAGAGGCTATACGATTGCTCTCTACAATATTTAAAAAAAAAACAAATGAAAAGGGACAGAACACTGAAGAAGAGTTAGAGCTATTAAATTCAAGAAGGACTAAATTCAACTATGATCTGGGTTAAAGCTGAAGAATTCACAATTTGCACTTTTCTACTGTCAATGATTACTAGGCATTGGAGAAGTGAAATTTCAGCTGAAGCTCAAAGTTTGCCCCAGACCCTTGATCAAATAGTAAATACATAACCACAATTGTGAGCTATGTATGGACAACCTGATTAGGACAGCCCTTAGTGTGGAAAACAACTTGAGTGCTAACTTTGCCCTAGTAATTTGCATATGGATGGTTCAAAAGCCATGGATCAATCACAGAAGCCATGTGAGTATGTCGACAGCTTGCTAGCAGCTGGAATACCTAACAATAGGTGGATAATTTTTGGGGAATGTGGGATCAAAGTGAAATTGTAAAACATTTGGAAATGGCAGGCATAATTGGAGTGGATTAAAACCATGTAGCACAATTTCACATTTGTCAGACCAAAAAACAAAACAAAAACCAATTCTTGAAACTGCCATACCCAATATCTCCTCCACACTCAATGAAAACCCCCCAATAACTATCAGGAATGATGGCAAATAATGTGAACATGCAGTGTTTTTATCTTACGTGAACCGCCCAGAGAGCTTCAGCTATGGGGCGGTATACAAATACAATAAATAAATATTAGCTGTGATACTAATAAACATCCCACACGTTGAGCCTATATAAGAACTCTAAAATATATGGGATTGCATTGAACGGTGGCTTTGGGCTAGCGGAAAACACTTTTGCTTGTGCAAGCTGGAGCACCTGATCGATACCCCCTACCACTGCAGCTTTCTGAAAAGCTGCTCCTGAGGTTTGGTTAATCTCTGGAACAGTATGAGACGTAGCATGAATGGCTGCAATGGATAGGGAAAGAATCAGAATCAATGCCTCACTTTTCTCTTTAGCAAATAGGAAATCAACCAGGAAAGGGTTAAATGATCCTCCAACTCAGAAAGAAAGGACAACTAAACTTAAGTCACCAGAGATCAAACCTTCCCAACACTTGGGTTTCACTTCAGGGTCTAAATCAAAACAAAAACAAACTTAAAGAGGAACAGGCACCAACCTGCAACAGTGAAACACATATAGAAAAAAACCTAATAGAAAACAGGCCCAAGAGAAGAACCCCAGATGTTCCCTGCCCTAACAAACTAGGAGTGCTGTTCCAACACTGCCCTCATAGTGTTCTGTCTGCCTGATTTCCTACCTAATAAACAAAAAGAAATTTTCAGCAAGACCAATTTCCCTTTCTCATTCAGTGGTTGGACCTCTGGCAGGAAAAGGATGTACTACAGCAGCTGCACATCTCAAGGTGCGAAGTAAATGGCCAGACTCCTGCATGCTGGTATTTATACACCTGTGCACACCAAATGCAATAGGGGCAAAGATGTACGTTTTGTAGGGTCTCACGAAAGTAGACAGATGCAATTTATTGCCTTTCAAATATCCTCAACTGGAGAACTGGTGTGAAGAGCTACAGAAACAACTACCTCTTGAAGGGAGTGGGTTCTGAATGCTACAGGAAGCATAGTACCATTGGAATGATAGGGCAGGCCTATACACACCCAGAATTATGTTCTAATCATGTCGATCCAAAAGCTAAGAGCTTAGACATCCTGTCTATATAAAGAGCATTTCTGACTGCCTGAGCTATTTGGCTTTCCTGAAGTACACTCTTAAAGCCATGTGTACAAGTTTATTCCACTGTTTCGCCTTCCGGGGTAAGAGCTTGTGACAGAAATAGGTAAGAACAAGCTCTTGCAAGCAATGAAAGGCAGTGTTAATCTTATGAATAACACCCACTTCTCATTATTGCTGGGCAGACATAATGGCAACTGAGTCTGCCATTTCCCAGGTAACAGAAGAGAACAGATTTTGCAAACTCAAAATGAGTCTTAGTGAGTGCTTTCAAAATCAACAAAAGATCCCAGTAACCTACATATTAGGGCGCCAAGAGACATCCTGAAGGAAACATTTAATGTGAGATGCCTTGGATATGGACTACTTGCCGTGTGTGTGTCGTCGTCCCCAAATTCTGTCTAAGGCCACTCACTGACTATTTTCTCAAGAAGTTAGGATGAAGCCTTGGTCTAGCCCCTCTTTTAAGAAGTCCACCATCTCAGCAACTCCCGCAGTTATAGAGCAATGTTTCCTCCCGATTTACCATCTGTGGAAGGCCTTCCAGACAGTGTCATACATTTTGTTTGTCAACTACTTATGAGAAGAAATAATGGTTGTCATAATCTTTGGCATGCAAGTATTCGAAGTTAATTAGCATTGATCAATCTTTGGTGACCAGCTGGAACAATTTTGGATCTGGATGAAGAATCCATTCTTGGAAAACCAGTTCTTTGTATGTTTTATTATGATTTTATTAGAATGTAAGCCTATGCGGCAGGGTCTTGCTATTTACTGTTTTACTCTGTATAGCACCATGTACATTCATGGTGCTATATAAATAAATAAATAAATAAATAAATAAATAAATAAATAAATAATAGTATGGTAGATATTCTAAGTGTCCTCTGATCTGCAGCCAGCAATTCCAACAACCAAGGCCTCAACTTTGAGAAAGGGTCAACTTGAATAATTTCAAATTGAGTAGACTTGATCTTCCCAAGAACCCTGAAAAGACTTCAGACTTGAGCAAATGCCTTGGTTCCCTCAAGAACAGGAAACCACATAGCACAGCTGTTGTTTCTGCCTTTACATCCAGAAATCTGGAGAAGAGTGGTCCATCTTGGTATCAAGGCTAGAAGCAAAGAGATCCAGCATTGAGGTGCCCAAGTAACTGGTGATCACTGAGAACACCCTTCATTCATGTTCTACTTGTTCTCCAGGTGTTATCTACTTAACAAATTCACTTGTGCACCAAGGTCTCCCTGCAGATGCTCATCTTACATATATGTCAGATTGCTCCTTGCTCAGTAGAAAATGATGTCCTGTAGTGTGGGGCTTTGATCTGCTTCCCACCCTCTGATAGTTGATGTGAGCCTTGGCAGTTATTTATTTAAATGTTAAAACATTTGCATCCCACCCATATCACTAGGATCTCAGGGCAGAGTACAGATAAAATTATACAATATAAAACAACAAATATACACAGCGAAAAACAAATTAAATCACTAATCAAGCTAAAACCAGTTTAGAATTTAAAAGCAGTAAAACAATTAAAACAGTTAAAACAATGCGCAAGCTTGGTGAATTTAACCATTAAAGACTTTGTTAAAAAGCTATGTTTTTACTTGGCGCCAAAATAAAGTCAGCATTGGTGCCAGTCAGGCCTCCAAAGAGACGGCATTCCACAGTCGGGGTGCCACAACAGAGAAAGCCCTCTCCCATGTCCCACCATAGCATATGTCTTGTTTTGATGGGATACAGAGGAGGGCTCCTCCAACAGATCTCAAATCTCAGGCAGGCATATATAGGGAGAGGCGCTCCCTCAAGTATCAAGGTCCCAAGCCACTTAGGGCTTTAAACGTCATTACCAACACCTTGAATTCTGACCGGAAGCGTAAAGGCAGCCGGTGCAATTCCTTTAAGACCAGTGGTATGTGGTCTCTGTAAGATGTACCTGTCAGCAGTCTAGCTTCTGCATTTTGCACTAGCTGCAACTTCCAAATCTTCAAGGGCAGCCCCACATAAAGTGCATTGCAGTAATCTAATCGGGAAGTTACCACTGCATGCACTACTGTGGCTAGGTTGTCTCTGTCCAGGAAAGGCCGTAGCTGGTGGATTAGCTGAAGCTGGCCCCAAGTACTCCAGGCCATGGAGTCCACCTGGACCTCCAATGACAAGGATAGATCTAGTTATGTGTCAGTGCATATCAGGACATGAGTATCTGGAATCCTGTGAGAGAAAGCTTGCCAATCAATTAGCTCTTTGGCTCCTGGAGATTTCATATATCCCATGCTACAAATTCCTGGCACTGCCCATCTCCCAACCTGATAGGCCTGCATTTATCATGGTTTGGAACCTGGGGTTACCTTCAGTGGAACTCAGTGGAACTGTTTCTGCTGGTGTAGCAGGTTGGAGAATGTAAAATGTTTGGAACAATTGTCACCTGGTTTGAGAGTCTCAGATAGGGTTGATTCAATTTAAATCAAATTGATTTCAATCATGATTTCAATTGCTTCTCTGTAAGACTCACTTTAATTTAAACCACAGTTTAAATCACTAGAAAGATTCTACAGTTTCCCTTCTATAGTGGAGGATACATGCAGTAGAAGTTTCCACAGAAGTCAGGTTTGCATGAATATGTTCTCTTCACTTTTGGTTTATTTATTATTTCCCTCTCCTATCCCTTGCATTTATAACCAGACTCCTCATCTTTGTTTAGATCTACTCCATCTCCCCAAATTCTCTATTCAATATCTTGCACTTAGAGAGAGGCAAGGCTGAGAGAGAGAGAGAGAGAGAGAGAATGCACTTCTGTACATCACCAGCAGTCCAGAATAGGACTGCTTTTTAAAAGAGATATTTAAAAGATGGGAGATCTGATAACTAATCAGGGTGCTTCCAGACAGAAGGCTCCTAGCACTACCAATCAAAAACCATTGTGTAGCTATTCCATCTTCCTCCTATTTCTGGTTAAAAAATAAGATGGAAGAAGCAGTGGGAATACCAAGGAGGATTACAAATGGAAGACAATGTCATCTGGACTCCCTGTAAAATTCTGTGATTGAGGTAACTCTGTTGCACAATGAAAGCCATGTCCAGACCCACCCTTTGTCTAGTTTGGTTCTTACTTGAAAGTAGCTGATCCCATAAACCCTTACTGGGCAAACAGCAGCATGAGGAAAGGGATTTATACTAGGAAACTAATAAGAGGGTAAAATTAAACTCTGCCCTCAGTGCTGTGATCCTGATCCAATTTCAGTGAGGGGGGCAATGTGGTCCTTTGTAAAATAAATTTTAAAAGACAATTCCAGTCACAAATCTCCAACTGTTATGTTTGGCCCTTATTTTATTTATTACATTTTTATAGTGCCCATCAGCTGAAGCTCTCTGGGCATTGCACAATTAAAATCCATAAAATACAAGTATAAATTTTAAACATTAAAAGTTTAAAAGGCAATATAAAACCAGCTACATTAAAGACCAGGGAAAGCCTGTGTAAAAAGGTATGTCTTCAGGAGATGTTTAAAATATATGCTTTCCACCTCCTGAACCACACGAGGGAGGGTCCTCCAGAGGGTGGGTGCCACCACAGAGAAGGCCCGCTGCCGAGGTTCTTCATGGCGGCACTCTGTTTATCTCGGAATGGCCAGTAGGTCCTCCTCTGAGGATCATAGTTGTCTTCTGCGTGTATATAAGGGAAGGCGGTCTCCTAGGTATCCTGGTCTTGTATGTGGCTCGGTAGATAGCACGCAGCCTGTGCAGTTCTTTTAATACAGGTTTTATATGAGCAGAGCTAGGTGTCTCCGTGAGCACCCTAGCTGCTGCGTTCTGCACTAGCTGCAGCTTCCAAATCACAAACATGGGTAGCCTTAGTGCCGTTAAATTTAAAAACCCACATTTATTAAGGTGTGATGATACTTTTTAGATATTTTGGTGTGTATATCTAACAGGAGTAATAGCACAGGGAAGTTCTCTTCCCTCCCAACCACCCTCCCATTTTATTAAAATGCTGAGAAAGCATGAAAGTATTTTCTAAGTTATAATAGCTGGAAATATATGTGATGGTTAAAATATAACATTTAACTGCACATCTGACTGAACTTGGTGGCTTTAGGCTAACTGAAGCATGCTTAAAACTTCAAATGAAGTAGAAGGCTTGAGGGGGAGCAGGAAGGAGAAGGGCAAGAATGTGACCCAGCTATTTATAGAGAGAGGTTAGTTTGCCGAATTCTTGCTTTTTAGTCTCTCCCTGGGTGGAGTTGGGAATACTTCAAGGGAAGCTTGTTATGGGGAAGAAAAGAGGTAAACAACAAAATCAGCTGTTTATTCCCCTCACAAACAACAGTATGTAGTAATTGTTCTGTGTGGTGTTTTTTTAAAAAGAGTAAGCAGAAGTTTTAGTTCAATCAGATCAAGGATTTCAAATTTTGATTGTGGATTTCAGACTTTAAAAAAAGGTATACAATAGTACCACTATACTTGGCTAATAATGGTGATATTTATTCACCATCTGCATGCACATGCTGTTCTGAATAGCAAATCGTTAAAAGACACAATCAGCAACACTATGTAAGAGTATAACTCTAAAAATGCACATTAAAAATGTTCCCTCAAGGACCTATTGTATCTAGAAGTTATAAACAATGTTCATAAAATGATTACAAACTAAATCTCAATGTAGTACCAAGGACAAAGCCAAGAGATTAACATAGTTTTCTTGTCCTACTGTGGATACGATGTTTTACCTCAGGACTGTGAAAAGAAGGGAAACAGCTCCACAGTATCAGCAAGAGTGGAATGAACATGAGGTAGTAAACTAAAATGAGTCCTACTGAGCTACAGTGACAAAACACTTCGTTTAAATGAAAGTTTCTGATGATATGTGGATATCCAAATCTATAACAAAAGCTGTCATGAGCTACTTTCACTTCAGGAACAACTCTACACAGTCTTGTACAAACTCTAGTTACAGCTTTGTACTTATCAGCTATACTTATCAGCTTTTAAAGCAACATGGTGCCTTTATACAACAGCCTCAGGCTCCTCTTACATCAGGAGCTGTACTTGGGGATGGGACTAAAGAGCAAGCCAAGATCAAAGGACAAACCAGGAATCAGGACCAAAGAGCAAATCAAGTCAGGACTGAAAGTAAGAATACACCGAAACTCTCAAAGACTGTGTTGCTCAAGGCTCAACTGGAACAGAAAGCCCTTATTTCTCAGTTCAGCCTCAGTACAGAGTTTCGGGGTATGTCCCTGCCTAAGTAGTTGGTGACTGCCCCACCATATGCGGCAGCCACACACAGATCCCAAGAGTTGCAGCAGCTCCCAACATCTCAACCGTAGGCAGCAGGCTACTGCTCAGCCCTAATATCCATAATAAACATCAGATGTCCTTCCCCAAAATCATAGTTCCAGGACTTCATAACTGTAATTCCAAATATTGTTGATGCCATTGAATGCCACATCCAAAAATTCTTCACCCACACTGTCAGGCTATCTAGACAGCACATAATGGCCATAGTTCTTGCACTAGGCAGGCAAATTACCATAAATTCAACAAGCGTGCAACAATGCATCTCTCTCTCCCATTTTAACAGGTTTGGGCAACTTATGTCCCTCCAGCTGTTTTAGCCTACAACTCCTGTCAGCCCAAGCCAACATAGCCAATGTTGGCTTGGGCTGACAGGATGGTGAGGCATCATGGGAGTTGGTGATCATCATGCCTCATCATGGGTGAGGCATCATGGGAGTTGTAGGCCAAAACATCTGTAAGGCCATCAGTTGCTCTCCCCTGTACAAGTTCACTATCCCTATCCACCCTCCTCCAGAAATATACATGCTCAGCATTAGATGATAAAGACGCATCTCCTGAAAAGTGGGTCCCTTTTAAGGGCTTCTTTCCCATTTGCCTAGTATGATGCCTTCCTGCTCTTAATTTCCGCAACAGTCTCCCCCTAAGGTCCAAATGACATGTTACATTAAATGCATATCCACATTTATATGCATGTGTTTTTAAAGTAGTAGGTGAAAGTGTGGTTTAACTCTTCCCTTACTCTATGGTCCTGATGAACATCCCCCCTATGCCCACCCTGACGCAAAAAGAAATCTATTTCCCCTGAAAAAGATTCTCCTATTGTTGCCAGATTTGGGGGAGGAGGAGAGATGGCAGCTATTTAATAAATAAATACACAAATATGAATGCGCTTAGTGGACACTCATGGATAATCAGTTCACAAATCTCATGCTGTCACTGTCACACAAATCAGATAATCCATCCCAGTGGAAACATTCAGCATCATATTCTCAAGTTTGATATTAATCAGTTTCAAACTCCTGAGATCAGCAGCCCAGAGACACTGCTCCTTTCTCCATGGTAGCAAAATTAGTGTCATGGTCCCCATGAGGCAAGACAGGTTTCCTAGTAGCACTTGCTTCCTGTGTGAGATACACAACATCATGGTATAATTGTCTTCCTTATAAATCTAGTGAACTACAGCAATCCAGTTTGTTCTCATGTTCCAAAATGGCCATTGACATCTGAAATAGGGCACAATAAGGGTGATAACACTCAACCACAAAAATTCACTTAGAAATGTAAAATAGACGCAATATATTAGAGATATAAGTGATATATACAACATATATACAGTTTGTAATCAATCTACAGAACAACTTCTCCTAGCTGGTACATATTCTTAAATCCCTTTAAACAAATCCAACAGTGCAAAACCTCCACAATAACAATTAATAAAGAAAAACAGAAACAGAAAAAATGTCCAATGTCACCAGCACTGAAGTTCACAGTAGCATTTTACGTTTTTACAAAACTGCCTAAGAGCAATTTTTTTAAATAAATAGCTCAGGAGTATATCACTCTACACATGCACAAAGACAGGCGTCTAGATGACATTCATAAGATGTCTATCAAATATTCACAATGAAGCATCTAATAAATAGGGCATCTATTAAACATTCATGATAAGGCATCTAATAAATTCATTAATAAGGCGTGTTATCACCCTTATTGTGCCTTGTTAATTTCAACCACAGCCTTCTATCTACTTTCTCTTAAACATCTGAAATATCCAGAACAGATGAGAAGTTAGTAGCCATCAAGGATATTTCATTCTCTCAATGCAGAATGTTGGATTGGTCAGGACCAGAATAACATGCACCAGACTTGCCTTCCTTCAACTTTATGGTGTCTCCCAAAGGGGCACAGCATGACCATGAATACTTTCATAGCTCTCCACTCCTGGAGCACAACTTAAAGCTATGGACTGTTTTCAAAACAAGCAGATAGCTGTCAACACTCTAGTGGCAGTTATGCACTGGCTCCTGGTCCAAATGTCTGGTAAAACGTGCACCAGGTTTCTGGCCCTGAACTGCAAGTGTTGGTGCATCTTGGTAACCATGATTGCTAACACTGCAGGAGCAGCACTCCTAGAAAAGGACTGGCATGATGAAATTGACCAGGGACATCAAGTTCTCTGAATGCCAAGAAGCCAACATCCTTTACATGGATTTAGAAAATCATGATAAACAACAGTATGAAAGCACTGGCTCAGGTTAAGACTCAGGACAATAGCTTCGGAAGAAGCCAGAACTGCTTTCTCTCTTTCCATGGTTAACTGTAGAAATTGAGGCAAATGCAGGAATCAATGGCCTGGGTGTAAAAACATGGAAAGGTAGCGAACTGTTGTCAGACACAGTTGTACTTAAAAATAATAAAGACAGAACAGTTATACCATATGTGAAATAGCATTCTAAATCTTGATGAAATTGGAGATAATTTGAGCCAACTTTGCGTATCTGGATCAAGAATGTTATCAGTATTATTGAGAATACACCCCTCTTTTTTCAAAACATTTCGTAGTATATAGTTTAAATTAATTATTACATTTCTGTACCACTCATTAGCCAAAACTCTCTGGGAAGTTTGCAAGACAAAGCTTAAAACCATAAAATACAATAACACAATAAAACATAATATAAAACCATAAGTTTAAATAAAATAAAATTAAAGTAGTAATCAAGATAAAAGCCAGTAACAGTGCAATGATCTAAAAAACGCACTAACACAAATTTTAAAACTGAAGGGCTAAAGAGCCGGAGAAAATAAAAAGGTCTTCACCTGGTGCTGAAAAGACCACAATGATGGCCACTAGTAAGCCTCGCTGGGGAGTTCATTCCACAACTGGGGTGCAACCACTCAAAAGACCCTGTCCTTAGAAGTCACTCACCTCATCTCATTCATCAGGAGCACCTGAAGAAGGCCTCTGAGGATGCTCATAGGGTCCGGGCAAGTATATATGGAAGGAGATGGTCCCAATATAATTCTCCATTTGAAATATTGATATTATCTATATTACAGATAGCATTGTGAAAGACAAAACAAAAATATTCTAGGGTACATTCAGAAGAACTATTATTTCCATTTATTTGTAGCTGTAAGGAAATCCACGAGTACCATTTCATTTTTATGTCATGTGTGTGATTTTCTACTGATAATAGGTTTCATCATTGTACACTTACATCCAACTATTTACAAAGCCAATAAAGACTGAAAAAGCAAACACTAATAACTTCTTGTTTCATTCCATTTATGGAATGAAGACAGCTTTCCAAGTTAAAATAACTTGGAAAATTAAACAGCATAAACCACAGGCACTGAGGGTATTATAATTGCAAACATAAATGCATTTCCTTTGGCTTTATACTGAATGAATATCTTCTAATTTCTTCATGAAGAGTGAAGGTTATTAAAATTATAACAATTCTCTTGACACTTCAAATACTATAATTCTATCTGAATTATAATTCTGTTTGAATTATAATCATAAAAAGGTATTTTTCTAAGCTCTCCGGGAATAATCCCTTCCAGTGTGAAATTTATTTTTCTTTTTGTTGGAAGTAAAATGCCATGAAACCAGTATAACACAGAGCAGTGATTTTCTTCTTCATAACAGCTGCTGAAGTTTGCCAAGTAGCAGTAGAGGCATTCAGCTACTTATTTAGAAGTTGACAGGCAGGCAAAGACCAAGCATTCCAGTGAAGTATCAACAAAGAAATCAGACAGTTAATTATTGTAATTGCTTAAAGCTTGGCTTCATTTATCTCATGTTTATGTCTGCACCATATTGAGTTACAGATGTGAAGTTTATACACCCAAATGATTACTACAATTGCCTGCATATTAACAAACATGAACAATGATGAAAAATTAACATTTTCATAGAGGGCAATGGCTAAGGACTAGTAGTTGAGTTTTGAGAAATAATGGTACACTATTAACTGTCTAGCTACAAGAGATACAAATATTTTGTTTGCAACTAGTACAATTCTCCCCATCCACTAGCATGATTTTTGTGAACCGCCCAGAGAGCTCCGGCTATTGGCCGGTATAAAAATGTAATTAATAAATAAATAAATAAATAAATAAATAAATAATAGCTATAGAGCTCTTGTATGCAACATGGTAGTGCAACTATCACAGAATGTTATTGTGTAGTGACTTTGACATGACAAGAGACTGCTCTCACACATAAATCAATATAAGAGAGCTATTTTACTCTACTACATGAGGAAAGTCAGAACTGGAGAAAAGTCCTTAGTACTGTGCCAACATTAATTAAGTTTTTAATGGTGCTTTTGTTTCTTTGGTGGAAATGCACTTGTTCCCATTCCACAAAGCACCAAAGAACACACCTGCCAGTTAAGCTCAAGGTCCAGTTTTTCCTGGTAGCTTCATAGTGGTATGTAAGGTATCTCTCTTGCCTGAGTCAGGTAACCTGGAATGGCTGCATCAGGTGCTAATATATCTATATTTCTTTACTTGAAAGCCTTGTAATATAAGTGCCAACCCAGGAAGCCCCTGCAGAACTCTTTATCATCTAGGGTTATTCACCCTTGAAATTGACCTGAGAGAGAACAACATTCTCTAACTGCATCACAAAATGTGTGAAGACTCTTACACTAAATTACACGACTTGTCTATCTAGAACAATACTGTCTACTCTGACTGGTAGCAACTCTGCAAAGGCTCCAGCATTATATCTGAATTCCTTTTGAGCAGAATGAACTTGGGACCTAATGCATGTAAAGCAAGTACTCTAACCACTAAGCTGTAGATCTTCCCAAAACATAGGTACTTAATCTCCCACCCAACCCCAGTAAAGCCATAGGTCATGAAGTAATGTTCTGCAACTATATTTTTGATATGGAAATGTGAAGAAACAATACTTTGAAACTACTCGAAACTGAATCCGTTCTGAAATAAACAATTTAAGGATCCTTGCAGTTGGATACTGCAGTGAATCTAAGAATATAAGAAGATCCATGGATCAGATCAATGATCTATCTAGTCTATCTGTTCACACAGTGGCCAACCAGATGCCGATGGGAGACCCACAAAGTGGACATGAGTGCAACATCACCCTCCCACCCATGCCCCCTAGCAACTATTGTACCTAGGCTTGCTCCCTCTGATACTGGGGGTAGCATAGAGCCATCAGGACTGATAGCTATTAATAGTCTTCTCCAGGAATTTGTCTAACCTCCTTTTAAAGCCAGCCAAATTAGTGGCCATCACTATATCTTGCAGTAGTGAATTCCATAGTTTGACTAAGCATTGTGTAAAGAAGTACTTCCTTTTTTCTGTCCTGAATTTCTTACCAATCAGCTTCGTAGGTTAACCCCGGGTTCTAGTATTATGAGACAGGAAGAAAAATGTCTCCATAGCCACATTCTCCACCTGTGCATAATTTTGTACACGGCTATCATATCTCCCCCTTACTTGCCTTTTTTCCAATACTGTGCTATGGGCCTATTCAGACAGCATGCTAAGCTAGTGAGCATGTTTAAACTGTGGTTATGTAGCCACTATGGTTAGGAATGGTTCACATGACACACTAAGTCATAATGTTTAGCTCAAATGCTTAACCACTGTGGCTTAGTGTGTTGTCTGAACAGGGTCTATAACTTGCTCTTCATTTAAATTCTGCCCTATATTAAAATCCATTGTAACACAGTACATTGCTTTAAAGCCAGCAAGTGAAGTCCATTTCATAGGTTTTCCAGTGTAAGTCTTAGTACTCATATCAGGAAAACGATGCTCATCCCTAACCACTGCTTGTTGCCCTATTTTTAGGTGACAAGATAAACAATGATCATTTTAAATACATAAAACTGTCAACATATTCTGATGCCCCAGCTTCAAACGTCTATTCCCTCAACATTCTCATTTTTCTAGACTTTCCTTGCAAAATTGTCTTCTAAATTTTTCAACATATTATAGATATCCTGTGAGTAATTTGCAACAAGTGTAACTGTCAAATTAGGAGCTGAGTCCATATAAATAGGTGTAAGTCTGCAAGCTAAGTTTGTTTTGTGAACAACCAGGAGAACCTGTGTTATGGGGAGGCTACATAAATTTAATAAATAAATACACCAAGTTAAACAATTGAGGTAAATATTCAACTTTTCGACTTAAATACTAAGGAACCTATGTCACAATTTAAACCGAAGAATCAGAGACAGAGAATATTGTTATATGAGGACCTCACTTTTCCCAAATAGCAAAAAACTCCAGGGACGGAATGGTAGGGTTTAGTTAATCTGGATATAAAGACACTGTTTACGTATAACATTTATTTTATTTACGAACATGGAAACGGAAAACAAACAGGTTCTTACAACAGACAGCAAAGTTTCTATTTCTGTTTCAGGTTCCCAAATAGAAAAATAGCACTCCAGGAATATTTTGGTCAATTCAGTTCTCTCTGCCTCTAAAATTCAATCTGCTACAATATGCCCTCTCTCATTAGCTGAAGGGTGTCATCTCTTTCAACCACTCATCCTGGACTATTAGCAAGACAAATAATAGTTTCCAAGCATTCATAATAAAAGAACACAAAGTTGTTCATTAATTCATATTTGAAATTGCTTAGATGATTCTGCAGTTTAATCTCAAAAACACAAACACATTGGATTGGACCTGACACTGCCATTCCACTGGTGGAAGCATTTCTGTCAATGGCAAGTCCCCCTCCTCGCACCCAGATGTGCCTCCAAAATCTGCTATGGAGGACTGGGCAACCCTCCAGAGTAGATATTAGGGCAGCATGGAGGGCTGCAGGAGAAGGAGAGAAAGCAAGTCCTATAGCACTAGAGCATGGGTTCTCAACAAGGGGGGAATTCCCCCCCAGGGGGGAATTTTAGGGTTCCATGGGGGGGGAATTGGGACCACTATTCAGCAAAGTATGATGTCCTGTAGATTATGTCTTCCTACACGTTATTAAAAACATCCCAGAAAAGTGTCATGTCGTCTGCAAAAGCCAGGCCTTTGCTCCCTTTTCCCTCCCTCCCTATCTTGGAAGTTTCAAGCTTCCCATTTAAAGGGGCGATGCAAAGCATGGGAGCTGAGAATGTAAAAGGGGCCATGCGTTGCATCGCCCCTTTAAATGGGACTAATATAAAAAAAATTAAAGGTTTTCAATATTATATGCATATTATTTGGAATGCACCTTTTGAGTAAGACTATCTTGGGAAGTGGGAATTATATTCTGAACAATGGTGAAAGGCGGGAATGGAGCAAAAAAGGTTGAGAACCACTGTACTTAGAGGATTCCCATTGGATTTAACCCATTGGACCCAAACTGCATATCAACACTTATCTCTCCTTTTTCAGAAATTATGCATAAGCACTGGAGAATCAGTGTGGCTTAATGCATTTCAATAGTGCATTTGAATTAATATTTCTCTCTGTGTGAGAGAGTAATTAGGCAATACCAATTTGCAGTTAATTAAATACTGGGATTTGTAACCAACTTTTCCCCTGCTACCCAGAGAAGAAAGTTTAAACTCTACATACTCCATTAAATCCAGTAAATCTAATGGAAATAAAACTAGACCCACAAAACAATTAAGAAGCTCTCACTTGTGCTGATTTTTTCCCTTCTGGAAACTTGGGAGCAACATGTCTATTGATATAATCATGAAAGTGATCTAGCGGGAAGGGTGGCTTCTTAGATAGCTTTTCTAAACATCTTTTTCATATCGTTCAGAGGTCATTTGAACTGATGACAGAATTACAAGCCCAGTTGTTTATTCCTAAGAAATTATTTCCACGGTTAAGAGGAAATACATTGAGTTTTACAATGACAAAATAACCCAGTAACCAGTTTTAATAGTTAACTGCTCTTTCAATGTAAAGTGTTCACCGACTATTTGTTTATACTAATATCCACATTTATTTACTGGGTGCATCATCAATGACTTGTGGCAGATGCTGCAGTTAAAAACCAATGATAACAAGGTTTACTTTTGACTTTAAAACCCCTAATAGTATTTAACAACCATAGGATGAAGTACAGTGATCCACAAGATTAACATTTTGCATTTTATTCGCAAATATATATTCACAAATATAATCCAAAACTGATAGTGCTTACCAAGTCTCTGTGAAGCACCCAGTTTGCATGGAGATAATGGATTCCATCAAGAATCTGATAAAGTAGTGATTTGACCATAGATCTTGGCAACTGCATGGGTTTTTTGTTTGCTTTTGAGGCACGGTGGAACTTGATAATATGCTGGAAATAAAAAGAACACCAATATGAAAGTATCTTGTCAATATGAAATTCTCATAAAATAACACTGGAAAAAATCAAATCCTTTTAGATTTAAAATCTAAAGTGATAAGCAAGTATGCACTTTTCCACATGTTTTTACATAACATTTAAGAAAATACAACAAGAGCTAAAAAGTGAGGAGCAAACCGTTCGAAGTACAAACACAGGAACATTCTGGTAGCACTTATATGAAAACTGTTAGTAAAGACACAATCTAGGAAATGTCGTAATGTATTGTAATGGTGTACTGAATGAAAAGAGGCAAAGGAAGCTGGATAGCACACTATGAAATACGTAACTTTGCAATGGTCACGTGGTGACTTTTAAACAGTAGAAGCAGTATTTAATTGGCAAGATCTGCAAATTGGATTTTTAAACATACTTCTTGTTTTAGCAGCAAAAATGGTTTTGTGGTTGTCTTTAAAAGCAAACAAACTCATCTGATGTATATAAAATGAAGTTATTCATAATGAGCCTATGACACTTTCGAACTACGGAGTCTACACTCAGTCTTTGTTTAATTAACTTTGATGGGGAAAACTTCAAACGTGAGTGGGTGCAAGTTAATAAATCTGCAAGAACAAGTTACCTAATTAAATTATGTGATGCATGCAGTAGCATGAAGTCTCATGACTTTATACAATTTGATCCAAGTTTTTTTACTTTGAACCTTGTGTGAGTATATTTTTCTTGGCAGTAAACTACTACTCATGCCTTTCGTAATTTTCTTTTTCATAATACAGTTCCTTTACTAATGTAAGCAATACACCAATTTGTCATTGGCAAACCTAACTTTCATGTTAGTGTAGTCTTAATTCGGTATAGCTTGAGCTGGTCAGGCAAAAGCAGAAGTAACAAGAATGCTTCCATAGGGCAAAGGGTTTGATTTTCACATTACACATGAGGATTCAGAACATAAAATGATTGCACATTTAAAATTCCAATTTGTAATCAATATCTGAACAGGCTGTTTTTCAAGCCTCTCTTTCATTTGTATCTGCAACACTGCACAAGGCTTTAGAAATTAAGGAAGCACTTTTTGAGATCAAACTAAATGAGATACAAGAGATCTGTGATCAGATCTCTTGCTGTTTCTATTTTTCTTAAAAGTTGCTGCTAGTTCCTTCCAAACATGATCACATCCATGATGCTTAGGGGCTTATTCCTTCCCCAAATACTAATTTCTGATCCCAATTTCTCCCCTTACACCTGCAGTAATTTGCCCCACTAAGAGTAATTATAGGGTTACCTGAACACAGATATCCTGTCTTTAGTCTCTTATTTGGTTATTGGGTGGATATACACTGATATGCCATCAGGATCTGTTGTTCAAAGAAGAGTGTCAAAAGATGCACTAGACACACCTAGGCCCTTGGTTTTAACCTATAAAGCCTTACACGGCTTGGGACCACAATACCTGATGGAACGCCTCTCACGACATGAACCTACCCGTACACTACGCTCAACATCTAAGGTCCTCCTCCGAGTGTCTACTCCAAGGGAAGCTCGGAGAAAGGCAACAAGGGAGAGGGCCTTTTCAGTGGTGGCCCCCAATGTGGAATGATCTCCCTGACAAGGCTTGCCTGGCACCAATATTGTTATCTTTTCGGCGCCAGGTTAAGACTTTTCTCTTCTCCCTGGCGGTTAACAACATATACTGATTTTTTTTTAACTGACCCCAGAATAGCTGTTTTAAATGGATATTGTTTTTATGCTTTTGATGGTTTTAAATTTTTGTATATTTGTTTTTAACATTCACTGTTTTTAACTTTTGTAAACTGCTCATAGAACTTCAGATATGGGGTGATATATAAATGTAATAAATAAATAAATTAAAAGAAAGCTGAAAACTTTCTGGCAGTCATTATAAAAAAACCCAGAGACTGAGTGTATTTTTCACATCCCAATTTATTTATTTATTTTAAAAAAAACATTGCTCCATGACAGCTAGGCAGTGATTTTCCAAGAAAAATGAATAGCAAGTGTGGTGTAGTGGCTAGAGTGTTGGACTGGGATTCAGGGGATCTGGGTTCTAGTCCCCACTCGGCCATGAAACTCACTGGGTGACTTTGGGCCACTCACTGACTCTCAGCCCAACCTAACCTCACAGGCTTGATGTTGTGAGGATAAAATGGAGAGGAGGAGGAGGATTATGTAATCCACCTTGCGTTCCTTGAAGGAAAAAAGGTGGGATATAAAAGCAATAAATAAATAAATCTAGGATTTTATTTTCCACAGAAATTTTTCTATTTCTTAAGATCATCAGTAACAATGAATGGATGCCTATTGAAAATAAAACACGAGGCAAGCTTTGCAGTTTCAGAGTCGTAATTAATGTTTTTAAGGTGATTATCCCTAGCAAATAAGTGAGAGAGTATACATACATCTTTAAGTTGACGGGGAAGGGGGAAAAACCAACGCAAGTCGTTCATCAGTAATGATTATGCATTATACTGGCTTTTAATGATTTTAAAAGCTGAAATAATGGAGTGGTTGTCAGTAAATTTTGCACACTTCTTTAAGTTACTGTACCAACAGTTTTCATTACATTTGGGTTTTTTCCTTAAATTTCCACAATGTAAGAGAAGTACATGCTTTATTTTTTTACAAGTAGATTAGTACAATTTCCACGTAATATAACATTTATATCACATCAAGTGTGCTTTCATTTTCCCCTTTCAATATTTCATGTCAAATATTTGTGGTGTATTGAGGCAAAAATTAACATGGGGTACTTTTAAAAAAACTTTGTTTACTAAATGCCAATAAAATCAAGATGCTAGATTAGATGACTGTCTAGGGCATTTTCCAATGCAAATTACCCAATCCAATACAAAAATTTCCAGAAAGACTACATTGCTACACCGAAGTGAGAACTTCATTCCCCAATGTGCCTTGGGGAATGAAGCTAGCACATGAAAATTGGGCAAAGGTTCATAATTCTGATTGCAGTGTTTGTGGTTTTTTTAAAGTATAGAATTCTAGAGCCCCCAGCAATAAACACATATACAGTGAAACAACCAGGTAATTTTGAACTTACCCACAAGTCATGTTCAGCATAATCAAATAGCAGCCACACCTTTCTGTCACTATGAGAAAGGAAAACCTTCTGTAATGCAATCACATTAGGGTGTTTCAGTTCTCGCAAAAGCTGCAAGTGAAGAGACAAACACCATCAATATTTCTGCCATCACAAAAAAAGTCGATTTACTTTTAATTTGTCAAAGAAACATGAGACAGCTCCCTGCCTAATTCCAGCAACACTGGAAGAAGTACACCATTTAACAGAACAATAACAACAAAAAGGGGTTTTTAAGATGTATAATGTAATATATATAATGAAAGCCAGCTTCTGGTTTGGATACACTTTCATTCTGCTGGTGAGAGCATCCTGAGCAGAGTTCCACTTACATAACGCTCCTGCCAACCAAAGGCAGGCACAGCCAACTTTTGCATATTTCCCCCTGAAGTCCATTATGCTCTCTGAAAATCTAATCTGAAGGATTAGGAAACTCTACAAAATGGCATGCGGGGGGGAAGCTGAAGGCAGAAATCAAGTTACCTTGTTGTTAAGTTTACAATATACACATCACCCACAGGGATGAAATCCCTGGGGTCTTGGCAGGTGAGGCAAAAGGGGTTGGGTCGATGCAATGTCTTTTTGAATTCGTGTGTGGTCCGTATGTACTACCCAATGCTTTATGTTCTTTGTCCTCCTGAAAGTAATGCGTGGTCTTGAGGCTAAGCCTGCTAGGTCCTCTACAAATGCCCAGTTCTGATATCTATGTTTCCGGAGCCGTTTTGTTATTGCATTATATGGAAAAACACAGGCAATCCGATCTGACGCATGTTGTACTCTAGGTTCCAGAAGGTTTTCCCATGTATTATGCCTGGCTTTTCGTCTTGCTGTTTCAATAATTTTCTGTGGATAGCCTCTGGCTTTAAAACGTGTGGCCAGCGCCTTAGATTCTTGTTCGAAATCTTTGTGCTGCGAGCAGTTCCTCTTTAGCTGGAGAAATTGACTATATGGCAGGTTATTCCTTAGATGTATTGGATGGAAACTGTCATATTGTAGAAAGGTATTCTTATCTGTTTTTTTCTATAAGTGGTCGTTGTTAACCCTTGTCCACCTTTTTGGACAGAAATGTCCAAGAAATTCACTTTTTTTATGGCATAAGAGCTTTCAAATGATAAATTTGAGTCTCTGTTGTTAATCCATTCAAAGAAGTCCTTTAGAATGTCTTCACTGCCTCTCCACGCCATAAATACGTCATCAATATACCTGTGCCAGATTACTAAATCTTTACTGTACGGATTGCTATTGTACACAAAGGTTTCTTCAAAAATTTCCATGTAAAGGTTCGCCACTTCCGGTGCCATTGGGCATCCCATGGTGACCCCTTTAACTTGCAAGTAGAACCGTTTATTGAAAGAAAAATATTTTTTCTGAAGGGCCAGATCCGCTAAAGCCACAAGGAAATGTGAGGGGGGATGAAGTTGCTCCCGTTTTTGAAGAGTCTGGAAGATGATCTCAGATGCTTTATCCTGGGGAATACTTGTATAAAGCGCCCTAACGTCCATTGTCACTAGAAAATCCCCTGGCAAAATATTAGCCCTATTGATTTTTTGTAAAAATTGTGTCGAATCACGCACATATGATCTCATTGTTGGTATGAACGGCTTGAGAAAATAATCCACGAATTGGGATAATGGTTCTAGTATGCTGCCTACGCCAGACACGATGGGGCGTCCTGGTGGTGATGACACTCCTTTGTGTATCTTGGGAAGACTGTAAAACAGGGGGATTCTATAGTCTTTTTTTCAACAAGAAGTCATATTCAGATAAACTTATCCACCCCATATTTAAACCTTCTTCAAGAATGATTTTTATCTCAGACAGTATAGTGGGAGTTGGATCCTGTGTCAATGATCGATACGATGAATCATCCTGTAGTTGTAGCACTTCGGATTCGTATGCTCGTCGGTCTTGAATAACCACTGCTCCCCCTTTATCTGCCTCTTTTGTCACGATGTTTTCATCTTTTGACAAACCACATAATGCCTCCATTTCTGAATTTGACGTATTTTGCCAGGTGAGTTGCATTTCCGATTCCAAAACTTCTAGATTTTGTAAAATGCGACGTTCATAGACCTGAATCGCTGGATCGACTGGTCCAAGTGGCATAAAAAAGGATGGAGTTCTGAAATTAGTCTGCACGGATCTTGTGGCAGGATCTCGGCCGTGGAAGTGATGCTTCAATTTGATGTTCCTGAAAAATCGAAACAGGTGGAACCGCGTTTGAACCATGTCGTGTCTGGGAGTGGGGACGAAGGACAACCCCTTGTTTAGAATTCTTTCTTCTGTGGCAGAGAGGGTTCTATTGGAAAGATTCACCACTAATACTTTGTCTTTCTTCTCTGTCTGGTGGAAAACCTTTGTGTTTGTTCTATTGGCCCTTGCTGCTGAATTTTGAACCTGCTGGTACAGGTTGGGCAGTCCTGAAAGGAAAGGGACCTGCTGGAATGTGTTGAAAAATGTTTGGGTTGGAAAATGTAATTTAAGGGAAGAGTGAGATTGCCACAAAACGGAAGTGAAAGCAATGTTGTTCCTTTGTCTTTTTTGTCTTTTTCTCTTGTCCTCCTATCCTCCCTTCCCTCTTCTCCTTTTTCATTTGCTCTTTGCATATTTTAATGTTGTTAATGTGTATATAATTTATGACAAAATTCAATGTGTTGTATATGTTAATAAAAAAGTTCTTTATTTATTTGTAGCTCCTGAAGAAGGATCGGGAGATCCGAAACGTTCAGCTTTAATAATAGTCCATTTACAACAACATAATTTTTAAAGATTGAAGATATTCGTTACAAAAAATAAAAACCTTTTTCTATTTTTCAAACACTAGAGACTATCTCTTCTTTTTCATTGGATTCCTTTAACTTGAGCCCGTTATTCCGTGTCCTGCACTCTGGGAGGATCGAGAAGAGATCCTGGCCCTCCTCTGTGTGACAACCTTTTAAGTATTTGAAGAGTGCTATCATGTCTCCCCTCAATCTTCTCTTCTCCAAGCTAAACATGCCCAGTTCTTTCAGTCTCTCTTAATAGGGCTTTGTTACCAGACCCCTGATCATCCTGGTTGCCCTCCTCTGAACACGCTCCAGCTTGTCTGCGTCCTTCTTAAATTGTGGAGCCCAGAACTGGACGCAATACTCTAGATGAGGCCTAACCATGGCCGAATAGAGAGGAACCTGTACCTCACATGATTTGGAAGCCATACTTCTATTAATGCAGCCCAAAATAGCATTTGCCTTTCTTGCAGCCATATCGCACTGTTGGCTCATATTCAGCTTGCGATCTACAACAATTCCAAGATCCTTCTTGTTTGTAGTTTTGCTGAGCCAAGTATCCCCGATATTGTAACTGTGCATTTGGTTGCTATTTCCTAAATGTAGAACTTGGCATTTATCCCTATTAAATTTCATTCTGTTGTTTTCAGCCCAGCACTCCAGCCTATCAAGATCACTTTGAAGATCACTTTCTGTCTTCCAGGGTATTAGCTATCCCACCCAAGTTTGTGTCATCTGCAAATCTGATAAGCATTCCCTGCACCTCCTCATCCAAATCATTAATAAAAATGTTGAAAAGCACTGGGCCCAGGACTGAGCCCTGCAGTACCCCACTCATTGCCTCTCCCCAGTTTGAGAAGGTTCCATTGATAAGTACTCTTTGAGTCCGATTCGGTAGCCAACTGTGAATCCACTTAATAGTTGTTCCATCTAGCCCACTTTTAGCTAGTTTGTTAATCAGAATATCGTGGGGCACTTTGTCAAAAGCTTTGCTGAAGTCAAGATATATGACGCCCACAGCATTCCCACAGTCCACAAGGGAGGGTACCCGATAAAAAAATGAGATCAAATTAGTCTGACATGATTTGTTCCTGACAAATCCATGTTGGCTTCTAGTAATCACTGCATTGATTTCAAGGTGTTTACAGATTGACTTCTTTATAATCTGCTCCAGAATTTTCCCAGGGATGGATGTCAGACTGACTGGTCTGTAGTTCCCAGGTTCCTCCTTTTTGCCCTTTTTGAAGATAGGGACGTTAGCCCTCCTCCAGTCGTCCGGCACCTCACCCGTCTTCCATGATTTTGCAAAGATAATAGACAAAGGTTCTGAGAGTTCTTCCGCTAGCTCCTTCATTACTCTAGGATGCAGTTCATCGGGCCCTGGAGATTTGAACTCATTCAAGGAAATTAGGTGTTCTTTGACCATTTCTTTATCAATCTAAAACTGCAATCCTGCCCCCTCAACTTCTGCTTCACTTTTTCCATGGGGGTCATAGACCCGCTTTTGGGAGAAGACTGAAGCAAAGTAGGAATTGAGCACTTCAGCCTTTTCTTTGTCATCTGTTATCAGAAAGAAAAATGTGTCATTGTGTCAGATCAGGAAAAGCACAAAAGAATGCTCATTGCCTGCAACTAGGATAGCACGTTCATGGAACACTGATGTGATCTGGGCCAGCCACTCTGACTCCATGGGACATGCACAAAGATAGGCATCTGCTCACAAGTATTTATTGCTAAGTTCTCATGAACTTAAAACGGAAAGTCTCTCTGCCACTGGACTCCAGATTTCCTCATTAGACAGGATCAATATATTCCTATGGCAGGCTTCAGTGCAAAGTTACCAGTGTGATCAGAAGTACTCTCCCACTGACAGAATCCGAAGTTGCAAGAGCAGACTTCTACTCACACAACAACTTTATCCTCTCATCTCCTCACCACCACCCCCGTACCCCGCCCCACATTTCCCCAAAAATCTGCCCTGGGGGTCCCTCAACCCTCTGGAGCAGATTTTGAGGGCATGGAGGAGAAACTCTATTTCGCTGATGGAGGCTGTTCTGTAGTTAATGTTATTTACTTTCCCTTTATCTCTTAATCACAGTAAGAAAGGAGGGAATTTGCTCCAGATTGTTTAGCCATGAGATTGTATACTCCCAACAATGGGTGCTATATCTGCACAAGAATTACAAGTTCACTGACAAGCTTGTTTACTGTTACAATATTGACAGGAGTAGGTAATGACATGTTAGGGGACATTTGAAAAAACTAAATAATTGGCCAGTATTCTGTTGCAACAAATGATGGAGGCTAGTTGTTGTTCTTAATCTAACGTCTGAAGGATACATTAAAAATAGTGATAGTCTGGGACTGATTTGAGGCATAAACTCATTGGCATGGAATCTCAAATTTTTGGGGAGGAAGACCATTTTTGCTGATTCCTGCTTCTCCCTGCAATCTCACGTGCCAGCTCCCAGGATGTTCTAAAACAGTGGTTCCCAAACTTTTTCAGGTCACCACCCCCTTAGTTCCACAAACTCATGCCCAGTGCCCCCTACCCTACACTATAAAAATCATTATTCAGAATAGTGGTTTTCAACTACCCACTAAGAAGGATAATAACAATAAAATTCAAAACAGTAACAATTAATTGAATTTTTATTCAAAATCCAATGTTCCATAACTGGAGTTCCAGTCATGGGATCTCAGGATCCAGGCCAAATAGCTTAGGGTGTTACAGTGTTAGCTATCTTTCCAATAACTAAGTGCCTTTCAAATATGCAGAATTTAATACAGATTTAAAACACACTTTTAAAACAGCAAAGTCAAAATGAAGTTAATAGACTTAAAATGCTGAGAAAATAAAAAGGTCTTCACCTGGCGTCTAAAAGAGTATAGTGTAGGTGCCAGGTGAACCTCTTTAAGGAGCTCATTCCACAGATGGGGTGCCACAGCAGGGAAGGCCCTCATCCTGGTAGCCACCGGCCTTATTTCCTTTGGCAGGGGCTCATGGAAAAGGACCCCTGAGGATGATCTTAGGGTCAGGGCAGGTACATATGGGAGGAGGCGTTCCTTTAGATAGCCTGGCCCCAAGCAATTTCGGTCTTTGAATGTTAATACCAGCACTTTGAATCGGGCCCGGACTTGGACTGGAAGCCAGTGAAGCTGGAAAAGGACTGGTGTGATGTGGTCTCATTGGCCAGTCCCCATTAGCAAATCTGCTGCCATTTTGTACCAGCTGAAGTTTCTGGATAATTTTCAAAAGCAGCCCCACATATAACGCATTGCAGTAATCCAGACGAGAGGTTATGAGAGCATGTAGCTAGGCTATCTCTGTCTAGATAAGGGCACAGTTAGTATGTCAGCCTAAGCTGATAAAAGGTGCTCTTTGCCACTGAGTTCACCTGTGCCTCAAGTGACAGTTCTGGATCCAAGAACACCCCCAAACTATGAACCCGATCCTTTAGGGGGAGTGCAACCCCCTCCAAAACAGGATGAACATCACCTAGCTGGACAGGAGAACAGTACCTCCTTCTTGTCTGGATTGAGTCTCAGTTTATTGGCCCTCATTCAGTCCATTACCGTGCTCAGGCACTGATTGAGAACAGCCACTGCCTCACCTGGGCTTGATGAAAAGGAGAGGTAGAGCTGGGTGTCATCCACATATTGATAATGCCTCAACCCACATCTCCGGATAACCTCTCCCAGTGGTTTCATGTAAATATTGAACAGCATTGGGGATAAAATAGAGCCCTGTGGAACCCCATGGCCTAAATGCCATGGCACAGAGCAATAATTCCCAGAACCACCTTCTGGAATCAGCCACCCAAGTAGGAGCAGAACCACTGCAACACAGTGCCTCCAACTCCCAGCCCAGACGACCTATCCAGAAAGATACCATGGTATCAAAAGCTGCTAAGAGCTTGAAGAGAATCAACAGGGTCACACTCCCCCTGTCCTTCTCCTGACAAATGTCATCCCACAGGGCGACCAAGGCAGTTTCTGTTCCAAAGCCAGGCCTGAAGCCCGATTGAAATGGATCTAGATAATCCATTTCATTCAAGAGCGTCTGGAGTTGTCCCGCAACCACCCACTCAAGCACCTTGCCCAAAAGGGAATGTTAGCCACCGGCGTGTAATTGTTAACATCCCCCAGGTCCAGGTTAGGCTTTTTCAGGAGTGGTCTGATTACCATCTCTTTTAAAGAGGCCAGCACCACTCCCTCTCTCAGGGATGCAAGGGTCAATTGCACAGTTGTTGACTGGACTTGGCCAAGCACCTGGTCCACATCCTCGGGCCTCAGTAACTGAAAATCATCCAATAAAAATGGACCAGATGGTGCTCTGAATGCCTCTACTAGCGGAGCTGCATTAAGCGTGGTGTCCAATTCATGATGAACGAACCTGAGCGACTTTATCTGCAAAGTGCTGTGCAAACTTGTCACAGCGTTCTACCAAGGATTCCTCCATCTCTTGCCCTGACCCAGAGTGTAACAGGCCACGAACCACCCAGAAAAGCTCCGCTGGATGACACTGAGAAGATGCAATGCTATGGAAAAGAACGGTCTCTTTGCCACCCTCACCGCCATAGAGTAGGCTTGACAGTGAGCTCTAGCCCGTGTTCAATCAGACTCGAGTTTTCCTCCACCTGCGTTCTAGCCGTCTCCCCTCTTGCTTCATTGCCCTCACCTCAGGTGTATACCAAGGAGCTGAACGGGCTCTGCTCAGAGAAAGAGAGCACTTGGGTGCGATCGTGTCAACCACCCGAGTCATCTCTGCATTCCACAGAGCAACCTGGGCTTCGACAGGAGCACCAGCCATACCAACAGGAAAATTCCCCAGAGCCCTCTGGAATCCATTGGAGTCCATTAGCCTCTGGGGGCGGACCATTTTAATACCCCCCCCCCATGCTGAGTTTTTTAACTGATCCCAGAATAGTTGTTTTAAATGATATTGTTGTTTTTATGCTTTTAAATTTTTATATATTTGTTTTTAATGTTCACTGTTTTTAACTTTTGTAAACCGCCCAGAGAGCTTCGGCTATTGGGCAGTATATAAATGTAATAAATAAATAAATAAATATCCTTGCAGAAGGGAAAGGCTGCCGAGAGTCTAAACCTCAAGAGAAAGTGATCTGACCATAACAAGGGGATAGATGTTAATTCCCCCACTTTTAAATCACCATCTTCCTGCCCAGTTGAGAAACCCAAATAAAGTGTGTGTCCTTTTGCATACATTGGGCCAATGACATGTTGAGACAGCCCCATTGTTGTCACAGCAGCCATGAAGTCCTGAGCCGCCCCGGATGCAGGAGCCTCAGCATGGAAGTTGAGATCCTCCAGAATCATCATCTTAGGGATCCTCCACACCAGATCTGAGACAACCTCCATCAGTTCAGGCAGGGGGACTTTTGGGCAGCGGGATGGGCGGTACACCAGCAGGATCCCTAATCTGTTTCAAGTACCCAACACAAAGTAGAGACACTTAAGACCAGCACTCGAATGAACAGGAAGCCTCGAGAGGGAGATTGTATTTTTATAGACCACGGCACCCCCCCTCCCCAGATCTGAAGTTGGTGCTAATGCTACACCGAGTACCCAGGAGGGCAAAGCTAGGCGAGAGTAACCCCTCCCAGTTCACCCACCCAGGTCTCAGGGCTACATACCAGGTCAACCCCCTCATCCACAATCAGATCATGAATGAGGGAGATTTGATTTTGGACTGACCTGGCGTTCAGCAGAAGCACCACCAAACCCGAGGGCAAGCTGGTAAGGCCACCAGGAACCATTTGGTTGGGGGAAGAACCAGAAGAGGGGATAGCTGTAAGAAATCTAACCCCTCTTCTCCTCATCCATGTTCAACAAGAATGGCAGAATTACAAATGAACTTACAAACAGAATGCCAATAGGAAAGTTAAATCAAGTCTTCACTTCACTTGGCAAACCAAGGCTTGGCAGGCAACCAAAAGATCAAGAGGTACTTTGCTTTGAAATGCACTGACCTTTGGAATAGGATGGCTAAGAAAGTGATGTCTGTGTCTGTTGTGTCTCACCAAGGTCAGCCATTGTTTTACCCATCCCATAAAGTTAATGTCCTTAACAAATGAGCTGTTTCATATTTAACATTGTCTGCTTTTATGAAAGTAATCATTGTTGGATTTTTCAAAAGGGTTGTTTGTGATGTGCTTGATGTCTTCCAATAATTACCTAGTAAATCCACATTCAAAAGACTTCACTTTAGAAGTTATAATATGATCTATTTTACATTTCCTCCTCTCTACACATATAGACTGGGTTTAGACAACATGATAACCCAGGAAGGGTTAAATAATCCATTGTGGATTATCATGTAATCTGGCAGGATTTTAATCCACTGTGGTTTATTTGCCCAAAATAATCTACTGTAATATCCCACGGTCTGCACTAGGGGTTATTTAACCTACCGTGGGGTTAAATTATTGTGTTGTCTCTCAAGCACTTTGGATTAAATCATGGGCCTAGAGAGCAACACAGCAAGAGCAATTCAGATCACTGCTGCACAACTCTCTGTAATGGTTACAGGAAAAAAGAGTTCCATAACATATGCTAATGTGGAACTTCAATATATAGTTAGAGAAAAAAGAAAACATTTCTTTAACGCTGCTTCCAATCGCCAAAATGTGCAACTACAAAGCAGCAAAAAGGCAAAACAGCATCTCCCCGACATAGCACTAATGCACTATGTCAATATACTCTAAAAGAAGGGGGAAAGTTCTATTATTGCTGCGGTACACAACTGTAAAGGAGCAAATGGGGGACTAGGGGAGGCTGGGGATTAAGTTTGGTCCTAATCCTGCAAGGTTTTATTTGTACTGCTCCCTTTTTGATGCACCTGGGATTTTCCCTCCTTTGGGTGAAGTGCATGTGGTTTGTAAGGCGCATCGGGTGCCTCTCAACTAGGGGAGGCTGTGTATCACATTTTGTCCCAATCTTGCTGACTTCCAAGGGTTTATAGCATCCATCCCCTTTTTGGTCTTCCCAGGGTTTCCACTCCTATGAGTAGTGCACACCATAATTTCGCTCCTTGCAACCCCTGCTCTGATGATCTGAAGGGGCAAAACAGCGCCACTGCTCAGGCAGGAGGACTGCAGCAGCACTGTGGAAGAAAGGTCAGATTAGGCACACAGTAGTTTATTAGCCTGTTTGTGTGGTGGGGCATCATGGATTATTGCCAAAATAAGCTACTGTGTGAGCTTATTAAGCCATCATTAACTAAAGTGACATCTGAAGATGGCCATACAATTTTGAATGTGTGACAGTTAATCTTGTTTTCTTATTTGGAATATAGGAAGTTGTCCTGAGCGTGCACATCAAATTTCAAACTGATGTCTCAGAGTTGAAGAAAGATATTGTGCTACTTTATATTTTGTGTTCTCTTCCAATGAAAACAGCCATGGAGGTTGAGGCGGCAAATGTGAAACACAAAACTGTTCCCTCAAGGTGTGTGCCAAATTTCATTCTAATACTTCAGTGTTCAGGTTATTAGTACATTGCAAACAAGCTTATAAGTAAATGGAATGCCAAATTAGCAAATTATACAAAAGCCATCATTTTGTTCAGTTGATTATTAAAAACATAGTAGTGCTATTGAAGATTTGGTAAATAAATACATGCATGTTAAAACTATTTTAAAATCAGCCTTACAATATGTTGTTGCACTCTGATCCCAAAGGAGGGTTAGCATGAAGTTCAGGGAAGTTATTGTTTAACCTGCTATTTCTCAATGACTTACAAATTAAGAGAGAAATACATTTCCTGTTTATTCCTTTCATTAAATTACCATTTAAATAAAATATTCTTAACTGCAACCCTTGGGAAATGGCACTCACTGCTATACAATGCTTTTGACAATCCTGTTCAATACATTACCCATTTGTATTTTAAACTACTAAATGTGGGAGTACTTTCAGACATAATGAATGTCTGTTAAACTGGACATGCTGTAACATTTAACATTTTTCTGTAAAATATCTAATATCTTTTGTGATGTTTAGAAGCAAACATTTAGGAGTACTTTTGTGATGGATTCAACAAGAAATCACAGAGAAAAATCTCTTTTAAAAGCTATGACATTCAGCAAAGTTCATATTTGTTTTGTGAAAAAAGAAAAAAAAACAAAGCAGTGAAGCAACTCACTCATATAAGAGAAAGCAAGCTATACGGAGAGGAAATAAATTCATTTCTAAGTCTGTAAAGGTGTCAACTAAAAAGCTCCAAGCTTTAATCTATTTGATATAAAGTTTTAGTTGATTATCTGGTGGAGGCTATTTTTAAATCAGTGAGAGTATGTCAAGTTTTTTTTTTAAAGGCTGTTTTGGTTCTGATGCATTACTCTAAAACAAAAAAGGAAGCATTAAAGATGGCCTTTCTCTTGATCAGCATGTGTGGCAGCTATTTATTAAATTGCAAGAATTCTTATTTTAAAATATTACTGTGCATCCCAATAGTATCTTCAGCACTTCATAACATAATTTTCAGTTGTCCAAAGAGGGCAAAGGCCATTGCCAAGATCATGCACATTAAAAAAAAGGGATACATTTCCAAGGGTGCAAGTAGTAAAAGACTATTCTAAAACACCACTAAATGCTACAACCTTTTCTTATAGGCTGGATGCAAACTACTCATAACTAGTTGGTACACAAGAGTCTCAATGAACATTACAATATTAGAATTAAAATGACAAATCATTCCACCAACTAAGAATGGCCATCTACTGCCTACAGCAGAGATAGTAACCTTCACAGGGACAGCTTCTTCTTTTCACCCAGCCTCCTCTCCACAGAGGAGATAGCTCTAATCTCCAATCAGCTGGTGATTGGAGATAAGTGCTTTTTCCTCCTTAGCACTGAAAAAAGATTCCCTTCTCAGTGCTTAGCAGGGTAAAACACTTATCTCTGATCAGCTGGTGATTGGAGAAAAGAGCTTCTCCCTCCCAGGAGGGGTGTGTGTGTAAAAAGGGCCAGGAGAGGAAGGCAGTGAGTGATTCAGACCTGCTGATTTCTGAGCTTTATTCTGTAAAGCTTGTCTTGGTTTCTTCTGAATAGACATGCAGAGGCTTATCCTTATTATTTGTGAGTAGCTATGCTAGCCATGCTTACTTCTGAGTGGACATGCTTCTTACAATAAATTGGTAAAAACTGAAATTGCAGAGGTTGCATTTTTTGTTGTTGTTGTTGTTGTTTATTCGTTCAGTCGCTTCCAACTCTTCGTGAATTCATGGACCAACCCACACCAGAGCCACCCCTAGCTCCCCCAAGGTCAAGTCTGTCACCTCCAGAATATCATCCATCCATCTTGCCCTTGGTCAGCCCCTCTTCCTTTTGCCTTCCACTTTCCCTAGCATCAGCCTCTTCTCCAAGGTGTCCTGTCTTCTCATTATGTGGCCAAAGTACTTCAGTTTTGCCTTTAATACCATTCCCTCAAGTGAGCAGTCTGGCTTTATTTCCTGGAGTATGGACTGGTTTGATCTTCTTGCAGTCCAAGGCACTCTCAGCATTTTCCTCCAACACCACAGTTCAAAAGCATCTATCTTCCTTCGCTCAGCTTTCCTTATGGTCCAGCTCTCGCAGCCATAGGTTACTACGGGGAATACCATTGCTTTAACTATGCGGACCTTTGTTGTCAGTGTGGTGTCTCTGCTCTTAACTATTTTATCAAGATTTGTCATTGCTCTCCTCCCAAGAAGTAAATGTCTTCTGATTTCCTGGCTGCAGTCAGCGTCTGCAGTAATCTTTGCGCCCAGAAATACAAAGTCTGTCACTGCCGCCACGTTTTCTCCCTCTGTTTGCCAGTTATCAATCAAGCTGGTTGCCATAATCTTGGTTTTTTTGAAGTTTAACTGCAACCCAGCTTTTGCACTTTCTTCTTTCACCTTCGTCATAAGGCTCCTCAGCTCCTCCTCGCTTTCAGCCATCAAAGTGGTGTCATCTGCACATCTGAGATTGTTAATGTTTCTTCCTGCGATTTTAACTCCAGCCTTGGATTCGTCAAGCCCAGCACGTCGCCTTACCCATTTTTGCCTTTGCCCCACCACTACTGGAATGCAACCCCGTGAAAGCCCCCCACCCCCAAATGGAATCCAGCCCTTGGGCCAAAAGTGTTTCCTGACTCCTGTCCTATAGGAACAAATGGTATTCAGACACCAAAAAGTGAGCAACAGAACTATGATGCTCTTTGATTATTTTTTAAACAAGGAATACATGCATGCTTTATGAATACTTCTTTATACTGTTTTTCTGTGTATTGTTGTTAGTTGCTGCTTGTCGTTGTTTTTTGCTACAATTGCTCAAGACATGTTAACACCCTTATTCTGTACCAAGCATTTTGAAAAGCAATTGTTCTATAAATAATTTCATTTCAGGATCTGAAAATGTTCTGGCATTATTAAACTGCATTCTTCTTAAACAAAAGTGACTTTAAAGGGATTATGCTTTGATTCAAATAAAGGAAATGAGACAATTAGTATTGTGCTTTTATTCCATGGGGTCCATAAAAAGAGTATAAATAAGTCTGGCAGTTTTGCTGATAGTTGGAAGGCACAGTCATTACTTTGTTACTAGTTTCACCCAAAAATTAGCACTTCCTTATTCCTAAATCAAACATCTGAGTGCACACTGAGCCCTAATGACGAATTATGGTGTTGGCAGATAGGGAGAAGGGGCTACCGACATCTCCCATCTGCCTGCTTCCTGGTTAGGGCTTTGGCACTACAACATTAGGAAAGTAGGTGGAAGTGGGTAAGAGTGGGATCCCTGGCAAGGGCTGAGGAAAGTGCATGGGAGAGTAAGGAAGTGGTGGGCACAGCTCAGGCAGGCTCCAGTGCGCCTGTGGGTGCCATGTTGCTATCTCCTGGGTAGCTGTAAATACGGAAGTGAATGGGAGCGACAGATTTATTTATTTTATTTATTGTAGCACTTTTATCCTGCCCTTTAACCAGAAAAGGCTCTCAAGACGGCCTCTTCCAATTTTTCTAGGATAGGGGTACCCAATCTTATGGGCCAGTGAGGAACATTTGGAAATTTGAGAGAGCATCACTGTAAACATTCTCACAAGAAGGCTGCCATGGGGGAGCTTGCCCATTCAAAAAATGGCTACAATGGTAGGCATGGCCATTTCTGAGAAGTGAACTGACGAAGCTGGAGGAAAATGACTTCCTAAAGAATCCAATTACAAGGCAAAGTTTCAAAAACGCAAATCCGTTCTTTTGAACCCACAGTCTTCTGCTTCAACACCAATACCCATTTCACAAATGGTAAAACATTGATACTCAGAGAAATATAAAGATACAAGTCACAGGAGAATCCCCTATATGCAGACAGACACACACAGGCAAAAGACACACCACACCAAAACAAACAATACCAGTTAATTCACACCATGCCAAACACAAATGCCTTCCAGCATAGGCAAACACATTTACAGCACAGACAAAATGCCAACATGTTACCATTAGCCCATCTAGGCCCTGCCAAGGACACTCCCTACCACCCACAATGTACCTTTCCGTTTTTGCTGGGCATGCTACAAAATGAATTACTAGACTGCAGCTGCCTACCAATTCTATTTTGTAAGAGCACTTCTGCATCACTTTGAGAACCCCAATTCTAGAATGTATTGGAAGGAAAAGAATGCTTTGTGCTTGATGGCATATTCAACTAGAGATACCATTTTTTTATTTTATCAATAGCATGCAAGTCAGAACTAGTTAATTCTGCTGAATGAATTACATTGAATGACCATTTTAACAACAACAAATTAATGCACAAAGCTTTCGACAGTAGAGCAGGACGTGATTTTCTATTATTCCATCTCCTCTCCTGCAGCCTCCCAAATCTGCTCTGGAGGTCCACCCTCCAGAACAGGTTTTGCGGGTATAAGGGGCTACAGAGAGGCAGGGAAATTTCTGAAAATTGCACATCTCCCCATTCTGCTGTCAGAATACTTCAGAGACGGGAAGGAAAGGGAACTAGTTGGATTCCAGCCACACCCATTAATTGTAAAACTATTTAAACATTTTATCTCCACTTACTGCTATTTCTCTACATGCCGACATGGATATCCCTGTACCTTCAATCTGCTTCAATGCATATTCCTTTTCATCTTTTCTGCAAAAAGAAAACAGTGAATTTTACAGGTCTTATTTACATTAAAATATATAAAAGCACATACACAGATTAATCTCGATTTCCTTGAAACTGAATGACCAAACCACAAGTGCAGTTAGACAATTATTGAAACTATAATGATCCATCATGCTTTCCATTTCATAACCAATTATCATCTTTGACATGAAATTTTTCTATTGACTAGAAAACAATAAAACTGGCATACAATAACCTATAGGGATTTGTAAATGTAGCTTTCAAATTACCACTTTACAAAGGGGGAGGAAGTGGAAGTTTATACTTCGAAGAAACACACAGGTTCAATTCCTGATATCTCCCTTTAAAAAAAAAAAAAAAGGACCAGATGACCAGTAATGAGAAAGATCTGAGCCTGAGACTCTGAGGATCCACTGCCAGTCAAAGTAAACAATCCCGGACTACATGGACAAATAGCCTGATCTGATATAAGGCAGCTTCTCATGTTCTGCAATTGTGTGCACAAACACATAACACTCTGAGGACAATGTTTGTTAAGTACTTCCAAAAGTTCCAGATCTGCCAAGCATATTTTTCCTACAATGTGAAGGCAAGATCTTTGTACAAGACAGCCTCAGTCTCCTCCTGCTCCTCTCTTGCCTCGTATTCCTACATCTTTTGCAAACCATTGAATGTTAGATGAACAATCAAGAAAAAATCACTAAGATAAGAAAAAATTGAGAACTTTCTTTCAATTCATGCAAGCATTCAGTTTTCAAATGTCCTTGAATGTTAAAATTCAGAATCAGAACGATGGTTCTTTGACATTAGGGAAAGAAATTTGAGTGTATCAATATTTTTTATATTATTCATATCTAGCTCCATTTCATAAAAGTAAAGCAAATAGAAGTTCAGGATACCGAATTTTCTCTACAGTTACTTTGAACACTTGCAGCCTGCTCCTGTACATGTTTGCTAAGAAGCAAGCCCCGCTGAGTTTAATGAGTCTCACTCTCAATAAATGTACATAAAAATGCAGAATAATTGCATATCATCATTAAAAAGTGTAACTGAATATCCAGGCTCATTGCCACTCCTTCATTACATAGTAGGAATGTTTATTTTCTGAGGCTTATTTTTAACCTAAAATTTAATCCATTTGTGCAAGATCTTGTTTAGATATACATATTGTATTTAAGTGTAGAAATTAAAATCTTCCTAATACATCTATTGATGACTTTCAACTTTCATTTTTTCCTCATGTTTTCAACTGGCAAAACTGATTATATCTTGTTTAACAATACACATTCTTTAAACATCAAGTAGCAGCAAGAACAATATACATGCTACAAGCAAACGGACATACTACAAAAGCATTATAGTAGATTAAATCAAATTGACCAAAATATGCTCACATGTTAATCAAGGATGAGGTAATTGCATAATTAATCACCAGACTCCATACTTCTAAAAAATAATTCTGGGTTTTTATACACATTTAATTAAAGCCTTTATATCTCAAATAATTCTTTATTTTTCCTCTATATTTATTCCTCCACTGTTTACATGTATGAATCTATCATCTATTAACAGACTATTACCTCACACCACATTGTTAGTGATGCATTTTAACATAACTAAGCAGACAAAGAATTAGGTGGCACTTACAGATTAATTACAATAGTATTAACTTCTAGAATTACTTTCCAAAACCCTACTGTTCTGTCACATTACCATATGCGTATAATGTCATTTTTGGAAGTCTGACAGTGCCAACACCTTCCAAACTCATGGCTGTAAATGTTATATATGCCCATTGGGTTAAATATCACTGCAATGCCATTTGATTCTATTTTCTTCATAATTACTGCTTGTGAACCCTTGAAATACAAAAAATGCCATGTCATATGTGATCATCTTTTAAAATTCTGATTTCATTTGGCCTGATGAAGACTTATAAACACATATAAGCATGTATGTATTTTAGATGTTTTACTTTCACATGTAATTAGGAACATAGACTCCAGTTTTGTCCTTAATGTATTCAATGTTTGTTGTATTCATGTCAAAATAGTGCATAATTCAAAATACTGATAATAATACACCTTTATTCTTCACTGGTTAACAATTTATTCATAAGATTTAATAACCACAATATTTATTTTGTTTTGCTGCAAATCTGTAAATATGTCTTACATACATTAGAGTGCAGCAGGTTGCGGTTTTATCTCTACATATATTTGTAATTGTTTGAATAAAATGAAAATATTTACATTTTAAAGTTTCAGAATTACAGCAAACAGTACAGTTTTATGTCCTATGTTCATATATATGGTACATTGCATTTCCATAACTTGTAAACAAAGTTTAGGCTTCATAAGCAAGTACTGCATATATTTAAATTTACCCTCAAAATCTTCAATATTTTCATATAAAAAGGAAGACATTTATTTCACTTCCATATTGCCAAAGTTTCCAGAAATTTTACATTTCTGACCAAATGCAGTATCCAATTATTATGCACTGGACAAGGCAAGATCCTCAAATGTCAAACCAAATGCTGGCTTTATGCTTCTCATTTCTTAAATCAGCTTTGCTAAAAACCAAACTATGCACTTATGTAGCCAATACGCTGGAGGCAAAGAAGTGTCTAATTAAGAATAACTGCACCACCCATAACCACTCACGTACACATTAAAGAGTAAAAACAAAATACATGACACCAGAAGAATATGCAAAAAAAATCTATTGGGCATCAAAGTCAAATGTCAATGTTTTATGCACAAGGATGCTTTGAACAATGACGTAATCACTCTCAAATCCTTTGGATGTTTATTGCTTTTTTAAAATATTAAGGAAAACCCGCTCTTCCCTCCTGCACACTTTCATGCCACCGCAAAGTCTTAATTCGCTCCAAATATGAGGGGAAACCAAAGAATCAAAGGAATAAGAACGTCCCACCTCTTGCACAACAGAACTACCTAACCCAACACTTTGTATATAAAAAAGCATCCTGACCAGGCCAACATTATCTTTTCGGCGCCATGTCAAGACTTTTCTCTTCTCCCAGGCATTTTAACAGCATTTAACTATGTTAAGTTTGTTTTTAATGGACCCCAGAATTGTTGTTTTTAAATGGATACTGTTGTTTTTATACTGTTGTTTTTATGTTTTTGATGGTTTTTAAATTTTGTATACTTTTTAATGTTTACCATTTTTAACTGTTGTAAACCGCCCAGAGAGCTTCGGCTGTGGGGCGGTATATAAATGTAATAAATAAATAAATAAAATTTCAAGCTTAACCATTTTTATTCTGAAGAGATGCATCATTCTTTAAAGTAACTAAGGATATTACATCTTTGTGTCATCAGTTTTTATGCACTCATAAGCCCCATTTACTAGTCTCTTTAGGAATCAATCTGATAACAAATATGATTCAAATTTATGCATTTTTACATTGTAACAGCCTTGGAAAAGAGTAGTAACTCAAAATGTGTTAGTACCTTTGGATGTTTCTCTTATTTTTTCTGTATAATTGCACCATCCGTGGTTGAAGGATTCAAGAGATGGAAATATGATCAGGATTTGAGAAATCCACTCATGAAGGTAATAATGTTGAGCCCCCCTGTTTTGGTGAGGTATTTAAGTTTTTGTTTGTGCTGATTAGATCAAATTCTAAAGGTGCATAGAAGCAGCCAATGCATTCATTCTGTAGAATACTTCTATTCAGTTATATTATCTATGCTAATCAATTGCAGCAGGCAGGCATTCCAGCTTGAAAACAGGGTCAAGGGAATGAACTGTTGAACTTGATCCTCTCTTTTGGTCTATAACCCTTGAAGTCACTGAGATGTGTTACAACTGCGTTTTTTCTAACAGTGTGGGAATAACTGGACATTTTTAAAAAATGGGATGAAGAAAAAAAATCAAAGAGGGCTGGATTTTTCGCTCCATTTCTTTGATGGTGTTCCTACTTCAATGCTAGCAGTTTAAATTATAAACTTTCTTTTTAAGAGATTGCTTGTATTTCTAATTAGAACGTAGAGGATGCATTTCTGCTGGCTTAAAAAGAACCTATGTTAAACAAATGCTCAATGTACTTTGCAAGTTGAAACTACACGTTTATTCAGAAGCATGTACAATTATGTTTAGTGGAGCTTAGGTCCAAGTAACTATATCTAGGATTGCAGTCTTGGGAGATAATCCTATATGACACTAGCGGTAATGTAAATTATATTGTACTTTCATAAGCAACCTCTAGCACATTGTTTTTCCAGCAAAGCTGTAGCATCAGTCAATGCTATTGACACTGCACTGTAAGTCGCTTACACTAGCACTACATTAGCACTAGTGTCAAATATAATGCTGTCCTTGGGAACAAAGTATGTAGCTGGGAACAGCTGAAAAGTAGGGTAGTGGTTTATCATCGGAATATAGATTTCCCTCCCTTGCCCACTTTAAACAGATGTTTACGTTTTCTTTTAAATAAACCTTTGGGGGCTTACAGAAGTGTTAACAAACTCTGACAGTTCATGAAAATAATTTAGGAACTTTGTCAAATGTTGCATTTTCTCTCAATAGGCATTGAGGATAAAGTCTCATCTGCTTGAGATATCATGATTGGATCAGATCATTCGTCATGGTGGCTTTTGAAGGACGAAACAGATCACCAATCTGATAACCTAAATGAAAAAAAAACCTGGTTTCATCATGAATTCTGATTAAAACAAACAAAACAAAACATTGGTGTAGGGGCATGGCTAGACAAGGGGTGGGGGAAGGCAACGATCTCGCGATTTTATGATTGCGAGATTGTTGCCCTCATCTACACGTGACACACGACACCATGACCACCGTTTTGGATTTTTTTTAAAAAAGGAAATGGAGCGCTCGAACGACAGGTAAGTTTGTTTGTTTGTTTTTAAAAAAAACTCGCCCTCCCCCCACCCCACCCCCAATGGGCACAGAGCTCCTGATGAGCTCCGTTCCCCGTTCCCGGCTTCTCGCATTTACTCACAAGGAGCCGGGACATACCAGCGATGGCGGGCCACACGTTCCACTGTCTTGGGATCATCCCGAGACCACAGAAAAATCGGAATTAATCCGTAGGGTGATATCCCGGGCCAAGGGAGAGATCTTCCCTCCCTGCTCCCGGGATGCCCTGTGCATCATGTGGACACACAGGGATGATTCCAGGGTGATCTCCGGGATATCGCCCCATCTGGCCATGCCCTAGGTTTCCCAATCCCCATAGACAAAGATATTCCATGATCCAGCTTGGGGGAAAATGCATCTGAGAAACAGAATCTAGCCAAGACTAAGAAAAACTCATGCCATAAATAAGTTTCATCTTTATGGTGACACAGGATACCTCTTTGATAAACTGGTTATTCTTCATTTTTGTAGGAAAATTTCTTAAGGCAGAAAATTAAAGTATTTATTGGGCAAATTGCATACTTCCCCCTCACTTCTGGTTCTACCGGAAAACAGCAGTTTAAATGCTATTTAATAGTTTAACTTATGTAAAACATATATATTTGCGTGTGGGGATTAATATATTTTTGAAAGAATAAAAAAAACAATCAAAAGCTGTGAAATGAAACTTAGGTTGGAAGTTTTTTAAAAAAGGAAAGGACCTACATAAAGCCTGAGTTACACAATTTCATCATACAGCATCTCTCTTGTTAAATGTATAAAATGTTGTTGCACTATCATAGTGGGACTAGACTTCACAGCTTGGCTACCAAGACCAGCCCATGATATGTAAAAGAGCAATATAATGGAAATTGGAGATGGCAGTTTCTGATTCATATCGACCCAAGGAGTGATTCTGAGATGCTTCAGCTTTGGCCAAGGAGGGAGTAGCTGTGGTTTGTGAGGAATATTCAGATTTTGCAACTGTTGCAACTGAGTCTGTTGCTCACGCTTTCTCTACTTTCCCTTTGATCCCTTCTCAGACCATAGCTCAGTGTGATAAAGCACCTGTTTTGCATGCAGAAGGTCCCAGGCTTCCCCAGGAAGGGTAAGGAAAGAATCCTGCCTGAAAACCCTGGAGAGCCGCTGCCAGTCAGCGTCAACAGTAGATGGACAAATGGTCTGAATCAGTGTAAGGCATTTTCCTATGTTCCTAACCCACATTTGGTGGGAAAGATTTAATAGATAGATTTCTATAACATCAAGCCCAACTGATGATGATGATGAAGAAGAAGAAGAATCCAGAAGAATATATTTCCCAGTTCAGATCAGGTAGCGTCTGTAGCTGATTTCGTCCACTGTTGCCCTATCCACTTGAGACAGGTTGAGCCATCTAATTGCATGCACCTTAACATAGGACATCACATTCAACTGGGCTCTGAGCTTTTGGCACGCTAGAGACTAGATACAGATAGGAACCCTCAGCTCATATCCAGCCCCAAAATGTTGTGAACTGTGAGTCACTCTAATAAGGCTGTGCAGCCACTTACTATGTATCACAATCCTAAAATAGTTTCCTACTGACAGTGTCACCTCTGAAGCCAGTTCTATTCTTGTTGCCAAAAGGAATTTCTGAAACCAATGACTTCACCTTTCTCCTAGACACAACTTGTGTTGGAAATTGTTGTAGCACTCAATAAAAATACTTAACAGAACTGAAACTGCAAAGGAGCAACCAATATTTATTATACCATCCAACAACCTAATAATACTTTTCATAACCTTTATGTATCTGGGACATTTCAGAAACAAGACAGGACAGATGATACATACACAACTAATTACTCTCACATTTATGCTTTGTGCATAAATCTCGAAGCAATAAGACTTGTCCTATGAAACTTTTACCTTTATCTCAAAGATCAATGAAAAAATCAAGCACCCTATGTATTCAAAAAGCAACAAAACCATAAAGTAAAAAGACTGTGATTTTGTAGGCATTGTGCCTTTAAGAAAGCTGGGATTATACCCAGCTGAAGGGAAGCCACCTATAAAAGGAAACAGGAAGTAGCAATGGAGTCCACTTAGTTCTAGGCATAGCTGTTAATTCTGCTACCATTCTTATTAATACTTTTAAATAAAGGGTATTGTATACTACTCTGTCTCTTATTGGATACAACACAGACATGCTTATTTCACTGCATATAAACTTAACGATATTCCACGTACAACTATACCAAGGGCTGACCAACATATGAGTTGCATGATGCATTTTCTATACATAAAAGGTATCCATGAAGAAATTCATCTAGTTTGAAACAGCCCTAAAATGGTCTGCTTTAACCACTGCCAAGACTAACTGCAGGCACTGCTTATTATTGTCCCAAATTTTATTTAGTCAACCTGGCGAAGCCCAATTCACAGTAAAACCATTTATTGCTGTAATTCCAGTCAATAGGTTTACGCCTTAACAGCCCCAATAAAGATCTACAGATTATGGATCTCAACATAAGAGTTAAAATAGGTTCAGTTCATAATCAGCAAAACAAAACCCCAAACATCAATACGTTCAGAAAGTCCAATAGCACATAGAGAATCTTTGCACGTTATCGAAGCATTGTCCCTAGCAAACACGGCTGCTAAAGGCTCTGGTTTAAATACAAATGAGTGGCCACTAGAGATCAGAACCAGACATTTGATCCTGGCATGGAAACCTGCCTTTTGGGCGATGGCTGTGCCTCACAGGACAGCTTTGCTCTGCTCTGCCAGAGTTCCAACTCCTGGGGGCTTGAGATATGTTGTAGAGATGCTATCTTTCTTTTGTTCACAATAAAAGCTTCTGGCACTCACTGCTAAGGACCTATGAAACAGCCTCCCCACCACAAAAACAGGAGCCCAAGAATAAAGTGCCACTGAACATTTGCAGACTGCCTTTCTTTTGTGACTGGAATGCTTCTTCACTTGTTTCCGGTGATGAAACATTCCCTTCACTAAGGAAAGGCTCTTTTCTCTTATGCACTTTTTTAAGAGATTTCCCTTTGAAAATGAACTTTGCACATTCTCAGAGGCTCTTACACCTTTAGGTACTAGAACCTAAAGAATCCCACTACCTGAGAAGCAAAATGCAGTCATTCTGAGGGAAGATTTGATAAAGTGAGAAGTTCGGACTACACTCTGCGCTGGCTAGCTGACCCTAAGAGAACACCACACATACGCAAACACTCTCAATCTCACCAAATGATACCAACTACCTCCACAGCCCTCATATTAAGCCGTGGAACAATATTGAGCAGTACAGTGTACATGCGTTTGCATTCACAGCACGCATGTGCACTTCAATGCAAATGCAGCCATGAGCTTCCTTCCTCCTGTGTGTGTGTGTGTTTGCTTCATGCTTTCATGTTCAAAGATTCCAGCACTTAAATGAACAGCCAGTAGGAGAAGCTAGGCCATAAAGACTAAACTGGCAAGGGAGATGGTAGAAATTGTCCAAAAAGAAATGAAGAGAGGGTGTGCTTACTCTTAAATGAGAGTGTGTGTATGTGCGTGCGTGCATGCGTGTGAGCGAAAGAACACAAACTAACATGAAAAGGTGCATAACTCAGAGACCCCCTCAGTCCTGCAGGGCTGGTAAGCGAAGGCTTTTCACTGCTATTGTTCATATCAGGTAATTCTATGATGAAATAAGGTGCTAGGGCCAACACAAGTATAATGGTATTCTTAATGTCATACAACATTTCACCATGCTCCGATAGGCAAACTATTGATATAGCTGGTTAAGTTAATTATGATCCCAAGCCTACATAGGTATATTCTTTTTATCCTTAAAGAACTGCACAATACTAACTATCCCAGTGCACACTCGCACACAGGCACACACTACGATGCCAGAAGGCAGCACTCCTCTTTACCTTCTGCTGAATATTCTGCTACCTCCAAGGCTTGAGGTCCATATACGAAGCCCGATGGAATCTATGAACACAGCAGAAGTAAAAGGCAGAGTTTTATGTAGATGTATAGGATTCATGTCTCAAGACTCAACAGTGCCTAATTCCTAGATACTCACTGAGTTGCCCTCTAATAAACGGGCACACTAGGCAACAAACAAGCAAATTCGGTATTCTTTTCTGTAACTACCAGTAATTTGAACAATAGACTTTGGAAGAAGTTAAAAGCTGTTTGAGAGGAAGTTAAAAGCTGTTTACAAACACACAGATACACAAGCTTGTTTCTTTTGTCCCATTGTTGCTTCTGGTTAGACACATCTCACAAATGTTTGAAATTTAAAAAAACTCAAAACCCTTCTTACAAGATGCATAAGTGAGGCAACTCTCTCAAACCACTTTCAACTCTCTAAAAATATTTATATCACCTGTATTCAGCCTTGCATTGCTGATCGACATGCGCCACGCAAACTTGAAAATCTGATTTACTCAAGACTTCTTCAAAATAAAGACAGATAAGCTTTTCATTCACCTTTTATTAAAACAAACGTAAGTATTTATGCTAGCTTTATTAGATGGGGATGAATCGTCTTCCTTTGAAGAAGGGATACTTCGAAATCCTCTCCATTTACAACAGGCTAGCTATGTCACACAGAGTACAGGATTCACTGCCCAGAGAGCTTTGGCTATTGGGCGGCATAAAAATGTAATAAATAAGTAAAATAAATGAATAAATTCACCAGGTAATTTGACATATAAGAAATTCCATTGCTCCTGCATCAATGAGAGGGTGGAAGAAGATGACGGAATATTATGGGGGGAAATTTACTAGGGGTACAAAAAGCCCACTCCCTCCCCCAAAACCCATCCGGCGGCCTCTCAAACCCCCAGAAAAAAAGAAAAATGCTCTAGGAACAGGATGTATGGCTCCTACCACAGATGCCTCATTCACAGAGTGTCCCTAGAGCATCCCAAAGACTTCTGTCGGCTTCCTAGGATGCTTTAGAAACAGCGCTTCTATGGCAAGAATCAAAGAACCTGTTCTTAGACTATTTTCCCCTCTTTTTTCCTGTTGTTTCTCCCACCCACCCCAAAACATTCCAGGTACAGTGTGGGATGTCAGGATCCTTTGACTAGAAAGGGGGAAGGGCTAAGAGCCAAGATTCCTAGATGGCAGAGTGGCTTAAGAATTGAGATTTCTGGGAGGAGTGTTGGTTTTCTGTGATCAAACGGATGCCAGGCTTCTGAAATGCTCTTGGGAAGGAGCTGGATTTAAGCATGGAAGCAGTATGCATGACTGAGTTGGATGCAAACGCGCATGCAGGTATGAGCATGCCTGTATATGTACCTGTATGTACATGTGTGGTCCCCTTCAGCCCAGCAGACACCCAATGTAGCCCTCAGGACCAAAAACATTATACACTCTTGTCCTAGACATTAACAACAAACTGAAGCAACACTATTAAAAAGTAGCAATATTTGCATATGTACAACATTAACCTCAGTATCATCCAGAATAAAACAGAAGTGAAGCCATTTGGTCATTAATAGTTCAGAATTTGCTTTAAAGCACAACCATGTGCTTTAGTATATGATGAGACAGAATTCCACTTACAGATAATAAAAGTTAATTGCTACTGAAATATTTTTCAGAATGCTATCTTTTACATTGTACTCTGGAGGATGAGTGGAAGAATCCCTGGTGGCTAATTGCAAGGGAGGCTGCTACCTAGGAATCTGAAATGTATATTCAGCCCATAGCTAACAGCAAATGTAATGGAGCTGCAAAGGATTTCTTAATCTTTTTCTACTCCTTCCCAAGAGAAAAATTCTAATTAAAAATCCTGTAACACCACGTCAAAACACTGCATTACAACTTTACTTTTAAGGACAAGTTACAATAAAAATTAAGGGTAATTTTTAAAAAAACATGTTCATAGTATTAAGTAATTTATTTTATTTTATTTTATTTATTACATTTTTATACCGCCCAATAGCCGAAGCTCTCTGGGCGGTTCACAAAAATTAAAACCACAGTAAAACACCCAACAGGTTAAAACACAATTACGAAATACAGTATAAAAAGCGCAACCAGGATAAAACCACACAGCAAAGTTGATATAAGATTAAAATACAGAGTTAAAACAGTAAAATTTAAATTTAAGTCAAAATTAAGTGTTAAAATACTGAGTGAATAAAAAGGTCTTCAGCTGGCGACGAAAGCAGTACAGTGTAGGCGCCAGGCGGACCTCTCTGTAAAAGGAACATCGGTTTAAATCTCTTAGAAGCAAAAGGCAGATTCAATGACAGATCTCTACGATCAATTTAAATTCATTGCAATAGATATGTATGTATTTATTTATTTATTATTGCATTTATATCCCATCTTTTTTCCTCTTAAATAACCCAGGGCAGCGTTCATAATCCTCCTCCTCTCCATTTTATCCTCACAACAACCCTGTGAGGTAGGTTGGGCTGAGAGTCTGTAACTGGCCCGAAATCACCCAGTGGGTTTCCATGGTTGAGTGGGGACTAGAACCTGGATCTCCCAACTCCCAGTCCAACACCTTAGCCACTACACCACACTGGCTCTGATGACAATGATATTGCTCCTGCTATGCTATAAAATTTCACAACAAAGCAATCCTATACTCACATTTTGCCAGGACATAGCACGGTGAGAGGAAGGGCGGAGTGGAGAGATAGGCCACCACTACACCAGATATGGCCACCGTATTCAATGTGTGCTCAGTCCAGTAAGGGAAAAACACACAACTAAAAATACCAAAAGGGCAAACACACAGGATCCCTGGAAATTTCACTAGTGCTCTAGGGACTGACAACAACACCTACATACTGCCCCACACACAGCAAGAGCCAACGAACTCGCAACAATGGGACATGACCCCAGCACACACATGGCCATTACAACACACCATGTCACAGCATCCACTCTCCATGAGCCCCAGTGGCACAGCCAGCACCGAACCTACTACTGCCAGTCCCCAGGCATTGTTACAGGGAGGAATCCAAGTCCCCTTATACTTCTCACCACCAATCTTTTGGGGCATACCACACAGAGGGGAGGAAGGAGAGCTCCATATGATACAGCACTCACAGTAGAGAAAACTCATAGCAACAAGTGAAGGAAAGAGCCTTTTGACAAACAGCCAAGAGGAATGCGAAAAAGACAGCTGTAAACACACTTCCAGTGACCCAGTACATATGGCTGGAGACAGGAGTGACAAGCCCCATCAGAGACAAGGGCTGGTAAAAGGCAAAAGAGAGAGCATCCAAGACTTGAACCCATACAGCAATATCCACAAATCAGCTTCCTAATCCCTGAACAGCAGTAGCATCAAGCACTTGTCCCCCCAGCCCCAACCCCCAGTCATACATGACAGGAGCACAAAGTCTGGAAGAAGAGCCCCAGCCAAATGGAAGAGCACATGTTTTATATACTGGAGGTGCTTGGTTCAAATCCAGAGAGCACTACCACAGAGAGCCCCACATCCAGGTACATCTAAACAAAACAGCTCTTGTCTTCCCTCCCCCTGGCAACCCACATGACCAATCCACACATCCCATTTTGCCAGACGGGCTTGTCCTGCCAGACAGCATCTCCGCATCCCTTGCCCCTCTCTCTTTTCATCCCTCTATCTTTCTTGCTATTTATCTGCTTGATTTTTTTTCTCATTTGTTTCATAAAAGACATGCAGTGTGGCGCATCTCTACGATGTGCCCTTTGCCCAAACAAATGATCATAGAATCATAGAATAACAGAGTTGGAAGGGGCCTACAAGGCCCCTTCCCGAGAGTGGGAGGTAGTTTGCACCCCTGGCGGACACACTTTCTGAACAAGGCCTTTATTATTATTATTATTATTATTATTATTATTATTATTATTATTATTAATTTATTTATATAGCACCATACGCAGCAACCAAAGATCGCAAAAAGGCACTGAAGAAACACAAAATGCAAATCAAAAGACTGAAGAAATACTAAAAAAGAAAGAAGGAATAGAAGTTAAATTTTCTCAACAAAATCAAAAGAAACTAGAAGTCCTTTCAATTGAGTGCTGCCATAATGGTGGTCGACAAAGTACTGAGGGACTGGGTAGGAACCCCGCGGAGCATGTGCAGTAGGACGGTGGGGGACGGTTCCCACCAAAAACTCCTCAGCTCTAGAAGTTTCCCAAATCGAGGCTCTGTGCAGACAGAGACCACAAAGAACCCAAATAAGTAGAGAGAGCAGTGGCCACTGCCATCAAGCTCGTTGCCTGCCTGCCCAGAGTCCCACCTTGATGTTGGTTGCAGCCAAATCCTACTAGGGTGGAGGAAGAGATCCTTATCTACAAGTCCCCTCTAATAACAAAAAACAACACATATGGCAAAGTCAAAGCCTTTATTGAACAGTATCCAGGGTGGTGGAGAGAGACACATGTGAGCAGTCAGGAATTCTTCCCTGATTAGTAGCAGGAGGAAGAGTCCAAGTCCATGTCTGTGATGTCTTCTTCCCAGGCTACATCTAGCTGCATCTCCAAGTGGCTAACATTTGCTTCGTAGAACGATGTTAGCGCTGCTATAAAAGAGAGATTTTGCTTGGTGGCATGAGAAAGTGCAGCCCAACTTGGATGTCTTCCCATTAGTACTCCTGCCAGTAATGACTGTACAGAAGTGCTCAAGGCAGCAAACTACTAACACAGGTGTATGTTACCTACCCTGTGTGTTGTGGGGTGGGGAGGGAGAATCAATAGAGTAAATTAGGTAGAGACAATACCAGAAACTAGCTTCTGTTCTTACCGGGCTATCTCTTTCCCTGCTATAGGGCCATCTAGCAATAACAGCCCCTGTGGGAAAGAACATCAGGTGCTAGCTCCTACTCAAGCAGAGTTGGCAGTTTTTGCATGGTTTTTGATGCATCTCTTATAGGTTTATAAATGTTGTGAGCCACTCTGAGAACGGTAGTTGAAAAGTGGAATATAAATCTAATAAATAAATACATATGTAAATGTATGTGGTTGCCAATCAGTCACCTCAGAAGGACTCCCATGCCTTTGACAGTGGCTTAATAGTCAGCAGAGAAGCACATGTAATATCTCTTTTGGTAACACCTCCATCATAGATATCCCCTTCACCTGTTGTGTAACTGTGGTCTTGTTTCCATGGGTAAAGTAGCCTGCCTGGAACAAGTAGATTAACAATGCCACAGAGGAACAGCTGGTAGTATCCTGGTCACTGCTGATGGTCATGGGGCAGGCCTCCCTTGTGGTCAGCATGGAATGGGGTATAGGATAGATCCTACATCTGTCGGGAGAGCATCCTGTGGAGAGAACAGGGAGACACAGAGCAAGAAGAGTGAGCAATAATCAGGACCTAGAGCACATAGTCCCTGGTCCTGAATGCATAAGTGTTTGTAAGGAGAGAATGAGAGCGAAGAGCCAATGGTGCCACTTGAGTGCTCAAGTCGGTCTTTCTCCCACCCCCATGGTGCAGCGGGGTGACAGGAGACTGCAATGACTGTGACAATATATACGCCTTCCCCCTTGGGCGGTGTTGACAACACTGTGTACACAGTGTTCTAATACATGCAGAAGTGCTGAGTGTTTGATCACTAGTGGAAATGGCTGGAGTGGAGTGCCTGGCCTTTGCTAAGGACTTCCCTGAGTATGAGGATAAGTGCATCCCCTGTGTGTGTGGGGACTCTGCTCTCCATTGTTGGGAGAAAGAGCATCATAACACTACAGTTTAGACAACGCACAATATTCACAAGTGGTGGGAAGACATGGGAGTCAGTTGTAACAATTATACATTACAGTAGGGGTGAGGAACCTCAGGCCTGGGATCCAACTCTGGCCCACCTAGGGTCCAAATCCGGCCTTCCAGGGTTCTCCAGGTGGCCCACCCCCTTCCTCTCAACCGCTGGTTGTTTGGTGATTTCCTGGCTTCTACGCCGTTTCCCCCTCATTCTAAAAAGCAGAAATGCCTCTCCTTAGGTTTAATTACTGGCAGTAAGAGCTTTAAGCTATAACACACTGGTGGTTTGTTGTTGTTGTTGTTGTTGTTGTTTGAATTTGGGTCTACCCTCTTTTGGCTTTGGCCCTGGCCCTTGGCTTTTGGCCTATCACACCATTGGAGTCCGGGGCCCAGGAGCTTCTCTCAAACTGAATTCGACCTCCAGGCTTAAAAATGTTCCCCACCCCCACATTACAGCATGCATCCCCCTTCCCTTGCTTACCTATGTGGGATGCTCTGTCGCAACAGTCCCAGTTTTTCAAGTGGAGTCGAGTCAGCTTGGGTATTTTGTCTCTGAATTCAAAAGGCGAGATGCCTGTTCGGGTTCTAAGCAGAGAAGGGTTACCACTCTGCCCAAGTTCCCATGAGTGATGCGGAGAGGCTGTTTGGGGCAAGTACTCCCTCAGTGTGCAAAGTGCCCTTTCTCCCTGCTTCCCACCCACGTTTCCCTCTGTGTGAGTTCCAAGTGCACATGACATGAAGCCAGAGAAGTCTTGCCCTATCATAATGGTTTCCCTAAGTAGGCTTTATATCCTGGAAGTGGTGTGCTATGCTATGTCTAAGTGCTGAGTTACCCCATAACCTATCATAGAATCATAGAATAGCAGAGTTGGAAGGGGCCTACAAGGCCATCGAGTCCAACCCCCTGCTCAATGTTCTGCCATGGTGATGTGAGTGGGGTGGTGGTTGTTTTTCACCATCCCACTGAAGGTAATGGAAGGGAAATTCTTTCTATACTTCACTAGCATATCTGCCAACTTGGCAGCAAATCTTGCATTCCATCAGCACAGCATGGTTTTCACAAAATCCTATAGCTCCTCAAGTAGTGAATCTTAAGTATAGGACTGTATCCTAACGGTCTTTCCAGAAATATAATCTCATTTTCCCCATTGATACTAAATTCTAGGGCTATGCGGGTGTCCACCTGCATCACATGTAGGGCTAAAGCGGAATGGGCCATGTGCAAAAACAGACAACTCGCCCCAAAATCTGCGAAGACTGTGACCAAATCTGTCTGATGTAGCATAATCAGTCCCGATCAGACCTGGGATCTAAAAAAGAGCTGAAGTAATGAGGCTGCATACAAGAGCTCTTCTAATCTTACATTGCTTTATTGATTATACCAAGCATATAAAGAACATTAAGAGAAATTTGTTCAGCAGTGGAACAGTCTGCCTTGAAAGGTGGTGGGTTCTCCTTTGCTGGAAGTATTTAAGCTGTATGGCCATCTGTCTGGGATGGTGTAGCTGCGCCCTGCAGGGCAGAGTATGCATTGAGCAAAGGATTGGACCAAGTAATTTCCAAGATTCCTTCCAACTCTGATTCTATTCTATGATCTATAATTACACTTCTTTGGAAGTTCTTAATGTTTCTGTGCATATTATTTGAAATAGGAACATTACTATAGGATAAGCTATATTTATTCCGATTTTCATTTTTGGTTACAAATCCCCAAATTTAGGTTTTATTAGCCAAGTAGGCTCTAAACTATTGTTTCCCAACCTTGTTCCTTCCAGATATTTTGAACTTCAACTCCATCAACCCCAGCATAATCAGAAAAGCTGGGAGTTGTCATCCAAAACATTTAAAACATACCAGGTTGGGAGAGGCTGTTCTAGAGATTTCTCTCTCTCAATGCTAGTACATGATGGTCCCAAGGATATGGTAGAACCATCTGAGGCCCACTGTAATGAATTTGTTAGGCACATCCAGAATAAAATCTTTGGCATCCGCCAGTACTTAAACTGCAGTGTTATATATAGCCGGTGAATCTAGTGAGGTATCCAGAGCACAGCCTTGTCCAGTTTTCTTGGATGTGGTTCAGTTCGTACAGCTCAAGGATGTTGACAAGGTGCTTGGACAGGTTCGTGCAACCACCTCTGTATTGGATCCTTGCCCCTCTCAGCTAATAAAAGCTAGCAGGGATGGAACAGCCAGCTGGGCCATAGAAGTGAATAATGCCTCTCTGCGTGTCAGAAAGAGGCGGTAGCGAGACCACTCCTGAAGAAATCTTCCCTGGACCCAGAAAATCTTAACTATAGGCCAGTGGCAAATATTCCATTCCTGGGCAAGGTCCTTGAGCGGGTAGTTGTGGGCCAGCTCCAGACACTCTTGGATGAGATTGATTATCTGGATCCATTTCAGTCAGGTTTCAGGCCTGGTTTTGGCATGTTGATGTCCTGTATGATGACCTATGTTGGGAGAAGGACAGAGGGAGTGTGACTCTGTTGATTCACCTTGATTTCTCAGCGGCTTTCTATACCATCAACCATGGCATCCTTCTGGAATGACTGGCTGAGTTAGGAGTGGGAAGTACTACTTTGCAGTGGTTCTGCTCCTACTTGGCAGGTCGGCTCCAGAAGGTGGTGCTTGGGGAACATTGCTCGGCCTGTGGATTCTCCAGTATGGGGCTCTACCGGGGTTAGTCTTGTCCCCCATGTTGTTTAACATATACATGAAACTGTTGGGTGAGATCATCTGGAGTTTTGGAGTGCGTTGTCATCAGTACACTGATGCATAGATAAGGTCCTTGGCTGGTGCAGGCTTGTAAAAAGCACTGCCTTCAAAAGCATAGACACTGTAGTTTTTTTAACTGACCCTAGAATAATTGTTTTAAATTGATATTGTCCGTTTTTATATTTTTTATGGTTTTAAATTTTGTATATTTGTTTTTAATGTTCCGTGTTTTAATCTCTGTAAACTGCCCAGAGAGCATCAGCTGTGGGAGAGTATATAAATGAAATAAATAAATAAACCTTCTATTTGTAATTCTAAGGAAGGTTCACACTTTACTTTTTCAATGCAGATTAAATATACTCTTCACAAGCAACACTAAAAACATCATTCAGATTGAAATATATCACTTGCAGATGCTGTTAATGTAGTAAAAAACGGCAGAGAACCATTTTAGCCACTTGATTTCAGGTAGTTTATATTCTCAGGTTACAGATGCAAAAACTGACACACCTTGATTGCAAAAACTGTCTAATACAAGAAAAACAGGTAAAGTATAGTGTGTGACTATGGAAGAAAGTTTCTTGCGCAGGTTGCAAGCAGCGCAACGTTTTACATTACATACTCATAACACCATTCACATGTATTTTGTAGACTTTTCCCTGAAAAAATATTATATATCGTTGGACTGTATCTATCCGTGCCCCAGCACTAGCATGAATGTCATTGCGCTAGCATCATCCAAGGCTTGCTAAGGCAATGGGAAAAAGTGGTGATTTGCTGATCACTTGCGGCATACACATTTCTAACAGTAATATGAAGTACACAGATGTCTGATCTAATAAAGTATGACCACTTGCTTTTGGGTGGGAAGACTTCAGGCTTTGCTTTTAATTAGAACTCCAGAGCTCAAAAGCTGGAAACAGGTACAAAAGAGGGGCAAGGGAAAGATTAAGGAATGGGTGCTTCTGAGCACATGCTAAATCCATGAATTTTTGGTACCAGATCTAAGTTTACAGCCTTTCGACCCAAAAGTCCATTCCTGGTTTCCCAGTCTCTGTTTTCTCAATCCATTCCTGGTTTTCCAAGCTTTCTTCAGTTCAGCAGTCTAATGGGGGAGTGGGGTTGTGCTATTTGCAAAAACAATTGTGAATTTGCTTCAGAAGAGCTTCACTATGGGGCAATATAAAAATTTAAGAAATAAGTAAATTGGAAACCCTTGCTAACACACAGAGCTACCTTCTGTCTACCCCTATTATCAAAGACATTTAAAAGATTTTGTTACGGAGACGCCTAGCCATGACAGCTTTTACACATTTCACTGGCATCATCGTAGCACAGGGGTCCCAACCTTCTAGGGCCCATGGGCACATTTGGAATTTTGAGTACATGTCATATGCAATGTCACAAAATGAGAGTCAGGGCCAATCACAAAACACCCATTTCACAGAAGGCAAACTGGTGAGGCTGCGAGACAGATACTTGCCTAAAAACTAGAGTACAAGACAGAGTGGGCGGGTGGGGCTGAGTCCCCAAACTCAGATCCACTCCTTTGAACCCACCCATTTTACAGATGGCAAGCTAATTAATTTCTTCAAATCAGCTCTAAATAAATTCATCTAAAATTAATTTCCTCAATTTTCCCAAACTCATTAGCCACACAGATCCTGGTCCAAGATCACCCCTACACATCCATTTCCCTCCATTCAAAACAAAACAATAACACTGTGGCTAGGACAAACTTTGCACTCTATAAGTATGCAAGCAAACCTTATAGAGAAGACAGAAATGCCAGACGTTGAGAGCTGAAGAGGCTATATGCACACATACACAAACACACACATACATATAGCGGAACAAGTCACTTTGCACAGGCACCCAAGCACCACACATACATATATACACACATGGTGTTACACCCACATATACACACATTTATCCACTCACTTTTGTTCTGGGAACCTGTACCTGGTTTTTCAACAGAAGTCATTTATTTCATGCTTAATCAGATGAGCCAACTCAAATTCAATCAAGCGGTACCTCTGAAAGGCTCTGATTCATTCTGTGGAGCCAAGCTTTGTTTAGTCCCATCTTGAGTATTCCTGAAGTCATCTCCTTTGTATTATTTGCCTGTACTCTGTAACTGCCCTTAAGTCCAGCTCTTCTTTGAGAATATCTTTCCACAGAACCCAACACACTCAGATGCACTGTTGCAACACTCTAAAAGCCTCCTGTGGTTTACCTGGCACACTGTCCATCCGCACTATTCCTTCCTCTCGAGTCAAACCCACATTTCCAGGAATCAGGCCTCTGTGGAGGATTCAGGGGTTCCTAAATAGGGCGCAGTCTGCCACCAGTCTCCCATTATTACCTGTGGTGGCCTTTAACAAACACAGGACAAAAAACCACTGTGAGCGCTGTGTTTTCGAACTAATTTCCTCACTGTGTTCTAGCACAATGTATAACCCGCAGTGCGCGCACCACACTCCTGCCCAGGATCCTGACATTTCCATGTCAGTCGAGTACATGTGTATACGCTGCATATGTGCAAGTTGACATTCATATGTAATTGGGGGGAGGGCAGTAACTTTTAAAAACTTTTTACATTTTTAAAATAACTTTTTAAAATTTCATGAATTGAAATTTACTACATAGTTTCACTCATTACCATCAAGACAATACATACTCAAAATTATTCAATTCACTCTCAGATATTTCATTCAGAACAAGTGGCAAAAATATTTCTACGTATTATGTTCTAATAAAAATATATCAGAACTATATTTTAAAACCAAACTTTTTTTTCCTGTTCTCATACAGTGGGAATTGTTCAGGTTTCCTAAAGGTATTGGATGAGCTTGCAAATTCATCATGAAAACATCCGTCTTGGAAGAGATTCAGACTTCTGATCAGTATTACTGAAACAAAAGTCTTTTCAAGGTCACCTATTCACGTATTTCACTCAAGGTGAAAACTGAGGCACTGAAGACACAGCTTTTGTTTCAATTCATGAGCACCAACAAGCAAGGTCAATAAAGGATACATCATGGGAAACGGCATTTCAGTAAAAGGAAGTGTCAGGCTGCATAGGATCAGGCTGCACAAAGTGGGAGGGAGAGAGAAATGTACATCTGTCTCACTATCTATGAAGAAACTTCAGTGTGACCCAGACTGTATGAAGACACAGCCATTTCTGCAACAGAATTTCCTAAAACCACTGGCATCACAGAAATGGCTCCGGCCTTTTCTCCAGGCACAGCCAGATTTGTATGGGGATCTCTCTACACAATCTTATACATGGCAGAGATTGCATGGAAAAAACCACAACCTGGTTATCATATACAAATCGTTCTGTACTCACTTATCCTCCTGACTGGGAAAGCAAGAAAGGCTACCAGCCATGTCTGTACATCCGGGGATCCAATAAGAAACAACAGCACTAGGAGTTACTTTTCCATTAGGAGGAAGCAGAACCCGAAGGGTAGAAGGCAGCATATATAGGAACAAGATCTAAAGGGAGACTATGACTAGGTAGGGAAGGACAGCGCAGGCATTAATCAAATATGCTTTTCTCATGTGACCCCTTCCATTTGAGCTATTAGATATTTTCAATTTTCAAAGCTGACAGCCTGGTCTTACTAGTCTAGATGTTTCTATCAGACTTAGAATCAGTTACTGAGACTTATGTTTAAATAGCTTACATATGCAAACCACCTTAATTCAAGTCTCTCAAAGCTCGATTCGGTATGTGCACTGACTTAGGAAGGTCAAATTTACTTGACCTTGGTGGCCCGGAAAGCATGGAGTTGAAACATGCAAGGTTCGCACTATAATAAAAAATAGATACTTAATCAGTACAACTAATAGTTCAGAGTCACAAGCACCACACATAGCCATTCATCAATTGCATCATCAAATTTCAGATTTTTAAAAGAAGCACTACTGCATTTAAGTGCATGCTGCATTATTTCTCTCTCTAAAGGCCAATTTATACAGGATGTGGGCCACATGGAAAAACTTTACCTGGGTAAGCTTTCCATGTGTGCCTCATCACATTTAAATTCACCTTACCACATGTACTCACCCGTTCACATGCAACGTTAGCATGCCAACAGCATACCCATCAAGCCATTGATCACCGGCATGCTAATGTTACCTGGGAATGGACCAGCACACATAGCAAGTGCATTTAAATACAACGCAACAAGCAAGGAAAACGTACATCAGTAGGAGGCCAATTTTGTATATAGATCAGGCCTAAAATTAGCTACTACGGAAAATGGCCAGATCCAAGAGAGATTCCACTGGCTATGTCACCACTCATTAGGGGTGTGGGGGGGAGTTACTACCATTTCAAAGACTTTGTTTTCTAACTACCCAAGAAAAACAACTTTGTCCATTGTGAAGATAATGGACTTTGTTTTCTAATTACCCAAGAAAAACAACTGTTGTTTTTCTTGGGTAATTAGAAAACAAAGTCCATTATCTTCACAATGGACGAAGTGTGATATAAAATTATCTGTGTCATATTATTTAATGAATCTTTGAAATATAAAGGGGTCAACCAGCAGGTACAAAATTATGAAGATGTATCACGTACTAAATGCATTCACCATTTTGAGAAGCAGGGCAGACGGAATCTCTTCTCCCAGTTTGAATAAGGTTCGTCTGCAGGAAGATTAAGAAGGATGTTGAAACAATTTATAAGAATGGTTAGCATGGATTTTAGCTATAGAAGTGCCTTGGTACCATGGTGATTGGCAAACTATAAATATGCATCACTGCTGGGTTTCTATGGTGTTTTAGCTGGCAACACTGCTCGACGCCTCCTTCCACGAAAAACATTCCCACACTAAAATCTTTGCCACATATTTTTCTATTCAAACACTAGCAAATGTTTTTCTAGAAGTCATTTGTAAAACTTTTGGAGGTGTTGGTGATTCTGTTTCCAAATTTATTTAATTGAAGTACATCAAAACTGCATATAGTAACCAAGGTGTAACCCATCAAAATACAAGTATATATTCCTAGATATTCAGTGCACAAAATGAAACACAATGCAATTTAACTCAGTATGATTTGGCAAAGTTTATTTTAAATGAATACTTAACTACATTCTGCAAACACAATGCAGCTATCTATAGAGAATTTTAATCTGTAATCCTATATACACTTAGCTTGGAGTAAGTCCCACTGAATTCAGTGGCATTTACTTTTGGGTATAGAGGATTGACTATTAGTTGTTTCCCCACTCCCATTATGAAAATAGTTTTACTAGCCCAAGAAAATAGGTGTTTCAATATTAAATGTTTCAGTATATCAAGAAAAAATATCAATTCAGGCAGTTTAACTTAACAGATAGAAAAATCAATCTGTTCAAAACCAAGACTGCAATCCTATACATAGGAGCAAGTCCTACTGAATTCAACAGAATTTACTTTTGAGTAGACATGTATCGAATTGCATGTAAACATAGCATTCCATAACCATTTACTCCTTTCTCTGCTGCTGCCAAAATTATTGAAAGACCTTCCAGATATGCAGGATTGTTCCCAATTGGTTCTACTTATTCCTGGCTAGAAAGTATAATGGTAATGGACAAATGATCTTTACATGATCAGGGCCTTCACTGTGAGGTTAAATATTATCTCTTGCTTCCTATTAACACTGGTTTCTTAAACATTCTAGTTGCTGTTTATATATAATATATATATATATATATATATATATATATATATATATAAAATCCATATATATATATATATATAAAATCCCTTCATATGGACCAATCTAAGGCATGTCATATTGCATTCTCTATGCTCATGAAAGAGCGCCTATTGATAGCTGTCTCTGTGCGGCAGAGATGAACAGCTTGGGCACCCTTCCCCAACTTGGTGCTCTCCAGATGGGTTGGATTACAACTCGCAGAATCCCCAAGACAGCTATGTTTCCTTGGGGATTCTGCGAGTTGTAATCTAACCCATCTGGAGGGCATCAAGTTAGGGAAGGCTGGGCTAGGGTGTGCAAAAAGTGCTTGCAATAGGGGCTGGGGAACTCCCCTTTGCTCAATTGCAAATCCGTTTTTATATTCCTGAAACCTGTAAAGGGCTAAAAATGTTTTTTCTCCAAAGCAATCTCAGAGAAAAACAACAAGGGAGAATGTGCCCCTCCCTTACTTGATAGTTCCCGTGTTTCCCAAACAAACCCACTGAGAACAGGGGAAGGAGTAACCAGCAACTCCTGAAGCTGCATGGGAACAAGGTGGGGGGTGACAGAGATGACAGCAGGGAGAGAGGCAAACTTTGACCTTGTTCAGATGATACACTAAGCCACACTGGTTAAGTATTTTCAGCTAAACATTATGGCTTAGTGTGTCATTTGAACCATGACACAGCATGTCATGTGAACCATTTCTAACCATAGTGGCTACACAATCATATTTTAAACATAATCACTAACCATTTGCTGCAAAAGGGTTAGAGGCCTAACCATGGTTTAGTGTGTTGTCTGAACAGGCCCATTAGTTGCTCAATACCTGAATTCGAGGGGACTGAACAACTTGTAACCAGAGTGAGCCTTTCTGTTCCAAATCTAGCCTATCACTAGATTTTAGTGCTCCCTTCCTTGTAAGTATAAACAATGTACGGCAAAAGAATGATTCAAGATGATTTGATATGGACACAGTAAACAAGAATAAGAGCATGGTTATTTCCATAATACTTTCTATAAGATGTTGTAAATCTTTATTTGCCTTAAATTTTCAAGGGGAAAGGTTTTAAAAATCTTAGCAAATACAAATAAATTTTGAAATTTTGATACACAAATTATGTGGAAAGGATGTTACTATGCTAGCTGGCTCTAATGTCACTATTCTACCAAAACTGTGTCAAAGGATGTAGAGCAGTTACTCCCACACTGACCAAAACCACCAGCACTGACTTGTATTTGCAACAAATTTAACTGGTAACATATAATACAGGCAACATAACTAATAAACACTGCAGCATTTGGGAAATTTTAAACAAAGAGTGTTTGGGCTGTAATTCTAAAAACACTTACCTGAGAATAAGCCCTATTAGACACAAATGGCACTTACTTCTGGACAAAGATCTATAGGATTACATTGATAATCAGATCTTTTGTATCTATCATTTTACTACTTTCATAAGACACCACATAAAGAGGTATATGAATACTTTAGACTATTATAGCCCAACTTTTCAAATGATTTCAAAACTTTCCTAATATGTATATTTTGTGCAGTAGTGCCTTGAAAATAATTTACAAAATCTAACTTCTGGTCCAGTTCACACGATCACCGCAGCCCACCATAGCTTATTTAAACCATGGTGGGTTGCAACACATGCCAGCAGCCATTTTGAATATTGAAACCAAGGCAGGTACTAGCTGTGGCTTATCGTGTTGTGAGAACCCAGCAAGGGTGGCTTGTAACCCATGGGATGTTTTAGGAACCCCAAAGCCCCAGAGGCAAGAGTCCTTTAATTGTTCCCTGAAATTTCTACTGGATTCAAATCAAGAGTAGCCCTTCCTGCCCCCAAATCATAATAATTTAACTTTTTCTCTTGGAGTTCCCCTCATCCTTTCCGTCAAGGAATTAGCCTCTTCTGGGTTGTCAACATTGCCACACCTGACCAGCCAAGCTCAAAACCCTAGATTGTGGGGCCTCCACTAGTTATGCAAGATTTTAGGTTTGGGTGGCTTGCTTCTTAGCACCCATAATATCTCCCTGTAAAGAGGACTGTGTGGGTGTGAGAAAAGGGCTGGTTCCCATGGAGGTCCCCAGGCATATATATCTATCAAAGTTACCTTCCTGCCATCCACATCCTGATAAGCTGGAGCGAGGTTCTAATTCAACTGCTGGGGCTAAGGTAAATGTGTCACACTTCCTTTCCTCACTCCCTTTGTAGCCCTGTCTTTTTCCTTTCCTTCTTTAATGTGGACTTTCCTATCTCCTCTCCTTGCTCCATCTCCTTCTCTTCTGCCATCACCTCCTTCTTGTTCCTACCCTCCTTCTACTCTCCATCGTGGTCCTTTTCCCTCCCTCTGGTCTTTTCCCCTCTCTTCAGCCCTCAAGCTCTTATCTCTCCTGTTGAGGGGGAGGCCTACAAATGTGCTGGCAACCATTTTAGCAAGTTGCCCCCTTCCATGGCCATTCTGAGCATCTTCCATCAACATATGTGGAGCAAGAGGCGGTGAACCCTGGTGGCTTCTCAGAACCCCACGCTAAAAAAAAAGAGACATATTATTTCCTAAAAAAGCTGAGTTCCACAAACTCCCATGGAGGTCCTGAGGCATATATATCTATCAAAGTTACCTTCCTGGTTTTAGCTGTGTATATTTATTGTTTTATACTATATGCTTTATCTGTACGCTGCCCTAAGATTCTAGTAATATAGGGCAGGATACAAATGTTTTAAATAAATATATAAATAAATATATCTGTACATATTAGAGAAAAAATGAAAGCTAATGCAAATCTTAAAATTTTCTTGTGTTCTCCTAGTTGAGAAGAGGGGCACTATGCAGAGCTATCAAACCCCACCTCCAACCACTGAAAACCTAGAAGCCAGACAAGTGGCTGAATACAATTTCAGCAGGCATTTCCAACACACTTTCAAATATATCTTTGCAGCCATAAACACTGTCAACTAGCTGGCTTTCAAAACAAGCTAAGTTTATTAGGAAGCTGAATTCTGTCCTTCTGCAAAACTGTGGAGTATCCATCAGCATGGATATAACTCCAGAAATGCTTATCTCTTCAGCTATGGAAAATGGCACTGCAGCAGTGGTGACAAAAAGGCAGATATGTGGATGAGTGCTGCCATACATCTGGCAGCCCAAACTTAACTGCTGCTTAATCTAAGCAAACAATAAATCGCTCTGCTAGTTCCTAGCATATAAATTGTCCATAACAGGAAACATTTGAGCAGGAGAAAAACATAATCTCAAAATGCCAAATGCCAAAACAGTTCAAGCATGAGATATAAAAATACAATATTCTTTCTATTACTTTAATGAAGTTGCATAAAACTAACAACTATTCTTGCTGAAGTTAAAATCATATTTCGGAGTCTTTTGGAGTAAACAAATATTGGCCCTGTTCAGAACACACCTTAAACCATAGTTTTAACCATGGTGGTTAAGCCAGAAAGCCAGGCCGTGTTTAGAAGACACCTTAAATCATGGCTTTAACCATGGTGAGTCAGGCAAAAAGCCTTATTCACCATGGTTAAAGCCATGGTTTAAAGTGTCTTCTGAACGGGCCCCAGCTTTCTGGCTTAACCACCATGGTTAAAGCCGTGGTTTAACGTATCTTCTGAACGGGGCCAATAAGAGCTGAACAGGTTTATTGTTTGTGAAGGAAAGAAATATTACAATTTGTGACTATACATGCTCAGTTAATAAAGAAGAATCAGTGAACAGTGATTGCCTAGACATAGCCTAAGAACTTAAAAATCATCATGCTGAATGAGACCAAAGATCCATCAAGTCCAGCACTGACATGGTTCGCAGACAGCACTAACACATGGTAAACTTTAAACCATGGTTTGTCATTACGTGTGAACCTAGAACCATAGGTTGTTTCACCAGGCTACAAAGGCAGTTTTCTCAGCAGTGTTTGGCGAGGGGCTTTGTCACAAGCCTTGAATGTCCAAGTGAATAATGCCTACCGGATCACCTCATCCACATGCTTGTTCACTCTGAGACAGGACTTACCTTTGTAGAAGCCAAGATGATTCCTCTTCACCAGGAATTGTCCTTCTATATGCTTGATAATTTTATCTTTAATAATGCTTTCCACAAATTCATCCACAAATTCATGACTGGCTTGAAATTTCCTGTATCCATTTTAAAAACTGGTGATAGGTTGACCATTTTCCATGCGTCTGGTATAGAGATGTGTTACTTATTTTTGTTAGACGACCAGCAGTTTCTTAGTTAAAAATCCTTGGATGAATACCATATAGACTCAGTGATTTGTTTGTTTTTAATTTTGGCAGGGCATTGGATATGAAGAGGCTTCCAAGAATCCAATGCCCTGCCAAACTGCTGCTAGCAAGAGGGAGCAAAAGACAATTTTCACCTCACCATTCTCTTTCCCCCTATTTCCTCTGAGACTTGCAGACCTCTCCAAGGTCCTCTGACATTCCTTTTGTGGCCTCAAGAAGCAGCCATGCGATTTTTTTTCCACATCAGCGAAGTGATGGGGTAAGGATGAGACATTGGATTCCGGAGTCCACCTTCTGAGGTCATAGCACTGTCTATGGCTTCGAATGCAGGACTCTGTAGAATGCTATGGTTCCTGGGAAGCTCTCCCAGGACCATAGGATTGCTCTCCCTAAGATTTTTTTATTGTTGATGTTAATATTATTAGTGATATGATTCTCAAAATTCCTTTTTTTTATCCTTTATTGTCTATTTGCATTAATTTTGTTTAAGTTTCTGCTCCTTTTTGTTTTCCTTGTTTGGGCAAAACTTCCATATATATATTTTGAAGAAAGTCTTCTTTTCTCTAATAGCTTCCTTGACACTGTTCATTAACCATGATGTTGACCTCTTGGACTTTGTGGTTCCCTTCCTGACCTGCAGTATACATTCTAACTGAGCTTCTATTATTGCTGTATGAGCAATCCCTTCCTGATTCTCCTTTCCCACTATTTACCAATTCCCTCATTTTTAGGTTTCCATGTCTAAAGTCAAACCTGTGTTAGACCTCTATTGGCAATTGCCCACTTATATATAAACCAAATTTTACAGCACTGTGGCCACTGTTTCAAATTGGTCCAACAACGCTTGCATCTCACACTAGGTCCTAAGAGCTACTTAAGATTAAATTGAGAGACACAGGAACATAGGAAGCTACTTTATATCGAGTCAGACCATTGGTCCATCTCGCCCAATACTATCGACACTGACTGGCAACAGCTCTCCAGACTTTCGGGCAGTTGTTTTTTTCCTGCTCTATACGGAGGTGCCAGGGATTGGACCTGAGACTTTTGCATGCAAAGCAGGTGCTCTTCCATTGCGCTAAAGCCTCTCCCTTCTGCTTGGTCCCGTATCCAACTGTTCAGAGACATTTAATACAGCTAACAATATTACCCTTTTGTTATGACCAAAACATGTATTTATCCAGTCTATGAGTGTAACTACAAATCCCAGTGTTCCTGACCATTGTCTATGCCAGCTGGGGTGACAGAAGATGAAGTCCAAAACATCTGGACAACATCAGCTTGGTGAAGGCTACAATAGCGTTTGTATCCAGAAATGACTTTATCCCACTGCCTTTCTTCATTCCACCAGATTTCCATTACACCCATTATAACTATGTTCTCTTTTAAAACTAAACACTTAACCTCTCCCAGCTTGGCTCAGAGGCTTCTAGCACTAGCATTTACCTATACATTAGGAGCACAAAACTTCTTTCAGCCAACGAGCCAAATTCCATTTCAGAGAAATTTGGGGGGTGGAGTGGCATTTCAATGGTTGGACAGGCCGAAGGCAAAAGGGGCGGGGCCAAAATGTGAGTCTATTTTAGCTCAAAGCTCTTACGAACAGTAACTTAGCCTTAGGAGTGGCATTTCACCCTTCTACAATAGGGAAAAAACTGGGGGGGGAGAGACCCAAGAAACCACACAATGATCACTGTTTGGAGAAAAGGGTGGTGCCTTCTGGGGAATCCAAGAGGACAGAATTGGAGCCCACTGGATTTAGCCCTCGACCTGAGGTTGAGGACCCCGGCTATTCATGGGGTGTCTCTCTAAACATCTGTGGCATGTGCATTTTCCTCATAGCTCTTCAACCTCTGAGGAGCTGAAGTTTTCGCAGGTGACCTGATCCTGGTGGAAAATTACTGGAAACCCTAAGAAAGGTGATTGAGTTTTCAAAATAAATAATAGAATATAAATATAGCAATAAATAATGTTCATCTATTAACCTAGCACTGCTAAAAAGGCTAATGTTTGTGTTCATGCACACCTCTTATTCATTCCAATGGAGCTTGTTTTTGGCCAAATATTTTTTTAACTCCCAAATCTGCCCTATGACCCAGATCACAAAGGAATATATTAAAGCTAAATTGATGTATGTGACACCAGTGTTGATTGATTCTTCCTCTACTGGAAAAAGATGGTTGTATGCAGCCTTAAAAAAAAGCTGCATATTAAACAGGAGGACTTTCTCCCACCAACTTTTGTTGCAAAACTTCCGTGATTGACTTTGTAAGCAATGTAGCTGAAAAGGCAAGTATAGTTCACTTACAAGATTAAATTTATCCACATGGCTGACACTGTTGAAAAAAATGTACTAGACTGTTATTATTTCATTTTACAGTAGTTGTGTTGAGCAATCAATGTATTAAACAGATATACCTTTATTAGCTGTGATTTCTGGTATAGATAGCTTGGAATATGTATTAAATGTCAGCACAAGAGTTACCAATTCCATGCATATTTACTCAGAAACAAAACCCACTGTGTTCAATGCAGTTCATTCCAAGCACTTGTGCACAGGACTACAGACTTACTCATGAGTAACTGTTTAGGGTCTGTGCTTCTACTTCAAGATTGTCAAGCACTTTTACAGAATCAGAATTATTGATGTTCAATTTGTCAAAGAATATATGATCACAAAAGCCTACATTTCTTTTTCAAGGTGCACATAAATACAAAGCGATTTAATACTCATGGGATTTTATAACATCAGCGGATGTATTTAATCTGTTGGACTTTGGACTGCAAATACTTGGCTGAGAAATGTGTGAATTTACTTTAGGCAAAAGACACAGCACATACATATGCAAAACACACCCCAAATTGACGTATATAAATTAACAGTACAACAGTTTTTTAGAACCAGAACAGTCATGAAGACTATCTAGTGAAATTATCTTTACTGAACCACACTTCTCTGTACCCATTCTCCCACACAAGAAATGCCACTTACGTTATCTAAACCGATAGTATCTGCAACACAACACACCATAATTACTTGTAGGACAAGTTAAGAGCAAATTATCTCCAGCAAGTATTCTGTGCACTAAACTCTAAAAAAGGCCCAAAACATAAAGCTAATTTGAATTTGGGAAGCAAACTCTCCACACATTTCAATCAGTTGAAAGCAAAGCGTGAGCTCAAATAACTGAACAGGGAAGGTTCCATTCACACCTGAGCACCTTTTCACTCCGACCAAGATCCTACCTCAAACTCTTAAGCATCTCCAATGCCTCTGAAGGAGGTCGCCAGAGTCTGCTGCTGACTCAAAAAGAGACCAGAAATTAAGTTTGATAGTTTGCAACAGTTGGTACTTGGGAGAATGGACTTATCTTCCCCTTCCGCAGAAGAAAACACGCCTTGAGGCAGCGATAGAAAACAAACAAGGGGAGAGCGAGGGGCGAAACCCTACGGCCACGTTTCTCTTTCGAAAACGGTTTGCGCTCACACCTGACGCCTAGCCCGCGTCGACCCACCCTCACACCACGCAGGCACGAGAAACGTTAGTCAGCGCGGGACAAAGTTTCTTCCCGCCCTCAGCCCGGCGGAGGTGGGGCTCGGGAAATAAAACCCCGTCGCGGTGACAGCAGCCGCGGAAGGCGGCGGAGCTTGAAAGTTCAGCCAATCTCAGCTGCCGCCCGCCCGCTTTCCCCCCTTCCCGGTTCTCGCAGGAGCTCTTACCCGTCCTTGCGCCGCGCTTTGTAGACATGTCCGTAGGTGCCTCTCCCGACTTTGCAGCCCTCGTACTCGAACAGATCCTCCACCCGTTCGCGCTCGGCCGCCAGCTTGGATTTGAACTCGTAGTCCATGTTTCTCACCCATGGAAGGGGCGATTGAAGGAAGAAGAGGGGGAGGGGAAACAGGATGCTGCGGCGGCGGGACAGGCGGCGGCCGCACAAGCGTCAGGCGCCGGGGCACGAGGCCATCGCACTGGGCACCATTTCCTTGTTTTGGATTTTTGGGGGGAGTCCGCTCCGCCGCCACCCGCTTCAACTAGGGCTTCCAATAGTTAGGGTCGCAAGGGATTCTGGGTTTGGTAGTATTGGAGGGAGCGCGGGCTCGAGCATGTCTGGGGAAAGTTGAGGCAGCAGGAACTACATTACCCAGCGAGGATTACAACACCGTAGCCTACATGCGCCTGCGCGCTCCCCGGTTATTGCTGAGCGGGTGCTGGGAAGTTGCTGACTCTTCACGTTGCCAGGCAGTGGCAGAGGACTCGGGGATGGCTCAGAAGAGAAATGATGTAGAGCCTGGATTGCTTTTGTTTGTTTCAAATTCAGAACTGCCTGGTAGCACCCAGAAACAAAAATAAGATACGGCCGAGTTCGGTTGATGGAGAATCTCGCGCTGGGGCTTGTTTATCTCCTGAGCTGTCATTCAGGCTGAAGCCCCGCCTTCTACCCTTTAGCTCGTCGCTAATGGCTAGAACATGTCCCGCCTCTTTACCGTCTACCATTGGGGCGGCGAAAACGCTGAGACCGAAACGCTGGCCTCTTAGTCAATCAATTTAAAGGGTGGAGCTTTAGGCTTAGTATTAGGGGTAAGGACTATTGCTGGAGCGACTTCCCCCCACCCCGACCTCTGTGATTCTACCAGGCTTCGTGTTTCCCGCCCTCCCCCCTCCCTTAATACATCGACAATAGCTCTAATCACGTGCTTGACTCTGATTCCTCCTCCCGCCTCCGCTAGCTGGGTCGAATATGAACCGAGCAGCAGAACGCGGGCAAAGTGCTTCTGAGGGTAAAAAAAGGAAAATTAAAAAGGCAGCAGGTGCGCGTTGGCAGTCTCAAAGGCTGGAAGACGCTGTTCCACAGTCAACACGTACAACATGCCCTGCCTACCAGGGACGGACTCTTTTCCACAAGAAAGGGATTAGAGATAGAGTAGAACAGTTTCAAGATGATCGTGTTTCTATACCTCTTGAAAGTGGAACTTAGTAGATTCGAAATTAACCTAAATAAAAGTTTTGTTACCAAGAGCCAATTCCTATCCTACCTAACACTGTGGCTTCATCTCTTCCAAATACACCGGCGAGAATTCTCTTTCTGCTAAAAGTCAACACTCCAGGCATTAATAAATAAGTCACAAGATTTACTTCATATGTCAGTCTGCACCTACTCTGGCTTAGTTTCTGACTCTCTTCTTAAATAAAGATAATGGGAAGAAAATAAAACAAGGTCCCATGAAATAGAAAAGAAATCCTCATGATTTTTAAAGAGGACACCCTCAAAACTACCATCCAGTCACAGCTCATCTGCCTCCACAGATAGAACCATAAAAACCACATGTCCACCACTCGCATCCACAGTGCAAAACCATGGATTCAAGGCAGAGATCCTCATGATTTTTACATGGAAAATACCCCAAACCACAATCCAATTACAGAAGACATCTGCCTCAGTGGAGCATATCACAAAAATCTGGGATCTGCCACTTGGCACACCTACAGCGCAAAAACATGGATCTGAGGCAAGGCCCTTCATGATTTTTGCAAGAAAAATACCCCCAAACACCATGAATCAAAGAATGCATCAGCCTGCACAGACTGAACCAGAAAAATCAAGGATGAATAACTCGTTAGAACCTCAACAGTGAAAAGGTGGATTCAAGGCAGGGAACCTCATGATTTTTACATGGAAAATGCCCCAAAGCACAATCCAGTCACAGAGAGCAACTGCCTCCATGGACTAAACCAGAAAAATCGTGGATCCACTACTTGTGGCATGGCACAAAAACATGGATCTGAAATGGATATTTTTTATTTCATATGATTTTTAGAGAGCCAACCACCCAAACCACAATCAAATTACAGAGCAAATCTACTTCCAATGTCTGAACCAGAAAAATTGTGGATCCACTACTCACGGGTGCCTCCAGGTGCAAAAACATGGATCCAGGGCAAGGATCCTCATGATTTTTACATAGAAAATAGCCCAAATCAGAATCCAGTCAGAGCGCTTATCTGCCTCCATGGGCTGTACCAGGAAAATCCAGGATCTACCACTTGTGGGTTCCCCTCACAAAACAAAAATATGGTTTCGAGGCAAGGATCCTCATAAATTTTACATGGAAAATACCCCAAACCACAATCTAATCACAGAGCACATATGCCTCCATGGCTTGAACCCTGAAAATAATGGACTCACCACTTATGGGTGCAGCCACAGCGCAAAACATGGATCCAGGGTAGGGATCCTCTTGATATATCATTTTTACAGAGCAAACCCCACAAACAATCAAATCACAGAGCACCTCAGTCTCCACTGTCTGAACAAGAGATGATGAGCTTCATCCCACATACCGGTTTCCCTCAAATTATCCCCTGAAGCGCTAAACTGTCACCGTTGTTGTTGTTGCTGCTACCGGGCGGCTAGATCCTTTGCATACCAGGAAATGGGTTTAAGGGGAGAAATGTAAAAAAAAATCATTTAAAAAATCAATGGATGACCCAATCCAATTCAAATTTGGTATGCTTAAAGCTCTCCTTAATATCTATTACTGTGCCAATTTTGATGTCTTTATCTTTAAAGCTTACGCAGATGAAAGCATTTGTTTATTTTTTCTTCAAATCCTGCTCCTGCGCCCCAGTGGCCACTCGGAAAACAACAAATGATACGTTCAAAAACCAGTAGCAAAATATTGCACTTCTTTTGGTTAAGAAGCGCAATTAAAGCAGGATGCATGGGAGTACTTCACAATAAAAGATTATAAACTGGATTTGTTAGAGCGACCTTTGGCTATGGAGTGTGGGTCTGGAGAGTCGTCCCCAGAGCCTGCTGATGAGTGCAGACTATGGGAAGAATTGGGCTGTTTTGACCTGAAAGCCTTATTTTTGTTTTATCATTGTTTTTATTTTTGTTTTCTAATTGTGGAGGAGGAGAGGAGGAAGACTCAGAAGTGTGCAAGCCTCTGGTGCGTTTTGCAGAACGGCTTGATCTCAAGGTTTGCTTGTCTAACAAATGGTCAGACAGATTATCCAGTACTGCCTTAGTGATCTGTGCTAAAACAGATTTATCTATTTGAGCCATGCTTAGGATAGGCGTTGGGGCTATCTCATTATTCTGTGGCTGAGCAATGGAGGAGGTGGAAGGAGGAGGGGCTTCCCTTTGCAAGTTGGAATCGAAACTGCAACTCAAAATGGCCGCCCGCTTTGTTTGGCGGGAAACATCCACGTGGGGGAGAAAGAATGGATTTGATCTCACCCTTGATGCTGTTGGAGCATCCAGCTGCTCCGTTGCTTCCTCCTCTTGTTCTGAGTGGAGAGGGTGGCGTGCTGAGCCCCCGACTCCCTCAGTCTCGGCCGCATCTTTTGAGGCCGGGATCGCACCGTTCCTGGTGTGTAAGAGACTCAGCGAGGGGCCTTGGCCTCCGGGCTGGTGATCTCTTTGATCCTCCGCGGCTGGGAGACTCAGTAGGCAGCCAAAGCCGGCAAACTGGTTATCTCCTTGACCTTTCTGGCAGGTCATCCTTTTGTCTGCTGATGGCTTCCTAACGACTCTCACATGAGTCGTTGTTTTCTTTTTCTTTTGAGGCTTCGAAATGGTTTTCTTTGCCGGAGGGGTCATAGAGAATGATAGGCAAGCGGCAGAGAAAAAGAAGCAGAAAAGGGTTTTTGTTTGTTTGTTTGTTTTTGGTAAGAGAAAGAAAGTCAAAGAGGTAAGAAGTTTAAAAAGTGTTAGAAATAGAGATAAGTATAGGCTTGAGATAGGAGGAGATGAGAAGTAGCTCTGTCCTGGGCGAAAAGCAGGGACGAACTGGCTAGGAGGAGCTTCAGACCAATAGAGGGCTTAAAACTCAGTCATGTGAGTCCCTGCTTTTCCTGGGCGATAGGGGGAGTTAACCCATTGTGGGATGCCTTCCTCACACCAACCTGGAGAACCTGCTCCTGCGCCCCAGTGGCCACTCGGAAAACAACAAATGATACGTTCAAAAACCAGTAGCAAAATATTGCACTTCTTTTGGTTAAGAAGCGCAATTAAAGCAGGATGCATGGGAGTACTTCACAATAAAAGATTATAAACTGGAAAACTTTGGAGTCCTTTGCACGCAATTCACAGTGATTGCACAGTATAACGCTGGTGTGATAAAGCTCTATGGGTCCGCCACTAGTGGGCACCACCACAGTACAAAAACAAGGATTAGTCGCAAGTTATCATCAGGGATCCTCATGATCTTTACAGGAAAAAATCCCCGAAACCACAATCCAATCACAGAGCACATTAAAGAACAATTGATAGATGATTAATAGATGAAGATTAGATGGCAGTAATAAGAACTAAAAATGAGCTTTTTTTCTTTGTCCCAGTAGGCAAGAGAGTGTAACCAGAGATGACCTGAGGCCATTAAAGATGTGATGCATTTGAAGATTTATTAATGTCACTGCAGATAAAGAATTTTGCTCACTGCACCTAAAAAAATGATATTCTTGTCCTGGATGCAGGAAAGGGCAGCCAAAATGATCAAGGACCTGGCAAAACTCTTATGTAAGGAAAGGATACAATATCTGGGACTGTTTAGTTTAGAAAAAATGCAACTAAGGGGAAATAGGAAAAATAAGTGTTCCTTAGAAAAGGGGTCCCCAACCCCCGGGGCACGGACCAATCCCGGTCCGTGGCCTGTTAGGAACCGGGCTGCGTTCTCATTGACAACAATGCAGTTTCTGCATTGACAACAACCAAAATGAGATTACATTTTGTAATGTAACAAATAAACAACACACTTCGGATGTCACTGTCTCCCATCACCCCCAGATGGGACCATCTAGTTACAGGAAAACAAGCTCGGGGCTCCCACTGATTCTGCATTATGGTGAGTTGTATAATTATTTCATTATATATTACAATGTAATAATAATAGAAATAAAGTGCACAATAAATGTAATGTGCTTGAATCATCCCAAAACCATCCCCTCAACACCCCCCCCAGGTCCATGGAAAAATTGTCTTCCATGAAACTGGTCCCTGGTGCCAAAAAGGTTGGGGACTGCTGCCTTAGAAATTGTACTTTATATACAACAGTGATACATTGGGACAGTTTAGCTTAGAAAAAAGGCAAGTACAGGAAGACATTGTACAGATGTATAAAGTACAGATGGTATAGAGAAAGTGAATAGGGAGACATTTCCTACCTCTAATTATAATACTAGAACCCAGTTCAAGTTATTTCATGAAGCTGATCAATAGGAGATTCAGGGAAGATAAAAATAAATACTTCTTCAAACCATGCATGAACTGTGGAATGTATGTGGAATTTATCACCAGAATGTATAGACCCTGTTCAGATGACACACTAAGCCATAGTGGTTAAGCATTTTGCACAAAATATTATAGCTTAGCATGTCATGTGAACCATTCCTAACCATGGTGGCTACATAACCAAGGTTCAAACATGCTCAATAAACATTTGCTGCAAAAGGTTTAGCAGCCTAACCATGGCTTAGCATGTTGTCTGAACAGGCCCATAGTGATGACCACCAATTTAGATTATTTCAAAAGGGGGTTAGAAATATTCATGGAGCATAAGGCAATCAATAGCATATAGCCATCACGGTTATTATTTATTTATTTATTTATTACATTTTTATACCGCCCAATAGCCGAAGCTCTCTGGGCGGTTCACAAAAATTAAAACCACAATAAAACAACCAACAGGTTAAAAGCACAATTACGAAATACAGTATAAAAAGTGCAACCAGGATAGCTAGCTCCATTATCATAGTAGAGTTGGAAGGGGCCTATAAGGCCATCAAGTCCAGCCTCCTGCTCACCTTAAATCACACCTGGAAGATGGCTGTCCAGCTGCATCTTGAAGGCCTGTAGTATGGGAGAGCCCATGACCTCCCTAGGTAATTGGTTCCATTGTCGTACTACTCTAACAGTCAGGAAGTTTTCTGATGTCCAGCTGGAATCTGGCTTCCTGTAACTTGAGCCCATTATTCTGTGTCCTGCACTTTGGGATGATTGAGAAGAGATCCTGGCTCTCCTCTGTGTGACCTTTCAAGTATTTGAAGAGTGCGATCATGGCTCCCCTCAGTCTTCTCTTCTCAAGGCTAAACATGCCCAGTTATTTCAGTCTCTCATAGGGCTGTTTCCAGACACCCGATCATCCTTGTTGCCCTCTGAACCCTCTCCAGCTTGTCTGCATCCTTTTTGAAGTATAGTGCCCAGAACTGGATGCAATACTCAAAATGAGGGCCTAACCAGCGCCAAATAGAGGGAACCAGTACTTTGCACAGTTTGGAAACTATATTTCTATTAATGCAGCCCAACATAGCATTTGCTTTTTTTGCAGCCATATCACAGTTGGCTCATATTCAGCTTGTGATCTACAATTCCACGATCCTTCTCGCTTGTAGCCAAGTATCCCCTATCTTGTAATTGTGCATTTGTTTTCTTTTTCTTAGGTGTAGAACTTGGCATTTATTTCTATTAAATTTCATTCTGTTTTCAGCCCAGCGCTACAGCCCATCAAGATGACTTTGAAGTTTGTTTCTGTCTTCCAGGGTATTAGTTATTCCACCCAATTTTGTGTCATCTGCATATTTGATCATCAAAGCCAGTATGTTTATGGATACCAGTTGCTGGGGAACATAAGCGGGGCATTGTTATTGTACTCATGTTCTACTTGGGCGTTTTCCACAGGCAGCAGGTTGGCCACTATGTAAACAGAATGCTGGACTAGATGGACCCTTGCTCTGATCCAGCATGGCTCTTATGACCTTATGAGGGAATGAGGTTTATGAGATACATGCACAAGACGCAAGTAATCAGATTACTTTCAGAGAAAATATAAAACAATGATTAAATGAGAACTGCAACGTTGAACTTGGATTAAAGTGTAAGGTTATGCAGCTATTAACATGCAAGGCTTACAACACAAAAAATTAGCTATTTTGCCCTATATAAAACCTTAGGCTTGCCTCCCACCTTTCACCAGCTTCCCTAATTAAGGCTTACTATATTAGCAGAATAGTGCAAAACCCCAACAGGTAATCACACTTTCTTTCGCTTTCACAATAAAATACATTTTCCCTTCTCTAAAAAAACTTGCCCAAAGTGTTGGTTAGAACTAAAAGGGAACCCACAAACAACCATAAGTGACTACCACATGATAAATGCCTCATGATAAAAACCCTAATTTACACCTGCCCATTCCAAGTAGGCATATGATCTTAGATATATGTCCAAACTACAATTTAGCAGAATCCAAATAAAAAAAGAATCCTCAGAAGAAAATGCTTAAGAATGAAGAAGTGAAGTCTTTCCCTGACCAGGAAATAAAGAAGAAAGGGAAATCTAGACATATTCAAAACCAGTAACTATTAATGTCCACCTCATTTTCTCTGCTCCCCCTCAATCAGTACTATTTGCTGGTCACACATAGGTTAAATATTCTCCTTCCAGTTTTTAGTTGTGTCTCTGTGTTTATGAGTATACAGGCACACATCCATATTCACAGTAGAACAAGGCTAAGAAATACTATGAAATAAGTAGTTATTCTTGGTTATTGCTATGGGACATTCAAAAGAAGCCCTACATAAAGATAGCCAAATGAAAGGTATTTCAAAATGGCTTCTCCAAAAGAGCAGAAATAATGTTAAAATCCTGCTTCATAAGCTGCTTCCCTTTAACCTCCCTACCCAATCCCTTAAAAGCTTTACTAAACATATTAATGTCCTTTGCCATCTATCATAAAACTGTTAAGCAAGCAAGAACTTAAGAAACTACAACAGCCCTAAACTCTATTGCCACCAAACACCATCAATGTGCAAAGCCAATCTCAATGCACACAGCCCTGTGCAGGGAGGGGAGGGGAAGCAAGGGACTATACCAAGTAAAGAATAAAGAGGGGTGTATAAACATCTTTAATCCAAAACTCTTCACTGCACATATTAAGTCATTATTTTTTAAATATCACAGTAACATATTTCTCAAGCTTGTAATGTTTTTTTGTTCCTCTGGCTGCAAATTCGCCTTCAAGCTTTCCCTCTTTTTTAAATCTATCTTTGGAACAACCCCTCAAAGGAGTGGCTTGCGAGATCTCCAAGATGCCACCGGAACAGCAGCGTTTCTACGGGGGTTTCTTTGGAACTCCAAAAGGCTAAAGTGGAGCCATTAACCATTTTTGTCCCTGAGGTTCTGCAAGAGTTCTGCAAGCTGAGCAGTTAACAGTCAAGCACCCCTAACCCAATTTAAATTAATGCCTTGCATCACACCTAATGCTGTTCCCATTATGAGAAGTAAGTCCAATTGAACACACTGCAACGTACCTTTGAATAAAACAAATATAGATTAGACTACAGTTGTGTGTATACTTACCTGAGAGTAAATCACATTGACTTCAGTGGACTTTTGGATAGTACATAGATGTGTTACTGCAAACTTGTTTGAGAGTAAACACTTCTTTGAGTGGGGCTTTTATTATTACTTTTATTATTATTTTTCTCTTGCAAGGGACCCAAGGCGGCTTACATGGTCCTAGTCCTCTCCATTATGTCCTCACAACATTCCTGTGAGGTAGGTTAAGCTGAGAATCTGTGACTGGCCTAAAAATAGCCAGTGAGTTTCATGGCTGAGTGGGGATTAATGTTGTGTGAAAAAGAAAGTACACCCTCTTGGAATTGTATGATTTTACATATAGGACATAATAACAATCATCTGTTCCTTAGCAGGTCTAAAAATTAGGTAACTATAACCTCAGATGAACAGCAACACATGACATATTACACTGTGTCATGATTTATTTAACAGAAATAAAGCCAAAATGGAGAAGCCATGTGTGAAAAAGTAAGTACACCTTTACTGCTTCCATAGGAATTAAGATGCTAAGTAGCAGATCAAATCAAATGCCCGTGATTAATTGATCATCAGCAAGTATGACCACCTCTATAAAAGTCGAAGTTTTTTCATTTTGCTGATCTGGAGCATTCAGGTGTGTGTTAACACAATGCCAAGGAGGAAAGACATCAGCAATGATCTTAGAGAAGCAATTGCTGCTGCCCATCAATCTGGGAAGTGTTATAAGGCCATTTCCAAACAATTTAAAGTCCATCATTCTACAGTGAGAAAGATGATTCAAAAGTGGAAAACATTCAAGACTGTTGCCAATCTTCCCAGGAGAGGATGTCCCAGCAAAATCACCCCAAGGTCAGACCGTGCAATGCTCAAAGAAATTGCAAAAAACCCAAGAGTTACATCTCAGACTCTACAGGCCTCAGTGAGCATGTTAAATATTAAAGTTCATGACAGTACAATTAGAAAAAGACCGAACAAGTATGGTTTGTTTGGAAGGGTTGCCAGGAGAAAGCCTCTTCTCTCTAAAAAGAACGCGGCAGCATGGCTTAGGTTTGCAAAGTTGCATCTGAACAAACCACAAGACTTCTGGAACAATGTCCTTTGGACAGACAAGACCAAAGTGGAGAAGTTTGACCATAATGCACAGTGCCACATTTAGTGAAAACCAAACACAGCATATCAGCACAAACACCTCATACCAACTGTCAAGCACGGTGGTGGAGGGATGATGATTTGGGCTTGTTTTGCAGGCATAGGACCTGGGAACCTTGCAGTCATTGAGTCGACCATGAACTCCTCTGTATACCAAAGTATTCTAGAGTCAAATGTGAGGCCATCTGTACGACAGCTAAAGCTTGGCCGAAATTGGGTCATGCAACAGGACAATGATCCCAAGCACACCAGCAAATCTACAACAGAATGGCTGAAAAAGAAAAGAATCAAGGTGTTGCAATGGCCCAGTCAAAGTCCAGACCTCAACCCGATTGAAATGCTGTGGCGGGACCTTAAGAGGGCTGTGCATAAACAAATGCCCTCAAACCTCAATGAACTGAAGCAACGTTGTAAAGAAGAGTGGGCCAAAATTCCTCTACAACGATGTGAGAGACTGATAAAGTCATACAGAAAACGATTACTTCAAGTTATTGCTGCTAAAGGTGGTTCTACAAGCTATTGAATCATAAGGTGTACTTACTTTTTCACACATGGTTTCTCTATTTTGGCTTTATTTCTGTTAAATAAATCATGACACGGTGTAATATGTCATGTGTTGTTGTTCATCTGAGGTTGTGTTTACCTAATTTTTTAGACCTGCTAAGGAACAGATGATTGTTATTTTGTCCTGATATGTAAAATCATACAATTCCAAGAGGGTGTACTTTCTTTTTCACACGACTGTAGAAAACTTGGATTTTCTGAGTTCCAGTCCAACACTCTTAACCATTATACTCCACGATCCATAGCCTTAATGATATTAAATATTGTCTTGGATTTTCACTATATTCTGCAGGAAGAAAGTAAAACAATCATGGATATGAAGCAGGGATCCTCATGATTTTTCCATGGAAAATACCCCAAAGGACAATCAAATCATAGACCATATCTGCTTCCATAGACTGAACCAGAAAAATCTAGGCTATGCCACTTGTGGGCATGGCCATGGGGCAAAAAATGTGGATTTGAGGCAGGGATCCTCAGGGATGTTCATGATTTTTACATGATAAATACCCCAAACGGCAATGCAGTCACAGAGCTTATTTGCCTCCACAGACTAAACCAGAAAAATGAGGGATCCACAACTAGTGGCCATGGTGCAAAAACATGGATCCGGAACAGGGATCTTCTTGATTTCATATGATTTTTACAGAGCAAACCCCCTAAACCACAATCCAATTAAAGAGCATATCTGACTCCCTGAACTGAACCAGAAAAGTCATGGATCTGCCACTTGTGGGTGCCTCCATGGTGCAAAAATGTGGATCCAAGGCAAGGATCTTCATGATTTTTACGTGGAAAATACCCAAACCACAATCCAATCACAGAGGTTATTTGCCTCCATGGACTGTACCAGAAAAATCTGATATCTGCCACTCGTGGGTGCCTCCACAGCTCAAAAATGTGGATTCAAGGAAGGGCTCATCATGATTTTTACAGGGAAAGTCCCCCAATACACCTTCACATCACAGAACACATCCATGCCCAGCAAATGAACTACAAAAAACATAGATTTATGGCATCGTGGTATAAAAACATGGATATGAGGCAAAATTCAGTGTAAATCCTAGGAATTTCTGCATTGGTTCCCCATCCCCCCAAAACCCAATCAATGCACAGAACTCATATACATTAAGAATCCAAGATCTGCTTCTTTACCTCAAATATTGTGAAACATTTATGCAATGCATGGATACTAATGGATCATCTGGATTTTTCATGTAGTGCATCCCAAATATCACAACTGAATGTCAGTGGCATGGATTCTATCTTTCTCAGAGCCAGGATAACCAACCCCCTGCCCCAAAAGAATTCATGGTGCAGTTCCTTATAGGTCCACTGGGTTTTAATATAGGTCCTGTTCAGAAGACACCTTAAATCACAGCTTTAACCATGGTGAACAAGGCAAAAAGTCTTGCCTTGTGGTTAAAGCCATGGTTTAAGGTGTCTTCTGAACAGGGCCAGAGTGTCTCCACAAACACACTGTTACATCACAAGTCACATCCATGGCCACAGAGCAAATATAATTATTGGCCCTGTAGTTCATGGACCAAGTGTGATATAAAAACATTAATCCATACAATAATATATTTATGCTGTTCTGTATGTTATTACTTTATTTTGTAATTTTTAATGTTGTATTGCTAACTCACGTTGGCCCCGTTCAGAAGACACCTTAAACCACGGCTTTAACCACAGTGCTTAAGCCAGAAAGCCAGGCTGTGTTCAGAAGACACCTTAAACCATGGCTTTAACCACGGTGAATAAGGCTTTCTGGCTAAACCACTGTGGTTAAAGCTGTGGTTTAAGGTGTCTTCTGAATGGGGCTGTTGTATTGCTATCTGACTTGCCACTTCTTAGCAGAAAAAGAGCAGAGAAATAAAATAACATACTTTTAGTTAGGGATGTTGGCAACATCTGCAATGGATTGAAATGAGTTCAGGTGTCTATTAAACTGGCATGTGGATTCTGCTGCGAACTTGCTTCTTCTGAGTCACACAGATTTTGTGGACTTCCAGACCAATCTTTTACTTTTAAAGAAGATTTGCTTCAATTATCATTAGCAACAAAGTGTCCTTGCAATAATGTATTAAAGCACAACAATCCTGGCTTGGGAGTGGGGTATCGTGCTGGTGCACACTGCCCAATAGCTTCTACTGTGAGTAGGAGCACCAAAACAACCCAGGGATGTTCTGGCCCCTTACTAGTTTGCTGTGACATGCACACCAAGAACTCTAGTTTGTCTATTCACAATCAACTAATTAAATAAGAAATATTTAAGAAATAAGCCATGGATTGGTTTGGGGTTATTTCTCTGGCTTGTTCGGAAAGAGACAAGCTAGACTTCCTTGTTTGCACATCATGATAAACAAGCCAAGGACGAAACGTTCCTGGATTATTTAGCTGCTCTCACTCACAACAGGAGAGAACAGGCAGCATGCAATAGCATGCTCACTCATTCCTAAAAACCCAAGGTTTAAAAAAGTTACTATAGGATCCATGGTTTTTAAGGTTGAACTCTGAGAATATGACCCTCAAATCATTGTACTGCAGTGGAACACTAAAATATGGGATCAATAATTTGGTTCAGTACATGGGCATTCATGTACTGAACCGTGTGATCTATGATTTGACTATAATTTCATGTGGATCTCATGTAAGATTTGGTTTAATGTTTTTGTGTCATGGCTATGCACATGATTGGTGGATCCATGATTTTTCTGATTCAGTCTGTGGAGGCAGATATTATCTGTGCTATAATGGTGTTTTGGTGTATTTTTCTTATAATCATGAGGAACCCTGCCTCAGATCCATGTTTTTGCACTCCAGTGGAACTGTGTTTTTCATGGTTCCGTCTGTGGAGACAGATGTGCTCTATGATATGCTGGTGTTTTGGTATATTTTTCTTGTAAAAGTCATGAGGATCCCCACCTCGAATCCATTTTTTTGCACTTTGGTGGTACCCACAAGTGGCAGATTCTGGATTTGTCTTGTTTGGTACACGGAGGCCGATGTGCTCTGTGATTTGATTGTTGTTTGTGGGGGTTGCTCCTTAAAAATCATATGAAATCAAGAGGTTCCCTGGTTCAGATCCATGTTTTTGCACCATGGCTGAATCCATGGGTGGATGAATTTCATGGTTCAGACCATAGAGGCATATGTGCTCACTGATTAGATTGCGGTTTGGGGTATTTTCCCTGTAAAATCATGAGGATCCCTGACTCAGATCCATGTTTTTGTGCCGTGTCCGTGCACATGATTGGCGGAGTCCAGATTTTCCTGTTACAATCTGTGGAGGCAGATAAGCTCTGTGATTGGAGTGTGATTTGGGCTAATTTCCATGTAAAAAATCATGAGGATCCCTGCTTCAGATCCATGTTTTTGCATTTTGATGGTGCTCATGAGTGATGGATTTGAAATTTTTCTGGTTCAGTCAGTGGAGGCAGATGAGCTCTGTGATTGGATGGTGGTTTTGTCTCTTTAAAAATCATATGAAATCATAACGATCCCTTTTTTATTTCATGGATCCTTGTTTTACTTTCTTCCTTCAAATCCTCATATTTCAGAAAACCCCAGCAAACGTCTCTTAATTGTGTAGTCCAAAAAGCTCATTCGAGCAAAGCCAATTTTCAAGCAGCAACATCGCTTCTCTCGTGAAGAGGCCTTCCGAATACTCACAAACACACTTTGTTATTTGTGCGAATTCACTGTATATTCTATTTTGTGTCTCCCCCTGTATTTCTCCTCCCTATCGCACATTCATCCGTTCATCCGCTTGCTCCCCATGTGCCAGCCGGGGACGTTGCTTCGGTCTAGGGCACGCAAGCTGGAACCGTCAGCGGCACAGGGCAAGCCCGTGGTTACTGTGCGACAGCTCTCCTATCCTATAGGTGAAGGGGATGGGCGGGACTAACAAGCGAGAATCCAATAACAGCGCTCTCCTTAGTACCTGTGCGATTATAAAAGCTGCTGCGTGGTCGTTTCCCCCGTCGCTTCCACAGTATGGCCGGCGACATTAGCTAGCGCTCGCTCAACGCTTTTCTCTGTAACAGGGGAACACACGGAATACAAGGAACCGAACCGCATCGCCTGCACGCTTGCCTACTCCGCACTTCTTTCCTTCCACCTCCCTCCTTCCCCCACCCCAAAAGGACTCTTAACAACCCGCCACCTTTCCTGCAACCGCTCGCTGGTATATATATATATGTATTTTGTCTTATAGCTTAATATAAGATTACTACCCCGTCAAAGGTGAAAACTGCTTGGGACGGGCTGAGACCCCGTGAAGGCGCCGCAGCCCCGATCAGAAGCAACAGTAATACCAGCTGTAGCCGGTGTAGGTGTGGAGAAGCAGGGCGGCGGCGGCGACAGCAGCAGCAGCAGCAGCAGTTTGGTCGGGGGTGTCTGTCGTTTAATTTCTGTGGTTGTTGGTTTTGCGGAGTTGTCTCACCATGATGGAGGAGAACGGTGCACATTTCTTCGAAGGGACTGAGAAGCTCCTGGAGGTGTGGTTCGCCTGGCAACAGCCCTCGCCGCAGGAGCCGCACCAGAGCAAGGGGTCCGGCGACCTCCGCACCATTCCCAGGTTAGCTGGTTGGGGAGGGAGTGAAAGGGCTGGTCGAAGCGGCAAAGGGAAGGTCTGTTGGAGGGCGGGGGAAAGAAACATGGATGAGTTCGTGAAGTGGGTGGGAGAATATATGCCCGACTGGTGGCGCACATGTACTGGCAAGCGGACGGGCGTGACGCCGGCACCGCTGGGCGGGAAGTGAGAGGCTAATGGCCGGTAAAGGGGAAGGGCATGGCGGGCGGCTGCTCCATTCAGAGCGGGGTTCCATGTGTGTGGCAAGAGGGAGGGACGAGACGGGGCTGTCCCTTCTCCAGAAGGGGAAGAAAGAGACCTGCTGCTGCCCCTGGAGGGAAAGCTTAGAAGCGACGTGTTTTGAGTTTTCAGGCGGGGAGGGGGTGGGCAGGAAGGCAAGGCGAGCCACCGCTAACGGCCACTAACGTACTCCTGACGCACACGGGCCTTGCCTCGGTTGGAGGCAGGCCTGGCTCCGAGTTACAAGCAGGCCGAAGCCCTGGGAGAAAGTTGGCCGGGTGGGGGAAAGTCATGGTGGGAAAGACGGTCTTGTGACCTTAGGGCGGGACGTGACCTTCCGCGCCTGCCCTCTTAAATTTAAACGAGCTCCATCTACGGCCAGTCGCGGCCATGGGGATTTCCCCACTTAACGTGGTTAAAACGGTCTGCCTTTCGAGGAACTTTCGCCAGCAGCACGCTCGCTGCCTCTTTTTTTTCCTGTTCCTGTTAGCAGTGGGTTGTGAGAATTAGTCGATGCGTGCAATCACCGTGGGCTGTCCTGACAACGGAAAGGCGGGTCGTCGGGCGGGGAATCACAGAATAGTAGAGTTGGAAGGGGCCTATAAGGCCATAGAGTCCAACCCCCTGCTCAATGCAGGGAGGAGATGGTTGCTTGGGCCTGTGAGAAAGAGCGGGAGGCGCCCGCGATTTTCGCAGTGCCTGGAGCTGAAACAGCCGCTTTGGGGCCACCGGCAAATCACTCGCCCATGTAAGCGGCCCACAACAGTCCCGATGCTTATAAACGCATTTCCACCGATAAACGTATTTTAAGCACGCGGCTTGTAATGCGCGTGCGATGTGCGTTTATGCGTGATGACGGGGCACTGCTGGAAAACCTACACGGACAAGTTCTTTACCCGAAGATGCCATCATTCCTGGTTCGGTTCCTCTTGGCCAGGCGGCTTGGCTGCCTGTATTTTCTCTGCTAACGCTGTGGTTCCAGCTTGGCCTTGTAATTTTTGACAGCGAAACTCTCGGACCACGTTCTGCCAGTTTGCCTCTGTCCGCCCCAGAATGTGCCTCTGTGGAAGAGCTGCAAGTCTCCTAGCTACCTGTAAAATGACTCTTACACGGGGTTTATTTTATTCTGTTGGCTGTAGGGAGCTGGAAGGGCTATGTTTAGCTTCTGAGGTAGGTATAGTATTCTGGGCCTCATAGGGTAGTTCCGGTGATGAAAGCACGAACATCAGCAATAGTTGTGTGGGGGGGTATTTGTCCGGAGCGCAGGATAAGAGAAGCCCCTCCTATCTCTTAAAAAATGTGGCTGGAACGGAGATAAACACGTGAGGGTTCTGGCTGAAACCCCAGATGAAGTGGCCTCTCCTTCCCCATTGACAAGCTGAAGCCAATGAGATTGCAGAATCGTTTTAAGGGTTGGGCCTGGGGCTGTCATCCAGTGGGCATTTCAGGAATGTGGGGGAAACGCCAGCTCAGCCAACAGAGTAGTGGGGGGAAGGGCTGAGCTCTGCACAGGCTTAAATGTACATGTGCTTGCATTTTCCTTGCACTCTGTGTGCGCATGGAGGGCAGTGGCCACTTGAATAGGTTTCAAAAGAATTTAGAAACACTTTTAAGCATAGGAGTTAAGAGCGGGAAGTGTAACAAGGCTGACTGAAACAAAAAGACGTTGGGTGAGAAGGGCTTTATTAAGCCTTCTGAATTGTACCCAGCATTATGAACTACTTGCTACAATCTATATTAGTGTAATATATTTTATTAGGCCAGCCAGAAGATCACAAAAAATGAGCAAGCTTTTAAGATCTCCAAATCTTTTCATCGGGCAAGATGAAGTGATAGGGGGGGAGGTTTAATAGAGTGGGAGAGTCTGACTTGATAGTGAAATCAGCATCTGCATATTCTTGGATTCAGAGTCTCAAGATGAAGTGGAGGAGGACGGGCTTGCAGACATTTGAATTAGACTTTGCAGGTGATGTGATGGTTACAGGTTGGATCTGCAGCTATCCATAGGTTTGCTGAAATAAGAAAGGGGGGATATTGGATCCCCCATTTTGTTCTTGGGTTACAATGACAGGTCCACTCTGTAATCATCACATGAATCGCAGACTCCTCCTGTACTTTGTTTTGGGACTCTGAAGATCGGGACATTGTGGCTTTACTCCCCCTCAACTTGCATTTTGTAACATCTTGCCCGTTTATGAGATCTGGAGACCTCAAAAGCTTGCACATTAAAAAAAAAACAGGTAGCCTAATAAAGGTGCTATTCCAACATGGATTTTGGCATTTTTCTTATGGTTAATATGGCAATCTTTTGTCTTCTGTACTTCCTATAAGATTCTACATGTATTCTGAGTTCCTCTATTAAAAGTCAGCGTGAGAAATCATGGGAGAAATGACACAGTCATATTTAGCTTTTGCAATCGCTAAAGAATCAACAAGTTGTGGTTCTCAGTCTTGTTTTCTTGAAGTAATAACATGAATTCTAGTCTAGCCATGCACCGTCTTTGTCCTGAAGACCTCCCAACACCATTGAAACAGTTACTGGTTTCTTCCTACGCAGTATCAAAATTAATTTAAATAAGTTGCTGGGGCTTCTTAGCAGTGTAAAGCTGAGGTTATGAGCAGCTGATCTGCTTAAAATATATTTTAGTCAGAAAACTCATAAAGGAAATTTGGAGGGAAGTGCGTCACAAATAGAAGAGCTAATATACTTGGATTCTCCATATAACACCTTAAGGAGGGGACCACTCTTGTACTGCACTTACTAAGCTGTTTAGAATTGGCTAGTTGGTAATGTGAGAGGTCAGTTCTGTGGAGATATTTTCAGTGCCAGGGCTCCCATCTGTATTTTTTCTTGGATGTGAGGAGCAAATAATCACTGCTTGTCTTCTGATTTTCCACTCAGTGCACTTACAGTCCTCATGAGCAAAGAGCAGCACAGGAACTATTTGTCATATCAATAAGGCTGTTCTTGGAAGCATAAGTTTTGCATCATTTAGCTTCTGATCTATTAAATAACCTGTTAGGGGAATTAACTAGACCAGAGTTCTTCACTGTAAGGCCTGCAGAACATTGGATGTCTCCTTATAGCCCCAAGTGTGGCTCCCTGTTGCCAGCTCCTCTCTGTTGGCAATGGTTGCCTGCACACAGTTATGCTCTTACTGATCTTTTGACCTTATTTTGTCTAGATGGTACTACCATGCCAGGTCTCATTTTGTTTCAAAGTGAAAAAGTGCAAGGTGAAGACCTTGGTGATTAAGGTGAAAGGTGGAGTCTTCCAGCATGGCAGCCAAAAGACCAGCAGTTCAGTTTGTTGAGGCACACAGCTAAACTAGTGAATATTAGTGGGAAGATAAGGTATAAAGAGGAAGGACTTTTCATGGAAGACAGGGTGGCCTGGAAGAAGGAGATGAAGGTGGGGGTGATACAAGGCACAGGATTGGGGAGGGAGGATTTTTGTTGAAAAGTGACACTGGCATCTGGGAGGTAGATCTGGAGACTGAAAAGTGGGGATGAGATTTTGCCTTGAAATGCTCTGTGTTCGTACATTCTCCTTTTATTTTGTTTGAGAGGAGAGCTGAGACTTTCCGTAATGGACTTCGGAGTGTGGCCTTTGCAATTGTATTCTTTCATAAAAACTGAAGTCTGTTTTTTGGGGAACAGTAAGGAGGGCAGGATTTTTCTGCTTTTAGAGGGTTTTTTAACCATGGAGAGGAGGGTTTATTCCTCCATTAGTTTGGCAAATCAGTGTGAGTCTCTAGAGAAGGCTGGTTTCAAGAGTTATTTTTTAAAAAGAGTTATAACCTGATGAAAGCAGATATGTATGGAAAGCTCATTTGTTTTGGAGTTTTACTGCAGGGATGTTAGGCAACTGGTTGTTCACTGGGAACAAAATGCTGTACTAGAAAGGCCATTGGTTTGATCCATCAGCACTTCTATGTTCTTAACATGCTGATGCTTGAGTTACATTTTAAAGATAAGATATACAAACAAATGACAATATTGTCTATCCAATTAAAGTAGTTTTTTTGTTGTTCTGTGTTGGATACTTATTAAAGTAACTCTCACATTGAATGTATTTTGCCCAAATGCCCCTTACTTGAAAAACCTTGTGCCACAGGCTTTCTGTCTGGGAATGATGGAGTTGTAGTCCCAACACATCTGGAGGGTGCTGGGTTGGGGAAGCTTGGACTAGATAATCTGATGTGGTTGGTTCTTCAGTATGCTGTTTCTAAGTGGGGTGCGGTGGCAAGGATTCATAGTATGCTGAATTGCTGTGTCAAGAAGTGGACTTCCCTTCCTGCTGTGTTCCTGTCCGCCAATGGTTACTTTCTTGAGGGAAAAGGCAGAAACTGATCAGCTGAAGAGCAAGTGCTATAGATAATGGGTTGTGTCCAATGGTGGTGTTACACCATCTGGATCAAATTTGGAACACATACAGGGGGCTTCATCGGAGAAGAGTAGACGGACACCCCGTTGCACAAAGGGTGGATCAAACACTAAGTGTCTACCTACAAATAGACACATTGCTGCTTGCAGTAATATTTGTTGGGTTTCTTGTCAAACATAGTGAGAAACTCTTGAAGTTAATAACTCTTTAATGAGGTATTGGCTTCTCAGTTACAACTATGAATTAGAGCCTCTAAGCCAATGTTTGCTCACTAGTACATAATTTCCTGCTAGGTATTTCTGAACTAGAAGGCTTTCTAACTGTGTCATGCATGCTTGTTGACAGCTACTGTAACACCTTACTTATGATGCAGAACATACATTACCAGTAGCAAAATATGTACTAAACTGTATGGGCTGGTCACAAAACTTCAAGAATATACATTCCTTATTGCATTTATATCTACTTTCATTTAAAGAGCTCAAGGTGTGGTGTACATAGTCCCCCAACTCAAGGTTATCTTCGCAATTAACTTGCTTCTCCAAACTAAAAACATGTGCCCTAGAACATGTAGGAATAAAATTTAAGAGCAGCATCTCTGCTTGTGGAGCATATTATATTACTCCCAGAAGAATAGACAGGATCCTGATTTCAGGTCAGAACTGTAAAATAACCTTTCCTGCTAATACACTGGGTAGGATACAATGGTGCCCTACCACTGGTGGTGAGCACCATCAGTTCCCAGTGCGCACACTGATGGCGGCTATGTAACGCTTCTGGGGACAAGTTCCCAAATGACTGGAAGCACAAGTTTCTGGAGGAGGCAGCTTGTGCCTTCTAGAAACTTGTGTTTCTGGTCATTTGGAGGCTTGTCCCCAGGGGCATTACATTGCTGCCGCTAGTGGTAGCAGCCGAGTGTGGCGGGGCTGGCCATGCACACACCAGGAACCAATGGTACTTGCTGTCAGTGGTAGGGCATCATTGGATTCTACCCAATGATTCCACCACTCCCTTTTACACATAGTCTCTTACAAACCTATACTGTTCTAGCCATACTTTGAGTTTGGGTTCAGCTTTAGAATCTGTCTAAGCCTCAACTCTGAGTCATGTGTTGCACAGAACACAATCTAATTTATATATGTATCCAAGTAAAAAAGGGCTGCCTTACTCAGGGGTAAGCATGGGCAGCACGTTCTGAGAGCATCCAAAATCCACCCCTTTGCGTTTAATATTAACTCATTGCAAAATGACACTTACGACAGCAGGCCTACAAACTTGGCCTCACGTACTTTCCCATTCACACAGTACCTCTTCTTCCCACCCACCCACAATAATTCTCAGCTTGCATACAAGCACTCTTTGGGTTCACACTCTTCTGTTCCAGCAACAACTCCCATTGCACAGAGAATCAGGTGACTTTAAAGAAATCATAAGTGCAAAATGGGGGCAGGGGGCTGGAGAGGATCCATGAAAAATAAAAATAATCTTGGAGCAACACAGATAAGTAGTGTTTTAGAAAACATCAAAAATTGACTAGTTTGCATTGCATGCAGTAATAACAATCCTCCTGCTCCTCCACATGACTATACAGAAGCATTCATTTAGAGCTACACTATTTTTTGTTCCTTCAACAAAACAAGTGTGGGGGAGAGCTACTCACCCCAGCAATACAATTATGCTATTTCCCCAAAATTATGCTATTCCCCCACACTCACCAAAGATAAGAAGAAGGAACACTCACCCAGGCAAAAATTTACTCACCCCACAAACAGCAGCACACACCCAAACTCATCATTGCTCTAGCTAGCCAGCTACAGCCTTCTGCTATACCACCACCATCCTGCCCCCTGGGGGACCTTACTGGGCACACAACAGCATAGCCCAACCTCCAGCTACTATATTAGAAAACCAGGCAGACTTGTTCTGCTCTATGCAGACAGGCTACTCTTTCTTAAAACAATAAGCTCCTGATATGGGCACCTAGCATGGATGCCTTCTTTTGGAGTAAAAATCCAGGGCCTGAAGAAGACAAATCATTCCATGGTTTTGACAATAAAGGGGCACATTACTCCTAGATATTCTGCCTTGGTACCTGCTGATGGCTCTGCTGTGTACATGTGCCTAGCACATGTGCTTAGTTTGAGCCTGGAAAGCCACAGAGCTTCAAGGGCATCAAAACAGCCCAGGGAAGTGCTGCAGTGGGCGTACTGCATTTGTGAACAATGAGAGGGAGGGAGTTACTGCAGGGGCAGTGCCCCATCTATATCCTAGCACTTTCTCAGCAATCTGCCACTGTTGGAGAGCAAATACACTTCGGAAAGGAACACTGCATATGGTGTTCTAACGACTGAAAGCGTATTTAGCACCCAGTCTTTAGTGTTGGGGTTCGTTTAATCTCTTGATGGAATGATAGATCAGTGGTTTACTAAATGGTTATAGGCACAGTATGGCTTGTTTATACCTTAGTAATTGACTGACTATATCCATACAGAGTTATAGGTGGAACTATGAAATATTTGCATGTGGTTAAGCTTTAGCATTTAGTCCCTTCCAGCACTCTTCCTGGCAGAACACGCAATACCCTTAATATTTTCTGGTTGTGCTCCAGTTTGGGATATGCATATGGAAAAGAGGTGAAGAACAAGGTAGTAAAGTAGGGTAAGGTCAGCTCGACCAAGGTCTTCTCTTGTTCTTTAATTATAGTGAAAGCATCACTGAAGGTGAATAATGTTACACTGGATGAGGAACATAACCAGTGGTCCTCAGTGATGAGAGATCATTTATCTGGAGGGTTGAGGGTCATCACTGATTCTCTTCTTTGCCTTCTGGAGGCTCTGAAAGCAGCAAGGTATCTTGTTGCTTTCTTTGTACCCTCAGTGAGACATGGATGAAACTCCACCTCTTGTTGCCGGGATGGTGCTTGTCATTGCAGTCATGCTTGGCTTCAGAGCTCATTGTGATATTGCAGACAAAATCCATCCAATGCGTCAGGAACGGGAGGATTGTTAGTGACCATAAACTTTGGCTACCCAGGTCAGCCAAAATGTGTGGGCCCCAAAACATGACAGTTGTCCTCCAATCAAGAATATTTAGGTGTGCACATCTGGTTGCCACTTCCTATGGATTGGTGGTTGTGCAAAGGAGTATCAGGGTAAACTTGCATCATGAAGGAAGGAAATGGACAGGCCTGTGCAATAATTTAGCCTTGTGGTCTCTACTAGAGTAGAACTGACTCTCTTCAACTGCCTCATTCTCTCACTTTTTCTGCAGTGACAAGACAGTCAAAAGGGCTATATGATTTCTTTCAGCCAAGCCTGTTCTCAGACTTCTTTTAAATCACGAGGGGGAAAAGGGCAAATCATCAACCTATCTTTCAGACTATATATTGGAAGCCAGTGGAATTGATTCCAAATAACTGTTGGGACATAGAATGAGTTGCCTATACAAATTATACTTTCTTTAAGTTTTTTCCTTAAATATTATGTTAAATAGGAACCTGGTTCCAGTTGGCACAGTTATTCAGACAGAAGTAAATCCCTTATATTGTTCTGTTCTAAAACCATATCTGTCAATGGATAGTAAAAGATTGGTATGCCTAAAAATGTTCTAAATACAACCCAGAACACGTACTAATAATTGGAAACTACATTGTCTAAATGTCTTCTGACAATCTTATCGGAGTTTAAGCTTCTTTTGCTACAGGTTCCTCTAAGTTAGCTGTGTAAACTAGCTGCTGGTTGCCTGATTGGTACCTCTAAGTTATTTGGTAACACATTAATCTGATTTTCAAAATGTTGACTATAATCTCAGATTTTAGTTGGTGACAAAGATGAAAATTGAATGAGAGAACATTATTCAGTTTAAGTGGCTCACCTGCAGTGGTGATAGCCAGTCCTGTAAGATGTTTAGGGTTTGCTGGCTAGGGCCGTTGCTAGACGAGGCGTTAGCGTGGTGTGAGGCCCGGTCTCCCTCCTGTGCATCCAGATGACGCACAGGGGATTCCGGGGTCAGGCCGGGCTAAGACCTCCCTTAAGCCGGGATAAGCGGATTCGCTTATGGCCCGGCTTTTCCGCAGCCCTGGCCTGAGGCCGGGGCTGCGGAAGGTCTAGCAGGGTCCGTGGCTTTTCCCGGCTGCTCGCTTACTCGCGAGTAGCTGGGAGAAGCCACGGACTGAGCACAACATTCTATAGGAGCGCTGTGCCCATCGGGCCGGGGGGGGGGGAGATGGGGGCCGGGAGAAAGAGCCGACCCGGCAGGAGAGATGGGGGGGAGCAGAGCCAGGGCATGGCAAGCGGGCAGGGGACAAGGCATGGCAAGCGGGCACGGGCGAGCGGACGGGGGACAAGGCATGGCAAGCGGGCACGGGCGAGCGGACGGGAGACAAGGCATGGAGGGGGGTGGGGAGAAGAACGGGGACAAGGCATGGTGGACGGGGCAGGACGGACGAGCAGGCAGGGGGGGCATCAGACATTGGGGGGCAATCGGGGAGCGGGGAGTCCTTTATTTTTTCAAAAAAAGACTTACCTTTTCAGCGGTGCGCCTCTGCGCACATGGCCCTTTAAGGAGGGAAAACGCAGAGCACGCGACAGGGCTTTCCCTTGCCCCATCGCGTGCTGACGTCTGGAAAAGGGCGACGGCGCATGCTAGCTGTAGCGCGCCGTTGCCCCTCCTCTCAGACGGATTATCCGGTAGGTCTAGCAAGGCCCTAGGACTATGCAACCACATTTTGGTTGACCTGGGTAACCAAAGTGGCTGGAGCCATAATGAGATAGCTTGTAAGAACTGGTGATATTAGATATTTGGAGTGCTCAGTTCACAAATAAATGGCAATTTCTGTCTTGTTTTGCCACATGTTGCATTACAATCAGTTGTAACTTCTTGTATTCATAAGGCATAAGCAGTTTCAATTAAGCTGTGATGAAATTTGCAATTGCATTAATATTCATGTATACATAACCTGTGGCACAACACATCTTGAGGGAACAACTGCCATCATCCACAACCATTAAGGGAGTTGTAGTTCAACACATCTCAAGGGCACCTGATTGTGGAACCCTGCTATAGACCAATTGGATAGAAGGGAAAACTTCTGTGTGGTAACCAGCTATGAACTTACTGTAGTTACCTACCTATTTATAACTTCACTTGAGAAATAGTGTTCAGTTAATATTGGATTTACTGTACTTGAATTAAAATTTTAACCTTAATTCTCCCCAACAGGTTTGAGTGGGACAAACTTTTGGAGAATGTGCATTGTTTGATCATAAGTGTGACAAAAACTGACAAGCAGGAAGCTTATGTACTCAGGTAAGCTTTCAAGATTCTTGCTTGTAAAGGTTTAAAGCATATCTTTACAGAAACATTGAATCTCATTTGCCCCTAAAGTGCAAAGTAATGTGAAATTCAGATTTTTGTCCCATTATATACTCACCTGATAGGTCTGTTGGCTTAATTATCCACTGAGCCATGGCCCCCTACATCTTCCCCATTGGGACAAATTGCATGTGAGTGTGGGGAGTGATTTGAAATTGGGAAATTGTGCAGGAAAGCACCCCACCCCACCCCCAGCATTGCAGTCCTGGTTCAATTAGTTTTATATCTCTGCTCCCCAATGTGACTTTTGGCTTTTATAAAAAGAAAGAAAAAAGTGGAAGCTATCTTGGCATGTAGGTTTTTGTTCTTGCCTCCTGTCTCAAGATAGCATACTTTAAACATGTAACTAAGGCTGTTGCTAGACGAGGGTTTAGCCCGGGCTGAAACCCGGGCTCACTGCTGTGCGTGCAGATGACGTACAGGGGATCCCAGGATCATGCCGGGCTAAACCCTCCCTTGACCCGGGATAACCGGATCCACTTTTGGCCCGGTTTTTCCACAGCTGAGCCCGGGGCTGCGGAAAGTCTAGCAGGTTCCACGGCTTTTCCCAGCTACGCAGCTTGCGAGTAGCTGGGAGAAGCTGCGCACTGGGCACAGCGCTCCATTGGGCCGGGGGCGAGTGAATTGTGGGGGGGAGAGATGGGGGACGAGGGGGTCGAGTGGACGGGCAAGCGAACGGGCGAGCGGTGGGGGTTGGATGGGCGAGCGGGGGGAGCGGACTGGTGAGCGGGGAGGCATCAGACATTGTGGGGGGGGGAAATCGGGGGGAGCGGGGAACCCTTAATTTTTTTAAAAGAAAGTCTTACCTTTTCATTGGTGCGCTCCTGCGCACATGGCCCCTTTAATTTTTAAAAAAATGGCCGACACGACGGGGCTTTCCCTTACCCTGTCGCATGTTACGTCTAGCTAGGGGCAACGGCCTGCGCTAGCTGCAGCACGGCCTCGCCCCTACTCCCAACCGGATTACCAGGTAGGTCTACAAGGCCCTAAGTGTGTTTGAGCCATAGAATATTATGAAGTTCCTAGTAAGGGAAAGACAGCCTTATTACATACCATTCTAGCATGATAACTCCCTCTGGCAAAACCAGTTGCGCCTAAAACAGAATATAAATACTATCGTAGTATTGCAATCGCTGCAATTGGGGCCTCCACAAATCGACTTGCTGGAGCCAAAAGTGCCCTGCTAGGCATCACATGAGACTCCCTTCTTTCTAGCAGGGAAGGAGAGAAGGAGTTGCTCATGTTGCACTGCTGGTCCAAAACCTATTGTGAGATGAATTCACCCAGCAACATCTCTAGAAAACATGTTGTGGGGAGAAGTCTGTGGTTGTGGATTCCTATGTTTCCTAACTGCTTAAAATAAAGGTGGAAAGGACAGCTTTAATGGGCCAATTCTTGTCAAATAGATTTTGCATTTCCAAAACTAACCAGATATGGAATGTAACACTACGTATGTAATTTTGTTTTTCAGTGAGAGTAGCATGTTTGTCTCCAAGAGACGTTTCATTTTGAAGACATGTGGTACCACCCTCTTACTGCAGGCACTGGTTCCCCTGTTAGAGCTTGCTAGAGAGTACTGTGGGTTTGACTCAATTCAGGTAAGATTCAAGAGACAATGGTAAAAGTTCACAACCCTAATGATTACAATAAAACAAATATGGGAAGTTATATTTACTAAAGTATGGTGGTGGTTTGCATGTTTAATTGACCAAAGGTGTATCAATGGCTAAAGCCTTGCCAGGCATTTTCTCTAGAAATACACTGTTCTTGTGCATGGTCCCGAAGCATTCTTCATAATTCCTACATTGCAGGGAATACAACATCTTTCCCCAGCTTGTACTGCCAAGATGGTAACCCGCCTTGCTTCTAAACGTGCAAAGACTCCATCTAATGATTGTGGCCACATTTTTAAGGAAGGGGCTGTGGGAAGACCAGGCAAACAATAACCTTCTTGAATTGAAACTAATACTTCAATTGTGATAAAGTACCTTTCTTAACAACTGATGAAAGGAGAGTGTCTTGGCTCAGTTAAGGATTGGGCACAAGCTCCATACCTGTTAGTATCTATTGAGGAGGGAATCACCTGTGTGATTGCCTTCAATATTAAACATGTCTTGCTGGAGTGTCCACAATTCTCAAATGTGTGCAGGACACCTTTCTGCAGCATACCCAGTTTCGTACTCCAAATGTCGCCTCTGTTCTGAGTAACAATGCTGATCTATAAGCTTTATCTAGGTCCTGAGCTCTATTGGCTACCTGGCCTTTCTTTAAGGCTGTTTCAATTATTGGGAACATGTCATTGATGAAAGAATTTCCCTGTATTTGCAATAAATGTGCAGTGTAATATGACTTAGCTGCCATTGTGCCATAAACATAAATGTACCAAACTACCACAGCTAGTGTTGTTCTTGCAGGGAAACCTGTCCTCCCAAAACCTCAAAACAAGTCGTTTTTGCTGAGAAACAGATATACACACAGATTGAGCTAGTACAGTGTTTGATTATAGACTGAGGTTTTGTCATAGGTAACTCTTGATAGAGCCAGTGACTTTACTGGTGTAAAGTGACTGTTCAAATGCCTTTCTGAAGGTTTTTAAAATTTGTTCTCCACATCCCATCTTTTGAGGCTGAGTGTTCCTCGTGCACTATGTTGAAACAATATTGCCTATCAGTGCCTGGGCTAGCCTCATGGAGAGACAATCAAGGGATCCAGTTTTCAATTATGTATTTGGACTGTCCTTGAATTGTAGTGAGGGTTCCCTCTCCCCATCTCCTTAAGACAAATTGGGCTAAACTATTACTGCTACACCCTGTGTGGAACATTAGGATGCCAATTTTTCAATGGCAGCATTGCCAACTTCTCAATGGCAGCATTAACAACTTGGGCAACTCATGTTTGCAGTTGAGATATGAAGACAGCTTAGGTGATTCTGAATGAAGAGATTATTTCATACACGACCAAAGCCCACTGTTGTAGTCACAAGATGAATAGGGCACAAGCCCTGCTGCTTCCATTGGGGCCCTCAATTAAGGACTGCAGGATGGGAAGAATTGTAAACCAGCTCTTTATCTAACCGATCATAAAGTGCCAGACCCTATTTTTGCCTGACATCGGGGCTCTCACCATAGTAGCAGCATGTGAAGTACATTAGAGGGAGAGATGACCTAGGAGGAATCTCCAGAGCTACTTGATGTATATTCCCTCAAGGACTTCTTGGTGCCCATTTTCCTTCCCATTGACACCAGCGAGCGTTTTGGTAGTACTCTGTAGAATATTCACACCTGATTGCACTATTGCATACTAAAACTCATGAATCTGTAAAGATCCCATTATTGCTATAGCAGCCTTCCCCAACCTGGTGTGTCCTTCAGATATTTTGGACAGCAACTCCTATCATCCTTGACTTAGCTATGTTGACTGAGGCTGGTCGGTGTTGTAGTCCAAAACATCTGGCTACTATAGTGATTATGATGGGAACTTTAGGTGGAGTCCATTCATATCTCGGGGATAATAAAATACATTAAGGGAGAATGTTCTTAGCTATCAAATAAATTTGTCATATACAGATATCAATCCTGAACAAACCTATGTTTCTAAGTTGCTTAAGGGTGAAGTAAATTGGGCTAGTACAGCAAGATAACGAAAATACTAGCCAAATGGGTGAACTTTGGAGCATATTGTCAGTACTGAGTACAAAATCTGTATACCATAGCAAAAGGTATACATTGCCGTCCCAGTCCTCCCTCCCTTCCCTGTTTCAAGTAGCTCAGACAAGCCAGGCCATGGTGCACTCAAGAAAAAATTGTGTTCTCTCCCCATCCTCCCTTATCTCTGGATTAGTTATTACTTGACTTGCAGTGAATGGAATGCTTGAATTGCTTTCTTTGTTCTGTGTGGGAAGCCACTAGAGGAGAAAGCATTAGCAAGGTTCTGTGGGCTACTTCCAGACCCTGTGTTGTCTGTGCAACCGGAGCTTGCAGCTTCTTTGATGGTGGAAGAGGCTTACCTGATGTAGCCAGCTACCAGAGCAACTGTCTGTACTATGTATCTTTGAGCACACCTGTTTGAACAACTGCCTTTTAATCTTGGTGTTGTCAGTGAATCCCCTAAAACTGTCAACTCTTCAGGAAATCTTAAAGGATGAGGCAGGTGGGGGCAAGGGAAATAGTACATACTAGGAAAAGTTTGTATCTTAGATGCCCGACTATATTTTACATTTTTTAATCTTCACAAATCATTCTGGTATGTGCTTATGTTGTGTCCTTTGGTTTTTAGGGATAATACATTCATGTTTGAGTTAAGAGCAGATGTATGATATTGCTAGCATTGAAAAGAAGCCCATTTGTAAATAATTTCATTTTGGAACAATTGAGGAAAATAGCATATTTTATTTTAACCCTCTTTTATTTCTCAGAGCTTCTTTTATTCACGCAAGAATTTCATGAAGCCTTCCCACCAAGAGTACCCACACAGGAATTTCCAGGAAGAAGTAGAGTTCCTTAATGAAATATTTCCAAGTAAGTGAATGTATGTGTGTGTCTCTAATGCGGTGCCTGTAAATAAAAACCAACCATTCAAGAGGTTTGTGCACAGCAAGCTGTTCAAACTAGCATGTAGGCCACTGTAGCGCCATTGCCATGGTAACAGCGTAACCTGCCTTGGCTAGAAGTGCTACTTCAGTCTGAATTGACTGAAAGATGGCAAGAATGATAGTGATAAGTTGAAGTTGCTGCACCAGATCCAGCATTTCAGTATAACTTTTCTAGAACTAGTGAATAGAAATTGAGATGCCACTTCTATCTCTTTTGTAAGTTTTGACACTTAGTCAAACAATTGTGGTATGCTATAAATTCATCAGATTTATATATTAATATACATATACTGTCTTGGTGAATGTCTGGGGTTTTTCATGTGTATCGCTTGGTGGTTTCTACTTGTCTTTCTACTTTTCCTTATAAGTACAGACATATAAGGAAAAAATGGTTCCAGAAGCAAAAAACTTTGTAGTACTTGGTAAATCTAGTAGATTACTTGAATACCAACAGGTGAGACATGGTTGTATATCTCTGCAAGAGTATTGTATAATAAAGGACTATCCAGAGCTATGAGCTCTGCAATGAAACATAGTAATGAATATCTAAAGCCAGGTAAAAATGTATTGATAGCTTTTATTGCTATGAACGGATTGTTGCCCTATACTTGCAGCAAGATGGGATGTTGACTCTTAATAGATTAGACAATGGAATTCATTCAATAGTAAATAGTATGTTTCATACAGAAACATAGTCGTCCTCTTTCTAAGATCTATTACTGATCTCATTTGTCTTGTGCAGATGGAGCAGCTTATTGCATGGGCCGTATGAATTCTGACTGCTGGTAGGTTGACTTCTGATGATCACTGGAAGTTCTTGAGCTTTTCAAATTATTTTCATTGTGCTGGGATTTCTTCTCTGAAATGCATTTTCTTTAAACAGGTACTTGTACACTCTGGATTTTTCAGAGAGTCGGGTAATCAATCAGCCAGATCAAACATTGGAAATTCTGATGAGCGAGCTTGATCCAGTAGTTATGGACCAGTTCTACATGAAAGATGGTGTTACTGCAAATGATGTCACTCGTGTAAGTTTGGGTTTCAGTTGTTAAAGAGGAGGACTGAGTAATCCACTGAGCAATGTGTAGAGCTTTTGCCCTGAACTTGCCGAGGCTTCTGGCAAATCATTCTCTTTATTTATAACTTGTTACATATAAAATGGAAAAAATCTGATCTCCCAGTTCTGTTTGAGTGACGTTGTAAGGGTCCAGGAGGCAATCAAAATCTCATAAATTCAATAAAGGTCAATTTGGACAATCTAGATTTGATTGTGCCACCGACCAAATGGATGTACTATTACAGGCTTGCTCGTTAAATAGAGTACCTATTGCAGCAACAAACAAACTTGACCATTAGAAAAATTAAGGAAAATGTTAAACACCTTGCATTTGTTGTCTTCTTAGTTTTATTGAAAAGGCCAATAAAACCCATGATTAAACGTATTTACTTTTTTCCTGCTAAAGAAAAGGCAGAGTAGTAAAGTTTCCCAGCATAGCTCTGAGGCAATTAAGACTTCATGCTAGACAAGCTTTTAGTTTCAATCAAATAGATATGCGTTTAGTTTTAACCAAATCAAACATGTTATTACCATCACTATAGTAAAGACCTCTGCTAGCCTTGCGTCAATAATGAAACAATCACTATTGTTTGGCTCCCCACCACCACCATACAGATCTCTTTTCATGCAAATGTGCCTCTGTCAGCTTAAAACACTCTTAGTAAAATACATGCAAAGTAAAATACATGCAAAGAATAGCAATCACAAGTACTTGGCCCACCTGGGGTCATCCCATGAATCTGAATGAGGTGAGATTCAGGAGAGATGAAAGGAAGTACTTCTTCACACAGTGCATAGTTAAAAGATGTTATTCACTGCCATAAGATACAGTGATTGCCACCAAACTAAATGGCTTTAAAAGGGGATTGGACAAATTCCTGGAGGAGAATGCTATCAATGGCTGCTACTCAAGATAGTTATATATTCCCCTCCAACATCAGAGGCAGTATGCCTCTCAGTACCAGAGGTACTGGTGCTCCTGTATAAATATGCTACTGTATAAATGTCCTGTTTGTGTTAGGCATCTGGTTGGCCACTGTGGGGACAGAACTCTGGACTAGAAAGGCCTTTGGTCTAATGCAGCACAGCTCTTATGTTTTTAATTTCTCTGGTTGGAACCAGCCAAGTAAAACTAAAACCTTGATTTCTTAGAGGAAGAAAGGTAGACAGAAAAATGAATACTGTTCTTCACTTTTTAGGTGAGTGGAATTCGTGACCTGATACCAGGTTCTGTCATTGATGCTACAATGTTCAATCCTTGTGGATATTCAATGAATGGGATGAAAACAGATGTGAGTACCATATTTTTGCTCGTTTACAGTGAGTTTTCATATATAACTTGTTGTCATGTTGAAATGACTAACATAGTTCCTTTATTTTCCCAGGGAACTTATTGGACTATTCACATCACTCCAGAACCAGAGTTCTCATACGTTAGTTTTGAAACAAACATAAGTCAAACATCCTATGATGACCTAATTAGGAAGGTCATAGACATTTTTAAGCCAGGAAAATTTGTGACAACCCTCTTTGTTAATCAGGTAAAAATCTATTACTTTGGGAACAGGGGGGAGTTTCTGTAGACTGTTCATGACTAATCAGTTGAAAAAATCCTCACCTACCTAATTAGCACCGTACTTAGAAACAGTAGACTACACTCTTAGAGTCCACATCATATGAAATGATCAAACTATCTAGAAGTACTAGAAAAGGAATTGTAGTTGTAATCTATAGAATACACATGACTGAAGGTTCTCATCATGGCATCACTAGAGATGACTCCCAAGATATATTCATGGCATACACTTTCATGAACACATGGAAGCTTATGCTATAAGAAGTCTGTTAGGGTGAAGTCCAGTTAGTATCCCTTACTGACAAATGGCTTCTGTCAGTAGAAAGGGTGGGGGTCAGTTATATTGCATGATATATGGCTAGTGGGAGGGGCATGTTGGTACAGTGAAAACAGGAAATTATGGGAAATGCTGAAAATCAGGACCACCTATGTCACCAAGTACCTTGCAGTGCACCCCTAACCTCTAAAGCATTTTGCAAGTCCACACTGACAGGGTTATTGTGTATCCAAAGCAGCCTTGTATTTTAGCACTTTCCAGGTTGCAATTGGCATTCAGGGGGAAGGAAAAACCTATTTTATAAATGCCAGCTAGATTCCTCCCCTTTTCCTAATCCTGTTGCTCTCTCACTTCCTCCTTTACCAAATGCACTTCATACAATGCAACCCTCAGAAGTATGCCCAATAAGTTCAGTGGAGCTTACTGCCATGTAAGTTTATAGGATTGCAACCTTACACATGGAGTTGCTTAGAGAAACAAGCATCTTCAGTGCTTACCTACTTGGATTAGTTTCTACCTCTTCCTCACAATCAACCTATTTATCCGATTACAGAACTCTCCCCTCTTAAACTCCCTGTCCTTTACTTTGCTAAAGTGGAATGGTGGAAAAAGAGTAGTTTATAGGGTCACGTCAGTTACTTGGAGAAAAGGGTCCTCGCTTCAATCCCATGTGTCCCATGTGTTTTGCGGGCACAGAAGTAATGTGATGCTGTCATCCTCCAGCAGCCCAATAGTCATTGCTGCTCCTTCCTGCCTTGTCTATAGGTGGGGTGGGGAAATAAGTGGAGACATGAGGTGAAGAACTGATCTCCACAGGAATGAATTATATATAGACATTAGTAGTAGTAGTAGTAGTAGTAGTAGTATCCCGCCTTTTGCCCAATACTGGGCCTCAAGGTGACCAAGTTGCTCTTGTCTGCCTTGGGAAGTGCTTGCCTGCACCAACCAGAACTTTTTGCCTGTGTGAATTAGATTGACAGTTGCACATTAAATTAACCAGGAAGTGCAATTGCCAAGATTTGCATTTCCTGGTTAATTTAATTTGCTTTCTACACAAAAACATAGGACCACAAATAAAAATAAAATTCAAAAAACAAATTGAGTAGATGGTAAGATTGCTCTGGCTGCAAAGAGGAGATGTCTTAATTAAAGGGCAGCTTTCAGTAATGTTGGTGGCCACGAGAAGCAGGAACCACTTTAAACTACCCCAAAGATCAGGGGGACTTTTGCTTATTTTGGGAACTATAATCCAAGAAACTTGCTGGAATCAAGTAGAACTTCGAGTAAACCTACTTACTTTATTGCAGGACTGTTATGGGTAGGATACGTAGGGGTGATTGCAGAAGAGCAATGCTTAAAGCATTGTGTGGACGTGTGGAAAGGATCAAAGACCAACAGAATTTATTGTGGCATAAGAGGAAAGATAGATGAAGAGTTAAGTTGAGTCAAATGAGTTTAAAAGACAAAGCAATACAAGATTATGCAGAATAAAACTAAATATGAGATCCAGTCAAGAAATTCAGAATAAAAGATCAAATCACAGCAAAGCAAGACAAATAGTGTAAATGGACAACTAAAGGGGGACAGCTTTCAGTATTGAACTAATTATTTCCTTTCCGATTGAACCCCAAGTCTGTCAAATTTAGGTATGAATTAATTTTATTCAGTTTGCTCACCAATTCCCAACCAATTGGCAGTAGGTCACACCCATTCAAACAAGAGTTCTTACTCTTTTGACTGGATCTCTTTTTCTTTTATACATAATAATCTTGAATCAAAAAGGCCAAGTAATAGTATGTTGGTCTCCCCCATGTGCATGCTCCCCTTCATATGTTTACCCTTGAAGTTATCACTTCATCTAACTTAACTCACAAATTTAAGTTCTGGTCTGTGATGGTTCACGCCATGAACTTTTAAAGTGCAAACTTGTAATATACAATACTGACTTAACCTGCAAGATTAGTTTGTCTGCTCATAGATTTGAAGAATACTTGCTTCTTTTCTTCTAGAGCTCAAAATGTCGCACAGTGTTTTCTTCAGCCCAGAAGATTGAAGGTTTTAAGCGTCTAGATCGCCAGATTGCTCAATTTAATGACTACAACTTCGTTTTTACCAGTTTTGCCAAGAATAAACAGCAGAGTTGATTAAGAGAAATGAGGAAAAAACGCAAAAAGAAACCTAATAGAGGAGGTGGTGGTTGCTTTCTAGTTAATGTTACAAGGGGCCATATTTTTCATATCCACCTCGTAGTTGCAGAAAGCCCTAGATGTAATCATAGTATAATTTTCAATTGTATGCATTATTATATCAAAAAATTAGATATATTGCATGATCGCTCTCTTCTGTGTTTAGGTATTCTATTTCACTTTTGCTGTGAAATTGGAAAGCATGTAGAAAAAAATTACTGTATGAGACTCTACAACATTTGTAAAAATTCAAATAGGATTACATGCAGTATAGTTTTTCTCCAAGTATCACCAAAAATTCCCCACAGACAAGGATTTCGTCCTCATTAGAACTTACCTTGGACCTACTTATCCAAAACAGTTAGTTGCCTAACTTTTTCATATGTATGCTGTAACTTAATTTTAAAATTTCTTGAATTTGAGTGATTTCTAATTGATACTTACTTTGTAACTCAATGGCAAATTCAAACTCCTTGTAGTTTAAAAATGTTGAAATTGGTAGAACAAGACTGCTTACATACGGTGGGCTAATTCACTTTTATAATTTGGGTCAAGTATATTTTATCTCTCTAGATCTGTATATATCCCCAGAACCAATTGAAAAGACTGTACGCTAGGCATTAGTACACTAACTCTTCACCTCTGGGAATTTACTTGCTCATTTGTCACAAGTTATTTTGATAGTCTTTTAAATTTATGCCAAAACCATTCCTGTTCCATGTTGGTCATTTGTTCAAAGGCACCCCATAACGACTGGTGGAAGTTGTCAAATGTCTCATGTTAGATGTACTGACACAATTGTGACAGTATGAACTAAGCTGACTTCAGTGTTTCACTAACTTCAGATACAGTTGCAACATTTAGGAATCTAATCTGATAGGAGCATGGTGCTTCTTAATGGTAACTTGGCAAGAAGATCTAGTAAATAACACAGTAGAATGTAACTCAAAACTACTGCACAAATAGTTGCCATTTCTTACTGTGAAATATACTGGCTCAAATGTTACTTCATATTAATTCAAACACCACAGGCCCTTCCACACTGTGACGTCCTGTGACATCATTGTGCATGTGATATTTAAGCTGAATTTAACAATATTGTGACTTCATCTGTGTTTCTTCCTAATTAATGTGCGGTTCCTTTTTACATGATGTGGAAGGTACTGAGTGATTTGGCTGCAGCAAGCAAAATATGGGGAGCCTAGACGCAGTGAAGTGCAACACTGTATTTAGAACATTAATAACAGTCTAGGCATGGAAATCAAACTTCTGAGAGATAGTATATTCAAATATCATTTGAAATACTGTGGGATTTCAGCTGTTGAGACCAGCAAGTCTGTTACAAATTTGACATTATAGTCCTTGATATGTTTTTGATTCTCTGAATAAGACAATATTTTGTTCCTTCTGTATTTATAAATGAAGCACTTTTTTTTAGTGCTTCTAGGCAACTATATCTGCTTGGTTGGAAATCAAGCAGTTGGAACACCTTCACTTTTTTATTTTTAGATTTTTTTTCTACCAAAATGATCAATTTTGCTTCTGAGTAGCACCTGACAGTTCAGGGTGCTTTAGATTTTAAGGACCAATTTTTCAAATGCTTTTTGTTCTTGAAGAGTGCCCCAAGTAGATGGCACTTGTTGGCTTGAGGTCTGCTTGACTGAAGATCCCTTTGAGTAATATTGGAAGTGCAGATTCAAGTAAAAATAAGCCTTGGATAGATAGAAAGAAAAAGCACTTGAATGGGTATTCATGAACACTAGGGTGAACGAAAGAGGGGGTGATGTTTGGTGTTTAAAACTTCTCTCTGTGGTGTTAGACATGAATCATTAAAATGTACAAAAATATATCTGTACCAGAAATTGTAATGCTTCAATAAAAGTTTGCTTTCTAAGCTCTTGCAATGGGTGAACATGAATTAATGGCAACTTCAGGTCTTGATCAGGATGAGCAAGTTCTTGTTTGTCACAACAGAACAGCATACAGAAACTAATCAAATGTCAGGGTCACCCAAGAAGATTAACTCTATTGGAAACTCTTATCCTGTTAAGTATCAGTCTGTACTATTTTTAATCAATGCAAAGAGCTGACTAGTGATATAACACTATTTTTAGAATGAAAATATCTCTTAAATTGTAGCCTTTGCAGGAACAGACAGAAATGCATTGGGATACTTGTAAATGCAGTAGCTATATACTTACAAAATCTTAACACTGTCTATAAGGCTAGTGAATAATCCTAATTTTCTTTCTACGAATCTTAATTTTCTATTAGCACCCAAAAAAATTTTTTTTTGCATGATTCCTGATCAATGGTTAAGGAATAAAGTTTTGTTTTTTTGAGGACCCAATTCTGTTTTGTGTTTGCTAGAACACATATTTATTCGGACCAGATTAAACTTGATTAGAAGGCATTAATTGAAATGGGAGATGTCATCAGGTAAGACTTTCACGCCTTTTCACTATTATCTTCTTCAATGTAATTTCAACACACCAAGGTTTGAGCCCCTTATTCTGTTCTCCAAAAACACTAGTAACATTTTGTTAAAGTTAAATAAAGAATTATGTAATAGTTCAGTTTGGAATCTTAAGATTATTGATCTAAACCTAAAGACGTTATGAGCACATTTAGAAAAGTAACTACCACTACTTCTTCGTGGTCTCTGTGCATCACACATATGGGCTCTGCGCCTGCGCGGAGCTACTGTCGGAAAACTTCTATAGCTGAGATTAATTTGGCGGGAACCCTCCCCCACTCTAGTGCGCATGACTGGGACGGATCCCGCCCATTCCCCAGTTCTCCTTCGACCGCCTCACGGCTACATTGTCGGATTTCTTCTCTTAAAGAATATCTACTTCAGCTGAGTTTTACTTCATTTTTTCATCTATTTTGTATATAGTTAGCATTCTTTCACCCTATTTTTATTAAAAAGAAAAGAAAAAAGAAAAAAAATAGTGTAGTTATACTCCTCCGTTATCGGCGGTCTGCGATCGCACCAACTTATGTGATTGTATGGCCTTGAGGGCCTCCTTCAGCAAATGTACCCAATGTGGTAGCAAACTGCCACCCTCCGACGGGCATAGCCTTTGTTTATTGTGTCTGGGTGAGGGGCATAAAATAGACTCCTGCCGGAACTGCCAAGCGTTTTCCAGGCAAACGAGAAAGAATCGTGCTGATAGACTTAAGGTGGAGCTTTGGAGACAGGCATTGGAAGCCGTCCGCTCTCCTACTCTGACAATGGCTACTACTATTACTCCTGCGACTCAGGAGATAGCAGCAACAGCCAGCGCTCACACTCCGCCGCACTCGTCCTCGGCCTTAACAGATATTCCTGTTACACCAGGGAAAGGCCTGGCTGCCTCGCTGGCAAAAAGACTGGCAAAAAAGGCGTGTGCAGTAAAAGCAACTGAAGCGCCTAAAAAGAGGAAGAAAAAGAGGACAACCCATCAAGAGCAATCTCCTAAACAGGGACACTCTACCCGCGTTTCGCCTCCCTCGACATCGAGAGGGAGTGCCAAAGAAGGGCCGTACCAAAGAAAGGCGGTGGCCTCAGACCCATATTAGACCTTCGGGATGTGAACTCATTTATAACCACAATTTTTTTCGAATGATATCCCTTTCCGTGATCCTCCCTCTTCTAACAGATCAAGCATGGTTCGCCTCAATCGATCTGAAGGACGCGTATTTCCACATCGATGTACACCACCAGAGCCAGCAATATTTACGTTTCTCCATAGGCGACCAGGCCTTCCAATTCACCGTCCTTCCGTTTGGACTTTCAACAGCCCCACAAGTCTTCACAAAATGCATGGCTGTTGTCTGTGCAACAGAAGATTCAAGTATTCCCGTACATAGACGACTGGCTTATAGTGGGAAAGTCTCGCCAATCATTAACCAAGGATCTAATTGTCATCCAAAATCTGTTGCGGGATCTAGGACTATATATAAACAACGAAAAGTCTTGCCTCCTACCTACAAAATCTATAAAATTCATAGGAGCCATCCTCGATGCGAGCTACGCCAGGGCTTTCCTACCCAGGGACAGAGAGAGTGTCATAGTTCTGGCTCACAAAATCATGTGTCGCAGCAGAGTCAAGGCTATTACCATACAAAGAATGTTAGGGCTCATGGCGGCAACGACCATGGTTGTGCCATTTGCTCGTCTAAAAATGCGAAAAATACAGTTATGGTTTACAAGGGCCTTCAATCCCACAAGAGACGCAAGATGGGCCAACCTTCTTGTGCCTGTAGAAGTATCCAGGTCACTTCTGTGGTGGACTCTACCCAGAAACTTAAGGACAGGCGTCCCTTTCCTTCCGTCTACACCTACAGGGATCGTCACCACAGACGCTTCCACAACAGGATGGGGAGCACACTACAAACATCTCAGAGTGCAAGGCCTCTGGTCCAACAGGGACAAATGCAAACACGTCAATCTTTTAGAGCTGCTGGCTGTACAAAAGGCGTTAAGGGCTTTCCAGTCCCAGTTGCGTGGCCATCACATCCAAATAACTTCAGACAATACCACAGTGGTATTTCATCTGAACAAGCAAGGAGGGACCAAGTCCTTGCCCCTAGTTCACTTGACTATTCTAATCTTGGAATGGTGCATTCCCAGAGGAATTACCATAACCGCAGTGCACATTGTGGGCAAGCACAACCAACTAGCGGATCAGCTGAGCAGAACTATGTCTGCTGCTCACGAGTGGCAAATACACCCTCAGGTGATCAGCAGTATCTTCGACCAATGGGGGACCCCATCCATAGATCTGTTCGCGACAATGCACAACACAGTTTGCAGGCGATTTTGCAGCAGAGCAGGGATAGGAGCGGACTCACTCGGAGATGCGTTCCTGTTCTGTTGGACCACGGGATTTCTTTACCTCTTCCCACCGTTCCCTCTCCTCACAAGGATAATAGGAAAGCTGATAAGGAACAACACAAACTGCATCCTAATAGCTCCTTGGTGGCCCAGGCAACCATGGTTCAGCTCCCTGCTGGACAGGTCTCAAGGGAACTTCCATTGTCTTCCATTGAGACAAGACCTCCTCTACCACAGTCAGGGGCGGGTTCACCACCCGGACCTCGACACACTAGACTTGACAGCATGGAGACTACTACCACTCTAAATCAGCACTCCTACTTACCTGAGATCCAGACAGTCCTGGATGCAGCACTAAGGCCATCAACTAAGATGTCATACAAGAGGAAATGGAACCTCTTCTCACAGTTTGTTAGAAAAAACAACTCAGACCCAGTTGATTGTTCTATAAACATAATTTTATTGTTCATGTTAACTTTAATAAACAAAGGTTTAAAACTTTCCTCACTTAGGGTTTATTTAGCTGCAATTTCTGCACAACACAACAAAGTGGATGGATCGTCAGTTTTCTCGCATCCCGTCCTTAATTTGCATCCCCCTGCTAGGTCACCAGTCCCCACATGGAGCCTTTCTGTTGTCCTCCATGCATTACTTTCCAAGCCTTTCGAACCTCTCGCCACTACAGATTTACGGCTGCTGACATTTAAAGTTGTTTTTCTGATAGCTATCACCACAACCAGGAGGGCCAGTGAACTTTCCGCTCTTAGAGTAGATAAGCCTTACCTAGTGTTCCACCGAGATAAGGCAGTTTTGCGAACGGACCTTCAGTTTTTGCCTAAGGTCGTATCTGCGTTCCATATCAATCAGGACATAGTCCTTCCAGCCTTTTTTCCAACCCCTACATCTGATCTTGAGCGATCTCTGCAAATGTTGGATGTGCGTCGAGCTCTTGCATTCTACAAATCACGCACTGAATCTATACGACAGTCTCCGCGGTTATTCATTTGTTATGGTGGGACCAAGAAGGGACTTCCTGTGTCAAAGCAGAGAATGTCCTCCTGGATTGTCCAGACTATAATGCTAGCATATGAACTAGCAGGGTTGGAATCCCCTAAACCAATAAGGGCGCACTCCACCAGAGCGGTGGCTTCATCATCTGCATTCGAAAGGGGAGTTTCAATACCTGATCTGTGCCGGGCAGCCACTTGGTTGAAGTGGACAACTTTCATCAGGCACTACAGGTTGGACACTCGATCCCAAGCTGACTGCGCTTTTGGACGGGCGGTCCTCTCCTCCATTCTTCACTGACACCTACCCACCTCCAGTAAGTCCGCTTGTTAATCGCCCATATGTGTGATGCACAGAGACCACGAAGAAGAAATGCAAGTTGCTTACTTATAACTGTAGTTCTTCGAGTGGTCATCTGTGCAGTCACACAACCCACCCGCCGTCCCCGCTACGGTGTGGTGTTATTAATTCTTACTTATTCCTCGGTTATGAGACTTTGTCTCAGGAGAACTGGGGAATGGTCGGGATCCCTCCCAGTCATGCGCACTACGGAGTGGGGGAGGGTTCCTGCCAAATTAATCTCAGCTATAGAAGTTTTCCGACAGTAGCTCCGCGCAAGCACAGAGCCCATATTTGTGACTGCACAGATGACCACTCGAAGAACTACAGTTACAGGTAAGCAACTTGCATTTCTAATCAATAGATTGGGAATGCCCACTGTTTTTGCACGGATTTCCCCCATCACTTTTTATTTTTAGAGATGACCATAATGAGCTATCTGCATTACATATTTGCAATCAGGTTTGCAGTCTGAGCTAATTATGGTTCTGAAAATGAGGGTTTTACATGAAGGGGAACTGAATGCTATGTGTATACTTAAAAGATAGTCCTATGTTAAATGAGGTTTATTCTCAGGCAAGTGTAGATGGGCTACACAATCCAGAGCCTCCTGACCTGAATTGCAGACATTGTTGGTTCTTCTTCGTGGTCTCTGTGCATTCACACACTATGGGCTTCTGCGCCTGCGCAGGACCAGTATCGGGAACTTCAATAGCTGAGTATAACTTTTGGCGGGATCCCCGCCCACCATCCTACTGTGCATGTCCAGGGGGTCCCGCCATGCTCCTCAGTTCTCTTTCGACCGCGCTACTACCAGCACGTCGGGAGCTTCACTCGTCCTTAAAGAGAATATTAGCTGAGACTTCGTAGATTCTTACCTTTCTTCTTCTTCTTCTTCTTCTTCTTCTTCTTCTTCTTCTTTCTTTCCTAAAAAAACACACAAAAAAACACTTAGTTAGTCCTTGTTATTCCTTACTTTCGTTTTCCATTCTAATGTCTGACTCTAATAAAGGCCCCTTTAAAAGATGCCTTTCCTGCAACGGAAAGGTTCCTCTTTCTGATGGACACTCCTTGTGCCTCTTATGTTTGGGCGAGTCGCACGTCGTTGAAGCCTGTCCCTGCTGCATGAAGCTATCCAAACAAGTCTCGCCGCAATAGAGCTGACTGATTGAAAGCTCTCCTTTGGAAAAAGGCCCTTGAATCGGTTCACGAACCAATTCCACAGGCCTCAACATCGACTGCCCACCCTCTATTTCCTACCATGGAGCAGTGGGCACCTTCGGGCAAAAAATCCCATACCCTGGTAGCAGCAAAAAAGCTCTCAAAAAGGGCAAGGGATCATAAGGCGGACAACGGAAAGCAAAAGAAAAAACCTCGCCGAGAAAAGGAGCCACACCCTCCGTCTTGCTCTTCGACTCCACAACCGCAACCGGTACCGTCGCCTCTGCCGCCACCACCACCACTCCCCTCGGTACCATTGCCTACGGCATCAATGTCAGAGGGTGAACTCCGAGACTCCCCGTCATCATCTAGAGCCATTCCATTGGCACAACCAATTCCATCTCAACAACCTTGCGAACAGCAGGTTTCTTCTCAAGCGGCTACTCGCCCTCCTTCCTACAGATCACGATCTCCACTCCGTGACTAGGACTCTGACTCCAACTGGTCCATGCTAAGACCTCACGACTCGTATCGTCGTAGAGAACGAGAACCTGACCGCCATCGGGACCAAGAGTTCACCACAGCATACCACCGGTCTCCATACCGCGATCGACTAGCTCCGCGCACTCCACGATCTCCAACACCTCCACCAGTACCTCCTAGGTTCGCATCTCTACAGCGTTCCCTACAAATACAACAGCGACGCCATGGTCAGCGTAGATCACCTTCTCCTTCTGATAATGATTATCAATCGGATTCATCGTCGGCCGTATCGGTACCGAGATCGGTACCATCACCAACTGACGCTGTCGACACAACTGAGCATGCATCTCCTTCCGATGACAACGACCACTTTACTGAACAAATCCTCCGCATGGCCCAATCCCTCGGCATCGACGCTCAACAGCCCTCCGAGGAAATCTCTGATCCTATTTTTGATTTTGCTTATCCAGATAGTACACCTCCGGTGTCGATACCGCTCTTCCCGAGACTCCTTCATATTGCTTGCCAGTCCTGGAAGGCACCAACCGCTCTCGGAACCACATCTAGACGACTTGAGAGTCTCTATAGGGTGCAGGAGAAGGACGCCTCCTTCCTTTTTAGCCACCCCAAACCTAACTCCGTAATCGTGGAGTCTTCTCAGGGCTGTTCCACCAAAGCCCACACTACGCCCTCCGACAAGGAATCTCGTCGCCTTGACATAATAGGCAGACGATTATATTCCTCTGCTGCTCTCACTATTAAGGTAGCTAACTATACCGCCCTTATGGCACATTACCAGATTTTTCTCTGGGACAAGATGGCGTCTCTTACATCACACCTTCATGACGACCAAAGGGAGCTCGCCCAGCTTTTCCACACTGAGGCAGCTAAGATTTCCCGACTCCAACTCAATGCTTCTCATCATTTGACCGACTGCACCTCCAAGTCTATGATTGGTTCCGTTGCCCTCCGTCGCCATGTTGGCTTCGTGCTGCTGGCTTGACCCCCGAAACCCGCTCAAGGATCGAAGACCTTCCGTTCGATGGTGACGGCCTATTTAATTCCACCACAGACGAGGCGATGGATACCATTCAAAAAGCTCGCCTCACGGCACGGAAAATGGGAATTTCTCAACCCTCCTTCCTCCCATCCTATAAAAGAAAATGGCTCCTTCTCATCAAAGTACCAACAACAGCAACAGCAACATCATGATAAATTCAATCGTTACCATCAACAATTCAATCAACCCAAGTGGCAAATACCTTCTCCACGTTTTCGTCAACCCCGTTCCAAACCGGATGCATTTCCCAAACGTCGTCTTTGACAACTACTTTCGTCCACTAGTACCAATCTTCGGCTCCATACTAAAACCCTTTTACCATGCCTGGTCCAACATCACAAACGACACCTGGGTTCTCACCATAATCTTAACAGGTTACCGCCTCAAGCTTCAAGACACTCCACCTCTCGGTACCGTAAAAATCACTTCTCCGTCACAACCTCTCATAGACGAATCGCGTCTCCTACTCAGCAAAGGAGCCATTCAAAGAGTCTCCACCAATACCACCCGAGGATTCTTTTCCCGATATTTTACGGTACCAAAAGCCGACGGCGGACTACGTCCTATTTTAGACCTCAGAAACCTCAACACATACATTCCGTGCATTCAACCAAGAAAATTCAGAATGACCACCTTGGCTTACATCCTTCCCCTCCTCCGAAAAAACCATTGGTTCACCTCCGTCGACTTAAAGGACGCGTATTTTCACATTGCAATCCACCCGTCCCATCACAAACTCCTCCGTTTCGCCATCGGGACCAACGTTTTTCAATTTACAGTTCTTCCCTTCGGACTCTCCTCTTCCCCATGGGTATTCACAAAGTGCATGGCACCAGTGTGTGCACATCTTCGCACCCAAGGGGTCACAATCTTTCCTTATCTCGACGACTGGCTGTTGACGGCTCCATCCTCCTCAACAGTCCTCCGAGACACCACATACACTCTCGACCTTCTTGCCTCTCTAGGTCTCTGTGTCAACAACGAAAAGTCAAACCTTCTTCCATCGCAACGCATCTCATTCATCGGAGTCGACATAGACTCAAGAACCTCCACAGCATATCTACCTCAGAAGCGGCTACTCACCCTCATCGCTCAAACACATGCAATCCGCCGTCGACCCTCTCCGACGGTCTGGGCCGTCCAACGCCTACTCGGCCTCATGGCATCCACCATGTATGTCGCACGCCTGCGAATGCGCCCTCTTCAAGCGTATCTCATACGCTCTTACAACGGCACAACCGATCCACGCCGAACTCACCTCATCATCCCACCAGAGGTTCATTCCTCTCTGCTGTGGTGGACTCAAACACACAACCTTTGTCAAGGCATGCCCTTTCGGCAACCTCAGCCAACCATCACAATTACGACCGATGCGTCCAACCTAGGTTGGGGCACCCACACCGATCATTTCAACACCCAAGGTCGATGGTCCACCCTACACATCAATGCCCTTGAACTCCTAGCGGTATACAAAGCGATCATCGCTTTCGAGCCGAACATCCAACACAAACATGTTCTAATTCTATCCGACAACACCTCAGTCGTGTGGTACCTCAACAAACAAGGAGGAACACGCTCCCGTACACTCTTCGACATAACTCTCAACATCTTAAATTGGGCAATTCCCAGGAACATTTCTATAACTGCCATCCACATCGCGGGGAAGTCCAATCAAGTTGCAGACACCCTCAGTCGCACCTTCTGCCTGACCCACGAGTGGGAACTCTCCCGGACCATCCTCCTCAAACTTTTTCTTCGATGGGGAACTCCATCCATAGAACTCTTTGCCTCCCAGACCAACACTGCTTGCCGACTCTTCTGCTCCAGAGCTGGGCACGGAAAGTCCTCTCTCGGAGATGCCTTTCAGATTCAGTGGGCACACACCTTTGCTTACATATTCCCCCCCTTTCCACTTTTCAACACAGTCATTGCCAGGCTACGAACGGAACCAATGACTACAATTCTCATAGCCCCCTGGTGGCCTCGCCAGTCCTGGTTCGCTCCCCTTCTCTCCATGTCGCCTACCCACGATACCGAACCTCATCACAATGGACAACGGGCACATTCACCACCCAGATCTCCAAACGCTTTGGTTGACTGCATGGCAGATCAACAATCATCACTAGGCATCCCCCCTCAAATACAACACATATTACGTTCAGCAAGAAAACCATCGACGCGGAAATCCTATCGAGCCAAACGCCGCAGATTCAGGTCCTTTGCAAGACAACACCAATTCGACCCTCAAAACTGCTCCATCAAAGATGTCCTCCTTTTCCTCAAACATCTTGTGGACTCTGGTCTTAAGAACTCTTCGCTCCGGATGCACTTAGCAGCCCTATCCGCTGTTCACCCTCCAATCCAAGGGCATTCTATCTTCACTCACCCTCTCATCAAACAATTCCTGAAAGGTGCTAAAAATCTATTTCCTCCGACAAGACACATCACTCCTCAATGGAGCCTGTCAGTCGTCCTAAAAGCTTTAACGGCAAAACCTTTCAAACCCTTAGCATCAATCAGTATGCGTCTCCTCTCAATGAAAGTAGCCTTCCTCGTGGCTCTTACATCTGCCCGGTGGGCTTCTGAACTCACAGCCCTTCGTGTCGACCCACCATATCTGTCTTTTCACCCCGACAAAGTCACGCTTCGACCAGATCTACAATTTCTTCCTAAAGTCGTAACATCTTTCCACCTCAACCAGGACATTATTCTTCCTACTTTCTTTAAACAGCCCTCTTCTCCATTGGAAACAACTTTACATTGTCTCGATGTTCGCCGAGCCCTAGTGTTCTACAAAGCTCGAACCGAGTCGTTCAGAACTACTCCGCGCCTATTTGTTGCATATGGTAAGCCAAACCAAGGCTCACCTGTATCATCGTAAAGGCTTGCAGTATGGATTACCCAGACAATCCGTCTTGCCTATCAACTGCAAAACCTACCTATACCTAATCCTCTGACAGCACATTCTACCAGAGGCATTGCCACCTTGGTGGCCTTTTCCAGAGGAATCCCGATTCAAGAACTTTGTAGAGCAGCCACCTGGTCCAGGCCCTCTACTTTCATCAGACACTACCGACTAGATGTCAGAGCCAGAGCTGATTCCAGTTTAGGTAGAGCTGTCTTATCCTCACTCCTGTAACATCAAAGTGACAATGAGACTACCCTTCTCCGGTAAGTCAGCTTGCTATTCGCCCATAGTGTGTGATGCACAGAGACCACGAAGAAGAAATGCAGGTTGCTTACCTGTAACCGTAGTTCTAGTGGTCATCTGTGCATTCACACAACCCACCCACCATCCCCTCTTGTCTCGTTGAGGCTTGAGGTAGACTGCACTTACAACGTGACAACTTGTCGCACATGTAGACATTTGCTTCATTCTTGAGCACATGTATAGACATGCATGTCTGTCTCTCTGTATATTACTGTATACACACATATATATATAGCGTTTAGTGTGTGTATATATATATATATATATATGCATATATATATGTAGCTATCCTTGGTTCTATTGACCGCGGTCTCAAGGAACTGAGGAGCATGGCGGGACCCCCTGGACATGCGCAGTAGGATGGTGGGTGGGGATCCCGCCAAAAGTTATACTCAGCTATTGAAGTTCCCGATACTGGTCCTGCGCAGGCGCAGAAGCCCATAGTGTGTGAATGCACAGATGACCACTAGAAGAACTACGGTTACAGGTAAGCAACCTGCATATTTATACTGGACCTATAAATTTGTGGCTACACATTTTTTAGAGTCTTCACTTGCAGCCTCAACCTGAAATGGTAAGGGATTGCAGGGCTTTTTATTAATACGTGGTTAAACATAACTCCAGACTTGTTTTATTAACATTAAATTACTGTTGGCACCAGGAAAACTGCATTCTGAAATGACTTGAGTAGACAGTAAGTAGTTACTTCAGAACTTTTTACAACTTGATATGGAACACACAGACCAATATCTTGATATCCTGAGTCATTTGTTCACTATTAACACTTGATCAGAGGAGTTCTTGTGTAGTTATTTCTGGCCCATTGCAAACTCAATATTCTTTTGTCGGGATCTATGATAATAGGGGTGTCTGGGCCATGTGAAGGAAGTCTACGTAAGGGATCAAAAAGCCCCCCAACACATACACAGCCCATTGTCACATGTGCCGGTGGCAGATCATGCTACTGGTCACAGTAATGTTAGGACTAGCCTGTGACAGCCCCATATGTTCTTTGAAGATGCAAATAATCTTAACCCCGCTATGCAGATAACATATAGCATACTAAACTTTTATAGATTTAGCAAAATTCATGGAACAGTGTGATTGGTTCTCGCTACTGTAACTTTCATACTTCCTCAGTTATGATTTTGCAATTAAGTTTAAGAACATAAGAAGTTTCATGTTGGATCAGTTATGATTTTGCAATTAAGTTTAAGAACATAAGTGTCATGTTGGATCAGACCAAGGGTCCATCTAGTCCAGCACTCTGTTCACACAGTAGCCAACCAATCATTGGCCAGGGACCAACAACGCAGGACATGGTGCAACAGCACCCTCCCACCCATGTTCCCCAGCAACTGGTGTGCACAGTCTTATTGCCTTGAATACTGGAGATAGCACACAAACATCAGGGCTAGTAGCCGTTGATAGCCTTCGCCTCCAGGAATTTATCCAACCCCCTTTTAAAGCCATCCAAATTGGTGGTCTTGTGGTATCTTGTGGTAGTGACTTACATTATTTAACTATGCGCTGTGTGTAGAAATACTTCCTTTTATTTGTCCTGGATCTCCCACAAATCGGCTTCATGGGATGACCCCATTGGGTTCTAGTATTTTCAGAGAGAGAGAAAAATGTCTCCCTATCCACATTCTACCCACATTTAGCTAATTTTGGAATATCCAGGGCTAATTACTTATTGTTTTAGTGAACAGTAGTAGTAATAATGCATTATATTATTTTCCTTTTCATTAAATATTAACTAGCAAATCACAATTTCTAGGTGAAGTTTGAGGTAAAATTCAAAACGAGTCTTGACAAGATAGGTAATATACACATCATACTAGGCAAGCATGTAGCCTTGGTCATCTGATCGCTGACATCTCGTAATTGAGATCTATTTCTGGTGAGAGCAACAGAAGGACCTCAGGTATGAAGAACCAGTGTAACTATACACCTAGGGTGACATCCAATTAAATTATCCTGTTGATGGAACTGCTTCCATCATAGCACAGGGAGGGGGACTCTTCCCTGCTGCTTCCTCTCACAATCTTCAGAAGGTACGAGGAAACCATATAAGTGGACTTGCTTGCTCAATGTACTGTTTCACTCCTGGAGTTTTGTATTGCCAGAAAATTAAGGGAATGTAAGAGCACGGAGTGTTCAGTGCTGTATAACTGCCTGACATGTCTTAGAATACTGCTGTGGCTGCAGCAGTATGGGTGTTTTTATTGTTGCACCTAAAGATACTTCATTAATATCTGTCTATTGGACAAGCATGTGCAGAAACCAGAATGTTGGAGACAGTAGTCAGTACAACAATATGTGGTTAAGCAGGCCCAACATGATGTTATCATAACAAAACAAAACTGGATCCGATCAGCATGAGTCTCAGACGACCAAATTGCTTTTCTGCAAAGAATTGGATTGAGAGAACTGATGATTGATCTGAGATCCATGATAATAGGATATGAGAGAGGAGAAAAGCTAAACTGAGTAAACTGTTCTAAAATGTAAGTACGTATATGAGCACACATCCTATTCATCTTAATATCCAAACAGAGTGAATTTACCTAATTTGATCAAGCGTGACATTAACATCTGAGGCTATACGCTATGAGCATGCCTCAGTCACATGATAAGCTTATTGGAGGCAAATATTTCTCTCACTGACAGCTATGGTCTCCAATTGGAAATTCAATAACAAGAAAAGTCAATATGTGATGGAAGCATCTATGGAGAACGTGGCAGGTTTGTCCACATGACCATAAATAAGTCATCAAGGAAAGAATTAGTCTTTCTAATGTTGATCTTGCCAGCCCTGAATAATTAGTTTTATAATTTATTAATTCTAAATTGAAAATAAGAACTGCTGTAGGATGACTCAAGTTCTTTCCCTTCACTCTGGTTAGGTTAGTTTTCAAATAGCAAGCTGGGACACACAAATTTTCTCAGCAGGAAGCCCCGGCGGATAGGCACAATAAAATATGTTTGGGTTTGGATTGTTTGTGCTCTCCATGCAGTCCTACATTGGAAGCTGTGCATGTAGGCCAGCTGCCGCACTTTTCAGAGCTTGTCTCAGGAGTGTAAAGTGCTTTCTCTGCTCCCCTTGAAAAGAGACCCTTTGCTTTATTTCCCCCCACACCTTACTCCATTTTAAAATTTATTTTTATTATTACATTTATACCTCACCTTTCCCCCTCCTTAAGGAACCCAAGGCAGCTTATATAATCCTCTTCCTCTCCATTTCATCCTCACAACAACGGCTGAGAATCTGTGATTGGCCCAAAGTAACCCAGTGAGCTTCATGGCTAAATAGGGACTACAACCTAGATCTCCCAAATCCCAGCCCAACACTCAAAGCTGCTAAACCACACTGACTCTCATTTTGAAAATAAGCTACTGTTATCCCACATATGATCAGACAAATATTCTACTAGAGATTGTTTTCCCTTTCCTCGCCCCTCTGCCCTCTACAGTCCTCCCTTTCGGCTGGGATGATATCCCAGCTTCCTTTACGTTGCAAAGCAAATCCAGGCATCTTACGCACCACTATGTTACCTGCTTCTCTCATAATTATTTTGTGTCTTTTGTTTGTTTGTTTTTGCTTTGTTGGATTTGTGTGTGTGTGTGCTTATATGTATTATATTTTGTGCTGTAGTGTTTTTTATTTATTGGTGTTTGGAAACAATAAAAAAGATTAATCCTGTAGAATCATAGAATAGTAGAGTTGGAAGGGGCTTATAAGGCCATTGAGTCCACCCCCTGCTCAATGCAGGAATCCACCCTAAAGCATCCCTGACAGATGATTGTCCAGCTACCTCTTGAATGCCTCTAATGTGGGTTTGCCCACAACCTCCCTAGGTAACTGGTTCCATTGCTGTATTGCTCTAACAGTCAGGAAGTTTTTCCTGATGTCCAGCCGGAATCTGGCTTCCTGTAACTTGAGCCTGTTATTCCGTGTCCTGCACTCTGGGTTGATCGAGAAGAGATCCTGGCCCTCCTCTGTGTGACAACCTTTTAAGTATTTAAGTATCTGGTTGGCCTGCCTTGCGCTCAGAGTGTATTCTTACATCTCCTGACTCTGCTGGAGCCCTGCCATTCTTGGCATGTTGCCAATTGTTAGCCACTTTTCCTCCGCGCCCCCCCAACCAGCAGTTCCCCGACTCTCAAGGCATTGCTTCCCACTCCCACCCACTCCTCCCACTGCCGCTACCCACTTCCCAACCAGTTCCCAAAGTTGTTCCCACATGCACCAAAAGGGGGGAGGAGCTGTAACTCCTTCCGAGTTTGCTGAAATGGGGTGAAATGTTATTCACGGGGTCTCTTAATGAGCAGCATCCAAATGCTGTACTGGTTAACTGCTTGACTTTCCTTTTTCACATAAAAGCTATCAGAAAATAAAATAAGGAGGTGCAGGCTGTAACTCTGCAGAACTTTACAGGACTGGAGCCAAAACTCTCACTCAGGAATTCCTTATGGGGATGCACTCAATGCATGGCAAACACCCTGCATGGCTGCCGCCCCATACTCCAAATGATGTTTGACACTTTATTGATTGATTTATTTCTATTTATTTATTGCATTTCTATACCGCCCAATAGCTGAAGTTCTCTGGTCAGTTCACAAAAATTAGAACCATAAAAACCATTCAAAATATAAAACAAACAACAGTATAAAAACACAGTATAAAATACAATATAAAAGCACAAACAGGATAAAACTAAGCAGCAATGCAGAGATTAATACAGATTTAAAATACAGATTAAAAACAGCAAAGTTAAAAATTAAGTTGATAAACTGTTGAAATACTGAGAAAATAAAAAGGTGCCTAAAAGAGGTGCAAGGCAAAAAACTCTAGGGAGCTCATTCGCATCCGGGGTGCCACAGCAGAGAAGGTCATCCTCCTGCTAGCCACCTGCCTCACTTCTTTTGGCAAGGGCTCACGGAGAAGGGCCCCTGTGGATGATCTTAAGGTCCAGGCAGGTACATATGAGAGGAGGCATTCCTTCAGATAGCCATTTAGGGGTTTGAATGTTAATACCAGCACTTTGAATTGGACCCGGACCTAGACTGGAAGCCAGTGAAGCTGGAAAAGGACTGGTGTGATGTGGTCTCATTGGCCAGTCCCTGTTAGCAAATCTGATGCCCTGTTTTGTACCAGTTGAAGTTTCCATATCATTTTCAAAGACCACCCGATGTATAACACATTGCAGTAATCCAGACAAGAGGTTATCAGAGCATGGATAACTGTAGCTAGGCTATCTCTGTCCAGAAAAGGGCACAGTTGGTATATCAGCCTAAGCTGATAAAAGGTGCTCTTTGCCACTGAGTTCACCTGTGGCTCGAGTGAGAGTTCTGGATCCAAGAGCACCCCCAAACTATGAACCCGATCCTTTAGGGGGAGTGCAAGCCCCTCCAGAACAGGGTGAACATCACCCACTAACAGTACCTCTGTCTTGTCTGGACTGAGTCTGTTTGTTGGTCCTCATTCCGTCCATTACTATGCTCAAGCACTGAGTCAGAACAGCCACTGCCTCACCTGGGCTTGATGAAAAAGAAAGGTAGAGCAAGGTCTCATCTGCATATTGATGATACCTCAGCCCACATCTGCAGATAACCTCTCCCAGCGGTTTCAAGTAGATGTTGAACAGCATAGGGGATAAAATAGAGCCCTGTGGAACCCCATGGCCTAAATGCCATGGCACAGAGTAATAATCCCCCAGCACCACCTACTGGAATTGGCCATCCAAGTAGGAGTAGAACCACTGCAACACAGTGCCTCCAACTCTCAGCCCAGACAACCTATCCAGAAGGATACCATGGTCAATGGTATCAAAAGCCATTGAGAGGTCCAAGAGATTCAACAGGGCCGCAGTCCCCGTCCCTCTCCCCGCAAAGGTCATCCCACAGGGTGACCAAGGCAGTTTCTGTTCCAAAGCCAGGCCTGAAGCCCAATTGAAATGGATCTGGATAATCCATTTCATTCAAGAGTGCCTGGAGTTGTCCTGCAACCACCTGCTCAAGCACCTTGCCCAGAAAGGGGATATTAGCTACCGGCCCATAATTTGTAGACCACACTGCTGGGAGAAGGGGTGGAATCAACAGCGACAAGGCAGACAGAAGAATACACTGCCCCTAGCACCGCAGCCATGTCACACTCCTCTCTCCAATTGGCCAACTTCTTCTGTCTGTGCCTTGTCGCCGCCTATCTCATCCCAGTGTCGATCCTTACCCACTTCCCAGTACCCACAGACGTGAATCTTCATCATCATCAGAACACTTAGGTAACGCTAATTCTGCAAAAGTATAAATCGCACAAAATAAAACAGTATGAATCGTTTCACTTGTTTTACACTTTAAGCACCAGTGTTTATTATATTAATTTAAGAAAGCCATAAAGACTGGTCTCTTCTAGCAGGCCTACCCAGTTGAATTTTAAGATGCCTTTTAATAATGTGCTGCTTTTAATAATGTATTAGTTTTGTATATTTTAATAAATTATATATTTTTATGGTGTTTGCATTTGTGTTGTGCCCCACCTCAATCCAGAGGGAGATGTGGGTAACAACAACAACAATAATAATAATAATTTACATTTGTATACCACCCCATAGCAGAAGCTCTCTGGGCAGTTTACATAAGAAGAGGTTGACTGGCTCCTGCGCTAAAGAGTTTATAGTCTATGAAACACTGTATAACTTACTCAGTTTCTGCTGGTCATGGGGTAAGGAATGATATAAAGTACCCAAGCCCAGCCTGGGGCCACTAGAAATCTTTCTCAACATCTTCTGGTTTCTGAAACTTCACATTGCTCACATACTTTCAAGCATATCTTTGAATTCCACAGACCAAAACCTTGCTTTTTCAGTGGAAGCTGGGATTCTCAGGAAACTGATTTTTGCAGGGCAATGGCAGCATACACATAGCAGCTGTTGGAATTTCAGCACAATTTGGAATGTGACTACTATTTTGGCAATTTTAAATTTGGGCAATTTTAAGAAGAAACATCACCATTGAAGACAGCATTAGCAACATTTTAAAGAGTGGTATACAGGCACCATTTATGAATGGACTCAGACGTTTTGTCTGCTTTTATGGACGTTTATGTGTAATTGATGCTACTTTCCCTTTTTTCTTTTAGAATGTTGTGATATTTGAAACTGAGGCTTTTGAAGTATGTGGTTGCATATGTCCATTATTATTATTGTGGTTTTTATTTTGTTAAAAATTCACAATAAAAATTGATTTAAAAAAGAAGGAACATCATCATCTTCTTAGCTGTTGAAGGGAAACTTCAGTTAGTCCAAGATAAGTACTAGCTATATACTCTGCACAGCAAAAAGATATTTTTATCACAGGCAGTGATCTGATTTGGCAGGGCACCTATTATACAGCCAAACAGCATAATGGTTCATCGAGTGTTTCTCTGAAACTGCAGGGTAGCGTGCTTTCATATCAGACAACCGCTCTCTTGACAACAGTTCCCCCAGATCATGCACAATTGAACAAAGATGTGTGAATAAACATATAAAATATCAAAGGAAGAGCTTATCATTCAGCACTCTACAACTATAAGCTGACCATAACAACTAGGATAAGTTCTGACTTGGGAATCTTATGCTCACTGTGAAAAGAAGCAGTTCAATGTCAGTGTGAATTGTGATTAATCCTTTTTGAAAGAGATATATCAATATTATTCAGCTCAAAATGCATTTAATACAATTTTCAGCTCTCCCTAAGAAACTTAGAACTTGGTCCTGAAAGTATTATGAGGTTGAAATATAACTCAGTAATTAGTGGCACTAAAATGTCTTTTGCATAAAGCCCTTCTTTTGAATAAAATATAGGAAAGATCAGTAACAAATAGCAGATTAACAAAACGGAACTACTTGGCAAGTTAATATAGTAAATGTTAGCTAAGGAACTTGTATTTTTTAAAATCAAGCTGTAATTTTATTAATTTGTCTCCTTCTAGTGGCAGAATATGAAATAAATGGCTCAAATCGGTCTTCATCCTGTTATTTATTTATCTATTTGATTTATATTCCACTTTTCAACTTGAGTCCTCAAAGTGGCTTACAATATTTGTAAAATATACAGCAGGTAGAACAAGAACCACATGCTCAACAAACAAAACTGAATAACACAACCAGCTTCACTTGAGCAGGAGCCAGCATCTGAAGATCCTTCCCACAAAGCAGTTGATGTCAATTGACACTGTAAGGCAGTAGTCCCAATTAGAGCAGGCTCTGATGTTCCCTTTGCCCACTCTGTCTCCCTCACTACTTCTTTCTCCCCACAGAGCAGTCTGACTGGAGCCAGCCCTGATTTTCTGCTCTTTCTAATGTTAGATTCTAATTGAGATAGACCTGATCATTTCCTGTAGAGTTCAGACATGAAATGGGAGGACTGTCACCTGGGTAGTCTTCTCTCTCCTTATTGTCCCCAGATTTCTTTTCTGCTTCAATCCATCCTCAATATTAAGGTCAATTGGCTGATTTTTAAAACAGCAGGTGCTGGAACACAAACCTGCCGTCCACAAAGCCTATGTCTGTAGTTACACCATATGCGTGTGCATAAACGCATTCCCCTTTATCATGTCTGGCTCAAATTAAACTCTGGTTACTATCCACATACATCTGCAGAGCACACTTTCCCTCTTCGTCCTTCTCTATTCACCCCACTAAGGGCTTCTCTAAATGAACTATTTATAGCATGCTCGTGACTGGCCACTTATGGAAGTTTCTGGGTGGATTACATGACATTGTAAACAAACAGGTCTGTGATTCTCCCCATTCCATTTTTTTAAAAAAATCAGAGATAAGATGGAATAAACCTCTAATGGTGCAAAAATGGCAGTGTTGCATTGCATTATAAACTTGCTGAAGAAAGACTTTCTCTGCTACCAGAGGGAAGAGGGTAAAATGCCTCCCTGCAACAAAGGGAGGCAGATCTGGCTTACTCCAAGTAAGCGAGACCCTTCATTGTGCTAGATTAGAGTTGTGCTTGTGATTCTTTTTAATTTTGTCTTCTTTCTGCTTGTGATATTTTAATTTTTTTCTTCTTTGTCAGTTTGTGCTAGTAGCTCTCATATGTCTACTCAAAAGTAAACCCCATTGTTTTCAATGGGCGTACTACCAAGTAAGAGTGCTGAGGGTTGCAGACTTACAGCATACTACTCCCCACCCACCGTTTGCACACATGCCAAGGAGGGAAGGAGGCACTCCCTCCGAATATGTCTGTTGTTTAAACGAGCCCCGGGAAACAGCAAGATCTTTCCCTTTCATCGATCCCTCCTCCCGTGTAATGCAGCCCACATCAATCGCGCCAAAGAACCAACAACAGCCCCGCGTAAACAACGCGATCTCTCTGTTGAGTTCCCTCGAAAACAGTTATAGCAAACGAGTACTTTATCCACGGGACAGCTTAGAATCGTAGTTTAAGTAAATAAAAGGTGTGTGTGGGGGGGGGAGGCAATCCCTGGAGAAGGCACGCAACGAGAAAATGTGTTGTAAAGCGCACTGTTTTTGTTTATTTTTAACGAAGGACGGTATATATAAATCAATATAATAAAGACTCGTGATTTCTTAAAGACGAGCAAATTTATTTAGATATTGAAGATGCCAAAAAACTCTACTTGATCTGAAAACCACTCAGAATGATTTTCTGTTATGAAGAGGCAGCGAGCGCTACCCTTGTAAATAAATAATTACGTTTCTCCGAGCCACGGTTTCCTGGAGGTCAACAGGTAAAACCACAATTCCAGCGACACTTCCCCGTGGGGCTTGAAACGTTCTCGCAGTTTTCAGCCGGTTTAAGGTTTCCTGCACTACTTCCGCCGCGGTGCCTCTGAATGCCTCTCCTTTGACTGCTAGGGAACCAAAGCCGCTGCGCGAACGTACACCCTCCCCCGCGCCCGCCTCCAGCTCAAAACGCTGCTGCCACGGCGAGAGCTCTGCGTAAGATGGCGGCGGCGGCGGCGGCGAAGAAATCACGTGACGCCCGCTGAGGCACCGCTGGCATGGAGACCGCGCAGAGAGCCGACGAAGGGGGAGAGCTCGATGTGGAGGTGGGTGCAACAAACGGGCCCTCCGCCCGGGGTTTTCCTCGCGACGAGGCTGCCTGTATCCTCCTACAAAGGAGCTTGAATTGTGAAGCGGCCTCAGGCTGCAGGCAGGCGTCTGCCGGAGACTCTGGAATGGGCGAGCCCGGGTGTTTCGTTTTCTCCACTTTGGAGGGCTGAGACATGGAAGCCGCGCTCTGAGCTTCCGCCTAGGGAAGAATGCTTCGGGTTGCGATCCTCCGACGCGATCCTGTGTATATTTACTTGGAAGGAAGTAGGACTTCGTTCAGTGAGTCTCACTTCCTAATCAGGCTGAATTCCATCATCGCTTTTTACTTCTACAACTCATCCCTCAAACCTGTGAAATAAAATGAGAGTGCCCTTGAGCACATGCAGGGTGACTTTCTGTTATGAAATAGCCACGCTCTTTTACTTCTTATTGCAGATATACTAGGAGGAGCTCATCTCCTCCCACTGGTTCATATTCAGGATCGATATAATCGATTTAAATCCCTACTTTTTCCATAGGATACACTGAACACATAAAGCTTATACTGTTCTGTCTAAGGCCACCCCAACTGATGATGTCCTCTGGGATCTTCTTTTAGTGTTCTAACCACTGAGATCTAGCTGTTTCCCATTGACATTTGAAAAAAAAAAACCCTTGCACTGGCATTTTACTGCAGGATCTAATGTTAAATGTGCCCCTATTCTGTAAGATTCAACATTGGGCCAGCAATGATATGGTGTGATAACCACTGCTACTTCTTCCAGCACTAGATTTTACTGCTGTTTCCCTAGGATGCTTGAAACTGTGTGGTGGTGGTTAAGGAGTTGTGGATATCCACCTCAACTTCAGCTCAAAGGAAAGAGTACAACCCTGTTCAGATGACACACTAAGCCATGGTGGTTAAGCAATTTGAGCTAAACGTTAGGGACTTAGCATGTCATATGAACCATGGCTTAGCGTGTCTTGTGAACCCTTCCTAACCATGGTTTAGATGTGCTCATTAACCATTTGCTGCAGAAGGGTTAGCAGCCTAACCATGGCTTAGCAAGTTGTCTGAACAGCCCCTATCTTTGCTTTCTATCCATACTCCATTCATTGGTGGAGCAGAATATGGAGTAGCTACTATTTTTAGTTTCAGCCTATGAACACAGCAGAAAGCAATAGTTAGTTAATTCTGCACTAAAGTGGTAGTGTCAAAGCACAGCAGTAAAGTTGCTTTGCCTAGTGCCACAAATATGGCTGAAAAGATTTATCTAAAGCAGTTGCAATATAGAGGTGGAAATCTGGTGGATGTGTCCATGTGCATGGGAATATATCCCGGAACAAAGTGGTTGTGACAATAATAGTATTTTCAGGTGGGTCCCATCTCCTGAGCAGTAAGGGAGACTGACCTCTAAATACATTAATTAAAATGTGCTTTGTAAACTTCCCCCCAGGAACAATTAGTCATGGTGGAACTGTCAGGAATAATTGATTCAGACTTTCTGGAAAAATGTGAGAACAAATGCAAGATTTTGGTGAGTGATTAATACAAGCTTACATCTTTTCTTTTTTCTTTCTTTTTTTAAGAGAACAATGTTCCTGTATTCAAAGACTGTAGAGATCAGTAGAATGCTTTTGCTGACTGTGGGCTACTTGAAGTTTGTAGGAAAAATGTGTATCATTGTGCAAAACTGGTGTTTCTGTGTTGCTATGTATACATATAGTGGGAAGTTGTGGTCAGTTGTGCATTCCCACTGTATATACACATTGTCAAAATGGACATGCTTTTCACAAATGGCAGTGGTATGTGTACACCCATGCAGAAAATATGTTGTGTGCAGTGTCCTTGAACTTTAGAGACTTCGATAGGCTTAGGCTGTGCTCTGGATCAAAATTTCTTGGAAGTAAAACACATTTAACTATCTTTCTCGTAAATGTGTTCTTCATCTTCTTTTTAGGGAATAGACACAGAGAGACCCATTTTGCAAGTAGACAGATATGTCTTTGCTGGGGAATATGAAGGTAAGAAAATATGTGGATATACTACTTAATAAGCCAAGATTTAAAGAACCGTGAAACTAGTTTTGGGAGCCCTAGAGTAATAATAGTATTAGTATTTCTTAGCTGCCTTTCTACAGAAAAGCACCCAAAATTCCATGTAAGCTTCAAGCAATAGCAAAATCGATAAATAGACTTACAAACTAAAAAACCCAAACCCATCACAATAGAAACATCTAATTGTAAATATAGCTAAACATTAAAGTAATGAAAAGCAAGCAGCAGCTATGCTGAAATCCATGTTTTAGCCTTTACTACAAATTGCTTTTGAAACTGAGGGGAGTTTCAAAAGCTATTTGTAATATGGCATTGGTGTCAACTGATCAAAGAGGGGGAAAAGAAACAGTCTCATGAGGCTAGAGACCGTAAGCAACTCTTTGGAATTAGCTGCCTATGCTGATATGCTGATCTCCTACTCCTTTTATTTAATACAGTAGATGTGGCTCTTTGGAGTATTCTTCTAAAAAGAAGTCTGTATTTTTCCTTAGCAAAATGTTCATTTTATCCCTAGATACTCTTGGTTCCTGCATTGTGTTTGAAGAAAACAAAGATCATGGTAGGTGGTATTTTATATCTTAGCTTTTCAGAAGCTCAAAGAAGGTTAGACAAAGCATTATGAAGTTACCACTAAAGATCAATCCCTATTTCTTCCCCTTTGTAGTAGATGCGGAAGGCAACCAAAAATTACAGCTAAAATATAAATGCCACACTATGAAGAAGCTGAACATGACATGGACTCTCCTGACTGAGAAAAAAGAAGGAGAAGAGAACACAGGTGGGTTCTAAAATTCTTGGAAAATCACCCTCTGTTAGCTCAACTCTGTACATGTTTTGACAAAAAAAAAAAGTCCTACACCTCCCAGCATGCGTGGCTGAGACTTGCTGGGAGTTGTAGGACATTTTTTCCTGTCTAAACATGCATAGGACTTGTCCTGAATTTGTTTTCTCTACTTCCCTATTCTAGAAATCCCATTGGGTTTGCTTACTAAATTCATACACGCTGTATATTGTGTCCCCACTCTCCCCAGTCCAGCTCTTATGCTCACAGAACACTCCACTTTTCTTTGCCTTCCCTGGCTCATAAACATACCTTCTGTTTGCATTGCTTCTTCCTCAGCTTGACGTAAATGAATCCACAGGGCATTATGATTCTGTTCCTGTCTTTCAGCAATCCAAGTGGGATCCTAACCCACACTTCATAATGTCCTGAGCTTAATAATAATAATAATTAATAATTTCTTATTTGCCTCTCCCTTTTGACCAAGGCGGGGAACAACATTAGTACAACACTATAATATGAATCAAATACATAAAATTAATTAAAAGAGCATATAAAATCAACACAATATTAAAATAACAATCAGGACATCTTAGTATTATTAGGTTTAAAATTCATCTGGGTAGGCCTGCTGGAAGAGAGTAGTCTTTATGGCTGTCTTAAACTCGGAGAGAGTGTTAAGTTGACAAATCTCCTCTGGCAGGCCATTCCACAGTCTGGGAGTGACAGGAAAAAAAGTCATCTGGGTAACAATTGTCAGCCTAGTTTTGGCTGACTGAAGAAAGTTCTCCCCAGAGGACCTGAGTGTGCAGGGCGGATTGTACGGGAGAAGTCAATCCCACAGGTAACCTGGACCCAAACCATGTAGGGCTTTAAAGGTAACAACCAGCGCTTTGTACTTCACCCAGAAACTAATTCACAGCCGGTGGAGTGATTTTTAAGTTGGTGTAATATGGTCACCCCTAGATGTACCAGTGACCAATCTGGCTGCCATATTTTGAACTATTTGAAGTTTCTGAACTAGGTACAATGGTAGCTTCATGTACAATGCATTGCAGAAGTTGAGCCTCAAGGTTACTAGCACGTGCACTACTGCCTTTTGGTCTTCCAACTCTAGAAAAGGGCGCAGCTGACATAACAGCCTGTTATGTATAGGCCTATTATCAAAAAGATGTGCAAAATCCTTACCCTCAAGTGGTGTCTTCAGAACGCTCCCACCGCCCCATATCCCGTTTGAGAAACGGTGGCATTAGTCTGTGTTCTTTTGCATGTAGAGAGAAGAATGAAATCATAGAGCTGGAAAGGGAGGACAACAGGGCCATCTACCCCAACCATCTGTTCCCAAGGCAAGATGTTTCACAAAGTAAACCACGCATGGACCCCACAGCCTAAGCTCTCTGGGCAGTTTACAACTAAAACCATAAAATCCAGATCAAAACTTTAAAATCACGTAAAACCAGAATATATTACAGTCCAGGGAAGTCTTGTTTTAAAAGATATGTTTTTAGGAGGCATTTAAAAGTTAATACATTTTCAGCCTCCCGAACCATACAAGGGAGGGTTTTCCAGAGGGTGGGTGCCGCTACAGAGAAGGCCCACCGTTGAGGTTCTTCGTGACAGCATTCTGTTCGACTTGGAATGATGAGCAGGACCTCCTCTGATGATCATAAATGTCATCTGGGCATGCATAAGGGAAGCCGGTCTGCTAGGTATCCTGGTCCCAAGTTGTTTAGGGCTTTGTAAGATAATAGCATGACCTTGTACATGGCTCAGTAGCTAACAGGCAGCCAGTGCAGTTCTTTTAACACTGGTTTTATGTGGGCAGAGCTAGGTGTCCTGGTGAGCACCCTAGCTACTGCGTTCTGCACAAGCTGCAGCTTCCGAACCACATACATGGGTAGCCCCACATAGAGCACATTACAGTAGTCTAATCATGAGGTTACCAGTGCATGAATGACCGTGGCTAGGCTATCCCTGTCCAGGAATGGGTGTAGCTGGCGTACCAACCGAAGTTGATAATAGGTGCTCTGGGCCACCGAGGCCACCTGGGTCTCCAGTGACAAAGATGGATCCAGGAGCATCCCCAAACTATGGACCTGCTCCTTTAGAGGGAGTGCAACCCCATCCAGAACAGGCAAACACCTCAATTCCTGGACCTGGGAACCACCAACCCACAAGGTCTCTGTGTTATCAGGATTCAGCCTCAGTTTATTGGCCCTCATCCAAGACATAACTGTATCCAGGCACCAGTTCAGAATGTGCACGGCCTCTCCCAATTCAGATGTTACTGAGAAATAGAGCTGGGTGTCATCAGCGTACTGGTGACACTTTGCCCCAAATCTCATGATGACTGTTCCCAATGGCTTCATATAGATGTTGAATAGCATTGGGGACAGGATGGTGCCCTGTGGCACACCACAGTTCATCTGCCATGCAGCTGAAGTACAGTCACCCAATGCTATTCTCTGGAGCTGACCCTGCAAGTAGGAGTCGAACCACTGTAGAACAGTGCCTCCAACTCCCAACTCACAAAGGCGGTCCAGGAGAATACCGTGGTCAACGGTATCAAAAGCCGCTGAGAGATCAAGAAGAAATAACAGGGTCGCACTCCTCCTGTCTCTCTCTTGAAGAAGGTCATCAGGGCGACCAAGGCCAGTTGTGCCATAAGCAGAGATAAGAGCAAAAATGTCAATCACTTGAGGTGTCTGTCTTTATATTTTGGGCTGAAACAAAAATTGCCATTTGGAATTTTTTCATACAGAAATCATTTCCATATGGAAATCATGTGGGCACATCTCCCCAAATAATCAGGAGGTGAATTAATATAGCTGAGTTTATGGATACTTAGTTCCCCAAATTTGGCCGTGGAGTTGATCTCTATCTTTGGTCATAACCCCTCAGTGTTACAGGTATAAAGTACACATTTCTTTTAATGCAGTGTTAGCTCAATGTCTATCAATTTGTTATTTTGCTACTGCTTTGTGGTTAACCCATGAAGTTTGCTATTGATTATTATTTATGGTGTATCATTGATATACATAGTGATTTGTTTGTTTTATTAAATTTATATCCTGCATTTCCACTTATGTTACAAGTGGGACACAAGTGTCTCAAAGAATTCACAATCTAAATTTTGACACTGGGGAAGCCATCAAAGGCGGGGGGACAGAAGGAAAGCAAGAGGTAGCAAGAGATGCATATGAATATTTAATAAAAATGAGTTCTAAAATTCTGAATTTTCTCTCTCTCACCCTCTGTTTTTCTTTGACAGGTGGTGGTGTAGAGTGGCTAGAGCTTAAGGACAAAGATTTCTCATACAGCAGACCAAACATGATTTGCAACTTTTTATATGAGAAAGAAGAGGAGACAGGTGAGTCCCAGGACAAACTGGCTGAAGAGTCTGATGGAGAAGCCAGTGACAAAGGAACTATTGACCAGGACTTTGAACCTGAGATGCAGCCTAATGTTGAAATGGGTAACTCTGTCCTTCTGGACGCCACGGACTCCCAGGCGATGGATTCTTCTTCAGTGAACAGTCAGGATATTGTCATAGAGGATTCTTCACATTGATATCAAGTCTGTAGCTCAAAGATGATGATTAATAGATTTAACTAATATAGTATACTGATGTTTTAGAGGACTGTATGACAGCCCTCCTCAATGTCATATGTTCCCGATGTGTTCGATAAAATTCCCATCATCCCCAGCTAGCAGAGCCCAGAAGGGAACTGTTATTCAATGGAAAAAGGAATTTATCTGAGTAAGTGCAAGCCCTTAGACCTGTCACCAAGGCTCTCTGGATTGTGGCCCTTGTTTAGAACCAATCTTACTACCTTAGAATTGGAAAGGACAGAAGGCAATACCTGAGGAAGAAGTAGTGTCCATAACCCATTCCTTATTTTTCCTCACGTATACAAGTATTTTTTTATTTTTGTACAGTTTTACTTTTACAACTCCTGTTTAAAATAAATGTTTACTGTTTTCAAGAATGATGCCCAATCAAAATCTTACCTGTTTTTACCTATATGGGCAAAGATGTTGAACACCCAGACTGGGTTCACACAACTTGCTAACCCATGATGGTTTATTTTCCAGAACAATCCATGATAGGTTAACGTGTTGTCTGTGGGATGTTCCCCCCGAAACAGTGGGTTAGTTCTCCTAAATAAGCCACCCTGAGAACCCACAGTCTTCAGTAAGAGTTATTTAACCTATGATGGGTTAGCATGTTGGCTGTCGCATAGCGTGGGTTATGGACATTGCCTACAGAGCTGCTTGGCGAAATCTGATTCAAGCTTGGCATACTCAAAGCCCTACTTAAAAGCTCTCAGGGTCTCAAGTTTCATCTGTTTATCTTTAAAAATAAGGGAGCTGTGGGCATGGAGGGGGTAGGGTTGGAGCAGCAAAAGTACCATATGTTCACCAGCACCGCCCCTTGGTTTGAAAGGCGTGGAGGAGAACCACCCCACCCTCCCCTTTCATCGGCAAGCTCTCCCTTACAGCACATGCCCCCAACAAAGGAAAAAGCAAGAGGACAGCACTACACGGAGGCTTCAGGGTGGATTAAATTCACTTGGGGAAAATAATCCACGCTTTCCCCATTCTAGGAAAAGACAGAAAAGGCTGGGGAAGAGGCATGTGAGTACCATGCTGCAAAACTGCACACCAGGCACGGCGAGAGTGCATTAAATCACTGGTGTGATGGAGCCCTACTCTGATTCAGCATGCCAGTCTCTGATGTGACTCAGCAGCAATTGAAAACAATAGAACAATTTGTTATAGTAATGTATGATCGTACTAGCATCAAAGAAGACGTAAACAGGAAAGAACTATTTGCAAAAAAAGGAAGACACATGGAATGGATCCCACCAACTTCAAGTGCTCTGTTAGAGCATGTAAAATGTGCCATCTTTGAAGCAGGTCATGTGTTGGGGGAACCTCTTTACAGCCAATACCATCATACCCTGATCCTAGCAACTGGGGATGGGAGAAAGACGCTGAATCTGGCCTCCTGCTTCAAAATCCTGCCTCGAGTTGGTTTCTTGTGGCTGTAAAACAAAATGTGACACTAAGAACAGATGCAAATGCAGTACTGCTGGACTACCTTGTACTGTGATGTGTCAGTGTGATGGAGAATGTAGTCGAGACTAAAAAAAACCCACTAAAACCAAAAGTTTTAAGCTCTGTAATTTTAAAAAACAAAAAATGGTTAAATGTAATTTTTTATGTGTGTTACAAGTTAATTTAATACATTTGCTATTCAGTTAACAGATTTTTATAATTATCTGAAACCCAGATCCAGAAAGAATAAATGAGCCTCCTATGGAAATTTGGCATTATTTCTATTAACTCTCTTCCCAACTGCCCCAAATTGATGCCTCAGTAGGTATTCTTGTTGAAAAATGTGTAAAGTGTAACCTCTGAAAGTTTCAGGCTTGCAACACAACGTGCAAGATTGGTGAGATAGTGCATGTCGTTGACTTCTCAGACAAATGGGTAGGAATAAAACCTTTATATCTCGACGAGGGTTGCTCCTATGAAAGGGTTGTTAATGACTTTTTTGTAGCAAATTTTATGCTCCTTCATTTTGTATTGAGACATCTTTTCTGTGAGATTACAAATAATAGAGTTATTTTACGAAAACTGGATTTTGGTCGCCATTTTCCAAGATGGCGGCCATTATGATGATTTCCCAAGATGCCCCTATATCTCATTTTAATCTACATGGTCATAAATACCACCATACCAGATTTCACACTTGTATCACAATGTGCACGATTTGGCCAGAAATTGTCGTTAAGCTGCTGTTCTAACTGAGCAAAGCTGTACTTGAAGAGTTCTCCCACATGTGAGAACGAACACTGGATCAAATCCATTATAGGGTTTTTTAATGCATAGATCATTTTAGTAGCTGGTATGTTAGCTATTGGTAGAAACGGCTACTCTTCCTTCTTTGGGAAAGATGTAGCAGCTTATCAAACATGAAATCCATATATTTTCAGTTAGCTGGTACAACTCGCAAGCATAAATGTATCTTTTCCTTCAGTGAGAAGAGTTCTTCTGAAAGTGTTTTCATTACAAAAGATTGTGTAGATAAAGGGTGGGCAACTTCCGATCAGTTATGGCCAGCATAGCCAATGGTGAGGGATCATGGGTTAAAACACAAAAAGGATTGTGAAGAGCTCCAAAGGGATCTCTCCAAGCTGGGTGAGTGGGCATCCAAATGAAAGAAGCGGTTCAATGTACGCAAGTGTAATGCACTTTGGAGCAAAAAAAAACCAACTTCAAATATATCCCGATGGAATCTGAGCTGGTGGTGACTGAAAGAGATCTTGGGGTTAATAATAATAAATTTATTTCTTACCCGCCTCTCCATTCTGAGAGGTGGGTAAATAAACAATAAACAATAAAATACATAAAACTGAATTAAAACATAATATACATTGTTAAAAACATGGTGGACAGCTTGATGAAAATGTCAACCCAGTGTGCAGCAGCTGTAAAGAAGGCAAACTCCATGTTAGGCATTATAAGAAAAGGAATTGAGAATAAAACTGCCAGTATCATAGTGCCTTTATAGTTAAATTATGGAATTCACAAGATGTAGTGATGGCCACCAATTTGGATGGCTTTAAAAGGGGGTTGGATAAATTCCTGGAGGAGAACGCTATCAATGGCTACTAACCCTGATGGTTCTGTGCTACCTCCAGTGTCTGAGGCAGTAAGTCTGTGTGCACCAGTTGCTGGGGAACATGGGTGGGAGGGTGCTGTTGCACCATGTCCTGCTTTGTTGGTCCCTGGTCAATAGTAGGTTGGCCACTGTGCAAACAGAGTGCTGGGCTAGATGGACCCACGGTCTGATCCAGCATGGTATTTCTTATGTGAGTTGAAGGCCAAAATATTTGGAGAGCCTGGTGTAGATGAAAAACAGAGCAATTCATTTTATACATTTATTTTATTTATTTAAGGATTTTTATGCCGCCATTCAGCCAAAAAAGGCTTTCATGGCGGCTTACCAAAAGTATTTCTTGACAGTCCCTGCCCACAGGCTTACAATCTAAAAGACATGACACAAAGGGAAAGGGGATTGGGAGGGAGGAGGAGGGGGAAAAGGAAAGCAAATTCAGGCACTACAATCTTAGTTGTTAAGTTCAGCAGTTACAGTTGACAGAAGGAGGGTGGGGGCTCTCAGCTGGAGCTGGACCCAGGCACGGTGGAGAGGTGCCTGGCTGCTGCTTCCTCCCTCACTGGTGGCCTCTGCAGTGACAGTTGGTAGCAGGAGGGAGGGGGCTCTGAGCTGGAGCTGGACCCAGGCACGGTGGAGAGGTGCCTGGCTGCTGCTTCCTCCCTCACTGGTGGCCTCTGCAGTGACAGTTGGTAGCAGGAGGGAGGGGGCTCTCAGCTGGAGCTGGACCCAGGCACGGTGGAGAGGTGCCTGGCTGCTGCTTCCTCCCTCACTGGTGGCCTCTGCAGTGACAGTTGGTAGCAGGAGGGAGGGGGCTCTGAGCTGGAGCTGGACCCAGGCACGGTGGAGAGGTGCCTGGCTGCTGCTTCCTCCCTCACTGGTGGCCTCTGCAGTGACAGTTGGTAGCAGGAGGGAGGGGGCTCTCAGCTGGAGCTGGACCCAGGCACGGTGGAGAGGTGCCTGGCTGCTGCTTCCTCCCTCACTGGTGGCCTCTGCAGTGGCTTCTCATCACTATCTGTTTTAATTTTTCAGCTATTGTATATATAATTTTTGCGGCATCAACTGCTGTGAAAGTATTTAACAAGCAAAATCTTCTGTTTTGGGTGAGGGAGGTATTATCTCCCCATTTCCAGTGTATAACACTTGCCTTTGTCAAGCAGTTTCCCCTGACTCTATTTATTGCATTTTTATACCTCTTAATAGCCGAAGCTCTCTGGGTGGTTCACAAAAATTAAAACCAAGAAGACTATTCAAAGTATAAAACAAACAACAGTATAAAAACTAGATAAGCATTTCTTTCTTTCTTTCTGAAAACAAACAAGCACAGTAAAATGCCTTTGTTTTATTTGTTGTTTGGTCTAGTGTATACTACATACCTTGCTTACCTAAAGACAAATAGAGAACTAATATTGTGTTTTGCTCCTGTGGGTTCGACATTGTTCTAGCTTTCTAATTAAAATTAAGAGGTATGCTCTGTTCCAGCATAGCATTCTCCTTCCTTCTTCTCCTCTGAGAAATTGTTATTACTTGAGCGTATTGAGCAGTGCTTTCACACTGGGTTGTTAATATCTTATAAGGCTAGTTTATAATGGCTCAAATATTTCTATTCCCACTTTAAAATATTTTAAGCAGATTATTGTACAGTTTACTGTATTTCATAAAAATATTATTTATTTCTCTACTGTCCAATAGCCGAAGCTCTCTGGGCAGTTCACAGTAATTAAGAAGTTAAATAAATTAAGAAATTAAGCAAGAAAAGTATTAGAATGGAGCTGTTTGTATGTAATTCACCCATGATTTGCTGTGGTGTGTGCTGGGCACATTCTGCAAACTTTTTGAATATTCAACCTCCAATTGGGCTGGTTGGGGTTTGCTACATGATGTGCTACCATTGTACCTAGTTCATAAACTTCAATTAGTTCAAAATATGGCAGCCAGGTTGGTCACAGATACATCTAGGGGTGCACATATTACCCCAACATTAAAATCATTCCACTGGCTGCCAATTAGTTTCTGGCCAAAGTACAAAGTGTTAGTCATTATCTTTAAAGCCTTACATGGTTTGGGTCCAGATTAACTGTGGGATCGCCTTCTCCTGTACAATCCGCCCCGCACACTCAGGTCCTCTGGGGAGAACTTACTTCAGTCATCAAAACTGGGTTGACAACTGTTACCCAGAGGACCTTTTCTTCTGTCGCCCCCAGACTGGAATAGCTTGCCGGAGGTGATTTGTCAATTTAACTCTCTCTCTGAGTTTAAGACAGCTATAAAGACTAGCCTCTTCCAGCAGGCCTACCCAATGAATTAAGAACACGGCATTAAATAAATAAATAAAAAAGTCAGCATACTGGAATATATTAAAAGTAACCCTGGTCTCAAAAGGTACTGCAAGCTGAAAGGTCTGGAGAATATCAGAGGAAATAATGCCTCTGTAATCTTGGGGCAACCAGAGTTACCTCCCTGTATGCCACACACAACCCAGACCTTTAAAAACAAAACACCATTTGACACAATCATCCTGGCATATGCACATGTGTGGTGTTCTCTTGTATGTTTTAAAATGTCAAGGATTAAATCCCTACTGAGCAACTGCTAGATTTTCCCCTTCTAGGATGGAGTTGAATGTCAGGGTCATCATTACATCTACCTAGGCTAGTAGATGCCAATCCCCATGAAGAGTGTTTACTGTATGTGTGGATGAAGCTATTATAGGTCCCTGGTCAGAACAATAAATATTTGGAATAAAATTATATTTATCCTATGGCAGCCTTCCCTAACCTGGTGCACTCCAGATATTTTGGATTACAACTCCCAGAATTCTTGACCTTTCAACCAGGAGTGCATCAGGTTGGGGAAGACTGTCAAGGGAAACATGAAACAAGCTTCTGCTACCCTTTGTCTAGAGGGCTGGCATCGTGTCCAGGCAAAAGTGCAAGGCATTTTTGATGGCCCTTAACTAGGGTGACCATATGAAAAGGAGGACAGGGCTCCTGTATCTTTAACAGTTGTATTGAAAAAATGAATTTCAGCAGGTGTCATTTGTATGTATGCAGCACCTTGTGAAATTCCCTTTTCCTCACAACAGTTAAAGCTGCAGGAGCCCTGCCTTCTTTTATATCTGGTCATGCTAGGTAGGGCTCCTGCAAGTTTTACTGGCGAGGAAGAGGGAATTTCACCAGGTAATGCATGCATACAAATGACACCTGCTGAAATTCCCTTTTCAATACAACTGTTATAGATACATACAGGAGCTCTGTCTCTTCTTTCCATTTGGTCACCTGACATTAACATCAGAGTGTCACCTAAACAAGCACTTTGCAAGACACCTGATCTAGACTGCGTGCTCCAGAAAGAACACTTTTGAGTGTCCTAAAATACTAGCTAAATGATATCCCTCTATTTTTTATTTATTAAGTTTATTACCTGCTTTTCATTATAAAATAATCCCAAAACAAAGGTACAACCAATAAAACATTTAAAAAAATCGTACAACATTGATAAAAAATAATAATCAAATGGGAGAACAGTAACATGTAATAAATAAATAATGTAATAAATAAATAAATAAATAAATAATAACACAGATAAATAACAATTTACACGATGCAGCAAAAAGTTTCAAAAATACCAAAATCTTGAGTTGGTGCTGAACGTTTTGTAAGACTCACTGCCCACGGTATTTTAATCACTCCGGCCCTGGTTTTTCTCTTATTTTCTAACATGGCCCTCAAATTCTCTTTACTGTGCAATCCGATACTTGACTACTCAGAAGTAAATCCCGACGCAACCTCTTCCATGTGTGTTGTAGGATTGCAGGAGTGGATTCTTCGCCTCATCTCTTCCCTCTTGTGGCCATGGAACAGCAGTTCATGGCAACCCGTGGGCCCGGTGTGGGCATCGAAACCATGTTCAAGTGGGGAGGGGGATCCACCTCGATGTTTTAACCCTAGCCCGAGGGGGTTGATACCCCAACGCAATCGCTCCAGCAATAAATGAGCTTTTTGCCACTCCAGTGTCAACTATACTGCCACGACGCCATTCTGAACGCAGGGATATGAAAATAGAGAGAACCAACAAATTATCTGGATTGGTCATTTTCTAATTCACGTTAACAAGCCATTTTTAACTATTCCCCGGGGAGGAAGTGAGAGCTGTCCATAGTAATTAATAGAGAAATCCAAAAAAATTAACGTAGCTGTGATTGACGTTTTCCATCCCTAAACAGTTCCATGTGATTTTGAGTTAGATCCGGATTTAGTCATAGAGTAGACCCATTGAAATCAATGGGACATTAACTTTACCATTAATTTCAACAGGTATACTCTGAATATGACAAAATCTGGATCCAACCCAATATTTGTTTTTAGCCCCGGTCCCCGTCCCCATTTTAAAAATAGCTTTACATTTATTTTTTAATGCAGATGCGATCCATTATCCCCATATTGGCGACTGGAGGAGGCTGTGGTTGGGATACAGTTGGTTTACCACAATTGGTAGTGTAATTTAGTCTGAAGATTGCAGGTTAGGGCTTCATGTTGAGAGACTATGGTAGTTTACTATGGTATGGTTTTTTAATATAAAGGGGTCGTTCCGGCTTTCACACCGTCCCTAGTTTACAACAACCCGGCGATGTGCCTTGAATGCCACGTTTCTTGGTAGAGAGGCGGGTTACAAATAAAATAAATGTAGCCCAATGGCATTCTGACCCTGTTGCAGGTTGGGGAAGGGGGTGGTGGTTTGAGCGAAGACAGTAGCTAACAGCAATCCTGCGGCGTGTTCGAATGTTCTTCTCCCCAAGTTGCAGGTTGAGCTGAGAAAGTTCCCTGCAATCTAGTCCATTCTTATTATGACCCTATGGTAGGTTTGGAGCTGTGCCAAGAGTAGTTTGCAGCTGGCTTGGAGCTCTAGCCGAAAATCACCCGTACAAAACGTATGTAATTCAATTCTTCTCAAAGCACCCAGATCAAATCCAGCGCTCAATGCACGTAGAAGCCCTGTTCAGGGTGGGTAGAATGGTCTACCCAGCCATTGAAACCAGAAATTCAAAGTATGTGTCTCTGTATTTAAATATATCTGTGCCTCTGCGTCCATACAGAACGATGGCTGACGTCGACTTGACTTAGATAGCGGAGGATTTGACTGAGTATTTCCTACCTCTATAACATATACCTCTTTTCTTACAGAGATAAAAATCAAAACATTATACACAGCCTGAGCTTCCGGTTTCCTTTCGGACGGCCCCATATTAGGGACAGGAGAATAACTCAAACTGAACGAACGTTGTAATCCTTTCCCCCCTCCCCCAATCTCTACAATGTCCTTTCATATTTTTGCACATTGTCTCAAATTAGAATCTCACGGGTCAATATAGTTGCACTGAGATTGTAATAAAGAGACGGAAATATGTGTACTTTTGTTTCTCATTCAGTTCGGAAAGCTCTTCACTTTTTCTATCTCTACACTCAAGTGTCAAACGGCGACGGAAATGACGGCACGACCCAGAGCTAAATTGTTCTCCTTCCGGCGCACACTTTTGATTGTCCCCACGTGGATCGGACGCTGCCGGGTATTCCGCTGAGATGGAGGCGCTAGACCGAGTAGTGTAAGTACGATATTTGGAGAGCGTTATAGGGCTTCTGTCTGCGTTTAAGCAACTATAAAACCCTTCCCTTTCGGGTTGTTACGGTATTTCTCTTGGGGCACAAAACAAGTATTGCGGTGCCTTAAGTTAAGTTAACTTAAGTTAACTTAACATCCAATGTTAAGTTAACATTGGATACAACCTTATCCAATGCGGATAAGGTTGCCCTATTATATTATTATTATTATTATTATTATTATTATTATTATTATTATTATTATTATTATTATTTCATTTCTAGGCTTCCCAATACCTTACGTTCTCTTGGTGGTTCTCAACCATTCACGAAAAAGCCCAGCCACAAAATTATACATTATACAACGTTACATAATACAACATTATAGTAAAGCATAGTCTTTAAAAAAGTACAAAATTTAAGGCAATTTTATCTGTATAAGACCCACTGAGTTCAGTGGGGTTTACTCCCAAGAAAATCTGCGTAGGGATGTGGCTTATTGTGGCATACACTTTCATAGGCTAACTTGAGCATCATTAGATATATGGGGTATTATCCTCATTTGGTAGGTACTGTCTGTGGCTATACACAGTCACCTTCTCCAATCTAACAGCCTCTAGATGTGTTGGACTACAAATCCTATCATCCCTAGCCAGCATGGGTATTGGATATAGTTCAACACATCTGGAGGGCATTAGGTTGGGGAAGGCTGCTCTACATTCGGAACACACCGCGCACACAGGTATAAAAAAATTAGTAGGTCTTTACTGCTAAATAACATGACTATGTTTTGACTGCAGCTTTTACTTTTGTTATGACAAAATCAATTTGTATCTGAAAAAGCCACATAAGAAACTGTTTTCTAGGTTAAGAAGAGCCCAATTAACTGGCAGCATGCTGTGAAGTTGCAAGACCTGTTAAGGAGTGTTTCTTAATAATAAGGCTTTGTGTAAAAGTTTAGAGTGCAGAAACAGTACATTGCCACTGTGACACTGCAACCCAGTTCAAATTTCAGACAAGACTCGAATCTACTGGATTCGACTCACAAAGTGTTATTACTCAGTTGGCAGATAACCAATTTGTGTGCGTACACACACACACACACGCACACACACAGGTATAAAGACTGGAGGAGTGGGAGCTCTGTAAACAGTTTATTAATAGACCATGAAATGCAATAATAACAATGTGACGATTCAATATAAATGTGTGTGTCCCGTCCCACCCACATGCTAGTTAAAAAGACACTGCTTGTTTATTTATTTATTTATTTTATTACATTTATATACCGCCCCACAGCCGAAGCTCTCTGGGCGGTTTACAACAATTAAAAATAGTAAACATTAAAAGTATACAAAATTTAAAAACCATCAAAAACATAAAAAACAGTATAAAAACAACAGTATCCATTTAAAAATTACAATTCTGGGGTCCATTAAAAACAAACTTAACGTTGTTAAATGCTGTTAAAATGCCTGGGAGAAGAGAAAAGTCTTGACCTGGCGCTGAAAAGATAACAATGTTGGCGCCAGGCGAGCCTCATCGGGAAGCTCATTCCACAGTCGGGGGGCAACCACTGAGAAGGCCCTCTCCCTTGTTGCCATCCTCCAAGCTTCCCTCGGAGTAGGCACTCGGAGGAGGACCTTAGATGTTGAGCGCAGTGTACGGGTAGGTTCATGTCGGGAGAGGCGTTCCATCAGGTATTGTGGTCCCAAGCCATGTAGGGCTTTATAGGTTAAAACCAGCACCTTGAATTGGGCTTGGAAAACATATAGGCAGCCTATGCAAGTGGGCCAGAATCTGTCTTATATGCTCAAACCTCCCTGTTCCAGCTATCAATCTGGACGCCGCATTTTTCTATCCATCCAGCCCTAAGGAGTTTTGGATGATTTCAGGTTTGGCCCATGCTTAATCCTTCTATATTCCAAACACTGCCAGTATACTTATTCCTGGAAGGTTTAGTAATAAAGTTGAAATGAGAAATTGTTTGGTGTTGCTGTCAAAGTAGAGGACCTTCAGCCTGGTTTTAGTTATGACGTGAATGTGTTGAGTGGTGGTGGGTGATGAGGGGAGATCTACGATCAGCCCTCCTCCTCTTTTGTGCTTTGTAGCTCTGACTGTGGGCATGGAAAAGGAGATCCACAGCTTCCTATAGTGCCTCAGATGCTGTCTAAGGGCCATAGGATTGCTCTCTTAGTTGTAAAGTTTGATGTTTCAGTAAACAAGGATGCAGACTGAGTGTAGAGGCAGTGGATTGTCATTGATACTGATATTAATCTAGCTCAAATTTCAGATGAGTAGTAATGTCAATCTGTTCCAAGACAAAGGCTGTGACAGAATAATTGACTTTGTTGTGATGTAACTCTGTGTGCAAGGACACATGTTGATTTTTTTTGTAGAAAAGTCTGTCTAAATTGAGTAATCTGTAATATTACATTCCTAGTCAGAAGTACTAAAAAGGCCTGTGGCACCTTAAAGATGAATTGATATGTGTAGGCAACTGCTGCTCAATAGATCATGCTGCAACAAATCAGGATACTGCTCTCTCTCTCTCTCTCTCTCTCTCTTTTCCAGTACAAATATGGAGCATTTCTGGTGGGGGGAGAAAAATAGTGCAGTTGGGAAGGAAACATTCCTTGACTCATACTGTAACTTAATTGCAAGGTACCAGGCACTTAATTGGCTTCTGCTTGAACAGGAAAGTAGTTTCTTATGTGGCTTTTCAACTGCAAAATTATTTTGGGGGAGGGTTCACATGAGGCGCTAACATTTTGCCCGAGGGCTGCATCCAGGTTCAGATATGGTACTAGGGCACACCCAATGTGCATGTGCACACACAGTTTCCCTGATATACTCATTTGCATGCACTCCTGCATGTGCACACAAACATGCATGTACATGCTCTTTCCCTGCATATATTTTATTTTATTTTATTCCATCTATTTTTCTCTTACATTTATTTTATTCCATGTTTATTTAATTTATCCCATCCCATCCTTTTTATAAATATCATTGCATTTCACACCTCTCTGTTGTTACTTTTTCTGAGAAAACAGCTGCACTTCACTCTGCCTCTTAATAGAATTGTGTTTGGTACTGAACTGGACAGAGGGCATCTCAAAGAGAATGTGTTTTATTTATTTATTTATTTATTACATTTATATACCGCCCCATAGCCGAAGCTCTCCGGGCAGTTTACAAAAGTTAAAAACAGTAAACATTTAAAAAGTATACAAAATTTAAAACCATCAAAAACATAAGAGTGTTATCACGGTTGTGTGCACATTTGCTTGGAAGTAAGGTCTATGGAACACAGTGAAGCTTCCTTCTGGGTAAATATACATAGGCTGGAGATACACATGATCACTTAGGCATTCGTTAATGATACAGGTTTTGATATTGACTGATTTTATAGTTAGTAGGGGAAATTTTGTTCTTTTAAAAAGGGGGTGGGGGCCACGCTAGCTGGGCTCTAACAATATTTGAAGGCCTCAAAGAGCTTTAAAAGCACTAAATAGTTAGTTGTAGTATTTTAGTTGTAGGATAGAATTTCATCAGCTAAATATCAAATGTATTTTGCTACAAAATGGTGTCTTTACAGATATGTTCAAATACTTTGTGAAAGCTAACTTTGTGTTTTAAAAATTCTTGTGGCAGAAAGCCCAAAACTAAGAGGGCCAAAAGGTTTCTTGAGAAAAGAGAGCCAAAGCTCACAGAAAATACCAAGAATGCTATGCTTATAAAAGGTGGAAATGCAAGTTCAACGGTAACTGAAGTGCTCAAAGACATTGTAAGTATGTCTGGAAATACATGTAGAAGTGGAATTACATTCTCTTGCAGCATGTGGAAATATGATGTAGGAATACATACTGGGAATAATCTCTCATGGGTGATGCATTCTCAGCACTGGGTCACTAGTAGATTGTGTTCCATGTTTTGGCCCACACTTCAGTTGTAGGGAAATGAATAGGATACACTTGCTCTCCATCAGTTACATGTTCATGTTATGAAACTTTCTTGTTAGCTGCGTGCCCCCATCTATAACACACATAATCATTAATAGTATTTTTAAAGGATTTCCTGAGATGTTCTCTTTCCAAGTGACGTCATTCCTGCTTCTCTCCATATAGTTGTCCTTGATATATCTGTCTGAACTTTATTTATTTGGATTTACATCCTGACCTATCCTGAGAGCTTAGGGTGACTTACAGCAGTATTTAACCATAATCCTTAAGGGTGCAATTCTATGCATGTTTAGACAGAAAAAAGTTCTACAACTCCCAGCATGCCCTAGCTCCCATGCTGGCTGAGGCATGTTGTGAGTTGTAGGACTTTTTTCTGTCTAAACATGCATAGGGTTGAATAAATTTATTACGGTCATTGACCAGAACCAATAACAACATTAATAACAAACAGACAATCACAAACACATACATCCAGCAGTTGCTGAGAAATTGTATCACACAATCAGAGGCTGCAATCGACGGTTAAAAGATTACGGCAAGTTATAGCAATTGCACAGAATTTGGCCACTTTATTCATAATATGTAGTGTCTTATCAGAGAGAAGCATGCATGTCTAAACATGCATATCTAAACATGCTTAGGGTTGCAGCCTAAAAGTGTGATAATAAAACCTAGCCATATAATTAGACCTAGGAGGAAAAGAATTGGAGGGGAGAGTAAATCACAATTTTAAAATATCGAGGAAAAGCCACTCCACATGGGGGAAAGAGTTCATTCATCACACATATGGGCTCTGAGCCTGTGCAGGCCTCTATTCAGGAAACATCTATAGCTGTGGGGGTTTTTTTTGGCAGGAAAGCATTACCATATTTCTTCGATTCTAAGACACCATCGATTATAAGACTCACACTAATTTCAGTACCACCAACAGAAAAAAAGCTTTGATTCTAAGAAATAATAAACGCACCCGTGAGTCTAAGACGCACCCCGTTTTTAGAGATGTTTATATGGGGAAAAAAGTGTGTCTTAGAATCGAAGAACTATGGTAGTTCTTCAAGGTTGTGTCTAATTGGTGATCGTCTGCTGATGGAAGGTTCTTTGATCCACTGGAGGATTCCGTCTGAAGAATGGGGAGGAGGCCATTTTTGCCGATTCTACCTGCCGCCCACACCACCTCCCACATCGTTCCATAGCACCCCCACAAGGTTCCAGAGCAGACTTCAGGGATGTGGAGAAGAATCCCGGATGATTGCTCCCCTCCTCATTCTGCTGACAGAAGCATTCACTGGATCAAAGAGCCTTCTATCAGTGGAGGGGCACCAGTTGAATACTACAACCTTCAGAACATGGGGAGGGGAACAGAAGACAGGGTAGCTCAAATGATCCAGGACCTGGCATGGTGTCAATGTTCCATGGCTGCTGTGTTTTGGGAGGGGTCAGTTGAGCTGTTTGACATATGACGGATCACCTCTGTGTCAGATGAGCATGTTTATGCTTCCCGTACTGTTGCAGCCTGCTTGTTCCTGGAAGCAGCAGGGGGATTAGCAGAGCTCCCTGATAGATCCATTACCAGAAACCTGTTAGGGAGCTAAGTACATGGTGATTTCCCAAAGGCTCTCATTAATCTAGCCTTTGTTTTATCTGTCTCTCATCTAAACAAACATGTTTCCCATGCATTTAAATTGATCTGTTGTAGAATGCTTCCCTGTTAAAAGGCTATCTCTCTAACTTTATTATATATTTTTTGTAGTATGCTCTGAAAAAGCCCTTCGCTGTTCTATATAAAAAGTAAGTGACATTTTCCTATGTTAATCAAATGTGATATGAGCATATGTGGCATTTGGCATCTTTTTAAGAGCAACTAATAGTATATATAAAGCATACCACCCACTTTATTGAGCATTATTCAGTTTAGCCATACTGTCAATGTGAAAAGTAGAATGCCTATAATGTAGTGGGAAAGAAGCAGGAGAGAGAGATTAAAACCTGATTGAGCTTCTGTGATTACGCATATTATTCTATGATCTGTCATCTATATCTGATCAGTTTAAATCCAGGTTGACTGCTGAGAGAATATCAAGTTTATGGTTTTATGACAAGGCTTAGCCAATAGTTCCCTTATTGAAGAGAGCAAGCTGCAATACACAAATATGGATATTACTACTATTGGTTATTTTATATTTTGTGTGGCTGTAGTCGTCCCCTGTCCCCCCCCAGTGCTATGGATCTTGGTTAATGCACAAAATTATCTAAGGGAGAACTACTTAATGCAGTGTGTACTTAACCTATCAAATTTCATTGGCGTAGGATATTATGATGGCTAGCTACTGGGGCATGGATGTTTATCAAAAGGATTACATTTATTTATGGTCAAGGATTTTGAGCTTTGATAGAAATAGAGTTTCATTGTCAGATGCTGGGGACAAACACCTTGCCAATGAATTGCCCAACAGTTGGTCACTGTTGGAGATGGTATGGTAGACTTGATGAGCCCTTGCTGTACTGTATCACTATGAAATGACGGTGTAGTTCTTGCACTGATGAGAAAAACAGGGGCATTTCAATGTAGTATGCCCAAAATTACAAAGAAAAGCTTGCAGGTTTGCCTTGCCAGGTATTCAAGGATCAAAAAAAGATTAAAATATTTTGTTCCCAACAGGAAAAATATTACAAGACCCTTTGAAGATCAAACCTCACTGGTAAGTAGAAAGGACATTTTTTCCCATTTGGAATAAGAGAGTCATCCTATTTACATGAGGCTAAAATAGCAAAACAAATAAGACTCAGAGGAGAAATTCCCAAAGTGATATGGTATTTAAATGTGCTGGTAGAGGATGCATTTCATGTTGGTCATGTTCAATGACACAGTAAGTCAACCTTCCCAACCTGATGCTCTCCAGATGTTTTGGGCTACATCTTGCATCTGCTCTAATCAGCATGGCCAATGTTCAGGGATGATGTGAGTTCTAGTCCAAAGCATCTGGAAGTCACCAAGTTGGGGAAGGCTGCTAAACCATAGTTTAGTGCATTGAGCCATTCATTCGCATGCTCTCCCCCATTTCTTCTTCCAGTGCAGCTGTGAATGACAGTTTGGATGTTTTTCTTCAAGCTTGTCATATTGTCCAAACCCTGAACTATGGTTAATCTTAAGTATGCTTTATTTAAACAAATCAGCTTCGCTCTTCAGATGCCATGTTTCTCACCTGCCCAAGGGTCTCTACTTCCCTTGCTCTGCTTCGTCCATTTTCTTCCGCTGCCCCTTACGCCTGGAACGCTCTTCCAGAACATTTGTGAACTACAAGTTCAATCGCAGCTTTTAAAGCTCAGCTAAAAACTTTTCTTTTTTCTAAAGCTTTTAAAACTTGATTTTGATCTGACTTTTATACTGTTAGTTTTACTCTACCCTGTGCCTGTTTGGTGCATTCTCTTCCCCTTCTTATTGTTTTATTACGATTTTATTAGAATGTAAGCCTATGCGGCAGGGTTTTGCTATTTTATTGTTTTACTCTGTACAGCACCAGTGCTATATAAATAAATAATAATAATAGTGGTTGAAGTTCAAACAAAATATAGTGAAGATTAACCACAGTTTGTCAGGTTCAGATGACACGACAAGCTACAGTTAATAATAAATGGAAGCGACTTGTCTTGGCTGTCTCAGAGGAGGTGGGGGCGAAACATATTTGCCTCAGGCTCTCTGCAGTTCACTCTCATGATGTCCATGGCTTAGCGTGCTGTCTAAACTGGACTTTTGAGTTGTCGTAAAACAATCATCTTTATTGAATACTCTCTGCCGGAGTATTCTTCCGTAATGTAGTTCTTCTTGTCTAGGCAAAGGTTGTTGTGGAGGAGACAGAAGATCCTTTAGGCTTCATTTCTTTAATATCTATTCCTGAATTTGTGATGATTTGGCAGATAGGATTAAGAACAGCTTCCATGCTGGATGAGGTTATACTGTGATTTGAAAGTCATGAAATATTTTGACTGAAAACTTGTTAGATGAGAATATGATTTTCAAAGGTCACTTTATGAGGGCTACATAGTGGGCCCTCAGCAATTGTGGATATCTCGCTTTCTAGTTTGCCCCATACAGAAAGCTCAAGCAAAAGACAAACAAGCAAGATCACATAAAATCTTCCCTCAGTTTTTCTGACATATATCCCTTTGTTAAGTGTGTTCCAAAAATAAAGTGCCTGAACTGGCAACCCCATCATTTTGCGGCTGCATTCCTTGAGGGTTGTGTCTGTGGACTTGGTTCTACTGGCTTTGGGATCTTAATGATATAGGGCGGGATACAAATGTTTTAAATAAAATAAATAAATAAATGTAGACTTTTAGGTGCTGTATAAGGTATTCTATGTTACTACTCTTTCGTTGATCACAAAAATAAAACTGCAGGCTGGTTGGTGCTTTCTGTCCAAAGTGCCCCATATAGTATTTGGCCCAGGCACGGGCTTTTCTCAACTCTCGCTTTCCAGAAGCAATCCCTAGGAAAAGCAGGGAGCCTTCTGGAGCATTGTCCCAAGCTCTGAGCTCTGTTCGAGAATGCAGCTGGAAAGAAAAATTGGCCATCCCCCACCTCATGTGCAGGCAAAGAAAAATTGGCCACCCCCACCTCACTTTGCATTTTGCTGTGAATTACAACAAAGTCTGTTTGGCCCCGGGTGTGAAACGGGGCTAGGGGTGCAAGGACCCCAATCCTAAAGCTCCACTTGCTGAGCTGATTTTCTAGATTTCCATCAGTTTCTCGCCTGCAAGCTTATAAATAAAATAATGTCTTAATTTTCCAGCAGGATCAATTACTTTTAATCTGAAGATAATCATAAGCAACTAATGGTGTCTTCTCCTTTGGCACGTGTAGTAGTGGCAAGGTTGTAGTGATGATCACCATTTTGATGACTTTTAAAGGGGTTTGGACGCATTCATAGAGGGGAAGGCTATGAATGGCTATTACTCCAGTATCAGGGGCAGGTGTACATGGGTGGGAAGGTGTTGTTGCACTCATGCCCTTCTTGTGGCTTCTTGGTCAACAGCTGGTTGGATGCTGTATGAACAGAATGCTGGACTAGAGGAGGACCCTTGTCTCATCCAGCATGGCTCTTCTTGTGTTCTTAAGGGCTAAGGCTGCTCAGTAGCAATGCGCTCTTCTGAAGAACTGGTGTTCAGTATCTAAAAGTGTGTTTTTTAAATGTGCTTTGCATGGCCTTCAACAAATTTAAAAACTGAGGTCTTTTATTAATAGGAGTTTTTTTCCAAGAAGTCTGACTGTTCTTTGTTCCTGTTTGGGTCACATAATAAGAAGAGGCCCAACAACCTGATAGTAGGTAAAGTGATTTCCCCCCCTATGGCCTGGGAGACGTGGATCAATAATGAGATCTATCTAAAGTGGGGATGAAATGACCTGTAACTTTCTATTAGATTCCTGAGAGCTTGAGTTTTAATTTTAAATTAAAAATTTAACACATGTGTTTGGGGAAAAGCAGTGGCAACAGGTTTGAAAAGTTCAGAGACAAGAATTAGGTTTTTCAAGTGTCATCATTCTAAGTACATCTTATTACTGTGCCTTGAATAGGAGGAGTTAACTCTACTAGAGCTCTTGGTCACTCTTTAGTCTTATTCCTTTCTTTCCTATGCGTTGATCCAACAGACAAGTGGGATTGTAGCAGTTGGTTTTGCCCTTTGGCATGTATAGGTTTAGTTAAATAGGTCTGTACTTGCAATCAGAAACTGTGTTTATACACATATGGAGTCTGTTCTTTCCATCAGCTGAATGCATGGGGGGTAGGGGAAGGAGTAATAGATGCCGGGACAAGGTCAGCCAGAACAATCACTCTTCCCACTACACCAGGGATGCAGAATATCTGGCCTGCAGGGAACCCCAATCCAGCCCATGCTGCCTCTTGGGGTTCCTCCAGGGTGCAGGGTTTAGGCTCCAATCCCTGCCCCCAGGAGGAATCCCCATTGGAGGGCATCTGCCCCATCTTGCTAACAGTGGAGATTTCCCTGCTGACATGAAATAGCAGTGGGAATGAGGCATGTTGGGTGAGTCCCAGTGCCCCACATCTCCATTGCTATCTGGTCATAGCAGGGATGAGAGGTGTCGGCTGTTGGGACTCACCCCTCAAACCTGCTGTCACACCCCTGACATCATCTGGCTTGCTGTGGGCCTTGTGGGGGGACCAATCCAGCACCCCAGCAGGAAACATTTCTGCACTCCTGCTCCATACATTCAGTCAATGGTAGTGAAAATGAGAATAGGGCTCTAGGTTGATGGATTTGGCTAGTGACGGGAACAGCTGACATAATTTCCTGTAGCTATTTACTTCTGATTTGCACAGTAGTTTAACACTTTGTTAATGTTCGCCCTCACAACAATCTTGTGGGGAACTGAAGCTGAATTAGTGACTTGACCAAGGCTATGCATCTGAGTTGGTGGCAGAGATAACGAAAGTCTGCCTGCTCTCATTCTCAGACTTCCCAGCAGTCCATGATGTACAGTCGTGTGAAAAAGAAAGTACATCTTCTTGGAATTGTATGACTTTACATATCAGGACATAATAACAATAGCAGGTCTAAAAATTAGGTAAATACAACCTCAGATGAACAACAACACATGACATATTACACCGTGTCATGATTTATTTAACAGAAATAAAGCCAAAATGGAGAAGCCATGTGTGAAAAAGTAAGTACACCCTTACTGCTTCCATAGGAATTAAGATGCTAAGTAGCAGACAGGTGCTGCTAATCAAATGCCCGTGATTAATTGATCATCAGCAAGTATGACCACCTCTATAAAATCCAAAGTTTTTTCAGTTAGCTGGTCTGGAGCATCCAGGTGTGTGTTAACACAATGCCAAGGAGGAAAGACATCAGCAATGATCTTAGAGAAGCAATTGCTGCTACCCATCAATCTTGGAAGGGTTATAAGTCCATTTCCAAACAATTTAAAGTCCATCATTCTACAATGAGAAAGATGATTCAAAAGTGGAAAACATTCAAGACAGTTGCCAATCTTCCCAGGAGAGGACGTCCCAGCAAAATCACCCCAAGGTCAGACCGTGCAATGCTCAGAGAAATTGCAAAAAACCCAAGGGTTACATCTCAGACTCTACAGGCCTCAGTGAGCATGTTAAATGTTAAAGTTCATGATAGTGCAATTAGAAAAAAACTGAACAAGTATGGTTTGTTTGGAAGGGTTGCCAGGAGAAAGCCTCTTCTCTCTAAAAAGAACGTGGCAGCACGGCTTAGGTTTGCAAAGTTGCATCTGAACAAACCACAAGACTTCTGGAACAATGTCCTTTGGACAGACGAGACCCAAGTGGAGATGTTTGGCCATAATGCACAGCGCCACGTTTGGCGAAAACCAAACACAGCATATCAGCACAAACACCTCATGATTTTGGCTTGTTTTGCAGCCACAGGACCTGGGAACCTTGCAGTCGACCATGAACTCCTCTGTATACCAAAGTATTCTAGAGTCAAATGTGAGGCCATCTGTCTGACAGCTAAAGCTTGGCCGAAATTGGGTCATGCAGCAGGACAATGATCCCAAGCACACCAGCAAATCTACAACAGAATGGCTGAAAAAGAAAAGAATCAAGGTGTTGCAATGGCCCAGTCAAAGTCCAGACCTCAACCCGATTGAAATGTTGTGGCGGGACCTTAAGAGAGCTGTGCATAAACAAATTCCCTCAAACCTCAATGAACTGAAGCAACATTGTAAAGAAGAGTGCCCAAAATTTCTCCACAACGATGTGAGAGACTGATAAAGTCATACAGAAAATGATTACTTCAAGTTATTGCTGCTAAAGATGGTTCTACAAGCTATTGAATCAGAAGGTGTACTTACTTTTTCACATATGGCTTCTCCATTTTGGCTTTATTTCTGTTAAATAAATCATGACACGGTGTAATATGTCATGTGTTGTTGTTCATCTGAGGTTGTATTGACCTAATTTTTAGACCTGCTAAGGAACAGATGGTTGTTGTTATGTCCTGATATGTAAAATCATACAATTCCAAGAGGGTGTACTTCCTTTTTCACATGACTGTATGTGGCGTCAGCTACAACTGCTCAACTGTTGCCTCGCCACATCTGTACCCATGCAAATTGTGTTCTTTAAATGTACCATAAATGAGGCATGTTAGCAGTAACCCCGCTGCACATTTGTTTCCAATGTGCAATTCTGTGCTGAACATACCTGATTGAGGACAAAATGTGGTTAATTTTTTCTTTTCTCTTGTTTGGTAGGTCGCATGTATGATTATCATGTTTTGGATATGGTTGAATTGGGCATTGAGAAGTTTGTTGCCCTCAAAGATGTCAAGGTAAGATTCTGTTAAACCCCACCAGCTTGTCAGTGGAAATACTAATTGATTGCTGGCTGCATATCTTCACAAATGGGTTGGGAGAGGAGGATATCATAGAAGTGCCTCTTACTAGGCATTATTTATGTATTAAATCATTCTATAGGGCCCTTCAATTTCAAACCTCCAGGGCATTTTATGAAAAACATGCACGGTAAAAACAATAAAAAGCAGGACTAAATCACAGCAGGGTTGAAGGCCTGGGGAAATAGAAAGGTCTTTGTATGGCACGAAGTGTGCAAACATAACCTATAGCAGCCTTTCCCAACCTTGGGCCCTCCACATGTGTTGAACCTGCAACACATCTGGAGGCCTCCAGATTCACTGTCATCTAGTTTTGGAGTAGAGGGATTGTTTTTCTATATGCAGGAGCATTCAGTTGGGCGAGTCTTCAGTCCAACATGGATCAGTCGATGCAGAGTCATCACAACAAAAAATGACCTAATCCTATGACTGTGTTGAGTTGGGTTCTGGTGACAGTTTATTTATGGAAAATGGATGCAGAATAGATACATGCAAAGGAAGTTAGGACCTCCTTCCAGCTAATCAAGCTCTCATACCTGAGTGTCTGTCGGGGCCCCAACAATAGACAGAAGCCATCCTTTTGAGCCCCAGCAGGTTCTCCGAGCCATTTGTGCAGTTCCTCCTAAAGCAAGGCCCAAGCATGAAGCCTGTGCATTAGATCTTTATAGGCTTCCCTGCTAGATGCCTGGCCCTCTCTCAGGAGCTGACAGGCTACATCCCTCCCCACTCTCAGAAGAAGCGGGGGTGGGGGTTTCCTCTTGCAGGTTCCCAAATTATCTCAGCTTGGGAAACTAATTGCCTGGTTAAGAGTGAAAACCTCCCAGCTCATTCTGAGGTAAGACTCTGTGAGAAAAGGATGACATAACTATGAGAGGCCTGCCCAGGGAATGAGGCCTGCTCTTGTCAGATAAGGCCTGCTAAAACCTCTTCTCTGTGTTAGGCTACACAGGTCTCTTAGCAGCATTTTGGAACTCTGTGAAGTCCATATTTCGGCTCATTAACAAACCCACTACATTCCACCCCTGGGACTTAAAATGCAGCTGTCTACTAAGCAGTGAATGCAAAGAACAGAGCAATATAGTTTACGAAACTTTTACCAAACAAATCAGATCATTAGAAGACACACAGACACTTTCTTCTTCTTTTAGAAGGAGAAAAAAAGGGCTTTGCATTCTGGGATCCTTATCAGTTAAGAAAGTGCCAAGCAACTACTGTCTATCTTTTAATCTTTTAAAATCTATAATAGAACAGCAAGTGCCCTGAAGGAACAAAACCCATGTTGATATTTGCTGGTGATGCTTTTGACATCAGTGAAGAACACAGAAGATTAAAAAGCCTTCTGATTGGTAAGCCTTTTGAGTTTACACATTTGTGTAGGGGAGCACTTGCAATACAGAATCTTGTACATCTTTGGGTTGGGATTTAGCCATCTTCTGGGAGGATTAAAAGGTCATTGGGATGTGGTTTGTAAAGTTATGTCAATCATGATGACATCCTATATTAAATGCTCATTCGTATTACATGTTCAGTCTTATCTTTTGGTCCAGAAGGTTGTGAGGTTTGGGTGGTTTTTTTTGTTTTTGCTTGTGTGTATGTGTGAGAGGAATTGGCTAAAATGACATCTCTACCCTAAGAGGAATAAATAGATTTCCAGACAGAAACAGATGTGACCCAAGATAAAGATCAGGGGCCAGTTGATGGTCTGAGAACACAGATGTTCTAGCATTACTGAAGTTCAGATGTTGATCATCAATCTGGGGACCACATATCAAACTGGTCTGTCTGTCTCTCTGCATCTGTGTGTTTTTGTGTGTGTTTTTAAAATGAAACCTAATTTTTTTAATGAATAAATGTGAAGCATCTATTTGATTAAATGCAATTCCATCTGCTCTCAAACACACACTGGAAGCCAAGACACAATGACAAATGTACCCAATTCTGGTGGTGGTTATGCAGTTTTGATGTCACAGGCAAGTAGATGGATGAGCCAGCATCACACACACACACCAACTGGAATGGGAAATTGTTTCCTTTTACAAAGAGTGTGGAGATTTGGTGTGGAATGTGGATGTAAAAGCCTGAATCATCTCAAGCTGTTCACACTTTTTCCTTTCTACTATACTCTTATTTTGATTACTTCTGTACTTAAAACTTTTGATGCAGTGTGTCTAATAATATGCAGTAACCTGGAGAAATGTCCATGCCCTGGAGCTTTGTTGCCTGTTAACATGCCTGTATCACGGGCATTGTAGAAAAATCTCATTTTCTCACCCGTGAGCTGTAGTCAAATGTATACTCAGGTAGATTATTGAATGTATGCCGTTAAAAGAAATACAAAGGCAAAGCAAGCAATAGGTAGAAAAAAACAGTCTGCCAGGTAATGATTAATGAAAGGTGAACTAATGCCATCAGGTACACTGCCTTTTCCGTAGTTGCACCTGCTGTGGAAGTGCTGTTTACCTGATCAGTGAAAAAATATTTTCTTTTGGCTATCTGATAATTGCTTAAAAAGAGTCACTGCCTTTTAAATATGCCAATCTGTTTTAGCCCAGGGAAATATCAAAGCATCAAATAAACTCTGTTGCCAGAGCTATGTGACGACATCAGTGCTCTTAGTAAACTACTAGGTTTCTGTTGGCTTGCAAACCATAAGCTGGGTTTGATGTTTGCCTATTTGAGCAAGTCATGTGGTATTGCTGTTGAAAGAGCACGGGACTGGGAAAATGAGGTCTTGTATGGATTTTGATTTAACAATGATCTTGTTGATGTAGACCTATGGAATCATGCTAGTTAAATATGAGGTGCCAAAACATTGGGAAATTATCTTTCAAAAGCTATCAACTTTATGATCTGATTTGCATGTCAGGACAGCCCATACTACGCCATTACATGTGAACCTGGAAGTATGGGTTAACTGGGTTTGTTTGGTTGTAAACTCTATGTTGTTGAAACCATGGGTTGTCATTGCATGCAGAGCCAGAACTGTGGATAGTTCATGGGTTGTTTCACAAGGCTACAGAGGTAGCAAGCAAAAATGGTAACAAAAATCCACCAAATGCTCTACATGCCAGTACTACAGTGCCGTAAAGGCTTTTGGGATACAGGAATGGAGCAGGCAGAGGGGGCAGAAGTAACAAGCCATGGTTTAATTATTGTCATTACATGTGAACCAGGTCAGAATCTTAGTCATATCCTGAGATAGATTAACACTCCAATGTCAAGAAAATATTTTCTTCTGCTTTCTTCATTTGGAGGTCTCGTAATTCAGACAGAAGCATGTGAGAATGTATCAAATTGATCAATGGTATATGTGCATGTTCAATCTGTTTTGGCTGAAAGTCTGAGGAAAGGGCATTGAGAGAAATATACTTGGAATGTGAATCTGAAAATGAAGCTAAAAGAGAACTGAACCTTGTGCAGTCTGGTAGTTCTCTAGTTTAAGTATTGATTCTTGTTTTTATTAACATGCCTTGTACTCTAGTTCAAGGCCATGTTGCTTTTGTGTTCTTGGCTTATGGTACAGTTCAGATCTTTGCGTGTATTTCATTTGCAAGTCGTAGTTCTGGTGTGACAGTGTCAAAATCTTTCCCAGGTCATTGACCCTCTCCCCCACCCCCCCGGACTGCAGCACAAGTAGCATTGCTAGAACATGCTCTAAGTCATAAATAAAATGCACAGTTGTAAAGCTTGTTTATATGATCAAATAAAAACAAAAGAAGCTGTGTCAATCCATAAGAGAAACTCAAAATTCCACAGTGGATTTGTTTATTTTTTCTGTGTTTTGGGCAAAGACACAGGAACCTAAAACTGGAAGAAGATGATTTTCTGCCAACTAGAAATAGGATTTTGAGGGTTACATTTCTTCCAACCACACCAAGTAATGCTACCAAATTTTGCTTCCGTTCATTCTTTTACCTGGTATGCCACCTAAAACCTCCTACTTTGCTAATATAAAACAACCATGCTTCTCTTTCTATACCTAACAAAGAACATGTGTTTGCTTAATGTTCAGACACAGATTTGTTATTTTCAAAACTGTGGAATCCGTCTTTGGACGTTTCCAGCAATCCTAGGTGTGTCTTGAAACCTGCTTAATACTTAGAAGGCTGAGAGTGAAATTGGCTTGTGAACTCCCTCATGTGAATCAAGGACGCTGTGCTGCTCTATCTCTGTTAGAATGGGAGATGAGTAATTAGGCCTTAACAACCACATCTTGTGCTGGACTATGTTTCTAATTGGGAAGTCTAGATGATAATTAAGCTATTGCCTCACATTTCCATGCTTGGAAATATTTAGAAAGACTTATATTTGGCAGAAGACTTGGGGGAAAGGAGGGATTCAGCCTCAGGAGCGTAGTGCTCTTGGTCTCTCAGTGGAGCCCACAACGGGACAGCTTTTGGTGGAGAGCTGGAGGCATGTTAGCCTCAATTCCAGGTGTTGGGCAAGGAGGGAGGGAGGTGGAGGAAGAGGGATGGGGAGAGGGCGAGGGGGCTTTGCAGACAATTCTTTCTTCATGCCTGCAATACAATCACTTACCATTTCTTAATAGTTTAATGTTAAATGAATGCATAAGATGTAGGTCTGAAAAAAATTAAAGCATGAACTGCAAATCCAATGTTTAACAGATTAGAAAATTTAAATATAATCTCTTTTAATATAAATGGCCTGGAAGCTCCGTCTAAATGTTATAGAATACCTACTAGAACTTAGTCCAATTAAGTCTGCCATCTTCTTCTGTACTCCATCTTAATTAAGTCTGTGACCTTGTGGCTTCAACATCATGCCAGACTTTTTGTTTTGTTTTCCTTCCAACCACCCCTTTGTTTAACATCCAGCCTGATGAAGCTTTCTGGAAAGCTCAACAGCTTTCTCACTGTTGTTTAACATTTTGGTTGGTCCTAGTGAAGGTAGTGCCCAGCTGTGGGTTTTGGATTTCTTCTTTGGTCAGGACATACTTCACATTGTTTCAGAAGCTGTTGGTTCAGGGTTGTTGTTCTGAACTAAAAGTACCCATGGATAAGAAATTGGGCATGTTTGCGTCACACTCACTATCTTGAGTTTGTGGCAGTTCTGTTTGCAAGCAACTCTGCACTGTCCCTACCTCACGTGCCATATAGAGAACTTCTCTGAATTCTAGTCAAATTTTGTTTGAGTTCTATCTCACTATAATACTTTTTCACCAATGCCCACCAAAACAAGCTAACAAGTCAATACGGCTAAAACAAGCTAGAATTTCATTTTCAAATGGAAAACTGTCTTAAAATGTACACACCAAAGTTCACTGGGATATCCCAGTGCTCAAGATGAGATCTCATGAACAGTGGATTGGATTCAGACTTCCCTTCCACACCCAGAAGATTTTCTTCTGTTGGCAGAAGGAACCGGAATCCAGCAGAGGTTCCTAGCTGGAGGAAGGTGGTAGGGTAGTGATTTCCACTTGCTCCAGCATGAGCAGAATTCCACTAGCTTCAACCCAGTGCACTTCTCAGTTCAATCCATAGTGTGTTGCTTCTTTGTGTCTTGACAATGAGGGCAGAGGTGAGCTGGTGTTACACATTGCCATAGGCAAACCCTTATCATGATGGAGCTCTTCAAATTAATTATGTCTACTAGTTGATTTACAGTTAACAATATCTATACATTAGCACAGGAGTATTGACTGTTCTGTACTATTAACCTTGTATTGGACTCAGATAAATCCCAACTAAATTAGGGGTGATGGCTCCAATTTGACATTTAAAAAACCACAATGGCTGTGTTCAGACATCACTTTAGTCCATGATGGCTTAATAAATTAGACACGGTAGCTTATTTTAGGATTAGTCCATTATTATTATTATTATTATCAACACACGACCAAGCAGAGTGGCTTATTTTTCTTGAGAATCTTTGGTTTGTTGTTGGGTTGTTTAGAATCGTTAACAAGCTACCATGCGGAAAATGTCCTGGGTTCAGACAACACGCTAACCCATGTTTCACCTCAACCGTTGAGTGGTTGAACCACTGAGTGTGAACCGCCCAGAGAGCTTCGGCTATTGGGCGGTATAAAAATGTAATAAATAAATAAATAAATTAATTAACATGTTGTGTGAACAGCTCTGACCTCTCTTGTGGCCGTGGAGAAAATGTTTTTAAAATTTAGCAAAGGTAAGCCAAGTTTTAAAAGTACCGTATTTTCCAGCGTATAAGACTACTGGGCGTATAAGACGACCCCCAACTTTTGAGAAGATTTTCCTGGGTTAAAAAGTCATCTTATACTGGGCGTATAAGACGACCCCTAACTTTTGAGAAGATTTTCCTGGGTTAAAAAGTAGTCTTATATGCCAGAAAATATTCCACCCCTAAAACTACCCCCACCAATTCCAGCGCTGTTTTGGCTGCTGAAACTTCACTGTTTGGGGACAACATGATTTCACCAGGGATATTTTGGTCCAGTGGCTTTAAAATAAAGTTATTCTCATAATAGTTTGATTGATTGATTGATTGATTACATTTATATACCGCCCCATAGCTGAAGCTCTCTGGGCGGTTTATAAAATCCTGCCGGTTGCCAGGATTTCGTTTCTGGTTGCCCATATCTAGAAAAGGCTCTTTCTCTTTTTTCTCCTCTTAGATTTCTTCCGAGGCCCTGTTGTTCCCAGTGTTCGCCTAGCAGGTTTAGAACATGTTCTTCATTTCACGGCTGTGGATGAAAAAGTCTATATGAGAAGTTACAAGTAAGTCTCTGATATTTTGTTGTGTGCCACTATATGCAGTAGTAATAAGCTTACACAAAATTAAGTTGTGAGAAGTGCTTTCATAGGATTTGATTAGTGTGTTGCCTAGTTTTAAATAAATGTTAATATATTTTATTGCGCTTTCTTCTTTTTTTCTTTGAAACAATTCACATAGGAGAATGGAGAGCTGCAGGTGAAGACGAGTTGATTTGTGATCATAAATGCACATCAGTTCTCATTTATATCAGAGCTATTTATTGTATAGTGCTTTGCTCAACTGAGAAGGGCAGTTTCAATGATCGTGTAACTTGGCAGAGGAAAAAAAGTATGCATCAGGCATACATGTCAGGATATGCTAACTGAATGTCCAAATAGATGTCTGGGAACTGCTGTCTGTTGTAGGTTGTACACATGCATATTAAAAAGGCAGTAAGGTCCTCTTTCCACTGGAGAATCAGTGGCGTGACTTGATCTTACCGTTTTGAAGAATAAATCTTTTTGCTACCTTGAATACTTTCAAAATCCACTTCAGTTGGGCCCAACAGGGCCTCTAATAAGTTGTAGAGCGCAGAGGTATACAAATTATACAGCTTTAAGTATGTGGTAGAGAAATGGTTTGTGGTCTAACCCTATCTTCAGTGTACTTTAACTTCTGCAACGTAATCAGTGGCTTGCCTCATGACAGATATCCCCCATACAGTGCAAATGGTTCAGGTTCTTACTATGCCACAGACACCCTCTTCCTTAATTTGCCAGAGGAACTATTTGGTGGAGCAGGGCCACTCCTCTAGCCTTAGGGTGCAATGTAATTGGGCAGGCTGACCCAAATATCCTGTGCCACTTGGTCGTGCCCAAAACCTTTGGCACAGCAATCCTTCAGTTTGTTTTGGCTTTGCTTAATATTCATACACCAGTGTTGCTAACCCGGTCACACGTGGCATCAGACATTTGTGCCGTACTCTTTGAGATGGACAGTTTGGGCTGTGAATAAGTCACGTTGAACTATCAGAATCATAGTAGCTGTATTACTCCCACAAAAAAGAGTATGTATGACATTCTGCCAGGTTGGAACCAATCTACGCATTCAGGAAACGCACACAGTCCAATCATGTTGGGATCATATCACCAAAACGCAGGTGGAGGATTACTGCAAAGCATGGACTCTAAATACTTGCTGAGACATTTGGATGAGAAAGCCACTTCTTTTTTCTTCTTTTTAAGAGTATTGTTGAAAAAGTCTGGTTGCAAAATACCAAGGATTGAACTTGAAGATATGGGGCCCTCGCTTGACTTGGTGATGAGGAGGACACATTTGGCATCAAATGATCTTTATAAGTTATCTCTAAAGCAGCCTAAAGCTCTCAAGGTATGCAAGCAAATCTTTACACTTTTGAAAGCTTTTCTGTAATAAAAAAGTGTATAGATTCTTCGATCCTGTTCAGACAACATGCTAGGCCATGGTGGTTAAGCATTTTGAGCTAAATATGGCTTAGCGTGTCGAGTGAACCATGACTTAGCATGTCATGTGAGCCATTCCTAACTATAGTGGCTACATAACCACGATTTAAACATGGTCACTAACCGTTTGCTGCAAAAACATTAGTGGCCTAACCATGGCTTAGTGTGTCGTTTGAACAGGTCCTTCATCTTCTAAATTCTCAAATGGAAAGACCGATGTAATATCCAACCATTTCTCCATGCGCTATTAACAAACCATACAGTCCCTTCAGTTCATCCATTAATTTATGCCATGTCCCATTTTTATTACTGTCTTTTATGTTAGTTTTTTTTAGATTCCTTGTCGTCAGGTATATTTTGAATCTGCTTAGTATTGATAGGTCCACAATTCAATCTGTGCTTTTTTTGAGCAGGGGGATGCTAGCTTAATTTGGAGGGTCACTGTTGCTAGTCATACTTATTGCCACTGCTGTTTTATGGGGATATGGATGGATTTAGGTGACAGAATAATTGCTGAACTTACATGATGACAGGCCTTTTCCTGCAATCTCCAAATCACTGTTTCTGGAGTTTCCCCCCAAATTAGACCTTATCCATGGATGGATCTTAAGTGTAGTTCTCCAGAGTTGATGGTTTGTGGATTACTACATTTATTTCTACCAGATCAAGATTTTATCCTCAATGTGAATTTTGATGCAGTTGATTTAAAATAGTAATGGGTACAGATTTTCTAGGGGCTATTACTGAGGGACTGTGTTGTTGTGCAAATACTAGTTGTCATTCTAGAGAAACAAATTGCATTTTCTTATATTTCTAGCCAAAGAAGAAGAAAAATATCTCTCATGATGTCTTTGGCACAAAATATGGACGGATCCACATGCAGAAACAGGATCTGGATAAATTGCAGACTAGGAAAATGAAAGGTTTAAAGAAAAGGCCAGCTGAAAAGAAGACTGACAATGGAGAGAGTCCAAAGAAACCAAATTTGGGGTGATAGGCTGGGACTGGACTGAGTGTTTGAGTTGGCTGATTTTTAACTTATATAAATGCAATATATTTCTGAAATTTATTTTGATTTAAGTTTTCAAGCAAATTGTACTTCTTTGCCATTCCCAGCAGTTGGGATATTTTTAAAGGGAGGAAAATATGGGTTGCTTCATTGTTTCATTTGAACAAGTTTCCTCTGGAATAGTTGCTTCTATTATGGCTTCCAGCCATTCTTGCTCCCTTCATTTTCTCTTCAAGTTATTGTCATTACCTTTTCAGAATATGATGTTGATCTTTTTTTTCTTCTTCTTTTTTTAAATCACAATATGTTCACTGACCGGAAATATGTTTGTACTCTGGATATTTTTTAAAAAAATAAACTTATCAGATAAAAAACCGTGGCCTATTTTTTTAGGGGGAAATGCAAGTACAACAGCTTGTTTTACAGGATCAAGGAGGTAGAGCAGATTGTCTCAAGAATGAAGTAAGAAATAGTTTATAAATAAGGAATTCCAGGTTTTCTTGGTTTTCTATTCTTTCAGTTCATGGTGGCTATTTTCAAGCTAGGTCTGTTCTCTGCCTGCTTTTGCTATTGTTTGCATGATAACCTGGTTGAAACTAATCAAATTTAGAGCCCCATATTTATAGCAATAAGTCATCCCTTTCAATGGGAAAAATCAATGTAAGAAAGTTTTAAGTCATCGCTATGTTATAAGCTTATACACACCAGTTGCTGGGGAACGTGGGTGGGAGGGTGCTGTTGCACCCATGTCCTGCTTGTTGCTTCCTGGTTGGCAGCTGGTTGGCCATTGTATGAATGGAGTGCTGGACTATAGATGGACCCTCAATCTGATCCAGCATGGCTTTTCTTATCTTTTTACCTTGGGAAATTTGATAATATCAATACCTGTAAAAACAAGAAGTCTAAGTGACTATCTCTTCCTCTTCACATTTCTTTGCACTGCCTAATTTTCCACTCCACCCACCTGCCCTCTCCTTTGGTGAGCTGCACAGTTTCCGAATGCACATCAGTTTGCACATCTTGCTTTTGGAAAAGGCAACAGTTGAACTTGTTGCATTACAGTGGAGGACACTTGTGAAGCACTTGTGCTTCTTCCCTGTGTATTTAGAACACCATGAGCCCTTAGTGAATGCTATCAGGTTACACGTCTATATATAGTGAATTTGTGGTTATGGTTCTGTGTTCCTGTTATATCTGTGTATTTATGGTGAGTATTTCTGTAGTGAGAGAGAGGAGTGACAGGAAGAATGGTGATTTGCATATGTGTGATGATTGGCTGAGTGAGTGAAAGGGGGTTGAAATGTGTGTGCTATATAAACTGCTCAGTTGAGACAGGTACTACGAATGAGGGGTAAGATCTGAGGATTTGTGTTGAGACAGGGACAGGGATATAGATAGGATTTTAAGATTGAGAACTGAGAGAGGAAGATTTGTGGAGACTGGTGAAGTGATTGTTCAAGAGTGTGGTCTAGAGTACTGTGTATGACAGAAAATATTGATAGAGCCATTAAGAGTTACTTGTTTATTATTCACCAACGTATTACTGAAATGAATAAAGCTTTCCTTGTTTATGAAATCTTACACCTCCTGCACTTGGCTACATAGGATGGGAGTTAATAAAGGGAACAGTATAAAGTTATATGGGGAAAAGGGCAGGCCTGAGCCTTAAAGGTTCTGGTGGCAATGAAACCTAGTGTGTGAGAGACAAGGTGTTTCCTGCTGGAAGTGAGAAAGGCCTTAGAGAAGGGCAATTCTTACTAGGAGAAGGCAGGAATGCCACAAAGGCTTTGTGTACTACATGTACAATGCTGGACAAAAGTCATAGATCATGTATAGCTATGAGTAAAAAGTGCAACTCCTGCACATGTTGTTGTTGTTATTATTATTTATTTATTTATTTATTTATTTATGGGGAACAACATTAGAACAGGAATCAATACATCTCAAAAATTCTTGATTTAACATTGATCTGGATAGGCCTGCCGGAAAAGGCTAGTCTTTAAAGCTGCCTTAAAATCGCACAGAGAATTAATTTTACGAATCTCCTCCGGCAGGCCATTCCACAATCTGGGGGCGACAGAAGAAAAGGTCCTCTGGTTGACAGCTGGTTGGTCATTTTATGAATAGAGTGCTGGACACTAGATGGACCCTCAGTCTGATCCAGCATGGCTTTTCTTATCTTTTTACCATGGGAAATGTGATAATATCAATAGCTGTAAAAACAAGAAGTGACTATGTGGAAAGTGATTTTTTTTTTTTTTTGTGGAAAAGATTCCTGCATTTCTTAAATTCACTATATTCTCATTAAGGTGTAAAAACCTAACAAATATACTATGGCACACTTTGTAAGATGCGTGGTTGCCATCTTAATGAGTAGACATATGTACTGTGATTATAGTGAATACACACATATATTCTAAGCAAATAATTGTGACACCTACAGAGCACAATGAATTCAAGATCCACTCAGGTTTGGTGTGACCCACTGCCAAGCATTGGATGCTGGGATAGAACTGGCACAGCAAGAATAATCATTTAAATAAACCTCAAGGCAATTATGTTCTATAGTGAGCTAGTCACTTCCATTCTTTAAGTTTTAATGTGTCAAATTAATTGTAACTTGGTGACCTCGTACTGGAGCCTCATTTTGAAATGTTTTCCGAAGTTGGTGCTAACTTCGGGGAAAATATTTCAATCTTCCAGAACATTCTGTAACAGACCTTAAAGTCATAATTCCTCAGCAAAGTTGTTTCGAAGGGAGGCTCCAGCATGAGTTGGAATTTACTGGCACGTCTGACACTTGAAACATGGACCCAATATCTGCCTTTCTGCCTATCTCACTCTTGAAAGTAATTATCCCTCTCTTGGTAGTGAGCATATCACATGTGGCCTTTCTTATGAGGATTATTACCTGGCAGGGGAGACACCTTGATCATCATCATCATTATTATTATTATTATTATTATTATTATTATTATTGTTGTTGTTGTTGCATTTATATCCTGCCTTTTTTCCTCTAAGGAACCCAAGGCGACGTACATAATCCTCGTCCTCTCCATTTTTATCCTCACAACAACAACCCTGTGAAGTAGGTTGGGCTGAGAGTCTGTGACTGGCCCAAAGTCACCCATGGTTTTCCATGGCCAAGTGTGGACTAGAACTCATATCTCTCGACTCCCAGTCCAACACTTTAGCCACTACACCCCACTGGCTCTCTTACTTACAAATGCGTAATTTTCATTCTTATAATAATTCCTAAAAGGCATATTAATAAAACTCCCAGGGTGCTTGTAAAACCATAATAAGCTTTTAATTTCTTAGAGTGCCTCAGCTGAAGTCTCAACTCATTTTGCATCAGCCATAATTCATGGCAGATTGTGGTTATTAGGTAGAATATTAAGTAGCCCACAGAAATAAGTACAAGCGGCTTTTATTTTCAATAAAGGAAAACTGAGAGCCACTGCTTAAATGCAGGTTTTGTGTAGGTATTTAGATTTACTGGTCCTATAACCATATTGGGAGTCAACACCATAGATTTTAATGGGAGTTTTTCCTAAGTAATGTGGGTCATAAAGGAGAGAAACATGTTCTCAGGATGCAAAATAGATTTATTGACAAGAATATTGGGTAATATCCAGGAACATAAGCAATTTACTAATAAAGAGTGCATTTAAAGAGCATCACAGGTATTTATCCAATATCTTACCTGGTGCCACCAGGGTGGGCAGGCAGGTGAGTGGGTGGGGGAGTCCAATGGGCTCCCAGTCGGCTTTGTGCCCAACTTTTCCGGGCATCTGTGGAAAAGCCAAAAAAGTATGATACTAACTGAGCAATCAAGTACAAGCGACTACATGTTTCATTGTACTTTATTTATTTATTTGCATCTTGAGAACGTATTTCTCTCCTTCGTGACCTGTTTGGATGCCCATCTCCTGGTTCTTCCTAAGTAATGTGTACAGGACTGCAACTGAGCTTTTTCAGGCATCTAACAATGACAAGTAACTGGCCGCTTGCCTGTTGATTATAGTGTGATACATTTATTGTATAAGAGATTATTCTTCATTTTGAAAGGGAAGAAATCTTAGAAACTTAAAGGGGAAAATAGAACCTGTCTTTTCAAAATGATTCCCTAATCTATGAGTTCCATGCCCTATTAAAAAGGCTATTAAACAAATTATTGTTAAATTATGATTTAACAATTGGATGTGTTCATTTTTATAATGCTTAACTTGTCTTAGAACATATGGAGCAATTCAGAAATGTTGATTGCATTTGTCATTTTTATTCATGATTTAAGGTAGGATATCGCAGACCGCAATTGTTTAATTGCCTGTTGTATGCCTTACTGCTCCGCCTATATATTTGAGTAGCAGCACAAGGTTAGAAATTATTCCAGCTTCTATTTGGCAAAGTGCTGTTGAACAAACTACTTATTGTGGTGTATATACTTGGAATGATTTTTCTCCATTATTAAGCTTCTTGAATGGAGTGCTTTTACTGCTCTGATGATGTCACAACGGAGCCACATGCAGAGATCATGAATAAATCTTTATGAGTAACATTGAATATGCTTGTTTAATGAACTTGAATAAAATACTTAGATATGCTAGTGATGAACTGGATGAGTTCAAATATACTGATTGCACTTAGATTTTTTCCTTGAAAAAAATAATATGCTTAGTGTGGGTAATGGATGTTTCAGGCCATCCATAGTTTTGATGAAAAAATGTCCTTTCTCCAATTAAAATTAAACATATTTTAACAGCTAAAGTATTTTACATAAATGCATTATTCTAAAAAAGAGAAACAGCTATAATGTTAATCTTCCTTTGCCCTATTGTGGGTACACTTTTCGTTAATTATGTAGTGGTGTGTGTGTGTGTGTGTGTGAGAGAGAGAGAGAGAGAGAGAGAGAGAGACAGAGAGAGAGACACCATGATGCAGTGGAACAATTGGAAAACATCTTTCATTCTGCTGATCTTCATGCTGAATGACGCTCTAATGTAATTCATTCAGAGCTAGCTTTGTTGGGTAGCATCTCTTGAGTTTTGCAGAAAGATGTTGTTCTATGAGAGGAAAAACAAAAAGAAGTAAAAGGATGAACTTGTAACCTTTAGAAGATCAGCACAATAAATTACAGTGCTATTACAATACAGTTTGGTGTGTCTTGAAAAAGGAAGAAAAGTGAGTAATACCTAGAAAGGAGCCACAATCCTCCACTGCAGAAAACTAATCTTAAATCTGAGTCTCCAAGTTCAATATGAAGGCCTCAAACTAAATTAAAAATTGAACTGGAACCAAATAATTTTGGACAATATTTTATTTTTCTGTCAAATATGTTTAAAAAGCAAGTATTTTCTGTCAAAAGATGACAAATATGCTTTTGAACAGTCTGAGATAGTCTCAGACGAATTGCTATGAAAGCGAAAAACAGTAGACACACTAATGTTATGCAGAACATACTTTTTTTAAAAAAGGTCTTTCAGTGCTGGGTCCTATGTTTCCAATTCATGTGATGGTTTTTTTGTGATGTGGGACTATAAAGAGAACTATGATGTATTTGACCAAAGGGCCTTCTAAACTAGCAACTAGTTTCCAGCAGTGGACAGCCAAATGCCTCCAGCTGTGCATGAAGGCAACAGACCTCCTCCCTCCTTGATCCTCAACATCTGATTTAGAACGCTGAACCGGAAGGTTCTAAATGTCACGAATGGACCTAATCCCTTTTTAAAGTCACCTAAAGGCTAAACTAAGCACACTTTGAGCAGCAGGTTGGTCTAACAGTTAATTTAAATCCGCAATATATTGTCACCATGGGACATGGTGGGAAATTAAATTGGTAGCTGCTGCCTCATGGAGCCTGCCACCACAGTAAACTAAGCCCCTCAGGGCTCAGCAACAGAGGAGGGGCCCTACCAGAGGGCACTGTGCCCAGCTCCCCCTCAAGTCTAGGGCAGGCCCTGCTGCTTGTTCTATCTGCTGGAGGGCTGACAAGTCTAGAGGATGCATGCAGATTAAACTAGTGGAAACTTATAATGAAGATATATTACATCTTGTCCTATTTTTCCATATCAACTATTTTGAGATCTGTTTCTTGAAAAGTGGTATATAAATGCCCTAAATCAAGGCTGCAAAACTCAGTCCAGCCTTCCTGTGGTCCCAATCTGGTCCTTCCCTTAAGAGCTTCTCTGAAATGGAATTTGGCCTTCAGGCTGAAAGAGATTCAACACCCCTGCTCTAAATAATAGTTTGACCCCATAATACAAGAATTTTCTGTTAAGCGAATGTTCAACTGCCTTGCAATCCAGCCTCCTTATTCTTGTGACCTTTGGGTCAGCTCCACCAAATCTGGACTTACATGTCAAAAGAGACATTATTTGGGGTTTGCTTTCCTCTGGATGATTTTCCAAAGTGCAGGTGGAAGCATCTTCTAGGAACAGCATTGGATCTTCTTATTTGTTACAGCTTTTCATATCTGGGTTTGCAGCCTTTGGAGTTTTCGCACTATTAAGTTTTACTTGATATAAGCATTGAGAATACAGGAACAAATACATCAGAAGCAGCTTTTGTTGGGAACAGCACCATTTGGCTTGGGATAAACTTTCTTGAAAACAGAAGTTTTCATTTTATGTTTTTTTTTCTCTTTGAGCCATTGAGATGGGAATGCTAGAAATATGAAGAAGTAAATAACATTGAAGAAGTAAATAACATTGTTGCTGCCAGTGTGCCGCAGCAATGTTGCAGATGGATTTCCCTTGTAAAAGCATTTTGTTCCTATGAATTATTTGTTTTGTTTCGATGATGTTTGCCCCTAGCCAGACAGTGCTGTTAAAGAGAACTGTTTTCAACTCTCTCTTCCCCCCACTCCCTGTAGTCCTCGCTCTGCATGGTCCCATAGCTTCTAAGAGTGAAAGATTCATACAGTAAAGCTGATTGTTCCTGTAGGTCTATGGTTTATGTGTGAGCAATTCTGGATTCAGATCTAAGATAAGCTTACTAAAGCAAAGAGCTTAGTGGGATTTGAAGAAAGGATTAGTCATTTGTATGAATAATATAAATAGCTGCAGCCAGGACTGAAATAATGTGGCAATGCGAATGAACAGTATTGAAAGAATGGACCATATCTTCTAAGGTGCAGAATTCTACTACTGGGACCCTTATTAAATAGTTATCCTTGCTTAGGTAGCCCAATTGTTGCTCTGTGGAAATCATCTCATTTAATAAATGTTTAATTCTTGTTTTTGTTTATTTGGATGTAAATGACAAAGGCACTCACCAATGAGATGGAACTTCTCGTACCTATAGATTTTCAGACATCTTGGTTTCAGCTAAGGACAGAAATTCCAGAGTATGAATCAGTGTTTAAGTTGCATATGTAAAATTAAATTTGTAGGTGCACTGTGATAGTTCAAGTTGTGGACAAAACTATCTGGCTTACAGTTGTTTGGCAGGGAATGTATTAAGTCAGAGCATTTCTTCACAGTTCAGCTGTGGAGACCATCCAAATGACCATGCTGATGGGCAAAGAGAGAGTATGGACAGATGCTATTTATCTTTTTTAAAAGTACAAGTTAAATCCTTGAATAGCTGGGGACTCAATAATCATAATAAAATTATTCCAAATACACACACATACACATATGTGGGAATCCATGAGGATCTCAGGTTGAAGTGGGGCAGAGAGAGGAAGGATTTTCACTCCTTTTTCATTTGTGAATTTCTTGCTGAGAGGAGCCAGAGTGAGAGGCTAAAGTCACATCTTTCTAGGGGTAGGGATGTGGTGTGGGCCTTCTCCCCAGCTCCTACAGTAAATTCTGGTTCCAAGGACTTACAGAATACATGCTGAATAAATTTGGGGCAGTATCCTAGATTTGTGCTGTGCTATCAGGACCCACCTCTACTGCAACAGAAAGCACTACCTTGAGCACCTCTGGAAACAAGCCGGAAAGCTCATTTATGGAAAGGACCAGGTCAGCAGAGTTCCTTTTTGCTAGCTCCACTGACCTCTTCCATTATGGAAACAAGAATTTTGACTCATTTCTGGTGCTTTAGGAAGCTAACTTCCTATTTTGGTTGCTTTAGGAAGCTAGCTGGGTCCTGTGCCCTTGGTATTGTTACTTTTATTATAGACATGTTTTTTTGGGGGGATTGTTGTTATAGTTTTAAAGCACACCCTTTCTTCAGAGAGCTTGTGACATTCAGTCTGTGGTGAAAATGATACTTAGACAAAGGTTAGAGCAATATGATTGTGAGGTTATTTGGTCTTTATTGATCTCTCAATTTTTTTTTTAATTATCTAGGAAGAAGCAGTCATTGTAATCTTGGATTAATCCTTTTTTGCATTTCTCTTTCTTTAATTCTTAATACTTCAAGTTCCATCTCCTTTTCTTTTTGATTTTTTTCAAGTTCCAGTTCCTTTTCTTTTTGTTTTTCAGCTTGTTGTAGTTTTAAAAGCTCTATTTCTTTATCCTTTTCTCTCTGTAGCATCTCAGCCTGCCATTTCTCTCGCTGAAAGGCTAAAACCTCAGGCCTTTGAGAGAGCATTATTTCTGTGGCTACCTCACCAGCACCATTAAATCTTGGATGTTTTATTAACAAAACTTTTAATGTATCCACCATTTTCCCCTCAGAGGGGATTCCCAATAAGTGGCACTGCTCCACTAAAGCCTCTTTCCTCATAGTAAGGACTTCTGTCTTTCTCCAGGGCTATAGAATAAAGCATCACTTTCAATTATTTGACCTAACAAACTTAAACACCACTCCCACCGTTTTAAATATGTATCCCACCATTTTAAACATGGATCACACAGTTTTGAACACATATCCCACCATTTTGAACATGTATCCCACCATTTTAAACATGGATCACACTGTTTTAAACACAGATCCCATAGTTTTGAACATGTATCCCACCACTGAGCACCATCTGTGGTGTCACCAGCCTCTGTGATATCTACTTAAACCTCCTTCGCTGCCACTATCCTATTCTTAATCTTCTCAAAGAATGAGGGGACAATAAACCTTCTTTTAAGTAATTATTTGTGTGTGAGTATGCCTATGTATTTCCCAACTGAAGTAACATAAATGACTGAGCAGATGTGGTTGAAATAACAAAATAAAAATAAACTTTATTAATATTAGTAAAAGATTTAAAAAGTCACTTTAAGTTTAACTTAAGTTGTACACATAAATCTACCTCCCTTCACCTCCCAGGGAATACTAACCACCTCCAAATTCTAGAACCCCACTTTCCTAATCCTATCCTGATGTAAGCCACTACTAAAACTCAACTCATTCCTACCCTCACTAACTCCTAACTCTGACAAACTCTCTAACTAACTGCCAAACTGTCACTTCATCCCCCCACTCTCCATTTCAAATCAATGAACCAATCAGATGACACCATTCACACTGCTCACCATTCACACTGTCCCCTCCCTCCCAAGGGCCTCATCGCTGCTTCTTTCCAAGCTGTGGAAGCCTCATAGTTCCTCAAGGAGGCATTAACCACCTCAGAGGTCCAGGACCTAACTCTGGGTAATTTAACAAGCCAGGAAGAGCAAGGATCTAAAACACAAGTAGTTGGCCTCAGCCCTCCATGCAGTTTGTCCACATCCTCAGATTGTACAAGCTGAAATGTATCCATAACATAACCAGTTAACGCACTAGCCCTGTCCATCCCCAACACTGTCAAAACAATGGCATCCAAGTCAGCATGAATACGAGTGACTTTTCCCATCATTGCATGGGGGGAGATTGCATTTACTTACCATCGCTTCTCGGCCCACATGTTTGTCCCTCATTATTTCCTTTTTTGAAAGAGGAAGTAACCGTGCATGTGGCCCATTCAGTGGGCTGTTTTGATCACGCTGCTTCTCCTGCACATAGCAGAAGTTAGCGGCAACTTCCATCTTTAAAAATGTCAGACTTACTGGAGTGGTTTTTTTGTGGCGCAAAGAAGGCTAGAAGGGGTGGGAGGCACATGGCATCATGAGAGGGACCTGTGGAAATCCATGAGTAGCCAGCAATGAGCGTGCAATAAAACGCTTGTCTGATGGCGCTCTATTACTTGGGGTAACTAGAGGGATAGATGTGCTTTATACTAATTTCTTCACTCAAGAAAAGCTAATAAGTGCAATTCCATTGTTAGCATATCTGGGTAATATTATTTCAATTGAAACATAAAGCTAGAAAGTAACTCAAAGCCAATGTGGTTAATCTTCCTTCTTCCACCCCCTCATCCAGACTGGGATTATCTTGTCTGAAAGGCAGTCCCAAGATGTTTACTCAGGGTTGTTAGCCTGGTTCACCACATGGAAATGTCTCAGTTGTATTCCCTTGGATGGAGCATTCACAGGTAACTCAAATGTCATGGAACTCCATGTTCTTCCTGCATCTGTGCATGGGCGACTTTATTCCTGCTGTTTGAATGCAGGATGGAAGTCAAGTAAATTGAAAGCCTTTGCTTTCCTCCACTCCAACCTTTTGCCCTGTTCTTTAGCACCTGATTTCTCATTTAACTAGATGGAGACATAAGCAAGCCCAGATTCTGATACAGCCCTCCAAATAGGAAAACAAAGCCACACATTTCCATCTGGAACAAAACCTGTCACACACATGGACCCTGTTCAAATAACACTGTAAGCCATGGTTAGGCCGCTAAGACTTTTGCAGCAAATGGTTAGTGAACGTGTTTAAACCACAGCTATAGTTAGGAATGGTTCACATGACACGGTTCAAATGGCATCCCCAGTAGATCTTAATATCCAGGCAGGTAAATAAGACACTTTATCAGGTAACCAGGTCCTAAGCCATATAGAGCTATATAGATCATCATAAGCACCTTGAACTTGCTCTGGTAGCCTACTGGCAGGTGGTGTATCTCCTTAAACCTATTCAAAACAAACAACACACTTTCCTGACGCTAAGTCAACCAAAGATTCTATTTTTGCTGATTTATCCTGGAGAAAGTCAACAAAACAAAATGAATTGGGTAACAATTCCAGATTTTCCAGCAGATGGCACTTTTATTGCTTCTCCCCCCACCCCCAAGCTTGCATTAAAGTAAGGTTAGCTAGTTTTAAGACAATATATAGGCCTGGAGTGAAGCATTTACGATGCACATAAAAGTGACTTCAGGAGATAATTCTCTACATAACTTCTTGTGTGACTGTTTTTACACACTTTAGAAGAATGTTTAAATTGTTCTAAAGTCATCTGCACATTGCTCAAGCCTTGTCTGGAAGCGCCCTTGGTCTCTGTCCTGAGTTCACCCTGTTATGCTGTGGTTCTTGGGGTTACATAGTACATATAATCTTGATCCTTCCTGAGCTATGTTGTAACTTTTGTTTTTGTTTGCTAGCCAGTGACTATGTTAAACTAGATACTGAAAACTCCCAAACGTTTTTTTCTTTAAAGCACAAGCTAAAGCTTAAAATAAAATCTCTTTTAAAAACTTTGAAGTATAATTTCTTACAAGCACTCACTACTCCGCTCAGATGTGTGTAAAATACAGTTTTCTATTTAGTTTGTCAGTTACTGGACATGTTTTCTTAACCACAGAGCTTGTGCCTAAAAATAAACAGGTCACGCAAGCCTATATTATGCAATGGATAGTAAGCATATGGTGCAAATTATTGATGTTAGCAGGAGCTAAGCAGAACAACTTAGAGATGAGGTAAAAGAGAAAGTAGGGAAGAGGTTAATGTACATCAAAATACTGAGACTGCTATTGATTTTAACTAGCTTTAAAAGCATGAGGTTAACAAGAACTCCATAATGCATTTCCTGTTAGGTTAATGGTAAGTAGATAAAAGTACACAATGTTTCTCTGAATGCAATGCATCTTGATTATTGTGACTTGCACAGGCATCACAACCAATTTTAATCATATTGAGCATAATCCAGACACAATTTAGCACTCTTAATTAAGTCTCCTTGTTTTCCGTGGCCAAGAGTTTAGCACCTGCTTAATTCTCCTATGAAATTAACTAGATCTAAAAATACTCAAATTAGTTTGGCTGGATCATGCACACTGTTTGCATCTTTCAAAATACACTGTAGAATAAAATTGCATCTGCAATGCATAGTGGACTAAACTGTTTTGAACAATTTCTCTTCAATCTTCCTTAAATAGATAAACCAAGAGAAGTAGATCAATGCCTGCACTTGCAGCGTTTGCCTTGGTCCTCAGGTTGTCTGGACCCTAGAGCAAAAAATTGCTGCTGACATGAAAAAGGCCTGAATTGCATAATTCACTTGTTATTCATCTCCACAGCAACTAGGGCAAAATATGAGCAAGAGTTGAAGAAAACGTCTTGTTCTTTCACTTGGATGAAACTATGGCTGGTTTTGGATGAAAGTATGGGGTGGACATACCAAAGGAAGGATAACATTGGCTATAGGAGTTCAGAATGCTTTCAAGTGAATTGTTTCAAACCTCAAATTTGTTTGATTTTTTTTTTTACTTATTCCAGATTTTTTTTAGCTTTAAGTGATCTTTTTTTTAAAAAAAAAAAAAATGCAGTACCAAAGGATGGATATTTGAACTATCTCTGATATATTTAAAAAAACAAAACTCTTTTGCTGTTGCCTCAAGACAATGTTGACTTCCTAAAATGTAATATAGATTAAACTTAGAACTCTACTGCTGAAAACAAATTGATATTTTCAGAGAGGAAGCCACATTAGTCTGTTTCAGAAAAAATATACTGTAGCACCTTGAAGATTGCTGACAGTCGGTTGTAGACAATACAGAGTTAGATGGGCCAGCAGTTTCAGTTCATATAAGGAAGCGTCCTATGTTCCTTAATTTATGACACACTTTTTGTGCCCTAGATTACTTCAACTAATGCATCACATGAAGTGGAATCTAGCTCATGAAAGCTATGCCATAAGAACACAATAGTCCAAGACCCAGGCAGGATTTATTTACCCCTTGTCTGGCTGCCACGCTTTTATAGGGTCTGATTTCACACCTGCGTTTGCAAGACAGAGAAAAGTTAAACCCTTTGAAATCATGAAAAAGAATAATGAATTACAAGAAATTCTCAGCCAGCTAGGTGAGTCATTAACCAAAGAAAAGATAGCTGGGTTGGAGAAATTTGTCTGTACCATGTATGGCCACCTGTGAGTGAAGTTAGATACAGTCTATTTATGAAGAAAACAACACCTAAGATCCAGTCTAAGGCATTCCCCAAAGTTAAAGGGATTGACCCAACAATGCTGCCTCATTCTAAACCTGCTTTGATCCAAAAGATTTAAAAGAAGCAATTCAGTGTCATGGCTATGGAAAAGAGCAGATTGTAGAACACCTGACAATGGCCTAGATCCTACTGAACACAGCTTGTACTTGGAAAATGGCAGGTACCACATAAAATGTTATGATGGTCCAACTCTCCCAGAAAATCTTGAAACGGCCACAGAAGAGGAGAGTGAAAAAGAAGTCTAGGAAAGTGATTTTGATAGTGATGATAGCAGATCCAATGAAAGTGAAGAGGACATCTGATGAAATTTATTTGTTAACCCTTCTCACAGAACATAGTTTTCATTTTATAAATTGTACATTTTTTCTGAAGATTTTAAAAATATTTGTTAAACAATTCAACCTAATAAATTGTTTTTAAAAAATATTTCATCATACTCGTCCTGTTTGAAATTTTGTAAAGAACATTTGAACATGTTCAACTGTAAAAATCACAGTTGAACATGTTCAAAATGATCTGTGCATCAGATCAAGAGATATTTAGGGTGGATACTTTTGAAATGAAAGCCCTGTATGATAAACTGTAAAATCATGCAATCCTGAGAAAGAGGACGTATAACAAGATATCACTCATAATTCTCTAAGCATTGGAGTAAACCCCATGTTATTATACATTTTCTTAATCCTCATTAAAAATTCAACTTTTTGTTCTTGTGTATTCTTTTGAAAGTTGTATAGTTTTTGAGTAAGTCATGGTTAAATGTCATACATAACCAATGTGAACACTGATTTTATATGTTCAAATGAAATTATCTCAAAAACTAATGGAGTTAACAAACATTTGTAATTACAAAAAGTATTCGTCATTAAATTTGAAACATTTCAGAAAAAAAATTCATCTCTGTAGCATAAACAGGTGAGAAGTTATGCATATTTAAATATGGCAACTACATAATAGCGCAGCAGCAGCCATATTGATGGCATCATCATGCAACACCCCCCCCCTGAAATTTTGTAAGACTCACTTTTCTGAGACACTTATGTCATATATAAACAAAAAAAAATATTCACTAAGCTTTTGTACTCACTGGGTTAAATAAATCCTGGTCTCGCTCTGGGACTATGACATGACAACCCCAGAGCAGGGATTTCATTTTCAAATTGGCAGCTGCATGTGTCCTGAGTACACAACAGGACACCCACAGTGGGCTGTCAACCTATGTGAACAGCCCCATTGTGTCCCATCCTAAGCTTGCTTCCACAGTAGCTTGTGGGAAATATTCAGAGATACAAACACTATCTCCAGAAATAATTTAGCCATACTATTATATACTAGATAATTCCTGAATAAATTCAAGTACAGAAAAAACCAAAATATTAATAGAGGCAACTATAAATGATATATTGCATAATGAACAAAGGAAGAAAAAAGGCAGTTAATGTCATGTGGAGGTCTGTCCCTACTTCAGTCGCCTCTGTGTTTTAGCTCTGGCTGAAGAGTAATTACTGAAATGTCATGAGGTTTTGGATTTATCTCTCAGAAACTTCACAGCAACTCCAGAGAATGCAGTGGTGGAACTGTTTTCTACATGGTGATTTTGCAGACTCAGCTTGGAAACTAAAAGCTAAGATGTATTTATCTGGTTCATGCATCAATAAAGATTTTGCAATCACTGCTCAGCTAACAGTTCTGTTAATCATACACCAATGTGGATGAAATGCTAACATGACTAATAGGGACATTAAAATGTATATATTATATCCAATACTCTTAGAAGGAACAGAAGATGTATTCGGATTGTCTGTCAGAGGTATCTGTAGAAGCACTTTTTGTATTAATGTAACAGATTACATTAATACAATCAGTTGATGTATTTGTTCCATGGTGAATACAAGTTAATACTATCTTAATGTTTGCAGTTTCCAAATAAACGTAGCTTGCTGTTTGCCCTAAGAAACGTTGTTGCAGAAAAGCTATCATGTGCAGGATTTTTATTTAAAGGAGCCTTTGTCTTTACCAGGAGCGGGAATTGGGGAATCTTCTTCTTATGATGAGACATGACTCACAGAGAAAAAGTAAATCAGGGGCTGTAGCTGATGATGGGCAGAGCCAGAGTCAAAAAGAGTAGGCAGAGTTTCAGCATTGCTTGGAATGCTGCCCCTTACTATCCATGCTTCATGTTAACTATCATTTAAAAAAACCTATTTAACTTAAGCTGTTACTCCCAGTTCCAGTCCTGGCAGTAGTAAAAGGCAGTGTTGTTGAAAGGAATTTTCACAGGAGTGGGGGATGAACTCAAAAGGGTGCTCTTAACCATACAAGGAGGCCTCCTAACCTTCTGTTAAAATACAGATTTCACAATAAGCCAATACTATGATAAATGTATTTTAACATTAAAAGTGATTTAAAGAAATCTGGAACAGACATTTAACTAAAAAAGATCCAGATTTCCAAAATATTTTTTTCTCCACCAGTTCTTATATTACTAGCAATTGCAGCAGCCTCATTCTTTGAGTACTTTCTAGCACAGTTTTAAAATCCATGTTTTTTTTTATATATATATATATATAAAGCCAGTTTGGCCAGAAGGTTCCAACCCAATAAATGTGCAATAAAATCACTTAGTCCTAAATAGGAGGGGGAGAACTATATTTCAGATTAAATGGTCTCCAAGCAGCAACACTCATATTCGGCAAAGAGAAGGGGCAAACATTTTTATTTGTACTTTTGTAAACTGCCCAGAGAGCTTCGGCTATGGGGCGGTATATAAATTAAATAAATAATTAAATAATCAGGGAAGAGTCAAATGGGCTGGGGGAGTGCAGCAGGTCCCCAGCACTTCAAGTGGAGACCTGCCATGGCCCAAGCCTGTTCATCTGTAACAACAAACCATGGTTTAAACAATCCAGAGTTCACAACAAAACTTTCTGGTTTGTTCAATGTTAACAAACCATGATTTGTTAGTGCTGCCATGTTCCCACACATCAGCTGGGTTTGTGCAATATGCTAATCCACACTCAGGGCCTGTTCAGATGTCACACCAAGCTGCAGTAGTTAAAGCTTTTGGCCTAGCTATGGTGGCTTACCTTGATGTATGGCAGGCTCCCCAATGGTTGGAACAGTCTCCTGTAGGGGTAAAGGCTGCAACCATAGAGTCTGTTCGCAAGTGCGACCATAACTTCCAGTGACACTCTTGCCACTGCAGAGCTTCTCTATGGTCACACAGCCTTTGTTTACACTGTGGAGGAGCCTGGGATGCATGGGAAACCATGTGGAGATATCTACCCTAACTATGGGATGAGGGGGAGTAAAACCACTTGATGCTGTGTGATTCCACAGTTGTGTGGCAGGCCTACTTGCTGTGGTTCTGCTAACTCTCCTACCCTGTGATTACCCTAACCACCAACTGTCCTATGTGTAAATGGGGCCTCAGTGGTTGAGTGAGGGTTGTTTTTGAACAATGGGGGTTAGCATTTTGTCTGAACCTTTGACATTTCCTGCATGGTGGCTTGTTAACCATGTAGTGTGGCTTATTTTTCCTGATCAAACTACCTTTAGAAACCATGGTTTGTTGTTGGATTGTTCAGGGTGGTTAAGCCACATTGCAAGGTTAACAAGACATCATGCGGAAAATGTCTTGCTAACTCACTGAGTGTGGGCTAGAGTGTTGTGTGAACAGCCCCATCAAGTAAATAAATCCAGAATTCAACAATCCATGGGTTAACCATATGTTAGCATTATTTGTGAACAAGGTCTATATGATACAAGCAAAAGCAGCTCTACACAGTTCCCAATCTACTGGACATATGTTTTCTCTTTTGGCCGCTGCTTTGTGCTTATTCTATGCTCTAGACTTGAATTTTAACCTCCAAAGCAAACTCCCTCTGCTTCACTAAACATTATTTTTCTTGCAGATAACCATCTAGATCCTTATTTACTTTTAGCCAAATGCATTTCCTTTGCCTCAAACTGCTTAACAGCAGGAGGAGCCCAGTCACTAAGTAGCAGCAAAATGTTCACTCCTGCAGAGCAGCATAAATTAAATGCTATTTTGAGAAAAGGCATAAATCTTTGACTTCTGTGTTGGTTGGGTTACCATATGGGTTTTTTTTTGTATTAAATGTTATCCTTCATCCCTTCATGTTTAAATAATGACCAAATACTGCTCCTGTAAGCCAATAACAATCATTATTGAAATTTTAAAATCTATAAAATAATGCTTTGAAGGCACATCTTTCTATTTTAAGTGAACTTATACATAATGCTAAACTTTCACATTATGCTGGAGTTCTTATCCTCCCTTTACCTTCTCCACTTACTTTCATTTCACTCTTGCATGTATCGGCCATGGATCATTTGCATTACTTTACTGTGTGCTTTATGGCACCTTTTATGTGGTCTGCAAAATAGTTAGCATATGTTGGACCACAGTGTTTAAAAACATGCTTGGATCTTAAGCTAACTTCAGTAGGAACTACTGTGTATCTCAGTGGTCCGCATATAGATAAAAGCAACAAAGAGCCTTGTGGCACCTTAAAGACTAACACATTTCTTAAGAAATAAGCCAGTGATCTTCACTATTTATCAGTCAGGAGCCACTTTGGCTCTAGGCACTGGCACTGAGGCCTCTTGGGGGCCTTGCTTGGGTTATTGGGGCCTTTCCCTTCCCTAGTGAAGTGAAGAAGCTGTGCTAGAGCTCTTTTGGGGCTTCTTCTTTCTATCCTTCTCCACATTGTCCAAGGAAGGCCTCATCATCAGTCAGTTACCAAATCACCAGCCAGGCAAATTGTGACAAGCTCACTGGTTCTTGGCCTAGGATAGATCTTTTTCTCATCAAGGAGAGATCATTCTATTCAATGCTGTAAATTTTCCATCCATATGTGTAGACATTGCACTCTCTCTTGTTTGCACATTCAATTTCCCCTGCATCCTCGGTGCCTGCTCCTCAGCTGATTGACTGATTGATCCAGCATCCTCCTCCACCCTCCCAGCCACAGTCACCTTACACCTCACAAGTGACGGGTCTTCTGACTCCCCACCCCTGAAGCCTCCTCCAGTAGCCCAGATCAGACTAGCTTGCCCACAGCAAAAACAAACTGCTGAGAGTGAGCAGCTACTGCAAAAAGAGGGCAGGAGGTGTGTGTGTGAGAGAGGTGGAAAATTGCTCTTGAAGTGATTGGGAGCCACCAACAGCCTTGGGCTTTGCAGTGAAGAGAACCGGTATAAGCTTCTGCAGACAATGCAGTTGTTGGCTGATATACCAACTACGCCCTTATCTGGATAGAGATAGCCTAGCTACTGTTATCCATGCTCTTATAACCTCTCGTTTGGATTACTGCAATGCATTACACATGGGGCTGCCTTTGAAAACAGTCCGGAAACGTCAGCTGTTACAAAACAGGGCAGCCTGTTTACTAACAGGGACTGGCCAGCGAGACCACATCACGCCAGTCCAGGTCTGGGACCGATTCAAAGTGCTGGTACTAACATTCAAAGCCCTAAATGGTTTGGGGCCAGGTTATTTGAAGGAATGCCTCCTCCCATATGTGCCTGCCCGGACCTTAAGATCATCTGCAGGGGTCCTTCTCCGTGAGCCCCTGCTGAAGGAAGTGAGGCAAGTGGCTATTAGGAGGAGGGCTTTCTCTGCTGTGGCACCCTGGCTGTGGAATGAGCTCCCCAGAGAACTTTGGCTGGTGCCTACACTGTATTCCTTCCATCGCCAGCTGAAGACCTTTTTATTTTCTCAGTATTTTAACACCTATAAACTTAAATTTTAAACTTTGCTGTTTTTCCATATGTTAACCTACATGAATTTTGGCTGTGTGGTTTTATCCTGGTTGTGCTTTTTATATTGTATTTTATATTTGTGTTTATTTTGTTGGTTGTTTTTATGCTCTGAACCGCCCAGAGAGCTTCGGCTATTGGGCGGTATAAAAATGTAATAAATAAAATAAAATAATAAATAAATAACACAGACATCCTTGCAATGGTGAGCTGATTAACACATGTAATGTGACTAGCATACACCTCTATTCAAGCTACAGCACATAGAATCAAACCCATTGATAAATTGTAGTTGCGCTGTTTTGTATGTAATTGGTCTTTGTTTAACTATGGCCACCTTAAAGCCACCAGTGGAATGTCCTGCGCCTTTAACTGTCTCTACATTCTGCTTTTCAACTCCTTCTCACCTCACTGTTTACAATCCCACCCCACAAACCATGTGAATGTATACTGATAACTCAGGATAACACTTCTTCATGCAATTCATGAAGTAGACTGTAGTCTGTGAAAGACTATGCTGTAATAAATGCATTAGTTGTTAAGGCACCATAGACACTTTGTTATTTTTGCAACAGACTAGCATAACTACTCCTCTGGAAAGTATACAGGCAATTGTTGTTTTCTTAGTTGTAGTGCTTAAAAAAAAGAAAAAGTCAATAGCTTTTCATGGATCAACTTTTTTCTGTTATCTATGTTTTATTTCCTACCAAGCCATCATTCTCTGCATCATTGTCACTTTTGTTGTGAATACTTATTACCATTTTTTAATATATCTCCAAAGGTAAAAGTCTATTTTAGTATGGCCCTTAAAGATCTTCTGTAATTAGAAAAAGACCATAAAGCTTCTCACTAGCTCAAAGCCCCAGGTATATTTGGTGGGCCCCAAATCAGCTACACATGGTACATCTGCAGCACTATGCAAAACATTTGCAGAGCACTCATGTCTCGGTCTGGGTGGCCAACCACCACCATCTTCTTAGCCTAGATAAAGCTGACGTTGGTGGCAGTCAGCTGGCAGGATACCTGCCTGCTAACTGTGCCATCTAGCCTGAGGGTGGGGAACCTCAGGCTTGAGGCCAAATCCAGCCCTCTTGGAGTCCCAATTGGGCCCTACAGAGTTCCCCATGTCACTACGCTCCCTTCCTCTTGCCCAACCCCATTTTCTCCAGCCACCAATTTTGTTGTTTTTTTTCTTCATTCTAAGAGGTTGAAATAGCTCTCCTAAGGCTTAATTATTGGCACTAAGGACAATAAATTAAAATATGCTGGCATATTTGGCCCTGCCCTTTTTCCTTCAGCCCTGCCCACCACTGGGATGCAGCCCCTGACAGCTTCTCCAAAATTGCATTTGGCCCTCGGACTGAAAGATGTCCCTCACCCCAGTCTAGCCCAAGCAAGACCCCAGCCCTGCTACAGCTCATTTGCTCAGCCTGGGGTTACAAAGGAAAAGATGAGCTCCTCAAATTGTCTCAACTGAGCCACCTTACAGATGAGCCCTTCTGAAAAAGTGCATTGTGGGGAAAAGGGAATGTCCCTCCCTCTCCACCTTTGCCCCATGCCTTTCACTCACAGCAGTTTATCACAGGTTCCTCACTTGTAATCACATATTTATGAATGAGAGCGTTCTCTGTGTCACTGTTAGCTCAAAACTGCAAGACAATGTGGGCGTCCTTCCAATGCGTATTTGACCTTGTAAGTTAAAGTCTGACTTGGGCGTTAGAACATGCCGATCCCTTGCCTGCCTACATGGCTGACTGTGAGGTACACCCACCATGGCTTATTCAGAGGGTGGCTTAGCAGGATGTGTGACCTAGCCCAGTATAATACCTGTTCTTTTATTACATATTATTTGGGCTGTTATTATTTTAAATTGATTAATGGTTTAATTTGTTTTTAGCTGTGTATATTTATTGTTTTATATTGTATGATTTTATTTGTACACCGCCCTGAGATCCTAGTGATATAAGGCGGGTTACAAATGTTTTAAATAAATAAATAAATACATACATGTTTTATTTATGTAATGCATTTTTATACCACCCAATAGCCAAAGCTCTCTGGGCGGTATTGCTTCTACATACATTCCCGACTGTGGAATGCCCTCCCCTTGGAGGCCCGATTAGCGCCAACATTGATTGCATTTCAACGCCAAGTAAAAACATGGCTTTTAAACAAAGCCTTTGATGGTTAAACTCACTGGCACATTGTTTAAACTGTTTTGACTGCATCTATTGCTTTTAAATTATATATTGTTTTAACTTGGATTATGGTTTAATTCGTTTTTAACAGTGTATATTTATTGTTTTATACTGTATGTTTTTATCTGTATGCTGCCCTGAGATCTTAGTGATATAGGACAGGATATTCAACTTGTATTCAACTTGTATGCAGAACACATCATGCGACGTGCTGGGCTTAACAAATCCAAGGCTGGAGTTAAAATTGCAGGAAGAAACATTAACAATCTCAGATATGCAGATGACACCACTTTGATGGCTGAAAGCGAGGAGGAGCCTTATGACAAAGGTGAAAGAAGAAAGTGCAAAAGCTGGGTTGCAGTTAAACCTCAAAAAAACCAAGATTATGGCAACCAGCTTGATTGATAACTGGCAAATAGAGGGAGAAAACGTGGAGGCAGTGACAAACTTTGTATTTCTGGGCGCAAAAATTACTGCAGACGCTGACTGCAGCCAGGAAATCAGAAGACGTTTACTTCTTGGGAGGAGAGCAATGACAAATCTTGATAAAATAGTTAAGAGCAGAGACACCACACTGACAATAAAGGTCCGCATAGTTAAAGCAATGGTATTCCCCGTAGTAACCTATGGCTGTGAGAGCTGGACCATAAGGAAAGCTGAGCGAAGAAAGATAGATGCTTTTGAACTGTGGTGTTGGAGGAAAATTCTGAGAGTGCCTTGGACTGCAAGAAGATCAAACCAGTCCATACTCCAGGAAATAAAGCCAGACTGCTCACTTGAGGGAATGGTATTAAAGGCAAAACTGAAGTACTTTGGCCACATAATGAGAAGACAGGATACCCTGGAGAAAAGGCTGATGCTAGGGAAAGTGGAAGGCAAAAGGAAGAGGGGCCGACCAAGGGCAAGATGGATGGATGATATTCTAGAGGTGACAGACTTGACCTTGGGGGAGCTAGGGGTGGCAACGGCCGACAGAAAGCTCTGGCGTGGGCTGGTCCATGAAGTCACGAAGAGTCGGAAACGACTGAACGAATAAACAATAACATAAATATTTTAAATAAATAAGTATATGACATACAAGATATTTAAATGGGTATCATATGGCTATGCGATTACACAACCAATACATCTAGCTGTTTCACCTGCCAATTTATCAGTCCTTTTATATTCTAGCTTTTAGAAAATCTGAAAAAGGTAATCATAAATGAAAACAAGCTGATCTCATATCTATTAGAGGGATAACAGTATACACCATGATCACAGGCACTTCGTACATATCCTGCTGGACAATATTAATTACCAAAATAATTAGCAACAAAAGATTGAAAATATTGATTGCTTTTATTTATTTATAATATTTATATACCGCTCCCCATTGAAAAATTTCAGAGCAGTGTACAAGATAAAATGAAAATAAAAACAGAATAAAACAGTTAAAAAAAAATAGCCAAATAGTGATATAAGGCAGGTTACAAATGTTTTAAATAAATAAATACATGTTTTATTTATTTAATGCATTTTTATACCACCCAATAGTCAAAGCTCTCTGGGCGGTATTGCTTCTACATACATTCCCGACTGTGGAATGCCCTCCCCTTGGAGGCCCGATTGGCGCCAACATTGATTTCATTTCAACGCCAAGTAAAAACATAGCTTTTTAACAAAGCCTTTGATGGTTAAACTCACTGGCACATTGTTTTAACTGTTTTAACTGCATCTATTGCTTTTAAATTATATTTATTTATTTATTTATTTATTACATTTATATACCGCCCCACAGCCGAAGCTCTCTGGGCGGTTTACAACAATTAAAAATAGTAAACATTAAAAGTATACAAAAATTAAAAAAACATAAAAACAGTATAAAAACAACAGTATCCATTTAAAAATTACAATTCTGGGGTCCATTAAAAATAAACTTAATGTTGTTAAATGCTGTTAAAATGCCTGGGAAAAGAGAAAAGTCTTGACCTGGCGCCGAAAAGATAACAACGTTGGCGCCAGACGAGCCTCATCGGGAAGCTCATTCCACAGTCGGGGGGCAACCACTGAGATATATTGTTTTAACTTGGATTATGGTTTAATTTGTTTTTAACTGTGTATATTTATTATTTTATACTGTATGTTTTTATCTGTATGCTGCCCTGAGATCTTAGTGATATAGGGCGGGATATAAATATTTTAAATAAATAAATAAATAAATATATGACATACAAGATATTTAAATGGGTATCATATGGCTATGCGATTACACAACCAATACATCTAGCTGTTTCACCTGCCAATTTATCAGTCCTTTTATATTCTAGCTTTTAGAAAATCTGAAAAAGGTAATCATAAATGAAAACAAGCTGATCTCATATCTGTTAGAGGGATAACAGTATACACCATGATCATAGGCACTTCGTACATATCCTGCTGGAAAATATTAACTACCAAAATAATTAGCAACAAAAGATTGAAAATATTGATTGCTTTTATTTATTTATTTATAATATTTATATACCGCTCCCCATTGAAAAATTTCAGAGCGGTGTACAAGATAAAATGAAAATAAAAACAGAAAAAAACAGCTAAAACAAAATTTAAAAGAAGCAAAAACAGAGATTCAAGGCTGCATATTAAGGAAAGGCTTCTTGGAATAAAGATGTTTTCAGGAGGTGCTGAAAGGAGTACAAGGATGGAGCCTACATTCAGGGGAAAAAATTCAGAGAAAAATTGAGATGGTAAATAGCTATGTTCAAATGCAAAGAAAATTAAATTCCAATATATATTTAGCAATCAAATATTTCAAGAAATCTTTACAAAAGAATGGAAGTACTCTTTGAAAAAGAACATCAAAAACAAAGATGGCAAGGACCTAACAGAAACAGAAGAGATCAAGAAAAGGTGGCAAGAATATACGGAAGATCTGTATAGGAAGGATAATAATATCGGGGATAGCTCAGACGGTGTGGTCAGTGAGTTAGAGCCAGACATCCTGAAGAGTGAGGTCGAATGGGCCTTAAGAAGCATTGCTAATAACAAGGCAGCAGGAGATGACGGTATCCCAGCTGAACTGTTTAAAATATTGCAAGATGATGCTGTCAAGGTGATGCATGCCATATGCCAGCAAATTTGGAAAACACAAGAATGGCCATCGGACTGGAAAAAATCAACTTATATCCCCATACCAAAAAAGGGAAACACTAAAGAATGTTCCAACTATCGTACAGTGGCACTTATTTCACATGCCAGCAAGGTAATGCTCAAGATCCTGCAAGGTAGACTCCAGCGATTCATGGAGCGAGAATTGCCAGATGTACAAGCTGGGTTTAGAAAAGGCAGAGGAACTAGAGACCAAATTGCCAATATCCGCTGGATAATGGAGAAAGCCAGGGAGTTCCAGAAAAACATCTATTTCTGTTTTATCGACTATTCTAAAGCCTTTGACTGTGTGGATCATAACAAACTGTGGCAAGTTCTTGGTGGTATGGAGATACCAAGTCATCTTGTCTGCCTCCTGAGGAATCTGTATAACGAACAAGGAGCAACAGTAAGAACAGACCATGGAACAACGGACTGGTTTAAGATTGGGAAAGGAGTACGGCAGGGTTGTATACTCTCACCTTATCTATTTAACTTGTATGCAGAACACATCATGCGACGTGCTGGGCTTGACGAATCCAAGGCTGGAGTTAAAATTGTAGGAAGAAACATTAACAACCTCAGATATGCAGATGACACCACTTTGATGGCTGAAAGCAAGGAGGAGCTGAGGAGCCTTATGACGAAGGTGAAAGAAGAAAGTGCAAAAGCTGGGTTGCAGTTAAACCTCAAAAAAACCAAGATTATGGCAACTAGCTTGATTGATAACTGGCAAATAGAGGGAGAAAACGTGGAGGCAGTGACAGACTTTGTATTTCTGGGCGCAAAGATTACTGCAGACGCTGACTGCAGCCAGGAAATCAGAAGACGTTTACTTCTTGGGAGGAGAGCAATGACAAATCTTGATAAAATAGTTAAGAGCAGAGACACCACACTGACAACAAAGGTCCGCATAGTTAAAGCAATGGTATTCCCCGTAGTAACCTATGGCTGTGAGAGCTGGACCATAAGGAAGGCTGAGCGAAGGAAGATAGATGCTTTTGAACTGTGGTGTTGGAGGAAAATTCTGAGAGTGCCGTGGACTGCAAGAAGATCAAACCAGTCCATACTCCAGGAAATAAAGCCAGACTGCTCACTTGAGGGAATGGTATTAAAGGCAAAACTGAAGTACTTTGGCCACATAATGAGAAGACAGGATACCCTGGAGAAGAGGCTGATGCTAGGGAAAGTGGAAGGCAAAAGGAAGAGGGGCCGACCAAGGGCAAGATGGATGGATGATATTCTGGAGGTGGCAGACTTGACCTTGGGGAAGCTGGGGGTGGCAACAGCCGACAGAAAGCTCTGGCGTGGGCTGGTCCATGAAGTCACGAAGAGTCGGAAACGACTGAACGAATAAACAACAACAACATAGCTCCTGCAGCAATCCATGTTCAAATATAAGACAAAAAAAGCTGGAGTGTGCACTGATCTTCACATGACAAGACTCTGTTTAAAACTGAAATGGGTTTAAGAGACAAAAAAGGCAAACGTGTAACTTAGTTCTCATTTACCTCAACTGAAGTAGAAAATATCAAATAGTAAAGCATATAAAAAGCCTTATGCTGTGTTGAAGACCATTTTGTCCTAGGACTAACATTAGATACAATCCTCCACCCCACCCCCATCCCCAAAGAATTTGAGCAAGAAAGAAACTGCCTCATACTGAATCAGACTCTTGTTCCATATAGCTCAGTATTGTCAACACTGGCTAGCAGCAGCTCTCCAGGGTTTCAGGTAGGAGTTTTTCTTGCCCTATCTGCAGATACTAGACATCATCACACAGGAAAAAACCGTGTTTGTTTACTGCATGCACATTTGTCCCTCATTACTTCCTCTTTTGAAAGACGAAGTAAACAACTTGCACATGGCCCATTCAATGAGCCGTTTTGATCCCGCCGCTTCTCCTGCACACAGCAACTTCCATCTTTTTAAAAAAGTCGGTCCTACTAAGGTGTTTAAATAAAACACTCTATTATAATAAAACACTTGTCTGATGGAGCAGATTGAACCTGGGACCTTCTGCAAGCAAAACAGGGATTTTACTACTAAACCACAGCCCCTCCCTGTTTGGGTAAACAAAGATACCTTTTACTCAGAAAGCCAGTTAGATTGAAAAAGATTAACTAGAGTTCTAAGTGTGTTACCCTTTTCTGATTGTTTTGTTAATTGGGTGTGTGTGTGTTTCCAATGTTAGTCCTACTTAGACTAGACCCATTGAATTGAATGGGAGTTAAATTAGACTAGCATTGAATGCAACCCTTTCTTTCACCCTACCCCAGACTGATCTAGTTTTAGTAAAATCCATCTTGATTTCCCTTGCCATGAGGTTTGAAAATTTAGGTACAATAGTTGTAGACTAATTCTTAATACAGTACATAGAACCATTTGAAATTATCTGTTTAAATAGAGAACAGAAAACAAATAGAAGTAGCTTCTAATGTCCTTAAAGGCTTTGATCCTAAAGATACCACATAATCATAATCAAGGGACTCTTTACTCCTGCATTTTCTGCTATAGCCTTCTGTTACTCCCCAAAGCCAGCCCTAAAATTCGAAGAATCCTTCATAGGATAATCAGCAACCTCAGTGTGACTATGGAAGTATTTTGTACCCATATGCCCAGGCCTCTGTGAACACTGGCCAAATTTGTCCATCTCTCTCTGTCATTATGCCCCATGCCAAATAAATGTGACAATGGCATCATGGTCACCTGCAGGAGGTCAAGATGTATGCCTCCATTTCCTGCTTCTTCACTTATCCCCCTGTTTATGTTTTAGATTATAAACTCCTTGTGCAGCTGTTCTTTGTACATAGATTGTGTAGTAGTAGTGATGATGTTGATGGTGGTGGTAGTGATGTATTTGTAGGAGAGAAATGGTGGACAGGAAGTGGGTGTTAACTCTTCCTTCACCTGCTGAGTGCTGGCACTCATCCCGGGATCATCCCTGTGCATGCAAATGACACACAGGGGATCCTGGGAGCAGGCAGGGACGATCCCTCCATTTTCCTGGGATAATCCTTAGGTGTAGAAAGGACCCTAGTCTCTAAAATTGGAAGCAAGCTGGTGGTGGTGGGGAGAAACAGCCTTGCAGAAGAGAGGTGATGGGCTCAGGAGTACTCAACTATATGTTCTCCTTTCTGTAAGTGGTCCTCTCTCACACATCCCACATCTCTATTATCTCAGCAAATAATGGATTTGGGATTATGCATTTGCTGGCAGAATTTATCTTCTTCACAAGCTTGGCTAGAATCTGTTTTCTTTTTCATCTTATCACCATTCCTTACTATGCCATGCTGTTCTCTAGGGTAGCCTTCACCTCTGCTGCAATCAAGGTAGTTTTTCTCTTCAATGGTTGACATAAACAAGCGGCGCAATGGATACTTTACTGATGGCGTGCCTTACTTTTATGCAGTTTATACATGTTCTAAGAAGTCAGAGTTCTTTCTGTCACGAAGTTGCCATAGTCTGCTGTGAAAAGGGGTATTCCGGTAAAAGAGTAGTAGGCCATAATATTGTGGATTTCACGTCAAACATCAGTGCAGGAGCATGATTTCTCTTTAGAAAACATTCTGTCCACCCTTTACTTTAACTGTTATTTTAAAATGTTAAATACACATGTGAAAATGATGGCAATGTTTGAACAGAAGATAAACCTCTCCTTAGAGGTGGGGCCTTAATCTTGAACTAACAGATCCTCAGCTTATCTGCTCCTCTAGTAACGCAAGACTCTCAAGTGTCTCATAATTGGGTCTGTTTATATTTTGCACCATCCCAACCACACAGGTATATTTGGGTTTTACTTTTATTTGGTTGTTGTATTTGCATTGTTTGTTTTAAATTGTACATTATCTTGAGGGCCCTGTTAGGCAGAAAAGCATATTATTATTATTATTATTATTATTATTATTATTATTATTATTATTATTATTATCAGTAGAATTATATAAGGTATGTGTTCAAGTATGCACAAAACACTCATTTAATTGAACACCATTTGTATGCACAGCTACACCTAATGAACATTAACTGATAAAAGGAGTGCACTGTACCTCATACGGCAAGGTACACGATCGTTACACTTTCAGAACATTTTTACTGTTGTTTTCTTTTCTTTCTTTAAAAAAATGCTACTGTTTCCCTCCCCCACCCAGTAAAATTGTATGTGAGGACTGCTCCATAAATTCAGTGTTTAGGTCTACATTAACGATTATTTATATATGCATGAAAAAATATAACATGTGAATGTCACCAATGTGTATCCTACAATATTAGGAAGAAATAACAACAGGAAGTCTTATGTCAGAAAACATGTATTCCAACATAAGCTTTCATGGACGCTGTCCACATTATTATTATTATTATTATTATTATTATTATTATTATTATAGCACCATCAATGTACATGGTGCTGTACAGCGTAAAACCTCAAATTAGCTGATTTATATACACCCATGCTGGGGTGGGGGTGGATGAGAAATGCAAACATTGTTGTTAGAGGGATTTGAAATGCAAATAAGTAGAATGTGAGGATTCCCTTAATGGTTGTTAGGGAGTGTTCCTCTTCGGATTTCTAGCTACTACATTACATTCCCCTCCCCACAGGTTTTCTGTCGTAGTCCCTTGCCCATGCAGTCCTCCTTGGTCTGTTTTGGGGTTTTCACCCTCCTTGTTTTGTAAAACTGTTCTGAAAGAGAAACGCAAACAAAGAGGATGAAACCCCCAAAACAGACCAAGGAGGACTGAGAGTGGGGAGTGGGCGATAGAAAACCTGTCAGGAGGTGAATGCAATATGTATGGCTGCAAGGTTTGTGTTTTTCCAGGACCTGCTGATACCAATCCTTTGGACATGAATGGTGCTATTTTTGATACATAAGCAATGGCCCTACATCTGAATATTGGATATAGATGTGGTGCTGCTGATGCCAAATATAAGCTTTTGTGGATTAATTATGGGATTAGTCCAGGGAAGTTTATACTATAGTAATAGCACAACCCTATACATGTCTATTCCAAAGTAAGTCTCAGTGAATTCAATGGGGCATTGGGTCTTACTCGCAAGTATGTGGATTCAGGATCAAATCTGTGACGTTTAGAGTGCCACCAGGCGCTTGTATATTTGCTGTAACGCTCGAACACTAGCTCCCTTGTGGACTTTATTTCAAGGTTGCTTTGAGGAGGAAATCTATCCTGATCTTCATTCGGTTTTCCCCAAATCATGGGCAGTTTGGCCTCTGTAAGTTCATAACACCCCAACAGCGAGTTTACCCCTCTCCTTCTTGGGATTCACATCCTTCTACTACGTGTGCATCCAGTAAACTCTGGATAAAGGTCTGCCCTTTTGCCCTGTACTTTGTCAAATCCTTTTTATTTTCCTTCAGCCTTGCCAGTAAATTATGTCACAGACTTTGGGGAGGTAACTGACATCACAGGCAGACGTATCCCCCTGCCCAGCTTATTCGGTTGCCAGCCTTTTGGACCCGGTGTTGTGTGTAGGGGGATATGAGGGAGGAGAAGGCTGTGTCCCCCCACGCGCTCTGTGGAATTGAGTCTCTCTCTCTCTCTCTCTCTCTCTCTCTCTCTCTCTCTCTCTCTCTCTCTCTCTCTCTCTATGTATATGAGACTCAGGCCATAACTAGACCTAAGGTTTATCCTTGGATCATCCAGGGGTCAAACCTGTTCATCTAGGTAACACACAAGGGATCCAGTGCTCAGGCAGGGGCGAACCCTGGATGATCCCAGGATAAACCTTAGGTCTAGCTCTGGCCTCAGTTGCACACAGGTGCGAGAGCACACACACACACACACGTGTGCAACTGTGTCTCAGATACAGGTATACATGAATGACTCAGTTGTACAGATCGCGTGGGGGACACAGCCTCCTCCTCCTCCTCCTCCTCCCTAAACAGTTGGGAGGAGGAAAGTCGCTCTGTTTGCTTCCGCGACCCTCTTCCTCTAACCGTCAGCCTTGGGTGGTCGTTAACTCTTGACTTATGCGCGCGCGCATACACGAAAAGACACACTCCGCTCCCCCACCCTTCCCGAACACCGTTGCCTGCCCGAGTTCAGTTTCCTCATCCATAGGCACGCCGTACTCTATCCTCGATCCCCCCTCCTCCTCAGGCGCTGGGAGGGGGCGGGGCTTCACCGTCCCCCCCAACCAGTGGGAGCCTCAGGATTGGGGTGGAGGGGGCAAAGAGGGTGGGGCGAACACGCCCCTAGGGGGTTGATCCTTTAAATGGACCTGGAGGAGTCTTGGACGGATTTACCACCCTCAAGGGCCGGCGCGCGCGCGCGTGTGTGTGTGAGGCGGTGCAGGCGCAGGGTGGTGGTCGCTTCAAACATATGTAGGAGAGAGAGAGAGGCGCTACGTCGTCACAAGAGCGCGAGAGGAACCGTTTCCCGCGGATAAGTTAGATACATAATATCCCCGTTCCCTCTTCGGCTAGGCGGGGGATGGTAGCGGTACCGAGGAAGCAGTAATCGCTTCTCCTCAGGCCGCCTCAGTCGTCGATTTAGCGCTGGTGCCGCCGCGAGTATGTCTCCCGTCAGCGAGGAGCTGGGAGCAGGGGACGCCTCCGCCGCCGCCGCCTCCACTGCCGCCACGGCGCCCGTGCTCGAAGAAAGCGAGGAGGTGGACGGCGAAGAGAAGCAGGAGAACGGGGAATGGTGCCCGCACGAGGTGCCCCTTGCCTCGGCAGAGGGAGCCGGGGAAGCTCCCCTGATGACGGCCGTCGTGGCGGCGGCGATTCCTCCGGAGAAGAAGAAAGAGAAGGGGGAACTGCTGCAGCCCAGCCAGCAGCCCAGCCAGCAGCAGGAAGACGCAGCGTTCGAGCCCCCTGAGGGCGGCTGGGGCTGGCTGGTCATGCTGGCCTCCATGTGGTGCAACGGGGCGGTCTTCGGCATCCAGAACTCGTGCGGGCTCCTGTTCAAGTCCATGCTTAAGGAATTCGGAGACCCCAAAGACCCGCAACTAATGTTCAGGACAGGTGAGGGAAATGCAATAAAAAAGGCGGAAGGCACGGCAAGGAGTAACACCTCCCGAACTGCCTCCAAACCAAGGTTTCTGTTTTGACACCTAGAGACCCAGAGAGATGCAAGAGAAGAGGGATCATGAGACTTAGTATCCAACCGTGGAAGGGGTGGGGGTAACGAATGAATGGGATGCCCATTGGGGACCATGGGAGCTCTCTGAAGGTCCAGTTGGCGCTCGCAGTTGCAGTGAGTTCCTATGGAACTTCGGAGAGCTCCCCCTTCCTTGTTCCCCAAAGGCGTCTTTGTCATTTGTTTGCAGGTGTGCAGTAGAGACTGAATTGAGCAGCTTTCCTCAGCTCGGTATGCTGGGTGATGAAGCCCAAAAAATCTGGAGAGCACCAGGTTGGGGAAGAGAAGAATAGAAAGTAGATGCCACTGAGGTGGGTTTTTTTTTTAACACCCATGTGGCCCCAAACCCCAAGTCTTTGACTTTTATTGTACAATCAATAGACACAAACACGACTGTGATTTGACAGTGAATTTAATGGCATGCCCTGTAAAAATCTAGAGGATCCATGATTTTGTGCACAGCAGCACAATCTGTGGGTGCAGATGTGATTTGGTGGTAGCTTTGTGGTAACATTCCATATAGAAATCCAGGAGATCCATGCTTGAGGTCCAATGCTTAGGACCTACTCTATGGACTGCACCTTGAGGCCTTGGATCTGTGACTTTTTTGGTGCAGTATTCAGATGTGAGCTGTGTTTTGACAGGAATCATGGTTTTTTCCCCCTCAGTTGTAGTCCTCAGACATAGATGTGAGCTGTGATTTGGTTGCAGTTTGGAAAGGAGATTACCTGGGAAAATCCAGGGGATTTATGAGGATATATGCCTTGGAACCATGTTTTTGCACCATGCAATGCTATGCTGTGAAGCCCCAGTTCTATGGTTTTTATGGTGCAATCTGTGGGTATGGATGTGATTTGGTGGTAACTTTGTGGTAGCATCTCATATAAAAACCCAGGGGATCCATGCTTTAGATGCATGCCTTAGGAGGCACCTGCTCTATGGGCTGCACCTTGAAGCCTTGGATCTGTGACTTTTTTGGCAGAGTACACAGGTGTGAGCTGTGTTTTGATAGTTTTGAGAATCCTGTATAAAACCCGAGAAAGTCTATGCTTTGCAACTGTGTTTTTGCACAGATCCATGTCTGGGATTCATGTATTTATTTATTTATTACATTTTTATACCGCCCAATAGCCGAAGCTCTCTGGGCGGTTCACAAAAATTAAAACCATCATAAAACAACCAACAGGTTAAAACACAAATACAAAATACAATATAAAAAGCACAACCAGGATAAACCCACGCAGCAAAATTGATATAAGGTTAAAATACAGAGCTAAAATAGTATAATTTAAATTTAAGTTAAAATTAAGTGTTAAAATACTGAGTGAATAAAAAGGCATTTATTAAATGGCAGGAGCATGAAATGCCAGATTCTTGATAGTTACAGTGCAATATATGGGCACAGATGTGAACTGTGATGTTATGGTGGCTTTGTTAGCATCCCATATAAAAACCCAAAGTATCCATACCTGTTCTCACTCAATGGTGCTGCTGTGAAGTGTGGGATCCATGATTTTTACAGTGTGCGGTCCATAGAGCAGGTTCCTCCTAAGCAGGGTTCCTGGTTTTGCACCCAAAGAGAAAGAGATTTAACTAGGGAATAAAGTAGACTTATAAAATGTTGAAAGGCGTATGGAGGGTGTATTGACTAGAGTAGTCTCAAAAAGTGGGAGTGCTACATGCCCTACCAATCCTGATACATCACTTCCACCACTTCTTCTTTGGCTCCACCCACTCAAAATTCCTATTGTTAGCAGATGTCTGAACTTGGATATAAGTTTAGCATAGCTTCTGTTTCTTCCTTTTTCTGACTAACTTGTGAAAAATTTGTAAATACAGTCAGCATTTCCCCCCTGAAAGAATAAAAATCCAACAAATTTAGACTTAAAAGATAATGGTGTGCAGCACTGGGATAACAATATCTATGTTGGATATGAAATCTGGTATTTATAATTTATATAGCACCCTTAAGTTCCTGAGGCTGCAATTCTATGCATGGTTATTCGGGAACAAATCCCATTTAACTCAGTAGGATTTATTTCTAAGTAAGGTGCATAGGGTGTGTTAATAAAATTATCAAATGTGTTAGAAGGACAACACTTGTTGAAGGAGAAGCAATGTGGCTTCTGCAAAAGTGTATCTGGCTTCACTAACCGTTTAGATTTCTTGGAGGGTGACACTGTGTACTTAAATTTTGACGAAGTCCTTCATCAAAGACTCCTGAGCAAACTTAGTAATTGTGGGATAAGAAGAGGGGTCCTCTTATGGATTTGTAACTGGTTAAACAACCGAAAGTGGACATTTTTGCAATGGAGTGATAGAAATAGTGAGGTCCCCAACTATCTATACTGGGATCATTGCTTTTTAACTTGTTGTGGGTGAGCTAAATTTGTGGATATCACCAACTAATTTAGGGTGGTTAAAACAAAATGAGACAGCAGAGAGCTTCAATAGGACCTGGGAAATGGGCATTATAATGGCAAATGCAGTTAAAGATGTTGTTCAGATAACATGCTAAGCCATGGTTAGATTGCTAACCCTTTTGCAGCAAATGTTTAGTGAGTGTGTTTAAACCATAGTTATGAAGTCACCATGGATAGGAATGGTTCATATGACATGCTAAGCAATCATGTTTAGCTCAAAATGCTAAACCATTGTGCCTTACCATGTCCTCTGAACAGGTCCTTGTGGAAAAAGTGGATAGGGAGATGTCCCCCACCCACCCACCTAGAGTCATCAAATGAAACTACGGTAAATTGTGGAGATTCAGAACACAGAGCACATTGTCAAACAGTGGAATTTACTATCACAAGATGTAGTGATGGCCACCAATTTGGATGACTTTAAAAGGGAATTTGACGAATTAATTGAGGATAAGGCTATGTTCTGCTTGTGGACTTCCCACAGTCATCTTGGAAGCCTATTGGCCACTCTGGGAACAAAATGATGGGCTAGATAGGCCTTTGTGATCTTATGTTCTTACATAGGGCTCTTATGTTCTTATGATTGGCTAAAATTATTATTCACTCATCTTTGCAAAAACTCTGTAAGGTAGATTTCTGTTAATTCCTGTTTCAAAGATGTAGGACCTGAAGCCAAAAAGCCAATTTGTTCAAAAGTAGATATTGAATTTGTAGATGAAATCTTTCTCAGTAGTCCAGCTTCCTATAATATGTACACAAATTTGTGGGTTATGAAACTATATTAGAGCAGCTTTTCATATGAAAATGTCAGTGACAAACTAGACAAATACCTGTGTTTGTATTGTGATGCCCATTGGCTACAAACAATAAAAACTAGCGCGTGCGAGAGAGAAGAGTTTTTGTTGGTTTAAACTGTAAGACAGCTTATCAAAAACACACGATGGATCAGTACACTTCCATTCTTGTAGTCTGAACACCAACTTAAAAATCTGATTTTTCTGATAGGATTTATTGTCATATGCTAGCTATTTGCAAAAACGTAGCACAGATTTTAGTGTCATTTAATTTAAATAAATGTTAATCAGGAATGTTCACACAAATCAGTACTCATCCAAATTTTTCTAATGTGCAAAATTGTCATTATTTGTGAACAGCTGTTTTGAATTAATGTTGAAATCATCAAAAAAATCCTAGTGCTGTAACATTTCAACCTTAACATATGCAGTCTTTCAAATTTGCTTCCTTTTGTAATAAACAGTGTGTTTCTTTTGGATGGTAAGAAAAGATAAATAAATAGTCAGCTATAACAAATCTTGTTTAAATTAATAGAAGCATTGAGAAGTGGTTCTCTGTTGTATCAAAACAAATTTTAGCAACTGTAGAAAGTGTCCTGCTGAGTACCAAGAGTCTTAGGAAAGCCAGAAGGGAAATGAATCAAATAGAGAGAATTTGTGGTTATTTGCCCTGAAAAAATTTGTTAATCCCATTCCTGTTTGGATTATTCTGTTTAACTTTAACATCTTTAAAGATATTAGTGACGTAGGTGTAAATGATAGCATCTACATTTTAAGGATAGGTAGTGTTCAATGTTTATAAAACTATATATTTGATCCTGATGAAAGCATCTCAAATTGTGTTGACCATCAGTTGATCTTAGTTTTAGCCTGGAGTAGAGATGTAAAATTTCTGGAAATTTTGAAACCATGGAAAAAAACTGGTTTTTCCCCGGGTGTGGTTTCAGGAAAAAATGTATTGTTTTTGAAAAATTGGAAAAAATGCAATATTAGCACTTTTTACAGATTAGAAGTCACTTTGTTATTTTAGGAACATAAAATGTACAAGTTGGTTAGGCATAAAATGATCACATTTGGTATATTAAAAGTACAGTGTATTCAAACAATTATTGCAAATTGAATTTACTTTTTAAAATTCTTACCTTTTTTGTAACAAATGGAGCTACAAGCTCCTGAATTGTAAGGAACTTCTTCGGTTTTGCCAGTTTATGAGGAGCAGGCAAGAAACAATTAAAAACAACAACAAGTAGAAGAGACCATCAATATTAGTAACAAAGAAAATTATTTATGTCTCCGCTAGTCCTCCACAGTGTCAAGCAGACATAAAGAACCCATTCCCATAAAAAGAACTGAGATAAAGTGGGGACCAAGATTCAATGAATATGCATGGAATTTAATCAGACTCATTTTCTGAGCTATAGCGGTCACTATCAGTTAAGTCTCTGCTTCAATGGCAGTGCCCCCTAGAGGCTGAAATGCATCTTGTTCTTGCATTTGAGAGTTGCAGTCTCAGTTTGCAACCTAGGACTTGCTTGTTCTCGGTGCATAGAAATTGTAAGAATCTGATACTGCACATAGATTTTAGAAATCATTTGGAGAAGTAAATATATAAACACCTTGTCTTAAACGTTTTATTCATCATCCTAAAATAAAACATTCCATAATCCATTTTTTTCTTCATTTCCCCCCCAATTTTTCAGAAAACCCCCAAAACCAAAACTCAAGAATGTTTCCCCCCCACCCCAAATGTTTCCGTTTTTTTCCTGGGACTTCACATCTCTAGCCTGGAGTTCTATACTCCTTTGGGAATAAGTCCTGTTGAATTTATTGACAGGATCTGCATAGTATCTTTTTGAAGTTTGCTCCTCAGTTTCAGGTTGCAAAAATGGTTCCCCCTCCGCAGCTGAATGGTCGGCAATAGTTTTTGCTTTGCTTTGATACTTGAGTACACTGTTCTTGGAGAGAACACATTTATTTCTAGTACTACTTTTATTTGACTACTTTGAAAACCTGCTTTGAGAAACATCTACTTCCAACTGGAAAAAAAATGGGTACATGTATCACATAATCCAATTAGTATGTCTTCCTATTATAATTAATTATGATGACTGCGAGCATCTGGTTGAAACTGAGCATGAACTTCACAAAAGGTGAAGGCAACCTAATCCCCATTATTTTTGCTCACTGAAGAGGATAAGTGAATTAATAAGCAGTAATCTTTGGATAATTGCTCTGACTTGGGCTGGAGGCATACTTCATTCTTATAAAAGTTCTGAAAGCTTACAGAACTGTCAAAACTTGCTGAGTATTCTGAAAAGTCAAATAATTAGAGTACTATGAGCCTCACATGCTTGTTCTTTTATTATATAGCTATTAAGCAACTGTAGGATCAAAAATTCCAGATGCAGTGGTTGTCTGTGTGAGCATGGGAGCTTCCGACAGCAGTCCTTGTGCCCTCAAAGGTTGGAGTTTTCCAGAGTGGCCCCAGTGAGGCCTGATTCAAGAAGGGGAAATAAGCCAACTGCTGTGTGGATCTTTCTGGAATTCAACCCATATATTTTGAAAAGTCAGTAGTGCCTAAATTTGTAAAACTTGAGTTTTAAAAAATCTCCATTACATCTTACATAACTACTTAAACTTAACATTGAATGCTAATAGGAAACAAGAGGATAAGAAATTGTTATCTGATTATAGCCCTTGTTTGAAAATACTAACACTATTTTTTCAAAAGAAAACATAAAAGTTTATCTGACACTCTGTAGTAGTGTAGAATTTGTGTTAAATTGCTGGTCAAATAATTAGACCTTCATTAAAGCAAATTTTAATATTGGGCTAGCAAAGCACCTGCCAGTATGATAGCAAGACCAGTTTCAGCCTAGTTGTGGCCAGCACACACTGCACTGTGGAACTGATACTGCCACAGCATTAGTGGAGTGACTATAGAAAGTGTGAAGAAAGAACAGAAAAGAGCGGAGTCTTTTGGTAGAAAATCTGGACCTATCAGTGGCTTAACAATCATCAGATATGGATGAGCAGGAACCAAATTGAATATCTAAGCTCTGTTAGGGGTTTGTTGTGTCTTGTGAACCTAGCAAGCATGGGTTATTTGAGAGTTAAACAACCTTCTCATAACCCATGAAAAGCATGACATGTCAACCCCACCCCACCCCCCGGTATTCAAAATGGTAGGCAAATACACTGCAGCCTCACCTTGGGCTAGATAACTCACCATGGACTGTCACATGAACCATCCCAGTGTGTGCATTTTCCTCCTCTATTGTTGTTCAGTTTATTGGGTAGCAAGAGAGAAATGGGATGGATCTGGGTCAGGATTGCCAAAGAATATTCACACTGAGCTTTACACGTGCACAAGCCATTCATTCCTCACTTTTCCTTGGCAATTAAGCATTGAATACTTGACTTGAAGGTCCTTTGCATCCCTATTTTCTTTCTTTTTGTCAGTGCTTTGCTTTGTCTTTCCCTACAGAGGCTGCGTGAATAATTTTCTTTCGAAAAAGATAGTGCACTTAAGTATCTCCATTCACTGTTGGGAACTGCACATAGTTTTTGTATTTCTAGAGTGCCTACAGTACTTATGTCCAATGGGTAACATTGCGAGTCTGTTGATGTAAACAGACTGTTTTACAATACTTAAGCAATTTATTGTAGCACAAGCTTTTGTGAACTTCGTGCATCTGAAGTGGAATCAAGAAAAGCTTATGTTACAATACATCTAATTATATTACAATAAATCTGATAGTCTTTCAGTTGCCACAAGACTTGTTGTTGTTAAAGTAATTACAAGTTATAGATAAAACAAAATAAAAGACACAGGTCCTGCCCTCAAGTTTACAATCTGAGGTTGAAATTGCATGTTATATTAAACATGTAGTTTGGTGTTGTGTAGGGTTTTTTTTATTTTAAATTTCTCTCATGATGAGGGGGAATCAAGAATGGGACCATGGCAAAAGGGAAGGGTTATTTTTTAAACTCTTTTCAATCTACCCTGCCCCAAAACATGCTAAGTGGCAAGGGAAGGAAGCTGCCACTACAATTAAAAACCAACCAACCTCTCCCTTTACTGTTATCCCTGTCCCAATTCCCCACTTCTTTTGGTGTTAGCTATTTAAAGTTAAAAACAGACACATGAGCACACTATGGCCTTAGCTAGACCTAAGATTTATCCTGGGATTGTCCCGGGGTCATCCCTGTTCATGTAAATGACACACAGGATATCTCGGGAGCAGGCAGGGACGACCCCGGGATAAACCTTAGGTCTAGCTAAGGCCTCTGTGTGTAATGTGAAAATTGGCTGTAAAAGATGACACACACTAGGCTCACAAAGGAGTGGAGTAAAAAGCCAAGGAAGAAGGTTAGTTTGAGAATCCAAAATAAAGTGGTGAGGTTGAAGTCATTTATAGTACCATCCTATGCATGCCTATTTGAAAGTAACCCCCATTGATTTTGATGGGATTTACTCCAAGGTAAGTGCATATAGGATTTCAGTCTTAAACAAAGTTAGTTCCAGGAGGAAGACGACAAGGTGAGATCCCTGTGTTGATGCTCTGGTTAATGGCTAGGGTACAGAAAAAGCAGAATGGAAGATTTGCTCAGGAAACTAAGAATAACTGCTGAGTATAACATTGTTTCCTGTCATTGGTTCTTTAATACATTTCCATAAAAATAAAGTGCTTTGTATGAGCTTTAGAGCTAGAATGCACAGACATCTTAAATCTTGATTTTAAAAATAAGTCAGACCCTCTGAGAAATGCATATTGATTTTAGCCTGTACAAATGCATTACTCCTAAACTTTGACTTGTTGTTTTTACTGCCGTTACTATGAAGTGTGATAAGCCATATCTGTGACCTTTGATTAAACCTTATTATGTGATTATTCATGGTGCAAAGACTACAAAACTTCTTTTTGTTAGTTTTGATAGATAGTGGCATAGAGACAGGGAAAAGCAGGTTCTCAGCAAGAGCATTTTTATTAGTTTTGTTGGCTTGTAGGCTAAATTTTAACTGAAAAACTTTATTAGATTTTAATTCTTTTTGGTTTTCATGGTTTAAATAAAAGGAAGTCCCAGTTGTGCATTTAATTAAGAGATTAATTTGATCCACATCTGCCATCACATTTCCTAACAACTATTAAGTTAGTATTTATGTCGGATCAAACATAATGTGAGAATCTCTCAAGTACCTCTCAAAACACAGGCTAGGACGCTAGTAATATCATATGTTTACAGTAGTTTCTGCATCACAGATTTTTAATCTATAGGTTTAAAAAGTATTGTCTGAAGTGGCGGTTGCAGAACAACTAATTGAGTGCTCTTCTGTGTGCATGTATATAACTGAAACAAAGGGTGTGCATCCTTAAAGCTACATTTAGTATTTTCTTATGTTGTAAGAAGTCCGAAATAACATTCTTATTACCAATATGAAGTTTAATTAATAAATAAATTTATTAAATTAAATCTTTTGAATCTTTTAAACAGTTTCATTTGAACCCTACTGTTGGCATCCACTTGAGTGCATTTTAGGTCTTTCACAAATACAGTTGGATGTATTAAATAAATACAGTTGGGTGTATTAAATATTAAAAAAAATACAGTTCTTGAAGCAAACTCTCTTGTTTAGTCTCTAATCTTTTATTGTAGCAGTCTGAATCATATAATTTGATGAAGATCTGCTAAAGGGAAGTTGCACAATTCACGCCCAAAGTCTTTGAGATCTGTCATTACATGTTTAGAACTTATTTGTGGATATCGGTTCACAATGGAAAAGCCTGACATTGCTGAGTGAAGACTGGCAAAATTTCATCTATATGCATTCAAAGGGCCTGTTCAGACAAAACACTAAGCTATGGCTAGGCCGCTAACCCTTTTGCAAAAAATGGTCAGTGAGCATGTTTAAACCGTGATTATGTAGCCACCATGGTTAGGAATAGTTTACACAATATGCTAAGTCATGGTTCACACAACATGCTAAGCCATAATGTTTAGCTCAAAATGCTTAACCAGCATGGTTTAGCATGTCATCTGAACAGCGTCAAAAAGAATGTTTCCTGACTTGAAACTATCAGGGATGGGGAACTATTAGGTGACATTGTATTAAAGCCTCGTTTGTACTGGTTTCAATTCTGAGCACATATTTCCCCCATTTATTTATGATCCAGGGGTTGAAAGTCCCTTTAGTTTTACTATGGCATGGCGTAAGTCATAAAATGTTGAGGGTTTTACAGCTGGCATATTCCTACAACTACGTAAGAATTCCCTCATAGGGTCAGTATTTTGTCTCCTGTAATAGACGACAGCATATGCTTAAGGGAAAAGGTCCACAAAGAAATGTAGGCATACACTTTGAATGATGTTGCATCCTTTGCCTAGTGTGGCTAAGTGTCATTGATAGAAATATCTATGAATATGTCAGTTTTTCTTTTTGAATCCTGTTATGCTGTTGAGTATTGACAGTTGTGGTGGCATGTTCCTCCCCTTCACCAAAATATTCCAATCCAACAGCCCTGTTCAGGCATTAAGCCATGCCCCTACTCACATATTAGGGTACAGGGCCATGCACACTGCCTCCATCCCTTACACTTCATTGTGTGTAGCCTCCACCCCCTCAGTTCTAAATTTGCCATGTTGAGTGGGAATGTGAAGATCAGTTATTCTTGCATTTACTTGAATGCAATAAGAACCTTTTGTGGGATCAGGGACCCTGATAACGTTCTACTCATGGAGTATTCAAGTGAATGTGAATAGATCCCATTTTCAAACCTTGCTCCTTCAGAACTGAGGTGGCAGGGCTGGTATGCACTGGGATATAAAGAGCAGGGCCAGCATTTGTGGTTCTGTACTCTCGCTCATGCACTGGTGTGCGTTGTTCAGGCTTAATACCTGAGCAGGACTTTCTTCAACTTTCTGTCCTGCTTTCTAAGGAGAATACTTTGGACTGACTGCAGCTCTACATGTTTCTCATAATGTATAGGCTTAGCTTCAAACTGCTCAACAGGGAGTAGCCTGCTTTAGTTAGATGACATATCATCCATTTTAACATGGGGGCAATTTAATCATTTTTTTTTAAATGTTGAAGTCATTGACTGGGTTTGGACAACATGATAACCCATACTCTAGGATTGAGTATGGGTTGCCATTAACCATGGGTGGTTGTTGAAACATGGGTTATTGTGTTGTCTGAATGCAGCTGCACTAACAAACTGTTTGGTTAACTATGAGCAACCCATGAAGAGATGTCATGGTTTGTTGTGCGGTTGTGAACTGTGGGTTGTTCGTGGCTAACAAACCATGGTTTTTTTTTATCGTGGTTGGGTTCAGACATCATGATTATCAGTTGTTTTCTAAAGCTCTCAAAAAGAGGAATAAATTATCTGGATTTAACAGCCTACTTACGTAGCTGGTAAATTACTAATATCCATAAGTCTTTGGACACAGCTGTTAGAGCAATATTAAATATAAAGCTTGTTTTCTGCTTTTCCTCAGCAGTCTTTTTATTTATATCTAAATTACAGAAGAGTCATATGTAAGCAATGCTTCTGTTACAGAAAAGATGCAAATTAAGTTTGTTCTCAAAGTTGTGTGACATTAATACTTTTGAAAAGGTTAGTATGGTAAAGCAAGTTTTGTGGCAGTTGCTATTTTAAATTCTCCTGTTTTGCCAGTGGACGTTTGACCTGACTTACCTCTGAAGCAAGTAATTAATGTCAAGCACTGTGAAGTCTATCAAACTGTTCAAGGAAATATGCTGCACTTAACAAAATATAATATGCTTAACAAAATGATTGTCTTTGTGCTATGCAAAATGAACGGTAAACTCGCTGCTTCAATTTTTAGATGCTTTGGATAGACATTACAGCAGATGACTGTTACATTGGGGTTATATTAGGTTACAATAGGTATGCTTCATTCCAGTATTTAAATAATAGTTAGGATAGTATTAGAACATAAAAATGTTTGTGTTTTAATAACATAAGTGGGAGGATGTTTTAGAACACATTACGCTCATAGTTAGGGATGCTGCGGTAATCTGCCAGCTTCATTTTTCAGCATGGATAGGTATCTCAGTATGCGACACCCTGCGCCCCCTATTTTATGTTTGATTCACTCCAATTCATTTTTTTGGTGCAGGGAACCATTGGTAGCTGGATGCACACACACTTATAATCCACTCTTTGTGGGGATAACTTTGAAGACAGTTCAGAAACTGCAATTGCTGCAGAACACAGTAGCTTTGGTGCTGACAGGCAGCACTGGAAGGGGCCCTTATCATGCCAGTCTTAAAGGATCTACATTGGTTTCCAGTTTGCTTCCAAGCCCCATTCCAGGTGCTGATGTTTACATAAAGAAGCTCAGTGACCTGCTTCCTTCCAGAAATGAATGCTTTGGGGCTTCCCTTAGGAAGCACTAAATATCCCTTTTGTAACCAGTGGGTCCCACTTGTGCAATAGAATTAGTGGGACCACCACTTGCAGAGGGGAACCAGTAGGATGGAAAGGAATTGGCGGGGGCGTAAGTGACCCATTTGACTCTGCCCACTGTGATGCACTAGTTAATGATGGACAGCATTCTCATATTGTCCCCTCCTCTGCTATTGGTTACTTGGCAATTTTGAGTATGATGTAAAAAGGCAAGTTTTAAAAATCAGAATTAATTGTTAAAGGCATCTGTAGAAAAATACCCAAGCAAAGCTGGAGTGCAAATATAACTTTAAACTATGCTGTTTGATTGATATGTTCATAACAGCAAATTTTAAAAAGCATAGACTTGGCATTTACCAAAGGCCCTAAGGCTTCTCTGTTGATGTGGAACAAAATGTACTGTTCAGAATTTACCTGTTGTTACAAAACAGTAATCAGCTTTGTAAATGTGTATCACTGGGCCAGTTTGCATGTAACAAAAAGCCACTGTGGGTGAACTTCCTCATGGGGCTTATTGTTGTGGCTGGCATTTTGACTATTTGAGCCATGGTGGGGACACGGCATAGCTTGTCATTATGTGTGAACCTGGTGAGGGTGGGTTGTTGGGGTGGTTCTGGATAGCTTATTTACAATCCCAACAACCCACCATCTCCAGGTTCACATAGAACAGCAAGCTATAGCATGTGTGTGTGTGTGTGTGTGTGTGTGCATGCGCAATCAAATGCCTAGTCTTACAAACAGCAAAAAATAGATATGAAGAAATAAAGCAGAATTCTAATAGCTAACTTGACAAAAATGTAGAACAAACACAATAAATTACTCTATATGCAGTGCCAATGGAACCTTTCATTATAGGCCAAATTTATCTAAAAACATTTATTTATTTATTTATTTATTTATTTACAATATTTATATACCACTCCCCATCCAAAAGATTTTGGAGTGGTGAACAACAAATAGAATAAAAGAATAAAACATCATGTTTTAAATTACATTTTTAAAAGAACAATTAAGTTCTGATAAAACCATGGCCAATCATTTAAGGAAAGCTTCCTGAAACAACAGAACTTCCTGAAACAACTAACGAAGCTTATTAAAGAGTAAGTAAACTTAGAATTAACAAAACCTAGTGCAGCTACAATGTTTTAGAAACTAAGTAATGGATCTATTAATATTCATACTTGTCCAAGCCTAGTAAATATACATCAATTGTTTATTAAACTGTATGTGCTTTCTAGGGCAATGGGTGACACAAATGTACCTAATGGCAGAAGTAGCATATTGACATAGTCCAGCAGCATTTGTGTGCATGTGTTTCATACAGGAAATCTGAAACATTTTCTGAGTTTAAAATTGTATGTCACTGTCTAAAGAGATACAGTTCTGTGTGGCAGCAAATAAGCTATTGGCCACTTGTTCAGTTACTTAAAAGAGGTCACAATCACAGAGGAGGCAGTCAAAGGACTGTGTTGACCCTGAAGTTGTTTGCCTTTCTTGTGTGATTTGCTTGAATTGTTGAGAATAAGGACTTTTCTGTGATGCTTTTTTGTGTATAATATGGTGTTGTCTGATTTGTGAATTGTATCAGTACAAGAATTGTGTAGCCTGGATTGTATTTTTAAGAGTAAATGACTGTACCATTTTGCTATGTAGTCAGCTTCATTCTGTTCATTTTCATCTGCTTGACCATTGCTTCCAAGCACTGGTTCAAGTTAGACAGCTCCTCTGAAGAAATATAGAATTGGGTGTCATCAGCATACTGATGACAATCACCCCCAAAGCTACGGATCTTGCTTGGCAGCTTCACATAGACTTTTAAAAGAATTGCAGTTTAAACCAAGCCCTGTGGCACCCCAAATAAAAAATAACAGGATGCTGACAGTATCCCCAGTTGTCACCTTTGTCCTACTGGACAAAAAAGAACAGAACCATTGGGACACAATCTCTGAACTGCAGGGCAAATGTTGTCAGGAAAATTGTGCTGAAAGATCCAACAAAAAAGAAAAGAAAAGAAAACTGGTGAGAGGTCCAACAAAATTTAGAGCAGTGTTTCCATTGTCCTCCCTAGATAATCATCCATCAAGGACACTAAAGCAGTTTCTAACCTACTGAAAGGGTAAAGGAATGGTCCATTATTGTGGAATTGCTGGAGCTATATGTTATCATGTTCTCAATCACATTCAGAAAGTGAGGTTGAAAGCAGGTCTAAAATTGGCCAGATTGTCCTTATCTAACACTGATTTCTTTAAAAGTGGATGAACTACTGCCACTTTCAATGCTTGGGAAAGTCTATCGACAATTGACAATTCTAGTCAAAACCCCACAAAACTTTGGCAAGGATCCTAATTGCATGTGGGGGGCTTACAAGTACTGCATCCATATCTCCAAGGAGGTATGGATGTGGTGCTACTCTTTAATGCCAGGTCAGTCCGCAATAAGACCTCTCTTATTCATGATTTAATCCTGGATGAGAGGGCTGACCTGGCGTGCATTACTAAGACTTGGGTGGGTGAGCTGGGTGGGGTTGATCTGACTCAGCTCTGCCCATCTGGGTACTCAGTGCAGCACCAACATAGATTGGAGGGATGGGGTGGGGGAGTCGCCGTGATTCATAGATCTTCCATCTCTATCACTGGGAAACCACTCCATCTTGGAGCAGGCCTTGAGGGTTTGCACCTGGTGTTGGGCCAGAGAGACAGATTGGGGATGCTGCTGGTATACCGCCCACCCTGCTGCCCGGCATCCTTCCTGACTGAGCTGGCAGAGGCAGTCTCGAGTGTGGTGTTGGAGGAACCCAGGACGGTGGTTCTGGGCGACTTCAACTTTCATGCTGAGGCTGTCTCTGGGGCTCCGGCTCGGGACTTTATGGCCTCCATGACAACCATGAGGCTGTCTCAGTTTGTCATTGGCCCAACACATGAAGCAGGGCATACCCTTGATTTGGTTTTTGCTCCAAGCTGTGAGATGGGTAGTCTGAAGATTGGGGGGGGGGGTCCAAGTAACCCCATTGTCATGGTTGGACCATTTTCTGGTGAGATTTGAACTCACGGCATTACTACCCTCCTGCAAGGGTGAGGGACCCATTCGGATGGTCCACCCCAGGAGACTGATGGAATCCAATGGATTTCTGAATGCTCTTGGGGATTTTCCAGTGGAGAGAGCTGGTGATCCAGCCGAGGCCCTAGCCTCACTGTGGAACGGTGAGATGCGGAGGGCCATCGACTTGATCACACCTGAGTGCCCTCTCCAGCCCTGTAGAGCCCGCTCTGCTCCTTGGTATACTAAGGAGTTGCAGTCAATGAAACAGGCTGGACGTCGGCTAGAGCGCAAATGGCGCAAGACTTAAAGCGAAGTTGACCGAGCATTCTGTAGAGTGCATAATCTTGCCTATTACATGGCAGTGCGGGCAGCAAAGAAGGCTTATTTTGCTGCCTCCATTGCGTCCTCGAGTAGCCATCCAGCAGAGCTCTTCCTGGTGGTCTGGGGGCTGCTAACATCATCCCCAGGAAATGGGGCCCTGGCTCCGTCAAGGACCCGCTGTGACCTTTTTGCATCACACTTTGAGGACAAGATCGCTTCTCTCCGCAGCGAGCTTGAAGTTGTTTTTAGTGCAGCTCCAGTTGAGGTGTCCGATGCCACCATCTGCCCAATTTTGTGGGATCAGTTCCAGTTATTGTGGCCTGATGATGTGGACAAGGTGCTTGCAGCAGTGCGACCGACCACTTGCCCTCTCGATCCCTGTCCCTCCTGGCTTATAAAAGCAAGCCGAGGGGTTCTGACTGGGTGGGTCCAGGGGGTGATAAATGCTTCTCTCCGGGAAGGGGTGGTCCCTGCTGTCCTTATGGAGGCAGTAGTGCGACCACTCCTGAAGAAGCCCACCCTGGACCCGATGGTATTAGGCAACTACCGCCCAGTTGCTAACACTCCTTTTTTAGGGAAGGTAGTACTTGAGAGGGTTGTGGCGGAGCAACTGCAGGCACTCTTGGAGGATACTGATTATCTCTAGATCCATTCCAGTCTGGGTTCCGATCTGGTTACGGGACTGAATCAGCCTTGGTCACCCTGATGGATGACCTTTATCGAGAGAGGGACAGGGGGAATGCAACCCTGTTAATCCTGCTCGATCTCTCGGCGGCTTTTGATACCATTGACCATAGTATCCTCCTGGATCGACTCTGTGGGATGGGCATCGGAGGCACTGTTTTAAAGTGGTTCCGGTCCTACCTACGGGGTCGCTTTCAGAGAGTAGCATTGGGTGACCAGTCCTCAGCCTCTTGGCAATTGAGCTATGGAGTGCCGCAGGGCACCATCTTGTCCCCAATGTTATTTAACATCTATATGAAGCCGTTGGGAGCGGTCATTAGGGGATTTGGAGCTAAATGCCGTCAATACGCTGATGACACGCAGCTCTATCTCCCTGTGACAACTGAATCAGGTGAGGCTGTGCAGGTCCTGGACCAGTGCCTAGACTCAGTAATGGGCTGGATGAGGGCCAATAAACTGAGACTGAATTCTGGCAAGACGGAAGCCCTGTGGGTGAGTGGTTCCCGAGTCCGGGAGACAGGCTCATTGCCTGTTCTGGATGGGGTTGCACTGAAAGAACAGGTTCATAGTTTGGGGGTACTCTTAGACCCATTTCTGTTGTTGGAGGCTGAAGTAGCCGCCACGGCTCAGAGTGCCTTTTACCATCTTTGGTTGGTTCGCCAACTATGGCCTCTCCTGGACAGGGATAGCTTGACTATGGTGGTACAGGCATTGGTAACCTCAAGATTGGATTACTGCAACGCGCTCTATGTGGGGCTGCCCTTGAAGCTGCTCCGGAAGCTGAAGCTAGTGCAGAATGCTGCAGCTCGGCTGTTGTCTGGAGCTGCCCCTTTCCAGCATGTAACTCCTCTGCTGAGGGAACTGCACTGGCTGCCTATTTGCTACTGAGCCAGGTTTAAGGTTCTTGTACTTGTGTACAAAGCCCTAAACAACTTGGGACCAGGATACCTGAGAGAGCGCCTTCTCCCTTACCAACCTGCCCGGTCACTGAGGTCATCCGAGGGCCTGCTCCTGGTGGTTCCACATAGATCCATCCTCCAATTGGAATCCACCAGGGGAAGAGCCTCCAGCGTGGTGGTGCCCCTCCTGTGGAATTCCCTGCCTCTGGAGGTCAGGCAGGCGCCAAACTTGTACTCCCTTCAGCACCTCCTGAAAACATCTTTATTCCAAGAAGCCTTTCTTTAACATGCAGCCTTGGATTTCTGTTTTTGCTTCTTTTAAATTTTGTTTTAACTGTTTTATTCTGTTTTTATTTCCATTTTACCTTGTACACTGCTCTGAAATTTTTCAATGAGGAGCGGTATATAAATATTCTAAATAAATAAATAAAATTGTATAGACCACATCAACTATGGAGCTCAAGGTAGATCAAATGAGTGACTTTGTTAGATGAGATTTGAACAAAAGCCGAACTGTGAGCTACAGAGGAACCAGCTTATAAAGATTCCTGCCTGACAAAAAACAGGTACAACTTGAGTTCTGTCTTCATGGTGCTGGGTTGGCACTGAAGCCCTCTCAAACCCTGTGTTTTTGCTATCTGGGGCTCAATGCTGAGGAGAGAGTGCTAGTACCATCTGGGTACTAGAGCTGCCCCTGCCCTTTTCTCGCTGGTCACCTTCCACCAGGCACCACCCCTGGGTTGCCCCCGGATTGGCCCCGGAGCGATGGCAGATGGCAGAAGTGCCATATTGATGTTGCTCCATTTGAAAAAGTCGGGGTAAATCCTCAACTTTTTTGAATCACAGCATCATGGGGAAGGGCCACAGTGGCTGCGAAGCTGCTCTTGCATTGTCTAACCAATGCAGCGCAGATCCACAGCCACTGCAGGGCTTTCCCTGCATGTAGATGGCCCCTTGGAAATTCTCAAGCTGGACATGATTAAACTAATGCAATAGTGGCAGAGAAAAGATAACTGTTTCCACTGTCATTGCCATCTCATTGGTCTGCAAATAGGATCTATGCAATGTGATTTGTCAAATTCAGCATACCTCGATCTGAGCACTGGTTCTTTTTGGACTGTGTTTAAATCTAATTAGAATTCCTTCTGGGTTGCTATCCCAAGATGTTTACTTAATAAAGTTATGGTTTTCCAATATTCTGGTAACTTAATCTTATAAATTGGCCTTAATTGCAGTGGCACAAGCTATGATTTGAACTATTAAAATTAAAATCAAACCTTGTATAGTTCTCATTGGGTTAAGCTTTAGCAAAGCAAAGTGGATGATAGCAGTGGCTGCTGCTGCACAGCTATTGAAGTATGGCTCACACAGTGCCAGCCCAAGGGCAGCAGTAGTGCCTTTGCAGAAGTCCTGGACTGTTAGGGTTCATCCTTTTGAACTACTGTGCTAGGACAGTGTTCAAAATGTCAGCCCATTTGGTGCTATGCATTTCATCTCCACTTCATATAATTCAATAGATTCTATCTCTCTTTAGCCCCGTCTGTTCCTTTTCAGCTGCTTATCCCTTCCTCATCCCATTCTGCTATAATATATATTGTTCACTGGGAACTGGTCCTATATCTATGTTCTGTTTTCCATCAATTCCAACAGCTACTAGTAGTTTTAATAACATAGGTATGAATCATCTGAAATTCAGGTCCCAAAGGATTCGGAAAGTGATTGTTCAGGGTACCCTCTAGTGGCAACAATTGGGAGGTATACACAGCACTTGCTGCAATAATTTTTCAAGATATTTCCATTATGAGGCCTAGAAATGGTTTTTGGATGAAAACTGAGCATTTTATGACTCTAACGATTCATTTTGACAGGCAGTTTCCAATTCTCTCAGCTGGGAGATCTGGAATCTCATAGAAAGGAAGGAATGTTTTCCTCCCAATGATATACATGTTTGTTTACCCAGGTAGTTGGTTCTACAAACTACCTGTACTGTGTCTTGTCTGTTAGACAGATGAGCCATTGAGGGACCACTGAGGGTTGACAAGCCCGAAGGGTCTCTGCATTGCAGGAATCTGGACTTTCCAAATAACACTTCAACTCATAATTAAAGCTGTGCCTTGTCAACACAGGAATACTCTATGGTTTGGCATCCAGGTTAGTGAGTTTTTTATACGCACTAAAGCAGATCTTTAATATTGCATCATTCTCTCTCTTGAATTTAGTACCTAATTCTAAGTTAAGAAAAAATATATTCAATTGGCTCCACTGAGGAAGAGTATTCTCTAAATCAGGGATGGGCAACCTGCAGCCCTAAAAATGTTGGACTCCAACTCCCAATAGCCCCACCCAGCATGGCCAATGGTTTGGGAGGATGGGAGCTGGAGTCTAACAATATCTGGAGGCCCACAGCCCACTCCTATTCTAAATAATATTATATAAATACTACTATACATAGAGTAGTATCCAATATTAGTCCTACTTAGAGTAGACTTATTGAAATGAATGAGACTTAAGTTAGTCACAATGAACTTAAGTTCCATTCATCTTAATGGGTCTATTCTATATAGGACTATCATTGGATACTACCCAGTTTTTTTTTAATTTGCAGGTAGAACAAAATGTACACATTGTAAGACTGATCACTTGCTGCTAATTAAATTGTCATTAAATTAAAGTATTTTGTTAACTCGGATTCATTTGACTTCAAAATACGTAGAGTTGCTGCATTTGGTCTTGAAAGATTCTGCCCACTGGGGGCTGCCTTATCCTTTGAACCAGGCCACTGGCTGGGTTTGCACAGCACAATAAGCCAGGATTCCAGGGAATGGGTTGTGTGCTAGTACATGCATCCCATTCACTCCTGCTTTGCTCCTCCCCAGCAGTGCAACCACTAAATGACGGGTTTTAAGTATGTTGTCCAAACAGAGAATCCTGGTTTGTCACTCTCCTTACAAGTCAGAATTGCAAACATATTCACTATAAAAGAAAGGTGAAATACAAATGTCCCTCTTTTCATCTGTGAAAAGCTGGAGAGTATATTTTCAGGCTAAATGTAAATACTTAACCTGAATTTTACCTCCAGTGTATATGTATGGTCTATTAATAGTTAAAACCAGCTCTGATTTTTGAGTTTCTGAATAGTAACACTGAATATCAGTGCTGATGAAAACTAAACCCCCTTTTTTTAGTTGCTTTTATCTTTGTAAAATGCCTGTTCTTGATTCACAGCCTTCATCAAAATATTGGGGAAATTTGTGTGTCTGTGTTTTGTGTACATATTTTTTTTGAAAAACCCCATGCATTTCATATTTAATTTAAATTTAAATTTAACATTATTTAGCACTGCTGCATCTAGTCTTCAAAGATACCATAAAGAGTAAAATGTAAAGGTTATGGTAGAATGGAAATGCACACTACGAGTGTTATCAGATGAGCGTTTTATACACTCGCTCATTTTTTTTGTCCTTTAGATGATGACATCTGTCTCCTGAATGCCTCCTACTCCTTCCATTCATTTTTCCATCACAAAAAAAAAAAAAAAAAAAAGACCTGGAAAATTTTACTTAATTTTTGAAATGAAACTTGCTGCCATTTCCTGCAGTGTGCAGGGAAAACAGTGCAATAAAAACACCCACTGAATAGGCTACATGGTCGTTGCTGCTTCCTGTTTCTCTACCTGTGTAAAGAGATTGTTGCTATTGTGGGACAGCAGCAGGAGGCCATAGCGACAGTAGGGAAACATGAAAAAAAAACCCTCAGTTGTCAGTGATGATATGGATTAATAAAGTTGCAAGCTCATGTATACGCTTTGTGCACATTGCAATCAGCATTCAATAAATGAATATTTAATCTTTGGAAATTCACCCTAATTATCTGATTATCTTTGTCATAGTCGTGTATGTAACTTCTATTTGTATCAGGATCAGAGCAATAACTGCTTTTGTTAGTGTGTAAATAATCTTTCTGAGATACGTTCTTCAGCTGAACGTATCTCAGTATTATTATTATTTTCAAATTGTAATTTGGATGAATAGTTGTGGATTTTAATTGTGGATTTTAGTTGTGGACTTTTAATTTGCAGACCTACCGCTCTATTACTAGTGCTATGTGTACAGTGCAAGATAACTTCTGTTTGATGTGATGCGTGTTCACTTCTTTTTGTCTTAAATACTGTATCTTGCCAGTTTCTTCTTTTATATTCATGGTCAAGTGATGGTAAAAATGGAACCTTGCTTAACACAGCCAAAATTCCTTTTGCCTTGAGAATATTGCATTCTTGTGACTGGCCACTTGCCAAGATACCTGTGTCAAATAAGAATTGTCTCCAAGCACCAATGCAAGGAAGCTTTATGAGAGCAGTGTGTTCTCTCTTTTTCTCTTTCCTTTGCTTCCTATACTCCCCTTCTCTTAATTTTAAACAAGCCAAAAGTGAATTGTGATGGCATTTCTGCTGTGACCCATCTTCTGGGTTACAGTCAGGATATGACCAGGAAGATGATTATTTTTAATTATGTAAATACCACCTCATAAAAATCTCATTAGTTCTGTTAGCTATACTTTTATTATTGTTATAATACAACTCTGAAGTAATTATAGCTTGCTTCTGAAAGCTCAGAAGGTTGACTTAGTAAGTTTTCCAAGCTGTCTCTAAGGCTAATATGAATCTTTCTGGATAGTTCCATTGCAAGGCTTTCATCTCAAACCTATACTTGTTTAACAAGCTACTTCCTACTACGTATGCTTAGGGCTGCAGCTTAAATATTTTTTTCTGTTTGAATATTTGCACAATTAATAAAAGAGCTGTTCAAGCAAGGCCACACTGGTTTGGATGTTAAAAGGTTGTGTATTCAAGCTCTGTGTTGAAACATTTCGTTTCCTCTTGTTTCCTGTATGCTGAAGGGAGTGGGATAGGAAACGTGGGGGAAAGAGTACAAGCTGAAACAAAAAAAAGCATATAAATGAAATGTTTCAAACAACAACAGTGGCATATGTTAGACACTTGAAACAATGTTCTAAGAATTAGGAACATGTATTAAAAGTTTAATCTATTCCCTGCTAGAGGCTATTTAACAGAAAATGTGACAGGGAACCTTCAAGCCATCCAAAATAACTAAACTAGTATATCATGTAAGACTAACTGTATAAAATCTCAGCAAAACCAACCTTTTCAAGGGCCTATTCAGAGCACCAAGCAGTTTAAAAAACAAAGCAAAAACAATAGTAATCAAAAACCACTTCAGAAACATATTTGCATTGGTACTGGGGGAATGGTGAGTACTCCAGAGGAGGTCAGGCCTTTGGATTTAGGCCCCAGTTGGGGTGTGTGTGCTCTGGTCAATAGGAATTCTACCTTCCTATTCTTTCAAGTGCTGATCTTGAGTGCTTGTGTCTGGTGTTTCATGTTGGGAACCTAGGCAGGTTAGGGATTCTGCTTGTTATTCTTTGCTATCCATCAGTCTCCCTGCCTGACCTGATAGAGTGGTCTCATATTTGGTGTTGAGGACACCTAGGAATACAGGAACATAGGAAGCTGCCTTATACTGAGTCAGACCATTGGCTCATTTAGTGTCAACACTGACTGGCAGCAGCTCTCCAGGGTTTCAGGCAGGATCCTTTTCTTGCCCTACCTGGAGAAGCCGGAGATCGAATCTGGGGCCTTCTGCATGCAAAGCCTGTGCTCTATCACACTGAGCTACACCCTGTCCCATAGTATGATGGTTCTGGGGGATCCAAACTTCCATGCCAAGGCTTCTGGATCTGGGATGGCTCAGAACTTCATGGCTGCCATGACAACCATGAAGCTGTCTCAATATGTCATCAGCCCAAAAAGACACACACTTGATTTGGTTTTCTCAACTGGGCAGGAGGATGTGACATGGTTGCATGACATTTTGAAGATAAAATTGCTCAAATCTATCATGAATTGGACACCACAATTAATGCAGTTCCTTTAGTAGGGGTACCCAGAGCACAGTCTGTTCAGTTTATTTGGATGAATTTCAGTTGTTAAGGCCTGAGGATGCATACAAGATGCTTGGCCAAGTCTGGTCAACCACCTGTACTTGACTCCTTCATGGCTTATTACACCTATTAGGGAGGGGATAACAGGCTGAGTCCAGGAGGTTGTAAATTCCTGAGAGAGAGAGAGAGAGAGAGAGACCTCTTTAAAGGAGGTGGTAATTAGGTCACTCCTGAAAAACCCTAATCAGGCCCCTGATGGTGTTAACAACTATAGCCATCAACCCATTCCTGGCGGTCAACTCCAGGCACTCTTGAATAAAACAGATTAGCTAGACTCTTTTCAATTGGGCTTCAGGACTGGTTTCAGAATGGAAATTGCCTTCATCAGCCAATGGAATGACCTTTTGCTAAGAGAGTGATATGGGGAGTCTCTCTTGAGCTTCTCAGTGCCTTTCAGTACCATCAACCCAGGTATCTATTCTAGTCCTCATGCTGTTCAAAATCTTAATGAAACTGATGGGATTGGCTGAGGTGTCATCATATACAGATGACACCCAGCTCTCTCTCTCCTTTTCATCAAATCCAGGTGAAGCAGTTGCTGTTCTTTATCAGTGCCTGATCATGGTAATGGACTGGATGAGGGCCAAAAAACTGAGGCAATGGCTAGACCAGGCGATATCCCGGGGATCACCCTGGGATCATCCCTGTACGTCCCCATGATGCATGGGCATCCCGGGGACAAGGAGGAATGATCCCTCCCTTGCCCCAGGATATTGCCCTACACTTCTGTTGCGTTTTTTCCTGCAGTCCTGGGATGATCCCGAGATCGCGGGATATGTGGCAGGGTGTTGCAGTTTGTCCATGCTCCTCGCGAGTAACTGCAAGGACCAGGGCATGGCGTGCGGAGCTCCTCAGGAGCTCAGTGCCCATCAGGGGTGGGGTTGGGGGAGCAGGAGCATTTTTTAAAAAAACTTACATTTTTGTAGGAGCGCTCCTGCGCTCTTTCTCAATTAAAAAAAAAATGGCGGGCATGACACCCTCTTCCTTCCTGGACGTCTCGCGCTGCGTGTAGACTGAGGGGGGGATCGCGTGATCATAAAATCTCAAGAACATACCCTTCCACCCCCCTTGTCTAGCCATGCCCTGAGACTCAATCTGAAGGTACTATTAGTGGGTAGTTTGTCTGCATGACTAAGTGGTGTTCTGTTCTGAAAGTGGCTGCACTCCCCTCTAAAGGATCAGGTTCATAGTTTCAGGCTGCTCTTGGATCCAGAACTGTCACTCAAGGCACAGGTGGGCTTGATGGCAAGGAGCACCTTTTTATCAGCTTAGGTGATATACCAACTATGCCCTTAACTGGCCAGAGATAGCCTAGCTACAGTTGTTCATGCTCGAATAAACTCTCGTCTCGATTACCACTATGCATTATACATGAGGCTGCATTTGAAAACTTTAGCTGGTCCAAAATAGGGCAGCATTAATCCCTTAATGAGATCCCTTAATGAGGGACTGGCCAATGTTATCATATTATGCCAGTACTTTTCCATCTGTATTGGCTGCCGGTCCAGGTCTGGGCTAGTTCAAAGTGCTATATGGCTTAGGTCCAGGTTACCTAAAGGATTGTCTCCTTCTTTATATACCTGCCCAGACTCAAACATCATTCCCAGCAGTCCTTCTCTGGGAGCCCATGCTAAAGGAAGTGAGGTGGGTGGCTACTAAGAAGAGGGCCTTTTCTATAGTGGCACTATGATTGTGGAATGAGCTTCTCAGAGAGGCTTACCTGGTGCCTACATAGTGCTCTTTCTGGCATCTGGTAAAGACTTTTTTATTTTCTCAGGCATTTTAGTCTTGCAGTTTCTGTTTTAAATCTGTTACTATATTTTAAATCTTTGGATTGCTGCTAGGTATTACTTTGTTTTTTAGTTTTATTTATATGATAGTTTTAAACTTTTATATTGTATCTTATGGTTTTTTTTAATTTTTGTGAACTGCCCAGAGAACCTCAGCTATTGGGTGGTAGAGATAGGAAATAAATAAATAAATAAATAAATAAATCTAACAAACAAACCCAGAGTTCAGAACCCAACAACAAATCATGGGTTCTCTTCTTGGGTTGTCTGTGGTTAATAACCCATACTTAAACCATAGTGCAGGTTTCACATGTAATGACAACCCATGCTTCAGCGACAACCCATACTTTGTGTGAACTAAGGGGGAATCCGCACGTCGTACCGAGACCGCTTCTAAGCGACCCCAGTGCGGCGTGAAAGCGATCGTGTAACTTGCCTTTGGAAGAGCCGAGGAAGAGACATCCTTCCCGCTGCCACCACCACCCACAGACCTCCTCGCTGGCTGGGATGGAGAGCTCGGGGAAAGAAGGCGGGGTGGAGAGCTTCTTCTGCTCCCAACCCTGCCTTCTTCAGCTGAGCTCTCCTCGCCGGTCGGCGAGGAGGTCTGTGGGTGGCGGCGGCGGCGGTGGCGGCAAAGACGTCTCTTCCTCAGCTCTTTCAAAGGCAAATTACACGATCGCTTTCATGCCGCACTGGGGTCGCTTAGAAGCGGTCTCGGTATGACGTGCGGATTCCCCCTAGGGCTTAGCATCAACAAATGCTAAGAAATGCTTCCTTCCTTTGATCTAGTAGCTTTTTTCCCTCTTAGTTACCATATTCAAATTTTCTTGGAGAATTGCTAATAGTTTGCCCATAATCACTGCAATTCTTTTGCCTTTAAGTTTATACCAAATATGTTTGTTTGGTGGATTACACTTGAATGTTTTTTAAAAAGTTATCCTGAAGGGCTTGGCTTAATGAGTATTAAAATTGGTTCATAAGTAATAAAATACAATTTTCAGTTTTCTTTTACAACTTGAATTCATGTCTAATATTTGGGGCTTGACTGTGGGTTTTATGTCTCTAGGTCAGATTCACAAATTCTTAAACTGGCACTGGTCTTTGAAATTCATGACTACATGACTTCCAGACAATTTCTATCTAGTCATATAACTCCTTGGGTTCATGTAATTCAGTAGAATTGAATTAGTCTTCCAATTTTTAGTTTGCACAACAAAGAACTACTTTATTCAGTGTTTAATTTGAAGCGTATTTGAGGTTTTTCAAACTGATTGCTGGTTAGCAGTTTAAATATCTTGGCAGATTTTTCTGTGCTCCCTTAAAACTAGAGTAACAATTCCATTATATGCTCTTCTGTCATGTAATGAAATACGTTATATTAAACAAGGTAACTCTTTATATGCTTAAACTTTTCTATACTTCCCTCCCCCCCCACAGCTTTGGTGAATTCCCTCTCCATGGGAATGATCTTCTTCTGTTCTCCCATAGTCAGTATATTTACCAACATGTTTGGCTGTCGAATAGTAGCTGTTGTTGGAGCAGCAGTGGCTTTTGTTGGGCTCCTTTCAAGCTCATTTGTAAGGTAAGTACCATTTCCCCCTGACTTCTTTGAGTGCAGGTGGCCTTTGGCTGCATATCACAATCTTGGCCATTTTGGCTGACAAATCTGATAATGCCTTCCTGGACCCTGATGATATATCTTGAAGTATTGAGGATGTTATGAATTACAACACAGTCTCAAGTGTCACAAGTAATTTGCAATCCTTGTCTTCTTACAATTTGTTGCATCTCTATTCTGACATGGCTAATCAGCATTATGTAATTAGTTGCTTCTCTGAATCATGATACTTTTTAAAGATAGCCTTCAAGTATTAAGCTACTCATCTGTAGCTTATTTTCAATGGCTGTGTTTGAACAACACGATAGTCAATGGTGGGGTAACAATCAACTCGACACTTGATCTTTTCTAGGGGGTACTCTTCACACAACATGATAATAATCAGTCATGGTGAGGATGAGGATCAGCGTTGACTTGACTATTAGTCCATGCTGAGTTGACTCACTCATCCCCCACCCAGTCCTCCCGCTAGTATCCCATCAGCCATTGCTGCCAAAAATCTATCCTGCCAGCTGGACTAGATTATCAAGTTGGCATTTAAATGTATAAATTATATTTTGAACACCCTGGCCTCTTAGATCTTTCTCATATAATTCTCTAAATTGAACAGAAGTAATTAACATAGATGATGATTTTGTTAATGCATAGTGTTTGTAGAGTACCTTAAGAGTGTTTAGTACTTCACATGCATAATAACAAACTCATAAAGCAAGGCCAGGGAAACTGGCCTGCAAGTGAAATTTGAACCTTCAGGCCTCTCAGGCCCTTTCTACACCATACAGGTGTAGAGGGAGGGAGAGGGGGCGATCCCAGACTTACCTTCTTCCGGGATTGTCCCATGTGTCCAAATGGAAGCGCAACATCTGGGATGGGAAGAGGGACATTCAGCGAGTCCTGGTCGCCTTTTTTTAAAAAAAGTAGACAGGAACCGCAGCGCACTTGTGCTCCGGCTCAAGGAAAGTTGGACAGGGAAAAACGGCCCTGACCCTGTTCTCCTCCACCCTGATGCCAGACGGCCCGGCTCCTTCTCTCTACTGATCCCCGCTACTCATGTGGAGCAGAGAAGAACCCGGGACGGGCGCCCACACGTCCTACGGTCTTGAGACAATCCCGAGACCGTGGGAAGAACTGGGTTTTACCAGGGATTATTTATCCCTGGGAAAACCATTGTTCATTCCCCTTTCCCCTGGGAATTCCTGTGCATCATTTGGATGCACAAGGACTCAGTCGTGACCAGCCTGGATTTTCAGGCTGGTGTAGAAATGGCCTCAGTCTGGATTTCTGAACTCTTTTCCAAGCCACGTCCCATTTACAGGCCATGCACCCTCACTAGTCCCACTCTGGATTTTTGATATTATTTACTTCATCTAAAAATCTAATATAGTTGGCCTTCGCTGTATTATTAAGCTTGAAGTAGAATAAATACTCACTAATGTGGCTTTCCTGGCAAATTAATTATATTTGTATATTTAGCAGAAATTATTATGTTTAGACAGCATTGATTGTCTTGATCTGAGAGTTCTTACTACCTTTTTAATTAGTTATACACCTATTTTTAGTTAATTAAACATAACAAGATTTGTTTTTTGTCAATAGGAACACTATCAGATTTGTAGAGTTTTTAGCAGTAAGTCCTATTAGGAATCACAGGGTTCCTAGGATCCAGAGAACTGTGTAACTAGTTCTGTGTACTCAAGGAAGCTTCAGAGTGGTTGTTGTTTTTGAACAGCAGTTCCCCTTCTTATGCCATATGGGAAAACACACTTTGAAACTGAGGGGATGTTCAAAGCAGTTTGTGAAATGGTTTGGGAACTGTGGGTGGTGGAGGTGTCAAAAACTCCGACTCTGCATATCTATGTCCTTGGAGTCACCTAAAGTAACTATTTGGATCCCAGTCACGTCTGTATTTTTTGGCTTAGGTAATGTTTTCCACTTCTAGGTAATTAGTAAAGCAAATGGAGAGCTTGGAAGTGTAACAGCTGCAAATGAAATGTTTCATAAATTTCTCTGATAAGCTGTAACAAGGCTAGTTTGCTCTTTGAGGATATGGTAGCTCTTCAAAAATAAAGCACAGTTATTGTGGAATCAATATATATTATTAGGAGGGAAGTCTTGAAATATTTGTTGTAATTATATGTGATAGATACTAATAAAGTTTAAATATACATTTACACCTTAAAAACTCAAATCATTTAGAGGAGTATTAAGGCCCATTTATGCATATTCCCTACAAGTGAATCTGGTAACTGTGTTTAACTCGCTGTCACATGGCAGAACACAGTGGAGATTGCAACAATCTTCAGCCCTATCCTATACCACACAACTTTGCTGACAGAATACATGAGTCCAGTAGGAACCTGCTAGATTTGACTTACAAACCAACTAATTTAAAGTTTCAACATCATCCTTAGTTGTAAACTGCCTTTGAGGCTCTTGTTTGGGCTGAAAAGGAAGTATAAAAATATGTTTATAAATAAAAACATTGTGATTAACAACTACTTTCTGTTTGTTGTAGCTCACTTGGACCTCTCTACTTCACTTATGGGATCTTATTTGGCTGTGGTTGCTCATTTGCCTATCAGCCATCCCTGGTCATTTTGGGACATTATTTCAAGAAACGCCTGGGACTGGTGAATGGCATTGTCACTGCTGGCAGTAGCTTGTTTACTGTAACACTTCCTTTTCTTTTAAATATCCTTATTGACTCAGTTGGCCTATACAACACTTTCCGGGTCCTGTGCATACTTGTGTTTGTTCTCTTCCTGGCTGGCTTTACTTATAAGCCTCTCATTCCTAGTGCCAAAGGAAGTGGGAAAAAGGGCAAGTTCAAATTTCCTCCAGCAAAGAAGATTTTCAACTTTTCCATTTTCAAAATTTTGAGTTATCGAATCTGGGCTTTTGGGATCCCAGTTGCCTTATTTGGATACTTCATACCTTATGTTCACCTAGTAAGTATACACAATCCTCCCTGTTTTTGTGTTTTATTGTTCATGTAACTGAATATAATGTATTGATGCATATATTTTTTTAAAAGCAGTAAATCATACCTCCTTATATTCTAATTCAGACTTAGGCAACATGGTGGCTGTGAGCACCAGTGTGCTCCCAGATAACTTTCTTGGTGCTCTATCCTTCCCGTTTTTTTTAATTAACATTTTTTTTACTGTCAATTAGCATTTCTGTGAAATAAGTTTCTGTTGGTGCTGAAAACTGTGGGTTCAAAGGACCTATTTAGCATGTTGGGGCTCAAAAGCCACTTTTGCCTTGTACTCCATTTTTTTTAGCAGATTACTTGTCCTTTGCTTCACCTCCCATTGCAGCCATTTTGTGGTGGTGTCCAAGACAATTTCTTAAATTGTCCAGTATGCCCATGACCCAAAAAAGTTGCCTGCCCGTGCTCTAATTGAAGAAGACCCAAGGCAGAAAGAAAAGTTATATGAGCCTTCACTTTAGCTAAAACATTTAAAAATACTATGCATTTTCCTTATTTCACATATTTATTAGGATCTTGTAGTAGTTAAGAATAAACTATGTTGTCAAAGACTATATTAGGCAGGGGATAAGGGAAGCAGCAGGACTGCAGGTGACTCTGTATGGCTGTGTTTAGACAATAGTATCTCATCTTAATCTGAGAGATATGAAAGATATTTGCCTGCATATCAGCGATTTAAACAGGAATTCTTTGGCACAGAAGTTATAAGACAAAGAAGCCACATAGGAGGGAGAGTGATGAGCCTTAAATTCAAGATATAAAACCTTGGTCATTACTTAAAATCTTAATGCACATTTAAAACAGTTTACAGTCATGAGACATAATTCTTTTAAAGGTCTTCTGTCCTCTCCTTTGATTCTGGTGAGAATTGGGAGAATGCACTCTGTTGTTGCTCAATATTCACCTTTTACTGTGAAAGAGTTATATGATCTGAAGAAAATTGCTCAAAATGAAGATTTCTACTACTGTGGTGTTTGTCCGCTTAGATAAGTATGTGAAGTCCATGGGGTGAGACAGATAAAAGGAAATGTTACATCTGTATCTGGTCTTGTGCAACACAACAGAACTGGTGTATAGATACAGCTGTAACTCTATGTGTTATCTCAGTTCTCTGCTTGTGTACTTCCTTTTTACCTCTCTCTTGTACTTCATCCCACTCTTCCCCCCCGCCGGTTTCTTTTTTTGTACTCCGTCTTTCTCTCTTCTTACTATATCTGTCTGCTTGTTCTAGTATCCTACTTACATTTTCATCTCTCTCCCCCCGATCCCTGCTTTCCTCTCTTGGGTGGGCTAGGGTGGGTTGTGTATGTTGGGCCATCTGTATTGTTTTGGGTAATATTTTTTTCAAATCAATAAAAAAATTCAGTAAGAAAAAAAATAGATGCAAACAGCAGTGACAAAGATAAGAGTAGGAAATCCAACTCATTCCTCAACAGATGGGGCACGTAACAGTGTATTGTCTTGTGTACTTTTCATATAGGAGTTTGCATGCACAGGTGTGTCTGCAGGTTTTTCAAGAAAATATTCAGAAGACTTGCTTTAGTTTTGCTGCAATGTATCGTTTGATATTTTGAATATGGACTTACTTTGCAGCTAATACAACTTCTAATCCCTTTGCTTACTACTTGAAGATTTTGCTTTTTGACTTGACTTGGTACTTCTATAACACTATCTGATGTTTGTAAACTTGACTGATAACTCTAGTGTGACACTACTGATGCTGTTTCTTCAGGCAATTCCCTTGCTTATTTGTGAAGTATAGCAATTTTCCATTGGAGGAAAAACATGTTTCTGAATAGAGTACATTCATTACAATTGTGTGAATGGCATTAGGAAGGGAGCATCTGCCCTTGCCTCTACACATCTAGAATATTTCCTGCACAGTTGTATGTTGTTCACCTATTCTGGTTCTGGTCAACAGTTTCTCTGTACATAACTGCATTTTTAAACGTTGAACTGGTACTAATGGCTGGCTTGATGGACTGAGGGACCTACTGAAAGCAGTGAATTTAGGGGATAGTGGTTCAGATTATGCTGCCTTGGGCCCAATTTGGTGGCAGAAGGGGAAGTACTTCCAGGGTAGCACCAGGCATGTGCTTTGTTTGCAGGCCCCCTGTGATTGTGCCAAGAAAGCACCATGTTGGACAAGATAGTGTTGTCCAGGAGCAATAGCTTGAGGAAACCTGCACAATGCATATCTGACATCAACCTAGAGTTGGAGATCAATCTGATACAGAGCAGTGGTGGGTGGCTGTCTCAGCTTGGTTATGAAAAGACTATAATCTAGTCCAATTTATGGAAGAAAATCTATACCTAAAGCAGCCTTCTCCGATGTGATGCCCCCAAATTCTTTTGGACTACAAGCCCCATCTCCCCTGACAGTTGGCTATAGTGGCAGGAGCTGATAAGAACAGTAGTTCAAACCATTTGAAGAGCACCCTTGATTAGAGGCTTATGTATCCTCATTTTAACCTCTAGTAACTGTAGCTTCAGTGACTTCTCAATAGATAACAATTTATTGTTTTTTCCCTAACTTTCAGACTGGATTTCTGCTATTCAACTTTAGACTGCCATGCAAAGTAGTTGAAATAACTGTTATCTGACTTGGAGTCAAGTCTCAGAGGGCACCTTTCACAGATTACATCTGAGATGTTGTGCAAGCTGTTCCTGGGACCTACACTTCAAAGTGGGGTGGATCCTAACAATCCAAGCAGAATTCTGTCTGTGGAATGGGGCTTTCCTGCCTCCTTTCCTTCAAAAGCCAATCCTGAGGATTGGAGGACCTTGGGAACAGTATGGGATGTGTGGTGGGGAGCTGCAGCTGGAAAAGAGAATTGGAGAATATTGCAGGGCTCCCAAATGGTAGAGCAGCTGTTTGGATTTGGCCTCAAATAATCATCATCTATATCTTTCAACATTTCTTTTTTTTATATAACTTTGTTGATAATTTCAGTAAATGAAATTCTGGTGTAAAAAATGTAATGGAATATAATTATTTCCCTTGAAATGTAGATCACTGTGTGTCTATTTTACCCTGTTTTTGTTTTTTGTGATTTTAAAAACAAAAGAAAAGAAGAGTCTAGGGCACAATCCAGTCACAGCTTGCATAAAATGCATTCATTTCAATGTAACTGAGGCAATTTAACCAAACTGTGTAATCCTAGATATAATTAACTCATAACTGTATGAATTCAGTGCTACATTACTTTTACTGAGTTTTTCAAGCACTTTTCTGCCACTTTTTTGCATAGTTGTCTTGATAGAAACTAGCTTCTTTTTTTAAAAAAATCTTATTTTCTATGTCTATCGCTAAAGTAATACTGTAAGTCAAGTATTACTATTTTCATGATTTTTAAGAGATATTCACAGGCATGACTGTTAAACACAATAATCTTTCACACCATTTTCCTCTTGCCCTCTTTGTCTTCCCTTTCTGTACACCTTCCTCTCTCACTTTGTTTCTCCTTCATCCATGCCACCTTCCACACAGTTTTTTTTCCTACCCAAAGTTAATATGGTATCTGCATTTCAGTGCCACCTTGGTTTTTAGATGGATGTTTTCTAAGGCACCAGATCTTCAGTGGCTCCTGTGTGCTTTACTTGCTTTTCTAATCTTTACATTTATCTTTCTTCAGATTTCAACTTCTGCTGCAATTTGACTGCCCAGGTTAGTGACATTTCCCCCCTTTTTACGGTTCTGTGACTTCTCTGCATTTTTTAATCTCTTCCTTGCACTTGTCAGTATTGACCTGACAGTGCCTATGCTTGGTTAGTCTAGCCCCTTTACATCCATCTAAGACTGATACATTAAACATGTTCTGTGAAAAATGCCAGGAAACTGTTGTTTCCACAGTACACAGCTTTCTTTAACCTTGCTTGTTTACACCAGGCAGAACTTCATCATACTTAATCAGGGACTACGTCTCAGTACTTGGTTTTATTCTTTGCTCAGGATTTGCATAAAACATTAGATAATGAAAATGTTAGATGGGCAAAAGGAGGGGGAGAGATGAAAGTTAAAGGAAAGCAGATAGTGCATCTATAAAATAACCAGATCTGGCTAATGTTGGCTAGCATTGTATATCTAGGACCATTCTTCATGATTCACCATTTTTTGACTTCTTTGTTATGTTCAAAGGATTTAGAATAGGTTAAAATATATTTATATCATAGACCTGAGTAGGGATTTAATACATACAGCATGATCTTATGCATGTCTACTCAGAAATAACTCCCATTCAACTCAGTGGCATTTACTCTCAGGTAAATATGTAGAGTTCTGTAGTCTGAATCAACCATGTCCACATGAAATTTGTCATCCACTGTATTATATTCCACATTTATAATCCAATTATTCATCCTCTGTTTAGAGAAGTAGGACCTTGCTTCTGAGAAACTTAATATAAATACACACAAAGCATGTTGTCTGTGAGCTTGAGGGCAGTACAGTGAGCATCACAAATACAGTAGGGTTTCTAAAGGCCCTTTCTACCCAAACTCAGAAGCGGACTCTGTGCCCCCTACCAAGCCACTTCTGAAACTGGGAGAACATTGAGGAAGCTGAGTCTCATGGAACATGAGCCGCTGTGTTTTGGGAGGAAAAAGCAAGGTACCCAGTGGGCCTATAAAACCTTTTTTGCCAAAACATAGCATTTATAATCACAGTAGTTTTGATTTGTGGATTATTAGCATGTAATCACGTTATTCTCTTGAAATCCTCAGTCATTTTAGGGTCAGCGTCAGGGGTTGGCAAGGTTGAATAGCATCTGAGGTCTCAGAAGGGCCCACCCTGTCCCTGTTGATCCCTGCAAGTGAAGTTTCTCAGCCGGTGGCAGTACTTTTGCCTTGGAGCTGAGTCGGTGTGCTCACCTCTCACCCACCGTGACTATCAGCTATGTTAAATTACCCCAAATATAATGCCTGACCTGATGTCAACATTGGGTCAGGCACTGTATTTGGGATAATTTAACATGACAAGCAGGTAGTGCAGGTGGGAGTTGACTCAATGTGAATGCCACCTTGGCTCCCATGCAGGTGTTGCTGCCACCTGCTGAAAAAATACATCAATGACTGATGAGGTGAGTGACTGCTAGTCTGGGGAGGGGGGCTACTAGTCTTTCAGCAGTAGCACCAATGCCTGAGGTTCCCTTGAAGTCTGGTACCTGAGTAGGAAGGCTACATTCTTGTTGAATATATTTTAAAAGTCTGTATTCAGTATTCAAAAGCAGTTAATACAGAACAAAAGTGGGCAATTTATTTGCTCCGTGTTTGGTATTTCTCTATACATTGCTTCTTATTTTCTCATTAAGCAACATTGTATGTGTTTCTTTTCAAACAGTTTAATTTTCCCACTCTTATGGAATTGTACTTCGTGGTAGCTTATCTGTCATAAAGAAGCATTTCAATTAAAGCTCTGATCTCATGCATTTACCACTTTTGAGCACCTGTGGTTAGTTTTTTTGTTTTTGTTTTTACAATGACTGGGGATATATACTTCCGAAACAGTAAGTAAATAGAGTTATAACTGTTGCAAATCACCACCAGTGACGACTGGAAGTGAGACACTGGCTGCAGACACACTCTCCCTTTGAGGAGTTAACAGCAGATGTAATGTAAAACCACGTAAATTGTGCTAGTAGTGCTATTACACCTTATGCTCCCCCATCATCATCATCATCATGACATTTCTATACCACCTAATAGTCAAAGCTTTCTGGGCAGTTTACAAAACTTCATAAAATAATAAAATACAACATAAAAATACAGCATAAAAAATTACATATAAAAATTTAAAACAATTTAGACACCCTAAAAACATTAACAGTTAAAACTACTCTATGTGAGTTAACAACACTGGTGGTGTAGTGGAGAGGGAGTGCAGCTCTGTGATTCTTCTCAGAGCAGGAGCTATGATGTCATCTGCCTGTGTGCCAAGGTAGTTGGCAGGCCCTCCCTACTTGGGCCAGTGAATGAGGTGATAATAGGCTGTAAGTTTTACTGTTGCTCGAGACAGAAGAAATCAGGGAATGAGGTAAATAGCCAAGCAGAGGTTGGATACTCCTTTCCTTTTCTTTGATGAAGTACTTTATGTGCTTCTTTGCAAGGTCGTTTGCATTTTTAATTAAAAGCCAATGATTGCATATCAACTGGCCCCATAAACTTAAATGTGAGATTTTATTAGGGGGAAACAGGGTATGCTTATCCTGGGTGTGCATGTGACTATGGATTCTTCTTGGGCACATAGTTATGGGGGCTATCATGATGAGCTCCTGCATTTCAGAATTAACCAGTACACAACTGTTTATGTTTACTGTAAAGAATAAACAACATACATACATACGGCTGGTTTACAAAACAGACCACCATAGGTTGTTTAAACTACAGTGAACCACAGCTTGTGTTGGCTGGTGTTTTGCATATGTCATCTGAACCCAGACACCATGCGTTAAACAACACACAACTGAGGTAGGGTTATGCAGGGATGTGTGGATTTTGTTAGATCTGTTCCATCTGCATTTCATGGTTTGTCAGGCACCTTTTGTTCCATCATCCACTCATTGACAGAATGAGAGTTTTCTCAATTTCCCTAAAATGTGCAGTTGTGCAAATGTCCACTTTCAAAAATGTGCAGTTCTGGAAATGGACAAATCCTCCCGAAATGTGCATTTTCACGCTTTAACCTATGGCAGGGGGAATGCTCATTTTTGGTTGGGGTTTCCCTCCACCCCGCGTATTCTTCTGCGAGTAAATTTGCATAAAATTCCAGCAAATAAAAAACTGATCTGCAAGTCTGCAGAAATTGTTTAACTCAGGAAAAGCTGCTCCACTGCAGAATTTGTAGATTAGATTCATAGAAATCTGAACTCATTGCCTTGAGAGTTCTAGGTTGCTATTTTTATTATTATTCCATCCTTCCTCCAAGGAGCTTGGGGCCAAGTTCATGATTCCCCCCTCATTTCACGTTTCAACAACCCCTATGAGGTAGATTATGCTGAGAGAGAGAGAGAGAGAGAGAGAGAGAGAGTGAGTGAGTGTCAATGGGTGACCCACTGAGCTTCATGGCAATCCTGACACAAGATTGTAACTTAAAATAGAATTGCTTAAATTCTGTCCTAGTAGAGCATACCTGGGTTTATTTACTTGGAAGAAAGTTCTACTGAAATGAATCAGACATACTTTCAAGTTCAGGAGTTTGTTATCAGCGTGCTAAAGGGTGATGACAAAAACAGCACATCCTAAGGTAACCAGGGCTCTCTGTGCTTCTCAGCACTGTTGCTTTCAGATTTCACTCAATTTACTAACACAGGCTTTTCCTAAGTGGCACCTGCGTATCCTGTGGCTTGCATCAAACTGTTTATTTGTGAAAGACACCAGTTTGCTTTGTCAAATAAGCTAAAAAGATAAGTGCATGCTTTTACTGAATGGGTTTAGTCATTACAAGTGAATAAACTGGCTTTCTATTTCAAATATAAAAATATAGAACCCACTCTACAAACAAAGACTTTCTTATTGTAGGCAAGAGCCAGTTCTTACCTTTGACTGTATTATGAGTTCTACTTTATCATCTCATTAGATAATGTGTTTGCTCTTTACTTCACAAAACTAGTTGGCTTGTGGGGTGCTGATTGAGATTTTGGTTGTGTTATTCCATTTGTTAAATATGTTGTCACTCACCTCAGCTGTCCAGTAGGATATGAGCTAATTGTCATACATACTGTATTTTCCTTTTCTACCTCTAATCTTGCTCCCTTCAATTTCCACATACATATCTTAATTTCTTTCTCAGAACATTTCTCTTTGTGTAAAGTAATAGTTTCTGATTGCTTATTATCTTCTTGCTCCTTTATTTTTGATTAAAATGTTACATATTTTAGATTTAATTTGTTAAAGATATTTTTATTTGATATAGCCTTATTGTTGTCCTGGATCTTCCATATCACATAGAAGGATGCTGGGGTGGTGGTGGTGTGAATTTTGCATCCAGCCTCCAGTATGCACCCTGACACATTACACTGCCAAAAAGAGAATTAACACTGTCAACTCTGGCAGTACTTAACACCTTTTAACTAGTGGAAGAGGAAGAAGTAGGATCTCAACTGAATCCACTCACATCTTCCCACCTTACAAACAATATTTTCAGAGTCAAATATCCGTTGATAGATGACATTCCATAAACGTGGCTTACATAGTACAAAGACTTTTAATTATATAGTTTTTAAGGTTAGTTAAAAGCTTTTGGGTTGTTGTTTTTTAAACTATTTCAAGAAAAAAATACCTCTTTCAAGAAGAATGGATTGATCTTTCAGTGATTTCTTTTCCTAATTTACAGACTGACCAATGCTTTGCATATAATTGAATAATATAGTTGAAATTTAATTCAATAGGGCTTATTTTGCTAAGATTAGCCAATGAAAACAGAGCATAGTTTCTTTAAAATGTCTTTTTGAGAACTGCACTGAGCATGAGGATATATCTATTTTGACTTTATAAGAACACTCTTCAATCATATATTGACTCAATATGCTGGTTTATGAACAAGGCCTTGCCCATGCACATAGTTCCTTCCTTCTTTTGCATGACCTATGAGCAAGCCAGGAAATCTCTAATTAACCAGTTTCCCATTTTGTCTGAGTTGGTACAAGCCAGGATCCTAAACCACAGTTTGAAGTTTATTTTGGATCATGGCTAGTTCTACATTGCATTCAGGCATGCCACAAAGTGGGAACAGAGGGGCTTCATGTCTGTGGAAAAGGCTCATTTGTATCTTGGCTTACTGGGCCTATGAAAGTAGGAAAACTTAAAAACATGGCTGACAAGAATATGAAGAAAACTCCCTTTGTGGAATTACATGCAAGATAGGATTTCTTGTGAAATTCAACTCATTTTTTTCTTGTTTCTAAACAGCTGAATCACGTGAAAGAACGCATTGGTAAAGATGTGCCAGATGTGACTCTTCTGCTTTGCCTTGGAATTACTTCAGGAGTTGGACGATTGCTCTTTGGCAGAATTGCAGATTATATTCCTGGTGCAAAAAAGGTTTATCTACAGGTATAGCTATTGCACAACAATGTTGATAAGATTGTAAATAATATATTACGAGAGGCTAAAGGCCTCTCTGTACATTTCTATACTGCATATTATGATACAGAATGGTAATGTGTTCATGTCATTGTCTGTACATGATAAATCCTGGACACTAAAATCAAATTTGACAATATGTGTTATCACTCATGCATTTTATTTGCAATATAATACAGAATTGTTGGAACACCTCCTTATAACCTATGTGACAAGAAACACCAAGGATGAAGATCAGGACCCTGTCTTGACAGTGGTGCGTTGGCACTGTGAGGTGTCAGGCTCCCGCATTTGCGCTCCTTCCCAGCATCTGCATGGGAAGGAGCGCAAGTGCGGAGTTGCTGCTGCCACCGCTGCCACGCCGAGCACTGGGAGGAGGGAGGAATGAGACAGAGGGGGAGGAAGAGAGGGATGCATGGCATCCTCTGCCTCTGACCTCCCTCTGGCCGTCTCGTTCCTCTCCCCCCACCATTTTTAATTTTTAAGAATCTGTAAATAAAGAAATTTTAAAAACGGTGGTGGCGGGGAGAGGAACAGGGCCCATTCCTTTCCCTCCATTTTTTAAATCTGTAAATGTGAAGCTTCACATTTATTTATTTATTTATTTATTACATTTCTATACCGCCCAATAGCCGGAGCTCTCTGGGCGGTTCACAAAAATTAAAACCATTCAAAGTATAAAACAACAGTATAAAACCATAATATAAAATACAATGTAAAAGCTCAACCAGAGAAAAACAGCAGCAATGCAAAATTACAAATTTAAAACCATGTTATTTAAAATTTATAGATTGTTAAAATGCTGGGAGAATAAAAAGGTCTTCACCTGGCGTCTAAAAGCATATAATGTAGGTGCCAAGCGAACCTCCTAAGGGAGCTCATTCCACAGCCGGGGTGCCACAGCAGAGAAGGCACAGCAGAGAAGGCATTTTATTTTTAAAAAATAAAAAATGAAGGGAAGGAACGCGCCCGTTCCTCTCCCCCCCCCCGGTTTTTATTTATTTATTTATTTACAGATTCTTAAAAAATGGGTGTGTGTGTGAAGGAACGGGAGGGGGAAGAAGGGAGGGGTGCCTGGCGCCCGGACCTGGCTCTCCTGACTTGGAGCTCCTGGAGGTCTGCCCCCTTCCCTGTCTAGCTGATGGTGACCAATCAGGCATCACCATCAGCTGTGACATGCCTCTGCAGCAAAAAAAGTTGGGGTAAGTGCCCGATGTTTTTTAAGCGGAGTTTAGGGGGGTTGCCCCGGATGGCTTTGGGATGGCGGCTGTGTCATATAGATGACCTACTACCATTCCAGATCCACCCCGTTGCAAACCCCTCATCAAGATGTACCCCAGTTGTAAACAGAGACATTGCTAGATACTTAAAAGATCCAGGAAATGAGCCAATATATGTGCAAATTTAGAATTACTGGAATTTATTTACATTTCAACAATGTTAGTAAAAATAACGGTCAATACTTTTCTCTCATCACTGAGCAATTACAGCTTCCTCCACTCCCCACTCACTTAATAGTGATGGAATAAGTCATAATATAGCCTCAGCATTCCCATTTTAGGGATTAAGCACTGACTACTCTTTTGCAAGAAAACCACAACCCGACCACATACATTTTGTTCCCTTCCACACAATAATCTCTCCTCATTTTTCCTTCCTCTAGCAGCTGACCCAGCACTGCCGCTAGTCCACTCCACGAATGACCATTAGCCTCAATGCGACATGCTAATAGTCATCCATGGAGTGGACTATTAACACAGGACTGACTATTGTGTAATCCGAACACAGCCTTTGAGTGTTCACTGAATGCCTGCCACACTACCTGGTTTTTAAAGGACCTTCTCCTAATCAGATATGGGATGGTGATGTCTGCCAGTCAGGGTGGATAAAAATCAATGATTTTTTTTAATGTATTTTTTTATTTAAATCAGATTTTTTTTATTTAAATCGGATTTTTTAAAATAAAATTCTTTTTGAGGAAAATCTATCTAAAGATACTTTTCTATTTAAGATACAATATAGCCCTAAGGTTATTCATCATGAAATAAGGAATAGTTTTTAATTATGTAGCATGAGGCTGTTTAAATTTTTTGGTAAATGAATTCCATTAATCCATTCACAATGTCATGCTCTTCCAGTGGTTTCTGTAAGATTATTTTTCTCCTTCCAATAAAGTACAGCAGAAAAGTTGTCCAAATATGAATGATTACCCTATTAAACTGGAGATAGTTCACCTTGCAATAATTTCATAATTATCTATCTATGATGTGTTTCTAATAGTATAACCAAATCAGTATTTTTTGATATAACTGTAAAACTAATCTGAAAAGTTGCTATTCTAAAAATGAAACCTTCATCTGGTTGTAAGTATTAAGGTTATACCAGCAAGAATGAGTCTTTGGTAAATCTGAGTTGTGTAAAATATAGCAAGGAAGAGTGCACTTTTGGGGTGGGGGGAGTCACATGATTAAACCGAGTCTTTCTGAGTAGTGATTTAAATCGTGATTTAAATCAAATTCACCCTGCTGCCAATCACTAGTTTTTGGTGATCCTGCCCACATTGTTTTCTGTATCTTTACACTCTTCCTTTTTTTTTTTTTTGCCTTTCTGCATTTGTTGTTTCTTTCCTTAGTGTTCTGTCACCATCATAGGGTTGCATGTGCAAGATTGCATCCTTTAGGAGAATTGTTATGTTTTGCTAGAATGATTATAAACCGCTTGACACGAGTGGCTAAACATGCAGTTTGGACCCATGCAGTCCAAGACCAGCTATGATCCAATAGAATGATGGGCACATTGGGGCCTTCCTTTGTGGAAAACCTTATCAGACAGGATGTCTGTTGGAGCCAAGGGAGACCAACATGATGAAACAACTGTTTCTCTTGAAGTTTGGCTCCCACAGAGAACTTTAATCAAAATGCAAAGAAGGATATCTTTATGTTCGAGACTCAGCAGGGCCACTTCTAGGAGATGGCATCGAAGTAAATCCTTTTGTTCTGTCTATTGCAGTCTGAGTAAATATTTCCTCACCTGTGTGATTAGGAAGGGACACATATGGTTGATTCACAGGAGTTTGCAGATAGCAGGAAGAGAAGCTAACTGGATTCCCCTTTGAAGTTTCAATGTTAGGAAACAGCAAGTCTGAGCAGAGGGAGATTAGATCAACACTGATTGATTCCTTGCCTAACAGAAATATTGAGACCCAGAATCCTAAATTTAGCATAGCATAAAGTTTTGAATATAGTATTTTAAACACATATTTGTGGCAAGGTAATTTTAATCCTGTTAAAAGCATTTCATACGTCAATAAAGGCTTGTTTTTTAAAAACACACACACATAGATGAGCATACATTACTTTGCCTAACAAATACCAACCTTGCAAGAGACATTGAACCTGTTCAGACAACACACTAAGCCTTGGTGGTTAAGCATTTTGAGCTAAACAGTGGAGCTTGAATGACAAGTTATCCTCATATTCTATGAAATTCTGTACTGCCACTTTAAGAAGCATAGCCTGATGCCCTGTGTAAAGTTAAGCCTAAAGGGCTCACCTCTGCAAGCTGGAGTGGGTAAGGAGGCCAAAGTAAGCAGTCTTGACTTAGCATCTGGTCGCATGCTTTGGAAAAAATTAAGCAATATAACTTAATCAGATCACACTAGGGCCTAATCTACACCTGGAGGCCTTCCAGGAGTGGGGAGAGATGATCACAGGGTTTTGCACTTCTAGGATTGTCTCTCAGAGGCAGCATGCCAGCGAGTTTTCATAGAAGTAAAGGAGGGCCAGGGGGTGGTGGAGGTTTCTTTACAAGCGGAGACATTTGTGCAACAGTGTGGGTGTGATCCTGTGTGAAGATAAGATTTTTTAAAAACACTAACACAACAAACTTGGCACTGGAAGGTGCTGAGAGCCATCACGAACATGGTGAAAATGCTCTCACCCTCACCCCCAATGCCCATGGACTCTCCCCACACAGCTCCTTGCCTATTTCCTGAGCCCCGCTATTCACAGCTGATCCCAGTTCACTCTGGGATCAGCTGTGTGTCATTTGGACCAGCAGGGACAACCTTGAGTCCACCCTGGGATAAATGGCATGTGTAGATTAGGCCTAGGATTAAGTCCCTCATGATTAAGTCCCTCATGATAAGCTACATTGATAAGGAAGTAGGCATGAATACACCCTAGGCAAAGAGTAACATATTTCTGATATGCTGCATAATTACTGATAAGTGTGATGACTGGGCAGAGGTCCCCCCGCCACTGGGTGCAGTACTAGAGGAAGATTCTGCTTTGATTAGATTTAGTCTGTCCTGAATAAGCTTTGGGAAAAGGAATCTTCCCTATTGAGACAACTGTCCATTCTGACCAATGCCATCTTCCCTCTCTTTTGTCATTAAGTTGTCCTTTTGTATCCTAAGTTAAAACACTATAAAGACCCAGTGCTCCGACATCCAGTGTTCCCTGCCCTCCCAAGGTATTGGCAATACGTACTCCTTTTTCATGGCAAGGTCTATTGGGTCCTGACCTTCCAAAGTTTGGGTGACAATCATTTCTGGTGTGCGTTAAGCCCAGTCCTGGCTGTGTCCATTGGCTCTCAATGTGAAGCAATTGGTGCAGAAGGCTCTGGAAACTGTTGAAAATGCTTTGAAGCTAGCTGCCCCAAAGACTAGATTCTCCCGGTGCCATCGTGGAAGAAGTAGCCACTGCACACCACTTTTGCCTAAAGACCAACCACTATAAACCCCTTCTTCTTTCCCTGTTCTCACCATTCTCTTCTCCCATGACTTTTTCCTCCTCCCTTCTCTTTCCTAGAACCCAAGATTTGCCTAGCCTACACTTCTTCAGCTCTCCTGGAACCATAGTCAATCCCATTTGGTATCCAGACCCACCTTGCATGACCAAAGCCTAGCCTTCCATATGAACTGATTAATTCCATCCTGGAGTTTATATAATGCCTAGTATCAACCAGCTAATATTTCTAAAGTAATTATTGTGTACATATTTTATTCCTGCGTGTTCAATAAAATAACCCCTATTTTTTGAATAGATGTTTGTGTGTGTATGTGTATCTTTGGGACAAATTTGCCAAGATGCATTACAATCAGTGTTAAAAGATCCCTTAGACACATTATCCCTGAATGCACATACTTACATGTGTGCCATAGAGGACCTTCTTTTCCACTGTTCCAAAAGCCCCTCAACCCTTTGGAGTAGACTAGGGGAGGGGCTTCTGGGGGAATAAGCAGAAATCAGCTCTACTCTTCTTTCGTGGAAGCTTTTACTTGATCGAAGAGCCTTCTGTGAGTGAAGGGATTCAACTGTATACATCCTTGAGCATTTATTTTGCCCCCAAACTGTTTGTCCTATAACTTTGTGATGTGATTTGTTGCTTACACTTTCTTTTCCCAATGTGTAGGTGATTTCATTTTTCTTCATTGGCCTGATGTCTATGATGATTCCACTATGCCAGTCCTTTGGAGGTCTCATTGCTGTCTGCCTCTTCATGGGTCTTTTTGATGGCTGCTTCATTAGCATTATGGCACCTATTGCCTTTGAGCTAGTTGGTGCAGAGCATGTTTCTCAGGCAATTGGATTCCTTTTGGGCTTCATGTCTATACCCATGACAGCTGGTCCACCTATTGCAGGTAGGTAAAAATTATTATTTTCTTAGCTGTATAGAAAGCATATAAAGTAGCATTTATTTATTTCGACTATTAATATACGACTTGGTATAAGATGTCTAAGTGGTTTATATTTAAAAAAAACAAGCAAACATAAAATACAATATAAAACCTGTGTTAAAATATAAAATAATAAACACATTAAAAACATTACAAAAACAATAAAACAAAACAGTGCAATTTGGAGATAATTACTAGTCATTAATTCCAAAGTATAAAATGGTTTTTTGTTTGACCTTATGTCATTGTTTGACCTACTTCAGGCTGATTCATTGACTTCTTATATAGCTTGATCTCTGACATTGGTAGGCATGCACAGTTGTTGATGTGATTTTAGACAGATACCAGCGTGTTGCAAATTCATATGAAATATGATGTTATATCTTCTAGAGTAGGGGTGGGCAATCTTTGTGGAAGCTTTTGGAAGTTGCACAAGTGAGAAGGCTGGTGGATGGGTCCCACGACGCTCATGACATACACTGGGGCCTGTCTTTCCAGCACGACTTCGCCGCTTCTTCCCCCTGAAGCCCCATGGTATAGCTGTTGTGGGGTGGAGGTGGGAAATCCCCACACCAGCAAGTAGCATGGTTTTTTCTGCAATAGTATGCCTCCAGTACTAAATTACTTTTGGAGCATGGTATTTAAGCACACAATATTCTGTGGAGAAATTAATTCCTTTGTTTTTCTAGGTCTTTGGACTAAGTCCTCTTTGATATCTAAAGCAATGCTATGCTTCATATTCCTCTGTCTGCCCATGTATCCAGGGATTATGATATCCCACTGATTCTCTCCATTTCACCAAATTTCTGAGAGTCATACTTTACATTACATTTATGTATTAATAAATTAAAATTGAAGAGTGACATTAAACAACATTACACAGCATTAAAAGTTCAATGGATCAAAATATCTAAAGCAAAGTAATAAAGAACCCAATCTCACCTCCATCAGGAAGAAGTTCAACAATCAGGGTGCTGCCACCAAAAAGGCCCTGTTTCAAGTACCTACTAACCTAGTCTCTCTAGATGGTGGGACATATTTCAGGCCCTCTGATTATGATAGTAAATTATGGGCAGGTTCATATGGAAGGAAGCAGTTAATCTGTGTTCTTGTTTAGCTTCCTTTTCATGTCCAGATAGCCCTAATTTTGTTGGCTTTCTACCAGAAATAAATTTAAAAGTGTGTTAATTTTTGTAAAGTGCTTCGCCTATGGGGTGGTATATAAATGTAATAAATAAATAAATAAATAAAATAAATTAATTCATTGATAAGTTCAAGCAATCTGATACCATTTTTGTTCAAGCAAATTCCTTCTTTTGTATAAAGGTTCAGCTTGTCTGAAAATGTCCCCCATTGCCAAAAAATAAACAAAAAAACCTTCCTCCTGATACTACCATCTTATCCATGCATTGAGACTTTGGAACTTCTACCTCTTTAACTGGCACTGTATCACAGTTAAGGTCCTGGACTTCAACATCCTACCTAGTAATATTTTTCTTCCAGAACTTTGCAACTATATTTCCCAGTATCATTGGCACCAACAACTTAGAGATATTTTTAAATCTGGACATTGGTATATAAATCTATTAAATAAATGAACACACATACACACACACAAACACACACACACACACACACCCATGCACTGTAACCACTGACTTTTACCAAGCTATCTACATCATGTGTGATGTTCACCATTATTGCACTAGCTAGACAAGTCCACCATACAGTCAACATGCCTGTCTCAAATTATCATTCTGCATTTTTAATTATTTAAAATCCCACTACAAGACCCAACTACTCACTGTCCTTGGTGAGATATTTTGTGTGTGAGAGGTAAACAGTTCCATCACATTTAAAAAATGGCCTTTTAAGGCATTGTTTCCTTCTACCTCAGTATAATGCTGTCCTTCCCCAAAGTCCTTATTCTCTGGGGCACCCTGTACCTGAAGTTCTCTACATACATTCTATGATTTGGCTTGTTCATGTCCATTTGTGCAAAGATTGCTCTTTGATAAACAGAAGTTACACATTTTGTACTGTTCTGTTATTTATACATAAGTGAGGAACATTCCATTTATATTTCTGGAAAAATGCAACTGAACTGGCTTTACTGGATAATCAGCACGTTGCACAAAAATGCAAGCCAAAGAGAGAAAATAGATATTCCACTAATAATCCATGTAAAAATAGGTTCGTTGAAAGGCTGGAAAATGGTGGAGGACAGACAGTACATCACTCAGGGTTTAGTTCACTGACATTTTATTACATACTGAAATCTGCACAAGTAGATGTGTTGTTAACATCTTGTGAATGAGTCACTGTTTTTCTAGATTGCAACTCATGTTTAAACGCATACTAATTCACTAACAAACTATTTGCACAGACTTCAGCACATTATAAACTGCAGGATGTATGGTTTGATAGCTGCTTTTTTTGGATAAAAGAAACTGAATTGGTATTTTGAGAACGGTGACTATGGCCATAGCTAGACCTAAGGTTTATCCCTGGATCGTCCAGGGGTCAAACCTGTTCATCTAGGTGACACACAGGGGATCCAGTGCTCAGGCAGGGGTGAACCCTGGATGATCCCAGGATAAACCTTAGGTCTAGCTGTGGCCTATGTAAAATTGGGGTATTGTTAAGTATCTTACTATGTCCCTTTAGCTTTAGTAGTTAATCCTCACTTGCTAAAAATACATTTTGTTGTGTACTTTACAAATGCTACCATTCTCTCTATTTTAAGAAAAATGGATTTTAAGATGTTACTATACATTTATCAACTTCCTATAAAAATATTTTGTAAAACAGATACAAAAATTGTTTCTAGGTAGGCTCCTAACAGTACTGTGGCCTGTTAGGAGCCTGCCTAGAAACAATTTTTGTATCCGTGTGTTAAATGTCAGACAACTAGCCCTATAGGCAGAGTGTAATGTGTTTTTAGTTTAGTTTGAATATGGTAAAGTTCTAATAGGTAATACAACACAGATGTTTAACAATGTAGATTTATTTAATCAAATGTATTTTTATGTGATTTTTTTTCTTTAAAAAATCAAAGTCTCAGGAGTGGGTGTGGTAGATTAAAAAGGCATATACAATCCTATAAAAATAAGATTCAATTATACATTACACCCATTAAAAGCACCTTATTAAAGCAATATTATTATTAAAGCAATATTAAAGCACCTCTATTACTGTAAGTCTGACTCTCAGTGGCGAGGTCAAATAAAATGATCTTGCAATGCTTGCAAAGATAGATTTTTTTTCTTGTGATGGGTGTAAGAGAGCAAGTAGTCTCTACTATTAAGGCACCAGTCACTTAAGGTTATGTGGTCAACAGCAGCACTTTGAATCAGTAGTATGCTTTCATCAATTTTCTTCTTAACATCCGATAAGATTAGGTGCTTACTATACATTCCAGTGTGCAGTTCCTGGACACACATGGGGCTGGAGAGCATTCCAAATTGAACCTTGAACCTAGCTAATTGTCAATCCACCTATCTTGCCGCTCTCAGGGGGCTTTGCAGACTAGTAGGGAGAATAGATTAAGAATTGCAGAATTAATGTGAGTACTCTACTTTTGCTGGTTAGGTCTCTTGCCTCTAGCTAGGTATAAAACTTGGGAGTGCCTCTCTCTCGCTATCTCACTCCCAATAGAACATTGTTGTTCCCCACAGCTCAGACATTTCAAATCATTGAGTGAGATTCCCTGTGAACAGATGGGCTCCTTCCATTCACGGAGGTAACTAGGATCCAGTGGGGCGTTCCTGCTGGTAGAAAGGCATGGGACAGCAACTTACTCCAATTTCCCCTTCCTGCAACACCCCTTGGAACAGTGTTGGAGGTGGCACAGGGGTCTGCAGGGGCAAGGAGGAATTTGAGAAAATTGCTGACTTGCCCTCTTCCTCCAGTGCCAGCAGAACTCTGGAGACAACACAAAATCTCCTCTTCCCCACCCCCACCCCGCCTTAATGATACTTCACGTGTCCATAACATCTTGAAGTTGGGGTACTGCTATATTAAATTGTATGGTTTGTATTCTATTGTAATTCACATTGGGTGATTCTTATGTTTTTAATTAATATTGTATTATCTCCAACTATCAATAAGAGTGCCAAACATCCAACTGAAGTTGTCTATCATGTCTTAGTGGTAATCATTTTCTTTTTTGCTCAGGAAAGCTACGTGATCACCTAGGAACTTATGATGTAGCATTCTACCTAGCAGGAGTTCCCCCTATTATTGGAGGAGCTATATTGTGTTTCATCCCATGGGTGCATGAAAAGAAGAAATCCAAAGAACAAGCTAATCCTGTGGATGGGGAAACTATTGATAAAATGCTGGAAATCAAAAGCACCACGGACTCATTTGAGAAACCCAGCAAAGAATCAGAATCTGTTATTTAATGCTGTTATTTCCCCCCTTGCCAGATTGAATTTATTTTTATAAAAACTAGGTTAGCTTTCTGTTTATGAATTGAATGTACCATATGATTGTACTTAAAAATCAAAGCCACAACAAGAACCATATAGTAGTGGTGAAGGTTAAAACAAAATTGCTAACAGCTAAGAAGGCCTTTCACTTGTTTCTGGATACAATTTCAAAATGCATTTCTACATATACATGAGGTTTTATAGCATCAGAACATATACTAGTGATGTGTATGTAAGAAGAACTTTAAACAAAACCAAACACACATATGACTGCATTTCTGGAACTCAAAAACTCTGCCATTTTTATTAACTGAACCTTTCAGAATGCCTTCAGTAGTTTTATAACCCATCCAGTGGAATGATTCATCTGGAACTTATAGTAGCATCTGATCTTTTAAAGCTAGTATTGTTAAACTTTTAAAAGTTCTGTGGGGTTTGTCTGTGTGGATTCACAGCTTTTAAAAACCCTCTTAAAGTCACATCCTATATGGAGTTAGACGTGTCTATTGATTTCAGTTGTTTTAAAAATGCCTAGCTCTGCATAGGATTGCAGCCATAGCCTTTCAGCAATGGTTTTCTGGAGAATTAAACTATGAAACATAACTTTGTAATACAATATTTACATCTTTTATTTTTTTTTGTAAATCTTTAGTTGATTAATTCTGCAATAGGACCCTTCTTGCATTGCTTCTTAGTTCTCAGTATTTCAAAGATGGATGGCATTGTGGCAATTTTATAACTGCCTTACTTTAAATAATTGAATTAAACTGGTGAGTTAATACAAGTTATTCATGTGAATGTGGAAAGGTATATTCTAAAATAACATTATTTTTATATCATCTTTAGTGCCTATTACAGTAGTTCTTTGCTAATGGGTTGCTAGTAATATTAAAACCAACACAGATGTGAATGCCTTTAGATAGAATGCTTTCTCCTTGGTGCATAAAAACACATCCAAGGAAGAGTGAATGGATTCAGGACAGATGCTGATACCAACATTGCAACGCAGACGTTTTAGCTACATCTCCATGTTTTGAACTACATGCTATAACCTGTTAATATTCCATAATCTGTCCCATAGTAGTGACCTCCTGCTCCTTGATTTTTTCTTATATGGTCTATGCTTTCTTCCAGTATATACACCCCAGTGTCTGTATGGTCACTGAAAGCGTTCCAGCCTTCAGTTGACTGGTCTAAAACCATTCTGCCCAAATGACTTCCTTTGCTTTCTAGACTTTGAGCATTGAGAATCCCATACACTGTAGAAAAGAAGTAATAGAAAACACATTTGCAATAGCTTCTTTAAAGGAGATTCTGAGCATCAGATAACAGGTATAGCTCCCACTATAAGAATAGATGTACAAGACCTGAGAGGCTTGCAAAAGCTATGTGTGCACAGGATGTATATGTTTCTCTTAATATACTGCTTTCAGACCATTTGGCCATAGCTTTAAAAGACTAACAGTTTGCTGCTACTTCACAAATATTGATTGAAGACTAAAGAAAATGTTTTCAGTCTCTCCTGTTATGTCATACTAGGAAAGTGAACCTATTGCCACTTGGCACAACTTCACTACTACCATTCTGGCCAGCAACATTTTTATCACTGTTTTATTTTTTATCAATCCTTTAATTAGCACCAAAATCTTTGTTCAGCTATATTTTTTACAAGTTTTGAAACCATTTGGGCAATAGCACTTAAACAAAGCACTTTAGTGCAAATTAAATAATTGATAAAAAGATGCGTGAAAGCAAAATTGCATGCGCAGCTGAATTGGCCCTTCCCTGCCATATGGTTATGTCACACACCCACTAATGTGAATGGAACTCAGCAGCAGTATTTACAAACCAAAAAGGTGCAGCAAGTGTGCATTTAAGTTCAACTGTAGTTGAGCTTTAATGCACACTGACCTTTCTGTTTCAAAGCTTATACATTGTTTAAAGCTGCCATCCAATGAAAGTTTAGGAAGAAAAAAGTCCCACAATTCCCAGCATTCCCCAGCCAGTCATGGTTTTTTTTCTGTCTAAATATGCATACAATGTTCTAAACATGTATAAGATGTTCTGTTGAAACATGCGTAGACTATTGCAATACACAATTGCTCTGGTTAGAAGCATAATTATTTTACTATGAACATGCAATGTCTACATCTATATGTATAATACAATGCAAATGTTAAAGTAATCTAGACAATTTTTGAATGTATTATTACTTGTCAATAAGTGCCCATTTGTGGATAAGTCCCTGCCACATGCACTGTTTTTTAATCTCTGAAGGTTTTTTTAATAAAGAGACCAAAAAGAAGCGACAGAGGTACCTTCAATGTATATTTATCTTATTCTATGCTTTGATTGTATTTATGTAATCACTGTCATTACAGCGCATCTTATAATCAGCAGTATTTGCTAAAGATCTGGGTTTGAGGCGCTGGCCAGAATTAAGATGGTGGTGGTGGTGATGACCATTTAACAACGCTAGCTGAGACAAATTGACAGGATCAGGTTCTTCGAGCCAAGCTACATTTCACATTAAATACATTATGTATTCACATTTGTATATGTGGTGTATACTTTGTAGAATTGTAAAACAGAGATGTTTATTTTCTGAGGTGTTTAATAATAAAAGAAACATTTTAGAAAAATTAGCAGCTATAAGACTCCCGGTCAGGCTATTTCATTGATGGACAATTTAACAACCCCACCCTTATGCTGCAGTTATGACAAACATCTCCCTGCCCCAAGGTTTGCCCTGGTAGGAAAGTTACTATTTATGTCAATAGCAACTTCTTTTATGGGACAAATAGCAGCTTTGAGAGCAGTGTTGGGGTTAAACATCTTTCTACCTTTGCTGCAGTGCTAATCCAGATTACAGGTGAGTGTGGCTGGGTTTTTTTTTAAAGTGAATTAACCATCACACATATATGGGAATGTAAAAATTTAGCTAACCAATGTATTGTTTGTTTCAAAGAATGATCCTGTTGATTTGCCTTTGCTGGTGTTAAAGTGAGCTTAGAAAGGAGGGCTTGAACCTGACACTCATGTCACAGAAGCACATCTTTAAAAGTGATGCTGAGCATCATAAAAACTTAGCAATGTGGTGTTTTATGTGCCTGGCTTCATGTTTTTAACACATTTTTCATCTGCTACACATGCAGTGTTAGCATGCCAAAGTGGCACCTGCCTGGATTAAATATCTTTTTAAAAAAATACAGTATACTTACTGTATCAGCATCGTGTTTGCAATCGGGCTTGTGGGGTGTGAATAGAAGGATTGAAAGCTGCAAAAAAGAGGATACTGTAATGATGAATTATAGCAATGCCTTGGGCTGTCTGGCAACCTCTGCCCCATTTATAGGATGGAAGCCCAAAGCCTTGTAGACCTGTGTTGGGAAGCTTCTTTGTTGAAGAGGGTGAGAATTCCTCCAGCACTGATATAACCAATGGATATTCTTGTACAATTCTTGCTGGCAGAAGTCCTACTTGTATTCTACCCTATTGACAAAGATGGCACCAACAGTACTTAACAAAATGAATATTTCAATGACATTTTTTCTTTTGACTAAAATATTGTCAGTAAAGTCAGTTTAGTATTCCTGTTGTGCATGTGTGACAGAGATACCTTTTTACATAACTTTTAAAATTTCATTCCCTTTTAAATAGCTATTTTTGGTGAAAAGTAGCAGACTTATATGAGAAGTGTTCTACTAATAATAGTATAAATATATTTTAATAATATTGTTTTGCTTGATAATATTAAAACTTATCATGGATATTAAAAAACAAGGAAACAAGAAACCCCAAAACTCACTGAAGTTGAACATGTAAGCTTCTCCTGTGTTGTGTACAAGAATGTTGGAATGTAGCCAGAGTAAGGGAATTGGTATAGTTGCAGTTGCTTTATTTTAGTATTAGTTGAGATGAAGATAAAATTATACTATTTTTTATATTATTTTAAATTGACAATGTTCTCTTCAATAGTTATGGAAAATAGCTCATAACTATTTTCTTATATTTTCAATGAGAGCTTTCTATTAATTTCTTCAGATGTTATTAAAGCACATATATTTTGATAGTTCTGATTCTGCAAGAACTTAAGTGATTAACATACATGTAATTTAAAATGACCAATTTTTAAAAAATTATAATGATCTTGCTAATGCTTAAAAATGTGCACTTGTTCAATACTGTTAGCTAAATTTTGCTTTCCTAATCTACTTTTTGAAAAGTATAGAATGTTTAATAAGATAACTGCAGTATGCTTTTATATACAACTGAGTTGTTTTCATCTGCTTACCGCAGGAGGTTAAAGCATTTAAAACTTAATGGTGGTTTTAGATTATAGAAATAGTACTACACTTAAAACATGGGGTCTTTCCCCCAATACATTAGAATGCTTCAAGTACTGTATTGTGCTATTGCCTCTGTAGCCATTTGTTTCCCTTTGTCCTAGGTTTGCCTTCCCTCGCCCCTCCTGGAGTTATTCCCATACTGTTCTTTAGGTGTTTGCAGTTCATATCACACTTCTGTTGTTGTTTGTGGTTAAAGAACACCTCAAAGTTGCTCATAAGTTAACCAATTAAGTTAAGATGTTCCAGCTTGCAGGTAAAACTTGTAAGCCATGACAGCATGCTTTGAAGCTTAATTTCTTTGAAAGAGTCTGTCCAGACATTTTGGGGGTGTTATTTCTTGTTTCATGAGGTACTGACTATCCAAGAACAAAATACAGAAGTGGAACATTGAAGATGGCCACCAATGCAGATGAGTTGTTGAACCAGCTGCTACTAGAAAATAGCTTCTATAGATAACATGGCCAGATGGGGGTAAAGTAGTGGTGCTAAACTGTCAACTGCCCTCTCTTCCAGTCACTATTGTTATTTAATCTACCAAGATATACAGTGATACTCTGCTGAACAGAAACTGATCTTATGAGAGCTTTAGAAAGTGAAGATACAAAACAACTTATTTTAAGAATGTACAAGTCTTTGAGTTTACAGTTATTAATAAGGCAGAACGGAAAGACAGAAAGGTTATACCAAACCAGGAACCTAAAGCCTAGCTGAAGTATGTCCCACATTTACCCAAATTAGCAGAAGGAAAGGAAAGACCACGTATAAATATTAAAAAGCTATTTTCTAGAGTGCAGAGTGAACTGCCTATTTTGAATATAAATTGCCCCAGTGGTTTGTAATTATTCACGAGAATAATTGAGATTGGACTCAGATGGCCTTATAGGCCCCTTCCAACTCTACTATTCTATGATTCAGCCACACAAGGGCAGGGAATGTTCTTGGAAGCCCCAAGGAACTACATTACAATAACAGCAGCAGCAATCACACATACTTTTAAAACATTGTAGAAAGAAAAGAAAAGTTTCAACACACTGTTTTAGTCTCTCCTCAATTTAGCTCATTATATTCAGCTCAGAGTTAACTAGGGTAAAATAGAAAGATGAATTGTGGTTATGCTTTCCCTACTTATAAAAATACAAAGAAGGGTTTGCTCTAGCATCTGTGAACCCTAGGTGATCCTTGGAGCTCTCAGATCTTGTTGAGGGAGTTTTCCACAGCCAAGTGTAACAATATTTGAGCTGGCCCATTATTTTCACTTCAGTTTCTTTGGTCTTAACTGAGAGTTCATAATGTTCAAATTTAATTAAACCCCGTTAAACTTAAATGCATGAATCTGAATAGTTTAAGTATAGCTCTAAGTAACTATTTTTTCAGGGTTTTTTTTTACATTGCAGTATAAAGTATTACCTCCATAAAATGTGTTTTATCTAGACAATTATGTTCTACTGCGTGGCCCTATACATGTCTAGTCAGAAGTAAAGCCCACTGAGTTCAATGGGATTTACCTAAGAATAAGTGAGTATGGGATAACAGCCTGAAGCTGCAACCTTATACTTACCTGGAAGTAAGCCCCATTAAACTCAGTGGGACTCACCTCTGAGTAGACATGCATAGGACTGCCTTTTTGAAGAAATTTCAGAAGAGCAGCTTTTTTTCTTTAACACTTTCAGTAGTGTCTGATTGGTCTGGTTTATTTTTATATTGAAAATATCCAACAATGTGATCTAACAAGCAATTTTGATGTCTATATAGTATGTAGATCTTTAAATTCTCACTTGCACTAGAAGAGATTAAGTAAGACTGGTTCCTTTTTATCTGAATAAAAATCAAGTGAGAGGGAGATATTTATGTTTAATTTGGTTTTAATTTGTGTACTTCCAATCTTCATATGAGATAGTAAAATTATTTTGATATACTACTACTAACTTAAGATTGAATCATAAGTTACTTCTGTGGCATGGCAGCCACAAAAGAAAACAAGGTGCACACTGTTGGTTTGTATGGTTTAACTTCCATAAATTTTAGCTATCCCAATGCAATCCAGACCCGTCTTACACAAATGACTTTCCATGCTGAATGATGCTGATACTCTTCTGGTTTTTAGCAGTCATGATGCCACAAAGGAAACATACAAATAAAATCCTGGGGATGGGGAATGTGTGGCCCTCCAGATGTTGGACTACAACTCCCATCACTCCACCATTGGCCATGCTGGCTGCGGCTGCTGGGAGCTGCAGTCCAACATCTGGAGGGCCACATGTTCCCCATCTCGGGTCTAGAATATGTGATGGTGATGAATGTTTGACTGAGAAGGATTTGAACTCATATCAGTGAGCATGTCATTGTGCAGTGATTTAACATTTTGCATAAGTTGCCTTAACTTTTAAAGTCTGAAGTATTATATTAGAAACCTATGAAATAATGAGTGCTATCCAATTGGTGTCACCGTGCCGAGGGAATGCTCTTTGAACCAGTGCAAGCTTGCATTGGTAGAATGAGGTGCTTTTTTGTGATTTCCCTTGCACCATAATAATCTAAGCTTCAAATTTATATAGAATAATATATTAAAAACTTGGTAGCGTTTTATAAGGCAATATTTGATATTTCAAGTCCAAACAATCCATACTTTGATATCTAATGTCGTAACTGTTTATCTTTTTAAAAACAATATATATGTATGCCGGTGTCTGTGTTCATACTGGATCTCTATATAACCAATTAGTACTTTCAGGGACATATGACTTTGGTTTAAAAAACAAATGGACACAATCCATCAATGGGTTAGGTGCATTTAAGCAGGTGGACTCCATGTTGAATTGCAAAAATTGATTGCAACAATTTCTTCTCCTTCTCTTTCTTCCTCCTGATAAAGGGAGTGAGGAGAAACTCAAATAGCAAAAAAGAAGTTTTCTACCTGAGCCAAAGTAATACATTATGGACAGAATATTGATAATTTGCATACATAATGCTTTATTCTTGATATGAATGTGTCACCATGTATAAAAATAATTTTAAAGTTCTGTTCTCTGCAAGTTTACTCCTGGATACCTGCAAATGTATATTATGTAATATGAAAATGTGCGCACAATCATATAAACAGTTTACAATCACGACTTGGTTCATCTTAATAATGCAGTGCCAGTGCGGTGTAGTGGTGAAAGTGTTGGACTGGAAGTCAGGCGATCCGGGTTCTAGTCCCCACTCGGCCATGGAAACCCACTGGGTGACTTTGGGCCAGTCACAGACTCTCACCCCAACCTACCTCACAGAGTTGTTGTTCTGAGGATAAAATGGAGAGGAGGCGGAGGATGTACACTGCCTTGGGTTCCTTGGAGGGAAAAAAGCAGGATATAAATACAATAATAAAAAATAAAATAGTGGCTGAGAATAAAGACTGGTCAGAAATACTAGTGATATAATTTTGAACCAAAATGTACTTTGTGTAAGTAAATGGATGCAAGGAACATTTTGTTACTTGTACTTGATTATGAACTGAAGTATAACCAGTCATTACTAAGCAAGGGAGATCAGTAACTCCGTCATTTAACATTTCACATTATCAGTGGAATGTAATCTATTGTAAATAGTAACTTGCAAAATACTCAGTAATAATTCCTGAGTGAAAAACAGCTCCTCAGGCATTCCTCCTCTAGTTATAGGGGGAACTGTTTATAATACAACTTTCCAGTCATTATCTGTTTGAAAACTAAGACCTCTTAGCCAAACTAAAGTTGCAAGATATATTTTAGCAACTCAGTGAAAAATGACCTGACCTCTAGTTTCCAGCTGTGCAAGTAAGATGCTACAACAGGGAACTGTATTTTCTTTTTACATATCTCTTCTGAAAATCTTTACTGCTTAAACCACAAATTTATAGCAAGAGTTCAAGCTCTAGCAAGGCTTTGCCGTTTTAGGCTACCGTCCTCTGTACAGTTGGAAGTTCTATTGAACTCAAGGACATTTACTTTAGTGTAAACGTATTTGATGGCTATCGACTGGTCAGGCAAGTTTTTGTCGCTCCTCACCGGAGAGCACGCAAACAAAATAGACAAATAGCTAAGAGAGTTTAGCTCAAAGGGCAAGTAGATTTCATGAGCTTATATTCATAAACATGACCCGTAGATTTCACAGATACTTCTATCGGGCTTTTAACCCAGGAGCCACTTTAAACTTCACCCGAAGGAAAACTCCCCACATAACTCCGCCTCAGGCATTCTGTTTCGTGGGGCTAGAAAAACCACTGGTACTCGAACTTAGCTAATAGGCGTACTACTGGCCCAGGGGAAAAGGCGGGGCTAAGGGAGTCTGTGCTTGCACCGCCGGTGACCTTAACGCGTGGCACTCGCCTGACCTCTCCCATGTCTGTAAGTGCTTCATCTGCACGCGGCTCGGTTTCCACGTTGAAGATAGGCGCCATTTTTGGGCAACTATTTCCAGGGGTGTAACAGTTGCTGCAGAAATAACAGTGTGTTGTTGCACTTTAAAGACTAACACATTTATTGTGGCATAATAAAGCTTGTGTCAGAATGAATGTGTTAGTCTTTAAGGTGCCACAAGATGTGCCATTTTGTGTATGTCTTCCAAGGAGGAAGTAGAGCTAGCTGTAGAAAATAATGGCGAAATCCTGGATTTTGAGATACTTCAGGGTCGCTGTCTTGGCCGCTCATCCGCAAGAGAACAGCAATTCACGTGAAGATGTAATTTTGAAACGTAATCGTGCGAGGCAATGGAACACAAGACACTGGTTTATGATTGCAAAGGTGGTTTGAGGGAATAAATTAAGTAGACTGACATTACGGCGACCCGAGGTGTTTTTAATGAGGTTTTTGGCTGGAAAAACAAATGTTTCAGCCTCCTCTCAAGGTGAAATAGGAACAGCGGGCTATATCGTGGGGCTGCCTAAGCCACTAGCTCTGCCACACGCACCTCCGCCCCCCATGAGGATAATGAACTATATTAGTAGAGCATTTTTTTAAAAAAATGTTTATAAACTAAAAAAGCGCACACATTTTTCATACGAAACAAGTCTCGACTTACTAAGAACATAAAACTAGTGTGTTTGCAGCTGCCGTTTGTTCTGAGTGGGCTTGTTGTGTTGCCCAATCACAACTGTAGTTTCACGGATTTCTCCATTGTTTACAAACGACAGCAGGATTTTCTGCCTCCGGACAGAAATTATTAGACTATTTGTTTTCCCTCTATCTCTATGCTCTCTCTTGCTATTCGTTCGCTGAACACTGACAGCAGGCGAGCCTAGGTTTATTAAATAATAAACAGCAGAGCAAGACAGCCTAGACGCCATTTTTAGTCTGGGCAAAGCAGTTTCCATAAAGCGGGCCCCGTTCTGGACAATGACTGGATATCGAAAAAAATATTCGCAAGATTTTAGCCAATAGGAGCGTAAGAAGGACTTCGATGTTAAAACATCGTGGTAGGTAGGTGTTATGTCGCTACAGCAACCGGGCCACGATTTGTTTATTCCCAGGGCTTTCTGGGAGTTGTAGTCTTGCCAGAAAGGCCCCTCTTTTGCGGCAGAAGTGCCGTTGGCTCGTGTGTGACGACGTCACGTAGTGTCAGCGCGAAACTGCGGTAGCGGTGCCGTGCTAGAGATGGCGGGGGCTGGAGAGAGAAAGAAGCAGGTCCGCTTCGCCCGGCTGGAAGAGGAGGAAGATGATGGTGGTGGTGGAGGAGGAAGAGGAGGAGGAGGAGAGGGCGACGACGACGACGAAGAAGAAGAGGAGTTGGTGGCGGTGGCGGGGGAAGCGCCCACAAAGGAACCCCTGCGGGGCTCTGCGCGGCTTCTCCTTCAGCCGGTGGTGACGGTGGCTGACGGTAGCGGCCGAAGAAGCCGGGCAGGAGGCGGCGTCGGCGCGGGAAAGCCGCAGGCCGAGGGGGCTGCGCGGCGGGCGCTGAAGTGGTGCACTTCGGTTGCTGTGTGCTCCGCTTTCCTCGGCCTGGTAAGGAAGTGAGCCTGGCGGTGAAGTTCTCTCCTCCTGTGCGGGGCGCAATGCCCTGGATTCGCTGCGGCGCAGTCCCCGCAACCTCCTGGCGGGAGAGCCGTCTGAGGCAGGCAGGGGCCACATAAATCCCAGGATGGAGCCCGCAGTCCTTGAAATGTGCCAGAAATGGGGAGTGGGGGATAGTCAGCAGGTGCATTACACACCGACACACACTGCGGGGAGAGACCTGCGGAGCTTCTGCCTGCCTTAAACGAAAAAGAACCCTCGTGGATATGTAAAGTTGGCACTCCTGTTTAGGATTAGGACTGTTCAAAAATAGAAGTGCCCCTCCTGCCCACCCCATTTGTTTGTTAGGATTCACGTCTTGCCTTTTGCCAGGATAGCCACTAAGTAAACAAAAAACAGCAGGTAAATTTTCAGATAAAAACCGGATCTGTATTCTGTGGATAGAAGGGCACTGCTTGCAAAGGTTTTGCCACAACTTCTTTTAGGCATGACCAAATAAAGAGATGTTCATGGCCAGTCTCTCTAGTCTCTCCCCTTGCCCCGCCCGGCTTTTACAAGCCAGGAAGGGATCCTGTCCACGTCCTTGGGCTGTACATACTGAATAGTATCCATTGTTACTGGACAAGCAGAGGCCAGGGTTGCATTAACTGAGCCTCTGCCAACCATGGCGTTCACATTGGCTTGGATAAAAGTGGTTTTCGTCTGCAAAGTGTGATGCAAATTAGCTGCAACAGCTTCTCAAGTGCTGTATATTTTCTTCTCATGGACTGGAATGTGACAGGCCTTTTGTGCAGGTGCAGTGGTGGCAAAGAATGATTTCATCATTGCCATGGACTAGACCTCCAAATGGGTTCTAGCCCATGTTCAGTCAGACTCCTTCTGAGCTTTCTCCCAAGATCACTCTGGTCATTGCATACCCAAGGGGCCTTTGAGTTTATGATTCTTAGCTGCAACACCCCAACCCTATGAATTTCTGGCACACAACCTAATAAAGAGCTGTATCTTAATGTAAGAAGAGTCCTGCTGGATCAAAGATGAATTAAGGCAAATGAAGGAGTGCAAGTTCTGAATTTTTTTTTTTTTTTTGGTACCAGTCAGAACTATTTTACTGATTTATTTCTTTTGGGCCATAGCTAGACCTAAGGTTTATCCCTGGATCATCCAGGGGTCAAACCTTTTCATCTAAGTGCCACACAGGGCATCCAGTGCTCAGGCAGGGACGAACACGGGATGATCCTGGGATAAACCTTAGGTCTAGCTATGGCCTTGGTAAGCGGCAGCTACCTTACAATGTAACAGGGATTCAGCTACCTTTCCTAATGGGCTTTTGTATCTAATCTTACATTCTCCCACTGATTTCAGAGGAGCTTAGTTCAAAATTATTATACATAAGATAGTATAGAGCAGGGTGTTGAACCTCTTTCAGCTCCTGGGCTGAATTCCATTTTGGAGAACCCCTTGGGGGCTCCGTTCCAGAGGTGGGTGGGGCCAAAACCTACCTATTTTAGCCTAAAACTTTTATTGCTACTCACTAAGCCTTAGGAGATGCAGTTACATCCTTTTAGAATGAGGGAAAAACTGCACAGGAAACTGCCATTTGCTGGTCAGGGAAAAGGGGGTGAAGCCATGCTGAGAACCAAGAGGGTTGGATTTTGTTCTGCACCCCTGGTCTACAGTGTGGGTCAACTACTGATCTATTTGTAATTTTCTTCTGCAAAGCTTTATTAATAGCAGGTACATTTGATTTTCCATTATGTTTTGCTTTCCAGGGTATGGCCATTGCTATCCTAGGGCCCACATTTCAAGACCTGGCTGCAAATGTGAGCAAAAATGTTAGTCAAATTTCTTACATCTTTGTGGGCCGTTCAATGGGGTACTTCGGTGGTTCTCTAATTGGTGGAATACTTTTTGACTGCATGAATGCCCAACTTCTCTTAGGTAAGTACACAGAAATGAACATTATTTTGAACGTTATTGCCCTGATCTAGGTAGGGATGGATCTATTTTTGGTCCTTGTCGGTTTCACATGTGTTCAATCACAAGTCCATTCCATCCTGTTTTTAAACACACACACACAAAATTCATATTTAAATTATATGCAGTTTTCTCTAAAGTGCAGTTTTGTATGCATTTCCCTACAAATGCCCATTTTTGTATATATATTTTGAGCCAAAAATTGCATTGCAAAATTAAGAGAAGTGTACAATTTGAAAGCTAACTCTGTTCCAAACCACACATTTGTCCGGGAAGTGCAAATTAGATTGATTCACTTAAAATGTGGACTAAATAAAATTATCCAACATCCCCTTATTAAAGGGACAAGAGCTGCTTTTTAACACAATTCATGATTTAAGAAGCAATTTTATGGCCCTCTGAAGTCAAAGACAGCGCCCTGCCCTCAGAAGGGGGAGTTGGAGATCCAACCCCCTCTGCTCCCTCACAGCTGGAATGGAAGGAACTGCAGCGGCTAGCCTCCAAGGTCAGAAAATCGACCTCAGAGGGGAGGAAAAGGGGGTTTCCAGTGGGCCAGAAGGGGAGGAGCCTGGAGAGGCCAGGATACAAGCTGTCCTGAGCCTCTTGTCAGCCTACTTCTCTCCCCCCTCTGAGCACTGTTGCTAGACAGGAAAAAACACAATGATCAGAGGATGGGGAGGCAAAGATAGCCTCCACTGCTCTTTGGTCTGGATACATGGAAGCCTCTGAGTTCCGAGGCCACCATCTTGCGGGGATGCAACTGATAGAAATGCACCCTTAGATTGTGACCCAAATAGTAAGGGCACAGGTAGCTGGAATGCTTTGATACTTTCCCTGCAACAGTTCCCACTATTTAAGATACATGTCCTTGATCAGTGTTACATGTCACTTGCCTCTTCGACATTGGGAAGCAAGCAAGTTCATTTATTGTTTTCCTTACTTGCATGTTAGTTAGTTTTTTAGATGGGTGCTTCAAATTGCAAACTTGAAATTCAAACTATGTGCCCTTATTCAGGTTTTCCTAATCCTTAAATCCTTATAAAAACAGTAACTTTTCAAGTAATCCTTATAGATGAGGGGTGTTGAACCTCTTTCATCCTGAGTTCCATTTCAGGGAAGCTTTTGGGGATCACATTCCAGTGGAGGTGGAACTGAAGGCAAAAGGGGCAGGGCCAAGACACCAAAAATACAAGCCTATTTTAGTTTAAAGCCCTTACTGCTAGAAACTAAACTGCAGGAAAGGCATTTCAACTGTTTAGAATGGGGAAAAAACTGCAGAGTGCTCTTGTGAATTATTAATGGATATGTGTTCTGAAGAATATGTGTTTTGAAATGTTGAGCTTCCTTTTTTGGAAGCCCATACATGTCTCCTCAAAAGAAGTAGAGTTCAGTGAGGCTTACACCCCTATCAGTGGTGTACAATTCCCGGTTGCTATGTTCTACCTCCAGTATCCAAGGCAGTAAGCCTACATACACCAGTTGCTGGGGAATATGGGTGGGATGGTGCTCTTGCATCGCATCCTACTTGTGGGTCTTTGGTCGACAGCTGGTTGGCCACTTTATGAAAAGTGCTGGACTAGATGGACCCTTGATCTGATCCAACATGGCTCTTATGTTTTTATGTTAGTGTAGACAGGATTATAGCCAGAATGTAATATTAATAAAAATCACAGGTTTTTTTTTATTGCACAATAATGCCTACAAATGCAAATCTAACTTAAAGTTTTCCTGGATTTCCAAAAAGGCCAATATAAATTTGGAATTTAAATTAAATATGATAAGTTGTAGCCATTTATTATAAATGTACCACCTGTAATGTGTTTTTAATTATTTTGTACCTTGTAGGATTATCTATGCTGGGTACGGCTATAGGTCTGTATGCCATTCCATGGTGTAAGAAAGCGCTCTTGTTAACATCAATGATGTCTGTCATTGGTTTTGCAATGGGAGTCCTAGATACAGGTAAACAAAAAAGCCCCCAACCCTTTTCTTGTTGCAGGATGTCCATCATATTGGATATGATTAAATTAGGAGTGTGTTACATCCCTTAGTTTTAAGTTAGTGTGTTACTAACATCTTAATGCTAAGTGCATTCCATCATGTGCAGAGAGCTTTTAAACCTTCATGCTGTCCTACTTGTTTCAGATGATGGCCAAAGTACAGATGCCACTTGTATGTGTAGCTTTTCCCTAATTTTTGTGTGTGTGGAGGGGGGTTGCAGGGAGGGGAAAGAAATTACATGATTGAGCAGTGTGTGTAGTTTGGCCCTGAGGCTGCTGCTTTGTGTGCATGAAGGAACACACCTCCAGATTTGTTGTATCCATTGAAAGGAACAGGGTATCTGGTAGTGAAACTCTGTGTGTATTTGTGTGTGTATCCACATCCAGTTACAGTGAAATGTATCAGGAGTATTCTATGGGCTGAGAGCATAAGCCAGCCAAAGTTAAACTCTTTTAAGCACTTGTGATCTTGGTAAATGGGCAGGGAAGTCATTAACTGCTCACAACTAAATAATAAAACCAGTTTTCAGCTGTCAGAGGCTATCGGTTTTCAGGCCTGGCTTTGGAACAGAAACTGCCTTGGTTGCCCTGTGGGATGACCTTTGCCGGGAGAGAGACAGGGGGAGTGTGACCCTGTTGGTTCTCCTAGACCTCTCAGCGGCCTTCGATACCATCGACCATGGTATCCTTCTGGATAGGCTGTCTGGGCTGGGAGTTGGAGGTACTGCGTTGCAGTGGTTCCGCTCCTACTTGGATGGCTGATTCCAGAAGGTGGTGCTGGGGGATTATTGCTCTGTGCCGTGGCTCCTAAGCCATGGGGTTCCACAGGGCTCTATCTTATCCCCTATGCTGTTTAACATATACATGAAGCTGCTGGGAGAAGTTATCCAGAGATGTGGACTGAGGTGTCATCAATATGCAGATGATACCCAGCTCTACCTTTCCTTTTCATCAAACCCAAGTGAGACAGTGGCTGTTCTGAACTAGTGCTTGGGCACGGTAATGGACTGGATGAGGGCTAACAAACTGAGACTGAGTCCAGATAAGATGGAGGTACTGTTAGCCGGTGGTTCAATTTTCTGGCGAGGTGATGTTTGCCCTGTCCTGGACGGGGTTGCACTCTCTCTAAAGGATGGGATCCGTAGTTTGGGGGTGCTCTTGGTTCCAGAACTGTCACTTGAAGCACAAGTGAACTCAGTGGCAAAGAGCACCTTTTATCAGCTTAGGCTGATATACCAACTGCACCCTTATCTGGACAGAGATAGCCTAGCTACAGTTTTCTATGCTCTGATAACCTCTCATTTGGATTACTGCAATGCGTTATATGTGGGGCTGCCTTTGAAAACGGTCCGGAAGCTTCAGCTGTTACAAAACAGGGCAGCCTGTTTACTAACAGGGACTGGCAAGCGAGATCACATCACGCCAGTCCTTTTACAACTTCATTGGCTGCCAGTCCAGGTCCGGGCCCAATTCAAAGTGCTGGTACTAACATTCAAAGCCCTAAATGCTTTGGGGCCAGGTTATTTGAAGGAACGCCTCCTCCCATATGTACCTGCCCGGACCTTAAGATCATCTACAGGGGCCCTTCTCCATGAGCCCCTGCCAAAGGAAGTGAGGCAGGTGGCTACTAGGAGGAGGGCTTTCTCTGCTGTGGCACCCCGGTTGTGGAATGAGCTCCCCAAAGAGGTTCGCCTGGCGCCTACACTGTACTGTTTTCGTCGCCAGCTGAAGACATTTTCATTTTCTCAGTATTTTAACACCTACCGTATTTCTTCAATTCGAAGATGCACTTTTCTCCCCATAAAAAAATCTCTAAAAACGGGGTGCGTCTTAGAATCGCGGGTGCATTTATTATTTCTTAGAATCAAAGCTTTTTTTCTGTTGGTGGTACTGAAGTTAGTGTGCGTCTTACAATCGATGGTGTCTTAGAATCAAAGAAATACGGTAATTTAACTTAAATTTAAATTTTGCTGTTTTAATTCCGTATTTTAATCTATATCAATTTCTGCTGTGTGGTTTTATCCTGGTTGTGCTTTTTATATTGTATTTTGTATTTGTGTTTTTAGATTGTTGGTTGTTTTATTATGCTTTTCATGTTTTTAATTTTTGTGAACCTCCCAGAGAGCTTCGACTATTGGGTGGTATAAAAATGTAGTAAATTAAAAAATAAAAATACCACTATGAAATCAGCAGAGCTGGAATGTTATGGCCAGGTGTCAAAGTAATTATTCCAGTTTTTGATAATGGATGATGTGGTCACTGCTGTATCATAAACCCCTAATAGGAGGTGAGTTGTGAGATGAATAGTTTTGATGGCAGAGTTTTCAATTGAGATGAGAGGGCTGAGGTATAACAAAGGAAGTCTAGAGATAAGAATGTTATAGCAGTCAAGGCGAGGGGATTGGGAGAAAGGATTCTGCAGTGCTTTACATGGGAAATGGCATTATTTGGGCTGAGTTAGGAGTAAGACATCAGGAGTTGAAGATTGTCAAACTTTGGTGCCCCTCAGGCATTCCAGAAGGATACCATAGTCAATGGTATCAAAAGCCGCTGAGAAGTCCAAAAGTACCAGCAGGGACATACTCCCCCTATCAGTACTCATGTGAAGATCATCCATAGCAGTATCAACTCTGTATCCTACTCTGAAGCAGATTTGAAATGGGTCTAGAAAATCTTAATCATCCAAGACTGCTTGGAGTTGGAAGGCAACTGCTCTCTCTATCACTTTGCCCTAAAATAGAAGATTTCATACTGGTCTGTAATTATTAAGGTCCAGGGAGGGCTTTTTTAGAAGCGGCCGTACCACTGCTTCTTTCAAACATGGTGGAAAACTCCCCTCCCTGAGAGATGCATTAATAATATGTTATAATTGTAGTCTAACTGCATCTCCTCCCTTGGTGACCAGCCAAGAAGGACAAGGATCAAGAGGGCAAATTGTCCTCCTCACTCGTTCGAGCAGCTTATCCACATCCTTGGTACTCACCAAGTGAAACTGATCTAGTGTAATCCTACTCATGGAGTTGTTGGACACTCCATTGTCAGCTTCTGCCATAACAACGAAGTTGGCTCTTATCCGAGAGATTTGGAAATGATCATTAAAAGCTTCATAGTGAAGTACTGAAGGCTCTAGACTTGGGTTCTGGGGGAAGGTGTCTGAGTAAGACCCCTTACCACCCTGAACAGTTCTGCTGGACATAAATTCACAGATGCAATGCGTGCAGGGAATTTAGTATCCTTATATATTCCGTGATAAAGCCTTATATATTCCTTGGATCAAGCCTTGCTCTGTATTTAATTGCTAATCTCCCGAGTGTAAGCTTAAAGCACAAGCTCCCTATGGTGCACTTTGACTGTAGACCCAAGATCTCTTTTTGCATGTGTCAGGGGCGTTTGACGACAAAGGGGTGTAGCAACAAAGGAGAAGGAGAAGTAGGAATGGAAAATAGACTTCCTTCCTTTTGTGCTATCCCCATCAGCTTTTTTGTTTTTGTGCTTATTGGTTCTTCAGAATTTTCAACAGCCAGAATTAGGCTGATCTCAGGTAACATGTAGCTCTAAGAAATCATTCATGTGAAAATGTGACCCTGGATATTTTCTTTCCCTTACAGGTGGCAACATTCTTGCTTTGGACACATGGGGGACAGAGGCTGGTCCACATATGCAGGCCTTACATTTCAGTTTTGCCCTTGGTGCTTTTGTGGCCCCTGTTCTGGCCAAGATGGCACTGGGTGGCTCTTCTGTCGGTCCTCCGGCTCATTTGGCTGGCGGTGATGATCATCAGTCCGTTGAGAATCCTCCTCCTGATGTTACATTAGTGCCGAAGCTGCATCTAAGCTTGAATTTTATGTGGTCTTACGTTGTGATAGGCACTTATCTCTTGCTTGTGGCATTGCTTTTCTTTATTTTATATTTGAGGAGCAGTCCTGTCCGAGACAGAACGAAGCTTTCCACGCAGAAATACCAGACTGCCAAATACCACCATGCCCTCATAATTCTTCTCGCGGTGTTCTTTTTCTGGTATGTAGGAGCAGAGGTAGCCTACGGGTCTTACATTTTTACTTATGCAAAAATCTATGTTGGTATGGAGGAGACTGAAGCAGCAGGGTTGAATTCTCTCTTTTGGGGATCATTTGCAGCTTGCAGGGGACTAGCAATCTGTTTTGCTACATGCTCTTATCCCGGAACTATGATTCTGCTGAGTATCATAGGCTCTACTGTATCCTCACTGTTCCTGGCACTGTTCAATACACACCCAATCTCTCTGTGGCTTGGCTCTGCAGTGTATGGAGCATCAATGGCTACTATCTTCCCCAGTGGCATTTCCTGGATTGAGCAGTATACCACCATCCAAGGGAAATCTGCAGCATTGTTTGTAATGGGTGCAGCTCTGGGAGAAATGTGTATTCCTGCAGTGGTTGGCCTCCTTCAAGGACACTTCCCCTTTCATCCTGTCCTCCTATATGCTGCATTGGGAGCAGCGGTCATGACGGCAGTGCTGTTCCCTGTGATGTATAAATTAGCTACATCGTCCTGCGATGCTCAGCTGAAGCGTGTTGGAGACGGTGAACTCCAGGAAGCCTTATTGTCCAACTCTCATCTTGAGGATGATGAGGATGGCAAAGAATGGAATGAAGCAGACTTTGAAATAATTGAGATGAATAATACTCTGCAGAACTCTGTCATAGAAACATCTAAGACGATCCAAGGGGAATCTACACCTGCCAACTCCAGCCATCCTCCTTCAGGAAACTTATCATTTACTACTTCTCCTATTCTTGCTATCAGATCCCCAAGGCGAAAAAATTCAAGTAAAAATGACTAAGGTTTTGTTTTCAAACAAGAGGTTTAGTAGGTTTACTCTAAAATGATAATGGCGGGAGGCTTGCTAAATCCCAGTTAAGGTTGTTTTACACAAAAGTGTGTGGGAGCAAGTATCAAACAGGAATAATTGAGCAGTGCCCATTTTTATGAGCATGATGGTAAAAGAAGAGAAGGCAGAATGTTCCCTACAACTTTATATTGGTTCTTTATAGAGGTGGGACACTTAAATTTGAGTAGCTTAAAGTAATCAAAACTCTTGTGTTGTGTAATGGAAGGTTTTCATATGTTGAAATCATTGTAGTCTTCTTAATCCTTGGCCAAGGGAGGTTATATTTGTTTTACACCATAATGTAATGCTTTATAAGCACGGTCAGTGGGTTGGAGATTAAAATATGTTTTGAGAACAGCATGGGTACTCTTCATTCTCTTTTTGTTGTCACCCATGTCCCTAACACCTTGAGTCCCAACATTTCCTTAATCTAACTATCACGATCTACATACACATACCTCATAAAAATGCTCTACTGCAGCGTTTGTATTATCCATGAAATAGCATCTGTATTATCCATGAAAAGAAAAAGAATCCTCACCTATGAACATATTTAATTTCCATCACATTATTTGCATATAAAATGTTGCTTACAATCACTGATGTTACTGTTCTGCTTCAGATGTGTCTTGCAAAGATTACTTTCTTAAGATCTTCCTTAATGCTTATTTCACTGATACTTTTCCTGGAAACAAGATGAACCCAGATATATCAAAGTATGGTGTAGCCTGTTCCTACTAACTTCAGTTCCTTCCATTTTATTAAAAAGCACCTTGTGAACTAGAAGGGGGATACTGTAATTTAAATTGCTGTGGGACAATTTCATGCCTGTGTTCAGGAAAACTTAATGGCATTCTCTTCACAAACTTAGCTTCAGTGATGCCTCATGGTGGAGCTGCTCTTGCTAGAGTGTGTAGAATGTTTATTGTAGCCACAAGCATGTGCTAGGAGGGGAACGTGCATGACAACAGTCATAAGTGTAATGAAAGTTATCACAGTATGCTACCATTGGATAGCAAATATAGCAATCTAAGGCTCTCCACAAATATTGTTTTCATGTTTTGGACAATGTGGGGTGTTCCCCCCCCCCCCACAAAGAAGCAGTTTTTATATACAGTCAGTTACGTAGTGACACACTTATAATGAATGAAGAAATATGCAGTTTAGCATTTTGTTTGGAAGCAGTTTGTGTAATAGATACCCTCAACAAACAGCGATTTGGTTGGTAATGGCTAACAGTGCTTGACTAAATAAGTTGGGTTTTAGGAGTGTCTTTTGTCAGCTGGCCAAGGAAGGAAATGGGGGCATGGAGGGGGGAGTATATGACCCATGGCCTGTTCATGAATCTCTAAACCCTAGAGATTCATTGCAGACTATAATACGTATAGGAAGGTGAACACAAGGCTCCATGGGTTTATTTGGCCCATTCATTAAGCAAGCGGAATCTTTTTTTCTCTCCCACCCCCTCTAGTTTTCAGGTATGGGATTGCAAGTTATAATGGAATGTGTGGACAGTTGTGTTCTGCTGTGATCACAGTGGCACTATTCATTAAGTGACCTTAGATTTAAATGGAAAGATACTGTGGTACTTGATTTGTTTATTGCAAAAATATTAAAGGAATTGTAGACTGGAATGTTGAAACTGGAAGACTAGCATTATTTATAGCTGTGAATAATCCTGTGTAAAAATAAAAATAATTTAAGAAACTACCTCAAATGGATATTCTATGATGGAGCCTTTTTAATATTAAAAACTGTCGAAACAAGAATGCAAGGCTTTTTTAATGAAGCATTAAATTGAAGTAAGTTGTTAAGCTACATTTATACACTACCACAATTCAAAATTATAGATCTGGTAAATGTAAATGGTAGAGATAGTGATGTCGATGTGACTCTACAGCAGTGCATTTAAAGTGTGAATTTCTTTAATTTTAGCAGTGCCTGCAGGCGTATATTCAATTTTGGGTGCATACAAGGACCAGATCCAAAGTGCTACGTTAGGCGTGCAGAAGGACTTAGATATGCCCAGTTGAAAGTGTGGGGTTGTACAGACAATTGGGGGGAAACACGCAGCATGGGTTGTTCCCCCTGCCTGTGTGTACTGGCCACATGACTGAGATTACTCAAGTTGTGGGTTGTTCTGTCATTTGAACCCACATCTGGCACAGGTGTAGTGCATTTTAATTCACCCTACAAGCCATGGTTTGCAGTAGTGGTGGTATGGTGGGTGAAACAGGGCAATCCACGATGCAGCATGGGTAAATTACAGTAATCCTGGTTGCATGAGCTGTGTTTCTTCTCCTGCTGATTGTCCGAATCCAGACTTTATTCCTTTTGTCTTGACAGCCTCCAATAACATAATGCAAACTCTTTGTTTTAAAAGAGGTTTAGCACGTGTTTCAGAATCACTAACCCAGTTTCTTTGGGCACACGAGAACAGCCATTTTGTTCTTTGGATCTGGACTGAAGTATTCTTGTTGGTAGCATTTTAATTGACAAGATCAGCTGCTGATTGTTAGGAGTAAAAGCAAATCAAGACCAGAGTAGACATGTTGCTGCCAACTAAGCAATAAGATTAAGATTTTTGTAATGATGTGGTTGGTGCTGGATATATGTCATGTTAAGGATTCTTAACCCTGCTTGGTAAATATAAATACTGCTACAACAATACACTCAGTATTTACTTGAGGAATCATGTCCTTCTTGACAATGTATATGTATACCTTGTATTTGTGTGTCTTGCAATTGACAATATAAAACTGTGCTATGAATTAGACCAGCCCTGCACTTTGACTTGCACCTTTTGACAACTTTTGTTATTTGCCTTACATGTTATAGCTTTTATTTGGGTGTGACTGCTTTATTTTTCTTAAGTGTGCCCATTGGTAAGGTAATTTTGTAATGTAAATGCAAGTAGTTTTATTGTTTGTGTTTACAGGGGCATTGGGAAGTCTGACATTTTCTTGAATAAAATAATTCTGCACCATAATCTTGACCACCATTTCTTCTCTCATCAGGTAATCAAAGCTAAACATGAGGTATTAATTATTTTTCTTATAAAATGTGTAGTTTCAAATGGTATAGAAAAACAGTGGAAACTGGAAACAAGCAAACTGATGAACGTTTGTGTACTCTAGGTAATTTTAACAGCAGTGCTTTTATTTACCTTTAATCCATTCCAGGAGTACCTTCTCATTTTGATATTTTTGATTTTGTTATTCGGACTGTAATTAAAGTAAGACTGCTCTTGTATTGCAATGTTAATTGTGCAGTCAGCTTCAGCGTTCAGGGAATTGATTTAGGAAGCCACTTATGATGGTAGGCTGTAATAACTTAAGACATAAAGAGTAAATGCAGGGTTTATTTATACAGTAAAGAATTGAGGGAGGTTATCCCAGCAAAGTAATCTTTTGCTAGATAAACAAGGAATTAAGAGCTGCATATATGTGACTGAGGCTGCATTTGGACAACATAATAGTCAATGGTGGGTTAATAGAATCAGAATAGTAGAGTTGGAAGGGGCCTATAAGGCCATCGAGTCCAACCCTCTGCTCAATGCAGGATTCCACGCTAAAGCATACCTGACAGATGCTTGTCCAGCTGCCTCTTGAATGCACGGTTGGTTATCGAGCAGGTACTCCCCACATGACATGATTATAATCAACTGTGGTGTGGATTAAGGCCAGCATCAAGTTGACTATTACTCAATGGTGTGTTTGACACATCCCCCACCGTATCTCCCCCTCTCAGTCCTGCTGGTATCCCATCAGCCATTGCGAGTTCTGCTGGCTGGACCAGACTGGCAGCCACTGCTTTGGTCACTCTTGCCAGGGGACTCTGGTAGTTGAACATAACCAACTATGTGTGACGAAATAGTAAACGATAGATGACACAATAACCAATGGTTGTTCAAATAATCAACTCTGCACAGCATTGGTTATTTGCATTGGTTATTTGGGCCAAATAACCAACCGTGGTGTGAAAAAGTCCCAGTAACCAATCATTGACTATTTAACCCACTGTTTGTTATTATGTCGTCCAAACCCAGTCTGAGTGTTTAGGCATATGTTGTAGTAAATGTGTATTATTTAGTATAGTTACGAATTGTAAAAATAAATGGGTTAGTTAGATTCAAATTAGAACTGACCAGATGAATTGCAGAGGTCTCAAGGGGGTGATAGTATGGCTATGGTGAGAAATGTTCCCAGGATTCACCCTCTGATACTGAGCCCAAGTACTAGATATTGTCTGGTGTAGGTTCAGGTTTGATGTCAGATTCTATCCTATGAGCAGTCTTTTTCTTTTTGATTTTTGTTCCCGTTGCCTGAGAGTTAGCTGGGTATTTATTAAAGGACTTGGTTTGTTTGACCTGCTTGGTCTCAACTATCGCAAAGGGGCAGTTTCAATTTGTTGGTCCAGGAGGATGGCCAAAGTTTTCGGTACAACAGAGGCTGGTACTCCCGGTACTCCCAATACCTCTGGCCAAGTTGGGCTCCTCCTTCCCATGCTGCCTGCATCCTGAATGGTGTGGGAAGTGGTGCAGGGGAATCCCAAGTTTATGTTTAATATCTCTGATTGGAAATATAAAAGGGGTTCCTCTTTGTGCCACTCATCCTCAGGAAGGGAACAGGGCGTGAGGCTTGGGGAGAGAGAAGGTGCTCAGTGCCAGATTGGTCCCCAGCGTGACTGGAGGTTGCCCTCCTCTGGTTTAGAAGAAATGCTCAGAAAATAAATCGCTGTAATGCATATCTTATATAAGAATGCAGTAGTGTAAGGCGAATTACTCAAGGTCTACCAGACTGATTTTGCTCATTTTTGTTGTTTAGCGCTCCAGCTTTGGGCAGCTCCGGAAGGGAGAACAGAGAGGGATGAGGCAAAGGGGAGGTTAATGCATATGCCCCAAATTGTGCATGTAATGTAACATGACACAGTATGTGTAATAATGTTACTCCTGTGAGCTCTTAAGAGTGTTGGGCAAGTGAAAGGTCAGGCACAGAATGTTGGCGAAAGTACTGAAGAAAAGTCAGTTGGTGATAGGGAAGGAAGAAGAGAAGCAGAGGAGAAAGAGCTGAAAGGACACCACAGGGAGAAGAGAGAGAAAAATACATCATTTGTTTTCGACCTGTTTTCAAGAAATGGTAAATCTTTTTTTAAAAAAAGTAGACTACTAGCTCCCGTGGTGACATGGATTTGTAGTAGTATGTAAAGTATAGTCATAGATTGATATTCATCTACTTTATCATAATGCACAAGCTGCATTCCTGCACACACTCATCTGGCAGTAACTAATAGGATAGATAACTTGCTTCTGAGTAAGAAGTGCCATAGCTTCTAAACTTTCACTTTTATGAGATTGGATTCAGACTTGGCCTTTTACAGACAGGCGGGCCTTGAGATCCAGCAGAACATCAGCTGGAGGAAGGGGAGGGGGCAAAGTGTTTTTTGCTGATCTCCCCCATGGCCTCCAGTGCAGCCTTTAACATCATCTGGGAATAGACCACTTGAATGGAGCCATCAAGTCTGATAGTTAACTTTTCATTAATACTTTTCCCCATTGGTTTAATAGGGAGGGGCAAAAACACCCTGCAAAAAGGAATCCAGTCCCCACTCAGCCATGAAGCTCACTGCATGACTTTGCACTAGTCATTGACTCTCAGCCTAGTCTAAAATTGTGAGGGGGAAGATCATGTGTGCTGCCTTAGGCTCCTCAGAAGAAAGTTGGGATATAAATGAAACAAATAATAGATGTATTTCAGTCATCCCTTTATGATCTTGGATCATTATCAGCGTACTTTATTTCTCTATGGAATTTTGTCGCCCTTAAGAGAGAAGATCGTGAATTATTTTGGGAAGAACAATTAAATAGGTTAATCAAGAGCTCTACCTATTGATTTGATCTCTGTTTTAACTCATTTTCCAAGGAATGAGAAGCTTGAAGGCAAAAAATTAGCTGGTTATTTTGAATCATTGCTACTTGCATCATTGAATGGGCAACTCCCACTCCCCATTTTGTGGGTGCCTACATCACCCATTTAAAGTTCTAAACGTGCCAAAAGGTTAGGGACCCCTGCTGTAGGCCTGGGAACGATATGCCCCCTAAGTTTGCTGGCTCCCAGAACAACTGTCCTATGCCTGTCATTTTCCTCCCCAAATAATATGCAGCCCTACATCTTCCTACCACAAACAATGCAATATAATATAGATGGTCCTTGGCAAACAGACCAATTCGAAGGCTGTAAACTTTTGATTACGTCTTGTGTAAAATTAAAAAACAGGGTCTCAGAGCATGTGTTCCCATTTGTCAAACTATGTATCTTCAGTACCAATTTCTTGAAATATCTAGAAATCGTACACACACAGAACAGTCACTAGTCATTCTAAAGGGATTGGAGTCACACCACTATTAAACGACAAATACTATTTTGACTACAATAAAGTTTAAAAATGCACATACATTTATTTGATTTTATTCAATTTTACTATGGTTTCCATTAATTTTTTAAAAACAAAATGATTTCCAATTTTTAAAAAAACCCAATGCACTGTGACCACATAATTCCTTTTCATTTTATACAGTTATACAAATATTCTAAATACACATTTTCTCAAGATGATGGCAAATAAATTTTAACTGTACAATACATAATGAAATATTAAGCATATTTAGAAGCAATAGAAATGTCTATACAAAAGCAAAAATGGAATAAAATTTCTTATTTAAAGTATTGCAACAGTCCCACAGTTTTGTAACAAAAATGTCTTTGCACAGTTCCTCACAATGCCCCAATTAATAGCTAAAGCAAGACAGTGATTTTTAGAAAATGTTTCAAAAATGCTACACATACTACTGTTTGCACAGTCTGGTCAAAACAACAAACCTACTTGGAATCAAGCAAAACTGAAGAGGAAATACCTCAACCAACTTTAAAATTGTCTGTATAAAATTCATTGCACATTATTTTACTCAGTTGTTTGAAAAGTAAAAAAGTGTATTTACAAAATATTCTGCAGTCAAAATTATAAAGTGGATGAGATATCTATAAGTAACACATCCTGATACTGACAGTTTAATAAAACACAATGGCATTTCCCCCAAATGTTTTCAGTACTTATTTAGAAGTCCATTGGGAAGTAAACTTTTATTTGAAATGGATTTACAAGATGTTAACACACAGCTATTTCAACATCTGCATTATAAAACAGTATGTTAAAAAGGCAGAAGAATGAAGAAAATTGACATCTTAAAAAGTGAGCTATTAACAGATTAACAAATGTATTTTAGTTTACTTGGGACAAACATTCATTATTTTTCAGAATAAGTCAACAGTTAATGAAAATCCTGGACAAGATGAAATTGAAGGACCATGCATGACAGTTTTAGAGTGGTAAACATTGAAAAAAATAGCACCTGGTATCCTGTGATATAGGCAATCTAAAACTGATCAAGTAGTTGGCGGAGATATGGTGCCTTGGATAATTCTCTGCTCACTCTGGAGACCTTGAAAAGTACTGGACAGTTCAATGAAACACATGGTATCTGTCGATCCAAGCAACCTGTACAATTCTTGCATATCTAGAGGTATGTAAAATGGATACATGTAAAATACGTTTAACTAGAAAAATATATATCATTAGGCACATGACAGTCTTAACTAATGCTAACTCTATGAACATTTACTTGGGTATAAGACACACTGAATACAGTGGAACTTACTTCCAAGTGAATATGCACAAGATTGGAATGTAAATTACACATTCCAGTTTTCTGTCTACTTTAATACTAAAGACACAAGATGCTAAGATAACCCAGTGGGTTGTATGCAATGATGGCTTTTGCCTTAGTAGAAAGTGCTTCCGCTGGCACAACTCAGCACCAGCTTTTTACCAGTCCCTTCCCTCAAACCTTGGATAACGTTCATTTGATAACAGAGTGGCTTAAGAAAGCGTGGCATACAGCAAATTAGTAGAAATGAGTACAGATTAGAGAAAATCCATCATGACAGATTTTTTATATAAAGGGGTGTTCTTGTGTAAGATACAGGGTAGTTCAATGTAATTTAATATCAAAAAGTGATAGTTATGATTAATTAGCATGTAGAGCACAATTTGATTTGGAATTCCTTTTGCTATTTTATTTGCAAGTAAATATGTCTTGTTTTTACATAATTAAATATTCATTAAAGTTTATAATTATTAAATTAGAAAACATGCTGGGATCTTTTTTTTAAAAAAAGAACTTCAGAAGACCTCTGCCACCTTCTAAGATTGTTTTCTGTATTGTGTCCAGTTCATTGAAAGCTATAGAGATTATTCACCCTACTGGTTTTCTCCCTACCTTGACCAGATGTTCGTGTTTACGCTCCAACTCTCGAATTTCTTGATTAAGGATCACTACTACATGCTGCGGTTGGCTTCTACATTTACTGCAGATCCCATGCTGAGTCAACTCATCACACACAGGACAATGCAGAGTGGTGAAATACTGGGAAATTGTCCCTTTTCGGCTTTCCTGCTCAGTGCGGAATGTGGTGGTAGCTTTCTGAGTCTGTAGGGGAAAACAAATTGATAGGATAACTATGAGCATTAGCTTTACTTTTGCCACTGTAATTTTTAATAAAATGTACAATTTCCCAAATCAGTATATGCTGAGTCTTAGCAAATTATGTCTTTCAAGATATATCAAGAATCACAACTATCTTTGAGAACTTTGGATATGATGTGCAACAAGCTTGTCCACACATGGTTGTTCAAACGAGGAAAGAAGGCAGCCTTGCTCATAGTAACATTCTTCCTCCAGCCAGTTAAGAGCACTAGAGTCCTTCACTATACTGATTGTCAGTCTTAATCCTACACTGTAGAAGACAACCTTCAATAGCTACAGAAAGATCTTTCCAAACAAGGGAAAGAACAGCACCGCTTCATGGCATCTGCAGGTATCAATGAAGGTCAGGAATGTCCGTGTGCCAGTCCACTGATATTCTGAGAAGATCCACTCAGCTTTAAAGAGCCAGAAGCCCCAAATAGTGTTGCATATGTGGTTGGAAGAGGAGAAAATTATGTGTAGGAAATTCTGGCAGGAGGGGCCGGCATGCAAAATATTTATTTATTTATTTATTTATTACATTTCTATACTGCCCAATAGCCGGAGCTCTCTGGGCGGTTCACAAAAATAGATAAATATCTATGGCACAGAAATATGCAAGGCTGCCCAACTGCTGGTAAGGCAGATTTCTCTGCTCATCTAAGTACACTCTTGATGTGTGTATCGTACAAAACATCTTCATTTCTACGGCTGCAGCCTCATACTCCATTTACTATGTCACTTACCCTTGGTAATTCATGATACCAGCTGAAGACATCTATGCCAATAAGTGATAAGATCCTAGCCAGTGGAGGAAGAATTTGCTTGGTGATGTAGTAAGTGGCATTCAGCCGCAGGTTAGGGTCCTGTAGAACCTCAATGGGCCGCTTAACCAACTGTATGAGAGGCAATCCTGGCATGCCATACACAATGACATAGGGTACTCTTTCACCAACTCGTGGCTCAGACCGCCGGTCATATGCAAGCATCCTCCTTGGAGAAATAAAATCCATTTCAAAATCCATTCTTGCATATGAAAGAGACTAAACTATTCAGTGTAAACTACTCAAAAAGCCAGGCAAATTTATAACTTGTTTTATCTCCCATTAACAGTCCCCATACATTCCCTGCAATCTTTTTCCCATTGGTACAACATTAAACACACACAAAGGAAAAATAAAACAAAGATGATATCTGATGTACCCAGAGCAAATTCAGTATTAAAATTTGCCCATCAATTTTCACATAACTGTTTTATGTTTGAATCCTTCCAGAAAGGGAGGCCATAGCTTAGGCCTTGTTCCTAAGATCCTTTTTGTACTCAGAGAGCCAGTCTAGTACAGTGGCTAGAGTGATGCAATTAGATCAGGCAGACCCAGATTAAAATTCCCACTGAGCCATGAATCTCACTGGGCGAAGCTTGGGCCAATCACTCTCAGCCTAATCTCTTCCCCGTTCAGATTTCTAGTCTTCAGTGTTGCTCACACAGTTCCTCTTGTTCCTAAGGTTAGTATGATGCTTTAATCCCAAACTGACAGTTTTTGATTTCCTCAGAAGCTTGAGGGAAAGTTCTGTTAGTGACAGTTTTGTTCCCTGAGTAGTTGGAATGTTCATAAACATTCTTTGAAATCACAAAGCTTAGCCAGTTGTTGACAGAGGTTTCATTATAACATCCTTCAGTATATTACAGCATAGATTCACTAGCTACAGTTTTTCTATAAAAATGCTATATAGCTTTTTGTGGCCTACTCCAGCCATTCAGCTTCAAAGGTAACTACTTTGAGAATGACATTTTGTCAGCCAATGATCACACAGTATTACCCCTCCCCCACTCTCAAAATCTTCTCACAGGCCTTGTCAGAGAAACCCCTCCCACATTCCCAGACTTCTAGGACTTTCTTTGCTTCTGGGATAGCATCTCTGCACACACGCTCCTATTCAGAGTTGACTGTAGAAGTATATGGCATAGTTACAGAAAAACAGCAATAGAGACCTAGTTTGCACATAGTGCTAATAAGTGGTTTATTATCTCATGGCTTGTTGCCCTACTGAGGGTTTGTCTGGTGGAGGACGGAACAAGCCACGTTTTTTCTCAATCCTTTGGTTGTTTCCCACCTCCTTCCCTGTACCCAAATGCCTTTGCAGTGTTGTATTACTGGCAAGAAGACCAGCTAGATTTATTGATGGATCATCCCCACCACCTTGGTATCCTGGTGAAACAACCCATTAACAATCCATGATTCTGGGTTTACACCCAATTACCAGTTATGGTTTAAACAACCCAGAATTCACAACCCAACAACAAATCATGGATTCTCTTTCTGGGTAGTTTGTGATTAACAAGCCATGGTTTGTTAGTGTGGCTGGGTTCACACAACACAAAAGTCCAGAATTCGACACCAACAATCCAAACCAAGGGTTAGTATTATGTGCAAACCCAGCTAATGAAAGCTTCAGCTTATAGCATGTATTCATATGTAAAAATCATTTAGATTAAGAAATTTAAGTGCTATGACTATGGAATTGCAAATCTCTTTTCAATAATATATACTGGCACATCAAGTTATTATTTCAAGATATATTCTATGTTAGAGGTTGGAAGAACTGCTATTTAGAAGCTTTTCAATTATCTAGTTTGCACATAATGACTATCCAGAGTACATATTGAGTATGGGTTGTTGTTATGTGTGAGCCCTGCACTATGGATTAACATTAGAGACCTTTAAGATGCAGCTGGACAGCCATGCTTCAGTGTGGATTCCTGCATTGAGCAGGGGGGTGGGACTTGATGGCTTTATAGGTCCCTTCAAACTCTATTATTCTATGATTCAGTATAGAGCATCTACCTATGCTCTTCCTAGTTAAAAACCTACAGTTAAACCATAGGGCAGGGTTTGCACGTCCTGACAAACTATGATTCAATGACAACTCATACTCTGGGTTGTTATTACATGTGAACCAGGCCACTGGATATTAGTTGTCAGCTGTGAAGATTTTGGAACTTCAGAGATTATTTTGAGGATCTGAGCAGCATCGGCTTGGAATCACTTATGGATTTGTGGAGTTAATGTTGAGGCATGAACTGCATCAACTTCAAACAGCAAGCCATATGTATATTGAAATTATAATTAAGGATATAATTTCAAGCATTTTAGAGGATTCACCCATGACCTTAACATCACTTAATGATAAAATGTATTTTGTTTTTTTGTTGTGTTAAAGGATAGCCTTTAACACAAACATTTCATATTGTATTAGCTATGTGTTTGCATGAGAACGGACTTATGGTATACTAGTGAGTTAAATTGTCTTTACTTTCTCCCCTCTTTTGCCTCTGGAACCAGAACTCTTTCACAATATCATTCCCTCTTATCCCTTGCTTCCATCTTCTACAATTAAATGCAAGGTGGCAATTAAGAACTCATACCTTCCTGATTCTGCAGTCAGAGAGAGGCTGTGGACTTCATGAGACTAGGGCAATGTTTTATTATACCATTAGCAATATTATTTTATTATGTATCATGCTTTTCAGCTAAGATTAGTTCCCAAAGCAATTTACAATTAAAATCCATGCAACAGTACAATATATTCAGATATATGTTGGTGTGGATATGCATATAGGTCAGTGTCTTCTGGCCCCTGGTTCCAGATTTTACCCTAAAGAGGAAGGGTTCAGAATAAGTAGTAGATGGATTCAGGTGCAGGCTGATGGTAAAAAATGACCCTCTGACATTCTTGAAAGGAGCCTTAATTTTTTATAACGGGCTTTAAACTCATCTTTAAACCTACACAACAAGAATGACTTAATATCAAATAAAATCTTACATTATTACCTTGTGATTTCTAGAGATGGTACACAGGCTCCAGGCTTGTATGCAGAACTTCCTCTGTACTCCTTTGCAAAGATGAAGTCTTGCATGCTGGCCTTCCCTTCTAATAACTTCATGCATTGATTTTGCACATACTGCTTGATGTGACTTATATCACGTGTTTCAAACAACAGCTTGATAGAACGCTCAAGTATCTGGAAAAGAAAGCATATGTTCAAGTATCTTGTGTTGCTCAATCCTATTAAAAAGTAAGTAAAGTTATTTGAAATACCAACAGCACTTTTAATCTTCTTCATTATCCTTCAAATTTTAATGATTTTTTTTACTGCTTTGAAACTGGTACTGTATATAATCAAAAATGATTTTTTTAACCACATTAAAATGCTTGTGCCCATTTACCTTGGAAACAGCAGGGCAAGAATCTCTTCTAACAGTTTCTATGCCTTTTGCATCAAATACCGGGTCCTTCTGCTCCAGAGTTTCATACATATAACCAACGTATCTCTTTTTGGTCTGCAGAATGCATGGCAAATAAACCTAAAATGTAAAAAAGCACTTTGAAAATCTGGTATTAGGAAATACAAGAAAATTGCAGAACATGTTTTCCTACAACTTTCATAAATAGACCTAGTTCTAATACTAACAGACACATCTCAATCATGCCTATACATTATTTATTTTTCAGCAAGCAATTTAATTTAGATCCTGAGCAAGAGGGCCACTCTGTCTGTCTGGATGTCTTTCCAACTCCAACTATTTTCAAAATCAGCTCCCTGCACTTCTTGGCAAGCTCCTGATAACTATATATACTGGGCTGGGAGTACTAAGAGAGAGAGCCCACAATGTGCATGTAAATTCTTGGATGAACTGAAAGGGTCTCTAATCACCACCAGAAAATATATTAAAGCTTATATATGCTTAGCTCAGAATTTGAACAATTTTGTGATGACAACATTCAGTGTTCCATTAATCTCTAAATGTCCATCTTTCTCTTCCTGATGGGTTATTAAGTTAATGTGTAAACATTTCATGTTCACCCGGTGGCCAACCAGCCATTGCCCAGGGACCAACAAGCAAGACATGGTGCAACAGCACCCGCTCAAGGACCTTGCCCAGGAATGGAACATTTGCCACTGGCCTGTAGTTACTAAGATTTTCCGGGTCCAAGGAAGTTTTCTTCAGGAATATGTCAATTTTGACATATTCCTGGAAATATGTGAATTAATAACAAGCATAATTATTTTGAATACAAAAATGCAATTATTAATGCATAATTATTTTGAATACAAAAATGCAATTTTTCACTTACCTTTTCAAATTTCAGTTTTACTGGTTTGGGGTTGGTAGATGTTACAGCTTCTGCAATTTCTTGGCCAATCTTAAAAGACTGTTCCTTGGTAGCCCCTTTCAGTAGTACAAACATGCTGAAATAAAATAATGCAAATGGGAATCGTCTGTTTAAAACATTTCCCTAGAAGTATTTAAACAGTATGGTAACATTTCTTCTTCTGCACAAAAATGTACAGGTAAGCAATTGATATTTTGAGATATAACCTTAACTCAGTCTGAAGCTGGTAATGAAACTACATGTGAGCTATCAAACTGAAACTTAATCCAGGTAAAACAGAAGTGCTTTTGGTCAGTAGGGCTGTTGACCCAGCAATAGGTATACTGTGATGCTGTTTAGACAACATGCTAAGGCACAGTGGTTAAGCATTTTGAGCTAAACATTATGGCTTAAAGACCCTGTTCAAACGACATGCTAAACCACGGTGGTTAAGCATTTTGAGCTAAAGATTATGGTTTAGCGTATCGTGTGAGTCATTTCTAACTATGATGGCTACATAACCACGGTTTAAACATGCTCACTAACCATTTGTTGCAAAAGAGTTAGCGGCCTAACCATGGTTTAGCATGTTGTCTGAACAGGCCCTGGTCCATTCAGACAACACACTAAACCATGCTGCTTAAACGCAAAATGGTTAAGCATTCCTGTCTGTTTTGGACATGTTGAATTCCGCTTAAAAAAAATACCTTTGCCCCATTCAAAAGACACCTTAATCCAAAGCTTTAACCATGGTGGTTAAGCCAGAAAGCCGGGCCGTGTTTAGAAGACACCTTAAACCATGGCTTTAACTACAGTGAAAAAGGCATAAAACCATATTCACCATGGTTAAAGCCATGGTTTAAGGTGTCTTCTGAATTGAACAGGTTACAGCAGTGGCCTGGAGTGCTTTTTACCAACTGTGCCTGTTTTTGGAGATATTTTGGACTACAACTCTAATCAGCAACAGCCAGTGTAACTAATTGTCAGTGGTTATGGGAGTTGTAGTCAAAAACACCTGGAGGACACTGGGTTGCCTAAGCTTGCTTTAGTTACATCAAGATTGGATGACTGCAATGCACTCATATTTGGGTCTGTCTCTGAAAAGTATTCAGGAACTTCAGCTAGTTCAAAATGTAGTGGGGGGGGCGGAGCCTGACAGACCATGGAGTGGTAAGCCTTTCTTTGAGCTCCCTGCAAGGGAGGCCTAAAAGCGATATTATCTCAACTGATCGGCAAGATTTATGAACTATATTCTTTCTAAATGTCTGGTTAAAAAATCTCTGCCAGGGGCAAGCTTTGAACTGCGACGCTGTGAGTCAGGAGAACGATAATAGATTACTTTCATTTTCAACTTAACTTGGCTCAGTTAGCTAACAATAAATCTAGCTTGTCGGAGTGCAGAGACATTATCGGACTTTGTCTATCAACACTTAAAAGCAGTCGCTTATATTGCTAAGGCAGAGGAAGGGTCAGAAAGCGAAGATTTATCGGAGTGGCTGACTTCCGCCTGGTAATTTAGTGGCCGAACTAAATGCCGAAATCTAAACTTAAAATAAATATTAATAAGATAAGAAAAACTACTTGGACCAGGTCGAGGGCTCACCCTTCTAATCACTCATTTGCACGTCTAACGAGGGTTTCATCTAGTGGCGAAGACGAGAGCGATCAGGATTGTAATAAACAACAAGACAAAAAAATGGTGGCTAAAGCTGGAATGAAGCCAAATCCTGAGATAGAAGAGTTGAAACAGGCTTTTTTAACTGCTAATGAAACAATGTTGAATGAAGTCAAGAAAATAAAAGCTGATATTTTTCAGAAAGTTCAGGAAGTAAACTCAGCAGTGAATAAAATTGAGAAAAGTGTGGGAGAAATAAAAACAGAAATGAATCAATTCTCAAAACAAGTAGATCAACTTGAACAACAGGTAGCAGATCATAACATAACGGTTGAGCAGCATGAAAAGAGACTGATTTATTTGGAAGATCAAAATCGTCGTGCGAATATTCGAATTAAGAACTTCCCTGAGAGCCAAGGGGAAAATTTGAGGGGAATTATACTGCGCTGGTTTAAAGAGCTGATCCCAGACTTTCTGATAACAGAGGTGGAGATTGACAGAATCCACAGAGTAGCAGGAAACAGATCCAGAATAACTCCAAGAGATATCCTGGTCAAATTTGGCAGTTATTACAAGAAAGAGCAACTTATGAAGAAATTAAGACCAATCACCACGTTGAAGTTTCAAGAATCAACAGTACAAATCTACAATGATCTCTGTCAACAAACCATCTCATGCAGGAGCAGTGTCAAGCCAATTTTAGCTATCCTCAAGCGAAAGGGCATTGCCTACTCATGGGGTTACCCGGTGTCTTTGAGATTTACGCATGATGGAAAACAGCAGAGAGTAACCTCATTGGAGCAAGGGATGGAATTGCTGAGGAGCCTGGGGATGGATGAGGATTTGGCATCCCAACAAGAAGGAGGAGAAGAAAGAGCTGGTCCAAGCAGAAAATAACTTTCATTACCAGTGAGATAATAATTTGAAGCAATGATTACTTAAAAGAAGAAGGCTGGCTGTAAGGGGACTGTGGGCTTCATCTCCCCACCCCCTTAAGGTTACTACCATGACTGGGGTATTAGACCTACGGAGAAATAGAGGGGGGAAAAGAAATAGGGGGGATGGGGGGGAAGGGGGTGGGACAGAGGGGGGAAGGGTAGGGGTAGATAAAAATAAAAAAGTAGTATTATGTTGTTATGTGTTAAAATTTTTGTGTTTGTGGTTATCAAGGGTGTGTATAAGGGATCTAGAAGAAAATGAACAAAAGGAATATGGATAAGAAAATAAGGATATCAACACTCAATGTCAAAGGTTTGGGGGCAGTAGTAAAAAGGAAAAGGATTGAACAATTGTTAAATAAAGAAGGATCTGACTTTATCTTTTTGCAGGAAACACATCAAGTTAAGGACGGTACGAATGAAATACGTTTGAAATGGTCAGTGTATTATGAAAAGTCTTTGGGGACTTCAAAAAAAATGGGGTAGCTATAATAATATCAAAGAGAAGTGGTTTTAATATGGAAAAAATAAAAAAGGATGAGGAAGGTAGATATATTATAAAAGGACAAGTGGAAAGCAATTTTTATACCTTTATTAATGTGTACGCCCCAAATGAGAGACAAAAAGAATTTTATAAAAAATTATTTGAGGAAATAGAGGAATTTAAAAAAGGGTATGTTATTTTAGCTGGAGATTTTAATATGGTTATGGACAATAGAGTAGACGGGTGTAACCCCACTGGATTTGAAAAGAGAAACAATATGACAATTTTAAATAAAATGATAAAGGAAAATGATTATATGGATTTTTGTTGTTTATTCGTTCAGTCGCTTCCGACTCTTCGTGACTTCATGGACCAGCCCACGCCAGAGCTTTACGTATTATTCTCCAGTTCACAAATCCTACTCTAGAATAGATTATATTTTTGTCTCAAGGGATTTTGCAACTAAGGTCTGTAATATGGATCTAGAGGTGATCATGGTCTAAATTCTCATACTGGTTCAAAGGTTCCCATATGGATCAGGAGGATCTTGATTTGTGGTAAAGAAAGGAAAAGCAGCCAGTTATTTATTATCGGTTAATAAGCCTCCCAAATGAAAGAATAGTTTGAATTACCTGTCTGTGTCCCCATATACAACCCGGGCTCCCCATTTTTTTGTATCATTCACCAGTTTTATTGCTCTTTCCAAGGTCTCTCTGGCTTTGTGCACAATGCTATCACCAATCTGTTAGATACAAAAATATTGAAAATAATTCTTTATCAGAGCCTTGATTTGCATAGCATTTCTTCTCAATTGATCATGCATATGTTATTGTTTTACGATACGCAGACCAAAATTCACAAAATTGTGGGATTCACTGTAGATACCTTGTGGAAACATTTTGATTTAAAACAAAAGCACAGCATCCCTCCTTTCCATATATGACCAGCTGTTTTCAAATACAGGAGAATTTCAAAAGATGTTTGCTGAAGAACAGAGACATGATTTTTAAAAAATAAAAATCACAAAAGTCCATTGACTGTATCCAACCCATTGGGCAGAACTACATAGTTTTCTTGATTAGTAGCATTCGGCAATTTAAAACCATTTAAAACATCCCACACTAGACTGGTTTGCACGACATGACAGCCCACTGTGGGTTTATTAACCCATGGTGAGGCTGTGGTGTGTGCAGGAACGATTTTGCATATCCAACTCTTGCTTGTGTCATGCAAACCTGGCAAGCATGGATTATGCGAGGGTTAAACAACCCTCACATAATTCTAGAATAGACCGTGAGATGTGCCATATTGTGCGAACCAGGTCACAGTGTTGGACAGTCCTCACACTCTTCTAGAATGGCTTTTCAGATGCATAGAGTACAGCAATGGAGAAGGACTGCATGGCAGTAAAATCCTGTTATATGAGTGGCTTGTGTTTGGATTCAACTTAAAATGTTGTATAAATCTTTTACTTGTATGTCCTCCTCAAAACCCTCTGAATTAAATCATTATTCCTACGTTACAATTAGGGAATTGAACTTGAAAATTAGCTTTTGCCAAAAGCTAATTTGCTAAACATTGGGCCCATTTGAAAGTAATGACAGCAAATTGTGTTGATTAATCCGTGATTTGCTTGGTTGCATGTTGTGTGTGAGTCGCTTTCACTTTGCATAATCAACCTCTGATAGGATGTAGGTTGTAGCATGACATACAGACCCAGCCACTTTGAGATGCTTAACCCACAAACAACCCAAACTTAATTTAAGAACTAATTAAACCAGCATTTGCCACCATTACATGCAAACCAGGTCATTGTACAAAGAAAGGGTTGTTTTCTTTTTCCTGAAAAATCTTAGCATTTTATTTTCATCACTCACCTCTATACATGGCATCCTTCCTGAATAGTTAGCAGAAGTATAACCATATGTGACGTTTGATATTAGTTTAAGGCCAAGCTGACGTGCATCAAGCATTCGAGTGATAGCTTTGTCATGCTTATAAGCTTTCATAGACTGCTTCACCATTATTCTAGTCTTCAGAATTTCTTCCAGCATTATTGGCAATACACCCTTTCTTACTGAAGGCTGCCATATCAAAAAGAAACAGCAAAACATTAAAGTACCTTTTAAAACGAATCAAAAAGCTTTTGATTTTTAATATATGATCAGCATTAATATTACTGTGGTTCAATGGAACTAAACACCATCTCTATTCATGAAGGATAAATTAATATTTTTGAATAACCATGTTGTGAATATATTATGAACACATATATTTATGGTATTATATTGATAAAGATTAGGAAGGGTTACCAACATTTGTGAAGGCAAACTCCATTTATTTATTTATTTATTTATTTATTTATTTATTTATTTAATATCTTGCCTTTCTGCCAAAACAAATATACTCCAGGCCCCTGACTCGATCATAAACTGGATATGCCAGTCAAAAGCCAATGAGGTGATAATCAGTGTTTTGAGACTCTTCTTTTCTCACAATGAGAGCATCTTGAATATAAATGTAACATTTATTTGGATATATGACCAAGCTGGGCAAACACTTTGCTCCTTTTGCATTCTCCTCAAAGCAATAATCAAATGGAAAACCCTCGTCTCAATTTGTGAACAAGGATATGATCAGGAGGCCCATTTCAGCTCAGTCCCATTTTGAGCTTAACTACTTCATCCCCTTCTTGCTTGGGGGAAGGGAAAGGAGAAGCAGGGAGCTGAGGGTAGGGTAGAGCACAATCAGAATCAAGGAACAAGAACTCACCTTATTCCTATTCTACTAGTTTGATAACTGGTGTTAGTTTCTGGACAGAAATCCAAGGGCTGATTTTAACCTTTCAAAACACTCTAAAAAGCCCAGGTCTCGGATATTTCAAAGAGTATCCTCTCACTTGCCTTTTACTTTTACCCAATGGATTGACATTGGGGATGAGTGCCTACTTTGGGTGGCACAATTGTCTGAGGCAAGATTGGTTTCTATTAGAAATAGTGCTCCTTATGTTGTGTCCTCAGCCTATTGAATACCTCTTGAAGGAGTTAGATTGGATCTACTTTAGGAGGACATGAAAATATTTTAAAAATGTAATTCATTGGCTACTGAGAGCTGGATTGATTTTTTAGAGTTACTGTATATACTGCTGTCTGTTACTAATATACTTAGTATTTTTTAAGTTGTATATTGAATGCTTTTATCTTTGTTGCTGAAATGTGGAGGAAAAATAACAAATAAATATAAAATGTAAGCAAAAAAAACATAATTCCTTGTGTCAGAACATTACCATTTTGAATTAAACGTTACCTTAACGAAAGCAACTCCACTGGGTGATATTGTGATATCATGCCGAAGCTGATATAGCAGTTCAGGAGATACTCTCAGAGATGTGCAGCCGAATTTAAATTCATCATATCTAGAAAATAAGAGAAAGGGAACTTAGTCTTCAGGAACTATACAGGCCAACTACCGTTGCTAGTCTGCATTAAAAGATGAGATGTTTCCATGCTACATATTATACTGTGAGACTATGGCAGTGTAATACATGGTTTAATTGCTCTGCATCTGTTCCATCTTTCTCAGTCTCTCACAAGCTCCAGCACGTTCCACTTTGCAAACTACTCTCCCCCTCTCTTTAGTTATCTTCCCAGCTCCTGCCATGCATACCACCTCTTCTGTTCATTCTTCAGTATTAAGGATTTCCCCCCTTCCTCTTATAAAACAACAACTTGTAACTGTGCACGAACTAAAACAAGAATAAAATAGCAGCACAAAATAAAGCCAGCAGATCATAAGATCCATGTGGTTAATTAAAAGCTTGAGAAAATAGGATGGTCTTAACCTGACACCTAAAATAACAGCAGCAATGGCACCAGCAAACTTCCCTATGGAGCAAGTTTGAAACCTGGGGTTCCACTATGGGAAAAAACCCTCTCCAGTATCCACCCTTCTAAATTCCTGTTCCTTACATGTATAGATGAATATTTAGTTTTTAAATCATGTGAAAGGGTCCTCAGATTCCAGTTTGGAGTTTTCGTTATTTTACACAGCTTTTATGCCAAACATGAGCTATTAATTCAGCACTAGGAGCAATACTGGGTAAAAATACGAATTAAACAATCACTTAGCCTATTTATACAAATGGTTTCATAAATTAATAAAGCAACATTAATATGATGGGCTTCATACTGCACAGTAAACAGAACACATTTCTGTAGTACCCTTCGAATAATTTTCATTTGAGACCATACAGAAGAGGTTCTTTCAATATTTTAGAAGTTATCAGTTAATATCTTACATAGGTGCAATCATATGCATGTTTAGATAGAAAAAAGTCTTACAACTCCCAGCATGCCCTAACTAGCCAGGATAGGAACTAGATGACTTTTTTGTGTTTAAACATGCCTAGGACTGCACCATAAGAAAAACATTTGCTCATCTATTAATGGAGGTATAGGCAACGTGTGCCCCTCCAGATGTTTTAGCATACAACTCCCATCATTCCCCACTATGGTGGCTGAATGAGAGTTGTAGGACAAAACATTTGTAGGGACACAAGGCTTATTAGCAACTTGAAGAAATTTTTGAAGAACTCATCTTTTTGCTCACAACTTACAATATTTTCTCTACCTCTTCCTGTGTGCATGTGTACCTGCGCACACACAAACACATTAACTTTATTCCTTTTGACTTTTGACATACTTATTCAGTAACAAAAAAATGCATGGAGATTTAAATGATTAATACTTACTTTCCCAAGTTCTCAACATGTCCCAAACATGTGGAAAAACAGTAGTTGTATGCTATCACTATAGATGGATATAAAGACTGAAAATCTAGTACAAGGACAGCATTACTGTAGAAGCGGGATTCTGGCTCCATTATTAAAGGGATGCACTGAGGGGCTCTCATCTGAGCTCGCTGTTGGACGCTGGGTGTCACAGCAATGTAATTCATTGGTTTAGCAATACGTAACATCATCGACTCCACACGGTACTAAAAAGGAAAAATATTAATTACTGATAAAATGTAAACACATTACATGCATTTTTCAACACTGTTTTGGAATGACTATAAACTTGATATTCTTACTCTAAAGAGCAGCAAGATTAATTGATAACTGGATTTTTAATGTCTTTCCCAACTGCCACCTTGTTTGCACTGACTCTCAGATTCAGAATTTGGGAGAAAGACCCTGTGGTCTGGATTCACTTTGGATAGCTCTCTGATTACACTATGCACTCTTGCTTCATGGAGGACTTCTCACAGTTCTCAACTGTTCAGCTGCTTTCCATTCACAGAGTTACCTACGGCTTTAATGCACAGTACCATGAACGTTTCATTGTCTATGAGATGTGGCATCAGTGAACTAGAGTTATACTCAATGGCTGTAGGCCTCTGGATGGAGACTAGGCTTCAAAAGACAGGAATGGAGGGAGTCTTCCTGTTACAAATGGCCTCTTCCACAGAACAGTAACCCTGAACAGGAGAGTGAAGTGGGCTGGAGTTAACAGAAGCAGCCAGAGAAAAGATATCAGATGAAAATAGAAAAGCAAGATATCCTAGAACTGATTCTAGAAAAAGTACTGTTTGACCTGTCTGTGAAATGTTGACCTTTCTCAAAGAAGCAGGATAGACTCCCCTTCTTAACGGTTGCCTCTTGAAATCTGTGTCCTACCTATATAGTTGAACTTTAAGACCATCTTGAACTTTGATTTACCACATTTTCCCCACATTGAAGGACTTCCTAGACATACTGATTTTTCAAAAAAGATTAAGGAAAGCTTACTTGTGATCCCCTTGTTAATACATGCAAGAACTGTATTCCAAATAGCCTTGCCATTTCACTTGTTCTGCCAATCAAGTCCACTTGTTCTAACAGCTGGACATTCCCACGGACACGGGTTGTGTAATAATCAACCATTTTCCACCTTTGAAATCAAATCACAAGAACATAACAACCTTTAGAGTCTGAAAACAAAAGAAAATTCTGAAAAAAAAGTTTCAAGACAGTAATCAACAGTTTGTGAACATTCAGAGTAAAATGAAGAACTGAAATAGTCAAGCTTGATATAATGCTGGCTATATGATGGCTATATTGGCACAAGAAGATGAGCATCTATCAGATCTATTCATACCAGATCACCCGATTCTACTGTGGCCATGAGGTCTTCCAGGGAAAAGGTTCTGAGCTTCACACACTTGTTTAGTTGTTTGAGTCATGAATAAACCTGACATTATACTGTGGCGTAGTTGGAATTTCACCCCCAGTGCTTTATTTTTCTGTGCAAAATTTTCTGTTTCATAAGTTCATTAATAAAAATGAATGTATACCAATTGAAACTACAATATCAGGAAAGTCCCACATGGAACACAGAAATATTCTTGGAAATAAATGTGCGGAAAGCACATCAGTTTCCTGTTTTAAAACAAAATCAGGAGGGCCAGGGAGAGCCTGGCAAGTGCCAAGGCTGCTGTCAGTAGGAACAGCGATGCCCACAGGCACCACATTGGGAACTCCAGCACTAAACCTGCGTGCAAACTTTCCTACTGAGATTGAATTATAAGCCTCAGTCATTTCAAGTCATTCCTGTTGCCTCCTTGGTACCACTTGGATGTATACAACTATCTATGAATGGATTGAACTACCGTAGCCATTGAGGTGGAATAGCAATTTGTAAATTAATATTTGATATGTAAAAGAAAACTGCACCATAAAATTCTGTTACACTTGAAACAGGGTGACGATAAGGCCTAGTTTACATGTTATCCTTATAGCAGAGTTGTTCTCCTCTAGTCAGCTACCATGTTATGTAAATAACATCCGAAGTTCAGAAATCATATAATTTTGATAATATGAGTGATTCTCACACTAGTGCTTTCATTTGATCTCTGGAAATACCCACTTGATCCACTACAAATTATACCTGATGAATGAGGGGAGCTGATCATGCAGGGTGGTATGTAAATTTGGCCTAAGTGATTGACAACTAAATGATACGGATAAGAAGTTGAATCAGGCACTTGAGATCTGCAGTACATTTATTAATCTTCTGCCAGGAGGCAACTTACTTTCATTTTTTCCTTGCTAATTAAGTTTTCATCCCATTTCTGATATATGGTACAGACTACATTTTGTATCAGGAAGCATACTTTTAAATGCTCATAAATACAGGCAATTACCTATAGATATCTGCCTTGTTGTCAAACCAATCAGACAGAACACGGGAGGTAAACAGTGGAAAGCGTTGATGGAGTATATGAAAGCCCACATTTTCAAAGGTATAGTTAGTTAGAGCCACCTAAAACAAGAGAAGACTTGTATGATGATTTGTTTATATAACCTGCACCAACAGCAGCAAGCATGGGAGTGCAATAATTACACAGTCTGTGAATGATAAAATGCAACCAGGCCATGAAACACAAAGGAAAGGTTGGTTGAATGGAAAATACAGAGTATGGTTTTTATCCAATAGCATCATTTCACTAGCAGTAGAGTTCCTGCCCACAGCAGGCACCTCTGACTGATATTTTGAGATTCCTCTTTCCTCTCAGCCTCTTGTGTCATTGGATAAACAATTGTGGAAGTTTCCTTGACCCTATATGTAACATTTTGTGGGGAGGGGGAGCTGAAAGGGAAAGGAGGGGAGCAGGTGTTCTACTTCTGTGAACTCCCTTCCACCAGCATGACTTTGGATGGAACCCTATAGCAACAATTTAGCAACATAATGGAAAGTCACAATCATTAACATATTTCAACAAAATTCATATTTCCTGTACTGACACAGAAACATATGAACTCTCTAGACTGGGAGAGGGAGATACAAATGTGGAAATCTACATAAAAAGAAAATGGCTGAGTTCAGACAACATGATAGTCAACAGTGGGGTAATAACCAACTCGACAGTTGTTTATTTAGGGGATACTCCCCACTCTACATGATAATAATTAGCCGTGGTGTGTATTAGGATCAGCCTTGAGTTGACTATTAGTCCATGCTGAATTGACTCACTCATCCCCCACCCTCTCCCCACTCAGTCCTCCCGCTGGTGCCTTTATACAAACCTATGGTGTGACCACACTTAGAATACTGTGTACAGTTCTGGTCACCACACTTAAAAAAAGATATTATAGAGCTGGAAAAAGTGCAGAAAAGGGCAACTAAAATGATTAAGGGGCTGGAGCATCTCCCCAATGAGGGAAGGTTACAACAGCTGGGATTGTTTAGACTAACATGGCTATCTCTCTGGAAAACTGTTTAAAATACATTATTTTGAAGTTGTAAGCAGTGTATAATAAGTGGAGTCAGTGTACTAAGTATCAATTTTATTACAAAGCAATCTTCTCCCATCTTCAATATAATTTTCGATAGACTTTACCTCATTTCGCATAATTCTCCAGATATTTAGAACAACCCGTCCAACAATATTTATTTCACTCATTGTATCGGAGCCGTATTCATCTTTATCTGTAGCAAATCTGTTCTCTTTCTTATCATCTAAAACAGTAAATAGAGAATATTTTAACAGGTCAATCAACTCAATTACAAAATTCAAACTTCAAAGAAGTATTTATCAGAAGAAAACAGTGATGCTCTGGATGAACACACTAGAAAAGTGGTGGCCAATCATTTGGGCAAGTATGCCACAGCTCAACTCCACAGAAGATACTGCTGCTATATAGTATGCTGTAGCATATAAGCAACTCTTGTGGTTTTTCCTTTAGTCTACTGTGTCCAAGAACAGGAAGCAGTGCAAGAAAGGCAGATAGAAATGCAAGCTTGATCTTATACCATAGCCAGGTTTTCAGGCCCTCTCCCACTCCTGCTTATACATACTCCAAGTCCCACTGCCTAACACACTAGTGCTACCTGTACTGCAGGCCTATTGCCCATGAACTAAAAAGAACCAAAAATGTTCATTATTTTAATTTTGTTTTAAAAATCTTTGCTTTGCAGCAAATGGAAAGAAAGATCTGTGATAAGCTGATTGTTTATCCACATGCTAGAGAGTGGTAGAAAACAGGCAGCATACATAGCTGCATTTATTTTGAAAAACAGTAAAATGGGCAAATGTGAGAATATATATGGCTTTATATACAGAAAAATACAGGAATATAATTACAGCTGCTCACAATGACGAAAAACATTAGAACCACAAACACACCTGGAACACGAGAGATCATCTGGCATAAATCAACACCTAGAGCAGCAGCTCTCTGTAAGAGGTATCCCCATGAATGCATTTGAACTTCGTAGCCTAATAAAATATCTGGATCATACCTAAAAGAAAAAAAACATTTTCTTCATAGAAACAAGTGCTTTATATGTCTAACAAATTTTATACAGAATTTCAAGTCAGCAATTTGAACTAACTTCATTCCTAAAAGTATGGAAACCACACATCCTGATCTTGAAACACAATCTGCACGGGAAAAGTTTTAGCACATAGATCTGTTGTATTGGATAAGCAAAACTCTGCTAAGTTGGTGGGCTGGGAAAAAGGAACACAATACGCTTAGTTATCCATTAACAAAGTGTAATTCCATATGTATCACCATACAGAAACGTGGACAAATGCTTAGGTATAAAGTACCATGTTACTGATGCTTCTCTGGATTAGGTCTAATGCTTGCAGATTTTCTAATAACAATTATGAGAATCAATTCTTGCTGAATAATTACTTGTGTTGGGGTCATGGAGGCAGCTGGATGCTACCAATTGGATGTGGGGAGGGGAGTGTAAGGAAAAGGAGTGGATGTAGAGCTTGCCAATTCCCACCTCTGGATCCTTTCAGCATGGGAGTGGTACAGCCCTCACCACTGAAAGAATCTGTGGGGAAGGCGGAAAGAGAAGAGTAATGGAGGATGTATGCATGCACCCTATTACAGAGGAAGTGCTTTAGGGGGGGAAAGGCTGGCACAGCTTTATGAGGGGACTCAATGAAATTCCAGTAGACAAACATATAGTTTGAAATTAGAAAGTACTTCTGTTCTGTTAACTGTAGTGCTATTGTTACTGGTTTTGGAAATCTACTGTTAACCTGCACAATCTCTAATGCCAGGAACAATTCCAGAGGAATTGCCATGTTAGTCTGTTGCAGCAAAAACTACAGAGTGTTGTAGCACCTTAAAATACTGACACATTTATTCTGGCATAAGCTTTCCTGGACACTGTCCACTCATTCAAATGCATGAAATATTAACCTTAAGTTGACAGATTTATCTACACATGCTTTGGGGGTAGAGGGGAGAATGTAAACTATGTCAGAATGAAAATTTTAAATTTAAAAATACAGAGTGATAATCACAACTGTTACCATTCATAAAACTTTTGTCAGGTGAGTATATAGAGCATTTATTCAGATGCAACTTTGGGGAAGGGTAATTAGGCTAACCATGGTGCATGGTGATTACTTTTTTGTGCCTGGCACACTGTTCCAGCTGCATATGGAGGGCAGGAACGGACAGCAACAGAGCTGGCTAGCAGCCATCGCATGGTATGTTGCTAGACAGATTTTGACCATGGAGCCCTTGCACAGTGGCTCCATTTCAGCTGATCTTGCTGCAGGGGCCTGACAGACAACACACTAAGCCATGGTTAAAATTGTGGTAATGTGGCCACAATCGTTAGGAAAATCACCCCCCACAAAACACAATACCATCATGGTTTAGCGTGATCTCTGAACAAGGTCAGAATGTGGTGAGCAGATTAACATCTCTAGCATTATGCCAGAATAAATATTCCAGAATAATGAAAGTTTACCTCAGAATAAATTTGTTAGTGGTTAACGTGCCACAAGACTTTGTTAATGCCAGGAAAATAGTCTTGCAGGTCAGAATTTGTAAAGATCTCTTCTGCTTCAGGTCCTGCTCCAGATCAATGTAAAAATGAGCAATTCTGAAATTCAATTTTTCCAGGAGATACAGTTCTACTCCCGACATTTATAGATATTGTGAAAATGTGATGCATAATTCATTTGAATGACATATTCCTTGCAGAGTTCAGCAGTATTACTTTTACAGTCCATAGACTTTACATGTAACACTTTTAATGCGTAGCGAGCATTCTACAAAGTTATCTTTAAAATAACCTCATGACGGTAATGTTACGGTTATTCCCGCGTTACACAGGGGGAATTGAGTGGACAATTTGTATCAGACTTCCCCAACCTTGTGCCCTCCAGTTGCTTTGGACTACAACTGCCATCATCCCTCATCAATAGCCATGCTTGCAGAGGCTGATGGGAGCTGAAGTCCAAAAGACCTGGAGGACATCATAAACCAGGAAAGCTGGTTTATATCCAGAGTAGCTAGGATCCAAATAGCCACTTTAGGCTTGCTCAGTGAAATGTTTGTCTTTTTTTTCTTTAAGACAGAAGTTCCTTATGCCGTTAACATAAGCTCCTCAGTTTTTAAAAGGGATATGGCATGTGGCATGAAAGACTGCTGTTTGATACACACAAGATGAAAGTCCAGTTGGATATGCAGAACTAGCTGCATGAATCTTAGGAAATCCTTATATTCCTTTTCCTCAGAAGAAGGCATAGGGCTCTACTACACTAGAAGGAACTTGCAGGGCATTCAAATATGCAGGAAAGCAAGGCTCATCCATTATTAACGTTAAGATAGTTTCGATTTCTTAAACATTCTCAGGTTCGTCATACAATTAAAAAATTGTGGATATAGAGCTAGTTTCTTGTTTCAACTGGAAATTAATTTTGTTCTTTTCTTTGTAAAGCTTCTGATTTCTGAATTTGTTCATTAGGTTTTTGAAAAACACACAATACAGATGCCACCATTTTCAGTTTTTCTTCAACATGGTCAGAAGAATCCATGGAAACATCGTCCATCGCTAAAAGGATGGCACTTATGAATAACAGATTTTTATAACAGCTACTACCAACTCAAATCCTTGTGAGAATATTTAAAAGTGATTAGGGCCCAATGCTTAGTAGCAGAGCACCTGCTTCATATGCAGACATTGTCAGGTAAAAGCATGTTCAGTTAAAAGGAACTCTGGTACCAGGTGATGGGAAAGACCACTGACTGAGATGCCACTGCTACTATTCAATGTAGGCAATACTGGGGTAGACAGATATAGTCTGACATATTTGTCTATCTTAGGCAGTTTTGTAAATGCTTATGTCTGGCTCACTGAAACTTTTGTTAAATCTTGTCCAGGTAAGCCAGGGACTCAGAAAGAGGTCCATATGGAATCAAAACTCTAGTGATACTTAGTTTTGGGCCATCGCTAGTGTCAAACAATTGTTGGCCTTATCTATGCAAATGTGTAGCTGAAAATTGATAATCTTTAAAGAAAAAATCAGTCATTTTGTGCCACAGACATGTCAAGGAACATTTTTATATTTCATTTGTAATAGTAACCAAGCAGCCTCTAGCATTTTTTTTTATTTCAATATGTTTAATTATTTGTTCAGGTCTTCATGGTTTTACTAAATTGTACCTGGTTCTTAACAGAAGGACATCCAGAATAACCACATCTCAGATGCCCTTTTGCTCAAAATACATAGTTTAAGCATTAAATAAGTTCAATATGTTGAACAGACAATCAAATGGTCTATTAAATTTCATCACTCAGAAATTTAAAACATCCACATCCATACTGTTTAGTACCTGAACAGTATTAATACATCAGTGTGATTAGGCTCAGCCCAAGAACTATTGCCGCTTCAAGTGAGGCAGTGCTGCCTCCCAGTCACCCTCCCTGCCCATACTCGTTCACTCCCTTCCTTTTCCGTTGCAGCTTTTCGTGCCCCCTGCTCTTTTTGCCCTGCCCATGTGTGCTTGCCTTGGCAGTTGGTGCAAAAAGCAACGGTGAGCAGCCCTCTTACATTCTGAGTGGGAGCAGGGCTGGCCTAGAGCGGAGGCTGCTTTTCCAGGAACTTGTTTGGTACAAGTGAGGGAGCCAGGTGAACAATCAGGTGGATGCAGAGGCTCTCCCCTCCCTTCCTCCTGTTCACCTCCTGAGAGAATTAGTTGATATATTGTGAGAGTCCTGGCTCTGGAGCAGCCAGCCTTTCACCATATTTTGGTTGACCCTGCCAGGCTGCCCCATGGTTGGGGAGGAAGGCGGAAGAGGCCAGCAGGCAAGAAGGGAGGTGGGCCCCAGAGGAGGAGGTAGCATGGCATGAAAGTGTCGTTGGGTGGTTGACCAGCTGGCCAGGCAGACCAGGTCCTTTGGGTGAGAGGAGTGGCACAATTCTCTGCTCTTCCCATTCTGTGCCGCTTGATATGCCCACATGAGGCCGCTTCATTGTAGGGCTGGCCCTGAGTGTGAGCACCTGTAGCTAGCTCATTTTCTTCATTCTATCATACTTTATCAGCAAGTGGAATGGAACTCAAGAAATATGTACAGTTTGACAATCATCAACCATTGTTGTTCAATTGAATCATTAATGCTTTCAGCTATTCTGAAAATATGTCAATAGACTTCTTCAGTCATATCCAAGAAAAATTCTCAGATAGGCATGAGTATGGGTTGTCACAGAACTATGCTTACATCCTATTCTTGAGTTATTTCAGAGAGCCAAAAAATAAATCATAACAGATTCAGGTATACTCTGAGCGTGTAGTGGTAAATTATGGTTTAGAATTATGAAGATGAGCTGTGGATTTGCTCGTTCCTTCCTCCTCTTTTCCAACACAGCCATGAGATCAGAAGATTCCACCGACTACAGTTTAACATGTCTTCCAAACCCTAACTGTGATTAACATTAATGATGGTTTGTGAAAACAAGGAAGATTTGTACACCATAGTTTGAAACTGGTATGTTTCCATGAACCATAATTAAGATTAACAACAGTTTGTCAGATATGAACAACATAAGGCAAGTTAATGAAAACCCCTCTTCCTTGTGCCCATGCTGCCGGAGGAGTGGAAATGTAAGAACCCGAGGCTCACCTTGAATAGTTCTTGTAGTGCTAACTATGATTTAGTACTATGTTCAAACCAGCCCTCTCAAAAAAGGTCCTCCAAGTCTTTATTTTTCAGTTTGGGAAACTGTATACCATTAGTCTTAACATCAGTTACAAAGGCCAGTAAAGTTTTACATTACTGGAATTGAAGTAGCTACATGGCCAACTCTAGTAAGTTTCTTTGACAACCCTGGAATTTCACCAAGCAATAGTCTTTCTACTATATCCAAGAAAACCGCATTTGTGATGCATAATTATTAACAACAAAAGCCATTTTTTATTTTTATTGGTCCAATATCTATTACAGTTAAAATCTTAGCCAATAATAGGGGAGTGTAGAAGAGAAGTTAATATTCTAGTAAGGTTTCATAGCCAAATCAGGAACACATTTACTTGGAAAAAGGTCACATCGATTTCAAAAATAAGCAAAAATGCCAACTACTTTTATGCTAAGTGGAAAAATTGCCTGAAAATGTCTCCTATCAATTTTCTTACAGGGAATATAAGCTGCTATTCTTCCAAGAATAATAATACTCTAGTAAAAATATTTGAAGATACATACTGTACTCCAGTAGTTGTACAGAGAATGCAAGCACGTATATAGCACCTCAATAAGCATTCACCAGGTAGAAACTCAGTTGTTTTGATTTTCACCACAAAGATCTTAGAAATCAGTGTGCTTTCTTCATCCAATGAAGCCTTCAGCACTCAAGTCTTCATTTGGTGATCTTCAGAAGTAAAAAGTAGTAAGAATGTGCTATTCTTTGGCATGATTTTATATGTAGTCAAGTGATTCTCTCCCTTCTCTTCTCAAATGTTGGAGGACTTTAAAAAATAACTAAAAGGACAGCAGCAGCTTGTTACTTCCAAGTTGTTTCCTAAGCCAGACGGAGCAGCGGATTCCCAAAAAAGAGAAAGATAAAATTAATTTCCTTACCTGTAATTTTGTCTTCTCTGAACAGGAATCCGCTGCTTCGTCAGGACCCACCCTGTGTTGGTTGCTTTCAGCAACTCTAGTATTCTGGCTTCCTGGATTTGGTAAATGCCATTCTCATCAGAAGTTTTCTAGTTGGAAAGAGAGAGAATTGCAAATGTACTCTGCCTAGTACACATTTTCCTTGAGAATGTATTCCAGCCAGATGTTTCTAAGTTTAGTTTTCTTGGTAACATTAGGACTTTGAAGCTTTGGCAGTTGACCTGAAGAAAGACACATCTGAACTTCCATAGATGCATGATCAGAAGGTGCTATAAAAATGGGTCAGAAACAGGGAAAGCACAACCAAGCAGTTTTCCAAACCTGGAAAGCAGGAATTTCCCACTGGAAGAAGACATGTAAAAAGCTAGCTTTCATGCCTATTTAAGTCTGTCCATTTGTACCTCTAAAAGCAATGAGTCTTGTCATAAAGTTCTTAAAAAGCCCTTCTTCCTATTCCTACTTATGATAGTGTTTTCTTTTATTTGCATAGTAAGATGTTTTAAGCCCAAAGAGTCTTCTGGGTTTGATATACATTATTACAACTTCAGTAAGATTGATGCAAGAGGTCTGTTTGGAGACTTGCATAAAGTACCTTAGAAGATAAATGTATCTGTTGCGAGCAGGGAAAGTAGATTTTTCCAAGAAATCAAACTTTTTAAACTTGGGGAAAGAAAGTAAGGAGAACCAGGAGATGAAGCTTAATTAGAATTTCAAAGGCTGAAAAAAACCAGAACACAGATGTGCTACCTTTTAACAATATTCACTACCTCCTGGAAAAGTGTTCTCTCATCAGTAGCATATGTGACTTCCAATCCTGAGAGACCAGACCTTGTAAGCAAAGGGGCATGTTCTCTGTTACCTGAAAAGCAAATTAAAAAGTTATTTATTTCTAGAAAAACTTTACCATTCTTTTGGATAAAGAAATCGAAAGGAAACCACTGTTCGACATTGCTTGTGTCTCCGCACCCCACCCCACTTCTACTGCTTATAGAGAATGAAATAGTTTACAGCAATTTCATATTTGAAAAAAATATGTTAGAAGGCATGCATCCTAAGTATATTGCATATAAATGGGTTAAGAGTTCTGTAGTGCTCAAATGTTTATGAACTAACACAAGCATAATACCAGCAAAATAAATTGTGGAACCTCCCCAACTGTATTTCTCTATCCTAGATGGAAAATTGGTTTTACCTTCCATTAAACTAATACTAAATAAACTTATTTGAAAATGAAGTTCTTAAGCAATTTGTCTCCCTCTGCCCCCAAGTTTTGCAATGAATACATTTTTGGCAGTTATCAAATTGTACTCTGCTTGATCCAAGGAACAATGGAACTTTTTCACCCACAACGATAAGGTAACTTACATTTAAAGAGCAGTGCTATATAACTCATATCTTTATGTAACAAGTACAAATCTTGCAGGCCCCACATGCAGAGAGCAAGGTACAAAGTGGTTCCGTTAGAAGTTAATGTAAACCTTCCTCACTATGATGCCTTGGTGTTCACCCCTGCTACTCACCATGCAAGTTCCCTCATAGCCTGGCTATACAGCAGGGTATTTCAAGGAGTACCCTGCTGCATCTCGAACTTAATGCATTCAGGGACTACCTCCTTGATAGGTTCCTTACACTTTGTATCAGCAGGAGAAGAGCTGTAGGCAGGGTCCTGGGCAAGAGGTGGTCATTTTGCCCTTCTGTGTGAGGCAGGGCTTACTTTGAAGAGGAGCTGAGGAAGTGATGAATCATCCAAGAGCATCAGTGGCCAGCACTGAGCTTGAATGTTGGGCAGGGGGATAACTACACTTTGACCTTTGAGGGAGGTTTTCTGCACCCTAATTCCTGCATACAGGACAAGCATGACCACATCCAATATTTAAACTATTAAAAATGGATTAATAGTTAGATGTAAACAATTACTGACATAAACCTTATCAGTTCATTCAGTTATAATGTTTTTAAAAACACACAAAACTGAAACAGGCCCAAAGGCCTTGAATCAAAATCAAGGCAAGGTAACAGAAAAGACCCTCCACTTCAATTTCTGTTTAATTGATCATGACTTGTCATAAGAACCCAAGAGTAGTGAATATACTTTTAGTATTTAAAAAGACACATGGTAGGATTTAAGATTAACCACAAACTAGAGCATAGTTAGTTATTTAGTAATACTTCAAATAAACTAATAGATTCTTCACAGAAAAATACCAATGCTCAATGCTAATAAATGAAGGACTCTGCAACATTAAATGTTAGTGCAACTTCTAAAGAAAATGTATTTAATCTAACGTGATTTTACGGTCCAGTTTAATTCTTTTCAGAAGTTATTAAGGCAGTCTCCAGAAAGTCAGGATAATTTAATACAATAATCTATCATAAAAGTAAATGTTTAAAATTGCTACCAAAGTATACTAAATTAAGAAGAGGAACCTAGTTGTCTTAATATCTATAAATAAAAGTGGATGAAAGATGCAAGTTTTGCCACAATACTAAATGATTATTTTTCTCAGATCCTTAATGATAGGCAGCATAAAGTGGTTTACTAATAAGTCGTATCACAGAGTTTAACATCTTACTGTCAAGTTCAAATCTAGTTGTTTTTTTTTACTAGCCTAAACCAGTGGTACTCAACCTTTAACAGCTGGAGAGCCACTTCATCATTAACAGTTGTTGCAGAGCATAAAATAAAGTACTAACATTGCAACCTTTGCATCATGATGTTATGGTAATTTGTGATGGTGCTTTGTCAACACAAAACATCACATATTGAAACATTCATCATCGTTTTTCCCACCACTATAAACTTCATTTCCTACTAGCTGCTGGGAAAAAGAGGGAGGCTTCCCCATTCTCCCCCCCATGGCTGCTGGGTTTTAGGTGATTTCTATTCTTACCTGTGGGGGGGATCCCAGCAGCTCCTTCGCTTTCCTCCTATGGGAGGAGGTACTTCAGTGACTCCCACACTGCCGGTCCTTTGGTCAGTGCTCCCCGCGCTGCCTGATAGAGTGGAGCGCCGATCAGATGCCTACACTGCGAGAGCCGCCTGTAGGGCCTCAAGAGCATCCGGCTCTAGAGCCACAGGTTGAGTATCACTGGTCTAAACAAAGCCAAAAAGGTACAATACAATAAGGGCCCTGTTTAGACCCTACAAAGATCAGAGAAAACCACACAACAACCCTTATGCAACATTTAACATAATTAACTTTCTATTTCTACTTAAGCCAATTTTAACAGATTACCAAAGTTGCAATTCTTGAACAGCCCTGCAAAGGTAAAAGGGACTGGTCTAGCACAAGGGGTTTGAGGCCTGCCATCTAAGACTGGTTTTCCTCTTTATATCTTCAGGACTTCTGCAGGAGTATGCCACAAAATATTAAACATTGGTTTAACATACTTAAGTATTATAGCCCTTGCAAATTTCATAGGAAGATATAAGGTGGAAACCACTACTGTGCTTCCCATGATTCTACAGTGAGATGACATGAATTTAAATACTAGCAAAAATCTTTCAAAACCATACTTTATCATATTGCTTAACATTTGAATACAATGAAAATCAAAATGTTGAAGTGAATTCCTAAAGAAAACAAAAGTAAAATAAGAACCTTGGCATGAGATTGTTCTTGCTCTGTCTTTATCAATCACTATAGTACCAGCGATTTCCATTTTATCAGTATTTGGCAATGGTGTGTCAGATGAGATGCAGTAGAATAAAGCACAGATAGGATCAAATTCAGGATCTGCCTCCAAGTCTCTTCTTGTTCGAGCATGTAACTCTACACTGAGCAGTGTAAGATGTTGAACCTATGGATAAAAATATACATTGTTATCTTCTTTTAAAAGGCCTTTGAAATAATACAACAAAGGATTATAGACAGTAATCAGCTATGAGCATAACAATTTTACATATAGATCGCTAAAAATAATTTCACATTTCTTTGTGAAACTAAGAAAAATAGAGTGCTTGTATTCTGATCATTATAATAAATGGGATCAGAAGTATAGGTAATCTGAAATTGGGCTGCTTGCCTCTCTACTACAGAGGTTTACACCATTTTTAAAAGACTACTGAGGCTATACTGTTTGTGGTACATATCAAATATTTAGTAAGGAGTAAACTTTAAGCATTTCATAGGATGCTTCAGTACTCTGGGAATATTTTGTGCTGTTTATCTTTACATTTCCTCCCAAGAAAGATTTTAGAAGAGCACCAAAACCAAATATTTTAACAGACTTCAGTCATTACCATACAAACAGCCATACAACAAACTACCATCAAGATAGAAGACTCTGCAGCAGATATGTATGATCATTGGTGGGCTCAGAATTTGTTTCTTTTTAGATTTTTAACTGTTAAATAAACACAGAGTAAGAATCACTAAGTTACATTATATTCTAGTTATATTTACTTCTACTTGATTAAGGGTATGATGAATACACCAAAACATCCACCCCTATTGAATAGTATTGCAATTCAGATTTCGCCTGAAGTTCTAAAGGTAGGCAGCTAAATTAAACACACTAAACCACTCCGGAAACTGTTTAGATGTGAAGCAGTATAAAAATATTATAATTAAATAAATTCAAAATCCAATTTATATGTGGATTTTAATGTAAAATCCAAAGAATACAAACATTAGTGAACTGTACTTCAATATTTTGGAGACAATGGCCCAGTTCGTATGATCAAAATAAGTCACAGCGGCTTGTTTAAATCACAACACGTGCCAGGCTTGATTCCCATAATCACTACCTAGGCACAGCAATCAGTAATCGTATGACAGTCCATGGGTTCTTTATGGAAATTATGCCCCACACATGCAGCAATTTAAATAAGCCTCCATCACATAATATGTAAAATATAAGTGAAGATTGAAGATCATCCAAAGGGCTATTCTCTGACAGCGTTTTTACCATCAGCCAGCCTTGAGTCCATCTGTAGTTTCTTCTGCCCACTCCCCCTCTGGAGGGAAGAGCCTAGAACCTGAACTATAACATTAACTGTGATCAGTCAGGGATCAGAAGAGACTGCAATAAATATCATGGCCATATCACTAATACACATTGTAGAATTTAATTGTAATTGGAAGCCAATCTTGGCTGAAAAATAAATAAAATAAAATATTTCATCAGATCAAAAAGTTGTTAAAATTGTGCAAGCTGAGAAATTTCAAAGCTTCTCAGCAACAGATTAGAAATGTAAAAATTGAAATGACTTGTTCTATGTTGAGGATGACGGCTACACCTGGCAGGGTCTGCAACTCTTAAAACAAAGCATGTTAAGCAGAGCCTCTTAGTTACAATATAGAGAAAAAACTACTGAATGAAGAAAGTGTGGGGAAACTAGCTCCTGTGAAAGAGGAATAGAGTGACCTGAGCTGTATCTACAGGCACATCTACCCTATAAATTGATTTCTACACATTAGAGAAGTCCGTTCTGAGCAGTTGTCCCAGAATAGCCCAACTGCAGAGTGACAATGAAATGAAATTCCAGTTCTAAAAAAGCAATCATAATCCTGTATCCTCAATAGACAGGGTTCTGTTGCAATACTGATTTACTACACATGCTATTGGATTGAGTCTTATGAATAAGGAAGAGATTGTGAAAATAGAGATATTGACTGTTACACAAGTAGAGTGAGAAACTGTAAACACTGTTATTATCAAAAGCCTGATGGAAGCCTGCAGAACAAAAGAAGAGATGTCAACAAGTATGGCCACATATGATCCAGGGTTCACTGGGGTTTAGGGATAGAGGTTAGGCTGTCCAAACAAACAAGGCCTTCTTCAACCCTTTTGCATTTGAATCCTCCTCCTAGGTTTGGGATTACATGTAATAATCACCAACCTAGGTTTTGTTTCTAACACAGTTTTAAAACCACTTTTTAATAGCGGGGAAATTAGCAGGCGGGAGGGGAGGCAGAATGAGGGCATGTGTGATCCATGGCTTATTCTTGACCCCTAAACCCCAGTGAATGATTCGTAAGCCGGAGGGCAGGACCTGTGCCTCACTATTTGATTGTTGCATGTTGTTTTGGGAGACAATATTTGTCTGATGAGCAGGATAAATAAGATAATATCATGTAATATGTAAAATCAATGGGTAAGCAAAATCACACATTAAAGTCCTTCAATCCAATTAGATACCAAGATCTTCAAAATTTGGTTATCCCCATAGATGATGTTCTCTTACTAATAAAACTTAAATACTAAAGTGAAAGAAAGAAAAATGTAAGAGTAGGTAAATCATCTTTAATGCTAGAGAACATTACCTCATGTAAAGTCTTTGCTTCCTGAAGATTTTGCATACTTATTTTAAATCCATAAGAGTTGTTTAAAGACGGTCCTAAAATCTGAGAAGTCTCTTTCTTTGGGGTACTGAGAGCAGTAAATTGATTCTGTCAAAAGAAAACATGCAACAACAAAACAAACACTTTTCACCAATTAGTGTATTATACCATATCTAACAACTGGACAAATTCTGCTACGTTATTCAGATTACTTATGTGTATTCAATTATTTAAAAGAATAAAATATGTTGACTCCTCATATCAATTTCCAGGAAGAAGAGCCATGCCATATTAAGCTTTTATTTGTATATAAAAATGCATCTTTCATATCCACAGGGCTAATTATTGACAAATTTCTAAATATTTAAATTTAGCTATCCAGATCAGACCTTCTATGACTGCTTCATAATTCTGCTATTATATTTCTATGTATTTTATTTTTCGACATGCATTTTATATCCATTTATCCTTTGTGTACACCTCTGTCAACACACAAGTGTCAAGGCCACTTTTCTGTAGTTTCAGAAACACTCATGCATGCAATGTACACAACCCACACATTGGCTGGGTAGTATCATCCTGAAAATTCAAAAAGCACTACCAAATCTCTGACAGATCTTTTTCTTGCACAATCATGCTTGTACAAATGTAACTTTAGTTGGATTCTCCTCTTGTGCATAGTTCCGAACCTAGTTTCTACTAGCGCAACGTCATTGCCCACTGGGTCTACATAAAAGCAGTAACATGGGCAAGGAAACTGCTGTTGCTGGCTGGGTGACAACTGGCTGGAAACAGCTGCACAAGTAACCCTACCCATGTGGTTCAAGTATTCACATGCCTATATCTATATCTATATATCATCATTATCTTCATCTCCTCGTATACACCTTTCTAAAAAAAAAGCCTCAAGGTGACTTAGAACAAAATTAAAACCATACAAAATACATGGAACTGAACCTCAGAAAAATGCTGCTCTTTTGCTCCTTCATTCTAAGAGTTCCTTAGTCTAACAATATCAGACTCTAGGTGACAAGCATGCTTCAGCACTACGGAAAGTATGAGCTACTACTGAATTTGGCTTGAGAAAAAAATCAGCGGTCTTTACAATCATTATCTTTAAATATATTTTAATAAACCAATTACTTAATTCCACATATATGTGCAAGAGCTAACAGCAATTTTTGTAATGCAACTTTTTCTCACAGAAGGACTATTTTACAAAATTGTGCTAAAGCAGGTTCCAGTATCCAAAGGTATTTATTTTTATTCTATTCATTAAAAAATGTGCCCTGGCTTTCCGAATAAATCACCCCAGGGCAGTTTACTGCAGGGGAGAATATAATTTCAACAAAACAGAACCTCAAAACTAGCAGATAAAAAGCCATGTGATATACTGTTAAAAGTCCAGAAGAACAGGTTGGACTTCACCTGACATCTAAAAAAAAGAAATTTGAGCCAGGTGAATGTATCTGGGAAGATGTCAATAATTTGCATGCCACCATAGAAAAAGCCCACTCTCTGGTAGCACCCACCTGACTTTAAAATGTAGGGGCAGCCAGAGATTGGTATTCAACATTTAAATGGACAGACAGGCTCATGAGGGAGCAAGTGGTCCTTTATGTGCCCTGGCTCATGTCACCGGGGGCTTTAAAACAGCCCAAACAGGCACTTTGAATTGAGAAACAAACTGGGAACCAGATTATCTTATAACACGGAAATGATGTGTTCACAATGGATAGCCCCATTTATGAGTCATATTGCATTCTGCACTAGTTTAAGTTTTCTGACACTTTATTGAGGGATTATTTTAAAATTGCAATTTGGATTGAGATCAAAAAAATAAAAAAAAATTATTATACAGAAGTAAACACATTGGAATCTGAGGAGGTGAAATCATTTACTTCAGAACTAGAAATATTAAATAAGCTAGAATGCAAAAAAAAATGATTATTTTCATTCCATTTTACCTTAACTTGAGTTGTTAAAAGTACTTTTCGAAGAGCATCACCATTACGTCCTCTTCTAGGAGTCAATTTCTGGGTGTTTGGGCCTGCAATTGAAGAATGAGAGAGGGGGCAAGGAGAGAGAGAAGATAATACACCAATTGGTAACATACTAAAGCATGCGACTTGCTCAAAAACTACACAGTGCTCCTTCTGAATATGAAGGGGTCATAGTTTAGTGGTAGAGCACGAACTTTGTATCAAAAGATTCCAGGTTTAATCCTTGGCATCTGCAGGTAGGGCTGGGAAAATCTCTGCTGAAATTCTGGAGAGCTGCTACCAGTTAGTATATGGGCAATATTGACCTAGACAGACTAATGGGTCTGACTGGATATAAGACAGATTCTTATGTACCTCATGATTAGCATACAATAAAAAAATCCATGTAAAGCTCAATATCGAAGCATAGAATGGTCTGACACTGCAGCATCTTATATTGGTGGACTTAACGTTAAAATTAATGATTATTATTCTAAGATCGAAAGTTGTTCTTCATAACTTTGGTCATGTTAATTGCATATATATCCTGATAGGTATGACTACTTTATATTAGAGAATAAATTGCTTGTCTAATAATACTTTCATATCTGGTCTCAGCTGGTCATCACTAATGATAAAAGCACAGATATTACATTGTTTTCATTTTCAATTTCTGCATGCCTCTCTTTAAATAAGCATACCTGGTAATAATGGAGTAAGTCCAAGTACTTCTGGTATTTGTCCTTCAGATACTTTCTCCCTAATAGGTGTACTATGCAGGCAAACAGTTTCAGAATTGTCATCATATTCTTTGCTCACCAATGGGGAGACATTCAGGGGTATTTTGCTTTCCTTTTTGACAAACGTCTGTTCTCTCTTAGTTAGGGTTTCATTTTCTTCCACAGAGGATGATATACCCTCTGAGTCTTCTGAGTGGGACTGTTTGGAATCTGGGGATGTTAGTTGTTGCCAAGGAGGAAGCACTGATGAATCAGGAGAACTATAATTAATATAATCTTCATCTCTGTTCATCTCTACTGCTGTAGTGAGAAGTGGCACTGTTCTTTTTTTGATAGCAGTCTTATCCAATTCAGTGATATTTGTTCCACAGGTTTCCAAAGTTTGTAGTGGCATAGGACTTGAGGATGAAAAACAAAAATCTTCTGATTGTTCAACATGTTTGCTTGAGAAGTTGGAATTCTCAGCTGCCTTGGCCATTTGATAACACATACTTTTACGCAGAGGCATGAAATTCAAACTCTCATCAGCCTTTTCTATCTCAGTCGATTTGATGACAGTTCTTTTCTTAAAGTGTTCATAATCTTCTTTGGCCTGAAGCCATGATTGAACTTGTTGGCAACTTGGCGCACATTTGCAAGGCATGATCACAATCTTTTTGTCATCACTAGTTTTACGGCTATTTCTTTGTTTTTTGTCAGTAGTGGATTGGCTATTGCGAAGGGGAGACCCTGGTTTAGGGCTTTGTGCCATTGCTAAAAACGCAGTCTTCCATAGCCGTAGCCCTTCCAATGAGAAATCTCCCTCAAACTCAAGCAGATCATTTGGAAGTCTAGTTTCTACTGTAAGTAATCTTCCACCAATTTCTCTGTGAAGATAATGTTTTCTGTTATTTTCCCTTAAGATAAAGTTAAAAGAATTACTCCTTTTTCTAGTAGTTTTACTAGACATTAAAGTTTTTTCTCTCTTAATTTACAACTATATTAGAATACCAAATATTACACTGGCTTCGATATAACATTAACACATATAATAAATTTATTTTAACAAAAGGAAAACTCTCAAGTAAAATATTTCTTCAGTTAATAACAGTAAGAACTTAAGAAAGCTTTTTGTTTCTCAATTTCCAAGTTAGGACATCAGTGATTCGAATACTAAGAAAACATGTAAAGTTTAATTTATTTCAGTCCTTTCCTATAACAATATCTAAAAAATACTATGTTAAATTCTTTATGGTGCTACAAACCTGTAAGTCTACAAAAGTGAAATGGAACATTTTCTTTTTATAGGTCACAGTTATTTTAACCCATGGAGTAACGGCCCCTTGCTCATGGGATCCTGAGAGAATGTTATATCACAGCTATATCCATTTTTTTATTTCATGTATGAAATTTTAAAAGCCAATACAATACATGGATATAAAATTAAGAAGTCTGACCACAGAAAACGTCATAGCCCACCTGTATTGCCACATTACCTTGGCTTCTCCGGTGCATCAGAAGGGTTGCTGCAGAATGGTTCCTGATAAATTGTTTCTGCAAGATCATGATCCAATAAAGTAGACATGATTTCTTCACGACTGGGAGGTGACATAAGAGGTTTAAGGATGTGAGCAGCACGAGGTGTAAAACTTCCATTTTTTGACTGTGAGGGGGAACTTGTAGATCTGGGAGAACTTGTAGATCTTGGTGAACTATCTGGGGTTGGTGTTAATCCCTCATTGTTTCTTGAAATATACAACTCTAAATCCTCAGAAGCGGCATCCATAAGTTCACCATCCGGTGAAGACAAAATGGAGGAAAAAGATATACTAACTGAGTCAACTGACTGACTGGGTTCAGAAGTGGCTTCCTTTCTAAAATGATTTTGATTCCAATCATTATTAGGTGATGAAAGATTAAGAAAAATTCCTTTCTTCACTGCATTTCTATCCAACTGAAATTGCTCCTTCTGGCACATTTCTGCCTGTTGCCCATCTACTGGTGAACTAGGTTGAGATGCTGATGGAAGAACATTATTCTTCCACTGGCTGTGGAGATGGTTCTCATTGTTATCCAAACACCTTTTATCAAAAAGTTGAGGACTTAGTGGACCAGATCTTAACCAAGCTGTAGTGTCTGAGGAGTAATGGTTTTCTTCCTTAGATATTTTGCTATTATGACTTAAAATGTCAATTTCTGCTGCCTGACCTGGAAAGAGGTCCTGAGCAGCATCGCTCAAAAACTTCTGTGGCAGATTTTGATCTGCTGGGACAAATTGACTTGCAGAATACAAACTGCAAAATCCAGTCTGCCCTATCGTATTAATATCAAAATTGTAATTATGATCCGGTGACAGACTGTCTTCAAGTGAGTAACAACTTTCAAAACCTGGATCTGAATAAAAAGCTGGACTATCTACAGGTGTAACATGACCAGTTTTACTATTTAATTGCTTTGCAGTATCTTTTAAGAGCTTGAGTGTTTTTTCTTTAGATTTTTTATCCTTAGGAGTACGAGGTTTTCTTGGGGATGCAACTGAACGAGACTTTTTCACTGATTTGTTTTGATCAAGAGGATATGTAACACCTCTGCTCAATTGAGTTTTAACTGAGAATTGTTCATGCATATTGTTCACATGCACTTTTTGTTGTCTCTTTTGGAGTAATTCCTTTAGAACAGCTAAACCAGAATGTCCTTCACTGAATGCTGAAGGAGTTGCCAGAGTCTTGCCTTTACATTGTGAATCAGTTTTGGCTTGGGAGATTGCTTCAGACAGATTCTTTTGTTTTATATTTTTTTCAGGGTTAAAATGTGACATATCCAAAATAAATCCTCTCTGTTTTTGTTCCCATCCTAACTTTTTAACTGGACTTCTCAAAGAAGCTACAAAACATTTTTTTGGTAACTGAAAAGTTCCATGGCTTTCCTCGGAAGTTTTAAAAAATGAAATATGATCAGAATGTTTTGTTGCTTCTGATAGATAAACTATTTGCTGCTGATTATCTTTACAATGCAAAAAGTTACTAGGATGAACCTGATCAGTCTTTATTGTGTTCGAAGAATTATAGTTGTCATTTACTTTTCCAACAGAGGATAGTAGTTTGCTTTGTGAATTTGTAACCTCTTCTGTCTTTTTAGGCATGAAGTCCTTAGAACTGTATGCATTCAGAGCTACCTGAGATATAGGGTTAGATTGGTCAAATACATTATTTTGAATTAAGGAAGGTTCTTTTGGCCTAAATACACCACTTTGACTGTTAGATCTTTGGAAATTTAGTTTGGCTTTTTCCCTTCCAGACACCACAGAAGCTATGGCTGGATGAAGGTCCTCTTGTGTCAGGGTAGAACCTTGGTGTCCTACTGGCTTTTCATTTTCCAGCAGTGAATGGAAATAAAGTAGTGGATTTCCTTGTGCATTAGCGGTCAATGGAAGTTGTGTTGATGGTAGATGTCCTGCCGAACAGCTAGTTGGTGTGATCTCTTTCTGGGTATAAAATGGCTGAGAATTTTCCAAGCCATGAACATTCTCAGGTAAATCACGGCGCTTCAGCACAACTTTAACTTCTGTTGCAGAAGGAATACTATTTTTTTCATCTGTAACTGTTATCAATTTTGACACTTTTTCTATTTTTTGTTTCTGCTTTGCTCTAGGCTTTTTCTTCACCTCATTTCCTACTTTATTAGTCAGATTACTCTTGCTCTTTTTATTAGTTCTTATGGTAGTGTTAGCAAATTGTTTTTTACATTTCTTAACCTGAGTTTTTGATTGACTATATTTTCCCATGTAGGGATTAACAGTCTTACTGCTGTACGTGTTGACATTTTTAAACACTAAAGTTTCTTTTTCTAGATTAGTCATAATTTCTTCTGCATTTGGATCAGTGGGAGACCAGCAGCGAGGTGGGGATACATTAACTGGACTGGCACTTCTTTCTGATAGAAAACCTAATTTAGACATAACATCACTATAGCTCAAATCACAGTCTTCAGCTTCTGCACTATATGATGGTAGAGGGGGAGAAAGAAAAGCATGTGTTCTCTTTCTAAAATACAGAGCTCTTTTAATATTTTTACTGCTTATATTTTGCAGTTTCCCAATCTTTTTCTTAGTAGACTTGCATTTTGCTTTCCTTTTGTGACTTTTCTTTGGTGTTAATGGATAAATAGGATATTTGGTAGCAGGTGAATCAGGAACTTTTGGCCAAAAGTCCTTTAAAGGTGCAAGCTTCTTATACAGATTCATTTTTTCTTCTGTAAGTATAACTTTTTCCTCACTAGAATCTATTTTTCCTAGTTTAACAAGCATATTTTTTCTCCCTCTGAACCTATTAATGATAATATATTTTATAATAACAGGTGGTAACTTTTTAGAAAGTTTTCTTCGTTTCCGACTTTTTCTAGACCCATTCATATTTTCATCATTTTCCACAGAATGAGGTAGGCTAATTTTTGAATTGTGCATGCCAAAGCTAGATTCACTGTCTTCAGTCTCATAATTTATCTTACGTTTAGCTCTGAGTGTGTACTTATTTCCACATAGTCCAAATGCTTGCTCAGCTTCTTGAGGGCCATCTTCAAAATGGCAGTCAATGCAATTACTAGTATCCATAGACATTTTGTTTTCAAAAGCACCATGAGGAACTTGAACAATATCGCTTGGTAACAAACTGTCTTTATCAGGAATGTTGTTACTAGCATTACCTTGTACATAGCAGCTCTCTTTTGCGGATGTAATATCATTGACTCTTGAAGACCGTTGATTGCTAAGCACCATTTTCTTCTTATTTAATTTTAACTTAGACTGTTTTTTGCCTTGTTGCAGCTTATATGTCACAGGACCTAATTTCTGTGGCTGACTGAGACAATTAGAAAGGACAACACTAGGAAAAAACATGTAATGCGCTGTTTGTTGATTCACATTTTTTTCACCCTTATGCTCCTGAAATTCTTCATATCTAATTTTAAGATGATTAAGGCCATCTCCATCAGTGCTACTTTCTGGAGAATGAATGATAGTTCGATTACCCTCTGAACAAGACACAGACTCACAGTTTTCTGGTACTGGGAAAAGGCTATTTATACTTGTGCTACTGGCTTTTTTATTTGTTTCAAAGGATGCTTTATTTTTGGAGTGACCCAGATCTGAAAAGTTAGAATTTTTAACCAAAATACTTTCACCAGTTTGGTGGTTCATATGTAGAGTCATGTCCTTGGTAGCCTTTCTAATTCCAGTGTACTTTCTGTTAGACATGTGTCTGTTTACTGAGATGTCTTCATAAGCGGTTTCACACAAAACTGGGAGTATTTCACTTTTATTACTTTCCTTGTGTAAATTTTCAGAATGGAGGGTATTGTTGAAGGATGTTGGGTATTTCACATTGTAAGTGCTTTCTTTCGTAAGAGAATGGACTGATAATTCAGGTCTTATGTCAGCCATGTTTGGCTGAGAAAGCCCTTCTAAGTCATCATTGTTCAAAATATGAGATGAAAGGGCACTTGTGTGTTTACACTGAAAGGTAATCTTAGCAGAAGATGGAGGTTCCAGAGTAGCAGCATCTTTGTGAAAAATGGAAGTCTTCACAGATGTTTTGCTTGTTGCAATTACAGAAGTGTGGGTTCGAGAACCTTCATTGTTCAAAGGGTTGTCTAGAATAGAACAGATATAAAAAAAGCAATTTTTACTATTATTTCCTCCTCAATGTGTTTCCTTAAGATGTCAGCCATTTTAAAGATATGTTCAGTCAGATAATGATAATTACTGGTGATATAAGAACATGTACAATTAAGGGAACTCTACAGCACAAGGAAAACTATCCCCTATGACTTGACCACTAGTCTCCATTTTAAAGATTTTCTCCACTTACAGTACAATCATGTACATATCTATTCAAAAGTAAGTCTCACTGAGTTCAATGGGGCTTATTCCCAGGCATAAGTTATGAGAGTTTCAGGATACCAAATAAACAATCATCTGTAATCTTATTAATAATCTATAATCTTAGTAAACCTGAACCAGAAATAAAATCTTTGTACTTGTCTATATCACTTATGCCACCAACTTGGTTTAACCTTACAGGCCTACCCCAGAAGGAGAGAAGGAAAACAACAATTCTATGGAAAAATGAGATGCCAAGCTATTTTAAGTCTACTTACCACTGTTTTCATCTGCAGTTCCATCTAACTGAGGTATAGATAGGCTTGCCAGAAGCAAATGGTTATCATTCCAATCCATATCATCTTCTGAAGACCCATCATCTTCACTTGAGCTCTGATTCCTACTTCTGCCCACTGACCTAGAAGTACAACTTATTTTAGATATCTCAACAGCTTTGGCAAGCAACCTGAACGTTTAATGGTTATGGTAGATGACATCTTATTTGGGAAGGAAGAGATAAAAAGCATTTGAAAAACTCTTTACTAAAAATGGGACATTCACATTACGCTATAGAGTGAGTAGGTTAAAAATAGGCATGGAATGAAGCACTGGAGGACTGACAATAAGAACTGTATATCTTGATTTTATGTTACTATTTTCCAAAGTGATACGGTGCAAAAAGTGAACCATCATAGAGTAGTTTCTTCTCCTGAGAGTAGGAGCTCTTTCATGCAAATTATGGTAGGGTGAACATTTCAATATTGGTGAAACATATTGGTGAAACATATTGGTGAAACATATGGAAATGAACTAGAGAAAAAAGCATTAGAAAAAGTTCGCCCAGAAAAAAGAGAAAAAGAGCGCCCAGAGAGCTCCGGCTATTGGGCGGTATAGAAATGTAATAAATAAATAAATAAATAAATAAATAGTGTTGGGAAAGACCTTTAAAAAGAAATTATTCTCTTCCTATTCCCAGAACTGACTTCTTTTAAACAGTCATGTGCTGTCATCCTCTCATTTATCTTACAGGAATGGAAAGTTGGACTTACCGTGAAGTGTCTTGGTCAGCCAAGATTGGATTCAACAACAAAGGGTTAAGTCCTCCAGCTTGAGAACACAGGGCCAATTAAATTCCACTTTCACTCCTGGAGGAGGAAACCCCTCCCAGTGGCAGGCTTGCTAATAGCAATAGAATCAATTGAAACTACAAACCATAACTTAGAACAGATAAACAATTTCCAACAACTCTGGGGAAAACCAGTCAAATTAATACTAGTGCGGTGCCCTATCTACCTAGGGGGCACCGCACAAACGCGAAAACGAAGTCCCCCTGCCCTCATGCAATGGGAGTCACCGAAACCCTTGGGTGGGCCTGTTGGATCCACTCTCTGCTGACCAGAAGGACACTTCATGGTAAGTCCAACTTTCCGTTCTTAGTCAGTGGAGGAGTGGACCCAACAGCAAAGTGATGATCAACAGCAGTAACCCCCGTAGAGTGGGCATGGTTGCTCACAAAACCTGTTGCAGGACCCGGTGACCAAAGGACGCCTCAGATGATGCATACTTGTTAGATAAAAGTAGAGGGATGAGCCCAGGTGGAAGCCTGGTGATTAGCCTGATCTCTTCTGGCAGGCCTACGCAGTCAAATTTTAAAATGCCTGGCTGTTATTTTAATAATGTATTAGTTTTATATGTTTTAATCAGTTTTATATATTTTATAGTATTCTTATATTTGATGTTGTTCCCCGCCTCGATCCAGAGGGAGGGGTGGGTAATAAATAAATTTATTATCCTCCATGCTTGTGTGGTTAGTGCAGAAACCGCTGCCCCTCTGACTGAATGGGCTGTGATTCTCTCTAGAACAGGCTTGTTAGAAGAACGGAAGGCCAAAGTTATGCAATCTCTGACCCACTGGCTAATAGTAGTCTTGGATACCTGATGGCCCCAGATCACCCGTCAGGGGGAAAACCACACAGCTCTTCTCAGACAGAAAGGGCACAGAGTTCCCCAACCCTCCTAGAGGGGGTGATTGCTACAAGGAACACCACCTTCCAAGTTAATTCTTTGAGGGGAATGGAATGGAGAGCCTCAAATGGTGATTTGGTGAGAACTAAATTGAGATCCCATGTTGGGAATCTACGTATGGCACATGGGGATAAACTTCCTTTAGAAATTGCTTAACTTGAGGGTGGTGAGCCACAGAACCCAGAACAGTTCCCAAAGCTTCCATTTGATGCTTTAAGGTCACTAAACCTTGCTCAAGGCCAGATTGTAGGAAATCCAGAAGATGGGGGGAGGTCGGCCTGAAGTGGAGAGAGCTTCCTTCTCCTACACCATCTCTGGAACACATTCCATGTCATTTGATAAACTGTATTGGTAGATGACCTTCTGGAGACTAGAATGGTAGAACTTGCACTAGGAGCTTCTACAGCTCAACCTCCAGGTGCAGAGGCGGAGCCACTCCAGGTCGGATGAAACAGGAGACCATGACGCATCAGAAGCTTCCTTGGAGGATCTATGCTGAGCTCCCTGAGGTCTGAAAACCATGGCTGGCATGGCCAATGAGGAGCCACAACAACAACTTGCACTTTCAATTCTCTCACCTCCCTCAATACCCTGGAAAGGAGAGGAAATGGTGGGAAAGCATACAGCAGACCCTGAGGCCAGGGAAAGGCCAGAGCATCGATGCCCTCCACCTTGGCATCCAGGAACCATGACATAAACTGGGGCACCTTGTTGTTGGACAAATCGGCAAAGAGGTTGAGGACTGGAGTCCCCAAATCCTTGTGATGTCCTTGAAGGCTTCCAGATGAAGTGCCCAATCTTCCTGTTGAATGGTGGTGCGACTCAACTAGTCCACCTCCACATTCAGCTTGCCCTTCACATATTTGGCAGTGATGGAGGATAGGCGCATCTCTGCCCAGGAAAGGAGAAGCGAGAATTCCTGCTCCAGGAACTTCCCTGCTTGTTGATATAGGCCTGAGTTGTAATGCTGTCTGTCCTGACAAGGACATCCTTGCCCACAATGCTGTCTGAAAATGTCAACAGGGCAGCCGAACCACTGTCATTTCAAGCTAGTTGACTAGGCAAGACTGCTCCTGCCTTGACCACAGTCCCTGATTGACAGTCTCCTTGCAGTGAGCTCCCCATCCAGAGAGGCTGGCATCTGTGGTGACCTGCAACCAAATTGGTTCTCTCAAAGGGATCGCCCTGGCCAGGTGCCCTGGGTTGGTCCACCATCAAAGAGAGGAAACAACATGATCTGGGAGACTCAGGACCAAGTATGCCTTGTGTGCAGTGCTTGCTTGGTGAGGAAGAAGAAGCCAGTGAAGCAGGCGAGAATGGAACCGAGTTCATGGAACAGAGTCTATTGCAGCAGTCATTGCCCCCTGTAGTTGGGCTAGTGCCATAAGAGAGGACCTCCTTTTGGACAGAATCCAATTTACACTGTTCAATAGTCTTTCCATCCACTCTGTGGACAGTTTTTTTCTGGCTATCCATATAATTACTCCTAGATGTTGTAGTTTCTGAACTGGCGAGAGGGAACTCTTTTCTCTGTTAATGATGAAGTCATGGCGATTCAAACAGTCAATAGTAACTGACACATACTCCACAGCTCTCTGCCTTGACAAAGCTTGAATCAGAAGATCGTCGAGATAAGGGTAAATATGTACCCCCTTCATGCGTAGGTGACTCACCGGGGTTGCCAAGATCTTTGCAAAGACCCTGGGAGCCAAGGAAAGCCTAAAGGGCAGGGGCCGATATTGGTATTGTTCCTTGCCATAGGCGAACCAGAGAAACCTCCTGTGGCTGAGACGAATCGGGATGTGTAAGTATGCCTCTGACAGGTCGATGGAGGCCAGGTAGTCCCCTGAGTGAATCGCCTCTGCTGTAGTCCTGAGAGTCTCCATGCAAAACTTTCAAACGTGAGAAACTGATTCATGTATTTCAAATCCAGAATTCCACACACCTGTGGAATTCTTTTTGAGCAGTGAAGAACACTGAGAATACACCCAAAGATCTCTCTGTAGTTGGATCGGATTTGACAGCATCTATCTCAAGAAGATGTTGGATGGCTATAGAAATCCTTTGGTGCTTCTCTGAGATTCTGGAGACCGGGACAGACAAGAATCTGTCCCTGGGAACAGTGCAGAACTTGAAGGTGTAGCCCAGCTTGACAATCTCAACCACCCAGCTGTCTGAGATGATGAGTATCCAAGAGTGCCAAAACTGCTGTAAGCGACCACCAATGTGAAAGGATATGGTGTCATGGGGAAGGTTTTCTCTGATGTTTTCCTCCACGACCAGACTTGGAATGCTGACAATAAGACCAGTGTCACCTAAAGGGTCTGTTCTGAAGGAAGGAGGTGGAAGCAGGGCCTTGGGAATGAAAGGATTGAGAGCTTTGTTTCTTATTCTTAAGAGTCCTCCTTTTCTGAGGCAAAAGGTAAGACCTTTTCTTATCTTTTGACTCTACTAGATGAGGAGTAAGGGACTTCCCAGAGAGCTTGCTGCCCATACAAGGTGTTGTAGAAAGAGTGGCCTTAGACTGCTGGTCTGCCTCCCAATGTTTCAACCACAACCCTGGCAGGCAACCAACCCAGATGCCATAGCTCTAACAGAATACTGAATACAGTCCATGGAAGAGTCTCCAAGAAACTCAGCTGCCCTTGCAAGCTTGTTGAGACTTCCCCTAAGGTGCCTGGAGGCAGGAGGAGTCTCTGTCAGCAGTATGTGTGCCCAGAGAACAGAGGCCAGAGCAATCATGAAATTAACTGTGGCAGGCCTGATGCTCAGAGCTGAGGCTTCATAAGCACGGCAGAGTGCTGCCTCATTGTTCCTTTCACCTGGATCCGCGAGGGCTTCATTATCCACCTTAATGGGAACCACTTTAGAGGTGAGGGCGGCCACAGGATCATTGACCAAGGCCACCTTCAGGCGGTCCATCACTTCTTGTGGTAGAGAGTACATTTTATTCGCCAATGAATGAGTAGTCCTTTGTTTGGCTTGCTCAATCTATTCAAAATTGAGCAACTGCAACATTTAGGAAAAGGCATCACAGGGTCAGATGGGGCATCAGAGGGAAAGACCTCTGCATTCCCTTCCTGGGCAGGGTCTTCTGTAGAAATCTCTGAAGCAGCAGCAGGTGGCTTAGTCAGTTTAAGAACCCTGATGGCTTTGTTTAGAATAACAGGGAATAGGTTCTGCTGAAAAAGTCTATGTTGTGGCGGGGTCGCAGCAGGTTAGTCACCACCTGACAACTCCCCTTCTTTTCCCTCAGACTCTTGTGAGAAGAGCTCCTCATGTTCAGAGAGGGACCCTACATGAGTGCTGGGGGCCCTTTGAATAGGATTATCACCCACAGGGAAGAAGATGAAGTGCCCCTTCTTGATGATGCCTGAGGTTTGTTTATAGCCCCTGTTAGAAGAGGCATCTCTATGAGAGGAGGAAATGGCTCTGTGTGTGGACCTTCTATGTCTTTTAGAGTGTGTCCTACGACGGTGCTTAGCCTTCCACTTTCCCCCAGTGTGAGACCAGGAGGAACAGGTGGATGAGGCAGAAGAAGAGGAGGAGGTGGTCGTCGTGCTATACAAAGAGGATTCCCTTCTCCTCTTGTGGCTATATTTGTGCTGCCTACCATGTTCATGCTTTGTGGAATTAAAATCCTTTCCAGAAAAGCCAGAATTTCCCCTTGAGGAGGGGTGAGGGGTTGAGCTAAGCCAAGGGCTTGGAAGTGCCAGGGTTTCCCTGATAAGGTTTGGTGCAGCACCTTAAATGGGACACTAGAGGTTTCTGGGCGCAAAGATTACTGCAGACGCTGACTGCAGCCAGGAAATCAGAAGACGTTTACTTCTTGGGAGGAGAGCAATGACAAATCTCGATAAAATAGTTAAGAGCAGAGACATCACACTGACAACAAAGGTCCGCATAGTTAAAGCAATGGTATTCCCCATAGTAACCTATGGCTGCGAGAGCTGGACCATAAGGAAAGCTGAGTGAAGGAAGATAGATGCTTTTGAACTGTGGTGTTGGAGGAAAATGCTGAGAGTGCCTTGGACTGCAAGAAGATCAAACCAGTCCATACTCCAGGAAATAAAGCCAGACTGCTCACTTGAGGGAATGGTATTAAAGGCTAAACTGAAGTACTTTGGCCACATAATGAGAAGACAGGATACCCTGGAGAAGAGGCTGATGCTAGGGAAAGTGGAAGGCAAAAGGAAGGGCAAGATGGACGGATGATATTCTGGAGGTGACAGACTTGACCTTGGGGGAGCTGGGGGTGGCGATGGCCGACAGAAAGCTCTGGTGTGGGCTGGTCCATGAAGTCACGAAAAGTCGGAAGCGACTGAACGAATAAACAACAACAACAAGAGGCCTTTCTGCCCTCCTCCTCCTCAGGCTGAATTATAGCAGCAGTTGCCAAAAGTGAAAGAGCTGCCCGTTGGCAGTTTGTATTTTGGGAGTTCCCTTCCCCCTCACTTGAAGACATTAGAAAAAAAGCTTTGAGGGAACACAGGCAGAGACTTACCTGGTTCTCTGCGGCTGGGAAGAGAAGTGAAAAACACTGAGAGGTGAGGCGCTTTGGGTTCTCACTGGGTAGAGAAATGAAAACACCAAGTGCTGTGACACCTTGGGTTCTCGCCCTTCTGAGGTAAAAAACTCAGCTGTTTGCTGAAGGGGACAGGAATGCTGAGAGGAGCAAGGCTTCAGGTTCCTGCCTAGCAAAGCCAAGGCATCACATGAGTGAAGATGACTGGGAAAACACAAGGGCTAGGCGTGCTGGGTTTTACCAAGGTCCGAGGTCCATCAGTCACTCAGGAGAGGTGCTGGGTCAGAAAGCACCAGGTCCTCCTCGGAAACAAATTTGGCAGATCAAAGGAGAAGAAGCAGACTCCAACCTCTCCCTTCAAACATACCAGTCAATGTTGAGGGGGAGCGCCAGAGCTGAATGCACCACGTACCCTTTCAGAAAGGCACTGCCAGAAAAAATCCTGAGGAAAACATACCAAGCGTCTTCCCCTCAAATAACCTCCAAATTCCCCATATCCTGTCTAGGACACTGACGGGAGAAAGCAGGGAAAAGGAGGAAAAGGACCACTCCTAAGTATTATTTTATCCCTTAAACTTACAGGCTGCCAAAGAGCAGCCCAAACCAACCCTACTCTTCCTGGCAAAGACAGAGCCAAGACTGGAAGGGGTTTCCTCCTCGAGGAAAGGAAGTGAAATTTCATTGGCCCTGTCTTCTTGAGCTGGAAGACTTAACCCTTTGTTGTTGGGTCCACTCCTCCGCTGACTGAGAATATCTAGCTCAGCATTGCCCACACTAACTGGTAGCAACATAGGATGATATTTTAATCAGAAAATACAGATTTTCCTATAGTCCACATAATTTTCATCTCATTTTGAATTCTTCTTTCTCACCATTAGCGTAACCTTATAATTTATTTATTTATTTATTTATTACATTTCTATACCGCCCAATAGCCGGAGCTCTCTGGGTGGTTCACAAAAATTAAGCCTTATATTTCTCTGGGAATGCTTACAGACATACTGCAACTTAAACTGCAGTTTCCCTGCCTTAGTTTGGTTGTGTTGGCTCTCCTGGCAATGGTACTTTCAAAGCCACTTGGAGAAACTAGTATTAATGCAAAGCCACATAATGAGTTCATGGCACATGCAAAACCTAAATCCAGGCTCAAATCCAATGCTTTAATTATAGACACTACATTAGCTTTCTATAAAACAACACTTCTGTGACCTTGCAACCTGTATATAATTTCATCTGTTCACACAACTAAAAACTTGTATGATATTGCAAAATGAGACACTGCATAATTCAGTTATCTGAAATTAGATGCACTAATCATTATTCAGTAAACCAAAAGTTCTAAAAATTTTAATACCTCAATACGGATTAGTGTATTTAATTTCAAATTGCAGAATTTAGCACCAATTTAGTTAATTCACAATGCAAAATATGCTGTATTCATTCCAAGGGAGGCTTACTACCCTGATTTCTGGAAGTTAAAGTATTCTATGATGGAGGAAAGGGCCATATCTCAGCAGTATAGCTCATGCCTCACATGCAAATAGTCCTAGGTTAAGAAAACCAAATTATGTAACTTGGTCATTTGGTTACTTCTAACACTAGATAAAGCAGTTGCCTTCACTGAGCCTATGACATCATGTTTCCCGATTTCCAAACAATAGTTTTGGAATTCTTTTTTTATTACCACTTTCCTCCAAGAACTTCATGGTTCTCCCCCATCTTTTATCCTTACAATAATATTGTAAGGCAGGTTAAGCTGAGAGAAAACAATTGGACCAAAGTCACAAAGTGAGCTCCATGGCTAACTAGAGATTTGAACTGGGCCTTTCCAGTCTTAACCACTATCCACCCTGGCTCTCATGTGCCATAGGTCTGCACACTCCCTCCTACTCTCATGTGTAGTTTTCTTCCCTCACTTCTGTAGTTTGCTGTAACACGGGAATCAGGACTGAACTATATTTAGAGTTGAACTATATTTAGAGCAAAGAAGGCTTAACTAAAACCATGGCTGCAAATATTCTTCAAACCATGGACTACAGATAATCCGATTAGAAAGATGCTTTTCATTAACCAACAAATATAACAAGCTATCAGGCTTCCTATATGTTTCCCAGCTTGATTCAATGTGATTTTAACCTATAAAGCCTTACAAGGCTTGGGACTGCAATACCTGGCAGAATGTTAGAATCTGTGTGAGTTTATTTCTGTCAGCATTCTCAAAGCAGAGCAGGGGGGAGGTGGTCCACCTGTCAGCATTCTCAGAGGGGGAGTTGCTCTATTCCCCACGTCCATCTGCAGAGACAGCCTTGACAAGGTGGGAGGATGGAATCTTTCTGTGAGAACCTGACAGACGCCTTGACAGCAAGGGCTTTTGGCCTTTCCACAAGGCCCCTGTCCAAACAGGGCATCACTGCTCAGCCCTCCAGCAACATCACTTCATCCTGGGTGACCCTCCTGCAACCCTCATCCCACTTCTGTCAGGCTCTCACCGAGAACTTCTATCCTCCCACCTTGTAAAGGCTGTCCCTGCAGATGGACGTGGGGAATAGAGCAACTCCCCCTCTGAGAATGCTGACAGAGATAAAATCACATAGATTCTAACAATCCACAGGCTCAATTGGTCCAAACCCTTCCAGACTACTTCAAATTAAATTTCAGCTATAAACTAAAAGGCCCACTGCAGTGCTAAAATAGGGCCCTGATAACCGCCTGGTTTCAACACTGTCATCTTTTCGGTGCCAGGTTGACTGTTCTCTACCCTCAGGCATTTAATGGCATAAGATGGGGCATTTATACCAGCTGTCTGAATAGGTGTAGCATTTTATTGAAATTGTTTTTAACTGTTTAAATTGTTTTTAAATTTTGTATATTTAATTTTTATGCTGTATTTCATTTTCTGAATTGTGAGCTGCCCACAGAGCTTTGGCTACTGGGCAGTATAGAAATGAAATCAATCGTAAACATGATTGTATTTTATAAACAGAAGAGAAAGCAGGCACAGAGAAAAAAACTGAATAATGTATCTAAAATGAATTACAGATGTTATTCTTTATTAGTATAACGTAACCGCTGTGTAAAATATGACCTTACAGCAATATAGGATAAGGAGTAGAATTCTGGAATAGTTTGTAGAACAAACAAGAAAACTCTCCTCCTTCATTCAAAGTCAGCTTAGCTAGAAATCCTTGGCCACAGCTAGACCTAAGGTTTATCCTGGGATCATCCAGGGTTCACCCCTGCCTGAGCACTGGATCCCCTGTGTGTCACCTAGATGAACAGGTTTGACCCCTGGACGATCCAGGGATAAACCTTAGGTCTAGCTATGGCCTTTGTGTTCTCTTATCTGTCTGCTTCTTGAGCTATCTGGGTTTGCACCACTAATCACATTTCTACAGACATCTCTCTTCATAGTATACTAAACTCTGGATACTTATATGGATTTCCTTTAGGAGTATGGGAACTTCAGCATAAACTAATTAGTATAATTTCTTCTAGACCTAGAATCTCACAATCAGAATATACCTTCTCTTTGCACCAACATCATTAGGGCTGCTGTCCCATCGCTGGGACATTAGCAAACTGAGCTCCATTTCTTCCTTTTCAATTTGTGGTTCATTTTCTTCATCATCACTGTTCTGTGGATTTCTACAGCTTCCAGAAGAGAACTGTTGCAATAATGTACTCTGTCCTCCAATTTTATATGCATCTTCTTCCAATCCAGCCAAGAGATGTATCATGGCTTGATCAGCATTACTGTCCACTGAAGAAAAAACAAAAACAAATTCAGACATATCCTTTTAGTCTATAGCTTGCTTGCTTTTTAAAAAGTCCAATGATAGTGTTTGGGTTCAGACAGCACGATAACCTACACTCAAGGACTGAGTATGGGTTGAGTGCGGGCTGTTGTTGAAACTTTGGTTATGGTGTTGTCTGAACCCAACCATGATAACAAACCCAACAACAAACCATAGGTTCTTTTCATCGACTATTCATGGGTAATAAACAATGGTATGTTACTGTGGCTAGGTTGAGAGAACATGATAACCCACAGTTCAACGACAACCCATACTCAACTCTGGAGTGTGGGTTACCATGTTGTGTGAACCCAATCTATGTCTATCTTGTGAACTCAAGAGGCATTGTTCTTTTTTAAAAAGGCCTGTATACCTTATATTTGCAGACCGAACACTTTTTTAAAAAGGCAAATGTTATATGAACAAATCTTTACAAATCTTTTTTGACACCTCTGCCCTTTGAAAATCGAATTCATTTATGATTACTTCTACTTTTAATGTATATTAGAAATATTTTAATATTAACTAGGTATATTTTACTCTCAAGCTTCCACCAGAAAGCAGGTCCAGAGCAGTAGGATAAAGACTCCTCTTTTCAGAAGATAGTGCCGATACAGCACTATTTATAAACAACTGGACTAGAAACACTTTTTTCAGGAAGTCTCTCGGTATAGACAAAATGCATGAGGTACTAGTGATAAAACTGCCAGAATATGGAAGAATAGCTCTTCAGACTGTAGAGAAAGAAAATATATTTCTGGATTAGACTTACTGAACACTGGGGTGTTATTAAATCTCTGAGGTGAGGGTTGAAAATGCTGACTATTTTCCATGATGTTCAAAATGGCTTCTTCGTTAATAAGTGCATCTTCCTCTTTATACTTACTGCTGATCTCCTCTAAAAATGAGATTAAGAATTCTGCACATGATCTGTCAACATGATTTCCTTTTATAAATAGTTCTAGACTATTAGCAGCTCAAATTACTTGAATAGAATTTTCAGAGGATATGGTTAGAGACACTTTTACTAGGGGAAGTTTGCAACTTCATATTGCTTGCACTGTTCAGAACAGACAGGCATTGAAAATTTCTTTAACATTTACATTCTTCATTTTGATTAAGTGAGCATTATGGCAACTCATTTTCCCTTCCTTTTAAATTGTTTATAATGCATATCACATGATACATATATAAATTTAATAGTACATCCAAATATTGACAAGATAACTATTCATTAGCTTAATAGACACTTACTATTTTCTTTTTTTAGATAATTAGTACATCTGCATTTCCAACATGTAACAACCCATCCTCTATCTTCCTTACAACTTACCTATTTTAATTTTCTTAATATAACCTATATTCCTAACACCACATATAATAGTTATAAATATAGCTATCAAAATTCTTGTATACATTGATGTAAAACACATAGTCACAGAAATTATTATGGTCAGGTTAGCAATAAGCCCTATTTAAATCATCATCATAAACAGTCGTAATTAATAAGAAACAAAAATATATTTATGTAGTCATTAAAAGCCTTAAAAAGTCTTAGATGCACACGATTACATAGGAAATACTAACAAGTTTCATATATGTCCTTAAAATGATTAAAATAATAGATTTCCATATTCTCAAAACATTTTAAATACATGGCATCTATTTATATCCAAGTCATATCTTCTTTGCATAAAACTAACAAATGGTAACCAATTCTTATGGAAAGACTCCATCATTTTCGCTATCTCTGCAATATTCCAAAGCCATGTCTTACTATTTCACTACTTCTCCATTTAGTAGCAATTAGCATTTTGGCTGCTTTCAACACATTCCAAAGCACTTGTTTTAACATCTTTAATATACCATAATAACATTCTGCTAGGAAAAGCAAAAGAGGAGAGAGACGCATATGTAGACATATTCCTTGGCACTCTTCCCCCATCCTGAATATATACACAGGAAAGAGCAAAAGGGGAGCCTGCTGGGAATAAATCTGTGGTGTGTTGTCCCCCACCCCATCTGTACTCCTGTGGACTGACAAGCATGCAAAAGGAAGAGATCACGCCCACGCTCTCCTCTAGTTTAGTTTATTCACAGTGGTACTCTGCCTAAAACTTAAACTGTATTAATACTAACCTCTGTTCAGTTCTTTATCTCTGTGCACTTCTACCATATTTGCTGGTGAACATGGAACTTTGGGAGATTGTACCTCAGAATGTAGTGTCAACTCAGGAGAGAATTCCTGTGATCCATAGTCCAGTGATCCAGATAATGTCCTAATTAATAAAAAATGACATTTAAAATGACAGTATAGCTCACAAATAAAGACAAGATTAATAGCTAAATGAATGCTTACACAGAGAGATTGCTTTGCTTGAGGATTTCTTTAAGTCTCTTCTGAAAGAATTTTTCACTTTCTGTTGGGGCCACAAATCCACGATCTTTAGTTATGAGAAAAAGGATATATAGGATGTTTAATATAACAAAGTAGGATTGCTGAAAGACTTCATAAATAAAGATGGAAACTTCATAGATATTTTATTAACAATTACCCCGTCCTTGAAGGGTTTTTTCCAACTAAAAAGTAGTTCAGAGCAAGCAATACACTGTCTATGAATTTCAAGCAAACCTGAGCCAAAGGATTGTTGTCTTTTAACAACATCGTTATATACCTAGAATATATTCTGTGTACTTACAAAATTATTTCAAGGATAAAATTTATGGCAGGATCCAAAAGTATTCTTTCGCTAGCACAATGCCTCTTCCACTCACAGATGGGCTGTTTCCAACTTAGTGGAAGAGAATTGTGAGTCCCTCTATTTGCACAAGCTCTTGTATAAGACTTTGCATTAACTCATTCTCAATAACATTTTATGATCCACCAAAACAGGATTATAAACTACAGACTTTATTTTTTTATTCATCATCACTGAGACTGTAATGCAATAACTGAAACATTGTGGCACTGCAACCGTAACATTTTCCACTATCTCTTCAGGAGGAATTCACAGAACAGAACTAATACATTTTCTTCTTCCTCTCACTGTTCTTTGAATCTAAACCAATATGATAAAATTTATTGAAGACGCAAACCTTTAAGGTAAAATTAAGTATAGAACAGGGAAGACACATGACAGCAAAAGGTATAATACAGGGAATGCAGGGAAGAGGTACACATCTCAGATTGACACAATACAATAAAAATTAAGCATGTTCATATCCGGTTGATATCAATTAAGCATTCAACACATGCTTTACTTTTTCCCCACTGAAAAGAATGGGGCTTGATTTTGGTAAGATTACTTCTGTTATTAATTTCTTAGTTTCATGAAGAAATCTGTATTTCATGCTGAGACATCAAAAAAGCAGGGCCAGGATTAAAAAGAAAAGAAATGGTCCACAATATAAAAAGGAGAAAATATAAAAGGCAAAATAAGTATAGGAGTATTGGGATCAATTTATCATATATATTTCAACATATATGGAAGTTATGGAGATTCTAGACCTGCTTGGATAAGACTGTTTAGACATATTTAGATTAAATTATCTCATTAACCAAGTACTCTCATTTCATAGGAAGTAAATTAGATATTACAAACTTGAGCAGTAGCTTACACATAAGAATGTGAATTTCAAGATCATGTCTTGATTAAGTGCATTAGAATATTATGGGAACATTTCTGAACTTTCTGTTTAGAGAGATAAACTTGGAAATCTGACAAGCAATAAATATTTGATCAATACTGATCTATGACATGTACCTGTCCAAAATAATAATAATAATAGCAGGTTTCCATCTACCTTGTGAGTTAGGAGGATTAATCTGAGAAGACTCCTTGTTCACCCTACGTCGTTGTTTCTCATCTTCCCAAATTGCTTGTAAACCTGGATTTCGACCAATCTGTGCTGGAAACATAAAAGTAAAAGATACAACAGATTCAATTGGAGTATCAAGCTTACTAAAACCTAACACAAGCGCTTACACCGATACAGTTCAGATGTTCACAAGAATTAACTTGTTTCCTTTAAGTAAGTCCAAGATAAGAGTTACCTATTCTTTAAAGACAGAACAAAATGTTTACCTCTAAGCACACAAACCAAACCTCATACAAAGATAATGCTATGAAATAGTTAAAAACTGTTATCTGCATCTTTCCATTATCTTACAAGTAAACAAGAACTTTCAAATGACTTTAAAGCTTGTCTATTTAACACCTTTACAATAGTAGGTTTTTCTAACATTTGCCTTCCCTCCCTTGTTTTTATTATTTAACTGACTCCTCCTATTATAATATATTATTGCTAACTAAAACTCATAGGTTTTAAACACTGATGCTAAGCACTGTAAAAACAACTTATCAATGTCTTGCATTATTTACGCACAGAAAAATTGTTTACCTTCAATATCCAACCTATTTAAAATATCAGCAGCCACTGCATCCACTTCCAATTCACAAGTACTCTGTGGTTCAATAGCCTCCAGTATTAAAGAGCTGCAATTACATTAAAAATTAAAGCAGGATTAAAATATATTTCTTATTAAAATTATATTATGTTAAATTCAAAAACAAGAAAGAATGTTAATTAGAAATTTTAGATGGGAATATATTTAAAATAAATAGCCCAATCATGTCAGGTTTATAGCTGTTCAGGCCATAGTTAGATGGCAGGCAAAGGTGACTTAGTTATGTACCCTGAGAGCTGAAACAGTACAAGTCATCATTTATTCTCTGCCCTAATGACACTAAGCAAGAGAGGCTCTCAATCACACACACTGGCAACACAGAAAGGCAGACACCAGCGGTCACAGCATATGAAGAAGCTAGGTTTGGATCATGCCACATGGTATAAACAGATCTGAGTCAGGTTACTGGACTCAGTAACTGGACAAGCCTGGAGAAGGGTTTTGTGACTTTATTAGAAGGGAGAAGCTGATTTTTCTATTTACAATGACAGATACATATGCAAAGAGGAACTCGTTATAAGGATCAGAGAAAGACATGCTTTTAGTTAAGCACAGAAGATATTAGGAGAAAGAATTCAGGTAACCATATAAGCATTTGGGTGAAACGTGTCCAATTTATATTACATGTTACAACATTCCAAAGTTATAAGCACAAGTCTTCTATCATCTAAGCAACACTCTTCAATAAATCCTGCTTGGTTGGTAACATATGCTCACTAGCAATCTTTTAACAGCACTTAATATGTTGGCACTATCCTATTAGGACATCTTTATCAATCCCTATTGCAACAACACACTAGAGCTAATATGACTTCAAAAGTAAAGTGACTTCAACCTCAGCCCCACTGATTAATTTTTCTTGCCTCCACTGATTAATCAAACTAAAAGCTGTATTGGTTAAACTACTAATCAAAGATTGTAGCCATATTTAATAGTGATGCTGAAGTAATACACACAATGAGCTGGAACTATGCTAAGGTAATCAATGGACTTAAGCCATGACTAACTTGAACTGATGATTTCAATGGGAATTAAGCTCAACTTAGTCTGGATCCAAACTCATTTAATTTTATATGCATCAATTTTCTATTTTGAACTCTGCTTTCTTTTTTTAAAAAACTAGGTAGATATGCTAACCTTGGTATTTGATTATCTTCCCATCGAAGAAGGGTTCTGGTAGCAGAATGTCCTGACAAATTCTCTTTATAACATCCAATTTCTTCAAATGCATCACCTAAAAATAGAGCACAGTATATAAACTGTCCAGAATTGAGAATTATCTGTCAACGCATATTACCTATTTAAATACTGCGGATTTGAAATAGAAATTATTTGCATCTTGAACAGTTAATATGTTCCACGTGCAGTCTGAGTATGCAGAACCTTATAATGAAAATAAATATAAAATCAATTTTAAAAGACATGCTTTGTTTATCCCATCTGCTATTTAACTAAAACTTATCTTTTCATATTCAGGGGACATTATGTGGCATAACAAGAGGAGAAACTAGTAATACTCAACACTTTTAGACAAGTTTCATGGGCTCCCAACATCTCCTGAAAATGCCCTTGTTCACCCAGGCATTCTCTGGCTTGTAATTAATCATGCTACCCCATCTTACTGCTTCTTATATTGCTCTGTACTATTATTGGAATTGTTTTAATAATGTATTTTAAATGTGATTTTACTTCCATCCTAGGAAGTGTTTAGGATTGCAGCCACGCTGACTGATCAGGTTTACTCAAAAGAAAGCTCCATCCAGCTGAATGGGACTAACTACCTAAAAAATGTGGATGGGATTGCAGCCATAACCTTTGCATGACCCAAAGAACTCTGAGCCCAGGAGGAGGTTTGACACATGGTACTGTGCTCACACAGGCCCTTCTCAGTGCCTCAGAAATGATCGGAGCTCAGTAACAGCAGCTGTAGAACATGGAGGCAGAGAGCAATGGAAACAAGTCCTCATGCTCTCATCGATGAATACTCCTTTCAGTTACTTGAAACAAAAATGATGAGGATTGTTAATTGATTCTTTGAAATGTGTTGGATTCCAATCACCTATTATTACAATGAGAAATGCCATTTCCATGCAGAAAAATGGATGAGTGTTCTGCGTGGTTACCCATGGCTGCACTATGGCTGTCCTGCTGCTCCTGGTCTGCTCACATCATGTTGGCATCCAAGTATCATATCAAAATAAGCAGTGTGAAGAGTTTTTACTTTGGTGGAGTGTCAGAAGAGAAAATGCAGGTTGCTTACCTGTAACTGTAGTTCTTCGAGTGGTCATCTATGCATTCACACACATGGGCTTTGCGCCTGCGCAGAGACCGAACCGGAACCTACTATAGCTGAGTGGAACGTTTTTGGCGGGAACCCCTCCCCCACGCTACCGCGCATGTCCATGGGGTTCCCGCCCTTACCTCAGTTTACAGGAGTCCGACATTGCGCCCCCATAAACATGAGTGTAAAATAAAATAAAGTACATTCCACATATAACTGTGTCCTTTGTAAATTTCACACCACCAAGTGGGGATGGTGGGTGGGTTGTGTGAATGCATAGATGACCACTCGAAGAACTACAGTTACAGGTAAGCAACCTGCATTTCTTCATCGTGGTCTCTATGCATCACACATATGGGCGAGTAGCAAGCTGACATACCTTGGAGGTGGGTTGGTGCATCATCTCAGGATCTCTGACAGCACTGTCCTCCCAAATGAGCAGTCTTGACTTGCACGGGTGTCCAAATTGTAGTGTTTAACAAACGCGGACGGAGTGGACCACGTTGCAGCTCTACAGACTTCTGTCAGGGGAACACCTCTGCTGAAGGCAACAGATGTTGCGACGGCTCTAGTAGAATGAGCTGTCACAGGCTTTAAAAGGTCTAGCTTAGAGATAGAGTAGGCAAGTTCAATTGTCTCTACAATCCAGTGTGACAGTCGTTGGCATGAAACAGGGAGTCCTTTAGAAGGCTCTCCATAACAAATAAACAATTGATTTGTTTTCCTAAAATCCTGTGTCCTAGCCTTGTAAAAGGCAAGAGCTCTCCTTACATCCAGTGTATGTAACGAAGACTCGACAGATGTTGTAGGATTCGGGAAGAAAGCCGGTAGAGTGATATGCTGGGACAGATGAAAAGTTGACACTACCTTAGGCAGGAAGGTAGGGTCTGTGCGTAACACAACCTTATCCTTGTGAAAAATAGTGTAGGGAGCATCTATTCTGAGAGCTCTAAGCTCACTTGCATGCCTTGCCGACGTAATGGCCACTAAAAAGACAGTCTTGAATGTCAGGAGTCTAAGGTCTATTGAGGCCATAGGCTCGAAAGGTCTCCTTGTCAGTGATTGTAGTACAACTGACAGGCTCCATGGTGGAACGATACACTTTACTGTCGGTATCGAATTCTTAAGTCCCTTTAGGAATTTTCTGGCTGTTGGATGTGTAAAAGGTGAAAAACCATCCATGCCACGATGATAGGCCGTAATAGCAGGTAAGTGGACTCTGATTGATGTGAGTTTGAGTCCCTGCTGATAAAGTGTTAATAAGTATTGAAGAATCAGTGATATAGGGCAAGATTCCGATGGTTGATTTTTCTCTAAGGCAAACTTTTGGAATCTTTGCCACTTCGCCATGTAAGACTTCCTTGTTGAAGGCTTTAGTGAAGCCAACAATATATGGTCCACAGTTAAGTTTTCGATACGAGGGGAGGAGTGGATGATATTCTCCACGCCGTCATCTTGAGGGTCGACAGATTTGCGTGTCGAACCCTGCCCTGGTGTCGAGACAGTATCGACGGGAGTCTGATGTAATTCCCGTTCGACAGTCGAAGGGCGTGAGAGAACCACGTCTGTCGAGGCCACCACGGTGTGATGAGGATGCAATCCGACCTGTCCATCTGGATCTTGGCTAGTACCTTCGTTAACAGTGGAAACGGTGGGAAGATGTAGAGGAGATCCTCTTTCCAAGTTCTGGTGAAAGCGTCTCCCAGAGAGTGCTTTCCTCTTCCTGCTCTGCTGCAGAACTTGGGACAGGCTGCGTTCTCTTCGGTAGCGAAGACATCGACAGCAGGGCGGCCCCAGTACCGAAAGAGATCGTCCCTGACTTCGGCATCGAGCTCCCATTCGTGATCGACGTGGAAGGACCTGCTGAGGGAGTCTGCAATGGTGTTCTCCTTCCCCGCTACATGGATCGCCATCAGGTAAGTGTTTCTCTTTATGCACCAGTTCCAAATTCTGAGTGCCGATCGGTTCAGGGGGTGTGATCTTGTTCCACCCTGTCTGTTGATGTATGCCACTATGGTGGTGTTGTCCGTCGCGATCAGGACATTCCGGCCTTCGATAATTTGTGCGAAGGTCTTTAATGCATTCTCCACCGCTAGAAGTTCTAGGTGGTTGATATGATGCTCCCTCTGAGAAGGAGGCCAGCGGCCTTGAGCCGTGAGAGAGTCGCAGTGTGCTCCCCATCCGGTCAACGATGCATCCGTTGTGATCGTTACCGAAGGAGTTTCTTGTCGGAACGGAACCCCTTCTAGGAGAGTCGCCATCGAAAACCACCATTTCAGGGATGCTCTTACTTGCCTCGGGATCGACAGGTAAGTTCGTCGGGCATCGCGTCGGAGATCGAATGTTCTTAGAAACCAAGCCTGCAAGATCCTCATTCTGAGTCTTGCAAACCTGATGACTGCGGTAGTCACTGCCATTAGACCTAATCGCCTCTGGATCGTCCATGCCGAAACCTTTTGACGGCTTTCGGTAGCGATGGCTAAATCCTGAAGAGTGTGTGCTCTGGTCGAGAGCAGATATGCCCTCCCGTCTCGAGACGATAGGGTTACCCCTATAAAGCCCAGCTTCTGATGTGGAGTCAAGATGGATTTCTCCTCGTTGACCCATAGGCCTAACAAGTCCAACAGGCTGAGAGTGGTTAGTATGTCGATCTGGAGCGTGTAACTGTTGTTCGCTACCAGAAGCTAATCGTCTAAGTACGGGTATACATAAATTCCTTTTTGCCATCACTTTCGTGAAGACCCTCGGTGCCGTGGCAAGCCCGAAGGGAAGAACGGTGAACTGGAACTGGGACGTACTGATTGAAAACCGCAGGTAAGTTTGATGAGACTTCCTGATGGAGATATGGAAGTACGCGTCCTTCAGATCCACCACAGCGAACCAAACCCCTTTGTGTAGGAGTTGCAGAATAGAAGTAACCATTGTCATACGGAACTTCTTCGGGGTGATGTATTTGTTTAACTGCCTTAAGTCCATGATCGGTCTAAGACCTCCATCCTTCTTCGGGACCGTGAAGTAGCGCGAAAAAAACCCCTGGTTGACTTCCTCTGCGGGTACGGGAGAGATGGCTCCCTTCACTAACAGGGTTTGCACCTCGAGAAGCAGAGGAGGGGATGGCGCTGTTACTTTCACCCCCGAAGGAGGGAGGACGTCGAGCTCGATGGCATACCCCGAGTTGATGATAGTGAGCACCCAAGAGTCCGATGTTATTGACTCCCATTGATGGTAATATGGTGCTAGGCGGTTCACAAAAGGTAGTGGATCTGGGATGGAAGAGTCAAACCCGCTGCTTCTTAGTGAAGTCGGGCTGGCGCTTGTCTTGTTGAAAACGACTTTGGTATGGCCGTTTTCGTTGGAGTTGTTGCTGCTGCCTCGGTTGTTGAAATTGAGGGCGATGTTGTTGTTGTTGCTGCTGAACAGGTGGTCTTGACCAGCGCTTTGGTTTATACTGTGGAGGTGGGGGAGCGAAACCCATCTTCTTTGCCGTAGTACGGGCTTTATAAATGGTGTCCAACGTTTCGTCGGTCTTGGAGTTAAACAAGCCCTCGCCATCGAAGGGCATGTTTTCAATCCTGGCCTTCGTTTCATAGGTTAAGTTCGCTGATCTTAACCAGGTGTGCCTCCTCAACGATACTGCCCCCATCATGTTTTTGGAATGGCAGTTGACCTGATGTCTGGCGGTCGATAGCTGCTGTTTTGCTATCGCCAAAGCCTCTGCCTGAAACACTCTTGCCAACTCTCTTTTGTCCTCTGGGAGATAGTCACATAGTGACCCTACTTTCTCCCAGAGGAAGAGTTGGTAGCGAGCCATGGTCGCCTGGTATGTAGAGGCCCTGATACCGAGGGACGCAGAAGAATAGATCCTCCTTCCTGTAATGTCCAATTTCCTGCCCTCCTTGTCTACCGGAGCAGAATGGGGCTTCTGCGACTGACCCTGGGCGAACTCAACCACAATCGAATTAGGTTTTGGGTGTTGAGTAAGGAAAGCAGCATCCCCCTCCTGGATGCAGTAGAGAGTTTCCAATCTCCTCGATGTGGCCTGTGTGGACGCAGGGGTTTTCCAGGAAAGCTGTGCCGTCTGTTTCAGGGCCGGAGGGAGAGGAATAGCTACTGCAGCGTTACTCTTAGTTTGAAAAACGTCATAAATAGGGTCTTCGACCGGCTCATCGGGTTGTTGTATATCCAACCCCAGCGCTTGAGATATTCTCCGCATATGTTCTGAGAATCTTCCCATGTCGTCAGAGGGTGAAGCAGGGTCTTGTGAATGCAGAGCATCCTCTGGCGACGGTACCGAAGGGGTAACTGAAACCCTAGAATCAGTATCAGAAGGGTAACCATCCTCGGGGGACGACACAGTAATGATCTGGAGCTGCTGTTATTCGAGCTCCGATTGCTCCTGATGGGTTGGTACCGTAGTGGTCGCTGTCGGTATGGAAGTGCTATGGCGTCGATGAGTTGGAGCTGGCGAAGGGTGGCGCGACGGAGGGACCAGCAGGATCTGAAGGACCCTTGAAGTCGGAGGAGGCTGGGCATAGTAAGCTTCCGGTGCGTATTGGTAATCCCTATCCTGTGGGAAATATCTGTGCGGACGATAATAATCCCAGTCATAGTATTAAAGTCTGGGCTGGGACTCGGAGTATTGGGAGGTTCTATCCCACATCTGACTTGGTCTTTCTACGACCACCGGTCTGGGGGACGGCTGCGTAATAGGCTCCTCCATTTCTAAAGCTTGCGGTGGATCTCGCAATGATGCTACTGAGGCCGAATCTCTAATTTCGCCCTCTGATAGACTCTGTGGACGTCTCGGTATCAAAGGTTGGTCAGACGTCGGTCTCGACTGAGGTCTCGGTATTGAGACAGTTGCTGGGACCGTCGGTACCGAAGGAGCTGTCTGAATAGGCCTAGAGGGCTGAGGGGACTTTTTGGAGTGTTTTTCTCCGTCCTTCTTCTTCTTCTTCTCGATGTCCGAAGAAGATTTAGGAGTCCGGGCCTTCTTCGTGATTTTTCTGGCCGCGGAACTCACTAATGACCGCCCAGGCATTAGGGGTATCAGTGCCCTATTGTTCGCGCTGGTATTATCGCACTCCTTTGTGCTGCGGTCTGGAACGGACTTTTTCGGTGCCGTTTTATCCATTTCGGCCTGAGTTGGCTTTGAAATTGTGGCGTCTGTAGCTCTGAGAGCCTTCTCCCACAGAATAGCGCGCAAACGATCTGTTCTGTTTTTTCTCGTTTGCTTAGTAAAGGCCATACAATGATGGCAAGATTCCACCTTGTGGCTTTCGCCTAAGCAGATAACACACAAAGAGTGTCCGTCGGTAGGGGGAAGTTTTGCCCCACACCTAACACATTTTCGAAAAGGCGCCTTCACTGCCATGCGGCTAGGCCGCCGCGACTGAATGTCGCTGAGGAAACTAACAACTACAAATTATTATTTTTTTCGGAGAAAATATAAGAAGATAAGAGGAGAATATAGTCGAAATAGGAGAGATTTGAAGGATTTTAAGAGAAGGTAGAAGAAAAAAACGCTAGAGGTTGGTTCTACAGGTCTAGGCAAAATGGCAGACGACGAAGAACTGAGGTAAGGGCGGGAACCCCATGGACATGCGCGGCAGCGTGGGGGAGGGGTTCCCGCCAAAAACGTTCCACTCAGCTATAGTAGGTTCCGGTTCGGTCTCTGCGCAGGCGCAAAGCCCATATGTGTGATGCATAGAGACCACGATGAAGAACAGGTAAGCACTAAGACCCATTGTAAGAATTCAGAAGGTGCCTTGGAAATTGCAGCTCAGTGGCTTTGTCCCTCTTTCTCATCTTGGAAAGACATTTCCAAGTGAGAACACAACACATTGAAATAGCTGGAGAATTGACAAACAGTCATTGATCTCAGCCATTCTTGGGAGAATCTACTAAATTTACAACAATACTGGTGATTATTCAGTTTGGCTTCAGGACTAGTCTTAGAATGAAAATTGCATTGATCACCCTGTGAGATGACTTCTGCCAAGAGAGGGAAAAGAGGACTGCAGCCCTATTGATTCTCTTGGATGCTTGAATGGCTTTCAGTACCATCAACCATGGCATCCTTCTGGATAGGTTGCCTGGGCTAGGAGTTGGAGGCAATGTGAAGCAGTGGTTCCAATCCTACTTGGATGGCCGATTCCAGAAGGTGGTGCTGGAGGATTATTGCTTTGTGCTTGGCTATTATGCTGTGGGGTTCCACAGGGCTCTATTTTATCTCCCATGCTATTCAACATCTACATGAAACTGCAGAGAGAGCTTATCCAGATGTGCGGCCTATGATGCCATCAATATGTGGATGACATCCAGCTCAACTTCTCCTGTTCATCAAATCCATCTGAAGCAGTCATTATTCTGAACCAGTGCCTGGCCACATAAATGGACTGTATGAGGGCTAATAAACTGAGACTCAATCCAGATGAGATAGAACTGTTAGTGGGTGGTTCATCTGCCCAGCTAAGTGATGTTCAACCTGTTCTGGAGGTGGTTGCACTCTGCCAAAAGGATCAGGTTTGTAGTTTGGGGGTGCTTCTGGAGGAATTAACTTTTTCAGTTAACAGGGTAAAATACTTTAAATAAATAAACAAATTCCATCCCTGCACATAATATAGCATAAATTAGAAATGTAGTATAGAACGCACATCAACTGTTATGAGCGCAGAATGAATGATCCTCCATGTGTTATATCAAATAAAGTTTATTCTAGAGATTTTCCTAAAGCTGCACAACAATTTTTATCAAATGGACTTGCATACCATTTTTCTTTGACTTTCTAAACTTGACAGCAGCCAGGTTTATTAAATTCATTCCATACAAGTTGTAATCTATGAAGAGCTGGAGGAGGTAGGGAATATGAGCTTCATGAGGTTGATAAATTTTATTCATTATGGCTCCACCCTGTAGAAGCTCGCACACTCTATAATTGAAAAAGATGTAAGAGATGGAAAAACATTGCCATGTTACTTAATATTACAACATTTAAATGTAGGACAATTATTGAAATATAAATTGGAAGTACAAAATAGGCATTTCCTAGCATATAGACACTCAGAATTATAGCTAAACAGCCAAAATTATAAGTCCTAAAACCATGGTCCAAAGAACCCATGTGTGAAAGGTATTTGCATGAGCAGCTGTTCAAGTGTTGTTTGCATCTGCTTAAGCAAAAGGGAATAGTTCATACAATTGGAACAGTAATACGACTCATTTTGCATGCAGATCTCCCTTTATGTAAACACATATAAGAAGCAGCATTGAAGTACAGTCTCAGATTCAAAATAGCAACAGAAAATGATGCAAGCATCTGAACAGATTTCCAATGAAACTATAAAAGGTACAAACTAAAAATCAACTCAGATTCTCAAGTTCTATACAGAGTTGGCCAAAGCCCTCAATTACAATGCAATCATGACTTTATTTCCTATGAATAAGAGCAGCTTCCAAAGAGCTTGTTCGTAACTTACAAAATATTGCAGTTTAAACTTTTATCACACACACAGGAAAGAGCCTGCCAGTTTTGCAAACGCATACATATTCTAGCTATAGTACTAAATAATATGTCTTATAAGCTCTTTGTTTACATTTATTTCAACCATTTTATCCCACCTATCCACTTTTTCTCAAGATGGCATAAACATATTTTTAAAACATATAAATATAATCAGATACAATATATATACATAGGAACAAAAATACAAAAGCAGGATAAGTAATCCAGAGACTTGTGCCAGCATCTTCTTTCTTATCTTTAAGGTAGCCCCTGGTAGAGCACATTACAGTAATGTACATTTATGAAATATTAATGGATAAAGTGTTCTTTTCTAGTTCACTAACAAAAACAGAGGCATCAGACTTTTGCTGCATCATTACCTTTTCACCATAGCAGGATTGTAAAGATAGATCTTCATGAATTGCCTTTCCTTTTCATGGTAACCATAAAAAGGCCTAGAAAACAAAAATCCAGCACAATATTATATCACTGTTTGTCCTTGGACCCAGTGGGTCAATGAATTTACCAATCTACTCTCATTGAAGTAAATAGGAGCAAATGGTAATCCTGCACATTAGACTTTATACCAAGTTCTAGATCTGGACCTCACCCTGTGCACCGTAATTTCAGATATTTGCTAGTCCAACATGAGGAGCATATAATAAAGTATCAATTACCAGTGAGAAGAGTAGGTAGTAAAGAGACAAAAATGAATTACAAAAGACAACGGCTATGTTTAGTAAGATAAACTCCAGATGTTTCAAAAACAAATCTTCCACATATAGTATAAAGGGCAGTGAGGGGCTCTTCCTTCTCTCAATCTCAGCAGCCAATCTAACAAATCTTCACCAAAAATATAGTATAAAATGTTAAAGAACATGTCAAAAACTTAGTGTGAAAGTTCGCATGTCAAGTCACTTAAATGTTCTCCAAATCAGCACACTTTCCAGCTTCCTAGGTCACTGAGGAGCTGAAGGGCCTAGAACACCTTGGTGGCACTATGGCCAAAGTTGCAGAGCATGGAACTGGCTACAAATATTTTTGGTTTAGTTACCAGAATAAAATTGTGGATCCCCTGGTTATAAATTAATGCATCCACATGATATGGTGATACTTAACTCCCTACAGCATCCAGATGCAATTAAAAAAAATCAAAACAAAGAAGACAGATACAGTACTCAGATATTACAGAATCACCGTGGGTATATACAGTATGCAAGCATGGTCATACTAATTTGTATAACATCTGGAGCAATCAGTAGCCTGAAGCTCCTGCAAATATTTATCTTGTGTTATGCTCACAAAAGGATCCTTCGTTGAAGTTCAACCAATTTTATTACACTCAAAATTCAAGAATATACAACCAACTTCTGCTCAAAATACACAAAATGTTTCCTTATGTCAAAAGGAAAAGTTAATGCACCCTTCATACTAGCTGAAGTATATGTGCTCATATACATGTTAGGAAACTTCCAAGAAATACACCACAAGCACCACTTAGCTACTAGGAGGAAATACTTTATTCTTTTATTTATCATCATCACCACTACCAGATATCCCAACTGCCACAAGCACTCAGGTAGAAGGCAAAAAGCTGAGCTATCATACCAGCAGATCTTTAACATAGCCAGTTAACACCAAGCAGTCACATGACATACCTTCTCATAACGTCCAGGCTAGAAGGAATTGCCATCAGGACATCAGATTTTCATATCTGATGCTTTAATGAAGCCTGAAGGGCAAGTAGATTGGAGGCAAGGAATACGGTACAAGTTGAAATGATTTGTGGAGAGGGTGGAGAAGTTGTTCTGTATGTGAAAACACTTCAAAAAGCCTTGTCAAAAGCTTTTCAAAATATTTTAAAGATTTTTTATTATCTGACAGTGATTTAAACCCTGAATACCTGATAGTTTTCTTTCAATTTTGTCAAGAGCAAAAATAAATAAATAATACCATATAAAAAACCATAATGAAATCATACTTACATTCCATAGACTAGTGACACTTTGAACACATGCTGAACAGAAGAGGATGGATTTCCTAAAGCAACATTGAGTGCTCGGTCAATGCTGAATGCTAAATGACGCAAATAATGTTCTGGCAGCTGTCCATAGCCATCATATGGCACATATAGGTAAGGAAAAATTCCATGTAGATGGAGACAGGTCTTCTGACCTAGAGAACAAAAGAACAATCTTTCAGAATCATAAAATTGAAAGAGTCCAGAAAGCCATCAACTCTTCCTTATCAAAAGGAAGAACATTTCATGATTACCAGCATTTAAAACACATCACAGCATGTCACTAGTTAATGGTATTCAAAGACGTTTGTAGATAATAGGCAGTATCCAATCCTGCCCATTTGCATGTGGAGCCCACAGCGTCTTCCATTCAATGTATGGCCAGTCCTGCCAATTCTGTTGTACAACAGTGAATTAGCAGGTCTGGGTGGAAGGTTCTGCTTGTTTCAGGTTGCCCCTGGAAGTACTAATTCACCATTGTGCAAGTGGTGTTGTGCAAGAGAATCAGCAGGACTGGCCACAAACAGCTGGTCACTGTTGAATATTACCCATAGATTTATATGTGTACATGAGATGCAAACAGTTTAAATACCCAGACAGGTCACACATCAAACCTCTTTCAGGAATTTATCACCCCAGAAGCCCACGAACATTGATTTGTGTGTTATGTTTCTAAGAATGAAAATTTTCAATCCTTCTCTTTCACCTTAACCTATCTGCATAGTAGAGCAGCATATTCAATTCAGTGGCAAAAAAAACTTATCAAGAGCTGCAAATATATGAAATTTTAATGTCAAAAGAAAAAGCTGGAACTAAGAAACTTCTATCATTACTTATCAGCACAGAGATTATCTATATTGCAACATTTATTTATTATATTTATATCCTGTCTTTTTCCCTCCAAGGAATCCAAGGTGGCGTACATAATCCTCCTTCTCTCCATGTTATCCTCACAACAACCCTGTGAGGTAGGTTGGGCTGAGAGTATGTGACTGGCCCAAAGTCATCCAGTGGGTTTCCATGGCAGAGTGGGGACTAGAACCCAGATCTCCCGACTCCCAGTCCAACACCTTAGTCGCTACACCACACTGGTGTATTCAAACATAAATAAAATTAGATGAGACTGAATTTCAGCATTCATTAAATTTAAGAACACATTTAAAATTAAACAAAAATCAGTTTAAAAGAATACTTGTTCAGGTTTGCCTGCAAAAACATTTACTTTAATTTTAACTCAATTCAAATTACAGTGAAATACCCACCATATTCTCATATTTCTATACTTCACACACTCTTTAGCCAAGCATCCTCTCAATTTTGTTTAAGTCTACATTCCTTTTATTGCCATATGCTCCAACACAGACAAGACAACACTTGCTGGGCTTTAGGGACAGGAATCGCTCAATTCTACACTGATGCTTCATTATATTGTAGTGGACATAATCTTATACCCTAACTCTGCACAGAACTGAGCAAGACTTGAGGGAAATAACTCATGTTACTGTTGCTCCCGAGAAACTAGTATTCAGAGACATACTGCCTTTGATCCTAGAGGTAGTATGTAGCCATCGCAACTAGGGATTTACAGATTGTGTAAAATCCGCACTGTCTATGTTTCACAGTTTGTCAGGTGCCTTTTGTTCCATTGTCTGCCCATAGACAGAATCAGATTTTTTTTGTTTCCATATCTACAAATTTGCACTTGTGCAAATGTGCAAATTCCCCCCAAATACCCATTTTCTCACTTTAGCCTATGGAAGAAATGCACATTTTGGGCAGGTTGGGGCGGGGGGCGTAGACAACAAAAATTGTGCAAAATTCTCCAAGGTTAAAAAACTGTTCCATAATTCCATGGAATCCGCCCAATGGGGGAGAAGCTGGTCTGCTGTGGAATCCACGGGTCAGGTTCATATATATCTGAACATATTTTCCATGAATTGTTTTACTTTTATAGCTGTCTATGTTGGTGGCCATCACTACATTTTCTTGATGAGAATTCTATAGTTTAACTATATGCTACGTGTACCACCACCTTTTGTCTGTCCTGAATCTCCCACCATTTGGCTTCATTGGGTTGTAGTCCCCAGACTAGACAGAGCTAAATGTAGAGTTTAGAGTCTCCAGCTGGACTCATACCTCTATCCTCACAGGGCCATCTATCATCAGCTGCCCTGTGGGTAGGATTCCAGGAAAGAGAGGGTGAAAGGCAGGCAAAGAAGATACTCAGAAGACACTGACTTTCAATTTCTCCACCAACAGATCTACCAGGTGGGGAAGAATTCCAGGAGAGGATGGGAGGTAGATGAAGAAAACATAGGACACCTGCTCCTGTTTTAGTGAGACTCTCCCTGCCCCCAGGGCCATCTTTCACCAATTGTTCTGTGGAAAGGATCCTGAAGGTTTATCTTGTACTTTTAATATTGCTTGTGGTTTTATTATTTTTGTTACCTGTAAGCCACTTTAGTAGGATTTGTAACCTGAAAGGCAGCATATAACTGTAGTAAATAAATAGTATTGAGAAGTAAACAAACAAAAAGAAACCATCTCCACCCACTTTCTTCACATCACACACACTTTTATACAGCTTTATCATATCTCCTTGTTCCTCACTTTTTTCTAAAGTAAATATAGCCCCAAACAATGTGATCTTTCTGTTTAGGATATTTGCTTTAGTCCCCTGATCATTTTGATTCATTGGTGGCTCTTCTGCACTAATAAGCTGTAAAGGATTCTCTTGAAAATAATGCATTAAAAAACAGGCAGGAAGAATGGGAAGTCTTATCAGTGCAGGTTGGATAATCTAGATGTTGGGGAAAGGAAGGTCTTTTATCCAAAGAACAGCTCACTAGTAAAACCCGAAGCAAGAGCAAATGCTGAAAAAGGTGAAAGATCAGTAAAAACCATGACATGGGGCAGAATCAATATAGTTGAACTCTAGTCCATTGGAAATCACCTGACTTCCATGTAAAGTAACTGGAAAATTAATTTATGGACATTTCAGGAAAATGTTTTAAGAACAACAACTACACATTCTTTCACAGGAAAATCAGTATTAAATAAACTCTGCATAAGAACATAAGAAAAGCCATGCTGGACCAGACCAAGGAGCCATCTTGTCAAGCATTCTGTTCACACAGTGGCCAAACAGCTGCATATGGGAGACACACAAGCAATACATGAGTGCAACAGCACCATCATGCTGATGTTCCCCAGCAACTTGTGTACATAGGCATACTGCTTCTCATGCTGGTGGTAGCATATAGCTGTCAGGACTATAAGCCATGGATACACACAGGGAGTGTAAACAAAATGTCATACATGTCTAACAGTGCTTGTATTAATGCTTACAGTGAGGATAAATTTAATTTCATATACAGGAAAGCCTTGTAGGTAGAAATATGGGAAGAAAGGAGATGATTTATATACTCAGTTTTTGTATTTCACTCTATGTCACTACCAGATTCTTGAAAAATTCAAAATTGCTTTCAGACTAAATTAAGCAAACTAATTATAAACCTGTATATTTTATACAACCTATTATGCTCTCTGACTTCAAACAGTTTCCAGCTGAAGTCAGTCACCTGTTTGGTTATTTAGCATTTCTTTTAATATTAAGGAAATAAAGGGTGGAATCCTATCCATGTTTAGACAGAGAAAAGTTCTATAACTGGCAACATTTCCAGTCAGCCATGCTGCCTAAAGATGCATAAGATTGCACCCTAGATCTATTAAGATTTATGCATTAAGATATGTTGGGTACAAAATAATGACCCAAATACATAAGATTTTAAAACGTTTTCTTGTTGCGGTTGCTTAATATCAAGGGATCAATTTTTTTCTGAGCAAACAGCAATTATAGAAGTACTCCCAGTGGGGGGAAAATACTAGGTAAATGCTAACAGGTTTGATTTTTCCCTAGACTACAACCCAGAGAAGCTTTATACGTGCACAGTTGAGAACCATGAGCATAGCTGGGAATCACTTAACTTTTTGCTACCATAATCAAGGAGGCATATCAAAATCTAAGCTTTGGAGAAAAGATTTCAGAAAAAAGTCTTAACAACAGAATCATCGAGCCAGTTCACACAACATTGCTACCCAGGGCTTACATCCACCTGCTCCCACTGAGCTAAATAACCAGGAATGCTCTGTCTCTAGGTTGTTATCTATGACATCTTAACCTTTGCAGGTTGTTGGAGAAGAGACAACCCAGAGTTAGAACCCAACAGCCCACAATTCTGGGTTTGGATGTCAAGGACAACAACTCAGGGACAGAGCATTCCTAGGTTGATCAGCAAGAGCCATCATGCTCCCTCACTCCCACCTCCTGCACATCAACCCAGCTTTGAAGCAACCCTGTTTTGTGTGTGTGTTTTTAAAGTGTGAACTGGATCATTAATTTCATGAACTTACTTTGGGAAAGTTACTCTTTCTGCCTGACCTGCTTCAAACAAGCTGGGGCATGTGCATCTGTGTGTGTGTGAGAGAGATAAAGAAAGAACTCTTAACATACTTTGCCTGAACTTAAAGGAGTAAGGGCAACATATAAATGTGACAAAAATAATACTGTCGAACTTCTTTGGAATGCAGCTGTACTTTGGTAAAAACAAAAACACAGAATATCACCCATTTTTTATTTCCTCCATTTTTTACTTAATGATACTTATAACATCAACAAAATAACAAATTCTTGGGGCATCTTACAATACAGGCAAACTAATACACAAAAGCTAGAGCTATAAAATCTAAATGTGGGATAAAAACCAGCAGCAGAGGATGAAACACAACAAAATCACAACATCAGAAATTTCACATATGTTAAACTCTTAAAATGTCACAAAATCTATAGATCACTAAAATAATTTAAGATTAAAAACTAAAAGGTCTTGGAAAATAAGATCTTTACCTGGCTTTGAAAAGACCAGAGAATAGGTGTGAAGCAAGCGGAGGACTTCCTTAACTGAGTGCCCTGACTGAAAATGCCCTTGACTTAGTAGCCACATACAGCGGTTTCCAAACAAATCACTGATAATAAAATGGAAGCCATAAATACAGAAAATATAGAATATAGTATCAGTTTACCTAGAATTTTATTGCTTTCTCCTTCTTGTTTATTTCTATACAGTTTGGAGAAGATGGAACGGGAAACATACATAATCCTTCCATTATTAGTTAGGAAAAGAAATAATGCCTTGCTCTTATCAACAAAGAAGAAAAATAGTAAGGCTGCAAAAGCAACAATCTGTCTTGCTTCTACATTATGCAGCAGCAGATGTATGTTTACCAGCACTGGAGTTGGGTGGGGAGGGAGACCAGCTGAGGTTAATCTGAGCACCCATACCATATGTACAGTGGGACGCATACGTTTGCAGCAATTACTCATTACATTTTTAGTTGCAAGCATAAAATATTTTACATATATATGATAAAAAATATGACAGACCAAAGTATTTGTTACCTGCATTGTTTGATTGTTTCTGATAATTCCGGGGGGAAATATCCAACTCTTTCCAAATCAAATGGACTTTCTGAACTTGAGTATCTTTAAATGCTCAATGCAAGCACACAGACTACTCAAATCCAATATTTACAAACCTCTATAGAAGCAAATCCTATTTATGGCATATATGCCTTGTTCTTTTTATCTGGCTACACCTTCATATCTAAATTCTTTGTTCCAAATGTCAATAGGTTCTTGACAGAAATCTTCCTCTCTATAAAAGGAGTCTAAAAATTAATGATAAATTATACAATATCTACACTAATCCAATTTTTAATACTATAACTTTACAAACCAAGATATTTATCCAATTGTAAACTACTGAATTAAAGTATAATGTTGTATTTTAATGTTGTCTTCATGTGCCTTTTGAAGAGCAGGTGCCTTTTATATAGCTGGTAAAAGGCTTTGTTCTAACAAAGCCTCAGACAGCATAAAGGATTTCCACTATGCATCTTTTTTATGTTCTTATATCCAAGGCTCAAGGAGCTCAGAACTGCTTGCATATAGTATGCATTCTACATTAATGCACAAATTGCCTTAATTGTTATTATGTATGCCCTCAAATCCATCTGTCCTGATGTACAGGATTCTTTCTCCATCAAAACAGCAGATCATGGACTCTAGGAGACAGTGATCAGGTGTATTTCTCTTTCTAGCCATGATTCTGGGAGCATCATGGAGACCAGGTCACAGTTTGGTTTTCTATTCTGTTACAGCCCTCTTTTTCTTCTCTCCCTCCAACTGCTATATCGGTTTCCTATTCTTCAAAAAAAAAGTAATTCCTTTTACTTATAAATGGCTTGCCCTTAAGTAGAGGGCATTGTTGCTTCACCCTGTAGCTCAGAAGTCCACCAACATGACTTCCCAACCCTCTCTCCATCGCCCCCCTTCACACAAGTGACAGATTCAGAGCTGTCCCCCACAGCCTTCTGCACATCATCTCCCATGCCTATCCCCATCTCACTGTTTGAACTCTTCCTGCAACTGAGCAGGAATAGTCTTTGGGGCTGGTTGCACATCCCAAGCAGCATTCGGTAGCAAATCATGAGTTAATTTTGGGGGATGTGCACCACATGCAAGTCACTTGTTTTCTGTAAACAAACTCCAAATGGGCTGATCAGAGCTTTACTGTGTTAACGATCCTTAAATTGATGCTAACAGTAAGGTGGTAACCATATAAAGAACTAAGCAGATTTCTGAATGAATGATGATAGGTGTATGGTCTGGAAGAAGAAAAGTCAGAAAGACCAGGAGTTAAAAACATACAAACCATAAATAGAAGCAGTTAGCACATAGAATGGATTTGCAAGACATGACAAATCACCGTAGAAAGACACTTGTCATGTTGTCCAAACCGAGAGCGTTTTCTATGAGTTGGCTTGTTTTTTGAGAAGAAGCCATGACAAGTACCTATGGCTTATTGTAGGGTTGTTTGTGCCCACAAATGGGTAGCTGTGTCATCCAAACTTGGAAAACCAATTTTATCATGGGTTGCTGGGATCGGCTACAGAGCTGCTCAACAAGAGTGGCAAAGAAGTCCATGCCGCTTGCTCTTTGTGATCCTGCCAGTTACTGCCCTCCACCGATGCTGAAACAGCACTTTGGAAGGACTGTCACTTGTTCCTTTCTTTTTAAATTTTTGATGACTCAAAAATGTGCAATTGAAGTTGTATTATTGTTATTATTATTAGTTGGTCTTTCGTAAGTGTACACTTATGGTTCCCCAATATGTGTAGTGTTGCCTGATCAAGTCCCTTGTACCTTTCAACTATCAAAGGGAACAGGGAAGTGAAATCTGTATGAACAACTAACCTACTGTGGCTTATTCACAGTGGCTTTGTGTGACGTGCGAATCTGCCCATTGGCTGGGTTCACACAACATGACAATCCACACTCAAGGTTGAGTATGGGTTGTTGAACTGTGGTTTGTTGTGGTGTGTGAACCTGTTGCACTAACAAACCATGGTTCTTAACCACAAACAACCCACGAAGAACATCAATGGTTTATTGTTGAGTTTTGAATTGCAGGTTCTTTGAATTGCGGGTTCTTCATAGTTAAACTATGATTTGTTAGCACGGCTGGGTTCACACAATAACCCACAGTTCAACAACCCACAGTTGAGTGTGGATTGTTGTGCTGTTTGTGCCCAGTAACTGAATTATAGTTAGAAGGAACCCTGGAAGTCTTCTAATATAAACCTCTGCTTAATTCAAGCCCTACAATGCAGGATGTAACTACAGCATCCCTAATATATGTCTGCTTAGGCTCTCCTTAAATGCTTCCTAGATCTGGGAGACTTTCCATACTATTGAATCCCATCTTTGCGAGGGCTCGTCCCCAAGGAATTACCGATACAGGCTTCCACCACAGGCTAATCTTCACCTGAACACTCTAAGCTGTCCAGCAGCTTTCAGAGATTCTGTGCCATATTACAAAGACCCCTCCTTTCAGCCTGCTCTGCAAAGATTTTTTTTTTAAAGGATGGCATTTTTTACTTACTTGTCCAATGCCCAGAACTTAATAAACCTTTTTGGGGTAATCTAAGAACACAATGCTTAAGCAACCATGGAATCCTGCATATTGGGAAGGTTTTAGTGAGGCATTTCAAAAGGGAACAATACAGTCAAATGTCCAGATATAAAAAGAAGTTTATTTGGGGTAAGGGGAAAACAGGAAAAACAATGATAAATAGAATTCCAAATGAAATTAATGAAGTCAAACTTAGCTAGTTACATGCCACCTATTTGAGCAGAATCTTAGGTTTTAGAGTTCATTCAGAGCCTCTTCTCTGCAGAAAGAGCATCTTGGTCTCTTTATTAGATGTATGTGAGTCTTACTAGCAACATTATCTTGACTACGGAAAGGGACATCTTACTTATGATACCATTTAGTGAATTCTCTCCTTGGAGAGGCTAACCTGGCACCTTTGTTATTCTTTTTTTCAGATTAAGAAAATATACTTTAATTCTCCCATACTTTTAATTTTCAATCTGCAATGAGATGTTGCTGTCAGTTTTACCTATTTAATTTTGTAATGCTTATTGCATGGTTTTAATTATTCTGTTTTATGGATGTCAGCTGCCCTGAGAATAGTTACTGAAAGACAGATGCAAATTAAATAAATCTCAGTAACGTTTATAACAATCCTGTAAGGTAGACTGCCATTATCCTATTTTGTCTGGGGGAGAAGAGGAAAAGTTGAAATATATGAGGGAGGGATAAGAAGCAGAAGCAAAATAATTAGTTGAGCACCATGTTCCATCAGTTAGGACATAGTACTACCAGATTTTTGACCCAACCCATCTCATGCCAAAGAAAAGTTGTGTCACAAGTTAGATGTGCACAGGGTACTTGAAGCGTGTTATGCAGGACATCAGGAGTTCTGACAGTCTTTTCGTCTATTGCAAGAGCACAGCATAGTCAGGTGTCTAGGAGCACCATCGGAGTACATTCCCCTGGCATACTGATCTGTGAATAAGTAGTTCACCAGAGATCCCAGCCCATTCTGTGCAGGGGCAGCTGCGTTGGGCATGATGAATGCCCCCCCCCCAGAGGATGTTTGTAGTGAAACTACCTGGGCTACTTTCATCTTGCACTATAAGATTGGTAAGTAAGCCTGGGCTGAGGCTTCCTTCAGTCACTGGGTGTTACAACAAGTCATCTGAGTCCTCTTTCTTGCTATAAGGCTACATCCCTTCCCTGTTGGAAAGGTCTCCAACACTCCTCCACTGACAGAGAATGCAAAGTTAGACTTACTATTAAGGGTTCTTTTGGACAGCAAAGATTGGATCCAACAGTCTCACCCTTCATTTTGCACAGGAGACTCCTAGGAGTTCAGTATTCCTGTTTGCAGAGTTGCCACTAGGTAGATGGGGCCTCTTCAGCCTTTATCCCAGGGGTGGGCAACCTGTCACCATTGGCTGTTGTGGCTAGGGCTGAAGGTGAGTTGTAAGTCAAAACATCTGGAGCGTCACAAGGTCCCCATCCCTGCTCTATCCCATCCAGTGTTTATTTCCTTCATGCCTGAAGGACTGTTAATACAGTTTACTATCAATTGAAGTTTCTGTTTCCAAGCTACTATTTCAGCTCTACTACTGAAATACCTGACGGACCAAAATTCCTGATGGAGCACCTCTCTTACCTATTTACTAAGCTCATAATCTAAGACCCTCCTCTAGGTGCCTCAGAAGGTGGCAACAAGGGAGAGGGCCTTCTGAGTGGTGGCTCCCCCAATTATGGAACATATTCCCCAGCAGGCTCCACCTGGCACCAACATTGTTATCTTTCCAGCGCCAAGCTCTACTCTCTACATCCTCTACTCTCAAGCATTTGGCAGCATATGATAAGGTTTTAATCAGATCCTAGATTTTCTTATTGTTGTTTAAAATATATGTGTGGGCATGTGTGTGTTGTCTGTTTATATGTAAACAGTTTTTATACTATGTAGAATGTTGTACTTAAGTGTTGTTTTTTGTAAACCACCCAGAGAAATCTTTGTAAACTGCCCAGAGAGCTTTGGCTATTAGGTGTCTAGAAAGGCAATAAATGAAATGGAAGAAATCAAGTGCTGTAGCTGAAAGGGGATTTCCTCTTCCGAGGGCAGGAGGGGAACATCCTGTGGGCCCAACCTTTTCAACCAAGACAGGTTACCCTCTGACACCTGAAACATGCAAAGTTTCAGAGGGACAGATGACATGGTTCATGCGGAAGGAGAGGGTTTTTTTTAAAAAAAATGGGGGGTGGTAGGGTTGAGTGGCATATATCATATTGTTATGCACAGGCAAGAAACCTGCAAAGTTTCAGAAGGATAGGTACTAGAGCTATGATGTATGAAACCAGCTAAACCCTTTCTTTGGTGAAGCATGATGGCATTGGAAGATTTGTTAATAAAGGAATAATGATGTAACATAAAATGTACTGAATGAGACTGGAATCAAAATGGAATCGAAAAATATATATCAAAGTTTAACAAGGGGAAAGAAGAACTACACTAAGGCATAGTGATGGGGAACTGCCTGGTAAGAAAGCCAAGCAAAGAACAAAGACAAAAATAGGGGAATAATAGATCATACACACACACACACCCCTCTGCAGGAAAATAGGAAGGAACTGAATTCAAAACAATTAATACTTAATTCATTTTTCCTAACTAGGAGAAGAGAAAAAGTATTCACTACCTAATTCTATAGCCACACCCAATCACAAAACAGAACAACTAAGATATCAAAGAAGGGTATCTCAAAAAAAATATTTTGCAGGAAAATGTCTGAGAAAAGGACTGAGTTACATCAGAAAGGAAAGGATAATTTTGAATGAAATTAATCGATAATTGAAGCTAAGCTGCCCCACCTAGTAAGAAAGAATCTATCACTTCATTTCTTTTTGCTCTATCATTTATTTATTACATTTCTATACCGCCCAATAGCTGAAGTTCACAAAAATTAAAACCATAAAATACAGCATAAAACTATATATATATATATATATATGTATAAAAAAAAGTACAACCAGAATAAAACAGAGCAGCAATGCAGTGATTTTAAAATACAATAGCAAATTTAGAACAGAGCTGAAAAACTAAAACGTCTGGGAAAATAAAAAGGGGCTGGAAAGAGCACAACACAGGTGCCAAGCAAATCTCTTTAAGAAGCTCATTCTACAACTGGGGTGCCACAGCAGAAAAGGTCCTCTTCCTGGCAGCCCCCTGGCTCACTTCCTTTGGCAGGGGCTCCAAGAGAAGGGCCACTGAAGATGATCTCCGGGTCCAAGCAGGTACATACTGGAGGAGACTATCCTTCAGATAACAGCTCCAAGCTGTTTAGGGTTATGAATGTTAATAAAAGTAATTTGGGTCTCGAAATGGATTGGCAGCCAATGCAACTGGAAAAGTACTGACATAATATGATCACGCTGGACAGTCCCTGACAATTTCACTACCCTGCTTTGGACCTGCTGAATTTTCTTGACTGTCTTTCAAAGGCAGCCCCATGGACAAGAAGTTATCAGAGCATGGATAACTGTAGCTAAGCTATCCCTGTCCAGATAAGGGCATAGTTGGTATATCAGCCTAAGCTGATAAAAGGTGCTCCATGCCACCAAATCAACCCATGCCTCAAATGACGATTTTGGGTACAAGAGCACCCCCAAACTACAAACCTGATCCTTTAGGGGGAGTACAACCACCTCCAGAACAGGTTGAACATCACTTAGCCATGCAGATGAACCAATCACCAACAGTACTTCCATCTTGTCTGCACTGAGTCTCAGTTTATTGATACTTATCCAGTCCATTACCATGGCCAGGCACTGATTCAGAACAGACACTGCCTCACCTGGATTTGATGAAAAGGAGAAATAGAGCTAGGTGTCATCCGCATATTTATGAGACCTCAGCCCATACATCCAGATAAACTCCCCCAGCAGTTTCACATAGATGTTAAACAGCATGTGAGATAAAAATAGAGCCCTATGGAACCCCATAGCATAGTTGGCAAAGCACTGAGCAATAATCCCCCTGCATCATCTTCTAGAATCGGCCATCCAAGTAGGATTGGAAGTACTGTAACACAGTGCCTCCAACTCCCAACCCAGACAACCTATCCAGAAGAATACCATGGCTGCGAGAGGTCCAAGAGAATCAACAGTGTCACACTTCCCCTGTCCCTCTGTTGGCAAAGATCACGCCACAGGGCAGCCAAGCCAGTTTCCATTCCAAAGGTAGGCCTAAAGTTACTACACTCTAAGTTTCTACACTGTACTGAGAGAAAGGGAAGAGAATAAGAATTTTTATGAAATATTCAATAAAACTCAATTCCTCCCACAAAGGACAGTGACTGGATCCCATGATAATACATGCCAAGTATTAATCAGCATTTAGAGAAAAGAAACTAAAATACATTATTTGCAGGAGACATAGACCTGGTTCACACCTAACAGGTCATGGTTAACACAACCCATGGGTTGTCATACACAAGTGGGAGAAAGCGAGCACAATGTCTCCCATACATCCACCACTTCCACTTTTAATCAAGAACCTACTATCATTCCATTCATAGGTTGATGAATGTGATGTGAAAACCTGGAGCGCTGGGTTGTTAAGCAACCCAGCATTTAACCCATGATTTGTTGGTGGATTAAGCACGGGGTGTAGCTCCAAAACAATGCAGTGCTCCAGGTTTGCATGTCACGCTCAACACCCTATGGACAAGCCAATTGTAGGTTGTTGTTTTAAAAGCAACATGCTATCTCCAGCTCATCCCCAACAGCCCTTCACTGGGTTTGCATGACAACCCATCATGGGTAACTAGCAACAATGGCTGTCGTGTCATCTGAAACTAGACCACTTCCCACAAAGTGGCTTTACTTTGGGGCAACAAACTACCCTGACAATTCATTGCTTGTTCTAAGGGCTGTTCAACCCACAATAGGTTGGCACCTTGTCTGAACCTGAAAGAGCCATTTCATCGTGGGTTGTCTGAACCTGACAGAGCCATTTCATTGTGGGTATCAGCAAGCAAACACTCAGCAAAAGTAGCCAAAACCCCCAACACTCTATGCAATCTCACCCATGCCCCCTTCAGTAACAGCTCCTCCAAGTGGCACTTTGGAGCTACCGTCACTGGTTCATCCTCCTCTTTCAAAAAATAATAATCAGCCCCAGACATTTATACAACTGTCTTTTTACTTATTTTTACTTATTGTTATTTTGTCAATCTTTTGCAGCTATTCAATATGTGTAGTTTGCCTAGTCAATTTCCTTGTATGTTTCAGCTGTCAAAGGGAACAGGAAGTGGAGTATGTAACATGCAAGGCAGCTGAGGAGATGAGACTGCATATAGACTAATTTGCACACAATTGCCAAGGTATAAAAATGTAATAAATAAATAAATAAATTGCTGAGCCATCAATGGAAACACTCTGGTCAAGGGGGAAAAGCAGAAAATTTCTGGGGCCAACCCGCCCCCGACTCCAATTACACATTTTTGAGGGTCTGATTTTTATTTTTTATATAAATAAGGGCAGTGAATGAAAAAGGGTAGTGACCAGAGCAGGAAACAAGACAGGTTCTGCTGCGAAGGACACTGGGATACTGCCTGGAGGAATGAAAGGGAGAACTCAGGAGAGCCTGATCATCTGTCGGGGATACCATGGGTTGTTCTGTGAAAAATCCACACTATGTAGTTGATTCACAGGGTGGATTCTTTAACATATAGAATGTTATGTGTGAACTGGCTTATAGGCCTTTTTCACTAACCCATGGTTTATTTAACCCACGATTAATTTAACCCATGGTTAATCCATGGTTTGTAATCCTATCCAGGGTTTGCCTGGCAAAAAAATTGAACAAAAATGCTTTGTTTTCTCAATCCCTGGGTTGGTGGTTTCCCTCCTTTTATACCAAATGCCTTTACATCACTATAGAACTAGCATGTAGGATGTCTGGTTTTTTTTTTTTTTTACCACTCTTGCCTTCCAGCTCTGTAGCCTGGTGAACAACCCAGGGTTCTAGGTTAAAAAACCCAGAGTTCACAACTCAACAACAAACCATGGGTTATTCTTCTGGATTGTTCATGATTAATAAACAATGGCTTGTTAGCACAGCCATATTCATGCATTACAACAATCCAGAATTCAATAAACCATACTATGGCTTAGTGTTATTTTCAAACCAGATCATAAAGTCTGTGCATTTCTGAAATGCAACTGGCTAATGAAGCCTTGTTCTGGAGCAGCTTCATTTCTGTTGTCTCTGGACTGAAGCCCAGTTTGGGAAGCAACAAAACTCTACCAAAGCATCCTGATTCCGCTCGGCTTCATTGTTCATAATGTCTGAACCCAGAATCAAAGATTGTTGGGGATGGAGTAAATCAGACTTCAAACCCAAGAGTAAACCATGCCATGTGAATCAGGCCAATGACTCTTACAGCCCATTCTAAGGCATGTTTGCTTGGAAGTAAGTCCCACTGAATTCACTGTGGTTTATTCACAAGCAAACATGAATAGGGTGCAGTCTTAAGGGTACTCAGAAATGTTACCCAAATCTTGTCCCATTCTCTGGAATTGCCTCAAGGAAATGTGTGAGGCTCATTCTTTCAGTTTTTAGGTTATAAATATAAGCACACTTTCCTGCTAGTAAATCTGATTGAATACAGTGGGATGTATTCCTGCATTGAGCAGGGGTTGGACTCGATGGCCTTGTAGGCCCCTTCCAACTCTGCTATTCTATGATTCTATGTACTTTTAAGTAAGTATGCATAGAATTACACTGTTAAAAGGACAGTAAAGAATATTTTTATTTATTCCACAAGGTATTGGGGATTTTATCTAGATGCTTTTGATGCTGCAATTATGTTGACTTTTCTTTTTTTATGTTTCATTGTTATCTTAGATTTTTATTTATTGCAAACCACCTTAGGAGTTGTGTAGAACAGAAAGACACTACATACATTTAAAATTAAACAGTAACTCAGTAGGATTTTATCTTGGCTTACTTATTTGTAGTTGCTACTAACCTCTCCTTTCCCTCACATCCTATGGCATGTGTGGAGAACTCTGGGGAAGGGAGGGGTGTTTTTTCTGCCTTAACACTGGGGTTTTCCAGAGTGAAGCACTGTTTTTCCCTTCTGTAAAAGCCCAATGGGGAAAGGAAAGAAAACATCATATTCATTCCCCAAGTTGTCCATGAATTGCAGAGAAGATGGAAGAATGAGGGTGTTTACTTTGCCTTTGTGTTGGACTTTCACAGAATACACACTGCTTTTCCTTCTCATTATGTGCACGGAGTGTGTAGGACATAAGCAGTCACCAAATGGGACACTTGCTGTTGTTGCTAGATAGATTTGTGGAAAAATGCAAAAATACTCAAAGGGAAACAGCAGTATTGATTGGAATACTTTGAAAAAGCATATCCTATTGCCTTATAAGGAACTACACTTATGCACAAAAAGCCATCTTGCTTCCACAGATAAAGTTTATGAATTATTAAAACAATTACAGAGAAATGCATAATACTCAAATATTCTCCTTTCATAAAATAGTTGAAAAACTACTTAGATTTAACATATTTATACTATTGCCAAGTACACGTAGAATACCAAATACACACAAACTGTAAGAGAAAAGTTTTCACTGTTTTATATCAGTGTATCTTTGTGATGTCAAACTACTTTTTCTTTATTCATTTACAATACTCGTCCTTAGTCTGAACTGTTGTGTGCCTTGCTTGTAGAATTCCTGCCTTTCATTATGCCGTCAATAATATTAATACATACGTTACATGGCCCACCTGCAACACGCAAGCTATGCAGTTGGCCAGGTCACTTTATGGCTACCATGGGCTGCATGACATTAGCAAAGACTGATTTGCTAAACAGTAGTGGGTAGTAACATGAAATGTTTTTTTATTAAGAAAAACAGACTAAAAACAGGAGTTGGCTAGATTAGGGATGCAGTGACTTGACTGAGTAACTTCTACTCTGTAAAAGAAGGCACAAGGAATAGAATGCAATAATATACTACTCTTTTTAAAAATTATTTTAAAGAACACCATGTCAGAAAATCTCTGAAGGTCAACAAGTGCCTAGATTGGCCCATTCTTATAGTACTAAGGAATGTTTGGACTTTGTACAATGGCAAGTGAAATACAGGTTTTGCCAGTGTTTGACGGTATACCTATCATAGAAATCCAACAAAACCTTTTAAATCAAGTACAAGCTCACAACCTTCCTACACCAGGTGTAGAAATTCCACACCTGAAGATGTTATGTTTTAAAACGAAAAACCCCCAGGATGAGTTATGGCTCAGCACTGCCACTAGTACAAAAGCAGTGTTTATACAGCTGCATTTCATTATGGCTTATAATATACGGGGGCGGGAGTGGTGGATATTCGCCCGCTTCCAACTGCGCTTTGCACGAGGATTATGCACTACACGGAGACACACCGCCAGCAAGTACAGACCGCCCTATATCCTCCACCCACCTTTACTGTGCGACGGTAAGGGTCAGTCCCGAAAGCAGAAGGCGCTCTCCCGGCGTCGCTCGCATGCGGCTACAAACACAATACACCGAAACACACGGGGTGGCTGTCTACCTCCTCCTTCCCTGCTATCACCAGGCGGGGCCCCGGGCATAGACGAGTTCACTCAACCGCAGCGGCCGAAGGGGTGGCGGCAAGCAGGTGAGGCACACGCTGCAGCGCGCCAACACCGCAGGGAGGAAGATAAACCGGGGGTGAAGGAGGAAGGGCAGCGCCTGTCTGTCTGTCAGTCAGTCACAAAAAGGAAAGGCAGCCCTGACTATGTATGGGCTGAGGGGACGAGACAGCTGCAGGAATCCCAGCGCCCAACGCAGCCCCCCCGCAATAATCTCACCCCCACCCCACCCCACCCCCGCCACCGTGCCCTGCCTGGGCGGGTCTCTCTTACCTGACGGGGTGGCTCCGAAGACTCTCACCACGGGCACCTTCTTGACCGGGGCCTCTCTGAAGTGGGACTGGCAGGGGTCCAGGCCGGGCAGAGGGCTGCTCATGTAGTAATCGGCGGTCACGACCCTCATTGAGAACATGTTCGCCACTGCGAGGAGAGGTGCCCGCTGAGGGCGACCGTTGGGCGCAACCCCGACGCTGGGGCTTCCCCCCCCCCGCGCCTCCTCAGGCTGCCGCTGCTGCCGCCCCGCCGCAGCCCCCTCCTCCTTTCCTCACCCGCCTGTCGCGCGCTCGCTTCCGCGCATGGACGAGCGGACGGTCCGCGCGGGGTGGTGGGGGGCGGGGAGAGGCAGGCAGGAAGGCTCCGCCGTGCGCGCGCGCGCTCACCGACAGTAGGCCAAGCTCTAGAACCAAGCAAATTGCGTGCGCTTCTTGGTCAAAACCCGCCCTTTGCCTTGAGCGCGGGAGCACCGTAGCAGTAGTTTCTGGACTGCAGCTGTTGTTGCCATGATGATGACGTCACGGACCCAGCCACCTTCGTTGCGTGACGGAAGGGGAGTGGTGTCGGCTGAGGAGTGCAGGGCGGGTGGGTTTTCTCCTCCTACTCTCAGCTTCAGCGCGAGAATGCCCTCTCCCTCGAGGGGTGCTTTTTTTTAAAAGAAGCCTCTTGCTTAGTGAGTGGTGCTATCGATAGCTCGGCGTTCGGCCTCCCGGAGTTGAGGAAGGGCGGAGAACGCCGAGTCGCGGATGGGCGTAGAGGCTTGGATTAGGATGCTATGATTAGGCTCCATGTTTAGCCGCCATTTCGGAAGTAGAGACGTGTAGCTGTAAGGAAAGGTGAGTTCTTGGGAGACGGGAGTGGGGGGGGGGGGTTTTCAAGCGAAGCCTCATGTCCCTAACACCAGACACAGAGAAGAGGAAGGCGGGAATGAGTCGAGGCCCCTTCTGAGGTAATGGTTGTTGGGCGCGCGCATTCTCTCCCTCCCTTCTATCTCTCCGGGTGAACGAGAAGAAAGATGAATGGGGAGCTGGGAGCAGCCTATAAAAGGGCGGTGGGTGTGAAGTATGTTATTGGTGGGAGGGGAGGGGCTGTTGCCGCGAGCACGCAGGCGCCGCAGTAGAAGAGACAGTCGCGCTCTTCCCTTTCTAGTCCCCTCTCGTGACAGGTCCCAAAACTGGCTTAGCGTGTAAATAATTCCTCCCAAAACATAGCGGTGCAACACCCCTCCTCCCCCGCAAATAAATCTAGTACTTCCTTCATGGAGAAAGGCTGTTTTCGTGATGTTATCCATTCTTTACATTTATTTATATGAATTACATCTGCTATTTCGATATGTGATATGTTTTACATTAGATGTGTGATGTTCTAACTTAACATACAAAATGTTAGTAATGAACTAATGTCACTAATGCAGCTATTGACAATAATGGATTGTATGCTGTATATTTGTGACTATTCTTGGAAACGATGAAAGTTGTGTGGTTCTTTGAGGGGGGGGGAGTATGAGAGGCATCATTAAAGTGAGTGAGAAAAGCGCTAACAATTTCCATGAGAGACTTGTGCAAGATCCTCAACATGGAGATACATAGAGTCCTCTTATTCAGGGAATATTGAGGGTTGTAGGATTTTTTTAATTGTCTAAACCTGTGTAGGATTGTGCCTTTATTAATTTACATGCAGCAGAAATACAGTACCACAAAGAGTGCTATAACAACTTTAGAAATAGATTTGAATGGCAAACAAGTATCAATGCAGTGAGGAGATGGGAAATAACCCTACATTAACAGTGGGCCACCCCACTGACAAAGTAAGTAAGGTGCTTTTGAGAAAGTATGTGAGTGTTTACAAGAAAATGATAGTGACCCAGTGTCATCAAAAGACTTTAGTCTCTCAACTTCCTAGTGACATTAAGACTTAAGTGCTCAGTGTCTTAGGGAAAGTTTGGACAAATATTTTCAAGGTGACATTGTAATGTCACATGATGAAGGCTATGGAGGTAAGGTTTTGCTTAGGAAATCAGTTGCTGAGAATTTGTCTGATTATGATATGCTCCAATAAACAGATGATCCAGAGTAGGGGTGTGCACGGACCCCCTGCTCCGCTTCTTTTCCAGATCCGCGATTTGCGGATTGGGCCGCTTCGCTCCGCTCCGCCTATGTCTGCTCCGCTCCGTTGCGGAGCTCCGGATCCGTTAGGCAAGCAGAGGTTTGCTTACACCATGTTGGATTCTACCCATAGTGTTGTATTCATTGGTGTCTCTCTGCTGACAGATCCAGTGGAGTATTCTGTCAGTGGAATGGGAAGGTGATTTTTTGCTGATTCCCCTTCCCTTTTTGCCCCAGAGGGTTTGGGAGAACCTTCAGAGCAGCAAGGGAAGAGGGTGTGGGAAAAGGATTGGCAAAAATTGCTTTCTCCCCTTTTTTCTGACATAAACCTTCACAGCATCAAAGATCAGCAGATGGACACCATAGCCCATACATCTTTATAGATTAATCTTTTTATTGTTTCCAAACACCAATAAATAAAAAACACTACAGCGCAAAATATAATACATATAAACACACACACACACACAAATCAAACGAAGCAAAAACAAACAAAAAACACAAAAATAAAATGTTCTTCCAATATTCCCCCAGCAAAAGTATGTAACAATGTTGTTGTTATATTTTCTTAATCTGTCACTGTCAAATCGAAATCTCTAATTTCTCTTAACATTTTCTACATTATTGGTTGAATCCACAGATGTACAAGTCATCTTTTTCTCATCCCTTCATAAAGTTTACAAAAGGTTCCCATTCAGTTATAAATCTTAAAGTCGATTTTTCTCTCATAATTGCCGTGAGTTTCGCCATTTCCGCTAGCTCAAACATCTTCAATAGCCATTCCTCTGTTGTGGGCACTATTTTGCCCTTCCATCTTTGTATAGCCCATACATCTTTACGACTTTTACGTCCTCTAGATAGTCAAGTTCGACCATCTTCTTGGCGCTCCGCCAGGACCGTGGCCAACCCCAGCAGGGCCGATCCGAGGACCTCACTAAACCATCCAATCGGTAGTAGTGACGGGCAGTGTGTACAAAGGGCAGGGGCTTAATCAATGCGAGCTTATGACCCGCACTTACTGGGAATTCCTCATTCATGAGAAAGAATTCCAATCCCCAATCCCCATCACGAATGGGGTTCAACGGGTTACCCGCACCTATTGGCGTAGGGTAGGCACATGCTGAGCCAGTCAGTGTAGCGCACGTGCAGCCCCGGACATCTAAGGGATACATCTTTACATTAGTGCATTTTAATCTCTAGATTTTGAACACAATGACCCTCTTCAGCCATTGTTCAAAGAGAAATTTCACAGAAGGATCCAAAAGCCCCAATCAGATTGTACCTTAAAGCAAGGAACTTTTATCCTTTGACCAATATCTACAGTCCTCAATAGTCAGTTGAGAATTTGGAACCAGTAGTTCGTTTTGTGAACCGCCCAGAGAGCTTCAGCTATTGGGTGATATAAAAATGTAATAAATAATAATAAATAAATTCAGTCAAATAAAATTGCATAGGTCTATCCTAAACATATGCATTTTGGCAGTTCTTAGGCATTTTGCTTCATAAAAATGACCCCCAGAGTTGCATATAATATTAAAAACAGAAATAGGGTGCCATTAAGGCAAAAAGTAAGCCCCATAACTCCACCAAGCAAGAATAGACAAGTATCATGTCAATGTAACTAATAATGCTTAGAAGCTGGAATTGGGAAGAAATTTTTGTTCAAAGAGCCATGTTTTTACCTGTTTGCAAAAGTCAAGAGGACACAGATAGCATTAGTTTCTCAGTATTAACTGCTCAGCCAAAATGAAAGTTAAAATTGAAACATGGTAAATGGACCTTATTATGGCAACTCCTACCTGATTTTATTTTAATGTGTCATAAATTCAATTAAAAAGTGCTTATATGTAATAGAGCAGATTTATTCATATATATGCATGCATATGGGCTGTACATTTATTTCATGTGTTTTTGTTACTTAGGTTCCTGTGTTATGTACTTTCTGTATTCAGTTGATATTCTTTAATTGCATAAAATTAAAATTGGTGGTGGTGACAAAGAACTAACAATTACTTTTTTCATTGTTTTCAGGTTGTTTCATCTTTCTCTTCAAACATACTAATGAAGCTACATCTGCAGGACCATTTAAAAGAAGATAGAAGCATTTAAAAAATGAAAGTAGTCTTTACAGCAGTAGCTGTTTAACATTGCCATTTCTAACTTAGGATCATCTGGAATCTGCATTTGTAGGTATAAGTGTACTGGTAGAATGTAATTGCCATCCATAGAAAATAAAAATTGCTTTAGGCTGCAATCCTAAGCACATTTGCCCAGAAGTAAGCCGTACTGAACTTCGTGAGACTTATTTCTGAGCAGACATGCATAAGCTTATTCTGTAAGTTGTTGAAAGCAAAAGAATTTAAAATTATTGTTAAGGATAAGAGTCTTGTTGATCTCAATGTGGCTTCAGTGTTTATTAATTGCCTCTGGATTGTCCCCACAGAAAGGAATGATAAGGTACTAATATAAATATATTTGAAAAGTACATCAGGAATGCAAACAAAAATGCCTTGATAGCTTGTTCTAGAGTGACACTATTATGTGGGTGAACAGTTAACAACAATGGCCTGATAGATAATTTAGCAACTGAGTAGATAGATTTAATGTTTGACAGTCATACGGGATAGCAGAACTGGTCCTGGATTGCTCAGTTTGCAAGGTCATATGTTCTGGCATTCCCTCCCTATTCAGAGAAGGTGTAATAGGAGGGATTTGTTTGTCCTCTGTAACTTATGGGTGGGGGGAGGGGAGCTCTTTTAAAAATTGAGCCATTGACCTGGTTCACATGACACATTGTGAGTTATTTACCCCATGATGAGCTGCAGTGCATGCTGCTGCTGTTTTCAATATGTAGCTCCTGATCAGAGGTTGTGCCAGGTCATGCAAACCTGGCCATTGGGGATTATTCGAGGGTTAAGCAACCCTGGCATAATCCTCATTTAGTAGCACAGTTATGTGAGGGTTGTTTAACCCTCAAATAACTCAGATGGCTGGGTTTGCACGACATGGATTGATGTTGCACATTCAAAATGACAATAGCATGCATCCAGCACATGCCACACCTCATCATACGTTAAATTACCCATGATGAACAGGCTGTGTCATGTTAACCAGTCCTTATTAACACACTTGCTCAGGACATATGTCTCTATACACATCAGCAAAGTACTTCTCCATGTTCAGGGAATAAACTTTAATGTCTCTCCACTGCAGTTCTGGCTCTACTTTGCCATAAGACAGGCTGCTGTCAGGCTGGAAGAGTTGGTCCACAATCTAGCATATTTAGCAAAATAAACAGGATTATCATAGAATCATAGAACCATAGAATAGCAGAGTTGGAAGGGGCCTATAAGGCCATCGAGTCCAACCCCCTGCTCAATGCAGGAATCCACCCTAAAGCATCCCTGACAGATGGTTGTCCAGCTGCCTCTTGAATGCCTCTAGTGTGGGAGAGCCCACAACCTCCCTAGGTAACTGATTCCATTGTCATACTGCTCTAACAGTCAGGAAGTTTTTCCTGATGTCTAGCTGGAATCTGGCTTCCTGTAACTTGAGCCCGTTATTCCGTGTCCTCCACTCTGGGAGGATCGAGAAGAGATCCTGGCCCTCCTCTGTGTGACAACCTTTGAAGTATTTGAAGAGTGCTATCATGTCTCCCTTCAATCTTCTCTTCTCCAGGCTAAACATGCCCAGTTCTTTCAGTCTCTCTTCATAGGGCTTTGTTTCCAGACCCCTGATCATCCTGGTTGCCCTCCTCTGAACACGCTCCAACTTGTCTGCATCCTTCTTGAATTGTGGAGCCCAGAACTGGACGCAATACTCTAGATGAGGCCTAACCAGGGCCGAATAGAGAGGAACCAGTACCTCATGTGATTTGGAAGCTATACGTCTATTAATGCAGCCCAAAATAGCATTGGCCTTTCTTGCAGCCGTATCGCATTGTTGGCTCATATTCAGCTTGTGATCTACAACAATTCCAAGATCCTTCTCGTTTGTTCTATTGCTGAGCCAAGTATCCCCGATACTGTAACTGTGCATTTGGTTTCTATTTCCTAAATGTAGAACTTGGCATTTATCCCTATTAAATTTCATTCTGTTGTTTTCAGCCCAGCACTCCAGCCTATCAAGATCACTTTGAAGTTTGTTTCTGTCTTCCAGGGTATTAGCTATCCCACCCAATTTTGTGTCATCTGCAAATTTGACAAGCGTTCCCTGCACCTCCTCATCCAAATCATTAATAAAAATGTTGAAGAGCACTGGGTGCGGTATCCCACTCGTTGCCTCTCCCCAGTTTGAGAAGGTTCCATTGATAAGTACTCTTTGAGTCCGATTCTGTAGCCAACTGTGAATCCACCTAATAGTTGTTCTATCTAGCCCACTTTTAGCTAGTTTGTTAATCAGAATGTCATGGGGCACTTTGTCAAAAGCTTTGCTGAAGTCAAGATATATGACATCCACAGCATTCCCACAGTCCACAAGGGAGGTTACCAGATCAAAAAATGAGATCAAATTAGTCTGACAGGATTTGTTCCTGACAAATCCATGTTGGCTTCTAGTAATCACTGCATTGATTTCAAGGTGTTTACAGATTGACTTCTTTATAATCTGCTCCAGAATTTTCCCAGGGATGGATGTCAGACTGACTGGTCTGTAGTTCCCAGGTTCCTCCTTTTTGCCCTTTTTGAAGATGGGGACAACGTTAGCCCTCCTCCAGTCGTCCGGCACCTCACTCGTCTTCCATGATTTTGTAAAGATAATAGACAAAGGTTCTGAGAGTTCTTCCGCTAGCTCCTTCATTACTCTAGGATGCAGTTCATTGGGCCCTGGAGATTTGAACTCATTCGAGGAAATTAGGTGTTCTTTGACCATGTGTTTATCAATCTCAAACTGCAATCCTGCCTCCTCAACTTCTGCTTCACTTTTTCCAGGGGGGTCATAGACCCACTTTTGGGAGAAGACTGAGGCAAAGTAGGAATTGAGCACTTCAGCCTTTTCTTTGTCATGTGTTATCAATTTGCCATCTTCATTAAGCAGTTGAACCACCATTTCTTTCCTCTGTCTTTTACTACTCATGTATCTGAAGAAAGCCTTTTTATTGCTTTTAGCATCCCTCGCTAATCTCAGCTCACTCAGCTTTAGCCTTCCTGACGCCATTTTGGCACTTCTGCGCCACCTGTCTGTACTCTTCTTTTGTAGCCTGGCCTGCCTTCCACTTCCTATATGTATCCTTTTTTGTTTTCAGGTCATCTCTAAGCTTTTTGAGGAGCCACATTGGTTTCCTCTGTTGTCTTCTATCTTTTCTCCTTGTTGGAATTGTTTGTAACTGTGCCTTTAAAATTTCCTTTTTTAAAATACTCCCACCCATCTTGCACTCCTTTTCTCATTAGGTTCACTTGCCATGGGATCTTACTTATCATAGTTCTGAGTTTATTAAAATCAGCCTAAAATCCAGAGTATTTGTATGGCTACACTCAACTTTTGTCTCCTTCATAATCAAGAATTCAAGTATGACGTGTTCACTTTCCCCCAGAGTTCCCGTAACTGCCACTTTATCCACTAAGTCATCCCTATTGGTCAATATCAAGTCAAGGATTGCCAATCCTCTAGTTCCTTCCTCCACTTTCTGTAGGAGAAAGTTATCACCCATACATGTCAGGAATTTCTTGGAAGGGACGCTTTTGGCAGTATTTGTCTCCCAACAGATATCAGGGTAATTGAAGTCCCCCATCACTACTACATCACACTTCCTTGAAACACTGGCAATTTGTTTCTCAAAAGTTTCGTCCTTGTCTTCTCCTTGATTGGTGGTTGGTAGTAGACTCCGATTATCATGTTCTTTTTATTCCTTGCCCCATTTATTTTAATCCAGATGCTCTCGATGGGGCTCCCAGTCTGATCCACCTGTATTTCTGTGCAGGGATAAGTATTTTTAACATATAGTGCAACTCCACCTCCCTTTCTATTTCTTCTGTTCTTTTTGAACAAGTTATATCCTTCAATTCCTATATTCCAGCCATGGGAGTCATCACACCAAGTTTCAGTTATACCTATCAAGTCGTATTTGCTTTCATGTAATAAGAGTTCAAGTTCATTCTGTTTGTTTCCCATGCTCTGGGCATTTGTATATAGACATCGAAGACCATGTGTTTTATAGTCTGGCTTTGTTCTTACATTGTTGCAGACACTATTTTGGGGAACTATTGGAACTGTTCTCTGTACTGTGGTGCATTGGCCTTCATCCATTGTTGCCTCGAAGTTTACGTCTCCCGCCCCCATAAGATTGAGTTTAAAGCTCTCCTGATCAAGTTCTTCATGCTGTGGCCGAACACATTCTTTCCAGCCCTTGTGAGGTGCAACCCATCCCTTGCCAGCAGTCCATGTTCCAAGTAGCGTAGCCCGTTGTCCCAGAATCCAAAACTCTCACGTCGTCACCACCTTCGTAGCCAGTCATTGATCTGGATTATTTTTCTTTCCCTTTCTAATCCTCTTCCAAGAACCGGGAGGATGGATGAGAAAACTACCTGGGCCCCAAAGTTCTTCAGTTTCCTTCCCAGAGCTTCAAAGTCTGAAATGATTTCTTCGTAGCTCTGCTTGGCGACATCATTTGTTCCCACATGAATGAGAAGAAAGGGGTATGTGTCCGTGGGCTTTATGAGCTTTGGTAACCCTTCAGTCACATCTCAAATCTGTGTTCCAGGGAGACAGCACACCTGGTGAGTCCATGGGTCTTCACAACATACTTGGGTTTCAATCCCACACAGCCGGGAGTCTACCACAACGACTACTCTTCTCTTCTTCTTGGTTGACCTACCTTCTGCCTCTTGTTCACTGTTGTATGGTGTCTCCTATACTTCTTCCTCTGCAAACTGTCCTTCAGTCTCATCCTCCAGTAGCTGAAAGCGGTTGCTTAACTCTAATGGTTCCACTGGTGCAGAATGCCTTCTAGTTCTTCTGCTCCTAACTGTCACTCTTTTCCAGGGAGTTTCCTCTTCATTGGCTTTCTTCCCCTCAGCATACTCCACTTCTGCTTCAGCTGGCTGTTGTTCTTCAATCTCATGTGCTTCTTGTTGTTGCAATTCCACCGTTTGGTCTAAGAACTCCTCGTCTTCTCTTATTCCTTGGAGGGTGGACACTCGCTGCTCAAGTCCTCTCACTTTTTCTTCCAAAAGTGCCACCAGCTTGCACTTGTTGCAGGTGTATGCCATGTTGAGCTCAGGCATAATCACAAACATTGCACACCCTTTGCAGGTCACCACCTCTAGGGGCTCCTTTCCATCCATATTGTCTATTTCTGCTTTGTTTTTTCCTTTCTGATTATAGTGGAATTGCCTTTGCTTTGTCCTGTCCTCTCTGAAGGTACACAACTATATGAGTATGTCTTAAGAGAAAATAAGATTTTTTGGTTGGGTTTTTTTTGGGTGTGTTTTTGGTGGTGGTGAGGTCTCTTTATGTTTTTCTTTGTTTCCCCCCCCTCTTTTTTCTTAGATGCCTCCCCCTTGACCTCCCCTGCTGAACTCCCCCTGTCAAACACCTGTTTGCTCTTCCTGTTTGCTCGCTCTCTAGGAGCTGGCTGACTTTTCTAGCTTCTACTTCAGCTGCTCTTCCCTGCTTCTGCTCAGCTCCAAGTCAGGAAGCAGAATGAGGTCACTGGGAGGCCAACAACAATCAACAGCAATCAGGCCACACCCCCTTCAGGCCCAGCAGCAACTCTCCACACCCACCCCTTCCCTTCTTCACTCAGCACTCAGGAGCACATGGCAAGCACACGGCCACTTTGAATTGGCAGCCTCCTGGATTTCCTTGAGGCTTCTCTTCTCCCCGTTACCTTGGTCTCCTCTTCCCCTACACTCCCCCCTGTCAAACTCCGGTTTGCTCTTCCTGTTAGCTCGCTCTCTGTGCTTAATTTAATTTAATTTAATTTAAACACAGTGTGCCTAATTTAGCCAAGTACCCTCATAAGGAGGAATGAGAAGTGAGACAGCGGTGAGCCAAAGGAAGCGTGTAGTGATCTTTCAGTGGAGGGTGGGGTGGAGAGGAGAGGTTGAAGGAATAGATTCTGAAAAGCTGGTATGCATGAAAGAAAACCTTATACCTTTCCTTCCTTATGATCTGTCCAAAAACACACCAGAAATAGGGAGAAGTGAGGGTCCTTAACATCAGGGTGAGAAAGGTTTCCATTCATTCCTTCATTTATTACGTTTATTAGATGCCTTTCTATAAAAAAGACTCAAGCCATCATACTGCAAGGGTTAAAAACATAAAGAATTAAAACAATTTAAGACAACTAAAAACAATTTTAAATCCCCCCAAGACCTAATAGAATAGCTAGATCAAGAAGCATTGTCAAATGCTGTCATATGCCTGGAAGTAGAGGAAAATCTTAACCTGGTGCTGAAAAGATAACAGTGTTGCTGCCATGTGGACCTGGGTGAAGGGATCATTCCATAGTTGGGGGACCACCACTTAGAATGTCTTCTGCCTTGTTTCCAACCTCCAAACCTCCCTCAGGGAAGGCACTCGTAATAAGACCTTAGATGTTTATTGTAGCTTGGGTAGATTCATACCAGGAGAGGTTTGCTATTAGATATTGTGGTACCATGCCATCTAAAACTTTATAGGTCAAAGCCAGCACCTTGAATTGAGCTTGGAAACATACAGGCAGCCAGTGTATGCAGGCCAGAATCAATGTTATATGGTCAGATCTTCTGGGCCCTGCTTTCGGTCTGGTTGCTGCATTTTGACAAGCTGCAGTTTCTGAACCATCTTCAAAGACAGCTCCGCACAGTGCATAATCTATCTTGAGCATTACCAGAGCATACACTACTGAAGCCAGATTATCCATGTCCAGATAAGGGTGTAGCTGGGCCATCAACTGAACCTGGTAGAAGACACTCCATGTCACTGATGTGTCACTGGGGTCTTCATTGATGTCACCTGAACCTCAGTGATGATCCCAGGAGAACCTTCAAGCTACAATCTGCTCCTTCATGGGGAATGTGACACCACCCAGAGCAGGCTGAATACCCCCCACCCATTCAGAAAAGCCAATCAGTCTAAATTTGTCTAGATTGAGCTTCAGTTTATTAGCCCTCATCCATCCATTGTTACAACCAGGCACAAATCTAGCACATCTATAGCCTCACCTGAAGAAAATGAAAAGGAGCAATAGAGCCATGTGTCTCTGGATGACTCCATTCAATGGTTTCAAGTTGTGTTGTAGGTGTTAACTAACATGAGGGTCAATACCACCCCCTGCAGAACATAATGCTAGAGAATCCATGGGGCCGAGCAATATCTCCTAAGCACTACCATCTGGAAGCACTACCATCATTTGGCCAGGAGCTGGCTAGGAGTGAAAGCATTTCAAACAGTGTTCCCCAATCCTAGCTCAGACAATCAGCAATCGGTACCATGACAGTCGGTACCACATGGTCAGTGGTACCGAAAGCTGCTGAAAGATTAAGGAAAATCAACAGGGTCACATTCCCCATCTCTTCCAATATAGCTTATCATACAGGGTGACCAAGTTTGTTACCTTGGCCACAGCAAGGCTTTACCAGACAAAAATAATTAGAGAAGGATGTATCAATGGGTGAATTCTAGAAAGCTAGTCGCGCAGAGTATCTCTGTGCCAGCAGAACTGCTTTTAAAAATCACACATTGCTCCATCCCAATTTTGGATATGGTTTCACAGATACATAACTGATTGTCAAGCAGCTTACAGACATACAAGAATGCAAGCTTGACTTACCCCAGAAAGTAACAGCTGGAGATGTCTGCTGCAGCTACTGGTTTTGTAGCCTCGCTTGAGATTTGCATTTATAATATGCTTGCCTCTGTACTTCTTTTGGGCTTTTCTGGAAAGAGACAATCCCAGTTGGGGAAGCTGTGGTGGGGGGTAGTCACTGACAGTATTAACCCATTCCCTGGTGGGAGGCAGTGTGCAGTGCTCATTTTGTTCTACTCAGAGTATGAGCCTGATCATGTTTGGTCAGAAATCACACTGAATGTGGTAGAATCACTGGTGTTCATTAATTACTTGCATGTGGGAATTGCTACCATCTTCTTTCTGCATAGTGCATACTTGCTCTGTGTCTCCTGTATGGAACATACTACTACAGAATGGCTGCCATGGTGGGGGCATGCCCTGACACAAAATGGGAGGATGGTAAAAGTCAGATCTAGTAAATCAAGACCAGATCGTGAATTTGCATGGTTTTATATGTGATCCCCCTAAAACCAACATCAAATTAAAACTCATTAGTGTCTATAGACTGCACAGTAAGAGACACAGATTCCCTCCACCTGCCCCCAGTTGATCTATTGACCATTTTCAGTTCTGCGAATGAGAAAACAAGGACTGAAGAACTAAATGAATATGGCTTCTGAATAACAGGGCAAATGCAAATCTGATCCTCTCTGCATGTGTGTCCTCACTTGCACTTGCGGTCCTCACAGATCTGTAAAGGATTATAACTTGATATAACTAGACCAATATGAGTGACTATTTTTAGAACTGAACAGACTCCTTATTTAGCCCTGATAGAACAGAAAGGGTTGTTTTCCACAGCTCAGTGAAAAAATGTGTAACATTTCCAAATGTAAAATTAATTGTGGAATGTCTGCTGAAGCACAGCCTTACTTCAAGAAACCACAGGTAGAACAAACTATGAAAACTAAGCTAGATTAATTCCAGATGTAATTATGTCCTTCTCTGGGAGTATAGTGGAGTAAATCTTGCTCTCCTCCAGTTAACCACTCCTATGAAATAAAACACCAGCAACACATAATTAATAAAACTACTGTACTGCTAGAAGAATTCTTGAAAAACATCCAGGCTTTATACAAGAACATGAACCTGTAGATCAGGGATAGGCAATCTTTTGGTAGCATCGGCACATTTTGCAATGTTGGAAATGGTCTTGGGCACCTCCATAAAATGGCTGCCACCATGGGAGATATGATGAAGGACAAGTGACCTGGCCAAAGGACTTTACAAGGCAGAGGTGGTATCTGAGCCCAATGCACTAAACTCTTTTAAACCCACAATTTTCAGCACCAACGGTAAAGTAGTCCCAACTTCTGTGATTCTGCTTTACTGCACAACTCATGATTTGCTCCTTCATAGGTTATGCAGTGTCATGTGCAAACCAAGGCCACTGGATTGTTTAGGGGCTAAACAACCCAGTGGTTAAACCAACAAACCATGGTTTTAAACTGATGGATCATTGTTGTGTTCATAAATAACACTAACCCATGTGGTGTTGAAATCTGGGTTGTTGTGATGTGCAAACTCAACCATGCTAATAAACCATAATTTGTTCATAAAAAACTCAGAAAGATTGGTTTGTTGCTGAGTTGTGAACTCTGTTATTTAAACCATGGGTTCTTGTTATGTGTGAATGCAGAACCGTGGGTTGTTGGATAGGGCAACATACTATGAATCAACCATGGGTTAAATAAACCATGGGTTAGTGTTATGTGCAAACCAGGTCAATAACACCAGTTCCAATTTTTAAATTTTTCATTGCCACTGAAGGAAAAAATGATCCTTTTGGAAATTGTAGGTGGTGTCCTGGACTTGATAGGGCTTGGTGAATCAGAAGGTTTTAGGTGGTGAACATTAGCATGTTGTTAATTCTGGTCTAGAAAAGGAAGCAAACCCCCCCCCCCCATGACATTGCTGCTCTGTGATCAGCTTGCTATGCATCCAGTGATGCCTGTGCGATTTAGTGTTTTATCCATTTGCAAATGAGAACACTCATTATGCATATTTATCACATGATCCACTTCATTAGACAAATGGATCTGGGAGAATAAGCTATCCTCCTAGAAGACTCTTCAGAGCTCCCACACAAACTGTTTACTGATGTATATTCTTCCTTAGTGAGGGAAACAATGAATTTCTTTGTAGTGGAGTGAATGATTCAGGAAGTTCATTCTCTCCTACCCTTATTCACAAGGACAGAGAGGAAGCACCCAAAGATAGTCTCACAATGAAGCTACAGAGAACTTGTAAAGGCTTAAGTGAGAAAGCATAAATCAATGACAGCGAGCTGTCAGCCAAAGCCTTTGCATTTGTACTTGCATATCTGCCATATAGTGTCATAGTGTTCATGCAGCACTGGGGTTGTGTCTGGGGTTTGTAGAAGCTGTGCTTGATGCAAAATTGTTTCTTATGTGCATAGTCATGAAGTCATTCATATTTTTAAAAATAAATAGTTGATAGCACATGGTCTTTTGTTTTTACAGCCTTTCTGCACATTGTTTACCAATGTATTAAATGGTTTACAAATATTTTATTATTATTTTATCTCTTTCTCACTCATGGCGGTTTTTCTAGACGGACATAATGGGCTTTGCCAAGCCATGTTGTCTTTTATAGATTCAGGAATTTCCTGACAATTGACCATGTTTTAATTATGACTGCTTTCTGGATGTTAGTGTGGATGTATTTTGGTAGGCGCAGTTTCTGAAGGTTTTCTGTATAGTTTTTTTATGTTGTTATTATTATTAGGATGGTCTTTCTTCAAGATGAATGAAATCTCTTTGTTTATTCATGTCCATTTTATCTACTGCTTTTTTTAAAACCAGTCTTGAAATTCCAAAGATTTAGAGTACAATCCATTACAGTGCATGGCACAGCCACTGGCAACTGAAGGATTGGCATAGCACTCAATATAGGCCTGTGACCTATCCCCTTTTTGATGCACTGCATTTTGATGAGTTATTATTGTGGAGGTAAGGTCCATGTGTACCTAATATACCCCATTCAGCCTTCCTTCTTGCCAAGATGCAAGCTGGGGACACAGAAGGTCAGTGTGGGCCAAAGGCATTTTTCTCCTGATGTAGAGTTCAAATCCCCTTCCCCAGCCACTTTAAGAACTCTTGCTTCACCATTCACCAAGTAGTCATGGAAGATAGTGATTATTGGATCCATTCCAGTCCAGGTTCAGGCCTAGTTTTGGGACAAAACCAAACTTGGTTGTTTGGGGATAACTTATACCAGGGAATGGACTGGGGAAGGCAACCCTGGACTCTCAGCATCTTCAGATACCATTGTCCATTCTTTTGGATTGCCTGGCTGGTTTAGGAGGCATAGTATTATGGTGGTTTCGATTCTACTTGGCCGGTTGATTTCAGACCCATGTCCTTGGGCACCCACAATACTGCAAGATTCCACCTTATACCCCATGCTATTTAACAATCTACATTAAACGGCTGGGGGAAGTCATCCAGAGGTTTGGGCTGGAATATCACCAATATGCAGATCACAAACTGCTCTACTTCTGTTTTCCATCTAGTAGTCACGGAGTAGTGAAATTCCTGAATAGGTGCTTAGAAGCAGTTTTGGGATGGATGAGCATAAACAAGGTGGAGCTTAATTCAGCAAGATGGAAGTACTTTGGGTGATCAAATCTACAGATCTGGATAGAGGGATTCGATTGGAGTTGAATGGGATTGCACTCCCCCTGAAGAACTAAATTCATAGCTTGGAGATCCTTCTGGACTCATTGGTGTCTATTGAAGTACAGGTGACAGCAGTGCTTAGGAGTGCCTTTTATCAACTTTGGTTGGTATGTCAGCTGCAACCCTACCTAGGAAAAGTGAATCTGGCCTCAGTTATGCATGTCCTAGTTATATCCAGACTGGACTGTTGTAATGCGTGCTGTGTTGAACTGGCCTTGAAGAAGACTTGGAAACATGAGCTGGTACACAATGCAGCCATTCAAGTCCTCATTGGACCTAGACAGATCATATTACACCAATTCTTGTCAGTTACATTGGCTGCCAATGCATTTCCAAGCCTGATTCAAAGTTTCCTAATCAATTTGGGTCCAGGTTATTTGAAGGACTAGCTACACCTGTATGAACCTGCTCATTTTAAAGATCATTTTGTGAGGCCCTGGTCATTGGCCTGCCAACAAGATCAGTAAGGTTGGCAGGCACTAGAGGTTGGGCATTCTCAGTGATGGCCCCATCTCTGGCTGCTTTTAAAACGATTCTCTCTGGCTTTTAATTGAAAATTTCTGTGGTATTTACTGTTAGTGGATATCTCTAAATTATATGTTATAGAAAGCATTTGTATTTAAAATTGTTCATATTCATGATTTCATTAATATGTTTGTATTGTTTTTAAGGTGATTAAAATAAATAAAATTCAAGCACCAATTCTTCCCTTCATCTATCTCCCCCACCACCTCCCTTTGGTGATGCCTGAAGCAGGTTGCTTCACACTGTTGCATGACAGGGTTGACCCTGCAGGACAAGGTCCTTCCATTCTTCATAGTAGTTTATTCTTCAACAAATAGGTTTAATTGGCATTCTGTGTTAGGTACGGTGATAGTTTTAGCAGCATTTGATAAATTGCACTGTGTACAACCTGGACAATATGAATTATCGAGATCTCACTGACTGTTTTTCACTGTTTTTACCCTTTCGTGTCAGAGATTTTCGACTTCTCAAGCCATGTCTATCCAGCAAGAACAACACAAGCCTTGCAGAGGCATTTTTAATAGGGCAAAAGTATAGCGCTTAGAGATAAATAGAATTATGTTAAGAGGAGATCTTGTGCAATATTTTCTGCTCTTGAGAAATTTGCTTCTTCAGCCTAGATTTCCTGCTGGCCACATCAAGTTTGAAAGCCCTTAGAGCTCAGTTCAACAAATAATCTTAGTACAATGTGGCTGGCAGGGTTATAATACTAGGGATGATTACATACTAGAGCCATGCTGCAGAGGCATTGCTTTTCCATCGCTAGCTGGAAGTAGAATTAAAATTTAGGTACCACGCAAGCACATAATACATTACTATTTTACTCAGCAGTTTCCTTCCCAGTGACCAAGATCCTCCTATAATGTTTACTCACAAGTATGTCCTGTTCAGCAAAGATTTCCAGACATAGTCATTTTAAATTTCCTTTTAAAAGAAATCCTTGTAGATATTTTTCTTACCTTTCTTTCTTGCTGTCTTTTATTAGCAACATGTATATGATGTACCGTAACATGCAGTTTTCTGGGCGGGTTGCAATAAGTATAAAAGCAATTTAAGTACAAAATAAGCCATATAGCCATAAAAGAAAGGCAGCATAAAATACAGTAACGGGAAAGAATGAAAAAACTCACAGCGACACCAGAATATTAACAGATTGTAACATTCAGAAATCCAGAATCTCTAAAGGATTTTAAGATTAAGCCTGGAGAGGCAGATAGCATTCCTATAGACTTCAGCAACTGCCATCTCCAGTGCTCCAGTCTATGTTGGTGATGCACTGAGTTTCAGGAAGGGCACGGCAAGGAGAGAATACCCATCTAAGTCTTAGTAAAGCAAGTTAGGTTTTATTGCTTCCTATTGATTTTCGCTTGATGAACTGCTTATTAATTGCCTCTTGAATAGGTTCTCTTAATTGCCTCAGACAGTTTTGGGTCCTACCTGGAAAGGCAGACTTTACTGATTTCTTCTTATTTTTAAGAATTTTCATTGTTTGTTCTACAATGGTAATTTAATTTTTGCTCAAAACTCTGAGCTGAAGGGCTGTATGATTTTATATCTGCAAAGGGTCTATCACCATTTAGCTCCAATTAAGCATGGGTGAATCAGCCTATTCCCAGTCTGTGTCACCATTACATATGTTCTAACGTGTGTGTGTGTCCTCTCATCTAGCTTCCCATGCTTTCCCCCCTCTCAGACAGCATTGTGTGGTCATTGGGCTGTTTTGAGGGCTTCCCTTGGAGTTTTATAAACATTTATTATCCTTTTGTCTGTTGGGTTATTGCCAGAACTTTTCTCCTTCTGGAACTCTGTTTGTGCTCAGAAACAAACACACATCACACAGGTCTTACACAGCAGAGCTGGTTTATTTCCTTCAGGTTTCTGTGCAGTCCAATTCAGATCAGTTCAGATCAGCACACTGAGGCATACACAGAGAGCAGTGATCATAGAGCAGTGATCAGTTCCATTTTACACAAGTGAGAAACTATATACAGATCTACACAATTCTTATCTACATTACATACAGCTGTGATGAGGCTAACTTAGAATCTTGGCAAGGTTCCCAGAACAGCCTCTATCTCAAGGTAATTGCCCACAGATAGACTTTCTCTGTTTAACCCTGAGATAGCCATACACACACAATTTTAATGACTAAGCAAGTATTTCTTTTCATATACTTAACAGTCCTCCTCTTGCGCATGTTGTTTAAATTGTGTTACAATCTGAGACCCAGCTTTAAAAGCATCTCTTTGTGTTTTACCATTGATACTGGTTTTGTGAATAAATCAGCCAACATCATTTCAGATGGACAATATTCAAGCTTAATCCAGCCCTTCTGAATTATATCTTTCACATGAGAATAACGAACATCCACATGTTTAGTTCTTGGTTTACACTTTTCAGATGTAGCCATACTAATACATGCCTGATTATCCTCAAATATGGTTACTGGTGTCTCAATTTCCAACCTTAGATCAGCAAATAATTGTTTATACCACTCAATCTCATTACAAGCCAGAGATAAACTGATATATTCTGCTTCTGCACTAGAGGTTGCTACACAATTTTGTTTTCTTGTATACCAATCAATCAAAGATTGATTGTAAAAGAATGCTGCTCCACTGGTAGACTTTCTATCAATTGCGTTAGCCCAGTCAGCATCTGCATAAACACAGAAATTTCCATCTTTGTGTGTAGATATTTCCAATTTGTGATTGATTGTACCTTTTAGATATCTCAATACACGTTTTACAGCTGTCCAATCAGTTACAGAAGGTTTTGTCATTTTTCTGCTTAAAAGATTTACAGCAAATGTAATATCTGGTCTACTTAGGTTTGCTAGATAAAGTAAACTTCCAATCACACTCTGATATTTCTGTATGTCTTCCATTTCAGTACTGTCTGTCTGATTTTGAAAATCAGTGACCATAGGAGTGGCAACAATTTTACAATTCTCCATGCTGTGTTCTTCCAGCAATTTTTTAATTTTGCCACTTTGTTCAATCAGAAATGACCCTGTGTTAGAATCTTTTGAAATTTGCATTCCCAAATAACTTTTCACTGAACCAAGGTCTTTTAACTCAAAATGTCTTTGCAGCTGGTTTACAAATGTGTTTTTCTGTTCTTCTTCATTAAAAACCAGTAACAAATCATCTACATAAATCAGCAAATACACTACATTTGAACCATCCTGTTTTGTGTACAAACAATGATCAGCTTTGCTTTGTTTAAAACCCATTTTGATCAATACATTGTCCAGTTTCTTATTCCAACACCTTGCTGCTTGCCTCAAACCATATATGGATTTTTTCAATTTACAAACTAACCCTGGATTTTTAACAAAACCTTTTGGTTGAGTCATGTAAATTTCCTCAGTTAAATCTCCATATAAGAAAGCTGTTTTGATGTCAAAATGAAATACATTCAATTGTTTTTCTGCTGCAATTTTTAACAAAAGTTTTACACTTGAGTATTTTGTTGTAGGTGCATAAACTTCTTCAAAATCTATTAGATATTTTTGAGCAAATCCTCTTGCTACCAATCTTGCTCTGTAACGTTCCACCTGTCCTTTCTCATTTTGTTTTACTTTGAATACCCATTTACAGGTAATGGCTTTACGACCTTCAGGTAAAGGTACTAGCTCCCACGTTTCATTTTTTTCCATTGCTCTGATTTCCTCTGACATTGCTTCATGCCAGCCCTGAGCTTCTGTAGGTTCCATTTCCTGAATTTCCTCAAATGAAGTAGGTTCATAGGCTATTAGTAAAGCTCTATGAGAAACCTGTTTGCTTTGGTATTCATCTGAATAACGAATTGGAGCTTTGCGTTCCCTTTCTGGTCGCTTTGGCATAGTTACAGGCACAGTTTCCTCCTTTACAGTTTCTTCCCCCTCCCTCTCTTGCTGAGATTGTTCAGGAATTTCTTCTGTTTCTACAGCTTTCTGTTCTACAGGCAAACTTACATACTGTTTTGTTTCCTGCATTTGTTCATGAAAAACTACATCTCTGCTCACAATTACACTTTTGTGATATGGAGACCACAAACGATAGCCTTTTGTTTGTGTATCATATCCCAACAGTTTACATTCCAAACCTCTTTGAGCTAGCTTTCCTGGTCTGTTTTCTTTCTGAATATGAGCAAAACATTTACTTCCAAAAACCCTTATATGTGACACTCTAGGTTTTCTTTTGTAAAACATTTCATATGGAGTTTTTTCATGTACAGAGTGGTAAAGCCTGTTTAACAAATAATTTGAGGTGGACAAAGCTTCTGCCCAGAACAGATTAGACAATCCTGACTCTTTCAATAGAGCTCTTAACATGTTCTGCAAGGTTCTGTTTTTCCTTTCTGCAACTCCATTTTGAAATGGTGAATATGGAGCAGTAAGGTCATGTTGTATACCCTCATCACTGAGGAATTTTTTAAATTGGTTGCTAAGAAATTCACCTCCCCGGTCCGTTCTTAGATTAGCTATAGGTTCTTTAAATCTATTTTTACTCCACTTAACAAAGGCTTTAAACTTTCCAAAAGTTTCACTCTTCTGTTTTAACACATACACAAATCCAAATCTACTGTAATCATCAACAATAGACAAGAAAAATCTGTTTCCTCCTTGACTTGTCTCAAAAGGACCTGCAAGATCTGCATGTATTAATTCAAAAATTCTTTTTGTTGTTCTCTCACTATGTTTTGGAATGTTTGACTTATGACACTTGGTTTCACTGCATACATTACATTCTACATAGTTAGAACATGGTTTGATTTTCACCCCTTCACACAATTCTGGAATCTTAGAAATTGTTTTATAGTTAGCATGACCAAAACTTTTATGAGTTAAATGGATACACTCTTGGTGTGGTTTGCAATTGGCTATTGTTTTTGTTGTGACTTTGCTGGCTACAACTTCATTTTCTGTACAAGTATTAATCACATACAAAGATTCTTTCATTATTCCCTGCACACACACCTTGTTTCCCTGTTTTATAGTACAATTTTCTTCAGTAAAACAAACCTCATACCCCATTTCTGTTAACTGAAACACACTTAGAAGGTTTGTTTCTAATTCTGGTACATATAAAACACTTTGTAGTTCAACTCCCAGACAATCAAAATATACATTACCCACACCACAAATCTGGATTTTTGTTCCATTTGCAAGGGTAACACACTTTTGCTCTGAAGTAGAAGTTTCCAAGGTTACAAATGAAAGTTTGTCTTTTGCCATACTTATTGAAGCCCCAGAGTCCAAAAACCAAGGATTCATTGTCTCTTTGACTCTTGCTAGAAGACACTTCTTTTTTGATTCAGCTTCATTCATGTTGTTTTCTTCTCTCCACTTTGCTGTCAACAGCTTTTTCTTCTTGTTGTTGCAATCCCGCCTTAAGTGTCCTGTGGAACCACAATTAAAGCATTTCCTTGCCTTTAATGCAGCCACCACGTCAAAAGATTTATGGCTTTGTTGAAATTCAGCCACAGGAAGTTTAAGGCTCTGTTGTTTTGAAGCTTGTCTTCTTTCATAGGTTTCCAGTAGTTTTCCAGCTACATACTCGAGGGTTAAATTTTTCTCCTCTTGACTTTCCATCATGGTGACAACCGCGTCGTACGATGAATCAAGACTTGACAAAATCACATAGACTTGGTGTATAGTTGTAAACTCCATCCCTCGTGCCCTGAGTTGATTGAAGAGTTCTCTCATGCTTTTCAAATGGTTTGACATAGACTCCCCTAGTTTCAGCTTCATTCCATACAGTTTCCGGGTTAGAATTACTTTACTGCCCGCTGTTTCTCTTTGATATACAGCTTGTAGCGCATTCCAGCACTCTTTTGATGTATTCAAAAACCGAATGAAGGAAATTTGAGAGTCTTCCACAGCTAATGCAATAACTGCCATTGCTTTTGCATCGTCCTTAAACCATTTAGCATTCTGTGGATCTGCTCTATCTGGTGGATCCTCTGTGACTACATACCACAGTTCAGCCTGAATCAGATACATTTGCATTTTGTAAGACCATAATGCATAGTTAGAGTCATTCAGCTTTTCTAACAATTGATGCAAACCAGACATATTAGCTCCTGCCATTTCCTCTGCTTTAGGAATTGGTATCTCACCGTCCTCCTGCTCAGAGTCCTCCTCAGAGTCAGCCGACTGAGATTTTTCCTCACTTTGCAGCACTGGCTTCAGCTTGATGTCTTCCTTCATCAACAGTTTTCTGTTTTAGCAGACTCCTGGTTCTGGTTCTGATACTGCACCGTTCCCACCAAGTTCTGGTTCTTTTGCCTGGATTAGGCTGGCGTAGGCTGGTCTAGGCTAGACTGGGCTGGGCCCATAACCTTTGTTGGGTTATTGCCAGAACTTTTCTCCTTCTGGAACTCTGTTTGTGCTCAGAAACAAACACACATCACACAGGTCTTACACAGCAGAGCTGGTTTATTTCCTTCAGGTTTCTGTGCAGTCCAATTCAGATCAGTTCAGATCAGCACACTGAGGCATACACAGAGAGCAGTGATCATAGAGCAGTGATCAGTTCCATTTTACACAAGTGAGAAACTATATACAGATCTACACAATTCTTATCTACATTACATACAGCTGTGATGAGGCTAACTTAGAATCTTGGCAAGGTTCCCAGAACAGCCTCTATCTCAAGGTAATTGCCCACAGATAGACTTTCTCTGTTTAACCCTGAGATAGCCATACACACACAATTTTAATGACTAAGCAAGTATTTCTTTTCATATACTTAACATTGTCAACCTCAGAATTGCTGGTACTTCCCTCTTGTCCATGAGGGCTGCTGCCATGTTGGCTACATAAGTTCAAGTTCGTGAATGATTGACTTGGAAATAAGAGGGAATAGTAACCATGGATTGGTGGAGGTGATGGTGATGAAGATGTTGAGATTCCAAACAAAGAGCTGAGCTATTCTCTCTGGAATAGAAAGACTAGAATGATGAAGACATTCTGGCAACAGCTGTGTTTAAGCACAATTGTAAGGATAAAACTCAGCTGTGATCAGTGGAAAACATCAAGTTCAAATGCCAATTATTATGTTGACATTTATGGTGGAAGCAAAGTGGTAACATAACAAGGCAGACTGCTGATCTGGTTTAAACACATTTTTTCTGCATGCAAAGCATGAACCAAATTAAAGAATAAGCTCCTTGTTTTTGGTAAACATCAGAAAACTCTAAGTGGTGTCACTTCATGACTACAAATATTATCTTATAGAACAGGTGTGGCTACACTGCAACTCAACAACATTGTGAGTTTTAAGATGTGCATTGAAATCAATAAAAAGGCATTTATGACACAGGCACATTAAGGGATCAACAGAGATTTGTTTTTGCTTTTCTACTATTATTTTTCTGATCAAGGGACCCTTTCAAAAGCAACTGGCAGGGAATGATTCAGCATTATTGTTTTTCCTCTGTACAAAAGTAGTGTGTAGAACAGATATAAGGTAATCACATGTGGCCTGAAATACTGGAGGATTGTCCCCTGTTTAAATACCGTACTTCCCAACTGGCAGCAGTGTCATCTTTAGGTACAAAGGTAAGTGTCCCCTACTATTGTGATTTGGGCCTTCTAATAAAATCAGAACAATAGTACCCGAGGCAGCTTGCTACTTGCGCAGTTGCTTGTAACGAAGAACAGTATTTCAATAAATAATCTCTGCCTAATCATTAGAGTGGTGGAGAGACTACCACACATACAGCTGCTTTTGTAAACTCTGCCCACCTGGTTTATTTGAGTACATTAATATTTACTTTCAGTTGTAAGTCAAATCTACTTTGTCCCTTTAATGATAGATCAATTACAAGGGGCTAGTTTCGGCCTGTTGCTATGGTAAACTTGTTGGGCAATGATATACGGTTTTGTTTCTTTTAAAACCCAGGTATTCACCTGAGCTTCATTAATGTGGACATGTGATAAATTATAGTAATTATCTTTCCCCTTCAATAGTCTGTCTCGTTTGTGTGTTTCACAGCTACAAACTATTTCTCTGTTTGAACTTTGTAGTGGTTAGTAGCAGTCATTCCTGATTTCTACTTTACCCTCAGCCCTGCTAACTCAAGATAAGGGATGCTAGGTCTTTAACAAGAGACCTTTTCAATTATGCTGCTTTTTTTTTTAGTAAAGCTCCCTTGTTTATCTTACTGTGCATGTCATAATAAGTCTTGGTTTTCTTCTTTAAATGGCACTAAACAGAGGCTAAAAATGGAGTAGTAGTTTTTGTCACTAATAGCAGCTTTGAGGTCCTGTTTTCAGTAGGACTAGTAGTGCGAGGGAGCTGCAGGATTAACGCCTCCCCTTTCCTATATACCACAGCCTCAATTCTCGCCCCCCTGCAGCTTTTGTTTCTATTGTTAAGAGGAAATGTTAAATATCCTCACAGATAGTATATTGGATTTGCCACCCCCACCCCCACCACCCCAAGTGGGAAACAGGCAATTATTGGTACAGTGTAGCATTGCAATACTTTATGAGATTAACGGGGCACATGTACCTTTCTGAAAGTTTGACACCTGCATCTTCACCTATTCAGAGATAGTCACATTTGGAAGGGCCTCCCTTGTAATGCAACAATATGGGTTATAAGCCATATGTGAGGAGTAGCTCATTGTGAATTTTGTGTAATTTTTAAGTATATGGCCACAACCCCTCTTCCTAGGGCATTGCATGTAAAAATCTTTGAGTTCAGGGCTAACGTGGAGGAGGTGACTGTATCTTAGAGCTCTTGGGCAATGTGACTGCATGCTGCAGTGTTATTTCCTGTCTCAATGCATGAACAGTCCCTTTCCCTAGCATTTCATTTGCCTGCTGTGAGGCAAACTATAGTATTATTCGCTACAGGAAGCACTACACTCCAAAATTATTCTCGAAATACAGGACAATAGTGAGCCTGGCAAAGAGGAGAATGGAACAATTTGCAGCATACAAAAAGATATAGTGTATACTTAGGCATCCAGAGCTTGAGCATTGAGTCTATTGTGGATCTGTGTTTACTTACCCTTTGTTGGCCAGATGTAAAACTGTCCTCAGAGAATCAAACTTAGGAGCAACCAGATCTTTCTATTTCTAGCAGAAGATGGCATTTCAGGGTGTTGACTGGCCTTGTGTCAATCATAAAGCACTGCCCTCTGCCTTCCTAGCTGGTTGTGCAGTGTTTATTGGCTACTCCTTGTGGCAGTCATGAAACTGCTCCCGTGCTTTCCAGAGCAGTGTTCAGTTTAAAAAATAATACACCACCATTGGATTTTTTAAAAAGATACCAAATCAATGTTTAACCACATGAGCATGTATTTTAAAGGCCAAAAAACTACCTGAAATATATGTACCTAAAGAGAACAACGAAATTGGCACTAAATTAGGCATTTGGTGTGTCACATGAAGGTGTGGGGAGAAAAACATGTGCTGCCTCCTATAGGTAGGCATACTCAGAGGGACTTCCTCAGAAGAGCCTTTTCTGTGTCTCTCTCTTTCTACCTTAATGTTATTTGGTCCTTCACTTTTACCAGTATTAAATTATCAATAATCTGTACAGGAACACTGTGATAACGTCACTAAAATGTTGCCACTGTTGCTTTTATAAGGTTAGCACCTATGGGCATGATTCAGGCAAAGTTAAAACACTTACTAGAGCAATCCTATACTTGTCTATGCAGAGGTAAGTCCCACTGAATTGAATGGGGCTTACTCTCAGATATTAGATTGCAGCTTAAATCTTTTCATTCCATTAAAGCATGTGCTGAACTCTTCCATTGGATGAAATGGGACTAAAATATGCTCATATTTTGTCTGGTTCAACTATTGACCCGATTAAGCCTATTGGTAATGACGTAAGTATTAATGTAACTATTTCCCCCCATTTAACATAAGGGAATCATTACATGCTTTGCCATGACCACAAAGTTGAGTTGAAGTGGAGGGTACAGACCATTGCTGCTGAGTGACAACAGAGGGGGATAGGAGTCAGCAGGCATTGTGGGGCAGTAGCAAGTCAGCAGGCCTAGCACAGGCTGATACTATCATTGGTCCATGCTATGCACTGCTGGCTATTCAGCAGCCATGTTCCTTCATGGTGCTACTCAAACCATGGCCTTCCTTTGCTGCTGCTGATCAGGGCATGGAGCCTCTCCCTGCCCTAATTCTTACCTCACCAGCTGCCTACCATAATACAGGCCCCTGTAGTTTATGCAAGATTGGCCATGGCTGATAGAGAAATGCATGACACACTGCTGTCATGTCACAGGATAAGCAGAGAACCTAATATGGGAGAGGGTGCTGGTTTTGGCAGGAGCCCTACGTCTTTCCTAAAAGGGAAGACTTTGGGTATTCAGAAAGAGGTAGAGCTTGACTTGTGCTTATGCTGCCAAAACCCAGCATAAAATTATATGCCACAGTTCGCAGCAGCAGCAAAACCCTTATGAAGTTCAAAAAAGCTGAGCAATGTGCCTAACCAAATAATAACCTTTGGTTTCATGCCTGTTTATTCACAATGAAAGTATTAAACCCTCATCTTTTTCTCTACAGTGATAAAGATGGCAATCTGTAGGAAAGACAGTTTTTTATTGTGTACATGAAATGACTGTGGGAGACCATTGTACAATGCAATAACATCTGACTGACAACAAAAGGAATCCTGAGCAAGCATGGGGATACAATTGTTTTGCTTATTTCAGCATCGTTTACAATATTTACTTGCTCTTCCGCAGCCTTAGAAAGTAAGTTGCTTTAAACACAAGACAAAACGGTGGGACATTCTTTCCATTTGCAGTTTGTTTAAACGTTGAGTGAGAATCACTGTGCCTCATCAATGCAGAAGGAAACGTTCAGGATAAAAGAAAACACATGGGCTTGCTTTACCCCAAGACAATTCTGTTAGCAGGGGGAGGACAGGAGAGAGACTGCACATGCTTTTCATCACCCAGAAGAAGCAGCCAGGAAAATCCTGGCTGTCTGCCCAACGGAGTCATACAACAATGGCTGCATAGGCACTTTAATGTACATTCATAATGGCACAACCTGGAGAGTGGGCAAAGGTCCTATTGGAGGAGCAACGTATTCCTCTTCTCTCAGCAACCGCAACAGAATGTTCTTTTTATTACGGGGCCAATTGTAGATATGAGTGTTCTGAAGCCAGGTAGGTACATGTTCCTGTGGAGAAGGTGTGGGGGGGGATACAGGGAGAAAAATGTATGTATAAAATCCCTTTATTTCTGAATTGCAGCTTTTCAGAAAGTTGCAGGCATTATCGTTATAGACTCCCACGAAACCCTCCTCCTTTATGGGCTTTTGCCAAAACATGACGAGCAATTAGTCATGCCTTGGATTCTCTCTCTCAGCTTATGGTGCAATTTAAATACTTCATTGTGTAAATCACCTGTGTGAAACATTTTTGTCAGCACATTGTGGCATTAACCATCACTCAATTTTAATGCCCTTTAACTGACATCGATGAAATATTCCCAAAATGCACTCCAGTCCTAGCATTGAAGTACAAAGGAAATTAGCAGCATATTATATGTATATTGCAATCCCCGCAGAAGTCATGAGGCACCAGGAAGGATGCAAAGTTCAAGGAACAGCAAGGATCCTGTGAAGTAGTGCTTTCTTAGTACTTAGCACTTAGTAGCTAAGTCCGGAGTAGACTGATGCTCCCTAACAGTGGGCCTTTACTGATCCGCATTGGATTTGTGGGGATGACTGTACCCTTAGCTGTAATTTGGGAAGAAAGAGCTTTGTTCTTATATTTTCCTGTGTGTAGATCTGATGGGGTTGTGGGTGTCAGAGATAGCCTACTCTCTTCCTCTTGCACTGATGTGAAATTACTACATGTCCCCAAATCCTCACACACAGCAGTAGGCTGTGATTGTGTGTAAGGGTCTCTGAATGTTTACCTATGGAAAAGTCATTGGGTGTGGGTTTGGCAGGAGGTTAGAACATAGTGCAAATTAGAAGGGAGGCCAAAGTTCAAAAATTTTGAAAAACATATATAGGGAAGCATGATGGGCATAATTTAGCCAGAGTTATTGATTTCAATGAAAGAGGTAAACCCAGGCTTAGTTCCCCCTGCTACCCTGCCCCTACTGAAAATAATGGGACTAAAGAGAGTTTAGCTTTGGGCAGATTGTATTCAATGAGACATTTAAGCATGCACTGAACTTTCCTATTGCAAATCACTAGGACACAGACGTGATTTAGTTATTGCTAGATTATGTTTTGGCAACTGATTTCATACAACTTAAGACAGTTTTAAATCATTTAGGTTCAGAGGATAGGATTTGATGAGAGACTTGTCTGTTTTCTAGATGTCATCCTTTGACAAACAAGAGCTATTTAGAAAGGAAGAAATGAAATCTCTGCCATATCAGTGACTTCTAATCGGACCAGCAACAAATCATAGGTTAATTCTGGGTTGTTTAACCCCCTAAAACCCCAATGTGTGGGGGTAGGGATGTGTCATAGGTTATTAGTTGTAAGTGGAAATGACAAACATACCAGAGACAGCTCTCTTGCTAGATTTCGGCAATTTTTAGATTAATTAATCCACAATTGCAGTCATGGGCAAACCAGGTCAATGTCAGCTATAGAAGGCTCTTTTCCTATCCCTAATGTACGACCTCCTTCCTTTCTAAATGTCATTGCATACTTTAGCCCTCACTAGCTCCTACTAAGTTTGCAGTAAGGAGAATCCGTGCAAATTTCTATTTTTGTCCAGTATAAACTTTAGATAAAGTAGTTAAATAAAGTATTAAAAATAATTTTAATCCAAGTTTGAAAAGTGTGACCTGTTATACACACCAGCACCAAAATAGTTTTGTACATTAATATTCTTGATTCAACCTATACTTCTTACAAAAAATGCTGTGAAATGTTTTTTCTAAGGCAGGTGTTTTGGCCTAGAGCTCCCATCAGCCCTAGCCATGATCTCTACTGAGAGATGATGCTGTTGCCCATCCCTGCTCCAAGACTTCACTTCAAATACCAACAGAATTTTATTCAACATTCAGAAAAGGCTTTGGAAAACTTGTATTGTGGCTTGTGTTTTCATCAAAAAGAAAACCTAAATTGAATCAGTTTTCACTTTACCTTTTTTGCATTTGGAAAAAGCACAGGAATGAATCTAAAGTTCATGCTTCCTTGCTGTATAAACTCAATCTGCATCTAAAAAAGGGAAACAAAATTAACCCAACGAATGATCGAGATTATGCTGTCTGTACTCTAAATGCTTTCTGTTCCAAAGACTCCACATGTGATAACAGACTTCTGCACACAGGCCTGCTGCACCAGATTGCCTTACTCCAAGAGTGGCTGTTCACATATGAAGGTAGGTTTGTGTGTGCCTCTCTCAGATTGTGAATTGCACAGGCATCAGGCCAGTGCCTGCTTGTCCTTGGCACTGGGTCAAACCCTAAATACACTATCCTACTCAGGATCCAGCGTCTCAGAGCTGATATTGCCAGTCACCTATTTGGAGGTGGGGAAACTGAGTGTCATTTCCCTTTTACTCTTGAGATGACCAAGTGCCCATGTGCTGTAGTGAGGCAAGCAAACCATTGGTCCAAATTTTTGACTGAAGATTCCTAATTTAAAGGATGTGTATTTTCACACCTTCTGTATATACTGCAAAAGGATCTCTAAAGTTATTTGTGCGCATTTTAAAAAAATGAACCACTTACTATGGAATATGTTGATGAGCAGAAGGAAATAGAGTTGGTTTTTTAAAAATAACCTGTGTTTTTTTTAACAGATCTAAGGGCTTCAAACACCCACCCACCTCAATTTAATTCAGAATGGTTTCCCAGACCATCCAGAGTCCATGTCTGCTAAAATCAGAAATTAATCCAGATTAGCAACCACTCTAGTGAGGCTCAGGACATGCCACATATGCCCAGGAGCTTCCAAGGCCCTGATGAATTTTTTGGCATCAGAGCTGTAAATTGGGTCCTCCCATCCATTCCCTCTGTTTCAAGTGAGTATCATTAGGGGTAGGCAGGAAGAACAGAATTTATAGTCTGAAACTTGCAGTCAAACTGGTGCAGATTAATCACTAGGTTTTATGTGAAGGCCTTTGAGCTTTTCTACACAAAGCTGTTAATCCACTGTATCTACTTTTGGTTTCATCACAGAACTGAGATCTGTGCACTACACGTGCAGCGTTTCCTTTCCTGCATTTCTGTTACATAACCTTGAGGTGGCACTGTGGTACAGTGGAATAGGACCAATATACAAGACGAAATGATGCTTTCTTTAGCTTTCACAATTAAATGCTGCATTAGCCCTACTCTAAAAAAAATGTGCAGAAAGTGCTGGTTAGACTCAGAAGAAAAACTAACATCATCCAAAGAACCTGCAAACGTGGGTAGGAAATGACAAGCACATACTAAATGCCACATATAGAAAAGCCCTTTAAGGACCGGGGATCATATTTTAAATAATGAAAGTACCAATTTGGACTTGATATTTGGATCACTGTTCTGGTTAAACTGAAGTTACCAGCAACAGTTAATTGTCACTAGGGCTTACCAAAAGCAATGGAATGAGAATGTGACCTACATGGCTTTTGCCAGATTGTGCTTTTGATTCCAGTCCAAAACAATCTTATGTTGATGCAAAGCAATGCTGGAAAATACATGTCACTATTGGTATGGGCCAAACAGTTTCCCCTCCAATTAGGAAAATTCAGCTTTTAAAATGTTTGAAACCACGCCTTTTCCCTCACAACACTTTTCACAGTCTGATTGAACTCTTCACTTGTAGACATTCAGTTGTGTTGCATGAAGAATTCCGATTCACCCGTCCTAAAGGAAGTTTCCAAGGCTGGCCTGGCATTGTACTTATCTCCCAGCCAAAGGAGAAGCTAGCTTTGTGCAAGCTTATTAGATCTCATCAGAAGAAACCCCAGAGAGAATTCTTGAAGGTGTTGCCAACCTGAGTTTCTGTGGCAATGGGAAGGCCGTAGGGAGACAAGATCAAATGCACTGAGTAAAAGAATACACTAGCTCTGAGGTGGATGAAAATAAACAGATGGGAATTTCCTTCCTTGCATGCCTCATGCTTATTTTCAGTAGTCTGGCAGTCAGATTTACTGTTGTCTGTGGGTTCCAATGCCTTTCTGGAGTGAATCAATATGAGGAAGTGCAGGCATGAGATAAACTCATATTACGGGGCTTGAAAAGGGGTATAAAGAGATTTAAACAGGCTGCAAAACCATAAAGAAAGTCAAGCACATTGATCTCAAACTGAGCTTCTGGACAATCCAAGTAGCATTGCTTATAAAATGCATGCACTACTAATAGGGAGCAAAGTTTTAACGCCAGCAAAGCAGTGCTTAACTGTAACACTGATTGAGGACAAGACACAAAGGGCAGTTATTTGGGAGAAGGGAAGCTGCTGACCTTTTTTTTTTTTTTTTTTTTAATAATGGCAAGCACGTGTCCTCACTTACCATCCTGTGGATATACTTAGTATGTAAACCATGTTCATCCTTGTCCAGCTGGGATTCAGCCCCTTCAACATCCTGTTTGTATTTTGGACTGATTGCTATGATTATCATCACTGTCTTCTGTCAAGGAGAAAGACGCTTTTGTGAAATTGTAAAATGCAGTATGGCTGGGCAAAGCAGCTTGGAAAACTGCCAGTTTGTATTTTACGTGATCTGATGTTCTCTGGAAGACAATCCAGTTCGTTTTGGCAATGAAGCAATACTAGTCTCTGTACACTGTAGTTCCTCATACCAGATTTCCCAGATCTCTCTACTAGTAAATTTTAAACATAAAAGGGAGAGGAAATACATTCCTGCAAACATCACCAAATCAATAATGCAAAATATTTCCAAAATTGTTCAAAATATGCAAAAAACAACACCAGCATAGCAAGTTATTGCCGTTTATTCATGGAAACTATCACTATTCTACTAAAACAAAAACATTCTAGCCAGGGCTCTATGACTTGTGTTCAAAGAGAATCTGAATTCTGTGTGAAAGCAAATCAAACTTCTGTGATCTGTATACAATTAGGCACATTATACAATAACAGAAATAGGAAAAATATGGATATTTATTAATGTACTTTGGTCCTGCTAGTCAGTGGGAGGAATAAGAAGCCATAGGAGACATTAAGCACTGCCCCTGCACCTTTTTCAAAAGGAGTCCTTTTAAGCTGCCACAACCTTACACAATCTAAGCTTATATCCATGGTTAGGGTACCTAGAAACAAACTTGCTTATTTTAAACAATGAAAGTGGAGATTCTCAGGATGAGGGTTCCGCCCTTACTTTGAAATTCTGCACTAGCACAACACGCTTGTGAAGTTACACAGCCTGTTTTGCATGGTTATTATTATATACAGATCCTCCTTCCCCAGATGTTGAGTTTGTATCCCTGAAATACTGACTGAGCAGAATGTTCCAAGTAAACCCCTTCCTTGTATGAACTGCATATAGCACGTTCATGCCAGTGGTGTCATTTATCCAATGGTGCTGGCATACATGTGCTTCATGTGAGTGGGCAATGTACAGGATATAAGAGCATTGTTTTCACTTGGCGCACCACCAGGGGGCAAAAGAGAATTTCAATGTTTCTTGTGGGAGCCAAGCCTGTGGTCAACACACAGCAGCTGCCAGGGCCCTGCCATGGGGCCCATCCTTTAAAGCAGAGCTGGGCCACTTGTGGCCCTCCAGATGTTTTGGCCTGCAGCTCGCATCATCTCTCACAATTGGCCATGCTGGCTCAGGCTGATGATAGCGGAGGGCTTTAAAGAATTATTCTCTGATACTCTGATCAGTGCCAAATTGCCAGGTTTAGGAGCTGCCGTTTCACTTTCCCACAACGGGCAGTATCCAGAGGGGCACAACTGCTAATGTAAATTATGAGCTTCATCACACCAGTGTTTTATTGCACTGTTGTCCTGCCTTGTTTACTGTTTTGCCCCGCAACCCTCACATGACATCATCCCTGTCCTGCAGTCATCTCGCCCCTTTCCATTTTCTGTGTTTTTCTGGGGCCGGGAAAATGTGATATTTTTTCTCCACATGGAATAAAACCGCCCTTCCATCCTCGTGTATTGCTGTCCTCATGCTATGTCGCAGAACGCCCCTTCATGGGGGCATGTGCATTGAAGGGTGGTCTTGCTGATGAAAGAGGAGGGCAGGGGCGGTTCTCCTCCAGTGCGTCAAGTCGGACGAATGGACTTTCGCTGCTCCAACCCCACTCTCATTGCTTTATCATCCACCCATTTCAACTTCCCTCTTTTTTTTGCCTGTTGTACAAGGTGCCCAGCCAATGAAATGCTAAATCACTAATCTTTAGACAATAAAACCAGAGTGATGGGGAGGAGCCCACATCCATCAAAATGTCCATCAACCAAAAGAACAAATGAACTGGCGGGGGAATGAGAAGGGGCGGGGTGTGGCAGCAATACCAAGAAGTGCGAGCTGCAGCAGATGAAAAAGAAAACAAGGTGAAATAGCGCAACAATGCACGCATGTGGAAGTGACCAGCACTTGATGCGCTAATGAAACGGAGGTGGAAATCATGGATACATACCAGGGGAAAAAAGTAGGTGTGATGGAGCTCTATGTTGCATTAGCTGGCAACTTTTATTTATTTATAAATAAATTTTATATTTATTTTAAATTTATAAATATAAATAAATTATATTTATTTTAAATATATTTATTTTAAATTTATTTATAAATAAATTTTATATTTATTTATAAATAAATTTTATAGCTTTTATTTATTTATTGCCGCCTTTCAGGCAGAAGCCCTCCCAAGGCTGCGTGCAATAATAAAACGTTTAGTAAAAACTGATATGATCTTAAAAAGCAATAAAACACAGTAAGATCAGCAAAAAAAATAAAAAATAGTGCTATTGGTTTTGTGCTAGAGTAGTTTATGCTAGAGCAACATAATTTACGTCAGTGCTTGCACCCTATTGGATACTGCCCTAGGGGAGAACATTGTTGGAAATTAAAATGCCAGCTGTGTGACCTTCTCTGGTGGTCACCCTGGAATGGGCTTTGCTGCCTGCCATGTGCCCATCACATTCTCTTTTACTGCACAACCCACAATTAGCTCCTTTGAAGGTTGTGGAGCATGATGACCAAACCACAGACTGATGGGTTGTTTAAGAGCTATTGTTTATTGTTGAGTTAACCTCCACGTTGTTTAGCCGCTAAACAGCCCAGGGGTCCAAGTTCAGACACCATGCTCCACAACCTATAAAGGAGCCAATCGCAGGTTGCAGAGTAAAATCGTAAGAGGAAGGTGTGCTGCTGGGAGCACACCCACTCTCTCCTGCTTATGCACAACAACCCACTGGTTGTTTAACCAATGGGCTGTCATTATGTGTGAACAGACCCATTTTGGGGACCTTCCTCATCAGCTGATTGATGTAGTGAGAGTTGTGCACATGTATGTGCACCACTTTCAAATGTGCTTTCAAATACATATATTCATGTGTTTGACTTGCATATTTTATATATAAATAAAACTCATGAATGTAACTTTTTTTTAAATGCTCCTCACAGGTATTTAACAGATATAAGAAAACCCAGGCTCCCTATCACAGAAGTAACAAATTTTAAATTAGGTAAAAGTGGAGGGAGGGAAGGACATGAACAAACATGAATAATTAACCCACAAGGGGGTGGGATATGTTTCTATTTTAATTCATGGTTTCTTAAGAGGCAGTTTTAAAGATTGTCTTTGCGCCGCCTGTATGGAAAAATGCTCATGCAAAATTCACATTTTGTCTTTACTTACATCACTTAGGTAACGTTCCATCCATTTGATAATGTCAATACCTCGAATTGCGTCCTCAAATATATCGATCTATAAAAAAGTAAAAATGTTAACATGGTTTCTTCAATTCTCTGACTGTAAGCTACGAAGCAATGTATCCATCATTTTAATGTGTTTTGTCCTTTACTTTATCTAACTTTAAAGTCCAAAAGTTTCGGTGTGTGTGTGTGTGTGTGAGAGAGAGAGAGAGAGAGAGAGAATGAGAAAGAATGAGAATGAGAATGAGAATGAATGCAATGCAAAGAGCCAGCACATTTTCTGCAACTTGGTAAATTTCTGTCAGCAATACTTGACAATAGGTGTTCAGGGGCCTCAATTAATTGTACTGGCACCTGAGATACTGTTATGAGTGAGGGGAACAGGTCAGGAGGCAGATCTTTTCAGCTTCAGGTTTAGCTCTCACATGTGTTGCTTTGGTATCATCTGAACATCTCTTAACACCAAGCTTTTGAGTATGCAAATGTGACAAAGAGGTAAGCTGGTTTTAAATGCAAAGTATTCTTGTGTTGTGAGGCTATGGTTTCCACCTTGAAATGGCAATACAAAACTTAAGATCCCGATTTAGCTATGAACACTTTCAGTGGCCTTGAGCAACTCCCTTTTACTCCAACTCGCTTGGAGCAAGATGTTTGTGGCTCCACATGAAGTTATTATAAGGATGAACCAATTGCAAAGCATAATGGCCACTAACAATGTAATCCTACCTGGGCATAAGATCCATAGAATCATAGAATAGTAGAGTTGGAAGGGGCCTATAAGGCCATCGAGTCCAACCCCCTGATCAATGCAGCAATCCACCTTAAAGCATCCCTGACAGATGGCCATCCAGCTGCCTCTTGAATGCCTCTAGTGTGGGAGAGCCCACAACCACCCTAGGTAATTGGCTCCATTGTCGTACTGCTCTAACACTCAGGAAGTTTTTCCTGATGTCCAGCTGGAATCTGGCTTCCTGTAACTTGAGCCCATTATTCCGTGTCCTGTGCTCTGGGAGAATCGAGAACACATCCCAGCCCTCCTCTATGTGACAACCTTTTAAATATTTGAAGAGTGCTATCATGTCTCCCCTCAATCTTCTCTTCTCCAGGCTAAACATCCCCAGTTCTTTCAGTTTCTCTTCATAGGACTTTGTTTCCAGACCCCTGATCATCCTGGTTGCCCTCCTCTGAACACGCTCCAGCTTGTCTGCATCCTTCTTGAAGTGTGGTGCCCAGAGCTGGACGCAATACTCAAGCTAAGGACTAACAAGTGCTGAATAGAGGGGAACCAGTACCTCACGCAATTTGGAAGCTCCACTAAGTGAGGTGTACATCCAAGTAAACAACACAGGATATTCCTGTAAAAGTGCTATAGGAGTCGTTTACTATTCCAAAAAATTGTCAGTATAACTTCCTTCCACTTAATGCATCCACTAGCAGAGGCATTGAAAAGAAGGAACAAAATTTGAACATACAGAAGATAGGTTTCATACATTCCCGCTTGTTTCCCTTTGCTGCAATTCATTCTTCCAGAATGGAGTACTTACTGCAGTATGAAATCCATTTACAAACAAGAAGTTCACAAGTCTCATGACCTGCTCAGCTGTGTCCACAGAATAGGTTATAAAGACTTTACCTAGGAGAGATGATATGAATGGGAGGAGTCAACATGAGTGGAACTGGAACTAAAAAAGTCTCTGATTTCACTAGCTTTACTTGCACATATCAAACATGAAGTTCTACCTTGCTTCTTTTTGATTATTTATATCTGCCTCCCGCAAAGTGGTGCCCTCCCAATGTGTAGGCCTGCAATGCCCATGCTGGCTGGGAAGAACGAGAGCTGCAGTCCAACAGAATGGGAGGGCACCATGTTGGGGAAGGCTGGTCTGGAGGTCTAGGTCACTCCATTCTCCAGATTCAGTATCCTAATCCTCTAATTATCTTGTTCTCAAAATTAATTACATGGCATCAAACTGGACAGATCAGCTTACTTATGGTCTGTGTTAGAGTCACATGTGTTTTTAAGTCTGTTGCATCCGGTTAAAATCTTAATGAAAAATACAAATTTGAAATATGAATTTTTGAATGTATTTTCACACAATATAAGCATTTCTAAATATATTCTATCCTAAAATATGCATTTTAGTTTATTAAAAAAAACCTGTACTGGAAAATTCAAAGTGCGAAATCAGAAAGATAACTGCATTCTGATCAGAGCATGAATCCAGGAGGTATGAATCAGGTCAGTTTGCATCACAATGTGCAAAGCATGAATTCCTCTAGCATTCTTATACCCAACGCTTTAGAAGTGCATGCTGTTTTGACTGCAGCTTTCGATGGCCTTAACAAAAGCACCAGTCTTATAAACTGCTATGCTGAAGGTACCATGATCAGCAAGTGAGGTCAACTGAACAATACAGATGTGGTTTCATGATCCCACCAGGTGACTAGTCTACAGTGGCCCCATTCAGAAGACACCTTAAACCACAGCTTTAACCACAGTGGTTAAGCCAGAAAGCCGGGCCGGGTTCAGAAGACACCTTAAACCATGGCTTTAACTATGGTGGTTAATCCAGAAAGCCTTATTCACTGGCCCCGTTCAGATAACATGCTAAACCATGCTGCTTAACCACAAAATGGGTAACGGAATGCATTGCATTCCATTAACCATTTTGTGGTTAGCATGGTTTAGCATGTTTGAACGGGGCCAGTGTGGTTGAAGCTGTGGTTTAAGGTGTCTTCTGAACACACCCTGGCTTTCTGGCTTAACCACCATGGTTAAAACCGTGGTTTAAGGTGTCTTCTGAATGGGACCAGTAGATAATTACTTTTCCCCAACCCTATGATTCTATGCACAATTCAAACAAAACAAAAATCGGCAAAAACTTACGCAGTTCATCTGGCAAATTACTTGTCCTCAATGTTCCCCTGACTGCAAAATTACTCAGAGGTCTTGGTATGGCAGCTGGTCTCACTGCATTGTTAGCCTGAGCCCTGGCATCTGGAGGGCCCCTATATATATCCTCATTTTCATTGTAGACCTCTGATGATGCTCCTCCATCAAGTAGCCGATTCTGAAACTGCCCACTAGGAAGGAAATGAAGGGTCATCCATAAATATTAAAAGCTGATGATTCTAATGGCATATGCTCAGAGTCTATTTTTAACCATAAGGTGTACAAGACTAGAGATGTGTAGCTTTGTGGGGAAAACTGGGGGCAAAAACAAAGAAAATGTTCAGGAAAGGATTCCACCCCATCCCACCCCAGATTTTCCAAAAAAGAGAGGCCTGCTCTGTGTAAGTAATCTAAGAAGCCAGGTTGAAGGAAAACATCAGATTAGGAAAGTCGTAGTAGCTGATGGAACGAAAGAAGAAAAAGGGGAATAGGCAGGAAGCTAGAGAAATTGGAGCATAGAACAAGACACAAGATCTGCTTTGTTTCACTGACAAGTTGTAATAGTCAGGAAAAGGAAGTTATATAGAAGCAAGGATGGAGAATAATGAAGAACACAGAGGGGGCATGAAGCACGGAAAGGAGAGAAAGAGGTCACAGATGGACATTGCATGCGTGTGAGAGATGACAGCAAATGGAGCAATGCTACCAAAAAAGAGAGACCAATTCTCAAGATGCTGAAAATATATATATATATATATATATATATATATATATATATATATATATTAATGCTCCAGCCAGGATTCTGCTTGGGACTCCTTGCATCCAACACATACCCATCTCATCAAAACCCAAACCAAAGGACTACTGAAAGCTGCAATTAAATGTGTAAAAACTTTTTTTAAATCTGCAAAATCTTGTGGGTTTTTTTTGCTTATAAAATACAGAATAATCTCCAAACTTAGTACAAACTTACTAGAATCTCTGGAGTTCTGCAGAAGAGATGTCTCTTGGGGAGAACCTTTCTTCATTACATTTGGGGGGATAAGAACTGGAATAATTTGGGATTACTTGCTGAGCAGGATGGAGGATTCTTACACCTGGGCTAGGAACAGGAAGGTGTAGTTGAGGTGGGTGTGCAAACTGTTGGTATGGAGTTTGCTCATCTAAGAAAAAATAAAAAATAAAAACGTAACCCACTGCTTAGTTGAGCCACCGCTGCACAACAGATTTTTCCCAGGATCAAACGCAGAGGTAAGCATACCTAAACCCAAAGGAATCAACCGTTTTAAGCATGCAATTGTGAGTTGGAAAATAGCCCATGTCACCTTAAATGAAATTTCTGATAATCTGTAGGTGATGTGAATGTGTAATTGCAGTCTTATGGAAGTGATGGAAATAGGTGCACAAAATAATAGATAGGAAAATCAAAATCAAGTTCCACAGAGAGTCAGTGGTATTTCACCTCACCTGGGCAGATATGGCAAATTTGAAATTCAGAGAATTTTGGCAACTAAGAAAACTTAAGCCCAGACTACTGGGAAATATGCTTAAAATCATGAGCACTGGAGGCATTTTAAAACACTGGAGGCTTTTTAAAAAGTGCACACTGAAATCGTGTTTCTCTTCACAACTAATTTTTCCATTTTATAGATAAAAACAATGGGAAAATCCAGCCAAAGCCAAGCATTGGTGCACATTGATTTCAATTCAAGGGCCTGTTCAGACAACATGCTAAGCCATGGTTAGGCAGTAAATGCTTAGGGTGTTTAAACCATGGTTATGTAGCCACCATGGTTAGGGATGGTTTTATTTATTTATTTATTTATTACATTTTTATATCGCCCAATAGCCGAAGCTCTCTTATGACATGCTTATGCTAAGATCATCTTCTTGGCTTGCCGCTCTGACCATGTAACTCCACTTCTGAAATCTCTTCATTGGCTTCCAATTCACTTCAGAATCCAATATAAACTTCTCCTGTTGACCTACAAAGCTTTTCACTATCTAGCTCCTTCCTATCTCTCCTCTCTCATCTCACACTATTGCCCCGCTCGTGCCCTTCACTCCTCTGATGCCATGTTTCTCGCCTGCCCAAGGGTCTCTACTTCCCTTGCTCGGCTTCGTCCATTTTCTTCTGCTGCCCCTTATGCCTGGAACGCTCTACCAGAACATTTGAGAACTACAAGTTCAACCGCAGCTTTTAAAGCTCAGCTAAAAACTTTTCTTTTTCCTAAAGCTTTTAAAACTTGATTTTGTTCTGACTTTATACTGTTAGTTTTACCCTACCCAGTGCCTGTTTACCCTACCCTGTGCCTGTTTGCTTTCTCTTCCCCTCCTTATTGTTTTATTATGGTTTTATTAGAATGTAAGCCTATGCGGCAGGGTCTTGCTATTTACTGTTGTACTCTGTACAGCACCATGTACATTGATGGTGCTATATAAAATAAATAAATAATAATAATAATAATAATAATAATAATAATAACATGCTAAGCCATAATGTTTAGCTCAAAATGCTTAAGCAGCATGGCTTAGCGTGTCGCATTAACAGGATCAATGAAATTTAAACAAGTGCTTAATGGCTCCATTGAAATCAACAGACTTTTAAAGGGTGCAATCCTATGCATACTTAAACAGAAAAAAGTCCTACAACTCCTAGCATTCCCCAGCCAACATGACTGACGGGAAAACGCTATGTATAATTTTCTGTCTAATTATACATAGGATTGCACCCTGAATGCTTCATTTTAGCTAGATTATATTGTATATTTCTCATGGCTTTACTAGTTTTAGATCTGAAGAAAACCCTAGGGATATCACTCAGCCAAGTCAAGCACAATTCGGGCTAAGTGATTTAATGGGTAAGAGTTACAGCATAATCCATACTTGTTTATTCAGAAGGAAATGTTTTCATTGATAGCTGCTTTAATTATGATTAGAGAAAGGTGGGGTATAAATGTTGGGAACAAATAAATTAGTCAAATTTCAAGATAAAATGCAAAGGATTGCAGCGGATGTACGTACCTCTACTGTCTATTCATTTAAATGAATGAGTCTTAAGGCACTTAATGTTTATTCCATCATGCCCTAAAAATGTTATAAGCCTCATGCACAAACTGGAAGCACCGAGAGTACTACACCTCCAGCACTTTACACTTACTGTAGCAAGAGTGCTGATTGCTCTCCCACCCCCCCCCACCAATCACATATCTATAATTTGGATACTAGGACACCCCCTCTCTCCCCAGCAAGAATAACGTTCACTGCCAAAGAAGTACTATTCAGAGAATGTCTTTGAAATGCAACAGTGAGTCCATTATGAATATCAGAGAGCAGCCGCCCACGGCTAGATGGCTGCCTGGGAGCACAGCACACTAGATTGTTTCTGTCTAGAAGGTACACATTAGAACACACTAAGTGCAAAAAACTATTGTGAGCTATGATTGCCCAGCAATCGCTGAAAATGTGAAAAGCTGTCAGGATGCAATTTTATGCCTCCTATATGGTAGGAACCTAGCAAGCAAAATACTGTCTCCAGGTCTGAACAAGTCAGACAGTTTGGGGTGGGGGAGAGACAGGGAGAAGGAACCTTTTGAAATATAGCTCAAGTTACAAAATGCTCCACATTTTAAAGAAAGCTTTGTTAGAGGAGTGCTGTTAAGTATATATTAAGCGGAGTAAAAAATAGCAAGCCAGCATATAGGATTTCAAATCTAATGTGGCAAGTAACTTGTTTTTTTCATGTTCCAGATTTCCCTGCTTAGAATTGGGAGGGGAAAAATTTGATGGCAATGGGTGGATGTGGGTATTAAGTATGATGTCCATGCATACTGGTCCAGATTAGGGATCCCTGGAAATGATGCAAGTTCTTTTATCCCCTAAGTACCATTCATACCTTTTCAAATACACTTGCCTGAATGTGCAATTATCCCACTACAATTGTCACAATTGAGTCTTCTGTTCTTTTTCATTATGGAGTATCCAAGGCAGTAAGTCTATGTGCACCAGTTACTGGGGAACATAGGTGGGAGGGTGCTGTTGCACCATGTCCTGCTTTGTTGGTCCCTGGTCAACAGTTGGTTGGCCATTGCATGAACAGAGTGCTGGACTAGACGGACCCTTGGTCTGATCCAGCAGAGCACTTCTTATACTCTTATGTTAAAGCTTCATCTACCATATCTCCAGTTTAGTGCAAGAATAGGGCTATCATGTATGACATGCAGATGGCAAGACTGATTCTAGGCAGAAGTGACACGCGCCTGCCAGAATGTTTTCTAGAGTCCTCTTTTCAGATCGTATTATGCCGATCCTTTTCCATCTGCACTGACTTCCAATTCTTTTCTGGGCCCGGTTAAAGATGTTGCTTATTACCAATAAAGCCCTATATGGCCTGAGACCAGGATATCTGAAAGGCCATCAACTCCCAAATGAACTTGCTCATCAATTACGGTCATGACAGGGAACCCTGCTCTGTATTCTGTCACCAACGGAAGTGCAGTTAGCAGAATCATGATAATTTTTCTTTATTTACAATATTTTATAAGCTGCCTTTTAGGGTAACACCTCCCAAAGTGGTGTACAATGAAAATTAAAAAATAGAAACCCCAGCGCCTTTTTGGCAGCAGCACCCCAGCTGTGGTTTGATTGGGCCCTTGGTGGGTGGTTTTCAGGTGGGCAATCAAGATGTTTATTTTGCCAGGCTTTTAATGGATTTTAGCTGCATGTTCACTTCATTGTTCTCACTGTTCGTTGTATCAGGACTGTGATATTGTTGTGAACGGCAAGTGTCTCTATAACTAAATACCCCAGGCAGCCAACTGTTTGTTGCACACCTGCATTATAACAGTTCCTACCCGGAATGGCTAAAAAGGTCCATGAGAACTCCAGGCAAGATGAGGCATAGCGGGCATCAGAGAGGCGGAAAAAAATAGTTCTGCTGGGAATTGGCTAAAGGTTGGTAAGAGTCATCCCATGCTGTGGGCTGGGGTTCTTCAGATACAGGCCATGATAGGAGAGGAAGAGATTTCACGGATTCAATAGAAATAATTAATTCTAAATGCTACCCATGACTGAATATGCAAACACAAATCATTTTCACTCCCAGCCATGCTTGTGCAACATCCGCTTCATCAGTATTCCCTTCAGTAAAACTCAGCAAAGAATATCAGTTCTATGTCACACAAACAGCTATTTCAGTGGAAATGCTGAACCCAGTAACAATCACAGATTCAGCATTAACCCCCACAAAAGAAAAATAAATGATAATTTAATTGTTAAAACTGTGCCTTGACACAAAGGAGTGCATGGCAACATTCAGCTACAGACTTAATGACAACAACCACAGACTGGTAATTAGGAAGAAAAATGATTGACTTCCCAAGTTTTGGCAGGAAGAGAAAGGGGGGAAACCTATGGAAGTGATAAATGAATAAAGACAGGAGAAACCAGAAACACATCATGGTTTTTACAGTGAAAATTATTTTACAAGTCTTATTATTTGGCAATTATTACATTCCTTAGCAAATCAGGGCAGTACACCTAATGCCTAATTAACTTACATGGATTCTGGCAGTATCTTGCACCAGGAATGTAGCATCTAGGATGACACTGAGCTTGTGGGAAAGCATTAGGATGGGGTATTTGTGGACGGACAGGATATCGTTGAGGGTCCATCTGTGGAAACTCTCTGGACATCAGGTGCCTTGGAAGGTCCTGCAGGTTAAAGATGGATGTAAGTGGCAATGGAGGTTCTAATTGTCTGATGTGCATAACATCCAAAGACTGAGAATTATATCCTGCATCTCCTGTTTGTAGGTCAAGTGGTGCTCTATTATCCTGGGGCTGGCTTGATCTTGCATTATCCTGCCTTTCACCAAGCAAATGTTGGGAAATGTCAGATAAACCTCTGTGCTCACTGCCAGAATTGTGTCCAGTGTCAGGAGAAGCAGCTGATGGCTGACACCTCAAAGGTTGGTTTGTTTTATCCCCAGATGAAAGATTATGTTCTGACGAGGGTCCTGATCCATCAGATGGGTCTGGAGGTATCCCCAGTCTAGAATCCTGGTGTTTTTGCAGCCGATTATGTTCATACAGATCCAGCACAGCATTATTGCAGTCAACACGATTAGGTTGACGGTAGAAAAACCATTGCCCAGCCATTGAGTGAGAAAATGTTTGAGATCGATAAGGTCCTAAAGGCACCAGGTTGTCTATATTTTCACCAGAAGGGTCCAAAGTCTCTTCCAGTGAACGTTCTGGAAATGGTGACCAGTCTCCACTTTCATCGACTTCGACAGGGATACTTCGACCAATCGCAGTGCCTAAAAATGGGGATGAATTCAGTACAATATATCAACTCCTGATTTGCTCCATATTGTATTTTATATCTAATTAATTATGTGAACAATTGAAGTATGAGGGTTCGACCAGCCAAACACTCTGCTTAAATTCCTGCAAGCAGAATCAAGGCAGGCACAGCCTACCTCGAGTGCCTCCCCACCTCAATTCTCTTTGGTGCCCACTTCATCTGCCCCAAGGTGATTTATTTATTTATTTATTTTACTTGAAGGAGGTGTCATTTTAGCAGGTAGAGGAAGGAATTGGGCACTTTGAATGTCAAAAAACCCGTTCCAGGGGTTCAAAGTCCCTGACTGATTGCTCCTCTCTCATGTGATTTAAAATTAGACAACCAAGAGATCATCACAATTACAGTGCATTTTAACAGGACTCGTTGAATGTTTTTTGCAGGATAAATAACTTTACAGAATGGTGGTACAAAAAGACTAACCTGTCAGGGAAGCCATTTCAATATTCTGTAGGAAATCCGTTGAAATATATACCAACTATAAATGGCAACTGAGTGGGGAAAAAACAAAGGCAAAAAGTTAACCACTGTGGATCATGGCAGAAGTTATAAAAAAAATAGACAACTTCTCATTAGAGTCATATCACATACACAGAGTAGACAAAAAAATAACTACTTCCCCAGCAACATGCTTTTAATCAAAATTTTAAAATCCCACTACTCATTAAAGAAGGTGGAGCAAGAGACTGTTCTTCTTTTAAATTAAAGCATTCTTTCTCTGACGGTAAATCTGGATGTGGTACAGAAACCAACACATTAGACAATCTTTCTCTGCACTGGGTGTTTCAGCTGTTGAAGAATACAAATTTGAGTAAGCAGTGTAAGAATGTGCATTCCACCCTCAGCGGTACTTTCTACTCACTGGTGTTAAAATCTTGCACATGTTTAATCCCATTGATTTCAATGAGAGAGAGAGAGAGAGAGATCAATGGGACATAAATTGTGCCCATGAATAATAAACTGGAAATTATGTTACAGTAAAACATGTTATATGTAAACATTTTAGGTATGCTACGCAAAAGCTCTTGATACAACTGGTTGACCCTTTTCATACGAATTAAAATGCTGCCACAAGGCCAACTTTTATGCTCAGGCCCTAACTAAACATTGCCCATACATGTAGTAATGCAACTCCAACAGCCTTAAAAAAAACCCAAATAAATAGAAAAGCTGCTTCAGGAAGAGATGATTTAGAGGAAGTGGCAAGGTTGGGTGGCTTAATTGGTTGGGCCTCATTGCTCCAAAGCTGCTCCCCTTGCAGGGTACCTCAGAGACAGGCATTTGGAGCCCTACAGGGAGAAAGAAAGCATCACAGGTATATATGGAGCTGCCTTATACTGAGTCAGACCATTGGTCTATCTAGTCCAGTATTGTTGACACTGATTGGGAGCGGGTTTCCAGACTTTCAGGCAGCAGATTTTCCTACTGTATCTGGAAATGTTGGGGATCAAACCTGAGACCTTCTGCACGCAAAGCATGTGCTTGACACCTGAGCTACGTATTCTCCCCAAATTTTGGCAATTGACAGGTAGAGAAAGGGTTAAGGATCTTCTCCACCCACTGCTTGTCTACTCTACATCATTCCTCTTTTGAAGCAGATTTCTCTTTAAAAAGGGTGGCCTGTTGGAGCTTTATTATGCATATTTGTATGCAGTGTTTACTTAGATCCACAGAGAGCCCTTTCACACAAGGGTATAATATGATTGTGTCATTGACAGTCACGCACACACACACACAATCAAACACATGCTTAAGCGACATGAGGGCCTGTAACTGTGCCGTGGATCATGGCCAACATACGACAATTTTATAACCACAACATTATGATAATGTTCGCAAGCACAGTTAACTAGAATGCTTGCAATTATGGCAAAGCAACGTTCGACACAAATATTGCATACAAACATATAAAATAAGATATAGAGTATATTCACACAAATGATTGCAGAGATGGACATACAAGCACTGCTACCAAAGGATAACAGCCTCTTTACTCCCTCCCATGGAATTTATGTTATTAGTTTTACTAGATGCTGAAAAGAGCTAAAAGGGAAGGGAATTACTACTACTACTACTACTACTTATTACATTTATATACCGCTCCAAAGCCGAAGCTCTCTGGGGGTTTACAAAGATTGAAACATTGAACATTAAAAAAAAGGATATACAAAAAGGATATACAAAATTTAAAACCATAAAAAGCATAAAAACAAATTACATATTGGAACAGACAATATTAAAACAACTATTCTGGGGTCAGTTAAAAAACTCAACATGCTGTTAAATGCCTGGGAGAAGAGCAAAGTCTTGACCTGGCGCCAAAAAGATAATAACCTTGGTGCCAAGCGAGCCTCATCGGGGAGATCATTCCATAATTGGGGAGCCACCACTGAAAAGGCCCTCTCCCTTATTGCCATCCTCTGAGCTTCCTTCGGAGTAGGCACACGAGGGAGGACCTTAGATGTTGGGGCCCTAAAATATTATAGACATTTATTTATTTATTTATTTACCTTCTTTTGTTTCACCTTAGATGGTTGACTTGTATAAATAATAACATAGTACATAGAACTCCTGGGAGCAAAATACATAAGATTGTGCGTGAAGAAGTGTGCAAGGTTCTTTTCCCCACCCCTCCACGCCTTGCATTTGTCATGTGCCGGACAGCACAAAGCAAACAAAGTTCACACATTAACAGAGCAGCCTTTTGTGGGGGTGAGGGAGGGAGGAACTGCCGCATAAGAGCCATCAAATCCAAACCCCTACTGGGGCAGCCCAATTAAAAGGAGAGGAGAAGGAGGAGCAGCAGCTTCCCCTTCCTCACTTCTCCCCCGCTTTTAGTTTATTTTTCGTACTCCAAGTTGAGGGAAATTCACTATGCCATCTTCAGGGACGGTGTAGCTTATCCAGTAAATTGGGGCCTTTAGATTTGGCAGATAAAAAGTCTCAATCAATCCTCCCCTGCCATACCCACGTTTTGCTTGTTGTTGTTGTTGTTGTCGTCATCATTGTTATTTGTATTTCCTGCCCTATATAACAAGGATCTCAAAGCAGCATACAGACAAAAATCCAGTTAAATCCAATTAAAAGAAGACAGTGTGCAGGCTGGTGGATTTAGCCATCAAAGCCTTTGTTTAAAAGCCATGGCTTAACCTGGCGCCTTACCACCAGCAGGGCAGCTACAGCAGCAGCTGAGAGCTCCCCTGTCACACAGGGAGGACCTGTGCAGGTGGACCTCCCTTTCTGCCATGAAGAGGGAGGCTTGCAGTATCTTGCGAGCCCTGGGACACCCTCCTAAGGATCATAGGATTGTTCCCTAAATTGCATTTTTAGACCTTCTCTCCCCATTAGCTTTCCACACGTTACAATCATCACCCTTTACTCATGATTAGGAGTAATTAACAACAATCCTTACATACATAGAGACTACCATGCCTTCAGAAACACATGGCATTGTCTAATCTTTAGTGTGTTTGTTCTCAAAATATTGATACTCCTAACATATTGACCAGATAGACACCAGAACATCCATAATCAACAAACAGATAAAAACAGGCAATTCACTAAAGACAGCTGGAACAGAACAGGTCAGAACTGCCAAGTTAGAAATAAAATTGTTATAGGGGTGGGGTGCATTAGAGGCACTTGTGAACAATACTTTAAAATAAGCACTTACATTAGGGAACTTTTTATTAATCATTTCCTAGCCACTACCCATTAACAACAGCAGCTGCAAAATGAGAACACTAGATTTCAAGGCACCCAAACCAACTAAATGATACACTGAAAAGCATAGGCAACATCAGGGGTAGACAATATGTGCCCTCCCGGCTGCATTCACACCCTGTCCATTTTTGTGGCTCCTGCCACTCCTCTCAAGTCACCACTGCCAAACTGCAGACCTTCAGCTGCAAAAAAAAGTTGCTTTCTTGTTCAAAACAAGTTATGTGGGTAAACACGTGCCTTGTTATAATGCAAGTTTAGGCTCCTTCGGGGCTTCTGGGACTGTGATTATCCTTTAAAACAAGGTATGCACTTTGTTTTAAAAAGTGAAAAAAAAAATTTACCACCACCAAATTGTGGAGGTGGTGGGGTGTGACCCACTGTGGGTTCCAGAGGTGTGAAATTGGCTCCCAGATTTTCTCAAGTTGTCCATTCCTGGCCTAGATGGAAATGATGCAGTGACACAAAAAACGTCTTACCAATTCCACTTTGCAGTGCTTGTTCTAGATAGACAAAACAACAACAATGTGGAGAGCCAGTGTGGTGGAGTGGCTAGAGTTTCAGACTGTGAGCCAGGAGATCCGGGTTCTAGTTCCCACTCAGCCATGGAAGCTCACTGGGACTGGGTGACTTCGGGCCAGTCACAGACGCTCTGCCCAACCTATCTCACAGGGTTATTGTGAGGATAAAACAGAGAGGGGGAGGATTATATACACTGCCTTGAGTTCCTTGGAGGAAAAAAAGATGGGATGTGAATGTAATAAATAAATAGCCCAGAATACATAGTTCTGACACAGCACAATGTATGTTCCAGGTTGTTTTTCACTAATTCATCAACTACCCGGAACAGGAACATAGATTCTTTAGAGGCTTCAGGGCTCACTATTTTCCTCATCTAATATTATGTGACTTGTCAGTTTGGTTATGTTGGATATGTTGGAACAGTGCATTCCAGGCTACTATTTGTCTTTGGATGCAGTTTTTTTCGGGGTTCACCAAATGATTTAAGAACCTAAGAGGAGCCATTCTGGATCTGACCATGGATCAATCAAGTCCAGCTTTCTGTTCACACAGTGGCCAACCAGCTGTTGACCAGGAACCCACAAGCAGGACACGAGTGCATTAGCACCCTCCCACCCATGTGCCCCAGCAACTGGTATACATAAGCTTACAGCCTCTGCTACTGGAGGTAGCTCATAGCTTTCAGGACTGGTGGCCATTGATGGCCTTCTCCTCCAGGATTTCCATCTAGTCCTATGTGGCATGTCAGTTTAGGGATACTTTAGAGTAGGGCTGCAGAGAAAGAGAAAGTCAGCCATGGCCAGATCTACATCTTGTGCCAAATCATTACGAATGTGGAATAAAAACCAGGATAGAACACTATGAAAGTGGTATATGGAATGTGATTGTGCCCCCACAGTTATCAGTGGACTTCAATACTACTATAAAGCAGTAGTGTAGATCTAGCCCCAAAAATTCATGAAACTGACAAAGTAATTTGAGGTTAAAGAGTTTCATGAAATTGTCCCCACCCTCACAATGTCCCAGACTTGGTTTCAGTGAATCAGCTTGCCAATTTATCAACATCTTTACTTGAGATGAAGTCCCAATGAACTCAGTGGGCCTTACTTCTCACCATGTATAAGACTGGACTACTAATCTCAGATTCCCACCACAAAAAGACTGTACGGGAAGTCTTTAGAGCAATCCATTCCAGGCTGGCTTTCCCTCCCCACACTGAACTGTTTACCTCCCAAAATGGCTATAGGAATATGAGTTATTTGGCATTTTTCTTAAAAATAGGTTCTGGCTGTCAGGGAGCTAATAAGATGTTCATAATGTCAGGGTCTCATTTTTGAAATTTTTTTTTGTCTGCAAAACATCCCACTGCTGTTTTGCAACAGTTTTTTTTAATACATACCATTGCAGTTCTGGCTTTTACATCCTCAAAAACAGAAGGCCTTTAAATTGTTTTGGGAAATGCTATACTAGTAATAAAAATTCCCTTGCTTCACTCTTTTTAAAAATGTTATTGGTCTGGCACTCTCCTTTATGATGCTATATTCCAGAACCAAGAGTTAATATGTAAAGAAGATCCTAGTTTGTCAGGGCAGAACATCCACACTTCACCCACTCCAATTGTGGCTGAGATAGGATTGGAACAGAAAAGTAGTATAGGAAAAATGGGTTGGGTTGGGTGTACATCGAGAACTAGGAAATGTATGGAATTTGGTGTGTGGGGAGATATTTGAAGATGAGTAGAAGGGAAGTGTAAGAAAAGGGGCTTGGGTGTATGGTGCTGGAAAGGTACAGAAAGTAGGTTGGGGATACTTTAGGGCAGATGAGGTAATGAGTGGGGAATGTTTGAAATGGATAGGCAGCTGGGAAGTTTTGGAAATGATTTAGCTACTCTAGAAAACTGGGAGTGGAGCTCTCTTAGTTTCACAAATAGCTATATTTGTAAACTGATCTTACAAATATAGCTGAACTTCTGCCATCACAATGCTATTTGCATTTTTTTAAAAAAAAGAATATAAAATATCTTCCCTGACTGACCACCATCTTGGGCTCTTGTCTTGATAGGCAGCCAGGAAGGAGGAACCGTTGCAGCTCTTATATTACTCCAGGCAACTGAGACAGCAGATGTGCATGTGTGAGTATGATGCCATCCCTTAATTACTTGTGTGACCTTATGAGACAGCTGGTTCTGGTGTATGGTTAAAGTTTCACTGCCCATCAATACCTAAAAATTAATGACTGCCAGTTCAAGTGGGCATCTTTCTGACTGAAAATGAAACTCAAAGCTAAGTTTCTTCAGGGTTGAACAAGACATGCCATGGAAGCTCCATGTTTGGAGCATGCGGTGCCTGATTTGGATTGGACCATTGTACAGGAAGGGGAGGGATCTAAACATTTGCCTTTGCATTGTAGCTCCAGTACAAATCATTCCTTCCTTCCAAATCTTCTATTAGCTATGGAAGAAAAAATGTTAACAGTTTAAACTCGTACGAGTAAGTGACCGGATTCATACATCATGATAACTCATGATGGGTTAAATAAGCCACAATGGCTTATTTAAGCAATCGTGGTTATCGCATTGTGAGTTTAAAAACTCCCGATAGACAGTGATGGCCAAAATAGTCCACTATGATAACCCATGGCCTGCAGAGTGGGTTATTTAACCCATCATTAGTTATTGTGTGGCGTGGCGGTCACTGTGGGTTATTTTCATCACTGTTGCTTGGCAAGAGTGGTCAAAACCACTGCTGCCACTTCTCTCCAGTCAGCAGAAGTTTCCATGATCTGCCTAGCAACTGAATGCGCTCACAGCCCGACATGATCTAACCCTTTCCCCAGCAGTGAGCTCTGCAACCTCTCCAAGTGTCAAGTATTTTCTTGGTCAGGTGATAGCAGCTGTGCAGGGCTGTCATTTTGCCTTGTGTGCATTCCATGGCAGGGATGAAATGTATATGAAAACTCCATGGAATTATAGCCACCATTCTGGTTTTTTGGTGAAAAGGTGCTTTCACTCGCATGGCTTTGTCAGCATGCAGTGTTTTCAATAGGCCTTGTGTGCATCCCTGCTAGGGAAGCCTGTGCATGATGTTGGGTCCTGATCTTGCAAACTTCAAAGGGTTGATTTGTGCCACCCCCTTTTTGGTGCACCGGGGGAGTGTTGTTTCTTGTGTGTAATCATGCAGGGTTTTGTTGTTGCATCGCCTGCCTCCTAACTAGGGGAGGTTGTGTATGAAGGTGGTCCTGATCCTGCAAACATCCAAAGGTTTACAGGCTCCTACGATGTTGTCAATGGGTGAAACAGTGCCACTGCTGGGTAGGAGGACTGCAGCAGGACAGGGGCTGGGGAGATGACTCAGATTACAGTAGTTTAGTAGTTTATTTGTCTGAACATGTGGGGGATAACAGTAGTTTATTTTCAAAATAATCTACTCTGAGTAGCTCCTTAACCCTTCATGTCTTAAAATGACATCTGAACATAACCAGTGTTTGTTTCTCCATTCCGACCTGTGCAGTTCTCTGGTCCAAAAATGCATACATTATTTTGAGGAAGCACATGTTCGTTATGGTTCATGTTCTTGCCAAGAATAATGATGTGTTCCAGTAGAGCTGATTTGATGTATTCCTTCAAGCCTCCCTCATTCTGCAATTTTATACATAGAAAAGTTCAATATCAAACTGAAGCAAAGCTTACTTAATTTCTTCACTTTCTGCAGTGGAAAAGACAGTGAGAACAGTAGAGAGTCCAGTAGATTTCAACTGTAGTAATTTTTTTGTCTCTAGAGGAACCTATACAGATGTGATGACAATTCATTCCTAAATGAAATATTACAAGAAATATGCTGACTGGGTCAGAAGACTATCACACACCCTCTGCATGTTCAACCTCTTAAAATATAAGGCAGAATCTCATCCTTGGTCAAAGGTTTTCAGGACTGAAAAAAGTTACAGCAAGAAAGAAGTATACCGCTTCTTATTCCATTCTCTACTTTCTCATTTCTTTTCCCTGATTTAGCTTTCAATTCCTCAACCTTTGCAGAATTCAACAAAAAAATGAAGTATATATAATAGTTACCCTTCATTTATAGCAACCTTCCCCAACCTGGTACCTACCAGATGTTTTATACTTTAGCTTTCTACTTTTATAGCCAATGGACAAGATTGCTGGGAGTTCTAGTCCATTGTTTACAGATTACACAGGTACACGAGCCACAACAACTATTGAAATGTAATCTCAAACATTGATGTTAGTATTTACATATTTAAATACCATTGTCTGTTGTAAAATCTGAGCATGAAAACAAAAATTATGTCCTATTGTTTAAGCACCCTTCTGCTCTCTTTGCCCTCTCCTTATGTGAAGTACAAAGTTATGCAACACAGATTCCTTCTGCAAATAATCTTGGCAGTCTTCAGTGAGCTATTTGGCAGGAAACTCAGCCTCTTGTGAGCAGCAGGCACTTCCAAATCTAACTTGCAGAAGGCCCAGATGTTGAGGCACAACTGCAAGTCTTCCATTTGGCCTGCCAGTGTAGTTGAAGGAAGAGGAAGCACCAGGCAGAAGGAAGAAGCAATTTTTTCTCTGCTAAAACAATGACGCACAGAAATGTTCACAACTAAGTGATTTTGTCAGTAGATAATGAACTGCACCTATTCAGAGATAAGTAGAAAAAGATGCAGATGTTGTTTAGCTAAATTATCTTGTATGGGGGTGATACTAACAATTCAAATTCACAGCCAATAAGTTCAGGATTCAGGAAAGCTCATGTCTAACGGTTCTGCTTAAATCCAACTTTTATATTTCTTAATACAATTTTACCTATCCCATTTGGAATCTGTGTAGTTTCCTCATTGAAATGTTTGTGTCAGCATATGAAATCTCCAAAGAACAAGCTTGACTAAACTAGCCTGGTTTTGATTAAACCTTTTCTGACAGCAGAGAGAAAGAATGTGCAGTAAAGAATGGCGTACTAGGTAAATTCCAACTTCAAAGGCCTTCAGTTTCAGGCCATTTAATACTGCTAAGAGAGAGGCCCATAGATAGGATAAACACACACACAAGAATTACAGTTGCCTTCATATCTTTTCATCAGAAGTGGTTTTTTATTTAACTTAAAAAGCGCATAGGAAAAGCTGCATGAGGTCAAATCGAGACTCCATTTACCCTACTATTCCTTTTTCAACCATACTCAGTTCTGAATATGTCAGAATCACAGAAATATAAGATAGCTCAAAACTAGGGTGACCATCTGAAAAGGAGGACAGGGCTCCTGTATCTTTAACAGTTGTATTGAAAAAGGAATTTCAGCAGGTGTCATTTGTATATATGGGGAACCTGGTGAAATTCCCTCTTCATCACAACAGTTAAAGCTGCAGGTGCCCTGCCCTCTTTTAAATCTGGTCACTCTCGTAAAGCTCCTGCACCTTTAACTGTTGTGATGAAGAGCGAATTTCACCAGGCTCTCCATATATACAAATGACACCTGCTGAAATTCCCTTTTCTATGCAACTGTTAAAGATACAGGAGCCCTGTCCTCCTTTTCATATGGTCACCCTACTGAAAACACCAATACGACATTCCCATTCCCTGACAGCCAATTTGTTTCCACCAAGCTAAGGTTTTGCAAAACCCTGATAAAAAGAAGGTATACATTATTAACATCTATTTATCTATCATAGATATCCACTGATGTTACTCTTTAGTAGCAATAAATGCCAAAGATGTTGTGAACTGTGTAAAAAACCCACACTGACAATTTTTAATGCATTACAAATTGGAAGGCCAATATGTATGTAATATTTTTGCTTCTTTTATGTCAGATATTAGCAGCCTTATAGCCTAACCATTATTATTAAGAAGTGACTCCCATGGAGTTTATTTATTATTTCAAGTTCAAAAAAATCAAAGTGCTTTAGAATACAATAAATAAATATATGTAAGTAAAGTCAGACTAAAATATTAAGGTAAATATAATGCAGCACTCAAATTATGACAACGCATTTTGTTGTTGTTAAAATAGTAGAAATCAAAGAATGACCAATGGAATGAAAAGTTTTCAGAACCCATCTAAAGATGGTAAGAAAGGAAGCATATCAGATCTCCCTGAGCAGAAAATTCCATAACTGGGGCATCACCACTGAGAAGGCCCCATCCCTGATACCAACCAATCAAATATCTAGAAGAGATCTTCGGCTATTGGGCGGTATAGAAATGCAATAAATAAATAAATAAATTATTATTATATTTATTTGTATCCCGCCTTTTGCCCAATGCTGGGCCTCAAGGCGGCCTTACAAAGTTTAAAATATACATTGGGGGGGTGGGGAGGGAAACAAAACCATAAACAATTAAAAAATAAGAGACAGGCCAGGCAGTAGGACTTCCAAGGTTGATCTTACAGCACATTTATATGGACGCTTAAGATAACTTGGCCCAAGGCTGTCCAACTGGACTTACTTCCAGTTAACATACTTAGCCTTAAGTCCCTTTTTAATTTCACCTGATAAAGAATTCTGTGTAACTCAAAGGCTTGCACACTTCATTGGTCCATAAAAGCAAAGACTATCTACTTTGCTTTTCTAATAATCTCCAAATGCTGTATTTGCATCGTTGATTGCACAATGTTACTAAACTTTCAGGAAGATACAATGATTCCAATATCTCTTTTGAGATTTTCAAGACAGCATCACAATCCATATGATGCTGTACATGCATGTACACACAGCAAAATGTTTGTGTGAGTGGGAGAGGGAGTTTGACACTACCTTACATTTGAGTAAACACATTGTTAGTGCAATGTCATACATGTCTTCTCCCAGGTAAGTGGGTATAGGATTGCAACCTTAGTATAGGAGAGCTTTTCCCAACCTGGTTGGTGTCCTCCAGATGTGTTGGACTACAACTCCCAGCATCCCCAGGGCACCAGGTTGGGGAAGGCTGGTATAGGATAGAGAGAGCAGCACAGAAATCCCAGCCAAGATCGTGTGATCATAAGGACCCGCTAGAGCTAGGCCTCTGATTGGCGTTTTTCTGCATTATTATAAGAAGTACACGTCGAATATCTCCAAGATATGTGATCTTCCCACTGATATAACTGCATACTAAGCGGTGAGCAAACTTCTTAAACGCAACCATTTTGCTATCGGAGAGAATTAACAACCCACAAAGCAAACACCCAGGCAGAAGAGACGGAACAACAACACACGAGAAAGTGGGTCAACTGCTAGTAAGAAATTCAGAGTTAGGGAATTTGACGGAAGGGCCTTGAAGAACTTACCTCAGACCCCCCACAAAACGACCAGGGAGGCCGAGAGGACCAGCCGGGCCTTTCTAGTCCGCCCTGCTCTTCTCGCCTGGGGTTGTCACTCCTCTCCTGGGGTTCTCCGTTTCCCTGTCAGGTAAGTTACTGAACCGGCTCGGTCTGTAGCAGGAAGTGAAGCTCTTTATGCAAATCACCCTAGCAGCCTCGCTTTGAAAAGCCAACAGGGCAGACGAGGCGTGGGGGGGGGGGAACGCCATCGATAAGCGAAGAGAAGGAAGTTACAGATTGACTGGAGGGATGCGCAGGCATCGAACCGGTTGTGGGTTTTGCCAGTTGTACAGCGAAAGCGTGGGGAGATCCACTTTGACTTTAACCCCCCCCCCCCAAATCAGAGAGAAGGTATGAGAAAAGGTCTACCCTTTGGAACATCTAAGAGAGTAGGAGAAGTCAAGCAGGTACATCAGAGAACTTTAGGATTGCTGTAATGGATTATTCCAAAAACACCACCACGAAAGTTTTCAGGTTAGACTATCTGATAGATGGTTCTCGCTTTCGAGGTAACAAATCGATGAGTGCGATTTGAAAAGTTCCAAACCGCGTTCATGGCAGAGTGCCTTTAAAAATCCAGAAAACCCGAACCTGTGGCCCTTCAGCTGTTGTCAGACTCCAACTCCTATCGGTCCCAGCCAACGTACCAGAAATGATGGGAATTGGAGTCCAACATTATCTGGGCCACAGGTTCCCCTGTGCACTTTCCTGTGCTGAGAAGTGTTTGCTGCTGTAGGTACCTGATTTTTAACAACCAGGACAGTCATAGATGGGTCCAACCTACAATTCATTGCTTGGATGTTATCACTAGAGGTGTCATTCTTCTCCACACTACTTCTCTATCATTTTGGAGATGTGTGGTTTTGACATGTGCAGTGTCCTATCTGATGATGAGCATATCATCATTATTACTTTTCTCAAACCAGTGCCATTTTAGTGGTGTTCTTTTAAAAGCATTCCTTTAATTTGCACTAAAATGCTTTCCCACTTTTTTATTGAAAATATTTCTGCAATAGGGTTTAAATGAAATGCAATAGGGTTTAAATGAAGATGTTCTAATGCATGCACACACACACACTTTCTGCCTTTCCATTTGGCACCATTTTAGCCATTTGGCTATTCTTTTAACTTGCACCAAAACACTTTTCACTTGCATTTGAAAAGTTGTTCAAGTAATTACATAAAATGAAAATGCCAGCTGCTTAAAATGTTATGATCAGGTGAATTATTCCTACCCTACCCACAAGGCCGCCCAGTAGTGGAGACAGAACCTAATTTTATTTATTTATTACATTTTTATACCGCCCAATAGCCGAAGCTCTCTGGGCGGTTCACAAAAATTAAAATCGCGAAGAGCATAAAAACAACCAATCTAAAAACACAAATGATGGGATGTACACCCCAAATATGTGCAATACCACATGAAGTGTGGGAAGTCCAGTGCAATTTTACCTTTACCTCAAAGTGAAAAAGAAATGAAATGGGGATGCCAGAACTTACCAACTCTGGAAATGCCCCATTACAGCAGAGTTTTGAATCTGCACAACCCCACCACCTCTCACACCGCTCCAGAGGTTTCCCCAAAACTATGGAACAGCTTTTCAGGGGGCACAGAGGGCTGCATGGGAAGGCAACATTGGTGAAAATCCTCCAACAGGAGTGTCCCAGGAACTGAATCCAACTCAATATTTGCCATAAAACCCTGATCATTTTTTTTAAAAAAATGAAAAGCAGCTTCAGTAGTTTGCAGTTGTGGGCAGAATAGTGGAGGGGAAAAGAGTACTGAATACTTTCCCTGCTATACAAATTGTCCTCCACAGCTGCTTCTCAACTCCATGGGCTTCCATATATGGAGGCATGGGCCTTGCACCAGTTTGCTGCTGAAAATCCCCCCCCCCCACCTGCTATTTGTAGTCAAAGGTACCATTTGTCCACGGGGGGTGGGGGGTGGAGGGTGGATTTAGATCATGAAAAGGGTTTAGCTCCCACCACATACCATTAATCTGATCGGATTTAGCCCACCTCATCCCAACCTGGTTGCCTTTAAGTTTTAATAAAAACGTGACCTCTCCAAGCTTCATGAATCGTATCTTGTTCAGTTTGTGCCTGAGCCTGAAGGGCATTTTTGTTTATTATTTAAAGGATGTTTTATCCCTGCTGTGGTACTACAATAGGAATTTCACAGAAGAAGGGGAAGGGAGATTTCCCCTTTCTCTTAATAACGAGTTGGGAGCTTTAGCTTATTAAACCATAACTTATCTCATATTTCATCAATATCTACCAACTGCGCCTATTGTGAGGTTCTTGTGATATGCAAATCTATTTAAATATATCCACTACTTGATTAAATCAGTTAAAGGCAGATAATGGTTAATGGTTGGTGTTTTTTAAAAAACAAATCAGTGAAAAGGTGTCAAAAAGAGAGCAAACATGGCTCTGGGAATATGAGCACCAAACATATTAGCCTAAACATATTAGTGAACATATGTTTAGCCTAATATGTTTAGGCTAAACATATTAGCCTAAACATACTTGAGTGAAATATAATTGTGACATTTATGTATATTACCACACTGTGGGCTGGACCTAGACTTCTGTTGATATCAATGGGGCAAGTTACTCATGCCTTAACTTAACCAATGGGAAGAGCAGTCCTAAATAAAATGGGGGGGTATGCAGTAACCACCACGGGCTTCCACAATGGATGTGCCTACCTAATGGAAGAGCTTTCCTAACCCACCAGGACAGCTGTCCAAGGGGTTAACTTGCACCCTTAGGGCGAGTTCGAACAATCGCAGGGAGGGAGGCAACTGTCTTGGCTGTTCCCCCTGCCACCACATGTGCTGCGCATGAGGCCGTGGGTTGTGGTGTCATCCAAATCTGGTGGTGGGAGGAGGTCTTACCCACCCTACAACCTCTCCTGCACATTCATTTTGATAAGCAATAATCTAGAGTAGGTATTTTCCCTGCAGTTTCAGGTTCTATTCTCCATATCTTTTAGTACGTCTGTTCAATTTTAAGAAATGTTACATACCTAGCAGTGGCTGATTCCTGGACGGTTAGGCAAGTAAAGGTACATGCCATGCACAGGTGTAGTTGCCATACAAAAAAACAAAACAAATAATCCTGTGACACCCCCCCACACCCCCTTGCACATGCATGCTGCTAAGCAAATAAGCATATGTATTTTGGGCGATGTCTGCAGACAGCTGTTCATTTATACTTGAAGCAAACAGGACAGAGAAAAAGAAACACATTTGGTACTTGAAATCAGGAAGCGGCTCTTCAGAGATACTTTGTGGTTTGTTTCAGTCTTTCATAATTATATTTCCAAAGTCAATAAAGCAGATGTTTCATACAGGTGGTTGAGAGAAGAACTTAACTCTGACAGCAGAATTCAGATCATACCTCTGCCAAGAGTTTATTGTGTGGCTTTGGGCAATCAAACTCAGGCCACAGCTAGACCTAAGGTTTATCCTGGGATCATCCTGGGTTCGCCCCTGCCTGAGCACAGGATCCCCTGTGTGTCACCTAAATGAACAGGTTTGACCCCTGGACGAACCAGGGATAAACCTTAGGTCTACTTATGGCCTCAGTTCTCCCATCTATAAAATGGGAATTCCAATGACCTACCTAACAGTATTATTGAAAGGACATGCCCATGGTTACACATCACTCTGCAAATTAGGACTTCAAATCTAAACATGCTTATTAGGGAATACGTCCCACTGAACACAGTGGGATTTATTTGTGAGTAAACTGCTGAGAATTATGCTGCACGATGTTATGAAATCATCATCATCATCATTAAAGTTTCACTTCTTTCATGGGCGGTGTGGAGAGCTATGCTTGTCCCTCGTTTTGAAAAAAATATGTTGGATTTCCAGGCTGGATTTCAGAACTAAAACACTTTCAGGGGTGTGTGTGTGTGTGTGTGAGTGAGAGTGAGAGTGAGAGAGTGAGAATGAGAATGAGAATGAGAATGAGAATGTGTTTTGCAAACCTGGCATGTTTATTTCTCAGGCAATTTCTCTAACAATGAAAATGGATATTATACAAGGCAGAGTTCTCACTGTGAACTGACAGCTGTCTGCTGGTCTCCTGATCACTCCCAGACGTTTTCCAGGCTGTGTTTGTAGGACTATGACAGCCAATGGAAGAAAACTATTCCCAGTTCTTGGCCTTGTTACTGTTTTATAGTTCCATTACCTTTTTAATGGGAAAGATGATAGATTGGCAGAACATAAGGTACACATTCTGCATTTGCAAGATAGCCTCAAGCTTGATATGTTAATCATAAATTTAAACAAAGATTTTGATAGTTTAAAACCTGTTGGAACAAATACCATGAATGCGTCTCAGAATTGATATATTGTAAATAGTTAATTTTGTCAGTTATATAGTTGATTTTATAACTAGCAGCCTTAGCCTTTCCATTATGTGGGAAATGGCGATCCGATTGTCATCTAGTGTTCTGTCCGTGGATCTGCAGAGTGCACTGAAGTTAGGAAAGAATGATTGCTTTAAGTGCAATGTATTGCGGGGGGCGGGGTTTATATTGGGGAGGAATCCACATACTGAATTGCACCACATGATTGTATATGTGTGTTTCCAACCATGTGTGAATTCGCCAGTAGAAATGGTGTGGTGAGAGCCAGTTCCCTGGTTGTATGTCCAGGGATGACTGCTGGCTTGTTATATATGTTGGCAGAGGACATGCTAAGCTTTCTCCATGAGTACATAAAACCCTGTTCATGGTGCGAAAAAAATCAGTGGTGTGACTTAGATGCTTCAGTGGTAGATGCTTTGGAGAAATACACATAGTGAAGAGGAATCAAGTCCCTTGCACCTCTTGTTCACACTGCATTATTTATTTATTTATTTATTTATTTATTTATTTATTTATTAGATTTATGAAATGTTTCATAAAATAAATTTATCTAGGTGTTTTACGATAATGATAATACAAATAAAATCGCAGTAAAATCAATGCTATAAAACTAATTAATGTGCCAACCCAGGATAAAATACTGTCACATTGCAGGGACTAACTAGGATAATAAACCAGACTGCAGGGACTGAGACAATCAAACACAAAAATACTAAAATATTTTAAAAAATACTTTAAAAAGATTTTACTTTAATGTAGTACTTTAATATTTTGATGTAGCATCTGAAGCCACTCTGAAAGGCATGTTACACATACATGTTCAAAGGTACTCTTTATTATTCTATCACATCTTTCATGGCTGAGTGACCAGGCACTGGATACAGGTTGTACAACTGAGCTTTGTCTCAGATAAAATACTGGTTGCGTGCCCTCATTTATAGTGTGTGTGTGTGTGTGTGTGTGTGTGTGTGTGTGTGTGTGTGTTCAGCCTTGTGCCCCCAGTTGTATGGGACTGAAACTCCTGTCATTCCTCAGGCAGCATGTCCAATGACCATGCTGTCAGGGATTGATGGGAATTTTAGTCCAAAACATCTGGCTGGTACCAGTTTGTGGAAGTGTGTGTGTGTGTGTATGTGTGTGTAAAAATCATAGAATCATAGAATCATAGAATAGCAGAGTTGGAAGGGGCCTACAAGGCCATCGAGTCCAACCCCCTGCTCAATGCAGGAATCCACCCTAAAGCATCCCTGACAGATGGTTGTCCAGCTGCCTCTTGAATGCCTCTAGTGTGGGAGAGCCCACAACCTCCCTAGGTAGCTGATTCTACCGTCGCACTGCTCTAACAGTCAGGAAGTTTTTCCTGATGTCCAGCCGGAATCTGGCTTCCTTTAACTTGAGCCTGTTATTCCGTGTCCTGCACTCTGGGAGGATCGAGAAGAGATCCTGGCCCTCCTCTGTGTGACAACCTTTTAAGTATTTGAAGAGTGCTATCATGTCTCCCCTCAATCTTCTCTTCTCCAGGCTAAACATGCCCAGTTCTTTCAGTCTCTCTTCATAGGGCTTTGTTTCTAGACCTCTGATCATCCTGGTTGCCCTCTTCTGAACACGCTCCAGCTTGTCTGCGTCCTTCTTGAATTGTGGAGCCCAGAACTGGACGCAATACTCTAGATGAGGCCTAATCAGGGCCAAATAGAGAGGAACCAGTACCTCACGTGATTTGGAAGCTATACTTCTATTAATGCAGCCCAAAATAGCATTTGCCTTTCTTGCAGCCATATCGCACTGTTGGCTCATATTCAGCTTGTGATCTACAACAATTCCAAGATCTTTCTCGTTTGTAGTATTGCTGAGCCAAGTGTCCCCCATCTTGTAACTGTGCATTTGGTTTCTATTCCCTAAATGTAGAACTTGGCATTTATCCCTATTAAATTTCATTCTGTTGTTTTCAGCCCAGCACTCCAGCCTATCAAGATCACTTTGAAGTTTGTTTCTGTCTTCCAGGGTATTAGCTATCCCACCCAATTTTGTGTCATCTGCAAATTTGATCAGCGTTCCCTGCACCTCCTGATGAATAGCATTGGGATTCTGGGAAGACTGCTGGGGGTGGGGAGCTTCTATTCCCTTCATTGAATTTCTTGTAGAAATCATGAACTATTAACCAGGCCTCTAGGCGGTTTCACATCAGCAGGAGTTTTCAGCTCCTTGACTGTCTCCGCTGCATGAACACATCCTGGTTCATAAGACCCTGACAGTGATGAATGAAGCAGAAAATGTGTTCTGGTGTGGCAAGGGTTGACAGCAGGTGTTACGATTTGAAATGCTGCCGGCGCAAGGTGTGGACTGGATTGACACAAACTGCAGGCAACTGAACGAGAAACAGGCTGCTTGGTTATTTCTCCGGTGTGCAAATGTCAGAATGGTGTCTCAAATCCTTGTGCCAGCAAAACTGGAAATACTGTCTAAGGAAAGGCGTGAAACATAGTATAACGGTAGATCTGTAAGAGGGGGACTTTGGAGGGCATCATTCCCTGCAGAAGCCCGTTTGTCACGTATACGTGAAAGGCCTTTGTCCTGCATTGCTCCCAAACTGTGGAATGCACTCCTTCAAGAGCGACAACTGGACCCCACTCCCTTGGCTTTTAGAAAGGGTGCAAAGATATTTATTTTCAGTTTAGCCTTTTAAAATGTGTAGTTTAATGTTAGAATGTTTTGCAGTTTTTAGTGTTCTTGTTTTTATTGTTTTGCAGTTTTATTATTTTAAATTGTTGTGCATCGCCTTGATAGCTGTTTGGCAGATAAGACAGTATATTAATGATAATAATATACAGTAAATAAAATAAAGGAGAAAATGGCTGGAAGATGCTTGGGGGCTGCCGAAGGTATGCCAATTGTGAATATGTGAACCAGGCATAAATCAGTAACTCTAATCTGTGCTTATACCCTTTATTTTAATTTGTGTGGTGGGATCTTGGTTATGTAATTCAGCTTTGGAACATTACTGCACATACAGAAGCTGGAGGCTGGCTGGGATGCTAAGGGGAAAAGATGGGGAAGAGGGATTTAGTAGAGAACTGCATGTACAGCCATCTAGCACAGTTCAAGAGGTGTGAGATTTGTTGCACAGAATATCCTAACAATGTTCTGTTCACCTATATTTGGAACACATCTGCCCTCATTTGGCTCTGTATGCAGTGGTGGAACAGTTCCGGGGCTCAAGCATACCTGGGAGCCCTTCTCATAATCCCAGCTGTTTTAGGGAAAATCCAAAGGTGGGATCTGAATACTCTGCATATGCTCAAAAGTCAATAACGCCTTAATACGCTCATCCAGCAGCATGAGAGCTTTCCCCCTGTGGTATGCCGCCATGCCACTGGAGAGTGCATGACTATTTGTAACCATGTTGGGGAGAGGATACTTGTGGGGATTACCCCCTCCGAATTGCCACCTTGCTGAGAGTAAAGGTAGCTGTCAGATGGGGAAAACTTATGAGACAGGCCTTGCATACTACATAGCATATTCATATACACTTCTCAGTGGTGCAGGAGAAGCAGCTCTCTTACACAGGCTGATTGCTGACAAGATGGCTATTTACACATCAAGAAGAAAAAATGGATTTAAAGTGGAGTTGGCAGCCCTTCAAACAGAAGATACCTTCAAACAGAACATTCCTCTGACAGCCCTGCAAATGGAGGACTTTTCTCTGTAAAGGGAACGTGGCCACCCTCACTGTTGAGCATGGGAAAGGGTGGTGGTAGTTTCTGTATTCAACTGGTGGTAAAGGTGCCAAAGCAATGTAACATTTGGAATTCATACAATGCTCTTCTTGAGCATTTGGATCAGCAATGGAATTCTAGACAATGAGAGCAAAAATCACTGCTTGAATTGAAAAGTTGCCCCTCTCTTCCAGAGGATGATAGAGGAACAAAATGACTTGCAACTGCTTTCCTTGCTTGTCAGTCAGACTAAAGACTCTCCACCCCTTTGTAGAGTGGAGAATCCTAGAGTGTCATCAGCTGAGTATTTTATAGCACACCCATTACTGGTCACTTGTAGATGTTCGTTTTGATAATAATAATAACATGCGTCTCTCACTCCTTCTGGTCTTTTTTCCGTGACAAAAAAAAGATCCGGACAATCTGACTTTTGGGGGTTGAAGTGAAACATGCCGTCATTTCCTGCTGTTTGCAAGAAAAGCAGCACACTAAAAACACTCACTGAATAGACCACATGTGAAGAAAGAGGAAGTATTATGGGACAGAAGTGGGGGGGAGTGAAACAATGGTAGGAAACAAGATTTTTAAGATTGTTAAAACACAAAGGGATTGTGAAGAGCTCCAAAGGGATCTCTCCAAGCTGGGAGAGTGGGCATCCAAATGGTAGATGCGGTCAAATGTAAGCATGTGTAAGGGGATAAAAACCCCAACTTCAAGTATAACCTAATGGGATCTGAGGTGGTGGTAACCAAACAAGAAAGAGATCTTGGGATTGTGGTGGACAGCTTGATGAAAATGTCCACCCAGTGTGCGGCCACTGTAAAGAAGGCAAACTCCATGTTAGGCATTATAAGAAAAGGAATTGAGAATAAAACGGCCAGTATCATACTGCCCTTATACAAATCTAGGGTGCAACCACACTTAGAATACTATGCACAGTTCTGGTCACTACACCTAAAAAAGGATATTATGGAGCTGGAAAAAGTGCAGAAAAGGGCAACTAAAATGATTAAGGGGCTGGAGCATCTCCCCTATGAGGGAAGGTTACATCAACTGGGATTGTTTAGCTTGGGAAAAAGGAGGCTAAGGGGAGACATGATAGAGGTGTACAAAACTATGCATGGTATAGGGCATGTGGCACTGGGTGAAATGTGCACCTGTGATTTGTCTGAAACCATGATTAGAAAATTTAAATTTCCTTCCCTTGAGTGTTAATGAGGAATGAAGGGGAAAAGGAGCGCATGAGCCTGAAACTCACAATGGCTCATGTGCATAAACTAATCTGTGGAGTGATGCTGCCTTTGAATTGGGCCAGAGATAATCATTGGAAATACTTGATGTTCCATTCATTTAAGTGAGCTCCTAATGTCCAAGTAAATATTTTAAGGATCAGGGTGATAGAATACAAAGAGGGGTGCTTTTGATAAAAGACTTTAGGGTGGTTTGCTTTTTCCAAATACAGGGCAGTATTCAACGCTGGCTCTCTGCCAGCTCTGAGCACGACCAGGAATGATGGGGTAGTGCAACGGGAAAGTAGCATTTGGTAGTGCAATCCAAGAGAACTACCAGTTCTGGAAATGGACAAGTTAGCAGAGCAGTCTCGGCGCAAGGTCTCTCACCACCTGAGGTGGGAGAGAAAATGTGCTGCTGCCACCACATCTTGCTTCTTCCCATCACTGCATTAGGGAGCCCCTTCCCCTGTCATGTGTCATCCTTCTCCTTGCCTCAGCATGCGGCCACTGGATGCGTCCCACCCCTTCCCTCTTCCGAGCCACACGGCTGGAAGAAGCAACTGTCTGGCTCTTCCGAGAGCCCAGCCAGCCCTCGGAGTGAAACAGACGGTGGGTGGGTGGGTGCTCCAAAGAGCCCTGCAGGCCACTCTTTCACCGCAGCAAATGCCACAGCGGGAAAGCAATAGGAGGGGCTCTCCAGAGCACCCACTGGGGGAAGCAGGCTGGCAGCGGATGACCATCTTGGAGCAGGCAAGAGCAGTGCAATTCACCACTCTTCCTGCTCTGCCAACTGAAGCGGGAGCTTCACCCTGCTTCATGGCTGGGCTGGCCCCGCAGCAGAGCAACCTTCCACAACCTGAACTGACTTGTACAATTCTGGAAACAGTTGTTTCAGGTAGTTTTTAGTTGCACTAGCAAGTGCTACTTTCCTATTGCACTAGCAGTTGTTCCCACTACTACAGCGGCAGTACATGGTCATTTCTGTAGAATTTCACTATTAATGAAGTAATGAGTTTTCCTGCCATTGTTGGCTGTTCATGTTCTCTGGACAGCTGAATCCTCATCATCTCTCTCTCTCTCTTTTTTAGGGTTTTACACCCCAGAGTTTATTATACCCTGCTGAGATACAAACAAAAGAGTGAACACAATGCATCTATGTTAATTTATAAGCAACTTCCAATTAACTCTCAATGATAAAAAACCTCTCTTGCTATTTATTAAAGTTTTCCCCACAGCAATACATATCTCCTTAATTAAGATCAGCAACAAACTAATGCTTTCCTTATTCCCACTTGCTTTCAATTAGCTATTCATTGATCATTACCCAGCAGACACTTGATGATTAACAGAACACGAATAAACAATAGGACAGGGAGCGAGAGAGAGAGAAAGAGAGAGAGCGCTACGTGAAAATTATGCTTCAGGAGCAGAGAAAGATGCAGACATTGTGATAAGTAATGGGGCAGGAGGCAGAAGAGAATACAGTGCATAGAAAAAACATGTGTGTCATTGAAGTGCAAGGAGCATTTTAAAATAGTGGCAGTGCTTAATTTAAGATGAGACATTATACATAGAGGGGTGACCTCGAAATTACTCAAGAGTAATTTAATGGAGAATCGTCTCTGAGCATCATCTTTCTTAAGTGTCTTAACAGTGCAATCTTATGCACACCTATTCGGAAATAAGTCCAATTAAGTTCATTGGGACTGACTGTCAGGTAAGTGTGCATAGGATTACAGCTGAAGAATAAAAGCTAAGATATCCCCTACCTGCAGGCACACAATCTAATAGAGATGATACAAAAGGTAAAATGAATGGAAAGGAAAGAGGAAAGCAAGCCAATTGAGCCCCAATTCTTGAAGTTTCATCATCTTAGCAGAATCATCTGATCTGGACAGGTGAGCATCTCTGCCTTTAAGCACACAAATACACACACAACTCAGCAGCCCTTAGACCTGTGGCTATTGGATAATCTCCTTCACTTCTGCAGTCCCTGCAAAACTATTGGCTGTTGGAGCAAAGTTTTCTTTCAGGCAGGGACAGGGAAAGCAAGGTCCCTGTAGCTGCTCTTCCTCTGGCCAGTAGACAGGGTGAGGCTGGTCTTCCTCTTGCCATGATGTTCTTCCTCCCAGTGGTCCTTTTTCACCAGGGCAGTGGCAGAGACCAGAGTGCCCTCTCCCTCAGCTAACAGGTCCTATATATATTTTTCATCATGTAAATATTTATGGCTAGTTTGGGGGAGATGAATGCAGCAATGTGGCTGGTCATAGTTGCACTGCTCATACCAGCACTCAGCCGCTGCTCTTCATGTCTGGTTCAAACAGATTACTGTCACTCTACTACAAAGGAGGTTTGTGAATACTGGCAGGGAGATCTGGAGCTCACATCCCTCACTACTGTAGTAAATCTGATTACTTGAGTCCCTGGCAAATGTTCAAACGCAGAGATGACCTGAGCACAACTGGTCCAGTAACCTTTAAATCACTTCCATGTTATGATCGGATTTCAAGGCAGCCTGCTAGACAAGTGACTTGCTTTTCCTTGGAGAATGTGCTCCGGGCACAGTGTTAACAGAGCATGGTGTCTAGTGAAAATCAAAATCATCTGAAGTTAATGGCTTTAGCAAGACACTGTATCCTGGGTTTACAACAGCAACATAGTCATGACTCCGTCTTGTGGATGGCAGACAGTTTCAGAAGACTGCATCTGAAAATAGTTATCACAGCCCCCGACTAGTGCCCACACCGTTCAGTTCTTCAGGCTCTTTCTTTTTTAAAATGGAGAATTTAAAAGACTGGTTGTTGACAGTTTGTTGCTCAAGTTACCACATTTCTGCTTTCTTAAATGAATTCTTTTCCTCACCACCTTCACCACCCCAATCATACTCCTACAAAATACCAACCCGTCGGAATGTCCTCCTCTTTTCCTGAAATAATTCATTAGCGCTCATATGAATACACTGTGATAACGAAGGTAATTATTTATGGAACTAGTGGGCAGGGTGGGTGGGAAATGGCTTTGTGCTGTTGGCACAAAGACTCCAGGAGGCATGGATAGCATACCACCCAGTTATTATATAATCTGGCCTAGCTACCTATGGCTCTCCAGATGTTGTTGGGTCTCCAACTCCCACCAGGCCCAGTCAGCAATAAGTGATGCTGGGAGTTGTAGTCCAGCAAGGGCCATAGCTTGTGAAGATAACTTATTGGCAACAAAGTGAACAGTACCAAAAGCAATACTTTCTCCAGGATTTAAATGATGCCATGTTAGGAAATCCTCTCAGTAGAATTCTGAACAAATGTATGGTATGATATTTCAATTAAAAATACACCTATCTTTTCAATATAAAATTCAACAAGTGTGCATTGGTCACCCAGAACTAGAATTGATTTCTGGTGCAACTGTGCAATGCTGTGGGATTCTAGTATTATGAAATCCCACTCTGGCTATTGTTGGAGATGATCTGAGAAAATGAAACTGTTCTTTCAGCCAAATTGATTGTGGCCTGCATACATTGCTTTACAGATGGGGGACGCCCTCCCCCCCAAAACCCACACTTTGTGGAGCGGTTGTTTGAAGTGGCTTCCAAACAACTATAATTGTAGGGCACAACAACCCCCCCCCCAACTCATATTTCTACTTACCCATTTCAATGTTATAAATGAAGGATGCAGAACCTCAGGTGCAGTTGCCAAATCTAGCCCACCTGGGAGCCAGGTTTCCCAAACTGGCTGTGCCGCCTTCCCCTGCCCCATTTTTTCCAACCATCAATCACTTGGTGTTTTCCAAGCTTTTCTGTAGTTCTCTCCTCTAAGGATATTTAGACAGAGAAAAGTCCTACAACTCCCAGCAGTCCTGAGCCAGCATGGCTGGCTGGGACATGTTGAGAGCCATGGGACTTCCCCACCCTCCGTCTAAGCATACCTAGGATTGCACACTAAAAGATTGAAATGCCTCTTCTAAGGCTTAGTTTCTGGCAGTAAGAACTTTAAGCTACAATATGCTGGAATTCGTTGTACATTTGGCCCTGCCCCTTCGGCCCCGCCCACCACTGGAATGCAGCTCTTGAGAGCTTTCCTGAAAGAGATTCCCAGTCCTGTTATAAATACTGTGCTTGTCACTGCTGAATGTAAGACAATGTGCAGGTCATCTTCCTCATTTTGTTTAGGTTTCCTCAGGTCTACAGTACCTGTGACCCACCGAACATACTACTACTACTACTACTACTACTACTACTACTACTACTACTACTATTTATTTATTTATATCCTGCCTTTCTCCCAGTACTGGGACTCACTAACCCCATATTTTTTAGCCAGCTAGAGGTTTGATAAACTTCCTGGTTTTGCTGCCTTCTGGCATGTCAAGCCAAGAGCATACAACATTGGGTGATGGGCTTCATTCAACTAGTTGAGAAGTCATATAAGGCATGAGGTTATAATAAAGAAGTTACAAGGAACTGCCTTAGACTGATTCCATTCTACAATACTATACAGTCTTCTGTGTCTGGAGGCAACTCCTCAGGGTCGCTTTCCCAGTTCTGAGTTGGGGATGCCAGGAATAAACCTGGGAGGTTGTACAGGGAAAGCATATATATATATATATATATATATATATATATATATATATATATATATATATGAACTATCACAAAGCTGAGGCCTTATCCCTGACAATGAAAGCCTTCTCCAATCTGGTGGCCTCCAGATGTTTTGGACCACAGTTTCCAAGATTCCTGACCATTGGCCATTTTGGCTAGGGCTGATAGAAGTTAAAGTTCAAACATCTGGAGGGCACCAGGTTGGGGAAGGCTGCTATGTACAATCAATGGAGAAAACCCAAGAAACCTCTTGGAAGTGACTAGGCAAAAAGCTTTGCTGACTGGAATTTGAACCCAATCACAGTGGCTAAAGTGCTAAACCTTAGCTAATACACCAGCTTTCCCTAATAATAGACTTACCGTCTAGATGTGTTTGACTAAAACTTCCATAATTCCCAGCCAGCATGGTGTGCTTAGATTTCCCCCATACATTGAGGAACTAGCATTACTTTCACAGAATATATTTCCCATTGATATTGCTTTGATGGAACAAGACCCAGCAGGACAGACTACATGGTAAATTATTCTACCTGGAAAAGCCGTCATTATATGGTATGGGAAGAAACCTATGTTGACAGCAAAGTGGCCCTCCGGATCCCCACTTCCATTCTGCATCTGAGAGCCACAAATAAGATTGCTTGAGAGATGATTGTATATTGGTTTGAAATAGATGAATACTAATTCTGGCAGAAAGAGAAAGTGCAGACTATGGGTGTGGAAATGAAGCCTTATTGCCTCAGTATTGTCATTCATTCAGACTTTGGAAATTCTTTGGACTTCCAGAATCATTCATGAGTATTTAACTATTATGAAGCAGAATAATACACTATCAGCCAGAACTGTGGCCAGGGCCAGATCTACACTACTGCTTTAAAGCGCTTTATAATAGTTTTGACAACTGTATATGGAGTGTGTCCTGGGCCCCAACAGTTGTCAAAACTGTTATAAAGCTCTTTAAAGCAGTAGTGTAGATCCTGCCCTGGTCTTCCATACCTTCTACAAAAAGCTTAAACGTACATATGGGTACCCTCACCAATTTTACAAAGGATGGCAATTCACTGTGGTATATTTCTCAATGCAAGATTTTGTCCCCTTTTCTTTGGAAGTGGCAGAAAACTGAAAAGGATAATTTGTGAAGAATCTTGTATTGTATTCACTATGTTTTGAGTTTTAAAAATATTTATGACATATGAAAAGCCTCCACAGAAAGTAGAGCAAGCCAGAGAACATTGGCTTACATGAAGTAATGCTATGGTACTGTATATATATGTCATAGCCTTTGAGTTGGGGGTAGGGAACTGATTTGGGGTGGGGGGTGGATGACCCCTCCCCAGCCCTCAACAGACCCAAAGACATCAGTGGGCATGCCAAAGGTAATTCAGTCACCAGATGAGGTGCCAGCTGGAGCTTCTGCAGCTGGTGCTTCTGCCAGGGACCCAACTTAACTTCCCCAGTTGGGAAAGTCCATGCATAGCGAAACAGTGCTGATTGAGACATCCTGCTGATGCCTCGGTTGGGCACCAGCTTCGTTGTGTGCAGGCTTTCCCTGGATGGGAAATCCCATGTAGAGCAAAGCCAGGCCCCTGACCAAAGCACCAGTGGGATGCACATCCTTCCAGCTGGCATCTTGGTTGGGATGGCTTTGGCTGCCCTGAGCTTTTTCCCAATAGAGAGGTCACAGGCTTGGGCAAAGATAGTGGGTAAAGGAAACCCCACCGTTATCTTCAATCATTGATCTGAGATGAGATTCCCACCTACCCCCACTTCAGGAGCTAGGGCTTTGGGAAGGGCCTCATATGAGGCCCGGTGGGCTGGAAGGGCCAGCCTGGTGGGCCAAATTGGCCCACAGGTCAGAGGTTTTAAGTAGAGTTGCCTATTACATGCACTTCATGTCAACCCATTTTGTATAATGACATTTTTTGTTCAGCAACTGAGCAAAAATTCAGTACATTTCATTAAAAAGAAACTTTTCTCCACTTAACGCATCTCTTGGAAATTGCAGGAAGTACGCAGATTCCTGCCCATTTCACAAAAAGGAAATGATGAACACTTTTATCTGAGGCTTTAATTGTGCAATTGCTCTGCCTCACTTACAGAACTTTACCTGTGTGTTTGTCCAGACGACGTCATCTTCCATTTGTAACCCTCCTGTTTTCCCACCGTTTCTTCCATCTTTTTTCTTATAACAGAAAATTCATCAAGGTAGCTGCGCAATCTCTTTTGATTGGCAGTATTAGGAGCCATTCACCAGGAAGCACCCCATTTCTCTCCACTTAGTGCAACTCTTGGAAATTGCAGCCAGTGGTTGGTGCATTCATTTAAAGTGAGTAATTCCAATTCTTCCATTTTGTGAGATGTAAAACTTGTACCACCCAGATTACAAAACAAACAGGTACCACAATAGCACCTGAAAATGTTTTCTTCTCCATTTAATGCAACTCTAAGAAATTGCAGCAAGTGGATGGCAAGTTATGTTTAAAGTGGATAATTCTACTCTTCCATAGAGATGACAACATATACAATATAAACTTATTCTGGCAGTTATTTCGTAATAACAAAAGAAGACCATCTGTGGAAATGGCTTTCAGTTCTGCTACATTTAAATAGAACAATAGAACAAAGGGCTCCATAGAACAAAAGGCAACTCATGATGACAGAACTTTAAAAATTCTTGTCACTGGCAAATGAAAAATATGAATATATGTATTTTGTGAACCGCCCAGAGAGCTCCGGCTATTGGACGGTATAGAAATGTAATAAATAAATAAATAAATAAATGTGGTTTCAAAGAGTCCTTATTTTATATTGTATTTTGTAATTCTGTTTTTAGACTGTTGGTTGTTTTATTATGCTTTTCAAGGTTTTATTTTTTTAAAAAAAACCAACATTTCTATACCGCCCAATAGCCGGAGCTTTCTGGGCGGTTCACAAAAATTAAAAACAATCAAAGTATAAAACAACAGTATACAGTATAAAACATGCCCAGAGAGCTTCAGCTATTGGGCGGTATAAAAACGAAATTAAAAAATAAATTAAAAAATATTTTGATATCCTTTATAAGATTCTCGTGATGAGACAACACCCCTAAGATTTTCTTCATGTGCAAATAAAGCAGTGGCATAGAAAGTAGATACACTGTTGAAAAAATACAGTATTATAACAAAGACTACCCAAGAACACTTTGAATTGTGCAAAATGCCAACAGAGCCAGACTTCCACCCACTTCCCCACCCCGCTCCATGCCCATTACCTGACAGGTGCAATTGCAGAATATTTGTAAGGGTTTAGTAAAGACTGGTGCACAGCATCATTATTCGCTGGAGGAAGTTCTCTTGTATTTTTGAACTTCCAGTCAACCCTCAACAGATACTCTGGGAGGCAAACTGTGGGGCTGCCTAGATGGTCTGAAAGCCCCGTGGTGAGTGCATGGTGGCACTGCATTGGTTATACAATGCAGCAGCCACCTTGCAACCATCACGGGGCTTTCCCATGAAGCTGCAACTTAAGAACATCGAGGACTTACCCTGACTTTTTCCCTGGAGCACGGTGAGTATGGTGCATCTGCCATCTATTCTTCTCCAGAGTCACAGCAGAGGTATCCTTGGGTGGATGACAACCCATGATTGGTTGCTGTCTGCCCAGGCAGAGGGCAGGGCTAGCAGGCCACTGGCCACTGGAAAACCCATGTCCTCCCTCTGAGTTGGGATTAGCCACTGCCACCCCGCTGCACAAAAAGCACAGGGTTTTGCTTAAGGCAGCAGCAACCTAGTGCCGTAGAGGCAACCTATCTCTGATGTTTCATGTAATATTTTAAAATAATATCTTTGCATAGTTGTTCATTAGAATACTTCTTGAAAGAATTTTATCTTTGCTTTGGATCAACACATTTGGTATAGAGTTCCAAGTGTGATTATTGCAGAAAATATTCCCCCCTCCATAGAACAGTTCTTCCTTCCTTCTATCACTTAACTATACAGGAAGACTAATGCTAAAAGAAAGAAATTCTAGAGTAATTACAAGAGTGCAAAAATGTGAATGTCAGCCACCCTCCTAGGCGGAGTCCAGGAGTTTCATTCCAGCTTCATAAAACAATGATGCTCAAGAGCAGCTTTCCCCAACCTGGGGCTTTCCAGATGTGTTGGCCTAGAACTTCATCATCTCCCAACTACCATGCTAGAGTATGCTGGGAGTTGTAGGCCAACACATACGGAGGGCACTGGGTTGGGGAAGGCTGCCCCAAAGCCAAAGAGCCAAGGACGCCCCTTCTCTGCTACAGATCCCATCTCTTTGATTTAAATGAAAGAACAAAAATTCAAATGTAAAATGCTCTCTTTTAATTACTAAATTAAGACAGTTAAACATTTTAAAAATGTAAACTTGCAAAGAAAACAATAACAAAATGCAATTAAGACGGTAACATTATTTTTAAAAACTTAAGAGAAATAGAAAGGATGGGGGCTTTTTTGTTCCTTTTTGGTTAGAAGGAAGGAAGGAAGGAATCCAATGCTGATACAGACAACTGAAAAAGTAATACTTTTGTGCATCCCCCCTCCTCCCCGCTCCTGTTTCCCATGAAAGAAGTGCATAGTAATTCCACTGAAACACTTGCAGACATATTGAAAGAAATTTCATTAGCAGTACAGGACATTTAAAACACCTATTTTACGATGGGAAATGGTACACGCAAAAGATATTCTAGCTGAAGCCTGATGACGGGTAAGCATGTGGACAGGACTAAAATGCTATGAGGTTGAGACTATTGCATGTGGTTGCAATGTTTATTAAATTTTTAAAAAATCAGAAAATTTTCAGTATACATATTTTGATACAGGAAAGTACTTGCAGTTTCAACCTTCCAGTTCAAATGGGTTTTGGTGAATTTTCTTGCTTTAATAAGTTTGTTTTAATTTTAGTCACAAAATATAACCTCTCAGAGGGCAAATGTTGCTGGAAACACTGCATATGATTTCTGAAAGATTGAAAGTTACAACGACCTACAGGTACAGAGTCAAACCAAAAAAAGTGCAATCCAATTAAAAAAACGTCATGCTGGGCAAAAGCCAAAGATTCAGTCACTGGCTCTCAGAGTCTTCACCAGTGTTTCATGTCTCCAGTGAAATTAGTCTTTTTTTTTCTGGGTGCTTCAGCATTATGGCTAATCCGTTTCTGAAATGAGTTTCCTCTGCAATAGCACCCACGGACTATACAGGTATGTATATATTTTACATATTTTTTTTATATATAAAAGCAAAAACAAAACAAAATCCCCGAACACTGGTCCTGATTTTATTTTGTTAGAACATGAAAAAATGTAGACAAAAAGAGGCCACTTTTGGAAAATAATACTTTAGTTGAATCAGGAGAAGACTAGTTAAAATCACATAATTTTGCATTATTATTATTTTTTTAAAAAAGGAAAGCACTAGGATAAGTTATTGGCACTGAATTACTATTTACACGGGACCAAGATTTTGCAGTTTACATAACATCAAAACAATGCAGTTTCAGAGTCTTTGATTAAGAACAAAACCAAGTGTTCATGTTTCTGTTCATAGAAGACATTCAGATCTTTAGGACAGGTAGTTCTGGAAGTTCTTGTCAGGATCCAGCACATTTTGACGCTCTAAGACACTGGCTTTGGGAGGAGCCAGTCAGCCTATGTCAGCTGCAAATGGAACACCTGATAACTGTAGTCTGCACAAACCAGAAAAATTACAGGTTGTCACCTGGCTGGTACTGGGGTTCAGTTGCAGTAAAGTAGTCTTCAAGGAAACCCTGCAAGTACTCAAAAGTTGGGCGCTCTTCTGGGTCTTTTTTCCAGCAGTGGATCATGAGCTCATGTAGAGAGATGGGGCAATCCTGAGGGCATGGCATCCTATAGCCCCTTTCTACTTGTTCCAGGACTTCACGATTATTCATACCTATGAAATACAAGCAGCGGCAGGGAAATTCTTTTGATATTTCAGTACAGTTGCAAAACAAACTCAGTTCTGAGTATTTGCTGAAAGGGAATTTTGTTTGGAGATGGGTGGGAAATCACTGGACAGATTTCCCTTAACCAGTACCACTATCATACAAAAAATGGATTAATTTAAAATGAATTACTCTTACCTACTAGAGCGTTTGAAATAACCAGAATGCTTAATACTATTTTTTTGAAATCAAAAGGTGGAACTACAAATATATGCTTATTTCAAAACAAATCCTTAACAAAAACCCTTACCTTCCTGAGCATTTATTTTGTTGCTACTCCTCTATTTAATTTTTCTAGTTCTCATTTGCCCACATTGCCAGTTCTGATCTGTATCATCATCATATGATTTCATTAACAAAAATAGGATTAAAGGGCATTGTGGCCAAATAAGGCTGAGGATATGAAGGCAAAGAAGGAAAAAGGCATCTTGAAGATCATTAAAATATAATGAATATATTCACGATGTGCTGAAAATTGCCTAACTGGCATTTTTGATACTCAAGAAAAAGAATACAAATAACAAAATAAGAGCGTTCGCTCAACGCTAAAAAAAGTGTTTTTAAAAGGACCCAGCTGCTCATTGCAAGATTGCTGCTTTTCAAGCACTCTGTGAGAATTAGGTGAATAAAACACTGAACAAGTGAACAAGACTATAATTGCACCACACTTTTTCAGAAGGAGATCGCCTCAACCTCCTAGAAATTCCATATAGGTTCTAATGGACAAGGTAGTAAGCTACACCAAGCAGGATATAGCGGTATGAAAGTGGTATATGGTATTTGTCAACAAGCCCCAACAGCTGTCAGTGCACTTCAATACGGCTATAAAACCATAGTGTGGCTCCTGCCTTTTATTTACTGCTTTCATAGTGCAATATCTTGCTTGGTGTAGATTAAGCCGTAGTCACAGGCACAAGAAACAAGTTCTCTTGACTCTGACAAGGATCCAAAGAGGCGAGGTGCTTTTGTGGGGGAGATCTGTGCGTTTAGACAGAGTTTCATTTGCTTTTGCTGCAGCAGTTTTAGCTTCCTTAAACAAGGGGCTGCTTTATAGTTGGTCTCTGTCATGCAAATATATTACATATTTAGATTCAGGCATTAAAATATGTAGATTTTACCCTATTCATATAAACTGTGAATAGCATGTTTTCACATGTTTTTTCTTTTCTTACCTGGGTATGGCACTCTTCCTTTTGTTACTAGTTCTGTTAGCAATATACCAAAGGACCAGACATCTGATTTTATTGTAAACCTTCCATACAATGCAGCTTCTGGGGCAGTCCACTTTATGGGGAATTTTGCACCTAGGAAAGAACAAAGATGTTACTTGTTCATGCATCAGTGGCTATTAGTGTCGTAATTCCAAGCCCTCTTGCTGAAATGCAAGACAAAGAGATCCATAAGGTTTTTATTTAGTAAAAAACACCTCCTCACACTTGAAGTGAAGGTGAAGACTAGGAGCTATCTTCTAAGCTTAATCAGCTAAACAAAGCAAGGCTATTGCCTACCAACTAAATGGATGGTTTCCCACTATGCTTGATGGGCTTTTACCAGACTTCTCCTTCAGGGAGGGTCTTCTTGACCCAACTTCTGACGTGCAGCTAGTCTGGCAGACCACCTCCCACCTCCGCCCACTTGACCCTGTGGTGGACTCTGGGATCTGTCAATTCTGATGCTCCCACCATCTCTGACATAGGCAGGATCTACACTATTGTTTTATAGTGGTATTGAAGTGCACTGACAACTGTTGGGGCCCATGAAACATCTACACCAAGCAGGATATAACACTATGAAAGCAGTATGAAAGTTGTATATGTTACGTGTCATGGGCCCCAACAGTTGTCAGTGCACTTCAATACTGTTATAAAGCAGTAGTGTGGCCCCTGCCTCCATATACCACTTTCATAGTGCAATATCCTGGTTGCTGTAGATCTGGCCAAAGACTGAGTTCCTGGGGTGGAGGGGAGGGGAAAGAGGTTATCTGAGCTGGGCCTCCTGTTTAATAAGCTCCTGGGAAGATTCCTCCCTGACCCCTGGAGAGTATTGGGCCAGATCTACACCTTGTGTCGAATCATTATGAATATGGAATAAAAAGCAGAAAATAACACTATGAAAGCAATATATGGAATGTGGATTGTGCCCCAACAATTATCAGTGCACTTCAATGCCACTATAAACAGTAGGTAAGATTTAGCCTTGGGGAACTTCCTCCCCTGCAACGTCATGGCTGAGCTTCTTCTAGTTCTCTCTCTAACTTGGGGTCTGAAACCAAACCAGGGAGGCCGGGCCCCATCCTGACAAATAGGAGCTCATTTTATTGAGTGAGACTCAAATAAAGAAAAATCTATTCACTGCTTAACTAAATTTTAAATGTGAACAGCCTTGACTTAGGTTTTCAAAAACCATGAGATTTGAGAAATAATTCAAATCTTTCCACTGGACACTGGATTCTGAGTCTTTAGGACTCATTGTGACGCTTGCTTTTCATCTCTACAACCATGAAGATTCTGAGTTGTATTTTCAAATATATGAGAGCTGGAATTTTCATAAATTGTCATACAATATACTGCTCTCATATGAAAAAGAAGCCATACCCAACTGTATCTTGAAATGTTCCTTGAGTGCACTCCTATGCACACTGGCCTTGATTTGGTCTCGCTTTGAAGGATTGCTATTTTATCTATTTTTAAAATTATTTTTGTTAGTTGGTTTTGACATGCAATACCCTGTTTCCAATCTTTAGCCTTTCAGATGAGACGTTATATTATACATCATAAAATAAATTATACGTAAGAATTACAGTTAATACCACCTTGCTTTTATTGAGTCAATTTATGAATCTGCACTAGAGAGTTTAGTTTTATATTAAATAATACAGATTAATAGAAAGGGAAACCACATTTTTTAAAAAAATGCTGCTGTATGTTGTCAGCAGGAAACCATTTTATTTTGATAAGGCAACTGTATCATTTCCAGGAATGTCTGAGCAGAAAAATTTACCTAAATTCAAGAGACAATAGTGACTGATAAAAAATACAAATTACATAATATTTTAGGAAAATTAAAAATAAGAATATTCTACCTGCCACGCCCCAGCTGACCTTGTTTTACATATTGTAATAATTCCACAAACGGAATTAAATCTGTTTTGTGTTTGTAGTTGGATTGAACTAGATCCCCTTAAAAATACCTACAATTTCTCTTAAATGCCTAAAAGGAAATCTGAGTAAAATCTATCATTCCTATTGCCCTGGCTCTGGTTCAATCAGCTTTTGTCAAAGGTTTCAAGAGTAAACAGCTTCTATGAACTGGAAGTATAATAGCACCTGAGAGGAATGGGTCTCTTTAATAGATTCAAATGTATCATGAGTGGAAAAAATGGAACTAAAGGTACAAACAAGCAGGTGACAAAAGCAGTGAGGCAAGTCACAGATTCCATGTCATATCAAATACATATTGCACACACCCACACACTATTGGAACAACAGTCCCATTTTGCAGCTGAGGAAAAACTGAAGCTCAACACTAAGTGATGAACCCAGGAACAGTTAGTGTGTCCCCTGGCAGATGATCCTTAAATAGAAAAAGAGTACCACTGAACACATCTAGAGTATCACTTCTTCACTACTGAAGAAGGAGGTCTCGCCCTCCTTACACATTTAAAAATTAAGACGCAAGGCCTACAGAGAGATGGTGTTTACTCGCACACAAGCTAAGCCCCAGCATGTTCTGACCCCAGTTCTATTGCCAGTGAAGCACAGAAGACACAGGCCTAATCCACATCAGTCATTTATTCCAGAATAGTATCGAGGTTGTCCCACATGACGCACAGCTGATCCCGCAGTGATCTAGGGACAACCCCTCAGTTTTCCCAGGATATTGATGACAGCTTTTGTCCCAGTTTTTTCCCCACTGTCGCAAAAATCCCGAGGTGCGTGGCTGGTGTGGCCTCCCCTCGCAAAGCTGTTGCTGTTCCTCGCGAGTAGCAGGGTTCAGCGAACAGGCAATCAGCTGTAAGGAGCGAGCCCATGGGTATCAGGGGTGAGGGGGAGAGCATTGTCGAGATATTCTGGATGTGTCTCGAGTCTTTCAGCACCGAGTGTGTGCGTGTGCATTTTCAAAAAACTCATCTTCGTGCAGGATTGCAACTCTGCTCTTGCACAAGAGACAGGAGTCGTAAAAATAAATAATTGCCCCGGAACGGTTCTCCTTAAATTGTGAAATTGTGGGCAAACGCACTGGCGTGTGCCCCATGAGGGATGATTGCTGAAGCAGAAAACTTCACGATCATCCCTCCCCCCTCTCGAAAGGTCTCTAGGTGTAGATGAGCCCAGTCTCAACCTCCTCTGGCCCATAACTCCTTGCCTCTGGAAACTTCTCCCACAGCTCTGTTTTCCCTTCATTTCAGTGGGCTGGGTGAAGCATAAAGAAATGTCAACAGTAAAAGCATCTAATGTGCATGTAACACTGAGGCTATTTAGAGAGGACCATTAAGAGACGAAAAGTGCAATTAAAAGCATATGTTTCATGTTAGATGTTTTGTGTATCTGTGGGAATCTAACCTTGTACAAGTGGACTTCCCCTTTCCTCCCCGCTGTATCTATTCTTGAGGGTTCCCCAACCCTCAAGTAGATTTGGGCTTACAGGGGTGAGGGGAAATCTGTTATGCCAGTAGCTTCTGTTCCATTGGATCCAACTCCATTGGTTCCATTGGATCCAATTAGTTTAGCAATTACAGTTTTGGCTTCAACCAAAGGGTTAAGGATATAAAAGTATATAGAGAATTATACAAAATCTTGACAGGCAGCTCCTTTGTGCTGCGTGCTCCCTGGGCTTCAGCTTTAATTGCTCGGGGCATATCACGACTCAAAAAAATCATGTCTTCCCTAGCTATACTAGGACACTTAGAAGGAAAATAGCATTAGCAAGCACTTGTATAACTTTTTCTACTTCATTAGACTTTATCTTATTAAGAAATATTTACCTATTCCCCCATTTTCTCAACCCACTCAGAGCAAAGAGGTTTTTCCACCCACAGCCAGATGTAATGCTCTCCTCCATTACATTATACAGTTATTAGTGCTGCATTTGGGCTAGATCTGGGTGGAGGTGGGAATTGCTTCTATTTTTTCAGAGAAATGACAATCCGTACACAGCTTAAAACAGAAAAAAATAAACACAGAAAATGATGCATTGTTGCATTTTGATTTATTTATTCATTTATTTCTAAGATTTAATAGTCTCCTTTTGGTAATAGCTCTTAAATTATATTGTTATGTACTCCCTACTTCTCCAACCAGAGAGGAATTCCTAGGGTAGTGCTACAGAGTTTAATTTCTAGAGATTTATGGTGTCTTTATAATGTTTGCTTTATCTACAAATATGCAAGCAGAGCCAACGGCAACAAACAGGCTCCTAAAACATGCAGCAGATCCCCAGAAAGATCTCCCCAGTTTCAGTTAATCCCCCCTAGAAATGCTGCTTTCTTCCTCTGCGTTTTCCTGCTTTCACTGACAACTCCAAAACCTCCAAATATTCTCACAGATAAAAGTCTTCAATTTCCCCATTTATGCAGGTGAATTAGCCATTCACGTGTTCATCCACGGTCTGTTTTCTTTCGGTGTGTGTGTGAAGTAACCTGACTCATTCCTAGTGATGACACCACACAAACTCACAATATTGTTGTATGATGCTGGGGAAGGGATTGAATTGTTGTAAACCGTCCAGAGAGCTTTGACTATTGGGCAGTACAGAAATGAAATAAATAAATAATAATAATAATAAGAAGAAGAAGAAGAAGAAGAAGAAGAAGAAGAAGAAGAAGAAGAAGAAGAAGAAGAAAGGCAAACGTGGAGAGAGAATGCAGGAAACAGCAATTTGTCAATGCATGTCCATCTGTTGCTTGCTCATGATTTGTAGGAAATAAGGAAACTTTATATCTCTATTTTGCTCTTTGTGTAAACGTTAGAAAAACAGTGAAAAAACAGGCTCAATAATAGCATGTCCTATAGAACTACTGGTGAGGAGTATCTTAACACCATCTGTTTCCTTTAGCAATTTCTTTAGGGATTCAAGACAGAGCTTTTGGAGAAGGGAGAAGGGAGGAAGTCAGCCCAATTAATGTTAACTTCACAAAATATCAAGTGGCAAGGAAAAAGAAACCTCAGTGTTTCTTTTCAAAGCCAACCTTCAACTCTTCACTGGGGTGAGAGCACTGCCCGTCTCCAAAAGCAAGGGTTTCAGGCTTTCCCAGCCCGTCTTCTGCTCCTGTGTGCCAGAGACTTTTCAAGAACAGTAGCTGGCTAGATAAACAACGCAGTCCCCCAGCTGCATCCCTATGGGAATTCTATACGATGGGGTCATGGGGAAAAAAACAGCCACTGCTTCATACTGTTACTATGCCATCAGCAGCCCCAGGGGAATCTAATCAAGACTCCAGCTAAAAACTACTTAAAAGCTTGCTTAAAATAATTATTTTAAACATAAAAGTGTGTGTTTCAGTCAAATGACTATAATTTCCACAGCTTTAAATCCAGTCTCTACAACATATATTGAAAAACCTACAAAAATCGCCAACTATTGCCAATGTGTCTATATAACTGGTTGCTCGGAATAATTTTAGAATGTACTGCTTTTGGATTTCCTATTATATACAGAAGAAATGCAGGTTGCTTACCTGTAACTGTAGTTCTTCGAGTGGTCATCTATGCATTCACACATATGGGCTTTGCGCCTGCGCAGAGACCAGACCGGAACCTACTATAGCTGAGTGGAACGTTTTTGGCGGGAACCCCTCCCCCCATGCTACCGCGCATGTCCATGGGGTTCCCGCCCTTACCTCAGTTTACAGGAGTCCGACATTGTGCCCCCATAAACATGAGTGTAAATAAAGTAAAGTACATTCCACAAAAACAGTGTGTCATTTATAAGTCTCACACCACCAAGTGGGGATGGTGGGTGGGTTGTGTGAATGCATAGATGACCACTCGAAGAACTACAGTTACAGGTAAGCAACCTGCATTTCTTCTTCGTGGTCTCTATGCATCACACATATGGGCGAATAGCGAGCTGACATACCTTTGGAGGTGGGTTGGTGCATCATCTGAAGATCTCTGAAAGCACTGTCCTCCCAAATGAGCAGTCCTGCCTCGCACGGGTGTCCAAACTGTAGTGCTTGACAAACGTGGATGGAGTGGACCACGTTGCGGCTCTACAGACTTCAGTCAGTGGAACACCTCTGGTGAAAGCCACCGACGTTGAAACAGCTCTGGTGGAATGAGCTGTTACAGGTTTCACTAACTCTAATTTAGCAATAGAGTAGGCCAATTCTATTGTCTCCACTATCCAGCGTGACAGTCGTTGGCAGGAGACAGGGAGTCCCTTAGAAGGCTCACCATAACAAATAAACAGTTGCTTTGTCTTTCTAAATGTCTCTGTCCTGTCTTTGTAAAAAGCAAGAGCCCTTCTTACATCCAGAGTATGCAAAGAAGACTCAAGAGGTGTAGTTGGATTAGGAAAGAAAGCAGGTAAAGAAATATGCTGGGACAGATGAAAAGTAGACACTACCTTTGGCAAGAAGGCTGGGTCTGTGCGTAGCACAACCTTGTCCTTATGAAAGATAGTGTATGGAACATCTATCCTAAGAGCTTTAAGCTCACTTGCACGTCTTGCTGATGTGATGGCTACTAAAAAGACAGTCTTTAAAGTAAGCAGCCTAAGGTCTGTCGAAGCCATGGGCTCGAAGGGCTTGCGTGTCAATGCTTGCAGCACAACTGACAGGCTCCAAGGCGGCACGATAGTCTTCACAGTCGGTATCGTGTTCTTCAGACCTTTCAGAAATTTCTTGGTTGTTGGATGGGTAAAAGGTGTAAAACCATCCACACCCCGGTGAAAAGATGTAATCGCAGCAAGGTGAACCCTGATGGATGCGAGCTTAAGTCCCTGCTGGAAAAGTGTCAATAAATAATTAAGGATGAAGGGCAAATGGCAAGATTCTGGTGTTTGATCTTGTACTGAAGCAAAGTTCCGAAATCTTTGCCACTTTGCTGCATAAGTTTTCCTAGTGGAAGGCTTTAGCGCTGCCAATATAATGTGATCCACAGTCAAAGTTCTAGCATCTGAATCTTGGCTATCACCCTTGTCAGTAGTGGGAAGGGAGGAAACATGTACAGGAGATTTCCTCTCCAAGTCCTGGTGAAAGCGTCTCCTAAAGATTGATCTCCTCTTCCTGCCCTGCTGCAATACTTGGCGCAAACTGTGTTGTCTTCGGTAGCGAAGACATCGACAGCAGGGTGGCCCCAGTACCGAAAAAGGCTTTCCCGCACCTCGGCGTCGAGTTCCCACTCGTGGTCGACATGGAAGGACCTGCTGAGGGAGTCCGCAATAACGTTGTCCTTGCCGGCTACATGGATCGCCGTCAGGTAAGTCCTTCTCTTTATGCACCAGTTCCATATCCTGAGTGCAGACCGGTTCAGAGGGTGTGATCTTGTTCCACCCTGCCTGTTGATGTATGCCACCACGGTAGTATTGTCCGTCGCGATCAAGACATTCTTGCCCTCGATCAACTGTGCAAATGCTCTTATTGCATTTTCTACAGCCATGAGTTCGAGGTGATTGATGTGCTGTTCTCTCTGTGATCGAGGCCAACGACCCTGAGAGGTTAAAGAGCTGCAATGGGCTCCCCATCCTTCTAAAGATGCATCCGTCGTGATCGTTACCGAAGGCGCGTCTTGTTGGAATGGAACGCCTTCGAGAAGAGTCGACATCGAGAACCACCATTTCAGCGATGCCCTGACTTGCTTCGGTATCGAAAGGTAAGTCCGTCGAGCATTGTGCCTGAGATCGAAAGTCCTCAAAAACCAGGCCTGCAATATCCTCATTCTGAGTCTTGCAAATTTTATGACTGCCGTAGTAGCTGCCATCAATCCTAACAGTCTCTGAATTGTCCATGCCGAAACCTTTCGGCGGCTCTCGGTATCGATGGCTAACTGCTGTAAGGTGTTCGCCCTGGTTGACGGTAAGTATGCCCTCCCGTCTCGAGAGGATAGAGTTACCCCTATGAAGTCCAATCTCTGCTGTGGAGTCAAAATGGACTTTTCGTGGTTGACCCACAGCCCCAACGAGTCCAACAGGTTGAGGGTGGTTAGTATATCCGACTGGAGCGCCTCGCTGCTGTCCGCTACGAGAAGCCAATCGTCCAGGTACGGATACACGTAAATGCCTTTCTGCCTTAGGTGGGCGCATACCACCGCCATAACCTTCGTGAAGACCCTCGGCGCCGTGGCCAATCCGAACGGAAGAACGGTGAACTGGTACTGGGACGCTCCGATCGAAAACCGAAGGTAAGCTTGATGCGACTTCCTGATGGAAATGTGGAAGTACGCATCCTTCAGATCCACCACTGCAAACCACACTCCTTTCTGTAGAAGCTGCAGAATTGAAGTAACCGTTGTCATACGGAACTTCCTCGGGGTGATGAACTTGTTCAGTTGTCTTAAGTCCATGATCGGTCGAAGACCTCCATCTTTCTTCGGGACCGTGAAGTAACGAGAGAAAAATCCCTGATTGAGTTCCTCTGCCGGTACGGGAGAGATGGCTCCCTTCGATAGTAAGGTCTGTACCTCGAGCAGCAGAGGAGGGGATGGAGTCGTTACTTTCACGCCGGAAAAAGGAGGGAGGGCATCGAGCTCGATGGCATAGCCCGAGTTGATGATAGTGAGCACCCAGGAGTCTGTTGTAATTGACTCCCATTGATGGTACTGGGGTGCTAAGCGGTTCGCAAAAGGGAGTGGATCTGGATCTAAGGAGTCAAACCCGCTGTTTCTTGCTGAAGTCGGGTTGCCTCTTGTCATGTTGGTATCTGCCCTGGTAAGGCCTCTTCCTCTGCAGCTGTTGTTGTTGCTGCCGAGGTTGCGGCTGGTATTGGGGCCGATGCTGTTGCTGCTGCATCGGAGGTCTCCATTTTCTAGAACGGTATTGAGGTTGCGAGGGAAAAGTAAACCCCATCTTTTTAGCAGTCGTCCGAGCTTTATAGATGGAGTCCAGCGTGTCATCGGTCTTGCTGTTAAATAGACCTTCTCCATCAAACGGCATATTTTCTATCCTGGCCTTAGTCTCGTTGGTTAGATTTGAGGATCTAAGCCAGGCATGCCTTCTTAACGATATGGCCCCCATCATCGATTTTGAGTGGCAGTCCACCTGGTGTCGAGCGGTGGACAACTGCTGCCGTGCTATACCCGTTGCTTCATTTTGAAGAACTCTTGCCACCTCTCTTTTATCCTCTGGGAGGTGATCACACAGATTACCAATCTTCTCCCAAAGAAAAAGTTGATAACGGGCCATAGTTGCTTCATAGGCTGATGCCCTGATGCCCAAGGAGGATGACGAATAGACTCTTCTGCCCGTCATGTCTAGCTTTCTCCCCTCTCTATCCACTGGAGCAGAATGTGCTTTCTGGGACTGGCCCTGTGCTGACTCAACCACTATTGAGTTCGGTTTAGGGTGCTGAACTAAAAATTGTGCACCCTCTTCCTGCACTTTATACAGAGTCTCTAGGCGTTTTGATGTTGCCTGCGTCGACGTCGGTGTCTTCCAAGTCAACTGCGCTGCCTGCTTTAGCGCGTGAGGGAGAGGTATCGCTATCCTCTGGTTCGCGGTAGTCTGGAACACATCGTAGATACGATCTACCACAGCCTCATTAGCTTCCTGGGTCTCTATCCCCAATGCTCTAGACATTCGCAAAATATGGTCCGAGAACCTAACCATGTCGTCTGATGGGGAGGAAGGGTCTCTATCTTGGACCTCATCCTCCGGTGACGGAAAAGAAGGAGCGGCCGACACACCCGATTCCGAGTCCGAAGGATAATGTTCCTCGGGTGATGATACGGTGACTAAATGTAAATCATCCGTCGATACCGCAGGAATCGCCACAGTCGACGCCGACGGTTGTTGTCGAGGCGTCGATACCGATGATCTTTGAGGCGCTGGTGATGGAGGCAAAGGAAAGCGACACACCCTAGTTGTAGGCGGGGGAAGAGCATAGTAATCCTCCCGCGGATACTGTTGTTCCTGAAAATACCTTTGGGGGCGGTATCCCTCCCATTGGTATTCGTCACCCCTCGCCTGAGGTTCAGAGTAGCGAGAGGTTGCCTCCCAATCACGGCGTGGTGTTAGCCTTGGAGATGGCAACAATGGAAGTTCTCGCGGTCGAGGGGGCTGGTGAGAAGACGCTGCCGACATCGAATCCCTCAGTTCGCCTTCTGAGAGGCTAGGCGGACGAGTCGGTACCGCTGGTAACGAATGTGGTCTCGATACCGAGGGTGGTCTCGACATCGAGGCGGCAGATACCGAGGGCGGTTTCGATACCGAGGCAGTGGGAGCAGCGGGAGGAGTAGATTGACTCCTGACCGGCTCTACTGGAGGAGGCGATGCTAAGGAGGTTCTCTCCGCATCCCTCTTTCTCTTCTTTTTCTTCTTCTTCTCAGTCTCAGAAGAAGGAATTGGAGTTCTGGCTTTTTTAGAGTCCTTTTTAGCCTTTGAACTCAAGAATGACCGACCAGGCGTGAGGGGTATCTCAGCCCTATGAGCTCTGGTCTGCACTTCAGTGCTTTGGTCTGATGATTTGACCGGTGCGGTCTTAGTAAGTGCCGTCTTATGAGTCACGGACTTATGAGCCGCAGTCTTCTCCATTGTCGGGGCCTCAGCGGCCTTGAGAGCCTTCTCCCAAAGAACCGAGCGGAGTCGGTCTGCTCGATGTTTCCTGGTCTGTTTTGTAAAGGCCATACAATGATGGCAGGTCTCGACAACGTGCCCTTCACCTAAGCACAATATGCAAAGGGAGTGTCCGTCCGATGGAGGGAGCTTAGCCCCGCACTTTACGCACTTTCTAAACGGTGCTTTTAGTGCCATACAGGCCTCAAGCGACGAAGTCGCTGAGGAAAATCTAAACTACAAAAACTATTATTTTTTTTTTTTTTTTTTTTATATAGGATAGATAAAGGAGAAGAAAAAACGCCGAAGCGAGAAAAGAAGAGAAAGAATTAGAGTAAAAGAGAGATTTTTAAGACACAAACGCTAAGAGGTTGGTTCTATGGTCTATGCACGATGGCGGACGACGAAGAACTGAGGTAAGGGCGGGAACCCCATGGACATGCGCGGTAGCATGGGGGGAGGGGTTCCCGCCAAAAACGTTCCACTCAGCTATAGTAGGTTCCGGTCTGGTCTCTGCGCAGGCGCAAAGCCCATATGTGTGATGCATAGAGACCACGAAGAAGAATCTAGTTTTTTTGCATGTGTATTACTGAATTCTCTGAATTATAATCAATACCTTTTTAAACTCTGCATTTATATGTGGAAAGCACAACTTTGGCCTAATCTACACCCAAGCAGGATATTGCACTGTGAAAGCGTTATGAAAGCGGTATATAAGAGGTAGGAGCCACACTACTGCTTTATAGTGGCATTGAAGTGCACTGACAACTGTTGGAGCCCATTGACAAATGCCATATACTGCTTTCATACCACTATAACCTGCTTGTGTGGCTCCTGACTTTTATATACTGCTTTCATAACGCTTTTATAGTGCAATATCCTGCTTGGTGTAGATGAGCCCAATGTTACTTCTGTTTAAGCCACTATTAGCACATTTGGTCTATTAATATCTATAAGGTTCCAGGCAAAAAAAGGTTTCCTTTTTTTGATGATTCCTTCTGCCTTTTTCAAGGCTGAGTTCATAGGCAGAAACCCTCTTCCAGATGGATCCTCCGCCATCTGAGCTAAGGTGGGAAAGGGGTATTTTCTGTGTTGAAGCCCCTTTTACAGAACTCCTCCGTTAGGAATGGTTGCTTGGCACTCAGTCTGTTATCTTTTTGGTGCCAGATGGAATACTTTTGTTCTGCGCTTTTTAATTTTTGAGGTTTTAAATCCTTTTAAATTGCTGGTTTTAAATCAAATCCTTTTAAACTGCTGGCTTGTATTGTGATCTGGGTTCTTTTCTTTATTGTGTTTATTTTATGATTCTTTATATATTGTTGTGAATCACACATGGAATTATTCCGCTGAAGGATGACATGGAAATATCTAAAACAAACACACACACAAATAAACAAACTAACTAACAAGAGCTGAGTTCTAATTTCACAAAAATCGAAGTCACACAGTTTAAGTAGCATGAAAAGAAAGAACTGAATGGATTAACCACCTTATGTTGATGGGTTTACAGTTTGTTTTGAAATGTATTTTGAAGACTTCTGGTCCAAACTGGCAGAGAGATCAAACAATGACACATACCTTTTCTATACTGGAACTAAAAAACAGTTGCAATTGCCTCTCTGTACATAAATCAAATACTGATTCAGATTCTGTTTAAACCAATGACTTAGTATGGAGAAAATCATCAATGAAAATCATCATGGCAGATTTGGAACGTTTATCAGTCAGTCATTTTCAAAAGCTATAGACTGATACTACCTTGCCTGGCTGTGTATTCATTATCTTCAATTAATCTTGCTAATCCAAAATCAGCGATCTTGCATATTAGACCATTTCCCACCAGGATATTTGCAGAACGCAGGTCTCTGTGTATATAATTCATGCGCTCAATGTACGCCATTCCTGCAGCGACCTGTTGGATTTAAAATACACAATGTACTCTACTTAATAAATAACACAGATCCATGACATGAATATATTGAATTAATTACATATTAAATTTATTTTTTACCTGTGCTGCCATGTCTACTAAGTTTGGTAATTTCAAGGCTCTTCCTTCACCATCCTTTAGGAAATCTAGCAAGCTTCCTGCAGTGCAACACAAAAAAGATTTTAAAGCATTTTGCTGCTTCTTTATGTTGAACAACATACAGAACAGCAATGTTATTTAATTAATAAATATTTATTAAATATTTGGAAGTTTCTTGCTTCCAAAGTGACATACAACTTTAAAACTTTGACTGAAAGGTCACAGATAAATCTCCCCCCACTCCAAATTACACAGTTCAGGAAAGACATAGACTGGGTTCAGAAACATGATAACCAATGGTGGTTTAAATAGCTGATGATTGGTTATTTAACCCACACCATGGGTTATCGTGTTGTATGGTGGGAGTTTTTTGTTTTGTTTTTTGTTTTACCAATAGTTGGTTATTTGGCTGAAATAACCAAAGAAAATAACCAATGCTTTGTGTAGTTGGGCTCTCCCACACTAGAGGCATTCAAGAGGCAGCTGGACAACCATCTGTCAGGGATGCTTTAGGGTGGATTCCTGCATTGAGCAGGGGGTTGGACTTGATGGCCTTGTAGGCTCCTTCCAACTCTGCTATTCTATGATTCTATGATTTGAACCATCACTGGTTATTGTGTTATGTGGAGGGCCGTTGATTATTTCCTCAGCCACTGTTGATTATTTCATCAGCCACAGAGTCGCAAAGCAAGAGTGGTCAAAGCGGTAGCTGTCACTCTAGTCCAGCTGGCAGGATAGATTTTCAGCAGCAATGGCTGATGGGATAGTAGCGGGAGGACTGAGGGAGGAGAGAGGGAGATAGATGAGTGAATAAACTCAGCGTCGATAAATACTCAACACAAGGCTGATCCAAAATACCACAGCTGAAGCAAAATATCACTGAAACAATGGCTCAGTTCACACAATACTTTTCTCCACACAGTGTGAAAACTCCATTCAACAGTGGAATTTTTAGAAGATAGTCGCCACACAACATGTTCCAATTCCATCATTGTGGGCTCCCGTGGAGTAGAGTAAAACTCAACGCGGTATTTGATTGACAGTTCCTCTGCCCTCTCTCCTCTCCCAGTCCTCCCGATGCTATCCCATCAGCCACTGCTGTGAAAAAACAATCCGGGCATCTTTCCCAGAGCGGCACTTCCTCCTTTGGTTGCTCTAGCCAGGGAACTCTGTAGCCAGTGGGGAAACTCCACTCAATGCAGCAAGAAACTCCATGGAGCCCTCCAGATAACACGCAACACAGCAGTTGTGCAGGAACTCTTCTCTGCACAGCGTGAATATTCAGGGTGGAGTGTTTTATTTTATTTTATTTATTTATTGCATTTTTATGCCAATAAAAATTTTATTGCCAATAGCTGAAGCTCCCTTGGTAGTTCACAAAAACCGTGAGGTGGAGTTTTTACTTCAAACAACACATTTCTCAACTGTGGTGTAAAAACTCCCCAGTGGAGTTCTAAAACCACCGTTGAGAAATGTGTTGTCTGAACTCATCCAATGTGATAGTCTGACTTTACAACTCAGTTTCAGTCTGTGTAAAATTAGGAGAAACACAAACAAAGAACAATCTTTAATAAGATGGATCAATCACTTTGCAGATTTTTTTTAAAAAGGTAAATGACAGTGCTCCAGCGTGGCTAAACCATTAAAAGGAGTTCTTCCCATCACCCTAAGAATATTTTGCACTGACCTCCCGTGCAGATAATGTATTTCAAAGGTCAGTTCAGAATGCTTAGTTAAGCATTCCCTGACAGAGGAAGTGGTTGGATCACACGGTAATACTTGAGCTCAGCAAATATTTGGAGCTGGGATCTAATTGTCTTAGGAAGTGGAAATCAATAATCCTTTCCATTTAAGGGAGCATAAGATGCAGTAATATATAAAAATGTCAAGATAGGTAGAAGAGCCTAGTATAGACTGAAGACTGGCTATGAAAAGGAGGATGGGGAGGGAGAAAGCTCTTCCAACAAAGAGGATAAAATCAGTAGTCCTGCCAGCTGAGGAAAAGATTCACTCAAGAAAGCAGAAGGAGAGAATTCCCTCCTCCCCAATATATTCTCTTGAATATTTGATGATGATGGGGGATTGTTACCTGTATATTTGGGCGCAACGCAAAGTCTCGCTTTTCTTACATGCTCTGAGCTATAACTAACAGAATCAGCTATGTCTTCAAGAACAAGTGTAATATATAGAATATATAGAACTCCCAAAATACTTCTTAAAATGGGTTTTGTCCTAAACCAACAAACAAAAGCAGATGTACTCCATAAAATGGTTGCTATGAAATGCTCCAAGCAGTCTGACAAGGGACGAAGAAAACAATCTGACAACCATGTAGAAACACAATTAAAAAACATAACCAATCCATCTTTCCCTTCCAACAGTTTAAAATAGTAAAGTAAAATATAATTCATTGTTTGCTAGATTTTCACTCACAGAAACATATGCATACAAATAATTTATAAAAGGTTTTAAAAGAACTAGGGTGTTGCTGTGCAATAAAATTATGAGCGGCCCCTCATTGAGTAGCAAAAATAACAGGGGCATGAAGGCAGAGGGAATTTTAATGCTCTGGTGCCAGAATATTTTTTTGTGAAACAACAGAATTCCATCCAAGAAAATAATGCTGTGAGTTTATCCTGGGTGTATCTGCATAATTTATTTTATGCTGCATTGTCTTGTGGGGGATGCTATTCTTTCAATTCCTTGGGTAAGTACATGATTTAATTAAAGCTGATTAAATTAATATGGACATGTTGCTCTCTAAGGGTTCCTATGAACAGGGATACTGAAATGTTATGATTCAAGACGTTATACTGAACCATCAATTGTTGTTCACCCAAACAGGCAATTCCAGGATATTGTTACCAATACTTGTTGACCACTATGTGATTGTTATGAACTAATATTTTATTCTATCACAATTCATCTTGTCATCCCAGAAATATCCAATCCTGAGATAAAGCAAATGGCAACTCTAGACTGTCTAATTAATCAAAGGCTGTTTTCTTTACTTTAAATTTATTTAGAAGTTAAACAGGGAATAATCAACAAATTCAATATGCAAACAATGCATGTAGGGTATGTTCATGTAGTACAATGAATCAAAGCAAATATAACTACATTTTCCAAAGGCAGTAATATTGCTTCAGGGTTGTTCACCTGCTACTTCTTACAGCAAAGTAATTACCAGTGCAGAAACATGTGGGTCAAATCCTCCTTCAGTTGCCCAGGGGCTAGTACAGAATAACACCGTCCGGCAGCAATCACAAGACAGTGTTCTGAAATAGTAGAGCTTGCTACTTTATGAGAAGGGTACACTGGGTTTGGGCACAGCAGACACACCTTCAAATTCTCTCCAAGGCATGAAATTTATTTGGAGGGAATAGGCTTTGGGCAAGACATTATTTTTCAGTGTGGCATACTGGTTCATGTCTAATGAGAACCTGGAGAGTCTCAGGTTCAAATCCCCACTCAGCCATGAAGCTCATTGGGAGACCTTGAACCAGCAAGATACCTGAGCTACCTCACAGGGTTATGAGGATAAAATGTGGGGAAATTAAGTCAAACAGTAGACTTGTGGATAAAATGAGATAATAATATATTGAAACAGGTGTTAACCCACAGATAGAGATGGTAAGAAATCTAAAACAAACTTATCAGATGGCTCAAGATAGGATTGGGAACACACACAAGTTTAATGAACAAATAAATATTCAACAGAAATCACCAATGTTGAGTTCAGACTTGTCCTATATTCATAATTGGTAAAGTACATTTAGACCCTGTTCAGACAATGCGCTAAGCCACCATGGTTAAGCATTTTGAGTTAAATATTATGGCTTAGCATGTCATGTGAATCACGACTTAGCGTGTCTTGTGAACCATTCCTAACCATGGTTTAAACAGGCTCACTAACCATTTACTACAAAAGAGTACGTAGCCTAACCATGGCTTAGCATGGTTTCTGAACAGGGTCTTAGAGTCAGTGTTTCCCATGCCAAAACACATTTGAAGGATCTAAAAAGATGCATTATAAGAACATAAGAAGTGCCCTGATGCTGGATCAGACCGAGGGTCCATCTAGCCCAGCACTCTGTTCACACAGTGGCTAAACAGCTGTCAAGCAGGGACCAACAAAGCAGGACATGGTGCAACAGCACCCTCCCACCCATGATCCCTAGCAACTGGTGCACACAGGCTTACTGCCTCGGATACTGGAGGTAGCACATAACCATCAGGGCCGGTAGCCATTGATAGCCTTCTCTTCCAGGAATTTATCCAACCCCCTTTTAAAGCCATCCAAATTAGTGGCCATCACTAATTTGGTAGTGAATACCATAATTTAACTATGCGCTGTGTGAAGAAGTACTTCCTTTTATTTGTCTTGAATCTCCCACCAAACAGTGTCATGGGATGACCCTGGGTTCTAGTATTTTGAAGGAGGGAGAAAAATTAAACTCAATTGTGTGAATAAAAGTTTGCCATGGAAATTCAGGGCTCTAGATAAAAGTATAAGAAATCTGTATTAAGCAGTCTTGAGTATGGTCCATTCTTAAAATGCTGTACAGAACCAAGTGTGGGAACACTAGCCTATTTAACTAGGCTTTAAACATAATGGGTTAACAAATGGTTACTGGTGCAATAAATGTGCATTAAACAATCTAATGAGCACTTCTCTCTACAAATGAGTATTTCTGTCACATCTACAAGCAGTTTAGACATGTTATTAATGAAGGAGCAATTCTTAACCTACCTTTACTCATGTACTCCGTGACAATGTAAATAGGTTCTTCAGACACCACAGCATAAAGCTGGACTAGTTTGTCATGCTTTAGCTTTTTCATGATCTGAGCTTCCTCCAGGAATGATTCTGGGGACATTGTACCAGGCTTCAGTGTTTTTATTGCCACTTTAGTATTCCCATTCCAAGTACCTACAAAAAATCCACAAATACTGTCAACGGAAACATCCCATGCCTGAAGAGCTCACAGAACCCCACTTGCATTATTGTAAATATTAAAGAACAGGAGCAGTAAAAATAATTGTGACATTTAACAGGCAGTGTATGCTAATGAAGCTGCGGAATTTCAGTTACCCTGTTAATTCAGTCCAGAGCCATCCAGTGTAGTAGCTAGAGCATGGATGCAGAACCTCAGGCCCAGGGGCCAAATTTGGCTCACCTGGAGTCTCAATCTGGCCCTCTAGGGTTCTCCAGAAGGCCTTTCCCCAACCACTAATCTTTGGTGGTTCCCTGGGTTTCATATTCTTTTCCCCATTCTAAAGGTTGACATGCCTCTTCTAAAGCTTAGTTTCTGGCAGTAAGAGCTTTCAGCAAAAATATGCTGGTATTTTGCCCCGCCCCATTTTATTTGGTCCCACCCCTTTTGATTTCAGCCCCACCCATGGCTAGAATGCGGTCCTTGAGAGCTTCTCTGAATTGTTATTACTTCTCTGAAACGTTATTCGGCTCTTGGGCATAAAGAGGTTCGACACCCCTGAGCTAAAGGGATGAGTAGAGATACAGGAAGCTAGCTTTAAATCTTCAGTTATCAAGCTCATTGAATAACCAAGGACAAGCCACTGTATCTTAGCCTAATTTACTTCATAGAGTTATTGCATGGCTAAGACATAGCAATGAGCTCCTTAGAGCACATTTACCTGTCTCTGTTACTAAAAGACGCTTGGATTTCTCAGCACTTTGCACAAATCAGAATTTATTGGATTAAATTGTGCTAATTAATATTTCAGTGCTAAACTTAGTTTCATTTACTTGAAGGAAGTCAGTAGAAAACGTATTTCCTAATGGCAGAGTATGTACAGCACTGGCCAAAACAGCAAACCAAATGTATTCTTTATTTTTTAAAAAAATTAAAACACAGAGAAAAGGAATTCATGGTGTTTTGTCCAAATTAGTTCTGCATTGAACCAGAAACTGCAAGCAATGTAATGCCATACATCAGTTCAAACTAATTTCTTCTGATGTTTGATCTGTTTTCAACCCAAAGGCTGTTTTACTTAATCACTATCCCTAGATTTTGTTTTGTAGTGTTCTGAAATGAAAAGACTTATTTTTAAGGTGGACAACCCCCCCCCCCCCATGGTCGTTTTAGAACTCCACAGTGGAGCTTTTACACCACCATTGAGAAATGTGTTGTCTGGTGGGAAAACTCCATGCAACGGTGGAGTCTTTTTGGAAAACACACCCTACAGAATATTCACGCTGTGCAGAGGAGGGTTACCGCACAACCATTGTAGGGCATGTTGTGTGATGGGCTACAGAGTTCCCTGCCAAAAGTGGCAAAGGAAGTGAGTGCTGCTCTAGGAGAGCTGCGGGATTTTTTCCCCAGCAATGGTTGATGGGATACCATCGGGAGGATCGGGGGAGGAAAGAGGACAGAGGAGCTGTCAATCAAACATTGTGATGGATTTTACCCAACTCCATGGTAGCCCAGAGTCACACAATGGTGGAGTTAGAACATGTTGGGTGGGGAGTGACTCTTAAAAACTCAACCGTTGAGTGGAGTTTTCACACTATGTTGACAAGCGTGTTGTCTGAACTGAGCCTATGTTGTCAATGTGAAAGCACATAGTTAATTTGTTCTCATATATGCTGAATAACTGATAGTGCTACAAGAAGTTTGCTAAAGCTGCAATCCTAAACATGCTTACTTGGGAGTAAGTCTCACTGAAGTCAATGGGACTTACTTCTGAGTATACAGGCATAAGATTGCACTGTTAGCTACTTAACTGTAACTAGCAAAAGGCATGTTTTAGTTATATATGTATGTGTAGATGTGTAGAAGGAGGCCCTATATATTTCACCAGACCACTCACAATCAAGGATGAAGGTAGCATTTTCCCTCTTCTAGTGCATTGGTTTCCTCATAGACATGTGAAAGCCATTCACTTGTATGGGCAAAAGTAAAGGGGTGAACTTGAGAACAACCCCTGGGAGCTAAACCTGACCAATGCTACCTTCACCTAGTAATTCTGGTGTAGGGGCAGGTTTTGGATACCCCAAATTACAGGCTAATTACGTTGTCCAAAAGACCTCAGTAGAAACTACTGTGAAGTGAGATAGCCCAAATTTGCATATCCTGAAAGTGGATTCCATTTCTTTGACTGGTTAAAAAATGATGGAACTTAGGAACTGCCATGCAGGACTGTCTTCACCCAAATGCAAAACATATGCATTTTATATCTTCCTCCAATGTTGCAATAATACTCTTGCAACTATTTGTGACACTGTGAAACACTTAGTAGACCAGTTTGCATGACACGAAAGCCCACAGTGAGGCCGAGGTGTGTGTTCATTTTGCATATCCCCCCCCCCATAGGGGTTGTCATGTCATCTGAACCCAGTGACCATGGGTAATGTGAGGATAGTTTAACCCTTGCATAACCCACCCTGACTGGGTTTGCACTGCCTGATATCCAGAGCTGGGGGTTGGATATATAAAGGGGCACCCACAAGGTGCTGCTCTCGTCGTAGGTTAAATAACTCATGACAAGCCATACCATGTCATGTAAACTAGGTCTGTTGTAAGCAGTCTTATACAGCAAATTGACATACTAAAGCTTTAGCTAGACCTAAGGTTTATCCTGGGATCGTCCTGGGGTTGTCCCTGCCTGCTCCCGGGATATTCTGTGTGTCATTTACATGAACAGGGATGACCCCGGGACGATCCCGGGATAAACCTTAGGTCTAGCTAAGGCCTAAGTCTCTCCATCAATGGATCATATCAAAAATGTAGATTTAGGTGACAACATTATTTCTCTTGGTGACACGATTATTTTTCTGTGTTTCATAATGCCTTTCTGATTTTGATTTTGACTTCCTTCATGATGGCTTTACGTATCCAGCCCAAAGAGAAGTTTTTCGCTGCCTTACCACTCCACACTTCAGCAAAACAGCCCTGACCCAGCTTCTTTTCCAGAAACAATGTACCGCGTGCAACTTCCCATGCATCCTTAGCCAATCCGACAGTTTGTGGAGTGTGATTCGATGCAACCATAGTTAAGTTAAAACATAAACCATCAGCTTTCTCTACAGGAAAGGAAATTAATAAAAGAAATACTTATAATTCACATAGTTATTTCATGCACAGAGAAAGATGGAAGGTGGTTTTGTCCTTCAGTGCCCGTGCTCAGTTAATTTCTAGATAGCAGGCTCATGACAAACCTTTGCATAACTAACAGATTAGAATGTGTGAAGCTTGATAGTTAAGCAGAAGGCAGTTTGTCAAACCTGACAACTAGAGGCAGGGGAACATATGATATTGCCTTCTCCCCTCTAAAAATTAGAATGAAAAGTTTTCAATGCCAGGAGCACATTATCCTTTGAAGACATCTGCTCTTTGCTGCTGCTGGTCACAACTCATTTTGATTCCACATTCCATCTTTCATACTTGTCTCCAAAAGGTGGGGAGGCCATTAAAAAAAATTAAAATGTTTTCTCTGCATACCCATCCATACTTCCCCAAACTGCCCATTTCCCAGTCTCTTGATCAACTGTAGTGATTCTCGTGGAATTTCCCAGACATCTTTGGTTTTGACAGACAGATCAGTAAGCCTTGGCATTCCTTTATGACAAGGGACTACTAAGCGGCAACAAAGACCTGCAGCTCTCTCTGATGAAGCAGAAGTGAAGCATAGGGGGAAAGAAAAGAGTAACAAACATGAAACAAACACAGCAAGCAAGAAAAACCATGGTAGTAAACAAGTTACATCAACTGTTAGTAGCAATCCAAAAAGAGATTGAAGATAAACACACTGCGCACTTAAAACATTTGTTTTTGAAACTCTACCTCAAGACCTCCGTATCAACATTTATTAATCCCGTTCTTAGTTTTGAATAATGCATTGATAAATCATTTCTCAGCTGCTGCTTCTTATTGCAACATTTTGTATGAATATGTAGTTGGTATTACATTATACAATATATTCATTTAAAATATTCCAGTGGTTCTCATTTTCCCAATTTAATTTTATGGCCTTTACGTGAGTCTGAATTTCAAACAATTGTTTTAAGTTATATATTGTGGTTTGCATTAAAAAGAAGTACAGCACAGCTAGGAAGATTTGCAAGAGTTTCTTCCCCGGGGCATTCATGGACAGATGCCATAAGTGTTGGATGTGTTCTTATTTTAATGTTGCCACGGATTATTGTCAGAGTCACATTGATTTTTAGACTAGTTGGGAGTAGCTGTATATGATTTAGATAGATAGATAGATAGATAGATAGATAGATAGATAGATAAAGAGAGAGAGAGAGAGAGAGAGAGAGAGAGAGAGAGAGAGAGAGAGAGAGAGAGAGAGAGAAGAGCCATCACATGGGAAAATAGCATTTGCTTACTGTAGCTTCTCCACCCATGCATTTGTCCCATTACTTCCTCTTTTGAAAGAGGAAGTAAACAACTTGCATGTGACCCATTCAGTGGGCTGTTTCGATCCCGCTGCTTCTCCTGCATACAGCAGAAGACAGCGGCAACTTCTGTCTTTAAAAATAAGTCAGACCTACTGGGGTGTTTTTTTGTCACAGAAAGGAGGCTAGAAGGGGCAGGAGGCACATGGGGGGCAGATGATGTTGTGAGAGGGAACCATGAAAATCTGTGAGTGCCCACTAACAAGTGTGCAATAAAATGCTCATCTGATGGAGCTTATATATATCACTTCTCCCAGAGGACAGGCAAGCCATGATCCAACAGATGAGTACGGTCACCACAGCCAGGACTTTCTCACTGTGGGCTGCAGAATGGCTCATGCTTATAAACACCGGTCTTCTATATCCAACTGTAGGACCTGACTGCACATGTACTGAGAGATCTTGATGTTTTTTCTCCATAGTATTTTTTAATTTTATTCAGAGAGTAACAAAAATATTCCCTTATCAGAAGAGAGCTTCGTTCACATTAATAAGAGGAAGGCCATGTCTCCTTTGTCTCAGTGATTCTCCAAAGCAAATCAAGTGACACTTGCATACATTTGGAAAAACAGCAAATGGTTGTCTGTCATACATTGCATATTTGGGTCAGAGTAGTTCCATATGCAGTAAGAGGTTGCTTGATAAAACCCAGTGATATATTTGCTAAAAAATTACATGGGATGAGGTTATTCCCCAGTGCACCTCCTCCAGGTGCTTCTTTGTGGTATCGTGCTGCTTTCTTTCTTTCTTTTTTGTGTGCCTTCATTGAAATGTGTGAATTAATTTTAAGAAAGGAATTAACATAAGAAGAAAATGAGGGCAAAAATGGGTCCTTTTTGAAGCATCATACCCCTAATCCTGAACTCTTTGTTCAACTGAACATTACCCATAGTAGAGCCTGCTATGGATCTTTCCAGTATATCTTCATTGAGTGAAAAGAATGACTTCGATAGAGAGCAAAGCAAAGAAGAACTCCCCAGTGGGTGGTTGCAGACAAATATTCCCACTTCATTAAACATGGTTCAGCAATTGCAAGTGAGCTGTAGGGTTGTGCACTCCCTACTGCAGCTTCTCCCTTTTGGAGAATGATTTGTTCCTATTGGATTTAAGCATGGAAACACCAGTGTTAACTTCAGTTAGAGCTAACCAGGATTCTCACTTAACCCAGGGTCTAAAACCTGGGACTAACGTGAAGCAGTGTAAAAGTAAAACATGTCCTCCTAAGTAACTCCTTCACAAATATTTTTGATTTCCTTTGATCACATGATCACAGTTTTGGACAGATTTTAATACTTCAGAAGGCAGACAGAGGCCATTTTAAAATCATGGTTAAGTTCCTTAAAAGAATAGCTACTCAGTGGATTGCAGTATCTACTGCAGGGGTGGCCATTTCAGCAGTGCGGTAGCAAAAAACAACAACATGCCGCTCTGCTGCTGAAATTCAACAACAAACCACTAATGACCCTTAGAAAGGCAAATTTAGCTTGTAAACATAGTGGTTTGCCACCAAATTTTTGTTTACTGTCTAAGAATGTCTTTATGAACTATAAGAATGAGAACCAGGGGAGTAGTGGCTAGAGTGTTGGACTGAGGCTCAGGAGATACAGGTTCTAGTCCCCACTTGGCCATGGAAACCCACTGATTACTTTGGGCCAGCTGCTGACTCACAGCCTAACCTACCTCACAGGGTTGTTGTGAAGATAAAATGGAGAGGAGGGGGATTATGTACGTCACCTTGGGTCCTTGGAGGAAAGGTGGGATATAAATGTAGCAAATTAAACAAATGTAACAAAATTTAAATAGAAAGGTTGGGGCCAAAACATATTAAATATAAAAAAGAAAATAGTTTGAGGCAGCTTATTTTGTTTTGTTTTTGTGTTTACAGAAAAAGGCCAGGGGCAGGAAGACTGAGTGACAATATGGGGAGAGAAGAGGTATATATAGTTAGAAGCTGTAGAGAGGAAGAAAGCTGAAAGTCATATCCCATGGTCGCTGGTGCAGTGGGGCAAATGGCAGTAACTGGTTGCCACTAAGAAATCACCAGCCTGGAAGGTAGCCTTTCTTTGTTATCAGTGGGCATCTGCTGAAGGCAAATGAGACAGGGAGTGGATCATATAGCACAGTGCAAGATATGGCTTGCTGATATTGTCCTTGGCCCCACCCAAACAAGGAGATGCTGGCCGTTCACCAGTACAGCTGTCAGAGGAATCTGGTTTGAGGGTGGAGCTCGGTGAGGTTTTGCCAGCTTGGCTCCCCAGTTGTCAGCTCGCGGATTCCTGAGCTGGCTCGACTCGGTGCGCATCAAGTCAAGCAAGCACACACTTTCCTTCTTTTTAAAATTTGTGCAAATTCTAATGTGCAAAATCACAACTGGGAATATTCACGGAAATCAGGATTTGTGCAAAATCGCAGCTGTAAATAGCTGCAAAACTGTGCTATTTATGGCTGCAATTTTGCACAAACTGATTTCTGTAAATATTCAAAGCTGGAATTTTGTGCAAATCATGGTTTATGGGCAAAAAATAAGGACACAAGCTCTTGCTGGGCGCCCATGGACCATCTGGTGGCTCACCCTTGCATGGATGCCAAGGTTGGGCAACTGGTGAGAGTCCAGCAAGCAAAGCGCAAACAGGACGTGGAGAATTCGCCCATTCTTATTCACCAGAAGTACACCTGCACAGTGCAACTCAAGGTTCCCTCTGCTTCAGATGCCCTCAAGAGGCCCACTGTTAAGTCTGAAGGGCTTTCTTTCCTTCACTTGCAGTTCAGTGCTGGTTATTTACTGCTCTGCATCTTTCCTCCCTATATCATGTTCACATCTTGATTTGAGCCAAACCTCTAGACTGACAGCCATGCAGAAGTGCCTTTGAAGCAGTAGATTTTTCTGCTAGCTGCAAAAAGCTGCCATGGATAATTTGACCACTACACTAACAGCAGAGTGCAGACAAGAAGAAGCAGATTATTAGCATATGAAAAGCTACATGTGAATAGAATAAATAGACCTTAGCAGCAAAATGGAGAACAGGGAAGCAATGCTGGAGAGTCATATGCAGTATTAATTAATGCTAAAAATAGCAGGAGCATAAATGTTACGAACTACTCTAGTTAGCATAACCTTAGGCCAAGCAAAAAGAGTTTTACAGACATCTCTTGAATATAGCAACAGAGAAACATTAAGTAATGTTACAAACAGAAATAAAAAGATGCAGGACTAATCCCAAACCGATAAATTTATACTATAGTTTATGGAACATTTTAAATATTGAATGATCTTAGGTAGTGTTACAGTTATGATATTCTAGAACAAGCATATTAAAATACATTTATTATAAAGAAGGTTTATTGAAAGATAACAAACATCTTTAAGATAAGAACTTTACAAAAGTTTTATAGAACATTTTCTGAAGGCACTTCGCTCACCTGTGTGTGTGCAACAATCTAAAATGTGTAAAAGCTAATTTTAAAAAAGAACTAAGCAAATTGAACAGATGCATTTCTGCTTATTCCAAAATAGTGGTATAATGAAAAGTATGGGTTATCGATAGTTGTACATTGTAATCAAACCTATATCTTAACTATAATGTGCTGAAAATAATAATATCAGCTTTAAAAAGCCTCAATAAATGTATTTTAAAATAATTGCTTAACTTTATAAATGTTTAAGCATCCAATATTTCTTTGTGGCAGGAAAATAAAATTAATATTTCATACCAATCATACTCCCACAATTTTCTTGAATGTAAGGATTTCTAAACACCACCCCCTAATAAAGATGATGTTTGTATTGCTAAAAATATTTGTTTGTATATAATTCCAACACACTTGCAATTGCAAGTGCTAGAGGAGAAAAAAGTGCTCCATCCAAGGTCATGCCAGCCAACTTCCACTCATAGAACAAGGTTTCCCTTCCCTCTCCTCCCCCTCTACATCCTTAAAACTGTCTGAAAGGGTTCCCCAACTTTCTAGAGCAGATTTGGGTGGGCTATGTGTGTGCATGGGGGGAGGAGAGGGGGAATCCGTTCCACCAGTGGTGTCCATTCTGCTGGCAGATAGACAACATTAGTTACAATCCTAAGTATTTCTAGTTATGAGTGTTTCTGTTCACACAAAAATATAACATTTAGTAAACTATTTTATTTTAAATAAAGTATGCATTTCTAGGGTGCCCTGCAGGTCTCATATGTACGATCTTCCTATAAGACTTGCACAGGACTAGATTTCTTTCACAAGAAGTTAGCTGTAGCAAGCAATAGGTAAGAACCAAGGCTGTCAGTGTCAGCATTTGCACATTGAATGGTATGGTTAGAGTCGAAGTCAATTAGAAGTAATTTCAGCTAAGAATGTGGATGGTATTTGTGGAAACCCTCTGAGAAATTGTACAGACTGTACACCAGCATTCCTGTACCCACCAGAAGTTGTGGACTACCACTCTCCAGCCCCAGCCAACATGGCCAAAGATCAGAGTTGATGGGGATCTATAGGACATCAGGTTGAGTAAGGCTGCTGTACCTAATCTGCATGTGCTACACTAAACATGAGGGTAAAGTGAAAGGGGGAGGGCCTGATATGACAGTCCTGTGGCTTCCTCATAGTGGCAGAATACAGCTGACAAACCTTGTCAGGTTTGACACTGCCACTGTGCTGTGAGATAGAGCCAGGAGTGGATGGTGGCAATTGTTTTCATCCCTCCTTTTCTATGGCAACGGCTGGTTGAAGATCTGTGAGAGGCAGGAGGTGGGGAGAGGGTAAACTCAAGACAGCTGTGACCACACCTTAGTAGAAAAGTTCAAGGTAGGTAGAAGGTAGACTCTACAACCAAAGAGTGGTGGTGGCGGCAGCTTCAGGGACAGCTTCAGGGACAGCTTCCTTTACCCAGGGAAGATTTAGAGGAGCCACTGTCTTGGCCACATTAAACACTCCAGTCTGTGTATGTGCCAGAGTGTACATGTGTTCCCATGCACATGTACGTGCATGGGTATGTATGTGAAAAGTAAGATCTTTTCACTAGGCTTGCTCTCACCTGTATGGTCTAGGTCAGGGGTGGGAAGACTTTAGTATTTATTTTTCAGTTGAACCCGGAGATCCACCCACCTGAGCCAGGTAGAGTGGTTCAGGAAGGCAGACACAGAACTGGGGACAAGATGCGCCTGAGCATATGAGGGTTGGGCTTACACGAACATAAGAAGAGCCATGCTGGATCAGGCCAAGGGTCCATCTAGTCCAGCACTCTGTCACACAGTGGCCAACCAGCTATTGGGTAGGGACCAACAAGGCAGGACATGGTGCAACAGCACCCTCCCACCCATGTTACCCAGCAACTGATGCTTACTGTATGCAAATCCTTTCATACACGAATCTACTTGTTTCCCTCCAAGCTTTCTTGATTTCAGCAGCCTATTTTAGGAGTGGGGAAATACTTTTTATTTTCACTGTTGTTAAAGCATTCGAAGTTGGATATTTTTCTCAACCATTATCTGGAAATCTACCAGTAGATCCAAATCTATCTTCTGTCAGATTCTGGCCTACACTATTTCTAGACTAACTTAGGGTTATAACCATAAAAAACTTCTCAATGCAAATGTTTAAAGATTTGGAAGGATTTAAGATTATCTAAGGCTAACAGTGGAATCCTATGCATGTCTACTCAGACTTAAGCTCCATTGAGCTCAAAGGGGACTTACTCCCATGTAAGTGTGCATAAGATTGCAGCTTAACAGTGCTTTTCATTCCAAGCATTTCAGTTTAGAATCTATGAAGGAAATGTCAGAGGTTTTATCAGTTTGTTGAAGCCCTTTGTCAAATGAGCTCATGATTTACTCAGCTCTTCATTAGAAAGAAGATTTCCATAACATGGTTTGAACAGATATTTGTCAAAAGAAGCTTGCAAATAATCCCATAGAATTCAAAGGCTAAGTGAGCTATTAGCCCATGTAAGGCAGCTAAGGGAAATATGTGTAGCCTAAGTGTTTTCTTAATTCTACAGAGGACTTTAAATCCCAAAAGTATCAATACTCAATATACCCACATCCAAGAGATTGTGGCTGTCATTTAAAATTACATCTGCTGAATGCATCCCCATAAATAGCTTTCTTAGAAAGAGTAGAATTTGCTATTTCCCCTAAAATTAACATGAGAGACTTATGCAGGAAATCAATGAAAGGTTTAAACTTCTCAGGACATGAAAAAAAAAACCACCCACCCCAAATGTTTATAATGGGCTGGTTTGCACAATCAAACAGCCCACCTTGGCTTAGTGGGCTGTGGCGCGTACAGATAGCCGTTTTGAATATTGAACCTGTGACCACAGCTTGTTACGTGATCCAAACCCAGTGAGGTTTGAGTTATGCAAGGCTAAAATGACCTTCGCATAATTCATGACCTGTTTTAGGGTTATTCAAAAGCCACCTGGCACACACTGCAACCCACTGCGGCTTATTTAAGTTACGGTGATTGTGCGAACTGGCTCATTCCGATGCCTCCATGTTTTGGCAGATTCTAACATTTAAATTACGATGTTGATTCAAAGGTGATGATGAATTTGGGGGCACTCAAAATGAATTCCTGGGTGTGAAGACTTAATTCTGAATTGAAATACTGGACATATAAACAAATTAATGCACTGCATTAAGAGGAAAATAAGAACTATTCTTTTCAGCTAAAGCATTTCAGAACATCTTCAAACCCCCCAAATGCTGAATAGCTAGCAAGACCTGCCTAGTCAATGGCATTCCTAATGTCTTTTCCAGGGTCTTATATCAGTCTTCCCCAATGTGGTCACCTCTAGATTTTTGGACATCAAATACTATCAGCCCTGGTCAGCATGACCAAAGATCAGGCATGCAGGGAGTCATAGCCCAGAATATCTGGAAGATAGTTTGTAGTTGTGTAAAGATTTTTCTGGAAATAATCAACTCTGTCTTTTTAAAAAATACAACAACGCCTTTGTTCTTATCATTCGGAAGATTCTCAAAAACCATTTCTTTCCTAACTAATATGTATTAAGATAAATAGAAAGTATAAGATGGAATTCCTTAATATTTTCTAAAAAAAATGTTCTAGAGATAACACTTATATTTCATGTAAACTGAGATATTTATCAAATATTTATTTGAAAAATTACCTGAATAATGCTGAACAAGCTGTTGAAGAGTTTCAAACTGTGCCCTCGTTGTAATGTAATATCCTCCATTGTCGAGTTTGCGAATTTTATAATGTTTGACATGATCTCCTTTCATATCATCCCAGTCACGAATAGATAAAGAATAGGCACCTATTAAACATAAAAAAGAGAAAAGCTACATATTGATAACGGAAATGGGCTTATTCTAAATCAGGGGTGCACAATCTGTGGCCTATAGACACGGTTTGTGTGGCTGCCATGCTTTGCCCATGCTACTGCCACCAAATTCCTCACCCCACTGCCAATTGGCATAATTGCTGCTGCAGCATCAAGGGCGGAATGGAAGCACCAATGCCCATCAAGGTCATGGGGAGAAGAGGAGGCTTTAAGGTGTAGCAGGTGGGTATTACTCAGGGCTGGCCCTACCATGAGGTAAAGTGAGGTAGCCACTTCAGGCAGCCATTTGTTAGCTATTTGGTTTGATAATATTGAATTTTTTCTGATAGACATGAGGGAAAGGCTCTTGTGGGATTTTCTGCCTGATATGCACAAACAATGAGCCTGGTTTTGTGTCCTTTGCACCTTGACTTTTGTGGGTGAGAGAGGTGCCATTTGCTGCTCTCCCTCAGTGAGCAAAATGTCTTGGGCTAGCCCTGGTATTACTGGTTTTGTGTGGCCATTTGAGGTGTGGAAGCAGTGATGCCTGATGAGGTTGTTGAGAGAGGCGACGGCTAAAGCTTCCTTCTTTCTCAGCATCCAAGAAGCAACCAGTATTGCTGCTTCCATGCCAGCAATGGCTGTGCAAAAGCAGCAATGCCAGCTGGAATCATCAGGAAGAGGAGGACAAGGAAGTGTGTGCATATGCAAAGGCAGGTATGCATATGCCTGTGTGTGTTTGTATGTGTGCATGCCTGCATGTGTGTCTATGTGCACCCTCCTGCTGCCACCCACTGCAACCCTGAAGGCAGAAAATCTAGTGCACCCCTATTTTAAATGAATATTTAAATTCAAAGTTTTATGGTAACATATTACAGTTCAAACAAAAACAAGGCTGTCCAATGTAAATATAAAAAGCATCATTAAAGCATGAAAAGGAAACCTTTCCTTCTTTTTTTTTTTTAGATACACAATCTGCCCCGTACACTCAGGTCCTCTGGGAAGGGTTTACTCCAGTCAGCCACAATTAGGCTGACAACTGTTACCCAGAGGACCTTTTCTTCTGCCGCCCCCAAACTGTGGAATGGCCTGCTGGAGGAAATCCATAAACTTAACTCTCTCTCTGAATTTAAAATAGCTTTAAAGACTAGCCTTTTCCGGCAGGCCTACCCAGATGAATTTTAAACCTAAGAAATTTTAAGATGTTGTGATTGTTATTGTAATATTGTATTGGTTTTATATGCTCTTTTAACTAGTTTTATGTATTATATTGTATTTAATGTTGTTCCCTGCGTCGATCCAGAGGGAGAGGCGGGTAAGAAATAAATATTTATTATTGTTGTTGTTGTTGTTATCCAAGATTGTAAAAGGGGACCCTTGCTTGGTGTAAGAATAGGCAAGTGTTGAATAAAATCATCTCAAAGTAGCAATTTTAACATCTGAATAGTGCTTTTAAACTCAAGAATAGTTCTGAATTACTTGTTTATGGGCCTTTTAAAACACATGTCCAGCAAATGCTTCATCATCACTCCAGAAAAACTAATGGGAAATCATAATATGAATGCTATCTATCTCAATAGGATTCCTTTGTCTTCATTTGTGAACTCCCTCTTTTTTGTGAGCTTTGCAGAATTCCTGTTTTGACAAGTGAACCCATAACTTTGCATCTGCCATTCTCCACTCAAGAAGATAATGTAGGGACGGGCACAATTATACCCAATGAAGAAGTAATGAATTAGTTATGAAGATTATTCAATAACAAATCACGATGGATTTAACTTTGGCATTCAGAGGTTACATGAAAAATTTATTTATTTATTTATTTATTTATTTTATTACATTTATATACCGCCCCATAGCCAAAGCTCTCTGGGCGGTTTACAACAATTAAAAATGGTAAACATTAAAAGTATACAAAATTTTAAAAAAATCAATCTTCATACACCAGTTTCAGTACTATTTGAGATTGACTTATCATTCTGTTTAGCTTCAACTTTTTTTCTCTCTGCTTAACAATTTTAAAAAATGGCTATACTACCTTTGGTGGTTTCACTCTCACGAATCAGGAAGGTTCCTCGTGGGTTTCCAAATGATAGCAGCTGCCTCTCAGCATCCTTTCGTCCGAGCTTGCCAAAGTACCATCTAAATGAAAAAATCATAAATAATGGCATTTTTAACAAGATTCTGAATAGTATTGCTTAATTTGTACAGCTGTTTATACAGTAGATCAGAGATAGGCAATGAAGTGCCACAGGCACCAATGTGCCCCCAGACATCTTTCTTGGTGCGCACTGAGTCACCCTCCTCCTCTTAATTGTTATGTTCCTATTTTCCCTACTGGAAGCTGGGAATGCTTTAAAGCCTCTACCTGCTGCCATCTTAATTTCTCATGAATGCCTTTGGGCAGGTTATTTTATGATTAGCCATGCCCATCCATGGTGGCCATTTCATGGTTGTGTCCAGGACAGTTTCTCAAATGTGCCCACAAACCAAATAAGTTCACTATATCTGCAGTAGATCATTTAAGGAACATTTGTGAAAATCACCTAATTTCTTCTTGTGCCCTGAGAATATTATCTAGATAACTGTTATGGATAGTGCAAAACTTCCTCTGGTCATTAAAGGAAGTATAAAAGGGCAATAACAGCAGCAGTCAATGGCCTGGTTCACACGCATCATGATAAGTCAGATTTCTGGGGAATCTAGTTTGCTGGTGCATGCTGCTCTATCACTCTCTCTTGGATCCTCCTGGAAGCAGGAGCAGTTAAACTAACTATGGACGCTCCATCTGTGTTTTGTTTAGCATGATGTCCAAACCAAGAATTCTAGCTTGTCTCTTCCCAAGCAAGCCAGAGTCATTCGTCATGATTTGTTGTTGGCTGATGACTCTGGCTTATTTTGAGACAGTTATGTTATAGTTCCCGGTTTGGATGTCATGATTAACAAAACACAGATGTGGCTGGGGATGACCTGTGGTTTGTTCAACCACTCCTGCTTACAGCAGAAGTGGTCAAGGCAGCATGCATGAGCATGCTACTCATAAACAATAAGCCAGATATCTCCAGTGGCTAAACATGTCCTATGAGTGGTATGCTATAGGCTCTAAAATATAGACCCTCTTCAGATGACACACTAAGCCATGGTGGTTAAGTATTTTGAGCTAAACATGATGGCTTAGCATGTCATGTGAACCATTCCTAACCATGGTAGTTACATAATGATGATTTAAACGCACTCACTAACCATTTGCTGCAAAAGGGTTAGTGGCCTAACCATGGCTTAGCATGTTGTCTGAACAGGGTCATACTGGAAAAACTGAATGGATTACAGAAGTTTGCAGCTGGTTTAACCTGCAGTCAGATTAACTTCCAAACTAAACAGCTTATATAGACAGGCCCGCTGAAAACTGGCTGTATGTTCATTTAAGATTTAGGCTGAAAATCTGTAACACTGAACTCAGTGGGATTGGCACTGAACTCAATGGGATTTAATTCTCAGTAGATATGGTTTGCATCACACTGTTGGTATTTCAGTTTCAATGGAGCTTGCACAGACACTGTATTGTGATAATGCAGCAATATTTCTCTTATCATTTATTTTAACATTAAGAGTTTAGCTCAGCTTGTATTATGTTGCTCAGCTTGTATTGTTATGCATTTAGCTCTAGCCAATTACAGGTAAGGAAATTCTGAGTGATCTTACTTTGATCTGATGTAAACTGGCTTAAGTTTTTTCATCTCTTCCCACCCAGGTATGAAAAAGGAAACTAATATGATTCTTTGAAAATTACCAAAATCTCTCTCACACACACGTCTTATACTTCATTCATGCACAGTACTAAGTAGTAAAATAAAAACAAAAACATACTCCTCTGCTTGGATGGAGTCAACTGGAGCCACATAATTACTGGGAATGTAACCAGTTTCTCCTGTAGTCAAGGAACGAGCTTCCCACCAGTCTCCTTCACTGAAAAAGAAGAGGAAAAAGCGTAAGAAATTCCCTCTCTTGGACCCATTTATTGCTCTTAATTTTGCTACTATTGCCTAGAAAATCCACCAGGTGGAGATATTTTATCACATCCATTGTGGCCTGTGCCTTTCCAAATGAAAAGATATGGAACATGAATTGGACTGCTGCATTTTGTACAGTCTACATACCATCTAAAGAATATGTTGGTGTGGATAGATTCAGCAGGTCTAATCATAATAATGGGGTACTTAGCTGACTTTCGAAACTGCAGCCCCCCGAAGTGTATGGTGAGAGACTTTAAAAGCTTCTGAATCTGAAACTGCTTTGCATGTAGGTGGTGAGGATTCCAGGATGGGAAATTGTGGAAACAGTACCACTGCATGAATGCAAGTTCACTGGCATAGGGACATTTTTTTCCTGTTTAACTGGTAGATGACAAAAGCAATGAGCTTATGACACTGTTAAGGAAAGGAGGATAATGCAAAACCTTCTAAAGTGGTCTCTAAAATTAGTATATGTTGTGTATAGTGATTCTGTATAATATAGATTTGAACACAGAGATCTTTGGATTCATTTTCTATACAATAGGGGAGGGGACCTTTTCTTTCTACAAAGTTCCTTGTAAAACCATAAAGGCTGACACAGTCTTAGAGAATGCTAAGTGTTTGGTTTCAGGGTTCACACAACATGCTAACTTACCATGGGTTATAATGTTGTCTGAATGCAGCACATTTTTTGCAGGGTGGGTTAATGTGTTGACACCCTGTGGAAAACATGATACATACCCTTTGCATATTGTGGGCAGGATGCATTGAACTTGATTTGAGACCAAAGTGAAGTCCTATATATGCAGCAGACTAAAAAAAAAATCATTTCTAACAATATCAACATGCATTCTAATGAAAAAATGCCAGTATGAGTGGAAGTTCTTGTTTTGTGTGTGTGTGTGCCTCAAGAAATGCGCCCACTGATATCCTCCACTGCAGCTAAGAATTTGTAGTGGATTATTTTATTATTCAAGCAGTACTTCATTAAGTCTGCAGCAGAACCGTTTTGAAGCATAAAGGGAAGCAGATAATATAACTCTTTTGTCGGCTTTTTCTCAATTGCAAATTTAAAGGCAAAGAATGATTTTAAAATCCTGTTCTTTTTATAAGTCTTCATTCAAGCAACTGTGCTTTCATGTACATCAAAGCTGTTCAGGTACAGAGAATCATGAAATATTCCTCAAAATTACCTTCTGCTTTTTTCCTTCAGTTTTTCATTCTGCCAGTTATCGCTGTGGTGGTATTTGATTATAGTTTATGCAGTTACAGCAAAAATCCATTTGACTCTACTACAAAGATGCACACAAGCTCATAATGCTCTTTAGTATATTGAACAAATTTTTAAATTGTCAGGGTTTTTTTAACATTTCCAAACCAGAGCAATGGACCACACTGATGGTTTGAAACTGCATAAATATAAGTACTGGGTTCTAAAAGACCATATTTTCATTGCTAATAATTTTATTCTGGCTTTTGGATCTAGGGACTGAAATAAAATGTTGTGTTTAGTCTTGCTTATGATCCAGCCCCTGTGTAGAAAGCAGAATATATTGGTGCCTTACATGAAGGAGTTAATGGCAGCAAGCCAAGAATAGCTGGCAAATGGGGAGCGGTTCCTGCTGCTGCTCAGCACCTGATGATGTGTTCTTGTAGGTGCATCTAGTGATTCAGGTCCAAAGAGGAGAGCTACTCACACCAGAGTGGACGTAACCTGGAGACTGAGGAACTCTCCTTTTTTGGATGTCCTGGGGAGAAACGGGCCATTAGGCATGTTAGCTGAATGACAAGAGGGAGAAAAAGGGATAAGGGTGTAGGGAAAGTAAGTCAGTCTGACCTACTCCTCCCCTCCCTGTTTCACCCCCTCATCAGTCCCCCCCACTTGCTTGCTGCCAGGGTTTTCCATATGTGTAGCCAATGAAAAGTGTCCAATGTTAGTCCTACTTAGAGTACACTGATTGAAATGAATGGGAAGTTAGTCATGACTAACAAGCACCATTAATTTCAGTGGATCTACTCTAAGTAGGACTAACATTGGATATCACCCAATGCACCCTGCCCTCCATATGCAAAAGGTATGGATCATGTCCAACATGCAAAACTTCATTTGCCATGGCTCCAAGCCTTTTCCAAATTCATTATTACAGTTCTTTACATCTTTCTGTGCATTACAAGTCACTTTACAATTAAGAAGGTTATCCAAAAATTTAAAACTTACGAGCTGTTAAGTATTTGAAATTTTTCTCCTTTATGAAAACTTAAGTCATCTTCTGTTCTTGCCTCATAATCATATAGAGCTACAAAAAGGGTTACACCTATGGAAAGAGATACTAATGTGAATACAACTTTCTCAAACTGTCATTTTATTATTTTTTACAAATGCACAATTCCAGGAAAGGAGTAGCACTGCTGGACTGTAGACTTTGCCATCAGATTTCGTAAAACATAAAATATGTTTTTGTCAATATGACCTCAAAATCAGAAAAGCACTATACAAATGCTAAATGTTCTTCTTGAGCATCAGGTGTTTCACGTATGTTATCCTTGAAACAATAGCCACAGGTGACAGTTATTATCCTCATACAGGGAGTGAAGGAGATGAGAGCAGGCAAAGGAAACATCTCTCTGCCTCTCATAGGGCTGACTGATATCCATGGCCCTGTGGGTAAGAGCAAGGGAGATGGGGGCAGGCGAAGGGCACATCAAGGCCTGCTCTATTTGCACTGCCCCTCCCTTGGGAGATGAGATGGGGAGCAGGGCCATTCCATCAGCCCTGCTGATAGTCTATTTCATTTCCCCCCTCTTCCCTCTACATCCCCCTTTCCTTGTGTGTCAGCCTGAGAGCAGGAATGTCTTTTTTGCTGATTGATTGTAAGCCACTTTGGGAGCCTTTTTTGGTTGAGGAATGGGATAAAAATACTATAAATCAATCAATCAATAAAACATTTCATGTGGGTCCTATCTGAGCTCTTGCCTAAGGCCACCTATTGATCTGTTTCATATGACACGAGAACCCACGGTGGGTTGTCAGCCTTGTTTGTTTCAGGGGGGCTTGACGTGACTTCCGAACTAAACATGATTTCCTCAGTGGAGTTCATTAACCATGCACAAGCCATCCTGAGAACCCATGGTTTGTTGTTGTGTTGTTCAGGGTAGCTTGTTTTAAGAGTGGTTTGTCATGACGTGCAATGCCAGCCCCAATGTCTTTTTGCAAAGGCTACAAAGCCACCTGGCATGTTTAACAAAAAACACGGTCACTCCTCATAATCTTGCTAATGATATCCCCTCTCTATTATGTCTAGAAATGACACTAGTCAATTCACTCCTCCATTTTGTCAGCTCCCTAGATAGCAACATCTCTCCCACCACCACCTTTGGGGAGATTTGTGCATATTTAATTTTTGTTTTGTTTTTCACTTTCAGTGAAATGTAACTTCATTATTATTTTTTTCAAGAAAAATTGGGGAGATTTGTGAAAATAAAAATAAAAATTAAAACAAAATAAAGTTAAATTTGCACAAATCTCCTTGAATGTGAAGAAAAATAATGCTAAATATGTGCAAATCTCCCGGAAGGTGGGGGGAAAATTCTACAAAATAAATTCTTGTTAGCTGCGTAACAGAGTAGGCTGCTATGGTTGTGCAGCAAATGCCCATGGGATATGTGCCAGGTCTGGGAAGAGGACTAAGGGGGGAAACAAGCCACAGAGTGTCTGACTGTCTGTCAGGAGTAATGTGAATTAGTGAGCAAACAACCAGCCCACTGAGGCTTATTTCAGGGTTGCTTATCATGATGTGCAAACCTGCCCATTGAATTCATGGCTCATATAGGAGAGACCACCTGACTTTATAACTCAGTCTCTTTGCTTTTATGCTACACCAGATCTCATATGTAGTCAACAATACAAAATGTAAAAACCTGAGGTAAATATAGGCTGCAGACCTTGAAACCTCTGTAGCTATTAGTTGTAAGAGTTCTAGCTTTAGTATACTCTCGGTACAATATATTGAGGGAAGGAATTCAGTAAATATAGGAGTAGGTAGAATTATCCCAAGGTCAACTGTTAAGGCTGCAAATATGAATGTTTTGTGTGTATGAGAGAACTATGTAGCTGAAGTGTGCAAACAGTGTATGTACATGATCTCTAAGCATGAGTAGTGTGACTGGGGCAACTATGTGTGTGTGTGTGTGTGTGTGTGTGTGTGTGTGTGTGTGTCTGTGTGTATGTGAATGGAGCATTGTGTGGAGCATTTCTCCACTGTGAAGCAGAAATGGACACATAAGGTATTATATACCCTAAATAATACTTGTGTGCTCTGCTGTGTTGTGACTTGAGTCCCTTATGAACAAGAACCATTTCATTGGATTCAAATTAGAGATGGATGAGAGGAGAATGCAGAGGACCCTCAAAAACAAAAAGCCTGATATTCTTACTGAGGAAAGTTCCAAATATTCTTTTAAAAACAGATAATGGATGCATTTGTTATCAATGATTTACCTGTTCCTCCTCTTGTACGCAATGTGCCAGTATGTGAAGAGGAGTTGACACCACCAAAAACGGTCAGTCCTTGTCCTCCGGCCGTGGGAAAATTGTTGTAGTTTGGAATTGAAGTCACACCAAAACTTGGGTAGTGCTGTGGGGTGGGATCTGTCCCATAGCGATAACCTGAACTCTGGTTTAAACTGCCATCCCTCTCATCTGTCAGTTTTGTTGCTTCTTTATCCTTACATTGCACACAGCCCATTATCTAAAATCCTGCAGTAAATAAAAAATGTTCATGTTGATGTGTAGCATATCTCAGTTAAATGATATGGCATATAAATAGTAAGACCTACTCGCTAGCTACAGAGTGAGAATTATTTTGGGGATATACAGGTATTACCTGGTCTGCAGATAACACTAACCCATGATTTATTTAATCCATGAATTGTTGAACTCGGGGTTGTTGTGACGAGTGAATCCAGGTGCACTAACAAATCATGGTTTGATAACCATGAACAAACAGAAAGAGAACCCATGGTTTAATTAATGTGGTTGGTTGAATTGTGGTTTGCCATTACATGCAAACCAAAACTATGAGTTAATTATGGATTGTTAACCATGAGCAATCCACAAAGAGAACCCATGATTTGTTGATGGGTTATGAACTATGTTTTTTTAAAACCATGGGTTGTCATTACTGTACATGCGAACCCAGAATTCTGGGTCGTCCATGGATTTTTTCGCCAAGCTATAGAGGCAGCAGGCAAAAGTGGTTAAAACCCCAAGCCTCTTTACATGCCTATACTGCAGTACCACAAAGGCATCTAGGACACAGGGTGTAGAAATGCAGGTTGCTTACCTGTAACTGTAGTTCTTCGAGTGGTCATCTATGCATTCACATGGGCGGGAACCCCGTGGACATGCGCGGTAGCGTGGGGGAGGGGTTCCTGCCCAAAAACGTTTCCCTAAGCTATTGGAGATTCCGGTCTGGTCTCTGCGCAGGCGCAAAGCCCATATGTGTGATGCACAGAGACCACGATGAAGAAGGAGAGAAACAAACAACTGAGTGGCTGAGAAAACAAACCATGGTTTGTTCAATCATCTGCCAGACAAACCCTGGGTAGGGCAACAAAGCATGGTTTAGCATTACATGCAAACCAGGTAAACTCTGGGTTGTTTAAAACATGGGTTGTCATTATGTGTGAACCCAGAATCAAAAATTGTTCATGGGTTGGTTTGCCAGGCTGCAGAGGTGGTGGGCAAGAGTGGTAAAAACAAACCAACAAACCCGGGGCTACACATGCCAGGACTAAGCACTGCACAGGAATTTGAAATACATGGAGGGAGCAGGCGAAGGAGGAAGGAAACAAGCCACTCAGGGATTGAGAAAATAAACCACAGTTTGACTGATTGTTTGCCAGACAAACTCTGGGCAGGGCAACAAACATGGGCTAACTATGAGTTAAATAAACCATGCATTAGTGAAAGACATTTTTTCCTCGGACATCGCCCAGAAGCAACTTCTTGGGCTTACCATTTGGCATTTCTGCTCCAAATCAGAAACATAGGTCAGCAAAGAAGATTCCTTTAAATGACAAGCCCCAGTTTTGCATTGGTACAGTGTGATTCCAACACGGCCTATTCCATTTCTTTGCTAGCTGGAATGTGGATAACACAAGGACCAGCCCAGGATAATGTCTTCCACAAGCTGTTCATAGGAAGTGGAAGTATCTGCTCCACATGATTTCAGCCTTTCTCTAGGCTGTTTCAGTTTATAATAATTCTCCCCTGAAGTTCTTTTTCTATAGCTATAGCTCACTTTTACATTTTGACAGCAAAACGCCGTCAATCTTGTTTTTTTTAAAGTAACCCTTACCACTGTGGAAAATATTGTTCATAAACCACAGAGACTTTTGTTACTCATTGCATACACCAAACTTCCACCCACCCCATAAAAAAAATATCACCCACACTGAACAAGCTTACAAGAAAACAATCAAACACCAAATATTTGAATCTGGCATATTTTCATCAAAGGTTTATTCATAATGCAACTGCCTGACATTGGGGCACACCAAGGCCATACACCAAGCACCAACTCCAGGTTTTTGACCATTGTCAGATATTTCAATCGGTAGAGATAGATCCTTCCATTCCTCCTACAGTCCTCCTCCTTACACTACTCACCTGCCATCTCCTAGACTTTGGAATGGCAATGGTGGCTGCTCCTTGTCCTAAGTACAGTCAGGGAGCTGGTAGCCATTTATGTGACTGTGGCTGCACCCCCACCCCCAGTAGCTGCTTACTTGAAAACTGCTTATTTCATACATGCACGGCTCATATATATATACACACACTGCATTCAGAATTGCACTGCTCCATTTCCCCCACACAGCACGAGTTGGAATGTAACACCCGTGCACAGATCCATCCAGAGCTTTTGTGAGCATGGTGTGGGGTTGTCCCTCCACCCTTGCTGCCCTAATGGATGATTCTAAACGTCACAGAAGTGGAATGATTTTGTATCATGTAAACATAGCCTTTGCAGTGTCTCTAGGTACTTCGAGGGCCAATTATTTTACTGAAGGTTAGAAAGAAGCTACACAACATGCTCTTAAACTGTAGATATTGTAAATTCTCTTTGATATGGTCAGAACCTGGTTTCCACAGAATTACACACACACACACACACACAGCAAAAACAAAAAAACCGAACAAACCCTAGCACTCACATTTGGACATATTGGTCTATCTATGAAATTCTTCCACTGGGTTTGGCATTATCTCTATTAATAGAGCTTTAAAATTATTTGAGAAGCTTCCCGAATCTGAATTTAGCAAAGATATGCTTTATTGTGGTGGAAGGGGAAGATATGACCCCGAATGTATTATTCACATGCTGAGCCAACACAAAAGTGAATTATTAACTTCAAGTTGCCAAAAAACAGAAGAAAGCAGCTATTCAAGAAAAGCGTGCCATCTGAACAAGTAACTTAGAAAACTATGCCAGAAAAGAATATGTACACAGGTCCTCCAAGCTGTAAAAAAAACCAAAAAACCAAAAAACAAAAAACAACCCCCCCCCCCAAAGTTTAGAAAGAGGTAATAGTGACATCAGTAAGAACAAGATAGATCTTAAATGAATAGACATTAGTTGGTTTCTTTTTCTTCTACTTTTCTTTTTTCTTTTCTGGCAAGTGTTTTCTGTGAGAGAGATCGGTGTGTGTGGAAAAGTTTGATGGAGAGCTTACTTCCCCTTCTATTGTCTTTTTCAACTTGGCTCTAGTGTCCAGGCTGTGCACGTATAAAGGCTGCTTGATTGCAGGATTGTGTAAGATGTGACAGAGGGTGTAACCTACATGTTTCTTTTCAAGACAAGACTTTGAAAAGTTGTCCATTCCTTCCTGAGGACACTAACTATGCATGATATCATTGGCTGCCTAATTAAGATTCAAGAGGAAGTACAGGGCACATTGCTGGACTTCATTCAAAATGACTCTAGGCTTTTTACAGATAATTTTAAGTACATCCTCTATTTAACAGTAGCACTAGAGCTCTAAACAACTAGCGGGACAGAATATTTTCTGCTCTTATCACAAAGCATCTCAAATCTTCACTGGGCTGAATGCAGGCATTCATGATTCCGGAAAGCTAGAAAGGAAGACAGTGCTGATGATATCATTCAACAAAATCTGGAAACCATTTACTGTCAGACCCCCTGGAGATTTATGTGCAACACTGTAAGCAGTAAACAAGATTTTAACCTGGTTCTAATAGATTATGTATTTCTTCCTTAAATGTTTGGATCTTGCTAGGTCATACAGCAGTTTCAAAATTGATCATTAGTGTTACGAGAAATTGTGAAATTCAGTTCACTTTTCCAAAGTGAAATGAAGTCGTTTCTAAAGAAATTAAATCTTGCAGAAATAATGTAACTGAGAAACACAAGGAAATATATATTTCATCATAGGTAATTCCACTTCTTCTTGATTGGATGGAATCAAGATCTGCACACCAACATGTTACTGCAGTTACAACACTAGACTACAATCTTATGCATGCTTACAGCTGAGCAGAAACATGCAGGATTGGATTGTAAGGCTGAAATCCTTTGCATATAGGAGTAAGTCCCATTGAAGGAAGTCAGACTTAATTTTGAGTCAACATGTACAGAAATTAAAAGCAAGTGACAGATTGTGTCCTTGTGCAAGAATATACAGAGATTGCCAGCAGAACAGGCACTGCAGCTGGAATGGATTCTACCCCATCCCACAAATTACTCCAGAGGGTTGGGAGACTAAAGTCTTGGAAATCTGCTCGCTTGACATTGCAAGTAACCCCCGTAAGTATAAATTGGAGAGAAAAAAGTTCAGTGAAAGTTTAAATACACATACACACACGCACAATGGCTGCAATTAACAACACAAGAGTAACATTTTTTAAAACTGACTTTTCTTATGGAAGAAAAGTCAATTTAAGAAATTTGTCAATTTTGATATTACAAGGACACTCTGATGCTAAATACTCCCATTCAGCTTATTTTCTTTTGTTTCCAGCATATCTGTATTACAAAAAGCAAGTTATCACTATGTTTTGTAAACTCAAACTAGTGTATTTATATTCTCTGTGTTAGTACAAAAGCCTGGATTTTTTTTTAAAAAAAGCTCCTTCTTAATTTACTTCCTAATTTAGGTAATTTTGCTTGTTTTCACACACTCAGGTTGTTGTGTTTAACAGCAGAAATATAATGTAGGTATAAATACTGAAAAGACAATTATGATTTTAGAACTTTATGTAAGTTAAATGATTCATTAAAGGGAAAGTAATTTGCTAGATTTTTTTATCTTTCAAAATGGGCTAGAACCAGTTAAATAAATTTATATAAACTCTTGAGCTTGTTTTCCTCCCACTCACAGTGCTAATCAGTTTTGCATGGAAGAGAAAAAGAGCTGCCAAATAAGCAGAGTCAAACTTAAGCAGGATCCTGGCTGTGATGCAAACACTGAACAAAATTTTTAAAAAAGAGAGCCATACTTATATGCAATTCACATGGGGTTCTGGTGCTCACCTCAAAAGAGGTGGTGCTCAAATTATGATATCAGTGTAGTCAGATGGAGGAATCCACATAAAACACTTCGTTCATCTAAGGCGGGGGGGGATTTGGGAGGGGGGTGTCCAAGCGCCACTTTCCACCTCTGGATCCTCCACCCAGGGGTCACACTTTTGCTGCTGCCATTCCAATGAAATGTGGTGGCATAGTAGCGGCAGCGGCAGTAGCAGCAGCCAAAAATCAGGGCTTTGCCACCAAATGTTGGCAGCAAACATCAACAAAGGCTTAAAAGGGGCTAATTAAGCTTGTTTTCAAGCTATATTTGTCCCTTTTAAGTCTGTTGCTTGTGTCTTTTTGACGGAGCAGGACAGCAAGGGTCGCACTATTCAGGCCATCAGTGCTGGCTTTCAAGATTTGGTGGGCACATGGACAAGACACCGGACAAATAAGAAATACAAGCTGAGAATACCCCCATGCTGCTTCTGGCCTTCTAAGATGCTCAGAAAGCGAGAAGAGTTGCACTGTTGGGACAGGGAGCTTTTTTTACTGGTCTTGTAACCCAGGCCACGCCATTCCTTTGAAGCAAACCCTGCTTTCAATATATATTCATATGATTTCATTTTCTGTTTCTGTATTTGTATTTCCCAGAATGCAGAAAGGCATCCCAGTGTCATGGTACTGAAAGTTAAAGTCACAATAATTCTTTATCTATTCTTAGGGACTCCTCTCCCTTTTTAAATAAAAGTCTTTTATTCCTGGCCCAGTGGGAGGAGGCATCCCAAAACAACAATATTTGGCAAGCATAGACTTGTACAACTGCAAACAACATCTCCTGCAATTTTGATATGGTTTCCTGCTTTTTTTCAACCCTGGAAGCAAAAATTAAAATATTTTTTCAGAAGTTCTTCACAAAACAATACTAAACTCAAGGCTTATCCTGGTTGCCCTGTATAAAACTTATACTCCCATATGTAGATTGGGGAAATGAGACTAAAACAAAGTGACTTGCCCAAGTGTAGAGTGAGCTCTGAAACCAAGAAATAAGTATTTTGTGTCAAGCGAGACATATGCGTATCTAATTATGTCATTAATGCAACAACTGTGTTGCTAATACTAGGGGTTTTTTTTTACCAGAAAGGGATGGGCCTAGCTGTAATTAGAACCGATTGCCAAAAACTTTAATTTTCTTACAGTTCAACTACAAGCAAAAATTTCCTGCTACACTTTTCATATTGTTTTTGTTTTTAATGTTTGTAACTCAGTATTTTGAATCAGTTAACTTAGTTTTATTAATTTGGAGACATTTCAAATTGCATCAAAATGCTACTAACGTTGGCTAATTTAGAAAAGAAATCAACCTACAAGGAATGAACAAAGAAATGTCATACTTCAGCACATTATTTTATGGAGTGCAGTTTTGGGGGTATAAGAACTGGACGATATGTCTAATAACAACTGTAATTTATAGCAAATAGACCTATTTGTTGAGGATAAACAGCTGTTTCAGCTTGTGTATAGTACATCATAAATGAAAGTACTGTATTTTGATTTTTAGATAACCTTTATCCAGCTCTCTTGCTTCCACCTAGTGGAAGGAGCAGAGTATTCTGCATATTTTTACTACCTATTTTTTTTAACTAAGTCATATGCTAAAGTTAACATTGATATTTTAATCAGCAACCTACCTCAGGAAGACCTCTCAATTAATTAAAAAAAATCCTATAATATTAGTACAGAAGCCCCCTTATACCTTTGGGTCCCGAGTCCAATGCTTCCCTGACAATAGAAATAATTTCCTTAATCTGTCTTTCCTTATTCCCCAGAAAAAGTCTTCAGTTCATTACTACTTTTTGAATATTATACCCAGTTCCTTATTTTGTAGAACAGTCTCAGAGGCATTGTCAGACAGCAGCTAGTTAACTTAAATGAGTTTTATTCTCACTACTGCTCTTTTGCTTCCACACTCTTCTTCCCAACCACCTGCAGGCCTCAGCCTGCCTTTACGCTTTAAAGTAGGAATGGGGAACATGTGGCCCTCCAGATGTTGTTGGACTGCAACTCCCATCATCCTCACCCATTGGGCATCTTGGCTAGGGCTGATGAGAGTTGCAGGACAATACCTGAAGAATCACACGTTCCCCACCCTTGCTATAAAGCCAGAAGACAGGAAGGAAAGTGGCTCAGACACAGTGACCTTTGGCATTGCGCTAGGTTTCCACCATGCAGCATTAAGGACCAAACTAAACCTTCAGGAAAGCACACATAGGTCAGGTCTAAACCAAGCAGGATATAGCACTATGAAAGCAGAATGAAAGCAGTATATGGTATGTGTCATGGGCCCCAACAGTTGCCAGTGCACTTCAATACCACTATAAAACAGTAGTATGGCTCCTGCCTTTTATATACAACTTTCATAGTGCAATATCCTGCTTGGTGTAGACCTGGCGATAGTGGAGCGATGCATGCTTTTGGACTCAATGGAAGGGTTTCTCCCCTTTTTAAAAACTCCCTGCAAAAGGGCTGGATTGAATTTTGTGGGGGGGAAACAGAGGGCAGGGGGAAGAGGTTGAAACCTCACTCTTGGATTGCCATGATACTGATTTGGATCAGGGCTGCACACGCTTACACCAGTGCAAGGAAACCTATCTCACATAGCTAAACTTTTGTGTGATTCCTAGACCATTTAGCTTGGTTTCAGTGTCTAAGGGCAAACCAGAAGGCAGGACTAGAGAATGAGCCAGGAGTGAGACCCCAAAGAGCAGCCAGGACCAAAGGGTAAGCAAGAAGGCAGGACTGGAAAACAACTAGGAACCAAGTGAAAGAAATGCAAGGCACACTAGAATTAAGGAAAACTTTGTTGCTCAGTTTAAGGCTCAGCTGGAAAAGGAAGTCCTTTATGCTCCTTCAAGTCCAGGAGTAGCCAATGGACAGTCTGGGTAGGTGGAGCCAGGCAAAAACTGGAAAGTTATTTCCACATGGTGTAGTGGTCAGCCATTCTTGATACCCAAGAACATAAGAGAAGTGGAACTGAAGATCCCATAATGCATTTGGTTATCTTGTACTTTCTTCTGCCTGAATGGCCTAGTAGCCCTAGATAAAAATGGGCAATGGCAAGGTAAATGTGCTGCTTCACAAGATGATGATCAGTCTTACGCCAGATCTACACCAAGCAGGATATAACACTATGAAAGCAGCTTTAAAACAGTATATGGAATGTAGGACTTTTCTTAATCCACCTGTTGCCACGGGAGAGACGTCCACCCTCCACTGGGTATCCTCCTGGATCACTTCACTACTTTTGCGACTCTAGAAGACCTAGCTCAGTTGCACAAGTTAGGGCTATAGATGCCAAGTCTGTCTCTGTGGCACGCCTGCTTCAGCTTAGGCCCCACAGCAGCCCAGATCAACACCTTTACCCCAAAATTCTCCCTTCCGTTGCCACCATAGATTTCACCCCTACCCTTTCCCAGGTACTTCACTGTCCACACCAGGATTAATTAAATGATATTTATTTAACAAGAAGATTGTTCAAGATTGTATTGGTTTCCTTCAGTTACAAGCATATAGTTACAAGCACAGAGCGTAATGGTTTCTTTGGTTCATTCACTTAAACGTTTCACAATATAACTTTCAATAGTCCTCCTGCCTACTCTACCAACTCTAACTACACTATCCTCTTCCCACACTGATCTCCCAAAACACGCCGACCCTTCTTAACTCTAACAAAGCTTTTTCTCTCCACACTTTACTTCAGAAGCAGTTCTCTTTTATTCAGTTCAGTCTTCCGACTCCTCCCCCTCTCACACACAGCCAATCCAGGCACTCCCCACCAACATCCAATCAACACTCACCTTCATCCAGCACTCATTAACCCTATCATGACTCATACTTACCAACATGCAACATACACACTGTAAGTACTACTTTTTAAACTCTACAATTCTTAATATTAAACAGTAAAACATCACAGACAATGGAGAGGTAAATGTGCTGCCTCACAGGATGATGATCAGTCTTATGCCAGATCTACGCCAAGCAGGACATAACACTATGAAAGCAGCTTTAAAACAGTATATGGAATGTGTCATGGGTCCAAGCAGTTGTCAGTGCACTTCAATACCGTTACAAAGCACTAGTGTAGATCATGCCCTAGTTTCTCCTTTGAGTTACATAAGCAGCCAGCAGAATTACTGGGACAACTACAAGCACATAACTCAGCATTGTTGCTGGAGTACAGTACAGTTTCTACTTGTAGCATGCTTATTCAGGGACAATTGCTACGCATTTTATAGTCAGTTGTCAAGGTGGGACACATACAAATATTACAACTGTATTGCACCACATAAAGTACGCATCCTTACTTATTTTCCTTTCTGCATCTCCTAACTATGACTTTCCATATTTTACTTGTATGGAACAACACAAATTCAGCCCCAGAGCGTCTCTGTCATACCTACAGCCAGTAACTAAAATTAAGTTCTTCTTCATGATGCTACAATCCTGGCTGTGTTGCCTTTGCTTTGGAAATATATATCAGAAACAAATCCTCCTGCTTGTTAGTCTTCGTCTCTGATTGTCACAAAAACCAACCCATTTCAAACACAAATGTTGTAACTTATAAAACTATCCTACATGTTACATGTACAGAAAAAACTTACTGACAGAAGCAGATGAATAAAGCTGAAGGAATAAAGGATGATCTTCTCTGTTAGAATAGCATTCCATAGGATGAAATCACAGTAGTATAAAGGGTTGCACATCGATCAAGAGGAGGAAGTATCTTGCAGAAGTTAATCAAAAGTTATCTTCTTAGTTTTGGCATTCAGAGAACCATCTCTCGCATTCTTGCATGAAGGTACTACTTTTTTAAGACAATAACAACCACCCTAGGATATATTCAGCACCAGCTGAAAAGAAACAGGAAAGTCAGTGTTCCATCTGGACAGCAGTAGCGAAAACTGACTTCACTTGCTGTGCTTGTTTAAGGAACAGTCGCTGTGGTGGAACTGGCTGGGTGCCCATGAGTCAGGGGGTCACCTGGCAAATTCACAAGAAAACACATTAGCACAAAGTGGCTGTTTGAGCAAGCGTAATCAAAAACTCTCCAATGCAGCAAATGAAAGAGGAGGCGGCTCACCTCCAAGCTCTTGACAAAGGCCACTTAGCCACCCTTTCCAGTTTGTACAGAGTTTCATGGCCAGATAATTCTATGAGTGTTAGGGCCTCCTCTTTTTCTTTTTCTTTAGAAACAGTGAATTCTTTTTCTATTCTCTCCGCTTGTACCAGTTTCAGTTGCGGGGAAAAAGCAGTGCCCAATGAGAAATACGAGTAATTTCAGCAGACAAAGATTGTTAAGTATCTGACTTACATTTTTGTGTAAGCAGGTACCAGTGAAATCCATAGCTCCAGAAATCTGTTGTTTTCAGAATGTATTTTTATTTGACAGGAAGAACTACAACCTTTATATTGTGTTGGCATTAGTTGGTATGAGTTAAACAGCAAGTTCATGTTATTCTTAAAGAGAACACTGAAGCGAAGGAGCATTTGACTTCTTTGAAGTAGAATAGTTTTACTATTTTCTCGTTCAAATCCACAATATAGCTCAGTATTGTTGACACTGACTGATGGAGGCTCTCCAGGGTTTCAGGCAGGTTTCTTTCCTAGCCCTACCTGGTGACCTCAGAGCAAAGGGAAAAGTTGCGGTAAATGGACACTTTCAAAAAGCGCAGTTTCAGAGGGAAAAGCCAGATGTGGCTGCGAGTTGGTGGCTGTGTAATATAAACAATGCAGCACCACTGGGCAGCCATGACAGGGTAAATAGGGTATGTAGACACTCCCCTAGAGATGCTGGGAATTGAACCTGGGACCTCCTGCTTGCAAAGCATCTGTTCGGTCTCAGTTCCACTCTTATTTTTCCGAAACTCACCTAGACCTTCAGCATATTGATCAACTGTTTGTGTATAGTAGGTGAGGGCTCAGGGAAGATCTCAAACAATTGTACTATCATCCAAACTTTACTTTTTTTCCCCTCACAATGGAAGTGTGTGTTTGTTTTAAGGTGGAATTTGTACTGATCATTTTTCTTTCACAAGTTTTTCCAAGAAAGTACTAAGAATTAGTACTAAGAATCCCACTGTGTTTCTCTTCTTTGCAGCCTTATTATTTGTCCCTGAAGCAACAGTTCTCCTCAACATGTCCTTATTCTTAATCCATAATAATTTCTATTGATATGTCACGTTTAGTTTGAAAAATGGCTTACAACAGATTAAAAATAAAAGCAAACCAATGATATATCAAAAATTCAGAAAGCTCAACAACAGAATGCAGCAAAACCAGAATGTATCAGAATATAAAAACCAAAAGATTTTAAAAATGCAAAACACTGTAAAAAATAAAAGAGCTTTAACTGCCCTTCTAAATGGCCAATAGCAGCTTCCATTGGGGCAAATAGCAACTCTGGGAAGAGGAATTTTCATTGGGAAGCTGACATGGGGGAAAGAGTTAAACCTCCTTTCTTGCACCCTTCAGTCCCAGTTTCATCCAGTGGCTGCAAGACGGAAAGAGGCACACGCACACACGCACACACACACACTTTGACACTGAGCTCTGGCATGTAGGAGAGGACATTTAGGAGCTATTCTCCTAACTGCCTTTGCTAATTCCCTGGGTTATGCATCGGTTAGGGAGGGCTCTGTCTACTGCTTAGCTCTCTGCATGCAATCATAGAGAAGAGGGGTTGGCAGATGCGACATTAGCAGTAGAAGAACAGTTAGTGGTGGCAAAGGTGCTATACCATCACTGAACCTATACAACCAGCATTTTCCCATTCACTTCTATAGAAATGACAATGGGATGGTTTCTATTCATGTGTTCAAACTTCAACATTCGGTCAGTCAGTTAGATTAATCTACTATAAGCTTTTGACCGATAAAAAGATTCCCTCTGATTAATTGTACAGTAGGTGTGGGGTCTTTTAATTTAACTGTTTTTAATTACAAGCATAATTACAAAAAAAAAATAGACGGTAGGTGCCATTTTAGTAGAGGATTTTTTTCTTTTCCTGAGGAATTGATTCCTGATGCAACATGTGCATGCATCATATAAATATAAAGCATGTTTTTTCTTTCAGAACATTATTATTATTATTATTATTATTATTATTATTATTATTATTATTAAACAACATATGTATACCGCCCCATAGCCGAAGCTCTCTGGGTGGTTTACATAAGATTACATAAGAACTAGTGTTTTATTCATATACATTAGTCAAATGTATTCAAACATAATTGATTTAAACTTGTGGGATTGACTCGCTGACTGACTGAGATTTCTTTAATTGAGTGATGATAATCCTAGTTCCAACCTTTTATGAGATGGTAAATAATTACAGTTTTCTCCAGTTCACAAATGGCCAACCAGCTGTTGATGGGAAACTTCGAAACATACCAATGGTAAATTACATTATTCTAAGGACATATCTCAGTGCTGGCAATATTAGAATCACAGAATAGTAGAGTTGGAAGGGGTCTATAAGGCCATCAAGTCCAACCCCCTGCTCAATGCAGGAATCCCCCTATTAGTGGGATGATAAGCAGAGAAACCATGTAAATAAGATGTCCAGGCTAACATCCATCCAAATTAAAACACTGATGGGGACAGCAATAAAAGCCAGTTTCCAAGGTCTATATATCTGAGAGATTTAGAACATGATTCTCAGTACTTCAACACTTGCTAGTTGTACAGTTCATTGATGCAATAGTATTTCTACTATTAACAGTATTTGATAAAATTATCCAAAATTACCTGCTAGACTGTCAGTAGTTTTTAGAATCTGCCCTATGACCATGAACAAAATCTATTTAATAACTGGATTGATTGATTGATTGATTGATTGATTAATTAATTAATGGTTGAACTGATCTAAATACAATTTAAATTTTCCACAGAAATGGGTCCAATTCTGCTGCATAACGTATTACCTAGAATCTGGCTGGCTGCCAAAGTTTTCAGCTACAACACGTTAACCTACCATAAAAATACGACTTGACAGACTGAATTCTGCAGACAACAGTATTCTGCAGCTTAAGAGGCATTAGGAAAACGATTTGTTCCCATACTGTCAGCTACAGAATAATCCAAAATGTGAGATACAGGCTTGGCAAGAACTGTATTATAGCTAAAACATTTAAATAAATGTTAGTGACAGGGAAATAATGTCAGCGTATCATACTGAAATGTGGTAATATTTTCTTTCAAAGTGCTACCAGTAGTCTCACCAATATAGAGACTCCATCCAGTGGGGTGGGTGAATTATCCAAACTTAAATAAAGCAGCCCTAGTTTACCCAAGCTCTGGAGTCTGAGTCATTATTTCCTCACCTCTTCCTCTATCCGCAAAACCTGTTTCTGCATTTTCCCCTCCAGCCATCTTATAATGTGAAATCCAAAACATGAAATTGGCGTTTAATGATTTAAATTTAAACCTTCATTATCTTTTACTTGCCTCCAAGAAACTCTGGAGTTCAGATGTTCCAAACTTGTCTCATCTACCATTTTAACTAAAAACACAAACTTTGGAAGGAATTATTTCATGATTTAGACTGAAGTCTTTCCAAACCTACTTGTTCTCTCCCCCCACTTTTCCAAACAATCCAAGTTTATAAATCAGCAGGGGGGCACACACTTCCTCTTCCACCCCCTCATCTCTTTTATGGAATTAAATTGAACCATTGCTAATAATGGCTAAGGACACACCTAAATCTCCTAAACCGAATTCTGATACCAGATTTAAAACTACATTAACTCTTAATTAAGGTTAGCTAGGGGTGGCAACGGCCGACAGAAAGCTCTGGCGTGGGCTGGTCCATGAAGTCACAAAGAGTCGGAAGCGACTGAATGAATAAACAACAACAATGGTTACTATTATGACAAATTGGATTTAAGGGGAACAGGGAGCAATTTGACATGAGAGAAGTGTGCACACATATATGGAGTATGCAACACAGGTTCCTAATTGCTAAACCAACATTAGCATCTGAGTATTATATCTGCACTGACCCTGTTCTGCATGAAGAGAGTTGCGATTGATGAGTGATGTAAGGTAGTGCAAACATGACCAGATTCTCAATGCTCACCAACACTTTCAGGGGCACCAAAAGCAGATTTCAATAACACTCCTTTGCCAAATCTGTTATTACAGCTTCTTTGCTTTGAATTGTTAGACAAATCTGAGATGTAAGTGAATTATCACAGTGAGGTTATCTAAGGATAGCTGACAGGGTAAGAAGGACTGAATAATGTTTATTGCTTATGTAAATTCATCCTGTGGAAACACAAACGGTACAACTAAATGACATTTTCCACAGGCTTCAGGTAAGCATGCTGTAAACATTTTATGTTATTTCCCTAACAATGGTCATGTTCAGGCAACTTCAGGGAACATTAAAAGCTCTACCTAGTGTAGTGCTAAAATGTATTTCACAACCCAGATAATCTAAGAAATTTGTCTTATTGCTGCTAAATTCCTGATTTTCACTCTCATGAAGCATATTTGGTGTGTTTCAAGGACAGTGCAAGCGTTTGTGTTGTTCCCCGCCTTGATGCAGAGGCGGGTAAGAAATAAATACTGCTCCTCCTCCTTCTTCATGACAGACCATAGCCAGGGGCTTCCATCCCATTAATGAGTATGGGTGGGCAGTAGCTGAGCTGGAGAGAAGGGGAGATATACTTGGCTTATGGCAGCTGCTGTCTCTAACTCATTTTGATTCCTGGAATAAATCCCAGACAGCACAATGGTAAGCAGCAGCAACTATAAACTGTCAATAAAACAAACTGAATAAGTGGAAATCTACTTTATCGGGAAGAAATATGTGCTAATTGGCTCTTTATTTACTAAGAGAATTTTCAACATGGTTAATCTGAATGTCCAATAAAATAAGGAGTCATAATATGGAATCTTCCCCTCTCAACCAATATTTATTGCTCTTCCAATTTACCTGGGTTTCTATGCAAAAATGCAGCATATCTTGGATTTATAAATAATTTTATAAATAAATATGCCACTTACTGGTACCTAAACAGGGCCACCAAGTAGCTCACATAAAAACAGTTCTAATGCAGATGCTCTGAAGCACTGAAACGAAATGACTCCAATACCCCTTAAAAAGCTTTGAAATGGTTCTTCTATTATGCTGCTGGTGTAGAGCTGATGAAGCACTGATCTTTCCCATGCTGCTGAGATAATGTGAGTGTGGCTCCAGACCTTGTGTGAGGACATTTCACCCCTTGCCAGCTTCATTCCCCCAAAATGAGAGGAGCTTCAGGGTGGTGGGCTGCTGCTTGGGTGCTGTTTATTTCTTTTACTGTGTTTTCAATGTATTTGTTTTTATGTTATATTTTGATTAAGATTTTGTTTTAAAATCTGTTTATTGTTAACCACCTTCAGTGCCATTTTTGGTGGAAAGGCGTTACATGAATCAATTAAATAAATGAAAGACTAAATAACTATCCACCTGTGGAATGGGGCAAGTGGAAACTGACCTTCCTGATCCCTCTACACCCCACTGCTCTACAGCCTTCCAAAATGTTCTCTTGAAGGTCAGGCTCCATTGCTGAATGGAATGGGCTGTGGAACAGGGAACTGTGTGGGAAGAGAGAGATAGTGGGAAGAGAAATATTCTGCTCTACTAAGAGAAGGTGCCACCATCCAATTCTTTGTGTCCTCCTGCTTCTCCCTCAGCCCATTCCATTCATCAGGACCCTCCAACCCTCGGGAGTATTTTGAGGGTTCTCTGGGATGGCAGAGAATGGAAGCAGCAGGAAAGTCAACTTCTGGCCATCCACTTCCATAGGCAGGTTTCTGGATCCAACCCAATATATTTTAACACTGTTCTATCAATACATATCTTGTTGCTTTGTTTTTCAGTTAGTATACTTTTAACTACATATTCAAATGATCATTGTTGAAAACAATGGTCTACTCAAAGTTGTACACAAAAGAAAACTAAAAATGGCAGAGATGTATATGTATGAATATATAAGACACAACTTCTACCTATCTGTTTATATTTCTTAGATTTTTAAAAAGCATTTTAGTGAAAAATCTCATGGCACAGCTAAACAAAATTCAAATGACTAAGCAATGCAGTATTGCCTCTGCTGACTTCTTCAGAACAGCAGTGTAAACACTTGGCAAAAGTAGTAAATGGTTCTAGTCTCTATTTTTTCCACTGATCATAACATTTCCTCATGTGGTCTGGCCTTTCCTTATGACATCTGTTTCTAAGTACTGCTTTGTACATGATAGCTGGTATATGAGAGCCAATACACGCACATTCTATCAGATACGAAGTGTACACATGTGTACAAATGGCCACTTTTCTTTTTGAAATACACACAAGCACCCAATCCTTTCCCACTTTCTCCTTGCATGTATTTTAAATGAAAAAGCAGTGTTTTATACATGAGTGTTCTTCTTATTGACTACAATATAGCAGATACGTCTGCATTTTATAACCAGCAAGAGAGTACAAGAGTGTTACCTATGCAGCAGTCTTCAAATCTATGAGCTTTTCTACATGACAAATTTATAGGGTACTTTAAAAGTGAAGTTGTGATCTCCAGTTTTGTTTCTGATTTTTAAGAGTGCTTTCCCAGGTGTGTGTTTTTAGAGTGTGTAAAATGAAGTATTACTTCTGAATGTGAAAAAATAGATATTTTCCTATGTGTAATTGCGATATTCCACTATAGCAAAGCACCACCTAGAGGCTATATAGTGGAAAAGCAGGATAGGAAAAGCTCTTTGTGTACGGCTTAGATCTCAATTCTGCGACAAAATTGAAAGTAGATTAATAGCCTCACGTAGAAAAGTTCTATATCAGAGTTTCACAAACTGTGGCTCTTGTGCTGCAGGTGCTGCCTCCCCAAGGCCTAGGGTGTGGCTTCCATGGTTCCCGTCCCTCCAATTCCCCCTCCCCCAATTTCGCTTATACTAGTGGTGTAGAAACAGCCATGTCAGTAGAGATTGGTGCAGGTTTGGAGAGATGAAAGCCTCTCTCAGTCCTGCCACTGGTCTCACTTCCATTTTCCTGCTGCTAGCAATGGCAGAGAAACAGCAATTTCTGAGGAAATAGCTGTGGGATGGGAAAGGTGAGTGCCTCAGCAATCCCTGAATCCAATCTTGCTTCTTTGAAGCTGTTTTTCCACCACCAGCGGCAGTGGAGAAACAACGATCTTCAAGGAGGTAGCAGGGAGATGGGAGAGGAAGTCACTTCCACCACCCACTAGTGATTACTTATACACAGCAATGAGTATGTGTAAGAGTGTGTGCAGATGCGTATGAAAGCATTTGCATGTGTGCTGTCCGGGCTTCTTTACCCCAATGTAAATGCGCAGATTCACGTTTTAGGACACATGACACAGCTGCCTATTTGTCGCAGCGCTGGATTTTTAACGCAATAATGCGCATATTCATAGTTGTGATTTACTGTGACTTTTGGATCAACGTCCACGTTTGCAACGCATTCGAGTTAAATCGCATTTTGACATGTAAGTGTAGCTTTGAGGGCAGGACAAAGTGATTGGCCAATTTCCCACCTTCCCTCCTATCGCGTCATCTGGCTGCCTCATTCCTTCCTGCCGTTTTCATGTTGATGGAGCTTTAAAATTAAAACAAAGAGGGGAGAACGAGCAGCGAGAGGGAGGATATGTGTTCAGTCCCCCTCTAGCATCCCTCTGCTGCCTTGTTCCTTTCCACCCTCGGTTTTCCTCTTCTATGAATCTGTGGAGCTCCAGATATAAAATTTATAGCTTCACTCGTCTCTACTCCATAGCATCGTATGCGCGTATGTGCGCATGTTCGCATTAATAACTGCACTACAACCCACCCACCCAAATTCAGGAGATAAATCGCTGTTGTTGCTGCAGTGTGACGCTCTTTGCATAGATTTGAATCTATGAAAATTCAGGTTAATATTCAATGAGGAGCAATCCTGTTGTTGTATAGACGGGGGCCTGGACAAGACTGCATACAGCCCCCTCAGGGCCAAAAAGATTGTGCATCATGATGTATAAGAACTCTCAAAATGTCCATGAATTACCCAAATGGGTTTTCATCTTTGTTCACCATGAAAATTAAACATGTGATTCATGGTATTCACTAAGTTAAGTTATAGCACAGCCAGCCAGCACAAAAGACAGGAAACTGTCTGGAATGCATAGTTTGTTGAGCTTAATCAGAAACAAACTTAATTTCAGAATCTGAAAGCCCCTTGTTTGATTGCTTAGCTAAGTTGCGATGGTAATCAACTATTAAGCATACACAATTTTCTATTGATGTACCCAAGTAAACAATACTCTGCTGAGCAACTAGGTTTGCTGGAGGCTACTTTGATGTCAGAGAGGGGGCTGGGTGTCAATTTTTGTTTTTACTATTAGTAACCACCATGAAAGGGAGGTGTTATTTTTTGTGGGAGAAGTCATGGCTGAAGAGGAAAAGATAAAACCTCCCTTCCCCACATACTGTAGTCCCAAGTTTGATTGGGACCCGCCCCCCTCCCACTTACTTCCAAATAAAACAAGAACAGAATGGGAGCTGCCTGCTCTGTATTTAATACAGTGTGTAGTTTGACCCTAAGAGCAATCTACCTTCTTAGCTAGGATTAAAGCATTAATAGGATTGTTCAGTAGATTAATTCATTATTTTTAGATTTAGAAGGTGGAGTCTTGGGCAGATCCTAATCAGATTTGCCACTGCTGTATTTAAGAAGATTTTTCAAATAACAAATGATTTGTATGTTGAGAGTTATCTTAATTACATTAATTAAATCCCATGCTTGCCTCACTCATAGAGTAGTGTACACTGTGCTAGCCCCATACTGATTCCTTTCTTTCCTCCTCTATCTGCAATGTAGACAATACTTGGCAACTATGACATATGGCAACTGAGTACACTTAATGGGGGGCACATGGAATGCCAATCCATATCAGGGCATTGGTTTCCTATCAAAAAAGGCCTTGCTGGCACCCAGGGGTGCAGGTTCGTGTTATAAAGTAATAGGATCTTTTCCAATGATCTAATGATATTTAGGCTTTTAAGAATGCCAACATTGCCACACTGGTTAATACAATTAGAATAGCCAGGCTCATGTTTTCTAGAAGAGTGATTCTTCCAAAGAATAACTATTTTTACTTTATAAAGTTTAAAGTTATTACAATCCATGCAAATGAAAAGAATTGTGTATAAATGTGATACTGAAATGAACATTTAAAGATAAACTATGTAGACATTTGAAAAGGAAAAACACTGAACAGAAGTTCATAAAAGTTTGTTCAGATCTAGATGGCAGTAGCTTACTCATCAGAGGTTCACAAACATGTATTGCTTCATGGTTCTTAAATAAAGAGGTTTGGAGAGCAGTCAGTTTTTACTAACAATAGTGCTGATCCCAAATTCTAAGAAGCAATTCTACTTCATCAGGTCTCTGATTAGATTCCTTATTTTTAACAAAAAGACTTCTATCTATTGGTGTAACACATGTCACATATTTTTTTCCAAGTTAAACAAATGAAATACTAACTGGATTTGGATGACCCGATAACCAACTGTGGGTTAAATAGTCAAACGTGGGTGAAATAGTCAATGGTTGGTTATTGTGTTATCTGTCGGAACTTTTTCACACCACGGTTAGTTATTTGGCTGAAATAACCAATGCAAATAACCAATGTTGTGCAGAGTTGATTATTTGAACAACTGCTGCTTATCGTGTTGTATGTTGGTCATTTCATCACACAAGGTTGGTTATTTGTGGTGGCTACAGAGTAACCAAAGCAGTGGCTGCCACTCTAGGCCAGTCAGCAGAACTTGCAGTGGCTGATGGGGTACCAGTGGGAGGACTGCGGGGAGAGAGAGGGGGGATTTGTCAATCAAACACACTATTGATTAATAGTCAACTCGATGCTGGCCTTAATCCACACCATGGTTGATTATAATCATGTCGTGTGGGGAGTACCCCCTCGATAATCGACACTGGTGTGGCCTATTAACCCACCATTGACTATTGTGTTATCTGAACACAGCCTAAATTTGATTTTCATTACTTTGCTAGTATAATTTAAAAAAAAATGGTTTGGAGCTACTTCATTCTCTCATCCTTTTATCTTAATGCAATAACAATGTTTTTTGTACAGGGCACATGCCCAAGCATTACTTGGTTATTTTTCTGCAATTTTGAGAAATCATTTGAGATTTCAAATATTTCCTTCAAAACTGTATTTGTTTTCATTTTGTTTTATAGATTTATATACATGATTTAGTATATAAATACTTTTTAGTACATAAATAAACATGTGAACAAAAAAAGTGAATGCTACTCCTAGAGGCTTTTTTGTAGCAAATATAAAATAATATATAATTGATTTATATTAACACCACTTGGATATATGTAACTCAAGGAACATCAAGGGCAGTCAAGAGAGGAATGGATAGGGAAATAATGTGTTGCACATGGATAGACTGAAATCCAGACATTTACAGATAGTTATGTTTTTCAAAAACAGAAGGGGGTGAACAGCAATAAACAGACCCTTAATGAAGACAGAATAAACCAGTTATTGCAGATCTATTATGATGGAATGGACAGGATGGCCGGCCTATGAATAGTTCCTTTTCTGTGGAAAACAGGTGCACAAAAACAATAGTATGGGTGAAATATGCTTATTTTTGGCATATAAACATCTTTGTTGAAACCAGGTGTATTTTCACATGGTGTGGAGTTTAACAACACCTGCCCCCCACCACAAATTCAGTTCACCATGTTAAGTGCACATGCAAATTTCCCTTAGGAGGAGGGCCTTCTCTGCTGTGGCACCCCGGCTGTGGAATGAGCTCCCTAAAGAGGTTCGCTTGGCACCTACATTATATGCCATTATTATTATTGTTGTTATTATTATTAGATACGCCAGGTGAAGACCTTTTTATTCTCCCAGCATTTTAACAGTCTATAAATAATTTTTAACTGGTGTTTTAAATTTGTAATTATGCATTGCTGCTGTTTTTATCTCGTTGAGCTTTTATACTGTATTTTATACTTTGAATGTTTTTAATTTTTGTGAACCGCCCAGAGAGCTCCGGCTATTGGGCGGTATAGAAATGCAATAAATAAATAAATAAACTGTTCTAGACTGGAGTTGCCTTATTACAAAATGTGAAACACCCAGCAAGTCAGAATATTCCTATAGCATTGAGATTTTAATATTCTGAAGGGGGTAGGGTTAGTTAATTTCAACTGTTGTCAATCCTTGTTAATATCCAAGTACTAAAAAGTTTGTCATGTTCTAAATAGTTTTCTTGAAACATGACAACAGTTACTCTATGGCTTTGCTTGTAGTTATTCTGTTGAAAAGGGTTCCAGTTACTGCAGCAAAAAGAAGTAAACAGAAAAGGGTCCGGCTCTCCTCATCTCAGTAGCCTATTTTCTGCATGGGTAGTTTTGTCCTTTAGTTTGTTCAGCATAGAACCTAATCATGTCATCCCTAATTGTAACTGATACATACTGGTACATCTGTTTTCTCTGTAGAGCCTTTTAGAATTCTTTGAAGGGCACAGGAAGGATGTGGGCTCCTTTTTAGATTCAAATGAAGGAAATTACCCTTACATTGGGTTACAACAACTTAATGCCTATGTTACATTTAAGCGTGAGAAAGAAGAAGAAAACACACCACACCATTCTATGTAGGTTAACAACTTTGCCAAACTTCATTTTGACTTCTTGCTCAAACAGATTTAAAAACCAGGTGCTTTTTTCTTTTCTTTTCTCCAAGGTAAAGTGTTAGGAATGATTGCTAAGAAGCACGGGGAAGAATAAGTTATGCAAACCAGATTACATGAACAAATAAAGTCAACTATCTTTTCATCTGTTTATAAAACATCTAGAGTTTTTAACATGTACTGCACAACATTGAAAATCTCAATCTTCAGGTGGGAAAATATGTAAATGCACTGTTCTTGAAACAGCCCATAGACTCTGATACAGACAAAGAGAGCCTGAGTGAGTGGGCAATCATATTCACTCTTTTGCATGCATGGACTTCCCCCTTCCTCTGAAGCAAATAAGAAAGCATTGCAGGCAGTGGACTTTTGTAGGCAGAGGACTTTTGCATTTGTACTAAAGCTCCTGACCCATTATGAATCACAGGATTGTGATGACTCACTACATTAATTCAACAAACAGGTGTTGATAGGGGCCTGAGAAGCAATTTGGGCTGATTCAAAATGCATATGTAAAAGTATGAATGTGACAAAGAGGTTTCTGAACACATATGTATCACCCAAGTGCATTCATTACAGAGTTGAGATTGTTAGTGGGTCCCTGTTGAAAGTAAACTTGGTGGCAATATGAAATGGCCCTTAAAATGTCTAGCATTTGGGAGAATGAATTAAAAGGGTATCTGATTTTTGCTAGTATTTCACTGTGAAGGTCAGGGGTAGGCAAACAAGCAGCAGGCAGCAATGGTCAGGGATTTCGGGACTTATAGTCCAAATCATCTGGAGGGCATGAGCTTGCCTATCCCTGGTCTAGGTTTTTAAAGAGTGCAAACAATTGTTGCTTTCTTAGCCATAGCTTTGCTTGTAGTATTGATTCAACGATCAATTATGAACTAACAAAGTGTTATGCATATTCTTGGACTAGAAGAGAGAGATGGGGGAGGGAGAAAGTCTGCAATCCTAAACACATTTATCAGGGAGTAATACCGACTGAACTCAGTGGAACATACTGCTGTAATTCTACAAATAACCCAAATTATTTAGGGAATTATCCAGAAGACTGTTGGTAAATTCCAGCAATATACCAGATTTCCAAGTCTCTCTCTTATTTAACATAACAGCATTATGCACTACTTTACAAACACTGTTAATTCAGTGTGAGAAGCTACCATCTGAGGTGAAAAAATAATGGATGTTGTAGAATTCACAGGCTACACTCAAAGGAGGTTTACTATTTTGAACCTTAGCCAGCCTCCTTTTCCAATGCAGCTTTGCTAAACTTGTGCCTGCCCTTCCTTATTGCCAAGACTTTGCTCTGTTTTTGTCTATCTGCAACTCTGCTTTGATACAAAGTGACATTTTATTTTTGCCTGCTGTGAACCCAGGTGGTTCTACTTCAACCCTTGTTTTGTAACTGCACGAAGCAAGATGAGGACGGGCGTAGCCAACAAAGTACAGGGACAAACACATGATAAATGAATTATACAAAATCAGACAAATGATCTGTTATCACCCACTATGTTATGCTGGGGGACTTCAACATACATGCTGAGGCCACCTTGTCAGGAGGCCTCCATGGAACCACAGGACACAATTTGGATTTGGTCTTCAGCATAGGTTGGGATGATGGTGATCTGGGCCAGATCTACACCAAGCAGGATATGACACTTTGAAAAATGTTAGAAAACTGTATATGTAGTGTGTCCTGGGTCCCAACAGTTGTCACTATTGTTATAAACCATTTTAAAGCAGTAGTGTAGATCCTGCCCTGGTAGTGGGGGGAGGAACTTTAGTACCATTGTCATGGACAGATCACTTTATGACAAGTTTAGACTTGCTGGGACTCAGAGACTCTGCATGGGTGGAAAGCCTATTAAGATGGTCCGAGCAGAGTGATGGATCTGGATGGTTTTCTGATGCCTCTTGGAGATTTTCCTGTCACCTTGCCAGGCAATTCTGTCAAAGCCCAGGATAATTTTTGGAATGGAGAAATAGCCCGGGTTACCAGCACAATTGCCTTGAGCATCCTCTTTAATTGTTTTTAATGGTGTTTTAATATTCTTGCTTATTATTGTTTTTATCAGTGTTTGTAAGCTGCCTTGAGTGCCATTTTTGGTAGAACGGTGGAGTACAAATCTAATCAATTTAATAAATGTCAACTGCCAAGTTTGTCCCATGGCCTTGGACAGAGATCTTTCTAAATTTGCCTCCCTGAAGATGGACAGACATTAACATGCATCATGTACATGCAAAAGCACTGACACTCACTGAGGAGCTACAACAACTGTTGCTCTTCTCATCCACAATTGCTAGATACTGATGAATTTATTATGTGAAGCTTACTGATACTCTAATGTACTATATCGAAGTATAGTATTCTTATACCCAACATTTGGGCTCTAGTAAAACATTTTAATTATGTTTTACATGGAATTCACTTCATTTTTAGCTAGTTCAATTTAATTTTACACCAGGCACAATGACTGAGTTTAGAGACAAACCAACTTTCAAGGCCAGTTATCTGCTCCAAAATTATATCTATCCTTTCCTCCTAAAATTTCAATATATAGTAGGTTCACTCATAAGTTTCACACTAGATACTGACAATGCTTCCATGTTATTAGCTCATTACACTCACAGTAACTGATCTGTTAGCACAGGAATACATATAAGCATGTTGTACTGACGGTACTACAGAATTCCTTAGAGTTCATTTGAGTTAAAAAAAATAAAATAAACTTAGGTAGTTTCCCAGATAATACCAAAGTTTCTAAGTGTGAAATGCAAGTCAGAATGACAACTGGTAACTTAAAAGAAATGCGTAAAAAAGCTCAGTTTGAGGATGCCACAGAACAGATGCAGACTGGCTAAAAACTGTCTCCAGTTTGTCCAAATAAGAGAAAAATAAATCAAGTGCAGAAGCAGTTACCAGGGCTTGTAACTTGACAATTAATCCTTAATTTAAATCCATCTCCCTTCAAACACCTCTTTAGGCAGGAGCCTTCTAATTGCCTCTATGTCTGCTTGCATATTTTTCATAAATGCCTTAACAAAATTCAAGCATGTGATTTATAGGCCAACAACTTTGACAATGATTTAAGAAAATGGGGATAGGGAAAACAAGGCGTATGTTGCGCACAGGATTCACCAAGGTCACAGTGAGAGCAAGTGTAAACAGCATACTATTAGGAGCATATGAAGACTGAATGCAGAACAGATGAAAGCAAGCTGAGAGAAAAAGGAAAAGGAACCAGAGCTGGTAGGAAGCAAAGCAAACATGCATGCTAAGCCATTGATCTTAGTGGACTTAAGTTGTGTCTAATTCCAGTTTGCAGTGCAGTCCAAGTGAGAAAGTGCCAGCAACCAGTGGATTTACCCAAGTTGAATGATGACAGAGGTGATAGTGTGTAGGAAGGCAATTGTAGGAAGGTGATGGTTGAATGAATTGCACTTGCTCAAAAAATTGATGCAGTACTTGAAAATAGTGTTGGCAATTTCATTTGGCAGGCATGTTGCTTTTCTCCACTGAACTAAGATGATGAATTGTACTAACTTATGAGGTTCATTCTAAAAGTGACTTTATATTATTCAAAATGAAGAACTGCAAATCTCACTCATATTAGAAAGTAGATGAAAACGTATCCCAGACCTTTCTATATTCCTTTCTTTTAGTGTAACTAGATTTAATAGTTTTGTGTGTGCAACAGCAAAGAGTTAAAAAAAAAGTGTGAAGGCTTCCTGGAAGTATGCTCAACTGAACACACTTCTGAGTAAACATATATAAGATTGTGATGTTAGTATTATGCACTTATAAAATGTCCATACTTACTAAATGTAGGAGGAAATGTATATAAGATTTCCTCCACAAGTATAAAACAAGGGTCTTTGTCAGTGAGGCTGGGCTAGTCAGAATCAGGGGTAGGAGGACAATATTGCCAAAGCCATTCACAAAGTCTATCAATGGCTACTAGCCATTACCTACAGTAACAGCGGCAGTATGCCTCTCAGTACACATTGTTGGGGAACATGAGTGAGAGAGTGCTGCTGCATGCAAAGCTTGTGGACTTTCCCATAGGGCACTGTAGAAGCAGAATGCTGGACCTTTGGTCTGATCCAGCATGGCTCTTCTTAAGTTCATGTACGTATATAGGAGAGAATAAAGGGATGCATTCAGGGAACTTTTTAGTGGGAGGCTAAACCTTTTCCCTGTCCCTGTCCACAAAGGGATAAGGGTTACAATGATCTTCTCAATTATAGTCCATTGAACAGTTTATGCCTTTTACGGAAAAAGTGTAAACGGAATTAGCTAGGTAACTTCAGTGTAATTAACCAGGAATTGAGTTCAATTTATAGTAAAAACAAACAAGCAAACATAGAATTATTAAAGGAAGTAGTACAGTGAGATTAGATAGAACAAAAAGGAACTGCACTGAAGTCTCAAAATATAATTTCTGCACTGCTATATTGACTCAGTTCAGCTGTTCAGAATAAGCCAATATATTAACAAGCCTTTTGCCCGTGCATGCAGCCCCTTTGCGCCCTCCTTTCATGTCACAAGCAAGCAAACAAGGAAGCCTTCAAATAACTGGTTACCCATTTTGTCTGATTTAGGAAATTATGGTTATTAGCCATAAACCATGGTTTGACTTTGGTTTAATATTCTGATTGTTCTGAAGCTGATTTTCCAGTTCAGATTAAATGGGAAGCTGTCTGGTTCACATATAAAGCTAAGCCACAGTATGGTTTGTTGAAATATGGCGTATTGTTGGTCTGGTTTGCATGACATGGCTGTTTATCATGAGTTAATTAACCCATGGTTAGTCCCGGCATGTGCAGGGAGCATGCATCTGCCATTTTAAATATGTGACCGCTGATTGGGGCGATTGGGAGATTGTGGTGTGTTGCATGAACCCGGATATTGTGTGTTAATCAAGGGTTAAACAATCCACACTTAACCCAATTACTAATTGAGGGATATGGGTTGCTTAATCCTCAATTAACCCACAATGGCTGAGTTTGTGTGCTATGCCACAAGCCCCAATCATAAGTTGCATATTCAAAATAGTGGCCACATGCTCCATGCACCCACTGTAGCTAATTGTGGTTTAATTAACTCACAAGGACCCACCATATGGTGAGAACCAAGTTGCTGTGTCTGAACTCATCCCCACAAACAAACCGTGGTTTGGTAAACAGCTACAAAGCACAAATGGAAACCATAGTTTGTTGCTGGCTCACAAAGTCTGGCTTGTTTAAACCATGGCTTGTTGTGATGACTAAACCAAGAATCGTGGCTTATCCCTCGCTTGCTTGTGCTGTTCTCCACCCTGAAACAGAGATGCCCAGCAAAAGGAGTATGAAAACAAGTGCTCTGAAGGATGGCAAAATTGGCATTAGAGAAACAAACCAGAAATAGGGAAAACAAGCCACACTTTGTTTACTCACCTGCAAGACATTGGGCCTGTTCAGACAATATGCTAAGCCATGGTTAGGCTGCTAACCCTTTTGCAGCAAATGGTTAGTGAGCGTGTTCAAACGATGATTATGTAGTCTCCATGGTTAGTAATGTTTCATATGGCATGCTAAGTCATGGTTCACATGACACTCTAAGCCATAATGTTTAGCTCAGTGCTTAACCACTGTAGCTTAGCATGTTGTCTGAACAAGAGTCATTCATGGCTAAAGCAACAAACCGTGGTTAATAAACTATGGCTTAGTGTTACGTATGAATGCACTTTATGGTTAGTTGAAAGCTCCTTGGTTTAATTACAGCTTGAGCAAAGGGAGGAGAGAAGGAGTTGTGTGCATAAGAAAAATCTTTGTTCATATCTTAGCATATTAAGCTAATATATGTTTGTCTGAATGCAGCCTCAGACTTTCCAGCTTACTGGTGACCCTGTTTCAAATCCTCTCATAGAATTAGCAATCAGTCCAAAATCCCACACGTACTAAATTTGTTTTAGTTCCTTTTTTGCAGCTCATCCTTTTGAGTCACACACACCATGTGACTTTATATAAAGTAAGATAATACTGGGAATTTACCAGGATTGCCCTACTTTGCCTTTGAAAACACTCAGACCAGTGAAGTAACATTTCACCCACTCACATTTGAGTCATTTATAACAACCAGAATAACCAATCATAAATTGGGAAATAGAGACACTTCCAGCATGCACTTTAGAAATTTGCTAAAACAATGTAAAGATAGAAACATAATGGTTACAGAGAACGGAGTCTGTAAAGTACTCCATTATGCAACTTCTATGAGAGTCTTATTTCATTGTCAAGGCAGAAAGTGTATTGGAGATATAGACTTATGGATAAATCATAAGCGATTCAACAGTAGTAAGGCATGTGCAGGTAGTACAAATAAAAGAGGACCAAGTGCCTGGGGACTTGGAAAGAGAGAAAGAAGCTGTCAAATCCCAATTCAAAGCTTGACTCAGAGCAAAGGCAAGAAAGACTGGGCAAACTGGAAGAGCACTGGGGGCCAGACAGGATCAGTAGTAGAGGCTGAGAGAAAAGGAAAAATTGGTAGTAAGTGATAAGCAAGGTATGAGTACATCTAATGAAGAATGCTATGCAGTTGCATCACATTTCTAGCAAGTACCCATCTCCGCTGAAAACTCTAGACAGGCATTCATTCTTCTTCAGCCCATCCATCAGCCGCAGTGCATCTGCTTGTGAAATATTTCCTGCTGTGTTCCATGAGAGGCTCATAATCTTCCAACCCTCCTTACTACCAACACACAGTAAGTGCTGAATACTACATCTGTAGTGCATTCTACAATTTCCAGATCATTCAAGGATTTGTATTCATGAAATTGATTTTCCTCATAACCTTTAAAATAAGAACCAAGCTGTGCAATTAGCACACTAATTACAGCTTAATCACATAAATGCTGGCATGCACCATGATAACCTTGCTTTGTGAACTTAATACTTTGCAATTTTATAATGTCTATTCATAGAATCACACATAACACTGTAATTTCCAATTTATGTTAAAACAGGTATCCCTTCAACTTCCATGTTCACAAGATAACACATAAGCAATAAAATAAAATAAAATAAGATGTAGCAGTACCAGCAAATTTAAAGTTTGATTTGTAAAGTGCATTGTATTCGACTAGCCAACCATGACAAGTAATTTAGAGTAAAACTCCTATAAACTTACATGATATATTTTAAGGTAGCGTTAAGTTATCAGTCTGCAGATCCCACTATATTATCTCTCACTGTACATGTCTTAACCACTTTGACTTCAGCCATAGGATGCAGGCAATTTCAGAGAGATTTTGAGGGGAAATGGCAGCCTTCAAAGAGCCATCACACAGAAAGGCTCAATTACCATACAGGCAAATTGTGCTGAAGTAAAGTATGGTGTTCTTTTTTTTTTTTAAAGAAAGGTAGAAAAAAGACAGCTGCACTGCTATTGTCACCAGTGATAATCCCTCAAACTTTTTTAAAAAATTGGACCCACCAAATTGTGCCTTGTTGCAAGCCCCACAGTATCACTCCCTGTTTTTGTAGTGCAACTTTGTAGTGCAGCCCTTGCTGTGATGCCTTTTCTTATCAAAAGAGCAGAGTGGTCAAAATCGTTACAACCGTTTGGATATTATATTTAGGAAGTGAGAAAAGATTATCAAGGTAGTAGAACAGACTACAAAACTAAACCAAAGAGAATGAATGACATTGTGCACACACGTATAAACACATACATGCACAAAGCCGTTTGGGTTGCTAAAAGACTAGAAAACCTGGTTTGACCTTTTTCCAATTCCAGTGGCACTTAATTTAATTGATTATCTGCATATACCAAATAACAATCACGCTAATTACCCATGGGGTTTTAAAGCAATCAAACTACTGATGAGAAAACAAGAGTGGCACATATATCTGCATATAGACAGCCTGTGATATTTGAATGCAGAGCTTCTGCAGCACAGTGTTCTTAGAGCCATGTCCACAGCTGTCACATCAGCAGACAAGGCATCATTACTGTTATTTACATACAGCTGAAAATTCAATACCTATGTGAGAAATAAATTTGCTATGGAAACAAAGCAAACATTGACACTTTTGCAAAAAATACCTTGTTTCTGAAGGTATTTTAAATTATATTGCTAATAGGAAAATAATGCCAGCTCTGTAACTTTGCTGTAAATTTGAAATAATTCAAAGAAACCTTTACATATAGGTGTTTGCAGAATCTAGGTTGTAGATTGCAATAGCTATTCTGTTTTAAACCAATAGATTAATGAAACATAGCATTTGCCCCATATGATCAGGGATAATATATAGAAATATATTATATATTGCTTAGAAATATTTTCCATTAACCCTTCCCATATTTGGTCAAGTACTGCAAAAAAGAAGTGCTTATGTATCTAGATACACTTATGTATCTAGACTGAACTAAAAGTACCCTAAATTCTAAAACAAGATAATTTACATAGGCATGAGATAGGGTGACCATATGGAAAGGAGGATAGGGCTCCTGTATCTTTAACAGTTGTACTGAAAAGGGAATTTCAGCAGGTGTCATTTGTATATATGGAGAACCTGGTGAAATTTCCTCTTTATCACAACAGTTAAAGCTGCAGGTGCCCTGCCCTCTTTTAAATCTGGTCACTCTAGTATAACTCCTGCACTTTAACCGTTGTGATGAGAGGGAATTTCACCAGGTTCTCCATATATACAAATGACACCTGCTGAAATTCCCTTTTCTATGCAACTGTTAAAGATACAGGAGCCCTGTTCTCCTTTTCATATGGTCACCCTACATGAGAAAACCCATATTTAATTAAATCGTTTTTTTCAACTGCATATATTTCTATCTTTTCTCATATGTAGATACTCTGAAACTGAAATCAATTAATATTTTATATTATAGACAAGGTTACAAATACAACTGCAGAGCCAACATTGTGTAATAGCTAAATGAAAGAGATTGATAAATCTCACTTTAGCCACAAACTCAGTGTTAAAACTGGTGTGACGTTATTCACTCAATTACTAATTGCAGGATATTTTTTAAAAAAAAAGAAAAAAGAAAATAGCAGTTGCAAAGAGGCCCCATATGAACTAGGGCTCTGGCTGGGGGGGGGGAAATACTTTAATCTTTTGCTCCACCACATTATCAATCTTTTGCTCCACCACATTTTGCTCCACATACCTTATCAAGATCCATTCCCCATATGACTCTTTTTGCTTCAAGAGAAAAGCTCCCATTGGCATCAATAGGAGCGTCTTTCATAATGCAAATAGCAGCCATGAAGGAGGGAAGATAAATTATTTTGTGAATAACACACTTATTTTTGTTCTAATAGGTGCCCTGGTGTGTGTGTGTCTGTGCATGTGAAATTTCTCCCCTCTGGAACAGAAGTTTAAGAGAGAGGGGTGGGGGTGGGAACCAGAAAACAATTGAGAAATCCAGAATTTTAGTGTAACTATAAGTGGCAGGTAGCATATCCAGCCTAAAACAATAAGTAGCAGGAATGCTACAAGTTCATGCTCATATCTATGGGCTCAACTACACCAAGCAGATATCCCACTATGAAAGTGGTATGAAAGCGGTATATAAAAGGCAGGAGCCACACTACTGCTTTATAGTGATATTGAAGTGCATTGACTACTGTTGGGACCCATGACACATACCATATACTGCTTTCATACCACTTTCATAGTGTTATATCCTGCTTGGCGTAGATGTGTCATGGGCCCCAACAGTTGTCAGTGCACTTCAAAATCACTATAAAGCAGTAGTGTGGCTCCTGCCTTTTATATACCACTTTCATAGTGGAATATCCTGCTTGGTGTAGATGAGCCCTATGATCTTTCATGGGGAAAAAATCAACCTGCCAATGCAAATAAAGCCTGATATTATGCCCATATTGTGCGTGGGAATGGGGGCAGGGTAGGATGGAAGAACATGGGTTACATCAGCTGTGCAAAGTAGTCCATTGTTGTTATATGGTACCCTTATTGCCGGGAAGGTGAGTAGTATATGACACCACTGCAGTGTAGTCCAGAATGTTGTTATCTAATTGCTGGTAAGTTGTTGTTATTGTTGTTGCTATTTATTTAGGGAAATGCAATTAGAGGGTGTGTGAAGTTAAAAGCTAGGAGTAAGAAATGGCTCAAAACATTATGGGCCTTTAAAACCTGCTATTATATTGTTATGTGCAGAACACACATTGTCATCATATTTTTCAAGCTTATATTTAATGACTGAATAGCTAGAAGCTTCCACTTTATAAACTAGAAGCCTAAGAATGGTTTTTTTAAAAATAGCACAAGGACCATACAAGATACCTCAAAGACCACATGGTGGCTAATTGGTCATACAGTGTCTGCCACAGACCAACATCTAGCAGCAGGTGAGCGTGAATTTAACATAATTATGTAAAATATGACTACTTGTGAGAAAAGAACATTGCATTATTTGGGCTTTTAAATTCCAGAAATAGGGCAAAACAATAAAAGGCAAACAGCTCTAAGGGTTACTAGAAGGATATGTTTACAGCATCCAACACATGATGTGATCTAATATGTATTGCTCAAATCACTATCATTAAATATTGTTACATTCAACTAATTTCTCTGGATATACATTTCAGGGGTGCAGCGCTTAACCCAGGTTTGTCTATCTTTGGAAGGATGTCACTGCAGGCGTATAAGTGTTTTGTAACATTTGCGCTTATTTACAAACATAGAGGCTGGACATAGTTGGAGGCACACTGCTTAAACATTCCAGCAAACAGCCAAAGTCCACGGCTCCCACAACCAGATCTTCAGATGTTTACAGAGTTCAGCTCTCTGTGTCTGACTTTACTTAAGTCTCTATTCAAAGTGACACCCAAATTGCTTCACTCTTAGCTGGGAACAAGGAAATAGTGACAATACTAGATCAAAGCCTATGCCTTTTACCAAAGCCTATGCCTTTGGGCTGTCACTCAAAATGGGTGGAATCATGATTTAAATGGAGGTGATTTAAGCTGCAATCTGATATACATACACTTATCTCAGAAAGAGTAGTTATGTATAGGATTGCACTGCACATCATGATTTAAACCATGTTTCCCATTTTAAATCCATACTTTTCCTGAGCAATATTTTTTTCGAGTTGGTTATACAAACTATTTATTTATTTATTTATTTATTTTTCAACTACATTTATTTTCAGCAAAATAGAGCCTTTATGTAACCAAAGCATAAATCAAAAGCTTTGGCTATGCAGCCCACATGCCTCTGGCACTGTAGAATTATGTATGTTTAGAGATGAGGCATGAAACACAAAATATTCTTCACATGAAAGGAGAAAGGAGATCTATGCATGACTAAAAGACTTGCAACTTTCTGGGAGCTGTGTAAATAATTTATTAAAAATCACAAGTGTGGCATGAAGTCAGTAATTTAAACCTGGAGCTCTAGCTTTTGTTACTGTGTGAATGAAAACTTCTGGGACTAATGACAGTTTCACAGGGCAGGGTTGTTTTCATAAGAATTTTTTAAATTAACTCCACCCCCTCACATCATCCTAATCCCGGTCTCCATCATGGCAATTATTTAGAAAAAGAATTTAGCCCTCAGACAAAGGTATTTCACATTACCTCGTACCTGATCCTTTTCACTGAAGATATCAGCAATTGAACCTAACAGTAGAAACACCATGTAGTCTACTACTGGCCTATTGATATCTATTTAGTTAAATTTAGTCAGATACTTGTTGTGTTTTATGGTTTTAATTTTGCACTGCCCAATAAATAAATAAATAAATAAATAAATAAAATCTATCATTGGAGATGTTGTTTTTAAAATGGCTACTTGGTAATCTAGGGTGCTTCTAGATGAGGCTTTTATCATTCACTTTTTCTGCCTCATTCGTGGAGTTTTACAGGGTGTTCAGACAATGTTGATTTCAGTTTGTAGTCCTGTGTTTTCCCACCAGTTTTCTGTCATTTTTCTTGCCAGAAACACTCTATTAAGAAAAAAACGGTAGAAGAGTTTCACAATGTCTTTTGACTGTCAATGCTAGGATCCTTCTTTCTGGAGTTACCCCTATCCATTGAAGAAGATACTCTCCTGATGAAGAACACTTAGGATACCAAATATTGAATATTTATTCTCTGGGGCGGAGGGGATCAACAATAAATATAAGTGAGTTTTATTTTTATTAAGATTAATTAAAATATTGGTTAAATAATTAAAATATTGGTTAAATACTAGAATTCTACTTACGTTATCATTGTAGACAATCAATTGGCGGTTTGAAATAGCAATGGGTTTAATGATGGCTAACCAAATGAACTTAATCCATGCAAAACAGTGGCACTCCTGGTCAGAAAGAGGATCCAACCTGTTTTAGATGTGGTAGCACTCCGCTTCAGGAAATAGCTTCACAGTCTGGGGGTACTCCTGAATTTAGAGCATCTGTTATCAGTTTAGACTCATATACCAAATGGACAGAGATAGCCATGCGACAGTAATTCATGCTCTCATAACCTCCCATTTAGATTATTTCAATGTGTTATATGTGGGACTGCAAGTGAACATGGTCAGGAAACTTTAGTTAGTCCAAAACAGAGTGGCTAGTCTGTTAACTGATACAATCATATTATGACAGTATTTTGCTATCTGCAAGGCCTAATTCAAAGTGCTGGTTTTAAACTGTGAAGCCCTAAAAGACTTTCAGGATGGCTTGGGGACAGGTTACCTGAAGAAACATCTTTTCCCATATCTACCTACCCAAACCTTAAGATCATCATCTGACACCCTGTGCCAAGTGCCAGATGTCCAAATGAGGCAAAGGGTGGTTATGAGAGGGCCTTTTCAGTTGTGGCACCTCATCTGTGGAATGCTTTTGCCAAAGAGACTTGCCTTGTGGCATAATGGTCATTACTTTCCTAGGCATTCTAAGAACAGTTTTAGATCTTTGCATTGCTTTATTTTTACTGCTAGTTTTACATTGATTTTATTAAGTGCCTCATTGTTTTTAGGCTGTTGGTTTCATTATGTGCTGCTTTATTATTGTTTTATGGTTGGTTTTGTTTTTACATTTTTAATTTTCTGTATACTGCCCAGAAAACTCCAATTATTTAGGAAGCAGCAGCCAGGCACCTCTCCACCGTGCCTGGGTCCAGCTCCAGCTGAGAGCCCCCTCCCTCCTGCTACCAACTGGCTCTGCAGAGGCCACCAGTGAGGGAGGAAGCAGCAGCCAGGCACCTCTCCACCGTGCCTGGGTCCAGCTCCAGCTGAGAGCCCCCTCCCTCCTGCTGTCAACTGTAAATGCTGAACTTTCCAACTAAGATTGTAGTGCCTGAATTTGCTTTCCTTTTCCCCCTCCTCCTCCTCCTCCCTCCCAATCCCCTTTCCTTTTGTGTCATGTCTTTTAGATTGTAAGCCTGTGGGCAGGGACTGTCAAGAAATACTTTTGTAAGCCGCCGTGAGAGCCTTTTTTGGCTGAATGGCAGCATAAAAATCCTTAAATAAATAAAAAATAAATAAAATAAATAAATAAATAACATTTGCACCTGTGCACCCAGGATGCTGCTGTAATTAGGGATGCCTTTGTCCAGTTTAGGCTGGTGTGCATCCTTTCCTAGCATCTGCCATAACTATGTAACACATGCCTTAGTTATATCTAGATTGGATTACTGCAATGTGCCCTACATTGAGCTACCTTTTCAGAGCTTTCAGAAGCTTGTTTATCTGGAATGCAGCAATGATGGTAGCAGTAGGCACTTACCTATGTGATTGCATTACATCTATCTTATAAAAATGCTTGCCAATTGGGTTTCCAGACATAATTCAAAGTGTTGGCAATTACCTTTTAATTAATTAATTTATATAAAGCAGCAGTTTCTGCAGCTGAAACTCTCCCCACGGCCTGAGTTCGATCCCAGCGGAAGCTGGTTTCAGGCAGCCGGCTTGGGTCGACTCAGCCTTCCATCCTCTTGAGGTCGGTAAAATGAGTACCCAGTTAGCTGGGGGAAAGGTAATAACGGCCGTGGAAGGCAACGGCAAACCACCCCACTATAAGGCCTGCCAAGAAAACGTCAGTGAAAGCTGGCGCCCCTCCAAGAGTCAGTAATGACTCAGTACTTGCACGAGAGGTTCATTTCCTTTTTCCAATAGCTGAAGCTCTTTGGGCAGTTCACAAAAGATATGAACGACAAATACGAAATTTTAAGCTCATAATGTCTTGGGTCCAAGGTACCTCAACGACAGCCACTTCCTATATCAGCTTTCCTACTTGTTAAGATCAAGTGGGGAGGGAGATCTTTCTCTGTGTCCCATCTATGGTAGAATAATGGTTGTTGGTACAAGCAATACACTTTCTCAGTGGTTGCACCAATATTGCCCAGCAGCTTGCTCCACGACGTTCATAGGACCTCCTCTCTGATTATATTCCATCAGCTTGTGAACACATTTTCCTATAGCTTTTAAATTTGCTAGATTTAAATAGTTTTATTGAAAACAGTATTATGTCTGCTATATCTATCTTTGTAATATTTTTTATTGTTGCTATATTTTAGTATTATGATTTAATTATTGTAAGCCACCTTGAATAATATATACATATTAGAAAGTTGGGATTATAAATCTTTATAATGGGCCTGTTCAGAAGACACCTTAAACCCTGCTAGTTAAGGCTTTTGGTAAAGCAGCAGTCTTGTGTGATACTTTTTGCTAAACCCTGCTCACTCACTAACCATCTGCAGCAGGTTTAGCGGCTCTAACCATAGTTTAAAGTGTTGTGAGACAGCACGGCTTGTGTTTAGTGCTAACCCCAGAGAACCACAGTTTCACTAATCACAGAGCCTGAAGTCTCATCTGATCAGACCCAGTTTGTATCAATAATAGACCAGCTTTACACTCTTATTATTTATGTAAATGAGTGTCCAGAAATTTTATATCTTAGCTTCAATACCACCATTTTCCTGAGAAATGAGGCAAACAGGAATACTGCCTGTGTCTGAGTGCTAAGACAGATATTTGTTTATTTTTTAAATTGCTATGTTGATGGCCCTTCCAAGAAAATTGGGCAAAAAAAAAAAAAGCATATGATCATCATTATTCTAGCCCAACTTACTGGTCAGCCTGTATGCTTTCCAAGGCTTCTGTTTTATTTTAGCTCAACAACCTGATTAATAAGCAGCTCTATAAAAATAGGCTGTCATTTGTTATAAGATTTCTTTTCACTTCAAATTCTCCATGTTGTTTTAATAATTAATTTGCGAAAGAGATTACAAAGGGGGAAGAAAAGAAACAAAACCCAGAAAGGTAATATGACAGCAACATATTTATCATGAAATGTATGTATTTCCCACAAATGCCACATACTTACTATCGAGGCTATGCATCCAAGAATTCAGAATTTATTCAAAGGTCTCTAAATAAATCCTACAACTATGTCAAGGCACTGGTATGTCTTAGTAGCATCGAACACATCCTTTAATCTCCTTATTTCAGTAACATCAAGTAAATTGCATTATGAAATGGCCTAAACTTACTATGATAATTATTCCTACCTGCTGCATCACAGAAAGCACAATATTTGAATAATCTAATATATTATAAAATAAAGCATTAAAATCAAAATTTGTATTCTGTAATAAGGGTATTTTATCATTTTAATCATAAAATTATAAATTGTATAGTTCATATATTATACACAAATATAATTACATGTTAGCATGAATTCTGTTCAGATGTATACCTTAACCTGGAACAGTCTACTAAGCAAATTGTACTCACTCATGGATCATTGCTTTCCACCACAGCTGCCAATGTTCTACATGTATAACTCACTGGATTAGGAGAGGAAAGTAAGTATACTCAAACAAGAAGGACTGCCCTGGAGCCAGTATTCATTTAGATAAAATGAAACAAGTCTTTCAAATCAACACTCAAACATCCAAGGTGGATGAGTTTGCCAAGCCTCTAATCTAAAACAAGAATTACTTATCTCTTCAGTCAACAAGCCAGGAAATTGATGGACAAAAGTAAAGTTACCTGGGAGGTCATATCCTCCTGGAGCATCTCCAGGGAGTTTTATATGCCACATTTAATTCTAGAAACGAATAATATCATAGACGAATCTGAACAATTTAGGGTTAGTACAAGACAAGAAACAGAGAAGGAATGTCAATTCTCATACTGTCCATTACAAAATCATTTCTATGTAGCTTTCCTGTACTTTTAAGTGGCACATTTAAGTGTCACTATTTCCATCTGAATTGTAGGGCCGGTTTTCATGCTGGTAAAATGAATTGCATTTTTTTAAGGCAAACCTTTATGATATTCTTGCTTTAGATTTTAGCTCCGAGGCTTTTGAGTACTTTATAAAAGCCACAGCACAATAAGTAGAAGCCATTTGAGAAATTAAACTGTCGAGTGCATTCTTTGCCACAAGGCTCAGCTTGATTTCTTTCAAGATTTCTCATTATAAACCAAAAGTCTTCATGCTAAAATAAAAGGAAACAAAACAAAAAGGAAGAAAATACTGCCCACGCCAGTGACCAACTTCATAAAATTATAGGGTTTCAAGCAAAGTAGAAATTAAACTAGAGTAAAACAGTTGAAACAATTTAATGGGCACAACAGCAAAAACGTAAGTTATAAGATGGGGAGTTGCTTACCAGAATTCCCCCCCTGTAGATCAGCAAGCTTTTATTCACCACATTTTTTCAGGAACTTCTTTAAGACTGGTCCTGCAATAAAAGAGGGACTAACTCAGTTATGTATGCTCATCTTGATTTACTACAGAGTGCCCTAGTACTCAGGTGATTCTGACAGTCTACATTTTAAAAATGCGAAGAGAAAGAGATCAGGGACCACTGAAGTTGCATATCTGTCATCTATCCTTCACGAATATTTCTTTCATATCAATCTATGAAAGTTCAAATGTTGGCACCAGTTGTTAAGGTCCCTTTACTTTGCTAATAAAACGGACCTGTAGTAACCTTCACTTCACTATAGTTTGTTAAACAAGCAGCAAAACAATCCAGGGTTTAGAATTGTTTAGCAGTTGACTAATATTTATTTGAAACCACAATTCCATCTAACAACAAGCCAGGAATCTGATACTGTGAAACTGAATAATGTGTTATTCTTCCTCCTGGCCACATGGGAAGAAAGGAAAGGGTGAAGTGTGCAAGCCCACGACTTTGCTCAGGTGCCTTTCTGCTCATGTATGTAGCGCTAAACCACGGTTTAGCACTTAGAGGCTTGCTAGTCTCTCACACTACAAGACACAAAGGCCATGTTCAGACAATCATATCATATGCAGCCCCTTTGGACAAGCTAGCAAACAAACCAGGGATTCTTCCACTAACTATAGTTTCTTGTTTCATATGAACTAGGGAACTATGGTTAATAACTCTGAAATAAGCCAGGATATTAAGCCACTACAAACCATGGTATATTTTATTCTTTTAAATATTTGCATTGTATTTTATATTTTAACTGTTTGTATTGCATTTTAGACTTTAGCCCAGAGTACTTTTGTTATTGGGCAGATTAAAAATATAATAAATAAATAAATAAATAAATAAAATAAATAATATCCTGACTTATTCTAAAGTTATTATTCATAGTTTCGTGGTTTGGATGAAACAGGAAGCTATAGTTAATGGAATACTTCCTCTTTACTCACTTGTGCAAAGGAGCAATGTGCTCAGTCAAAATGCTCAATCATATCTTAGTTTATTAAGTTGATATATGATCTTCCAGATGTGGCCAGAGGTGATCATGTTCAGCAACGTAGTTGTATGAATCAAAGTCTGAACATTCTTCTCCCTCACCACACAAATTCTTGTTGTTTTGTGTCTTTCAGCAAAACTAGAAAAATTGTTGAAGCTGTTTTACACAACAGTACTTCTCCACCAGTTTATTGTGAATCACAAATAAGCAACACATTGAGCATGTAATTGGAAACAATTTGCCAGTTAAAGAAAGCTAGACAAACAGGCATGACAAACTCAGGTAGTTTGAGAATTAAGGTTAGGATGAACAAATGCCATCCCCCACCCCAAAGCCAACAAAATTTCACATGACAGCTACTCCAGTGCTTCCTTTAGGCTATATGCATAGATGATGTAGGAAAAGCAGCACTGTCAGAACAATTGGGAGAAAGAAGGGCCTGTACCTTGTGCTTGTATAATGATTGGGGGAACAAGCAAGATTTTGGGAAGTGTAGGTAGAAAGAGGTACCATGCCAATTAAGGCCTAACAAATCAAGGACATAGGAAAAGGACACAGGTTTCTCTGCAGTTAGTTCAAAACTTTTCCTTTGGCATCAAGATAGTTTCTCACCTGCCCAAGGGTCTCTACTTCCCTTGCTCGGCTTCGTCCATTTTCTTCTGCTGCCCCTTATGCCTGGAACGCTCTACCAGAACATTTGAGAACTACAAGTTCAACCTCAGCTTTTAAAGCTCAGCTAAAAACTTTTCTTTTTCCTAAAGCTTTTAAAACTTGATTTTGTTCTGACTTTATACTGTTAGTTTTACCCTACCCAGTGCCTGTTTACCCTACCCTGTGCCTGTTTGCTTTCTCTTCCCCTCCTTATTGTTTTATTATGGTTTTATTAGAATGTAAGCCTATGCGGCAGGGTCTTGCTATTTACTGTTTTACTCTGTACAGCACCATGTACATTGATGGTGCTATATAAATAAATAAATAATAATAATAATAATAATAATAATAATAATAAGATAGTGATGAAAATAGAGTTTATGATGTGACTAAAGGCATCATCCTGTTTGCCTCAGCTCCATTAGAGACCAGAATGGACTTTCCATCACCTATAGCAAATCAATGCCAACCTGCCACTGTTCTCATATATGCCTATCATAACCCAAATAATCATTTCAAAGAAAGGCCCTCTTGGGCTGCACACTGAAGAAATTCTGCAATATGATTCCCCCCTGCATGCAACCTGTTCCAAAACTATATGTTATTTTGACGACATAGCTAGCAGCTATGGGTTTTTTTTGTTTATTTTAGACTAAGCACATGCACCCCAATATTGATTTTGCAGATAGGATCGCTTTAACTATTATCCTCTGCCATGTTCCCAATGTGGATTCGGGGCACCACACCTGAAAATTTATTTATTTATTGCATTTATACATTGGTCCACATCTAAACAGATTCCGGAGCAGTTATATTACTAAATACTGATTTACGTTTTAACGGATCACTATCTGGCAATATAAATTGCAGGTGTGGGGCCATGATCCAGAACAGGACTGTAGTAGGAGAGGACAGAGTTTAAAACCCCTCACTCCCCACACTGGATCTCATTTGGGACTCCTGCACTTACTTCTAGAGGAAAAAAACGGAGCGGGTTTGGAGACATAACTGCTAGCTACAGCTTTAAAATAATGTGTACTTTGGTCCACTTTTAATCTTGAGTAGCTTATATTGTAAGGGCCTGGGAAGGTGGAAATCAGTGCAGAACACTGCAGAAGGGCCTCTCTGTGAAGTGAACACTCATGTCATAATCTAGAGTGTGAGGAGAGCCACAGCTGCTGGATACCAAGGACAGATGTTGAGGAGAAAATGATTATATTGGCTTCTAAATGAAGCTCCTTTGCACCCTAAATCAGATATGATCTAGTACTTTTAGTTGCTGTTTTTAAGCGTGTTTAAACTTAGTTTCCGTTAGCTTGGATCGTAAGAACCATGGTGGAAGAAAACAGGCAAAAGAAGTGCCTCCATCTGATTTTGGTGGATTCCCTCTTCCAACAGAAGCTCCGCTGCATCTCAACTCATGCTGTTTAGGAAGCTTTTCTGGGAACACATAAGGGTGCAGGGGTAAGGAGGGGGTTGGAAAATCCCCTTCTGTAGGCTTCCTTCTGTTTGCTATAATTTTTTGTTGTTCTGCTTTATTTTGGTATTTTTAAGCAATCATGTCTTAGCCTCCATGAGAAGCTTTGGCTCAATAGAGAGGGGTAGAATTTTTTAAACAAACAAACAAACATCAATGTGTTTTGTTTCAAGGACCTAAATACAGAGTTATTAATAAACTCTGGTACTGCAATTTAGAGAATGACATGCAGTGCAATGCTATGCACGGTTGCTTTCTGATAAACTTTATAAGCAAGAAGCTGAGCGGTGCTTACTCGCTCACAAGTATGCACAGAAATGAAGCCTCTGTGTTTTCTAACCTACAAATAGCAAAACTAGTAGTTTAACAAGACAAAGAGAACAATATCAGAATACTGCACCAGGATATGGAGTTGGCATATCATTTTATTTATTTTATTATTATTGCATTTATATACTGCTTTTTTCCCTCCAAGGAACTCATTTTAGTATGAAAGCTGGAGAGTTGTATATGTATGTACATGGAAGACAGGAAGTAGCATTTTCTTCCAAAGCGCTGCTGATTTGCTTATCTTTGGAGGTTAGATTACCATTTCAGGGTAGATTTTGTGATAGACCGATAGAACTGAAGAAACTTTAGAAGTAGACAGAAAAATCTGATAAAGCAAAAAGAAGATTTCCATCTATAGTGAGCAACATTCTGAACACGCCTACTTCTACTGTTCTTCTAGCTGTAAACACTTAAGAGACAAAATTTACATGAGATGTGTCTGCTACATTTGAAAAGCTGCTGAGATGAATATTTAGTTTGTGCTCGTCACTCACCTTCCCGTGGCTGAGAAGATTTCCACCCCAACCCACAGTGAAACGAAAGCCAATAAAACTAAATGAGATGTTTTATTATTTCATTTCATTTAGAGCACATTCTTCAAAGCAGACAATAATAATTATAGGAATTTCTAATTTCCCTCTTATTTTTTTCCTGCTTGCTCATACACTATTAATACTTTTGTAAAGCATTTAATTGCTTATGCTAACTAACCTGTTAGCTAAGTAACAGCTCAGTTCTTGCACAAGGAAAAGAAAATTAAATTTACCGTAACTGTTAAGAAAATGGGTTAGAAAACCACAAGAACATATTTTAGATGTAACTAACTGGAGGAAAAGCCAACTACGAAACACTATATTCAAATCATCATAAGTAGTAGGGAAACAGAACAACCCCTATGGTGGTATCCAAACAGGTAGTTAGCAGGTCAAGAACATTGTAACTCAGAACCTATTGGCCTGGATTGTAGGGTAACGTTTCACAGTTTATGAAAACAGGATGAACACCAGACATCAGGTCCATGCACTGCTCCCTGCCAACCTCCTCTCCTCAAAATGGTGAATCCTGCTTTTGATGCTAATTAATTATAACCAAGTTATGTTATTAAACCAAGATAGCAAAACCGTGGTTTATGAAGCCTGGAATGTTATGTCCAAACCAAGCTATTGTGAGTCCCCTTGTGAGACTTCACCACAAGTCTCCCTGACAAAATGAACTGCTCAGGCCACTTCCTTTTCCTTTTCATTCTCTAGCGTAGGAAACAAAGTTTGAACAGTGCAATCCTACAATACCTACTCTGAAGTAAGCTCTATTTATTTCAGTGGGACTTACTCCCAGATACGTGTAAAGACTATTGCAGCATTAATAATGTTAAAGCAGTCTTTATTATCATTTTTATTTGCTACATTACATAATACATCCCTAGCCCTAATACATCACAATGATGTAAATAAATCCACACTGGCCACAATTTATTTATTTATTTATTACATTTCTATACCACCCAATAGCCGAAGCTCTCTGGGTGGTTCACAATCTGGGCGGTTCACAATGTAATAATTCATCCACCAGCACCATTATGTCAAGACCATGGAACCTGAAACTTGGCATGCATACTAAGGGGATCCTAGGGCCAGGCATCTCAGGATTATTTTGTTTTTAAAACACATTAAGTATTTTAAATTATTTTAAATGCATTCATATGGTTGAGGCCTGCAGTAACATTTCCAACCACAAGAAGCAGACTTCCCAAGCCAGCAGAAAAGTTTGCAGTCCATACAGTTGGAAGCCAGGGGAGATTAGCAAGTCAAGAAACAAACCCGCCTCAGGGAAATGGAATGGACAGACTCTTTGTTCACAGGGCTACATGGTGGTACCATGGCAGGAGCTGTGCCTAGGGTGCCCTAGGGTACTGCTTCGCTCAGATGGGGGAAGGCACAATGGTAATATCCAACAGGGCATTTATGACCCCACCAGTTTTGTTGCACCTTGCTGATTCTGCTGCACAAGTGGTGCATCCTGCCAATTCCGTTGCTCAAGAGGGACCCACCATTTGCAAAACGGTGATTTAATGTTTCTAAAGGAAGCCCTGAAATGAGAGGAAACAGTGGATCTCCCTTATGTGAGCTCCATTGACCATTCCAGAAACAAGTGTTTTCGCTCATTTCTAGTTGCCCTGGAAGTGCTATATCTCCATTCCATAAATGGTGGGCGCTGCTTGCAGAAGGGAATCAGCGGGATGCAACAGAATTGGTAGGCGCATAAGCGCTCCATTAGATACTGCTCACTGTGTCCAACTCTGACAACGTTTAAGTTTGCTTGAAGACTTTGCTATATCACACTAAGGGTTATTCTATACTGTGCAAAGCTGAGTTCATCCGCTAGTAATATAAAATCATGAAATTTAAAACAATTTAGAGAAAACAAGCAGATAAAACCAAGAGTAGAAAAAACAGCATCAACTAAATTTTTAAGAACCATCAGCAGTAACAGCAAAATATATTAAGTTTAACGAGCCAAAGGCCTGACAAAACAAAAAATGTATTCTCCCAATGGCAGACGTCCACCAAAGAGGGGGCTTTATGGGCTTCCTGGAGTTTTGGTGGCACTGGCACAGCCACCGGGAAGAGCCTCTCTGGAGTCCCTGCCAAATGTGCTTCTGACATTGGCGAGACACAGGCAAGGGCCTCTACAACTGATTACAACTGTCTTTAGAAAGCTGAATCAGCCGTTAGAATTGGGAAATAATGGCCCATGCCTCTTCCTGTCTCCTTCTAGATATCTGAGAAATGCTCTTCAAATACTTAAAAGGTTGTCACACAGAGGAGGGCCAGGATCTCTTCTCGATCCTCCCAGAGTGCAGGACACGGAATAATGGGCTGAAGTTACAGGAAGCCAGATTCCAGCTGGACATCAAGAAAAACCTCCTAACTGTTAGAGTAGTACGACAATGGAACCAGTTACCTAGGGAGGTCGTGGGCTCTCCCACACTAGAGGCATTCAAGAGGCAGCTGGACAACCATCTGTCAAGAATGCTTTAGGGTGGATTCCTGCATTGAGCAGAGGGTTGGACTCGATGGCCTTATAGGCTCCTTCCAACTCTACTATTCTATGATTCTATGCTTATGACTCAGTCCTGCTGTAAGTGAGACTTTGGCCTGCAATGCCTTCTTCCTATCACCTTTGCCTGTCCACTGTGTTTTTGTGTCACCTTTTCTCCCAGCTTTGTTCCCGTGGCTCAGCTATTTAGTAATAACACCTAGTATATTTTTGGGATGTTAAAGACAGGTTGCTTATCTGTAACTGTAGTTCTTCGAGTGGTCATGTGTGCATTCACACATATGGGCTTTGCGCCTGCGCAGAGCTAGTTCCAGAGACTTCACAAGCTGAGAAACGTTTAGGCAGGAACCCCTCCCCCACCGTCTACTGAGCATGCCCAGGGGTTCCCGCCCAAACTCCCCAGTTCTGAGACCACAAGAGTCCCACTGAGGAGAAATATATACACTCAGCGCCAGGCTGACACATAGTGAGCGGGTTGTGTGAATGCACAGATGACCACTCGAAGAACTACAGTTACAGGTAAGCAACCTGTCTTTCTTCTTTGTGGTCTCTGTGCATCACACATATGGGCGAATAACAAGCAGACTTACCGGAGGAGGGTGGTGTCAAGCTGGGATGTCACAGGATGGAGGAGAGGACGGCATGTCCAAAGGTGCAGTCCTTCCGGGCCCTGAGATCCAAGCGGTAGTGACGGACAAACGTCAGTGGAGTGGACCATGTAGCTGTTTTGCAGATGTCAGGAATAGAGACCCCTCGTTCAAAAGCCGCTGAAGTGGACACTCCTCTGGTTGAATGAGCTCGGATATGTCCCTCAAGAGGGATGTTAGCGACCTTGTAGAGCAGTTTGATAGCCTGGGTTATCCAGGAAGAAAGTCTTTGGGTAGACTTGTTGCCCTTTTTGTTGTCCTCCGTAGCAGACAAAAAGACGTTGTGATTTACAACTGTCAAGGACGTTGGTGCTGTCCTTGACAGGTAAAAGGAGAGGGCCCTTCTGACATCTAGAGAGTGGAGGGTGCTTTCTAACGTGGAAGAAGGTGACGGAAAGAAGGCTGGCAGAGTGATGTCCTGGTTAAGATGGAAGGAAGAGACTACCTTTGGAAGGAACGCAGGGTCCAGCCGTAGGACTACCTTGTCATGATAGAAGATCAGGTAAGGGGTGTGTCTATCCTTAAAGCGCATAACTCTGACGCTCTCCGGGCTGACGTTATGGCAATAAGGAAAGCTACTTTGAGGGTGAGAAGCTGTAGGTTAGCCATTGCGAGAGGCTTGAACGGCTTTGATGAGAGTGCCTTTAGTATGACTGAGAGGCTCCACTGAGGTACCATTGAGCGCACCAGTGGGAGCATATTTTTCATGCCTTTCATGAATCATTTGATTAGAGGGTGCATGAAGACAGTAAAACCGCGAATGGTGGAGTGGGAGGCAGAAATGGCTGCTAGGTAGACATGAAAAGAGAATTTAAGGCCTTTCTCGAATAAGGAGTAAAGAAATTGCAGGATGACCGGAATGGGAGCTGATGCCGGATTGGATGCTTTAGTGAGAGCAAACTCGGTGAAAAGTTTCCATTTATGGGAGTAAGATCTTTGTGTGGCCGGCTTTCTGGCAGAGTCCAGGACATTAAGTATGACCTGTGGAAGATCGGTTCCTAGGTGTGGCGTCAGATTCTCCAAGCCGTTAGCTGTAATGTGTGAACATCTGGGTGGAGAATGTGACCTGAGTCCCTGGTGATCAGATTCTGTTGTCTGGGCAGCCTGATGTATTCCTCTAGGGATAGTCTGAGTAGAGGCATGAACCAGGGTTGTCTGGGCCGCCAGGGTGCAATGAGGATAGCGTTGGAGTTGTCTGTTTGTAGTCTGTTTGTAGTTTTACTATAACTCTTTGCAGGAGAGGTATAAGTGGGAACAGGTAGAGTAGGGGACCTGACCAACGGAATTGGAATGCATCTCCCATGGAGAAGCATCTGAGGCCTGCTCTTGTGCAGAAGTGAGCGCAGACAGTGTTGAGGGGAGAGGCAAAGAGGTCTATGACGGGCTGGCCCCAACAGCGGAAGATCATGGATCGGATCTTCTGGGATAGCTGCCAGTCGTGGTCATCAACAAAATGGCGGCTGAGGTTGTCGGCCAAAGCATTGTCTTGTCCTGCGATGTGTAGTGCAGAGAGGGAGATGTTTCGTGCAATGGCCCATTGAAAAATTTCCAATGTCAACTTGATGAGGTCTGTGGAGCGTGTTCCGCCTTGTTTGTTTATGTACCATACTACGGACATATTGTCTGTGAGTATGAGAACATTGTGGCTGGATACAATGTGCTGGAAAGATATGAGTGCCTTTTTGACAGCTAGTAGTTCTAGTACATTGATGTGCTTCTGTCTGTCTATGGGACTCTAGATTCCTTGGGTCTTGAAATGTTTGCAGTGGGCACCCCACCCGAGCTGTGAGGCAACTGTGATTACCGTTCTTGAGGGGATTGGTGGTGCAAAGTCCATGCCCCTTGTGATGTTGTCTATGGCTGTCCACTAGCGGATGGACTGGCGGATATGAGGCGGTATAGAGAGTCTGCAACGATGGGCATCGGTAGTATTGTAGAAATTCTGGAGAAGCCATAGCTGAAGGGGCCTCATGTGGAGGCGCGCATAGGGGACTACATGGACAATCACTGCCATAAGACCTAGTAGTCTTTGAATTTTGAATGCTGACACAGTCCTGTGTTGGCATAGAGATCGAGCAAGAAGGGATAGTGTAGATGCTCTGTCGGGAGGCAGGAAGGCTTTGCTTATTGTGGAGTCCAAAATTGCTCCTAGGAATTTGATGCGTTGGGTAGGATGAAAAGTGGATTTTTGCTCGTTGATGCAGAGCCCTAGGGATCTGAGGAAGTTGACTGTGGTTCTAGTATTTTTTACTGCTTCTGTGTGGGACTTGGTTACCAGGAGCCAGTCGTCTAGGTATGGGTAAATTTCGATGCCTAGGGTTCTGAAGAAAGCACACACTGGTGCCATTCACTTGGTGAAGATTTTGGGAGCTGTTGCTACCCCAAAGGGGTGTACCTGGAATTGGAAGATTTGCTGACCTATCATGAATCGGAGTAGGTGGCATTGATCTTGGTGGATGGAAATGTGGAAATAGGCGTCCTTGAGGTCCACCGCTATGAACCAGGAATTTTGTTGAAGTAGGGGAAGGACGGTTACGAGGGTGGTCATGCGAAACCTTGTTGTTATGATGTAGGAATTGAGGTCTCTCAAGTCCAGAATGGGGCTTAGTCCACCATTGCTCTTTGGAAATGTGAAATATCGAGAGTAGAACCCTTTTTTGATGTTGTTGGGGTGCACTCGTTGGATGGCTCCCTTCTCCAGTAGCGATGTTGCTTCTTGTGTCAGTGGAGGGGAAGGCTGGGTGTTTTTCACGATTCTGAGAGGTGGAGGAAAGGAGAAGATGATCTTGTAACCATTTTGAATAATGTGTAGCACCCAGGTGTCTGTAGTGATGAGAGTCCATGTGTGTAGATGAGGGGCGAGAATATTTCCGAATATGGGTGTGAGGAGAGAATGAATGGGCGAGTCAAAGGTGCCGTTTGGTGGTGCTGTCGGGTTTGTTCTTAACTTGTCTGAAGTGGTTTGGAAATTGTTGTCTCTTATATTGGTTTTGAGTGTGGTATCTCAGGGGGCTGTTGTGTATTGGATCGGGAAAACGTAGTGGATTGGTTGCGAAATGAGCATTTATGGCGGAAGGAGGGTTGTTGGGGCTGCCCAATACCCATCTTTTTTGCAGTGTTTCTAGCCTTTTGTATATAGTCCATGGCTTCATCGGTGGTAGAATTAAACAAGCTGTTGCCATCAAACGGGAGGTCCTCGATTCGTGTGCGTGTCTCTTGAGAGAGGCCAGCGGAGCGAAGCCATGCGTGCCTCCGAAGGGCAACAGATGCTATCATAGCTTTTGATGCGCAATCAGTGGCGTGGCGTGCTGTATTGATTTCCTGTCTGGAAAGTCTCATGGCTTCTGTGTAGAAGATTTGGGCTAAATCCCTTTGCTCATCAGGTAAGTAGTTGCAAAGAGACAACATCGTTTCCCATAAGAATAGCTGATAACGAGCCATGGTGGCCTGGTAGTTGGCTACTCTTAGGGAAAGAGCGGTGGAAGAGTAAATTCTGCGTCCAAAAATATCCACCCTACGACCCTCCTTGTCTAGAGGAGCAGTGTGTCTTTTCTGTGATCATCCTTGTGAGGCCTCAACAATGATGGAATTGGGCTTAGGATGATTGAATAGGAAGGATGCCTCTGACTCTTGAATTTTGTACATGGATTCATACCTCCTGGAAGTGGGTGGCATGGATGATGGCAACTTCCAAGATTGTTGGGTGGTCTGAAGCAGTGTAGGTAAATATGGGATTGCCACGGGTGTAGAAGACTCAGAGGAGACTGCGTCAAAAACTGGATCATCCAGTTTCTTCTTTGGTTGTGACATCTTGATACCATGCGCTGCACTTGTTCTGTAAACTGTGCCATATCCTCAGACAGTGACGATCTTTCTGGAGGAGACACTAAGTCAGTGGGAACGGAGTGTGGAATGGAAGATTCAGAGTCAGAGTCATAATCATCGTCTGATTGGGGATGCTGCTGGAGTGCGGAATCGATCTGCATGGTTTGCGAGGAGAGAGTTGTGGCAGAAATAATGAGAGGTTGCTGACTCGGTACTGAGACAGGCGCCCTGGAGGCATCCCTAGTTGTGACCGGGTGCGAGGAAGGAGCGTCATTGTCGACAGGAGGGCGAGAAAGTGATGCTGAGGGAGGTTGTCGGTATCGAGGGTATGGAGGATATCCATGTCTGGAGTAGAAATATTCAAGATCTCTGTGATATATCCAATCATCCCAGTGGAGTATTTGATATGGCAGAAGTGAGCATTCAGAAGCTCTATCGTATTCCCTTAAAGGGGAAGGCGATCTGTCGATTATGCGTGTCAATATCGATGGTTGGTACCGAGAGATTGCTGAATGTATAGCATTGGGAGAGAGTTCTCGGTATCGGGAGTGAGGAGGAGAGAGTCGGTTGTGTTGCTGTCTAATAGCGCTGAACAGCGGTGCCGTCTCTCGGTGTCGAGGAGGACTCGCAACCGGCGGTACGGTTACTGATGGGGAGTCCCTGATTTCACACTCAGAAATAGAGGGAATCGGTACCGGGTCATCCATAGGGATGGTAATTATTTGGATAGATGGCGAGATCGGTACCGGAGTATTCAATACCGAAGCCCTCGGTGTTCATGGCGTTCGCATTGGAGATGTCGGTATGGAGGGGCTCGGTAGCGACGGTGGAGGAAGAGTCATAGCCTTTCCACATATTTGGATTTACTCTTTTTCTTTTTTGGCTCCTCTGCAGGGCAGCTCTCCTCTGGCCTCTTAGATGGCTTTTTAGCCGGAAGAGGAGGCAAAGCTCAGCTAGGGGCTGGCATTGCTGTTGGGGCAGAGCTCCGGGAGGTCATCTCCGGAGATGACTGGGGCAGGGACTCCATTGCACACTGGCTGGCTGGAGTCAAGGCGGTTTTAGCAGGGTGGACTGCCGCCAATGCCCTCTCCCAAAGTATCGCCCTGAGGTGGTCTGCTCGGTTTTTGCGAGCTTGTCTGGAGAACTTGAGGCAGAAACCGCAGGATTCAACTTTATGAGACTCACCCAGGCAGACTAGGCAAAGAGAGTGTCCGCCGGTAGAGGAGATCTTTTGGGAGCACCTAGAGCACTTTTTAAATAAGGCATTTTGTGCCATAAGCAAAGTAAGAGAAATAGAAAGTAGGCAGAATATATATATATATATATATATATGAGGAAAAGGTGAAGAGAAGAAAGGAAAAGAAGAAGGAGTAGGAACGAGTTCTCAGCAAGGTAAGTAAAGATAAGCAAAAAGTGGAGCGAAGTCTCACAGAGCTGCTAACTCATAGCGGTCGAAAAGGAACTGGGGAGTTTGGGTGGGAACCCCTGGGCATGTTCAGTGGACGGTGGGGAAGGGGTTCCCGCCTAAACGTTTCTCAGCTTGTGAAGTCTCTGGAACTAGCTCTGCGCAGGTGCAAAGCCCATATGTGTGATGCACAGAGACCACGAAGAAGAACTTTACTTTCTCCATTGGATCTAAATTGGACAGGGTCTCTGGATGTGATTCTCAGAAGTCATTGCCTATTTTTCTCCAGGGAGGCTCTGACTACACTTTGAGGAGAAAACAAAATGGCCCTACTCACAAACAGGCTAAACTGAATCCTTTGAAGTGAAATCCAGCTGTGTCCATTTCCTAATAAAACCACGTCTGCCAGTGGAGCAGATCTCCCCCTGCTTCTTGCACCCCTTTGCTTGTGCAATAGATGTATTGCAAAAGCAGAAAGGTCTATTACACAAGCAGGTGATATTTTGAGTCACTCTGACTTAACTTGAATTAGAAAGAGTAAATATGCTTAGTGCCAGTTCTCTTTGAGTCTGAAGCAGGCTGGCAACGACAGGTCATTCTTGCATTTTTATTTATTCATTTATTATTTTATTTTATTTTAGTTATTGCGCTAGAATTCTCTCAGTGGAAGCAGAGAGACTGCCCAGCTAGGAGCATAATTCTCTGTGTCTGAGAGGAGTCTCTTGGCTATATAACATTTATTTATTTATTTGTTACATTTATATACCGCCCCATAGCTGAAGCTCTCTGGGCAGTTTACAAAAGTTAAAACAATAAACATTAAACGTATAGAAAATTTAAAAACATAAAAACAACAGTATAAAAACAACAGTCAGCTTTTGCTGTCATATATTGGATTCTCAGAAGCCTATTTTATTGATAGTTAACTTCCAGTAGCTAAATGATATTCAAAAACAGAACGAAGAGATTATCGGCACAGAGTGATCTCTTTAAAATTGACCTTGGTATTCTTTTAATTTAATCTTGAATATGAGTATCTTTCCTATCAGGAGGGTTTAGGCCCTTTTATGGTTCCAATAGATGTCCCTGTAGTTTTAGATAATTATTAGATATTCCAATCAATGTTGTTATTTGTGGGAATGATTCAATAGAATATCTACCCACTATTTGCTGAATTGCCTGCTGTACAATTAAACAAGACATAGACATGTAAGCAGCTTCTTATCAATGCTGGATTGTTGTTTTTAGGGCAAAAGAAGAACAACAAAAGAATTTTAATTATCCAACAGCAACAGGTATAGAACTGGAAAGGTGGCTTTATTTGCCTTTGCAATTTAGCATGTACATCAAAGGATTTCCCTGTGCATTAGGGTTGTTTTTAATAATACTGAGTGTACAGACCTTGAAAAATTATATCCTGTCTATAAAATCTTGTCCAAATTAAGTGTGTGTACATGGTAGTGAGGAGTTGATTGTCCATCACAAAGTGTGTGTACTTCACGCAGCAGTCCCACATAGTCAAGAGAGCTTTAAAATCAGTCTATAATTTAGTATTACCCAATATTCTTGCGAATATTGCTTTCCCAAGAAAACTCCCAAGTTCTGTTGGACACACAAGCCCTTAGGCATGCCTCAAGCAGCTTTCTAAATTGCCATTGTTAGCATCTATGTCTTGCAATTGTGAACAATTTGTCCTCTCTCTAAAGCTTCGTGATATTTTAAAATCAAATGCAGTAATCTGATAAAAAAATAAAATAAAATAAATGAAATAATAATAATACATGCAGAATATCTATAAGTCAAGCACTATGTTTAGGCTGCATAAGTTATTTCCATTCCATTAGATTTGGAAGTAGGGGTGGGGAGCTGTTTAGTAGGGGCCTCACTGCAGCCCAGCTCAACCCCCAAGGGCCAGGTCATATGGGGGGGCAGTCCCTCCCCAAAGCCTCACCTTCTGAAAGCCCATTTTCCCAACTGCAGAGAGAGATAGGAAATCACTACTGCCTCTCTCTGCAAGAAGAAACCTGAGGAAGACACAGGGTCAAAAAAGCATGCTAAGGGGAATCCGCCAGTTATTTCTGACTGGGAGCAGCATGCAGGGGAATCCCAGTGGGGGCAGGAGTTTGAGGAGACCAGAGATTTCCTATTGCTGTTCTACAGCATTCTAAATTGCGTTCTATTAAAGCAGTATAGGTTGCAGACAATAATATGATTTTGTAATATGATTTCTGCCTGAGAAATATAGACTAAACCCACTAAAGTCTCTGGCAATGCTACTATTTTGGAGGATGGGGTGGCGTTTAAAAAATCTGCAACACCAGAGAAAGTAACAGGATAAAAGAATTGAGCTTGTATACAATGAGAAATGGTGATTCTTTCATATCACTTTCAACACTCTTAAACTATTATCTGCCTCCAGGCAGAAAGAGTGATTTATGATTCATGGGAAGGAAAGTTTTAATAATTTTTGGGATACAAAAATACAAGCACAAGAAAGGTACAGGAAAATACAGCAAGCCGCAAGCCTTTCATGAATAGAGCCCATAGTCCTCAAAACATATCACAGAAAGCAGATGTTCCAGACTGGTGCTGGGAGGTTATTGAAAGAACGGCTTCCTATTTGTACTTGTCATATTCTATCCATTCTGTATGATTGAACTGAATAGTAAACAGTCCAGGAAAAGGTAAATATGCAGTATCCAGACCAAAGACTTTGGCCGTGATTAATATGTGGGTGAGTTTACCTGCTCAGCATGCAGCCCACCCCAAGTGCTGCTGTCAAGAGTATATTCAACACAAGAGACTCAGATACTCTTTAACCACAATACTAGAGAAAACACTAATTTCTGAGAAGCCACATGTTATTCTGCCTTAGCTTCAAGAGAGAAAGAAAGGGAGACATCCTGGCCGACAGAGAGAGGGAGGAGACACCCCGGATCAGGAGGGAAAAGAAACTCAAGCCTCTGTTAAAGATACACACATACATCACACAAAGAATTTATGTTTCCCATACTGAAAGTATATCAAAGCTGGTGTGGCATACGGATTAAGAAACTGAACTACGATGCCCCAGTTCAAATCTACCATAAATTCCCTAGGTGACCATAGGCAAGCCTAGAGATGTGAAGGCCTGGAAAAAAAACAGAAAAATTCAGAAAAAAACATTTTTTCCTGAAGCCTTTTTTTGGTTTCCCCCCGATAAATTGGGAAAAAAATTAAAAATGAAGAAAAATGGATTATGGGATGTTTTATTTTAGCATGATGAATAAAATGTTTAAGACAAGGTGTTCATATATTGACTTATCCAAATGATTTCTAAAAACTATGTACAGTATCAGATTATTACAATTTCTGTGCACTGTGACAAGCAAGTCCTAGGTTGCAAAATGAGACTACAACTCTCAAATACAAGAGTAAGATGCATTTTTGCCTCTAGTGGGCACTGCCACTGAAGCAGAGACTGAAACTGATAGTGATAGCTATAGCTCAGAAAATGAGTCTGATAAATTTCATGCATATTCATTGAATCTTGGTCCCCACTTTTTCTCAGTTCTTTTTATGGGAATGGGTGCTTTTTGTCCACTTGACACTGTGGAGGACTAGCAGAGAAATAAATCATTTTATTTGTTACTAATGTTGATGGTTTCTTCTGCTTGTTTTAATTGTTTTTTGCCTACTCCTCATTAACTGGCAAAACCAAAGAGGTTCCTTACATTTCTGGTGTTCCTTACAGTTCAGGAGTTTGTAGCTCCATTTATTACCAAAAAAGGTAAAAATTTAAAAAAGTAAATTTAATTTGTAATAATTGTTTAAATACACTGTACTTTTAAAACACCAAATGTAATAATTTTATGCCGGACCAACTTGTACATAATTGCATTTTATGTTGCTAAAGTAACAAAGTGCTAATATTGCATTTTTTCCAAAAAATTGTTTTCCCCCGTAACCCCCCAGAAAAAAATTGGTTCCCCCCCCCCCATGCCTTCAAAATTTCTGGAAATTTAACATCTCTAGGCAAGTTGCACCTTCCCTCACCTCTTCCATATAGAAATAATACAACTGACCTGCAGCACAAATGCTCATTTACTCACTAAGACTGAAAGGGTGTGTCTCATGCCATAATGTAATTTTTTCATTTTCCTATCACAAAAAGAAGTGGAATTTACTTTTTTTGGAAAGGAGGGCTGGAATGAACAAAGACCACAAGCAAAAGGCATAGCTGTGAGAGTACAGTGATAGTGCTGAAAATGGTGGGAGATTACTATGGAGAAAGACCAATTGCAGAGGACTAAGAAAACCCATTATCCAGACAAGGCCCATGAGTACATAAAATGCCAGTACATTTATGTACTTTTATGTACATAAAAGTACATAAAAATACTTATTTATGTACTTTAAATGAGTACATAAAACAGTACAACTACTGTTTTACTGTTGAGTACAACAGTAGTTTAGTTGTACTCAAATAAACTAATATACTTAGTTTATTTGAGTACAACTAAAATACTGAGGTGTCAGGGCGACAGATACCAATAGTTACCTCCAGGACACTTGAAGACAGCAGTTCCTGAGATACTCCCCAAGTATATGGCAACACTCCAGAGCAAGTCTTAAAATATTTGAATGATTGGCATAATATAGTTTTATTAAAGAAATCAATTCTTCACAGCAGACAAAAATGCTTCCTGTGTAAGTCAGCATGATTTGCTTTAAATAGAGTAGTGCATATTAAAGTGAAAATGATGATCTAAAAATGTAACTGTAAATAAATGCAAACATCTTTCTAAAGAAAATGAGTTTTCAAAATAGATCAGTAAATATTTCTAAGAGATGTATTCAGCCACCTATGAGAGGGTAAAATATTGATTCCATATAGTACCACTCGAGACAACTTTAAAAGTAAGTTAGAATTAGGAATGTGCTGAATATTCACCCAATTTGTTTTGGAGACATTTTGTTGCAGGTTCTACATCTCCATTATTCTTTAGGTAAGATCTATTGCCACTAGATGCAACAAAGATGTGACAAGAGGTCCTGCTTTCACTACAGCTTTTAAAATTTTCTTTTAAATTAGTCTACCTGCTAATCCCCCACCACACCCCACAACAAATAAACAAATGAAAACTGAAATGAATTCCAGGACTGAACTATTCCAAAATCATTGATCATGTTGATTCATTTGTTTGTTCTCTCGTTTAAATTATAGTGTGACCGATAGGAATGCTTTATCACGAAAATTATGAAGTTGTTACAAAATCCCAAAGACTTTACAAGTTACAGAAGAGCTAGGCTAAATGTATTACAAACAATAATGTTAGTTTCACTATATAGTTCCCCCTGCCCCCACTCCTGGGGTTCTAGGTTAGAGTTGAGGAGGCATGTCCTCACACTGAAACCAGCACATATCATGTGACAGGCACACATACAAAGCATTTTGTAGATCAGAACAAAACCTCCTATTTATGGGATCTTTTCAATGAATGAACTTATGTTTAAACAGTGAGTTGTTTATAGTGATTTCCATAGACATGAACTGCACTTGGTGACGTCCTTTTTAAGGAACTGCATTTCATAGCTTGAAAACTCTCTTTTGAATCCCAAAGAGTTTACAAGTTACAAGTGTTTGCACATATCTCCCACCACCTCCCATTATACACTAGACACAGGATCTCACTGTGCTCTAGCAGAGCTGTGCAGATATTTAGAACACACAGCACTATTCTTATATTTGCACAGTATTATCACGTATTGTTCATATCAGAGCTGATTGCTTATGACTTCCCTGTGGTATGTTTGTAAAAATTGCTGTAATTTTGGGGACAAGGCAGACATTGGTATCTGTTGCTGGCACTCTGAAACAGAATTGTTCAGAAACTTGTGGGCAGCTTGTGACCATGCAGATGTTTGGGCCTACAACTCCCATCAGCCTTAGCCAGAATAGCCAATGTTGAGACATGATGGGAGTTATAGGCCCAAACATCTGCATGGTCACAAGCTGCCCACTCTGTTCTATTTTATTATTTCATTTCCTACATTTTTAGTTCTAGAGAGATGCTGTGTGCCCAGCAAGAGATACTCCAGTACATGAAGTAAGCCTTATTTGTTTATGACATTTATATTCCATCTTTCCATAAAAAATGCCCAAGGTGGCTAAAAACTCCAAAACAACTAACCCACAAGCAAAACAAACAAACAATAAAATCAGATAAGAGCATATTAAAAACTAACAGGCTGTTAAAAATGTAATTAAATTAGAATATTGATTAAAACACTGAGCAACAGAGAAAAAATAGGAATACATTTATCAGCCAAGCTGTACTTCACAATAGTTATTTGGAATTGTTTCAGTTGCCTTCCATCAGTCACACACAGATACATTAATCTCAGTTTCACCGTCTGTTTTTTTAGGTCAACTTCATTTTGGCATGATGTTGTCATTTGTTTTAAGACAGCAAGTTGGGAATTCAAGAAGAGACAGGCGGGTAAATTTGAGGATTGCATTTCAATTTTTTTGTAGCAATGCTATTGTGAGTCATCCCAATGGCTAGTTGACCCTTAGTCAAGATCTGACTGCATCCCACGGTTCCTTAAGGTACAAGAGTACTTAGGAAACCTAACAGAAAAATGTTGCATATTCCAAATTGACCTTACTTTCAAAAATAACCTACATTTATTTCAATATTACCTAACAAAGTACAAAAAAACAAAACAAAAAACCCACATTGTACTCATTAAGGGAGAAATGCAATCTATTCATACAGTTAAAGTCAGGATTAGAAATGACAGCGTACCTACCCAATTCACATTTGGATATGAAACAATTCATGCAGTTCCTTGGCCTATAGTCTGTGTTTCTTGTGTTCTAGCAAAGCTGATGTTTGCTTGTGGTTTGCATGAATTCTTTGTCACAATGTGACTAAGGGATCATCTACACCAAGTAGATAATCCACTATGAAAGTGGCATGAAAGTGGTATATAAAATGTAGGAGCCACACTGCTGCTTTATTGTGGTATTGAAGTGCACTGACAACTGTTGGGGTCCATTGACACATAGCATATACTGCTTTCATACCACTATATCCGGCTTGGTGTGGCTCCTGCCTTTTACATACCGCTTTCATACCACTTTCATAATGGAATATTCTGCTTGGTGTAGATGAGCCCCCAGTCTCCCCTCAAGCATTGTATATTTCCTGCCGACAATTCAGTGTAGGCCCAAAGTATAAAACCCCACATAGACACTTGCTATGACTGAATATTTGTCTATTGCAGAAATACAGTTTCCCAATTCCTGTGTATACCATGTGCATGCTATTTTGAAATAGACATGTGTGCAATTGTCACATATGACAATATCACAATTTTTCCTACGTTGAAACTCTTTCTACATAGGAAACACATAATGTGTGAAAAGACCCTCTGCATGTCGTTGCCTGATCCACTTTAGGCTTATTTGTGGTACTGCAATGAATAGCCTTTTGTGCGCATGAAAGAACACTTAGAACATCTGTGCAGATGGACAAATCCTAGGGCTTCCCCAGTGTATCTGTCTTTTGTGTACAGGCTCCTCAAAGCTCACATTCTGTGACTACATATTTTGTGATTTTGTGATAGTATTTTTTTTTTAAAAAATTAAAGTTTGAAAATTAAATAGTTTAGCCTAGTCTCATTAAACAATTATGTACAAATCTGAAAAGAAGTTGGGAGCATACAACTGTATAGGATTGTGCACAGTTATATTTTCTTTGTGTATATTAGGCAACAAGAAAATGAAAAAGTTTTCCTTTTTTAATGTAATTTGCTTTCAGACCTCGTTTCAGAGGATGGGAACCCTTGGGAAGTTACGATATTTACTCTGTAGTTCAGTATGCTGCCATGTAGCAAATGTTCCACAAAGCGGATTTTCAATAGCTATATTCCCTATAGGGAACTAGCGCCAACATAATGTTTGAAGATTGTTCCCCTACACACTCCCTCAAAAAGTGTCAGTGCAAGCAACTGTGAATGCCAGCTGTTCAAACCGTTCATTTTTCATAGCAATCCTATTCTTAGTCTAGAGCTCAGTGGAATGAATAGAAATATTTCCTCAAAGAGATTGCTTCTCTATGGCTGCAAGACTCTGCACGGTTACTTGAGAACTCAGTGGGGCTTAATTCCAGTTAGACATGCATAGGTCTGCAATGCAAAACAAAAAACCCTTAACTCTGTGAATCCAATCTATAAAATTTACTGGGTTTTTAAAAAATGTTATAGTAATATTGGATCAATAGCGTTAACTTGCCAATAGAAGCCTAATGGACAAAATACAATCCTACCAGGATCTTTTTCTCTTCTAAGCAGCTGGAGGTATTTTTGTGTGTCCAGGGGGGAATCCGCACATTGTTCTCAGGGCGCTTCCATCCGCCCCCAGTGCACCCCGAAAACGATCGTGTAACTCGCCTGTAAAAGAGCCGAGGAAGAAGCGTCCTTGCCGCCGCTGCCGCCACCCAACTCCCTCCTCGCCAGCCAGCTCGGAGAGCTCGGCAGAAGAAGGCGGGGTGGAGAGCGGAAGAAGCTCTCCACTCCGCCTTCTTCCCCCTAGCTCTCCGTCCCAGCCAGCGAGGAGAGAGTTGGGTGGCGGCACCGGCAAGGACGCTTCTTCCTCGGCTCTTTTACAGGCGAGTTATACAATCGTTTTCGGGGTGCACTGGGGGCGGATGGAAGCGCCCTGAGAACGACGTGCGGATTCCCCCCAAATATCCTTTGGCACTTCCTGTCACTTGTAGTGCTTTAAAAACATGCTCAATAGGTTTCTGTTATGGACCTTCTCTATAATATAGATTTTACACCCCTATGTACAATGTATTAATTGTGATCATTTTGCTGCATAACTCTAAATGGTGGCAATAGCAAAGTACTATCTTAATAAATAAGGTTGTTTTTGTATAGTTTTTAAAAATCTAAATGCTACTAATTGCTTCGCATAGGATGTTAATGTAAGCATAACTACTAGGACTGCAGAGCTTATTTGCATGTGCAAAACCTTATACAAAACCTTTTGTATATAAAAGCCAGTATACCAAATTCTGTTAAACTCCCCTTCAATCCATCTCATTTTTGTGTGGCCAAGAAAGAGTACCCAGAATGGGACCACATGGATTGGAGTAAACTTGGTTCCCAAGAAACTCGTATTCACAGACATGTTCTCCTGATCTGAGAAGGGGTCATGCAGCCATTATAACTAGTAAGCACTTAATTACACAATTACGAAATACAGTATAAAAAGCGCAACCAGGATAAAACCACACAGCAAAGTTGATATAAGATTAAAATACAGAGTTAAAACAGTAAAATTTAAATTTAAGTTAAAATTAAGTGTTAAAATACTGAGTGAATAAAAAGGTCTTCAGCTGGCGACGAAAGCAGTACAGTGTAGGCGCCAGGCGGACCTCTCTGGGGAGCTCGTTCCACAACCGGGGGGCTTTCTCCGCTGTGGCACCCTGGTTGTGGAACGAGCTCCCCAGAGAGGTCCACCTGGCACCTACACTGTACTGCTTTCGTCGCCAGCTGAAGACCTTTTTATTCACTCAGTATTTTAACACTTAATTTTAACTTAAATTTAAATTTTACTGTTTTAACTCTGTATTTTAATTCTTATATCAACTTTGCTGTGTGGTTTTATCCTGGTTGCGCTTTTTATACTGTATTTCGTAATTGTGTTTTAACCTGTTGGGTGTTTTACTGTGGTTTTAATTTTTGTGAACCGCCCAGAGAGCTTCGGCTATTGGGCGGTATAAAAATGTAATAAATAAATAAATAAATAAATAAATTCCTTCTTAAAGCTATCATAGTTGATGGCTATGGCTACATCTTGTGGCAGAAAAATCCAGTTGATGAAAGATACCAAAAGAAATATAGATTTACAGAATGAAGATATCAACATGAATTAAATGAATAGATTATTATTTTAAAGTATGTGAAAGATGATATCTGTCCATGGAATATTTTTTTAAAAAATCCAGAAACCATAATTGCTGACATTATGGCAGCTTTTTCTGATATCTCTGCAACTATTTTCCTGAAATTGTGTTCCTCGACATGTGTTGGTGCTCCCTCTTAATTTTATCAAGCTCAAGGTCAATCCATTACATAGCAATAGAATTCTTCAATCTTTAAGAATAGTTCTATTATCTTTAAAAAACATGTTTGTTTTAGCTTTCCCAATAAGTATGCACTTTATCTTTTTTTATCTAAACAATGAAGAAGTTTCAATAACCTACACTTGCACCCGGTTTGCACATAATGGCTAACTAGGGGTTAAACAACCTATAGGCCACAAATGAGCATGTGCCTACCTCCCACCTGCTCTGCTTTGTAAGCGATCCAGGAACACTCCATTCCAGGGTTGTTGTCATGAAGTGCCAACTTGGCACACTGGTTTCTTTAGGGTCAAACAACCAAGAGCTTTAAACTATGATTTGTTGTTGGGTTAAGGAGTGCCAGGTTTGTAAATCATGACAACAACCTAGGAATGGGATGTTCATGGGTTGTTCAGCAAAGCAGAAGTGGGTGAGTGGGAAGGAGCTAGCACACTCACTGGAAAAAAAACCCCAGGATTTGTTAACGATGGGTTGTTTCTTCATGCAAACTGTGTGTAAGAGTTGGCTTCAGATACAGAGGAACCAATGAATGATGTGAGGCATTAACCTAGGTGGCTTTTACAGGTTTTTTATATACCGTATTTCTTCGATTCTAAGACACACTTTTCCCCCCATATAAACATCTCTAAAACGGGGTGAATCTTAGAATCGCGGGTGCGTTTATTATTTCTTAGAATCAAAGCTTTTTTTTCTGTTGGTGGTACTGAAATTAGTGTGCGTCTTACAATCAATGGCGTCTTAGAATGGAAGAAATACGGTATGTGAGTCAAAGCTGCACAAGCCAAGGCATGGCAATGGCTGCACATATCTATCTATTTATTTATTTATTTATTACATTTTTATAAATAAATAAAGTGTGGGGGGACTTATAAAGTGAGATTTAAGGACTTATAAAGTGTGGGGGGACTAAATGCTTCATCTTTGGAGAGCATTTAATGAATTTGACACCAAGGAGTTTGTCACCCATTTCTACTATAAACATGGCTGAAAGGAAGAGATCAGAGAAAGCCACAGCTGTTGTTCCATCATGTGCCAGGCTTCATGGGCAGCTGTGAATGACCATAAATTAATATCTTGTTGTCCACAGGGATGCTTGAGGAATCCACAAAGCACAAAATTCTTTTGGAATATTACAAATCAGCATTATATGGAACAACAAATGGATCAGATGGTCTGTTCCTGCAAGTTTATAGACCAGCTGTAATCCTCAGATGCAGTTTTTCCAGTATCTTCAGTAAAACTGCATAAGCACATATTACAAAGCTTAGGTAAGACTGGCAATGATCAGGTTGAAACAACAGGAGAAGCAGGTACCCCAGATGACCAGGAAGGAAGAACAAGTGGAAGATGCAGAAATTATTCAAGGGAGTTGACCGTGGTGGCAAAAAAGGAGGTAGGAGGAGAGAAGTAAGTTAAACAGGCAAGGAGGAGATCAAAGGATAAGTAACCTGCTCCTCCAAAAAAACGAATACAAGGCAGAGTTGGGGTTTGAGCTCCAACACACTAAACAACTCCTTTGAACCCACAATTTTCAGCACCAACAGAAACCTATTTCACTGTAATCCCAGCTGCAAGTAAGAAAATAGGTTGATTAATAAAAAGGTGGGAATAATAGGGCACCTTGGTGGGTGCCAAGAAAGATGCCCAGGGGATTACTGTAATAAACAATGCCAATACCTAACTACATATAATGAAACAGAAAGTTCTAACCAGACAGGGTTGCTGCAGAACAATGTAAATGCAAGCCTGGGGTAAAAATAAGCGTATTCTCCTGAAACACTATTTGTTATAAGGCAACATTTGATTTGAGTTATCCCTTTTTATTAACTGCACTTAAAAAATAAGCCATATTTTAAAACAGCTCTTTTTATCTCCTATACGAACCCATTTCAGATAAGCTGATTTCTCTTTTTTGCACTTCAGCAAAAGATAGCTGTATCGCACCACAGGAGGAGAGAAAATGCCACCATGTGCTTCAAATGTCAGCCTTGTTCTACTTTTCTTTGACATTCGAAGTCTGGAAAGATATTCTAAACAACTGCCTAAGCAAAGAACCCATAAGACAGCACAGTGGAATGTGTGGGGTGGGTGGGGAGGGTAGCCACACATTCAGAAGTATTTAGCTAATCTCAGCGAGGTGCCTCTGAGCTCTCTGCTCCAGTACTGCATGAAATTTCAGAGTACTTAAGAGTTGTAGAAATAACTTCCATGTAAGTACGTAGTAAGAAACGTATAAACTTGGCCCAAGTCATTTTTTGACTTTAATCTTAAGACCTCAGTTAACAGTATGCTCAGCAAAATCTGATTTGTGATTTGGTTGATTAGAAAATGACCATTTCTGCAATGCATTTTCGATGTGCCCGGCAATCCTGGAGGTTTGGGTTTCACATGGCGAGAAAGGGATATCACAAATTAAGGTACCAAAAAGGAGAAGAGAAATTAGGCAGGAAGCTGCCAACAGTGCTTGAGGAAAAGAAAGGAATCTAGGGAATCTTAGCTGGAAGGGAGAACATTTATGGAGCTTTGAATCACTTGAGTGAAGGGTAGGTGGAACTTTATTCATACTTCTCTCTGATTTTATTTGTGTGTATTTGTAACTTCCTACTGCTGTGGGAGATACTTTTTTAAATACATTGCTTTGTGTGTGCTGATGGAGAAAGGTGGCCACACACACTCTGTATCTACGTGTTTTCCATTATGTGTCATATATCTATAACTCATAACAAAATAATCAACCATGAAGATAATGCACTAAACCATTTCCTGACCTATAAAGTCTTTACTTTCACACACAATTCACACAACAAAACAAAATGCATGGACAGCTTCTCTCATTCTGTGTCCTGTTCTTGAAATCTGCATTGCAGTGCCTCTCACTCTGTTCAGACTTCAAGTATTAATACTGCTTCATCTAGTGACAAGAAAACAGGCACCAAAGATGCATTAACACTTTCCCTTACTACAGCAGTTTTTATTCTGTTATTTTTTAATGCATTCGTTTTTCTTATTGTTTTGATCACATTTTATTTGTGATTGAAAGCTGATTTTAGTGCCATTTTTCATAGCAGAAAGGCGGGGTCCAAATCAAATGAATAAATGAATGAACACATCTATTCTGTAGCTTTATTAAGTGATCCATGAGCACCTGTACATTGTCTCCATTGCCACAGGCATTCCTCCCCTTCTTTTTCAAGGATGCCAAATACCATGGATTAAGTTCCAAATAAGATAAAATTTCATTTGTGCAATTCATTTCTAAGACTAAGATTTTTAACACTACTCCAGTGTGCTTTGATTCTACAGTGTGGCAAGAGTGGCAAGGAGTGCATTTGCACAATTACACTTCATGCCCAGCTGTGACAATTTCTGAGTCAGTCTGACCTGGCAACACTTATCTGTGCTTTGATCACAACAGAATACTGCACTGGCACTCTGCATAGGGTTAGCCCTGAAGAATTTCCTGAAGCTTAGGTTGGTGCAAAATGTAGCAGCTACACTATTAATCCATGAACGATTATCAGGACCATATTAGAAAGATCTGGCTTGAAAGATTTGCACTGGTTGTCAATTGCTTAATTCAAGGTGGTTTTAACCTTTAAAGCCCTAAATGGCTTAGGACCTGGCTAACTAAGGGCCCACCTATTTTGTTATGAATTTGCACAGTTATTAAGGTTTGCAGAGAAAGTTCTGTTGAGGGCACAATTGCTACAGAGGCACATTATTCAGGGAACAAGATCCTAGTGACTCTTTTGCACCAGTTAGCAGCCCCAACTTCCCAACCCCAAAAAACAAACATAAAAATTAGAACTAGAGATTCCTCCACTGAAAACTAATTCACCACATTTGCTAATATAGGAGTCATGCAAATTTATCCTACTTTTGAAGATTAAGTTAAAAGGAAAAGTCATATAGGTCTATAGTAACATTTGGTATGATTATAGGGTCTAGGGACAGATTTGTAACATAAATGCAGCTGTCATGTTAACAACTTTCTAACCACCAAGGATATTTTTAACTTCATCCGTACAATTACAATTTTAGAGTCCTTTCATATTTTATTTTTTGGTCCAAAGCTAAAAAGTCACTTCTGAAAAGTATAAGTCTGAGTTTTGAAGCTCTTACTTTTTTAAAGTCATTCTTTTTTATATTTATAGAAGCATCAAAAACTTTAACTATATCATTTGGTTTGCTGGTAAATCTAACTTCCATTTGGTAGCAGTTTACTGATCACATGTGCTCATTTCACAGGAAAAAAATGCTAAGCAGAACAGATGGAGCATTTTAATATATAAGTAGGTGCACTGATCTAGCCAGGAAGAGAATACAGCTTACTACTCCAGCAGCCAGGGTCTCTGAATAGTTTGCTAGTGCCACATGCAGTACTTCACTTTTAAAAGCAGTTTTATAACTTTAGAAATTAAAATTTTAGAAATGCCTTCAGTGGCTTCCCATAGTTCCAGACAGAATCAAACAACCATACCAAGGTCAGAATATTTGATATCCAAAATCCCTATCAAATAAGCATATGATTAATTTTTGTTAATTCGTTTAATTTATACCTTGCCTCCTCCAAGAATGTTTGGGTAATCATACTAATTACAGCAAGAGCCAATTTACTGATAAATTACAAATATGAATTGAATGCAATTTTCAAAGAGTTAGCAGACATGTGAAAAGATTGTGTGATTGATTTATCATGCACCTTCCTAGCTCACATCATAATCATGTTCTAGCTCAATTTATTTCCGTCAGTTTTGTGGTTTCCTGATGGGTTTAAGTTGCTAGCTAGCCATCACACAAGTTCACCATGAACCACAAGCAAAGTATACAGGCAAGCCGTCTGCTTCATGCCTGAGAAGAGGGGCAAAGGACAAAGAAGAGATTCAGGGCATGTCTACACCAGCCATTTATTTATTTATTTATTTATTTATTTATTTATTTATTATTAACATTTATAGACCGCACCATAGCCGAAGCTCTCTGGGCGGATTACAAAAGTTAAAAACATTGAACATTAAAAAGAAATATACAAAATTTAAAACCATAAAAAGCATAAAATACAAACAAAAACAGACAATATCCATTTAAAAACTATTCTGGGGTCAGTTAAAAAACTCCGCATATGCTCTTAAATGCTGTTAAATGCCTGGGAGAAAAGTCTTGACCTGGTGCCAAAAAGATAACGATGTTGGCGCCAGGCAAGCCTCGTCAGGGAGATCATTCCATAACTGAGGGGCCACCACCGAAAAGGCCCTCTCCCTGGTTGCCATTCTCCGAGCTTCCCTTGGGGTAGGCACCCGGGGGAGGACCTTAAATGTTGAGCATAGTGTACGGGTAGGTTCATGTCGGGAGAGGTGTTCCATCAGGTATTGTGGTCCCTAGCCGGGATCACAATACCTGGGATCATCCCGAGATCATCCTGTGCATCCAGATGACACCCAGGGGATCCTGGAAGCAGGCAGGGACAATCCCTCCATTTTCCTGGGATAATCCTTAGGTGTAGAAAGGGCCTTAGAAAAGAATATCAAGCCTATCTCTATTACAGCATTTTACAGATGTTTTGAAAACCAGTTTAATGGCCAGGGCTTTCTCTCAAGAATAATTTAAAAAATTCACTGTTTGGGATCCTAACAGTGCAATCCTATACATTTTCCCTCAGAGGTAAGCATGTGTTCAATGAATTAAATGTGTCAATGTATTAAATGGGGCTTACTCTCTAATAAGCATTTTTAGCCCAAGCCTCCCTCAAAGAATTACAGTTCCCAAGGTTATCTAAAGAAAGGAAATGAGTATTAAACCAATCTGACATACAGATATGCATCTAAAGATTTCTGTTAAATATGCTGTCATAAAACATAAGGAAATCTTTTAATTAATTTATTAACATATTTATAACACCTTTCTATTTTTTAAATAAACCCTCAAAGCTGGTTGAAGAGGGGGGAAAGGAAACTTTGAGGAAAAATTCCTTCCCAACCACCAGTGAGGTATAGTGAGATATAGTGGCTAAAGTGTTGAACTGGGAGTTCGGAGATCCGGCTTTGTCTCCATTCGGCCATGAAGCCAGTCAGACTCTTAGCCCAACCTACCTCACAGACTCTCAGCCCAACCTACCTCACAGGGTTGTTGTTGTGAGGATATAATGGAGAGGAGGGGGATTATGTACACTGCCTTGGGTTCCTTGGAGAAAAAAAGCTGGGATATAAATGCAATAAAATAAATAAATAAATTAGATCCAGATTGAGAACCAAACTGCTGGCCAACCAAGGACAAGCCAATGCTCAAAACAATGCCATGTATGAATAGAATACCAAAAGACTGTCTAAATATGGAGTTCTATGGGCAGCTCACCTGTTGGTCCAGCACAAAAAAATGTCTACAGTGTTAACTTTTACTGTGCAGCCTTATCATTCCATGACTCTAGAACATACCACCACAGGGATAATCAAATTGTAACTTTTCCCATTTAGTCAAAATTGCACTTTTCTGCTCAAAAACTCTTAGAAGCAATCAATCAAACCCTACCTACATAGCCAGACAAGTTCCTTCTTTTCATCTAGAAAGAGTGGATAGAGGAAGCATTCACATGTTAGCTTATATCCCTTAACATGCTATTTTAAAAAAGGCTATTTAAAAAAAAGCAATGCAGATACTTCAGAGGTGTCTGCCACTGAGGACAGAGCTTTATTGATGCAGAACGGTACATTCTGATTCGGGATGAGCAGCTTCACCAAGCCAAAATAAGTGAGGGGAAAACACCTTAGTCTAGGATCTACCACTTGGTGATCGGAGAATTCCTTCAAACGTATGCAGGAAACTGAGAAAATCAGAGCTTCTGAAAATTAACTGTGGTCTGATTTATACAGGATGGGACAGGGGGAAAGTATTTATTCACATAAACTTCCCATGAAAACTGAGTCACACTTAAGAACACCCACCACATCATTTGTAAATTTAGCATGCCAGGCATCAGTGGCCTGGGAGGTATGCTGGTAGCATGCTAACATGATCAGTCCATTGTGGAAAGAAACCGTGTGTGGATAAGGTCATTCCATGTTTCTGATGTCCAGTATTAAAAAAAGCAAGAAAAAAGGCTGAGGGACTTCACAGGAGACATTAAGAAATGTAGTTTTGTGTGCCTTTACCTTTGCTACCAAAATATTTTAAGAGAACACTGCAAGTCCTGCAAACTCCTTCAGTAAACTGATCTCCCATTTCAGAGTATGGCTTTTGACATATTCATGTCTTATGAGCAGCTTGAGGGGACAGGAATTGATAATCCCTTACTGATTGGCTTTCCTCAGCTTTTTATGTGCTTTAGATGTGTCTCTGCCTTAATTTGACATCCAGAAGCTCATTCTGTTGCTCTCTCTCAGGTCATCTGACCCCACCCCAGGCAGCTTATTTAAATTGGTGGATGCATTCACAACACACTGTTGTGAACCACCCACTCACTCCCAATTCAGTTCTACACTGTGCCCATAAACCCTCTCCATAGTTCTGTCCATTTCCATTTTCCTGATTGCATTTCCAAGTAGTGCTGCTTGAATTCAAAACATTTCAACTCCATTTTTATTTTTAATCCTTTATTCTGTATGAAACCCAGGATTTTAGAGGCATCAGTGCCTAATTACTGAGAAAAGCCAGAGAGAAAACAACAAATGCTTGTACTAAAATATGATAGCCATTTTCTCTTTTACAGAGTCCCCCCCAAACACTACTGTGTTCTACCATGTTCAATGTACAGTTTCCATCACTGGCTAAAAGATTTTAATCCAGATATTACAGCCTTCAAAACTACTATCCTCCTATACAAAGTTCTACATATCTATGGACAAGTGACCTTATGTCATGGCCCCTCCTGAGGAGTCTTCTTCTGAGGAGGAACCAGATTTACCTGTGGTTGTAGACTCTGCTTCCCTCGAGGATATTCCAGGGGCAGTATTACAGCGTGAGAAGGGACATGCAGCTTAAGAGTATGCAGCCCCCTCGGGAGAGCCCCGTAAAGGCCATCATCTTCCACCTCCTCCAGTCTCCAATGGCACAGATTCTTAGCCAAAAGCCAGTCATCCAGCCAGCTCCCAGGAAAGACAGCAATTGAAGTGCAGAGAGCAAGTCCAGCCTGAGAGGAAAAGTCCTTGACTGCAGGCTAGAAACTTAACTCTGTAAACGCCGCCCTAATATAGCTGGTTGAGATAGAAGGTTCCTTAATAAGCCACAGCTGGAGCTAAGGCTCTGTATAAAAGGAAGCTTCGAAGAAGCACACAGCAATGGCAAGAACCGTTGTGACATTGCTGGTTCCACTGTCTGTGCTGTGTTTCCTGCATTCTTGACCTTGGGCTTTATTGGGACTTGGACTTTGGACTTGGACTCCGGACTTGGACTCTGTGTCTCTGCTGCTGGGACTCAGTGCACTGTCCTGGGAGCTTGCTTATCTCTGCCTGTTACTCCTGGCAACTAGGAGCGTTGCTGCTGGCCAGCTTCCCAGGGCTGACAAGACTCTGTATCTGTAAAAACAACACCTTCTGCATGAGTCTCCTGAACAGCTTCCTCTTCTTGAACAGCTTTGTTCACCTTGGCTTGGGAAATGCCATCAGAAATATTCACAGGGAAGGGAAACTAATAGGCTAGTTGCAGTCTTCTGTAACTTTCCACTCCAAGAAAAACCTGCGCCCCAAGAACTATAGGTGAAGAAACCACAAGACGACTGACTAACTGGGTATTTGGGCTTCATGCATTAGTAACATCACTAACCAACACACCTGTTACTACTTCCTTCATATTTCATCAATTTGCATGATTTTAACTTAAAGTTCTGACTGATGTCAGAAGAATCAGAAGGTTGCCAAACAATGAATTTTGTTTAATAAACTCACATAAGTGTTGAGGGCTGAGGCCAGTTCTTTAAAAAAATGTACAGATATGAAGAGAAAGTTTTAAAGTATCACAAATTCTTTGGAGTGGAAGCCTGTAATCTACAAGTAGTGAACAGAAATTAGGTAAAGCCAGTGGCCTAGCAGAAAACAATTCCAAACTAAAAGATGGCAAAGATCTTTGAATACGTACAAAGCTAACGCAATAAATTCCCAAATGGGAATTTTACACTAGTGGCAGCTACTAAACTGTTGCATGCCCACTCAGCAGACCTCTCAAAAGATTAACAGTTTTCCAGGTGTTGGGGAATCTTCAAATAAAACAAGAAGCCATCTTCAAGATCTGCTCCATATCATGGAAGCAAAGGAGATTATGGGAGATGTGCTCTCAGTTTGACACTATAAAAGGCTACAAGAGGATCTCCCTCCTCCATACCTCTAAAGGATCATCATTACAGTTCAATGGAAGGAATTACCGTATTTCTTCGATTGTAAGATGCCATTGATTGTAAGACGCACATTAATTTCAGTACCACCAGCAGAAAAAAACAACCCTAAGACACACCCGCGATTCTAAGATGCACCCCATTTTTAGAGATGTTTATATGGGGAAAAAAGTGTGTCTTAGAATCGAAGAAATAGGGTATTTATCTCACTGTGGAGTTCTCTACTAGACTGGGACCCTTAATACATCAGAATAATGGGAAAGTAAGGGTAGTGACTTTTTGCACTGTGTTAAAGCATTATGTCAATGACAAAGGAAGAGTGTTTATTTAAATAAATAAATAAAAACAAATTAACAACACAGAGAATTTGGCTGCAGTAGTAACAATGTAGGTTCTGGGGATACTTTGGAACTGGTAGTGGGCAGCATAGCTGGTTTCCAGTTTGGGAGACCTTCAGCAGCATGCCATCACATGGGGCCTCTCTCCACCCCTCTCCTCTATTCAATGACAGTGGTTGTGGTTTCACAGCATTGGCTGGTTGGGGTTGACCCTCCTTGGCCCTCCCAGGACACTGAGGCTTCAACAACTGCCCAATGGTGCCAACGCTTGATGCTAGCCTTGACGTGTAGTAATGAGCACCAGCTATGTAAGAGGTTAGCATGGGACAGAGGCAAGCATAAAGGGACATCGGGCAATGATGTCCAATCCCTGATAATTCCATTAACCTCCAGTATGCAGACATAGATCACCAAAAACACATTAGCTCATAGCTAGTTTAAAAAGAGGGAAAAGGAAAGGAAAGGAACTTCTTGTTCAAGCACTTGAGTCATTACTGACTCCTAGAGGGACGCCTGCTTTTGCTGATGTTTTCTTGGCAGACTTTGTAGCAGGGTGGTTTGCCATTGCCTTCCCCAGTCGCAGTTACCTTTCCCCCAGCTAGCTGGGTACTCATTTTACCGACCTCGGAAGGATGGAAGGCTGAGTCCACCTGAGCCGGCTGCCTGAGAACCAGCTTCCGCTGGGATCGAACTCAGGCCGTGGGGAGAGTTTCGGTTGTAGTAACTGCCGCTTACCACTCTGCGCCACACGAGGCTCTTTTAAAAAGAGGGAGTATGCACCTAATATTTTATTGCACTTGACAGATGCCAAAGAGAACTATCCTTGCAGAATTAACATCTTTATCAACTGAACAGTTGTGGTGTAGGCAGCTCCTCCAACATTGCTTAAGTATTTGGCTTCATTAGGAAATGGGAGAAGAAAAGCTTATTCAGTTTCCATGACTATTCACCCTTTAGCATCTCAGCTGAGCGGGACAACAAGTGATCCTATTGATGTAAACTCTGGCCATCACGTTTTTGTGAGATGGATGCCACAAGCCCCATTTAATACAGAGCAATGAATATGCCAACCACATTTTGAAAATGCTTATCTTAAAAAATCCTTAGGAAGTTTGTTTTTTTTACTTTAAGTTGTAACTAAATTTAGAAAGTGTTGAAAAAAGTTACTGTGTGTATATACTGATTAGTCCACTGTGAATACATTTTTTTTTCAATAAAAATACTTCATTGCAGAATTTGCCATCTTTTGCAACAAGGAAAAAATAGTCTGGTTCACTTTCATCCATTGTTTGGTTCGCTCAGCACTGGAACACAAGGTGAACAATGATCCAACGGCACACTCTGCTTCTCCAGTGCTCATCCAGGCTACCATCTCATTCTAGTGTGTATGTTTTGCCAAGCTTTGTCATTTTTTGCCTAGCCTATCATATAACTTCATTCTTTGATTACCTTCACTCATTCCATATACGTTGAGAATGGGTGTGCTAAAGCCATCTCTATTTGCCATATTATGATCACTATTGTCCGAAACCAAAAAAGGCTTTGGAAAAAAACAAAAAAAAGTTTCTCCCCGAGTTTTTCTGGGTTTTTACCAGGCCTTCACATCTCTATTATTGCCCCCTTTTGTCTCAGTCCTCCTGCTTGCTGATATGGTTGCTGGCCCAAACTGCCCTGCAATTAGATCTACCCATCATGACACGATATGTAACAGTAAGATGTGTAACTAACCCCCCTTCTGTGTTAGTTCCTGCTCATCCATCTGCCATTTTCTTCACTATCCCCACACTCTGGTGAAACTAACAAAGCCAGGGAAACCCTTGCCAGTTTCACCAAAGTCTCATTAGATAGCTTTTTTTAAAAAAAATTACAATGTGTACCAGTTGAGGTGCTCCTTGGAAACAGGAAAAGCAACACCTTCAGCCTATTCTGGTAAAATGTATAAGAATTTCCCCTGACCTTGTCAGTTTGATTAGAGAGTAAAGTGGGAGAGGGAGGTGTGAAAGAAATGAGTGTGTGGCAGGTATGAAAAGTCATGAAGAAGGAAATGAAATTGCTAAAGAAGATAGACTTCTTAATAGTGATTAAAGAGATGATATTTCTGTATATGAAGGAGAGATTAAAATATCTAAAAAGTCATTCCCAAATGTGTGCAACCCTAGGGAAAATAGTAGATGGAAAACTAAAACCGTACTTCTGACAGAAAATATCTGCTCACTCATGTTATACAAAAAATGCGGAATGAAATGTGCCTGTAAATTCATCTTCCTACCCAATACAAGCACGATTAAAAGTTTATTTTGTCCTTCACAAATGCACACCAACAGTGGGGGAGAGACCTTAAAAGCATTTTGCACATATGTGAAATTTGCCTTTGTCTCTTCTACCTCTTCTTTAATGTCTCTTGCCAATATTTCCTGTTATGTTTGCAACAGTTTATCCTCTGTATCAAGCAAGCAAGCACATTATTCTACCTACGGATTGGTTCTCAAAACAAAACACACTTTTGAGAATAATACAGGATTAACATCAATTCAAGTAACAATAAGAGCAATACAATTAGCAGTAAGATTAATCAGCAGTGAGCATTATTAATGTAATTACAAGCTCGGGAAACCCTGGGTGAACAAGTGCATTTTCAGGAGGCGTTTGAAAGATGCCACATTTTCTGCTTCCTCAACTACATGGAGGAGGGTTTTCCAGAGGGTGGGTGCTGCTACTGAGAAGGCTCACCATCGAGGTATTATGTAGCGATATTTTGTTAGTTTTGGAATATTATTATTATTATTTATTTATATAGCACCATCAATGTACATTAGCGATCAAGAATAGCGATCAGGAATAGCGATCAAAATGTCCTCTAATGATCTTAAAGGTCGGCTGGGTATACATAAGGGAAGGCGGTCTACTAGTTATACTGGTCACAATTTATTTAGGAGTTTGTATGACAGTAACATAATCTGGAACATCACTCAGAAACTAATAGGCACAGGACCTTTATCCCCATAGGACCTTTATCAAATCCTGTCCTCTTTCCTCTGTTTTGTTTGTTTGTTTTCTAACTTTATGCCCTTTAATTAGAAGTCATGCCCTCCTGTATTCTCTGCAGCATTAAACAAAGATTAAATTTAGAACAGGAGATGGGTCTCAAATGAAGGCATTTTTCTTAGTGATCAATGGGATCAAGTTTGGAAATCCCCTATATTCTGTTGCATTGCCTGTAGTCCAAAAGATGAACTAGAAAGTCTATGCTAGGTGTAATTCTTCATGTCAATTTTGAACACTGAAATACCAGAGACAAAGGCCACATCAAGAGTATGTCCTGCCCTATGTGTTGGGCCATTGAAAAACTGAGCCAGCACCGTGGTTGTCATTGAGGACTTGAAGTCCCCAGCTGGTTCTCTTAAGGTAGCTTCAGCATGGATTTTGAAATCTCCCAAGGCCAGAATCCTTCGATTCCTTAACACTACATCCAAGACTGCCTCAGTCAGCTCGTTCACAGAATCCACCCGGCAGCAGGGTGAGCAGTACAACAACAGTAGCCCATCTATCTCTTTGGCCCAACACAAAGTACAAGCCCTCAGAGCCTGTCCCAAGGCAGAGGGATTTCCTGGTAAATGAGATTGAGCTTTTATGGTTATGGCTCCTCTGCCCAGCCCTCCAGCCTGGACTGGTGCTGCACTGAATAACCAAGTGGGCAGAGTTGGGTCATGTCTACACTGCCCCTCTCCCCCATCCAGATCTCTATGATGCACACCAGGTCCTTTCCCTCATCCACATCATATCATAGATATGTGAGGTCCTGTTACGAACCGACCTAGCATTCAACAATCCCACAACCAGGCCAGAGGGTGCAGTAGCCAGTCCACCAGGAATCTGCAGGATGGGATGGGGATCAGAGAAGGAAATGGCTTGCACACATCTAAGTCCTCCAAAACTCCGATGACATTTCCTCCCCATCACACCATATCGTCCCTTACCCATGACAACTGTTATGGGGGCATCCTCTACCTCCCTCGAACCCTGACACACCCTGGTTTAAGAAAAAGACAGAATGATTAGTTTATACGGAAAGGGAGAATATCATCCTTTTCTACATTTAATAGTTGGCTTCTTGTGGGAAGTTGGAATATATGGATGATTTCTCATGATATTATTTAATACAATTTATTTGAGGAATTTCTATGCTAACTTTTCAACTCCTAAAAAGAAACACTCTCCTCTCCCTTGGTCTTTTTAACTACAAGGGAGCATTATGCCTCACAGTTTAAAGCAGGAGTAGGCAATTTGGTGCTTTCCAGATGTTTTGGACTATAACTGCCATAAGCCCCAGCTAGCATGGCTAATGGTCAGGGGTTCTGGGAGATGTAGTCCAAAACATCTGGGGGAGACTAGTTTGTTATCCATGCATTAAATGACGAGAGTAGAGATTAAGACTGCAGGATGCACAGACATTCGGAGGCAATGCACACATGCAGCCCATGGCCTTAGCTAGACCTACCTGATAATCCAGGATGGAGGAGGGAAGATCTTGTGTTGCAATTAATGCAAGATCCTTCCTCCGTTTACACGTGAGGTGTGACGACCTCAGGAAGAGAGGCGTTGCACCCGCCTTTTTATTTTTAAAGGAGAAGTAGCACACAAACGCTTGTGTGCTTAGGGTAGGTCTTTTTTAAAAAATTAACTTAATTTCCCCGCTCCCCTCACCCTAACCCCAATGGGTGCAGCATTCCTGAGGAGCACTGCGTCCCATGCGCGGCTCCCGGCTCCGCGTGAGAAATTGCGAGGAGCTGGGTCAAACCACGGCAACGGGCGGCCACATGTTCCACGGTCTCGGGCTCAGCCCGAGACCGCAGAAAAAGCGGGCTCAAAGTGGAGGGCTCTATCCTGGGGCAAGGGAGGGATGATCCCTCCCTCATCCCGGGATCCCCCGTGCATCATGTGGACGCACAGGGATGATCCCGGGGTTTGTCCCGTGATAAAGCCCGGTCTAGCTAAGGAGCATGTCATGTGCCAGTTTTGAAGGGTAGGGTGGGGAGGGAGCTAATCTGCAGGAGTGTGAATCTGCCCTAATACAGAGCAAAATGATACTCCTATGCACTAACTAGCTTATAATGTGCCTTCAGTCAATCTTTCAAGTGTGTTTGAGGATTTTATCCATAAATTTGTATGAGACTATGTAAAATGTTTTCTAATCTGTGTAAGACCCTTTTAAAACGTGCCTTTAAATTATTATTATTATTATTATTATTATTATTATTACTATTATTATTAGTAGTAGTATTTGTTCAATTGTTAATATGTACTAAGCAACCATATTTTGATGATAAGTTTGCATTATTAATTCTGCTTTGGCCTTTTGCCCATTAGTAATAATAAACTTCTGAATTCACTCTCTCTAAGGCTGCAATCTTTACTTGATTTAATTGGTAGCTTACTTAAACTTCAATGGCAGATTAACATTTGTATCCCTCCCACATTTATTAAGTGGGTCTGAAACTAAAGAGAAAAGCTGAACATGGAGATAGATTCAAATGAGTAGTGATGTTGCCAAGATGTGAACTTCCAGGCTCAAAAATATTTATTTATTTATTACATTTTTATACCGCCCAATAGCCGAAGCTCTCTGGGCGGTTCACAAAAATATTACTTTTAGTGGCTCATAATAATCACCCCAAATATGAGGCAAGCATCAAAGACGCTTCTCTAGCTTAGATTAAAATTCGAGCTAAAAAAAAAGAACTTAAATCATCCCTTTCATTCTAATTTGTGCTGGGAAGAAATACATTTTAAGTGTGCCTTTAGTAACAGGTCAGTTTCCAGAGGGGGAATGGGGGAAAGAGAATTCCCTCCATTTCACTGCTCTTGCTGGAGCAGCAAGAGAGATATGTTGGAAGAAAGGGGTTGGCCAAGGAAACAAATATGGTTGTTCTTACAATGACATAATAATCAGGGATTGTGAAGGACCAGAACTGTCCTCTATTTGTATTTAGTTTGGTTTCAGGAGAGTCTGAGATTAAATCAATCTCTGTGCGTGTGTGCGCGTGTGTGTGTGAGAGCGAGCGAGAGAGGGAGGGAGGGAGTTTAAGCCAAATGTTAATAGTTCAGAGGTCCAAAGTTGACTTAGAATGTAAATGGCCAGGACGTTTGTTCAGAAAGCCAGGAGTTCAACAAAAACTCAGAGGAACAGAAGAAGAAAAAAGTATGTAGAAATGAATAAGAAACTACCCTCCAGATCGGTAGGATTTGGAAAGAGCAAAAACTAATTTTAAGAAATAAAGGTCTACGGCAAAAAGGCAGAGAAGTAGAGAGAAGAAGCAGAGGAGTAGGAAGGCAGGAAATGAAGGAAGGAGCTCAGAGTCCTAAAGGAAAGAATCAAAGCTGCTGGAACTGGAGAACTGATTGAGAGAGCTGGACTAATGACAGTAAGATATTGTTTGGATAAAGGACCTGGATAAAATAGGGATACAGTCTAGTTAGATTAGCTGGATGTGCTTATTCCTGGTTATTTCATTACCTATTGAACATATGTTTCATGTTAACCATCTACTTTTTAATGTCATACAGTTTTTGGATCCTTATAGAAAAACACACAAACATCACCAAAGCATTATGCATGTTACATTGCAAATCACAAAATTAAAGTATGCTCGTTGATGCATGCATGTTCTCCTGCGGATGGAACTGCTTCCATCAGTGGAACAGTGTACCCTCAAAACCTTCCCTCTGTGTATCCTCAAAATCTGCTCTGGAGGTTGCAGTCCTCACTGGAGCAGATTTTCAGTGGATGAGAGAGCGATTCCAGGGACGAGGAGAAAATCTTGTCATGCAAGCAGACTTCTACTGACATGTTGTTGGATATTGTCATTGCCCACATTTTTACTTTGATTTTCCCCCAATAAAAAAAATGATGAAAGGGATAAGAATGTACTGAATGGGGCAAATGAATAAAATATTTAGGGCTCAATCCCATTCATGTGACAGCATGCTGGGAATTGTAGGACTTATTTCTCTCTAAACATACATAGGATTGTACCCTAATAATATGTTTCATGTTAATTCATTTTAGTATATGGAAACTTCTACCCATGTGGTTGAACTTCTCCACATGTTCACACAACATGCAGGTGATAATCCACACAAGCATACTATGGTCACATGTATATTTTATATATTTACACAAGGAGGCCCTGCTAAAAGAGCAGAGGATTTTATATATTCCCAAGAGCAATGTGTGACCAATGATGATATCCCAGCTGCTGGCCAAAAGAGTTGAAACCAAATATGAGTGAAGGACCTTATGGCCCCTTAAAAATGAACACCTTTACTGTTAGTCTACTTGGGCCAATTTACAAGACCAGGCAGATGTCAATCCTATAAAACTGTTGCTTAACTACTTTTGGAACTGGAATTTTGCTTCACTGATAGGGATTAAGATAACAAATCAATGAAACTGACGTAATATCAATAAGCAATCTGAAGCTCAATCAAAAGATAACCTTCCAGAGCAGAATACTATTGAGCTCTGTTTTCAAGAGCTCACATGCTAGTTGATGTGAGCTCTTGAAAACATATAGGTGTTCCTTTTCATTAATAAAATGTTAAATAGTTAAGGTGAAGACATGCTTTCCTTCTTTTCACTGTATATTGTGTGAACCTCAAGAGGTTTTAGAATCCTAAAGATGTTTAAGCTTGGAAGTAAAAAAAAAATAGACAGAGGAGACATTCTAAACACATCTGACAATATAAAGTCAATAAATATCTGTACCTCAATAAAACATTAAACAGAACTAAATTCCACAGATACTTTCAGCACAACAAAAATAGCTACACACTTTCCCATTCAGTAACTACATTAAAGCGTTTCATCTTTTTTGCTCTTCCATGCCAAACTAGCAAAACTAGCAAGAAAGCAGCTGAACACTAGAAAATGTGGTTGGAAGAAAGAATAAATAGGCAGCTCAGTAAGCTATAAGGCTTCTGTCTTGATTCTTTTTTTTTTTTTTTTTTTGAACATTTCTAATCATACCAACTGGATGATAATGTCACAATCAGAATGTGTCTTTTTTGCCTAATTAGGGGGGCAGGGCAGGAGAGAAGCATATTACATATTAATTCTAGTTTAAATAAAAGTCTTTTTTATTATTTAAAAATAGGCTACTTAGTAATTTCACTACATCTGAGATATATAGCTTGAGATCTTATTTGTTTATAGTAGAAGACATCTATGAACCCCATGGGGTGAACCCCATTTATTTTTATCTTTTCCCTTGGGAATTTTTCCAGAGTATAAATGCAAGTAAAAAATAACCATGTTCATATTCCCATATTTTTTTAAAAAAAAAATCAGTGCAAGTCGGTGGGAAGCTTGTAATCAGTATTAACAGTTACAGTTGAGGATCATGAAGGCCCAAAGAATAAGAATAATAAAAAAAGATTGAATCTATTTATAAAGCAAAAAATAAAATAAAAAATGCACACAAAGAAAAGGACAGAATTAGTGCTGCAGTGATGCACAACACTATACTGAGGGATTTCCCCCTCCTCCAATTTTGTATGTTTTGATTTACTTTTTGGATAGCCTAACAGATTAGTTTACAACTGTGGGTCATGAGCCACAATTGGGTTATATGCCCTGACCCGAGGTGGGTCTTTTACCAGCATCACCACCACCATTTCTCTGTTTTTCCTTACAAATCCAGTTCCTTGCAAGCTCTCATTGATTGCAATAGCGTAAAATGGTTTTTTAAAAAATCATATACGGGCAAACTGTGGCCTTGAAAGCCTTTCCTGCGGTGCACCATGGGTTGCCCAGCCCTATGGCTGAATTGTTCTCACTTCTCCGCAACTGCTGCTGCCACAACTGTACTCAGGAAGAGAGCATGTGAGGATGGCTCCTCTTGTGCACTGCTGACAGTCCACAAAACAGTTGCTCCACTGTATTCTTGAGCTCCACTAGAGCAGCAATTACCTTTGAGAAATACTGGCACAACACTGACTTACAAATGAAAGGGGTTCCAATGTAGATCCTTTCGGCGCCTCCTGAAAACATCTTTATTCCAAGAAGCCTTTCTCTAACATGCAGCCTTGGATTACTGTTATTGCTTCTTTTAAATTTTGTTTTAACTGTTTTCATTCTGTTTTTATTTTCATTTTACCTTGTACACCGTTCCGAAATTTTTCAATGGGGAGCGGTATATAAATATTCTAAATAAATAAAATAGTGTGATGTCTAATGAGCTTTCTGGATGCAGCACTGATCTCTCCAGGTCCCTTTATCCTCTGTGCAAGAAATGTGTGTTTGTGTGTGTTTGTGTGTGTTGGGGGGGTGGCTAGAATCCCTCTTCTGACTCCCCTCCCTTTCCCCCTTGAAAGCAGAAAGATTACAAATTACGATTTGCACAATTAAAGTTCACAGGTGTCTGCATCTAAAATGATACATGTTCTTCCTTTTATCCCCTCCAGTTCTGAACCTGCAACGTGTACAATGCCCTCAAATTTTATGAAGGTCAAAAATCATTCAGAGTTACAAATATGTAAGTGTCAGCCAAACAGCATTTCCAGAAGAAGACTAGGAAAAGAAATGTAAAATGCAATATTAAAAACAAAACAAAAACCCAACTCCTCCTATTATATATTTTTTAAAAATAAGCAAAGCAATTTTGTTCTGTTGAAAAACTCAAATGTACCAAGACTAAATTCTGATAATTAATTTAGTGATGCTTTTGTAGGAATAATGAAGGGCTGTTGTTTTGGTTTTGTTTAATTACTGGTGGAAAAGCTTTTGAACCATTAGCTGTATGCAATATACAAGGTTATGTTATTATCCTATAAAGCCCTAAATAACTTGGGACCAGGACACCTAGCAGACTGCCTTCCCTTGAGCATGCCCAGACGACATTTACGATCATCAGAGGAGTAAATGCTTGTCATTCCAAGATGAACAGAATGCCGTCACGAAGAATCTCGATTGCGGGCCTTCTCTGCAGTGGTACCCACCCTCTGGAAAACCATCCCTCGCGCAGTTCGGGAGGCGGAAAATATAATATCTTTCAAATGCCTCCTGAAGACACATCTTTTTAGACAAGCCTTCCCTGGATTATAATTTCCTGGATGGCTCGGCGAGGACAGCTGCTGATTGTGGCACCCCACACAGGGATGTTTAAAAGTCAAGCCAGGGAGAAATCCTTTCCCCTCAATCTATGGGGAAATGGCTTACTTGGAAGTAGGGAGGTGTGGAGCAGGGGTGGAAAAGGTGCCCCAGTGGGGGGACTCCTGAGAGTGTCCCAACACCCCAGCACAAAGGGGGATTCTCTTTCCTCCCACGCACCCCAGAAGAAACAGGGTGCTTCCCCAGTTTCCCGTAGGGATCCCTCTTTCCGCCATGCTTTTGAGAGCTGTCAGTGTGCAGAGACAGAGATCGCAAGGGGAAACCAGCACCACTATTCGGTGGAAGGACCGGTGGGGGGGAGGGGAGAGAGATGAGATAGTCAATGCAGTTAGTTAATAGTCAATTTATCAATGAGTGTTATCATGCTGTGTAGGGAGTACCCCTAAATAGTCAAACATGGAGTTGACTATTAACATGCGGTTGACTATTGTGTTGTCTAAACACACCCAGAAACTCCTTTAAAGGCATTCAGAAATCTAAGCATGTGACAGGGAAGGTCTGAAAAGAAAGTGCAACCACATTTGGCTCCTGAGCAATCAGCAGAATGCAGTTACAGCCTGTTTTCAGACCTTCCCTGTCAAAACAAGGAGGTTAGGGAGTGGAAGGGTAAGGCTTCCCTGTCTCCCGTTTAGGGATGTCCAGATTTTGTGAAATCTGTGCTGCATGTGTTTCATGGATTGTGCTATGCTGTTGGTTCCAGTGTCTGTTCACAGAGAGATTTGATTTTTTTCCCATTATGCAGAAAAAGATGCAAATAATTCCATAAGAAAGTTTGCACAATTTATGTTAGTACGCAGCAGTTCGTGTATTGTCCGCCATGCCATTTGACTTTTCCCTGACTTTATATTTTCCAGCACGGCATATGTCTGGAAATATGCATATTTTCCAGCAAATGAATTTGCATTAAAAAAAATCTAGACATCCACAAATCTAGATGTCTGCGCTGCAGAAGATTCTGCAGGTCAGATTCATAGGAATCTGGATTCCTCTCCCACCCAGGTTCAGATGTTATTGCCAGGCAGGCTGCAGAAACTACATTAACAGGGGACTTTGGTTGTCTGTGGATTTGTAGTTATCCTGTCCTTCAAACACTTTCCCCCAAAATACTCTGATTATTTCTTGAAAAGTTTACAACTTATTTTATTAGATAACACTTTGGCCATTGGGAGAACTAGAATGGATTACATTGCCATTGATAAATTACTACGAGAATAGCAAAATAATCTGGAGATATATGCCAGACATGGACTGGGGGGGGGGGGAGGTTGCTGGGGTCACTCACATTTTTTACTAGAAGAAGCTAAAAAGAATGTACTATATTCTTCCCACTTTCTTGCTGTGTTTAATTCAATTTAATTTAGTAAAGACTAGAAAAGAAGACGAATAAAACAACTTGAGGATCACAAATGCAAAATGTTTCAGTTTTAATTGGCTAGTTTGTATTCAGTACCCAGGCTCCAAAATGCTTCAATCAGGTCAACTAGAAGACTTGGTTCACACATAAAAAGAATCCAGAGTATGGGTTAAGTAGGGGTTGCTGTTGAATCAAGGGCTGTCATTATGCATGAACAATGCATTATAGTTTAACTATAAGTTGTTAACCACAAACAACCCAGGAAGAAAACCCATGGTTTGTTGTTAGGTTTTGAACTTTGTATTGTTCGTGGTTAGAACAATAGCAACCTATTGTTAAACCATAGTGCAGGGTTTGCACATAATGACAACCCACGATTCAGCTCATACTCTGGAATGTTGTTACATGTGAACTCTAAAGACACTCTCTGTTGATTCCAGTGAATTAGGAAAAGTATGCCTAGTAGCATATTTATAAGCATATTCCATAAAATCATACACCAGTGGCCAGACTCAGCCTTATCTGTAGCCAGATTGAGATGTCCACTTCAGGTGGCAGATGCTGTTGTGTGGAGAAAGAGCAGTACCCCCCCCCCCCGGGGAGCTATTCTTTCTGAGCACCCCAGCTGTTTTGCTCTTGGTGGACAGAGCTGTATATGCCACTCAACTTGCCCTGTACCCTCTAAGCTAGCCTTCTGCCCTGAGGTGGTGGAGGACACTATCCCATTGCTAATGTTGAAGATCAGTCTGGTCAGCTTCCATATGTGGGTGTGGGGGGTGCCATCTTGTCCTTCACCACAAGCAGCAAAATGTTTTGGGCTATCCCTGGCAGTAGCTCTTGTCTAACTTTACCAACTTAATGTTTATAAGCCAAACCACTGCACAATTGTAGGACAGAAAGATTCTGTTTTCTTTCTCAAATTTTCCACAACATAAACCAGTTTTAAAAATATACCATAGTGATCATATGTCACTATGCATAAATTCACTGCTACATGTTCTGTCCCTTATTTGAATTTTGCAGCAGCCATTCCAAAATAATCTCAGCAATAAATCCTCTTATTAACTGCCATTTATACAAGTCAGCATGTGGTGATTTAAATGTGATGATGAAGTACGTTTCCCTCATGTTCTCTTAGCCTATATAATTTCTTTTGTTCGTTTTGGCATTCATGTTCAGATGTTAGGACAAGGAATTCCGCTCCAGATTTCAGCTTGCCAGTAAGGAGGGATTAAGTGAACAAAGCTGGCAACTACTGAGTACTTGTTCTGTAGCTTCTCTCATTCATGAACCTCACTGAAGTGCAAATCAAAGAAAAACTCCTCTTCCTTCACATAAGACCCCTTTCCAAAGGAATCTCTTTGTATCTACCTTCCAAGCAGAAAATGGTAAGACACCCACACCCAGAATTCAAGCATTTTGTATTCATGTTAATGTTGTTTTGCTTTTAATTATCATTAAAAGATCCCAGCAGCTTATAAAACTAGGAATAAGACTTTTGAGGTTGGTATGTCTTATTCTCAAAAGATGCTAAACAATTTTCATTTATATCTCTCTATACACATAAACACACACACATTTTTTTTACACAAACACATAAGTAATCAATATTAATCACATTACAATGTGTTTGGCATGTATTTGATGCCAAACACATGATAATAACTTTTTAAATGTTACATCTATATTACAACATATAATTCAAGATGAGATAATATTTGCAGAATTTTCAATATTTGGCAACAGCATTGGGGACAAGAGTCCAGCTGTCTAACTTAATTAAGTTTCTTCTTGCTGCAAGGATTTAGGTCAAGCTCTTAAAGTTACTGATAGGATTTTGCAGTCTCATATTTTATTAATTTAAAATGATGCAATCCAGACAGGACAAGTATTTAAAAATCAACATGCAGCTGAGCAACTCAGACAACTCCAAGATATGTAACATCTAGATCCTTTCGGGTCACTAGCTTAAGATCACTCAGCCTATGATGGTGGCAACTACAAGTTGTTACCATATGTTGGCTCCTTGGTCTCTCCTATGGGAAAGACTACAGGAATTTCAGCTTAGTTTCTACTTGGCTGCTGTCCACAAACCAACTCTACCTCAATAATATTAGCAAAGGCCTAGGGCAGGGTGGACAGGATTTGTAGAGATTCACCAACAGTGTGAACAAACAAAACTCAAAGGGATTTTTGTTTTGTTTTTCATATTTGTAAATAAGAATGAAAAGACACACTTACCTGGGGATGTCTCCTTGAAATTTAATGGGATTTACTGCCATATATGCATGCATAGGATTGTGGAGGAGGTGTGTGTGTATGTGTGTGTGTGTGTGTGTGAAGAAATGAAATAACAAAGTCTTAAAGGAACTCAAAAATAAATAAATTGTGAACTGGAGGAAATGCCTTCTTCACTCCCGCTATAGTGATAAACTACAATCTATGTGTAAAACGTAACTCACATAAATCAACATCAACAAACAGTATGCTTGCTAGATTGACATTTAGTCATTTTCTACTTTCAAAGCTGGAGAAAATCTTAAGGTAAGATATGCAAAGGTTGCCAAACGGTTCTTCTATTAAATAGAGCTCTTAGTGACATTTTAGTATTACACATGCTGGCTTCTATGACAAGGGTTCATTAAGTGATGTTATAGTCATCAGGGCTGTGAATAATTTTTAGGTTTATAGACACTGTATTTCTGGACAAATAGATGACCCAGCAGCTTTGGTTCCATTCCTTCATTCCTCATTTATCCTGAACAGCAGCTTCTTCCCAGACCTATATACAGATCTTTATCCAAATCCTTAAGCAGCTGCATGTAGAAAGAAATCTACTCCTGCAAGAACAGGCAGAACTAGCAATTCATAGATCTCAGTCCTTCTAGGCCAAGTTCTCCATTCTTTGTCCAATACTTCCTGATTTTGTATGGTCTCTTTTGTATTGTTGCCAAAATGGAACATCCTGTCTTGACTGGCATTGGGAACATAACTCACCAGTGGTTCTGGTGATCTTAACTAATAGCTCAGCTTGAGAAGGGGACTTGTTGCTCTACCATGCTATTTAGGGGATGTCTGAAACTGCTAGGGGAGGTCATTCAGCAATTGATATGCTGATGACACTTTCTCCTTTTCATATAATTCACATGAAGTGGTGGAAGTTGTGAACAGGTGTCTAGAATCAGTATTGTATTGGTTGAATGCTAGCAAACTGAAGTTATCTAAACCAGAAAATTCAGTCTAACCAGGTGAAACTGCCTTTGAAGACTATTTGGAAACAGCAACACTGCAGAATGCAGTGGCTAAATTATTGAATGGTACTGGCCAACAGGCACAGTTCACCAGAAACTGGCTTATATTTGTTGCCAGGCAACATTTCAAGCAGTTTGTGTTTTAAACCTTAAAGGGGACAGGATACCTGAAGGACCAACATATGAAGTTCCCAAGAACTGAGACTGGCATTACAGGACTTCAGAATTGTGGCAGGTGGTAATGGGGAAAGTGCCTTTTTGTGATGATCTTCAACTTATTGGATGCAACTTATGGGAGACTCACTCGCCTGACACCTTCACTCTTTAGACACCTAATCAAGATATCCTATTCTCCAAGCATTTTAACTTGTGTTATATATAAATAAGTTTTATATATTAAATGGTTTTTAAAATCCTGATTGTTTTATACATATCTGCTGATTTGATGTTCTTTGTGTTTTTAATTATTAGTTGAAAATGTTGGGATTTTTGTTACCCAGTTCAGGACTGTGCTTACAAATTCAAAAACAAGTTAAAATATCTTAAATAAATGAATTAGTATGGTAACTTGCGGAAAATAAAGACTAGTGGGGAAAATAGATATGCTGATTTTGCAAGAATTTGCGCATGAATATCGCCACCCTTAAACTCAGATGCCACAGCTGCACATACGTCATGTATGGAAGATATACAAGCTCATTAAGAAATGAGTAGATTTATGTACTTGAAATGTAACACACATGGGCTAAATGCGTTCAGGCAAAATTAAGGCTCAATATGAAGTTAGTGCTTTGTATTGCTTATTCTGAAGCAGGTAGAAGGTGTGTGAGGTCTTTTATCAGAATAATGGCTGCTAAACAGAATGATGGGCTCTATCTTGAAGCCATATTAATACACCCAAGTCTCCCTAAAGTAATTAGCCACAAAAAGTAGAGAAATAAACCTTTCTAGAGAGCTAAAAGTTTTGGCTGGGGAGAGTTAAGAGATAACAGGGTTCTTTTGGTTTGCTCCTGGCTTGTTTCATTGCCCAGAATATTAGCAAAGGAATGGCTTTTAGTTCACCCTGAGCTGGAAGGGCAGAGTGGTATTGACATCAGTAGTTCTCCCAAGTGTTTTAGAACAGTTAACCTGGGGTGGGGTGGGGGACACTGCTCACAAAGCAGAAAGGAAATCCTTTGAACCCGGCATTTAACTGGAAAAGCTAAGCCCCATTCTATCCAGTTTTCACACACTGACCGTCCACCAATGGGTTCACAAGGATTATTGCAGAATTTTAGAGCTGGAAGGGACCAACATTTATTTACCTGTTCCAATGCCAGGACTATGCAGGTGATCAACCTTCATGGTTAGAGGCCACATTGTGCTATGAGGGACAAGGTGGGGGAATACACAGAAGACATAACACTTTGCACTAAATGGGTTCCATGAACAAATCCCATTAACTGAGTCATTGCAAACTACACACTTTATTGGGCACAGCATTGCATCATCTAACACCCCACATGCTGGATCCAGAGGAACAAAGCATTTCCTTCTCAGCAGTTTCTCATCCCTTGAAGCATCATTTACTTACTTTTATTATTTATTTATTTTTTTTAAAATCTTTTCAAGAAGGGTGGAAACCTCATGCTCCAGAAGTACTCAACTTCCAGGGAGGTGGATGTTAAGGAGAGCACAGAGGTCTGTCACCCTAGGAGAGAGTTGAGAAGCCTTCACATGCATGTGGAACACCATGCATAATGCACTTTAGAACCTAGCCCATTCCTGATACTCCAGAAAGGAAATCCTAATTTAAGTCAGAATTATTTTGCTCAGTCCTGTAGACATGTTGCCCCCATCAGCCCTCACCTATAGAAAAACTGCCTCTCTTTACTTTCTCTGCAGTCTACATCTCTATGTCCAAGAGGAGACCATGAAAAAAGAATTGGAAGACTGGAAAAGTGAGCTGGATTTGATTTTGGAAGCAGAATTTTAGTCCCTGAAATTCTAGAAAAGAGCATGTGAGCAGTGAATTCTGCTGACAGTGGTCCTGATTGGACATCACAACTCAGGCTTCTCCCTCAAACCAGGTGAGTGGGCAAGTGAGCAATCATATGTTATTTTTTTATTTAAAAACATTTTTATAGTGCCACCTCGCCATTTCTGGCATTGTGGCGCTTTACAATAAAGCATAAAACAATTTCCATTAAAAAAATAATTGATGCACACTGCCTGATCATGCACACTGGAAGTGGGAGTAATTAAACAACTCAGAGACATTCCATCTCCGGGCTATTCAGTGCTGTGTGCAAACTGGGAACACTGGCTTGTTGAGGGAGAGACAATACCAAACTGGAACCCAGGGTTTAAACAAAGCCTGGTTAAACCCAGGGTTTAATCACTTCCACTAGGACGACCAAGCAATGTACACCAGCGTGTTTGCTCGCTCACTCCGGAATGTCTTGGATATCACAAGAACCCAGCAGTTTGCAGCAGGTTCTCTGGAATAGGGGACCAACCAAAATATTTTCTCACTTTACATATTGTAACGATAGTTTCTTCAAATACAAATAGGTAAACATTTTATTAGTTAAGAATAGCTCACACATATTCAAATTGCTACTTTTCTACATGAAATGTACAGAGGCAGGGCCCAATTCTTTTCTCATGCTACTTCTGTATATTTCATGAGAAAAAAGCAAGGATTTGAAACACACATGTACCACTCACAAATAAATGAGCCTGCATTTTATTCCAAGGAAAATGTATCTGAGTACAGTAAACAAGAAGTAGTCCTCAATCTAAGTGCAATCCTCAGGCCATAGTGTGGTCATACAAAGAACCAAACTCTATTTGAAGGTGTTCTCTATTTGTTGTCCTTTAAAGCTAAAGAACTGTAAGAACTGCTGTCCATCAACATGGACAGCAGACTGAACAAGGAGGCATACAGGTCTCTTGGGCCTAATCTACACCAAGCACGATATTGCACTATGAAAGCGGAATATAACAGGCAGGAGCCACACTACTGCTTTATAGTGGTACTGAAGTGCACTGACAACTGTTGGGGCCCATTGACATATACCGCTTTCATACTGCTATATCCTGCTTGGGGTGTCTCCTGCCTTTTATATACCGTGTTCATAGTACAATATCCTGCTTGGTGTAAATTAGGCCTTGGTCACAGTCTTCTGCATTATAGTGAGGTTTACTGTATTTTTTAAAATCTTAATAATTACTTCTAAATTTGTGAGTTAGCATATGTAAATTTTATGCAATCTTTATCCTCTATTTTTGATGATGCATTTCCTCACTTTTTTGCCGATTCATACGTGGTAACATTAAGCCTAAATAATATAATTTTAGTCTGGTCTTCAGGTAGGCGGTCTAAAGAAGAGTAAGGGTGGATGAGCTTATTTAGCTTTCCTATTTCAGACTCCATTTGAAGAAACATTTCCTGCACAGAGAACATATGAAGCTCAAGGGGAAAGGATAAAATTTTCAATGTTTTCTGAAAACATAACCACAAGATTCTTTTCCTGTGATCATGCTTGGCTTTCCTCTTATTTTCTTAGGTCTTGGCCAGAGTGTTGATAGCCTGACATACTACTATACAAGACCTTTCCACTGAGTAAGTACTTCCAAAATATAATATGCATGGAAGCCCTAAAAGAAGAATAGTTCGCTCTGGAGTTGCACTCATTAAACACAGGGGCTCCTCAGTAATTCTGACAGTCTCAGAAAAAACTGCCTAATGTTTTTCAACCCTTTTGCTACTCTGATTTTTTTTATTTAACCAAGACAGGTTTTGTTCCTCAGGCAAAGACTATCATTTCTGATGTAAATATTTTGGTTTTTGTGGACAGAAACAGAATTCCTCAAATTCAAATGTTTATGTTGTAAAACATCATCGTTTTGGATTGAAAGAACTACATCACTAACAAGCAAGCTCATGCCCCATATAGGAGCTCATTTACAAGCCAGTGTGCTATGTGCACTTAGTGTTATCTTTTTCCTAAAACTCGGGACATTTTACAGTACTTTTTCAGAAAAGTAAAATCTATACTAAAAATATAATTGATATGTAGGAGTACTGCAAATATCCTGTCATACCTTACAGAGCAATACTAATCTGGCCCGATGGAAGATCCACCATGGAACCAACCAAAACCATTTAAATGAAGATATATAGTATTTTATTTAAAAATATAATAAACCAAACCATAGTTTATTGTGTTTTAGCAAATAGCCATCATACACAAATACAGCAAAAAGAAAAGAAAAGTAACCCTGCAATTTAGAACTCTACTAATAGACTATTAAGAGTTAAATAATTTTCCATACAGCCTTTAGACTTTATGGCATGTATTTGTAGAGCATTAACAAGAAATTTAAACATTCTAAAAGATACATACTTCTCAGCATCAGACAACAGGAAACAAGCCTTAATAAGGGGTTGTCTTTCCTTCAACAATCTTAACAGCGGATGGATATATTTGGTTCTAAGATAATTATAAATAGAACATTCTAGCAATAAAAATGAATAGTATCTTCAATTGACAAAGAATTGCAACCGTATACTCTATTCTTCTTAGGAACCTCCTTATGCCAACCCATCTAATCTGCCACCGGGAGAACATTTAATCTTGCCCGAGTGAAGGCTACCTTTATTTTAATATTTGGTAAGTCTACCAGGTATTTTGGAAAAGATAAATTCAAAGGAATAAAGGAGGCATAGAAGTTATTGGATTAGCAAGTCTTGATCTCAGCCACCTGAGATTGCATCTCAGTATCCTTGAGCCTTTGGAGCAGTAATACTTTAGCTCTATCACAACCTTGAGTTAAAAGAAAAGAGATGGAGAATCCCCAATTCATGGCAATCAACTGTATTTTATGATTCCATGAGTTTGAGCCCATCTCCTCCAAAATCATCGGAAGAAATTCTGATATCTGCTTAAAAATTATTTTTAACCAGAAAAGCAGAGCTAGCCTAAGAGCTTCAGCTTTGATTGTCATCACACCGAGTTCTGCATGGACCAATTCTAATTCTGTAGAAATGGGAACTGCCAGGAGTCTATGCAAAAAAATATTTTCAGCTTTTTCTAATGGATTTAAGTTGGCTAGAGCCCACAGTGGTCCTCCATATAGCAATTTTGAAAGAACCCTGATCTTGTACAATTCTAGAGTTCTACCAGCTAACAAGGTGCTTCTTTGAACCTGTGAAGACCATGTACCTGTCCACTGAAAGACCACACCAAGATACTTGAAGGAAAATACTTGCTCATGGAACCACTGCTACACCCAGAGCCTTGCAAGAACACAAGCCACCGGGTCAGGAGGGCAGTTTTTCACAAGTTTTTCTTCTGGGATATCTTGGTCCTTCTCCCTGCTCCTTTTACTTTCAATGGGAGAGGAAATATCTACACTAACCAGGGGCCAGTGCAGATTAGAGGCCTAATCCTGATACCTCACTGGAGAATGGAGGTTCTTTGGAACCAGAAAAATTGAAATCCAACCCCTTCCCACCTCCGGAACGTCCCATTTCAAGGCTTTCCACTGCCTACCACTGGAAATAGCTTTATGCCTGCCGAGCTTTCTGTACGTGAAACAGGGGCTATCCCCATCAGTGGAGCTCCTCTTTACCAGTGGGAAGATATCTCCATGGCATCCTAATCCCCTCCACACGGCAGATCTGGGGTGTTAGGATTATACTGTTAAAGACCTGTGAGTATGCTGGGCCACCTAACTCATTGATACAAAAGAAGTAAACACAAACTATGACCTAATTTTGTAGAAGTATACAAAAGAATAACAATTTGAGTAAACCAATTATTTCTGAAATAGAAAAAAATGGAGAGAAAGGCATTACATTATTTTACATTATTTTAAACAGGTTCTATCAAAATTTTTGTTTATATAGATAAAAAATTCTGGGGGAAAAGCTTATGTCAGATAAATAAGTCAAAAGACTCCAACAAAAATACCTTTTGATTAAGAGTAAGTGTGCTGCATATCCAATGATTAGGTGCAGTGGTTTCTCTCCCTACCCAGGAATTGAGGAAAAAGAACCCCTTAAAGAGCAATTGTCTTATATGAGCACTCATTCTCAAATCATAATTTAATGTGCAGTTCATCCAACACAAAATCCACTACACTCCTCTCCCTCATCTGTATTCAATTATCTTCATGAGTATATTTTCACACAAAATTATGCCTTGTTAATATTGCTTCTATTAGTCTTCTCTTCTCTTTTGTTTTGTGGTTTTAGTACCAGTAGAACTACTAAACATTAGCTATAAAACAATATTTTCAAAGGAGCATTAAGGGGCAAACAAATTCTATTTAGGATGTATCCATTGTGAATTACCTAAAATAAAGCAAGCAAACCTTACCTATGTTGATTTAAAACCAACCAACAATGTAAAATAAGTCTACAAGTTATTTACTAGTCTGCTCGCTCCTTAAGTCATTTGTAATACATCAGCAGTCAAAGAAGAGAACTGCTGCTCTTCAAACGAATAAAAATCTCCAATGGCAATTTTTATTCACTATAGGCAAGTAGCAATTGTTTTATCTAACTTGAACAAAACCAAACGATTGGCTTCTTTTGTTACTGTTAATGTTCCCTCTGACCAATAACAAATACGTTCTTTCTATCTTTCACATTGTTTTATTCGACCAGCAACCTGGTGGCCTCCAGATATTTTGGACTTCAACTCCCATCAGCTCCAACCAATGGTCAGATAAGCTGGGAGTTGTGATCCAAAACACCTGAATGCAGCAAGATGGGGAAAGATGTCCTAGACTATAAAATAATAGCTCCCTTAGGCTAACAAAAGTTTAGTGAAATAACATTAAAAACTGTTGAATATAACACCAGTGTATTACTTGTTTTGCTGTCCTCCAGGTTTCTCACTAGTCTCCTATGGGCAAAAAGTCTGATTGATTATTTTCATTTTCTTTAAAAAAAAATCATCATCCTATCCAACTTCTAGTCATGTGTACATGTAGTAAAACAAGCACATGTGTATTTATCACACAATAAAACATTTAGTTGCCCTATATGGACTGGATAATAACCATGTAGAAAATTACCAGGTAAGAGCTTCCAGATGTCTTTTAAAAAGAACTAGACAAATTCATGGAGGGTAGCTATGCCTACAGCTATTAGCCATGATGCCAAATGGAAACTCCATGTATGAAGGCAGTATATCTCTGAATCCCACATTTTGGGAACAAATCTCAAAGATGGGCTGCTGTTTTTATGGCCTGTTTGTGAACTTCTGACTGTATTTGGCTGGCTACTCTAGGAAACAGGATGGAGGATTATGGGGAATGCTGGAGGGCTCTTTTTGTTCCTAATTTGATGGTTCTTTTTGTGCTTGATATTTATCTTCTAAAATACAAATAATAAAAAAATACAAACCCTGGTAGAACAAAGAACTTTTCAGGCCTGCAGCTCCATTGATGGTAGTTCAGGACATGCACTGATCCTGTCTGAAATTTTTGGTTCCTAGTTAAATTGCACTGTTATACTCATGTCTCACAAAAATAGACCCTGCTTGCCAGAGATCCATTGGGGCTATAAATATCTTTAGTGACCTATTTTCATTCCAAAGAATAACAATTATTCCTAGGACTTTTAAAGGGACATGGTGTCTGGTACTGAGGGACAGGAGAAGAGTTGTCACCTTTCTATTTATTGAAAGAACCTGTGGCCCACCCTTAATACTTCCTTAAGGACAGCAACTATACATGCCAATGTTTCCACAAGCATCACACACACACACACACACACACACGGTAAGAGATACTTCTTGTTGATATTTATTTATTTGTGTTATATTTTTAAACCACCCAATAACTGAAGTTCTCTATGTGGTGTACAAATAAAACATAAAATATGAAGTAATAATAAAAGAAGACAGATAAAAACAGCAGCAAAACATATCAAAACCAAAAATAAAACCAGCTACAGGGGTAGACAGTGCAAAGATCTGAAGCATTAAGAACAATGCCTAAAATGCCTGAGAAAATAAAACATTCTTCACCTGATGCCAAAAAGACACTAATGTAAAGTGCCAGGCGAACCTCTCTAGAAATGGCACAGATGGGGCGTCACCACTGAAAGCTCTCTTGTAGCCACACGCCTCATCTCATTTGGTGGGGGCACTTGGAGAAAACCCTCAGATGAGGAACTTACAATCTAGGTAAGTAAATATGGGAGAAGATGCTCCGTCAGGTAATTAAGCTTTTAAAAGTTAAAACTAGTATCTAGAATTGGTAAAATCAGAAATGAACTGGCAGTAAGTGCAGCTAGCAGTGTACTGGCATAATATGATTTTATCGACCAGTCTATATTAACAATCTTGCCACCCCTGTTTTGGACTAGCCATTTCCAGGCCATTTTCAAAGTCAGCACAACATATAATGCATTGCTATAATCCAAACAAGCACCACCTTCTAGAATTGGCCATCCACTGTAACACAGTGCCCCACATCCCAACTCAGTCTATCCAGATGGAAAGCAGCTAAGTGCAACAGAAACAACAGTCACATTCCCCATGTTCCTGTCCCATCATGGATCACCTCACAGAGCCACTAAGGCAATTTCAGTTCCAAAACCAGGCCTGAAACCAGAATTAATGGATCCAGAAATTTAGCTTCATCCAAGAGTATCTGGAGTTGACCAGCAACCCCTCACTCAAGCACCTTGCCCAGGAAGGCTTTTAGTTGTTTTCATCTTCTGCGTCCAATTTATGTTTCTTCAGGAGAAGCTTGGTCACAACCTCTTTTTAAAAGGTTGGTATCATCTCCTCTCTTAAGAGAAATTTGCATTCTTCTGGACTCAGCTGGACATCCATTCTCTATTAGATATGATAAGCCAAGATGGGCAAGAGTTGAACACACAGGTTGTTAACCAAACTTATCAATGTATCTTGCATCCAACATAACTGGACCAGACAGGTCCAGTTGGAATTGCACTAACTATGGAATCTAGGTTGTGGCAGATGTGAGTGACTTTATCTTCAAAGTTTCTCACAAACTTGTCACAGCATGCCATTGAGGGTACAACCAAGTTTCCTCTGGACCAGATTGTAACAGGCCCCTCACCACTTGGAAAAGCTCCACTGGACATCACCGTGAAGATGCAACAGAGGTGGAAAATAAATCCTTCTTTACCACCCTCACTGCCATAGAATAGGGCCAATGATGTGTTTGATCGGATTCAGTGTGAGTCTTCGTCCACTTGCGTTCTAGCCACTGTCCCACTTGCTTCATTGCCCTCAGCTCAGATGTATACCAAGGCACTGTATAAGCTCTACAGAGAGACAGGGCACTTAGGCATGATCATATAAACAATGGTATAAGAAGTAATTACATCTGTATGCAATTTTACAATGTTTATTATAGTAGTTTGACAAGTGGTAGAATAAAATATTTACACTTGCAAACATACTGCATGTTAAATAAAAACAAAACAAAAAAGTAGCATTCCAAAAAGTTAGCATTTTTAATCTAACCATAACAACTAAAAATATTGTAATGGGAGGCCCACTCCTAGAAACAGTGGGCAGCTTCAACTTGTCCAATCACATTTTTATTTGACCATAAATCCACTGCAAATAATATCATGTCTAAGATTACAGTGTTCATTGTAATGAACCTCGTAGGACTGCTGGCCTCAAGGGTCCCTTCTCATACTACTCCACCCATATATACTTGGATAACGTCACCCAGGCTCCTCGGGCAGTAGAATTGTTGCCTATTAAAGAATACTATGACCACAAAGCAATTGTTTTAGCATTTATCTTCTTTGTTGGCAAACTCTGCAAACCAAAATTTTCAAAGCATTTGTATCCTCTGAAAAAGTCAGAACAGTGTGGTACATTTCCAGAGGCCAGACAATGATAGCATTTCCTCTGGCCTGATACTGAAAAGTCTGCAGATACAATAGATTTGAATAAATGCCAGGGACAACTGCAACTTTTCTTTCTTTCCTACTTAGTTCTTGAACAGAAAGCCTGAGAAACAATTCAGTGTGACTCTAAAGCTTGCATCCAGCATTTGCATCCAGAATTGTAACCACTACACAATTCAAATAAAATTACGGTTTCACTTGCTCAGTGTTTATAAATCTTACCAGTAGTTGATTTATATTTTCAAACCACAAATATTAGTATCAACAGCTTGTTATAACAATATAATGATAAAATGAATGGTTTCAATCCAGCCACAAATAGAAGTACATTTAGAAGTACAATCTACTTGTGATGTTGGCAGACCCATGTCTTTAACACAAGACCTACTCCCAATCATGTATAAAGAAAAGGAGAGTGTGGGTGAAGAGTGCAAAATCCCCTGCTTGACCCTATTATCACTCCACAGCTCCTCTAATCCCAAACAGGCACACTCCCAACTATGAGAGCCCAGCTGAGGGAAATGTGAAATGGAGGGGATGGGGGAAACTATGGTGAGATAAATTACAGGTGCAGGGGAGAGTTAGCATGCCCATTCTCATGCCAGTTCTGTTCTGAAAATTGGACACTCCCCCAACCCTCGCTCAAATGCTGTCTATTGCTGGCATGTGTAGTTTGGGCCTTAGCCTCTTTGATTTCAGTGAATGAAAGTGAGCAAGTTGCTTAATAGAAGAATTACCATATGCCTAATTCTGTCCCAAGCAGTTAGTTGTGCTTATTTGGCTTGCATTTCGTCTAATAATTATACATGAAATAAAATGCCAGAGACTAAAAAATAATACAATAATAATAAATTTTACTGTCATCTAAAACTGCAAAAACAAGACCCATTCATTCTAGTCTCAAAGACAGTCTAACAATGTGATCATATGTCTTCTCAGAAATAAGTCCCATTGAATTCAGTGGGAATTACTCCCAGGTAAGTGGCTTTAGGCTTGTAGTCTAAATCCTGGTAAACCAGATCCCCTGCAAATATGGGCAAATATACCCAACAATTGTTTTAATGCTAACAGTGCTCTCATGCCTTTTGTTTAAAAGAATTACAAAGTATGCCACAGTTGCTTAGGTGGTACAAAGGAGGATGTGCCACCGAGGACAGAAAGTGGCAGAGTGTTCAGACTGTATGTATGCCTTACAAACACATCCTGTCCCCCTCTTCTGAGAATCCGATCCAGAGGGAGAGGCGGGAAACAAATAGAATTATCATCATCATCATCATCATCATCATCATCATCATCTTCATCATCATAGTAATTGAGGGGGAGAGAAAGAATGAAAGAGAGAGAGAGAGAATGCACATCCTTGCATTTCACCAAATCTGCCTTTTAGACTGCAATCCTATACACCTGAGATTAAGATTCAATGAATTTAATGAGACTTGCTTCTGAATAGACATACATAGGAAGGACTGTGCTCTTAATATTCTCATTATTTTAGCTATTCAATGTCTCCTGAGTGAAATGAATCACACTCCTGACTCATTCTCTCATTTTTAAATAGAAAGAAAATCCCTATTTCAGCTGTTAACAACCACATGGCATAGCGCATTGTCCAGCTCTTAATGCAGCAGAAACCAGATATACTCTTTTAAGAGAGAGAGAGAGATGGTTTAAATGTACGTTGTCACTCTGCAGGCACAGCAAAATGCTGGCATCCATAGTGTAGTGTTCACAATCCTTCACTAGTCTAAATGTGTTTGGAAAGAGACTGGGAACAGATCAGTGATCTCTCCTGAGTAAAAGAGAAAAAAGTAGCCCCAGAAAAGAGAGACAAGAATCAAAAGGAAGAAGGGGGGAAGGGAGTCTCTTTCAAATTTCACTACCCTTCAGCATTTTGTGGCTCTCTCTTCTTCCCTCAAAGCCTTCTTTGTCACACACACACACACACCTTGCAAGATTTATTTGTAAGAGAGGGAGGAGTCATTTTATTTATTATTTCTTCCACTCCCCCTTTTTGCAGTTGAGTTGCAGTACATAAAGCCTTCGGGTAAATCTCAGTGGATTCACTAAACTAGTAAAAAAACAACCTCAGTCTGTTGAAGAGCTGGAGTCCTGGACAAATTTCTTTCTTTTTTTGCAAAAAGACTCAAAAGTAAGAAAAAAGCTGCATGTGCATGTGGAAAACCCAGTTGTATAGGAATATCAATTATTAAAAGATTACATCATCACAGTCATTATCACCTTTTTGCACATTCAACATGCTACAGAACATTATCCCATTGATCCCTTTCACAACACAATGCATTTACACCAGGGGCATTATATTAAGGGGCATTCCCTTCTGTTAAAAGGGGCATTTTATATACCAGAACAGCTCAGCACTGCAGTAGCTCCTGTTTCGAAAAGTCCCAGCTCCACACTGCTTCTGTTTTGAAAATTCTGTCATATGGCAAACATTGGTCACTATCACCGTCATGAACAGGGTCACAAGGGCCAACCCTACCCAGCGGTCAGCATCTCACATCAATTACCCGATCTCTGCTTTTATGAGTTAAGCTACTTCTACCCATACAAAACATCCTATAAATCTTTTTTTTTAATGAAATGAAAAACTTCTAATCCCAACGTCTTTCTTCCCAGAAAGCGAACACTCAGCACCCTTCTCCAACAAGAGCTGCACTCAACCCAGCCTATGGAAAGAGCATGCTACTAGATTTCTTTACAAATCTAGTAAATATGTTGCGCGTATTTAACAGATCCTGCCATTCTTTGCGATTTGCATTACTCTTGCTCTCCGGTTCGCCTCCCTACCATGTTCAATGAACGACACACTTAACCCTTGTTGTACTGAAAATGCAAGCAATTTCTGTTGGTGGAGCCGGCTATGTTTCCTCCTTCCAAATGTTGCTTGGGCCCACCCCGAATGATTAACGCACTCGTGTTTCTACTACCACCACCACCCTTTCTAGATTCCATCTCCCTTTTGGTTGGTCGGTCTTTCTCTCTCTCTCACACACACACTCTCTCTCTCTCTCACACACACACACCACACAAGGCCTAAAAAGAGGGGAGTTCTCAATGATAAAAGACACGCAGCAAGACAATTACTACCAGAACCAGTTCAGAAAGAGAAGTGCGCACACACAAAGGTGGAGTGGGGGGCGACGACGACGACGACTCCCAGGGCAGCCACACAAAAGCCGGCGCATGCCTCCATCTCCTTCCATGAGGCAGGGTGGCTCGTTTTTGTCCTTACCTGGAACACAGCAGGACTGGGTCTGCAGAGCCACCTTCACACCAACGCCAACGCCCCCTCGCGCTCTCTGCAGGGTCCTGAGGGCGTCGGCGGCCGGCGTGCCTTCTCCCGAGAAAGCTCTCCAGGGTGACTTCGCTCGCTCTCGCTTAGCCTGCTCCAACCCCCAAAGCCTGTTATTAACGTAAGGACCGAAATAACAACGGCAGGAGAGGATGGGTGGACGGCAGAGTCCCTGCCTCAGCAGCTGAGGGGCGCCAGAAGCCCGAGGAGGAGGGGCAGCGGCGGCGGCAGCAGCTTTGTCTGGCGCGTGGGCTGCCTGCAACGCTTGTCCGGGAGAAGACGGGCTCGCGCTTCGAGGCTCCGGTTCCTCCCTCTCTTTTTTTCAACCCAAGACTCAAGCGAAAGCCGCCTCAGTCTGTCTCCTCCCCTCCCACCACCAGCGCCACCCAGGCTCCTGACAGATGGCGCAACCGCAGCATCGCTGCTCTGGCGCTCCGCCTGGCCAGCTCGCGCGGATGGAGCCTTCACTCCGCTCCTGCTTTGCCGTGTGTTGCCTGGCTTCCTCGCCCTGCGTCAGTTCCCAAGGCGGGGGCGCGGGGGGGGGGCGGCGGCTCAAGACTGACACCCCTAACCGGCCTATGGCGAACAGCCTCTGGAGCGGCGGGATGGGGGCGGGAGACACTCCAGTCCTTGTGGGCAGGCGCGCCAAACGGGAAGGCGGGGGCAATGGGATTTTTCGTTTCGCACAGCGCATCAGCTGCAACAGCAGCAGCGGGCAACTCTGTGGGATGGGGTGTGGACAGCCATCTGACATAGCGTTTCGCTGGAAAAGGGCTCTTCCAGCCGTCCAATTAAATGGAAAGGCAGCTGTGACAGAGGAGGAGCTTCTTCCTTTTCATGCTTGGCATTTGCTTTGTATCAGTGTAATGAGAGTGAATCACGGATTTGGAAAGATCCAGTGTGTCATTTAATCCAGCCTCCCTCCCCGTTCTTTTCTACCCCACTGCTTCCAGTGACCATCCCCGCACACATCGACATCTCTGTAAATCAGCCTATGCAATCCAAGTAAACATGATTAAGGGAGGGGGGAGGTTTCTGGGTGTTAATTTTATTAGGTGACATCGAAACAGTGTTTGTCCAGCCACACGAAATGTAGACGATTTTTGCTGGTGGCCTCCAATTGTGTTGGACTACAGCTTGCTGGGAATGCTGGAGGGCCCAAGCAGCGGGCAGCTAGATCCTAGACTTGGTCTTATGTGGTGTGTGTGTGTGTGTGTGTGTGTGTGTGTGTGTGTGTGTATTACTTCAGTTGCGAAGTGCACAAGGAAAATTTCTCTTTCCCCCTCTAACTGCCATTCCATGCTTCTACATTCCTGATAGGAAAATGAGAGAGAAAAACTGCCAAACCTAGTTTTAAAAATATATACTCTGAGCATATGCAGTTCTGCATTTTAAACTCACTTAAATCAGAGTGCCCGTCATTACAGGTATAGAATGGAGTTTGCTTCTGTTTGCCCTAATGTTGTTCTCTTGGGGGTCACATGGGGGTGATGGGGTGGGCTGCAGAGCCCAGGACTTTGGCCCCAAGGTCCAGCACCACTAGGCACCAAGTTGGGAAAGGCTGAATTTGACACAAAAGTCATAGGCAGATCTCACAGGCAGAAGTTTGGGTTGAGCAAAATGCTGGAAAGAGGAAGCTACCCTGAGTGGGTCAAAGGTTTTAACATTTGTGGTCACAAAAGTGAAGTGCTCACTGTGTTGTTGCCCCCACCCCATAGCATTTCTTTTCAACCTGTAAAAACACATGTAATTTTTACTAAGACAGTGTAACTCTAAAGGGCTCTTTTCTCCAAAAGATAACTGATCATGCCAAGGTTTTCCTGACCTTTCGACTGATTAGGGAAGGCGGAACACAATAGCATGAAGGTTTGACTGCAAGGTCTGATTTCCAGCATGGCAAACAAGCATACGCTTGATAATATGTCCTTAACATGTGGGATTTGAGTCTCACTAGACCTCACAGCTACAATTCATTGGGGCTGCATCCTAAACATTTATTATTATTTATTATTTATTTATACTACTATTAGACTGCTTAATATCCTAAAATCTCTAAGTGATTCACAATACAATACATATGAAATACAATATATATATATATATATATTTTAAAAAAGCAATGTAAGAACAATATAAAATAATTAATGATTAAAAACATTACAACAAAGACAATAATAAAAAATAGAGCAATGTCATAGTCCATTGCAACTCTGGGAAAGCCTGTGTAAACAAATAGGTCTTCAAGAGGTATTTACAACTCAGCACAGTTTCTGCATTTCAAATAATGCATGGAAGACTGTTCCAGAGGGGAGGTGGCACTACCAAGAAGGCTCATTTGTGTGCCTGGCAACATTCCGCTGGTATCAGGACAGCCAAAACGGCCTCCTTGGAAGAATTCACGGGGTTATTGGATATATATAGGGGAAGGTGGTCAGATAGGTCATCTGTTCCCAAGTTGTTTAGGGCAAGCATGCTTACTGTAAAGTTAAGAAGTAAAGTTAAGAAGTAAGAAGATCCGTACTGGATCAGATCAAAGGCCTATCTAGTCCAGCATTCCCATAGTGACCAGTCAAATGTCCATGGGTAGTCCACATGCAGGATATGAGCGCAACAGCACCCTCCTGTTCATGTTCCCCAGCAACTGGTATACAGAGGCACACCGCCTCTGATAACTGGAGGTAATGTATAGCCATCATGACAAGCAGCCACTGATAGCCTTATCATCCATGAATTTCTCTAAATTCCTTTCAAAGCCATCCAAGTTGGTAACCATTACTACAGCTTGTATAAAGTTCCGTAGAATTTAATTTGCAAGTAAACATCGTTAGGATCCTGCTGACAGCAAGGAAAGTCAAGGCACTTGGACGAATTAGGCTAAGGACCACAAGTGGCTCAGAATGGAATTTGGATAATAATGTAAGCCAAATTTCTGTTTGCTATTAAAGCAGCTCAGTTACAACAAGCCAGATAGCAGAATTGTTAATGTTTTGCTGTATCAAATAATAAATCACTAACAGCAATTTATATTATTTTTGCTTTTAAGTGAGTGGATAGTTTTTCATATTTTAGTAAGATGCTAGGTTTTTAAATACCTTCTCATCTATATTGTGGCATTTTGGAACTGTCTGACATTGAATGGATGAGCTCATGTGATAAAACAGAATATTCATGAACATTCCAACTTAGGGAACACAACGTTTGCAGGCCAGCTTCTGTGATGGAAGAGGGAATTGCCAGACTTCATAGAGCTTAAAGTTAAGAGGGGTTTAAAATTAGAAAAGTCTGCATGCTGTGATGTGGGGACAGAGGTATTGGGGAGGCTGGTCTAGAGACATGAGAGACTAAAGGAAATGGGACAAAGCAGGCAGTGGGCTGAAAAATAGAAACTTGAAGAAACACTGGATGGAACTGAAGACAAGAAGAAATAGCAGTGCTGTAACAATATGACAGAAGTACTGGATTTGGTCTGAGGCCATAGCTAGACCTAAGGTTTATCCCTGGATTGTCCAGGGGTCAAACCTGTTCATCTAGGTGACACACAGGGGATCCAGTGCTCAGGCAGGGGCGAACCCTGGATGATCCCAGGATAAACCTTAGGTCTAGCTGTGGCCTGAGTGGGTTGTGCTTCCTGGAAGGAACCAGCAAACAATTAAGGGCAACACTCACTGCTTCTGGCCTGAGGAGAGAGAGGCCACTGTCTGACAGAACCCAGTAGAAAAATACAACTTAGGTTTGTTTAAAAGGCAGAATCTGAATGAGTATGTGGGGTGCAGTACACCAACTTTGAAACAACCGAGTGAAACCCTACATAGGGGCTAGGAATAGGGACATGTGTTCTTTGTGGCATAGATGGAAGAACAGGGCAGGCAAGGAAAGAATTATAAGGAGGAAGGCTGTAGGCCACACAAGCAAGGGGGTATAACATTGCTAGGTGTAGAGTTTAGACTCTGATGGAGCTCCTGTAACTTTTTGGCTTTCAAAGATGGGTAATTCTTCTAATTATAGCATTTGCTATTATTGCAGCATGGTATACTACATTGCAGATATTTCTTTGAATGAACTAGCAAGTTCCTGAACTAGGAGTTTCTAGTAATGATTTATTAAACCAGCAAAATTCAATAAAGTTTGCTTTGTTCTCAGTTCTTTACTCAAAGGATTTTATTACCACTGTTGCCCTTATTTCAGTTTTTCTAAGATTCTCTTCTTGCAGTGGAATCTTTCATTTTTGAACTTGAAAATGCCATCAAGTGGCTATCACAGTGGTAATAAAATGGTCATTATATAATAATAATAATAATAATAATAATAATAATAATAATAATAATAATAATAGGCTGGCCCTTATTATTATTTTCCTGGCTGTATCTTCCCTGGCATAAAGCATCTGTTTCATACTCCTCAGAAAATCAGAATTCATTAAAGTGTTGCACTCTGGGGCAACAGAAAGATACCATGACCACAGAATTATGAAATTCTATGAATCCCAGCCACTTATGTATTTTGCAAGAGTATAGTGGTAATGTATTTTGCAAGAGTATAGTGGTAATGTATTTTGCAATAATGTCTGGGTGCTGATGATAACAGGCACAACATTAGTCTTCTTTCATCCACATACAATCCAAGTTTTGTGTGTGTGTGTGTGTATTATACCCAGGGCCAACCCTAGGATAAGTAGTGCCCTGGGGAAGTGCAGCCTTTGGCACCCAATCTCTGGTCAGCCTGCACTTTCTTCTATTGATATCTATAATCATTTATAATATTTGTGGTTCTTATAGCATTTGGTAATGTTGTCTCAAAGTAAAGCTGTGTTCTGCTGATTTTTGCCCAGAACAAATGACTTTTATCCAGAACAGTCTACTGGAAAAGGAATGTAATTTAAAGCTAATTGATAGAAGTTTGTTTTTATAGTTAGTTCCCAAACAACTTGCAGAGCTTTGGGAGAAAGGGTTAAAGTGATGTATACTGCAGACAGCTCTCTCATTAAACACAGGCAGGATCTACACTACTGCTTTATAACAGTATATAATGGTATTGACAAATCTTGGGGACCATGACACATTCCATATACTGTTTCCAAACCACTTTCAAAGTGTTATATCCTGCTTGGTGTAGATCTGGCCACAGAGTCACCAAGCTCAGCTCGGCTCCCCCTTCAGCTTGGTGACCTGGGAGAACACATGTTCCTTCACCCTCAAGGCTGTCCCTGGGTATAAAGAAACACACATTCCCCGTTCCCCCAACACACACCTTTTAGTTTATTTCATGCATTTGCTGAAGTTATTATTATTATTATTATTATTATTATTATTATTATTATTTATTTATTTATTTATTTATATAGCACCATCAATGTACATGGTGCTGTACAGAGTAAAACAATAAAATAGTAAAACCCTGCCGCATAGGCTTACATTCGGCTCTCATCAAGAGCTCATACAACAATAAACCAGCTCAAGTCTTTTTATTTCTCTTAGAGATTGTGCCCTCGATGCTTGTAAGCTTCTGAACCTGAATGCTTATGAGTATCCAGTGCAGAATGGGAGCCACAGTCTCTGCTGTGTTTCCTACTCTGCATTTGAGTTAGATGGGCTTTTTTGCTGTCTAGCTGGGGCATCTCGGAGCGGGAGGGATGGAGGTTGGGGAGGCCTCAGGATACCGTGTAAGCTAGCCCCTCCAGTCCCCCCTCCTTGCCCACTGAAAAGCCCCCTTTATCTCCTCTCCAAGCTTGCTTTGCAACTTTCCAGAATCAGACAGCGCAGTTCTGTCTGCGGTAAATGTGAGATGGCAGGGGAGGGAGCAGATAGGAGGGGCCAAAACAATCAGACGCCTCACTGTCCCCGCCCCCACCCCCCACTGAGATGGGCAAGCTTTGTAGTAACACTGAAATCACAGAACAATGTTCCCCACCACACCCGTATACATGATGTAAGACAGAAAGCAACATGTTGCCAAGGCCACCAGTGCAATCCCAGACACCTGTTCTGGTGTCTGCCAAGGTGCCCTACCCCCTCTCACTTTTTAATTTTTTTTTACTCATTTTCTTAATGGCATCTGGGATTGCTATGAAATAAGTGCTGTTGATGCTAAAAATTGTGGTTTCAAAGGAGTTATTTACTGTGTTGAGGCTCAATTCCCACAGCTCCCTCGTACTTTGTCTGTTGGGCAGGTTAGTTTGCCTCACCTCTCATGGCAGCCATTTTGTGGTGGTGCCCAGGAGAGTATCTCACATTGCCAAATGTGCCCAGAACTCAAAAAGGTTTCCTACCCCGTGATGTAATAGCACTGATTTGAGTTTGAAGAATAGATGTGCATTCAAAAAAATAATTTGAAGTGGTAGATTGACTTGGCAGTCGTCCTTTGTTTTTCCAGAATGTGCATGAGATAGCTATATGAAATAAATATAGTGAATTGTTTCGTTTTCCCCTCATCAATGAACAAGTGAGACAAAAGCTTATCATGATTTTCATCATCATCATCATCATCATCATCTTAAAGAGCCAGATAAAGTTGATCTAGTGCACAGGCTCTGAGACTCTAAACTCAACTTCTTTACACTTCCTTTCTCTATCCCTCTTTTGCCTTGATTTTATAAAGGCTCTGAGCACCTAACTGAGTGCAGTCTCATAAGTACTCAGAAGTATGTCAGATCAAGTTCAATGGCACTTATTCCCAGGTATTTATACAAAGGATAGGACTGTTAATTTCCTATCACTATTCCTTTTATCTCAGAATTAATTAAAATATCCAAACATTTCAGCACATTCCTAGTTCCTTCTCTCTAACATCTGAGCAACGTATGCTTACCCTTTGATCACACATCATTCGAAATGCGCTGTTTTGACAGTTTTCATGAGCTTTCAGAACCATGTATCAAGGTTCCTTTGACTTTCATAAGAGCAACATGAAGACAGCAGGCACAGGTAAAAAACAAAGCGGCAACAAAATGTTGCAGTGTGGAGTGCTCCTGTTCAGGGTGCCGGCCATGCCCCTTTCCAAAACACTCAGCTACATTCTATTCCCCCTTCCCACCAATGTTCTGTTTTCCAACCCCAATGGGCAACACCTCTTGTCCACTGAGCCTGCTCAGTCCTCATTGGGCTCTTTTGGAGTTACTTTTCTAAAGGTTTTTTGTATTTGTCCCAAGCCTACTATGCCCTCTCTTGTGCCTGGAGGTGGTATTTTGGCTACATAAAGATCCCAACTTGCAACTAGTATATAACAGGGGTGGGGAACATTCTTCCTAGGATGAACAATGGGAAAAGTAAGTGGGGCGGGGGCACAGCTGATGGTAGGCAGAGTCAGAGCTGATGGTAGATGAGTTTGCAGCATTGATGAAGATGGCAATACTGATCTTGAAATTTAATTGCAAAATTAAATCTGAGGGACAACAAAATGAGAGAATATAGTAATAGCAAGTTAGTGACATGCAGCACCAGTCGAGGCTGGTGGCTCTGATGTCATTGGGGTGGTGAATCTGCTCCAGGTTTAAGTCAGAACTCTTAAGGGAAACTCTTAAGGGAAGTTCTAACTGAAATCTGGAGCAGATTTACCACCTCACGGATATCAGAGCCACTGTGCAGCCTACTTCTATTCACGGTTACTTAGAAACAAACCATATTGTGCTCATAGGGACTTACTCCCAGGTAAGCGTTCAAAGAGTTACCACTTTAAACTACACCTTGCATAACAAATTACTCTCAACACCTTTGGAGATTTGGTTATGATTTAAAACAAGATTATCACATCATAAATGACGTCTATGGATGTGAATCTAGAGTAATGAAATGGAAATTTCAGCAGAACAAAAGCTTCCAACTATGGAAAAGGAAGCAGATGAAAGTCCTGCTGAGAATCTATTTCCATTCATACATTTCCTCAGTTGTCAGTGTAATAGAAGTCAACTGCAGGGATGGCTATCTGTAGTAGGCTACCCTTGACCCTAGGTATGGAGCAAGAATTGGACAGTTGTAACTACAACTGAAGTGTAGAATAATGACCTCATCTGGCTTCCAGTCTCCTCCCCACTTTCTTCTAGTCTACATCTCCTACAGGATGACCTCCTGTAGATAGATAGCTATGATCACACTGGTACCTCATGCATTAATCTCCCAGCTGGAGCTGGATGGAAAATTGTATATCTGAACCTTCTCCACAATCAAAATATTCGGATGGGTGCTTCAGTGAAATATCTTGTTCTTGGTTCACTGATGCTCATGCACACATTATTTTCCTTGCAGAAATTTCTACCCTTACAGATCATGTCACAAACAAAAATCGCACCTTCCCTCTGTACTGTCCCCCACTCCCACTACTCCATCATCCAGTAGTGTGTTACTTTTGACATTAGGGAGGTTTTCCTTTTTCTGAAAGTGGCAGTGCTATTGCAGGACTCAATACTGTTCCTGATATATTCCAAATCCCACTAATTCAAGATCCCACTAACAAGTAGGAATTTCAATGCCCTAATGCAAGTGTCTTCAGTAGCAAATGTCTTGAGTGTTCTGCAATTCTATGAACACTTAATTGGGACCAAGCCTCTCTGAACACAATAAGTATTTCTTCCAGTAATGAATAGGAGTGTGATGTATGGCCATCATTTCTTGGAACAGGGGTACTGAACCTCTTTTTTTTTTTTAAACACCTACCTGGAGTCACTCGAGCGCTCGTGCGCTGCCGGTTCCTTTAAAAATTAAAAAAATGACGGGTGCGATGCCTCTCTTCTTGAGGTCGTCACGCCTTACGTGTAAACAAGGGTGAGATCTCACGTTATGAATAACGCGAGGTCTCCCCTCCTCTCCCCCGAAACAACAGGTACGTCTAGCTAAGGCCTATGTAACCAAGAGAGTACAATGAAATGAAAGGAATAATAATAATAATAATAATAATAATAATAATAATAATAATGTAAGGAAATTGACAAATCCACTAATAATAAAAGTGATTTGAGTAAGAGATTTCCACATGAGAGTTTTCTTCCTGGAGCTGTACCACTATTTCTGCTCCACCTTCAGTTATGGGCCCTTTACGCTGGCTGATTTTATCCCAAAACATGTCCCCACAAATCATGAGTTAAATAATCCACAATGTACCACCATGACATCCAAACATGTCTTTTTCTAAGAAAATGGTTGAGATTGCTGAGGGTGTTAAGGATTCAGGATCTGCTTTGCTCCATTGCTCCTCAATCTCTTATAAAAATATTCTTGTTATCAACAGGGACTGAGGCAGTCTCTTTGCTTCAGGGAAAAGTCACTTTGACCCACAAGCAGCTTCTCTGCCTCCCTCAGAGGTTTCACAGAGGCTGGATTTTCCCACTGCTGTCATCCATTTTATTCCATCATGAATGCTCTAGGACTAACAGAATCCAGTGGTCCCTTAGGCCTGGCAGGGTTGGATTAATGAGCCTTGTAATATATGAAGCAAAAAGAAAAAGGAAAGAAAAGGAGAGAGGGAAGAGTAACAACAGAGCTTCATACAGTGGCCAAATTTTTTTTCTTTACAGAGGACAGTCATCTTTCTGAATATCTGTCAGAGAATACTCCCCAGTCCAGGTCTGATTTAAAGATAAAAGAACCACAAGACCGTGCATCAATTAGCAACTGGACAGCAGACTGAGTAGGCACACAAGCCACCTGGTCATAGTCTTCCACAGTATGAGATGCATTTAAATTATAGTAATTTCTTTGAAATTTGCACCTAAATTAGCATATGCAATTTTTGTGCAACCCTGGGTCAAAAGTAAGGAACAGCAGCCTACCCACCAGAGGGAAATAGGACCTTTAAGACTGCAATCGTTAGCAGGGATTTATTTTATGCATTCTCATGGGGCAATCCACTTATACAAATTTGTATAAGTAATCATTTGCATTTTTGTTTTCATGCAGGGCAGAAAGAGAACTGATGGCCAACTCTGCATTCTGTAGTTTGTTTAGGATTCCCAATAATTTGCTCTGGATTATTACCTCATTTCGAAATATATATGAGAATTTGGTCTGGAACCTAATCCTATATACAATGTAGTACACATGTTTATTCAGCAGGCAATCCCAATGAGTTCAATGGGGCTTAATTCTGAGTAGATATGCATAGGACTCTGCTGTTCACCTCTGGCTAAACATGCATTGGATTTTGCCCTAAAATAAATATTGTTTAATGAAAGAATAGCTCTTTCTTTTCAATTTGGGTCTGCTGCTGCAGTCTTATATTTGTTTCATTTCAATGGTCTTGAGGGCCTTTTGTTGTGAGACTGGCTGAATCCTGACTAATTAATGTTGAAAGTACCCAATATTTTTTCTGCAGGATATATCTTACAGCTATGAGATATTGTTTAGTATACTAGTGGAGAGTATGAAGGCAGAATCAAGACTTCTTGCTTAACTAATACTAGAAATGTGAATGAATGTTGCATAGGTTCATGGTAGTCAGATGCAGTCCAATGGCTGAAAATAATAATAATAATAATAATAATAATAATAATAATAATAATAATAAATGTAACTGACATGTGGATACTTTTGGATAATGGTACACTCCAAACCATTCATAATTTGATTGTCATGTTGTAATGCATTCTTAATGAATACAAAACATCTCTTTTAAATATAGGTAGACATATGAGGAACTTTTATGAACAACAATTTCAGCAGCATTTCTTCATTTGGGAAGCTGTGAATCTAAAAATAGGACGGATTTCCTCACTGCAGCCACAGGTTGTACATGACAGCTCAGTGCAAGGTTTTCAATTAATTGGAACATTTTAAAACATGGATTAGTTTTTTCCATAACTTGGGAGGAGAGGGGGCACCTTTTTACTTTACAGTTGATCTGGATGATGAGAAGTGCAAAGTTCTAAAATGAAACTGACATTTTAAAAATGAAAACTTTCAGAAAGAAGTTGCGGTTAAATCGGCTTTCATCCTTCCCCAGTAATCTTTAAAGCTCCTCCATCTATCTATAAATAAACGAAAATGAATTAAGAGGCTAGGATTTGAGAGAGCATGTTAGGTTTGATTATGTCGAAAAATAATATTTTTCTTTGCCTTCGTATCAGAAATAATAAGCCTGATTGACTGGGTTTTATTTGTTTAGGTCAGGATTTCCTAAACTGCGTTGCCTGATGACTGATGGTGGAGGGTGGGATCAGAAGAATATGGAAGGGATAAGCTTGGCATTTCAGAGCTTCTTCCCATTCAGCAAAAATCCTGCAGCTTTACCGGGGCTTTGTCTTCTGGAGTCTTTGCGGGCTTAATGATTGGCAAAATACACACACTCCCTACCCTTGGTTTTGCCATTTCCTTCCCATATGTTTCAATTGTACTACCAGCAGATGGCACTGTTTTATAGCATGTCTTCCATTTATTATAGCATTTTCAGGTTTTATAAAATGGTGAATTTTCCTCTTGAAAACAGCAGGAGAGGCATCAGAAGTTGCTGACATCATGAAAAGGACCCACAGACATCTGTCAGTGACCAATCAGGAGCATGCAATAAATCACTCATTTGGAGAAGCTCAAAGAGAGATGCAATATCTGGCAGTATAGAAGGGAAGCAATGTACAACAACCTGCTGCACCAATCCATTTGGATGAGAAAGACGGCTGTTGCTTAGCAAGGCTAGCACACTTCTGAATTTGTAGCACAGTAGTTCTTTCATGCCTTAGGCTCAGTGCTTGACTCCAAAAGAAAGGCCAAACAAAATATGTGAGAGACAGATGTACATGCCTATATGTGAGAATGGGGCCTTTAAGATTTGGATGTCCATGACTGTGCAGGGTGATTAGACGTGGGCAGCTGCTACATGCCTTGGCCTTAGACCAGGGTTGGAGAACGTATGGCCCTTCAGATGCTGTCGGACTCCTATGAGCCCTAGCTAGCATAGCTAATAGTGAGGGCAGATGGGAGTAGCAGTGCAACAACACCAGGAAAGTCATATGTTCCCCACCCCTGGTTTAGACATTTAAGTCAAGGGAAGATTCCCCCATCACTTAATCCTAAGTGGCCCATTTTCTAGTGACAGATGCTGTACATGCTGATGAAGGACTTTGAAGGACTAGCCATGTTAGGGTGCTTCAATATGAAGTTTTTACTGTGCAATTGTACTGCCTCAGTGACAGAATTTTACAGGAGGTCCAAATGAAGTCATTTTCAATTTGTAGCTAAACATGTTGAATGGAGACAACCATCTGTCAAGTATGTTTTAGCGTGGATTCCTGCATTGAGCAGGGGGTTGGACTCGATGGCCTTATAGGCCCCTTCCAACACTACTATTCCATGATTCTATGAGATATACTGGTGGAGGAGGTTGAGCAAGCCATTAAACATTTGAAATATAGGAAAGCTCCTGGCCCAGATGGATTTGGAAGCTCTTTTTATATAAAAAAAATCAAGGATGTATTGACTCCTATGCTTGCTCAGCCTTTTTCTAAGATCTGGCAGTGCAAGGATCCTCCTAACACCTGGAAAATGTCCAGGATAAGAGTAATACCAAAACCTGGAAAAGACAACACAAAAGTGGGGTCCTATCACCCAATCACATTACTTAATCAGGATCAAAAAAATATTTTCATCTATCTTAGTTCAATGATTAAACAAGATGGTAGGTAAACTAATTCTTGTAGACCAGACTGGATTTATTCCCCAAAGACATATATTGGACCTGATATGACGGGTCTTAAATATTATCTGTGATGCAACCAGAACAGGTCACTCATTGTCATTAAATTCACTCAACATATTCAAGGCATTTGACTGTCTTGAATGGCAATAATTATTTATTTATTTATTACATTTCTATACCGCCCAATAGCCGAAACTCTCTTGTTAAGAGCCCTAAACTACCATCAGTTAGGAACCCAATTAGTGACCACAGTTTCCAAATTATATGCTGCTAATACTGCAACAGTGCATACTAACAATATTTCCACCTATCAGCTTCGAACAGAGACCCAAACAAGGCTGCCACTTGTCACCTCTACTCTTCGCCCTCTCCCTGGAACCATTGGCTAATATTATACATTAACACCTATGTATTATTGGATATAGAGGAGGAGGTGAAGAACATGTGATTAATATGTATGCGGATGACATGATAATTATGCTGGGGGACCCACATCAATCAATTTCTAACCTGAAGGAACAACTTGAAAATTTTAGACAAGTGGTAGGTTTAAAAGTTAATCATGAAAAAATAACTATCATGTCGTACAATGTGATACCATCAGTGTAGTACTTTCAAAGTGGTTGCACAGATAGAGTTTTCCGCCACCGTGGTGAGTCGGTCGAACGAACTTTTTCTGCTCCAACCTCACTCTCATTGCTCTATCATCCACCTGTTTCAGCTTCCCTTCCCCCCCGCCCACTCAACCAATTGCTCAACCAATGAAATGCTAAATTGCTAAACGTTAGATTACAAAACCAGAGTGGGGGTGGGGAAGGCGCCCACATCCATCAGAATGCCCATCAACACAAGAACCAATGAATTGGAGGGGGAAGGTGAAGGGGTAGGGTGGCGATACCAGGAAGCGTGAGCCAGCAAGGTGAAAAAGTAAACAAAGCAAAATAGCACAACAACGCACACATGTGAAAGTGACCAGCGTTTGATGCACTAATGAAATGGAGGTGGAAATCGCGGATGCATACCAGGAAAAGAAGTAGGTGTGATGAAGCTCTACAAAACACTATAATGTCCTGTAGTCATTATTCTCATTTATTAGCCTGTGTGGGTGAAGGAACTTGCATTCTTCTCATATTTATTCTCCCTTTGTGCAGTAGCTTTTAAACAATGGAGAAAATGTTAAAAATGTAGACAGTCACAGGGCACATAAGTGGCTCCCTGTAGCCGTTGTCATCAGTGTTCAACAGCAACAGTGGTAACAGATGTACCAGCTATTTTGGAAGTGGTGCATTCTGGAAGGTCAATTTTAAACAATCACTCTATTTTTCATGTTTTTCTTTTTATAGATGCAATATGTCACAAACCATTTAAAATAGAAAGCAAAGATATGAGCCAAAACGATAACATACAATTTTAAAAGACTAAGGAAAAAACAAGCTAAATAAATAAATAGTTTTCATCTATTTGAATAAAGAAGAGAATTGAATCAAACCTGAACTGTATAGATTCCATAAAATGGCCATGTACCTCCTTTTTGAGATACAGTATGACATAATGGTTAGAGTGTCTGACATGGGCAATAGTCCCACGATCAAATTGTTAGTCAGCCATGAAGCTCACGGATGGCCTTTGGCCAATCATTATCTCTCAGTCTAAACTTGGAGCTTGGAGGGGCCTGGAAGTGCTTAGGGGTCAGGAGCAGGAGTGAAGGGGGAAAGAGGTGGCCAAGGGCCCCGCTCGAGTGCCGCAGGACTTGCAGCACATCTCTCGCGGTGTGGCCTGGGGGAGGCTGCCACTGGGGGTCTGCCAGTCCTGCTCCCCGGGCTTCATCAAAGGCCGGGGTGGGGGAGTGAGCAGCCAAGCAGACCTGCCCAAAGCAGACCTGCACTGGCAGGCCTTCTGATGGTGCTCGACGGGGAGTGCGAGCCTGGGCTTTGGGTGGCCTTCCTCCTCTGGGAGCCCTCCTGCTGCTTGGGACAGCAGCTTCCTGCCCATGGGCCATTCTGGCTAAAGATTTTTAGTTGGTCTGCCCTTACTGAGGGGCGGGGATTTTTCCCCCCATCAGGGCCCGAACCCACTCTGGGCAGCCCTGGGGCTTCCAAAAGGCTTCCATTGCTTGCTTCTGATAAGAATGCCTATATTTGGAAGGCCATAGCTCAGGGGTAGAGCATATGTTGTACATGCAGAAGGTTCTAGGTTCAATTTCCCAGCATCTTCAGATAGAGTGGGGAAAGACACCACTCTGAAAACCTGAAGAGCTGGTGCAAGTCAGTGTATGTAGGCAGTAATGAGCTAGACAGACTAATGGTCAAACACAATAAAAGGCAGATTCCTAAAGGTAACTTAGGAAATATTACTGCAGCAATAGTGTTAGCAATGTTATTGCTAAGGAAATATTATTGTAGCAATAGCCAGAGGGTTGAATAGTGGATGACTTGCCAGCTATTCTTCCTCTAAACCAGTCTTCTTCCAATCTGCTGCTCTCCAGAGGTTTTGAACTTGCCATCGGCCACTTAATAAATTCATGACTAAGGTAAGATCTGAAATGGACACTTCTCAGTTTAGTCACTATGCTACACCAGAGACGTTGTCCTATTGAACAGTTCATTAATTTAAAGCACAATCCCATATATGTGTACTGAGAAATGAGCCCATTGAATTCAACCCCATTGAACTTACTCCCAGGTATGTGATTGCAGACTTAATAAGCAAAAACCAAAACCAAAAACCAAAACAAACAACAACAGATAAAACGGAAATGAGAAAATCGGGCATGTCATAGCTGGGCCATAACTCAGTGCGATAGTGCACCTGCTTTGCATGCAGAAGGTCCCAGGTTTGATCCCCTCATCTCCAGGTGGGGCGAGGAAAGAATCCTGCCTGAAACCACCAAGAGCCAGTGCCAGCCAGTGTTGACAATACTGGACTGAATGGACCAATGGTTTGACTCAGTATAAGGCAGCTTCCTGTGCTTTCTGTGTGAATGCAGCTGGGCATGGCAGCCCACGGTGAATCCCCCTTTCACTGCTGTAACAATATCATCATGTTGCAAGTTTCTCCACTCCCATTCCATGTCATTTGCTGGTGGTGGTGGGAGTGGCTAAAAATTATGATATCATGAGTGCTCCTAGATATTATGGCAAGATTAAAGAACATAAGAAGAGCCATGCTGGATCAGACCAAAGGTCTACCTTGCCCAGCATTGTGTTCACACAGTGGCTGCCCAGCTGCCCATGGGAAATCCACAAGCAGGACATGAGTACAAGCACACCCTCCCATTCATGCTCCTCAGCAACTGGTGTACACAGGCTTACTGCCTCTGGTACTGGAGGTAGCACATAGCCATCAGGACTAGTAGCCAATGATAGCTTTATGTGCCATGAATTTGTCCAATCCCCTTTGAAGGGGGAGAATGTGCCACAGGTATGCCATTTTCAGTTTCCTCATTTGTCACTTAACATTTGGGAAAGGCCAAACTGAATGCCAAGATTCATTAAGCAGAATAAAGTGATGTCACTTAACAATAATGCAAAAGCAGTCCCGCTCAGCGGGAGATAAAGCGAGGAGGCGCAGCTGACAAAACACATTGTCAACACTGCTGATAAGAAATCCCTGGGCAGGATGTGCCACACGAAGATGTGCAAAAACATCAGGAACCACAAAGCTTTAGAGGAAACAAAACAGGAAGCATGTCCTGAATAATCAGAGTGCAGGCCCCAGACAGGTTACACTGCTGAGTCAGGAAAGAAAGAAGCGATATGTTCAGGATGGAACGTTAAATGTGAACATTATCATTGTGACAAAATCCTGCCTAAGATGGACTATGGGAAATTCATGCTGACGCTCTTGACTTTCCATGCTTCATCACATAAGTGAGCAAAGTAAAGGAACAGAATGACACAGCTAGGGTATTTCATAGTCTGTGGATATTCTGCACCAGAAAACACATGTTCTGAACCAAAGACAGGGCAAAGAAGCAGTTCTGGGAATGTTTGCTCCAAAGTACATTAAGGATCCCCAGGCACAGTCTCAGAGCCACTAGCAGAAATCACTTGCCCTTAATGACATATATAGAGCACGCTATCTAGATTTATTTATTTATTAATTAATTATATTTTTATACCGCCCAATAGTCGAAGCTCTCTGGGCGGTTCACAAAAATTAAAACCATGAAGAACATAATAAAACAACCAACAATGTGAAAACAGTTTGTCAAAAATACGTGATAATTCATTTTATACCCCTAAAATGTTTCCTTCATTTTCATACAATAAAAGCCTTTAGCAGCTCTATACAAACTATGAATCTGAACATTCTGGGTCTGACTACAATACAAAATCAACAGATAAAAATGCAAAAACTCAGAGAGAGCAAGAAAAAAAAAACTGATTCTGATGTGTGTTCAACAGTTTATTGAACTCATATTCCATTAGTTTAAACCACTGGGCGCCCATAAGAATCTGTGTTGTTGTTTTTCTTGCTGATTATAAGGAGAAGATTTTCATTTTCTTTTTTAAGAAAAAGAGTTAATACGATTTTATACATTCCACTGGTTTGATAAAGTTAATAATTCCTCTGGATTTTTAAAACACTGATTCCCCCCCTCCTACAGCTGAGAGTGTAGAAAATGGAGGATCTGTTGAATAAAAGGACCAACGTAAAGAGGCAATCTGGTATACTCATGGGTTGTTATTAGATTTTATTAAAGGGAATGGGAGGATGGTCTGGGCTTGGCTTGCAAATGGCCTTTGATCCAGCCCTTGAAGGTTCTTGACCTGTCTCCCACCAAAGGAAACTCAGACTCCCAAAATCAATTATGAAAGTCAATTATTGTTAGGTCTGCGTTTTTAGTGAGCAGAAGTATAGATGAAAAGCTTCTGGGGCGAGATACTTCTTTTTACAAAGGGCTAGGAAATTCCTTTTTTTATTTTATAGAAGAATATATGCTGCTTTTCCACCTTCAAAACAGCTTAAAAGCCTAAACACACTTTTTTTCATATTCTAGAGACTGATATTCTTAAACACAGCATCAAAGGAAAAATTGACAAGAACATGGCTAGTCAAACTTGAGAGAAAGTTTCATATCTAGGGTGGTGTCATTAAAAAAACAAACCCTATCCTGTATCATTACCAAGCATGTCTTCCTTGGTAGTGGAATACAGGGCAGAGCTTCTGATGACAACAACTGATGGGCAAGTTCATGTCTTTCAGCTGTCCTGGTCACAAGCCATTAGGGCTTTATTGGTAATAACCAGCATCTTGTGTGGAGAGCTGCTCCATAAGGTTCCAGAGAGTCAGTTCACAAAGGCAAATTCTGGAAGTCCAGTCCATCAATGGCTACAGCCCTCTCAGTGGACTGAGGAAAGCAGACTTCCTCCAGCTCTGGAAATCCTTGATCAGTGATCATACATAAGAGCAGCGCTTCCTCTCCCAATTCCCTCCCCCAAGGCTCTCTCCAGCTTTGGGAGAGGGGCCTCAGAGGGACCTCTATGGGCTAGAAGGACAACCCATCCCTGATCTATTATCACACTGACTGGGAGCCCTATTGGAGATGCCAGGCATTAAGCCTGGGATCTTTTGCCTGAATCATAGAATCATAGAATAGTAGAGTTGGAAGGGGCCTACAAGGACATTGAGTCCAACCCCCTGCTCATTGCAGGAATCTACCTTAAAGCATACCTGATATATGGCTGTCCAGCTGCCTTTTAAATGCCTCTAGTGTGGGAGAGCCCACAACCACCCTAGGTAATTGGTTCCATTGTCATAGTGCTCTAACAGTCAGGAAGTTTTTTCTGATGTCCAGATGGAACCTAATTTCCTGTAACTTGAGCCTATTATTCCATGTCCTGCACTCTGGGAGGATCGAGAAGAGATCCTGGCCCTCCTCTGTGTGACAACCTTTCAAGTATTTGAAGTGTGTTATCATATCTCCCCTCAATCTTCTCTTCTCCAGACTAAACATGCCCAGTTCTTTCAGTCTCTCCTCATGGGACTACACAGCATGTCATCTACCACTTCCCCTTGTATTTAAGGATACCTTTATATGCACCACAGTCAGCAATAGAGATACAGTATACAATTAATACACTCATTAACTCAGGAAACTTTTAGCTCTTCAGTGGCTGTGACTAACTACATCCTCTGTAGCTAATTATTTGAACAGCTCCCCAATGTTTAGCAGGGCCAGATCTACACTACTGCTTTAAAGCGCTTTATAACAGTTTTGACAACTGTATATGGAGTGTGTCCTGGGCCCCAACAGTTGTCAAAACTGTTATAAAGTTCTTTAAAGCAGTAGTGTAGATCCGGTTGCAGTCTAGGTGGACTTAACCCACACTAAACCAGAATTGTGTGCAAGAGCCCCCATTTGAAAAGGTTAAAGAAAGGTACTATTCTCTCTGTGTGTTTGTTTCTGAATAGTAAAAAGCAGCATTGTCAGAAACGCAATTGCCCCCAAATTATCCAAATAATGTTATTTGTAATTACATTATGTCTAAGTGTGTCACCATTATGGGTTAAATAATGGATGGTTTCCATCTTCCTTTAAAATCTAGGTTTAATTTTATCATAATAGTGACATCTAGTGTATAGTTTGTACTGTGTACTCTATGGCATCCATTGTCTAAAATGATCGGGAGATTTCATTGTTTCATGGGAAAGTTGATGGTCCTGAGAGTGGCTTAATTGTGCATTTGAATTTCAACAGGGATAAGCAAACGAACAAAATAACCAATCAACCACCTAGCAAATGGTTTTTTTCATATGGGGTTTTGCTATTTATGCTTTAGGAGACTGACACGCAAACAAGTGTAATAGAATTTATCAGAAATTCCCCTGGTATAACTTAGCTATTTCCCCACTGTTTTCTTAGTCTTGACTTCCCCATCATCTTGGAAGGACAGGCAGACAGAATCTTACATACATACATAAACTTTATTGTATATAGCCATACACCTTTACTATTTTGTTTAAAAAGAGACCTTTCCCAATAGAAAACTTTGATTTAAATAAAAAAAAATACAAACTCAACAAAGCTGTTAAGAACAAACTGTGTTTGCCATTTGCTCAGAAGTTTGACCACTCAAATCTAAAAAGATATGTTTTATTGTGCATTCTATTTCTTGGTGTAACAGGACCGCAGCTTCTTGGCTGCCAAAGCAAATTGGACAACTGAGTATGTGATAAATAAATGCTTATCAGCTAGGAGTTCCATTACCATTTCCTGAGGTGTTCGATCTGAATACAGCTGAATAATAGATGACCAAAAAATACCTCTAGGATCTACATACAAAGGGCAGAACAGCAAGTAATGAAATTTTATATGCAACTCATGAGCCTCCCTGCCTCTCTAGTCTGACCATTTCAATATAGCAAAGATGTACATCTGTAGCCATTTCTCCCACTTTCCTCCCTGCATTGCATATATTGTTAGCAAGCTGCTCAGTAGTAGGGCAGGCACTGTAGGTTCCTGAGATAATTGGCAACCACAGTCATGGTCCCTTTAAGAAATTCTTATCTGAGCCAACACAGGAAAAGTGACAGCAAAGCAACCGTGCAAGTCACATATGCAAGGTCATGTCCTGCTCTAAAATGAGACCTGGCTCTTTACTAGGCAAATACAGGGATGTATTCAATAGAGTAGTCAATTTAGCAGGCAAATGGTCAAGCACAGTTTTTTTTAGAGACATATGGGATTTTTCAGAGCAAGGTCTGAGGTGCAGCCAAGGTCAAAAGCCAAGAGATTAATAAGTAAAAAACACAGTCCAAAAGCTGAGTCATGTAGAAGTACAGAGGTCAGTAGCATAGAAGTCCAAATACACAGCAAGATCAGGGAGAAAATAGAATACAGGGAACAGAGCTGAAATTCAGACTTTAAACTTCTTTAGACAAGCGTTTTATAGTATGCTCTTGGCTGGCCACTCATGGACGATTACAGGTCTTTTTGACAATGCAGTGATCCTCTTGCACATCCCGTGCTCCTTCTGTTGTTTTTCATTACAAAATAAGACTCCAAAAACCTAACTCTTCTGAACTATAACAATATTTGTCGCTATTTCAGGCCTTGTGCAGGAGAAGTTGTGTTATAAAACATCCACTAGAGGGCATTGCCCCACTAAACTGAATGGGCAACATGGGCGCTGCTTTCTTCCCGTTTCTTCCCTGTGTGATTCTGCTCGTTCCTATCGTGGAAGAGAAGCAGGAAACAGAGCAATAGTAAGGAAACACAATTCCCCCATCAGAAATCCCTTGTTTCCAGCATCTCCAGAGTTACAAGCAAGAGCTGATGCAGCTAGAGCTACTAGAATTCCACTTAGTGCTCAGCTGCATTGTATCAGAGGCTTGTCAGAGGTCCTTCTCATGAGAAGAGCCCAACTCTTCAGTAGTCCTCTTCGGTAAGCAAGAACTCCTTCACCTGGCTACCATACTATCATAGATGTCAAGGCACCAGCATTCTTGGAGGCTAGGTGGTAGCCCAGCATCTCCTTCTGTCTCATAAACAGAGCTTGCTGCCTCTCCAGGAGGCATATCCAAGACATCACACCTGAAAGCCCAGAATTCCTTGAGGAGTGCCAGGTCCTCTGAGGAGCCAGTTGGCTCTGAACCTTCTGGTTCCTTCTTTGAAGATGATTCCAGTACTGGCATGACACCTGGGACCGTGACAGGTCATATCCAGCAATACTGATCTAATCAAAACTGCAAACATTCAATAGCTCTAGGACAGGCAAATGTTAATGGAATTAAGCACGCATATGCTAGGCCCAAAGTGATCTCCCAAAGCATGATCAAATCACTATTCAGGCATAAGCAAGAGATTTCTCAACATAGCTGCTCATCCCAAACCACCCTTTTGGTATATGTGATGGCTTTGACAATGAACTACCCCATTGTTTTAGCTTGGAATGGCCATGGCGGCCACCTCGGAATCCTTCTGCAGGTTGCGGGGCAGGAGGTTCTCCAGCACAACATTCCATTGGGTGTGTGTGTGTGTGCAGATGTATCTTGTCCATGATCAGCAAGGGTGCTAAGGCAGTACTCAGCAGCTCAAAGTCCTCCTGACTTCCTCCTGTTACTGGTGGCATGATAAAATAATTGATGCCACATGCAATGGTGAGATGCTGTCAGAATACAGAGGTCTGCTGGGGAAATAACTAGCAGACAATGGTGAGAACCAAATGAACGTGAAGGTCGCATGACTGGATGCAATGAAGAGGCTCAGCAAAAGCATTCTGGGGCATGAATGAAGCATAGGATTGCCTAAACAAAGGCATGGTTACATGTGCCAGTTATTCTGCTTGGGTATAGCACTAGACTGTGTCAGAGGCTGGTGTGGTCTTCCAAGCCCTTTTTCCTGGGATGCTGTAGAGAAGGATCCAGTCTCATTTATGGTGAATCTGTCCTGTTCTACAGCACCACAGCTCCAGAAAGGGAGTATTCAATACCAGGTAGTCCAGTATGGCATACATGGGGCTAGAGAGAGGGAATGGGGCATGAAATTCAAAGAGTAGGGGCAGGATTGCATCAGGAGTTTTTTCATCGCAAGCCTCCTTCTGAATGAGCTGTCAGCCAGGCCACAGTGTGTTTCCATTCCTCTATGTCTTGTGATCACCCTGAACTTCCTTTCTGTTGCAAAATGCTTCTTCCTACCACAGAGGTACTAATATAACTGTGTTGTGTTATAAAGCTTTCAGAGGGGAACCACAGTGGGATTCAAATCTTTCTCCTGAGAAGCCTGTTACCCGTGGGTTCTAAAAGGAAGTCTTCTAACCTGCTGCTTTTGATTGATTGGTTGCTAGGTTTAATTTATTGTTTTGTTATGCTGCTTTTGCTTTGATTTGTATGGATTTGGATTTATTTGTGTTGTTATTGTCTATTGCCCTGAGAGCTATTAGCTGTAGGGCAACTAATAAATCTTAGAGATGGATAGATACTCAGACAGACAAGTGTCTGTCCTATGGAGGCCTCTGCTAAGGGAATTGTTGTGGGAGGGGATCCATTATGTAATCTCAGCATTTCTGCCATTGCAGCATGCTGATTGGTACCTTGCAGGCATGTAACATGGGGATTCACTGCAAGTTGATTTCTGCCTTCCAAGCATGGTTAATACGGCGGTGTCCATGCTTGTTGATTGGTGTCTTGCATTCATGTCTAATTTGGTGGCATCACTGCACATTGACTGTTGTTAGCATAACATGTTTAATGGGAGGGAGGCGTCATCAGTGAACAACATTGTGATTGGTGGGTGTGTGACACAGTTGCTGTGGAAGTGGTTGGATTAGCTTTCATTTCCACTGCTATTCTTGTGTATTTTACTTTGTTGCTGGGGGGAACATAGGATCCCAACAATATGTCAGCAGCATATTGGTGGTTGGCATAGTGGTACAACAAGGTTATCCTGCCAATTCTGTACAATCCACTCCTTGCTGGAAAACATCTAGTATTAAGGCTTTTAAAGAATTCCAAATATAAATTAGCTTCATTGTTATTATTCTGCATATTCAAAAAGGATAGGCATCGTTATCCAAATTATATGTCTTAAAAAGGGTTTTTCACACCAGGGCAAGCTTAAAAAGAGCATTTAAATGGAAAGCAATTTTCTTTCTTTACTGTTTTCTGTATTCCCTTAAGTGGCGTTGAAGTAAAAGCCTTCCTTGTGCTCTACACTAATTTTCTTTTTTTCTCCTTTAATCCAACTGTGAAATCATAAAATTTAGTGTTTATGCCAATGATTTGTCACCATGGAAACATTCATGATGTCATGCATTTATTCTCAAGATATGGTCTCCCTTACTACAAAACAAATAGGAAAAGATATGCTAGGAATGAGACATTTTTGAATCAGAAATTTCTATCAAAACATTTTACTGTTAGCCCCTTTTGTTTTCCATAAATAACTGGATTCTTTGATATGAATTCCAAGGCCAGCCATGAGGTCTTTTGGGTTACTACAATGGTAATTTTTGCTTGTCAGCTATCCTAACTCTTAGGCCTCTTTTTAAGATTCTGATCCGTGTCCCATTTAATACTATATTATTAGTCTTTTGGCAATCACACCACTGTCCTTTTGCATAAGATCATTCTGACATTATTATGGAAATTTTATCACATTCCCCAAACAGCAGTTTAATTCATGGCCAGAAATGCTTTCAAGCTGCTACTCAACCAATTTGCACCAAGATGTCATTTAAAGCCCATGGTTGATTCTTTAATGTAGAATAACATAACAACAAGATTGAAATCAAAAGAACTTACAAATAACAGGTCTGTTTACAATTCAGAAATTGATGCAGATATGTGGGTTGGGGAGGGGCGAATTTAAGAAAGCATTCAGCTGGGAGAGGAAGGTGCATGCATGGTAGTTCTGATCCAGATAAGGGCCCTGAATGCTTACCTTTAAGTAGAAAAGGGAGGCTAAATTGTATGCTACACATTTAATGTGTCAATGGCTACTAGAACTGACACCTCAATGCTACTACCTCCAGTATCAGAGGCAGTAGGCCTATGTATACCAGTTGCTGGGGATCATGAGTGGAAGGATGCTGTTGCACTCATGTCCCGCTTGTAGGTTTCCCGTTGACAAAATGCTGGATTAGATGGACCCTTGGACTGATCCAGTATAGCTCTTCTTATGTTCTTTGATCTTGCCATAATATCTAGTATCTCTCATCATATTATAAAGTTTAGCCACTCCCACTCCCAGCAGCAAATGACATTGAGTGGTTAGTTATGACCTCAAAGGCTGGCAGAGGGACTTTGTGACACCCATATTTGCTAAAACCCCTCACTGGCATTAGGACAGATCATTTACTTGCTGCCAGAGGACACCCACAGCCAGCAGGTGGCTATGCAAGATTATTTGTTCTTGTATAGGGACCCAGACATCTAAAATCAGTGCCAACAGAGCACCAAGTGCTACCTGTTAGTAGGCTACAGCCATTATTTGACATCGAATTAAGGTCCACTGGAATCAATGGGACTTATTTCTACATACTATGTTTCGGGCTGATGTACCATTATTATTATTATTATTATTATTTATTTATATAGCACCATCGATGTACATGGTGCTGTACAGATAACACAGTAAATAGCAGTGCAAGATCTAGTTAATGAAATGACTTGAGACCACCCATGGTGAGTAAATTGTCTGTGAGCATCAACATTCACCTGCACATTCACAACCAGTGTACAAAAAGACTAAAGAGCAGAGAAGGTGCACCCCATTCTCAGTAGTACATACACCTGTTCTGAATGATATATGTTGAAGGCAGCGAAGAAACATGTTACTACTAAAGTCAGCTGATATGAATAGAGAAAGAAACTGCTTGGGCTCACCAGGAATTTCTCACTCTGCTTCACCATGTCCCATGTTGACTTAGATGGAAATGGGAGTCAATTGTAAATTCACCATAATGTTGGAACGTGGTCAGTACATTTCTCCTACATGCTATTAGTGAATTGAATAAAGTGGAGACTGGAGGCTCTGATTTCAGTAAGGCAGTGGATCCATTCTTGGTTTCAGTCAGAACCAGCCAGAACTTTAAAAGAGCTATCCAAGGTGCTGAACCCAGGGTTCATGTGCCCTTACTTTATGTTCAGCCCTTGATGAATTCTTTGGTCTTTCAGTGTTCCTGACACCATATCACTTCAGAAGATGTTTTATAGTTTCAATAAGAATGAGTTCAATTGCAGTGGTTTTCTTTTTCCGGAGACTTTTCACATTTCCCATGTTTTCCCCGCTGCACTTTCCCCACATTGTCTCCCTTGCATTACTGTGCTCCCAAAATAAATCCAGTTCTTCTAGCTGAGGCCTCTGTCAGGGTTATTCTAATACAGAATGCCTTCCTTGAACAATATTCCTATTCACACAGGCCAATTCTTGCCTTGGTGTATGACAGTGACATGCTGAATGCTTACACAGAATATTTATTTTTATCCCCAGACTAACAGCAGTTTTATATGTTCCTCCCCCACTGCCCACTCTGGATATGGTTTAATATTTGTGTTTTTTCTTTAATTAAATATAATTTTATTAATTGAGTTTGATTTCAGTCATTCGTTATGATGAGTCTGCATTTTGAGAAAATAAACAGAAAAGGTTAGAATCATTACTTGGGGTTAATTTGAAATAAACTTGGTCTGTAGTCCTGTACTCACTTACCTGGAAGTAAGACCAATTGAATTCAATGGCACTAACATCTGAGTAAATATGTATAGGACTGCATTGTTAATGATGTTATACTTTTTGTTTAATCTCAAACACCCACAACATAAGAGTCACCAATGCTGCAAGCAAAACATCAAAAGACCTACTTAGTTGCCAGTAGAAAAATATCAAAAAGAACAAGAACAAACAAACAACTGTTCAGGCCTATCGTGGACCAACGAGGTGGTGCCTATACTATATATCAGGGACGGGGAATGTGTGGCCCTCTAGTTGCTGTTGGACTGCCAGTCCCATGATCTCTCACCATTGTTTATACTGACAAGGGCTGATGGGAATTTTAGTCCAACAATATCTGGAGGGCTACACCCCACCCCTACTATACATTAGTGGTACACATATTAGGTACATGGTAAGCTGCTAGTAGTTCCTGTTGTGGCAACTCCTCTGCCTGAGTGATACCACTGACTATATTATTGGACGTAGTAGCCAGCAATATTATCCCTACAAATATTCCCATCAACGAACACCAAAGGACACAATAGTTTTAGAAATGCAGTTCTGTGTCCTCTTTAATATATTACAGACAATGATACTGTTGATTGAAAGGACAGAATTCAGTGCTTCGTGGGGATGGGGTGGAGAAGATATTTTGTAATGCTCCCCACTTAAACTAAAATCAGAGAGAAGGCTATGTTGAACTTTTATTCCTCCTTCTTCTGGAGGAGGGTGTTTTCAGTGGGCCAATGGCACGGGGCATTAACCCCTGTTTTTCACGCTGTGGTACAATCTGAATTATGTCTATCATCCCACCCCCAGCATGGCTGCTTTTTCTTAAGAAAGTGGCAAGCCCTGTCCTAATTGTGCTATTTGTTTATTTACAACATTTATTTATTTACAACATTTGTCTACCACTCCACATCTAAAACAGATTCTAGAGTGGTGATTTACACATTATTAATCTAACATGTAGTCTGGCCCTTTGTTTTTTACACAGAGGGAGCTTTCTTTAGTCAAAGTTCTAATACCTCAGTCTGTGTAATGTGTAGGATAGTTCCCTGTCTTTTCCTAAGAAGAGGCCATTCTTTTATATGTGGGCACATCTAATATTAAATCATATAATATTCCATTCTAATACTGTTATATTATGTATAGATAAGCCCCCATTATTTACAGTATAGATAAACCTGCAGATTTAGGATTTTGTCATATAATTTCAAGAGCTTTTTATATCCAGCATTTTATTTGTGTGTGTGTGCAAAGGACAACCCATCAGCGGCAATCCCGTGTCCAACTGGAATGCTTAAGCCCACCACAACCTCCCTCCATTTCAACAGCTGAAACTAAGGGAATGCTTGTATACTCAGCTTCCAGCTGGCATTTCCATGGAAACAGAGAACTTGATTATCCATTCACTCACATGGGTGTAAATGAATAGCATTTTCATAATAGTAGTAAAAGGACGTACCTTTGTGGAAAACTAAGGCAAAAGGAGAACAAGCCTCCTCTCTTTTTATGTAAAATTTAACAGAACACCCACCTCATATAACACTGTCTAGCTCCTTCCTATCTCTCCTCTCTCATCTCACACTATTGCCCCGCTCGTGCTCTTCGCTCCTCTGATGCCATGTTTCTCGCCTGCCCAGGGGTCTCTACTTCCCTTGCTCGGCTTCGTCCATTTTCTTCTGCTGCCCCTTATGCCTGGAACGCTCTTCCAGAACATTTGAGAACTACAAGTTCAACCTCAGCTTTTAAAGCTCAGCTAAAAACTTTTCCTTTTCCTAAAGCTTTTAAAACCTGATTTTGTTCTGACTTTATACTGTTAGTTTTACCCTACCCAGTGCCTGTTTACCCTACCCTGTGCCTGTTTGCATTCTCTTCCCCTCCTTATTGTCTTATTATGATTTTATTAGAATGTAAGCCTATGCGGCAGGGTCTTGCTATTTACTGTTTTACTCTGTACAGCACCATGTACATTGATGGTGCTATATAAATAAATAAATAAATAAATAAATAATAATAATAATAATAAACTCTTGACACCAAGAGTTGGCAAAAAACAAAGAATGTGGATATTTGAAAAGGGGTGACTAATATGCACCTGTGAATTTATATATACACCAACACATGCACAGTATCCTATTGTGCCCATGTGCTAGTGGGACCTTCCAGTAGTGTTAGGGCCCCCCTAGCGGTTCTTAAAACAACTGGAAATGCACAGAGACACTTGTTTCTGAACAGTTCAGGTCAGCAGAATTCACATGAGGGAGCTCTGGTGATGGTCCCAATTCAGAAATGAGCATTTCCACTTGTTTCCAGGGTTACTTCATGAAGCAACTCTTCATTGTGCTAGCAGTGGGTTCCACTGGTGCAATGGAATGAGCGGAAATGCAGCAATAATACTGGATACTGCCCATATACACCAAATATAGCGACTGATAAAGTGCCCTTCCATTAACCCATTGGAGTTTTAATCACCATTGCATGATGGCATTAACCAATAGAGATTGCAACAAGGAAATGCAAAGATGTTATGTTTGCAAAAAACAAAACAAAACACCCTATCCTAATATTTATCTTCTTTCAGGAATTGGAATTTTCTGTCTTTGCTACTAAGCATGATATGTTGCTGATCACACTTGTACTACAGAATATTGAAGAATTATTTATTTCTCCATGCCTTTTAGTGTTCTGCATTTTCAATGCTACCTCATAGGAACAAAGACAGAACTCCTGCCACTTTCTAGAGAAAGGGTTAAATCGTTCAAGTGCCTTTGCCTTGGCATGGCTGTGAAGAGAGAGTCTTGCTCCCAAAAGCCCTCAAACACCACTTTTGGGACAAATGAGAGCCCGTCCATCTTAAGTAAGGCTGACTCCAGCCAATTAGAGCTTCTTCAGCTTAGTACTTGTAATCAGCAGCTTGCTTGAATGAGAGCCATAAGGCAACTTTGCCACTGTACAGAACATTGAAAGCTGAAGCCTGCAGGGCACTTTATGGTTCAGTTCAGCTTGGAGCTCTTGGGAGAGAGATTGGCCTCAGGAAACTCTTTGCCATATTTTGAAGAGTGGAAATGACTCTCTGGAGGTTGCATGGAAGAGGATGAGAGACGGGGGGGGGGGGGCAGGGGAAAAACACTGTGAAAGTGCCTTGCTTTTTCTGAATTTGTTGACAAACGTTTTGCTGCACTGACACCTTTAGAAAATGCTTGTCAGAATCAACTTTCACAAGCCTTCCTTAAGCAGCTGGTCTCTGTAAAATACTTTTTGCTGTTTCACAGAGCTAAAACTACAAATGGAGTTGATGCAATCCCTGTCACACCCATAGACTTTATTCAGTCACAGGGGAAGCACAAGTGAGGAGGAGGAGGAGGAGGGGCTATAAGGAGCAAGAGCTGCTCCATTATGAGTTGGTGTGATTTCATTCTTACACACACACACACGCACACACACTATATACCACCCCATAGCCGAAGCTCTCTGGGCGGTTTACACATGACATCAACATGCCTAAATCTAGCCCTACCATTTTTGAATACCTGTATGTTTTTTGATGTAGCAATATTAAATGCTGCAAGAAAGCGATGGAGGGACCACTCAGCAGCACCTACTTTTCTCAGAGAATTAATCCTTCTCACCTGGTGCCTGGGAACACTGGAGTGTTACCGTATTGTAGCTTGGAAACTCTCCCTCAGTGGAATAGTGCTCAGTGATAACTAAAAGGGAGTGAACAAGTACTCTAGTCTTAAGGTTGTGTGTGTCAGGCTTGCTACATCTGGCAAGGAATATACCATGCCTCAGAGGATGCAGCCCTAGTCTAGGAGACTAACTCAGTCCCAAGCAGAAGGGACTATGGAATTCTCCAGAAAGCTTCCTAGGATGGAGTCTTCTTGGCTGCAGTCCTTTAGATAAGGCAGATCTGGAGGAAAGTTGGGCAGAGATCCCTAAAACTTGTGTATTCCGTGAAGTTTGTCCCCTAGAGTAGAGGTATTTCTGCTCAATTGGTTTATAGTCAATTCCATATCTCTGCTTCCTTCTTGGCTTTAATCCTGAGTAGAGGGGATATTTTGGAGGTGCCATAACCGTCCTTGGTGTCCAGCCATGTCTAGTGCATTTCATATGGGGTCAATTGTACCTCAGAGACACCCATCTTGCAGATTGCTAGAAATTTGAAAAAAGTGAAGGACGCCTTGGTCTTTGAAAATGTACTGTATATAAACCCGAAACTCTCCATAACACTCCAGGCAACAAGTCCACAAAAGCTTATGCCAGAATAAATTTGTTAGTCTGTAAAGGACTACAAGACTCTTCGTTGTTTTTGGTTGCAATAGACTAACATGCCTTCCCCTCTAGATACCTAAAGGCACTCCGAAAACTAATGTCGACTCAAGCACCCTAACCCAGAGAATGAGACTCAAGAGAAAGAAAGAGCTACTTGAAAGACTCAGGATGAAGCTGGTTCTCTGTGAAGGATTCCAAGTGCGAATACGTGTGTCTTTGTGAGTGTGCTGAGGAGAGTGGGTTTGCCAAGGAGACAGAGGAGACTTTGTGCACAGTGTTGGCTTTGACACAGCTCAGCCTGTTCACTCGCTCTCCATTTTTCATTTCTGCCTTCACAGGAACATGCAGTGGTTCTTCATCCCCGCCATCCTTATAATCACTTATACGCAACAGGTAAGTTTTCTAGAAAGATTTCCTTGCCAGGACAAAGGCTGAAGCATTTGTTTTGCTCTATGAGCAAGTGAAATTTACTTTAGGTAACTATTTGTACTACATATCACGTTTTCCTACTGGTGAGGGAAGCTTTACTGTGACACTTGCAAGTTTGAAATAATACTTGATTCAGACTTTAATTTTTTTTTTGAGACCTTTACACACACACACGGGAATGGGAGTATCTTTATAAACTTTGTATCTTTACAAGTATAAATTATTTTCCACCACATTGTAAGTAAACATCTTCCCCCTAGTTAGATCCTTCCCGTGTTTCATAGCGCAATCTACCTGTGTTACAAAGGAATTGACTGTTAGGAAACTGCTTTAATAATAATAAAAACAACAACAACTAAATCTGTCCATCTTTCAGTGAACTATGAAAATGACCTGAACTACAAGGAAATGGGACTTACAAAGCATGACCAGTCTCCCCGCTACACACACACACTTACTTCATCCACCACAAGGCTTTTTAAGACTGAACAACTGTTTCCTAATTCCTATCCCGCAGCTAAAAGATAATATTGCATGTTACTATTGGTTTATATCAGAAGTATTTTGGTTAATATTACCTTTTCCTCAAGAGATTGATACACAATGCTTCTATTTTAATTCTGTGCAGTGGAGTTGACTGAGAAAATATGTATGTTAGGCTGGTGTGATGTAGACCCAGTTAAAAATAATTTAACTATGGAGGAAAAATAATAATACAATATTGGCTTGTAAACAGACAGATTTAATATACTGAGTGGTGAAATGGTAGACTTCTGAAAATGCTGAAGGTAAACTGAACTATAGATTGGCTGTATCTTTATGATGTGAAGGGATTATTTTCATATATTTTATTTCCTGCTATAAGCTTCAGGATCCAATTCTCTGTCTGGTTTCAAGTTGAGGTTTTTTTTTTTTTTAAATGTGAATATTCTTAGATGTGGATATTTCAGGTTCGAGGTTTGTTTTCCAAATCTTCGCATAACCAAGTTAGCATATATTGTATGCTCTGGTATGAATATATGGTGTGTGTGTATCATAGAATAGTAGAGTTGGAAGGGGCTGATAAGGCCATCGAGTTCAACCCCTTCTCAATGGAGGAATCCACCTTAAAGCATACCTGACAGATGGTTGACCAGTTGCCTCTTCAATGCCTCTAGTGTGGGAGAGCCCACAACTTTCCTAGGTAATTGGTTCCATTGTTGTATTGCTCTAACAGTCAGGAAGTTTTTCCTGATGTCCAGCCGGAATCTGGCTTCCTGTAACTTGAGCTCATTATTCCATGTCCTGCACTCTGGAATGATCAAGAAGAAATCCTGGCCCTCCTCTGTGTGACCACCTTTCAAGTATTTGAAGAGTGCTATCATGTCTCCCCTCAGCCTTCTCTTCTCAAGCTAAACATGCCCAGTTGTTTCAGTCTCTCTTCATAGGGCTTTGTTTCCAGACCCCTGATCATTCTCATTGCCCTCCTCTGAACCCCTCCAGCTTGTGAACCCCTTGATGCCTAGCCACCATAACATTTTTCAAACACTGGTAAGGAGGAGGGAGTGTGGGCACACGAATGCCCTGCACAGCTCAAATGGCAGAAACAGGCGTGACCAATAAAGCCCCAAATCACCCATGCTGTCTCATGATAAAAACTCCTTTCTGTTTATTGTGTGGTTCCCCAAAGGCATCCATCATTGATTGCAGATTGCTAACGCCCCCTCCTCTTGAGTTATATTGTTTAATACGATCCTAGGGGAAAGCGTTGTTTCCTCTCCATAATTGCGCAGTTTCAGGCTGCCATGATTGGATACTGTTGCATTTGTGCAGAAATAATAATAAAAAAGTTTCTGCCCACCAGGAGCCAGTTTGCGAGCAGCTAGTGTTACAAAAGATACTGCACCTGCACAACTCAAATGCCACAAATGGGTGATAAAACCACAATTATTATTATTATTATTATTATTATTATTATTATTATTATTATTTATATAGCACCATCAATGTACATGGTGCTGTACAGAGTAAAACAGTAAATAGCAAGACCCTGCCGCATAGGCTTACATTCTAATAAAATCATAATGAAACAATAAGGAGGGGAAGAGAATGCAAACAGGCACAGGGTAGGGTAAACAGGCACTGGGTAAGGTAAAACTAACAGTATAAAGTCAGAACAAAATCAAGTTTTAAAAGCTTTAGGAAAAAGAAAAGTTTTTAGTTGAGCTTTAAAAGCTGCGATTGAACTTGTAGTTCTCAAATGTTCTGGAAGAGCCTTCCAGGTGTAAGGGGCAGCAGAAGAAAATGGACGAAGCTGAGCAAGGGAAGTAGAGACCCTTGGGCAGGCGAGAAACATGGCATCAGAGGAGCGAAGAGCACGAGCGGGGGAATAGTGTGAGATGAGAGAGGAAAGATAGGAAGGAGCTAGATAGTGAAAAGCTTTGAAGGTTAACAGGAGAAGTTTATATTGGATTCTGAAGTGAATTGGAAGCCAATGAAGAGATTTCAGCAGTGGAGTAACATGGTCAGAGCGGCGAGCCAAGAAGATGATCTTAGCAGCAGAGTGGTGAACAGAAACCAACGGACTGATGTGAGAAGAAGGAAGGCCAGTGAGAAGAAGGTTGCAGTAGTCCAACCGAGAAATAACCAGTGCATGAACAAGAGTCTTGGCAGAAGAGACAGACAAAAATGATCGAATCCTGGCAATATTATACAGGAAAAAATGACAGGATTTAGCTACTGCCTCAATATGAGGAATAAAGGAGAGCGAGGAATCAAATATAAAGCCAAGACTACGAGCTTCCTTGACTGGAGTAAGCGTAACATTATTGACAGTAAGAGAGAAAGAGAGATGAGACTGAAAAAACAGAATGAGGCGGTGGTGGGGGGGAGTGTGCTCATGTCCCTCACAATGTCCCTCACAACCACAACAACTAATGAACTGTAGGGGGAAGGAGAATGGAGGGTGCAGAGGGGCGCAATAGCAGGAGAGAAAATAAGTGAGAGAAGATTTTGCCGGAATAGTAGCAATACGAGGAAGGGCAAGCCAGCACAGGTGAAAAGATGCACGAGCTGAAATAGCGCAACAAAGCGTACACGCAAAAGTGACCGGCACTTGACGTGCCAATGAAACGAAAGCAGACAACGCAGGGGCAAACCAGGACAAAAATGTAGGTGTGATGGAGCTCATAGACAGGATGGCCCTTTTAGTGTATAAATGAAACCATGAGGAGGGGGGTGGGATTATATCCACTGGCCCTGACATTGTGTAAGTTCTTGTTTGTACAGGGGCCTATCTGCATACATATGATTGTGGGTTGGCTTCTTAGTTATTATTATTTATTTATTGCATTTATATCTTGCCTTTTCCCCTCCAGGGAACCCAAGACAGTGTACATAATCCTCCTCACCTCCATTGTATCCTCACAACAACAACCCTGTGAGGTGGATTGGGCTGAGAGTTTGTGACTGGCCCAAATTCACCCAGTGGGTTTCATGGCCGAGTGAGGATTAGAACCCAGATCTTCCGACTCCCAGTCCAACAATTTAGCCACTACACCGCACTGGCTCTTGTGGGTTGGCTTCTTTTTCAGAACAAGGGACATGCAGAGGGAGCCTATGTGTGTTGGGGGCTTCCTCCAGGCCCATGTTCAAAAAGGATTTTGAATGTGTGGAGGTCAGAGATGGCCAGTTGGCACAATCCTGATCCTCCCTGTTTACTGAATTAATTCTTACGGATTTAACAGATATATCATATTGTTGATTAGTGTTTTGAGAGGAATTTATACCTTGAGCTGTTTTGTCTTTTGATATACATTGTTATGTTTTGTTGTATCGATTATCATTTTGAAATTTGTATTAGGTTGTTTTCTCGCCTGTTTTCTAGTTAGCTGCTTGGGGCTTCCCTCGGGAAGGAAAAACTGGTTATAAGCAATAAATTAATTGAAATGAGTTCAGCAGAAGTGTTCCATATTAGCAGCTCTGGGCTTTTTTCCAGCCTGGTTAACAGATAGCTTATTGAGGAGAAGAAAAACAGTCTGCTCTTTTTTTAGAGATATCAGAAATTTGACTTTGAGGGATTAGAACTAGAAAAAAATAACAACATCCCAGTGTATATTATAGCAGCCTTACCCAGCCTGGTGGTCTCCTGATGTGTTGGACAGCAAGTCCCATCATTCCCAGCCAGCATGGCCAAGTTGAGGAAAGCTGGGATAATAGCATGTTTCCCTGAAAAAATCCCAAAACTTGTTTTATAGGAATGCCAGTCTGCTGAAAATGGAAACTCTGTTTTAAAATATCTCCTCTCTTGCCTGGACTTCCTTTTCTTTTCCCTCACTGATATTATTGAGGCTCTTACTGAAATTCTTCCACGTCCACTATGTGCCCACTTGTTAATTTTTTGGCTGGTGAATGGTATGCAGTTGGATGCAAGGACTTATACATACTCCCTTGTGCCTCCAGATTAGCATCTCCTAAATTGCCCAGACTCCTGAGTAACATAAGGTGTCCAAATAGTATCATTAAAATGATTGGCATGAGGCTGCACCTGTGAATGTTAACACAGGGAAGTAAAGTTTCTGTATACCATTTCCTGCTCACTAAGGGCCAAAACAAGCATTTCTTTACATCCATAACTTGCAGATGCATAACTTACATCTTTATCCCCCACCCCAGCCTTTATTTTTTTAATTCTAGGGTAGGAATGGGTGAGAATTTAATTTCAGTTAAATTTTAATAAGAATTTACCAAACTTTGCAAAGTTCTTCATATTCGGGACAAAAAGAACATGTTTTTTTAATGGAATATAGGAGAAATGGAAACTGAGAAATGCTTCCATCTAGGCGTAGAGCTTTGGATGCTTTGTTTTTAAAAGTCTGGGTTTGAATCACAGTGTATTCAGCCATGTTAGTGCTCAATTAGGGTTGCCACCTCTTCCTACCCCCACTGCCAGGCTCATCTTTCATAGCTGTATGTCAGGCAGGGACTGGACTGACAGGGACCAAAAAGGGGTTGCAATACTTTTCACGGCACTCTGTCGTCTCAGAAGGCATCTCCGTGACCAAATCTCCCTGCATGTGGATTCCTCATGTGCATCCTAAGGTGGTCCTATGAAAGGACTGAACTATGTTAGGAACAGCCAGTCTTAGATTGATTAGGAAGCCTCCAAGTAAAAATGTTTTTAAAAAGAAAGGGGAAAAAAAGCGCATGAATCACCCACAGTCCAGTTCAAACTAAATGTTGCTGCTGGTACCGTATACGAACGTTAGTCTGTGCCAGGAAAGCAAAAGCTGCCCCATAGCCCTGGAAAGTGAGGCACAGCTGTCCTACAGTTTCTATCAAGTCCCTTCCTGTTTGAGAAGAACGGTCTGTCATTCAAAAGTCTCTCGGCTGGCCCAGCTGTGTCCCACAAAGGAAAGGAGTTATTGCTGGTATAGGTGGGGCAATGGCTACCACTGGGGCAGTTTTTAGGATAGAGATGGTAGGCACATCATTTCCTTGCCTTGGAACTGAAAGACCTGAACACTTGATTCTAGATTCCCCAACCTGATGACCTCACGATGACCTCACGATTACCAGCCCCATCAGCCCTAACCATTGGCTGTGCTGATGTAGTCCAAAACATATGGCAGGAACTAGGTTGGGGAAGGCTGTACTGAGACAGATTGCCTCAGGGCTGTGGCTTATAGGACCTGGTTTTAAAAGAAAGTAGCGGGCATATTTGTCAAATTTAGGCTGCGATCTTCCACCCCCTTACATGGGGTTCAATAGTAAACCCTACTGAACTCAGTGAGACTTACTTCTGAATAGACATGCATAGGACAGCACCCTTAATTATTTTGAGAGCCCTTATATGGCGGCTAGATGTATTATTTTATTTATTTATTACATATATACCCCACCTTCTTTCCTCCTTAAGGAACCCAAGGTGGCGTACATAATCTTCCTCCTCTCCATTTTATCCTCACAGCAACAATATTTATGTATTTGAACATTAAAATAATGTTTTGTTTTTTAAAAAAATACCCCAGTCTCTGATGTAACACAACAGGTGTGTTAATGTTAGGGATGACATTGAAAAACGGGCTTGTTGCTTATGAGATCTAGTTTTCAGGTAGGGCTTGAGCCCCAATATCCTCATTTTAGAAATTAATCATGGCAGGTAAGGGGAGAGGGAGAATGGGTCACTTCATGCACCTTAAGCCTTTGGGGAAAATAATTTGATGTTGTGTTCTACAGTATTGCAGCCTGCCAATTTATTGTCCTCTTGTGATAAGAGGAAAATAAATCTCAACAACTTCACCATTTTTGTCAGACATTTTCCAGCTCTCAGATAAGTCCACCTATATGAAAGCTTTCTTGTAGGATTGAAGGCAACAGGCAGCAGCCGGGAAAGCCTGGAGGAAAAGCCACAGCGAGCAGTGAGCTTCGTCCACGCAAAGAGTTATGTCATTGGCCCTGCAGATGCCCACGTGCGCCCACATGCAGCCCTGGGGTGAGCCTGGTGAAAGATGGCTGTGGATGCTGCAAGATGTGCGCCAAGCAGTCAGGGCAAGTCTGTAATGAAGCAGAGGTCTGCGACCCTCACAAAGGGCTCTACTGTGACTACTCTGCAGACAAGCCTAGGTATGAAAGAGGACTGTGTGCATGTAAGTCATTACCTTTGTTGTTGTTGTTGTTGTTGTTGTTGTTGTTGTTGTATTTTCTATAAAACATGTAGTGGCAACACAGGGAAAGAGGAGTCCAGTCTGTAACACCATAAACTGCATTCCTTTCTTGAGTTTCACAACTATTTTCTTTGAAAGAACATGTTAAACAGGTCAGGAACCTCTTTCATCTTAAGGTCCAAATTCAGTTTTGGAGAAGCTCTTGTGGGCTGTATTCCACTGGTGGGTGGGGCCAGAGGTAAAATGGGTGGAGGCAAAATATGAAAGATGCCAGCACATTGTAGCTCAAAACTCCTACTGCCTGTAAGTCTTAAGAAAGGCATTTCAACCTTTTAGAAGGGGGGGGTTAAGTAGTTGGGGGATAGGGGGTGGAGCCAGTGGAAGGGGGCATGGCCTTCTGAGTAAACCCAGAAGGTCAAACTGGAACTCCAGGTGGGCCAGATTTTATCCTCAGACCTGAGGTTCCCTACCCTTGATGTAAAACTCCAATCAGTCATTTGGCTCGCCATCTGAAATGAAAGAATAGCACATTCGCTAGGTGTCAATGAGATTTAAATTGTTTTCATATTTATTCTTGTTTTGATACTTACAAAATTCACTAAGTTAAAAACCCAGACTTCTAAATAAAGTTTTAGGGCACAATATACATGTTTAGATGGTATGTGTGTGTGTGTGTGTGTGTGTGTGTGTATATATATATATATATATATATATATATATATATATATATATATTCTCCTATAACTCCCAGCATGGCTCAGCCATGCTGGATGGCAAATGCTGGGAGTTGTAGGACTTTTCCCCCATCTAAACATGCATAGGGTTGTGACTTTAATTGTGTAAGCCACCTTGCATGCCATTTTTTGGTAGGAAGATGGAGTACAAATCAAACCAATGAACCAATTTCAAGAGGTATCCAGTGGCATTGCCTTTTTTATAAAAGGTTTTTTGGGAAAGAGAGTATAGAATAATTGCTGAAGTAACTGGGATATTGCTACCTTTACATTCTGTTGTTATATCCTTTGGGGAGTAGTAGTAGCAAAACATCAAGCATTCTTCATCGTTAATTTTTTAATAGTCACAAAATGGAGGTGGCAGAAAACTGAGAATGTTCTATAATGTGAACTTGGATGTAGTGTGTTCTATAGCAGAATTGTCAGAAATCATATATTATATATATATATATCGTAAAGCACCCATAAATGCTAAGAATTGCTATTAATCAATGCCACTGGGCAAATATCTTATTTTACAGTGGTGGGGAAAAATGTGAACCCCTTAGGATTGTCACATATTTCCAACCTAAAATATCATTCTAACACCATAATCCTAGATAAAGAACAATAGATAACTTGATTTAAGCAAATGATACACAAACATGATGCTTTGTCAACATTTATTCATCCACAACTGATTCAACATTCAATATCTATGTGGAGGAAAATTCTGTGAACCTTTAGATTCAGTACTTGGTGGCACCTCCTTGAGCAGCAATGACTTCAAGTAAGCATTTCCTGTAGCAGTTGGTCACATCGGTTTTGAAGCATTTTGGCCCATTCCTCCTTATAGAATTGCTTCAACTCCATCACATTTGAGGGCTTCCTTACATCAACAGCTCACTATGGGTTCGGCTATATTTTAATGAGCTTTAGGTCAAGACTTTTTTCTTCCATATCCATTCTTTTGTAGATCTGCTTGTATGTTTAGGATCATTGTCTTGTTGCATGACCCACTTTTGGTTCAGGTTCAGCTCACAGATGGATAGCCTAACATTCTCCTCTAGAATCTTCTGATACTCTGCAGAATTCATGGTTGTGTCAATGATGGCAAACCATCCAGGTCCTAAGGCAGCAAAGCAGCTCCAAACCATCAGATTCCCACCATCATGCTTGAAGGTTGGGATAAAGTTCTTCTGTTCAAACTCAATGTATGTTCTTCGCCAAGCATAATGTTTCTCATTGAGGTAAAAAATAATAAAAATCTACCTTTGGCTCACCTGTCCAGAAAACATTGTTCCAGAAGTCTTGGGGATCATCCATGTGATCTTTAGTGAACTTCAGATGGGCTGAAGTTCTTTTTAGAGAACAGTGGTTTTCTCTTGGCTATCCTCCCATGAACACCATTCTTGTGCAGTCTTTTTCTGATCGTTCAGTCACGAACACTCACATTAGCCAAGGCGAGAGTGGCATGCAGATTCTTACATGTTACTTGAGGGTTCTTTTTGACTTCCTGGATGATGCACTGGTTTGTTCTTGGAGAGATTTTGGTAGGACGATTGCTCCTGGGTAGAGTGACTGTGGTCTTGAACCTTCCCCATTTGTAGACTGTCTGACAGTGGCTTGGTTGAGCCCCAAATCCTTAGAAATTGTTTTGTAGAATAAGCAGCAATAGCTGCTTTTCTGAGGTCCTCAGTGATGTCTTTTGATCATGGCATCATGTGTTTCCATATAACCATATAGCGAAGACTAAACTCACAAAGTTTCTGATCTTTTTATAGGGTGAGGCCATCCAAACTCACCCCTAAAGATCTGATTCTAATTATTCCCTTTAATTGAGCTGATGCAACCAGGAGTTCACTTACTTTTGCACATACCCTGACTCTTAAAAACTCATTGTTTGCCTAATCCTTTTATTCTGCAAGACAAGGAATTGGTTAATATCAACCCTATTGGATATTTATAAAAGGACTATCATTGGGAAACTATGGAATGTCTGTGATTGTCATTAGGGTTTGCAAACCTTTTTCTCACCACTGTACAATTATGTAGGAAAAGCATCTTACAGGGATCTGCACAGATTCACTTATTTTTCCTTTTCTCTGTTTACAGATATGATAGCAGTAGGCTGTGAGCTCAATGGTATGCACTATATCAATGGCCAAGCCTTCCAGACCACTCCTCTTTATAAGTGCTTGTGTGTGAACGGTGCAATTGGATGTACACCAGTATTCATCTCAAAGTCAGCACCTAATGAATGCGCCACACTAGAGAGCAGAAAGAAATCTGAAAACTCCAATTGTGTTTCAGGACAGCAAAAGGAGCAGCAATCAACAGGTTACAGATTAATGTCAGGTGAGACAGGGGAAATTGATAATATATTTCTTTCATGACTTGATTTCAAAAAGAAGAAAAAAGAAGCCCTTTCTTATTATTTCGGGGAAAGAGAATAATTAGTATTTTCCTTTATCAATAGGTAACAGAAAAGTCTAGTACTTTGAGGTAGCCTCATTTAACTTGGTCAAGTTTAACTTAACTTCAAGAAGACCAACCTCTTTCCTACACATGCATGTGGCATACATCATAGATCAAGTTGCTTTACAACCCCCCTCCCCACATATGCCAGCCTTCCCCAACCCTTCAGATATTTTGGACTACAACTTCTAGTATGGTGTAAGTTGTAGTCCAACACATCTAGAGGGCACCAAGCTGGGTACACTGATGTATAATATCTGTGCCTGAAGTATATCCTACAGGAACACATTTCTTTTAAAACCTCAAATATACCACATGAACAAGCAGTTAAACCAGCCTACATCCATTTCACACAATGCAGATGCTGCTGCAGAGGATGCAGACAACATGGTAACCTATAGTTCAATAACAACCCATACTCAAGCCTTGAATGTGGATTATCATGTTGTGTGAATGCAGTCAGAGTACTTGGAATCCCTTTCTTTTGTTTGCAAACTGGAGCGATGCTTTCCTCTCTTTCCCGTTATATTTCCAAAGAAAGAAGGTTACAGTGTTTTTCTTTCCTGTCATAGAAGCTCATATTTGTGATGTTCAACTGACAGTAAAAATCATGGATGCGCATGCCTGCCAACTGGCACTCCCCCAGCCCCAATTCAGTCCATTTTTTGTTGAAATGCAAAGCTTTGATATTGCAAAATCATATTGTTACAAGTATCTAGACCCAGAGAGAACTGATATACCTATGGATGAAGGTGTGCCTATCAGTCTTTGTTTGTAGGTCTCTGTTTGGCTCTAAAGAGGATGGGATTCCCACCCACCTTTTAAATATTTACAGTCTTACCAAATTTTAAGCTACCTTGTTATTAGTCAGAATGTCACCAACCAAACCAGTGAGTTTAAGCAAAATTACTTGTAACATAGAAAAGCTTTTCAGGATGAACTGACACTTTTTGACATACAGCATCAGCAGCCATTTGGTGTTACTTTATTGTACATTAGAAATGGGTCATTTTTAGCAACATGGCAAAAGCACACAGACGACGGATTAGGCTAAACAGTTGTGGAAGAATATCCTCACATTTATTAAAAACTGACAATTTCTGTAATAATCCAAGCAGTTTATGATTTATTTTGCTATTAATGCATGGTTTGCATGAAGTGTCACAATTAAATGTTAAAGCTGTTTTTCAGTATCTTGCCAAATACCAAGCTTTATTTTAATATTTTACTATCTTTCCTCCTGCTCTGTCCTAGTTAACAAATCCCTATCATAAAAGCAATGCAATTATTTTATGCTCAATAAAAATAAATCTCCACAGCTTTGTAACCTTGCTTTATTTATTTCAGATCTGTGCCAGGTTTTTAAATTTGCTTCCTGCACTGAGATTTTAAAGCTGCTGCTTACTTCCCAGGTACCCTCATATTTCTGCTCTGTCCTCTAAGCTATGCACAATTAAATCTGGCCAGTGCTCCTCTAGATCACTTCCAGGATTTGCTACATGATTTTAAAAGGCAGGTTTAATATACATAACTATTAGTGCTCAGAATCTTCAGAAGTGAAACATGGGGGAAAAAAAATCCCCTTCAACTCCAATCCTCTTAAGGAAAACCAAATTCATGCAGAACTAAGTTCAGCATATGATAAGTGCAGGTCTAGATGCCCCAATCCATTTTTACACAGGTAAATAGGATGTTTTACAAGAACTATAGAGGAAAAACATTTGCCTTCTACAGCAAACTTGAGAGTTAGGGGCATATCCTCCCCAATTTATAACAAGATATAAAACATGCCAAATCTTAGGGGACAGAGATGCCAAATTACTATAAAATTTAATGGGATAGGAATTTAGGCAGTCCTGCAAATCTCAAACAGAAGTCCAAGGGAATCCAAGGAGAATCTGAAATTCTGACGTTATTTATCTTATTTTGGTTGGCTTACTATCAAGTCCAAATCAGGGGTGTAGTGGTACTCTAAAATATAATTTGAAATATTATGCGTTGATGTTTTCTAGCTTTCAGAAGTGTACCACTAGTTTTGAAAAAGAAATGTCTGGTACAAGCAACTCCATGGACGCCTTGTTCCCAAACCTGTGGCATTGGTATATCTGACAGAGTGAGCAATGAAAACAGTAAATGTGAAATGAGGAAGGAAAAGAGACTATGCTTTATTCAACCATGCCAAGCAAAATTTCCAAAGCCATTGAAGGTAAATTGAAGTGCAGAATATCATTTCTTCTTTAGGCAAAAAGTATGTTTACAGACCTGTAATTTTAAAAATTCAAAAGGCAGTGGACAATAACTTCATTAGGACAAACCAAAATGTCACAGGGGTGCAAACTTTTGAGTTCGTGACATTTTGTGTTGTTCTAATCTGGGTATTGCCCAACTGTGGATTTTGCCTTTTCCCCTCTAATGGTCCATCACAGCTATTTTTTCTTTTTATATAATTTTAAAAAGAACTCTCTCTCTCTGTGTGTGTGTGTGTGTGTGTGTGTGTGTGTGTGTGTGTGTGTGTGTGTATCAGAAAAGCACATGACAAAAGTAAGGTGCTGGGATGAAAATCTCACAGATCATTTCTTGGGTGATATCACAGACTTCTTGGAACTGACAGGATACTGAACCTGCGGGAGCTCAAAAATGTAGACTTAAATTGCCAGCACTGTACAATAGCATATAATGCTGAAATGTATAATTTGGTCCAAGTACTGCTTCTATTTAGGTATGCAAAATGATAGGCCTCATTTTGAATATAACTCCTCTCCCCTCTCTGTATTTTCAGATCCCTAAAGGAAAAATGTGTCAGCCTACATTTCAGCTTGCCAAAGCAGAGAAGCTAGTTTTTTCTGGATGCACAAGTAGACAAACATACAAACTTACCTTTTGTGGAATCTGCCTTGACAAGAGATGTTGCATACCTAACAAGTCTACAATGATTACAGTACAGTTTGACTGTCCTAAGGAAGGCACCTTTAAGTGGAAGATGATGTGGATTACATCTTGTGTTTGTCAGAAGACATGCAATAATCCCAGAGATATATTTTCTGAACTCAAGCTTTTATAGACAATGTAAATGGCATTATGGGAGAGGTGATCAATGACAGCACTGGCTAGTAGCAGTGGCTGAAATTGCAGTGGCTCAAATTCACCCAGCAGATTTTTCATACAAGACAGAGCTTGCCCCTCTCAAAATATACTTTATCCTGAACAGAAGTGAATTGTATATTCTAGTTAAAAAGCCATAACTTACCTTCTAAAGATTTCAAATGCGATAATTTCTGTGGAAAATGAATTAACGAACTTCATCGAAAAAGGAATTATTGTAAAAAAGGCTATCGGTTTTAAATTGTGTCCAACTAATTTTCTAACAAAGAAATGTATGTTATCCAGCTAGTGATGTGTGTGCATAAGCCAGTTAACATTCATGTAACTTCTCAGAAACTGGGCATTTATTGATGAATGTTTGTCAAAGACCTGAAAAGCATTATTGTATCAAAATGCATTATAGTTATTGATAATCAATGATATTGTAAAGCATTTTAGTTTTTATATTTCTTTGAAACCAACTCTATAATTTTCTAGACAGACAATTTTATATTTAGCTATCTTTGATTCACATTAACTTTTCCACTTCAACCAGAACAGAACAAAGCAGCTGTGTAGTTTTGCAGCATTTCTATATGACCTTATTCATGCCATATCTTATCAGTGTCTGCAAAAATACAGCTGCACTTAGTGAGATATAAACTGTTATAGTCAAGTACAGACTCTACTTGTAACCAGTTTCCTAGATACTGGATAGATCCCTAGTTGCATGAAGCAGAACTAGAAGCTCCTGTGGCCAGAAGGCATAAGGAGATTTTTGCTATTTCCCCTCCCCAATGCTGTCTCACAAAAACTGTTCTGGAGAATGAAATCTTAAAAGTGAAAATCACAATGCTGCCTCCTTTTTCCAAGTAGGGAGTTTCTTCTAGATCTCAATTTCCTCTACAAACGGAAGAAACAGCAAGTTTGGATCAAAATCACTATGTATTTGAATTTAGCTTAATTCTACCATATATTTGCACTTACAGAAACATGTACTGAGTATATCAGAACTTGTTTTTCTAATTAGAGCTAGTACCATTTTAGGTTGTCAAACTGGAGTTAAGTCAATAACCAGATGTGTTAGTTTGGGGTATGTTGCAAACAAGGATTCAAGGATGCCAGATTATATTTTATGTAGCTACATATTTTATTTTGCAAATGAAATTGATAATAAAAATGTCATTTATGACAAGCATTTACAAATATAGTAAAAAATATACAAAATGTGTTTGTTTTGATAATCTACATAAAGTATCTTCAAACATAGTACTTAAGTTAGAAGCACATCACAGTATTTATATTTATTTATTTAATTTATATACCGCCCCATAGCCGAAGCTCTCTGGGCGGTTTATGAAAGTTTAAAACAGTGAACATTAAAAAGTATACAAAATGTAAAACCATCAAAAACATAAAAGCAACAGTATAAAAACAACGGTATCCATTTAAAAACAACTACATATGAGGAGAGGTATACTGTAACAGGGTACTATAATATCCTTCTATTTCGATTATATATATTCCAGCATCTGTGCAATATGATATATGAGAAACTGTTAGCCAATTGCCACACAGCATCTTGGAGAATGACATTTATCCCAATCATTGCAAAGAACAACCTTTTAAGAATGGGATGTGACTGGGATGTGTTCTTAGGATGTTGTTGTTTTTCAATTCTATTTAAGAAGGTTCAACATGGGCTGGATTGCATGTGTATAGTTTGCTGATACCTTTTTACCAAGCTCCTCAATTGTTAAACTGCTATCTTCAGTCTTGGTGGATCTACTGCAGGTCCACAGTTAGCAGCATCTAGCTGATTATAGTCATCTATTAAATCTGATAAAGATGAAAGGGCTTCAGAGAAACAGCTCTGCTCCATTCCATCAATGTGTAGGTAATGATGAAGATGAGCCTGCAAGAGTAAATGTTACTTTAGTCATAAGCTTTACTAAAAAGAACTCTGAACAAATGAATTCGATTGTTCTTTCAAACAGGTTGTAGCTTTGACGGGTGCATCTGTCTGTGATAGGAGGATACCCTGCACGAATGCTGGCTTCTCCCCTTACTTTAGTTAGACTTTAAAAGGAGTTAAAATACAATTTGGACTTACAGAAATAGCTGCTGCCTGTGATGCAAATACACACAATGAGGACTGATTGCTTCCCACAAACACAACTGCATACATGGATAGACTGTGCCATGGATTTTGTTTTAATTCACATTTCACACCAAGAATTTCTAAATACTGACAATAATACAAGTATATATGAATTAGTTAAAATGATGGTACTACTTTTCATTCTGTGGCTTACTTTCTTCTTGTACAGCTTTATGAATCTCTCCTTGAGCTCTATAAAAGTCGGCTTCACACAAGTGTTATTTGCCAGTGCTAACAAGGAGTGAGAATGGCCTACAGGAGGTACTGAACATAAGCCAGTTTTCCATCCTTCTTGATTCCAAGAGACAAATTGAAGTGAGGGTTTCAACCTGCAGTAGACAAATTTGGAAATGGCATAAAGGCAAGTAATAAAATTAAATTAAATGCTCAGTATTATTAATAGCATGTGACTAAGTATGATGCTTATTTTCAGGCAAATAAGGATTCCCAAGGTTTAGGTAGCTTCTAATGCATCAATTTGAAAAGCCTTAGCTTTTAAAGCATCTATTTGAAAAATTATACACAAAGCTGGTAATATTAGATGTACATAGAATTCTGTACCAAGAAAAATACGTGACTAGATTATGTACATCTCTCTGGATGATTCAGAATATGATCCATCACCCCATGGGCCCAACTATACTTGCAGGAGGGGATCAGCATAAACTCAGTATGTTGGCTAGCCTTTGATGCTATTACTTAGCACCTATTGTGAAAATTTGCTGTATGAGCAGTTGATTATTCCTCCTCTAATATAGGTTGTATGCAAACCTTTCAATGTTTCTACGAAGATCCGAAACCTGTACGTTTCCTCTGACTAGCAGAGCACAGGCAAGGTACAAGCTGTGCTTTGGGTCAGCTCGTAACAGTTGGTGATCTTTGCTAAAAGCATCTGAAAACATCTGGTCCAACCTAAGAGACAGAGAAAGGAGTAGCCCACAATACTTATCAATGTTAACAAAATCATAAAGTGGCACATATTGAGAAGCCAACTAAGTGGTTTCTCAGTGTGTGCTAAATAGAATTAGAACACTGTTACAAACATTTGAAAAATATGCTGAAGCTTTGAATAACAAAAGTATTAAGATTCCAGTCAATTTTACCCCCTTTTATGGATGTTACTAATCAGATTCAATTTCATCTTCAGAGAGTACGCAGCTATCACTCATAGGCAGTGGTGGCTCGTGTTACTAGGGCTAGAAGAGCAGAGGGTGGGCTACTGGCAGAGTCATGGGATCACCATGATTAGAGGCACTAGAGCTTATAAGGTATAAGTGTGCAATGGCTGGCTGGAGGGATGCTAAAAGTTATAGGACTTTCTCCTGTCTAAACACACATAGGATTGTACTCAAAATGTTTTACAGTGACCTTTTCAAAGCCACATAGGCACACACTGTAAATACAAATTTAACCCCTGCTTTAAACCACAATCCTCAACAAGCAAGAATTGGTGTGAACTGTGTGTGAACTGTGCACACACTCAGCGTGCATGCCCACTTTCATTAATGAAGCAACTAATATGGAGACACGGCAATGGCACGTTCTCTTAGACAAGGCCAACAAGGAAGCAAGTTAAAGTGAGACAATTATGTACAGCACAAACAAGGAGAGCCATGGGGGGGGGGGAGTTTGGGAATCATAGGGGTGCCAACCTATATGACCTGTTATTAGAACCGTCACTACTCATATGTAAAAAAAAATACTCAAAGGCTTGCCTGTTATTAAGATGATGCAAGATTCTTTGTTGTTTTTCCTGAAACAGGCTAAAATGGCTATCCTTCTAGAAATGGTTAAAATGTTACCCACCTTCTTGAAGGCACATTTACATCAGCCAGTGTATAAAGAGGAGTCAAGCTGGAAACCAGATAATGAAGTCGAGGAAATGGGACCAAATTCATACTGATTTCATTAAGATCCATATTAAGAGATCCTTCAAACCTAGCAGAGCTGAAAATTATACATGGAGAAAGATATTAAAAGGGTTTGTTACTGGATACTTTATTCAACTATAGGTCTTTGCAAAAGCATTTGAAGTTAGTAACTCTTTAATTTCTTACACTGCTAAGTACCACCCTTTCATTGTAAAATTTTAACTAATTTCCAAGCTTTTAATGCAGCAAAGTCTAGAAACACATTCCTTAAGGGCTACACGTGCTGGCTAGGTGCTGCAGCCTGCAACAAAAGCTTTTCTTCTTGAGAGCTGTTCATGTCTGCTGAGTTTCTGTCATATGCGATGAAATGGTAGCTTATGCACTTCAAGCTTCTATTAAAGGCAAGGGATGGAATAAAGATGACTTCTACAATAGAGAGAATTCAAGATCTCTAATACAATTTCTCTTATAAAGAAGATCTCAGACAGAATGCAGGCAGGTTCATTAGACATGGGTGGGTGAAGCTGTCTCTGCCAGACAGAAGGAATCAAAGAGAAGGTTCAGATATTCAACACTGCGCACTAACTGTCCAGAGAGATGAGTTTGTGTGGATATTATACTATGTGATCCAGGCCACCCAGGGATGCAGCCACAGCAACCCAGAAGCCATTCCTATCAATAGGGTGACCAAAACATGTTACCTTGCTCATGGAAATTGCTGTTAGGAAGCTTGATTAGGTTCTCTGCAACTATGCATGTATAGAGGCTATGTTAGGACAACACGATAGTCAGTGGTGGAGTAAATAATCAACTTGACAGTTTTTTTGCCTCCCCCCCACAACATGATAATAACCAACAATACAAAGTTAGGGGAATTCCCCAGTTAAGAAAAAAATTAAAACACACACGAAACAGCCTAACACATCCTGACAAGGTCTAAGCATTTTCAATGGTTTCCATGAGGCATGTATTATTGAGTGCTGTTGAAAGAAAGGAAAATGAGGTTGCAGTCAAGCAATAGGCTTGTGCAAGAACCTAGCCACTTTGTAGTATCCTGGGGTGGCTCTAATGCATGTGATGAGGTTAAAGAAATCTCTTCGTTATATGGGAAGGTTCAGTATGGGGGAGGGAAACGAATATTTATTTCCTTTCCCACCCCACTGAAACCTTCCCTGGCTAAGCTACATATTGCTTTAGATTTCAGGTTTGGGGCACTACAGAAGGGTAGAAAAGGGAAAATCTCCCCTTCCCCTGTGGGCTCCAAACAAGAACCCTGTTCCAGGCTGACTGAAATTCTGCACAGGAATACTTCTGTCAGGGTCTGCGAATACACAGTAACATTCTATTGTAAATCTACACTTGTATATACATATTCTCAGAGTGAGCCGCAAATCTGAAGTTTTAAACTTTGGGCTCAAATTGGGGTGCAGTGTTCCAAAAGAGGCAACAGAAATGGTGTGTGTGTGAGAGAGAGAGAGAGAGAGAAAGAATGAATGAGATTTTTTTTGCAGATTAACTTTTTTCTACCATCATCACCACAGATGTTTTTAAAAGCTTTAAAAAAACCCTGCTATCCAGCCACCGATGGTAAACATGTGATCCCACTGACAGTGTTCACAAATATTCATTATCTCCCCTATCTTAAATTAACAAAAAATATTGCCACCTGGAAATGGAGAAGTGATTCTGATTGATTGGGGGGAAATTGCAATAACCCTATTCGCAAGATAAAAGACTTCAGTGTTTCAACAACTGTTTTTTTAATTAGAATTTTTAAAAGCTCACCTGGTCAAATTCAGCAGTAAGTTAGCCACAATATTATTCATAGTATCAAAGGGTTTCTCCCGAGTATGCTTTATTCCTCCTGTACTTGAAGTTACCAAGCTGGTTTGCTTTACGGTTGATCCTAACTTTCCATAGTTGGTCATCTGATTAATTTTACTAACTATGTCAAATAAAGACTGGAGGGTGGGGGAAGAGAAATATAAGTAAAAAAGGTTCTAAGAAATCCATTATGCAAATTAACTTTCTTACTGCACAATCCTATGCATGCCTACTCAGAAGTAAGCCACAACTATGTTTAGTGCCTCTCAAATTTATAATACTGCATAAAATAAAAGCTAAGAGCTTTACTGCTGCAGTGCTTATCTACACTTAGGCCTTAGCTAGACCTAAAGTTTATCCCGGTATTGTCCCGGGGTCATCCCTGTTCATATAAATGACACACAGGATATCCCGGGAGCAGGCAGGGACGACCCCGGGATGATCCTGGGATAAACGTTAGGTCTAGCTAAGGCCTTAGAAAGCTGCTTTTCTTGAATTTACAAAAAGTAACATATACATGAAATGGTAAGAGTATAATTTCTTGTATATTTTGCTGTTTGTTACCCCACCCAAAAGTAGTTCTTGAATTGTTTCCTAAGTGCTTAAGCAAATATCTCAAGATTATTAACAACGGTCACAACCACAACAGGAAATGGCAAGCACAAGAATGGCCATTACTCTCAGTCAAGCTATCTATCTATAGTTAGATTTCCTCACAAACCACTAAGTAGAGATTGGGACTATGATTGGGAGTAATATATGTACAACATTCTGGTATTTTCATAATTTAAAATGACTAGATGAGAGCGTATTAATTTATTAAGGCTCAACACAATTTGGAAAACACATTGCCTTCCTCAGGGGTATTTGACAGTCTGCAAAGTAAACTCCTTAGCTCTTTTATTAAGGAATGAGAGAGCTAAGTTTGCTTTTGCAAGTTGCCAAATGCCCATGAAAAAGGAAATTTGTTTTCTCAGATGCGTCGGGCCATAATAAATTTAGGCACTTCTAAGAATTGTTTCTCTTCTGGTCATATGCTGTATTCAATGCCTTTCCCTTGAGGCTTTTGTTTTCTTCATTAGGAAAGCTCCTAGTTAAAAGAAACGTTACATGCTTATCTGTACAAGTGACTGCTGTTGGCTAAAAATTCACATAAGTTGCTTTCTATTTGTATTCCTACCATGTTGAAATAGTAGAAACTTACATTGTTATGCACAGCACAAATCTTGGATAGCTAAGGTCTGCCAAAGATTTATCTTCTCTACCAATCCTTCCAGAGGTACTGCAAGCTCAAAAACTGTTCAGTAGTACAAGGATTGCTCTGGCAAAGCAAAGCCTTTTTTAATATGCTGTTGTGATAGGGAAACAACCATTTTCCTAGAAACCACAATTTTTCTAGATGGGTCTTTTTCCAAAAAGATACAGATTCTACTTTTCCCAACTAATGTTTGCACACTTAACAGATGCAGTGGTAATTTAAAATGGAGAATACATGCAAGTGATTTCAGCAGTTCTAATATTGCACCAGATTCTTCTAAGGTGACAATGTGATAAAAGACTAAAATGAGATGTTTGAAATGTCTAGACCTGTACAGTTCCATACTGGGGACATAGAATCTATCTCTCTGTTTATAACATGTCTTTCGTTATTCAATAGGGCCTAATGAGTTTTACTGCCTACCCATCATACATGGACAATATTACACCCTCCCTCTCAATGTTAAGATAAGTGGTTCACTTGGGACCTATGTGATCTAAAGAAATAATGACCAGCCATGGTTTAATTTGACCTTTGTTTCTTTTAATATGTGCTTTTTTTCTGTTTTTATTCTATTTTAGTTTGTCCACTGCTCCGAATTTCTGAATGGGGAGTGGTATATAACTATTGTAAATAAATAAATAATGCGTCAAACAATGAAAGATATGGTAAAAAAAGGTTTTGAAAAGTAATACACTTGATTCAAGACTTAAGATCTTGTTTTTAAGAAAAGGTGCAAAAACCTCTTTTCTGCTCATTTTAAAGTCACTGACTGCTACTGACACGAAATATCTCTGTAATGAAGATACTACTATCCTATATATTTCTTATTGTAAAGTTTATCATTATATGAAAAAGACAATGCAAGCATATAACATTCTCATGGTATTATAGATTCTTACTTCATTTTCAATTGGCAATACACAGTCGGCGTGGTCACTGAGTTCCTTCATAGCCAATACACTGTTATAGGGAGATGTAATGACATCATCCTCACGAGATGGATAAACTGAAGTAACAAATCTATATACTTCTGGAAATTCATCCTCAAGCACCTTTAGTACAAATGTACCAAGACCAGATCCTGTTCCTAGGAGCAAGACAGAAAAATAGTCATAATGGCAGGGTGTAGGGGAATATATGAAAGAAGTTCTGCGTTGCAATCTTCTCTTGCTATCCCGCATTTCTAAAAAAATTATGAGACGTATTTTACTTTTAACAATGTTCACCAATCAGAATTAAGACTGGGGTTTGCCTGGATCAATTTATATTTGAAAACTAACTCTGACCTCTTAAGATAGCAGTTCACAATTAAAGGGTTTTTTTAATTACTCTGAAAGGTATCTGAGCAAAGAAGAAATCTGAATGACTATCTTATCACACTTACTCTTCTCCTTTTCTTTGTGGAGCTGCAAAGAACAGCATCAACCAAATACAAAGGAAAGGCTGACAAAAATTCTAGAACCAGACTGGGAGAAACAGTCTAAAATGGCATCCAGCACCCCAAATTTACAGAGACCTCAGCTTGAACACACAGTATTACCTCAACAGTTTCTAACACTAGTTACTGGGCCTGTTCTGACAACACACTAGGCCCCTAACCCATTTGCAATAAATAGTTAGTGAGCAAGTTTAAACCATGGTTATGTAGCCACCATAGTTAAGAATGGTTCACATGACACGCTAACTCATGTTTCACATGACATGCTAAGCCATAATGTTTAACTCAAAATGCTTAACCACAATGGCTTAGCGTGTCGTTTGAATTGGGTCACTAAGTTATTGTTTTTAGAGAAAATATTCTAGTCATAAATGCTATCTAACTTTAAAGTGCTTGAGTTAATAAATTTAACTTGTCTGCAGTCCCGATGGTAGAAATAAACCATTTTTTTTCAAATTAATGAGAACAATAAATGATATGGCCCATTTAAAGGTCATACTTGCACTTGTACATTACTATTTGGATCTCAAAAGAACCCTCTAGTCTTGGCTACTAGTATTCACTGTTCATAGACCTGAGGGTCTACATAAGATGCCATTATGTTGTAGATTACTCTGTACAAGATGCATTACCAAAGATATAATTTTGATAAGAACAGAGGTCTATAATTCAGCTATCTGCTACTGGTGACTACTGATTTCATTCAAGCAAGTACCTGCCCTGACCCAGAGTTAACTGCATAGCGCAGAGAACTTATGAGGATAAAGTGACATCTCACTTTTTGCTGGGCAGGAGACAAACTATCTCCCTCCAGTAAATCTTCTGTCATGCACAGAGGATATCTGGGAGCTGAGGATCTCATCTCTGACCTTGCACTGGCCTTCAGAGGCACTAAGGAGTGAGAACTCTAAATGCATATTGGCGGTCTCAAGGCAGTGCTTGTGGCAACAAAAATAACACAGCCAAATTCTGCATTAGAAAAGTATGCCCTTTAAAATAGTGGATAATTCTAAATAAAGTTATTTAGAAGGAATAATTCAGACAGGAAAAAATGTAATAGATTTGCAAAAGAGCATTAGGGCTGCAGTCCAAAGGCTTTATCATGAATACTCTTTTTGAAGTTAATGAAACATTTAAGAGTGGCTTCTCTATTTATTTTAAAAGCTTGCGTTCTTAATATGTTAATATTTTTAAGATTACCATATTGATGATTTTTATAAGTTTTCTTCCATTTCACCTATTATGGTTGCAGCTGTTGGAATACTCACCCCCTCCCATGGAATGAATGAGAAAAAAGCACTGGAGACAGTCACAGTGTTCCGCCATCTTCCTCAGCTTTTCAACAATATGCTCTCGATACTGCCCCCCATACACTTTGTGACCCGCAGCCCTGAAAATATGAGATCTTTAATAAGAATCTGTCTACTGTAGTTCTGACAATATTAAGTTATTCACAATGGGTTGGATCCAGATATACAAGCATGCACTGGGGCTAGCGGAAGCAATTCCCCACCCCGCTCCTTCAACTCCACTTTCCTGTTCCATAGCCAGCAAGGGGGAAGGCCTGCTAATAATGTATACAGGGCTGACACAGCTGTTTTGTGTCTGAGGACATTCTTTGTTCTGCAGAAGAAATTATATTTGTGTTGAAACATTCTTTTAAAAACCCCAAAACACACAGCATGAATGACCAGAAGCCTTTTTTAACCAAACGTCTAAAAGATCAAGAAAATAAATAAGGCATTAAAAAAAAAGGATATAAGGGGTTGTCTGAGGCAGCATGAAGATTACAGCAGGGTGTTCCAAGATCTGCTTTGCTGTTCTCTCTCTCAGCCTTCTGCCATCAGAAGTTCAGATGTTTTAATGCAGCAAGCATTTGACATGCCAAACTGATGAGTTTCCATGGACTGATGCCTCCTATTAAATTGGTTTTATCTGCTGTTTGTTTACTGTTTTATTGTATGGCAACGTCACTTGCACAACAGGACTTGCTTTTGCTCTCCCTCCTGTAGACCCTGCACCCCCTCCCCCAAGTCTGCTCTAGGGAGTCCCTATATCCTCTGGAGCAGATCTGGAAGACACATAGGGGGCTGTAGAGGTCACAGGACATGTGTTCTGCTAGTGGTTTCCGTCCTCCTGGTGGACAGGCAGCATTGGAAATAACCCCATTAATTGATTTTGTAATTTTAAATTTGTTGGTAGGTGCCACGACACAGGCTCTGAACACCAGACCCGGCCGCGGCTACTCCCTGCTCAAGCCAAGCACCACCGCTTGATACGCCTGAGGCAAGGGATAAAAACCACCTTCCTCCAAACTATGTGGAGAAAGGGGTTAAAATGGAGAAGGATTTTAATATATATAATAATGCGCTGTGAGTTATATCTGCTTAGGTGAATGATTGTCAGAGTGGGTGTTAAATGTGTAAACTTAAGATGATAAGTGCCAAACAGACAAGTGGGATTTTTTGGTAGTTTAAAAAAACAAAACAATCAAAATTTATTTTTAAAAGTTCACAAGCTTTGTTTCAACTAACAACATTTAAAAACCTTTTTGAAACCTTTCATACAATCCTGTCACTCATTCACATACGCGCTTTCCTTTTTCTCACAATCACTCTTGAACTTTCTTTATTCTCAGTATTGATTAATATACATCCACTACGTGCACACTACACTCTAAAGACACCACTCACTACACTGACTCTCAAATTTCCCAGAACTTAAGTACCATAAACACAGAGAGCACTACAGACTCTAAGAGTACCTAACAAGTCCCCCCTGAAAAGTTCTCTCAATCCCCTCAGTCATTCCCTTATATATCACTCCTCCCCCTCCCAAGACATTCTAATTCCGCCCACCACAGACTTACAAACTGCAGACATACATTTGGAATTGACTTGTGGGGTGTAACGCCACAGTAGGTACGCTGAGAATTGTGATCACAATATAACAGCTGGGTGTAAAATCTCTTAAATAAATAAAACATACGCCATTTGGATTGGGGAGCTTCCCTATGCTTGGTCAAACTAACTCAGGAATTGCACCGCTCCTTTCCAACCCCACCCCCAGAGCTTCTCTAGACTTGCCCACAGCCCCCCAGGGCTCCAAAAATTGCATTGGAATGCTCTGTTTGAACTGTGATTCATCTCTAGACATAGAACAAAAAATACACTTAAATCTATGTTCTGTTTATGTACAGAAGGCTGGTTTACATTTTGAGCTGTAGAACTTTTGTTTGATATGAAGTACTACAATATTACTAGCTGGACAAATTTGTATTGTAAACCAGATGACTGAATTTCAGCAGCATCACTAGGTTTGTGTACGAAGCCTGTACTTCCAGATACAAAGCCTGTACACATGTAGGGGGGGGAGGAAGACCAAGTGTTGCCAACTGGTAAACATTCCTTATTTATTAATAAATATTTATCAGTGACTAATCAATGACTTAATAACTTTTTGTTAAATGTAATATTGTGGAACTATACACTTTTTGCTCAACTTACCCTCTTTTTAATGACCGCAGGAATTATTAGAAATTTGTTGGGACTGCACTGTGATTTGTAGCATTACATTTGATCTATTTTACTCAAAATCTAACTTTTCATTAATGAACCACATAAAAGCATTTTTTAAAAATAAAGTTGGGATTTCTCTGGCTTTAGGATCCATCTGTTTCCCTTCATTTGGTCAGCTGTTCATATCCTTAATTAGATTACCATTTGAACTGAAGTAGCAGATTGTCTAGATGACTGACACTTCTCTCCCTGCAGAGGGTTATCTACCACCAACTGTCCCGTGGGAAGGATTCCAGGACAGAGAAGGAGGCAAGCAAAGTTAACCCAAGGCGCCTGCTCCTGTACCAGCTGGACAGTCCCTCCCTCCCGGGCCATCTTCCACCAGCTGCCTTGTGAGAAGTATCCTGATTACTTGTTATATAATACTGTTCATTGTGTTTTTAGAATGTATTTTGATGTCACTTGTAAGCAGCCTCAGGAGTATTTGTATCCTGAAAAGAGGATACAAATATTTGTATTTATTTTATTACATAATAATGAGCAGTAACACAATATACATGTTCATGTTAGTATACAAAATTTGCTAACAAGGAAAGAACAACACAGTGGATTACTAGTTTGTGTTTTTTAAAGTTTTTTCACAAGGTAGCACTAATTAAACAATCTATGTGCTCATTGATGACAGAAACATAAGAATCCTGCTTTCAATTTCTATCTAATTTGTGTCAGAAATTTCTGTATGAAGATTTATGAAACAGAATTTATTCTCACCAGTTGTTTCCAGAACCAGAAACATCTGTGATCAGCTGCTTGCTATCAAAGACATCTCTCAGTGGCCCCTGGAGAATTTCATTCACTACACCCTCTTCCATGTCAATCAAGAGGGCCTTTGGGGGTGGAACAAAAAGAATTTAAACTCACCAAGAATGCCTGACTTTCAAAACATTACACAAAATACATTACACTGAAAGATAAAAGAAATTTTCTTTGCTGTAACGTTCACACATCCATTGAATAAAAAAGCTGACTCCAGAAAATTGTGGCCTAATTCTATGCTTTGGGATGACATTTATTAAAGAATAATTTTAGCTACCCTGATTTAAAGGAACTCAAGAATTAAATGTGCATATGCAACACAAAAGATAAGACACCAGCTTTATACTGAGAAAACGTGCTCTTGCTAAAAAACAAATAAACAGGATGTCCGCTAATATTATTTAATTAAGCTTTTCAGAATGCTACATGAAATCATTACTTTTAATCTTTTCTCATCCAACAAGCATTCTAAACTACTTTCTCATCTTTGTCCTTTTTTATTATTTGTTTTCATAGTTTTAAGCAATGTTTTTCAAGCTAAATAAAATTGGATCGCTCAATCGGTGTTAATAATACATCACAGAATAGCACTTGCTTTTCTTTACTTTTAAAAGCAGATACTGTGCCAATTAGCTATTTAGTGAGGAGGAGGGAACTAAATCCAGCCTCCCAATCACGCTCCTCTCCTGAACAGATTGGATACTTTTACTCTTTTTAATTGGACTCTGAATGTGTGGACATGACAATTGGATACAAGCAAGGGAAGGGGAGAACTGCAAATACAGAAACCACTGCATGTACAGTTCCTAATTCAGCAATACAGTAAGGCTCAGATGCTTCTGAAAGCAATACAGGATGAGGACAATGTAGGGCATCTTTGCTGGTCCTAGGCACTCCATCCTTCCTATCTGGATTTGGGCCTGAAAGATCAAGGAAAAGTGTGGGTGCATGGAGGGTAAGTTGTAAGCAAGCATAATCTGTAACATTGAAAATATCATTACTGATCTTGGGGCACATCAGTTAAGCCATCAGCCTCAGCTTCCAATTTCCTTTTTGGAGTTTAGATCCACATGAGATAGACTTAACCCTAGTCTTTTAAACCAGCAAGGTTGTTTGACCCCTGAATGAACATATAGTCTGCAATAGAATCTGCTCTTCAGTATAGCAATTCTATATTCAGTTTCCATAAATACCACTTTCAATGGGAGACATGTGAAATATATTTTATCATAAGATTTAAAAGTGTAAGAAACATTTCAGTGGCTTATAAAGTATAGGGACTGACAAAATTAAATATTTCCCCCCTTACACGTGCTTTTAGGGAACAGATTTTTCCTCTGGAAATATCAGCACCATCACCATCCGTTCTAGAAAAATTAGAAGTCAAATTAATTAATAACATCATAAAGAAGGACCACACATAAGGAGTCAGGATATTATAATTCTTTCCCCCTTTCCACTGAGGTTTAACATTAAAAAAAGGAGGAAGAACAGGAACACACATCAAGGTAGCTGAATTTGCAGGTGTTACCGCTCTTGTTCATGTTATAAATGTCATATTATTCTTATTATTTCAAACTGTGTTTTAATGTTGTTTTAATAATAATAATAATATTTAATAATAATTTATTTTTATTCCGCATTTTATTATTGTTAGCTGCCCTGAGCACCATTTTTGGTGAAGCTGGGACACAAATATAATAAATAAATAAAAGGCTGGCACATAGAAGTTGGTGAAGCTTTTCCAAAGGAAGAGAAAAAAATCACTTGCTTAATTTATGCAGTCATGTAGGGCCACTACAGAATTTGGCATGCCTAACAACTGTTAGTAGTTGGATCTCAGGAAATATTTCTGTAATTTTGCTAGAGCAAACTGCAAAGTGAAATGCTAACAGCTTCATCTCAGCACCTGTCACGAAGACAAAAAGCACTTTTTCTCCAGTGCAACATGACAAGTGATGGCATTACCACAGCTGCTGCTGCACTACTGTAGCAACTCAAGGTGGTGTAGCTGCACTGTGCAAGCCATGCAAAAGTCTGATTGGACTTAGTGGAAGATTGGTGATAACAGGAGGCGGGGGGAGAAACAATATTAACCAATGCATCAGGACTCCCCCACCAGGAAAAACACTGAGAATGAAAAATGTAATTATTATTCAAACAATGAACACCAAAGGTCCATGGCCCAATCAGTCACATAAATGGTAATTAAATGCCATATTCTGATCAAGCACTTCATAGGTTTACAAACCCCCAAAGGAAAGGAGATAAAGATTATAACTCTATACCCATTTACCTGGGGAATAAGCCCAATTGAACTAAATGGGACTTTAGAATATACAGGTAAAGGATTGAGCTGACAGAAATGGTAGCAATTGGGACAACAAATCCACTGAAACAATATACAGTGAATGCCCAGATGTCATCTTGCATTGACAGCATGGTGAATGCGCAGACATAATCTTTAACTGCTAACTAGCTTGCAGTAGTGCAAGAGCATCTCCCATGGACCCCAAGTAGGTTTAAAAACAAAGGCATTTTTAGATTGCTCATAAAAAGAAAACTTACCTAGCGTCCACATTTCGAAAGAAACTGCTTAATGCTTCATCGTAAATTCCTTTCTAAAAAATGAAGCTTTCTGTAAGTAAACACTGATGTGAAACTTGTGATAAGACTTATAGTATGTATACTTAAAAATAATTTATTTTTTTTAAAAATAATTTATGCACTCTCCTAATATCTTCCAAAGGCTTTCATTATGGCCCAAAGACCAGTGCATACTATGATGTGCATGTAGAGTTCCCTCACGCATGGTCTCCATAAATAATTTCAAATTTGCAGTGCAAAGAAAATTGAACCCCTCCTATAGTCAGTACCAGAAAGTAGCTTTGAGGGCTTACTGTTTGGATCCATGGCATTTGCACTGGCATCCCACAAGATTTTATCTTGCTCCTATCCTAATTAATATCTATATGGAACAGCTGGAGAAGATTACCTGAGGATTTGAGGTTGTGTCTGCAGTATACGGATGGCACTCATTTCTATTTCTTCATGCCAGCTAAACCATGTGGGGCAGTAGAAGAGTTGAAATTATTGTCTGAACTAAGTAACTGCCTGGATGAGGCCCAATAAACTGAGGCAACACAGAGACACTGGGTAGATGGTTTCCCAGTTTGGTAAATTGTTTTCAACCCGTTTTGGACAGGGTTCCACGTCTTCTGAAATTTGCAGCTTGGGACTATTCCTTAATCCAGCTTTGTCATTTGTGGTGCCAGTGTCCTCCCTGGTACGGCATGCTTGTTACCAATTTAGGCTTGTACATGAGCTATGAACTCTCCTGGACAGGGATAGTTTGGCAATAGCTCTGACTGCATTCCATTAGACTATTGTGGGCCTGTTCAGACAGCATACTGAGCTATGGTTGAGCTGCTAAGCCTTTTGCAGCAAGTGGTTAGTGTGTTTAAGCCATGGTTATGTGGCCACCGTAATGTTTAGCTCAAAATGCTTAACCATCGTAGTTCAACATGTTGTCAGAAAAGGGCCTGTAACATGTTGTATGTGGGGCTACCCTTGAAAATAATTTGGAAGCTGCAATTATTTTAAAATGAAGTAGCCCAAGATTTTGACATTCATCAGATGTGGGGTGGGGAATCGCGTTTCCTTACTGCTGCTTCTATGCCATGATACTTCCTCTTTCTTCACACAGGGGAAGAAAGAGGAAGTAAACAATGACCTCATGGCCCATTCAGTGGCCGTTTTTATCACATTCCTTTTCCTGTAAACAGCAGGAAATGGTGGTACATTCTGTTTAAAAATAATAATCAGATGTCTATTTTGTGATGGAAAAAAGGCAAGAAGGAGGGGGAGACGCATGGGGGGCTGACGTCGTTGGCAAAAGGACCCGTGAACATCAGTAAGTGGGGAATAACAAGCATGCAGTAAAACACTCATCTGATGACACTCTTAGACTGAGACAGTTTGCTGGGAACATATCTCACAGTTTGAAAGGTATGCACTGGTTACCAGTTCACTTCTGAGCTCAATTCAAGATGCTAGTTTTGATCTTTAAAGCCCTTCATAGGAGCAAGGTACCTTAAATGGCTGCCTTTTTCTCATCAACCTGCCTGAACACTAAGATCACCACTGAAGACCTTCTAGTGCCACCGTCAGAGATTAAACAAATGGCAACAAATGGTTGAATTATGGAACTCCTGATGCTAAAGGGCTGAGGTTAGGGAGAGACATTTGGCCAGACGTCATTGGGACTAGCTGACTAAATTACCTGGGCTTAGGAAAAGAAAGAAAAGTCAAGGAGGAAGTGCCAATTGCAAGCTTGCAAGGAGGAAAAGTGAAATGCTAAGAGGAGACCTGAGGCGTTAGACTGAAGAATATTTCCCCTTCTCAATCTCTGTATTTCTTTTCCTTGTTCCCCACTCCCTATCTATCACTGTAAGTCCTGCTTCAGTCTTTCCTACTATTCCTGTTTCTTCCCCCTGTAAATGCAAACGCATGCATGATTGTTCTTTTTCTCTTTGGTGTATGTTGAGATTTTAGGGGGTACTTTTGGGTATTCCCTAAGCATGTGGAGACTTCTGTCTTGTGGGTGGGTGGTGCCAATTTGACCATATAAGCATATACACTCTCCTACTGCTAATTGGAGAGAAAATATATGAAGATCATGGTGCATGTCCCTCCCTCCTATTGCCACTCAGTTACCACACTGTTGGTTCCTCTTGTCCATCCACAGGAAACATCAACAATAACTGTAAGACCCCAGAGGTACATTGGAACATACACTCTTCTCTGTCTCTCAAACTACAAGTCCTAGGATTTCTTGTAACAGCACTTTCTCTATTCTAACAGATGGCTTAGGTTGGCATTGCACTATTCAGAATGCTGTGTGCTTTGTTTTAAGGGTTTTTCTCTTGGAAGTTCTGGACACCTCCCTTATAGATACAGGGAAATAAATTTAAGCATCCCCAAGAATGATCTACAATTTAGACTTATTCCCCCCACCCCGATACTCATGGGTTTGCAGCTAGCCTAGACTGCACCCACCCCGACTTGGGTCCTGATTAAGTTCCCACCAGCATTCAATCCCCCAAAACCATCATTACCTGGAACCTCACTGCGGAGATTCCACAACTTCCTAAAGAAGCCCACTACAAGAAGCCAACTATAAGAAAATCTCAGGTCATAACTCTTTACTAGTAGCAAGGGTCAAAGTGGTATTTCCACATAAACAAGTAAAATTTCACCCTGTTTATTGACATGGCTTTTTAATAGCCTTATTTTATATTGTGCCAGGCAAGAGTGCAATTTGTAAACATATTCAAAGTAAGAAAAAAAGACTGCAAGTCAGCCCAAAAGCTTGTTAGTCAACCAAACAGTCGAACAGTTGAGGAAATTCAGAATTTGTTTCACAGAAAAAGCAGCTGTGATTTTTAATTCAGATTAAATTGGAGAATTCTCAGGAAACATTAGACCGTTATGGAATATGTGTATGTCAATACGAGTAATAACGCAGTGCTGTTTTATGGTAACACAATGCAAGTTACGACAGCTACCATAGCAAGTGCCTAAACTACAGCACTGGTAGGGCAGCGATGCCTCACGGCGGCTTACAAAGGAATTACAGCCATCAGCAACGCAAAGCATGTCAACGACGGTTTGGGCCGCCTTCAGCGCACTGCCCGGTCCTTTCTTTCGCATTTGGTGGCGGTGTATAACGATTGCCCAGGATAGCAGAACAAGGGAATGGCAGTTATTTTTAAGATCACTGAGTGCAGCTATGATTTTGCGGTTTCGAAGCAGCCGCCATTTTAACTCTTGCGCTGGAGAGTTCGGTACGTGGGGAGGGTGGCGAACGAGGCGCACGCGCCGCCATCAAAACAGCAGCGACCAGAACCGTCAACGGCTCCTTCCGAAGACCAACAGCCGGGGCGGGGCTAAAGTAGGCGTGGCAGGGGAAAAGGCTTCGAATGGTTAGCATTCTATTGCGCACGCGCGCTCACTAATTCTAAACCTTCCCTACGAGAACCAGGCGGGGCTTATTACCTTGTTAACAGCGGCGTGTTCCCGCAGTGCCAGATCCCAGAAGCGGCAGCCTATCTGGTTCCCGCACTGACCCACTATAAAGGGAGGGAGAAAAGACAGCAGCGGCGGTCAAGTAGCTGTATACAGGGAAGAGTTATGCAAAAAGGACCGGGAAGGAGGGAAGAGAATAGTACTCCCGTGCTCACCCTGAACCACCACTGACTGCGTCATGACTGCCGTTCGCAAAAATCCCGTTTCTAAGGCAACCTGCTCCTGAAAGCCTGGGTGGAACGGTAGGCCCGCCCACTCTGAATGTACATCCTGAAAGCCGTGCGGGCGCCGCCGCCGCCGCACAGAGGAATTCTTAGTCCTCGTTCTATTGCTGAGGCGCGCGCGAGAGCAGCGGGGCCGTTGGAGAGGAGGTGTCGGCTTTGGGCGCATGCGCTCTGCCTCTTCCTTTCTCCCCGCTCACTCGTTCACAATTTAAAACCGTTGCTGGTCTAAAGCTGCAGAGTGGTCACACCCACGTTAGTTTATTACGAAGGCGCTGCTTGCTTTGTTTAGAGGACAAAGCTGAACCATTAAGAGTACTGTAGTGAATTTTGGCCCCAGTCTTTTAACACCACGCCCCGTGCAGGACCATCTGCAGCTCTGTCTTTACATAACTGCTAAAGGAAGCACCTTGCCATTTTTCTCTGGTCAGGGCGCGATCCTATGCATGTTCAGACAGAAAAGTCTAGCTGGGGAATGCTGGAAATTGTAGGACTTCTTTCCGTTTAACATGCATAGGACCATACAATAAACATTGTACCAAAACAACTCTCTTCTGGCTCTTAATTGAAATTTGACGTTTCTAATTAAGTATCACGACCTTCAAGCCCTGTTTATTCAATCAGGTCTTTCCAGCATGGCTTCTGAACCCCTCAAGGTTTCAGTAGCTGGGTGCCTTTATTTACGGAAGAAAGAAGGATCCATGAAATCCGAAAGGGAGCCTTATGATTTCATATGGAAAACACCATCCATTCACAGAGCACATCTGTCTCCACATTCTGAATCAGAAAAATCACATCCATTTCTCATGAACACCCCCACAGGGCAAAAACATGGATTTAAGGCAGGGATCCTCATGATTTTTACAGAGCAAATCCCCCAAAACACTAACATCACAGAGCACATCTGCTTCCACAGACAGCAACAAAAACCACGGGTCTGCTGCTCATGGGTGCCTCTATGGTGCAAAAATGTGGGTTTGAGGTAGGAATCCTCTGGGATCCTCATGATTTTACATGGAAAATATCCCAAGCCACAATCCAGTCACAGAGTATATTTGCCTCCATGGACTATATTAGAAAAATTCGGGATCCACCACTCGTGGCCACAGCCATGGTGCAAAAGCACCAGTAAAGAGCATAAGAATCAACTAGATGGAGAGTTCCTAGTGCTACCAATTAGAAAGCATTGTGCAGCTCTGCTTATTGAATTTTCTGTGTTAAGAAAAAAGATGGAAGCAGCAGTGGGAAAGCAAGCACAGGAGGGTTATGAATAGCAGATGGCAAAGTCTGGACTTCTGTAAATTTCTGTGAATGATGCAGGATGACGGCACTATAAAAACCTTATCTGGAATCTGAATAGTTGATTACATTTATGGAGATGGAAAACACTGTCCTTTCAGACTCATAAGTGGCCGTACTTGCAGAGGAGTTGGTCTAATAATATAATAAGAGTTGCTGGGAGAGAAAAGTTGACACTAATCAAGGTAAAAAAAAATTGCTCTAAAAACTGACATTCATCCTTATATCTTACTTTCACAGGATCTGTGTTGCACACTACACAGAGACAGAAGACATCAAGTGAATATTTGGTACTCAACGTAAGAACTTTCTGGATCAGATCATGGGACAAACATCCTGTATCCAACAATGGCCACACAAATGCCTGTGGTAAGCCTACAAACGGTGTGTAGGAACCAGGGCAATTTGAGGAATTTTCTTCCAGGAGAAAAGTTGCAGGTTCACCCGAGAACGTAGATGAATTCCATGCCAAGTTGTCTATGCATGAAATCACTGCAGTAAAAGTTAGGCAATAATACTCTGGGTCTGGCTGGTATCTCATTTTGGTGACAGCATTGTTCTACAGGTTATAGCCTTGAACTGAAAAGTGAGCTGTAATGTAATCACAAAACCTAGAGCAATGTCCTTCAGAATTACTTTACCAACAAAGTATCCACAGCTGCTTTACAAAAACTAACAGCAGTGAAAATACATTTATATAAGGACCTAGAGCAATAAAAGTCGGCATTTTAAAAAACAACAACCCTCAAATAGATGACGCATGTAAACTAATATATATATATATATATATATATATATTAATATTATTTTGTCGAAAGCCTTAATCAGTTACAAATTTCCCTCTATTTTCAGGTCTGAGGGTAAGAAGTTTATCACTGACCTACACTGTTACCCTGGTATAGGTAGTAAAATGTATAGTGAAGCAGAATCAAAGCTTGAATGCGTACATCAATTGATTGGAAGAGACAACTTTGACCTTTCATATTGTTGCAAAGACATTTTTCCAAGAGGAAACTCATTAACTCTTTTCTGGCCATATACATAGATCTGTAGATTCTACAGAACTCTCATGACTGATGTTTTATTTATTAAAATAAATAAATTTATTTTATTTATTTATCTCCAGCTGAGAGCCCCCTCCCTCCTTCTACCAACTGTCTCTGCAGAGGCCACCAGTGAGGGAGGAAGCAGCAGCCAGGCACCTCTCCATCGGGCCTGGGTCCAGCTCCAGCTGAGAGCCCCCCTCCCTCCTGATACCAACTGTCAACTGTAACTGCTGAACTTTGCAATTAAGATTGTAGTGCCTGAATTTCCTTTCCTTTCCTCCCCCTCCTCCTCCCTCCCAATCCCCTTTCCTTTTGTGTCATGTCTTTTAGATTGTAAGCCTATGGGCAGGGACTGTCAAGAAATACTTTTGTAAGCCGCCATGAGAGCCTTTTTTGGCTGAATGGCGGCATAAAAATGCTTAAATAAATAAATAAATAAATATATAAATAATAAAAGGCAGTTTTCTGTGCTTCTAAGTCTCAAATGAAAAAGTTAAACTCCTGTATGCTGCATAGTTTCTCCATTCAGATTAGAGATAATTTTAGGGGGAAACTTGTTCAAAGTTCTGATCCCAGCTAAAGATTCGGTTTGGATTGTGTAAAAAAGGTTGTAGTTTAAATAAATCTAACATATCCATAAAACCAATAAGAGCTTTTCTACATGAGGCTGTTAATCGCTGTATCTTCTTTCGGTTTCATCGCTGAATTGAGACCTGAGCACTACACTAAGGGCTTTTCCTTCCTTTCTTTTCCACTAAGTGAAGCTGTGCTAGAGCAGAATAGAGTAAATACACTAGTAGAAACAGTGCTTTAAGAAATAATACTCCATTTCCCCCATTCTAAAGAAACCTGGGAAAGTGTTCTGAAAATCAAGAAGTGAAAATGGAGGATCACAACATCATCTAAAGACTCTGTAAACAACTGTGAGTAAGGCATCATGAGCCCACAATAAATACCTCATCTGGGAAAGCTCTAATTTCCTCTTTGCGTATAATAAGGAACAATTCATTACATTTGTCAGCTATAGATTATCAGAGATTCAACTAATTCAAATGAAAATTGAATAAAATTAATTCCAGACAGAGACTCAAAAGACAATTGTTTATGAAGCATGTGTATTACGTAATTTATTCTGTAATGTACATGTAACAGATGTATTCAATACAAACTATGAACAGAATGAATGCATGCCAGAGACACAGCGCCTGTGTATGAAGCATCTCCATAGTGCTTAATAGAGACCTTTTCTTCCTCTCTCCTCACATATGCATACACCTTGTTACATGCGTGAGTAGAGCAGCTGTATATAAGAAAGAATGGGAGCCCTGTGCTTGCCTCTAATATCTGAAGCCAGCCTGACCTCTAGCTGTGCCTTGCAAGTTATGTGTGCTCCCACAGCAGGAACAACTGGTGTCAGTCAGAGAGGAGAGGACTGGATGGAGATACTGTGTTTGCTGGGCCTGCAGTGGATTGTGACCAAAGGCTGGCTTAAGGTAGGGGTGCTGGATCTCTTCCAGCCTGAGGGCTGAATTGGATTTCAGAGAAGCTCTCGGGCTGCATTCCAGGGTGAGTGGAGCCAAAGGGGGTAGGACCCAAATACTAGCATATTTTAGCTTGAATCTTTGACTGCCAGTAACTAAGTGGGGGATGTGGAAAAGCCAGGAAACCCAAAAAGATTGGTGGTCAGAGGAAAGGGGATAAAGCCAGTGAAACAGGGTGTCATCATCTGGGGAATGCTCCTTCATGGAACCTGAGGTTCAGCTTTCCAGGCTGAAGGAATGATTCATATGGAATGAAGTAAAATATCAAGATCTTCCTGTGAACAGTTGCACTTTGTTTGTGACCCATGGATATTTCCATGATCTTAATTGCATCTAAAAAGGCTTACCACCCAGGCTCAGCTAGAACAAAATCCATGAAATGAATGAAAGGTGGGGGGGGGGGAAGCTGAACCCATACTTGAATGTGCACCGAAAATGGGAGGAAAACTAATCAGGGAGTCCACACACCGTTCCGAAGGCGCCCCGAAGCCCCTTGAGGGCGCCCCGAAAACGGTCGTGTAGCACATACCTTAATCGTCCCCAGAAGAGGCGGAGGAGGAGGCATGTTTTGGCAGCGCAGACTGCGGGCGGGCTGCTCCTGGCTCCGTTTTCCTTTAGCCAGCAGGCCCTGCGAGAGCTACCAGCAGCGGGGTGGCAGTGGCGGCCCCTGCGTGGTCCCAGGGGCGTGGGAGGCGCCCTCCCCTTTCCTCGCCCGTCGGCTCTCTTCCCTCCCACGACCCAGCCCCGCTGCTGGGAGCTCTCGCAGGGCCTGCTGGCTAAAGGAAACCGGAGCCAGGAGCAGCCCACCCGCAGTCTGCGCTGCCGAAGGAACCTCCTCCTCCGCCTCTTCTGGGGACGATTAAGGTATGTGCTACATGAGCGTTTTCGGGGCGCCCTCAAGGGGCTTCGGGGCGCCTTCGGAACGGTGTGTGGAAGAGGCCCAGATGCCAAGCAAGCTACTCCCTTTTGCCATTGAAAGGCGAGGGATTTCCAGCCTCTACTGCTGGCAATAAGCATTCACAATCAGAGAAAAGGGATTTTTTGCTGCCCATGCTGTGGAAGCCATTTCTTCAGGTGCAAAGCAGTGAGCTTAGGGTTGTTGATTCACACATCAGCCATAACCCTATTTCGTTAGGCATGCCTAAACCATTATTTCATTAGGATTAGGTGCACCCATATCTGCATAGGATTGGGATGGTAATCTTCATTCCCCAGATATTACATCAGGGAGTATCCATATATTTATCTCATAGGAAGCTGCCTTATACTGATTCAGACCATTGGTCCATCTAGTCTAGCCCAATATTGTCAACACTGACAGGCAGCGGCTCTCCAAGGTTTCAGGTGAAAGTTTTCCAGCACCACCTGGAGATTGAACCTTCTATGTGCAAAGCATGTGCTCTGTCCACTGAGCTATGGCCCCTGTCCCCAAACCCCAGGATTTGGTGCACTGCAAAACATGTTTAAAGGCTTCTGATTTGGTAACAAATTCCCAGTAGTGAATATAAGCATAATGCTTTATCATTGACATATACTGAGCTATATATATATATATTTAATTCTTTGGTACTGAAGATTGACCCCGGCACAGCTGCTTCTTGTTGCTTTCCTTTTCTGCTGTACAGGGTCTGGCAGTTTTGCAGTTCATCAGCTTTTCAGGCGGCAGGACAAATGTTGATGCTCACAGCACCACTGACCAAAGCTGCCTTGCTGAAACTTACTGGCCTTTCATCAATCATAAAGTTACGGATGCATCCAGTGAAGGAATTTCGTGTGGTTAGGCTGAATGTCAGGAGAGATTCTGCAGAGAGGTTAAAAACACACATATAACCATAAGTTGCACAAAAATGAGATTAAAATATCTACATGCAATGGTGCTTCTTAGAGTTGGCTTAACAAAATGGGGCACAACTGTGTCCTAGAATATGACTTGTTTTAAATGCACTTATTGCCTTTGCCCAACTTTGATTTCTAGCAGGTTTTAAAAATTACCTGCTGAATGACTCTTAAAGAAATCTTCAGTAAAAGTTTTAAAAATCATCATTGAATCTTTCTGATTCAACATTCAAACATATTTTTTTTTACAACTACAACAATAATAGATGGTGGGTTGTATCCAGGAAACTGCATAAGGAAAGGGGGTGCTATTTCCTCCCCCTGGGAGTTTCCTGAGTCCTGCAACCCCACCCCCACAACCCTCCTCTAGGCCTTACTCACATGCACATGGAGGGTGGTGGGTAAGGGAGCTATGAAGAGAGGAGTAACTGAACCACGGCAAGGAGCTACCAAGATACTCAATTATTAGCGGCTTTCTTAATTGACTTTCAGGGGGCATAGAAATAGTATTACGAGAAATTTAATGTTCTTGACCATTACTGCAGCACAGGTTTACAGTTTACTCTGTTACATTAAAACAACGTTTCTGCACTTCTGCATAGAAGGAAGTTCCATGTTCTGTAGTCGGTGTGTACAAAAGTATTACTTGAGAAGGAGATTAATGCTTCAACAAAATAAATGAATATAGAATTACACAAAATGTGGAAATTTGCTAAATAAATATGATTTTTACTTTACAGAAGAAAAAATCTTTAAAATAATAAACTATGGTCATTGTTGGAAATAAGGTAGCAAAATGATGACAACTCTTACCCGGTACTCCCCCAACAAACACAGGCTCCCTGTGGTCAATTGATCTTGGATTTAATGGTCCTACGACATGATTCACTTCAGAATCTACATCCAGCTGCACCACATTGGCATCTCTAATAACTGTCATGCAAAGCAAACAACAATGTTATGAACCACTGGTAAACGTTCTGCTTCTATTACTTATGGAGTATACATTATTTCATAAATACAGTTTTGAAAGGACCAGAATATCCTAAATAGGTAGGCTCCTACCCTGTATCCTGGACCTACTCTCCAACAGCTGATATTTATTTGTTTGTTTACAATATTTGCATATCACTCCTTATCCAAAGATTTTAGAGTGGTGAACAAATAGAGTAAAAGAATAAAAACAAAAAACACCATTAAAAAGTGTTTTCAAAGAACAAGGTTCAGATAAAACTGCAGCGGGTCATTTAGGAAAAGCTTCTTGGAGCAATAACACTTTCAGGAGGCACTAAAAGAAATGCAACGTTGGCACCTGCCTGACCTCCAAAGGCAGGGAATTCCATATAAAGCCGCACACACACACACACACACTGAAGGCTCTGGTAGACTTCAATCGGATCATAGGGCCACCAGGAATGTGCCCTCAGATGACCTCAGTGACTGGGCAGGTTGATAAGAGAGGAAGCACTCACAGCATCATCAGGATACTCCAGAGAGCATAATTCCAGGAGCCAATGGCAGTCATACTAGCATGCTACAGCTCAATGGTAGAGCACTTTGCTTTGTTGTGGAAGGCTTCAATTCAAGGGCGGGGACAACTTGTGGCTCTCCAAATGTTTTGGCCAACAACTCCCATGATCTCTCACCATTGGCTATGAGAGTTGTAGGCCAAAATATCTGGAAGGTCACAAGCTGCCCATCCCTGCTCCCGTTAGAAGATTCTAGGTAGCAGAGCTGGGAAAGGCTCTGCTATCTGCCAGTCAGAACAGATACTATGAAACTAAATAGACCATAACTATAGACTGCATCAATACCACTTATAATTGGTGTATTCCAACAGATACATCATAGTGTCTATCACTAAGACACATCTCTCTCTCTCATACACACACCTAGACTACTTGTCACATTCATAAATCCTTGACCCAACAGCGCAAACACAAAAACACAGCTTGCATACACATTTCACACACATCAGGATGCAAGTAGCAGCCAATGGGCTGGAGCATGGAAGCACACAATGTTGTGTGCCATTTAGGATGGGTGGTGATGGTTAACTGCATGGTTGCAATTTTCAGCAGAAGCCACACACTTAATGAGTGTGTATTTCCAGCAGTGGTTTATTGGTCTAGTGTGCAGGATGGTTTAAGCACACTTCAGTTCTACTACTCTTTTGCTAGAATTCATAGCTTAGTGTTTGCACCACAGAATCTCAGGGTCTGAACATTGCCTGATTTGTCCACATGCCTGGCCTTATTTAGACTAAGAGAAAGGGAGGATCGGGTATCACCATTATTAGCACAGCTTCTGGGGTTTACTCACCTGCAATTCTGTGCCATCTGCCATCACAAAGATTCTGTTTTGGTGTAACTGAAGTTGAAAAGTCTTTGATTCCATTGTTCAGCTTCACAATAACCTAGTAAAACCATTTAATTCACATTTAGAAGCTTAATTTTGCCTGCAAATATCTGATTATCTTAAAAAAAAGCAGCAGTATAAATCACACCTTTTTTTTTTTACTGTCTCAGAATAGGCTATCAGGATATTATACTGGAGGCATAAGGACTATTGTACTTTCTCACTTAGTACCTAATGATTAGGATGCAATCCTATATGCACTTTTACCTGCAAACAAGTCCCCTTGAATTCAATGGGATTTAGTTCTGAGTAGACATGTTAAGGACTACACTTTTAATACTCAGACCATGTTTTGTTGCACTACAATCCAAAGGAACATATAAGCATAAGAGGTCATTAGGAAATGTGGAGTTAGAATGGTGGGAACATTGCGAATGAAGAACGTGTACTATCATTATCTATCTTGAGAGTGTTCAGTAGCCTCCAATGTCTTTTGGAACGTTTAATGTTTTTGTTTAGATGTTTCAGTATGGCTATTAGATCCCCCCCTCCATAATCTTAATTTCATTGGAGCCAACAAACTATTTAAGTTCATCTTGCTGCACTGCTTAAACCTATGTTCTGGACTAGATCTACACTACTGCTTTACTGTGGTATTGAAGTGCACTGGTAACTGTCGGGGCACAATCCACATTCTGTATACCACTTTCAAAGTGGTTTCCCCCCTGCTTTTTATTCCACATTCGTAATGATTTGACACAAGGTATAGATCTGGCCCTGCAAGGGGAAACTGTACATAAAGGGGAAAGTCAGTTAATGAATATTGAATGCACATTGAATGCACTTTGGTTTCAAAGTTAATTGTAATACATTTGGGCGGAGCAATCCTAATCCCCAGATCTGCTGGCTAGGAGTGGGTTAGGAGGGAATGGAGAAGTGCTCTGCTGGTACAGTGCGTGGGGGAAGCTCTGCCCACCTAAGCAGCCCAGTTTTGCCCCTGGAAAGCTCCTTGGATGGAAAACTACAGCTAGCTGTGATCGGCTGCAGGCAAAATGGGATGTTCTGTTGAGAATCCATACGTCGTACTGAGGCCGCTTCCATGCGGCCCCAGTGCACCCTGAAAACGATCGTGTAGCTTGCCTGTAAAAGAGACGAGGAAGAGGCGTCCTTGCCGCCGCCACCCACCTCCCTCCTCGCCTGCTGGCTCGGAGAGCTCGGCAGAAGAAGGCGGGGTGGAGAGCTTCTTCCGCTCTCCACCCCGCCTTCTTCCGCCGAGCTCTGCTCGCCGACCGGCGAGGAGGGAGGTGGGTGGTGGTGGCGTCAGCGCCGCCGGCAAGGACACCTCTTCCTCGTCTCTTTTACAGGCAAGCTACACGATCGTTTTCGGGGTGCACTGGGGCTGCATGTAAGCGGCCTCAGTACGACGTGTGGATTCCCCCCTGGAGTGAGGAAGGGTCTTGGGATGAAGTGGAAGATCTGCAGCTTTGTTTTTCTCCAGCACCATTTAGGATTATCTATTCACCTGCAGTACCCTCCCTGCCCCATCCTAAAAGCACTACTCTGCACTCAGGGACTTCCTGAGTTTTTGACTAAGGTAGGATTTGAACCAGAAGTCCCAGGTTATACTCTTAGCTACTACAGTATAGAAGCATCACCATAGGGTAAAATCCAATTGAGCGCTTATGCCTCTGCCAATTATCTTCTGCCCTGCCAATTCCCTTCCGCAATTTGTGAGTCCGCTGGTCGGCCACTGCGTGAAAAGAGTGCTGGACTAGTTGAAAACTGGGTCTGATAATGCATGGCTCTTTTTACATTCTTATGATCCATGGCTTACGCAAGGGAGATTTAGCACTTCCTAGGGGAAGCCCGGCAATGAGCAGAAATGCTCATTTCTGGAAGGAGGCAGGTCGGTGGAGCCCCCCATATGTGAGCTCCGCTGACCTGTTGCCATGTTGCTGACCAAATTGCTGTTGTGAAAGCAGTGAAGGAGGTTGTGCAATGGAATTGGCAGGACTGAAGAGATAATCTTCAGGGGGATAATCCCTGACTGGGGGATAATCCAATGAGAAGTGCCCCACTGCATTCTGCCCATAAACTTTAGCTCAAATATTTGCATATATTTTAATATATATAAAACCAATTAATTTTCAGAACCACTCAGCACTGTACAGTACAAAAAGTATGAGCTTTTGCCCACCCAAAAATCTGATTTTGTTTGTTCTTCAGTCTCTGGCTTTTTTCTCACTTCCCCACATATTATTCAAGAACCCTTACACAAACACTGCCACACACAGAGGTCTGAGTAGAGCTCTGATAGTTTGAATGCATGCTATAAATAAATGATCAATTGATCTGCAAGTGAAAAAACGTTACCTAATCTGTAGCAGTGTACAGTGTAGCCCATTTGTAGCAGTTATACATCTTTAATGCTTTCATAAGGCAGCAGCACCAAGATGTCAACATCCTTTTCCTTCATCTTGACACGCAACATTTTTATTGATGCTATAACTGAAGTGTTCTGATGTTATGCTGACAGTTGACTCTTTCTGTACTTTAAACTGAAGGACTACAATTGGGGTATATTTTGCCTTTTCTAGTTAGGTGGAGTTATTTATTTCAGAAACTAGAACCTGTTTATATTAAGAGTGAGTTGGTTTGTACACAAATGCACATGACAAAAAGAGAGTAGGGTATTCCATTTGGAAAAGCATTCATAGATAAATGTGAAGGGAATTGTTAGTCCTTCCTCATACCTGTCCTTGTTTCATGTGCATGTTCAGGAACTCTCCGTTTACACTGTGTGCGTGCATTAGGATTCCCGAACTGCTTCGAGGACGGATTTCAAAAATAACTTCAAATTTTAGACCCAAACTGAAGGATTCATCTGCAAGGGGAAATCAAGACAAATCATCACAGACTGTTCTTTTTGTCCCAAGGTTAATTGTGTAGTTACCCATCTGCTACAGGACATGAAGATCTAACTATGGCTTCCAATTCTGGATATATCTTAATTTTTCTCATCTTGGAAGTATTTTATTATTTTGTAACCCCCAAGGAATGACTATTTTTAGGAGTCATACTCTGCAATGTTGACTTTGAATATTTTGCCTTAATTTTGCTTTGTATATAGTAGAAGAATCTCAGTCACCATTTGAACAATGTGCTGGTTTTGTGAGATAGTGTGTTTTAACACTTAACAACAAAATTCAAAAACATTTTAAAGCTGTGATGATATATTCAATTCCTTGGGAGTAAGCCCCATTAAACTCAATGGAACTTAGCTTTGAGCATAGAGGTAACGTTTCTGGGCATTTTGAGGTGGGTTTTTTTACTCCAGAAATATTGAAAATTTTGGAAAAATAGAAAAATAAGCAACACTTTTTTTTTTAGCGCTTTTTACTGATCTAAAGTCACTTTGTTACTTTAAGACAGCCTTTTCCAACCTGGTACCCTCCAGATATTTTGGACTTCAGCTCCCATTGGCCTCAGGAAGCATGGCCAAAGGTCAGGCATGCTGGGCACTGTAGTCCAAAACATCTGGAGGACACCAGGTTGGGGAAGGCTGCTTTAGGAACATAAAGCAGCCCTTGTATTCCTAAAGTTATTTTATATATAGCTTAGTTTGCTCATAAAATTATCCTTATATTTAATTTTTAAAAGTAAACTCAGTAAATTTGTAATTATTGTCTGCATAGATTAAAACTACATTACATGACTGCAACAGCATCAGAAACACAGGACTCTATAGACAAAAACCCAAACTGTCAAAATGCACAATGGTGATTCTACTCACATGTTATCTATCAGTAAAATATACTTTAGATCAATAATTTTAATAAGGAACGAAAGAAATAACAATGCTGGAAATCTTATAGAGAGGATTAAAAAACATTTTCCTCCTTGGCTTAGTTATTTCAGGACATTTTACATCTCTAGTCTTTCTATAAATATATTCTTATTACATCGTTTTTCTAAATCATTTTGGGGTGAGTAAAGTTTGGGTAACAATATACAAATACTTTGTCTTAAAATCTAAAAGGAAATATTTCATAACCCAAAGTTGTTCAAGTTTTTGCTATTTTTGTGTGTGGAACAAAATAAAAACCACTCCCCCCCCCCAATTTTTCCAGCTTTATTCCGGGCCTTCATATTTCTTGTTCTCAGTAGACATTTGTTAGATTTCATTGTTAAATAAACTGATCCTTCCATTTGCTGTATAAATGTAGTGATATTTGTGGTGACATTCACAGTTCCTCTGCCAGAGCATTATTATTATTATTATTATTATTTATTTATATAGCACCATCAATGTACATGGTGCTGTACAGATAACACAGTAAATAGCAAGACCCTGCCACATAGGCTTACAATCTAATAAGTTGTAGTAAACAATAAAGAGGGAAGGAGAATGCAAACAGGCACAGGGAAGTGTAAACAGGCACCGGTAGGGAGAAGCTAACAGTATAGAGTCAGAACAAACTCAATATTTGAAGGCTATAGGGAAAAGAAAAGTTTTGAGCTGAGTCTTAAAAGCAGTGATTGAGTTTGTAGTTCTCAAGTGTTCTGGAAGAGCGTTCCAGGCGTAAGGGGCAGCAGAAGAAAAAGGACGAAGCCGAGTAAGGGAAGTGGAGGTCCTAGGGCAGGTGAGAAGCATGGTATCAGAGGAGCGGAGAGCACGAGCGGGGCGATAGTGTGAGATGAGAGAGGAGAGATAGGCAGGAGCTAGACCGTGAAGAGCTTTGAAGGTCAGCAGGAGAAGTTTATATGGCATTGTGCTAATTGCTGGACCTGATCTGGGAATTACTATAGCAATAGTGCTGTCACTGCTATGGTGACAAGGATCTCTGCTGCCAATGCAATAGAGTATGTAGAGCAGGTGAAGGGATGCTTAGAACAAATTATTCCACTGTGTGCCAATAAGATAGCAGGAAACCCAGCATAATTTTAAAATAAATGTTTGAAAATCAATTCAGTTATCTCTTCTTGCTTCACTAACAGACAATTGATGTGAATACAGACATCACTCTGATGGAACAGTCATAAAAACAGTCAATGACTAGTGACATGTTACCAAGAATAATGTATCCTCCTTCTGATGAAAAATATGTTCCTTCTTCTGATGGTCCTTCAAAACAAGGAGTTACACTAAATGTCTGTGAAGGAGAAGTGACTGGCCTTCCATTAAGCTGTAAACTGCCGAGACAACCGCTAAAACTGTAGACTGAGTTAATCTGAGAAAACAAAATGGAGATTAAGTAAAATGGCTGCATAAGGGAAAGAGAAATCCTTTGGTCTTTCTATATGATTTGGGTGTACAATTGTTTATAAATCCTATGGACACAGCCCACCATTTTCAGTAAAGAAATGGAAAGCCGAGAAGGATGGAGGTTCTCATGCTGTGCTTGGTTCTTGGCGTTAAGTCACAGCACCCTAAATTATCTTCTAATCATAGAGTTGGAGAAGCCTTGTAGCTCAAACTTCTGTTTGATATAGGAAATCCAGAGCTAGAACATTCCCAGACCTTCAAGGCTTGTAGTGAGGTATTTATGCTCATTTCTTCAGGAGGTCCAGGGTCTACTACTGACCATCAGAAACTTAGCAATCAGAAACTACCAACAGATTCACATCCAGGATATATTCTCAATTGCAAAACAAATGCAGAGCTTAGTAATTTTTTTCTTTCTGTTGGTTACTATGCAGTTAGCATGAGGAAAAGGCTATAAATATTCTCTCAATCTCAGAGAAGCTTTTGTAAAAGACTCACAGTGCGATTCTATGTGGGAATCTACACTGATGTTATTCTAACGTTTTGAATGGGTTACTGTGACGCACAGCGTCACGTGACCCTGGGTCTCCAACGTTGCAAATGAGTTGTACTTACAGGTTCTATTTCTTAGTTCCAGCGTGGCTACAGATTCATGTGCCTCGTCCTACCGGTAATTTTCCTCTCCCTTTCTCAGAGCTGCTTGGTTTGCTCCGCCCACTTCCTGTTCTCCTTCCTTCGCCCCGTTTGCTATCTTATCTGCTACAGCAGATAAATCACACCAGCGTTACACTGTGCAATCACTGACAATTGCATGCAAAGGACTCAGAAGTTTTCCACCTTAGAATCTGCTTTGATTGTGAAGTAGTCCCATGCATCCAGCCTTAATTGTGCTCCTTTTGCAAAAGGTTCGCCCGAGCCGCTGCTGTGGGCGCAGGAGTAGGATTTTAAACAAATGCTTACATCTGCGTAAGCTTTATAGATAAAGACACCAAAATTGGCACAGTAATTCAAATACCAAATTTGAATGAAATTGGGTCATCGGTTGATTTTTTAATGATTTTTTTTTAACATTTCCCCCCTCTTTGCAAAGGAGCTGAGGAGTGCTCAAAGGATCGCTGTAGCTCCGTGCAGGAAAATTAACAAGGGTCCAAAGTCCAAAACTCATGACCAGCGGGGCTGCTGCAGACCGAGCCCTGCTTAGCTTCAGCAAAGTGGCTGGCTCCTATGCATTCAGGCAATTCCCTGGGATTTATATTAAGATGTTTTGGGAGGAGGTTTGTGTGTGCTTATGACTATTGCCCTGCCCTGCTCTGCTCTGCTGGCTAGGAATGAGGCAGGCAGTGGGCAGAGCAAATCCAGCAGCTCTCACAGAAGAGGGAGAACAACGGAAGGATGGAACCATGTGCCCTGAAGTTCCGTTGCAGCGAAACGTAAGTCACGCTAGTGTGTCCCGTGATACAGAGAACCATGTTAGAAAGGGACACTAGCAACGTTATAAGACTAGTGTAGATCTGGCCTATGCACTCCTACTTAGAAATGATTCCCAGTGAATTCAGTGGGCCTCACGATGCAATCCTATGCAAACTACCTGAGAGTAACTGCTATTGAGCATACATGCATAGGATTGTGTGGTCAGGATTGTCACTCTGTGCCTTAGCTTTATATGAAACATTTGGTAAAACACCCAACAGCATGCTGACCTTCAGTTTATCTCTTTAGTTTTTTTGTGGGGGGTATAGTTAGCTTCTTAATAAATATATGTATTCGTGCTTTATTGTGGAAAATATACTTTTACCTGGATATTTTTGGCAGCTTTTCCTGGTGCTACACCCCCTATATAAAAAGGACTATCAACACGCCATGTATTATCAAATGAGGAAAGTCTCTCTTCTAGTACTCGGAGACCATCAATTACCAAGCGGCCAGTATTTTTCTCCCGAACAAACATTACCTAGAAAACAACAGCAACAACACACACACAGAGGCTGAAAAACATATAAATGTATTGCATAACAATTTTTTTAGAAAAGATTGTTGGATTTACTTTGCAACTCTGATAATTGTGGTATGACTTAACAGGTATGAGAGCCATATTGTTCATCATCATTATTAAGTCTACTATTTTATTGTAATAAACCTCAGATTTTTTTTTTTTTGAACAGCAGTTTTCTAAAGCATGCCATGGTTTGCACCTGCTGCCTCTAACTTACATTGTGCCATTGGTCATCATTGTACTTCTCCTGAGTTCTAATTCTTAATTTTCGGTGGCCGCTATTAAAAATAAAAATCAGTCGGCCATGGGCAATAAAAAGCGCCATGAAATTCTCCTCCTCTTGATCAGAGACATAGAAGATCATCCCATGGGATGAATGAGTCTTTAGCATAATGGAGAACTGAGATCTGTCAAAATAACAACAAAAAACATTTTAATGTGTGAATAGAAATCAGTGCACAACAGCCCTCTACAAAGTGAAGGAAAAAATGTATACAGGATATAGAGAAAAACACTTGTGCAATGTCAAAAATCCCTCTAGTTAGCTTACTTCCCCCCAATTATGGAATGATCTCCCCAACGAGGCCTGCCTGGCGCCGACATTGCTATCTTTTCGGCGCCAGATCAAACTTTTCTCTTTTCCCAGACATTTGCAAGATGTGATGATCTTCACCAATCCCGGATCTGTTTTTAGGTTTGGCTGACAGTTTAGGGCTGTTTATATTGTTTATAGTTGTTTTTAGATGTATATTTTTGTGTATGCTGCATAGTTTTATGGTTTTAAATTTTGTATATTGTTTTTAATTGTTCAAATCTTATGTAAACCTCCCAGAAAGCTTCAGCTACAGTACAGAAATGTAATAATAATAATAACAATAATAACAATAAGTATTAAAAAATCACACTTGTTTTATTAGCTCACTGTACCTTACATTGAAATCCTTTGGTAAGTAATCAAATTCTTGCCGGCTATTTGCTGTTCCTCCAAACAGGTACATATGTTCAGTTGCTTTGGGGCTGTTGGACAAGTGACAGTGTGGATCCCGCTGAACTCTCAGTTCTTGATCTGTTTTGTCTATGCTTGATGGAAACTGTGACGGTCCTTCATTGTCTTGTCCAATCTTCATACAAAGGAAATCAAAAATTAAATCGTTGCTGCGGAATTGGCACTATTTCCATTTCCCCTACTTTTCTGTCTGTACATTCTGTTTCAGTACAGGTGGGGCAGGGCTAAACTTCACTGCAGTACTGATTGGACAGACCAGCTGTGAGTTACACCAAAACTGCACATGCTGATGGTAAAACAAGTCTAGATGTCAGTTATATTGGTTTTAGAAAATGAAAATCTCCTCCTAAAATATGTAACTATTGCTCCTTGGTACTGTCTTCAAATGACACCTTTCAATAAAAATATCTTAGGGCTATACTAGAAGTGAATGCAGCAGACCCATTTTTTTAAATACAGGGGAGAAGACGTAAAAAGTTCAGTGCATGTGTCCTATTTGCACCTTACCTGAGATGCTTTTCTTCTCAGACAAACTTCTAGAACAGAAATTGGCTCAGACATTCAGAAGCCCTTGGAAAGAGAGACTATGGGAAATAATTGTTGGGTGTCATCGGAAGGGTCCACGTCCCCTCACCCATTGTTGCCTTTGCTTTTAAAATCAGACCCCAGCAACGCTGTATTTAAGGGTGGAGCAGAACCGAGTTGAAACAGGCCTTCAGGCCTCACATCAAATGTTTCTTCACAATTTTGGGAGAAAACTTCCTTGACCCACAGTAAAAATATGTAGGGGGTCAAGGAAACATGCTCCACTCCAGTTCCAGCACTGAGGGGTATAACCAGGATTACCCCTGGAGCTTTGGAATACTGATAGTATTCTTAATATAATGACATGTGATTATTTTCTTACATGTCTGGTATATTTGGTAGATCTACTAGGTAGAGCCAGTGTGGTGTAATGGTTAGAGTGTTGGTGGAAGCAGGGAGATCCTGGTTTTAGGCCTTTGCGAGACCTAAGTGAAAATCTGGGGGAGAGGAAGGGAGACCTCGCGTTATGAATAACGCAAGATCTCACCCTTGTTTACATGCGAGATGCGATAAGCTCAAGAAGAGAGCCGTCGTGCCTGCCATTTTTTAAAAAAACTTTTAAAGGGCCAGCTGCGCACGAGAGGACGAGTGGCAAGGTAAGTGGTTTTTGTGTGTGTGTTTCTTTAAACTTGATTTCCCTGCTCCCCTCACCCTAGCCCTCATGGGTGCATTGCTCCTGGCTCCAGGCAAGTAATCGTGTGGAGCTGGGAAAAGCTGCGGAAATGGGCCACACGCTTGCAGACCGCGGGAAAAAGCGGGGCCAAAGGGTAGGCCTATATCCCGGGGCCAGGGAGGGTTGATCCCTGCCTGCGCCCGGGATCCCCTGTGCGTCATCTGGACGCACAGGGATGATCCCGGGTATCACCCTGGGATATAGGCTGGTCTAGCAAAGGCCTTAGTCCCCACTTAGCCATGAAAGCTCACTGGGTGGATTTGGGCCAGTCACAGATGCTCAGCCCAGCCTATCTCACAGGGTTGTTGTTGTGAGGATATAATGGAGAGGAGGAGGATTATGTATGCCACCTTGGGTTCCTTGGAGGAAAAAAGGTGGTATATAAATACAATAAATAATAAATAAATAATATATATTATCCTTTAATGGAATTACAACTTTTCTTGCTCTATACATGTAATATAAATAAAAAACAACACATCCTACACTCAGAAGAAGGTTCCATTGAGCTCAATGGGGCTTCCTCCCAGGTAAATGCCTCTAAAGCAGGGATCCTCAGACCCAAATCTGGCCTACCTGGGATGCTCAACCAGCCAGCTGGGGTTAGCCAGAAGGCCATGCTCCTTTTTCTCCAAACACCAATTGGTGGTTTCTCCGCTTTTGTGCAGTTTCCCCCCATTTTAAAGTCTAAAATGCCAAAAAGACTTAGGGCATGTCTACACAGGACTTTTATCCTGAGGTTGTCCCTTGGTTGTCCCTGTGCGTCCACATGATCCTGGGGGCAACCAGGGACAACCCCTCCATTTCCCCGGGACAACTGGTTCCCCAGTTATCCTGATTTTTCCCACTGTCCCAGCAGTGTCCTGAGACCACAGGAGGTGTGGGCACCTGTCCTGCCTAGTGCCCGCTTACTCATGAGTAAGCATGACACCAGAAACAGGCATGGAGCCATGCAGCTCCATTCCCATCAGGGGAGGGGATGGCAGCAATTTCACCACCCCTGCGATGGCAGGGAGGGGGTTTGGGGGGCGATTTTTTGGGAAAAGTTTTTCCCCCTTACTTTACGTTGGAGCAGGGCCTCGGTCTTGTGTGACCCGCTGCTTCCTCCCCCCCGCCCCAATGGCGACTGCAACATACTGCTTCCTTCCCGGACATTGTGCGCTGCATGTGAATCCAGGGGTTTAGTTACTGGCAGAGCGTTAAGCTAAATCATGCTGTTATTTTTGCTCCGCCCCTTTTGCCTTTGGCTCCACCCACCACTGAAATGTGGCTGTTAAGAGCTTCTCCAAATAGAATTTCGCCTTGGGCTGAAAGAGGTTCAACAGCCCTGTTCTAAAGCTTAGGCAGGATCTACACTACCCCTTTATAATGGTTTATAACAGTTGGGGCCCATGACACATTTCATATACCGTTTTCAAACTGCTTTCAAAGTGTTATATCATGCTTAGTGTAGATCTGGCCTTAGTTAAAGTTCTTTAGGAGCTGTAAAATTTCATGGATGCCTACCTTAAATATCTAACAAATATCTTTGAGAGAACCTACATGGTATTGTCCACTTTTGAAAGGCATGTTCATAGGTAAAAGAGGGATGATGCTCAAGTATCTGGGCATAGTATTTACTATAGCTTGATTAATCCAGAGCGTAAATGGTGTGATGGTTAAATCACTGTAATAAAAAAAAATCCCTTATGGGGACAAATTTCAATTTGCCTAAGGCTGATTCAGAATATCAGGGGCAGTAAGCTTCAGTCCAGAGGCAGTAAGCCTATGTGCACCAGTTGCTGGGGAACATGGGTGGTAGGGTGCTGTTGCACCTGTATCCTACTTGTGGGTCCTTGGTCAACAGCTGGTTGGCCATTGTGTGAACAGAGTGCTGGACTAGATGGACCCTTGGTCTGATCCAGCATGGCTCTTCTTATCTTCTTATGACTTATCTCTTATGAGAGAAGAGTTCTACAAGAGATTTTTTGAGAATGAGGGCAGTGCTCAAACAGGAAGACTTTGAACCCACACAACATGGACCAAAAGAAGTATGCTATTTGTTAGTTTTAACTAATTTTAACAGTGAGGTGTAGGGATTAGAGTGTGGGACTGGGACTCAGGAGATCTGGGTTCTAGACCCCATTCAGCCATGAAGCTCACTGAGTGACCTTGGGCCAGTCACTCACAGGGTTGTTGTGAGTATAGAATGGAGAGGAGGAGAAGGAGAATAATATACACCACCTTGGGCTCCTAGGAGGAAACGCCGGGATATAAATGTAACAAACACATAAATAAATAAAACGTTTCAGTAGCTAAACAAGATGCGGATGCTAACTTCTTTCTTGTAGCTTCCTTTGGATTTGGAGGAATTTTTTCTTTTCTTATGGAAAAGGGCAGCTGGAGGAGATTCAACAGGACATCCATAAAGGGACGCTTGGACTTTCTCAGGGTATCGCTGGAAGTCTTCCACCTCAACATCTCGATCCAATCTATTTTAAAAACAAAGTGCAATGTAGCCGTGAAATTATTATTTTCTATGTAGATTTTTTTTCCTTTAAGAAAACACCTAATTTCTACTTCTTCTTTTTTAAAAAAATGCCTTGTCTATGAGATCTCCATGTGAATGCAACTGATCCATGGGAACACGGAGCCCTTTGCCTTTCCACTGCTAAGAAGACAAAGATTTTGCTGCATGCACTGCTGAGCACTGCTGGTCATGGCCTGTATGTTTGTTTTTATACATTTCAAACTTAGTGTTGTTATTTTGACTGAGAATGGAAACATAATTGGAGAAATAATCCATATCAAATTTCAGTCACAAGGCAGAAGCAGAAACAGGGCCATTCATCAGAGACTTTTGGTAACTTTGAAAATTACAAGCTGTTGGCAGGCTCCTACTAACTTTTAGGAAGTTTTCTAGTGGTGTATCCAGTGTCTGATTATTTTCCACTCTAGTTTGTACATTTTTAATATATTCATTACCTTTTTCAATCCCATCTGATCCTAGAGGTTCCCAGTAGGTACTGATAGATTAAAACGTAATTAGGTAAAGTGGCCAATATTATGAGGACATGTGGGGCCCTTCAACAAAACGTTGTAGCATGGAGTCTTTCTGTTCAGGGTTCCAGCCACTCCATTCCATTCTACTCCCCTCTGTTTTTCCGCACCCTAGCAGTTAGTCAGCTTTCCCCATGCAATGAACATTCTCAGTCCCCACTGGGCTGTTTTGGGGTGTTTTTCTCCATTTTGGGTTCCCCCCTCTATTATGTGCTTTGTGGGGTGGACACACTTGTTCTCAATTGCAGCTACATTCAAATTTGATTTCCTAATTGAAATCTGTGGAGAATATTTTTTTTAAATAGCTTCTCAGTATGAACACAGAAACAACTTATTCAGCAAATGGTTCTTTCTACCCATTTTTTATATCTATATATCTTTCTCTCCCTTCCAACGCACTCTATTCCATTACCCATCACATTACCTATCCCATCCAACTGTCACTTTTTAAAATATCAGTCACTATACATTCCATGTCACTGAGCTCCTATGGAGTTTTTTTTTTTGATCTGCCCACTCCATGGGATTTCCCCCCCTCAACATTTTCTTCTTTTTTTGCATCTGTAAACCTTGGAGTTACTGAGTGTATTAATGGGGGGAGTGTTTGAGGGACCCTTCCTGTTATATCTTGGTTAAGGAACAAGACAGATACTAGTCAAAATGTACTTACCTTATGAAATAGGCATTGCTTATGCAGCCAGTAAAGTTGGCAAATTCAGTACTGACGGGAGAGCCACCAAAGTAGAATTTCTTGGTGCTCACAGACTTTTCCGCAAGTCCATCCTTTGCTAAATTTTCTGTGATCCGCTTTTTTTCATCTACCAAAAGCTCAAGCCTGCAGACAGAAACCATACTTCTTATGAAGAGTTTTTTAAAGTCACCTGTTTAGCAAGTGATAATATACAGTATGCTAGTAACTGTTTCAATGAACTTGAACTTGATGAACAATTCACTAGGTGGCACTCTCAACACAAAAGTGCATCCTGAAACTAGTAGTATTGCATAAGCCTCTTAGCATGTATCTTCTTCTGATAAAATTGAAATCACTTGCAAGCCATTCACTGTTATGCTAAAGACAATATGCTACAGTAGGGATGGGTGCAACATTAATTGGGTTCAGCTTTTTAAACAATATTACCAAATTGCACACAATGCACACAGAAATGTGTATTGTAGGAGAAAATGCACACAGAACCACATTAAATTAGTGAAAATCAATTGCAAAAGATGTGTATATTTTGATAACTGTATACAAAAATGTCTCCATTTAGACAGCATTTATTTTGCCAGTTTGGCTGTTGTGATGATATATCAGTGCTTGTCCTCCATCTTTTACACTGGTGCTGTATTCACAAGATTCACAGATGAGGTTATTGTGCTAAATAAAAGGTCATAATAATTCTAGGCTGAGATCAACTGTTCCTACAAGTTTTGGGAAAGAATAAAAAAAAAATTCTTCCATGCTGACTTCCTTAAATAAGATCTCACTCTGGAAGCAGAGTATGACATTTCAGATTTCAGCAAATATCTCCAAGTGGAATCATGAACTACAGGTGTAATAAGATGTGCACTTTATAGCTTTACCTTTCTGGTGAGACAGATGTAATGACAAAATGGGCTTTTCCATCATTATAGGAGCTGTCTGCTGTCTGAACTTTGACACCTTTTGCATTTAAAACAACTGTCCCTTTATCCATTGAAATGGAGAACTCATCTGACTGAAATATAGAAGAAGAAAATACATTGGATCCACAAAGTATGGGAAGAAAGTTTTGTGGAGATTCTGAAGTTTGGTGAATATTTTTATAATGCTTTTTATTTTATTTTTTACAGCAAACAGAGTAAGTGTATCGAGTAAAGGGCCCAAACTTGACAGGATGTTAAATGCGTGAATGCATTTAACACGTCTATTTTTTTACATCAGCTGTTGTGTGTGTGTATGTGTGTGTGTGACACACATGCAGGGTTGGGACTGGGTATATGGGAAGTGGGGTTGTCAGCTTTTTCCCCCTGTAGCTGTTTGGTGTGCTTGCATGAGCGCAATTGTGCTGGGGAAAATGGTGTGCTGGAAGACCCATGCCTGCCTGTTTTCTTTCCCATTTAAATTGCATTCCTGGCAGTCTACCAAACAGCTGAATAATGGGCTGGCCCTAAGGTGACCATATGAAGATGAGGACAGGGCTCCTGTATCTTTAACAGTTGTTTAGAAAAGGGAATTTCAGCAGGTGTCATTTGTATGCAGGCAGCACCTGGTGAAATTCCCTCTTCATCACAACAGTTAAAGCAACGGAAGCTATACTAGAGTGACCAGTTACAAAAGAGGATAGAGCCCTGTTCTTCTTTCCATATGGTCACCTTAGGGCTGGCAGAAGTGCAGTTGTGCTGTGGACTCTCCCTGCACACTGTCTTCCCCCTTTAAATCATGCTCAAACCAGCCCACCAACCAGCTACCTTGGGGTGGGGGGTGAACTCGGCCATGGGGTGGGGGAGGACTTGGTGGCAGAGGGCTTTGGCACAGAATGCCTCTGAAAGCTTCATGCATTCCACAGGTTCTCACTTATGCTTTTGGATTTCCCTGAGTGAGGAACATTGACTGATTTTTGTCACCACCAAGAGTTCCAAACCCAGACTGTACACATGGACACCCCTGGTAAAAAACAAACACAAAAAACCTTAATTTTTTTGTATCCGATGGCATACAAGACTTTCAAGACTTATGTTTTTATATCAGACAGGGCATTTCACTATGGCCTCATCAGTCAGGTTCTTTGTTCCCAATCCAGAAAAGATTGGTTGTGTTTAAGTCCCATTGAAATAAAATGAACAAGTTGGCTGCAACTTCCACTAATTTCAGTGGGACTAAGCACAAGTAGTTTTGTCTGGATCAGGGCCTGTGGGATTTAGTCCATAGGCTGCCCTGCAATATATCCACTGATATGTAAAATTATTTTAAAAAATCAGTTTTCTTTAAAAAGGAAAAGGCAGATTTTGTTATATTTCCCCCAAGTTATTTTAAAATAAATATATTCTTTTTAAAAATGGGAAAACCATACTTACTCCTTCAGCACAATAAAAAAGCAGTCCATTGGGCTGTAAAGTTCGGAAATTAAAACCACCTTCAAAACCATGAAAAGGGGAGATTTTCTGGCTGGATGCAATGTAGCTTTCTCCATTGAAATATGCTTTCCGGGACATCTGCTCAGCAAGTAAACAAAGCAAGAATTATACAGACAGTAGAGAGAAACATTTGAAAATAACAATAGAAAAGAATGCATAGGGGTTCAGGGCCTTTAGCTGTCACAGACTATGCAGCAATTTCTAAGTTTAGTGTATACGTGTTGTGGGGGTATGGTGAACTCTTATCCCTCTGTAACTCCCCTGGCATCCCAAAATACATCCATCAAGCACTGCTGCTTTATCATGTCCATTCCTTTCAATGGGGCTCATGTGCTAGTGATGCTGAAATGAATATAGCTTGTGAATTGTGCTTAAGTGCATCCCAGGGAAAGGGCCTATTCAGATGATACTCCTACCTGGAATCTATATGCACAGTGTTATTTGGAATATGTCTTAGCTTGCACCTTATGTCTACTCTTACTGTGCATAGAACATAACATCTCAACTGGAAGATCTCATGATCTAGAGGGACCCAAAAACCATTCCCAAGCTCATTATACATCCCATATAATGCTAAGTCATGGTGTGGTTTGTTGAAGGCTGGCTTGTCTGAACCCATTCCCACAAACAAACCATGGTTTATTAACCAGCTATAAACCACAAATAGAATCCATAGTTTGTGGTTGGCTTACCAAGTCTGCCTTAAACTGTGGCTTGTCATCTGAACCCAGAACCATGGCTTATCTGCACTGCTGTTTATTATTTATTTATTTATTTAGAATATTTACATACCGCTCCCCATTGAAAATTTTTGGAGCGGTGTACAAGATAAAATGAAAATAAAAACAGAATAAAACATAACAAATTTTAAAAGAAGCAAATACAGAGACTCAAGGCTGCATATTAAGGAAAGGCTTCCTCTGAAGGCTGGCAAAATAGGCAGGAGTGAAAGAAACCAGAAATAGGGAAAACAAGCTCATTTGCTCATTTGTTTACTCGTTAACATAAAACATGGCTTAGTGTTATGTGCAAACACAGCCATTGCCTGAACATGCCTTAAGAGGAAGCCACCCATCACAATCCTCTGCTCATGCTGCTTAGTGGGAAAAGTCTTGGTAGATCGCGTACCTCTAGAATGTTTGTCACTTAAACTTTTGCCATAAAGATACAGCCTTATATTTTTTCCAATTCAGCTACCCCTAAATAATAGCTTCTTAGGTGAAATGCTGACTCCATTGCCAACAGTGAGCATTTTATCACAGATCTTCAAAAACATAATTCCACCAGTGAGTTCTATGGTACTGGAATTATACTGAAGGGGGAAAATGTCCTTATGTCTGTGTTCAATTTTGTTCTCCTTTTTGAAGCTTTGAGGCCACAAAACATTTTGACATTGGGGGTTCCTTTGGTTACTTCAAAAGGCTAGAGCTGAAATATTGGCTATTGGCATCATAGATTTGTATCTAACTGTCAGAGTGTTTACCCAAGTATGCAGAACTGAAAATAAAGCTAGCTTAAATTATGACCTATGAAGACGGAGTGGGTGGTGGGAGGGTAAGCCTGAAAATATTTATTAAGCTGACAAACCTGGTGAATGCAAACTGTAGTAGGCCTACCACATTGCTTTTCTATTGTGATTTACTTTCTACATTCAATAGCATATTAAGTGCTAGTTCCCATATCTTTATGCTAAATGAATGTTATTTTCAGAGGGAAGACTTTTCACTTGAGAAATTTATATTTTCCTTTCCCCTAAGTATTACAAGCTGATGAGAAAAACCAATAATAAGTTCTACTGACATGTAGCATAAAAAGAGAAAAATAACACAGCATACATATAGGGGAAAATATCAGAACGTATACATCTACAAATCAAAACTGCAGCCAGCACCACAAGATGTAAGCACAGTGCTATACTTACAAGTGATTCTTCTGGACAGCCATAGCCAATTCCCAGGGTTCCTGGCTCCTCTAACAAGTTGAAGTCCTTCTTCTGGAATTGGAACCCTTTCATACAACCCCTAAAACTGGTACTGATGGCCAGGTGTGAACTGACACCGCTGCGAAGAAATGACATTTGTTCAGAGGGCAAAGGCGGGCTAACATCCTGATACTAAATTTATGCACAGAACTGCATTATACACTGGCAAAAGAAAAACCTTGTGTGAGGCATGCCCATCCTAGTAGGTTCACTATGTATGCTATGCAGTGGTGACAAGTAAGGTGGCTCCGAAACCTTTTACTAGGCTGGGGTCAAGGTGTTTTCCTACCCTAAGTGAGGAGGTTTTGGGCCACACTCCTAAACTTGTCCTATGCTGGATAACAAAAGGCAAGCAGTATGTAGGGTAACATGGTTTTTAAAAGCTGCATATCTCGCACACATAGTAAAACTCTCTATCTGGGTTTTGTTAAAACAGTCTTAGGCCTTAGTTAGACCTAAAGTTTATCCTGGGATCATCCCTGCCTGCTCCTGGGATCCCCTGAGAGTCATTTACATGTACAGGGATGACCCCGGGACGATCCCGGGATAAACCTTAGGTCTAGCTAAGGCCTTAGTTATTCATTTCCATTTTCCCCTAGGAACGTGAAATTGCAATGATAAATAGGATGCTTTTCAATAGGAGTGTAAGCGAACTAGAAAAGGGATTTTTTTTAAAAAAAAGAACACAAACAAACGAAAAGGACTGCTACCCTTTTCATTGGTCCAGTTTGTGTACCAGCAGCTTGACACACAGAAATTTAGTCGGTGACTTTTCTCTAACATTTATCTGTATTCCAATAGAAGTTTAATTAATAGTGATTGAATCAGGATTATAAACTAACCTAGATGTTAAAATCTCAGTAGGAGCTCCTCCTATATAGACATCAGTAAATGGCATGCTTTTCTTCTCATTTTCCATACTTTTTACATGTCTCTTATCCACGACTAAGATCATTTTCTTGGAATTATGGTATATAACGGATATCTGAAAAGAGGGAGGGGGAATTGCAGGTTAAAAGCCATACTATAGTACAAGACAGCATACGAGACGGCACATAATACAGTAGTATAACTGTATTTTATAAAGTTTTATTAAGAGTACAGTTCTATACATGTCTAAGAAGTCCCACTGGTTTCAATGGCACTTAGTCCCAGGTAAGTGCGTATAGCAGGGCTGGAAAACTTGTGGCCCTCCAGATGTTTTGGCCTATAACTCCCAGCAGCCCATATTCAATGGTGAAGGATAATGGAAGCTGTAGGCCTAAACATCTGGAGAGCCACAAGTTGCCCTCCCTTGGTGTAGGATTGCGCTTAAGAGTTTGTCAAATAAGGGAACATTAGAGAGAGAGAGACTTTTTTTTGTCTGCATAGGCAGACAAACCTTCTGATTAGTTGCCATCGGCTGGACAGGAAAGGGGGCGGACCTCCAGGAGCTCAGGAGAGCCCCGAGGTAAATAAAAATAAAAACGAGGGGGGGGGGAGGAGAGGAACGAGCCCTGCGCCTCTGTAAATTAACAAAGCTGCACAGATATGAATAATAATAATAATAATAATAATAATAATAATAATAATAATAAGTGTGAAGGAATGGGCAGCCAGAGGGAGGTCAGAGGGAGGAGAGGGGGTTTGGGCACCCTACATCCCTCTCCTTGTCTTCCTCTGGCTGCCTCATTCCTCCTCCATCCCTTCTGGTGCTCAGCGCAGCTGCATTGGAAAATCCGCACTTGCGTTCTTTCCCGTGCAGAGGCCAGGAAGGAATGGAAGTGCAGGAGCTGGAGGCCTTGTGGTGCCAAAGTGTCGCCATCAAGACAGGGGCCTGGTGCCAGTATGAAGAAGGATGCCATCACTGCTGTTGTTGCAGTCACCAAATCAGGCCAAGTAAGTGATGGGGGAAGGGGCTAGCAGAGGTAAGTGTTACGGTGGCTCACGGGTTGTTCAGAAACCCATTTGCATTTGTGATAATGTATCATTGCAACGTATGCCTTTCTACTTAGAGCACCCAAGGCAGCTATTATTAACAACAACAACAGCAAAACAATAAACCCCCTTTTAAAAGGCTCATAATCACAACTATTAAAAAGACAATAACAATATATCCCTCTATACCTCATGGAATTTGGCATCATTAATCAGAGCCTTTTTCATTGAATCTTCTAGGATCACAGGGCCACTGGCGAAGCCAAAATCATACTGTAGATATAAGTATCCATTCTGCATCTCTAGGCTGAAAAACATACTCTGCGCAAGACAAAATAGCAATGCGATTTTACTGAAAGGATTTGTGCTGTGGTTATGGAACACAGTGCCAACAGATGTGCAGCTCTTCAGACACACTTGTTTTCTCTGGCCTTTTCTTAAGATAGAGTTTTATGGGCCATTAAATTGCGATGGTTTTAGCTTCTGTTGTTACAGAACAGTGTGTTTGAACGCTTAGCTGGGTTTTTAATTTTTAGCTGGGTTTTTGTTTGTTTTATTAATAGCTGACTTTGTAAATTTATTATTTTATTACAGTGACTTGTGTTTAATCAATCTTTTCAGGCTCCCTTAAAAGGGGTTTTCCCTTAAAGGCAGCATACAAATATTTTGGAGCATTTACAGATACTTGTAATGTTGTACAAATTGTTCACCAGTTCATGACCCTACTGGTTGTTAATATGACATTGTTAGCTATAAAAGAAGCACAAACAAAGATCTCCTCGCCCAGTGGGCTTTTGTCATGCACCCCACTGAGGAGTCCTCCTCCCTGAAGGACTTGGTTAACCTGAGCTCAAGGCTTGCTCTTCCCCCAAGCATGATCCAGCAGCAGCGTCTTTGAAAGATGGCAGACATGCAGATGAGGAGGCGGCAGGCCCCTCTAGGATATCTGGTGGAGTTTCCCTTCTCCACCTCCTCCTTCCCCAGATGGTTCAGATTCTTAGCCAGAAGTGGAGCATCCAGCCAGCCCTCACGAAAGATGATGAATGAAGGTCAGAGAGCAATTTCAATCCTTCAGGAGAAGCCCTGGCTACAGGCCAGGAACTCAACTCTGTGAATGCTGCCCTTCTATAGCCGGCTTCACCGGAAGGTCTCTAATGAGCTGCAGCTGGGAGTTGGGCACGTCCAAGCTAGGGCCTATATAAAAGCCAGCAAGGCCAGTCCATGAATCAGACTTGCACTGATTCGAATTTCATCTCTGTGTCTCCGCTGTTTGGATCCTTTGAACTGCCTAAGGAGTTGCTCCTCAGCCGTGCACCTTATCACTGTTGGTTGCTACCAGCAATCTTGAAGCTTCTCTGCTGGCAGGAGGAAACCATGTGTTTTGAAAACACACACTTGATAGAGGACCCTGTCCCTGAAATAGGACAGCTTTCCTGCCCCTTCTTCCCCACTGTAGCCATCCAGAATCTCTAGACCAGCATATGATTGGGTATGTGATTGGGTGGGTGGAGGGCTGCAGTGGAATGAGGAAATTGGCAGAATTTGGGAACAGCGCACCTTGTGTGAGTGGAAGTGCCTTTCTGCCCATATAAGGTCCTTTGTGATCCAAGATTTTTAGAAAAAAATCTAGCTATGCTCTGAAGCTAGCTTAAATCAAGTCAGTTTAGATTTATTTAGGTGACATTGGGTTATATCCACAGAACACTTCCACTGGTGGAAAGGCGGGGAGGCAGTTTTTGCTGATTCCCACTCCCTCTGGAAGGCACCTGAGAGAATATTTTCAGAGGACATAGGGGACTACAGAGGAGCAGGGAATTGGTGTAGTTCACCTTCTTCCCCATTTACCCAAAAGGAGAGTTCGGCTGGATCAAAAGCATCCTGCTGATGGAAGGTGCTTGGCTTTTGCTGGGTCCACCCCATCATCTGAACCAGAGCAGACAATACCCGTGGTCTTATAAGCACCTCCAGCTTTCTGTTATTAGGATAACCTTCACTTATAACCTCCTGTTATCCTAATGCATCCTTCTCAGCTTGGTGCCTTCCAGATGTTCTGGACTACAACTTCCATTATTCCAGGCAATTGCCTGTGCTGGCTGGGGCTGACAGGAATTGTAGTCCAAAACATCTGTGTGTTTGGGGAAGGGTGTCCTAACAGGTCTACCTGGGAGAGGGCAGGTGTACAATATACAATGGATGACAGCCCAGAAGTCCATGGAAAATCGCTGAGTTTTACTGTGAATAAGAGAGGTGGAGTGAAGGAAGAGATTTTAAAAAATTTTCTTGATTACATTTTGGGCTTTTGATATAGTCATGTACTCAGTAAAATTTATCCCTTTTAAAGGAAACATCGAACCTGCATGGTTTCTGGGCCATGCTTACCTAAAGAAGCTTGTTCATGCTTTATTTATTTATTTATTTATTTATTTATTTATTTATTTATTTTAATGTTATTTTTAGGCTGCCTTTAAGGGTAAAAAAAAATGAAGGTTATCTTAAGGGTACAAAACTGGAAGGGTTGGAAAAATGGCTGTTTGGTGTGCTTTTATAATTGTGCTAGCCCTGGCTAGATCCTGGGAATATGATCTCTGCACTACATACCCTATTTCTTCAATTCTACAACACTTTCCCCCCCATATAAACATCTCTAAAAATGGGGTGCGTCTTAGAATCGCGGGTGTGACAGGGTTTTTTTTTCCTGTTGGTGGTACTGAAATTGGTGTGCGTCTTCCAATCGATGGCGTCTTACAATTGAAGAAATACGGTATATTGAGAGAGACAATCAGAGGGCCATTGCACAGCTAAGTAATTTTAGACCCTGGACTTAATTAACTTTCCCCCTTACCTACCATACTATGCTTATTTCCCTTCTCCCCTGCCCTTCCCAACTGATTCTACATTCCTGATATTCTAGAGCAAAAACAAACAAACATCCCTGTTTGCCCGCCTTGATGAAAAAGAAATACTCTGAGCATGTACCATTTCAAATGCGGAGACAGAGCCTGTTGCCACTCTCTCCCACCCCCACCTGCTGCTCACTGGATAGTCATTTGGGGCCACTTAAGTTGCGGGATCCTGGACTTTAACCCCAGTGCCTGGGCCTAGCTGCCCCACTGCCAGAGGGTGTCACAAGGGGCACTGAGACAGAAAGCACCATCACATCGAGGTCAAATGTGCGGCTCCCGTCTCTTCTCTGTTGCCGCTCCAATGTCACTTCCTGAAAACAGGAAGTTATTAGCCCCATTCAGTCCAGTAGGTGAGAGCAGCAACTGGACTTTCTCTGTTTTTTTTTGCAGTGCAACAAAGGCCAGAAGGGGCAGAAGACGCGTGAGAGGCAGACAATGTCATGTGAGTAATCTGTGAGTGCCCAGTAACGAGCGTGGAATAAAACCCTCATCTGATGGAGCTTAGAGTTTAGGAAAAGGATGTTTAAGAGCACTTAACAAAAAGAGTCCATAACAGTCCAATGGTGGCTGTGGGAATTGCAAACTGCTGAGTTTAATTTTTCCATGTCAGAGTAAATCAAAGAGCAGGCCATATTCTCTTTGCTGAAACCTACGACTTTGACTTTTCAACCTGTCTAGGATTTTCAACCTTACAAGATAAAACAGTTGTTTGCACCCAGTTTTTTCACAGTATATAATTTCCCGTGTTCCTTCGAATACATAGCCATAAAAACGATTTTAATAATTTATTTTGTGTTATGTCAGAGAAAACATCAATGAACTGGGAAATGAAATGTAAACTTATTTCCCTCTCCTTTTTTTTTTTACTTACCCCATTAACCATCAGGAGTAGGAGTCCATTATCTGTTGGTGTTCGAACTTCTATATCAAAACGAGTCACCTGGGCAAACTTCCCTCTTCTCTCAATATTCCTCAGCAAAGCATAGCCAGAGCCATCGAAGAAATAATTCACAGCCCGGCTCTGTGTAAAGGCCAGCTTATCTCTAGCAAGAAGAATAGAAGCAAAGAAATACCAGAACACTGTAATCAGAAGGCCTACATGCTCTGCCCTGGAGAAGTAATTATGGAAGCGACGTTGAAAGGGAAAATTAGGAAATGAGGTAGTTGGCCTGAACGACTTACAGCAATTTATTATCCAGTCTGCCATTCACTGTTTGTATAGATAAGTCAGCTTGTCTAATGTTTACTGGAAGAAGTATTTGTGTTACTTTTTCTGGCATGTTTTGTTTAATGTAGTAATCTATTAACTGTGACTGTAAGGTTCAGAAATAGGTGTTATCTGTTGAGGAGGCCTTATATGAACATGTTTGTAAAGTAAGATTGATGTAATATCATTACTGTTGACAGGATTCCCAGACATGCTGGATAGGAAGGGATGATTACTGAAGTAATGGTAGGAGAGAGTTACATGCCCATGTCTGCTACGTACTGTGGTGATCAGGCAGGGGTGAATGAGTTTCCACAGAGGGCTTAGCTACACCAAGCAAGATATCCCACTATGAAAGTGGTATGAAAGAGGTACGTAAAAGACAGGAGCCACACTACTGCTTTATAGAGGTATTGAAGTGCACTGACAACTGTTGGGGCCCATTGACACATACCATATACCTCTTTCATAGTGTTATATCCTGTTTGGTGTAGTTGTCAGAGCACTTCAGTACCATTATAAAGCAGTAGTGTAGATCCTGCAGTGTGCTTCAGTACCATTATAAAACAGTAGTGTAGATCCTGCAGTGCACTTCAGTACCATTATAGAGCAGTAGTGTAGATCCTGCAGTGTACTTCAATATTATTATAAAACAGTAGTGTAGATCCTGCAGTGTACTTCAGTACCATTATAAAACAGTAGTGTAGATCCTGCAGTGCACTTCAGTACCATTATAGAGCAGTAGTGTAGATCCTGCAGTGCACTTCAATATCATTATAAAACAGTAGTGTGGCTCCTGCATTTATATACCGCTTTCATAAAGGAATATCCTGCTTGGTGTAGATGAGCCCAGAGAAGACACTAAAAGAAGAACTTTGATAGGAACAATGTTTCTGAATGGAGTCAGCTCACCGGTTCTCCTGCAAGTCATCAAATGCTGAGAAATCAAGCAATGTAGCTGCATCTGTGACCTTGCCCATGCGCAACAGGAAATGGACAGGTTTTTATTAACAATGGAATAACAGAGCTGGGAAACAGAAACAAGATCAACTACTCCTTTTCAACCACTCTTTTCTACATGTAGATTAAATGTACTCATTTTCGCCCATCGAAGTCAGTCTACATGGATTTGTGAGAATGATCTTAATAAAAGGAAAGGCACTTCTTACCACTTCTTATCTCACATCACAAAAAGTAAGACGTTTGCAATTCACCCTACCTGGCACAGGGTACAGATTTGGTGATGTTGTAGATATTTCTGAAATTGTACAAACTGATTACATCATCATTCAATGTAGCAAGCTCCAAGCAGCCAATGAAGCCAGGCAGGTCCAAACTTGGAGGGAGCTGTAGAGAGAAGGAACCAAATGGAACACAGGTGAAACCAATGTAAAAGTTAGTAAGCTAAGCCAAATTTGTAAAACAGCCCTTTGCAGGCTAGCCTTGGGTTACTCTGCTATAACTCCAAACATGCTCCCATGACTATAATAATAAGTTGTATTTTTCCTCTCAATTTCTGATTATTACTGCATCACTTGTGAACTCATTTAACGCTCTCCACTAATCTGTTCCACACATGCCTTTTTCCTTCGCCTCTTTTTATTTTCCTTCTTCTTTCCAGTCACAGCACATTCTGGATACTTCCAGACAGATGGCTCTTAGCACTACCAATCAAAAGGCTATGTACAACTATTCTGTCTTTCTTAAAATCCTTAACGGACTTTTGTCATATGAAAAAAGATGGAAGGAGCGGGAAAAAACTCTGGGTTGTGTGTGTGTTAGTGTCTTACAAGATGGCATTGTCTGGACCCTTCATAAACTTCTGTAGGCAGTATCCAATGTTGCCTTTGTGCCTCTGCTTGTTTGGTTCTAGCAGTGGGACTAACAGTTAGCATGGCAGGAACTAGTGCTTCCTAAAGCAATCCCCAAAACAAGCAGAAACACTTATTTCCAGAGTTGGACCAGTCATGACAAGTACTATCACAAGGCAACACAACCGATTCCTTGATTACTACATAAAGAGCTTTGTGGTTTGCATTCTGGAGGAAGGTTTTCCCTTCAGTGCAAAAGGTTGTATATATTATTCACACCAAGTACATTTCCTCATTTAAGTAAAATAATAATGATCAGTGCATAGATTTATAGGCAAATTGAAACCCATTTTCAATTATTTTTCTTACCTTAAAATGTTGTGGCACTCCTCCAACATAGAAAACTGTATTTTTAGGTTCCAGATCCAACAGAGAATCATCACCAGGGACCTCTCCTTTTTTGATGAACTTTTCCTCAGCCGTGCTGCTGAGACTTGGTACAGTGAGAAACACTTTGCCATGCTTCCCAATCCTGTTGAGGAAGAGTGGGATGAGAAATGGGACCCATGTTCATATATTTAGCTGAATGATTAAATACGAAAAAGGGATTAAACTATTTCTAACCCAAACTTTTTTTAAAAAATGTTTATACTCCAAAAACTAATTGTCTAGAAGTTTAACTTTCTAAAAGAAGAGCTAAGCTGCAGATCATGCTCTTTCTGGGGAAGCATCTTCACCCGGGGAAGAAAGAGGAAGCAAGCAACAACCGTGTGGCCCATTCAGTGGGCAGTTTTATTGTGCTGCTTCTCCTGCACACAGCAAGTAAGGGCGGCAGGTGTCGTTATAGTAAAAAAAAAAAAAGATTGGATTTTCTGGGTCTTATTTTTTAATGGAAAAAAGAGCAGGAGGAGTGGGAGATGCAGGGGAGGTGGACGTTGTCAAAAGGACCTGCGAACATCCATGAGCAGTCAGTAAAGATCATGCTATAATATGCTCGTCAAATGATGCTCACTGAGGAACCCATTGTAAATTTCAGAGGAACCCCAGGGTTACCTACAACGCAGTTTGAAAACTATTGCTGTAGAAAAAGAGAAAACAATTTTCAGCATTTCTTTTCTGGCACGTTTCAACATTTTAGCACATGTAGTGATCAGGAAGAAAAGAGGGGAAGTTTTCTAAACTCATGAATCTGCTCCCTCCAGGGAAATCTCTACTTCTGTTGTATTTAAGTAGTAGATACTGATGATAATTAAGCTGCAGTGATAATTAGGCAGGGAACGCTGATGATAATGATCAGGGATAGCCATCCTGTCAGTTTGTTAAAATGGTATGATTAACACCTTTGATCATCACTCCACAAAGTAATGTCAACAAATTAACCACATTCCTCTCTTTTCCTCTTAATTTTCTTCAACCCAATCAGTTATGTAAGAAATGTAGCAGATGCAGGTCATGTTACCTTTCTATTTTAACAAGGCTGAAGTATGCTGGCCAAGAACTCACTGGCTTGGAGTCTAGCGGTATCTCCATATCGCCGCCACCCAAATTGTAAATGTATACCAGGTTGTCATTCTTAATCGCTAGACCCAGATAATTTTTTGTCTGGAGAAGGAATACAGAATACGAGATCATGAGGGTTCTAAGACATGTTGCAGACAAAATGGCTAATATAGGCTGAACAATTAAGGATGAAAATATGGCTATACAGGTAAGCCTTCTATACTAATGACAGGGAAGAGCAAGACAAAGGGAGGACTCAGTCTCAGGTGGAAAGAAGGAGCCCGCAATGGCTGGGTAGAAGAGCCGGGGACATTCTATGTATATTTATTTATTTATTTAAGCATTTTTATGCCGCCTTTCAGCCAAAAAAGGCTCTGACGGCGGCTTACAAAAGTCTTTCTTGACAGTCCCTGCCCACAGGCTTACAATCTAAAAGACATGAGCATACGTTTGTGTGTGTGAGTGAATGGGGGGACGGACAAGCAGTTTGAGGGATGCATGCCAGCAGTGGGTGTGGCTTCTCCCACTTTGGGCTGTACCCACTGCTGCCCTCGGTGTGCTTGTCCGAAGCAATTAGGCTGAAATAGATGCTCCACTCCTGAATAAACTAAGTGCATTTCTACATGAGGCTTTTTTTTTTTCCCATACCGTTACCAGTGCTTCTGTTTCCAGATTCTTTGCAAGGTTAAGATCAGCTCCTTTATATATGCCTTTTTTCCGGGAAGTTAGTTCTCTGCCTTTCTACATGTTTCATTATACAGCCACTAGATGGCACTATGGTGTAGTGCGAACGGAGAGTTTAATGGCACCATTTAGGATATTCTAGACCTTCTCCATTAAGAAAAAAGCTGCGAGAGTGGTTGCAAAGCACGGGAGAGGCCCTGGAGAATGACGACGTCATATGCAGGATCTGCAAACTATTGCAAGTGACCAATCACGAGTACACAATAAAACCCTCATATAGAACGGCACTAAAATTCATACTATTACTCAACTAACAGTGCAATCCTATACATGTCTACTTAGAAGTAAATCCAAATGAGTTCAATGAGGCCTCCTCATAAGTAAGCATGTATAAGATTACTGCATAAGATTTTCTATTTAATTGTGTGACAACCCTGCTAATTTCCATTCCTGAAAGCACTAGTCTAAAGCTTTGGCAGTGGTAGGGGAAGGTTGTTCAAGTTTCAAGCAAAAGTGGCGGTTAGTTGCCCAAATCATTGGTTGCATGGTATCACTAAGAAATCTACACCATCATCCCTGAAACAGTTTTCCACTCTTTTTATTTTTTAATGAACAAAGGATGAACTAGTCTTCACCAGAGGATCCTCTGGCCTTATTCTTCTTAACAAGCAGCTCCACCTCATTTCATTAGAGTATTCAAGCGCTGTCTATTGTCCTTGAGAAGATCTTTTACTAATGAGGATGTCTGAAGGTTTTTGGTTTTTTTGTGGAGTAGAGATGTGATTCCCTGGAACAATCGCAAACTCAATGAGCAAATAAGCACTATTAATCTTGAAGTCCTTGGAACTGGAAGGCTTGAAATGTAGACTGCCCGCAGGTGAGCACTAATGAAATGTGAGCACTGAAAGCTAAAGTGCAGTAATTTGTTCTATGTGTGCAGTGCCCATGGGCAGTTGATTGGAAATGTGGTTGAATATATCACACTGCAGCAGATGAAATATTTTGCTGTTTGAAAACACTGATCAGTATCCTATATTGCCGATGTGCCTCTGCTAGTTTTGTTGAGCTAGCAGTTCCGAAAATAAGCCCAGAAATCAGCAGCAGCAACATCCATTTTCAGAACAGGTCAGGTCAGCGGAACTCCCTTCGGTGAGCTCCACTGACCTGTCCCCTTCCAGAAATGAGTGTTGCCTCTCATTTCCAGTTGTTTCAAGAACTGGCTCGTTTGGGCCTAGCGGTCCATTCCTCTAGTGCCGGGGCAGAAGATCAAAGACAGTGGGGCGAGGGATGTTTGAAAATCACCAATTCATGCTCCTATAAACATGGAAATAGAGCCACATGGATGAAAAGAAACTTCAAACCGTGCCATTAGCAAAACTACTAGCATGTCCAACATTGTACTTTCAATGAGACAAAAATACATTATCTTACATTTTTGCTTCCTAGATACAGAATGAACTGATCCTGAGGTGCTGCCTGCTGTGTGTTGCCCTTGTGAAGCAGCATGTATAAACTCAAAGATGTGAAAGCCTTTAAGTCTTCCATGTTTGTTTGGGGATTGACTTCAACAGCTGACTGACCTTCAAATGACATCGAGACTTGAACCTGAAGATTGAAATATGGAAAGTCAGATGTTAGAATGATCTTTTGTGGGGTTGTATCCTATGTTAGCCTAATTTAAATCCCATTCATTTCAATAGGTGTACTCTAAGTAGGGTTAACATTGGATACAACTCACAGATTAGAAGATTTTGCAAAAATTCTAGGCGACAGCTACTCCTATATAACAGTGTGATACATGGGAGGTCAGCTATATTTGGCTTCGTGGATCACATGTCCAGTGTAAAAGAGAAGAATAAAGTGATAATTTCTGTTTTAAATCTGGTACTGCATTTGAAATCTTTGCAGTGCTGCTAGGTTCTGCTTTGTTAGTATTTTATTTACACTGTAGTTTTAAACTTTTATATTATATTTCATTGTGTTGTATTTTGTGTTTTTAATTGTTGTGAACCACCTAGAGAGCTTATGCTACTGGGCAGAATAGAAATGTAATAAATATAATAAAAGCTAGAAAATGCAATCCATTCGTTCATCTTCATTTACTATTCCAGGGGTGAGCAGAAGGTAGATCTCCAAATGTTTGAGACCAACCCCCAGAAGCCCCTGTTAGCATGGCAAAAATGGTCAGGAATGTTGGGAGTTGAAGTGCAAAACATCTGGAAATTTACTTTTTGACCACCCCTACAGTATTCCATACACAGCTTGATAAAAGTATTTTGGAAGGTTAATAAATTATAAAATTTGCTAAAATGTAAAATATATCCAATAAATTGGCTCCAGATTTGCCCAGAATAGAACACCACTATCTGGTCCTATGGGCAGAATGGGGAAGGAGACAACTTTTGACAGTTTTCCATGCATGCCCCCACCATCTGGTCTTGAGGATTGGACAACTGTTTAGATCAGTGTGGGTGGTTTTGCTGGGAGAAGGGGAAATTGATGGAATTAAGAACGTAAGAGCCACGCTGGATTAGACCAGGGGTCCATCTAGTCCAGGAGGCTGCCTAGATGGTCTGAAAGACCCACGGTGAGTACACAGTTGCGCTGCATTGGTTATACTTTGCAGCCATTGTGTGGCTTTCCTGAAAAGCTGCGACTTTAAAAAGTTGGGGACTTACCCCGACTTTTTTCCCTGGAGCAAGGCAAGTACAGTGCATCTGCTGTTTATCTTCACTCCGGAGTTATGGCAGAGGCGTTCCTGGGCAGATGGTGACTCCTGATTGGTTGCCATCTGGCTGAGCAGAGGGCAGGAGGGGTGCCTGGCATGCCAATGGCTGCCAGAAATCCCATGCCCTCCCTCTGCATTGGGATTAACCACTGCTACCCTGCTGCAGAGAAAGCCTGGGGCTTTGCTTAAGGTGGCGGAAACCCGGTACAATATAGGCAGCTTCCAGCACTCTGTTCATTCAGCGGCCAACCAGATGTTGACCACGAACACACAAGTAGGACATGATTGAAACAGCACCCTCTCACCCACGTACCCCAGCATAGGATTGATGCCTCTGATACTGGAGACAGCTTAGAGGCATCAAGACTAGTAGCCATTGATAACTTCTCCTTCAGGAATTTGTCTAACTCTCTTTAAAGCCATCCAAACTGGTGGCCATCACTATGTCTTGTGGTAGCGAATTCCATAGTTTGACTATGTGCTAGTCACCTCTCCCGCTGGATTGGAATTCCTTCTGTGAATGAAAGAATCCTTCTATTCACAGAACAGCAAGCCTGGATCCAACCCAGGGTCATTTATATAATTTATATCAATTACTATCTTTATTTTGAATATGGAGGTTTTTATTTGGGTCACACACTGATATATGTAGCTGCACTACTGTAACACCATAATACATATGAGGACATCTATGCCCAAATTTATTTATTTATTTGTAATCACTTAAATGTATATCGTGTTGAGTCTTTATTGATTTAAGAAGCCCTGATATGGTGGGATATAATTCTTTAAATAAATAAAATAAATATGGATGGCCAACACTCCGATGGTTTTCAGTGTGCAGATTTAAATGATTTTTCAGAAGCATTTTCCCAACACTACCTCTCCGTTTCCCCCCATAAAGATGTAACAGCACTTGGTATTGATTTATATATTTTGGAGTTCAGGAATTCCACAGCAGTAAACATTAACATGACATCAGTGTCATTTGACCATTCAGACTGAAACTTGCCACCCCACTGAGAAGAGCTGTGAATGTTGAGAGGAATCCAGGAGGGAAGATATAACGTAACATCAAGGTTGAATTCAGGAGATGATCAGATCATTTGTTAAGAAATTTCCCCTCCAGCACTTTTACCTTCTTTGCGACACTCCTTGTCTGTGCAATGAGCTCTCTGACCCTCTGGATGCTGGCTGAGACATTGTTTGCTGGCCACTTCTGTTCTACAGTCCGCAGCTTATCCAGAAGCCGTGGAAGGACTTCTGTGAGACTCTTCACTATCATTGAAAGGGACACAAGAGGGTGAGTGGGCTGCTTGGCATCAACGCTACATGCCAAGAGATGATATCAATCATAACTTTATTTTGTTAAACCCCATAGGCTACTGAACACAAAATGCAAAGCCATAAATACAATGCAGTTTTACTTGGAATAAGCAATAAAGAGACACTGATCCTGTTCTGATGACATGCTAAACCACGGCAGTTAAGCATTTTGAGCTAAACTTTATGGCTTAGCGTGGCATATGAACCATAACTTACTGCATCATGTGAACCATTCCTGACCATGGTGGCTACATAACCACAGTTTAAACTCACTCCCTAAACATTTGCTGCAAAAGGGTTAGCGGCCTAACCATGGCTTAGCGTGTTGTCTGCACAGGCCCATTGCAAATTCTATCTGTCTGTCTGTCTGTCTGTCTGTCTATCTATGATCACTTGCCCAACTTTAGCAATTTATATATTATATTTGTAGCTGTTGTTCTATTTATTTATTTATTTTATTTATTTATTACATTTCTATACCACCCAATAGCCGGAGCTCTACCCTCTAGGGTCTTCTACCCATTGTAGGTAATCAGCTAATTCTGGATCCCATTTGTTTAGCATTTCCCATCAGGATACCTGTCTCCCTTGTTGTGACGGTAGCACGTTCATAAGCTGCTCTTTCAGGTTTAATGTTCCTCAGATCTTGGGACCATTTGGTCAGATTCTCAGCCATGGACCCAGTAGTGTGGGTTACTACTGCAGCTGTATTTAGAGCTTGATCAGTAATGACTTTCAACTGGTCCAAACGCTCTCTGGTTTTATCTGTAAAACAAAGAAAAAGTGACTCTTAATAACTAGTGTAAGGGGAAGAGATAAGAACATAAAAAGAGCTGTGTCACATCAGACCAAAGGCCTGTCTAGTCCAGCATTTTATTTGCACAGTGGCCAACTAGATGCTCATGGGAGGCTCACAACAAGGATATGAGTACAATAGCACCCTCAGGGTCATGTTCCCAAGCAACTGGTATACAGAAGCACACTGCTTCTGGTGCTGAAGGTAATATATAGCCATCATCACTAGTAACTATCGATTGGCTCAGTTTGGATGACACATTAGTTGATGGTGGACTATTAATCAACCGTTGCTTAAATAGCCCCCTGTTGACTGTGTTGTCTGTCGGGCAAAAACCATGTCACAGTTATTTTGAAAAAATAACCAACAGTTTGCAGAATGTTTTACTGCACAAGCGTTGCTTATCGTTTTGTGTGGTGGGCTCCGTTGATTATTTTCCCTGCCTACAGAGTTGCGAGGCAAGAGGGGCAGAAACCCGTACCACTCTAGCCCAATGGGGCCCCATTGGCAGGGGAAATAATCCCGTGGGGTGACATGATTCTTGGCTCCCCATGCGCTTCCCGGCATGAGCATATGCCATCCCCGTGTGGGGCACCACCCACTGCGGTGCCCCACATGTTCCCAGGGATGTGCACATCCCTTGCCACCACCAACTGCCACGCCAATCTCCAAATGGATTGCAGGGTGGGGTGAAAGATGTTTCCCATGGCTGGACATGCAGCATCCAGCCGCGGGCAAAATCCATCCACCGATATTGGGGGGGGGGAGGCACAAGGGCCCATCCTTCAGCTGTGACAAGGAGGACGGATTCTTGTGCGTCTCATCCCCATTCACCAGAACAGAAGGGGAACCCTTTGCTATAGCAGGAGGGATGTAGGGGAATTGGACGTGCAAGCATCCCTCCTCCTGCAGCAAAGGATTCCCCTTCCATTCTGGCCAATGGAGAGAATTTGCCCTGCTTGTCACAGCAACAGCACAGTTCCTTGCACCCCCCGCCCCTTCGTCACCATCATTTCCATAGTAACAGGGCAGTGGGAAGCGTTGTTCCAGTTGCCCCTGTCCCTTTTGCTGTGGAGACTATGGTGAAGGATGCATCGTTGCTGAGAGAACTGCTTCGCTGAGAGGGAATCAGTTGTCTCGGTGGCACCTCTTCCACCCCCATTTAGGTTTGAGGCAGAGAGCAGGGAGGCCTGTTCCTCGGCACACGCTCGCTGCAGACGGAGGAAGCTTCAGAGATGTCTCCTCGCATGTAATGTGATGAGAGGCTTCCACTGGTGAGGGACGCATTGGTGCCCGTGCTGCTCCTGTAGCCTGTCCGTCTGCGCTGGCCAATGGTTTTGCAGTGGTTGTTGCCAGAGAAAGTAGCGCTGCCGGAGCCATTTCTACTCATGACAGGAGGTGGGATTAATTCGCTGCCATGACCGTCGCTCCTGCAATGGCCATGGCACATCTTTGCAGTATTTTCTGTTGTATGTGGACCCTAAAGCTCTGCACAACAATGGATGGCACATAGAATACTATGAATGCAGTACCATGCTATGTGAGTCAGGTTGGACAGAAGTGTTCCTCCACACTATATATGTTTCAATCCTGTTTTAATACCTACTACAAAATATTTGGTATGTAGAGATCCATCAGAATAGTGGCACGGGGACAAAAATGATTCTTAGTACAGTTCATAAGTAATATATCTTGCTCCTGTTTACATTGCAGGGGTCACAAAATTGAATTGTAAATATTATTTTAAAATGCCCTTTATTGGGAAGATCAAATAAACACAACAGAATTAAGGACAGGTATGCAACCCCACTTTTTAAAAACAGAATCAGTAAGCAGGATTTGAATTGGATCCTACCTGACATAACCACTAAGGGGATACCTAGTATAAATTTCTTCTTTAATCAGTTTCACAAGATTAAATTTTTCAGTATTTATCTCCTGACCTTGCTCTGACATCTGTATTTTGGTAATGACTTTCATCAAACGGGCTTTAAAATTATTCTTCCTGGCAAGAGTCCCATTAACACGTCGACCTGTGTCGGCAACAGCTAAATCATCTGTAAAGAAGAAGAAATAAAATGTTAGAAACAATTTTTCTACTGTGTGTGACTTAATGAAGGTTACATCTAGTCTTGATATTAATGCATCTAAAAGAAGTTTCACTACATGTTTAACTGACATTAGTAGTTATTGAACTATTTAACTGGGATATATTTAGTGACACATACACTAATTAAGTTTCAGGTAGTATGGATTTCTTAAACTGAATCTTGGCCAATTCCCATCAGCTTTTGCCAAGGGAACCTGCAATCTTCCTTAAGGATCTTCTCTTTAAAATAATTTTTAGCTGGCATCCACTTAGGATAGGTGACAGTGCATTTACATTACTAATATAAAACACTGCAAACATCAAAAGCATTTGGTTCTGCTTCTGACAGTTTAAAAGCACTAATCCCCGTTGTTTTATATTGCAGTAAAAATAGTACCAACATTCTGTAAATCATATATATGGCTTGGTAATAGGATAGGCATTTGTGGGTCCCAGAGAACAACAAGGCTCAAAATGGATAAAGTAATGTGTGCTTATTAAGCCAGCTTCTGTTGGGCATGAAATATTCAAGCCCTTGAATTGCAGAACTCTCAATGGGAGATAATGATTAAAACTTTCTTGTCAACATTTTTCTTCTTCATGATGCTTCCTTTCCATATAGAGAGCTTTTGTAATTCCATCTGAATCAAGAGAAAAGATTATATTTACTAGCATCTGCCGTCTGTTGCTGTTCTCTGGCTTGATGGAGAAGCTTTTTGCTTTCTTCTTTATGGTAAGTGATCTGAGTGTCAATTCCAACAACAGCCTACAAATTCATTTCAGAAAGAGAATCAGAATCAGAATGCATGAAAATAGGCACCTTGGGGTGCTTCCAAATGAGGCTTTTATTGTGCAATTGCCCTGCTCTCCTTCTCGGAATTTTACTGGTGGTCCAGATGTCTTCTTAGACTTCTATTATTATTATTATTATTATTATTATTATTATTATTATTATTGATTTCTTAGATGCCTTTCTCAAAAAAGAGAGAGAGGAAAGACTCATGGTGACTTAACCCTCCCATATTTTCCCACTGCTTCTTCCATCTTTTTTCTTTCTACAAAAACAAACAAACAAACAGTTAACGAAGAAAAAAAGGTGGAATGGTTACGCAATGCCTTTTGATCGATAGTGCTAGTAGCCATCCGTCTGGAAGCACAGTTTATTGCATCTTGTACCTATGAGACAGTCACCCTGATTCAGGAGGCCCTTATGTGTGCAAGTATTCCGATAGCCACATACAGCTTCCTTATTGTTATTGAGGGGGCAGATCATGGATGCATTGCACTGCACTTAGAAGTGTCCATGGATCTTTGGCTCAGAGTAGTGGAAGTGACCGAGATCCAGTAGAGGATTCCTGCTGGAGGAAGGGCAAGGTGAATTTCACCAATTGCTCCTTCCCCCTGCAGGGCCCAGCGTTTCCCTCCATGCTGTTTCCCGGGGGTGCTGCAGAGCCTGCTTTCTAATCACCCAGAACTGCTTTCTGGGGGCAGAAGGAGAAGAGGGGATCAACAAAAAATGCTGTCCCCCTTTCTCTAGCAGGGTGTTCTTCTCATGGATAGTCTGACTACAACCCATGGTAACTTTTCAGGTATGCAGGAATTATGTAATTGTTGCAGTAATGATTAGAAAATCATTCCCAAACAAAATTTACCAGAGACTGCAGCTGGAACATATTGCCTCTTGTTCGGTGAACACTTTAGTGCCCAGCAGAACTCACATGTTTTGTGCTTTGCATTTAGCCTTATAGTTTGGCGGGAGCTTAGACTGCGTTCAGACTTACAACAAGCAGCTAGGTAACTCTCCTGCTATGCATGGAACCGTTTGGAGGTCTAGAGCACAATCTAGCACAGAGGTAGGCAACTTGTGGCTTTCCAGATGCTGAGGACTCCCATCATCCCTCACATGGTCCATGCTGACTAGAGCAGATGAGAGTTGCAGCCCAACAATGTCAGGAGGGCCAAATGTCGCCCACCCCTGATCTAGTAGAATGTTGTCCTGTGCAAGCTCCACTAAGAACATAAGAGGAGTCCTGCTGGATCTGAGCAAAGGTTCATGGGGTCCAGCATCCTGCTTCTGCAACCCTCTGGGGAGCCCCAAAGCAGGACACTGAAGGAATGAGCCCTATTGCCCCTATTGCAATGAATGGAACCTCTGCCACACACTATGCTGTTGTCCTTCCAGCTGCAATTGCAATTGCACTACCGCAGTGTACATAACATTAGAAGGCACAATGTAATTCATTTGGAATTTGAGAGTATCCTGCCATCTTTGGAAAAACTGTATGGGACCTTTTCACATACCAGACTTTTCAGAAGGGGCAAATCTGGCTTCGTCTTAAGGACATAAGGATCATGGCGCACTGACTAGGGTACCAAGTGTTACTTACATCGCTGACTCGCTCTGTAGTGTTTAATGCCAACACAGACATCTGATGGGCTTCTTGAACGTAATTAATGATATTTTCGTGGACATTGGAAGCATTTAATGCTTTTTGTACTAATCCATTCGTATCAACACCATGCAATGACCTGTGACAGAGGGTGGGGAAATAGAGTTTTAAGCAGAGAGGCCATAAGCAGCTTTGGAATGTGACAAATTAGATAGGGAAAATGGCATGGGCTGGGGGCTGGGAGTTAACTCCCTCTCCCAGTGCTGCTTCACTGATCAAATTAGCATCCTCCCCCAAACTCTTTGAAGTAAATAAAGAGACATCAGCAGAGATGATCATGGATCGCCCACATCTCATCTAGCCTGGCCTGACGTTGAGAGATGGTGTTGTGTTAAAAGAGTTTGAATTGTGAGGCAGAAGGCGGCTGGCTCAGGTTTCATGTCAGCCATTACCAGTGGAGGCTGGTGGCTTCTACATCAGTGGGTTGATGGTTCCGCTCCAGGTTTTAGTCAGAACCAGTCAGTACTCTAAAGGAACTATCTGAGGTTCTGAATCCATTTTGGGGATGGGGTCCAGGACTTTGGATAGCACTTTTAGAGTTCTGAGTGGTTCTGACTGAAACCCAGAGCAGAATCACTGCCCCACTGAGATAGGAGTCACCAGCTTCCACTGGCCATTAACTCACTAGGTGGCCTCAGGTAAGAAAATCTTTCAGCCATAGCTTCTCACTGTCTGTGTTATGGGGTAATATAATATTAACCTACCTTACAGTTCTAAGGCTGCACTACCAAGATAATATACGCACATTTTAAAGCGCTATTTAAATGCTAAGCGTTATTCTTTTTGTTATTATGGTATCTGCTTTCCTAACCAGCCTCTCCTTTTATTAACCTTGGGTACTATCCAGCTAATAGGAAGCACTTTGAAGTCCAATTCATTCCCAGGGAAGGGTTAACCACATCCTTAATTCTGTCCTGCTGAGATGAACGGGACTTACAGGTGCTTCACATTGGCTGGGCCGGGCCCATTTGTTGTGGATATGGAATCTGATATTATTAAAATGTACCTGTCTAGGTCATCCGCAAGAACACGGAGCTCCTGTGCATAGTCCATGGCCCTCTGCACCAGAGCGTCATCGAATCTTGAGAGGTTGGCCAGTTTGTCTTGTAGGAGTATTTTAGCTCCATCTATTTCTGCATAGAAGCTGGATGCATTCTGACCAAACAAGAAGAGTAAAGAAAGAATAGCAGTGATTTTGAAAAAAAATCTTCCTACAAATTATTCATATTATTTATTTATTTATTACATTTATATACCGCCCCATAGCTGAAGCTCTCTGGGCAGTTTACAAAAGTTAAAAACAGTAAACATTAAAAAGTATACAAAATTTAAAAATCATCAGAAACATAAAAACAAAAACAACAGTATAAAAATTAGGTAGATAAAGAAATTGCCGAAAAGGTTTTGGGATTCTTAGGCCAAATTCTCACCTAGGTAGTCGACTTCTGCCAGGATTGTATCACTCCAGATTTTAGGTGGGGGGTTGTTTGACTGAATTCTCCTCCATACCCCCCTCCCACTGCACATAGAAAACAAGCACCTCAGGAATACAGCTTAACTAGAATCCTTCTCGCTGATTTCCTTGGACTTTCCTACATGAGGCATTTATCGTGCACTCGTCATTCCCTACTTATGGTTGTTTATGGGTTCTTTAGATGACGTTGTGACCCTCCAGTTTCGTTTCTGGTTCTTACCACAATTTTCTGTGGTTTTTTTACAGCAGGGAAAATGCAGCATTTAATGTGAAACTGAAAGAATGTGTGGTTTCCTCTTGTGTATTTGTGCTGTTCTGCTAGAGGTTAGGTAGTGGAAAAGCAGGAAAGGAAATGCTCTTTGGGCAGTGTGCTGATCTCAGTTCTGTGCCAAAACCAAAAGTAGATACCACCTCATGTACAAAAGGTCCTTGGTTCAGGGGGAGTTTTGTTTGTTCATTAGTATGGAGGAATATTCAATTGTATGGAGGAATATTCAACCTCCAGTAGTACATTCCAGATAAAAGTTTACCATCACATCAAGAACTAGGTCTAAACTGGAGGAGATCATCAGTCAACTCTTACATTCTATAAGGACTAAGGTGTTATAAAGAAGGTTTTAATACTATTAATCTGATTTAGCAATGCTTTTAATTTTGTTCAGGTTAAAGTCTTAGGCTCTAATTGGAGTTCTTGTCCGTATAGGTCCCACAGACTTCAATAAAGTGTTGTTCCAACAGAAGTTTCTGATGATCAAGATCCCCATTTGTTTCTAAAGGGCTGTGACTTCCCACAATGCACCAGTGAATTCTGCATCAATGAATTATGATTAAGACACTAGAAGTGTAATGTAGGATCACATGCTCTCTGTCCCATCCCCTCTCCTCTCTTCAGTGGGACTGACCTTTCCCTGTCAGAGGTGCAGTGCAAGCCTAGCCATGTCTACTCATACATAAGCCCCATTGTTTTCAGTGGTACTTACTCCCAGGTAAGTGTATATAGGACTGCAGCCTAAACTATGATTAAGTGTTATATTGCACCCCTGTTAACCATGTTTAATGCTAATCAGAGTCTTCTTTTAGCCACTAAGAAAGAAATTATCTAGTGTTAACCATGGCTGAAGTTGCTGCTGATGTAACACCTAAATGCGGTTAAGCCCTGTGGTGAATGTACACTTACTTGTATTGCCTCATTCAGCTCAAAGTTGATTTGATGTGCTCCATTTAAAATATCTCTGGCAATCAGCAGAGTACTGTTAACATCATTAATCTGCTCTTCCAATATTTCTTGTTGCTTCTGTGAGAGAAAAAACAAAAATTGAATCAGTTTTCAGAAATGTTAGATACATTTCAAACATTGACCTGGAGGGGATCTACACTACTGCTTTAAAGCGCTTTGAAGCTCTTTATAACAGTTTTGACAACTGTTGGGGCCCAGGACACACTGCATATACAGTTTTCAAAACGTTTTCAAAGTGCTTTAAAGCGCTTTAAAAGCAATAGTGTAGATCCCCCCCTGGTTCGGATGACACGATAGCGTCTCTTCTTGGTTTTGCTCCTGGACTGCTATGTTAAAAAAGGCTACAGAAAGCACAGAAAGGGCCATCTCATTTGCCTCACATTATCCCAAATGACCTACTTCAGACCCAGTTCAGATAATGACCTACTTCATTCACGCATCCTCTTGTTTTGAAACAGATCTGTACTAAGTGGAACCCCATGTGCAGCTTAGACAAGGAGTCCAAACAACATCTGCGGGACCATGAGTTGCCCACCCTGGACTTAAGGAAGGGGATACTCCAAAATGCCATCCCATCCCAGAGTGCAGGACATGGAATAATGGGCTCAAGTTACAGGAAGCCAGATTCCGGCTGGACATCAGGAAAAACTTCCTGACTGCAAGAGTGGTACAACAATGCAACCAATTACCTAGGGAGATCGTGGGCTCTCCCATACCAGAGACCTTCAAGATGCAGCTGGACAGCCATCTTCGAGGTGTGCTTTAAGGTGGATTCCTGCTTTGAGCAGGGGGTTGGATTCGATGGCCTTATAGGCACCTTCCAACTCTTAAGATTTGCCAGCTTCTCGCTTTCACAGAACCATATGATTCTATGAAAGTGAGAAGATGGCAAATCTTAAGATTTTTGCAGAGCATGGTTTAATCTTAGAATTATTTCAGGAAATGTCTGATCCATAGCTTTTTGCAGGTAGTGTAAAAATCTATATTTATCTGTGAAAGTTGTCTATCTGGTCCATTGCCTAGTTGAGTGAAGAGATTGGTTTTCCTAACAAGAATACAACATGATCCTTCTTTCCCCCCAATATTAATAAAATTTCATTACATTAATCCAAAATCTTTGATCAGCACATTGCAACTTATTTTAATTTATAACTAGAATATCTTTCTTGTCAGTCCCCCTTGTTCACAGTCATGGCTTTGGATTAGGCTAATCATATTTAAGAATGGGGAACAAGAGACACTCTTTTTTGTATCTCATATTCTCTGCAGTAACAAAACCCCAGTTTTGTTTTTTGTTTTAAAAAAATCACATTTCCCTATTGGGGGATATGTTTCTTGTAGATTACATACACCCACACCCACCCACACCCACCCACCACTCAGTAGCCAAACTTCTCTGGGCAGTTTACAGTAAAAATACAAAACCATAAAAAGAAGTTAGATACAAATACAAACACTAATACAATATGCTGCATGGTACCTCCTGCTCTTGGAATTTAGCAGTGCTTTCCTTATTTATTACTTCTGTTTTTCTGATGGAATCAAGAGCTTGGTCCAGGGCCTCTTGCAAGTCTGCGAGATTGCCGTTGTGCTCCCCAAGTTGGTCCAATATATCAGGAATCAGAGATCTGGTTTCATTGTGTGTCCGCTGCCACTTTTCAGCTTTTTCTAACACTAAGAGAAGACGCTGCTGATTAGCCTTTGTGAATTGCCTTGTCCTCAGTCTCGGCAGCATGCACTACAAGCCCAACTACATAGGCACAATCCTATGCATTGTTTAAATAGAAAAAAAGATCTACAACTCCTAGCATTGCTGACTGGGAAATACTGGGTGTTGTAGGCTTTTTTTCCTTATCTAAACATGCATAAGAGTGTGCCCTTAGAAGATCAAAAGAGCTTAAGCCAATATAATGCAATTTCAGGGGAATAACATTCTGATGTAACTTTTCATAGGTACGACATATCTTCTTTTTGCTGTGGACCTTGGAAAATTAGGGTAGCATCCAGTGTTGTCACTCCATTCATGGAAGGTGTTTCCATTTCACAGAAATAACTATACTCATGGAGGTGAGCTTTAGAATCCTTTGGTGAGTTTTAGAAACTGTCCAAGATTAGATGCCGTTCAATGTTTATCTTGCGTGAGCTCACCTCTTTTATAAACCACCACATTGATAAAAATACTCCCTTTTCAGAGCTATCTTACACACAATGGAAGAGTATACCCATGACAAGGAGCAGCAGCTAATCACCCTGACAAATGTACTTTCACATTTTACATTTTTAGTTGTACTCTTGAAACATCCTAGGTTTACATCCAAAATTGTAATGTGTGAAATGGTCTTTAATGTGCACTTGTGTTGTGAAATTCATTGAAACATGCATGACCCAACTCATTTATCTGAATTACTTGAGGAATGTCAAAACATTTCCCTAATCCAGGACTAGATGAAAGGAAATTAGATTTGTAGAAGGCAGCACTGAATTTGAGCTGTTTATGTGCTAAAGGCACCCCACTTTAGGGAAATGTTAAACCCCAGTAGATCATTGCTCATGGATCCCCATCCTCAAATTCTAGATGTCAGCCTTATCACTTGGCTCCTATGTCCCAAATGGAACTAGGGAGGTCATGGGCTCTCCCACACTGGAGGCCTTCAAGAGGCAGCTGGACAACCATGGGTCAGGGATGCTTTAAGGCGGATTCCTGCATTGAGCCTTATAGCCCCCTTCCAACTTTACTATTCTATGATACTCTTCCTAAATATAATTATGTGCCAGGCTTTGCTTAAGTCGGGAAAAAGCTAGCAACAATGACTCTATATTGGACTGTGGTTTACTGGAACACAAGGTGGCAGGCAAGAACCTCTCCGCTCATCCCTTCCTAAAACTCCCTTTCTGAATGGCTTAACAGGAAGGAAGAGGAAAGCTTAGAGATTGTGGCTGAGTCTCTGGAAAGGTGTCCTTGATCCTTGGTTAATTCCTAGTCCACACAGCATCCTCCACTGCAATGAAAATGCTAGCTGGAGAGAGGAGAGTGGGAGAATTGCATTTTCCCAGTGACTCAATATTTCAATTGGCGTGCTGCAAAAATGTGATTTACTCACAGGAGAAGCACTACTTGAGGAAAGGTATATATAACCTCCACCACAACTACTCAATACTGACTGCTTATTGAAAAACCTCCATTTTACATAAAGATCCTTTGATGCTTAAATAATCATATTGCATATTTAAGCGAAGGAAATAATGAGTTAATTTTGAGTTAATTGGTACCATCATGGTTGTCCCTCATAAAGGTCTGTGCATATTAGATTGTAAGCCTATGCGGCAGAGTCTTGCTATTTACTGTTTTACTCTGTACAGCACCATGTACATTGATGGTGCTATATAAATAAATAAATAAATAAATAAATAAATAAATAAATAATAATAATATGCAGTTTTCTACATACAACTGCACATCCATGTTTTGTTTTTCCAAGCCAGACAATGCCTTTGCGACGGAAAGATAACTCACACTCCTTGGCTGCATCTGACTCCTCGCCAGCAAGTTGCATCTGAATGGTGAATGGCTTGCGTAGTCTCAGGTCCTTCAGCATCTGTTCTGCTGCCTTGAGCTTCTCAGTGATATCCTCAGGCCTCAGGTCATGCTCAATGCCATAGTATTCCACCTTGCTACTGATTTCTGTTTGACAAACAAGCCACAGGCAAATGGAGAAACAAGGAACTGGCAGCTGAACTACATACCACATTAAGTATGTAGCATGTATCTGAGGCTCACTTTCTTTTTTTACCTCCAAGTAAGTGCATAGGCCTCAATCTGGATTGGGATCAGCCAAAGGTCTGAACTTCCCCCTCTAAATTCCCTCCTGGAGTGGGGGCTGAGAATTGCCCCCTATTCAATGCTTTTTTTGAGTGTGTGTGTGGGCTGAAACAGTGCAAAAGTGTTTGCCTATTCTGAGCAAGGATGGAGTTGCCTTCCTTAAAAACTGGCTTTTAGCAAATTTGATTTCCTATATAGGAGCACATAGGGCTTCTCTACACCAGGCTTTTATCCTGTGATTGAGATTGGTTACTCAAGGAAGTTTGTGGGTCCTTTGTATGATGTTGTTAACTCCAGGGCCTCTTTCATGCTTCATGACTATTTCCATGGCTTTATTTGTAATGGGGAAAATGCACTATTATAAAATGGTGATTTGTATCTCTCTGTGAAATTATAATGAATAATGCATAATGAAACTTGCAGAGAAATGAAATCCCGATGGAAAAAAGGGGAAGTACGTTAAGGCTCCAATTTTAATCCCACAAAGAATCTGGAAGCAGAAGCCCCAGTAAACTTGGTGTAGAAAAGCCCATAAATAGGAAGAAAGAAGTTTTTTTTTAAAAAAAGGCACCAAATAGCTGAAGATCAGACTGTAGCCAGACTGTAAATGTTGGTGGAGGGAAGTGAATAATTTGTTTGGGGGAGGGTGGGAGGGTGGTGGAAAACTTTCTGGGCTCCGAAAAATACAATTTTCAGTTTGAATGTTCATAAATATGAACTTTCAGTGCAACTCTGCTAAAAAATACATGTGTTCCCTTTTTAAGAGTATAACATGTGAATCAAGGCTCAGTCTAGCTTACAAGGGGTTCTCAGGCTGAGACCTGCTTAACTTTAGCAATACAACATCAGCATTATGCTCTTTTAGCCTTTCTAAACCCTGGGTCCCCAGACTACAACTCCCAGCATCTTTTGGGTGTGCTGACCGGGGATGATGGGAATTATAGTTGAACAGCATCTGGAGACCCAAGGTTGGGAAAGGCTGTTTTCTATGGGCCCATCTAAATGCGTATCTGGAGAGCCACACACACTGGGTGACTTTGGGCCAGTCACTGACTCTTAGGCCATTGCTAGACCTAAGGTTTATCTCTGGATCATCCAGGGGTCAAACCTGTTCATCTAGGTGACACACAGGGGATCCAGTGCTCAGGCAGGGATGAACCCTGGATGATCCCAGGATAAACCTTAGGTCTAGCTGTGGCCTCAGTCTAACCTAGCCCACCAGGTTGTTGTGAGGATAAAATGGAGAGGAAGAGGACCATGTAAGCCACCTTGCAGGAGGAAAAAAGGTGGGATATAAATGTAGTAATAAATAAAAATAAACATTCTGGTGGGCAGCTGATTGCCATCAGCATTAGAAACCGTTCTTACATCCTGTTATAGATCATGATAGTTATGGCCCCAATGCTCATACATAGGAGCCTGATGCATTGTTCCAATGCATACCGGAAACTTCATCTCATGCTCATTTACACAACTGGCAGGTGCAATTGTAAGACCAAGCCTAATATGTTGTCTGCAAGGTCATTTCCTTCTCTCGGCATAGCAATGTCCCAAAGGTGGAACAACAGGGTCTGCTTACTTCTCCAGCTCCTCAAAACAGATGGGAGAAGGATTAAAGAAAAAAGTAGGTGGGTGGGTGGCAGGATAGGGTTTACTGATGGCTCTATGCTACCACCAGTGTCAGAGGCAGTATGTCTATGTAGACCAGTTGTTGGGGAACATAGGTGGGAGGTGCTGTTGCACTCACGTTCTGCATGTGGGTCTGATATCGACAGCTGGTTGGCCACTCTGTGAACAGAATGGCTAGATGGATCCTTGGCCTGATCCAGCATGGTTCTTCTGATGATCTTACTTGCAGGGATCTTACAGGGACACATGCTGCTGTTCTAGATATGTATTACAGCAATGAACTGGGAGCCTGGGAAACTGTCACATGAACCTGCTCCAAACACCCGACTGACCCTGCTTTGCTGACACACGAAGTAAAATCTGAAAAATGGTCTATTAATGGTTGGTTAGTTGAAAAAATATGCAGGATCTTTGCTCTGCAAAACTGCAAAGCTTTTGAATCAAAGGCTGTAACCTGGGGAATATTCACAGCATCCTCAGTCAATCACCAGTTCAGCAATGTTCATGGAGCCCTCAGCGATTTATGCAGGAAACATTTCTTATGTATTTGTGGGAAATCTGGGTTCAATTTAGGGCATTTTCAGTTTCATATGTTAAGTTTGGCTGGCTTATAACACAGCTATGCTGACTTTTCTCCTTTGGCAGTTTCACTGTTCTGTTCTTGGCATTCAGATGAACCAGGATTTTTTTTTACCTTGGATGTTATCTATCACATTTCCAAGTACTTGTACAAGAGTAGTAGCACGGTCAGTGGTCGCCATGGTTTCCTTCTGTACCAGTAGGCCTTTGCTTGATTCTTGATTTCTCTATGAATAAACCATGAGTGTAAAATATTAGATTTTACTTTATTTTTACATCTGCAGGCTTGTGTTAGTTTGTCTAATATAAACAAAATTTTGCTTCTGGCGGATGAATGTAGGAAGGTCTATGGAGGATATAAATGATATTTGACAAGGTTGGAGAAAAAAGAAAGGCATGCGGCTGGCATTTACAATGAAGGCTGTGGAATACTTCTCCACATTTCAATGGCATTTGATGCAAACTTTCACATATCTCCCCTGACTTCCATCTGCTGCAGTTCAAATTGATCCATGTCTAAGACTGCAATCCTACACACGCTGACCTGGGAGTAAAACCCATTGAATATAGTGGAGCTTTTGTCCAGAGCAGGATGGTGCTGCACAAGATACTGCATGTCGTTAGCAGAATTCGGCCAGATTACAGACCACAGATTCATAAATGAAATTGTCATGATACTGCATGTTTCTCTACCCTATCCCCACTAGAAGCAAGTCCAGCAAAGCCTGGTGGCTCCAGCATCAGTGTGGCGGTGAATCTGCTCCAGGTTTCCATCAGAGCCAGTCAAGGTGCTTTCCACCTTGCATCATTCCTTTAGAGTTCTGTCTGGAACCCCAAGCAGATTCACCACCCTATTGACATGGGAACCACCAGCCTCCACTTGATGTTCCATGAGGCTATGAATCTGGATATAGAAAGAATGAAAGAAAATGTTTACTAGATTAAAACTTGTGTGTTGTTTTGAGACATGGGTCACTGGAGGTCTTCAAGCTGAGCTGGGCAGCCATTTGTTGGGAATATTCTAGTTCTGGATTTCTTATATCACACAGAGGCTTGGGGTAGATAATTTACAAGGTCTTGCCAGCTCTATGATTAGAAGATAATTTAGGGTACTGCAGTGGAGGCGGTTGGCTCCTATGTCAATGGAGTTCTGAAGGAGCTATCCAATGTGCTTCCGCACCTTGGATAGCTCCTTTAGAATTTTGACCTTTTCTGACTGAAATCCGGAGCTGATTCACCACCTCACTGACATTGGAGCCACCAGCCTCCACAGGAAGCAACCAATGATGTGGTGAATGGGAAAGGAAACACAATAGTATGGCCCAGTAATTACGATGTGATGCCAAATTAGGGAGAAACCTGCTACTAGCAGTGGTGCCCTCAGGGCAGGACTTTGGGGCAGAAGTCTAGAGCCCCATTCAGCAAAATGTGCAGGAAGGGGCCCCAAATGCCACAGGGCTGGCTGACCACATTTTGAAATAAGTCAAGTAACACACATTGCCTTCTAAAGAGCCCTTTCCTGCTCTAAAGATATTCAGTCCAAAGTCTAAAATCATCTAATTGTCCTACTGCTGCCTTCTCTAACCTGATGTCTTCCAAATGTTATGGATGGTAACTCCCAGCATTCCTGGCTGGGGCTGATGGAAGCTGAATTCCAAAGCATCTTTAAGGCACCAGTTTTTTTGTGTGTGTGGGGGGAAAGGCAATGAGCAACATTAATTTGATGGGCTGTGTTGAAAATTAAAAGCCCCTTCAAAAGGAGGCCATTTGGGAAAGGAGGGTGGGAAGTAACCAAGTAATAGTTTTTCCAGCTGAGCTGTTTTTTTTAAACCTCCATTCCATCCCAAGGCAGGGCCCTTCACTGCTTTTCCCTATGTAGGGTTCCAAAATGCATGTTAGCAAGCGGAAAAGAGCGACCGGGGAGGAACAGGAGCAGGAAGTCAGTTTAGATTAGGAAAGGGGCCAGCAGGGAAAAGTTTACGTGCTGCCTCTGCCTGTCACTTCAAGCGGATTTTAATTGTTTTATAAAGCCACTAAGGCAACGTTACATGAACCTGCATGCACTGTCTAGCTTTCTCACCAAACACGTGTGCAATCTTTTGCAAGTAGGCATTTTCACTTGCGAAGCACCAGATGGCGCTTTCAGCCAGATGGCACCCCCCCACAAAAAAACAAGCCAAAGACCATGTAGCAAATATATACTATGCCCACTCTCCTGTCCTGTCCTATCACTCAAATCAATGTACTGATCAAAAATCTTCTTTTCCTCCTACCAGAGCTGTGCCTACGTGCTTACGGGGGCAGCTCTTGGAGCTTGGAATCTCCAGCTACAGTCTAATGAAAACAGAAATATTTTTAACATCCACTTTTCTAATAGAAGAGATTTTTATCCTGTTGCTGGATGTGCTCCAAAGAGAAATGTACTAGAATAATATAGTTGGGGATGGTAGGGGTGGGCTGGAATGTATATTAACGTCAAACTATAGCACTCCATGCTTCACACCTTGATTCTTGATTTCTCTATGAATAAACCATGAGTGAAAAATATTAGATTTTACTTTATTTTTACATCTGCAGGCTTGTGTTGGTTTGTCTAATATAAACAAAATTTTGCTTCTGGCGGATGAAGCAAAGCTCCTTTAGAGTTCAGACTGTTTCTGACTGAAACCCGGAGGGGATTCACCACCTCACTGACATCAGATCCACCAGCCTCCACTGCCCCTGCTGTTATTTCTGGGCATTTTCAGGTAAGAAACCTTCATTGAGACCCCAGCATGGTGGGTGGGAAGGATTAAATCCCCCTTCATCTGTGGTCCTGATTCTAATTAGCCTCTTCGCTATGCAAACAATCAAGACGCGCGAAATGCGATCATGCATTTCATATATCACCTGCTTTGGCCCCAAGAGTTCCAGTATGTAAGAACACTTGTTCGAGAACAAGATACCATGATTTTGTCAAGCTATCGAGTTACATGAGAGTGAAGAAGGAAGGCAAAAGAAATATCCATTTTGAAAAATGGAATCCTTTTATCAGCTACTTGAATGGCTACTGTAGAACAAATGTAATTCCAGAAAAGTAATTTACTTTACTTTAAGATAAATAGGACAGTAGATCCTTCACTTCTGTAGTTAAGAGCTGGATAAATATTGTAAGAGACTGGTACCTGTGCATGTATTAAAGGGTGCCTGATTATAAAGAGTAATACTTTTTAAAAGTTCATTACAATTTTAACATAGAAATTCTGCTCTGGCTGCCTTGGGAACGAGCATTAAAAATTCTCTTTCTTGCCCTTTCCCCCTGATCACTGTGATCCAAGCTCTATCATTAAACTGGCATCGAACCCAAAGAACTCCTAATATGCTATTATTATTATTATTTTTCCTTGAAACCGTTCTTAGCATATGCAGCTAAAAATTAACAAATTTAAAGCCCAATCTTTTGCAAGTGAACTTGGATATTAATAACTTTTCATGTGAATTCAAGTAGAAAATGCCTTCCTCTACTCCCACCTCTTAAGAGATAGCTGAACTCCTTGAAGAAAGGAATGCCCACATAAATATATAAATATTAATATGTGAGCATACATACATTTGCTCTTTAAGGTAGTTTAGCATTTAATGGGGGATGGTTGGAGGTTACCCATGGCAGTGAAGATTGCAGTGAAGGTTAACAGTTGCATTATACATGGATTAATTATATGAGCAGAATTGTAAAACTGGAGAGCCAGTGTGGTATAGTAGCTAGAGTTTTGGACTAGGATTTAAGAGATCCGGATTATAGTCTTAACTTGACTATGAAGTTCATAGGCTGATTTTGGGTCAGCTGCTGACTCTCAGATTAAGCTACCTACAGGATTGTTGTGAGAATAAAATGGAGAGAAAGAGAATCATATAAGTTGCTTTGTATTCCATGCAAGAGGGAAAAAGAGGGAATAAATAAATAAATAAATAAATAAAAAGATGGGATATAAATAGAATAATAAAAAAGAAGAAATTGAAAATAATAAAACAGATCTTTTTTGTAATAGATTTTCTCTTAGGGCCCATTCTGACATTACCTTCATTAGATAGGAGTTGCTACAAGCACAGCTTTTTTCTGTGCTGCTCCAGGAAGGTCAGAAGCCCAGAAAACATGAAAGGAGTTCATGAAGCAAATGTTCCCAAGCAAATGTTGCCTGTCCCAAAGATGGAGCCATTATGGTGTCGGAAGGAGATTCTTCCCATGGGGTTAAGGACTTCTGATGCAATCCAACATGTACGGCGCTGCTCTGGCTTTCACATCACAACAATTATTTTACTCAGAACTGACCCTTAACAATCCACAAAGCATGGCTGCTTAGATAATGTTAGCTGGAAAATTATGGCCCTTATTTAAGCTGTGCAATGTATTAATGATAATAATTGTGTCAATACATAGTCTGAATGGTAAAGAGAGACTCTATGCAGTAGGTACCTGAGGACCCTTTATAAGTGGGTAGGCTTGGAGAAGAATTTGAAGTATCTAATCACGCTAATGAAAATGTTGTGAAAGCTTCAATGTACAATAACTACAGCTTGAGAGGTCTAAAAAGAATAGGTGAATTACTTTCATTTTGATTACTGTAATCAGCTCAAACTAGAAGCATACAAGCATTTGAAGCATAGATGCGCTATTTATATTAGAAAAAAGGAGCACCAACTGAATAATAGACAAGCAAAGAGGACTTGTAGGAAGATGACTTATACCAGGTCAGACTATTGTTTCACGTAGGTTTGTGCATCCTACAGTTTTGTCTGACTGACATTGCATTTTCAGAGTCTCTTTCTCTTCACCCTCTACTTGAACTTTTAAGGAGATTGAACCTGGGACCTTATAAATGCAAAGCAGGGTAGGCCATCTGGTGCCCTCTACAATTCTCATAGTTCCAGACCATACTGGCTGGGGATTTCTGGGAGTTGTGGTCCGAAACATCTGGGGGGCACCATGTTGCTTACCAATGAACTGCAAAGCATGTATGCTGTCACTGAGGTATGTGACTGGGTTCCCATGTTGGAGGATATGTCTTATTGTAGATACAGTCGGATGGGACAAAGCCATACTATTGTTCCAATTATTTTTTTCATGTGGACATCTCTCTTCCTTTCAAACTACTTCAGTCTACACTAACCTGGACATTTCCAGAGTGTTGGACTACAACCTCCACCATCCCCAGACAGCATACAGGAATTTTTATGGATATTTGGTTAGTCTTAATAAAGGTATTGCCTGACTGTGGGGTTTGGATTTCCCCCCCTTATGGACTAGCATGGCTTACTTTGTTTTTTCCTTCTAAAATCTGTCACTCTGGTCTCTACTGGTAGCGTTAATACATCTCACTGCCCAAAGTTAACAGTTACTTCCATGGAATTGCCAAGCTTTATACCATATTATTAACATATAAGGTCCTAAGCAACTTGGGGCCAGGCTACCTGAAGGAGTGCCTTCCCCCATGTCAACATCAGGACCCACTCACAAGATCTACAGATCAAGCCCCAGTGGTTGTTCCATTGCCTGCACAGATACATCTGATGGCAACCAGGGAGTGGGGTTTTCTGTTATGGCACTCCAGCTTATGAATTCTCAACCCCTGCAATGCAAAAGGCACCATCTTTGATGGGTTGTCAGAGCTTGTTAAAAGCCCATATGTTATCCAGGCAGTTGCGAAATTTTAATACTTATTCAAGTATGCATATTTTTTTCTGTTTTCATCTTTGTATTTTATTTTAATTGTGGTTTTGATGCATTTTGAACACCGCTTTGTGATTTTGCAATGAACGACAGTATATAAATATTTTGAATGAATGAATGAATGAATGAAATAAAAGGAAATGAAAAGAAAATGGCAAATGGCAAGCAAACCTTTTCATCAAGTGCATTGATTCCTTTGAGAAGCTCAGTCACTTCGTTCGCAGCATTATCAATCTGGCTCTTCATCACTACAGAATGATTATCCTTCTCTGACAATTTTGCCTATATGTATAAAGATTTTTTAAAAATGGGTTTCTTTTGAAACAAAGCATCTTCATTCAGTGCGCTTGCAAATCAATAGCCTTAAAAATGCAAAGAATACAGTAATATGAAATATGGTAAATAGTATATAAATGGATTAAATAATGACAACAACAACAACAACAACAACAACAACAAATGTACTTAGAGAATGTCATAGAATCAAAAGGCTGAAAACGAACTCATGAAATAGTCAGCTAATTTGCTGCAGTAAGGTAAGAGTTAAAAGACCGATGCTTATTTAGTGCTTATTAAAAAATGCAATTGAAGAAGATTGCAGAAATTCCCCAGCATTTGTCCTTTTGTCTACAGGAGGCTTCACATTCCTGGTTATTTTTTCTTCCCATACCACACATACCACGTTGCATAACATCCCACTGAAAAGCGACCACAGGGTCTACCGCTTTTTGCTGGCCTGGTGCATTGAATCTGTGGAAGAGTTTTGCTATAACTGAACATGCCGTTCCCTTTTGTATATGTGCCTCTCTGTTTCGTGGGGAGCAGATAGAATATAAGCCTAAAATATATGCATGAATCTGACCCAATTTCTCACTGGTATTTATAGTATCTTTAAAAATTGATTGAACTGTGTCTAGCTTCCGGTGCATTAAGCCCGTCACCTCTTCTCCTGCTTTAAGAGGGGATGGAGGATGTCTTCTTGCTGTGACGGACATGGTTCTAGCTTATACCATATGACCACAGGGAATCAGGTCAGTAAAGGAACACATTTCTCTCTTCTTAACTGAGGCCCATGGGTACACATGGCCTGGCTGCTAAGCAAGCAAAAATAGAGTTTTAGGATGAGATGGGCAGCTTGAACAGTCAGTCCCCTCATGCACCTACCATCTTGCTTATAATAAACTTTTTAAACATTTGAAAGCAGCCATGTGGGGTGGCCACATGCAGTTGTATGCTATTTGAGTTTACATCGCTTCATTCCTCAAACACTTCATGACTGACAGCTGAAAAGCAGTGTGTCTGAGGTAGTGTGAGCTGGAAGTCCTGTCTGTGATAATAGATGGCTCATTCGCACATGAAAGGCATAATTTCATGTTGCAATCACTGAACCCCCATCTTCACGAGCACGAGAGGAGCATGCATTGTTGTTATTCTCTGCAGTAAACTGAAATCAGCTCTGTTTCATCAGTGTTACATCGTAGAGCCAGCCGTCCCAGCTTTTCCGAGTTGGGAAAAAAACATACTTCTGGGTGAATGGGTGGGGGGCAGAGTAGAACCAATGTCAACCATGAAAGAAGCCTGTTATCTGGCTCCCCCTGCCACTACAGTTTTATGAATGGGAACTGGGGGTAGCTAACCCACAATAATGGCTCCCCATGAGAGCACCCCACCAGCACAAATAGCTCCCTCTCCAAAAAGTATCACACCAGCCCCAGTTTCAGAGTTAACACTACCTCAGAGAAGTGAGTTAACACAGCTCCCAACTCTGGAAATGCACAGCTTCGGAGTTAACACCGCATCAGGTAAACGAATTAATGCAGCTCCTATTCACAACTCTGGAGCTGCACAGCTTCGGAATTAACACTACATCAGAGAACCAAATTAACATAGTAATAAGGATGTGCATAAACGTTTCTCAACAGGAACACTAGGAAAAAGAGTGAATGGGAGAAGGGGGCAGCCCACGTCACAGCCAGGTCACAGGCACGCCCAGGATTTAATGGGGAGGCATGGGGGTACATTGCAGGGCAAGTTCCTGGGAGCTGCTTTAACTAAAAATGACTCTCCAATACTGCAGTTTTTCCAGATAGAAGCAGCTGGTTGGGAGTGCACTGGCCAGGGCGTCACATGCTGCAAAGGACCTCACAACACACCCAAGCTACAGGAAATGCCCCCACCCCCCGTTAAAACAGGCCCTGAGTAGTAAACATGTATGTGTAAACCAGACCTTGCAATCTATGGGTACAACCTATGATACTTGTATATTGTGTCCACCACCTGGGGAAGGGGCAATTTAAAATGGGAAAATGCTATCAGATGGAAGGCCTACCTGCATCTCCCTGCTTTTAACAGCATCTCCTGACCTTCTAGCTTTTCTTGGTTTTGTTTTCTTTTGAGCAACATATTAAGGAAAAGTAGAAACATGGCCAAATGAGCTAATGGGTACCTTGAGGACAAAAGCAGTGGAGTTGAGGTCATGCAGGTGTCTGTGAGCAGCAACCCCAGTGGAGATGCTCAGCAGAGTCGCTTTGCTTTCATCAATGGACTGATCTGCCAAACCCAGATCATTAGTCAAATCCCAGATGCATTTGTCACAGCCTGGCAAGAAAAGAACGTAAGGACAGTTGAATGGGGATTACATTCCTGTTGGAATCTTACAAAACTCAGCCCTTTCTTCTTTTTTAAAAAAGATAAAGTTTCAACAGAAATTCAATTTCACACTGGCGAAGGCCATGATCAAGTGATCTGGGGGATTGCCTGTTCAGTCTGCTGTCTAGGTGCTAAGTCTTGATGGGCAACTTCAAGGCCCCTGTTCGCTCTCCTGATGGTTCTTTCTCTTTAAACTGGACATGGACAGGAGAGCCCTTCAAAGAGGGCACCTTCAAATGGAGGACTGTCCTCTGTAAAAGAGGAGACATGGACCACCCAATGACGCCACGGTAAAGGACAGTTGGGATTGAAATGCTTGCTTGATTCTTGCCAGGTCTCCTGTTCTCCCAACAATACAGGCTGCATCTGGCCTTGCTGGTCAGTCCTCCTAGGAAAGTTCCTGGACTTTATTCTAGAATGACTAGCCTCAAAATGAGCTGCCCCATGATTACACAGTGGGACTCTGTGGGCCAGGGGGCAATTTTTCATAGCCTAGGGTAAGTCTTACCTTGCCTACCCCAGGCCTAAGTAGTTGGCTAAGTAGTTGGCTACCCTGGCTCTATGTCATTCACCCCTGCCAAACTAGAGCGATCATATGGAAAGGAGGACAGGGCTCCTGTATCTTTAACAGTTGTATAGAAAAGGGCATTTCAGCAGGCATCATTCGTATGCAGGCAGCACCTGGTGAAATCCCCTCTTCATCTCAACGGTTAAAACTGCAGGAGCCCTGTCCTCTTTTGAATCAGGTCACTCGAGTATAGCTCCTGCAGCTTTAACTGTTGTGATGAAGAGGGAATTTCACCAGGTGCTGCCTGCATACAAATGACACCTGCTGAAATGCCCTTTTCTACACAACTGTTAAAGATACAGGAGCTCTGTCCTCCTTTCCATCTGGTCACACTATGCCAAACATTGCTTCAGGTATGTTTTAATGCCTGCCTCTTTGGGCCAAAACACATCTTTAAATCTGCGTCTAGCAGCTATGTCTTCTTTCCTTTTGCTCTAGGCACAGGAAGTTTGATCTGTATCATTAAAGTCCCCCTAACCCCCCTCCCCCCATGCTAGGGTCCAAATCCTAATCGGGTGCTTTGTGCCTGTTTGTTTTTGCTTGTTTACTCCTGTTGTTCAGTATTGGTAGCGCTTGCTATGATTCATAGGATTCCTTTTTGGAGGGAGGGGAAGGAAAGTAAACACAGATCAAGATATTATGGTGGTGGGTGGGGAGACTCGAGTGCAGCAAATATACCGCATAATTGCTATTCTTACTGATAAGAGGGCAATCTGTGCCTGGAGGTGACATTGGAGGTTCTGCTAGACATTGCCCTGTTCGGCGGTCACAAGGTCCTCCTCTGCAGTTGCATGCTAGGGGGGGGGAGAGAGAGAGAGAGAGTTTTACAACAAGCATTTCAAACTAGAAGCTTTCAAAGCAAATAATTGATCAGTTATTTCAAACCAGTATATGAGATTCAGCCCCCTCCAACTTTTCTTATTAGGTCATTCTCTTTTTAGTTCCTCCTCTCCTCTGCCCTTTTCCACAAACATCCTCCATTTTAAATTCTCCTTTATTTGTGTCCCATTTCTCAGTCATTTGCCTATTTTACACATTCTCCAGCCATCTTGGGGGTACCTATACGGCGGTGGGTCGCCACCACAATAGGCAAAATCCCCACAGGTTTGCTGCATTGGGGTGGCGGCAGCTAATCCTAACGCCCAGCGAAAGTGCGGGGTTTCCTGCAGCTGGGCCCACCCCCTGCCCTCAGCCTGGGTGGACGGCGACCAATCAGAGGTTGCCATCTGCCATGCCATGCCTCTGCATTGAGGATGGAGTTAGGATAGACAGCGGACGCTTCTCTGGAAAGCTCTGAGGTGGCTCCCTGTGGCTGCTGCATCGTATCATTGATGCAGCACCACTGCAGAACGACCTTGGGGCTTCCAGAATGAATAGACACCCACTTCTCTCTGAGATCTTGGCCTCTTAGCTCCCCTGTCTTCTGGTAGCGCTTTCCAGTCATCAGTCTGCTCCACAAATCTCCTGCCCTGTGTTTTGTGAGACATTACTCCCTGTCAAACTAACTGGCCTTGTTACCCCGAAAGGCCTTGCCCTTCCCTTTTAGAAACTGAAGCAGAAACAATACAACAGCTTTGTACCCTTAGCACTCAATGTGTTTACGAATATTCCATGACACCACAGTAGCTCAGCCAATCACAGCATAAGTTCACATACGGTATAGATGAGATGACTTTGTTAATTCATTATACTTTACATTAGGTTTTATTCATTTCAAAACATGGTCAGGGCCCTTTTATTTTAACTCTGACTATATGTTGGGAGCAAATGCTTAGAATAGAGGGAGCACAAACAAATAAAGTCACACAGCATAGCAGTTGAGGTGGGAAGAAAGTGAAATACTTCTGATATATTGGTCATTTACCCTGGGTAGCCTCTGACATTGTTCCTGCCCTGCCTGATTCTTGCTGGCAGGGCTTAGGACAACAGAGGGCTCTCTCTATAGAGCAGCAAGCCAATAGGATTATGCTCTTAGTAGTTCAACTTTGAATGCTCAAAACACTTTATGAGCTCCATCAGATGAGTGTTTTATTGCACACTTGTTGCTGGGCACCCACGGATTTCCACGGGTCCCTCTCACGACGTTGTCTGCCTCTCGTGTGCCTCCCACCCCTTCTAGCCTTATTTGCACCACAGAAAAACACCCCAGTAAGTCTGACTTATTTTTAAAGACGCAAGTTGCCGCTATCTCCTGCTGTGTGCAAGAGAAGCAGTGGGATCAAAACGGCCCACTGAATGGGCCACGTGCAAGTTGTTTACTTCCTCTTTCAAAGGAGGAAGTAATGAGGGACAATCGTGTGAGCAGAGAAGCGGCAGTAAGCAAACGCAATTTCCCCCCATGTAATGACGCTCCAAGTAAGAAATAAACCCATTGAACTGCTGTAGACAAAGTAGAGGAAGGGCGATCTTAAATGAATGTGGTTTTTTTTTTTTTTAGAACCAAATGTATTACTGCTAACATGGGGGATGTAAATATAATAATAGTCCTGGTTGAATGGTTGAACTGTTCTTTATTACTTTAGATGTTAAAAACCACAATATAACCTACCACTTTGAACTTCAGTGTGCTTCTAAAACGTGCATCTTTCAGAGTACATTAAAACCTTCTGGCTATTTTGTCGTATTATGGCTTCTAAAATTAACTTTGTTCCCAAGCCTAGTTTGTTTTAAAGATGCGTAATGTATACACTGCATGGTTAATGCAACGTGGAAAAGCAGACTAAAGCCTTTTATGGTTGACAATGTGAGTATATTAAGTGCCATTAGTTGTAGTGGCACAAAAATGCCATATGCCCATGCAGCTAAAGTGGGGGCGACAAATGTGGTGAAAAGGTTCCATTTGAATCTATTTTCAAAACAGGGTTAGGTCTATCCCTGTTTATTAGCCATAATAGCTAAATGAAAACTCTGAGACCAGAGGTAATATGCCTATGAATATCAGATGTGGGGAGAAACAGGGAAAGACTGTTTTCTTCCTGCTCTGCTTGTAAATTTCCAAGAGTCATTTGGCTGGGCATTATTAGGCCAAACTAGATTTCATGTACTCCACATCTTTATCCCTGGTGAGTGTGTTTTTAAACAAATAACCGCCATGGTGGTGAAGGTGGGCAAGCCAGGTTGTGATGATGATGATGAAGATGATGATGATGAGATGATGATGATGATGATGATTTACATTTATAGACCACCCCATAGCTGTAGCTCTCTGGGCGGTTTACAAAGGTTAAAAACAGGGAACATTAAAAACAAATATACAAAATTTAAAACCATAAAAAGCATAAAATACAAACAAAAAACAGACAATATCCATTTAAAACAACTATTCTGTGGTCAGTTAAGAACCCTCAGCATATGCTGTTAAATGCCGGGGAGAAGAGAAAAGCCTTGACCTGGCACTGAAAAGATAATAATGTTGGCGCCAGGCAAGCCCTGTCAGGGAGATCATTCCATAATTGGGGGGCCACCACTGAAAAGGCCCTCCCCCTTGTTGCTATCCTCTGAGCTTCCCTCGGAGTAGGCCCCCGGAGGAGGATGTTGAGCGTAGTGTATGGGTAGGTTCATGTCGGAAGAGCGTTCTGTCAGGTATTGTGGGCCCAAGCAGCGTAAGGCTTTATAGGTTAAAATCAGCACCTTGAATCGAGCTCAGAAATGTACAGGTAGCCAATGCAAGTGGGCCAGAGTTGGTCTTATATGTTCAAACCTTCTTGTTCTGGTTATCAATCTGGCCGCTGCATTTTGCACAAGCTTCAGCTTCTGAACCATTTTCAAAGGCTGCCCCACGTAGAGCGCCTTGCAGTAATCTAATTTGGAGGTTACCAGAGCATGGACAACTGAAGCTAGGTTATTCCTGTCCATACAGGGGCACAGCTGGGCCACCAACTGAAGTTGGTAGAAGGCACTCCGTGCCACTGAGGCCACCTGAGCCTCAAATGACAGAGATGGTTCTAGGAGAAACCTCAAGCTATGAACCTGCTCCTTCAGGGGGAGTGCAACCCCATCTAGAACAGGTTGAACAACCTCCATCTGGTCAGCATCTCAGCATCACTAACAGCATCTCAGTCTTCTCTGGATTGAGCTTCAGTTTAATAGCCCTCATCCAGTCCATTGTCACAGCCAGGCACTGGTTCAGCACATCCACAGCCTCACCTGATGAAGATGAGAAGGAGAAATAGAGCTGTGTGTCATCAGCCTACTGATGACAACACACTCCAAAACTCCAGATGACCTCACCAAACAGTTTCATGTAAATGTTAAACAGCATGGGGGATATGGGGGCGGGGAGACCGACTTTAACCTCCTTCATTCCTACTATTCAGAATGGGAGCGTTTATCCCATTTTGAATAGCAAGTGCTAGAAGGTCTAATTCCAATCAGGACTATGGTGGTGGCAATGGCTTTATTGATTGATTGATTGATTTCATTTGATTTATGCTCTATCTTATTACCAAAAATGGCACTCAAAAAGTTTACAAAAACAATTGAAAATAGCTTAAAACAACAAGACACATTAAAATACAATAAAAACAACAATTACAGAATAAAAACAGCATCCAAACCAACAGACACACTTTCAGGCCAAAGGCCTTCTTAAAAAGAGGTCTTTGCCTGGCGTCAGAAGGACAGGAGAGAGGAAGTGAACCTAGCCTTCCTTAGGAGGGAGCTCCACACCCTGGGAGCTGCCACCAAAGAGGCCCTCTCTTGTGTCTTCACCAAAAGTACTTCTGACGGTGGTTGTCCCAAAAGAAGAACCCCTTCAGAAGATTTTAAGGATGGGGACAGGTTGTATGGGAAAAGACTCTCCTTCAGGTAGCCTGGTCCTAAGCTGTATAAGATTTTATTGGTCATAATCTGCAATTTGAATTAACAAGGGAGTGACATGCTCCCTGTAACCAGTCCTGGTCAACAGTCTGTCCATAGCATTCTGGGACAGCAGTTGTTTCTAAACAATTGTTGAAGGCATCCCCATTGAGTGTGTGTTACAGTAGTTCAAATGGGATATAACTAAGGCATGTGTGACTGTGACCAGATCAGACATCTCTAAGAATGGGTGCAGTTGCTGCACTAGTCTCAGCTGTGCAAATGCACTCCTGGCTACTGCCAAGACCTGAACATCCAGGTTTAAGCCTGAGTCCAACAGTACATTCAAACTGTGAGCCTGAGTCTTCAGGGTAATCCCATCCAGCACAGTTTGAATTCCTGTTCCCTGATTTTGAAGAGAGTGGGCCCTGATCCGGTTTAGGAGCCATCTGCACCTGCTACTTATTTAAACAACAGCAGCTAGTGACTAGGGCTAAAGACATGAAGGACATCACATCTAGTTTTGCCTTTAGAAACAGAATGTTGGACTGGGTGGTCTCATCAGACAGAGTTCTACTCAAGTTTTAATTCCTTATTCCTGATTACAACTCCCTGCATTCTTGGCCATTAGCCATGTTGGCTGGGGGCTGAGTTGAAGTCCAAAACATCTGGAGGGTACCAGGCTGGGGAAGGATACTTTATTCAATAGAAAGCAGTTACCTGATAGTACTAAGATTTCCTAGATTGTTCAAGCAATGCTCAAGGTGGGGCCATGACCATTCCTGGCTCTACTCCTTATAATGATCATGGCATGAGAAAATCTGGTGCAGCAACACACATGAATTTTAACAATATGCTGCTGTTTGGACCAGCATAAGGATCTCAACTACTCTCTTATGCTGGACTCGTAAGTGTGATCTCAGATGTTCCAGTTGAGTCATATTGGATTAAGTTGCAAAACTCATCAAAGGAAACTACTCATCTTCTTCCAAGGGCAGAACTTTCCAGTTGCAAGGATATCCACAGCTATATATTTATATCTCAATCTATGTTCATATATGTTGCATTCAAAACATATTCACAGCATTTTCCACTCAACCACAAAAGTATGAGTCATCTTCTTTGCTACAAATCCACAAAAGCAGACTGGCAACAGTGTGTACTACCATATTTCTTCAATTGTAGGACACCATTGATTGTAAAATGCACACTAATATCAGTACCACCAACAGAAAAACAACAACAACCCTAAGACACACCCGTGATTCTAAGACACACCCCATTTTTAGAGATGTTTACATGGGGAAAAAAGTGTGTCTTAGAATCGAAGAAATAGGGTAGATCTACAGTCCAAAACCATTGAAAGAACCTAATATTAACACAGTAAGTACCTGTACACTTTCTAGCTATTCTGGCATCCCCATAATAACCAGGAGCGCATAGTTCACAATTGAACCCTGTGGTGTTGCGCAAGCAGTTGCGACATTGGCCTGTCACGTCATCACAATCTTCAAAGATCAGGTTAGGATCCGAGTTGCCACTGCAGTCACATTTTTTACAGGAGCTGCCAATCACCAAGGGGCTTCCATAGTAACCGGGGGCACACCTGGAATGAAAAAGCAAACCCAGCAATGCTAAATGGTCATGTTCTTTCTGACCTGTTAGCCTGGTGACATTCTCCATGGCCAAGTCAACAAAAACAATGTGGGAACTTTGAAAACTGCAGATGGCTGGAACCCTGATCTACGTTTAAGATTCTCTACACAGTTTCTCTACACAGTATTCCTTTTATAATTATTTGTTACATTTATACATCTTAAACTTATCATCACTTTATTTCATTAATTTGTGGTATTAGCCTTTCTAGCAGCTAATATGTTTGGAATATATTGCAAAAGAAAATGAAAAAAAAAATCACAGCAAAAGCTTACAATGTAATTCTAATTTTCTAACTAATTGATTCATTCTTCCATTTTCTGAGGAAGGTGTTGAAGATATCAGATTTCATTCTGTGAAGCTAAAGTGATTTCATACACTAGTTGCTTTCCTTGGAACACTGCCAGTTGGTGTTATCTGATCTTTAAATAGTGAATTGAAAGTGATGCAGTTAATTCTTCTAGGCCATAGCTAGACCTAAAGTTTATCCCAGGATTGTCCTGTTGTCAAACCTGTTAATCTAAGTGCCACACAGGGCATCCAGCGCTCAGTCAGGGACGAACCCGGAATGATCCTGGGATAAACCTTAGGTCTAGCTATGGTCCTAGGTGCTTAGTAATCACACCAGTTTGAAAAGGAGGAAATTTCAACACCGTACAGAGCAATCCTATACTTGTCTATGCAAAAATAAGCCCCGTTAAATGGGACTTATTCCCCTCTGAGTGCATATAGGCTTGCAGCCTTACTTTATTATATTTCAACAACATTTATATAAAAAAGTATTAGTTTTGGAATTATCAGTTATCATCAACTTGCCCTGTCTTCCCTGTCCTGGGGCAACTTCTTGTCATTAGTCTTTCAAAAGGAGCAGCACCAACATCAAATAGGGCCAATTCACATTGTTACCTAGTATGCAGGTTTAAATGAAGTGGACCATAAATTCTAAATTCAGATCTTTGGCTCACATATAGATACCAATGAGAACATATTGGCCCAGTATGATCTATCCAGTGGTGAAGGGAGATCAAGTATAAACCCCTGATGAGTAAACATGTGACTTTCTAATGGGCAAAACCTGAATCACTGACTTCAAAGTCTGCACTTTCTTTATCCTCTTTTCTAATTTGGCCTAATTTATATCTGTCAAATAAATCCCTTCACCCAAAGTTGAAAATCACATTTTTTCTGTCTACACAGCCACACCTGGGCTTGATATTTCCTTCTTCACATAAAGGAAGGGTAGTGGTGGGCAGAATAAAAATGCTGTACTTGTCAAAAATATATATCTCATGGTCAAGATAAATGACACAAAGGTTCACCGTTCTTAACATTTTGCATCAGAAAATGTACATACCTTTCACAGTTTGGCCCTGCATAATTTTCTTTGCACATACAGCGCACCACTCCATTTTTTCTGTAACAGGAGACTGCAAAGCTAAAATTGCATTAAAAAGCCATGATGGTAGTTAATACTCATAAATATAACCTGAGCAATAATAATGATAAACTAGTGACCCAGACCATGCTTGTAAAGACTGACCAATTGCTCCCACTACAAGCATGATGTTTGAACCAGAGACTTCTTGTAGATTAACAGCTAGGATGCCCTTGAACTCTGGCTTATTGTGATATGCAAACCAGGTCATAGTCTGTGCAATTTTTTTGTACATTCATCTCTGAATTTTTGAGAACAAACGTATTTGGGACGTATCATACTTTCAAACTCAGTTCCTCCCAGTGGGTAAAATGGATCTTGTAATCAGGTGGGAAAGGCAATGATCTTTTTGATGTCGTTCCAGCCAGTTTGTATATCTGCCTTGAAGCCTCCAAGGTTCAGGCTGATTTAAGGACAATGCAGCTCCTTACATGACACATTGGCGTATTAGCGCTACATGTCATCACAGATCCTTCTCTGCAGTGGCCCCATACCTTTGGAACAAGTTGCTATCGGAGGTCAGCCGTGCTCCATCACTGCAGGTTTTTAAGAAGGCTGTGAATACATATTATTTTACCTTGGCCTTCTCTTGTTGCTCTGCCGTTGTTGTTGTTTTTATGCTGTTTTATTGTGTTTATGTTTTTATCACTTCTAATATTTTAACTGTTTTTATGTATTTAATTGCTGTAAGTTGCCTTGAGAGGGCTTCTGTCCTGGAATGCAGGCAACAAATATTTTAAATAAATAAATAAATTTTATATGTGGCTGAAAAGAACTCATAAGCATCATAAGAAGATGATGAGTTCTTTGTGCTGCACGGTTCAGAGAACCCTTGGGTGCTTCTCTGTTGATGTAAGAATGTACTATAAGCAATCTGTATTCATGCATGTTACTTCGGGAATTTTATTTCTTCTAAGAGTTTGCTTGTTTTGAAACAATTAAATATTAATAGCTTTTGAAAGATGATGTGTAGACAGCCCTAGGGTCAAAATGTTTTATTCAGCAGTATTAAAGATAGACAAGAAATAGTTAAAATCCAAAGTGTGTCTCTGTTGAGCTCTACAGATGGTGAAGTCCACCAGGCGAACCAGATCTTCAACTCCCTCACCTCAGGGCCAAACCAGACATTACTTAAATCTGTATCTAGCAGCTACATCTCCCCCCCCCCCCCCGCCGTTCTACTCTAGTGCAGGCACAGGGAAACCCAATCTGGAACACGATATTAGAAAAAGTCAAGGTAAAATTTTAGGTAAAATATTTATTACTATTGCTAACTTTTTTTGTGGGGGAGGCGTTGTGGAGTATTTTTCTATCCCCATAACAAACTTCTCTCTGGTGAGGTGAAGGTTCCCCTGTGAAATTTCTACTGATAGCCTGAAGACTTAAGACTGCTACCCTAGGGCCAGTTTTCTTTCAACATTTTTATATCCCCAGTATGTTGCCTGATTTGGGGGACAAACGACACCCCAGTGGCAAATCAATTGATTCTGGGGATATTTTAAGCCCCATGTTTAGAGATTTTCTCCAGAAAGGTAAATGATAAGTGGTAAGAGGCTAAAAATTTGGGGACATTATCCAGGTGATGGAAAGCAACAATGTCATGGGAGACTACGTTGTAGGTCTACTTCTGTGTAAATTCTGCAATGAAAAGTGCATTTCAGGTCCTCTTTAGGCCACCCTGTTTAGAGTTAAACTAATGTCTATTTTGGTCCTGATAGTAATTCTCAGCTGGGAAACTCTGGTGGGATTCCAGAGGGGTAGCACTTCGAGTGTAGTGCTTTAAGTGAAAACTGGACTGCTGGCAACTGAATTTTACTAGATTTTACTGAACAGTCAAGAAACAGTGGGGCATCTATAGGGTCTATTTACCCCATTGTGTCTGCGCAGTGGTGCTGCATTGTTTATATAACGCAGCTGTCAACTCACAGCCAACGACTTTTCACAGTGTCGTTTTACCACAATTTCTTTAGTTGCTCTGAGGTCACCAAGTTGTTTCTCCATCTGTCAGTGATGGCCTTGGGAGTGCAGGGTTTCCGGCGGTCATCCTGGTACTGGAGATGCTCCCAACCCTTTCTCTGGTGGAAGGTGACCAATCGCTGGTCACCTTCCACCAGGACCACCCCTCAGATTGGGCCCCCGGATTGGCGGAAGAGCTGTAGTGACCTCACTCCTAATAAAAAAGTTGTGATAAATCCCCAACTTTTTCAATGCGCAGCAATGATGCAGCACAGATTTGCAGCCACTGCTGGGCTGTGAGCAGGTATAGACAGCCCCCAGGAGAGCTTTCTATTAGTGCCATTATATACCACACCAATAGATATACAACCTTTTGATTCTGGTGGGATAGTTGTAACGAGTCAACTGGCAGGGGGCAGAATACAAAGAAAGAATCTGGTTTATGTATTGTTTTCCCTACAGGAAAAAAAAGCACTGATAATTCTGGCTTAGATTGAACTTTTTCCATTTTTCTTTGTAAGCTAGTATTCTTCAGTGTTAAAACAAATGCATTTATTTGCCTTGTTTGGAGACATTCAGTCAGTGAGACTTCTGTAACATTTTAATGACAACATCCCAACAGTGTTTGAGCCTGGCGATATTCCTCATCCCCACCCGCTTATTTTACATGAGTTAATTCCTTACTGTATTTAAAGAATCCACTCTCTTGGACATAATAACAGGCTAAAACGTATTCCTGAACCTTTTATCGGAGGTTTTTTTTTTTTTAAAAAAATAGACATAAAATTCATAGAAAACAAAAATCTTAATAACATCTGCTAGGGTTTGGAACAGCTGGTATCCAGTTGTTCCAAACAATGATAGACCCTTTAATGAGGACTCTTCTACGAGTTCCCAGGATATCAGATATGAATGCAAACAGTCTGGCCAGAACACCCACTCACCCCTGACCAAAATACAGTGCACACAGATGAGTCTCAAGAACAACTGCGTATATCATGAACCTGCCAGCTTAAAGCATTCGATACAGTAATGGTCAGACTGTATTGATCCCTTGACTATGTTATTCAAATGGCTAACTCCTTTGTTGCAAGGGGAACAGCAAGAATTCTCTCTCCAAAACTGTCAGGAGATGAAGTCTGATTCAGTTTTCAGTTTTCTACCAATATCCTTTTATTATAAAGGCAAAAGACGAAGGAAAGGAAATCAATGATTAAAATAATGGTTTACTCATTAAAAAAAAGTTAACTAACCGGATATATATATTCAAGATAATGTACAAAGAGAGAGAGAGAGAGAGAGAGAGAGATATTTGAAATCCTGACCACTCTAAGGGAAGGCAGCAATGGTTGTGCTTTTTATCTAAATCATTTCTCAGAGAACGTTCTTCATGTTTGAAGGGGAGACACATAGCTACAATAAAACCGAACACGTGGAACGCTGGGAGCTGGGAATATACAGGCCTTTGTAAAAAGCTGAAATTTCACTGACCAGTGGAAGGGAGACCAGAGGAAAGCCTGACTCCAGAACTGTTGATGTGCAGGAGGTTAGCATTTTTTAAAAAGTGCTCCATGTGTGCAGACCCAACAGCTAGATTGTGTTGGGGATTCATGTGTGCAGACACCCATTTGCATGTGGTTCTTCATCCAGATATGGATGTGTGTGCTGGTATGGGATGGCATCACTGTAAACATAAAGTGGGCATGTGTTCGGGTGCCATGGCCAGGTACAGCATCCCATCCCAGCTCTTGTCTTCTGAATGACCCTCTGTGTTTCTATATAACTATCTCCCATTCAATATGATGAATCTCTTGACCAGATACAAAAGAGGGCAGGGCTCCTGCAGCTTTAACTGTTGTGATGAAGAGGGAATTTCACCAGGTGCTGCAGGCATACAAATGACACTTGCTAGAATTCCTTTTTGTCTACAATTGTTAAGGATACAGGAGCCCTGTCCTCCTTTCCATATGGTCACCCAATGAGGGAGCAGTCTGTAAAACCCAATGCAGTTGAGAAGGCTGCAGTTACTTTAGCTACAACAAATGAACATCTCTGATACAACCTTGTCTGTTTGTGTTTGTAATTTATGCTTTTTATGGTTTTAAATTTTATATATTTAACAGTTGTGATGAAGAGGGAATTTCACCAGGTGCTGCATTTGGTTTTTGTTGTTCACTGTTTTTAACTTTTGTAAACTGCCCAGAGAGCTTCGGCTATGGGATAGTATATAAATGTAATAAATAAACAAATAAATAAATAATACAGCTTTTGCGTGGAAGGTGTGAAAAATATATGGTGATAGATGGGGCTCATCTACACCTATGGGTGTAGTGGGAAGGAGGGGGGAGGATAATGGATTTACCTGCTTCTGCAATCCTCCCCCAGCTTCTATATGGCTGTGCGACGTCCGAGAAGGGAAGAGGGACATCGTGGGCGCCATTTCCCCCCTCAATCCGGGGGAAAAGATAAGTTTTAAAAAAACTTTTGTAGCCAATCCCCCCACCATCCCAGGGATGGCAAAATTGCTGCCCCACCCCCAAAGGGCATGGAGCCCCCTGAACAGCTCCGTGCCTGTTTTGAAAGCTGGAGGAGGTGGCAAGAAGCCAGGATGGGCGTCCACACCACTGTGGATGCACAGGGATGCTCCTGAGCTGATCCTGGGATAACTGCATTGTGTAGACATGGCCATGGTAACTCAGTGGCAGAGCACATTGCTTGCAAAAGGTCCCAATGCAAAGGACCGAGTAGCAGGTGATGGAGGAGGCCTGAGACTCTGGAGAGCTGCTGCCTGCAGAGTAGATAAAACTGGGCTAGATAGAGGAATAGTTTGACTCTTTCTGGTCTCACATTTTCATAGGAAGCTGCCTTATACTCCTATGAGAGCAAAACCAGATACTGAAGGACATTGCTGGAGTGCTCTCCACGTGCATCACAAACTGGTTGGAAGTTCTGTGTAGAGGAGGTGTAGGATCCCCCCCTTTTTTTCTTTAGTTTATCACACTGGAAACCCTTGGGCTTTGTATGGCATGCCAGACTTATTTTATAGGCTGTCTGCACTAAGTTCTTGTTAAATCATTTGCTCTTGCAGGCTGCCTGCCTTGAACTGGGAAAATAAAAAGGCCCTGCAATCCTCCAGAGAACACCAGTGTGGAGTGAGCTCTGGGAAGAGAAGGAATCACTGAACATTGCCCCCTTCCCTGTTCCTTGAAGGCAACTTTCCATTGGTGGAGGGAACTAGTTAGTTAGATTTTGCCCAATGGGAGCATAGATCATTTCATGTTCTGCAATTAATTATCTGCCATTAAATTTCACACAAAGATTGAAAAGGATCCTCAGGTTATTCTGTAGAGAGGAAGATTGTTCTGCAAATTTGGCAGTCTGCAAGTTTGTATGGCATACAGCTCAATGAACTAGAATAGTTTGTCCTCGGTTTAAATTTGTTCTTCTTCAAAGATGTAGCAGAGTAATTAAACTTCTCAGTAAGTTTTGTATTAGTAGCTTTTCTTTAACTACTGTGGCGCATCTCCCCTCTGCCATTTATTTCATGTTGGTCTTTTAATTTTCATATAAACACTTAAAAGGTAAACAAATCTAAAAATGTACACAGGCACATGATTTCAGAACTGGTCTCAAATATTACCATCCTATTGTTACATATGGAGGCTGCCTGGCATTTAAAAACAAAACAAAACTGAGATCACAATGGAATTTACATAGATAAGAAGCCACAGTTTTGTTTTGGATTTCAGAAGTATTCAGAAGTTACACTACATAAATGACCAGGAATTCTGTGTTGCTATTATCTGGGAATGTAATTTTCTGTCATACTGGAGAGTTTATCTACCCACAAAGGGAAGATACCTTCCCTCATGCTGTGGTGTTCAGCACTTCATCCAGAATTCAACATATTATTTGTGGACATGCCACGTAGTAAATATTGTGTTTTTGTTAAAATTTCATTTTTCTGGGCTGCTCTTATGTTCTCAAATCCTTCTCACTTTTGGAAAGGCATTGGTTTGAAGCCTTGTGATATGTCTGCCCAACAGCAGTGTTTGGTTTTGTTGTGCACAACAACAACAGCAATAATAATAATAATTTTATTTCTTACCCGCCTCTCCCTCTGGATCGAGGTGGGGAACAACATTAAATACAATATTATGCATAAAACTAGTTAATGAAATAAATGCTCTTGAAAAAGGTAGACATCTCCTCAGGGCACGTATAGGATATCTGCATAACAGCCATAGCGCACATGAATAAACATTAATGCACATTAAGCTGGCAGGGATAGATCTTCTTACCAGTGGCCTCTCACTTATAAAACTCTGTTTCAATTAACGTTCACCACCATTACAGAACTTTTAGCAGGCCTATAACTGAGTCTGGACTTTATTGGGTGCCATTGTATATATGGTGCTATCTGGTTTTAATTGTTAATTTTGGATTTTATTCTATTTTATTCTTGTTTTTTTATCATCATTTTATTGCGTTTTGTGTTTTTAGATATTGTACATTTCCTTAAATACAGCTTATATAGCTTTTAAATAAAATAAAAATAAAATAAATAGTGAACCTTGAGAAATAGACATGAATATGTAATGGTTAAAGCAACAGAATTCTGCAGAATGACCAGCAAATGTACATCTTATCTATTTGGAGGATACACACATATTCACTGGTCAAAGTTGAAAATTCCTGTTTCTGACATATAGTTACATGTTTTTCCCATTGTTTTGGGGAATTTTTGCATTTTCTCAAACGTAAAAAAAAGTTTGAAAAAGCAAACAGAAAAAGCAAAAAACAAAATAAAAAAAACAAAAGAAAAGAAAGAAAAAGAAGAAGAAGCAAACAGTTAGAAAACAAACTTATCTTGTTCTTTTGTTTAGATGGGTTTAGGGTGACCATATTTTGGAAACCAAAAAGGAGGACAACATGGTCGCCCCCAAGGGGGCGTGTCCAGTACCAAGGGGGCGTGCCCACCCAAACATAGCCTTGGTCACATGTCTGATTTTACAGCACACATTTAAAACAAATCTGTTCTACATAACATACTAATGTTAAAATCACTGAAATAAAGAACAAGTGAGAGATTCAATGTATCTGAAATTAACTTCACTCACTCCTACTTTTGTAGGTTTTGCTGTACTTTGAAGCTTTTGCTATACTCTGTGTGTTACATTCTCCCCTTCCCTCAAATATCTTTTCTGACTGTATCTTCACTCATTGCAAGCTGTTGTTGTTGTTAAGAGGGTTTGCTACTGCCCCCAGATCTGTTTCAAATTTGGTACAGCTAAAGCTCTACCTAAAACCTTTCATGGTGCCAACTTTCAGCTCTTTATCTTTAAAAATGACAGTTTAAAAAATAATTTTAAAACCTCATTTTTTAAAAAAATCCTAAAAAAATCAATGGATGAACAGATCTGTTTCAAATTTGGTGTGGCTAAAGCTCTACCTAAATCCTATCATGGTACAAAGTTTCATCTCTTTATCTTTAAAAATGATGATTTTAAAAATAATAATTTTAAAACCTCAATTTTTAAAAAATTCCTAAAAAAAATCAATGGATGAACGGATCTGTTTCAAATTTGGTGGGGCTAAAGCTCTACCTAAAAGCTATCATGGTACAAAGTTTCATCTCTTTAACTTTAAAAATGACGATTTTAAAAATAATTTTAAAACCTCAATTTTAAAAAAATTCCTAAAAAATCAATGGATGAATGGATCTGTTTCAAATTTGGTACAACTAAAGCCCTTCCTAAGAGCTACTATTATGCCAAGTTTCATGTCTTTATCTTAAAAAATGACAGAGTTATAAGCATTTTTGTTAATTCCCATTAGAGCTGCTCTTTGAAAAAAAATCCGGATTTCCCCTCCCCCTCCCGGATTTGCCATCATATGATCACCCTACAAGGGTTGTCAAAATTTCCCCCTCTCTTGGGAAGTCTAATCAAATCTGCTCATCATGAGTATTCTTAGCAGTAGGAGGGGCATCTATGAGAGGCAATAACATAAAATAAAATCCATGTGGCATACTTGGCAACACGTGGCAAGGGACAAGGGCAGGGATGGCAGAAACTGGGTGCACCCCTGGTAACATCTCCCAGGTAGCCATCTGGACATCGTTCACAATGGTCCCCAGTTGTGTTTCTTTGACAATCCTGCATTTTTTTTTAAGAGGGAGAGAGAGAGACAGAACAAGAACTTGCCATCAGTAAAAGAAGGCACTTCTCATTCAAAGCCAGCAGAAATTATTGAAGTAATCACCCTTGGCAAGCACAGTGAGAAAGTACTATGCCCAATTACCAAACCAGTAATCAGTATTGACTGATTAAACAGCAAGGGCTTGTAACAGGCAGCGCACTGCCAATAGAGCTATTTTGAACAGCAAGCCTGGCCTGCCAAAGTGTGTTGACAAAGCACAGCCTACAAGATTACCACTATCTTTCAAGGCATATATCTGCAGCCAGTTCTGGCTCACTCAGTACAACCCTGGACTTTCCTATCATCAGAGAAGCTGGTAGCAGGCAGAGTTGGATGTACTTGAAATAAACATCTCATATTTCTTGATGCCAACTCAGAGTCAAAACTGCTTACAGATGTACATGTAGGCTAACCTAAAATTATCAATAGATTTCAAAGAGGATGCAGCCAGGTGTAAATAACTGATCGTTCTTTGTAAGATAACGATTGAAAGGGGAAATTACAGGTTAGCAGCAGTGACTGAGAAGTTGGTGTGGGTCACTTTATTCAGGATTCAAATGTTCATGATGTCTGACATACAGATGCATCACATTGTCGCAAGCTTCAGGGCACCATCACACCTATGTTTCCCCCCTGGTTTGCCTCTGCGATTTCTAGCTCCATTTCATTAGTGTGTCAAGCTAATGGACCCTTTCATGTGGGTTTGTGGTATCTCACTATGCCAATGAAACCTCCCTTTCGCTTGTTTACTCTCCCAATACGCCCTGCCCCACCCCTTCTCCTTCTGTCTCCAGTTCATTGGTTGTATAATTGTGATGGGTGTGGGCTCCTCCCCCCTGCTCTGGCTTTGTTGTCTAGTGATTTACCGACTTAACGGTAAAAGTCCATTCAACTGACTCAACACAAGTCTGTTGGCTCAATATGGTGCTGGATGAGTAGAACTGCCTCCCCCTCCCCTTTTGTCAGCAAGCTCTCCCTTCAAAGCACACGCCCCCAACAAAGGAAATAGCGACAGGACGGCACTACACAGGGGCTGAAGGGCGCTTTAATTCCATTTTAGGGAAATAATCCAGACTTTCCCCACTGTAGGAAAACATGAAAAAGAGAGGGGAAGAGGACAGGCGCAATGTCATCTGAGTGCTGTGCTGCAAAAGCGCAAACCAGGCATGATGAGAGTGCAATAAAACACTGGTGTGATGGAGCCCTCCGAAAATGGAAGAGAAGAAAATGTTTTCATCTCCCTTTTTTCAAGCAAGCAACTCCTTAACAGTTACTTTTAGTACTGTTGTAAAAAACAAAACAAACACTTGTGGTTTGTGGAAGCTTTACTTATCACATCTCATTCGAGACACGTGACTGGGCAGAATACTATTTTCTGTATCTGTTCTATCATCAGACATGATTTAAAGAAAACATTTCCCAGGAAGGTATCCCGGTCTCATTCCATTTCACTACTTGCCAACGCTCTCACTGTGAAATGAATGACATGCAGCTTTAAATTTCACTCTTCTGGATGGATTTCAAAAGAGCACACGCACATACTCCGTGGGCCGAACTCTGTGAACCCAATCTTTCCCCTAGGTTTTCCTTTCAGAAAATAACCCCCACTACCACCAAACATGCAATTTTTGGGATTTGGTGCAGGGGCACTTTACAAGGAAACATGGGGAAAATACTGAGCATACAAATGGGTGAGTTTTCCCTTAAATTGCTCTTGTCCCCAACAGCAATGAAGGATCAGTCTATCTCTGGTCTGTGTCAATTTCTCCTTCATAAGTCTGTTCTGCCCTATTTTTCCCCATTAATGTGAAATTTCTTCTAAAAAGCCACACACAATAATATGTATTGTGTATAAATACATATTAAAATATGTGTTTTTGGATGTATTTTCTCACAGAAATGCAATTTGTTTGTTAATGATTTGACTTTTCACTCCAGATTCCATTCATAACTACTTGCAAGGAGCAATGGATTCACAGATTTAGTAACCAGGAAAGATGACCTACCAGACAAACTCCAGAGCCATCAAGGCACTTGTATGCATTGTTGTTGCAATTACAAGGGCTGCATTCTCCTGAAAGCGTTAGGAAAAATCCTTCTTGGCATCTCTGCAACGAAAGCACAAGGAAAACATTTAATATGTGTACATGTAGGACATCCACAGATGTCCTATATTTCAGGTTTCTCCCCCCCCCCCAAAAAAAACCCTTCTCTGCATTTGAGTAACCCTTTGGTGTCAGGAGATACAGGCGGCGTACAGCGGAGTGAGAGAGAGAGAGAGAGAGAGAGAGAGAGAGAGAGGAAGAGATGGTTGAATCAATGACAGATATATGCCAGAGAAAAAGAGATTGGTGAGGAAGTTTAGAAATGAAAGAACTGAATGAGAAAGTAGTGCATGAGAAAAATTGGGAAGCTAAATGGCTCTCATATGTTTCGCTGATTGGATAGTTAAATGGCAGGTTAAAAGGAAGACAGTTGTGTGCACTGACTTTTATCAGCCACAAGGATGTCCGCCTCTAGCAAATTTTTTATTACTGAACAGATAACAAACATTCTTCAGATAAAACACATTCTTGTACTTCTATGACCACCTAGTTAGAAGACTAATAAAACAGGCCTTTGGAGTCGGTGCCTTTGAAATTAAAGTCATGTTCAGCAAAAAATGTGAAATTTGTTTCCCTCTGGATGTATTGGACTACAACACACAGCATCCCCTAGCCAGTCACCACATTTGGGAAGGCTGATCTAGATGTTGTCACTTTGAGTATTAAGTTCTAGGAGCTTGGCTGCCCTCTTGCATGGATGAAATCAGAAGAGAAAGTTTATTAAGGTCTATGCCAGTTGCAAATGGGGAAAAATAGGTCCAGAATGCTGTCTTTCCTAATTCAGATGCCCAATTATTATAATAATTTGAGTATAATTGTTCGTATTTGTTTCTTCTTATTTTATAGGGAGAACACAGTGGTGTTCCATCTAATGCCTTTAGTACTAAAATGATGCATCTTCAGAGCATGTGGAGGAGTGTTTGAATGCCAGTAAGCTGCATCAAGATTTATCGCACTCTCACCATGCCTGGTATGCATTTTTGCAGCGCAGTACTCACATGACGTCATCCCTGTCTGTGTCCTGCGCTCATCTTGCCTCTTCCCCTTCCTTTTCCATCTTATTTTGGAGCAGGGAAAGTCCATTTCCCCCCTTCTTGTGCAGTACAGCTACTACTCAGTCTCGTGTATTGCTGTCCTTGCACTGTATCAGACCATCTCAGTTTTTGTTGGGGGCATGTGTATTGAAGAGTGGTCTTGCTGACAAAAGAGGAGGGCAGGGTGGTTCTCTGCTCAACTGCTTAACCATGAAGGGGGAGGGAGAGGGGTGCCTGAACACTCTGTGGAGAAGGCGAGCAAAGCCGCCAACGCCCGTGCCCAAACTCAGTCCCATTCAACTCTATGGTTCTTAGTCCTGAGTGGGCATGTCTAGGTTTCCTGACCAGTACAATGTTGGTTTCCCATTGCCATACCAACATTGACCACAAACTTCTCCAAAAACTAATTGCAATACTTTCTCTTCACTTATATTGTTAATATGATCTTAGGGGAAAGCATAGTGTGTTGTTTTACTGTAATTGTGCAGTTTCAGTCTACCGTACTATTGTATTTGCGCAGAAATATATCTATCTATCTATCTATCTGCAGGAGGAAGGAGAACGAAGAGGGCGGGGTGGGAGATTTCGCCAGCACAATAGTGATACAGGTGAAAAGATACATGAGATGACACAGTGCAACAATGCACAGATGTGAAAGTGCCCAGCGCTAGACTTGCTAAGGAAACGTAGGGGGAAACCGCAGACTCAAAGCAGGGGAAAAAAGTAGGTGTGATGGAGCTCTTAATGTTCCTTGGTGCATAAAAGCCTTGATTGGAGTGTGTATACAAGTAGGGAACAGAATCGATTTGGCAGGCTGCACTTGATTTCTCTGTTGCATGAACAACTTTAACCACCTCTCCACTCACTGGCCTGTAGCTGAACTTTAAAAACAGTTGGTGGGCTGAAATATAAAGTCCACATTTCAATTGTTTCTTTAGGATTAAAGCATTTATTTTCTATGCAAGTCAGTACAAGCCTGGGGGGCAATTATTATTTTTCCTCAGCTCTTAGATGAAGAGATTTATTTAACAGTTGTTTTGCTAATCACTATAAGCCCTTGAAACCCAAAAACATATTTTATGTTGTTTTGACACCTGCATTTTGGTGGTGGTGGTGGTGGTGTGTGTGTGTGTGTGTGTGTGTGTGTGTGTGTGTGTGTGTGTGTGTGTTTAAGGCACAAGACATCTGTGGCTCAATAATACCAAAGCTGTGATTGTTGTCTTCCTTTATGAATGTTGCTATACCTAAACCAGACAATATGTGGAATTACTTCTCTTCCCTTTTAGCTTCCTTATCTTGCATCAGCCATCGTTTATGGCACAGTGTGAAGTTGAGAACTGAGAGATAACAAAACATGATGTATAAATGAAAGGAAGTGTCATGGTCAAAACAGAAACAAAGCAGACTTCAGCATAAAACAGGAAGTGTGTACAATGGAAAATACTGTTTAAAAAGTACATTGCGATGTCTGAGTAACAGGCGGCATCCTCCCCATGCACAGCCTAGAGTTCAATATTGAGTTGGCAAATCAGGTGTGCCAACTGAACCACTTACCCAGCTTGCCTGTTGGTGCCTCATTCTCTGGTTATGAGAAATCCTGGGCATTTTTACGCAACAAATTAGCCTATCATGGGGTGACAAGTTACGGAACAACCCAGAGTGCATAGTTTGTGTGCCTGACAGACGATCAGGCTTGCTGCGTCTTGTTTCCTACCTCCTTCCCTGTCTTTCCATCTCAGTCCTCCACCCAGTATCCCAGAGTCCTGCACAGCAGACCCGTCTTATCTGCCTGTCCCAACACCTTCCCTGATCCAATCGCTACCCCTTTTTGGTCACCGATTTCCCCCCTCCCCCTTGGTCTTTTGCAATAGCACAATAACGGAATAGTGCTATAGTACCATGAAGAAATATATATATATATATATATATATATATATATATATATATATGGGGAAGCAGCCAATGAGAATAGGGATAAAACTGACAACGATACTGACAGAAAGGTGAAAGGAGCAAAAACATCACTTAGGAGTAGTACAGTGTGTGTGTGGGGGGGATTCGAACAGGAACATGGTTTTCCTGGCAGCTGTCAATCCGACTATCGGAATAGCACTGTAGACGTTAACCATGAAGAAGTTAATAACATCAAAAAATGGAACAGTCCTTCACATTAACGTCATCCAAAGAGGATGCCCAGGGTTTAAAGGGTGGACCCAACCCTTGGGGTGGGTGCCTCCTTGTAGTCCACACTTCCCCGAGATGGCATCTTGTCTTTTTCATAAAAAAAGTGTGAGACATCCCACTTTCCCCACCCGATCAGAGCACAAATGGATGGAACACAAAGGCATTAAAAAAAAAAAGCTGGAGAATCAGTAACAGAGCCTCCAAAGTGCCACTTGGGCACTGTTAGAAGGATTACCACTGGTGTGGGAGGCTTGAGGCGCCTTGGCCACAGTTGTGAAGAGTGATCACAACTGTGCAGAAGTTTTTGCCATTTTTGCTGAGTGAATCGCTTTCCGCTTCTCTTAACCCATGATGGTTTGGGTGTCCTGGGTTCGGACAACACGCCAAAACATGGGTAAAACACCCCCTGGAACAAGCCATTGGTTTTTGTTATGGCTTGTTTCAAAAATTTAACCCACCCCTCAGGAAGCTCTACAGGTTTGGATGACAGGCCAACCCATCGTGGATGGACATCCATGATGGGTTGGTGTGTCATGTGAACCAAGTCCCTGTTTCCTCAGCTCAACCAACTGAGCACAGGAAACCTAAAAGCAGAGCTGACGCACCAAATGTCTGACAAATGAGAGCTCCTTTGCACCTGAGTACATGTACACTTCCAGCCCAGTGTGAATTATTGGTACAGAGCAACTATTATCCACTGCTTTAGACACAATCTCAAAACTACCTCCAGAGAGCAATCCTAAGGCTCCTAGATGGTATCTGAAGGAGTGGGGGTCATAGGATGCTGAGGATTTTCCCCTCCAAGGCTGTAGAGCTACAACTTCAGAGGGGGCAATCTGAACAGGGATTGCCCCAACTCACCTGTGAAGCCCCTCCTGCCAGCTGCTGCAGAAAGGACTAAGGCAGCTTCTGAAGCTCCAACCTTAGGAAGCAGCAGCAGCAGGAGGGATGGGGGCATGCCAACAGGCAGGGAGAGAAGAGGTTGTGAATCCGCCGGATCCAAAGACTTCTCAGCCTCTGTCCCTATTCCTGGCAGAGTGAGTCATCTAGATGGGAAATACGGCAAAGATGAAGAGGCTGAAAAGTCTCTGTTGCTTCTCCTGTCCAACTGGCATGATCAGAAACATCTGATCTCGGAGATGTCCATTGTTAGGGCATCAATCCAAAAGCAATACCCCCTTAAACTGACGTCCTTTACCCTTTTCCTGGGATTAAGTCCTATTGATTTCAATGGGACTTACTCCTGAACAGACATGTATAGGGTTGCACTCTTTTTAGAAGTTCACTACAAGCCTTAAGGGTCATGAGCACTGTCTCACTAATGGTGACTGCACACATTATCCAGAGCACTATGACACAGACATATCACCTTTTCCTGATTTCACAGTAACACACAAAGGAGAAACTTACACTTTACACTTTACAATGGCATTGAAGTGTACTGACAACTGTTGGGGCCCAGGACACATTCCAGATCTGTTTTCAAACTGCTTTCATAGTCTCACTCGTAGCTATGTTTTATCCCCCCAAAATGGCTGAGCAGCTCACTACTTGTGCACACATAGGATGGCAGCATTTTTATTGTTGGGTAAATAAATTTTAGCCAGGATTGTTGAAATGGTGCATCACATTACCCTGATTGTAATGTAAATTGCCCTTAGCCACTGCTTAGCATGTAACACTCTTCTTTTTTTAACCCACATTTCAGTTTATTGTTATCAGACATTATTCATAATCATTAACTTCAACAACAAGTATATCATTCAGCTTTACAAAGAACAATTCCAAAGTACAACAGATAGTCTTAAGACCATATTGTCAAAAGGTCTCTTATGTGTATGACACATTTGTACTCTTGTAACTAAGTGAGTCTGGCTTGACAACCTGTCTGCATGGGTGACTGCCTGGAAACCTTGCACAAGTTGCTCCGAGTTCTTTGTAAGTTGAATAGCATACAAGCAAATATTAATAAAATTAAAAACAAGCTCATTTCTTTTTAAGTATGTATTAATATTATCAATAATAAAATAACTTAAGAATACCATATCTAAGTTTCCACAAGATAATACCTACAACCTATAAATATGTACCATAGCATTTTATAATAAACAGTTTTATTCCTCTGATATCTTCTATATCTTCTACCAAGTCCAAGAGGATATTATGTAGTATATCTAAAACGATTGCTAAAATAATATTACCAGGAAATCAGATAAAACGTTTTCCACATTGATTTGTAGATGAGCTGAAATCTAGGACCCTTTCCACCCTGCTGCTTCCCTCTCCTAAATTCATCCCTCCCCAGCACAGGATCTAAAAAATAATAATACTCCTTTGGTGACAATGGAGTCCCACCACCACTTTTTAGCCCCTGAATGGTAGAAGGCTATTTAGGAGGGTGGGGGAGTGACTGGGTGGAAAGGTTTTGACCTCCCCTACATGGTGGCCCTGATCTGAATTGGGGACCCACATGCTTATTTGATGGTAAAAAAGAAAGAAAGTGAGGATCAGTTGCACACATATTTAATGTAGGCAGTATCTACACCACTGCTTTAAAATGGTCTATAACAGTGGTGACAACTGTTGGAGCTCAGGACACACTCCATTAGCGTGACCATAAGGAAAGGAGGATAGGGCTCCTGTAACATTAACAGTTGCATAGAAAAGGGAATTTCAGCAGGTGACATTTGTATGCATGAAGCACCTGGTGAAATTCCCTCTTCCTCACAACACTCTAAGCTGCAGGTACAAAAGGGGGCAGGGCTCCTGCAGTTTTAGCTGTTGTGATGAAGAGTGAATTTCACCAGGTGCTGCATGCATACAAATGACACCTGCTGAAATTCTCTTTTCTATGCAACTGTTAAAGATACAGGAGCCCTGTCCTCCTTTCCATATGGTCACCCTACACTCTATATACAGTTTTCAAATCATTTTCAAAGTGTCACATCCTGCTTGGTGTAGATCTGGCTGAAGTGCGTAACTTACCCATGAGTGAAAGGATCAGAGGAAATGCTTCAATTACTTCTTGGTGCAACAACAAAAGAGCAATATATATAAAGCCTCAGACAAGACCTTAGTCAGAGGTGAAGGTTAAACATAACCATCCAGGAGCCAATGGCATGTAATCCCTGCTTATTCTCACACATGTGAGATTCTTACAGATGTGTGGCAGGACAAAATGTTTTACAAAGTGGAGCTTTATTGTCAATAGAAAACCCAGGGCAGGATCCACACTACTGCTTTATAACAGTGTATAATGGTTGTTGTTTTTTTGTTTTTGACAGTTTTAAAAACATTTTCAAAGTGTTTTGAAAAACAGTTGTTAAAAACAGTTTTTATGTTTCTGATGTTTTTTTTTAAATTTTATATACTTTTTAATGTTTACCAACTGTTGTAAACTGTCCAGAGAGCTTCGGCTATGGGGCGGTATATAAATGTAATAAATAAATAAATAAATAAAATCCTGCTTGGCGTAGATCTGGCCCTGGTATGAATGAAGCCTAAAAACAACTGAGCACTGATTCTTCACCAGCAGAAATTCTCCCCAGGTGGGTCCAGGGCTCTAAATGACTGAACATGTTCAAAGCAAAAAGGCAGAACAGCTGCTTTCTATTTTGTTGGAAAGGGAAGTTTCTGTATTATGGCGAGAAGAGCTTTTCACTCTACACATCTACTTTTATGGTAACAGAACTAACTCGTTAGATACTTTTTCTTTTGTTCTTTCAAACAAAATTACAAGCCAAGCACGTTTCCTTCCTACAGGCACTTAAATCCCACCCCCATCCCTCTTGAAAAGGGCTTTAAACTTTGGCTCCGTTGCACATTGCATCATGGTGCAGTAAGAGCTGTAATGTTATCATGAGATCTGCATGAGCAGATTTAAACTCTCAAATCAGGCTTCTTCTACTCTGAACACATCTAGTACGTCATGGCAAAACAGAAGACAAGCACCTTTGTGGTGATATCGGCACTAACAATGATTTAATAATAGATCAAATTTAAAATGAATATAGCAAAGCAGCACAAAAATCCCCAGCCTGAATTCATGACAACATACTGCTGAAAGTGAGGAAGTTGTGCCTTTAGGGCATACTGCAAACCTCCTTTGTTAAAAAGTGCACTAATTATATCCAAATTTGGATGGAACAATATTCAAGAGAACAATCTAACATTACCCACGCACAGTTTCTAATTTCAGAGTGTATGAAACAGACAACATAAAAACATCACGGCCAAGTATTAGATCATTCTACATTGAGAACCTAGAGGGCAGGCATATGAACTCTTACCATCAGAGCTAAAATTAAAATTCTATGGTTCACTGGGATGGAATCTTGATTCAGAAATCAAGATAAGCTTGTTATCAACTTTTGATAAGGCAAACAATATGATTTGGATATTTTCCAGTCCATGTTCCAACTATTACAACTTTTAGGCAGGACTTAACAGCCACCAGGCCTCAATAGGTTGATGGACCTGCCCATGTGCCTGATTACTTTGACTGTCACTGTAAACTCAACATCCACTATGCTGTTTATTCGCCTCTCTCAGCTCTTCTGTGTATTGCTGCTGCCATCTGTTTGTTCACACAAAGTAATCGGTTCCATAACCATTTGGTAGATTATCAGAATGGGCTTCTTCATAGGGTCCTAGTAGCCAAGACCCCCCCACCCCACCCCAAAACTGATGCATTGTTCACTCTCTTTCTCAAAATGCTTCTGCTATTCTGTTCCTTAGTTTTTTGCTTTTGCCCCAATTTGCAAAGAGGATTCTCTTGTGAAACATCATCTTTGTTCTTCATCCCATACCACAACATCTGGTCTAAATTAGTCAGTTAATTCTATTAGCATATGATTTATCAGCATGCTTATCTTTAATACTAGGATATGAAGAAATTCCTTTCCACATTGTGTTTGAACTGCCATGGCCTGGAATAAAACTTGCAGTTTTCCAATCATGTGGAGGGACCATTCACTGTTGAACTACAATGGTCATAGTGCAGATTGTTGTGAATCCATAGTCTATACTGGGCATCACAGTGTATATAATTTATAAGCATTTGACTGAGTAGGTATAGTGCACAAAATACCTTTCAGTGCACTGTGTGAGGCAGATGTCCCCAGGCTGGTGTCGCCTCAGATGGTTTAGACTACAATCCCCAGGATACATAACTATTGGCCATGCTGGCTGGGGCTGCTAGGAGTTGATGTCCAAAACATTGGGGAAGAGGACTGTTAGATCTTGTTGGGACTGGTTACTGGCTAGCTACTTATTATGAGGTGGCCATCACACCTTACCATCATCCAATTTCATCTTGACATCAATCATTGTATCTCTTCCCAACTATGGCCTTGAAAGTACCTTCAAAATTCTTTCTTGCCCCTTTCAATATTAGTAGCAGTTTACTTCTAATAAATCCTTCAGGAACTAGGACAAATAGGACATTTGTTTTCATTATCTCATCTGGGACAAATTATATGGATGATTACAACTATGGCTAGTACCCTGTGTTAGTCCTATATAGAGTAGACCCATTGAAATGAATGGGACTTAACTTAGCCATGACTAACATGGTTTTAATTTTTGTGAACCACAGAGATTTTTGGCTATTAAGCGGCATAGAAATGAAACAAACAAACAAACATAAGCCTCATTCCTTTCAATGGGTCTACTCAACATAGGACTAACATTGGATACTACCCAATACCTCACAAACCTCTCATTTTGGGGACTTTGGTAACTCCCATCTCATTGGGGAAATACAGATGATCTTATTGGTGGGTTTGTTCAGGAGACAAAGTAAATGGTTGCAGACATGATTTGGTCAGCTTTGACATACTGTACTTGAGGAACCAGCAATCCGATCAATACATGATACTGGGGATCTGGGAGGAATTATCTGCATTAATTTGCCACCAGGGGCAAGCAGTGATACATCAGTGTTATCAACACCACCCTCAACGACTTCAATCGGATTTTTCATATGGTCATTAATACATTATTTCCTGAAGTTCTAGCACAAATCCATCTAGTTGATAATGCAGATTTTGGCATCCAACATGCACTGAAGTTTTAGTGGCCTGAATCTGATTGTCCATATAGGCATGTGCCTTTCTGCCATAGATGTCGAAACCTTCTAGACACAGCCAGATTTAAGGGTGTCATTATACAGGGGTAGATTGCATTTCTTTATCATCACTTCTCCCCACCCCCCCACACTTTTGTCCTTCATTCTTCCTGGAGGGGAGAGAGGAAGTAAACAAAGACCAAGTGGCCCATTCAGGGGGCATTTTTATCACACCGCTTTTCCTGCACACAGCAGGAGATCGTGGCACATTCAATTTTTTTTTAAAAAAAGTTGGATTAAAAGGGGTCTATTTTGCAACAGAAAAATGAGTGGAAGGAGTGGGAGACGTGCAGGAGGCGTCGTTGTCTAAAGGACGTGTGCACATCCGTAAATGAGCAGTAGCAAGCGTGTGATAAAATGCTCGTCTGATGAACCTGTAAGTCAATGGGACTTAGAGGTTACCCTTACTTCCCTCTGCCTTTCTCATTCCACTGAAAAGATGGTGGAGCAGCCATCCTACAATCTTCATTCTAAATTTGGTGAATGTATCCAAAATATTTGGAGTGTGTCAACCCAAAGCTATTGGTTTAATCAGGTAAATAACCACAAAAGCTTCTCTCACACTCTGGACAGCATCAAATATCACTTGCAAAAAGAGTGTGCATAGCAGCAACGACAGCACATAAATTGCTGGTGCTGTAAGCACGACTCTCATGGATGCTGTGCCATTGACCAAAGCAGCAGCTGTCTCAAATTCCAAACAGTACATGCCGTCCAACAGTGCAGTTTTGCAAGCACAAATACAAAGACTCAGTTCTTCTGAAGATTGATGGGAAACATTTTGCAAAAGAGTAAGGGCTGTAAGAGCTACTCATAATTGTTCTGCTATTTCTTCACTCTGTGGCTTGAATTTCCCTTGCTCCTTCGCTCAATCCAGAAAGAAAACCATATGTCTGGGTGTTGTACATTAAAAAAAACGGTGCATCCCTTTCCTGCTATTGCTGGTGGTCATGCACACATCACAGACATTCTTGACTCATTGTTGTTTATTCGTTCAGTCGCTTCTGACTTTTCGTGACTTCATGGACCAGCCCACGCCAGAGCTTTCTGTCGGCTGTCACCACCCCCAGCTCCCCCAAGGTCAAGTCTGTCACCTCCAGAATATCATCCATCCATCTTGCCCTTGGTCGGCCCCTCTTCCTTTTGCCTTCCACTTTCCCTAGCATCAGCCTCTTCTCCAGGGTATCCTGTCTTCTCATTATGTGGCCAAAGTACTTCAGTTTTGCCTTTAAGATCATTCCCTCAAGTGAGCAGTCTGGCTTTATTTCCTGGAGTATGGACTGGTTTGATCTTCTTGCAGTCCAAGGCACTCAGAATTTTCCTCCAACACCACAGTTCAAAAGCATCTATCTTCTTTCGCTCAGCTTTCCTTATGGTCCAGCTCCCGCAGCCATAGGTTACTACGGGGAATACCATTGCTTTAACTATGCGGACCTTTGTTGTCGGTGTGGTGTCTCTGCTCTTAACTATTTTATCAAGATTTGTCACTGCTCTCCTCCCAAGAAGTAAATGTCTTCTGATTTCCTAGCTGCAGTCAGCGTCTGCAGTAATCTTTGCGCCCAGAAATACAAAGTCTGTCACTGCCTCCACGTTTTCTCCCTCTATTTGCCAGTTATCAATCAAGCTGGTTGCCATAATCTTGGTTTTTTTGAGGTTTAACTGCAGCCCGGCTTTTGCACTTTCTTCTTTCACCTTTGTCATAAGGCTCCTCAGCTCCTCCTCGCTTTCAGCCATCAAAGTGGTGTCATCTGCACATCTGAGATTGTTAATGTTTCTTCCCGCGATTTTAACTCCAGCCTAGCATTCATCAAGCCCAGTATGTCGCATGACTCATATTTGACTCATATTGTACTCTATTTCCCTCCTTCTTCTCCCATAAGTTAATTTCCACCCAGCTTTTCCTCTCAGGGTCTGCAACCACCATCTCCTTTTTCTTCCTCCCCATTACTATGCCTAGCATGTCTTACAACCACGAAGATGTTGCACATAAGGGTGCTGACAGCAACCTGAATGTTGTCCCCATCTGCTAGTCTGCTAAAATAGCTAGTAGTCTTCAGCACATGTGGCAAAACAAAGTAGGCACAAGAGATGTCCATATGGTTACCAACTTTTCCTTGAAAAAAGTTCCTTGCCCGTAAAAGTTTCATGGAAGAAGGTAGAAATTCAACAACTGCAGCTATCCAATCTCCAGGCTGAGAAAAGCTGCACCCGTTGAATTTCTGTATGTCAGAAAACGTTTGCCAGAAAAAAGGCAGGGGTGATGGGCATGGTCTGCCTATTTGTCTAATCACATTCTAAGGTTGCACTCATTTTTTCCAGGGTATGACTCTTAGGCAGGGAGCCTCTGGACATTCTAGTGTAGGGGCATATACTCCTGTGCAAATGATACTTTGAACACATGAAGGTCAAGGGCAGGACCATTGAGCATGATCCTGATCTCTCTTCCATATGTTCATTTCTAGCTGAAATGAAGATTTGCTCAGGGCTTTAGATAGAAAACATGTGTGTTTCCTTTAGCATACAGGCAGCGGTGGCAGCAACTTTTTTGGGCCCATGAGCCCAGTTGGCAATTTGTTAAACTGTCCAGGGCACCACTGCAAAATGGGCGCACTGCAGAGGAAAGTATTGGTCTGCAGCCACCCGCCATAGGCGTTTATGGGGGGAAAGAGGATGGAAGCAGCTAGAGATCCTCACTTTGCTTTGAAGTGACCTCAGCTGTCAAAACGAAATGTTGTTATTTAAAAAAGCAACTAAAACTAAAAAGTGGGAGGGGTAGGGCACATTGGCGGGTACCAAAAAAGGTGTCTGAGGGAGCACTGGTGCCACGGGTGCCACGGTGCCTACCCCTGGGCTATGGTGATTATCAGTGTGGCAATAATTTTAGAAATCTCACACTTCAATAGCTGCTGTATAGCTTTCCCCATGGCAGTCCAAACAGAGGTAAATTCTAGCGTTTGCATTGTTGAATTCTGAGGCAAAGGCTAGCTTTTCCAGAACTGTAATTATGTGATTTCTTATGCCAGAGAACATTACCTTTTTTTTGATGTTGCTGAAAGTGTGTGAGTAAAACAATATGGATACACTAAGAATGTGGAAAGGAATGCTAAGCGACCATAACCCGTGGAAAGAAAATGACACCAGCCGATATCTTACATCCTGCCCCAAAGGAAAGGGGATTTCTTGTGTTTTATTAAGAACTGGATGCATTCTTCATTCACTCATTCAACCAATTCCTGTCTGTAGTCTGTTTTGGGCATCAAAATGAAAATTACATAGCCTTATCCAGGTAATCCATCTTGATAGCCCAGTTAACAAAGGAAACAATGAAAGATTGGCAAGGGCAAAAGAAATGTGTAATGCTGAAAGTTGTGGAATACAAACCATCTCAAGCCATGCCCACCCCAATTAGTCCATCCAAGGCAGAAAGCAGAGCTGGTTGTGACTCATGCTTATATGGTATTCCTCTGAAATTACATTCTTAGTACTTCTACAAGATCTTCATCCCCTTTAAATAATAGCTTGTTTATTTGTGCAGGTTTTATGGGATCTTGTTAAAGGATTATTTGTCCCTGCTATTTGACATATCTTTTGCAGATAGTTTAATTTATTTATTTGTTCTGCTTGGAAGGGCCGTGCTCACAGTGAAATGTACAATGAAGCCCCTTAGGACTGCTAAAGAAAGAGAGAGAAAAACTCATGTAAGGAAATGTACACCAAAGATTGACCCATAAAGCAATGACTTGTTACTAAACCATCCATGGCAGTGATGTAGCTTGTGTGCTGTTATGGTCCGTTAGCTATAGGAAGGCCTCATCGTGCTGTGTGGTGAAGCATTAACTCAGACTTCACTTTCTCACAGTTTTGTTTCAGGCAACTCCTGTTTGTTATTCATAGGTTACCTTCCAGTTCTGTCTAAATTGAAGGTTTTTCCTTGTTGACGAAAGGGGCATGAATGTCATTTATTTTTTCATACTGCATTTTCCCGACACAATGATATGTTTTTTTATTGTCTCATCATCTGAGAAGTCCTATTTTTTGCCTTTTTATTATTAACAGGTTAGTCTATTTCTTCTAGAGAATCTCCCCTCACTGCACTGCCAAGTAGATTGCATTGGACCCAGTTCTGAAAACACAACTGTACATAAGGGTGCACTCCTATATGCTCTTAACTGGGACTGGGAGTAAGTCCATTGAACCTAATGGGGTTTATGTTTGAGTAGATATCTATTGGACTGCTCTGTAAACCAGTATTTTATGTAAAAAGGCCATTCCCACAATATAAGATGCTGATCCAGAAATGAATAATAGTCTCACTAAAGTATCACAACAGTAGCTAGCTGGCAAGATGGACCATTTGAAGGAGCAAGGCTTTCTGCTAGATTTGAGGTAGCCAGGTGTCACTGCAAAGTAGTACTGTGTATAGACAGGGGCTTGTCTGCTTCCGCATCTTCAACTCGTTTCCAAGGAAAATGAGGACATAGAAATAAGAAGAGCCATGCTGGATCAGACCGAGGGTCCATCTAGTCCAGCACTCTGTTCACACAGTGGCCAACCAGCTGTCAGCCAGGGACCAGCAAAGCAGGACATGATCGCAACAGCATCCTACCACCCATGTCCCCCAGCAACTGGACCCTTGCCCTGTTCACACAACCAGTCTGGGTACAGTAAATGCAATGAGGGGGTAGTAGGATCGCTGCAGCAAGGCACATCCCCAACTCCCATGCCTTTGTCAGCTCTTCAGCACAAAGTCTACGTGCATATGCAAACTGTATGCACAAAGCTATTTTTGCGCAGTCTCGGATGCTATGCAAGCAGGGTTCCATTTGTGCGTACAGCCTCTGTGTCCATGCACTTGGTGCAGAATTGCTGACAGACATGTGAAGAACAGGGCCAAGACCTGCCACCATGATCCTATTCCCTCCACCAACCTGTTCAAAGACTCTGCTTGTATTGGGCACGAGAACAGAGTTTCTGTAAAAAACCACACATCCTGAAATGTCTTCCTGTTTGGGAATGTTCAGAGTGCAATACACTATATGGGTCACCTTTATTCAAATTAATTAAGCATGGACTGATGGTTTCTGTCTGTATCCTGAGTAAAAAATCGATATTCTCATCATTCAGAGTGCCACAGCAGTTGAATATGGCTGAATAAGAGTGGAGGAAAAAGCAGAGAGCGGGAAGAGTGTGTTTTTAAAGTAGAATATCTAATCTATTGCTGTGTTCAAATCTAGTTTTCTTCTCTTGCAGATGCTTCCACATGGTTACCCCTTTCCCAATCCAAATGCAAAACAAAATACCATTCAGCAACAGAGTCTGATGTAGAGATGGGGTTGAGTCCAGTATAAACATTTCACAGTTAGGCGTTCTCTATAAAAGTGCACACTCATATTTTCCATATACAGTGGGATAGACAAAGCCTTAGCTTAAAAGGCATTCTTTCCCACAAAGGAAATAAAAACACACATTGTTGCTCTCTGCAACTTTTCTAGAATATAAATCACGTCTGTCTAAGAACTTATTTAATTCTTGAGCTCGTAATAATAAAAAACAAATACATACCAATCCCCTCTTTTCTCCTACAAGTGTAACACTGTAGAAAATATTTCTTACTAATATTAGAAATATTAGAAATAATATTAGAAATATTATTAAATATTATTAAATATTAAATATTATATTATTATTAATATTTCTTATTTCTCAATAATATTTCTCTGTTATTTATATGCATTTATTTTCCTTAAGAAAGATTATAAGGTGCTAATAATTGTCCTTTTTTCTCCTTGTTTTTGATGCTATTCAAATGAAATATGCACTGCAGGAAATTTTTCCTCACATCATTTCACAGGGCAATACTGGAGAGAAAATGACAGTTGGGCAGTTTGTATTTAACCAAATACACCCTTCCTTGGATGTTCAGAAGCTTTGATGTGAAATAAAAGAAACTATATTTTTTAAAGCCAGGAAATAGCATATTTAATGTAATTACAGCCCTGTAAAAGAAACTCATCTGGTTTCAAATCAATAGATGGAATGTAGGTAACATGTAATCCCCCGCCCCCAGCTATTCTGGCCTCAGGACAAGGACTACTGTTAGACAGACTGAGGTGTCTGCTTTAGGTGGCAAATTCTGGGTGGAGAGCTGGAGAGAGGCATCGAGATGTTGGAGACCAGAACTGTGTGTGTCATGCGGCCTGCAAGTCTTCGTTAGCCTTTACCCTCAGGTGTGTGGAGGACATTATTTGAGGGGAGGGGAGTTCTGTTACCCTTCATCTCAGTCAAAAAATATCTTTGGCTGGCCCTGATTAGGTTCTGAGATCATGCCTTAAAGGAGAAGGAAACCCTACGAAGGGGTGAAATATTACCAAAGCAGCAGCAACAGGTTGGGGACACATTGACTGAGTTCGCATGAGATGCTAACCCAAGATGCCTTATTTTCCGGAACAACCCGTGACGGGTTAGTGTGTTGACTTGGGATGTTTCCCCACTACCACCCCATGGTGATTTGCTTTCCCCCGAACAACCCATTCTGAGAACCCATAGTCTGCAGTGGAGATTGTTCATACCTAGCATGTTGTCTGTGGCAGGATGGGTTACAGAGATCACCTACAGAGCTACTCGTCCAGAATGGTCAAAAACTTCTGCTGCCACTCTGTTCTTCTCAAGCAATCTCTATTGCCACCACAGAAGAAGCTGGGATACCTGCCCAGCTGAGCGGGAGATCTACATGAGGAGGAGGAGTGAGGTATGTGTGTAAAATAAACTACTTTGTGTGGCTTGTTTGCCTGATCATCTGACGGGAGCAAAGTAGGTTGTTTGCATACCCACCTACCCACCATAGACTAGGATGACATGTGAACCCAGCCGACGGCTGTGAACAGGTGCCAAAAAAAATCTCAGTGGTAGGCAGTTTTGGGAAGGATATTTTGAGTCCCCCAAAAGGCCTATTTTTACCCTCCAAACCAAACCAGATGAGTATTTATTTAGCGCACAACTATTTTTGACATAGGAAGTAATGAGTGCGAATTCCCATGCATTGTGGCTAGTTGCAGGGAAGGAGTGACAGGCGCTAACCATTTTCCAGTATGTATAAGCTTAGATGGTTTTACAGATTAATGTTTCTAATTCTAAAGGTTTCAATTATGAATCAGTTTGTAGTGCTGGTATTGTAACTCTTTCAATGAAAGAACCCAGTCATGTGGCCTAATTCTTAGGATTACTTCTGGGTGTTTGTTACAATAAAGCAATTACTTCCGCTGCCTCTAGACTATCAGTCTTTTTACAGTGCCTTTCCTAAAATGAGATTATAACACATGACAAAGATGATTAGGTCATACTGTTTGGCTTGCTAATTTCTTTTTCTTCCCAATTTCCCATGATTTAAGAAGTTTAGTGCTGGCAGCTTGTACTCTGACAGCTGATTTCCATTAAATGTGAATTGGAAGTTGCAGTTTCAAATATCTGTAATATAACTTCCTCTCCATGCAAGTCCGTTTTGCAGAATGAGGAAAAATAATACCAACAATTAATGGAATTTTCATTCTCCAGTAAATCTGAATTATGTGCCATGTTTTCGATGTGTAATATATATAGGGTGCCAAAACGCACACAACTACTCAAACCACTAGTGGAGAAGGATGATTAACAAGAAACCCATTTATTATTATACAAAAATTACAAAAAAGCTGATGTATCCCATAGTTATTAGACAATAGTGGTGTTGGGTACTCTAATACAATAAACCAATAATTAGAATGCTATTCCTACTATAAGACAATGCAAGTCTATAATATAGCCCAACAAAGACACTCTAACACACTTTAGTCTATTAAACACATTTGGCTATACATCAGTACATAAATATATGTTCACAGATATATTATAAATAAGGTTTGTTCTTAATATATTTTATTCTTCTCAGCGTTGTAAGTTGTTGACAGGATTTTGCAATAAACTTCCCGTTTTCGCTGCTCAAGCTTCCTTGGAACAAACGCCATATCAGGTTAAACCGTCAATTATAGGATATTCATCCTCAAAAAACTTTCTTGTGGGGGAGAAAACCCCTCCAATTGAAGGTGGCCTGTCTGTTTATGGTCTGAAGAAAAACGCGGAAAGCACCCTCTCAACAACTTACAACGCTGGAAAGAATAAAATATAATAAGAACAAACCTTATTTATAATATATCTGTGAACATATGTTTATGTACTGATGTATAGCCAAATGTGTTTAATAGACTAAAGTATGTTAGTGTGTCTTTGTTGGGCTATATTATAGACTTGCATTGTCTTATAGTAGGAATAGCATTCTAATTATTGGTTTATTGTATTATAGTACCCAACACCACTATTGTCTAATAACTATGGGATACATCAGCTTTTTTGCAATTTTTGTATAATAATAAATGGGTTTCTTGTTAATCATCCTTCTCCACTAGTGGTTTGAGTAGTTGTGTGCGTTTTGGCACCCTATATATATTAGTCATTTAAAAACTACTGCCTTCTATTTGTTTATGTTTTCGATGTGTCCATTAAGACAAGTAAGTAACATAGTACCTGCAGGCTAGAGAACACCAGGGATCTCTTTTCAATGTCATAGGAAGTTACTAGAGTCTCAGGGCCAAAATAGATATTATGAGGCAACTACAGAGTTCCCAATTGCATTTTTCCTTGTAATTGTATTGACGGAGAGGGTTGCTTGCCCTCATTACAGTTACAAGGAAAAAGGAGTGCTTAATCCTTCTCCCATCTGCTAATTCTGTCCTGCAAACACCCCCTTACACAAGTCAGTTTTAAAAACAGGATTTTCCACAGCTACGCTTCAAAATCATCAATGAGCTTAACTCCAGTGGAGTGGGAGCAGGGGCAACGTGATCTCACAGTGGTGGCATTTGCAGAGAGCATCACTTGGCAAGCGCAGGAAATGTCTTCCATGCCTGATAACTGTCATTCATCCTTGTATTTCCCATTAAGTCGGAAACATGGAATGGGAGGGACCATGTGTTTGCTGAAATAATTTGACCCTTAGTAACTGGGCTTCCATTAAAAGTAGGCTTGTGAATTTTTAAATGACGCCTACCTACCTTCTCCCTGCAATCCAAGCACTCCAAGCTGGTGTGGCAGTGATCAGCACCTTGCTTTCTCCTTCCTACCATCACTCAGATCACCCTGCTTCTGTAGTAAACTGCACCCTTTCCACACAGTAGGAGTTTGAGTCCAGTTAGGGAATCTGGGTCTAGCACTTGCTTTCCCAGTGTCAGGAGCTGCTGGGAGTCAAACTAGAAGCCCGCAGTCGCCTTGTGTTGTGAGCCCCCAAACCGCAAGTTGCAGCAGTGAAATATTCTCAGCGCCTGGATGGGCAGCATGAGACTGGGTGGGCAGAGTCAGACTGACTCTGCCCACCCAGAATTGGTCTATTGAATCTTCCTGGACAGGAACGAGAATCAGAGGGTTTCCTGTTCCAGTTAAGACTTACCTGAGCAACATGGTCTTCCCAAACTTTGGTACATCCCTGTACTCTTCGATTGTTCTGTGTTGTTGACTTCTGACTTGCTGCTTAATTCTGCCTCCTGCTTCCATTGGCCCTGACAACTGCCTGCCCCCACTTTGACTCTGAACCACTGATGCAATCTTGATTCCTGCCTTGAGTCAGGCTGCTGCCTATGGCTCAGTCCTCCTGACAGACTTCTGAGTGGCCTGACCATTCTCAAAAGTAGGCCATTCTCAGTACAGCTGCAGTGGAGTGTTATTGGGCCTCAGTGATGGAGAGGCAGGTGGCAGAAGTAGGAAGCCCTGGTCCTGGTGCCAGTTTGGTGAATTCTCTTTCTTCCAAGGGCAGTGAAGGCTGGTGGCTCCTATGTTAGTGGGGCTGTGAATCCGCTGTGGCTTTCAGTCAGAACCCGTCAGAATTCTAAAAAAGCTATCCAAGGTTCTAAACCCTATCCCCCAAAGTTTTCGTCACTTTGGACAGTTCCTTTAGAGTTCTGACTGATTCTGATTGAAACCCAGAGTGGATTCACAGCTCCACTGACATTGGAACCACCAGGCCCCAATGGCTAAGGGGGTGGTAGAGAAGTAGGAGATGGCACAGAAGATGGCTGTCACTCTTTAAAGGTTAGACAAGTGAGGAACAGATATGAATAGAATGAGAAGCAGTGCCAGTTAGTTCCGTTGAGAGAGAAAGCTGGAGAAAGAATCACATTGATCATCTTTTGTATCAGCAGTTAGAACTGGAGGACTAGTTAAAACACAGTTTCCCAACCCTTTTGGGTCAGTGGGCACAGCTGGAATTTTTGAGAGTGTCATGGGTGCTCTCACAAAATGGCTGCCATGGTAGGCACGACCGGTCACAAAACACCCATTCCTAGAAACCAAATTGGTGAGACTAAAAGAATAGTGACTTGGCGAAGAACCTAAGTAGAAGACAGAGGTGGTGCCTGAGTTCCAAAACAAAGAAACGAAAACACTCTTTGAATCCAAATAAAGAAGGTACAGGACGATAGCACTTTGCCTTGCAGCAGGCCAGCCTCCCAGTTAAAAAAATAAATAAATAAAATTAAAACCAGGAGGGGCAGGAAGGCCTGCTGAGTACTAGGAGAGGTGTCCATGGGCACACTGGCACTGTCTCTTCCACTTACTGAAAAAATACTCTTTTACCGCCATCACTCTAGAGGGAATCTACAGGAAGGAACACATCCCTCTTGACGCCCATCATTCTGTGTCATTCACCTTCTCCTTCAGTGTGATTATGCAGACAGAGTATACAAGTACACTTTTATTCTACTTTGGGTCATGTGCATCTCTCTGTGTGTAGCGTCATGTGAAGTGTGTTTCTTTGTGAGATGCTGCATTTTTCTGTCACATTCTTTCTCACCAAGAAGAATCTTTGTAAATCTTCCATTATATTAGAGCATCCCAGTTAATCATTGCCAGAGGTGTCACCACCTCAAAATCCCTTGGCACATTTAGATTTTATTTTATTGTCTTAAAAATCTTGTACTCAGGAAATCTAAAGTGATAGACTTTTTATAACCCCAGTATTTACCTCTAGCTAATAATTACCAGACTGAACATGAAAAAAAGATATAAGAAGCTGATGAACCTTAATAATCTTTAACATCTCTTCTCTAGAAAAGGATCGTATTTGCAGCAGAATTAAAGAACGACCTGTCTTAGTTAACAAATGTATATATTCCTTTTAGAATTTCATACTAGATATTTCAAATTAATGATGTTTCCATGATGCCTACATCCAAAAGAATTTGTAGAGAAAATTCTGCATGGTGTTAATCTGACATTTTAAATGCCGCAATTGCCAGTGTATGTCTTCAAAATGTTTTCCCCACTATATAATGCTATATTATCCAAAGCGGTTTTTCAAATACTGTAGTCCACCTTGGAACGTTCTGTGGACTGATTATGTGGTTTTCATGAAACCACCCTTTATAAAATCTGGCACTGCTAACCATGACTAACAGTCTATGTCTGCTAGGAGAGTGAGAGCCCCAAGTCAATATTTGGACTAAGAAATAAATGAAGAAGGATATTATAGGGAGGCTTGCTCTGATTTTTGAGTTAACCTCCCCCCCCCCATGAAACCCATAAAATAGCTTGCTTTACATATACGGAAATACTATTTTTCGTCTTTTGTTTTTTTTGTAGCTTGAATAGCTTGGCTGAGAGCAACCAGCCAGTTTGGTGCAGGGATGTGCAATGGAAGAAATCATTTTGTAGACATTTTGAAAGCCACATTCATTTCATTTTATCTTCATTTTAATTGCATTTGTTTCTTTTCAACTCCATTTTAATTACATTTGTTTTACCTGTTAAATTCAGTGGCAACTCACCCTATCTTCTAGTAACTTTGGAGTTGCTATCCAGATGGCATGACGTTTGCAGATATGGTAATATCAAAGCCTTCAAGGGCTAAATTCTCCCTGGTTACATATAGTTTTAATTGTTTTAGCTGTTTTATTGCTTTTAATTTTTTTCTACTGGTTTTAGTTTGTTAATGATTTAATACATTTTTAGCTGTGTAAATTATTTATGTTTATATTGTTCTGATATTATCTGCACGCTGCCCTGAGATCCCAGTGATAATAGGGCGGCATGCGAATGTTTTAATAAATAAATAATACATAATAATACACCTTCAAGGCATCATGCCTGCCAAATATTAGGCAGATTGAACAAAAGACATGAGTGTGAAAAATAAAAATAAAGGCACCCACATTTGTGTTTTTTCATATATATTAGGATGAATGTAAAAATAATGGAGTTACATTTCTTTCATTTTAAAAATGAATGTAAGCCACCAGTTTGGTGGACTGCTGGGCACTTTGGCAAGATGCCTTGAAATGGGCCACCTTCTCCTTACTGCTGTGGCTGATCCTAATTGGCTTTGGGCCCAACCCACAGAGCTGTGCAGAGTGGGAGGTCAAAGTGAGTAGAGGCCACTGCTACTTATCCTTGCTTTTGCTAGTGCTCACTTGCTTAGAGAAGAGGAAGCGACAGTGAGGAAGAGGAAAGGCAGGCCAACAGGCTGCAGGAGTTGGCAGAGGCCCCCCCTCTGCTGGAATATTGACCTTGGTAGGTGTCTAACAATGCCAACCACTCATTGGCCCTGGTCTGGAAGGAGTTTACTGACCTGGTTAGCTCCAGCTGCAGTTTTAATATGCCAAGTTCAAGATTAACTCCTGATACTACATTTTTGATTCCAGTGAAACACCAGGGGTCAGGACTGATCTGTAGGCTGGAGATGTGCCAGAGGATAAAAGCTGAGGGACAAGGCTGCTAGCCAGGACCAAAGGACATTCTAGGAGGCAGGATCAAGCAACATGCCAGAGATCAAGGTCAAAGGTCATATCAAGACTGAAAAACAAATCAGGGAGAAGGATCGAGGCGCAAGTCAGAAGACAGAACCATGCCGTAGCTAGACCTAAGGTTTATCCCAGGATTGTCCTGGGATCAAACCTGTTCATCTAAAGGCCTTGCTAGAAGGGGCTTTAGCCCAGTGCGAGCCCCGGGCTCCCCCCTGTGCATCCAGATGATGCACAGGGTATCCCTGGCTCAGGCAGGGGTGAACCCTCCCTGAGCCCTGGGTAACCGGCACCGCTTCTGGCCCAGTTTTTCCTGCGGTCTTGGACTGAGCCTGAGACCACAGGCATGTAGCCAGGTCTGCCACTTTCACGGCTACCACATTTACTTCCGAGTAGCTGGGAAAAACGGCGGACAGGCTGCAGTGCTTCACAGGAGCGCTGCAGCCATCAGGGCTATGGTGGGGACATGGGGGACGGAAATCATGGCCTACGGGACATGGGGGTGGGTGGGAAATGGAGGCCAGGGGAGATCCGGGGGAATCGCAGCCCAGGGGACATTGGGCGGGCATCGGACATCGCGGGCAGGGCAGGCAGGCGGGGGATCGGACATCGCAGGCAGGCATTGGACATCACAGGTGGGGGTGGGCGGGCGGGGGATTGGACATCACGGGCAGGGGGGCGGGCGAGCAGGGGGATCGGACATCGCGAGTGGGCAGGGGGGATTGTGTTGAGGGGAAATGGGGGGCAGGGGGAGCAGGGAACCCTTTTTTTTAAAAAAAATAACATTGGTGCGCTCCTGCGCACATGGCCCCTTTAAGAAAGGAAACAAAATGGCCGACGCGGTGGGGCTTTCCTTTACCCTGTCGCATTGACGTGTAGACTGGGGTGACAGCCCGCGCTAGCTGCAGCGTGGGCTCGCCCCTCCTCCCGACCAGACTTTCAGGTAGGTCCAGCAAGGCCTTAAGTGCCACACAGGGCATCCAGCGCTCAGGCAGGGACGAACCCGGGATAAACCTTAGGTCTAGCTACGGCCCCAGAGACCACTCAAGGGATACAGAACACACCAAATGTTGTTCAGGCAAACGTCAACTAGAACAGGAAGCCTTCTAATTCTCCTTCCTTTTCAGAAAGTTTTAGTGGTCAGGCTGGGTGAGTGGAGTCAATCCAGGATCTAGGAAGATGCTGCAACCTACAGTTTGATGGCTCATTATCACATAGAGTACCATGAGATGGCACATAATGCAGATGCAGCATCAAAACACTTACATTAGTAAAACTGGCCATGGAGAACTAAAGCATGGGAAAATGCCTACATCTCCATGCAATACACCTCTATGCAGCCCACACCTGGTCAGCACAAGGGAAAAATCTTTTCTAAGCCATGCTGCAGAAATCACTCAGAATTTTCCCACTCAGATTTTTCCTACCATAAATTGCAATTGATTCAAGGATAGTCCATGCAATAAGGTTTTGTGAATACATTGCATGCTATAATAGCTTGTAGGATGCAAATATTTAGTTTCTGAAAGAATAAACTATGATCACTATCAAACCAAAGTTGGATCCAACTATCCAACCAAGTCCCATGGGCTTTGATGGGAGAATTAAGCATGTGCTTAAATCTCTCCTGTAGAAGTTAATGGGACTGAGAAGTGCTTAATTCTTGGTGGACTGTACCCTCTGTTTCTTTTTTTTCCTTGTGAAATTCAGGGCTTGGCTATGCTATGAAATTCTTGTGGATGTGTACTAAATTGACCCATATTTAGTCTCTAACTAGGCTAGAATATTGAAAATACTTTTGAAGCTTTGCAAGTGCTGGCAGAAGAAGTGCTTGCATGGTTTAAGCTGCATTTCCTAAAAGAAAATCAAACATTCCTGGTAAAACCTAACCCCATGTAAAAATGTGCAGAGATAAAAATCCTAAATTAACCTTAAGTTGACTTGGCTTGTTTTGTGTGGGCTGAGATGGCCTGTTCTCATGCTCTTTCCACTCCTACCTTGGGCATAATCTGACACAGCTAAACAAGCACCACTTCTATTGATTGCCGGAAAGATTTAGGCACATGTTTATCTCTTCCCTAGAATTTTGATTGGGTCGTGCCCACTGTTCCAGGCTACCATACATTCCACTTGGTTGTTTTGTTTTTCTTTTGGTTCACATTGTGCAGTTGCATTATGGATTCGTTTTAATGAGCTGGCCAGTGGACAACTGCACATTTGCAAATTAAAGATCTGATTCACCATGCAACAGGTAGGGATCTTGTTTTCTAATGTTTAATTTCAACCAATGTATGAGCAGGCCAGTTACATCCCACTTTATGGACAGTACCCAAGCTGCTCCCTTTCCTGCCACCTAGACATTGCAAATTAACAACATTTAGGTTCAACACTGTCTCAGGTGGATCTTGGGTTTATGTAACCATAGTTCAAAAAAGAAAAAGAAAAAAAAAGGGTAAGCTTTGAGTATTTTTTCTGGGCATGGCTAAGTACTCAGATCAGCATGTGGGGACATATTAGTAAGAAGTCCTGACTGTGGGAGAATAATAATGACACATGTGTATATAAAATCATCCTTATTTGAATATGGGGGTCAACAAAAGGTTCAACTTCAAACCAAAGGTATTCTTGTCTTTGAAACTTCCATTTAAAGGCCATCTGTTAAGGCTAAAATCCTACACCCACTTATTTAGGAGTAAACTCCATTGAACTGAAATAGTATTTACTCCTGAGTAGACATGTATAGGATTGCACTGTTAATGTAACTAGCTCCAATAACTGGACCATGTAATTACTGTGTTACTCACATTTCTATGCTAATATCTACTCATTGTCTAGGTTTATTGCCAAGACATACACTCCTTCAATTCCCATGACCTTCTGTGCATTAATTTGCCCCCTACACTGTATCACCTACACAGGAGATGCTTTGCTTATTTTCCCCCATGAATTGTAAATTACAGCCAAACCAAAACCAACACACCTCAATTATCCATGATGTCAAGAAGCATATCACCTAACGACAACAAATTTATCTGTCTGTCTATCCAATCTCCTTCAGTAAACTCCTGGTTTTCTAAATCACTAAAGCATTGTCATTATTCTTTTCAAACACAGAAACATTCTGGTTTCTTAGTGGATCTCTTCAGCAACTTGTTTTCTAAGGCCCCAGCCCTATGCACACTGACTTAGAAGTATGCCCTGCTGAACTCTGTGGCAGTTACTTACATGTAAACATACAATGAGGCTGCACTTGTGACTTCATGTAGATTTAATGCATGGACTATAACGCTGCATCCTATTACAGACAAGTAAATGCCACCGAAATCAACAGTACTTATGGCCACTTTCCGTGTTATGCTTTCAAGTTGTGGGAATGTTCCTGGAAGTCACACCCATATTTAAAACCATAGACTCTTAATACTGGTCTGTTCATATGGAGCTCCTGTACGTGCAGGGTTCCTAATTCACATTGATGAAGTGTGCAACCCTGAACGTGTACCCAGAGTGCTCCTTTTTCTCTAGACCTGAAACTGAGAAGCCCTGGGAGAGTTCCATGTTCATAACTGACACTAAGGCATTGCAGGATGAGATGGTTGTGCAGGGACATCTTATACAATATTGATTTGAGGGGAAAGCAGGAGTCTGCTGGGAATCCAGAAATGCCTTAGGCCACCAATGTCTTTCCCATAAGTACATAAACCATTGCTATAGTATGATCTTAGACAGGTGAGTAACTTTCAAGATAGGTGGCCACTGACATTCATAGATCAATGGAGGATCATGGTATCATGATTTCACACTGCAATGAATGTGATGTACTTAAATACATGCGAACGTAGTGCACCATTACAGTAAAAGGCAACAAAATACAGACTTTGTACTCACAATCTATCTATCTCCTTCTCTCTCCCCTCTCTCTCATGTACCCTTAATACCCCCAATAAAGCTCCTCCCTTCAAAACTTTGCTAGAAATCTACAGGCCTTAGAATCTCAATAAACTAACAATCTTTTTTTTTTTAAAGTGGACTGATAAAAATCCACTTGAAACTGCTCTTTGGGCAGGCCTGCTTTGTTGTTCTTGCATGAAACACAGGCAAGGTAATATGAATTTATAATAATACTGCTTCCTATTCAAAGCAGCAGCAGGAGATGTATGCTTAGGAAGGGGAAAAAAACCTTCTGAATGTTCTAGCCTTCCTGGCAGTGCTTTGTAATCCTCAAAGTGCCACACTCCCGCTTTAAAACATCCAGGGGATTGCATTACATTAAAAAAAAAAAACATAAGGAAAAAAACATACAATAGAGGAGAAAGGTCAACAGACAGAAGAGTTACTATACCTCAGGAAAACGCGGCCAACTTCTAAACGAGACAGATTGTTGCTTCCCTCTGATAAGGCTGTCTTCTTGGCTACCGACTGCTGAGCCCCCTTCAGTGTCAAAATGAAAAACGTTGCCCTCTGTTGAAGCACAGCTTAAGGAGAAAGAACCCAGGAAGAAGAATACAGGGAAAATCAGGGGCCGGGCCAAGATCAAAGCCATCTCTCCTCACATCCAGCAGTGATCCTGCAGCACCTTAGTACTTTCCCCCCTTTAATCAGTGCCCCCCTCGTCCCCGTCCCCCAGTTTGGTGGCGCCTCAGTTATTTTAAGTTTCAGCTTCCAGATGTGGCACTGCTTCCAGGCAGTTTTTAAAGCAGATCCTTATAAAAGGAAGGAATGCCTTTGCTTTCTCTCTCAGTCGCTTTCTGAGCCTCTAGCTCCTCTTTCTCCCCAGAGGCTCCGGCTGAATAACATACAGATGGGCAGTGCTTCAACAGAGAGTGTCAAAATGTGGATTGTATTCCAGGAGCTGTGCTGCCACCTTATCTTCACTCTGTCAGGATACAGACTGAGCTTGCATTCAGGGCTCGGCTTTCCTTCAAGTTCTCATGATCATCTGCACCTTCCCACTGGAGAACCACCCACTCGAAACTTTGCCATTCACACACTGAAATCAAACTCCCCTCCCCCCACCCTCTGCCGCCAAGTTCTACAATCAGGATTTAATATAGGGCTTTCGGAAACGCACAGCTCTGACATCTTTTAGTGCCTTCAGTGTTGGAAAATGGGCACCCCCCCACACTTTTCTGTTAATGATCTGACCCAGGAGAATAACAGGGAAAAGCGATTCTTTTCATTCTAAATATAAAGAAATAATAATAATAATAATAATAATAATAATAATAATAATAGCCGCCTTTTTTGGAGCAAGAAACCAGGTTTGTGAGAATCATTCCCAAGACTCTTATTCACAGAAAAATGTGTGCTTAATTAGCTCCTCCAATGCTCTTCAGCCCCACCTCTTATAATCATGCCTGTTCATTAAAAAAAAGAAAAGAAAAAGAAGGAATATCATTCAGCACAGTTTTGGGAAGTGACTTCATTACGCAAATGCATGAACTTTTATTTACAAAGACCAACTTGTTTGCCTCTTCAAGAGATGCTTTGTGAGGTCCCTGAAACAAGGCTCTTAGTGTATAGAAGCCTGCCAACTAGACTACTTGGAAAGGACCCTCTATTTTCCGACTAGAGGCTGTTGCAGATAATGACATCAGCATAAGTAGACTAAAGTTTCCAAGGTTCCTAGCAGGGTTGCTACCTTTTCATTTTAAAATTCCAGTGACCGCCTGGATCTTTTTCGCTCCTCTTCTTTCCCCTTAAGTATATCTCCTGCTTCCAAGTGACTGGGGTGATGTTTCTTCAGGTATCCTTACCTACAGAGGTTAGGTGAATGATGACTGAAGATCAGGCATTCTCTGTAGTGGCACACTGGTTGTGGAATGCCTTCTCCAAGTATAGGTGGTGCGTTGGATCCAGGATCTGCCCTTGTGCAAGAGGAAGAGCTCTGATTGCAGAAAGTCCCTCTGTCCAATTTTTGGAGGTCCTCTCCATCAACTCACATTACAGCTGACCCCATTCAGAAGAAACTCCTGATTCTCCATATATCATTTTCAGGGGGCTGAAGGGGCTATTGTGGGAAAGAGGGGGGGGCAGTTCATTTCTTTTGTGGACCATTTATTTTACTTTCCAGAATTCTATGAAAATTTAGTTATAGAAAAATATATTAAATGAAAAAAACCCCCTGAAAATATGCATTCCTCCATAGGCTAAAGCATGAAAATCCATATTTTTGGGTGTGTGCATTTTGGAAGGAATTTGCCCAATTTTGCAAATTTGTGCAAATATGAATTTGTGCAAATTTGGGAAGTTGGAAGAAATACGATTCCGCCAACGAGAGGATGATGGAATGAAAGGCACCCAACAATCTACAAAACGTAGATGGATGGGTTTTACAAAATCTGTAATCCCTATATGTAGCTAGCAGATATAGCTAGCAGCTACATCTTCAGAATAATGTGTACTTTTGGTCTAGCACTAACAAAGCAAGTGAAAGGAATGAGATAAGAACTACTGAAAACATAGAAGGATCTAGATGCTCATATAGAGTGGAGAAATGCTCACAGTGAAACTTTCCCATGGAAATGAACTCATGATTATTTATTTATTTATTTAAAGTATTTATGTACCACTTCCTTTTTTTTTAAAAAAAATCCTAAGTTGTTTATAGAAAATTATAAAACAATAAAATATAATAATATTACAAATTATAATACCAATCTTGCTGGTGCACAGATAAAGCTACACACAGATTTTTTATTTGGGGAAAACTAGAACATACCCTTTAAAGCTACTGCTTCCCCCTCTCAAAAATAGCTTTCTCTCTTTCATTCATACCTTACATCTGGGAAGCATCGAGAGAAAAAGTACACTGAAGATTCAAGTCACGGAGAATGGTGAGTTGGTGTGTGATACTCTTCTTTGTTAAAGCTAAACACACCTCAGCAGTGGAGGCTGGTGGCTCCAACGTCAATGGGGGTGGTGAATCTACTTTGGGTTTCAGCTAGAACCAGTCAGGTATCTAAGGTATGTGTAATCTGTACATCACTTGCATAAAGTCCCATGATTAGATCTCCTTCAGTCCTCACTGCTTCATCACAAGAGGCTCAGAAGTCCTTTACATGATGCAATAAAAATTCTGAAGGACCCACAGCAACTTGGGCTATAAGGCTGATAAACTCTTTTTGGGGGATAGTATTCAGCACTTTGGACAGCTCCTTTAGAGTTCTGACGGGTTCTGACAGAAACCCAGAGCAGATTCCCCACTCCACTGACAGTGGAGCCAAATTGGTGCTTGCTTGCCCATGGAAGCTTCCTGAGCAAAGAGTGTCATGAAATTTTACCTGGGACTTAACTGATGAGTTGTGTTGTATGATGGATCAGGAAATAGTAAATCTATGTGTACCTACAATTCCTGCAGCCTCTGTGTATGTCTGTGTTTCCCTGGAAGTAAGTATCACTGAGTTCAGAGGGATAATGGTGTGATGGATCCTCAGGGCATTCTTGCTCTGACAGTTCAGTAAAAAACTTACAAATAGCAAGGAGGAAACCCCCTTCCTCTTCCTAAGGCGTCCTGTGCTCACTCTTCAATAGAAGTAACAGAGAGTGGATGCTCCAACTCTATATAGATGATGGAAGTCTGACCACACACACACACTCCTCTATAGGAGGGGCGATAGCTCAGCAATAGAGCATACACTTTGCATGCAGAAGGTCCCAGGTTCGATCCCTGGCATCTCCAGGTAGGGCGGGAAAATCTCTTGCCTGAAACTCTAGAAAGCTTCTGCCAATCAGTGTTGGCAATACTGGGTTACATGGACCAATGCTCTGGCTCCATATGAGGCAGCTTCCTATGGTCCTTTCTGAAAGTCAGTAAAGGAATATTAATCATATTCACATATTCTTCTTGCATTGGCTCCCAAATCTTCCTTGTGTGGCTATGGCAGGTATCTTGGGTATGTAATAGATTATTATCCCTCAAGAATGCTAATTCTTACATGAAAGTTTAGAATTCACGTTCCGTATTCTCTACTTGTAGTACAATGAAATTTAGTTTTCTGATGCTGGGATTACCGTTCTTTAATTGGAGTTTGGTATATATTTTAAAGAGGTGAAACTATGTAAAAATTGCCTTTCAATCCAGTGGTTTGTTTCTACTTGCAGCTAGTAGCCAGATGCTCTGGAAGGTCACAAACAGACATAAAAATGATCAATCCCCTGTTTATTCTGACCTTCTGGTACTCAGAGGTACTGCCTCTGACAATGGAGGTTTCATTTAGCTATCGTAGCTAAGAATTGTTAGTTCCTGGAACATGCAGATTGGTGTTTCCTTTTGGCTTGGATTCTCTATGAAATGGGCTCCAGATGAGTAGCTAAGACCTAGGTCAATATAATATCTGAGCTCTATAGCACTGACTATATAGCACTATGGGGGAATATTTCAGGAGAGTGGGGAAGAAGGAAAGGCATCCTCTGCAAGCCCCAAATACTGCTACAATGACCCCGTCCCACGCTGGCTGGAACCCTGAGCAGGAGCGTTCCTTTCAGGGGCTGAAAATACATGATAGCATTTAATTCTAGGTCCCCCAATTGTAGCACTTAGGATGTCCTCAAGTGAACTGAGGGTGGAATGTGTACAACAGCTTAAGCCAAGACCCCCTTAGGAAATAATGTTTTCCCTCCTAACTTCCCTCTCCTACCCCATTGTTCTTCGTACTGGTTTGTGTTACTCTCACAATTTCATTTGGCTTCTCTGTGGGAGATGCTGTAGTTAATGACCTGGAATGATCCAGCTGGGTGCTATAAATATCCCCCCAAAAGGGGACTTCAATAGTTGTACTTTGTGTGTTTCTCAAGCAGCCAGCAACCAAACAAATGTGATTGCGTCCTCTGGTTTTGTTGTTGTTGTTTTGTTTAGTCTCTGATTTGCCCTTGGAAGTTTTGTCTGAATGCACTTTCCCACATGACAATGCATTAACCTTGACATCTCTTATCCGTTGTGTTGTTAGCTTCTGGCATCTGGCCAATCTGATCTATCCTGGCCTGGCTTCAACTAGCATTACAAGATCTATCCTAGCCTGCCTTCGACTAGCATTCTTCTCTCTTGATCACCCTGTTGTCGTCCCGTGATTCTCCAATGCTCATCTTCTCAACAATTTCCATAGTTCCATTAAACATGGGTGGCTTTCCCCCACTGTCCTGAGCCTGTTGGACATGTTATGGGTTTTTATTGCTCGGGGCAAAAGACACATCTGTTTCCTGGCAAGAGTTCTCAAACCATGGCCTCAGGAGTACAAGAGGAAAGGAAGTGCTATGAATGATGATGTAGCTGTTGTAGCACATCTGTTGTATTACCAAGACTGAAGGGTGTATGGAAAATCAGTGAGAAGATTCAGATCTCTACAGCTACTTCCTATGGGATAAGTGCAAAGTGCAGTATACAGAAAGAGATAATTGGTAATTGGGCCGAACGTTCAAGAATAGAATGCCGTTCTAACACCATTAAAAAAACACAAGAACTTTGTTGTTATACTGTACTTAATAAAAGTGTCAGGACCATAGAAATGGGTGGGATTGAACATCAAATAGTCCCAAGTGAAGCAAAAAAGAAGTAAAAAATGGTGGTGGTAAAATGAGTTGCACAATTAGCTCCTGGCTGGGAAAGAGGGCAAGAATAACTTGCTCACAATAACTTGCTCACCTGAGTACTCTGCTAGAGGCATGTGTGAATGGGGTCTTGGATGGGTATATCATCAGAAGTTGGCATGGGAAGTTGACATGGGAATTAGCTCAAATTTTACTATGCTGAAATAGTACAACTACTAAAAAGATTTTACTGGACAGAACTGGGACATAATGCAGGAAGTGTCTTTTTATAAATTAAATGTTGAGAACTGTGAGAGAAGATGACTTGGTGATAGTTTCTAAATAGCTACAGCAGATACCCAATCATTGTTACTGTTTCAAATATTATGTTATGAAGAAGATATATCCAAACCTCTACTTGTCTTCTTCCCCTTTTTTCTCAAGCAGTAGTACAACTAGGTAATTTTAGACCCTGGACTTAATGGCCTTATGGGCAGCAGCAGGGGTGGGGGCATTCTTTAGACAGCCATGGGCATTACTTCTCTTCCCTTCCCCCTCCCTCATCCAAAAGTTTCTACATTCCTGATATGTTAGAACAAACAATCAAAACAAAAACCCATTTGCCAACCCTGAGAAAATACTCTGACCATGTGCAGTTTCACATTTTAAACTCACTTAAATCGTAGCACCACAGCCACCAGAAAAATAAAACAGAGTTTGCTGCTGCTGCCCTGATGTGAAACTCATTTACTTGGGAATAAGCACCATTTTCTTCTAATAAAAATGATAATATGTTTTTAAAGTAAAAATAATAAAATGAGCATTTTTAACCATGTACGTACCCAGCCGTTGTTCTCTGACTATAAAGTGTGTGGGCATGTGTTTTAGAAAGAAAAGATGCTGCAGTGCCCAGCATCAGTGCTGTGCGGTCTTGGCATGCTCATACCAGCCCATGTACTGATGCCTGGCCTATTTACCACAGCCCCTGTCACTTACTGATCCCTGGGTAGTCATTTAGGGGGCCCTTGAGCTGCTGGGCCCTCGACTTTGGCCCCAGGGTCTAGCCTGAGTTGCACCATTGCTCTCAAGGCATCTTCTTTTCAATTCACATAAAATGTTTCTTCTGGTATCCAGTGATTTCAAAGGTCAAGTGGCAGTTTAAAGGAATATTGCCAGTAAATCAGGTATTTTAATTTTTGTATGAACATACACCATTTTTTCATGTAGTCCACCAGCCTCGAGGAACTGGGGGGGGCGGGGGCAGAAAAGACTAAAACAATAGTTCAATACAACTTGGAGTCGTCCTGGAGCCCGTCTACACTTGTCTAGATGAAACGTAACAAGTTAGCAGAGATGACGTCAGCAGTCACGTGATGCTGTTGTTGTTACGTTTCTTCTGACTTTTAAAACCGTTCCACTTTCTGTTAAAATTATTTTAAAACTAAAAATGTGCCCCAACCTTTTGTTGTATTCAATGCTGTCTTTCAAAGTCATGTCTCGTGACCATGGTCTTTGCTTCCTGATTAGGACAAGTGAGGGCTTTTCTAGGGGAGGGAGAGCTGGCACAACGTGACGAGGGGGAGGGGGAGGGAGGGCGGTGAAAGAGGGGACAGAGGCTTAATTTTTTAAAAAAACCGCTTATCTTTCGGGGCGCACGTGGCCCCTTTAAGACGCTGCAGGGCTTCCCTCGTCCCTACGCGTCGCCCCGCCTCCCTGCCGGCTTATTCCGGCAGGTCTAGCTCAGAGTCACCGGAAGAAGGAGGTTTACTTCAGAGCCGGTATGAGCATAATGAAGAACGTTCTAAAGAAGAGTGTGCCGGGGTAAAACGATAGAAGAAAAGGTATTTCGATTGACTGGGCTCAAGTTGCATTTTGTAACGTAGCAAGGGAGGACGCAACAATGCACTTAAACAACGGTGTAATGAATAGTGTAGATCCTGCCCTGATGTTCTGGCCTACAATTCCCATCAGCTCTGGCCAGCATTACCAATGGTGAAGGATATTAGGAATTGTAGATCAAAACATGCAGAGTGCCTCAGGTTGCCCACCCCTGGTCTAATACCAAAGACTAATACCATAGGCTAAAACAAACACAACAATAGGTGAATACAATCATGTTCCCCATCTCTATGATTTCCCTATGATCTTCACACGCTCTGACATTGCCATTCTACCACATCCTTCACTCATAGTATCCTAATCCTCATGTGCAACTCATTGTGTCTGGCTGGCTCTGAGATAATTCTGCCGCTGAAGTGTTGCAAGTGACTGTGTAGTAAGGCCAAACATAATTTCTATCCTGTAAGTCTGGGAAAGCTTCATAAAACAGTAAAAGTAAAAAATGAATGCTGCATAGTATGAATCATAGAATAGTAGAGTTGAAAGGGTCCTATAAGGCCATCGAGTCCAACCCCCTGCTCAATGCAGGAATCCACCTCAAAGCATACCTGACAGATGGCTGTCCAGCTGCCTCTTGAATGCCTCTAGGGTGGGAGAGTCCACAACCTCCCTAGGCCAGATCCACACCAAGCAGGATATAACACTTTAAAAACGGTATGAAAAGTGTTTACGTAATGTGTCCTGGGCCTGAACAGTTGTCATAACCATTATAATGGTATAAGCAGTAGTGTAGATCCTGCCCTAGGTAATTGGTTCCATTGTCATACTGCTCTAACAGTCAGGAAGTTTTTCCTGATGTCCAGCTGTAACTTGAGCCCATATGCCTTGTCCAACATTCTGAGATAATTGAGAAAAGATCCTGTCCCTCCTCTGTGTGACAACCTTTCAATATATCATTCCTCTCTTGCATTTTTTTTGGCAGCCGTGAATTGATTAGACTAGGCTTTTTTCTTTTCTTTTCTGGCAAGGTCCCTGTACTGGAACACCTGCATGACAAGCAAGAAGTCAGCGCGTGAACTTTTTGCTAGCTTGCAAAAGCACCCATAGGAAAATGTTCACTTTCTGGATTTCTGCTCCTCAGGCAGGTGTTTAAACTCACAAGAGCCCTTCCAGAAAACAACATTTTCCCCCGTTAGCAGATGGCCAACTGTAGTGTCTTTATGACTTTATATGTACATGCTTTTGTTCATTACCTCATAATTTAACTGAGACCAGCTGTCTCATAATCTTAGGTTTATCTGTTTCCTTTTAGTTTCCTTTTGTATTATGTTGTTATAGTGCTGCTGTGCCTAGAACTCCTGCAAAGTACTCAAAAGCCTGTTGAAAACATTGCAAGAAAGCCACAAGTCGATAAATGCTTCTGCCATGACTGTAAAAATAAGAGCAGCAACAGAGATGTGGTCTGCTAGAAGGGGAAAGTGATACACCAATAAGTTGAACAGATGAAAAAGCAAGGTGAGGATATGTCCTGCAATGTTCATAGTTGCATGCAATAGGGAATTTGTAAACATTTGGGGTTATTTTTTTAAATTTCGCATGACAAGCTTTACCTGTTAAAATGGGGAATATGGGATCTTTCCATGGGGCTACAAACATCCATAGTACAAATGGAGGAATGTCCATGTCAAAGAGACATACCGTTTTCTTTAGATTTTATGAGGCCCATTTACTGCTTCCTCTAGGGCTGTGCCCCGACCCCCCGATTCGCCTCGGAGGCCAGTTTGGAGATCCCGAAGCAGCCCCAATTCGCCTCTGAGCCAATCGGCTTTGGCTTAGGGGTGCCTTGGGCTGAGCTGGAACTGCCTCGGATTCGGGGCCTCGGCCCGAGGTAGTGCACAGCCCTAGCTTCCTCCACAGCCAGAACCAGTGGAACAAAATGTCAGAGGGAAATAATATTAATAAAAACTGAGTGGTGGTAGTGGTAGAAAGATGCAAATATCTATCTGGCTCTAACAGATATTTAAAACCACAGAGTTTTGCAATTGCATGGACACCACCTGCAAAAAGGGATGTTTGAACAACACACTTGCTGTTCATTCTGCATACCCACCATCTAATGGCTTTGCAGACTGAACAGCAAGTGTGATTGTTCAAATGTCACTTTTTGCAGGTGCTGGATGAATTCATTTTGTAATCGGTTTCTTGAACATCACCTCATAATCCTTAAATACCAACCATAAACTGAGTGACAAAATGTGACAGAAGGCTGGGCCTGATTTTATTCGTCTGTTAGCAGCCACGCTGACTAGTCTGGCTCCCATGCCATTGGTGAGAAATGCTGACAACAACAGCCACGCCATTCAGCTGTTAACCTGCTCTGCATTACATCTTACTGTCTAATGAAGTGCTTAACAGCTACCCCTGCTTGAAATTGGAAGCAAAGAATAATACTGTTGGGATTGCAGCTAGGAATGTGGGTATTTGCACTATGGAAACACCCTATCTGATTGCCATATTAGGGTTGGAAAGAAATTTCCCCCGATTGGTGAGCCTGGGATTTTGTCTTTCTCTCTGTAGCATAGGAACTCTTCCTTTTTCCTTTCCCTTTCCTTTTCTTCTTTGAGCCAACTTTGAGTTATCTAAATGTATGATGTATGCCATGTACTTTGTTCTGGCATGATGCACATTGTTTGCCTCTGCTCTCTGCTCCTTTATTTATTTATTAAAAAATCCTTGTTTCATGGAACATTATAATGAGCTATGTAGAAACTGGATTCTGTACTAATATAATCCAAATTCTGTGCCAAGAAAAGCTTAATTCTGCAATATTTATTTATTATTATTGCATTTATATCCTGCCTTTTTTCCTCCAAGGAGCCCAAGGTGGCATACATAATCCTCCTCCTCATCTTCATTTTATCCTCACAACAACAACCCTGTGAGGTGGGTTGGGCTGAGAGTCTGTGACTGACCCAAAGTCACCCAGAGGGTTTCCATGGCCGAGTGGGGACTAGCCTTGGGTGGGCAAAATGTGGTTCTCCAGATGTTTTGGCCTACAACTCAACAATGGAACCAATTACCTAGAAAGGTCATGGGCTTTCCCACACTAGAGGCATTCAAGAGGCAGCTGGACAACCATCTGTCAGGTATGCTTTAGGGTGGATTCCTGCATTGAGCTTGTAAGCCCTTCCAACTGTATTATTCTATGATTCTGTGATTCCCATTTAGCCCTAGCCAGCTTAGCCAATTGTAAGGGATCATGGGAATTGTAGAAGGAAAAAATACACCTCTGGATTAGAGCATTAAACCTCCACCTGACTCAGTTCACTTCTGGCTCCTGAGATGTCATGAGACAAGGCTCACATGGTTTCAAACTAGTCTCTGTAGCCAATAAGGGCTAAAAACATGCTTTTGTCAGCATGCTGAATTCTGTTCCTGACAATGTTTGGAGCTAGAATCTCAAGGAAGAATATTAATGACAATAAACTAGACAAGATCACCAGTAGAGAAAAGAGGTAAAGGTTGGTCTCGCCACATGAAACATACTCTGAAGACTCTAGCATACCTGGCCTTAGGTTCACAGTGGCATGGAGAATTAGCCATCTGATGCATGATGTGCAATTGGTGCTGGATTATGGTTCCAATTCAAGGAATAGTCTCTCAAATCACTCACCACATTTATAATCATCCCTTTTAGTTGGTATACAATGAAACGGTGTTACTGATTCATTTCACGCATCTCTTTTGTTAATCTCTGAAACAGACAGTGGGCTAACCCCTATGCATTTGTAGTCATGTTTTAAACTAGGATAGCAGAGCAGTGAGGAACCTATCTAGATCACAACAATAAACAAGCCTTTTCTGTTTCTATAGCAAGTATCCTGGACTCATTCCATAGGACGATAGGCATGCTTTAGTAGTCTTATCGATTGCAGGATGGATGGAGAGTCAAGTACCATTTAGATCCGACAGTCCTGGTTTATTAGACTTGAATTGATTGCTGTCTGGACATTCGCCCCCAATACTAATACATACATCCTTGCTTGCTCCCATGTCAATGTCTAAAAACAGAGAAAAAAAGTTATTATATTTCTCCACAAATTCCAGTGATATTTCTTTTTTTAAAAAAGTGGGGGTGGAGGAGAAAAATGAAAAAGCTCATTTTCTTAGCAGTCACCACTAGCTTGGTAAATTATTGTTGTCTGCCAGGAAGTCTTTCACACCTCATCATTAAGGATTATTCTTATCGAGGGCTTCCAAATGCTTTCCTCATGTTCTTATTTTCTACATTCCTTCTTACCCAGTTGACAGGCACAAAATTAGCTGGGGGGTGGATTTATATCCTGTCCTGCTGCGATAATCTTTTGCTCTGTGGCCTGCACGGTTCCAGAGCTTGTTAGTGCAAAATGGAATGCTCAGATTGGGCGGCACAGTGGACTTCACATCCCCCCCCCCCACTTCGAAGCAGTAGAGCCTGAGATACATCTGAGTCCTTATGGCAGCTGCAGTGGCTTTATGTTTCTGGTAACTATAGCAACCAATGTTACATAGGATTTCATTGCAGTGATGGCAGGGATCCCTTGTCATATTAACGTTGAATTGTCCCATGAGGTTTTGTATTAACAAACTAGCTATTGTGTATCGCGTACAGTGAAATGGTCTACTTTGAGTGATTACAGAATTCTTATTGTTCTAAAAGCTTATTTTGCCTGACATTTGCTTTTTATAAGTCTTTATGGAGTTTAAAAAGAAACAGACACTGGCCCTCACCATCTTTTCTGTTAAGTCAGAGGGAATTTTGTTATTCATTCCTTCTGAGAATTTTGCAGGAGGAGCTCCAAGCGATCTGTAATGTAAGCTCAGTAGGCTTGCCCAAAATGAAAAGCAAAACTTTAAGAAACAAAGAAGTTTTACCCTAAAGACAGAAAGTTTGACATTAGCAGGAAAACATGAGCATTGTTGTTGATTAGAGCGATGGGGTCCCTAATCCTCTATACAATACATCCATTCCAGAACAAGGCACTGCTGTTTAATAAGCCTTTGGAATACTCAGCAGCTGTTTTTCATACAAAGTATATTAAATGTACAGTAAAATTATGCAATTGTATCTTTCTCCCTTCATCCAGATGATCTCATTTCCCTTTGTCAACATTTAACTTCATTCTCCTGAAATGGGGGAAGGTGGGGAGAATGCAGTCAAACATATTAAATGCAGATTTCATATGTGCTGATGCGTACTTCAAGACCTCAGTTCTCTACACATCATGATGATTGAAATGGATTCCTCGTTTTTGGGAAGGCAATTTAAGAGGCTTACAGCCTAGCTCTGGCATTTCAATGGCAAACTGGAGCAATGTGCATTTGATTACTTCTGTTTGCTAAACAAAACCTTGAAATAGGATCTTTTAATGACACACACACACTTCCGCAAATGTACAGTTTCAAGACATTTTGGGAGATTTCATCACAGCTACAAAGGCCTTCTGCTTTATTCTCCAGATTTCCTTATGAAACATGAAACATTAAAATGTACAGTAGAAATATCAGACAGTTAAAGAAAGTTTCTTGGTGTTTTCACCATATAATATTTTAAGAAACACAAAGACTTGGCAGGGAGGGGCTCACTCTCTGCACCGCAGCGGGGGGACTTTTTCTGTCCAAGTGCAAGGAAGATGAGAAGAATGCCCGGCAGTCGATGGAGAATCATTGAATACCAGCCAGCTGGAGCTACAGAAATCCCTGCAGCTTAATTATTTGTGAATGCACACCCTGAAGACTGCCTTGAACAGTGGTAAAGTGGAGATAGAAACAGGGGGTGCTGATAATGCCTTTCTTTCTGAAGACATGAGAAGGCAAAGCTTTTGAAATAATATTAATTTGAATTCCTGTCGTTTGTAATTCCGCACTCTACAGATAAGATTGCTCATTGTCAAAGTCTGTCTTGGATATTCCCTCTTCCCCCATCCATTCGTCGTTTGTAGAAATTGTGAAATCTTTCCTTGGGAGAAAAATCTCCCTACCTATGGGATTTCAGCATTGAGTGTCTATGTGGGGGAGGAGGGAAAAGGCTGGATGGCAGGGCTGGAATGGGGGGGTCTCTCTGCCTGAAGTCACCAGCAGTGCCGGCTCCATGTTTTTGAGGGGCCTTGAGCAAGGGCCCCTCAATGAACTCTCATCTCTCAATGAGCCTACTCACCACCGCAGTCGTCAACTGATGTTGCTCCTCAACAACTTTCTCCTCATTGTTACCACTTGCTTGCTTGACAGGCAGAGAGCCAGCGTGCAAGGAGGCAGTGGCACCTCCGGCTCTTCCTTCCCACTGCCACCATTGTCTGGGCCACAGCAAGAGGCGGGTGGATAAGCAGGTTGCAGTGGTGGAGGGGAGGAGCAAGTCCAGGGGGCTCTTGTCAGTGGGACCCTGCTTCGGTGTGAGCCCTCAGCAGCTACTTAATCAGGCCCACCCTTGATGCTGGCCCTAGTCACACAGAGGTAATAGAACCAGTTGTTAGGCTATTGCAGGCAACTTTGGGGGCCGGCAGCTGAAGCGCTTCAATGCCCACCCATAAAATAAATAAAAACTAACATATTGGGGAGAAGACTAGGTTAGACAATCTTTTGCCCTGATGCTAGTTTTCTATGTGGAGGGAAGTGTGTGTGTGTGTGTGTGTGTGTGTGTGTGTGTGTACACACACATTCAGCCTTGAGTCACAGTATTGTGTTCCATCAAACCAGCCAGAGTGAGAGAGCAAACACATGTGCTCCCAGAAATTCAGTGGAGGTCAGAGAGAGAGAGAGAGAGAGAGAGAGAGAGAGAGAGAGAGAGAGAGAGAGAGAGAAGTGGTGGTGGTGGTGGTGGTGGTGGTGGTGGTGGAGGAGGAGGAGGAGCAGAAGTAAGAAATCACAGGAAACCACATTCCAGGCTATAGAGATCCTAAGGCGAGCTGTGGTCAAAATTGCCATGAACAACGCTGTCCCCTTCCTGGAACTTGCAGACAAGATTGCGATATTCCCCACAATCTTAACTCTTTTCAGATGGTTAGAATTGCTTTGCCTGCTCTTACATTTTTGGTACTACATTTTAATATATTTAAGCAGATAAGACAGCTATGAAACTATGGAATTACACAGGAGGAAACATTTAAATACCAATGTACATTTCGTCTGATGACAGTGATTAATTGCACACACATTTTACACTTGATCAAAGAATACTCTCCACAGAAATAAAATTTAGTCGAAATGCAAACACAGGTTTCAAACAGACCATGCTTCATTAAGCAGCTTAAAGACATCCAAAGATCTCCGCTGCTGTTGAGTAGGTTGGCTTTAGATGTAATGAAACGTAAGCACATTTCCCTTTTTGGAGGGGCACTACCACTGGAATAAGCAAAGTAAATATATATTTGCAAATCTTCACAGTTCTGCAGTATGTGAAACGTAACACATCTCATGCATTGCACTGGGGGAGGTGGGGTGCATAAGTGCCCATGTACCACAAGAAATGTGCATAGAAGAAGTGTGTGATCCTGTAGCTTACTCTGTTGATTGAAGTTGTAATCCTACCCTGATCTGGGAGAACAAGGTCCCATTGGACATAGTGAGACTTAAATCTGAGTAGGTGTGTGTAGGATTGTACTGTTAAATAGACCCAAAGAAGCTGATGGTGTAGCCCCAATACATCCTCCATCCTCCTCCCACTAATTTTTTGATCCTAGTCCAATCAACATAGTAGAACTGTGTCTACTGAATTGCAGCTAAAGATGGCTTTGAAAAAAATGGCCCATTGTAGACAGAGAGGACAGTCAGATGGGGAAAAATCACATTTCCTTAGCGTTGCTGTTTTCCTGGTTCTCTTCTGTGTTTGAAACTAGCACAATTATATGGAGAAGAGTGCAGCGACCATGCGGCCTGTACATTTCAATGGGACAGCACTGTCTAGTTGACATTTTATACTGCAACCTCAGAGAGTCGGGTTTTCTGAGGTTTATTTTGCAACACGAATACTGAGGAAAGGAGCAGGAGACACACAGGAGGCTGACTGCGTCGTCAAAAGAACGATGCGATGCAGTAATGAGTAGCCAGGAATGAGCGTGCTATAAATTGCTTGTTTAAAGAACCTTAGTGATGGCTTACCTACATTCAAGCAACCAACCATCCAGCCAACCAACTTGAATTTAAACCAAACCAAACAAATGAACAAAAACTAAACTAAACTAAACAAACAAAAAACAAAAACAAAAACAAAAACAAAAAACCCCCAGAGTGTGTGCCACACAGAAGCAGACAAGGGGTAAACACTGACACTGTTGTTTCTTCAGAATACTCCTGCAGTAAGTTTTTCCCCACTTCTAAGAGAAACCATTTGTTCTTCTTGTCATGCACAACTGGAGTCAAGAGCGCAGGAAGCCTGTTTTGCTGTTTGTATAATCTAGTCCCACAGCAAAATGAGAGAATGCCCCATGCCCACCCACCCCAGTCATGATATTTTATACCTCTGTGAACCCACTGGTGGTCAGAAACAAGGCCTCTGATAAATCTTTGGGCCTGAGCCATGATAGTCTCTGCTCAGCCACTTGGGAGCACTACAGGCTAGGCCAAGAACAGTGTGTAAGGTGCATTTTGTGACACAACAGGTGGTCTGAATGAAGTGACAGCATCTGCCTTGTCCATTTGGCTGCCAAGATGAACTAGGGGAGCAATGATATCATGGAAGGAAGGAGCGTTCCACCCTCAAACAGCTGAGCCAAGGAGAGAGTGTGGCCGCTCCAGGCTAAAGAGGTTGGCTGCTGCCTTTCTTTTATGACATTTTTGCACTGGAAGGATTAAGGAGAAGTGCCTTAGAATAAGTATTCACCCTTTAAATATATTAGGAGACATTGTCAAACGTTAAAGCTAACTAAGCACTAACATTTTGGCTAATAGCATGCAGAATCACTTGGATGCATGATGGCCATTAACAGGGTTCGTCTTCATTATAGACCCTCATGGATTTGCTCCTGATCATGATCCAGCATTGAAGTTCCTGCTGTGTTACATCAGTTTTCCTAGTCTGTGACAGGTAGACCAACAGTATTATTGGATTATGGCATAAATATTAAGTATACTAGCTCTGTGCAACATATTCCTCCTCTCATGAGATACCATAGCACACACAACATTTTTTTATTCCATCCCCACCCTCGCTAGTGTTTTTTATTTATTTTAATTTTTAAACTTTTTTTATTGTGTATATCAACAAACAAAACAGAAAATATATCATGAAAACAGGGGGGGGGCTCATACATTGTGCATATAGAATTTTCATCATTTCCATTGTATTTAGCGTTAAAAAAAGAGGGGAAAGGAAAAAAAGGGAGAATGTTATACAAAAGTTTCAAGAGATATCTTTATATTTATCCACTTGTAAGTTGCGTCTACATAAGACTCATTCAAAAGTTGATAATGGTATTAGGTCATTGATCCATTGCATTATGGGAGGTGTGGATTTGTCTTTCCAATGTGATAATATAATAACAACAAGAATTTAACCAATGGAATGTTGATTTCCGTAGAATGTAAGCACAACTAATGCAATTTAGTTTGGGTTTAGGGCTCCTGCTAGGAGTTTGTTGAAGTCTTAGAACAGAGGTGAGAAACATCTGCTCCTGGATTGTTAACATCCACCCCTGTCTTAGAAGGAAAGAGAGGATGATATTGAAGCATGTATATTCTTCATTTTGCTAATTTATTAAGCCTTCAAAAGATTGCCTAACACATCAGCACTTTATTAATGAGTTAAAATGTATTCTGCTCCCCATGTATCCTATAGCATCCAAACTCAAGAAAATATAGAAGCAAGCGCAGTTTATCTTGAAATGTTTTAAACTTTGGCTTATTTATTGTCAGAAGCGGAGAAACTTGAAAATTCATTTCCTCTGTTCATTTTCTTTTTCTCTCTTTTTCTAAACTGAAAGGAAAATGTCATGGAAGATCCAGAAGTTTTTGCCATTTTTTTTTTAATTTCTGGGGAAAGGGTAGAGGGAAAGACCAAGGAAATCTGTCAGGCAGCTAACGGTGGAAAATAGAAAGGCAACAGCAGAGGCTAAACAAGAGACAGACTTTTTTCTGACAGCAAAAGGTCAACAGCCCAGCAGACAAAATCTGTTATGGTCTGGAAGTTGTAGTTAAGGAAGGCATTTAGAGAACAAGTAAGTTGCCATTAACACTGATGGTTATCAAGGTGGAAGCTGGAAGCAGGGCTGGTCTATGGTGCTGAGGTGCCATTGAGCCACAGGGAATTGCCAGTTATTATGATTTTTATTATATTTATTATATGTATGTATGTATCATGTTTCTGTACTGCCTTTCACCCCTAATAAAGGTGGTTTAAAAACAAATTCAAATCAATGATAGAAATAAAACAGAGTATCACAACCAAGAAGAGCATAATTAAAAACACTGAGCTCAAATTAAAACCATGAAAAGCCAGGTGGAATCAACGTTCTTGCAGCTGGCTTAAAAATCATCAGGGATGACACTACTCCGGCCTCCCTTGGGAGGGAATTCTAGAACCAGGGTGCTGCCACAGAAAAGCCCATGTCCTGTGTTCCCACCAATCAAACCTCAGAAGGTAATTTCAAACTATGGGTAGATTTATATCAGAGGATGCAGTCTTTCTGGCTGTAATCACTGAGGGCTTGGTAGGTAACCACTAGCACCTTGTAACTGTATATAGTGGATACCGTTTTGAATTTTATGTTTTACGATGTTTTCATTTGATCATGCCCCTCCCCCTGAAATCTTTGTAAACCACCTTGGTTGGCCTCAGAAAGCTGATATAAAAGACACACATTTATGTGTTTATCCTCAGTCAGGAAAATGCTTTAGGTTGTTTATGCGACACATAACCTAGCATTCATGTGTAGCAGCCTGTGTAACAACATACAGATTAATCACTAGTAGTGCCAGACCTGTTGCATAAAATAGCTCCATGCCATTTCAAAATCACCTCATTAGATGAAACATGAGGGCATGTATATAAAAGCTACCAGTTTGTCAAAAGAACTTGAACGTAGCAGGCTCTCGTTTAGCCTTTTTTTTTTAAAAAAAAAAAGAAGCAACAGAGTAGTGGCTAAGATGATTTCAAAATATCTTTCTGTATTGTATATGTATGTAAATTCCATTATACCGCTGAGGAAGATCCAAATTGGGTCGAAACGCATTTGGTTTGTTTTGGTCTTAAAGTTTTTATTTGAGGGTATATATAATATTACACTGTTAGGATTTATTTGAGGCTTGTTAATCATACACAGTTCTCAGCTCCTTTTTGGTCACTCCAGTCTTCCATAGGAACTCTGGATGGAAGAAAGGAAGGGAAAAGAATGAATATGCACCCTGCTCTTTACCCTTTATCTGGAGGTACCTGGTGAAATTCCCTCTTCATCACAACAGTTAAAGCTGCAGGAGCCCTGCCCTCTTTTGTATCAGGTCAAGAAGGCAGGGGCCTGCAGCTTTAACTGTTGTGATGAAGAGGGAATTTCACCAGGAGCTGAAGGTATGCAAATGACACTTGCTGAAATCCCCTTTTCAGTACAACTGTTAAAGATACAGGAGCCCTGTCCTCCTTTTTATATGGTCACCCTAGGTTTTGTAATACACACAAATAATTTAAGAACCACCTGGATGGAACAGGCCAAGGCCCACCCAGTCGACTTTTCTATTTTCAACAATAGCCAATGACAGAATGCCTTTGGTAAGGTCACAAACAGTGCACAAAAGTGATGGGCTCCTCCTGTTCCCCCCCCCCCAACATTTGGCACTCAAGAGCCTCATGCCCCTTTTCATCTACAAAAATAAGGCAAGAGATTCCATGGGAGAGAACGATAATGCAAGAATTTGTTACAAATAAAAAAGCAACGTAGCTGCCCTCGCTATTGCTCTGTGTATTTTAGCTTCTCTACTAAATAGAAACTGGAAAAGGGGTAGCCATTGCCGCTCCCTTCTGGAAGACCAGTTGTTCTCTGTTTATGAGCAAATGTGCTTGCCCTGTCTGGAGCAATGTGCATAGTTTATGATATTGCTGCTCTCCACACAGCAGAGATAAGTGGGTGAGAGACTACACAGGAGCAGCAGATGGGCACTTGACCACAATGTTTACAGATAGTAAAGGAGGAGGGACATATGTGAATAGTAATTTGCTCATTGCGGAAGGCAGGAGCTCTGAGGTCCATTAGAGGTTTCTCAGATTGCTTAAGGAAATACTCTCCACTGCGCTGTACTTATCTGTACATCTCTGCCACTTGCTGCAAGGTCGCAACATTCGCAAAAGAGCTCACTTTGTACAGTCCTTAATGAAATCTTTGGTCTGGCTTCATTAAGTACTAAGCTCTTCATTGTTTTTAGTGCAGTGGTGTTTGGAGGCTGAGTGTATATATATATATATATATAGAGAGAGAGAGAGAGAGAGAGAGAGAGAGAGAGAGAGAGAGAGCAAAATCTTGCCTCACAAATTTGGCAGTCTGGATTATTGTATTTATTAATTCATTATGGTTTTTATCCTAACTTGTCCTCCATGAAATGCAGGGCGGCCTACATTCTGCCTCAACCCCCGAAACTTTATAATCCCCCCTCCGCCCCCATGAGATAGGCTAGGCTGAGAGATATTAACAGGCTCAAGTCTCCCAGTGAACTCCATAGATGAAGCATTCAATTTGAGACTCTTTGTTTCCAGCCCAAAGTGTTATATATTGTTCAATATGCGATCTAGTTGCATAACTATAATAATAATAATAATCACACTGGCTTTCATGATTAAGGGTAAGAGAAAAAACTGCAGCACAGCCAGGATAGAAATAACATTATTTAGCAAAGTAGAGAAGCCTTAGGACATATTCACATGACTCTGGTTTAGGAGACTAGAAGATACACGTGAGTCTAATTTAGGAGACTACACCCCAGCCTGGCCCTTGCTGAGCAACAGTGAGTACAATTTGCTGCTCCCATTGATGTTAATGGTACTGTAAACAATCTTTTGCATTGTGTTCAGGGACATCTGCATAGTGTGACCTGTACAGTTTGTATAGTACAGTACAGCTTCCTATGTTGGGTACTGGAGTCAGTGGGAGAAAGGCAAGGAAAGAAGTTCCATAAGAACAGGTTATTTACCTCTTCCACACCTCAGATTGTTCAGTTTAGGGCTTTTCTACATGATGCTGTTGATCACTATATCTACCTTTGGTTTTGTCGCAACATTGAGATTTGAGCTCTGCGCAAAGAGCTTTTCCTTTTTTGCTGTTTCCCTCCATAACCTGTAGGTGGCATTGTGCTATAACAGAATATCACAATTACACAAGAAGAAAGAAAGCTATTTCCCCTGTGCTAGAATAATAGTCCCTTTCTAACCCGGCTCCTAAAAAACGGAAGCAAAAATGGAAGATCACGACATTGTCTAAAGAGCCTGTAAATAACTGTGAGTAATGACTCATGAGTACACAATGAATGCCTCATAAAGAAAAGCTCACACAGAAAACTAAGGACACAGAAAACGAACAATTGGACATGCACTTAAGTGTAGGTTTTACTAGGAAGAATCCAGATTAGCAGGACTATACTACTTGCTTATATTAGTCAAATGATCCTTTAGAATTCTGACTGGTTCTGACTTAATCCAGAATGGAATCACAGCCTCACCGAAATCCGAGCCACCAGCCTCCACGGCCATACTCCCATTACTGTATGAATTTGCCAGTCAGACTTGCAATAGCAATGGGAAGTCCAAGATGCTCTGGTGGCTCTTTTAGGGCTATTCAAGGGATTATTCAAGTAGCCTTGTTTGCCAAGAAAACTCCTTTGAATGTCCAAACTGAACAGCCCCATGTTTATGCCTGCTTCCTAGCCACTGCCTTCCCAGCAGCTGAACATAGATTCAAACTATTACTGTGGTGTTTTGTAGATATAAAAATCATTTATATAGTAAATGTTAGATCTGCAATGTTGTTGCCTAACCTACAAAGACAAGTATGGAATTATTTCTTGGTTTTGAAATAGTTGGAACATCTTTCTCACGTCTTCCAGCCAGACATGTTGTCAATTTGTGATTGTACTGGATGTCTTTACATTTGAAAACAAACAAACAAGAAAGTGCTTATTTATTGTACCTACGGCACAAAGTTAGCTTTTAACATCAAAGAGAAAAAAATATATGAAACTGCATCCCTCAAATACGCCAGCTTTTCTGTGACAGCATTGTTTAAAATGTCAATCTTTTATTTATTTCTCTCCCCTTCTCCACACAGGAAGGATTTAAAATGCCCCCAAAGGCCCAGAATAGTTTGATGCTTGGTTAATAACAATAGCAGATTCTTTGGACAGAGAAGTTTAGATATGTTTGCTTCCAGTGTGGGAGTAAAATGAACTTAAGGCCAGCTCTTTCCAAGGCTAGCAATAGGAACACATGGTATCCTACACCCCACCCAAGATTATAGATAGCCAACTGTACAGGAAGACTGTATGACTCCATAGTTTTGGATCTAGACTGGAGCATGACTTAAGTATGCTGTTTTACAAGAATACAGCTCTAGAGTATAGGGATTTCTTTTCAGACTATCTTGTATTGTACAATAAATAAATGCTTAGTGGTGCAATGAACTTTTCATTGTTGTATGGGTATAGCATGTGTTTTAGATATGTCCCCATTGGGTTCCTTCAGTTGCATGGGTCCTATTACACTGTCAAACAGCAATGTATGTTTGCTGGGAAAATGTGGTTTTCTCCTCAACGAGAGTAGTGCATAGATGATGTGTAAAAATCCTTTGGTGCAGCCACCCCTGACTTGGTGCCCTCTAGCTATTTTGGACTACAACTCCCAGCATTCCCGACCATTGTCCAGGAATGGGGCTGCTGGGAGTTGAAGGCCAAAACACCTGGAGGGCACCAGATTGGAGAAGGCTGCTTTTGAAATACAAACACAAATGTTGGCAGAGATGTTCTATTAGGCATGGATCCAGGATCAGTTCTGATTATTTCCATTTCTCTTTTAAATGGCTGCCAAGTTGGTTGCCCTCAGAAGTAAAAAATCATATTTCATGAAATGTAGGGCATAAAGAGAAGTCATTCTTGTGTCAAAGGCAATGAAAGCAGTTTTTCTTTTATCTGGACATGACCAGTATGATTGGAAAATAACTAGAAGAGAGTGGCTGAGCACCAGTCCTCACATATGCCAAGACTGAATCACCTGGGATGGCCAACTCATTTCTGACAGGTGCCGTTGTCCAAAGAATGATGCACTCACCTGAAGATACAATGTGTAGCTTGTACATTTTGCTGTGCAGAACTCATTCCATATACTATGAAGTTGCATCAGTTAACAACAACTTTTTACAAGTAGTGATGAAAGATAAAAGCTCAGCAATTCATCCAATTTCAGTTTTGCATCCTCTCACTATATTGGAACTACCGTTGTTTTTGAAGGTTTGATTCTTCCAAGATGGAGATTTCACAACAAGCTCTTTTCAAAATCTCCCCTCTCCCCTGTTCCCAGCCTTGACTGTCAAAACTATGCTTGGTGATTTATAGTTCACTTATGTGCTCTGCTTATTTTGCCAAAAAACAAATGTATCTGTTGCTAAGCAATTTGACCATGGAAATTTTGTCATGCATAAATCACAATGCTTGCTTCAGCCATTGCCACTGATGATGATGAAGAAGAACAAAATCACGCTCTTGCAAAGGGCGAAGTTGATGTTGCAAATAGTCCAGCTGGTTTGTGTTGGTGGATGGTTGATTAATCCAAAGTTGCAAGGCTATGTGAAGAATCTGAAGACATTGCACAGAAGTGTGCAATTAGTACATACCATTCAGCAAACAAATGGTTTTCAGAAGTCACTTGCAAAGGATGCGTGGGACCTTGTTGCAACCCTGGAAGAGATAGGATTGGCTCATAATCCAAATTCAGTGAGCAGGTTGTTGAAGAAACTTTGGCCATAGCTAGACAAGGGCTTATCCCAGGGATCGCCCTGGGATCATCCCTGTGCGTCCGCATGACGCACAGTGGATCCTGGGAGCAGGGAGAGATGATCCCTCCATTTCCCCGGTATTTTGCCCTACCCTTGCAGCCCAGTTTTTCCACAGTCCCGAGACCGTGGAACATGTGGCTGGGCATCATGGTTTGTCCCGGCTCCTCGTGGTTACTCACGAGGAACTGGGAACTGTGCACGGGCCGCAGAGCCTACCTTTGAGTGCATGAACCTACCTTTGAGCGCACGAGCGCTCGTGTGCTTCTTCTGGTTTTTTTTTAAAAAAGAAAATGGCGGGTGTGACATCCTCTCCCTCTGAGGTCGTCACACACTGTGTGTAAACAGAGGGGGAGATCGCGCAATAAAAATATCGCGAGATCCTCACCCCTCCGCCGTGCTAGACCCAAGTAGGTCTAGCTGAGGCCTTTGAGTCAGCTTCTGGGAGGAGTCCTGTGAGTGTGCATTGCCTGCTCATCCCATGTGATGTTACCTGAATGGTGCAGGAAGAAAACATGATGCAGTGGCTCTCATATTTCTAGGGTTGCCACACAAGCGTTGCCAAAACAGAGAAAATGCATCACCAAAAAAGGACAAGAGGGGCATAAATCTAACAAAAAATTGATGTACTTTAGAAATATTTGCTGTGCTTTAAAAAGAAATACAAGACATGTGCACCTGCTCACTCTGATGTCCAGGTCCTTTTAATGGGTAACTTCAAGGCCACGTCTCTCTCTCCTTATAGTCCTCTATATCGTTAAATTGGATCTGGAGCGGACAGCCCTTTAAACAGAGGACACCTTCGAACAGAAGCCTGTCAAATGGAAGATTGCCCTTTGCAAAGTAGGACACATGGCCACACTATGATATTCCTGAGGTAATGTTGAATGGGAGTATGAAGGCCCCTGTGACAGGAAATTCTGCAGGTGTATCTTTTCTGTCACAGTGCTGAGACGAAAAATGGCAACTCAGCCTTCAAGGTTTGATGCAAGTTATTAAACACATGTAGATTTTAAAATAGCCTGAACCATATATATATATATTTCTTGCCTTACTCCAAGGTTACACTTATCTCCCTTCTCCAAAATACATAATTCTTGTTTCTTCCCAAGGGATTTATGGCACTCTACATAGCTACCACCTGCCACACATTCTTCCCTAGTGAGGTCTCCTGGTAATGACTGCACCTGTCCAGTGCCCCTGAGAAGATACCATCAATGATGCCATTGTCCTTGACTAGTTGGCATTTAATCAAAAGCTGTTTTCACATGCTTCAGAATGGTCCAGAAATGGAGTCATTTATAAAAGCTGGATCATAGTTCTTTGCAGTTAGATAAACACAAAGAAACTGCAATTCAGTTTAAGTGGCTGTTGTTCAGGGCTGGTTCCAGGTATTTGAGTAGGGTGACCATATGAAAAGGAGGACAGGGCTCCTGTATCTTTAACAGTTGTATTGAAAAGGAAATCTCAGCAGGTGTCATTTGTATATATGGGAAACCTGGTGAAATTTCCTCTTCATCACAGCAGTTAAAGCTGCAGGTGCCCTGCCCTCTTTTAAATCTGGTCACTCTAGTATAGCTCCTGCAGCTTTAACTGTGGTGATGAAGAGGGAATTTCACTAGGTTCTCCATATATACAAATAACACCTGCTGAAATTCCCTTTTCTATGCAACTGTTAAAGATCCAGGAGTCCTGTCCTCCTTTTCATATGGTCACCCTATATTTGAGGGCCCTTATGCAAGACATCCTCCACGGGCGTCCTCCCTTAGTGAGTCTATCTTCTTATTGCCATTGTAACTCACTGCTCCTGCTCCTCTTCCTCCTTCTCATCATCCATTGCTTGACAAGCAGATAGCCAATGACCAAGGAGACAGCAGCACTTTGTAAAGGAAGGTGGAAGCTGGTTCCTCCTGTTTGGGATCGCTGGGTGGGGGACAAAGAATCTCAAGACAGTGTCTCCTTCTCTGTGATGAATGTTTATTGCAATTGCAAGAGTCTACACCATAGGATGAGCCCAAAGTGTGACTGCCACTGGGTACAACATCACATGCTCTTATAGGCACATCATATAATTATTGTGGGTGTTCCAAAACCCACCAATCATCACTTGGATACAACAAAAACACCAATCATTACTTGGATCCAAACCTTAGAAGCCAAGCTCACAGTCTAAATAACTGTCCTATACCTGAACAAGATGGAGGGAGTCAGGTTCGGCTCACATTTTAAATCCTTCCACCTCCTCCTCCTTCTCACCATCACCATTGTCTAGACCAGAGTGAGATGCAAGTGAACGAGCGGGTTGCAAAGGTGAAAAAGAGGAGAAACTTCATAAGGCTCTTGTCAGTGGGCCCGTGCTGGGGAGTGAGCCCTCGGCAGGGGCCCAATTGCGACTACCCTTGACATTGATGCTGCTATTGTTGGTTGCCTCTGTACTGAGCAGGTGTAGACAACTTGTGGTTCTCTGTATATTATGGTTGATGGGAGTTGTAGGCCAGAACATCTGGAGGGCAACAACCTGTCCACCTCTGGGATAGAGTGACTGACGCGATGGAGTCTGAAGCTCCTCTATCTTTGATAGTTATGAAAACATGCAATTTTGGTAGTCCAGCTTGTCAAGCAGGGGATAGAATCCTGCCAAGGTTCCTTTGTTTACATTGCCAATGATGGCACAGGAGCCTGCCCTCATTTGCATCTGTAAGACCAAGGAGATACCCAGAAGTTGGTTGATTGGCCTAATACATTTCAAGTCTATTGACTCCTCCTTGGAAGGTGCCAATTTAGAATTTTCAGAAATGTTACACTGAAATAGTGTGGAAGGCATTTTTGGTACCACAATGGGAACTTTTCTCCCATTGTGAATGGCAAACATGGGGTGGGAGTGATTTGACTGGGCCTGCAGTGGGAACAAAGAGTTAAACCTCCTTCCCCCCATCCCATCCAGCTCTCTTGCCCATGTTAGTATTTTTTTTTTTAAAATTAACCATCAGCACTGGCATTTTCATCAACAGGAGTATGCTTTGCTTAATGTACCCTTAAGGGTGCTTTAAAATTTGAAAAGAGTCATCCAGCAGTTCCTTTTTGTTTGAATCACATTACTGCAATCTCCAGGTTTATTTTAAAGTGCTTGTTCTACATTTGGTCCAGAAAAACAAGAGAGGAATAAGTTTGGTAACATGAAGTTACTGAAACAAATTCCTCTCCCTTAGCTAGTTTATTTTTCTGCTCATAACAGTGGTACTATATCTTGATTAAACCTTAATTGTATCCTATTCTATTCTGTTCAAAATCGAGGGATTTATACACAGCTGTTGCCATTCAACAATGTTGTGAAATTAAGAATAGCTTTTTAAAACACTGTTCCCCCAAATGGTCTCCTGAGGACTACCCAAGTATAAAAGAGTGCCCTCTGGTGTTCATTTCATTTATTGTACCTTTGGGAAAAACACACATACTATCTTTAAAAAGAAATATTTGTTTGATTTACATTCCCACCACTTGTCAGGAAACACACACACACATTTCCCATAGTGTGGGAATAGGAACACTCTCATTGGGAAGATGTTGTAGTTGTTAGCTCCCCCAGGCATGCAGAGAGGAGAAAAATACACATCCGGTTAGACTAGCCAACTTTTTTTTCTATGCTTTTAACAACAGCTTCACACAAGCAGGAATTCAGCACCTGAAACTTTTCCTAGCAGTTATTACCCATATCAGAAAAAACACACCTTACCTGCTATATTTCTGCATGTCAGGCTATTTCATTTATTTATTTATTTATTACATTTATATACCGCCCCATAGCCGAAGCTCTCTGGGCGGTTTACAAAAGTTAAAAACAGTGAACATTAAAAAGTATACAAAATTTTAAACCATCAAAAATATAAAAACAACAGTTTAAAACAACAGTATCCATTTAAACCACAATAGTGGGGTCCATTAAAAAAAACGGACAATGCAGATATCCTAACTACAACATCCAGTCAGCCTGTCCCGCCCCCAATTATATCCCCTCCCAACCTGCTTTTTGTAACATCTTGTCTGATGAAGAGATCTGGAGATTCTGAAAGCTTGCACATTTTTGTGATCCTTGAATTGGTCAAATAAAGGTATTACAGTATATGGATTTTGAAAGACCCTTTTTGCAACAGAATTGGAGGTTAAAGATTCATGCTATTTGTAACTAAGAGCTTCTCCAAAGAAGGATCCATATTTGAAAAATGTTGTGTTCAACAAGCATGCTTTTGTGCACCTAGCGGCATCTTCTTTCCTCTTGTATATTTGGTGCCTTTCTCTCCCCTTTTTATTCATTACTGCCAACAGTTTCAGCCTCTTTGTTTCTCAACATTTGGGGAGGTTTGCCTTAACTGTGGCGCATCAGTGGCTCCTTCGCATTGTCCACGGTCCACCTGTGAAGGAGGTGAGTGTGGGGGTGCGAGGCTATGCATTGCAAGAATCAAACGGGATTTTCAGAGTGCGGATAACTCTATTTATTTATTTATTTATTTATTACATTTTTATACCTCCAAATAGCCGAAGCTCTCTGGGTGGTTCACAAAATTTAAAACCATAATAAAACAACAACTCTAGCTGCACTCTCTGTGTGCAGATAGATAAAAGGTGCTCTGCACTACCAAGTCTATTTATGCCGCTAGGGACAATGATGGTTCCAAGCAGTGGACGCGGGTGGCCCTGATTTTGGTGGGACTGTGAATCCATTCTGGCCAGTCAGAATGCTAAAGGAACTATCCAAAGGTGCTGAAACCAATTTTAGGGATAGGGCTCAGCACCTGGGATAGCTGCTTTAGTATCCTGGCCAGTTCTGATTAAAACCCAGATTGAAATCACAGCCCCACTGAAATCGGAGCCACCAGCCTCTGCTGATTCCAAGCACTCTCCCAAATAGTGCACCTGGCCAAGCCCCTTCCAGAACAAAGTAAAACTACTCAGTCAGCTGATCAGACCAACCACTCAGAGAGAGTAACTGCATCTTGTTTCTGAATTGAGTCTCAATTTATTGGCCCACATCAGTCCATTACCCTGCTGATTCAGAACATCATCTGCCTCACCTGTTTTGGATGAAAAGGACAGGTAGAACTGGGTAACATGCAGGTATCTTCTCTCAATGCTTCCATTCAGATGTTGAAAAGCATGGAGGATAAAATAAAGCCCTGTGGAAGTCTGCAGCATAACTGCCATAGGGCAGAGCAATCTCCTCCTGTAGCACTGTCTGAAATTGGCCATCCAAGTAGGAGCAAAACTATTGCAATATAATGCCCTCACATCCCAAATTAGACAACCTATTTAGGAAGGTACCATAGCTGATGGTATCAAAAAACACTGAGATCCAAGAGAGTCAATAGGTTCAAACTCCTTTGGTCCTTCTCTCAGCATAGGCCATCCCACAGGGCAACCAAGGCCTTGTGTCAAATCATGATGACTGTGGAATAAAAAGCAGGATATAATGCTATGATAGTGGTATCACTTCAATACTGCTATAAGGTAGTAGTGTAGATATAGCCCAAGGCAGTTCCTGTTCTAAAACAAGCCCCGAAGATGTGTTGAAATGGATCCAGCCATTCAGTTTCAATCAAGAGTGACTGAAGTTGAGCAGTAACCACACGCCTGAGCATCTTGCCCAGGAATTGGTTGTTGGCAATGGGCCTATAGTTGTTTTCATCTTCTGGCTCCAGGTTAGATTTTTTCAGGAGGCTGGCATCACTTCTCCTCTCAAAGAAGAATTTACAGTCTCCTGGACCGAGCTGGCTATCCCCTCCCTATTTTATGTAATAGGCCAAGATGGGCAAGGGTTGAGCATACAAGTGGGCAGCCAAACATGTCCAAGTGCCTCACCTGAATCCTCAGGCCTGAATTGCAGAAATTCACTCAATTTAACTGGACCAGACAGTGTGCTGGATCTCTCCACTACTGGAATTGCACTAACTGTGGAGTCCACATTGTAGTAGATGCAAGAGACTTTATCTTCAAAGTGCCTTGCAAATTTGCCACAGAGTGCCACTGAGGGTAAAACCCATGCTTTCTCTGGGCCAGATTGCAACCAGTTCCTCACCATGCGAAACAACTTTGCTGAATAAACATGGTGAAGATACAATGGAGGTGGAAAAGAAACCCACAGAATGGGCTCAATGATGTGTTTGATCAGATTCAGCATGAGTTTCCCTTTACATGAGTTCTAGATGTTGCCTCACGTGCTTCATTGCCCTCAGCTGAGATGTATACCAAGGAAATACTGGGCTCTGCAGAGAGGAAAAAGGTGCTTAGACATGATTGTGTCACATCTTGGTACCCCACAGAGTGACCAGGGGATTGACAAGAGCGCTAGCCATATATCAGTTTTTTATGAAAGAAGATAGGTTCCAGCACAATATTGTGACTAATTTGTGTGAGCGTACCGATGACTTGAAAGCCTAATGTAGTAAACAGATACAAATGTCTATTAATATTTGAGAGTAATTCACCACTAGTTTGAACATCTTATCTACCCATTGAAGGTAAGAGGACTCCTTCATAAGCAAGCATGCATTAAAATGTCGTACAACAGAAATCTCCAGGTTTATTTCCTGTCATCTCCATTTTAGAAGGATCTTTGGCAGAAGGAGGGACTGGGTAAGAAATGAGATGGTTGTACATGCATAAAGTTTGCTATAAAAGATGTCAGCTATGCTTCTTCCACCACACACTAATGGAATGTGTGTTTTCAATATATGTCATCTGAAAGCACACCAAATGACAAATGGTCTGGAACAGGGCTTTCCAGCAACCTAATCATTAATAAAAGTTCCGCAACAGCCCCTCAGCTCTATGAAAAGATGTTTCAAAATGATAGGCTGAAGGGTTGTCATTGGTCTCAGTGAAGGGATGAGTGATAGGATATCGAGGGATGAGAGATACAAAACTGAATAACATTCAACGGAGACATCATTTTATCCCTCACGCCGTCCAATTATCTTTGTTTCAAGGTTAGACATCTTCTTTCTTTCCAATGACCTGTGAACATGTGTGTTTCAGAGCAGATGGGCAGATATTCAGAATCTAACTTCTCCAATATTCTCTCCTTGAAACATGTCTTGCTATAACAGTACAATACCTAACAGCATGCTCTTATGCACACTTATGCATAAGTTAAGAGAAGCATACTTCTAAGTAAGCATGAAGCCATACACAAGGGAGGCAATCCTCTGCATGTTTAGACAGAAAAAACTCCTACAGTTCCCAGCCTGCCCTGTGTCCTAAATTACATTTAAAAGCCTAGGGGAATTATAGAGGGAAAGGCAAGGGGGTTCTTCCTTCTGCTTATGGCGGTCTGGGGGCAGAGCTCCAGCAATTTAGCCAGGGCCAGTTCCAAAGGCAAGGTCGGTAAGCAGTCCAAACACAGGGAGGTCCAAAGAAAAGCAAGATGAGCAGGAGAAAAACATAGCTGGCACACAGACATTCTTCTTGCACTCGGTACGTAGAATTGAAGGTGTTCAAGCCTGAGCCTTTAGAGTCCCACCCAGAGGTGCAGGCCATTACTACTACCCATGAGTAATCGACTCACAAGTAAAGACCTGCTCATGAGTAGACCTTTACTCACGAGAAGTTCTTAGTGCTCTGGCAGGCACTCCTGCATCTGGGAGTGAGATGAACCCATGCCTTTATTTGCCAGCACCCCCTGGCTGAGAAGAGAAGGGTCAATGGCTCTTTCTCCCCAAAGGGCCCCTGATCCCCTGATCTGCCTCACAGTCCTCCTGCACAGGCAGCTCCTCCATGATGTTTGATTCAGGGGGCTCCATGTCATCTTCCAGAGGGGGCAGGACATCCGTCATGAAATCCTTCTGACTCTTCCCAGTACTGGATAAATCTGCCTTTTAACCTTTTAAGAGCATCAGCTAAGGGGGACATCACAAATGGTAAGGGAGTGGCCTCCCTGCCCCCAATTTAAGCACTGAATAAAACAGAACTCTTGAGTTCAGTAGAATTTTCTCCCAAGGTAGTGGATAGCGTAAATCATTAAAAAAAGAAGAAGGATATTTCTTCTTCTGTCAGAGAGCCTTGCTGGGGGGGAAAGGTATTCATGTTTAGGAACAATCAGCACCTCTTGGTCCATCAGGTCTAGCTTCTTCAACAAAGACTCTTCCGTCAATCTCTCAATCACCTGTATTCACTATGTATGGCTCATGTAGCAATAGCTCTGTGTAAGCCATGAATATATTCAGGGCCAGCTCTAGGTTTAGGGAGCCCTCAGGCAAGATGCCTTCTGCCTGAGTGGGCCTAAATCTTCCTCACTACAGACATGGCAGCTCTTTGGAGCCATCTGCACAGTCACCCAAAAGAAGCACAGAACTCATGTGCAGGATGCTGCTCCATCCCCTCACTCTTGTCATGCTCAGAGAGGGCAGGTGGATAGGCAGCAGCAGAAAGGAGGATTTGGAGCAAGGCCAGCAGGTTCCGGGATCAGCAGTGGGCCCCCTACTTTGGTGTGGGCCTAGGCTAGCCTCTGATCCTAGCCTTGGATGCACTTGAAGGCATGTATGTCAACTTCCTTGGACATTTGATATATTGGAATGAATACATTCTAAAACAGTATGGGGGAAAGCTATCCTGGAGGAGAAGGCTTTCAATGGCTACTAGTCCTGATGACTAAGTGCCACCTCCAGTACCAGAGGTAGTAAGCCTGTATACACTAGTTGCTGGGGAACATGGGTGGGAGGGTGCTGTTGCACCATGTCCTTGTGGGATCCTGGTTGACAGCTGGTTGGTCACTATGCGAACAGAGTGCTGGACTAGATGGACCCTTGGTCTGATCCAAGCATGGCTCTTCTGATGGTCTTCTGTTCTTAAAAGAGGTGCACTTATTTTAAGAGAATAAGGCAGGCCTGCAAAACCTATCAAACTGAGGCCATAGCTAGACCTAAGGTTTATCCCTGAATCGTCCAGGGGTCAAACCTGTTCATCTAGGTGACACACAGGGGATCCAGTGCTCAGGCAGGGGCGAACCCTGGATGATCCCAGGATAAACCTTAGGTCTAGCTGTGGCCTGAGTCAACCAACCCAAGACAGTCCTAAATTGAGTGGGTGGGTCAAGCACCTGGCATGTGACAGCACATAGCTTAATAAATTGTTTCAATGCACAGATTTTAAATAAGAGGTTCATGGGTGATATGAAGTGGGTGAGCCAAAGAGGTAAGCCACTTTTGCCAGGTTTATTAATATGCTCTGCCAAAAGATTTTAATATGTATATGTAAATTCTACTCAAGAGCACTCAAGGTTAGCTGGTTTATTGCCACATATCCATTTCCAGAACGTAAATATTTAAATTTAAATAAGGGCAACAATATATTGGCTTAATGTTTATCAAATAGTTATATATTCTGTTTTCTCACTAATGGAATACTAGAAGGGAAAGATTTGGATCCATCTCAGGCAATCTCAGGGGGTCTGGCATCCATTTTGACCCCAGACAGTGCTGTGCAGAGTCCATGGGGTGCTGGGAGTGGGTGGGGTGGAAATCAGCAGTCAGCTGCCAAAATTCAGTTGGCAGACTGTGAAAGACCACTGAAAGGGTAAAATACAGCTTGTTCTAAATTTGACCACTTTAGCAATCCGTAGTGCTAAAATGACATATCTTTGGCTGGATCTTTTTTTATTGCAGCATGATGTCAATGGTAGGGGGCTGAGAGGCCATATGCAGCCCGTGGCCTTCCTGTTGCCAACCCCTGATCTATGGACTGGGGTGACAGACCCTTAGAAATTGAGGGAACCCAGAAATTAAACCAATGGGATGAACAGGAATAAGAACATCACATTTTTCCCCACAGTCAGAATGTAAACTAATCCCATGTGTTCCATTAACCAATTAGCCATGCCAGCAATAAATATTAATGCACCTAATTATAGATCAGTAAAAACCTTGGAACTCAGACTGTCACTAGCAATAACATATGCCAGTGATCTCATAAAAATATATATGAATGGGTTAATGATCCTGGTATTTTTATTCATTAAGCAGATTTTCTGGACACAAGAAAACACTGCCTTGTAATTGTTGTAATGATTAATGGTTTCATATTGAGATTTTATTAATTAGTTCACTTTAGGAGTATTATATAAATCAAGCCACTGCTGCGCTTTTTGTAGCTGCCATTTTCTTTTCTTGATCCTTTTTATGTAGCCTTGTTGGTGAAAGTTTGTGCTGACAAATCCCTTCAGCTATTGGCTAGTTTTAAAATGCAATACGTACATGCATAAAGAAATAAAGCATCTGCCATGGACTTCATATACATATTGGGTTAAATTCAGCTTTAGGTCTGTGCAACTGGGTTGGCTGAAGCGGACTTCTCTGCCCCCTCCTCCTGGTAGCAGCCCGTCCAGACCACTGAAAATGCTACAAAGGGTCAGGGGGAGTGTGATGAATGAAAATCAGGTGAAGGCACATTCCCTTCTGCCCATGGAAGGCAGATCCTGGACCCAACCCACACACTTTGGTTCTTTTCTTTCTGAGAAAATCTGCTCCTTTGTGGCACAAGAGAGCACTAAAGAACTATACGGTCTGTTGCCTTTAGGTTGAAAGATTGCAATAACGGTAAATGAATTATTTGCAGTCATCACTATGGAAGATCTTGGACAGATCGTGCTGAAACCAGTTTTTTGGGGGGGGAGGAGAGCAACTGAAGAACTAAGGCTGCAATGCTATATTCATTTGCATTGGAATAAGATCCATTGAACTCAATGGAACTTACTTCTGGGTAGTCATGCACATGAATGCCTGTAAGTCAAACAGATTTGAGAAGAAATGAAATTCTAGGGCTCACTGATCCATTAACAAATTGTCAGGTGAAAATTCCTAAAGAACTCAAAGGAGAACTCAAACAAACATATGTAACTTGTAACTAAAATTGGATTACCTAGCAGGGAATTGGAAAGTGATCAGTGTCATTTTAAAAGGGTTGGGGGTGGGGTAGGGTGCTCAGAAAATTATAGACATTACTTAATATCTGTTCCTTTTTAATTGCTGGGAAGCATTATTAAAGCTAAAATTACTAAAGATATAAAAGAACAAGCCTTGCTGAAAAAGAATCAGCATGGTTTTTGCAAAGGAAAGTTTTGTTTAACCAATTTTTTGAAGTTCTCAGAGCGTGTTAATAAGCATGTAACAAAACTGACCCAACAGGCATTATATAATCGTGGCTGTCAAAAGCTTTTGAATAAGTCCCACTGCAAAGGCTCCTGAATATACTTTATTTATTTTATTTATTTATTTATTTATTACATTTTTATACCGCCCAATAGCCGAAGCTCTCTGGGCGGTTCACAAAAATTAAAATCATCATAAAACAACCAACAAGTTAAAAATACAAATACAAAATACAATATAAAAAGCACAACCAGGATAAAACCACGCAGCAAAATTGATATAAGGTTAAAATACAGAGTTAAAACAGTATAATTTAAATTTAAGTTAAAATTAAGTGTTAAAATACTGAGTGAATAAAAAGGTCTTCAGCTGGCGACGAAAGGAGTACAGTGTAGGCGCCAGGCGGACCTCTCTGGGGAGCTCATTCCACAACCGGGGTGCCACAGCGGAGAAAGCCCTCCTCCTAGTAGCCACCTGCCTCACTTCCTTTGGCAGGGGCTCACAGAGAAGGGCCCCTGTAGATGATCTTAAGGTCCGGGTAGGTACATATGGGAGGAGGCGTTCCTTCAAATAACCTGGCCCCAAACCGTTTAGGGCTTTAAATGTCAATACCAGCACTTTGAATCGGGCCCGGACCTGGACTGGCAGCCAATGAAGTTGTAAAAGGACTGGCGTAATGTGATCTCGCCAGCCAGTCCCTGTTAGTAAACGGGCTGCCCTGTTTTGTACCAGCTGAAGCTTCCGGACCGTTTTCAAAGGCAGCCCCACGTATAACGCATTGCAGTAATCCAAACGAGAGGTTATCAGAGCATGGATAACTGTAGCTAGGCTATCACTGTCCAGATAAGGGCGCAGTTGGTATATCAGCCTAAGCTGATAAAAGGTGCTCTTTGCCACTGAGTTCACCTGTGCCTCAAGTGACAGTTCTGGATCGAAGAGCACCCCCAAACTACGGACCCGATCCTTTAGGGAGAGTGCAACCCCGTCCAGGACAGGGCAAACATCACCTCGCCGGACAAATGAACCACCCGCTAACAGTACCTCCGTCTTGTCTGGATTGAGTCTCAGTTTGTTAGCCCTCATCCAGTCCATTACCGTGCCCAGGCACTGGTTCAGAACAGTCACTGCCTCACCTGGGTTTGATGAAAAGGAAAGGTAGAGCTGGGTGTCATCCGCATATTGATGACACCTCAGTCCACATCTCCGGATAACCTCCCCCAGCGGCTTCATGTATATGTTAAACAGCATAGGGGATAAAATAGAGCCCTGCGGAACCCCATGGCTTAGGAGCCACGGCACAGAGCAATAATCCCCCAGCACCACCTTCTGGAATCGGCCATCCAAGTAGGAGCGGAACCACTGCAACGCAGTACCTCCAACTCCCAGCTCAGACAACCTATCCAGAAGGATACCATGGTCGATGGTATCGAAGGCCGCTGAGAGGTCTAGGAGAACCAACAGGGTCGCACTCCCCCTGTCTCTCTCCCGACAGAGGTCATCCCACAGGGCGACCAAGGCAGTTTCCGTTCCAAAACCAGGCCTGAAACCCGATTGAAATGGATCTAGATAATCCGTTTCATTCAAGAGTGCCTGGAGTTGTCCTGCAACCACCCGCTCAAGCACCTTGCCCAGGAAAGGGATATTAGCCACCGGCCTGTAGTTGTTAACATCTTCCGGGTCCAGATTAGGCTTCTTCAGGAGTGGTCTAATTACCGCCTCTTTTAAAGAGGCCGGCACCACTCCCTCTCTCAAGGAGGCATTTACAACCTCCTGGACCCAGCCGGCGATCCCCTCCTTATTTGATGTAATGAGCCACGAGGGGCAAGGGTCAAGCACACAGGTGGTCGACCGGACTTGGCCAAGCACCTTGTCCACATCCTCGGGCCTCAATAACTGAAACTCATCCAATAAAACTGAGCCGGACGGCGCTCTGAACGCCTCTACTAGTGGTGCTGCATTAAGTGTGGTGTCCAATTCATGACGAATCTGAGCGACTTTATCTTCAAAGTGCCGTGCAAACTCGTCACAGCGTGCTACCGAGGGTTCAACTATCTCACGCCCTGGCCCAGAGTGTAACAGGCCACGAACCACTCGGAAAAGCTCCGCCGGACGACACCGAGAAGACGCAATGCTGGTGGAAAAGAACTGCCTCTTTGCCACCCTCACCGCCACAGAGTAGGCTCGATAGTGAGCTCTAGCCCGTGTTCGATCAGACCCAGCACGAGTTTTCCTCCACCTGCGTTCTAGCCGTCTCCCCTCTTGCTTCATCGCCCTCAGCTCAGATGTATACCAAGGAGCTGACCGGGCTCTGCTCAGAGGGAGAGGACGCTTGGGCGCGATCGTGTCAACCGCCCGAGTCATCTCTGCATTCCACAGAGCGACCTGGGCTTCGACAGGAGCACCGGCCATATCAGCAGGAAAATCCCCCAGAGCCCTCTGGAATCCATCGGAGTCCATTAGCCTCCGGGGGCGGACCATTTTATACTTCGTAGTGCTGGGCTAAAATGACAGGGTCTCCTCGATTGGTAATTGGTTGGAGGAAAAAATGCTGAAAATGGGAGTAAAAGGACAATTTTTATAATGGTGGGACAGAAGGAGTGTGACCCTGCTAGCATCCATATTGGACTTAGTGCTAATTAATTTATTCAAAAATGTTCTGGGGAAAAGGTGAACAGTGAAATAGCCAAGTATTACATACTCCCAAACTATTCAGGATGGTGAAAACTCCAAAGAGCTGCAAAGGCATATAGGTAACAAAATGGCAAATTAAGTGTGAAGTAAATAAAGAATGTAAATTAACTGGGTAATATGGGTAACTTTGCATATACTCTCTGAATCTCATAAGTACAGCATAACATATATTATGAAAGCTGAAAACCACAATATTAATTCACAATACAAAACTATAACCAGAATAAAACCTAGCAATAGTGCAGTGATTTAAAATACAGAATTAAAATGCAGACTTAAAATAGCAGATTTAAAAGACTAGGATAGTAAATTGTAAAACTACCTGGAAAATAAAAAGTTCTTCACCTGGTGCCAGAAAGAATACAATGTAGGTGCAAGGTGAACCACTCTAGGGAGCTCATTCCATAGCCAGGGTGCCACAGCAGAAAAGGCCCTCCTCTTGGTAGCTACTTGCCTCACTTCCTTTAGCAGGGGCTCGCAGAGAAGGACTCCAGAGGATGATCTTAGGGTCTGGGCAGGTACATATGGGAGGAGGTGATCCTTCAGATAACCTGGCTCAGGATACCCTGACCAAGATCATCATCAGAGAGGGGGGGGATTGTGTTTTCCGACTGTCACTTTGCCTCCTGCTTCTATCCCACAATAGAGACTAACAGCTTCCTGTTTCTTCACACAGGGAAGAAAGAGGAAGCAAGCAATGACCACGTGGCCCATTCAGTGGGCATTTTTATCACACTGCTTTTCCTGCACACAACAGGAAATGGTGGCAAGTTCCATTACAGCCCCCCAAATCAGATTTTCCAGGTCTTTTTTGTGATGGAAAAACAAGCAGAAGGAGCGGGAGATGTGTGGGAGGCGGATGGCGTCGTGAAAAGAATTCATTTAAATCTGTAAGTGGCCAGTAATGAGTGTGCTATAAAATGCTCGTCTGATGACACTCCAAGTAAATTTTATTCCTTCGCACAGGTAGTGTTGAGTTAGGGTTGACAATAGAATAGTCGACTGTTACAGCTCCACCATCTTCCAATAGTACTTGAAAAATAGGAAGCTGCCCTTATACCAAGTCAGACGAATTGTCCAAAACCAGCCCTGTATAGACAGCTCTGACTGACTGCAGGTCTCCAGGCAGAGAGAGGGGCTTTGCTATCTCCTGTTATATGATCCTTTAAACTGGAGATGTCATGGATTGAACCTGGCACTTTCTGCATACAAAGCAGTTGCTTTGTCACTGAGCTACAGACATTTACCTGGGACAGGCAATATCGAGCAATGTGAAATATGTACCATAAATGTAGTGTTTGGAAACCCAACCCAGACACTTCAGGGATTCAGTCCATGTGAGAATCGAAATCGACAATTTCTGAACATATATAGGCAATGGTACAGCTATCTCTTTCCCTCATTAACCTCACTTAATGTACCTTGGGTAAGAAAGAGGGGTAACCGAATAATGCTTCCTCTTTGTTTCCCATGGCAGTTCATTCTGTTATATTTCCCCAGGCATTCAACTCCCTTTTGAATAGTTCCACTCTGCGGTTCTTAGAATAAACCACAACTGTAACACGCACTGGAGACACCGAATGCACAAGCCACTCTCATTTTGATTCTGTGGTTTTGGTACAGCAGATGCAATGAAATGGATCTACTTGAACTCCTTCTGAACCTCCTCTAAATTGCTGCGGGGAGAACATCGATGTCCAAAGTACAGGGGAAGGCAAATCATCGTTCGATGCCTAGGTAATTAGGATGTTAGGAATAATCAAGCGGTGACACAACCAAATGGGAACAAGCGTGCTTGCAAAAATTCTGCAGCAGTGAGCAAAGAGAGAATTGAGGCTGGGCCAGAATGGGAATTAGGCTGCTTTCCAAGCAAGCTTGATAGTCTGCTTTGGAGACTGACCAGAAGCAGCGCTTTTTTTTTTTTTGTCCAGAAAAATGTGCTCAAGGATCTCTCCAGAGAGCAGAGAATAGCTGCAATGACTGCAAGGAAATGGGTCACTTTTTATTTTTGAATGCAGGCGTACTCATGCATGCTGAAGAGAGGCCCGATGAACGCTTGCTGCAGAGAGCAACAGCACTTAGTAATCACTACCTGGTGTAATGAATTGTGGATGTTTTTCCTCTGGGCCGAGAGTCAGCCAGCAAATGCTGGAAGAATTCATTCACACGCCCACATGAACACATACATCCACAACCCCCCCATTTTTTGTTTCCCACACTGCAATATAAAAAATATTAATTCTGAAATGTTTGTTTGCAGCCACTAGTAAATCCTTCATTTCCTATGCCCAAACGATGTTAGGGCAAAATGCATAAACCAATGATTTCCCTTGAGAACTGATACATATAGTTTAAAGGCTAATTAGAGTTGAACACTACTCATAACAGCAAAGGAAAGGATGCTTGATTTCTGGTCAACTCGAACTTTATTGGTTTTGGCTCTTTCTGGGAAGAATCTCTGGGAATCGTGCAAGCGTCCTCCTGTGAAATGGCAGAAAAGAATTCTCTTGTTCACCTTGTCTCTTGTTCAAATAGCCATAAAGGCATGTAGTGCTGCCTTACCTTGTGCCTCTACTACCCAAGAATAACTTTTAATAAGGTTGTGTGTGGGCATGTCTAGACGGCGGCTTATCCCAGGGATTGCCTTTCCCTGGATAACCGGGACGGCTTTAATCTCTACTTTTCCCACAGTCTCGGGATCGTCCTGAGACCACGGGACGTGGGTGGCCATCCTGGCTTTGTCCTGGCTCCTCGCGAGTAAACACAAGGAGCTAGGAATTGGGCATGGGGCACGGAGCTCTTCAGGAGCTCCGTGTCCATCGGGGGGTGGGAGGGGATCTTTTTTCAAAAACAACAACAACAACAAGCCTTACCTTTATCGTTGGAGCACTTGTGCACTCATCTTCAATAAAAAAACCCCAAAAACCTTGCACACCACATTTGGACTGAGGGGGAGGACCTCGTGATCACCATATTGTGAGATCCTCCCCCCTTACCTGCCCAGTTTAGACATGCCCTATGTGTGTGTGTGAAAGAGCAAGGTCCATTTCCCCCACTATTAGACAAGATGCTGCTGACTCCATTAACCCACTGCTTCAGTACTGCTTCATGTCTCCCTGCAGTAGGGTTGTCATATGGCCCAGTAAACTGAGCTTTACACTGATTCTAGACTTGGCTCTTCTTGCCCATTGAAGGCTCCAACCAATAGGCATTAAGATTTGCCAGTGAAGGTCTAACAGCAATTGTAGATACTGCGTTGTCCTCAACAAGGCAAAGGGCTTTTTCAGTGGTGTCCCCTGTTCTTTGGGAATTGCTCCCACTGGAGGTTTAGCAGGTGCAGTTCCTCTAACATTAGTATTAATCTAACATTAGTATCACCCGGCCACAGTTTTAACATCACATCAACAAAGATATGTCAAAGTGTTTTTCATATGCTTTGCTGAAATTAAGATATATTATTATGTTCCCATGATCTAAAAAGCTAATAACCATCATAAAAGATATAACTTTGGTCTGGCATGACTTCTTCTTGACAAGCCCATGCTGGCTCCTAGTAATGAATGCATTGTTTTTTAGATGCTCATAAAATGACTTCTTAAGAAGCTGTTCTAGAATTTTGCCTAGTATCCCTGTCAGCCTGACTGGTTGATAGTTTCCTAGATCCACCCTCCATCTCCTTTTTATTGCATCTGATGAAGTGGACTCTAGTTTATGGAAGCTAATTGCCATAGTGAATCTGTTAGTCTTTAAGATGCCACAAGCCTCATTGTTGTGGGGGAATAATATTTAACCCCTTTTCTTGCCTGATTGCTCAGTTTTTGCCTTTTTGATGATTACTTCTTTAAACTCGCTCCCCCCCCAGTTTTTCTTTAAAAAGTGTTTCGGTTTTAACAGCTTTCCAAGTTTACTTTCCTTGGCCATGTCTATCCAACTCTGCTTTGCCTCCAGGTCCCCCCTAATGCTGCGAGGCGGAATTGAAAGAGTTAAATGGCAGGAGTGAGCATGAGTTATCCTGCCTGGGAGAAATTGGAGTGCTGTTGTCAGACGGCGGGAATAGGGAGCAAATGGGGATTGCACTACTAATAGGGGTACTCTGGCCACGAGCATTATGACTCTCCTGCCTTCCTCTCCTTTTCTGGACGCCAGTCTAGTGATCCACATGCAGTGGCAACTCTGTTTCCAGCCACGTGGGTTGTTCTCCTTTGCTCCCATCTAGCCTGTTCCCCCCGTGTAAATCCACTGCTTTGCAAGCTTGCTGCTGCACTTTGTAAACCCAAATCTCACTAACTCCCTGCCCTGCATTCCTGTGCCTAACCTGTGCTTGGATCTACCCCTGGTACGGACACTTTCTAAACCTAAACTGAAGCCGCCACTGACAGGCGAAGAAACAACAGTGGTGACTTTGGAGCAATGGGAAAAGTCACAGTAAATCCATATTGAGAAAAAGTGCAGTTTCGCAGGGCAAAGCCCAATGTGTCTGTGAGTCTGCATCACATAAACGATGAGCCGCAACTGCGCAGCCACAATGGGGGTATTTAGAGCATATAGACAAGCCGCTGTTTTGCTCTTCCTCAGTTGCCAGAGCTCATTTCTGTTGGGAGTTCCTGCCAATATCAGCAAATGTTATGTGAGGGCAGTTACCTTATCTCTTAGAGAACAGCTGTGGTTATTGAACTCTGGCATATCCCAAATCTTTGCATGGAGATGGCCACAAGAATAATTGCTCCAGAGCAGTCCTGCTCAGCTTTTCACCCCCACAAGCTAAACGGGCTCTGGTAGCCAAAATGTGCTGCTAGCCTGAGACTGAAAAGACAGAGTGGATGCAGGTTTTTTAGGAGTCCTTGGGTAAGACACCCTCCATAGCCCCCCTCTCAGTGAGTCTACCTTCACATCCCTGTTGTCACCAGTTGCTATTGGTCCTCATCCTCCGGAGGAGCAACTCCAGGGGGTCGTGTCAGTGGGCCCCTGTAGGGGTGTGGGCCTTCAGCAGTTGTCCAACCATGCTTACCCTTGACACCAGCCCTGGTGTGGGGTTATCAATTCAATTCAATTATTACGGTTGTGGCCTTAGAGATCCTTTCAGTAATATGGGAGGACACAGCCCTTAAACAAATTAATACCAAGGTTGTGGGTTTACATCCAGAAAAGGCTGTTAATAATGGAAAGATTAACTTCTTTCTGCATTTCTCATACATGTTACAATGCAAAACGACATGTTCGACAGATTCTCTTGCTCCAGTACCACAAGGACATATCCGTTCATTAACCGGGATTTTACTAAATCGTCCTTCTAGAAGTGCTGATAGGGGTTATCAAGACTGCTCAGGTCACAACACTTGGCTACCATTCAGTCCAGACTGGACAGTTGGCAATACAAGGTTAGCTGCATTCAGCTTCTTGGGTCATAATTTGGAGAGGTCTGGTCTGGGTGGTGGTGGTGGATATCTTCAGCCCTGTGGGTGACTCCAAGTAATGCTCCCATGACTTTTAAAGAATCACACCATGGAATTCCTTGCGATGGAGGGAAATAGATGCCATTGTTGTCCTTTTATCCTGTAGACAGTTATCAATAAATGAAGTAGAGTTGCTGCAACAGACCAATTGTGGCGTAAATAGGCCACAAATCTTATCACTCAGTGTGTGAAGTAACAGAATTTCCCCAAAGGTTTAAGCTGTCTCAGAAGGCCTATTTTCTTGTGCTATGAGGAGATGATTTAAGAACCACACTCCTTTTTTTACAAGGTCTTTTTCAGGCTGATTAAAATGACTGCTTCTATAAAGCCATTGTTTACAAGATAGTGTTCATATAAGAAAAATGCAGATGATCTGTTTAGTGTCATTGGGTGGGAATAATGAAATTTAATTGTGTGTAGCTGCATCATTTTATTTGGCTATTTACACGGGCCTGTCCCCAACAGCATATTAACCCCTTCTCAAACAGAATGAGAGCAATTCTTGCTGATCATCGCATTGCAATGGAATTGAAAATATGGGGCTACAGGCATCCTGTGGGCTGAACGTCAGCCTGCAGTTTGAGAAGAGGTGCAGCAGATGGCAGCATATAACATAAATTCGTGCTTTTTATCAAGCCTCTTTTTAAAGGTAACTGATGGAAATGAGCAAGATGATATCAGCGGACACACTTAATGGTTTCCCTTGACTACTCAGAGAGAAACAGCAAAGGAGACGTCTTGCATGAAACAGAGTGTGTTCAAATAAAGGTCGCATTTAGCAGATTAGGAATGCTAAATCAGCAAAATGAATTGTCCCTGATTTTACTGGTTTCAGAGTATGACCTGAGCAGAACGTCGAGATGTCTACTTTTGATAGCTGCGGCTCCTGGGCTCTTAAAAACTGGATGATGATGATGATGATGATGATGATGATTGTAAAACCTCTATGGTTTTAATTTTTATCGTCATTGTCATCATCATCATCATGCAATTTAAAGAGTTTCAAGCACTCACCTAAGTCCGGGTTGGGGGGCCTGGGGCCAAATCCAGCCCTCCTGTAGTCCCAATCTGCCCCTCCAGGGTTCCCCAGATGGCTCCATCCCTTTCCCTGGCCTCACCCCCTTTTACCCAACCACTGATTGTTTGGTGGTTTCCTGGCTTTTGTTTATTCAGAAAGGTTGAAATGCTTCTTCTAAGACTTAGTCCTAGGGCCTTGCTAGACCAGGCGTTAGCGCGGTGTGAGGCCCGGTTTCCCTCCTGTGCATCCAGATGACGCACAGGGGAATTTGGGGTCAGGCCTGCCTTAAGCCGGCATAAAACCTGCCTTAAGCCGGCATAAGCGAATGCCGGCGAATTCGCTTATGGCCCGGCTTTTCCGCAGCCCCGGCCTCAGGCCGGGGCTGCGGAACGTCTAGCAGGGTCCATGGCTTTTTCCGGCTGCTCGCTTACTCACGAGTAGCCGGGAGAAGCCACGGACTGGGCACAGCGCTCATAGGAGCGCTGTGCCCATCGGGCTGGGGGGGATCCTGGGGGGGGAGATAGGGGCCACGGGGGAAGGCCGGACCCAGCAGGAGAGGGGGGGGAGAACAGTGGGCATCGGGGATGGCGGCGGGGGGGAGAAGGCCGGTCATCGGGGATGGCGCAGGGGGGAGAACAGCGGGCATCAGGGATGGCGCAGGGGGGAGAAGGCCAGGCATCGGGGATGGTGGGGGGGAGAAGTCCGGTCATCGGGGATGGCGCAGGGGTAGAACAGCGGGTATCAGGGATGGCGCAGGGGGAGAAGGCCAGGCATCGGGGATGGCGGGGGGGGAGAAGGCCAGTCACCGGGGATGGCGCAGGGGGGAGAAGAGCGGGCATCAGGGATGGCGCAGGGGGGAGAAGGCCAGGCATCAGGGATGGTGGGGGGGGGAGAAGGCCGGTCATCAGGGATGGCGCAGGGGGGAACAGCGGGTATCAGGGATGGTGCAGGGGGGAGAAGGCCAGGCATCGGGGATGGCGGGGGGGGGGGAGAAGGCAGGGCATCGGGGATGGTGGGGGGGAGAAAGCTGGGCATCGGGGTTGGCATGGGGGGAGAACAGCGGGCATCGGGGATGGCACGGGGGGAGAAGGCTGGACATCGGGGATGGCACGGGGGGAGAACAGCGGGCATTGAGGATGGCGTGGGGGAGAACAGCGGGCATCAGTTATGGCGCAGGGGGGAGAAGGCCAGGCATCGGGGATGGCGGGGGGAAGGCCTGGCATCGGGGATGGCGGGGGGGAGAACAGCGGGCATCGAGGATGGCATGGGGGGAGAACAGCGGGCATCGGGAATAGCGGGGGGGGAGAAGGCTGGGCATCGGTGATGGCGTGTGGGGGGGGAGAAGGCCGGGCATCGGCCATCGGGAATGGGGGGAGGACGGGCGAGCGAGGGGGTAGGGGGTCATCGGGCATTGGGGGGAATCAGGGGCAGGGGGAGAAGGGGGGCTTTATTGTTTTAAAAAAAGCACTTACCTTCTCCGGCGGCTCTCCGGCGCACATGGTACCTTTAAGTGGAAAAAATGGCCGACGATGGATGTCTAGAAGCCGGCGACGGCGCGTGCTAACTCTAGCTCGCCGTCGCCCCTCCTCCCTGCCGGCTTATCCGGCAGGTGTAGCAAGGCCCCTAGTCTTCTAAGACAGCAAGAACGTCAAGCTAAAATATCATAGTATTTTTCTTTGTTTGGCCCCGCCCCTTCTGCCTTTGGCCTGGCCTCTTTTGCCTCTAGCCCCTCCCCTTTTGCTTCTGGCCCCACCCCTTTTGCCTTTGCACCCACCCAACCAGGAATGTGGCCCTCGAGAGCTTCTCCAAAATTTATTTGCCTCTGAGTCTGAAAGAGGGCCCCACCCCTGACCTGAGTAAATAACCCCCTAAAGTAGATCAGGATTTTGTCCCCACATATCAGAAGAGGTTGAGATGGAGTGGCTTGCCTAAGGCCACCTGGTGAGTCCATGGCAGAAACAAGTCTTGAACCAGGGATCTCCCCTTCCACACCGAATTCATTGCACCGTGCCAGCCCTCCCCCACCTGGTGCCCGCTAGATGTGTTGGATTGTGTCTGATGGCCATGCTGACTGGGAGTGATGGGAACACATCTGGAGGGTTGGGCAATGCTCCACTAGGCTAGTCTCTCAGATGCAGAAGTTCAAAATGGAGATCGCCTTAGAAGGCTAAGAGTCCTTTGCCAATTGTCCTCGCGAGATTCTTTGGCATCTTTCTCACCCCACTGGCATTGTGCAGGCAGAAGACCCATGGCTGCGAGCAGAATCCATAAACAACACCAAACTTTTAGAGCAGTAATGACGAGCCTGTCGAGTATAGCTGAGAAAAAGAATCTCAGTGCCAGGCTGTCCAGGAAGCACAGCCCATCCTCAATTGAGAGCCTTGGCCTGGGATCACATTGACATATATACAGGGAATTTAAGGCAAAGGGAACCCAGCCCAGCACTTACAAAGATCCCTTGGGGAACTAGGTGGTGGATGGTTTTCTGCTGAGAATCCACATAGCACCCCTTTAGCAGTCCCCTTTAGTCCAGATGGGAAACCCCCCCTTCCCTGCTGATTGTTTAGTTTTCTCCGGGCTTCTGTTCAGTCCCGCTCCCCACATTTAAAAAGACAGAAATGCCTCTTCTAAGGCTTAGTTAGGGGCAGTAAGTGCTTTGAGCTACAACAGGCTGATTTTTTGTTTTGTTTTTTGTATTTTGCCCCTGCTAATTTCGCCTTTGGCCCCACCCAGCCCTGGCATGCACTCCTCCCCTGAGAGCTTCTCCACAATGGAAATCGGACCTTCAGCTGAAAGAGATTTAACACCCCTGACCTATAGCAAAGACTGCGGTCATAATATTGTATTGCTCCCTTCCACTGTGCAGCGCTCTTGCTCTTCAGGGATGGAGGCCGCGAGCACCTGACTCCCACATCCGCCTCCCCGGCCCCAGTCAGGCAATCCCGACATGAGCTCGGATGCCCGCCTGTGCGCCTCCAAGGCCCAGCGAGCCTTGGCAGCTGCCTGCACCCATGCAGAAATCACAGCCTTCCCCTTTCTGTTCCATTCATGCCTTTACCCTTGCATCAATGGGAGCTTTAAGGCAGCCAGTGGTGTGTGTGTGTGTGTGTGTGTGTGTGTGTGAGAATGCACAATTTATGGATGCTCTGAAAATTGAACAATTTCCCGCAGTTGACAGAGGAAGGGGATGTGTGTGATTTCGGTGTGGCAGTGGGCGGCTGAAGAGCAGCTACCGAGTGCTTGCTGGGGCCTTGTGAGCCTCTTTTGAGACTTGCGTGGCCTGGTGAGTGGGGGGTGGGCTGCTGCATCAGGGGGCAAGCACCTGCTGAGGCGAGCGCAGGTGAGTTTGGCCACCCCTATCAACAGAAAAATCATAGAAATGCCTTGGGAACTTCCAATGCAATCCTGTTTGTTGCAGTGCATGAATGGCAGCTCATGGAGGACAGCCTAGTCTTCCATTAGAAGACAATATATTCCTCCTTTCCCTTGCTGTATAAGCCTCATGTGGCGCAGAGTGGTAAGTGGCAGTTACAGCAGCCGAAACTCTCCCCACGGCCTGAGTTCGATCCCAGCGGAAGCTGGTTCTCAGGCAGCCGGCTCAGGTCGACTCAGCCTTCCATCCTTCCGAGGTCGGTAAAACGAGTACCCAGCTAGCTGGGGGAAAGGTAACTGCGACTGGGGAAGGCAATGGCAAACCACCCCACTACAAAGTCTGCCAAGAAAACATCAGCGAAAGCAGGTGTCCCTCTAGGAATCAGCAATGACTCAAGTGCTTGCATGAGAGGTTCCTTTCCTTCCTTCCCTTGCTGTGCCACTTAGAGTTTTTCTACATGTGGTTATTAATCCACTGTATCTACTTTTAGGTTTGCTGCAGAATTGAGTTCTAAGCATTTCATGAAGACGGATTTCTTTCCTGCTTTTCTGCTATATAAATAAATAAATAAATAATAATAATAATAATAATAATAATAATAATGTAAAATAGTGCAAGGACACAACTGAAAAAGGCAGTTTCTTTCACTTATACAATAAAGCACCACATTTCCCCTTCTCTTCAAAAACTAGCTAACAGTGCTGTTTAAAAACAGAAGTGAAACTGGATGGTCATGATGTTGTCTAAAGTACCTGCAAACAACTGTGAGTAGGGATTGAAGAGTGCACGATAAATGCCTCATGTTGAAAAGCTGTTACTGTAGCAGCTCATTCAATACAAAGCAAGACAATCCTCTGTTTCATGCTGAAGTAACCATCAACTCTCCCTGCTCCCCATATCCCTCCCACCTGGTGCCTTTAATTATTACTCCTAGGATTAATACTCCATCCGTACTCCAGTTCCAGAATTTTAGCAATTTTGCTACTTAAAATGGAATTCACAGAGGGACAGCGTGAATCCACAGAATAATGTGGGAAGAAGAACTGGGCAATTAACTCATCTCATCTCTGTTCAGAAGCAGTGTTGGTTTTAGGCTGTATTGGATATAAATCCTCTTTCGATATACTGCAGTATCAGGACAGCAATAAGCAACAGTATTCACATTGCCTGTTTCAGTGAATGTATCCAGTGAAGACTGGTGGCTCCGGAGTCAGTGGAGCAGTGAATCTGCACTGGGTTTCAGTCAGAACCAGTCAGAACTATAAAGGTCCTGACTAGTCCTGACTGAAACAGGGAGCAGATTTGCTGCCCCATTGACAATGGGGCCACCACCATCCACTGGATGTATCATTAAGCTATGGAGCTGGATATAGAAAGAAAAGGAAAAAGAAATAACTAGATTGAAACCTCCATCTTATTCTGAGACATGGGTTGTGATTTGCTTCTGTTTCTTTTCTTGTGAAGCCAGATTTAAAAACACTTCATTGCATTTAGCAATCATACTGCACATAATGTCTCTTTGTAAGCAACAGGGTAGGTCGGTGGGGGGATGTGAATTTGTTAACAATTGACACGCCTCTACTCGTTCACAGTCCTATTTCCCATTCCCATTCACAAACACCACATGCAACGATTAGAATATTAAAGGAGGGGGGGGTGGGGAAATGGCAACCTGTTCACCAAGGCACTGTCAATTTCGTGACACGAAAACGACATTAGCAAAGGTCTCAGGGCTAGTACTTCCACCTTGGGAAAACAACGCTGCATGTTTTACACAAATGCACATAAACCTCTTGTCCAAATCAGCCAGTGATTTGGACACAGCCTTAATAACAGTGATTATTGTTCTCGATAGCGTGATCAGGCATGAGCAGTGCGTTTTGTGCGACGCGCTGATTTTGGATTGGAAGCTATGAAAAGCCAGTTAATTCATGCTCTTTGTTACTATGCCGACGGATCAGGGCAGTTCCTGAGGATCAGCTTCTCAGCTGTAGAGCAGCTTTGCAAAAACTACTTTAGCACAAAAGCATGTTTAAATCTGTCCTTCTTCAACAAAGGAAAAAGAAGAAGATGTTTCCCTCTCTATTGGAAGGAAAGATTGGTCAGTGAGGTCCTGTATTTCTCTCAGCGTAACGGGACTTCTAGCAATACCGCCTTTATTCTTTTCATGTTTCTCTTATAGGCTGTCCTTTCTGTGACCTCACTGAATGAATTTCAGCGGCTGGGCAAGGATATTGACTCCATCCCAGGAAACCATGAAATATGCCCAGGTTCTCTCTTTTGCTGTGAATTTTAATGTAATAAACCATGTTTCTTTTAACACTTGACTTTGCAGCTGCTGTTTCCCTCTTGACTTATCGCTTGCCTGTGTGAGTGCATCTCATCTATCTCAATTTGTCTCTGGTGGCCTGGTGGCCACGTCACGAAACATACAGTTACATTGTCCCAGTCTTTCTTAAGATACTCAAGAAATCCAAAGCTTTTGCAGCCGTAGGAGTCCGTTTTTCTGCTATATTAAATATGGGTGCTCTTGGGTTTGTGGAGGAATGTCTGAACTGGTATTAGGAATCAGAGCTCTTCTCACTGCTCTAGTAGTGCCAAATGTATACAATGAGTAATGATTTAAAGTCCTGTTTGGGGGTTCAGTAGGGCTGTACACAGCCTCCTTGATTCACCTCGGAAACCAATTTGGAGTTTCCAAATTGGTCCTGATTCAGCTCAGGTTACCTCAGAACCACCCTGGCAATAAATAAATAAATAAATAAATAAATAAATAAATAAATAAATAAATATACACTACTGCTTTAAAGCAGTATTGAAGTGCATTGGGGGCACATTATACATTCCATATACCTCTTTCATAGTGATATTTCCTGCTTTTTATTCCACATAATACTGCAACAAATGCCATTTGCAAGAGGGATATAGTGTTACCATGAGGGGATCATAATGATTTGACGCGAAGTGTAGATCTGGCCTCAGTGACAGGCTCAAAGTCACCGGCAATTGGAGACTAGAACCCAGATCTCCTGAGTTCCAGTCCAACACTCTAACCAAAGCACCAACAGACCTGGACACTATGCTGAAACACTTTGGGAGTACATTAACAGCCCATATTTTGCAGCTCAGGGATGGTATTAGAATAATAGATTGCAATGTCTCTTACTTCATATTTGATTGTTTTCAACAGTGAGAATTTCCCTTTGATACAACACCAGTCTTGAGCCTGTCTTTTTTGGGTCCTCCCCCTCCCCCCGTTCTCTGGGGATTTTTACAGTTGATTTCAATCCCCCTTCTCTTTGGTGGGAGAAACCTCCCACCCTTAACTCTCCCTATGGTTTGCTTCTACCACCAGGGCACTGCAGGGTGGGTACTAGACCAGAAAGTGGGGGAAGGAGAGGGGAAGGGGGTTCAGGTAGATTGGAGGGGTAAGGAGAATGGCCAGATGGCAGAGGATTCTTCTCCATCTCATCCAAACCAGAGAAGAATTTAGAAGAGCACTCATATTTCCAGAAACACAAGTCTTGGTGACATCACTAGAAATAAAAGTATTTTGAGCTATTGTGGGAAAAGGTAGCAGCAAATGCGAGTGCAATTTCCCCCAGTGTAGTTGCTACTAGCTTCATAGTTAAAGCAGGCCATATAAAACGTGGCCTTCTCTCTCTCTCTCTCTCTTTCTGCATTAACGGACAGCTCTTGTGCTCAAGATTTAATTTTGTTGCCTTGATGTACAGTCACTGAAGACTCAGACTAAATAAAAGCCAGATTACCCTCTATTCATTACAGTAAAGGCCTGACAGGAATTTCTGTTAGCCTGTAGAGTGGTCTTCCGAGGCAAGTGTTGCAAGTGTCCTAGTTAAAACATATTTACAAATCAGACTGGGAGAAACAACCCTCCCCCACCCCATTTGTCCCTTGGTACAACCATCTCAAGGAACAATCCCATTCGAGAAGGTGGAAAGATAACAGCCTTGTTTGGTCCATGGCTCCAAGTTGATCCAACAGAAAGCAAAACCTGAAATGTAACATTACCACAGATGCTTGGAAATGCAGTCAATTTAGCATTCTGATCCATATATATGCAACACATAAGAAGGTAAGTCCTGAGGTGGAGCATTCTGTGTGTGGAAATTTGAGTGCAATCCTATGCATGTTTAGACAGAAAAAAGTCCTACAACTCTCAGCATGACTGGCTCGGGAATGCTGGGAGTTGTAGGAGTTTTTTTTTTAAATGTCTAAACTTGAATAGGATTGCACCCTTAGGGTGTTTTAACAAGGATACTTTTTGTATGTGCCTCCTAACCCTTTCTGAGAACTTGGGATGAGGATAATTGGCAATTTTTAAATTTGAAGTTTTAAATTTGAATCACCAAAAATGCATCTAACTTGAATGAGTTAAAAAGGATGAGCATTTTTTTCTTCCTATGAGCAAACACAAGCAGTTAGAGGGTGGCTTACATAAAAAAACAAGCTAATAATAAATTAAAACCAATTATTCAGAAAAAACAAATTCACCTTTAAACAGATCAATAATGGATTTAAAAGTTAATTAAAAGTCTGTGTACCAGGTTATTTGCCTGGTATAAATTATTTGCCTGGTACTGAAAAGAGGCAGGAGTCTTTGCCATGTGGACCTTGGATAGTTTCCAATTCTGCCCATGTGCCCGCGGGACCCATTGCCAGTGCAACAGGAAGCTGTCAGTTCCTGCAACTGAAAATAGTACAAACATTCATTTATAGAACAGGTCAGGCCCTTCACTCACTGAAGGGGAGCTCTGCTGACTTGCCCTCTTCTGGAAAAGAGGGAGGTGTCTGGGGTTGCTTTAGGAAACTTGAGCTTCCTATTGTGCCGGGGGTCGGCCCTGCAGGTGAAACAGAATGAGCAGAGGCACAGCAGCAATATTGGATGCTGCCCCTTGCGAGCACTTGACAAACAGGATGCCACAACCAAAAAGGGTCCTGTCTTGGAATGTGAGGATCCCAGAGGAAGGCCTCAGAAGAAGATTTAATGTGTGGGCAGGTTCAAATAACCCCACATATTTATTTTATAACATTTATTATTATTATTATTATTATTATTATTATTATTATTATTATTGATATTTATTTATATAGTGCCATCAATTTTCATGGTGCTGTACAGAACAAAATAAAACAAAATACAAAACACCCTGCCATATGGCTTACATTCTAAAATCACAGTAACAAACAAACAAAGGCCATATCCTGCCTTTCTTCCTCTTGCAAGAAACCGAAGGTGGCTTGCATGATCGTCTTCCTCCTCCTCCTCTCCATTTTATCCTCACAACAACTCTGTGAGGTAATAATAATAATAATAATAATAATAATAATAATAATAATAATAATTCTTACCTGCCTCTCCATCCTGATTGAGGTGAGGAACAACAGTAAGTATAAAATACATAAAATACTGATTAAAAGCATACAGTATACATTGTTAAAACTTCCTAAGAAAAATCCTAAAAGCATCCTAAAAGCATCCTAAAATTCCACTGGATAGGTGGGTTAGGCTGTGAGTCATTGACTGGTCCAAAGTCACCCAGTGAGCATCCATGGCCGAGTGAGTCCTAGTCCAACACTTTAATCACTATACCACACTGGCTTTTACTTCATTTTTAAAATACATGGACAGGTACATGCCTTGCCTCATTTTAAAATATATTTTAATAGAAATATTTCTAACCTTTTAACTTTACTGGATTTAAATGTGTCCGGTCAGAAGTAAGTGTTACCCGGGCTTACTCCCAAATAAATGTGCAAAGGATTGCAGCCTGAATGGTTAAATCTGTAGTACTGGAAAAAGATAGTTTAAAAGTACTCTTCTCCCAACAAGTGCTGCAAGGACACATGTAAACTTCTGAGGGCAGCAAAACTGCCACATGATTTGTCTCTTCCTTGCCAGCATTCTGGCTAGGTGCCTCAGGCAAGCTATTAAGCTCTTATACATCCCTAAAGACAGTTAAACCTTAAAAAAAGCACTCCAAAACTTGCTGCTAAATTTGCATTTTCTCTTGGCAGTTCTGTCTACACTTGAGTCAGAAAAGAGCAGTGGCTGGCTTGCAAATTCTATTGAACAGGCCACCCACCCATTGTGGCTTTCCAAAAGGCTTACTGGATCCTTTACTTTATATCTTTTGAAAGTTTACTTAGCTACCTTCAATCTTTTTTATTTACCAGGGACAAAGAATAAATATTAATATTTGAATGCAGTCGAAAGCAAGTGGCTCTGGCAATTTTTAGCTGGATTTGAACACTTTCCTCAGGGGAGAACATTCAGATCCACTAATTTTTGTTCCTATTTTGCCTTATCGCCAACAAATCTTTTCACCACCACACACCACCCCGTCACCACACACACTTTCTGTAAAGCACTGCCTTTAACCGAGGGCTACCTCCTGTGTTACTTTCTAAACAAGAAGTATGTTTCTAAAAGCGTCTCTCCATTATGAGGAAATTGTGTTTCTTACCTGGAGTTTTGTACTTGCATTTTGGCGTGATTGTTATGGGCTGCATTACACAGGCAGAGAGAGGTGACCACGTGCTTTGAATTAAATTGAATACTTCCTATCCGTTCACTTCAATGAGGCTGTGCCATCTATTGGTGGCAGATCCCTCTTTTTCAGGATGTTAGTACTTTAAAAGTGATCTTTTCATGCCAGAATTTCCAGGGGATACAGCGGGAGACATCTTGGTTGATGACGACGTCATGTAAGAGATTACTAAACTTTTGTGAATGTTCAGAGGAGCCCTATAACTCAGTTCAGTACCTGAAAACGTAATGTAGGAGTTGAGTCTACATTAGGAGATGAAACTATGAAACTATGCAAGCGGTTGGAGGGGCCAGAGGCAAATGGCATGGTCTAGGGGAGGGCTGGGTAGAAGATAGATCTCCAGATGTTTGGAACTTCAACTGCCAGGAACCCCTGCCTGCATGGCCAATGAGAGTTGAAGAGCAAAACATCTGGAGACCTACTTTTGCCCCACCCCTGCTCTAGGGGAGTCACGGCTTAGTATCCAAAGGTGTCAGTCAAAGGGACAAGGGGCAAAGCAAGAGGCCAAATCCTGAGAACGGAGATCATAAGTGTGAGGAGTCAAAGGCAGGAGACATAATCCGATAAAAGCAAGTAAGTAGATTGATTCTAGAGGGCATGAGAAGGACGGGGGAAGTCACCACACAGGCACCTCTAAAAAACCTCCACCTCACAGGCTGTACCACACCTGAGGCAGGAATTAAATCAGTCCAGCCAGATCCCTATCAGCTCCCCAGATCATCTGGGCTGGGGGCTGATGTGCTGCACATGTCTTTCTGAATCTGGCCATTAACTGGTGCTGTGGGGTGTCAAGGGTCAGGGTCAGGGTTTCTTTTGCCTCCAGGTTCTCCTGGTGGTACAGAGCCAAGCACTTCCTGCTTCCAGAATCCCTAGCCTGATCACCTGCCCTCTGGGTGCCTTGGCAGACCTATAACCATTCTCTAATTTGCCTGCTATTTTGTTTTGAAAAGGATGCTGGAAAGGGCTCCTACTCCTGTGGCTGTGGTTATGGTTTGGACATGGGTTCTTCAGAGCAGACCAGCCAGGAGAGCTTCTCAGTGTCTGTGTAGCCATGCCGTCTTGAGTTATCCTCCTCATCTAGGCTTGGTGTCGACTCTGTATCTTTGGGAGAAAGTAGTGGTTGCAAAGTTTTGAAGTGTATTTGTTTTAGTCAGAGCTGGCTCATACATAGGAGGGTTTACATGCTGGGACATTGTGGCACGTCACCCTTTGTTCATCCCTTTCAGTGTTGTGATTTTCATTTCCATCTTATATATACTAATAACAACCTCAGGTTCTGAATTATGATGACTACATAGCTAAAATGGGTCTATCAAGAAAAAGAAGAAGGAAGTACCAGCATGCTTGTGGGAACCCCAAGGTTTGCAGAAGCAGAAAAAAAACCTTTAGAGGTAAAAAGCCCTGAGGAGAAGTCCCCACCCCCTAAGCAGCCCAATGAGCATGAACCAATGAAAACTGAGACTGGGGGTGGAGGAATAGGAAACTTGCAGGTCAGATGTGGAATGGAATTGAGCATCTTCAAAGAACACATGGCTGGCTGGAAAACCAAACAAGAACACTCCACACTGCAACATTTCATTGCAGGTCTCAATCACATTTCATGTTCCAGTCAAAAAGCTACTTGCCTCTTCTAGCTTTTATTTTCCTACTCAAGAGAGTCAAGAAAAACTGTTCCTGACATTTAACAGTTAGAGGGTGGAAGGCAGTTAGAGAAGCGCTTTACTTTGGGGTAACCATTCTCTTGGATGAGATAAAGTAAAAAGGTTCAAGTAAATGTACAAGGGATCATTTGGGGGGAAAACAGTAGGATATCCATAGCTCGGCGAGCCATAGCTTGGACCATGTGACCTCTTCCTCTCCAATAGCTATTCAGGAAGATCTCCTGGACACCTTCAAGTGCCAGGGATGTAATAATAATAATAATAATAATAGAAAGAAGCGCCCTCAACAACTGCCTACACTTAAAAAGGTATGTGGAAACCCTGTCCTCTTTCCCAAGGAAAAAAATCTCAGAAATTCTCACCTCTTCCAGCATCTTTTGCCAGAATTTTCATCCCCCTCATCCTCCACATGTTGAAAATTGAAAAATCGATTTTTTTCGGCACAGCACTATTAAAAACATTCACAACTTAATCAAATATTGCTAAAAAAACCCCCATAGCTCAGCAAACTCCCATTTTAAAAGAAGTTTGGTCTGCGAACACTCATTTCTCCATGAACCCTTCCTATACAAAGACTTTAGCGTGTCTTTCCAAGGCCTAATGTCACATTATATTTTGTTTTGATAAAATTAACAACATGTTCTATGGATCATAATGCAGGGTACTTAGTGTATGAGATGTGAGCTAGACCAGATTAATTGCCAGAGGAAGGCAATGAGCACATATGATTAATGCTGCGGTGAAACATATATTTTTTCCTGATGTGAGATCCAGCAGGATTGGTGTGTGTGTGTGTGTGTGTGTGTGTGTGTGTCTGTCTGTCTGTCTGTCTGTGTGCTTTCAGGGTTGAATTTAAGAGGCATGTTATTTTTACATCTTTGCAGACATGGGGGATGAGGCTACATTACATTTTGTACCCTGAGAACCATGAAAAGATGAAAAATTATGTTTGCATTACAGAGTGGGGAAGGAAAGATGGGCGAGCATATTGAGGGGGCATTATTGTTATTGTTATAAGAAATTCAATAAACTTTAATTAAAAGGATGTTTTTTTTTTAATGATTACTATTTAACCTGCTATTTGGCTCAAGGAGTCTCCAAAGACTCAAACACCTGTAAAATACATTTTAAAATTCATTCAACAGTAAACACATACACACACATAAACTAAATAAAAAGACCTTTGCCTGCCATTTTAAATGAAGAAGAATCCAACCAGGTTAGCCTTATACAAATATACCGCTGTACAAAGGACAATGTCCTAAATGTCTAACTGAGGTCAACTTTAATGTCATTGCTCCTCCAGAACAGAGAATTTCCGAGTTACCAGTTTGTCTTGTCATGTACCAGCCTCTCCCTCCGTCCCTCCGTCCCTCCCCCCTCCGTCCCTCTCTCTCTCTCTCTCTCTCTCTCTCTCTCTCTCTCTCTCTCTCTCTCTCTCTCTCTTGTTCTTTCATGGTCACCTCCCACCCCCAAACTCAGCTATATCTGTGCAGGGCAGGAACAGCCAAAACAGGACAAACACTTCTTTCACAATTAATGTAATTCATAATAGACATTCAGAGCATGCTGTGAATGTTATTCATGTGCCTATTAGAAACCACCACAATAGTTGAATGCTAATGGAAAACAATAAGTTGTACAGTGAAACTTACGTGAATTAAAATGTTGCATCCTGAAACAAAGGTGCCTATAGTTAACAGGCCCCGGGATTGACTCTTCTTTTCTAATTATTTCCTTTGACTCTAATTCTAATGGTAAACATTAAAAAGGGCATGTCAAACCAGTACATTTCAAGACACTGAAATGCCCTGCCGATATATTCAATAGACCTTTCCTCAAACAGTACATGAGAGATTTGTTAATGTTCTCATCACGATGTCTAATGCTTGCATTTATTCTTAAATGGACGCCAGTGGAATACGTATAAGGGCGTTCAGGAGATCAGCATTCTAAGGAGTGAATACAGGCTGGGATCCTTCACAATAAGCTGAAAGCAGACTGAGCACTGTCATAATCACGGCCAAGGAAGATCAGTCTGTGAGATTTCAGCCTTATGCACATGCTTCTGGAGATACCAATTCTACCAAAAAGATCTGGGGAATCCACTGGGCTCCATGAACCAGATCTGACCCCTTTAATGCCTCCTGGTCCTGGTACAAGGCATTGATATTATCACACACCAGAGCTCAGAGGTATCAGTTCCTGCAGTGAAAGAGGTGACCTCTGCCACCTTCCACTTTGCATTACTAATCAGAGGTGGAAAGAAAACTACGTTTTTAATCAATTTTATGTATTTATAGTTATTGTTGTTCTACATTGTTATTATTGTTGTTATTGTTGTTCTAATGTTCTACATTAAGAAATAAATGTATCATCATCATCATCATCATCATCATCATCATCATCAAAGGCAGAGAAGGCCTTATTTAGGTCTAAAAGGACCACAGCAGGGACACAAGTCCAGGATGTTGTCACCATGCCTATGAAGTACGTCCAGAGATGTACGAAACAAATTGCCTCTTTCCCCCCAGCATCCCAAGATGCATTGCACATACGTCTCTGTGTCCAGAGCTTAAGGCCTTCTTGTAGAGGACTGTCCTTCTTTGCAAAGGACACTCCTCTATTTGCAGGGCTGCCAGAGGACAGTCCTCTATTTGGAAGGGCTGTCCAGGCTGAGTCCAGTTTAAATGTAAAAAACTGTGAGACTGGAGCGGAGAGGCCTCAAAGTTGCCCATCAACAGTAACACCTGGATGGCAGTCGAAGCACGCATACAGGTCACAGTGTTCCCTACTATGTTAGATGTAGCATTTTTCTGTTTAAATTATAATCATTACTTCTAAATTTGCAGCTATACATATTAATCAGTACATTCAAATTTTATGCAAATTTGTCCTGTTTTATCCCTCCTTTTTGGTGAAGTGTAAGTGACCACTCTATATCTAACATCAAGTGAGACTATGGCCGTAGCTAGACCTAAGTTTTATCCCAGGATCATCCCGGGCTCGTCCCTGCCTGAGCACTGGATGCCCTGTGTGGCACTTAGATGAACAAGTTTGACCCCAGGACAATCCTGGGATAAACCTTAGGTCTAGCTACGGCCTATGTCTGCCATGTGATAGGACTTCCTTATCCTCTCCTCTCCAGTTCCCAAAACCCAGATTTGCTCTGGAGGGTCCTCTAGCCATCCAGAGTAGATTTTGAGGGCACACACCTGAGCATGCAGGGGAAAGGGAGCCAACCCTCTCCCTGTTCTACTGACAGAATCTGTTCTATCAGCAGAGGGACTTCATTGGATTCCATCCTAGGAATGGAGCCCTCCCTATCACCTCATTGCCTCTAAGAAGTCATGCAAAGTGCTGATAGTAGGATGGCTACTTACACAGTGCCAAAGAAGAGGAAATGCATCATCAAAACAGAGGGCAAAACAGAACACTGATTTGCAGAGCAGTTGCATATGCTAATTTATCTGTACAAAATAATTTAAATAGACGTCCAGTACATCTCACAACAGTATGGAAGTGGAGATGCTACCTGAACACCTTCAAGATGGAAGGCAGGGCTTTGGCAGCCCTTCAAATAGGGGATGGCCCTCTGTAAAAGTGGGAAGATGGTGACCATACGTAGCAGTGGTTCTCTCTTTAACGTGTGATGGTGAATGCCATGATCAAGACCCAATCTGCATCAATTTCCTGAACACCCACATACACTTGTGGATGAAATATGCGTCAAAGTACTGCTAGAAAATTACTCAACGTCATTGGAGAGCCGCTCACTTTAGACATTTCTTGGGCATGCGACTTAAGCATTTTCAATGGCTGCTATGGAACTGTGTCAGTGCGACATGGTAATAAGTAGGACGCAATTTCCAAAATCTGGGTCTGCCAATTTTCAACGATACTTACTGGAATTACTAGAGTAATAGAGTTGGGAGGTTACTGTATAAATAGTTTGCTGGATGCTCTCTTGTTAGCTTTTGTGGGAGAGTAGCAGCATCAGAGATAAGATTAGTGGGGCCCATGATTCCCCTACTCAAAGGAACAGTTTTAATCCAAGACTTGCAAATATGTCTCTAAATTGTCTATATTTTCTTAATGCAGATATATTTTTTAAACACTACTTATTTAGCCGTCTGTTGTAGTCAGTATTTAATAGAAATGTTACAGGTGTTTTTGTGATAAAATGTGAATAGCTATGCTATATTGATAACAGACGGCTATTCTGGGTCTGCGTTGATGGAACAGATTCCATTCTCATTAAAATAACACTTTGTAGAATGTGATAACATGCTTCCAAATACTGAGATTTAATAAGAACATGTCACTAGAAGATATACATTCATAAATGTGTCAGGGAAGGCTCAGGTTCTTACAATTCGAGAAATAATGAGCCAGTGGCTTATCACAAGAAATAATACAGAAGCATTAGTCTTCCTCCATTCTATCTCAAAAATCAATTTATGGTAGTGCAGCAGAGAATAGATAATTAAAAAGTCAACAATTAGAGTGAAAGGAAAGGTCGGACAATTTCCCTGCTATGGTGGTATCAGTAACATTTTTCTTTGATCAATCTAACCCCCCCTCGCCCACAAGTGCCTGAAACCATAGAGTCAGAATGAATTATGTTAGGTGTGAAGCTTTGGAACCTGGAACTACACATTGGAAGCCAGTGTGGTGTAGTGGATACAGTCCTGAACTGGGACTCAGAAGAACTGGGTTCTAATCCCCACTTGGCCATGAAGCTCAGCCTAACTCTCAGCCTAAACTAACTCAGGGTTGTTGTGATGATAAAATGGACTAGAGGAGGATTATGTAATGTTGATTTGGGACATGATCCCACCACAGCAAAAAATGTTAAGGTCCCATTGGTTTTGACGGAAGAGATGAATTCTTCTTCTTCTTCTTCTTCTTCTTCTTCTTCTTCTTCTTCTTCTTCTTCTTCTTCTTCTTCTTCTTCTTCTTCTTCTTCTTCTTCTTCTCCTTCCGCTCCATAGCCGAAGCTCCTGGGTGGTTTACACAAGATTAAAACAATTAAAAACCACAAAAACATGCAACATACACAAAAACATACAAACATAAACAACTTTAAGCTATGAACCTAAAAACAGATCCAGGCTCGGTGAAGCTCATCATGTATTGCTCAATGCCTGGGAGAAGAGAAAAGTCTTGACCTGGTGATGAAAAGATAGCAATGTTGGCGCCAGGCAGGCCTCATCAGGGAGTTCATTCATAATTGGGGGGGGCACCACAGAGAAGGTGTTTAGGTCTTCTATGGAAACTGTAGGCTCTACATCTGTGGCAGAAGTATTTGTTGTGTATATAGCAATGAAGGCTTCCATGGGTTAGAGCTTTTGAGAGAAACTCTGGGGGCCAAGGGAGGCTGTAATCTTAAGACTCCAGAAGATCGCCCCTTAATCCTATAGATTGCCAAATCTGGAGCACCGGCTCTTTCTTCCTTGTTTCATGGCTTGCAGTGCAGCATGGTAGTTGTCTCATAGAGGATCTTGAGGTAGGGATGTGCATACAAGCAAAACTTGCTTTTGTTGAAGTTCTCCACCTTCCGCTTGGAAGCTCATTCTGACTCATGTTCAAATGAGATTGCAACCTTTGATTTTTTTTCTTTTTGCACAAACGTTTGTGTATATTTTCATGCCCAGTTTTCCAAACTTACACATCAATTGTATGCATCTAATTAAAGTATGTTTGTGTGCATTTTTCAAAAGTAAACACTTTTTTCATGTACATTTTTTTAAATGTATGCATTTGGGGTGCAATCTGAGAGTCACATTGCAAGCTCATAAATGTATGGACTTTGATTGCAGATTGTGTTCAGGTAGGAAGGTGTAAAGTGGGTAAATCCTGATTTAAAAACAAACAAACAAATGTCTCATACATCCGTGTCTTTGAAGATGCCAGAAGTACTACCCTTGCCTGAATATACCCTGCCTGTGCTTGATGCAGCGAGGGGATTTTAAGATTCTTTTTGTATGGCATTGGCAATAACAGTTTTTTTTAAAAAATGACAGTAAATGCTTCTGGGGCAGTGGAGACAGGATTACACCCCCAAGCAGTTGTGAACCTCCCAGAGAGCTCTGGCTATTGGGCGGTATAGAAATGTAATAAATAAAATAAATAAATAAAATAAGCAGCGTACAGAAGATGCAAAACAAAACAAACCAACAAACCAGGAGTGGCACATTCTGATATTTGTACAAGGTACAAAATTCCAGTCTACACATTACTCTTACCATGCACAAATGTCTCTGAGTGATGAAGTCACCATGACATTTGCTGCACATCCCCCAGAGAGCTGGTGCAGGTGTGCAGACAAGAGCATGCATTTTAAATTGTGGCCTATACCTTTACTGTGCTAGGAATATTTTCCAATGCAAGCTAAATTAAATGCCAAGAAGTAAATTTTGCCTTTGTTTGCAAATTTCATTGCTATTTAAAGGTATTATTTTTTTATGCTATACTTCTTTTTTAACTGCTCAGTGGAGGATTCTGTGAACTAGCCAATGGCTTCACCAATATTTGTCTTTAATGAATGATTTAGTTCTGTTTTCCTACCATCCTATCTTCAACAAGAAAATAGGATTTTAGTTGCCCTATTTTAGCTAAAGGCTTAATGATTCCATTTCTAATATTTACCCTCCTTTTGTTGAAATGGTAATGTTACATAGAATGGTGCTACCTGCATTTAGATGCATTTTGTGGTTTTGAACTCATGGGACCAGTATTTCACGATTAAACCTTGTGAGCTATTTTGTGTAAGGCGCTTGCTTTTAGAGATGTTTCAGCATATGCTCCATTTTCTTCCTTTTGAATTTCAGTTTGTTCAAATTGTTTAGAACTGTTTTAAAATATGCCATAGAATTAGGCTTAATGGCCCCATTTATAAGACATGAACTTTGTCCTTTCTTTGCTACAGAGTGGAGCTTTATATGCGCCTAGATTTATATCTTCAATATTTCATGAGTCTTTCTTTAACCCTTCATTTTATAGATGCATTCTAGGGAAGTATATTTATGGAGGCAAGCTTGATTTCTTCCTGGAGGATGTAACAATCACAACATATTTCACTCATCTTTAGGAAGGGTTATCAATGTATTTTACTCATCTTTGGGAAATGTTATAAGCATTGTCCTTTAATACTTTCATGTAGACCTCTAGATATAGGGTATGAGAAATAGAAACAACTAAACAATCCCAATGTGGGTTCACTCGACTTAGGGGTTGTTAGAGATCTGGCTGACTAAAGGCACAATCCCTATGCATGTTTAGACAGGAAAAAAGACCTACAACTCCCAGCACTCCAGCTTTAGGATGTTTTTCTGTCAAAACATGCATAGGATTGCACCCTAAACATGTTAATGAATTTTCATAATACAATCATATATGTGGGCCCTTTCAGAAGACACCTTAAACCATGGCTTTAACCACAGTGAATAAGGCTTTTTGCTTTATTCACCATGGTTAAAGCCGTGGTTTAAGGTGTCTTCTGAACACAGCCTGGCTTTCTGGCATAACCACTGTCATTAAAGCCATGGTTTAAGGTGTCTTCTGAATGGGGTCTATATCACTTCTGCTTTAGAAACCTTGAATTTTTATTCATGGTCATGGGGAAAAATGCTATGGTCATACCTTCAACTTATGATATAGCACATTCATAGGTGTGTGTATATTTAGGGTGAGAGGGTAGACACCTGTTAGTAGAGATATTCCTATCACTTCAGATCTCTACACCTGAAAGAAGTGTGCTTCCCTGATAGTGGTTTCAGCTGTTTGGTAGTGGCAGTGATGGACTGCTTCTTAGTGGTGAGCCAATAGCAAGGAAAGGAAGGGAGAGAAGAACCCCAAATTCCGAGTGTAGGACATATCCGAGTGGAAAGAATGGGGATGCTAACATTAAGAAGATATGGATTATGTCAGGGGTGGGCAGAAGGTAGATCTCCAAATGTTTAGAAGTCCAAAATTTCCCAGAAGCCTCTGCCACTATGACCAATGGTCAGAAATAAGCCCCAAACATCTGGAGATTTACTTTCTGCCCACCTCTGGCTTATATAATGTCTTGCATAGAATTGGGCTACTTTTCATTTCACTCACTTGTTTGTTTACTTGTATATCTCTTCACATGTGTCATCACTGTCATGTGAATTTTGCAGGCAATTGTCTGAGGAAGCCAGGGTAATTTGCTTGAGAATTGTTTAGGCAGCCACTCACTCATTCCTGGTTAGTTAAAGAAAAGAGCCATACAGGGGCTGTAGCTCAGTGGTAGAGCACACACTTGGCATGCAGAAGGTCCCAGGTAGGGCAGGAAAAACTCCATCCTGAAACTCTGGACAGCTGTTGCCAGTCACTGTTGCCAATACAGGGCCAGATGGACCAAGGGTCTGACTCAGTATAAGCAGCTTCCCTATCCCCCCCCCCCCCCCGAAAAGAGAGAGCTGCTTCTCTCCTCTCATACTTCTGGCAGAATTGCTTTTCTAACTGGAAGATTTGTGGAAAAGCTTCTTGGTAGCTATTGGTCTTCCTGTCTCAACAGTATACGAAAGATCTGAGGATCCATGAGATATGTTGCATGAAACAAAGCAGCTGTGCAAGTAATTCAGATTTTTTAAAAAATGTACAAATGAAGTCTAATGACCTCCGAACAAGTTAAGGCTTGTTCGGCTGTAATTCTAAGCACACTTACTTGAAAGTCACTACTAAATATAGCAAAGCTTATTCCGAAGGAAACATGCTTAGGACTATCTTACAGATTACTCCATTTGGGTTTAAACTGATTTGAATGGTTCTTCTCAGCACAACTGGAATTCAGTCCTTTCCAAAAAAGGCCTGATTCTCATGTTAATTTCTCGTATGCTAAAATCACTACAATATCACTTTCCTCAGTTATTTCTCCATGTTGGCTCCTTCTTTTGAAGCTTTCTTCAAAAGGTCTGGTGAATCCCATTCAAAACTAAAATGTTCCCTAGTCTTGTGACCATGAAGAATTAGGTCAAATGAAAAATACCTTGTGAGTTCAGGAATTGGGTGTTTATTCCTGACAACTACATTGACTCATTGATATAATATTGCACCTGGGAGGCTCGTATGCCCAAGAAATGATGGACCTCCTCATTCCATGTGCATTCCCCAGCCACTCTGTTCTGCAAAATTCAGTTGCCCTTCTTCATTAATCTACATTGATTGGTTCGTATTAAACTTACCCTTTCATCAGTGTGTATGAAACGGGCTTCGGTTTCAGTCCAGTGCCACCAGAGCTGTCACTCCACGTTAATTAACTTTCTGGTTCTTTTTAAATTTTATTTTCCTGACTACTTGTGGAAGGCTTTTTGACATTAAGGACTTTGAACTTTGCAAGAAGCGTTTTCCTTCATCTATTTTCATTTTCTGTGATTAAACATTCAATCAGCCACACTGTCATCATAACCATTAATACAGTGGTGCAATCTGTCTTCAGTACCAGCTGAAAACGTGCCTTGATTATCCCTTCCCAAGATGCCCAAGGAGCAGACACTCCTAATGAAATATTTATCCATTCATTTATGTTCCTAACCATGATTAACTCCAAAAATCTAACGTGTCCGATGGCTCTTTACTTTGCTCTTTATACAAGATTGCTGAACCAGGGGTGCAATCTGCCAAGTGGTGCTGCTGCTTGAACCCATTTATCTCAAGGGTGCTTGTATATGAGACCCACCCACAACACTCCTTTCCGCTCACATAAAAAACATTAGTATGGTTTTACTTGTTAAATCATTGCTTCAGGCAAAGTGCCCTAAGTTGGAGATGCAGGAAATGGTTTAGCAACTAAAACAATGTAAATGGTTCAGATAATGCAGTGTTATGGGGGTCACAGGTATAAGAGTGATAACACCATTTGGGGGATAATATAAGCTACTAGTTCTTTAGGATGAACTGACCCATCCTTGCAATTTCATCATTTACACAGTGCTTCCCAAACATGCATGAGGTCTACCTGACCATTTTTGCCTTTCCCAGCATTTTCTGGAAACATTTTCAAATATGTTGAAAATAAATCCTTTAATAAATCCTTATAGGAGAATTTCCCCATCGATATATGATTTTATAAATGTTCTCCTGAATTGCTCTCTTTATGGAACATTTGGGGCCAATTTTACATTTGTATTTCTACTGAGGCTTTCCACATCTGAACTTATAAATCTTCTTTTCATTTCCTTGTGTATCTAAGGTCAGTGGACTTTAGCTCCATTGAGACATTATATAGTTTTGAAAGAAACCTTTTAAAAATTAGAGCCCACACACAACTTGACTACATTTTTATCTACCACATAGTCTCTTACCCCAATCCCTTACCAGGAGATATGAGTGTTTTTCTTCCCCAGTTCCTATGAATCCACAAATCAAACAACTCAAGAGGAATTTAAAGTATCGCTCTCCCCAAAGCAGCCATTGCCACTGTTTTTATGCAATGTGGATGTCCTGGAGGGAGATACTGGCTCCGCAGCACTAAATGCTGCAAATAGATATTGTCTGTTTTTGTTTGTATTTTATGCTTTTTATGGTTTTAAATTTTGTATATTTCTTTTTAATGTTCACTGTTTTTAACTTATGTAAACCGTCCAGAGAGCTTCGGCTGTGGGGCGGTATATAAATATAACAAATAATAATAATAATAATAATAATAATAATAATAATAATAATAATAATAATAATCCACAGCGTTAATAAGTGCCAAAACAGACATTACTTTAGACATGTTTCTATCAGCAATGTCTTACCTCCCTCCACCCCTTTACTCTAGAATAGGCACAGGGCCCCCAAGCCAGATTGATATCATAGTGTGTGGGGGGGATGAGTGTAGGTTTTTTTTAAAGATCTGTATCTGGCCCTTATGCCTACTGTAGAGTAAAAATGAAAAGAAAACGTAACTGCCAGGCACACATTTAAAGCAATGTCTGTTTTGGCTTGTAGACAGGCACGGGTACTAGGGGCATGGCAGTGCTTTCCTTCGAATGCAGGCATTGATTACGTGTCTGGATGTAACTGCCTTTATTCTGCTTTTAACGAATGCTTAGCATGTCTGGGTTTTATAGACATTGCCCAAATCCCTATTTCCTGCCTTGGAAATATGAATTGTGCAGCTAGGAATGTCAGAGGAATCTGGAATCAATACAAATGAGTTTGGATTTCTGTGAAGCTGATTTCTGACTTTGACTTGCAGAATCTGCAGTGGACCGGTGTTTTTTTTTTTTTTAAAGTTTTGCAGACTGTTTTGCCCCCCCCCACTTTGGGGGGGATTTGCAGGAAGGACTGCTAACTGACTAGAAGAAGCTGCAAGCTTCAGCTTAGCAAAGAACGGTTCTTTCGAGATGTCAACTGGTAACTGATTTGTGATGTCAATTCAGCATAAAACAGAGAATTTAAAATAAAAACAAAAAGTCCTTAGTGTCATGGATAACTGCTCACTGATGTAGGACACAGGACACAAGTCGACTGTTGAGGTGTTTATTCAGTCAGACTGAGCGCTCTGGGGCAGCTATCAGAAGACAGCTGTCCCGAAAGAATGGTACAGTTCTCATACTTATAGACAAGTCACATACTTTTGCAGATTGCCAGGCTTTGTGGTTTTCTACCTCACATTTCCGGGCGCATGTATATATCAGATAAGGGCAGGGGAGCAGACACCAAGTTCGTTCCTCGGTCACATAAGCAAAATAAGTCACATCAGCAAAATAGATCACAGGCCAAGCGGATATACAAGATGGCGTTTCTCAGGTTTAGCATTCTCTATCACTTTGTCCACTAGGGAGTGTCTCTTCTGGAATCAAATCGCTCCGTTGTCTCTTCCTTGCAGTCGACAGGAATTGGGTCACTGCACTCATGTTTATGTCTTTTATCCATCTACCACATAAAATATGTGTGCATATCTGTTTCTCCTATTCACCGTTATCTAGATAGAGTGGAAAAATACAGCAATGACATTCTGATTAGCTCATTCATTCTGGGCTCTGAGAAAGCATCGAAAAGCCTCAGCTTTGTGAATTTTAGCAAAGTATTTTTTTTTTGTAAAAAAGGACTGTTGTACAAGCATTAGTACATTCTATTTACAGTGTCTCTTATTTTTCAATCTACTTTCTTCTTCCCAATTCTCATCTGAGAATTTAGATGTAGTGCAGAAAAGCTGGCAGGGATGACACCTTCTGGCTATCCTCCTCTGAAAAAGAAAAGTAAAGTATATATAAAATCTCACCTAGGTAAAAGAGAATGTGAATCTGAAGGTGACATGACAGGGGATGGATTCAAGTGTCCTCATAAATAGATTCTTAGCACTCCTGCCAGATGCAGCTGGTGTGATGGGAAGAAATTAGATTCTCCAAGACAACTTATAATTCAGTGAGGAATTTTATTTAACTTGCCTCCTGTTGTGTGATGTTTTCCGCTGTATGGAAAACAGACGCTAAAATAAAATAAATAAATCAGAAAAAGGCATTTTAAAATCCACTCCTGGGTAGTGCTTAAATTCATCACTGTAACAATACAGTAAAAGAGGTTTATGCTAATTTGTAAAATTTAAATGACACACACGTTTCTCTTCTTGTTGCTGCTGTTGTTGCACCAAATAAATACATGGCGCATTACAGGGCAAACTAAGCAAAAAGGCAGGTCCCTGTCCCCAAAGTGCTTGCAAATTCAATAGAGAGGAAAAGGGGGAGGAGGAATGGAAGGTAACAACAGGTGCATTTATTACTTTAATCTCCCACCTCCCCCACCCCTATGATTAAACAGATGGCAATGTATCTAGGACACTAGGTAGTCCTTTTCAGTTTTACAAATGGAATGGTCTCATGTTACTTTGTAGGTTTTCCTTATCTCCCATTGTTAATAGATTTTGGAATAGAACTGCTCAACATGGATATTTTCAGTGCCATGTAAATTTTCAGTGCCTTTGAAAATGGTTTGGAAACTTGATTTAGTACAGAATATGGCTACGAGGGTACTAAGTGGGGTTACACATATGCCAGTAATTCATCATCTTCACTAGTTCATGGTCCATTTCCAACCCCAGTTCAAGTGCTACTTTTGATTTGGTTCCTGAAGGATCACATCTTACTATACTATACCTAGCTGGGCCTTGAGGCCATCATCAAAGGCCCTTCTCCCAGTGCCCCTGTCAATTGAGGTATGGTGCATGGACATGTGTAGAAGGGCCTCTTCAGCAGTGGCCTCCACCTATGGAATGCCCTGCCCAGAGAGTTGGCTATGATCCTTCTTTAATGTCTTTCCAGCACCAAGAAAAAAGTTTATATTTCCCCCAGGTCTTTTGATAAGAATATTAGAAGATCCATGCTGGATCAGACCATCTGGTCCATCTAGTCCAGCATTCTGTTTACACAGTAGGCAAACAGCTGCCCACCAGAAACCCATAAGCAGGACATGAGTGCAACAGTACCCTCCTGCCTGTGTTCCCCAGCAACTGGAATGCTTAGGTGTACTGACTCTGATACTAGAGGTAGCACATAGCCATCAGGACTAATAGTCACTGATAGCCTTCTCCACCAGGTGGAAGAGATGAATGTGGTGGTTTTGTACTTGTGCATGTTTATTCCTTTGCTTTGTGTTTTTTATCAGTTTAATGCTACAGAGTCATTTCCCTCTGTTCTATGTTTTTAAAGTGGCATTTTGACACTATAGTTGTGTTTTGTTTGGGCATTTTACTGTATTTTTATTGTAAATTTCCACTTCTTGCTTTTATTTTGGAAGCTGCCCAGATAATTTCTGTTATAGGGTAAATAGTATAATAAGTAACAGCAATGTCTACCTTACATTTTTGATCTGCCATTCTGGTGGGACCTCAAGTCATGAACACTCCTTTGTTGGAAGTGCAAATAACACCACATTAACTATATTCATTTGCAACAATTCTATAAGATGTAGACAAGATTTTGGCCTGCATTTTGAATGATGATGCTCCTTCCCTGGACATCATTGGTACTGCACTAAAAAAATCATCATGGCTCCTTCTGGGAAATACATCCTCAGTGCTCTCCACCCAATCCTCTGCTTCTTTCATAGGTCTTCTTAGCACACTAATTGAAATGGGAATTGTGGGTGGGATGCAAAGGAATTAAAATGCCTATAACTCTAGTGTGAATTAGACCCTCTTCATGGCATGGTGGGGAATGCATCCTTAGGGACACTTGAACAGGCAAAGCTGACATGTAATGTAACAGTTCAAGATTTCTCTTTGATTGATTTGAAAACCATTTACCATTTATGGGCTTATAAACTAATTTATTATCCCTCTTTATGGCCATCCCCGATGCTTTGCAGTGCAAGGATTTTACAAGCCTTGTCGCTTTTTTCTAGGTTATGGAACTGTGACCTACAGAGTGATTGGTTTATATTGACTTGGAAACTCATGAGCAGGGGAAAATGTAATATATGGGGGAAATCAATTGAATAGGCAAAGCAAAACCTATAGCTCACCTTTTTATAAGCATATTAAAGTAACCTGAAATAATAAAGTAAGAGTTAAATCCTAGGCATATCTAGACAGACAAAAGTCCTACAACTTCCAGCATTCCTTCAGCTAGCCATGCTGGCTGGGGCATGCTGGGAATTGTAGGACTTTCCCCCCTGTCTAAACACGTAAAGCATTGTGCCTGAGGATTGCAATGGGCTCAACACTGATGATACTTACAATGGGTTAAAACATAAAGAGCTATGCTGGATTAGACAAAAAACCCTCTCTGGTCCATTGTTTGGTTCCCACAGTGGCTATGCAGGTGCGCATGACAATCCTACAAGCAACGACCTGTGCGCAACAGCACACTCTTCTTATGTTCTTAACTATTGGGAGATTGGATCGTGATCAAGGCTCTCCTACATTTTGTCTAGTTTGGCCATTTGTAAAAAGTTTGGAAGTCACTGTGCAATAGTGAACTGAAGGAGGAGAAACCAATTTCCCTTCTTGTGCTGAAAGAACATCATTAACAGTAATAATTCAGTTTTTTTGGTATGTTTTAATAAGTAACATGCTGTGTGATTCCATCCCTTCCCCCCACCCACCCCACTCTTTAACTTTAGGAAACAGCTAAACAGGATTTTGTTACAGACGTCATCTTTTTGAGTATTACTTACGGTAGAATGTGTATGATTTCCTACTTTAAATGACTATGGAAGCGAATTACGCTCACACTGTTGAATTCTCTTAAAAGTTCATTTTACATTTCTTTTTCTAAGTGCATTTACTCAAGGGATCTGATTGTAAAAGTAATAGTCATCCAGTCCATTGAAACAAATCACATTAGCCTTTTGCACTAGTAACTATTGTTTATCACATTGGTAGCACTCTCACTGTGATTTTTATGGACATTCATTGCAAACCAGCCCAAATTTCCTACCGCACTGATTCATTGTTGGGGCTCTAGGTGGTCAGAACATTTTACACCAAATCCAAAGCAGTTGCAATGGTTATTGGTGCATTCCCAGAATCAATTCAAAATGCTGTTTTTGACCTTTGATCTTTACAGCCAAGTAAACTGAAGGACTACCAGCACCTCATGAGCCTTCCCATGCTTGAAATCGGCACTAGGGACATAAGGCCTATCCAGTAGTGGCCCCTACTCTATAGAATTCTATCTGAATTCCTATCTATCTATCTATCTATCTATCTATCTATCTATCTATCTATCGGCTTTAAATCTATTTGTTTCAGGTAGCTTTAAATTGATGTGGTTTTATTGGACATGCCACTGGTTTATTACTGTGGTTTCTGAAAATTTGTTTTACGTGGGTTGGTATTTTAAAGTAGTGATGTTTATTTTTGCATGTAAAGTTTGAAGTAGAATGCTACGGCATTGCAATTTCATGTTTACATTGTTGTTCCCTGCCTTGGGATGACTTTGTCCAGAAAGACGACCTATGAATATTTTAAGTAAGTAAGGATGCAGTCCTATGCATAGATAGAAGGAAGTCTTACATCTGTCACCATTGCTGTAGGATTTTTTTTTCTATCTAAGCATGCATAAGATTGCACCTTAAGTACATATTGACCTAGAAGGCGGAAAGAGTACTTTTTTAAAAAACTTAAAACATTGAGATGCTCTTCCTGTTAACTTAAAATGATGCTGTGTTTTTAACCCTCCATCCTTGGTACAACTATGAGACTTATCCATAGGCTTAGTTTAAGATTTACTACCTGGCCTCGGATGTACCCGGCTCCTACCTCTCTCAGCCTTCTACTCCTGTTGAGGAGGTGGTTCTGGACAGCCCTGTAGACTCCAGTGCTGTGGATCATCACGCTGGCCACATTTCATGAAAAGCAATGCTGATGTTCCTTTGGGCCATGGACTTCAAAGTTGTGACCTCTGGAGTCTAGTTCAGCTTTGCTGGTCCAGATGCTTGGGTGGAGTATAGTATAAAGTTGCAGTCTGCAAGCCGCTTTGCCACACTTCCAACTGAGGCTTTGTTGAACTAATGGCACAGTGCAGGGGCTAAGAATGTGAGCTGGGAAAACCCTGGCTCCATGGCAGCCACAAACTTTCAAACCCCTCCCTGACATCTGCAATATGTGGATAAATGTCAAGGATGGTTGAAATACTGGCTGGAATTGCTTTGCATGCAAGCGGGCCCTGCAACAAAATGTTACAGTTTTGAGTGGTCAGGATTCCAGGCAGTCAGCCATGTCCCTTAACAGGATACCCCATTCTCACTGAGCTGATTTGGGCTCCCCTTGTCTTTAGTCCTTTTCTCCTAATTTTTATTTTTTATTTTTCTGCCAGCATAAATTCACTAATAGTAATATAAGTACTCTTATTAAGTAGCATTGTTAATGAAACTAATCAGACCAGCTGGCCTTTGCGGGGAATTGCTGCATTTATACAGCCTGCCAAACATTCCAGGAAGAGTAACAACCATGCCGTTCCCATCATCTTCTCGTATTGCTGTAGAACTATCCAGGTACATCTCTTTTAATTGGCTGAGCTTTTCTGATTTTCTGTCAGATTGCTGCTAGTCAGTATTTGAAGTCATTTATCCTATGTAAACTGCCCAGAGAGCCTTGGCTCTGGGGCGGTATGCAAATGTAATAAATAATAATAATAATAATAATAATAATAATAATAATAATAATAATAATAGCCCTCATTCAGAAGACACCTTAAACCATGGCTTTAACCACTGTGGTTAAGTCAGAAAGCTGGGCTATGGTTAAGCCAGAAACTCTACGTTTAGCGATCGAGTGCTCGTCTGCTCATTTTTGATAAAAAAACTCCAAATGGCAGGCGCGATGTCCTCTTCCTCCTGGGATGTTGCACGCCACGTGTAGACTGAGGGGGAGGATCTCACAATCACGAAATCACGAGATCCTCCCCCTCCCCTCCTTAGGTCTAGACATGTCCTTAGTCAGCAGCAGCACCAGTCTCAGCACAACTCTCTGCATATCTAAAGGATCAACCAATTTTCTAAAGCTCATTCCTATACTTTTTGTTTTTGGTTAGGAATGTCAGCCATCCACAATGCCTTGTAGTTGGGAGCATTTAAACATGCCTGAGGTGTAAGACCCCATGTCCTATGTTGGTAGAGTATTTGAGACACATATTGCCATATGCTGCTTCTTCCAATGACAAAGATTACTGTCATATTCATGCCACTCCATCTATACTAAGAAGATGAAAAGGCTAAGACTGGTCCTGGAACAACCCGTACCTCCTAAATATTGTTTGGAAAAATCACTTAATAAATACAAGCACTTATTCATGTGAACTATGGTCCTAAAGTTGACTAACAATGCAAACCTAAATACACATCCTTTGTAGAAGAGACCTAGCTCAGTGGCCGAGCACATGCTTTGCATGTAGAAGGTCATAAAAACACACAAAGAGCCATGCTGGATCAGACCAAAAGTCCATCTAGTCCTGCATTTCTATTCACACAGTGGCCAACAAAGCTGTCTGTGGGAAACCCACACATAGGACACAAGTGAAATTGCATCAACCCAGCAGTGGTCCCCAGCAACCGGAGGTAGCATATAGCCATGAAGGTGGCCTTCTCCATTTATTATTATTAATTATTATTATTATTATTATTATTATTATTACATTTATATATCACCCCATAGCCAAAGCTCTCTGGGCGGTTTACAAACATTAATGAATTTGTCCCCCCTTTAAAGCCATCCAATTGGTGGCCATCACTACATCTTGTAAATTTCATTGTTCAACTAGGTCAGTAGTAGACATAGGCACGCTTACTCAGCCTCAAGAGCTCTCCCCCATTGGCACTGTGTGGACGATTATGAGAATGACCTAGGTTACAAGGCTGTTGTAAGAATCACTGAGTGCTAAGTATTGTTATTTAGCTGTGATGTACTGGCCAACAGCTGCCATCATTGGCCTTAGCTAGACCTAAGGATTATCCCAGGCAAATGGAGGGGTCGTCCCTGCCTGCTCTCGGTTTCCCCTGTGTGTCATTTGGATGTATAGGGATGATCCTGGGATGTAGGCCTGGTCTAGCCATGGCCACAGTCTCAGCTGGTCTTCAGGTTTGCATGCTTTGCCATTTATGCCCTGTAGGTTTTAAAAGGATGGAAATCATTGTGGTACCAATTTAAATGCTGATGGCTCCACTTGTCTATGGCCAAATAAGCTTATGAAGTTATAACCAATACCAGTTTAGTTTGTGTATTTAGAGCTGTGGAGGCTGGTGGCTCTGTTTTCAGTGGGGCTGTAAATCCAATCTGGGTTTCAGTAACTACCACCCAGAATTTAAAATAAGCTATCCAAGCAGCTAAACACATTTTGGGGGATAGGCTTTAGCACCTTGGAGAGGTCATTTAGAGCTCTGGCTGGTTCTGAATGAAACCCAGAATGGATTTATAGCCCCACCAAAATCAGAGCTTACATAAGAGAAAACATTAACAGGACCATCATGTCTCATCACTTTTACTTCTCTGGCATAGTATTGAACACATACTGGGTTTCTGTTATGGCCTTTCGCATGTATGGTGGGTTCATTTTCATGGCATTTGAATGCACTATGGGATAAAAGAAGCACATGGCAGAACCTGAGGAACGGTAAAGGACAAAAGGTCTCTGCAAGCCAAACTCTAGGAGTAGCCAAATACATGCAGGATAGGCGTGCACTCCAGAGAACTCAAACTTCATAAATGTAATAGCTGCTAATATGTTCAGAAAATGAATACGTTTTTCCAAAGGTGACCGTTATTACTGAAGGCTGATCATCTCCCCTTCCCTCCCCCTCATCTCAGCCATGTGATTTGATGAAAGAAGCGGCCTCACAGGATATTCCAACTGGTGAGATGTGGATTTAGTTCCAATTGCTATAGCAACAGGAACCTATTGGTAGAGAAAGCAGCCTTCTTTTGTAGCTTTTCACCAAACTTTAAACTTCCCCAGAGGAAGAGAGATGCAGTCTTCTGTCTGAAGAAAAAACATCCAAAGGAGGTAACAGTGGAGCAGGGATTTTTTTCTCCCCCTGAGTGGGTAGAGGATTTCCTAAATTATCCATTGCAAATTTGAGTCAGTACAGCAGCATATAATGCCTTCTGACAATAACATTAATTAGGGTGACCATATGAAAAGGAGGACAGGGCTCCTGTATCATTAACAGTTGCATAGAAAAGGAAATTTCAGCAGGTGTCATTTGTATATACGGAGTACCTGTTGAAATTCCCTCTTCATCACAACAGTTGAAGGTGCAGGAGCTATACTAGAGTGACCAGATTTAAAAGAGGGCAGGGCACCTGCAGCTTTAACTGTTGTGATGAAGAGGAAATTTCACCAGGTTCTCCATATGTACAAAAGACACCTGCTGAAATTCCCTTTTCAATACAACTGTTAAAGATACAGGAGCCCTGTCCTCCTTTTCATACAGTCACCCTACATTAATTCTAACCAAGATTGCAATCCACAAACCATTTTGAACAACAGGAATCTTGTCAGGTGCCTATCAATGTTTCCATATCAGGGTTTTCCAAATGGAGGCACCTGACTCTAGGAGGGAGAAGGGGTAAGATGATACCAACAAGGTGTGCAAGGGATGGCAGAAAATTGTGAGGAGGCTTAACTGCTTTGCTTTCAGCAACACAAATTTGGCCAGCAGGATTTGATCAAAGAAAGAGAAAATAGTGACAACCAACAGAAGAGCAGATTTTTAGACTCACCAGGAAGCAAGAGAAAATGGAGTCAGTCCTTCTATGTCTTTTGGACACTTGCAACTGCTTGTGTAGAATTGCATATATTGTGTTGCTTCAAAGGGAAGAAAGTTTTAAAGTTTACGAATGTATAAAGCTGCTTTATGCTGAATGAGACCAGGGATGGATGGATCTGTCATTTCCCCTTTCTCCCACATTCAATATTGTTAAAGACTCATGTTTCTCTCTCTCCCAAAGAAGAACATCGCAAACATTGGTGAAGTCTTATCAAAGGCAAATTCTCACCTGCACCAGCCAAATTCAATAGCTATAGCTATTCTTAGCCTGGCAAGGGCCATGAGGTGCCTGCCTGCAACATATATCTGTTAAAGATGAGGAGGAGCCAGTCAGGGGGGAAAAAGAGAGGGAGGCAGCAACCTAATTAAGCCCTAACATAATTGAATACACAGCTATTCTAAGACCTAAGCACTCAAAGCGCTGGGTGTCACATTCCAGAGTATAAGGCTAGTAGTTTCATGTTTAAGGGTCTAAGAGTTCCAAGATGGTCAGCATGAACAGAGAGCAGGGAAAGGGGACGGTCTCAACAGTCCAGGTTACAGTTAAACAGGCTCCAAGGCAACATAAGGAGCTGACAGAAGGGGGCTCAGAGTCCATGTTACAGGCAACAAGGTTCCAAGGCAACACAGCAGTCAAGAAGCTGATAGGAGGAGAGTCCGAGTTCAGTCCAGAAATACTCACATCAGGGAAGGGATGCTAGATCGAGGAAACTCTGCTCAGCATTGCTTCCAGCAATTCTCTTAGCCTTAATTGCTGTTTTTATGCAGAAGCTGTCAGAGCTGCACCCAAGCCTCAGCCATTAGTGACTACGTCTGAAAAGGTCCTCCTTGTGAGCAAGCCTCCTACATACAAATAGACCTTTTTCTCACAAGGAGGTCTCTCTGGCTCAGCCTAGCACTGTTTCTGAGTTTCTGTCTTTTCAGGCAGCATTTTCCCAAGAGCTTGGTGGTTTCTCTGTCTGCACTCTTGAGGCAGAGTCCTTGTCCTCCACAAGTGCTGCCCTCATGGTAGTCACCCCTGAGGGTCTGGGCTCCTTCAGGTCTACTGGCAGAGCCTGGGCATTGCTGGTGATGGTTAGTTCCTTGTCCTCCAGCTCTTCCTCCTCTGAGGAGTCTTCCAGTGGAGGCATGACACTGAGCCTGGGTGAACGAATTTGCCAATTTTGGTTTCCCCCACTTTCATTTTTTTAAAATCTCGAGTACATTTTGTGCCAAATATAGAGAACTTTACAAGTTTCGGTAAGGCTTATCAAAATTGAACAGAAATGAAATTCTCACCCATCTGTAAATGAGACAATTATCTTATCTAGTCTAGTACATGTGAGATTTTCCCAAGGCCTTTGGCTGAGGTCTTTCCCAGTTGTGTTTTCCTGGTGGGAATCTACACTGTTGTTATTATTACATTATGAATTGGCAACTGTGATGCAAAGCATCACATGACCCTCTGTATCTTTAGTTGTAAATGAGTTGTACTTACCTCCTTGATTTCGTTGTCCCCGTTCGTTGTTGCTCAGTACTAGTGCTTATTTAGAAATCATGTGCCCTGTTCTAACGATGTTAGCTCTTCTCCGAAAATGTTGAATTGAGTGATCAGCCAATTGCTACCCTGGTGGCATTTCCACCTGTTGAAATTACGAGCATGAGCAGATGAGTTAGCAAAGGCGGGACAGGAAGGGAAGAAAAAAGGAAGTGGTGGAGCAAACTGAAAAGTTCGCCTAAACACAGAGGAGACAGAGAACAGCTACAACGGAAGAACAAACAGTGTGCCCTGGATTAATGAATTTATAATGTAAAGGGAAAACGTAAGTACCGCTAGATCCCCATAGTGTGCCCTGTGATTATCAAAACCGACACAAATAGCAACGTTAGAAATGGACAATAACCACATTATTAGACTAGTGTAGATCCGGCCCTGGTATAGGCAAAAGGAATTTGGGGCCTTCTGTATGCAAAGCATGTACTCTACTCCTAAGCTATGGTTACCCTTTAAAAAAATGTCACAGACTGAGAAAGCACATCCAAGACAGCTTTAATCTTGGATATCACAACGCCTATTTCTGCACTTCTGGCTTCCTACTGTGTACATAGAGTTATCCTGGTTTTTATGTGTTTATGTATGTATGTATTTATTTTTTAAAAACGTGTCCATCCTTGTAGTCTACAAGGGTATGATCAACATTGTTGTCTCATGGATCTTAATTGGGAATGTTGGATATGAACTGGTAATATTGACAACAGTGATCAAATCTGTGCAAGCATAAGGTGTGTGTGTGTGTGTGGTGTTTAACATTGCTGCAGAGTTATCTGGTAACATAAGTCAGTTTGTTGCTGTTTATACAAGGGCCATACACTATTGTATAACTAAGCAGAGCCAGATGGTGTCCTCAAGTCTTGTTTTGGATAATTGGGTCATTTGTTTTTCCTCCAACATGATATTATTTCACCACCCTCTCATAAAAGCTTTTCAGATAATTACCCTCCATCAGTGCAGAAAACAGCTGGAATGAATTGGGGGGGATTCTTAACTGAAATGTGTACACCAAGGATCTCATTTATGTTTGCCTAATTTGAATTTTTCTTTCAAAAAATCCAGTGATAGATGTTGTTATTTTTATTTAGGGCTTTATTACCCTCACCCCCCCAAATAAAATATATAAATAAATAAAGGAAAAATGAAAAAAATGAAAAACGCAAAGGTGCTAAATTTGCTCAGCTGATGTTTGCAGTTATTGTCTTATAATGTATTAGTGCAATTTAAAAGTTGGGCTAGATCTAGAGCATCAGTAGGGAATCACATTTCCCTACTGTCACTCTCCCCTGCTTCTATCCCACAATACTTCCTCATTCTTTATATGGGGAAGAAAGAGGAAGTAAACATTGACTGCATGGCCCGTTCAGTGGGTGTTGCTATCCCTCTGCTTTTCCTGTGCACAGCAGGAAATGGTGGCAAGTTTTGCTATAGCTGAAAAAGTTAGATTTTCCAGGTGTTTTTTACTATGGGAAAATGAGCAGAAGGGGTGTCGGACCCATGGAAGGCAGACGTTGTTGTCAAAAAGTCCTGCGAAAAACCATGAGTGGCTAGTAGTGAGTGTGTGATAAAATGCTCATCTGATGACACTCCTGCATTACTGTTTTATAGTGTCATTGAATTGCACTGATAACTGTTAGAGCACATTACATATCCCATATATCACTTTCCTGCTTTTTTATTCCACATTATCCAAAATACTGCAACAAATATTATTCTGTATCCTACAAGGTATAAGAGTGTCATCACATGGGAGAAAATTGCGTTTCCTTACCGTTGTTTGTCCGCCCCCGCTTTTGTCCTCCAATACCTCCTCTTTCTTCCCAGAGAGGAAAGAGGAAGTAAACAAAGACCATGTGGCCCATTCAGAGAGTTGTGTTTCCTGTTCCCTTTGGCATTCACATGTTCTGGCAAACTGACGCGGTACATTCACATCAGTCAGACTTCTTTTATTGAGGGAAATCTCACAGTGAAAAGCTTAATGGTTACACACTTCAGACAGACTTAAAGCTGATGGATAGTCAGAAAGCTTTAGGCTCCAAGATAACATACAGTCAAAATGCTACTCACTACAATAACAACCTGGTTTCCCAGTTGCCATCTCAACAGTTGTAAAAACAGGTTCCAAACCCAACCAGTGAGGAGAAAGATTCCTGATACGATCCTTCAGGCAATCACAATGGGGAATTCTTGAAAGGCTTAACCAACCGTGCCTAGGGAGTTAGTTCAAATGTGGATCACTCGTTGGTAACTCAGGGAACGTGGCCACAGCCTAAACAAGATCACAGGGAAGGTAAAAATCTTAGGCACAAGAACTCCCATGCAAGTACTTCAGCACCGGGAACTCCCCACCACATGAGTGTGCAAAGAAAAAGTCCAACAATAAAAATCAACCCCAGTCTACCCTTACACTGAGTAGTTGATGAACAAGCACACACAATCCACAACAAACGAGAGTTCAGGGGCAGATCCACACATAGCCTTCGGGACGCCCTGAAGGCGCTTTGGGGCGTCCCGAAATCGATGATGTGCACCCTACCTTAAGCGTCCCAAGAAGAGGCGGAGGAGGAGGAGGAGGAGGAGGCTCCTCGCGGGGACGGGATGAAGATTTGCCGCGCCCGGCGCCTTCGCCGGGCAATCAGCTCCCCCCCGCTGTTTGCCTGGGTGAGATGTTCACTGCCGTCCACCTACCCGCTGGCCTCCTTTTGCCGGCGAAAGAGCCACCTGGGCGGAAGCCGGCGGCGGCTTCTTCCGCCAAGCTCTCCGACCCGGGTGGGCCCGGGTGGCTCTTTCGCCGGCAAAAGGAGGCCGGCGGGTAGGTGGACGGCAGTGAACATCTCACCCAGGCAAACAGCGGGGGGGGGGGGGAGCTGATTGCCTGGCGAAGGCGCCGGGCGCGGCAAGTCTTTATCCCGTCCCCGCGAGGAGCCTCCTCCTCCTCCTCCTCCTCCTCCTCCGCCGCCTCTTCTTGGGACGCTTAAGGTAGGGTGCACATCATCGATTTCGGGATGCCCCAAAGCGCCTTCAGGGCGTCCCGAAGGCTATGTGTGGATCTGCCCCAAGTCTATGAAAAGCCTCACAGTATTTTTCATGGTACAGTTCTCAGAAATCCAAAGTCCAAATAGAAGAGAGTCCATGTGCAGAGTGCTTTTAAAGTTCCAAACGGAGATGGATCCAAATGGAGCGATTTTGGGCTATGAGTTGAAAGATGATCCAAGCAAAGTCTCCTCACCTTTGCTCCAGCTTATAAAGGGAGGTGTAGGCCTGTTCAAAACCACTTGACAGACAGGGGCTCAGCCTGTAAATCATACCCATGTCCAAACAGGGCAGCACTGCTCAGCCCACCAAGATGATGCTACAATCTGAGTGATTCCTTCAACAAAGGCCCCTCGCCGTTTTAAACACTCTATCAGTTTCTCAGGGAACTCTAACTAGCTCAAGGCCTAGTGGGGGTGTTTCTGTTGAGCTCTTTCCCTGAGAATCATGACAAAGATAAGCTTGCACAGACATTCCAAAGTAGTTCTAATAAATCTAACTACAACTTGCTGAAACCTATACCTGACATCGGGGCCATTTTTAATGCGCCACTTTCCCTGCACACAGCAGGAGATTGCGGCACATTCCTTTTTTTTTTTTAAAAAAAAGTCAGATTAAAAGGAGTCTATTTTGCAACAGAAAAATGAGCGGAAGGAGTGAGACACATGGGAGGTGGACATCACCTAAAGGATGCATGAACATCCGTAAGTGGGCAGTAGTGAGCGTGCAATAAAATGCTCATCTGATGATGTCCTAAATGTACAAGAGGAATATACTGTTACCACAATGGGATCATAATGATTTCATAAAAGGTGTAGATCTAGCTTTGGTCATTGTTAAAAATGTATATCTGAGAGTCAGACTGCAAATGTACAAAACTTGGATTCTGAAATTATCTATTTGTGCAAAATTTCATTTCAGCTCCACTGTCTATTGCCATCTTTAATTCTGACAGATTTTCAAGAGATTGACCCTAATGTGGAACACAGTCAGGAACTGAATCCACAGTGAAGCCCCTGTAGTTGCTAGGCTGGATCTTGAATAGTCCTTGGAATAGCTCTGTTGACACACTGTTGATTAAAATAGTAGGACGGCCAGATTGGCTCCCAAAGTCAACACATATGTTAATAGGAGTGGTGAAACTGAAAGCTGAAGCGATGCTCACTCTCTGCTTGCAAATAGCCATATGAAGCTCCTGTGCAATTTTAAGGCAAATGACTACTTCCCCTTGGGCACTGGGAGACTTCCATTGGACACTGGGACAACCCATTTCCATGTATCCTTTGCCTTAACCCTTTAGCCCACACCTTCAGCTACGCTTCTTCTTCCTCTGCCCTTCCTTGGTGCTTATCCTTCCCTCCTCCAGCCAAAATATAAACAGGCAGGGACCGGTCTGTTATGCTTATGAAAATCTGTAAAACACCATGTCCCTGGATGGTGTTGTACACATTGATACATATACATAAATAAACACAATGATTTCCAGTTCTCGGAGGCTTTATAATTTCCATTGTCATCCTTCTATGGGTTTCTTTTTTTGTATCAGAACAACCAGAACATTGCTATTACTCATACTATGCATCATAATCAGACTAGTCGACTTTTCCCAAGCTCACTCATTTCTGCATTTCCCCTCCTGCCCCACTCCTTTGCCTTCTCTTGATCCGCATGACAAGAATTGGCTGAATACCTGACCTGCATGTGCACCTTGGTTATGAAACCTGTACAGTCTTGGCCCTGGCAATATTGCTTTGATTTGACTTCTGGCTTCCTAATCCTGTGCTCCTCTGTCCATGGGTATAAGTTACTGGAGCAAAGCTGAGTGGATCCACTTTTGCTCTCTTGATATTTTACCTGAAAGTGCACAATGACCTTTCAGTGCGGTGCCTTCATTTCACCTTTACTACAACATGCTCACTACTGAAAAAGAAGCAAGATTTGATTATTTCAGTCAGCGGACACTGCAACTTGGAGAAAAAGAAGAAAAGAACAGCGGTATGAAATGCTTTGGAGAGAAACGTGAATAAGTGCCTTGATTTTGCCAGCTGGACTCTCTCCAGTGAAAGAGTGTCTTTGGCTGTTACACATGCAGAACCCCTAGGTGGCTTTGTGCTTTATCACATGGACACAAGCAGCAGGGAATGGAGATGTCTAAAGAAAAATAACATTATGGATATGCAGTGGGAAAGCTCTGTAGGCTATTCCCTTTGGGTATGCCCTGCTGTGATCTCATTAAATTCTCGTTTAGCTTTAGAGGGAAAGAAATACAAAATTGGGCTCCAAGTTTAAAAGAGCAATCCTTTTTCCTGCTGAAGCCTGCTTGGTTGGGATAGAATCATTACATCCCCTTGTGCCACTGGAGGCCAAAGTTTTAGTGGTGTAGGGAATCCGTACCCATAGAGGACCACCAATCTGAACCTATCGCAAGGGATGAAAAGCAATGATAGACAAGCTCTCCATGGTTTATGTTGAATTGGCTTGGGGAAAAAATCAAAGTACTCCCCCCTCCACAAAATCAGGAACTAGGTCCCATTATTTTCAACCCAATCTGAATATGGCCACCTAACTCCACCAGTGCCAAGCAATCATTTTTAATAGGCATGTGTGGAAACATGTGAGGCTCCATGATCCTGGCTACACATCTTAACTCCAGCTGCAAATGACACTTGGCCAATGTGAGGTCTTGGTGGTGAGAATCCATCTGGTTTGTTGAGCTACCTCTTGCAGCCTAGCCACCATTTTGCTCTCTTTGCAATGTCCTGGACCAAAGCATTTGGGAGCCGGGGGGTGGAGGGGTTGACTGCACATACCACGAAAATTGGTGGAGAAACTTCAGAGTAGAGTTGGAAAAAAGGTCTTCTTTTCTTGTGTGTGTGTGTGTGTGTGTGTGTGTGTGTGTGTGTGTGAGAGAGAGAGAGAGAGAGAGAGAGAGATTATCCATATCTTTTGAGAAATGTCAGTTCAGTTCTAATTCTAGTGGAGTGACACCCCTCCTTTAGATTGAAGTTACATCTATGAAAACTCATGATTAGGGGGAAATTCTTTTTCTCCACAATCATCTTGCCCCAAGAGTCCTCTTTAGGGTGGGCATCTCCCTCTCAGCTTATCTGGGATGCAGCCTCTCTTGCTTGCTCTCAGACTGCAAAGATGCTCCCCACTGCCGGGGGAATCCCATCACTACAGACTTCCCAGTATCAGCTGCATTGCTGGTCTAAAAGCACCTGCAATTGTAGGGTGTCCATTGTGTCCTACATTATAGAGCACAGTCCTCTATGGGAGTTGTCAGAGGACAGTCCTGTGTTAGAAGGGCTGCACAGTCCAAGCACAGTTTAAACATAAAGACCCATAAGAAGAAAGGGCAGGGAGGGGCCTAGATGTTCCCCATCAACAGTTAGCACCTGGATGGCAGACTGAGTGGGCCCACAGGTCACCTTTCCCACTATGTGACATGTACTGTTTTTCCATTTAAATTATAGTGATTATTTCTAAATTTGCATCTATACATATAAATTAGTATGTGCAAATCTTATGCGAATCTCTGCCCTCTTTTGTCATCTTCTTTGGTGATGCATTTCTTCTTTCTTTTTGGTGATGTGTAGCTTGCCACTTTATGCTTTGAATCCCCAAAAACAGATTCAGGCATTTGAACTTGAAAGCCTTGGTTGTGCTTAACAGAATATCTGATGTAATGAGTAAAAAACAACCAGTACAGATTTATGCTTGTGTTGTAGGTAACAACTTTGTAGGCGGCAACATCTAGGTAGCTTCTATGCCTCCACTTGCAGTATTGTAGAGGGATGCCACAATTCAGCTCCTTCCTTTTTCCTCTAGTGAAGCATGGATATCTGGAGATTTACAGTCACGCATGGAGCGGACAGACATCTCTGCGTAGTTTTTGTATTTTATTCAAATGCCTTTCCAACCTACTGCATCTTTCTCCGATATATTCTATCAAGCATGTGATTCAAACTTCTGGCCCAGGCTGTGTGGCTGGGAAGAATACTGAATAACCTAAGGGAAAATAAAGAGGGGAAAAAAATCTGGTAGAAGTAAAACTTAATCGGGAAAACAGAATATAAATTCAGCCCCATTAGAAGGAAACATAAAACCACATTCTAACTAATCTGGCCTAGATAATAAAAGCCAGGGGTTAGGGCAGAAGATTCAGAACAATACAAAATTGACTGATTTACCAAGATCGTTCTTAAAAAGAAAAGTCCAGTTTGCTTCTTAGTTGACAAAGAGTGTCTGCTTGCTGAAGCTGGTGTAGGGAAAGGAGAATGCATTTTAGAAATCCTATTAGAACATTTAACTAGTGTTTCCAACACCATATAATAAAGTTTAGTCTAGTGTGTGTGTGTATGATTTCCCTTTTTTTTAACAATTGAGTTGCTTACAGAACTGAACAGTAGAGTGACTGTCATATTTCTACCACTGTCACATAATATACATTACTTCCACACATCTTAGTTGTGTGTGGGATTAGAATTCTCACTTCTAAGAGAATTCACTGGCTGGCTTTTGAAAATGCCATGCTATTTTCTTCTTGATATGACCTGGTGACTGTACTATACTGATTTGTCCGTCAGCTGCCATTTTATCACATATGGACAGAACTAATCACAGTGACAGGCAAGACCCAAACGATTTATTGCTGTACAGAACCAAAAAGATCTGTGTGGCATAAAAATCAGGATATTCTCAGGAAAGTCTCTCACATCAGGTTTGCTATCCTGTTTGATTGACCCTGAAAATTAGTCAGGAATGTTTTACCTGAAATGATGAAAAGGTTAGGACATGCCAGAAACTAGTGATAAGGCTTGGTTCACATTTTAATATGAATCAATCTAATTTGCACATCCCAAACTAAAATGTTAATTGGAACACAATTATCCTTCAGTTTTCACACTTCTCCAAAGTTTGCAATGCAGCTCTCTAATTAAAAAAAATATGGGTGCAAAATGTGTACATTATGGAAAATAGAATTTGAAGAGTGTATATTGGGGGAAATAGCGAAGTGTATGGATTTTCATGTGCACAAAAATGTGAACAAAACACAAGCCACTGTTTGTGCAGACTGAAAAAAACATTTTGGGTTGGGTTCAAAAGTTCCTTTCCTCCGATGGAAGGTACGTCCTACATCGGAAGAAAACTCCTGCTCACAGAAGCGCCTTCTTTTGGAGGATAGGTACCAACTCATTGCCTTGTCTCCTGATCTTCAGCAGATCTTTCAGTTCTAAAGTGGGAAGTTCCTACTTCCCACTTGAGAACTGAAAGCTCCTTTGGAAACAGGAAATGCAAGGAAATCAACAGTAATAGAATTACAGCAGGACTGGTCCTAGACCGAATGGTGCCCAAGTGAGGACCATGCTCCACCCATTTTTCAACTTTTGAATACCTTATATTTTATTTGTAATCCATTTCATAACTTTGCTAAACACACTATATGTATGATTTATCCCTGTCTTATAATAGATTGTAAAATTTCCACCTAGATAATAAAAAAAAGCAATGTGCATTAATGTTGTTCATGCAGGTTGGTGTTGCCAACTTGACAAATGAAGATGAACTGTTGGTACTAATAGTTTGAACTGTTGAATGGATAATTAAGTAGGTGATCTATGACAGCCAAACCCTGAGGCTGGTACAGAGTCTTTTCCCCCACCCACATGCCACCCCCAAAGCCTGGCACTTGGGCCATATGACCTTGTATTACATCCTGGTTTATGGCCTAGTCTTGGGTTAATTGATTGATCCATGTCCATAAAAGAGAAATGTGAGAGAACACTTTTCCTTCATTCTATTTCTCTATTGGGATGGAACTGCTAAACTAATGGCAGTTTTTTCTTAAACTGCACTTACTTTTTTTTGAGTTACATAATTTCATGACCACTAAATTTTAGAATTTTTATCGCAAGAAAAGATAGCTTTCCATGAAAAATTGTTTTCCCCCTAGATTTAAATGGTCTTTACCTCAAGAAATCTGTAAAATTACGATTTTTAAAGGTAGACGTTTTTATCGCATGTCTCCAGCAAGCCACAGAGAGAATGGATACAGTGTTCATTCCATGGGTTGTAGTGAATGAGAGTAAAGTTGCACAGCTGTTATCCTTGTAGAATTCATCCACTCAAGCTCCTCCATTTCTGGAGCTGTCAATCAACCTTCTTTCATCAGAATTAAATTGACTTTAAAAAAATAAATAGAAAGAAAAAGCTCAGAGATTTCAAAAGAGAATGCCTGCAGTGTGAAAATGAATTATTATGTAGTTCAGGCTCTATTTCAAGTTTGTGACCTATTCTAACCATGTGTTTTACTTGCTTTTTAAATGAATGCACATCTGCATTTTTTTTCCATCACAAGCTTAAATAAAGTTCAGATGTTTAGGGCCAGCCTGTTCAAGTTTCACCAATATAAACAGAAATATTATCTCCTGATATTAAAAAAAAAAGGCTAGTGCTGTTTCTATTTCCTGTAAAAAAAAAATCAAAAAAAAATCTGCAAAGGTCTTACTTCTTTAGTTCATCTCTAAAACTAAAATGAATTTGCTGAGAGCAACACTTAAGAGGGTATTGAAAACAAGCTAGTTTAATTAAGGGAAGAATTTAGGTGTTCCAACACTATTACATGTCTTCAAAGCCCTTCCATCCTTTCCATGTTTCTATTGAAGCCCTATGGAGGTGTACAACCTCATAGGATTCCACATGTGTGCCTGTGGGAAAGTGCAGTGGGTGAAAGGTAGGGTGACCATATGAAAAGGAGGACAGGGCTCCTGTATCTTTAACAGTTGTATTGAAAAGGAAATTTCAGCAGGTGTCATTTGTATATATGGGGAACCTGGTGAAATTTCCTCTTCATCACAACAGTTAAAGCTGCAGGTGCCCTGCCTTCTTTTAAATCTGGTCACTCTAGTATAGCTCCTGCACCTTTAACTGTTGTGATGAAGAGGGACTTTCACCAGGTTCTCCATATATACAAATGACACCTGCTGAAATTCCCTTTTCTATGCAACTGTTAAAGATACAGTTTCATATGGTCACCCTAGTGAAAGGGCAATTTAACACTTCCTATAGGAAGCCCTGAAATAAGCAAAAAGGTCCATTTCTGGATTGGGACAGGTCTGTGGAACTCCGTTATGTGTTTCTGCTTATTTCTGGTTGCTACCAGAAGCACTAAATCTCCATTGAGCAAATGGTAGGTCAAGACAATGTTTTAGTTCTGCCCTAAGAGCTAGCTGTAAAATACATGCATGGCTCCACAGGAATTTGAGGCCAGGTTTCTCAGGTCCAACTCCAACACTTCGTTGACTACAGCTTTCTGGCTCTGCCCACAAATTAAAATATTTTGTTTGTTTGACTACAGCTTTCTGGCTCTGCCCACAAATTAAAATATTTTGTTGCTAATGCATCCAACACCATGGAGCAGCCTTTTTTGCACTCCTATCTTTGTCCTCCATTTGGGGACTTTGAAAAATGGTCTGTTTATTTCACCTCAGCCTAGATAATGGTTATGTAAACCTCAAACCTTTCTTCTTCTTAAAGATTTGGCACCAAAATATTGCTCTAATCATATTCTCATCTCTACAATGTGTCTGCCATTGTGTATCTGGTTGTCACACAGAGGAGGGCCAGGATCTCTTCTCGATCCTCTCAGAGTGCAGGACACGGAATAACAGGCTCAAGTTAAAGGAAGCCAGATTCCAGCTGGACATCAGGAAAAACTTCCTGACTGTTAGAGCAGTACAACAATGGAATCAGTTACCTAGGGCTCTCCCACACTAGAGGCATTCAAGAGGCAGCTGGACAACCATGTGTCAGGGATGCTTTAGGGTGGATTCCTGCATTGAGCAGGGGGTTGGACTCGATGGCCATATAGGCCCCTTCCAACTCTGCTATACTATGATTCTATGATATCAAATAGCTCTGAGGATATGAGGCTGAGGTTTAAGATTAGCTCAGGTACTGCTGCTTTGGCATCAACATGTATCAATGTGAGCACCGTTTCTCCCAAGAATGTTATAAGAAAAGGAATAAGGCCATTCAGACAAGTGAGCACCTCATTCAACTCCTTGAAAATGAATTCAAGGCAAGAAGGGCTCCCAGCCTTGGGTTCGAACCTGTAGTTATTTGGAAGAGCTTATGGTTAGCATATTGAGCCATGATTTGTGCTTGCAGTCATACCAATCCTCCTTTGCACAAGACTTTGTGGCTGACACTGTTTTTCTTAACTGCCCCCATTCCTGGCTACAGCTAAGACACCTGCATTGTTGGAAGCTTAATTTTACTCTGTGTCAAAAAAGAGAGAAAGAAAGAAAGAAAAGAAAAGAACTTCATTTTAGAGGATGTACTGGATCCTTGTGGTCTCCCACATTCCTCAGCAGAATGTTTCACAGCAAAATATTTTGTCAGCTGGATGGGAAGAGCAGTAAAACTGCAAACAGCAGTGGTGGAAATGATCAGCACCCAGGAGACACTTATTTTCTGCTTTCACATGGGAGAGTCTGAAATATGAATCCCCGTCTTGCTCCTAATTTACCTTGAAAAATTCCAGTTCTGGCAGAGCAAATGTACATTGTCAAACATGCACTCCAAAAGAGTGTAGAAATGTGGAACGCATTCAGAAATGATAGCAACTTATTCTGCTTTCAATCATACATTTGTTCTACCTCTGTGTGATAAATGGGTGCTGTGTCTGTTTTCTCTGACGTTAAGAAGTGTCAAATAGAAATACTCTCTCAAGTTATGGCAAGGATTCTATAAACTCCTGTTGCAGCTCAAATCCATTAACATGACATTTTGTGTATGTGCAGCTTTAATGAATTAAGTCTGGATGGGAGGGGGGAACTAATCATTTTGTGAATGATGTAAACACAGTTGCTTCGATCCAGGAATTTCTTATGGGTGGCGTTGAGGCCACCCTATGTACATGTGGAGACCACTCACTGCCCACCATTCAGTTTAACAGAGGCATTGTGCCCATGTTGACTCATAAGGCCTTTTTACCCATGAATTAACTCCTCTCTTTCTAGTTTCTATATTTGTGGCTTTTCAAGAGAACTTAACTAGGCAGAAATGTTTTGCACTCACAAATTATATAATACGCAAAACCTAAGATAAGTATACCATAAAGCAGAAAAGGAGTAAAACATCACAGTTACAAAGCTTTAAGACAAGGGTGAAAAAAAATGAGGTGCAAACCCCGTCTGATTATCTCTGACAGAAAAAGACGGAACCATAGAAGCCCTAGAGAAGCCCAATTCCTAGAGTTTCCTGGATCATCCTAGGAAGTAGTGCTCAAGGGCTCCTGCCTGCTTCTTAGATGCCCTAGGTATGGGGCTTCTATGATAGAACCCATACCGTCTGTCCCTAGGGCACTTCCTCCTTGTTTATTTCTACAAAAGGTCCAGGTAATAGAGTATGGGATGCCAGGATCCTTCAGCAAGCGAGTGGATTAGAGGAGGTAGAAGCCGTGCTGTGCCAAAGCATTCTCCCACATGTTTTTTGACCATTCTCATTCAATTCGTTAGGAAAAAATGGCTTTCGAAAAGACATTTAAGGGAGAAGACATTTCTTGAGGTGGTTGAGGAGTGTGAATGAGTGTCCAGTCTTTCCTTGTACAATCATCTCTGTGCACCTATATTAGAGATAAGATGTATCCACAATCATCCCTCAAAAATGTTATTCATTTGGAAGGTGCTCAAGCTAAAGAATGACAACTAGAGCTGAGCCAAAATTTCTCAGAAGACATTTTTCTCAGAATTGTCCTAATATTTTTCTTTTTTCACCCCACTAGAAACAAAAGGCCATTTTGCAAAACTTCCCCAAATTTTCTTCCTCATTTTTTTGTGGGTTTCCCCTTCTCCCTCACCCACAAATGCCTTGGAATAATGCTATGTATGGGGTTTCGTGGAGAATGCAAAATGGGGACCAGGCTGCCAATACAGTTCTTGCTGCTATTTCCAGTGGCAGTGGCAGTGTAAAAAACAAACAAACCATAAACCCTTGCAAAAAGGTGTGTATGAGAGTGAGTTGTATGTTCTATATGAGCTGTGTGTGAATGTGCATGCATGTGTGTGCATGAGACACCCAAAGTGGCTTCTCGGGGCTGTAAATGGTTGTTCACCTTTGATTTAAGAGATAATTTCCTAGATTTTGGAAAGACATAGACAATTATGTAATGTAGAGACCATTGCGTCATCTGTGGCTTGTATCGGTTTGGAAAGGAGAAATGGAGCTCAGCAGTATATTGATGACATCTCACTCCAAACCCTCAGATGACTTCATTCCTTGGTTTCAAGGGGGCAGAAGAGTTCCCCAGCACCACCTGCTGGAACTGATCTGCTTGGTAAGAATGTAACCAGCAGAGCATGATGCACCTAGTTCTCATCTCAGCTAAATTGCCAAGAAAGATATCATCAGCAATGGTAAGATTGACAGTGAAAAGTCCAGGAGAATGAATAAGGTTGTCCTCTTCTTGCCTTCCTGCTCTGAGATATCCACTAGGGTGATTAAGGTGGTTTCCATGCCAACCCAGGCCTGGAGCCAGACTGAAGTAGATATGGGTAATCAATCACCTCTCCTGAAGAACTAGTTTCTAGGTCCAGGAAGGATTTCTTTATGAGTGGCTGCTAGGAAGGGAAGAATCTCTACGTTTTGGGCCCTTAGATTGCATTTTTGGATAGCATTACAAGCTGAGAGATATGCGCATTTCAAAGGATAACGGAATTTTGGTTTACATATCGGTCTGATAATGTGAAGTTTGGTAAGTTTACATTAAAATGGAAACTGAAATACCCCCCTCCCCTGCTGCTAATCCTGACTGGCTTCAAAATCATCTCTTTCAAGGTGGCCTGGACCCTGTGCACTTAATGAGGTAATAATTGTGTCCTATACACCGCTGGTCAGTCCTTTCTTGCCAGATGTTATTAGCCATGAGAGACAAGAAAGAACGCGATGGACCACTTTCCCCTTCACACACCTTGTCTACCTCCTCTGGCTACAATAACTGAAAATCATCTATCTTAGAAGAATTAGATGGGGGACTAAAAAGAGTGTGTGTGCATGTTCCAGAGCTCTTTGTGCATATTAGTGTCAACAAAAGACTATGGATCAGGGAGGCTGATTTTCAATCCCAGAGCAAAGGAAGTTCTATACATCATTTTACCAATTTTTATTTTTTTTCATTCAAACAGATACTTTTGTTTTAACTGCTCAATATCTTATTCAAAGACTTGGCTCCGCAGGCATTTGGATCATGTTACAATTTTTAGACCGTTGCAAGTGGCTGACATGTCCGAAGCAATCTTATTGGGATGTTTAATTCATGTGACTTCCTTTGCAAGGTTCTAGAAGAGACTCTGTGAAAGACACATGGGGGTTTATATTATGACAAGATACTTCCATATGAGAATGTCATAAGGTTACAATATATTTAATCAGCCTTTTGTTAGGCCTTAGCTAGACCTACCTGAAAGTCCAGGACAGAGGAGGGGAGATCTCGCGCTGCGATTAACGCGAGATCCCTTCTCTGTTTACACGTAAGGCATGACGACCTCAGGAAGAGAGATGTTGCGCCCGCCATTTTTTTAAAAAAGGAGACAGAGCGCACAAACGGTCGTGCGCAAAGGTAAGTTTTTTTAAAAAACTTAACTACTTTCCCTGCTCCCCCCTACCCTTGATGGTGTGCAGCTCCCGGCTCCGCGTGAGTAAACTCATGGAAAAAGCGGGCCCAATGGGGAGGGCTGTATCCTGGGGCAAGGGAGGGATGATCCCTCCCTGATCCCGGGATTCCCTGTGCATCATCTGGATGCACAGGGACGATACCGGGGTTCACCCTGGGATAAAGTCTGGTCTAGCTAAGGCCTCTGTATAGCTAGAATTGACCAGATACAAAAGAGGGCAGGCCAACTACAGCTTTAACTGTTGTGATGAAGAGGGAATTTCACCAGGTGTGGCTGCATATAAATGACACCTGCTGAATTTCCCTTTTCTATACAACTGTCAAAGATACAGGAACCCTGTCCTCCTTTCCATATGGTCACCCTAGTACTGTAGGATATAACTGCTATGATTATCTCCTTGCCACTCCTGTTTGCCATGCATAAACACTGTCTTTTATCGGAACTGTACTGTTCTGACATCCTGGGGGGATCCGCACGTCGCTCCCAGAGCGCTTCTATGCGATCCCAATGCACCCCGAAAATGATAGTCTGACTTCCCTGTAAAAGAAACGAGGGAGAGCCGTCCATGCCGCCGCTGCCGCCGAGAACTCTCCCCCGGCGAGGAGAGCTCGGCAAAAGAAGGAGAGGTGGAGAGCTTCTTCCGCTCTTCACCCCTCCTTCTTTTGCCGAGCTCTCCTCGCCTGCGGAGAGCTCTCCTCCGCGGCGGCGGCATGGACGGCTCTTCCTCGTTTCTTTTACAGGGAAGTCAGACTATCGTTTTCGGGGTGCACTGGGATCGCATAGAAGTGCTCTGGGAGCGACGTGCAGATCCCCCCCCCGCCTCAACAATGGGTTTAGGATTGTTCTTCCCATTACTTAAAGGTGTTTGGTCTTTTTATTAAGCATTTGCTTGGTTTTATAAATTGTTGTTGTTTATTCGTTCAGTCACTTCTGACTCTTCGTGACTTCATGGACCAGCCCACACCAGAGCTTTCTGTCGGCCGTCGCCACCCCTAGTTCCCCCAAGGTCGAGTCCATCACCTCTAGAATATCATCCATCCATCTTGCCCTTGGTCGGCCCCTCTTCCTTTTGCCTTCCACTTTCCCTAGCAACAGCATCTTCTCCAGGATATCCTGTCTTCTCATTATGTGGCCAAAGTACTTCAGTTTTGCCTTTAATACCATTCCCTCAAGTGAGCAGTCTGGCTTTATTTCCTGGAGTATGGACTGGTTTGATCTTCTTGCAGTCCAAGGCACCCTCAGAATTTTCCTCCAACACCACAGTTCAAAAGCATCTATCTTCCTTCGCTCAGCCTTCCTTATGGTCCAGGTTACTACGAGGTATACCATTGCTTTAACTATGTGGACCTTTGTTGTCAGTGTGATGTCTCTGCTCTTAACTATTTTATCAAGATTTGTCATTGCTCTCCTCCCAAGAAATAAACGTTTTCTGATTTCCTGGCTGCAGTCAGCGTCTGCAGTAATCTTTGCGCCCAGAAATACAAAGTCTGTCACTGCCTCTATGTTTTCTCTCTCTATTTGCCAGTTATCAATCAAGCTGGTTGCCATAATCTTGGTTTTTTTTTGAGGTTTAACTGCAACCCAGTTTTTGCACTTTCTTCTTTCACCTTCGTCATAAGGCTCCTCAGCTCCTCCTCGCTTTCAGCCATCAAAGTGGTATCATCTGCATATCTGAGATTGTTAATGTTTCTTCCCACGATTTTAACTCCAGCGTAGGATTCATCAAGCCCAGCACGCCGCATGATGTGTTCTGTGTACAAGTTGAATAGGTAGGGTGAGAGTATACAACCCTGCCGTACTCCTTTTAAACCAGTTCGTTGTTCCGTGGTCTGTTTTTACCGTTGCTACTTGGTCGTTATACAGATTCCTCAGGAGGCAGACAAGATGACTTGGTATCCCCATACCACCAAGAACTTGCCACAATTTGTTATGATCCACGCAGCCAAAGGCTTCAGAATAGTCAATAAAACAGAAATAGATGTTTTTCTGGAACTCCCTGGCTTTCTCCATTATCCAGCGGATATTGACAGTTTGGTCTCTAGTTCCTCTTCCTTTTCTAAACCCAGTTTGTACATCTGGCAATTCTCGCTCCATGAAGTGCTGGAGTCTACCTTGCAGGATCTTGAGCATTACCTTACTGGCATGTGAAATAAGTGCCACTGTCCGATAGTTTGAACATTCTTTACTGTTTCCCTTTTTTGGTATGGGGATATAAGTTGATTTTTTCCAATCTGATGGCCATTCTTGTGTTTTCCAAATTTGCTTGCATATGGCATGCATCACTTTGACAGCATCATCTTGCAAGATTTTAAACAGTTCAGCTGGGATACCGTCGTCTCCTGCTGCCTTGTTATTAGCAATGCTTCTTAAGGCCCATTCAACCTCACTCTTCAGGATGTCTGGCTCTAACTGACTGACCACACCGTCTGACCTATCCCCAATATTATTATCCTTCCTATACAGATTTTCCGTATATTCTTGCCACCTTTTCTTGATCTCTTCTGTTTCTGTTAGGTTCTTGCCATCTTTGTTTTTGATCATACCCATTTTTGCCTGGAATTTATCTCTGATGTTTCTAATTTTCTGGAAGAGGTCTCTTGTCATTCCTATTCTATTGTCTTCTTCCACTTCCACGCATTGCTTGTTTAAAAATAATTCATTATCTCTTCTGTCTAACCTCTGGAATTTTGCATTTAATTGGGCATAGACCTAGACCATGCTTACCTGTAATTCCAGATGTCATTTGACTACCCACCTTAGCATTCCAGTCTCCTGTAATGAAAATAACATCTCTTTTTGGCGTATTATCCAGTAGGTGCTGCAGATCCTCATAGTACTGATCTACTTCTGCTTCTTCAGCATCTGTGGTTGGGGCGTATATTTGGATCACTGTGATGTTAAATGGCTTACCCTGAATTCGAATTGAGATCATTCTATCATTTTTGGATTGTATACAAGCACTGCTTTAGCCACTTTATTATTAATTATGAAGCCTACTCCATTTCTTCTGTGGTCTTCTTGTCCACAGTAGTAGATCTGGTGATGATCTGATGTGAAGTGGCCCATTCCAGTCCATTTCAGTTCACTGACACTCAAAATATCTATTTTTAATCTTGACATCTCACCAATAACCACATCCAATTTGCCCTAGCTCATAGAGCTAACATTCCAGGTTCCTATGGTGTGTTGATCTTAAGAACATCGGATTCGTCGTTCACCACCAGCACCGTCGGCCGCTAGCCGTCCTTTCGGCTTTGAGCTAGCTGCGTCGTCACATCTGGGGCTAGTTGAACTTATCCTCTGTTCCTCCCCAGTAGCATTTTGACCATCTTCCGACCTGGGGGTCCCATCTTCCAATGGTATACTGACATATCTCTGGTTGTACTGATCCATTTAGTTTTCATGGCAAGAGTACTGAGGTGGGTTGCCATTACCTTCCCCAGGGATCGTATTTAGTCTGACCTCTCTGCCATGACCTTCCCGTCTTGGGTGTCCCTTCACGGTTTAGCTCACGGCATCCTTGAGGTGCTCAAGCTCCAGCACCACAACAAGGTAACGATCTCCTTTTATCTATAAATTACATTATGATTATGCTTATCATAAATCAACAACACCTCCAGAAACCTCTATTGGTTTCTGTAGGTTGCTTTTGGGGCCCTCAGATGTACTGAAGGTGTATTGGAATTGTACTAACTAAGGAAGCTGTTTCCTAATGCCTGCTGAATGGCAAACAAATCCAGGGCATTTTAACTGAATGGGGGAAGGGGGAGAGAATGGAAAAGCAGTGATTTCAATAAAAAAGAAGAAAGAGAAAAGAAAATGATAGTTATGGTACTGGTTTACCACTGGAATTCTGTTTGCTGTTACGGATTGAGCACGGACCATTTTTACACTGGCTGTGATATAGCAATCCATGTTTCTTGATATCTGTGGCTGACTATTGAAAAATGTTAGAGAATGCTGGGCTCTAATGTATTGCTGCATCCCCTCAGGCTCTCATTTTGCAGTAGATCTAATTATAACATTCTCAGCAACCCACTTTGATTTCACATTTGTTTACTGGAAGAAATAGAACTGCGTTTTTACACACATGCACGCACGCACACACACACACAGAGGAATGAGGAGGGATATGGGAATTTTTCTGCTTGTCACCATGAGTGTGTATGTGTGTGTGCATGCCACATTTGTAGAGTATCAGATCCCTATCAGCTTTGCATATGGCCCAGAGGAGGACAATTATTCAGCAAGTGTGAAATGCAAAAGGAAATCTAATGAGCATGGCAGGAGGCAAAGAGCCTTTAAAATCTCTTTCTAGAGTCCCACTTTCCCACAACGCCTCCCCCCCGAAAATTTGTGATGTCATCCTACTCATATTAAACTAATGCAGTGCAGCTCTATCACCCTTTGTCAACACCCTGAGTTTTGCCAAAGCACATATAAAACATTTATGCTTACACAATTCATGGCATCTGGAAGGCGATACTTAATGCCCTCATCTTTTATTGGTTTGGTTTTGCTTTCGTGGAGAGATGTGATCAAGATAGACGTGGCCTTCCCACTAACGTATTGCTGAAGAGCCAGAAACTATCAAACATAGTTGAAATCCCCAATGGAATTTCACTTGTGTATAAAATCCTAGTAAGTCTCACTTGGATTCTAAGAAGCATTTCATTCTCTATGAAGTAACACCCTTCACTGAGGCCTACCTTATAAGTAGTTACTTAGATTTTGTTCTCTCTCTCACACACTCTCTCTCTTTTTCTAAAAGCCAGCTCCTGACATTTTATCATATTCTTGTCAAGTGACCAAACCCAGAATGCAAAATAATGAACTGATGGTCCTTTAAGAAGAGCTGTAGACCTTGGAGCAGAACCTTTCTTATAGGTGAGCAGGCTAATGTGGCCACCTCAAATTTATTCCTCAGGGCTTGCCAGCCTGCTTATCCTGCCTGCCTGCCATGCTTTGCTACTGACTGACCCTCAGAAAGCTTTGGCTATTGAGTGGTATATAAATGTAAATAATAATAATAATAATAATAATAATAATAATAATAATAATAATAATAATAATAATAATTAACGGATGGCTTTCTGTTGCCCTACTTTACTGGATCCCATAGAAATCCATTGTTCTATCTCCAAGAGATCTTTCATGTCTTTGTTGCTTACTTCAAGAGATGATGAAAAATGGACCATTTTAAATGAGCCTGGTGCAGGAAGCAGGACACCCAAACCATCTCCACTCAAAACTCAAATCTATACCATAGAAATTGATTCTGAAAGAGTGGTTTGCCCTTTCTTTCCTGGAGACAGTTCATGAAATAGCATTTTAGTTCTATCTTAGTTATACAGTTGTTTCCCAGATGATAGCAATCTAGTGAAACTGTTTAGAAATCTACGTGGGGAACTGAAGTAATTTCTGACCTAGAAAATTAGTTTTGCTTTTTTGGAATGAATGCACGTACATTGGCTTCTGACTTCTGAACGCCCAGAGAACTACCATACATAAGATGACTAATGAAATGCTTCTACATGAATGAAGCCCAAGGCACTAGATTCTATCTGCAAGCCAGAGGAAGCTGATTATACTGAATGGCTGAAGATATTTGTGATGAGGAAAATAGTATAATTTCCCAACCAGCCGCCTGTTACTCAAGGTAGAAGACAGAATATATATTCCTCATCAGATGATGTGAGTTCTAGTCCAAAGCATCTGGAAGTCATCAAGTTGGGGAAGGCTGCTAAACCATAGTTTAGTGCATTGAGCCATTCATTCGCATGCTCTCCCCCATTTCTTCTTCCAGTGCAGCTGTGAATGACAGTTTGGATGTTTTTCTTCAAGCTTGTCATATTGTCCAAACCCTGAACTATGTTAATCTTAAGTATGCTTTATTTAAACAAATCAGCTTCGCTCTTCAGATGCCATGTTTCTCACCTGCCCAAGGGTCTCTACTTCCCTTGCTCTGCTTCGTCCATTTTCTTCCGCTGCCCCTTACGCCTGGAACGCTCTTCCAGAACATTTGTGAACTACAAGTTCAATCACAGCTTTTAAAGCTCAGCTAAAAACTTTTCTTTTTTCTAAAGCTTTTAAAACTTGATTTTGATCTGACTTTTATACTGTTAGTTTTACTCTACCCAGTGCCTGTTTGCATTATCTTCCCCTCCTTATTGTTTTATTATGATTTTATTAGAATGTAAGCCTATGCGGCAGGGTCTTGCTATTTACTGTTTTACTCTGTACAGCACCATGTACATTGATGGTGCTATATAAATAATAATAATAATAATAATAATAATAATAATAATAAGGTGTGATCTTTAGTAAGAGTTTACTCACTTAAGATGACTGCTGTTCCTCCCTCCAATGTGCAGTGTGGTTGGTGTAGGGCAGCTGGTTAGGGGATAATGGGAGTTATAGTCCAACACATCTGGAAGGCACCAGGCTGGAGAAGGTAGGGGTAGGCAAACCTTTCAGGTATGGGTGTTCATATGTAATTTTTGTCATGTTTTTTCAGGACTTTTTCTTTTCTTGCCCCTCCCTCTATTTCTACCTCTCTTGTCCCCCTCCCCTAGATTTCCATCCTCCTCCTCTCACTCTTCCCCTGTTCAGGATTTAATCCCACCCCATACACAAATGCCTCCTCTCCTGTCTTCTTCTTTTTATCCCCCCCACCTGCCCTGCTCCTCCTGGTTTCTTCTTTTTGTACATCTGGCCCCTTGCCTGCCTGTCACCTCTAGTATATTTTTACCTAGTAAATTCTTATCAAAAATTATCTGAAAATTCTCACCTAGCTGCACCAGCCAAATTTAAGAAATACAACTGTTCTCTGCATGGAGAGGACCATGATTTACCTGCTTGCCATACAGTTGTTAAAGACAAAGAGTCTGTCAGAAAAAAGAGATAGCAATCCTAATTAAACACGAACATGGCTGAAGTGAATACAAAGGGATTTAAACTCAGGCCTTTAAGAGCTAAATATTAAATCTTAAATCTTTGGGCCTGGATAGATGAATCTGTCAGTTTTGTTTTCTCCGACATTCATTTTTTAAAATATATCTTAAGTTCATTTTATCCTGAATGAGGAGAACTTTGTGAATTCTTATCAAAACCAAACTGAATCAACATTTGAAAATGTCACCCATCCTCTTAAAATGGTCACCAAAAAAAAATTCAGTTGAAGAGGTAGTAGATACTAGGAAACAGGACACTAGATGGGGCTCATGTTCTCGCCTGCTTTCTGTACTAGACAATCATGCTGCCACTCTTATTATTCAACAATAACATGACAGGGCCCCACATAAGAATGTTCTGAAGCCAAGGGGCTTTCTTTTTTGTAAAGGCTTTCACCCCTCCTCTCACAAAAAGCACTTGCTCTTTTGGTGATTATTGAAGACAGGCCTATGAACAATGGTAAACAAATAACAGAATCATAGAATAGTAGAGTTGGAAGGTGCATATAAGGCCATCCAGTCCAACCCCCTGCTCAGTGCAGGAATCCACCTCAAAGCATATCTGACAGATGGCTGTCCAGCTACCTCTTGAATGCCTCTAGTGTGGGAGACCCCATGACTTCCCTAGGTAATTGGTTCCATTCTTGTACTGCTCTAAGAGTCAGGAAGTTTTTCCTGATGTCCAGCCGGAACCTGGCTTCTTGTAACTTGAGCATATTATTCTGTGTCCTGCACTCTGGGATGACCGAGAAGAGATTCTGACCCTCCTCTGTTGGCAACCTTTCAAGTCCTTGATGAGTGCTATCACGTCTCCTCTCAGTGTTCTCTTCGAAAAGCTAAACGTGCCCAGTTCTTTCAGTCTCTCCTCAAAGGAAAGTGAGGGCATTGTAGGTTTTTTTTTGCCATCTCTCTGAATTGTTGTGACATAGTCATGTAGTCAGATTGGTAATGTTGCATTCATTGTGTCATGATGTTCACATAGGATAAAAAAAAAACTCAGTAAAAAGAAAAACCATCTGAGCAGAAGCCAAGAAAGGCTTCAAACAACAGTCTGAAGTGAGCCTTTTGTTCCTCCTTAAAGTTCTTCTTTTGTGCCACACTATACAAATCTCCCTGAAACTTGCAAACAACAGGAGAGTTAAAACAATATTTTCTCCCTTTCTTGTAACTGATTTCCTTGAAGGCATTTCTTGGATTGTTGGAAGATTCTTTGCTCAGCCCTGCTTGTTCTTACACAGAGTGCCAAATTGATAAAGGTGACAAAGACTCTAAATGTCAACACTACACATTCATACTTTATGATCACATTTTCTTATGGCTCACCCAATGCTTGACTTTCATCGTTATGTAGGAACATCTGGGCAGACTTCCAACAGTTATTGTTAGCATTACAAATAGTTTGTTTCTAGAGTATACAAAATATTTCCAAATCCCATTGTTTTATACAACAGTTATTTCTTCCCCCGCTTCACCCCTCCTGCTTCTCATCTTTGCTTCAGGAGATGCATTCTCTTGCGTATGCTTTTCTTTCTAAAAAAAATCACTTGGTTTTAAATTGTATAACCTTATGATCTCCTAGTGCTTTCTTCATTTTATTTTAATTGAGAAAATTAGAATGTTTCAGGAGGCAAAATACAGACAGTATGTTTCCCCCCTGAATTTGAACAAGATGTGTAATATAGATCCTGTTCAGACAACACACTAAGCCATGGTGGTTCAGCAGTTTGAGCTAAATATTATGGCTTAGCACATCATGTCAACCCTGACTTAGTGTGTCATGTGAACCATTCCTAACCATGGTGGCTACATAACTATGGTTTAAATACGCTCAATAATCATTTGCTGCAAAAGGGTTAGTGGCCTAACCATGGCTTAGCATGTTGTCTGAACAGGCCCATAGAAAGGACTGTGCAATCGCATCTACATTCACTACATTCAATATTTTTTGTAGAATGTAATTAACAGTGCAGCCCTATGTACGTCTATGAAGAACTCAACAGGACTTACTTCCAGGTAAGTGTGCATAGGTCTACTCTCTAAATCAATCAACTTTCCAGTACAATTATTAGAATGTAAGCCTATGCGGCAGGGTTTTGCTATTTTATTGTTTTACTCTGTACAGCACCATGTACACTGATGGTGCTATATAAATACTACTACTACTACTACTACTACTACTAATAATAATAATGAGACAATTGCTTTGCCACACATATACAAAACATGGGGCAGAGGATTGTGCCTGCTGCCTCTGCTGTCAACTTCCACGTGTTCATCCGATGGAGTGAATAGATTGTTGTCTCAATAGGGCAGTGGAGGGCAGTTTGTGGCCCTCCAGATGTTTTTGCCTACAACTCCCAGCATGCATCACATTGCCTATGCTGTCTAGGGCTGAAAGGAGTCCTAAGCAAAAACAGTTGGAGGTGCCACAAGTTGCCAATCACTGGAATAAGCCTTAAGTCTGTAAATAAGAACATTGACTAGAGACATGGATCTCCTTCAGGGTCAGGGATAGACAGTGTCACCACCTGGCATACTGGGACATTTGCCAGGCCCAAATGCCACAGCAGATCCCACCACTGGTCTGCAAGCCATCCGCCCTTTAAAATTTCCCACCATGTTTCAAAGCAATGTCAGGTGCTCCAGAGCACTGTGGGAAATTTAAAGTAACAGGTTGGGGACCACCAATGAAGAGGTCCAATTTGATGAAGCCCCCTTCAAACTTGGATCCATTCCTAATGACATGTGCTCTGGAATATGTGGATGGGCCTCACTTTGCTCTTGCTATATGGTATCTCTACCAAGCATGTTCTACTACATTCTAGTTTAGTTCAATCAACTAACTAAAGTATCAGATGCCTGCAATTTGAAATATCAGATCCAGATCATTAGAAATTTGGAACACAAGGGCCCTAAAAATTTACTTACATTAAAGAAGGGATTTATGGCAGTCTTAGAACAGAAGCTATGTAACAAGTGCTTCCACCTAAATATTTCCATTGCTGTAGGAGGCCTTTCAGGTTCAGAGGCACTAATGAATTCCATAATAACGATTAAGTGATCTTAAGCTTCACTTAGCTGCATGTTGACATTTGGGAAAGGAAACTATTGTGCTATTATTTCTCCTCCGAAGTTTTTATTTCAAAGCAAACATTTGCCAGAACTGAAATATCCCCTAGGTCTAAATTATCTGTGGAATAATAATAATAATAATAATAATAATAATAATAATAATAATAATAATAATAATAATTTTGGTATTACACTCCACAATTTTATCTGCTAATCATAATCTTTTATGGAAAATGAGTAGATGGGAATGGGATGGAGTGCAGCAAGGAGCGGTGTGTGTGTGTGTGTGTGTGTGTGTGTGTGCGTGTGAAGGGTTCTACAGGGGGAAAAAAGACCACGAAAAGTCATGAGAAACCTGCATTGAAACAAGGGAGGCAGATGGATGTAAATAATTCGGAGGAATATAAAGGCAAGGGAGAGGCATTTCATCCCCCCATTGGACATATCTGCAGGACAGCTTTGAAGTCAGAAGTGCACATTTATGTACCACTGATTTAATCCTGTCGGAGTCTCCTGCCTCTCCTTTCTGCCATAGTCTTAACCACTGGCTTAAACTGAGTTAATATAATTTGGTCATAAACTGGGTTAATCACAAACTTAAACTGGGTCATTCCTTCTTCCTAGGGAACTTTAGGGATGGGCGAAACAGTGATTTTAAAGCTCACCTAAATTTTCTGAAAATAATTTTGAAGCTCATTTGAACTTGCTCCTATTTTTGTTTTTGACCTGTTTTGGGGCTTGTTCAAATGGGAAAAGTGTGCATTTCTCTTTGTATTTGTATTTTTCAAAAGTGTGCACTTCCCCCATTGACTAAAGCAAGAATTTCCTGGGGGTGGGGGAAAAGGTCTTCTGATTGCATTCATGTTCAGGATCGAAAACAAGATATGTTTGTATGATTTGCGAACAGAAATGGAATCTTCATACATCTACAAGGGATGTCTACAGGGGACACTAAGGCCTAATCTACACCAAGCAGGATATAGCACTATGAAAGTCATATTAAAGTGGTATATAAAAGGCCACACTACTGCTTTATAGTGGTATTGAAGTGCACTGACAACTGTTGGGGCTGATTGACATATACTATATACTACTTTCATACCGTTTTCATATTGCTATATTGTGCTTGGTGTGGCTCCTGCCTTTTATATACCACTTTCATAGTGCAATATCCTACTTGGTATAGATTAGACCGAAGTATCTTGAGCACAGAATTCTTAGCACCTCACTCATCTATAGTCCCCAGGATTTTTTGAGGGAAGCCACATGACACTTAAATGGGCTTCAATGCAATTATTTCTTCTATGTCATTTCCTGAGCTTTGGCCCACTTATCAAACTGAAATGCCAAACTGAGAGTATAGAAAACTGCAGCCTGGCTATGGCCTCATAATTAGTGCTCATCTTGATAAGAAAATCAAGTGAGCGACCTTTTATAATTGTGGATGCTTGAATTAGAATATACCCCACCTTCTCCCATACATTCTCTCTCTCTCTCTCTCTCTCTCTCTCTCTCTCTCTCTCTCTCTCTCTCACACACACACACACACACACACACACACACACACATGCACATAATTTAATAAGGTAAGCAATTATCTTTTGCTATATAATCTAAGAAGAGAACGTAATAGGCCTTTTCTATAAGACCCATGTGGAAGAAATTTGGTACTCCGTTCCCCCCTTTTAGGATCATTTGAGTGGGGTTCAAAGATTCTCAAGACAGTATCTCCTTCTCTGTAATGAAAGATTATTGTGAGCAATTGCAAGGAGTCTGCACCATACAATGAGCCCAAAGTGAGACTGCTATTTGATACAACAGCACATGCATTTATAGGCACTTCATACAATTATTGTGGGGGTTCCAAAATCCACCAATCATCACTCAAATACAATGAAAACAATCATTACTCGGATCCAAAAAGGCACCAATCATAATTCTTAGGTTAATGTCCAATCACAGCACACATACAAACTTAAAATATCCAATCAAATATAAGCTGATGCAATGGGTTGTTTGTGTCTACCTGTGGGGCATAAACACCTTATACAACTTTTTATCTATAGAATACATATGGTTCTGGCAGGGTGGGGTACAAGGCAGAAACTAGCAAACATCTTCTATTTTGCAAAGTCATGGTGTTTTGACAGTTTGGAATACAAATTTTCCTCAGCTTTGATCACTACTCAATTTGGCCAGTTCTCCTATTCATACAGAGTGAGCAGTGATCGCAAACAGGAACACAAATCAGACATGAGTCAAACAGTGAAATAATAATAATAATAATGTACATTATTATTAACCATGTACATTGATGGTGCTATATAAATAATAATAATAATAATAATAATAATAATAATAATAATAATTTCTTACCCGCCTCTCCCTTTGGATCGAGGCAGGGAACAACATTAGTACAACGATACAATATAAATCAAATACATAAAATTAATTAAAAGAGCATATAAAACCAATACAAAATAATAATCAACACATCTTTCAAATTCACCTGGGTAGGCCTGCTGGAAAAGGCTAGTCTTTAAAGCGGACTTAAATTCACAGAGAGAGAGAGTTAAGTTGATGAATCTTCTCTGGTAGCCTGCACCCAAACCATGTAGGGCTTTAAAGGTGACAGCCAACACTTGGTACTTCGCCTGGAAACTAATTGGCAGCCAGTGAAGAGATTTTAAAACTGGTGTAACATGGTCACTCCTAGATGTACTGGTGACCAGCCTGGCTGCCATGTTTTGAATTAGTTGAAGTTTCCGGACTAGGCACAAAGGTAGCCCTATGTACAGCGCATTGCAGAAGTTGAGCCTCGAAGTTGCCAGCACGTGCACTACCATCTTTAGATTTTTCCAATTCTAGGAAAGGGTGGAGCTGGCATACCAGCAGAAGCTGATCCTGGCGATCACATCTATCTGGGCTGCGAACACACACCTCCAAACCCAGGTTGGAACCCGGGACAGCATGCATCTCCGTCTTGTCTGGATTTAGCTTCAGTTTGTTTTTCTTCATCCAGCCCATTACCGCCTCCAAGCATTCATTCAGAGGAGAAGATGTTCAGAGAACTTGTATATAGAGCCAAATATCTTGGCCTGACAATTGTGAATGATATCTGTGGATTTGGCCAACAGGAGTGAAAGTCAAAATCCTAGTCAGGTAGCCACTCTGATGAGTAATCTCCCAATCATCAGTCAACAATGGTAATTAATGTTTGTTGTTGTTTATTCGTTCAGTTGTTTCCGACTCTTCGTAACTTCATGGACCAGCCCACGCCAGAGCTTTTTGTTGGCTGTCGCCACCCCCAGCTCCCCCAAGGTCAAGTCTGTCACCTCCAGAATATCATCCATCCATCTTGCCCTTGGTCGGCCCCTCTTCCTTTTGCCTTCCACTTTCCCTAGCATCAGCCTCTTCTCCAGGGTATCCTGTCTTCTCATTATGTGGCCAAAGTACTTCAGTTTTGCCTTTAATACCATTCCCTCAAGTGAGCAGTCTGGCTTTATTTCCTGGAGTATGGACTGGTTTGATCTTCTTGCAGTCCACGGCACTCTCAGAATTTTCCTCCAACACCACAGTTCAAAAGCATCTATCTTCCTTCGCTCAGCCTTCCTTATGGTCCAGCTCTCGCAGCCATAGGTTACTACGGGGAATACCATTGCTTTAACTATGCGGACCTTTGTTGTCAGTGTGGTGTCTCTGCTCTTAATCTCAGCTTGGCCAGGTGATGAACACTTGGGTTCCCCCCCTCCCCAAGCACAGCACTGAAAGCAGAGTACAAGGAATTGTGCCCTAAATACATACATCATGCCCTCAGGTAAGTCCAAATAAAAGACATTATGCTGATATTAGAGAGAGGACATTTTTTATTTACAGTACCAGTGTCATTACAGTTCACCATTGACTGTTCAGTCTCTAATCAATATCCTTAGCTTTAGAATGTTCATTTTCAGATGACACAGCTGAACCTATTAACAGTCAGTACAGCAGCCTAAAGAGATTTTCCTGATGCAAATTCCCCAACCTCAGGATGCCAACTAAGACTGGGTCCCAGCCAAGTAACATCTTATAGTAAGTAATACTTCATACCTTACATGAATAGATTCAGGTGAGCTCAACATCTCTAAGCAGATTTTCTTCCTTTAGAAGGAAAGCACATACATCAATGTTTTAAAAAAAGCTTTTCTGATTTTAGAAGTTGTCTACCAGTAAGAAACATTTATTTCCTCCCTTGAAATGAAAACAAAACAAAACTTGACACTGCTGGAAAAGACAGGAAACTTACTGCCATCAAAATATTTCCATTCATAAACTCCCTTATAAAGTGATAATTACAAATGGGAGAAAGACATGTTACAGACATTGGAAGGAAGCCCATTAAAATATAACTGGAGGGCCCTAACATCCCAAAGGAGCGAGCGATCTTTTGATCTTATTATGCAAAGCATAAGTCAGAAATACATCAAGAGGATCTACCACTTTGCACAAAGGTTAATAAGTATCTATAAATGAAAAAGGTGTCAAGAGTCTCTCTTGTCTTAATACTATGAATTAATAAAGAAAGTAGCTGAACGAGGACAAAAAGGAATTAAAAAATATACATCCTGAGCCTGTTCCATTGTGAATATGGCCAGGTTCTGACCCAGCAGCCATATTTTATGAAGCAATGCAGTCTCAGCAGATACTTGATCCAGCATGTGCCATCAGGGCATGGAAGCAAGTTACTGGGTACAGATCCCTTTCTGAACTGGATCTTGTGGATGCAAATGGAGCTGTGCAAACAATTCTTGATCTGTTTGCAACCTTGAACAGGAGTGCAGTTTTCTGGAAAAAGCTCACATGTTCCTAGATTTGCATTAGTTTTCAAAAAAGGGCATTTTTTTTTTAAAAAAAGCACACTTTTAAAATGAACATTTTTAATATTCACATTTTCATGCTGTGGGAGGAAGTGCACAATTTGGGTGCATACTTTAAAAATGTGCACTTCTTTGTTTAAAAAGTAAGAAAGATAAAAGCTCACCATGGGGAATGGGAATGAAGCTCAGAACTGTAAACCAGAGAATCTTGATGAACTCAAGCTTCGCTGATTCTTCCATCGCTAGTGGACATATAGGGACAAGATCGTTCCAGTGTCAGACATAGGAGCTCTATGGATGCTCCATAGCATGTAGCTTAAAACTGGTAAGAGTGTAAGTTTCTGCAGTTTATCTACATAGTTACAGTATGTCCCCTACCTGTAGCAGATCTGAATCTAAATCTGTGAAATTATTTATATGAGCTGTTGTGCAGGATAAACCTCTGAGTTGTTTATTTGTTATGATAGAAGTAGGAAAGAGAAAACAACATGTTCTGGTTTGGAGATCTGGTACATTATGCATGCCTGGAAGGCAAGAAGATTCAGTTCTCCTTTAGCAAATGCTAATGCAATGGGATTTTTTTTCTGTTTGGGGTTTTCTAAGAGCTTGTGATTCCTTCCTCACAGTAGTTTGTGGACACTTTAGATGGCATCGTCCTCTTCCAGGCTCTCTCCCATGCTTTCCAAGCATTTTCATGGATTTCTTTCTTTTTTATTTTGGTGTAGGGAAGGTCTGGCATTTTGGGGATTGGTGGAATGACATGTTAGTTGTGCAATTCAACTAAACTACAGCACCACCTAAAAGTTATGAAGTGGAGCATATAGAAAGGTATAGAGACCCCCCCCCCCGGGGGGGGACATGTGTAGAGAATCTCATCTCAATCCCACAAAGAATCCAGAAGGAGAAGCCATAGTAAAGCCTCATTTAGAAAAGCCCAAAATATTAGCAATAGCATCCTAAAAATTAGAATTCTCATCATTTAGCTTCTGTTGACTTTTTACCCTTGTCTTTTTAAACTGATGATATACTAGCTTTTAGTGTTAAAATACACCCTGGAGGATACTGAACGCTAAACTAGGTGCAGAGAAATAGAAGCTGGAATAACCATAATTTTATCAAGATCCATTTTAGCTGATATAACTGACCATTATTTTTTAAACCTGAATACAGGTAGGCATAAAGATACAAATAATGTTTGGATTGTTGCAATTTCTAATTAGGAAGGTTGCCAAAGCAACAGCAATAAAATTAACACCTATTAAAGTTTCAGCCCAATGTATGGCCACATGTTCTTTTCACTATTTTGACTCTAAATATACAAGAGATGACCCACTTGGAAGTAAGGGCCATAAAATTCAATTGGCATAATAGTGAAACAAATACTGGTTGCAGAACTCCTACTCATTTTAATGGAGTTTATGCAGAAGATATTATCGTTGGATTAAGCCCAATGGCTATAATGGATTAGATCTTATTAGCCAAAATTGTTCCATCTGGATTGTATTGTAAAGTAGCTGCTAACAACGAGGTAAGACACAGTTTTATGAGGCCTTAGCTAGACCAGGCTTTATCATGGGGCGAACTCTGGGATCGTCCCTGTGCATCCACATGATGCACAGCGGATCCCGGGATCAGGGAGGGATCATCTCTCCCGTGGCCCGGGACAGAGCACTGGGCCCAGTTTTCCCACGCTCTCGTGGAACGTGTGGCCCATTGTCGTGGTTTGACCCAGCTCCATGCGATTACTTGCGTGGAGCCGGGAGCCGCGCATGGGGCACAGCGCTCCTCAGGAGCACTGCGCCCATCGGCGTTAGGGTGGGGGGAGCGGGGAAAGTAGTTAATTTTTAAAAAAACCTTACCTTTAGTGCACGAGCATTCGTGCGCTCCATCCTCTTTAAAAATTCAAAAAAATGGCGGGGGCGACCCCTCTCTTCCTGAGGTCGTCATGCCTCATGTTTAAACAGAGGAAGGATCTCACATTAATCACAATGCAAGATCTTCCCTCCTCTGTCGCGGACTATAAGGTAAATCTAGCCAAGGCCACAATCTACTCAGACTGTATATTGCCCCATAATTCTGTATAACTGTTTGGAAATGAAGAAACACTTATTTTATTTTGCTCGTAGTGCTCTAATATTTCTGCAATTTCTATAACCAAATGTACAGTTACAAGATGGGGTACATTTGGCTTAGCAATACTTAAAGCAAGAAGGATCTTGGAATTGTTGTAGATTGCAAGATGAATATGAGCCAACAGTGTGATGTGGTTGCAAAAAAGGCAAATGCTATTTTGGGATGCATTAATAGAAGTATAGTTTCCAAATCACGTGAGGTACTGGTTCCCCTCTATTCGGCACTGGTTAGGCCTCATCTTGAGTATTGTGTTTAGTTCTGGGCACCACATTTCAAGAAGGACACAGAGAAGCTGGAGGGGGTTCAGAGGAAGGCAACGAGGATGATCAGGAGTCTGGAAACAAAGCCCTGTGACGAGAGACTGAAAGAACTAGGCAAGTTTAGCCCTGAGAAGAGAAGGCTGAGGGGAGACATGATAGCACTGTTCAAATACTTGAAAGGTTGTCACCCAGAGTAGGGCCAGGATTTCTTCTCGATCATCCCAGAGTGCAGGACATGGAATAATGGGCTCAAGTTACAGGAAGCCAGATTCCAGCTGAACATCAGGAAAATCTTTGTGACTATAAGAGCAGTATGACAATGGAACCAATTACCTAAGGAGGTTGTGGGCTCTCCCACAGAGAGACATTCAAGAGGTAGCTGGACAGCCACCTTTCAGGTATGCTTTAAGGTGGATTCCTGCATTGAGCAGGGGGTTGGACCTGCATTGAGCAGGAGCAATGGCCTTATAGGCCCCTTCCAACTCTACTATTCTATGATTCTATGAATTAAGTTTGCAGGAAAAAAAAATCTAATTTCCATCTCTCTGGGATAGTTTGACAAGGAATGCTTAAAAGTGACTAGTGGTGAGTGGGCAACCATGATATGACCCTGTACAACATTCCATAGACCACAATAGTGACACTCTATGTTGAATGGGTGGGGCTAAAGGCAAAATCTGGCAGCCCATTGGGACAACACAATCCAGACTCATCAATGTAAACAATACAAATACATTAGCAGGAAGAAAAGTAATATTACTAATGTAAAGAAGGACACAGAATCTTAGAAATTTCCCTAGTGTGGTCTTGGACAGTCTTCTCTCTTTTTTGATGGTCCAGGGGCTTTGGAATATTAGAAAAATTACATGGCATTGCAAAAACCATGACTTGGTATCTGTAATGTTAAATTACATTTTATGCAAATTGTTAACTGTCTGTAAATGAAGGATCCAGAGCTGTGATGGCCTTTTCTTATTTCAAGCATGCTTCTGATATATTCTTTTCTGGTGTTAGAATGGGACATCTGCTAGTATAGAACAAAGCTTTAATTTATTTCTTTTCTCTCTCTCTCTCTCTCTCTCTCTCTCTCTCTTAAATGTCATATAAGCCAAAGTTATTCATTGTTTATTTTTCAGATAAGACCTACAGTATATCTCCACAGCTGGAGTGATATTTGAAATAATAGACTGATTCTATCATCAAATCATTTTAAGGCAAAACCAAGATATTTTTTCAAAGAGGCAGAAATATACCAAGATCTTGCTGGCTTTGCATACTAAATTGTCCCTGGAATCAATGCAGCAAGGAAAGCAGAGGCTGCCCATTTTTTCAGGAAATTTGATTTAAAAAAATAATCCTTCAAACTGTTACTGAAGTAGTTTAGCTCAGATGACTGCAACGCTATAAAGAAACTATTCTGCAAGTATGTCCTTAGTTTATGTAAATAGTGGCAAATACAGTACAGTTGTAACCCCCCCACCCCCGATGAACTGGTTGGTTTAGTCCTATAGGGGCAGAGTCTTTTAGGGGAGAGATAGAAGGGAAAAGATCCCACTGCATAGCTGAATTAAAATTAGGGGTTCCTTTCACTTGCATGGCAGCTATGATCTTCCAATTACAGTGTATATAACACCATTTGCTACTCTTGTTGTTCTGATGCTTCGGAACTGAAGTTGTCTAAATCTCATAAATAGCAACCAATATTTCAGAACTTTAAAAGGTGATCCAATTAGGCACAAAAGTACATATGTGGGTTTAGAGTTGCTGTGGTAACTGGCTATCTTCTTGTGCAACTCATTTTAGAAAGGACTTTTCCTTCTCATAACACAGGAGTGTTTTTTCCTTTTCCTTGCAGTATGTAATACTGTAAGGAGCATCTCTACCTATAAAGCGGAAAGTATGTGTGTGTTACGGATGTCCAGAAATGTTTACCCACTTCCACATATGGTACTGCCTTAATACTGTTCACCCAGGCAGGACTTTGTGTACATGGATCAGATGAGAAGGGAAGGAAGTTGCAGCTCTGGGCCCGTCACCAAGGGCAACAACCAAGCTAGTCCCCTCGGAGAGAAAGAGAGGGGTGGCGGTGGGGGAAGAAACTAATTTAATTTGTTTTAAAGTTACCTCACAGGTCTAGGACTGGCCTACCTTGCAGGGTTGTTGTGAGGGTGAGATAGGGAAAAAAGAAATGAATTTAATTTTTTAAAAGTTTAACTCACAGGCCTAGCACTGGCCTGCTACTTTAAGATGATTACCTCTCAGACTTATATCTTAGGGGGCCCAAGTAGAAACTTGAAATTTGGCACACTGATAGGTCTGGCTGTACAATGTACTAGAAAAATCTAAAAACATTAAATTTTGGATTTTAAGTATTTATTAAAAAACTGAGGTTTATGCCTACAACTCCCAGCATGTCTTGGGTGGAACTCCCATGAGTCTTGGGTGGAACTCCCATGTGTCTTCTCTTGCCACCAAACTATGACTCATGGTCATGGCCAGTACAAATTGCTATTATTGCTTCAGAACATTCCATAAATAAAATTCCTTCAGCAGGAGATATTGAAAATTGCTTTATGTTATCAACACTATTCATGGACCCGAGCAACGCTGGGCATATCAGCTAGTATAATGTATATGGCCAGTCATTTTCAGAACATGATTCTTAGGGTCATTTTTTTGTTGTCTGGTCAGTGGGAACTGCTGGGTTTCGTATGAAACCCAAGAAATATCTTGCAGGTGTTGTGGGGCAGAGAAGAAGCTAGGAAAGAGTTTGATCCTTGCTGTACTATTGATTGGCAAAGAGGGTTGAAGCAGTGGAGGTTGGTAGCTCTGCACGTTGGGTTTCAGTAAGAACTAGCCAGAACTTTAAAGGAGCCATCCAAGGTACTGAGCCTATTTTGGGGATAAGGTTAAGCGTCCTCATGTGCTTGGAGTTCTCTGAACAGAGAGAAGGGGATTTCACAATCACCTTCTTGCTCCTTCCTAGGTTCTCTTACTGAGTGTATTACCTCCTAACCTCACAAATGTCTGCTTTTAAATAGAATTGCATATGCCCTATACCAGAACTATGATGCCCTCCAACTCCCATAATCTCAGACCACTGGGGAAGCTTCTGGCTGGTGCTTAAGGGCATCCAAAGCAACTTGACTACACCAGGTTGCTCTCCCTGCCCTATACTCATGCTCCAGTGTCTCTTCCCCACTGTAGTACCACAGAATTTCCAAATCCCGCAAGTCCTCCATCACATAGGAGATGTGCATTAGTTTCCTCCATTTCTCCCTGCTCTAGTATCCACTGTTACACCTACTCCACCCCACTTCAGTGATTCTTCCCTTTTGAGCCCCCTAAATCCAACAGTATCCATAACTGGGAATGCTTGAATGAGAGAGAGCTTGAATTATGGAAATAGTTAATCATTTTTTAAAACTAGGAGACTGTGCTTAAGAAGCCTCCTCAAATTTGTTTGAGCTGTAATAAGGCAAATCCTCCCATGTACATGGCTGTAATTCTGGTGTAGTGTGTCCCAGTATGCAGGGCCAGTGTCAGACTATTTTGCATCCTAGGCAAGGTGAGCTACTTTCACTCCCCCCCACCCCCAAATGCCAACTTTGATTTTTAAGAACATATGTTTTCTGGAAAAAATAAGCACAAAACTTGAAACTGCTAAATTTATTTTAAAGTGCAAGAAATACGTCATGCCAATTATAGCAAACAAATTGGAAAGGAATGTCTGTGGGTCTAAAATGCATTATTTAATAGGAAGATCACCAACTCATCCCCCCAACTCACACGTGCGTGCACACACACACTCAGCATCACTCACTCCAAACAAACACACACATGAACACATGCATTCCCTCAAAGACCCCATGCACCCCATTCACCCGTACATTCTCTCTCTTTCTCTCTTCCAGGCGCATTCCGGAAGTCTGAACGTGGAGCCACCCCACCCCCATCCCAGCGTTCCTGTCTTTGCTTTGACTGGGCGGGTGTGGGGTGCCATCTCGCCCGCCCAGGCCCAGCTGAATCCTCGGGCTGGGCCGGCTCACAGTCAACGTGCATGAACGCTGCGCTGTGCCCGGCGCCCCGCTTAGCTTGGCGCTCTAGGCGGCCGCCTGAGTGGCCTCTATGGTAGCACCGGCCCTGCCAGTATGTTTTGTGATGTTGTGCACATGCTTGCTTTATCCCAGCCTTCCCAAACCTGGCACCCTCCAGATGTATCAGGCAACAACTCCCATCATCCCCAGCCATCATGGTCATGCTGGCTGTGGGTGATGGGAATTGTAGTCCAACACATCTGGAGGGTGTGAGTCTGTTCTATATACTTATTTGCAGAGGTGGTAATCTTAGGGCTGATTCACACATGCATGTATATTGCTTGTGCACACATCACTCTAGGCCTCAGATGTCATTCACAGGCATGCGTTTGTTGATCAGGAATCAGCTTTTGTGGCATTTGGACTGCTAGCAGACAGAAAATAGCTGGGGACTCCCCACTCCCACTTTCTTTTCCATCCATCCAGACTACCTTTCTTCATTCTCTAGGGCTAGGCAACACATCTCACCTTTCGATATTCTACACACATGTCAAAACCTCTTCTCTCTTCATAAGCAGTATTAAATACCCACTTCATTAAATTTTGAAAGATTGTTGATGTGATGGTGGTGGTGGGGTGCGGAGAGAAGACACAACCTCAGGAAATAATTTTTAATACATTTTTTCTTGCATCAAAAGTGGATTTAAAGCATTCCCGAAGATCTACAGTATGTGAGTTTCCTGTTGATGATTTACAGGCTGTGACAGAAAATCCATTTCTGTCCCTGTAGATGCTAAATTCATTACTTTGCCACACTAGTCAGATTCTCCACTTCTCCTTGTACTTCAGCTGGCTGCCATGGCAACTACTGCTAGACTCTGTGTGTGTGTATGTGTGTGTGTGTGTGTGTGTTTGTGTCTCTCTGTGTATATATATTTCACTCTGACTTTTCTTTTTCTTTTTCTTTTGGCTGACGTACTCACATACAAGTAGCAAAAATAGAATTCTTTGGAGATATTAAAAAGAAACCACCTTTTTTATTACAAAGGTTGCCACCTAGGTTATGACCTTATACTATATATTCTATATGCCCCCAAATCTGATTAATCATGGTGTAGCCTACAGATTTATAAATGAACAGATTTCCTTTAAAGCTGTGTACAAAGAGGATTTCTCCTCCTCTTTTATGCTAAGTCTGCCCACAGCTGGACATTTCAAGTCAGAAGGAAATATATTTGAAATGGGTTTCTTACACACATTATGAGATGTGGTCAATGAAGTGGTGAAGTCATGAGGTGGTAGAATGACCAGCATTACTTCAGGCTTCAGGTGTGTGTGTGTGTGTGTGTGTGTGTGTGTGTGTGTGACATCAGATTGTTGAATGATCCCCTATTTTATTTTTTAAAATCCCTGCATGCAGCAAACTAGAACAGCAGGGAGTGGTCTCAGCTAGAATCGTTCTTCCTCATGAACTAGTTTCTATTTGCGGTGAGCTTTTTATGTAGAGGACTATTTAAAAATGGTAACCCTGCCTGCAGTTTGGTACAATCACCTCAAGATTCTCCCACTGTATTAATCTCCATGTATGGAACAAGTCTCAACAAGCAAATAATCAGCCATTGATTCGAGGGTTATTTTGTATGCTTACACAATGATGTGAAGCACACCTATATGTGGGAGAAGATGTGCCTATATGCCAACAGCTCAAATGTTACACAGAGCCTGGTGTGTGATCTTGCAGCTGAGAACATCATTAGAAGGGCGGCTAGAAGAAAACAGCATGGTAAGATGACACAGACTACAGACTACGATGTCAAGGTTTTTAAGCTAAAGGAGGAGTTCATTTGCCATAAAGTGCAGGGTATCCAATCAGACATGCATTCTAATGGAAATTACATTGCATTAGTTGAAGTGACTTCTAGTGCAATGGCAATAGTTTTAGCTGTACCAATGGGTTTTCAGGGGAATCCTGTTGCTCCAGGCAACTTTGTTGGCATTGCACTAGAGGTCCCTTAGATTGTAAGCCTATGCGGCAGGGTCTTGCTATTTACTGTGTAATCTGTACAGCACCATGTACATTGATGGTGCTATATAAATTAATAATAATAATAATAATAATAATAATAATAATAATAATAATAAGAAGAAGTGTTAGTTTTTTATTGGATAATTCCAGCAGCAGCAGTTTTTGTTTGTATATTGTTTGTATTTTATGCTTTTTATGGTTTTAAATTTTGTATATTTGTTTTTAATGTTCACTGTTTTTAACTTTTGTAAACCGCCCAGAGAGCTTCGGCTATGGGGCAGTATATAAATGTAATAAACAACAACAACAACAACAACAACAACTATAGAATAAAACAAAAGTAAAACCAACTGTAGTGCTAGGATCTAAAACAGAATTAAAACCAAACCAAACCCCTGAAGAACTAAAAACCCTGGAGAGCAAAAAGGTGACAAGGCAGGCACCAGGTGAGCCCCTGTAGTGAGGGTATTCTACAACTGGGGTGCCACCAATGAAAAAGCCCTCTTCTTAGGAGCAATCCACCTCATCTCCTTAATCCTCATGCAGCAACTGCTGGTGGTTTTGGCCTGCAAATTGCTGCATCGGCTGCCATTGTATGTCACATGGGTATCAAGCAAATAGTAGGCGATATCGAAGACCTCTGGCTGTGACCCTGGGGAGCCAACACCAGAGCAAATACAATACTACACTGATGGAGAAATAGTCTGACAGGTGCTAGATCTACACAAGTGCTTTTTATCGGTATTGAAGTGCCCTGATAACTGTTGGGGCACATTACATATTCCATATACCGCTTTTCTAGCATTGTTTCCTGCTTTTTATTCCATATTATCCAAAATACTGCAACAGACATCATTGTGTGTGAGATGACATATAAATGCACAAGATGGATATAGGGTCACCATGATAAGGTTGTACTGATATGACACAATGTGTAGATTTGCCCCTGCAACTTCCTAAGAACAATTTTCTTTCCTCAGCTTCCCCCCCACTGATAGGTTTAAAACCACAGGTATTGTGAAGGAACGGGGGTGGGGAGAACATTTCAGGGAGAAAACTGTGTTCCACAGCCTCCCCCTGCCCACATTTTTCCAATAGACAAATTTTAAATTTTGAAGAGCACTGGGGGAAAATCCTATAGAATATTTTGTCTTTTGAAATGAGTGAAATGCTTTTTTTAAGACAAGGTTTTACTTACTACAGCATTAGAGAATGATAATTCCTGTGGATACTGTAGACATACACTCAAATCCAAGATGTATTAATATTGTGACTGTAGGAGACAGTTGCTAGTCAAGTAATACACTTTTTTTTGTTAACTCCAGAATCTGTTGTTTCTTTCCTCAACTTTCCCCCCTGCTTCGCAGATGGCAGAAACTAAGGCCATAGCTAGACCTAAGGTTTATCCCAGGATTGTCCTGGGGTCAAACCTGTTCATCTAAGTGCCACACAGGGCATCCAGCGCTCAGGCAGGGATGAACCCGGGATGATCCTGGGATAAACCTTAGGTCTAGCTATGGCCTAAGACACATGTGTTTAGGTGGGATTGATGCAGCAGGTTGTATCTCTCTGTCATTCGATATTCTCCATAGTTTTGCTTGCATAAAACTAAGGCCCTTACACTTTGAAGGCTGCAATCGTCTGCATGATTACCTAGGAGTAAGCTCCACTAAAGAGTGTGGTTCTTACTTCTGAGTAAATTTCACAAATATGCCAATACAAATGTATTTGCTAAGTTATAAATTATATATTTTATGTTGTTAACAGTAAAGTAAGTTTAGGTTTGAGAAGAAAGTAATTCCATCCTCCTGCATTTCATTTTTGCCCATATACAAACCCCTTCCCCATGTCTTCAGAATTTTTGAAACATGAACTGATATTCCTCATATTCTATTACATCGACAGGCGGTACATATAAAGGCCCAAAGTCACTATGCACTGTTTGCTGAATTCATCTTCCAGGTGCGTAGTGACGTCAATGCTTCATCCATGCCATCCATTTTCCATTGTCTCACTATTCTTAGAATGTGGTATTTCTTCATGTGCAGCCCTAACACCAGAAGGCTTAGTGATCTATGCTGCACTCATGATAAAAGTGCAGTGAGAATTAGGCCACAGAAATCAAAACGATAAAACCACTTGGAAAGTAACAGTTTCTAAACTTGTGCCAGCATTTAAATTCCAGGGTCTTATACTATCCAATAAGCTTCAAAAAGAGTAGTACATCTGGTTTAGATAATGGTAATCACTTTCATTTTTTTTTAAAAAAACTTCCAAGTCTTCAGTGGGAAAGAAGGCTATTTTACAACTCTGGTGGTTGATAGTACATGGAAATAACTTTATTCTCATTGGGTGAAACAATGTTTTCCTTAATATGCATTTAGACCAGGAAGTTGGGAACCTTTTTGGATCTGGATGCTGGATTACCCTCCACCCTGTGGGCCATATAAAATGCTCCTTATATCATTGGGATCCCTTTTGAAGCTACAGCTGGAGGTCAGTTGAGTCTGCCTCAATCTCATGGGACATTCCCAGTTGGGGAGAGCCTGGGCAGGACAATACTGGCTCCCAAACTGAGACACTGGCTGCTGAAGCACTCCTCCAGCTGATGCTATTGACTAGGTTTGGATGACACAATAACCCACAGTGGGTTAAATAATCCACCATGGGTTATTGTGTCATCTTTCAGTAATTTTTAAAAACTTACAAAGAGTTATTTGCCTGAAAAAACTCACTATGATAACCTATGGTCTGCAGTAGGGGTTATTTAACCCACTGTAGATTATCATGTCATCTCTCAGGCACCATGGGTTAAGTTGCTTGCCTTATAGAGTCATGCAGCAAGACGGGATCATATAGTTGGCACTGCTCTATAAACCCTTGACGGTTTGTAGGATCAGGACCACACTGCATAAACAGCCTTCCTTAATTGGGAGGCACCCAATCCAACTTCAAAATCCTAACAATTTCACTCAGGGGAGGGAAAATCCAGGGTGCACCAAATAGCGGGTGGTACAAATAAACCATTGGAAAATATGAAAAATAAAGAAAATGGCCCAAAATGTGCATGTCCCCCATTGCCTGAAGTATACAATTGTGCTGGTCCGAATTTGTGTGAATGGGAGCTGGCTTTGCTCTGTCCAGGCTTCCCCAGCAGAGAAGGGAGGCAACAGTGAAGCAATGCAGACAGCTTTGCTGCTCCTTTGGGAAGGTGAGGGAGAGCTCAGTTGCTCTCCCAACCCCTCCTCTGTCAGGAGGGGGGCTTTGGGGAGAGGCCTCACATGAGCTCCAAATTTGGCTCATGGGCCAGAGGGTCTGCATGTAGAGAGTGAATCACTGTAAAAACAGGGTTAGTAAAGATGCTATACTGATAGGTGCTGCAGTCACTTTCTCCAAGTAGAAATCCCTGCCTCCTTATCTAAAAGATGGGGTGCTGACTGGCTATTTACTGATAAAAGGCCCTCTGCACATGTTCAAAGGCACACCCTCATTTCTTATTACTTCATGTATTCTAGAACAGAGCCATGCTCATCAAAACAGGCTGCAATTGAAACACTACGAGTCTTGGCTCAAGAACCATACAGCACAATGCAATTTGGGGCAGTATTATTTCTGCCACTACTTTATTTCAAGGACAAACAGATTTCAATGGTTTTCTTTCAGCAGTTTCTGTTTTCTCTTTTGTTAAAAAAAGAAGAAGTTGAGAACTTTATAGTCTTTTTATCTCCAAATATATATGTGTTACTGCCCAAATGAGTCAAACCTTAGTTTTAAGTAAACATGCATAGGATTGTACAGTTTGTTTAATTCATAGTATTCATGAATTTCAGACTAGGATATAGTAACTCAGCCCACCTTGGCCTGGTGCCTTACAGATGTTTTGGACTTCAACTCCTATCAGTCCCAGTCAACATGGCCAATGGTCAGAAACGCTGGGAAGTGAAAATGAAAACATTCGGAGCTGCAGTATGTGTTTAGTCTCCCATTGTATTTTGATTCAAACCATAGCTTAAGCCTAACAGTGGCAGAAGTTAGACCAGCCAATTTTCACACCTCTATGCAGTTGTTGAGACCTTTACTTGCTGGGAATTGGCCAACCCTGTTTGAAATTAATCCTGTTGGTTGTTATCAATGCACCCTGTTACTCATTATTTCTCCAGACACTTTGTTTTTCTGCTGAGATTGTTTTAATGTTGCTTTATCTGTTTTATCTTGTGCAGTTTTATTGTTCATTTTATTGCTGTTTCAGAGTTTATTGGTAGCTTCCTCCCCCCACTCCCAGTTTTGCGAGCTGCCCAGTAAATACTTACATTGATAGGCAACATATAAATGTGATACATACATACATACATACATTTCCCCTATTCTTTAAAAATAAATAAATAAAACTTATATGAGTTTAAAACTTATATTAATCTCCAGTTAATGATATCTGAAATCTGGTTGGAAGCATTGTAAGTTTGGATATCTTCCATCTTCAGCCATTTCTTCTTCTTCTTCTTCTTCTTCTTCTTCTTCTTCTTCTTCTTCTTCTTCTTCTTCTTCATTTATATAGCACCATCAATGTACATGTATTTCTGTATGGAGTTTCAATACCAAAGAAAAGGGTGATGTCTCAGGATTATTCTGCTTAAGCCATATGAACAGCTAAGAGCACCATAATCGTGCACTGCATAAGAATCAGGGGCTAAATGAGGGTTGGTGAACCTTTGATCCTCCAGATGTTGTTGGACTACAACTCCATCACACCTGAACATTGGTTATGCTGGCTAGGGATGATGGGAGATGGGTCACAGTTTCTCCACCCATGAACTTAATGAGCACATGAACCATGTTTATTCCGTATTAACCAAAATACCGCAACAGATGTCATTGCGTGTACGATGAGATATTAATGAGTAAGAGGGATATAGCATAACCATGATTTTATTTATTTAGTTATTTTATTACATTTATATACCGCCCCACAGCCGAAGCTCTCTGGGCGGTTTACAACAATTAAAAATGGTAAACATTAAAAGTATACAAAATTTAAAAACCATCAAAAACATATAAAACAGTATAAAAACAACAGTATCCGTTTAAAAACAACAATTCTGGGGTCCATTAAAAACAAACTTAACGTTGTTAAGATGGGATTGTATCAACATGATAGGAGGTGTAGATCTGCCCCCAGTTTTCCAGGGCTTCTATACACGAGTGATTTATTGCACACTTGTGATGGGTCACTCACAGAAGTTAGTGGGTCCTTCACATGACATTGTCATCCTCCAGGTCATCTTCTGTGCTTCCCCCCTTTATTCCACTTTCAAAAAGATGAAAAGGGGCTTCATTCTGATCAATTGGCTGTGTGAAATGCCGGCATAGTGCTATAATCATACCACCGTCTAGTGGCTGTAAATTGAAATACACAGAATCATATAGAACTTGCTGAGGAAGGACTTCCCTCAGTTCAAACCAAATGTCCGTTGTGTAAAAAAGCCCATCACAATCTCACAAAGAATCTGAAAGCAGAAAGCCTTGGTAAGTGTATGGTTTTTTTGCTTAATGTAGAGAAGCTCCCAGAATGTCTTTGTTTGAGGAAAGGATTACATAAGTGTATTCTGGGATTTTGTGGCTGCAGTACATTGAGTAGTATAATTGTGGAATCACAGAATATATGCAACCAGATATTTTTTTTAATGCTTATTCCCACAAGGGCCAATGCAGCAGTTTCATTCTGGAGACGTTGCTTGTACTACTAAGTAATGCAGAAACACTTATTCAGCAGAAAATACCAGCGCTGCCTCCCTGCTTTCAGATCATCTCACCTCTGGCTGCGTGTTCACGACTAGCAAGGTTGCCATAGAAACCAAGTAGCTCCCCTAATCTCCTCACCTTCCTTATCTGCCTGCAAGGTATGAACCTAGTGCCAAATCCATCTTCCTGGACATTATGATACAGCATTTAGAGATATTCTTTGGTGTCTTTCTTCTTTTCTTGTTGTTTGCATTTCGAAGTTAGATTTGAAGAATTTTCTTTTCTTCAAACATTAATTCAACTACTAGTTGATTCACTTGCAGCGTTAGGCTGCATGTTGTTTCCTCTGCAGCATTTAGTCTGTGACATTTACTGGGGCATGTGCCAGGATTTGTTACCCATCACAGGCTCCATCTAATGATGTGAATAAAGGTTTTAGTGTTAATAGGTCAATAGGTTGGATCTTTTCATTTTCTTTCCCTTGGGTTCTTTCTCTCTCTTGTTCCCTATTCCTTGACACTCATATGAATAGTTGTGAGAATAAACAACTGAAATTGAAAATGACTTACCATTATAAAATGGAGAATGTATCATTTCTTTATCAGCCATCTACTGGCTTGAATCCAAAGAACTGTGCAACTAGTTCTGTACACCCAACTTGTGTTTCCAAAATAGAGCTCCATCCCAATGCCATTTGGCAAATGTCTTTTGATAATTGGGGTGGGTGGGTTGTTTTTTGTGTTTAAACAGCTTATGCCATGGCATGTGGGCCCAGTCATTCAAAATCCACCCCCCTTCCCCATGCACGCATGGGGTTAGGGTGGGTTTTACAAAGTCTCAATGGAAGCTTTATTCTTTCTTTTTTTAGTTGGGGGCTGGGAAAAATAGGGGAAAAGTTTAATCTCCTGATCTGAATTGGGAACATGCGTGCTTACACTAGAGTAAATAAAGCTAACCCTCAGCTACTTGCTGGCTCTGGGAAATACTTTAAAATTGTACTGAAAATGTAGAGATTTAGAGTTGGTTTAGACATCACATTCTCTGGGTACAGAGTGCTGGAAGGCCTTGCTTGTTCTGGTGACTGTGCATGTGCAGAACATAACATTTTATATAGGGATCAGAAGCTGCCAGCCCTTGGATAAAGTCCTGCTTCCTGAGGGATATCATCTTGTTCCACCTGAAATAAGGGTCTCAGTTACTAGATTGGGAGGGGAGGTGGATCAAAGCCAGAGACCTCTCCTGCCCACTACAGCTCATCCGATGTGTCTGAGGGAGTTAGCTAGAGATGGGTGAACTCCGTCGAGTCCTGTTCACAGTTTGCTGGATGCCCACCAGTTGCCTGACCCTGGCATGCATTTGGGCTGAATTGCCAGATGGTCCACGGGTGTCCAGTGAGAGCTCATGTCCTTTTCTTTTTTTTGCCAATGAGCTGCGATTTGCACAAATTCACAGTTAGGAATATTTATGGAATTCACGATTTGCACAAAATCACAGCCATAAATAGCACAATTTGCATTAAAATGTCAGCATAAAGGACTATTTATGCCTGCAATTTTGCACAAATAGTGCTATTTGCAGCCACAATTTTGCCCAAATCGCAATTTCCGTAAATATTCCCAAATGCCAACACACACACACATGGGAAAGCGCTGAGTTGAGCCAGCTCAGGGATCCACAAGGTGGCGTCCAGGGTGGTGGTGGTGAGCTGGCAAACCCCCACCAAGTTTAACCTCCAAACTGGATTCCTCCGACATCCCTATTCCCAACTCATGACATTGATAGGGCAGTTATTCACTGTTTGTCCCCAACAATCCATTTTGCCATTGTAGGCAAAAGGCCATTAAAAGGCCTGTCCTCCCATTGTTTGTACAGTCCATCTCAAGCTAGTATGTGCTGTGTAAAGAAAAACTGCCTCCTGCCTGATTTGGATTTGTGACAAACAACTTCATGACACTTCAAGTTTTCGGTGACAGGAAGAAATACGTCCCCTGTCCTCTTGGCCCACTTTTCATAATTGTATAAACCCATATCATGCCCCTCTTAAGCCCTATTGTTATGAAAAGTGGTGAAGCTGACCATGTGAGCAGGAACAGGGCTGAAACGGTTCGAAAAAGATTTTTAAGACAGACACTTTGTGTCAATTATTCTCCTCTAAACTTTTAAACATTTAGTGATAAAATAGTTTTCCTTTGCTCACCATAATAGGAGTGTATGTTGTATTAATATTAGTAGTTGCACATCCAGTCTAGAAATATATAAATTTATAAACCGGATGCGTGATTGATTGCCGGTCATTTATTGTGGTTTGGATGATGTGTCATGCAAGTTGCACTGCCTATGTATCAGTTTATTAGGATTAGGTCTGATGAGCAGCTCTGAACATGTATGCTAAAAACAGTACAATTCTATCCATGTCAAGTATATATTATGATTCAGCCTGAGGAGAGTGGGGATTCCAAGAACATAATTCCATTTTCATATTTCATCACATGGACTTGCTGGGTATAAATCAATAAGCTGTAATACAATGTGACTGCCTTCATTGCTATTACAAACTAATCAAAATAACATAACAGATAATGAATTGGCATGTGTCTTTCTAAATTGTGCTTTTCCCTTGAAACGGAAGAGGGAGCAATTCTTCCTTGTCCTGTTGGCTCTCTGAAATAAGAATATTTGTTTCCCATTTGCTTTCTGCTGATTCCACCCACCCCCATTGACAAGCTGTCCCGCTCTGAATTCAAGTCTATTTTATTCTAATACTGGGGTGGGGGTGGGGAGTGCTGAAGAGAAGAAGGAGGTGAAGAGTAGGGGGGGGGTGAAAGACCACCCACTCTGTCCAGAATGATTTTTTTTTGCTCTACCAGTTTCCCAAAGGATATGGCTAAATATCAGAGCTTTTTGTTCATATATATATATATATATATATATATATATATATATATTAACAATACTTTTTTTTTTTAAAAAAAATGCTCTCCCTCATTTCACAAAGAGTCCGTGGCAATGTGTAGTCAACTGTAGTGAATGTGTACATTCCACAGACCTCATTTTGTGAGAGACTTTGTCCCACTGTTCTTCCCACTCAGAGCGGAGGGGAAACCACGCACATCTGAATAACAGGGGCCCTTTCTGCCGGTTGTAATCCCGGATTGTTACAGTCTAGAGGCCAGCCATGCTGTCACCGTCGCAAATTGATTTAACCATCAATTGCAGTGGTCATTAAAGCTGCTAGAAGTCCCAGCCAAGCTGATGAATTGCAGCTGAATGTGAAATGAGCCTCTAAGTCCGTTTCCCACCATCTCATATCAAAGCCTATTGTGTCCCTCCAAAGTAAGAGGTCGGCGGTTCAGGCTGGAGTTCAACAATGGGCTCAGTCAAAAGATAGAGCCCCATTTGCTCTGGCATTCCCAATTACAGTTTCCCCACCCCCACCCCGAAAGCTTATTGTGCAGTATTTGCATCCAACTAATACAGGAATTATTGACATACCCTGATGTCAATGGGACTATTGAAAGTTTTATCCCCCAAATATATGGAATTCTAAGCATCTGGGTTAGGGTGGGGGCAGGGGCTATGAAGTAGCTGCAATAGAACAATTCTGTGAGTCTCGTCCCCTGTCAGAGCTAGGTGGATGGATATCATCAGCTCTCAGTCCCAAGAGAGGTTCGGCTGTTGTTGGGTGGGATAGAAATGTAATAAATAAACCTTCAGATCAGCCACCCTTGCTCCATCCATAGATTCGCTACTTCTAGAGCTGCAAAACTTTACTGTGCTGCTTCAAGTTCTCTGCCCCCCCGCATCTCCCCAGTTAATGCTTTACTGCAAATTGCTTACTCTAGAGAAGACCACAAGGTCAAGTAACCTTAACTTATCCAAATTATTTTTATGGAGTGAATCAGTGGAAGCTGGTGGTTCCAATGTCAGTGGGGTAGTGAATTCGCTCTGGGTTTCAGTCAGAACCAGTCAGAACTCTAAAGGAGCTATCCAAGGTGGTCCACTGGCATATTGCTAAAAATGCGTTGCCAAAAGCTGGATGAAAGAGGAGACACTGCCCAATTAAAATAAATAAAAACAAAACTTAGCAATCAAAACCAAAAGCCGAGGCTTAAGGGAAGACCAGTGAAAACAGGTGGCTCTTCAAAGGTTTTCTGAAGACCTTTTGATAGAAGTTGATTCCAAAGGTGTGGGGCTATCACTGAGAAGGCCCTCTCCCTTATCCTTATCAGCCACATTATCCCTGGTGGTGGGCAGGTGAGAAGGGTCTCTGTTGATGATCTCAGAATGTGGGCAAGCTGGTACAAGAGAAGGTGACCTTTCAAATAGCTTGGGCTCAAACCATTTAAGGTTTTAAAGGCTAAAAATGAAAAGTTTAAATTGGGTTTGGAAATGTACTGACAATCAGTGTAGCATCAATGTCTTGTAAGGTGACTGCCCTGCCACCACCAATATCTGGGTAGCCATATTCTACAGCAGTGAAAGCTTCTGAACTGTCTTCAAAGCCAGCACATTGCAGTTGTTCAGCCTCGATATCACCAGAACGTGATTAACTTGTTGGGATTATTTCACCTCGTCTGCAAGTTACAGGAAGGGAGCAGTGTTGCAGTTAGTTAATGCTTGGGCTTTAGGATCTCAATAGCCTACAGTGTGATTTCTCCTTCTTGCTCCTCCCCTTCATTCTCTCTCTCTTTCTCTGCCCTCCCACACTGCTGGGAGTAAATGGTTTGCTGTCTCTTGCTCCTGCCTGTGTAATGGAACACAGAATAGATTGAACAAACCCTCCTGAAGCCCTACTCTGTGCCTGCATTTGTATGTGCAGGAATACTTGTGAGCCTGTTTTCTTTCTTCACTAAAGAAATGTGTGGCCTCTTTTAATTTAGCCTTTGTGTGCATGTGGGACTGGTAAACACTCATTGACCCTGGTCAGATAACATACTAAGCCTTAGTGGTTAAGCATTTTGAGCCAAACATTATGGCCTGTCATGTGAACCATGACTTACAGTAGTGTGTTGTGTGAACCATTCCTAACCATGGTGGCTACATAACCACAGTTTAAAAACCCTCACTATCCATTTGCTGCAAAAGGGTTAGCAGCCTATCTATAGCTTAGTGTGTTGTCTGAACAGGCCCATTCTGTTCTACCTTTTATTTTTCTCTGCTAAGAGGGGATCTACACTAGTCAAGTTAGAACGTGTCTTACCATTTTTAAGTGTGTGTTTGGTAGTATTTTGCCACATGATGTTCAGTTTGTGACATTTTATTGTTGTCTGTTCTCCTGTTTTTATTTTGAACTTCTCTAAAATAAGTCATTCTATTTGGTATGATGTGGCTGATTTCATTTTATTAAATGGGTTTTCTGTAGTTCTTAATTAGCCAATTGCATTCCTGGGGGCATGTTTATGTAATTTCTGCGCCCAAAGTTGAAGCCGTTTTTTTCTTTCAAGCCTCTTCTTTCAAGCCACTTCCAGTTTCACTTTTGGGAAGCTGCTGGCTGATGGAGGATTGTCTCAGAGAGAAGAGGAATGGATCTGCTACAAACTTGGCATTCCTAATGACCTCCTTAAGAGTTATCACTGTGCCAATTTTCATTTCTTTATATTTAAAAATTACACAGATGTAAACATTTTTAATTTCCATTAAAAATTCCTTAAAATCAAAGCATGAATGGAACTGATTCAAACTTTGCATGGCTAAAGCCCTCCTTAAGGTCTATCACCGTGCCAAGTTTCCTCTTTTTATCTTTAAAAATGAGGGAGCTGTAAGCATTTGATTAATTTCCATTGACGAGTGGTTATCCGAAAACGGTTGGTTCTCAGACGGGTAATCCGATGGAGTGGTGTAAGGGGAGCCACTCCAAAATTGGGGCAGAGAATTACCTCAATACAGCTCTGGCTCAAATGTTGAGGCAGAGAAGACCCACTTTGCACACCCCATATAGCTCCCATTGGCTTTTCAAACTCTACTGCCAATTACAGTATAACTGGTTGGACCCATAACAATTCAGGTTTGTTGGCAATCCACATTTCCTGGCTTGTTAGAAGTAAAAAGCAGGTACTGTACTGGTGAAAGTGCTTCCTCCTTGAACTTGGAATATTTTAACTTGCTGCATAACCTAGTTTTGGAGAGGCATTTTAGACGTGAGGAACATAACACAGAGGGCATTTTGTTTTGCTTGTTCATACTGTTGTGTCAGGTGATAAGACCATAAGTTAAGAAGCACAGATGCATAGTTAACCAAAGAACATTTTTGAGGAAGTGGAGCTTGCATATGCACAAAATACAAGAAAAATCGTGCTGAGCTGGCAACACATACAAAGGCAGGGTGAGGAGAGTGGGAACATTCTGGGAGTAGGTCAGAGGTCCAAGCCATTCAGATGTATTAATAAAGAAAGAGAAGACAGTTCCAGGTCTGTGTTTCTCTGGACTATATTTGCTAGAGACTGAATGTCTCCATCAAATCTGTATGGAAGTGTTTTTTAGCATGAAGGTCTAACTCTAACAGTTGGCCTATGTTTTTGTGTGACCCCAAAGGAGGTCACTGGAGTCTTGTTTGTGAAAGATCTATTGTTCAATGGACACAAATGTAACTAAACGATTAACCTCAAATTATTTAAGTATTGTGTATTAGTCAAACTTCTGCTTGACTTTGACCGATGGAGCTTTCGTCAATGCTCCTGTAGATTTAGACAACCCTTTAGGGTTTTGACATACATTTTCCCAGGACAGTATGTGAAACTTGCATCAGTACATTCTAACATTTACTCCAAGATCCTAGAGAACCCATCAACTGAATGATTTGGATTTACCGTATTTCTTCGATTCTAAGACACACTTTTCCTCCCATATAAACATCTCTTAAAACAGAGTGCATCTTAGAATCGTGGGTGCATTTATTATTTCTTAGAATCAAAGCTTTTTTTCTGTTGGTGGTACTGAAATTAGTGTGCATCGTACAATCAATTGTGTCTTAGAATCGAAGAAATACGGTAATTAAAAATAAAACTCATTTATTAATACCATTTGATGACTTTGCAGTGGATATTTATTTTATTTCTTTAAAATTATTTTTAGTTTACCTTTATGAGTAGAACCCTCTCAGAGCAACCAGATATAACATTTGCTGGCTTTAAAAAGAAATGATCCCCAAACAACAAAGAGCTCATCTACACCAAGCAGGATATTGCACTATGAAAGCAGTATAAAAGCGGTATATAAAAGGCAGGACCCACACTACTGCTTTATAACAGTGTTGAAGTGCACTGACAACTGTCGGGGCCCATTGACACATACTATATACCGCTTTCTTACCACTATATCATGCTTGGTGTGGCTCCTGCCTTTTCTATATCGCCTTCATACCGCTTTCATAGTGCTATATCCTGCTTGGTGTAGATGAGCCCAAAGATTGTCTAACACAGCAAAATCCGGGATTTACACCAAACAGAATATAACACTATGAAAGTGGTTTGAAAACGGTATATGGAATGTATCATGGAACCCAACAGTTGTCAGTGCACTTCAATACCAGTATAAAGCAGTAGTGTAGATCCTGCCTAGGTGAGTTACACCTATGTGAGTTACACTTAGGCTTTGGATTCCAAACAACCACTGTCTAGCCAGGCACAATATCAAGGATAGGCATGGTCAAGCACCTGCCAAGGGCCCACACCTCAGCAGAGGCCCATTGACAAGGTCGCCGTGGAGTTGCTCCTCCTCATTCACCATTGCAACCTGCTTGTTCACCTGCCTCTCAGTCTGGCCCAGGCAATGGTGGTGGTGAGAAGAAGGAGCAGTTGATGCCACTGCCTACTTGCTCCCTGCCTCTCTGCCTCTCGAGCAAGCAAGTGCAAACAATTATGAGAAAGAGGATGAGCAGAAATAGCAGTTAGTGACACTCGTGCTGAGAAAGTAGACCCATTGAGGGATGGGGTTCATTGGGGATGTCTTGCTCAATCACCCCTCAAAATCTAGAGCTGATACTGCCTGGAATGTACATACCAGGAAGAAAATCCAAAGAAAAGCTTTCTCAAAAGAACAATAATTTAGGGAAGCTTCCGGAATTCTACCCATCCAAATTTCTTCTCTGGTTTTGGAGTTTCAAATTATGTAGGCTTATATTCAAAGTGCATCTAATATATTAGCAATTTTACATACACACACACACGAAATTTGTGAAAAGCAAGTGCTCCTCATGACTGCTCTGAAGAGTCATGCCAAGAAGAGTCCAAGAAGAGACGCAGACAAGCTGGAGCGTGTTCAGAGGAGGGCAACCAGGATGATCAGCGGTCTGGAAACAAAAGCCCTATGAAGAGAGACTGAAAGAACTGGGCATGTTTAGCCTGGAGAAGAGAAGATTGAGGGGAGACATGATAGCACTCTTCAAATACTTAAAAGGTTGTCACACAGAGGAGGGCCAGGATCTCTTGTCAATCCTCCCAGAGTGCAGGACACGGAATAATGGTCTCAAGTTAAAGGAAGCCAGAGTCCGGCTGGACATCAGGAAAAACTTCCTGACTATTAGAGCAGTACGACAATGGAATCAGTTACCTAGGGAGGTTGTGGGCTCTCCCACACTAGAGGCTTTCACGAGGCAGCTGGACAAGCATGTGTCAGGGATGCTTTAGGGTGGATTCCTGCATTGAGCAGGGGGTTGGACTCGATGGCCTTGTAGGCCCCTTCCAACTCTGCTATTCTATGATTCTATGATTCTATTCAGGCAGCCCTTATTGATCTATATAAACAAAGCAGTTCTATCCATTTCCCTCTCTACCAGGAACAGGTGTTTTGTAAGATTAATGGGTCATGGGCCCTTTCTACACCTAAGGGTGTAGAAGGAAGCAGTGGATATGATCCCAGACTTACCTGCTTCTGGGATTATCGCCCTGTGTCAAAATGGCCACATGATGTACCGGATGTCGCGCCTGTTGCAGCTGCCTTTTTTAAAAGAAAAGAAAAGAAGAGGAGCTGGAGCGCACTTGCACGCAAGCAAAAACTAAGGTAAAAAACAACAACAGCCCCGACCCATCCCCCCCCCCAACGTCTCTGCATTCCTCCCGGCCCAGCTCCTTCCTTCTACTGACCCCCGCTACTCAAGGGGAGGAGGAGAAAAGCTGAGGCGGGTGCCCACACGGTCTTGGGATGATCCTGAGACCATGAGAAGAATTGAGTTTTCCCAGGGTTTTTTTTATCCCTGGGAAAACCCATGCCCATCCCCCTGACCCTGGGAGTCCCTGTGCGTCATTTAGACACATAGGGACTCAGCTGTGACCAGGCTGGACTATTGGGCTGGTGTAGACACGGCCTTAATTGCACATTCAAGACGAAACCACTGCAAAATACTTTGCATTGCAACAGGGAGCAATACAGTATATAGTTGTTGTGGAAATTCATTTCCCCCCAGCTACTGGGAGGATTAAAGCTCAGCTCAGAAGGGAACAGGTGAATTCTGAGCTGGGGTAGCAGCAGCAGATGACATCAGCATCCCTGAAGCCATGAAAAAATGCCAGGGCTTAAGCTTTGTCCACACGCAAGTAATGTATCTCAGGCATTAGTGCCCATTGTTCTCTCACTACAATATGTTCCCAGGGACTCCAGGTGCCATGTGTTCCTAGAACACTTTCTTTTGATATATTCACAGAATAGTTATTTGCTTTTGTTGGTCAGGTGTTGTATTTTAAAGTGAGATTTCCATTTTTTTTTAATGACCATTATTTAAAAGGAACACTTAGAACAATAATGACCCATTTTGTGTGTGTGTGTGTTTAATATGATTTCTTGTGTTTAGTTTCTGATCATCAAAATGTCTTCTGATAAACAAGCTCCTTATTTAAACATGGTCCAGAGGATGTATTAATCACTATCTTTCATGTAAGTGTGTGTGTATTTGTGCGTGAGAGAATTGATTGATGCATCCTGGTTCATGTGCGAATACATATGTTCTTCAGGTTATTTTAATTTCAATCCAGTTGGTTCATGTTGATGAATATTTTAGTGGCTTGTTGAAATAAACACACACACACATACAGATGCTGCTAGGAATAAGAACTGATAATGCATTCTTATATTCTGATGCAGTAAATTCTGCTTCATAAAGCCCAAGTAATCAAATTACAGAAAGCAGTACCATAAATGAGAAGCTACACATTTTTATTGCGATATCCTTGATGGATATGGGAACCAATGATTCCTCCCTGCCTCCCCACCCCAATACGGTATCTGCAAACCACCTGCAATGGCAGCTTCTTCTGCGGGCTGAAAGTCTATCAGGTTGCTATGGCAATGGGGGAGGGGGGGAAAGAAGAGAACTGAAATCAAATGAAAAGCACTGAATGCCTGAGCTTTAGTAGTAACAGGGACCTTAAAAGGGGGCCTCATTTGCATTCTTGCGCATAAATCAAGCAGCAAGGCTTCCTGTATAATTTCTGGCTTGTCCAGATCATCTTCTCCTTGGCTGTTTGTATTTAGGAATGAAGCTTAAATTGTTCTCTGCCTGTTTTGCTGTATAAATTTTATATGGCAAAGGAAGAAAGACGGGAAATAATGTGATACACAAAACAATTAGCCACATTGAAAGCTGCAAAGAGAGACCAGACAAAGCTTCTGTTTGTTTACTGCACCGTGGCAGACGGGCAGGTTATGAAGATTACTTTCACTTAGAGAGTCAAAATACATACTGTATGGGAAGTAACATTTAAGACACTCCTTTTCCCTCCCAAAGAGGCTTAAAACAGGACCTTAAATCAAAGAAATAGCTGAATTGCCATGGGGTTTCTTACAGAACACGGGATTGTGTAGTTTGATTAAGCACAAAAATAAAGCCTACACTGTGCTCTCTGTAGTGTGAATGCTACATTCATTGTATTTCTTATCTTTATATGACATACAGGCAGGTGGCATTTTAATGCTCAGCTGGTACTCTGCTTATTATTTACCTATACTTTAATAATGTTAGTAATAAAAATTATACACTGGCATCAGTATACTGTAGGGGGGGTCAGCAACAGGAGCTGCTCCAAGAAGTACCATCTGGTTCTCAATCACAACCTGTGTGTTTGTGTGTGGGGCTGGGGGAAGATAATGGAGAAGCAGCATCCAAGACAACAGAACGTGCTGGCAAACCTTGGTGTCTGTCTGTCTGTCTGTCTCTTTCTCTCTCTCTCTGTGTGCATGCGTACATTAGCTCACCAATTCCCATCTCAAAGTAACTCTCCAGAAAAACCTGATGCTGACCATGGGTGCACAGTACATATAAAAACCAGTAAATATTTTTAGAGAGGAATTTTAGCAATATGTATTTCTTTATTCCCCCTCCCCACCCTTCTCCTTATTTCAACCCGAGAAATGATACTGGAAGGAAACAGACCAGGATGGCCTTAGCTAGACCTAAGGTTTATCCTGGGATCGTCCCGGGGTCGTCCCTGCCTGCTCCCGGGATATCCTGTGTGTCATTTACATGAACAGGGATGACCCCAGGACAATCCCGGTATAAGCCTTAGGTCTAGCTAAGGCCAAAGAAAATAGAAAGAAAGAAAGAGGGGAGAGAATGGGGAAGGTTTGAAGTAGACAAACAGAGTCTGAAGGCTTGAGCTGACTAAGGTAGGCAGAGATGCATTGGTTTTTTCCTGATATGGTGACGGTCAGCATTTGTGGAACTGCAACACATTTCTTGTGACTTCATTATCGATGTGTGGGTGAAGAGGAAAAGTTTCATAATATGGGGACTTCTCATGGTTTCAAATCACCTTGGGAGTATGGACAAGTATTCTGGTGTGGCAGGATTAAGTTTCCAAAATACAATAATGGATTTCAGCTTCCAAGAGCATAACAACTTTTCAAAGAGAACTATTCAACCTACAGAGTGCACGACATGGAATAATAGTCTCAAGTTACAGGAAGCCAGATTCTGGCTGGACATCAGGAAAAACTTCCTGACTCTTAGAGCAGTATGACAATGGAACCAATTATCTTGGGAAGTTGTGGGCTCTCCCACACTAGAGCCATTCAAGAGGCAGCTGGGCAACCATCTGGCAGGGATGCTTTAAGGTGGATTCCTGCATTGAGCATGGGGTTGGACTCGATGGCCTTATAGGCCCCTTCCAACTCTATTATTCTATGATTCTATGAATCCTTTGAATGCCAGATGTCATGGATCATAGGACTGGGGCTGCCACAAAGATTCTTGGAGAATTTTGATTTGTATTCAGCCTTTTCTTAATACCAGCAACAAATTAACACAAAAACCTGGAACTTGCTGAGAATCTTTTATATTGATTGTTTGTAGTTTTGTTGTTGTTGTTGTTGTTGTTGTTGTTGTTGTTGTTGTTGTTATATCTCACCTTCTTTCTAAGGCAGTGTATGGAGTGTTTCCAGGTGGTTTCCACTCCAGGGACTGACTAGGCTTGAGTTTCTTAGGGACCCCAAGGTGTAGTATCAAGTGCCTCAGTTTCACATAATCTGGAATGAAAATCAGGGAGTATCATTTCAGGGATTCACTCACAGGGCCAGCTCTGAGCCATGGCAGGATATGGTTCCAAGCAGCAATATATTTAGGAGTACATGCCCTTACATCAAGCTGACATCAAAACTAGGTCCATGAACAAACAGGTAATGGCCTGGTTCACACATAACAACAACCCAAAATATGGATTGTCATTGAATTGTGGGTTGCTGTTGAATTGTGAGTTGTCGTTATGTGCAAATTCTGCACTACGGTTTAATTATGGGTTTTTAAACATGAACTACCCAGAGTTCACAACCCAACCATAAATGATGGGCTTTCTTCCTGGGTTGTTTGTGGTTAATGAGTTTGACGAGTTTGCATGGCACGTTGAAGATAAAGTCGCTCAGATTCGTCATGAATTGGACACCACACTTAATGCAGCTCCACTAGTAGAGGCATTCAGAGCGCTGTCCAGTTCAGTTTTATTGGATGAGTTTCAGTTATTGAGGCCCGAGGATGTGGACAAGGTGCTTGGCCAAGTCCGGTCAACCACCTGTGTGCTTGACCCTTGACCCTCTTGGCTCATTACATCAAATAAGGAGGGGATCGCCGGCTGGGTCCAGGAGGTTGTAAATGCCTCCTTGAGAGAGGGGGTGGTGCCAGCCTCTTTAAAAGAGGCGGTAATTAGACTACTCCTGAAGAAGCCTAATCTGGACCTGGAGGACGTTAACAACTACAGGCCGGTGGCTAATATCCCTTTCCTGGGCAAGGTGCTTGAGCGGGTGGTTGCAGGACAACTCCAGGCACTCTTGAATGAAATGGATTATCTAGATCCATTTCAATCGGGTTTCAGGCCTGGTTTTGGAACGGAAACTGCCTTGTAAACAACAAAAATGCTGTTTACATGAAGCCACTGGGGGAGGTTATCCAGAGATGTGGACTGAGGTGTCATCAATATGCGGATGATACCCAGCTCTACCTTTCCTTTTCATCAAACCCAGGTGAGGCAATGACTGTTCTGAACCAGTGCCTGGGCACGGTAATGGACTGGATGAGGGCTAACAAACTGAGAATCCACCCTTCACCCTTCTCTATGCAAAGAGCTTAGGCTGATATACCAACTGCGCCCTTATCTGGACAGTGATAGCCTAGCTACAGTTATCCATGCTCTGATAACCTCTCGTTTGGATTACTGCAATGCGTTATACGTGGGGCTGCCTTTGAAAACGGTCCGGAAGCTTCAGCTGGTACAAAACAGGGCAGCCCGTTTACTAACAGGGACTGGCCGGCGAGATCACATTACGCCAGTCCTTTTACAGCTTCATTGGCTGCCAGTCCAGGTCCGGGCCCGATTCAAAGTGCTGGTATTGACATCTAAAGCCCTAAACGGTTTGGGGCGAGGTTATTTGAAGGAACGCCTCCTCCCATATGTACCTGCCTGGACCTTAAGATCATCTACAGGGGCCCTTCTCCATGAGCCCCTGCCAAAGGAAGTGAGGCAGGTGGCTACTAGGAGGAGGGCTTTCTCCGCTGTGGCACCCCAGCTGTGGAATGAGCTCCCCAGAGAGGTCCGCCTGGCGCCTATACTGTACTCCTTTCGTTGCCAGCTGAAGACCTTCTTATTCTCTCAGTATTTTAACACTTAATTTTAACTTAAATTTAAATTTTACTGTTCTAACTCTGTATTTTAATCTTATATCAATTTTGCTGTGTGGTTTTATCCTGGTTGTGCTTTTTATACTGTATTTTGTATTTGTGCTTTTAACATGTTGGTTGTTTTATTATGGTTTTAATTTTTGTGAACCGCCCAGAGAGCTTCGGCTATTGGGCGGTATAAAAATGTAATAAATAAATAAATAAATAAATAAACAAACAAAACAACCCATGATTAAACAATAGAGCAGGGTCTGCATGCGACAACAACCCAGGATTCAATTGCAACCCATACCCATTCTGTGATGAAATGGTACTATATCTGTTACATCTGAACCAGGTCATAGTCAGTACCACGGCAGGACATTAGGATTTCCAGCTGATAATTCACATATTAGATAGTATCGCAGAAAGGATAGTGGCAGCTGACTGGATAACTTTTTAAGTGCTGCCTTCTATGCTTCTGAGTACATCATTAACAAAAGCGCCAACACTAACTACTAAACACATGGGCCAGTATCCAGTGATGACATTCCGGTAAAATTACATTGCTTTAGCATAAGGGGCCTATAGCTCAATGCCAGTAGTTTTAGCTGATGTGATGGGTTTTCTGTGCTAGTGGTTCCTTATGCTACAGCAACGTAATTTGCATTAGCGGAATGACAGTGTTGGATACTATCCATGTTGTTTTAAGTTCCTTAGCTTTACTAGCTGCTGAAGGTCACTTGTTACAGGTATCAGACGAAGATGCACTTTGTCATCATTTAGCCTCCAGTCATGGCCCAAGATGTTGATTTCTACATTCCTTTAAATGTCAGATTTTACTATATGGCTTTCAAACCTGCTATTTCCCTTTTGGTTTTTTGTGTGTGTTCGTAATTTCTTCCTAGAAAAAAAGCTAATTTATGGTGCTTGGTTTAATTCCTAAATTAAGTCTGATCTATTCTATTTAGAATATTTATTTCCTGCCTTTCCATCCTGCAAGATGCTCAACAGAGATTAGAGATTAACAATAATATAAAGCAATACAATCCAAAGCAGCATAAAACAGCAGTAGCACAAACCATGGTAAAGTCAAACAAGAGAGAAGAGTAACTGGTTGTACTGCCCCAAATGCCTTCTGAAGTAGCAGAGTCACAGGCTGCCATTGCCAACCTTGGCCCCATTAATGAAGGAATAAGGTGAATCTCCCTTGGAAGCAAGTCACACAGTTCAGGACCCACCATTGAAAAGCCCTGTTTCGTATAGTAAGCAAGGCCATCAGCCCACCCTTTCCCTATAAAGACCCTGTTGAGACGACACGCTAAGCCAATGGTGGTTACACATTTCAATGGTGGTTAAACATGGCTTAGTGTGTCGTGTGAACCTAATCATGGTGGCTACGTCACCACAGTTTAAACACGCTCACTAACCATTTGCTGCAACCCATGGTAATTATAATTGCTCAGCCTAGTCAAAGAGAAGCCCAATATCTAATAGAGACAGTCTACCTACATAGGTTGTGGGTTCTCCATCCCTGGAGGTTTTAAAGAAGAGGCTGGACAGCCATCTGTCATGGATGGTTTAATTGGTTTTCCTGCACATCGCAGAGGGTTGGACTAAACGGTCCTTGTGGTACCTTCCAACTTCACAATTTTATGGTTCTATGATTCTTCTCTATATTCCTCTCAGTTACATTACCTGTGGAGTAAAATGTGAGATATAATGTAACCCCCCCTCAAGTAAATAAATGACTATTAATTTTTAAACTATTAATATAATATAGAGATACCTTAGAAGGGCAAACATTGTGACCCTTGCTAATGAAACTAGTCAAGCTAGGGATTTAAAAGGAACAGAAATTCTGCTGAGTAAACAATGTGGCAAAGGTTCTTTTATTGCACCAGTAATTGGTGCCCATAAACATTTAATAGAAAAAGAAGACGCTAGGGAAATAAGATGCAAAGCAGAGCAGAACTCCTCAATGTTTAACAGTTGAATAGAAGAGGACATTTTGGCAGGTAGAGCTCATTCTGCTTGGATGAGAACAGTGGCATCTGTTGAAATTCACTTCTCTCACACAACTGTTTAAAGTTCAGCAGCCTCATCCTCTTTTGCAACAGGTTAGTCTAAAGACGATACTTTTGTAAAGACAGCTGTTAAACACTGAGGGTTCCCAAATGGCACTGCGGTGAGCAATTTCAAGGTTCTGCACAAAACAACAAATTGCAATTAATTATATTAGTGTTTTTTGTCATGTGATGGAACACTTATGGTTTCACTACTCGTTGCTGAAGTCTGGAATGTTGTTTTTTTTTTTAAAAAAAAAAAGTTGCTTGCGACAAGGCATTTCTATCAAGAAGCTGCACATCCAGACAGACATTCAACGAATATATTTGGCTGCATGATGACTTCTTTGGCATCGTTATGGGGATACTGTAGCTTATATAATCAGTTCAATTACATAGTTTTTTAAAAAAAGAAAATTAAAATTTCCTTTACATGTTTACGTTTTCTTTAAATGTAAAAATCCATATCAGGGCAATTCTGTTATTTGGGCCTTAGCTAGATGGGGCGAAATCCCGGGGCGATCCCCAGGATCATCCCTGTTTAGGCCCATTTTTTCCATGGTCTCGGGCTGAGCCTGAGACAGCAGAATGTGTGGCCAGGTTACGCTGTTTGTCTCGGCTCCTTGCGAGGAGCCGGGACCCGCAAACACAGTGCAGAGCTCCTCAGGAGCTCTGCGCCCATCAGGGGTGGGGTGGGGTGAGCGGGGGAAAAATATATATTTTTAAAAATACTTACCTTCTGTGCACAAGTGCTTGTGCGCGCCGGTCTCTTTAAAAATTAAAAAATGGCAGTTGCGATGCCTCTCCCTCTGAGGTCGTCACGTACTGCATGTAAACAGAGAGGGAGATTTTGCGATAAAAAATCGTGAGATCTTCACCCCTCTGTCTTGCTAGACCACAAGGTCTAGCTAAGGCCTTGGTCAACCAAAATGTCACAAAACAGCATGCAAGCTTTATCCTGAAATCTTCATTTTTCAATCAGAAATTATCAAAGTTTGCAAATTTATTCATAAATAGGATGGAAAGAACTTGACATTAAGAAAATGTAAACGTGGGACAAAGTGAAATGGACCGGTTCCTACTGGCCATCTAAAGTGAAAGAATGCCTCCTGAGAATCTGAGTGGAAACTGTGATAGGTGTACCAGCTTCCCCCAACCTGGTGCCCTCCAAATGTTTTAGACTACATTGCCCAGCATTCCTGACCACTGACCATGCTGGGTGGGGCTGATGGGAGTTGCAGTTCAAAAACATCTGGAGGGCCCCAGCTTAGGGAAGGCTGGCATACTGCAACAAATAATCAATGGAAATGGCAGGTTCTTTGTCAAGAATATGGACCAAATGTCCAAAACCAGCTAGGCCAGGCAGATTTAAGGAGACAACTCTGGCTAGAAAGCACACACTGCACTCATTCTCTGCAATACTGCTTGACAGCAGCCTTTTCCCTGCAGGGAATGCTGGGAGGAGGCTGGGTTCAACAAGCTCTCATTCTAGCTGATCATTATAAGGGCTACTATTTAAGAACTGATGGCTGAGCTTTTCCACCCTCTTCCTTCCCCATCCTTTCCCTCTTTTTCTCTTGTGCCATTTAGACTGTAAGCCTAAAGGCAGGGACTGTGTTCTTTTTATTTACCATATGTAAGCCCTCTGGGAGTCTTTCTGGCTAAAGAGTGGGGTAAAAATGCTGAAAGGGGGTAAGGCAACCAAATGCAACAGTTCTGATTTATCCGAATTGTGGCAGGTGGAGCTGGGGAATGATTTCCAATCAACCTTCTGCAGTATCCAGGAAGGGAGGACGATCCACGTTCATATGTTATTCGTGTCAAAAGGAAGCCATTGCTAAGAGTTATATGTCAGCATTGACTGGAATAGCCATGAATTAGTTTCAGTTCCTATCTTGCAGGACAGTATGTCAACTGATCTCATAAAACCCAAGGAGCAATTTGACAAGCTAGATTTACCATCCAAGCACCAAATAATTTCAGAAGATTGCTTTTACATCAGGAAGAATCTGGATGGAAAAGAATAGGAGTATGTTGTTTGGATCAGCAAAATGGCCACTTGCAGAGACACTATGGTGCTTTGTCTAATATCTCTATTGCTTTCGGTAACTTTATCATAAGATTCATCAGGCAGAGTGTGGTGTGTGTGTATGTGTGTATGTGTATCTTGGGCAGGATGAAAAAAGGTTCTTGGCACTAATGAGTCAGATCATCAGTTGGCATAAATTGACAGAGCTCCATTGACTTCTTAACCCCACAGCTACTCAGGAGGGATTACATCAGTCAAATGGAAGATTGCTGGATATTGTTGAAGCCTATAAGATTACCAGTCAGACACATATACCAGTCCCTTATTGAGCTGAAGCAAATCTGTCAAGTCTAAGCCTGCATCTTTGTTAGCGGCTTACTTACATTATGAAAAATTGAACATTTTGAGAAAACACTTCAAATGCAGGTTTATTTTTGGTACATTTTAAAAGTGGAGATTGAACAAAGCAAGGCAGTGCCATTGGCTGAAAGTTCTCTCTCCCTGAGCTGTGGACCTTATAGCAGAAACACTAGTTATTCCTACTAGTTCATGGGCTCTTTAGAATTGCCACCTTTAGTTGATAAGGGTCGGCATGGTTGGGCGCCTGCTGCGGGCCCACACCCCAGTAGGGGCCCCACTGACAACAGAACCCTGGAGTCTGTCCTGATCTTATCAATGCAAACTGCTTGCTCTGCCCCAGTGGTGGTGAGAAGCGGCAGCAGTAGATGCCATGGCCTGCTTACTCACGGTCTTTCTGTCTGTCAAGCAAGCAAGTGGTAGCAATGATGAGAGAGAGGAGGAGGAGCAGGAGCAGTTTGTAACAGTGGTGGTGAGAAGGTGAGGGACGGCACCCGTTGAGGGTGGCTTGCCCAATTTGCCTTGAAAACCTGGAGCTGTGCCTTTAACAGGTACATCAAATGCAAAAAAGCACAACAGGTTACATTGTTCCCCCCAGAACAGAGATGAACTGAAGGGGAGAGTTTAACCTGTAACATTCTGCCTGTTGACAGCTTAGCTGGGAGAGAGTCTACACTAGGGAAGCTACTGTCACCAGAGCATAGCATAGCATAGCATGTAGCTATGCTCTTCTCTGTGCCCCCCTCACCCCCAAGAATGCATGGCGAAACAAGGTGGGAGAGAGAGCAAATGTGTATAGAAGTACTTCACCACCGCTGCTGCTTGTATTGATTTCTGGAGAGTTTATTATTTTTTATTATAAAGATACATACCTCATCCATCAACCAAAATTCTCAGGGCTGCCTCTGTGGAAACAGGAAGCATTATCTCTTATTCCACAGTCTAATTCAGGTAGGAATTGATTTGATTACTTATGTTACCCCCAGCAAGCTGGTAATTTTTGACTGTAGGAGACAGTTTTTAGTCAAGTAATACACTTTTTTTTTGGTTAACTCCAGAATCTGTTGTTTCTTTCCTCAACTTTTCCCCCTTGCTTTGCAGATGGCAGAAACTAGGGCCATAGCTAGACCTAAGGTTTATCCCAGGATTGTCCTGGGGTCAAACCTGTTCATCTAAGTGCCACACAGGGCATCCAGCGCTCAGGCAGGGACGAACCCGGGATGATCCTGGGATAAACCTTAGGTCTAGCTACGGCCTAAGTGGAAGCAAGATGCCTACAACAATTACCTCTTCCTTATAGGATGAACTCTGCAGTAATATTTGAAGTAAACAATGAGTAGCATTAAATTAATTGGGACTTGGCTTTCTGAAGTGTGCAAAGCCTCCTAAAACCTCATGCACTGCAAATTACAGTTGAATGGTTACCTTGATCCAGAGAAAGATGATAACAAAAGACAATTATGAATATATTGATTTATTTTAATGGCCCCCAAACTAAAATTGTCCATTGCCACCAGACACAGCTTCCAATCTTTAAAAAAAAAAACCAATAACAATTTCAGTCTGGATTCATGCACACATTAAGGACAAATTAATGTGTGCATGACAGATATTTCTAATGCTTCAAAGTCTATACATTTCTGAGCTTGCAATGGGATTCGCAGAGCAAAAGAGTTAAAATAAATATGTTTGACAAATGCATACATTTGAAAAATGTGCATAAAAATGTGTACTTTTGAAAAATATGCAGAAATATTTATTTATTTATTTATTTATTTATTACATTTTTATACCGCCCAATAGCCGAAGCTCTCTGGGCGGTTCACAAAAATTAAAATCATCATAAAACAACCAACAAGTTAAAAATACAAATACAAAATACAATATAAAAAGCACAACCAGGATAAAACCACGCAGCAAAATTGATATAAGGTTAAAATACAGACTTAAAACAGTATAATTTAAATTTAAGTTAAAATTAAGTGTTAAAATACTGAGTGAATAAAAAGGTCTTCAGCTGGCGACGAAAGGAGTACAGTGTAGGCGCCAGGCGGACCTCTCTGGGGAGCTCATTCCACAACCGGGGTGCCACAGCGGAGAAAGCCCTCCTCCTAGTAGCCACCTGCCTCACTTCCTTTGGCAGGGGCTCACGGAGAAGGGCCCCTGTAGATGATCTTAAGGTCCGGGTAGGTACATATGGGAGGAGGCGTTCCTTCAAATAACCTGGCCCCAAACCGTTTAGGGCTTTAAATGTCAATACCAGCACTTTGAATCGGGCCCGGACCTGGACTGGCAGCCAATGAAGTTGTAAAAGGACTGGCGTAATGTGATCTCGCCAGCCAGTCCCTGTTAGTAAACGGGCTGCCCTGTTTTGTACCAGCTGAAGCTTCCGGACCGTTTTCAAAGGCAGCCCCACGTATAACGCATTGCAGTAATCCAAACGAGAGGTTATCAGAGCATGGATAACTGTAGCTAGGCTATCACTGTCCAGATAAGGGCGCAGTTGGTATATCAGCCTAAGCTGATAAAAGGTGCTCTTTGCCACTGAGTTCACCTGTGCCTCAAGTGACAGTTCTGGATCGAAGAGCACCCCCAAACTACGGACCCGATCCTTTAGGGAGAGTGCAACCCCGTCCAGGACAGGGCAAACATCACCTCGCCGGACAAATGAACCACCCGCTAACAGTACCTCCGTCTTGTCTGGATTGAGTCTCAGTTTGTTAGCCCTCATCCAGTCCATTACCGTGCCCAGGCACTGGTTCAGAACAGTCACTGCCTCACCTGGGTTTGATGAAAAGGAAAGGTAGAGCTGGGTGTCATCCGCATATTGATGACACCTCAGTCCACATCTCCGGATAACCTCCCCCAGCGGCTTCATGTATATGTTAAACAGCATAGGGGATAAAATAGAGCCCTGCGGAACCCCATGGCTTAGGAGCCACGGCACAGAGCAATAATCCCCCAGCACCACCTTCTGGAATCGGCCATCCAAGTAGGAGCGGAACCACTGCAACGCAGTACCTCCAACTCCCAGCTCAGACAACCTATCCAGAAGGATACCATGGTCGATGGTATCGAAGGCCGCTGAGAGGTCTAGGAGAACCAACAGGGTCGCACTCCCCCTGTCTCTCTCCCGACAGAGGTCATCCCACAGGGCGACCAAGGCAGTTTCTGTTCCAAAACCAGGCCTGAAACCCGATTGAAATGGATCTAGATAATCCGTTTCATTCAAGAGTGCCTGGAGTTGTCCTGCAACCACCCGCTCAAGCACCTTGCCCAGGAAAGGGATATTAGCCACCGGCCTGTAGTTGTTAACATCTTCCGGGTCCAGATTAGGCTTCTTCAGGAGTGGTCTAATTACCGCCTCTTTTAAAGAGGCCGGCACCACTCCCTCTCTCAAGGAGGCATTTACAACCTCCTGGACCCAGCCGGCGATCCCCTCCTTATTTGATGTAATGAGCCACGAGGGGCAAGGGTCAAGCACACAGGTGGTCGACCGGACTTGGCCAAGCACCTTGTCCACATCCTCGGGCCTCAATAACTGAAACTCATCCAATAAAACTGAGCCGGACGGCGCTCTGAACGCCTCTACTAGTGGTGCTGCATTAAGTGTGGTGTCCAATTCATGACGAATCTGAGCGACTTTATCTTCAAAGTGCCGTGCAAACTCGTCACAGCGTGCTACCGAGGGTTCAACTATCTCACGCCCTGGCCCAGAGTGTAACAGGCCACGAACCACTCGGAAAAGCTCCGCCGGACGACACCGAGAAGACGCAATGCTGGTGGAAAAGAACTGCCTCTTTGCCACCCTCACCGCCACAGAGTAGGCTCGATAGTGAGCTCTAGCCCGTGTTCGATCAGACCCAGCACGAGTTTTCCTCCACCTGCGTTCTAGCCGTCTCCCCTCTTGCTTCATCGCCCTCAGCTCAGATGTATACCAAGGAGCTGACCGGGCTCTGCTCAGAGGGAGAGGACGCTTGGGCGCGATCGTGTCAACCGCCCGAGTCATCTCTGCATTCCACAGAGCGACCTGGGCTTCGACAGGAGCACCGGCCATATCAGCAGGAAAATCCCCCAGAGCCCTCTGGAATCCATCGGAGTCCATTAGCCTCCGGGGGCGGACCATTTTAATAGGCCCCCCACCCTTGCAGAGGGGAAAGGCCGCCGAGAGTCTAAACCTCAGTAGGAAGTGATCCGACCATGACAAGGGGGTAGATGTTAGTTCCCCCACTTCCAGATCACCATCCTCCTGTCCAGTCGAGAAAACCAGATCAAGTGTGTGTCCCTTTGCATGTGTTGGGCCGATGACATGTTGAGACAGCCCCATGGTTGTCATGGCAGCCATGAAGTCCTGAGCCGCTCCGGATACAGCAGCCTCGGCATGGAAGTTGAGATCCCCCAGAACCACCATCCTGGGGGTCCTCAACACCAGGTCCGAGACAACCTCCGTCAGCTCAGGCAGGGAGACTGTTGGGCAGCGGGGTGGACGGTACACCAGCAGAATCCCTAATCTGTCTCGAGTACCCAACACACAGTACAAACACTCCAGACCAGCACTCGACTGAACAGGAAGCCTAGAGAGGGAGATTGTATTCCTATAGACCACGGCAACCCCCCCTCCCCGGCCCTCGAGTCTGTGCTGGTGCTGCACCGAGTACCCAGGAGGGCAGAGCTGGGTGAGAGCAACCCCACCCAGTTCACCCACCCAGGTCTCAGTGATGCATACCAGGTCAGCCCCCTCATCCACAATCAAATCATGGATGAGGGAGATTTTATTCTGGGCTGACCTGGCGTTCAGCAGCAGCACCACCAGACCCGAGAGCAAGCTGATATGGCCACCAGGAACTATCCGGTTGGGGTAGGAACCAGAAGAGGGAATAGCTGTAAGGAATCTATCCCCTCTTCTCCTCATCTGGCCTGTTCCTCCCCTAGCACCATACCTCCCCCTACCCGTGACCACAGTTATGTGGGCATCCCCGTATCCCCCAGAGCTCCCCAGGCACATATTAAAAAGTAATTAAAATGTATTTTACAATTTGCTGCTGGTTGGCTGGTTGGATTAAATTAAATACAATTTAATCAATGGGTTAAGAATGCATACATTTCAGAAATGTGTAGAGTTGATACATATGTTTGGAAAAATGAACACAAAAATATACACATGTATTCATGTGAAACAAACAAAAAGAAGTTGCACTCTCAAATGGACATGAATCGGAATGAGATTGTAGGTGGAATTTGGAGAACTTTGATAAGTTTTTCTGTTTCACACAACCCCAAGCTGGACTTTAGATGAAAACACAAAGCAGATTTAAAAACAAAAAACCAACTCTGCTTGCCATGGTTATTTTAACTGAGGCCCATCTGAAGTAGAAATGGATATAAAACAGAGACACTTGACCTTGGATAAGAAGATGACATGGCACTCCATGGTACTAAACTTGGAGTTCTGATTGGAACTGACTCCAATCCAATTCTTTATCGATTGACTAAAATCGGAGACAACTGACAAACTCTGCTTTGAGTATTCCCAGATTAACCAACACACTATTCCAGCGAACATGTTTTAGTCAGAGCCTAGGATGATGAATTTTTCACTTCGTTGCTACAGAAATTTTTTCAAAATTTGTGATGTTTTTGAAAAAAAAAAAAGCTTTTTATTTGCTTTATTCTTAGGGTGGTACTTAATTTGTTATATGTGTATATTAGGGGTGTGCACGGACCCCCCGCTCCGCTTCACTTGCAGATCCGCCATTTTTCGGAGCGGGTCGCTCCGCCCCGCCCCCGCTCCGCCCACTTCCGCTCCGCTCCGCTCGGAGCTCCGGATCGGATCCGGAGCTCCGTTTTTGCCCCCCCATAGGCTTGCATTGAAAGCTAAAAAAGTAAACAACTTTTTTTCCGTTGAAGTTAGAAACCTCACGTTTGGCACCATGACACCTCATGGGCGTATACACACACACGCCAAGTTTCAAGGCAATCCCATCATCCCCTGATTTTTGGCGAATTTTTGAAAATCGGGCACCCCACACACAACATCCCTGCGAGGTGGGCAGGGGAGGAGGGAGGGAAGGCAGGCAGGCATGCAGCTGGCATTTCTGGGGGCATAAGGAAGGGAGCCAAGGATAAGCCAGTAATGCATAGAAAATGGAATAAATCAATCAATAAACAAAGGAGGGGTGGAATTAAAAGCAGCAGTGTTGCTCAATAAACAGCAAGAAGAATTAAAAAAAAAAGGCTATATCTGTCTTTTACCAGCAATAGGGGGACGTGCCCGGGGGAGGGGGAAGTAGCTGCCAGTTCAAGACAGCCACCAACAGCTCTGAGAAGAAGTAAAACGCTCACTTCGACTCATAACAGGCATTGCTCCACCACTGAAAAGTGACCATTCACTTCAACTCATGATAGGCATTGCTCCACCGTTTTACTCTCTTTGGAAGGCTCTATGGCCTTCCAGTGCAGGAGAGAGTGGGGGCACGTCCACGATGAGATGCCCTAGGGGAGCTCATCCCCTTGCACCACATCGATTCAGTTGTTCACCAAGGTTAGGGTGGGGAGCAGTGCTGTGTTTTCTATCTCTTATTCTTGGCTTAGTATATGATTTCAGGTTGTGTTTGTGCATTTGGTGGGGCTACTGTGTTAAAAAACACGGGGAAAAGCCCGTTCAGATGAAGAAAGAGAAGTTTCCCAGAATCCCAAGTTACCTGTTTTGCCTATGCCCTCCTCCAACTTTGGGATCATCATGACCGGGAGCTGACTCTGCCCCTCAGCCCTTTGAAAAAGGTATTTTTCCCGCCGATTTTTAAAAAACTTCTAGCCCGCGACCCGTACGATGCAGAAAGTTGAGAGTGGTCTCAAAATGACCCCCATCCACGACTCTCTGTGCACAAGAATTTTCAGAACGATAGCTTAAACCCCCCCCCAGTTATCCCCGATTCTTTCCCTCAATGCAATCCTATGGGCGAAAAGCCGAAACGGAGCCCCGCGGTTGACCCTATTTTTAAAAAACTTCTAGCCCGCGACCCGTACGATGCAGAAAGTTGAGAGTGGTCTCAAAATGACCCCCATCCACGACTCTCTGTGCACAAGAATTTTCAGAACGATAGCTTAAACCCCCCCCCAGTTATCCCCGATTCTTTCCCTCAATGCAATCCTATGGGCGAAAAGCCGAAACGGAGCCCCGCGGTTGACCCTATTTTTAAAAAACTTCTAGCCCGCGACCCGTACGATGCAGAAAGTTGAGAGTGGTCTCAAAATGACCCCCATCCACGACTCTCTGTGCACAAGAATTTTCAGAACGATAGCTTAAACCCCCCCCCAGTTATCCCCGATTCTTTCCCTCAATGCAATCCTATGGGCGAAAAGCCGAAACGCAGTTTGAGCCCCGCGGTTGCCCCGATTTTTAAAAAAATATTGCACGTGAACCACAGCACGCAGAGAGGTGAGAGTGGTCTCAAAATGACCCCCATCCACGACTCTCTGTGCACAAGAATTTCCAGAACGATAGCTTCAAAAACAACGTAGTTATGCGCGATTATTTGCCGCAATGCAATCCTATGGCGAAATGTTTTCAAGATGGCGACCGGAGCGCTCCGCCTGAACTCGGAGCTCCGAAAAATGGTCGCTTCTCTTCGCCTTGCTTCTAGGGGGTCCGCGGTCCGCTCCTACTCCGCCTCTGGGTAAGGCGGAGCAGGCCAATCCGCTACTGCTTCTACGCTCCTAATCGGAGCGGAGCACATCCCTAGTGTATATGTAAGAAACCTTCAGTGTGATTTACAGGAAAGTGAGGCAGAAATGCCCAAATAAATAAAACAATATGAATATTATATAACTGTTTTCATCCTTAATGTAAGGGAGACCTTATCAGTTCTCAGCAGCTGCTGATTGGAGACGAGAGCTTTTCTCTGCTGGGACGGGGGGTGGGGCTTAGGGAAGAAGTTGGCCAATTGGACTGGAGCCCCTGTAGGTTGTATACCTGGTGTGTGGGTATACAATGGCTGTTTAAACACTAACGAGCAAATCACATGCACATTTACTCAGAAGTAAGTCCCACTGAATTCAAAGAACTATGTTCTGAGTAACCATGCAGTATTGGGCTTCACAGATGTAATCTGATGAATGCTTGGGAGTAAGTCCTTTTGAACTCAATGTGTCTTAAGAGGACTAGAGTATAAGCAAAACACTATTTAAACATTTTACTTTTTTGGCACTAAGTACCAGCAGCATCTCTCTCTCTCTCTCTCTCTCATTCTTTTTGGTCTGATTTAAAAATTATTCTTGCCATATGTCCTGCCTATCCAAAATCCAGCCCTGTCAGCTATCTTATACGAGATCTTGATGTTTGCTGGTTCCAAACCAAAGAAGTTAAATAACTTCAGAAAAGCATTCAGAGTTTTAGAGGCAGATCCAAATCACTGAGCTGGTTGAAAATATTTTATTACAGATCAACAATGAGATTATAGCACAATTGATTATGCTTTTCCAGTGCCGTTGTAAAAAAAAGAAGAAAAGAAATTTGCTTCTAAGGTGGCCTTTTTGTGAACTTAGGGGAAATTCTGAGAGAACAAGAATCTTATTTTATGAACCATAGAGCCAAGCCAACCTTGCATGGGATATTGTATGATGACCTCTCTGTTGTAATGCATCAAGTTGTGGTATTCATCAGTGGCAGGAGCCAGCTTTGGTCCAGGCCAGAAAACAGTAGAAGAGCCTCCAGTGCTAGCTTCGATAGGCTAGGGCTGCCTGGATTGCCTTTATAGCACCGATGGAAGGAAGGAGGGTCTTTGGCATCCCACTATGTGACATCACATGGGTTGACGTTTGCTATGGACTGAGAAAAGGCAGCATAAGTGCAAGAGAAGCCTTTTATGGTATTATTCCTTCAGCTGTCTATAGTCCTGGTATCTCCCAGAAATTGACTGGGTTCACGCAACACATGAAACCACATTCAGTGGTTGAATGTGGATTGTTGTTATTCTGTATGTTGTTCGTTGAACTGTGGGTTAGCATGTTGTTTGAAGCTAGGACATTTTCCACAGGGTGGCTTGTTAACCATACAGTGTAGCTTATTTTTCTTGAACAAGCCACATTGAGAACCCATGGTTTGTTGTTGGGTTGTTCAGGGTGGTTAACAAACATGGTTAATAAAATATCTGAGGTTCAGATAACATGCTAACCCAACAAACAATCCACATTAAACCACTGAGTGTGATATGTGAACAGCACCATTGTTATGTCATCCATGCAACACTCTTCACTTTGCACTTAGGAACATAGGAAACGGCCTTATACTGAGTCAGACCCTTATTTATTTATTTATTTATTTATTTATTTATTTATTTATTTATTTATTTCATTTCATTTTTATACCGCCCAATAGCCGAAGCTCTCTGGGCGGTTCACAAAAATTAAAAACCATGAAGAGCATAAAAACAACCAACAAATTTAAAACACACATACGAAATACAATATAAAAAGCACAACCAGAATAAAACCACACAGCAAAAATTAGTATAGGTTAAAATATGAGATTAAAACAGCAAAGTTTAAATTTAAGTTAAATTAGATGTTAAAATACTGAGAAAATAAAAAGGTCTTCAGCTGGCGATGGAAAGAAAACAATGTAGGTGCCAAGCGAACCTCTCTGGGGAGCTCGTTCCACAGACGGGGTGCCACAGCAGAGAAAGCCCTCCTCCTAGTAGCCACCTGCCTCACTTCCTTCGGCAGGGGCTCATGGAGAAGGACCCCTGTGGATGATCTTAAGGTCCAGGCAGGCACATGTGGGAGGAGGCGTTCCTTCAAATGGACCCTTGGTCCATCTTGCCCAGTATTCTCAACACTGACCGGCAGCAACTCTCCAGGTGTTCAGGCACCTTTTCTAGTCTTGCCTGTAGATACTAGGAACTGAACCTGGGACCTTCTACATGCAAAGCATATGCTGTACCACTGCTGTGGCCCTTTTTTTCTTGTAAGATGCAAGTGCCCTTGTGCAGTACTGGCATGCCAGCTCTAGCAGTGGCACTGAGATCCCTTGCAAATGTGACCCAAATGTAACACCAAGCACATGTGGGCTGTTGACATATGCTTTGAGGATGCTGAATATCTAGGATTTAATGCCAAGCTGGTTAATCAGCTATTCTAGTAGAGAGATGGAAGCTCTGGTTGGAATGTGTACATAATTGTGATTGTATCTCTCTTTTGACTTCTGCTTATTATTAATAAAACATACTTCTGTTGAACTCTTGAAACAATTGCAGCCCAAATGACTGGCCCTGTTCTCAAGACACATTGGTTCTATTGCTTCCTTTAATTTTGAAACCTCCTCCTGACAACTGTTGGTAGATAAACATAGATTTTCCTCAATTCTTTAGCCTTGTCTTTCCCAATCAGGTGCCCCCTGGATGTTTTTGACTCCAATTCCCTTCAGCTCCAGCCAGCATGGCCAATTGTCAGGAATCCTGGGAGCTGTAGCACAAAACACCTGGGGGGCACCAGATGGGGGGAGGCTGCCTTAGCCCATCCATAAACATGCCACGCAGGAAACGGAGGGCTAATCTACACCTTCAGGCACTTCAGCACGGAAGAGGGATGCTTCCAAATGTTCCCTGTTTCCGTGATCATCACTCACGAGGCACACAGGCACTGATGTGTACCGCAATTTCAGGAGTGCTATTGCGGGAGCACGTGTACCTCATTACGCTGCTTGCGCATGTGGATCAGCAGAAGTGAGCAGTGTTGAGCAGATGATGCAGCTAGGGGCCAGAGATTTTTTTTAATGGCTCGCGAGGCATGCACATGAGCACAGAGGGGCAGCAACACATGGGGGAACAGGAACTCCATCAAATATGTGCTCCATGTTTGTATTAACAAAAACACTAACTACACTCGGCAGTAAGACATACCGATACCTACCCAAAACATGTGGCAATGGTGAACAGGTCCACTCCTGCACACCTCTGATACCCATGCACATGCCCCTCACAGCTCATTGGCTGTTCGCTGAGCCTGGAACTTGTGCCAAACGAGGGGGCACACTGCAAATGTTCTTTGGAATGGAAGTGAGTGAGCTGGAAAAACCATGACAAAAGCAGACAGGGGTATTCTGAGAGGTGGAGATCACCTCGGGAGCAGGTGAATGTCATGGGCCCCATTAGTGATGACTGTGATACAATCCTGCAATAAATGGCTGATGTAGACTCCCCCTGAGAGTCTTCAAGTAGCGATGAAATACATTGCAGAGAAAACATTGTTCTCTTGAAACAAATAAGTTGAACAGTTTTCTTGGATTTTTTGCCCAGTCCCAGCATAATGATGGGGGAAATGATTAAGTGGGATCTTTGTGAACAAAAGAAATGGCTCCCAAATGTTGCCAGAGCACTGTACAGAGGGAGCCCCAGAAGGAACATATGCAAGTGCTCATAGAATCGCCAGCTTCAAAGCCAGGCAATCCGAATGCCATTCACACTAATCATGCTTCGTCGAAAGCAGAAAACACAGATTCTTGTTATATGGCAACAAATCCTCAAAAGGCCCCAAACATTGAGTTAGAGAATGCATGTTAGCATCATATGAACAGCACACAAGTCCTGTGTAGGCATCCTGCCTTCTCATGATGCAATGCGAATAGTGGGAAGGAGACCAGAGTGTGCACACATGCAAGGTTATCAGTGGCATAGAAGCAATTGTGTTCAAGCAATGCAAATAGAATCCCTCTTGCATTGGGGAAGGCTGGGGACTAAGGGACTAGGGCATAGGGTGGGATTGCAGGTATGTCCACATCCCTACCCAACTTTTAGGCCTCATGGGAGCAGGTTCAACAGCTGCTTGCGGCTACAGATATGCTACAGTGGGATTCCGAGATGCCATTATTATTCCTAGTATGTTTTCTTTATGCCGTTCAAGAGAAAGTTTTCCAATATTTCAGATTCTTTTTTTATTTAAAGGAGAAAGCCATTCACATAGACGAATGTATAAAATTGAAAATGATTTTACACATTTGTATTCATTAGTATTGCATCACCTAAATGTTAATTTTATTAAGTTCCTCTGTGTGTGTATGTGTGTGTGTGGACGCACATGTGTAAAGAGCCCTTCTTTATTAGACCAAAGGCCTATCTAATTCAGCATCCTAATGCCCACAATGGCTAACCAGTAGGGCGGCCACTTATGAATTGTCAAAAAAGAGGAAATGTATCACAAGAAGAAGAAGAGGAGGAGGAGGAGGAGACAGAGACAGGACCTGGATTTGCATACAATTTGCAGATGCCAATTCCAATGTGTAGATACAAATGTAGAAATAATGACAATAATTTAAATAGAAATATAGTCCATCTCACCATAGTGGTGAAGACAGTGGCCAGGTGGTCTGTCTGCTGTCCAGGGGCTAATTGTGTAAGGGTAAACTACAACCCCCCTACAATTGTCTTAAACTGGAACCAATCTGGCCTATGTAGACTGCTGCTGGACACTGTGAACCAGATATGTAACATTTTTAGACCTGCATGTATAGGAACCTTGGGTGTTGCAAATGTAGATTGCATTGAAAAGTTGTAGGTTACATTGCTCGGCCTTCATGTTCAATGTGCAGAGTTCGGAAGTGGAGCCGGTGTGTGCAGGGACACTGGGAAGGAAACAATGTTAGATTGAAGGGTGCCTTGTTATAAGATAAAAGGAATCCTAACAGCTACTCTGCTTGCTGCCATTCTGAATTGTGATTTAATCTGACATGTGCAGGTGGGATTTACTTGAGAGTCTTATTCTAGAGGTATTGATCCTCTGAGCTTCAGAACTGGATTGCTGCAAGCTTTTGGAATTTAGATGTAATCCCTGAGGTATGTGGGAAACTTTATTACCTGACAGGTTTGTAATGACAGTCCATTTAATTTTTTTATTATTATATAGGCTCTACGACCCATTATTTCAATATCCATCAGAAGTTAAGGCTGATGAATTAATCTGTGTCAGATCTATACAAGCATATATAGCAGAGTCACGTTGTTCATGAATCAAAAACTCCATATGAAGGAATCAATAAGGCAAGCAGAAGCTTGGCTTTCATTCAGTCCAGTAAGCTTCCCTAGGATTAGGAGATCCTTTGTCTTGCCAACCATTTCTCCGAGACAAATCATTTAGTGTATGAAATTACTTAAAGGTAGGCATTCATTTCCCATGCTGATTATTTCTTAAGTAATTGAACTTGCTGTTTGGACAAACCCATCAGCCGTAGGTCAGAAAGCATATTCCAAAGCATTCATGAAGTTTGAGAAAATAGGACAAGAGTGATTTATTTGTATATTATTTTCAAAGTAAGTATCCTACAGCAGTTCAATGAACATGCACATTGATCTGGTAAATAATGCACTGAAGTCAATCAAGGCTAAATAACAACTGTGAATATTATTTCTTATTTTCTCAGCACTTTTTAGTGAACGAAATGGTTTATAATTCCTTTGTTATAACAACTTTGGGAGATCAGTTAAGCCAAAATAATTTGACATCTTACAGTGGGGGCACTGTAAGAACATAACAACATAAGAAGAGCCATGCTGGATCAGACCAAGGGTGCAGCACTCTGTTCACACAGTGGCCAGCCAGGAACTCAGAAGCAGGTCACATGTGCAAAAGCTCCCTCCCACCTATGTTCCCCAACAACTTGTGTCTATAAGTTTACTGCCTCTGATACTATCTTGTAGCATAACCTGCAAGGAGCTATTGGAGGGGAGTTGGAAAGTCAGGCTCCCAGAATCCAGGAGAAATCTTTTTTCAGGGAGAGGATTGGGATTCCAAAGCAAACCCTCCTCCAACAGAGGATGAGGAGCCGCATCACAGAGATGGCTTGCCTGGGGCTCCAAAGAATCTTTTCAGCTCCATCCAAACCCTGCTTTGGCCCTCAACTCTCTTCCCTTATCCCACGGCTTTCCAGGTCACAGCCGGTGGTGGACTTCGGCCTTAGCTAGACCTAAGGATTATCCCAGGCAAATGGAGGCGTTGTCCCTGTCTGCTCCCAGGATTCCCTGTGTCATTGGATGTACAGGGATGATTCCGGGACAATCCTGGGATATAGGCCTGGTCTAGCCATGGCCTATGTGGAAGTCTCAGAGTCATCAGAATGCTTGCCTGGCCACCAGAATACCCTTTTCGGAAGGGTCTGCTTGGAAGTATTGCACTATTTCGAAAGCCGCCAGTGCAATGAGGAAGCAGACACAGCTGCAACTGCTGAATGAGGAAGAGAGGTAGCGGCCAGGTAAATATGTGCGGATTTATGACTGAATTGATGCAAAGCCGACACAGGCAGGAAATAGCTTGATCTGTCTGTCTCTTTTGATCTCCCTTGATTAGTTTTTGGGGAGCATTTATTTTAAACTTTCCCTCGGTGTTTGATCCTCTCTGGATAGGCTTCAGTTAGGCTGATGTGCTGTCTATTATATAGATTTTGTCAGAACTTTTTGCAGGTCACTAGTGAGTCAACAGGGAGGCCCCCTAGTGTGACATATTTTGAAAGTGTCTAGGTGGTTCTAGTCCTGCAGAGCTGCAGTGGCAGCTCTCTAACAGGGCTGCACACGCCTAGTTTAAGACTATGTGGTCTAGTCAAATTCTTGTTTTGTGGGTGGGTATGTGGGTGGGTGCGCTGATGCTTCCTTCCTGTTCTTCAAGTCCTCCAGTAGCTTCATGGCTGAATGGGTATCTGAGTGTGACGGCCAGGGTAAATTTGATTTGGAGGCCTCTGATCAGGATCTCCAATGGTTTTTTTTAAAGCGTCAACTGCAGCCCAGCAGGAGCCAAATTGGTTTGGGATTATGCGGTTCATGGGAGGCCAGTTCAACAGTTTCCTCTGCACCATTTCCCAATAAATTCTTCTTCCTCCAAGTTGATATTTGGCCCCCAGGAGAAAAGAGTTGGATACCGATCAGGGAATACAAAAGTGATGCTGCCAAGGGAATAGGGATGGATGAACTGTCCAAGTCATTTCCATCCCATTTCTGTATAAAAACATCTGCTTTTAGCTAAATCAATACTCTTAAGGCACAATCCTATGCAGGTTTAGACAAAAAAAGCTCCTACAAGTCCCATCATGGTGACTGGAGAATGCAAATTGTAGGGTCCTCCCCCATCTAAACATGGATAGGATTACACCCTCATTTTTATTTCAATATCAAGTATTTCTGATCAGCTTAGAACACCTACAAAGGTAGCTTCACAGGAACACAGTATGGGAAAAATATGTCTACCTACCCCCATATATAGGGGTCATGGTTATTTTCTTCCAAGCTCACCCCAAGGCCCTAGTCCTGCCCCTCTAGCATGCAAATCAATGGTCCTCCAAAATAGCAGTGTGGTTAGGGGGCAGTTTTAAAACCGTCGGAAACCCACAGTGTGGTTAGAAGATCATTCAGAGCCCCAAATGGATCTGAAGGATTTTTAGGCAATGTGAGGGATCATGTCAAGTTGTTGGACAACTAACTGAACACTTCCATATTAGGAAGATGCTGTCACTGAGGGGTGAGGGAGGGGTAGTTTTGAGATTGACATCTGTGGCTAACCAATAGCCACATTCTCCTCCCTGTCCCCTCCTCCAATTACAGTGCTTAGTGGAGGGATTGCAAATGATATAACCTATTTTCCCCTGCCCCAGAACTCATTCGTTTGCTAGCTCATGGAGTGAGAAAGAGTCCAAGTTCCCCTTCCCATATGCACTTCATCTTCTTTAAAGAAACCTCCTATAAAAATGTAAGTTCCCCATGTGTGTCAACTTGGCACCATATGTTTAAATTATGGGAGCTGTGTCTGAACTAGAATGAAACTTCAACCAATTTTATTCACTTCTTGAAAAATTGATGTTGGCTGAAAGGAAGGATTTAGGAAAAATGGCTCACATTATGAAAATAATGAAAACCCTTCCATGTAAATGTGGTATCCCAGGAAGTGATGATGACTGGCAGGCCGTATAGATCCATAGAGTCTCACAAGCCAATATTAAGATATGGAAAAGAATCTTGTGCCAAAGGCTGATGTGTGTACTGCAAGTATGGACACAACTTGGCCGGGCATAAAGTCAAGAGAAGAAGGGCTGGTGAGAGAAAAGTTTGCTATTGCTCCTGGTTTGAAGACAGGACTCAAGTTTATATGCTTTGAATATATATATATATGTTTGTATTTGTCTAACCTCTCATAGGGAGAGCACCCCCCCATTTCACCCATAAGAGCAAACAGTCAGGAAACAGCAGATCTCTATTTTTTATAAACTGAACATGCACAACTGTGCACCAGTAAAGTAAAGAATTAAAGATTCTGCACAGTTTTAGAAGTGTGTGTGTGTGTGTGTGTGTGTATGGGGGGAATGGTTTGAGGGGGATTATTTTTGTTTTAGAAAATCCTAAAAATCAAGGGATGAAGGGATCTGTTTTAAACTTGGCATGGCTAAAACCCCACTTAAGAGCTCTCACAGTGCCAAGTTTCATTTCTTTATCTTTAAAAATGTTGGTGATGTATGCATTTTTGTTAATTCCCTTTGACAATAATAACGCAGTTCTCAGAAAACAGAGTGGTTTTCCAATGAGTAATCTGGTGGTGCAGAGAGATGGACTGCCTCTGAAAATCAGAGTGGGGAACCCACTCAACAGAGCTCTGCCCCAAATTTCAAAGAGGAGCAGACCCGCTCTGCAGACCCCATATATAGATAAATAGATATCTCAACAAGTACAAATGGACAATTTGGGAAAATGTGCTTATTCATTTTTTGTGAATAAATTATTCAAACATGTGATGTTCCTTTCTGATGAAGCAGAGATATTCATGAAAATAGGAAATGGATATTTTTAAAATAGTGCTTCTAATTTCTATGTATGAAGTATTATGCATCTTCTAAACAATCGGTTCTAAGCTGACTCTTCCCTCTACCCCGTCCCAAGGCTCTATATTATGAGTGGGTAACTTGAAGCCCTTCTGATGTCTTGGCAAACAGCTATCATGACACTTCACCATTGGCTATGTTGGCTAGGCTGATTGGAGTTATAGGCCAAAATATCTGGCCAAAACAGAAAGAAAAATATTCTCAGGTTCATGAAAAAACTTTTATTCTGTTCATCACATTTTGGAAAGAAATTTCCTTCCTTAGGGAGCACTTAACTGCTACCACCTTGCCAAGCCTTAGTGTGGCCGGGGTGGGGGGCAACTTGTGTCCCTCCAGATATTTTGGAAACAGCAAGAGGAGAAGGAACTTATGTGTCCCAAAACAGAAGAGAAAATATTCTCAGGTGCCAGAAAAAACTTATTCTGTCCAACACATTTCAGAAAGAAATTTCCTCCCTCTTTCCTTCCAATGCTTCTTCTGTCTTAACATTCTCAATGCATTAAAAATGCATTTTAAGGCAAAAGAAGCATTGAGAGGATAGTTTTTCACACATTTAGAGAAAGATAAGTGGTCCCTCAGGAAGGAAATTTCTTTCTGAAACATATTGATAGCCTTGTATTTATCCACAGAAGTTCATCAGGGGTTTAATATGTAAAGTATGTGCTTTGTCTGTTGAAAAAGATGTAATATTTTTATATAGTCATAAATTACGTTGAAAATAAAATGTGTTGGGCAGAAAATATATTTTGTTCTGGCACCTGAAAATGTTTTATCTTCTGTTTTGGGACTCATAAGTGTCTTCCTCTTGCTGTTTCCAAAACATCTGAAGGGATAGAAGTTGCCCATCCCTGGTCTAAAGCTTGGTAAGGACTTACTCCCCACTCCCCAGCACACAGGGAACTTGGATTGCCAGGTCTGGAATTGCTGGAGGAAATGTCTCTAGACCTAAGGTTTATCCCGGGATCATCCCAGGGTCATCCCTGCCTGCTCTCGGGATCCTCTGTGTGTCATTTACATGAACAGGGATGACCCCGGGATGATCCCGGGATAAACCTTAGGTCTAGCTAAGGCCTATATGTGTCATTTATACTGGGAAGAAGCGCCTCTGAGCATCTCTAGTTCAAGTGAACCGCCCAGAGAGCTCCGGCTATTGGGTGGTATAGAAATGTAATAAATAAATAAATAAATAAATAAATAAGTGGACATCCTAATTCTGCCACATGCTGGTGCACTGAAGGATTGCAGCAAACCTTGGGGCTTTGTAGCAATTAGTGGCATGGTATTGGCTCTCTGAGATCACCTGATTCCCACGTTTATGAAGATTCTGTGCTGTGGCCCTGGTGTCATGGCTCAAACAGCCTCCAGGTCTGTCTTCCAACTAGCAGTTCCATCTTTTACTGTTGCAGAGAGCAGGAAACCAGGGCCAATTTTCTTGTTCAAGGCCCATTAACAACATGAAGGAACAATCTGAAAGATTTTCAATAGATCCAAAATCATTACAGGATTTTAGATAAACTAATTCTTTCTCCCTGTAGGAGAAGAGCTGCACTATTTATGTCTACGGTGCTAAAGGGCAGACTTTTCATTAGTAGCTTATTACTATGTCTTCCATGGAAATAGAAGAACTAATTGAATCTCATTAGTAATAGAGTTACTTGAGTAGAGGTTTTGGTGAATGCATGAGAATGTACATTTATTTTACAGCGTAAGTGTTAATGCTATTAAGACAGTTTTCTTCTTTGTGTCCAAGTGTGCACATTAACTGGAGAGTATCAGACCTATCAATTTGTTGTTTCCCATCAATAGAGAAAAATCCATCAACCCATTAAGTGGATAAATTAAATTTAGCATTTTATTTCAAAACAAGAGAAAAAAGGGAGTACATTTTCCATTATCCTTTTGTCTTTCACAGAGGAAACATTTTCTAAATCATGAGATATAGACTATAAAAACAATAACTATATATTTACACCGTGCATAGTTGCTTCTTATTTTCTATTTACTACAATAATTTATGTAATGAATTGCGTTCATTCTTTTTTTCTGAGACTGGTTGAGAATAATGGCTTTGATCTGGATTTCACAAACGTGGAACTCCACTCACAGGACACTTTTACTGGAGAAAGTGGGGAAGATGTTTTTTTTTTTTTTTGCCGAGTTGTCTAAAATGTTTTTTGAAGAGGTAGGGATGTACAAGAATTTTTGTTTCACTTTGCAAATCATTGGAACTTGCCCCATTTGTAATCCCAAATGTGAAGGGGAGCATATTTTTCAGAAAGAAAGTTGCACATCCCTGAATTTGTGATCACATTTGAAAAATGTGTATTTTCATGCTTTACACAACGGGGAGGAGGGAAGCGTGCACTTTCTTCATTTGACATGCAAGCTTTCCCCTTTTTAAATGAAAAGAATAAAAGGCTGCAAATGAAAATAGTGAAACAAGCATTGAGGTGGAGCTAGGAGCATTTTGGTGACCTTCAACATGCCTGCTTCTCCCATCCTTAGATGGAGAGACCCTTAAAAAGGCAGGTGTTGTGGGTGTGGGTGGGTGGACAAAAGAAGACAGGGGACATTGGTAAAAATTTGCTCCTCCCTTTTTCCAGTAGGCTGCAAGCCTTTCACAAATGGGAGGAGTCCTTCTACTCACAGAAAGGCAACTTGGTGTCGTTAAATACTTAATGTCTCTGAGGACTTTTGCTCCATAGAAAAACAAAAATCAATGTCTTGGTGATTACTACTAAATTCAGTTCCTTTCCAAGAGGTTCTTCTGCTTCTTAATGAAAAGAGTCTCTAAAGTGTATTAAAAATGAGATTATTATTTGACCAAGTTTCTAAAAATCTATATAAGAATACAGTAGTGTAAGGCTTATTACTAGAGATCTAACAAACCAATTCTGCTCACCTTTTTTTAAATTAAAGCTTGAGCAGTGTACATATGCAAAAAAAATTGAATTTGTGAAAAAGTACAACGCTCAAGCTATAATAGCAAAACACCGTGTTTCTTGGCTCTCCACCAGTCTCCTATTCCTCCAGCAATGGAAATCTTGTGATACCCTTTGTATTCCCTTTACTGTTGCCTCTGCCATCCACAGCCAACATAGCGGCCCTGCTGCCCCTAGCCTGGAGCAATGCAGTGCTCGGCCAGAGAGGGGTGCACCCAGAAACATCATTTTTGTTTTGTTTCCACCGTTGCTGGTTTATTTTTAGTAGATTTATTTTAAAAGTGGGAATGGAAATGGGAAAACATATTTTTATCCAATTGTTCTCACACTAGTAGTTCCCATGGCAACACCAGGTTTACACTAGTTAAGTAATAATGCAATGGCATTAGATATATCTTAGAAACACATCTTCTGTATCAGCATCCCCCATTGTGGTGCCATCTGGATGGTTTGGGCTACAACTCCCATCATACATGACTGGCTAGGGCTGATGGGAGTTGCAGTCCAAAGCACCCACATTGAGAAGGCTGTTCTATATCTTATGTTAAATTGGGCACTTTGAGCAGGAAGTTTCAGTGCTTGAAAACCCTTGAGAACCACACTTGAAATGTCCAGAATTAAAAGTACATGTATTTCTTATATCAGCCTATGAACTGTGGCAAACTGTCAAAGTGGAAGAGTCTTTTAGAATACAGTTTTAAACAAAGGCTGGAAACAAACCCCAGCAATATCTTCTACAAAAGAGACACAACGTGTACTGCAGTGAACTTTAATGACCTACAATCTGTCTTTGAGAGTGATGATACCCTGAGAGAAGCAGTAGGTACAAATCTCATGATTAGACCATCCATCTTGAAACTATTGCTCCCTGGTAACCAAATGATTGCGATATACCAACATGAAAGCACAAGAGCCTACAAGAAGTCACAGCGCCAAGTATGCCTCTTAGTTACCTTGATTGAAAACCATGCCTAACAACGCAGTCTACAACATCCAAGGTATGCAAGTCTACATATATATCTTGTCCACAGTGCCCAGCAACAGACTACATAGGTCAGATTGGTTCCTGTTTAAGAAAAGGGATGATTGAGCACAAATCGGACCTAAATAACAGTGCTCACTCACCCACAAATTCTTTTGACATGTCCATGGCAGATACCCACAAGGCAAGGTGGACTAGTGGTTGGAGCATGCAGGTTACTCCAACAAAGGCAGGCAGTGAGCGTTATGAGACTCTTCGGCCTTAGCTAGACCTAAGGTTTATCCCGGGATCATCCCTGTTCATGTAAATGACACACAGGGGATCCTGGGAGCAGGCAGGGATGCCCCGGGATGATCCTGGGATAAACCTTAGGTCTAGCTAAGGCCACAGTCTAGTTCTACCCCTACTAAGCTCTATCCCAGTGTCAGGAGAGTGAGAAACTTCCTGGCCTGAAGATAAGTGCTTCTCCTTTCTGTGTACACCCAGTGGCAAATTCCCTGTGCCTAGCTAGCCTGGCTACTATTAGATCCCCCTGCCCAAAAGGACAAAGGAAGGCACAGATTTGCATATTCTAATCAATATATATAGGGACAAATGTATAAACAACTACAATTTAAAGAAATATGCTACATCTCAGCATAGGGGGAAGACTGTGACCAGTTGTCCTTTCCAGATGTAACCATTGATGGGAAACTTCAAGGCCCCTCTGGGCTCTCCCTTCTTATGATTCTTGATCTTTAAATCAGACTCCGACTGGGCAGCCCTACAAACTGGGAACATCTTCAAACAGAGGACTGCTGTTTGTAAAATAGGACACATGGCCACCCTATGTGCCATTGTGCCAGCACATTGGTGTTAGAAGTACATGACTTTGGGAAAAGGCATCTGCAAGGGCCTGGCTTGGGTTCCTCAGGCTCCAGATCTCTAGCCTCAGGTGACAGGTGAACACTTTGACTTTCCTGTCTGTTCCATCAAGGAATCTGGCACACAGAAGGGGCACAGCTTTCTGTCACAGGTTCAGGGCCTGCAACTGCATTCAAAATGGATGAAGGGGATTTCCCCTTTGTGCTGATGTCTTTCACATTTCTGGTGCAAGAAATCTGTATGTGGAAATCTCTCTCACCGGATGGCAGCATATATCTGCAGTAGCCTCACTTCATGCATGGTAGCGATGTCATGGTATTCAGTGGGACTGTTGCTTTTGTTGAATTGATGTTGATGTGTGGTTATTTTAAATATTTTCTCTATTTCAGAGTTCACAATTGTGTCTATGTCTGTCAAAAAATAATAATAAAAAGGAGAAAATATGTTAAGAAGAATTAGTATAAGATGAGCTCTAGGAAAGACCATTTGGATTAACTCAGAAATTAGCTGGATTTATTTAAAGGGAAAACTCAAGTAATTTTTCCAAGTTAATTTTAGATCTCAGTATTTTTTTTTTTTTAAATCCCCTCTCCTTCTGCTTATCTCCCCGCAGTGTTGCCCTCCCTCCACACACACATGTACAGCACCATGTACCATGTACATTGATGGTGCTATATAAATAAATAAATAAATAAATAATAATAATAATAATAATAATAATAATAATAATAATAACAACACAATCCAAAGGGGTGAAACCATTCAAATAGAATGTATTGGAGGGAATGTTGGAGGAGCTAAAACCAAAGTTGGGAGAGGGGAGCACCCCTAAATGAAGACCCATGGTCCTCATAGAATAGTAGAGTTGGAAGGGGCCTATAAGGCCATTGAGTCAAACCCTCTGCTGAATGCAAGAATTCACCTTAAAGCACACCTGGAAGATGGCTGTCCAGCTGCATCTTGAAGGCCTGTAGTGTGTGAGAGCCCATGACCTCCCTAGGTAATCGGTTCCATTGTTGTACTGCTCTAACTGTCAAGACATTTTCCTGATGTCTAGCTTGAATCTGGCTTCCTCTAACTTGAGCCCATTATTCCATGTCTTGCACTCTGGGATGATTGAGAAGAGATCCTGGCCCTCCTCTGTGTGACAACCTTTCAAGTATTTGAACAGTGCTGCCATGTCTCCCCTCAGCCTTCTCTTCTCCAGACTAAACATGCCCAGTTCTTTCAGTCTCTCCTCATAGGGCTTTGTTTCCAGACCCCTGATCATCCTCATTGCCTTCCTCTGAACCCCCTCCCTTACTTTCAGTTTTGATCTCGGCACCTCTTTTATGCAGCCTTCTTTCGAAGTAATGGGAGAGCCATTCTTGTCCAGCTAGATTCACGATCTGAGGCATTAAGAGAATTCTGGGCTTGCTAAATTTTCCTTGCTTTTAAGTTTGGCTTTAATAAGTCCCTGAAATTTGTTCCTGACCCTAGCTTGGATGAACTTCTCTGACAATTCTGCTATAAATGAAAAACTCTACTTCAGAGATCCATGTAAGCTCTAACGTGCACATAGAGATTCTGAACAAGAAGAGTTGTCCTCCATATTCACTAGAGGCCACTAAAGTGGGAGACAATAATGCTCACACGAAACATGAATATGAATGCCAGTTATCTTTCCCTCAGGAAATAGGATCTGTTTGACTTATTTAGCCTTACTACAGCATTGGAAAAAAACCCACACAATTATTTATTCAGCAATGGACATTTTGCAACACTTATTGATAATTATGTCAAGCCTTTACATGATGTTTCCAAACTTTGGCCAGGCAGAGATTGGATTTTTCACAACAATTCAATTTTGGAGGTGATTTATCTGGAATTGAATAAACCTGTACTGTTCTACTGAAATTTCATGTATTTGTAGAGATTAGATTACTCAATGTTCTGTCTCTTGAGATAGTTTGTTCTTATAATCAGAATGCTTTTCTCATATATTAAATGTTCTGTTTATCATTATTGGCTTCCCTTCCTCTTAACATCTACACTGCTAACTGCTGGTCTGAAAATGTAAGAAGAATGCGTTCATATTTACAAGCAAAATTCAGCTGCTCCACATATTTGAGTAGAACTATCTTTATTCTCCCTCACATATCGTTAGATGAGGCAGGATGTGGACTAATTAACAGAATTGGGTACAAAACTGTTCACAGTCAGATAAATAGCACTTGAGCAGTATGCCTCCATATACCGGTTGCTGGGGAACACTCCTGAGAGGGTCTATTGCACTTGTGTCCTACTTGTGGGCTTTCCACAGGCAGTTTGTTGGCTGCTGTGTGAACAGAATTCTGGACTAGGTAGGCCTGTGGTCTGATTCAGCATGGCTCTTCTTATGTACTTATGAACAAAGAATAAACACTTCTGAAGCAAAGAATTGACACCCAGACTGAGGGAATGCAAAGCATGTTTACTCACTCAAATCTGTTACCTGTTGCACATCCATTTCATTGAACACTTGGCAATATTTTCCATGCTTTCCTTAAGAAACAGCCAATGTAACTGTTTAGTATTTAGCCAAACAGCTCCTCAGAACATTTCTTTCACACTTTCTCATGCATGCCAACTGATATGGAAGAGAAAAATAAAGTGTTGCAATGCAAATTTGTAACCTGCAAATCAAAACAAATGGATGAAAAAGAAAGAATTAGGCCAAAAATAAGCTTTGCTGGTTGGGGTTTGTATAGAATGTCTTATTTTTATAGCTGGAAGTATAATAGCATTGTTTCAGTAATCCCTTGGCTAGGAATATATATGGGTTGCCTTCTCCTCACACATCCCCTGCTCAGTGAGAAGCAGCATGCACAAATTGTGCTGTGTGAGTGGATCTTTCATGCCCAGCATTTGAAGTTGTGCTTGTGGTTGAACCTCTCTCAGCCCAAGGACTGAATGTAATTTCATACAAGCTTTCAGGGACTGCATTCCAGTGATAGATGGGGCAAAAGTCAATTTGGTATAGTAGTTAGAGTGTTTGACTGGGACTTGGGAGATCTGGGTCCTAGTCCCCACTCAGCCATGAAGCTCACTGGGTGATTTTGGGCCTGACACTTGACTCTCAGCCTAATCTATCTTACAGGGATGTTGTGAGGAGAAAAATGGAGAGGAGGAGGACCACCCTGGGCTCCTTGCAAGAGGGAAAAAAAGGCAGGATATAAAATAATAATATTAATAATAATAATAATAATAATAATAATAATAATAATAATAATGATGCCAGGGCCCCAAACACCAACAATACTGGTGTATAATACCTTAAAGCTGTTACTGCCAGTCACTAAGCCTTAAGAGATGTATTTCCATCTTTTAAAATGGGGGGGAAAAATCAAACAAAAGCTGTGAAATCTCCATACAATTAGTGATCTGGGGAAAGGGGATGAGGGCAGGACAACCTTCACATCCAGGATTCGAGGCTGTACTTGTGGTTCCCAAAACTTTATTGATAACTACATAAAGGGGAGGAGGCGTAGTCATCTGAAGAACCCTAGAAGGCCGGATTGGGATCCCAGGTGGGCTAGATTTGGCACATTGGCCTCAGGTTCAGCACCCTGTCCTGTTCCAGAAGGACTGTCCTATCTACCTACCAACCCGTCATCTCTCATGTGTTCATATCTCACCTACCCTTCTTCCAAAAAGTTGAGTTCTGCATTCATGGGATATGACACAAGAACCAAGTGAGATAGGTTAGCAATTGAATTCAGACCTAGGCCATCATTAGGGCATCCTGCTGCTTATGGTAAAAATAAGCTTGCTTCTCCCACTTCCCTGAGAGTCTCTTCCTGCACCAAGCCTGCAGCAGATCTACACCAAGCAAGGTATGACACTTTGAAAATGTTTTGAAAACTGCGTATGGAGTGTGCCCTGGGCCCCAACAGTTGTCACTACTGTTATAAACTGTTTTAAAGCAGTAGTGTAGATCCTGCCCAGGGGGAGAGGGAAGGAGCAGGAGGTACTGGGCTCTCATAGTGCATAATTTGCCACTGAGGAGAGGCTGTGCCCTCCCCTCCCCCATTTTGAATATTCATCCCATCTCTAGTTGATATTGTTAGAATTAGGGGGGTTTAAAGGGAGGGGGAAGTTTAAAAGTATTGAATTTGGTAAATGACGATTATGTAATGAAAACTGACCCCTCTGCCCCGGATTTATGGCAAAATTAAGAGGGTTAATTAAGCATTTTAAAGTCCCGTTTATTTACATGCTTGACTTTCACATTGCAATCAATAGGCCATATAATGTGCTGTCTGAATTATGCTCTTAGTTATTTCAAAGTGCCACATACTGAAATTTCATATATTTAATATTTCAAATTCACATTCTGAAAGCTGACCAGATTTGGAATAAGTGCATATTTGTTAGTGTGGTGTACTGACTAAAGTGTTGGACTGGGAGTCGGGACATCTGGGTTCTAGTCCCCACTTGGCCATGGAAGCTCACTGGGTGACTTTGGGCCACTCACAGACTCTCAGTCGAACCTAACCTCACAGGGTTGTTGTTGCGAGGATAAAATGGAGAGGAGTAGGATTATATATGCTGCCTTGGGTTCCTTGGAGGAAAAAGGTGGGATATAAATGCAATAAATATTAATAATTTTAAACTCAAATATATAATGTCAGATTTTTTTAAAAAAAACATTTGATGTCAAGCTCAATGTCATGCCAGAACTTTAGTTTTCACCATCTATTTGGGCTTTGCCACTCAAAGCATCCCCCCCCCAAATATATTTAATGACAGAGGCCCTGATCCAGTGATCCATGAGAATACTCATTCTTATGGATCATTCCCTTTCCTGCTAAATTGACCATTGGCAGGAGGGTGGCTGCGGAGAGAGGTTTCACAGGAACCACTTTCTTCTACATTTGTGAATGTCATAGAATCATAGAATCATAGAATAGCAGAGTTGGAAGGGGCCTACAAGGCCATTGAGTCCAACCCCCTGCTCAATGCAGGAATCCACCCTAAAGCATCCCTGACAGATGGTTGTCTAGCTGCCTCTTGAAGGCCTCTAGTGTGGCAGAGCTCACAACCTCACCAGGCAACTGAGTCCATTGTCGTACTGTCTAACAGTCAGGAAGTTTTTCCTGATATCCAGCTGGAATCTGGCTTCCTTTAACTTGAGCCCGTTATTCCGTGTCCTGCACTCTGGGAGGATCGAGAAGAGATCCTGGCCCTCCTCTGTGGGACAACCTTTTAAGTATTTGAAGAGTGCTATCATGTCTCCCCTCAATCTTCTCTTCTCCAGGCTAAACATGCCCAGTTCTTTCAGTCTCTCTTCATAGGGCTTTGTTTCCAGACCGCTGATCATCCTGGTTGCCCTCCTCTTAACATGCTCCAGCTTGTCTGCGTCCTTCTTGAATTGTGGGGCCCAGAACTGGACACAATACTCTAGATGAGGCCTAACCAGGGCCGAATAGAGAGGAACCAGTACCTCACGTGATTTGGAAGCTATATTTCTATTAATGCAGCTCAAAATAGCATTTACCTTTCTTGCAGCCATATTGCACTGTTGGTTCACATTCAGCTTGCGATCTACAACAATTCCAAGATCCTTCTCGTTTGTAGTATCTCGTTTGTCTCGATTGGGGGCAGAGTTGCACACACAGAGTTGCTGTAATATGGTCTCCCTGATGCGGCCCACCTGGGACCAACATTGTTATCTTTTCAGTGCCAGGTTAAGAACTTTCTCATTTCTCGGGCATTTATTTGGCAGTGTATGATAAGTTTAATGAGGTCCTGGATTTGTTGATTGCTCAAAGCTATTTTAGATATATGTTCTCCCTGAGTTTACTGTTTCTGTGTTTTTATATAAATAGTTTTTAAACTTTGTCTACTCAATTTTTGATCTTTGTAAACCGCCCAAAGAGCTTCGGCTATGGAGCATTATAAAAATGCAATAAATAAATAAATAAATAAATCTGAGATGTCATCTCAATTGTGGCATATTAGAATAGAAGAGCCCTGGATCAGTTTAATGAGCCATCTAGTCAAACTTCCTGATTCCAAAAGTGGCCCAATTGGGGCCAAAACCAACATTACTTTAAATCTATATCTAGTAGATATATCTCCCCCCACTTTTTAATGCTAGAATAGGTGCAGGGGGCCTGATCTGGAAATCACCGTTTACAACCATTGTAGTTTGAACATCAGATCTAGAAAATGACAGAGGTGCCACCATCTTTAAAAATAGCAGCTCTCGTTGAGGACAAGAGGTGGCTAGATAGGTCTGAGGACAGTGTCTGACCAACAGCCTACTTCAGTTTGGAATCTAGATTCGAACCCAAGGTGGTGCACAGATCTATATTTTTGTTTTTTGTGAGGCTTTCAATCCAATGCCTCCTATGACCTACCCTGACTGCCCTTAACCAGTGGTGCAGCAGTCAAGTTTGAAGTGCAGGTTCTCATCATGACAGCCCCCATGGCAACACCCCCATAGCCACACACGCCAAAATGTAGGCAGCTGAATGGATTCGTATCAACAAACCAGTTGTAAAACTTTTATGTCCATTAGGAGCAATGAACATGTTGTCTTAACTGCCCATTCAAGACCAAACCACCACAAAATACTTTGTATTACAACAGGAAACAATATTGTTGCTGGGGAAATTCATTGCTATAAGAATTGCAGCTAAGCTCGGAGGGAACAGGGAATTCTGAGGGGTACGTGCATGTGCGCGAAATGATGTCTCTGCTCATAAAAGAAGTGCCAGCACTGCATGTCTGTGAGCCCTGACTCCACTGCACCACTGCCCTCAACACCCCGTTGTTACTCCCTATTGCTGCAGAAAGACCACTGTGGTAGATTGGCGCCAGTGAAGCTGTCCACCAGCAGAGTAAAGGCTCCTGGAGCCAAATCGCTGCAGCCCCTTGAAGGCTGGCTGGTGGATTGTTGGACTGCAGTCATAGGCTTAATCTACGCCAAGTAGGATATTGCACTATGAAAGCGGTATAAAAGTGGTATATAAAAGGCAGGAGCCACATTACTGCTTTATAGTAGTATTGAAGTGTACTGACAACTGTTGGGGCCCATTGACACATACCATATACCACTTTCATACCACTATATCCTGCTTGATGTGGCTCCTGCCTTTTGTATAACACGTTCATGCCACTTTTATAATGAAATATCCTGTTTGGTGTAGATTAGGCCATAGTTGTCTTTATATAAACTAAAAAGTCTCAAACTCTAGGGAATATGTTCTAACTCACTGATCAATTGCATCGTTCTGTTCTGCACCTTTTCCAGCCCGACAATATCATGTCTGAGATGCAGCAGTCAAAAACTGTACCTGGTACTCCAAATGCAATGACGTCATAGAATTATTTTTAAAAAGGCATTATAATACTCATTACTTTCTATTCCATTCCTCCCCTACTATCCCCTAGCATGAGGGTTTGCCTTTTTCAGTATGGTAACAGTTACATTAAGTGTAAATAAGACATTTAATCAATAGAGCACTTCAGCCTTAAATTGGATTTAGTTTACAGAATGTACTTCTTCTTTTCTTTTTCTTTTTAAAGTAACTGAGTTAAATAAGGCAGTCTTTAGGCCTTGGCCTAGCTCCAAGAGAGGCTGCCACTGGGGTCCAGCTCAGGTGCAGGTGGACAAGGATCAGATGGCATGGGGTCAGGCACTGGATCAGGCAGATGTGAAGCAAAAGTCTAGAGACAATAGCAGACTCAGAGCCAGGCAGGAAGTTGAGTTCCAAAGCAGCAAAAGAGGGCCAGAAGAGGATGCAAGGTCAAAGGCAGGCAGGGGTCCCAATCAGAAAAAAGGAACCAGAGGAGCTGGCAAAGTGCTCACACTGAAGACAAGTTTCTCAGATTAACAAACTTAGCTACAAGGGCTTTATGGCCGCCAGTGTGTCCCAATCGGCTTGGGAAGTCACCTCACCATATTCAAGCCAGGAGGTCTCTTCAGGGTGGAACTGCAGGCTAGAGGGCACCCTTGCCAATAAGGAATAATTGGCCTGGCCTCTTGAGGATTCCATGTGGTGGTGACTCGGGACGGGAGGCCATTTTGTTTCTGCTCAGTTTAAAAATCTGAATGTGAGAGAAAACAAAACTGACAGATTCACCCATCCCTAGAGGTGATGCAAGGAATAAAGTGCTGGAGGCCCCGATTCCATATTCCTCTCAGCCCTAATTCCATATTTCCCTCTTACGGAAAATAAGCAGTAGCCAGAGGCCTTCTCCAGCATTACGCACAGCTGAAGCAAACCTCATGGCCAGAGGCCTTTTCATGACATTAGGAGCATCTGCTACTGCTGGAGCAACCACAGTATTATTGGATATCGGCAGGGCTCATGTATGAACTATCCCTTTTCTTGAAGTATGAAACATATATTCACAATAACATTTCAGGTTTTTATATTCCATTGCAGAATTGCCACCCATCTGATTTACTCCCTGTTCTTTCTGTGACAGATGAGCTTCCCTATGCCAGATTTACAGTGTTTTTAAAATCTCAGCCCTACACCATAAAAGAAGCTGTAATATGTGGTTTAACTGTCCAATAAAAGTCAGGCATTTATTTCTCCCTCCCACTGATCTTGGCTTGGGAAAAATGTATGGGTGAACTTGAGACAAAATTAACCATTGCTTTTATTGACTACCTACTGTGCCATGGAGTACTACAACGAATACTAGTAACTTATGACTACAATTGTGGATGATTGGCATGCTTATACCGGGAGGCTCTAGCATCCTGAAGACTGTTTATATCTCTCTCTTGCCAAATACAAAATACATACAGAATCTTTTTGCTTTTCATGTTAATGATTCTAAGCAGAAAAAAGTCTGGCTTGAGAATGCTGGGAGTTATATGACTTAAACATGCATAGGATCGCACTCTTAAATTATCCTAGGATTGGATCAATGTAGAAAATGAATTTTGTAATCAAACAGTACTATACCTTGGTTGAGTACATTCTTAAAAAGATTAGTTTGACTCTTTAGTCAATGAGTGCTACACTCCTTTTTCCTTGTAGTCTAAACTCTACATTCCTTTATTTAATAATTTACTTTTATGTTGCTTTTCCCCCTATTGTTGTTTTTGTTGTTTTGAAATGCTTTTTTGTATTGTAAGATGTTTTCTGCTTTTAAATAATAGTTCTATTTGCAAACAGCCATGACAAATAATGTTGAAGGTTGGTGTAAAAAAACCTGTAATAAAAAACTAACTAAATAAAAACAATTACAATCCTGCATTTTCAACTTTGAAAGGTTCTGGGAGCATCTTACAATATCATATAATAACACAATATTAAATATAGGACAGCCACAATCCATCACAACAATAGATGTAAAAACAGCACAATGGAAAGAAAGCAGCGCAAAAAGAAAATGAAAACTTCAAGCCAACAAAAACCTTAGCAATATCAAACTGAACTATACAACTCATATATGTACTACATTCACACTCCATTTCAATAATAATAATAATAATAATAATAATAATAATAATAATAATAATAATATATTTATTACCCCCCTCTCCCTCTGGATCGAGGCGGGGAACAACTGGGATGGGGGGCACATTTGCTAGGACATTACTCATTCCCTTGAACTCAGTGGGACTTCCACTGTAGTCCCATTGACCCTTTGAACAAACATATTGAAATGAAGGCTGCACAGATGTAGGTGCATGAAAAGATTGTGTCCTGGATTGCCAGTGGGTTATTTTCCTCCTTGTAAGACCATTAGAGTAGGTGTGGGTAGAAGTGTGTTTTGGACTTCAACTCCAAGATGCACCTGCTAGCATAGGCAATCTTCAGGAATGCTGGGAGCTGAAGTCCTAAACATCTGGAGATCTACTTCCTGCCCACCCCTGTATTACAGACAAGCAGAATCTTAATTTTAAGAAAGCTAGGAAACAGGAAGTTGAAACTCTATGAAAACAAAAAGGTGGTGAACATCTGAAAAAGTTACACTTAAAAAGCACTAGAGATGTTTTGATACACTAAAACGTTGACAGGGAAGAGAGGAATGGGTTAGAAAAAAATACATATAAAGTAAGCTATACAATCTTTGAATCTAAACCAGTTATAATAGTCTAAAACAGGGATGGGCAGAAAGTAGATTGGGATCTACAGGTAGATCTCAGGGTAATTTGCAATAGATAGCAGGAGTTTCTGTTTCCCAGTGGTTTAAAAAAAGCAATAACAATAAATATTACGTTTCTCAAATGAAAAATCCCGGGGAGGGCAGGTGTTGATTTGTATGTGACAGAACTGAGATCAGTTCTGCTCCTGGAAACAAATTCTTGTTCAAGGACTTCCTGGTCCTTAACATTAAGTTTACAGACGCCTCCCCACCCCCTGCCACTCTTTTGCACCTAACTCTGATAGATACACCAAGACTGAAGTCTACTTATCCCTGGTCTAAACATATTCAAAGTATTTTATTTGAAGCATGTATTTAAAGCATGTTTATCCTGCTCTTCAATCAAAAGATTCTCAGAGCGGCTCATATTTTAAAACAAAACAAAACACACATACAAGGCATAAAAAAAGGGATGGAGAGGGAGGATGGGGAAACACACACACACACACACTGGTGATGTTTCAGTTGCTCAGATGGATGGGAATACACCTATTGAATTCAGGTTTGCACTGTATCTATTATCCTTTGGGCTGCCCTGTTCCTCATTTCTTTTTTCTCATCTTTCATCCCCTCAGGGCAAGTTGTTTCCTTTGAAGTCCTCCTGGTGGCAGTTGAGGGAGGGAGGGGCCACCACTGGGAGCTTGGTGATAGCAGCTCACCAAGTTGTGTCTGCTTTTTCTCCAATTCCCTAAGGGCAACAAAGCACCATGTACTTCACCGGGGTCACGAAGGAAGGTTGAGACATATCCACTCTCATAATAACCATTAATATACCTATGAAATATATGTCAATACAGTAGAATAGTAATCATTTATCTGTTTTCCTTTGTGTTCCTTGCATTTTCTAAAACTGTCTCTCAATAGCACGCCTCACCCCACCCCCTCGATGATTTATCCTGCTTTCTTGAGTGTTCACACTGGGCAGAAGTAAAATATGAGTATGTCCCACCACCAGCTGTTTATTCTCAGCACTGAACTTATACAGCTGCTTTGATTATCATTTCCAGTTCAGACCCCTGCCTAGACCAGGTGTTGGAATGTGCAAAAGTGGAAGTGATAGATCAAAGAGTCCATGCAGTTACAAAAGTGTATTCCCAGAAGGGAGCATACATTTATTATGCCCCCGAGAGAGCCTGTATATTTGGCAGGCTGCTTAAAAGAGGCAGAGTCATGCTAGCGCATCATGTTCTTAACCTTGTGAACAGTGAATCATGTCTCTTGTGAGATGATCAAAGGGACCATTGGACACCACAATCTAATTATCACTGAAATATTTCATATGTTGGATGATGTTTTGAAATTATTCATATGTCCATTTTAAGAAGAGAAAAAGCCACCCAAAGGTGATATGTTTAGTTATCTAAATATAGATAACTTTAGTTATCATAGTGATATGTTGGACAATTTTACAGCAGAATCCTATACATGCCTACTCAGAAGTTGAGTTCAATTGACCTTAATAGTTTGTAAATGGGTGTAGGTTTGCAGCTTTAGATTGTTAGCATTTGCTTAACTTCAGAGGATTTTCATTCTTTATTAGACACTATAAGTGACTTTGTATACACAGCTTCTCTACATGAGTGATTCACTGCATGCTCATGATTGGCCACTCACAGATGTTTGCACATCTTTAACATGATGCCATCAACCTCCAGGACATCTTCGGTGCCTTCCCCCAGAACTCTTGCTTTTAAAAACTTGAAGATTATTAAAATAATCACAGGATTGATTCTGCCATTGGATGGTGCCCTTTCATTGAACTTTATGGAACATTGCCATAGGGGACAATATAAATCATGTGGTTGCTATTGGTCACCCTCTAAAGAAGCCAGTAGTGAACATGGAAGGACCCAAGGGAAAAAAAAACACCTGATAAGGATGCAGGGTTTTTCTTAATGTAAAGAAGCAGCTCCTTCATAAATCCTGAAATTGTTTGTTTTGTTAGTTTTCCAAGAATTGCTAAAGAGAGAGTGGATTTCACCCCAAGGAAGGTGAAGTACTACATAGTACTAAGTACTACATAATCTTAAGAAGGATTACTAGTCAGAACCTGGCTTTGTTATAATCAGGACTGGTTGACACTGGTTGACACTGTAGTATGGATGCTGGAGTTTTACAAAGGTTAGCAACATAGCTGAAGATAAAGGCTGAAAGTACGTGCAATTTAACTAGAGGAAAATTCGAATGTGGGGAATAGTTAATAATAAAATCATTATGGAAGGGTAGCAAAGCTCAGATTTCCTCTGTAATGGTGACTTGGCTGGAATCTATCCAAGGGCAAGAAGGTTTGTCTCAAAATATATCAGAGACTCCATGGCCACTTTTAATCTGCCATTCTGATGTGTGGCGTGCTCTGTTTTCTGGAATGTATTACAGAAATTAATGCAGATATGCTATATTTCTTCACCATATGGAAATCGTTTAGTGTTTAGCTGCATTCCACAGCAATAGCTATCAGTACTGAAAGCAGTTCTGCATTTTGTTCACCACAAGCACATCTTTCTTTAACCACAATAGATGGTGTGTGTGTATGTGTATATCACACAAACAAAAATTTAAGGGAATTGTTTTTTTGTGATCATATTTATCAAGACAGATTTTTTAAAAAAAATGTTAAGAGAAAAATAAATTTGTAATTCTATCAATAAATTGGCAGAACAGTGTTTTGAGATATTTCTCATTGAATAACTACCTCACCAAAAAAATGATAATTTCAGTGCATAATCCTTTGGCTGTTTAGACAGAAAAACTCCCAGCATCATCAGCTAGCCATGCTGGCAGGAGAATGCTGGGTGTTGTGGGATTTTTTTCTGTCTAAACATCAACAGGATTGTGCCCAGTGTATCTAACTACACTGAAGGGAGTGGTGGCAGCCTTGCTATCCAAGAAAAGTATCTGGATACTTTTCAGAATATTGAACAAATAACACAGTCACACATTTTACTCTCAGAACTGTTTTACCATGGATTTATTTATTTATTACGTTTATATCCTGCCTTTTTTTCTCCAAGGAACCTGAGGCAGCATACATTATCCTTCTCCTCTCCATTTTATTCTCACAACAAACCTACGAAGTAGGTTGGGCTGAGAGTCTGTGAATGGCCTGAAGTCACCCAGTGAGCTTCCATGGCTGAGTGGGGACTAGAACCTGGATCTCCTGAGTCCCAGCCCAATGCTCTAACCACTATACCATACTGACTTCTACACTTATATGACAAGGAAACTCTCTATGGCCCTGTTCAGAAAACACCTTCAACCACGACTTTAACCGCTGTGAATAAGGTAAAAAATCCTTATTCACCGTGGTTGAAGCTGTGGCTTAAGGTGTCTTCTGAACCAGCTAGGCAGGACCGGCCTCATCATTTAGCAAAGTGAGGTGGTTGCCTCAGGTGGTAGATGCTGGGAGGTGAGAATTGTGTACCACACGTGCTGCCCTGTGCCCCCCAAGCTAGCCTGCTGCCTTCAGGTACAAGGCAGGATGCTGTCCCAACAACAGTGCTGAAGAAAGATCCAAGATCCCCTCAGCTTTTGTACCTGGAGTGGGAGGGGCAGCCATCTTGTTATTCACATCATGGAGCAAAATGTGTCTGGCTGGCCCTGCTATTGTGGGTGCTCTCTGAAAGAATATGCTGGAGAAATTCCCTTTATATTGTGCTCTTATTCAGTGCTTTTTCTGGGAGAAATGTTTCCTGGTTATTTTTAGTTGGAAGACATGACTGAACTGCTTCATTTTCTGAGTTGTAAGCACTAAATAATTGATAGTTAGCACTAAATTTCCAAGCTATAATTTGTTCTCTAAAATTTCATGCTGTCATTCACACTGGTTAAATTGCTAAAGTGATTTCTGTTTAAATGGAAAATAATACTTTTCCTCCTCAAAAAAGAAAAGAAAAAGGGAATATGTGATTTCCACTTCCCACTGGCCCTTAGTGTTTCAGTCCTGTGATTTCCTTCATTAATGTCTGAGACTGAGTACACATGAGAAAAGCCTGCCACAATTTAACCTTTGTAAAAAGAGGAAAGCATTTATATTTTGCTCTTTTTCCTGTTTAGAGGCAAAGTCAGGTAAAGAATTCTGACTGACAATTGCAGTCCCTTTCAGGAAAAATTTAGAACTTCCACAGTTCTTGGGTTCAGCCTTTGCATATCCTATTAAGGGTGGAGTATTTCTAACATTAACAATACCATTGTACACACATTCCTGAAATAAATATTTTATTTGCAGATGGATAGTTTGTTATAATAGGGTCTCCTTGTTGAGATGTTTGCCTAATTGCTAGTCTATGTACTCTACTGTACTAGTGTAACTTAATGAGAGTATCCAAGGAAATTTATCTTAAAAGGGAAATAAAAATAAAATAAAAATAATGCTTGCTACAAATATTACTATCAATATGGGGATGCCATGGAAAATGGCAGCTCTGTGCTCCATCACACCCTTAGTGACATGTAGGAAGACCTACCTGTGTTATGATATCGTCAGTTTCTGCATTCCTCCCACCTGCTCTTTCCAGGCTTGAACTATGAGCCTGGGAGGGGGGGACACAGGGCTAAGAGGGGGGATTTGAAGGCTCCCCAATCAGCGTAGTGACAAGTAGAGGGAGATATGGTGTTGTAAGGACTTGCCAGGTAAGGGGAACGTGGCCCAGACAGTTACCAGCTGTGTTGGGTTCCAACCACAGGTCTGTTGGTCACCCTACCAGCCAACCCTCAGGCCTCCAGATGCTGCTTTTTAACGCCAGATGGGTGCATAAAAAGTCCTCCCTCATTCACTACTTAATTGTGGATAAGGCAGCCAATCTGGCATGTACAATCGAGACCTGGGCGGGTGAGCAGGGAGGAGTCAGTCTCTCCCAGCTATGCCCACCAAGGTACTTGGTTCAGCCTCAGGGTAGACTTGAGGACTGGAGAGGGTGGTTTTTTTTCTGTGGTCTATAGGAACTCCATCCCCATCTGCAGGCTCCCTGTCCATGTGACTACTGGTCTGGAGTGTTTGCACCTTGTGTTGGGCCTACAACAGATTAGGGATTCTGTTGGTGTACCACCCACCCTGCTGCTCAACAGACTCCCTAGCTGAGCTGACAGAGGTGGTCTCGGGAGCACTATTGAGATCCCCATGACTCTTGCTTCTGGGTGATGTCAACATTCACACCAAGGGCACTTTATCTGGGGCAGCTCAGGATTTCATGGTTTCCATGAGAACCATGGGACTGGCCCAACATGTCCCTGGCCAACACATGTACTGGGGCATACTCTAGACCTGTTTTTTTTTTCCAGCTGGTCATAGAGATGGTGATCTGAAAGTGGAGGACTTTACATCAACCCCTTTGTCATGGTCAGATCATCACCGGCTGAGGTTTAGACTTACAGCAGATTTCCCCCTTTGTAAGGGTGGAGGACCCATTAAGATGGTCTGCTTCCAGAGGCTAATGGATCTGGATAGTTTCCAGAGGGCTCTGGGGAGTATTCCAGCTGATAGGGCTGCCTCTTCTGTCAAAAAACTGGTTGATCTGTGGAATACAGAAATGACCCAGGTGGTTGACATGATTGCTCCTGAGTGCCCTCTCCTGTGTAGAGCTCGTACAGCTCTGTGGTATACCCCAGAGCTGAGAGTGATGAAACAAAATAGGAGATGGCTTGAGTAAAGATGGAGATGAACTTCTAGTGCATGCAGTCAAGCTCTGGTGACTGCCTACAGTAAGACATATTCAGGGGCAGTGAGGCTGGCAAAAATCCAATATTTTGCTGCCACTATTGAATCATCAATCTGCCGCCCCACAGAGCTTTTCAGAGTTGTCCAGGGGCTATTTCATGCAGGCCCAAAGGACACTGTAGAACCTTCTGAGTCCTGCTGTTATCTATTTGCTAGGCACTTCCAGAATAAAATCTCCCATATTTGTCAGGACTTGGACTCCAAATTTATAGCAGGTGAATCAGGCAAGGTATCCAGAGCACAGTCTTGTCCAGTTTTCCTGGATGAGTTTCAGTTGGTGCAGCTCAAGGATGTTGACAAGATGCTTGGACAGGTTCATGCAATCACCTCCATATTGGATCCTTTCACACACACCCCTTGACTAATAAAAACTAGCAGGGATGGAACAACCGGCTGGGCCAGGTAAGTGATTAATGCCTCTTTGCGAGAGGGAGTGGTCCTGGGCCGCGTGAAAGAGGCGGTAGTGAGACCACTCCTGAAGAAATCTTCCTTGGACCCTGAAAATCTAAATAACTCTAGGCCGGTAGCAAATGCTTCATTCCTGGGCAAGGTCCTTGAGTGGGTGGTTGTGAGCCAGCTCCAGGCACTCTTGGATGAGACTGATTATCTGGAACCATTTCAGTCAGGTTTCAGGCCTGGTTTTGGAAACAGCCTTGGTCGCCCCGTATGATGAACTATGTGGGGAGAAAGACAGGGGGAGCATGACTCTGTTGATTCTTCTTGATCTCTCAGTGGCTTTTGATACCATCGACCATGGTATCCTTCTCAGACAACTGTCTGAGTTGGGAGTGAGAGGTACTGCATTGCAGTGGTTCTGCTCCTACTTGGTGGGTTGGCTCCAGGAGATGGTGCTTGGGGAACATTGCTCGGCCCCATGGATTCTCCAGTATGGGATTCCACAGGGGCCAGTCTTGCCCCACATGCTGTTCAACATCTACATGAAACCATTGGGTGTGGTCATCCGGAGTTTTGGAGTGCGTTGTCATTAGTATGCTGATGACACACAGCTCTATTCCTCCTTTTCATCTTCATCAGGTGAGGCTGTGGATGTGCTGAACCAGTGTCTGGCTGAGAAAATGGATGGGATGAGGGCTAATAAACTGAAACTCAATCCAGACAAGACTGAGATGCTGTTAGTGGCTGGTACTTCTGACCAGATGGAGGGTGTTCAACCTGTTCTGGATGGGGTTGCACTCCCCCTGAAGGAGCAGGTTTGTAGCTTGGGGGTTCTCCTAGAACTATCTCTGTCACTTGAGGCTCAGGTGTCCTTGTTGGCATGGAGTGCCTTCTACCAGCTTCAGTTGGTGGCCCCTATCTGGACAGGGATAACCTGGCTGCAGTTGTCTATGCTCTTGTAACCTCCAAGTTAGATTACTGCAATGCACTTTACGTGGGGCTGCCTTTGAAGATGGTTCAAAAGCTGCAGCTTGTGCAAAATGCAGCGGCCAGATTGATAGCAGGGACCAGAAGGTTTGAGTGTATAAGACCTACTCTGGCCTGCTTGCATTGGGTGCCTGTATGTTTCTGAGCCCAATTCAAGGTGCTGGTTTTAACTAATAAAGCCTTACACGGTGTCATGTCTAACCCTACTGCCCCTGCTTTGGGAGAAGGTGTTACAGGTAATCAATCAGAATCAAATTCGGATCTAGAGGAGGCTGTGCCAGATACCAGCCAGCCTGTACCAGTGAGGGAGAAAGCTCTCATGGGTGATTCACCAGCTGGGAGTGAGCCCTCTCCAGAGCTTATCTCCTCAAAGCCAAATCCTACACACTCAGTGGAAAGTGAGCTTTCTTCCAGAGGAGAGTGCCCCGACAAGCTAGCTGATGCTAGGGTCCGCCAGAAGCTAAAATGCACATAGTGGAAGGAAGGCGTGAGAAAGTCGGTTCGACTAAGATTGCACCAGTACCTGCCTCCGCACCAGGCTCTCTGAAGTTATGGGCATTTGGGAACAGGCTTCCTGTTCTCCTTGATCAGACAATTGTCTCACTTAGTTTGCATAGTTTCACCTGGGGGAAGTTTCCAAGAGATTAGACTCTCTTCAGGTATAAGAGATGTTTGTTGCTTAATAAAAGCTTTGTAGATTACTTAGCAAACCTCATCATTTGCCTCCCATTGAAAGCAAGACTTCTCTGAGAGACATGACACACAATTTGGGACCACAATAGACATGACACACAATTTGGGACCACAATACCTGATGAAATGCCTTTCCCGACATGAACCTTCCTGAACACTACTTTCAACATCTAAAGCCCTCCTCTGGATGTCTACTCTGAGGGAAGCTCAGAGGACAGCAACAAGGCAGAGGGCTTCTCTGTGGTGGCCCCCAACTGTGGAACCATCTCCCTGACAAGGCCTGCCTGGTGCCAACATTGTTATATTTTTGGTGCCAGGTCAAGAATTTCCTCTTCTCCTAGGCATTTAGCAATATATGATGAGCCTGTTCTGTAGATCCCCGACTTTTTCAAATCAAAGCATCGTGGGGAAGGCCCACAGTGGCTGTGAAGCTGTGCTTGCATCATCTAATGCATCACAGATCCACAGCCACTGCGGGGCTTTCCCCATGTATAGACTGCCCCTACTTTTCCCAGGATTCAAACTGTATTAATTGCAAAGCAATGAGTTCAGTGGGACTTACTTCCAGGAAAATGAATATATCATTGCAGCACATACTTAACCTGGGAGTAAGCTCCATTGAAGTCAAGACTTGTGTAGGATTGCACTGTAAGAGTTGCAGGCATGGCATACCACTTGACCACAGATTTAAAAGAAATCTAAGAATGCTACACAAATGAACATTATTAGTCATCCATATATACTCCCAAACAGTAAAAGTAATTGTTTTTCTCAAGTGTGCCCTTGTTATTCCCATTGTTATTCCTATCCCTTTCTTCTCTTCAGTTCCTGTGATTACTCAGGCAGTGTAAGCATGCTCCCAAGATTCTTTATATTTTGGAGTGCCAGCTGTTACTTAGGGATTTCCTCATTACATGGCAAATCTACTGCATGACAGTTTTGTGTGTGTGTTGTATTCAACAGGACTGATGGCAAATGTCTTCTTTTCTGTTTTGCTTCAGGCTATTTGGAATGATTCCTGCAGCTGATATTGCGAGGGATACAATGTTAACAGCCTTCACTTTTCAGGCACAATTTATTCCCAAGGCTAGTTTTTTGGCATTATTTCTCCCCCCACCCCAAACCATCTACCCCCAATTCTGACTTAAAATTTGAAATTTAATGTCGAAAGAGAATTTCTCATGCTTCTAGCTCAAATAATGCAGTGGTAGATACTAAACGGTCTATTGATGATAGGGTAAAATCCAACATAAGCCCTACTTAGAGTAGACCCATTGAAATGAATGGGAATTAAGTTAGTCATGATTAATTTAAGGCCTATTCATTTCAATGAACCTACCTTAGTAGGACTTACATTGGATTTTACCCATGGCCATTCATTATTATTGTTGTTGTAATTGATATACAGAATCAATCCATGTGTCCTCTACATTCTGTCTTCCTGTGTATGATGCTGTATTCAATCACTGTGTGAGTGGAAGGCAGTGCATGCAACTGACCTTTCTCTTCTCTTCCTTCCCCACCCCCAGCCAATCAAGCGAATGGGATGTAGGTAGTCCAATTGGTCTATGGGGTGATGTTGCTAAGGGAGAACAGCATCAATTGAGAAAGAGAAGAAGGGAATATCATGTAAATTAATAGGCAAAGATTATCACAAGCACTGCTGAAAAAGTATCGAAAGAGAAAGCATCTTTTACATTTTTACACTGTCAAAAATGTTTTTCAGTTCATTGATATTTTCAGTTCATTGATATTTTCCACCCTTATTTCAAGTATTACACTTGTTTTATCATAATGATAATCCTGGATGTTAGGCTAGGCTCACATGATAGTATGTTGCCTAAAGCCTCCAGAGATTCATTGCTGCATATCCATTTACCCTGGATGGTTGAATGGTGAAGCACAGGTTGGTATATCTGAGATAAGTTCTGAAACTGGCTCTTTCACATCATCTAAATGCAATGCTACATCAGGGTTAGGGTTAGGGTTATTTCCACTGATTCCTCCTTAGCCCTACAACTGTCCCATACTTTCCTGGAGGGTCCCCAAATGCTCCAAGAGCAGTTTCTTTCAGGAGGCAGAGAAGGAAGGAGAAACTGTCTTTGCATGAAACCCATAAGCATTATTTGTGCATATTTCTCCTGATCCATTCATTTTGCCTAACCCACACATTTCTCAAGAACATTTCCTAAAACAATGCATTTTAAATGTTATTTTGCAGAACATAAACTTTTGTATGCATTTTTTTAAATTTAGAGAACTCTGCAAAATTTGGAGAATTGCTTATTTCAAAGGGTAACTGAATTTTGGTTTGCATACTGGTTTGAAAGGGTGAAATTACGTTTTTGGCATTAAAATGCGAACTGAATTAATCTCTCTACTGTCTAAGCATGCACAGCAGAATGTGGACATCCCATTGCTGTGCACACTCAACATCTTTGGATCAAGGACTGCTGTTTATGGGAACGGTTCACGAACTTTACAGTAGTCAATGAGACTTCGCCAAACTAGCAGGCAAAACAAACAAACACCTCTACTTCTATATGCATTCTGCAGTTTTTAGCATCCAGATCCAGAAGTACACATGAAATAAGCAAGAGCAGAGATGTCTCATTGTGCAAAGAGTGCTTGTTTGGCATATGTAGAAAGAAATATTTCATAAAGGAAACAACAGAAACTGTGTTATGAGAAAACATTATCTTACTTTGTAGAATGGAGATAGCAGCCAATGCCATTCCAGGTCCCTAGACTTGGCAGATTTTTCATGCACTGGTTTGCCGATTACTCATATACTTAGCCACAGATAGAAGTGCTAGTGATTGGGGCAGAAGGGTCATATTCCTTGGAGACAGAATGCACGCAAAGACTGCACTTTCCGAGTCAAAGCTAAATCAAACAGAGGAAAGAAATACGGTCCTAAGATTATAGTAAGGTTTTGTGTTGTCTAGAGAGCTTTGCCTGGATGATTTTTGTGTCTTATGTGGTTTTTGCTTTTCACATATTGTATATGTATAAAAAATAACCCTCATTGTGTTTTGTTTATTTCCCCACCCTGAATTTAGTATTTCTGCTTCCAGGTCAAAGTGGTTGTAGTGTCCTAATTTTTCTAAAGTTAATTCGAACAAATGCTTCGATTTAAGGATTTACAAGCAGAGCTCATCATTTGGAAGATGTGGTGTGTGTGTGTGTGTAAGGGAGAGAGAGACACACACAGAGAGAGATGACAAGTAATATTCTGAATATTTGTTTTCCTTATTTAAGATAAAGGCAGAAATCCTGTGATAAATTTGAGTCCCTATTTACCGGGAACTTTATTTGCACAGTTGTGCGGGCTGTGGGAGGAGGGGGCAGCTGGGAGCACTTCCCAGGGCAATCAGCAGCACTGTTTCATTGCTGGACATGGAGTGTGGGGTGGACCTTGAGGGGAGCGTTCCCTCTTTGATCCACTCCTGGGGCGTATATTGGAAACCTGTCGTGGTTTTGGCCAAAACCTTGGGCACATCTACATGAAGGGTTTGCCCTGGGGTTGCTTCGCAGTAGCGGCAAGTCATCTATATGACACAGCAGACATTGAAAAGCAATCCAGGGGTAAACCTTGGAAACTCCACTCCAAAAAAGTTGGGCACTTACCCCGATTTATTTATTTTTTGGCAGCGGAGCCCATGGCATCACCTGATTGGTCGACATGGGCAGCCCACACCTCTGGAAAAGTAAAATAAAAATAAAAATGGGGGGGGGAGGAAAGGAATGGGCCATTTCTACCCTTTTAATTTTTTTTATTATCTATATCTATGGAGCTCTGCAGATACAGATAATGAAAATAAAAAAAATGGGGGTGGGTGGGTGGGAAGGAAAGGGCAGCCAGAGGGAGGAGATGTGGTTTGCCCAGTCCCTCTCATGTCCTCCTCTGGCTGCCTCGTTTCTTCCCTCAATTTTTATTTTTATTATCTGTAACTGCAGAGCTCCACAGATACAGATTATAAAATTAAAATCAATAAAAGGGGGGGAGGAACGGCCCCATTCCTCTCCTCCCCCCTCGTTGTTATTTTTTTTTATTTTTCCAGAGATGCGGGGCTGGAAAATTCACACTTGCCTTCCTTCCCCTGCAGATGTCGGGAAGGAAAGCAAGTGCAGGCGCCAGGCACCTCGTGATGTCAAAGCGCCGTTAAGATGGGAGCCTTATGATCAATTCCCAAGACTTTACAAGTAAATCACTCAATGCTGTCAATTAGGAATACCCAGCAATCCTCTCAGTTCAACCCAACTTCCATGTTTTCCCCAGCCCTCCAATTACAGCTGGGACTGCATTTGAGTGTGTGTTTTTATAGAGACACATCTAAAATTGAATAAAATAACATCAACTGAGGGTTGAGTCTGAAGATGAGCAGTATCAGTAATTTATTTACTGTATTTCTATATAGCCCAGTAGCCAAAGCACCTAATTGAAGCATTAGGTAGCTAAAATGAAGAACTGAATGATTATGTAGATATAGATATATAATGCGGCAGTCTTTGAGTTGCTGTACTGCAGAAGACGTCTGTAATGGCACTGGACCCTTCTGGATCCCACTTGCTGCTACTACCTGTGACGTCCACCTTCTTACTGGGTTTCCTTCTGGATCAATTTACTTCTTTATTGACTCTAAAGTAGGGATGTGCTCCGCTCCGATTAGGAGCGTAGAAGCAGTAGCGGATTGGCCTGCTCCGCCTTACCCAGAGGCGGAGTAGGAGCGGACCGCGGACCCCCTAGAAGCAAGGCGAAGAGAAGCGACCATTTTTCGGAGCTCCGAGTTCAGTCGGAGCGCTCCGGTCGCCATCTTGAAAACATTTCGCCATAGGATTGCATTGCGGCAAATAATCGCGCATAACTACGTTGTTTTTGAAGCTATCGTTCTGGAAATTCTTGTGCACAGAGAGTCGTGGATGGGGGTCATTTTGAGACCACTCTCACCTCTCTGCGTGCTGTGGTTCACGTGCAATATTTTTTTAAAAATCGGGTCAACCGCGGGGCTCAAACTGCGTTTCGGCTTTTCGCCCATAGGATTGCATTGAGGGAAAGAATCGGGGATAACTGGGGGGGGGTTTAAGCTATCGTTCTGAAAATTCTTGTGCACAGAGAGTCGTGGATGGGGGTCATTTTGAGACCACTCTCAACTTTCTGCATCGTACGGGTCGCGGGCTAGAAGTTTTTTAAAAATAGGGTCAACCGCGGGGCTCCGTTTCGGCTTTTCGCCCATAGGATTGCATTGAGGGAAAGAATCGGGGATAACTGGGGGGGGGTTTAAGCTATCGTTCTGAAAATTCTTGTGCACAGAGAGTCGTGGATGGGGGTCATTTTGAGACCACTCTCAACTTTCTGCATCGTACGGGTCGCGGGCTAGAAGTTTTTTAAAAATAGGGTCAACCGCGGGGCTCCGTTTCGGCTTTTCGCCCATAGGATTGCATTGAGGGAAAGAATCGGGGATAACTGGGGGGGGGTTTAAGCTATCGTTCTGAAAATTCTTGTGCACAGAGAGTCGTGGATGGGGGTCATTTTGAGACCACTCTCAACTTTCTGCGTGCTGTGGTTCACGTGCAATATTTTTTTAAAAATCGGGGTTTGGGTTTTTTTTTTTTATTATTATTATTTTTTTGGAAGCGATGACAGGCACATTCAACTCCCAATCCTGATGAGAATTCATCTCCTCAGAAAGCATCCTCCTCCAATCCCAGCGTTGGAGGGGGGACTAAGGCAGACCCACCCTGAGAACTTTCTGTTTTGTGTCTCTTTGTGGGTTGGCGTTCGTGGAGGGAACACTTACTTAGCTAGTGCTCCTGCTTTGGAGATAGATTAATTTAATATAGGTTTAGTTTGGCGCGTGTGTGTGTTTGTTTGCTTCTTTCTGACTTGTAGCTTAGTTTGCCCTGTGTTTTCCCCTTACTTTGATTTAATATAAACTTTATTTTTGAATTTTGGAGTGTGTGGTTGGGTTGGTTGCCCCCCCCCCCTTCCCTGTATTAAAGCCTGACTGTTCTGCTTTTGTGAAAGCTTTCTTTTGAAAGCATACACACACTTTTTGTCCCATTTCCCTACATTTATATTCTTAAACATATTTTATTATATTCTTTCACATAGTCCATTAGTATATATTCTCATACATATTATATTAGTATTCATATTTTGTTCTTCTTATAGTAGTGGTTGGTTCTTTTTCCCCCTCCCCTCTCTTAAATCCTGATTGTGTTTCCTTCTATCTTCTATATACCAAATATACCAAAAAAATTGGATTCTCTTTTTCTTCTCTGTGTAACTTCGACGGAGTGGGCTGCTTTTGTCAAGTTCAACAGGCAGCCACAGATTGAGCATTTTGGGGAAAGCATACGCACACCATTTCCCTATTCTTAAACATATTATTATTATATTCTTTGACATAGTCTTAGTAGTCTATTAGTATACATTCTCATACATATTAGTAGTAGTATTCATATTTTGTTCTTCTTATAGTAGTGGTTGTCCCATTTCTTGTCCCATTTCCCTACATTTATTAGTAATATTCTAAAACATATTATTATATTCTTGTAGATATTCTTAGTAGTATATTCTCATACATATTAGTAGTAGTATATTTTATTGTTCTTGTCCCATTTCCCTACATTTAAACATATTATATTCTTCTTATACATATTCTTAGTAGTACCTTATACATAGTATTAGTAGTATTAATATTTTGTTAGTCATCATGAAAAGAGAAAGCAGGCGTGCTGAAAGCAGCAAGGCTCAGTCTGCCAGCAGGGCTTCCTCTCCTCCTGTGAAACTCAAACGGGCAACTCCTTGGCTGACTGCTCCAAAACAGAAGCAGGACAAGCAGCAGGCAGAGCCACTCTCTTCTGCAACTTGTGCCCGGCGTTCTCTTTTTGAGGGTGGGAATGGGAAAAGTGCCCGTTTGCAAGAGGCACGTGGCAGCAGTGCCATTAGAGGAGGAGGAGTATCCCCAACTCCTTCATTCTCCTTTCAGCCCACGAGCCCGCTGATGGACCTAGACGAGGTCCTCAGCACAGTGGAGGGGGGGGAGGAGGAGGAGGCGGTGGGCCTCCAGGATGTGGGGGCTGAGGAGGAGCAGCAGCAGGCCGAGGCTCTCTCCCCAGTCTCATCCCACACCCCTGTTTCTGTGGCAACACCAGAGAGCTCAGGCGGGCAATTGGTGGTGTCACCACAGAAACGAAAGACAAGCATCGTGTGGGACCACTTTGAGTTGGGAGCGGATCCCCGCTTTGCTGTCTGTCGCCACTGCAAACTCAGCCTAAGCAGGGGTTCATCGACAGGGCATTATGGAACCAGCAGCATGAAGATGCATCTTCATAGGCAGCACCAGGCGATCTTGCTGGGGAAAGAGGCGGGCAAGGCGACTGGTTCCAGGGGAAAGCCGAAGGCTGCTGCTGGCACTGCCACTCTAAGCTCTCCATCTCCCATCCCCACAAGGGTTAGGCAGGCAACCCTGCAGGACATGGGGTGGGGGAAGTATTGACCCACAAGATGGCGTTTTCCAATGCCCACCCAGGGTGCTACTGTGTTGGGGCATCTGCCGGGACTGACTCCTCCCCAATACTAGATCTATGACATGTCACTCTGCCTGCCCCTCTGCTAGCCTGTCCTCCTCGGTGACCGACTCGCTGGGATGGTTTGCGTTTGCAATGCGTGACTAACTGCAATGCTGGCTTAGAAACCAGCCATCACTTCCTTGTGCCCCCAGAAATGCCCGCAGCCTGCCTGCCTGCCTGCCCGCCTCCCCCGGGGTGCTGCTGTGGTGGGGCATCTGCCAGGACTGACTCCTCGCCTACTCTGCCTGCCTCTCTGCCCGCCTGGTGCCTGGTTTGCTCCCAATCGTCCTCCTCTGTGCCCCTCAAGGCGTAACTGCTGGCTTAGAAAGAAACAACCAGCCATCTTTGCCTCACTTTGCGCCCACTTATGGGTTGGTTTGCTATGCGTTAGTGCTCAAGCCATCCTTGCGGCACTACAATGCATGCTGCCTGCCTGCTTTCCATTGATGGTGCTATATAAATAAATAATAATAATAATAATAATTCTCCCCTTCCCGCCTTGCAGCGATGGTGTATGTGTCTTGCTTTGACTAAGGGGAGAAGTCCTTCCTGCGCTCACTTAGACTTTATCAAATTCAATAATCCCTTTTTCAAATGTGCCAGAAGATTTAGGGTTATCTCGTGGCATGTTGGGATTGCCTTGGAACTGGCCCCATTGAGCTGTCTGCAATTGCAACTTTAAATCCCTGACATACTGGAGTGTTCAAATTTCAAAAGTTCCCCTAACATCAGGGGATGATGGGATTGCCTTGAAACTTGGTGTCCATGGGGACACATGGGTAAGCTGTCATGGGACCAAAGGATAGGTTTCTAACGTGCAAATTGACGTAGTTGTAGAATGGGACTTGATTTGGGGTGAGTTAAAAAGTTTAAGCCGCGCCAAAAATCAGGGGATGATGGGATTTGCTTGCAACTTGGCGTGCATGTGGACACATGGATAAGCTCTCCTGGTGCCGAGTTTGAGGTTTCTAACATGCAAATTGACGGAGCTATCCCAAGGGGTGTGAATGGGGTGCCCGATTTTCATAAATTCCCCAAAAATCAGGGGATGATGGGATTGCCTTGAAACTTGGCGTGCATGTGGACACGTGGATAAGCTATCATGGTGCTGAGTTTGAGGTTTCTAACGTGCAAATTGACGTAGTTGTAGAATGGGACAATTTGGGGTGAGTTAAGCCATGCCAAAAATCAGGGGATGATGGGATTTGCTTGCAACTTGGCGTGCATGTGGACACATGGATAAGCTCTCCTGGTGCCGAGTTTGAGGTTTCTAACATGCAAATTGACGGAGCTATCCCAAGGGGTGTGAATGGGGTGCCCGATTTTCATAAATTCCCCAAAAATCAGGGGATGATGGGATTGCCTTGAAACTTGGCGTGCATGTGGACACGTGGATAAGCTATCATGGTGCTGAGTTTGAGGTTTCTAACGTGCAAATTGACGGAGCTATCTAAAGGGGTGTGAATTAGGGTTATGGGAGGTGCGTTAGAGGGTAGAGCCGCGCCAAAAATCAGGGGATGATGGGATTTGCTTGCAACTTGGCGTGCATGTGGACACATGGATAAGCTGCCCTGGTGCCGAGTTTGAGGTTTGTAACATGCAAATTGACGGAGCTATCCCAAGGGGTGTGAATGGGGTGCCCGATTTTCAAAAATTCGCCAAAAATCAGGGGATGATGGGATTGCCTTGAAACTTGGCGTGTGTGTGTATACGCCCATGAGGTGTCATGGTGCCAAACGTGAGGTTTCTAACTTCAACGGAAAAAAAGTTGTTTACTTTTTTAGCTTTCAATGCAAGCCTATGGGGGGGCAAAAACGGAGCTCCGGATCCGATCCGGAGCTCCGGGCGGAGCGGAGCGGAAGTGGGCGGAGCGGGGGCGGGGCGGAGCGACCCGCTCCGAAAAATGGCGGATCTGCAAGTGAAGCGGAGCGGGGGGTCCGTGCACACCCCTACTCTAAAGGACCCACCTCAGGTGCACACGTCAGGGCTAGAGATGCAAACTCTGTCTCTGTGGCACGCCTACTTCTGCTTAGGCCCCACAGCAGCACAGATCAGCACCTTTTGACCCAACTTTATCCCTTCCGCTGCTACCATATGATCACCTGGAGAGATTCTACACGGTGGACCCCGACCCGGCCGGCGAGGAGGTAGGTGGGTGGCGGCAAGGACGCCGCGAAAAGCTGCGGACCGGCCTGGCACAGCGCTCGTATGAGCGCTGTGCCCATCGGCCCGGGGGCGGGGGGGAAAGAGAGGGGAGGGGGAAGGATGGCAGGGTGGGTGGCAAGGGGGGCGGCGGGTGACAGAGGGAGTGCTGCACGCCGCCGCCGCCGCTCGCAAGCAGGCAAGCGGCGCTTGTCTGGGCAATGCCCAGTGCCCGGGCAAGCGCTGCTCGCCTGCTTGCGAGCGGCGGTGGCGGCGCACGGTGCTCCCTCTGTCACCCGCTGCCCCCTTGCCACCCACCCTGCCATCCTTCCCCCCCCCCCGGTTTTTTTAAAAAAATCCTTACCTTCCAGGAGTCTTCGGGCCACCCGCGGCCCCTTTAAACAAACAAACAAACAAAATGGCGGATGCCGCAGGGCTTGTGTCCTCCCTGCGGCTCCGCCGTCTGGAAGCATGGGGGAGGCGCGCTAACATTAGCGTGCCTCGGCCCCGCCTCCCTGCCGGCGTAAGCCGGCAGGTCTATGAAGGCCCTAGGTGACACACAGGGGATCCAGTGCTCAGGCAGAGGTGAACCCTGGATGATCCCAGGATAAACCTTAGGTCTAGCTGTGGCCTAAGTGACCTACTCAGTGTGCCAGACCCTAATAGGCACTGGTTCCTCCTCAACCCTAACCCGAGGATTAACCTGAACCCTAATATACCACTGAGACTTCCCTCCTGGTGGTCCGCTCAGTTTGTCAGGCCCTGCTAGGGTCTTCCTGCCTTTGGAGCCCTGCAGTACTCTGCTCGTTACCTCCCTCCAGTTTGAGAAGGTACCATTGATAAGCACTCTTTGATTCTGTAGCCAATTATGGATCCCCCTAATAGTTGTTCCACCTAGCCCACTTTTAGCTGGTTTGCTGATGAGAATATCATGTGGTATTTTGTCAAAAGCTTTGCTGAAGTCAAGATATATTATGTCAACAGCATTCCCAAAGTCCACAAAGGTGGTTACCCAATCGAAGAATGAGATCAGATTAGTCTGGCAAGATTGTTCTTGACAAATCCAAATCCAACATATGTAGGTGTGTCCTTAAACATCTGTGTACATCTTTCCAATCAGCCATTGAAGGACATGTCTTTGTGGATGGAATGACACATTGCAAACCCTCTTATCTGTTAATTTTCTCATGCATATGCTGCCCTCCATTTTACCACTAACAGATAAGCATGTTTGCCAATGTAACATGTGGTTCAGCTGCCATTCACAGTTTATGTATGTGTTGTGGGAAACCCTGGTAATAAGTTAATACCGTAAGATAACCTAAGATTTACTATAATGTATAATATAAATTTGATGTTGCATAAGATTCATAGGTGAGGAAGCTTGGAAACACCATTATCCACCCTTCAAATACTTAAAAGGTTGTCACACAGAGGAGGGCCAGGATCTCTTCTCGATCCTCCCAGAGTGCAGGACACGGAATAACGGGCTCAAGTTAAAGGAAGCCAGATTCCGGCTGGACATCAGGAAAAACTTCCTGACTGTTAGAGCAGTGCGACAGTGGAATCAGCTACCTAGGGAAGTTGTGGGCTCTCCCACACTAGAGGCCTTTAAGAGGCAGCTGGACAAGCATCTGTCAGGGATACTTGAGGGTGGATTCCTGCACTGAGCAGGGGGTTGGACTCGATGGCCTTGTAGGCCCCTTCCAACTCTGCTATTCTATGATTCTATGATTCTATGAATCCACAGTTGCCTTAATGTTTCCCTCTTTCTTTGTCCCCTTCACATTCTCTGGTGCTTTTCAGGGGCAACATGCAAATGAATGGCAGTGAATGTGGAGCCATTTTTTGTGTGCTCTGACAAGCTTAAAGATACCAGCAAGCTCTCTAAATAACTCTCCTGCCTTGAACAAGCTGTGACTTTGTTGTGCCTGCCTGGTGTTATTAAACCAATCATTGGTGAGAATGACACATTATTCTGGCAGGTTCAATGGATTAATCAAGCCGATGTGTTTATTGAGGGGTGAAACTGAAGTCAAACGTTCAGAAAGAAATTCAGCTTGGAAAACTAATGACAGGAAAGCAATCCTTATCCAGATGAGACGGACACAATTTCTCGTCCTCAGTGTACAAAGACATCGATGATGGCACATTGTCGTGAGCCTCCTAGGCAGGAGCGTGTTGTCATCTGGGAGGTGACGGGAGTTACACTCGTAGTGCAGCCTCAAAGTGAGAGAGCCATTGTAGTAATAGATACAGATCCCAGCTGTGTGCAGGATCAAATGGAAGATAAACGAGCTCTTGATATGCTTAACCCGTTCTTGCAGGAAGCGCACTCCGCTCGAGTTTGACCTGCTCCATTTGATGAAAAGGCGGCTGTGTTTCATCACTGCAATCTGCCTGTACACACCATATGTCTGCCTCAGACTCTCAAGGAGAAGAAAACATCCAATACAATTCTGCTAGGCAGGCCAGACGGTGGAGGGTTTTTCCCTCCATTTCCCCCAAGGGGGATTTACAATGTATTAACTTTGCACTTTCTGACAGCGGTCTAATGTGTTCTACAAATATGCTTTATATGGGCATGTATAAACAGCCAGGGTGATGTTAACGTTCTAAAGCTTGTAAAACAAAACAAAAAAAGCACAACCCAATATTTCAGACAGCCGAAGCAGAGTAATTGTTAATTTCCTAATTAGGCTTGAACAAACTGCCTAAATTTGATCCTGTCCTTAGAGTCAGCAGGAGAATGTTAGCGAACAATATGAATAAAATATGTTCTTAGAAAGGAGATCTTCCTTCCTTGATGGTATTTATCTACCTAGACTAAATAGTCATGTCCCAACTATGTAATTAATTTCCTAAGTACCATGAAAAGGAAAATAGGCAATATAGAATACTGCGTGTTTGCTGACTTCTTCTGTTCCAATATTATGGTTATTCTCAGGAATTTAAGCATCAAGACCATAATACCAGAAAAACAACAGGAACACTCATGCTTTGTGAAGACCCAATAGTTTTCTTTATGAATTGAGCTTCTTAGTTCAAAAGTGTGCTTTTCTAAAAAATTTCTTTAAAGCTTTTACCATTTGGAAGGGTTTTTTGGAATGGAGTGAAACTCCCTTCCCCAATTTTTGGAAAAATGAAGTCTTCTTGTAAAATGCTTATTTAGTGTTAGTAAAAAATCCCAGCCTCTGCACATGTTGATAAACATTGAAGAATGATTCTCCAAAATTAGATTGGGACTGGGAAGTTGTTCTCCCAGTGTTTAGAAAATCCAGATATTTTCTTTCAGAGTAACATTAATCTATAAGGAGACCTATAATCCAACAACACCAAAATACAGCACGGTGCTCTGATTTGCAGGAAATCTTCAGCCTTTCAGTCTGATAGAAAATAAATTGGTTCCAAATGAAATTATTTCAGTGAAATGCTTCTGGGTGGGATGCGGGGTTCTACTATTTACCTTAGTTATGAGGTGATTTTGTGATGAGTGTCCCATATTTCACTGTATATTTCTTGTTGTATTTTACTGTTTTACTGGACCGTATAAAAATGTAATCAATCAATCAATAATAAATTGGGTTGTCTGCAGTGTAACCAACTTCCCACGCTTCAAATAAAGCCCAGGGGAAATGTCATGAGGTAACTTAACTCTAATCAAACTCACTGGCTACCATATTTAGGGTGTTTTATTGCACGCTGGCCACTGGCCACTTACAAATGTTTGCACGACTTTTAGACAATGTGCCTCCCACGTGCCTCCTGCTCCTTCTGCTCATTTTCCCATTGCAAATAGATCCCTTTTCATTTGACTTTTTTTTAAAAATGGAATGGGCTGTGATCTACTGCTGTATGCAGGAAAAGTAGTGTGATTAAAATGGCCCCTGAATGGGCTACATGATCTTTGTTTACTTCCTTTTTCCTCTCCGGGAAGAAAGAGGAAGTAATGAAGGACAAAAGCAGGGGGCAGAGAAGCAACGGTAAGGAAATGCAATTTCCCCCCTTCTGATGACACTCTTAGAAAGAAAGCTCTCTTTCCCCTCCACCCCAGCATTAACAGAATGATGCAAAAGGAGGAGTCGGGGACGACGACAGAGTACACCACTCTGATCCAATCAGTGTCTATTTTCATGTCAAAACTATCTAACTGAGCTTGCGAACACAGCATGAATAACACAGTGTTGCTGGTTCATTTTATTCCCATGAGCCTTCTCCCACCCTTGCTTTCCTCAAAGTCTGGGAATTCCATTAGCAGCATTGAGAGATGAGGGAACTAAAGAAGCTGGCTCAGGTGGGAGTATGTGGGTCAAACTACCTTCATGTAAGTGCATGTGGTCCAATTCAGATCGCAACCATGGCTCTCTCTCTCTCTCTCTGTGTGTGTGTGTGTGTGTATGTGTGAAGACTTTCCCTGCCCATTTTCACACCCCCTTCCTCAGGAGAAATTAAAAAAAGAAGAAGCCTTAACTGCCATGGGGGCAGGGTGAAGGTTTAACCCCCCTTCCAGGAGCACCATAGCTCCAATCCAAATTGGGGCTGTGTGTACTAACATGAAGGTAAACAAAATGATCACGCATAGTCCACTATTTGTGATTAGGCAAAAGTTTAGTTTTTCCATGGGTTTGCGTGCGAGAGGGAATTCCTGAGTGTGAATGTGTGAGTGTGTGTATGTTTGTGTGGGTATGTGAGAAAGAGTGTGTGTGAGAGAGAGTGAGAGCATTTGTCTATGTGAATGGGTGTGGTTTTCTGTGTTCAGTGGGTTCTTTCTGGCTTCCCAAAGGAAACTACTACTACCACCACCACCACCACCAGTATCATCGCATGCAAGAGATGGACTTTGGATGCACTCCTTGCTGCCCATGCTTTCTCCTGAGCAATCCAGTCCTCCTTACTTCCTAGGTGAGATGCGCAAACTGGATTTTTTTATTACCATGTCACTTCTGAGAGTGGATATTTGGATAATTTCAGAACTTATTGTGTTCCAAAAGTTGCTTTTCTGTGTGGCATGATGATGATGATGATGATGATGATCCTACCCCTTGCACACTCAATGTTGCATACATGCTCTCTGTGTCTCCATTTGCAATGGCTTTCAGTTATGATTATGATGATGTGTGGCTGGAAGTATCTCCCCACCCAAATTTTGCACTCATGATCTTAAAGTCATTTGATTGTGCAATGGGGATTGCTGCTGGAAAAAAAACATGAGTCCAAAGGAGTCCTTTTCTGTGGATTCTCTCCCCCCTCTTTTGTATTCATGAGTTTAAAGTCCATATGTTTTAGTTTCCCTTTTCTGTGGTATGGGCTGTTGGGGATTCAAAAGACTGCTCCACCCTCTGCCTCACCAGTCCCAGTGGCTGCCAGCCATCACTGGTTATAAGAACATATGCTGGATATGACCAAGGGTCCATCTAGCACTCCATTCATACAATGGCCAACCAGCTGACAATGGGAAACCCACAAGCATGACAAAGTTCAACGACAGCCTCCCGCTCAAGTTCACCAGCAACTGGTGTGCATAGTTCACATATATTGTCATAATTAAATTAGTCATTTGCAAATTACATTAATATAGTACTACTGCAAATAATAGCCCTATATAAATTTAGGCTTTGTTTGCTCCTATGGCTAAGATAGCTACGGATAAAAATAAATAAAGTACACTGGTAGTTATGGGCAGGTTTCATGTATGACAAGTGATAGTTCCCAGATGTGGGTTGGCATTCCAATGTGCATCAAAGGATGTGTCTAGTAAATTCAACAGGGCTTAGGTGAGCACTGCAAAATGGATACCTGTTTGGATGGGTATAAATATATGCATCAGCGGAGGGAATCTGTTTACACTCATGTGACACACTTGTTGACTGGGCTGGGGAATCAATACCAGTGATTGTATCCAGTGGTGGCTTTGTGCTACCGGAAAGTGTTTCTGCTCATGCAAGGGAGGACACCAAATTTCCCCCAGTTTGCCTCCCATACTAGTCTACTGCATCACACTGTTCCAGATGGCCCTTCAACCCTCAGAAGCAGAAGCAGTTTGTGATGCAGCAGATAGGAGGGATTTGTGGAAATCTGTTGCCCTATCTGTGTGAGTGGAAGGGTTTTCCACTAGAGCAAAGCTACATTTGGATATGGCCCTATGTTCTGGAATTTCCTGCTGCTTTTCTCAGTTCCTATGAAGGATTTCCCATGCTATTTAGCTGCACAAACAGAAAGTTCAGCTTGTAAAAAAATATGATGCATAATTGACGTGGATGTTCTGCAGTGCTTACCTGGGAAAAGCACAGTGGAAAAATTAATTACCCACTTTTAATATTCATTAAATATCTCCTCCCTAGAGTGTGAATTGCAATTTTACAATCACAATTCTAACCATTTTACAAACATGAACAAGAAAGAAAAACAAGGAAAATTGCTGGAGCGACAGCCGCTAAAAGCCACCCAGTGCTTACTCATGGTTGCTGCTGATTTTAAAAGCAGCCCGACATTCCCCCCCCCCCTTGCCACTGTCTGCTTGTTCACTGGCTCTCTGCTTGGCAAGCAAGCAGAAGTGACAAGGAAAAGGAGGAGCAGTAGCTGGAGAGATGGAACAGGCTGAATGATGCGGAGCATTGAGACTGTCTTGCTCAAGGGCCCCCCCCAGTACTGCCAGCAGCCATGTTTACCTGGCTGCTCATAAAATGCCTGCCTGCCTTGGGGGCTGAAAAATCACATTCTCTTCCAGGCCTCATCTACACCAAGCAGGATATTCCACTATGAAAGTGGTATGAAAGCAGTATATAAAAGGCAGGAGCCACACTACTGCTTTATAGCAGTATTGAAGTCCACTGACAACTGTTGGGGCCCATTGACACATAGCATATGCTGTTTTCATACCACTTTCATAGTGTTATATCCTGCTTGGTGTAGATGTGTCATGGGCCTCAGCAGTTGTCAGTGCACTTGAGTACCACTATAAAGCAGTAGAGGCTCCTGCCTTTTATATACTGCTTTCATAGTGGAATATCCTGCTTGGTGTAGATGAGCCCCATGTGCCCCTTGCACTTACAAAATGTGATATTGTATCATCATTTGATAGGTATGGAAAATTAACAGCCTGTTCCAAGTGGCATACTTTGCTGGAAATAACGATGCACTGCTAAAATTTGGCATGTGTCCCATGTAACGGCCCAGAAGAAACTATGCATACCATTGAGAGATTCATCATATTGCTCTGTAGTTGAACATACACCTGTAGTGATGTGGACAAAACCAGAAAAAAGCTCATTGTCAAGAGGAATTCTATGAAAAGGTTACTCAGATGTGAGCTGCTCATGAGCGGCATGGAAAGCGAATAGTCTTCCACGGTGGTCATGTCTGTGGCCAGACACTATTTCCAAGCTCTTCCCTTCCTTCCCCAACAAGCTGATGCTGGATTCAGGTGACTGATGGACTATATGAGCCCCTCTGGGCAATACTCTCTGAAGATTTGAGGACCTGCCAAGAGCTCCTCTTTTGTGGCTGCACAAAAGGATGTCAGAAGTACTGCTGGTGAAAGCAGGCTAAACTTCTATGCACTGCATTGTGCTCATGGAGGGAGAATGCTCCAGCAATTGAGTTCAATAACTTGAAACAATCTTGATCAGTATGGATTTTACTTATATTAAACACTGATATCAATGTATGCCCAAATTTCTACTTTTTTCCTATGAATCTGTGCAGTAATGTGTCAGATCAACAAAGACATACCATATCATATGTTTGTGCACATGTGAACATAATTCCTAAAAAAATACATTTCTACAATTGTTCAACACTATCCTGATGGTTTTAATGACTTTATGAACTGTTATACAATGTTCAACATTCATTCAGCTGTGCATTCCCATACATGTAGAATACCGATAAACAAATGATCACTATGTATAAGTCCACATATAGTGCAAATTTAGTGCTTTTATTAAAAAGCGTGCAATTGTTAGGTGAGTCACTATACCTTGCTCAAATATTCACCCATATACGAAATTCCAAAGACCTTGATAGCTGAAAATGATCAGTTTGTAATAGTACACAGATGAAATAAATCTGATGTTCTTATAACAGCCACGGTTAATCAGTTGCACATGTGCACTGATGTGCAATTCTACATACCACAATAACTAAAAATGACCGCTATGTATTAGTCCACATATAGTGAAAATTTTGTGCTTTTATGAAAAGGTGCACAATTAGTAGATGACTGGCAGAGAGATAATTACTTAATAGGAATTTACCCTTCTTTCATGTAACTTGAATGAACAGGAAGTGATTAAGACGCAAGGATTCACTATCCCAGCCCCTTGACTTCAGAGCTGTACAGTTTTCTATGCAAAAAGAGTTTGTAAAATAAAATAAAAAGCACTGCACATTCCTAGGATCTATTATCTTTTGCAAATGGATGTTAGCTAGTTAAGAATAATTGCATGTGCAGCAGGTTTTCTGTACTGAATTATCCTTGAGGCAGTGAGATGCAACCTGAAATCTAAAAAATGGTACAGAATTCTAAAAAAAGAAATGTTTTGTTGTCCATGACTTTCAAAATCCTTTTGCCAATGTCTCTCTAGATTATAGCTGCATTTTGATACCATTATATGCTGTGATACGTGCATTAACTTGGATAGGATGGTGGGTGGAATAGAAAGGGTATGGGTTGTGGATGTCTACTATGGCTGCAACTTGTTGACGTCATATCCATAGGCTGAATGTTTTATTTAACCACTTGATATTGCAATATGATTGATTTGAGAAAACACACGCACAAATAAAATGTTAATTAAAAACATAAAGTGTTGTGCTGCTGGGAGAAGAATATAGTGACAGCAGGTTGAGCACTGAATTCCTCAAAATGTATAGATTTGTAATTGACCTAAATATCTGTCACAACACTATTCATGGTTTTGTTAGAAGCCCTAATGTTGCCAAAGAATTGGCTAATTTGTCTACAAACAAGCTGCCATGATTGGAGCTAGCCCATTTCTCAGTATTTGAATCCACCTTATGAAAAGAAGACTTGGAATTAGCACAAGAACTCAAAGCTTTCAAGAACCCAGAAAGATGAGATTTGTTACCCCTGATGTAACACTTTGAACATTGATCTAACAGTTCCATCCATTTTCTGAATTCAGCTTTAGCAACAGCAAATTGCTACTGGAACATTTAGGAGTCCTAACTGATGGCCACCATGGTTTTAATGGGGGTCTGAATAAATTCCTGGATGAGAAGACTATCAGTGGCTACTAGTCCTGAAGGCTATGTGATACCTCCAGTATCAGAGACAGTAAACCTTTATACACCAGTTACCAGGGAACATGGGCAGGAGGGTGCTGTTACACCCATGTCTTGCTTGTGGGTCAACACCTGGTTGGCCACTGTGTGAACAGAATGCTGGGCTAGATGGACCCTTGGTCTGATCCAGCAGGGCACTTTTTATGTCCTTATGAGTCTAGAATAGGCTGGCATTATAAATCTAAAGGGATCATTTTCCAAATAAAATGACACTTGGAGAACTGGGTGAATGTATGAAACTGCCCCACATAGAGTCCCAACACTGGTCTGTCTAACCCAGCCAGTGCCTTCTACCCTAAGTGACCGGAGCTTTCCAAGTAATTTGCCACCCTTCTTGCTTGACATACTTGAAGCACTGATATTGAACCTGGGACTGCATACATGCAAAACATGTGATCTGCTCTTAGGCAGTTGTAGATTGAAACTTCATACATTGTATATCTGGTATTTTTACATTCTGGTAAAGTGGCTACATGTAAAGTGGAGCATACAGATTATCAGAAGTAGGTTGCAGTCTGAGAGTGAGGAACAAAATGCATTCCAGAGGGCAGCAGAAAGATGGCAGGGTAACAGAGTTGAACAAGTGTGTGAGTGAGCACAAGTGAGCTATGGGAGTAAAGTGCTTATTTATGACCCTCTTTAATCATCTTTAATATAGCAATCATCTTTAATATAGCAACCTGAAGTTGACCAGTATTTTTATAATCATATTACAGACAGGAGATTGAGCCAGGAAATACTGACCATCATAAAGCTTAGATTTCAACCAGGGACTTGCAGCTCATAGCTCATGGTCTTAACAACTATGCCATATCAGCAAAAAGTGAGCTGATATACTATATGGTGACTGTGGTGTATCAGCTCATTTTGCTAGTATTCCTTTGGAAATTTCTTTGGATTTCATATACTGAATGTATGAAAAACTGGTTTCAGTTCATTTTTTTACCAGAATTTATCCAAGTTGCACCTGCCTGACCCGAATGTGAACCCAAACACAAACTGTGGCCCAAGTCTTTACATTGTGCACAATAGTATGTGTACTTCTGGAAAAATGTGCACAAAATATATACAAATTTTCATGCAAAAAAGAAAAACACACACAAAAGCTCACAATTGAACAAACTTCGAGGTGGACTTCTGAGCTGCTCAATAAGCCCAGGTTTTGGTGATTCAGACATCCCAAATTGTAATTCTTACTGTACTTTTACTTTTTGTTATCATTACACTTGTATCATGCCCTTGGCCAGATCTACACCAAACAGGTTATAACACTTTGAAAAAGGTTTGAAAACGATATATGGAGTGTGTCGTGGACCTCAACAGTTGTCAAAACTGTTATAAACCATTTGAAGGCAATAGTGTAGATCTTGCCCTCATTTCTCACAGTTACCCTGCTTTTTGTTGTGTTTCTTCCCGCTAATATCCTTAGAATATTTAATCTACCTCTTCCATTGTTTGAAATGATATATGAAATCATAGAACAACTGTGAAACAGCAGAATCCTGAAAAGAGCAAAACAATCCTTAAAAAGTTGCAAAATCAAGCGGAGACAATAACAGCAGACCTAAATGCATCTTATATAAATGGAAGAATTTGGAAGAATTTGGAAGAATTTGAATCAGTACAATTGTTTGCCAGTTAATATATGTCCAAGTTGAAAACAGGAATGCAGAAGGTGTTACCGTTGCAGAGACTTCCTTGAAGCTGACTCCAAAGTGCTTTGAATTTTAATTCACTTTAAGTGTTAAGTTGTGAAGTATTTATAAACAGAATTGCACTTGCATAGATGTTCATGGTAGGTGATAATTTTATGTGATTGCAGCCACCATATTTGGTGGTGGGAGAGCTACAGCTTTGCAGTTCGTTCCCACGAAATGAAAGGGAGCGATTTTTTAATTATGTCACCTTGTTATGTTACTGAACAGGAAACAGAAGGCCTTTGTTATGCAGTAGTTCAGGTATGCTGGAGTATATATCATAATGAACCTATTTGTTTCAATGCCCCTTTCTGTTCTGTTGCTCCATCTATCAGGTTTTTTTTTAACAAAGCAATCATCATATTTCACATGTTTTCACTACCTGATGTTGGGTATTTGCAGTTCTTTGCAACTGCCAGTAATTGCTGATCTTGTTTTCTTCACTGATATCACTTTTTGTGTGTATTTACATTACTGTTTGCCTTCTCACGCACAGCTACCATGACAACAGAAAACTGTACTGGGGACATGGGAACTGATTAATGGATAGAGACAGTTGTTGCTCCAGTTAATATGCCCCTTGTTTCATGATGTTATTTTCCTCATTAAAGCAAACAGAAATCGAGGGAGGGTCCATCCCCTGTTGAATTAGTCTTTTATTTTCCCTTTAGAGAGCAGCTGTTAGCCACCGGGATACTCTAGAAAGAAGCTAGGACAATATTTCAATGGCATGTCCATATGGATGTTGAAAAGTCCTGTCAGAGTAGTAGTGGATCTTTAATTGGTTGCAGCGCAGTCTTCTCATTTTTGACGTTGAAGAACAGATATACAATGCAAGAATACTACACCTCTTTTATATACACCAGCAATATTGTTGTTGCTTCTCCACAGCAATTCCTGTGCTCTGGGAAAGTATGATTGGATTTGTTTTCACGTTTATACCATATGCAAGGCAAGCATCAGACTTTGGAATGGGGCAGGTGTGGCTGCTTATGTTGACATAAACCTAATACGGAAGCCCAACATGGGGAGAAGTTTTTGTATTTTCTTGGGAATGATGAAGGGGGACAACTACAGTGGACATAGCAACTGTGAGGTCTCAGGAATGTGCAAATGGAGCTTTAGAGGTCCACAATATATTGAAATAGGTGTACAGATAAGGCACCCTATCAGTATGTCCAATAAAATAATAAATATATTGCTTTTCACTCCTTTTTTGCAAATATTGGGAAGATTAAGTCACGATTGGGGGATCACCTATTCATTTCAAATTATAGACAGTGCTTGTCTTGCAGGGCTACAGTGATATGCACAATGGAGGTGCTTGATCTTCAGCAAGATCAAATGAGCTTCCAAAATACATTAGTGGTGAGCTCAATAAAATGCAGAACTCCTGTGCATCTCCCAGGCAAATTCCAACCAGACTAGGCCATTGTTTTCATCCTCCATCTGAATTTCAGGTACCTTAGCAAAAAGGGATTTCTTACTGTGGCTAATTGCCTGTCAATCATCTCCCATAGTCTCCACCAGCTAGCAGGTTCAATCGTCCTCAAAAGAGAAGGAAATTTCTCACTTTGAATGACAGAAACATGTGCTATTCACATCATGCTCCATCGTTAATATCAGTGTATAACAAACTGTTAGATTTGTTGGTCATACATGCAATATGCAAAATAAAATCATTGCTAGAACATGGAAAGCGGTCCCAATGTTTTATACCTTTTTAAAAAGAAGCCAGTGAATTTCTGTAAGTTTTTAAAAATATGATAGAGGTGTTCCTCTTTTCCATGTATTCAGTGAACATGTGAGAAGGAAGCAACACTGTCCATACTGGTAATAGCCCCTGAATGTGTTGTGACTGCAGCACTTTATTTGGAGTTTGGATTCCAGCCAGTGAGACCACTTCTTAAGCTGTGTCAACTGTGTAATGATACTTTTGTTTTATCATGAAAGAAACTGCTTTGGAGCAAGATGTACGCATTGGTTTTAATAATGATTATGGCCTCTCTCTCTCTCTCTCTCTGGGCTCATCTACACCAAGCAGGATATTCCACTATGAAAGCAGTATGGAAGGGGTACATGAAAGGCAGGAGCCACACTACTGCTTTATAGCAGTATTGAAGTGCACCAACAACTGTTGGGGTCCACTGACACATTCCATATACTGCTTTCATAGTGTTATAACTTGCTTGGTGCAGATGCATCATGAGCCCCAACAGTTGTCAGTGCACTTCAGTACCACTATATTTATTTATTTATTTATTTATTTATTTATTTATTATACTTATATACCGCTCCCATAGCCAGGGCTCTCTGGGTGGTTTACAGAAATTCTAAAATTGAGGTAAAAACAAGTATACAAAATTTAAAACTCTAAAACACAGAACATACACACATAGAACATTAAAAACCAATTAAAAACTAAACATGTGGGTAATTAGGATGTGCCGCCATATGCCCGGGCAAAGAGGAAAGTCTTAACCTGGCGCCGGAAAGATAGTAGTGTTGGTGCCAGGCGAGCCTCATCAGGGAGATCATTCCACAGTCTGGGGGCCACCACCGAAAAGGCCCTATCCCTCGTTGCCACACTCCGAGCCTCTCTTGGAGTAGGCACCCGGAGGAGGACCTTAGATGTTGAACGTAGTGACCGGGTATATTCACGTCGGGAGAGGCGTTCCGTCAGGTATTGTGGTCCCAAGCCATGTAAGGCTTTATAGGTCAAAACCAGCACCTTGAATTGGGCTCGGAAACATACAGGCAGCCAGTGCAAGCGGACCAGAACAGGTGTTATATGGTCAAACCTTCTGGTTCCCGAAATCAGTCTGGCCGCTGCATTTTGCACGAGCTGCAGCTTCCGAACCGTCTTCAAAGGCAGCCCTACGTAGAGCGCATTGCAGTAATCTAACTTGGAGGTTACCAGAGCATGGACAACTGAAGCCAGGTTATCCCTGTCTAGATAGGGGCGTAGCTGGGCCACCAACCGAAGTTTGTAGAAGGCACTCCGTGCCACTGAGGTCACCTGAGGCTCAAGTGACAATGATGGGTCTAAAAGAACCCCTATACTACTATAAAGCAGTAGTGTGGCTCCTTCCTTTTATATACCACTTTCATATTGCTTTCATAGCGGAATATCCTGCTTGGTGTAGATGACCCCTCTGTCTTAGAGAACGAGGGATTGTTCCTTAACATTTGTGGTTATAAATTCCAATTATGGGATGAGACTGGAAAAATACTGAGAAATGTTAAATCTTCCAAAATATAGGAATGCTCTAAATTAGCTAGATTCAGTGTTTTGCGTTCTCTGTTGCTACAACAAAGATTTGAGGGTATTCCTGATGCTGCACATTTAAGTCCTTGAGGGATAGGAAAGGCTGAGTCTGTTACACATGTTTTAAGATTGCATGCTGCCTTAACAAAATCTACTGACAGACACTCTATGGTTATGTTGTAGTTTATTTTGAGATTGCCGACTTTTTTTTAATGGCCCTGTCCAAGTGCTTGAACCACAGATTAGCAGGTTATAGTGCTTATTAGGGCTGTGCACGGCCCCCCCGAACTGCTTCATGGTCCGATCCGCAACTTTCGGATCGGGCCGATCCGCTTCGGGCCGATCTGACCCTCCCCTACTCCACTCTGCGGAGAGAGATCAGGAGGGGCAGATCAACATTTTGCCCCCTTCCCTACTTACTTGCTTCCGCGGCGGATGGCAGAGGCAGGAAGGGGGGGGCAAAATGGGGCCTAAATAAGCCCCCTTCCCCCTAACCTGGCTCCGCCACTGTCATCGCATGGACAGTGGCGGCGGTGGCAGAGCCAGGTAACCCCCCTCCCACCACTTACCTGCCTCCGTCATGGTCCGGCGCAGGCTTCAACTGAGGGCCAGGGATCAAACTGGAAGAGGAGGCCTGCGCTGGACTGCAATGGAGGTACGTAAGCCCCCTCCCTCCTGCCCCCTTACCTGGCTGTGCCGCTGTCACTGCACGGACTGAGGTGGCGGAACCAGGTAAGTCCCCTCCTCCCCACTTACCTGCCTCTGTCGCGGTCTGGCGCAGGCTTCCACTGAGGCCTGGCCCTCAGTTGAAGCCTGTGCCGGACCACGACAGAGGCAGGTAAGTGGGGAGGAGGGGACTTACCTGGCTCCGTCGCCGTCGTTGCACGGACTGCGCCACTGCCACCAGTTGAGCCCCCCTCCCCCCTTTACTTGTGTTCGGAGCTCCGGATGGAGGCAAACCGCTTTGCCTCGATCCGCAGCTCCCCCGATCTGGATCCAACTTTGGTGGAGGAGGATCGGGTCAGTTTACTCTGGATTCACTATCCGAATCGGAGCGAAGCACAGCCCTAGTGCTTATGTTCATCCCATGAACAGCTTCACCTGCTGATTTCTGCAGATCAAGCTGTCATTACAGGCACAAGAGCATGTGAAAGCTTTTTGTTTTTGTTTTACTGATCAGTTGGTCATCCGAGGTAGTTTAAAGATTTAGGCTGCAACCCTACGCACACTTACATGGAAAGATGTCCCATTAACATAATGGGGCTTACTTCAGAATAGGCCTACATAGAATTGCTCTGCATGTGATACACAGTATGATTCTTAAAATGAAGTTGTTTTAGTACAAGAACTACAGCTGTAGTGTACAGCAACACATTTGGGCAATAATTTTGAGGTTATCCAAGGAAAGAAACATTATATGGAAAAATCCTACTATCCTCTGCAAAAAGTTACACTTACTATGCTGTAGTTTCTAATAGTCAGAATATCAGTGTCATGTTCTTTTCTAACCATAATGACAAGCAGACAATGCATGTTTTCCTCATTTATATATACATTTATCTTATTACCATGCAGAGTTAGCATTATATTCTTCCCATTCCTTTTGCATTATTGTATTAGTTAACAATGCAAATTCTGTAATCCCAGGCATACATTCCTGTGGGAATCTTGTGTAGCAACTTTCAATTACTCCAGAAGATGAATCCACGGCATATGGGCACTACCTTTTTGGGCTGTGTTGGCTCATGGCTATGGATAATGGTCTGGCTCCCGTGATATGAATTTATGGGAGGAGAGAAACAATCAGCCACTGGAGACACATGAAGTCTCAATTTCTTGACATCCAAACAAAATGATCTGTCAAGTTGAACCACTTTTAAGCAAATGAACAGTTTTTCTTTTAAACCCAAGTCTTATGTTCCTTCATTTTACTAATTCCTTTTCCTTCTCAAAATCTGAAAACCTGATGGAGATTTTTTTTCATGTCCTGACTCATCGCTGGTCACAATGATTTTGAAACAATCATATATAGTACAAGTAATGTGGAAGCATTACCCAGCTATTGCAGGGAATGTATTAGCTCTCCTTTACAATCACTAAAATTTAAAGTTTTCATATTAAAAAGATGCCACACAGTATAGCACTATTTTGCAGATCTATTTTGCAGGTACAGTATCAACACAAATTTCATTTGTAGTATGTACTCAACCTTTGGTCATTATAACGTTATCCTATATTTAGAGTCCATTTAGAGCTGAACTACTAGGATCTTGGAATTGTTGTAGTTCACAAGCTGAATATGAGCCAACAGTGCGATATGGCTGCAAGAAAGGCAAATGCTATTTTGGGCAGCATTAATAGAAGTATAGCTTCCAAATCCCGTGAGGTACTGGTTCCTCCCTATTTGGCCCTGGTTAGACCTCATCTAGGGTATTGTGTCCAGTTGTGGGCTCCACAATTCAAGAAGGACGCAGACAAGCTGGAGCGTGTTCAGAGGAGGGCAACCAGGATGATCAGGGGTCTGGAAACAAAGCCCTATGAAGAGAGACTGAAAGAACTGGGCATGTTTAGAAGAGAAGATTGAGGGGAGACATCATAGCACCCTTCAAATACTTAAAAGGTTGTCACACAGAGGAGGGCCAGGATCTCTTCTCGATCTTCCCACAGTGCAGGACACGGAATAACGGGCTGAAGTTACAGGAAGTCAGATTCTGGCAGGACATCAGGAAAAACTTCCTGACTGTTAGAGCAGTATGACAATGGAACCAGTTACCTAGGGAGGTTGTGGTCTCTCCCACACTAGAGGCATTCAAGAGGCATCTGTCAGGTATGCTTTAGGGTGGATTCCTGCATTGAGCAGGGGGTTGGACTAGATGGCCTTATAGGACCCTTCCAACTCTACTATTCTATGATTCTATACTATGGGTCCCTATCATGGTGAAAGCCAGGCTTGATACCTTCACATGCATTTCATAACAGCAGCATGAGGGAATAAGAGACCAAATGTTTTAACATGGCAAGCACTTTGTCAGACATTATTTAATCAAATGACTGCTTATATATCCCAGTGTCAATGTTCCCATCTCTCCCTGAGGTTAGACTGGAATATCTGAAAAACTGCGAAGTGCAAAGCAAGAAAGCTTGATTCAGTAGGTTATGTACCTACTGGCACTTGATTGTAAGGTCCAGCGCAGTGAAATCACTGGTCTAAAATATAGACATTTTAACCCATTATTTCCAGATTATAATTAAACAAAAGAAGGCCTGTGCCCTACTGTGCACTCATGGGAATGATTTCTTGTGCAACGGGTGTTTGCACTTCTGAAAATAACCCAAAATGAACAGAAATGCTCATTTCTGGAGTGGGATTGGACCGTGATGCTCACAGAAGGGAGCTCTGTTGACTTGTTCTGATCTCAAAAAGAGCATTTATGCTTGTTTCTGGAATTATTTTTAAGAGTGAAAGCCCTGTGGCTCTCCAACAATTGCAATAAAACCAGCGGAGATGGAGCAGCCCTGTTGACTACTTTCCTTTGTAATAGACTCCCTTTGTTTGCAATTAGATATCTTGTCCAAAGCCAGAAATCATGGGCAGTATCCAGTTTACACTGGTGCTAATGTAAGTTATATTATGCTCATGTAAGGACCTCTAGCGTAGCACCAATAGTGTTAGTTGGCGTGATGGGCTTTCCAGGGAATCCCTTCATGCCTGCCAGTGCTATTTGTGTTGATCTAGATGTCTCTTATGCTAGTGCAATATAATTTATGCTAGCACTACTAGTGACCATTTGGATACTCAGAAAAAATTAATATTGTACTAATATCACCAACCTTTGGTTTATTTACATTTTAACAAAGGGTAAAATAGTTCTTTTGTGATTACTTATATTGTAATTCTGAACTAGCCAGTCTCTGAGCTCCATCACACCTAAGAAGAAACGCTGGCTCCCATTGCTTCTCCATCGTCACTCAGTGACTTCCTGTTTGAAAACAGGAAGCAAAAAGGAGCACGAGGCCCATTCAGTCTGGCAGGAGAGAGCAGCAACTGGACTTTTTCTGGTTTTTCTTGTGGAGCAAGGAAGGCCAGCAGGTACGGAAGGGGCACGAGAGGCAGACGACATCATGTGAGCAATCCGTGGGTGCCCAGTAATGAGCATGTAATAATACGCTCGTCGGATGGAGCTCTCTGTCAGAATAGTACTTCCTTTGGGTGAGGGTAGTTCATTCAAAGTTTGAAATGTTCCTAACAGAAATATGGTGTGTCCATGTGACTCTTGAATTTGCGCAACCCAGTAAAATATTATGTATGTATTGTGTCTAAATGCAGACTAAAGAAAGTATCACAAGAGCAGGCGCTGTACTGGGAAAAGGAAGCATATGGCAGCATACTGTATTTATCTAACATGAATAAAACACAGTTGCAATAAGAATTTTTTATTATTATTATTGTGATTCAAGAGATTTTTTTTTAATTTCAAGTGCCACAATTTGCTTTGGAATTACAGGAGACTGTAATAATTACATTAAGAGGAAATAGGACATTTAATACATTCTACAGTTCAAGCTTAAATTATGTTTAGACTACATAATGTACGTTTTACAAAGTAACTGAGTTAAATAAAGGGTCTTTAGCGAAGTCTTAGGGCTTGGCTTAGCTCCAAAGAAGGCTACAGCTGGGTCCAGTTTGGACCCAGGTCAACAAGAATGTCTCCCTGGCCTCCTGAGGACCCAGAAAGCTGGTGGCATGAGAGGTAAAGTGTTAGAGATTGGCTGCTGGCTGCAATGGAGTCTCCTCCATAAGACCAAATGGGACCCCCTGCTCCAGCTGCTTACTCTAACAGCCTGAAAGTTAAAGTTGTCTGAATGGTATTGCAGTTTTACACACTTGATAAAAGGTCTTTTCCATGAGCCTTGTCTATCATGACAAAGAAGCAACTGGAACTATATTGTTCAATTCATTCATTCAAAAGTATTTGTAACTATTGGGTATTTTAATATGGTAGAAACATTACTTCTAGACATCCTGGACAACTGTGAATTACCTAGCCAATAGTGCAGAACATTTCACCATTTATTCCCAAAAGATTCACACGTTGTTGTTGTTGTTGTTGTTGTTGTTGTTGTTGTTGTTTATTTTTAAAATAATAACTTTCTTTGAACAGTGCACCACCTTTGACAAATTATATCTCTGACCTACTTCCCATTCTCTTCCATTTTGGACAGTTTTCTGTTCTGTGTTCATCTTTGCCAATCTAGCTTTGCTTACATTACCATACAAAGCAAAGCTGGGTTAAGAACATAAGAGCCATGCTGGATCAGACCAAGGGCCCATCTAGTCCAGCTTTCTGTTCACACAGTGGCCAACTAGCTGTCTGTGGGAATCCCACAAGTAGGTCATAATTGCAATAGCACCCTCCCACTTGTGTTCCCAGCAACTGGTGTATATAAGGATACCATCTCTGATACTGGAGGTAGTGTATAACCATCAGGACTAGTAGCTAAAAATATGTGTTACCCTTCATGAATTCATCCAACCCCCTTTTAAAGCCATCCAAATTGGTGGCTGTCACTACATCTTGTGGTAGCAATTTCCATAGTTTAACTATGTGCTGGGTGAAGAAGTACTTCCTTTTATCTTAACTGAATCTCACACCAATCAGCTTCATGGGATGACCCTGGATTCTAGTATTATGAGAGAGGGATTAAACATATCCCTCTCTTCAACATGCAAAATTTTGCACATCTCTATCATGTCTCTGCTCACTCGCCTTTTTTCTAAACAGTCCTAAACATTGTAACTTTTCCTCATTGGCAAGTTGCTACATCTCCTTGATCATTGTAGTTGCCCTTTTCTTAAGTTTTTCCAAATTTACAATATCTTTTTTTTTTTAGTGTGGTGATCAGAACTGTACACAGTATTCCCAGTGTGGTCGCACCATAGATTTGTGCAAGGGCAAAATGGTATTGCAGCAAGTATATATGATACCCATAGTTTAAGACTAGATTGGAATAGAGAATTGGAGTGCCCTAACTTGCCTAACCAATGGATGGTTGCTCTAGCATCTGCATCTGCTATGGATCTTAGGTTACGTCTTATTCAGCAAAAAAAATAGTTTCGGGTCTATTGGACTCCACAATGCCTTTTCAACAAGGGTTTATCTAACTTGCATAACTGTTGGAGATGTAATGCATTTATTGCTTCTTTAACTCATATGTTTTGGCAATGCCCAGTAGTTGCCCCCTTTTGGGAGGAGGTTATAATAAGGATGAACTTTGTACCGGAACAATCTATAACATGGAATAATGTATATCTCCTCATAAGTTATCTAACGGCTTCTTGGAAGTTAACACATGGTCAGCAAAGATGGATCTTCAGAGCCCTAATGACAGCCAAAAGACTTATATTATCACACTGGAAGGACAAATTCACACCTCCCATAATGGAATGGATCCGAGGACCTTAACATTGGGCCTGTCTACACACAGTCGTCGGGGCGCCCTGAAGGTGACTCAGGGCGCCCCAAAACTCCTAGTGTAGACACCTGTTCAGAAGAGACGGAGGAAGAGGCGGCGGCAGCGGCAAAAAGTTCCCAGGGCTCGGCGGCTTCGCTGGTGAGTCCTTGCCGCCGAGCCCAACTCCCCGCCGGCCTCCTGCTGCCTGCGAAAGAGCCACCCGGGTTGGAGAGCTTGGCGGAAGCGGAAGCCGAGCTCTCAGACCCGGGTTGCTCTTACCCCAGCAGCAGGAGGCCGGTGGGGAGGCAGCGGCGGCAAGGACGCGGCCGGTTCCCCAGCCGCTGCCTCCCCGCCTCCCCGCCGGCCTCCTGCTGCCGGGGTAAGAGCGACCCGGGTCGGAGAGCTCGGTGGAAGCAGAAGCCGAGCTCTCCGACCCGGGTCGCTCTTACCCCGGCAGCAGGAGGCCGGCGGGGAGGCGGCGGCGGCGGCAAGGACGCGGCCGGTTCCCCAGCTGCCGCTTCCTCCGTCTCTTCAGCTGCCATCTACACCATTGTTTTGGGGTCATACTGGGGGCGCATGCATGCGCCTTCAGTACAATGTGTGGAAGGGGCCCAAATCGACTTTTGAACGAGTGTTATATAGATGCAACTTGCAAGTGGATAAATATACGGTCTGCTTTTCTTGAAACTTTGTATAACTCTCCTCCCCCCCTTTTTTAACAGTTCACACAATGGAAATGATTATAATTCTATATACACAATGTATGGGTTGTCCCCTCCACATTTTCACGATGTATTTTCTGTTTTGTTTGTTGATATTCACAATAAAAAAAGAAAGAAGAAAGAAAAAAATAGTATTGACAGTTTTGTTTTCAATTCCTTTCCTCGTTATGCCTAAAATGGAATTTGCCTTTCTAACAGTGGCTGCACACTAAGTCCTTAGCTAGACCTAAGGATTATCCCAGGCAAATGGAGGGGTCGTCCCTGCCTGCTCCCGGGATACCCTATGTGTCATTTGGATGCACAGGGATGATCCCAGGATGATCCCGGGATATAGGCACAGTCTAGCCATGGCCTAGGTTGGCATTCTATCAAGCTGTCCACCATAACCCTAAGATCTCATTCTGGGTCAGAGCAATGTATATGTGAAGTTGGGTTTTTTGCCCCAACTTTTATCATCACATTGGTTACATAATACAATGTATCTTTTGCCAGAATATAACTAGCCACTGCCACCATAATAGTTTTCTCTGTCAATGCCATTTCGCTTCAAAATCCTCCCCCCCCAAAGTCAGAATAAATGTTTTTTAAAACAACATCCTCTCAGCTGAATTATGCAGCTACCATCATTCTGGTGTTTAAAAGGGCCGACCTTTAAAGTGAGAAACTGGAAGGAATAATGAACAACAGAAATTCTAATGGAGATGCATTCTTGTTTTGCTTTTGCCCGTCTTGGCCAAAGGGAATGGAAGAGTCATAGTAAGGTCATACCTTTAATTGGATCGACTTCTCTTGGTTGACTGCACAGGGGTTTGGCCTTTTTTTTAAAGGTAGAATGAGAATGCTTAGGGCTAAACTTGCATGTATTTAAGACTAGAATCCATATGGGAAGTTTGAAATAGCTACAGTTCATCAGCTTAAGTACGATTCATAATCAGCTCAACATAATGTAAGAGTAGCTATGGTCAAGAGATCTTTAGCTGATCTAATTTTACTTCATTGTAAAAAAACCTGCCAGCATCAGAAATGGATTTTGTACTAGTTTGCTCTTTCCTTGTTTCATAGACCAACAACTGGTCTAGGCCATTCAAAATTTGCAGAAGGTGGCTGACAATAATTAAAAACATAAATGGCAGTATATAATCACATCAAACTAAATAACATTAACAAAACAGAATATATATATTCTGGCCACTCATCTCCTTCCTTCTATTACCAAACACCGTAGAAAAATGATAGCCAAAGGAGAAGGAGATTAGATGAGCCTCCTAAGGAAGGATATTCCACAGATATAGGACAACCACCAAATAAGCTGAGTATATGGAAAGGAGGACAGGGCTCCTGTATCTTTAACAGTTGCACAGAAAATGGAATTTCAGTAGGTGTCATTTGTATGAATGTAGCACCTGGTGAAATTCCCTCATCACAGCAGTTAAAGCTGCAGGAGCTATACTAGAGTGACCAGATACAAAAGAGGGCAGGGCTCCTGCAGTTTTAGCTGTTGCAATGAAGAAGGAATTTCACCAGGTGCTGCATGCATACAAATGACACCTGCTGAAATTCCATTCTCTATACAACTGTTAAAGATACAGGAGCTCTGTCTTCCTTTCCATATGGTCACCCTGCCACCTCAACTTGCAAGCTGAGCATATGACATGGAACAGACTCCTCAGTTAAGATCTTAGCAGGTAGGTGGGCTTATAAGGGGGAGAGGTGCTTTCTAAGTGATGTGGATACCTCAGCACAAAGGGCATCAAGGGTCCATGGTTCAAACTTCTACTATCCCAAGTAAAGGAACCATCCTATTTCTGGCAAGACCAGCAGGGCCTGTAGGCTCAGTCTACAATGTTACTATTTCCCCCACTCCTTCCTCTCAAAGGAGTTCACTCGGCTTCTTCTCAACCTATATGCCTGTACCCAGTTTGCCCCAATACTCTTGTATATTGCAGGCAACTACAGCTGGGAACATCTGCAGTGCTTTTACTGGAAATGGGTCCAAATCCTGGTGCAACGGCTGGTTTAATTAATGAATTAAATTTCCACTCCCCCTTGATGGTGGTGACCGTGGGACTGAGAGAAGGGCTTTCCCTGAAGATCTCAAAGCACGGGCAGGCTCATAAGGGAGAATACAGTCTTTCAGATAACCTGGACCTGAGCCAGATAGGGCTTTATAGATCATAACCAGCACTTTGAATTGGGCCCAGAAACAGACTGAAAGACAGTGGAGCTGTTTTAACAGAGGAGTTGTATAAAATCTCTGATAAAACAGAGAGAATATGGTCTTTCAAATAACTTGGTCCCAATAAACAAATAAATAAAATATCCATAAGCCTCCTATCAGGAATAGCTCATTTCTAAGGAAACAGGAAATTGAGATGAAATGTAGCCAAAGATTTTACTTAAACCAAAACTGAAACTGAAAATTGTGTTCTTGAAAGGCTGAGTGGAAAAGGAAGGAGTGTGGGATTGCCTGCCAGATCCAAACATGATATTTTTTAGTTTGGACTGAGCAGAAATCTACTTTCATTAGTGACAATTTTGTCAGCCATCATGCATAATTCAACAGTCAAATCTTGCTTAAGATAAGGCAGGTTGCCAATTAACACACAAAAATAAATGTTTCCTTTAAGAGGAGTGTTACCTAAAAGATAGATTGGCAGGTGTTCCCTATTACATGTTTAAATTATTCATTCCCCATGCTGCTCTGGTTTTCATTACATATACACTTTCCCAGTTCTCAGGCAAAATGTGTACAGTTTTCTGTAAAACAAAAGGATGTAAGATACCAGAAATAATTCAGAATGAGAATAAAAATTGGCAAGCCTGTTTGGTTCACATAATGGAGGCGGATAGCCAGGAATGATAAACCAGGAATCCTTTCCCTTAAGTATAGCTAGTCTAGCATGAATACATAGTTAATAGGCTTTGACATTTCTGTGGAAGCAGTATCCAAGCCCAGCCCCTAATAGTCTATATCTGTATTGCAGGTGAATCTACTCTTATCTGATGGGGGTTGGCATTCATTGCAGAAAATTTTATTTGGTTGTTGCATTCGTTATACTGTACGTCGCCTTGCGCACTCTCTTAAAGTGGAAAGCTAGGACAGAAAACCTGCAAATCAATAAGCCAGTCACATGAACAGAGAGCTTCGGCTATTGGGTGGTATAGAAATGCAATGAATGAATGAATGAATAAATAAATAAATAAATAAACTATGTACTCGCACAAGCAGTGTCAGGTAGGAACTGTAAGCTCACATTTGTGTTGTTTGAGTTTTCTTTGGAAAGGAGCCACTAGCGATGTTCAAACATTCGCCTGAAAGCTCTACCTCCAATGTCTCTCCCATTGCACTGGCTGCTCTTCAGACTTCTACATTTTCAGCAGCTGGTTGAGCATATTTCTGAGCTTGCGATGCCATTTGCAAAATGTGTTCTTTAGAAAACCATACCTTTTAAAAATACGTGTTGTCACACTTTAGTTAATGGGGTAAAAGTACATACTTTGCACTCTAAAAATATACCCCTATATGAGCACACTTCCTATTCAAGCAAACAGACAACATCTTGCATTCGGGAAAGGGAATGAGACAGACCTAGCTTTCAGGTGGAACTCAGAGAATCTGAATGAGCTGAAGCCTCCCTGATTCTCCCATTTCTAGTTGTGGGCAGGGCTTGTGTGTGATATGGAATCATGGAATACACATATCACATAGTTCATTGCCCTATTTCTTTAGATTTCCTTTAGTTCAACATCACCGGCATTTTTAAATGTAAATTGCTGATCTGATTTGATCACTAGTTCCTAGCATATGACAACTCTATGTACAAAACAATATCCCTGATTGATTTTGGTTTGTTTTACTTTAAAGCAACCATTGTGGGGTTCTGAAATCGATTGGAGGAATGGCATTAGGCAATTCCCACCCTCACCTCCAAATGCAGTTATCCCTATCTAACTGCAAACCTATTAAAGGGCCTGTTCAGATGACGCTTCAGGCTCTGTGGTTATCGAAGCTGTGCTTCTCTGGGGTTAGCACTAAACACAAGCAAGCACACAACACTTTGAGCCGTGGTTAGAGCTGCTAACTCTGCTGCAGACGGTCTGACTGTGGTTAGTGAGTGAGCAGGGTTTAGCAAAATGCATCGCACAAGACACCCTGCTGCTTAACCAAAAGCCTTAACCAGCAGGGTTTAAGGTGTCTTCTGAACAGGTCCAACATCTACTTAGTAGTTAGCACCATTAAGCCCAGTGGGACTTACTTTCAGATAAGTGTGTACAGAATTGCAGCCTGAAGTCTCTCCTTCCCTTGCCCCATCCTGCAGCCAAGCTAGTATTCATCCTGTTGAGGAAAAAAAAACCAGATGTCTATATTATGCTTGTATTTCTACCCCAGTAGGGCTTTATAGGAGGCCATAGGGGGATAACCCCTTGGTACCACTCCTCCTATAAAAACTGGAGCCCATGGGGCTACTTTGGAGAAAATGTTCTTGGCAATCTGATCATGGATCTTCAATATTACATCCATTTTGGCCCTTAATAAATGGCAGAATAAAGGATATGATTAAACAACCAGGATAAAAGTCTGAACATTTAGGCTCATGTGACAATCGTAACTCTTTTACAACATCTGTTGCACTCAATATTGTACATGTTCCTCATCAGCTTTATGCATATACCCAGAGAAGACTTACTGGTGGTACTGATTAGGCATGCTATATATTTTCATTGAGGGTGTGTGTGTTAAAAACATACACGTATACACACACACCACTTTATTCTTTATGAAAGTCAGCAAAGCATACATTTTTCATTGGTGACTAATCATGTGCCAAGTTGGAATGTTTAAAACAAAACCATATTTCAGTCATCTGAGAACTAAGGAAGGGCTTACGGAAAACACACACTTAAAAATGCAAAACAGGTTCAGCTTATACTGCATCTTAAAGGATAGGACTTGAATATATATGGAGTCAGAAGGGAAAATCCTTCCCATTAATCTTTTAATGCCACTATGGCAACACTTTATTTAATATTTCAGCAATTTTTGTTTTCTGTTTCCATAATCAGCTGTGGAGCCATTATTGAAGTATCTGCTGGTCTGGTCCATGTTTTGCACATGCAAACACCTTTTTTATTTCTGTAAATAAACGCATACTCGATTGATTCTAATCTCTGGCTCCTGTCTCATTATTAATTCCCTGTTCTGGAGAGGGAGCTGAGTGTTGTGCATACTACTTGTTCCCCATCTAGGTCTATCAATCCATGTCACGATGCACTGTGACTCTGCATTAAAGATTCAGTCCTGGCACATATCGAGGGCATGCACATTATCAGATGTATGTACATAAAGATACATGGACAACATTAACAGAACACAACACTCAAGTATACCTTGACAATGACACATTTCTTAGTACATCATTTTACTGAAGTTTGATATATACTGCAAATACATTGATTTGCTGCCTTGAGTGTCATTATTTTGGGTTTGTGTATGTGGAAATGTGGAGTACAACCAAATAAATATTTTTTAGTGCTGATTTTCTTTAATTTGTCAGCAAGTGGCTTGGTTTATTTATATCTAGCAACTAGGTAATAAATAAAAAGTTCTGTTATCAGTTGGGCTGTTAACATTACTCAGAAAATTTCCAAATGCCCACTAATCTTCAATTGCCATCTCTTTCCAGTTGTGCTCCCTTTCATTTGTTCTGCTTTTTCAGACATATCTCGTTGTTCTTGGTAATCTGTATGTGGGAAAGTATCAGTTCCTTTTGTGAGTATAAGACATAGAGAACAGAGAATTTCTGTTGCAGAAGTAGATTTTACTGGGGTCATGTCCCATAGCTTTGTTTGTTTCCTCCATAGTTACAGTCCGTGCCATCTAGAGTGGATGTAGAAAGTCTTCCAAACCTCAGTCATCTGTTGTGGGTTATGTTGGTCTTGTTGCTTCTGTTGTTATCCAAAAGGATGCTTCTCCTGCATCTCAAGAAGGCAAGGTGATGGTACAGCCCTCTTTCCCTGTTTTAGGATTCAGTATAATTATGCATTAAGAGCATCTGCGCTTATCTACACCAAGCAGATATTCCACTATGAAAGTGGTATGAAAGTGGTATATAAAAGGCAGGAGCCACACTACTGGTTTATAGTGGTATAGAAGTGCACTAACAACTGTTGGGGCCCATTGACACGTACTATATACTGCTTTTGTACTGCTTTCATAGTGCTATATCCTGCTTGGTGTAGATGTGTCATGGGCCCCAACAGTTGTCAGTGCACTTCAGTACCACTATAAAGCAGTAGAGTAGATCCTACAGTGCACTTCAATACTGCTATAAAGCAGTAGTGTGGCTCCGGCCTTTTATATACCGCTTTCACAGTGGAATATCCTGCTTGGTGTAGATGAGCCCTCTCTTCGATTATTATGTGATATGAAAAAGTAACTATAACAAATACAGTTCAAAATATTTCTTTTTGATCATTTTTGCAATTTAATCATGAATGTAAGCGCAGGATTAAGATGGACCTTGCTGCGAATCTTGTCATTTTTCACAGACATCATGTTTGTCTTCCCACATAAAATGGTGCACTCACTCATCATACAGCGAATGCTTGTATTGGTCCAGGTTTTTTTTTTAAAACTTTGAATGTAAGACAATTCCCCTCATCTCAGATTTACCCCATTTCCCGAGAAGAGCAAAGGCTCATGCTATTGCTCTGCTTCAAATTGGGATGAAGGGTCCAAGCCTTGCAAAACCCTGGAGGGCTTCACCTACATAAGTAGGAGTGTGGAAATATACATAATTTAGAAAGCAATCCTATGGCCCCTATGCATCTGGTGTGTGTGTGTGTGTGTGTGTGTGTGTGTGTGTGTGTGTGTTTGTGTCATAGGATTGTTTGCTTCCTTGGTTGGAGGTCAGAGATGTGGCTCCAACCTGGGAGCCAGGAAACTGTTCTCCCTGCCACTGCCTCTCTCCCTCATAGCTGGTGCGAACTGGGTTCTGGTGTAATTTCTTATGCTTATCTGGGATCCTCATGTAGAGAGACACGGAGCTATTTCTGGCTGTTAAATAAGAAATGCTGTGCGTTTTAGCTGTGGTGAGTGAGAAAGGCAGTAAGTATATTTGACTGCACCATCCATGACCTCAGTTGAGAGGAAGAAAATGGGTTTTTGTTGTCATTCCAACATTACTTCCAGTCTAATTGCGTTTGACCCAACACTTGCTGTGTTACAGTCAGTCAAGATTTAGAATTTCTGCTTATAGAGGCACCTCAGTTCCTCTGAACTATGGCATCCAATAGCAGATGAGCAGGCCAGTTCTGCCCTCTTTGCCTTTCAAGGGATGGATCTCCTAACTGCAGAAGCTGCTCCTTAGCTGAGACAAAAGGCTTGTGGAAGACAGAAGAGGAGAAGCTCAGGCCAGGGAGCTCATGCTATCAGCTTCTGAAGGGACCATCAACAGCCTGAGAGCACTGGTGGGGCAGCCCCTCCCCCACATTCCCTGGGGCAATTTAAGACCTGTGAGCCCTGAGGGAAAACAGGAGTAGAGAAGCTCAGGCTGGGGGGTTTGTTTATTTATTTATTTATTTATTTATTTATTACATTTCTATACCGCCCAATAGCCGGAGCTGTCTGGGCGGTTCACAAAAATTAAAAACATTCAAAGTATAAAACAACAGTATAAAACCATAATATAAAATACAATACGAAAGCTCAATCAGATAAAAACAGCAGCAATACAAAATTACAAATTTAAAACACCAAGTTAAAATTTATTTAGTTCCTGAAGAACCTTCAATTGGCCTATATTCCAATTTTTATTTTTTGAGGTAGCATTTGTTTGTTTGTTTGTTTGTTTCAGTATTTAAAAACTGTAAACCACCTTGGGTGCTTTGGCAGAAAGGTGATATAGAAATGTATTGATTAGTTGATTAAATAAATAAATAAATAAATAAATAAATAACAAATACCCCCCTTCTCAAAGGCCCCTGAGCTTGAATTCCTGAGCTTGAATTCAGCAAAACATCTATATTTTAGTCATGGCTCACCAAATGTAGATAGTCTTCTACCTCAATCTTAGGCCATGGCTAGACCAGGCCTATATTCTGGGATTGTCCTGGGATCATCCCTGTGCATCCAAATGACACACAGGGGATCCTGGGAGCAGGCAGGGATGACCCCTCCAATTGCCTGAGATTATCCTTAGGTCTAGCTAAGGTCTCCATCTCAGAAGTAGTAGCCATTTAGTTCAATAAGGCTTTACTCCGATATAATTTGATGTAATAAGCCTTCATGGCTTATTACATCAAATAAGGAGGGGATCGCTGGCTGGGTGCAGGAGGTTGTAAATGCCTCCTTGAGAGAGGGAGTAGTGCCAGCCTCTTTAAAAGAGGCGGTAATCAGACCACTCCTAAAAAAAGCCAAACCTGGACCGGGAAGATGTTAAAAACTATAGGCTGGTGGCAAACATCCCTTTCCTGGGCAAGGTGCTTGAGCGGGTGGTTGCAGGACAACTCCAGGCTCTCTTGAATGAAATGGATTATCTAGATCCATTTCAATCAGGTTTCAGGCCTGGTTTTGGAACGGAAACGGCCTTGGTCGCCCTGTGGGATGATCTCTGCTGGGAGAGAGAGAGAGGGAGTGCAGCCCTGTTGGTTCTCCTGGACCTCTCAGCGGCCTTCGATACCATCGATCATGGTATCCTTCTGGATAGGTTGTCTGAGCTGGGAGTTGGAGGTACTGCGTTGCCGTGGTTCCACTCCTACTTGGATGGCCGATTCCAGAAGGTGGTGCTGGGGGATTATTGCTCTGTGCCGTGGCTCCTAAGCCATGGGGTTCCACAGGGCTCTATCTTATCCCCTATGCTGTTTAACATATACATGAAGCCACTAGGGGAGGTTATCCGGAGATGTGGACTGAGGTGTCACCCATATGCGGATGATACCCAGCTCTACCTTTCCTTTTCATCAAACCCAGGTGAGGCAGTGGCTGTTCTGAACCAGTGCCTGGGCACGGTAATGGACTGGATGAGGGCTAACAAACTGAGACTCAATCCAGACAAGATGGAGGTACTGTTAGCGGGTGGTTCATCTGTCCGGCGAGGTGATGTTTACCCTGTCCTGGACAGGGTTGCACTATCCCTAAAGGACCGGGTCCATAGTTTGGGGGTGCTCTTGGATCCAGAACTGTCACTTGAGGCACAGGTGAACTCAGTGGCAAAGAGCACCTTTTATCAGCTCAGGCTGATATACCAACTACGCCCTTATCTGGACAGAGATAGCCTAGCTATAGTTATCCATGCTCTGATAACCTCTCGTTTGGATTACTACAATGCGTTATACTTGGGTCTGCCTTTGAAAATGGTCCGGAAACTTCAGCTGGTACAAAACAGGGCAGCCCACCTATTAACAGGGACTGACCGATGAGATCATATCACGCCAGTCCTTCTACAACTTCATTGGCTGCCAGTCCAGGTCCGGGCCTGATTCAAAGTGCTGGTACTAACATTCAAAGCCCTAAATGGCTTGGGGCCAGGTTATTTGAAGGAACACCTCCTCCCATATGTGCCTGCCTGGACCTTAAGATCATCCACAGGGGTCCTTCTCCCTGAGCCCCTGCTGAAGGAAGTGAGGCAGGTGGCTACTAGGCGGAGGGCTTTCTCTGCTGTGGCACCACGGCTGTGGAACGAGCTCCCCAGAGAGGTTTGTTTGGTGCCTACATTATTTTCCTTCCATCACCAGCTGAAGACCTTTTTATATTCTCAGTATTTTAACATCTAATTTAACAAATTTAAACTCTGCTGTTTTAATCTCATGTTTTAATCTATATCAATTCTTGCTGTGTGGTTTTATCCTGGTCGTGCTTTTTATATTGTATTTTGTATTTGTGTTTTTAAATTGTTGGTTGTTTTATTATGCTCTTCATGGTTTTAATTTTTGTGAACCGCCCAGAGAGCTTCGGCTATTGGGCGGTATAGAAATGAAATAAATAAATAAATAAATAAATAAAATAAGTGAACATAGGATTGCAATCTCAGAATTTTAACGTTAACGCTACTTTTCATGGCTTATCATGAAATGTAATTTATCCCAAAGGGCGTCTGGTCTTTTGGAATGTCCCCAGCCCCAAAAGTACCAAGTTTCATGATAAAAATGGAATATTGTGAAAACCAGGCACAGAACTAGTATAAGCCTACTTATCTGATCTCTCATTCCCAAATTGCTCAAGGATGCTAGTAGACTTACATTTGTACAGGTCTTGATCATATCAGTATGATTTAAAGTTATTTTCACAAAGGTTGCATGCCGTGTGTACCGCCCCTCCCCATCTCCCTCCCCAAAACTCCGAGTTACGTTGATGACCCAGACTCCTTCTGTTAATATAGTTACATGTGGAAAAGATTTGTTCCACAGTGTATGAATTCCGACCGCCACATTCTTCCCCGCAACAGAACAAAAACAGAACAATGCCAACTAAATGTCAGTGTTTTGCTCCTTGTCTCCTAGGCCATCTATGAATCATGAATGTTTTGAAAGCTTGTAACTTTACATTTTTAATGTGCATCACATCTGTACATCTTGGAGTTATCCATCTATATGAACAACAGCTGAAATACCTCATCCTGTCCCACTGCCAATGGCCTTTCATGTGTATCCCACTAGTTAACACAGAAGGAACCAATTATTTTTAATGGGAAAATGTCACCAAATCCTTTCTCAAATATTTAAGATATTTTGGGCTAATCACATTTTCTTAATCCTAATACAGCTGTTTCAGACCCAAGCATGGCAACACAGCACATGATAAATGCCTCAGAATGTCTCCTCTGATTTTATTAGCTGTTTTCCCCTTCTCCCAGAGACAGCTGAAGTCTAGAAGATTATTGTTCCTTGTATAAACTCAAATCCTCATCTGCAATGTTGATCGTTTGCATCATACCATCAGCCTGGAAACAAGCAAACAAACAGCTTAATTTTGCTGGAGTATGGAGAGGGGATGTGACCCTTGCCTACAACAATCCCACAGTCCCTGAACTGGACAGCTGGCTTTCACCTGAGTCCACATTTTCTGTACATCACACTGAATAACTTGCATAATGATATTCCTTTCTGGAAAAAAAATATGGTAAAATAAAACTTTTCATTTTTAATCTTTCTTAGCTAATTTTATCCACTTCAGTGTAGTATGTAATCTAGTATGTGTGCCATTCTTCTGCAAAAAATCCAACCTTTCTGGGCTTGTCGAGTGTACATGTACATGTGAATTCATGTGCATGTATGTACAAGGACATGCAGCAACATTGGGTTTTTAGCTTATGGCTGGAAAACGAAGAGCTGGAAGGAAGATTCCCCCCACCCCCGCAGAATTGAGGGAAGGATTTATTTGGTGACTGCTGTCCTCATTTGCTCTGCTTTTCCAGCTTTGCTGTTTATGAACGGTGTGGGTGTGATCTTAGAGCAGTCAGAGTAGTAGTGGAATTTGACTGGGTTTTGACCAACACCAAGCCAATATATTTGCTGTCTTGTTTGTTTTAAAATTGATAAGAAAAACTGTTTCAGATTTCCTGAAAAGATGGTTAGTCCTTCTTTTCCTACGATGAACCAAAGTAATCTAGCGAGGTTTTTTTAAAAAAAATTGCTTTGAATGCTAATTCCTGTACCATCCCCACTCAAAATCAATAAAGCATTCTTTCACAAGTCTCACTTTAACCAGAAATTAAATTTACATATTTATAGAACTTTACCTCCAAAAGAAGCTACCCTCAGAAGAATATAATTTTATTTTGCAAGCAGTTATTCTAACTCAGTTACAAGTAATTTCAACTAATTTAGTGTGTCTGATAACTTCTATAGATATAAGGATGGATGAAAATATTCAGCCACTTGCTTCTGATCTATAGAATAAAATACAAAGAAATTATAGGACTGAACGTCTGCCTAAAGGAGAGGGAATTACTGATGAGCTGATGTGCAGTCTAAAGATATAGAGTGTCATCAGATGGGGGAGGGGGAATCACATTTCCTTACCATCACTCCCCCCCACTTCTGTCCCACAATACTTCCTCTTTCTTCACACAGGGGAAGAAAGAGGAAGTAAACAATGACCAAGTGGTCCATTGTTTTCATTGTGCTGCTTTTCCTGCACAGAGCAGGAACTATCAGCACATTTCACTCCCCCACCCCCAAAATCAGATTTACTGGAGTGGAAAGAAGACCAGAAGGAGAGGGAGACATGTGGGAGGCAGACAGCGTGAGTGGGCAGTAACGACCGTGTGATAAAATGTTCGTCTGATGATGCTCATAGTTTTGTCTGTTTGTCATTCTAGTGGCTTTCTTCACTCATTCTCTTGTCCCAAGATACTTTCTCTATTAATGAGAATGGGATAATTCCTTCAAAATATTTGATTAATAAAAAAGTAAAACCTCTTCTCCTCAAATTTATCGCTACTCCTCAGGAAAGGATTTGCTTGATTGGGAAGGCCTCCCTGGTTCTGAGGCTGAGTCTAAAGTTTAGTAACACGGGAAGCCAAAAAATTGCAAGGAAACTTATCCTTTTGATAGGTTACCTAATAAAATTGAAACTGGAGATAAATGCCGCTCTGTTTTTTATTTTAACGAAGGAGCATTAATTCTATCGTACTCTGAAGTTCCTCACTAGGGCCATGGCTAGACCAGGCCTATATCCCGGGATTGTCCCAGTATCATCCCTGTGCATCCAAATGACACACAGGGAATCCCGGGAGCAGGCAGGGACGACCCCTCCATTTACCTGGGATAATCCTTAGCAAAGGCCAAAGAGAGGAATTAAAAGACTTTCCAGCTTGAAGGAAAGACTTCAAGAACTTTCTGTAAGTCTTCATATCAGTCTAAACTTGATTTACCATCTGAGTTATATCAAGTTCCTTCTCCCATTTTAGTCCATATTTGTAAAATATGTAAAATATATAAACCCAAATAAAATTTCTCTGTTTGATGCCTTAAAATAATGTGATCTAACATATTATTTTAATTTTACTATACCAAGTGTACATTCATTAGATTCCAGAATTAATTTTATAAACAGAGTTCTAGGACCACCAAGGCAGGGATCTCCAAAGAACTCCCCCCCCCTTCAACAGAGAGTTTCTGGCTTGTCCTTAAGTCAAGAATTGTAGTGTGCTTCACAATTAATTTAGGACACTTGATAACTTGAATCAACATGATTGACAACCTGGAAATTATTTGTCCTCCAGGAGAACCCCAAGATATGAACCTGTTCTTTCAAGGGGAGTCCAATCCCATCCAGAACAGGTTGAACACTCACCATCCAGTCAGAAGAACCACCCACTAACAGCATCTCAGCCTTGTCTGGATTCAGTTTATTAGCCCTCATCTATTCCATTGTTGAAGCCAGGCACTGATTTAGCACATCTACAGCCTCACCTGATGACGATGAAAAGAAGAAGTAGAGTTGTGTGTCATCAGCATACTGATGGCAACATACTCTAAAACTCCAGATGACACCACTCAACGATTTCATGCTAAATAGCATGGGGAAACCAACCAATGCCTGAGAAACCCCATGCTGGAGAATCCATGAGGCTGAACAATATTCTCCAAGCACCACCTTCTGGAGCCATCCAATGGAGCCCCATGCAATGCAATGCTCCCCACTTCCAGCTCAGATAGTCGCCTCAAAAGGATATCATAGTCAATGGTTTTGAAAGCTGTTGAGAGACCCAGGAGTGTCAATGGAGTCACACTCCCCCATCTCTCTCCTGACAGGTCAACATACAGGGCAAACTTGGCCTGAACCCCACCTGAAATGGATCCAGATAATTGGTTTCATCCCAAAGTGCCTGGTGCTGGTTGGCCACCACCCACTCAAGGACCATGTACAACTTGCTTTGCATTTGCAAGCCAAGTGATGGGATATTCCCCAAACTCTTTAAGTTTTTTGTGCCTCCCTCATGAAGGTTCCACAATTTGCACAAATTTCTGGTCAATTCACTGTCAAATTCGGCCGTAATTTGTGCAAATTTAGCCATTGTTTGCGCAAACTGCCCAGAATGTTGCACAAATTGCAGGACCTTCACCTGCTAGGAATGTTCAATATCCCCCCCAAAATCCATGAACTTAATATTATAGACACTTTCATTCTAAGCTGGAAAAATACTTCCCTCCCCATAATTTCTGGAAGACAGAAAAGCTGTCCTGTATCGGCTCTGTTTGCTGGGAATAGTGGGAGGTATAGTCCAAATCATCTGGAGGGCACCAGGTTGGGAAAGGCTGTGGCAATGTACAACACATTACCCTTTCTTTTGTTCAATGGGCATTCTTAACATTTGGCAGTCTACTGTGCACAGCAAACTAAAATAGCTCAAAGGGATACCTGAGTGCTTGGAGACTTCAGTTTCCATTTGGAGCCATTAATGACATCAGTTCTACAACTCACATAAGGTCTATGGGAGTGTATTTTTGCCACAGTCCTTTTTTCTATATCTAGAAAGAAATATATTCCTATCTATTCTTTTTATATATAACTACTCAAGCTGATGTTGCCCCCAAGCTTATCTGATGTTGTCTAGGGCTGAATTTGAAAACACGGCAGCGGAAACACATCAGGACATGAAGGAAAGCGACTTCAGCTTTAGGTGGCCATGCAAATCACAGCTGAGAGAAGGGGTTTGAATTTCAGATGTTTTCCAGATGTGGAGACACGTGTGGTTTGGCCCTGTTTTGGTGTGGCCCAGTTTAACTTATTTTAAATAGCAGAACTCAACATACAAAAACAGACTGTGGCTTTCTCTGAAGCTATTAAAAAGCATATGAATAAGCTAGTCTGTGTACTAGATTTCACTTAAACCTTCATTTTCAGTCTTTGTTCTGTACCATTTAAACCAATAATTATTACATATGAACTGAATAAGTAGTGAATCTATAGCTGAGCAACAACAACAATGGCAAATAATTTCAATAGGTGTGAAGATAATACAGGAAGCTGGGACTTTAAATAAATTTAAATGCTGCAAATAGAAAGGAATACAACATTTAGCAATCCTGCAGTAGCCTTCACTATGGCCGAATCTACATTACTGTAGCTGTAACATTATAGATAGCTCTGGATGACATCAGTGATCATGTGATGTGTTCCTTATAACATTATACAGAAAGGTTTTGTACCATTTTACCTTTCGTTGAAACACTTCTGCGTAATTAGACTTCTTTCAATGTGCTCCGTTGTTACGATGTCTTCTGTGTCGCATTGTGAAACTAATGTCACATGATCCCTCACCGGGCTTCCTGTCTGATGTAACTTCCTCTACACGCCTTCAGTAACCGTTGTTAGAACTGGTGAACGGAATGTGTTAAATCTTTCTCATTTTTAAACATTTCATTGGCATTACATGCAACCTACCTCAGGTAAAAACTTTTTTAAAAAGTATATTAAAGGATGCGCATATGCACATCCTTAATTTAATTTTTTAAAATAAATTAAATTATGCACATATGTGCATCCTTTAATAATTTTTTTAAAAAACCAACGTTTTTACCCGAGATAGATTGCATGTAATGCCATGAAAATAATGTTTAAAAAATGAGAAAGATTTAACACATTCTGTTCACCAGGCATCCCTAAACTTTCTTCAAGATACAGACAACTCCGACAATCCACAAACCACTCTCTCTGAAGAACTCTCACCACAAAGATCTGAAATTAAGAGCATGCGCATAAAGGAATGTTAGCTAGAGAGGCGTGGAAAATACAAAAACAAGGAAGTGGGAGGTGCAGAGAAAGGACAGTCTGGGAATTGCAAGGATCACAGAAATGAGAAGAAGAAACAACACTGACAACACGGCAACGAACAGTGTGCTCCACAACAATGTTACAAGAAAAGGTAAGTAACGCTACTGAGCAACGGTATACAAGGTAGCGATACAAGTTACAATGTTACAAAGGCACAAAAAAAATGATATAAGCAGAAGTGTAGATCCACACTATGTGCACCAGGTGTGAGGTTGTAATATGAACAGAAATATATTTGGGCATGTCTACACCATCCATTTATCTTGGGGTCAGATCGAGGTCATCCCTGTGTGTCCAAATGACACACAGGGGATCCCAGGGTCAACCGGGGATGACCACTCACTTTGCCTGGGATAAAATGGACTACTTTTATCCCGGTTTTCCCCGCAGTCCCAGGGCAACTCCGAGGATTGTGGGTGGTATGGTGTGGGCTCCCTGGTGTTCCCTCCTCCCCACAAGTAGCAGGGCTCTTTAAACAGGCAAGGAGCTGCACAGGGTGACTCCGTGCCCATCAGGAGTAGGGGGGAGCAATTTCGTCATTGCCAGGATGGCTGCCAGCCGGTGCTTTTTGGCACCAAGTTTTAAGTTTTTTTTTTTTAATTTTACTTTTTCAGAGGATCGGTGCTGTGCAATTCCACGACCGGCTCCTTCTTCCCCAACCCCCAACCCCACGCTGCACCGGAACGTCCCTCTTGGCTTTCGGGACATTGCACTGGCATTTGGACCTTGAAGGAGGATCCCTGAAGCTGGAAAGCTCGAGATCCTCCCCCCCACCATCCTGGAAGGTTCATAGGTGTAGATGAGCCCTTTGTGTAAGCAGTAGGTTGGTTTAAAAAGCCCATAGGAAACTTCCAAAGACCCACTTGTTTTTTTCTGGCTTTCTCTTGTGTTTGTTTTATGTTGGTGGTTTTTAAGGCGCGATACTTTCAGTGCTTTCTGGTCTGGATGTTTATTTATTGTCATTAATGCTGGTGTGTGTTCATTTTATTGATTTTTTGTTGATTTATTAATGTATTGAACTACCTTACATAAGCCACCTTCAGAGGGTGTACCATGAAAGTCCCAGAAGTTCAGATAAATTCGATATTAAGTTCCTGCTGGAAGACAAGTCCCCAAAAGTGACTTTGGCTGTTGCTAAATTTCTTATAGAGGCGGCGAGGATTAGAGCTCTTTGTGTATTAGATGAAAGCTGATAATAGTTTTAATTTGTTTTATATTTTATGTCTGAGTTTTGTCCTTGATGTATCTATGGATCGTAATAAAGTGATGATGATGATGGTACCATGAAAGCTGGTCTAAAAAGATGTTATTAAATAAATACATCAATAATAAAATAAAATAAACGCTGGGGAACTTGACATTATCACCCCCCCCCAATACTCCACTCTGCCTCTGCTGAATCCTCGTGGGCATAAATCCTTATGAGTCAAATTCCCTATTGCTGGCTATTTGTTGGCTATTGTCTTTCGTAGGCCTGTCTCCCTAGTACACTATCTGCTATGTATTTAAATGCATTCTTACAGTAGACATGCCTGAAAAAATGCCTCAGCTGCAGATGCTGGGTGTATTTCTTGGCTTGTTTAAGAAAAGATGTCTCCCTGTGTAACATTCCTTTCATCCCAGAGGGGCTGTGAACAGTACATTTGAAGAGTATATACATTTTTATTTTGCCTGCATTGGGTGGATGGGAATCTACAGAACTAATACAGCAATACTTAGAAGTTTCAGCATAGAAACACATACGGAATAAATTATTTTTTAATACATTTTTAAGAAACTTTTTTTTTTTGGCTTAAAGCCATCATGCCTAGTATGTTTATAAAGGTAACTGTAATATGCTCTAGTTAAAATTCTGTCAGTGTTTCCACACAAATGCTTATTTCCTTGGCTTTGCATTATAGATCTTAGATCCACCTTCTATCTAGGCCAGAAATATGACATACATTTTGGTCTCTGAAAGTGATTATCTCTTTTACCTGTTTTTAAAAAGTTGCTTTCATAAATCAATGTATAACATTAACCATCAGTTTAATGTACAAAACAATATACTTGCATGGTAGCATACCTATATCATTTCCCAACAACGTTTGCTTATTAATAACTTAAAAGACAGTGGCTGCATTCGGACAACACAATAGTCAATGTTGGATTAATAGTCAACACCACAGTTGATTATCGAGGGGATACTCCCCACATAACATAACTATAATCACTAGCGTTGAATTGACTATTAGTCAATGGTGTGTTTGATTCACACATTCCCCTCTTACCCCCTTCAGTCCTCCCACTGTTATCCCATCAGCTATTGCATCCCATCAGCTATTGCAAGTTCTGCCAGTTGGACTAGAGCAGCCTCCGCTGCTTTGGCCACTCTTGCCAAGGGACTCTGTAATCACCAAAAATAACGAACTGTGTGTGACAAAATAGTTAACGGTGTCTGACACACAACACAATAGCCAACACAATAATCAGCTCTGCACAGCATTGGTTATTTGCATTGGTTATTTTGGCCTAATAACCAACCGTGGTGTGAAAAAGTCCCAACAGGGAACACAATAACCCACCGTTGACTATTTAACCCACTGTTGGTTATCATGTCATTTGAACCCAGTCACAGTTTAACATTATGAGCCTAGTTTTCTCTTTTTACGCTAGGCTACAAATTCATTCTATTATGTAACATAACATTTGCATATTTAACCCCCCCCCCAGCATTTTCTGGAATCTGAACATTTTGAAGATTGAAAACCTGAAACACCAACGGAGATATGTATGCGAAAACAGCTCCTGGGTGAAGATTCCCTTCCTCAGTCAAGTCCATGGTTACTATTTATGCAAATTCTGGTCACAAATTGTGCAAATGTGCATAGTTTGTTCAAATTATGACTGTAATTTGGCATAAATTGTGCAAATTTGCAAAAATTGTGGGTGTAATTTGTGCAAATGTGGTTTTTTTAAAACACAATTTTTAAAATGGAAATTCCACCAGCTGGACCAGCTGGTTGCATACTGAGTTGGGCCAGCTGATGGAAGATGGAACAGAATCCAGGAGGCCAAGCTGACAAAAACTCATTGAGCTTCACCCTTCAACCGAATTCCTTCAACATCCCTAGTAACTACTGTTTTTCCCTATGCATGTGTCATACTGCATGATCATTTTTGGATCCGAGTGAAATATTCCAAGTCATTTGAACTGCACCCATGGCAACTTCTGCTAGGAAGGCAATAGGACTGGGTCCACACAACACAATAACCCACATTCAAGAATTGAGTATGGTTTGAGCGTGGGTTGTTGAACCATGGTTTGTTATGTTATCTGAACCCAGTTGTAATAACAAACCATGGTTTGTTAACCATGAACAACCCACAGTTCACAACCCAACAACAAACCATCTCTTCATGCCTTGGAGGAGATCATAGTTTGAATAGGAATATTTTCCAGAAGCTCCTTTGCAAGGCCTTTTTCGTTTGAATAACTTTTCATTCAGGATTAAATATGAGTTTTAAAACATAGTTATTCCAAAGTATTTTATATGCTAATTGAGTTTTGGAGGGAGGTAAGAGACAGCTAGCTTTGAGCTCTGGAAAGTGCCTTTTGGAGGCCTGTCACTCTGGAGATCTGCTGTTAGAGTGTTTAAACTGTCTGCTCCACATATGCTCAACCTGTGTATTTGTAAATACACTCAAATATTGCAAAATACTGTAAGCCTGCAGTGATTTCCTTCCACAAGAACCCAAACCTGGGCAGCCCCTGTGATGTAGGGATTAACAGTTGGATACAACAAAAGTGGATACTGAGAGCCCTTAAAGTTGCAAAAAGACCTGGAAGGAAAAACAGCCACTACCTATCACTCAAAGGACTGGAGATCTCAGACTTCTTGCTGTGTCTGAGTATATCTCCTACAACCATCAAAGCGGTACGGGTGCCTGTTTAGACATATGAACTGCTTATTAATGTATGTCTCTGAAATGGAAGTGTTAAAACCCCTTTCTCCCTCTTTTTCTGTTCTCTCTCCCCTTTTTCCTTTCCCTTTTCTGTATATTCATAGAATCATAGAATAGTAGAGTTGGAAGGGGCCTATAAGGCCATCAAGTCCTTACTGAGGGAGATGTTAATGATTACTGTGTATTGATATGCTTTCTGACATGATTCCCCCCTTTTTGCTGTTCCTGCTGCTGCTGCTGTCATTGTATTGCAATTTTTTTTTTAAAGTGCTGAACCCCTGGAGCTGCTCACCATTTGGAAAAGTAGAGAAAACACATCATCAGCAGCATTTTTCTCCCTTGCAAGTGACTTGGGAATCTCACATGTACTGTATTTCTTCGATTATAAGACGCCATCGTTTGTAAGACCCACACTAATTTCAGTACTACCAACAGAAAAAAAAAAACCTAAGACACACCCCATTCTAAGACGAACCCCATTTTTAGAGATGTTTATAAGGGGGAAAAAGTGTGTCTTAGAGTTGAAGAAATAGGGTACTTCAGAGTACTCCTACATTTTTTAAAAAACCAAGAATGGGGGTCAATATGAATTGGGACTCCAGTGTAGGGGGAGAGGAGGTTTAACTCTTTCCTTCCCTCCCCACTATTATCCTGAAGAAATAGTCCCACCTCTATGGCATATAGCAATAGTAAAATGTATTGCCATGTGGATTCCCCGCCCCCCAATGATATTAGGGCCCATTTCATATTTATATAAAGTACTTATTTCATTGCCTGGAAGCACAGTTGCATTTTATGCATCATATCTGTTGGCTGGCATAAATAAGGTTGAATCAGAACAAACAGCCAAGTATTTTCCTGACTATTAAACTGAGATGACAAATAATTAATGTCTGTCTGTAATTGTTATTGGAAGGTAAATGGTATTGGCACTGTTCTAATGTAAAGTTGGTTGATTTTATGTTGTGTGGATGTGTTTGGTTTTTAATTGATCCTTTTATTATTACTTGTATATATACACTGTTCTGTTTATTCTACATTGTTTTCCTTGGCCAGATCTACACCAAGCAGGATATGACACTTTGAAAACGGTTTGAAAACTGTATCTGGAGTGTGCCCTGGGCCCCAACTGTTGTCACTACTATTATAAACCGTTTTAAAGCAGTAGTGTAGATCCTGCCCATGTCTTATTGTTTGTTTTAATACTGTTTTTGTAACAATATATGGAAAGTGCTATGGAGTAAATAAACACTTTTAGTTGGTCGATAGCAAAAAGCTGTCATGGGTGTCAATGGAAGGTATGTGTGGGTTTGTTGTGGTTTTTACTATTGCTATTTGCCACATGGTGCTAAGTGATTTTTTTCAGCATTGCAGTGTGCAGTGGGAAGGATTAAATTTCCTCTGCCCCCATGCTGTGATCCCATTGCAGATCATCCCTCCCCCTCCCCAAACACTTGGTTTTAATTAAACAAAAAACTTGAAACACCATATTTAAATTAATGTGTACTTCGGCCCTAAGTCTCATGGTTGATCCCACATAACTGGAAATCATATAATGACTTGGATATAGTTTACTGGAAATATCCAGCAGGCTAATGGGGCGATAATTTTTAGGGTCTGACTTACTCCCTTTTTTATAAATGGGCACCACTATTGCCACTGACCAATCTTTGGGAAATTTGCCAGATCTGTCAATTATAGTAAATAGGGCTGCCAACACTGGTATCCACCAGTGAGGGTAGTCCATCAGGAAGTCTGGTGGGATAGTGTTCCTCCCCGGGGCCTTGCCCCTCTTTAGCTTTCTTATCAGGGAGGCTACTTCTTCACAGGTGACGGGGGCCCAGCTATTCGACAGCAGATCTTCCTCCTGCAGAGGGGGTAAGCAGGCAGACTCGTCATAAAGGAGCGATCGGAAGTGGAGTTCCCATTCCTGAGTGGTAATAGCGGTATCCATAGTGGGGGTCTCAGAATGTCTTATAGTTGAGATAAGATGCCAGAATCTGGAACTGTTGTTGCTTTCAAGTGCTGAAGACAGTTCTGCCCATTCCGTACTAATATATTCTTAGGAGTAACTTTTCAAAGCTCCGGATCCTGGTCTGAGCATTTGGGTGCAGCAGCCTCAGCGGCCAATGTAACAGCTAACACTATTTTCCGCTTCATAGCTGGTGCAGGAGGACAGTGGATAGCACCACTGTTACAACTGTTTAAAAGCAAATTATTCCCTCAGATTCTGTATGGAGCACCCATTTGGACCCATGCAGATATCACACCATTAGCAGTAGTACAGCATAAATTTCTATCTAGGACCCTTGGAGTTCCCAGATCTACATCTAAGGATATTGTCCGACTGGAAACTGCATGCCACTCAATCCATACATTGACTCTAAAAGCAGCAATATCCTTCTGGTTAAAGATAGTGTTTCACTTGGCCTCACCATTGGTGCTGTCCACATATGACGATATGGGGAAGGATTCATGGGCAGACAGGATGAGACACTCTGTCTCCAAATTGGGCTTCTTGCAAGCATTCCTACTTACGGGGGGTTTGACGGGGCCAAGGATGAGATTGCTAGAAGGCTGTATGACTGTGATACTCAGACATCTATGGCAGCCGTCGAAGTGAGCCGCTCAAATGGGCTCTATAAAAGTACCATTACTGCTCCGGGAAAGGCTCCCCTATATTTAACTTCTGGAATGCCACAAGAGCTGAGATGGCTATTTACTCGGTGCAGGTTAAATTCACTCCAGCTGATGGAGGTGAAGGCACACTATAAAAATTACCCTAGCACCAATGTAGATTGCCCAGCAGGCTGCCCTAAAGCTGAGGATATAATTCATCTCCTAGTTGAGTGCCCAAGGTATGCGGAGCTGAGGAAACATTACCTTGAGCCTTTAATTCCCAGGTTTAATTTCATGTCATCTAAAGGTGTAGTTCAAACACTTTTGGTTGGTACAGACTATTATACATCATTTAGGACTGCCAAGTTTGTACACCGGGCGATGGAGGTCCGGAAACTATTGATTGACTCAAACGATTAAATTCTAATAACCAATATTATATGTTAGTTAACATTGTAATTATAACCTGGATTATTGTTATTCTAGTTACTCTTTTTTGTAGCACTTTTGCTGGCTAGTGGCAAGCTCGTGGCGGGTATGTTATTGTCTCATCTGTTTGCGAATGGCCCATGCGGCTAATATGCAATAAAATTTATAATAATAATGACTTGGATGACATCAAGATAGTATATAACCAATGGGTCTTAGTTATGTGAACTGAGGCCTTAGCTAGACAAGGGGTTATCCCAGGCTGATACCCGGGATTGCCCCTGTGTGTCCAGATGGCGCACAGGGGATCCCGGGCTCAGGCAGGGATGAACCCTCCTTTGCCCCTGGATAATGGGCACCACTTGTAGCCCAATATTTCCTTGCTGAGCCTGAGACCATGAGCGTGTGGCCCGTTCTGTGGCTTCTCCCGGCTTGAGTGATTACTCGTGAGGAGCCCAGAGAAGCTGCGCCCATTGGGGCAGGGTGGGGAGATCAGGGCAGGATAGGGGGAGCGGCCAAATAATTTTTTTTTTAAAAAAACCCTCACCCTTGCCACTCCAGCGTTCATGCGCAGCAGCCCCTTTAAACCAAAAGAAAATGTCGGGCGCGACGGGGCTTTTCTTCCCCTTGTCGTGCCTGATGTGTAGACTAGAGTAATAGCCCACAATACTTGCATCGTGGGCTTGCCCCTTTTCACGCCCGGATTTTGAGGTAGGTCTAGCAAAAGCCTGAGTCGTATTTGTTTACTTCCTTTTTCTTCTTCGGGAAGAAAGAGGAAGTAATGTGGGAAAGGAGTGGGGGCAGAGAAGTGACGGTAGGGAACCACAATCACACTCAATGAAAGCAGTGACTCCTTGATCTATTAAATGGGTGATACCAGTTAATCAAGGATCACATAATGAATGGGATACTGTCATAAGTCTACTGAATTTCACTACATGCTGGCACTATTGAGGGCAAACCAAGTCAGTTCAGAGTGAAGGAAAGTCTTGTGAAATATTAAAGAAATCTCTGAAAAATCCCAGTAAAGTGGTATACTTTTTTGGCATTGCCAAAAAAGTTTGCACCCCCACCCCAGCTCTTTTGACCCAGCTGAAATTGTCCTCCATGGCCAATCAGTTTAGAATACACTTTCCCTACAGTTATTTATCATATATTTAACTAATTTCATGTATTATATTGTATTTAGTGTTGAGAGGCAGGTAATAAATAATAATAATAATAATAATAATAATAATAATAATAATAATAATAATAAATATAATAATAATATATTTGTATTGTTTCTTTCACAGCTGACCTTTTGAACTGCCACCTTTGAATGAATTTAAGATGAAGTGAAATGAGTTTCCTTCTGGATAATTCAAGGTATTCCACAATGTTGGGAGGGGGCTTCCTGTTGTTTACTTGATTTTCTGTAGTCTGCCATAAATATGAGTTACTCACTATAAAATGTGTTAATTGATTCGATGGACTGTGCAGAAACAGAGCCCAGGAGGAGGGTTTCAAAATGTGCGAGAGTGGTGACAAGCATTAAGATGCACCTTTCCTCGTGGCTGAGTGGAAGGTCAGCATGTTGAACTAACAGCTGACCTCTCTGGCCTACTAAAGACCATTGTGCTTAATAGCTGGAGTTAATTGGCTAAGAGCAGCTACAGGGCCCCTGCTCTTTCTTCCAATCTGCTGTACTTTCCCCTCTTTGTTGGGAAACCAAATGCTCTGATATAATCCAGTTGGCACAAAACTGCCCAAGGGAATCAGCCGGCCTGCTGCTTTGAGACAGACTGTGCCTTAATGCACCGAGTCTTGACTTTCCAGGAAAGGAAAGGAAGAAGGGGGTTGCAGGATGCATGGCAAGAGACAACAGGAGGCGAGGCCAGGGAAGGGGGAGACAGGAAGAAGGAAATGAATTGAGAAACACCAAGGCTGACATCCTCGCATACAAAGGCTCCATTTTCAGGCTTGTTTTTGTTTCTTTAAAGCATTTTTGAAAGAATAATGCAGGAGTAATTTATTGCAAAGGAGGGAAAAAATAGCTCTGACAGCCTTTCACTTTGTGCAAAATCAGGGATCCGTTCGACTGTTGAAATTAGCTTGCCAGCCATTCGTAGGTCTACGGCTCTTCCTGTTTTACCCGAAGAGACACCGTGAATATATGTCAGACATCACCAAAACAAAATAAACCTCACTTTCGGTCTATGACAAGTGTGAACCCAACATGCCAAGTGTTGGCAAATTGCCCGATGTGGTGTGCCTAGATGCAGTTTCTCAATCAGAAAACAAGTTTCAGCCTGGAGAAAAGGCTGGTCCAAGACATTTTGCTGCCTATGGCAAAGGGCAAAATGGTGCCCCCTCCATTTCTACAAAAGCTTACTTTGGCCATGGCTAGACCAGGCCTATATCCCTGGATTGTCCCAGGATCATCCCAGTGCATCCAAATGACACACAGGGGATCCCAGGAGCAGGCAGGGACAACCTCTCTATTTGCCTCGGATAATCCTTAGGTCTAGCTAAGGCCTTTGACACTGGTGACAGGACTGCATCCTCTGCTACACCTGAGGGTAGCATACTGACTTATGGGGCACAGGGTAAGCTACATGGGATACACAGCTCTGCCCTCCAAACACCTTGCCATTGCTCTGTGCCCCCCTCCATATGCCTGAGGCAGATGCGTCACTCTGCCTAATGGAAGGGCCGGGCCTGCCTGGACAACTTCCTTAACAGAATTGATGTTCATAGGTGGAGCATCACTGACCAGTTCACAGAATTGTAGGCCTTCAGCTTGTGCTGGTTCTCTACTCATTTTCATGGCATGTAGGAGGAACAGCAGGACCATGGACAATGTAAAATCTAGAGTACTATAAAGCCATCCTAGACCAGAAACTTTCAAGAAGCTTTTCCAGAAACTCACTTTGACAGACCTCCCTGCAATGAAAGGTGGTGGAAGAATTATTTTGTTTGCAGGTAGGGATGGGGGGGGGGATTTAATTTGGTCTGCATTTTTAAGTGAACTGACCTTCACAGACTTGTCACCGCAGACAAATATATCCTTCTGATTGTCCATGTCTCAAAAAGCAGTTCTTGCCCAATATTGCATAAGTGGGGAAAAGTTACATATAGAAATGCATATAATTGACAAAATTGAAGAAGAAATGAACGTGGAAGGGAAAATTACACGTGAAAATAAATGCAACTTTTAGTGCTTAAAAACTGCAGACTGAGGCGGAAATTGGATGGAACAAAATATTTAAATCAGGCCTATCCATATGCAAAACTGGCATAGGCTGGGAAGAGGCTGCTTTGTCCACCCCTTCGTGCCGCTATGCATCTGCCTGCTCATTGGAAAATATTATTACCTTCATTCCCTCAGATTCTCTTACATTAAGGCCACATTTACTCAACCTCCTGCTTTCAGGAAATGAAAGCTATGGCAAGGTTCTGATTGCACGGATAAGATGCAGTAGAAAGTAGAAATCACAGCATTGTTGTTGACTCCTTATTGGGCTTGTGAACTTCAGTTCCTCCTTCTATGGAGAGAGTTTGTGGAGTTATAAGAACCCAAGAAGAATTGCACTGGACCAGGCCAAAAGTCTTTCTATCTAATCCAACATCCTGATTCCCATCACCACAATTAAAGCAAACTGTACTCACCTTTTGGACTTTTCAGTTGGCCTCTGAAAATACATTTTCTATGGATTTCTTTTTCCAGTGAAAAATTTAATTTGCCACTGCTTTTTTTCTGGGTGGGGTGGGGGAATTAAAACTCTCTTTAAAACTATTATTCCACTTCTACAGATATACTACATATGCATTGGAAGCAATATTTTGCATTTGTAATAAGCAGTATAATTATAGATGCACTAATTTAATCTCAAAGTCAATCAATCAATCAATCAATCAATCAATCACTTTATTTGTATACCACTTTTCCATATTCAGTCTGTCCAAAGCAGTTCACAGCAAAGCATAATGAACCCCTCCCCCAATACGTTCTTATTTTTATCAAAGAAAAATCAGATCTATTTCATAACAAGTACATAATAAAACATCAACATCAAAACAATTCCATTACCAACAAAAGGTAGGTAGATGTGTTTGTGTTTGCATGGTGCAGATATGTTTGAAGATTATATTCAACCACTGGAATTTAAGAAAAATCATTTTTTAAATGGCAAACTATCTATGTGGGATAGCTCAGACCCAGAATGGTTTTCCAGATGTATGCTGTGGTTAAATGTGATCTCTTTCTGATATGTCATACATGACTTGCTGTTTATGGGATTTAATTTAACTCACTTTATACCAATAACAACCTAGAAATTCAAAGTTCTCCTGTAGGTGGTGCTATGATGCTGCAATCTAATTCTAATTAAAACACTGTCCAAAATGTCTCCATTACAGATAGATTTTCTTCACATGGATTTAGGATCCTTAAAAGAAAGGGAATCCTTATGAAGAAAGAGCATTGGTATTCAGTAGGTGTTGAAAACATGGTTTATTGTTTGCTTTAATAAATGCAACAATGTTGCAACAAAGGGTTGATTGCTAGATAACTTTCTGATGGGAACAGGAAGTGGCTTTCCATTTACTAGGTCCTTGGCAATTAGGAAAAGGCAAATGTGCTGTTATAACTTGTTGTTGTTGTTGTTGTTGCTGTTACTAGTAATCCTGGTGCCTTCTCAGGTGGGGTTCTAATATACCAAGTCTCTGTTTATCTGGAGTGCCAGCAGTTGCTCAAGAATTTCTGGTTTGACAAGTGTAGAGAATGACAGCTTTCTGCATTATAGTTAATAGAAATGATGGCCTGTGTATTTTCTCTAAGCTTTGCTTCAGCCCATTCAGGACAACTCCCATAGCTGGCACTGAGAAGAGGACTGTATTCATTTTCATATATGTTGCTATTCAGTGGCTAAGTTTTGACTGTGTGTTTGTGTTTGATTCTCAGGTCCCCTCATCTGCACCCCACCCAAGATTATGTGAGAGACTCTATGATTGCATTTCTTTAGGGTGTGTATGAGGGGAAGCAGCTGGTTACCCTTATTGTATCTAGACTATCTGGATAATCAACCTGGCATCTTCCAGACGTTTTGGGCTATGGTTCCTATCAATCCCAGCCAGCATGGGCAATGGTCAGGAATGATAGGAGTTGTAGTCCAAAACTTCTAGAAGGCTACTGGGCTGCCTACAATTATTGTAGCGTAATGAATAATCACTGTTTTCAGGAATTGGATTGAACACATGTGTGTAGTGGTATGGTGAGAGACCATACGTTCAGCCTTCCCCAACCTGGTCCCCCCCGCCAAAACGTTTTAGACTACACTCCCAGCATTCCTGACCTTTGGCCATGCTAAATGGGGCTGATGAGAATTGGTTCAAATCGTGTAGGCAGCATAGAGTTGGGGAAGATTACCATATGCCAAAATGGATACAGAAGACCTAAGGCTGCCTTTGGACTTCGTTTCTATAGTAGATTATTAATAACCTGCTGTCATCGAAGGGTTGTTTTTAAATTTGTTGTTATTGTTCAACTTAGGCCATAGCTAGATGGGCGTTATCCCAGGGATCACCCTGGGATCATCCCTGTGCATCCACATGACACACAGGAGATCCTGGGAGCCGGGAGGGATGATCCCTCCCTTTCCCCGGGATATGGTCCTACAGCTGTAGCCTGCTTTTTCTGTGGTCTCGGGATGATCCCGACACCGCAGAACGTGTGGGCTGGCATCACAGTTTGTCCTGGCTCCTCACGGTTTCTTGCGAGGAGCTGGGAACAGCGCACAGGAGGTCTGTGCCCATCGGGGGTGGGGGGAGTGGGGAAAAATGTTTTAAATTAAAAAAAAACCTTACAATTTGTACACGAGTGCTTCTGCGCTGTTCTCCTTTAAGAAGAAACAAACAAAATGGTGGGTGTGACGTCCTGTTCCTCTGAGGTCATCGCACACTGCACGTAAACAGAGGGGGAGACCTTGCAATAACAATATAATGAGATCCTCACCCCTCTGTCGTGCTAGACCCATAGGTCTAGCTGAGGCCTAAGACCATGACAGGCATTTTGCTAGACATACATATAAAAGCCAGTTCTCCAAACATTTAAAACTTGGATGGAGTGGGTTAACTTCTACAGAAATTCTAGTCACCTTTAAATAGAGTTGTAGTGACTGTAGATGAGCGGATTTTTACTAAGAGGGCGTGTAGCTCCAATGGCAATTTCTACACCTTCTGTGCACCTATTTGATGAGAAGACACTCTCAAAAGACATTTTTGAAAAACATTGGATTCCAGATGTTTCCTTTATGAATTCATATTTGAAAATGGACATTAGTACATTAGTACTCGCCTGGCACCAACGCTACTATCTTTCCGGCGTCAGGTTAAGACTTTCCTCTTTGCCCGGGCATATGGCGGCACATCCTAATTACCCACATGTTTAGTTTTTAATCGGTTTTTAATGCTTTATGTGTGTATGTGCTGTGTTTTAGAGTTTTAAATTTTGTATACTTGTTTTTACCTCAATTTTAGAATTTCTGTAAACCGCCCAGAGAGCCCTGGCTATGGGAGTGGTATATAAGTGTAATAAAATAAATAAATAAATAAATAAATACACACAAAATCTTCGTGCCAACATCCAAAAAGTTTAGCTATATTATTATTATTATTATTATTATTATTATTATTATTATTATTTATTTATTTATATAGCACCATCAATGTACATGGTGCTGTACAGAGTAAAACATTAAATAGCAAGACCCTGCTGCATAGGCTTACAATCTAATAAAATCATAGTAAAACAATAAGGAGGGGAAGAGAATGCAAACAGGTACAGGGTAGGGTAAGCAGGCACAGGGTAGGGTAAAACTAACAGTAGAAAGTAACAGTAGAAGTCTGCACAACATCAAGTTTTAAAAGCTTTAGGAAAAAGAAAAGTTTTTAGTTGAGCTTTAAAAGCTGCGATTGAACTTGTAGTTCTCAAATGTTCTGGAAGAGCGTTCCAGGCGTAAGGGGCAGCAGAAGAAAATGGACGAAGCCGAGCAAGGGAAGTAGATGCGGTATGGGATGATTAATTTGTTATGGTTTGGCGTGACTGTTGTGTGTGTTTTGAACACCTGTGGAATAGACCTCTGTGAATGGAATAGCTTCTTCTATTTGTGGAACGGCTAGTGATCCAGCAGAGGCTGCTTCTCACTGAAGGTATTTGAGACTGTGCTTGAAAAAAAAAGAAAGTTGTGTGAGAGAGAAAAGGGAGGAAGGAGGGAAATTTACTTTTACTGAACTGGATTATGGAGCCCATTGCCAGTGCATTTTAAACTGTGTAGGAAACGTTCCCATACCGGTAGATGAAATAATGAAATCAAGGATTTAATAATAACAAGAGCAGCAGCAACAACAGTCATACTATCTCTTAAAGAACTTCATGTGCAAGATTGTTTGTTACATTTTGGGAAGTGGACATTCAGTGACTTTCACTCTTTTAAATGGAAACTCTGTATGGTTGATGTGACTGACATCCACTTAAAGTCTCCAGCACAAAAACAAGACGTCTAGTGAGCCAGAAAGAGCTATGCATTAATTATATTAGTGCTTTTTCTGCACTTGTACGCTGTCAACATAAAAATGGAATAGCTCATCTGGGAAACTCTTCCTGGAGCAACTAGTGCTGCATTAACGCAAGACACAGAAAAAATGGTATCATAACAATTATAGCATTTCTTTTCAGGAGAATAAAAGAACAAAAAATTATAAATGTATCTGAGTATAAACATAACTCAGCATAAGAACATAAGAAGAGCCATGCTGGATCAGATCAAGGGTCTATCTCGTCCAGCATTCTGTTCACACAGCGGCCAAGCAGCTGCCTGTGGGAAACCCACAAGTAGGATATGACTGAGTATCATCCTGGTTGCATAATCTTAATGGCGTTCTCTGTATGCTGCACAATTAATTATGGATCCAACTATAATAATGATGATCATTTATATAGCACTTTTTAAAGTGTTCATAGCATTTCACGCACATTATTTCAGTAACACTTCCTTGTGAGATGGCAGGTTTCCCTGCCATATTTTTTAAAAATACACTCAAGGCAACTTTCAAACATCATACAAGATATAAAAACATATAATCAACCCACATTAAATGCTAAACATGGTGTGAGAGTTTTACCATAGCATGCCAAGAACTTAACTGACAAGTCCAGCAGTTTAAAACACTGATTGAAAGGAAACAGCGTGAATATAACACTCACACACACAAAGCCAAAGGCCTTCTTAAGCAACCATATTTTTAACCAGATACCAAAAAGCACACATTATTGGGACCTGATGGATCTCACCTGAAAGGGCATTCCATACGGTGGACACCTGGGAGGGAATTCCAGAGAGTGGGCGCTGTAACACCAAAGGCCCTTTTCTGAGCCACAATGGACCAATCTCTGAAGTCTTGGGTATCTCCTGATGATCACAGTAACAAAGCAGTTGAGCAACAGGGAGCTTGTGTATATGCGGTTTGGAAGGTGTGGGACGCTGTCTCAGATGCTGATGTTGCAGGCGAAAGGGGGAAATAATGAGACAAGTATCAAATGGTATCAAATTTGGGCAACATTTATTGAAGATCTGCAAAGGGAAACTGGGCAGGCCCTAATCTATGCCAGCCACTAGCTAGGCATTTATTTTGGGTGAAGCATTCTATGTCTGGAGAATGGTGTCAGGTGATCACCACACCCAGGCCATATGTCTTTTGGGGAGGGTAGACCCATGCCACTCACACCTCGGGTCGCACAACACCAGATGGAGTGATGAGAGTCAGCCTCACAGGTGGCTTTATCCCCCCACTGGGGCTGCATGACTCTTAGCAGAAGGCCTCAGGTGTCACCAAACAGCAGTGCCACAGAATGATCATAGAATCATAGAACAGTAGAGTTGGAAGGGGCCTATAAGGCCATCGAGTCCAACCCCCTGCTCAGTGCAGGAATCCACCTTAAAGCATACACCATCCCTTTGTTCTAAGCATGCTGACTGTTAGAGCAGTACGACAATGGAATCAGTTACCTAGGGAGGTTGTGGGCTCTCCCACACTAGAGGCATTCTAGAGGAAGCTGGACAACCATCTGTCAGGGATGCTTTAGGGTGGATTCCTGCACTGAGCAGGGGGTTGGACTCGATGGCCTTGTAGGCCCCTTCCAACTCTGCTATTCTATGATTCTATGCCTGCCCTACTAGCCTGAGCCAAATGTGACCAAATTAACCAGAATCAGAATATTATAATTCCTGAAAAACTCTTTCCCCTCTTACAGAGTGAAGTAGGTGAAAAGACACATATCCCAGGCCAATCAGACTATGTGCCAAACATTCCTACTGGGTCTCAAAAGGGTGACCAGGTAAAACCCACACTGCATACAGGGAGGGAGCTGCACTTTGAAGAGCCTGAAGGTCTGGGTGCCGCTGCCTTATATAAGTGCAGTCGACCAGTCCCCGGCTCAGGGGTGCCAAATATCCCCCATTGGGGAGGAAGCATGTCTCTCTTCTTCCTACCTACAACTACCTCCCTGTGGCCAGTGCCAGGACGTGGTGAAAGGGCATTTCTAGCAGTATTTATGGTGTAAATCATATTATGTAAAATAGTTTTGGAAAGTGTGGTAATAAACTTTGCTATGTAAAAAAATAATAATCAAAATATTTCCTTCCTGCCTAATATGTGGTCTTATCATGTTGGCCATGTGCAAAGAAGTTCTTGTCATATTAAAACATGCAAAAAACAAAGGGAATTGATTCCTGCCAGCAGTTATTTATGAAGGCAGAATTTAGCCGCACAGCATGTCAGGTGTCTAAAATTCAAACAAGAAACCTAGTGAAAAATAAAGTTGGGGACTCCCTATTTTCAAGAACATATGATGACCAAGAGTTTTGCATTTGTTCCAGATGGCCAATCTGCCCTTTTCTCACTATTGTTTCCAGACAAGTAAAAGGGAAATGTTGAAAATAAGCACTATTACACTATGAACTTATGGAATAATGCAAAGCAACTAAAGGCAAAAGCCCAATATTTTGAGGACGAAGTATGATTCTTTTAAATAGATAGCTAATATCAATTTTTATCCTTGATCTTTTGTATTTATGACCATGACATAAATGTTGCAAAAAGAGAAAAAAAGAAGTCCAGATATTTAGTTTAATGTGAGACTGTTTACTTTTTCATTTTCATGGAAATATATGAAAGGAGCAAAGATTAATATGTGGTGTAATATTATTTTATGGACTAGTATAAAGTTCTCTACTAAGAACACAAAAGGTAGATAGTTGCCCCGCCCCCATGCCTTTGAAGACCACAGGATAGTTATTAAATTGGTCTCTGTACAAATTGGTCTCTGTACAAGCCATGTTGTTGCTGCTCTCTTCCTGCTCTCTTCCTCATGTAATTACAGCTCATTGCAGAAGTGGAAGAGATGCAGGAAGCAGAGCCATGAGAAGGGAATGCCATCCCTCCCCGTCCCCCCACCCCCAGCCGTGAAGGCGCACACTGTGATCTCAATAATAATCACCAATAATCAGCAGTTATTTGCAGGGTGTGTGTATTTCCTTTAAATGCGCACATTGAATACAAACAGTACATTTAACATGATAACTAAGGTTTAGGCCATACATCCTGGGCAGTGAGCAGTTTGCCTGAGCCAATAGCACACAGCAAAATTATCTCCTCCCTCCCGCCCTCGCATGAGAAATGCTGGATGTATTTCTTTTCCCCTTGTCATGCTTTTCATGCATTCCACCTGACTGATGAATAAAACTCTCATTTCACAGGTATGCAGAGTAGTTTGAATCACTTCCAGGCATTTGATGGAAGTAATTGTGGAGGCAAGTATTTTGGCAACAGAGGATTTTATAAAGATGTGCAGTACAAAGCTGAAAAAGCTTGAAGAGAGCTCTTTGATCTTAAATAGTGTGTCCTGGGGTAACTGGCAGCCCTAATGATGGTGCATTATATATTACTGAATTTTGAAAGTGGGAAGAAATGTCTCTTTATGAAAGCAAGTATTTCCTCTAACGTCGTCCCACAGCCACGGACGACCTGAACCCTGAATCAGTTACTGAAATTACAATTTAGGCATGCACACAAAACAGTTTTTGTTCCAGATGTCTCCCCAATCCTTAGGATATGACAGGCCGTATTGTTACTTTAACACATGGTATTATTATATTTTACTTTTTGTGTCTTATTTTGTTTCTGTAAACTGCATTGGGAACTCTGCTAAAGGGTAGCATATACAGCTTCTAGTTTATTTTTATTTTTAAGAACTTGTAAATAGTCATGGTGACACCGTTTATTCTTTTGGTCATTTTGTTGCATGTGTGTGTGTGTTAAAATGCTCCCTGAAGACCAAATCCATCTTTCCCGGTGGTGTAGTGGGGTCAGGGCTCACAGGGGCACAGCATTGGCATCTTTTTATTAGCAGGGATGCTGATGTCATCAGCCACCCACCCTTCTTTCAGAATTCCTTGTTCCCTCTGAGCTTAGCTGCAATCCTCACAGTAGCTGGGGCAGGACATGAATTTTCCCAGCAACATATATTGTTATCTATTGTAATATAAATTGTTTCGGATTAGATCGGTCTTGAATGGACAGTTACAGTCCATTAGGTTTACAAAAGACCTGCTCCTATCTAGCCAATCAAAACTGCTAGAATTGGTTTATTGAGATGGATCAACACAGCTGCCTCAAGTTTTGGACTCTCCTTGTGGGAGTGGCTACGGGGAATGTCAAAAGCCAGTGTGGCGTAGAGTGTGGTTAGAGTGTTTCACTGGGAGTCGGGAGATCCAAGTTCTAGTTCCCACTTAACCATGGAATCTCACTGGGTGACTTTAGGCCTGTCACAGACTCTCAGCCCAGTCCACCTCACAGGGTTCTTGTTGTGAGGATAAAATAAAATGGGGAGGAGGATTACATATGCCACCATGGGTTCTTTGGAGGAAAAAAGCTGGGATATAAATGCAACAAACAAACAAACACTACACTACTGATCTTTTCATGAGATGGCTGAGGGGTCCCCCCATTTTACTTTATTTGAAGCTCTGACCAGCCCAGATGGAGTGCCCCTGAGGAATGATGCTATGCAGTGCCAGAGGAGTGAGTGGGAAACTGGTTGACGTGAGAATGGGCAAAAAGTGAACAGGAGCTGATCATTTCGAGCTGGAGTTACCTTGTAAGGGACTGCGTAAGTTCGCGCCTGGGGAATCTGTTGCCTCTTTTTAGAAGATTGCCTTCGATATATTTGATTGTATATTCAGGCACAAAGCAAATATTACGAGATGCCATCATTCTCTAGTGCACTCGCATAGAAAGCAGCAGTATAAAGGCAAATTTTGGAAGAGCGGGAAGTCCACATAATAGCAGTTATAGCCACGTCCCCATGAGAAGTCCCCAAAATATAGGCAGCTATATTGATCCACTATATATAAAACATTTACATTGTTGTTTTCTGATACAAACCTCAAAATGTAGGACAAATGTGGATTTTGGACAGAAAGATGCCTGTTTTAATTTTAATGTTTTCAGAAATTTTACTCCAAAAGTGAAGGAAGAAAGACCAGTTTTTCCAAGAAGGAATCATGTGGAAATGTAAAGATTAAATGGTGTGTGTGTGTGTGTGTGTGTGTGTGTGTGTATGTGTGTGTAAATAAGTATATTTACCTGGGAGTAAGCTCTATTAAACTTAGTGGTATTTACATGCTTATCGCATAGGCTCAAGTTGTGAAATACATTCCTCTTTAATGACCATTTATTTAGAAATGTAAATCATCTTGAAAAGAAATGTGAGCATTTAGACTGCAAGCATAAAGTAGGAATTCCATCAAGGAAAAGGGGGGGGGGAAGTATCCAGCCTTGCTTGTTCATTTCCCTCATTCTCTGACTACCTCTTTCTCCATACCTTCTGGATCTGAGCTAATCTGTCACCAATAATAGTAAAAACCTGGATGTGTCATTACAGCAAGAAGAACCTGTCACTATCCTGGTGCTCTAGCAAATGATGTCATTAATCCTGCTCTGGAAAAAAAAAGCCCTTGACTGGTGCTTCCTTGTGTTCCCCATCTACTACACAACTGATCCAAAGGAAACTAAACCCAGTAGAACTTCCATTAAAAAGAATATCTCACTGCGCACAGGTGTGTATGTATGCATTTGGAGTCCCATAAAATAATAAATGGCTGGATATTACATTGTAGCCAGCCAACATATGTCCTCACACAGATTCAATTTTGATGCCTTTCCTCTTACTGTTGATCACTGCTCTCACTCAGAGAATCAGGAATGTTCTTGTGTCTCCCATTCTTCATCCTTGAACTGGCACAGTCTGATCATTGCTGATGATTGTGACAGATCTGGAATGGAAAAATATTGCAGCGGAAGTTCTGAAATTCCCTCTTAAATCAGCACAAGGAATTCCAACTGTTATCATTTGAAACCTCTTTTTAAACCACATGCTTAATAGAAGTATGTCCATGTTGAAAATAATGCTCACCGAAAAATGGAAAGCTTGAGTCTCGAAACTTCAGTATACATGTATATGCTTTCACTTATTAAAATGAAATGGTCTGAATGAAAGCCAGTTTTATTATTTTAATACAGAGAGGACATCAGGCTAAAAAAAAAAAGAAGATAAATGATACTGCCTAAATGCAATATGTTATATAATTTGTGCAGTTTCGGGAAAACAACCAAGTGAAGTTAAAGCAGTTTATGCCATACAGTTGAACCAACCAGAGCTCCAAATGTTTGACTGCAGAATGTCAATTTCTCCAGTTTTCAAGCTCTAAACAAAAAATGACAATGTGAAGTTCCATGAGAATATATTTACTAGCAAAATTCTTCCTTTTGTCTGCTAGGGATGGACCAATTTGTCCATTCAGCTTCTTAGACGTATTTTGTCTTGTTTCTGCATCAGTTTACAATTTTCTTTTAAAAAGTTGGTAATAAAATCTGTATGTGTTTTCATGTGCATTTCTCCTAATATACTGATTTTTGTATGCAATCTAGTCTAATAGCTGCATTTTTGGAAGTGTTTTTATACCATGTCTTCATCATTAACATACATATTTTTGCAGCCATGTTTCCCTAATATACATATTTATGTACACATCTTTTATGAGCAGACTGCATTGCAAAAAGTGTGAACAATATATTACCATATTTTGGTTCATGTATTGGTTTGAGAAGTGTGCATGTGAACTGCATGCATTTCTCCCTAGTCTCCACTGTCTACTCCTCTGTCTTTACATTGTTGTATTTTGTTGTTGTTGGTTACATATTTATCTGTTATTCAATTTCAAACTGATTTTCTCAATTCTAAGCAACAGCAAAGTCTACTTCCACATAATGGAAAACGCTTGAACAAAATCAGCTTTTAGATGAACAGCTCTTTGTAGCTAGACCTACACAATTCAGAGACTGCAATGGTAGACTAAGACTGCAATCCTATACCCACTTACCTGGGGATAAGTCCCACTGAACTCACTGTGACTTACTTCTGAGTATGCATGTATAGGGTTGGACTGAAGAGAAGATAAAACGTGTTCTTAGCTAGTTCAGTTCATACTGTCTTCTAAGCCCTATTCAGGTGATCACCTGCTCGAGTGTAGGGCCATACTTTGTAGAGGACATGGGCATGCATGTAAGACCTGTCCTTAACATCCCTGCATGCCCAGTTTCTTATAGACCATCATACGTTGATCATGAAAGTTTGCATACAGTCTGTACAGGGCTCTATATAGGCAGTGTTCATGATCATGGGACCTCTGTAAAAGTGTGCAGCTGGATTTGCTTATAGAGCCCTATACAGACCGTCAAGCTCAATGTGCAAGGAAGGCAATCTACATGGAAGCCTGGGAAATGGGGATATTAGGGGCAGGAATTATATGTACACCCACTTGTAATCCTCACAGTTTAGCCCTACATGTGAGAAGGCAAAGACCTGAATAAGGCTCTAGTTGAAGCTTTCTGGAATACTGATTTATCTTCAATCTAAATTGTTAGTACTTTTATATCAATCTAACCTTCTCCAGAGAAATCCTACAAAATGTCAGAGAAGGTGATGAGAATTCTCTGTTAGAGATTAAAAAAACCCCCAACAATAACAAGCAAACCAAACCTAGGCCTAATCTATACCAAGCAGGATATTGCGCTATGGAAGCAGTATGAAAATGATATATACAGGGCCGGTGCCAGGCTATTTTGTACCCTAGGCAAGGTGAGCTACTTGCACCCCCCCCAAATGCCAACTTTGATTCAGCTGTTGAAGAAGACTTTCTAAACTATTATAGTTTCCTTTTATTCAGTGATAGAAGGGGGAGCAGGTGGTTAAAGCACCAGCTCCAGGCTCATCCAGGAAGCTCCCTGGATGGCCTTCGGCTGAACCAGCCCTCAAGCCTAGCTTCCCTCACAGGGTTGTTGTGAGGATAAAAGCTGTGTGTGTGTGGGGGGGGCATATTTGCTGCCTTGAAGGAAAGGAAGACTTGAAAGCGCCTCCTGCCTGCTGTCCCCTCAAGGGATAGCAGAACAGACTGTGCCAAAAAAAGCAAAGTATCTCCAGCTCGCTTGTAGGCTGGCGGGTGGGCAGGCGGGCCCGGCTTCCCTGTCTCTTGGCAAGGGCGGTGTGGAGAGCGCCAGCCCGGGAAGGGGCTTGGACAGTGCCCAGGAGCAAGCCTTGGCTCACGGCAAAGTCACCCTCTTTGATCTGCCCCGGGCCGAGCGCCGGCTGGCCGACCCACCGCCTGTGCCACCCTCAACCCGGCCCATGGGAAAACTCGACGCGGGCTCAGCCCGATGGCCTTCTGGGGTCCCGACTGGCCAAGGGAAGGCAAGCAAAGGCTCTGGGGAGCCCATCTCAACCCCCCTTGGCCACCCCAAGGCCTGCTAGAGGAGGCGATGCTTTCGGTGGTGGGACGGGGCAGGTGACCAGTCCTCCCTGCTGGGTGAGCCAGATGCCTCGTGCAAAGCCAGCAGTGCTTATCCTTCGACGGGGCGAGGCCGAGTGCTCGGGAGAGGTGTCCGCTACTGCCGCCGGCACTGCCAGAAAGCGCCCCTTGCCCCACTCCGCCCTGGCCGAGCCAGGGCTCCTGTGTAGGGCACGGGAGAGATTGGTGGGGCCCGAGTGGGCGCCGCCACCCAGGTGCGGCCAGTCCCACCAAGACTCACCATCCACCCGTTGAGGGTCCCGCGCAGCCCTCCTGAAGGCCTGCCTGGGCCGCTGCTTCCTGGCTGCTGCTCTTTGCGCCAGTTCAGCCAGCTGGAACGCTGCCTGTGGCGCCCCTAAGGGGCGATGCCCCAGGCAGTCGCCTGACCTGTCTACTCGTGGCACCGGCCCTGGGTATATAAAAAGGCAGGTGCCATGCCAAGCAGGGTATACCAGTATGAAAGCAGTATATGGTATGTGTCAATGGTCCCCAGCAGTCATCAGTGCACTTCAGCACTGCTATAAAGCAGTAGTGTGGCTCCTGCCTCTTATATATTGCTTTCATACTGCCTTAATAGTGCTATATCCTGCTTGGTATAGATGGGGCCCTATAGTTCCTGGTGGAAAAAAAATGTAATGTAAAGGGCTAAAGTCTGTAATGCAGATACAAGCCCAAAACCTTCCATAGAAAATTCTGGTAAAATATGATTTGAATATGTAATTTTATGTTCAAACTGAATTCAAAGATCACTGATTAGGACTTCTGAACTTACATCAGCCATGGCTGGAGGCTTTTAATAAAATCTAAGTCATCCATATCCATGTCTGTATAAGTACAATATCTAAATGACATATATATTTGGCAAAAATTGGCAAAAAATACTGCCTCCATCAGAGGCAGTATTCCAATGTACACCAGTTGCTGGGGAACATGGGTGGAAGGGTGCTGTTGCACTCATGTCCTGCATGTGGGTTTTCCATCAGCAGCTGATTGGCAACTTTGTGAACAGAATGCTGGACTAGATGGACCCTTGGTCAGATCCAGCAGGGCTCTTTTTATGTTCTTAAAATCACAGGACTTGTGTATTACCGTAAAGAAGAGGTATCATAAGTCATTTTTCTTCTTCAAAAGGTTTAATTTTTTACAAAAATAAATCATAAAAAACCATTGATGTGGGCTTCCTCATTTGCTGTGTCTTGGCTCCACATTTCAGATTCCAAGCTGACTTGAGTTTGGACGGTTTCCCAGGGCAATCTTGTCTCTCTCTTTTCTTCTTCTGAGTATATTTTGGAAGAAGACAGACAGACAGACATTCTAAGTGTGGTGTCAGTGGTTTTAGACATACATTCACTGCATTCCGAGGCATTTATTTTTAGGGAAGCGAATGTGTGTTGAAATCACTCACACCACACTTCAGAATTTATGTCTGTCTTCATCACCCTGTAGTGTAGTATATCCTGTTTCCTTATAGCTGTTGTTAGCCAGTATTGACTACTTAGAAATTATGCTAGCATTTCTGCTAAGGAGAAGTAACAGGAGACATGCACAAATCCTGATCAGACCGGATGGAACCTCAAAGAGAGGTTTTCTGTAGCTGCATAAGGCATCATGCAGAGTAGCTTGTCCATATCGTAGATCTGGAGATACATTGCTTTAATGAACTTGCCTTAAGCTGTTGAAAACATTTGAGAGAGTGATGGCATTTATGATTGTAATTTCTCAGCTCTTAACAACATGGAGAGACTGAAGCTTTGCTTCACTGTGATTTGTATTCAACTCTAAAGGCCTCCATATTATATACATACCTTTATAGCACAAGGTGGTTGTGGGTTCCTGAGGGGCAACAATCAGAGAATAGAAATTGTATATTTTAAAAAATGATGAGTAAAACAACATTCTGTGCATGGAAATGACTTTAAAATAATAATAAATAAATAACACACGGACGGCAAATACTGTTTTCAAATGGAAAACATGGAGACAATGAGTACAACTTGCCAGCAACCAGCTTCATAGTTTGGATAGCTGAAATGGTAACCAAAGTATGAAAACTTTGGAGGCTCTCCTAAACCTTTGCCTTTCCAACCTACACTTCTTTAAAGTCTACTGCAGTTTGACCTCAGGGACTTCATATTTTAACTATATACTATGTGAAGAAGTACTTCCTTTTATCTGTCTTGAATCTCCCACCAATTAGCTTCATGGCATGACCCTGGTTCTAGTATTATGAAAGAGGGAGAAAAATGTCTCCCTATCCACTTTCTCTTCACCATGCAAAATTTTGTTCACCTCTATCATATCCCGTGAAATGCCTGGCAGTAGAATAAAGTTTTAACCAATGCTGGTGCCAGAAAGACCCCACTGGAGAAAGCATTCCATAGTTAGGGGATACCACTGGGAAGGTCCTTCACTTGTTGCCAACCTCTGAATCTTTCTTGGAGGAAGGCCTCAGATGCTGATTGTAGCATATGGATAGGTTCATTCTGGGAGAGGTGCTTGATCAGGAATTCCTTCTTGAGCCCTCTTAGGGCCTTGCTAGACCTACCGGGTATTCCGTGCTTGAGGAGGGGTGAAACTGGATTTTCCTGTTTAGGTGTGATGCCTCATGGTCCACACCTTGTGTGGATTATCCCGGTGTTGGAGGGGGGTGGTTGCGGGAGTTTGCTCCGGTTGTGGTGCTGTCGGGTCGAGCACGGGTTGCGCAGCCACACCGGCCTGATTTCCAGGTGTTTTTTTTCTGCCCGCCACACGATTTGTGCAAGTGCGAAAGAGCGCAATCTGTGTAGATCGGTGGCTGAAGTGGCGCTGCTGCTGTTGTTCCATGCTGCCCCCCCCCTCAGGCTGGGCACAGGGGAGCCAGTTGGGATTGGGGGATGACCCACAGGGGGCGTGGCCAACGGTGGCAGGAGGATGGGAATGAGTGGCATTGTTGAGCGACAACATTGACAAGGCTGGGATGCTGTCATTAGCTTTCGGGGGTGATAACAGGCGTACTGTGATCCGAGGACAGTCGTCTGCATGGGCACTCTGCGCCTACACATCCCATCACCCCTCTGAGTTTTGCCAGCGATGACCGGCCCTGTGCCCTTCCCCCCCATCCCAACATCCTTCGCACCACATGTATTCAATAAAATGCATTCAAACTGCACGATGTCTAGTCTTCCTGAGTCTACCCCGAAGGGCAAACCCTGCTCATTGGCATCGTTAGCAGAAAGAAGGGGGGCTCGTCAGTTTCTGCACCAGCGGAGGTGCGAAACTGGCGTCAGCTGCCTGCTGCCATCACTCCCCCCACAGCAAATGCAGTCGGAAGGATAGGGGAGTGTATTGACACAGTGCAAAGGGCCCCCAGGGCAAGTGCCCACCCCTGGGCTGATGCTTCCCTGGCCTTCTGCCTGCCGCCGCGTGGCCACTGGAAAATGGCCGCCCACCCTCGCTTGTTGCCCCCTTACAGCCAGCTGCCGTGTACCCACACCAATAGGCACACAGCCCTGCGTGCCTCTACCGTGCCCGTCATTCCCCGCTCGCCTTTACATCATCCGCGCAGCCTAAACCACCAGCATGAGGACGGTACCTGTGGCTGCCCCCCACGACAGGTCACCAACTTCCCATTACAGTTGGATGGCCGCCTTCCCAAAAAGTGACCCACACAGAGGTACCGAGCTGCACATATCCCACACATCCACCACACCCCCCCCAACAGCTCACCGGACAGTTTTCTGGTCCTCCGTTCGTGCACAAAGCGGACCTCTTTGATGAAAAAAAAAGCCGCCACGCTGCACCGCTGCCACAGCTGCAGACGGGGCGCAAATGGAGGAGGAGGTTTGGCCGAAACCGCTGACCACTCCCCTTAGCACGCCTTTTCCTGACCAGTGCTGACCTCGCCGGAAACTGCGCTGACCTCATTTCGTCCACCTCCGCCTCCCGTATCCAAATTAGCGCGCGCTGACAGAAAAAGCTGCGCTTAAAGCCGTTTCATAAAACACGGCACAACAGAGGTTTCACCACAGGATGAACATGGATCCCGGTGAACGTCATGTGGATCTGTAAAGACGACGATGGTATGTAACACGTGCTACAGCCCCATCTAGCAATGGCCTTAGTCTTTATAGGGCTAGGTTTAGGGGAACCCCCTGTTATCTCTGACCAGAGATTGGAGATAACATGATTCCTCTCCCCCATCTCCTCCCCAAACTTCCAGGCTAGGGTGCAGGGCTTTGAGAGGGGGCGGGCAAATTAGATCTGCTGGCTGTAGGTTGCATGAGGTTGCATTAGGTGATTGTAATAATACCACAATTACTTTCTAAGTCTTATGTGATCACTTCGCTTGAGATCTCAATTGATAACGTGATCACTGCATTAATCCTAGGAAAAATTAATTTCTGAAGTTACACGAATTTAGACAAAAAGCAGCCAAAATCCTACTGTTGGATGTAATGAGTTTTAGAAACTTTAAAAAGGTAGTTTAATTTCAATAGTTTGAGTATTTAAAATGTAACTGGCTGTTCTATGTCAAAAGAAAACCCTATCTTTAAAAGTGGGACATTTTGCTGGCCCTAGAGATTTGGAAGACAGAAAATTCTGGCTATATGTGTTATGACTGCTTGAAGAAAATGATCCCTGTGTGCTTTTAAAGACGTAATAGTTTGTGAGCAACACCAAAACCAGCAAGCTAATTAATGTAACAAAATAAAGGTTGCAACGAAAGAGCAATAAAAATTTATCAGGCTTGCTACTGCCACATGTTTCTAAAAACAAAAACTAATTGAAAACACACGAGAAACAATAGTTGTTGATTATAACATTGTTGTAAAAATGAGTGTCTCCTTCTTACTTACTTATTGATAAAGCTGAGGCCTGGTTCATATTTTATTTATTTATTTATTACATTTATATACTACCCCATAGCTGAAGCTCTCTGGGTGGTTTACAAAAGTTATTGGGAGTGGTGAATGCTGCCACGTAGAATGGTGGCTGCTTGATCATACCTCCTTTCCATACTGCTCTAGCAACATGGGAGGTAGACAAATCATATTGAAGGGCGATGAGAATCGGGAAGAACATCACGCTGGCCCTGCCACACCCTCAGCACACTGCAGGCCTGAATTCTCAACATCAGGTCTGAATTCTAACCATTATAAGTAGGCTGGTCATGTGTGCTCCTCTGCTGAGGACAGTTCTATATCTGCAGGGCCTCCAGAAGATAGTCCTCTGTTTGAAAGTGTCCACTAATTGAAGGCTGTGCCATCTGGGTTTTGTTTAAAGGTAAATTATCATCAAAAGGAAGAGCTGGGCCTTGGAGTTGCCCATCAACAGTACCTGGGCAGCAGGCTGAGCAAGGCACAGAGGTCATCTGGTCACAGTTCTCCCACTATGGTGAGATGCAATTTATTTCTTTAAATTACAGTCATTATTTCTAAATCTGCTGAACATATAAATTATATGCCAATTGGATGCAAATCTCTGTCTTCTTTTTTGGTGATGCATTTCCTCTATTTTAGTGATGTGTAAATTCAGAGAAGCTAAGTAAATGACAATGTAAAAATAAATTATTCTGGGAGGACTCTGTCTCTGCATTGGAGAATTTATTTTTCAATAGATATTCACCATGGTCCACATGGTTGTACAGACAAGAAGAGGCTCAAAACCAGCAATTATAAATTCAAGAGGTGCAGAAACCCAGAACAACGGATTCAACAACTTGCGGCCTATCCTGCTACCTGTTCCCTCTTCTCACTTCCCCCCAAAAGGTAAGTCTTTTTTGAGGCTTGGTCTCAGCTCCATTTTGAGCTGGGCCTAGCTCAAAGGGCTCTGGGGTTTGCACCTGACTCAAATGGGGCTAGATTCTTGAATGAGGGGAGTGTGCATTTCAAGTTTCCTCCACCTCAAAGTCTTGCACCATCTTAGTTAACGTGGATATTTCTCCATGTGATTCTGTATCCTGTTATTTTGCTTAGGTGGAGAATGAGAAACAGCCACTCGTATGACAGCTGTGACCGAACAGATGAGATTTCAGCTATACTGAAGTCAATAACTTGCCAGTAGACTTCCGTGAGACAAATACATCCTTCAAAATTTATCATCCAGTAGAAATAAAACATCTACAGTAGAAATAAAATTTCTTTGAGGTAAATTCCTACTAGAGGGTGTGAATAAGTTTGGGAGAGGCCATAGTTCTGTGGTAGAATGCATGTTCTGCATGAAGCAGCTTTGATTCCTGGCATCTCCAGGTAAGACTAGGGGCATGTCTACACCGCATGGGGTTGCGGGAAGGAGGATCTCATGGTATTATGCTTGCGAGATCTTCCCCCTCAGTCTACATGCAGCGTGTGACATCCTGGGAGGATGGGGGACATCGCACCTGTCATTTTTTTTTTTAATGAAGATGAGCGCTCAAATGAAAAAGTAAGTTTTTTTTTTAAAAAAAATATTCCTGCTCCCCCCACCCCACCCCTGGGTCCCGGCTCCTCATGGTTACTCATGAGGAGCCGGGATGAAACCACGATGGCGGGCCACACCTCCCGCGGTCTCAGGATCATCCGGAAACTGCAGGGAAAAACATGATTAAAGGGTAGGGCAATATCCTGGGGAAAGGGAGAGATCATCCTGCTCCCGGGATCCCCTGTGCGACATGTGGATGCACAGGGATGATCCCAGGGCAATCCCTGGGATATCGCCCCATGTAGACATGTCCCTGGAGGAATCCTGCCTGAAACCCTGGGCATCTTTTGCCAGTCAGTGTCAACAATAACTGGGCCAAACAGACCAGTGGTCTGACTCAGAAAAATCTGCAATTTTTACAGAAATATATAGGATTGGATCCAATGGTGCTGTTCTACCAGCAGAAGGGAGACCTGTGATGGAATGAATTTTCCTTCTCCCTGCAGCGATTTGCACTCCCCCCAGACAGTTGGGGGACCCTCTGGATCAGATTTGGGGTTGGGGGGAGAGAATGGGGAAGTCTCATTACATAAGCAAAATCTGCTTGCACAACATTGGATCCAATCAATAGGTGGATTTAATTAATTAATTAATTTTGAAAGAGCGAATGAATTTGGAAATGCAGGAAAGTCATAAATCTATTTGCCCTTGCAAAATATCTAGTTTTTAACATCAAATTATTCAAACCAATTTCTGAATTTTAAACACTTGTAAATTTTACTTTTGAAATCTGAGTTTGAATGGAACCATACTACTTGCTGAATATTAAAGCAATACCGTATTTCTTCGATTCTAAGACACACTTTTCCCCCAATATAAACATCTCTAAAAACGGGCTGCGTCTTAGAATCGATGGCGTCTTAGAATTGCCTGCAAAGTACGCTGTTATCCCTCCACCCTGCTCTCAATACCCAGGTGGCTCAAGGGCTTGTTGAGCACCTAAGCAGCTCTGCACTCACAATGTAGGCTGGGGAATGTGGTTGGCCTGATTGGGGGCCTCAGCGACGATCCGCGGCTGCCCTGGGCCTATTTGTGCTCCCCAGAGCTAACCGGGCTCACACACACACCAACGGAGCTCCGAGCCCTAAGCGGGCCCCGCCCACCGCACCACGAGCACAGCCGGCCTGGTTGGGCCAAGTGGGCATGGCTATGCGTCTCCGTTCGGGTCGGGCCTGGCGCACGCCTCGCCTTGTGCATGGGGCCGGGGCGGACGGGCGGGTGCTGCAGGGCTCGCAGAGGGTTGTGTGAGGCGGGCGGGCGCCGCCGGCTTCTTGTGGCTGCTGGTTCTGTGCAGCAGAGGAGGAGCAGCAGTGCCGGCCAGGAAGACGGAGGCGACACCTGGGAGGAGTTGCTGGACCGGGGTGTGGCTGGGACGTGCAGCTGCGCCTCGCAAACGACCCCCTCCCGCTCCCTGCAAGAAGTGGTGGCAGCTGGTAAAGCCTCCTGGCCCTTGCACGTGCTCCCCGGTTGGCCCCCACCCACATCTCTTCCCTTACCTGCCTGCAATCCGCTCCCAGTGCATGGCAGAATATTTCCCCCCCATATAAACATCTCTAAAATGGGGTGCGCCTTAGAATCGATGGCGTCTTAGAATCGAAGATATACGGTAATGTTAAATATTAACTCAGTATATATCTCTTTAAAACTGTGCCTTGCTTTGCACCATCAAGGAGGGAAAATAAGCCAAGGTGTCCCTTTGCTTGAATTCCCAGAGCCATGGCTGCACCATGCACACTATGTAGGCAGGGGTGGCAGTGGGAGTTGATTAGAGAGCAAGGCTAGTATTAAACAACAACAACAACAACAACAACAACAACAACAAATAAATAAATAAATAAATAAAAGAAACAGAATAAAGAAGAGAGGGAAGCAATTATAGAGGTCTAAGAGAGGGAAGCAATTATAGGAGGAAGAAACTGGCAGTTAAGGATAGGTACAATTTAAGTATGAAAGAAGTAGGGGAGAATAAATTACTTATTTATTTATTATTTATTTAATAAATTACAAGAACCATGTGGGTGAAGGGAGGGAGAAAAACAATATAAAAATAAATAGCTTTCTCTACTTAGAGTAGGGCTATATAACCTTTTTGGGTCAGTGGACATATTTGGAATTTTGAGAAAGTGTCATGGGCACTCTCACAAAATGGTTGCCATGAAGGACCTTGCTCAATCATAAAGTTGTTGCCATGGTGGGCATGGCCAGGCACCAAACACTAATTTCCAGAGTTTGAACCTCAGGGTCAGCAATTTCTTCCCACACACAAGCCACCAAATTGAGTTTTGGCTGTAGCATTTTCCTGTGGGCTGCTTATAGGCCTAATCCACACCTGCCACTTATTCCAGAATAGTATCGAGATTGTCCCTACCCCACCACATGATGCACATCTGATCCCATGGTGATCTAAGGATGGGCCCTCAGTTTCCCCAGGATATCGATAACAGCTTTTGTCCCGGTTCCCCCCCCCACCGCTCTCACAAACATCCCGAGGTGTGCGGCTGATGTGCCCTCCCCTCAGGAACAGCTGTTGCTGTTCCTTATGAGTAGCGGGGCTCAGCGAACAGGCAACCAGCTATACGGAGCGAGCCCATGGGTATTGGGGTGAAGGGGAGAGCATTGTCAACATGTTCTGGATGGGTCTTGGGGACTTTCAGCACCAAGTGTGTGTGTGTGTGTTTAAATCTCATCTTCGTGCAGGATTGCAACTCTGCTCTTGCACAACAGTCAGGAATCTTAAAAAGAAAATTCACCCCGAAGCAGCTCTCCTTAAATTGTAGGCAAATTCACTGTCGTGTGCCCCGTGAAGCAGAAAACTTCATGATCATCCCTCCCCCCTCTTGAAAGGGCTCTAGGTATAGATGAGTCCATGGAGGCAGATATCTGAAAACAAAGCTCAAAATGAGATCATCCTGAGGAAAAATCTTTCTAGTCATCTTGTTATCTGGTAAGTCCTGAAGAAATCAATAAAAGCTCCAGGAGACAGTTGAGAAAAATAAACACAAGAAAAAAACCAAACCCTTGTAATAATTATTACATCTGCATTCTCTTCAGAATGTACCACAGTTCTACAGTATTGCTCTATCTAGAAAGCTAGCAACTAGTCTTTGCAAGGAAAAGAAAGCCACATCCTGCTTAATATGTGATTATTACACTACACTGACTGTACGTGAAATGACAGTTCCAGTCAGCGCACTTAATATATGAGTACATGTGCTTATTTAATGCTTACTGTAGTATGAATTACATTTGATGGGAGAGGACTTTTTCAGGGTAAGGAGATGCCACAGCGAGTGTGCAGTCATCGTACTGATACATTCTAGCTTTGCTTTTCCACTCCGAAAGCAAGCGCTAGGGACAAGGCTGCACTGTGATTTCCATTTAAAACCTCAGGGCTTTACAAATGCCAGTGGCATTATTAGGCTTTTCAGAATTTATGTCAGAGTATATGTGCATGTGTGTATAATATACACACACACACACACACACACACACACACACACACTCACGAGTTCTAATTTTTATAGAGATTATTCAGAGCTAACTATACCAGAGGCAATAAACTCCAGGTTTTATTTGTCACATTACATTTTACATGACATATTATTCATTTCCATGTTGGAAAAGGTAACATAAGAGTAGCCCTTGAGATAAGTTGCTTAATGTTTGGTTGATGATGATGATGATGATGATGATGATGATGATGATATATGTAAACTTCCTGATGATTAATTTATTTATTGCATTTCTATACCGCCAAATAGCTGAAGCTCTCTGGGCGGTTCACAAAGCTCTCTAGGCAGTTGTGGCAGCAATAAAGGTTGTATTGCATTCTTATCAAATTTGGATCAAGCTTCCACTCAAAAACAGATGACTAGCACTAACTGGGTACCTTGACAAGTGACCCTTCCCCACTTGGAATACATGGGACAGAGAACTGGTGATGGCGAGGAATGACACGCGAGTCTGGGAGGGAGATGGAGTCTGGCAGACATCTCCCCACCCCAGTCAGCCTTCCATGCTCCAGTCCACAGAACACCTGGCTTGCTCAATTCAGCGTGCATTGAGTCAGGTGAGCATGGCAGTCCCTGTTGGTCTGCCAAGCCAACCTTTTTGTAGAAAATGACAGCTTGTTTTTTTATGTAAAGGGTCTTTTTTACACAAATGGTGGCATAAATAAGTCTATTTATACAAAATTACAAGCATTAATGGTCTATTTAAGTAAAGGGTCCTTTCATGCAAATAGCAGCTGTAAATAAGCCCATTTATGCAAAGTTACAGGTATAAATGGTCTAAATTATGCCTGCAATTTGGCATATATGGGGCTTATTTATGACTGCTATTTGCATAATAGTTCCCTTTACATAAAGGAGCAAGCCACCATTTTCTACAAAATGGTGGACGGTGAGTGAATGGGAGGCCGCTCACCACACATTAGGCACTTGGGACCAACTGGTGGGTGTTTGGCGCAAGGTGCGTGCATGAGTGAGTTCGCCCATCTCTAGCTATGGCAGGACTGAGCAGAAAGTAGATCTCCAGATGTTTTGGACTTCAGTTACCAGCATTCCTGGCCATTGACCATGCTGGCAGGGGGTGCTGGGAGTTGATGTCCGTAACATCTCGAATTCTACATTTTGCGTACCCCTGGCTATGGAAGCAAGTTGTTTTTTCTCCACACCCGTTTTAGAACTTGGTACCATATCACACAGTTACGCACATGTAAAGCAAACTATTCCTTGACACAGTAAGGTACTATCTATATTCCTAAAATTATTTCTATGCCACCTTTAAGGGTGAAAAACCCCTCTGTTAACCCTCTACCAGTTAACAATTACTGAGCATCCACTAATCCCAAAGTATCAGGTCCCCACTTCTTGCTTTAGATGGGCAGAAGAACAGATTCATACCCACAATGCAAAGACAGGCACAGCCAGTGGAGTAGAACAGGGTAAATCTGTTCTACTCCAGCCCAGTTACAGTTATAATGGTTTCAGCAATTTGGTCTGGGAGGGCACACTCCTCCAGAAGGAACAGAATGGCAACTCATGATGTTGGCATGCTCAGCGACTCCCATAGATGGCAGCAGAGCACAATGTCAGATGCTTAGGGTTGTTGTTGTTTTGTTTTTTTCAACGATTCTTAGCTTTTTGTTTTTGTTTTGTTTCCCCAAGGAGGGACAAGGGATCTAGAACTATCAGCTCAGATGCACAGGCAGCGTAGAACCATTAACGTCACCCACATCACAACCACTATTCTCCCTTGATCTTTGTTCCTGTCATCTTAGATTCAGAAAACACCCAACATCTTTGCCTCCTCTTCTGCCACAGCATTTCCACTTTCATTTCTTTACAACAGTTGGCCCAGTCAGGCCAACTGCCAAAAGAGATAGAGACCCTCACCAAATGAGCTCAATTTAGAAGCACTTGAGCTTTCCGGTAGTTACTTTCTCTAGTCAATGAGATTATCACACATCATATTTTACCAGCTATTGACTCTGCAATGCATTATTCAGTATCCCAGCAGCACTGACATACCAAGAATGACAAACAGAAATTGATTTGTCCTCGTGAAATCCAATTGATTTAAGCTGCGTAGGGTAGTAATTCCTAGAATCATCATCGTGGAATTTGATATTTATCAATCCAACAAGACTTTTAAAACACAAGCTTTCACGTTTTAAGAGTATCTGATATGAAACTAAGGCCTAACACTAAGGGCTCATCTACACAACGTAGGATATTCCGCTGTTGTGGCACCCCGACTGTGAAATGCCCTTCCCTTGGAGGCCCGATTGGTGCCAACATTGATTGCATTTCGACGGCAAGTAAAAACATGGCTTTTTAGCAAAGCCTTTGATGGTGAAACTCACTGCCACATTATTTTAACTGTTTTAACTGCTTTTACTGCTTTTAAATTATATATTGTTTTAACTTAGATCATGGTTTAATTTGTTTTTAACTGTGCATATTTATTGTTTTATACTGTATGTTTTTATTTGTACGCCGCTCTGAGATCTTAATGATATAGGGCGGGATATAAATGTTTTAAATAAATAAATAAATATGAAAGTGGTATATAAAAGGCAGGAGCCACACCAAGCAGGATATAGCAGTATGGAAGTGGCATATGGCATGGGTCAATGAGCCCCAACAGTTGTCAGTGCACTTCAATACCACTAAAGCAGTAGTGTGGCTCCTGCCTTTTTTATACCACTTTCATACTGCTTCCGTAGTGGAATATCCTGCTTGGTGTAGATGGGCCCTTCTTTTTCAGCATTAAAAGTACCTTGAATACATTAACTCAGTACTTTTTTCAACAACAAGGTAGAGAAGTAAGGGTTTCATCTTTAGATTATACTGTTTGTTTAGTGCCAACCAGTTAGCAAGAATACGTTTGATAAATGATCAGGCTTGATTTTGTTGTGCACCTCATTTTTCACTGCTAAGTTCATTCTTTCTGTATTGGACTGCGATTTTTTCTTCTTTTTAGTCCACATGAAACTAAACATGTTGGTGTATACATTTTTTCTGGTGTATATTGTGGTATGTATTTTCATGTGCATTTTTCAAAATATGCATTTTGTTATGCACTTTTTTAATGTATACATTTTTGTGCTGACGTTTTCAAATATATGTAGTTTTGGAAGCGATCTTACCATTGACTAAAGGATTTTTGTGTGCATTGCCCCAAATGCACCCCTTTTTGAATGCACCATTTCAATGTACGTATTTATTGAGTGCACTTATGTCAAATGTGCACATTCTTTTGTTTGAACTGTATTGCAAATTTTTGAAAAAGTAAGGCTATTGACATGTAATGACATTCTGGTTTGTCTTTAGGTTCAAGAAGTGGAGATTCCACTTATTTATTTAATAATAAAAGTTGTTTGTAGTTGTTTTTAGGTGTACGTTTTTCTGTATGCTGCATGTTTTTATGCTTTAAAATTTTGTATATAATTTTTAATTGGTTTAATCTTATGTAAACCTCCCAGAGAGTTTCAGCTATGGGGCAGTATGGAATAATAGTATAAGTTCAGTTGAAATGTGAACTGAACAATTTCTCACATATCCTTACCACTTACTTTGTAGGATGAGGTTTGAAACAGAATTTTCCATATCATCTTCTTAGATATTATAGTACACTGGATATTAGGTGACTAGATGTAGTCCAAATCAGCATACCAGGACAGATGACTCATAATGGCATGATGGAGTAGATCAATGGACATCATTAACAATTAACATTACTCATAGTAGCGAAACACTTTCCACATTTTGCTCACCCATGAACAGTCCTGGTGAAAATGCCAGCACATAGATATCCACGGTGATATAAACTGAAAGCAGTGAAGAAAGTTTGATTTGCTCCGTTGTTGTTGTTGCTACAAAGTAGATATATTCAGCTTGCATAGTTGTTATTTTCTTCTGGCAATGATGTGTGTGTGTGTGTGTGTGTGTGTGTGTGTGAATATTTTGTATTTCTTCCACCTGTTCTCTGTCAATTGTTTACCAATTTCAGCAAAGGGATGCTAGGGGACAAAAGCGCATGCAAGAGTATGGTGCTCTCTCATCAACTGGTGGCAAGTTGGTTAAGAAGCACAGATGGAAAACAGTAGTATGTATTTATATCATCTTGACTTAAACTGACTTCCTTGCAGAGATAAGAGAAGCAACATACAGCCTGTCTCCTTTCTCTTCCTTGCAGACAGAGGCCATGACTTCCTCTCCCAGTCCCTACTCAGTCTGATGAGAATGCCATTCTTCACCCCTTTCTGTAGCCACAGACAGCCTATGGCCAAGTCCCGGCTCAGGGGAAAGGAAATGCTAAAACATAAACATTCTTCCATAAAGCTTTCCATGCAAATGTGCTGCTTTACAAAGCAAGAAGAAAAATGCTACTCCCTCAGTGGTAAGTTAAAGATGACTTGGACTGGCCTTTTGGTGTTGGGTGAGTTATTTAAGATGTGCATAGCTCTTCTGTTGCCATTGCTTGCTTGCTTCTTCCACCACCGTGCTGCTGGGAGTACAACAGGAGCATTGCCCAGCAATATTTCAGAGCCAGAAACCTGCTCTATTTGTTTAAAAAGAGAGTAATCGAAGTCCGTATCAGTTTCTCATTTGTGGTATGATGGTGGCAATGTAGATTCCTAGTAGCCACAATCCAGAGGAAGGTAGTCATATTTTATGGTGCAATTCCATATCCACTTTCTTGGGATTAAGCCCCACTGAAATCAATGTAACTTGCATACGATTATGCTTATGTCTCATTGAAATCAACGGGACATAAGTTCTTCACTCATAACTAGCTTGATCTGTTGGTTTCAATGAGACTTAAGTGAGGCTCACTTTCACTAGCCTAGGGACCCTGATGATAAATTAGCAGCGTGACATACCAAAGGTTCTTCCTTTGGAATGTGTATATCCCATACTTAAGTGCCTTAAACATTGAGTGTCATCACACAGTGGAAAATTGCGTTTGCTTACCGTCGCTTCTCCGCCCGTGCATTTGTCCTTCATTACTTCCTCTTTTGAAAGAGGAAGTAAACAATGTGCACGTGGCCCATTCAGTGGGCTAGTTTGATCCCGCTGCTTCTCCTGCACACAGCAGAAGACAGGAACAATTTTGGCCTTTAAAAATAAGTCAGACTTACTGGGGTGTTTTTTTGTGGCATGAAGAAGGCTAGAAGGAGTGGGAGGCATGCGGGAGCCAGTTGATGTCATGAGAGGGACCTGTGAAAATCCATGAGTACCCAGTAATGAGTGTGCAATAAAACACTCATCTGATGGAGCTTATTGTGACTTTGCAAGTGGGTGGATTGCCTTATCCCTTCTATTAGGGCAGTGGTTCCCAATTGGTGGTCTGCAGACCCCAGGGGGTCTGCGTAACCCACCCAGAGGGTCCGTGACACCATTCACATATTATCTCTGCGAGGTCCGCATTTTAATAAAAGAAAATATGCCATCTCCCACACTCTGTTTGCTTCGACAGTGACGTCATGCACGAAAGCACCTATGTGATTTAGCGACTAGCTTCAGAGGTTACTTCCCTGCAGCTAATTCTGAAAACTCATGGAGAAGGAATCCTTTTGAATGTGGTGATGTACAACTAACAACTCTATCTGCCGAACAGCAAGATGTACTTGTTGCCGTGACTTGTGATGGTTCATTGAAATCATTTTTCAAAGAATATAAACTGGACCAATTGTGGGTGAAGGTTTTTCCTGATTATAAGAAGTTAGGTGAAAAAGCTTTGAAACATCTAGTTCTTTTGTTCCACATATCTTTGTGAACAAACATTTTTGACATTTTGTTATATGAAGAATAAGCATAGAAATCGGCTCGATGTTGATCCAGATTTGAGATTAAAAGTAGGAAATATTGAACTGGACGTGGAAGGGATTGTTCGGGACAAAAAGAGGCATGATTTCTCCCATCACATTTAGGTTTAGTAGCTGCTAGACATGTCATAACTTGTTCAATTGTAAACTAAACATTAGTAAAATTAAATTTGTCTTTATATTCCTAACTAAATCATTGTCATTTTTGTGTGGTAATACACAAATTTTATGGTCTGTTTTTTAGTCTACTTAAAATCCTTTGCTTATTAGGGACTACCCCTTATTTTCTCCAAAAAAATTGCTTTGCACAGGTAACTACCATAGAGATAACAAAGTTTTCAAAAGTAGGGGGTCCATGGCTTGGCATTTGAAAAACAAGGGGTCCGCAGTACTTAGCTAATTGGGAACCACTATACTAGGGGAAATAATCAATAGAGTACAAGCTCATTTATCTGAAGAGAATGGCAATATCCAAAGAGAAAGAAGAAGAGAAAAGGCATTTGATAAATGGAGCCAGTAATTCCACAGAATAAAAACTAACCATTCCTGTGTACACAGAATTATTTTAAGTGCAAGTCATTGACCCTGTTCAGATGACACACTAAGCCACATTTTTTTAAGTATTTTGAGCTCAATATTATGGCTTAGTGTGTCATGTGAACCATGACTTAGCATGTTGGGTGAACCAGTCCTAACCATGGTTTAAACACGCTCACTAACTATTTGCTGCAAAAGGGTTAGCTGCTTAATGGTGGCTTAGTGTGTCGGGGGAAGGGGCCCATAATGTTAGTAAGCCATTAAAGAGGATGGAAGTCCATCGCAACTGGAATGTAGGCAAAACCAGATGCTGACCATGGTGGGAGCAAACCTATTTTGAATTCATTTGCCCCCTGCTGCCATCTCTCCCTAGATTGACCACTTATACATCACCACCCTCCCCAAGTAAAAGGAAAAGGAAATTTGTCACAGAAAAAGAGGACAAAAGAGGGCATACATCTGCATAAACTTTTCATATTTAATTTATATTTATAGATGCAAACTTAGATATAAATACTATAATTTCAAAGGAAATACAATACATCTCAGCATAGTCAGGAAGAGTGTTACCAGGCGACCTGTGTGCCTTCTCAGTCTGCTGCCCAGGTGCTAAGTGTTGATGGGCAATGTCTAGCTGCCCCCCCCCCACTCTCCCATCTGATGGTTCTTTACATTTAAACTGGACTTGGACTGGACAGCCCTTCAAATGGAGGATGGTTGCCAATACGGGACTTCTCTTTGTAAAGTAGGACACATGGTCACCCTCTCTCTGTCTCCCGGCCACTTGGCCCATGCCTTCCAAGCAAATGCCCTTCTAAAGTGAATTGGCAGATGTGAGGACTAGCTAGTACAGCCAAGACAGGTCTTGTAGGCCTCTGATTAGCTTGAAACACAGGGGGGAGGGAAAGGTAGTTTTTGCTTGTATTTAAAACAATGTTTTAAAGAGAGCCACTCTTTCTTGCTTAATATTAAATCACACTGAATGGGCTTGAGAAAAGATTGCTATAGTGACCCAATCATTCTTTCTCTCTCCTTTCTCCACCCTTACTTGGGAATAAGTTCTATTAAATACAGTGAGGCTTGTTTCTGGTTAGGGAACAATCCTGTGCATGCTCGCTGTGGAACGTAGGACTTTATTTTTGGCTAGAGGATTGCACCTTTTGCCTCCTTTTCTAATCTTTCTTTACTGCATATTTCCCTTTTTCTGCTTGGTCTGGCACTGGTGTACCCCCTCCTAACTACAGTGTTCTTTAGCTATTTTTTCCCTAATTCCGAAAAAAAAGGAAAATAATAGATTTTCTTTTCTATTGATCTTGTATGAGGACAGCAAAAAGAACTACTACGAAGAAATTTGTACAGGAACTAAAAATACATGTTAACTTTAGATATGTGTTCTTTATTTCAGTGATTTTAACATCAACGTATTATGTAGAACAGCTTTGTCTTAATTGTGAACTGTAGAATCAGGCATGTGACCAAGGCCACGCCCCCTTTGGGGCGGTTGTGTCACTGTCAGGATGGGCATGCCTCCACAGGGGCTGGGCATGTTGGGGTGGGCATGCCTCCTTGAGGGTGGCCATGTTGTCCTCTTTTTTGGTTTCCCAAATATGGTCACCCTACCATTCAAAGCAACTTGTTGCTATAGAAGAATGCTTTGAAGACCTGCCCCCTGGAAAATTGGGAGAGGAGGCAAAACCCTACACCTTGTGAAGAATTCTCTTAGCCCAAGGGTAACCTGGTAAGCATTTGCTTTTAACACCCTTTGCCCCCCCCCAGTTTTTCAGGGAGAAGCTCTTCAAAATAGTCCCCTTGGCAAAGGAACAGGGAAACATTTTGAAGAGCTGGGAAAAATAGGGGTGAGGTCAGAAGCCAAGTCTCTACAGGGAACCCTCTTAGCACAAGGGTCCTCCCAACTCTGACTTTTCCTAGGGGCAGCCTTTCAATTCAACCCCCTATGCCATCTGATGCAGGTAATTGGTTTGCATAGCAATTGGTTTGAAAGGGTGCATCTGGGGAAAAAATAGAGACTTCAGATTAGCTTAGAAATCATGGAGATATTTTCCATTTTTGTGGGGGAGGGAATAGCTTGGTCAATTTATCATGAGTTCAGGGGAGCTTACCAAAGTAGACTTGAATGTTTCTTTCCCCTGTTTTCTTTTTAAACACCCCAAACCAGCCTCAGGGTCTGTCATTGGGGACAGTAGGACTTTGGGCTGCAGTTTATCCACTTAAAATCTCGCCAACTGCTTCTTCTCCTGTGAGGAAAGCAGTTTGGGAGGGTGTGTGATTTTAAGAAGATAAGAAGTGCCATGCTGGATCAGACCAAGGGTCCATCTAGTCCAGCACTCTGTTCACATAGTGGCCAACCAGCCATTGGCCAGGGATAAACAAGCAGGACATGGTGCAACAGCACCCTCCCACCCATGTCCCCCAGCAACTGGTACACACAGGCTTACGGCCTCGAATATTGGAGAGATAGCACACAACCATCAGGGCTAGTAGCCATTGATAGCCTTCGCCTGAGGGCACAAAGGGCAGGAAGGGGATGGGCTAACCTGTCTCTTCCCTTGCTTCTCTTCTGCTCCTGAAGGTTGATTTTCCCTTTAAAAGAAAAACCTATTAGGAAAAGAATAATCTAAAATAAAAAGTCTAAGGTTCCATCTCAAATGTAAATCTTTTCATTTCAATAGGACATTTCCAAGCTGGGCTACTACAGGCTTCTAGAAAATGTTCTGGATCGTCCCTCTACTCACAGTGTGTCCTCTAAGCTTTCTCTGGCTTAATTCAGACAACACGTTAGTCAACACAGTGTGAAAACTCCACTCAACAACTGTGAGTTTTTAGGGGGTACTCCCCACACGACATGTTCTAACTTCACCATTGTGTGACTGTGGGCTACCATGGAGTTGAGTAAAATCCATTGCAGCGTTTGATTAACAGTTCCTCTACCCTCTCTCCTCCCCCAGTCCACCTGATGGTATCCCATCGGCCATTGCTGCAAAAAACCCCAATCCTGGCAGCCCTCCTAGAGCAGCACTTGCTCCTTTTGCCACTCTTGCCAGAGATCTCTGTAGCCAGTAGGAAAAGTCAATGCAACAGAACACTCCATGGAGCCCTCCACACAACACACAACACACAACACAATGGTTGTGCAGGAACTCTTCTCTGCACAGTGTGGATATTCTGCATGGAGTGTTTCCCAAAACAACTCCACCGTTGTGTGGCGTTTTCCTGCCAGACAACACATTTCTCAACGGGGGTGTAAAAACTCCACCGTGGCGTTCTAAAACCACTGTTGAGAAACATGTTGTCTGAACTGAGCCACTGACTATAGTAATAATCTCAAATATATTGGTATTTGAGGCCTGTTGATGCTAAAGTAAAAAAAAAAAGTTACTGAAATGATTCACCAAACTTGCAACTGAAACAATGGTGAACGGGTGCCTTTCATAAGCATCAAGCAAAGGCCTTATGTTTGGTGCAAATATTTATTGTTATGGCTACTCAAAGGACCCATAAATGGAGAGTTCACAGTCTAAATATTAACAGAATTGTCAGTAACAGTGTCAGATCTGCACCTTGTGTCAAATCATTACAAATGTGGAATAAAAAGCAGGAAATAACACTATGAAGGCAGTGTATGGAATGTGGATTGTGCCCTAACAGTTAACAGTGTACTTCAATACTGCTATAAAGCAGTAGCGTAGATCTAGCCAGTGTTGTTAAGTGATGAGTTGCACATGTGAAACTATTGCAGGTAAGTTACCATAGAGAGACCTGACACTATCTCAGACATGACTCTTGCAACTGAAGACAGTTGAAACATTCAGTAGCAAGTTGACGAGGCGTGTACTAATCAGATTGAAATGGTAGATAAGAGGGTGACTAAGAGAGAGCAAAGTATTGCAGCCAGGACAGTATTAGTAAGTGGCTTAGAGAGATTTGCAGTGGAGAATAGAGGTGTACTTTTTAAAATGAATGAAATTCTAATTTCTCAAGAATAGCACAAACTCCTGAAAAGACTTAACCAGGGGCCTCAATCACATTTTAATTTTTGATGTGGTAAAGCCCCAAGGAGGTGACCTGTCCACGTAATTTTCTTATACTGGATTATTTATTTAAAAGACCAGGGAAAATGTCAGCTCGTAGCGAATCTCCTTAAAAATGTAAAGACTGCTTTGTGCCACAATGTGAGGATACATTTTAAATACATACACAGGTGCTGAACCCTAGCCCCAAAATAGAACCAGCACCTTGGATAGCTCCTTTAGAGTTCTGACTGGTTCTGACTGAAACTCAGAATGGATTCACAGCCCCACCAAAATCGGAGCCACCCATCCTCCAGTGCCACCAGGAGTAGCTAGTGCAAAGCCCCCAAATAAGGGGAAAATCAGAGCTGCCTTTGAATCTGAAGGACTGAAAGCAGCTCCATTCCTTTGTTGTAGGCCACTCATCTAAGCCAGCCAGAAAATTTCCTCCTGTTCCAAACAAGAAGTGGGAAAGCTCAAAAAATCATCATTATCATCATCATCATCATCATCATCATCATCATCATCATCATCATCAAAACAGGCTCTGCTTTGGAGAAAGGAAAACCTTTTCCCCTTGCTGGTGTGAGATCAACCTTTTAGTGGTCTCTGTTTTTATTTTAACAAATGTACTAGGTTTTCTAAAGTGGTTGAGTTGTATATTGCTCATGGGGTAGAGAGGCAATTCACAAATACATCAAAAACAAACTAACAAACCTGTATAATTAGCATGGATTCAGTTTAACAATTATTTCAGCCTAGTTCTCATATCACTCTGCTAGGAATAACAACAACACCTTAAATTTTGAGTGGGACTTGATCTTGCAAAGAACTTTATAAGACCTGCTGCTCATTTTAAAAAAAAAAGCCATTCAGAAAAAAGGAGTTCCTCTCTCCCCCACTGGCCTTGATCCTGCAATCACATACATATGGTTTAACTTTACTCATTTGAATAGTCCAATTGACTGGAGTAGTAATATTTCGGGGCAAAACGTTCCGAAGCATACACACAATTTCCTTCTACACAAACTCTTACTAATTAAAACTGAAAGCCATGGTTTTCTTTTGTGTATTTGTTTGCGTTGTAGCATTTCAAACAATCATCTCATCAGAGGTCCTTTTCACATATGATATACTGTGGAACTCCAGCAATTATAACATCAAGACTACAATCTTGCCTTTTTGTGTGTTTGTGTTTACTAAATTAGGTATTATAATTTTCTTCCTGTTACTTATAATTGCTCAAAGTACATATTGCAGAAGTTACCAAAAGGAGGACATTTCTTCTGAAACCCCTCAAGCATGACTAATATTCTAATTAACAAAAAGGCCAACTATTTTAATTGCTCCATTTATAGAGCACATGCATTACACAAACAATTGTTGTAAAGATATAATTGCTTCAGATGTACCACTGTGCGTTTATTTTTTAAAAATGTTTCATCTGTAAAGAAACATCTCTTTACATCTGGGATAGGCAATGCATGGCCTTCATTATCTTGTTGGATGCCAACCCCATCAGTAATAGCCAGCATGGCCAAAATTTGTTCTGGAGGGTTGGAGGCTCTCTGGAGTAGATTTTTGGGAGAACATGGAGGGGGGTTGCAGATCCTTAAGCTGGCTCAATTCAGTGCAGGCTGAGTTGAGCAAACTTGCAGTTTCCAGCTTTTTTTGTTTTTTTAACAAAAATGTGCAAATTGGGATTTGCGCAAATTCATGACTGCGAATATTTACAGAAATTGGGATTTGTGCAAATTTGTGGCCATAAATAGCACAATTTGGGCAAAATGTGCAGGTGTAAATGGTTCTTTATGCCTGCAATTTTACACAAATTGGCCATGAATTCGTACAAATTCTAATTTCCATAAATATTCCCAGCCACGAATTGATGCAAGCCACAGCTTATGGTAAATAATAATAATATAAAAAGCCGTGAACACTTGCTGGGCCTCCTCAAACCATGCCTACAAGGGTCGGCCTATCGGCGGTGTTCTGGTGAGCACTTCATGAACTGGATGTGGGGACATTTGCCCATCCCTATGTAGCATAAAATGTCCTTAAGATCAGCCTCTGTACCAGAGGACTGAATAATGGCCATTTTTTTTGAAAAAAGGAATCCAGGGGAGGGGTAGGATCTGTTATCAGTAAATTGATTGAAAACTTTATTAAAGATAAAATTAATAGCCATACAGAAGGACTGGCCCTGCTGAAAAAGGTACTGACTTACTTTTTACCACAAAGGTATGTCTCTTTTGGACTTCTTTAAGAGCATCAATACATATTCAGACAAGGGTGATTCAATAGACATTGTTTACTTGGACTTCTAAAAAGCTCTGGATAAAACCCTTCACCAAAGATTTCTGAGCAAACTTAGCAGTCACGGAATAAAAGGAGAGGTCTTCTTATGGATCAGCAACTGGTTACAGAACAGAAAGGCGAGAGAAGGAATAAATGCTAACTCCTCCCAATGGAGGGATTGGTATCTGGACCAATGCTTTTCAGCTTGTTCATAAATGATCTGGAATTTGGAGACAGCAGTGAGGCGGGCAAGCTTGCTAATGACGCTAAATTATTTAGGGTGGTTAAAACAAAAAGGGATTATGAAGAGCCCCAAAAGAATCTCTCCAAGTTGGGAATATGGGCATCCAAATGGTCTTTTTTCAGATCCTTTCTCCTCCTAGCAACATCATTGTGCAGCCAGTCAGATTTGGAGGACATTACCAAGGGCAGGAGAATGTTGCTCTTAGCGTGGCTTGGCTTACTTTGCCCACTGTGGCATCATCACATAAACAAATTTCATTGCTTGTGTGAAATAAACGAAGCAAGATGTCACTAGGGGGTTTCACATGAACCCTATCATGTGTGAAAAACACACATGGAGGAGCCCATCCATCCATACAGGAGGGTATAACTGGAGCAGGGATATTGCTGATGGGACCCTGCAACCTTCTCCCATGTGTTTAATGCTACAATCTCATGCAATTAACATTTGCGGGGGTTCATGTGAAACTTCCCTACTTAGGTAGAAGAGCTATTTTTTCATATACAAATGTGACTAAAGCAGTGAAACTGTCCAAGTAAGTTAAGTTTTACAGATTTAACTAACATTTAAAGACTGGCAAAGCCTCTCCTGCTTTGCACCAAAATGTACCCTAGAAAGGAGATCATTTGGCTCAGTCCTAATGGCTTATAGTCACCCTGCCAATATTTGCATTAGTAAGATACTACCCAACAAGCCAATCTTTAATGTGTTTGTTGGAAATCCATTCCATTGAAATCAATGGATCTTACTTCAAATCAACACCCTAATCCTAAAGAAATGTGCATCAAGTTCAAACCATTAACAACAGTGAAAACTGCTTCCGTGTTCCATATGTTTAGAATCATAACTAGACCTAAGGTTTATCTCAGGATTGTCCTGGGGTCAAACCTGTTCATCTAAGTGCCACACAGGGCATCCAGCGCTCAGGCACGGACGAACCTGGGATGATCCTGGGATAAACCTTAAGTCTAGCTACGGCCTAAGAGTGCTTGTTATAATACTTTAAAGCAGATTTTTGTCCCTTCAGTTTTTTAAATAGACAAAAATATATACAAATTATATCTATCTATCTATCTATGTAATCTCAAACCAGTTGACACATATCTTTCCTTCCAAAATGGCATGAAAGGATTTCACTTCAAGAATGATCGTAACTCTTATCTGTCAATTTCTTTGATGAAGTATATCTTTACAGAATTAATTGGTATTTCAACCAGTTAGACTCTTTTACAGAAATCCCTCCTTAGGGCCACATAGTAAAATCACTACTTGGATGATCACATAGGCACAAACACGAGAAGGGTAAAATATAGAGAAGTGCCAATGAATCAATGTGGCTCAAGTTTGCAGCTAAATGCTCCAATCCTTTTGGTTTCGAACTGCACACACAGCTTTCTCTGTATTTCACCCAATATCTTTTAGCAGTTTGATTTATGGCTCTAATGCCAGGAAAATACTTTGAGGATTAAGCTGTCCAAGTTTTCTTATGGTACCAATTAGCATGTGCTAGCAATGAATGGTGTGTTCACTACCACCTAAAACACAAGAGAGACACATAATTGGATCTCTAATGTGAAGGCAATTCATCTTATTGTGACTCTAAGTGCTTCACCTGTTGACTACTTTCACCACAAGTGAAAGATCAGCGTAATATAGCTCAGATGAATGAAATGTAGGAAGGAAATAAGTTACACTGCATTTTAGCCAGCAATTCTGAACACATTTCCTTGGAAGCTAGTAAATATATTTGATTTCAATAGAACTTATTCTTGTCCTACCCACATCTAAATGAGAATGAGAGGCTGCAGAAAGAGAGCTTCTTAAAACAACAACAACAACAACAACAACAACAACAACAACAACAACATGGCTACATTTCTTTAGGTTTCTTAGTTCAGGGAGATGAAGAGCCAAAATGAGCTGGTCTCTCACCACAGCTGATAGAGTTTCCCTGCTTCCTACTTACCTCTTTGTTGTAACCTGAAGGAATTTCTGCCACTAAATGATAGTTGCAGGAGACTCAAAGGCAACTGGTCTCTGATGACAACTTAGGCCTCAGCTAGACTTAGCGGTCTAGCAGGATGGAGGGGTGAAGATCTCACAATATTTTTATCGTGAGATCTCCCCCTCTGTTTACACGTAGTGCACAACGACCTCAGAGGGTGAGGACGTTGCGGCCGCCATTTATTTATTTTTTTAAAAAAGAAGAAGAGCGCACGAAAGCTTGTGCACAGAAAGGTAGCTGAGGCCTTAGTTCTAAACTCTGGGACATCTATCACAGTGATTTCATATAGACAATGCCAATCCCTAGGCAGCAGCACAATTCAGCCACCAAGGACTCAAGACATCAAGGTGATCGCTTGGTGACAGGGCACATGCTTTGCATGCAAAAAACTGCAGATCGAGTCCCTGAGGTCTCCAAATTAGGGATGGAGAAGAAATTCATTTGGTTCACATTTTAATGCAAACCTATCTAATTTTTGCACTTTTGAATCAATACACAAAGCAAAACTCAGTTATCCTTTGAAATTAGCACTTCTTAAATTATACAATGTTCTCCATTTTTTAAAAAAGTGTATATTAGGAAAAGTGCACACAAAATGCATATATTAATGAAAAGAATATTCAACAATGCATAATATTAGGGAAACTGCTTGCAAAAATGTGTATATTAGGCAAAATTGCATACATAAATACATGCATTAGGAGAACTGTGGACAAAACTGTGGAGAAATTTTCAAGTGAACTTAAAAAAAATACCTTTGAAAAGTCTGGGACAAACAGAATGTAAGATTGAAAAAATGAGAAATGGAGAGAAACCAAAAGTGACAGATTTGGTCATCCCTACTCCAGATAGGACTGGGAAATCTGCCTGACACCTTGAGAATCGCTGCCACTCAGGGCTTTGCTAGACATAACTGAAAATCCGGGGGAGAGGAGGAGAGACCTTGCGTTATGAATAATGCAAGATCTCGCCCTCGTTTACACGTAAGGTGCGACAGCCTCAAGAAGAGAGGTGTCGCACCCGCCATTTTTTTTTAAAGAGGCAGGATCCTGCCCAAAGGTAAGTGTTTTTTTTTACCAACTTTCCCTGCTCCCCCCACCCTAGCCCCAATGGGCATAGTGCTCCTGAGGACCACACGCTCAGCCTGAGACTCCGGCTCAAAGTGTAGGGCTACATCCCGGGGCCAGGGAGGGATGATCCCTTCCTGATCCCGGGATCCCCTGTGCGTCATCTGGACGCACAGGGGTGACCCCGGGTATCAGCCTGGGATAACCGCTGGTCTAGCTAAGGCCTCAGTGTTGACAATAGAGAGCTAGATAGACCAATAGTATGAAGTAGCTTCCTTCAGTTAGATGGGACCTCGTCGGCTGTCTAGCCCAACATGCTCTCAGTGTAGGATTGGAACCAATAGGGGACTTGAGCATAGGGATGTTGCAGGAATCTGAGATAGGGGTGGGATGTGGCAGTCTCCCCTGTGCTCAGCATCTCAGATTCCAATCTGTGGACTGTCGCACTTAACGGCCCTTGTTCCCTGGGTCGCACAAGCCACTGGATGATCCGCGAGCGCCTAGCATGTGGCTGCCCAACCCCTCAGTGAGGTGTCATTTTGCATAAAAATGGATGCTTGTTGTTTTTCATAAATACCCATTTATGCAAATACCAGAGATAAAATGGCCATTTATGCAAAATTGGAGGAATGCTGTGAGTGGATCATTCACAGTTGTAATGTTGAATAAATGGCCACTTTATGGCTGCCATTTGTGCAAATGGGCATTTGAAAACAACAAGCCACCATTTTTCACAAAATGGCAGCTTGGTAAGGGATCGTGCAGCCATGCACTACTCACTGGGATCCCATGGACCATGCAGCTGAACATGGACATATAGCATGTATAGCACGGATGGAGGTGAGTCCATCCATCTGTACTTAAGCATGGGTGTCATAAGAAGAAAGTCCTGGAGCTTTCCCACCAAAACACCTCCCATGAAAGGATTTTATCTTGTAATTGCATAGAAAATTCTTTAATGCCTTGACTTCCATTTGAACCAGAGGGTTGCGTTAAAATTAAAAACAGAATACAATGTCTATGCCTCTGTTCCATGGCATTTCTGTGACTACAAGTACAAAAGCTATTTATAACTACCATAACAAGTTGGCTTGAGATAGTGTATGAGATGATAATAGTCTAACCTGTCCCAGCACCACTCTCTCCCTGTAGCCATTGGGAGCATTTTGTAGCAGGTAAATGAACACTGTTAGAAAAGAGCAGTGTTCAAGGAAATGGGAAGAAGGAAAGCATTTGACAAGAACAGGCTTTGTTCCACCTACTAGTAGCAAGAATGGCCCTTCTGGACCAACGACAACAACAACACAAGAATGGAAAATAACGCAACAATTACTTTTCAGCCTGCACATTTTGTAGGAAGGAGATTATGCATTGTAGGCTGCTATTAGTTGTTTGGATGCAGACAACCCAGAAATATCCCTTTCTACTATTTCTAGAAATTCTTTTTCTGCATTGCTTTTTGCTTGTTGAACGCACACCATAGAGGTGTCTATCAAACTCCATGCTGCTTTCTCTTTCCCTACCCCCTGTCAAGTCAAAGATCATTTCCATTCTTTAAATAAAATTAAATTTCTAGTTTGTCAGCCTATGTGGATAGATCAAGGAGACATAAAACAGGACACTGAAATATCAAAATAAATCACTTGTCAAAACTGTTGCTTGCTGCTGAAATTCACATATGTAGAATTCAAACTGAACACTGAGTTTGGGCAATCCAGAATCTGGCAACTACACCAAAATCTCCCATACTTTTGGCAAATCTTACATATGTTTACTCTGGACCACAATGTTTTTACTATTTGTCCTTCATTCATTGGATTTGTATTATTCCACTCTTTTCCCAAGGAGCCCAAGATGGTTTATACATATATTTTCTGCATTTTATGTTTCCATCAATATAGTGAAATAGGATAGGTCAAGAGATATTGGCTTACACATGACTATTCTGTGAGCTTCATGTGACTTTTAAAACATTCTTTGGCTCCGGGTTGGTGAATAGCAGAATTAAAATCCCATGAAATTTCACAAAAAGCAAATGTTGAGGCCAAGTTGGGGTTCTTTTCTTAGTTAAAACAACTGAGGATTTGTGGGAAGGAAAAATAAATTGAAGGACATTTTTGAAGGACATTCAGTAAATTGAAGGACATTTTTGTGTATGTAGGAGGCAGCTAATAAAAATATAGATGAGTTTTTGCAAAGTCATTTGGCAAAAAAGCAGATTAACAAAACTGGTAGAGCAGTTCTGCTCCCAATATATGTTTTCACTGAAATCCATTTTCATCAAATAAAAATTCAAAGCTCAAATTTTAAAACTTTAAATTTTCCAGTTCCAGCAGCACTTTGTAATCATAGAAGAAAATTTGATTATTAAAGTACAATAATGTTTACTACATTTTTCATTACCAAAACAAGTGACCTCCACTCATAGGGACACATTGATTTTTTTTTATTTGCCCCTGTTAAATCTTCATTGGTCAGAAAATTTGAAAATCACGATTGATTTTCAATCGTGATCCCCTCTCCCATTTTAGAACATTTAGACGGAAGACTGCAGAAACCTTTCATTCAGCAGCTGCAAGGAATACAGATTCCTGTCAGCAATTTCCCCCACTCCCCATCACAGTTAAGAGAAATGGTATGTGATACTTCTGCATGAAGGGCAGGTGGAGGGATTCAGTAATGATTCAGGGCTGCTGCTGCTTTGTACAGTAATGTTATAGCCTCCTCTCTCCAAACTGAGCCTGCAAGGCTAAGTTGAAGTGTGATCCTGAAGGATAAAGCTCAATTCTTTGTTTGTGCAATGGAATTTTGTCTTTGCTACTCCAGAATATGTAGTTGATGGATGGTGGCTTTAAGAGCTTTGCCAAAGCAGCGAGACAGCTTGAGCCATAAGAGTTAAGCTGTGCAGTACATAGCTCTAAGGCAGGAGACAGGAGAAGACAAAGGGAACATCAGGGCCTCCCAATTGGACTCCTCCTCACCACCACACTGAGCTAACTGACATCCATGGCCCTGTGGGTAAGATGAACAAGCGAGGGAGACAGGGGCACGCAAAGGGCACATCAAGGCTGCCATTAATGCAGTGTGTGTGTGGGGGGGACCGGCAAAGGGCATGCACAGGTCAGGGTGGGACTGAGTTCTGCCCAGACCTGTATCCCCTTTGTCCTGCAGCCAGCGATGGTGTGAAAATCTGCTGGGTGCATCAATCGGGGCCTGGGAGACCCGGATGTGTGGGTGTCTGCTGACCTCGCTGGCCAAGGTGGTTGTTTACTGCATTGCTAAAAGCTAGATGCTAGGATGAGTGGGGGAGGGGGCAGCAAGGCAAGAGGGCAGAGGAAGAGCATGGCTAGAGGCTAGGGCCAGATCTATATTATCAAGCAGGATATGGCACTTTGAAAACAGTTTGAAAACTGTATATGGAGTTTGTCCTGGGCCTCAACGGTTGTCACTAATGTTATAACCCATTTTAAAGCAGTAGTGTAGATCTGCTCTAGGAGTGGAAGAAACACAGTGAGCCAAAGAGGTGCGGAGGAGAGAAATAGCAGACTAGAGGCTGGTAGAGAGGGGGAAACAGCAAGGCAAAGGGGTAGAGGGGAGACAAAGAGCAAGGCTAGAGGGCAGAAAGGGAGAGAATTAAGACTGCCCTAACATTTCCCAAGGTTTTCATTCAAAACTTTTTTTGAAGGGGGCAAGGAGTGGAGAGCTTCATGGCCACCAATGGAGGTCCCTGTGGCCGTTGTGCTGCCCATGGGCACCACATTAGCTAATCCTTTGGCTGGGTTTCTTTCTGGTGGTTTCTGACTCAGTTCTGTTTAATAATTGTTTCAGCTATTTGCTCTTCTGCTGATGAAAAGCTGTTATGTCATTTTGTTTTCTCAGAGCTATATGATGGCAAAGAACTGAAGTGGAAGCCAAGGTGCAAAAGCTGCATATCACGAGCGAGCAGGATGATGAGTCAATGTTTAACAGTTGAAAATAATTCAGCTATTCATCTGCAAAATGTTTAATTTACTTTTTGAAAGTACCCAAGGGATTTCCTCCTCCCTTCGTTGTGCATACACATAACACTGAAATGTGTCAGAGTACTTCAGATGCAACACATCCACTCAGAAAAAAAAAAAATCTTAACATGCTGGTGTGTGCCTAGCAACGGACTGGATACTTCATTTCCAAATGCAGGTGTAATGAAACTAAGGCCCTGCTGAGTATTTCTTAGCCTTGGCTACTAATTTGCAACAAACACTAGCAGCTAGCAAACATCACCCTGTTGATCCATACTATTAGTAAGGAAAGAAAAAAAATCACCTAAATGCAAAACCTCCAGAAAACTCTTTTCTCAACTTTTTTGTGTAATGAAATGTCCACATGTGCAAGAGTTGGCTCAGTCTTGGAATACTCCATGTGAAAAGTGCACCAAGAAGTAACCAGGCCCAGAGCTGTTACTGATGCAACCATCAAGTAGGTGGAGCTTGTGCCATCACGGTAATCTGGAGCCAGTGAGATTAGTTAAAAGTATGTTGCATTGCCAATATTCTACATAAGAACATAAGAAGAGCCATGCTGAATCAGACCAGGGGTCCATCTAGTCCAGCATTCTGTTCTCACAGTGGCCAACCAGCTGCCCACAGGAAACCCACAAGCAGGACATCATATCAACAGCATCCTCCCACCTATGTTCACCAACAATTGGCATACAGAAGGATACTGCTAGGGATGGGAAAACTCACCATATCTCCCCCTGCACTGCATACCAGACCCCCCCACACCAGCTGCCTGAATCTGCTTGCTGCATGGTGGGTAATTTACACAACATTACAGGCTTTACGAATTTCCATTTGCATAAATGGCCCTTTACAAAAAAGGTTGAGCCACTATTTTCAATGGCAGCTTGAGGGAGCAGGTGGCTACGTGCTTGCATGTCTGGTGAGAACTTGCCAAGCTTCAAGCCCCAACCAGATGCCTGTGCCATCCCTACATACTGTATGTGATACACGGCTCATTGGGAAAGGGCCATGGCTCAGTGGTATAGCACATGCTTTGCCTGCAGAAGGTCATAAGTTAAATCCTCACAATCCCCAGGTTCCTTCCTGAAACCCTGGAGAGCTGCTGCCAGTCACTCTCAAGAATACTGGGCTAGACGGACCAAGGGCACATACCACCATGACTAGTGGCTATTAGTAGTCTTATCCTCCATGAATGTGTCTAATCCCCTTTTAAAGCCATTCAAATTGGAGGCCATCGCTACATCTTGTGGTAGCAAATTCAATAGTTTAACTATGCGCTGTGTGAAGGACTTCCTTTTAAGTGTCTTGAATGTCCCACCAATCAATTTCATGGGATAATGCCCACTGAGTTCTAGTATTTTGAGAAAGGAAGAGACATATCGCATTCTCCACATTCTCCACACCATGCATAAATTTATGCAGTTCTGTTATGGCTCGCCTCACTCACCTTTTCTCTAAGCTAAACAGCCCCCGATGTTGTAACCTTGTCTCATATGGAAGCTTGATAATTTTAGTTGCCCTTTTCTGCATCTTTTCCAATTCTAGAATATCCTTTTTGAGTCAATTCCTTTACCCTTCCTTTGTTTTTCTTCTGGAATAGATACTGCTGTGAAATAGGAATGAAGTCACGGTCTTAACTCATATCTCAGTAACAGCATGGCTATGAGCAATAGAGATTTCTCAATAATCTTGCCTTTTCCTCCACTGATCAAGGCTGCAGTCTTCAAACCATTCATTTGAAGGTGCCATGTTCATTTCCTCTAGAGTACCATTTAGAGTACAGCAAGTGATTTGAGGATTGCAGTTAGAATAAAACTGGGTCAAACTTTTAGAGGAAGGAGGTCATAGACATAGAGGTTAAGAGGAATATATACAAACTGGAGAGGAGACAGTAAATTGTACATTTCCTGACTGCTAGGCTATTTTCTGGATGGAGGAAAGTTGGAAAAGAGTAAATAGCTGTAACAGCTTTCACTTTTATAACTTCATATACTGCCAGCTTCCTTCTTTATCCATTCACTTGATTCCTTCAGGCAAACTGGTAGTTATCTGATACATCATTGATCATTCCGGATATTGTGTCTTTGGTCTCAGTTGATGAGTTCTTCCCTCCTCTTGGTCCTTTCCCTATGTAAATATTCAAGTGTGTTGTTGTTATTGTTGTTGATGATGATGATGATGATGGGAGTATTTCCCAGTGATGGCCTATCTATTTCCATCTCTATCAACCCCAAAGTTTCATGTCTTCAGTTTTTAGTCTTGGGGTGAGTTCCGCTGAAATGATCATTGATAAAAGTCTTGAGATCCATATATGTTAGAATTCTGCCCTATCCATATATATTAGAATTGAACCATGATTCTGTGCTTTGGAAAATGGGCCAATTTGGCTCAGACTGATTTCAAGGCCAACTGCTTCAACGTCAGGAGTAGGAAACCCAAGCCTTCATTACTCCCATTGATTATCATGGAAATTTTTCTTAAGTGTGAAATACCCATTTTTCTTTGTCATAATTGGATGAATTTTTGCAGGCACCTCATAGGAGTGGATTATATCTGCCACATTTCAGAAAAATAGAACAGGAATTGTGCGACATGCATATTTAGATACACACATATATAGATAGGAGGTAGGTATAAAGTAGGGGTGTGCAACACCTCAGTCCCAAACCCCAAATCCTAGATGGTGGGCTGCTGCGGTTTACAAAAGTAGATCTATGGCAGTCCAGAGTTGCTTTCCTGGAGGATGGGTGGTTTACCAGCAGGAGCAGAGGATTCAGGTAAGTCCCACGGGTGGGGGGAAGGCAGCAGCTCCTGAGTTTGGGGGAAAGCAGGAGGGGTGAGGGGGAGGGGAGGGGAATCCTATGGACTCCTGGTCGGCCTCATACCCAGCTTTCCTGGGCACCCACGGGAAACCACAACACTGGTCTTGCTTCAGAACTGAATCTAAAGTGGGCTGGGGTGGTTCTGAGGTGCCCTGAGTCAAATCAGGGACAATCTTGAAACCCTGAATTGGCCCCCAAGGTGAATCAGGGGTTGTGCACAGACCTAGTATAAAGCAACACAATAGCAAAACAACAGGGAGGCTCTTAATCCATTATGGAGGCAGTCAGAAAATATCTAAGAAAGATAAACTAATCACAGAGTAATTTCAAAATATACTTAGAGCTAAATATTTTGTGTTCTGCCTTATCAGTAGCTGTACTGTTAAATGGATACCAAGAGTGGCAGTTTGGAATGCAGGGAGATGAAAATTCCTAAGAAAAAACACAGAGGTATGAGTGGTATAAAGTTTATGAATTGTCCTCCAGATTAAGGCCATATGGATTAAAAGTTCTGAGACTGTAGATCCAGAAGTTTCCTTTTCTGTCAAGAATATGAAGAATATGAAGGCTTGTGAGGAATATGAAGGCTTGTGAGGGAAATCAAGATGAGAACACTGGGCCTGTGAGCCTTTCTGTATCACTCACAAACATCACTTCAACATGAGGGATGCTCTGGTTTGGGATGTGGGGAGGAAGAACACTGTGCTCCAGTGTGCCACCATCCACCACCTTGCTATAGAATCAATTTGCATCTGAGAGAAATGGAAGAGTGAGAAAATATTTATTATAAGCCAACCCCTTGGCCAAAGCACAGTAATTGGAGCCGGTAAAACATGCTCTAGGATTAAAAGGCAGACCTATCAGTCACTCAATGGCATTTCCTCCCTCCCCACTTATTTGGAGAGCGGAGAGAATATCTGCATTGCCAAAGCCCAAATCTTGACATAAATCCTACTCCAGGTATAGGTTCAATTCTGGTCACATGAGAGGGAAGCTGGCTTTGTCCTGTGAAGCACCAGATTTGGCTCAGACTTTGGCCAAAGTCAATGCACAGTTCTAGTATATATGCGGTTTCTCTTTCCAGAATGCCAGTAAATGTGTTTATTTGGGACCGCCAATGGACACACAAAGCTACAGATTCTGGCTTGCTCCCTTTGTTGCCATGGAATGCTTTGAATGCACAGTTGTACTATACAAGAGGAGCATTGCTTAAATGAGCAGTGTTTGCTAATCCAGAGTTCCATCCAGGTCCTTGAAGAACTTTGGATCATGACTATCATATGTAAATAATTAAGATGGATGGGACTGAAAAAGAAGTGCTCAGCTGTATGCTAGAGCCCCATGGACTTTAGCACAGATTCTTTCCAGATGTCAACTTAAGCTTGATTGACGGGTCTTGTCTATATATAATAGATGAATAGATGTAAGAAGTTTAAGGTAAGAGCATGTGGTTTGCTTTCATTTTGGTTTTTAACTGAAAAGGGTTAACCATACATGAAACTTTCCATTCTGTATTTGGGGCATGAGTGGGTAAGAAGAGTGAAACCATTAGCAGTTAATAAAACAGGACAAATTACATCATAAGAATACAAATAGATTCTACGGGGGAGCAAACAATCAAGGAGTTATTCCCAATTTGTATCAGGGATAAAAGAATTTAGCTACCTTTTCAGTATTGTGGCAAGCAGAAAGATACCAGAGGTTCAGTGGTTCTTCCGTGTCAAGTTCTTAATAAAAGGCTTATCGACCCTTCTCTAGGCTCTCTATACGAAATGCAGTATAAAAGAACATGACCAACAGATTGTATCTCTCTGATTTCCACAGGGACAAAGTCATTCATTAAGCAAAATCTTGTTAGAACATATTTGTGGCTTAAGTGTTTTGAAGTAAGCAGTTCCTTAATTTTTACTGTGTGCTTGTACATTAAACCATAGTGCCAAAATGCTGTCATTTCTTACAAGTTACAACCAGATCCTAATTATACTTACTCAGAGGTATGTCCCATTGCTATAAATGGGATTTACTTCCAAGTGAGATTAGTAACAGGACTGTGCTCTGCTCTGTTTCAGGTCATAGAAGCGGGAGGAGAGCGATCCGATCCGCCTCCACCAAAGGCAGATCCAAATAGGGTCAGTTGGTCAGTGGAGCGATGCGGAGTGGTTCTTTCATTTGCAGAGCACTCCATGTGTTTTCGGGGCACTGCCCACCATTTTGGAATTTCCCCCCATAGGATTGCATTGGGTGAAAAATCACCTATAACTTCGTTTTTAAAGCTAGATCCCTGAAAATTACTATGCTTAGACATTGCTGATTGGGGGTCATTTGTTTCAATTTTCAGAATTTTTCGTCTTGAGGTTTGCTTGCAATTACTTTTTATTGAATGGGTAAAGTGAGAGGGGGAACCTATTTTTTTAACGTTGATTGACAGGTTCATCTCCCAATCGTGATAAGTGATCAGCCTATGCGAAGCATCCACCAATCCCAATGTTGGAGGGGGGAATAAGCAAAATGGGATACTTAGTAACTTTTCTTTCTTTGTCTTTGGATTGGACTTTTTTCAGTTTGTAATTGGTGAAGCAGTAGCCCCAGCAAACCCCCCCCCCCCACAACCTTAAATAATATACAAAGTAAAATAACAGATAGGCAACACAGCACTGCAAGTTACCCACCATAACTTTGGTGAACAACTGAATAGATGTGGTGCAAGTGGATGATGTGCTGTACGGCATGTGGACGTGTCCAGTGCCCACTGCCCTTGAGGGTTATCAGAACCCTCCAAAGGGGAACCAATGGAAGGAAGCCAATGATTTGCATGAGTTGATGTGTGATGTGGCTTCTCAAAGGCAGGTACTTAGACAGGACCGGCCAAATGGTGGCACAGTCCACTGTCCCACAGGGCACGTCCACTTTCCCCCTACTGGTAATAAAGTCAGACAGCATTTTTGTTCTAATTCTTGTTGTTATTGTTGTTGTTGTTGTGATTATTAGTATTTTTATTGTTATTGTTATTACAATTATTTGCTGGGCATACCCTGGAGTGTGTGAACTGTGACGGAGGTGTGTGTGGGTGTATCTTGAAAAACCAACACGTTATAGCACTTTGAAATGAGTGGATGGCATGAAAGAAATTAAGTTTTTAGAAGTATTGCAACCCAAGCTTGGCAATGCAAGGTCTGAGTTGTTTATCCCATGAAGAGCTATGTGTTGTATGCTCACCCAGTTTAATAATTTTCTATTTTGAAGTTCCCTGTGTTCATTTTTGACGTGTTTACCTGAGAGGAAGATTCTGATTTAGGTTTAAATTTAAAAATTCCCCAAAAATCAGGGCATGATCTGATTTCCTTCAAAACGGGCACGAATAGGGATCTATGTGGAATCTCTCCTGGTGCCCTGTTGCATGTGTGTATCTGGAAAAATGACAGAGATACATGCATTTCTGCAAATGGGGGGGAAAATCTTTTAAATTTCCCCCCAAAATCAGGGTATGATCGAATTTCCTTCAAAGTGGCCATGCTTAAGGATGTATTTATAAGCTCTCCTGGTGCCCTGTTGCATGTGTGTATCTGGAAAAATGATGAAGATACATGCATTTCTGTAAATGGGAGGAAATCTTTTAAAAATTCACCAAAAATCAGGGCATGATCCGATTTCCTTCAAAGTGGCCATGCCTAAGGATGTATTTAGAAGCTCTCCTGGTGCCCATTTTCATGTTTCTAACTTGAACACTAAAAAAGTTATAGGCATTTGACATTTCCAATGCAAGTCTATGGGGGGAAAACGAGGAGATCCAGATCTGCCGTGGACTGGACTGGAGGTGGACCACCCCAAAGTGGAGCGAACCTGATCCAAAAGTTGCAGATCAGGATCCAGAGCGGATCGGGGTGGGTGGGTCCGTGCACAGCCCTAATGAAAGGCTGCAATCTTGAACATAAAACTGATTCTGAGATTAAGCCTAAATCTAAGAGAACTTGACGTATATTGACCTGTCACAAGGAAGGAGCCTTTAAACAAACACACACACACACACTGAAATCATCAATAGGGAAATAAATCCCTTTGGAAAGTAGAAATGTACTGTAGGAAGATATTTGAATGTGTAAAAACCAATTTCCCTTTTTTCTTATGTTTGCCCAATATTTCTAAAAATATTCATTTCTATATACAAAAGGAATAAAGGACAGTGGGGAAGAACGGGGTGCATGAGGTAGCAGCAGCCCCTCCTCCTGAATGGTTTGAGAGGGATTTTTTTTTACAAAAATCATCCTAAAAATCAAGGGAAGAAGGGATCTGTTTTAAACTTGGCATGCCTAAAGCCCTACCAGGATGCCAAGTTTCATCCCTTTATCTTTAAAAATGATGGAGATGTATGCATTTTTGTTAACCCCATTGGTGATAATAGTTCTCTGAAACTATTTTCCAATGAGTGATCTGGTGGTGCAGAGAGATGGACTACTTCTGGAAATCAGAGTGGTGAATTTGCTCAGTGAAGCTCCACCCTGAATTTCGCAGTGGAGAAGAACCATTCTGCATACCCCTAATACTCATATCCTAGATAAAAGTCTGAAAAGAATGAGATTCCCTGTGTCATGGCTTAACTGATCCAGTCTCTGATCCTGTTCCATATTATGTAAGATCATGCACAAGCTGCTACTCGTCCCTTCCGAATTGCATTTTTTTTAAACATACAATTAAGTTCTAAGACAAATTTAATTACCAATGACAAGAGTCTAGTGAAATACTGTCAGACCTGCATAACAGGTCTGCTGTTACATTGCCAAGGCCAATTAGGTGGAGGGCCTTTCCCCGCCCCCCCCTGACAAATCCTAGTGGAGGAAATGAAGATTTAACTCTGTTTGACAATGTATAGCCACCACCAAGAGCATTTAAACAGCTGTGGCTCTGATCCACACTTTCTTGGATGTAAGTTCCACTGAAACCCATGGAGATTACATACAATGCAAATATTCTTGGACAGGGGATATAAAACTTTTTAATTGAAGTGCCAGTCTAAACTAAGCAGTTTTAAACTAAGCAGTTTTAAGCCCCACTGATTTCAATAGGAGATTTAAGTGTGTGCTTAATGTTTCCCAGTTAAATCCATGGGACTTAAAAGTGCTTATCTCTGGACCAATCATGTTCTAAATTGTTATATAACAAGCATCACTATATATTGTAGAGTAAACTTGGTGGAACAGGGACTACAGCATTTGCAGAGGTAGCATAGACTCCTATTCCTATGCTCTTGTCAGCGACAGCTAAGCATTCGTATTAGGGGCAGGGAAACACATATAGTACAATGATAACATATTACAAAAGGTAAAGTATAGTTTTGCTGTTTTCAGTGCCAGCTCCATGTTACATGTTACATGAACTTGGGCAGACATGATGCCCAAAGAAAGTACTTTGGTGCCTGCAAATTTAATTCCTTTTAGAATGGAAAGACATCTCAAACTGGAAATAATGATTCCTGAAACACAAATTGAGATCTGAAATCCAAATTAACTCATTCCGAATTAACTAAAACCGAGTTAACATTTTTTCAAAAGAATGAAATTATGGAAACTTTTTCAAATCCCCCCAAAATGTGCCCATTTAATAGCACTTCAGCAATATAAATCGTGATGGCATATAAGCAATGCTCAGGACAATATATGGGGCAATAGTAGAAAGAATAAATATCTTCTTCCTTTGCAGTACTACCTGGATCATAATTATGTGTTCCAGAAATAGACTTGAATAGACAAGGAAACTTGAATAGACAAGGTAGAAGTAGCAACGAAGTCATTACATTAATCCTTTCTCTTTACCATTAACAGTAATAAAGCTGATTGGTACAATACTTCATGAGGTAGACTCCTAAAAGGTCTTTTATGACCCACCAGTAACAGGCCATATGAACTTTGCCACTAGAATGGATCCTGGGACTCTGATTTGATTGGTTATGTAGATGTCAAGCTGAGACAAAATTCTACTTGCTGATTCTCTTGTCACCTAATGAGCCAAACCCAGCCTACCAGCTAGGGCTGTGCACGGACCCCCCAAACTGCTTCGTGGCCTGATCAGGAACTTCTGGACTGGGCCTGAACCTCTTCGTGTCGATCTGTCCCTCCCCTGCTCTGCTCCGCGGAGCGAGATCCGGAGGGCCGGATCGAGACTTTGCCCCACCTTCCCCACTTACTTGCCTCTGCAGTGGACGGCAGTTGAAGCCGGCGACGGACCACGATGAAGGCAGGTAAGCCCCCCCTCCCCCTTACTTGGCTCCACCGCCATCGCTGCATGGACCGCAGCAGTGGCAGCAGTGCCAGGTGAGCCCCCTCCCTCCACACTTACCTGTGTCTGGAGCTCCAGATCAAGGCGAACCGCTTCACCTTGATTCACAGCTCCCCCGACCCAATTCAGATCTGCCTTTGGTGGAGGCGGATTGGGTCGCTCCACTCCAGATTCAGGGAACTGAAACGGAGTGGAGCACAGCCCTACTACCAGCCATATACAGTAATCTTTCAGGTCTCACTAAGATTTGTCATCGTTGTCTTCTGGTCTACAGAAACAGAGGCTGAAAGTCACCTGACAAATCACCATATACAGTGGGCCTGTTCAGATGACACTTCAGGCTCTGTGGTTAGCAAAACTGTGGCTCTCTGGGTTTAGCACTAACCACAAGCCATGCTGTAGCACAAAACACTTTAAAGCCATGGTTAGAGCTGCTAATCCTGCTGCAGACGGTCTGACTGTAGTTAGTGAGTGAGTAGGGTATAGCAAAATGCATTGCACAAGACACCTTAAACCCTGCTGATTAACCAAAAACCTTAACCAGCAGGGAATAATAATAATAATAATAATAATAATAATAATAATAATAATAATATATTTCTTACTCGCCTCTCCACTTGGATAGAGGCGGGGAACAACAGCGATTGTTAAGGTGCCAACTGAACAGGCCAAGTATGTCAGCTGTGTTTGATTCATTGGGTCATAAATGACCAGCTATATAGATGGTGGGCTATTCAGCTTGTGGATTTAAAGATGTGTAGGCCTACCTTAGGAAGGCGTGTGTCAATGACTGGTTGGAAAGACTTTTTCCAGAGAACTATGGAATTGACTCCTTTTTCTTGGGCTCTCTCTCAGCACTGCTAAGAAACAGCACACTCCATGAAGTTAGAGCTATCTGATCTTTGACACCATGTAATACACCCTGCAAAGGAATTTTCCAGCCAGAGGTGCAATAAATCCAATAATTCATTCCCAGTTCTGACACTTACTCTGTTACCCAAACTTAGGGATGCACCCCCACCAAATTCTCTTACATAATTTACGGGTTTGTCCAAATGACATTATTTTGCTGGGACCTGAAGGTCACAAAGCTCCCTAGATTTAACTGATTCGATGACACTGGACAAGTATTTTTATTACTCTGTCTTTGTATTCCTTGGTTTCTTTGCCTCGTGGTCATTTAGTCTTTTACTCCCTTCAGAATATGAGCTTTTTGAAAAGCAATTGTCAAATCCTATATTTTGCACAATAACGAGTACAATGGAGCCTTTAGAAATATTACAAGCAAAATCTTTCCTAAGTGACTTCAGAAACATTTATAAGTATGTAAACTATATGCAATTAAAAGCCCAAATCTGTGGTTATAAAACTGAATTTTTACTTGTTGTATAAGTGCTACTTCTGATTATGTGTACAGTTCATATCATGATGTACTAATATGTGTTACTTACTATACATGTTACTGAGGGTAAGATTATTTATTTATTTATTGCATTTATATCCCACCTTATCCCCCTCCAAGGAACCCAAGGCAGCATACATAATCCTCCTCCTCTCCATTTTATCCTCACTTCAACAAACTTGTGAGGTAAGTTGGGCTGAGAATCTGTGACTGACCCAAAGTCACCCACAGAACTTCAATGGCCAAGTGGGGACTAGAACCTGGATCTCCCAACTCCCAGTCCAACACTCTAGCCACTGCATGCACACATATCATGATGTACTATGGATTCAGTGCAATCTTATGCTTGTTTATTCCAAAACAAGTCCGGATGATACTACAACCTTAGTTCCTTCCCTCCCACCGATTGTACATTTGGCCCTCTTTTTAGCTGCTTTTAACTGTGCCTTAAAGACCTTATTCCAGTCTGCTTCTACGTGCGTATCAGATGAGTGTTTTATCGCATGGTTGCTACTGTCCACTTATGGATGTCCGCTTTAGATGTCATCTACCTCTCGTGCCTCCCGCTCCTTCTAGCCTGTTTTCCAATAAAAACGGATCCCTTTTAATCTGACTTTTTTTTAATAGGAATGTGCTGCCATTTTCTGCTGTGTGATGAAAACAGCCCCTGAATGGGACATGTGGTCTTTGTTTACTTCCTCTTTCTTCTCCCGATAGAAAGAGGAAGTATCATGGAACAAGAGTGGGGGTGGAGAAGTGATAGTAGGGAACCACAATTGCCCTCCTACATCCGATGACACTCTAAGTGTGCTGGTCTGGATTTTTACACAATTACTGTTCTTTATTCTTTTATATATACCTTAGGGACCGCATCACCCCTTATATCTCTGTCTGACCTCTGTAATCATCAGAGGGAGCACTTCTGAGGGTGCCACATGCTCCTGAGGTTCACCTCAGAAGCATACTTAATACAAAATTTAATGTTGAAGTGCCCACCCTCTGAACACTTTACTAATTGACATTAGACAGGCCTCCACAGTTCTGACATTCAGACATCTCCTTAAAACTCATCACTGTACACAGGCTTCCCTGAAATGCAATCCACCTAGCTATGGTTTGTAGCACGCAATAGAGTGTGAAGTTTTATTGCTGATTAATTTGTATTGTGCTGTTTATATTGTTATATTTATTGTTTTTATGCCACTGTATTGTATGTTCACTACTTTAATACATTTGTGGAAAGCTGTATATAATTTCAATAATAAATAAATAAAATTCATGGTCTGCTGTTTTGGATTGGGAATATTTTCATGCTTCTGTTTTAGTTTTAATTCTGTTAATGTAGATCTTTAATTAACATAATAACAATAATAATAATAATAATAATAATAATAATAATTTTATTTCTTGCCTGCCTCTCCATTTTGATCGAGGCGGGAACAACAATAAATGATAAAATACATAATACTCAATTAAAACATAATATACATTGTTAAAAACATCCTTAAAAACATCCTAAAAACATCTTAAAATTCCACTGGATAGGCCTGATGGAAGGGATTAGTCTTTATAGCTGATCTTTATTCACTGCTGACAGCCAGCTTGTGATGAATTTTCTTTTTTTGCCCTGAAAGTTAATAATGGGAAAATTCTCCTCAGATTGATTCGAAATTGGTCTGGTTCTGGGCATTACTGCGTGAGTATTTGTGTGTTTGGGGTGTGGGGGGCATATCAATTAAGGATATCAATTCTTAAAGAGTCCTAAAGTGACTCATAATGTTGTTTTCATTTTATCATTTTAATTGCTCTTACACATTTCATTTATTTTTCTTCACATCCTGCACTGTAATAATCACAGTCAACATGGAGCTAAGCAAATGTACCTAATAGATTTTTTAAAAAAGGTTTGTAGTTGAGTTTTTATTCCAAATTAGGTTAACTAAAACTTTGGCAACATCATTACTCTTAGCAGTTCCAAAAAACATTGAATTTCACTCAGGAATGTCTCTTCCTGCAACACCAGAACTCCCTTTTGGTTTTATGGACATTGTCACTTATACAATTATTTTTAACAGTAAAAATTCAGCAGTTGGTTATAAGACAAGCTGTTAAAGATACATTCTTATGTATTTTCATGATATGATGCCACCCCACAAAAAAATAACTACCGGAAAATGAGGGGAAAACTCACCATAAAGGGACTCAGTTCTGTAAAACAAACAAACAAACAGAGAGAGAGAGACTGTAAAACTCACTCTGAATGACACTGAACCAAACTTATGCATGTTCATAGAGAAACATAACAGACACACATTTATTAGAATCCTATTCATATTTACTCAGAAGTAAGTCCTACTGTGTTCAACAGGGCTCACTCCCAGGTAAGTGTGATAGGACTGCAGCCTTATTGTACTTTTACAAGCAAAATTTAGACTTCATTTACAAAGTCATTCCTATGAACATTTCTTGTTTCCTTTAGGGCAGCTGTATCCAATACCTTGTAAAGTATTCTCTGGAGAGTGTCACTTCTACTATGTTATTACTTTTATTTTATTTCCATTGACATTTTGTTCAGCAGGTGGGGGAGGAGAGAAGATTTGGGAGTTGTTTCCACCTCCATTATTTGGATAGTGGTGAAAGGAGGGGAACTTGTCCTTTAGTCATCTTCCCTTTAATAATGATAAAATCTGAATGCTATCCTAAAGTAGTCCTTTGACTATTAACATTAAGATAAAAATGAACAGACAGTTTCAAAATAGTGAAGCTGATAACAAGATTAACAATGGATTTAGGGATATATTTTTTTTGCCATAGCACCAGGTTCTGTAATGCTAATAAGTCTACAAAGAGAACACTCCCCATCCTTTATGAACTCTCTACACTTAGGTTAATGCAACTACATTTTAACAAGGCGAATGTTTCCTGACATTTCACACCCGGGCCTTCCCAGGTTTTCACACCCACTTGAACACTTTTTACAGTTGCTCACATGGAAAGGACTGGAAGAATAGAAGTGAAGACTCAAGGTCATTCTCTGCCTGTGGAAACACATTTTCCGAGTAGAAAAAGTACATTGAGTTTAGGTAGAGCTTTAAAAATACACTACACTAAGGAAAATTCTAATTGTGAAATTGGACTGCTCTCACTGTGTGATGGCCACCATTTTAAAGTGAGTTGAGCTCATTCATCAATCCATTTAAATTAGCAGTACCAACTGTGTCATGTAGAACTGTAGGGATCTGGCATTAGTACTAGTATCTCAGCATGCACCCAAGGCATTCCAGTACCAATTACCTCAGCTTACAATACTCCCTTGCCAGCCAAAATTATTCCCCCCAACAAACAACACCATAAATTCCTTTGCCTCACACATTGCATTCCTCCCTCTCACAACACAATTAGATACATTGAGATAGCATTTCATTTTATCCCACTCAATTAAGAGTTCATTAACAATTTGTGAAGAGTTCAGAGGACAAATAAAAGGATAAATAAACAAACACTTGATTTGGAAGCAGCCAGACATTAACTAAATGGACTCCATGCCCGAAGTTCATTATATGCATGCACTTGGAAGATGGAACAAACATTTCAAGCAAAATGTTTCCAGAAGTCATCAAGATCTGAAATAATAATTAAAATTAAATAAGCACAGCAAGTGTTTCTCCCTTTCACAATCGTCGCTATACTGCTGAACTCTCTTTTCACTTGTTTCCTCTTCTGCTGCTATTGGGCCCACTCTGCCCTACCCCTTCTCCTTCCCCCTCCAGTTCATTGGTTCTTGTCATTGATGGACATTGTGATCAAGTGGCAGCCTTTCACCCTCACTCATTGGAGCTCCTATGGGAAATAACCAAAATGCTTACAGCGCCCTCATTTCTAAAGATAAAGGGATGAAACTTGAGACCTTGAGTGCACTTAAGTAGGGCTTTAGGCAAGCCAAGTTTGAATCAGATTGGTTCATCCCTTGATTTTTTTTTTTTGGAATTTTTAATTCCCCCCATCATTCCTTCCCATTAACACACACACACTCCAATTCTGTACAGGGGTGGATTATTGCCCAGGCTTGATTCCCTTACTCAAGAGTAAATCCCACTGATTTCAACTGCATTTACATCGAAGTCATACTAAAAACTGATGCCTGCTTACCTTTGAGTAAACCCTGTTGAACAGAGAGCGAGACTTACTTCTGAGTAAACAAAAGTAAGACCTCAGAAATAAGCATAGGGTGGCAGAGCACTTCTTTCCAGTCTGCTGTTTTAGACATTTTAAAAAAGCTTCTGAGTGATCACATTATTAAAAGTCAGTTCTATAAGTGTTTCAGAAGTATCTCTCTGTTCAGTGGGGTTTACTCAAAGGTAAGCAGGCATCATTTGAAATAATGGGATTTACTCTTGAGTAAGGAAACCAGTAGATCTGTAGTTTATGAACTTGCTTGCTTGCTGTGTGTGCATGTTCTCTCACTTTTCATTTAATCATTGCTGCTGCTTGATTTTTAATTCAATCCTAGGAATATCTAGTCAGAAGTAAGTTCCATTGAGTGTAATGAGTCTCACTCCCATGCACTAGCTTGAAGGGGTGTGTAGATTTTGTTGTAAGTTCTCTCAGAAGCTCTGTGTCTTTAGAGACCATGGTTTTTTGGGAGAGAATGGTTTAAACTTCCTCCCCTGCCCCCCTTTTGTTTGTCCCAAAATCCCCCTCCCACTGTTTTTTTTTTTTAAAAAAAAAGCTTCATTGATTCCAATGGATCCTGATCCCTTGCTGCCTGGTAAACACCAGTGTATTCAATGATGCTTACTCTCTTGTAAATCTGTTTCAAATCACAGCCTTAATTTGCCTTTACTAGGTTGTAAATTTCTACGGTAATTCATTGGGATTTACTTGAGAGTATACACTTGCAGAGGATTGTGTTATAAATAAATATGATTCCCAGCCTGTGATTATCCCACTCAAGTAGGTTTCATTGGGAATTTTTGGTTCCTATACTTACCCTGCAATCATACGTAGGTTTACTTGAAAGTAGCTCCCATTGAGTTCTGTGGGTTTTTCTCCAAGGTAAAGCTTTGTTGTCCCTTCCCCACTACACACACACACACAGCTGTTGTACTCCTCTTGATCTATTTTGTTTTGTATAGAAAACAATACAATGGGGTAATAAGGGAATTGCATACAATGAAAATATGTGCAAACTTGAGAGTGGTAAGCAAAACGTCCTTTTTTTCATCAACCACTCCCATCAATCACAGGTAGCATGGCGAATGGTCAGGAATGCTGTAGTCCAAAACATTTGGAGGGCACCAGATTGGGGAGGGCTGCTTTAAGAACATAATGCAGCCTTTCTGTTCCTAAAGTGGTTTTATATATAAAACTTACTATGCTCATAAAATTATCATTATATTTTAAAACTGTTAAAAGTAAACTCTGTTGTTAAATTTGTAATTATTGTCTGAATAGATTAGAACTACATCAAATGACTGCTACAGCATCAGAAACATAGGACTCAATAGAACAAAACCCAAACCGTCAGGAATGCACAATGGTGACTCTGCTCATACGTTGGGAAACTGAACGCAAATGCCTATCAGTAAAATATACTTTAGATCAATAATTTCAATAAGGAATGAAAGAACTAACTATGCTGGGAATCTTAAAGAGAAAATTGAAAACAACAACAGCACATTTCCCCCCAAGGCTTCATTCTTTCCTGACAGTTTAAGAGCTCCATCACAGCTACTTCCCCACCCCCATCCCCGATATTCACCCATGATTTTGGCCTCTGTTTCATTATTGGGGTAAGCACTGGTCCCTTTCACGATCATCGCTCTACTTGTTTGCTCTCCATCCAGTTTATTGGTTCTTGTCAGGTGATGGACATGGTTGCCTCCATTCAGGACCTAATTTATTTATTTATTTATACAGAGCGTTCGTAACATCGATCAGAATGGTTAAAGTTTGGGGAGTCACAGGCAGGACTTCCTTATGTTGCAGAAGTCCCCAAAGTGTTTGGGAAGTGCTGGGGGTGGGGGAAGCGAGGAGGACTTTAAGCCAGGCACGGAGTCCTCCTGACAGCACAGGGGTGACTTTCTTCACCACCTCTTTGCATAATGTCAAGCCAGCTTCCCACCTTTCACACATTGTTTTTCCTACGCCTTGTTGGAAAAGTATCACCAAGGCTGCCCCCGCCCCTTCTTCAGTGTGCATCCCCCATTTTCATGCTTCACACCCCAGTTAAGTTTAAATGAGATCTCGTCATCAGTTGACATTTTCATGATTTTTTAAAATTCCCCCCCTCAAACCGTTCACCCACATAAATACCCACACACCTCTCTGATTCTGTTTTAATCCACCCCTGCACATTTATGGAGGGAGCTTTTATCCTTCATAAATGCACGGTTTGAAGGGGGGGGGTTTGAAGGGGGGGGAATTAGAAAGAGCACTTTAATCCCATGTGGAGGAAATAAACCAGACTTTCCCCACTATAGGAAAATGAAAAATGGAGTTGAAGAGGTGGGACGACTGGAGGACAGGCACGACGTCATGTGAGTATTGCACTGCAAAACAGCAAAACAGGCATGACGAGAGTGCGATAAAATGCTGATATGATGGAACCCTACATCTTTAGTCATTCTTTAAAAGTGTTCTTATTACATAGTCTTTAGAAATCATTTTCTGGGGGAGTAAAGGCTGGGTAACACTATATAAATACTTTCTCTAAAATTCTAAAAGAAACTGTTTCATAATCTAGATTCTAGAGCTGTTCAATTTTCCCAATTTTTGACACCCCCCAAAAGAAAACAGTCTGGGGGGGAAAGGGGGGGGCTTTTTCCGTGGATGTTTTTAATCTTTAATTCCACAGTTGTTGTTTTTTAAAAAACAAAGGCAGAAAAGAGCAACTAAAATGATCCAAGTGTGGGAGCAACTCCTCTACAAGGAAAGGTTATAAAATCTGGGACTGTTTAGGTTACAGAAAAGGCAAGTGAGGGGAGACATGATAGTGGTGCATAAAATTATGCATGGTGTGGGATTCCCAGGTTCATCTCATGAAGCTGATTGGTGGGAGATTCAGAACAAATAAAAGGACGTTCTTCACACAGTGCTTAGTTAACTATAGAATTTAGTATCACAAGATGTTGTGTGGGCCACCAATTTGGATCGCAGGTTCTCCTTTCCATATAGTCGCCCTATGACATAATACCATGTTCAAAATTACAAGGCCTTAGCTAGATGGGGCAAAATCCTGGGATCATCCCTGGGATCATCCCTGTGCATTCAGATGACACTCAGGGGATCCCGGGATCAGAGAGGGATGATCCCTCCCTTTCCCCGGGATCTCGCCCTCCCCTTTAGGACTGGTTTTTCTGTGGTCTTGGGCTGAGCCCGAGACTGCGGAATGTGTCGCCGGGTGCTGCAGTTTGTCCCAGCTCCTTGCGATTCCTCGCAAGGAGCTGGGACCCGCACATGGGGCACAGCGCTCCTCAGCGGAGAAGTAATTATTTTAAAAAAATAACTCACCTTTTGCGCACGAGTGCTCATGCGCTGCTGGCCCTTTAACTGTAAAAAAAATGGCGGGCATGATGCCTTTCTGTTTGAGGTCGTCGCACACAGCGTGTAAACAGAGGGGAGATCTCTCAATAAAACCATTGCGAGATCTTCACCCCTCCATTACGGACTAAGAGGTAGGTCTAGTTAAGGCCCAAGTCCCAGCATTCCTGACCATGGGACATACTGACTTGCAATGATGGGAGTTGTAGTCTAAAAACTTTGCAGTGTACCAGGTTGGGGAAGAGCTGCTCTAAACAAAAAAGGGTAGGTGCCCCTAAGTTGTTCGTCTTCAGTTTTCTACAACTCCACAGTCACCTCTGCATATCATATTCTCCATCCTGTCCTCATGGTTTATCTGCTTTGGGAGAATGAGAATTTCACTGGCACTTTCTGCCTCCTTAGGGAGGATGTGGCGTTAAGGCTTGTGAGCCTTAACTCCCAATTTCCCTGCATTTTGTTGCTGGTTGAAAACTGTAGAGCCTTAATGTTGTATTGTAAACTATAGGTTTTTTGTTTAATGAATAGTGTACATGTTGAAGTGGCTATTACTCCTAGATGAATAGCCATATTTGCCTGTTGCAGCAAAAACAACAGAGTCCTGTGGCACCTTAAAGATTAACACATTAATTCTGGCATAAGAGCAAATTTATTCAGGCAGCTGATAGTGTGCACAAAAGCTTTTGCAAGCACAAATCAGTTACTTACTCTTTAATATGCAGCAAGACTCTTTGTGGTTATTACTGTCATCCTGACTACAGTTTTTGTCCAATTGTCGTTGCATCAGCAGGAAACCCAAGCTTGGTCTGCTGACCACAGTAGTGGCTTTACTGGGTTTAGGCCAAACTATTATCATTTTTTATAAGTGGCTGCTGTTGTTTAAATTGCAGAAGGTACTATTCCACTGTTCCTCTACAAGTGATTCACAGTGTTACTGATAAATTGCAACCACATTTGATTCATTTTGAAATAGTTCATAGTAAACATTTGCCATCACATATTTTAACTTGTTGGCACTGTGAAAACCAGAAACATGCCTTTCAGAAATGAATGCTTGAGCTCTAGGGATTTGAATCCAATCCTATACATGCAACCCTAGTTGGCCATGGAGGAGGGGCTGAATAGGTTGTAAGTTGCTCACTTGAACAGTAACTAATGCACAGCATGGTAGGCTAAAGATTTTGCAATTTGTTTTATTTTGCAAAAGACAGAAAGCTCCAACATTGTATTCTCATTGTGCTTCCCCATCCCCCTTGGCCTAAGCATAATTTAAAAGCAATATGGGGACCGTTTTCTGTTTTCCAAATCTTAAATATCAGATCAACTTCTTATTTTTTTTTAAAGGAGGAAATGTGGTCTCATAATCGATGCAACAGCTCCACTTGAACTTCAGTTAGTGCAAATGTAGTGTAGCATCACACAGTATGGATATTATGACTTACACATTTCTGACAGGTCCTGAAGCCTGTTGCCATGGTGCCAGCTTGGATTCTAGGGCAGAATTAAACTGCAGATTGTAACTCTCCTTGCTTCCAGCTGTCACTGTGCTACAACCTGTTCCGCCATGGCATCAAAAAGAACATTGGGATATATATATATATATATATATATATATATATATATATACACGTAAACTCTAGAAACATGGAGAACAGGGAGAGATGTGCACATATGTTTTCCCAGTGTTAGTCTGTAATTTCAGGCTGTGTGCAAACCCGCAGAAATCTTGCAATTCCAAAATGAGACACATCATAAAATGTATGAACACTCCACATTCCCTACCAAAGCTGCACTTCCCCATAAAGCGCTCTGTGCAACATGATAGGATAAAACTACGTATCAGTCTGTACATGTATGACAATTATCGGCCTTTCCTGCCAAGTATTAAAACATGCTGCTATTCTGACATGACAAAAAGTGTCAGGGCCCCAAAATGTTCATTATACATCTGAAAGCAGGGGAAATGGATGCCATCAATATTCCATAGCATATGAGGACAATAGCAACACAGCAATAGGCAAACCTGGTTTTACTTTTGGATGCTCAACTTGATTTCATAGTCAATCCCCAATGAATCTAACCTTTGGTGCACATTGTGTGGGCTGGCTGGTCATCAGAAGGCTTCTGAGCCCCAGAATAACTCAAACCACTGACAGTTTAAAGCGCCAACACTGTAATCCTAAAATCACTTACTAGGGAGCCGGTTCCATTGAACTCAAAGGAGTAAACGTGCTTAGAATCACATTGTACACATGAAGAGCCTTGTTGGAGGCCTGCCTATCTAGAGGCCTATCCAGTACGGCATTCTGTTCCCACAGAGTGGATCACCAAGTACTGTTGTAGATGGCCTTCTACTGATAGGCAAAACCCTTTGTATTGAAACCAGTGTTTGGCCTGACGGGCTGACTTGTTTTGTTTTGGTCTGTTGTTGCACAGTATTTTAATCTGTATTTTTAATAGAATGACATTTTTAACTGGTGCCAGTATTCATCTATGGGCTGTCTATATGCTACAAAAACCCGTGGTAGGTGCACTGTGGCTCTGTGTTGATTATACAATGCAGCAGCCACCTTGAAACCACCGCGAGGCCTTCCTGCAAAGCTCGCATTTAAAAAGTTGGGAACTTACCCCGACTTTTTACGCTGGACCGAGGCAAACACGGCTCTTCCACCCTCTAACCTCACTCCAGCGTCAATGCAGAGACATTCCCAGGAGGAAGGTGAGCCCTGATTGGTCGCCAGAAGCTGGGGGTGAAGGCAGGGGGTGGGCTGGTGAGCCGCATGGTCACCAGAAACCCCGCACCCTCCCTCTGTGTTGGAATTAGCTGTTGCCACCACGCTGCAGAGAAGCATGGAGTTTTGCTTGAGGCAGTGGTGACCTGGCCCCATATTAAACCTCCTGCTCTTGTAGGATTTTATTATTCTTGTTTGTGGGTTAGTTGTATTTTTATGATTGATTTTATTGTTATTAGCTGGCCTGGGCTTTTTTAAAATAGAAAAGTAGGATATAAGTGTAAAATAAATATAAATATTTATTTACGATATTTATTGAAGAGGATATCCAAGATGTCCATACTCTTCAATAGGATCAATGAGCTTGAAAGCAATAGTTTATGAAAGTTAATATTAACTGTTGCTATATTATTATTATTATTATTATTATTATTATTATTATTATTATTACTAGCTGTACCCTGCCACGCGTTGCTGTGGCTCAGTCTGGTTAAATTGAAAAGAAAGAAAAGACATAGCAGATGTTTCTAATATGTTTAATTTCACAATGCTTGTAGATATACAATATTTTTAGTTGTTCCATTGTCTGTGTAGATATAGAGATTGTCTGGTTTGCTGATTCTAGAACACGCAACATATAATTGTCCATGTGAGAAGCAATCTGTGTCTAGATCTAAACCGCACAATTCTAAAGATTGGCCCTGAGCTTTGTTGATGGTGATTGCAATCTCTTAAATTGAAATGGGATATCTGTTGGAATCTCTTAAATTGAAATGGCATATCTGTTGGAATCATAGGAATGCGAGGAATGAGGACATCTTCACCTTAGAAAGGTCCTGTCAAGATTGTTCCTTCTATGACGTTGCTCAGTAATTTTTTTACTGCAAGCCGCGTGCTGTTGCAAAGCTTTGACTGGTTGATATTTCGCAACATGATAACTTCCGCTCTGCGAGTATGACGACCTAAGTGTGATCTTCTGCGAGGCATTATTTGGATGAAGTAAAGCAGATTGTTTGGTTTTTTAAAAAGGATGTTTTTATGGTGAGGAGGTCAGTGGAAACTCCTGGCAGTTACCTTTCTTCAGAACGTGTAACTGTCACAGGTGTGACATCTATATTCACTCAGCCAATTGTGAGAGAACATGCAAATAAGAGAGAAGGCAGAGGCAGCGGATTGGCCTACTGGTTGGCGATGTCACAATGATCAGCAGGACTGGTTTTGAGGAGGCCTATTTCTTCGATTTTAAGACAAACTTTTGTCCCCATATAGAACATAGTTACATAACAACGCTCGCGTATTCGAATGCAACGTTGTGTCAAAATTTCAAAGCAATCGGTGAAGAACTTCCGGAGATATAACGTCTGTTTCGAACGGACATTTACATTTTTATTTATATAGATTATTATTATTATTATTTTGAATATCTGATATAAAACAATGAACATTCCCTGAGTGGATTCCATTGTATTTATTCAGGTGGCGATTTTGACCATCCAAGTGTAACCCTCACTATATAATACTTAGTCCAAATTGTTTAGGAGTTCATGAAGAGTGTTCGTATTTCTGTGATGCAAAGGACCAGCAAAGGAAGGATAAAAGGAATAGCAGAAGAACATACAAATTAAATCTGAACTTTAATGCTCATTTTCTTGGGAATAAGCCCCATGGAAAACAATTATTTCCTTCTAAATATACATTTACAGGATCACACTGTATGATGGAGATATCCAAGGGTGTCTTCAACCAGATTAGAGCAGCATGGGCTGTGGTGGTGAAGACCTTCTATCAACATGATAGAAGGTTTTCTGCTCAAGCCATAATATTTGGGAAGAATGCATGGCAGCTACATTTTGTGGGGAGATGCTGCAAAAGGGGAAAAAGGTGTTTAGCCATGCACTGAAACATTGCCCTCACTTGGAATTGTTTCCATGATCAATGTGGCATCTGGCTGGTAGCAGGAGGGGCAGATAAGTACCATAATCATAACCACAATCATATATACTAATAGGGAACTAGTTCTTTGAGTGCCTATCTGAGTACAGCAGCCCCCAAGCTCTGGTCAGGAGGTATCAGCAAGCTCAAGGGAACCTTGAGATTTGCAGAAGTACAAAAACAAGTCTTTAGGAATACACACTTAAGGGGACACTCCCCCAAAATAGGCCAACAGGGACTAAATGTGCTCACCAGGCATAGAATGCTTACTGACTATTGGAAGAAAAATTGGGAGGAGGATCAGACTCAAGTATCCTGGCTGGGGGAGTGCAATGGTGAACAACAGCATTTCTCATTGTAACAGGTCCACTTATATGACATGGTCAACAAGATGGCACACTGCACACTGAGGATGTGCAGGACACACCTCTTTCACTTCTGGGTAACCAAAGCCGGTTTCATCATATCTGGGATCATGGCTGCGATGATTGAAAATTGGGGCTCTATCATTGCCCCTGGTTTCTTCAACAACCTGCCCATGTCTTAAGATTAACTTAAAATAGGGCAGCGCTGAGCTTCAGTCCCAAAGGAAGAGAATGTGAAAAAGATGGGTGAAAGTTCATGGACAAGCAAGTCATGGTAAATTATGTCATTTTAGAAAGTGGCCACTTGTTCTACAATCACGGAAAGGCAAGCATCTGTCTTAGAAAGAAAGCGTCTTGTCGCACCTAAATGATCAGTTTTCTTTTCTTTTCTTTTTTTGCTTAGAAATGTTTACAAACTATTCAGAATGACCACCAGAGACTGGACGTCTCAGGGTCCCTGAATCCCAGTCCCTTAATTTTAACAAGTAGGCCACAACCCAAATTGACAAAATACTTTCTGGCAGGGTGCAATGAATTGTGCTGACAGCTTATATAAATCTCCTGCTTTTTGTATTCACTCAAGTCTAAGCTAATGGCTTTTTTGAGCTTTGTTACCCTCCTTAGGGGTGTGTGTATAAGCCAAAAAGGAGAGAGTGAGCACAGAGATGGTTATAAATACTCAGCTCCGACATCTGCATTACATCCGTTCACTAGGGAAAGAGTGAAGAATATTTTATAGCTACATGCAGTTAAAGGTAACATACCATTTTTTCCTGCCTCCCAGCTTAAATTATGTCAGTACATAACAGCAACTTCATCCAAAATTTAGGAACAAATTAAAGAAAAGAGGGGACCTGTGCGTAACTTAGGCCAGATATATTCCTAAATCTAGTACTCTTGCTAAGATATGACATGTGGTCCATTGTCAGGCCATAGAAAGTAAGTGGAACCAGAAAACAAAACAAATCCAATTCCCCATCACCCTAGATTTTGAAACAGAATTGGTTGGTTTTAGTTCTGGAATTAAACAGTAAGATGGAAAGAAGCTTTCATATGAAGTTCAAACTGTAAGCCTATCACATTGTTCTCAAGTCAGAGCCAATGGGTTGGCCGTCCCATCATATGGTCTGCCTTGGTACCCAAATGCAAACGGAGACACACAATTGAAACTTGTCCCTTAGGTTTTACCCCTCAGTCCACCTCACACCAACCTCAGTCCACCTCACCTTAACTGTATATGTACCAAGACCCCTTTCTTATCTTCGGGAGGGTTCCCCTCCCCCCACACCTTTAGCTCCTGTGGGGTTGTGTCAGATAATCCCCAGCCAAGGAGAAAGTGGGGGTTTATGTTGGTCACCTGCCCCTTCCCCCATCCTTCCCGGAGACAAGGAAAGACGTAAAGCAATGGAGGAGGAGGAAGAGGAGGAGGAGGAGGAAACTCAGAGGAAGAAAATGATTTATTTTAGGAGGAGGAGGCAGCAGCAGCAGCAGCTCAGGGGAAGAAAATAATTTATTTTCCTGAAAGGGAAACTTCTCCCCATGGCAATGCAGTGCGGGGTGTTCTGGCAGCTATTCTACTTGCCAGCCTGCCCCCAGTTTTTGCTCGGGTGGATGGCGACCAGTTAGGAGTTGCCATCCACTTGGAACCCCCCACCCCCGAGTGCCCCTGGAGCGGCTCTGGAATGTGTACAAATTGGTGGAAGATCCGGGCTGTTCTTGCTCTGGCTGGAAAAGTTGAGATAAGTTCCTGAGTTTTCAGGTGCACATCTTCAGCTCTTTGACCTGGGGTGGCTTTGAATCTGCAGCTACCTCATCTAACCTACACCACACAGATTTGGAACCACCCTGGGGCATCAAGACAGCCCCCTAGACCCTGATGAATGCGCTGAAGGATTGTGATTGGCATCAACAGGGGATTTACAAATTGCAGCATGAGATGAGAGATTCCCCTCAAGATCTCAGCAGGGGAGAAATGGATTAAACCTGGGGCCGATCTACACCAAGTAGGATATAACACTTTTAAAATGGTATGAAAACTGTATATGTAATGTGTCCTGGGCCTGAACAGTTGTCATAACCATTACAAACCGTTATAAGCAGTAGTGTAGATCCTGCCTTACTCTTTCCATCTGCTGTGATCCCAATAATTATCTCACCTGTGATGCTATTTGCATTTTCAAAACCCCGAACTTTCAGCCAAAAATGGATTTGATGTCCCATCTAGTATGGGTTTGAGTCAAGATGTAAGGAATCTACTTAGAGGCATTACATATAGGGCGTCATCACATGCCCCCCCCCAGAAATCGTGTTTGCTTACTGTTGCTTCTCTGCCCACGCGTTTGTTCCTCATTACTTCCTCTTTTGAAAGAGGAAGTAAACAACTTGCACGTGGTCCATTCAGTGGGCCATTTTGATTGCATTGCTTCTCCTGCACACAGCAGGAGACAGTGGCAACTTCTTTCTTTAAAAATAAGTCAGACTTACTGGGGTGTTTTTTTGTGGCACAAAGAAGGCTAGGAGGGGTGGGAGGCATGCGGGAGGCAGCCAACATCGTGGGAGCAACCCACAAAAATTCGTGAGAGCCCAGTCACACGTGTGCTATAAAATAGGGATGTGCTCCGCTCCGATTAGGAGCGTAGAAGCAGTAGCGGATTGGCCTGCTCCGCCTTACCCAGAGGCGGAGTAGGAGTGGACCGCGGACCCCCTAGAAGCAAGGCGAAGAGAAGCGCCCATTTTTCGGAGCTCCGAGTTCAGGCGGAGTGCTCCGGTCGCCATCTTGAAAACATTTCGCCATAGGATTGCATTGCGGCAAATAATCGCGCATAACTACGTTGTTTTTGAAGCTATCATTCTGAAAATTCTTGTGCACAGAGAGTCGTGGATGGGGGTCATTTTGAGACCACTCTCACCTCTCTGCGTTGTCTGGGTCGCGTGCTATGTTTTTGTGAAAATCGGGTCAACCGCACGGCTCAAACTGCGTTTTCGGCTTTTCGCCCATAGGATTGCATTGAGGGAAAGAATCGGGGATAACTGGGGGGGGGGTTTAAGCTATCATTCTGAAAATTCTTGTGCACAGAGAGTCGTGGATGGGGGTCATTTTGAGACCACTCTCACCTCTCTGCGTTGTCTGGGTCGCGTGCTATATTTTTGTGAAAATCGGGTCAACCGCGCGGCTCAAACTGCGTTTTCGGCTTTTCGCCCATAGGATTGCATTGAGGGAAAGAATCGGGGATAACTGGGGGGGTTTAAGCTATCATTCTGAAAATTCTTGTGCACAGAGAGTCGTGGATGGGGGTCATTTTGAGACCACTCTCAACTTTCTGCATCGTACGGGTCGCGGGCTAGAAGTTTTTAAAAAATCGGCGGGAAAAATACCTTTTTCAAAGGGCTGAGGGGCAGAGTCAGCTCCCGGTCATGATGATCCCAAAGTTGGAGGAGGGCATAGGCAAAACAGGTAACTTGGGATTCTGGGAAACTTCTCTTTCTTCATCTGAACGGGCTTTTCCCCGTGTTTTTTAACACAGTAGCCCCACCAAATGCACAAACACAACCTGAAATCATATACTAAGCCAAGAATAAGAGATAGAAACACAGCACTGCTCCCCACCCTAACCTTGGGGAACAACTGAATCGATGTGGTGCAAGGGGATGAGCTCCCCTAGGGCATCTCATCGTGGACGTGCCCCCACTCTCTCCTGCACTGGAAGGCCATTAGAGCCTTCCAAAGAGAGTAAAACGGTGGAGCAATGCCTATCATGAGTTGAAGTGAATGGTCACTTTTCAGTGGTGGAGCAATGCCTGTTATGAGTCGAAGTGAGCGTTTTACTTCTTCTCAGAGCTGTTGGTGGCTGTCAGTGTCTTGAACTGGCAGCTACTTCCCCCTCCCCCGGGCACGTCCCCCTATTGCTGGTAAAAGACAGATATAGCCTTTTTAAAAAAATTCTTCTTGCTGTTTATTGAGCAACACTGCTGCTTTTAATTCCACCCCTCCTTTGTTTATTGATTGATTTATTCCATTTTATATGCATTACTGGCTTATCCTTGGCTCACTTCCTTATGCCCCCAGAAATGCCAGCTGCATGCCTGCCTGCCTTCCCTCCCTCCTCCCCTGCCCACCTCGCAGGGATGTTGTGTGTAGGGTGCCCGATTTTCAAAAATTCGCCAAAAATCAGGGGATGATGGGATTGCTTTGAAACTTGGCGTGCGTGTGTATATCCCCATGAGGTGTCATGGTGCCAAACATGAGGTTTCTAACTTGAACAGAAAAAAAGTTGTATAATTTTTTAGCTTTCAATGCAAGCCTATGGGGGGGGGAAACGGAGCTCCGGATCCGGATCCGGAGCTCCGGGCGGAGCGGAGCGGAAGTGGGCGGAGCGGGGGCGGGGCGGAGCGGCCCGATCCGGAAAATGGCGGATCTGCAAGTGAAGCGGAGCGGGGGGTCCGTGCACACCCCTACTATAAAATGCTGAGCTGATGGAGCTCATACTTTTGACTAGGGATGTGCTCCGCTCCGATTAGGAGCGTAGAAGCAGTAGCGGATTGGCCTGCTCCGCCTTACCCAGAGGCGGAGTAGGAGCGGACCGCGGACCCCCTAGAAGCAAGGCGAAGAGAAGCGACCATTTTTCGGAGCTCCGAGTTCAGGCGGAGCGCTCCGGTCGCCATCTTGAAAACATTTCGCCATAGGATTGCATTGCGGCAAATAATCGCGCATAACTACGTTGTTTTTGAAGCTATCGTTCTGGAAATTCTTGTGCACAGAGAGTCGTGGATGGGGGTCATTTTGAGACCACTCTCACCTCTCTGCGTGCTGTGGTTCACGTGCAATATTTTTTTAAAAATCGGGTCAACCGCGGGGCTCAAACTGCGTTTCGGCTTTTCGCCCATAGGATTGCATTGAGGGAAAGAATCGGGGATAACTGGGGGGGGGTTTAAGCTATCGTTCTGAAAATTCTTGTGCACAGAGAGTCGTGGATGGGGGTCATTTTGAGACCACTCTCAACTTTCTGCATCGTACGGGTCGCGGGCTAGAAGTTTTTTAAAAATAGGGTCAACCGCGGGGCTCCGTTTCGGCTTTTCGCCCATAGGATTGCATTGAGGGAAAGAATCGGGGATAACTGGGGGGGGGTTTAAGCTATCGTTCTGAAAATTCTTGTGCACAGAGAGTCGTGGATGGGGGTCATTTTGAGACCACTCTCAACTTTCTGCATCGTACGGGTCGCGGGCTAGAAGTTTTTTAAAAATCGGCGGGAAAAATACCTTTTTCAAAGGGCTGAGGGGCAGAGTCAGCTCCCGGTCATGATGATCCCAAAGTTGGAGGAGGGCATAGGCAAAACAGGTAACTTGGGATTCTGGGAAACTTCTCTTTCTTCATCTGAACGGGCTTTTCCCCGTGTTTTTTAACACAGTAGCCCCACCAAATGCACAAACACAACCTGAAATCATATACTAAGCCAAGAATAAGAGATAGAAAACACAGCACTGCTCCCCACCCTAACCTTGGTGAACAACTGAATCGATGTGGTGCAAGGGGATGAGCTCCCCTAGGGCATCTCATCGTGGACGTGCCCCCACTCTCTCCTGCACTGGAAGGCCATAGAGCCTTCCAAAGAGAGTAAAACGGTGGAGCAATGCCTATCATGAGTTGAAGTGAATGGTCACTTTTCAGTGGTGGAGCAATGCCTGTTATGAGTTGAAGTGAGCGTTTTACTTCTTCTCAGAGCTGTTGGTGGCTGTCTTGAACTGGCAGCTACTTCCCCCTCCCCCGGGCACGTCCCCCTATTGCTGGTAAAAGACAGATATAGCCTTTTTTTTTTAATTCTTCTTGCTGTTTATTGAGCAACACTGCTGCTTTTAATTCCACCCCTCCTTTGTTTATTGATTGATTTATTCCATTTTCTATGCATTACTGGCTTATCCTTGGCTCCCTTCCTTATGCCCCCAGAAATGCCAGCTGCATGCCTGCCTGCCTTCCCTCCCTCCTCCCCTGCCCACCTCGCAGGGATGTTGTGTGTGGGGTGCCCGATTTTCAAAAATTCGCCAAAAATCAGGGGATGATGGGATTGCCTTGAAACTTGGCGTGTGTGTGTATACGCCCATGAGGTGTCATGGTGCCAAACGTGAGGTTTCTAACTTCAACGGAAAAAAAGTTGTTTACTTTTTTAGCTTTCAATGCAACCCTATGGGGGGGCAAAAACGGAGCTCCGGATCCGGATCCGGAGCTCCGAGCGGAGCGGAGCGGAAGTGGGCGGAGCGGGGGCGGGGCGGAGCGACCCGCTCCGAAAAATGGCGGATCTGCAAGTGAAGCGGAGCGGGGGGTCCGTGCACACCCCTACTTTTGACACATTACGTAGGATTTCTGTTTCCTGAGAAACGTCACATACATTTCTTTGGAATAATATTGAAATGCAAAGTATGTTTTGCCTTGACAAAATGTTATCTTACCTTTGGCTGCTTTTAATTTATGCACAGTTTGCACACACACACACACACACACACACACACACTTTTTTTTTTGCATACATTGCAAAGTGTTCTTATACAATTGCAATGTTGTTGTAAACTAACTTTTAGTTGTTCCCAGTAATACTGAACTTCTTTTTAACAGGATTGCATAGCATTTGCATGTATTTCATTTTTACTATCATATTGTATATTTATTATTAAAACTGTGAGCACAGTGTCAACCATTTGCCTTGCAGCTTACAAACATGGGGAACAATCCTGTTCCTGTTTAAGTAGATATAAATATGGTGTAAGATGGGTCTGAATTAATTTTGCCTTCAAACTCTGTGTGTGTGTGTGTGTGTGTGTGGAGAGAGAGAGAGAGAGGGAGAGAGATGTTTAAAGTAACAAAAGTGTTTTGCTTCCCTAAGACAGTAGCCATTTCTACACCTGCCTGCATGCAAATGACACACAGGGGATCCCAGGAGCAGGCGGGGATGATCCCTCCATTTTCCTGGGATAATCCTTCAGTGTAGAGAGGGCCACAGAGGCCTTTGCTAGACCATGGGCTCGCTCCTATGTGTCCAGATGATGTACAGGGGATCCCGGGCCCAGGCAGGGGTAACCCTATCCTTGGCCCGGGATAACCGGCACCACTTTTGGCCTGGTATTTCCTGCGGCCTCGGGCTGAGCCCAAGGCTGCGGGCGTGTAGACCGGTCTGCCACTTTTCCTGGCTACCGCAATTACTTGTGAGTAGCTGGGGAAAATGGCGGATGGGGTGCAGCACTCCACAGGAGCGCTGCGGCCATCAGGGCAGGGTGGGGGGGAATCCAAGCCATGGAGGATGAGGGGGGAAATGGAGCCATGGGAGATGAGGGGGAAACGGAGCCATGGGGGCTGAGGGGGAAACGAAGCAAGGGGGATGGGGGGGGAAACAAAACCATGGGGGATGGGGGGAAACGGAACCATGGGGGATGGGGGGAAACGGAACCATGGGGGATGGGGGGAAACGGAGCCATGGGGAGATGGGGGAATCGGAGCCAGGGGGAAGATCGGGGTGGGGGAGGAGCAAGGAGAATGGTTTTTTTAAAAATAAAACACTTATCTAAGTGCACGAGCGCTTGTGCGCATCCGTCCCCTTTAAGATGAAGATAAAATGGCCGATGCAACGGGGCTTTCCTTTACCCCGTCGTGTCTGATGTGTGGAAAGGAGCAACAGCCCGTGCTACTTCTAGCATGGGTCGGCCCCTCCTCACCACCGGATTTGCAAGTAGGTCTAGCAAAGCCCTGAGTGTCTTTAAACGAGCATTTTATAGCGTGCTCATGACTGGCCACTCATGGATCTTCACAGGTCATTTTGATGATGCAGAGATCCTCCTGCATGTCTCCTGCTCCTTCTGTTGTTTTTCCTGCTACAAAATAAGACCCAGAAAATCCAATTCTTCTTGGCTATAATGATAATTGGAGCTATTTCTTACCATGTGCAGGAGAGGTTAGCTATAAAAACAGCCACTGAATGGGCTACGTGGTTGCTGCTTGTTTCCTCTTTCTTTCCCGTGTGATTCTGCCTGTCCCTGTTGTGGGAGAGAAGCAGGAAGCAAGTGTGATGGTAAAGAAACACAATTGCTCCCAGTCTGAAAACGCTCAGTATGACCGTATTTATTTTCAAAAATATTAAAGGAAAGAAGTAAATATTATAAAGCTCTATTGCTTACACATCACAAGATGGAGCCAAAGAGGCTACCTGGAAGAAAATACACACACAAACACGTCTATATTTATGTGCACGCACGTACATACACTCATATAAATTTTTCCATTACTACTCTAACTTACAATTCTATCTAAGAAGACTGAGTTGAATATCAAAAGTTTCTGTGCTCTTCTGTGCTCATTTAGTGAAGTATGGGGAGATTTTCCCTACATCTCCCATCAGGCAAACATCTGGTTGTTGTATTTGGGCCCAATGTGTGGGCACTTTTCAAAGGCAGCCCTAGAGCTTACCGGGGGCATGAATGACTGTGGCACAGCAGCTGAAGCTGCTGAAAAGTAGGGGTGTGCACGGCCCCCCCGCTCCGCCCCGCGGGCTGATCTGAAAATTTCGGATCGGCCCGCTCCGCACCGCTCCGCCCATAGTCCGCTCCTCTTCGCCGCGGAGCTCCGGCTCCGAATCGGAGCTCTGTAGTGGAGGGGAGTGGCGCCAGGTAAGGCCCCCTCCCTCCTCTCCCTTACCTGCAGAGCCCGGTAAGGGACCAAGGGGGAGGGGGGCCTTATATGCGTCCGTCCGTGGTCCCTCGGCTTCTTCAATTGAGTCCGCGGCTCAACCAGGAAGTCTAGGCCACAGGTAAGGGAGAGGAGGGAGGGGGGTTTACAGGGCCCTGCCGCTGTCGCCCATGCGGTGACAGCGGCAGGGCCTGGTAAACCCCACTTACCTTTCTTGTGGAGCTCCAGATCGAGGCGAAGGATCCGCCTTCACCTTGATCCTCTTCGCAACGCTCCGCCGGCACCCCAATCCTCTTCGCCTCCGCTTTAAAGGGAGGCGAAGCACCCCGCTCCGCTTCTAATTCGCCGGTCCGATTAGAAGCGGAGCACATCCCTACTGAAAAGCATTCAGCCCCATTGAGTTCAATGCAACTTATCCCCAAGTTAGCATGTATAGGATTCCAGCCTTAGTCATAGTTGCAGCCTGGTCATCTGGAAACAGCACTGGATCCAAAAGTATTTTTCAATGTTTCTGTGGTAATTATGCTATTTCTTTCCCCTTTTGTATGTTTCAATGGAATCAAATTTTCTTCACTTTGTGCTTAGTGTGACAGAACAAGGGATATCGGTGCAACTCACTCTGCGTAGATCAAGGGTACTCCATCTGAGCAATACAAACTCATATTTTATTTTTAAAACATCCATCTGTCATGATACATGTTTTATCAAAGCTGTGTATTTCTAGACAAGATTGCTAAAATGGCTTTGGTTGTAGTAGTTGCTACAAAGAGTTGAAATATGTTGCCTTTTTAATAATATAATACACAGGGCCAATTCACAGAACAACCCCTATCCCCACAACCTGAGTGCAGTCCAGAGATGTCTCCAGCCATGTCCATGCCTATGATGGGGAGAAGTCAGTATGAGCAGGGCTGTACTCAGATAATAGCTGGAAGTAAGTTCTTCAAATCATAGCAGCACTTCTCCAAGCCAGTGCAATCATGGGAATTGCTATGGCTGTCTCTGTGTATATGACTCCCTTCCAAAAGCACACATGTGGTAGAAGATGTCTTCAGGCTGTTTCTGTATGGGAAAAAATATTATGGGAATGGATCCATAGTTTGCTCTTAGACATTTGCTTTTTGCAGACTGGTGTTGCCCTGTTATCCTGGGTTCCTTATCTGTCCTGTTTCCTGGTTAATAAGATCTATTCTTTTATTACAGGATTTCTACATTCCTGAGAGACCTTTGGTCAGGAATGTGAACCCAGACCCTATACATGTTTACTCAATAATAAATCCCATTGATTTCAATGAGCTTTACTCCCAAATGTGCACAGAACTGCATCCTTTCCAAGTACATCATTCTCACCCATTGTATTCTGAGCAAGTTTCCCCTGGCTTTCAGCCCTTATTTCAAAGAGAATTTCAATTATTAAATCTTCATCTGGATAAGTGGATACAACTCTTAGCATCTGCCAACTTAAACCAGCTGGACTTTTGTGTGTGTGTGTGTGTGTGTGTGTATATATATATATATATATATATATATATATATATGCGAGGATATAGGGGCAAATCCAATAATATACTAGTGGAGCTCAGCTAGCATGCTGGGACTTCCCTCTCCCTCCCTCCCCCCCTCCCCACAGCCCTCTGCATCACTTGGAAATCTGCTCTGGAGGGTTTCTCAACCCTCTAGTGAAGATTTTGAGGGTGCATGGGGCGGGCTGCAGTAAAACACTCCCTTCCCAGTAGCGTTCATAGAACTGCTTCCATCAATGAAGTAACACCATTGCATACAATCCATAAAAGATATGTTAGATGCTATATACTGCATCATGGTATGTCCCTTCCTGAAAAAAAGAAACACTGAGAGAATTTGGATCAAGAGTTGATGCTGATGTTGTTGCTCTTCCAGTTATTCATGTACATTTTGCCAACATGTGCTAGATCAGTCTTTCCCAGCGTGGTACCCTACAAATGGGTTGGACTTCCAGGCTTGGACCAGATAGCCCTTCAAATAGAGGATAATTTCAAATAGCGGTCATCTGTAAAAGAGGCCACATGGCCACATGTGGCCAGTGAATGGTGAAGGCAAGCAGATTCCTACAGTTGATCTTACTTTTTAATATCTGCTGGAAACTTCTAACTCAGCAAAACATATTTAGATCAGAGAAGAAAATTAAAAGCAGATTTGTTTGTTTTTTGGCCTATGAAAGAGGAACTCTTCATTAATCAGTTTCTTTCCAGAATTCTCTCCTCTTTAGAAACTTTAATGAATGTCCTATTAATACTGATATTAAAACTGGATTAAGTCCAACATCAAGTGAACAGATTTCCACTTGTGCAACGGGACTTAACCTTGCTCTCCTCCTCCCTGCAACCTCCCACACAGTTCCCCAATCTGCCCCAGAGGCTCCCCAACTCTGTGAATATATAAAACCATGAACACAAATGCAAATTTGAGAAATAGCAAAGTTTTCCCCAGAATTGTGTTCGTCTTTGCATTTGGAGTTGCAAATGGGATATGTTTGCATGATTTGCGAACAGTAAGTCAATTCTTTTACATCCCTGTTTCCACCAACCTAGGCTGTCTTGGCGATGGGACATACACATGGGGCTCTGAAGAAGAACCTAAACCACAGGCAGGTTCATATGGGAGAAGGTAGTCTTTGAGCTATTCTGGCCACAAACCATTTAGACCAGTACCTTGAATTGTGCTCAGCAACAAATTGGCAGCCTGTGCAGTTGATGCAATACAGTTGATGTAACATGGTCCACAAAGGACATCAACAAAACAAATCTAGCAGCCACATTTTGCATTAGCTACAGTTTCTCTTCAAGGGCAGCCACACATAGAGACTGGAGTAGTCAAATTGGGAGATGCATTTCTACGGTCAGATCTGCCTTCTCCAGGAAGGGATGCAAACACATCAGTCAAAGCTGGGTAAAGGTGCTCTTGGCCACAGCATTCACTTGGACCTCTAGGAATAATCTCATGTTAAGAAGCACCCTGAAGCTATGAAGATGATCCTTCAGATGGAATGCAACCCCTTTCAGAACAGGCTGCATCCTTAATATTGGATTAGCTTGCCTACTGACCAACAGAACCTCCACTTGTCTGGATTGAGCCACAATTCTTTAACCCATGTCCAATCCATCACTGTGATCAGAAAATGGTTCAGGACTTCAAGAGCCTCATTGGCATCATCAGCTGACAAAAAAAGGTAGAGCTGGGTATCATCAGCATAATGATGAGACCCCCTTCAAACTCCAGTACTAGCAGCAATAGTTAGAAGTAGCAGTAGAAGTAGCAGTAATATCTTGCAGTGTCAACAAAAGTTCCATATGCTGCATGAAGATTATCACTTTAATTTGCATACGTGGCAGCTCCTGTTTTATGGCAACCCATTATTTTATGAGCCAGGCTATTTTTCACGACACTAGAAATCCATAGTTTGGATCCGCCAATATACGCCAGCTATGGGTAACTAGTATACCTCTGGGAAAGGGTTTGCCTGCTCCATCTGGAGCATACTCCTTTTCCCAGAATACCTTCCATATACAGTAGTTTCTTTTTCAACTTCATTCCAAGTTGCTGTTGTTGTTGCAGGGAATGTGTGATAAACATAAACGCTTGCAAATGTTGCATCTGAAATTTTCCTCTCTCTCTCTCTTTTTTATCAACTCTAAAAGTTTATCTAAATGTGTTGAGGAGCTGTGGCACTTTACAAAACTCACCAATTTAAAAGGAAAAGCTACACAGATATTGTAATGCACAAACAACTTCTTAGTTTGATATGGGAAGCAGTATGGTCACACTTAATAAGAGCCAACGGTAAGGTTACACATAATAAACCCTGCAGAAATCCAAATTGGCTGTAGTTACTTAGGAAAGAGAAGTTGGAATGACATTAAAAAAATTCTTATGTCAGATCACTGTTGCATTGCTGCAGCAATTAGAAAAAAAGGGTCAAACACAGTGTTATGAATAACTAGAAGAGAAACTAAAAATAAAATTTCATAATGAGATATACATATCTATGGTGCGCCGACAGAATATTGGGTACAGTTGCAATTGCTTTGTGCACTATTTAAATATGTATTATCCTGGTTGTGCTTTTTATACTGTATTTTGTAATTGTGCTTTTAACCTGTTGGTTGTTTTATTGTGGTTTTAATTTTTGTGAACCACCCAGAGAGCTTCGGCTATTGGGCGGTATAAAAATGGAATAAATAAGTAAATAAATAAATAAACTGAAGGCCCAGAAAAATAGATTGGGTTGGATCCAGGATTTCATTCTTCCATTGGGAGCATCCCTGATGTTGGAAAGAAGTGTGGGGGGGGATAGGGCAATTTTCATTGACTCCCCTCCCTCTGCAGCCCCTGTGCTACCTCCGCCAGGGTTCTGGAGGGTTCCCCTGTCCTGTGGAACAGATATTTTGTGGACATGGGAAATGAAGGGTGAGGGGGGAATTGGTGGAAATCCCCTCATTTCCTGTTCAGCCAGGGGTAAAACTCAGCTGATCAAAAGCCACCACTGGAGGAAGGATCCCTTCTATCCATATGGGAGGCTTTTGCTGGTTCCAGTCCATTGTGAATGCTGCATCTGTAGTCTCCTAAGCAGCAATCATAGACACAGTTGTTTGGAAGTAAGCTGCAGTGAAGGCAAAGTAAGGATGCAGTGGATCATACTGTGAGAGTTATATGGACATTTATTGTTACTACTATTTTTTCTGATTTCATTTCCAGGTACTTAAGATACTGTAAAGAAAAAAAAATGTAATTGGTCCAGTTAGGAATAAGTAATTGTAAAATTCACCAAACAATATACCTCAAAACAATTGATAAGGCACAGTGCAGCCAAAATTAAGCACTTTTAAGTCCCATTAGTTTCAACAGAAGAGTTAACCACTTCCTTTTGAAACCAGTGGGACTTAAAGCTGCTTAACTTTCTCAGGATTCAGATAATCCCATAATAGATAATCAGATCTAACCATCACAGCAGCTTTGACTGCAATCCTATTCACACTTACATAGGAGTAAGTCACACATGTAGTCAATGGAAGTTGCTTGTGAGTAGGCAGGTATAAGATTGAACTGATAACCTTCCCCCCTTCAAAATAAGAAAAGTTTAGAAATATATTTAAACCCACAATTTTCTTAATATTTTATGTGAGTCACATGCTCACAAAGCTTCATAGGATGAAAACACGAGCTGAGCCATGCTGGATGAGACCATGCTGGATGAGGCCTATCTAGTCTGGCATTCTGTTCACATAGCTACTACAAGTGACCGCAGCTTGGCCACCATTTTGGATCCTCCAAAGTAACCTGAACCTTGTATTGTTTTGGGGTTGGATGGTGAGCGTGTGCCACACAAACATGGTGGAGAATATTCAAAGAAAGTATTTATTTGTTTGTTTATTACGTTTCTGTATTGCCCAATAGCTAAAGCTCTCTTCTGCAAAGTACCTTTCTTTTCCTAGGATGAGAAAAAGAAGCATCTCAGAAAAATATTTTCTGAGAAATGTTATCTTAGCTCTGATTTTAAGCAATACATGCCATGCCATGTCTGCCGCAGAGCAAGGAAAAATGGTGCAGAGCAATTTCCAGACATCTCCATTTAGAGAATTCAGGCTGTAATCCTATGTACACTTACTTGAGAATAAGTTTCATTGAATGTGATGGGACATTCTTCTGAGTAGACATACATAGGATTGTCCAACCAATAGAGTCACATTTGTATAGTTTGCAAAATTCTTTGTGGTCTCTTGCTAGGGAAGCAGGTGATGGATGGGGTAGGCTGTGGTGATCAATACAGCAGAATTGTTAGACTGTAAACAGAATTGAACAACAATATTAGCTTGCTATGTGCAGCAATAGCAGATTCATCAAGGCCTTATATGGTTCTAATTTCTGCACTTTCAACAACTGGCTGTTTTTCATGATTTTCATCCTGATTTCGGTCTGAAAATTAAATCTAGTTTTCTAGTTGACCAAATAACACTTCTACACAAGCATGGCTTCATAGGAAATTCACTGTCAGCTATGCATAGTCATCAATCAGGTATGGGGAAGCACATTGGGGTCACACTCCAGCAATGGTTGAGATCAAAGTAGGCAGAGATATCCCCACTTGCCTGGTCCTCTCTCTCTCTCTCTCTCTCTCTCTCTCTCTCTCTCACGCACGCACGCACACACACACACACTAAGGGGGCTTCACTTACTCCACACCTTTCCCAAAGGGGGACTGAGACATTGCCCCAAGGAAGTGCTGATCAGGAAAGGAAAGGCGATTGTGGGGCAATAAACCTGGCTCCTTGAGATGGCAGTTCAGGCATGAGCTGCTGTCCTGCCTCCTTTCCCTTCTCTTGGGGGAAGGGAGCTTTGAGGAGGCAATAGGACTTCAGGGAGGAGGTAGGTCCTTAGAGGAGCCAGTGTGGTGTAGTGGCTAAAGTGTTGGATTGGGTGTCAGGAGATCTGGGTTCTAGTCCCAACTCGGCTGTGGAAACCCACTGGGTGATTCTGGGTCAGTCACAGACTCTCAGTCCAACCTACCTCACAGGGTTGTTGTTATGATGATAAAATGGAGAGGAGGAGGATTATGTACGCCACCTTGGGTTCCTTAAGGAGGAAAAAGGGAGGGATATAAACGCAATAAATAAATAAATAAGAGGAGGCTTTCATGGGCTAGAAGAAGAGGCCTGGCAGACTGAATTCACCTGGCAGGCCCAAGGTTCCCATCTCTCTGTTCTACGCAAACTGCATGAATGCACCATCATGGTTGAATCAGCACTGGAACTTGTGTTACCGATTTGGCTTTTGCTGAGTGTTTCCAATCTATACTTCCAGCATTTAGGAAGCCTTGGGCTGCCATTTAACTACCCATAACTGATCAATACAGTTCAGACAAAGCATAGACTAGAAATTGTTTTAGGTGGATTAGGTTTTGATTTTATACTAACTAAACTTAATAAGGAAAAACCTTTTGATCCAGTTTTTAACTTTTATTAGAAATATACTTGTATCATCTCATCAAAATATAACTGGCATAAAATGACATTAAAATTATTGTTGTTAAACAGAGCTTTACTAAAGATCTTACCTCTTAACAGCTTAATAGGAAATAGAATTTCTTAAACATTTCTTGTTCTTTGACTTCTATCCTAATAGCTTAAAATGAGAGATCTCATTTTAGTACCAAGTTCCCATTCCATTCTGAATAGGCTATTCAGATGACAGGTACATAGGCCTGGTGAGTGTCTAATAAGAAGCTCCCATATTCTAAAATCAGCACATAATTATACCTTTTTACCTCATAGCTCATATTATCTCCTGTCCCATAAATTAGGGTTTACAGTTTTAATTATATTATTCTTTCTTAATGTCCTTGAAAAATCAAAACATACAAAAAAGGTTTAAGGCTAGATACAATCAATTCTGAATCATAATTTTGAGAAGAAAGCTTCTTTCTCAAAATGTGAAAATTAAACCAAAGTCTATAATTTTATTTTAGACATCTGTATATCAAGCTTTTTGATGTGTATGCCTTACACATTTTCTTTTTTTCCTTCATAGGAACATAGACAAGCCATGCTGGATCAGACCAAGGGTCTATCTAGTCCAGTATTCTGTTCACACAATGGTCAACCAGCTGCCCATGGGAAACCCACAAGCAGGCCATGAGAGCAACAGCATCTTTCTGCCCATGTTCCCCAGCAACTGGCGTACAAAGGCATACTTCCTTTGATACTGGAGTAGTAGGCATTGATAGCCTTCTCCTCCAGGGGAATTGATAAGTGAAAACTTTAAGTTCTCTTTGACCCTAGATAATACTCTTTTAGGAGATCTCGAGTAATGTGGTGGTTACTAGGTCAAACTTGGACTGGATACACCCGGTGAGAATATTTACTCAGTGATGAAACTCACTGTGTAACCTTAGAGCAGTTAGTATCATCAGCCTTATCTACTTCACAGGGCTATTGTAAGGATAAAATGGAGAGAGGCAAACCATCTATATCACCTTCTGGCTTTAGGGGTGGCCGAGCTGGATGGTCACCCAGGGTACCAAATTGGAGTGTGCCCTGGGCTTCAACAGTTGTAACTATTGTTATAAACCATTTTAAAGCAGTAGTGTAGATCCTGCCAATATTACTGTGAACTTAGCTCTTCAAATACTGTGAAAACCCTAAGTACTATATAAGTAATAAGAAAATAAAGCTGTAATTGGTCATCTGAATACCTTTCTTATTTATACCTTTTCGTTATTATTTTAAAGATAAAAATAATGGATACTCTAAATTAAAAAAAAAATGCTTACCAAAAGGTACGAACTGCTACAAGACAAAATGAATTAAAAGTAAAACCTGTGATAGTTCTGTTGTGTTGCATAGTGTACTGTCACTGCTCAGAAGGTGACTTTTTGAGCTTTGGCTTGTGTGAACTGTAGCACAGTGATCGAGAGATCAAGGTCTTGAGCAATGTTGGTCTTGATGGATAGGATAGCAAGTGATGTGCACCTCTGATCTGCCATGATAGATCACTAGTACGTTTTAATGAGCTTCAATGTTGAGAAGCTACATTCACCACTCACAATTGTAACTGGAAGCATCAGGCACCCACAAAGCAACGGGGGACCCCTACCTCAGTTCCTTTGTATACCATTGCCCCCTGCCCTGACTCTGCCACATTCCTTACCAGAATGCTTAGTATTTCGATTAAAGTTTTCATGAAAAAAAGAATTGATATATTAGAGTGTAAGACAAATATACACCCTCACCCTGAACTGTGATGTAATGTGACCTCTCTCTGGCCATGAAGAAGTGAGTATTTTACATAGTACTGTATGAAACAGAATAGATGCTAATTTGAGGCTTAAAATGGCTGTAAAATATATCCTTGGGAGGCTGGAAGGAAGGGTCTGCTTATTAGCTAGGCCTGCAGCCCAACTTTAAGGGAGTCTAAACCAATCACGGCCACAACATTATAGGTATGAACATCTGAAATGTTGCATCTCTGGCCCTTTTGAGGAAAATAGCAGCTCACCGATGGAGTGGGTGCCCACACACTTGCCCAGCTTAGCATCCACTAAGTAAGGCAAATGCTTGGTTCCACAGACTGGTGTCTTGGGAGAGGTGAGCCAGTGATTTTCTGCCGGCTTCAAGCCACAACGAGATGCCTGTGCCATCCCTGCTTCAGGCCCACCGGGGAAAGAGTTCAAGGAATGAGTAAAAGCAGCCTAAGATTTCCAGGCAAGATGCCACTGGTAATTATCACAGGGAAAGGCATAGGTGTGGCCAGGCCTAAGGAGGAATCCTTTCTGAGTCAGTTGTGGAGAAGGCCAGAATCACGCCACAACCAGAAGACCTGTGAGATGGAACCCCAGGAAACAGAAATAAGCTCTGCCAGAAGGGTGGTGGTGGAATTTGGAGGATGTACTCAGGAGAAGCACAACCCAATCCCTATTTCATTATCTCCATGTAAGAAAAAAGAAGAAGCACATCTATTATTCTACGTAATCCCAGGACAAGAAGGAGCTGCAGGCGAGAATTCTCAGATGTAGTTGTGCATGCAATAATTCCTGCATGTGCCCCCCAGCTTTGTACACATATGTATGGGTCCTTGTAGGGGCAGCAGCAGGGCCTCAAATATCACACCTTCACCAGGCCCCATAAACCTTCTGGGTGGTCCTGCAAAGGTGACCATGGGGGGGGGATGACAATGGCCAAAGGTACTCTTTGCCCAGGGCGCAATTTATCTTAGGGCCAGCCCTGATCACCTTGATGTTCTTGGAGTATAAATGTGGTGGGGCATAAATGTAATGAAAAAACCAAAAGTTCCTCACTAAGATGTTGGCTTGGCAAGTACCACAATGGATATTTCCTTTCAAGTAGACAACTTATAAAAGAATCACAAGAATCACAAACCTGCAATTATAGAAAACTGGAGCTAAAATAGCATTGATTCTCTCTCTCTCTCTCTCTCTCTCTCTCTCTCTCTCTCTCTCTCTCTCCAAAAATGCTTCTTTTCAGAGACAGGCAAATACATTCATTGTCTTTGTTTGAAAACAAATGTTGTGAGATTATAGGAAATCCCCCCAGAGGCCTTGACATTTTTCCAGGAGAAATTAAGAGCTGAATTCATCAAACATTTAATGTTAAGGAGTCAGAAACTCTGGAATGTTTGTCCAAAGTCCCAAGCCCCACAAAAAACTTTGTCATCCTGCCGGGCTCCAGTCAAAAATTGGAGCCAAAATAAACACAGACAGAAACTGCATCTGACTGATCATGTGGAAACAGCTGTAACCACTTAGGTGGAAAACCACCTCAAATTCTTCTCCCAGAAAACACTGATGACATGGGAGAGGGCAAGCAGGAAAACTCTGTCAAGTTCTCTTCAGCTGTGGTCAGGAAAATATTTTCTTTCTCCACAACTGTAAATAGATGGTTTCAGCCATTATCACAATAATAATAATAATAATAATAATAATAATAATAATAATAATAATAATAATAATACAAGCCACAGGAATGTTAAACTCCTTTTGCCTCTCTCCTTGTTTCTCTCCCTTGTATACTGCTGAGAATTTAGTGTTCATTTCTTTCTACAAATGTCTCTCTTCATACTGCCTAAATGATGAGGTCCTTGGTGCTTGTATAGAGAATTCTACAGTCTCCAAACTTGGCTGCTAGATCTTCATATCTTGCAAGATTTTCCTCTTGTTAAGGTCTTCTTTAAATGAGTGATTCATAGCATGCTCATGACTGGCCACTCATGGAAGTTAGCGGGTCATTTTGATGATGCCATGAGCCTCTTGTGTGTCTCCCTCTCCTTCCCTCAGTTATTCCGTTTCAAAATAAACCTTGGAAAACCTGATGCTTCTGAAATATGTTGGGATTTCCTGCCATGTGCAGTCAAAGTTGTGCCTCAAAATGCCCAATAGAGGGCACTGTCCCATTGAACTATATGAGCTGGGAGGTTTTAAATTAGGGATGTGCTCCGCTTCTAATCGGACCGGCGAATTAGAAGCGGAGCGGGGTGCTTCGCCTCCCCTTAAGGCGGAGGCAAAGAGGATTGGGGGGCTGGCGGAGCGTGGTGAAGAGGATCGAGGTGAAGGCGGAAAGGTAAGTGGGGTTTACCGGGCCCTGCCGCTGTCGCCGCATGGGTGGCGACAGCGGCAGGGCCTGGTAACCCCTCCACTCTCCTCTCCCGGCCTTACCTGGCGCCACTCCCAATTCCTGGGCGGAGTGGCGCAGAGCGGGGCCCGCGGGGCGGAGTGGGGGGTCCGTGCACACCCCTATTTTAAATTACAGGCCATGTGGTCACTACTCTCCTCCCATATTATTCAGCTCATTTCATATGAGAAGAAAAGCAGGAAGCAAATTGACAGTAAGCAAAAGTGATTTTCCTTTAATCGAAAGGGCCTCATATAGAAGGTAAACATTACATTCAAATGCCTTCTCTTTGGGCTGTTGTGGTTATTATTAATATCATTATTCTTTTTCTCTAAAAAGGACTTTTGTCAAGGGCTCTTCCATAGAAAAGGAGGAAAAGTGCCAGAATAATGAACAAAGTGGTAAAAAGGAAGATGGCGTGTGTGTGAGCGGAGGGAAGGGTGTTGAAATACCACAGGCAATTGGATTACATCTGTCCCAGTTGAAAATGCCTTGGAAGACAAGGAAGCAAGGGGAGAATGAGAGACATCAAGGGAAAGAGAAAGGAAGTTTGGAAGACTGACATCATTTCAAAGATTTGCTGAGCAATCCTAAGGGGAACGGGAGTGGGGGAGTGAAGCAGCAGATCCTCACTGCTCCCAAAGCCCTGTCAGCTCACACAGACCAGGGAAGGAGGTGTGTGTGTGTGTGTGTGTGTGTGTAGTTTGCTGGCATATCTCAAAAAACAAAAACAAAGAACAATTGAAAGCACTAGCCCTGTCTTAGGGGGAAAAGAAAGGGACTTTACATCCAATGGATCTGAATTGAGCTGTACCCAATAGTTCTCTATTTCTGGGTCTTCTGCGGGTGAGAACACCATCAGCAGTAGGTTTAAGTCTGCACAGCATTATTATTATTATTATTATTATTATTATTATTATTATTATTATTATTATTATTATATCCCATCTTTTGCCCAATGATGGGCCTCAAGGCGGCATCACAAAATTTAAAACATATACATTAAAAACCTATAAATAGAGATATACAAAAGTTAAAAGTATATTAAACATATTCCAATATTTGAACACTTAAGCATTTAAAATGACAATGTTAAAGAGTCCACAGGTACATGGAGCCTCTGAGGTGATGGGCACTTCCATCTGAGGGAGACCTGGATGGGAAGTACATATAAAAAGCTGGGCGAGGAAGAAGAGATGAGGCTCTGCTGCTAGTGTCAATAGTAAAAGTGGCTTTAATATAGTTTTTTTAAAAATACGTTTTTCTTGACAATATATAAAAGATGCGCTCAACATTTCAGATTACTGAGAATCCTTCTTCAGGAGCTAAAATAAATTGAATATACTGTTATAAAAATGTACCTTAAATTGTACAACATAGCATACATCAAACAACATGGACAACCCTTAAGAATATAGAACATCTTGAAAACATTTCTGTTGTCTCTTACCACGACCATTGTAACTCTAGTTTTTATAACATAGTTTTTACCTGAATTATTCTCACATCAATACATACATATCTTCAAGCTGCATATTTACTTTTTAAGTGAAAGAACTCTATATGAAGTCACATTTACAACCCAGTCCACTAAAGACCAAATAACCTGACCCCAATTTCAGAGTGAGTCTCAAAATAATGTACTTAAGCATTGCTACTCATTATCAATCTTATATAGTACGCAGAAGAAAAGACCAATCTGTAACATGAAATGTTTGTCAAGTATTCTTTTGGCGTTCTCTTGAATGAGGCAGTAGCCTCTCTAGAATAACAGTCTGCATCACTAGTGCCACATTTCAAGTTAAGACTTTCTTTCTCACTGCATCAGTATATGTTAATCAGGTACAAGTTAATGAAGGTGAAAATGTTTCTCCCACCCCAGGCCTCCTGCAGCTGCACAGTCCTGTTTTTTATAGAAACATTTTAGGTTTTATTTCATAATGTGCTTGTTTTCAAACTTTTCCAGGGAACCTATGGATGTTTGAGAAACCACCAGGATTTCTTCAGTAACGGCCAAAATCAATGTGACTCTGAGTAGTGTGCAGTTTTTCTCAGAAGTTTCCCATTTCTACCAAAGGCATTGAGGGAGGCAGCAATCTTAACCAGCATGCATGCAGAGTGGGCGTCTTAATACTTTCCCTTCTGGGCCTTTCCTACTAAAAAAGTTCCTTCCCAAGGTGCTTTTCCCCCTCCCCCGCCCACCAGGGAGAAAAGGTACAAATAATGGCATCAGTGTCCTTTACAGCAGCCTTCCACAATTTGGTGCCCTCCAGACGTTTTGGACTTCAACTCCCAGTATTTCTGACCATTTGCATCCTGGCAGGGGCTGATAGGCATTGTAGTCCAAAATGTCTGGAGGACTCCAGGTTGAGGAAGGCTATTTATAGGGCAAAAAGCAGTGCAGGCCAATGATTTTTAATGGATAAATTGTCAGAGAAGCAAGGTTTAAGGTGAGCCTTACCACTGTAAATTCTTGTCTTTACTCTAGAATACAGCCTCTACAGTTGCATTTGGTAAATAAGGAAAACATCAGGAAAAAAACCAACAGGGTCACATATAATTTGATCCTGAGAAAATAAGTAATGGCCTTCAGGTTTCCTGAAAGATAGCTTATGTCATTCATTTCATTTATTACATTTCTTCTTTATTTCATTTCTATTTGCCACACCCTAACAGCCTCCAGGTGCAGGAGATTGCTGGATATGTTCAAAGAAGGTGCCATCCTCAGTTAAGGCCACAGAGTCGACCAGGCCAAGCTATTGTCCTGCATATCTTAAAAGGGCACCCTAATATCCCACAATGTATATCCCTGCAACGTATCTCAGAATCTTCTGCAATGATGAACAGGGATTTCATGCCAGGTATGCAAAAGTTCCCTGGCAGACAATTCATTGTGCAAAGGGATAGAACCACTGCAATAAAGATACTGTGCATGATCTAGCCAACATTGACCACTGTTGATTTCAAGGCTATTGATTTCAAGGTGAGAGGGAGAAAGCACATGCTTAAATACAGTATATGCACAGGCCTTTTGCTTATAAGATGGTCTGCAGCTGAATGGGGTTTTGATTGGTTAGTGGTTTTTTATTGTTGTGTTTTTATTTATGTTTTTAGAGGTTTTTATTTTATACTTTAATTAAGATTTTGTTTTTAATCCAGATTTTCCTGTTAGCTGCCTCGAGTGCCATTTCTGGAGGAAATGCACAATATATACAAAAAATTGCTTCTTGGCCTTTTGGCTAAGATCAAATGTAGTGCAGTAAACAAACAATCATCTTCTGTTCACATAAAGGGAACTTTGGCTAGAATGTGCCTCCTCTTTGTTTATCATGTTAATTTTTTTGCAATTGACAACAGAATTGCAATCATCTCTTTTCTGAGTCTGAAAATGGGTTGGGTTGGGAGGGGCAACAAGATGATTGATGGCTAAGAAATAGATAAAGAAGGGTGTGGGTAAGAGGAGGAATCTCAAGGAATCCAGGGCAGGATCTACACTATTCATTACACCGTTGTTTAAGTGCATTGTTGCGTCCTCCCTTGCTACGTTACAAAATGCAACTGGAGCCCAGTCAATCGAAATACCTTTTCTTCTATCGTTTTACCCCGGCACACTCTTCTTTAGAACGTTCTTCATTATGCTCATACCGGCTCTGAAGTAAACCTCCTTCTTCCGGTGACTCTGAGCTAGACCTGCCGGGATAAGCCGGCAGGGAGACGGGGCGACGCGTAGGGACGAGGGAAGCCCTGCAGCGTCTTAAAGGGGCCACGTGCGCCCCGAAAGATAAGCAGTTTTTTTTAAAAAATTAAGCCTCTGTCCCCTCTTTCACCGCCCTCCCTCCCCCTCCCCCTCATCGCGTTATGCCAGCTCTCCCTCCCCTCGTCTAGAAAAGCCCTCACTTGTCCTAATCAGGAAGCAAAGACCATGGTCACGAGACATGACTTTGAAAGACGGCATTGAAAACAACGAAAGGTTGGGGCACATTGTTAGTTTTAAAACGATTTTAACAGAAAGTGGAACGGTTTTAAAAGTCAGAAGAAACGTAACAACAACAGCATCACGTGACTGCTGACGTCATCTCTGCCAACTTGTTACGTTTCATCTAGACAAGTGTAGACGGCCCCCAGTTACAGGATGAACAAGCCCTACCTTGATAATTCAGTGCCAGGATGATATAGAGCCAGAACAAGAAGATTCCATTGTTGTACATCCTTTTTCTACAGCTGCAGCTTGGACCACTGCCCAGGAGTCCAGAAAAGGCAGCAAATCCCCTTCCTCAGAGTAACAACATAGCAGCTGCTGCAGCTGAGGAGAAAGAAACTAAAGTGGTGGTGGAAGCTTGGATGGACAACATCTCTCCCCCACTCCCATCTGTCCAGGGATAAATAAAACACATACTTTTTTAACCTAAGGATAAAGAGTAATACACCCATTCCTTTTCAGCCAGAACTTACATCAACTTCTTATATGTATATGTGCTCCAGGGGGAAATCAGAGGCCAAAGCAAGCTGTAAAAAAATATGAGATGCCTAATTTGTGGGGTTGAGTCTGTTGATTCTCACCTTGGTCATATGTAGATCTTAGCATTCCTATTGGCAGGGACTCCAGGATGATCTGAGAACCTCACGGTCTAAAATAGAGACATAGCCTATGGAGCTAGTGTGGATTGTGGCATGCTTGGGAGCCAGAACCATGTTTGGGTGCCTGAATCTCCCCAGTAATGTCTAGTAAAAGAAACATGGGCTAGATCTACACTCGTACTCTTTATTGATATGGAAGTGCACTGATAACTGTTGGGGCACTTTATGCATTCCGTTCCGTATACCACTTTTCTAGCATTATTTCCTGAGAGTTACTATCCAAAATATCACAACAGATGTCATTGTGTGCACTACAAGGTATATATTGCAAGAAGGATACAGCATCACCATGATGGAATCATATCTATATGACACAAGGTGTAGAGCAACATCTTTCCACCTCCTACAAGCTGCTGTTGTCTTGGTGTAGGTTTGGGGAAGTTCTGACCATGACAATGTCACATTACAAGAACATTTTGCTACATGCCACCAACGATAAAGGCATGGAACATGTAGGTGGCAGCAGTCACACATTCCCCATCACACCACCACAACACCCCCCCCCCCAGGATAAGGTAATAGTGGAACTAGCAAAATATCTGGAAATAAGAGATCTTCAGCTGTGCAAAGACCATTTCAGCCACTTATAGGCATCTGTCTGATGCTGCTCCTATGCTCTGCTACCTGTACCTATTAGTCATTCACTGAAAACATGGATTATTTAGGCAGAGGAACAGCTGGTCTGTTGAGTCAGAGCAGCATCCACCAAGGAACTTTTCTTTAAAACTTCACACTGTGCACAACATCTTTCCTGATGACAGCACCATCACCATTCCTGCAATCAATATTTCTTCACACAGGTAGTCCTGATGTTTCTTAGCCAGGCTTTCACATGGAGAAGAAATAACAAGTGATGCAGGTGATAATGGACATGACTGGCATCAATGCCCATGGCTGCCCTGCTCGAAGCATTTCTCCCATCCTCTGATACAAGAATTACTACCTGCTATAATCTGTGGTTGCTTGGATTGCATTATGTTGTTTGCCTTCATGAATGGACACACAGGAACTGCTTGCATAGTGAAAATAAAACACATATTTAGCGAACCGGCCCTATAGTATTGTGAATGAACAGAACTGACCTCCATTTTTGTATTTAGTTTAAATTGGGATGTCATGAGAGTCCACCTCAGGGGTGGAGTCTGACAGACTCCCCCATGCCTGATGTTCTTTGTAGACCTCTATCATGTCTCCCCTTCACCTCCTTTTCTCCAAGCTAAACAATCCCAGCTGTTGTAACCTTCCCTCATAGGGGAGATGGTTAATCATTTCAGTTGCCTTTTTCTGCACTTTTTCAGCTGTATAATATCTTTTTTTAGGTGTGGTGACCAGAATTGTACACAGTATTCCAAGTGTGGTCACACCATAGATTTGTATAAAGGCAGTATGAACCTGGCAGTTTTATTCCCAATTCCTTTTCTTATAATGCCTAACATGGAATTTGCCTTCTTTACAGCTCCCGCACAGTGGGTTGACATTTTATCAAGCTGTCCACCACAACCCAAAGATCTCTTTCTTGTTCGATCACCACCAGCTCAGATCCCATCAGGTGGTACTTGAAGTTGTGTTTTTTTGCCCCAACGTGCATCACCTTATGCTTGCTTTCATTGAACTGCATCTGCCATTTGGATGCCCACTCTCCCGGGTTGGGAGGGATCCCTTTGGAGCTCTTCACAATCCCTTTGTGTTTTAACAACCTTAACTAATTTGGTGTCATCAGCAAACTTGGCCACTTCACTGCTCACTCCTAATTCCAGATCATGTATGAACAAGTTGAAAAGAATTAGTCCCAATAACAATCCCTGTGGGACCCCACCATTTACTTCCCTCCATCAGGAGAATTGACCATTTATTCCTACTCTCTGCTTTCTGTTGTTTAATCAGTTACTGATCCATAAGAGGACCTCTCCTCTTATTCCACAACTGCTAAGTTTGTTCAGGGGTCTTTGGTGAGGTACTTTATCAAAAGCCTTTTGGAAGTTTAAGTAAACAATGTCCACCGGATCATCCCTGTCTACATGTTTGTTGACACTCTCAAAGAATTCTTGAAGATTAGTGAGACAGGACTTGCCTTTGCAGAAGCTGTGTTGATTTTTCTTCAGCGGGATATGACCTTCTATATGCTTACTAATTTTGTCTTTAATAATGCTTTCAACCAATTTACCTGGAATGGATGTCAAGCTAACTGGCCTGTAATTTCCCAGATCCCCCCGGGATCCCTTTTTGAAAATTGGTGTTACATTGGCCATCTTCCAGTCCTCTGGTACAGAGGCTGGGCTGAGGGACATGTTGCATATTTTTGTTAGAAGGTCTGCAATTTTATATTTGACTTTTTTGAGAACTCTAGGGTAGATACCATCCAGGCTTGGTGATTTATTTGCTTGCAATTTGTCAATAAGGTTGACAACTTCATCTTTCGTCACCACTATTTGCCTCAGTTCCTCAGACTCCCTTCCTGAAAACATCAATTCAGGCACAGGCATCTGTCCTGAATCCTCTGCAGTGAACACAGATACAAAGAATTCATTCAGCTTCTCTGCAATCTCCCTGTCTTCCTTTAGTACTCCCTTAACCCCATTGTCATCCAACAGTCCAGCTGTTTCCGTAGCTGGACCAATGACAAGAAGATATTGCTTGAATAAAGGACATAGATAAAATAGGGACGCAGTCTAGATAGGTTAGATAGATGTGTTTATTCCTGGTTATTATATTATCCTATTGCTTATAAAATGAATTTATTTCCCCCCTATTAATGTTTTTCTTCTGTAAAAAATTAAGTTTGTTATTTGAAACCTTGTAGACCTTTTTCTTTTGGGTTTCCCACCCCATATCAAATAGCCAACCCCCACATTACCTAAAGTAGATATCTGAGACCCAGAAAGTTTTAAGTTTGGTTTGGTGGAGACAGCCAGAGAAATGAACCTGGTGGCAGCAGAAAAGCCAACAGGAAGGGGAAGTGTTAACCTACTCCAACAAAGGGACTAAAATATTTCAAATAACAAAGTTTAAAAATGTACTGGAGAAAAATGTTAATAGTGCTATCTCTCTCTTGTGACTTTCTGTTGAACTTTCCAGCAGGCCTACCCAGATGAATTTTAAACATAAGAATTTTAAGATGTTCTGATTGTTATTTTAATATTGTATTGGTTTTATAAGCTCTTTTAATCAGTTTTATGCATTTGATTTATATTGTATTATTGTATTTAATGTTGTTCCCTCCCTCAATCTAAAGGGAGAGGTGGGTAATAAAATTATTATTATTATTATTATTATTATTATTATTATTATTATTATCATCTTTCTCACTCAAGGTGGTTTTTCTAGATGGACATGATGGGCTTTGCCAAGTCATGCTGTCTTTTACAGATTCAGGAATTTCCTGACAATTCAGCATGTTTTAAATCTGACTGCTTTCTGGATGTTGGTTGGTGTGGATGTATTTTGGTAGGCCCAGTTTCTGAAGCTTTTCTGTATATTTTTTGATGTGATGCCGGTGACTGATGTGTCTAATGGAATAACTGTGACCTTTTCCTGTTTCCACAGTTCTTTGACTTCCATGGCCAGTGGTTGTTGCTGTTGTTGTTATTGTTATTATTTATCATCTCCTGGCTTCTTGAGCAAACTTCCTGAATCCTATATTCTAACTAAATATTTGACCTCTAAACTATTTACCTGTTGGTTGAAAACTGACTAGCACACACACATACACAAGTTTAATCCATAATATCTTAAAACTAAACTAAATACAAAAGTATATTTAGGGTAGTTCTGTTCCTTCACAGCACATGATGGTGCCTTACTAGGAGTAAACAGCTGTTTGAATTCACCTTCTGCTGATTCAGTGACAGCTGAATATGCCATTGGGATTTCATCCACCAGGGATAGCAATCCTGCTATTGTTTATATTACTATTCCAGGACACAAAAAAGATGAGTCAAGATTTGTTTACATTGCCAGCAGTTGTTTCAAGTCATTTTCAGATACTGATCCACAGGTTTCAGGCCAACTGAATCTCTACACACACCTTTAGAAGTTGCCTTTACTAGAGACTTTGCATTGCTTCTTATTCCTGCTACTCACACATTGGTATTTCTCCAGATCTATTAACCAGAAAATAAAACTGTTAGAGGCCCTTTAGGAACTCCTGGGTAACTCAGGGTGATAGGATCAGAGGATAAAGATCCTTCCCTGACTAGGTCTTGTTTTTAATCTCATCGGCTCTATAAGACCGAAAAGGGTTGCTTGCTATCATTTGACTGCTCTGCCAGATGGCTTGTCTACGTGAAATAATTGGTGATGTTGGGACAGCTTGTAGTGGCCAGATGTCCACATCATCACACAAACAAACAAATGAATCCACAAACACATGTTCAATGATGGCTTTGTTGGCACCCAAAGTAGAGAATCCAAGTGGTAAATGAGAACACTGGATCAAGGTTAGAGACGGTGATGAATTAGTTCAGGGACTCAGGCAATGGACGCACCGGTACTTTGCAGAAAAATGAATTATGTTTGTTAAAGCTGTCAATTAAGCATGTTTCACAGCCATAGTATCTTTTCATCCTGTGATGCAAAGGAGAACATATTCTAATTGCTTCTTGTTTGAAAAACATGAGCGACTCTTGCAGCTGAATGCAATGAAGTGCTGATAATAGTCTGCAAACCATGTATCCTCTCATTTTGCCAAAAAATTTTCTGCTGATACATGGCTCTCTTTCTAGGCTGGTAATATTCAAAGCAGCAGGTAGAGGATGTCTGTTGAAGTAATCTGGTGAATTCACCAGATTACACAAGAAAATTGTGTAGTATTTCCAGTATCTCCAAATGGTACTCTGCAAACAACATGATAATAATCAACTGTGGTGTAGATTATGATTAGGGTTGAGTTGACTTAGTCCATGCTGAGTTGACCCACCCATCTCTCATCCTCTCTCCCCCTCACAAGTCCTCCCACTACTATCCCATCAGCTATTGGTGTCAAAAATCTAATCTGGATAAGGAAATAAACAATGGTGCCCTCCACACAACACAATAACGAATGGTGATTCAGATAGACAACTGTTCACAACGTTGGTTATTTGCGTTGGTTGTTTCGGTCAAATAACTAACTGTTGGTTGAAAAACTCCCTCCACACAACAGAATAACCCATAGTGGGCTAAATAACCAAATGTCGACTATTTGAACCACCATTGGCTATCATGTTGTCTGAACCCAGTCTGTATGTATTTCCTTCCATTGCTATTTTGGTTCTTATGAACACTAAATTCTTTTCCCACTATGTGCCAGTTACAGGTAGTTATGATAAAACTGCATAAGCTTACATTTTAGATGCAACTGTTAATTTTTGTGAACCGGCCAGAGAGTATAGAAATATAATATAATAAAATAAATAAATAAATAAAAATAAAACAATAAAAAATTAAAAATAAAATAAATAATAAAAAAGAAATATAATTAAATGAAAATGAAATGAAATAATGTACACAGATTCACACACACACACACACACACACACACACACACACACACACAGAGTGTGATCATTATTTCCCATTCTCTACAAATAGACCAATAAGCGCTGATGAAATCTTGTTAAGATTTAGGCTCTACTTAACTTTTAGACAAATTTTGAGACAACAATATACACAACCAATAAATGACTGGCTGCCTTCTTTAGTGCCAGATGCTACCACTACAGCAGATCAGTCATTAAACAATTCCAGACCAACTTTAAAAAGGTGTCGCTGGTGGAGGGCATCTCAACTGCTTGGTGCTTAATTTCATCTTTCCAGATTATGTGCCTGTTCTGCTCCTTCCAGACAGATTATACAGGATTGTGTTTGGCAGTTGTCCCTCTTCTTAGAGCATACTAATCAGTCAAACTGATTAATTCCATCCCTATCTCATTTATCACATGTTAAAAACACCAGCAGAGAGAGCAACAGGCCATGCACGTTGATGTTGTTGTCAGGCATACAGCACTGATGTCTGTTAACCATTAAAATGCTGTTCCACTGAATAGTTTGTTTCTGGTTATTACCTTTACGTCCCTAAAATAGCTTAGGACCAGGGTACTGGAAGGTCCGTCTCCTCTGATGTGAATCTGCCTGTCTTTTTGAATCAGCCCTCTTGTTCCATTGCCTTGTTTGGCACAATTGATGGCAATATAGAGGGCCTTCTCTGTGGCAGCACCCCATGTGTGGAACTCTCCCTGCCCCAAGAAGTTAGGTTATCTTCCTCTCAGTTTGTCTTCCACTGGCCATTGAAGAAATTTCTCTTGAAAAAGGGTTTGATTCTGTTGTTGCTTAACTTAAGTTAATTTATTGATCACTAAGCTGGGAACCAGTGGTGGTGCCAGGGGCGCATGCGGAGGGGGGCAAGTGTCCCCCCAAACAAGTATCTTGCCACCCCAGTTGCCACCCCAGCTGCTGGACTCTTGTTATAAGGGCTTGCATTCTGGGACAGCCAAGAAGACAGTGGCAGTGGGGACGAGGGGAGACTCTGCTTCCAAGCCAGTTCTGGGGGTTTCGAGGCCTCATCACGGAGATTAATTGTGGCTTGTTTCAGAAAGAGGTGGGGGCAGGGTGTGAAGGTTAGGAAGGAGTGAGTGAGGAAGAGGGGAGTGAGCACGTGCCAGGCAGGCCAGGCTGAGGCTTCCCAAACAAAGAGCAGCCTCAGTGAATGGACGCTGCTGACGCCTTTCTTCCTCTCTCCTTTTGACATCCCTGCTTTAGTGAGATCCAACCAAAGAGAAAAAAGCAAGCCAGAGGAGGAAAAGAAAGGACAAGGAGGGACCAGGTCTCTGACTCTGCTTTCCCTGCGGCCACCAACTGCGTCCCATTTAAATTAAGTATGTTTTAAAAGATTCTCCTGTCAACCCATTTTTGCCTTTTTGTGAATTGAATCTGGTTGGTACAATATTTCTGTGCTGGTTGCAAAAAAGCTTTTTGAGGTTTTTTAAAGTTGAGCACATATCTATGTGCATGTTGCCTTTTGGTATCAGCCTCTTTTGCCCAGTGTATAATAGTTCTGCTAAAGTTGTACTGTTCGCTGTTTAACCTTTGCCTATCTGGCTAGCTCAGTCTGAGCAGGGGCTGTGGGCGGGGGGGCAGGCAGTTTCAAGAACATCATCATCATCATCATCATCATCATCATCATCATCCTGGTATGATCTTATTGGTTTTTTTAATGTCTCTTCCTCTTTTTTTTTTTGGTAGTGTTTCTTGCTGCTGCTGGTTGCTGATCTCCTTTGTTCATTTCTGGGCAGGTAGGGGATCATTTCCCTCAGCACAAATACTTTTGTTTTAACAAAACCCATTCCCATCAGAGCTCAATAGATTCATGTAAAAATCTTTTCATGGCATTGTGACTGAATAGGAATACATTTAAGCCTGTGCTGCCATGTTGCATGAAACATTATTTGGGCTTGTGTGTGTGTGTGTGTGTGTGTGTGTGTGTGTGATTTACAGATTGAGAAATTCTTGTGTGTGTCATAGAATTAGTATGTGAAGGCCTGCGAGGGGAAATGGAAAAAAATCAGAAAAAAACAGTTCCCCCCTTTTTTCCCCCGGAAGACTTTTTTTTTTGTTTTTCTTGAAGCCTGAAAAATTGGAAAAATTGAAAAAAAATGAAGAAAAAATGGATTATGGGATATTTTATTTTAGCATGAGTAAAATGTTTTAGACAAGGTGTTCAGATATTTACTTCTCCAAATGATTTCTAAATCTATGTACAGTATCAGATTATTACAATTTCTGTGCACCAAGGGCAAGCAAGTCCTAGGTTGCAAACTGAGACTACAACTCTGAAATGCAAGAGCAAGATGCATTTCTGCCTCTAGGGGGCAGTGCCACTAAAGCAGAGTCTGAAACTGATAGTTATTAGCTATAGCTCAGAAAACGAGTCTGATTAAATTTCATGTATATTCATTGAATCTTGGTCCCCCCTTTTTCTGGGTTCTTTTTATGGGAATGGGTGCTTTATGTCCGCTTGACACTGTGGAGGACTAGCGGAGACATAAATAATTTTCTTTGTTACTAATGTTGATGGTTTCCTCTGTTGTTTTTTAAAATTATTTTTTGCCTGCTCCTCATAAACTGACAAAACCAAAGAGGTTCCTTACATTTCAGGTGTTCCTAACAGTTCAGGAGCTTATAGCTCCATTTGTTACCAAAAAGGTAAAAATATCAAGTAAAAAAGGAAATTAAGTTTGTAATAATTGTTTGAATACACTGTACTTTTAATATACCAAATGTAATAATTTTATGCCAAACCAACTTGGACATAATTACATTTTATGTTCCTAAAGTAACAAAGTGACTTTCAATCTGTAAAAAGTGCTAATAATGCATTATTTAAATTGTTCCGAAAATTTCCATTTTTTCCTGAAACCCCCTGGAAATTCCCCCCCCCCCCCATGGCTTCAAAATTTCCAGAAATTTTACATCTCTACATAGAATCACCTTCCAAAAAAGATGCCAATTCTGAACACATGTTCAAACTGTTCAGTCACATGGTGTTCAGCTTAAAAATCCATCTGCCTTTCTTAAAAGAAAGTAGCCACGATTGCACCAATTATATCTGTGAGCATACATGCTATCGATAACTAGAAACCTGAAATCATTGTTATAATGAGAATATTCTATGAAAGGCTGTACTAGTGGCACATCCAGAACTTGATGTCTTAACTTGGAATCATATTGTATTATTCGTCTTCTAATACATGAGACATTTTTTCTAAGGTTTTTAGTGCATCTATGTCCAAGCTGTGGTGTAATGGCTCACCATATGCCCATGTTTGTGCATAATTGTCATGATGGCATAGGACAAATGGGACTATGTTAAAGAACATATTGTTACACTCCTGCACTCCAGTCCTGAGAGGGGTGAACTTGTAGGAACTTCACTGCTTACGCAGAATCCAGTAACCTAGAAAGGAGGGCACTAGGCACTTGTGGTGTTTCTTTAATGAAGGTTTATTTACTCCAGGTTTAGGTTCAAGGCCTACAACAACAACCCAACACCAAGTCAACCCTGCTTCCTCTCTGCTGCCCAGAAGATCTTCCCCTGCAAAACAAAAGACACTTTGCTCTTGTCCCAGGTTCAGCCATAGCTCAGATCCATTTCCTCTTACCCCCTCAGGCCTTGTAGAACAAAAGGGTTACCCATTTAGGAATTAATTATGGCATGTGTGCATGTGGTGTGGTGAGTGAAGGAATCCTCAATCTCTTTTACTCAGACACACAGAGTTGTAAGGGTCCCTGGAGGTCATATAGACTGACCCCCAAAACATAACAATATGGGTGTCTTCTCAGGCCTCCTCAGTATCCTCAGGAGTGGCAGCTTGAGGTATGATGAGGGGGCCAGTGTGGTGGTAGGGAGCATCTTTCAGCTCAAGGCCAAATTCCATTTCAGTAAACTCTCGGGGTGGGGGGGGGGAGAGACATAATCTGGGGGAGGGGGGAAAACAAAAAGGCTGAGGCGAAAGGGGCAGGGACAAAAATACAAAAAATACCAGCATGTTTTACTGAACATTCTCATTTATTTATTTATTATTTTATTTCTTTATTACATTTCTATACCGCCCAATAGCCGGAGCTCTCTGGGCGGTTTACAAAAATTAAAAACATTCAAAGTATAAAACAATAGTATAAAACCATACTATAAAATACAATATAAAAGCTCAACCAGATAAAAACAGCAACAATGCAAAATTACAAATTTAAAACACCAAGTTAAAATTTATTTATAGACTGTTAAAGTGCTGGGAGAATAAAAAGGTTACTGCCAGTATCTAACCCTTCACTGGGGCATTTCAACCATTGACAACGATGGGAAAATAGCACAAAAGGCAGGAAACCACCAAAAGATTGGGGGGAGGGGGGCTAGGTGAAGGAGGCATGGCCATGTGGTGAGAGCCAGAGATTGGCACTCTTGAAAGGCCAGATTTGGCCCTAAGGTCCTGAAATTTGCCAGCCCTAAGCTAATGGGCCCTTTCCTGTTTTGGTGCATTCTCCGTGATGTACCTGTGATATGGTCACAGTCTGGGGCATTGTAGGTATTTTTAAATGGTGGCTCAATGCTACTTGATGTGTGTGTGTGGTGGGGCAGATATCAGCATAGCAGTGAGCCCCGGCAACTGGCCAAGGATGCCGTAGGTTAACACCAGGCCTCCTTCCAGCTTTGGCTTCTGGACTATTGTGACATCAGTCAGTGGGTAAAGAGGCCTTACTAACTTGTCAACTGCCAGCTTCAGAGGAGGGCAACCTCATGGCTTATGAGGTGATGGCATTGAGAGCCAATGTGGCCTAGTGGTCAGAGTGTTGGTCTGGGACTCAGGAGACCTAGGTTCAAGACCCCACTCAGTCATGGAGCTGACTGGATGATTTTGGGGCAATTGGTGATACTCAGCCTAATCTACCTCACAAGGTTGTTGTGAGGATAAAAATGGAGAGGATGATGATTATGAAACCGCCTTGGGATCTTGGCAGGGAAAAAGGCAGGATATAAATATCTATATAAATAAAAATGTAAATGTTCGTTCGAAACAGACGTTATATCTCCGAAAGTCTTCACCGATTGCTTTGAAATTTTGACACAACATTGCATTCGAATACGCGAGCGTTGTTATGTAACTATGTTCTATATGGGGTCAAAGGTTTGTCTTAAAATCGAAGAAACAGGCCTCCTCAAAACCAGTCCTGCTGATCATTGTGACATCGCCAACCAGTAGGCCAATCCGCTGCCTCTGCTTCCTCTCTTATTTGCATGTTCTCTCCTATTTGCTCTTATAGGTCATTGTGACATCGCCAACCAGTAGGCCAATCCACTGCCTCTGCCTCCTCTCCTATTTGCATGTTCTCTCACAATTGGCTGAGTGAATATAGATGTCACACCTGTGACAGTTACACGTTCTGAAGAAAGGTAACTGCCAGGAGTTTCCACTAATCTCCTCACCGTAAAAACATCCTTTTTTAAAAACCAAACAATCTGCTTTACTTCATCCAAATAATGCCTCACAGAAGATCACACTTAGGTTGTCGTACTCGCAGAGCGGAAGCACTGGGACGAGAAATTGCAAATCAGACTCAGGAAGAACGGGCATCAGCAAACGAGAAAAATAGAAAAAGAATGCCTCAAATATGTGCCAAGGAACCAGCCAAGCAACGTTCAGCCAGACTTGAGGATGCACGGTTGCGAGCACGGCAATCGCGTTCTACAGCTTCAGATCTGCTTTGTTCTCAACAGAATGAACGCGACAGGCTGAGAGTGGCTGAAAGACGTCAACGAGAAACAGCACATCAGCGTCAAACACGACTCCGTGGTAAACAATCACATGATTACAATCGCCTTGCATTCCGGTACAACCCAGCTGATGATTATAGTTTGAGGCGGCATGTTCTCATCGGCACTGTGACTGAAGTGTGTCCTTATTGCAAGGCTCTTAAATTTAATGGAGAAACAAAAGGAATGTGTTGCGCTGCTGGAAAAATTAAACTGCCTCAACTTGGAGAACCACCAGAGCCATTACAAACTTTGCTTGCCGGATATACCGCAGAATCAAAGCATTTCCTATCTAACATCAGGAAATACAACTCATGCTTCCAAATGACATCGTTCGGTGCAGAAATCATCACAGCTCCATTTATGCCAACTTTCAAAGTCAAACGACAAATTTATCATAAAGCCGGCTCCTTCCTTCCGTTTAAAGATAGTCAACATAAATTCAAGCAATGGCATAGAGATATTTCTAGATTCATTTGGCAAGGTAAAAAATCAAGAATAAAAATTAAAATTTTACAAGATGCCAAAGAAAGAGCAGGTTTGGGATTACCCGATCTGAAATAGTACTTCTATGCAAGTTGCTTGGTGTGGATGAAAGAATGGGTAGTGTTGGAGAACAGACGGCTATTAGAGTTGGAGGGGCATGACATAAGATTTGGGTGGCATGGATATTTGTGGTATGTGAAAGCAAAGGTCAATGTGGACTTTAACTATCATTTTGTCAGAAGGTCTATTTTGAATGTATGGAAGAAATACAAATCGAGATTATGTCAGAAGATTCCAATGTGGGTGTCAGCTCAAGAAGCTTTTTTCAGAAGAGAACTATTGAGTGGACACAAATGGTAAAAATATAGGGATGTCCTGGAGACAACCCAAGGAGAGATCAAATTAAAAACGAGAGAAGAGTTGGTAAAAGAAGGACATATATGTCAATGGTTTTCGTATCCAGGAGAAGTTTAAGAGTGATTTAAAAGAGGGGGGATTTGAGGGGTCAAAGTCATTGTTTGAAGAAGTATTATGTACTAATAATGAGCATCTTATTGGTAAAGTATATAAACTGTTATTAAAGCTGGAGAACGAGAAAGAACAAATGAAGGGCTGTATGCTCAGATGGGAAAACAATGTGGGGCATAAGATTCCAATTGAATTATGGAAAAATATGTGGACAAAAGGTTTAAAGTATACATTAAGTACCAGACTAAAGGAAAATTTTTATAAGATGATGTATATGGTATATGTCTCCATCAAAGTTAGCGAAAATGTATAGTGGTTGTTTGGGGGACTGTTGGAAATGTGAAGAACAAGAAGGAACCTTTTATCATATGTGGTGGTCTTGTAAAAGAGCAAAAGCATACTGGGTTAAAATACATGTATTAATGCAATTTTTTTTAAAGACAAACATAGAAATAAAACCAGAATTGGTTTTGCTTGGACTCAGGGATCATCAATTTAAATTTCAACATACGCCAACAGGGACAAGACTACTATATGTGCAATATTGGGGAAAAACACAAGTACCAACAATAGAAGAATGGCTCCTCAAGGTGATGGAATTGGCGGAGATGACGAAATTAACGGTGCTAGTACATGAAAGAACAATAGCTTCATATGTATTGGACAGGAAACCTTTTATTGAGTATATACAAGAACAGCAAAAGGATGATTTATTTGTTTGTGGGTTCTATATACAACTTTGCCTTTGATATATATACATTAGCTTGTTATGAAATTCATACATTGGGTTTCTTTTGTACCTTTCCTTATGTGTCTGTTTTTTGTGGAAAACAAGTAAAAGTATTAATTTTTTTAAAAAGACATAGACTAGTGGAAGAAGAAAGCCTGCCCCTCATCATCCCTCTGTCTGCTCCATTGACTTTGTCCCAGGACTTTGCATCCCTGTGGGCCAGCTGCACTCCCTATCAGAGCAATTTGAACTGGCAGCCTTCGTGGAATTGGGCTAAAAGTCCAAAGCATGGTTTCTTTTGATCTTCTTTTGACCTGCCAGGTGAGGTGGAAGACAAGTGGGGAATTATAATTGTGCAACAACTACTGAACTTTTGGAAAGTTTATGGTCTAGAAGAGCGCTTGTGGGAGCCTCCATGCATGTCCTGGCACATCAACTCATCTAGAAAGTTGCAGATGACACAAAATTGGGTGGGATAGCTAATACCCTGGAAGACAGAAACAAACTTCAAAGTGATCTTGATAGGCTGGAGTGCTGGGCTGAAAACAACAGAATGAAATTTAATAGGGATAAATGCCAAGTTCTTCACCTAGGAAAAATAAACGAAAGGCACAGTTACAAGATGGGGGATACTTGGCTCAGCAATACTACAGGTAAGAAGGATCTTGGAATTGTTGTAGATCACAAGCTGAATATGAGCCAATGGTGTGATGTGGTTGCAAAGAAAGCAAATGCTATTTCGGACTGCATTAATAGAAGTATAGCTTTCAAAATTTAGGTTCCCCTCTATTCGGCACTGGTTAGGCCTCATCTCGAGTACTGCATCCAGTTCTGGGCACCACACTTCAAGAAGGATGCAGACAAACTGGAGCGTGTTCATAGGAAGGCAACGAGGGTGATCAGGGGTCTGGAAACAAAGCCTTATGAGGAGAGACTGAAAGAACTGGGCACGTTTAGCCTTAAGAAAAGAAGATTGAAGGGAGACACGGCTGCACTCTTCAAATACTTAAAAGGTTATCAGACAGAGGAGGGTCAGGATCTCTTCTCAATCATCTCAGAGTGCAGGGCATGTAATAATGGGCTCAAGTTACAGGAAGCCAGATTCCGGCTGGACATCAGGAAAAACTTCCTGACTGTTAGAGCAGTATGACAATGGAACCGATTACCTAGGCAGGCCGTGAGTTCTCCCACACTAGAGGCATTCAAGAGGCAGTTGGATGGCCATCTGTCAGGAATGCTTTAAGGTGGATTCCTGCATTGAGCAGGGGGTTTGTCTCGATGGCCTTATAGGCCCCTTCCAATTCTACTATTCTGTGATTCTATAAAATTTCACAAATGGCTTCAGTCAAAGCCTGGGCCATGTCAGGTGAGATGGGATGTGCCTAGAGTTGGGGAAGGCATCCCCTAGATCTGAGGCTCCAGAGGACCCTGCGAATGACTTGGACACATAATATCATCTCAGCAGGCATCCTTAGCACCCCCTTCTATACCTCCATATCCCCCCGTTCCTCAGCCACCAAGAGCACAGGACTATGGAACCTGACAGTGGCCCTTGAAGAACCCCAGTTACTAGGCAACATGGGGGGAGCCACTGAAAGACCAGGCGCCACCAGCTCTCTTAAGGCCTGTGTGGATTGCAGACCTTTGCCTGAATAACAGCTCCTTATGGGAGAAACGTCTGGTCAGCTCTCCATGTACTATGCTCTCCAAGGTCCTGCCCTACCTCCAGCCTTCCCTGATGTGGCTATGATGTGTACACCGCTTCCCCTGGTTCAGACACCAAGTGAGGAAACCCATCCCTAGAGCTTCAAGGAAGGAGGCATTCACAGCGGGAAAGCAGCGACTGGGATGGCTCAGACTGCCTGGGCCTTTCTTCTTGGACTGGAAGGCGGTATATATGCCAGATGCTTTGCCAGACATCTCAATGTGGTAGTTGACTGCCGTCCTTCACCATAAGAACAGCTCCTTCTGGGAGAAATCTCTAGCCACCACTTCATCCACAGTGCTCTCCAAAGGCCTATCCCTGCCTCCAGCCTTGCCTCCAGCCTTCGCCGATGTGGATCCTGTCTTGCTCAGAGTAATCCAGAAAGACAGTGAACGCTGTGTGCTCACCGTTTCCCTTGGGCCTGAAAATGAGTGAGGACACCCATTCCTAGAGCTTCATGGGAGGAAGCATTCACAGCCAATGCCCCTCCCTTCATCCAGTTCAAGGGAACATCTCCATCCTTCTTCCTCATCTCCGTCTCCATGTAGCACAATGAAAGGTGCTTGGACTTGGCATTGGGAGAGCCTGCAATGGGAGACAGAGTGAAGAGGTCAAGGGACTCTGGGAAAGGCTACCTCACATCAAACTCTAAGCCCTCCCCCTTATTCAAAGGGGGGTTTAGCCCTGCATCTGCCAGAAGCCCCACCCCATCCCCAGACATCCCAGATCGAGGCATCACCTGATGGGGGTCATGTGACTCCTTTATGAATTTGTCCATTAAGCCCCTGCCATACATGTGGGACACTGGAAGCAGTTAGATACCAGGGTTAGGGATGTCCGTCGCCAAGAAATCCAGCCCTTTTGGGCTTGCTGGACTTCCGCGGCATGCCTGACTCTGGTTTGCTTTTGCGGCCTGAGTCGTGCGAGTTTACAGATTTATTTGGTTTTGGCTTAATTTGTGCAAATAGGGATTTGCATACATTTTGCCTGTAAATTATGCAGATTTGCATAATTTGCAGCCAAAATTGGGCATTTTTTTTTCATGGAGAATTCCACCAACTGGCTTGACTCATTGCACACTGAGTTGGGGGCAGTTGGTGGAAGACATGACGGAGTCCGTGGGGCTGAGCTAACAAAAGCTTGTGAAGTTCCACCCCCAACATGGATTCCCCCAACATCCTTAACTTAGGCAGGAGTGGTTGACATAGCAGTCAGGGAACAAAACACACAGTCCAGAAGCAGAGTCACAGAGGAGACCAAGGGTCAGTTGAACAGAGCATCCATCACAGGGCAAAGTCCGGGAGGCAAAGTAGCAGATGCAGGATCATTTCCAACCCCATCCTAAGAATTCCCAATTTCTAAAGTCCTGGCCTGGATGGAGGGTTTACTTGATAGCATCGAGTGAACCCTCTACGAACTCGTCATGCTTTTGTGGCCGAATAGGATGAGGTGGCATGATGAGTTTGTAGAGAGGTTGCATAACTTCATCAGATGATCCCTTCCTCCATGGTAGGACATCTGGGCATGGGGTTGGAAATGGCCCCTACTGGGTCGCTTCCATTCCCCCACATGTACAGCAGGGGTCTCCACCCACATCCTATTGGTCCATGGAGGTATGATGACTTCATCTAGGAGTCATATGACCCCCATCCAGTGATCCCTCCTTCCAGGGCAGGATTCCAGGAGTGGGACTTCCAGGGATGGGATCAGACTTCCAGCAGGGGTGGAGTTAACCACCTCTTCCATTAAAATAAGGTGCAGGGCTCCCAGTTTGATGCAACGTAGCCTTTTTCACTCTTCTGGCACATGTTGTGCCCAGGACTTGTGTGGGGTGAAGACCCCTCTCTGCCCCATTGCAGGCTCCATGAGCCACAGAGATGGTGTCCTGATGAGGCACCTTATGGGCACTGTAGACCCTCACCAGTACCCAAGACCCAGTGGATGGTGGCACCACTGGCATGCAGACTCTCATCTTGCCCTGAGAGGAGAAGAAACAGAATCAGCTTCTCCAAGACAAAGAGTTGTTCGTCTTTTTTGTTTTTGTTTGCACAATCATTGCTTTAAAAATGTTATGTAAACTGCTTTGTGAGGTCAGTCTATAAAGCAATATATAAAAACCTTTAATAAATCAATATCCAGTTGCTCATTGTGTGAATGAATTCATGGCTTTTTTGGCCCTCAGATTGAGAGTTTCTGGAAGGCCACTGTATCTGCAATAAGTCCAATGACTAGTTTTTCTCCCCAATGTAATCCCACATTTCCTAACTGCAACCCTGTGGGGTGGTGGAAACCATGGGATCTTGGTTCATACAGTAGTGAGATGGTTAAAGGAAGACCTTGCTGACCCCAAACCAGACTGAACAGCACTTGTAGCTGAGGGGACCTTAAATAGAGGACTAACTTTGGCAAAATGGGACACCTGGCCGCCCTAGCCCTAGGCTCTGGAATGTGATGTCCGTTGGTGCCAATGGCCTTCACTCACAGATATTGTGGAGCAGATTTATTATTGCATTACTGTTGTTTGTATGCTTATTATTTTTGTTTGTATGCTTACAAAAAGTGTTCCACATTTTATTCTTTTTTATATATATAAAAGGTTGCTTTTGCTATAAATCTATTGTTTCATTATTTCCTTAACTTTGTAGCCACTCATTGTTTAACTTTTGGCTAAGGTGAGCACCTGTTGTTCGTACGATTCTCACAAAGATAGATGCCTTGCCATAGCTAAAGGATGGTGAGTTCACCTCTTGTGCCCTTTGCCCCTTATGCCCCAGCAAGTTATTATTATTATTATTATTATTATTATTATTATTATTTATTTATTTATTTATATAGCACCATCAATGTACATGGTGTGCTCAGCTGTTCTGTCTGCCGGCTTAACATCTATTTGGTGCCAGCTTTTTGCTTATTTTGCCACTGCATTGATATAGATGACTGCCATGATAGGAAAAATCCATCTCATGTATTTATTTGCGGGTGCGGCAAGCCTTAGCACTGGTCAATTCTCAAGCTGTGAAATCCGTTATAAACGTTGGAAACAGTAGCCTGCAAAAAATGTTCATTAAAGTGTCATGCACTCAATTGTCCTCATTTGCCCTCTGCTCTTCTGAATTGCAGTTTTCTACTAAGCCATTTGCGAAAGAAGTGCTTTCTTCATTAAGAGAACTTCTATGATAAGCCACCATCCAAAGGGAATTTTCATCCCTGTGTTAAAACCCCCTTGCAAATGCCGTTTTAGAATGGAAAGACAGCTCTAATCTATATAGACTCACAAACTCAGTGCTATAATACCCCTATCATCTCCTTGCAAGTTATGTCACATAAATATGTCAAGATACTTGTCATGTTGTGAATGGTTGTGAGAAACAAATGGAGCAAAATTTGCATAAGTACATTTTAGCAAGAGACTTGATGCTGGAAGCCAAACATACGTTCTCTCCAGCTAAGGAAATAATGGTGTCAATTTTCATAACATAATGGGATTTCTGGACACACAATTTGGCCCAATTTACATTTGTGGTTTTTTTTTTTTACCAAAGCATTTGGGCCACTCCTTAGCCTTTTGTGTAAATTAGGCTGACAGCTCCCTTATTTTTAAAGATTTTTAAAGTTTAACGACAATTTCTGGCCAAATCGTGCACATTTGTGATACAAGTGTGAAATTTGGTATGGTGGTATTTATGATAATGTAGATTATGGTATTTATGATAATGTAGATTAAAATGAGATATAGGGGCATCTTGGGACATCATCATAGCGGCCGCCATCTTGGAAAATGGTGGCCAAAATCCAGTTTTTGCACAATAACTCTATTATTTGTAATCTCACAGAAAAGATGTCTAAATACAAAATTAAAGAATATAAAATTTGCTACAAAAAAGTCATTAACAACCCTTTCATAGGAGCAACCCTTGTCGAGGTATAAAGGTTTTATTCCTACCCATTTGTCTGAGAAGTCAACAACATGCACTATCTCGCCATCATTCCAATCTTGCATGTTGTGTTGCAAGCCTGAAACTTTCAGAGGTTACACTTTACACATTTTTCAACAAGAATACATACTGAGGCATCAATTTGGGGCAGTTGGGAAGAGAGTTAATAGAAATAATGCCAAATTTCCATAGGAGGCTCATTTATTCTTTAAGGATCTGGGTTTCAGATAATTATAAAAATCTCTTTACTGAATAACAAATGTATTAAATTAACTTGTAACACACATAAAAATTACATTTAACTATTTTTTGTTTTTTAAAATTACAGAGCTTAAAACTTTTGTTTTTAGTGGGTTTTTTTTAGTCTCGACTACATTCTCCATCACACTGACACATCACAGTACAAGGTAGTCCAGCAGTACTGCATTTGCATCTGTTCTTAGTGTCACATTTTGTTTTACAGCCACAAGAAACCAACTCGAGGCAGGATTTTCAAGCAGGAGGCCAGATTCAGCGTCTTTCTCCCATCCCCAGTTGCTAGGATCAGGGTATGATGGTATTGGCTGTAAAGAGGTTCCCCACACACATGACCTGCTTCAAAGATGGCACATTTTACATGCTCTAACAGAGCACTTGAAGTTGGTGGGATCCATTCCATGTGTCTTCCTTTTTTTGCAAATAGTTCTTTCCTGTTTATGTCTTCTTTGATGCTAGTACGATCATACATTACTATAACAAACTTTTCTATCGCTTTCAATTGCTGCTGAGTCACATCAGAGACTGGCATGCTGAATCAGAGTAGGGTTCCATCACACCAGTGATTTAATGCACTCTTGCCATGCCTGGTGTACGGTTTTGCAGCATGGTACTCACATGCCTCTTCCCCAGCCTTTTCTGTCTTTTCCTAGAATGGGGAAAGTCTGGATTATTTTCCCCAAGTGAATTTAATGCACCCTGAAGCCTCGGTGTAGTGCTGCCCTCTTGCTTTTTCCTTCATTGGGGGCATGTGCTGTAAGGGAGAGCTTGCTGATGAAAGGGGAGGGTGGGGTGATTCTCCTCCACACCTTTCAAACCAAGGGGCTGAGCCGGTGTAACATATGGTACTTTTGCTGCTCCAACCCTACCCCCTCCTTGCCCACAGCGCCCTTATTTTTAAAGATAAACAGATGAAACTTAGGACCCTGAGAGCTTTTAAGTAGGGCTTTGGTTATGCCAAGCTTGAATCAGATCGGTCCATCCCTTGATTTTTGTAATGATTTTTTTAATTCCCCCCCCCTTAAGCCATTGTCCTGCTAGCCCACCAATGCGAAATTCCACGTGTTTGCATCTGTGGAGGATCAGTTTTCCTTTACTTTGATAATGTTGAACAATGTGTAAAGTGTGATGTATATTATTTATTATATATTATTTATATTTATTTTTTTACATTTATATACCGCCCCATAGCCGAAGCTCTCTGGGCGGTTTATCTGTGATACATTAATTTATTGACTGCGAAAACAATACTGAGTACCAAAAAAATGATGAGACAGATCTTGCTTGAAGATTTATTGCACAATATAGGAATAAGTGGATTCTCCCAAATGGATTCTAAAATATTAGATGAAGTAGTACTGTGTTGCAAACAGCAACTCTGAAGTTCAACAGTTTTTGCTGAAGACCAAAAGCAACCAATAACCAAAACAATGACACAAGAGAAAGTCACTTATCAGCATTTGTGTTCATGATAACCAGCTGTACTACGATGAGAACAACTACTAAAAGTAACAATGGCAGTAACAATAATAAATATTTATTTCAAATATTTCTCAGCTGCTTTTCAGAGCAAAACCCCTCCCAAGGTGGCTTACAATAATAAAACATATAACCATTAAGATTTTAAAAGCAATAAAAACATAAAGGCAATAAAAATAGCAATAAAAACTGACAATAAAAGCAACCCCCAAGAAACCAATGATAAAAATCAAATACATAATAGTAATTAACACTACAAACCTATACATGTTTACTCTGGTTGAGCTTTTATATTGTATTTTATATTATGGCTTTATACTGTTGTTTTATACTTTGAATGTTTTTAATTTCTGTGAACCGCCCAGAGAGCTCCAGCTATTGGGCGGTATAGAAATGTAATTAATAATTAATAAAATAATAAATAAATAAATACTCTGAAGTAAGTCCCATTGAGTTCAATGGGCTTACTCCCAAGTAAGTGAGTATAGATTGTAGCCAAAATCCACCTATATCTGAAAAGGATTTGCTCCCAAAATTAGCTGCAATTTTTTGGAGGAAGATTTTGATGCCGAATATTATGCAGATCACTGGTCCATTCAAATATTCTTCAACTATTATCCAAGTATTTTGTATCTGTATTTCACACCCAATGACATTTTATTTGAACATATTCACAGTAGCATTTGATAGCTGCTTGTGGTATTTAGATACTAAAATCCTCATAATTTTTTCCTTGAGTTCCTTGAAAGTAGATCTTGGATTCCATCATGAGGAATGAATGAAATAGATGTTTTGTGGGAATGGTGCCTCTGCAACTATAGCTTATGATTTTGGTCCTTCCCTTCCCCCACACCCCTCCGAAATCCAATATGTACATTAAAAAAATTCTACTTACCTTTTATCACTGTTAAATAAAATTGTCTTGTTTGTGTCTTTAAATGTGTTTGCGACCACATTAGAAACGTTTGTGTGTGTGTGTGTGTGTGTTTTAAAAATAAGCCCAAGTGTCATGTTTTAAAGCACTTACTTAAATGATTTGTTGAACTACTTTGATAGATTCAATTGGCTGGAATGAGGTTGTGCTATTAAACTTAGCTGCCTCCCTTTGAGATGGTTGGAGAGTTTTGCAGTGAAGTCCTTTCTGTATGATTTCATATAATGTAGGGTTCTTAGAACCCGGAGCCTATATATTTATTTTTTATTATTATTCTAAGGTTTACAAAGTCATGCATGGGGTGTGGGTGCAGAGTATCAGTTTTCTCAGCAGCCAAATATCCTGAAGGCAAGTTGCATAGGAAAGGGAAAATCCTCCTTTTCTGCAAGGCTCTGAAATATGACACTTTGAGCACCACAGGAACATGGGAAGGCAGCACATGGTTTTTGTTTTTTTGTTTTTAAACCCTTCAGATTCATGTTAAATTCAGATGTTTCCATGCTAGAGACAGCTTTACGGCAGATCAGATTCTACCCCTGGCCTGCTGCCTTTTATTAGTATAAGCTGTCTCTGGCTGCCCAGAATGGAAAAATCTCCCTGCCGCCAGTGGTTAGGAGTTATTATTAACAGGACAGCCAAGGAGGACTCACATGCCTGAGCAATTTTATTCAAAGATCTTGTTTAAAAATGTGAAAGTCTTCACAGGCAACTCTCAAACACAGCTGTCATTCATTTAAGTGTTACGTTTAGGGAAACGTGGGTCTTCGTTCTTGCAGTTTAGTGGGGAGCACCATGTAGACAGGCAGGGCCAGTTCTACCTTTAGGCAGAGTGAAGCGACTACCTCAGGCAGGGCTGGGCAGAGGGGGGGCAGTGGGGCCAGTTGGCATGGGTCTACGATTTTGAGGGGGCCTACTCCAAGTCTCCCTGGTAGAGGCAAATGGGGACCCTTTGGTAAATAATAGTTACAAAGTAGCTCTCCTGTGAGCGAGCAAGAGGATGCCAGGGTGAATGTGTTCTTCAACATAATTGACTTTGTTATCAATGGCCTTTCACGTCACTTTTCTGCAATTGGGGACATTTGTGGACCTTTTAATTTTTTGTGGCACTTAAGCAGTTAGACGAGAATGAGTTGTCACAAAAAGCTAATCAGTTTCAGGTGCAATACCCAAGTCATATTTCAACTGACATTCAGAGTGAAGTGCTTCTTCTTAAAAAAAATTTTTCATGTGAATTTCAAACTCTATGCTGTTTCACCGAAGGAAATCTATGGTCAAATATTGAACTTGAGATTGGGCAATATTTCCCCAAATGTCCTCATCGCATTGCACATTTTTCTGTTGCCAGCAACAGTGGCCTCTAATGAGAGGAGCTTCAGTGTCCTAAAACGAATCAAGTCATACTTTCGGTACGCAATGGTGCAAGAACGTTTGAATGGATTAGCAGTTTTGAACATTGACAAGGCAAAGTTGCTTGATTTTTCAATTGTTGTTGTTGAATTTGCCCAAAGAAAATGTAAAGCATTTCTGAATGTGAAGAAGTGATGTCTTATATACATCTTGAATGAAAGTGCTTGCCATTACCTTTTTTATAAATTGTTCTAGTTCATATGTATTTAGAACTGATTAAAAATCGTTACCTTGTCGTGGTGCTGGAGCTTGAGCACCTCAAGGATGCCATGAGCTAAACCGTGAAGGGACACCCAAGACGGGAAGGTCATGGCAGAGAGGTCAGACTAAATACGATCCCTGGGGAAGGTAATGGCAACCCACCCCAGTATTCTTGCCGTGAAAACTAAATGGATCAGTACAACCAGAGATATGTCGGTATACCATCGGAAGATGGGACGCCCAGGTCGGAAGATGGTCAAAATGCTACTGGGGAGGAACAGAGGATAAGTTCAACTAGCCCCAGATGTGACGACACAGCTAGCTCAAAGCCGAAAGGACGCTAGCAGCCGACAGTGCTGGTGGTGAACGACGAACCCGATGTTCTAAAGATCAACACACCATAGGAACCTGGAATGTAAGATCGATGAGCCAGGGCAAACTGGATGTGGTTATTGGTGAGATGTCAAGATTAAATATAGATATATTGGGTGTCAGTGAACTGAAATGGACTGGAATGGGCCACTTCACATCAGATCACCACCAGATCTACTACTGTGGACAAGAGGATCACAGAAGAAATGGAGTAGGCTTCATAATTAATAATAAAGTGGCTAAAGCAGTGCTTGGATACAATCCAAAAACGATAGAATGATCTCAATTCGAATTCAGGGTAAGCCATTTAACATCACAGTGATCCAAATATATGCCCCAACCACAGATGCTGAAGAAGCAGAAGTAGATCAGTACTATGAGGATCTGCAGCACCTACTGGGTAATACACCAAAAAGAGATGTTATTTTCATTACAGGAGACTGGAACACTAAGGTGGATAGTCAGATGACATCTGGAATTACAGGTAAGCATGGTCTAGGAGAACAAAATGAAGCGGGACATAGGCTGATAGAATTTTGCCAGGACAACTCACTGTGCATAACTCTCTGCATAACACTCTCTTCCAACAACTTAAAAGGCGGCTTTATACATGGACTTCACCAGATGGCCGACACCGAAATCAGATTGACTACATCCTTTGCAGCCAAAGGTGGCGGACATCTATACAGACGGTAAAAACAAGACCTGGAGCTGACTGTAGTTCAGATCACGAACTTCTTATTGCACAATTTAGAATCAAACTAAAGAGAATAGGGAAGACCCACAGATCAGTTAGATATGAGCTCACTAATATTCCTAATGAATATGCAGTGGAAGTGAAGAATAGATTTAAGGGACTAGATTTAGTAGATAGGGTCCCAGAAGAACAATGGACAGAAGTTCGCAACATTGTCCAAGAGGAGGCAACAAAAAACATCCCAAAGAAAAAGAAAACCAAGAAGGCAAGATGGCTGTCTGCTGAGACACTGGAAGTAGCCCAAGAAAGAAGGAAAGCAAAAGGCAACAGTGATAGGGGGAGATATGCCCAATTAAATGCAAAATTCCAGAGGTTAGCCAGAAGAGATAAGGAATTATTTTTAAACAAGCAATGCGCGGAAGTGGAAGAAGACAATAGAATAGGAAGGACAAGAGACCTCTTCCAGAAAATCAGAAACATCGGAGGTAAATTCCAGGCAAAAATGGGTATGATAAAAAACAAAGATGGCAAGGACCTAACAGAAACAGAAGAGATCAAGAAAAGGTGGCAAGAATATATGGAAGATTTGTATAGGAAGGATAATAATATTGGGGATAGGTCAGACGGTGTGGTCAGTGAGTTAGAGCCAGACATCCTGAAGAGTGAGGTTGAATGGGCCTTAAGAAGCATTGCTAATAACAAGGCAGCAGGAGACGATGGTATCCCAGCTGAACTGTTTAAAATATTGCAAGATGATGCTGTCAAGGTGATGCATGCCATATGCCAGCAAATTTGGAAAACACAAGAATGGCCATCAGACTGGAAAAAATCAACTTATATCCCCATACCCAAAAAGGGAAACACTAAAGAATGTTCAAACTATCGGACAGTGGCACTTATTTCACATGCCAGTAAGGTAATGCTCAAGATCCTGCAAGGTAGACTCCAGCAATTCATGGAGCGAGAATTGCCAGATATACAAGCTGGTTTTAGAAAAGGGAGAGGAACTAGAGACCAAATTGCCAATATCCACTGGATAATGGAGAAAGCCAGGGAGTTCCAGAAAAACATCTATTTCTGTTTTATTGACTACTCTAAAGCCTTTGACTGTGTGGATCATAACAAACTGTTGCAAGTTCTTGGTGGTATGGGGATACCAAGTCATCTTGTCTGCCTCCTGAGGAATCTGTATAACGAACAAGTAGCAACGGTAAGAACAGACCACGGAACAACGGACTGGTTTAAGATTGGGAAAGGAGTACGGCAGGGTTGTATACTCTCACCTTACCTATTCAACTTGTATGCAGAACACATCATGCGATGTGCTGGGCTTGACGAATCCAAGGCTGGAGTTAAAATCGCAGGAAGAAACATTAACAATCTCAGATATGCAGATGACACCACATTGATGGCTGAAAGCGAGGAGGAGCTGAGGAGCCTTATGACGAAGGTGAAAGAAGAAAGTGCAAAAGCTGGGTTGCAGTTAAACCTTAAATAAATAAAAAAAAGCCCACAAGATTATGGCAACCAGCTTGATTGATAACTGGCAAATAGAGGGAGAAAACATGGAGACAGTGACAGACTTTGTATTTATGGGCGCAAAGATTACTGCAGATGCTTACTGCAGCCAGGAAATCAGAAGACATTTACTTCTTGGGAGGAGAGCAATGACAAATCTTGACAAAATAGTTAAGAGCAGAGACACCACACTGACAACAAAGGTCCGCATAGTTAAAGCAATGGTATTCCCCGTAGTAACCTATGGCTGCGAGAGCTGGACCATGAGGAAAGCTGAGCGAAGGAAGATAGATGCTTTTGAACTGTGGTGTTGGAGGAAAATTCTGAGAGTGCCTTGGACTGCAAGAAGATCAAACCAGTCCATACTCCAGGAAATAAAGCCAGACTGCTCACTTGAGGGAATGGTATTAAAGGCAAAACTGAAGTACTTTGGCCACATAATGAGAAGACAGGATACCCTGGAGAAGAGGCTGATGCTAGGGAAAGTGGAAGGCAAAAGGAAGAGGGGCCGACCAAGGGCAAGATGGATGGATGATATTCTGGAGGTGACAGACTTGACCTTGGGGGAGCTGGGGGTGGCAACGGCCGACAGAAAGCTCTGGCGTGGGCTGGTCCATGAAGTCACGAAGAGTCAGAAGCGACTGAACGAATAAACAACAACAACAAAATACTTAATGAGCAGTTTGAAATGGGGCCTACATTTCCCATCTGGCCTGGGCCTATTACCAGCTTGGCCTGGCCCTGACGTCAGGTGCAGATGATAGAGGTGGGGAGCAGCAGTGATGTGTTGGAGGACAAAGTTGTGTATGCCATGCAACCAACCTTGTGCATCCTCAGCTAGCATGATCTCTTCAGGTGCGGACGGCAGCGCACTAGCATTTAAAAGTAAGTGTAAAGGTAAGATGCAACCGCTAGTCCATTTTGGCTTCCGTATATGGAACTAGTAAATGGACTGAGTTTCACAAGGGTTAGAATAACCCTTAGTTTGACTTTGTGAATCCTTTAAGCAATCTTATATAGCTGTCAGAGTTGGACACATTGTGCCTGCCGTTGTCTGAGTGCCTAACGCCACTCCAAGTCATGGCCTCTGCCATGGGATACCTCTTTAGTCCCCTAAAGTACAGGTCTGTTTACTCCATTCTCCTGAGGGGAGATTTTCCACAGCATGGGGGAAAGGACAGACATATAACTGTGTTCCTAAGCCTACTAATCTTCCATGGCTTCAAACTGTAAAGACTGAAATGCTGAGAGCTGTTTAGGAATATCTGCTCCTAGTGCTTTATTACTGCAGGTTTCAGCTATTTATTTATTTAATTTATTACATTTTTATACCGCCCAATAGCTGAAGCTCTCTGGGCAGTTCACAAAAATTAAAACCATGAAGAGCATAATAAAACAACCCACAATCTAAAAACAGAAATACAAAATACAGTATAAAAAACACAACCAGGATAAAACCACACAGCAGAAGTTGATATAAGATTAAAATACAGTAAAAATGTAAGTGTAAGTTAAAATTAGTTGTTAAAATACTGAGAGAATAAAAATATCTTCAGCTGGCGATGAAAGGAGTACAGTGTAGGTGCCAGGTGGACCTCTCTGGGGAGCTCATTCCACAGCCGGGATGCCACAACAGAGAAAGCCATCCTCCTAGTAGCCACCTGCCTAATTTCCTTTGGCAGGGGACACATTTAAATTAATTAAAATTAATGCTTTTTAAAAATAAAACAATCCTGATATAATACGCTTAGTGTCTCCTTATTATGCATGGCAACTTTCAAGTGCCTAAGTTTCAGGGATGTGACATCATGGCACAGACAGGCAGACAGACAGACAGATACATATCATCTTTTCTTATTATAGATTGGAGGGTCGGGGTTTGTGCCATCTTGTCCTTCACCTCAGGCAGGAAAAGGGTTTTGACCAGCCATGCAGACAGACATATATATGAAAGGGTTAAATGTCTCTGGCTACCATGCTAATTGTAGGTGCTGTACCTTTCTTGATGCCACAAATGCTAAACTATGTCATTTCAGTCATGGAAAATTGAAATTATAGGACAAGAATGAATTTCATATTAGGCTTAGTTGTTTCCCCCCACACCATGCTGGTATCCTCCTATATTTTGAGTATCATGGGATCAGGCTGGGAAACATTACTGCTATAGTAAATATGGATACATTTTGATATAGAAAAACCTGATTACTGAAACAGAAGGGGAAAAATCCCTGTGACATTTCAAACTATAAACCGCTTTCCCAAGTCATCTGCGGCCCTGAAATATAAAAGCAAGTAGATTTAAATACAGAATGACTGCATCTTAGCATAAAGTTAAAAATCCATGAAAAAGAATGATATCGTTATCTGCCCTGTGTCATTAAGAGGTCTTTAGCAACAGTGTAAGTTCTTGATGAGGAATATTTTTAACCACATAAGCTCCCATTCCAAAAGTCAGATACAGGGTGAGACATGGTAATCTCTTAATGTGAAAGTGCCAAACACACAACCGCCTCTTAAAGAACGCACTTGAAAGTGGGGCGTTGCACAAGCATATGGAAGTGTAAAAACGTCATCAGATGCAAACTTGACAAAATGGCTATAAGCCACAGTGCCCCATTCAGAAGACACCTTAAACCATGGCTTTAACCACGGTGAATAAGGCTTTCTGGCTTAACCACCATGGTTAAAGCCGTGGTTTAAGGTATCTTCTGAACACAGCCTGGCTTTCTGGCTTAACCGCCATGGTTAAAGCCATGGTTTAAGGTATCTTCTGAACACAGCCTGGCTTTCTGGCTTAACCGCCATGGTTAAAGCCGTGGTTTAAGGTGTCTTCTGAATGGGGCCACTGCCTCATTCCAGCATTGCTGAGTGCCAAACAAAATGTGACATGGGAGATCCATGACTAGATCTCCCAATGTACAGTATATTTAATTTGCTGATAGGGAGACTGCTGAAAGGGAGATAAAAACCATAGCTCCTTTGTGCAAAAGAAATCGACATTGGATTGGATATAATCCTATGTGAGAGGCAATTCAGATCAAGGATGTGGCAAAAAGAAAGGAAGTATAACTTTCCCCCTCATTACCAATTTCCAAATGCAAGTAGCTCTCACACCCACCCGCACCAGAACTGGGAGTGAAAACATATGGACATTCCACTCATGCCATTGCTATGATCCAAAACAGTCCCACCCCCACAGCTGCTTTTTGCTAATAAATACATATTTTATATTTTTATTCATTTTTCTAATATATGCTTTTAAAATGTTGGGAAATCGAAGCATTAATAGTCCAAGTCACATTCCATTTGGCCCTGAATTATCACTGTTTTGTACCATTTCGATTAAATACTCTCTCTCTCTCTCTCTCTCTCTCTCTCTCTCTCTCACACACACACACACACACACACACACACACACACACACTGGCAACTAATGCAGTTGATGCAGGACTGGTGTAACAAAGTACACGTAAGAAAGCTGCAGTTTCTGAACACTCTTCAAGGGCAGCCGCACATAGAGCATGTTGCAGTAATCTAAATGGGAGGTGAATAAGGCATAGATCACTATGTACACAAGTGTAAAATCATGCGTGTCTGGGCAAAAAACTCCCAGCTTCACATATATGTTGATGGGATCTGAGCTGGTGGTAACTGACCAATGAAGAGATCTTGGGATTGTGGTGGACAGCTCAATGAAAATGTCAGGCCAGTGTGTACCTGCTGTTGAAAAGGCAAATTCCATGTTAGGCCTAATTAGAAAAGGAATTGAAAATAAACTGCCAGGATCATACTCATACAAATCTATATTGCGACCACACTTGGAATTCTCTGTACAGTTCTTGTCACCACATCTTAAAAAAAGAGGCATTGTAAAATTGGGGAAAATGCAAAAATGGGCAATTAAAAAGATCAAGGGGCTGGAGCAACTCCTCTATTTGGAAAGCTTAGGCCTTAGCTAGACCTAAGGTTTATCCTGGGATCGTCCTGGGGTCGTTCCTGCCTGCTCCCGGGATATCCTGTGTGTCACTTACATGAACAGCGATGACCCCAGGACGATACCGGGATAAAACTTAGGTCTAGCTAAGGCCAAAGAGGAATGGTGAGTTAGGGGAGACATGATAGAAATATACAAAATTATCCATGGAGTAGAGAACCTGGGGTCATCCCATAAAGTTGATTGGTGGGAAACTCAGGACAGATAAAAGGAGGTACTTCTTCACACTGTGCATAATTACGCTATGTAATTTGCTACTACAAGATGTAATGATGGACATCAACTTGGATGGTTTTAAAAGGGGCATAGACAAATTCATTCATTTTATTTATTTAAAAGAAGCCCTCACAAGGCAGCTTACAACACTAAAATACATAAGAACAGTTAAAATATTAAAAGCAATAAAACACACACAATAAAATACCAATTTAAAACAATAAAAACAGTAAAAATGAGCAAGAACAATGATGGCAATAGCAGTAACAACAGTATTCATATCATGAGAAGGCCATGGTAGAATTAAATGTTTTCAAGGCCTTCTTTTTTAAAAAAAATTTTTTTTATTGCTTTTCCACATTAATTAAACATACAACATTACAATAAAAGAAAACAACAACAACAACATACTACATACATGTTGAGTAAATGTTGAATACATATATATTGAGTAGATAATAACTATAAAATATCATATCGTAACATAATCATAATCATTCTTAACATATAAGTGCACCCCCCCACCTCGGGATCTATTCCTGATTCCAAAATCTCATACTCTCTTCCCACATTTTAAATCTTCAAATAGTGACAGTAATGCAATTTTTGGTGTTTGTTCTATCTTCAGTCCCACTATTTCTTCAATTTCCAAAAACACCATCTTCCATAATCTTTGTACATATTTGCATTCCCACCACATATGTAAATATGTTCCTTTTCCCCCACAACCTCTCCAACAGTTTGCTGAATTCTGACTATTAATCTTATTCAATCTAATCGGGGTTAGGTACCACCTCCACAAAATTTTAAAATAGTTCTCTTTTATTCTCACTGACATACTTTTCAACACTCTTTGTTTCCAGAGTCCCTCCCAGCTCTGTCATCCTATTTGTACCTTCAAATCTGTCTCCCATACCAATTTTCCTGAGCTATCCACCAGCCCTTTCTCCAGCAATATTTTATATATTTCACTCATTAACCCTTTTAATACTGAACTTCCTCCCTTATTTTTTCCTTACATTTTTCCCTTTTAACTATTAATTCCTCAAACTTCGTCATTTCTCTACAATCCTTATTTTCTCTAATCCACTTTTTATTCCACTGTTCTAATTGCCTATAATCTAACCAAGTTAATTTTTTCTTTTTTAAAACCTCTTCCATATCTTCTCTTGTATTTACTTCTCTCAACCAATTCTTTAACTTCATTTTATTTTTCTCTATTAATATTTTACTTAATCTGCCCTTCAGTTCCTCTGGGAAATTCTTTAACATTATTACCGGTGACAAAGGGGAGCCGCTCGGAAGCAGCTCCCCTTTAAATTTACTCCAGGTTTCCCAGTGAGACCTCAGGAGCGGATTACCTATACTTTCAACCCATTTTCTCCCTCCTTCCCTCAAAAAAATATTTTCCAATCTCATCTCTACATTACTTGTGGTTTTATCCTCCATCCAATCTAAATCTCCTACTCCTATAATTGCTTCTACAATATGCCTTAATCTGTTTGCTACATAATATAATTTTATATTTGGGAGACCCATTCCACCCTTCTTTTGACTTAAATACCAATTACTCTTATTTACCTTCAAGGCCTTCTTAAAAACCTGCAAGGATGGTCCATGGCAGACCTCCGATGGGAGTTTGTTCCAAAGTTGTGGGGCCACTGCAGAGAAGGCCCTCTCCTGTGTGGACACTCAACTAATTGCTCTCACAGGTGGGCAAATGAGAGGGGCCTCTCTTTCTGATCTTAACGTGCAGGTAGGATAAATACATGGAGGATAAAGCTACCAATGGTTACTAATCTGGATGGCTATGTGCTCCCTCCAGTATTAGAGGCAGTATGCCTATGTACCCCAGTTGCTGGGGAACATGGGCAGGAGGGTGCTGCTGCTATCATGTTCTCCTTGTGGTTTTCCTGTGGGCAGCTGAACAGAATGCTGGACTAATTGGACATTTGGCCTGATCCAGCATGGCTCTTCTTCCATTCTTATGTTGTTACAGCAATACGTGTGCAGGTTTGATTTCTGGAGACTTTGATGTGGTGGATGCAGATGCTAGGTGCAGGGTTAGTTAGCATATTGCCATGGGGGCGGTGATACAGCCCAACCCCAGATCATACATTGGGAGAATGCATAAGTAAATCATCATTTATAGTGTGGTTTTGACCATGATTTAATAAATGATAAGCTTCCCTTAGTTTCGAATACATTTTGGCATGCAACATGTGCAGGGTAGTGGACTATGCTGGAAAATCAGGACAAAGCATCCCTCAAGCTCATAGAACTAATTATCTTGTTCTTTGGGTCTAGGCTCTTGATACAAGCCTCCTTCAATTGTTCCCCGCATTTAAAGAATGTGTCTCCTCTCCAGAGGGGAAAAGAGCCACATCTGCTGGTTTTGCCTCTACCCCCATCACTCCTGTCCCTGCTGGCTCTACCCCAATGTCCTCCATGGATTGGGTGGAAGGTCTGAAGGGGGAGCCTTCAAATCTTCAGTCCAACATGCTGGTTAACAGGGGACAGCAACACACTGCCATGTTCCTCCCTCCATATGCTTAATGACTCTCAAAAAATGTGGGCCCAAAACCTAGGCTATGGTGCTTGGTGCTGACACACTGTGATAAGTTGGGATTTTATTCAGTGTGTGGTATCATTTTGCCTCCCCCACCACCCCTTCCCAACATACACATTTTTTTACATGTCTGGTTTTCCTCACGGTCAGTGGGGTTTGTTCTACTCTTTGAATGTGTCTAGTTTTCAAAAAAAGGCTTTCAGCACGGACTCCAAGAGAGGCCTGGTTTGATTGTAAAGCACAATCTGCCTTCATGCAAGTAGGAAGCGATACGACAGGCAGAATGAACAGTAGATTAAGGTGGCAACTGATAAGGAAACTACTGTGAGGGAAGCGGAAGTGGGCTGTAAAAGTTCATTAAGAGACAAAGCGCTGATTAATAGATTAGTGTGCAGCCATTTGGAGCACCGTTTAAAAATCAAATTGGCTCTTTCTCCCACAAGCTTTTCCCTCATTTTATTCTGTCTAAGGCTGAGTAAGTCAAAGCAGTGGGATTTAATTCAAGTAAATAAATTCAGGATTGAGGAACCACACTGCTGAACCAGTAGGAGCATTCTTTTGGCACATGTCTATCCACCAGCCATAACAATCAGAATACAGACAAGAAGACTAAATTAGAACACCCAGCTTAAGTGAACTGCATTATTTTCTTTGCTATAATTTTTTTACTATGCATGTTATTTATCCTATGCATGTTTATTCAGAAGTAAGTGCCAGTGTGTTTAATGAGGCTTTCTTCACAAAGAGTATGTTAGTCACTTAGGTTATATTCAATGTTACGCTAGTGGAAACATTTAAAAGAGTTGGTGTTGTCTCACTAGCAGCTGCACAACTGCTGTGAGAACTAGCACAAGTCACACAAGCAACACCTACTAGTCTCGTGAAGCCTTAGTGAGTCGTCCAATGGCTTGTGTAACAGCTGGCTTGTGTAACAGCTGGTGAAATGCCTTGTGGGAAGATCTGTGGAACAGCTTGTGAAATGGCTAGCTCAATGCCTTGTGCAACAGCTTGCACAATGCCTTGTGAAAAATGTTGTGCAGTGACCTGTGTGCAACGTCTTCTACAGCAAGTTGTGAAAGGGCTTCTACAACAGCTTGTACAAGTGGAATTAAAGTATTGGCGCTGATACTTGCACAAGGATAAAAACAGGGTTTCTGCAAGCAGAAGAAGCTTTGTACTGGCGAACCCCTTTTCCTGTTTGTATCCATAAAATGAGGTCCAAATCCTCTAAATTATAAATACAATATAGTGCATATGGGTCATGTCATGTGTATTTGACTTGTTGGGAAATCTGTGCTTTATCTCATTGCATTTGTCATTTGGAGGTATCTGCTTGTATACACTTTAATGTCCTGCATGTTGTACATCTGAACCTGGATTATATTGGTCCTTCTGACTCTAGTCGGTCATTAGCTCCCCCCACTTACAATCAGAATTCCCAATTTTCATCTGTGAAAACCTGGGCCTCAGCTAGACCTAGCAGGATGGAGGGGTGAAGTTCCCATGAGATCACCCCCTCTGTTCACACGCGGCATGTGATGACCTTAGAGGGAGAGGAGTCATACCTGCCATTTTTTTTTTTTAAAGAGACAGGAGTGCACAAGCGCTCGTGCACGGTAAGTCTTTTTTTAAATAAATAAATAAATAAATTCCCCCACTCTCCCCACCCCATCCCCGATGGGCGCAGAGCTCCTGAGAAGCATGGGTCCAAGCTACTTGCGAGGAACTGCGAGGAGCCGGGACAAACTGCAATGCCTGGCCACATGTTCTGTGGTCTTGGGCTCAGCCTGAGACTGCAGAAAAACCAGGCCTAATGTGGAGGGTATGATCCTGGGGCAAGGGCGGGAACATGTGGACGCACAGGGATGATCCCGGGGATCGCCCTGGGATAAAGCCCCATCTAGCTAAGGCCCTGGAAGGCCTGTGCCAGAGACCACTTGTTTAACATTTCTATATTGACTCAATCAGTCACTGCCAGAGTGGACATGATCACCCGCACCAAATCCCTTAGTACATTAAAATAATAACAATAACAATATATCTCTATCACATATCTGAGGTTGTTTTGCATACATTAGTTCAGTAACAAATAGTTTCATGTGAACAATTATTTTACTATGAGCTTGATTTATTTCTTTGTTATTTATTTATTTATTTATGTTATTTATTTATGTTATTTATTTATTTATTTCTTCTTATAACAACAGATGTTATAATACAATGGCTATTTACCCCTTGGTTACCTGGTAAATCCTAGAACCAAGGAGAACCCCCCCCCAATATTTTTCTACACCATGTATTAAATGGGGGGCCCTTTTTGTTTTGTTTCCTTTGCATTTGAAACGTATGACTTATATTAACCCAGCTTGCTAAGCAAAATGCCCTCTTGGCCATCGGCCCAGAACAGCAACTATAAACATATGTTTAGGTTTCAAGCCGCATTATTCTCCAGATATTTTATCATTTCCTCACTGCAGTCATTTGATTTCACGCCATTCATCAGACCTGTGCAAATAAATCACATCCTACAAACCTTTAACAGTCTCCCTAGGAGAGCTCGAGTGCCCATCTTTTCTCTATTTGAAAGGAAGACCTCGAGGGATAACTTAACAGACATTTGAAATGCTTCCTTGGCTTTCTACAGCTTCGGTTGTATTTGCATTGCCCTTTTACATCCCATAGCTGCAATCCTAATCATATCTACAGGAAGCAAGTTACATTGGACTCAGGGGGACTAACTTCCAAGAAAACCTCTTTAGGATCAGTCTGTTAGATTGTGGCTAACTGGAATTTGTCAGTAAACAGAAAAAAATCCTCTTCAGAGATGTTAGAAGGTATTGCTATTAGAAAAAGTAAGAAGAGACAAAAACAAAGTTTTTTTGAAGAATGGTTTGAAGGCACATCATAAGAACCTAGAAAGCTGCCTTATAATGAGTCATCTTGACATGAATTTTTGACATTGACGGACAGTGGCTTTCCTGAGTTTCAGGCAGGAGATTTTCCAGCCCTACCCGGAGAAACCAGGGATTGAATCTTTATCATTGGGCCTCAGCTCCTCCCCACTCCTTACCTAAGCTAAGCACTATTCCCCTGGAAATTGCCTAGATGGAAAACTACTTGGGACCATAAGCCAATTGCTCTACATGAATCTTTGGGATTCCAAAGCATGTGAGTACTTGCCAGTGTTGTTAGGATGCTATTTCATACAAATGTTTAACTGTACAGAAAGATGTCCATGCTGTCCGAGTTTAGGGATCCTGGAGTCATTTGTCTGATCTGCATTTTTAAGTGATCTAGCCTAATCCACACTTTCCAGACTAATGTGCATATTGGAATAGTTATCCTTTGGATTCTACACTTCTCTAAATTATTTCCCCCCTCTAAATTATGTGATGTGGTTCCCAGGCAAAAATTATATGTAAAAATGTGTATATTATAAAAAGTTGCATACAAAAATATAATAGGGAAATATATCTACAAAATGAGTATGCTAGGAAAAGTTGTATACAAAGATAAATGTGAATGTTTGTGGGTTATAATTATTACTATTATTTTTTGCAGAATGGGGTGGAAACTGGATGGAATGGACTTATGATTGGATACATATAAAACTAACATGGTGGGTATCTACACTGATGTTATTCTAACGTTTTGAATGGGTTACTGTGACGCACAGCGTCACGTGACCCTGGGTCGCCAACATTGCAAATGAGTTGTACTTACAGGTTCTATTTCTTAGTTCCAGCGTGGCTACAGATTCATGTGCCTCGTCCTACCGGTAATTTTCCTCTCCCTTTCTCAGAGCTGCTGGGTTTGCTCCGCCCACTTCCTGTTCTCCTTCCTTCGCCCCGTTTGCTATCTTATCTGCTACAGCAGATAAATCACACCAGCATTATACTGTGCAATCACTGACAATTGCATGCAAAGGACTCAGAAGTTTTCTACCTTAGAATCTGCTTTGATTGTGAAGTAGTCCCATGCATCCAGCGTTAATTGTGCTCCTTTTGCAAAAGATTGGCCCCAGCCGCTGCTGTGGGTGCAGGAGCAGGATTTTAAACAAATGCTTACATCTGCGTAAGCTTTATAGATAAAGACACCAAAATTGGCACAGTAATTCAAATACCAAATTTGAATCAAATTGGGTCATCCCTTGATTTTTTATGATTTTTTTTTAACATTTCCCCCCTTTTTGCAAAGGAGCTGAGGAGCGCTCAAAGGATCGCTGTAGCTCCGTGCAGGAAAATAAACAAGGATCCAAAGTCCAAAACTCATGACCAGCAGGGCTTAAATGGGGCTGCTGCTAAAACTTTTCAATTTGGTCTCCCATCCAAACTCTGACCAGACCTAGCCCTGCTTAGGTTCAGCAAAGTGGCTGGCTCCTATGCATTCAGACAATTCCCTGGGACTTGTGTTAAGATATTTTGGGTGGAAGTTTGTGTGTTCTTATGACTATTGCCCTGCCCTGCTCTGCTCTGCTGGCTAGGAATGAGGCAGGCAGTGGGCGGAGCAAACCCAGCAGCTCTCACAGAAGAGGGAGAACAACGGAAGGATGGAACAATGTGCCCTGAAGTTCCGTTGCAGCAAAACGTAAGTCACGCTAGTGTGTCCCGTGATACAGAGAACCGATACAGAGAACCACGTTAGAAAGGGACACTAGCAACGTTATAAGACTAGTGTAGATCCGGCCATGGACTGCATATACTGATTTGTAGCACATCACTACTTCAATTCCAAATAGTATCACTCATATTGCTTGGGTAACAGAATTAGGCTCCAGATCATACATTCAGAGACAAGTTTCCTCCATATATAGACTGAAGGCATGGAAGGGGAGAAGGTTCATACATAATGTTCCTGTCCCCAAATTTTGTGTATTGAATCACAGTTCTTGCTCATACTGAGACCCTACATGTGGAAACTGCATATACATTCCCATGTTCCACTAAGCACACAGAGGTCTGGAGATGGACTTGTATGAATTTGGGTGAAACTTTTCACTTTTAGTTTCTCCCACATTAGTTATTTTTAATTTTTTTTAAGTATTCCCATTCTGTATATGAAAAAATTGGTAATATTTTGGTCAATTCTTAGTATAACTCAAACCTAAACAAAATTCTTACCCAACTTCACAGGTCAAGTCCAATTAATAGAGTTTATCGCTGCATGGAAAGGACCACGACATTCCTGCCTTCATGTAGCTGTTAAAAGCTGAAGAGCCTGTCAGGAAAAAGAGGTGGCAACCCTAATTCAGGACCACAAAGATGATTGAATACACAGGGATCCAAATTGACTTTTAAGAGCTAAGTACTCAATGGATGGATGGATGAATTTGTCAGTTTGGTTTCTCCCACATTCAGATTTTTATAAACTCAAGTTATTATCATTTACCATTTTATGAAGAATTTGTGAATTTTGGTAAACTCTTATTAAAAATCAAACCAAACAAAATGCTTACCCATCCCTAGTATGAATGAAGCTACCTCTCCTCAGTGGTTTCCACTTTAGATTTGCCCTAGTTCAACAATGAATGAGCCCTTTTCTTATTTTATGAAATGTGACAGCTACTTTGTCCCTTTGTCAAATGCACAAACATTTTATTTATTTATTCATAAAATTTCTATACTGCTCCATATCTGAAACAGTTTGCAGAGTGGTGAACATAACAATTAAACCAGTAAAAAAACAAAACTTAAAAGCCAATTAAAATTATACTTAAAAACAAAACAAAACAAAACAAAACAAAACACAGGTTTCAAATAAAAGCCATGACTGATCAGTTACAGGATGCTTTCAGGAGGCACTAGAAGCAACACAGCATTGGTGGCTGCCTGACCTCCAGGGAGTTCCACAGAAAGGGAGCCACCACGCAGAAGGCTCTTCTCCTGGTGGACTCCAGTGGATAGGTCCATGTGGATGCATCAAGAGCATATCTTCTGACAACCTCAGTGACTGGATAGGTTGGTAAGAGAAAAGATGCTCTCTCGGGTATTTGGGTCCCAAGTTGTTTAGGGCTTTGTACACTAGTTGTTGTTTATTTGTTCAGTCGCTTCCGACTCTTCATGACTTCATGGACCAGCCCACGCCAGAGCTTTCTGTCGGCCGTTGCCACCCCTAGCTCCCCCAAGGTCAAGTCTGTCACCTCCAGAATATCATCCATCCATCTTGCCCTTGGTCGGCCCCTCTTCCTTTTGCCTTCCACTTTCCCTAGCATCAGCCTCTTCTCCAGGGTATCCTGTCTTCTCATTATGTGGCCAAAGTACTTCAGTTTTGCCTTTAATACCATTCCCTCAAGTGAGCAGTCTGGCTTTATTTCCTGGAGTATGGACTGGTTTGATCTTCTTGCAGTCCAAGGCACTCTCAGAATTTTCCTCCAACACCACAGTTCAAAAGCATCTATCTTCCTTCGCTCAGCTTTCCTTATGGTCCAGCTCTCGCAGCCATAGGTTACTACGGGGAATACCATTGCTTTAACTATGCGGACCTTTGTTGTCAGTGTGGTGTCTCTGCTCTTAACTATTTTATCAAGATTTGTCATTGCTCTCCTCCCAAGAAGTAAACGTCTTCTGATTTCCTGGCTGCAGTCAGCGTCTGCAGTAATCTTTGCGGCCAGAAATACAAAGTCTGTCACTGCCTCCACGTTTTCTCCCTCTATTTGCCAGTTATCAATCAAGCTGGTTGCCATAATCTTGGTTTTTTTGAGGTTTAACTGCAACCCAGCTTTTGCACTTTCTTCTTTCACCTTCATCATAAGGCTCCTCAGCTCCACCTCGCTTTCAGCCATCAAAGTGATGTCATCTGCATATCTGAGATTGTTAATGTTTCTTCCTGTGATTTTAACTCCAGCCTTGGATTCGTCAAGCCCAGCACGTTGCATGATGTGTTCTGCATACAAGTTGAATAGGTGAGGTGAGAGTATACAACCCTGCCGTACTCCTTTCCCAATCTTAAACCAGTCCGTTGTTCTGTGGTCTGTTCTTACCGTTGCTACTTGTTCGTTATACAGATTCCTCAGGAGGCAGACAAGATGATTTGGTATCCCCATACCACCAAGAACTTGCCACAGTTTCTTATGATCCACACAGTCAAAGGCTTTAGAATAGTCAATAAAACAGAAATAGATGTTTTTCTGGAACTCCCTGGCTTTCTCCATTATCCAGCGGATATTGGCAATTTGGTCTCTAGTTCCTCTGCCTTTTCTAAACCCAGCTTGTACATCTGGCAATTCTCGCTCCATGAATTGCTGGAGTCTACCTTGCAGGATCTTGAGCATTACCTTGCTGGCATGTGAAATAAGTGCCACTGTCCGATAGTTTGAACATTTTTTAGTGTTTCCCTTTTTTGGTATGGGGATATAAGATGATTTTTCCAGTCTGATGGCCATTCTTGTGTTTTCCAAATTTGTTGGCATATGGCATGCATCACCTTGACAGCATCATTTTGCAACATTTTAAACTGTTCAGCTGGGATACCGTCGTCTCCTGCTGCCTTGTTATTAGCAATGCTTCTTAAGGGTTAAACCAGTCCGTTGTTCCGTGGTCTGTTCTTACCGTTGCTACTTGTTCGTTATACAGATTCCTCAGGAGGCAGACAAGATGACTTGGTATCCCACTCTTCAGGATGTCTGGCTCTAACTCACTGACCACACTGTCTGACCTATCCCCAATATTATTATCCTTCCTATACAGATCTTCCATATATTCTTGCCACCTTTTCTTGATCTCTTCTGTTTCTGTTAAGTTCTTGCCATCTTTGTTTTTTATCATACCCATTTTTGCCTGGAATTTACCTCCGATGTTTCTAATTTTCTGGAAGAGGTCTCTTGTCCTTCCTATTCTATTGTCTTCTTCCACTTTCACGCATTGCTTGTTTAAAAATGATTCCTTATCTCTTCTGGCTAACCTCTGGAATTTTGCATTTAATTGGGCATATCTCCCCCTATCACTGTTGCCTTTTGCTTTCCTTCTTTCTTGGGCTACTTCCAGTGTCTCAGCAGACAGCCATCTTGCCTTCTTGGTTTTCTTTTTCTTTGGGATGTTTTTTGTTGCCTCCTCTTGGACAATGTTGCAAACTTCTGTCCATAGTTCTTCCGGGACCCTATCTACTAAATCTAGTCCCTTAAATCTATTCTTCACTTCCACTGCATATTCATTAGGAATATTAGTGAGCTCATATCTAACTGATCTGTGGGTCTTCCCTATTCTCTTTAGTTTGATTCTAAATTGTGCAATAAGAAGTTCGTGATCTGAACTACAGTCAGCTCCAGGTCTTGTTTTTACTGTCTGTATAGATGTCCGCCACCTTTGGCTGCAAAGGATGTAGTCAATCTGATTTCGGTGTCGGCCATCTGGTGAAGTCCATGTATAAAGCCGTCTTTTCGGTTGTTGGAAGAGAGTGTTTGTTATGCACAGTGAGTTGTCCTGGCAGAATTCTATCAGCCTATGTCCCGCTTCATTTTGTTCTCCTAGACCATGCTTACCTGTAATTCCAGATGTCATTTGACTGCCCACCTTAGCGTTCCAGTCTCCTGTAATGAAAATAACATCTGTTTTTGGTGTATTACCCAGTAGGTGCTGCAGATCCTCATAGAACTGATCTACTTCTGCTTCTTCAGCATCTGTGGTTGGGGCATATATTTGGATCACTGATGTTAAATGGCTTACCCTGAATTCGAATTGAGATCATTCTATTATTTTTTGGATTGTATCCAAGCACTGCTTTATCCACTTTATTATTAATTATGAAGGCTACTCCATTTCTTCTGTGATCCTCTTGTCCACAGTAGTAGATCTGGTGGTGATCTGATGTGAAGTGGCCCATTCCAGTCCATTTCAGTTCACTGACACCCAATATATCTATTTTTAATCTTGACATCTCACGAATAACCACATCCAATTTGCCCTGGCTCATAGATCTTACATTCCAGGTTCCTATGGTGTGTTGATCTTTAGAACATCGGATTCGTCGTTCACCACCAGCACCGTCGGCTGCTAGCCATCCTTTCGGCTTTGAGCTAGCTGCGTCATCAAATCTGGGGCTAGTTGAACTTATCCTCTGTTCCTCCCCAGTAGCATTTTGACCATCTTCTGACCTGGGGTTCCCATCTTCCGATGGTATACCGACATACCTTTGGTTGTACTGATCCATTTAGTTTTCACGGCAAGAATGCTGGGGTGGGTTGCCATTACCTTCCCCAGGGATTGTATTTAGTCTGACCTCTCTACCATGACCTTCCCATCTTGGGTGTCCCTTCACGGTTTAGCTCATGGCATCCTTGAGGTGCTCAAGCTCCAGCACCATGACAAGGTAACGATCTCCTTTGCTGTACACTAGTACCAAAACCTCAAACCAGGCCTGGTAGCAAATAGGCAGCCAGTGCACTTCAGCATGTAACTCCTTTGCTCAGCAAAGGAGTTACATGCTGAAAAGGGGCAGTGCCCAACAACAGCCAAGGTGCTGCACTAGCACCAGCTTGTGGAGCATCCTTAAGGCCACCTCACATAGAGCACGTTGCAGTAACCCAGGCCATAGCTAGACCTAAGGTTTATCCCAGGATTGTCCTGGGGTCAAACCTGTTCATCTAAGTGCCACACAGGGCATCCAGCGCTCAGGCAGGGACGAACCCGGGATGATCCTGGGATAAACCTTAGGTCTAGCTATGGCACCAGTCTTGAGGTTACAAATGCCTGTACCACTGTGGTCAAGCTATCCTTGTCCAGAAGAGGCAATAGTTGGCAAACCAGCCAGATTTATTAAAAGGCACTCTGAGCTGCCATGGCCACTTTGGCCTCCAGCAACACTGATGAATCTAGGAGAACCACCAAACTACGGGCCTGATTTGAGAACATAAGAAGACTCCTGGTTGAGCAAACCAAGCATCTGTCTAGACCAGCATTTATACTGCAGGAATACTTTCAAGCTGGAGGCTACAGCAACATCACTGCAGTCCCCCAGATGTCAGGGTGAAATAAACTCTGCTTGAGCCTGCCATTTTTTAGCCAATGCTAACACAATAGACAGCACGTAAACAAGAGACTGGACTTAACAGTTCACAATGACTGAAGGGCAGCTTTGCCTCAGACAATGAGACCTGTGCTCTGTATGCAAATTTTTCCTGTTGACACTACTGTTTGTCTTCTGTGTCAGCAGCCTGCTTGTTCTTAGTGAGCCTCATATGAACTGTGAAAACAAGTGACGAGTGTTCTTCATCAGAAGACCTCTCCATTTATTTTGCCCTTAAAAAACATGCCTAAAACCCAAGAGAGTCTCTCATGCAGCTATTCCCTGCTATTCTTTCTTATTGATAAGCTGTGTAAGTTTGTTTTCTATGGGATACTTGTTTCAGAGATTGGTATGGTAGGCATTCACCATGTGTCACATGTGAAAGCAATCTGCTGTATAAATCATGGCTTCTTTAAAAAATAGCTTTATTCCTAAGTTGCAAACTGAAGCCTACAAAAGCAAGAAAACCCATATTTTGCAGAAAGCCAGTCTTCATCTGTCCACTCGCTAAAATTCTTTTGTGGGAGTATGTATCAGATGAAGTTTTTTTAGGGGTACTAACTAGGGAAGTTTCCATTGCACATTATCTGGCACGGCTACATCCCAGCTTCCTTTGAAAGAGCTTCTTTCACCTGGTTAACAGCAGTAGAACAGAAGATGCCAAATCTGCAATCCTATAATCTATCAATGAATGAGTGAATGAATTATCTAAGTGCAATATTTTAGTTAGAGTACTTCAAACTGGAAATTCCCGATAACAAATGCCATTATGAAGGAATGATGATCTGCACACTTCCATCTGCTAATGGAGGTATATCTTTCTGCTTTCTCGCTCCCACCTGTTCTGTGATGTGTTGTTTTCCCATTTTATCCTTTAACTATACAATGGGGCTCCCATTGTCTGGTTGTAGACCATACTCATAACACTGTACTGGCTTTGGATTATACCCACAACACTTCCTTCCTGGATTGGCTAGGTTCAGAATGACATGAGACTTAGCCAGAGCCTGACTCAGATACAAAACTTGGGAGTTTGGAACACCCACCATCAAAATGGGAGGTGAGTCCTTTAATCCTGAACTACCCCCGTTTAATTCTGAACTACTCCCACACCTCCTGCCTGTCTTCCTCATCCTCTTGCCTCCCCTCCAAAGTCATCCCTACCACTTTTTCCTTACCTATGTTGGTGGGGTAATAGGAAGAGGAGTGGTAACATAAGTAGGGAAAGGAAGGTTGTAATATATATTTAACTTGTTTCCACCCAGTGGCCAAAAGTCAAAAATGTGTGTTTGTTTTTGTACAGTTAGAACTGAGCATATCCCAGCTCTCTGCTTTGGGGTTATGGAGTTCCAAGATGGATGCCAAACTGAGAACTGTAAGACCAGGGAATAATCTGTTACTGTTTCGCTTTAGTGGTGTAGACTACTTACGTTCCTTGGGTCTTTTTCCTTTTCTCTACCTCTGTGTTCTCCCTTTATTTGGAACTAAGATGCACTCATCAAGTCCAGCAGTGATTTCATTGGCCCTAAGCATACCTAACTCTTTATTAGATTGTAGCTACTGAGTTCAAGTACACTACTAAATGTGCTTAGCATTTCGGTTTTGTAAGCACTGACTTTTAAGGAACCGAAATGGCTTATATCTAAGTATTTTGGCATAGTTAGGTATTTATTTATTTATACATACATACATTTGTTTGCTTGTTTAGTGTTATAACACAGTGAAGAGATTGTTAAAGTACAAATTGATCCCTTTTTAAGTATTCTCTAGCAAATGTTTAACCACCAGACATTAATGACTCCTTCAAGATCAATCACTACTTTATTCAATCTTTGGTCTAAACATTTTTCATCAATCATTTGACAAATGCTTAAGCTCAATGATGATTAAAGTTGATTTTTCCTGTAAATATAGTCTTAAGTTCTTCACTACAAACAGCAGCATATACAATATGCATTATTTGGAGACATATTGCAATAAAAAACACATTTCATACTGAAAAGCCAATATAGTGTAGCAGTGGCGCTATTAGGCTTTGATATTAAAACTATTTTAGTATCATGACTTTCCTCTAGGGAGCTCGACATATTAGTTAGGCTCACACAACGTCTGTGTAAGATGCATTCATCTGGGGTAAGCCCTGTTCAGACCTTCAAAATGTGTGGGCTGATTGCACACAGTGGTCATCATGACTGTGCCTACACTGCCTGTTTGATGGTGTACAGGGGAGTGTTCTCAATTGTGCATACAGAGTCTATATATGTGTAGTTGTATACAAGCAGGGCTCTGTTCATACCTTTCACTAAATTCATAGACTGTAGAGGTTGGGAGCAAGGACTATTGGTGCAATCCTGACACATTTTCAGTCTACTTGATTTTGATGTTCTGAACAGGGAATGAGCTACCTGCCTATGGCTATAGCAGAGCAGGATTCTGAACCAAGGTTTGACATTCAAGACCAATTTCGTATCTTCTTCCATCACAGATGAAGTATGGTTGTTTACTCTTCCTCTTCCCTGCTTTCTGTGGGTTGAATCCTGATTTAAGTCAGATCAAATGCTTTGGCAGAAATGGAATTCCCTCCTTCCCGTGGCACCCCTTACTGTCCCCTGAAAAGGCTACACTGAGAGTTGAAAAACACTGCTGAATGGGGAGGGGGATTCCCCCAAAATATCTGAATGAACCTTCTCTCAAGATAGGCAAATCCTGGATCCAAGCTCAAATCAGATCATCTGAGATACTTTCACAATGCAGTATCTTCTGTTCCAGATCTGCCTGATGCACTTAGAAAAATGGAATTATATGTATTATATGATCTCCCCTTTGAAGTTAGAAGAATGAAAAATCATTTTTTAAAAAGTATTTTCATTACTACACTACTAAAGCATTGCTTTCTTTTTTTAAAGGAATATATAGATATAGCATTACAAGGTTTAAAAGCACACATCTAATTCAAGTTCTACTTTCATGCCTGAAGCTTTACAAGGGCATTATTGGGGGAGACATAAGGAAAGAGGGGGAGCCCAGCAGTTCCTTCTTCTCCAGCCCCACTTCTTCTTGCTCAGGCTGAGGCTTTTCTATTCTCTAGCCTCGAATTGCTGTGTGAGAACCAAGTGCTGGAGTCTTCCGTTGCCCTTGTGGTCCTCTGGATCAGGACCCAACTTCATGCCCTTGAGAGATTTCTGGAAAGATTATTGTTCTAGCAGGACATTGGCTCACCATTTCTTTATTAGGTGAAATTTTAAGCATGGTTTTATACGTTAATGTTTAGCATCCATTAAGCACAGCCACTTCAAGACTTGTTTGGGGGGGAGGGGAGATTTCCCAGAGAACCCCCCACCCTAAGGGTTGTCATTTCTTCCTCTTTTCCATTCACTTGTCTCTCCCTCTGGGCATCTTCTTCCTTTAAGTTTCTTTGCTCAAAGAGAGCAGGTGAACAGGCAGCAACGGCAAGGTTCCACGGATTGGAGGTGCCCCCCCTCCTGCTGCAGTGTGAACCTCAAAAAGATACCCAACAACGCCAACCCTGACTGAAAAGAATCAAGGTAGTTTGATCTACTAGGGAGTTTGTCACCTTTCAGGGTCTGACTGTGATTCAATTATGTTCTTTCTCAAGAGGTGCTCAAGAGGTGCCGTCAGTTCTGAAATAAGACTTACCTGCCATCCTGATCCTAAAATCTAAGCTTTGTTGAAATAAATAAGACTTTCACACTGCTGGCAGAAATGACAGATGCAGGACATGGAAGTGGACACGCCTTCCTGGGGGCTCCTGAATTCCTCTTAATCAGACGGAAGCTGTCTGGATGTGAATTGGTATGAGAAATTGGTTCCATTTCATTTTTTTAATTCAGGATTTACCCAGTTCAGATCTTGTGGAATAAACACAGGCTAAAAGCGCCATCCGACGAGTGTTTTATTGCACGCTTGTTACTGGGTACTCACAGAGTTTGCTCAGGTCCCTCACATGAGGTCGTCTGCCTCCCATGCGCCTTCTGGCCCTTCTGGCCTTCCTTGCCCAACAAAAAAAAACCCTCATTAAGTCTGATGTTTATTTAAACTTGGAATTGCTGCTCTCTCTTGCTGTGTGCAGGAGAAGCAGCGCCATTAAAACAGCAGACTCAATGGGCCTTGTGCTCGTGGTGTACTTCCTCTTTGGAAAGTGGAAGTAACTGAGGAACGAAAACACAGGCAGGAAAGTGAAGGTAGGGAGCGTGTTAACCCCTGGTGTTAACCCCTGGCATTAAGACACAACCTGCAGCTGAAGTCCATTCATTTCCAAGCTTGCAATGTGATTTGCAGACGCCCCCCCCCCCGGCAGATGAGTCTGATAAAATGTCTACATTTTTTTTGGAGGGAGGGGATGTTCATAAAAATGAGTACTTTTCAGAAATGTGCACAAATATGCTTTAGTCAACGAGAGAAGACAGCGTAGGTTCCAAAGATGTTCACAACTGATGCAGAGAATATGCACAGAATTTCATGTGAAAAAAATCACAAAAAACAAACAAAACAAAACTCACCATCTGACATAGACTCAAGTCAGAACAAGCTTCCAGATGGAATTAAAAGAATTTCAGTGAGCTAAGGGTTTTGCTGATTCACACATCCCTACATGCCCTACATGCAAGGACTGTATATGCACGTGCAGCCTGTTTCTGTCACTGAATCAACACCACCCTTTAAGGAGGGTTCATGACAGGCAGGCGCCAACTTTGTATTCCTTCCAGCGCCTCATGAAAATGTTGTCATTCCAGGAAGCCTTCCTGTAATGACCAGCCGCGGTTTGACTGTACCTTGTTTCTCTTAAATGTTTTTAATCTGTTTTTATTCTATTTTATTTTGTCCACCGGTCCGAAATTCTGAATGAGGAGTGGTATATAAATATTGTAAGTAAATAATAAAATAAATAAAATGACTGGAGAAAATCACCCACATTTGTACAATAATAATTGCTGTGCATAGAGCTGAATGACCCAGGAAAGCCGCTATGAAATCAGCAGGCATGCAGTTGTCTGGAGGATGTGGCACACTTGTCCATGTTCACGCCGTGTATCTATTGTTTTCCCAGTAGTAGAGACCAACTCTGATTTCCAAATGAATACGAAGTGGCAGAGAAATTGCCTGTATTATAGATATAACCAAATCTACCTCATGGTTGTCTGTACACATTTAGGTATTGTGGTATGGATTTTTCATTCATTACCAAGGTACACTGTAAGGTTCTTGACATCTGCTGCAACTACTGATTATCTGCGTGTAGGTGTAATAAGGCACAGTTACTAACTGAATAGTTACAAATATCTTTGAATTGGGGTCGAAACCTGAATCTGTCTATTCAAATGTCTATTCTCACCTAGCCAGTGTAGGTTTTACATTTGAAATACAAATGTGGGAAGAGTAAAAAAACCCACCACTGTTTAGCAGCACAAGTGGTTTAAATGTCCTTAGACTGGAGGAGGGTCATTTCAGGATGAAGCTTTGTTTATTTACCAGAAGAACACTTAAATTCAGTTACAGACACAAAATATCAAGGAAACCAAAGATGGAACTGTGTACACAGTTTTTCGTGGAGCTGCAAATTTCCTATTAAGCTTCAGTTGACCCACACAATGTCAAAAACACATTTGAAAGCATATAACTAGGGACCTTGATTTATACCTTTCACAAGCAGATTAGATTTACTCCCTACAGTCCTTAGAGACCCATTGGTTAAGTGCAGCAAGTTTACTCTAAAATACTGCTGGGCTATTTTAGCACTGCATTCAGGAATTAAGCCCATGCTGTGGTTCATATTACTCTGAAGCCATTAGCAATAATACAGGTTGCAATAAAGAGTGTCTCTCTTCTATTGGGCCTGAAGTCCTGAGGTATAATAAGAAAGCTTACTGATGTACTGAAGTGGAGAATTTATTGATGGCGACTAGCTCCTGGTGCTGGTCTCTGTTTCCAGTTTTGTGAGCACAGGAGCTGAGTATTCCTCAGAAGGTGTGGAAAAAGAGGGTCACCACTGGTAAACATGAGATAACAAAACAGAACCCAAATCTCCCCTCACTAAACATCTCTTGTATGGCATGTGTCCATTGTTCTCCTGACCCATGCAGTAGAACTGGGCTGTGCCTGAGGGTTAGACCATTAAATATCTGGATGGGGAAAGATGTGAGGGTGGGGGAACAGGTGTCCTTGCCTTGCTAGGCCAAACATGGCTTGGCATGGCAATGACTCAGTAGAGGGGAGGGATTTGCCATTGTCCAAGAAACTAGCTGGACCTGGCTGGGGATGTTCAGATTTTGTTAAATTCATCCTATCCATGGATTGTCACGTGTCTTTTCTTCCACCATCTGCTCATTGACTAAATTGTGGAGTGTGTGTTTTTAGGGATGTACAAGAATTTCTTTCCTGTTTGCAAATGCACACTTGCAGAAGTGCATGGTTTTGTGAAAGTTATGAGTACAAGTGAAAATATGTCCTCTACCCCACCCAAAGCCAAAAAAAAAAAGTCTGCAAGTCTGCAGAATCTGTACGACTTAGAAAAAAAGATTATCTGCTGTGGAATCCACAGGTTAGATCCATAGAAATCCAAATGTATTTGAATCTGTTGTGTATTTCTCCAATATCCCTAGGCCTGCCACACTATTATGCAAACACCAGAAGCTGGAGAGATTCAAATTTTGACTGAAGGGATAGAGAGAAGCTTGCTTGCATTCTCCTCCACATAAAATACTCTCTTCACAAACAAAACTATTAATTTAGGAAGAAAGTTCTCACTTAGACATTTTCCTGGCATACTAGTTTTGATTAGGGTGACCATATGACCAGATTTGCCCAGATTTGCCCGGGTTTTGATGGCAAATACGGGAGGGGGAGGGGAAATCTGGATTTTTGTCCAAAGAGCAGCTCTAATGGGAATTAACAAAAATGCTTATAACTCCGTCATTTTTTAAGATAAAGACATGAAACTTGGCACAATGGTAGCTCTTAGGAAGGGCTTTAGTCATACCAAATTTGAAACAGATCCGTTCATCCATTGATTTTTTTAGGAATTTTTTAAAAATTGAGGTTTTAAAATTATTATTTTTAAATCGTCATTTTTAAAGATAAAGAGATGAAACTTTGCACCATGAAAGGATTTAGGTAGAGCTTTAGCCACACCAAATTTGAAACAGATCTGTTCATCCATCAATTTTTTAGGAATTTTTTTTAAAATGAGGTTTTAAAATTATTATTTTTTAAACTGTCATTTTTAAAGATAAAGAGCTGAAAGTTGGCACTATGATAGCTTTTAGGTAGAGCTTTAGCCATACCAAATTTGAAACAGATCTGGGGCCAGTAGCAAACCTTGTTAACAACAACAGCAGCTTGCAATGAGTGAAGATATAGTCAGAAAAGATATTTGAGGGAAGGGGAGAATGTAACACACAGAGTATAGCAAAAGCTTCAAAGTACAGCAAAACCTACAGAAGTAGGAGTGAGTGAAGTTAATTTCAGATACAGTGAATCTCTCACTTGTTCTTTATTTCAGTGATTTTAACATTAAGATGGTATGTAGAACAGATTTGTCTTTAATGTGTGCTGGACCCTTGGTGCTGGACACGCCCCCTTGGGGGCGACCATGTTGTCCTCCTTTTTGGTTTCCAAAATATGGTCACCCTAGTTTTGATTGTGAAGGAAATGTATATATAATGTGATTCTCTTCTTGAAATGGTTCAGTCAAGCAACAGATATTCCATCTGAGATTGTCTATTGTCCATTTTGTCCCTAAAACAGTGAGTACTTAAAATAATAATATCCTAAGCCCTGTTCAGCCATTACATTCTGATATCGTTACACTCACATGAGGGAAACCATGGGGCTGCACTCACTCGCTTTGGCCCTGCTGTCGAATCCCTTTCTGGTTCACCACCCCTTTCCCTCCACATGTGATAGGGGAAGGTCTGAAGCAGGGAGCCTCCTTCAGGGTCCTAAATTGTGGGGAAGTCTATGCAAGGGCATCTGCCCTTTGCTTTCCAGCATGTGGAGGTGGTGGGACAGACAAGAACAACGTGATGGTGGAGAAGAGCCCTGCTGCTCTTCTCACATGAATGTAAACAAATACGATTCAATGACTGAACCGGGCTCTAATGATGCTTGGCTGAAGACAACCCATTTTTATATAGCTTTATTTGTTTTTTTCAGGGCCAAACAGGATATAGGAAGTAGAATTCTGTCTAAGGTAAAACTTCAATAATTTAAAAGAGTGTTTAGACAAATTTGTGTAGTATATATCAAAGGCTACTAGTCATGAGGGCCACATATTAAATGCAGAATCAGAGGCACTGTAACCCTGAACACCAGCAGTTAGGGAAAGACGGGGCAGGCGGGAGGGTTATTGCTCTTGTGTCCAAGTTGTGGGCTTCCCAGATGTATCTGGCTGGCCACTGTGAGAGACAAGATGTTGGACTTCTTATGTTCTTATGTTCTTCATATGTCATTAAAATCTCTTCTTATGTTCTTAAAAGCAGAGATTCCATAAATCTCTTAAAGCAATTACTACTTAAAGCAATTATTCAGTTCTATTTCAAAATGGAGCTCAGCGCTTATAGTTATAAGAAATAGAATGGCATTGGGGAAGGGAATAATTATTTTATTAACTTGTTTGTCTTGCTGGATATCCCCATAATATTTAATTCAGAGTTGAAATACTAGTAAATAGCATTTATTATTAATTGAAGTCATAGTACTATTTTTATAATATTGCAATCAGAACTACCACAGTATAGCTTTATAAAAGTTTTTTTGTTTGGTTTTGTTTGGTAAAGCTAAAGCATAAAGAATGAAAAAACAGAGGGGAATGTTCACGAATGTTTCATATCATGGGCAGAAGGAATAATCGGCTGTAATGCCACTTCATTACAACATTAGAAACAATTGTCTGAGAAGACAAGCTGTGCAGCAAAATACACATGCTATCAAGCTGAATTTACATAGACCTGCTCATGGTTGCAACCTCTTACCAGCTTGAAATGTTGGAATTAAATTTTCATCGAAATTTTTCAATGGGGAGCGCTATATAAATATTCTAAATAAATAAATAAATAAATTAGTCCGGGCACTTTGGATTAGAAATCAAAGAAGGTTGCTCCCACATTTCATCGATGCCGGAATTTCAAAGTTCATTTGGAGATCCAAATTTGGGCAGTACATCCGAGGAATTCCAAGGGAATCATTTCTTTCTTTTATCACTTCATTGAAACAGAAGAAAAGAGATTACAACTTCTTATCATGCATTAAAATGCTGAAACACAGTAAATAACACGATAAACAGCAGATCCAGTCTCTCATTGCTTTTGAGTTTCAAAATTAAGGCATGGAGGCTCGTTGTTGTTGTTGTTTGTTTGTTTTGGAGTTGGTGCTTGGTATGCTCTTGGTATACCCCAATGCCAGGCAGTTGCAACATGAATAAACCTTTGATGAAAATATGCCAGATTGAAGTATTTGGTGTTTGTTTTTAATCCAGATTCTGGCAGGACATCAGGAAAAACTTTCTGACTGTTAGAGCAGTACGACAATGGAACCAATTACCTACGGAGGTCGTGGGCTCTCCCACATTAGCAGTACAGCACCATGTACACTGATGGTGCTATATAAATAAATAATAATAATAATAATAATAATAATAATAATAATAATAATAATAAATTCAAGAGGCAGCTGGCCAGCCATCTGCCAGGGACACTTTAAGGTGGATTCCTGCATTGAGCAGGGGGTTGGATTTGATGGCTTTATAGGCCCCTTCTGACTTTACTATTCTATGATTCTATATGTAGTTGTCTGTTCTTTGATCCCTGCAATGTATGTCTCCAGGCAGTCCTTCTCCTCAAGGTGTGATCAAGTGAAGTTTGGTGGAGGTGGTGGTGGTGGTGGAGAAGGAGGAGGAGGAGAGATTCTCCCAGAAACAGGCTTTGGAGAACTCGGGGGGGGGGGCATGAGCTTGCTGAGCCCTGCTCATGTGGCCTCGCTTCAAGGACCTGGACTGCACAAGCCTCCAGAGCCCTCGGCAAATCACACTTTATGGGGCCTCCGGAAAGTGTGCAATACCCCCGGCCATGCCATTGGACCATACATGCTTGCAAGTATCTATAAACTGGGGCCATTGAAGCCTATACTTTCTGCCTACCAGGAGAAGACAAACCAGTCAGACAGATTCCTCCTCTCCCCTGCAGCTCCACATGTGCCCTCCAAATCTACTTTATCAGTTATTCTATGGAAAAGATTGCAATGGTCTTGTTGTGTGAGTGGAAGTCCACTTGTGTGACATTGGATTTAGCTCACTATCTTCTTGATTCCTTTTTTAAATAGATTTTATTTTAAATGCATAGCAATGGCAATCATTCTGTTGGTTAAAACAACAATAATATCTGCCACAAATTTACATTCATTTGATCTAAACCTCAAATGAATTGATCTAACATGTTAGGTTACTTAAAAGTAACCTAACAACTTGTTCTGAATCTGCTCACAGCTGGTTGGTTTGATATACTACAACCTTGTCTGGGAAAACTGGAAAGTTGGATGGGTTGGTGGGAGGGAGAATCAAGAATCTTCAAAGGAAGAAAGATGCCGAGTTCCCTTTCATTTCCTGATATGCCAGGTACCCCAAAACAAAGAGGAACAAAGAGTGTTTTGTAATTCAGTTTAATCTGTAAATATTTATGTAGATTTTGCTAGAGTTCTAGAGTCTGTTCTTAATTTTTTTAAATCCTGCCCAACTTCCTCAAAGTATAACCAGCTGGATAGCATACAATCTGAAATTAGAATCCATAGCTTTAGTTATTTTCTGTACCATTCTAATTCATTTCAGTATCTTATGTATGTAAAGGAAGCACGCTTATTAAAGCCAGACCTGTAAAAAAAATCAACATTAATCACATGATATATAACTCATGAAATATATATATATATATATATATATATATATATATTCTTAAAAGCATTTTATTCTTTTTTATGAATTGTGAAAAACATAGTTGATGCATGCTGAATCAAATAAAGAAAAATGGAATATTCTCACTGAGTTAGGCATGGATCATATCCCTGATAAGTCTCTGGCTTATCTGTAGTGGCAAGCAAATGGACCTCTATTCATTCTCTACTGCATTTTTCAAAGGCCTTCCATTAAGTACAAAGAAGCCAGTGTGATCCTACAAGGCTCTTGTGTTCGATTCATCATTGGATTCCAAACATTTTTCCTTGTTAAAAATAGAAAGCTTTTATTCCATATTTTATGCTCATCTCTATAGATCAGAGGAAACTATGGATAATGAGTACCAAGTCACTGTTTGTCCAGAGGTGGAATAGAGGACAAAATCCAGTGCCCAACTGAATTTTGTATCGCCTGCAATGACATGATCTCTGTTTTGACTTTCATCATTTAATTTACCTTTTGCGTTTTTTCAAAGAGTTAAGACTCAGTGGTAAATATTTCTATATTCTTATTTCCAACTTATGGTTTTCTCCTGCATATGTGAGGAGCAGAAGACATATCATAGTTAATGAATGGGTCTTTGTGAGTGTATCCACTATTAATTAATGGGTTGGATAAAGAGAAGTGTGCCAGGAAGAGGCCTCACAGAAAGTGACTTCCCCCTTTCCTCCCCACCCCACCCCTTGAGGTCCTGATGGCCAGGGGACACATCTGAACAGGGTGGGCTGTAGCATAGGAGTCTGAGAAGGAAAGAGGGTTTCACAAAAATTGAGAAGAGAAGCCCAAACAACCAATTCACCTTTCAAACAACTTTGGTCCCAACTCCTTATTTTCTTCCACATATTTAGCAAATTACATTTGTTTGCTTCTGGGATTTCTTTCCTCTTTACTATGAAAATTGTACCAGATTGCTTTTCTCTAACATGATGTAATTTCTAATTGGCATACCAAGGCCTAATCTACACTAAGCAGGATATTGCACTATGAAAGTGGTATGAAAGCAGTATATAAAAGGCAAGAGCCACAGCTCTTGAAGTGCACTGCAGGATCTACACTACTGCTTTATACTGGTATTGAAGTGCACTGACAACTGTTGGGGCCCATTGACACATATCATATACTGCTTTCATAGTGCTATATCCTGCTTGGTGTAGATTAAGCCCAAGTAGCAGCAAAACAAGTGCTTTTAATAGGGTTTGAATATCTATAAAATATGAGAATGTTAAATAAATACATATTCTTATATTTTTGCTAAATGACAATAAAGCCATTCAATATTTAAAAAATTAGGAAAAAAACCCTGCTAGCCAAGCATGGCATGTTGTTCTGTTTTTAAGATGAGATTATAGTTGTGAACATTAAAAGAGAAAGAATGAATTTGTAGATAGTGTTTGAAATAATACACCCTTGAAATGATCACGCTGATTATTCTCCCTCAGAAGTCACTAAAGACCAAATGTGAAACTAATTATGGAAGTGTTACCAAAGATTAATTGTATTAGTATAATACTTCAGCATAGGAATGCCCATTTCAAAAATGTATACTAAGTGCATGTTGAAGTAAATTCCAGATTCCTTTCCCCTGATTTAACTTTACTGAAAACTCTTTTCTAGAAAGCATAGCATGTACATTTCTGGATCTTAAGTCCCTCTATCTGCCATACTAGGGTCCTGATCTGGATCAGGGCCCTTGCGCCTCCTCTAGAATAAAAAGGGGGGGGGAAGAGACACAGCTACTAGACACACATTTAAAGTAATGTGTGTTTTAGCGGATCATATATATATATATATATCACTTTCTCTTTAACCCCTATTATCTACTAGGTGCTTTTGATACTTCTGAGTTCTGTTAAGGACCATCTCCTTGATATCAATGGGTGTAAACAGTAGGGTGATTCCAAAGTTGCTTGAAAACATCAGCACATACACTGAAATGTCATTAAGACTGAGACCAAAGAGTTCACCCCAGAAACATCTGTCATCCAAACCATGCAATGTCTGTACAGAATATTACATATAAACTATTAGAAAGAGAATGAGAATCTTTAAATAACTTCAGTCAGAGAATAAAGGGAGCTATCTCAGATGAATATAGAGGAGTCACAGTCTTGAATATAGATTTGGCTCCTTAAAATAGGGATTGAACTGCAGTTGAATTGAAATAAACAGTGGAGTCTCTGAAGTTTAAAGCTTAAAGGAAGTCATCCATCATAGGGAAGGAATGTTTGATCTGACATCCAGTAGCATAGCTCACAAACATTATCTCCCACAGCATTTATCTTTAACCCCCTTGCAAATTCCAATAATAGGAGACGGCATCCCCTAACAAAAACCAATATGTCCTATAATTGTGAACAGATATCTGCGTGGCATGGATAGACTTTTAATACAAGGGACATCTGTGACAATAATACTCCTCACTTTGGATGTGCAAATATGATATTCTGCATATTTTCTCCAGGTATCTTCAAATTGATCTGGACCATTCCATAGGGTAGCTATGGAATAGAGTAGTTAATGGGTTGCAGAAAAAATAGCAAAGACTGCTCTGTCTTTATTAAGACTAACATATTAAGACTGCACAGTGACTTCAGAGTAAGCCCTATTATTAGGTTGCAATCATCCTTCATACGGGAATAAATCACACTGAACTAAGAAGTGGGATTTGCTTCTGAGTAGACATGTATAGGATTACATTATGGCATGATCTTCCAAGGACCAGAGTTCACTTCATCGTGTGAAGTGATTTCTCTCACACAAGTGGCACATACGCAAACACACACACACACACACACACACTGGGGAAAAAAAGTAAGCTGTGGAGCCAAAAGGCAATGAAACAGTGGCTCTGTGGATTTTGTTGCAGAGCCCAAATTTGCACAAATAAGAATGAATAAGCCATTCACAAGACCAGTCACTGTGATAGTATTATATTTCTAGATATGCTATACTAATTTAAACCCTATTGTGGTAAAACCCCCAAGAGTCCCAATTAGATCTGAACTGAAAAGAATCAAATTTGCAGATAAATTATAGTTCAGCAATTCCATGCCAAAGACTGCCTTTGAAGTCTTGTATGCACCGTTGCTTGTTATTCCACTGGTTTCTAATATTTAATGTTTGTTTTGTGTTTATTTATTATCTTGTGCATAGCTCACCTCTTTGTCCTATGTAGATAGTAAAAGAGCTGGCCAACGATGATATATATCATATTGGGGAATAAGCAGGCAAATAAGCCCCTGACGTTGTTCAGACCTAAGAACATAAGAAAAGCCATGCTGCATCAGACCAAACTCAGCATTCTGTTCATTCTGTGGTCAATGAACTGCCTGTGGGGAGCCCACAAGTAGGATATGAGCGCAATAGACTGACCTAAAAAGGCTTAAAGAGTTATTAGAGGAGCGTTTTATAGCATGCTCATTGCTGGGCACTCATGGATTTTTGTGGGCCCTTTTCACAACGCAGTCCACCTCCCGAACATCTCCCACCCCTTCTGCTTGTTTTCCTGTCGCAGAAAAAGACTCAGAAAATGTGGCTCTTTTGGCTGTAGTGAAACATGCTGCCACTTCCTGCTGTGCGCAGGAGAAGCAGTGTGATAAAAACACCCACTGAATGGGCCACGTGGTCATTGTTAACTTTCTCTTTCTTCCCCATGTGAAGAAAGAAGAAGCTGCTCATCCCTACTGTGGGGGAGTAAAAAGAAGCCAAACGCAAAGGTAGAACCAGGCAATCTTCAAAACAGAATATTTACAAAAGTTATCCCTACTGAATATTTACAAAACTCATCCCTACTGTGGGACAGAAAAGTTACGGTAGGGAAACATGATCTGTCCCCATCTGATAACACTCTTAGAAGGGTCCATGGCTAGGTCGTGGTTGTGTGACTGGTCTGTCATAGCAGTTATCTTAGATTAGGGAGTTGTCTTTAACTAAGAAAGATCTACCTATAACACAGAAGTATCATTGTCAAGGTGTATACATTCATTTTGCAACAAATGAATGCAAACCGTTTGCCATACAAAACACTCCTTAGTTACAGCTAAAAGTCACACAATTGGGATTCCTCTCTGGAATGGCTCAGGTGGACTCTACCCCAGGAATCTACCTCAAACACTTCCAAATATTTCCAAATTTCCTTGCCTCATCTGCACTGGCACTCTGAGGCTGCTTGCATGAGCCTTTCTTTGACTCATGCCTTGTGGTTTGGTGGAGACTTACAATTCTAGTGCCTGTGGACCATGTGTTTAATTGGTTTATTTTATTATATTATTATAAAAGTTGTTTTATTTTATGATATTTTTAAAGATTGTGGGTCTGGAAATTGTTAAAACATAAAATAAAAATACTTTCAATAAAATGATAGTTTAAAAATGAAATATTGAACTAAATAGAATCCATTTGGTTTAATATTTCATTTGTTATGAAACTGAAAGCCAAGAGTAACAAAAACTATTATGCTATTTGTCCATTTATCACTTAAGAAGAGCCATGCTAGATCAGACCAAGGGTCCTTCTAGTCCAGCATTCTGTTCACACAGTGGCCAATCAGCTGCCCACAGGAAACCCACAAACAGGACACAAATGCAACAGTACCCTGCCACCCATGTTCCCCAGCAACTGGTGTATATATATTATTTCTGCCTCTGATACTTGAGGTAGCACATAGCTATCAAGACTAGGGAGCCATTGATAGCTTTCTCCTCCATGAAGTCTTATTTGGGAGTGGGGGCTTACTTTCTGCAGTAGCAACTGAGGGCATCTCAACAGCTGATTTCTATCTGCTGCCATTTATTTTCCCAGAGTTGTCAAAATATTGTATAATTCCAGGGCAGAAACAAGATGTCCACCACAAAAATATAATAATGGATATATCAAGTTAAAATGCACCTCATGTATGTGTGTGTGTGTGTGTGTGTGTGTGTGTGTGTGTGTATATATATATATATATATATATATATATATATATATATATTGTATGCACTTTAAACATTAGAATATTAGTGAGTACACAACAGTCCTCTCCAGGCATTCACCAAAGAAGGGCTAACCATTCAACTGCACACACTTCCACTGCCCCACACAACTGGGAACCCTGGCTTATCTTGGTTCCTGAGCTGTCTATCAGCCAGGGAGATCAGGAGTGGAAAGGGCAGAGTATGCATGCCTGGCTCCTTCCATGCTTACTGTTCTCCCCTCTTTGTTGACGGTCTGATGCAGGCTTACACGGCCATGCAGAGAGAAGTTGTTTCTCTTTCCCGGTCTCTCTCGTCCTGATATACTTGCATATATATTAGAGGTGTACAAAGTGGGTCTTCTCTGCCTCGAAATTTGATCTGGAGCTCCATAGAGGTGATTCTCAGCCTCAATTTCCAGGGTGGGTCCCTCTCTCCACCTCATCGAATTACTCGTTCTAGAAACGTTCAGTATTTGGGTAACTGGTATTAACAGAAATGCTTACAGCTCCCTCATTTTAAAAGATAAATAGATACAACTTGGCACAGTGATAGCTCTCAAGGAGGGCTTTAGCCCTGCCAAGATTGAATCACATCCATTCATGCCTTGATTTTTTAGGATTTTTTTTTAAAAATTCCACACTCCAGCCTTCTCCAACCTGGTGCCCTTCAGATCTATTAGACAGAGTCCCCCGCCCACCCCTGCACTGGAAGCCCAGCCACTGAAATAAAGAGCCTGGCTGTGCCTGACTCAGGTGTAGAAGCTTTCTCACTCACCATGCCAGTCAGCCAGCCTGCCAGCCCAGCAGCACTTTCACACTGTGGAAATGTGGATGATTGAGTTCATATTTCTATGGACTCTTCTATGAGTCCGAGCAGAAATGCACTCCCTCTTGCCCTTACCCTGCCCCATGGACAGAATCAGCAGCCAGTTAGTGTTTTCCTCTCCCCTGAACACTGTGATTGGAGGAGAACATTGTCAGAGACAGCGCTGTGGCAATTCCTAATTGGTTAGCCACGGAAGTAAATACCAAAGTTACCCCTCACCCCATGGAGGTGAATTCAGTTTAGTCACACTCACACTCTCACACACCAGGATAATTCTGGAGTTTACAGAAGCTCTAATTGGGCATGTCTCCACTCTGATATTAATCAATAGGTTTGGAAGCGGCCAATCTCTGCTCTGGAAGTTCAAATGCTCCATGAATGATCGTGGTTACCAGATAATTCTGGGGCGGAGTGCACTCCCCTAATATATATGCACATCACATAGGACTTCTGTCTGTCTGGTACCTTGTTATAGCTCAGTGTAGAGCACATACTTTGCATATGTAAGATTTCAGGTTCAATACCCAACACCTCCAATTCAAGGATTTCTTGTAGTAGGTGCCGGGAAACATCTGTGGATGATACTTTGCAGAATCATTGCCAGTTTTGGAAGGCTATACTGGATCAGGTGACAGGCCAATGACTCATTGCAGCACAGCTTCAGCCACTGAAAATGAGGGGATGTTGCATGGATTCCCAGAGGTAGCGGCAAGGTTAATATCCAACTGCCTCAGGAATATGGAAATGACTTAGTCCTTTCAAGTGCTTCCACTAGGAAATGAAACCCGGTTTTCATTGAAATTGAAAAAAATATGATTTCCAGATTCACATGACATTTCTCATTGCGATGACACATGTTGCATTCAAAGCACCTCATAATGCAACCAGGAACTAAACCTTCCTGGGCGTTTTAAGCCAATCCAGTGGTTATGTGATCCCCATTTTGCAAACTGTATCGTGTATGCCAAAGGAGGCGAAAGTTCATTGGAGAGGTCGCACCCTCCAAGGTCCAAATGTGACTTGATTATCCTTTACTTCAGGACTTTAAGGCAGATGTCATTATTATTCTTAAGCACATCACTGGCATTACTTTAAAATTAGAAAATTGCTGTTGAAACTGAAGATAAAAATAGCCAGAATTGTACATAGCTCAGTGGAACCCATGCTTTGCATGAACAATTACCAGGGTTGTGTGAATTAGGTATGGGAAAATTGGGGATGCTCAAGTTCACTAAGATTTTCAGATCTCCATTTCATAGCTGAATTATTCTTACTCCCATTCTTGCTTGCGACCTGTTGTTCTTTTTGTTCAAATGAAAAGTATGCATTTTGAACAGAAAAAGTGTGCATTTCCGTGCACATTTTTCAAATGTGCACAATGTCATCCCATTGAATAAAGCATGAAAATTAGATTGTGTTTTTAAGGCACATTTTAGAGTTTTTCTTTTCTTTTCAAAATTGCATTTTTAAAAAATGTGATTGCAAGTTTGGAAATTTGCAAAACCTTTTTTTTAAGCACTCCCATTCATATTCATGTTTAGGATTACGAATGGAGCATGTTCAAAGGATTTGCAAATTGAAATGAAATTCTCATACATCCATAATGTGAATCAGCAAAATTCAAAGTTATTGAGGTTCTCCAAAGGCAAAATCGAAGCTTGTTCCAACTCATGCTCATATCAGATTGTGATCTGGGGGTGGGGGGAAGGAGTTGTGTGTGCATGTGTGTGTGTGTGTGTGTGATTACATTCAAATGAAAATTTATGCATGTTTTTGTGAGCATTTTTCCAATGTACACTTCAATTGTGCACTTTTTTGAAATGTACACATTCTTCTCCCATTGATTAAAGTGTGTTTGTATGCAATATTTAAAAGTGAACAATTTTCATGTGCATTTTTCAAATGTATACAATTATTTTTCCAAATGTATACATCATGTTGTTGTTGTTGTTGTTCTGTGAATTACATTACAGATTCAGAAATGTATGGGCTTTGACCACAGTCTGCGTTTGAGTCTGTGGTCAAAGTCCAAGAGGTGCAAATTGGGTAAATATTGGTCAAAAATGAACTGAAACAAATTTCTGAAAGGAACTGGTATCTCCAGTAAGGACTTGGAACAACCACTGCCTTTAATCCTGGAGAGCCGGAGCCAGTGAGTGTCGAAAATACTGGGCTAGGTGAACCAATGGTCTGTCTTGGTATAAATGCCTTCCTATATTTATTTATTTATTTCATTTATATACTGCCCCATAGCTGAAGCTCTCTGGGCAGTTCACATAAGAGAAAACATTTAAAAACAATATACAAAAATTAAAAACTCACTGTTATGAACTTTATGTATGGAAATGGTGATTACAATTCCATTCTAGTCCAGTTTTGTTGCAACATTTTATGTATGATGCACTGCTACTATGGGTATACTATCCCCATGTCTTACATCATCTCTATTGATTTGGCCAGGAAAATTTACAGATTTGTTGCTACCAGTTGTGCTCTTGTACCCTTACATTTAATTGCTAGTGCAGTAATGGTGGAGTAGTAGTAGTAGAAGCAGCAGCAGCAACAGCAGCAGCTTATGTAAATTCCATTTTAGAAGAAACCAATGAATATTTTTGGTAGCGACAAAAATAATTAATTAATGGAAATATAGTTTACATTCACATATACTTTATATAACAAAGAACTGTTCTCAGTACTTTGGTGAGATTTATTAGAATGATTTGTAGAGCTTTTATTTTTCTCTTTGCTGTCACATCTCTTCTCCAAATGTTTGAAAGGATCTCACATCATCTCTTATTTTACGGGTTGAATGAACTGCAGCTAAAATATTCTACGGGTGTACGTGTCCCCTGATACGACATCTATATTCACAAAATCATTGTTCGACAGCCTGTGTCTGGACAGGATCCTGATGGCTACAGGGCTTCAAGTACACCTTAGCATATGCTGTATAAACACTGGATTGCTACTAACCAGATTGTTCCTTTTCTTTTTTCTTTACTAAGCCTCACATATTTTATTAGTGCACATTCTCAGTGTGCACTGCCCATGTGACCATGGTGTGGAGGCTGTATCGCAGACATCCACATTATCCATTGTGATTACATTCAAGAGCATTTCCCCCTGTCTGCTAACGTTTTTGAATTTAAAACAATTCTCCATGGTTTTCTAACACGAAGCACACAAATAAACTGTGGAATTATAATTTGTACATTACACGAACCCTGTTGGGGTCTAAAGTCAGGATAGGTTTCAAATACATTCTCAGCATCCAGGAGAAAGAGAGGAAGGCTTATCACGAGGAGGTCACTGGGAATAGCAGCACAGTGCACTGCACACATCAAAATTGAAAACAGACAGTGAGGAGTGATTAGGGAAGGGGGAATGTAGAGATGCCACATGTTTTTGCCATTGAAGTTATGGTTAAAATCAGCGCCAGAAAGATTTGGGCAATGGAGTGGGTAAATTCCCCACCCCTGAACTCAGGGGCTTTGTGGAATGCAGTGTTTCCCCATGATCCCTGGGTAGGAAATCTGCAGCAGAAGTGCTAGTGAAAGCTCATGCTAGCTCTGCTACCTAACCAGGCACAGCAGCTTCATTGGTACAAGGCTGATATTTCTGCCAAAGTCTCTTGGCAGGCCAGTATGGGAGGGAGTCGGGGTTTTCCGGGGAAGTGGGACAATTGCCCGGCATAAGACTGACGTTATGCCACAGCAGCAGATCTCTGAGATCTCCAGGGTTTGGCTGGTGAAGTGGCAAGTGGAATATATAAAAAACAAAACAGTTCCAACACAGGCACACGCAGTTGCCAGAGCTGCAAGCACCACACAAGCTGGAAAGGAGTGACTGGGAGAGAACACACACACGCACACTGCTGCAAGCCTCAGTGACCAGTTGGATCAATTCTGTCGCAGCTGCCCCAAATGCTCCTTGTGCATTTGGGAACATATCCTGCACCTACTTCCCCTAGTCAATCAGTTAAAGTCAAGGTCAGCAGGATAGCCAATGCGCTGGCTCCAGCTTCTTTTATGCTGAGGCAGAAAGGGGGCAGTGTTTGCTGCCAATTCACCCCCTCTCTGTCTTCCAAAGCCCCACCTCCCTCACTTTTCTAGAGGGCCCTCCAACCCTCAAGAGCAGATGGTGGAGGCCATCATGGATGGGAGGGGAAGGGGAGAAAAGGCAAAGATCACCTCCACCTCCATTCTGCCAGTGAGATTCCTCCATTGGTTCAGAAGTCTCCACTGGATGGAATGAGCCCTTCCAGGCTGCTGTTATTTACTAATCTATAGGATCCGTTCTCCTTTTTCACTTATCAAGAATGCATACAGCAGATAACTCTGTGATCCTTGATCTAGGAATTAATAAAGAAAATACACGTCTGTTAGAGAAGAGGTTTTCCTCAATTGTTATTTATTAATTTATTTTTAAATTGAATTTAATTAAATTTATACCCTGCCTTTCCAACAAAAAATGATGCTCTAGGCAGCTAAAACAATGAAATAGATGTTAAATAAAAAATGTAACACAACAACTATTCAATTAAAACACACAATGAAAACAGAACAATAAAAGAAATAAACAGCATCTAGTCAATTAAAAACCCCTTCAGCAGCAAACCAGCATACCTAAGTAAAAACATCATTGCCTGCCAGTGGAAAGACAACAGAGGGAAAGCCAACCTAGCCCCTTTGGCAAGGTGTTCCAGAGCCTGGGCGGCCACTGAGAAGGTCCAATCTTGTTGCACCCCCATGAAATGTGCCTCTAACAGTGGTGGGACTGAGAGAAGGGCCTTAAACCCTGGACAGGTTCAAATTGGAGAAGGCAGTTTTTCAGGTGACCTGGACCCAAGCCATAATGCACTTTATCGTTCAGAACCACTGCTTTCAATTGTGTCCAGAAAACAGACTGGTAGCCAGCAAAACTGTTGCAACAAGGGAGTCGTGTCCTCTCTGCAGACTGAGCTGTGGAAACATACTTCTGGCCACCACAGGAACCTGGGTATGCAGGTTCAGGACTCAATCCAGAAGTATACCCAGAGTCACAACCTGTAAAGCTGAGTTTTTCAGCACAGGTTGATCTGCCGTTTGACAGACCAGGAGCACTTCTGTCTTGTCTGGATTAAGCTTCAAATTGTTTGTCCTTTGCTAACATGTAAACTGCTGTCAAGAAGGAACAGCTGATAGGATCAGGAGACAAGTTCATGTCACAGTGCAATAGGAGAGTCCATTTCACTATGACAATGCTATGAGTAAGCTCCGGTAATAGTACAGCAGCTCTTCCCAGCACAGCTGTATAGTGATCCTACTTCCATACATTGATGCAATGCATGCATTAATGTGCATAGTCAGCAAATAATTTTGAATTAAGCAAAGGACAAGAGGCCAGCAATATTAGTGCCACCCAAAAACTCATTCCCCTGTGAGCTGAGACACTGATAAAAAGATCCTCTACAATTTTCCTATATTAACATTTTATTGTTAGTATTCATTTAATAGCTTTCTAGCTCACTTTTCAGGGTAAAACCCTCACAAAGTTGATTCTAGCATGCTCTAAAACACAAAATAAATAATCAAACCACCAAAAACATATTTAATACATAAATAATTAACATAAGCAATAAGAAATCAGAAGTACATAAAACCTTAAAAGCACAGTCCACTAAAATTAACTAAATGCAGACTGGAAAAAATAAGCCTTTAATATTAGGTATGTGCACGGACCCCCCGATCCTCTTCGTGCCTGATCTGCAAATTGCGGATTGGGCCTGCTCCACCCCACCTCGATCTGCATAGGGTCCGCTCCGCTCCACTGCGGAGCTCCGGCTCCGAATCGGAGCTCTGCAGTGGCGGGGAGTGGCTCCAGGTAAGGCCCCCTCCCTACTCCCTCTTACCTGTGTCCGTCGTGGCCCATCCCAGCTTCACTAGAGCCTGCGGCTCAACCAGGAACTGTAGGCCCTGATTGCGGCCTACACTTCCTGGTTGAGCCACGGGCTCTAGTGAAGGTGGCGACAGGCCATGACGGACGCAGGTAAGACCCCCTCCCCCTTACTGCCGCATGGGTGGCTGCGGCTGCAGGGCCAGGTAAACCCGCCTCCCTCCTCCCCCTTACCTGCGTCTGTCCACGGACCCATGGCTGCTTCAACTGAGCCCGAGGACTCAAATGGGAAGACCAGGCCGCTAGTCTTCCCGTTTGAGTCCTCAGGCTCAGTTGAAGCAGCTGCTAGACCGCAGACGGATGCAGGTAAGATCCCCCTCCCCCTTGCCCCTTACCTGGCTCTGCTGCCATTGCTGGACAGGCAGCAGCAGCAGCAGGGCCAGGTAAACCCCCCTCCCGCCTCTCCCTTACCTGCGTCCATCTGTGGACCCACAGCTGCTTCAACTGAGCCTGAGGACTCAAACAGGAAGACCAGGCCACAGTTGCGGCCTAGTCTTCCTGTTTGAGTCCTTGGGCTCAGTTGAAGCAGCTGTGGGACTGCAGACGGATGCAGGTAAGACCCCCTCCCCCTTACCTGGCCCTGCCGCCATCGTCGCATGGGCGGTAGCGACAGCGGCAGGGCCAAGTAACCCCCTTACCTTTTTTGCGGAGCTCCGGATCGAGGCGAAGGATCCGCCTTCACCTCGATCCGCTCCGCAACGCTCCGCTGCTCCTCTGATCCTCTTCGTCTCTGCCTTAAGGGGAGGCGAAGCCCCCCGATCCGCTTCTGCTTCTCCGGTCCGAGGAGAAGCGGAGCACATCCCTATTTAATATCCTCTCAAAGTCCAGCATAGAGGGGGGCATGCACCTTAAAATGGGTCCAGTAATGAATGCTCAGCTAATGTAATTGGTGCAGAATAGGTGTAATATGAACCAAATGCTGACCTCCTTCCTGCAAGTGTTCTAGCCATTGCATTATATACCTATTCTGGACCATTTTCAAGGACAGATCCATGTAAAGCACAAAACTGTAATCTACCTGGACATAGCCAGGGCATGTGTTTCAGAAGCAAGATCAACATTCTCTGCATAAGACTGCAGCTGGCAAACAAGCTGAGCTGATCAAAAGTATTCCTGGCCACAGATGCCACTTGTTCCTCCACAGTAAAGTCCAGGAAAATTCCCAGTGTGCCTGGCTCTATACACATCAGTTCATTAAATTTGCCTGGATTTAGTTTCATCTTGCTTGCTCTGATCCACCCCAGAGTTGTTCCCAGACACCTCTTCAGCGTTTCTGCCTTGTCTTTCAGATTAGAAGATCAAAACGAGCTTCATGACACCTGCATAGTGTTGACTTTTTTAGATCAAACCTCCAGATGACTTCAGCCTAAGATTTCTTGTAGATGTAAAACCATCTACAACCATCTCCTAGAACCATCTTTGTCACTTGAGGCTCAGGTGGCCTCGGTGGCACGGAGTGCTTTCTACCAACTTCGGTTGGTGGCCCAGCTACGCCCCTATCTGGACAGGGATAACCTAGCTTCAGTTGTCCATACTCTGGTAACTTCCAAATTAGATTACTGCAATGCCCTCTACATGGGGCTGCCTTTGAAGACGGTCCGGAAGCTGCAGCTTGTGCAAAATGCGGCGGCCAGATTGATAGCTGGAACAGGGAGGTTTGAGCATGTAACACCGATTCTGGCCCGCTTGCATTGGCTGCCTATATGTTTCCGAGCCCAATTCAAGGTGCTGGTCTTAACCTATAAAGCCCTACATGGCTTGGGACCACAATACCTGATGGAACGCCTCTCCTGACATGAACCTACCCGTACACTGCGCTCAACATCTAAGGTCCTCCTCCGAGTGCCTACTCCAAGGGAAGCTCGGAGGATGGCAACAAGGGAGAGGGCCTTTTCAGTGGTGGCCCCCCGACTGTGGAATGATCTCCCCGATGAGGCTCGCCTGGCGCCAACATTGTTATCTTTTCGGCGCCAGGTCAAGACTTTTCTCTTCTCCCAGGCATTTTTAACAGCATTTTAACAGCATTTAACAACGTTAAGTTTGTTTTTAATGGACCCCACAATTGTTGTTTTTAAATGGATACTGTTGTTTTTATACTGTTTTTATGTGTGTGTGTGTGTGTGTGTTTTAAATTGTATACTTTTAATGTTTACTATTTTTAAATGTTGTAAACCGCCCAGAGAGCTTCGGCTGTGGGGCGGTATATAAATGTAATTAAATAAATAAATAAATAAAAAACAAACAAACATGGAAGGCAAGATGGACTCTTGAAGCACCCTTGAACACTTCTGTTCTGGGGTGGAACAGAAGTTCCCTATCACCACCTTCTGAACCCTTCCTTCCATATAAGACTGAACCACCATAACTCTGTGCCCGCCAAGTCCCAATCTGGAGAGGTGATCTAGTTTCTAGAAGGATGCCACGGTTGATAATTTTGAAAGCCTCTGAGAGGTCCAGGAGAAACAATAGTGTCTCACTTCACCCATCCATTTTCTAGTATAAGTGATCCACCAAGGTGACCAAGCCAGTAACTTTTCTAAACCCAATTCAGAAGCCAGTTTGAAATTTATCTAAATTGAACCCAGCATCCTCAGCACTCTTAAACTTGGAGAGAGAGAATTAAGTTGATGAATCTCCTCTGGCAGGCCATTCCACAGTCTGGGGGTGACAGAAGAAAAAGTCCTTTCGGTAACAGTTGTCAGCCTAGTTTTGACTGACTGAAATAAGTTCTCCCCAGAGTGTGCGGGGCAGATTGTACAGGAGAAGGCAATCCTGCAGAATAGCACATTGGAGACTTGATCCCCCTGCCTCCCAAAGCCATCGAATCTAAATTTGGCTTTTTCAGAAGTGGTTTCATCACTGCCTCTTGTAAAGGAAGTGAAACAACCCTATTCCATAGGAAGGCATTCTGATACCCACACAGTCAGTCCACCCCTGGCTTGTTTCATAAGCCAAATAGTAGGTGGTTGGGTTCAGTACAAGCTGCAAAATACTCATAAGATGACCAAAAAGTTCACTGGTTACATGCATCACTTTCTGTTGAAACTATGGCATCTAGGTCAGAATGGATAATTGCAGTTTTGTTGGTCCACAAAATATAATGCAAATTGGTCACTATGGACATTGGAGGGTTTGACATCTCAACTTACTGGGCCCCAAAAGTGCCATTAGCTGACATTGTACAGATGCAATGATTTAGGAGAAATAACTTTTTTTATGTCAATGCTACCACAGAATAGGCCCTAAGATAGGCTCTAGCTTGTATTTGCTTCTTCTGCCATCTGAGCACATCAGCTACTACTGCTTTACACCCTGCTAAACATCTCCTGCTGTTTACACTGATGGCAAGAGGGCTAAAGTTGACCCCCTTATCAGTTGATGTTAATGTGATGGGGAGCACACACAGGGGCTACCCATGCAGTAGCTACCCTCACACCAGTATCATTCCATGTTTCTGAGAAGGGGAGGCTGATGTGGGGAGGAGTCAGAGTGCGGGCTTCTTCCCTGTGATCTCAGGTCTTTGTACATTGGCTTCACCATGTTGTAATGAGCTGCTCTCTGATGGCTCCAACTCCAGATTGATAACGAGACAAGACTCTGTCTTTCTCATCTCACAAGGGTGGAAGTGGCTAAAAGGGTATAGTGAGTTGATTCTCAGTGACAAAGCTAAGTGAGAACTAGATGGGAACCAAATAGAAGTCCCCAAACTGCCTGTTGCCTACCCCCCTTGATTTACATTTGTCACAGTTTAAGAGGTCAACTGTATCTGGGGCTGTCCAACTGCAAAACCAACACAAAGTAACCATACATCAACTCCCATTGGTTAAAGTGGGTTTAAAATCTGCATAACAATGTGCTGGATTTCAGCCTTGGCTGGCAAATATTTGCCTCCACCATTATTCCCTGGTGTTTTGTAAAATCAAAAATACAATAAACCTCTTTTATTTTGCGCTTCATAGGTGCCAGTGCTCAGACATTTATTTTGAGGTCATTTTTGTTGATTTTAAATCCATCATGTCAGAGGATGCAATTTGAGGGTTGTAGTTGAAGTGTAGTTCATCTAATTAGGATTTATTATCATGGTATATCTCCTCCCAACTCTTATTGTTGTTTCCCTAAAGATTTGATGAGGATTGATAGCATTAGTAGTGGTGTCAGAGTTTGCATTAAGAAAATAACTGCGCTGGGAGTTTATATATACATATACTTCTCTATTTCCTGAATCCACCCTGACAGAACACCCTGCAAGTCTTTCAGATTCACCTTTCTGACTTTTCAGAAGTTCAACTAGATTTTAAAATCAGTTAATTCAGGTTAATAAATTAAAAACTTTTGGCACAATGCAGATCAGCAGTCTATACAGCAACATTGCATTAGTTCTTTTCAGGAAGGGGAAAAATGCCAGTTTAGAGAAAAGGTTTTTATGAGTGAAAGCTTATTTTAAAAAAGAAAAGATTTTTTTTTTAATTTTCTCAGAACAGAACACAATCAATTACAAGAAAAAGAGCTTTGTAAGCAAGATATTTTTGTTTTTTCTTTTGGCCTAAAGAAATATTTCTGTGAGGCCTTGGGTTCCAGAAGGAATTTTTAAGCAACTGTTTTTCATATTAACATAGAGTTAGGAATGCCTAAGCATTGTGAAATGTTGAAAAATTAGAAAAGAACAAAACCCTTATTCCTATGGCTCTGTATGGCAAAGGGTCAAAGCATTTTTACAAACATCACCCTTGAGTGAAGAATGACATTTATGGTTTTTCCCACCATATCAACAGCCAGCCATGTTTCATTTAAAAGAGGGAAATGGTTCCTAAATCATAGCAGGATGAAATGTTTTACAAACATTGGATTGGGAAGAGCTGTCAGTGAATGGACCTGAAAATACTTTATAATTGTTTTTTTCACAGTTTAGGCAACAACATATTAACCCTATCAATAAAAGCAGGTCCACTTGGGATTTTATCTGCACTCAAGTGTGTTGATGAAGTGTGTACATTGCTTTCAAACCAGAGCTTCGAAAGAATGTGTTAAGCCAGCAACAGAGGAAATCCCTTTGCCTTAAAAATGATCTTACTGTTTTGCCTTTCACATAGGGAAACTATTCTTTGATACATAGTAGATGAGGAACCTGATATTTCATATAACACATAAAGGTCTAGATTGTATGATAACAGCGTATATTCAAAACAAAATACTTGAAGTAACTAAGCAGACACAAAAATATATTTTGCAAGCTGTTTTGTGTGTTTTGTGGGATGAAAGAAAATGTAGTGACTAATAGCCAAGAAAGTAGATGACTGAGGTAAGTTCAAGGGAAGTCCAGTCCAGTTAAGATGGTTGCTGGAAGGATCTAGGGTTGGAGGAGAAATTAGTTTGCTTCACATTTACCTTAGTTTTGCAGTTTTGAACCAATACATCAGGGGGTTGGAAACTCTTTCAGCCTGAAGGCCAAATTCCTTTTGAGACGAACTCGAACTCTTCGAGGCTGCATTCCAGTGTGGGTGGAGCCAAAGATTTATTATTATTATTATTATTATTATTATTATTATTAATAATAATTTTTTGCCCACCTCGCCATTTTGATCGAGGAAGGGAACAACAATAAACGATAAAATACATAATACTCAATTAAAACATAATATACATTGTTAAAAACATCCTAAAAATATTTTAAAAACATCTTAAAATTCCACTGGATAGGCCTGCCAGAAGAGATCAGTCTTTATAGCTTTCTTGAATGTTAGTAGACTGTTAAGTTGACAAGTCTCCTCCGGCAGGCCATTCCACAGTCTGGGAGCAGCAGAAGAGAAAGTCCTCTAGGTAACAGTTGTTAATCTAGTTTTTGCTAGCTGAAGTAGATTTTTCCCAGAGGACCTGAGTATGCTGGGCGGATTGTACAGGAGAAGGCAATCCCGCAGGTAGCCTGGATCCAAACCATGTAGGGCTTTAAAGGTGATAACCAACACTTTATACTTTGCTCGGAAACTAATTGGCAGCCAGTGAAGAGAACTGGTGTAATGTGGTCACCCCTAGGTGTACTGGTGACCAACCTGGCTGCAATATTTTGAACTAGTTGAAGTTTCCGGACTAGGCACAAAGGTAGCCCTATGTACTGCACATTGCAGAGGTCGAACCTTGAAGTTACCAGCGCGTGCACTACTGTTTTTAAGTCTTCTAACTCTATGAAGGGGCGCAGCAGGTGTATCAGCCGAAGCTGATAGTAGGCACTCCTGGCCATCGCATCTATCTGGGCTGTCATTTGGAGCAATCCAGAAGCACCCCCAAGCTGTGAACACAGTCTTTCAGGGGGAGTGTAACCCCATCCAGAACTGGTTGACACACCTCCAAACCCATGTTGTGGCCTTTGACAGCGATCACCTCTGTCTTGTCTGGATTCAGCTTCAGTTTGTTTTCCTTATCCAGCCCATTACTGACTCTAAGCATATGTTGGTGAGGCCCAACATATTTTAGGTTAAAGCTCTTATTGCCAGTAACTAAAGGGGAGTCTACACCAGCCATTTATTGCAGGACTGCACTGCAGTCATTACTAACAGGCCACATGATGTTCACCTGCTCCCATGGTGATCTCGGCTCCACCTCTCAGTTTTTCTGGAATATCCCTGGCTGCTTTTGTCACGTTTTTTTCCGGCTCTTTCACATCCATTCTGAAGAACATTTGCAGTGTGTCTCCCCCCACCCTTTGTGAGGTTGTTGCAGTTCAGCGTGAGTTCCAGGCTCAGCGAACAGCCAATCAGCTGTGATGGACGTGTGCATGGGTATCAGACGTGTGTGGGAGTGGACCTGTCTGCCATTTCCGCCACATGTTTTGGATGGGTATTGGTGTGTTTTATGTCTGAGTGTTCTTGGTTTTTTGTTTAAAAAATACAAACATATCTCTGTGCAGGAGTGCATATTCGACAGAGTTCATATCCCTCCATGTGTTGCTGCGTGTCTCTGCTCGTGCGCACCCCTCATGAGTCATTAAAAAAAACCTCTGCCCCTTTCCCATCTCTTTAGCCCTGCCCACTTCTACCGATATACATGCTCAAGCACTGTAAGAGGGCACATGTGCTCCTGCAATGGCACTCCTGTAATTGTGCCATGTGAGCGCCAATTTTGGAAGCAGGGAAAATTCGGAAACAGCCCTCTTCCATTGCAAAAAGACTGCAGGTAGAGATTAGGCCTTTGTTTTAGGAGACCCATTTTAACCGTTTAGAATGAGAGGAAATGCACAAAAGCTGGAAAATGGGGTTGGGCTGGATGAAAGGGTTGTGGTCACTTGAGGAACCCTGGTTAGGGTGACCATATTTTGGAAACCAAAAAGGAGGACAACATAGTCGGCCCCCAAGGGGGCATGTCCAGCATCAAGGGGGCGTGTCCAGCATCAAGGGGGCGTGCCCACCCTCAAAAATCTTTTCTGACTGTATCTTCGCTCATTGCAAGCTGATGCTGTTGTTAACAGGGTTTGCTACTGGCCAGAGGGATGGCTGGCTGTTTTTAATTTCATTTTTTTTAAAAAAGCTTGTGTATAATTGTCACAAGTTTCTCTACTCTAACATTAGGATGGGTGTTGTCGCAGTGAACACTACTTTGCCCATTCACACTTCTCACTTATATACAATAGCTTCTCAAGGCTTGTGTGTTGGCACCACTTTGCACATCCAGACTTTGAACTCCTGTCTACTTCCTGCACAAACATGTGACTCTGAGACCCTCTTCCTTATTTTAAAACAAGCAATGTGCGGAAGTGGAAGAAGACAATAGAATAGGAAGAACAAGAGACCTCTTCCAGAAAATTAGAAACATCAGACGTAAATTCCAGGCAAAAATGGGTATGATAAAAAACAAAGATGACAAGAACCTAACAGAAACAGAAGAGATCAAGAAAAGGTGGCAAGAATATATGGAAGATCTGTATAGGAAGGATAATAATATTGGGGATAGGTCAGATGTTGTGGTCAGTGAGTTAGAGCCAGACATCCTGAAGAGTGAGGTTGAATGGGCCTTAAGAAGCATTGCTAATAACAAGGCAGCAGGAGACGACGGTATCCCAGCTGAACAGTTTAAAATATTGCAAGATGATGCTGTCAAGGTGATGCATGCCATATGCCAACAAATTTGGAAAACACAAGAATGGCCATCAGACTGGAAAAATCAACTTATATCCCCATACCAAAAAAGGGAAACACTAAAGAATGTTCAAGCTATCAGACAGTGGCACTTATTTCACATGCCAGCAAGGTAATGCTCAAGATCCTGCAAGGTAGACTCCAGCAATTCATGGAGCGAGAATTGCCAGATGTACAAGCTTTTCTAAAGCTGGGTTTAGAAAAGGCAGAGGAACTGGAGACTATTTACTGTTTTACTCTGTACAGCACCATGTACATTGATGGTGCTATATAAATAAATAAATAAATAAATAATAATAATAATAATAATAATAGAGACCAAACTGCCAATATCCGCTGGATAATGGAGAAAGCCAGGGAGTTCCAGAAAACTCCCTGTTTTATTGACTACTCTAAAGCCTTTGACTGTGTGGATCATAACAAACTGTGGCAAGTTCTTGGTGGTATGGGGATACCAAGTCATCTTGTCTGCCTCCTGAGGAATCTGTATAACAAACAAGTAGCAACGGTAAGAACAGACCACAGAACAACGGACTGGTTTAAGATTGGGAAAGGAGTACGGCAGGGTTGTATACTCTCACCTTACCTATTCAACTTGTATGCAGAACACATCATGCGATGTGCTGGGCTTGACGAATCCAAGGCTGGAGTTAAAATCACAGAAAGAAACATTAACAATCACAGATATGCAGATGACACCACTTTGATGGCTGAAAGCGAGGAGGAGCTGAGGAGCCTTATGACAAAGGTGAAAGAAGAAAGTGCAAAAGCTGGGTTGCAGTTAAACCTCAAAAAAACCAAGATTATGGCAACCAGCTTGATTGATAACTGGCAAATAGAGGGAGAAAACGTGGAGGCAGTGACAGACTTTGTATTTCCGGGCGCAAAGATTACTGCAGATGCTGACTGCAGCCAGGAAATCAGAAGACGTTTACTTCTTGGGAGGAGAGCAATGACAAATCTTGATAAAATAGTTAAGAGCAGAGACACCAAACTGACAACAAAAGTCCGCATAGTTAAAGCAATAGTATTCCCCGTAGTAACCTATGGCTGCGAGAGCTGGACCATAAGGAAAGCTGAGCGAAGGAAGATAGATGCTTTTGAATTGTGGTGTTGGAGGAAAATTCTGAGAGTGCCTTGGACTGCAAGAAGATCAAACCAGTCCATACTCCAGGAAATAAAGCCAGACTGCTCACTTGAGGGAATGGTATTAAAGGCAAAACTGAAGTACTTTGGCCACATAATGAGAAGACAGGATACCCTGGAGAAGAGGCTGATGCTAGGGAATGTGGAAGGCAAAAGGAAGAGGGGCCGACCAAGGGCAAGATGGATGGATGATATTCTGGAGGTGACAGACTTGACCTTGGGGGAGCTGGGGGTGGTGACAGCCGACAGAAAGCTCTGGCGTGGGCTGGTCCATGAAGTCACGAAGAGTCGGAAGCGACTGAACGAATAAACAACAACAACAATGGAAGTTGGCAGAGCTGTTTTGGCAGAAAATCATTTTCTGACAGGCTTCAGTCTTGGTGGCTGAAGCTTACAGAGAGATGTGGGAGGGCTCTTGGGAGCAAAAGCTCAGTAAAATGACTTTAAATGTGGGCTTCTCTTTTCCTTTTGATTAAACTTGGGCTATGAGAAGGCAAAAAGAGCTTTGTTGCAAAGCCTGAAAGATGTCTCATTGCAAAGTAATTGTGCAGACATTAAGTGGTAGTATTATGTGTTTACCTGTTCAGATACCACTTTATTTTCAACATCTAGTGAACAGGGAATTTGGGGTTGCTTTCACAGAAACCTGGCCAAATGTCCTCCTGTTGACAGATTATACTGGGCATGTGGACAATATCTCAAGGAATTTTAGAACCTGACCATATAAGACAGTAGTGTTGGAGGACCTTGCCCATTTTCTACTGGAATGTAAAATGTTTACTATGTTAAGAGACCTGTATATACAGCCACTATCTGGAAGGAAAACAAAGAAAACCAGCCACGAGAAACTGTTATATTTGCTATCTGATCAGGACAGGTATACCACATTCAGTTTATTATAGTTACCTTGAGAGCACGACCAAAAGTAACTTGATAAAATATTTCATCTATGTTATCTATTATAGTCTACGAGCTGGGAACCATGCCCTCTCTACTGTCTAGGTGTAATCAGACTGCATTTGCTGTAATATGTTTATTTTCATCATTATTTTAATTTTAATTTATTTTGCCATATAGAATTTAACAGATTGACTGTTAGGAATTGTATGATATCTGACTGCTAATATAATAAACAATCTTCCTTTCATATACTAGTAAAATAATGTTTTGAAATACATTGTGTTAGGAAAATTGCTTAAAAACAATATGTATTTTAAGCAAAATTGTTTCCAAAATGCATGTGTTTTGAAAAATCACACAAAAATGTATGCATTCAATTGTTCATACAAACTTTATTTCAAGTTCAGGATGAACTGAATTTAGATTAGAAATATAAGAAATGAAGAGAAACCAAAACTGATAGATTTTTCCATCCCCAACAGGATGTAGAGTCTCAACCTTAAGTCATAGAGGGGAAGTCATGGGACTTCTCTCAATGTGTGCTCTATTGTGAAGATAAAGGTTTGAGGTGAAGAACAAGAAGCAAGGAACATTCCATATCTGCTATCAGGAGAGAGTCACAACTGAACCTAGGGATGCTAGAAAAATTCAAGACGGACTAAAATGAGTTTGGATTTCTAAGAATCAGACCTGCAGAATTTACTGTGGACCAGCTTCCCGAGGCCATGCAGAATCCACACTCACTAGCCTGCAAGTTGGCTTCACCTTGAGTTATAAGTCTTCAACCGCTTTGTCTTCTGCTTGTGGCCCAACACATCCCCCTATGGAAAATTCAGGCTACAATCTGGAGGCTTAATTCTGAGTAAACATGCATAGGATGTCCGCCTGCTCCAGTTCTCCTAAACTCAACTTCTCTCTGTCAGTCTTACCATCACCCATGGCCACTTTGCATAATTGCAGAGGCAGTTCTAAAAAACCCCAAAAACCCTTAGGGAAAAAAGGAATGAAGCTATTCTACAACCACTGTTCATGTTGAGATTCCATTTGTGCACAGCTGTAGCTATTACATCATCAGAACAGATGTGTAAATTGAGGTTTGAGCACTAGCTGAGACAAACCATAAACACGTGTGTTTCTCTACATTGCATACGATATATGAGAGCAGCATTGTTTTATCTTTGGGAAGAAAATGAATTGCCCTAGCAACATGAAACTAATGCTGTATCTACTTTTCAAACTGCAACATGTCAAATGACTTCTAGAATAAGGAAGCCTTAATAATAAGATGTGTGTTTTCTTTGACCAGGAAGTGATAAACTCTGACATCTAAATGCCAAGTGGATTTTCCAAACCTGGGATATTTTTGTTAATAGGCTTTTGTTATCTCTACTTCCTTTTGAATGCACAGCAGTGGGGGAGAAATGTGTATAAACAAAAATGAAGTATTTTTGTATGTGCTGTCAGAGAACAGTGGTGATCATTTCAGTGAGTAGCATGCTTACTAGGGTTGCCTAGCAACACTAACCATCATTGATGCTGCTCTGATGAGCGAAGGAGAGGAGTTATAGATAGCAGGAAGCTTTGCTTGTTTGTGTTACTGAAAGAGATGGGACTAATTTTGAATATAGGGAAGTAGACATAGTTTGGAGCTGGGAAGTGACCTTTCTGAACATTTCTAGTTGTTAGTCATCTGATTTTAATTAAAAAATAATATGAATTTTCAAGGGGGTTGTGTGGAATTCACTGGGTACACTAGTCACTAACTACTTCCCAGATTTGAGATGTTCAGTAGCTATCAGTCAAGGTTCTTGTGGCATCTTTTCTCTTTTCCCTCTCCCTGAGCTGGGGTCTCCCAGAGAATATCAAGTGGGCAACCCCTAGTGTCCTGTCTAGCTCAGTTCAAGGTTCCCCAAAGAGTATTATTATTATTATTATTATTATTATTATTATTATTATTATTATTATTATTATTTATTTATATAGCACCATCAATGTACATGGTGCTGTACAGAGTAAAACAGTAAATAGCAAGACCCTGCCGCATAGGCTTACAATCTAATAAAATCATAGTAAAACAATAAGGAGGGGAAGAGAATGCAAACAGGTACAGGGAAGGGTAAGCAGACACAGGGTAGGGAAAAACTAACAGTAGAAAGTAACAGTAGAAGTCTGCACAACATCAAGTTTTAAAAGCTTTAGGAAAAAGAAAAATTTTTAGTTGAGCTTTAAAAGCTGTGGTTGAACTTGTAGTTCTCAAATGTTCTGGAAGAGCGTTCCAGGCGTAAGGGGCAGCAGACGAAAATGGACGAAGCCGAGCAAGGGAAGTAGAGGCCCTTGGGCAGGCGAGAAACATGGCATCAGAGGAGCGAAGAGCACGAGCGGGGCAATAGTGTGAGATGAGAGAGGAGAGATAGGAAGGAGCTAGACCGTGAGTAGTTCTTAAGCAGCTGCTCTTACTAGAAGGCTGAGAAACAATCAGGTCTAATGAAGCAAAGTCAAGTCTGGCTATGCAGGATTGCAAGGTCAGACCAAGCAGGTTTGGTCAGGACCTTGGGCAGATAACTATGACAAGTATGGGAAGGAACACACTTAAGAGCAGTTGTTTTAGCAACATGCAGAGGCCTTCAGAAGCCTTATGAAGGCTGGCAGGTCTAAACTTGCTGTTCACTCTGCCCCCTCTAACAAGCTGTCTATTTCTTAAAGAACCATTGTTTGATTCTGCAGCTGTGGGCTCCTATGGTTTGTAAGCAATGAGGACTGCATCAGACCCAAAGAGACTGGTAAAGCCATGTCCTCGGGCCTCAGAGGTCCCAGGATAACAGAAGATGGGTTTCTGGATGAACCCTCCTCCTCCTCATATGAGCCATGGCGGGAGGGGAGATCATGGCTGGAGAACATGACACATAGATGTAGATGCTCTATACCAGGGATGGACCAGAGGTTTCCAGGTCTTTCGGATTTCAACTCTCAACAGTACTGAGCATTGGTCATGCTGGCATGTATTTCTGGGAGCTGAAGTTCAAAACACTAACATTCCATACAATGAATTACAAAAGTTAAATCACTGATGTTTTGTACTGTTCATCTGGCCACTGACCTCCATCATACACAAACCTTATTCTTTTGTTATTCATGTTTTCATTTAAGAGATTTATAGTCTGCCTTTCAATTTGTCAAAATGCCAAGCACCATTTTTTAAAAAATGAGGGAATGAAAACAACCACAACAAAAATGGAAAAAGCAGAAGTATTGATTTGGGTTGATAAAATATAAAGACCATAATAGAATCTAAGAGCAGAAATAATAAACATACCTCCCTACCACCCAAATCATGGTTCAGTTAAAACCCATGGACAACTAAAATAATTTAACTGAATGGTGCATCCATTATAGCTGATCCTTCCTTGTGTCTAGAGATGATTCTTTCCCTCCCCCTATGTTTCCCAGTCCTCCCTGAAAAACAAAAGCAAAAAACAAAACAAACAAAAACTCTAATCCAGAGTATCTGGCTGAACCTTTATTCACCTTGAACAAGTTGCTACACAATTATTTCTGCTATATTTCCATGAAGCCCAACAGTTATTGCCTTTGAACGTAGCAAAATATTTTTTCAGTACTCTGAAATCTGCAGTGGTAAGATAAGCTTTATACCAGGTCCCACTCTTCAATTTCAGTTTCTTAATTATACTGTAGGTTACAGCCAAGTATTATTAATATGGCCTTGAACTGATCACTGTTTTTTACCCATGTTGCTAAAATAATTCTTTTCTTCCCCAAGCATTATTTCCATACTATAGAGCTAAATACCCAAGCATTTCCCAATGCCTGATAAAAGAGATGACGCCCTTGACCACTAACTACTTGACAACCACACACTGATTAAAGAGTGACATGAAATATAAAAGGCTACTCTGTTGTATTATTGATTCATTTGCTGCAAATTAAAGAATTTCCCTCTTATCCATTTCCCAATATTTCTACTTACAAAAGATACCCACAGATAAAATAGAAGTGTCAGGTTCATTAAAATTTAACTGACAGAACTCCTATTGCTTTACATTAATTTTGTCTTACAAATGCATCTTGTCAGATATGACTAAAATATTTACATTTGTGAAGCTATTTATCTATCTAGTCAATTTTCAGTCTTGGCAAACGTGCAGAATTACTTCAGGCTCAGAGAAGCAGCTTTCTCAATCAGTATGCTGACATGCAGAACTGCAAACATTTACATATTTGTCTGAGTTGAAAATCATGGTGCTTTATTACATCATGACCCTTTTACATCCAAACAAAGATCAAGAGTCAAAGGAAATGTTGTATTTCTCCTCTAATTTGGCCCAGTTCATAGGTAATGATCCTGCCCACTGGGGGAGGAAATGTGTACTTCCCCCTTCAGGTTTATGGATTAACATGGGGATGCTTACACACAGAGGCTCAATCAGTGTGATTCTTCCCTCTTAAAAGTCCAGGGGTGTGGGAAGAGGACATAAATTACATACACACACGCCTTTATGTAGAGCGTTTACTTCTCCTAAATTTCATTATGGGTGGAACGGAGAGGAGGGGTATGCACGCACTCCTCTACCACACAAAACAGATCACCACTAGTGAGGGTACAGACAGGCTCAAGGGTGTATGTATATAGTCCATATGGAGAAATCCCCTACACACCATTACAGTTTTATGAATGGCAAAGACCATTTGCATATTGGAGGAGGAAGCAGAAATAAAACACAGACACGTTATATGGGTTCAACTTGGGCCTCTTTATTTATAACCTGGCAGTATCATCCCTCCCTGATCTCCATGTGCCTGTGCGGGAATTAAATCCTAACTGAGGCCCCTTGGCCTCCCAAGGGCAAGCCACACTCCAATGCAGAAGGCGGTTGTCCGCCTCCTGCCTTGTCCGTCACTCTCAAAGTGTGGGGAGCGCTCCCAGCTTCACCCCCGCTTGCTGCCATAACGGCAGGAAGTAGGTGAAGGCTGAGGGACTCCAAAGGCATACCGTATCCTGACACGTGGACCGCGCAGCCCCGTGGAGCAGGCCATCGGGTTATGCCAGTCACCCCCAATGGGTGCCAGTGTGCTTGCCGTCCCTATTCAAGCTATCCAATTCCCGCACAACCCTGCCACTAATTAACCTATTTGTTCCCCCGTCCTCGTTATGCCCCCAGTATGAAGTAGGCAAAAACCCCGTGGGGAAAAATTCCTACTTAGCCCCCCCTCCAAAGAGGGCGACTGGCTAATCCCATACTAGGAGAGGGAGGGCGGGAGGGTCAGCGCGCCGAAAGAGGCCTGAGGCACGAGTCCGGCCGCTTATATAGCGGCCCGGGCTCCATGCGTCACGTGACCTGCCCTAAAGCATTGGGGAGCGTTTTATTGCTCCTCCCCAAATGCAACTGCCGGCCTTCCCGCCCAAACTTGGGCTGGGCGTTGGCCGGTCTTGCATATTGGAGGAGGAAGCAGAAATAAAACACAGACACGTTATATGGGTTCAACTTGGGCCTCTTTATTTATAACCTGGCAGTATCATCCCTCCCTGATCTCCATGTGCCTGTGCGGGAATTAAATCCTAACTGAGGCCCCTTGGCCTCCCAAGGGCAAGCCACACTCCAATGCAGAAGGCGGTTGTCCGCCTCCTGCCTTGTCCGTCACTCTCAAAGTGTGGGGAGCGCTCCCAGCTTCACCCCCGCTTGCTGCCATAACGGCAGGAAGTAGGTGAAGGCTGAGGGACTCCAAAGGCATACCGTATCCTGACACGTGGACCGCGCAGCCCCGTGGAGCAGGCCATCGGGTTATGCCAGTCACCCCCAATGGGTGCCAGTGTGCTTGCCGTCCCTATTCAAGCTATCCAATTCCCGCACAACCCTGCCACAAAAGCGGGCCAAGCCTCAGCTTAGGCCCACTTACCCCAACCAGGGAGGCATTCCCGCAAACCCACATGGAGATCGTGTAGGAAGATATCATTTCCTACATCGGATAGATGTACTCCATCGGCCCGATAAAGTTCTTGCCTGGCAACGCAAATATCGGGGTGTGGGATGCACCACCCCAACTTCCCCTGCAAAAATATCCGCAATTCCCTATTCACCTTCTTTACTGCCCTATTTAATCCCCATGGATTATGCCCCTCGCGCCACTGGCGCCTAGGTAGCATGTTGGACCATACGATCCTTGTATCTGGCCAACATTTCCAAATATATACTAAGTCCATTTGGGCCTGTATTATGAGGGCTTTCCCTTTCAGCAAACCAAGGTCGTTGCCCCCCAGATGTATCACCAACACCTGCGGCGGGTCAACCACGACACCAGAACGAAACAGGAGATGCAGGAGACCTCCCCATCTCAAGCCACGATGCCCCACCCATTGTATGGTGGCGTCAGGGTGCAGTCCCAATTGCGCGCCACCAGCAGCTCCAGATGCTCGGTTGCATGCCCAGAACACCATACTGTGGCCGCATATGACGATCTTTGTGGGCTCTGGTCTCCTCCACATATCTGCCAAAGAAACATCAACTATTAACTGAACTAAGTGATTACTAACTATCTAACATAGGTCCTGAAGGCCCCCGAGCGCCATCTGCCAATTGACCGGATCTTATTGTCATCCAACCCGGATCGCGCGGCCGTTGATGCCGCGCCGATCCTGAAGGAATGTGTTCCAAATTGCGCCTTGCTCAAACCAATCGCTGACAATGCCTTTTTGGCCACCGCCCAGAATTGGTACTTGGTAAGTGGTGTGCAGTCCATGTGCCGAAATAAGGGACCCTCGGTACCGCCTCTAAGTGCGGTGAAGGTCGTCATAGCGGCTACAGGGCATATTTCCTCCCTAGCTGCAGAACCCAGAGTGACCCAAACCCCGTGTCCTTTCTGGTCCGTTTTAGAGTGGCGCAGATGCAGAAATATCTTGTCCTGCTCAATCCGTAGGTCAGTAAACCGAAACGCCCTGCCTGAGACATCCACCTTGGAGCCTGCGAGGAGCTCACTGATCCTGAAGGCCCCGAAGAACGCGGTCAGGGCTGCCGCATGGAAGAGGCACTGCTCGTAATTAGATGAGCATAACTTAGGCCATTGTGCGCAGAGTCCAATGAGAATGTCGGGAGTGATTGGCCTACGCTTGTCAGGGGCAGGGGGGCAGGATCGAGCCCAGCCCTCCAGCATCTTACGCACTCTAAAGTCTGCCGTGGTGTCAGGCATACCCATAACCTTTGCTTCAAATGCCAAACCTGCCAGCTTGCCCCTCAACGTTCTGGTGGCGAGCCCACTGCGGTGCAGCTCCACGCAGAATTGCAAAACGTGGTCGATTGGGATCGGCCAGATCTCTGGCAGGCCATACCTAACCCTGAAGGTGCTGAACTCCCTACCTGACCGCTCGTATAAAGCCCGAGTTCTGGGAGCAATGGACATCTTCATGGCCTCCGTGGCTTCAGATCTCCAAGATGCCAAAGCTCCTTGGGCATGCTGTCCGGTTTTCGTCTGGCTGTGGGTGCTAACTCCCGGAATCTGGACATCTGGTTGCGCGACAAAGCGTCAGCAACTCCGTTATCCAGACCCGGGATGTGACGGGCATAAAAAACTACGTTATGCTGAAGACAGCGGGCAGTCATTGCACGCACCAGTCTCATTACTCTACGATTCTTAGAGGAAAGCGAGTTCACCACCTGCACTGTGGCCATATTGTCGCACCAGAAATGCACAGTTGCTGATGCGAGAATCCTGGCCCAGAGCCACACCGCCACTACGATGGGGAACAGCTCCAGGAAAGTCAAATCCCGGCAAATGCCTGTTGTTCTCCATCGACGTGGCCACTGTTGTGCACACCAACGGTCCCTAAATATGACGCCAAAACCAAATGCCCCTGAGGCATCTGACCTGACTTGCAGTTGCGCTTCAAGTTTGATTTCTTGCCTCCAGAAGGATACACCATTGTACTCCTGAAGGAAAGTCAACCAAACCAACAAGTCCTCCTTCATCTCAGCAGAAACCCTGATCCTATGGTGGGGCCGCGTAACCCCAATTGTAGCTTCGCACAGACGCCTGAGGAAGGCACGTCCCGGGGCCACTACTCTGCATGCGAAATTAAGGTGTCCAATGAGCTGCTGCAACTGCAACAGCGTCACCTTCTTGGACGAGGCTGCTTCCTGTATTAATGTGCGTAAGGTATTCAGCTTATCGATTGGTAAGCTGCAAGATTGACTGACGGAATTGATGTGTATGCCTAAAAAGGATAATGCCGTGGTCGGACCCTCCGTTTTCTCCTGAGCTAGTGGCACACCCAGTTCATCCGCCATTGCCTCGAATTCACGCATGAATTCCTGGCACTGGAGCGAGCCTGGGATACCAGCAAACAAAAAATCATCGAGATAATGGATGCTATTGTCTGAATTTGTTCTTTGCCTCCACTGCCACTCTAAAAATGTACTGAAACACTCAAAAGTGGCGCAGGACACCGCGCATCCGAAAGGGAGCGCCCTGTCCACATAAAAGTTGCCTTGAAATTGAAACCCCAGGAGCTCAAAATCGGCTGGATGAATTGGCAGAAGGCGAAAGGCGGATTTGACATCGCACTTTCCCATCAATGCCCCCCTTCCACAGCGCCGCACCATTTGAATGGCGCTGTCGAAGGAGGCATAACGCACCGTGCACAATTCATCCGGGATGGCATCGTTCACTGATTCACCCATTGGATGGGACAGGTTGTGAATCAAACGGAACTCCCCAGGTGCCTTCTTGGGCACGATTCCCAACGGGGAAATCCGTAGTGAAGGCAAAGGTGGATTAGGGAAGGGACCGAGAACGCGGCCAGCCCTAACTTCCTTATTGATCTTTTCCAGAACCACCTCCTCCATTCCGCGGACAGACGATTGGTTCCTGGAAAAGAAAGGAGCACGCGCTCCTTGATAAGGAATTCTAAAACCTAACGTGAAACCTTCTAACAAAAACTGTGCCTTAGCCCGCTGCGGGTAAGACGACAACCACTCAGCCAGTACCTCCACTCGCACCGGGCTGGGGCCGTTTAACTTGAGGTCCGCTGTTGTTGCCTCTCCTGCCCATGAATGAGTCTTTGCCTCCCTTGCCTGCTCTGAGGCGGGGGCAGGCCGAGCAAGGATGAGTTGCCCCGCACAGGGAACACTCATGCCTGAACTTACACTGAAGCCTTGTGCATGCCCCTCTTGAGCTATACTCCCAACAGAAAAGTCGGGGTTGAACCGACTGCCCGGCGGAGCCCCTGTTAAAGGCGGCTCCAGCCGGGCGTGACAGGATGTGCCCACTATCCGCTCGATCACCCGTTATTGGCCTAGAAGGAGTCATAAATTGCAGCCACAACTCCGGTTCTTTCACATCCCACTTAATCTCGGGTGTGTAAACTGCTTTTAGCCTGAAGGCTTCATCATAAGCCAACCAAGCGGGACCTAAATATTCCGTATAGCAGCGAAATATAATGTCCAGGTATTTAACTAGAACTGTAGCTTTATCGGGGTGTTTCTGAAGCGCCACCCCCATAAAGATGATGTACCCGGCCAACCAATTGGCCCAAGTCCTTTCTACTTTCTTCTTTTTATTCACTTCATTGTCCCTGTCCTTCTCCTTCTCCTTGTCAGGCTTCTCCTCTTCTCTAAAAAGCAGGGAAAATATATTCACGTATTCTCCCCTCCAGATCTTCTCTCTGGTGGCTGGGAGTAAGTGATATCCCACTGGAGTGGAGATAGCTCCATAGGGAACAGGCGAGCCCTTTGCGGAGGCATACGGGTCTGCTGGAGCACCAATAGCCTCAATGGATTCAGTTTGGGTAGCTTGGACTACAATGGTTGCCGAGGTAAGGGACTTAGCAAATGATGAGTGCTCCACCTGTGTGCCCTGACTGGTCGATGATGCCTTGGATGTGTCGGCCTTACCTGAGTCACTCCACACCTGTGTGCATGCATCAGACACAGATCTGTGTGATGTACTAGCCTCCCCTGTGTCTTCGTGTTCTATGGGTGATGAGTATGGCCACATTTGTCCAAGGGCCCACGGGGGGACACCCCAAGGTCCAAATGCTGGCCAGTGTTCAGTACCGGGAGTGCTGTGCGGTGGACACTCACTGTGGACTGGATCGCTGGCGGGAGGAACCGGTGTTGGCACGGGCGAAGGGCCACGCGTAGCTGGAATCTGGTGTGGTTCGCTGCCATGCGCCTGTTGTTCGCCGCCGTCTGCCGTCACGCTAGGAATAGCCACTGCCTGCTTGGGTGAAGAAGTTAGAGGTCTGAATAGGGGGTTACGATAACTAGATTTTCTGATGACTTTAGCTTTGCGTGACTGGAGCTGTGCTCTCAAACTGGCATTATCCTGCTCCAAGGCCGCGATGCGCCTTAGCACCTGTGCCATGTCCGGTTCTTCCTCCTCTGAGGATGACGAAGGTTGAGGCGGGGGCCGCTTAGCCGGGGTGCAAGCCGCCTTACCCTTCCCTTTCTTGCCCCCAAATCCCTTTTTGGGAGGCATGATGAAGCTTGGGTAACTGTGACCCAAACCCTAAAACGGCTACTAAAAAAAAAAAAAAAAAAAAAAAAAAAAAAAAATTAAAATTATATATATATATATATATATATATATATATATATATATATATATAAATACTACTATATTTGCCAAAAAAAATAAAAAAAAAATTAAAATTATATATATATATATATATATATATATATATATATATATAAATACTACTATATTTGCCAAAAAAAAAAAAAAAAAAAAAAAAAAACTTTTAAATTTAATCGCCCTCCCCAACTCCAACCAGAGCCACCCTGCTTAGCTTCAACAAAATGGCAGGCTCAACAGGAATGAAACTATAAGCAGTCAAAAGCAAAAGAAATTCAAACTGGTAGACCCCAACAACTGAACACCGCAGCTAAGGGCAGAAGACCCAATCCAGCAGGCAGATGAAAATGAGGATATCTGAGTTAAAGCCCCCTGACAAAACACCCACACCCGTATGCTGCCCAGACGGAGGTATGAAAAGGAGGCCAGGGGAAGCGTGAATGATGTTCCCGAATGGGGCCCGCCGAAGCCCTGGCAATGAAGAGAACTGGTTGTCCCCACCGCACTCCCCTATATGCCGCCCCCGCCCTCGCTAGCAAGGGAAATAAGTGAGGCTGAGCCGCGCGAAGGCCCGAGCCTCGAAACCTGGCGAGCACGCAAACCGCCCTCCCCGACGCGCCAGGACCCCAAATCAAACTCTGCCCGAGAGGGCTGGCAGGAGAAGAGCCGCAGCCACGCCGAATCCCCGCTGAAGAAAGGCGGGCGCGGCCGCCGCCGCGCGGGCGCCGCGCACGGCCTAGCTGCCGCCGCCAACCGCGCGTTCGTCGCAGCCGCAGGCCCCCACTCTCAAATTGTGCAGGCACACTGCACGCTGCACCCGGGCACAAACGCCGCCGCAAACGCCGCCGCCGATAACGCCGCCGCAGAAGACGATCCCACACGCTGACTGCTCGTTCTGCAGTCAGCGCGCCGAAAGAGGCCTGAGGCACGAGTCCGGCCGCTTATATAGCGGCCCGGGCTCCATGCGTCACGTGACCTGCCCTAAAGCATTGGGGAGCGTTTTATTGCTCCTCCCCAAATGCAACTGCCGGCCTTCCCGCCCAAACTTGGGCTGGGCGTTGGCCGGTCTTCTAACCACAATGTCAACTCAACTAAAGGTCAACAATTGTACATGAGGTACAATTATCATCAGTTCTGGTTTGAGGGGGAAATGCCAAGTGGTGAGCTGGCTCCTGGATAATATCCCCACTGCTTCTGCATCTATTACTGCTGTGGGGATAAAAATTAAGGAGAGAAGCACCAGACTCATGGCTAGGAGCAGAGGATGAGGAGAAGGAGGCTTGGTTCCAGGGGTCATATGAAAATCTGGCCCTGCCGTCTTGATGCCTTGGACATTTAGAAGTATTACTATTATTTAAGTAAAAATATAATACATTTTTACTTAAATAAGAGTAAATTTCAAGTGCTGATTCACCTTTAGGGGAAAGGGTAATGAATTCCCCACCCCCACAGGAAAAAAAAGTTTTAGAAGATTGAACATAGAATGCAACACTTACGTTGTGTGGACTGTTCTAATGGATATGGACTTAAGGATATAAAAGAATAAGGAATGTTCAAACTATCGGACAGTGGCACTCATTTCACATGCCAGCAAGGTAATGCTCAAGATCCTGCAAGGTAGACTCCAGCAACTCATGGAGCGCGAATTGACAGATGTACAAGCTGGGTTTAGAAAAGGCAGAGGAACTAGAGACCAAATTGCCAATATCCACTGGATAATGGAGAAAGCCAGGGAGTTCCAGAAAAACATCTATTTCTATTTTATTGACTACTCTAAAGCCTTTGACTGTGTGGATCATAATAAACTGTGGCAAGTTCTTGGTGGTATGGGGATACCAAGTCATCTTGTCTGCCTCCTGAGGAATCTGTATAACGAACAAGTAGCAACGGTAAGAACAGACCACGGAACAACGGACTGGTTTAAGATTGGGAAAGGAGTACGGCAGGGTTGTATACTCTCACCTTACCTATTCAACTTGTATGCAGAACACATCATGTGACGTGCTGGGCTTGACAAATCCAAGGCTGGAGTTAAAATTGCAGGAAGAAACATTAACAATCTCAGATATGCAGATGACACCACTTTGATGGCTGAAAGCGAGGAGGAGCTGAGGAGCCTTATGACGAAGGTGAAAGAAGAAAGTGCAAAAGCTGGGTTGCAGTTAAACCTCAAAAAAACCAAGATTATGGCAACCAGCTTGATTGATAACTGGCAAATAGAGGGAGAAAACGTGGAGGCAGTGACAGACTTTGTATTTCCGGGTGCAAAGATTACTGCAGACGCTGACTGCAGCCAGGAAATCAGAAGACGTTTACTTCTTGGGAGGAGAGCAATGACAAATCTTGATAAAATAGTTACGAGCAGAGACACCACACTGACAACAAAGGTCCGCATAGTTAAAGCAATGGTATTCCCCGTAGTAACCTATGGCTGCGAGACCTGGACCATAAGGAAAGCTGAGCGAAGGAAGATAGATGCTTTTGAACTGTGGTGTTGGAGGAAAATTCTGAGAGTGCCTTGGACTGCAAGAAGATCAAACCAGTCCATACTCCAGGAAATAAAGCCAGACGGCTCACTTGAGGGAATGATATTAAAGGCAAAACTGAAGTACTTTGGCCACATAATGAGAAGACAGGATACCCTGGAGAAGAGGCTGATGCTAGGGAAAGTGGCAGGCAAAAGGAAGAGGGGCCGACCAAGGGCAAGATGGATGGATGATATTCTGGAGGTGACAGACTTGACCTTGGGGGAGCTAGGGGTGGCAACGGCTGACAGAAAGCTCTGGCGTGGGCTGGTCCATGAAGTCACGAAGAGTCGGAAGTGACTGAACGAATAAACAACAACAACAAACAACACATGCCTGCAGTGCTGATGTATATTAGCTTTATACCAATTTAACTGCCATTCCCCAAAGAACCCTGGGAATTGCACTTTAACAAGTAATTCTAAGGATTCTTTCCAGAGATCTCTAGCCTGTCTCAAGGTGCCAGAATTAGGAGGCCATTGGTCTTTCTTTAATGAAGATAGTCCCCTATTTCAAGTCTCGTCAGGGGGCAGTCCTCTGCTTTTTCAGTCAGTTTAAAGATAAAGAACCATAAGAAAGGAGAACAGGGGAAGGGGCCATAAAGTTGAAGCCCATCCATAGGTAGTGCAGGTCACCTGGTCTTCCCCACTATAGTGAGATGTATTATATTTTTACTTAAATAATAGTAATACTTCTAAATGTACATCTGTGCATATTATCCTATGCAAAATTTATGCAAAGAGACATCATCTTTTGTCTTCTTCTTTGATGATGTATTTTCCCTTCTTGGGCAATAAGATTATATGTAAGTGACCATCCTATTCCCTATCCCAAAACTACCCAGGGTACAGTGCATGGAGGCTATTATTACTAATTTATAACACTGCTATTACTAGTTTATGCTGTAGCACAGATATCCCCTCCAAAGTACAGGTTTCTGTGCTCCTGTGCACACTAAGCAGTTTAAAGATTATAAGTACACATTCGTTTGGTTTCAGTATTCTCCCAGTTTCCAACATGACTATATTAAGATATTCCTTCTTTCTGTATCTGAAGGAAGATTGGTTTCTGAGCCTGAGCTATGCATGACCTGGATTTAAAATATTTTATAAAAGCAGCAAATCACCTGTAATTTAGATATTCTGTACTGTAATTGATATAGTCTCAGTTAATTTTAATGGTAAAATATGGTTACTTTATTAAATATGGGGGCCCAGGATCATACTAGAGGCCAATTGAATCAATAAGCCTTTTAAGATACCTTTATTTATTTATTTTAAAATGTCTTGAAGAATTCAGATAGAAGGAATTCCAATTTTATATGACAAGTGGAAAGAGAAATCCAAATGATTGCTTTGTTTAAAACGAAGTCTTCAGGCACCATTGTATGATTTTAACTTCATACAACTGAAAGAAATCAAGAAATTGGATCTGGTTTTAGGGCCAGCATATTAATGAGTATTGTTTTTCTCTGATTAGTGTCTCAGGCACTCTGATTAGTGTCTCAGGCAAAGGATTTTTGCTTTGCTCTATTAGCAATAGGGACCCTACATTATGGCCGAATTTTTGCAAATGGCAGAAACTTCCCAAAATGAATGCACAAAAAAGTTCCCTGAGTTCACGGAAAACCCAGCAGCTCAGCTTGCAGATGGAAATCAAGTTGTACACAGAACTTCATCAAGCCAAAGAAAGAAAGAAAGAAAGAAAGAAAGAAAGAAAGGAAAAGAACTGGATTTCCCAGTGATGGACAGCCCTATTCTTTTTTTTAAAAAAAATGTTTTTATTGATTTTCTATAACTACACAATAACCATACTTCTAAACAATACAAACAATACGATATATAATAATAACAACCCTTTAATACATAATAATACATACTTAAATAATACATACTTAGGTGCTTGCACATGAGGATAGTGCCTGGTTAGAAATGTTGTAATACTGGCACTGCTCCATTTTGGTGTTCAATGTGTGTCTGTGTGGGGAGGGTTGAAATGGATGGAGCAGGAGGACAATGGTCTTCTGATGATATCATCTAGGGGATCTCTTGGATGCTTATGGGTCTCAGAGTTAAGAACAGCATTGATCCCCAGGAGTTCAGAGCCTTCTGATTCTGCCACACTTGGGGCTTTGCTAGACGAGGCCTTAGCACACTTTGAGGGCCGGTTTCCCTGCTGTGCGTCCACATGATGCACAGGGGAATCCGGCCCCAGGCCGCACTAAAGCCTCCCTTAACGCGCCATAAGCGAAGTCACTTATGGCACGCCTTTTCCACAGCTCCGGCCTGAGGACGGAGGGAGGGAGGGGGAGGGAGGGCTGGCACAAGGTGATGAGGGGGAGGGAGGGCTGGCACAGGGCGAGGAGGGGGAGGGAGGGCTGGCACAGGGCGATGAGGGGGAGGGAGGGCTGGCACAAGGCGACGAGGGGGAGGGAGGGCTGGCACAGGGCGATGAGGGGGAGGGAGGGCTGGCACAAGGCGACGAGGGGGAGGGAGGGCTGGCGCAGGTCGATGAGGGGGAGGGAGGGCTGGCACAGGGCGACGAGGGGGAGGGAGGGCTGGCACAAGGCGATGAGGGGGAGGGAGGGCTGGCACAAGGCGACGAGGGGGAGGGAGGGCTGGCACAGGGCGACGAGGGGGAGGGAGGGCTGGCACAGGGCGACACGGGAGAGGGGGAGGGAGGGCGGGGAAAGAGGGGGCAGGGGGCTTAATTTTTTTTTAAAAAAACTTACCTTGTCCGCAGTCTTCGGGGCACACGTGGCACCTTTAACAAAACAAAAAAAATGGCCGATGCTGCAGGGCTTCCGTCATCCCTGCGTGTCGGCCATCTAGGAGGCGGGGTGGCGCGTGCTAAAGTTAACGCGCCGTCGCCCCGCCTCCCTGCCGGCTTATCCGGCAGGGTCTAGCAAGGCCCTTGGTAAGCACAGGATGTGGTTTTAATGTTTGTTAGTGATGGATTTTTTTTCTTTTTCATCTCATATTTTAATCGCATATTTTAATTTCAAACTTTCAAATCAGTATGTGAACTAACACTTCTTTTTTACTTTGAAATTCACAGTTCTCTGAAATTTGCAGTGGAGCTCTCTAATAAAAATGCACACAAAAATCTCTATATTAGGGGAAAGTGCGCATATTCATAAAATTAACATTGAAAAAAATAATTGAATAAGGGAAATTGCTTGTCAAAAAACAAATATTGGGCAAAATTGCCTAGAAATATGCACAGATTAGGAGAAATAACCGCAAAGCAGTTTATGAATTTTTATGCATTTTTTTAAACACCCCCCCCCCCTCAATGTTCAGAATGAACCAAATGTAAGATTGGGAAAATGAGAAACTGAGAGAAGCCAAAACGAATAGATTCATCCAACTCTCATTTTTGTTAACCATACTCTGCTGCTGCTTACACCAGATTGTGCACTGTGATAGAAAAGCAATATACAAGTGTGTGTGTGTGTGTGTGTGTGTGTGTGTGTTAGTGAGTGTGAGAGCGAGCGAGCGATTCTATCTGTTTTGCAGTCATCAAGGTATGTCCCCCCCCTGAAAAAAAAATCTAGTGAAAATTTAAGATAAACTATGGTAAATTTGATCCTAGATTATTTTTTTGAAGCACCCTTCCTCACTCAATGTTCTTTTTATTGCTGGATCTACTGTGTTTTTGTAAAGCTAGAGTAAAACCAGAGAAGCACTTACTTTCCCCCTTTTAATGCTCTTTGCAATCCCCTTCCCTGCCTCATTGGAGGCTTTCAGGCTGATGATGAAGAGCTGAACTGACAAGGCGGAAGAGCCAGGCCCTGGTCCTTTTTTTCACATAGACACCACTACATGGTTTTAACTGATCATTTTCCTCCAGCTTCTGACTTTTTGCAAAATTAATGATTTTGTGTCTTAAAATATTAAAATCTCCTACCAGCCCTGTGCATTTCAAATGCCCTTGCCCCAGTCTGCGACAGTGCAAGGACAAAAGGGTTTGGAAAGAAGAAAGAACATGCGAATCAGTGGATCTGTTTTAAGGCGTCTGACTGTTTTGCATGGTTATTTTTAACACATTCTTTTTTTTAAAAAAAATAACCTAAGTGGGGTAAAGGAAAGAGAAACAACCTGCATATTTATACGTTCCAGTATCTACTGTACTATAGTGGATGTGCTATTGAATTTGGATTCAAGAAAACCATATTCAATGACCCTATCTCATGGAGTGACTGCATGCATAGATGGCCCAGGCCATGGCCATTGCATGAACCTTAGCAATTATATTTCAAAATCACATGTGTCCTGTCCGTCCCCAGCCCAAATTGATGCTAAAAGGATAACAGGAAGGAGAGGGAGGTATTGGAGGAAAACGAGGGACAGCAACCAGTGATCCCACTAGCTCTTGAGGAGAAGGAAGGGGAGCAAGAGAAGAGGGAAGAGGCTGAGTGTTGGCTTGGAAGATTCCCCTGCTGTCTTGGCTTTGAGGAAGTGCAGGGAAATCTCCTTTGCTGGTGCCCAGGCACAGATAGCCTTGCAAGCCAGTAAGTCAGTTCTCTACCTTGCAAACCTCTCTGAAGCATTATGTTCATCCGGCTCCCTAGAATTCTTTCTGCAAGCAGAGGAGGATGGAAGGAAAAGAAAGACAAGGAGTAAATTTTTTAAAAAAGAAGGTGGTGGTGTAAATCCCCAAATCCTGGATTGCACATGCATTAGGACAGAGGAAGGGGAGCTTGCACCTCATGAAAGATGGATGCTTGACTTGGAAGAGTGAAAAGCAGTTCTCAGGAGGACAGGTCTAAGGCTCTGAACCTGGGAAGGATCATCTGGGATGATTAACCAGGTAGTAATGAGAGATGGAAACCTCATCCTCCTTGGACTAAGGGGTGTAGCTGCTTCCAATGGGGTCAGGGGTGAATATCTGGCAACATGAGAAAGTTGCATATCCTTGGTAGCTATTAAAGTTCTTTCTTAACTTCATCACAGTTATGGTTTCTGTGTGTTCCATCTAAGGAATGTGATCAAGCAGTGGCTGCATCAGATTCCAGTGGATTCCATTAGCTCCATTCAACCAACATAGTAGATCTCACCATACACACACAGAAGCTTTCTGCATCCATGGAATATGGTCAGAGGAAGCTGTTGATTGCATTGAGCATAATTCATTGAGCCACATCAATGGTATGGTGAGATCTGATATATTAACTGTGAGGGATATTGTTTTCCAGACAAGATGAGATAGTAACATGAATGCTAGAAGGTGTAATGCCTGTGAATTAACAGTGTTCTTCCCCAATGGTCTCTCCAGTTTATAATATGCACCTTAGCTCCTGCCTCCTTCTGTGCCCCAGTATAGTCTCCCACCTGGGTGAACCAATTCTTGTTCTGTCCTTTTCCCCAGCTCTACCATGTGCCATTTGTGCTGCAGCTCCTGCCCAGCTATTTCAGTGGTCAGATGAAATCTAGCATTTGTAAGGAAGAACAGAATCCCATAAACTGCTTCATGCAGCTGTACTGGAACTACTGAAGTAAGAGACTAAATAGAGAAACAACACAAGAATGTCACTTGGGCCTCATATAGTGGATTGGCTCCAGATTTGGACATACTTGGAGTAGACTTATTGAAATCAATGGAACTCAAGGTAGTCATGACTAACAGAGACCTATTGATTTCAATGGGTCTAATCTAGGTATGACTAAATCTGGATTCCAGCAGAATTGCAATATAGGACCCAGTCTATATGATCCTAATCCCCACATCACACCAATAACATCTGTAAAAGGTAACCACATTGAACAGTTCAATCATATGATTCCCTCCCCCAAGCCAGAGCCATGGGTCCCCTAAAATTTAGTAAAATATGTAGCAAGGCCATATATAAATGTGTGTATATTTATCTTGACAAATAGGAACACTGCCTCCAAGGGTGTATTAGATTATTTAACTGAAGCCTCTAATTAATTAAAATGACAGCCTAACCTAGCACTGAAATATTTATAAAGGACCCATAACATGTAGAAAAATATTTATTTGTATTATCTCTAAATATTATTACCATTAACTGAATGTGATAAAATATTATTGAAATACATTAAACATTACATTCAGATTAGTCTTACTCTGATTTATTATTGGTTGATTTATTTGGTGAAAAAATGTTGTGTTTGTCACTTTGTGTGCTTTTTAAAGTAGAAGAGCAGCTAATAAACACATGAATGTTATTTAGTATGAATGTTGCCTTGGTCCTGATTTAGTTAGGGTAATCCAGGAAAATCACCATCATGTCCAATGTGAACTCCTATTTTCAGAATAGGAAAATCAGATTTAAAAACATGTTTTAAAGAAAATTGTGTTTGCTATTTTCCTGCCAAATAGCAGGCATAGGGAGATTTCAATTATTATTATTATTATTTATTTATTTATATAGCACCATCAGTGTACATGGTGCTGTACAGAGTAAAACAGTAAATAGCAAGACCCTGCCGCATAGGCTTACAATCTAATAAAATCATAGTAAAACAATAAGGAGGGGAAGAGAATGCAAACAGGTACAGGGTAGGGTAAGCAGGCACAGGGTAGGGTAAAACTAACAGTAGAAAGTAACAGTAGAAGTCTGCACAACATCAAGTTTTAAAAGCTTTAGGAAAAAGAAAAGTTTTTAGTTGAGCTTTAAAAGCTGCGGTTGAACTTGTAGTTCTCAAATGTTCTGGAAGAGCGTTCCAGGCGTAAGGGGCAGCAGAAGAGAATGGACGAAGCCGAGCAAGGGAAGTAGAGGCCCTTGGGCAGGCGAGAAACATGGCATCAGAGGAGCGAAGAGCACGAGCAGGGCAATAGTGTGAGATGAGAGAGGAGAGATAGGAAGGAGCTAGACCGTGAAAAGCTTTGAAGGTTAACAGGAGAAGTTTATATTGGATTCTGTAGTGAATTGGAAGCCAATGAAGAGATTTCAGAAGCGGAGTAACATGGTCGGAGCGGCGAGCCAAGAAGATGATCTTTGCGGCAGAGTGGTGAACAGAAACCAGCGGACTGATGTGAGAAGAAGGAAGGCCAGAGAGAAGAAGGTTGCAGTAGTCCAATCATTGTTCATTGATTTCAAGTGGGACCATGGTGGGACCGTTCTTATTCTAACAAGTCCTGAAGTAGTGAAACACACTGGTCCTACAGGGTTTCCTCAGGTAATGGCCCAAGCCTGAGGACATTCTCTCACCAGCATGGTGAAGCCTTGGGCCACTCACATTGTAAACCTTCAACTATCTCCCAACCTGAAAGAGACCATAGAGTTCTGACAATATTTATAATCTAAAAGAGTCCATGTCCCATCTCTAATCTTGATCAGTCAAGCTCATCATTACTCATACTGTAAGAATAGCAGTGAACAAACTTGCTTTTCCTAACCAAACTGGTTTAATAAGCAAAAGAAAGGGGGTGGGGAGAAGGCCTACATGGCCCTAAGAATGGACAAATCTGTCAATTTCGGTTTCTCTTAGTTTCTCATTTTTCAGTCTTAAATTCTGATATATATAGCATTTTTAGCCCTCTCTTCAGTAAAAAAAAAAGGCTCCCAGAGTGGCTTACCCAGATTAATACTATAGTCCATGCTCTCAAATTTACAATCTAAAAGACCTGACACAAAAGGAAAAGGGATTGGAAAGGAAGAGAGAGAGAGAGAGAGAGAGAGGGGGGGGGAAGCAAAACTCAACCAGCAGGTCTTGGTTTCAAAGTTCTTATATGAATGAATTGTTCATTGATAACAAAGTTCTTATAGACTTTTCTGTCTGGCAGGGAAGAGCAAAAGAAGCTCCCTGCAGTTGTTCCTTCGCTCGCTGATGTATGGGGAGTAGGCTGGTTTCTTCCTTGCTGTGACGTTCGTCGGGAGACAGGGGTGCAGCCTCCCAGTGGCCCTTGGTGCTCTGGCCGGTGGATAAGGCCAGAGTGTGTCGTTTCAATCCTAAATTTGGTTCATTCCAAAATTTAAGATATTTTTAAAAGTTTGTGTGAAAACGTGCTTGCATTTTTGTGTGCATTCATACAAATACTTTTTTATGAACTTTTACCGATATACACATCTTTGCAAGCAACTTTCACTAATAGACACACATTTGTGCACTCTTCCTCCTAATGTACACATTTTTGTATGTCTGTTTGAGTGGAGAACTCCTTTGAAACATTTGGAGAAGTGTGAATTTTGAAGATTAACTGAGGGCCTTGATAGACGAAGTTTTAGCGCACTGTGAGGCCCGGTTTCCCTGCTGTGTGTCCAGATGACGCACAGGGGAATCCGGGGTCAGGCCGCGCTGAAACCTCATTTGATGTGCCATAAGCAAAGTCGCTTATGGCGCGGCTTTTCCGCAGCCCCGGCCTGAGAATAGGGGGGGAAGGCAAGACCGGAAGGAGAGGGGGATGGCGGAGGCTGGCACATCTAGGGGACAGGGAGGGATGGCGGAAGGTGGCACATCTTGGGGGCGGGGAGGGATGGCGGAGGGTGGCACATCTTGGGGGTGGGGAGGGATGGTGGGGAAAGAGTGGGCATGGGGCATGGGGCTTAATTTGAAAAAGGGTGGGGGGCTTAATTAAAAAAACCCACTTACCTTCTTCGGAGTTTTCGGGGCGCACGTGGCCCCTTTAACAAAAAAAAATGGCCGACATTGCAGGGCTTCCGGAGTCCCTGTGCATTGTGCGTCTAGGAGGCGGGGCAGTGTGCGCTAAAGTTAGCGCGCCGTTGCCCTGCCTCCCTGCCGGCTTATCTGGCATGGTCTAGCAAGGCCCTGAGTTTTGGTTTATCGTTGGTTTGAACATGCATCATTAGGTAAGGTTGCTTTACAATGTGAACCAAACAAATTCCCCTCCAACTCTACATGGCCTCCAAACTAGCAACCATGTTGACTTGCTTGACAGTATGTTCTGGAAAGTTCCAAATATGGTGGACAGGCAATCTTCTGAGTCTGAAGAGCCCAAGCAGAGCTGTCTTCTTATTAATCTGTCTATCCCATGGTTTGCATGAATGCATCCTGCCCAAGCAGTCTTGTAAATTTGTACTGGACAAATGCAAGTCCACTATCCCCCCCCCCCCACTGGAGTAGCCCATTTCCATCATGGAGTTTCAAATATGTAACTAAAAGACCATTATGGATTCCCTTCTGTCTAAGGGATATGTTGGTGATCCAAGAATTCTTTTCCCATGAGTACAGTTTGCAAATTTCAAAATATTCAAGCCCATGCCTTAACTGAAATGGTAAATCTAAATGAACTAGTGCATGAAATCTAATCAGAGTGGTAACTCCTGGAGCATTTTTGATACATACAATAACAGCATGAACACTGAATGGCCACAGCAGCTTTTTAAGGGATGTTCTATTGCATTTTTGGGAATGAAATATTCATGGAAATTAACAGGGCCATTTTGTCTTCTTCTTTTTTTTATCATGTGTGTTTTGTTATTCTGCCATGAGGTCAGGCACCCTGATCAATCTCTAGTCTCCTGCTCTTCTGAATGCTTTTGTTTCACTAACCGCTATTAAATATGGAAGCAGTTTCAATGAAGCAGTAGTGCTTTGCACCTATTCAGGCTAGCACTAGAGTTAGCACAGCCCACAGATTATTATTAAGGTTTAGAAAATCTCAATATTTGCAAAGGAACAGAACATTCCTAGCCTTTATGTTTGTGTCTAGATTTAAAGTAAATTATATACCAGTCAAAGACAATATATAGGCTTAGAAACAAGGAGTGTTAACCTTTTCCTGTGTGAATCAATATTTACAATGAATAATTAAACCAGCAATCACAATAAATGGCTTTTAAAAATGCAATGGGTTCAAGGACCTATTTGTATACTTGTAAGGGATACATAAAGGTTTGGTTAAGTGCCCCACCTCCATGACTTGGTCCAGTTCATATAAACCTTTGAGTACTACAAAATGTGCCTTGACTGGGGACCTTTGCAGGGGACGTATCAATGCACAAGAATACTCCATTACATCTTGTGGCACAATCCAGCCAAGGAGATTAACACTTTGATTTCAATGGACCTTTATCATCCTTAGTTTTGACTGGATTCTGTCCACAGACTTTATCCCTAATGTTACACAGCCATGGCACAATATTCTCTCACCATGTTATGAACGAGGTCACAGGTTGACTATAGGCCAGGGTGTTGAATCACTTTCAACGTGCAGGCTGAATTCAACTTCTGAGAAGTTCTCAGGGACTGCAATCCAGGGATGGGTGGGCTGAAGGCAAAAGGGGCAGGGTCAAAATACCCCAAATACCAGGCTATTTTCACTTAAAACTCTTACTGCCAATATCTAATCCTCAGGAGAGTTGTTTTGACATTTTAGAATGGAGGAAAAAAGAAACTGCGGAAAAGTTGGAAAACCACAGAATGACCAGCAGTCAGGGGACAGAGGTGGGGCCACAGGAAGAGGGTTTGGTCATCTGAGGAAGCCCAGAGAGCTGGATTTTGACCCCAGCTGGGTTGGATTTGGCATGTAGCCCTGAGATTCAACTTCCCTGGCATAGGGAGTATAACCACTTCACTGTGGTGTAGTGGCTAAAGTTTTAGACTGGGAGTTGGGAGATCCAGATTTTAGTTCTCACTTGGCCATGGAAACCCACTGGAACACTTTGGGCCAGTCACATACTCTCAGCCCGATTTACCTCACAGGGTGGTTGTTGTGAGGATAAAATGGAGAGGAGTACACTGCCTTGAGTTACTTGGAGGGAAAAAGGCAGCATATTAATGTAATAAATAAATAAATAGGAATAGGCTCTTCACATTTTTTTTTAAATGACAGGGAGATGTGTGCTATGAGGGAGTGGAAGGAAAACAAAACATACGGTTCATGAAATAGAGGGACATTGCTATAGGAGCATGGGGTCATCTAGCTTACATCAAACACTTTTTTAAAAGGAAAACTCTTGCTTTTGAGGGGTGAAGCAAAGGTGGCAGCACCAGAATAGTGTGATACCCACCCTTAGAAGAAGCAATAAATAATAAATATGACGAAAAGTCAGAACAGCTCTGTCCAATGCAGCATAGTAGCTATTGAGGTTATTCAATGATTGATAATTGAAGAAAGGGCACAATATGTCACAGCTACAGTATGTGTGGCTGTACTTATGTTGCTTTTTTTTACCAGTGATGTCACAAACACTATCCAATTAATTCCTCTAACACCCACACAACTACATTCAAATTTATGCAAATTAGTACAAACTGAACTGGAAATTGTGAATGAGACAGGTGTGAGCAGGTGCTTGACAATTTACAAATATTTTCGGTGCACACATGCTCGTGATCATGTTTGGAGCCGCAAACGGGGCATGTTTGCATGTTTTGTGAGCAAAAATCAAAATCAAATAAATGTCGAATGTCAACATTCAAAAGAGCCCTGAAAGGACCAAGAGAGTGGCGGGCGGTTTACTCTAGCTATATGGTAAGCTGAGGACACATTTCTTGTGGCTACACAACAAAGCATTTGTGAGATAACTCCAGTTTTCATGCATATCTATCAGCCATGTATTCTGAGGTGCAACTTCTTGCACACACCCTATTCTGGGGGAAAACTAGTCTGGCCACATGTTGGAGCAATGAGATTATCATACAGCCAGAGCCCTTAACCAATACCTTAAGAGGCCATACCTTGTCCTGCGTGATTTATTTTTTAAAAACACCCATTATAAAGTGCTGCTGCTGCTGCTGCTGAAGCAGGTCTCTGCAATTTTATTATGACCCATGAAGCCAAGTGCAGCTCCCCCAGGCATGCATGGCACCCTCCTCATAGCTGCCTGTATTATTATTATTATTATTATTATTATTATTATTATTATTATTATTTATTTATTTATATAGCACCATCAATGTACATGGTGCTGTACAGATTACACAGTAAATAGCAAGACCCTGCCGCATAGGCTTACAATCTAATAAAGTTGTAGTAAACAATAAGGAGGGAAAGAGAATGCAAACAGGCACAGGGAAGTGTAAACAGGCACTGGGTAGGGTGAGGCTAACAGTATAGAGTCAGAATAAACTCAATATTTAAAAGCTATAGGGAAAAGAAAAGTTTTTAGCTGAGTTTTAAAAGCTGTGATTGAGTTGGTAGTTCTCAAGTGTTCTGGAAGAGCGTTCCAGGCGTAAGGGGCAGCAGAAGAAAAAGGACGAAGCCGAGTAAGGGAAGTGGAGGTCCTTGGGCAGGCGAGAAGCATGGCATCAGAGGAGCGGAGAGCACGAGCGGGGCAATAGTGTGAGATGAGAGAGGAGAGATAGACAGGAGCTAGACCGTGAAAAGCTTTGAAGGTCAGCAGGAGAAGTTTATATTGGATTCTGGAGTGAATTGGAAGCCAATGAAGAGATTTCAGAAGTGGAGTGACATGGTCAGAGCGGCGGGCCAAGAAGATGATCTTAGCAGCAGAGTGGTGGACAGAGACCAGCGGACTGATGTGAGACGAGGGAAGGCCCGAGAGAAGAAGGTTGCAGTAGTCCAACCGAGAGATAACCAGTGCGTGAACGAGAGTCTTGGCAGAAGAGACAGACAAAAATGGTCGAATCCTGGCAATATTATACAGGAAGAAACGACAGGATTTAGCTACTGCCTCGATGTGAGGAATAAAGGAGAGCGAAGAATCAAATATAAAGCCAAGACTACGAGCTTCCTTGACCGGAGTAAGCATGACATCGTTGACAGTAAGAGAGAATGAGAGGTGAGGAGAAGGTTTAGGAGGAAAAACAAGCAGTTCAGTTTTTGCCATATTAAGTTTCAAACGACGATGAAGCAGCCAGGCTGAGATATCTGAAAGACATGCCGAGATACGATCGTGGACATCAGGAGAAAGTTCCGGAGATGAGAGATATAATTGTGTATCATCGGCATATAGGTGATATTGGAGGCCATGAGATTGAATAAGCTTACCCAAGGGCAGCATGTATAAAGAAAACAGCAACGGGCCAAGCACCGAGCCTTGCGGAACCCCTACTGAAAGGGGAAAAGAGGAGGACGAGCTGCCATTAGCCGACACGCTGAAAGAGCGACCCTCTAGATAGGAGGCGAACCAGTTATAGACAGAGCCACAGAGTCCAAGGTCATGGAGGGAATCTAAGAGAAGATCGTGATCAACCGTGTCAAAGGCCGCAGTTAGATCAAGGAGAATAAGAACGGAATAATGGCCCTTAGACTTGGCAGTGAGAAGATCATTGGTGATCTTGGTAAGGGCTGTTTCAGTGGAATGCAAAGGACGGAATCCAGATTGAAAGGGATCCAGAGCAGAGTTACTAGAGAGAAAGTCAAGACAACGAGAGTAGACCACACGTTCCAGAATCTTTGAGACAAGGGGCAACAGAGAGACAGGTCGGTAGTTAGACAGAGATAGTCGATCAAGAGTGGGTTTTTTGAGAATGGGAGAGACTGTAGCATGTTTAAAAGCAGAAGGAAATGAACCAGAGGACAGAGAAGAATTAATGATGTGGAGCAAGGCCTACCTTGGGTCTACCAAAAGATGTGGATTGTAAAACACCAAGAAAGCTGCAATGATTATGGGTGAGTTGCATTCAACTGGCTGAGTCACCAGTTGTGCAAACGATCATGGCTTGGAAACATCTTGAGACGGAAAAGTCTTTGAAACGGAACAGAAGCCAGCGTCAGACTTCCTTTGTCTGTTCCAAGAATGAGTATGCCGGTGGCATTGTGGTGGCCCAGCTCTCTTTTTAGATTTTACAATGAATGCCCGTAAGTTGGGGGAGGGCAGCCTCCCACTGCATGTCACACACCTGCAGCATGAGTTCACCGAACACATGAGCCATGTGTGAGGATCTGTGCCAGCTCTGGGTTTTTGAGGGCTCTTGGGCAAGAAATCCTCAGTGGGGGCCCTCGCTCAGTGAGTCCACCTTCTCGCCACCATTGCCTCCAGCTGCTATTACTCTCAGCATTACTACCACTTGGTTTCTTAACAGCCAGCCAGTGAACAAGCAGGTAGTGGCATCTGCTGCACCTCCTTCGCTCCACTACCACTGTTGTCTGGGGCAGAGTAAGAGGTAGGTAGGTTGCAATAGTGAGGAGAAGCAAGGACAGGGGGCTCTTGTCTGGGCCCCCTTGATGGGATGTGGGCCTTTGGCAGGTGTCCAACCATGCCCACACTTGGCACCCATTCTGGGGAGAACATCCATGTAAGGTTTTATTGGTATAATTGGACTTTAAATATTTTTAATCTTTGGTATTTTTGTTTCCCTCTGTTCCCTCTTCACTGCCGGGGCATCTTTTATAGACATAGAGAAGTTAAAATTGTTTGTAAATAAATATTTATTTTATTTATTATTGCATTTATATTCCACCTTTTTTCCTCCAGGGAACCCAAAGTGGCATGCATAATCCTCCTCCTCTTCTCCATTTTATCCGCACAACAATAACCCTGTGAGGTAGGTTGGGTTGAGAGTCTATGAGTGGCCCAAAGTCACCCAGTGAGCTTCCATGGCCGAGTGGGGACTAGAACTCAGGTCTTCTGACTCCCAGTGCAACACTTTAGCCACTATGCCACATTTCTGAGTATAACAATCCATAGAAAAAAGTAATATATGTGATATTAAAATATTTTACATATCATATAAGATCTTGGAAGCAAGCACAATCTGCTTCTACTGTGTTCCTATAATGCATAGCTTCTCCTTGACCCATAACTGAAGCCCCTATATGGTGTAGAAAGAAATATGAGAAACAGTAAAAATACAATCCAACATACTTGCACTCTAAATTAGAATTATCCTTCCAAAATCGAACAGTAAGGTTGCAGAAAATAGCTGCTTTTAATTACACAGGGTAGAGTATGGCATTATAAATATAACATAGTAATTTATCTTAGAATATGTCACATACTTATCTCCTGGAACAAAAAGTCAATAAATCCATCTGCCTGCCATTTAAGCTTCTCCCCAAGGTGGCTGACCTCTTGCATTGGCCATTGCACTGAAGTGCTCCAGCTTGGTGCCTCATCACTTTTAGAGGATGAAACAACAACAACACAGCTAACATCCCTCCTTGCGGGCAGCTTGAAGTTCCAAAGATGGCTGATATCAAGGTCATGAGCTAATAGAACCAAGATTGGTGAGCAAAAGCCTCAGAGGAATAGCCGGCTGAAATTATAGCTCAACCAAATGAAATCACATTGCACTCAACTAAGGAAGGCTGTTAGTATAATTTTAAGAAAACACAGAAACAGAGAAAGATAAATGACACTCCATACAGCCCTTTAATCACCACAATCTGCTAGTCTTGGAGGGCCATTCGGTTTCGGAATTGGCTGGCTGCCAATTAAAAATAAAATAAAATAAGAACATTCTGGGTAAGATCCAGAGTGCTGGGTTTGAGGTTAGGTAATGCTTGTTCAAATCAATTTGTTTTCTGTCTTAAATGGCTCTAAATTCATCCAGTGTGTGTGTGTGTAATGTTTTGTAGCCCATTTTACATTTTTGCTTATATACAATTATTAGGTGTGTGTTTTTAAAAGCAAGCAATACATTACTTTAGCATTTCTATGCTGCTTGGGAAAGTAAAATAAAGAAGGGGGAGGGGTGAACATTATATATTCAGAATAAGAACATTGCCAACGGCTCAGAGTGTGTTAAAACAACAAGAACAGACAGACAGTAGAAAATATATAATTTTTTAAAAATTGTCATAAAGGAAGACTTAGCAAAGTATTATCCATTATTAAATAGAAAGGCAGGCTGCCTGGAGGAAGTTGCTGTGAGGAGGGCTATGTACTAGTCATAGTTAATATAATTCAGACCCACAGAGTGAAAGTTCATTCCATTATAAATGATAACCACTTCCTTTTAAACTTCATGATTTAAACACAGATTCCACTTAAACATTAAAACAAGTCCGTGGGTCTACCTTCGACCTCCCCTAGTAGCTGAAGGGCAAAAGACAGAGAGAAGTGAATGTTTTGGACTTCAGTTCCCAGGAGCCCCTGCCAGCATGGCCAATGGTCAGAAATGCTGGAAGCTGATGTCCAAAACATCTGGAAGTTGAGGTCCAAACATCTACCTTCTGTCCACCTCTGTCTACTCTACCAAAATTCCAGAAAGGATTATGGAATCAGAACCTATTTGCCACCTAGGCTTATATTGTCTATTTCAACAGGCAGCAGCTCACCAGCAGAAGTCTTTCCTGCAGTATACAGAATTTGTAATGTGCCCCCACACTGCACTTCAAAGCCAATAAAAAGCACTAATCAAAATATGAACAGCTACTTGTATTTTTGGAAAGATGCAAATAATTTTAAACCCTTTTGATGCATTTCTTAATATATTTGTTTGCACTTTCAAGTTCAACTAGGGCCTAATCTACAAGGGAAGTTTCATGCAAATAACAGAGAACCCCGTGACGGCGGTTCCAAATGTGTATCGGCAGAAGTGGGCAGGTCTAGGCAGATGGGTATGGGGCACCGATTTTTTTAAAATAACTCTTGAGAGATGTGCACCAGTGTAGACAAGTAGCAACAAGGTACTGTGAAGGTACTGTGTCAAAAATACGCTGCTTCGCAGTGATATATTTGTATGTTGGAGTTGAAACACAGCAATGCTCATGCATCTGCCCCTCACACCAGGTTGGCTGTTTGCTGAGCCAGAAGCTCATGCTGAACCGCAACAACTTTGCAAAGGGGGGCGGGACATCAGCCATGAAATTTGGGATTGTAGCAGGAGAGCCGAAGAAAATGTGACAAAAGCAGTCAGTGATATTCCTGAATAACTGAGTGGTGGAGCTGAGATCACAGCAGCAACAGCTGTGCATCATGTGGCCTGGTAGGGGCAATTTTGCTATTATCCTGGAATAAACGGCTGGTGTAGATATGACCTAGGTCTAAATAGTGTTTACTGTTTACATCAGCATTCTACAATCTGGTGCCGTCCGGATTTTTTGGACTATTTATTTATTTATTTATTACATTTTTATACAGCCCAATATCTGAAGCTCTCTGGGCGGTTCACTACAGCTCCCAGGAATTCTGGCCATTGGCTATGCTGGTAATTAAGGGTGTACTCACTGGCCCAGAATTATCTGGTAACTGCGAACATCCATGGAACATTCCATCTTCCAGAGTGAAGATTGGCCACTTCCACACCCATCAAATAATATCAGAGCGGAGACATGTCCAATCAGAGCTCCTAACATCTCTGAAATTATCCTACCATTTTGTGTGTGTGATGTGTCTAATTGAAAACCTCTCAATAAGGAACATGGAGTGATGGGGTGGGGTAGTTCTGATAATTGATATTAACATCTATGGCTAACCAATTAGGAATTGCCACAGCAATTCCCTCCCTGTTCTGTTCTCCTCCAATTGCAGTGTTTGGGGGAGGGAATGCCAATTAGTGAGATTAGGGGGCATTTGTTTACAAAGTGAGATTTAGAGAAGGAGAGTCAGGGAGAGAGAGATCGAGATCTGGTTGTGTGTTTCTGCTGCTGGGCTGAGTGAGTAAGCTTCTACACCTGAGTCAGGCAGGCTGTTTTTCAGTTAAATATTTCTCCTATTGGCTGGCTGGGCTTCCAGTGCAGGAGGAGTGGGGTCCTCATCTTCCTCCAAGCCGCGCATAGCCTCCTACGGGGAAGCTGTTGTTGCCTTGACTCAACTCGCTCCAATGCCCGACCAACAGTGGGGGAGGGGTGCCTCCTCCTCCTCCTGCAAGCCTCCTGTCCTTTCTGAGGATGAGCAAGCTGTGTGCTGCCCTTGTGGTGTATATATATATATATATATATATATATATATATATATATATGTGCTAAGTGCTTCCCGCTGCTTCGTTTCCTCTCCCTTGCCATACAGTTCAAGGCACAAGAGGTGTCTGAGAGGACATTTGAATCCTCTCAAAATTGAGCCATTTAAAAATTCCCTACAAATCACTGCATGCAGGGATCTTCTCCAAGCTTGGCATACCGAAAGCCCTATTTAAAGCTGTCAAGGTGTCAATTTTTATGTGTTTATCTTTAAAACTGAGGGAGCTGTGAGCATTTCTGTTAATTCCAATTGACGAGAATGTACTGATGACCCGAAAACAGAGCATTTTTTAAAAATCAAACTATCTGGCAGAGCAGAGAGAGGGACCCGCTCCAGAAATTGGGGCATATAATCACCTCTGTGGAGCTTTGGCTCGAATTTTGAGGTGAAGACCCACTTTGTACACCCCTACTGGTTATAGCCAAAACATCTGGAGAGCACCAGGTTATGGGTGGTTGGTTTACATAATTCCATTCAACTTCTGGGCATCCATCCATAGAGAAAGTAAATAATGCAGGATTGGAGACCAGGCTGGACTTATCCTTATAGAAAAGTATCTTTGGCATATAAAGCAAGTATTCAATTTACAAGGTGAGACTGTATGTGTCTACTCAGAAATAAGTTCCTTTGAGTTCAATTGGGATTACTCTCAAGTAAGTGGATATAACATTGCAGCCTTAATCACAAAAAGTTGAGTTTGAATGTAAGGAACACTTATATATGCAATTTTAGACTAAGATGGTAATAACCTGGCAATTCTCTGACAATTTTGGTTTAATTGGCAATGACTACTTCTGTCACTGTCAAACTGTAGCTGTTAGATTAAGGATGTAAATTTTAATTAGGTCAAATTCACTTCTATAATTTTTTGCTGTTGGTATGGATGTTGAGAATACAGAAATAATTTGATTCATAAATTAATCCAATTGATATACTAGATATTAGTAATTCTGCTATGACTTTCTTCCTTTTTCATTATGGCCTCCAACTTTCTCATTTTTAAGCATCAGGGATGTATGTTCAATCAGCAGCCAATATTGTCAATTTGATAAATGGGCACCAGGTATTTTAGAGAGAGAAAGCTCGAGAGAGCTGATTACACACCTCTGCACCGTGCATCAACCAAAAAGCATTTCAGCATGACAATCAGTATTGTCGGTGCAAAACTGTATGGGGAACATTTGACAGTAACCTTTCATCATCATCATAACTGTCATCACCCCCCTTTTTTTATGGGATTGCACCTACTACACATCACAGGTAGATAGGCCTTGTCCCACGTCTTTAGCAAAATGTGCCATAGACATAGTAAGTCCTTCATCACAAGCTGGATTCATAGTGGCAACTTCCCACACTGGTAATTATAGTTTTGCACTTCCCCAGATGTTGTGGAATCGGAACCAGACAAATGTGTTTAAGGAACACAGGAAGATGTCTCATACTATGTCAAATTATTAATCCATTTATCCCAGCATGGTCTTCCCTGTTGACCAACAACTGTATAAGGTCACAGGCGGTGGTCTTTTACATCATCTGATCCATTCAACTGAAGATGTCCAGATGGATCGACTTTGGGACTTCCTGAATCTGAAGCATGCTCTGCAACTGAATTGTGGCACCTCCCTGGCTAATTCATGATTGGGCAGTATAAACTCGGCTAACCTTCATACACCTACAATTTATTTATTTATTTTATTTATTTATTACATTTTATACCGCCCAATAGCCGAAGCTCTCTGGGCGGTTCACAAAAATCATGGCTCTTTGGACCTGCAGGGTCAGCACAGAGAGGGGTACATTGCTGCATCACTTGTGGGTATCAAATATGCTGAACTAATATACTTCAAACCTAAACACAAAGAACTTCAGGGTAGGGATGTATGGATTGTGTAAAATCTATTCCATCTGTGTTTTGTAGATTGTCAGGAACCTCCAATTTCATCATCCACATCTGTCTATGAATGTGCGCATTCTGCATCCAAAATGCAGAAATTACCTGAAATGAACATTTTCAGACTTTAGCCTGTGGGGGAAATACACATTTTTGGCCCTTTTTGGATTTGCATAATTTTTCTATGATGAAATTAGTGCAAAATTCCCAAAGATTAGAAAAACGGTCTGTAATCACCCCAACAGGAGAAAAGCTGGTCCACTGAAGAATCCATGGATGAGATCCACAGAAATCTGAACTCATTTGGTTCCATTGTAGATTTCTCTGACATCCCTACTTCAGAGTCACTCTTAACAAACAGGGTGTTCTTTCCTGCCTTGAGGAATCATTGATTTTGCAGATTGTACTGTAAAGGGTGGAAAATCCTGGTCTCCTTCTAATATGTATACATTTTTTTATCATAGCAAAGGAATTTCTACTATACACAATTGCTTTGGGGACTTTAACTGGATGCTCTATTTACTTTTCCAAAGTAAATTACACAGGAGAGTGGTTCTACACAGTTGGGAAAGAGCACATTTCTTTAAACATCCAAATTCTATTCATTCCATTGCATATTATTACACTTAGAGGAACCATTAATCTTTTCAAAAGGTTGCATGATTCTGTCTTATATAATTATCACTTAAAAACATGAATATCATGTCAGGGATATACTCTGTGAATAAATACCTATCAATTTGGGCACAAAATAAGGTAATCCAAGATAAGGCATTGGTATAGAAACATAGATACATAGAAGTAAGGAAGATTGTTATCTATCTATCTATCTATCTATCTATCTATCTATCTATCTATCTATCACATACTTGCCTGCAATGGCCCTGTGAGCTGCTGGGATCACTAACCCTTCAGAACCTCAACAGAATGGGCATAGAAACAAGAAAATTTAGAGCAACTCAACTCATTATCTGGATAGAGAACTTCCAAGTTCACACTGAACAGCAACAACAGGAATTCCTGTCTTTGCTTTCTTTTGTTTAGGAAGAGTGGAGGCTTCTGCCCAGGGGACTAAGAAATGTCTAAAGGAACTTGGCATTGAACAGGTTCTCTAACTGTTTCTATTAAGTCTATGAGTGACAACAGTTGATCCATGGAATTGTGAAGGTGTCTATTAAAAATAAGATGATGGAAGGGGGAGGGGATTGACCTGCTTCAACCCTTAACAATTTATGCTATCTTAGAGGTATGCATCAAGGTTGAGGGGGATGCATTCCATGGGATTCCAAAATTCTTCTATAAATAATTGTCATGGGCCAGCAACCCAAACCATATATGGAAGGTCATTGTGAGGCTTCTATCTCCCCAGGACCCAGTTCTCCAGAGGAACACCCAGGGGAGGCTGTCCTTCATCCCAAAGAGGGTCCATTACCATCTTCAGACTGTGAGGACTCAGGCCATGAAGTCATTCGTATGCCACAATCACTTACACATTGCCACAGCTTCTGGCTGCTAAAATAGACTAAGCCCCATTAAGAAGCAAAGCCTCAGTAGAGGAAAAGGTGGAGCTAACAAGCCAAGAAGCCATTTATGCCCTATTTTAAGCCCTGGATTTTGCTGAAGCAAAGTATAGACAAGCCTGTCTAGCTTTCAGCCCCAGCATCACCTTATTTATTTATTTATTAAATTTTTATACTGTCCCAAAGCTGAAGCTCTCCGGGCAGTTTACAAAAGTTAAAAAACAGTGGACATTAAAAAGTATACAAAATTTAAAACCATAAAAATATATATAAACAACAGTATACAGTATCCATTTTAAACAACAACAGTTCTGGGGTCCATTAAAAAACAAACAAACAGCCATATGTTGTTAAATGCTATTAAATGCCTGGGAGAAGAGAAAGGTCTTGACCTGGCGCTGAAAAGATAACAATGTTGGCGCCAGGCGAGCCTCATCGGGGAGATCATTCCATAATTGGGGGGCTTTCCATGGTGCTGATCTATTCTTATTCCAGAAATCTGTCCTTGCTGATTATTCCTGAATTGAGACCTTCCTGAAAACCCCACCTTAAAGAGGTATGCTGCAACACTGGCCTTACAAGCCCCTCAATGAAACTGAACTGTAATATGTCCATAAACAATAATATGGCAGGTTCACAACTGACAGCTAACCCAAATTCCTTATGGTGCCCTTTAGTGCTACAAAGTAGACATGGGAAGGCCTAGAAAGAGAAAAAAGTGTGTGTGTGTGTGTGTGTGTGTGTGTGTGTGTGTGTGTGTGTGTATCCGTATCCGTATCCTAAACAGCAGCACAAAGCTTCTGCTCCAGGTTGGTTGGGAATGTAACATTTTGTTTACAGAGCCCTACTTGTGTTAATTTATTTAAACTATTGGTGGTTGTTTATTCACTGCTTAGGAATTTTATTTGGTGTAGTGCAGTATATAAATCTTCATGATGAGGATGAGTTGATAAATTTCCCTTAAATGCAGAAGGTGCCCTACCCCCAGGTGGCTTACAGATTTGATGTCATGCAGACAGTTCTCCACAGCTGCCTCATCCTTATTGGTACCTGCACCTGTGTTAAGAGTCTAAGCAGGAATGTGTCTTGAATGGCCAGTGGGGTTTTGTATGTTTGTACGTATGTGTAGTTTATCATGCAACGTACGTCAGTTTTAGAACTTGGATTCATAGATCTCTTGTAGGGTCATGAGACCGCTTCTGACAGGAGTTTCAGAAGACATCTAATTTTCCTACTTTATGTCTTACATTCCTCTTAAAACGATACGAGAATACTTTGGAGGCAAGCTATATGTAGACGTCACTATTAGCTTTCTGCAACACCAAAAGTAGGCCGGAGCCATCAGTCCTGTTCTCTCTTATGTAACTGTAAGTACCAAGCAGTAGAAGGTCACTGTTTTATGTATGCACTTCACTGTGCTGTGGTTGTTATAAATTTATTTAACTGAAGTCTACATTTACATATCCTTCTACCTATAACACGGTCAGGGAGAGTCTCTTGCTCTTTTGATAGTAATTATCCCCATCATATTGCTATGAGATGCTGTTGCTGAAATAGAGTATAGCACATAGTGTCCATTATGTATTACCCTGAAGCAGCAATTTAAATAATTGAAAGACTCCTCTCTCTCTCTCTCTCTCTCTCCCTCTCCCCTTTTCATGATGTGGGAGGGGGTAATAACCTGAGTACATACTAGATATAGCTGTATCTCAATCCTGATTTTTACACCAGAAATGTAGAGATTCTCAGAACTTAATAAGGATATTATGGATTCAATCAATTGCATTGGGAGCCATCTGAAACCCTGCTGATATGTTTTCCACACCCTGTATCAGAACATACAGTGCTGTGCATCAGAAGCAATGAGTTTAAAACACATGGAACATTTTTCTTCCAGAACCAATGCAGCTATAGTAGAGCTTTAATCAACAGATAGCTATACATTTTCCTGTGTGGGGAAAAAAGCTTTGTAGGGGAGGGAATATGATTCCGATCAGGAAAATGATGCAGAAGGAAAGGATTAAAGTAAACCCTCCAGGCCCCAGTACTATAAGTAGAGCCATGCTGGATCAGATGCAGGGTCCATCTAATCCAGCACTCTGTTCAACCCACAAGCAGGACACAGGTGCATCAGAACCCTCCGCCCATGTTCCCTGGCAGTATAGGCTTACTGCCTCTGATACTCTAGGTAGCACATAGCCATCAGGACTAGAAGGTATTGATAGCCTTCTCCAGGAATTTATCCAAACCCCTTTTAAAGTCATCCAAATTGGTGGCCATCACTATGGCCAGATCTACACCAAGCAGGATATAACACTTTGAAAGAGGTTTGAAAATGGTATACGGAATGTGTCCTGGGCCCCAACAGTTGCCAATACCTTTACAAACCATTATAAAGCATTATTGTAGATGCTGCCTATATCTTGTAGTAGTGAAGTCCATAGTTTAACTATAGCCCTAGTCTGAATCACAAGCCCCAACAGTTGAATATAGCCTACAAGCTTATACATACTAATCTGGGAGTAAATCCCATTCAACTTGTTGTGAACTGCCCAGAGAGCCCTAGCTATTGGGCAGGATAGAAATGTAATAAATAAGTAAACTTAATAGGACTTACTTCTGAGTAGACATGCACAGCATTGTATTGTTAGCCCTAGAAAACAAGTTGTCTTTTCTAATTTGGCCCTTCATTTGCTATAGCCAAATCCTGGGATTACATGGACATGTGGACTGATTTCTGAGGAGCCATGCATATAGGAAAATATTGTATCATTGGAATTGGGGATCTACATGATTTTCTTTTTTAAGGATCATCTGTACATAGGAAACAATATTCTTCCCAGCTCATATTCACAGAAGAAGTCCATTTAGGTTTGCAATTTCAATGTAATGTTCTTCCATGAGAATACTCCAATTGTTTCACATAGCATATGAGAATAACATATGAGTGACTCCAGTGAATAGATTATGCCATCATAAATTTGTAAGTTCTTAAAATACTATAATACTTTTTGCTGTTTTCCAGGGACTAGTTAGAACAAACAGAAAAGCATGCAAAAATACCAAGGCTTGTTTGTACAATAAGATTACAAATTCTAGTCTATTAGCTCAGATCTAAGGCACTATGAGATCTTGCAAGACTTTAGATTTGAGCTACCTATTCAGCTTTAGCAGAATTAATAAATTCACTCCTTAAGAAGTCCCACCATTCATATTTACAGAGTAAAATGAAATATTTCACTCTTTTGTTCAAATTTAAATGATGCCAATAATATGAAGGATCTTGAATGTTTTGGTTTGAGAATTTTTTTTTATGAAAGTGATCTGAAAAACAAAATTATTAAATTATTTACCCTGGTTTTCTTGTCTTTCATTATGGCTGATGTTATGGGTGGGAACTTCAAGATCAGGAGGAGGCGCCTAAATTTTCCCCTTCTCCCCATTTTCAATAGATGGCAGATATGCTAATGAAAGTTGTCTGGAAGATATAGACTAAACATAGTATTCTTCCATTTTTCTCTGTCAAATAATGGCTGTAATATGGAAGAGGTAGAAAGAGAGAACAGAGAGGAAGCCCACAACTCCCTCTGCTCTCCTTTCAATACTCATATTTCTTTCACATAGAAATCCAAGAAGGAAATAAAGTCATATATATTTGGGCCAACTCATTGTTTCACAATACCACCTGTCACAAGCTGAGCAAGAACTTAATTTTAACCATATATTTAATTCTCCAGTGTACACTATAGTTTTTAAAGTGCTGGTAGCATGTTCTAAACATCTATAGAAAACATTATGGAAAGGAAATGGCAGTTGGGGTCACTCATGTCAATCAACATTTTAAATTCCCTTAGTTGTCAAGTTTGTCAAGTGCAAAGTGGCCTAGTGAATACATGATTAAGAAAAACAAATTCCAGTGTGAAAACCAAGCCCTACACAACAACCTTCAGAAATTATCTGCTGAAACTCAATAACCTTAAAAAGGGGCTATCTCTCTTGCCATTTCCATTTGTATTTGTAGCATATCTGAAAAAATGGTTTCGTGTTTGCACATGTACAGATGAAAGGATGTTGCATTTCAATATGGTGATGATGCAGTCAAAACACTATAGATATATGGTCAAAGGTTAGTGTACTTTGGCTGCATCATATATACATTTAGCTTGGAGTAAGTCTCATTAAACTCACAGAGTGCAAGGTGAGGGCAACTCAGGATAAACAATTAATACACTATAGCCCCTGATGATTATGTAAATTCAAACCATATATTTAATTTATTTTTACCACCTCCACGCCACCACCACATACACACTGGGCCAATTGGCACGATCACAGCAAGGGAAACAACTGTCCATGGGTTATTTGAGAGTTGCTGCCCCCCTCAACAAGCCATGCCACCTGGGTTTGGATGACACAGGAAGAGCAATTAGCAAAATGCAGCCAACTTGATAACCATACCACAATTGTGCAAAGAGGGTCACTGTGTATAGGTGAATTGACTAAAGTAACTCTGGGTGCATTTTCTTTATAAGTACAGTGGAGTTGATGTCTTCCTCTCTCTCTCTCTCTCTGAAGAAGAAGATTCTCCAGTGGGGAAATGATACTACTGAAGAAAATCCTTTAAGGACAAAATCCTATGCATGTTTAGACAGGAAAAAAGTTCTACAATTCCCCCCACCCCCACGTGTAAACATGCATGGGATTGCACCCTAACTTAAGGGATCAGTTTGACTTCAGGTAAAACTAGACTCATCTTTACCTCAAATTAATAATATGTCCTAAGTCAGAAACATCAGCTATCCCTGCCAGTATCTGCTCCCTAATGTAGCAAGACAGTTCCACCTTTTGAATTCTCATTGACATCGTTTTCCAGAAATGTCACATTCAGGGTGTAACAGTTTGGCCTCATCCATGTGGTATTATAATCAGTTATTTGGGAATAATCAACCTCAAAAGTGGTGTGTTATCTGTCTAAAGAAAATGTTTAGCAGCTTTACACCATTCAAGGGCTACTACTTGCATATGAACTCTATGTCAGGTTATGTAGGAAGAAGTATTATTCATGGCACTTGGTTTGTGTGTTTTACCATGCTGTATATTTTCTGTAACAGTAAGGTTTTGCTAATTATAGATGCTAATAGCCACACAGTGGCCTTTTCCCCTACAGTTACAACTTGGTGTAGTTAATGGGCATTATACACACAGGTTCACAGACATAATATAGCTTTGAGTTAAATGTTATTTCCATGCCAGTACCCAATACCCATTTGCAACTGCCAGTTACCACAAGCAATGAATGTTATTGACTGAGCTTTAAAAGGAAAAATGAAAGCTTAGGTGTGTTTGTCACTACAAAATGTATCTATATAGTAAAACATTGTAGAAGTCCAGATTTTCACCTGTCTATATAGCTGTCCTATACTCGGTATGTGCAGAAACAGGAATACATTCAATATGTGGAAAGGAAGATGGGCATAATCTTAATTCTCTTCATTCAACTACTGCAAAGATACAGCTAGAAAAGAAGTCAGAGTTTCCTGCTAATGTGAAAGTCAGTTTTAGGTGCCATGGACACCTAAAATATGCAATTTCCAAGGAGTTGTATTAAAGTCCAAGACTGTGGAAGATTCATCCTGTCTTCCATGCCAAGCTAGCACTACTTTTGAAGGAATCTATCAGTTTTGAAAGCAATAGGGTAGCTTCTGTGGCATTCAGTAGTTGCCTTGCTCGCAAAACACTTCCTGCAGAGGAATCATGCATCATCCTTTTGATGACAATGGAGTAAAAGGAAGGATTTACAAATATGAAAATATGCATGGATCAGCAGTAATTTGCTTTATAACTACTTTACTTTATAAGGTTATAACTACTTCCTTGGTAATGACAGTAGCATCTTTACTGACAGATGGCAAGCTGCCAATGGCAAGCCTCAATTACAAGGCAACTATTAAGCCTCAAGTAGAGGCAACCTTTTCACTTCTCACCTTTAACAACTTCTAGTTACAACAACGCTATATTATATAACACACACTTATTTATGAATTGTGCACAGATTTTTTTTAAAAAATAACTTTTACTTCAGAATACACTGTTTCTCCACAGTGCCCAAAGATATTCAGCACACTCATATTTCCAGCATTATTCCTTGAAGGTTTCAAGGATGATTACAAAGGGAAGCACAGATTTTTTTTAAAAAAAGTAACCAAATCCCAAATTCTCAGAAGTCTCTTATCTTGCTGCAAAGAGTCCAGCCAAATTAAACTGCTGCCTTTTCCTTTATCACCAAAAAAATAGGTATCCCCCCCCTTTCCTGTGAAGTTACTTTTTCCATCTTCAGGCCATGCATAGTTTTTGCTTCAAAGAATTGAAGTGAAAACTAATTCCACATCTTGCTTGCGTACAGTATTCCCCCCCCCCTTTAACTTTTAAAATCAGTCTTTTCATCAAGCAATTTTCAACTATGAACAGGTAGATAACAGCTACACCAGATAATATATTCATATAAATTATTGATTTCATGGGAGGAGAGTGAGGTTACACCATAGGTAACTTTGAAGAGATTCAGGTATCCCTATCACGCATAGATATTTAAGCAGTCATTGTAATCTTATGATAAATACACTTAACATTGACTTTTTAGCTCAATCCAGATGATGATGATGATGATGATGCTTGGAAGAAGAACAGAAACAAACCTACATCTGTCCTAAGTTCATAATCAAACACACATTCATGGCACATCTGCACTTCAAAGATATCAGTTTTATGCAAGTTTATCTGCAATTGTTTTCCCCAAAGAATCCTGGGAATTGTAGTTTGGAGACAATTGTAGTTTGGAGATAATTCTTGATCAGCCCGCCTTGATCAGTTTCCAAGGTTTTTGGAGAAAGGGAACAACAAATAAACCAATTTCTGGGATATATTCAACTGGCATGCACTGTGTTTTAATAACATCAGCATGCACACAACTCAGTTTTATAGCTCAGTATAACCTAGATGTCTTGGCCTGACCATAAGTTTATTAGAAGTCCACAGCTCCTTGGGTAGAACAAGTGGTAATGGGAGATCCATGGGAGATAAACCACTACATCTTCCTAAGCTTGCATCAGCCAAGTTGGATGATGTGGTTGGCTGGATTTTTTCTCTCCTACTCCTCCCATTGCCTCCAATGGGACAGAATTAACCATGCCAGTCTTTGGGCTGGCATGGTTTCCAATTCTGTTTGGGGTGTGCTAGGGAAAAGAAGGGGCTTGGGATTCCACAGATCCTTGGCCATCCAAGACACTCCCCCCCACAACTGCCTCATTTTGTCCCCTCTACCAGTAGGATAACTGCAGTGGCAGAAAGATCCACCACTGTGCCAAGCGGACAGCCCCCTCTGCATTATCCTATCGCCTCTGGGATGCTCTCCCAGGTTTCATAGGATTTTGCCCTAAGGCTATTTGTCCCCAAAGTGGAAAACCATCTGGGCAAGGCCCTGTTCTCCTTCTCCTTTTCTAGCAGGGCTGGACCTTCCATATTGCAGAAGTGAAGAGAGCTGCTTCAGGCAGCACCATGAAGAGAGGCAGGATAATGTGACTGAATGGTGCAGTAAGATTTCTGGAAGTGCTGGGCCTCCTAGCAGAAAGAGTTGGGCAGGAAAATGTCTTGGGCTGGCTCTCTGTTTTGCAGTGCCAAGAAAAGATAAAACACATCAGCGCTAGAACTTCATTTCTCTTGCTGTTATCCCTCCTCTGGACAAGCTGATATCCAGAGGAATTCTGCTGAGAAAAAAAAAGAGAGAGATGGAAACTCAAAAATGCTAGGGTGACCATTTACACATTACCCCAAAACAGGAAATACTTCACCAGGACAAGAGAGGATATAGATTTGCATGATGTTTGTATATGCTAATTTTATGTACAGATGCAAATTCAGAAATAATTACTTTAAATTTAATAGACGTACAATGCATCTTGCCATAGTAGACTGGCAAGAATGGGCATCAAATTGTCAAATGTCGTTCAATGTAAGCAAGTGTAAAGTAATGCACTTTGGAGCAAAAAAATCCCAACTTCAAGTATAACCTCATGGGATCACCTCATGGTGACTGACCAAGAAAGAGTTCTTGAGATTGTGGTAGACAGCTCAATGAAAATGTCATCCCAGTGTGCAGCTTCTGTAATATAGGCAAACTCTATATTAGCCACAATTAGAAGAGAAATTGAGAATAAAACTGCCAATATTATACTGCCGTTATGCAAATCTATGGTGCAACCACAATTAGAATACTATGTACAGTTCTGGTCACTGCATCAAGAAATAAATAATTATTGTAGCGCTAGAGAAAGTGCAGAAATGGGCAACTAAAATGATCAAGATGCTGTAAGCTTATACACACCAGCTGCTGGGGAACATGGGTAGTAGGGTTCTGATGTACCCGTGTCCTACTTGTGGATTCCTGGTCAACAGCTGGACTAGATGGACTCTTGGTCTGATCCAGCATGGCTCTTATTATGTCCTTATGACTGTGACCTGAGCAGGATCTACACTACTACTGTTTTATAATGGTTTATAACGGTATTTAGAACTGTTTGGGCCCAGGTCACATTCCACATACCGTTTTCAACGTGTTATATCCTGCTTGTGTAGATCTGGCCCAGGTGACCTAGGGCCTTGCTAGACCTGCTAGATAATCTGGCAGGGAGGAGGGGCGACGGCCGCTACAGGTAGCGCGCGCCATCGCCGTCTTCTAGACGTAACACGCGATGGGGCAAGGGGAAGCCTCGTTGCGTCGGCCATTTTGTTTAGACTTTTAAAGGGGCCATGTGCGCTGGAGCACTGTGGAGAAGGTAAGTGTTTTTAAAAAAATAAAAATAAAGCCCCCCCCGCTCCCCTGCCCCTGATTCCCCCCCTGCCCGCTCGCTCATCCGCCAGGCCTGTCCCCATCCCCAATCTTCTCCCCCCCGCTTGCCATTCCCGATGCCCGCTCTACCCTTGCCCGCCCCCGCTTGCCATTCCTGATGCCTGCTCTTCTTCCCTCACCCCCCCCCCCCGCTTGCCAGGCCCGATGCCCGTCCTTCTCCCCCTCTCTCTCCTGCCGGGTCCGGCCTTCCCCCGCGGCCCCTATCTACCCCCCGGGATCCCCCCCGGCCCGATGGGCACAGCGCTCCTATGAGCGCTGTGCCCAGTCTGTGGCTTCTCCCAGCTACTCGCGAGTAAGCGAGCAGCCGCAAAAAGCCACAGACCCTGCTAGACATTCCGCAGCCTCGGCCTGAGGCCAGGGCTGCAGAAAAACCAGGCCATAAGCGAATCCGCTTATGCTGGGTTAAGGCAGGTTTTAGTGCGGCCTGACCCCAGATTCCCCTGTGCGTCATCTGGATGCACAGGATGGAAACCGGGCCTCACACCACGCTAACGCCTGGTCTAGCAATGACCCTATATGCCTTCGCAGTCTGCTGTTCAGTTGCTAACTGCTGATGGGCAATTTCAATGCCCCTTCCTGCTCTCCCATCTTATCATTCTTGATCTGTTTTTATTCTTTTATCACTGTGATTTGAATTTTGCTATTAATGTATTTGTTTTATGAGTGTTTTAATTATGTTTTTACCTTAATTTTTTGCATTTAAGCTACCTTAAGTGCCATTTCCGGGTAGAAAATAAGAGTATAAAACAAACAAACATCTTTGAATAGGATTTTGACTGGACAGTCCTTGAAATAGAGGACTGTCGTCTGACATCCCTTCAAATAGAGGACACCTTCAAACAGCAGACTGTCCTCTATACAGTAGGATATATGGGCACCCTAGCCACCACGCTGAGTTATAGCAGAGCAGGGTACGGTGCCTTTAAGTTTAGCGAAAGGAAAATAAGAGCAGCCTGACAGAAACCAGCAGAGACAGACTCCAAAGATCTCTTCTTTTAAAGTACATTTGGCAAGGAGACTGTGGAAATATACGACCTTTTACATACTTAGAGTGAGAAAGATGAGTTCCTGGGGAGGAAGAAAAAGTGCTCAATGAGATTAGCAGGGGAGATCTTCACTGCTGGGAATCCCACCACAATGTTTGCTCATCTGGAAGGAATCTAGCCCTGCTGTTTATATTTGATTAATAGCATTTTAACATACATCACAAAACTTAATACTTATTCTGTGGGAGAAGGCAGCTATTTTGCAACTTGAAAAAAAAGAAAAGAAAAGGAAGAACGACTTCTGTAAAATGGGCCAAGTGTAGCCAGGGGAATGTTGCCCAGGTTTTCCCATTAATATTTCTTTCTTTCTGCAGTGAAGTCATACCAGTGAGATTTGCCAGACCCATTTGTGTTTGCAGTTATGGCCAATGGGTTCCTTGCTTCATCAGCTAATTTGGTAGAATTACATCTGCAATGAATGTGACTCTTCATACCTACTGTCAGGTTTCTAAAGGGCTAACAGGAGCTTCTGGTGAAACTACAACCACTTTGAGAGGCAAAGAGGAGACATATTTAACCACCTCCCTTCCTTAAATAAGGTATTTTCAAAAGAATAAAAGTAGTGATGATTAGGCCTCGATTCGCGTCGGAGGATGATTCAGTGCTTCCAAATTGGCCCTGATTTGACTCGGGACCTGCCCCAGCCCACTTCAGATTTGGTTCTGAGGTACCCTCAAAGCTGGGCACAAGGCCTGCCAAGAATCCATTTGAATCCCCTCTTCTCCTGCACACCCACAAACCTGATCAGGACTTATCTGACTCTTCCGTTCATGCTGACAAGCTGCCCATCCTCTAGGAAAGTCAGTCTGACTTGCCATAGATCTACTGTTGTAAACTGCAGCGGCCAGAAAAAACCATTTCCAGCTGCCATAGTTTACAACAGTAAATCTACACCAGTCCAGAGTGGCTCTTCTGGAGGACAGGCGATTCACCAGTGTGAGTGGTAGCTTTGGGTAAGTCCCATGGGCAGGCAGGTGGATGGAAAAGTGGCAGAGTCTGGTCATTAGACCGAATCAGCCCAAAGTGCTTCAAGTGCTTGAGGCCAAGGCAGACCAATCCAGTGCTGAACTGGATTTGGAATGAGGCAATAAAATTGATCCAGGTGAGAGAGATCACATAACTGAATGTCCCTCACATTAAACAAAAACAATACTTGCACAATACCTTCTTTGTGCCTGTCACTTACATGTTCTCCCATTCACATATTCCAGTCTTTTCCCAACTGGTGACCTCCAGATGTGTGGGGTGCAACTCTCATCATCCTTGGCCGTCGTGGCCATTGACATTTGTTCATGCTTATAACTCACTTATATATCACTCTCATAATCTCAGTGGCATTATTGCAATGCCCTCTTTGACAAGTCCTTGGAAATGTCAGTTGGTCTTGAATGCAGCCGTGAGGATACCAGGGTGCAGGCAGCCAGGGAATCATGTTATACCTATCCTGCAGCAGCTGCACTGGGAGCTAATTAGTTTCCAGACACAATTCAAAGTGCTGGTAGTTACCTTTAAAGTCCAAATTGATGAAGGGTGTCTTGGGGATCTCTGTGTTCCATGCTAGCCTGCCTGCTCCCTAAGATTTTCTCGAGAGGCCTCCTCTCTCACTGTCCCATCCATTGCAGAAGCTTGATTGATTCGGACAAGAGAAAGGGCCTCCTTGGTGGCCACTGCAAATTTCTGGGAATTATTTCCCCAGGAGGCTTGGTTGGTCTCCTCTTCTTGCTATTTTTTACCAGATTGTGAAGGCTCTGTTTATTAGGTACATGTTGTTGTTGTTGTTTGATTGATTGATTGATTTCATTTATATACCGCCCCATAGCTGAAGCTCTCTGGGCGGTTTACAGAAGTTAAAAACAGTGAACGTTAAAAACAAATATAAAAAGTTTAAAAACATAAAAAAGCAAAAAAACAACAGTATCCTTATAAAAACAGCTGTTTGGTCTGTTTGAACTGCTGCACCTGTCTTTGCTTTTATTTTATATTGTTATTTTTAATTGTTATTGCATATTGTTATTGTAGTAAGTTTCAATTGTTGTAAGCTGCCCTGAATAATGAATATGCTATATAGGGATATATAAATAGATATGATTTATATCTATATCCATATATATATATATATATATATATATATATATATATATATATATATGAGATGCTGGATCAGACCAAGGCTACATCTAGTCTGGCATTCTGTTCACACAGTGGCCGACCAGCTGCCCGCAGGAAACTCATAAGTAGAATTTGAGTGCAAGAACACTCAGGTTCCCAAGCAACTGATGTACATAGGCATTCTACCTCTGAGACTGGAGGTAGCATGTAGTCATCAGTAGGGTGACCATATTTTGGAAACCAAAAAGGAGGACAACATGGTCGCCCCAAGGGGGCATGTCCAGTACCAAGGGGGCGTGCCCACCCAAACATAGCCTTGGTCACATGTCTGATTTTACAGCACACATTTAAGACAAATCTGTCCTACATAAGATCTTAATGTTAAAATCACTGAAATAAAGAACAAGTGAGAGATTCAATGTATCTGAAATTAACTTCACTCACTCCTACTTTTGTAGGTTTTGCTGTACTTTGAAGCTTTTGCTATACTCTGTGTGTAACATTCTCCCTTTCCCTCAAATATCTTTTCTGACTGTATCATCACTCATTGCAAGCTGCTGTTGTTGTTAACCGGGTTTGCTACTGGCCCCAGATCTGTTTCAAATTTGGTATGGCTAAAGCTCTACCTAAAAGCTATCTTTGTGCCAACTTTCAGCTCTTTTTCTTTAAAAATGACAGTTTAAAAAATAATTTTAAAACCTCATTTTTAAAAAAATCCCTAAAAAATCAATGGATGAATGGATCTGTTTCAAATTTGGTGTGGCTAAAGCTCTACCTAAATCCTATCATGGTACAAAGTTTCATCTCTTTATCTTTAAAAATGACAATTTTAAAAATAATAATTTTAAAACCTCAATTTTTTAAAAAATCCTAAAAAATCAATGGATGAACAGATCTGTTTCAAATTTAGTATGACTAAAGCCCTTCCTAAGAGCTACCATTGTGCCAAGTTTCATGTCTTTATCTTAAAAAATGACAGAATTATAAGCATTTTTGTTAATTCCCATTAGAGCTGTTCTTTGAAAAAAAATCCAGATTTCCCCTCCCCCTCCCGGATTTGTCACCAAAAACCCGGACAAACCCGGCAAATCCGGTCATATGGTCACCCTAGTCATCAGGGCTTGCAGCCATTGATAGCCTTCTCCTCCAGTAATTTGTCCAATACTCTTTTAAATACTCCCACATCCCTGCTGGCTTTCTACCTTCCTAACTTTTTTAAAAAATGCTTTCATTGGGTTTATTTGCCTGAAAAATGAAGTTGTTTGCTAGAAGAAGGTGGGGAATTTATTCATAGTTATTTGTTTATAGTTATAGTTATTTATTTTCAGTTACTATGAGAAGGGAGGGAAAAGTCAACTGCCCTGGCCAACTCATCTGTTGCTAAACTCGTACAGGTGCTTAACTCGCTTGTGTGCTGACACTTTGTCTGAGGATGGGAGCTTCATCACTAGGGTTCTTCGTGCTCAGACAGCTGGCTCCTTTGCAAGCTTGCCTACTTATATAGCTCTAGCTAGCTTGGTCCAAAACCATGTTCATACGCAGTTCAACAGTTGATCAATACTGAAAAAGTGCTGCCTTCTCCATTTTCTGCTGTATCCCTTCTTGTCAACAGCTCCAAGTTCCCTCTGTTGGTATCCTTGTGTGTTGCTAATTTGAACTCCTGCATTGGGATGGCCCACTTGGAAATTCTACAACAACTCTGTCATTGAGCCAATATGGGGAAAGAGCTCGTTTCATTTCAAGAGAATAAAGTTAGAATTCTTCCAGCTAATTAGCTAAGAATGTTTGAACGATAGCCAACCACAGTGCCTCAGGATTCCCCCCCTTTTGTTGAGTTTCTTTCCTCTGGAGTGGGAGGGTAGGTGGGAAAGACAAAGTGGCAAATCCACAGTTTCCCTGAAAAATATATGTGCTCTGTGCTTTAATATGATACTTCATTCATCTCTCAGTGACCATGGCAACTGCCCTAACAGTTCGTCCAAAGCTGGCTTTGATTTCACAAATAGGCCTATAATCTTTACTATTAAAATCACTTTAGCACTAAAATAAAATAGAAAATAAATCTGGTAATATAATTGCCACAAATGTTGCCACAAATCTCTGAGCTTCGCCATGTTCCAATGTCCTCTCTGTACCCGATTTGAGTGTATTTTAAAACCTTGGAAAGTCACAATTTACTTTCCAAATAATCAACCTGGACAGCCCAGGAGCTGAATTCTCTAACAGGATATTCAGCTATTGAAGGCTGTAGTCACAGGTGGCCAGATGTGCAGCTGCAAAGAACTTCCTGCCAAGGGGGCAGAGTGGGTCCACAGGAAGAAATGTTCCTTTCCACTCTCAGTCTGTTTTCAACTATAAAGGAAGACACGGCCTACACGCCTACGCAATATCTGCCTGCACAGCATTTTTCTCCCCTCTTTCTTTCTGCTGTACTAAAACCCAGAGTTATATTTTGAACAATACATGTCATAGGAGGATCATATCATACACAGGGTTTTAAAGAACAGGAGGCCCTAGGCTCAACTACAATGCTGCCCCTGAAAAACACTACAGCATTATTGTACCACTGGTTTTTTCCTTTTATCCTGACAGTGAATGCTTTTGAGAGCAGTTGGGGCTATGTATAAAGGCATGGACTTTTCAGGGCCAAAGCATATGCCCATAACTAGGTCTCCCTTCTTCTCTTTCAGATTAGAATTTGTTAATTTGATTTTTACTTGTTTAATGTCATTTTTATATCAACTATCACCAAAGACCTCAGGCCTGTTTAGAATAGTTGTTCTTACAGTGGACTGTGTAAAGCAGATGGATAGAGAAGAAGGCGTTGTTTATTTTCTGACAGAAAAAAGATTAATGCATATATTTTTCCATAAACATAAGTTTAAACTGGTCCAAGTGTGTGCAGGGTAAGGACTGATATTTGAACAAAAGCCCAGTGATGTCAGTGGAAAGGAAATTATTTTATTCACTTTTCTTTGGGTTGCTGTCATGACTTATGACTCAATTTTCGGGTGGAGATCCCTTGACTTCCATTTTTTTTCCATCTTAGAATTGGCTTTCAATATTTCTGCTGGGAGTTGTGATTCATGTATACTGTATCATACCCATATTACTTTTGAATCAATTTCATTTACAAATGTACGGATCCCAGCTGTCTTAGAGTTTTTGGAGTATACATCAGTTGAATCAAAGTTTGCCAAAAGTTTGGAAACATAAAATCAATGCAATCCATGGAGCCAGGATGCTGAATGTGGACAAAAGGGGAGGTTTGAGTTCAGATCCTGGGTGTCTTAGGCAAGATGGCATCTCTCAGTTTAATCTGCCTCACAGTGTGGTTATATGAGGGTAAATGGGATAACCCCATGTATGCCAATCCTAAACTTCATGAAAAAAGGGTGAGATATAAATGTGACCATTCAATCAATAAGCTACAACAGTAGGCTGTAAACATTTATTAAATGGGGGGAAAGATACCAAAATGTCATAAAAAGAAAGTCTACCACTCAACAGGGCTATACTATCTAATTCCTTCTGGGCTGACCATAGTTTGGGTTCCACTATTAAGCCTGGTTTACTATGACCGCTATAGCTATAAAGAACTTTCTTCCATGCCCTTTGCAGGGATCTATTACCACTTTATTATAACACTTCCTCACTTAACATTTTTGTCTAGCTCTCAGAGGGAGAATTGCCTTACATTGCTCACTGGATCTGTATGCTAAAAGTGATCTGGAATTGCAGCATTGATTTATAGTTGATCTTTTGCCCATCATTGCCATATGATTTCTAGAAATGGTGCATGCCTGACATACTGTTTTTTCGATACTGAACTCTTGTTAATGCAATTCATCAATAGCAATGTAATTATGTGATTATGGCAACCCTTGATCAAAAACAAATTCCCTGAGACCCACAGGAAAGTTCATAATAGTTACATTTGTGGATCATTTATGAGAAATGTTAGAGGTGAACAAAGCTCAGGAGTCTACATTAATTAAAAAATGTTAACAAATTTAATTTCTTTTCAATGTGTTCTTTCAAAAGGATAATCTTGAGTTTACATTTCAAGACTATTAGAAGATATAAAAGTACTGCACAATCTTTCCCAGAAGTAAAGTGTATATATATATATATATATATATATATATATATATATATCTTTTTTGCCAAGAAATTATATTCCTGCAGGACTTAAATCATTAACACATGTTTTTTTAATGGCCACTTCCTCATTTGAAGAAATTAAACAATCAGAGTTCAGACAAAAATAATATCTTGAAATCTCAATATAAAATGTGCGGGTTACTATTTTAATAGCTGTCTTGTTTTACTTCTGAGCAGACCCCATTGAAAAAGTTCACATAATAGGTTCATATGATGGCTACGATTCAATAGCTCTGACACATATGTAGACTTCTACGCATAAAGGAAGCTTCCTGGTTCTTTTCAGTAAGTAGGAAAGTGCTCCTATGCATGCTGCTTTTACTAATAGAACAGAATGAGAGGTTGTTGACATGGTGCCAGTTTCATTGCTGATTCCCCCCCCCCCCCGCCCCCAGCCACCAAAACTCACAGCATCACAGTTGTGGAGCGATACAAACAGTGATACATGGGCAAGATTGAATGTGGAATATCCTGTCCCGAAGATGGCAGGATTGATTATGTGGCCAAAATGCACAGCAAATAGCAATTCATGATGGAGCTCTGAAAGTATTTTTTCTTCTTCTGCTCAACTCTGTAGTATTGAAAGGGTGCCTCTGTGCACCCACACGGCTTGGAATCAGTAGACACCCAACTTCTCTCAGCTGTGTTCCTTCATAGTTGCAAAACTTTGAATCAACAGGCTTCCCCCCTCTCACTCTCGCCCCAATAAAGTGAAATGGAGGAGTTACTTCTGAGTAGACATGCAAACATCTACCCACACACCCCTCTCTCTCCTTGCAGTGGGAAGGGCACCCCTAAGTGCACGACTGCACAACTACAATAAAGAGTGAAAAGGCAACAATTGAGCCGACATTTGCAACAGTGCAGTTTCAAAGTAGCAGGGCTGGCTCCCCTCCCCACTCCTGTACTGGGCAAAGTGCATTGGAAGGCAATGAGTTACGCCCAGATAGCCATGTTTAGTCCTCTTTCCCCATGCAACTTTCCGTTCAGCCAATCAGTGCCACTTCCACTATCCTGTGCCAAAGCCAGCTGAGGTCACACGGACTCTCAGAGCTCCATCCGATGAGCGTTTTATTGCACACTTGTTACTGTGCACTCACGGATTTCTCGCTGGTCCCTCACATGACGTTGTCTGCCTCTCTTGCGCCTTCTGCCCCTTCTGGCCTTTCTCAAGAAAAACCAGAAAAAGTCTGGTTGCTGCTCTCTCCTGCTGTGTGTGGGAGAAGCAGCGTGATTACAACGCCCGACTAGATGGGCCTCGTGCTCCTTGTTTACTTCCTGTTTTCAAACAGGAAGTAACTGAGTGGTGATGGAGAAGCAACAGTAGCCAGCATTTCTTCCTATGTGTATTGGAGGTTTCAAACTGCACTGAATCTGCAGTGATGGGAAAATCTGTCGCAAAATGAGTTTGGGGGAAAACAACAACCAGATTTAGGGCAGGAAAAGCCGTGCTAGCTATGGAGAGGTGCATGCGACTTGGGGGTGGAGCAGAACAGGCATAAGAGCTCCCTGTAGATACTCCCTGGAAAGCTCCTGCACATATAAAACTTATTGATTCAGCTTTTAAAGACACACATGTTCTTCTAATTCAACCAGACACACAAAATAAAAATTTGAACCACACACAAATTCTTATAACAGCATCAATGGAGATGGTTCACGGAAGAGCAATGTAAACAAACAAACAAACAAACAAACATGACCCGGCTTTAAAGAGGCAAGGGCAAAGAGGTAAGGATAATGGGGTAAATAGGGGCAAATGCAGTTGTATATGCTATGGTGTGTTTCATTGGGGAGTCAGAATGATGGGGTTAAGCCAAGGATTTAGCAGGGCGGGGGAAACAGTTTTTGAAGAAAGATTTGAGTGATATATATATATATATATATATATATATATATATATATATATATTCTTCATTCATCATGATTGTGATCCTCATTCTGTGGAATCTACAAGCAGCAACGCCCTCCTAGGAATGGTGAATAATATCATATTTTGCTATCCACACAGGGATTTTGGTGGAAGGAAGAAACCAGATGTGAGTATGTTATGTAACATAGTTCTCATTGGTTCAAATTTTCTCTCAGTGGAAGTTTCAGCTATTACATTGGAATTAATTTTTCCAGAACCATGAATTAAGAACGGAATCTGAACACCAGTTACTGATTAATCTGATTATATATTAACCTGAACAATCATTAACTCTGAGTGTGTGTGTTTGTGTGTATTTCAGTTCAAGCTCAGTGTAGGCTCAGTTTTAGGTCTTCAACTACGGCTCACAAACTAAAGTTTTGGTGTTCAGTTTTAAAAACCAGAGTGCAAGTCTAGAAAAGTGCAGATTGAGGCACTCAGAGCCTTGCCCAGAGGAGCTTCTCCCCTTAATCGCCACCCATTGCTCACATTCCCAGGGGGCTCAACTGGCCTAGATTTTCACTCACTGGAGTAAATGCAGCCCAGTAGTTGAGCCATGCCCACCACCACCACCTCCTCCTCCTCCTTCTAAAAATGTCCTCATAATTTAACTGGCTGGAGCTGGGAAAAGCTATCCGGGAGGGGGAGGGTCTTGATGGCAGCACATTGGTACCACCAGCCCTGAGACCTCTGTGTTAACGCTCCTTTGCATTGTCCCCATGCAAAGGAGTTAATGTGGGGTTTACACAGGAGGAGCAGGGAACTTTCTCCACCTTGCTTCATTTTTCTTTTAAGAAAAGGTTCTGTTTAACTGTGAACCTTCACAGTTCTAGGGAGGTGAGGAGGTGGACCGCCCCCCTCCCCTCTCGCTGCACCCAGTTTAGCTTTTTTAAAAAAGTCTTTTTGTTTTCCTGGACAGGTTCGGGGGTCCAGTGAGACAGAGGCATGCTGGATCGCCCTCTCCTTTTCCAGTGCTGCTTAGCTTCTTCTTAAAACTCTTTTTGTTTTCCTGGGGAGGTTTAGGGGTCCAGCTGGATCACCCTCTTCCCTTTCCCTGTGACCCCTTTTAATTCATTTTTTGTTAAACTGTGAAGCTTTGCATAAGGAGGTGAGGAGGCAGACTGCGTCCTGCTTTGTTTTCTCTTTAAAAGCATTTTTGTTTTCCTGTCCAGGTTGGAGGTCCAGTAAGGCAAAGGCTCACTGGATCGCACCACAGTGCCTCGCTACATTTCATTTTTTAAAAAAACAACAACAACAATTTTCTTTTAATGCCAAGCTCCGGGGAGGTGCACTCGTGGCCCACCCCTGTCCCTGTCCATCCAATGCGACCAGTCGGGGTTGGCATTGGCTGGGGCATGCCCCCAACGCAGCTCCAGATCAAGGCAACAGATGGCAGATGCTGTCATTGCCTCGCAGCAAGTGGAAAAAGTCAGGGTAAGTAGCCAACTTTTTAAAACCGGGGCTTCAAGGGAATGCTCTTGGATGGCTTCGCAATGGCGGCTGTGTCCTGCCGCCACTGTAGATCCACTCCAGGTCTTTCCCCTCGTCAAGATGTACCCCAGGACTATTGAAAGCAGGAAAGGTCTACAAGGGTGCCAGCTCTATGAGTATGAAGGGAAACTCCAGCTGATAGAGTATTCAGCCCCAGTAATATTAAGATGTTAAACAAAGAAATAAGCAAGTTAAGCACCTGAGTAAGTTGACCATTATGAGTACAGAATGCTGGATCAGACAGCCCTTCAGTCTGATAAAAATTGGCTTCCTTAGGCTTGTGAGTGTCTGTGTGTGCATGTGTATAGCAGGGCTGGGCAACTTGTGGCCTTCAATTTCCATCATCCCTCACTTGGGCTGACCAGAGTTGTAGGCCAAATGAAGTTGCCTACTACTGTAGAGAAGTGTAAGTGTGTGTGTGTGTGTGTGTGTGTGTGTGTGTGTGTGTGTGTGTGAAATGGACTTAGTAATTAGAGGAGAAATGGTTTTGTAACTTCATTTCACTGACTGATCAGTATGCTAGATCCTGTTCAACTCAATGGTCTGGTTCAGACAACACACAAAACCATGCTGCTTAACCACAAAATGGTCAAAGGCCTTAACCATTTTGTGGTTAAGCAGCATGGTTTAGCGTGTTGTCTGAACCAGGCCATTGGGGATTGCTTCTGGTTAGACATTTATTTATTTATTTATTTATTTATTTATTGCATTCACTGTTAATTTCTGATCCCCAGCCCATCCAAATACAGCATGAGATGGGGCTGCTTTCAAATGCAATATCTTTGTGTGTGTGTGTGTGTGTGTGTGTGTGTGTGTGCTCTTTTTCCTAGTATATCAAGTATAAAAAAATAGGGTTGCAAGGAACAACACACTGTGACTTCATATTTTTACAAGATTGCTTTAATCACTGCCCTTTCTTTGGCAGTACACTGCACCTCTTGAATGAAATGAGCTGCTGGAAGAACGACCAGCCCACTCTGAAGAAGTGCATGTTTTTTCTGTAGATATCCAACTCCCGTCACTATCTCTTACCACGATTGCTCAGGACTTGTGTCTCAAAACACGTCTGTAGACTATTTCTCTGTGTTCAGGTGATAAGCCTTTCAAGAATGTGAATGGCTGGGAAAATGCTGGGGACAGGCTGCTGTGTATATGGTAGAGCTGACTCAGAACTAGCCAGGCATGGATAACAGTGATAATCTAGGGAGGGAAGGACAAATACTCAGCTATTTTGCCTAAAAACGGATAAATCAAACAAACCATTTCAAAGCTTTAAACTGTTGATTCAGTACAACCGTAAGTAATGTGAAATCCATTTGGGGAGATCATTAGTTTGCTCTACTTTCACAAAGTAAAACAAGGCATTCATGAGCTGTTGATTTCTATGGGAGCGATTTAAACACATTCTTAACTCTCCCATTGAAAGGAAACTTAAAAGCACTTGGATTTGGCTGGATTATGCTCTCAGTATTTTCTCTCATCTGATACAGTTTATGCACAGCATTTTTTTATGGCTGACGATCACTTGAAAAATATTTAAGGAGAGAGAATATGATATCACTGAAATATGGAAGTCATATCCTTGGATTTTGTCAATATTAAATGGGTTTTCTTAGGGACTTTGTGTTAAATGCCGTGTTTTAAATTCCCCATCTCTGCTGTTTCTATTGAAATCAGATATATTATTTTCCTCCCAATTGGAAACAATAGAAACCATTTCTTTGACAGCACCAGAACTAGGAATAAGGGTCAAATGCTCCATTGGTGTTGATTTTTTTTTTAATAGTATGTATTTCAGCAATTCTTGTTTAACATCATATCTTAAAGAACTAAGACCTCAACAGAGCTGCTGCTGATTGCAATAGACGAAGACAGAAATATATTTTGATTGCAGCTATTGTTACTTAAATATAAGAAACAGCTGCAGTTGCTTGGCATAAAGAATATCATTAGAATACCCAAGTCACTCACATTTTTAAATTAACCTGAGAACACCAATGTACCTTAAATGAGCTTTTTGATAGTGAATAAGTCCCAAAATGATATTGTCATGTGCAGCATGCAGCAGGAGAACTAAATCTTTCTGATGAAATTTACATGAAAATCAGGGGAGACTTGAGATAAGAATAAGGGCATGTCTACACCGGGCAATATCTTGAGGATCGTTCCAGGATCATCCTTGTGCATCCACATGACACACCAGGAATCCAGGGAGCAGGGAGGGATGATCCCTCCATTTCCATAGGATATCGGCATAGCCTTTTTCCTCAGTTTTTCCCACTGTCCCGGGATGATCCCAAGGACTGTGGATGGTGTGGCCGGCTGTCCCAGCTTCTTCCCTCTTCCCCGTGAGTAGTGGGAGTCATCTGAGGGAAGGAGCCAGGACGGGGAGAGTCCAGGGCCATTGTGGGTGGGGTGGGGCTTTTTTTTAAATTATTTTTTTGCTGGAGCGCAGGTGCGTTCCAGCTCCTGTATTCTTAGGGGGGGGGGATGGCGGGCGCGACATCCTCCTTCCTCCCCGGACATGACACACTAAGCCATAATGTTCAGCTCAAATACTTAACCACCATGGCTTAGTGTGTTGTCTGAACAGGGTCATTGTGAAAGTGGTTACCATCTTGCAGGTTGGGAGTCTGTGGTGAGTCTCTACCAGTTGAAGACCACTGCACTACAGCAGTCAATTTGTCATGGCACCCTGGGGACTTTTTCAAAATGCCAAATATTCCTGTGGGCCCAAAATAATTGGAGACCCTTTCTCTGAATTAGACCTTTCTCTAAATTATCTTCTTTTTTTCAAGAAGTGATACTAGAAAAAATAGCTCAAGGATATAAAACAAAAGAGTTCATGGGATCTTATTGGAACTTGAGGATTCCCTTGACACTGAACAATGACATGGTTTGGAATGGAACTATAAGCTGCTGAATGGAGTATGTAAACAACTGAAAATGTAAAGTTTTCATAGTGTTTAGCTACAGTAGAGTGCAATTATGAAGTAGTTTTTTGAATGCCTTTGGGATTTACACCACAAAGGCAAAATTAGATCCATACTTTTTCCAAAGTCAGTATTGCAAATGCTATCAAGGCAATGCGGATTGATATATACTATGTGGTGGGAGGGTAGCTTAACATTCATGGAACAAAATCAAAGAAACCAACATGAGCATAGAGGAGGCACAGAAGGGATTGGAGATGGCTGGCAGGGGAGGGGGGGAGAGAAACTCCATGGAATCAGATCCACCCATCCAATAGTTGAAACTAGTGTTCTGGAATACATTAATATCAGCAAATCTACCTCCAAATAGATCATCTTGATTAATATTTGAAAAGTAAACTACTCATATGGAAGATGGGGATAGATCAGTCTATTTCTGGTCCATGTCAGTTTCCCATGTGGTCATTCATAAATCCATTCTGTTCCATTTCTGCATGAATCCAAAATTTCATTTTTTTATATCTCTCTACAAAAAAATCCCCTTTTAATTGCATTTCAAACAAAATATATACACTTTTTATGCATAAAAATGCATAAAAGTGTTTATGCATTTTAAACAAAATATACATTTGTGTATGCATTTTAAACAAAACATACATTTGTATATGCATGTAATCCTAAAATATGCATTTTCTATGCATTTTAATCTAAAATATGTATTTTATATGCATGTTGGTACTTATTTTTGAGCTGAGAACTATGTCACAAAATTCAGAGAAGTGTGTAATCCAAAGGATAACTACATTCCCAATCTGTGTATTAGTACAACTGCACACGCACATCAATTTGGTTCACTTAAAAATGTTGTCCAGAAAAAATAATAATCACGAGCATCCCTAATTGAAGTTATTCCTTCAGTCAAACTACAAAACCCCAGTACTCTCTACTTACAAAGCGTCTGCCCCAGTGAAAGACTGCCCTAAAATATCATGCCACTCAGGGAAGTAAAGAGCATGAAGTATTTCATGGATATAATTTAGCTCAATACTTTTTTTAAAAGTTGTGCAAATTACCAACATGAACAGGTAGTCTTGGGAGCTGCTGGGCTATTAGACACTAATTTGTTTCTGACAAGATAAGACCTAGAACTAGGTACTTTAATCGCTGTAGATTTAAAAAGGAAAGGTGATGATTTTGATGCATTCCCTAAAGAGAATGGGAGAATAAATTAGTCAAAACAAGTTTTCAAAGGGCTGTAAATTAGAAAATGATCAACATGAGGAAACATTGCCAGAGACTGGATGAAGCATTGGAGAATATGACAATGTTTCCGGATGGCCAGGACTACATATTTGTTTGTTTGTTTGTTTGTTTTTACTAGGGATGCCACCAAAAGTCAAAATTAGGTGGTTCGTTGGTAGAACCTATTATATTAAGGACATAGGACCACAGGAGCTGCCTTATACTGAGTCAGACCATTGGTCCATCTAGCCCAGTATTGTCAATACTGACTTGCTATGGCTTTCTAGGCTTTCAGACAGGAGTTTTTCCTGCCCTCCCTGGGGATGGCGGGAATTGAACTCAGGACCTTCTGCATGCAAAGCAGAGGCTCTACCACTGAGCTAGGGTTCCTCCCACAGGAGGTAGCAATCCCAGATATAACTGGAATGCTTTCTTCTGTAAGTCGTCGAAGGCTGTTTTGTCTTGACTGGACCATAGGAGCATTGGAAGCTGCCTTAATATACTGGCCCTGTTCAGAAGACAGCTTAAACCATGGCTTTCACCACAGTGAATAAGGCAAAAAGCTTTTTCCAGCTTAGTTCAAGCTGTGGTTTAAGGTGTCTTCTGAACAGGGCCAGTATATTAAGGCAGCTTCCAATGCTCCTATGGTCCACTGAGTCAGACCATTGATTTATCTAGCCCAGAACGGGTGATTGCGGATCTCAGGAGTTGCAGACATGATTCTTTCCCAACCCTATGAGTGTCAGCACAGCCTGCATAACTAAAGCATCTTCACTCTGCCATTCCTCTGCATGTTCCAATGTGGGTTGCTTGAACTCGCTACTTTCTGAGGGAAATGTAAAGTCTCATTTTCAGAGATCGTGTTTGTGGAATGATGTCACTTAATTCTTTAGTTACTCTTTTCAAAGCTAATCAGTGTAAAGGTTTGGACTTGAAAACCGAAGAAACAGCCATGTAGGTTGCACCCACCCCTTGTTCAACATTTCTTTTCTTTCTTTCTTTACTTGTGAGTTCTTTTCATTCTGTTGCCAGCAAGTCAATCATGGCCTTTTCCCTCTAGTATTGGACAGGGTTGGTTTTTGTCTTGGTAAGTAAAAGGGTTTTTTTTTAGTAAGTAAATGTTTATTTTAGACTTGGGTGCCGGTGAGTTGCACTGTAAGGGGTACCGGAAAGGGAAATCCAGGAGGAGGAGGTTGGGAAGGGAGCAGCACAGCCTGGGCCAGTTGGCAAGCAAGGCAGGGATTTCATTGTTGGCAGGTGGAAGTGCCTCTTCTGCAGTTCCTACTCCTGCCACTTGCCCCACACCTGCTCACACCACAGCCTTGTGCAACAGTTCTAGCTGTAGGGTAATTATAGTTGGGCACATGAAAATAGCCAATCAGAGGGGAGGGGGGGACATAATTTAATGATGCATGATGTCATGATGCATAGCATGATGCCCTACTAAAGTTCCCAAGATGCACTTGATTGATGTGCATGCGCAATGATTCGTATATACTCAACAAGATCTTCAGATAATGGAGAACTTCCACAAAGACTGGGCAGAGGAATGTGTAACTAATGCAAATTACGACTTCCGTTGAGGTAAATTCACCCATCACTTGTTTTTACTATCTACTATTAAAAGGTGTTGCTTGCGATGTACACTTTTGTGATCATGCTTAGCAACTGACTGTGATGACTGTAGCATTAGCATGATTTTCTAAAGCAGTGTCTTGAGAAAGCATGCAGTTGAGTTACTGAAAGGAATCTGGGTGATGTTTGTTTTCATAACCATATCTTCTGCAGGGGATAATGCTACAATGACGAGGCTGACCCTGCCATGCAGCAGAGTGAAGCACTATGAAGTGGGGTATAGACGAAGGCTGGAATTAGTGTCTAAGAGAGAAATCCTATGGTTTTGGGAGACCATAAGATTCTTCATTGACCTCCTTCCAACACTGCTATGGCCTTGGATGGGGGACTTCAAAATCTGATCCCTTCCCATTCCCCCACCACCTCACAGCTGCCATGGAAAGAACCATGCCCTATGGTTTTCTAAGGTTGCAAAAATGACCTTAGATAAACTCAGGGCTTAGCTAGACCAGGCTTTACCATGGGGCAAACCCCAGGATCGTCCCTGTGTGTCCACATGAAGCACAGGGGATCCCGTGATCAGAGAGGGATTGCTGGGCTGAAAACAACAGAATGAAATAAAAACAGAATAAGGGCTGTTTGGATTTCGTCCTTGGGTGAAAAGAACATTGATCTAACAGATGATCCCTCCCTTGCCCCCAGGATAGAGCCCTCCCCTTTGGGCCCGCTTTTTCCGCAGTCCCAGGCTGAGCCCGAGACTGCAGAACGTGTGGCCCGTTACCACGGTTTGACCCGGTTCCGCGCACAGGGCGCAGCACTCCTCAGGAGTGCTGCAGCCTTTGGGGTTAGGGTGGGGGAAGCAGGAAAAGTAGTTAATTTAGTTTTAAAAAACTTACCTTTAGCGCATGACCGTTCGTGTGCTCCTTCCTCTTTAAAAATAAAAAATGGCTGGTGCAACGCCTCTCTTCCTGATGTCGTCGTGCCTCATGTGTAAACGGAGGAGGGATCTTGCATTAATCACAACGTGAGATCTTCCCTCCTCCATCGCGGACTATAAGATAGGTCTAGCTAAGGCCTCAGAGAGTTCTGAAAGGGGGCATTCTCATGGGCAGAAAGGGGAGGCAAGAAGAGAGCCCAAGACCTTATAACCCAGGCTGGCTCATATCAGAGAATGCAGTCTTTCAGGTAGCCTGGTCCCAAGTTATGTAGGTGATTTCCAGCACTTTGAATTGTGTCCAAAAACACCCATGTTTTAGCACTGTATTCATTTCAAATAACCCTATTTCAGAAATTACTTCTCTTATTTTATATATTCCATCTGATTTATTTGTTATTTAAAATGTTTATATACTGCCATTAATTACCAGATCAGAGGGTGGGTGTACAAAATTAATGAAAACACCCATTAGATTGTAAGTCTATGCGGCAGGGTCTTGCTATTTACTGTTTTACTCTGTACAGCACCATGTACATTGATGGTGCTATATAAATAAATAATAATAATAATAATAATTAACACAAAATACAAAGCCACAATAAAAACTCAAAGTCTACTAAGCTATGTATTAAAATCAGCAAACACCTGTTTAAACAGATGAGATTTAGGTATCTATGCAGAGAGATGTCTAGCTCTAGGTCTGCATAGTGTAGATCCCATATCTACTCTATACAAGGTTATTTCAGCTTCTTGAGATGTATGTGGACATTCAAACAATGTAAAATGAATTCCTGGATTGGAAAATAGGACTCCAACTGTTCCCCCTAACCCTGTTGATCAGAATTTGCACAAATAAGTGGGAAATGGGTGAGAATTTAGTTTCAGATTGATTTTTTAAAAAGAATTTTCCAAAATTCATGAAGTTCTCCATGCTGTCACTCTGCTTATGCCATTGACATTGCAAAATTACCTGTAGCACATGCCAGTAGTGTATGCTGGTGTGATGGGTTTTGGGAAAACATAAAAAGTGTAAGCAGAGCAGCAGCATTGGATACTGCCCCATATTCAGAACAAAAAGTACTTGAGTTTTTTTTTAAATAATAATAATAATAATAATAATAATAATAATAATAATGAAGAAACTGATGCTGGCAGGGTTCTTAACTCTTTAAAGTCTGTGTTTGAATGTCTCTATATTCCACTATGTTAGTGCTTCATTAGGGTTGCTGCTGCTTCTTTTTCTAATAGGCTCCTCATCTTGAACAGCTACATGGCAGGCAGGTACATCATGGTCCTCTCCATGCTGGGAATAACTGCATCTATTGAATTAGGGTGGTTCAGACACATGAGGATTTTGTTTCAATTCGATCTACTTCAGCTAGCAAAAACTAGATTAACAACTGTTACCCAGAGGACCTTCTCTTCTGCTGCTCCCAGACTGTGGAATGGGTTGCCGGAGGAGACTCACCAACTTAACAGTCTATTAGCATTCAAGAAAGCTATAAAGACTGATCTCTTCTGGCAGGCCTATCCAGTGGAATTTTAAGATGTTTTTAAACATTTTTAGGATGTTTTTTAGGATGTTTTTAACAATGTATATTATAATTGAATATTATGTATTTTATTGTTTATTGTTGTTCCCCGCCTCTATCAAAATGGAGAGGTGGGTAAGAAATAAATTATTATTATTATTATTATTATTATTATTATTATTATTGATAAGTATTTCCCCAAATTTGCAAAGTTTTTAATATGCGGGAGAGAAAGACTTGAGATTTTAAAAAAATCTTATGTAGGAGAAAGCAAAACTGACAGATCCACCCATCCCTAGTTCACCCCAATGTGTGTAGACTCTGCATGTATGATCTATATTAGAGCACTCATTTAAGTACATGGTTGCAGGGAAAAAACCCCTCTATGTTTGACAATCAGGAATTTGCAGTGACATTCTTCGAAGTTGCTGTGTCAGCTCCAACATTAATTTCATTTGGACCTCGCCCAAGCATGAGGCAACTGTGACAATGGCATGCAGTGTATTGTCTCTACAAAAATATATCCATTTTTAAAAGCCATTAAGCAACTATTAACCATGAGCAGTACATATTCTTTTGTATGACATCATGAAGAAAGAAAGATTAATTTCTCTGGAACCCTGCTAATGCACCTAGTGTTGCTGCTTATCAAGTCCCATCAGTGAAGGAAATGGCCACATTTCCTTTGTTACAAAAACAAACATTGCCTGTTTTCACAGCCCTGACCTGTATCTTTCTGCATTTGTAATGCTTCTTACTGGACCCCAAAGCAGGTGAAAGACCATTGAAATAGGACTTTTTAATTGATTCATCTCAACATAAATTGCTCCAGTCTACACTTTTGCTGAGAAACAAGCTGCCATTAAAAGTTTAATCATGATATAGGCTGGTGGTCACTGCTGAATTTGTGCCAAGGACATTCTAAGCCAAATGCACTGTGTCAGCCAGACCCCTGTGCACCTGTGAACAAATGGGATTCTTGCATGACTGGACTTCCGTGCTTCATTCTTCCACAGGCACAAAAGAATGAATACACAAAAGTGTCTGCCTCTTCCCTTGAACAGAATGGAGGAACCTCTTGCCAGTAGAAGAGCTTTGTGAATACACAGAAGGGCAAGAAGCCAGTTGGATCCAGCATCTTTTCAACCAACAGGAGCATTCCCTGAGTTGAAGTCCACTTATAATATTTGTACTGGTGGAAGGATTCTACCTGCAGCTCCCAGCATCACCTCTGCCATTGTCATGAAGGGTTCCACAACTCCGAGGAGCAGATTTAGAGGGGACTGTGGTGGGAGGGGAATCAACAAAGATTGTCTCCTCCTTTTCCTCTTGCTGGATTCCTCCAGTGGGTCATAAGCCTCCCCTGGGAGGCAGATTCTGGATTCCCCCATTGAATTAGAACTTCACTGAAGGGTGGCCTTTATCCATCACTTCTCTCACACAGATGCAGTAAACGTGAGCTTACACTGGGAACAAAACCATGTTATAGCTTGTCAAGGATGGTGGCTTAATGCCCAGAGCAAATGTGATGCTCCCAGTCTCTAACTTGGGTTAAGTGTTCATGTGCCAGGCGTGCATCAGCCCTCCTCCAACCCTTCCTTTCTCACAGCCAACTTCTAAAGATTTTAGCTGTGGTTTGCTCTATGTCTGCATGCATCTTAACTATAGTTAATGGTAAGTAGTTTGTCTCTTCTAGGGTTGCAAACTAGCTTCAAACTAGCTTCAAGGTGGGGAACATTTATTATTGTTAACCATTGTTGAGGAGGATAGTTAAGGCTTCTGGGTAAGGGAAGAAGGAATTGGCATCAGGGCCAGCATCAAGGGTCTGCATGACCAGGCATCTGCCAAGCACCCACACCCCAGCAGATGACCTCTTGAGAAGAGGCCCCTAGCTCTTCTTCACCATTGCAACCTGCTTGTTCATCCTCCTCTCACTCTGGCCCAGGCAACAGTGGTGGTGCTTAGGAGGCTTTCTGCCTGACAAGCAAGTAAGTTATGTATAAAAGGAGGAGGAGCATTTAATAGTACTCGTAAGAAGGTAGACTCACTGAGGGACCCCCTCCCCAACTTGGAGTCTCTTTCCCATGGGCCCTCCAACAACTGGAGTCAACACTTATTAGCATATAAAAGGAGAAGAACTCAAAGAGGGAGTTTGCTCTCATTCTCTTAAACAAGATTAGAGATGGACTGTTATATGTGCACCAGTCTTACATCAACCAAGGATACATCTCTTTGGATGGTAACTTGTCATGTGGACAGTAAAATAAGAACAGCCAGCTTTTGAGTTACACAGAACTAAGTATGATGCTATTTGAAATTCTTAAAAAGGAGAAATGAATATTTCTGGAAGTGGAAATAAGCTGGATGTACACTAGGAGTGTGATCCGCTTCTCCTCGGACTGGAGAAGCAACAGCAAATTGGCCTGATTCGCCTTGCCCTGAGGTGGAGGAGAAGCGAGTCGGGGGGCTGGAGGAGCATGGCGAAGAGAAGCGACCATAGGCGGAGCACTCCTCTTTTCGCGGAGCGATCCGTCTGCCATTTTGGATTTTTTCGCCCATAGGATTGCATTGCGGAAAAGATTAGTGGATAACTTTTTTGTTTTTCAAGCTATCTATTTGAAACTCGCTGTGCTTAGAGTCTTGGGTGGGGGTCATTTTGAGCCTATTTTCAGCACTCTGCGTGGTGCGGTTTGCTTGCTATAATTTTCTAAATAATAGGGTAAAAAAAGCGGGAGAGGTACCTTTTTGAAGTGCTGAGAGGCAGATTCAACTCCCAGTCATGATCACCTGATGAAGCATCCTCCAATCCCAAAGTTGGAGGGGGGATAGGCAAAACATGATACTTAGTAACTTGGGATACTGGGAAACTTCTCTGTCTTAGTCTCTGAACGGACTTTTCCCAGTGTTTTTTTAAACAGTAGCCCCACGAAATGCACAAACACAACCTGAAATCATATACTAAGCAAATAAATAACAGATAGGAAACACAGCACTGCTACCCACCCTAACTTTGGTGAACAACTGAATAGATGTGGTGCAAGGGGATGAGGTCCCCTAGGGCATGTGGACGTGCCCAGTGTACACACTGGCCTGCCCTTGGAGGGTAATCAGAGCCCTCCAAAGAGTAACCAGTGGAGACTGGAGAAGCTAATGCTTGTCATGAGTTGAAGTGACAGGTAGCTTCTTAAAGACTAATACTTAATTAGGGCCAGTCAAATTGGCATATCCCCCTCCCCCTGGGCATGTCCACTTTCCTCTTACTGGTAAAAGACAGACATAGCCTTTTTTAAAAAAATCTTCTTGTTGTTTATTCAGCAACACTGCTGCTTTTAATTCCACCCCTCCTTTGTTTATTTATTTATTTATTTATTTATTTATTCCATTTTATATATACACCCCATAGCCCAAGCTCTCCTGGTTTTTCCTCTTCAGTGAAGTCAGACAGGCTTTCATTGTGGTTCAACTCCTTGTTGTTGTTATTATTATTGCTATTAATATTAATTAGTACTGCTATTATTAATGTTATTATTGTTGTTGTTGCTGTTGTTTAATAATGGCTGTGATCACAGTGCAGTCAATCAACTCTGAAGCAAGGATCACAAAACTTTACTCTTATCCTCCTAGTTATGGGATGCAAAAGAAAAGGCATCTCTCTGTGCTGTTCCCGCCTCACAGGGATGGTTTGCATTACTGGCTTTGAAACAATCCTTGGCTCATTTCCTTATGCCCCCAGAAATGTCTGCTGCCTGCCTGCCTGCCTTCCCTTATTGCTTTGGGTTGGAATCTATGTGTGACAGTAAGTCAGGAGCTGTTTCAGATTCCAGAAGTCTCACTGAAGCTCCTTTTTTATTTTTGTACTTAATGCTGTGCTGCTGTGCTGCTGTGCTGCTGTGCTGCTGTGCTGCTGTGCTGCTGTGGTGGGGCATCTGCCCATAGACTGACTCCCCCATAGATCTATGGCATATCTCTGCCCGCCTATCTGCCCGCCTGGTGCCTGGGAGCTGTACTACATGATGGGCTTTGTGGTTCGTGCCCACCAGCCTCCGGCATGCTTGCTGCCAGTCCTCCTCCTCTGTGCCCGCCTCGCAGGGTTGGTTTACAATGCATTACTGCTGGCTTAGAAAGAAACAAGCAATCCTTGCCGCACTTCCTTGTGCCCGCCTCGCAGGGTTGGTTTGCAATGCGTTACTGCTGGCTTAGAAAGAAACCAAAGGCAAGGGTAGAACCAAGCAATATTCAAAAACAAATCTTTACAAAAGTTTATTTACAGTGCCAAGGTGACGCCTACGCGTTTTGAATGCAACTGCGCTCTTCCTCAGGGCTGTTATAGAATACACAGTGTCTACAAGTTGTCTACAGAAAGCTGCTGTAGATGATGCAAAAGAAAAGGCATCTCTCTGTGCTGCTCCCGCCTCACAGGGATGGTTTGCATTACTGGCTTTGAAACAATCCTTGGCTCACTTCCTTGTGCCCCCCCAAAATGTCTGCTGCCTGCCTGCCTGCCTGCCTGCCTTCCCCCCGGGGTGCTGCTGTGGTGGGGCATCTGCCGAGACTGACTCCCCCATAGATCTATGGCATATCTCTGCCTGCCTCTCTCCCTGCCTGGTGCCTGGCAGCTGTACTACATGACGGGCTTTGTGGTTCGTGCCCACCAGCCTCCGGCATGCTTGCTGCCAGTCCTCCTCCTCTGTGCCCGCCTCGCAGGGTTGGTTTGTAATGCATTACTGCTGGCTTAGAAAGAAACAAGCAATCCTTGCCACACTTCCTTGTGCCCCCATAAATGTCTGCTGCCTGCCTGCCTTCCTTCCCTCCTCCCCTTGGGAGCTGTACTACATGATGGGCTTTGTGGTTCAACCCCACAAGCCTCCCGCATGCTTGCTCCTCTGCCTGTCCTCCTCTATGCCTGCCTCTCAGGGATGGTTTGTGTGTGTGTCTTGCTTTGACTCAGGGGATAAGTCCTTCCTGCACTCACTTAGACTTTTTGAAGTTCCAAATAATTTTTTCAAGTGTGGAAGAAGATTCATATTGGTTATCTATCTACTCCCCAATTCATGGCATTTTGGGATTTCCTTTGAAGTGGCCATGAATAAAGCCCATTGAGCTGTCTGGAGCTAATTCCTGAGATACTGGGGTGTCCGATTTTAGAAAATTCCCAAAAAATCAGGGGAGGCTTGGATTTGCTTGAGGCTTGGCATGCATGTGTATATGTGCATCAGGTGTCATGGTGCCTAATTTGACGTTTCTAACGTGAGAATTGATGGAGATATCGAAAGGGGTGTGAATTGGGGTTAGGGGTGATGCGTTAAGAGGTTAAAGCCCCGCCAAAAATCAGGAGATGATGGGATTTGCTTGAAACTTGCCATGAATGTGGATCTAGATGGCATCTGTGAGGGTCCCCACTTCAAAGATTTTTATCTGTCAAAATGTCAGAGCAAATCCCATGTCTGAAAATGGGGTGTCCAATTTTCAAAAATTCCCCAAAAATCAGGGGAGGCTTGGATTTGCTTGAGGCTTGGCATGCATGTGTATACATGCATCAGGTGTCATGGTGCCTAATTTGACATTTCTAGCCTGAAAATTGACGGAGATATCGAAAGGGGTGTGAATTGGGGCTGGGGTGATGCGTTAGAGGTTAAAGCCCTGCCAAAAATCAGGGGAGGATGGGATTTGCTTGAAACTTGCCATGAATGTGGATGTGCCTGCTTCCAAGTTTTTCTCTGTCAAAATGTCAGAGAAAATCCCATGTCTGAAGATGGGGTGTCCGATTTTCAAAAATTCCCCAAAAATCAGGGGATGCTTTGATTTGCTTGGGGCTTGGCATGCATGTGTATACATGGATAAGCTATCATGGTGCCGAGTTTGAGGTTTCTAACTTTAACAGAAAAAAAGTTGTAGGCTTTTTTGGATTTCAATGCAAGCCTATGGGGGGGAAAGCGGGGCTCCAATCCGGATCTGGAGCTTCGCAGCGAACCGGAGCGGACTATAGGTGGAGCGGACCCAATCCAGAAGTTGCGGATCTGGAAGAGAAGCGGATTGGGGGTCTGTGCACACCCCAATGTACACTTTAAAGCGCTTTATAACAGTTTTGACAACTGTTTATGGAGTGTGTCCTGGGCCCCAACAGTTGTCAAAACTGTTGTAAAGCACTTTAAAGCTGTAATGTAGATCCTGCCTAAAGCCCTGCATTTAGATTGTTTCAGTCTAAAGATAATAATGGAGGAAGCCCTTTGTACACTCATTAAGTTAAAACTCTTGTGCAAAATAACTGAGTTTACACAAAGAAATACTACAAGGGAGAAGCAATTGAGGTTCTCTTTTGAAAATATAAAAACCAACAGTTAACCAACTTAGTCTCTGTGGTCTTGGTTCCACGTGTATCCCATTATGAAGTGATTATATAGTCTCCACCCAATAGGAAATGTTTGTCTAGGTCCACCCTTTTCAAGCCTTATGTGGAGAAATTAAATGTGTTTTGCTTTATAAGACTGGAAATAAAAAGTACCCTTTATCAGTCACATGGTTGGGTAATTAAATTACAATTATAGCAGTCAATCTTTGTGGAAAGTGCTCCTCCAGCTACATATCTTGCCTGGTTTTTAAAACCGGGTAGGGCTCAAAGGCAAAACATTTATTGTGTTGAATAGTTCTGACTTTGTGAATTGGATCAGAGTAAACAAATCTTTTAAACCCAAGAACACTGACCTATATGTTCAATTTTTTACAGCCCCTAAACTGATGGAGGCTATGCTCCTACCTGCACTTGGTACCAAGTCCCAATGAACACAGTGGGACTTCTTCTGGATGTATAATATGTACAGCTTTGGCCTAGATGTCTCCCCATATTAATTGTTAGTGTTATGTAAGTATATCCAAATAATGCTTTCAGGTTGTATTAATGTGGACAATAAGGATCAGAATTGAACTAGAAGACCCAGGAAATGCCATTATTTTTTTTTAAAAAAAATCACGAACAAAAGCAAAAAACAACAACAAACCTACAGGAAGTAAAAACAGGTTTTCTCTTCAGGTGACTGCTTGATCTTCTAAGGAAGCAGTGATAACAAATGGTGATATTTCAAAATTACTGTTCATTTTCAAAAATACAAGCAGAATTATACACTTAAAATATCTGTCTGGAATTCAGATAGGGACTCCATTTATAAATCATCAAAAAAGGGACATACATCAATAATAATAAAAAAAAGATGACCGACAAGGACACCCATTTGCATAAAACTTGTATATACTCATTTATCTATCCAGACCCAAATTTAGAAAGAATTATTATAATTTAAATAGAAATGCATACATTTATCTCCTATATTCACTGCTAACCATTCCTACTGAGAAAGAGTCATGCAGTGATGGACAAGCTCCCCTTCCCCAAATTGGCTCAGAAATGATCTGAGTGTTGTTGTTGTTGTTGTTGTTGTTGTTTTTAAATCCAAAATAAATAAGCTTGTATTCTATTTGAAACCCCCCTCCAGTCTTTCCAAATCTACCTTCCTTCCTGTCCGCATCCCAAACCCTCTGCTCAATTCCTTTCAAGACTTACTGGCTAGTGGCAGTGAGAGAGACCAAGGGGTGCCTCTCTTTCCCTCTTTGGTGCCTGGTCCAGACTTTGAAGGACTGACAGGGATGGTAGGAGAGAAGCCAAGAATTCATCTCTGATGTGGATTTAATCCAAGAAGAATCCAAGGGCTCATAAGGCTCACCTCTTCTTTGAGAGGGCCCATGCAGTTTGTATCTCTGCAGATGAGCCACTTCTAAAAAAGTCCAGACACTTGCCTCTTCCCAAGTGGGCACTGCAGCTGTGGAAAAGAAAGACATGCATGCCTCCCCTTTGGATTCTAGTTCACAGGCACAGCCCTAGCATCACTTCTTCCCTGGAGGTAGACATAACCCTGCCCCCACCCCTCACACCTGGATTGTGACAGATGCAAAATGGGGTGGGGGGATGCCTGTCAACACTTCCAGTGGCAGCAGAATTCCCACCCTCAAACCCTTACATATCAAGAAAGAAGCCGTGCTGTACCCTCTGCCAATGGTGATACCTGTGAGAAACTGCTGAGAATTTCTCCTCTCCCTGGAGAAATGTGGTGAAATTGTCCGCCCAGTTTCTCTGCCCACAGATTGAGTGGAAGAGGGTATTTCTGCACAGCTTTAACAGGGTTGAACTAGAATAAAGAAATAGCTGTTTTCTAAAGAAGCCGTGGCTTTAAAGAGAGTCAAAAAACACATACTTTTCAAAAATGCACAAAATTGATTTGTACATTTGGAAAAAAATATGCATGGAGGTACGTACAACCTTAAACTATATTGAGAACATCTAACCTTACATCCTAATATGTAAATAGGTTTAAATACACAATAATATACAAGTTTTTAACTTTTAAATAAATCTCCTTGTCTGTTTATCCCAAGCCTATAGCTTAGACCCTTACTACTATCTCTGTGTAAACGGGATGAAGTTTCATTAGAAATTTTATGGTGGCAGCAGTAATTTAAGGGATAACGAACTAAGGCATATTTATAGATTGTTTTATGAGGTAGAATTGGTGAGACAGACCTTTCACATGTTGGTGACAGCTTCAGTAGGTTATAAGAAATCCAGTCCTGAACATTTCACTGATATGTTGCTGGGCTGTAAGTTAGGTGGATACTTTTTGTATTATGTACCATTACCACATTTTTTTTTGGCTTTCTGAATGTGATCCACCACTGTTCCTGGGTATATTTTTTTCTTCACAAAAAATAAATAAATGACTTATCCATTGAAAGTGCTTTTTTGGTGTTCTGTCTACATCAGTAGTCTTGGGTTGCTTCTGGGTTGATAGGCTGTAGAGTGGCCAGATGAAAAAGAGAAAGGTGACTGGATGCACACCTTCTATAGTTGTGTAGAAGAGAGAACCTCAGCAGGTGTCCTAAGTGCCACACAGAGAACCCTTGATTAGGCTGTGACCCAGATTACTTGATGTACTTCCTGGACTTCAGAAAGCACCTTGTTTTCCAGCTGCTGCCAAATCAGCTCTTTATTAAGTTAGGTGCATTTGCGATGATTGCTGACCTTATTCACGAAGATGTCAATACTCTAGTGCAGCTACTTAACTAGAACAGAAAAGAGAATGGAGCACAAAGAGATATTTAATACTTATGCATCTAAGCTTGTGGAAGACTTTTCTAAGGCAGGTATAACAAGAATTAGCAGCACGTTTTATGGATTATTTAGTTTTGGCACATTCTCTTTTTATTGGATGGCATCTGGTTATGCTAAACAATGAACTGACGGTACGTTCTAAGGCAAACATATTGTTCCCAAGGAACATGTTCATGGCAATAATGTGGGAAGGCAAGAGAAGATTTACAGGGGAGAACTGGTGGACAGGAATGACTGCATATCCCATTCTCCATCCATAGTTTCTCCTCTACAATGTGTCCCATACTGTCCCCTACCTCCCCCAGTGTTTCCATAGCTGTGCTCTGAGGTAAACGCAGCCCAGCAGGAATTAAGCCCAATAGCCTCTGGGACAGGTTGTAGAGAAAAATGATTGAGTAGGGCAGTCTTCCCCAATTTGGTGCTCTCCAGATGTTTTGGACTTCAGCTTCCAATATCATCACTCAGTATGGCTATCTGCCAGTAATTGTCACCACTTCTAAATATATAACCCTTGCTTGTTGCAGTTTCTCAACCATTTTGTATTATTTGTGTGGTGTAGTGGCTAAAGTGTTGGACTAGGAGTCAGGAGATCCGGGTTCGAGTCCCCACTCAGCCATGGAAACCCATTGGGTGACTGTAGGCCAGTCACAGATTCTCAGCCCAACCTACCTCACAGGGTTGTTGTCAGGTTAAAATGCAGAGGAGGAGGATTATGTATGCTGCCTTGGGTTCCTTGGAGGAAAAAAGGCGTGATATAAATGCAATGATAAATAAATTATAGTGGTACAATATACCATCTATGCTACAATTTCAACATGTTCTCTCTGAGAGTTAGTGATACAGTTTTCCTTGGTTGTGTCACCCATATTTTATCCCATACCTTTTGTGCTATTGATATTCCTATATCAATAGAGCAAAAGGTATGTCTGTGCATTTCTGAGTTTGCAATGCAATTCATGGAACAAAAGAATGTGTCCAAAACATGTGTACATTTGGGGGGGGGGGAAATCCACATTGAAATGTGTACATTTGGAAAAATTCACACAGAGGTATGCACAACCTTTCATTTGAAAATAAAAATAAAAATAAAGATTGCAACCTGATATGGACACAAGTTGGAACAAGTTTTAATGTGGAATTCAAAGAATGAATTTAGATTTTGCTGATTTACAGTTCTCTGTAAGGCAGTGCAAGGACAGGACTGTCTGCTTGAGCCTGGGAGTGCAATTGTATTCATGTCTACTCTGAAGTAAATCACATTGAGTTCAGTGTGGCTTACTCCCACGTAAGTGGGAATTAGATTGCAGCCTTCCTCTCCCGCTGTCCTCCTTCAACAGCTTTATAATCCTTACTGGCTTTTAACCTTGTGCCTTGTCAAGGCATCATTTCTCCTTGTACATTTCATGTTCAAATGATTGTCGATGGTAAGCTACTAACAAAAAAGCCAAGTAAAACACAATGGTTAGTCTTAGGACACCTTTCATCCTTCAGTCGGGAAACCTAATCTTCTTCTAAAGTGTTTCTTATGATACAGGCTGCCAAATCAGCAGACCTGAATGATGCTTCATTCATGCACAAATAAGGTTGCTTTTCAATCTGGATTGCAAACCTATAATTAGATGAAATCACAGTTTCCATTTAATGAATCATTCTCCTAGACTCATTTGTACTTCAAGCCTCCTGAGAGATAGAATATTGGAATTCTCTTACCATTCTACCTCAGAAACCTGTCCAAGCTCATGCAATATTTCCTGAAATAAAAAGAGCTCATTCTCATTTCTCCCCATCAGTATTCTATGAGAATTAACCAGATTAGGGCCACTGCAACTCAAGAGATAATATATGATAATTAGCAGAATAGATCTTGGTGCGCAAGCAGTCCCAAATATAAATTCACTGAGTGTTTGGGAACAAGCCACGGTTCTCACTCAAGCTCAGTCAGCTGACAAAGTGGGTTCTCTAGGTCAGGGGTGAGCAGCATGCAGGACGCAAGCCACATGCGGCCCTTGAAGAGAGTTTTTCAGCCCCATTGGGTCTCCTGCCTCCACTACTGCTGCGATACCAAATTCCCAGTGGCTCTGATGCAAAACAAGGAACACATTTCCTGCACACATTGTTTCCTAATTGCCAGTGCGGCAGAGAAACAGGGTGCCAGGGATCATGCACAGTGGAAGTTGAGGACTCCAATTTCAGTGGGACTGTAATTCCACTCTGGGTTTAAGTCGGAACTAGTCAGAACTATCCAAGGTGCTGAACCAATCCCTCAAATGGAGTCAGCACCTTGAATAGCTCCTTTAGAGTTCTGGCTGCCGTTCAGAGGGAATTAACACCCCACTGAAATCGAAGCCTCCAACCGCCACTGATCCTGAACCATGTTCCTCTGCAGGATCTTGCTCCCCCAACCCTGCCCAACAGATCTTTGATGGGCTGGAAGAGTGCCATCCTGCTTGGAAACATGGTGCACACTCCCTGCACACCTAGTTTCTCAGCGGAATCACTGGGAATAAAGCGCCACAACCATTTCTGGGTGTGGCAGGGAAGGAGTGCTCCCCACAGAGGGTTCGGGGATGGGTCCAATGTACCCCCCTGCTCTGGGTACAGCATTGGTAAAGGGCTGGCATAGTTTTACTGCCCTCTCTGTCTTACAGTTCCTCTGCTGAATGTTGTTGTTTTCTGACTGTGTTACTGCTGGTGCGATGCTTTTAGCTGAGGACAGGCATTGACTAGCTTGTGCCAATACGGGCAGCATTGCATTGGTGGCCATTGGAGCAGAACCATAGGAGAAGGCTACAGATCAGTTCAGTTCTAACCAGGCAGTGAATTAAGCCATTTATGTATTCTTTCCTCACTATAACCTTGTCAGGTAAGTCACTCCATTTTCTAGATCACATATGGGCATCCTGTGGGCCTCTGGCCTCAGAGGCCTTTTGTGTGGCCTGCAGAGGGGCCCCAAGCGGCTGCCTTCGCTGCTGAATTTTTCTTCCTGCACCATTGCTGATGCCGTGATGCTGCAGGGGAAGATGGCACACAAGGAGAGTTATCCCAGGGCACCAACTTCCCCAGCACAATTGTGCTCCCACCAAGCTGCAGAGGCAAATGATGGAGAGAAGTGGTGATGCCTGCCTCTGAAGGCCATATGTATGCACCCTCTCCTCAATTGGCCCACTGCCTTGGCCAAGTGCTGCAGTACTGGCATCTCCTCCTTCATCCTTCACTGGCAGTGGTTGGGGCCAAGTCTTCACTGCCTGCAAGTCACAGGCTGGGAGACCAGCAGTATCTTTGGTTTCTCTGGACCGCTTGTCATTTTGCCCAGTTGGAGAGAGGTCACATAGCTTGGTTGTTCAGCACATGTTTTGTATGGCTTAGGTCCCAGATTCAAACAAAACCCTAAGTTCAAGTAAAGAGTCCCTGGTGGGAAGGGAAGATTTCTGCTGGAGTTACTGGAAAACAGCTGTTCGACAGGGGTTGACTGCATCTGTATGTCAACTGCCCTTACTGTAGACAAACAGTTGCCTTAGGGGAAGATCTTGCATTCTGCCCAAAGGTCACTGAAGCAGAATATGCAGTGCTGATGCCCCTTTTAGTGGTGAGTGCATCCTATTTTGACCAGAACAAATGTATAGCAAGTCTCTCTCCATCGTGAAAGCTGAGCTCTGTCCTCCAAAAGGGCCGCTCTCATGCAATGAGACTGTGTGCATGAGCAGTAAAATTGGCAAAAGTACTAGTTAAGTCAGTATATGAACTCACTCCTAGATGAGGATGAGAAACTTTTTTTTAAAAAAAGTTTTACTTATTTCATGTCTATGGGTAGTTCACAACAATTAAACCACAAGGTACAGCATAAAATAAAAAATATGGAAGCTTAAAACCACATTATAAATGTGCAACCAGAATAAAAACCTAGCAGCAACGTAGAGACTTAAAATACAGATTTAAAACAACAGAGGTAATACTAGAACCCAGGGTCATCCCATGAAATGGATTGGTGGGAGATTCTGGACAGATAAAAGGAAATACTTATTCACACAGAACATACTTAGACTATGGAATTCACTACCACAAGATGGCTACCAGTTTGGATGGCTTTAAAAAGGGGTTGAATAAATTCCTGGAGGAGAAGGCTATCAATGGCTACTAGCCCTGATGGCTATGTGCTACCTCCATTATCAGAGGCACTAAGCCTATATTCACCAGTTGCTAGCTGGAGGGTGCTGTTGCACTTGTATCCTGCTTCTGAGTTCCTGGTTGACAGCTGGTCAGCCACTGTGTGAACAGAGTGCTGGACTAGATGGACCCTTGGTCTGCTCCAGCATGGCTCTTCTAATGTTATTATAAAGTTAAAGACTCATAATGACCTGTTACCCTAGAGGAGGAGGTCTATGATAAATAAAAGGAGTGTAGTTTAATGGTGGCAGCAGAAGAGAAGAGAGGGATTACCCAGTGGTGAAGCGTGATCCTCGACTTTTTGTGATAAGGGGTGGGTTTGCTGTAGTGTAACCCCCCCACCCCAAGTCTAAGGTTCTTCACACCTGCCCTCAAAGCAACATACTGCTGACTATCAAACAAAGTAGTGCTGAGCTATTTTATTTTTGCCACTGACTGGGACAGGCCTACTGTTGAGGAGGGAAGCATTTGACCATTTCCAGGGGGAGAATTAGGTGACACATGTTGTTTTGTTTTTGAGGAGAGATTCACGGATAAAGAAGTGCCAGAACAGATTAAAATCTCTGGTCTCAGTTTCAGAGTCTGGAGGGATTTGTGGCAAAAGCAGAGATTAATGTGACTTCCAGCACTGAAGCTAATGGCTATGGCTGGCTTCCAGTGAGGACCAAAGGACTATAAAACAATTAATGTCCACTGTTAAGCCTACTTACTTTATTAGAAAAAAAATGTTGTTATAATATTTCAATTACAATCCATCTTTCTGTATATTTTATACACATATTGTAATGTAAGAAATTGTAATAATAAAGGACCCTTGTGTATAATTTAAGTTATAAATTATTTCAGCCAGCAACTGAGAGAGAGAGAGAGAGAGAGAGAGAGAGAGAGAGAGAGAGAGAGAGAGAGAGCACATGACACTTCTGCAAGAATTCCTGTAGCTATGTTAAGTATCTTCAGAGACTGAACCATATTATTCAGCTGATTGGGTTTCTTTCTGACCATCTAATGAGCTACCTTCAGAAGCAGAAAAGATCCCTCCTCCACCTAAACACCATAAATGTTGACAAGGACAGCTGAGCTCAAAGGCAATTGGTTCCTTTGGATATTGTCAATATCCAACACCAGCTACTCCCAGTCCATGACATGCACACTTAGCTGTGAGTAAGCCCATTGAATTCAATGGGTCTTACTTCCTAGTAGACATCCATAAGGTTGAACTGTAAAGTTGCAATCCTATGGTCCCTGGCAATGGAGTCCCAGGGAATGGGGTATCTTATGGACCTCCCTCTCTATGGGTAGACAGGGAGGTCTATTACAGGATGTCCTACCTGGATAGTGGCAGACATACCCAATGCTAGTTCTATCCAAGGGGTGTCCAGTATCCCCGAGACACCCTCCTGGGACCATAGGATTTCAGCCTTGGTGTATAGCACATAAACCCAGATACATCCTTGTCCTTAACCGGTAACCTCTCTTGATTTTCAAGCAGTCTTTCCCAACCTAGTTCCCTCCAGATGTGTTGGATTATAGCTCCCATAATCCTACCAGTGATAGCCAGTGGTATCCCATCAGTGATAGCAGGCTGAGAAAGATGGAGTTTGTAGTCCAACACATCTGGAAGGCACTAGGTCAGGGATGGCTGCTTTAAACCTTCATACATTTGAAAACCTACATACAAAACAATGAGATATAGCCAAGGTATGATGAGCATATATTCTTCCTTGCCTTTTTAAAAATTCTCTTTGTCTGAAACACTTTACATTAGGTATGTTTAACATATTTTAGGAAACTAATTTCTTCTTGATAGATATGTAATTCTACCTACTTCTGTAGATCTAGAGTAATAACTGCCATTATGTGTTCTTTTACGGAAGCCAAAATATGTGAAATAACAGCCTATCCATGCCATCGACAACAAAATCTAGTAAGTCAACCCATATGAATGTTTGATTTCACCCTGTTTCAGACTTTAACAAGGAACACCCATCTATCCAAGAGTTTACATTTAAAAACCATAGAATTAAAATATCCTCCTCTTTATTTGAAACATATCGGGAACACCCTCACTTCAGAAATCCAATATTTCCTTCATCAGCAGGACTCAAATGAGAAACAGGTCACAGTCTTCTGACAAATTTTTTATTATTATTATTATTATTATTATTATTATTATTATTATTATTATTGTGTAAGTGATGGTATTCAGAGTCAAATAGGGCTACATGACTTCTAGGAACATAAACCACTGAATCCATACCACCACACATATACACAAAAAGGAAGGTAGGAAAGAAAGACCCCCCACATACACTTTAAGTTTGAAGAGCTGTTCAGTCCAAATCCAGTTTAAAGAAAAAAGAGCCATTAGCAGGGAGAATAGGCCATGGCCTTGAAGTTACTCATCAACTTTCGGCTTGTCTGCTGCCTTACTATGATGAGATGTGTTGTATTTCTATTCAAATTGTAGAAATTATGTCCACATTTACATCGAGGCATATAAATTAGAATATGCAAGTCTGTGTATTCTCTCCTCCTCCTCCTCCTCCTCCTCCTCCTCCTCCTCCTCCTCCTCCTCCTCCTCCTCCTCCTCCTCCTCCTCCTCCTCCTCTTCTTCTTCTTCTTCTTCTTCTTCTTCTTCTTCTTCTTCTTCTTCTTCTTGAGTGTACATGGCCTCCGAGGCACAGGGCCTGTGTATTTGTGGTGTCATATTACTGAATAGACAGACATGTCAAAATAAATAATCTACTGTTTCACAGTGAAGGGGTGTGTGTGTGTGTGTCTTATTTATGATATTTATATATTTATTTGTACAGTTTACAAGCCACTCTTTATCTACCCCTGTCCTGCACTCAGGTTTTTGGGCAAGTTACTTGTCTTTAAGTCTCAACAATTTGCCTTGCCATGAAATAATATTTTTTTACTTGCAGTGCCCACCATAGCAACCATTTTGTGAATGGGCAACCCATCCATGGCAGCCATTTTGTGTCAGTATGCATGCAGGCTGAAGACATTTTCAGCCCTATCTAGAAAGGCCAGAGACTGACCTCAGGTACTTCTTCATGCAAAGCATGTGCTCCACCACTGGAGGCTGGTGGCTCTGATATCAGTGGGGCAGTGCATTTGCTCTGGGTTTCAGGCAGAAGAACTCTAAAGGAGCTATCCAAGGTGCTTAGAGTTCTGACTGGTTCTGACTGAAACCTGGGAGTGGATTCACCTCATTGCCATCAGAGCCACCAGCATGTTTTACCAACTGCAAGCCTTGTTTTAGTAGAGTAATGTTGGCCTGGTTAAGCTTCTCAGTGTCTCCCATGGATGCCCAGCATTCTCACTACCAGGCCAGAATGTATGGAAGCATCCACTGGATGAAGTGGTAACTCCATCTGGGTGGCTATAATAATTCAAATGGTGGTTTTGGAAAGTATAGCTCTCAGGTGGAAGTGTCAATTCATGGCACCACCACATATTTCTGTTTGGATTGCAAGTCCACCTGCAGCCCTGGACACTTCTGGGGCCACCAAGTATCTAAACCTGGACATAAATGAAGCAGTGTGCTGGACTAGATCAACATTACTGCTTTATAGTGGTATTGAAGTGCACTGATGACTGTTGGGGCACAATCCACATCACATATTCTGCTTTCATAGTGTTATTTCCTGCTTTTTATTCCACATTCGTCATGATTTAACACAAGATGTAGATCTGGCCCTGCTGCTTTCCAACTCTATGATTTCTTAAATGCTACGATCCCTCTGACTACATTGATAAAGAATGCTAACCCACACTTAGTTCCACACACTTAAGTCTTGCTTAGAGCAATGGAGTTTAATTAGTCCAGCTAATCTCTGGCATCTCTCTCAGTTGGTTGGTACAGTGTCAAAGGCCATACTAAGGGCCCATTACTAATTTTATTGTTGATGGCTGAGTGAAACATCATTTTTAACAAGGCTTTATTTGTTAGTAAATATTTCTAAGTTGACACTGCATAAATGTGTCCTTGCATATAGTGAGAAACTTTATGCTCAATGAGAAAATTAAGGTTTTTCTTTTATTTATTTCTTAACTGTTTATTTTAATGAAGGAAATGAAAGGGCCACTAATGGTGGGATTTTATGGCTCTTCCCAAATGGCTCTGAAGAAACTATTAAATGTGATTCCAGGACCAGGAATGTGATCTATTGCTTCATAAAGGATTGCAGTTCCACAAGGGAGCCATAGAACTACTTAAGCATGAAAGATGACACCAAATAAATACCATTACTGGCATTTACGCTCTGCCTTCTGAAACGTTATTGTTTATTTTGCTTACACCGCAGATAAATAAGGGTAGATACTGGCATGTTTCTAAAATCTATCAGGACAGAATTCAGCAGCTGTTTACAGTCTTATGAGTTAGCCCACACATCTCCTGCGTGATGCCAGAAGGCAAAGAAGAGGAAGTACAGAACTTGTTTTAAAAGCCACAGCACTTTGTCTTTAAGTACTGTCATGCTCCTCTGCAATTTGTTTGATCACATCATTGTGCAGAATTAATTCATTTCCTAGCCAATCCCTATCTGTTTTCTCCAAAATAAAACTTACACCAGCTAATCAGGAACTTCCTGAATTGTTCTTTAGTAGTGTCTGAACAGAATATATCTATATCTACAACTGTATCTATCTCTATAGATATTGGGGGTGGAAAGTGCATATCTAGTACATTTCCAGGGGTGTGTGCATTGTTCCATATGTTAGCATTCTGGAAGAGAAATAATGTTATATTTCACATTAACACACCCAGCTTAAACATTTTCCCCTCCGAAGTAAGTACTATTAATTTTGATGGAACTAGCTTAAAAGTAAGCCTATGTATAGGGGGGGGGGGATATGTGCCACTCTTCACCCACAAGAGTGGGTGCCAGGGTGGTATCCAAAGATTTTAAAAAATGCCTACAACAAAACATCAATCTATAAATAGGAGAGGGCTACAACTCATAAACCAACTAAAACCATACAAATTAAAGTGCCTGGCAAATAAATTAAAGGGCCTGTGTGCCAGTCCTGGCCAGTTACACCTCTTTCAGGAAGGCATTCTAGACTCTGGGTGCCACCACAGAAAAACACATGTATTACCAAAGGCACTTGGTGAAGGGCCTCATCCAATGAAGTTGATGCATGGGCAATGTTGGTATGGAATGAGGGATTCCTTAAGATATTTGGGCCCCAGGCCATGGAGAGCTTTGAAGGTCAACAGCACCTTGGCTTGGGCTTGGATGGGATTAGATAGCCAGTGTTATTCTTTCAGATTTGGCATAATATGGCCCTACCTACTCAAAGGACATCATCTCATCAAAGTGATAGAGAAGCAGAAAAGATTTAGTTTGGCTGTCATTAACTCCTTTCAGATGAGATTAGTTTGCAATCCTACACCACTTGGGCATAAACCCTAGTGAACTTGGTGGCACTGACTTCTGATAAGACATACAGTATACAGGATTCAAGGGTAAACCAATCTTCCCCAGCCTGGGGCTCTCCAGATATGTGGCATGTTATGTGCAACTCCCATGCTATGCACTATGGGGAAGACAAAAATCATTTCCTATGGAATTGGTACCCTTTTCTTGGAGTGGTGTAAATGCTCGGGAAAGATCATTGCAAACTCTTCCCCGCCCCCAAGGTTTGTTTATTTCTGGATGCTTCTAGCTGCACAGACATTTCTCATGGCTAGTTGATCCCACTGAGCTGTGAACACGTCCAAAACATGCTTGTCTTAACACAGGCTGTGTTTCAAGGAGGGTTACTAACTTTTTGACTCAGCTCTGTTCCTGTTTTATTGACAGCAGTTGAATGTGCAGGTATTACAGGCGATAATACTTATCTCGATGCTGTGAAAAGTTTCTCCTGATAAATCCTGCACATCAGGCTGCTGTTAAAGGCACAAAGGCAAGGCAGGGGGGCAATTAATCCCAGTTAGCAAGTTCTTGATTTCGAACAGGCTATTTCATTTAAACAACACTGATATGTCGGATGAGTTTTTTGGTGACTTCAGATGGTTGGCTCAGAAAACAACAACCCACAGCCTCTCCCCACCACAATAAGGATTCCTTCTTTTCCTTGCAGCCCCCTGCTCCACATCCCACACTCTTCCAGAGGGTTCTCCAACCCACTGGAGAAGCTTTTCAGGGGATCGCAGGGTGAAAATGGTCTTCCACTCTACCTCTAGCCGGAGTATGCTATGAGTGGAGTTCTGTTCATGGAAACTCTGGATCCAACCCAGAACTGAAATTGACTTGATTTACTTTTGTTTTGTTTTTCTTTTTCTTTTCTTTTTTTACTTCCAGCTGAATAATTTTGTTTCATCCCTGGGACTATCCTAGTAAACTAACTTTTCCTTCATTTATGCATAGTCAACATGTTTAATAATGTCCTGTGCTAAACAAAGTGACACAAATGCCTCATTAAATTCTGTCTTTTAAAGAACTTTAACATTCTTTTACTAGCATACTTGTGGGAAGTCAATTATAAGTGAAGTGAGGAAACAGAACTGTAGAAATCTTAGGTTTCTTGAAGTAATACCTAGGTTGTTATTGCTGTCCTTTAGAAAAAAGAAAAAGTGTACACACATTCACAGGCACACTCATATATCTCTTAGGGTTGATATCTAATAAAGCATGTGCTTATGGGCTCCATTCGACAAGCATTTTATTGCATGCTCATTACTGAGCACTCAGATTTTTTGCAGGTCCCTCACATGATGGCATCTGCCTCCCACGTGCCTTCCACCCCTTCTGGCCTTCCTTGCATGACAAAAAAACTCTCAAGAAAGTGAGATATAATTTTAAACCCGGAAGTTGTGTGTAGGAGAAGCAGCGCGATTAGAACAGCCAAACCAATGGGCCTCGTGCTCATTGTTTACTTCTTCTTGTGAAACAGGAAGTAACTGCAGAAGCAGAGAAACGACGGTAGGGAGCGTGTTTTCCCACATGTGCTGGAGCCCTATATCTCACTCCTTGAAATAAATGGGACTTAGTTTTATTTTGGCTGGGTTATTTGAGACTTCAGCTTAATTTTGTCCATGCTCAACCTGTTTTCATGCACATTACTACTCCTATAAGAATGAATGGCTAATCTACAAATAGTTTTAATGGAGTAGGGCCACAGCTGATGCTCATAACCAATCACAGAATTAAGTATATTAAAATAATGTTTCATCAATTCCATACGATAAAGCAAATTGAACTAATTGACTTAAAAACTTTAAACATTAAAGCCTATAACAGTGGTATGACCAGACACCAGAGCGCACCACCCTTTCCGTCTAACAAAAGGTGTTCCAAAAGAGAGGAGGAAGTCGAGGAGGAAGAAATATTGGCAAAATGCTCAGGATAAATACCACAAAAGTGGGGCAACCACTACCAAAGTCAGGACTCAGAGCTGGGCCCTCCATTCTGACCTTAAAATGTGAGTAAATTCATATCAGGAGAGGTGCTCCCCGCAATAGGTTGGTCCCAAGGAATTTTTTTAAAGGTACAATAATTTTACAACAGTAAGTGGCTGAATACCTTCCCTTACAGGATAAAAAGCTTCAACAAGTGGAGATGATCATGATCTACCCAACTTCAACTGCTAAATAGAGACAAATGCAAAGCTGGTCTATCAATTTACTTTTCCTAGGGACAGTTAATGCCCAAACTTTAAAAAACTGGACATAAGATGGAATCAGCATCTATCATTATTCTTGTTTTGAAATCATACAGTGGTGGTTACAAAACTTTGTGAAGTCTCTATGAAGTTTTCTTTTCCATCCACCTACAAAGATAAATATTTCACTAGTTATCTGCTAGGCTTTGAGCCCAGGGGGATTCTTGCAATTTTCATGTGATGTGAGTTCCGGCTACATAAAATCTTGAATTATATCATTGTGAGTGCGACCATCTCAATTATTAGAGCGTGTGTTTTTTTTACCGAAGAAGCTGTAATGGCTGGAAATGTTCTATTACTAGCCAGAAAGCTGATACCTCAATGGCTACTGAAAACTTCATAAGTTGTGATTGGATTGTAATTGTATGTAATCTATATGTAATTGTATTTCTCAATGTTTCCATTTGTACTTTAAAGCAGCCACTGGGAGCACTGATTTTTGAATGCAGCAGTAATGCTGGTGGGAAAGGGGCATAACCTCTTTTTCATGTGCATTTTTCTTAATCTCCATGTCTCCCAGCAGAACACACATACATACACTGCAATTTTTTTTTCTACTGCAAGACCAGCAACAGCTTAGGAGGGTGTGACAAATGCCTATTTTCTGCTGTAGCTCAACAGTGCCCCCTAAAGTGTCTGGTAAGTTGGTACCCCACCACGAAGCCTGGATCCTGCCTTTGCAACTTTGCTTTGGCATTGCTCTGCTGCCAAATTCCATGCTATTGCTGCTGCGGGGTGGTAGCGAGTAATCCTAATGGAGGAGGCAGTGCAGGCTTTCCACTGGCCATTCAGCTCGCTAGGCCCACCCCCTGCCCCTTGCCTGGCCTGCAGCGACCAATGGGAAGCTGCCTTCCATCCGGAAATGCCCCCAGCACAACACAAGGCCAGATGATGAAAGAGTTGTAGTGACCTCACTTCAGCAGGAAAAATCAGGATAAGTCCCCAACTTTTCCAGTTATTAGCTTCCTAGAAAAGCCCCATGGTGGCTGCGAGGTGGCTGCTGTGTCATATAACCCACACAGTGCCACCTCCAGCCATCACAGGGCTTTTAAAAAATGTAGACAGCCCCCTGAATTAGCACACATTCTGGGTTTCTGTTTTGTTTTGTTTTTGTCTCTGAATATACATCTGACCTTGAGTTCTTTTGCACAATTCTTCATCCAGTTGGAACTTTAATGCAAATGTACACTTGGTAAAATGATGGTTCCAGCTGGTAAGTGTCTGATTTACTCGCTAGACAACTTACACAAGAAATGGAAAATACCACATTATTGAACAAAACAATGGTCTGTCACTGTTAAGAGGCTGCTTTCACAGATCTCAGATTCTCATGAACATGTGACTTTGCTCTCCTACTAAAAACATCTCTTCAGGAGGCCAAAGATGCTCTTTCTCAGGAGGTTTCTATATGTGGGGGAAATGGCGCTGTGTTATTTATATGACACAGAAGCCACTGCAGTGCCATCCCAGGGCTTTCCCCTGATATTTCGAAATAAAAAAGTCAGGGGCTTACCTTGACTTTTTTCCGTGGAGCAAGGTGACGATGGTGGGAGATGGGAAGGGAGATGGGACCAGCTGTAAAGGCAGGGCCCAGGACAGAGAGATGGATGGCCTTGCTCTGGACTTGCAGCGGAGGTGTGGCTGGGGCGATGGTGACTGCTGATTGGTCACCATCTGCCCAGGGAGGGGGCAGGCCAGTGAGGCAAATGGTCACTGGAATGCCTCCACATGCCCTCTGGCATTGGGAGAAACAAACGGCGTCAGGGAAAGCTCCAGGTGGGAAAATGGTGAGGGAGGGAACGCGGGGATGGGGGGGGAGCAGTGCTTGCACTGTGGCAGAGCATAGAAGGGCATGCAGGGAGCGGCGGTGGCTCCTCCTCTGTTGCAGACCCTGGATTCGCTCCTGGCAGTGAGGACAACCCTGCAGGAACACAAGTGTGGGGGGCTGACAATGCGCTGTCATAGAGACAGCCCCTCACACTGCAGTTTCTGCTCTGAAAACTAGGACTCTATTCAAGTAACATGTAACTAGCTAAGTTAGATTGACTTTATTTGGAATTCTCTGTGTGTGATTGTTGCCTTCCTTCATCTTTCTTTCTTTCTTTCTTTCTTTCTTTCTTTCTTTCTTTCTTTCTTTCTTTCTTTCTTCCCCCTTTCCCTAAATAAACTTTTTTATATACAATATCTGGACATTTTGCTGCATTCTTTTAAAAAGGGAATTTCTCACGAAAATCTTCACCACATGAAGGACTAGGGATTTGCAACTATCCAGTGTGGCATAGTGGCTAGAGTGTTGGACTTGGAGTCGGGAAATCCAGGTGACTTTGGGCCAGTCACAGACTCTCAGCCCAACCTAACTCACAGGGTTGCTGTTGTGAGGAGAAAATGGAGAGGAGGAACGTTACGTACACCAGCTTAGTTTTCATAAGGAGGAAAAAAGGTGGGATATAAATATAATAAATAAATAAATAAAATACCCTTTGATATCTTAGGATAGTTCACAAGGTTTTGCTAAGTTTGATGTCTTCTGGGCTTTCAAGCAGGAAAATAAGAAGTGCCTCCCTTTTCATTCCCCACCCCCAGAACTGGGTTGAAAGGACAGATTAGGTGTTCAGGGCCAGATCTACACCAAGCAGGTTATAACATTTTGAAAATGGTGTGAAAAGTATATATGGAGTGGGTCCTGGGCCCAACAGTTGTCAATACCATTATAAACCATTTAAAAACAGTAGTGCAGAACCTGCCCAGGTGGGGAACAGCCTGTGGTGGCCGCCTATCACTAATTATTTTGGGGAAATCTTTCTAAAGAAGGAGTTCATCAGTAGGGAAAATCATCCCCCTCTCAGATGATCTGTAATGGAGGGCAATTTATATAGGAAAACAACACAAGAATAAATGGCCAAACCCCTCCCTCCCTCAACACTATTGCTCTGATCACATTCAGCGTCTCTAGTGGCTGGCTGCTTTTAAAGTAAAAACTGAAATATTGGGATATATCTCTCCCATGGTGTAGTTTGGCTGGGCCTTACACACACGCAAGTCGGAAGGAATCCAAGTGATTTTTATTAACAAAGAACTTGCAAAATTGTTACAGCTGCCTGACAGGATTAGAGTGTAGCTTGTGTTTAGCAAGCGTACATTGTGCATCCTTTGATCTGCTACTACAGTGTTCTCACTAATTGTGTGTGTTTGTGTACAGATATAGATCAGGAATGCAGAACCTCAGGCTCGTGGGGCAAACCTGGCCCTCCTGGGAGCCTAATCTGACCCTCTGAGGTTCCCCAGATGCCCCTCCCCTTCTCATGGCCACACCCCTCCCCTCAACTATCAATCATTCTGAAAGGTTGGAATGGTTTTCCTAAGCCTTACTTACTGGCACTAAAAGCCTTAAGCTAAAATATGCTCTTATTTTGGGTAATTTTTTTAATTGGGTCCACCCCTTTTGCTTTGGCTCAACCCAGCCCTGGAATGAGGCCCCTGAGAGTATCTCCAAAACTCAGCCCTTGGGCTTAAAGGGATTTTGCAGCCCAGCTACAAATATTCAGTTCAAATGCTTCTCTCCATCATTGACATTCATGAGTCCTATTGCTCAGTAAGGGTAGGAGTAATAAACGTTGCAGCCATGTTAGCACTCCCACTAAAAAAGATAAACAAAATAGGCATTTATGCAAGACCCAGGCCTACCTTCTATCCCACGATGGAGAAGGGAAGATCTCGCTTTGAGATTAATGCTAGATTCCTTCTCTGTTTACACGTAAGGTGTGACGACCTCAGGAGGAGAGGTGTTGTGCCTGCCATTTTTTTTAAAGAAGACAGAGCGCACAAATGGCCGTGTGCAAAGGTAAGGTTTATTTTAAATTTTAACTTAATTTCCCCACTCCCCCCACCCTACCCCCGATGGGCACAATGCTCCTGAGGAGCACTGTGCCCCGTACACGGCTTCCTGCGAGTAATCGTGCAGAGCTGGGTCAAGCCACGGCAACAGGCCACACATTCTGTGGACTCGGGCTCAGCCCGGGACCGTGGAAAAAGTGGGCCCAAAGTGGAGGGCGAGATCCTGAGGCAAGGGAGGGATCATCCCCCCCGATCCTAGGATCCCCTGTGCGTCATGTGGATGCACAGAATGATCCTGGGGTTCGCCCCGGGATTTCGCCCAGTCTAGCTAAGGCCCCAGTGACAGGTACATTTCTAGGCTGCCAAATTTGAGATTAACATGCATATTCAGACTTGGATCAGGATTGGAACCTAAGATGTTTTTTCCCCCCAGATGCATAGGACCTGAATTCAAGACTGTTTGACCAATTTGATATCAGTTAGAAAATTCACGACAGGTTCGGTGCTAGAGCCGAACTTTGAAACAGAATCTTGGCTACAGCTAGATCACCAGGCTTGATTCAACCAGAACACATTCTCTGATTTTAGGAATAGAAATTACTGCATGGGTAGCACCACAGTTCAGTACCACCATGGCAGGATCTACACCACTGATTTAAAATGGTTTACAACAATAGTGACAACTGTTGGGACTCAGGACACACTGGATATACAGTTTTCAAAACATTTTCAAAGTGTCATATCCTGCTTGGTGTAGAACTGGCCCAGCAGGTCACACCCAGACCCTGGTTTATATGAACCTGAAAAGCAACCCATTTAATAAGACAATTGGCCAACCATCTAATTAGCATCCTAACCAATCTGTAACTAGGGCAGGATGCAAATCTTGCACAGACTTCCCTGGGAGGTCTTTGTCTCCACATATTGCCTCGTCATCCAATGGCCATTGAGGTGAACTTGTGTTTTGATGCCAGTATTGTGACAATCATTCATCCAACAGAAAGTGGCTTAGGCATTTACAGAGACTGCATTTTCTGCTACTACCAAAGCGTTGCTTTTCAGAACATTACATTCTTATATTTCTTAATGCTCTGGGTGAGCGTCCAAGACCAATAACTCATTAACTTGATGACTCTGGGTACAGTTTCCTGAATCAATACTACCATTTTAGCAGAAACACACAATCAGACAATTGCATAATGAAGCTGTCTGTCTTTATTTACACAATGTATTTTTGTAATCACTAGGCCAGATAGAACAGTTCTGTGTAGCAGCTGTCATTATATTCCCCTCCCCCTTAACTGTGCCCTGTCTGCCAATGTTACAATTCACCAGCTGACACCCGCCTTGGCAAAGACTAAGGCGAGTTCTTCAGTGCCAAAACAACAACACCACTCTGAACTATGACACAATTCTTCTAAGTTCTAGTGAGCAATAGAGGATTCAATTTGGCTTTTTCACTCTTCTGTTGATGCACTCTGCTGCCACGGGGGTGCTGTACAAATTAATGCCGAGACAGTCACAGCTCTGTTGTGCCCCATAGATAAAGGGCATAGGGAAGGGAGATGGCACCAGCTGTAAAGGCAGGGCCCAGGACAGAGAGATGGATGGCAAGCCCAGAAAAAGAGCCTGAAGCTTTCAAAAAGATGCAGAACTGGAAGGCTAGGAACACTGAATGGGAGTTCAAAACATATTAGAGTCTTTAAGTTGAAATGGATCAATTGTCTTATCTGTTTCTTCTCCTTCAGTAAAAGCCATTGCTATGTAACACAGAGTTTGGTCCTTTTGACAATTTTGCTCATGAAGCAGCAGTTATCTTCATACTTCACTCTGAACTCCAAGTGGTGCATGAGATAGAGAGTGTGCATGCAGTGGCTTTGGCCCTATCTACTTTTGGCCCTGGTCCTGCCCATGTATGGCTCCAGCCCCACCCACCATTTACATGTGGCCCCCAGAAGGTTTCCCATGAGGGAATGTAGTCCTCAGGCCAAAAAGGGGTATACTCACTCCTGTCATACACATAAGAGTTAAACTGAACAAGGTAACTTATGAAGACACATGGAGAAGAAAGTAAATTGGCCATTAATGGATTATGCCCCAAGGGAAATGGAGGATGTTGGGTCCTTCAGGACAATATATCGTTAGAAATGATCAACAAACCAAAATATATTAGAGGAAAGAGGCCCACAAATATTAATGAGAGATTTCAAATGAATAGCCAACTACAAAAAAAGATTATATAAATAATAGACAGTATTGGCTCCTTAGCTGACTATGGGCTCATCTACACCAAGCAGGATATTCCACTATGACAGCGGTATGAAAGCAGTATATAAAAGGCAGGAACCACACTACTGCTTTATTGTGATATTGAAGTGCACTGCAGGATCTACACTACTGCTTTTTAGTGGTAAAAAAGTGCACTGACAACTGTTGGGGCTCATGACACATCTACACCAAGCAGGATATGGCAGTATGAAAGTGGTATGAAAGCAGTACATGGTATGTGTCATGGGCCCCAACAGTTGTCAGTGCACGTCAGTACCACTATAAAGCAGCAGTGTGGCTCTTGTCTTTTATATACCACTCTATATCACTTTCATAGTGGAATATCTGCTTGGTGTAGATGAGCCCTATATGTTAGGCTGCATATGAAAGGATGGAGAGAAATATAGAGCAGGATTGCTTGTCTTTGACATACTGAAATAATTTTCTTTGGAATTCAGCTTGCACAATAAGTCAGGGCTTGAAATAATGTGTAATGATAGTTGGGGCATGCAACAACTTCAAAAATGGCTAGTTTATTTAGGGGAATGCCTCACAAACTGCACCTAAATTTCACAGATAATATGTAGTTTTTTTATTGTTTTGTTTTGGTTTAACTAATTAGTGCTAATGAGTATTGCTGCTATGAAATTTATCTGGAAGATACAGTTGGATGAGGTCAAATGTATTTGTATGACTACTGAAATATCCTACTAACTCACAGTTAGTAATGTTTGTATATTCAATACTTTTGATTTTGATTCCAAATTATTATTTTTCAGTTATCCCAGGCATGTTCCAAAACTCTTGCAGATATTTCTCTCAGAAGTGGTGATAGCCCTGAACCAGGAAACACAACAGGAAGTGTATCAAACTATGGACTTCACTGCCACAAGATGCAGTGATGGCCACTAATTTGGATGGCGGTAACAGGGAATTAGAAAAAATTATTGAGGATAAGGCAATCAATGGCTAGTAGTCATGATGACTGTATGCATGTCAATATCAGAGACAGAATGCCTCTACATGCCAGTCACTGGGAAACATGACCAGGAGGGTATGATTGTAGGTTTCCCACATAGACAGCTGGTTGACCATTCTTTGATTTAGAGCATCAGTCTCCAATCAAACACTGCATCATGAAGCTGAGCATAGGACTGCATGCTCTACTTCTGAACTACAGTGCCTCCCTATTGTCGATGAAGCAAAAATGGGATGAATTTAAATGCAAGATGTTACTCTACTCAGTTTTAAGTCCCATTGCTCTGAACAGCTATTTGGGGATAAACTAATTATTGGCATGCAGTTGTCTATTGAGCCTAAAAAATAAAATAAGAGTGTACTCCACAAAAGGACAGCATATCAGGCAAGACGATGACAGAAAATAAAAGGTAGAATGTTGACCTCATCTCTCTGGAGATTCATAACATGTGCAATTAAAATTTGACATTAATGAAAGCCCTGATGAAAAAGTTTGTTTTCTAATCTGCTTTACCACCGGATAACAACTAAGAGACATTATGACTCACAATTTCTCACTCGTTCTCAGAGGGTGGTAATTTTATGGGCTATAAAGCCCTACTTCTACATTTTCTACCCAGTTATCTTTCATCAACTTTGGTAAGCAAGTGTAATTTCCAGAACTTCAATTCTGTACTGATTTATTCCATTGGAACAGTATGTTATTTAGCCGTGCTGTATTCCAGAGCCACAGTTTTATTTATTGAGTCATTCTGTGCCATCACAGTACCTGAAACACTACAGAGTTTCTTCAGCAAAATAAGGGACTTTGCAAACTAAATTCCACAATAGGGAAGGCAAAATAGTGAGGGGAAGAAAAAACAAGGTTAGCGAAAGACAGAAGTGAACAAATGCAGATTGGAACTAGATAGAGGCCTTACCTAGACTTACTTGTCTAGCTGGATGGAGGGGTGGAGATCTCATGATATTTTTATCATGAGATCTCCCCCTCTCTTCACACATGGCGCACGACGACCTCAGAGGGAGAGCCATCAAGCCCACTATTTTGAGTTTTTTTCTTAAAGAACAAGATGTGCACGAGCGCTCATGTGCAAAAGGTAAGGAGTTGGTATATATATATATATATATATATATATATATATATATATATATATATTTCCCCGCTCCACCCCCCCCATCCCCGATGGGCGCAGTGCTCCTGAGTACCCATGAGGAACCGGGACAAACCGCAATGTCCTACACACGTTCCATGGTCTCGGGCTCAGCCCTAGACTGTGGAAAAAGTGGGCCTAAAGTGTAGGGCGAGATCGCGGGGCAAGGGAGGGATCATCCCTCCCTTATCCCAAGATCCCCTGTGCATCATGTGGACACACAGGAATGATCCTGGGAATCATCCCAGGTTTTCGCCCTGTCTAGCTAAAGCCCGAGATGTGGATTAAGAAATTATACATCAGGTTGGACCTGTTTAAAATTTATATTACCTTCTATGTGTGCACCCTCTCCCACGGATCACTAATCTGTTCCTCTGGTCAATGTGCTAGTACACAGTTGTGTGCATACAGTGTGCAATATCAGTGAATTAGATGAATAATCTCACACCAGAATTACAAGAGGAATAGAAGATATATTCAACTGCTTCCAAATACCACACCCAGAGAAACATAAGAATAAAACAGCAGCTCATGTTTCAGTGAATGCATGAAGGGTTGTGTCTGCTAACTTCACCCCTAACATGGCTGCACCTACTGCTCATGCCTCTCTGCCAGTTGTGAATCTAACATGCAGCCACCAGAGTGTCTGGCCAGCAAACATATCAGCATTTGGGGGGTGCAGCCAGTGATCGGACATGTCTAGCTAGGGATGGGTAAACAAGTGATTTTTGCAGTCACTGAGATTCTCTGAACCTTGAAGCTTGCCTTGCCTCATTGTTCAATTGGACTCTTTTCTTATTCTGTTCAAAGTGTGCGTTTCGAATGTGGAACCACCAGAATGTGTAGCCAACAGACATATCAGCTAGGGATGTGCTCTGCTTCTAATCGGACCGGCGAATTAGAAGCGGAGCGGGGGGCTTCGCCTGCCCTTAAGGCGGAGGCGAAGAGGATTGGGGGGCCGATGGAGCGTGGCGAAGAGGATCGAGGTGAAGGCGGATCCTTCACCTTGATCCAGAGCTCTGCCGGGAAGGTAAGTGGGGTTTACCGGGCCCTGCCGCTGTCGCCCATGCGGCGACAGCGGCAGGGCCCGGTAAACCCCCATTCCTCTCCCTTACCTGCATTCATCTGCGGTCCGTTGGCTTCTTCAATTGAGCCCGTGGTTCAACCAGGAAGTCTAGGCCGCACTGAACCACGGGCTCAATTGAAGAAGCCGACGGACCGCAGACGGAGGCAGGTAAGGCCCCCCTCCCCCTTGGTCCCTTACTGGGCTCTGCCGCCGTCGCCGCACAGGCGGCGACAGCGGCAGGGCCCGGTAACCCCCCCACCCTCCTCTCCCGGCCTTACCTAGCGCCACTCCCCTCCACTCGGAGCTCCGATTCGGAGCCAGAACTCCGTGGCGAAGAGGAGAGGAGTATGGGCAGAGCGGCACGGAGTGGAGCGGACCGATCCAAAATTTTCGGATTGGCCCACGGGGCGGAGCGGGGTTTCTGTGCACACCCCTAATATCAGCTTTCCCCCCAAAGAGCACCAAAAATGTGCATATCCTCCCATAGAGCAAAGGGAGGATGTGCACTTTTTAAAATATACATTTTTTGGAACATGAACACATATTTGGGAATTTGTGAACTGTTTCAGAAAACATGCTCTCCTGTTCATGTTCATGTTCAGGGTTGCAAATGGGACACATTCGCATGATTTCTGAACATAAACGCAATGTTCACACACTAGCTTCCCGATACACAGTTGACATATACAAGGGAGTGGAGTCCAGGTAATAGGAGTCCAGGATTTTCAAGATGGGAGGGGTAGAGAGAGAAAATGCATGTTGTGCAGGGCATCCCCTACAGTTGCTAAGCAAGTTTGTCCCCCCACCCTCTTTCCTACACAATTGCTGACAAGGGATGAATAATAGTTGTAAGGCAGAGTGAAGGAATGATTTTTTTCAGCCATTCTGGGTTTTGTTCTTGGTTGGAAAATGGTTGCTTTTTGTATACAGGCTGTAAAAGCCACAAAATTGAGAAGGTCACAGTGGGTATAAAGAGCCAGCCCAGGAAATTGAAACTTGAGAAGGCAAAGGAAACCTAGATACTATGAAAAATAGAAGTCCTGTATTTCTTGGCATTGCCAAACAAAGCGCAAGTCCCCACTTGTGTAGTTACATTATTTTCATAAACATTATGGCTTAGCATGTCATGTGAACCATTCCTAACCATGATGGCTCCATAACCATGGTTTAAACATGCTCACTAACCATTTGCTGTGAATAGGTTAGCAGCCCAACCATGGCTTAACGTATTGTCTGAACAGGCCCACTGTCAGTAACGAAGCCTTAGGATAGGAATTTCAACCATTTAGAATGCGGGCAAACTGCATAAAATCAGCAGGGGGAGGAGGTGGGGCCAAGGGAAGAGGACATGGTTATCTGGTTATCTCAGACCCAAGGTTCCTCACTCTGGCTGTTACACAGAGGAGGGCCAGGATCTCTTCTCGATCATCCCAGAGTGCAGGACATGGAATAATGGGCCCAAGTTACAGGAAGCCAGATTCCGGCTGGACATCAGGAAAAACTTCCTGACTTTTAGAGCAGTATGACAATGGAACCAGTTACCTAGGGAGGTTGTGGGCTCTCCCACACTAAAGGCCTTCAAGAGGCAGCTGGACCATCTGTCAGGTATGCTTAAAGGTGGATTCCTGCATTGAGCAGGGGGTTGGACTCGATGGCCTTATAGGCCCCTTCCAACTCTACTATTCTATGGTTCTATGATTCTACGTGTGAGCTGAGGTAAGGAACAGGCAGCCTATAGCTGCAAGAATACAACTTGTTTAGACAAGCAAGGCTAACTTTGAAGCCTTTATAGCCTTTTTGGGAACACAATGTGACCTGCTTTGGCCTCTTGGTATTAAACGGCTCTCTTGATGGTGTGGATGTGGCTACCTTCCATACCTTCCATACCTTCTTTTGTCTAGAACCGAGTAATAATGGTCCAAAGACTGGCTCCCTTCTGTCATTTATCAGGTTGACCAGTTCAAAACCCATTGCCCAATCAAGTCTTTCTATGGAAATGCACTGTAGCCTGTAAGCACCCAAAGGAATTGGCTATGTCTGCAATTGCTTATAACTGAATGGGGCTTACTTTTGAATAAATGTGTAAATGATTGCACTGTAAGTCTTATATCTACATGTGTATTCCCTGCAATATGATAAGCTGTCCTCTCAGCTACTTTTGGAACAGCACAACCAGAGGCCTGAGCTGTTTGAATGCTTTGGAGTAAATCAAGACCTGAAAACAGTAATAAACTTTCCAAACGAGCAGTAAACACAATTGTGAAGCAATTAAATAATAATAATCTACAGCTTTCCCTATTTGACAGGTTGGGCTCTATCCTTATACAGGCTGTTTAGTAAATCCTTTAAATACCAAATTTTGCTAAAGCTGAAGGGTTAAAAACTGCAATTCCTTCATACATTTCATCTCAGTTTTTGCATTTTTCAAAAAAAAATGGTAATTATGATTGTCAATTAAATATCTCCTTTTAAAAACACAAAAATACTATCTTTCTCATCACATAGCTCTTTTAAAATTATATTTGGAAGAGATACCAATAAACAATTTAGGACAAATGGTGTGCTATTCAAGTTCTGACTATCCAAACATGTTAGATTTGATTATGTACTGCCAGCTGGTCCTGTTAAGAATTACAAAGATTCACAGGGCACTGTGAATGTGTGGTAGGTAATAAATCTGCCAAAGATTATGGAGGTTTATATATTTTAACATACTGTGATGTGACCTTAATCTCCATTAAGTCTAAAGAAAAAGAAATTCTGCCTCTTTATAAACGGGCCATTATCTACTTGTAGATAATGTTGTTTGCAATTTAATTCTGATGTTGAAGTTTATTTTTCCTGATGGGTATTGCTTGGCATGTAATACAGAAAGATGCAGCAGAGAAGGAAATAGATGTTGTGAATGTTCTTTAAAATAAAACCAGAACCATATATTTTGAATATGATGAAACAATATTGCACATTGTTTCAAGAGGCATTCATTTTTAGAAAAGAAACGAAGATCCACATTTGAGGATAGTGGGGCGGGGGGAAGAGTGGGAAGTGTAATTTACAAAATTACAAGCATGTGAAAGTATTGGGAAAGCCTGCCTTCTTTGTTTAGACTGTTTCCTGAAGAGAATTCAGATATAGATTATTTCTGGTACTCTGATTCCAGACATAAAAGTAAATAAGTACCACAATGTGACATTGAATAATGGAAACCTGATTCCCACTAGCTTTTTGTGAAATAATATACAAGTTTTAAAAGCATGCTGCAAATGACAGCAACCATCAAAAAAGCTAAGTTAAATGCACAGTATTTTTTTTCCTTTCTTTTCTAATTTAGAGGACATGAAAAGGCCAGGAAATTGAATTCTGCACGTATGCCCCAATCCAGTTAGGCGCAATGTGTACATGGAATCAGGTCCCATCATGTATATCCCTTGCCGGATAAGCAATTGTGCGTACAAACGGGTGCTTCCTCAATCCAGCTCAGAGATTCTGAATAGTGTTAATTGGACCAATAAAGGGATGAGGTTTCTTAGTCCCAGCCTTCTCTCTCCTTCCTGCCAAACATCTCATCAGTAGTACTATCGTCATTGTGTAACATGGGGCCATCTACACCAAGCAGGATATTCCACTATGAAAGCGATATATAAAAGGCAGGAGCCACGCTATTGCTTTATAGTGGTATTGAAGTGCACTGACAACAGTTGCAGCCCATTGACACATACTATACCACTTCTATACCGCTGTATCCTGCTTGGTGTGGCTCCTGCCTTTTATATACCACTTTCATAGTGCAATGTCCTGCTTGGTGTAGATGAGCCCTATGAGTCCTCAGGGGCAGCCCTGATTGAATATATATAAAAAAGAAGAGCCATGTTGGATCAGACCAGGGAGCCATCTAGTCCAGCATTTTGTTCAACCAGCTACCTCTGGGAAATCCACAAGTAGAACATGAGTGCAATAGCATCCTCCCAGTTGTGTTCCCCAAAAACTGGTGTTAGTAGGCCTACTACCTCTGATACTGGAGGCAGCATATACCCATTAGGACTAGGAACCATTAATAGCTTTATCCTCCAAGAATTTGTCAAATCCCCCGTAAGCTATTTATTTATTTATTACATTTCTATACTGCCCAATAGCCGGAGCTCTCTGGGCAGTTCACAAAAACTAAAAACATTCAAAGTATAAAACATAAAGCTATCCAAATTGGAAACCATCCCTACATCTTGTGGTAGCAATTTCCATTGTTTAACTATGCGCTGTGTGAAGAAATACTTGCTTTTATCAGTCCTAAATATCTCACCTCTCAGCTTCATGAGATGACTTCGGTTTCTAGAATTTTGATGTCTCACTAATCACTTTCTCAACACCATGCATAATTTTGTACATTTTTCTCATGTCCCCTCTTACTCACCTTTGTTCTAAGCTAAAAAGTCCCAGACATTGTAACCTTTCTTCAAATGGGACTTGCTCCAGCCATCCCAAGGCCCAACAGGTTCCTGCAAAGGTTTCTGATCCAGCCTACAAAACCTCCTTAGATTCCTCCAAGGACAGAGTGATGCTTGGCCTCCAACCTTGAGTCCATTTGCACTAGGGTGAGTTCATTTGCAGTAGGGCAGCCAGGTGGTCTCATTTTCAGAGGTCACTCCTCTTTTATGGACAGCTGGCAGAGGACACTCCTATTTTTGAAGGTACCTCTATTTTATAGACTGTCCAGTCCAACTTTGGCTTAACAGCAAAGAACCATGGTGATAGGGACATGAAGTTGCACATCCACAGTCAGCACTTTGACAGTAGACTGAGAAGGCACACGAGTCACCTGATCAGTCTTCTAAACTCTGGTGAGATAGCTCGTATTTCTATTTAAATTATAGTCATTATTTCAAAATGTGTATCTCTACATATAAAGCCACATATACAAATGGAATGCAAATTGGTTTCCTCTTTTTTTAGTGATGCAATTTCTGGGTTTGGGCAATGCATACATGGCCACCCTAGTTTGCACACTGTGGCCTTAGTTAGACCTAAGGTTTATCCCAGGATCGTTCCGGGGTCATCCCTGCCTGCTCCGAGGATATCCTGTGTGTCATTTACATGAACAGGGATAACCCCGGGACGATCCCGGGATAAACCCTTAGGTCTAGCTGCGGCCTGTGCATCACCCACATGGGGATGTTGCATGCTGTGTGAAGCCCTCCCCCCACTGGGGAGGATGAGACATGGATGTAACATGGGCAAAACAGCCACAACTGAAGTGAGGACTGCAATACACTTCCAGCAACTGCCTCAGTTGGAATAGCTTTGCTGTGTTAGAGCCTGCACACAGCAAAGCCAGTCCTTAGGTGCAACACCAGTTAGAACACCAGCTAGCACTTTAGCCAGGGACCAGATGACATCAGAGATGTGGCCACACACCCAGGCATCATCCCGGCTGTGAGGGCTGGATGGGCAGGGCTCATTTAGCCTCCCATGCAAAACTGTTCCCCACCCTTGCCTTAGAAAATTGTCATTGGTCAACCTTGGATGAAAGTCTGAGCAAATCGAAGACGACCAGGTGCTGTCTGCCTGTCATCGCCTTCAAGTGCACAGGACTGTTGGGATCTGACAGAATTTTATTCTGATCAGCACTGAGTCACTGAGCCCTATTTAAACTTTGTATCAATTGGTTTTCATAGATTTCACCCCAGAAATTCTAAGGCAGAATCCCAATGTGACAATCAAAATTCATTTCCCAGCATCTCACACGGTATGATCTCCATCGTGTATTAATCAGAAGCACAGTTGTGTTTCTGAGGTATAGAAGATGAATGCATGCACTGCAGTGCTCTTGAATGCATGTACTAAAAAGAATAGAAATACAGTTTTAAAGAAGAAGAATTGATCATTGTATTACTGACAGGGTATCCCAGAAGCATTCTTGTCCTAGGGAGCTCAATGGCAGTTAAGTGAAATATACCAGAAGGGAGGTGGGATACATCTCAATGACAAAAGCCATTACACATCCAGTTGACTGAGATTTGTAGATGGCAAATCAAATATATATATATATAGTCCACTGGGAAGTTTTCTGCTATATATTTTCCTAGATTGTTTGGCCACGCAAATGGGCTTGGGCACATCTCCCTTTCTCTTTCATCCATTCTCTGTCCCTTCAGCCTCAGGGAAAGGTGTGGGGCAGCACCAAAATAGGAAAAAGAAAAGTCTTAGGCTTGTGCCTGAAAATGCCAAGTTATTATAATTTGAAAATTGGTCAATGCATATATTTGTTTACAACTATCTTCTTCATATAGTGTGTCCTGGGCCAGATCTACACCAAGCAGGATACAACACTTTAAAAACGGTTTGGAAATGGTGTATGTACGCCTGAAGAGTTGTCAAAACCATTATAAACCATTATAAGCAGTAGTGTAGGTACACCAATTAAAACAACTCATTCAAGGAATATCATTTCACTCACGGTATGTGAGTTGTTTAACTGATGTACACTGTATGCCATCCCAGGGTAAGATACAGACAGACACTTTGCCACTCAGAAAGACCAAGAGTGCAACATGTCAGACTGTGCCTCTCCATTTAAATCAGGGTGGGTAATGGCCCTCCAGATGTTTGGCCCTACAACCCTCATCATCCCTAGCCAGCACAGCCAATAGTGAAAAATCATAGGAGTTGTAGGCTAAAACATCTGGAAGGCCGCAAGTTGCCTACCCCTGATTTATATGGTACCTATTTACCTCAGCACTGCTTGCTGCCTCAGAAGCCTTTTTCCCTTCAGTCCTATCTAGTTGTAATCATTATCCCTATAGCTATGATGTAGTGGGAAAGTATATAGTGCTGTGCTGAGAATTTCAATTATTCAATTTTCTGCATTTTATGGGGGGTAGGGGAAAATGAAAACTCTGGTGAAAGAGGCTGGGAGAGGTGAGAATTTTGTAGAAAAAATTCCTGGGGGAGGGGGCAGGGTTTCTACTTACCTTTTTAAGTGTAGGAAGTTTTGAGGGTTCTTGTTTCTTTCTTTTTATTTCTTAAAAAACACCCCCCCAGCACTTGGAGGAGCCCAGGAGTTCTTCCTCAATGCCTATTGGAGAGGGAGAGGCCACATGGGCCATAGCTAGATGAGGGCTTATCTTGGGGCAATCCCCCGGATTGTCCTTGTACGTCCACATGACACACAGGGGATCCCGGGAGCATTAAAAAAAAATAAGGCAGGTGCAATGTCCTTTTTGTCCAAGGCCATAATACATTTTGCATTACTGCTGTTTTTATCTGGTTGAGCGTTTATATTGTATTTTATTTTATGGTTTTATACTGTTGTTTTATACTTTGAATGTTTTTAATTTTTGTGAACCGCCCAGAGAGCTCCGGCTATTGGGCGATATAGAAATGTAATAATAATAATAAAAAATGCACCACGTGTAAACAGAGGGGGGGGGAGATCGCAATAAAAATATCACGAGATCCTCACCCCTCCATCGCGCTAGACCAGGTAGGTCTAGCTGAGGCCATGGTCTCCAACAGGCAGTCAGAAAGAATTGCTGGGCTCCTCCAAGTGCCAGAGGTGCTTAAAAAAAAAAAAAAATTAGAGAGAAAGTATATATAATTCTGGCCTGCAATTTGTTGCCTTGTTTTTCTGGCATTGCAATAATGAGTGGGGTTCATGTTTTGTTTGCCCCAGATCTTGGAAATGGCTCCCTCAAATCCTGAACTGTTCCTATGGTGTTTCTTATCTGTATGCCTAGATTAAAAGTTGCAGGTTCGCTAAATGTGGTTTGATATCTTCTCTTCAGTTCCAATTTTTCTATCATGTTCTCTTGCCTGCAACATCAAAGCAATTCAGGAACATTATCTGGACCAATAAAAGTCAAAAATATTTGGGATGTTATTAGTGAAAAGCCTTCCCCGAGCTGGTGCCTTCCAAGACTACAACTTCCATCATCCCCAGATAACCTGGTCATTAGCCACACTGGCTGGGAGATTATGGAGTTGTAGCCCTTGAGTGCCATTTTTGGGGTAGAAAGGCAAATCACAAATAAACTAAAGCCATCACCACCACCACCACCACCACCCAGCTGGAGGTCACCAACTTGGGGAAGGCTGATATTAAAGATCTGCAATTTACCAATGTTGCTGGTGAGTCTGGACTCCATTCGGGACACTGCAGCAGCTGAGGTAGGAGAAGCCCCAGACCCTCACTTGAGGGAGATATGAGGTGGCTGAAGACAGATCTGTAAGCACTGTTAAGGCATACCATCAGGTGATCCTTGCATAGCCTGCTGACATGAGCATATGATGTGAATAAAGGCTAAAACCTAATGTTATGCAAGAAGACTTCCACTCATGCAATGGGAGTTTCCCTTCCTGTTTTCCCCCTGCAGCCCCACCCACCATATCCTCTGGACGGTCTCCCGAAGCCTCTGGAGCAGCTTTGGGGCACATGGCAGAGGCGCTACAGAGGAAGTGGAGAAATTCACTCTAACAGTAATGACAGTTCTGCTGGTGGAAGGACACCAGTTGATGCCCCCCCATCACCTACTACTCTATAGCTTCCTTAATAAGGATGCAGGTTCTCCTTTGGCTGTCTTAAGACACATGCCTCACCAGCCATGGTGGCAATTTTCAAGGGAAAAATACTACCTTAATTGCCAATCTGGCAACCTTATTTACAATTAGTCTTAATGTTTTTATTTTAGTAGGGAATGTTCTGTGTTTAATAACATTCCAGATGCTTGTTTCATTATGCTAACAACCAGAAGCCTGCCATCTCTCTGTTTTACACAGGTGTAAATGAAGCACCCCAGTGGAAAGACAGGCTCTGAGCAGCGTATGGAAAAGTGCAGCTAAAAATATCGAACAGAGCAACACATTAAAGTGAGAGCAAAGGACTGAAATTATAAACCCACAGTGAGAGCCCTATTGTGCTCTAATGACGTGAAATTAGGTGCTCAGAAAATCTGGAAATAAATTTGATTTCTACCCCGCCAACAATGAGGGAACACAAACAATGCTTCAGCCGTTATATCCATTCTAATCATAGGAAGAAAATGACTGTGTATGTTTCAACCAAAGAAGTATTTTTACTCACAGTTTCCTATTTTTCTACTTTTTTTTTCTGTCCAGGATATATTTACACATTTCTGTGGGTATTTTTTTGTTTGTTTGTAATACAAAGTCTGTCTAGATGTCATTAGCTGATTTAGAGAATGCACATTGAGGGCATATAGTGGTGCTGGCCTGTGGGGGTTCAGTATAACCAGGAGGTTGTAAATGCCTCCTTGAGAGAGGGAGTGGTGCCGGCCTCTTTAAAAGAGGCGGCAATTAGACCACTCCTGAAGAAACCTAATCTGGACCCGGAAGATGTAAACAACTACAGGCCGGTAGCTAATATCCCTTTCCTGGGCAAGGTGCTTGAGCGGGTGGTTGCAGGACAACTCCAGGCACTCTTGAATGAAACGGATTATCTAGATCCATTTCAATCGGGTTTCAGGCCTGGTTTTGGAACGGAAACTGCCTTGGTCGCCCTGTGGGATGATCTCTGTCGGGAGAGAGACAGGGGGAGTGCGACCCTGTTGGTTCTCCTAGACCTCTCAGCGGCCTTCGATACCATCGACCATGGTATCCTTCTGGATAGGTTGTCTGAGCTGGGAGTTGGAGGTACTGCGTTACAGTGGTTCCGCTCCTACTTGGATGGCCGATTCCAGAAGGTGGTGCTGGGGGATTATTGCTCTGTGCCGTGGCACCTAAGCCACGGGGTTCCACAGGGCTCTATCTTATCCCCTATGCTGTTTAACATATACATGAAGCCGCTGGGGGAGGTTATCCGGAAATGTGGACTGAGGTGTCATCAATATGCGGATGATACCCAGCTCTACATTTCCTTTTCATCAAACCCAGGTGAGGCAGTGGCTGTTCTGAACCAGTGCCTGGGCACGGTAATGGACTGGATGAGGGCTAATAAACTGAAACTCAATCCAGACAAGACGGAGGTACTGTTAGCGGGTGGTTCTTCTGTCCGGAGAGGTGATGTTTGCCCTGTCCTGGACGGGGTTGCACTCCCCCTAAAGGATCGGGTCCGTAGTTTGGGGGTGCTCTTGGATCCAGAACTGTCACTTGAGGCACAGGTGAACTCAGTGGCAAAGAGCACCTTTTATCAGCTTAGGCTGATATACCAGCTGCGCCCTTATCTGGACAGAGATAGCTTAGCTACAGTTATCCATGTTCTGATAACCTCTCGTTTGGATTACTGCAATGCGTTATACGTGGGGCTGCCTTTGAAAACGGTCCGGAAACTTCAACTGGTGCAAAACAGGGCAGCAAGGTTATTAACAGGGACTGGCCGGCAAGATCACATTACGCCAGTCCTTTTACAACTTCATTGGCTGCCAGTCCAGGGCCGGGCCCAATTCAAAGTGCTGGTATTGACATTTAAAGCCCTAAACGGTTTGGGGCCAGGTTATCTGAAGGAACGTCTCCTCCCATATGTACCTACCCGGACCTTAAGATCATCTACAGGGGCCCTTCTCCGTGAGCCCCTGCCAAAGGAAGTGAGGCAGGTGGCTACTAGGAGGAGGGCTTTCTCCGCTGTGGCACCCCGGTTGTGGAACGAGCTCCCCAGAGAGGTCCGCCTGGCGCCTACACTGTACTGCTTTCGTCGCCAGCTGAAGACCTTTTTATTCACTCAGTATTTTAACACTTAATTTTAACTTAAATTTAAATTTTACTGTTTTAACTCTGTATTTTAATCTTATATCAACTTTGCTGTGTGGTTTTATCCTGGTTGCGCTTTTTATATTGTATTTCGTAATTGTGTTTTAACCTGTTGGGTGTTTTACTGTGGTTTTAATTTTTGTGAACCGCCCAGAGAGCTTCGGCTATTGGGCGGTATAAAAATGTAATAAATAAATAAATAAATAAATAAATATAACCTATGAGTGTACAATTTGTACATGTGCACAGTGCATACTCTTCTAGATGTTATTCTGAATTATGGGTGTTGGAGAAATCCATTTGGAGGGTAGAGTTCAACAGGTTTCCCTAGGTTTGGCCTCCTGGACATCTTTTTGGTTCCTGCTGCAGCACCTGATTTGATCTGCAGTACATTGGGCAGCTCATGGATTTTCTGGGAATTTTGCCCATTTGGGGGATGGGGGGGAAGTTCTGCAATTTACACAAATTTTTGAGCAATTACAGCCAAATTTGCATTATTTGTGCAAATTCGCCTGTAATTTGAGCAAATTGCTCAGATATTTGCACAAATTGCAGAATCTTCCCTCCCCATCCCAAAATGTGCAAAACAGTTCCTGGAGTTCAGGGACCCCAGGCTTGCCTGAGATGCTTGAGTTCTTGATTTTAAGAAAACCTAAGCTGAGTGTAGTCAAACATGTACCTTGGACTTCAGAGAAGCTTAACTAATTCAGAGCAATGATAAGTAGGATTCGATGGTAGAAAATCCTAACAGGAAGAGGAGTGCAAGGAGCATTGCAGTTCCTAAAAAGAAGAGATGCTAAAGGCTCACTCCAAAACAACCCCGATGATGAAAAAGGCAGGGGAAAGGCAACAGAAAAAGCCAATGTGGCTACACAAAACATTTAGCAATGATCTGAAAATTAAAAGGACACATCTCTTTCAAGTTGTTATTGTTTATAGCCAATGACCATCACAATACAAACACAAAGCACACAAGTATAAAACAGAAAAAACATTTGATACAATGAAGGACACATATAGGAGGTGGAAGTAGGGACAGGTCACTAAGTTCAGGCAGATCGCCCAAAATTGCAGTGATGGTCTCAGGAAAATTAAAGTTCAGGTTGGTGAGGGATGCTAAGAATAAGAAAAAGGACTTCTCCAGATATGTTCAAAGTAAAAGGAGGACAAAAGTAATCGTAGACCAGCTGCTCTCTGATGATGGCAAAATGCTGACAGGTGACAAAGAAAAGGTGGAACTGCTCAACTCCTATTTTGGCTCAGTCTTCTCCCCAAAGAGAATCTGTGTTCCATCTGGCATATGCGACAAACAGCTTGTGGGGGTAGGAGTGCAGCTTGAGGTTGACAGAGGGATGGTTAGGGAAGATCTCGGCACCTTAAATGAATTCAAATCCCCAGGTCCGGATGAACTGCATCCTAGGGTTTTGAAGGAGTTAGTAGATTTACTCTCAGAAATCCTGGAGAATAGGTGAAATACCAGTGGACTGGAGGACAGCAAATATTGTCCCTTTTTTCAAAAAGGGCAAAAAGGAAGATCCAGATAATTATGGGCCAGTAATTTGACATAAATACGTGGGAAGATCCAAGAGCAGATGATAAAATCCTCGCTCTGTAGACACCTTGACATGAATGCAGTGATCACTGGAACCCAACATGCATTTATCAAGAACAATCCTGACAGACTAATCTTATTTCAGTTTTCGATCAGAATAACTTCCTTAGTAGATTGTTAAATGCCTTGCTGAAGTCAAGATATATTATGTCCACAGCGTTTTCACAAAGCCTCATGGTATTCTGCTTAGCAAGCTATTTAAGTGCAGGCTGGATGGTACTATTACTAGGTCAATTCACAGCTGGCTGAAAAACCATACTCAGAGTGTTTGTCAATGGTTCCTCATCAAACTGGAGGGAGGTATCAAGTGGGGGTGCTGCAGGGTTCATTCTTGGACTGTATACTCTTCAACATTTTTATTAATGACTTGGAGAATGAGCATTTTCATAAATATGCATTTAAAAAAAAAGACTGAGGCCTTAGCTAGACCTACCTGATAGTCCACAACGAAGGAGGGAAGATCTCGTGTTGTGATTAATGTGAGATCCCTCCTCTGTTTACATGTGAGGTGCAACAACCTCAGGAAGAGAGGCATTGCACCCGCCATTTTTTTATTTTTAAAGGAAGAGGAGTGCATGAACGCTTGTGAGCTAAAGGTAGGTGCTTTTTTAAAAAATAATTTCATTTCCCTGCTCCCCCACCCTACCCCCAATGGTTGCAGCATCCTGAAGAGCACTGCGCCCTGTGTGTGGCTCCTGGCTCCGTGCAAGTAATCGTGCGGAGTTGGGTTAAACCACAAAAAATGCCGAGACCACGGAAAAAGTGGGCCCAAAGTGGAGGGCTCTATCCCGGGGCAAGGAAGGTGTCATCCCTCCCTGATCCCGGGATTTCCTGTGCATCCTGTGGACGCACAGGGACATTCCCGGGGTTAGCCCCGTGATAAAGCCCAGTCTAGTTAAGGCCTGAGACACCATTTTTATGCAAAATGGTGGTTTGGTGGACCAGCAGAGACCACCGCACCCGGCTGACTCCGCAACATGGAAGTCTATAGACTGGAGTGCATTCCATTCATGAAGAAATTTGTGAACTTTGGTATTAAAAAAAAATGAATCAAATGAAATTCTCAGCCATTACTAGTCCCTGATTATGTCTTTGGAATGCAGATTTTTGAGGCAATACATATTAAGGGCAATACAGAAAAAGACTATGCTACATATGAAATGTAACATGTAGTTTGGTCCTTATATCCCTACTTCTGGAGTTAAATATAACATTTCAACTGACTGCAGATCTTGTAATGTGAATAAACATGTAGCCCTTGATTAAATCAAGAATTTGTGCCTCGTGTCTTCATTCCTCTTTTTATGCCCAATTTTGTTTTTAAAAAAGATGTAAACCAAAATGGGTATAGGGTATTAACGATTCTCCCTTGTCTACGCAGTAAGTACACAACTATATTCCTGCAAAATACTTCAGACAAGTTTTAGCAACAAAAAACATCTCAGATGAGATATCTTTTATAGCCAATACATTTTTATCATTAGTCATGGGTATCTTTACTGGCCCTAATTCAAATGCTATTGTTAAAGTAAGCCAACAAAGAAAAGTTGTGGGCGTGGGGGGGGGGGGGAATCAAATGAGCCCAAATAGCTACATTAAACTAATAATATTAGACTACCATATAAGAGCCAACTTGAATGGAAGGAGATAAGATATTCCTAGGCTGCAATTTCATAGAAAAGGCCACTAAAAATGTCAGCAAAGGCAGACATGTCTAATGAAGTCCACAGGGGGAGAACAAAGACAGCAGCTGGGTAACCTGAACATCGCTGTGAAGGGATTCATTCCTAAATGCTTTTTCTGCCAGAAGGAGAGATCATAGCCAATTACAGCCATCTTACATGAATGTGATAGCAAAACGTCAGGCTGACCAAACTATTCCCTGTTGGGGGAAAACTTAGATTTCTGAAGGATCGATTAGCTCTATGTTGCAGCAGGCCTCATTTCCTGAGGAGATCTGCTCTACAGTGGCTGAACAATGTGTGTGCTAAGACAAATGTGTGCAAAGCATTTTGCCTTTGTTGTTTCTACTAGCACCATGTAGAGAAATGAAAGTGAATGGGCCTTTATCAGTCCAACGAATAGACCCCTAGGCATTTGGCCTCATCATTTTTACCTCCACCCATCATCTTTCATGTTACTTTGCAGCAAGAACTCAATGACTGGTGATTAATCGTCACCATTTTTAGAGAGTCTTATAATAGTCAGTCACATAGAGAGCAATGGTACAATTACTTCTGAGCAATTATCAAAGGTTACTCAAGTCAAAAGAAATGGCAGTCAAACAGAGAAAGGGGCAAAGTTAATAAACAAAGGCCTAATCTACACCAAGCAGGATATTGCATTATGAAAGTGGGGTGAAGGGAGTATATAAAAGGCAGGAGCCACACTACTGCTTTATGGTGGTATTGAAGCACACTGACAACTGTTGGGGCCCATTGACACATACCCATTTCATAGTGCTATATCCTGCTTAGTGTGGCTCCTGCCTTTTATATGCCACTTTCATAGTGAAATATCCTGCTTGTTGTAGAGAGGCAGATTGGAGCTCCACTCCAGGTAGTACATCGAGCTGATTTCTGTTAATATTTTTTAGGGGGGAACGGACATTTTGTTATCTCTGTGAGAGTCGGAACCTCCTTAGCTGTGGCTTTACCTTCCTCAAGCATTGGAGCTTGTTTTGCTAAGAGATACAGAAATCAGCCATGATTACTCTTTCGACTAAAGGCTTGTTAGCACAATCAGGAGCTTTAAGGTAGATTCCTGAGATGAGCAGGGGGTTGGACTCAATGGCCTTGTAGGCCCCTTCCAACTCTACTATTCTATGATTCTGATTCTATGACAATGATGTCAATGATGTTATGCTTACTCCGGTCAAGGAAGCTCGTAGTCTTGGCTTTATATTTGATTCCTCGCTCTCCTTTATTCCTCATATTGAGGCAGTAGCTAAATCCTGTCGTTTTTCCCTGTATAATATTGCCAGGATTCGATCATTTCTGTCTGTCTCTTCTGCCAAGACGCTTGTTCATGCACTGGTTATTTCTCGGTTGGACTATGGCAACTTTCTTCTCACTGGCCTTCCTTCTTCTCACTTTAGTCCTTTGGTCTCGGTCCACCACTCTGCCGCTAAGATCATCTTCTTGGCTCGCCGCTCTGATCATGTTACTCCACTTCTGAAATCTCTTCATTGGCTTCCAATTCACTTCAGAATCCAATATAAACTTCTTCTGTTGACCTTCAAAGCTTTTCACGGTCTAGCTCCTTCCTATCTCTCCTCTCTCATCTCACACTATTGCCCCGCTCGTGCTCTTCGCTCCTCTGATGCCATGTTTCTCACCTGCCCAAGGGTCTCTACTTCCCTTGCTCGGCTTCGTCCATTTTCTTCTGCTGCCCCTTACGCCTGGAACGCTCTTCCAGAACATCTGAGATCCACAAGTTCAATCGCAGCTTTTAAAGCTCAGCTAAAAACTTTTCTTTTTCCTAAAGCTTTTAAAACCTGATGTTGTTTGGACTCTATACTGTTAGTTTTACCCTACCCTGTGCCTGTTTACCCTACCCAGTGCCTGTTTGCATTCTCTTCCCCTCCTTATTGCTTTACTATGATTTTATTAGAATGTAAGCCTATGCGGCAGGGTCCTGCTATTTACTGTTTTACTCTGTACAGCACCATGTACATTGATGGTGCTATATATATAAATTAATAACAACAACAACAACAATAATAATAATAATAATAATAATAATAATAATAATAATATGACAAGCATCTTGCTCCAAGGGTCATTGATTTATTGTGGAATCTGAGCCAACTACCCTTGTTTACCTAAGCAGGGAAGCACAGTGTGTTTCAGCAGCAAATGTAATGTTGGCTAACACAGATACATCTTGATTCATTATACATGTAGTGAATCTCACCCACTTCGGCATACCTGAGATAATGGCAGTCCTACTGTTTACATTATAGCAAGAGAAATCAGAGGTAAAACCATGTCTGAAATGATGCATGCACTCTGTTTCTTGCTCTGCTTCTAGTGTATAAACCACTAGAGACTTAAACTTTTGGAATCAAGGTGTGTGTGTGTGTGTGTGTGTGTGTGTGTGTGTGTGAATATTTAGATTTTAACAACATCTCTTTGAAATTTGGCTCAGCTCTATTAAATATGTTCCATTTCTTTCTTTCTTTCTTTCTTTCTTTCTTTCTTTCTTTCTTTCTTTCTTTAAAAAACCATATCCAGTTACAAACCCAGAGAGACTTTCACTGGGTGGAAAGTAATGAGCCCAGCTGGAATTTTGCCAGAGCCCTGGGGTTAATACACACACTCTCAGAAAGAAAGAAAAAAAGTCAAACTATCTTGATTACCACATGTGGCCAGGACTGGGATTTGCCTGAGTGATGACACCACCAACAATGTACAACACCTCCTAATCATACTGCAGGACTGTTTTGGTGCTCTAGTATGATTATATATGCCAGGGTTCATAACCCCCAAAATATACGTTGACTCCAAAAACAGCTAAAATGTTCTGCTTTGAAAAGCAATATTGATTCAATGCAAGTGATCGCAAGGACAAAACAATCTGTTCCAATTGATTTGCAGCATTCTTCCATGAAACATTTGTTTTCATCTTCTTTAACCACAGGAAAAGTTGAATTCCAAAGAGATTTATCACTTTCAGTTCATTGATGTTTGCAGCCTTTTTTTAAACCAAAGTATTTAATGTAGCAGAATGGAGCGAAGTTCACCCTATGAAATATGGAAGGACATAAAATAATTATTCCAGTCCAGAATGGGAAATATTGCTTAGACAGCATTTTTTCTAAATGACATGATCCAGTATCTAAAAATGGTAACTATGTGTTAGTCCACAAAGAGTGTAAATTTGATGCTTTTTGGAAAAAGTGCACCATTGCCACTTGCTACCCCAATGGTTCAACAAACAACCACAGTTCAACCACAATCTACGCTCAACCACTGAGTGTGAGCTAACATGTTGTATGAACAGCCCCATTGTATGTGTGAAAACATGAGCCCACACCAAACTTTTTCCAATAACACAACCATTCATTATTACAATTCACTAGGAAAACTGAGTGCAGAAAAACATGGATGGGAACAGCAAGTCAAGTGCAAGTCTATCTAGATTGTTATTTATGGTCTTGTTTTATTTTGTTGATATTTCACAACAAAAATATTTTTATAAAATAGATTGTTCTGATCCCTGAGGAGATTATACAGGCCAACCGTTTATCCAGGCCTCTGCTGCAAAAGTCTGCAGATTGGTTTGTTAACCACTCTGAACAACCCAACAACAAACCATGGGTTCTCAAGGTGGCTTGTTCGAGAAAAATAAGCCACACTGCATGGTTAACAAGCCATCCTGTGGGAAATGTCCTGGGTTCAGACAACACGCTAACTCATAGTACAACAAACAACCTACTGGTCAACAACAATCCACACTCAATCACTAAGTGTGGGTTAGCATGTTGTGCGAACCCAGTCACTAGGTTATGATTGGTAAATAATTTGGCAGGATCCTTTTCCCCCTCATCTGAATTGTTCTAACCTTCTGGAATGGGTTCAGACTCCATTTTTAGATTCTCAATATGTAGCTCACCTGCTGAAATCAATGGATCTAGTAAGCCCTGTGCTTCTTTCAGAAGTGATTCCCTAGCATGTTCAAGGAAGGCAAATGGAGGGGGGAGTGCAATCCCACCACCCTTAACGTCTCTGTTGCCCCTGCTTGCACCTTCAATCAGCACACATCGAGCAGCAAAGTCTGAAGGAGAAGTGTCTGAGCAATCACAAGTCACGCAGGGTTCTTGATCATGGAGAGGAGTCTCAGGCCTTAGTTAGACCTACTGGATAATCCCGGATGGAGGAGGGGTGATCTCACGTTGCGATTAATGTGAGATCTTGCCCTCTTTTGCACGTAAGGCACGGCGACCTCCAGAAGAGAGGCATCGCGCTCACCATTCATTTTTATTTTTAAAGAAGATGGAGTGCACGAACGCTCATGCGCAAAGGTAAGGCTTTCTTTTTTAAAATAAAGTCATTGCCCCACTCCCCCCGCCCTACCCCCCAATGTGCAGAGCGCTCCTGAGGAGTGCTGCGCCCCGTGCGTGGCTCCTGGCTCCACGCGAGTAATCGCATGGAGCCAGGTAAACCCGCAGAAACGGGCCACATGCTCCATGGTCTCAGGCTCAGCCCGAGACCGTGGAAAAAGCAGGCCCAAAGTGTAGGGACGATCCCGAGGTTTGCCCCAAGATAAACGCTGGTCTAGCTAAGGCCTCAGTGCAATCAGCTAACACATGGGAAAAGTTCCCTTCCAGACCTTCCCAGCCATCAAGCAAAAGTCAGCCAACAGGGCCTTGGAGGTGGGCCTTGCTTCTCCTCCATGCCACACATGAGAGGGTGCAGTTTGGAAGGGAAATTCTGAAAACCACCCCAGCCCCCGTTCTGCTGATGGAAGCCTTCTTTCTACAGAGGGAAACTACATGGATTCCACACTATGTATATAACTATTAGAAGTCATCAAGGGCATGTCTACACCATGCTTATATCCCGGGGTCTTCCCTGGATCATCCCTGTACATCCAAATGACACACATGGGATCCTGGGGGCAACCTGGGACGACCAGGGAATTTCCCTGGGATATTAGGAACTGCTGAAAACCTGATTTTTCCATAGCCCAGGACCATCCCAAGGAGCGCAGGTTGTGTGGCCATTGCTCCCAGGTCATCCCTTCCTCCCTGTGAGTAGTGGAGCTCTTAAACTGGGCACAGAGCTGCACGGGGGCAGTCTGTGCCCATCGGAGTTGGGGAGCAGGATCGAGGTTTTTTTGTACTCACTGCTGCGGAGGAGTGCAATTGCTCTCCTTCTCCCTTGTTTACAAAAAAAAAAAAAAAGTTGCTGTGACATTCCTCCTTACTTCTGGGACATCATGCGGCCGTCAAGACGCTGGGGGAGGATTGCAGAAGCAGGTAAGTCCTCCTCCCTCACTCCCTCTATGCTCCAATTCTAGTCTTTTGGACCACTACAAGAGATTGTTTATCAAATGATATGCAGACAAAAATAGTAAGTATTGTACTCTTTGTTCCATAGTTCAGCATTGCCTCCTTTAGCATCTAAGAGAATATCCCATTCTCAATTTGCAAGAGCATGTAAAGAAATACTGTGAAGACTGTAAAACCCCAAAGGGCATTGCATTCAGTATCTGTGAATTCACAGAATTATTTGAGGGTTTGGTATGGGTACATAGTTGGACAAGGCAGTGGGGAAAAGAATCTCCTATTGTCTTCAGTGTGTAGGCTCTGCATCTTTTCAACTCCCCAGAGCAAGGACTTCAGAACTTCACTAAGTTCACAAAGATAGCTGCATTTATATCTGGAAAATAGGCAACGCTGTGGTAAAAAGGCAGGAAAATGGGATTAAGCTCAAGATGAAAGAAGGCGAAATAGAAATGCAATTCCAGATGGCTTTAGTTATTCCAAAAATGCCTCTTGTTCTTATCTCTCAAGGCTTGTCTTTGCTTTAAAAAGCATGTAAATATATCAACAGAGGTGGAAAAAAGAAACAAAATTATATGTATCCTGCAAAAGTATATATATATATATATATATATATATATATATATATATTGTTCCAATTTATCTGATTTTTTAAAATTTATTTTTTGCCAGGACAATATTATAATTGCTTATATATCTTCACACAGTGCATAATTAAATTATGGAACTCACTACCACAGGATATAGTGGTGGCAGGTGGCTACTAGGAGGAGGGCTTTCTCCGCTGTGGCACCCCGGTTGTGGAATGAGCTCCCCAGAGAGGTCCGCCTGGCGCCTACACTGTACTCCTTTCATCGCCAGCTGAAGACCTTTTTATTCTCTCAGTATTTTAACACTTAATTTTAACTTAAATTTAAATTTTACTGTTCTAACTCTGTATTTTAATCTTATATCAATTTTGCTGCGTGGTTTTATCCTGGTCGTGCTTTTTATACTGTATTTTGTATTTGTGCTTTTAACCTGTTGGTTGTTTTATGATGGTTTTAATTTTTGTGAACCGCCCAGAGAGCTTCGGCTATTGGGCAGTATAAAAATGTAATAAATAAATAAATAAATAAATGGCCACCAATTTGGATGGCTTTAAAAGGGGGTTGGGTAAATTCCTGGAGGAAAAGGCTATCAATGGCTACTAGCCCTGATGGTTGTGTGCTATCTCCAATATTTGAGGCAGTAAGCCTGTGTGCACCAGTTGCTGGGGAACATGGGTAGGAGGGTTGTCTTGCATCATGTCCTGCTTGTTTATCCCTGACTAATGGCTGGTTGGTCACTGGGTGAACAGAGTGCAGGATTAGATGGACCCTTGGTTTGATCCAGCATCAGGCACTTCTTAAGTTCTTATGTTCCAACCTAGAAGTCATCTTTCTGTTTAAGGGCTTCCCAACATTACTAAAAACCAAATCAAACATTAAATCTTGTGTAAGTGATGACTAGTTATCAATATTTGCATTTTTAAAACCCAAATCACCATTGTTGCTTGGACACAGAACAATATACATGTGTGTGTTTTCTATTTTGTATGCATTCTGCCATAAACCAAAGACCTTTTTGTTGCTGTTGTTGGTAGTGGTAGTAGTACAGCCTCCTGCTGGAGCACTTGGTGGGTGAGAAGTGCAGGCACAGGCCACATTTATTAAAGTTGATCTTCACAAGGGGATCCCTGGGCAACTATTCCACTATGCCAGCACTAGCTGGTCAATATAATCAAGCGAAACATTCTTTGCCTGCTGGATGCCGATTATAGAATTGGCACTCCTCAGGATTTCCTCATTTGAGGAAAGATGGGCAGGGACATCCCCTGTCACATCCCTCCCAGGCCACCAAACTCCGAGTGTATGAGGGGGATGGCCATGCAGGCAATCCTTATCCTATCATTGTGGCTGCAAAACCCTCAGCGGGAAGCCCTCAGGCATCACCTGTCACCACCAATGATGCCTCGGAATGATCTCCATCTCTATTCAGGCAAACATAGTCCACCCAAACAATCGTACCTAAGGAAATGTAATTAATTGGACCAAAAGGAAACCCACCAAATCAACTTAAGATGCTCCCACCCCACTTACAGAGTGAAGTCGGCAAAAAGACACACAACAAGCCAATCAGATGCTGTGCCAAAAATTCCTGCTCAGCCCTCGAAAGAGTGACCAGTAACCCCCTCCTCCAGCTGGTGACACCACAAAGACCCACCAAAGCAGGGACTTGAGGAAGCATCTCCTCATTCACCCCCACATCTGCAAGAGCCCCCCCTCCACAGCAGGCAATCAAAACATGGGGTAGGGCACATGCCTTTCTTCCTGTCTGCCTGATGGTTAAATTAATTTGGAATTTTGTGAAGTTGCTATTGTCAGAACCCTCCAGTGACAGCATCTTTGGATAACACACCTGTGAAGCAAACTAAGTGTACCATCAAAGATGACAGGGTAATTCAGTGTTTCCACATGCAAAATACTTCTGTTTACCATGTAGAATAAGGTCAGGGTGCACATTAGTATGAATGGGTGTATTAGTGCTTTGCTCTTTTTTGAAAACACCCCCTATTGTATTTTGTCCAGTGAAACATATAAAGTGCTCAAGAGAGTCAAGTCCTGATTGTGCATCTGTTTGTCTTGTGATTACACTAGAAATAAATACCTTAAAACCCTAAATATACAATTGTAAAATGATTATATTCTAAGCAGAGCAGCATGGCTTCTTCCCCTTTAAGGGCTCTGATGAAATTGTTTGTGTACAGTTTTCCAGAGAGAGAATAATCACTTCTGATTTATGTGGCTTCATTGTTAACTTCTTAAGGGGATGTTGTTAACTTCTTAAACTTTGTCCTTTCTGGGAAATAGCCCCAGTGCATAATTGGCAATCCTACTGTTCCTTGATGGGTGCTGAATTTGAGTCAGTAACTCCCTTCTTTAACTCACTTTAGAGTTCAATTTTTTTTTTAAAAAAGTATATCTCTAATATACATTTCACAAAAGCTGTTCTCTGTGCTGACAAATAAGCTAGATCCCTTATTTGTATTATGAATGTATTTTCTTTCCTTGTAATTATGCTTTTATTTCTTTGTTTCCTGTTGTGTCTTATGGTTGAAACAATCAAGTTTGACTGTGTGTGCTGAAGCATAGTTTTCACCCATGATCGAAGACATCTTTGCCATCCGTAAAGCAGAATCTGGGCAGATAAAAATGCCAGTACAGTAGAGACAATATGTGGCAGCTGGCCATACACTGAAAGGTCATGAGAACTGGACCTTAGGAGTAAGGACAGAGGAGTACCAAGGAAAAATAATAATCAATGTATCATTTAAAAATAAATAAAAATAAAACCTCAATTTCAGTTCATCTTGAGATGCTTTAGTATCTAGGCTAGAATTTCCTAGGCTAGAATTGCAAAAAATAAAAAAATAAAAAATTAAAAAATGTTGGATGTAATTGGACTTAGCTTTGACTATTTATTTTATTTAGAAGGAACTCCTGCTGTCCCAAAGGCAGATAACATTTTAAAGCAGAGGACTGCCATCAGCTCATTTGTTCCCCATTAACGCCTATGCTTGCACACAAGTACATCAGAAGGCAACAAAAGAGGCACTAAAATATTGGAAGGTCTGTGTACAACTACTGTATTTCCATCTAGTTCTCCTCTTCCATTTGGAAGAAGTTATTCATACTGTGGATTGGGGATGAAACAATCTGTCAATTTTAGTTACTTATTTCTCTGTCCTGAGCAAGCTAACTGGAAGAGAGCTCAATGTGAAATACTAATAATACTAATAATAATTTATATAGCACTTTATTACAAAGCACTGTACATCAAATAAAGTAGGTCAACATTTTACAAAAAATACAATAAAACTAATAATCCTAAAAGAAGACCTTAACTGAATTAAACAATGACAATATTCAACAATATACTAGATACAAGTTTATAGCAAAGCATATAAGAAGAAATATAATTTGGTTGGAATAGCCTCCCAAACTGTAGCGCCAGCCTTGCTTTTAAAGTCTCTACATTGGTTGGGAGGCAGGAGGAATAGCTCACCCTTGATGGTACAGCAGCTCTCCAAAGTTGACCCAATGAATTTCAGCATCTCACCTGATCTGTTATCACCAGTGCTCTGGAGAGCCATGGGGAGGATTAGGAGCCAGAGCAGGGCTGGAATCTTTGGTATCTCAGGTAAGTTATCCCTGCAACAGTATAATTCTGGCTGCTAGAGATGTATGGCATATAGTATCACGTCAATTACAGTTTGACCCATTCTCTCATGCAAAATTGACTTTATGGGGAAATCTGGACTTAAGGATTGGAAAGAAAACATTCTTGTGGAGGACATGGATGGATAAGATTATCTTTATTTTGGATCAGTTAATAGGTCCAGATGATGGTTTTTTTTTTCATTTTCTGATTTACGTGCTAATTATAATTTATCTACCATGGCTGAATGGTAATACTTGCAATTGTGACAGTTGCTGGAATCTAGGTCCAGTCCAGCTGCTTTTACAGCTTCAGAGCTTCCATTATCGTTAGAAACACTTATAGCAGCTGAACTGACACGTCAACCTACGACCTATATATATATATATATATATATATATATATATATATATATATATACTTAGTAGTAGTAGTAGTAAATATGATATCCATGGTTTAAGACAGGATTGGAATAGCGAATTGGAGTGTCCTATTTTGCCTAATCAAGGGGTTGTTGCCTTAGCGTCTGTATCTGAAGCTTCTATGGATCTTAGGCTATGTCTCATTCAGCAAAAAAAAAAAAATGTTTAAGGTTTATTGGACTCTGCAATGCCTTTGCAATAAGGGTCTGTCTAACTTACACAACTGCTGGAGATGTAATGCATCGAATGCTTCTTTAATTCACATGTTTTGGCAATGCCCAGTATTATTATTATTATTATTATTATTATTATTATTATTATTATTATTATTATTATTTTATATAGCACCATCAATGTACATGGTGCTGTACAGAGTAAAACAGTAAATAGCGAGATCCTGCCGCATAGGCTTACATTCTAATAAAACCATGATAAAACAATAAGGAGGGGAAGAGAAAGCAAACAGGCACAGGGTAGGGTAAACAGGCACTGGGTAGGGTAAAACTAACAGTATAAAGTCAGAACAAAATCAAGCTTTAAAAGCTTTAGGAAAAAGAAAAGTTTTTAGCTGAGCTTTAAAAGCTGTGGTTGAACTTGTAGTTCTCAAATGTTCTGGAAGAGCGTTCCAGGCGTAAGGGGCAGCAGAAGAAAATGGACGAAGCCGAGCAAGGGAAGTAGAGACCCTTGGGCAGGCGAGAAACATGGCATCAGAGGAGCGAAGAGGACGAGCGGGGCAATAGTGTGAGATGAGAGAGGAGAGATAGGAAGGAGCTAGACAGTGAAAAGCTTTGTAGGTCAACAGGAGAAGTTTATATTGGATTCTGAAGTGAATTGGAAGCCAATGAAGTGATTCCAGTAGTTGTATCCTTTTGGGAGGAGGTTATAATAAGCATAACTTTGTGTTGAAACAATCATGTACATTGATTGTAACAATCATTTGTGTTGAAACAATCATGTACAATGATGGTGCTATATAAATAAATAAATAATAATAATAATAATCTTTAATATGGAAGGATGTGCAAGTCCTCCTAAACTATCTACTGGTTCTTGGAAGCTAACACAAGGTCAGCGCAAATGTATTTTCAGAGCCTTTATGACAGCTAAAAGACGTATATTATCATGTTGGAAGGATAAATGCTCACTTCCAATAATGCAATGGGCTGAGGACTTAACAATGCTCTCAACATTTGAACGTGTGTTATAGAGGTGTAACTTGCAATTGGCTATGTATATGGATATTTGGTCTCCTTTTCTTGAAACCTATGCATAAATATCTCCTTTTAAACAAATTAATGGTATATCTGATGAAAAATGAGAATATTGCTGTATATGTCATGTATTTTCTTTTTGTTTTCAATTTTTTTTGTTCTGTTTTGTTGATATTCACAATAAAAATAAATTAAAAAAATAATAAAAAAAAATCCTTGCAACCGTATTCCTCAGGTTGATCATGTCTTCTATGGCAGTGAGCTGTGCTGAATGATTACATGTATTTTTGCATTCAATGTTGCTTAATAGACACAGATTTTGCGAACAATTGTCTTAATATAATGCATTATTAAATGTATTTCCATAATAAGCACATTTTGCTATGTACTTAAAAAAAAAAAAAACCTGGAGAACTCCATGCAAAATTCAGAGAAGTATAAATTTTGAAGGATAACTGAATTTCTGTTTGGACATTGGCCTAGAAGTATGACATTTGATTGTTGTTGTTGTTTATTCGTTCAGTCACTTCCAACTCTTCGTGATTTCATGGACCAGCCCACGCCAGAGCTTTCTGTCAGCTGTCGCCACCCCCAGCTCCCCCAAGGTCAAGTCTGTCACCTCCAGAATATCATCCATCCATCTTGCCCTTGGTCGGCCCCACTTCCTTTTGCCTTCCACTTTCCCGAGCATCAGCCTCTACTCCAGGGTATCCTGTCTTCTCCAGGGTATCCTGTCTTTGGCCACTCATTATGTGGCCAAAGTACTTCAGTTTTGCCTTTAATATCATTCCCTCAAGTGAGCAGTCTGGCTTTATTTCCTGGAGTATGGACTGGTTTGATCTTCTTGCAGTCCAAGGCACTCTCAGAATTTTCCTCCAACACCACAATTCAAAAGCGTCTATCTTCCTTCGCTCAGCTTTCCTCATGGTCCAGCTCTCGCAGCCATAGGTTACTACGGGGAATACCATTGCTTTAACTATGCGGACCTTTGTTGTCAGTGTGGTGTCTCTGCTCTTAACTATTTTATCAAGATTTGTCATTGCTCTCCTCCCAAGAAGTAAACCTCTTCTGATTTCCTGGCTGCAGTCAGCGTCTGCAGTAATCTTTGCACCCAGAAATACAAAGTCTGTCACTGCCTCCACATTTTCTCCCTCTATTTGCCAGTTATCAATCAAGCTGGTTGCCATAATCTTGGTTTTTTTGAGGTTTAACTGCAACCCAGCTTTTGCACTTTCTTCTTTCACCTTTGTCATAAGGCTCCTCAGCTCCTCCTCACTTTCAGCCATCAATGTGGTGTCATCTGCATATCTGAGATTGTTAATGTTTCTTCCTGGGATTTTATCTCCAGCCTGGGATTCGTCCAGCCCAGCATGTCGCATGATGTGTTCTGCATAGAAGTTGAATAGGTAAGGTGAGAGTATACAGCCCTGCCGTACTCCTTTTCCAATCTTAAACCAGTCCGTTGTTCCATGGTCTGTTCTTACCGTTGCTACTTGTTCATTATACAGATTCTTCAGGAGGCAGACAAGATGACATGGTATCCCCATACCACCAAGAACTTGCCACAGTTTGTTATGATCCACACAGTCAAAGGCTTTAGAATAGTCAATAAATAGATGTTTTTCTGGAACTCCCTGGCTTTCTCCATTATCCAGCCCATATTGGCAATTTGGTCTCTAGTTCTTCTGCCTTTTCTAAACCCACATCTGGTAATTCTCGCTCCATGAATTGCTGGAGTCTACCTTGAAGGATCTTGAGCATTACCTTGCTGGCATGTGAAATGAGTGCCACTGTCCAATAGTTTGAACATTCTTTAGTGTTTCCCTTTTTTGGGAAGGGGGTATAAGTTGATTTTTTCCAGTCTGATGGCCATTCTTGTGTTTTCCAAATTTGCTGGCATATGGCATGCATCACCTTGACAGCATCATCTTTCAATATTTTAAACAGTTCAGCTGGGATACCGTCATCTCCTGCTGCCTTGTTATTAGCAATGCTTCTTAAGGCCCATTCAACCTCACTCTTCAGGATGTCTGGCTCTAACTCACTGACCACAACATCTGAGCTATCCCCAATATTATTATCCTTCCTATACAGTTCTTCCGTATATTCTTGCCACTTTTTTTTATCTCTTCTGTTTCTGTTAGGTCCTTGCCATCTTTGTTTTTGATCACACCCATTTTTGCCTGGAATTTACCTCCAATGTTTCTGATTTACTGGAAGAGGTCTCTTGTCCTTCCTATTCTATTGTCTTCTTCCACTTCCGTGCATTGCTTGTTTAAAAATAATTCCTTATCTCTTCTGGCTAACCTCTGGAATTTTGCATTTAATTGGGCATATCTCCCCCTATCACTGTTGCCTTTTGCTTTCCTTCTTTCTTGGGCTACTTCCAGTGTCTCAGCAGACAGCCATCTTGCCTTCTTGGTTTTCTTTTTCTTTGGGACGTTTTTTGTTGCCACCTCTTGGACAATGTTGCGAACTTCTGTCCATAGTTCTTCCGGGACCCTATCTACTAAATCTAGTCCCTTAAATCTATTCTTCACTTCCACTGCATATTCATTAGGAATATTAGTGAGCTCATATCTAACTGATCTGTGGGTCTTCCCTATTCTCTTTAGTTTGATTCTAAATTGTGCAATAAGAAGTTCGTGATCTGAACTACAGTCAGCTCCAGATCTTGTTTTTACCGTCTGTATAGATGTCTGCCACCTTTGGCTGCAAAGGATGTAGTCAATCTGATTTCGGTGTCGGCCATCTGCTGAAGTCCATGTATAAAGCCGTCTTTTAGGTTGTTGGAAGAGAGTGTTTGTTGTGCACAGTGAGTTGTCCTGGCAAAATTCTATCAGCCTATGTCCCGCTTCATTTTGTTCTCCTAAACCATGCTTACCTGTAATTCCAGATGTCATTTGACTACCCACCTTGGCGTTCCAGTCTCCTGTAACGAAAATAACATCTCTTTTTGGTGTATTATCCAGTAGGTGCTGCAGATCCTCATAGAACTGATCTACTTCTGCTTCTTCAGCATCTGTGGTTGGGGCATATATTTGGATCACTGTGATGTTAAATGGCTTACCCTGAATTCGAATTGAGATCATTCTATTATTTTTTGGATTGTATCCAAGCACTGCTTTAGCCACTTTATTATTAATTATGAAGGCTACGCCATTTCTTCTGTGATCCTCTTGTCCACAGTAGTAGATCTGGTGGTGATCTGATGTGAAGTGGCCCATTCCAGTCCATTTCAGTTCACTGACACCCAATATATCTATATTTAATTTTGACATCTCACCAATAACCACATCCAGTTTGCCCTGGCTCATAGATCTTTCATTCCAGGTTCCTATGGTGTGTTTATCTTTAGAACATCGGATTCGTCGTTCACCACCAGCACCATCGACCACTAGCCGTCCTTTCGGCTTTGAGCTAGCTGCGTCGTCACATCTGGGGCTAGTTGAACTTATCCTCTGTTTCTCCCCAGTAGCATTTTGACCATCTTCCGACCTGGGGGTCCCATCTTCCGATGGTATACCGACATATCTCTGGTTGTACTGATCCATTTAGTTTTCACGGCAAGAATACTGGGGTGGGTTTAGTTGAGTTAGTTTACCTTAAACTGTGAACTGAATTAATTTCTCTCCATCTCTGCTCTGGAATGCAGTATTTTTTACTGAACAAGAGGGAGGGTGTGCCTATAACAGCACTTTACCCTACCTGCACTAACTTAACACTTTGAGAGTGAAAACAAACAAACAAAACTCCACTGAACCTGAGAGAATTCTCCAATGTAGGTATTGTACATGTGGTATCTTGGATTGTGCTCATTTTGTAATGATAGGGAAATCAGTATTGAACTAACATTGCTAAATGGTACCTGCTTAGAGTTTGGAAATCTTTCAGAGGTATGAACACTAAGACCATTTCAAAAAACATTAATTAACTCAATATTCCCAGCTCTTACATAAAGCTAGAGGAAGTGTTAGAAAATATATACCATAGGTGATGTGAGATCAGGAAATTCCTGACCACCAGAATATCAAACAGAGCTGAACCTAATTGGCATAGGTTGCTAAGACAAACAGGTTTTTGGGGAAGGAGTAAGGTTACCATCTGGAACCATGTACTCTCTTGAATGTAGCTGAGATAAATGAAAACATGCTCTTAAATGCCTCCTCAAATCTGTTTGACCCTATTCTGACTCGTCAAGAAGGTTAAATAGCTAGCAGAGGTGCTTTCTTGTTTTGAAATTCCAATAAATTGGTTTTGAAGAGGGATAATTCTTTCCTGGTTCATAGAAGCAAAACAGACTGGAATAGAGATGTAGCATAGCTATATTGATATAGCGGTGCCAGATTGTTTGTTGTTAAGGGCTAGGAATGAGAAATATTTGAATGCTACAAGTGCTATCAAATGCTTTACGTTGCCAATACCTTTCATCTTTAAATATAATCTGCCTGCGTGAAGAATGTTTCATATAGAAGAAATTATCTAGGCCTCTGATTCACCACACTATGTTTTAGGATGGTTTCTGCTGGCATAGCAACCCAAACCATGCATGGTTTGTGTGAACACTGGATTACAGCATCAATGAACATTTACTCATGACATTTATTGGAGGGTTAGTCCACAGTCATAGTTAAGGGAGGACCCACACAGGGCCAGCCTGGCCATGAAGCAGAGTGAAGCAACCCGTTTCAGGTGGTACCATAGGGAGAGTGGGGCTAGATGCAGGAAGGGACTAGGTGCCTGAATGGTGCAGCAAGACTTTTAAGTGTTGGCTCTAGCAGGAAGTGGAGACCATTTTGGTTCTACTTCAGGCAACCAAGGCCACAGCTAGACCTAAAGGTTATCCTGGGATCATCCAGGATTCACCCCTGCCTGGGCACTGGATCCTCTGTGTGTCACCTAGATGAACAGGTTTGACCCCTGGATGATCCAGGGATAAACCTTAGGTCTAGCTATGGCCCAAGTGACCTTGGGGGAGCTAGGGGTGGCAACGGCCGACAGAAAGCTCTGGCGTGGGCTGGTCCATGAAGTCACGAAGAGTCGGAAACGACTGAACGAATAAACAACAAACAGTCACATATTCAATAAGTTCTATATGTGACATATCTCTGTCTACATACAAAGCAAAGTAGGATGGAGCAGCTAGGCATGGAACAGGGCTGCCTCTACTATTACGCCAGGGATTCAGAACTTTTTTCAGCCTGACTGCTGAGAGAAGCTTTCAGAGGTTGCATTCCAGAGGTGGGCAAAAGCAGAAGGGCTGAAACCCCCCAAATATCAGCACATTTTAACGTAAAGCTCTTACAGCCAGTAACTAAACTCAAGGAGAAGCATTTCAGTGCTTTAGCATGGGGGTGGGGGTGGGAAACTGCAGAAAAGTGGAAAAAATCACCATAGTATAGGTGTTTTGGGTTCATCAGATGGCTCTGCCCCCTTTTCCTTGACCAAATTTGTGATTTTACAGCTTTTGCATGGTTTTATTCCCATTCTAAAAAGTTGAAATGCCTCTTCTAAGGCTTTGTTACTGCCAATAAGAGATATAGGCTAAAAACCCACTTCTCCTTTTGAATTAATTCACTGAACGCTCAGCTACCAATGCCAAGTAAGCTGATTAAGCCTCTGCTGCACATTATTGTGGCCTGTACTCTTTGCTCTCCCCATATCTGTACCATAGTGTCAACTTTTCACTTAGGTTGCTCCTTTCGTTTATAAAAAAACTCTGTGGAGGCTGCATGTCCCCACCCACACCCCACCGCCGGTCATAAGCAAGGGTGCTCAACTTAAGAGACAGTGACAAAGATCATGGTCCATGTCCCCTTCTATGCTACTAGGATGCTTCATGAAGAAAGGCTTCCAGGAATGTTGCTGAAGGCTAAAATATGATTAGGGCTCATCTACACCAAGCAGGATATTGCACTATGAAAGCAGTATAAAAGCGGTTTATAAAAGGCAGGAGCCACACCAAGCAGGAGATAGTGGTATGAAAGCAGTATATGGTATGTGTCAATGGGCCCCAAACAGTTGTCATTGCATTTCAATACCTCTATAAAGCAGTAGTGTGGCTTCTGCCTTTTATATACCACTTTCATACCACTTTTGTAGTGGAATATCCTGCTTGGTGTAGATGAGCCCAAACTAATTGTTTAGGAAAACCCTCAGATCAGCCTTGCCCATCATGGAGTCCTCCAGATGTGTTGGACTACAACTTCCATAATTCCCAGCCAGTATTGCTGGTTGAGAATTATGGGAGTTGCAGTCCAGCACAACTGGAGGGTTCCAGCTTGGGGAAGGCTGCCTTAGATTGTCATTGTAATGATTGTCTTTCCTTAAAAGGTTTGCATGCCACCCTTCACCTAGAAGATTCCAGGGTGATTCACAACAGACTAAAACCATCAAAGCAGACATAAACATGTGGTGGTGGTGGTGGGGCACCCAGCAAAATGCAAACATAATAATTACAACCAGCAAAATGAGATATTAAACTAAACAACTTTAAAAATAAACAAAAGTCCTGGGAGAATAAGAAGAATTTTGCCTGGGACCGAAGCGATAGCAAGGTAGGCACCAGGTGAGTTTCTTTAGGAAGGAGTTCTATAAATAGGATACCATGGCAGAAAAAGTCTTCGCACAGGGTGCTACCCCCACAACACACACCTTTGATTAAGGTCAGCAGATGACCTTAATATTCATGCAGGTTGGTATGGGGGCAGGTGGGTTTTTTGGTACCAGTATTAGACCATTTCTATATCACCTTGCAACGATTCAGAATGATTCGCATACATTATCTTTGTCATCCTTATAATGATCTCGTGTGGTAGGTTGGTATTATTATCCTGGCTTGTGGATCGGGTTGTGCCTTCCTGAAGGCTACCTATTGATCTCATGGCTGTGTGGAGGTTCAACCAAGGCTTTTATCAGCTCCCACCTCACGCTCTTAGCCGATACAATATATCAGATGTGGGAGAGTGATGTATTTATCCCACTGTTTTACTGATTGCACAGTGTCTCTGGAAATTTTTAATAAGGCTGTGATCTGATACCCGCTTACCTGGGAGTTGCTTCTGAATTGACATGAGTAGGATTGCACTGCAAGCATGAAAGTCCTGACAGTACTCTCACATTCCCATCTGGTGATGTGCCCACCAGTTTTCCCTTTAACAAACCATGTTGTGATGACATTGGAGAGTCTAGTTTATCGTTCACAGAGCCCTGAGACAATGCATTCAGCAGCTCTCCGGCTCACACACAAACTGACGCCCCATACATACAAATTCACTTCAGCTGTAATTTAATGCTTAAAAAATTACAGGCCGTTTGTGTAAACTTCCCTGATTCCTGGCAGCGCTACAAGTCAGCTGCAATCTCCAAGCATAATAAATGCCTTGGTTCAGATTCTCCTCTGCTGCACGTTGGGTTTGTCCGCAGCTCATTAAAATGCTAAAGGCTCTATCCAGAGAACCCAGATGTGTTTTTAAAATGTAGCTCAGCAAGTAATAGCTGTAGTGAAGGATCTTTCCTGTCTCTAGCAGTTTCCATTTCACAATCAAGCACACTGCGATAAAATTACTATGGCCATCAGCAATTGTTTTCCAAAGGAAGCAATAACTAGCAACTAAAATTCACAGCATCTTTTATACCAGTACTTGGCATTCAGCTTTCTGAAAAGTAACCATCTGTAATAGTACACCCTGAGCCCAGCATACCTATGTGAATTTCCTAACTGCAGCAAGCATAATGAGCAAGAGTCCTATGCCAGGACAACATGTTTGGAAACCCAGGTCTGCATGAAAGAGTGGCTGAGTGTGTGGATGAAAGAGCATTTTGCAATGAAGAAGAGTAGGCAGGAGGTTAATGCTTAACCCTCTCTTTTCCCCTACCATCTTCTTTTCCCCTCTTTTCCCCACTCCCCAGGGCTTCCCCCCACCCATGATACAGTAAATAGCAAACCCCGTCTTGGAGAATTGGAAGTCGCACCAGTCCATAAGATTGATTTGACCTCCATTCTCAGCTTGGTGAAATTTCTCCCATTGCTTTTATTGGGTTTGTCACAGTGGCTCTATGTCAAAGCAGTAAAGCTGGCAACTTTGTGCAAACTGTCATTTTCACAGATCGCATAAGGCTTTCTTCCTAAAATTTGTTGTAACTGCAGTGACTTAAAACCTACTCCATTCCTTGAACATTGGCTAGCTTTCATCTGCGACTGTACTTTGGAAAATTTAACACATTAATTATTTGGAACTAGGTTCCCCCCCCATTTAAAAACAAAACAATAATTCCTTCCGCAGCATTGCAAACTGCTTAAGATATATTTTTAAATATGAGCAGCCATATATGAATCTATTAAATAAATAAATAAATAAATAAATAAATAAATAAAAGAGAAGTCTTTAGTGAGAGTAAAGGCCTGTGAAGTGTACAGTCCTACCATATCAACCCTAACGAGTAGGGATGTACACCCCGCTCTGGAAAGATCTGATAACCGCAAACATCTGTGGAGCATTCAATCTTCCAGAATGGACATTGGCCGCTTCTAAACCCATCGAATAATTTCAGAGCCCAATTGGAGCTTCTGACATCTCCAAAATTATTCAACCATTTCTTGTGTGTGGTGTGTCTAATTGAAAACCTCCTAATAAAGAACATGGGGTGATGGGGTGATGGGGTGGGGTAATTGATATTGACATCTGTGGCTAACCAACTAGGAATTGCCACAGCGCTGTCCGTGACCATGTTCTCCTCCAATCACAGTGTTCAGGGGAGGGAATGCCAATCATTTTTCTCATGTTGTCCTTGATTCCATGCCCATTGCAGTTCTCAGTCTTGCAGCATTCGTTTCAGTCAGAGAGAGAAAGAGAGAGAGAGTTGCAAAGTGAGATAGCATTTGTTGCAAAGTGAGATATTGAATTTATTTAGGAGAGAGAAGGAGAGGGCTGGGTCGCATCATGATGATGATGAGGATGATGATGATGATGATGATGATTTCCCTTTAACAGTTTGATGTACTATGGCTCTCCTTCCTCTAAGCTGAGCCTTCGCAGCGGCACTTGGCTTCAAAGTTACAAGTGTCTTGTACTTGTATGTTTGTGTGTTTTAAGGTTGTACAGAGCACACAAGCAGTACACAATTAATAAAGCACACTTTGATAACATTCCATCATGAAGCATGGGAAACACTGTTGGCTGCTGGTGGTTCTGGCTGTGGAGGAAGAGGGAGTGCAGGGCTGGTTGGTTTGCGCCTTTCTGCTCGGACTCATAGAAGTCATCCACAGTGTGAAAGTGCTGCTGGGCTGGCATCATGCATTAGTAAGCTTCTACATCCGAGTCACGCAGGCTATTTATTGCAGTTGAACCATTACTTCTATTGGCTGGCTGGGCTTCCAGTGCAAGGGGGGAGTTCCTCGTTGTCCTCCTCCTCCTCCTCCTTGCTGCACAGCTTCCTATGGGGAAGCTGTTGTTGCCTTGACTCAACTCACTCTAACGTAAGGGTGCCTCCTCATCCTCATTCTGCAAACCTCCTGTCCTCTCAAAGGATGTGCAAGCTATGTGCTGCTGTGTGGAATTTATTAGGGCTGTGCTCCATTTAGCTTCTGTTCATAGAAGCAATAGCGGAACAGCCTGATTTGCCTCTGCCAAAGGCAGAGACGGATCGGGTTGAGGGAGCTGCGGATCGAGATGAAGCGGATAGAGGCAAAGCAGATCCTTCGCTTCAATCTGGAGCTCCGAAAAAAAGCTAAGTGTGTGGGGGGAAGGGGGCTTACCTGGCACCGCTGCAGTCTGTGTGGTAATGGCGGCAGAACCAGGTAAAGGGGCAGGGGGGAGGGGGGCTTACTTGCCTCCGTCACTGTTTGGTGCCGGCTTCAACTGAGGGCCAGGCCTCAAACTGGAAGAGCAGGCCGTGGCCTGCTCTTCCAGTTTGAAGCCTGCCCCTCAGTTGAAGCCGGTGCCGAACTGCGCCGGAGGCAGGTAAGTGGGGAGAGGGGTCCTTACCTGGCTCCGCCACCCGCTGCCACCGTGGTCCATGCAGCAGCAGATGGTGGAGCCAGGTAAGGGGGGAGGGGGACTTATTTGCCCCCCATTTTGTCCCCCCTTCCCCACTTACCTGCCATCCGCTGTGGAGGCAAGTAAGTGGGGAATAGGGGGGAAAATGGCAGGTGAATCACGATCCGACCCTTCATATCTCGCTCCAGGATCCAATCCGAAGTGGGTCGGGGAGGGTCGGATTGGTGCGAACCGGTTCGGGCACAATCCGAAAGTTCTGGATTGGGCCTCGAAGCAGTTCAGTGGGCTGGTGCACAGCCCTAGAATGTATTAATTTATATTTCATTATTTATTATTATTGTGCTAAGTGCTTTTATCCCACTCTTTCATTTCCCTCTCCCTCACCATATAGATCAAGGTATGAGAGGTGCCAGAGAGGACATTTGAGTTCAGAATTTAAAAATTCCCTATAAATTGCTGCATGCAGGGATCTGCTCCAAGCTTGGCATGCCTAAAGCACTCTTAAAAGCTGTCACAGTGCCGATTTCCATGTGTTTATCTTTAAAACCAAGGGAACTGTAAGCATTTGTTAATTCCCATTGACAATAATGTAGCAGTTACCTGAAAACAGAGTAGTTTTTCACCAAACTATCCAGTGGAACAGAGAGAGGTACCTGCTCCAGAAATTGGGGTGGAGGAGACCCACTCTGCACACCCTTACTAGCCAGCATAGTCAATGGTGAGGGATGAAAAGAAATACTAAAAGATACTTATGGAGAAGCAGGTGCTGGTGTAACCATTGACCCTTCACTAACCTGACCTCTGAGTCTGGAAGAAATGGCTTCACATTTTTTGCCCCTCTCAAAATGACTTCTTCCATGACTGCTTTTAAGTGAATGTCTCCTATAATCCTTGATTATAAATTTATAACTGGCTTTGTAATAGATCAGCCTGTCTGCTTCTTGGATCCCATAAAGCTAAGTTGCCCATGATTGAATTAGGAGCTTAAATACACCTCAGTCTCAGAGTGTGGCACATCACACTCCATTAAAAGAACATAAACACAATGTCAGCTGATGTACTACTTCTGATTTGATTGTCTATTAGAGACATGCATTATTATTATTATTATTATTATTATTGTATGCATTATTATTATTAGACTTTCAATTATTGTCTTTATTGAATTTTGGTGGGAAACAACAAAAATAAATAGGAATGAGAAAACAATAAAGAAGCTCAGTAATCAATCTGCATTATTGGATAGTATTGTGACACAAAATATTCAGCAGACACAGAACTTACTATTTGAGAAAACATTGAGAAAGAAAAGAGAAAATATGACATGTAGTTAGGTACAACTAAAAAAATGGATACCAAGATGAAAAATATTTTTGGGTGGGGGGTTGTTCTTCTTTCATTATGGTATGTCATCTATGGTGTAGTGTATAAAAGGACTATCTGGCAAGGATCCAGTAAATTACCTCTCTCCACAACTCACATGCAAGTCTGGATATCCTTCTGCCTCCTAATTTTTCAAAGTCTTCAAAGTCACGTATACTGTATTCCAGACTTATCTGGAATGTGCTGAACTCCTTTGCTAGAAAAGTGCATTAACCCTTTACTAAAAATGCAGGAATGAATATTAATACCAAGGTATGACTTCACAGTGCTTCCAGACAACATTCTGGTCTATCATAAATTTTGTAAATGGTTTCTGGGCCTTGCCTATGTATCTAGGCTTCTACACTCCCTCCATACTCTTCTCTCCAGCATTATGGAGCATGAACTGGGTTATTTCTAGAGCTGAGCCAAAAGTTCTAGAGATTTAGGAGGAAGACCTAAAAGCCCCGTCCTTGCTTGCAGCAGCGCGAGACTCTTTGCCTAGAGGTTTTTAGCCAGGCAGTAGCTCCTGAATGTTAAAGGGACTATGCAATGTCATATGGTCTTCTAGGCATTCCAGGAAGTATTCAAAAACTTTCTGCTAGGAGGCCCACAACACTACAACAGTGGGCAATGCTTTTAAAACTTTTTTTAAAAACAACAACAACAACAACAACAACAACAACAACAACAACCAGAAAGACGAACCCCCAGGGACCTCCTATATTTAAAACATAAATGGAACCCCTCCACAGAGAGAAAATTCTTTGAAATTCTCCCCCTCCCTGTGAAAGAAGCAGAAAAAAAGAGTGCCTCTTTTGCAGAGTTTGTTTGTTGTTTTGTTTGCTTGTTGGTTGGCTCCTAGAGCTCCTGTCCTGCAGCCCACAATGCTGCTCTCTGGCCTGCCCAGTGATACTTGCCCTCTAGAGGAGTACTAAAAGGGTTAATGGTTTAGGTGGAAATCGCTCCAGGCTTAGCATTAATAGACTTTGGCTGGTCTAAGACCATCGCTGATCAGAGCCCAACTGTATCCATTTCCTCTCTGCCCTTTTCCATTCCTTTCCCCAAACCTCTTTTGCCATTACCGAACTCACAAGCAAACAGCTGGGGCATCTTGAGAAAGAAAAAAGAAAGAAACCTCAGTGAGGTCTCAAGGTCCCAGAAGTAGCTGCTTAAACCTGACTCCTTGCACAGATGGCAGGGGATGGCGGATGGGGGCAAAAGATCCAATTACTTCACTCAAATTCCCGGGGCTTCTTTTGAGACTTAATGGACACTGGTAGTTAGCACAGTTTATAATATGATTTTCTCCTGCTTCTAACAGGCTAGGGTGCTTCAACTAAACCATTTAAGAAATCCACCACCCCCTTGGAAAAAACACAACAAAACCTCAAACAGAGGGACAACTCTTTTGTCTCCTGGTCAGTGTGGAGAATCCTAACCTTGTTATTAGTATAATGATATTGACAGCAGTAAAGCCTTCCCTCCTGCTCTTCTGTGGAAGGATGCCTTGGCTTAGTAACAATTAGCATCAGTTTTGACTGAGCTCACTGGGAACGGAGGGCCCAGCTCTCGTCGGCTACAGGTGCAGGATTATTATCCCAGTGACCTTTTGCTCCCCGAGCACATAATGACAACAGGGGTGGGAAGCAGTCAGAAAGGATGCTCATGCCTGTTCATCTGCCTTAAGCATGATCAGGTAGCTTAGCTATTCACACCAGATTCTGAGAGGGGAGATCAGCAACCAAAGCGGCAGGGAGGGCAAAGTACCGCATCCAGGACACTGCTTTTCTCGGTCGGGGGTTTCTTTACACACATCACCCCCTTTTTTTGCTTCAGGACAGAAGCATTCTTCTGAAGGCCTGATGCGGGCTGATAAGGTTAGCTGTGAATGAAAACAGAATTAGAACATATGAACGGACATATGCTGGACCGACTGCCTGAGTGGCAGCCAAAGCCGTGCCTATCACATGCTGTGTTTCCAAATAATCATTTTTCAAGGTGCAAATGTGCTCCCAGGGCCGCTTTGAGTTTGAATGGGTCCTGATTAGCAGTTGTCATGAAGTCAGACCATGCAATGCTAGAGATCTTTCCAATGACACACAGAACAGGCAGGTGTTTCCTTGGAATATGGAGTCCATTTGATGAAGAGCCAAACAGCTGCTTCAGGAATAATAAAAGAAGAAGCTGAGTTTCAGAAATACAACCTAAAACATTTTTTAAAAGGTAAGACAAATTGAAAAAAAGACTGTAACATTTCAAGATTCATTTCTCTGATCTATCCTTCCTCAACCTGGTGCCCTCCAGATGTTTTGAACGTCAATTCCCATTCCCAGCAAGCACAGCAAATTGTCAGGTAGCCTCACAGTTCTGGTCTAAATTATCTGGAAAGCATCAGATGGAGGAAGACTGGTCTAATCCTTAGATGATATGGTGATAGTATTGGTGATAAATAAATCCATTACAAATAACTCCCCTTTCCTAGAGTTAAAGAGAAAAATATTTCACATTGAGGCTTTTAACTGTAAAATAAACCTCCAGAGAAGCAGACAAAAAGGAAACACTAGAATTCTTCTGAAGAAGAGGAAATGGGGATTATTTGTATTTATATTTATAGTTGGCCTATCCTGCATGTGTGTAACTCTCAGGTTTCCTAGTCCAAAGTGAATTGTTTGAACCCAGATTACAGTATCACCTGGCTAGAGTGCCCTTTACAAGAATTACTTTAAACTCTGCCTAAATCTTAGACCCCCTCCTTTGTAAAGCAGGAAAAGACAATAGTCTTCGGGGTTCACCTAGAAATCGCCATCCCATGACCATCCCACTCTTTTGTGAATCTTCTGTCATTCAGACCTAGTTCCATCCTTAAAAAGACTGACTTTGACAAGTCTCTTATGATTGGGATTCACATTCCTTGTAGATGGGAGACACTCTCGGTGTTTTCAGACAGAGGGCTGCTAATGCTACAAATCGATAAGTATTGTGGAGTTATTCTGCCTTTTCCTCTGTAACAGATTTTTAGTGGAAAGAAAAGAGATAGAAGAAGTGGTGGGACAATATGGAAGAAGGTATAATCCTTCGGATCCCACCCCACACTTCTAAAATTCCTTGAATGAAGCAGGGTGATGAATTTTAAGATGTCTGGTTGTTAATATTGTATCAGTTTTATATGTTTTTAATCAGTTTTATGCATTTTATGGAATTTTTGTGTTTAATGTTGTTCCCTAGCCCAATCCAGAGGGAGAGGTGGGTAAGAAATAAATTAATACAATTATTATTATTATTATTATTATTAATAATAATAATAATAATGCTTCATTTGGAGCACCCTCTAAGACTTTGGAGTTGTTATCTACATGCCCATTTTTCCACCCCCGAACTCCAGTTGATTCCAAAATGGTTCTTGCTGTAACAAATGTAGCCTGGCTTAGCCTGGAGTCCTGGCTTTGAGTGATGCCTACTTCTTGGGAACTCCATCTGGTAAATGACATGGATCAGCAAAGTCTCTTCTTTTGACAGTGTTTTTAGATTTACCTTGCTGCTAAGGACCATGTGGCATCACCACCTTCTGTGACACTACTGCCTCCCTTTATTATGCTGCCTCCACCCTCTCCTTTTAAGAGGGAACTTTAAACCTCTTTGTGTGTAAGTGTCTCTGGAGAGATCTACACTAGTCAAGTTAGAACGTGTCTTACTATTTTTAAGTGTGCGTTTCGTAGTATTACGCCACATGATGTATAGTTTGTGACGTTTTATTGTTGTCTGTTCTCTTGTTTTTATTTTGAACTTCTCTGAAATAAGTCGTTCTATTTGGTATGATGTGGCCAATTTCATCGTATTAAATGGGTTTCCTGTATTTATTTAGCCAATCACATTCCTGGCGGCATGTTTATGTAATTTCCGCGCCAAAAGTTGGAGCCTTTTTTCCTTTCAAGCCTCTTTTTGCAGCCACTTCCAGTTTCACTTTTGGGAGGCTTCTTGGTGGATTGTTTGTAGGTGGAGGGGCAATTGAAGTGGAGAGAAGAGGAAGTGGGAGGGGGACTGGGCAGACGGGGAAATAGAACAAACGGATTTATTTTCTTAGTGTGGCCAAAAAGAATGTATTCCCACCGAAAGAGAAAACATAAGTAAACGTTTTAAAAACCGCTACGTTTTAAATCGTTCAAAAACAAAACGTTCAATGACTGTAAAAACAATGTTTCATATACTAGTGTAGATCCCCCCTCTGTGTGTGTGTGTGTGTATCACAAACCTTCAGCAATAAATAAGACCAAGAAAGGCATGGTTTAATATAATAAAACAAGATTTAAAAATTATTTAAAAGGAGGGAAAAGTTTTAATACAACTTAGGTTTCATGGTGTTAAAATAAATACACCTCCTTCCACCTACCAGGGAAATCTAACCACTGCCCAAATCTAAAGCCCAGAGTCCCTCATCCTACCCCACTGAAAGCCAATCCTTATCTACCATAAAAAGAAAACCCAGTGACAGTTATACTCTCTAAAATAAAAATGAAACAGCAAATCAGAAGATAGCATTCAAACAGTTCAACATTCTAGCTCCCCTCTCCCACCAACTTACCATTGCCTGTAAGAGAAAGGATTTGTTAAAGTAAATCAAACCTGAAACCAAACACTCAAATATACCTTTAAACAACAAAATATAACACCTTTTTGTCACAGACCCCTTTGGCCCCTCCCTGAAAAAAGATCTCTCTCTTTCTTTTGTCAGCTTTTAATTTCTCACTGCAATCTGCCTCCTTCCCCACCCTGCAAGAAGCCAAAGCAATTCACCATATGGTCTCCTTGACAACATTACTCCTCACCTCCCCACTCCCCACTCTGGTACGGCCTTCAATAGTTAACCGTAAATTGCCTTTTTTTTAATACTTTCTCAATAAACTCAATTCCTGGTAAAACTCTGATCTTGTCTCTATTGCTGCTGGAGTACCCAAGGTATTCCATTACCTTGAATAAATTATCCAAAGTTAGCATGATTTTTGGAAAATGTGCTAGTTTCTGAGCCAGCGCTATCCAGAGAGACAAAAATGTCTCTGGCAGAATTGTTCCAGGGTTGAAGTAGCAAATGGCTGCTCTAGAATATTTAAGCCCCCTTCCCCTTACTCAGGTTATTTATGTTTTGGTAGGGCTTATTCCTTGAACATCAACAAGCATAGAAATAACTTGTCTCTGGCAAGAGTGGCAACACAGTGGATGCCTCAAAAATAGTGAAAATGTTCTAAGATCTTACAAGATACAATATTCTAGTTTTCTGGAAAATCTGTTTTTGGATATCAGCTTTTCCCAAGCAGCATCTGGCATCAGTCCTAAACTTATTCAAAAAGCCCAAGATGGGCAGCAGCAAGTGGTCTGACTCAGGGGTAGGCAACATTTTGGGGCTGTGAGCACATTTGGCAATTGGAGAACCTGTCCTTGGCACCACCACAAAATGGCGACCATATGAGGCATGGCAAAGGACAAGTAACGTGCCCCAAAGCCTTGAGTACAATGCAGAGGTCTAACTAGTCCAGACTCTGGAGAGATTTCCATATAGAAAAGGACCCATGGAGGGGTCATTGTAGGGTATCTAGACCATTGTAGGGTATCTAGATATCTATTAAGCATGTCATTTAAAAAGCCAAATGTGGCTTCTCTTCTAGTTGCAAGAGTGTTATGAGGAAATAGGATGAACAGCAAGAAAGAAGATAGGGGCATTTCAGCCTAAAAGCTGTATTCTGTCCAATGCAACTGTAGCAATGCATCTCCAAAATAAATGATTTTCATGAAAAGTCAGGCAAATATATTACTGTAGATGGACCATTTCACTTTTTTTTAGAGAATACTCTGCATTGGACCGAAGAAGAAGAAGAAGAAGAAGAAGAAGAAGAAGAAGAAGAAGAAGAAGAGGAAGAGGAAGAGGAAGAGGAAGAGGAAGAGGAAGAGGAAGAAGAAGAAGAAGAAGAAGATTTTGTCTTGCAAAATGAACCTTTGCTAAACCAAGGCTGTTGCTAGACGAGGGTTTAGCCTGGGCTGAAACCCGGGCTCACCCCTGTGCGTACAGATGACACACAGGGGATTCCAGGGTCAGGCTGGGCTAAACCCTCCCTTGACCCGGGATAACCGGATCCACTTGCGGCCTGGTTTTTCCGCAGCCCCGGTCTGAGCCCGGGGCTGTGGAAAGTCTACCTGGTTCCGCAGCTTTTCCCAGCTATGCGGCTTACTCATGAGTAGCCGGGAGAAGCCGCACACTGGGCACAGCGCTCCATAGGAGCGCTGTGCCCATCGGGCCGGGGGTGAGGGAATTGCGGGGGGGAGAGATGGGGGCCGGGGGGGAGAGCGGACCTGGCAGGAGAGATTGGGGGGGGGAAGAGTGGAGCCAGGGTGGGAAGATCGTGGCTGGGATGGTGGTGGAGGGGGCATCGGACATGGTGAGTGGGGGGGAGAGGATGGGCGAGCGAGGGGGCGAGCGGGTGAGCGGGAGGCATCTGACATTGTGGGGGGGAAGCGGGGGCAGGGGAAGCGGGGAACCCTTTAATTTTTTTTTAAAAATGACTTACCTCTTCGTTGGTGCACTCCTGCACACCCTTTAACTTTTTTTAAAAAATGGAGGACGCGACGGGGCTTTCCTTTCCCCGTCGCGTCTGACGTGTGGAAAGGAGCAACAGCCCACACTACTTCTAGCGTGGGCTGGCTGCTCCTCCCACACGGATTCTGAGGTAGGTCTAGCAAGGCCCTAAAATGGAAAGAATTGGTGGTGGTGCTGGTGGTGGTGCTGGTGTTATTGTTGGTGTTGTGGGGTGGGAGAAGCCACAGGTACATAATTGCAAAGACATGAACATTAACCCTAGCACAACACCAAGAGGCATTTGCAACTGCTTTGTATAGGAATTATGCCTGCACTGAGTCAGATATGCCAGTGCAAATGCTTTGGCCTGAATAGCCAGTATTAAAATGCTAAACAAATGCAAACAATGTATAAAGGTTAAAACACATTCATGTTGAAACTAATTACACTCATAAAATTGCTCCAGAATGTTTGGATTAAGCCCAGTGAACAATGACCTGAATATTTCCACTAGTTTTTTTTCTACAATATCAAATTCCAGTTATACCCAGGAAATATATTACTCCCCTCCAAAAAACAAAAACTCAAGCCCAAACCCTTTTAAATCCGTAAGACATTCAAAGAGGAACAAAAACTTGCTGTGGAATTACAGTTCAAAGGAAACAGAGGGGAGCTGAATGGGGTGGAAAATCCTGCAATTTTATCAACACACAAATGAAAGCGCCACTTTTTGTGAATTTAATCACTTCACAGAATGAAAGTGGAAAACAAGTTCTTGATAGGAAACTTGAAACAATTCAATGCCAGCAATTGTAGGTAGACATTCCAGTGGCTCAATGCACACAATTGCCTAGACATGATGCTAGAAGTGCTACGTGACTAAAGCGACTGTCTGTGTGTGATGAGAATACACACCCTCCCCTATATACACCTGTATAGTTAGAACTCAGCATTTCAGCAAGGACACAAACATTAGCTGGGACTAATGCAATTGAAAATCTTTCCTCAGCACAAACTCTTAACAAACATTTTAGAGGTTCACTAAGGAAAAAAACATGAATGGATGAAATACTTCACCCACATCCTTCCCAACCCAACAGGCAGTCCAGGTATTCTAAGGTGGAAGAATTCCAGGGGACTTGGACTAAGTGGTTAATACCTCAAACAGAAACACTGTTCTGAAGACTGGAGGTGGGTGAGTTGGGGGTGGGATGCAGTCCATCCAGTTGCTGTTGTTCATAAAATACCTTATTTTATTTATTTATTTGGTAAGTTAACATGTACTTTTCTTACTTCAGCTGGTGGGCGGAGTGTTTCTGTGAGAGGCCACGTGAAAACAATCAATCAGGAAGGGTAGGGGTATGTAGTGTAGTGACTCATGATGTCATGATGCACTATGAGTTTCCAAATTACAGCTCCCAAGGTGCACTTAGATATCACACATGTGCAAAAGCTCATTTATGCAGAATGAGAGTTCCTGTCTGAGCTTACATGGGTGAGTTTGTTATTATCTGAGGAAAGTTCACCCATCGCTAAACCTGTATAGGATTTCATTGTAAAAGGACAAGGACTCCTATGAGTTGAATTAGTGCATTTCCAAAGGCATTTACTAACTGGACAGTATTGACTCCATTTTGTTAACAACAACAACAACAACAACAAGCTAATAATAATTTGCAATCTTCTTTAGCAATAGCTATTGGACAAATGTTTTAGAACATCTTCATTCTAAACTAGATCATTCAAATTGCTAGACTGACACTTCAGGAACATTTCCCTTCTCTAGTTTTTAATATTGCCTTTTTCATTTCATTTTTCAGACTATTGAACATAACACCTTCCCTAACTATACACATTTGTTAAGTTAGGTGTCCTCTTCTAAAGCTGGCACCACAAGCCTTCAGATTGTTAGTAAATTTAATCTTAAGTGAGTTTTAATTGCAACACCTGAAGATATCAGTTGAACTCTTATTTAGTGTTCTGCTTTTCACATCAGAAGAGAAAAGGTAACCTAAACCTGATGGATATTTTCCCTCCATTTCTGCACAAATGCCTAATCCAGCTGGTTTAAGATGGTTAAAAAGGCCATTGTGTTGAAGTTGTATAGACCAATACTCCAAACAAGATTTTGGAACAATGATGCAGGTTATTCATGATTTACAAAGGAGCTGTTCTCCCTCCCTCCTTTCCCGTACTTCACCAGATTTGGTTTCAGTTGCACTCATTACATCTTTCCAATGTCCTTTTTAATGCAGGTTTATCAGGTTCAACAGTAGCTGCTCCATGACCAAATGAGCTTCTGAACTTACAGCACAATCCTATGCATGTCTACTCACAATCCAGGACAAAATTGGGCTGATTCAGACAGATTCAAATTGAAGTGGGTCTCCTCTGAAGTGGACCAAATCATAACACTCCTGAAGATTCATTAGCAGAAGGAAAACTGATTCAGAGGGAAAAACCGATACATTTCTCCCCAAGCTCTTCGGGCTCATCTACACCAAGCAGGATATTCCACTATGAAAGTGGTATGAAAGTGGTATATAAAAGGCAGGAGCCACACTACTGCTTTATAGTGGTACTGAAGTGCACTGACAACTGTTGGGGCCCATTGACACATACCATATACCATTTTCATACTGCTTTCATATTGTTTTATATTGCTTGGTGTAGATGTGTCACAGGCCCCAACAATTGTCAGTGCACTTCAGTAGTGTAGATCCTGCAGTGCACTTCAATACTGATATAAAGCAGTAGTGTGCCTCCTGCCTTTTATATACTGCTTTCATAGTGCAATATCCTGCTTGGTGTAGATGAGCCCTTCATAAAAGGAAAACACCAGGAAGAGAACACACAGAAGCTTAGCCCACTCTTTGAAACAAGAGGAATTGTTAAAGTTATTCAGGTAGCGCTTGGCTTGGCTGACCTGGCTGGGACTGGAGGTGGGGATACTTTAGGATTGGACCACTTTTCCCACCAGGGCTTTTGACTTGCTAATTCCAAGTTACTGCCATGGGTTAGTCATCTGGGTAGTAACAATCATGCTGGCCTTTGCATGTTTCCCCCGGATGTAGGGAACATTTAATCAATTAATTTAATCAAGGATTCTGTGGTTTCCTTTGACTCTGCGGCACATTGTTCCTGGCAGTTCTCAGAGCATGGCTTGCAAAACAACATGGATTCCTGAGCCAAAATGTCAGGATAATGTCAATTATGTCCACAGTCCACACTACATGTGTCAAAAAGCCAGTGCACCTGTAGCTCCTGTGCAACATCAAACCGTGTTGTCAATGCAGGGCAAAGGTGATGTAGAGTTCAGAATTTTCTTCCTCTTTTTAGAAAAAGGCCAAGATGATGATGTGGGTAAAATTACCTTGCATCCTTTGGAAAAGGGTTAGCAAAAGGCTATTTTGCCAATCCCTTGTAAAAGCAGGGTGTGTTATCACTGTGTAACAATGGGTAACTCAACAGGTTCGAATGAACCCTCACTCTAAAATGGCATCAACCCAATATGTTCCAACCTGCCCAAGGAAGTTCATGAAGCAAAAATAGTCACCACACCTAAGAAAAAGACAGTGTGGAGCTGGAAAAAGTGCAGAAAATGGCAACAAAAATGACCAAGGGACTGGACCATCTCCCTTATGAGGGAAAGTTACAACAGCTGGGATTGTTCAGCTTGGAAAAAAAGAGGTTAAGGGGAGACATAATAGAGGTGTACAAAATTATGCATGGTGTGGAGAATGTGGATAGGGAGACATTTTTCTCCCTCTCACAAAATACTAGAACCCAATGGGGTCATCTCATGAAGCTGATTGGTGGGAGTTTCAGGACAGATAAAAGGAAGCACTTCTTCATACAGCCCATAGTTAAACTATGGAATTCACTTCCCACAAGATGTGGTGGAGGCCACCAATTTAGATGGCTTTAAAAGGGGTGGTGGTGGATGAATTCCTGGAGGCAATGGCTACTAGTCCTGATAGCTAAGTTCAACCTCCAGTATCAGAGGCAGTAAGCCTGTGTACACTAGTTGCTGGGGAACATGGGTGGGAGGGTGATGTTGCACCATGTCCTGCTTGTTGGTGCCTAGTCAACAGCTGTTTGGCCACTGTGTGAACAGAGTGCTGGACTAGATGGACCCTTGGTCTGATCCATGCTCTTATGTATTGGGGGAATACCCCAATATGGCAAGACCCATTCACATCTACAGTCACATGTTACCCTTTTACAGACACCAAACTGTTGATGGTAACTGACCATTCTTTGGGTATATTGTTTACTGGAGTACTAGCGACAATGTCCTAAAAGGACGAAGTTAAAGAAACACTAACCTCTGAATTATTGCATAAAATTTTGAAATTAGACATTTGTTTGTCCCCCCCCCCCAGCATATTCAACATAGGACAATACGCTCAAGCATGTTTGTTCCCCAGAGTTGGTTTCTGAATGTCATTTATCATGAAGAAGTCAACATTTTAGAAGCAGGAGCACAATAAAGCATTTCTGTCTTGGAATACTTTTAAATAGCACGATGATGCAAGTTTCTTTCTTGCAGAAAAAGGGAAGGAAAGGGTTTTTTTTTAAAAAAAATCTGTCATTTCAGCAATTGCTGGAGATATTTTAAAAGTGCCATTATGCTGACCATTTTCCCCCATCTACCATGTCATCTGCTGAATGACTGATTTAAAAACACACACCACACAACCAACTAATCTGGGAGCGGCAGCCAAGATGCAATAGAGGTCAAGGATTCAAACCCACTTCTCCTTTTCTATTATTTCCCCCTCTCTTTGGTAGTAAAATCCACAAGTTTCAAAACTGATGGTGGGGGAGGGGGAACAAGAAGAGCTGTGGACATATAATTTTCTAAGTAGTTACAGGAGGGTAAAAAGGCCTCAGGTAAAAATGATTTCTCTCCCATTACTACTCTATTTTTTTTAAAAAATAATAATTTTGGGTTGGTATTTCAGAGCTGTTCTCATTTCAAAGACAACAATGTGAGAAAGGGATGTGGTAGGTCTGGAGCTAGCAAACAGTCATTGAGGTGCTAATGGAGGATTTAAAATAAGGCACCATAAAAAACAAGCACTACATTAATGAAAATGGAAACACACTTCACCTTCACCTTTGAGAGAGAGAGAGAAAGAGAGTAAGTACTTCAAATGGGTATTTTCATGTTTCAATAAAATGTGTGCCTTTCCTTCCATTCCTGTCAGTGGCTGACAGTTACACTTTATTGCTCTTGTTTTAATCTGCTTTTAGTCACCTTGATGAGATAAAAAGGTGGGGCAAAAATTAATTAAGAAAAAGGATACATACCATTAACGTGATATCTGTTTTACATGCATCCCACTTCCATGATTTATTTATTTATTAAAATTATATACCGTCCCATAGCCGAAGCTCTCTGGGCAGTTTACAAAGGTTAAAAACAGTGAACATTAAAAAGTATACAAAATTTTAAACTATCAAAATATAAAAACAACAGTATAAAACAACAGTATCCATTTAAACAACAACAGTTCTGGGGTCCATTAAAAACAAACAAACTTAGCATATGTTGTTAAATGCTGTTAAATGCCTGGGAGAAGAGAAAAGTCTTGACCTGGCACCAAAAAGATAACAATGTTGGCACCAGGCGAGCCTCATCAAGGAGATCATTCCATGATTGGGGGGCTACCACTGAAAAGGCCCTCTCCCTTGTTTCATGGTGAGATGGAACCCCAAAGTGCCTTGAGGTAGCACATACAGTGTTTGCACATTCTTGTATTTGTCAGCAATTCTGGGAGCCTTTTGGGGCAGGGGATAAATGTTGCAAATAAACAACATAAATAAAAGGTTTAGGCAGTAATTGTATATTCACTTACTTAGGCCTAACCTCCATTGAGCTAAATGAAAAATTGTTTTCATTCTCTTCCTAAATGTCTGCAGGCAAGCTTCTTCAGGCAAGGAGGTCCAAAGGTAGATGCCACAGTAAAAAGGGCCCTATTGTTCCAAATCTTCTCAGATTTCATTTCCCAGCTTGAGAGGGACCAGAGCAGAGATTCATTTGAAGATTTAATGAGCAAAGAGGCTCATGTCGTGGAAAGCTGCCTCCAAAATGTTCTGAGCCAAGTCATATATTTATTCACTATAATGCGTTGGATTCAGGAACTGCCTTTGATGAACAAAAGGGCTCTGCTCACAGAAGGTGCCTCTGCCTAATTTGGGGGATCCCACACCACAGCTCACCCTATTCACCAGGATCCCTTGACCTTCTTATAGCATTTTCAGGGGACTTGAGGGGATGCTATGGCGAGGTGGATGTAGGGACATCGTCTTCCACCAGCCCAGTTGCATGTGCCTAAATCTGGATCCAATCCAATATATCCCACACTTTCAGCCATTAAATTAATGTCCATAGTGGCTTTACATTTAATTAATATCAACAACATAAACATCAACTAAAACATGCAAGAATCCAGTAAAAAACACACCAGAGAGACAGCACAATCACAGTAGATAAACCCATAATTAAGATTACCATATTTTCCTTTAGAGGGGAAGAATAGTTTTCACCTCATTATTTAAAGCAGGGGTGGGCAACTTGTGGTCCTTCAGGTGCATTGGCCTACAAGTTCCATCAGCCCTAACCATCATAACCAATGGGGAGGGATCAAGGGAGTTGCACTCCAACAACATCTAGAGTGCCGCACATTGCCCACTCCAACTTAAAGGATGCTAGGGATGCCTCAAGATGGGCACATGTGGGAAAGATGTTTCAGAACAGTATGTTCAGAGAACAGAGAAGGCCCTCACAGTCACTTATCTAAATCAGAAGAATTGGGATGCCTGGGTTCTAGTCCCCCGCCCCACAATGGAACTCACTGGATGACTTTGGGTCAGTCACTCTCAGGCCATAGCTAGACCTAAGGTTTATCCCTGGATCATCCAAGGGTCAAACCTGTTCATCTAGGTGACACACAGGAGATCCAGTGCTCAGGCAGGGGCGATCCCAGGATAAACCTTAGGTCTAGCTGTGGCCTCAGTCAATCTACCTCAAAGGGTTGTTGAGAGGTTAAAATGAAGTGGAGGAGGACCATGTAAGCCACCTTGGGCTCCTTGGAAGAATTATGGGAAATAAATGTAATAAATAAATAGTGGTAAAGAGAGAAAAACAAAAAGAAATTGATGTAGAGCAGCAGTGGCTAGGGCAATGGAAGTTCAAGGTGAATCCATCAGTCACTGTTCTTTCCTCTTTATAGCTCAGTTGTTTTCATTATGGGGACTGCAATTGGGTCATATAAATAGTTAATGACTTGTTAATAATTATTTCGCTTCTTCTTCTTGAGCAGAATAGAAAATACATACTCATCTGTATGGGTGAATTACCCAAGGATTCAGATACCCAAGGATTCAAAAGACAAAGATGCAGAAATCCTCCAAAGTGGTGCAGTCCAATCCTATACATGTCTACTCAGAAACAACCCCCCACTGAGTTCAGCAGGACTTATTTTCAGGCAAATGGGATAGCAGCCTAAGTGTCAAAAAGGCTGGATTAGTGAATAAAGGCATATCTAGACCAGGGGGGTGGAGGGGGAGGACCTCACAATATGCTGATCGCAAGATCCTCCCCCTCAGTCCACATGTGGCGTGTGACATCCCGGGAGGACAGAGGACATCACGGCTGCTATTTTTTTATTATTATTTTTTTAGTGAAGATGAGCGCACAAGCGCTCCATCGAAAAGGTACGGGTTTCTTTTTTAAAAAACAACCTTGTGCTCCCCCTCACCTGCAATGGGCATGGAGCTCCTGAAGAGGGAAGAAGCCAGGCCAGGAGGAATGCAGGAACATCAAGGGAGGGAATGGGGTTGGGAGGTTTTTTTACCTTAGTTTTCACTGGAGAGCAAGTGCACTTCAGCTCCTCTTCTTTCTTTCTTTTTTTAAAAGCAGGTAAGTACAGGATCATCCCCCCTCCCTCTACACCCTTATTTATTTATTTATTTATTTATTTATTTATTATTAATTACATTTCTATACCGCCCAATAGCCGGAGCTTAGGTGTAGAAAGGGCCTATGACTACTCCAGATCACTTCAATTAACTTAAGAAAAAGGTCTTTAAAATGCATACCTGTGGATATTTTTTAAAAATTAGCTATGACGTGATGTGATGATCATGTGTGCACACTGAAAATCTTCAGAAAGCCTAGGTCCTCTGTTTACCTGTGGGCCTTTTTTGTGTTATGGCATGGATGCCTTGGTGGGAAAGGAGGTGGGGGCTGGGTCAGCAGGAGGGCGTGGCTCTGGGCATGGGGGAGGGCCTGGACAGAGGCAGCTCTGTGTGGGGGTCTTCCCTCCAGTCCACTCCTGAGCGATAAGGGCTCCCGGCCTGAGCACATCTTCTCCTGAGCACATTGCTGTCATGGGCTTGCCTGACCCATGCTCCCTGTAAACAAGATTGGTCAGCTGCCAGTTGATGGGGCTGGGAAGGAATTTTACCTGTAGGGAGAATTGATGTATCTCATAGGGTTTTCACCTTCCTCATAGCAATGCAAGTTGGTTGTAAAGTTACCTGCTAAATATCACTGTCACAACTTTTCAATGCAGGGCAGATGGTTTTGGGCTGGATCCAAATCAAGGGGGAAGGGGGTACGCACCTTCTCCCCCAGCAGGAAAGTGGTGTCCTGGGGGTGGGGCCATGGGGCTGCAGCCAAATTCAGGGGCTGGTATGCCGGAACCACTCCCAGGGGAGTGGGGAAGGAGAAATGTGAACGGCACACGCTGTAGCATGGTCAACTCCCATCCTCCAGCCTAAGCCTCAGAGCATGTGAGCTGTGGTGTAAATCGGCCAGGAGGCAAGCTGACAAACTGGGGGCTCCAGCCCTCATACCATGTCAAACTCTAAGCTGTAACCAATAAAGTTGTGGCCAATTGATAACCCAAAACTGTCTCTGTGTAAATATTGGTTGCCTTTCCCAGGAGGGCCACCCAATGAGCACTCCAGGGGCAAACAGGAGGTGGGGAGAAGGAGAAGGAGGAGGAGCAGGAGGAGGAGGAGGGTAGGTTGATGGATGAATGGATCTAGGAAATCCCTTTGCAGAATCCCACTTCTTTGGTACATGGGTATTCTGTGAATGAGTACAGCATAATGAAGCTGTGTGCCAGGCTGCCTACACAGGTTTGGTCTAGGTTCCTATTTCAGCTGTGCAAATGTACAGTTACAAATTAGCATTGCACAACTGCATCTAGTCAAAATGGGTTTCCCACAGATACGGTTATTACGTTATACAACTCTTGCTAATTTCGGTCTCAGTTCTTACATTGTAATTCCCACCATTCTAAAATTGTAGCCTGTTCTTTCAGGCAACATAAGGAGTACATTTACTCTAGAGGGTAGGCATTTAGAATTTCTTTTAGCTGTTGTTATGTGGATGAAATTGTAGAGACTGATTTCCCTCTCACTTTTGTATATTATGTGTTTGTACAAATTGAAGTGAATGGAGTTCTATTTGGAGAAAGCAAGCAAAAGTAAAATGCAAAGTAAAACATATTATGAAACATGTCAGCTTTATTTGTTTCCAAATTTGTCTCAGAATTTTCTACCCCGCCCCCTCTCTCCTGTTCCCCTTTGTAGAGTAGAATTGCAAGGGAATGAGAATAGAAAGGGGACATGTGATTTAGATGGGGTGAGATGTGACAAATAAGACCAAAGTGTTTTGGATTGATTTGTAAGCATGAAAGATGCTTGGAAGTCGCTTCCATGTGTATTCTGATTGCATTTTGGTCACCCATGTGGCAGGATAATCCCATGGATAAGCAAAGAATTGGAAACTTCTGAACAGACTTCCTTTCAGAGTGTAAACACGAAGTATTAGCAACAGAGGACTTTTAAAGTTTATTTGCAGAGTTCTTTTGGATAAATTCCTGAGCAGAGGCTATGGGCCCTGCCATAATCTAGCAGCCACTAATATCAATGCAATGTAGTCAGGATCCTATTTACTCCAAGAAGCGAAGTCATAAATCAACATATTAAACAATACCCATAGCAACATCAGCAGACCCTCCCACACCATACAGGCCATCACCAGTGACACCCACCAATCAGGTGTTCCACACTGACCATGTGTGGAAGGAAGCAATCCATGAATAGTAATAATGGAACACCTCTGTGACATTTAGATCTGAAGCCTGGTGTGCTGTGATGGTGGAAAGCTCTCTAGACAGTTCCACCATTGAGAGTTAAATTCTGAAGACATTATTAAAATAATAATAACCTCTCTGTGATTTTAAGACAGCTTTGAAAACTAGCCTTTTCCAGCAGGCCTACCCAGATGACTGTGAAATCAAGAATTTTTGAATGTGTTGATTCTTGAACTTACTGACCATATAAAAAGGAGGACAGGGTTCCTGTATCTTTAATAGGTGCATAGAAAAGGGAATTTCAGCAGGTGTCATTTGTATGCATGCAGCACCTGGTGAAATTCCCTCTTCATCATAACAGTTAAAGCTGCAGGAGCACTGCCCTCTGGACCAGATAAAAACCCTAGCTTACGGCCTCCAGTGCAGAGTAGGAGGAGCAGTGGAGGGAGGGAGGGAAGAAATCTGGAGAGGCTGGAGGATTTCTCATATGGTGGCCTCCCAAATCTCCTCCCCACCCATAGAATGCCCTCTTTACCTTCCCTCTGAGGTTGCTTTTGCAAATTCGGAAAGCCAGCCAGCACAGTCCTCTCTGTATCAGCTGCAAGGGGGAGGTGGTGAGGAGCTTGGACTCCTGCTTCCAAGGGAGGAGCACCAACTCTGAGCTTGGATCCAAGAATCTAAACTATTTTGGGGGCCCTCCCCTCTGACACTGCCTTTGGGCTGTAGAATTGCTCTTCCCAGCTTGTACAGAATTTCCCATATTACAGGCCAGGGAGCAGGGAAGGACTGTACTTAAGTCATACTTTGAGGCAAGGATTCTATTACCGTCACTTAGCTTCACTTCACTTGCCTTGTATTTGCACCCACAGTTGCAGGAAAGCAGTTGAGATTCTTGTTGAATGTTTGTATATCCTATCACAAAAATCTGAATAATGATTGTTTATTGTCATGTTATGAGTATTTTAAAGAAATGTTGGTAATGTTAGCAGAAGCAGCTAAATAAAGCAGGCTGAATCCAGAAAGTGAAGGGCATAAACAAATAGTCCCTTGGCTAAGCAGTCAGGGGTATGAAACAGCAGAGCAAATCTGGTCAGGTTTCTAACAGAATGAAACCAATACTACTCCAGAACATACTGAACATGCTAGTCTTCCTATATATAACAATTTATTTGGCTCTACTTGGATGCTAGACATTAAGCAACATCCCTTCTTATGGCCCCTATTTACATCCCAAGCTCTTTGATGTATCCAGAGTTGTTAATTAACGCTACACTCTGACTAACCCTTGCTATTGCACCTACCAACTGCTTCACAGTTAGGAGCATACTGCAGAACAAATTAAGCCTTAGCCTGCACCTTTACTTGGTATGATCCGCTGCCATTGCTATTCCAAAAGGGAACCTGTAGGCTTAGGACAGACCTTGATGCTACAAGTGGGGTGTGCAACAAAATGCCAGTGTGGGATGCTCCTCTTTAGGGTTTTAGCCCAAACCCAGGACACTCCATTCCATCCCTCCTCCCTCTGGTTTCCCTTCTCCCTCTCCCCACCAACAGCCAGTATGCATGAGCATGATCAGTGTTCATTGAGGATTGCCCTTAGGGTCTTTTTCACCTAAATCTTTCTTGTACTTCTGCAAAACTTGGACTTTCCCCAAATATCCCTCTTATGCACAGATAGCTGCAGAAGGACGCACACTCAGAGAATTCATTTGATACTGGTATAAAAGAGAAACAGCTGAGGCTGGATCCAAATATGTGGCAGATCTAGTACAGCTTACCATAATGTTGTATGCTTCCTGACTGCCACTGCTTATTATTGGCAGCTACTGGTGGGAGGCAGGGAAATGCATGATCAAGGTTGTAGCACTCGGAAAAGTAAATGCTCTGTATAAATAATATGTGGGAGTGATGGTGGTACTTTGGCTGAACCTTCATGTAGTTATGTTGTCCCAAGAATTTGCCAGGAAATAAATTAAAGGAAGGCCCTCTGAACAGTCAAATGAATGTGGGGACGCCAAGCATTCACATATATACAAACTGAATCAACTCTCACCATTTTCATTCCTGCAAAAACCAATAGTCTATTCTATATCTGCACCTTTCCTTTTCTTCCATAACATTGTGCACTACTTACAAACAGAAGAATCCTTGGAGATCTTTTGTCTGCATTTCTGAAGACTTCCTGCAGCTAAACCTCAAAACTTGGCTTTCACTTTTTCAGGTCCTCACCTTTGCACATGCCAGAAAACTCACATACATTGACACAGAGCCATTTGGAACTGCCAAGTTCAAGTTTGCGAGTGCTCAGAGACAAAAGCTGGTGGATTTGCCAGAATTCAGACATTGACTCTAGAGGGAAATGTCAGTATTTCCATCAACAAATGTACATACTCACTATAAAAGTAATGATGAAACTCAAAAATGTGGTTTTCATATGCACAAATCCCAGATTAGGTATTTTTTTGAGGAAGTGAGAGAGTTTACAGAGGGTGGGATTTTAATTTACCATAGGCAGGAATAAAAAAGAAAAAAAGAAAAGAAAAAGAAAGCAGACTCTGCAAAGCAGATATGCCATCTTTTCTCATGTGTGGATGGAAGTGAAAATTTTATGATGCAGTTTTAGAACTGATCCACTGCCACATAGACTCTGCAAAAAGGCAGCGCCTTTACAAAATATGAAGAGCATGATCCGGCCACTGATTTAAATAGGACAGTTAAACGTGCAATCCTATGCTGGTTTAGAAAGAAAAAAGTCCTACAACTCCCATCATTCCCCAGCCTTCCATGCTGGCTGGAGAATGCTGGGAATTGTAGGACGTTTTTCTATCTATACATGCATACAATTATGCCTTTAGTGCATTGAATTCAATGTGACTCAAAATTATTGATGTCAGAGTAGGGATGCAGCGTGAGTCCGAGAGGGGGGTTGAGTCTGGCACACTCCCCCACTCCGGGCTTCCCAAACTCCCATCCATGAACTGCCAATACTTACCCACCATGCTCGGCTCCCAATAGGTGGGGCGTGGGCACCTGACAAAGAGGGCATGGGTGCCCAACTGCTCAGTGAGCTGCCGTTTTGCATAGAAATGGTGGCTTGTTTTCTGTAAAAGACATCTTATGCAAATGGCAGCTGTAAAGTGGCCACTTACGCAAGATGAAAACCATGAATAGTCCATGCATGGCCACTTTATGGCCACCATTAGTGTAAGATGCTTTTTATGGAAAACAATGAGCCGCCATTTCTACACAAGATGGCAGCTCATTGAGGAGCCAGGCACTGGCACCTGCTTGTCAGGCACTCACAGTTTGCTGAGCAGCTGCAATATGCGCATGAGCGGGGGTGAAGTGGTTCATCTATCCCTATGTCAGAGGAATCCATCTGGGGGATGAAGGTCAACATGCTACCTTTGGTCCTCCCCCACGGCATGGACTTTGGTATGTTTTCTGCTGCAAAGCCCAACTTGGTCTGCAGCAAGTTAGGCCAGTTTGCAGATTCTCTCTCTCTCTCTCTCTCTCTGTGTGTGTGCGTGCGTGCGTGCGTGTGTTTAATTTGCACAAATTACAATGGAATTTTATGCAAATTTCAACCATAATTTGTGTAATATCTGTTTGCACAAATTATGGGTTGACATGCAAAAAATATGCAAAAGGTTCCTGAAGGGTTCCTGAAGGTCGGGCAGATGCAAGCTGAGTTTGGCATGCCATGGATCTCTGTCGAGCCAAATCATAAACAGCTTTCCCAGTGATAGACATCCCTACTCACAATTGGTTAACTTTGGCAGGGTCATTTCCTAAGTTGTGTAACTATTCCTAACCAAGGCCCTTTCTACACCTAAGAGTTATCCCAGGAAAATGGAGGGATCGTCCCTGCCTGCTCCCAGTATCCCCAATGTGGCATTTAAATGCACAGAAACGATCCAGGGATGATCCTGGGGGAAAAGGCAGGTGTAGAAATGGCCCAAGAGAGCCATCTTAAGAGGGTAGAAGAGTGAAGTAGTGAACAATCTGCCACTTCCACCAGCCAGAGCAGGAGGGCGAGGCAGTTTTCCTCCAGTGATTCCATAGTTTCTTTAAACCAAAAACAATTTAAAAAAAACCCACCCTTTCCTCATTGGTGGTGGTGGGTAACTAAGCCAGTTCCAGGGGATCCAGGGAAATGAAGGGACTTAGGATACAGTGGGTCCAAAGCCATCTCCAAACTACTGCAGGATCTATTAATATTAATCCTGGTGCATTTATATTAATGGGAATTCTGACTTCAGTGTAATGAAAATTCCCCCCATTCTGTCTGCACTGAACATTTTTTTAAAAAAAATTCCCATAAGCACATCCTCTGTTTCTAAACTCTCCTAAAGCTGTGCTCTTCCAAAGCCATTTTTTTCGTCCATGAAGAATGCTTGCTGTTTTACATTCAAAGTCATCTTAAAGCCTATATCAGCCCATATTTAGAAGAACTTGATGTTATCTCCTTACATTCCATGGCTATACAAAAAGAATTTTACTATTGCGGAAATTGTAAATAATGAAAGCCTGCCTTCATTTTAAGGAAGTTTGTTCTGTGTCACAACTGTTCCTTCCATTACCTAGTTCTTCATTCCTCTTCCATGAAATGAACTCCTGTAGCATTAAAGTTACCTACCACTTGTTGGTGCTTTGAGTCAATTACTCAGTGAAGGGTGGTCTGCTAGAGTAAATGGGGCATTACCACACCAGGATCAGAATGCCCCCTTCAGCCAGTCCCCTCCTTAGCTATACTGGGGTTTTAAGAGGGCCTTTAAGGCCCTGATTGGTGCATGGGTGGGGAAGGCCAAGTGTGCTTTCTGGGGCCTCCAAAAAGTGTGCAATTCCCCTGGCCATGCTAATGGTGTGCCAGGGGTATTGCACACTTTCCGGAGGCCCCGAAAAATGCACTTCACCGACAGCTCGCCTGGGCCGGCTCTCCAGAATAGGGCCTGACGAGCAGGGCTTGGCAAACTCATGGGGTAAGACCCTCATGAGTTCTTCAGCCCTTACCATTGACCAACCAGGGACCCAAAAGGGCTTCTGATGCCTAGGCTGCTGGCTGGGCACATCTAGGCGAAGTGCTGGTATTTTATATATTTTTTTTATTGCAGTTTAGATGAGTCCTTCTGCTGCAGTTACACTCTGAGGAAGAAGGTAGAAGAAGCATAGGTTCAAAAACAAATTATGGTGGAATTCAGGGTGCAAAAAGAGGAAAAGCTGTCCCTCCTTTTGGAGGGAGAGGAAAAACACTGAATTTTGGGGGATTGGGGATTTTGGGGGTTAGAAGCTTCGTTCTTAATTGCACAAAAATTTCCATGCAAGTTGGGGCATAGTGTTTAATTTCTAAAAAGAGAAATACAGGGAATAAGGGAAAGCCTTGCAATCGGTCATGTAAGCCCTATGTGTGTGTGCCTGAGAAAGAGAGAGAGAGAGAGAGAGAGAGAGAGAGAGAGAGAGAGAGAGAGAGGGAGGATGGGAACACTATACCTGCTCAGTAGAAATTAGCAAGGAACCTAAAAAGAGGTCTCTGAGACCATTCTTAGCAAGAGGTTAGGGGCAGCTTTCAAAGCCAAAAGTCTAGTTCCCAGGCCAAGAATCCCTGCTCTGGAGGGCCACCTGGGCCAGCAGCCACTGTTTCAGAATGGTGCCTGTTCAATGTGCTTTAACACTGCTTCTGTTTGACTCTAGTCAATCTCACAAGATTTGGACACCCCGTAAAGAGAAATAAGTTTGCATAAATACCCGTAAGCACGATCTTCTGAAATTTAGCTCCAAAATCCTTTTATGGTAATAGGGTTACAGCAGCCCAGTTCCTGGCTCCCCAGACTCCCTGGCTCCCCAGATCCCCAGTGAAGGTCTTGTGCCCATTCTTTCCTCCCCTCAATTGGCAAAGACTCTCCCCCTCAGGCTGTTCTGGCTTTTGGTCTTCCACAAGCATCTCTCTGTGTGTGCTTGAGTGTGGGATGGGGCAATCCTCTGTTACCACTCTATACCCCCCTTTTTCAGTCTAGAATGGTAGTCTAACTAGAGGATAGGGTTGGAGGGAAAGGGAGATGGAGGCTATACCTTGTCCCCCAGCAGAGACTTCAGTATGATTGCATGGAAGTCTGTGGATAGCACAGAAGCCTATCGTTCCTGGTGGTTCCACATGGACCTATGGTCCAATTAGAGACCATCAGGAGAAGAGCCTTCCGTGTGGTGGCCTCCTTCCTATGGAATTCCCTGCCTTTGGAGATCAGGCAGGCACCAATGTTGTGTTGCTTCCAGCGCTTCCTGAGAACGTTGTTGTTTCAGGAACCTTTCCTTGAGTGACCAGCTGCAGTTTTACTAGAACTCAGATTGATCACAACTCTGTTTTTTTAATATATATATATATATATATATATATATATATATATATATATAGTAATTTTTAATATGTTGTTTTTATTCTTTTATCCTATTCGTTTTTCAACACTCCCAATTTTTTGTATGTGGAGTGGCATATAAATATTGTAAATAAAAATAAATAAATAAATAATATTGAGTCAAGGTAAGAGCCTATGCATAAATTCAGTTAGATTGTAAATGTAAAGGAGATACAAACAAAGTGTACTTAGTGTCATTTTAAGGGAGGAAAATGGAGGAAAAGACAGAATTTTTTGGCTCTACCTACCATTGGCTTTGGCTCTGCCTATTATTGGTCATCCTGCCCTCTACCCAACTATTCACAGTGGGCACAAACCTCCATGAATTGCAGTACAAAATGGGCCAAATTAAAGTCTCATGTAATTGAACTGTAACATAATTAAACTCCCTAACACGTGTGTTATTTAGGCAATGTCAACATGGTATGCTATCCTGGGCTGTGGCTACTTCCAGGTTCAGCATTACCTTGGAATTGGATAGCTGTCAGTGAGAGTGGTGGACCTAAGTCCTAGATTTGTCAGTTCACTAGAACAGACAGGGGAGTCTATTCTGCTGAAACTGTCATGGACCTGATGTTACCATTCCATGTACCAGCTGGCAACCAAAATCATTCACACAGAATTGGGAGGGAACACACTCTAGTACGCACTCTATGCATCAATGATTTAATGTATTATTTCGTATTGTTTTACATTATTTTATATTGTATTGTATGTATTTTTTTTAATGCAAATGGCTTAGAGATCTTAGAGTATCAAGCATTGCCGAAGTAGCTTAAATAAATAAATAGGTCTTTCCTCCAATTGGAAACAGTTTCCTGAGAAATGCTGTACAAATGCAGAAATGTTAATCCCAGCAAAATGTTAATCCCAGCAAAATGTATGAGGGGGGAAAAAACCACCTCTCAAACTGTTGGAGATTACTCTTCACACTTTAAACTATCATAAATAAGCAATTTCTTAACTGTTCTATCTCAAAATCAGCATGGATCATCCTCAAAATGACCTCACCTACACAACCAAATTTCAAATATATATTCTTAGCTTCTTTTCTGAGTATCAGCCATATTGCTGGTTATAATGGCAGAATGCAGCTCACCCTTGGACATATATGCAACTCACCCTTAACTATAACATGCTGTATGATATGCCTTCGTTGTGAACCAGAAAAGAAATGTGTTTTAATGATTTTATTTTCACTTTTTAAAAAAATACCCACTGTTAATTCTTCCTCTCCTTTAGCATTATTTTCTTAACCTGCATGAGAATGTGAATGGTCATCTCACACAAATCTGGGTGTAATTATCTGTAGGCTGCTTACAACTGTTGCATGTGTGTGTGTGTGTGTGTGTGTGTGTGTGTGTGTGTGTGTATTCAGTTCAAAACAGGCATTTCCGTGCTAGATTTCAACATTCCTGAAGAAAGGGGGCTTATAAATTTACGTTTTGCCTTAGAACAGAGAGAATAAAGGACGGATAAGGGTGGGGGGAAAGTTTCACTAATTAGCCAGGCTTTTAGGTTAACTAAAACCTAAAAGCCATTTCATGCCATCTCATGCCATTTCATGAGATGGCATGAAATGGTTATTATTTTTATAGCTTGCTTTTTATCTAAGGAAAAGGAAAGTCAAAGCATATTGTGAGAAATGGTCACTCTTGCCTCAAGGGAAACACATAAGAAAGATGGTCATGTGTTTAAATTTCCATGTTGTCTCAATGGAAGGTCAAAAGTCATTATTTATTTTGAGACAAGAAACTTATGGGGAGGTGAATAAATGATTATGTTACTTTCTTTTCTTTTCTTTTCTTCACTCTAATTTCCTGTTCTGGAATGTAGGCAAATCACCCACAGCAACCCACAGCAGAATTGACACTGAAACATTCGTCTCAGTGAGATGAGCAATTTATGTTAACCCAGAACCATGGTGTTTATTTAACTCGGACACAGTTGTATGGCCTTCAGTTGCCAGTGGCTGGGCCAGGCTCTGAAAAAAGGGACAGAAATAGCTCAACTGAGGCATGTAGAACAAGTATATTATGGAAGTGGAAACTGATTTGTAACAGTGACTGACCTAAAGTTGGATTTCAGCTGCAAGAGTTAAAGTATAAAAAGTAATGCAAGGAGATGCCAATTTCCTGGATAAAAAAATCTCCATAATAGGTTGTAAGGAATATATTGATAATTTAATTTGTAAACTTATACATACAGTGTACATCCTAAAGAAATACTATTTCTTCCTCTGGCACGATTCTGAGTATAACACATTGTCCTATTCAGAAGACACCTTAAACCACAGCTTTAACCAGAGTGAATAATTTATTTATTTAAAATATTTGTATCCCTCCCTATATCATTAAGATCTCAGGGCGGCATACAGATAAAAGCATACAGTATAAAACAATAAATATACACAGCTAAAAACAAATTAAACCATGAACCAAGTTAAAACAATATGTAATTTAAAAGTAGTAAAAACAATTAAAACAGTTAAAACAATGTGCCATCTTAGTGAATTTAACCATTAAAGGCTTTGTTAAAAAGCCAATAAGGCTTTTTGCCTTATTTTAAGGTGTCTTCTGAACAGGGCACGCACAATCACACACACACACACACAAATAAAGTTATGTCCTGACTTTAGTTAATTTGCTAGTACAGTTTACCATAGTAGTGTAGTAATTGATTACTTCAGACATAGACTTCAAATTCAAATAAAAAATAAAATAAATTCTAAAACTGTAATCTTATGCTTAGTTACTTGGGGTAAGTTCCACTGATTTCTGAAGAAACATGGGCCAGATTAGTTGCATTCCACATTTGACATAGGCAGAACAGACATTGGGCCTGTTCAGACAACACACTAAGCCATGGTGAGGCCACTAACCCTTTTGAAGCAAATGGCTCATATGTGTCACCAGCTGTGTCTGTTCTGCAATAATAACACTACCACTTCACATACATTTTATTTTATAAGTATCATGTTTTAGTGCTGCTTGTTCCATACCAATCCACAGAGCAGAGCAGGGCCATAGAGAGAGGATGGAGTTGCACCCACCCGTAGGAGTGAGGCATAATGGGCCAGTTGCACACCTGCAGCGTGAGCAACAGAGACATGGAAGAGGTGGCTCAGCAGTGGCTACAGCACTGTAAGCCCAGCCAGGCCCAGTTCAGCTTTGCACCAGTCTGACTCAACTCTGCCAAGTAGGAATCTGTTTTCCTTGCCATCCTTATTCTCAACAGGAATGAGAGGCTTTTCCACCTATTCCGCACTTAGAGCTGGGAAGGGGCTTGTTATCAGGCGGCACAGCCAGTTCAAACCTCTTGGGAAAGTCATCTGGGGTTTCAGAGTGTCATCAATATCCAGAGGACAACCAACTCTATTTCGCCTTTCCATCAAATGCAAGGAAGGCAGTGGAAAGTAGGGATGGACAAATCTGTCAGTTTTGGTTACTCTTCATGTGTCATTTTTCCAATCTTCAGTTCATTTCTGAAGATCGGAAAAATCCCATTTCTGCATGTGTGCAATTTTTTTAAAACTGCATTAAAAAATGTACATTAAAAATCTCCATGCACATTTCTCCTAATATGCATGTTTTTGGATACAGTTTTGCCTAACATACACATTTTGCAAACATTTTTTTTTTACAATCTACTGCATTTTTGTAAATTTTCTTCACTAATACATGATTTTTGTGCACACATTTCCTTAAAGTATGCATTTATTTTAGACATTTTTGAATTGTAAAACTGCATCACAGAATTTAAAAAGTGTGAATAATGAAGTATACCTGCACTTTGGTTCACATATTTATTCAGAAAATAAGAATCAGATAGGTTCACATTGAAATGTGTACTGAACAAACTTCTCCCTTACCCCTAGTTGAAATCCTACAATCAGAGATGTGAAGCTGTGGTTCAACTGGTCTAATTCTAGTTCATATCACTTCCACATATGCAGCCCCATTGTAAATGTCTATGTCTGATAGTCATGGTGGCAGCTGGGCTTTGTAGCCACTTGGAGTGAAAATTATCAGTAAAACAGGAAGGGAATCACTTTTAAAAGTCAGCCCTCAGATCACCTCACAACAGTGTACTTTTTCATGGAGTTCGTACAACTATTCAGAGAAGTGTGAAAGAGGGCAAAATGGGGATTTTGTTTCTGTTCGCTAATCATGCAAATATGCCCCAGACACAATTCCAAACATGAATGTGAACAGGAATGCTTTTTTTTAGAAATTGTTACAAAATCCCAAATTTGTATTAGGAAAAAAAACACCATTTTTTTAAAGAAGAAATGCACTTAGAAATGTGTATTTTAAAAAAAGCATTTTTATGATTTAGTCAATGGGGGGAAAGTGCACCCTTTTGAGAAGTCCACACAGAAATTTTACTTTTCCTGTTTGAACAAGCTGAACAGCAGGTGGAAAACAAATATGGGAATGACATGAAACAAACTGTGAAGTGAATTTTGGAGAGTTTCAGCAGACCCAACAATCACTGGCTCTCCCACCCCGAGTGTACGACCTGAAGAATAAGTATGTTCCAGTCTGCATATTCATCTGCTGTAGGTCAGCACAGTTTGCATCAGAATATAAGCTGAATGAATTCCTTGAGCATTCCTAGGCTGTAGTGGGCTGGATCTGGGATAACAAGCTGAGATTTCAATACAAAGGTGTGTGCGTTTTTCAGTAGAAAAGGGAGTTGCATATTCAGCTGGAGTTGTGTATTCAGCACTTGCTCTGAAAGATTGGTTTCAAAGTCTGGGAGTGGTTTGCACCAAGCCCTATTTCTGGAGGGGCAGGTGGTGGCTGTGGTCAGGAGAGGTAGTGCTAGTGCTCCTCAACTATCCTTCCTAGACAAGGCAGGTCTGGCCACATGCTTGGTTATATCCAGGATGGACTATTGCAACACACTCTCAGAGGGGGGGTTGCCTTTGAAGACTGTTAAACAACTATAGCTGATTCAGAATGCTGCTGTCAGGCTGTTAATCGGGGCTCATTATTCAGATCAAGTCCTTTGATTCAGTATTTAATAGTGTTGGCTCCTGGTGTGTTTCCCAGTTCAAAGTGCTGGTTTGTTACCTTTGAAGTCCAGCACTGGGATATCAGCAGGAAGGACCACCAGTTTCTGCATGGCTCTGCCTGCCTGTCAAGATCTTCTGGAATGGCTTGGGTCTGCACCCCAATAGTGTCTGAGGTATGCTTGGAGAATATGCAGGCCAGGGCCTCCTTGGAGGTGGCACCTAGGCTTTGGCATTCCTTCCCCCAGGAGTTCATTTAGTCCCTTACCTTCAAGTTCCTTCAGGAAGCAGCAGAAAGATCCAGAGCACAGGGGAAGAAACTAAACATCACCACCTCTGTTGGAGCTTTAAAGACTGCTCCAGAATGAGCGAGAGAAGCATTGGAAAGATCAGCTGCTGCAGGCTGTAAAAGCTACTTGCTATTTCCTGAACTTGGTACTTTTTGGTACCTGTAATGCCTCAATGCGTTGAAAAAGTTTGGTGTATTTGCCCTGGGTTACACTTCAATGATAACTAAAAATTGATATTGTGTTGTAATTGTTAATATTGCCTATTTTGTAATTAAATTGAAGTGTTAGAATGAAATTAATTGTATGGATTGTTTATTGTTGTAATGATATACTATCACAATTGATGTATAGGTATGCTTTCTTCCTTTCGTATTGTCGTATCTTGAGCCACTTTGGGAACATTCTGTGGAAAAGCGGCATACCATTTGATGATGATGATGATGATGATTATGATGACCACCAAGGTGGTCCTGATCCTCAGAATTTTGTTGAGGATGTTGCTGTTTAGTGAGTTATTTGTTCTTTAAAATCATGTCAGATATGTTATTTTTATTGTGTTTATGGGACACAACAGAAGTTCCTTAAGGTTCTGAAAAGCACAGTGTGTGCGCATGTCTTCCTTGGTCGCAGCTGGCAAGGCAGTATGGTTAACAAGGGAAGAGAAAAATCATGATTGGTGAACATCATGAAGAAATTTTCCCTAGACCTGGGGTGGGGAACCTCCAGCTAAGGGGCCAAATCCATCCCTTAGGGGTTCCCCAAATGGACATGCCCCTTCCCTTGACCCCAACTCCCTTCCCCAAACCATAAATCATTTGGTGACTTCCAGGCTTTTGTGCAATTCCCTCTCCCCTTCTAAAAGGTTGAAATGCCTGTCCTACAGCTTAATTGCTATCAGTAAGAGCTTTAAACTGAAATATCTATCCCTTTTGCCTTAATTCTCACCTTTTACTGGAATGTGGCCCTGAGGAGCTTCTCTGAAACTGAATTCAGCCATGGGGCTGAAAGAAGTCCCCCAGACCTATCCCAGATGAGCCACTTGGGCCTATGGAAGAGGGCTTTGTGGGGCAGGGACCAGAACCCCCTTTCTGGCATGACTTCTTCCTACCCAAAGATCGGGGAGTGATGGCTCTGGCAGGCATCTCTGAAGTTCACAATTAATGTGTGGTTGCATGCAAATGGAAGTGCTGAGGAGTAACTGCTCCCAGATTCAAAGCCAGGAAGTACCTTGTTGAGACGCAGAGTAAAGCAGTAAAGCGATGTGGCCATTATCTCAGCTCAGAGAGGTTTCTCTGCCCTGGATGTTAGAGTGAGTTCAGTGCAGATCTTGGTTTGAATAGTTAATAAAGTGGTGGCCCTTAATCCAATTTATGTGTCTTACCTCATTATTCCTAGGTGTGGGTGCAAGTGTAACGCCTAGTAGTCAATGCCAGACTAAATTATATGGTAACATTCTGAGCAAGCTGTTAAAACAAGCAGTAAGGGATCCCTAATAACTTAAGTAATTAAATTACTGGCCATGAAATTTATGTCTAAAACATGGGGAATTCTCTACATTTGAGCATATATATAGATTCAGGAAAATATTAGTAATTTAAGAAAACCAACAGCTGCTAATGATTATAATTATCTAAAAATGCAATGTTTGGGTGATTATCCATGGTACACAGTTAGAAACCTTGGGCATCCAGCCAGTCATGGTGACACACAAAAGCTGAGTGTACCCAGAGTGTACCACTGAAGAGTGCCAGAGGGTGTCTAAGTGGAATACTGTTGGGTGAAAAAAGGTGCCCAGCCAAGCCTGTGTTTAGGAAATAAACACATAACTGAAGATTAGAGAAATGTGTTGTAATAACCAGCAGTGACTAAAAAAGCCCCATGGGGTTGCTAATCATCATTTTGGCATTAAAAAAAAAAAGCCACCCTGATCTGCCTCTCAAGACACCAGCCTCTTAGGCTGTTTCAAGCTCAGATATGGTTAGATGATAAAGGAGTACACTCCTGATTTATTCTGAACTGGAATCCCTTAAATCACTTCAGATGCCCTTGTGTTCACACACTCAGGTTTATTTATCTCTGCCATCAGAGTCAGGTGAAGCTATGCAGGTGCTGGGCTGGTACCTCGATTTGGTAATGGGTTGGATAAGAGCCCACAAACTGAAACTGAGGGCTTTGCTAGACCTACCAGGTGTTTCGTCGTTGAGGAGCGGTGAAAGCGGATTTTCCCATTCAGCCGTGACGCCTCATGCTCCACACCTGCCTTCGATTTGTGGCGGAAGTTTGCGCCGTTTGTGCTGCTGCTGCCACGAGCACAGTTGCGCAGCCACACCGGCCTGATTGCTGCGGCTTTTTTTTTCGCTCGCTGCACGGTTTGCGCACGCCCAAAAGACCGCAAACTTGCGCAGCCGTCAGCGATGCCGCTGCTGCCCCGGCGGCGGCAGCGGCGGCGGCGGCAGTGGCAGTGCCAGCTGAAGTGCTGCTGGTGCTGTTGAGGGTCAACATTGATGTGCTCACTTCCTGATGGGGGTCGTGGCGGGTGTCATATGACCCGAGGTCAATCGTCTGCATGGGCACTCTGTGCCTACATCTCCCATCATGCCTCTGAAGTGTCGGTGGCGATGACCGCCTCTGTGCCCTGTGCCCCATCCCAAGGAGCCAACCCACATCTGGCCGTAGCCATGGCAGCAGCCCTCAAACAGCTCTGCCCTCTGCCAGCCTGGTACCCACACTAACAGGCAGCGTACAGCACCGCCATTATGCGGCCACGGTAGCTGCCCACCGCAAGGAGTCACCAGCCACTTTTCCGTTCCTCCGTTCCTGCGCAAACTGTCACTGGGGGAATAAAAAAAAAACCCACTAGAACAGGCGCACATCCCCCACCCATCCCCCACACACCCCAGCAGCACACTAGCCACTTTTCCGTTCCTCCGTTCCTGCGCAAACTGTCACTGGGGGAATAAAAAAAAAACCCACTAGAACAGGCGCACATCCCCCACCCATCCCCCACACACCCCAGCAGCACACTAGCCACTTTTCCGGTCCTCCGTTCCTGCGCAAACTGTCACTGGGGGAGTAAAAAAAAAAAGCCGCTCCGCCGCGCTGCCCCAGCTGGCGGACTGCGTACAAATGGCGGAGGTGGCTTGACCGAAGTCGCTGACCTCTCCCCCTTAGCACGCCTTTTCCTGCCCAGTGCGGACCGCAGTGACCTCACATCCTCCCACACGTACTCCGAATTACCGCGGGACGGCAGGAAAAGGCGCACTAGAACTCACTTTTTTAAAGTCGGGAGAAAGAGGCTTCACCGCAGGATAACGGCGGATCCTCGTGAACGTCATCTGGAAGCCTCGACGTGACTGCGGAAGGTAACGCGTGCTAGAGCCTCGTCTAGTAACGCCCTGAATCTCAACAAGACAAAGGCACAGGGGTGGGAAACCCCAAGGGCTGAATTCAATCTTGGAGAAGCACTCAGGGGGTGGGGCCATATATATATATATATATATATATATATATATATATATATAGTCAGCTCTTACTGCCAGAACCTAAGCCTTAGGATGGGGAAATCTGCATAACAGCTGGACTAATCATAGGGGGGGGGAAGGGCTGGGGCTGGGAGAAAGAAGTATGGCCATCTGGGGAACTCTGGAGGGCAAATTTGCCACCTGGGCTCAAGGTTCCCCACCCCTATTGTAGAAATACCCATGGAGGTACTCAGCAACTCCTATTCCTTACGGTGGATAACTGTGATGTTTGTATGTGCGCTTACTGAGGTTGGAGAGTCGGAAATGGGGCTCCATACAACCTCATCTTCATGATGGCATAAAGAAAGTAAGCCACAGTGGATTATTTCCCTCCCTGCACACAGCAGTTGCATGCTGGGGTGGGTGGGGGAGATTTTAGCAAATCATCCTGCCTGAGTTCATACGACATGACAAGCCACACTGCCAGGGGTAATTCTGCTAATTCTGCTGGCATGAGTGGGGAGGGGAAATCAGATCTATATGGCAGCAGGTTGCTGCCACGATGAGCTCAAAGCCTGTGCTTTCGCTGCTGCTGGGTGGCAGCCTCTAATCCCAACACCATAACGAAAGAATGGGGTTTCCAGTGCTGGCCCCACCCCCTGTCCTCTGCCCATGCAGATGGAGACCAATCAGGAGTTGCCCTCCACCAGGCCAGGCCTCTGCTGCGACTCCAGAGCAAGACTGTAGGGCAGATACACTGTACTCACTTTGCTCTGGAGAAAAAAGTTGGGTTAAGTCCCTGACATTTTGTGTTCAGAGTTTCAAGGGTATGCCCCACGGTGGCTGCGAATCTGCATCTGCATCTTATAACTGACACAGAGCAGATTTGAAGCCATAATGTGTCTTTGTGTGCGTATAGACAGCCCCCAAGTCAGCTGAAAGTGAAAGAAGAAAATTAATGAAAATTAATTTTTTGTTTAAACATGGTTATTTGTTGACCCATCTTTAAAAGGGAATCAGTACAGATTTAATATGTATTTTAAGAGGTATGCAGCTCTTTTAGAATAAGTCCCAGAATAATTTTATATGGCGTACTGTGGATGAAATGTAGCTTGGGCTAGGCTGGTTATAGTTTCATTAAAGCGACATATAGCTGTGGATTAGACCGAGAGTTCTTTTATTGGCCAAGTTGTTCTCTCAGCAGAGAAATGCATAATCAGCATACATTTCTATTGTCACAAATTATGAACCTGGAGTTCTTGAAATCTAATTACACTTGACACAGACTGTGCAATTGCTAACCAGTGCCAGTAATGAGAACACTTATTCCGATCGGAAATTTATGTCTCTCCTCTGCAACAGAGAAGTGGAGGGCAGAGGCTTGGAGAAAATTAACTGGAAACAGAACCAGAACTAATCTGTTTATCTAATTTTTGCCAGATGTGCTAAGGTAATCTCGCAGAAGGAATAAAATGAAAATCTCAGGCCAAACACAATTAGCGTATGCTGAACTTTTGTGAGCATGGGTGAGCACAGCATTGTTCAGAAGGAAAATAGAGGGGTTGCATATCGTAGTGTTTTAGGAAGATCTAGTGCTAGCAGATGAGACGAGTGAATTAAGATTCCTCCTAGAGCTGCTATTATTGTTGTTGTTGTTGTTGTTGTTGTTGTTGTTGTTGTCTTACTTATGTGACCCCTGAAGCATATAATACAGATTCAGGCATCCTGTTTGGTGCTGTGCAGTGCAATTTGCTGGATGCATGATCTATAGTTAGACATATTGAAATCGGAAGTGATGTATGAAATAAAATGTCACAGCCCAGTGCACAGAGAATACAGTGAGTGTGCTATGCATAACTACTGCAAGTGGTGCTGACAGACCAAAGGACTCACTTTGTACAGTTTGGGTTGAGCATCATCCCTTCCCTTATATAAACAATTGCAGAGCACTTCCAAGAATTCCTCTCTTTAGATATAGGAAGCTAATTATACCAAAGGCAGAGCATTGCTATTGGTTCATTTCTCATCCTGGCATTGATTCTTTCCAAACTAAATGTGACAATAGAGATGCACAAATGGACCAATTGGGGGAGGAGCAATCTCAGTTGTGAACTGCCTAGAAAGCTTTGGCCATGGGGTGGTATAGAAATGAAATAAATAAGAAGAACCCAGGCACTTCGGCGGCCAGGCACCTCTCCACCGTGCCTGGGTCCAGCTCCAGCTGAGAGCCCCCTCCCTCCTGCTACCAACTGTCTCTGCAGAGGCCACCAGTGAGGGAGGAAGCAGCAGCCAGGCACCTCTCCACCGTACCTGGGTCCAGCTCTAGCTGAGAGCCCCCTCCCTCCTGCTGTCATCTGTCTCTGCAGAGGCCAACAGTGAGGGAGGAAGCAGCAGCCGGGCACCTCTCCACCGTGCCTGGGTCCAGCTCCAGCTGAGAGCCCCCTCCCTCCTGCTACCAACTGTCTCTGCAGAGGCCACCAGTGAGGGAGGAAGCAGCAGCCAGGCACCTCTCCACCGTGCCTGGGTCCAGCTCCAGCTGAGAGCCCCCTCCCTCCTGCTGTCACCTGTAACTGCTGAACTTTCCAACTAAGATTGTAGTGCCTGAATTTGCTTTCCTTTCCCCCCTCCTCCTCCTCCTCCCTCCCAATCCCCTTTCCTTTTGTGTCATGTTTTTTAGATTGTAAGCCTGTGGGCAGGGACTGTCAAGAAATACTTTTGTAAGCCGCCATGAGAGCCTTTTTTGGCTGAATGGCGGCATAAAAATCCTTAAATAAATAAATAAATAAATAAAAATAAACCCTTCACCCCATTTATTTATTTATTTTATTATTGCATTTATATCCCATCCTTCTTGTCTCCAATGAACCCAAGGCAGCATACATCCTCCTCCTCTCCATTTTATCCTTACAACAACAACCCTGTGAGGTGGGTTGGGCTGAGAGTTTGTGACTGGCCCAGGGCTGGTGCCAGACTATTTTGCGCCCTAGGCAAGGTGAGCTACTTGCACACACACCCAAATTGCGCGGAAGTCCGAACGTGTGCGCCGAGTGGAGACCTGGGACTGGCTCACTTTGATTTGGGACCGAACCTTCTGGAATTCACCGGGACTTACTTCCATGCAAACGCAATCCACTATGCAGCCTGGCGTCCCGATCCCCTCCGCACATTTACTCGGGGAATAAGGCTTCTGAGTAAGGAGACATAGGTGGATCGGGCCATACTGGTGCCTCCCGGTGCAACGCTTTCTCGGATGCAAGTCCCGTTGACCCACATGTACAGGATTGGGAAGCAAGAGAGTTTGCCTTGCGAGGAGTCCACAAGTCCATAGCTTTCCTGGGGGAAGGGAGAGGGAGTCCCGCTCGCCCGCCTGCCTGGACATTGTAGCCTGTTTGAGGAGAGAGGCGAGGTGACCTGGTGACCTTTCCTCGGGTGTAAGGCAGAGGTTGGCTTGGACCAGGGTCGAGCTTGCCACGTGCTTTTGCTTCTTCTTCTGGTGGCGGCCTCCTGGCTCTAGGAGGACGGCTTCTGGGTGGCTAGAGCGGCTCTGGGAGAGCAGCTTCCAGGCGGAAGTCTGAACGTGGAGCCCACCCCACCCCAGCGTCCCTGGCTTTGCTTTGGCTGGGCGGGCGCAGGGTGCCACCTCGCCCGCCCAGCCCAGCTGAATCCTCGGGCTCGACTGGCCCAGCTCACAGCCAACAACACCCATGAGTGCTGCATGGCACCTGGCGCCCCTCTTAGCTTGGCGCTCTAGGCAGCTGCCTGAGTGGCCTCTATGGTAGCACCGGCCCTGGACTGGACCAAATTCACCCAGTGGGTTTCCATGGCTGAGTGGGGACTAGAACCTGGATCTCCTGACTCGCAGTCCAACACCTTAGCCACTACACCACACTGGTTCTCCCCATGTTGTTTTCCCAAACATGAAAATCAACCCCATTCCCCCACAGCTATTTGCTGTGATTTGGAAAACTCTGTGTCTGAAGGGCAGCATTTCCCCAAGTTGGCATCTTTTAGATGTTTTGGACTTTGCACTTCTCTATCATTTGTAGCTTTAACTTTTATTTTATTTTATTTATCAAAGCATTTATGTGCTGGTTTTTTTTCAGCCTGAAAAGCTGCCCCAAAGTGGCTTGCAATAAATTGTGCAGCATTTTTCTCACATGCACACAATATCCCACCAAAAGTCTTAATGATAAGTAGATGTGCTAAACTGCCTTCATTAAAAGAATTGCTTATTATACACATTGACATCTTTGGTTACAAGCTTCAGCTAACACACTGCTGAAAAGCAGATCCTTAATTATTGGCTTGGATGCTTTATTTAGATCAAATTAAGATGTGCACAGGCCACTTATCCGAATATGCACAATTATTTCAATATTGTTAATACAACTTTCCAGGATCTGAAGCAGGGGGTGGGAGAGAAAAGGGGGGGGAGTGCAGAATGTGGTATAAAGAGCAGAATTCAATTTCCTGGGCTTCAGTTTTTAAAACAGTGCGTTTCTAGCCCTTATGGCTGTAACGGTTGCTGCAATTTCAGAAGACAGAGGCCTTTGCTAGACCTACCGGTAAATGTGCAATGGGGGAGGGGAGATCCCGCGATGCAAGTATCACAGGATGTCACCCTCGTTTACATGCAAGGCGCGACAAGCTCAAGAAGAGAGCTGTCGCGCCCACCATTTTTTTGGGGTAGTTTTAAAAGGGCCGGCTGCACTCGAGTGCACGAGCGACTAAAGGTAGGTTTGTTTGTATTTTAAATGATTTCCCTGCTCCCCCACCCTAGCCCCGAAAACGGGCCACATGCTCGTGGTCTCAGGCTCAGCCCGAGACAGAGGGGAAAAGCGGGCTTGAAGGGGTAGGCTATATCCCGGGGCCAGGGAGTGTTGATCCCTGCCTGATCCCAGGATCCGCCTTGCATCGTCTGGACACACAGGGACGATCCCAGGTATCACCCCGGGATATAGCCTGGTCTAGCAAAGGCCAGAGAGGGAAGTTTTAGTGTTCTGCACAACTTCTTGCCCCTTTTCATGACAAGCAACACCTGAATTATGTAAAATACAGAATAAGTGTTCCAAAAAAGAAGTTATACACATTTTAATTTGCATAATGTATTCAGGTTATAGATTTTCTTGGTGCAGAAATTGAATTGCCTTGACAACCAGAATGTCTTCTTTTTTAAAAAAGCTAAAAAGTACTCAGATCCCACTCTGTCATTACAGGTGCTTAGACAGGACAAATACTTACCATTTTTAAGCATAAAGGGGGCCTCTGAAGGCAGATACAAGTTAATGTGGATCAAGTAAAGTCATGGAAGCTGGGAATCTCTTAATGAGGCTCAGTTTCCTTCAGCGGCTTTCCATAAAGCTGATTATGATTTTAATTATAACAATCCTAGTATGAGTGCAATTTCTTTGATAAATTTTATACAGGAATAAACAAAATGGTAGCTCCTCATTGGCACACTGAGATTGTGAAGAAATGTTCTGTATGTAACAATTGTTGTTATGTAATATTTACCTTTTGTGGCCACTGTGAAGCTACAATGTATCTGAGTAGGTCTCAGGAAATCCCTCACAGAGATACAGTAACAAAAATTGTTCTGAGAACTGTGTAGCAGGAGCCTAAACATGTTTACTCAAGCCAGTTTTGGTTGACATTGATGATTTGATTCATTTCAGTCCAGTTTCAGACTTGGTTGTGGGAAAGAAAAAGCATTGGTCTCTATGGGGGATTTCCTGCTACTACCTGGGAAGTTGTACTTTCACTGGGCAACCTCACCTCTGGAGTTTCTTGTTTATAGCAAATGTTTATATTTCAGGGCCTAATGAACCCCCTGCTGCTATAACACAGAGATCCACAAGCTGACATTTTTCACCAATCATGTTAGAATACTTTAAAACCTCCTAGAAGCTGGCATAAGAGGCTTAGGCAATGTTAGGCATGGGCACCAACACTAGAGACAAGATGAATTATTAAATAAATAATTTATTAAGGGAATGTTTTGTACACAGGGGATTACTAATATTTACTTTGGGGTTTTCAACAGACTGCTTACTGACAATTCTTTAGGACTCAAGAGATAATGTTGCTGCTACAAGTCTCTAATGACTTTTTTTACTTCAGGCGAAATTCCCTAAACCTCCACCCTGGCCAAATACACTTACACCAGCATGTGCTTATGTGTGCAGTCTTCCTTTGACACTACAGCTCCTCCTGTTGTATTTCTGGTCGCTTGGACAGTAACTGGGTTTTTACTTGCTTGTGTGATCTTTTTCTGGCAAGATCTTAGGGCAGCCTCCTGACATAACACAGCCAACTACTCTCTGCTCCTGAACTTCACCACCCACATATGATTACCCCACAAAGAAAGAATAGCTTACTATTCAGGCTAAAGCTATTCACTTTCTCCTCAGCTTTCGCATAGTCCTTCTATAACACCACCCACCAACCAGCAGACTTCCTTCCTCACTCCCCAAAGACTAACTTAAGTGCCAACTGCCATACCTCTCAACTGCTATTCTTGACCAACCTAGGGCATGGCTAGCCAGGGCGATATGCCAGGGATTGCCCCAGGATCATCCCTGTGTGTCCACATGATGCAAGGATGATCCCTCCCTTGCCCCGGGATAGCTGGGATGGCTTTAATCCCAGTTTTTCCCTCGGTCCTGGGATCGTCCTGAGACTGCGGGACGTGTGGGTGGCCATCCCAGTTTGTCCTGGCTCCTCACAAGTAAATGTGAGGAGCTGGGAATGGGGCACAGAGCTCCTCAGGAGCTCCGGGTGCCCATCAAGGGTGGGAGGGGGAGCAGGATATATATGTGTGTGTGTGCATGTGTTAAAAAACCTACCTTTATCACAGGAGCGCACGGGATGTTGCGTGCCGCATGTAGACTGAGGGAGAGGATCTTGTGATCACCATATCGCAAGGTCCTCCCCCTCCCCCTCCCATAAAAGCATGTTATAAGAGAAAGCTGCTTGCAAAATTCATATATTAAGCCAAAGTGAAAACAAAAATGCATATACTAGAAGAAATCTGTCCAAACAAGCATATGAATTTCTGTGTGGATTTTTTAAAAAATATATATCTAAAACTGATACAGAAACAGGATAGAATTAATAGAAGTCTAGAAGAAGGTCAAGATGACAGACACTGAAACTGGCAGTTTCACCCATCCCCAAGATATGTCATTAGGATGTAGGAGGTGGTGCATTGCTCTGATTCTCATTTTCAGCTGGTTGACCCAGGAAGGCTATTGTGAGATCTCACCTTAAAATCTCACAGTGGTCACCAGCTGCCCAAGCGGACCCAAAACCTCCCCAGTGAGATTTTGCAAGTATGCTCTGGTCTCCAAAGGATGGCACCACTTCTGCTGGCTCCACAATCCACCTCTCCCCTAGCAAGCTGCACTACTGGAAAGGAGGCAAGGCACCTGTTACACTGGTTATTTCAAGTGCCCAGTTCAATCATTCATCAAGGTGGTAAGAGACTTTGGTGATAGAGAGAGTGTACTCCCCTTCCCCTGCAGAAAACAGTTAATGACTGGGTTCGGATGACACAATAACCAATGGTGGATTAAATAGCCAACAGAGGGTTAAATCATCAATGGTGGGTTATTGTGTCATCTGTCGAGGCTTTTTCACACCTTGGCTGGTTTTGGCCTAAATAACCAACACAAATTAACAATGTTGTGCAGAGTTGATTGTTTGAAAAACTGTTGGTTATCGTGTTGTGGGTCAGGCACTGCTGACTATTTCATTGCACATAGTTGGTTATTTTTGGCAACTACAGAGTCCCCTGGCAAGAGCAACCAAAGCGTTGATGGCAGAACTCACAATGGCTGATAATATACCAGTGGGAGGACTGAGAGGGAGAAAGAGGATGGGGATGTGTCAATCAATACACCATTGACTAATAGTCAATTCAATGCTGGCCTTAATCCACACCACAGTTGATTATAATTATGTTGTGTGGGGAGTACCCCCTCAATAATCAACTGTGGAGTTGACTATTAATCTACTATTGTGTTGTCTGAATGCAGCTGTAGTCATTGTGATGTGGCGGTTCCACAGAAAGGTCAGATAGCACAACAACTTTATGTGATCTCCACCCTTTTACGAGGGAGAAACATTTATGTGGTTAGATGTTTACACAATGAAGTGTCAACATGGACTATCTACTTACAATGATTTGTTCTGTGTGACAAAGGGGATGGAGTGCATCTCCTCTCCCAGAAGAAAACCTTTTCTGGCCTAATAAATATATGGAGTGAACATATTCTTTTTGCTGTTGCTAGTTAAATTTATTTGCAATTGTGTCTTCTTTCGACTATGCCTATGGCCCCTTCTCAGTCTATGTTTTCTTGGGCCACATCTGAATGGAATGATGCTACATGTCCCACTAAAATACAGATATCTTGTTCCTAACCACCCACACACTTGGAACTGGATTGAGAAGTTTTTCTCATTTCACAACGAGTCCAAAAATGTTTTGGACACTTAATTCCAAAATAATACATGGAGCTAGGGAAATTAGTTTAAATCATTGAGGTTTGCTATTGCCAAGAACAGAACAGAAAGGTTGCATGTTGCAAAGGACATCGGATAAATTGCAGTAATTAAATCCTGATGAGCTTCAGATTTTGCTCTCAATTGTTAAATTACAAAATTAAAGCACTTTTAATGACAGTGTAAGTCTGTTACTTGTTATTAAGTGACCACACCTTGCTTTGATGCTTATTAAAAGACCAATAATTCTGTTGGTCTTGAAATATACCAGTTTTCTGAGGGAATTTCTCAAGAAATGCTAACATCTGTAAACTACATTTTGGCTGCAATCTTATGCGCACTTACAGGATTAAATCACATTGAACTCAGGTTTACATCTGGGTAGACATATCTCAGATTGCACTGTTTTCTCAAAATGAGCATAATTTAAATTAAAACAAATACATGATGTCCAGTTCTATATTCTTAGTGGGCTGGAGGAACATACAATGAACTTTTGGGATACTTTTTGTTGCTAGGCAGATGTTGACCATGCATATTTATGTAAGCCTGAATTCTTAGACCAGAGACTGCATACAAAACAAGATGCAGTTTGCTACTCTACACATTCAGTTGTGTAGAAGTAAATTTTGAGGTGCAGCCACTCACAACACTCTCTATAGCAGCATCCCCAAGGAGAATCCAAAAATTCATGGCAGCTGAATTGATCCATAACAACAAATCAGTTCTAGGAGTATTCATCTGCTAGGAACAGGCCTTTTATAAAGCTAATGGGTTTTGATTGCTCATTCAAGACCAAGCCACCCCCAAATACTCTATATTTCAACAAGGAACAGGCTGAAATGTGCATTGAGTGTAGGACTGAGTGTGGGATGTTGTTAAACCATGGGCTAGCATGTTGAACCCAGGACATTTTCCACAGGGTGGCTTTTTAACCATGCAGTGTAGCTTGTTAGCCACCTTGACAACCTGACAACAAACCATGGGTTCTCAAGGCAGCGTGTTCGACAAAAATAAGCCACACTGCATGATTAACAATCCACCATAAGGAAAATGTCCAGAGTTCAGACAACTTGCTAACTCATGGTTTAAGAACAACCCACACTCAATCACTAAATGTGGGTTAGCATGTTGTGCGAACCCAATCATAGTGGCTTGGAAAATCTGTCCCCTTGCCAGCTTCTGTGAAGATTGCAACTAAGCTCAGAGGGAAAAGGGAATTCTGAAGAGGATGGCTGATGATATCAGCACCCCTGCTAATAAATAAATTGCCGGCACTACATCCCTTGGCTCCACAACTCCACTGCACATATCCTCAACTTCAATGCAAGATGGACTCCAAAATCTACCACTGAATTTTATCAGTACTCTAGACTGGGGCAGGATCTACACTATTGCCTTTAAATGGTTTATAACAGTAGTGACAGCTGTTGGGGCCCTGGGCACTCTCCATATACAGATTTCAAACCATTTTCAAAGTCTCATATGTTGGTGTAGATCTGGCGTTAACTTTTATCAATTGGCTTCACACCGTCTGCACTGTACAGCATTTTGATCAAAATAATAAGCTCTTGATTCACTTAAAATTAGCTAAGAGCAAAGGTCTTGGTATGACCAGACCTCTTAGGAGTGGTGAGGGGTGTGTGTGTGTGTGTGTGTGTGTGAGAGAGAGAGAGAGAGAGAGAGTTTGAACAGATGCTCACTGAAAATCCTGTTAGCAGCCTTCTTTCTTTTTATACAAATGTTTCTTCTCTTCTGATCTTTAATCTCCTGCTTAACATGGATGTAATGATGACCAACTCTCTGCAATTGGAAAGAAGGAAAGATCAAGCTGAATAAAAACCCAGCACATTAATATTTCATTTGACCTCCATGTAGCAATGACCTTTTGACCTTCCCCTCTAGTTCTCAGACAAGAATGTAGCACACAGAGATCTCTCCACTCGCATCATTCTACAGTTAAATTACTCCTCCCATCTCCTTCTTCCATCCCAACCCGCAAAACTTATTGCAGTGGCTCCACTTTTTATTCAACATATCAGTTTAAAAACATTAATCAGAGCAGGGGGAAAGGGGGATATTATTAATTTGTGAAGTAGGACTCAAATGATTTCCCAGCAGCTTCTAAAAAGCAGGTATTCCATTAGGAAACAATATTCTCATAAATTCAGATCCATTTGCCTTAGTTCATATCCAATCACAAGAAAGAGAAATAGTCTATTTGAACTGTACTCTTAATTGAGCTTTGTTAGTCTATTCTCCCCTTTTTCAGAGGGGGGGGGGCACATTGTGAACATTTATAAACATTTCTATTTAGGCTAAATCCCATGGAATCCTTTTTAAATCCTAGCACTGAAAAAGTGAAACAATCGATTAAAAAGCAATGAGTCCTTGAGCATGTTCAGAGTGCCTTTATCTTATGAGGACACCTCACAAAATATGAAAACAGCGGGCATGCACCTATGTTTACCCAAAGCATTCTCTGTAATTCATGACAGCCTATTCTGACCTCATGTACACTGGGGGCATGTTCAGATGTTATGCTAAGCCACTGTAGCTAGCTCAAAAACATGATCCACCATGGTTTAGCATGCCATTGGGTGGGTGTTCCCCCCACAAGATGGTTGAACTACCCAGGCCTGCTACCCACCTGCTGCAGTGGGGTTTACGGGCTTCCACAGTGGCTCCAATGTTGTGTGGCCGGAACTCCGTGCTTAGATTGCTCTGTTCCGGGGGTGGGGGAGTCCACTGAAAGGTATGACTACCACTTCTGGTGATGCTGTTGCCATTGCAGACTTTCTCTATGGCTATGTGGCCATTTTGTTTCTCTTTTTCTGATGGGACTGCTACTGAGAGCTTATGTGTACTGCAGGGAATATTAGGATGTGCGATTAAACTGCGTGGAGGTATGTGCAGTAACTATGGAGGGTGGGTGGGTAGCAGAACCATGTGATGCAATGAGGTTCCTGGTCATGTGGCAGGCCCGCTTGCAGTGGTTCCGTAACCCTCCATAGTTAGTGTAACCACCACTCATCTTCACACATGTGAATAGGGCCTGTGTGCATTGGCTCCAGCAGGATTAACCCAAGACCTTTTGCTGCCTGAGACAAAGTATAAGATAGTGCTCTATCCTTTCCATATATAGAAGCTGACTGGACTGACAGCTGAATCATGAACACTGGCAAAGGGACAGAGGTCTTCATTGTGCCAGAGGGCAGGAGGCTAATCAAAAGGGGGTACTGCACCCCTCCAAGAGAGGGCAAGGGGCTTCAGGAAGAAAAGCTGGGGTCTATCAGTACTGCCCCCCATAGCTCAACATCTCCCACTTGCAGTGTAACATAAAACTATACCTAAAGCTGGCTCTTCTTCAGGAAGCCATAAGCCATAACTAGCCCTGGGACTTCTTGTATTGGCAAAAAACACCAGCATATTTTTGCTTATACTGTTGTTTTATACTTTGAATGGTTTTAATTTTTGTGAACCGCCCAAAGAGCTCCAGCTATTGGGCAGTGTAGAAATGTAATAAATAAATAAATAAATAAATAATGCTCTTACTGGCAGTAATTAAGGCTTAAGAGAGGCATTTCATCCTTTAAGGATGGATGAAAACTGTACAAAAGCTGGAAAACTGCCAAATGGTGAGTGGTTTGTGTAAAGAGTGGGCTAGGGAACAGGAGTGTGGCCATTTGGGCATCCTGGAGGGGCATATTAGAACCCCAGGTGGGCCAGATTTGGCTAGCAGGCCTGATTTTGGCTAGCAGGTTTTCCACCTCTGGTTTATATAAACCAAGCTAGATCTACACTATTGCTTTATAGTAGTATTGGAGTGCACTGATAACTGTTGGGGCACATTACACATTCCATATGTAATGGAATAACACTTTTATAGTGTTATTTCCTGCTTTTATTCCACAGTATCCGAAATACCACAGCAAATGTCATTGACCCTGTTCAGACGATATGCTAAGCCACGGTGGTTAAGCATGTTGAGTGAAACATTGTGGGCTAACGTGTTGTGTGAACCATGACTTAGCATGTCGTGTGAAACATTCCTAACCATGGTGGCTACATAACTATGGTTTAAACATGCTCTCTAACCATTTGCTGCAAATGGGTTAGCAGCCTAACCATGGCTTAGTGTGTTGTCTGAACAGGCCCAATATGTGTCCTATGAGGCATAAATGTACAAGAGGGATATAGTGTTACCATGATGTGATCACAATGATTTGATACATCTGCACAAAATGAGGGCCATTGAGCAGACAGAAGTCCCAAAACATGTATGGTGGATACAGGTATAATCAACCTCCTGTTTCTCTTGCCTGCTTAGGACAGCAAAACTGGGCATGGTGGATGTCGCTCACCTGGAAGGCCAAAATCAATGGCTGGTGCACTGATTCAACTTGATGCATGGCATGCTGTGCAGGCCTGGTTTAAAAGGACTGGGGAAAGAAATTTGATCTAAGAAGTTTGCTGTGTTTCAGGACTATGAAAGCAAAAACTAGGTAGATAGATAAATAGAATATACACACAGAGAGAGTTTATTATTTTTGTAGACTTTGAGCTATATGGCATTGCCACCCGATGTGCCTTGTGTTTTTGATGTAGTGTTACTGGATTCTGGTCTTCTCAGTGGGGTACCCCCTCTCTGAGAGTTGATAGCTTTGCAATCCATTTTCATGAGTGTAATTGGAAACCATATCCAAACTGGCAAATATTTCCCCAGAAGCATTTCTTTTCCGATGCTTGTTTCCATGCATCTCAAAGGTTCAATAATTTCTTTACTAAATATATTTCACCTGTAATCAGACAGGAAAATGTACAAGCCAAAGAAATGTAAGGGTGAAGCTGTCTTCCTGTGGAAAGTTCAGTTTACTGAGGACTGCTTCTCCTTATTATTATTATTATTATTATTATTATTATTATTATTATTATTATTTATATAGCACCATCAATGTACATGGTGCTGTACAGAGTAAAACAGTAAATAGCAAGACCCTGCCACATAGGCTTACAATCTAATAAAATCATAGTAGAACAATAAGGAGGGGAAGAGAATGCAAACAGGCACAGGGTAGGGTAAACAGGCACAGGGTAGGGTAAAACTAACAGTATAAAGTCAGAACAACATCAAGTTTTAAAAGCTTTAGGAAAAAGAAAAGTTTTTAGCTGAGCTTTAAAAGCTGCGATTGAACTTGTAGTTCTCAAATGTTCTGGAAGAGCGTTCCAGGCGTAAGGAGCAGCAGAAGAAAATGGACGAAGCTGAGCAAGGGAAGTAGAGACCCTTGGGCAGGCGAGAAACATGGCATTAGAGGAGCGAAGAGCACGAGCGGGGCAATAGTGTGAGATGAGAGAGGAGAGATAGGAAGGAGCTAGACCGTGAAAAGCTTTGAAGGTTAACAGGAGAAGTTTATATTGGATTCTGAAGTGAATTGAAAGCCAATGAAGAGATTTCAGAAGCGGAGTAACATGGTCAGTGTGGCGAGCCAAGAAGATGATCTTCGCGGCAGAGTGGTGAACAGAAACCAACGGACTGATGTGAGAAGAAGGAAGGCCAGAGAAAAGAAGGTTGCAGTAGTTTCCTTAGCTTGTCCTTTGCATTGCTCTTCAAACTAGAGATGAACTCTAAAATATGTTGTTGTTGTTGTTGTTTTGGGACGAATTCAGTCTTTTTCTCCTAAGAAACATATTGGCTTTGTCACAGTTCTCAGGCCTACACATATCCTATGGTTGGTTCACATTCTAAATGAAATAAATTTTCAACTGTCTTCCAGAGGTCTCTGAGTTTTCTGGCAATGCATACTGGCTGTGTTTTCTCTCAGTATGCTTTTACAGAAACATCCAAGTAAGTTGACTAAGCTGCTATGAAAACAATATTGATCTGAAGACAGCAATTGATGTATTATTGGAACTGCTTGGAAAAACAATACTGATAACACATAAGCTGGTATAAACAGCACATTCTTGTTGCAAATCATATGTAAGTGTTAAGTTTTTAATCCCTTTCCAAAACTGGGTTTAATATGGGTTTCTGGTTGTGATTTAATGCTACTACTCAAGACTTTACTGCTACAGCAGATTTGAAAAACAGCAACTAAGTTTCTACACGATGATGCTATCCCCAATGATTTAGCTCCTTAGCTGTAGCTCCTGCACACAATACAAGTTGTTGTGCCCCTCTTTTAGCTTCAGTTGATTATTAATACATTAAATAAATGGATAATTCTTGCTTTCTCTCACAGGTGCTTAACTCATCTGTCTGTTTAACTGTTTACCCTGACACTTCAGCATGGCTGGCTGGGGAATACTGGGAGTTGTCAGAGTTTTTTTGCATGTCTAAATGTGCATAGGATTAGGGCTGTGCAGCCACCCCCCGATCCACTTCGGAGGCCAATCTGGAGCTCCCGAAGCAGCCCCGATCCACTTTGGGGGGCCTCGGGGGTGCCCCAAGGTGGATCTCTGAGTTTTCTGGCAATGCATACAGACTGTGTTTTCTCTCAGTATGCTTTTACAGAAACATGTATATTCTTAGGTGCCGAGGCGAGATTCAGGCCCTCCAAGGTGACTCGGAATTTTCTGGGTGCTAGCTCCCCCCCACCAGTCTCCTTACCTGCTGTCTCTGTCACGGCCACCATCTTTCTTCTGGTGGCTTCTGGTGCCACTGCCGGAAATGACCAGAAGTAGGCTGCGTGATTTTAAGATATCGCATGGCCTCTGCTGATTAGTACCTCTATGGCTTCGGATTTGGGGTTCGGATCTGAGGCGGTGCACAGCCCTACACAGGATTACACTCCAAAAAGGCCATGATTGGGTGAGGGGCATTGCTAATGGAATGTAGCAAACGCCTGAACACAATCCTGGATACTTCTGTTGTGTTCGTAGATTTTAATCACCTGCACCTCTTTGTCCAGTGATCACCATTCATATCAGGGTTAGGAGCAACTTAAAGTAGTTGATTACCTAAAGGAAATTGATTAGCATTAACCAGCTTGACCAAAAACTATAATAACTGTTAATTTGTCAGGTTCAAAACAGGAAGTCATCCTACTGCACTAAAAATCTAGAAACATGGGGATGCTGTCTTATACCAAATCAGACCATTTGTCTACACTGATTTGCACTAGTTCTCCAGGTCCCAGACAACAGTCTTTCCCAATTCAAACTGGAGATGCTGGGAACATCTTAACTATTATGTAGTCTGTTGGGGTGAAGACTCAGGAACTATAACACACACACACCCAATCTGGAAATGTCATGGTGCAAAGATTTGCTTTAATATTATAAATAATAACATTTTAATCTGTGCATTGCTTGTCCAGCTTCAACTTTTTTTCCTCTGCTGGCTCAGAGGAAAGTTACTGGGAATTGAATCATGAAGCCTGGTTCTCCATCAGCTGCAAATTCAATAATATTTTTATTTATCCAATTACCTTTAATTGTAATTGAATTTGAGCATAGGAAGACAGTGGTTTAAAAAAAGGAAAAAGAAACACATCAGGTCCTGTAGGTTTCAAATTATTATTTCTCTTTTTCGCAAGTGTTGAAACTTTGACAGCATATATTTGAGATATTATTCACCAAATAACTGTTAAAATTAGACAGGTAACATAGTTGCAAGGGCCATTTTTCACAAAATATAGAAGTATAATAAAAAGAAGAAGAAAAAGGAGTTTAAGAGCATTAACTGTTGCACAACAGCTTTTCTTCCACATTATATTCCATAAAGTTTTATAGTTCTGGTTAGCCATGTTATACTTTCAGACATGCCACAAAACCCACAGTTTTCAATTACCATTGCTTTTAGACATATAAAGAAACACATGGTAAAACAATTAACACCATTTTAATGTTGACATTCCCCCTAAACTGCCTATTCCTCCAGTTTCTTTGAACACAGAAAAAAGGCCTTACACCAAGTCTGACTGCCGGTTCTAGCCCAGAGTTACCAAGGCCAGCTCTACACCAAGCAGGACATAACTCTTTGACAGCAGTTTGAAAATGGTATATAAAATATGTCATGGGTCCCAACGGATGTCAGTGCACTTCAATGCCATTATAAAGCAGTAGTGTAGATTGTGCCATAAACTGACAGTAGCTATCCGGAGTATCAGACAGGACTTGGCACCTTCAACATACAAAACATGCTCCTCCCTGTATAATTTTGAATGCTATTGATCCATCATCATCATCATCATGACTGAAACCTAAACCATTCATAGGGTGTTATCCAATGCTGCCTGCATTCTAGTGGATCTTGCAGTGATAGGAAACGAGTGAAACATTCATTTCCAGTCAGTAGAGCATTCAGAAGGCAGCTCTGCTGACTTGCCCCATTATGGAAATTAATGTTTCTATTCATTTCTTGGATTATTGTCTGAATTGCTAGTTAGTTACCATTGTACAAGAGGTGGGTCTTGCTAGCACAGCAGAAATGGTAGCACAGCGGCATTACTGGATACTGCTCATAATCTTTAGACAGGATTCAAAATGTTCTGAAGCCTCACTGGATCCCATGAGTTTATAAATCAGAAAGAAGTCATAACTTGGGAGGGCAGTTGAATTCAGAATTTGAACAGGTGGTGGGGGTGAGGTGGGGATCCATGTCAGGATTTTTTAAGGTCTAGGCATGGGGCAGATAAGGTATCAAAATAATAATAAATTAAAATAATAAAGCTGTGCTGTTGATGTTTTTAAATCAAAAGCTAGATGAATGCCAAATGGCAAGAAATCTTGTCCAGTGAATATTGAATCACAATTAAGTTTCAGGAATGCCAGTGATGAACAGCTTCCATGAAAGGTAGGCTGGTGGAGGAAATTCTCTAGAACAATCACAGGATGAGAAGGCTCCAGTATGGCATGCATTGATGGAATTAATATTTTTTACAAAGTTCCAACATAACTTTTGGGACTACAGCATCCCAGTTACAAGATCATGATTCCCAGTTTAGATCAAGGCAGTGCTGATGAATACAGGGTCTGAGATCAGAAAAAACATGCCTAGGGAATTACAGGAAATACATTAATGTTCAGAGCTTCCTGAGAAGGAGAGTATGCAGTAAAATGTGATAGTCCGTGACAACTCTGAAGTTACAATGGTGGGTGTGGGTGTTGGATTTGTGATTTCTAGTGAAACATAATTTCACTTGTGGTATACTAACAATGGGATAGGGAGTGGTAGACCCCCTTCTCCTTTTCAAATTTGTTAGCAGCACAGAAAAGGTTCATGTGGAGTATTGTTGGATGGTATATTGAATGGTAATTTCAGCAATGCTAAGGTATAAAATAAAAAATATTCTAGGTGAGATGCCATACATGTAATTTGCAACAAGGATTTTTCCTAACTTTCAAAAATCAGGATTAGTACCATAATTACATTTTATAACATACCCAAGAGGCAGTGGAATATGAATCATTGTTTTAACTATTATAGTATTCAAGGAAAGTGTACTTTAAAGTCTGCCTAGCTACAGCAGAGAGCGCAAACAGCCCACCTATTGGCTAACAAGAACATGATGACATCACTGGTCTGCTCCTGGAGCTTCTGCTGAGAAAGTTGGAATCTCTTCTGTTGTGTTCTTTCTCTTTTCTACCTTGGGTTGACCCAGCAAGTGGAAGGAGCTTTAATCTACTCACTAGTTCCCCTCCCACAAAGTCCATAGACAGTTCTTCTGGCCTGCTCCCATCCTCTTTGCCACCCCATTCCAGAGGCTTCCCTCTGCAACATGGGAAACAAGGTTTCAGACTAGATCTTTTCACTCAGATCTAGTAATCCCAAGCCCTGGATGTTGTTTCCTGGATGCACCCTCCTTCCCAGGGTCCCTAGAGAGGGGAGTCGGGAAAGAGAAGTGCCTTCTCCAATCTCCAACCCAAATAAGAGCTGCAACTTTCTCCTCAAAAGGCCAACTATGTCAAAGACAAGATTTTTTTGGTATACCAAAAAAGAAAAGAAAAAGAACAGCAGATTGATTAGGAAAAGCAGGACAAACATACACTAAAGTCTAGTACAGGAACAGTAGCTGAAAAGAGCCCCCATCTTTTCCCTCTCTAAAAGAGTGAAAGCACAATAGAAAAGTTGCAAACTTTCTCAGTGATAATTGGGGGGCCGTGGGGCAGGGGAGTGGTAATGTCATAACCATATCAGTCAATAGGGGCCATTTTCAGTTATTCTTCAGGATTGCTAACATTCAAGTGCTTTTAAAATAAAAACTACAACAGCTAGACTTATTTATTCCTCCCCCCTCCCCCTATTTAACTGAGCATCTGTTGCCAACATGCTGGATCCTGAAATTTAGAAAAACAAACATACAAACAACCCCATTGCATGAATGTTTTTTTAAAAAAGTAAAGAGCAGGTGTGGAGGAGGGGGAGAGCGACTTGGATTGGGACCACAGTGGGTGGGGAGAAGGGTGAAAAACCCTTTAGTCCACACCAGGGTCCTGATCCAGATCGGCAGGGGGGCATATTTACTTTTTAAACGTCATTGACACAATTCCTCATTGTGCCATCAAGCTTGGCCCTTAGAGTCGTCCTCTGATTTCTCACAGGCATATATATGCAAAGATCCCCCCAAATAGGCGGGAAGGGTAAGAACAAGGGTGAAATATGAGTTCCTTTAAATGAGTGTTTTATAGCACACTCATGACTGGCCACTCACAAACGTCCGCGGGTCATTCTGACAATGCAGTGATCCTCCTACAAGTTTCCCGCTCCATTTCCCATTTAAGCAATTTGTTGTGCAATCAAACACCCACCAGAGTGTGCTGTCCCATTAAACCACATTGATGCTGTACAAGCCACGTGGTCACTGCTCTCTTCCTCATGTAATTACAGCTTGTTGTGAAAGCGGAACAGATGCAGGAAGCAGAGTCATGGTAAGGGAATGCCATTTCCCCCACATCTGACGGAACTCTATATCTAAATCCACCCCAGATTATAATTGGTTCCCATTATGCATTGAACTGTAGGATAAAGGTTTTTTTGCACCCAAAAGGCACCAAATGGACATGATGAAATCATCAATAAGTTAATAATTAATGTCAGCTACATCAGTGTCAGTTTCAAATGTCACAAGCAATAAAATAGTATGTTAAAATGATGACAATAATGAAAGCTCTTGAAACAGTCCTCAAACTGATGCTCAGAAGTGGAAAATGTATTATATGTGGTATGCCCAATGCATTTTGACATATTGCTTTCTTGAGAAGCCAGAAGATCATATTCTGTTATATTGTTCCACTATCTTGTTGTAGCAGAACACTTGCCATGTTATGGGCAGCTAGGGATAAACAAATCCATCTATTTTGCCTATGTTCAAACACAAAGCCCATCCCATCTCGTTTCTGCACCAGGCTGATTTATTCCCCCCCCCCCAACCAAAAAAAAAAAAAAAAAAGGCCTGCATGAAAATGCGAAAATAAAAAGATAACTGTGTTCCAATTTGTATATTTGTCCGGGAAGTGTGAATTAGATCAGGCCTCATAAAATTGTGGATTGAACAAAATTCTCCCCTACTTCTGGGTTGGATTCAAGATTATCTTTGTGCCAGCGAAACAGATACTGCCGGTAGAACGAAACCTCTCTGACCTTTCCTCCACCCTGTAGCACACCACCACCCACCTGCCAAATGTGCTCCAAAGGGCTGGGTGCGGGGGACGCAATGATCTTGGCCCCAACCCCTCACATGCAATCCAAACCTAGGCTTCATCTTGATGAGCACGGGAGGAAAGTGCACTGCTCTTATTCTCCGCAGTATAACGAAATCAGCTCTGCTCCGTCAGTGTTATATGGCAGAGCTAGCTGTTCCTAAAACCTGGACTTTCAGTGCTGGGAAAAACATACTTCTGGTGGGGGGGCATGTGGGAGTAATACCCCCATTATGCCCACTGTTCTGAGAAGAAGCAAAAATGCCAAGTTATCCAGGGCAGGATCTGAAGGGAGAATCTGTGCATTTATGGAGGGAGCTCTTATCCTTTACTTTGCTGATGCACAGATGGGCATCTCCAGTTTATAAAAATAGAGACCTGCTGCATTCCCCTACAGTTTACTGGAATGTGGTGAAATGGGGTGTGTGTGCTCTCCCTATAAGAGAACCCTGCCCCATTTGAGCAAACTGTCAGCAAGATAAAGGATAAACGCTCCCTCCGCAAATGTGCAGTTTCAGATATAAATTGGGGTGAATTAAAGCAGCATCAGAGAAGTTAATTAACACAACTCTGCACAGTTTCCGGCCACGAATCAGGAGTTGCCATCTACCCCTGGCTCGATCCCGGAGCAAGGTCACACAGCAGAAGGGCCATGGTGACCTCGCTTTGAAGAAAGAAGTTGGGGTAAGTTCCCCACTTTCTTACTGCATGGCTTTGAGGAAAAGGCCCACAGTGGCTGTGAGTCGGCGTCTGCTTCATAAAACTGACCCAATGCCACTGCAGAGCCACTGTTTACTCAGAAACTGCTCGTACTAGTAAGTAGGCTTAAAACTGCAGTACGCCAAGCAGGATATGACACTTTGAAAACAGTTTGAAGACTGTATATCAAGTGTGTCCTGGGCCTCAACAGTTGTCACAACTGTTATAAGCCATTTTAAAGCAGTAGTGTAGATCCTGCCCCAGTTTTTGAAATAACAACCCGCAAGTATACTGTCAGTATAAGGTAGTGGAACAAGATAATGGAATAACACCTTGACCCTGTAAAGAATGCTATATTTAAACGTGTTGGGCATACCATGTGCCATGATACTTTTTTGCTTCTTAGCATCACTTTGAGGCTTTGCTTCAATATGTGTTTTTTTTAAAAAAGAAAAGAAATCAAATGTCAATACTTGTGAAGTTTCATAACAAACAATTTAAAAAATTGGATGATTTATTCCCACTCCTTTCCAAAATATCCACAAAAATTGCAGCACTTGTCCAAGCAGTTAAGAATTTGTACATTAAACTTCCCTAACAACCACTCAGTTCTTGGCAGGACTGACCCAAGAAAGGGGTGTTCCCAACTTTGGGGTGCTATTTCTTCTATCCTCAAAAGAATCATACACTTTCCAAAACACAGCTGTATGCAATATTTCTGCGAAGGAGGAACTGAAAGGAGCATCTGTTGTGTCCTCTTAACCCGAGTGACAAAATCAGCAAGGAATGAAGCTTGGAAACAATTATTTCAGGGGAGTTTTCTGACCTCCTAAAGGAAAAAGGAAATTTGCCTTTTTCATGCTCTTTGCCTAACAGCGATTTGTTTAGTAAACTATAAAAAATCCCTCCTCCTTCTTCTTCTTATATCACGAACAAAACAGAATCTAGCAGATTATTTTTAATGCTACGTACAATTAATTAGAATGTCCATATACTATAAAATAAGGATGGGAAGTTGTAATGAAAATGTTTATTTGCATGTTAGGGTTTTATGTAGGTGGAGCTGTGACAATATTGTTCAAAAGTAGAGATCATGGGTGTAAATTTGAGTAACGGTTCTCTTATGGGAATAAGAGATTTGGATTGGGTGCTATTTTCGCCTGATACCATCACTATTACAGTTACTCACCAAAGTTGTTGCACATGGAGCTGACATTGCCTTTTTGTTTTGTTTTAATGTTTGGATTTAATGTTTTTAATGTACTGTACCCTGCCTACAAAACTTCAGTTATTGGGTGGTTTAAAAGTACAATAAATTAGATTAAATATAATAATTACCCACCAAGGTAGATCCTATTTTTTTTTTTTTACCTCATCAGAACCATTTTTAATTCAGTGTGCATACAGAACAAACAATGGCCATAATATGTGAACAGACATGATAATGTCATGTAAAGATACTGCTACGCTTGCTTATGGCAGCCATTTTGAACTCTGAACACACAAGGATGTTAAATTCCAAATGTCGGGGATGGGCATTGATGGCAAATACAATGGAGCACAGATTAGCCACTAGTGAAACAGGCAGGAAGCAGAGGGGAAGGGGCAATAGGTTTCTGTTTTGTTCTTGAGGTTGATATCAATGATCTTTTTATTGCCAAGTCTAAAGGCCTTTATTCCGTTCTTATTCTCCTTGATCTAACTGCAGCCTTTGACACGGTTGATCACGATCTTCTTTTAGATTCCCTTCATGACCTCGGATTTTGTGGCTCTGTCTATAACTGGTTTGCCTCCTATCTAGTCGCTCTTTTAGCGTGTTGGCTAACGGCAGCTCATCTTCTTCTTTTCCCCTTTCAGTAGGGGTTCCGCAAGGCTCGGTGCTTGGCCCGTCGTTGTTTTCTTTATACATGTTGCCCTTGGGTAATCTTGTTCAATCTCATGGCCTCCAATATCATCTGTATGCCGATGATATACAATTATATCTTTCATCTCCGGATCTTTCTCCAGATGTTCATGATCGTATCTCGGCATGTCTTTCAGATATCTCAGCTTGGTTGCTTCATCATCATTTGAAACTTAATATGGGAAAGACTGAATTGCTTGTTTTTCCTCCTAAACCTTCTCCTCATCTCTCATTCTCTCTTACTGTCAATAATGTTACACTTGGCTTTATATATGATTCCTCGCTCTCCTTTATTCCTCATATTGAGACAGTAGCTAAATCCTGTCGTTTTTTCCTGTATAATATTGCCAGGATTCGATCATTTTTGTCTGTCTCTTCTGCCAAGACTCTTGTTCATGCATTGGTTATTTCTCGGTTGGACTACTGCAACCTTCTTCTCACTGGCCTTCCTTCTTCTCACATCAGTCCGTTGGTTTCTGTTCACCACTCTGCTGCGAAGATCATCTTCTTGGCTCGCCGCTCTGACCATGTTACTCCACTTCTGAAATCTCTTCATTGGCTTCCAATTCACTTCAGAATCCAATATAAACTTCTCCTGTTGACCTACAAAGCTTTTCACTGTCTAGCTCCTTCCTATCTTTCCTCTCTCATCTCACACTATTGCCCCGCTCGTGCTCTTCGCTCCTCTGATGTCATGTTTCTCACCTGCCCAAGGGTCTCCACTTCCCTTGCTCGGCTTCGTCCATTTTCTTCTGCTGCCCTTTACGCCTGGAACGCTCTTCCAGAACATTTGAGAACTACAAGTTCAATCGCAGCTTTTAAAGCTCAGCTAAAAACTTTTCTTTTTCCTAAAGCTTTCAAAACTTGAATTGTTCTGACTTTTATACTGCCTGTTTGGTGCATTCTCTTACCCTCCTTATTGCTTTATTATGATTTTATTAGAATGTAAGCCTATGCGGCAGGGTCTTGCTATTTGTTGTTTTACTCTGTACAGCACCATGTACATTGATGGTGCTATATAAATTAATTAATTAATTAATAATAATAATAATAATAATAATAATAATAATTGCAGATCCCTATTGGTCTAATTCAGAGTACCTACAACCACATGCAGTACTACTTAAGATGTGGAAAATTTAAATTTGGAATGCTATCTCTATTCTATGATTTCATCCTGAACTTTTCTTATGGTTATGGTTGATTGTTCAAAGTTTCTGTGTGTACTGTTTGGTATGTCTTTTTATGTAAATCATTTAAAAACTTTATATACTGTATATCTTTGTAAACCACCTGGAGAGTTTCGGCTTTGGAGTGGTATAGAATGATGATGATGATGATGATGATGATGATGATGATGATAATATAGGTATGGTAAAATGCTACATAATGGCTAAGTAGTCTGAAAAGCATGGAAAGATATAGTAATTTCTACTACGATTTTTGGAGTATATGCAGACATTATAGGGTGAATGAATGCCTGAAGGGATCATGACATCAGCCCTGTTCCTGATCTCCAAGTGTAGATCATGTTTGTATAGATAGCCTATGCAGGTGGAAGCTGAGCTGAAGCATGTGCATCTGGGCTCTGTATCAGGAGTGCAGGCTGATGTGAAGATAGATATGAAAAACATGAATGATGTCAAGATGACTTAAGTTTTGGATAATAAGGAATTGTGTTGAACTTGTAATAATGGGTATGTCTACACCTCCCAGCATTCAGGAAGGGACGGGAGTGGATCTCACAATATTCTGCTCATGAGATCCTCCCATTTGGAAAGACATGTGCGTGACGTCCTGGAAGGAATGAGGGATGTCGCACCAACCATTTATTTATTTTTCACATGAACGCTCCAATGCAAAAGTAAGGTTTGTTTTTTTAAAAACAAAACAAAACCCCCAATCCCACTTCCTCCCTCCCCTCGATGGGCATTGAGCACCTGAAGAACTCTGTGCCCCATGTCGGTTCCCGCCTCCTCCTCCTTGCATTTATTCATGAGGAGGAGGGACGAAGCTGGGATGGCTGCCCATACCTCCCATGTTCTTGGGACGATCCCGAGACTGCAGGAAAAAGTGGTCAAAAAGCCGTCCCAATTATCCCAGGGAAATGGAGGGATCATCCCTCCCTGCCCCCAGGATCCCCCATGTGTCATGTGGATGCACAGGGATGATCCCAGGATGATCCCCGGCATAAGGCATGGTGTAGATATGCCTGCAGTGTACACCTCAATCCCAAACACTGATTTATAGCTGTAACATCCTGGGCAGTTTACATTGTTCCCTGTAGCAGGTGTGTCCATGATGGGCCACTTCTGTGCAGATTAGGCAAACTTCTCCACAGATGTGTGGAAGGGGAGAGTGCTGTGGCATGAAGAAAATTGCCCAGTAGCTGGTGCCCAAGAATGCTTGCACTGAATTCTGTCTCCACAAGAAATGATTTAAATGAGTTCAAGGCAAGTCATATTGCCTGTGGCCAACTTAAGATTCATTGATTTTGAAGAATGAACTTCTAAGTTGCTATGATGATAAGTAGCCCAGCCTAAGTGGTATTAATCAGGTATCTCAGTTTCACTAGATATGTATCCTGAAAAATGTGATAATCTTAAGCAAATATGCTCTGTCTGCTATAAAAGATATGATTTCCAATAGTAAAGTAATAGAAGAATGAAACCATCACAGTAATTTCCTGAAGTCATCTATGGTGATTGATGAAAGATTAGTCCTGCCTAATATCACTTGTTTACTTTGAGGATTCAGGGTGATATTTATTACACTCTCAGTTTTGCTGTTTTAATTTGACAGTTACATCCCAATGAAGAGAGAGGTGAAAATTATTCCCATTTTACAGGGGAGTAGCAGAAGTGCTGCAAAATATCATAACTTGCCTGAGATCAAAAAAGGAGGCCAAGGACTCTCAGAAAATAAAGCCAGATTTCCTGAGTACATTCCACTGTTTCAAGCAAGAAAGCATACATGGTGACTTGCTATTTTGTTAAGGACTGATGGTATGTTTGCTAGTGAATCTGATGCAGGCAGCCCGATACTCACAAAGGAAGTAGACAAGATTTTACTTGCAGTGGAAAAATAGCTTAAGAATCTAACAAAGAAGCTAACTGCCACTTAGAAAACAAAACCCAGGAAACAGCCAAAAACCAATGTTGTCTGGTTGATGAAGTTGGCCCAAATAAAGCCAAGTAGCAACATGGAATAGCAGCCAATACTTCTCTAAGGTAGTAGGCTCATCAAAGCTACTCTACACCATATGCACACACATTTGCCTACAAAGTCCACTTTGCTAGAATGCGACCAGCTGTACTCCATAATCCATACTCTCAATTGTCCTAGGAATGAGTGACTATTATTATTGTTGTTGTTGTTGTTGTTAATAATAACAACAACAATAACAATAATATCCCACCTTTTCCCCAATACTGGGACACAATGTGGTTTACAAGATTAAAACATATACAATTAAAACATATGAATATAAATTTACAAAAGTTAAAATATAATTATACCCACTATAATATTAAAGCTCTGGCTATTGGCCGGTATAGAAATGCAGAGCTTTGGCTATTGGGTGGTATAGAAATGCTATATATATCAAATAACATTTTTTAAAAAATCCAATACATTAACACAGGTCCAGAGTATTCTCAAAAGCTTGCCTAAACAAAAATGTTTTTGCCTGCCTCTGAAACTGTCACAAGGAGTGAGCTCTTCTAGCCTCCCTGGGAAGGAAGGTCCAGACCCTTGGAGCAGGCACATTTTAAGAAGGACATTGACATAGTGGGGGGTGTCCAGAGGAAACTGACTATAATGGTGAAGAAACCAAGGGCCTTGCTAGATGACGGGGTAGCCCGGTGCGAGCCCAGGCCCAGACCCTGTGTGTACAGATGACGCACGGGGGATCCTAGGTTCAGGCAGGGGTAACCCTCCTTTGGCCTGGGATAACTGGCACTGGTTGTGGTCCGGTATTTCCAGTTGTCTCGGGCTGAGCCCAAGACCACAGGCGTGTAGCCCGTTCTGCCACTTTTCCTGGCTACTGCATTTACTCACGAGTAGCCGGGAAAAGCGGCAGATGGTGCGCAGCACTCCGCAGGAACACTGCGGCCATCAGGGCAGGGTGGGGAGATGGGGGGTGGGAAACGGAGCCAAGGGAGATGGGGGGGAAATGGAGCCAGGGGGTGGGGGGATTGGAGATCATGGGTGGGGAGATCGGAGATCACGGGTGGGGGGGATCGCAGCCAGGGTGGGGAAATCAGGGAGAGTGGGGAATTGCCCCCCTTTTTTAAAGAGCCTACCTTAATCGATTGTGTGCTCCTGCGCACCCAGCCCTTTGAAAATTAAAAAAATGGCGGATGTGACGGGGGTTTCCTGCAGCCCATCTTAGCCAACCTTTAACCTGGGGTGACAGACAGCACTACTTTTAGCACGGGCTGGGCGGATTCAAGGGTAGGCCTAGCAAGGCCCCAAGTCCTATGAAGAACAGTTGACCGAGCTGGGTATGTTTAACCTGGAAAACAAATGATTAAGGAGAGAAATCATTGTATTCATAAAATACCTGAAGGGCCATCATGCAGAAGATGGAGTAGATTTGTTCTCTGTTGCTCCAGGGGGCAGGACTAGAATCATCGCATGGCAATTGCAACGACGCAGATTTTGACTAAACTGTACAGAAAACTTCGTAACGGTAAGAATTATTTGACAGTAGAAAGGATTGCCTTGGGAGTTAGTGTAAAGCCTTAACAAGAGGCTGGAGAGACATCTGTCAGGGATGCTTTAGCTCCATCCTGCACAGATCCTGCATTGAGCAGGGTGTTAGATTAGATGGCCTCCAAGTTTTATGAAACACACACAAACAAGAACTAATTCTAGTCTTGTTTGCACACTGTTTATCAAAGATTGGGCCTTGTTTGTTTGTTTATTTATTTATTTATTTATTTATTTATTTATTTATTACATTTCTATACCGCCCAATAGCCGGAGCTCTCTGGGCGGTTCACAAAAATTAAGATCAAAGAAGCTGATCAGGGAATCTGTTCCAGGAAAACTTCAGAGAGATTCTGCCAGTGTCAACCAGTTTCCTGCCACAGTCAGTAGGGCCCTGTCTACACGCTGTACTGAAGGTGCATGCATGCGCCCCCAGTACGACCCCAAAATGATGGTGTAGATGGCAGCCCAGAAGAGATGGAGGAGGAGGCAGTTGGGAAACCAGCCGCGTCCTTGCCGCCGCCACCTCCCGCCGGCCTCCTGCTGCCGAGGTAAGAGCGACCCGGGTCTGAGAGCTCGGCTTCCGCTTCCGCCGAGCTCTCCGACCCGTGTTACTCTTACCCCGGCAGCAGGAGGCCGGCGGGGAGGTAGCAGCGGCGGCGGCAAGGACGCAGCCGGTTCCCCAGCCGCCACCTCCTCCATCTCTTCTGGGCTGCCGTCTACACCATCGTTTTGGGGTCGTACTGGGGGCACATGCATGCGCCTTCAGTACAGCGTGTAGACAGGGCCCAGGTATTGATTGTGTTGAGTCTACACAGGCATAAGAATCAAGCCCCAGATCATTTGAAATGATTCAGTCAAATATGGGACGTCACTATAGATCATACAATCTAAGTTGTCAGAAACTGGTAACAAGAGCTCCTAGCTTGTGGTGAGATTTTGGTAAAAGAACACTTTCATCCTGTACAGCTATGGAACTGATAGTCCTTATAGAGAAGCCTAGCACTCCTTGCTTGAAAGTCTAGCCAACACAGAACAATACCCTGTGCAGCCCTGCATCGTTCTGTTCATGTTTGTCACTATTAATATCTCCAGAAAAGAGCAGGGAGAGAAAAAGGAGTTACACACCTACAGCCTTCCACCACTGCATAACAAAAAGAAGAGAAAAAGCGGTATCCAGTGGTGAAAATATTGCCTTCTTTTCTTTTCCTTTAAAAATTAATTGAGGGACCACAATTTGATCTGACAAATAAAACGCTATTCCCTTAAAAATTCAGTATAAACAGTTGAAATGATGTAAAACTTCTACACCGCCTTACAGAAGCAAGCATTTTGTTTGTTTTTGTTTGGTTGCTTTTTTAAAAAAAAAGTATCTGCAATAGGCAGCACCTTCACCTTATTTGGTTCTGAGTCAGTTGACTCAGCCATTGTTTATTTTAATTCCATTGTAAGGATTGTGACATCATTACTTAAGCTATTCCTTTGAGATAATTCTGGCCCTTCATTGTGATGGCACACTTTGATTCTGGGGGCTGCTAGTGGAGAGGAATCAAAGAATCATAGAATAGCAGAGTTGGAAGGGGCCTACAAGGCCATCGAGTGCAACCCCCTGCTAAGTGCAGGAATCCACCCTAAAGCATCCCTGACAGAGGGTTGTCCAGCTGCCTCTTGAAGGCCTCTAGTGTGGGAGAGCCCACAACCTCACCAGGCAACTGATTCCATTGTTGTACTGCTCTAACAGTCAGGAAGTTTTTCCTGATGTCCAGCTGGAATCTGGCTTCCCTTAACCTGAGCCCGTTATTCTGTGTCCTGCACTCTGGGAGGATCGAGAAGAGATCCTGGCCCTCCTCTGCGTGACAACCTTTTAAGTATTTGAAGAGTGTTATCATGTCTCCCCTCAATCTTCTCTTCTCTAGGCTAAACATGCCCAGTTCTTTTCAGTCTCTCTTCATAGGGCTTTGTTTCCAGACCCCTGATCATCCTGGTTTCCCTCCTCTGAACACACTCCAGCTTGTCTGCGTCCTTCTTGAATTGTGGAGCCCAGAACTGGACGCAATACTCTAGATGAGGCCTAACCAGGGCTGAATAGAGAGGAACCAGTATCTCACGTGATTTGGAAGCTATACTTCTATTAATGCAGCCCAAAATAGCATTTGCCTTTCTTGCAGCCATATCGCACTGTTGGCTCATATTCAGCTTGTGATCTACAACAATTCCAAGATCCTTCTCATTTGTAGTGTTGCTGAGCCAAGTATCCCCCATCTTGTAACTAGCATACTCCACTTCTGCTTCAGCTGGCTGTTGCTCTTCAATCTCATGTGCTTCTTGTTGCTGTTGCAGTTCCACCGTTCGGTCTAAGAACTCCTCGTCTTCTCTTATTCCTTGGAGGGTGGACACTCGCCGCTCAAGTCCTCTAACTTTTTCTTCCAAAAGTGCCACCAGCTTGCACTTGTTGCAGGTGTACACCATGTTGAGCTCAGGCAGAAACACGAACACTGCACATCCTTTGCAGGTCACCACCTCTAAGGACTCCTTTCCATCCATATTGTCTACTTCTGCTTTGTTTTTTTCCTTTCTTATTATAGTGGAATTGCCTTTGCTTTGTCCTGTCCTCTCTGAAGGTACACAACTATATGAGTATGTCTAGGTACTCTTCAGCTAGGAAAAGGGCCCAGGGCCAGGAGAGCAACAGCGTGGGGATGAGCGCTGGGAGGGAAACCGGGCGGGCGGGTCACTCCCTGTGGGCAGCAAGGATCCAACACCATCTGCTGATTAAATACAGTGTCTTGACTGGCCGTTCCCACAAGGCTTGGCAGTAAAATGGTTCTTCTTTTGTGCCCACCCACCGAAATTTCCCAGAACTGATTCTAATCAATGTAAGAGAAAGTGACTGTTTTCCATGAGGAATGGTGATAGTTCATAGATAACTAAAAATAAATAAAAATGCAAAGAATGTATAGAAAGAAAGAAAAATGGCTTCCTTGCTGACCACTTTTTATCTCTACCAAATGTACTGTATCTAAAGTGTGGGAATAGAAAGAGCAGGCAGACATATATGGCTTCTTCTTTTTTTAGCAGGAAATACCATCTTTAATCAATCTCATTTAAGGATTTGATGGACACATAAATCTTTTTGTAAGCGTGTGATAGTGCTACTATAATGTCAAAGGAGAGCTTTCAGCATTTACCAGAGACCTAAGGTCAACCTGCTTGCTGTCTTTCCATGTGTCTCTCCACCACTCAGTCATAAAGCCCAACATGTTTATACTTAAACAAGCATTCCTGAAGCAGGATATTGAGGTCATAAGACTAAGAAGAGATTGACAAGACTCTGTGTAACAAAGAAATGAAATTCTCAGCAGCCGTGTGCTTAACTGCCTTGAGACTCCCTTTACCCTTATAGCACCTCAAACAAGAAGTAGGGAGAAGAAACAGGCCAACCCTGAACGTGTGCTCACCTCTCAGTGGGGGATTTATCTAAGCTAAATTGACTTTGGCACATTAGAACAAATTGGATTGCTTGGGAATTACTGAAATTAATTAACCAGTTGTTTTGGCCAAGCAAGTCATGAAACATTGGAAGGCCTGCTTTGATAAACAAGCAATGGCCTTACCCAAAGCACCAGCAAATAAATGCTAACAAAGATACATACCTACTGTCATACCACTGGCACAAACCATGATATGACAGTGGTTTTGGAGGAAGTTTGTTCCAGTATGACATACAGACACAGGGCTCCATCACACCTACTTTCCCCCCCTGGTTTTCCTCTGTGATTTCCACCTACTTTTCATTAGCAGGTCAAGCAAATGGTCCCTTTCACATGTGTATGTGGTATCACCACTGCATTGGTGAAATCTCCTTTCACTTGTTTGCACTCACACTCCACCCTGCCCCTTCTCCTTCCCCCTCCAGTTCATTGGTTCTTGTCGTTCAACATAGTCATCACAAACTTGTTCGTTTGACACAGTGTGCTGAAGGAGAGCTGACCCGCCCTCCTCTTTCGTCAGCAAGATGTACCTTCAAAGGACATGCCCCCAACAAGGACATAGTGTGAGGATGGCAATACATGGGGGCGGAAGGGCACTTTAATCCCACATGGAGGAAATGAACTGGACTTTCCCCACTCTAGGAAAACACAGACAATGGAAGGGAAGAGGCAAGACTGCAGGTCAGGAACAGTGTCATGAGAGTACCATGCTGCAAAACAGCAAAGCAGGCATGACAAGAGTGCAATAAAACACTGGTGTGATGGAGCCCACAGTGAAATTAATGATCTGAATAAGCATATAAATCTTCTGACCAAAGAACATTTTCAAGTAAATATAGTAACATTGGAATTTGTCTATTATTATTATTTATTTATATAGCACCATCAATGTACATGGTGCTGTACAGAGTAAAACAGTAAATAGCAAGACCCTGCCGGTGATCCAATATTACCTACTGTATTATATAGCTTTGGTACAAAATAAAACATTTTCATTAAATTCCTAATAAAGTATTAGAACAAGGCATGGAGTGTGTGTGTGTGTGTGTGTGTGTGTGTGTGTCCTGTTTGGGCTTACTGAAAGTTACCTTTTTTTGGTATACTGTTGCTTTTCTGAAATAGCATATTTTCTTCATGAAAATATATTGCTCTTTGCTTTTCCTAACCTTGATGTACACAGTGCCTTTCACTACCGCCTCAGGACTGAATAATTCAGAAGCTCGGTACTACCTGTCTTCTCATAATTGTGAGAATGTGTTAGTAGGAAATCCATGCATAACTTGAATGTCTGCCTGTTTCGTTATTCCAACATTTGACACATATATTACACCTCTGGATTGGGCTAGATGGAAGGGTGAAATCCACCCATTTCCAGTGATCTGCCACTTAGTGATAGCCCTGCCTGTTGAGACCAAAACGAGGACTACAGTGATAGCAGACAGCTTCAGTTAAACCTAATCCCTTGGTAAGTTTTTGAGTTCCATACTTAGGCCTTAGCTAGACCTACCTCATAATCCATGAAAGAGGAGGGAAGATCTTGCATTGGATTAACAGGAGATCCCTCCTCCGTGAGGCGCGATGACCTCAGGAGGAGAGGCATCGCACCCACCTTTATTTATTTATTTATTTATTTTTATTTATTGCATTTCTATACTGCCCAATAGCCACAGCTCTCTGGGCAGTTTACAAATTTAAGACAATTCAAAGCAAAACAATAGTATAAAACTTAATATAAAATGCAATATAAAAGCACAACCAAGATAAAAGCAGCAGCAATGCAAAAATACAAATTTAAAACAGCAAAGTTAAAATTAATTTATAGACTGTTAAAATACTGAGAGAATAAATAGTTTGCCTCTACACCTCACACACTTTCTGAATGGCGCCTTTGAGGCCAGGATTATTTTTCTTAAATAATATTTCTTAAATAAGAAGGAGTGCACGAATGCTCATGCACAAAAGTTTTTTTTAAGTTTAATTACTTTTCCCACTCCCCACACCCTACCCCCAATGGGTGCAGTGCTCCTGAGGAGCGCTGCGCCCTGCGCGGAGCCAGGTCAAACCGCAGCAACGGGCCACACGTTCCGTGGTCTCGGGTTCAGCCAGGCACCGCAGAAAAAGTGGGCCCAAAGGGAAGGGCTGTATCCCGGGGCAAGGGAGGGATGATGGGCTAACCCTTGAGATTACAATAGCATAGAAAGACCAATCATGTAGAAATTCCAACTCTCCATGCATTCACAAAACATAGGTGTGTAGAGGAGATGGGCATGTGCATCTGTCTCTCACTCTTCACCCCTGAACTCCACATATTAACAAGGAAGATCTGAAGGAAGACTGTAAATATATTACAGTACTCCATGAGATTAGGTACCTTGTGGAATCAGGATTCTCAACCCCATAGTATTATAACCATGTTAAGCTGAATACTGTTGTTGTTGTTGTTGTTGTTGTTGTTATCTCTTAGATGCCTTTCTCAGAAAAAGGATTCAGTGCACCTTACAACAAAAATTGAAACATACACAAATTTAAAGTAATTGAAAAACCACTAAAAATGATTAACATCAAACTACAGCAATTTAATAAACTAACCAAATTAAGAAATTTTCTTCAGAACTTCCCTGTCAACCCCAGGAAGTCGAAGGTGGAGGGGCAGCGTGGAGTGTCTCCTGTCTCTTCTACATGCTTACATTTTGTGAATGCTTTAAAAGGGCTAAAATCATTGTGATTCTGTGAATATGCCTATCAGAAATACAATACCATCAGTACAAACATTCTCCATGTGCGGTTTCCATTGCTCAAATTATACTTTGAACTAGGATTGGAAACTATAAGTTAAGGTGCAATCCGATGCACATTTATACAGAAAAAAGTCCTACAACTCCCAGCATTCCCAACATAGCTGGCTGGGGAATATTGGGGGGGAGGGGTTAGGCCTTGTTTCTATCCAAGCATACATAGGATTGCACTCTTAATTGGTTAAATTGGTAGGTTAATCTATGAAAGTTGAATAATCAGTGGGGGACACTTTTAATCAGTGATGGAAGGTTATTTTGGGTGCGGTGAAGCTGAGAATTAAATATCTGTACTTTTAAGTTGGTTTGATTCTGATGTGTTTTACTATATCTGGGAATGGAAACAAGATATTTCTTTCAATATCTCAGGAAAGAATCTATATTGATGTTCTGGTAATATACACATGTATTTAAATGTAATTAATTAATTACATCAGGTTGATGAGCACAGACGGAACTTTGGGAGTGTATTGTGAGCGCTCTCACAAAATAGCTGTGAAGACAGTGTGCCTATTCATAACATGGCTGCCATGGTGAGTATGAGCAGTCATGAAACACACATTTCCTGGAAAGCAAGTTGGTGAGGGTGAAAGAAAAGTGACTTGCCTAAGAACCTAAGTACAACAAGTCAGAGGTGGGTGTCTGATATCCAAAACACAAAACCACTCTTTTAAATCCAAAGTTTTCTGTTTCAACTCCCATTTTTAGTAGGCAAAGTGGTAGGCACAGACAAGTAAGTTGGCCAAGAAACTGAATACATGCCAGAGGTGGGACCTGAGCCCCAAATGCCAAATCACATATTTGCCCCCCCTCAAAACACAACAAAATACCCATTTCACAAAAGGCAAACTAGTAATGCTCATAGGCAAATACGCAGCCACAATCATACCTCCATACAAAACCCACAGCTCAACAGAAAACACACTCACACACAACACTACTGCTTTTAAAGCGCTTTAAAGCACTTTGAAAACGTTTTGAAGACTGTATATGCAGTGTGTCCTGGGCCCAAACAGTTGTCAAAACTGTTATAAAGCGCTTTAAAGCAGTAGTGTAGACCGCCCCCCCCCCCAAAGGAAAGAAGAAGGATCCTGGTGGGAGCCAAGCAAGAGACCTATTCATCATTGGGGACCCCAGGATGAAGTGACCAGTTGTCTAAAAAGTCAATTATTAATCTAGTAAAATTTCTTTAATTGGTTGACAGCCTTGCTACTAATATGATCCATAGATGTAGGTGTAGGTGTGCAGAGAGTTTTGCGTGAAGGATGCTGAAAGGAAAACCAGGATTCTTGTGCACAAATGCTATTTTCCTTCTGAACAACCTTGGACTGATTCCCATTTTTAAAAAAAATCAAGGCGTTTAAAAATCAGTTTAGGCATTGGGAGAAGTTGAAAGAGGAGCTCTCAAAATAACTCCATTGTGCTCTCTCTCTCTGTGTGTGTGTACATGCTTGCAAATCTCTGGATCACATTCCACCTGAGAATGTAGACCCCTTTTTCTTAATAGGCAGTTCCAATTGTGAAAATTGGCAGATATGATGAGCAACTATTTGCCTTTCCTTAGTATTCTCAGGTTCCTATGGCAACCAGAGTTAGCCGATAGTGGCCTGGAATTGAGTCCCATATGTATCTTTCACTTCTGTTATGTGGATGTCCCCAAGTAACTGGGTATGATGATACCACACAAAAGTGAGTGTGTGTGTGTGTGTGTGTCACACATGTGAAAGGGGCATACATATAAATGTTATATGTATATGGATTTTACACTCATTTGCATCTGCTGAAATTCTCACTTAGTGTACTAACGTATCACAATTACTCAAGCACTCAGCAATTACATAAATCCTCTGGGTGATGAGCCAACCCTATGCCACATGCTGTGCAAGTGCACATTATTTTTAAATGGGTAGAGACTTTAATGCAACGCTTGTCATAGCTGACCATTTTCCCCAGACCTGAAAGCTGCCAATCAATAACAGCGAACGACAGTGACTTCATCTGCAAGGCACGTAACCAAAGAGAGGCATGAAGAGATTACTATAGCCTGGTTATTGTGACACTATTTCAAAATGTGTTATATCACCATTTCCCCCCTTTCTGCCTTAGAAATATTGTTTTGCACATTCTTTAAAAACAGAGGAAATCAGAAGGATTGGTTATAATTTTAGTTAAAAATAGATCCTTTAAATATTGTGGCAGAGGAGAATGTTGAAAGAATGTAGTAGGAAAACTAAATTAACTCAGTTTATAAATTATATTCTGGTGTCTTGGCTTTTCTAGCACTGACTCTCTAGAGTGGCAGCAAATGCCTGTAATATTTTCCCATTCTGAGCACTCCCTGACTGCAGGCTTTCTTGTTATGGGGCCACCTGGGATCAAAGCGATTCTCCCCCTCCTGCGGTCTCAGCTAACTCCATTAACTCTAATTACAAACACTTCTGTTATACTAACCAGATTTTATGGCTTCCAAAGGTTGAGCCTCATAGGGAAAGAGAAAGTACACATGGTCGAGATGGTTCCTTCATCATTATTATGGCCATACTATACATTAACCTTTTTAAAAAATTGGTAGCTCCAATCTGGAATTGCTTTGTTTTAACTGATGCAATAAAACAACACTTTAATTTTAACTTAAAATGTGCAACATCAAATGTATGCTTGGGAGATTCAAATGAGGTGAACTTGAGAGCTAAGGCCACATAACATTTATAATATGCTAGGGTGACCATATGAAAAGGAGGACAGGGCTCCTGTATCTTTAACAGTTGTATTGAAAAGGGAATTTCAGCAGGTGTCATTTGTATATATGGAGAACCTGGTGAAATTCCCTCTTCATCACAACAGTTAAAGCTGCAGGTGGCTTGCCCTCTTTTAAATCTGGTCACTCTAGTATAGCTCCTGCACTTTAACTGTTGTGATAAAGAGGGAATTTCACCAGGTGCTGCATGCATACCTGCTGAAATTCCCTTTTCTATGCAGCTGTTAAAGATACAGGAGCCCTGTCCTCCTTTTCATATGTTACCCTAAACATGCCATGAGGACAATGCCAAAGAAAGTATGGGTCTTCCTGCTACACTTATTCATGCTGCTGACATACACCTCTTGGAATGCAGAGATATTGTGTTTGTGTCCTTGTACATACACTAAGGAAGAAAATGCACTCCATGCTCTCCACTTACAACATTGCTATTGTTGCACGCTTCTCAGCAAAACCCTGATAGAGATTGCATGTCACGTGAATCAACAAAGAGTGGAGAATCCAAGGGTGTTTGAAATTATCCTGTTCCTTTCCTTCTCACACAATGCAGTGCACACTGGGCGGCTTTGCATGCTCCCTGAACAGATATTTAAAGCTGGCTTCCTTACCTGAAGAGCCGTACCTACCCTATCCCATAGCTAGTGCCTTGCCTGGTTACAGATCTGCTGGTCACATCTAAAATGTGCTGAAGAAGGCTCAGCCAATGCACTATCCCACTGCCAGCTTTAGGTGTGTGAGCTAATTTAAGACTCAGGGGCCTGGTTCAGACAACACGCTAAACCATGCTGCTTAACCGCAAAATTGTAAATGGAATGTACCCTATTTCTTCGATTCTAAGACACACTTTCCCCCCCCCCCATATAAACATCTCTAAAAATGGGGTGCGTCTTAGAATCGTGGGTGTGTCTTAGTGTTTTTTTTTTCTGTTGGTGGTACTGAAATTAGTGTGCATCTTACAATCGATGGCATCTTACAATTGAAGAAATACGGTATTAAGGTTTCCATTAACCAGCCAACTCACACTCTCCTGCAGCACAGAATAGTTGAAAAAACCTGCTAACCAAGACCAATCAGGTCCACAGGTTATAAAACCATTCCTGTTCAACCCTGAAGTGGCGGATTATACCAATAATGGCTTCACAGGGAGGGATGGTAGGTACCATAGCAAAGGATGAAGAGAGCTGGGCTCAGGATTTCCTACGCCGGAATTCCATTTTTAATTTTTTTATTTATGTATGGACTATATAATCACAAGAGAAACCAGCCAACTAGCAGATGCCCTTGGGTCAGGGCCTTTTACAATAATACATGATTATAGAAATTGTGCTATCAGAAGATATGCATGTGCAATGCATAATGTGGTCAAGGCAGACCACATCTTTTAGAGCAGAGATTTCAAACCTCTTTGAACCCAAGGACTGAATTCAATTTCATAGAAGCTCTCGGGGCCTGCATTTTAAAGAATCTTGACGAGAAATGGAATACTACAGGATTTGATGAGATTACATGACATGGTTCAGGTTAAAATATCATGAGAATGTGAATGGGTGTGCTATGAGAAAAGGCTTATAGTGCAATTCTTTTAGAAATACTTGAATATAATCTTACCTTCCTTCTAAGACGTGGGCAACCACATTCTGCACAAGCTGTAGTCTTCAAAGAATCTAAATACTCATGTAGGGGACATTGCTATAGTTGATCCTAGAAGTTGCCTTGATTGAATGAATTGCCTATATCTTTATTTTGGAGGAAGGCATTTATCCTATAGTAGATGTATCCCGGCTTCCTGGTACCTATAGAGGCCATAAGGAGAGGGCAAAAGCATGGCAGATTTAGGTATGACTCCCTGAATTTTCAAAACAGGGTTCTGTTTAATTGAAACAACAATGTTCTCCCCTAATCTCATTTTTGCAGGGTAATCTATTGATGCCAACTTCGCCAAGAGTATTCTCTTTGTAGCCACCTGTTCATCAAGCGTGGTGTTGCCATTCTCCTCTGTAATGGGTGGGCATTCTTAGAGATTCTCCTCTGTCTACCATTTGTTCTTTGGAAACACCACAGCACAGAGGGCAAAATCTTCCTCCTATCCCAGACATATCAGTCACAGCATGTGGACTGCAACTACTTGCCAAACTAAAAGTGCTGACTTATTTTTTTAGTTCTATAGAGTAACATCAAGCTGTCCTTGAAGTCTTAAATGGATTCATATATAATTGATGATGGGCAACAACCATCTGCTACTGGTGTGCTATTCCTAACCTAGTCAGTCTGAAGTGATGTAGTCCTGCAAGAATTGCACCACATCAGTCTGCTGCTTGTACAGTTTGGCTCTAAGTTTGTACTTATGAGTTCTAGACTACAGTCCATAGCCTAGAGGACAATATTTCAACTACAGTCTCTGCTTTGGGCAGTGTAACTAGAAGAGCTGGAAATATTACATACCATTTACATCACTGCCAATTCAATTTTACAAGTTATGTTAGGAAACGCTGGAAAAATTGGTGCATTTTAATTACCCCCTCCCCACCCCCCGCCACACTTCCTCTCAGTTTGTAATAAGAAACACATGTTGGCATTTATGTATGCACTTCCCTACTGGTGGATTTCAGAATAACTTCAAAAAGACAGTTACCATAATTTTTCATTTAGCTATGGCAAAATAATTGCCCTTTGCTGGTAGCAACTAACTTGCTGGAATATTGACTGTGGCCTTAGCTAGACCCAAGGATTATCCCAGGAAAATGGAGGGGTCATCCCTGCCTACTCCCGGTTTCCCCTGTGTGTTATTTATACAGGGATGATCCCGAGACTATCCCGGGATATAGGATTGGTCTAGCCATGGCCTTTATGAACCATTGCCACAGAGAACAGATAAATGGTGTAATGGTTAAAAAACAAGGCATAATATATTTTGCAAAGTGTCAAGAAAATTAACAGGATGTCTCTGACTGGCCTGGTTTGTGAAGTCTGAGACAATCCCTGCTGACAAGCTGGATCTGTTATTCATCCAAAAATGAATCGCCGTTGCTGCTGCTGCTGCTGCTGCTGCTGCTGCTGCTGCTGCTTCTTCTTCTTCTTCTTCTTCTTCTTCTTCTTCTTCTTCTTCTTCTTCTTCTTCTTCTTCTTCTTCTTCTTCTTCTCTCTCTCTGCAACTTGAAAGCACAATTGAAATAATACCCCAAGAAGAATACAAATTCCAGATATATTCTTTTTCATTATGAAATCAGCTTGGCAAGATATATAAGGTCCCACATAAACCTGAGAATGTGTTCAGTATCCTCCTTCTTCTTTTTAAAGCCAGTTACTATTTATTATGTGGTTAGGGGCATCCCATTTATTCCCACAATAATTCTGTGAGGGAGGTTAGGCCAAAAGACAGTGACTTGCCCAGAGACACCCAATATGCTTCATGGGTGAGCAAGGTTTTGAACCCTGATCTTTCTATTCCAAGAAACTATACTGTATCCACACCATACCACACTGGCTCACTCATATTCCTCACAGAAACAGATCCTGAATGAAGCAAGGGAAGGCAGGTAAAAGCACAATTGAAATAATCCGCAACTCAACTCCATGTGCCATTATGAACTAGCTGACAGGGGATCTTTTCATGTATTTGAATAGGCATCACATTTTGAATAACAGAATGCTATTAATTAGTTGAAACCGAAACAGAACGGCAATTTCTGACTGTGTTGTTTAAGGTACATCGCAGAAACTGAGAACAGTCAAAATTCCTAAAACACAAGTAGAAACATGCTAAGTGGCTGTACAAATGAAATGGCTATTAAAAATCCCAGCAAATCTTTTAATGTCAGTTTTTGGTTACAGTGAAAAGGTATAATATTATGTTTTAACAATTGCTTATTATGATATCCAGTTCATTCATATTCTTGCATTCCAAGCATGGACAATTTAATTCAGTTGCTTTGCACATTACAATTATAATCCCACATGGCTGCAGGATTAGTGCTTTAATTGGCCCTTAGCTGTTCCTTATTTCAGGCCAAGCTAAACCTAATGTTAAGTGTGTGTGTGTGTATGTGTGGCTGTTGCTAGATGAGGGTTTAGCCCAGTGCGAGGGCTGGGCTCCCTGCTGTGCATGCAAACCCTCCCTTGACCCGGGATAACCGGATCCGCTTGTGGCCCGGTTTTTCCGCAGCCCCGGGCTGAGGAAAGTCTAGCTAGTTCCGTGGCTTTTCCCAGCTGTTTGCTTACTCGCGAGTAGCCGGGAGAAGCGGAGCACTGTGCCCATCAGGCGGGGGGGGGGGCGGAGGGGGCATTGGACATGGTGAGTGAGGGGGTGAACATGGTAAGTGAGGGGGGGTGAACATGGTGAGTGACGGGGTGGACATGGTGGGCGAGCGAGTGGGTGAGGGGGGTGAACGAGTGAGCCAGGGGGCGGGTGAGCGGGCGAACGAGTGAGTGAGGCGAACGGGCGGGCGAGCAAGTGAGGGGGCGAGCAGGGGGGTGAGCGGGGGGGCATCAGACATTGTGTGGGGGGAAATCAGGGGCAGGGGGGAGCGGGGAACCCTTTTTTTTTAAAAAAAAACCCTACCTTTTCGTTGCTGTGCTCCTGAGCACATGGCCCCTTTAACTTTTTTTAAAAAATGGCCGACGCGATGGGACTTTCATTTCCCCGTCGTGTCTGATGACTAGCTAGGGGTGACGGACCGCGCTAGCTTCAGCGCGGCCTTGCCCCGACTCCCCACCGGATTATCAGGTAGGTCTAGCAAGGCCCTGAGTGAGAGAGAGAGAGAGAGAGGTATCAAGACACAGTAGGCACTGAGGGAGAACATAACCCTTTCCTTCCTTGCTGTGGTCCTGAGGAAAATTTATCTTCCAAAACTGCTACTTGCATTGGGAGGAAATCCCCTATTATGTGGGAGGTATTGTTTTCCCCACAACAATGCCTCAAAAGAAACATTATGGGAGGACATGGCAGCCTGCTAGGCCACCAAGCAAGAGAAGAGTTGTTGTTATGGCTTATATCAGAAATCAAATCTCTTCCAGCAGGCCTACCCAGTCGAATTTTAAGATGTCTGACTGTTATTTTAATAATGTATTTGGTTTTATATGTTTTTAATCAGTTTTATGTATTTTATAGTATTTTTGTATTTGATGTTGTTCCCCACCTCGATCCAGAGGGAGAGGCAGGTAAGAAATTATTTATTATTATTATTATTATTATTATTATTATTATTATTAGTAGTAGTAGTAGTAGTAGTAGTAGTAGTAGTATTTTGTTTAAAAGGATGGATCAGTGGTGTGTGGTAGGGGAGGCCAATGTTGCAGCTGCTTGTCTTGGGCTTGATCTACACTACTGCCTTATAGCAGTCTTGAAATGCACTGATAACTGTCGGGGCACAATTCACATTCCATACGCAACTTTCATAGTGTTATAGATCTTGGGCCAGATCAGCCCACTCTCATCCCTGAAAATATGCAGAATTTATCCTGCTCCTAAAGAAATCCCTCTAAATGCTGCCCCACTTTCTTGACCGAAAAATCGGGGTGGCATTTTCACTTAGCACTACTACACACCCAACGATTTCAGTTTAAATGAACAGTTGCCTTTAAAAGTCCCAATACTGCTATGCCTATCTCCCTAGGCTGCTGCTGCAGTTGCATTTTATAGCAAAAATGAAGCAATGTGATGCAATGATGAGAGTGTCAGACTAGAACGGAGTCTAGTTCAGGACCTTACATGGACATGAAGCTCACTGGCTGACTTTGGGCCAGTCACTGACTGGGTTTGCACAATCACAGGGTGGATAATAAACCATGGTGTCATGCTAACCCCCTGTACATGCTGGTTGCCCACAGGCAGGATTTACATAATTAGCCTCACTGGATGCAGCTTTCAGGAGGTCTGAACACAATGAGGGTGGGTTGTTGGTGGGGTGTGTGTGTGTTAATGAACTACCCAGCAATGTTAAAACAGGCCCACTGACTCTCAGCCTAATCTACCTCACAGGGTTGTTGTGAGGACAAAATGGAAAGGAGAAGAATCATGAACACCACCTTGGCTCCTTGGAAGAAAGCCAAGTTAGAAAAGTAACAAATAAATAAAAATATTCCATCCCAGTCCTATGTCTTGTCCCATCTTTCTTTGCTTTGAAGACAGAGAAGGAAGAGGCATGCCTCTGACTACAAATCCTAAACTTTTGTGAACTGCCCAGAGAGCTTCGGCTATGGGGAGATATATAAATGTTAATAATAATAATAATAATAATAATAATAATAATAATGAAACATTTGACCATTGTGTTAGCTGGTACATATTTTTCCTCATCCCAGAACACTTAAGGAAACAATTCTGCTCAGTCCAGATCTGGGTGAGTGGGAGATCTGGAATAATGAGAAGAAGAAAAATTCTTGCCAAATTGGCACTTAAATTCATTGTGATATGTTTGCAGTGGACAAAGCTACTGGAACCCATTCTTTTGCTCTCTCTCTCAAAGATTAGAATAAGGCAAGTATCACACATATCTGGCAGCGCAGTCACAGGAGCACACATATTGATTAAATTATCTGGATTCCTTAATGAAGTGTAATTGATACTGGCTCTTTATTGGCAACTGCTTGATTACCTGTGACATCAATATATTCAGAGTAAAAGCATTTCAGGTATGACAAAACAGATTTATTTCTTAGGCCACAGCTAGACCTAAGGTTTATCCTGGGATCATCCAGGGTTCGCCCCTACCTGAGCACTGGATCCCCTGTGTGTCACCTAGAGGAACAGGTTTGACCCCTGGATGATCCAGGGATAAACCTTAGGTCTAGCTATGGCCTAAGTGTCTTTTGTTTGTTTCTTTTGGCTGCTGGTGAATCTGTTGGATGTTAGTTCTAAAGACTGAGAAAGAAAACTTACACAGTCTGTCAGTGTGTGGATTCAATTGTTTTCTGTTTGTGTGTTTGCTTTAATCCAAGGTATGTCAAGGTAAGTCTGAGGACGACTCCAGGCTACTTGATAAGGCATATAAAAATATGAGTACTCTGAATATTTGGGACTCCCTTCTTGTAGTGTTGTGACTATAGATATGAAGGCCTGGAAAACCCCCAGAAAAAAATGAGGAAAATGTTTTTGTTTTTGTTTCATTTCTTTCTGAAGCCTTTTTGGGGGGGTTTTCAAAAAATTGAAAAAAAAGAAGAAAAATGGATTATAGAACGTTTTATTTTAGCATGATGAATTAAATGTTTAAGTCAATGTGTTTGTATATTACTTCTCCAAATGATTACTAAAAACTATGTACAATATCAGATTATTACAATTTCTGTGCACTGAGGACAAGCTAGTACTAGGTTGCAAACTGAGACTACAACTCTCAAATGCAAGAGCAAGATGCATTTCTGCCTGTAGGGGGCACTGCCAGTGAAGCAGAGACTGAAACTGACAGTGACAGCTATAGCTCAGAAAATGAGTCTGTTTAAATTTCATGCTTATTCATTGAGTCCCCCCTTTTTCTCAGTTCTTTTTATTGGAATGGGTGCTTTATGTCTGCTTGACACTGTGGAGGACTAGCGGAGACATAAATATTTTTCTTTGTTACTAATGTTGATGATTTCTTCTGTTGTTGTTTTTAATTGTTTTTCCCCCCTGCTCCTCCTAAACTAGCAAAACCAAAGAGGTTCCTTACAGTTCAGGAGCTTGTAGCTCCATTTGCCATTAAAAAAAAAAAAAGGAAAAATTTTAAAATGCTAATATTGCATTTTTTTCTGAAAATTTCCATTTTCCCCCTGAAACCCCCCTGGGAAAAAACCGAGCTTTTCCATGGCTTCAAAATTTCTGGAAATTTTACATCACTAGTTGTGACAGGATTGCTTATTAGCATGCCAAATAATGACAGACCTGGTTCCAGCAAATTTATATTATCTTTCATAGCAGCAGAGGTGGGTAGCTATGATGCCAGTGGGGTGGTAAAACCACTCCAGGTTTCAGTCAGAATCCTAAAGGAGCTACCCAAGGTGTGAAGCACCTTCGGTAGCTCCTTTAGAGTGCTGATTGAATCCTGGAGTGGATTCACCACTCCACTGACATCAGAGCCAGCAGCCTCCGCTGTTACATAGTCATTCTCTGAATTTTTTTTTTTTTGAGTATATGAAAACATTTGACACTTAGTAGTGCAGCTCAGTTTGGACCTTGGGACTAAAGTTCAGGGCCCCACAGCCAAGGGGTGGGTGAGAACACCAAAGTGGGATAATGCTGAGCAGTACACAACTGCTAGAAGGTCTAAGCAAAGTCAGGAAAAGGGCTACACAGATTTTTATAATACCATAGTTATAATGTACAAAATCACAAGTGTACATATATAATCCCAAAGCAGATATACATGAGAAGGGTTCATAAATATGATATAATAGTAATAATGTTCGATAACTGAACAAAGCAGAACGTGTTTTTTCAGTAACTGAGCAAAACAGCATTACATGCCTTCGGTTTCTTTTAACCTGTTTCACAGTAGCTTGCTCTGATCATCTCAACTGGTTACACCATCCCAGTACTATTTCCCAGAGGAAATGTTGGACTCGTTCCTCAGTCACAAAGAAGATTATTTTGTCCTCTACAAAACTATTGACTTGGGTCAGATTTCGCAAGGAAGCCAGACAGGAATATGTCAGCATCACAGAAAGTTCCAAATGGTGCTGGGGCTAGAAGCCAGACAGGGTTGTCTTTATGTTGCTCCAATTGGAGCAAAGTAAAACTGAGACTTAAATAAGAGTCTGACTAATTTCAGGCTGGTTGGCTACGCTTCCATACTGACTGAGGATTTGTCTCTTAAAGGTGCCTGGCCTGTTTTAGCACTGTCCGGCTGCAATGACATGGGAGGGGCTGTACCATGCTAGTTTCCTCATGGCCCAAGGCCTCAGAGTCTGAGGGTGGTCACGTGATGTCCTCAGGATGCAGGGAAACCAGGCCCTGGAGTCTTTCTGAAGAACTAGGTCCCAGTTGGTAGAACACTCCTGATGCCTTTCTGTAGCCAAATCCTCTCCCTGAACCATCAATTCTGGAGCCTCTTCTAAGGTCGTTGGGACAAAATCCTCTAAGGCAAAGGATTCAGGGTCCTAGTCTATTATATTAATTGGGGGAGCAATTAGTTCCTTAGTTTGCTCATCCCCAGGCTTCAAACTGCAAAACTGGGTGCCGGTTAAGGAAATTTTCCACCTAGTGACTGAAGATGTAACAAACTTTAAAAACAGAGGCACATTAAAACTAATTAAAATTAAATAATGCATATTAAAATCTGAGTAAACCTGAGGTACACTCTCCTAGGATCTCCTTAGAACACACACCAAGTTTTAGGTGTCTAGATTTCATGGACTTGATGCTGGCAGCCAGACACACATCTTCTTTTACAGATGACATGGTTGTTCTATATAATAAATGCTATAACACATTTCTTAAACTTTTACAATTAATTACTAGTCACTGGAACATTCCCAAATTGAGAAATTTAAGTTTAAAAGGATTAGCACAATTTGAGGGTGTTGCCATGCTTTGATTTTTGAGATTTCGAATATGTTAATCAGCTATCATTTCTGAGTAGGAAACACTTTCAAATGCTTTTGTTACCATTTCGCCCATGTTGAGTGATTTTTTATTTATCTTTTCTAAACTAACTTAGTAGGCAGCAATATTGGAGAGGCCGAAGGGAGGAAGTCCTAATTAAGACTTCCAAGAGCCTTTTCAGAAAGCACAAACAGCTACATAAAACACAGGAAGATGGGACACGTTGAAAAATGAGGAGAACACACACACACACATCTTGGTTGCCGCCTTATAGTAAGGAAAACCCTGAAACCCTTCACACTGAGAAATTTCTCCAAAATTCTCACAAAGATCAGGAGAGGATTTGGCATTGCACTAACAAAAACCTTCCTTGGTGTAAATTGAATGTAGCCTGAAAATGAGCTTAAAATTTGATGAACCAGTCTTTATAGATAAGTGTACAAACATACAACTGCCATAATTTTTATCTAGATGTATTAACTGAACTGCAATTCATATATCTTATTGTGACTAAACTATGATAATGTCCTGTTATATATTGTACTGTAATATGTATTTTGTTGCTGCTGTGGTGGATGATATTGGCTAAAACCTATTTTGGTTGCATAGTACAGACTATACGTACAACACATCATTTTACCAACATATAGATACAATGTGACCTATATTGGCCCCAAGTGAGAAGAGTGAGAAAAATAGTATCCTTGGTGTTTTTGTTGTTGTTTGGACCCTATGACTGAAAATGGAGTTCTCTATCAATAAGTCATCTGAAGAAAAAAGGGCTTGCAGCTTGCCAGAAATGATGTACTTTTCAGTTCACCTACCCCACTATGGTGAGATATCTTCATTGTGAGGCCAGGCTTTCATTTTTCAGAACTGAGGCCTTAGGGCCATTATAACTGAAGCTATGGATTGTTAGTCTAGTTTACAGAACAGATACTTTCTCCAGCTGTTGGGAGCATTTTTCCTCAGGTAAATATCCCATTATTCAGCAGACATTAGTGCAACTGCCTTTTAATATTTGTGCATTTCCATTACAAACCATAATTCTTATGTCTTGGGGCTGGGGAGACAGCCTTCATTCAAAATCCACAGAAATGTCATCAAATTGTGGAATAACAACTCAGTGCTGAAGCATTTTCAAAACGAAAGTTTTGGTTGTTGTTTTTACCCTAGCAGTAAAAAAGTTTATCTGAAGTTGTTGACTAGACTCTTTAGTGGTGCTTTTGTTGGAGGATGCTAATGAGGTGTTAGGAATGTGGCATAATAGAAGGCCATTATAATTTGAAACATTCTCATATTAAGGATTTTTATTTCACATATTTTTGTTTGCCTAGGTGACAACTGGATTAATACAATACATTGGAACCAGTGTTAACTGTAAAGTCAAGACTCCATATGCTATGGGAGATTTACACAATAGGTCATATTGCTCCCCACCTCCACCACTGCCACCTTTTCAGTGCAATGAGTAAATATTGTAGTCAGGTCATTAATTCTGGACACATGCCAAACATGCATTTAACCAAATACCTGGCCCAGAGATGACTGTTTGTTCCATGTCATTTAGACTAGCCTATCAATACATTAGAACATTTTAGTTCTTTAAATACTATGTTTATTTGACAACTGAAGGAGAACAATTCTGCACAGGTGGAGTACTTGGTTCATCTTGATGGAGCATAAAGTCAATACTGGCCTTTTATTTTTGGCTCGGTTGATTTCAAACTCTTAAAATGACTCCATTGCAAGGTATTCCTGCATCTTCTGTTATGTTTCCATTTATTGCTAATCATGGTAGGTTTTGGCATTGTGTGTGCCCCTATAGGCTTGGAATTATTCTAACAGTCATGTATTTGGTTCTTACATAACTCTGTGATCAATGGTACACCTGGAAACACTGAAACTAACACGCATCATGCTTCCCAGGGGAGAAAACGATCAGCACAGCAGTAAATCTCATACATCGTTTCTTGCCATTACATTCTGGTCTATGTAGATGAAACCTGAAAATATGTGGCTGAGATAAATGTATCTTGGTTGGGATGGCTTCTTTCTCTCCCACATACTGGTTTATGCTCCATTTGTCTTAGAGATATTTGGAGGTTATGTCTGGCCTAGTTCTCAGAAATAGCAAACAAGGTAATAATTTATATTTGGACAGTACCACTTTGGAGTGCAGGTAGGGTTCTTCATGTAATGAAATTATTGTTGAACACTTCTAAAGAACAAAAATATGTCTAAGCACAGTACAGATATTGAAAGATGAGACTGCCCTTGCTTGCAGGCTCATAATCTCATAAACACAATAAAAATGGTAAAAGAAGGAAGGGTGGAAAAGAAAACCATGAAAACTCAGACAAAAATCTTTAATGTTATGAAGTCCTCAGAATGGCGAGCTACAGCTGTAGTTCAATTGGACTTCCTTTCGTTAAGTGTTCAAACAGTTGAAAGAAAGGAGGAGAAGGAGCAATTCAAAGAGATAAAATGGTTAAAAGACAGAAGGACCTCAAAATTGCTGGTCTCTCAGCTAAGTTGATGGAGTGGCCCTGCTTCCTCTCTCTCCCTCTACAGCCTAATGGGTGGCTGCTAGAGGACAGTCGTGGGAGAGGCAAAGTCTGATGAAGCTGTAGGGTTGATGGGGTGGGCTGCTTTCCTATCTTAAATACTTTTTCTCTGTCCCCATTCTATCTTTCTAAAAACTGAACAAAAGAAGGTATCCTGTCTTGATTAGGGTTTGGACACAGAGCTGATTCTCATCCCATGTGCATCACTTGTTGTGTTGAACTCACTGTTAAATATGTCTTGCTGAGTGTCCACTATTGTCAAACGTGTGCAGCAGATATTTCTACTAGGGATGTGCTCCGCTTCTAATTGGACCGGTGAATTAGAAGCGGAGCAGGGGGCTTCGCTTGCCCTTAAGGCGGAGGCGAAGAGGATTGGGGGGCCGGCAGAGCGTGGCGAAGAGGATCGAGGTGAAGGCGGATCCTTCGCCTCGATCCAGAGCTCCGCCGGAAAGGTAAGTGGGGTTTACCGGGCCCTGCCGCTGTCACTGTCGCCCATGTGGCGACAGTGGCAGGGCCCGGTAAACCCCCCTCCTCTCCCTTACCTGCGTCCATCCGCGGTCCGTCGGCTTCTTCCATTGAGCCCGCGGTTCAACCAGGAAGTCTAGGCCACACTTGCGGCCAAGACTTCCTGGTTGAACCGCGGGCTCAATGGAAGAAGCCGACGGACCGCGGACGGAGGCAGGTAAGGCCCCCCTCCCCCTTGGTCCCTTACCGGGCTCTGCCGCCGTCGCTGCATGGGCGGCGACGGCGGCAGGGCCCGGTAACCCCCCCGCTCTCCTCTCCCGGCCTTACCTGGCGCCACTCCCCTCCATTGCGGAGCTCCGATTCGGAGCCGGAGCTCCGCAGCGAAGAGGAGCGGAGTATGGGCGGCGCGGAGCGGGCCGATCCAAAATTTTCGGATCGGCCCGCGGGGCGGAGCGGGGGGTCCATGCACACCCCTAATTTCTACATACCCAGATTCAACTTCAGGCTTTTCTATATTAAGGAAAAATCCCACTGCCTTACTATGGCTTGCTGCTTCTGCATTCATTGTGGGATTGCGATTGACGCCATTACATGGAGGGACACAGGCAACCACATGGTTTCAATTCCCTCCTATGTTTTTCATTAGAAAGTGCCATCTAGTGGCTGAAATATGAGGCCATGCTGACATTACACACTACAGTTTCTGCATATTTAAATAAATACATCTTTATGATCACATTCTGAAACATATAAACATGTGTCCATTGTCATCTGCACTTTTCATGGGGCCTGCCATTCTTGAGTGAATATAGAGGTCCCAATATGTCAGATGGAAGGACGTGGGCTCCAAGATATGCAGAGCCCATAAACAATGTTAATGGGCTTTGCGTATACATAATAATAAAGTTGTAAATAAATTATCAGGGCAAGAAGCCTAAATGAAGTGAGTAAATTTAGGGTTTTTAAAGGGATCTCCTTTTTTTTTTTTTTTTTTTTTTGGTGGCTTACTTTTACACACAGTAACTGTGAAGTCTGCCCCAAACAGAAAATGTATATCCAAAACACATCAAAGTTCCGTACAGGAAAACTCTAATGTTTCAGTTTTGAATCCAAAGACAATTCTTTCTGAATTCAAACTCAAAAGTTCTTTGCTTATAAATTCTATTAAAATTAATAGGGCTTATCATGGGGGAAACGTCTTTACTGAGCTCTCACCAGGTACCCTGTAAGTTGACTGTGGCTTCTCAGTGAACCATGGCTGCCAGAAGAACACATTTCTGGTTGCAATGCCAGTAAGACAATATCATCAACATAAAGGGAAACCTTATGCACTTGATGACCTCCATTTGTTTTAATATTTACTAGCAGTCACATGAAGCTGCGGCTAATGGGTCAATGAACACAATACAAAGTAAGTGATCACTGAGAGTTATAGTTAACAGATTAGCAGGTTCATAACCATCAATGCAAGCCTAAACCCGGACATAAGAACATAAGAAGAGCCATGCTGGATCAGACCAAGGGTCCATCTAGTCCAGCACTTTGCTCTCACAGTGGCCAACCAGCTGTCAATGAGAAACCCACAAGCAGAGCACGGGTGCATCAGCACCTTCCTGCCCAGCAACTGGTATATATAGGCTTACTGCACATAGGAGCACATAACCATCAAGGCTAGTAGCCATTGATAGCCTTCTCCTCCAGAAATTTATCCAACCCCCTTTTAAAGACATCCAATTGGTAGCCATCACCACATCTTCTGGTAGTGAATTCAATAATTTAACTATGCACTGTGTGAAGAAGTACTTCCTTTTACCTGTCCTGAGTTCCCCACCGATCATGACGCCGGGGTTCTGGTATTAAGGGAGAGGGCGAAAAATGGGCTCCCTATCCATATTCTCCATACCATGCATAATTTGTAAATCACTATCATGTATCCCTCCCTTTTTCAAGCTAAGCAATCCCAGCTGTTGCTCCAGCCCCTTGATCATTTTAGTTGCCCTTTTCTGCACTATTTTTGTAAAACTCTACAATATTTTTTTTCATTTTTGTGAACCGCCCAGAAAGCTTCAGCTATTGGGCGGTATAGAAATGCAATAAATAAATAAATGGTGTGGTGACCAGAACTGTACACAATACTCTAAGTGTGGTCACACATAAATTTGTATAAAGGTAGTATGATATTGGCAGTTTAATTCTCAATTCCTTCTCTAATAATGTCTAAAATGGGTCTCATCATGTTAATGATAGCCAGCAATTGCTATACTTTTCAACTGATGCAAAGGAAGGCATGGAAGCCCTAAACCAGAGTCTGGGTGCAGTAAAGGACTGGATGTGGATGAACAAACTGAAGCTCAATCCAGGCAAAAATGGAGGTACTGTTGGTCAGTAGACGGGCCAACCCGGGTTTGGGGTACCACTCCCTTTGAAATACAATGTATGCAGCTTGGAGGTGCTTTGGGATCTAGTTAGGCAGCAGTGGTGCCAAGGTGTTGCCTAATTTCAAACACTCTTTGGATTGGTTTACATCATTGTTGATTGCATATTAATTTGTCATGTAATGAGACAGTTGATGTGCTTGAGCTGAAGTTTTCATTTTTTGTTTTTACATTTTTTAATTGTTGGTTTCAATGTTTAGCTATGAATGTTTTGTTGTTTTATTGGTCTGAGACACTGTGGGAAGGCTTATAGTGTTGAAAAGTGGTATACAGGTTTTTTAAAATAAATAATCCAAGGACTTCATTATTTTTTAGAGGATGAATAGTTCATAATCTTTTCCCTCATAACTGGGCCCTGCAAGAGTGTGATGCCTTCTGATGAAGACCTGAACTGGGTGATCTTGGGAACTTTTAAAATATTATTCCCATTTGGCTTGTTTTATTTATATTATACATTTTATAAAGTTTTGTCTTATATCACAAATTCCTGTATGATTCATTTTGTACTCTGACCTTCTGTTAAAATACATATTTTCTTTTCTTCTTTGGCATACTGGCTAGAGGGTGATCTATCTCATTGACCTTTTAAAAGAACCACTGTCCTAAGTATCTCAAAGGCTCCCCACCCCGCAACTTTTTTTTTGAAGTATTGCTACTTCCTTCCTGTTGTAAGTGGATTATATACGCTAAATGATACTGAGTTCTTATATTATTCCTTTCAGTCATTGGTGAAAACGTGATCACATTTGTAAGTATTTTCTTCCAAGAGATTATAGATTATTTTCTGCTGTGTTACTTTCTGATTGGATTATATGGATCCTACCATAGGTGAAAGAGAATGAATTGGGGCCATACCATTACGGATTGACCTATTTGATTTAATAGCAAGTTTTATGTAAATTTTAGTTCACTCGGCATTGGACCAAACACACAGCTACAATCCAGTACAGACATAAATATGCATTAGCCCTTTGAACTCTGAGAATTAAGCATATGGAAACCTGTTTTGAATCTAATCTGTGAACAAGCTATAGTTTGGAAATAGAAAACAAGCCAAGCACAAGTGTCTAAAATCCACATTTTCAAAGTGTCAGTAAATGGAATAGGGTAACAATTTCATTTTATAAAATATAGCTTTGGTCTTGCAACCAAACTTTGTGGTTTCCCATCTATCTCCCTATTTTTTAAAATTCAATAACATAAACAGCCGGGTTGCATATTGAAGGAGCTGTCCTTCCATTAACACTGCAGGATCTGACATCCGTTTGATTTACACCTAAGGAAGTTCAACACCATGTCCCTTTCCCTTTATAAATGTATAACTAAGTACTTGAAATTACAATCAATCATTTTATACTGTGTGTGTGTGTGTTTGTGCGTGTATTTTTGCACAGCACTTATAATGCTGATCTGTCCATTAGATTAGCTATTCTGGAATGTTTAACAGGGATGGTTTTCATTTTTCTGTTTATTGATTGAGTAGAAGCAATGCTCTTAAATCATGTTTTTTTTCAAACACATACATACACACAATCACACGATTGTGAATACAATGAAACACTCATCTGGCATCTATCCATGCTGGCAAGCTGTGTGATGTGTTCAGCAGTTTGGCTGATTTATATTGTTGCCAGTTGCCAAACTTTTTGTCATTTGGTTTAATATAGTGTTTGTGCCTTTAACATTTTTCCTCTCCCATAAAAAGATTTTTATTTTGCTCAGTAGGGCTATAATTCGAAGGTATAATTAGCATCTTGTTAATTGTCAATAATTAAACATGTCATTCAAAGAGCTCTTGCAAAGGGCATGCAATTCATTTAACAGAATTTCCTCGGGCTTGTGTTATAAAGCCCCTAATGAACAGAGAAAGGAGCAGGGATGGATGTAATGATATGAATTAAAGATAGAAACAAAGATAAACAATCTAAACATAATCTGCAAGGCCAATTCCTAAGAAGCAGATGGAAATGTAAGTCATGTTCAATGTTATGGACCCTCTTTTAGCACACACAAACCACCCAGATGCTCATGAAGGACTGTCTCAGTATTAAAAATGGGTTTTGGTTGTGTGTTTTTAAGCTTATGTTTGACCTCTCTTGAGAATCTCAGTTTGTGACAACTGTGGTTGCAGTCAGTTCATGTAAGCCTCCCTTTCCAAGCTAAATGCCATCTGAAGTAGGGATTCAAGGATCAGTGAGGCTCAAGCATGTCAGAGTTCCAACTTGAAACTCAGCCTGCCTTATTCCTAAATTCCCAAATGAGAGCTTCTGGAGAGGTGCACATTTTTTTGAAAAAACTGTGCAACCCAATGCATACTTCCCCCACTGACTAAAATGTGAAAATTCATATATAAAATTCAAAAGTACATTTTAAAAATGCATGTTTTCCTTTTGATTGCATTTTGCCAATTGAATTGCAATAGGTAGGAAATGAAAAATGTGTTTGTGTTCACGTAAATGCAAATGGGGCAAGTCCTGGGCAAAAATTATTATTATTATTATTATTATTATTATTATTATTATTATTATTATTTATTACGTTTATATACCACCCCATAGCCAAGCTCTCTGGGCAGTTTACAAAAGTTAAAAACAGTGAACATTAAAAAGAAATATACAAAATTTTAAACCATAAAAAGCATAAAATACAAACAAAAACAGACAATAGCCATCTAAAAACAACTATTCTGGGGTCAGTTAAAAAACTCAGCATATGCTGTTAAATGCCTGGGAGAAGAGAAAATGCTTGACCTGGCGCTGAAAAGATAACAATGTTGGTGCCAGGCGAGCTTTATCGGGGAGATAATTCCATAATTGAGGCGCCACCACTGAAAAGGCCCTCTCCCTCATTGCCATTGGCTGAGCTTCCCTCGGGGTAGGCACCCAGAGGAGGACCTTAGATGAATCAAAATGAAATTCTCATACATCCGTAATTTGAATCAAAGGTTGCCATAATAAGCCTGGTTTTCCAACTTTTGCAGAGATTCCGGACAAATCGTCCCATTGCCCAATTAGTTGGCCCAGATTCCCAGCTTTCATTTTGCAATAAAAGAGGCCTCTAACCGTTATAGAACAACAGATATGAGGCAATATGTGCAAGCAGTATTTTTTTTACTCTTTTTGTAATAAACAGGCCTGCTCCCATTTTCTACTTGCATAGCCAATGAAGGAAGTCATAGCTAAGATCACTACACTTAGATTACTGAGGGGAACACATAAAAACAAGAAAAGAATAATTAAAACCAATTTTCTGGAAATGGAGACTCCTGGTTTCTGTAAGCAATTTTTGTTCTCTCTGGAATAGAAGTGGGAACTCCTTATAGAAAACTATGGGAATATTCAGGATTTTACCACAGCTATGACTGGGCAGCATCACACGCACACGCACACGGTAGCAGAAAAAGTAGGACTTCACAATCTTTCTAACTCACTTTTATTGTGTATGTGATTGTTTTTCCTTTTAAAATATTTGTAAATGCCCTCCCACACTAATACAGTTTACCCATATTGCAAGGTGGGGAAAAAGCTAGTGGTGGCTGAGAGATATTAGATTATGACATCACTACAATGTACTCTAGTCATATTCTAGGTTAGCGATAGCACTGAGGTGGCTTTGGGTTTCCAGCTCCAAATCTCCTATACAGTACACCCCTTAAGTTGAAGCAAAGATGAGTCTAATGCAGTTGCTCCCCTGCCCTTCAAACAAAATTCAGTCCCAATTGCACATAGGAGAAGCCTTCTCCTACAGTGACTTGCATTTTTAAATGTTTGACAACTAAAAAAGCCCCATAACATTTTACGCACAAAACCAGAGCAAAATTTGTACAAGCAAAAAAGTAGCATGTTATGCAAATTTGGCTGTCTGAATTTGGAGAAATAAGATGGCACATTGTTTCTACTGTTTTAACTGTTTTTACTGCTTTTAAATGATATATCATTGTAACTTGGTTCATGGTTTAATTTGTTTTTAACTGTGCATATTTATTGTTTTATACTGTATGCTTTTATCTGTATGCTGCCCTGAGATCTTAATGACATAGGGCAGGATACAAATGTTTTAAATAAATAAATAAATAAATAGTTGGCGATATCAGCCTAGAATATGGCAATACCAGCCTAGATCAACTTTTTGGTATGTATTCAACAGTGGTGTGCCAAAAGCAGTTGAGAGACTGAATTTAATCCATGGTAGTGACATCTAAAGATTAGCTTGACGTAGCTGAAGATCAGTACATCGTACATGCAAACTGGAAACAGTGACTGCTGTAAATAGACTCTGAGCTTGAGCCAGTGATGCAAGATCATTTAGTTGGTTGGTTTGCAGTAGGTTCTGGATTGTGGCCAACAGAGAGCGAGACCCCCTAGCAGAAGAAAACCAAATGTGTCTATTCCAATTTCATAATTCTTTGTGCATTCATTACCAGTCCGGGTTCTGTAAGATTTGGGAGATGTGTTGTTGTTTTACTTCCAAAATGCACTGGATAGTGGGTAGAGAAGTGAGTTAATTTCCATGCTACTATCATACTAAAATGTACATGCATCTATTACAGCATGGTTTGTTGTACTTGTGGCCCTTTCTTCAGCTTTACCAGGCTACAATGTGAATTATTATAAAAAACCTCAGTACTGGTTTGATCACAGACAATGGTTCATACACTCAGCCATAACTCATTTTCAGTGTAAACCAGGGTCTCACATTATTATTTATTAAATGTATGTGTCACTGCCCACTTCAGAGAGCAGTCTCAAAGTGACTTACATGTACACAGATATAGAAATCTATAGCTAATATAACAGAGAACAAACTAAATATAAATCATAATTAGCACAATAATTCAAATAAAAATATCCACCATAAAAATGTACTCTAACAATACAATGATAAAGTATTACACAGGTCTCTCTCCCCTGACTACCTAATCTAGAATGAATGTCATAGAAGTCAGGCTATATCTAATGTCAAGATGCCTGGGAAAATAAGTACATCTTTGCCTGGTGCTGAAAAGATTATGGTATCAGTGCCAGTCAGGCAAGCTTCCTTGCAGACAGTGTTCCATAAACATACAGCTATCACAGAAAAAGCCCATTCCTGAACACCCCTAAAGCTTTTCTTGGTGGAGGCGCCACAGATTCTGACCTCTTGTTGTTGTTTATTCGTTCAATCGTTTCCGACTCTTCGTAACTTCATGGACCAGCCCCTGCCACAGCTTTCTGTCGGCCGTTGCCACCCCTAGCTCCCCCAAGGTCAAGTCTGTCACCTCCAGAATATCATCCATCCATCTTGCCCTTGGTCGGCCCCTCTTCCTTTTGCCTTCCACTTTCCCTAGCATCAGCCTCTTCTCCAGGGTATCCTGTCTTCTCATTATGTGGCCAAAGTACTTCAGTTTTGCCTTTAATGCCATTCCCTCAAGTGAGCAGTCTGGCTTTATTTCCTGGAGTATGGACTGGTTTGATCTTCTTGCAGTCCAAGGCACTCTCAGAATTTTCCTCCAACACCACAGTTCAAAAGCATCTATCTTCCTTCGCTCAGCTTTCCTTATGGTCCAGCTCTCGCAGCCATAGGTTACTATGGGGAATACCATTGCTTTAACTATGCGGACCTTTGTTGTCAGTGTGGTGTCTCTGCTCTTAACTATTTTATCAAGATTTGTCATTGCTCTCCTCCCAAGAAGTAAACGTCTTCTGATTTCCTGGCTGCAGTCAGCGTCTGCAGTAATCTTTGCGCCCAGAAATACAAAGTCTGTCACTGCCTCCACGTTTTCTCCCTCTATTTGCCAGTTATCAATCAAGCTGGTTGCCATAATCTTGGGTTTTTTGAGGTTTAACTGCAACCCAGCTTTTGCACTTTCTTCTTTCACCTTCGTCATAAGGCTCCTCCTCGCTTTCAGCCATTAAAGTGGTGTCATCTGCATATCTGAGATTGTTAATGTTTCTTCCTGCAATTTTAACTCCAGCCTTGGATTCGTCAAGCCCAGCACGTCGCATGATGTGTTCTGCATACAAGTTGAATAGGTAAGGTGAGAGTATACATCCCTGCTGTACTCCTTTCCCAATCTTAGGTCTGGGTATATCCATATAGGGAGAAGCAGTCCCCAAGGTATTGGGTTTCTGAGCTGGGTAGGGCTTTATAGACCAGGAAACAAACCAGCAACTAATGCAGGCAAGCCAGGACTAGACTTATATATTTACATCACCTAGCCCCCTTCAACAGCCTCACTACTGAATTCTACACTATCTGTAGTTTCCAAACTGATTTCAACAGCAGCCAACATAAAAAAAAGCAAAGCAGGTAAGTGGGGGGGGAGGGGGGCCTTACCTGGCAGTGGCGGTGCAGTCCATGCGGCGATGGCAGCAGAGCCAGGTAAGGGGGCAGGGGGGCTTACCTGCCTCCATCGCAGTCCAGTGGCGGCTTCAACTGAGGCCCAGGCTTCAGTTGAAGCCACCGCTGGACCATGACGGAGGTAGGTAAGTGGGGAGGGGGGGCTTACCTGGCTCCGGATGTTTGGATTTGCTTCAAACTGGGCATGAATGTGGATACATGTATAAGCTCTCATGGTGCCAATTTTGAGGTTTCTAACGTTAAGAGTAAAAAAGTTATAGGTGTTTGATTTTCAATCCAAGTCTATGGGGGGGGACACGGAGCTCCGATCTGGATCCGGAGCCCCGCAGCGGATCGGAGCAGAGCATAGGCGGATCAATGCAGTGCTGATCGGGATCCAGAGCGGATTGGGGGGTTAGTGCACAACCCTATTTAAAAATGTATATGAAAACTACTGATAGAAATTCCCTTCTGCATTATTCATCCTTTCATCCTCCACATTTACGCTGGAATTTACATGTCGGGCAACTTCTCCATTTTAAAAGGAACTCCTTGGAACATTCAAATTTTCTTCGCCAAAAAAAGTAGATTCCTCCACTTATTATTGAACAGGGGGTATCCACTTTCTGTTATTAAAACAGCCAAAAGACGGGTAGATGCCATCCCAAGATCGGATTTATTATTCGGCTCTCCAAGACCCTCGATTAATAGAATTAGTTTCTCTTTTGATCATTCGCCACTATCCTAAGATCAAAATGGAAGCATTGGCATATAGATCAGGCCTATATCCCGGGATTGTCCCGGTATCATCCCTGTGCATCCAAATGACACACATGGGATCCTGGGAGCAGGCAGGTATGACCCCTCCATTTGCCTGGGATAATCCTTAGGTCTAACTAAGGCCATAGTGAGCCACCTTCCAGCATGCATCTCTACACCTCAAATAGGATTAAAGAAAAGAAGAAGCCTTCAGGATCAACTTATGCACTCGGATGTTAACCCTCCAAGAAAATCTTTGAACACCATTCAAGGTAATTTTAGATGTGGGGTATGTACTGTCTGTACTCTAACCCTGCAAATAAGGGAATTCCAATATCCCTTGGATAACCAGATTTTTCGGCTACAGCATTTTTCAAATTGTTCTACAAAACATGTTATTTATGTTATCATTTGCCCGTGCAACTTAATTTATGTTGGCAAAATGATATGCAGTATTCGGACAAGGATCATCGAGCACCGCTCTAAACTGAAACAAAATATTTTGGTAGCACCATTGGTTCAGCATTTTATTGACAATTCACATAAATATGATGATTTCAAATTTTTGGTGATTGACAGGATCTATACTCACTAACATAATAGGTGTGATTATAATAATCTACTTCTCAAAAAAGAGGTGGAATGGATTTTCCATTTAAATTCAACACAGCCTAATGGACTCAATATCAATATAGACTATTCCATTTATTTGGGTTAATTATGGCTGTTTGCCAATTAGTTATCAGTCTTCCACTTATATATTAAAAAAAGCCTTTGAATGAACTAACAGCCGCCAGCTGCTACATGGAATGGAGGTTTTCAGTGTCTCTGATGAAGCATCTGCGAAAACAGGATTTTAAAACCGGTAGCCTGTTTAAAGGTTTCAAAAACATTGAAGAGACTATTTTGTGTCTTAACACAGAAGGCTTAAAAACACTTAAGTGACCATTTTGTGTTTTCACACTGTGGATTCCTACTGTAACTATATTACATTGTATTGTTTTTTTGGTTATAATACTCGAGAGACTTATTTGTGTCTCAACACTGTAGATTATTGCTATTGTACAACATGCAATTGTTCATAACTTTCATGTTACCTGTTAAGATTGCTTTTGTTACAAAATTTTGTTACAAAATTGTTGAATTTTTGTTCTTGTTATAAAACCTTCTGTTTGTTATAATTGTTCACCCTATCTTTGACTCTAATTTCCATACTATAGTTGTTCTGTGCCTTGTGCACTAATTGGATTGTATCTTGTTTGTATCAACTACTGCCTTCTTTATTTATGCCCACATAAACTGTGCCCATGAATCAGGGTCATAGGAAGCTGCCTTAAACTGATTGGTCCCATCTAGCCCAGTACTGTTGACACTGACTGGCAGCAACTCTCCGGGGTTTCAGGCAAGATTCTTTCATTGCCCTACCTGGAAAAGCTGGGGATCGAACCTAGGACCTTCTGCTTGCAAAGCAGGTGCTCTATCACACTGAGCTATTATCCCCTATTATCAGGTACTTATGGGGAAAGCTTTGTTCACACTGAAAGCTATCTGGTCTTCGTGTGCTCCTCTTCCATCAGACTACTACAGCTAAGGATGGAAGAACAAGCAGTGTTTGAGACCACCACGATTCTCCGAACATCTTCTTGCCACTCGTCTTGTGTTTGGTTGCTGATTGCGATTGCTGCTCACTCTGCACCAACAGGGAAACTGGTGCAAATTGAGCATTGATTGAACACATTTCCTCTGTAGGCCAAAGCAGGGCTGATTCGGTCTACTAAGGACATTTGTGCAAATTGAACTGGGAATTAGGAACGGGATGAAAATGAGCTTGTTTTCAACAATTTGCGAATATCTTCAGCGGACTCGTGCTCACACTCAGAACTTCTAATGGGGCACGCTTACATGTTTTACAAGCAGAAATGAAATTCTCATAATCCTTAAGTACAACAACAGCAAGCTGAATGCAAGACAAATGGAATGAACACAACACTAAGCACAAGAATAGCTGCATGAAGGATTGATCGAAAAGTAACTTTAGGCTAGTTTGGTTCTTCACAGCACTCGTTAGGGTTATTAACAAAACAACTTCCGACATTTACTGGTCCTGTACAATGACAGATGAGTCTCTCATCCTTTGCAACATTTAGCCCATCTACTAATTATCTGGGAATATACACATCAGACTAAAATCAAGTTGAATATTTTACATTATAAGAAAATCTGAAAATTAATCCAGGGAAATCACTGAGCCATTCAGCGATTCAAAACAAGATATTAGGTTTTGGATGCCCTTTCTACTCCAGAAGGCTAAGACAGGTTTGCCATTTATGCATATGTTCTGTGACCTGCTTTCCTATTTTCCGCGCCCCCCCCCCAACCTTCAGTTTCAAAAGAGCTGCCTGTCACAGTACATTTCTTTCTTCATTCCTTCTAAATTCAGACAATGTTATTAATCATCTATGGAGAGAAAAGTGTACAGATGATTAAAAAATGTACATATATAATGGCAATACACTTACCTTTTTTTTAAAAAAAAATAGATGTAACTAATACATCTAGATGTAAATTGTCCTCTAATCCCACTTCTGATGGACATTAGAATTGGTTATCCACATTGAAACCCCCCCCCCTTAAATCAAATTAAATCCACAAGTAGTCAAGGAAATATCAACAAAGAAACAATGTAATACCAATATAATAGCCAGGTCTTGTTGTAAGTGAGTGTACCTCTAGGACGGTACCAGTTAGGGGGAGACAGGAACTCCTATGCTATTACCACCTTTCCGTAGTTTGCAATGTTCACAAACAACGTGAGTGCTCCCATGGAGTTTAGTGAGTATTTGAAGAGATCCTTAAAGTGTACTCAGAACAAAAAGCAGTTATCCTGGTAAACACTAAGATAGAAATGATAGAAATAAGGACAACATTCAATCATTCACTTTGGACTCCAAGGATGTTCTACTCTGCTACCCCATGCGGCTTCTTCTGGGCACAGGCACTGTTACCTTCTGTGGGGAAAGATTGTGCCCTTGGTGTTTATTGAGCGGTATGAGTAGAACATTAAAAACGTTTCTGTCAACAACACTTATGCCATAATAAATATCCATTATTGGTAAAGGGCGTAAATGAGGATGAATTGTGGACATTTACTGAAGGCGTCTGATAGGCCTCAAGATAACTCGTATGTCTGAAATATTCATTACAGTCCTCTTTGAAGGCCAAAATTATTAGTGTAACAATAATTTATTTAATAACTGGGAAGCAGTATTAGGATGACTAACTCGGCCTCCTTCTTCAAGCCACACTTCAATCAGATGTTTTTATTGCAGTTTTTTGTTTGGAGTTGGTGAGGCTCCTCCACAATAAATATGTCAAAATAACTGCCTTTACCTTATATGACACTCTGTGAAACACTTGGAACACTTTCCTTAAAAAAGAAAAAAAAAAGTATTTATCTAAGGAAAAGTGATACTTGTAAAATTCATTTTTATTGATTGATTGTGCCATGCAAACCTTTTAGAAAATAAAAATATAGTTATTAAGCATTCATAAGGGGGATTATATTTTGTTTCTTAGCATAAAAATTGAATTATGTACTATGCCAGCTTGGGGGAATAGGCAGAAGGGGGCAGAAGTCCAGCTTCTGGCCCCACACACACTAGGGCTGCTGGGAACAGGGGCCACCTGGAGATGTACCCATGATGTTGCTGGGCAAGCTCTTGCCATAAGAGGGCTAGCAATAGTGAAAATGACACCCAGGGCATGTCTACGGGACTTGGAGGGGAGAATCTCAGGCTTTCCAGCTTCTGCGATCCTCCCCCAGCGTCCATATGTCAGAGTGATGTCCCAGAAGGAAAGAGGGATGTCTGGTGTGTGATTTTGTTTCCAAAAAAGTAAGTAAAAAAAAAAAAAACTTTAAGCAAAAGCACCGGCAGCCATCCTGGGGATGGCAAAATTGCTCCCACCCCCAAATGGGCACAGAGTCACCCTGTGCAGCTCCTTGCCCATTTAAAAAGCCTCGCTACTGAGAGGGAGAACCTGGGAGCACTGGCTACACTGGCCACAGTCCTCGGGGTTGTCCTGGGACCACGGGAAAACAGTATAGATTTTAGCACGCGGGAAAATCTGGCATTGAGGCATCAGAACATACCTTTGGCTTGACCCACATAAGTGAATTCACCCACCAGATCATGGAAAATGGTTGACCTGCTTCTCTTACCTAGTCCTGTTAGCTCCTTCATAGATCATGGCCATGATTTCCCAGGAGATTAACAGCCACAAAGCTGAGTGTAATCAACAACGACCATTTTTGGTTCTTGTTTTCACTTTGTTTGTCTTTATTACTGGAATCCAAATGAAATGGGATTTCCCTCCACCCCCCTTCTGTCATGACATGCCGTTCTTTCACACTTCCCTCCTCAGGGATCATTTGTCACCCTCAACATCTTGTTTGTTTGCTTCAATAAGAAATGTTTTCTTGACATCTCTTAAGGCTCAATATTTGAGTTTTCCAGACACACCATAGTAACTCCAGCCACTGAGAACTAGACACTGATCGTTCCTTGCCTAAAAGATAAGGGCTGCAGATAAAAAGGATGGTGCACAGTTACTTTCTGTGGAAACGATATGTCAGTCAAGGATGTGGACCCTCTAGCCTGTGGAGTTTCCATTTCCAGGCTACAGAGTCCCTCCAAGGGGCAGAGCTTGACCTCCAAGTTCCACCCTTTGGAGGAATCCCTACTGTTTTTTTCTGATCTGAGATTGGATGCAACTATGAGGATTCCCCTGAGTGCCTCTCCCTAGCCCAACTGGGAGGAGGAGAAGCAGCCAGCAGAGTGGGGGTGACCTGTAGATGCAATTCAACTCCCCACCCATTCTGGTTTGGCACCCTTGCTGTAAAAGAATAATACACCTTTAAGCTATAATGAGATTCTTTCCACTGCCTTACTATTGGCCCATCTAGGCCAGTACTCTGACTGGGCATATCTGTCCAGACCCTTGGGGCAGGATCTCCCATTCCTTGTGATCTTTTTAAAACTTTGGTACAAGTTAATGGGATCTGAACCAAGCATCGTTTGCATGCAGATGTGCACTCTACCACCTATTTCTGACCCTTCCTGTATTTTAAGAAACCATTTCTGTTTCGCATTTGACAGGTATTTGGAGCTTAAGGCCACAACAATATACACATTTACCCAAGAGTAAGCTCCATCAAATTCAGTGGGACTTACTGCTGAATGGGCATGCAAAGGATTCCAATGTGAGTCTTCTAGCATAGCTGTTTAATATTGCTGCTTATACAACTGATAGGGGATTAAATTATAAGGCTTGTGGTTTTAATATGAGTCACACTCCTGGGTGCTTCTGTCTTGTGTGCGTTTATGATAGATTTTATCATTGGTGGTTTTACGGCTAAACATCATTGCCTGCCTGCTTATGGAAAGTGATACAGAAATCTTTAAAATGAAAACAATAAAGGTGCCGACCCTTGGCCTCCTCTCACAACAAATAAACAGCAGGGCTGAATCAAGCGACATACAGCCAGGCCTCAGAGCAACAGGGCAGCTTGGGAATGATGCAAATGACCACCAAGACGTTTTGTTGCCTGAGCTAAAGAACCAGATGGCGGCACTTCCACTTACCTCCGTCTTCTGGCACTGGCATGCTGTAGGGCTGGACACATGCTCAGTCTCCTCCTCTGATGATATTGGGGATGTATGGGTCTCAGGGGCCACATCCAGGCATTGCTGGAGGACCTTTTGTAGCATCTCCACTGATGCTGGAGGTGCCTGGAGTATCATTAGTATCAGGGTGTCCCACAGAGTTTTTAGACTCCACAGTACCTGAAGAGTCATTATGGCCTGCTCAGGCATGACACCCCCTTTCACTTGGCCCTACCACCCTCCATGCATTGGCAGGTAAAGTCTGCAGCAGAAAGCATGCTGCACCTGGTGGGCTCCCTGCACATTTTAGAAACCTGATCATGCAGGGTTCTAAACCTCATGGGAAGCCTGCATGAGTCTAACAGGCTCCTTACTAGAGACTTTCTTCTCCATCATGTGAAGGGCAATGTGCTGGGCAGGATGGCTGTGCTGGATGGGGGAGGGCCAGTGAGCACATCCATGCTGTCCCCCCCTCTCATCTTGTGACTTACTGAGAGGCTGAAGGGGGCTTTAGTTAGATGTACATGTAAAATGCCTAAGGCAAATCACCAAAAACTTGTGAATCACCAAAAGAGAGGACATGCATAACCAAAAGAGAGGCCAAAAGAGGACAGCTATTTACATAAAATGTGCATATGCTGATTTATATTCATACATACAAATTTAGAAATAATGATTCTAATTCAAATAGAAATACAGTACATTTCACCATGGTGCAGCTGATGGTGACCAGGTGTCCCATGTGCCTTGCTCAGTCTGCTGCTCTGGTGCTGTTGATGGCAACTTCAAGGCCCAGCTCTCTCTCTTATTTATTTATTTATTTATTTATTTATTGCATTTTTATACTGCCCAATAGCCGAAGCTCCCTGGGTGGTTCACAAAAATTAAAACCAAAGTATAAAACAAACAGTATAAAAACATGATATAAAATACAATATAAAAGCACATCCAAAAGAACCTTCTGATGGTTCTTTATCTTTAAACTGGACGTGGACTGGAGAGCCCTTCACAAAGAGGGCACCTTCAAAATAGAGGACAGTTTTCTGGCAGCCTTTCAAACAGAGGACTGTCCTCTGTAAAAGAGGACACATGGTGCCCATAAAAATACTTTATGGGTACGCTTTTGCGTCACCACTAAGAAAGCTGTCATACCAATGGGAAAAGACTTGCTGTACCCACCATTACACGCAGCTCCGCTGTGGACAGATGGGGGGCTGGGACTTACACAGGCATGAAACCTGTCATGTGTACAGACCACAGCAGACATTAGGCAACCTGGTGCCTTCCAGATGCTTTGGACGACAGCTCCCATAATCCCTGACAATTGAACATGCTGTCTGGGGCTGATGGGAGACATAGTTGAAATATCTTGAGGGCACCAGGTTTCCTATCGCTGGTTTACAGGGATTCAGAGTGCAACCAGTGCCCAGAATAACTTGCGAACACAGTTGCCCTCAGGGGACATGGAAAGAGCAACAATAATGCTCCCTGAATGGTTAGCTATTTCAACTGCTAGAAGATCTGCTCTGTGCCTGATTCTCCCACAAAGAGCAAACCCTTATACAAACACTTCTATACATCTAATTGTAAAGTAAATTTTGAGAGACTTTTTCATGGAATTCTCCACCCCCATCTTGTCCACACCAAAACATTGGGGGAAAGCAAAATGGTTAAGAAATCACTTCTATATGCAACATGTTTATTGAACTAAGAGAGGCAAGTGATGAGAAACAAATGTGAATATCCTTGGCTTTGCAATTCTTATGCCGCACACAGAGAGTTTAACAAGCAGGCAGCACTTTCTGTTTTCAAAGAAGAGAAAGTTTGGGGAGTTGTTACCACTTACTGGAACAATGGCCTGCAAAGAATTGAAAAAAGGAAACACAGATGGGCAGGGGAGACTGACTTTGAAAGTTGCCTACACAGGCCGTTTTGGGTTTATAACATGTGCTTGTTGTGTCATCCTGCTTACTAGTATTTTGCACTTCCTTAATTGTCAGGAGATGCAAAGCAGGCTAACAAAAAAGCAAGATATACCTGGGTGATGTTGGGCTGATAGAATTTTGAGAAACATTATATAAATCACAAAATGTACACCCTCTTTCCCCCTCAGTGACCGACTCCAGAATATGTTGCAAGCATTAATGAGAACTTTTAATGAACATTGGTGAAAGGGTAGAGACTCACTGTAAGAACAGAAGAACAGAAGAAGTTCCATGCTGGATCAGACCAAGGGCCTTCCTAGACGAGGCCTTAGCGCGCCTTCTGACCCGGTTTCCCTGCTGTGCGTCCAGATGACGCACAGGGGAATCCGGAGGCAGGCCGCGCTGAGGCCTCCTCCAACGCGCCATAAGCGAATTCGCTTATGGCGCGCCTTTTCCCCAGCTCCGGCCTGAGGCCGGAGCTGGGGAACGTCTAGGGACTTCCGCAGCTTTTTGCGGCTCCTTGCTTACTCGCGAGGAGCCGCAAAAAGCCGCGGACCTGCCTGGCACAGCGCTCATACGAGCGCTGTGCCCATCGGCCCGGGGGGGGGGGGAAGAGAGGGGAGGGGGAAGGATGGCAGGGTGGGTGGCAAGGGGGGAGGGGGGAGATCGCGCCGCCGCCGCCGGAGCTCACCGCCCCTCCCCCCTTGCCACCCCCCTGCCATACTTCGCCCCCCCCCATTTTTAAAAAAAACAGTAAAAACACCACTTACCGTCTCCGGAGTCTTCGGGCCGCACCCAGCCCCTTTAAACAAACAAACAAACAGAAATGGCGGCCGACGCAGGGACCTGACGTCCCTGCGCGTCATGCATCTGGAAGCCCGGGCGAGGCGCGCTAACGTTAGCGCACCTCAGCCCCGCCTCCCTGCCGGCGTAAGCCAGCAGGTCTAGCAAGGCCCCAAGGGTCCATCTAGTCCAGCATTCTGTTCACACAGTGACCAACCAGCTGTCGGTCAGGGACCAACAAAGCAGAACAAGATGCAACAGCACCCTCCCACCCATGTTCCCCAGCAACTGGTGCACACAGGCTCACTGCCTTGAATACTGGAGTTGGGAGGGGAACATTGAGGGTACCTTGCCCATGGGCTCTTGAAAACCTGGAGGAAGCATTGTCTGTATGTAAGGATCTTGGCTATATTTAGGGATGTGTTAATCTGTCTGTTTTGCTTTCTTCTGCGATTTAATTTTTAAAATCTCAAGTTTCTTCCCTCAGCCTCCCACCCCAAATATGAACTTTGCAAATATAATAATAATAATAATAATAATAATAATAATAATAATAATAATTTCTTACCTGCCTCTCCATTTGGATCGAGGTGAGGAACAACAATAAATATAAAATACATAAAACTGAATTAAAAACATAGTATACATTATTAAAATTTCCTAAAAATATCACAAAAACATCCTAATTTAGGTGCTTCAAAGTGCTGGTATTAACATTCAAAGCTCTAAACGGCTTGGGGCTGGGTTATCTGAAGGAATGCCTGCTCCCATATGTACTGCCCAGACCCTAAGAACAACTTCAGGGGTACTTCTTCATGAACTAAAGGAAGTGAGGTAGGTGGATGAAGAGGGTCTTTTCGGCTGTGGCATCCGGGCTGTGGCATGAGCTCCCTAGAGTGGTTCGTCGGGTGCCAGGTGAAGACCTTTTTATTTTTCTAGTATTTTAGCAGTTTAGCATCCTAGTCTTTTAGCTCTGCTGTTTTAAATCTGTATTTTAAATCTCCACATTGCTGCTAGGTTTCATTCTAGTTTTATACTGTGGCTTGAAGCTCCCATGTTTTATATTTTATGCTGTACCTTCTGGTTTTAATTTTTTTGTAAAGAAATGATTTTTTAAAAAGAAAGAAAAAGAAAGAAAACAAGCTAAACAAAATTCTCACCGCTCTGCACCAGCCAAATTCAATAGGTACAGGAATTCCCAGCTGGAGATGACTATGAAGCACTTGCCTTCCATATAGTTGCTAAAGAAAAGGAGCCAATCTGAAAAAGAGGTGGCAACCCCAGTTGAGCACTAACACAGTTGAATACACAGAGATTCTAACTAGCACTGTGCACAGCCACCCTCCACTCCCTGCAATTCACCTCAGTGGCCAATTTGGAGCTTCCGAATCAGCCCAATTCAGCTCACGGCACCTCAGAACTGCCCAGCCCCACTTTGGATTCAGAATTGAATCCAAAGTAGGTCAGCTGTTGTGGTTCCCAAAGCGCCCATGTACTGGGTACAAGTCTGACTGGAAGTCCATAGGATTCCCCTCCCCTCCTGCTTGACCCCAAAATCAGATAGCCACTGCTCCCCAACTGGCAGCAGGGCTTATCTGACCCATCTGTTCGTACCGGTGTATCTCCTGTCCTCCAGGAGAGCTGCCATCCTTAAAGAAGATGTCGGCTCTGACCTGACATAGATCTACTGTTGCAAACTACAGAGGACAGAAGAGGCTCTTTCTGGAAATTGCCTTTTCTGGCCATTGTAGTTTGCAGCAGTAGATCTATGGCAGGGCAGAGCTAGCATCTTCATTAAAGATGGCAGTAGATTTACATGATGCCATCTGTGGTGTCTCTCCTCAAGGATGGGTGGCTCAAGGAAGGGTCAGGTAAGTCCCACAGCCAGGTGGGTGGGAAGGCGTGGAGCAGTAGGTTGCCTTTGGGCTAAGGCAGCCTGAAGGACTTTGGTTGGTTCGGGCCAAGGCAGCCCAATCTGGTCCCAACTTGGATTCGGGACTGAGGTGGTGCACACCCCTAATTCTAATCCAGATTTTTAAGAGCTAAGCATTCAAAGTCCTGGGCCTAAATAGACAAATGCCATTTTTTTATTTCTCCCACATTTGATTTTTAATAATAATAATAATAATAATAATAATAATAATAATGTCAAATTCATTTTTGTATTGAATATAGAGAATGTTTTGACTTTCGGTACATTCTTACCAAAACCAAACTGAAATTCTCAGCCACTCCTAGCTCTGTTAAATGCCCTGTGGAAGTCCTGATTTGAATCCACTTCCAGCTAATTATGGAAAAATCAATCCTCAGCAGCACTAACTAAAGCAGGGTTCTGGGAATTGTTTTGGACTCCCAGAAGTCCCTGCCAGTATAGTCAGTGGTCAGGAATCCTGGAAGCTGAAGTCCAAACATGTGGAAATGTAGTTTCCTCTGAAGTAAAGGACTCTGGTGTGGAAACCACACCAGTGTCTATCTGTGAAGAGGGCCTGTGAACTTACCATAGTGCCTTGGGATCCAGTCAGGAAGACTGCAGCAACTGTGCCACATATGTAATATATAAATTGACTCCAGCATTCTCTTATCAGCTGTTCTCCAGTCTGAATAATATCTTCCTATCTTTAAACAAAAACAATGGTGGCTTAAGTACATTCAAGTGTTAGTAGATAAATATAACCCAGCTGTTTTAGTGACTTATATCTGCTCGTGAGTCAAGCTGCAGCATATCAGCTTGAACGACACATCCTGATTCGGATCCAAGTTTAATCATAATGATGTAATAATTGCTCTGTAATCACTGCGATCACACTTTCGATTCTTAAGCACTCCACCCTTTCCTCTTAAATGGCAGGTTTCACTGGAGAAAACCCACAAATGAAAAACTCCTGTTTTTCTCCCCCCCCCCCCCACTTTTTTTCCCATCTCTGATCGGAATACAGAGTCCGTAGTCATCTTGATTCCACAGCACGGCACAGAAATATTCCCATTCACAAACCTACACTCGGTGTAGCTGTCATGATAAAGGCATATCATGCTTTTAGAATCAATTGTTGCTTGGCTGTGTTTTCAGTGCAGGAAAAGTTGTCATTTATTTAGAACATCTGACACCTGAAATATGCTTTTAGACTGAAGTGAATGCTGAAAATAAAAACAACATGCTTTCCCCAACGGCACTTCAGTGTGGCTGCAGAGTTGTTGCTTTTTTCAAATCCAGTTTCATTGTCTACACATTTCAGTGCCGATAATAATGGGTTGTTCATGTTAATCTGAACACATCCTGCTATGAAGTCCCATTTATTTATTGTGGTGTAACACTTATCCAAACAATACAATGATTTCCGTTCATAGGAGAGTTCCCTACAAATCACTCCCATCATAAAATTGAGAATGTGGGAAGGATTTATGTCTATCTTCTACATCCAATTTAGTCATGGTTATTGCAAGCCACTCCCAGATCTTTGCATTCCAGTGTCTGTGGGCCCCATCTGATGTTATCTTTAGTCATAGGGGAGCTATTGGAACATGGCTCCAGCTCACACCACTCAGTAATATCAGAAGACTGAAGTTACAGGGGAGACGCCCACGATACAGCTTCTCCCAACAATTACAATACTGATCACACTACTGAATACAGATGGTGGATTTTCCTCCCATCCTTTAATGCTGACTTCCCCAAACTGGTGCCCTGCAGATGTGATGGATTGAAGATCCAGTGACCATGTTAGCTAGAGATGATGGTGGTTCTAGTCTAACACAACTAGAGGGCACCCCGTTAGGAAAGGTAGCTTTAAAGAGAATGGAAGCTCAGGGGTGTGGCCATGAGGACATCAAGCCGCATTCATGCCAACTAAATAGCATGCACACTTACCATGCCTCCCCCTTAGACTCTTTCTATTGGTTTCTCCTGGAGGTTAAGGCAATCAATGGCTCCTAGCCACAGCTGATATATTGAAACTCCATGTCTGTTGCTGGTATACATATGTAGATAGATATTAAGCTCATCTTCTGCTCGTGGGCTTCTCATAAGCATATGGTTGGCCACTCTAAGAAACAGAATGCTGGCCTAGATAGGCCTTTGGTCTGATCTAGAATGTTCTTATGTTCTTATGGACAACTGTGACTACCCTGTTACCCAACACTTAAGCAGTATAGGATTATCCAGTGACTTCCTTGGATGCACCAAGGATTTGGGGGAGGGGGTTCCTTGTCCTGTATCAGCTGAGTAGAAGGGGGTCCCCCCCTACTATGTACTATGGGATTTTCTGGAATTAAGTTTAATTTTGGTCCAAGTGTATAATAGGCATCTGCTACCTAATTAATCACAACTGGCTGGTTTGGTGTAGGTTGAGGGGCAGGGAAGAGAGGTAAGGGGCACCGAGATAAGGGCCACTGAAGGCCACTGAGAGCTTTTCTACACAAGGCATTTATTTTGCACTCATCATTCCCTAGTTGCTGGGGAACATGGGTGGAAGGGTGCTGTTGCACCATGTCATGCTTGTTCATTCCTGGCCAATGGCTGGTTGGTTACTGTGGGGACAGAGTGCTGGACTAGATGGACCCTTGGTCTGATCCAGTATGGCACTTCTTATATTCTTACAATTGGTAATGAGTTCTTCAGACAACATTATGATCCTCCCGTTTCACTTCTGTGTCTAAAGAGCCTTTTTGCCGAGGTTTTAATTTAATTTATTTTTTTTTAAAAGGCAGGGAAATGCAGTATTTCTATTTAAAAGTGAAAGAAAATGATGTTTCCACTTCTGTATTCACACTATTCCATATGCCACAATGCCACCTAAAGGTTATATAGCAGAAAAACAGGAAAGGAAACACTCATCATATAGTGTGCAGATCTCAATTGTGTGATAAATTCAAAGTAGATACAGGGGAGTAACAGCCTCGAACAGAAAAGCTCTGAGAGATCAAAGAGAGTTGACAGGGTTGCAATGCCCCTGGTTTCCTCCTGGCAAATCATCCATTAGGGCAACTAAAGTTGTTTCAGTGCAAAACCAGGTTGTAATCCAGATTTAAACAAGTCTGGATAAGTGGTGTCATTGAAAAATGTCTGGAATTGCATAGTTCCCACTATCAAACAGACAAGATGCTGATCAAGGTAAACAAACAAGTTTCTAGCTGCACTGCACGTATGGCTCTCCTTCACATGCACATATCACTTCTCTGATTATATCACATGGCCATCATTGATAACTTTTTTTTAACAAAACAACCTCTTGCTTCCTCTCCCTCCCCCTTACCATGCCAACACTAATCAGAAGCCCTTTTTAAAAAAAACAGGTTTCACTGGGATATATAATGACATCTAAAAAAACTGGTGAATTATGCTGCTTGTTCTAGTTTGGATTTAAGACCATTCTTGGCCATTGTTCCACTGCTCATTGGAGTTCAAGCAGATGCTCATACCTGATATTCAAATCCCCATGTGTTCATTTCACTCAGCACTAATTGACTCACTGACAGCAATAACATTACCTCTAAAAGAGCAGTGTGCATCATCAAAATGTTGCATACTCAGCACTCTTGCCTGCTCTGGGTAATGTAACCTTTCTGAATAGAACAGCAAATCTTTATATATATATATATATATATATATATATATATATATATATATTTTAAAAAGTTTGCTTGAGTCTAAGTTTATTTACCTATTTTTATATTATTAAGAGAACACAAGTTAGTCCTTTCATCAGATTCCAGTATGTGACATCTCGTGACTGCTTCAGTAGTGATTCACCACATCCTGATGGAACCAAGAGTGCATGTCTGGTCATTCCCAATAGCATTTTAAAGCACATCTAAATCAGAAAGAAGGTCAGTTTGTGCTGATTTGCTACATGGCTATGCCACTACCCTTACCTCACTTTGGTTGTTGCGCCAAATGTACTCCTTTTTGAGGGGGGGGGGTGAGACCTCGCCACGCTGACACATGCTTTGAGATTGCACTACTGTAATGAACTCTACATGTAGCCACCACTGAAGAGTCAGTGACTAGATAATCTTGGCTGATCAGAAAGCCTTGTCTCTACATTTGAAGCTTCATTCGACAAGTGTTTTACTGCATGCTCGTTACTGGGCACTCACGAATTACTCACATGGCGTTGTCTGCCTCTCGCCCATCTTCCACCCCTTCTGGCCATTATTGCTCTGCAAAAAAAAAAAAACCTCATTAAGTCCGGTTGCTGCTCTCTCCTACTGGACTGAATGGGGCTAATTATTTCCTGTTTTCAGGAAGCGACGTGGGAGCGGCGACAGAAGAAGCGATGGGAGTCGCACATTTGACTAGGTGTGATGGAGCTTTTGGTCACATCTGTTCATGAGGCTGTGACTAGAGTTGTGTGCAAGTGGCCTCTCAAAATTCTCCTCCATATTTGTAGGCAGAGAAATTGAGGGGAACATTTCACCGAATTTCTCCAGAGAGAGGAGAAATTCTCCAACAATTTCTCCCAGGTAGGCATCACCATTGGCAAGCGTTGTAGAACAGCTTCTTTCTTTTTTGCCTAAGGGTTGTTGTTGTTGTTGTTGTTGTTGTTGTTGTTGTTGTTGTTGTTGCTGCTGCTGCTGCTGCTGCTGCTGCTTGCTTGCTTGCACTACCACTGTGAGTGGCAACAGCATAAACTGTGTTGGCAGCCTGACTCCCATTTTGTAATCTCCACAATGCCCCCATATACCTAGCATCACTCTAGGGCATGGCAGGGGGTGGGGCATGGAATGCATCTCTCTCTCTCTCTCTCACACACACACACACACACACACACACAAATAATGCTGAAGAGAATTTGGAGAAAATTCTGCAAAATGTCCTTGTATTTCTAGGGTTAAGAAAAGAAAAATCTCAGGACTCTTCTGAGAAACATGTATTCTGAGAAATTTTGGCTCCGCTCTTATTGTCATTCTTCAGGGTTCAGCACTTTCCCTGGTCTTCCAAATGTTACATTTCTGAGGGGTGATTATGGAGGCAGTGTTGCATCCAGCTCCAGGGAAAGGGTGGAGCTAACACTGTGCCAAAATCTGTCCTCCGATTGCCTGAAAAGTTTTCTTCCTCATAGAAGAGGCTTCTATTTTTCTGCCTCATTCCCAGGACATTGTATACTTTATTTTGAACGTGGTGTCGTTTTTAACCTTACCTAATCACTGTGAGGTGGCTGTGGGTACCAGCTGTATTTTTCTTTCTATTGCACATCTCTCCATTGCTCTACAGTTTCCCAGACTGCCTGGGAAGGAATTAATTCATGATGTCCTCCTCTGGATGGGACGTGCAGGAAACCAAGGATGCTACAGACTGTCAGAGAGATGATCGTACAATGAAAGACAAGACATTCATACACACTCAACAGCCATCTCATAAGTAAGGAAAACACAAAAACTGAACCAAACCCACACAAAATTCTCCAAAATGTCTTCTCCTTTGAATTTCTTTTTGAAAGTAATTTCTTCTCCATCAAATTGAATGAGGATGGTCGAATTTTTTGTGGGAGAAATTTTTGGCACAGCACTAGCTGTGACTTCTGGAGTGGAAATATTTCTGGTCAGGGTGGTTGTAGCAGATTTAATATGTGCCTGAGAGATGTTGTGGGTAATGTGGGGAGGGTGGAGGTTGCCCCTATTAATGTGGTCATTCAGAAGGGGAGGTACCAACATGCCAGTTGAGAAGGGGGATCAGGCATTTTTTATACCTCTTCTGGTTGCCCCCCACCCCCAACCCAACTGGGTGGTGTCTGGTTCCTCTACCAACTTGTTTTCACATCTTGTGGTGCTGCTATGGAATGACACGTTGGGCCAGAATAAGATCTCACTCACCAATATAATTGTGGATGAGGGGGACAATCTGGTATGTATACCAAAGTCCTGGGTGGATGAACAGCGTGGAGAGAGAAAGTGTGTCATCCTAACCCAGTCACTATTTCTATCCAAGAGCTATTCTTTCATTTGAGGCATGGACCAGCCGCAGAACTCCTCAATTTCAGCATTCACACACCATTATGTGCCCCCAGATCATGCCATTACCCTTACACAATGGTTGAAGGATTGGGATTAAAAGGGACACAATCACTCCCATTGCTCACAAAAGGACTGTCTGCACACAAGTCCTTGGTACACAAATATAATTACAAATACCAATCACAGCTTGAATGGATTGTAAAAGAAAATGATGTTATGCTGCTGTTCTTTGGCAGGACAGTAGCTTCCAATGTAAATGACAGCCAGAGTCTATGGATGTCACATTTCCTGCTTTGAATCTCATAAACCTGCCTGGGTGATTTAGTGAAGCTTTGCTGGTATAAATGGTTATTAATAATCCATACACAAAAGTGACAGCTGGGTATAGTTGCCAAACCAGTTGAGAGCAAGCAAGATTTGTGGTCCGCATTCTTCACACGCTTAATGAGAGACAGCTTCTATCCCATTGAGTTTGGCTGCAAGCTGACTCACCCAAAAGCTGACTCTCAAGTTTCATCTCTTTCCAAGAGACTCTAGTCCTGGTCCCTTAATTTATGATGGGCTTCAATCAAAGAGCAGAAAGTGGTGGCAAGATGTAAAAGGAGACAGGAAAGGGGGCATTATTTTCTCTTTCCATATCCTGTAGGGTTTTTTTTTAAAAAAAAAAAGCCAGTAGAAGAAGGTATTTCCTGTTTCTCCATGTGTGCCATTCACATTTCAGTTAAAGAGCATTAGAGTGGCTGATTTGAAAAAGATGTATTTATTTTCCTTCACAACCTGGGGGTTTGAAATGTGGAAATGGAATGCAATTCATGACAGCTGTCACTCTGTTTCACTTCCACTTTGCCTTTTGCTCATTTTGCTCATGTGAGCCACAGACAACAGCTTAACAAAATAAGTAGGTGCCAGCAAATGTCTGTTATAATATGTATATGTGTATGTATATGCATGGAGGAAATTGCAGGCTTGCTTGGACATTACCGTCAGTGGTGCCGAACCAGTTTATTACAGCAGTTATTCTGAAACACTAAATGACAAGCTCTAGTCTGTAAATAAGACTAGTTGCAAAACTTCCTGATAGTAAACCTTGTCAGCAAGACTGACTCAAGCCAACAATGTAGACAAAGTGAGAAAATATTTCCCGTAGCACAGATAAAAGTGCTAATCCTTTTTTCTTTTTAAAGTTTGCCCAGTAGATAAAACGTTGAAAGCTTAGGTACACATATAGGGACTTTTCAGACGACACGCTAAGCCATGGTGAGGCCGCTGACCCTTTCGCAGCAAATGGTTAGTGAGCATGTTTAAACTATGGTCATGTTGCCACCATGGTTAGGAATGGTTCACACAACATGCTAAGTCATGGTTCACATGACATGCTAAGCCATAAGGTTTACCTCAAAACGCTTAACCACCATGGCTTAGTGCATCATCTGAACAGGGTCATAATAGGAAAAGTTAAAACAGAGGTGGGCAACTTTGAGAGATCAAGTGGTTATTTTTGCCCCATGCCCCATTGAAAGACAATAAATAAATAAATAAATATATGTTAGTTTGCTGCCAAAATTGAGCTGCAAACTGCTCCACAATGTTATAGAGTTAAACATAATCCCTTTGGCATTCTATAGTGGCTACAGCTAACAAGCAAACAAGTTAAATGTGGCCCTTTGGTACTCCTTAGCCACTATGGACACCATTTCTCTTGAAACATTTGTTTTTACATTTCAGCGGGAAGCGTAAAGCCCCCTCGGCGGCATGCTGACCACCTCTTGTTCAACTGAGTTGATGTTTCCATTGAGTCTGGTGTTGTTTTGTAACTTTAAGCATTTCTGTGAAATTCTGTAAAGCCTGCTTTGAAATTTCACAGCGATTTTCATAAATGAAGCATAAGAATGCATTTTATTCTAAGGCGTCTCTTGACTCTATTAATGAAACACACATCATGAGAAGTGGGGCATTTCCTTTTCAGTCACATATACATTGTGATCCAAGTGGGTTTTTTCTCCTTGCTTTGCTGTATAGTGGGAAATCATCATTGTTGTTAGCAGCACTATTCTGTCAATAAGCACTCTTCTCTCCCAGATCACTTAAAGGCAGTGTGGCTGCTTATGATGCATCAGTGGGGAAACCATGCAGATCAAGATGCTCAGGAATGGCAAGAGCTAGAGGAAACTGCCTAAGGGTTAACTATCCACACTATGCAGAATGACGTGGTAGGATGACGTGTTAGAATTCTGGACTGTACCATTTCAGATTGCAGGTACGCTGGGTGTCATATTCTCGAATAATCCCCATGTAAAAAGCTCCCTGCATGTAATTAACTACCAGTGCACCAGAGAGAAAAGGGGTTAGCCTTCACCTCAACATGACTCCATGCAATGCACTTTTTAGATAGAAGGAAATTACAAAACAGGACACCCTCAACCTATGGTCTGAAGTGGCACAGTCCAGAATCCTATCACTTACACCTATCAGTGTTGTGATCCTTGCATAGAGGGCTCTACAGTTGATTGCAGATTCCCCTCACCCTTTGTCCCACCCAACCTCTGCATTTAGCTGTCTCGATCATTTTAAAGTACTGCAATTCCAAGTGCTATAAAAAAAAACCCAGTGTGGATGTGAATGCACCATTTGACGCCAAATAGAATGGCCATCAGAACTTCCCTGTCACGTCTTAAATATTCATGGAGCATGAGGGGGGATGCTGTGCAGTTGTAAGCTACTTCCCTGCACAGCCATAAACTCAAAACCCCTTTTTGATGTTTACATAAGAGGTTGTGAAAGAACGATACATCTTGGGTCAGTGTAGCAAGCAGAGCCGTGTCTGGAGAACTCCAGTCAGGCAGCTGTCCTTGAATCTATGAGGAGTCAGTTAGAACCCAAGAGAGGCAGAACATTTCACGAGTGATTGAATAGGAAGTTCAGCCTAACTTTTGTACAGGAGGAATTACACCAAACAGCAAACTCCTCATACAGAAGTAAAAACAACAACAACAACAAAACCCAAATCCACACACATTTTGGCAGTCAAGCTTTCAGAGGCCATGGAATCCTATGCATGTCTACTCAGTCATATTTAGGCCTTAGGGGGAAAGGTTAACTCAGCACATGAGTGTCGAGGCAGCCTTACCAAGTAGCCCTGCCCCCTGACATCATGCACATTGCGAAACTTCTCCCCTAATATCGATGTGTACAGAGTAAATGTCTCTTTGGAGTGGCCTTCGCATGTACAGCGTGGGGAGTTAAGCTTCCCTCCCCACCTAATTAGTTCAACGGCCTATACCCCCTGATAAGTGGGTTCAGGGTTGCTGCCTTCATCAAAGGCCCTGCCTTGCCATGCAAATAGCTGGAGACGTCTGTTATGAATAATAATGAAGCCATTGTATTTAAAGAGCAGTCACAGCAGATGATTCAGCCTCATGACCCTCATGAGACAGGAGGGACAGAAAGGGGAACATAGATGTTTGTGTGCAGAAACATCTGTCAGTCACCTTATCAAGTCCCATCAATTTTATTTTTAAAAAATGATGTACAATTGCTTCAAGCATTGCAGGAGCAGATAAGCTGATGAATTCACAAATACTAGCCAGGCTTAGCCTGCCACATCTGGATTTTCCCTTCAAGCTGTTTCAAGTTGCACTATACAGAAAAGAAGAGCTTGGTCTATTTAGATGGACAATCAAGTTTCTTTCTTTCTGTTTTTCCTTTACTTTTTAAAATAGGTAATCCGTAAATGACCTGGGAGCTGATATTACCTTATTGGCTATATACAATAGCTTATTTGGAATGTTTTATTATAATTGGGCCTAGTACTGAATAGGATACTGCTAGGTATCTTTAATTCTAATTGTTTTCTGCTGGAGATTTTATATCAATTGAGTAGTGGAATATACATGATTTAAATAAATAACCATAAACAACTGAAACCTGCAGAATAGGCTTCTCCTTCTCCCTGCCCACCCTTGTTTTTAGAAAGTAGCAAAACTGTTATTTCACCACCATTTTTTGAGGTGGAAGAGCTGGTACAGCATAGAGTTATATCCTGGAATGGCCCTGCCATTAGAGTGAGGCAGCTGCCTCAGGCAGCAAATGCTGGCAGGGGGCGGGGCTTTGGAGGATAGAATTGTGGGTGATACACAGCATGTCGTGGACTTCCTAAGCTAGCTTGTTGTCCTCGGACGTGGTGGAGGATATTCTCCCATATTATTATTATTATTATTATTATTATTATTATTATTATTATATTTATTTATTTATTTATTTATATAGCACCATTAATGTACATGGTGCTGTACAGAGTAAAACAATAAATAGCAAGACCCTGCCGCATAGGCTTACATTCTAATAAAATCATAATAAAGCAATAAGGAGGGGAAGAGAATGCACCAAACAGGCAGTATAAAAGTCAGAACAAAATCAAGTTTTAAAAGCTTTAGGAAAAAGAAAAGTTTTTAGCTGAGCTTTAAAAGCTGCGATTGAACTTGTAGTTCTCAAATGCTCTGGAAGAGCGTTCCAGGCGTAAGGGGCAGCCGAAGAAAATGGACGAAGCTGAGCAAGGGAAGTGGAGACCCTTGGGCAGGTGAGAAACATGACATCAGAGGAGCGAAGAGCACGAGCGGGGCAATAGTGTGAGAGGAGAGAGGAGAGATAGGAAGGAGCTAGACAGTGAAAAGCTTTGTAGGTCAACAGGAGAAGTTTATATTGGATTCTGAAGTGAATTGGAAGCCAATGAAGTGATTTCAGAAGTGGAGTAACATGGTCAGAGCGGTGAGCCAAGAAGATGATTTTAGCAGCAGAGTGGTGAACAGAAACCAACGGACTGATGTGAGAAGAAGGAAGGCCAGTGAGAAGAAGGTTGCAGTAGTCCAACCGAGAAATAACCAATGCATGAACAAGAGTCTTGGCAGAAGAGACAGACAAAAATGATCGAATCCTGGCAATATTATACAGGAAAAAACGACAGGATAGCAGCATTGAAGCAATATCCAACCATTGCTTTAGTTGGCTTCTGAATATGGAATGGGAGGGGGGACCATTTTATCCTTTGCCTTAGGCAGCCCCGGATGCATGCACTTTATTAAGTCTTTACGACATCAATTCAAGAACTAAATTTGACTTTCTGTATTTTCTCAGGGTACTTCAATAGCACAGACTGTGAATTTTGGGGGACCATTTCTTTGATTTTGGGGAGGGCTGGAATTGGTCCCTTACCTTGGTGGCAGGGGCAGCTTTTTCTATTTTTAGATTAAAACTCATTTTGCTAGCAGGGCTCAACCTGGCACTCATTTGTTCATATCGTGACAGCAGTATTCTAGACAGCAGGGAGGCTGAGGGGAGGAAGAAGAGCCCTTATCGCCCCTCTCCAGTATCATTCCTGAGACAGGAATTTGCAATCAAGGAAAGAATCTCTGTCCTCACTTGCAGGACCTGACCATTCAGAACTGGGTGGCGGGGGGTGGGGGGAAGGAGAGGGATGACAGCCAGGACAGGATTCTGCAAATTAGGAAAAGAATCCCCTCCTCACTCATTCTCCTCTTGGTAATTCCATCTCCCTTCAAACTTCCCAACTGGGCTTGGAAACTTGAGGAATAGAAGGAGAAACATACTTGTTGAGTGGGTGCATTGTAGAACACACACTCTTCGTTTGCTGGAGGAACTGGTTGAGCTGTTGCATCCTGGCTGGCAAACCAAGCATATGATTAGTGGATGTTGGGTTATATTCTGGCTCAGCTCTTCAGTTTACTAAGGGAGCTAGCCAAGGGCGTAGCAGATCAGCCAAGCCACTGAACACAGATAGTGGCAACAGCAACAAGTCTGAGAAAGAGGGAGAGGTCTTCCTCCCTTCTTGTTTCACTTCAGGCTTATGATAATTGATTATTTCATTTGATTATTGAATGAAATAATCCAAAGTAAGCACAGGTTTGCTTCAGCCTGTAAGTAAATAAATTCCACAGTAAAAGGTTGGCATGCTGGTATTTTATTGACAGACATAGCAATTAGTTTGAGCTAAAACACACACACACACACAAAGGAAAAAACCAAAACCCTGTTTCTACTAAGAACTTACCAAAATTCCCCCCACTGGGTTAAACAGCTGAGACCTTTGGGATTTCCCTTGCGTTCTTAAGGCAATTTACTTCTCGAAAACAAATCCCTTACTTCCTCTTCCAGCAGGGGGGGAAATGTTTTATTGCTGCACTGCTAAGTTCTGCAATGGCATGTTGCCATAAAAAAAAAAGTTTCAACAAACACGCAAAACAAACTGTCAGCACGATCATATCAGTAAAGTAAAAAAATGAAAATGAGCACCTAAGCAATGACCAATAGTTTGTTCCAGACAGCCCCCCACCCACCCCAATCAATTTCATTTTTGAAATAGTCTTTGGTTCTTCACAGTGTGGTTTAGGGCTATGCTGAAGGATCCCCTGTTTTAATTTTCAGGCCAAAATTATAGAGCTTGATGGCAAAACATTCCCTTAAAATCCCCCCTTCTGGTCACCTCTTCCCCAGTGTCTTCATTACTGATGGTTTCTACTTTCTCCCCTTGCTTTGCTGTCATGCTGTTCTAGTTAGAGTGACTTTTTTTTCCTTCCTAGAGTGCTCCCAGGGGTCACACTGTGATGTGGTTTGGCCGTGTGGCCACTGAAGGCAACTGAGGTTTTTAAATGTCCTACTGTTTTAAATGTCTGTGTTTTGTTTTTATTGTTGCAAGGTTTTATTGTTGTAAATTGCTGTGTGCTTGATGGCTTCTTAGCAGATCAGGTGGTATATAAATGCTAGAAATAAACAACAAACAAATAAGTCAACTGAAAGTGAGGGCAATCCCTCCTGAACTGGTCACATGGGTGATTCCAACCAACTGGATCATTGATTTCTCCCACTTTATATTGATGAACTCTTTTGTTTCCTTTCAATGCAATTTCAGAGTGGGGGTGGGGGTGGAGATAACTGAAAAGCAGGTGCTTTTGCCACCTCTGAAAGTATTTATGAAAAGAACTTTGGCTCTGCCCTGCAATTGTTTCCATAACCAACTTTAGTTTCTCTGGCCATTTCTACACCAGCCCGAAAATGCAGACTGGTCACGGATGAGTCCCTGTGGGATGAGAATGGGTTTTCCCAGGGATAAGTACTCCCTGGGAATATCCAATTCTTCCCATGGTCTCGGGATCGTCCCAAGACCACAGGAGGTGTGGCTGCCCGTCCTGGCTTCCTCCCTACTCCCTGCGAGTATCAGGGAGCAGTAAAGGGAAGGAACCAGGCCGGGAGGAATTGGGGGTGGGGGGGAGAGAGGTCGGGGATTTTTTTCTTTTTTAAAACTCATGTTTCATTGGAGCACACGTGCGCTCAGATCCTTTAAAAAAATGGTGGGCGCAACACCCTCCTGCCTCCCGGGATGTTGTGCCCACATGTGGACTAAGGGGAGGATCTCATGATCAGGATAACGTGAGATCCTCCCCCCTCCCTCCCTCTACACAGGGCTGGTGTAGAAATGGCCTCTATCTCTGAATAACTGCACAAACTCCACGCTGGTGGTTCCATTCTTAACAGGCAGATCATTTCCAGGAGGTGCTGCTGGGAGATTGTCTGTTCTGCCCCATGGCTCTTCTCCTATGGGATCCTGCAGGGTTCTCTATTGTCCCTCGTGGCATTTAACATCACATGAAACTGCTAAGGGAAGTCATGCAGCTATTTGGAATGAGGTGTCATCAATATGAATTGTATTATTATATTTGCTTTTATTATGTATGTTTCCCTGAGAACTTTGGCTCCAAGGTGACTCATAAATTGAATGAATGAATGATATAAATAAATATCGTAAATACATAATAACAATACTGCTGATGGCAAACTCTTATTTGCCAATGGTAGTTACAGTGAGGCAGTAGAAGTTCTGAACAGATGGCTGAATGAAGGATAAGAAATGGAAGCTCAGTCCAGGGACAATGAAAACCCTAGAGAAAGGTGATTCTTCTGACCAGGAAGAAGGGATTTCACCTGTGCAGGGCAAGGTTTACACTTTTTCATAAATATGAGCATCAAAACTTGGGGATTATGTTAATCTTGGATATGCAAATAGCATCTCTGGAGTGTGGCACCTTCTGCCAGCTAATGCTGGTGCACCTGCTGTGGCCTCTTCTGAACAAGGATATTCTTGGCTCAGTTGTCCATGGCTTGGCAATATCCCAATAAGAGTACTGCTATACATTGTATGAGGGACTGCCTTGGAAGCAAGAATGACTGCAGAATGCAGGAGCTGAATTATTAACTGGTAACTGCCAGAAAGAAACATCACTTTCAATGCTCAGAAAAATTTGTTTCTGGGCACAAAACAAAGTGCTGGATTTACTCTTGAAAATCCTGTATGGCTTGGGACCTGGGACACTTGAAGAACGACCTTCTTCCAAGTGAAGAAGCCCCCAAACTGAAATCAGCATCAGGAACCTTTCTCCATCTGCCTTCACAGCAGTGCTCCAATGGGGGCACTGTGGAGGGATTAACCCTATGACTAAGTTCCTTGGGCAGCGGCCTGATGCTCCTCTTAGTGTTGATTGGGAATTCTTAAAGGGGCAGGGAATATTCTTATAGGGGCAGGGGAATTTCTTAAATTCTTGCTGTCTGCACTGGGCCCTTAAAACAAACAAACACCCTTTCTGCTCAATGCTGAGAGGCACTCCAAGCAATCATATCAAGCAAGAGAGCCATCTGCTTAGTCCCTCTTCGAGGCTCCTGGTGTAACATCCAGAGCAACCCTACGCCAGTGAAACAGGGGCGAGATCAGGATAATGACTCCCTTTCTCCCGCCACCCCAATGCTCCTCAATGTGCCATCAATATAGAGGAGAAATTTATTACAGCACCATTTGACCAGGGCCCACTGCTGCCTGCCTGCCTGTGAACTCACGAGGTACCTAACCATGTTGTGTGATGATGCTTGCATGGGGCAGATGAAGATTTTTTAGTTCATTTAGTTCATTTTCCAACAGTGGAAAGATTTAATATTGAATAGTTTCATTCCACTGCTTTTAATTATAGTGTTTATTCTCTAAATATGTGTGTTTTAATCTGTAGGGTGTTTTTTGCATGGCTTTTATCGTGCCGAAACCCCTCCCAGCCCTAGTGGCGCGAAATCCTGCCAATGCAGGATGCCAACGTCTCCCTCTTGCTCCGCCCACAAAACCCGCCCCATTCCCAGGCTTTGCCGGGCATGGCAGAATGGGCCTTGTTTATATTTTGTTGTTACCTGCTTTGAAAATTAGTTTACAAGCTAAAAGGGGGACTGAAAATATCATAAATAAATAAATAACCCCATCCAGTAAAGCCCTTAGTTCTGATTTGAGATAAAAGGCAAAAGTATGTGTTCAAAATTCCACAGGACTGCTGCTGAAAATGGCAGCCCTGTGACCTTTGTAAAATGTGTGTTCTTCCCATAGATAACTTTATTTTTATTTAGTTATTCAACATAATTTTGAGACTGCTTATCATAAAACAACGTCTATGTTTTACTTGAGAATCTGTTTTGTTTCTGAGCCCTCTAAACATTACACCAAAATCACTTTTAAAAGACTCTTTCCCACCAGGCAAAAGTCTACTTGTTTAAGGAAAGTATCTGTATCAGGTTAAAAAAGAGAGAGAAGGAGCTATATTGCAGCCTTATAGAATTGCTGTCTACTTCCCATGAAATTATTTTTATTAATCTGATATCATTGTACTTTCAAAAATCCAGGATATATTCTAATTTGTCTCTCCCTAAAACTAAAAATAAAAATCAGCAATGAAGAACTTCACTAACCAAATATTTGTTTGCGGGGGGGACGGGACCCCTATTTGCTGCCGTTAGCATAACTGACCACAGTAATTATAGAGAAAGCTATTTGTGTGTTATTTATAATTCTACTGGATAGTTTGTTTTGGCAATGCATAAAATGTAAATCTTTAATCCACAAGAAACATGTTTTCCAAAGCCTATACTAGAAATTATGGGTTTCTTGGGGGTGGGGAAAGGTACTTGCAGTGGCTCATATATTCAATAAATGATGCAGTTCTAACTTGGCACTTTGGATTTTCAGGAACTAAATAGCAGTGGGGGTTGGATGGCAGCACACTGAGGCAGCCTAGACATGGGTAATGTGAGCTCACCAACATCACCCAATCAATGCGCCTTAGCAATGACCTGGATGGGTTATATCCAAGGGTGAGAAGGTCATTCAAAATGTCAACAAGGCCAGCTGGAAAGCTTGGATGTAGACACCATCAACTCATTAATAGACTTAAGGCTATATTCAACTGTCATATGGTAAGAATTTTGGTTACCATACCAACCTAGACCAAATTCAAACCAGTGACCTAGGGCTGAAAGCCTCCATATCATATTACTAACCCCCTGGGCCATTCAGACTTTGCAATTGTAGCTTTTAATGCTTGGTTAGGAATTCAGGCAAGAGACTAAGAAAATTAAAGCTGTCTGCTTCCCTGGTAGGAGAGAAGCCGACCCTTCCCAAAGGTAGAGTATTTAGAAAGACATATGGAAAGCGTCAAGTTTTTGATACTGCGTTTGCATTTTGCAATGCAACATCTCTGGAAAAAACACAATCTGGAAAGAAGAATGGCATTCACTCTACAGACCACAATCATTTTGGAAGTGGGATTTTTGCTGAGTTAAGTGCATTATTAATATCTTAGTATACTGGTTATAAAGAGTAACAAACAGAATAATCCTTAAACAAAAATGTGTTTTAACAGTGCAATCCCTATGGATGTCTACTCAAGAGCAAGTCCCATTAAGTTTAAGAGTGCAATCCTATGCATGTTTAGACAGAAAAAAAGACTAACAATTCCCAGTATTTCCTAGCTAGACATGCTGCCTGGGGAATACTAGGAGTGGTATGACTTTTTTATGTCTAAACATCATAGGATTGCATCCTAATGGAACTTACACATAAGTATAACACTTACCAGGGAGTAAGTTCTATTGAACTCAATGGGACTTTGAGTAGACATGCATTGGCTCATGCTGTAAACATTGGAAGCAAGTTTCCAACTGATATGCTACTTTCTTCAGTCTTTCTGTAGAATCCTTATCTTATTTTCATTCATTTTCCCTCCATGTAGATACCATATAAGTCAGTTGCCAGATGTAAATGATGGGTCAAATCTAAAGCACAGACTGGATACATTTGTCAAAATAAAATATGGGGAAAATGAGTTTGGACCATTTTTGTTCTTGTTGTGGATGTTATTTCTTTCTGTATGTGTGTGTGTCTCTGTCTCTTTCTCTTTTATTATTCTGTCTTACAGATAGTAGATCCCAAATAGCAATTTGCCAAATGGGAAATTGAACTTTTTTTAAAAAAAAAACACACCTTTTTTTTAATGAGGAATACAATCTGAATTAAGTGTAGGCTGGCTGTTATCTCTCAAACTGTGAACCCACCCTTACAATTGGTTGAAATAAGTCTTCTGTTGTTAAAATGAAGGTGTGGGCATTCTACTCATGCTCACTTGAAACAAACCTGAAACATTCCAAGGTAAGACAGAGCAAATGCTCTCACCTTGAGGTAAAATGGTGAATAAAGCTGATTGAATCCAGAAAGTGAAGGGCTTAGCAAACTTTATCTAGCCATAACAAGATAGCCCCTTGGCTAAACAGCCAGAAGTATGAAACAGCTGAGCAAGTTAGGCCAGGCACCTAACAGAATGAAACCACTACTAATATTGAACATAGTGAACATGCCAGTCTTTTTATACATAAGAATCCCAGCCTAAAAGGGAAACTTATTTGACTCCACCTAGCTGTGGGGCAACATTTCACTGCCCTTATGACCCTTGTTAGCATCCAAGGCTCTCCGATGCATTAGAACAATTAATTGAGAACCCCCTTTCACCTACAAACTTCTTTAGAAACCACAAGAGGAAGTCACTGCTATTATTATTGCAACACTTCCCAATGTGCAGAGGCACTGGAGATTCCCTTCCCTCTCGAGGCAGGGAATTACAGACTTTGGCCATAATGTTTATTCTTCCAGAAGCTCTGACCATCAATAGCCTTTCCATTGTCTTGAAAATTGTTGCCTTGGCATATCTGAATGTTGTGGATTAATCTGTGAAAGAGTTTAAGCTGGGGAATATCCTGCCCACATTTTGGCTATCATACCAATTCCATCCCCATGGATCTGTGAGTCTATGGTGGAGACGTGGCATCGCTCCTATGCAATTAGCCATGCTCACAAGCCATTGTGGTGTGAACGGGAACTTTGAAAGTTCAGGGATGCATCCGTGGATGAGGTCACAGCAAGCACCTCAACAGTTCCAAGAAGAGATAAAGTACAGAACAGTGAACCAACTTTCAGTTTCCTTGTAGGAAAAAAGGCAAGGAAAACCCCTTGCCTTAAGGTTGTTTGTTTTAATTTGTTTGTCAGTTAATCTAATTTGCTGATTATTTAAACAGGAATTTAATTCTTACTGATGCATGGGAGCTTGTCTATTGCAAGAGAAAGTATTTGCAGCTGTCATGCCTGCCAGCTCCTGTTTGGACACTAAAGCAGACTTAACTAATTAGGAAAGTCTTCCATCTGCTAAGCTCTGTGTGAGCACATCTTTGAGCCAAGCTCTGAACTACGGCTGCTAGTGGTCAACTGGCATGAACTAAAAAAAGACCGAAAGAAGGGAAGATCTTCATTCTTCCTCATATTAGGATAATATTAAATGGAGCATGGAAATTGATTATTATTTTTTAAAAAACATATACAACCACAGGAAAATAATAATGTTATCATTTTCACCATATGCTGAATATGCAAATACTCCTATACAGGCTCATTTGTCCTTTCCCTTTCGTATTGTTTTATTATGATTTTATTCGAATTTAAGCCTATGTGGCAGGGTCTTACTATTTTATTGTTTTACTATGTACAGCACCATGTACACTGATGGTGCTATATGAATAAATAAATAAATAAATAACCTTATGAGAGAAATCAAGATTCATTCCCTCTAGTAACAAATTTGGTTAGTGACAGCCAAGAGGATTGTAGCCAAAATAGGGCCACCAGACAGAGGTAGCAGTATAATTGGAGAAAACCCAAGGTTTGCAAAGGTACAAAAATAATGTGTGTGTGTGTGTGTGTGTGTGTGTGTGTGTGTGTGTGTGTGTGTGTGTGTGTTTTGCCAAAAATTTCTTCCACATTACTTTTGACCTTTCTCATTCAATTTCAAAGAAAATAAATTGCTTTCAAACTGAAATTCAAAAGAGAAGAGTTTTTTGGAGAAATTCACATGAGTAGGGTTCAGGGTTCTTGTATTTCACTTACTTATGATGTTGCTGAGGAGTGTGTATGAGTGCGGAGTGTGTATGAACGTCCTTTCTTTCATTTTACAATGAACTGTCTGAACCTGCATGAGAGACAAGATGTATCCACAATCACAATCATTTGGAAAATCCTGGGGAAGGTGGTAAACCTAAAAAATGAGAACTAGAGCTAAGCCAAAAATTCTCAGAAGATGTTTTTTCTCAGAAATGCCCTGAAGTTTTTTCTTTTCTTGCCCCACTAAAAAGAAAAGGCTACTTTTCAGAATTTCCCCAAATTTTCTTCTTCATCTTTTGATGAGTTTTTCCCACCCAGCCCCCAGTCTCACACACGGTGATCTGGAACAATGCTAGGTATGGGGTGTTGTGGAGAATACAAAATGGGGCCCAGGCTGCCAACACAGCTGATGCTGTTGCCACTTGCAGTAGCAGTGTAAAAAATGCAAAAACCCTTCAGAAAGAGGGGAAAAGCAATTCTGCAGCCCTTGCCAATGGTGAGCCCTACCCATGAGCAATTGTTGGAAAAATTCTCCTCCTACTAGTGAAATTCAGAGGAATTGACACACACACACACACCCATTTCTCTGCCCACAAATCGGGCAGAGATCAAGAGTTCATTTGTGCACAACTCTCATATATATATATATATATATATATATATATATATATGTGTATATATATATATATATATATATATATATATATACACACACATATGCAAAGCAACAACAATAGACTGAGGACTAAGCATGCTTGGCAGCCATGGAATGTTTACTATCAGTTGGATAGTATCAGTACCTGTGGGGGGTGGGGGGTAGAAAGAGCCTCTAACTGCTTATAATACTCTGTAGGAGGGCATCATTGACTTGGCTGACTGCCAGGACCCTTGAACAGGAGAACTTGTGCTATGACGTGAGAATACACTAAAACATTTCGTATTCTCATACTGACAAATGAAGAGATCATGATTTGTGCAGGATGACCCACCATCTCCACATCTCGGCAAGGGATCTGAGTCCAAGGCTCAGGTCCAAATCTAAGGGCTGATCTGCATGTGCAATAAGAGGGAATGGTGGGGTCATATTGAGGCAGTGCCACATCAGAATGCTAATGGTAGCTTGCGTGGTTGAATATTCACCTGTATTATTATTAATTTTAAAAAAATCCCTGCCATGGAATTAAGGGTGTGGGGAGTATTTCAGATCTACAAGTCTCACTTTCATTCTAGTTTTCAATCTGCAAGGCATTTTCCATGTGGGGAGCACTTAAAAAAAAATCCAGGGTCAGGGTTTTTCTGGAGGTAAAGATAAGATCAAATTAAGGATGTATGGATTTTGTTAAACTTCTTCCATCTTTGTTTTGTGGATTGTAAGGCATCTTTCATTCAGCCATCTGCTCATGGATGGGAACCAGATTTTTTTTAAAAAAGGGATGCACTAATTCCCATTAGCACAAATGCAAATTTGCACAAATTCTCTCCATAACAACAACAACAACAACAACAACAACAACAACCAATCTGCAAGTCCATGGAATCCATGTGACTCAGAAAAAGTAAGTCTGCTGCAGAATCTACTGGTTGGATTCATAGAAATCCAAATGTCCAAATGCATTTGAATCTGTTGTGGGTTTCTCCATCCTCCCTAGCTCACATGCGCTCGCATGCCAGCTTCAGTTTGACATCTATTTATAAAACACACACAAACGTGCTTTGCCCTCTGTGTTTGGGAAGCCACTACTTCATTGCCAAAATATTTTATTTTAGAATCAGAGAAGAAAAGAAGTGCTGATAAACAGTATGCTAATCATCTTTGTGAAGAAGTAAACAAGTCAGCTAGAGTGTGGCCTCTCTCAAAGGGATGTGGTTTGGATTCTATATGTAACATCTGCTCGGTAACTACATCAAGTAAATAAAATAGCCATCATGGCATGAGTGAGAAATGTCTGGCCACATGTTGCATGTTGTTGGCAATCTTTATTACACTTGCACTTTGATCCCATTCAGAATGAAGTCATGATGTGTTCCATGGGGTTTACTCCCAAAAAAGTGTGCTTCAAAGTTCATGTTTAAGTTTCAGCAAGGGCTGTTGTATTATAATGATGAAATTAAAATCAGAATTTTTACAACATTCAAAGTTCACTAATTTAACATCTTTCAAACACAGATCAGAATGAAAATAATTTGTTTGCCAGCAGTTGTAATTTTATAGTGAAATTCCTTTCCTATTGACAGTGCTGAAACTGAGGGACATCCTGAAGTTCCTTGGGAAATGCAAAGAGAAACTGGCACAAAGGTCTTATTTTTAAAAGAACTTTTCAGTTCTTGGAGCTTCCTTCCTCAGCACAATGAATCCCAGTCACATCCTAGATTATTCCAAGTTCTCAGTCATGAGTAGAGATGTTGTTGGCATTTATAATGATCACGTCTCATTTCCAAGTTCATCCAACTCTTAGTGTTTAGCTGAATTACTAAGTGGGCATCTTTCTACAATAAGTAATTTTGTTTAGCCACATCCTACAAGGTGTAGGCTCTAGTTGCTGTAGTATAAAACATTCTTCTCAAACTCAGAATATTCAGAAGATCCTGCACATGCAGGATCAGTAGTCTTCTATGGATCTAAGAACTCTTAAGTCACCACTATATAGAAAAGGTTCAAGCAAAGGTTTTTGAAAAGGAAGTGCAGATCTAACAAGGATGAAGAAAAACGTTGCAATTTACTGGAAACTCTTTAAAAAAAAGGTTAATTAGACAAGTGTCTTGGTTCCATTTACCACTTCAAATTACAGTGTAGAGTAGGGCTGTGCACAGACCCCCCCCCCCAATGCACTTCTCATCCAGATCCGCAATTTCTGGATCGGGTCTGCTCCTCTCTGCAGCGATCTGCTTATGGTCCGCTCCACTCCACTGCGGAGCTCCGGATCCAAATTGGAGCTCTGTGTTTTCCCCAATAGACTTGCATTGAAATTCACACGCCTATAACTTTTTTTTTGTTAACGTTAGAAACCTCAAAATTGGCACCATGAGAGCTTATCCATGTATCCACATTCCAGCCCAGTTGGAAGTAAATCCGAGCATCCCCTGATTTTTGGGGAATTTTTGAAAACCTACACCCCATTTTCAGAAACGGGATATACTCCGACATCTGTACAGATACAAACTTGAAAGTGGGAACCCTCACAGATGCCATCTAGATCCACATTCATGGCAAGTTTCAAGCAAATCTGAGCATGCCCTGATTTTTGGCGATTTTTTTTTCCGTTTTAAGCATCACCCTCTAACCCCCATTCACACCTCTTTCTAGAACGCCGTCACGTTAGAAACCTCAAAATTGGCACCATGAGAGCTTATCCATGTATCCATGTTCATGCCCAGTTGGAAGGAAATCCGAGCCTTCAGTGATTTTGAGGAAATATATGAAAAATCCCCCACAAAAAAGGACAGTATGCCCATAAGGAAACCATACCTGCCCATAGGGATCCATTGCAAAGCGCTTGCCCATAGCAATCAATAGCACAGATGATTTGGGGGAATCAAGATTTTTTCTAAATAAGGATCTTCATCTCAGGTGAAACACTTCCAAAAATGCACACACACTCACACACACACACCAAGAAATCTTAAACAGGGTGAGCGCGCAATGCAGTTGCCTTTTAACACATGGAAGGATAGCCTGAGTCAAAGCAAGACGCGTACAAACCATCCCTGCGAGGCGGGCACAGAGGAGGACAGACAGCATGCCCCTTTAGCACTGGGAGCAAGCATGCCAGAGTCTTGTGGGGTTGAACCACAAAGCCCATAATCTAGTACATCTCCCAGGCACCAGGAGGGCAGAGAGGCAGGCAGAGATGTATGACTATGCCATAGATCTATGGGGAAGTAAGTCCCAGCAGATACCCCACAACAACAACACCCAGGCGGAGGCATGCAGCAGACATTTCTGGGGGCACAAGGAAGTGAGCCAAGGATTGTTTCAAAGCCAGTAATGCAAACCGTCCCTGTGAGGCGGGAACAGCACAGAGAGATGCCTTTTCTTTTGCATCCCATAACTAGGGGACTAGGAGGATAAGAGTAAAGCTTTGTGATCCTTGCTTCAGAGTTGATTGACTGCACTGTGATCACAGCCATTATTAAACAATAACAACAACAATAACATTATTAATAGCAGTACTAATATTAATAGTAACAACAACAACAACAAGGAGTTGAACCACAATGAAAGCCTGCCTGACTTCACTGAAGAGGGAAAGCCAGGAGAGTTTGGTCTATGGGGTGTATAATAAATGTAATTAATAAATAAATAAATACAGGAGGGGTGGAATTAAAAGCAGCAGTGTTGCTGAATCACAACAACAAGAAGATTTTTTTTTAAAGGCTATGTTTGTGTTTTACCAGTAAGAGGAAAATGGATGTGCCCAGGGGGAGGGGGAATTGTGCCAATTTCACTGGTCCTGTCTAGGTACTATTGTTTCAGAAGCTACTGCACACTTCAACTCATGCGAGGCTAGTAGCTTCACTGGCTAACCTTTGGAGGGTACTGATGACCCTCCAAGGGCAGGAGTGTGCACTGGGTATGTCCACATGCCCTATGGACATCATCCCCTTGCACCACATCTATTCAGTTGTTCACCAAGGTTAGTGTGGGTAGCAGTGCTGTGTTTCCTATCTGTTATTTATTTGCTTAGTATATGATTTAAGGCTGTGTTTGTGCGTTTGGTGGGGCTACTGTTTTAAAAAACACTGGGAAAAGTCCATTCAGACTAAGAAAGGTTTCCCAGTATCCCAAGTTACTAAGTATCTCATTTTGCTTACCCCCCCCCCCAACATTGGGATTGGAGGATGCTTCATCAGGTGATCATGACTGGGAGTTGAATCTGCCTCTCATCTCTTCAAAAAAAGTTACCCCCTTCTGCTTTTTTTACCCTATTTTTAAAATAATTATAGCAAGCAAACTGCAGCATGAAAACTGCTGGAAATAGGCACAAATGACCCCCACCCACGACTCTCTAAGCACATTCAGTTTCAAGGATGTAGCTTGAAAAACAAAAAAGTTATACGCTAATCTTTTCAGCAATGCAATCCTTTGTGGAAAATATCCAAAATGGAGGGCGTAGCGCTCCGCGTAAAAGCGAATTATTCGCTTTCGGTCACTTCTCTGCCATGCTTCACTAGCCACCCAATCCGCTTCTCCTCTGCCTGTAACGGAGGCGAATTAGGCCACTCAGCTATCACTTCTAAGAACCGAACCAAAGAGAAGCGGAGCACAGCCCTAGTGTAGAGTAGACTGAAAAGGTGGTACCCAGCTAACCTATCCCACTGTGTTATCTGTACAGCACCATGTACATTGATGGTGCTATATAAATAAATAAATAATAATAATAATAATAATAATAATAATAATAATAATAATAGGGAGTGGCAATGGTCCCCCATGTGCCCTTGAATCTGCTCTGAAGGGTTGGGGGGCCCTTTGGGACAGATTTGGGATGGGGGCTGCAGGGGGGAGAGTAAAGGTAAGGTCATTGGATGAGCAGATGTCTGCTCATACAATATTAAATTTCTCCCAAGGTGCTGATAGGACCATTAAGGGCCATCTGACTTCTCCATGTTTTCCATGTTCTTTCTAGAGCTTCGATTGTTCTTAATCATACAAAATGCAAAAATTCTATTCTTAAGTCAGCATATTTGTTTTCTTCAGTATCATAATGACCCTGGCCATTTCTACACCTGCCTTTCCCCCCAGTATCATCCCAGGATCATTCCTGTGCATCCAAATGACACACAGGGGATCCTGGGAGCAGGCAGGGATGATTCATCCCTCCATTTTCCTGGGATAACCCTTAGGTGTAGGAAGAGCCCCGTCTCTTTTAATAGATCCACAACAACCACCCAGAGAGCTTCATCTATTGGACAGTATATAAATGTAGTAAATAAATAAATAAATAAATAAATAATGAGAGAACGTACATCATGCTTTCTGAGGGTAGTGTCTTAGCAGGAAACCACTGGGCATCTTTTAAGTGATCATCATGAATGCTGCATTTTGTTGTTGTTTTTATGTCTCATTTAGAAGATATGATTTCTTTCCCCACCATCATCATGTAATATTTTAATCTGCTGCTGGTTACCCATAAAACAATTCTGGAAGTTTTTTCTTTAACCTAGCAAGCTTCATTTCCTTGCAACATTTATTGTAGGAAAAGGGAGGGCAATTTATTTTAGAAGTGGAAATGGGGAACTTTATGTCTCAAGAACAAGAAAAGTGCAAAACATAGAACCATCTATGTTACGTAAACTTAAATGATGAGTAGTGATCTACTTTGATCTGCTGCTAAATGGAGATTTTTCTCCAATTTTGGTGTAATTTCCAAAAGCATTCCTCCATCTTTGACATATCTCACCATTCATGGCATTTCTAAGTAGGAGTTCATTCTCATGGTGAAGAATTCATCCCACTAGTTTATTCATGGCCATCTTCATTTTTCCAGTACTTTAAGTTTTCCGTTGATTAATTAAAATCATTCTCGCTCCATGTACTCAGTTAAAAGAGAGAAAGGAAAAGAAAAAGAAAGATCAGCATGAATGCCAAAATATTTTTTTTCCCAGGGTTTTCACACAGCTCTAATTTACGCTGCAGTCACACCAGGATGTGGCTGAAAGGAGCTTGGCGTTTCCTGCTTATGCATGCTTGGGATGCATAACCTCAAGATGTCAAGAAGTCAGTGGGTCATGGGTACACGGCCTGATCCACAGGTTATGTTTTTGTGGTTTGCAGATATGAGGCACGTAAACAACCCTTTGAAGGTTTGTGTTTGATAAATTTCATGGTTTGAGGAAACCCAGCAGATTAGCTTGTGGGTGTTTCTGAAAAGGAATGGCATATTTTGAGTTTCTGACTACAATTTTCAACTTCATAGCGCAAAAAAGAAAAAAGGCATGAAAGAAAGAAAAAAAGAGAGAGGGTACGTAATTACAGAAGAGAAAAAATATGCTTGGAGTGAGATCTAATAAAATAACAACACGTGAAAGATTATCTTGTTAATGTTAACCTTTTAAAATTTTTGTATGTGGAGTTGTTTTTTTTTTTTGAGCTGACTTGGAAAAATGAGCATGAAAGCAGAACCAACTTTGAATGAGAAATGTCCCAGGGTCTACATCTAATTGTAACTTATATGCACCTCTCTATTCAGTTCAATGGGGCTCATATATGTAAGCATATACATGCAAAAGCTGTGCACACAGAAATACACCTCCTATTGAAATGAATGGATGAGAGTCTTGTGGTTGGCAAGCTTCATAGGCATATTAGGGTTCCTGCACTTCCAAGAGATCTGAATAAGTGTTAGACTGAAATGTGATGCAATTAATATTGAAATCATTGCTGTCTTGGAAAATTTTTCTTTCCTAAACACATTCCTCATGCATAAGACACAGTGGAGATGAATCTTCACTGAGAGTGTCTTTGATGGATACACACACCCTCTTCAACATGTCCCATGTCAGTCAGATGATATTTTTTCTTATAAAACCATGACTGAGAAGTGTGCTGTTTACATCAAGCTGCATTACACAAAACCGCCATTAGATTTGGACTGCATTTCATCCAGGAGAGGACCGATATCCATTTTACCTATTTTTATTTGTTTCTCTTGCCCAATTCCACAGAAACATGACTCAGAAAGATATAGGACTAAGAACATGCATTTTGTAAGGACTTGATTGCACTAAATGTATGAATCCTATTAGTACAAGATAATGACTTTTCACTGATCTTCTTTTTCCATAGGAAGAAAGAGGAAAGAGCAAGTCAGTATGGGTGACATGGAGCATTATCACACAGGGGGAAATCATGTTTGCTTACTCTCGCTTCTCCGCCCATGTGTTTGTCCCTCATTATGTCCTCTTTTGAAAGAGGAAGTAAACAACGTGCACGTGGCTCATTCAGTGGCCCATTTTTTTCGTGCTGCTTCTCCTGCACACAGCAGGAGATAGCAGCAACTTCCATCTTTAAAAATAAGTTGGACTTACTGGGGTGGTTTTTTGCAGTATAAGGAAGGCTAAAGGGCCAGGAGGCACACGGGAGACAGACCACGTCATGAGAAGGACCCACGAAAATCCGTGAGTGCCCAGTAATGAGTGTGCCATAAAACACTCGTCTGATGGAGCTCATGGATCACTTTTGGTTGTTACGCAAAACCCAGTGCAATGTGTGTTTTCCTTTTGCAGTGGGGACAGTACTTCATCTGCTTTTGGCTCAGACCTAAAACAGATCATGTGGCAAGATATTATTCAGGCACTACCTTAAGAAAGAAACATTCCAAGTAGACAAGCTAATAATTCTTGTGTTTTATTACCCAATACTAGAAGCCATGAATGCATTTATTGGAAAGTGAATATTTTACAAGGGCAGGGATACCCCAGCACAAAGCAGAGAAAGACTGCTTATCTATGGCATTGATAATGCTAGGGTGCTGGGTAAAGTATGAAGTAGCAATTGCACAGTTAAAGCTAGTGCACCAGCTGCACCCTTTCCTAGAGATGTCAGACCTGGCCACCGTGTCACATGCCTCAGATACATCCCGATTGGATTACTGTAACACACTCTATCTGGGGCTGCCTTTAGAGAGTGTTCAGAGACTTCAGCTGGTTCAAAGAGCTGCAGCCAGATTACTGACATGGGCTGGTTACAGGGTGCATACAACTCCCCTGTTAAAATAGCTCCACATCGGGGGTGGGATGGGGGGAGCGCGAGTTTTGTTTTTTTAAAACCCTCACGGTTCCGTTTAAGTGCTCGTGTGCTCCTTTTCCTTTAAAAAAAAAAAAAACCAAAATGGTGGCCATGACGTCGCACACTGCTTGTAGATGAGAGGGATAATCTCATGAACATATCGTGAGATCATCCCCCTACACCCCACTCGTCTAGCCATGCCCTAGATAGATTTCTGTTCTCTGGGCCTAATCTACACCAAGCAGGATATTGCACTATGAAAGTGGTATATAAAAGACAGGAGCCACACTACTGCTTTATAGCGGTATCGAAGTGCACTGACAACTGTTGGGGCCCATTGACACATACCATATACCTCTTTCATACCACTATATCCTGCCTTTTATATACCACTTTCATGGTGCAATATCCTGCTTGGTATAGATTAGGCCTCTGGTAAACAAAAAGCAAGATCCAGTCAGAAAGATCCATGACAGAAGGAAAATTTATGAGCCTCTTCTACCTAGGAAAGGCAATTACCCCATTAGCCATCATATAGGACCTGGCTTGCCAACAAAGAAGGGCAGGTCTAGGCCCTTTCTACACCTAAGGATTATCCCAGGAAAATGGAAGGATCATCCCTGCCTGCTCCCAGGATCCCCTGTGTGTCATTTGCATACACAGGGAGGATCCTGGGAGGATCCTGGGGGGAAAGGCAGGTGTAGAAACGTCCCTAGTCTTGAGTTCTGAGGGAAGTTTAGCAACACAGCTTGTTTTACCTTGAGACTTCAAATACACCAAGCAGCTTCCTATTATCCTTTTCTCCCCCTGTAGTAGAGCACAGAGGAAGAAAAGGATGTGTTGTTTATTTTCTATTACTTTTCATGACATTCCTCAGTATTTTCTGGAAACTGAAGAAAATTTGTATGTATTTTTCCCCCACATGTTCTATTCTGGTATTTCTTTTTCTCTTTGCATTTGCTTTGGTGTGAAGCAAATGCTTCGTAAGTGGGAAGTACCATTACACTGTAGATTTTTCAACAAACCTTGAAAATACAGAAATCTTATTATCCTGTATGATTTTTTACCATCAAAAACTTAGCCATGTGTGATGCCTGTCAAAGTAAGCTGATGAAAATGTACAGAGTATGTGACTAGTTCCCCCAGGAGCAAAATTCCATTTCATCACCTCTTGGAGACTTTCTTCCAGCTGAAGTCAATGGGAGTTTCATTACTTCATCACTTGACCCATAATAGGATTAGACCCATGGGAGGCATGTGGCATATGAAGGGTTTTGGTCATAGATCTCAATGTTAGTATAGCATTAGGAACTCTCATACTGTGTTAGTATCTCTCGCATCAATACTATACACAATTCTCTGATGCCTAAGTGAATGTTACCAAATATATAGTTATATAGACAGTTCTATTATTTAAAAGAGGGGATAAAATGTTATTTTAGGTATGTCAGTATATTTTATTCATGTGACTTTAAAAAAAAAGTTTAGGACTTCGAATAAGCTCAAATAGAAAGCAGTGGTTTGTTTTGTAAATGTTAGAGGTGAGTTATGCAATTAACTTTTACAGAAGAAAATATCACCACAGGGTGGAGTTTCCCTAGCATTCTTTTTCTTTTTCTTTTTTGGTTACTAGTTGTTATAAATCTACTCCCACACAGTGAAATCAGATACGCATGGGAAACGTAACCATTTACGGTTTAGCAGACCACATGCTAAACCATGGTTAGATGGCTAACCCTTTCGCAGCAAGTGGCGAGTGAGCATGTTTAAACTGTGGTTATGTAGCCATCATGATTAGGAATGATTCACATGATACATTAAATCAAGATTCACACGACATGCTAAGCCATAATGTTTATTTCAAAAAACATCATGGTTTAGTGTGTTGTCTGAACAGGGATATTGAAAACTAGTATGTGTGTGTTTGGATGCTCTGATACTATTGCCATGCACAAGGTCCTCAGCTACTGCTAGCTGAACACCATTATATATCTTGGGCCCCAGCATCTTATATAACAATGTCCTGCCCCTCTGTGAGTCTGTCTACCCACCTTCTCCTCCTATTTTGATCTGCCAGTACAAGTAGGAGGAGTACCACCTGAAAATTAAGAGGGAGAGAATATTAATACACCAACTTGGATCCTAAATGGTCCTTCTATGAATAGATTGAGTTGAGAAAAGAGGGACATATTCTAAATGATTTGGAAACTTTGGTGGACATCTCATTAACTAAACTACAGGGATAATCTATAGCAAGGGTGGGCAACTTGTGGCCCTGGAGAGTTTTGGCCTGCACCTTTGATTGTCCTTTATCAATGGTTATGCTGGCTAGGGCTAATGGAAGTTGTAGGCCAAAAAAACAAACCTGGAGTACCACAAACTGCCCACTTCTGATAGGAGTGGCACAAATTGCCTACCTAGGTAGGACTGAAGAAAAGAAGAAAGGAGGGGATGCTTGATGTAAGTCAGCAAACAGAAATGAATGTCCCCAGCAGGGCCGGCATTAAGGGTAGGCATGGTCGGGCACCTGTGATGTGTCTACACCCCATCAGGGATCCACTGTCAAGAGCCCCATGAAGTTGCCTCTCCTCTTTACCATTGCATCTTGCTTATTTATGACCCAGCCAATGGTAGCAGTGAGAAGGAGGAGAAGGAGATGCTACTGCCTACTTGCTCCCTGGCACTCTGCATTGTCAAGTAGGCAAGAGGTAGCAAAGTTGAGAATGAGGAGCAGTAGGAGATGGTGACAATGGCAGTGAGAAGGTCAACTCACTAAAGGAGGGGAACTCACTAATGCACACTGAGAGTGCATTGTGCAAGGGCCATCAAAAACCTGGAACTGGCACTGGTCCCCAGGAAGTGAGAGAAGGAGAAACCGAGGGAAACCAAAGTGGGCAGAGAAGCTGGAACTGGCACTCACTTGGGCCAGATCTACACCTTGTGTCAAATCATTATGAATGTAGAATAAAAAGCAGGATATAACACTATGAAAGTAGTATATGAAACAGTTATCAGTGCACTTCAATAGTGCTATAATGCAGTAGTGTAGATCTAGCCCAAGTCTCTCTAATACAGCCTATCTTTATATTTCTACATCTATTTGGTGGGCACTTCACAAATAGAAAACTCATCCTTTTAAGCAGCAATTTACTAATATTTTAAATTAATATTATAGATTGTAGTGAATGTTTGCTGAGTTGTGATGGGTTGAACTGCCCGATACATCACTACCCACATCAAAACCGTGCCTTTTTCAAAAAGATAGAAAGGTAGTGTTCAACACCTGTAGAGATTGCACTATTCTTCTGTCCCTCGAAGAAAGTCAAACTTATGAGTTAACAAAAGAACACAGATAAACAGCACTGAGAAAACACATAAGTATTATTGGTGGATGACAACATTGTGCGAATCCCCAAGAAAATATGAGTGAAGGGGATATGGTAGTTTCACAGTAAAATCCTTGCATGGAAGCAGCCTAAAGTCTCCAGCATTTCATCAATGTAAAGGAAATGCCATCTCATTGACAGAAAGTCATTTGGGTCACTTTTATTTGTAATGGGAAATTAAATTATTTAGCTTGTTTGTGATATATAAAACTGGCTAGATGTTGTTTTTAATTCAGATAGACAGAAAAGATTACTTTACAAAATTAAATCGCAAGAGGGCACATGCTTTGGCCTCGAAAAATGTTCCTGTCTCCCCACTTGAATGTGGCCAAGTATCAAAGAGCAACATCTGCCCTCATTTTAGCTTTTACAGCAAGATGTTGCTTTAGGGTGGCTCTTTAAGATGATCGCTGCCTTCAAGCTTAGTTAAGGCTTTGAACTGTGTAGATGCTTGCTGTTCAAAGCCTTTCTTCTTGGTCCCTCCCCCCCCCCTTTCTCAGAAAAGCAGAAGCTTAACAGTTGCCATATTTTACAGTTTTACATCAAGATGCCGTACCCCACCCCTTTCATACTCCTTCCTTTGTGCTCCCTTTTCTCCCTCCTCACTTTTTTCTAAGTCTCTCTCACGTCCTCCAACTCTCATAAAACTATCAAGTAAGGGCAACTGTACATCACGCAGGTAGCCCCAAAACAAAGTTGTCACCTTGGCTTCTTTCTTGGTATCTGTTCAACAGGAAGTACTTAATAAAAACAATGGTCTTTCACTTAAAAGAAATGAGAATTTAAAAATCTATCAGAAAAAGATTTCATACACAACGCAAACATAGGTCATCGAACAAACAAAGTCGACATAGTTTAGATGTGTCGCTGGGGAAATACATGAAATTGTGGTAAGAATTGCTGCTTACCAGCACTAAGGGAATGTGATCCACCACTGGGTATGTTTTCAAAGGTCTTGGGAACAACTTGAATGGAGCCTCCTGTACATTGCACTGTAGATGCAATCTAAGTTTAAGGTTCTAGATATCATTTTGCTTCAGTCTCGACCACCTCCAGTTCCAGGCTGGGGTGATCCTTGGATAAGATGCCCCCATTCCTATGCCTATCTCCTCCTCTTCCTCTTCCTCTTCCCCACCCCATCATTGTCATATGACCATTTGTTTGCTTCTTCCTCTGAGTCCAACCCACATCACCTCTCCAGGAGAGGACAAGATGTGCTGAGGTTACTGTTCAGCAATTCACTTCTATCATACTGCCTCCCCCAGAGTCAATTCACAAAACTTCCTGAGTGCATAGTCTTTTGGTGTATGAGTGTCCCTGGATTGGGCCCCATGCTTTTTACAAGGTAGAAGTTACGTTAACATGAGAATCTGTCATGCTGGGAATTTCAGCATAGAATACATATCTTCTGCTGGAGTTGGAACACCGGCCTGCCAAGTCAAACCTTCATTTATTTGTTTTAACCATGTTGTGTAATTCCAGAAGCACGGAAGAAATATTACCCAATCTCCAAATCCTCTCATTAGTAAGTGTGTTAACAGGTAGACATACCACTGGGTTTTAACACCTAGTTCCCAACTGCTTTAACAAAAAAGGTGAGAAGGTGATATATAAAATGACTTACTGGACAAAGGATAAAATGTGAATGTGCTAGGTTTAGACTGCTGAAAGATCATTACAAGGCTGGCAAAAATAAAAAATGGGGACGTATACTGTTTAAATGTGCATTGACCTTTAGAAATCTGACAGTCAACAAAGTGATTCAATTAAGAACGTAAGAATTGTTTCGCTGGATTTTGCCATCAAATTCAGCACTCTCTTTCCAACAATGGCCACTGGGCATTCCAAAAGCAGGGCATGACACTGATAATCTTCCATTTTGTTGTGGTTTCTATGGTTGATGGCAATGGTTGTGTAGCATTCTTTTTACAGCAGCTGGATTTATTTAGGGCAGGGGTGGGGAACCGGTGGTCCTCCAGATGTTGTTCAGATGTCCCATCATCCCTGAGTATTGGCCATGCTGGCTGGGGTTGGTGGGAATTGTTATCTGACAACATCCCCATTGCAATTTATGATGAGGGCACCACTCCCTGCTGCCTCACTGTTGAATTAGCCATGGAAACTTGGGAGCACCGCAGCTTAAAAACTTGCAATTTGTTGTAAAAGAAGATGTGCAGGGTGCGTATGCATTGTTTTAAAGTAAAATCATGCTCCCTGAAGGACTCTGGGAGTGTAATTTTGCTTTTAAGTGAGGTGTGTGCTCTGTTCATGCATCGATATACAGTAAAAACCTTGGGTGGGTTTTTTGTTTGTTTGTTTTTTGCTGTTGCCACAGAAGCAGTAGCAATTCCAGGGAGAGCAGGGGGGCCACACAAAAGTTCAGGGGGGCTGCATCTAACCCCTGGGCTGTGTGTTGCCCACCTCTGATGTAGAGGTTACATATAGCTGTCATGACCATTGGTAAAGGGTTAATTTATCATTCTTAATTTGGGCTGTCTAAAGAAGTACATTTTAATGTATCTTCTAAAATAGTGGAGGTAGTTGCAATGGATACTACTACTTACTATCCGTTATTTGGTTTGAAATGCAGAAGAAAATGATAGCTGATGCTGAGTCAACCAAATTTCACTATCAACAAACATTGTTTTGACTGTTAATATACAGTTCTTTATAGTCCAGGAAGCACATGATTGGATTGTTATGTGTATGAGAGACAGTGTGGTGTAGTGGGTACAGTGTTGGATTGGGAGTCAGGAGATCTGGGTTCTAGTCCCCACTCAGCCATGGAAGCTCACTGGGTGACTTTGGGCCAGTTACGGACTCTCAGCCCAACCTACCTCACAGGGTTGTTCTTGTGAGGATAAAATGGAGAAGAGGAGGAAGATTATGTATGTTGCCTTGGGTTCCTTGGAGGAAAAAAGGTGGGATATAAATGGAATAAATAAATAAATAAATAATAACTAATGTATGTATTGTCACACATCATCGGTCACACAACATCATCTTTTTTGAATGAAAACCGAATATCCAATAGTTATGGGGGGGGAGGATTTGTTCTACGTCTATCTGGGATGCTTTTAAGCATAGTGAAAATTTTGTCTACCATCTTGAACCAAAAAGGTGGCATATCATTTAAAAAAAGAAGATATACAGCCTTAATATCATTTGATTGATTTCAACCAAACTTCACATTAAGATTCAGCACTGCAGCAAGCAGATTTTAACCATACAACATCCTTTTTTTCATGTTTTTAGACATTAAAAAGGCCCAATTATGGGGAAGACACATGTTAACATATGAAGGAGGAGGAGGAGAAGGAGAAGGAGAAGCAGCAGCAGCACAAATTGAAGCCAAGGAAGGTTAGTAGGCCAAGTTATAGGCCTGCCCCCGCCTTTCTGTTGTAGAGCAGTTCCACCTAAGGGAGATGAAGTGGACAACCCCCTCTCTCAGGTGGCTATAGGGTGGACCATATACAGGGGCTGTGCCTAGGGGTGCCAGCAGGCGTACCTTCACTCAGGCAGGGCAGGCACAATATGTCCAACTGTGATTTCTGTGTAAGCTTGCTTAAAGGCTTCTCTGTATCAACCTAAAGGCAATTCCAACCTATACAAAGCAGGGTTTGTTCCCTTGTAGAATACAATGGAAAGTGAGTGTATGAGTGTGGCAGGGGATGGGGAGTGGACTTGAATGCAGCTAGGAAGTTCAGAATCAGAAAAGAACAATAGCTGACAGCTACATTTCCCATTGATCATCCATACTGACCATCGGGCTGACTATTGCAAAAACCAATCTGAGACCAATGAGGCTACGTTGTCTACAAACCATAAACAGTTCTTCAGCCATGTTGGTTGATACTGTTCTTGGAGCATAGAGGAAACTGTAGCTAGCTAAAGAAGACTCTTCAGAACCAATGATGGATAGCAGGACTAAGGCCACAGCTAGACCTAAGGTTTATCCTGGGATCATCCAGGGTTCGCCCCTGCCTGAGCACTGGATCCCCTGTGTGTCACCTAGATGAACAGGTTTGACCCCTGGACAATCCAGGGATAAACCTTAAGTCTAGCTATGGCCTAACTGTAATAGAGGTAGTCATGGGAATATATCTACTTTTTTCATTTTCCTACCGATTCCCCCATTCTAATTTATATGACTTTCCTCCATTACTAGTACCATAGTGGAGCCAGGGCTTAGTGAGACACACCACCAGTACTGTTCGATTAGCAGGGATGCTGATGTTATCTGCCACCTCCACCCCTGTTTCAGACTTCTCTGTTCTCTCTGAGCATAGCTGCAATGCTCAGAGTAGCTGGGCAGGGGAATGGATTTTCCTGCAACAAGTGTTCCTTGTTATAACACAAAGTGGTCTGATCTGATACAGGCAATGAACTCCCATTAGCTTTAAGAAATGTCCTGCTCCTGGTGGTGATGAAAACTGCTGCCTTGTTGATATGGATCCACACAGCTGCCTGAATTTTTGGACTCTCCTTGAGGGAGGCATGGCTATACGGACTGTTAAAAAAATACTGTAACACCACGGACCATTGCATTGTAGAGCTGCTGATGCTGTTTCTTCTTCCAACCATACAAATCTATTTTCTTCTCAATTCCTAGAACCTAGGCCCGATCTACACCAAGCAGGATATAACACTTTAAAAACGTTATGAAAACGGTATATGTAATGTGTCCTGGGCCTGAACAGTTGTCATAACCATTATAAACTGTTATAAGCAATAGTGTAGATCCTGCCCTAGACATCACAGATCAACAGTGGTGCTTAGAAAACAGAATGAAGAACATTAGAAATAGGTTTGGAAGATCACTCTGAGTTCATTTGTAAGTCCAGGTGGCAGTTAAAACCCTAACATATACTTATCTTATTGTTACCAACGCAAGGATATTAGCAATGCATGTAGTGGGACCTGAACAAAAATATTGCTGTCCATTCCCAGCCCTAACAGGAGAATTCTTGCTCTGTTGTCAGGCACCTTTGCTGAACAGGAGTTACATGGTAGTAAACATTACTGGATGAATTTGGCCATCTGCTGCATTTCTGAAAGATATAGCTCTATATCAGGGGTGGGCAACCCCTTCAGATGTTCTGGCCTACAACTCTGATCAACTTTCACCATTGGCTAGGGCTGTGGGAGTTGTAGGCCAAAACATCCAGAGGACTACAAGTTCCCCAACTCTGCTCTATATTAAAGCACTGTGTGGAACATCCACTTTAATTCCTCTAACAGCTAATTGTGAAAAAGCAACAATACTGCAGTGCATAAGGGCTCCAGTGTGTTAATGGCCTTGCCCTCTGTTTCATACATCCTAGCTGAAGCAAAGGTTCATGCAGCTCCCCGTGATGTGGAACGTGGCCTACTTCAGTAGCTGGAGTCCAAAGACAGGGGGAGATGTTTGAGGGCTCGTTTTGGATGTCACTCAGGAAGCACTAATCCAGCGGCAGGCAGCCTTTATGTTCAACCTTTGGAACATTTTGCAATTTAAGAAACTGTTCTTGGCACCACCAAAAAAAAAAGGCTTCTATGGGAGTCATGTCTCATCACAAAGGAGAAGCAACCTGTCTAAAAAATGGTGTGTGTGTGTGTCTTTCCCCCTCCTCCTTTTTCTTGGTGGCTGAGTGCATAGCAGAGGAAAGAGCCTGTAGATGCCTACCATCTTCATTTCCCCAGAGGCTGACAGTAAGAAATAGAGATAATTTTGGTTTGGTTTGCTTTTAAGTGGGCAGCTTGATGGGCACCAAGAAAGGTATCAGAGGTCACACTGCAGCCCAAGGACACGGCATTGTCTATCCCCACATTATACGTCTTCTCACTTACCCCCATTTTGTTGCATAGAAATCTACTCTAACTGAAATGAATGACAAGAATGTATCTAGTATCCTACATCAAAGCAAGTTTTGGCTTCATGGCTGAAAAGTTGAAATATTAGCAGAATCTGTGTGTGTGTGTGTGTGTGTGTGTGTGTGTGTGTGTGTGTGTTTCGCTATTAGAATAGGTATAGTAATGTGCAATACAAAGGCTCTTATTGGTTTTATTTTCAAAGACATCTCAAGGGACATGAAACTTGTTTGAAACAGATGGGTGTCTAACTTGTGCGAGTACAAAGTATACAGCTGTTTAGTGTCGTGAAGCTGATTAGTTATCGTCACCATGTGACTTCCTTAACCCTAAGCAGCTGTTTCAAAAAGAGCATCTGCTGGTATAATATAAAAGGAACTATTAGCTTAATTTGGGGGTACACCCCCACGCAATAAAATGCTGCTAACTGAGAATATACCAAAAGATTAAAAAAAATCCTGTGCAACATTAGATAAATTGGGGTGCAATTGTGTATTCATGTTCCATGGGCTGAAGGGCTTTAGGATTTGGAGGAAGCCTCACAATAGCAACAGAACTTGAGATATGCCACTGGCACAAGAGTAGAGCTTTTGGGAGATGATGATGATGATGATGATGATGATGATGATGATGATGATGATTTCTTTTCTGTACCACCTTATAACTGAAGCTCTCTGGGTGGTTTACAACAATTGATAAAAATACAAAATACAGCATAATAAAATAATCTAAAAAATTTAACATATAAAAATTAAAATAATATCAACAGTTAAAAACAAATAAATTATGTTAGAAATTAGCAGACATAGATGCCTCTGCCCTTGCATGCTCCATAGGAGTGATACAAAAAGTGAGTGTATTTCCTACCATGGGGTTGATGGCGTGAGAGACACTGCACTTTGTACTCTGATGCCTGTTGAGAAACTGCCCAATGTGCAAGAGTCTTGTTTGGGTGATTGTATGGCTACCTCATACATTTCTCTTTTCTTTTTAGGATCCAATCTATTTTGGATGCCACGTGTGCTTTGTTGCTTGGGAACGGCCAACAGGAATTCCTCTCCCTTCAATAGTGTGCTCTTGCTTCACATGGCCTCAGGATGGGACTCGGAAGAAGATAGGGAAGGAGTTTGATGGGCTCAGGGACAGTGTCTTCTAATTCCACATTGGTTTCCACTAGGGATGTTGCAGGAATCCATCCACAGGGTACAGAGCTTTCATCAGATCAGCCCCCTGGACTTTGGTTTATTCCCCCATGAACTGGCGTGACTTGATCTACATTGAGTTGGGCCAGCTCACAGATTTTTCCATTTTATTTCATTTTTTGTAAAAAGAAATTTGCACAAATTGTGGCCATAATTTGCACAAACTGCACCGCAATATGTGCAACTTTCTATTTAGATTTTTAAAGTTCCCTGATTTCAGGAAAAGCCTGTGGCTCAGCTCACAAATACAAGCCAGTTCGGGGGGAAGGGCACCATGGAAATCCAGTGAGCTCAAAAAGAGCCAGATTTCCTAGCTATGGGCATCCTTAGCTTCCACGCAGCTCTGAAACAAGAACAATCCTCTATTAGAATACTTTGGAAGCACTTTAAATGATCATATTCCAGCACTGTGGCTCATAGGAGATTTGCAAAATGTCAGAGGCCTCTTTGGATGCATGTGGTGAGTGTGGATTTTCTTGTGGAACCAGCTATTGTAAACGATGGGCAGTCTCCGATGCTGCCCATGTGCCAGCATGACCCACTGCCTGTGCAATGAGAAACAAGCCAAAACACTCATTTCTAGAACAGAACCAGTCATCAGAAAGGAGCTCAGTAATGTCCCATTCTGGAAATGAGCATTTTTTGTTCATTTCTGGGGTTGCTCTAGGAAGTGCTGGCTCCCTGTTTCACCAGCACTGGGTCCTGTTGGTGCAATATGATCAGTGGAGGCACAAAGGCAATCCTGGATACTGCCCTATGATATGAAAGATCACAGATCTGGATAGAGGCTGGGGGTGGGGGGTGGAGTCAGGGCTTGTGCATTCAAGGCAGCTTTAATAAGGGGTGGCTGGTGATGTAGAAAGTGGCCTTATCATCCCTAATGTTATATTGTAATTATACTAGAAGGGTCTATCAATAGAATTATCTTTTAGTACTAAGATAATAAGGACTAATTCTGATATACTGTTTTCCTCCTCAGGTAGTCCTCTGAGGGGGAAATGTATGTTGCCATTGGCACTAAATTTGTTATTTGTGGAGTAATATTTTTTACTGCCTCTGTGGAATTTCAGAATGGCCTTTGTGAGAAACAATGTAAAATACACACATATTTCATAGACTGCGAAAAAAGCTAAAGAATGCCCAGGAATTTCCCTGTCAATGGATCATATGAAAGTTCACACTTCAATAGTGACTTTTTAAAGTGAAGAAAGGAGATATGGCACCCCCCTGAGTACAGTTAACCTCCCAAACAGGAATGAGATTTTCATAAAATATCTCCGGGATCATACACATCTGTTCCTTTAGAGGACATTAAAATGCTTCAATCACAGTTATGCTCATTTTGGGAAGGTGGTTTCTATTTAACGAGATCTCTGCATACATAGCCATTAAAAATATATAATGCAATTTTGGCAAATACAAATGCTGCACATGTTGCTCTGAGCCCACAGCGACTTCCAAACTGAAGCACAATTCCATCCATTTTGTGTTGTTGTTGAGACTTTATTGCCAACAGGAGGGTTAATGAAAGTGAGAGAATTGAGGGGAAAACAACAAGAGAAACTTAATGCCTCCCAAACAGGAATTTTGATGGGTTGAGCAAACAGTGGATGTTTTAGGCAAAGAGTACACAATGTGTACCATTGATAGTAGTGCACAAATATTTTTGTACTGCTATCAAGAAAAGAATAACACTATGTACTTGACACCTGCTCCTCTGAAAAACATACTCCTCCTCCAACAGTGGTAGAATTGTCTGATCATATGTGGCTCTGCCCATTCGAAGAGTGGCACTATAGTTTTCCTTAGGTGATGCAAGCAGTCTTGGGTGCACTTCTGAAACTGCACATCCAAGAGGATGATATTAATATTTAGTCATCTAACCTGCTCCTGGTCATATCTCACCTAGATAACTGCAGTATTCTCCTTTCTGGTCTTCTGTTGATGTTCTCTCACCTTGGTCTTCTCTTGTCTATCCAGATGAATCTAGGAGCACTCCCAAAATACATAACCACTCTTTCATAGGGAGTGCCATCCTAACCAGGGCAGGTCAGTTACCCAATTCCTGGACCTGAGAACCACCGATTACAGAACTTCCATCTTATCAGGATTTAACTTCAGTTTGTCGGCCTTCATCCAGCCCATGCTGCTTTTCAGAGAGGTTCGGCTGGCACCTGCACTGTATTCCTTCCGTCGCCAGCTGACAACCTTTTTATTTTCTCAGTATTTTAACACCTTTTAACTTAAATTTTAAACTTTGCTGTTTTAATTCCATATTTTAACCTATATCAATTTTTTGCTGTGTGGTTTTATCCTGGTCGTGCTTTTTATATTGTATTTTGTATTTGTGTTTTTAGATTGTTGGTTGTTTTTATGCTCTTCACGATTTTAATTTTTGTGAACTGCCCAGAGAGCTTCGGCTATTGGGCAGTATAGAAATGTAATAAATAAATAAATAATAAATAAATAAATTTTAGTTTAAAGCTCTTACTTCAAGTAACTAAGCTTTAGGAGAGGCATTTTAACCATTTAGAAAGCAGGTGGGGGGAACTGTGCAATTGATCAGTTGTCAAGGGAAGGGGGTGGGCCAGGGGAAAGAGATATGGATAGATTGGAATTCCAGGTGGGCCAAATTTGGCCCACAGCCTTGAGGTTTGTCAACCCTCGTTTAGATAATATCTTTCCTCCAGAATGTCTGCAGCTGAGTGACCACCATTCTCTCAAGCACTTTGCCTCAAAAGGAATATTGACATTGAGGTGGTAGTTCTCATATGCATGTGACTCCAGGTCTTCTTCAGGAGGCCCACACTACCACCTCATTCAACATAGCAAGTCCCATCCCCTGTCATAAATAGGTATTCTGCTTGTTCCAAAGACACCTTGGTGGTCCTGGATTTCAACCTTCTACCTGGCAACCTAAATTTGTCTTCCAGAAACTCATGACTACATTTCCTCACATTGTTGGTACCAACATGGACCATGACCATTGACTCCAACTCAGAGATATCCAGAAACTTTGCCCCAGGCAGGCAATTTACCATGTTGTTATTATTATTATTATTATTATTATTATTATTATTATTTATTTATATAGCACCATCAATGCACATGGTGCTGTACAGAGTAAAACAGTAAATAGCAAGACCCTGCCGCATAGTGCTCATCACAAACCCAGCTGTCTGTGTCTAATTATTGATTTCTCAGTACTATAAGCTCCCCACCCCATGGAGGCACATCCTCAGCACTGATTCAGTCAATATTTCTCATAAGTTTTGTTTTGTTTACAAAGAACTACTTTGGGAAAACCAAACATAGTTTCAGGTGACCTGTGTAGAATGGCCAGAGTTAGTATTTCAATAAAAAGTCTGTGTATGGATTGCAAACAGGAGCATTAAGCCAACAGTTAACTTGTGTGGCGGTATATCACTTCAACCACTGATTTTTACGATCAGTTGTTGATATTGTATGTTTTTCTTTCTCTCATTATTTCATTGAGCAACAGGTTCAGCATTATCATATACGAACATTTTGAAAGCATTTTTTTTAAAAGAAATTGTTTGACACTTTGGTGTCAAGTTGTGAAGAGAAAAAGAAAGCCGAAGGAACAAATGGCCTAGATTATTTGGCAGATACAACGCAAAGCCCTAAATCAATAAATAGAAGACATTTTATTCTGATATATTAAATGTGAACTCACATTCTTACAAAGACTTCAGCAAACAGTCAGGAAAATGGTTCTTCCCAAGAGATAAATATAGAAGAAAGCAAGGGAAAGAAATTGATTGCAATACACTAACACCTCAGCACAATGCTGTTTATTTTTATACATTGTTTTTTCATACAAAAGTCTAACAAACCGGTTCAAGTTAATCTATACACATGCCTGTAGGCTATAAGCAAACTATTTCATACGCAGGAAGCATCTGTCGATGCAGGAGGGCAAGGGTGAAGTGGGAAACAATGGCGCAGTTTAAAGCAGAATGATTGACCATAGGGAAATCAGGAAGTTCAGACGTGAGGTGAGATCCACAAGTTCCACTCTAAGATTGAATTGGAGAGAATCAGAACTGTAAGATGCCAGTGCTTATGAAAACCATACAATTCAAGGAATGTATGAACAGGCACTAATGATTTTAAAGTGGGGAGGGAAATGAAGTGAGATTTTATTCAGGAGTAATTGCTCCCATTTGGGATTAAAGGGAGTCATGAAGAGACTATTCCATTATTCCAACTCTGTGATTCAAAGGTTGAGAATTAATCTTCAATCATTACACAGACAATCCACTGGTGGTGGCAATGGTGGCAGCAAAACTTCTTAGTAGTTGTGGTGGTAGTAAATAGTAGTTGTAGCTAAAATATAATATGATTTGACTGCTACTTTAATTTGACTGCTACTTTAAGCTGGCAGGCATTTGCATCAATAAAGTAACTATGTGTGCTAGATCAGGGCTGGGCAGAAAGTAGATCTCCAGTTGTTTGGGACTTCAACTCCCAGCATTCCTGACTATTGGACATGCTGGCAGGTGCTTCTGGGAGTTGGAGTCCAAACATCTAGAGATCTACCTTCTGTACACACCTGCTCTAGAGTAGCTAAGGCCATGCCTACACCTAGGGAGTGAGTGAGGAGGATCTCGCGATATTCTGATCGTGAGATCCTCCCCCCTGGGTTCACACGTGGTGTGCGACATCCAGGGAGGAAGCAGGATGTTTCTCCCACTTTTTTTTTAAAAAAAGGCAGGAGTTGGAGTGCACTTGTGCTCCAGCGAAAAAGTAAGTAAAAAAAAACTAACCCCACTCCCCACCCACCCCCGATGTCCCTGGAGTCCCCCCATCCTGGCTCCTTCCCTCTGCTGACCCCCGCTACTCACAAGGAGGAGGGAAGAAGCTGGGATGGGTGCCCACACCGCCCATGGTCCTTGGGATCATCCCGGGACTGTGGGAAAAGCCAGGGGGAAAGTGTACCCAGATATCCCAGGCAAATGGAGGGATCACCCCTACCTGCTCCCGGGATCCCCTGTGAATCATGTGGATGAACAGGGATGATCCAGGGATGATCCCTAGGATAAAGACTGGTGTAGACATGCCCTGTGAGTTAGCTATTATTTCTTTCCACCTGGTTTAAAAGTTATATGAAACTTGATGGGTTGAATTTCAAAATAGTCCAGTAGAATATTATTCCCTTCTGCTGTGCTGAACCCTCCTTTCATGATTTTTTTTCTCCCTGAGAAAGAGGCATGGTGGATTGTAGTGGATTTTTTTTGGGGGGGGGCTCTTTCATAGGGAGGACAAGAATTTTGAATAATTTTCTTGTAGGGTGAAGGGACAAAGTTTCTACTTACATTTAAGTGTAGGAGGAGGCTTAGGAGAGAGGACATCCTTTAATTTTTTGTAAATTTAAAATTGCCCCATTGTGGAGATCTTTGCACAAAGGCTTTTTAGCCCAGCAACTCTTCCTGAGCTCCCATGAGACCACATGGCGTCACATGTACTCAGACATTCAGGAAGAGCTGCCACACTGGAGAAGCATCTCTGTAAGAGTCCTGCACTGCTGCAAGTGCATGGGTCCTTTTTTAAAGTAAAAATAATAATAGAAAGAAGACTCCTTAGCTGCCTCCTACAATTAAAAAGATAAACAGAACTACTGCCCTCCTCTCCAAGGAGAAAATTATTCAAAATTCTCATCACCCCAGCCTTTTTTGACAGAGTTTTCATTTTGCCCCCCACCTGCCGCGAATTGCCAAAAATTGAAGAATCACAATATTCGTCATGGCACTACTGTTCCCTGAAAGACTTGCTACCCCCCCAAAAAAAAAGTTTATTTATTTATTTTATTTTATTTTATTACATTTCTATACCGCCCAATAGCCTAAGCTCTCTGGGCGGTTCACAAAAATTAAAATCATAGTAAGACAACCAACAGGTTAAAAGCACAAATACACAATACAATATAAAAAGCACAACTGGAATAAAAACCACGCAGCAAAATTGATATAAAATTAAAATACAGAGTTAAAACAGTAAAATTTAAATTTAAGTTAAAATTAAGTGTTAAAATACTGGGAGCATAAAAAGGTCTTAGGAAGTGCTTTGGAAGGAGTTTCACCAGTGCCATATAACAAAATGGGATGCACCACCAACAGCATTGTTTAGGATCAGTTGAGGGAGGCCTAGTCTCCCACTTTTGGTCTATAAAACCTCCAACCTCTCCCTCTCCTTCTCCCTCCTTCCTCCAGAACTATTTTTAAGAGCCATAAAAAGGTGCGTTCAGTGCTTCGTAAGGATGAGGTTACTGCACCCAGTCATGGCCCCAATTCTTTGGGGATACCTGTGAAGAGTTATTTTAGTTTGGAAATTCAGAAGGGCAAGACAACTCTGCCGATTTGGAGAAAGGCAATGGAGCAAGTGACGGCCTTGTGAAGCCTGGAAAACCAGGTAGAATAATGCACTGAAGTCAGAGTCAGTTACATTTATGGAATGTATGAGTGGAACGAGAGGCCGGACTGTATCTGACCCATTAATTCCCTGCCCTTCTTGATATGATGCAATTAGGAGTACACCCACAGCACCTGCGTGCATTGTAGCACGGCGGGGCACCTCTGTCAATGACCTTTTCATCGCACTACACTGTATTTACACAGTCACTAACCAGATTAGGGTTGCAGCACAGCTGTTTTCGTTCTATTGTTCGTGGGTGGCTTTCAAATACTAGCTTTGCCAGGATCCTTGAAACAACAACAGGATGAATCTCCTTCAGGGATACTTCCAGTCACATTCTTTCAGTGAAAGGAAGCAGTATTTTCTGTCTTGCAGTCCTTGAACTCTCGGGCTCTTTATCCCTCCAACTTAGTGTAAAATGAAATAGTTCCCTCAGATTTTTCTGCTATTTCCTCTATCATTGGTCCATCTTTTTATTAATTTTTTTTAAAAATGACAACAACAATAATATTAAAATGCAGGCTATACAGTTCAGACAGAAGCTCCCCAAGCAAATGAGCAAACCTAGAAAAAATAAAGCCTCTTGAATTTGAAGTGGGAATGAATTGTGAGGAAAGTGTGAATTTAAAGTGTTGCACCACACCTGTGAAACGTCTGCCATACCCTGAATTTAAAACAAATGTTTCTCCAACAATAACAGGATATGTTGCCAGCGGCAAAGTTGTAAACATTTCATCATTTAAGAATCCACATCTATGTCGAGAAAGAAATCAACCTTGTTTTCCTCCTCAGAATTTGCCAAATAAAATGAAACAAACAACATGATTGAAGCATGTCATTTGAAGCTCTGTTTCCAAGGATTTGGGTAGCTTTAAATGAGTCAACACTGTTATAATGTTGAAAACTATCGATTTAAAAGGTGTTTTTTTAAAAAAAAAAATTAAAAAAAATCTACCTCAGGAATCAGAGAAGCACCCACCCAACCACCCCCACCCCACCCCACCCCACCCCACCCCTCACCCTTGAGGGTACTAGGCCACTAAGCAGACCTGCAAGACTTTTCAGAAACAAAATAGCTATTGATACAGCTCCTTTCTTTTCACAGGGTGGTTCAGTCATCTACCAAACTTCCTCCTTGGGAGAAGGATACATAATTATTGAACTTCAGTTGGGACAAATCTCTAACTAAGCTAGAAGTCCCAGCACTTGTTTTTAAAGAATCAAAAATATTTCTGCTTTAATCTTTGCTCAACTAAAACATTTTATTTCACTTTCTCAGGGCCACAAATGCACTAGGGAAGAAAAATGTGGGAGGAGGAAGTGTCCCTTCCCCTCACAAGTCTAAGCCACACCCACTAACGTGGATAGATCATAGTGGGGCATACTACACAACAACCTCTATATCCCTCAATGTAAGGAAAGTCTAGATGCAATTTCACTTGTAATGGAAGAGCAATGGGTATGGAGCAGGTAGAGCCTTCTATCTGGAAGCACTCTGAAAATCCCACTGAGTTGCCCAGCAAAGAGCACAGCAAGATTAGGTGTTGCTTCATCACTGTCTAGGCCAGCGGTTCTCAACCTGTGGGTCGCGACCCCTTTGGGGGTCGAACAACCCTTTCACAGGGGTCGCCTAAGACCATCGGAAAACACATATTTCCGATGGTCTTAGGAACTGAGACACCACTCCTCTATCCGTCTCCAGGAGGGTCTGCCCACATGCAGATACGCCCACATACGAGTGCCTGGCGTGATGACATCATCGCGCCAACCCTAGATATTTACATTACGATTCATAACAGTAGCAAAATTACAGTTATGAAGTAGCAACGAAAATAATTTTATGGTTGGGGGTCACCACAACATGAGGAACTGTATTAAAGGGTCGCGGCATTAGGAAGGTTGAGAACCACTGGTCTAGGCCCTTCCTAGGCAGCTTTAGAGCTGCCCCATGCCTTCCTGGCCTCTCATCTGGTCCCTAATCTTTAGCACATGAGAAGGGTGGATTTAAAATATCTTTATACTGCCTTTAAAGGAAAAGTAGAAAAGAATATAACAATAGAAATATAAAGACAATTAACTAAATTAAAACATAGAGACAGATATCCATCCCATACAGCAGCATTTTGTAAGGATGAGGCTACCACAAATAATGGCACTGTGCTTCTGATTCTGGGCTTCCACTTGAAGATGGCACCATCTCTAATCCTGGGGTCTAAGTCAGGGGTGAGCAACATGTGATCCTCCAGATATGCTGGCCTACAGCTCTCATTAGCCCTAGGCAGCATAGCCAATGGCCCAGGCATGATGGGAGTTGTAGGCCAAAACATCTGGAGAGCCACAAATCATCCAGCCCTGGTCTAGAGAGGAATTCATGGGTTTGGAGAGGGAGCACAGTGAGACCAAACAGGGTGCATTGGTTTCTTCAAAACTTCAAGGCATCTTGAGTGGATATTTTCCAGAGTGATGGCCTAGGGACAATTATTGGTATCTGCTGACTCCTTTTGAACCCTGTAAGTACCAGGGCCAGCAATACTCTTCTTCCTTTGAGTAGGAATGTCAGAAAAATCCACAATGGATTCAAATAAGATTGAATTTCTATGAATCTGAGCTACAGCAAACTGGGTTTTTCCAAGTCCCATGGATTCCATGGACTTTTGAACCTTTTTTTTCACTTTGAGGGGGTTGCATTGTCACATTAGTGCTAATCTGCATTAGCACCAGTGCACCTTGTCACTAATGCATTAATGCTAATTCACATTAACTAATGTGCATTGCCATAAATGCAAATTAGCACAAGTAGAATGAAATTCTGGTTTAAAAATAAATCTGATTCCATCAATGAATGGACAACCAAATAAAAGATGCCAACAATCTGAAAAACACACAGACAAGATGGATTTAAGAAAATCCGTACCTCTTAGTCTCATCCAGTTCTTGTCTGGTATGGTCTGCCAGGAAGGTGTTGGAAGGACATGGCACTTTCCAAATATTAAGTTCAGACAGTGACCCTGTTCAGATGACGCTCTAAGCCATGGCGGTTCAGCATTTAACCATTATGGCTTAGTGTATCGTGTGAATCATGACTTAGCATGTCGTGTAAACCATTCCTAACCATGGCAGCTACATAACCATGGTTTAAATATGCTCACTAACCTTTTGCTTCAAAGGGTTAGTGGCTTAACCATGGCTTAGCATGTTGTCTGAACAGGCCTGGTATGGAGGAGTTTTGAAAACAAAGAGGGGGTTGTGGAGTGGATGAGGGAAAACAAGCTGAGAGAAGGTAAGTAAGCAACTGTTTATTCCTAAGGCCTTAGCTAGACTAGGCAAAATCCCGGAGCAAACCCTGGGATCGTCCCTGTGCATCCTCATGAAGCAGAGGGGATCCTGGGATAAGGGAAGGATGATCCCTCCCTTGCCCCGGGATCTTGCCCTCCACTTTGGGCCCGCTTTTTCCATGGTCCCAGGCTGATCCCGAGACCGTGGAACGTGTGGCCCGTTGCCGCGGCTTGACCCAGCTCCGCACAAGCTGGGAGCTGCGCCTATTGGAGGTAGGTTGGGGGGAGTGGAGAAATTAAGTTTAATTTTTTTAAAAAAAACCTTACCTTTGTGCATGACCATTCGTGCGCTCCGTCCTCTTTTTTAAAAAATGGCATATGCAACACCTCTCCTCCTGAGGTCGTCGTGCCTCACGTGTAAACGGAGGAGGGATCTCGCATTAATCACAACACAAGATCTTCCCTCCTCCGTCATGGGATAGAAGGTAGGTCTAGCTAAGGCCTAAGCACAATAAAAGATGGATGTTCTTTGGCCCACAGAAAAGCAGCAATTACTTTCCATACACAGTTACAGATTATCTGGAAAAATGGCTGTTTGGAGCCCATTGAAAGCAGAATAAGTTGCATTCATTAATTTTCTTGACAGTCAAATCTTTTACTCCAAACTATATACCTATAAACTAAAATCGTTTTACAAATTATTCTGAATATTATAACAGAGCTGTGTGTTTTTTTCCAATAGAAAGAAATGATCTCCACTTCTAAGACATTTAGAGTTTAATGACTGTGCCTAAAAAACATGTAACACAAGATCTCATTTTTAGACTCTCCTGCAACAGGATCTCTGAGCCAGAAAATCTTGGACTTCATTCCCATGCTGAGTGTACATATTTCCTCTTTGGCAGCAAGCAGTGTATCTTAACCTGTCTTGATTGCTTTAATGTCCTGAGGGAGCGCTTCTTATTTAATTAAGAATTAATTTCCTCTATTTAGCCATTTTTGGGTTAGTGCGCAATGCACATGCAATCAAATAGCATATGATCGGCAATCTGATAAATCACAGCTTTCAGGTAAGGCCCCAAGAGTTCAGATGTTTATCAAGAGACATTGCAAGCCTGTAAAATATGGTTGGTAATCAGGCCAAAAGTAGACTTGCTGATGAAATATCCAGTGTTTCCTGCTTTGGTTAAGAATTTTAGGTGTCACTCAAACAATGTTTCCTATTTTTGTAGGAAGAAAGGGCTTCTTTCTTTCTTTAACCATGTTTACTTGAAAGTTAGTCCCACTGATTTTTTGTGAACATATTCTGACATGAACTTCGGTAGTACCATGGACTAGCGAAGTGAAAAAAGATGAGCAAGTATTGATGTCTCAGGAAGATCAAATATCCCTTTAGGTTTTGTCTGGCTCAGCAATGGTTTGGTGGTAGAAAGTTGCTGACGTACAGGTTAGTATGCAAATGAAGGATTTATCTAAGGGGGATTAAACACCCTCACCAACTAGGAGCCAGTTGAAGCTGATTAGTAAATATTTGCATTAGTAACCAGAAAGGACTTTGAGCTAATGCACATGGCCAAAGTATAATGTCTCAGGCACTGGCAATGGTGCAGCTAGGTAATTTAAGTCCCAAGGTTTGCTGGTCTTATAGCAGAGGGGAGTTACATGGCCCTCTGTATTTAGTTGTGAAGCATAGAACTAATCTTTCCCTCCCCCACCACCACTGTCCCATGCTTTACAACTGTTTCTACATCCCTGATATGTTAGAACAACAACAACAACATACTTGTTTGTTAAGACTGATTTAAAGAAAAATATAGTTTGAGCATGTGTAGTTTTTTCATTGTAAAGTCACTTAAATAACTGTGTCATTGTTAGGAAATGTGCTCCCTTTTGTGCAAAAGACCTCTAATCATTGGTCATAGACTGTCTGGGGCTAGAAGGAGAACTCCCTACCCAAAGATCTACATTCACACAAGAGTTTCAAGATAATGCCACTTGGACAGACCAAAATTTTCCAATGCTCAGGTTGATTGGGGGTGGGGGGGATTGTCTTGGGACAGCAATGCAATCTAAACACAAAACATAATAATTACATTGAACCTGCAAGTTTTCTTTGAGAACTATACTTTGCATGAAGAAATTATTTATTTATTTAAAAATTTATATCCTGCCCTATATCATTAAGATCTCAGGGTGATGTACAGATAAAAGCATATATAAAACAGTAAATATACACAGCTAAAAACAAAGCCACGTTCTCAGCAAGGCCAGTTGCTGGAACCCAAACAGAGGCTGCAGAAATGTGTGAATTGTCCTTTTCTTGTCAGTGGAGGAGTATGTTGAGGTAATATTGCTAGGTGGGGGGGGGGCTGTGAAAAGAGGAGTACCTAATGCTCGTACCTGAAGAGTCTACCTGCAGTCCTGCAATCTTTCCAGAGCTGGCAAAACACCCATCTTGTGCGCTCACTTCCTGTTTATTCAAACTTGTTCCACCATCCTTTCCCTTTACTGTGGGACCTCATGGTCCATCACCTCTTGTAGAAGAGAGGCTTGACTATGGATCCCCAAAGTCTCAGGTAAACAAACAGGAGGCACAGAAAAGGGATTCAGCTGCAACATTTCCTACTAGCAAAGCTAGGAAAAGATGCACTCAATGGCTGAAGCTCCAAGCAGATACTACATAAGGGTTAGAGCCAAAATTACTAGACACACACCTACACATGCTTTCTCAGAAAGCAGGGATAGAGCAGAGGGACAATATACTGTATTTTTGGCAGGAGCTCTAAAATTCAAGCCACATTTTCCACACCACTTTGGCAACCCTAGTGGCAGGGCAGCTGCTGTGCTGGGGTTTCTCCTCACTCTGTGAGGCGGGGGGAGGTGGGGAAGATAATGCAGCCATGAGGAGATGCCCCACCCAGTGTGAGCTTTCTTCCCACTTAGCCCTGGCCCTCGTCTATACGACAGCGGAATTGCTTCTCATTAAATTTTAACCCGATTTTTAGCTGATTCAAATTAGTCAACGAGTGTCACACTGCAGCAGCAACAGCAATTTATATTTTTTTTTAGTGTGCTTGATGCTGTGCACATTCGCACATCTGTAACGAAGGAGGGGCGAGCAAAATAATCAATTGTATATGTGGAGATCTGCATATTTATATCGGTGAAAGTAGAGGCCAGTGTGGTGTTGCCCTGAAGGGTCATGCCCCGGGTTGCAGCCCAGCACCCGAACTACCCCCCAAGGGTCTCTCCCTCCTCGCCTCACAGAGTGAGGCCCCCAGCCCCTCCTCCCACCGGCTGCAGGTCAAGTCTTGATGTTATCAATGGGAACAGCAGAGCCACCTTGCTTATGTAAAATGTACATAAATCTTTTAATAATTGTCACTGAGACCTGAGAAGGTGAGACGAGGAACTGAGCGGGGGACTGCTTGCTCGCTGCCTGTTCATCATCTTTGTTTTAAAATTGAAAGTTAAAACAGTGGGAAGGAACAAGGCAGCCGATAGGTGGGAAGGCAGGAAATCAGCCAATCACATCAAAGCAATGCCCACATGTCAAAATGTGATTTAACTCCCCCAATGACATATAACCATAATGGCATGCATAGTTGGACGTTAACCTAAAAGTTGTGGTAAATCGGAAATGTGAATATGCACATTATTGTGGGTAAAAGCTGCCGCTGTGGTGAATGGATGGCTGCGCTGTGTGACCTAAAACACGAATCAGCGCATTTACTTTGGAGTAAAGCAGCTGTGTATATGTACCCCTGGACCTCTCATCTTCTTCCCACCTGTCTTCAAAACTTGTGGGGCGAAATATGTCTGTTGGATGCCTTGACTTCCTTAAGTTTTTGATTGATTCTGGGATCCTTGTTTTCAAAATGTTTGACACCAGGGTTGTGCTGCTCCTCTCAACCCATTTTACAGGATGGAAAATCACGCCTTCGTAAGCACACATAACCAGGATGGTTCAAATCCTCCCTGGAGATGGTCTATGCTGGCAGCCATTCAAGGGACAAGAAATTGCCCGATATCCACTGATACAGAATGATTAAAAAAGACACACACAAAGGAGGGGGGGCAGTTTCAGAGCCTGTCCCAAAAGAACAATAGTTAACCATGGTCAACTGAATTGCTGTGTGTGTGGAGGGGGGTCTCAAATGTGTTTCTCTTAGCTGAAGCAAACTCAGCAAACCCCTGCTGTGCAGAAAGGGGGAACTTTCCCGACACATTTGCTTGTCTTCTGCTTTCCCAGCATTGTGCTGACCTTCGCACTGTGTCACACATCCGCCCCACAAGGCACAACACAGCTGCAGCAGCAGCAGCTTAAAGGTTTGGAGGCAGGAGACTAAAAATTGAATTCAGTTTTTAAAAGCTTAGGACTGAAGCAGCCACCATTCATTCCTATTTGCCATTGTTATCCAGAAGTTCTTCTTAAAACCAAAAAGATTCTGAGTATTGATATTGAAAAGCCTCATTGTGCCAATAAGAGAGAGAGAGAGAGAGAGAGAGAGAGAGAGAGAAGCTTGGCTTGAGCAAAATAAATAATTTTTTAAAAATATCACAATAAACTTAAATTCAATAATTTCCCATATTTATGTTGAAAGTAATCATTAGCCCTCTTTTGCTCCATCCTTATTTGTACAGCTGTCACAGGGGTCAACTGGTATTTGATGCCATCAGGAAAATAACAGAAAGTGGAATCTTAGAGTTGCAGATGTAATGCAGCCCATGGCTACTAAAGAAAATAAATGAAGGCTGAAATTTAACATCGTCTTTGTTGGCTGAAGTAATTATAGAAGGTTCTTGGAAAGGTCATTTCACTTAAAGACAAAAATCATTTCTGAACCATTTTATTCCTCCAGAAATTCCAGTTATCTTTGTAAATGCCATCAGTCTTCTGTCATGAAGGATTTGTTCCCATTTGTAGCTTATCTCTGCACTCCACCACTCAGATGAAGTGTGTATACTCTACAGCCACTCAGGACTAATTGATGCTTACTTACTCCTTTTCAATCCATACATCACTAGTAAGGTAAGAAGGCTCAGCTTTTACAGCAAGCCTTGTTATTGTACCATGGATATCTGAATCCTCCTGTTAACTTTTAGTCTTTCTGTACCATGGAGATCATGCAGAAGGTGTTGTTTTGTATACCTAGACTATGTATTCCCCAAAAGTCAGGGAAACATTTATTTATTTATTGTGTTTCTATACCGCCCAATGGCTGAAGCTCTCTGGGCAGTTCACAAAAATTAAAACCACAATACAACCTAAAATATAAAACTTTTACAACTTTGGAGCCTTCAGCACTGTTAGGAACACTTATAACAGCTGAACTGACATGTCGATCTATGACCTATAAATGTATTTAGTAGCAGTAAGTAAATATGATACCCATAGTTTAAGACTGGATTGGAATAGAGAATTGGAGTGCCCTATCTTGACTAACCAATGGACAGTTGCCCTGAAGCTTCTATAGATCTCAGGTTACGTCTTATTCAGCAAAAAAAGAAAAGAAAAGTGTTTCGGGTTTATTGGACTCCACAGCGCCTTTTTAATAAGGGTTTGTCTAACTTGCACAATTGTTGGAGATGTAATGCCTCTAATGCTTCTTTAACTCATATGTTTTGGCAATGCCCAGTAGTTGCCCCTTTTTGGGAGGAGGTTATAATAAGGATGAACTTTGTACTTAAACAATCTATAATATGGAACAATGTGCATGTCCTCCTAAATTACCTACCAGCTTCTTGGAAGTTAACACATGGTCAGTGCAGATGGATCTTCAGAACCCTTATGACAGGCAGAAGCCTTATACTATCAAATTGGAAGAACAAATCCACACCTCCAATAATGCAATGAATCGAGGACCTAATAACATTATCAACTTTTGAACAGGAGCTATGTAGATGCAACTTGCAAGTGGACAAATACATGGATATCTTGTCTGCTTTTCTTGAAACCTTTGTATAACTCTCTCCCTTTTTTATGGACTGTACACATGATGGAAAATGACGATAATCCTATATACGTAATGTTTGTGTTTATCTTTTTGTTTTCAAAAATGTATTTTTGTTTTGTTGATATTCACAATAATTTTTTTAAAAAACAAACGTAAACCACAATATAAAAACACAATATAAAAATACAATATAAAAGTACAACCAGAATGAAACCAAGCAGCAACACAGAGATTTAAAACACAAATTTAAAATACAGATTTAAAACAGCAAAGTTAAAAGACAAAGATGATAAAATGTTAAAATACTGGGAAAATAAAAAGGCATCGAAAAGAGTATAACGTAGATGCAGGCGAACCTCTCTAGGGAGCTCATTCCACAGCCAGGGTGCCACAGCAGAGAAGGCCTTCCTCCTGTTAGCCACCTGCCTCACTTCCTTTGGCAGGGGCTCTTTGTCATAGAGGTGTCAATGTAGACAATACACAGTGGGAAGTGGTTATAGTTCTGAGTAGGGATGGGGCGGCAGTGGGAGAATTCATCCAGTTTCCATCTTAATACAAACTTAATACAAACTTACCTAATTTTGCATTTTCCAACAACTATGCAAACCAAAACTCAGTTATCCTTCAATATTTGCATGTCTCTGAATTTTGCAATGAACTTCTCCAATCAAACAAAGAGTACAAATAAGCATATATTAAATGAACTAACATTCAAAATTGCATTATAGTTGAAAAATTGTTTGCAAAAAATGCAAATAATCAAAGAAATATGTACAACACTACTTATGAATGTTCATATTTTGAAAAAGTTGCCTAAAGTTCAGAGGAACCAACTTAAGACTGTAGAAATTCTCAAAGTTCAAGCTGGACCAAACATAATATTCAGAACTGAAAGAGAACTGAAAAATGAGAACTGAAAGAAACCATCCCTAGTTCTGAGGCAAGCTCAGTGTGAATAAGCCCCTAAAGTACTGTGGAAAAGGTGCAACATAGCCCACAACAAGCGTCATCACATGGGGGAAATGGTGTTTCCTTACCATCTCTTCTTTGCCCTTCTTGTCCCTCATTACTTCCTCTTTTGCAGAAGTAAACAACATCCATGTGGCCCATTCAGGAGGCCATTTTGATTGCTCTACTTCTGTACACATTCCAGCAACTTCCATCTCAAAAAATAAGTCAGACTTACTGGGGTGTTTTTTTGTGGCATGAAGAAGGCTAGAAGGGACAGGAGGCGTGGGGGAGGCAGACAGTCTCATGAGGGAGACCCATGAAAATCCGTGAGTACCCAGTAATGAGCATGCAATAAAACGCTCATCTAATGGAGCTTAACAGTCCAAGCTATTTCTTTGAACATAAAACAGTAATGTGGGGATTAAGTAACGGGAGTAGGTGCTTAGTATGCCATGTTTGTGGATAAAGCTCCTATACAAGTCTGATCAGAAGATGATGAGGGGTAGAAGCCTGAGACATAGAATGGACTGTACCATTTCAAACTGTAAGTGGGTTGGGGCTATGAGTAAGCAGAGTGAGGTGGCCACCTTAACCATCAGATACTAGATGGGAGGGAACAGTAGCGAGGTGCTTGAGGATAGAGCTGTGATGACATGAGAGTGGGGAGCAGGGCCATTTCACCAGCCCTGCTGAAGACCATCCCATGAAGTCCCCTCTTCCCTCAACTGTTACCACCAGCAGCCATTCCAGCAGGCAGAGATGAGAGGATTCTTTACATATAGCAGCACAATCAAAGACATTTCCTAAGTGGTATATTCTACTTTACCACCTCCAGACTCTTCCACCTCATTTCCACCTCAGGACAGTGCTATGTATAAATCTAGCCTAACTGTTGAACAAATTCTCTTGATGAAGATCAGTAGAATTAATTGAGTTGTTTCTTATTACCTTTGCCTGTGACATTCTTTATGTGGTGTGGGTGGTCAGTGGGTTTGTATGTGTGTGTGTTCTCCACTTTTTCTGGTTGTTTGCATTATTGCCTCACATTCAGTATTATTGCAGATCTTTTCCCCTTGAAACACCTATGAAGGAGTAATTTTGATCCATTGTCGTGGAAGCAACCTAAACCATGAAACTCAGCAAAGTTCACAGAAATGGGAGCTGCTCAATTACTTGGAACAGTCCACTAACTGGAATCTATATTCAAAGTCAACTTTACGAAGTGAGCTCCATAAGCAATACTACCATGGCACTGATGAAAAGAAGGATGCACTTTTGATAAAATGAAATATAGTAGAATATTAATTTAATTTAGGAGAAATGGTCTACCAGAGCAGGAGTGGGCAATTCCAGAGGTGAGGAGAAGCATTGCCCTCCCCTGAACCCCACTGGAGGCTGCTCCCTTGCCCCCACTGCTGCCATACTGCTGAAATTTGGTGGCACTGGAAAAAGTAGGTTAGTTTGCTTTAAATTAGCCCTTTATTTATTTATTTACTTATTTTGCTACCGCTAACATATAGTGACATTTTGATGGCAAATCACCACCTTTCACTTTCAAAACAAGACTATTTCTCCTCACTGATGCACCATCAAATTTCAGCAGCCAATTCAGCGGTGGGGCGGGGCATACAAAAAAGGCCTAGATGTTGGCTGCAACCCCTACGCCGCCCCTGCACTTGTTGAGCATAAACCAAGACTGGCCCTACCATTAGGCAGAATGAGGCAGCTGCCTGAGGCAGTGGAGAGTGGTAACAAGGTGTTGGAGGACAGAGCTCTGTGAACCACACAGCCGGCCCTGTGTCCCTTAGCTAGCCTGTTGTTCTCAGATGTGATGCCGGAAGCTTCCCAACACCAGTGTTGAAGGATGAGTCAACTGCCTGTCCAGTCCTTCACTAAAAGTTATTGGGCCAGCTTTGAAACAGTCAAAGATTTAGCTGGTAGCTAACCTGGAAATGGGAACATTTGGTAGCCTGGGAGTCCCCTTTCTTTGTCAGCTTGGACATTCAGCTCCTGGGCCATTCTGCTCACTTTTCTTGCAGGGCGCACACCACTTGCAAGCTTCTGTTTGTGAAGACGCTTAAGTGCTACAGATGTAAAACACTATAGATATTCTGTTTCTTTTTGTTGTATTTGTTTACATCCCACTTTTCAGTCCAACAGGGCTCTTTAGGATGACTCACATCATAAAATGTTACAATAACATCAACATAACATTACAAAATACCAAAAAACCTTTATTCATGATTTGTTTAAAGCTTATTTTCATCCTTCCCCTGAGCCAAAAAAAAGGCTCCCAGAGTGGCTTACATGCTCTCAACAAAAACAAGATGGCCCCCGCTTGCAGTCTCATAATCTAAAAAAAAGGACACAAAAGAAAAAAGGTATGAGGAGGGAAGATGGGGGAAGCAAGTGGTCTTTCAGCCGGGTGAGTGGAATGGCCTTGCTGCTGGTCTTATCTCTCTGCTACAGCCTGCTGGAGTGACGGCTGAGAGAGGATCATGACGGAGGTGGTCTTTCAGCAGCGCTGGGATAACGGTCCTGCTGCCCATCTCCGCTCTCTCTGCTGCAGCCCATTTTTCTATATTTTGACACATTAAAAACAACAATAAATTAATAATATACATATAAATATCCTGGAACCCCAATGATAAAAATGCATGAAATACATTGCATGCTGAAATTTGTCTTGACCATAGAGAATATTTACAGAGGACAGAAAACTGCTCTGTTCTTGGCAACTGCTGCATTTATCTGGCAATGACCCTTTGCAGATACAACCCTTGGCAGAGTTGTTGCAGCTTGGTGGGCAACAGGAATAGCAACTTCTTCTTCTTCTTTTTTTGCACGAAATACATTTGCAGTTTTTGCATTTGCAGGAACCAGCACAGGAACAAGAGGGACCGGTGGCTCAGGTGCAAGTCCTGAGCATCCATCCCACTTGGAAGCAGTTGTCGTAGGCACGACCACCACCAGTTATGGAGGTGAAAGAGAACAAGAGAGACTCTAATGAAAATGCAGTCAGCTGGGGGGTGGGGAGTGTTTGGGGGGGGAAAGAAGCCACAATATCAGTCCCACTGATCATCCATCTCAAATAACAGGTGGAAGAAGAAGGTCTTTGCAAGTCTCCACATAGACTTTCAAAGACTTTCTACATATGCATGTATGAGAATTTCTGTTTGCATAACATGCAACATGCCCTGTTCACAACCCTGAATATGAGTGCCAGCAGGAGAGTGTATTCTCTGAAAATCTTTGCAAATTCTAAAACGTGTCTCCACATTTGAAAACTACACAAATTTTGCTGGGACAACAAAGTTCAAAATTGCATATATATATATATATATATATATATATATATATATATATATTAAAAAAGAATAATTTTACACTTTAGTCTATGAGAGGAAAATTGTACAAATTTGGGGCTTCTTTGCCTAATTTTTATGTGTTGGGTCGCACTCATTTTGCACAATTTTCCCACTCGTGTAAAATGAACAGGGATCACAAACATTAGTGCAAATCAAAGAGGAGACACCGGCATCGGCTTGACGTTTAGAGAATCTTGACAAACTTGAAGACTACTTGCTCGCCAGTCCCTCCTTCCGCAGCACCAACACAAGACAAGAGATGCAAAGTAAAAGCAGGTTATCTGTGGGGACTAAGTAAAACCTGACAAGACAAGGGACTGGAAAATAAACCCTCAGCTGACATATTTCCTCTACATTTCAGCTTTGAGGGAAAACAAATGAAGTTGCTTCTGGGCCATTAAATAGCTCTTGCTAAGAACACAGCCTTGGTTTGTTTGCTGAATCTATCGATTGGCTTCTTACATCCCATCAGATAAAAGCTCTTTGACCTAAAATAACTTTGCATTTTAATATCTGCTTAACAAGCTACTCTATTAACTATCTATATAATCAGCCCATGCCTTCTCTCTGCCAACAGTGCAGATGTTCAAGGAAAAAAAACGCCCAGAACAGTGAAGACTCAGATGAAGAGTGACCACGGACAACCAGAGAGTGAGAGACAGCAAGAGCAAGTCAGAGAACAAAGCTAGTACAGTTCTGTAGTAATTTTGATATATATTGCTTTAAAGATATTTCACTCATGCTTTCAGAATACCTGAGACAGACTTTGTGGTCCTATTCAATGGCCCAACTGCATATCAACTCTTTCACTTCCAGACTAGACTCCATCAGTTACTTTTCAATCCTGCTACTGCCGGATAGAAGGAAACAGACAGCAAGGTCTCTTTCTCCCCTGTCTCTCCTCTGCCCGCCCCCCCCCCCCCGACTGGCTTCTACTTCAATATACTGTATATGTTTAGAGTCAAATAGTGTTTACCATCTTTGTTCTATTTTATGTAATGTCATGACATGAACTACATTTCCATTCTTCTTCCTTTTGTTTCTCATTGTTCTGTTACACTGTAAGCCATTTTGTCGGGATCTCTAGTTTAACCTTTGTACAATTAAAAACAAAACAAAACTCATTAACATGGCTGCTGTATTGCCCAATTGGCCAGGTTTGTACATTTAGCTGGCCAGATTTCCAGCTTTCATTTTAAAATAAAAGCAAATATCTAGAAAGTATTGTACGACATGGATAGAAGGCAAGATGTGCATGAACAACTGTGCCCAATCATTTTTTTGAAAAATAAGCCGAAGCCCACTTTTGTTTTTACCCAACAGGGGGGAGTCCACACACCATTCCGAAGGCGCCCCGAAGCCCCTTGAGGGCGCCCCGAAAACGCTTGTGTAGCACATACCTTAATCGTCCCCAGAAGAGGCGGCGGAGGTGGCATGTTTTGGCAGCGGCGGCGGCCCCTGCGCGGTCCCGGGGGTGTGGGAGGCGCCCTCCCCTTTCCTCGCCCGTCGGCTCTCTTCCCTCCCACGACCCAGCCCCGCTGCTGGGAGCTCTCGCAGGGCCTGCTGGCTAAAGGAAAACGGAGCCAGGAGCAGCCCACCCGCAGTCTGCGCTGCCAAAACACGCCTCCTCCGCCGCCTCTTCTGGGGATGATTAAGTATGTGCTACACGAGCGTTTTCGGGGCACCCTCAAGGGGCTTCGGTGCACCTTCGGAACGGTGTGTGGACTCCCCCTAAGGGACCTTTGCTACAACGCTAGCCAAAGAAAAACATAGAGTAACACACCCATTGTCGGAAGAATGACTTCCTGGTTTATTTTTGCATTCATTCTTTGGTCTTCACTGGTGAGAAGTAATTGCTACCCATAAGGAAACAATTAAGAAATCCTGAATTTCAGAGTAGCTATGATTGAACTGTAGTGTATCCACCCCAAAACAAATAGTAGCAGCATAGAGAGGAGCTTATGCTCTTCCTAATTCAGGTCTTATTTCATGCACATACACAAAATATTTCTTTTTTCTGAGTTGCAAACATTTATCCTGGCAATGCAAATAAAGTCCACCATCAGTATACCCATATTAGAGCGACACTATGGCTAAGCGATGGTGAGTTAGGTCAGCCCCTGCAAAGTACCCCAACATTTTTACACATTTTTACAAGAGGAAGAAGTTAGGAAATAATGATTCAGAAGCCAGAGCTTGGGTAAAATAGGGCCCTTTTATTAAATATTGGGAAATTCACCCCTCACTGGATCTGCATGTGACAGTGTGGTAATCTACTTGCGCTTTCTCCAGGCAACTAGCCTTGGTTATAGGCAAGCTACTCGGCCAAGCCAGGAGTTGTGTAGAACCCAGCTCCTTGCTTACGCTACACGTATGTGCTTGAGGGAAACCACCTCGTCCCACCTTCACTCAGGCCACTTAACACCAAGTAGGTGAGACAGTGAGGTCCCCAGAGGCAGGCCGTATCCTGGCTCGAGAGCTGCTGAACCCCTAGAGGACCAGGCCTCAGAACCTGCCAATCACCATAAAGGTGCCCAACGCGTGCTCACCAACCTCATCTGGTCCCTGGGTGCATGCGGGGCCTGCTTTTAAAGGCAAGCCCTGCCCACGCCTCACCTTGGAAAGGGGGCCTAACGGGTGGGTCATCCTTCCCCCTCTTCCCCCCTGCAAAAGCTCACCCCCATCCTGCCGGCATGAGGCTTGTTGGGAGTGGGGGCTGAAAGACAATACTGTATGACAATACTGTAGTCTCCTGCCATGGGTGTGTGTGTGTGTGTTGGGAAATGCAATTGTGGGGTACGGGGAGAGCTGTGAAGTTTATTGTAACAACAGAGCTGGGGGGGGATTAATGTCTTGCCCACCCATGGGGTGTGTGTGAAGTCGGAGGACTCTTGAGAGTTCGATGACAAAACACCTTGAAGGGAAAGCATTAATCACCACCACCCCTTAATGCCACTACTGCAAGAACCTTGCAAATGCCTTTAAAAACAAACCTCAAAACAACAATGTGTAGGTTTTTGTTTTGTTCTTTCATGGTGCCAACTTTCAGCTCTTTATCTTTAAAAATGACAGTTTAAAAAATAATAATTTAAAATTTAAAAACCTCAATTTTAAAAAAAAATCCTAAGAAATCAATGGATGAACAGATCTGTTTCAAATTTGGTGTGTCTAAAGCTCTACATAAATCCTATTATGGTGCAAAGTTTCATCTCTTTATCTTTAAAAATGATGATTTTAAAAATAATAATTTTAAAACCTCAATTTTAAAAAAAATCCTAAAAAAATCAATGGATGAACGAATCTGTTTCAAATTTGGTATGACTAAAGCCCTTCCTAAGAGATACCATTGTACCAAGTTTCATGACTTTATCTTAAAAAGTGACAGAGTTATAAGCATTTTAGTTAATTCCCATTAGAGCTGCTCTTTGGAAAACTCCGGATTTCCCCTTCCCCTCCCGGATTTGTCATCTAAAAAACCCGGGCAAATCCGGGCAAATCCGGTCATATGGTCACCCTAGCTTTGAGCCAAATTAGATGATCTACTAATGTTTGTTTCAGCTGCAACCAAAACTAGCAACCACACACATCTAGTTACCCTCTCTTCTCGGCCCCTGCCATGTAGTACAACTTACTAATAAGGTTTCTACATCTTGATACATGGCATTTGTTGTGCTAGTACAGATGAGCAAGCATCCCTGATCTTGTTTTGAAGGGGGCTCAATCTTTCTGTGCATGAAAAATGCTTGTGGATGCTCAAAGCATCCACCACCACTTCCACTTCCCCACCACGGGGTCAAGCAACTTATCTGGGGTGGCCTGGAAGGCAATGGCAGGTCCTCCAGCTCCCTGTCTGAAAATGCCCATTTTTACTGGGGAAGAGACTCGCATGACAACAAGCTATAGTGATGGCCACCAATTTGGATGGCTTTAAAAGGGGGTCCAATAAATTCCAGGAGGAGAAGGCTATCAATGGCTACTAGTCCTGATAGCTATGTGCTCCCTCCAGTTTCCAAAGGAGTAAGCCTATATATATATATATATATATATATATATATATATATATATATATATATATATTGCTGAGGAACATGGGCACCTGTGTCCTGCTTGTGCGTTCCTGGTTGACAGCTGTTTGGCCACTATATGAACAGAATGCTGGACTAGATGAACCTTTGGTCTGATCCAGCATGGCTCTACTTATGTTCTTATGACAACCCCAGAATCCCCATGGTAAAAGTGACATCAATTTGCATACATTTTCTCAAAACATCAGAGGGCCTTTTGCCAACAGAAAGTTTGGCCTTGGATGCATTGAATTCTCTGACAAGAAGAGATCTGAAGATAATTTAGCCCTCCTCTGATAAAGGGCCTTTCATTCCCTAACATTCCTAATGCACTAGCACACTTAATAGCCAATTGATTACGGCCATGCATGAGAGCTAGTGTTTGCATTTGGACTTGCCCATTTTGGACATGTCCTTCCATTGTGGGAATGTTTCTTTCTGGACATTGAGCTTTTTAAACATGTGCAGGCCTTTCGAATGGTCTTGATAACACTGCCGAAGTCTGCGGTCGCTGGGAAAGGGTCGTCCTTCTGCAGAAATTCACTCTCAAACACAGGTAGGTGATGGAGCCAGTGATGAGGACACGTTGGAGCAGAAAGATCTAGTGCACTCATCACCAGAGCTTCTACTCATTACTATATTTCCATTATCAAAACATTGGGAATATGTATGTGGTTGCTTGCTAGGCATACAAATAGGACAGCAAGGTTGAATTAAATAAGTACAGCTGTCACATGGCTCCTAGAGAAAGTAGTACGATTCATCCTGTGCAGTTCTTAGGTGAAAGTAACATCTGTGGGTCCTTCTTGGATGTGCAAGGTGACAGCTTCCCAAACGTAGTCTATTTCTTTTGCCTCCTTCTAGCTTTCTGATGGCATTGCTTATACTGCCCATGAAGATCATGGGGAGGGGCTATAGCTCAGTGTTATAGAGCATCTGTTTTGCATGTGGAAGGTCCCTGGTTCAGTCCCCAGCTTCTCCAGTTAGGGCATGGAAAGAATCCTGCCTGAAACCCCGGAGACCCGCTGCCAGTCAGTGTTGACAATACTGGGCTAGATGGACCAAGGGTCTGATTCAGTATAAGGCAGCTTCCTATTTTCCTGTGTTCCTATGATCAAAAGGAGGTGAACAGACAACCTTGCAGAAGACCATGCCAAATTGTTATAGCCGGGTATAGGGTTGCATCTACATAGTTGGTGGACTGGGATGGCAAAAGGAAATATGAGATATAGGTGAGTCATCTTAATTCCTGCCACTGCTACCCACTCATCCATCTGTAGCAGATACCCACAAAAGCCTAGTGGTCACAGCACCATAGGCAATTTTCAGTGATCAACTTGCTACATCAGAGGCTGGAAGTGAACCAAAGCCTTATGAGTCATTTTTTCCAGCATCTGTCCCAAGCATCCAAAAGGCCAAAGCAAGACAAGCATTTCTGTGAAGTGGTGTCGTGGAGCCAGGGCTTGAAGGGACACAGTGTTGGTACTTTTTTATGAGCAGGCATGCTGATGTCATCTGCCACTCCTCTCAAGATTCCCTGTTCTCTCAGAGCCGAGGTGCAATTCTCACACTAACTGTGGGGTGGGAGGGGGAAGATGAATTTTCCCAGCAACAATATATTATTCCCTGTGGTAGTGCAAAGTATTTGGGGGGTGGCTTGGCTTTCAATAGGCAATTCAAACCCATTAGTTTTACAAAAGACTTGCTCCTAGTAGAGCTAAAATGGCTGGGACTGCTTTGTTGATATGAATCAAGACAACTACCTGCAGTTTTGGACTCTCCTTGGGGTTGGACTCTCCTTGGACCCTCCTAAGGTTTTTCCAGGGATCGTCCTGGGTCATCCCTGTTCATATAAATGACCCACAGGATATCCTGGGAGCAGGCAGGGATGATCCCGGGATAAACTTTAGGTCTAACTAAGGCCTGAGCCCCTGCACTTCAACATTTACTACTACACCACTGCTTCCATGACTCCCTACCTACCTCACTCCCTGCACTCTTGGCCAAGCACAGTAGTGGTGGAGGTGTGTGACTCCTCAGGCAAGTCAAGCTCAGATGGAGGTGTTTGTGGGTGTCCTGGCTCATGTTCTACAACAGGGGTGGGCAACTTGTAATCCTCCAGATGTTTTGGCCTACAACTCCCATGATCCCTCACAATTAGCTATGTTGGCTAGGGTCGATGGGAGCTGTAGGTCAAAATGTCTTGCAGGCCTCAAGTTGCCCATTCCAACACTGCAGGCTTCAGACCACCAGCCTCAGATTCTGCAACAGGAGCCAGATTCAGTTCAGTTGAGGTTGGTGCTTCCTGTTTCAGTAGGGTGATGAAGATCCTCTGGATTTCAGTCAAAGCCAGCCACAACTCTAGAGGACCTATCAAAGGTGCTAAACCCATTTTGGGGATAGAGTTCAGCACTTTGGATAGCTCCTTTAATGTTCTCACTGGTTCTGAGTGAAACTCATAGTGGATTCACTGCCCCACTGAAATAGGAGCCAGCAGTCTGCACTGATCCAATTCCCCAGCCAGTGGTACAGCAGCTCTGGACTCAGCCGGTTCATGCTTTTCTGACACTCTTGATGGCCTCTCTCCACCCATTTCTGTGCCATGTTCTAATGCCTCTTTTTAAGGAATTGGGGGCTGGAGGGCAAAAGCCGACTAGGTTTTGAAATGTTAGTCACCTTTCACTGGTAAATAGGCATCATTATGTAGATTTTGCCCTTCAGAATATTCAGCGGCTCATTTTCATTTCTGTTCTTTTTCAGGCCAGCTGGCATATAACGTGCCAACAAAGACTAGCGTTCCCAAGACTTCAGAAAGGGGAATTCCATGTGGTGGTAACAAAAATGTTGGGCCCATGCTTTCAAAATGGGGACGCATCACTCTTAATCACTTGGGCATTATTGTAGTTCAGTGTTTTAACTTGACTCATGGGGAAGTTCTCAGTTAGGGTGAAAAGCCTCGTAATATGCAATTCCATTGGAATTCCATTTTAATGAAAGCCTCAGTGTTCACTCGAACAGAGAAAACAGTGATACAGTCATGGCACCATTTTTAGTAGAGTGCCCTTCTCAACTAAAAAGGGTTATTTTTACAAAAGAAATGCACCCAAATGCATTTTGATGAGAGATAATGGTGCTTTTATTTATTTATTTGTGGGTTGGTTATGTATCATTTATCATTTACGTATCATTTTTTATGTATCATTTTATTAAAAAAACAAGCAAACACCCATTTCTAATGTGGCTTACAAATATCTTTTCAAAAATACAAAATTAAAACAGCAATAAAACCCAGTAGCATAAACAGTAAATAATAAATAAATATGTGCACTCAAGAGAACAACATGTAAAGCTGCCAAAATATCCCAAAGGCTTTCTGGGAAGGAGTGAATTTGGATTTCTACCTGAAGGGCAAAGGAACAAAGACATCCCTTTGGACAGATTTCCACCACTTTGGAACCATCCACGGAGAAGGCCTAATCCTGATCTACCACAATGTTCTTCAGTTAGGGAAGGGGGGAGGGACAGGCCTTAGCTAGACCTAAGGTTTATCCCGGGGTCGTCCCTGCCTGCTCCCGGGATGTCCTGTGTGTCATTTACTTGAACAGGGATGACCCCGGGACGATCCTGGCATAAACCTTAGGTGTAGCTAAGGCCACAATGCAAAGCAGACCTCTGAAAAAGCTCATAACAGTAGTGACAACTGTCGGGGCACACTGTTGGGACACACTCCATACACAGTTTTCAAAACGTTTTCAAAGTGTCATATCCTGCTTGGTATAGATCTGGACTTAGAGCATTAAAGATCAAGCTAACACTTTAAACTGGGTCCAGAAACTAACTAGAAGCCATTGGAGTTGTAAAATTCTCACATGCAATAAAATGTTGCAGTGTATAGTAGTGCTTCTGTTCAGTTTTCCAGAATGCCATTCTCCCATTTTCCATTCCTTCTCCTTCCAAGAGTTAGGCCTTAGCTAGACCTAAGGGGTCATACCTGTTCATGTAAATGACAGATAAGGGATCCCGGAAGCAGGCAGGGACAACCCCGGGATAATCCCGGGATAATCCTGGGATAAACCTTAGGTCTAGCTAAGGCCTTAGTCAGTATCCATTTGATACTGAGCATGCTCAGTCGTCATTGGGCTGGTTTTTTTTTCTTCTCCAAAAAAGTTAAGGGGTGTTTTTTTTGGTTCTACTCAAAGTTTTAGGGCTCCTCCAAGTCTGCTAATTCCTCCATTTTGTGTATGGTTGATGCCATTTTGTCAACATAAAGATCCACATTCAAAGACAGCATCTGCTATTAGCCTATAGCAGGGATGTGGAGAATGTGGCCCTTCAGATGTTGCTAAACTACAACTCTCATCAGCCTATTGGCCATGGTGGCTGGAGCTGATGGTACTTGGAGTTCAACAATTTCTGGAGGGCCACTGGTTCTTCAAGCCTGGTATATAGGATATGCTCTGCATGGACAGTTTGGGGGCAGTGCCTTAGCCTGCTGTGCTCTGAACCAGTTGAAGTTTCCAGAGGCTTCATGTTAAGCAGTAGTATAGTCTCAGTATCATTAAGCATGAATCATTGTGGCTAGGTCTTTCCTCTACAGAGAAAAACTGGTTAAATAAAATAAGGGATATCTTTCCAGCATTTTTTTTTTTTAAAAAAAAATGCTAAATCCTTTCTACTTTTCCATTTTCAAAATATTTTCAAAGTGTTATATCCTGCTTGGTGTAGATCTGCCCCAGGTGACTTTGGGCCAGTCACTGACTCTCAGCCTAACCTACCTCACAGGGTGGTTGTGAGAATAAAATGGAGAGAAGATCAGCTTGGTTTGAAATGTCTTTAAATGCCCATTTGGAGCTCATCGCATTGTTCTGAACTTGAAAAACTGAACTCTCTCCTCTTCCTTTCCCCCTTCACTCCTCTTCCCTTGTATGTTTATAAACCTGATGGCATGGACTGTCGTATGACGACGATGATAATGATTGATGTGAGCAACTGTGAGAGACAATAGTTGTTTTAAAAAGCTGGATAAAAATACAGTAAATGAATAATTATAATGACGATACTTTTCATTCAAGTGGAACTGGCCAAGTAAGAGAGAGAGGGAAATTATTACAGCAGGCTCTTATAAGTAGTTCTGTTCTTTATGGGTTGAACTTGGCAATTTCTGCATTTTCCTGTTGTTTTCTAGGAATTGTAGGACTTTGATTTGTGCTTTTTGAAAGCGGAAGCAATCCTAAGAGAGTAACGGCCTGTTTCCTGACGCACAACACTGCATGAGGTGCTGCTTCAACCAATTTTTGCAGTGCCATATATTAAAATATTAATCTCCTAGGGCAAACATGAAAAATGTCTGAAAATGAATAGTATTTAAGTCAGAAATAACTTTGTCTAACTACCACCACCCCATGAACAGAGAAACGGGATGCATTCTACTCCAAATGTATGGATGGGATGTGGAGTGTTTTTAAGGGTCGGCAGGGAAGGGCTGTTCAGCAGCTGACCCACCTTGGCAACCCCTGACTCTAGGCCTGGTTATGCCCCTTCTCCCCACCACTTCTCCACTTCTAATTCTCACATACTATGACCTTTTTCTAACAAAAGCAGCCATCCGTGTTTTGATACCTATATTTGCATAAAAAGCAAAAGTAGCCACGTTGGCCATAAGCAAAATTCCAATATGGTGTTTTCATTGCCAAAAGAGTCTGTGTGTTTCACCATGTGTTTCTGGGTAAACAGCTGGATTTTATATTTTGAAAAATTGAGGATTAACATTTTTCCTTTCTTCCTCCAAGCAGCCCTGCTGGCAGCTGCAGCAACTGTAACCATCACACCGCCTGCTAAAGCTTCATTTAAATGTCTGCAGACCCTTCCTTCTTCATTTCATCTCAACATTGTAAGGCACCATGACAAGGTTTGGACATCATGATAACCCGTGCTTGGTTAAATAAGCCATGATAGCTTATTTAACCATGAGTTATCGTGTCATCTGCTGGGAGTTTTTTTTAACCCATGATGGTTTATTTGGCCAAAGTAACCCACAGTGACAAACTGCAGTCTGCAGAATAGCAGTCGCAGTGGGTTATTTTGGTCACTTACAGAAGCACTTGGCAAGAGTGTTCAAAACCACCGCCGCTGCTCTCCTCCAGCCACCAGGTCTCTGTTTACATGTTCTACCTAGCAACTAATTGTACTCGAAGCCTGACCCTGCCTTAACCCTCCCCCTGGTGTACTCTGCAACCTCCCCAAGTGTCAAACACCATTTCGATCAGGTGGTGGCAACTGTGCAGGGTTGTCATTTTGCCTTATGTGCATCCTTGTGTATGAAGTTTGGTCCCAATCCTGCAGACTTCCAGTGTTTATTTATGCCACTCCTTGGGATATGATCTCTTCTGGCAGGCCTACCCAGTCGAATTTTAAGATGTCTGGCTGATATTTTAATAATGTAATTTTTTAGTTTCATATGTTTTAATCTGTTCTATGTATTTTATAATATTTTTGTATTCTATGTTGTTCCCCACCTCGATCCAGAGGGAAGGGCAGGCAAGAATTATTATTATTATTATTATTATTATTATTATTATTATTATTATTATTATTTTATGGAAGGTGAAATCAAGCTGCTGCAATATTGACAGTGGGTGAAACAGCACCACTGCTGGGGCAGAAGGACTGCAGAAGGATAGCGGGTGGGGGAATGACTCAGATTAATCACAGTAGCTTATTTGTTTGAACATGTGGAGGATAACAGCAGCTTATTTTCAAAATGGATTCATAAACAGTAGCTTATTAACCCATCATGGCTTAATGTGACGTCCAAACACAGCCCATGACTTCAACATTAAGTAAGCTTCCCCCCCCTGCTGTGTCTGTACTCTTCATCCCACGTACCTGTTTCCCTTGAATTATCTCCTACAGCGCTAAGCTGGCATTGTTGTTGTTGTTGTTGTTGTTTTTGCTAAATCACACCCCGGGTGGCAGCGCTCCTAAGATCCTTTGCAAAGGGTTTACCGGGGGAAATGTAAAAAAAAATCATAAAAAAAATCAACAGATGACCCAATCTTATTCAAATTTGGTATGCTTAAAGCTCTCCTTAATATTTATTACTGTGCCAATGTTGATGTCTTTATCTTTAAAACTTATGAGATGTATGCATTTGTTTAATTTTCTTTAAACATATCAAATCCTGCTCCTGCGCCCCCAGTGGCCGCTCGGAAAACAACAAATGTTTCGCTCAAAAACTACTAGCAAAATACCTCGATTCTTTTCCCTTTATAGCACAATTAAAGCAGGATGCATGGGAGTACTTCACAGTCAAAGCGGATTATAAACTGGAAAACTTCAGAGTCCTTTGCATGCAATTCACAGTATAACCCTGGTGTGATGAAGCTCTGTCTCTCTCTCTCTCTCTCCCATCCCCTGCTATCTGCTTTTTGCAACCCCTTTCCTGATAAAAAGGACTCAAGATCTCAAAATTTTGCATATTTTTGAGATCTTTGGGTTAACCATGTACGGTTTCTTTCTGCTCTAAGGAGAACCTTTTATCTAGAATGAGCAGCTGTCCATTGCATAATTTCTACATTGGAGCGTCCTGAAAATAAGCAAACAGGCAGCGTGTGTGCCTAAGATCAAAAGCCTTAGATCCATACTGTGTCTTTATAATTATGCTATCTAAGATTTATTTAACCCTAAAGTAATCTGAAGATCATATTTGCCACAACCTCCACAGAGTTAGACACACAATGCAATCATATATTTGTCTACTCAAAAGTAAGCCCTGCTGAGTTCAATGTGGTGTCCTTCCAGGTAAGTGTGCAGAGCATTGTAGCCTTAAACCCAATGAAATCAGAGTAGGGCACATCTAACTTTGTGCTGGACTGTGGCCATTACCTTGTTTTCCAAGCTTTTGTTATTGCCATAAATCACACAATGCCTGCAGAGAATGAATCCGGTATGAATGAGTAACATACAGATAGATTCCCCAACTGATTCACAGATTTCAAGGTGGCCCTCAAAGCATTGCAGTTCATGTGTCATTCAAGGATATTGTCAGTTCAGGCGAGATAGTTGAAGGTACTCAAAAGAGGTTTTCCATGTTTAGAACAGAGGCTTTGTAAATTTCAGCTTCATCTCTCCCATATTGGAGAGCAAATGAATCACAACCCATGCTGACTTGCCAATGTAGAATAAAAAGGAAAGTATTGATACATCCCAGGCCAAATCCCATAGCTACATGCTTCTTGCGATAATGACAACTATTACAGTACAGCTAGGCTCTGTGATATGCACATTGCAAGTAGAACGTTCTCACTAAGGTGCCTCCAATACAAATCAAGTGTCCCCATATTCCATCTGTTGCCAAATCATGTTGCCTTTCCCCCTAAAGAATATCTGTCCTTTCCTCTCTTGTCATCTCTTCTCTAACCTACTTATTAGGGATGTGCTCCGCTTCTCTTCGGTTCAGAGAAACAGGAGCGAGGCGGCCTAATTCGCCTCCGGAAAAGGCGGAGGCGAAGAGAGTCAGGGGGGCTGCGGATCGAGGCGAAGAGGATCGCCTCAATCTGGAGCTTCGCCTGCAGGTAAGTGGGGGGGGGGACTCATCTGGCGCTGCCGGCGCCGCCATCCATGTGGCGGCAGCGGCCATGGCACCAGGTAAGGGAGCAGGGAGGAAGGACGCTAACCTGCCTCCGTCGCGGGCTTCAATTGAGGCCCTGGTTGAAGGCGGAAGTGAAGGCCGAGGCCTCTTCTGGCTTCAACTGGGGCTTCAATTGAAGCCTGTGACAGATGCAGGTAAGGGGGCGGGGACGGGGGGCTGGCCTACCTGGCACCAGCACCGGCACCGTCCATGCGGCGGCGGCGGTGGCTCCAGGTAAGGGAGCAGGGAGGAGGGATGCTTACCTGCCTCCATCGCGGGCTTCAATTGAGGCCCCACTTGAAGGCAGAAGTGAAGGCCGAGGCCTCTTCCGGCTTCAACCGGGGCCTCAATTGAAGCCCGTGACAGATGCAGGTAAGGGGGCGGGGTGTGTGTGTTGGCTTATCTTGTGTCCATGTAGCGACGGCGGCGAAGCCGGATCTTGCTCCGCGGAGTGGAGCAGGTGACGGGCGGAGCGACGCAAAGAGGATCGGGCCCGATCCGGATTTTCCAGATCAGGCCACGAAGCGGATTGGGGGGTCCGTGCACACCCCTACTACTTATATCTCTTCTCTGCACCTTCCCTTTGTCAAGTCTTAATCCCCACGTTCTGTCCACTACCACAATCCTATACCTTTCCTTTTCTTCATACCATTGTCATGTCTACACCACAAGGATGTAGGGGGAGGATTGTAGACTTACTGGCTTCCGCGATCCTCCCTGGGTGTCCAGACGGCTGTGCAATGTCCCAGAAGAAAATTGCAGCTGCCATTTTTAAAACAACAACAAGAGGAGCGCAATTGCGCTTCACCGCTAAAGGTTAAATTTTACATTGTAAGCCTCTAGGCAGGGTATCACTGTTTTATTTGTATATTTTGTACAGCACCAAGTACATTGTTGGTGCTATATAAAATAATAATAATAATAATAATAATAATAATAATAATAATAACAATAATAATAACAACAACAACAACAACAACAACAACAACAACCCAAAAAACCCCATCCCCATCCCACTGGGCATGGACTGCCACCATGCAGCTCCATGCCCATTTCAAGTGCCCCACTACTCGCGGAGAGGACAGGATGACTCGGTAGCAGTGGCCACATGGCTGCAGTCCACGGGATTGTCCCATAACCGCAGAAAAGAAGGGTTTTCCACAGTTCCTGATATCCCAGGGAAAGCCCTTGCTCATCCCAGGTTGCCCCTGGGATCCTCTGTGCGTCATATGTGGACACACAGGGATGATCCAAGGACTACCCCGGGATATAGGCATGGTGCAGACATGCCCCACGTGATCCTTGGCCACTGATTCCCTATACTGTGACCCCATTTCCCCCCACATCCAACCAGTACTGGCTCTGACTTTATACTGTTAGTTTTACCCTACCCAGTGCCTGTTTGCATTCTCTTCCCCTCCTTATTGTTTTTTTTATGATTTTATCAGAATGTAAGCCTATGTGGCAGAGTCTTGCTATTTAGTGTTTTACTCTGTACAGCACCATGTACATTGATGGTGCTATATAAATAAATAAATAAATAATAATAATAATAATAATAATAATAATAATAATAATAATAGATTGTTGAGGGCCCTTGGGCTAGAAACTCAGTGGACCCTCTCACCACCAGGGCCACAAGCTCCTCTTTCTCATCATCGCTACCACGCCCTTGCTTGACAGGCAGAGAGTTTGTGAGCATTTAGTCAGGGGGATCCACTCCTTCCTTCTCATCACTACAGTTGCAGGGGCCAGAGCAAGAGGCAGGTGAATAAGCAGGTTGAAACGGTGAAGAGGATAAGAAACTCCAGAGGGTCCCTGCTGTTGACACCAGCCCTGCATCCAGCACAAACTCCTTGCATTTAAAAGTTTTAACCCACTGCATCTTTCAGTCCTTATTAGCCAACATATCCCTGCATTTTTGCCTCCTCCAACAATCACTATGCATTGCGTCCGCTGCTCACTTAATATTCTCCTCCTGTTCACAGTCCTGCTATTCATAATCAATATTCAGACTGTAAGCACCTTGGGCCAGGAACGTTTCTTGGCATCTGCTGGAATGTCCTAGCAGATTGATCACGGTGCCAACGGCACAAACCACGTAGAAAGAACAGCTAAATTGGGACTCCCTGTGCAAGTGCCTGCCGGGGTGCTGCAGGAGATGTTCAAATGAATGAAAGTTACATGGGGGCAGGACTGGTGGAGCTGAACGCTAAAATCTGAATGGCAGAACTGATGCACGAACTCCTTCCCATCTCTACTTGAGTTACATCAGCCCCTTGGCTAGCCTACCATCAGGCACCCTTCACATCTAGAAGGGGAGACTTGCCGTTATTCCTGCAGATACTCTGAATGGGCACTGATCCTCTCCTGCTACAGCTTTTGTTTTTGGACCTCTTTTCCTTCAATGGTTGCCATAGAATCTCCCAATTATCATAAGAAAGGCACACAGACACAGACACACACACAACCCCAGCAAAGCCTGTTGCCAAAGCCATAGACATTTCTGAAAATTGTTGTTGTTGTTGTTGTTGTTGTAGAAAGAGTAGGAGACCTGAAGTAAAATAATTGGTGAGGTTGTAACTAATTCTGCACTTTCTCTAGGAGATTGTGATTGTGATGATTATTTATTCTTTTAAACAGGTGAACTAAATCCTTACTTTATTCCTCCTGATCAGCTTTGTCATAGCTATTATGGGAAATTAATTCACTGAAATACATTTTAATTGCTGTGTGAGTCATGGGATAGGCATGCATTTTTCTCACATTAATGCATTATGCACACAGCTCTAGTTTGAGCTTGCCTGACTTTCGCTGAATGTTTCAATTATCAGTTCCCATACATGGCTGTAGACTGGCGGGGTGTGGGTGTGTGGGGGAAACAATGCCAAGAAGCAAAAAGGTGAATAAGAGCACTCTTTGGGCCTATTATCTCAGAATAACTGGCTGCTATTCTCCAGGAGTAGTGGCTGTAACATATTGGTCAGATGGTCTGAGAGGCCAAAAAGTGACTAAACAGTTCTCAGAGTTGTAATATACTTAAGAACTGAGCTCCCACATCCAATGAGTTTGCCATTGGATTGGCTCTCCTAGTGTTAATTGTGGAGTAACGCTACACATGTTAAGCACCTTGAAATCCTATTGATGGAAAGATCTCAACATTTGCTTCACTCTCCCATTAAAGGGCAATGGAATTTAAAGAGTTGGGGCAGTATCCAATGTGACACAAGCACTAATGTAAATTACACTGTGCTAGCCTAAGGGACCTCCAGTGCAATGCCAATATCATTAACTGGTACAGCAGGTTTTCCAGGGAATCACATGTTGCACCAGCTAGAATCATAGAATAGTAGAGTTGGAAGGGGCCTAAAAGGCCATCAAGTCCAACCCCCTGCTCAATGCAGAAATCCACCCTACAGCATACTTGACATTTGGTTGCCATTGGTGCTGTGCTAGAGGTCCCTTAAGTTAGTGCAGTGTCTCTCATTGGACACTGCCCTTTGTTTCAATTGATGTTTCATATTTCATTAGAAAGCTCTCTTGATGAATTTCCAGAAGAAATAGCTCCTGGGAGGAACCAAACCACATGGACCAACCTAAGGGTCCAAGAGAGTGACGAGTCCCTTGAGGAGACAAATTATGTATATTCCCCTGTTATTGATAAACAGGATAAGACTTTTCTCCAGGGACTTTTGGATTCAAAAGAAAGAATGTTTGAGAACTATATTATCCCAATAACCAAGGATCTGGAGTTAATTAAGCAATTCCTGTCAAAATGCCACCAGCTGTTAACCACTATGGCTGAAATATGTAAGGGAGTCATGGAGCCAGCCTGCTCTGCTACGAGCAAGGACAACCAAAAGGAGACATATGTAAACATTGACCAGAAAATTTATTTATTTTATTTATTTATTTATTTATCATACTTATACCCCGCTCCTCAGCCAAAAAAGGCTCTCAGAGCGGCTTACACTTAGGAAAAAAAGACAGTCCCTGCCCTCAGGCTTACAATCTAATAAAGACATGACACACAAGGAAAAGGAGTCAAGGAGGGAGGGAGGGAGGAGAGAGAAAGAGAGAGAGAGAGAGAGAGAGAGAGAGAGAGAGTCCAGCAGGAGCAGGCCCCGATGTTACTTCTGCCTGCTCCTGTCCCCTCGGTCCTTCTTCTTCCCCACAGGGAAAACAACATGCTCCATAAAAAATCTATCAAGGAAAAGAAAAGTAAACAAAGGAAAGGCCCACAAAAAAAGAGCAAAAATATCAAAGCCAGTAGGAAAAGTTAAAAAAATAACCCAGCAATATAAGAAAATGAATTTTAACAAACTCTTTAAATTGCTGGAGGATTCATCAAAACCTACCCAGCAGAAATGAAAGCTATGGCAACATAGCAATATGAAGCCTGTAGTTCAAAATGACCCTGAGCTACCTGTGCCTACAAATGGACACTGCCCATTATCTTCACATGGGCAGGATCTACACTAGTGCTTTAAAACGGTTTATAACAGTAGTGACAACTGTTGGGGCCCAGGGCACACTCCATATGCAGTTTTCAAACCATTTTCAAAGTATCATATCCTGCTTGGTGTAGATCTGGCCCTGGGTTGTGCTTATTATTATTATTATTATTATTATTATTATTAGTAGTAGTAGTAGTAGTAGTAGTAGTAGTTGTTGTTGTTGTTGTTGTTGTTGTTGTTGTTATTATTATTATTATTATTATTATTATTTGTTATTGTCCTCTTAGTTCTCAGTGCTGAACCTTACTCAGGTTGAGATCTGCTAACCCAAGCCTCTTCCTGTAAGCAGAGTCAATCATTGGTTAAGAATGCTCTGGCTATTGGGGAAATGGGACTGAATTCGTGAGGAATTGTTTTGGGTGAAATCCAACGCTGTCCATCTGCCAGTGGAACAGACACCATTGGCAGAAGTCCCTTCCTGAAGACCCCCTACACACCCCCAACATCTGCTACAGAGGGTTGGAGGATCCTCCTTTGCAGGTGGGGCAGTACAGTGGGGAGGGGAAGGAGGGGAAGTCCCATTGTGCAAGAGGTACCTTTCTGCTGGTGGAACAAAGGATCTGGGGAAATGCCCATTAATTTTTTTAAAAGAAATCATGTTTTTCCAGACAATTATCATCTTCCAATGCAGCTCATTTCAATAACAGGAAGAGAGTCAGCCCTTGCCATCAGGCTTACTACTACTACTACTACTACTAATAATAATAATAATAATAATAATAATAATAATAATAAGACAAGTCATACAAGTCATCCATTGAGAGCCACTGTGGTGTAGTGGCTAAAGTGTTGGAGTCAGGAGTGTTGGGTTCTAGTTCCCACTTGGCCATGGAAGCTCACTGGGTGACTTTGGGCCAATCACAGCTACCTCACAGGGTTGTTGTGTGGATAAAAATGGAGAGGAAGATTATGTGCACCACCTTGGGGTTCCTTGGAGGAAAAAAGGCAGGATATAAATGCAATAATAATAATAATGAGGAGGAGGAGGAGGAGGAGGAGGAGGAGGAGGAGGAGGGGTATTAGAGGGGAAAGGTAGAGAAGGGAGATCAGTTCTTCAAGGCCAGAACAAAATGGTGAGCTAGAAGCAGGCATTTATATGCTGTACAGGCCAGACTGATTTTCTGTTGCTGGTATTCTTGCTTGACTAACAATTGGTGGCTCTTGCCCTTTGCTGAGGGTTGGGGCCAGAGTGTTCTTTCCCCTGGCTTCTCAGGGCAACAGGAAGTTGGAGCTGAGTAGCTGCTCTTTTTTTGGTCGCTCAAGTGCTTTGATATTATTCCTGGAGGGCAAAGTCATAAGGGATGGTGGATAGGGTGGTGGCTACCTGTGAATCCCCTCCCCAAAAGAGGTCATGAATCCTCAAAAAGGAGAATAAAAGATTTGCATGAAATGTACATATACTAATATAGATGTATAGATGCAAATGTAGAAATAATTATTATAACTGAAATAGAAATTTATTTTGTACCCCACCTTTCTGCCAAAAAGTGACACTCGAGGCAGCTTACAGAACTAATTAAAACTGATTAAAGCAATATATTAAAATACAATAAAAACATAACAATTACAGGGGGAAATATTAAAAACAGCACCCAACCCAACACACCCATTTCCAGGCTAAAGGCCTTCTTAATAAAGCGTCTTTGCCTGCCAGTGGAAGGACAGCCGAGAGGGAGCAAACCAAGCCTCCTTTGGGAGGGAGTTCCATGGCCCAGGAACCCCATCGAAAAGGACTTCCCTTGGGTTGCCACCAAACATGCCTCTGCAGGCAGTGGTCTCTAAAAAGGGGCCTCTTCCAAAGAACTTAAGTTCATATGTAGGAAAGGGGGGTCTTTCAGGTAGCCTGGACCCAAGTCATAGAGGGCTTCATAAGGTGATAACCAGCACTTTGAATTCAGCATCTCACCATAGTGTGGAAAACTGTGACCAGGTGACCTTTGCTCAGTCTGCTATCCAGGTGCTCTCAATGGGCAACTTCAATGCCCAGCTGTTCCTTCTGGTGGTTCTTTAACTTTATACCAGACTTGGACTGGACACCAGTTCAAACAAAGGATGCCTTCAAAATGGAGGACACTCTGGGAGCCCTTTAAACACAGAACTGCCCTCTGTAAAAGAGAACACACGGCGACCCAACAAGTGGCAGGCAGGTTTTCTCCCACTAATATGTTGACTCCCATGGGAATGAATCGCATAGGGAATAATATCACATGGGTTCAGCCTAAACTGCCCCCTGACATTCCCAGTGTTCAAAGCAAAAAGTGTCCTGTGTACTTTTTTGACTTCGGCCTGGGCTACTTGTTTACTGCAGAGCTTGATCCCCCCCCCTTTTTTTTTCTTAACCGCACCAGTGTGTGGTAGAATATTGTGGCAATAGCACAGAATATTGGGAACTGTCATGCATAATGCAAAATACAAATTATGTAACATAATCCTAAATTATTTCATCTTCACCATAACCTTTTACTGAAGGTCTTTGCAAACAATCAATTTATCAGGCAATGAGTCGCTGCTCATTTATTGCAAAGAAAGCACCTCTGAGTTAGGGATATCACATTTTCCTAACAAAAGGAAAGGTAATCATGTTGACCTTAAAAGATAATAATCCAAAAATCCATTTTGCTGTAATACCTTTATTAGGCCGACCAAAAGATCACCCCTCAAAAATGTGCAAGTTTTTGAGATCCCAGATCTCCTCTTTGGGCAAGAAATAAAAGGCAGGTCAGGGTGAACGGGGAGGAGGGGAAAGGGGACTAGATGGTGAACTCATATTGTCTGCAAATCCAGACTAGTTAGTTCCAGATGCCCTGTGGGAGGATTATGTGATGGTCGCAGGAGGGCTCTGCTGGTTATGTTGGGAAGAAGGAGCCAAGAGGAATGTTGCATCCTCCATTTTGGGGAATATATTTTCAGGAGCATTTTCCATCCTGAAAATTCTCAGCTTGTGCAAACATAACATCAACAGAGACAAACTAATGATGAAGTGAATTGAAGGGAAATTACCCCCTACCATCCATTGTGTGAAGTTTTAATTCCAGCCAAACCAACAACTTTCCTCTCCCTTTGAGAAACTGGGCTGAACTTGTCCCCCCCCCCCCCTGCAGCTGAACATTCCAAGTCATGACAGGAGCACAGCCAATCAGTGATGGTGTTGCAAGCAAAATATGAAATAGATGCCATCTTTTGGGCACATCAATCATCCCTATTTTTGTTAAGCCTTCCGCTTTTGTGATTGAGGAGGACAAGCATTTAATTGTGGTACATTTCTTTTAGCTTCATCCCACCAGCCTTATATTATGCTGCTGCAGCGAATTCTATGCAATGGACTCAAATGACAGGGATGTTATAGTCTGCTTTCCCTGGAAAGGACTCCTATGACGTCAACTATGTCCTGCTGTGATTGCGGTTCTTCTGCCCCTCATAGCGAAATATTTTGGTGCACGGAAAGTCTGGGTGTGACTTTTAAATTTATTTTTTTAAAAAACAACAACAACATAGCATCACTTGCTATTTGAACATAACAGAAAGATATTTTTAATGCAAGTGTGTCTTCCAAAATTTTAATGAACCATTAAGAAATGTTTTGCAGCCTCCAAGTATTTTGAATTGTATCTCCAGTAATGTACAATTGGAAAGAAGATGTTACAAGAAGGCAGGAAATCTGATGCAGTGGAAATTCAATGCTGACGCTTATAAGAAAAATTGAATTTGAAAATGACTGATCTTTCCCTCTTAATCTTAGAAGCAGCTTCTTTCTGAGGTGAATACATTACAGTGCAATGATCATCCTTGGCCTGCTAGAATCACTCATTTTGCCTGCCACAGAATACCAAACAGCTTCTCAAGCAATATTAATGACTCTCAAAAAGCACAATCCAGGAGAAACTAGTGATGATGACTACATCCAATTGCAAGCAATGCAATGAGTGGCTGTATGCTTGTAATGGTGGCTATATTCAATTGCCAGGTTCGAAAACTGCAGGCTCCTGAATACCAGTCATGCAGAAGAGGGGGCTAATGCCTGCATGTCCTGCTTCTGGGCTTCTCATTGGGGTATAAGGGGAGACATGATAGCAGTCTTCAAATACCTGAAAGGTTGTCACAATATCACACAGAGTTGGGCCAGGATCTCTTCTCAATCATCCCAGAATGCAGGACACGGAATAATGGGCTCAAATTACAGGAAGCCAGATTCCGGCTAGACATCAGGAAAAACCTCCTATTATTATTATTATTATTATTTATTTATATAGCACCATCAATGTACATGGTGCTGTACAGATAACACAGTACATAGCAAGACCCTGCCGCATAGGCTTACAATCTAATAAGTTGTAGTTAACAATAAAGAGGGAAGGAGAATGCAAACAGGCACAGGGAAGTGTAAACAGGCACCGGGTAGGGTAAAGCTAATAGTATAGAGTCAGAACAAACTCAATATTTGAAGGCTATAGGGAAAAGAAAAGTTTTTAGCTGAGTTTTAAAAGCAGTGATTGAGTTTGTAGTTCTCAAGTGTTCTGGAAGAGCGTTCCAGGCGTAAGGGGCAGCAGAAGAAAAAGGACGAAGCCGAGTAAGGGAAGTGGAGGTCCTTGGGCAGGCGAGAAGCATGGCATCAGAGGAGCGGAGAGCCCGGGCGGGGCGATAGTGTGAGATGAGAGAGGAGAGATAGGGAGGAGCTAGACCGTGAAGAGCCTTGAAGGTCAGCAGGAGAAGTTTATATTGGATTCTGGAGTGAATTGGAAGCCAATGAAGAGATTTCAGAAGTGGAGTGACATGGTCAGAGCGGCGGGCCAGGAAGATGATCTTAGCGGCAGAGTGGTGGACAGAGACCAGCGGACTGATGTGAGACGAAGGAAGGCCAGAGAGAAGAAGGTTGCAGTAGTCCAGCCGAGAGATAACCAGTGCGTGAACGAGAGTCTTGGCAGAAGAGACAGACAAAAATGGTCGAATCCTGGCAATATTATATAGGAAGAAACGACAGGATTTAGCTGCAGCCTCGATGTGAGGAGTAAAGGAGAGCGAGGAGTCAAATATAAAGCCAAGACTACGAGCTTCCTTGACCGGAGTAAGCGTGACATCGTTGACAGTAAGAGAGAATGAGAGGTGAGGAGAAGGTTTAGGAGGAAAAACAAGCAATTCAGTCTTTGCCATGTTAAGTTTCAAACGACGATGAAGCAGCCAGGCTGAGATATCTGAAAGACATGCTGAGATACGATCGTGAACATCTGGAGAAAGTTCCGGAGATGAAAGATATAATTGTGTATCATCGGCATACAGGTGATATTGGAGGCCGTGAGATTGAATAAGCTTGCCCAAGGGCAGCATGTATAGAGAGAACAACAACGGGCCAAGCACCGAGCCTTGCGGAACCCCAACTGAAAGGGGAAAAGAGGAGGACGAGCTGCCGTTAGCCGACACGCTGAAAGAGCGACCCTCTAGATAGGAGGCGAACCAGTTATAGACAGAGCCACAGAGTCCAAGGTCATGGAGGGAATCTAAGAGAAGATCGTGATCAACCGTGTCAAAGGCTGCGGTTAGATCAAGGAGAATAAGAATGGAATAATGGCCTTTAGACTTGGCAGTAAGGAGATCATTGGTGATCTTGGTAAGGGCTGTTTCAGTGGAATGCAAAGGACGGAAGCCTGACTGTTAGAGCAGTACAACAATGGAACCAATTACCTAGGGAGGTCATGGGCTCTCCCACCCTGGAGGCATTCAAGATTCAACTGTACAGCCATCTCTCAGGAATACTTTAAGGTGTATTCCTGCATTGAGCAGGAGGTTGGATTCAATGGCCTTATAGGCCCCTTCCAACTCTACTATTCTATTATTCTATGTGGCTGGCCACTGTGTAAAAAGAACACTGGAGTAGATTGGTCTTTGGTCTAATCCAGCAGGGCTTTTCTTAGGTTCATATTTTCTTATGACACTGTTTTACCTATGACATTTTCCTATGGTATGTTACAAACAAGCAGGTCTAATGATTAGGGGTGCTGGAGAAATCTGAGACAGACTAAAATGAATTCGCATTTCTAAGAATCTGGCTTGCAGAATCCAATGAAGACCGACCTCCTTGGGCCATGTAGAGTTCATGGAATTAGAGGTCTCATCTTTTCTTTTTTACTTTGCAGGAAAATATGCAAGTTTCTGCTGAGACATGTAGCATACTGGTAAATATATATGGGCAAAGTTGAATGGAATGGGGGACAATATGCTATATGTTACATACTAATATAAATTACGTAATTGTTGTGAGTCCTCTTATGGGATTATTTGCACATTTTTCCATATGCCAGGGCTGGGGAATTCAAATCTGTCTGAGAATAGAGACCAGAACAAATGACCCTGCACAATTCACAAAACACTCACAGAACACATTACACAAAATCTGGAATCCCTGCTGATATCTCTTTGCACGCGCACACACACACACACACACACCCCTTTTAGAACATGAGAAGCACCTTGCTGGATCAGACCAAAGGTCCATCTAGTCCAGCACTCTGTTCACACAGTGGCCAAACAGCTGTTGAATAGGGAACCACAAGCAGGACACGGTTAACATGGCATGGCATCTGGGACCCAAGAAGCTGTAGGGGTGGGACTTAAACCTTTCCCCAGCCTGTGTTTTCTTTGTTGCCACCCCTGGCGGATTTCCTGCCATAGGTTTCAACACTGATTGTCCTCACACAACCTACAGGGGAGAAAGTTGTGTGTTGGGCCATGTAATTTCATGTGAGCAAATAGGAGGGAAAACACTGCTCCCTCCTCTCCCCAAATGTCTCTGTTATCTCTGTAAGGGTGCAGTCCTATCAGGATAGTCACCAGCCTCCAAAATCAGAGGGTGCCAACTACCTAATGCAGGGCAGCTGGAGCACAGACAGGATCCTTTCCTCCATGATCTGGGAGCTCTGTATTTATGGCTAGATGGGCAATTTTGCCTCTCTAGCCAGGGAGTGGGATTGAAGGAGGCTGCACGGTGCATCAAAAGCTGAGTAAAGTGGCTTCAGCAGTCTCCTGCCCTCCCCCAGGACCACCCCCTTTTTGCCCTCCCTACCTTACTTTTCTGAGCATGGAGACCAGCAAGAACCATTCCGGGGGATTGGGTAGACAGCATGGTTTTCAGACAATTGAACAATCCCATGGTTGTCTAGGCAGTGTCTGGTGGCCATAGGGCTGTGCCCTAAGCAACTTTTTTCTGTTTAAAATAAAAATGAAACAAAAACCAGAAAAGACCCACCAGGGTTCCATTTTCAGTGCAACATGTGATTTGCTCCTTAAAGACCATCCCCATGCATATTTACTCAGACAGAAGTCTGACTGTGTTTAAGGGGACATTCAGTCCAATCATATTCATCTTTACTTCTTGGAAGTAAAACCAAGTATAATTTCAATGAGATTTACTCATAAGCACAAATAGGACTGTACCTATATTTCCTAGTAAACATACATAGGATTTCCACCTTAGTTCTGATTAACTCAATTTCATTTCATCCGGCTCAATCACAGTAAACATTAGTTCAACAACAACGCCAAGCCTTGAAGTTGCCCGTCAACCATTAGCACCTGGACAGCAGACTGAACACACACACACTATGGTGAGATGTATTTTATTTCTAATTAAATTATACCAATTATTTCTAAGTAATTGGTATTATTAAAGGTGGGACACATCTAAACATATAAATTATCTCATGCAAATTTTGCGCAAATCCGGGTTCTCTTTTGCACTTATTTTTGGTGATGCATTTCCTCTTTCTGGGAATGTGTCCCACTTCTATAAATAGTGATAGCTACTCTCACTAAAATGATCCACACTACTTTTTAGGCAAGGGAATAAAAGAGGGGGGTATAATAGTCTATGTAACTTCAGGATAGGGATGAATAGGTCAGACTGTTCTTCTGTGTGTTCACTTATAAGTCCTTTCCATCCCATCTCTGCAGTATTCTGCATGTGCATGTTTTTTATTTGGGGGACGGAGCACAAACGTTTGTACCCATTTAATACACATTTTATCCCGAAATATACATTTCATGTGTATCTTATGGTAAAATGTGTGATTTTATATTTATTTTTGGCACTCTTTTGAAGCCCAAAACTGCATCAAAAAATTCAGAGAAGCAAGAGATCAGGACAACTGCATTCTGATTGGCACATGAGCGCAGAAGGTGCAAATCAGTTTAGTTCACTTCCAAGTATGGACGGAGCGGAATCCTCAAGCATCCCTAGTTCAGGGGGAATATTACTCATGTGGTCCAGCTCCCAGATAATCTGTCCTCAGAGGCAAGAATCAAGCAGATGCACCAAAGTCTTAACAGTTGAGCATCACTAAACTACAATTTCCAGGATTCTTTGTGTGATGAAGTGCTGGTAATTAAGCAACTATAAAAGTGATGGTATGTGGTGTAGTGTTGTGTTCCTTTTGTTTGGAGATAAAGCATTTGATCACACTAATTAAATGTGCATTTTTCTCCAGTGCTACATCAGTCCAACTATTTTAAGTACATGATCCATGACTCCTATGCAAACATTTTTCAAACATCTTTGAGTGTGTGCATGTATAGTTATGAATCTAGTGGATATTCTCCTTTGTTCCAAATGGATGGGTTAAATCAAAGGTAGATAACATTTTTGGGCCTGTGGACATGTTCAGTCATTTCAGAAACTGTCCTGGGTACCACCACAAAATGGCTTCCTAATGCAGACTATATATGCATTAGCAAAACCCCAAACTGTTTGCTAGCCCTGATAACAACAAAAAAGAAGAAATACTCTGATCATGTGCAGTTTGGCATTTTAAACTCCATGAAATCGTAGCACTATGTCATCAGGACTACAGGAATAAAATGCCAGTTGCTTCTGCTGTCCGGTTTCTAAACACATTTACTTGGAAATATGCATCATTCTTGTTGTGAAAGATAATCAATTTTTCAAGAAAAAACCATAAAATGACCATCTATGACTATGTACGTGCTTGGCTGGCTGCCCCCTGACGATAAGATGGTTTTTTTTAAAAAAAAAAAAAGGAAGAAAAGAAGGGTGCTGCAGTGATCAGTATCAAGACCAGTAGGCCTTGTCATGTCCAGGCTGGACCAGGTGCTGACAAAGCGCCTGTTTGCTGCTCCCCCTCATCACCAGTTACTCTTCAGGGGAGGGGGTTAATTTTGGGGAGCCCTGGACTTTGTCCCCAAGACTCCTAGCTGCACGTCTGACAAAGATTGTGGCATCTGCTCTTACCAAGAACTAGGGGGTGTATAGATTATGTGAAATCCACTCCATCTGCATTTTGTGGGTTGTTGGGCACCTTTCACTTGGTCGTATGCTCAGGTTTGCACTTGCACAACTTTGCCATTGCAGAAATTTACACTTGCAAAAATGCATAAATCCCCTGCAAATGTGCAAATGCCTCCCATGTGCATTTCCATGTCCCATGTGCATTTCCATGTTTTAGCCTGTAGATGAAATGCAGTTTCCAGCCTTTTTGTGTGTGTATTTTTTTACAACTAAATTTTTGAAGCATTCCAGAAAGTAAAAAAAGGGGGGGGGAGAAAGAAAGCCTGTCCACAAGTCTATGGAAAACATGCAACTAAGGAAAAGCAGGACCACTGTAGAATCTGCAGGTCAGATTCATAAAAATCCAAACTGATTTGATTCCATTGCGGATTTCTCTGACATCACTACCCAGAAGTGCTTCCTAGTATTTCTAATCTCCCTCACTACCCTCCTCTGCCTGGAAAAATCACACACACAAAACCCACCAGGGTCACAGACCCAGACAGTAGCTAATGTGTGAAGGCAGGAATGATTTTCCATCTGAGCGCCTCCCTTCACATGTGATGGGGAAAGCAGTGTTTGACGTGTTGCCATGTATATTTATGAAGTTGTGCAGAGTTCACAAGGGAAGTAGTGATGAAGTGGTTGGCAGAAGGAAAACCAATTGTCAAATTTACCAGGAGTGATGTGTTAAAAGATATATATGCAGGCACAGAAACATTGATTTAAAGGTACATTTGTAATACCTGCCCTAAATATATCCCTGGCTTCCACATCTATTAGATAGTGTTGGTTTCTCCTCTGAATGTCTGCTAAGTGCATTATTTTTTTATTTTTGCTATAAAAAGCATCAAGTCTGCTTAATCTTGGAATCCTCTAGGAGTGCTTTTTTTTCTTGGGCTCTGGTACAGCGAATCAGGTTGCCATGGTAAAATGGGTCAGCACAGCAAGCAAGTCAGTATGAACAACTGAAATCAGGCGCACAAAGCAGAGATAGCAGCACAGGCCCAAGCAGACAGTAATCTAGTGGAGAATCTAGGTCACTGGGATACTTTGAAGCTGCAGCTGTCCGTGTCGGACCTCGCTCCGTCAGGGCTCCGTCAGGGCTCACAAAAGAGTCACAACGGCTCGGCTGGTGATTAACGATTACAATGCAAAGCTGTGGCTGCTTGCTTTGTCTTCAACATGAACAATTCACCATTTTAGATGTCGTTTTAGGATTGCATGCACCTGCACACTCATGCGCGTGCACACACAGAGTACGCAGGGATGACATGTGTCCTTTCCTGCAGGTATTATGCACCTCTTTGTTTTCATTTGCAAACATTTCCATTTGACAGACAATGCTCTACCTTGCAGGGAAGCATCATATACATGATGTCCCAGAATAATACCATGAATTGTTCTTCCATTGCCAAAGAGTAGATAAATGTTCACCTGCAAGCATAATACAATAGCTGCGCCCACGTATCCCAGTCTAGATACAACCACACATATTCTGCTGTGTCAAATCATTATTATTATTATTATTATTATTATTATTATTATTATTATTATATCCTGCCTTTTTTCCTCCAAGGAACTCAAGGCAGCATACATAATCCTCCTCTCCATTTTATCCTCACAACAACCCTGTGAGGTAGGCTGGGCTGAGAGCCTGTGACAGGCCCTAAGTCACCCAGTGGGTTGCTGTTGTTGTTTGCAACAGTCCAATCCTAAACACATCAACAGGAAGGAAACAAGTGCTGATCCCTGTATTCAATAAGCACCTTCACACATTTTGAAAGTGTTGCCCACAGGCAGTGGACCTTTTGATATTTGTTATTATTTATATTTATTTGTTATTATTTGTTATTATTTGTTTTAGATGTTTTTACATTCTGCTTCAGTTATCTAATTTACAAAGCAGTTCACAACATTAAAACATTACTACAGCCTATAGAACCACACTGGAATATGCTTCTGAAAGTGAGAATCTTCCCTGGACTGTGGCCAATGTGTTGAAGATGAGCGTATTAGCAGATTAACTGTACCTCCTGTAAATGATTATTATGATAATTAACACAAGAAAATGCATAGAACAGTATGTCGGTAAAGATGACATGGGTGTGTGGACCATTTCATAACATTTCTCCTGCATCAGTACCGCAAAACAGTACCGCAAAACAGTTGTTTCAAAAATTATGGCAATATCATGAGTAACACGGACATAAACTGAACGCTGCTCTGAAACTCTTTCAAGGTCCAATCTTTTTAAAACTTCAGTCACTTTAAAACTCCACATTTTAAAATTCTGTTTAAGTAACTCATTTATTGTAATAATTCATCAGTTAATGCTGTGACACTCAAACTTTATAGACTATTTCCTGGGAGCGCAAAATGGGCCACACTACAGAACAGAACTTCAGTGGGTAAGGGGCTAGACCTACCGGGTGTTCCGTCGTTGAGGAGCGGTGAAAGCAGATTTCCCCGTTCAGCCGTGACGCCTCATGATCCACACCTTCATTAGATTTGTGGTGGAAGTTTGCGCCGGTTGTGATGCTGCCGCCTCGAGCACGGCTGCACAGCCACACCGGCCTGATTTCCGTGGGGTTTTTTTTCCGCTCGCCGCATGGTTTGCGCAAGTCCAAAAGACCGCAAACAGCGTAGATCGCTTGCGCAGCCGTCAGCGATGCCGCCACGGCACCGGCGGCGGCACCGGCAGTGGCAGTGCCAGCTGAAGTGCTGCTGCTGCTGCTGCTGCTGTTGCTGCTGCGTACCAGCCCCCTCAGGCACCAGCGAGTGCCAGTGTTGAGGGTCAACATTGATGCGGTCACTTCCTGATGGGGGTCGTGGCGGGTGTCATATGACCCGAGGTCAGTCGTCTGCATGGGCACTGTGCCTACATCTCCCATCATGCCTCTGAAGTGTCGGTGGCGATGACCGCCTCTGTGCCCTCCCCCATCCCACGGAGCCAACCCACATCTGGGCATGGCAGCAGCCCAGAAACAGCTGTGCCCTCTTCCAGCCGCGTACCCACACCAACAGGCACACAGCCCTTCATGCCTGGAGCAACCCCCTCAGTCCCCGCTAGCCTTTACATCTTCGGCGCAGCGTACAGCACTGCCATTATGCGGCCGCTGTGGCTGCCCACTGCGAGGAGTCACCAACTTCCCATGACTGTGGGATGCCTGCCTTTCCGAAAAGTGACCCACGCAGAGGTTGAAATAGGAAAAACAGGCGCACATCCCCCACCCATCCCCCAGCCATCCCCAGCAGCGCACCAGCCACTTTTCCGTTCCTCCGTTCCTGCGCAAACTGCCACTGTGGGAATAAAAAAAAAAGCCGCTCAGCTGCACTGCCCCAGCTGGCGGACTGGGCGCAAATGGCGGAGGCGGCTTGACCAAAGCCGCTGGCCACTCCCCTTAGCACGCCTTTTCCTGCCCAGTGCGGACCGCAGTGACCTCACATCCTCCCACACCTACTCCGAATTAGCGCGGGCCGGCAGGAAAAGGCACACTAGAACTCACTTTTTTAAAGGCGGGATAAAGAGGCTTCACCGCAGGATAACGACGGATCCTCGTGAACATCATCTGGAAGCCTCGACACGACTGCGGAAGGTAACGTGCGCTACAGCCTCGTCTAGTAACGCCCTAAAAATAATCAAGGTTCAGCTGAAATCAGTGAAGCTACTTCTTTAATTGTAATTTTAAAAAGCATCAAAGGAAGAAGATCTGACATCTTAAAACAGTAAGCCTTAGTCCCTATCCAACAAGATTGGTTTTAAAATAACACAAGTGAACATCTTAAACAGTTCAAATCAAGAGTAACAATAATTTTTGTGAACCTCCCAGAGAGCTCCGGCTATTGGGCGGTATAGAAATGTAATTAATAAATAAATAATAAATAAATAAAATAATGATACTAATTAAATTTATGTTCACATTTACGTCTGTTCATTGTGCGCATTTATTTTTAAAGTCAAGTGTAAAATTTTAAAGTAAGACACTGTTATTAAGGTAAAATTGAACTGTAAGATCCAGTTGGGAAAATCCTGTTCTCTCTCTCTCTCTCTCTCTCTCTCTCTCTCTCTCTCTCTTTTGTTTTAAGGATAGATACTGAGTTATCAACATTGCATTGTAAGGAATGCCCCAAGAGTAATTTGCTCACAAGTCTACCATGTTCAGAGTGTACCCTCCACAGTTGGGCAACATGTGTACAGATAGAACAGGACTGTGTGCTAGTGTGGCCCTGTCTTCTTTTACAGAGGACAGCCCTCTATTTGAAGAGTTGCCAGAGGACTGACCTGTATTCTGAAGCCATCCTGTCTTTGAAAGACGGAACAGTCAGAGTCTGATTTGGAGATAAAGAACCATCAGAAGGAAGAGCTGAGCCTTGAAGTCACCTATCAACAACACTTGTACAGCAGACAGAATAGTCAGGCACACAGGCCATCTGGCCACAGTGTTCCACACTAGGGTGAGATGGACTGTATTTCTACTTAACTCATAATAATTATTTCTGAATTTGAATAGAATTATATAAATTAGCATGTACATATTTTATGCAATTGGTATCCTCTCTTGTCCTCCTTTGGACAATGCATAAATGGTAACCCTAACTGTGGTAGCATCTCCACTACTGCTTTATAACAAGTATTGATGTGCACTTACAACTGTTAGGGCCCATGATGCATTCCATATATGTTTTCCAAACCGCTTCCAAAGTCTTATATCCTGCATCTGCCAGACCCATCCATAATGTATGCCACTACCCATGCCCCAACATCTACATGTTGACCACAGTCATCTGGAAAGGGAAGCCTGCACACATACCACTGTATGTGTGTAGGGCTTCCACAGAATTGGGAACCCCAGTTGCACATGGTTTGCAGTTGTACAAAAGCCTGCACATGTAGAGCTGTATATGCTCAGGATTCCCATTTCAAATGCCAGCATTCAACACATAGATTGGGTGGCAGGGTTATGGGGGCATGACATTGTTCTGCCTGCAGATGTTTGAAACTAACCTCTATATAGGGCCTCCTCTCTCAGTGCCGTACTTCTCATAGAACGTTTATCTAAAGCAGGGAGAAAAAATTGATGAGACATGCAGAGCATTTTTGTGAACCGCCCAGAGAGCTTCGGCTATTGGGCGGTATAAAAATGTAATAAATAAATAAAATTAAATAAAAATCCTAAAACATATTTCCCAGAAGTAAGTCCCAGGGTGATCAATTGGATTGCTCCCTGCTCTTCTAGTTTAAGATTGTTGCATCAAGCTATTTGTTAAGTCAGGTGAGATGCAAATTGCAGCCCCCCACCCCCGCAGTGAGTCGAAAGCCTTCCAAGAATCCGTGTACACACATATCAAGTTTCAGGCTTCATGCTATTATTCCTAAGGAGCACCTGGATAGATTGGTACTACCTCATTGTTACTGTTCTACACAATGAGTGACTCTTGTTATGTATAAATAATGGGCCTAAATTTTAGGTATGCATGCCTAAAAAAACACAAATTCCTTTGATTCAAAATAAAGGTTGACTGTGTTGACAACATTGCTATACTTATACCTTATTATAAATTGTAGTTATTATAAGGTATAAAGGAATAACCTCAAGAAATGTTCTTAATGATACTGGCTGTTACAACTTAATTTTCAATATATCCAACAGTAGATGTTAAACCTTTCCAAGAATGTCTTCCCTCCTCACCCCCTCATCACCACCACCACCCCTGAAATGTTTCTTTCCCCCCAACAGTAAAATTTCAAGTAACTACACTTTGATCTTGGTTGCAATCTTGTTTTATAGGGAATACACCCACAGTCTCCCAGTTTGGACATCATAGTAAACTGTGGTTTAACAAACCAAGAAGTCTATGAAGCTGGCTACACAAGAGGAGGATGCTGGACCAACCATGTGACATCTGAGCTGGGCCAGTATGCAAGTGTGTGTGTGTGTGTGTGTGTGTGTGTGTGTGTACAAATAAATACAATGTATTTATTCCTATTGCTTTTGTGCTTGAACAATGGGAGTAATGCAAGAATTTTCATGTCTTTAGGCTTCATCTTGTGCATATTTTTGTTTAGATAAGATTCATGCACTTTGGGCTAAATTCCCTCAACTATTTTTTAGTTCTTCTTGGCCTTGAGAATCAATATGAAGCAACCCAAATTGCTGAAATACCCACTGAGACAGGCTCCTTCTTGCAAACCCAACAAACTCCACTTTGCTCAAAAGGGCCTTCAGTTGAGGTCATCAGCCAATTGGCAAAGAACATAGCTCAAATGATACAGGCCTAAAGCGTGGCAGAGCACACCTCCTTTGGTATCTGGAGATGTGTGTTAAAGATATGCTACGATGCCGATAACATTCTTTCCATTCTTTAAATGCCGAGATAAGCAACACTGAAACATCACAGATACTTCTTGTCTTCCAGATGATCCTACCTGTTGCTGGTATTCTAGCATGGTATTCCAGCTATGTGTTTGATGAGACTATTTTGCAAGGAAAGCCACCCCAGTCTGGAGCCTGGTGTACATTTTTGAGCCATCCCAAGCTCTTCCACATGTGGATTTCCCAGTAGTGCAGATAGGTAACTTTAGATTCTGGTATTAATGATGGTACGGGGGGCCAACTCTCTAGTTGGGAATGTGCATTACTTCAAAATGTGGTAAGCCAAACCTTGCTGTATTTGGGGCCCATTCTGCTGAGTGGGGTCCTGGACTTCTGCCCCAAAGTCCTGCCCTGATGGCTCCATTGGACCTTTCCCATTCATTCTCCATGAGCACAAAGGAGCTGCACATGGACCTGTTCCGAATAATGAAATCCATCAGTGGAGGTTGGTGGCTCCTGTGTCCATAGGGCTTTGAATCCACTTTGGGTTTTAGTCAGAACCAGCCAGAACTCTAAAAGAACTATTCAAGGTGCTGAACCCTATCCCCAAAATGGGTTCAGCAGCTTAGGTAGCTCCTTTAGAGTTCTGACTGGATCTTACTAGAACCTAGAGTGATTTTACAGCCACACTGACATCAGAGTCACCGGCCTCCGCTGAAATACATGGAGAAGCCACTCCATTACAAGTACGCTTTTCTTCATTGGATCACAATGATTGCTTAAAAGCAAATCAGCTAGTATGGGAGAAAAAATATGTAGCAACTGAAAAGGAGAGTAAGAGAAAAAAATAAAAATAAAGAACAACTCACACATACTGCCGTTGCCTAGAAATGGTGATCTGGGGATTGCATACCATTTGATGAGGAAAGCTCTATGACAAAATGCCAGGGAGGGTTGTGTTAATCCATGGAAGGAAAATTGCTAGATAAATTCAGGGTTAGGTCGCATTCCATTATTAAAGAGCTAAGAGTTTAAGATGTCATCTCTTTCTCTCTGACCAAACACCTCCAGGGGGGGAAATAACACAAAGGGGCAGTTAATTTTTATATTGCATGTTTGTCACAAACCTGTCTAATCAGAATAGAACAGATGTCCAATATAAGGGAAATTATGTTTCTAGGATGCACAAATTCCCAAAGGATCCTTCCTCAGCTCTCTTTTCCCCCACCTCACCCCATCCCACTCCTCCCCCCCCCTTCTAGGAAACTGCCTAGAGGTCATCTTCTAGGAGGAATGGACGCTTCCAGAAAAAATGGACAAGCCAAGGAAAAACTACTGAAATAACTTTCAGGGTTTTTTCTTCATGAAAACCAAAGAGCTAGGATGTCAGTATGAACACTTCAGCCTGGACCTGCACAACTTGTGATGTGCAAAGCTGAATTCAGCCCTCCCCTGTACGGGCAGATTAGGGGCTTGAAAAATGTTGCAAGTGGGGCAGGACTGTTCTTTTTTTTTTCTCTGTCTGTCCAGTACTGCAAATAAATAAATGGAGGCGCCACACAGAAGGACAGAATATATAGCTGTTGGGCTCCCTTTGGCTTCATGAGTCACACACATCTGCCTGCTTAACCCCACAATCAACTACTCCTGTTCTATTGACCAACATGTTGCTTTAGCAATGATCTCACATGCAAACCTCCTAGGTCAAGGCCACCTAGGACTACAACTTGATATATTGAACCACAATGAACTATGCCTTGAACTACAACTCCCATCATTTCCCATCAGACCAACCCAATGGCCTGGATGAGGGTGATGGGAAATGTAGTCCAGGATGTTTGGAGGACGCCAGGTTAGGGAAGGTTGGTCTAGGCTAGGACCCAATGTTTTGGCCTACAATTCCCATGATCCTTCACCATAGGCTATGCTGACTAGGGCTGATGGGAGTTGTAGCTCAAAACATCTGGAGAGCCCCAAGTTGTTTATCCTGGTCTAGGCATTCTCCACTGAAGTATTCTATTCTCTTGAAAGAGTAATTTCATGTATAGGAGTATTTGCAAGGAATCTCCTGGCTCTAGTTTATTACCTTCCTCCCAAATTTTTTAAGGGAAGGAAAGAGGCAACACATCCGTCATATACAGCCCTCCCTGGAATATTTTTAGGAAGTCAGCACTTTGGCCAGGAGAAGAATTTATAATCCATTTTACAGTATAACTTCTCTTATAAAATGAGTACGGATTAAAATTGACATGAATCCCCTTTTGAGTTGCTTTCACCTTCATTATTCTTGTCAATGCACAAAGTAGAGTAGTATACCAGACAAGGAAATAAATGTTAATGTGTTAACACAGCTAAAATCTATGATTGTACACTGTGATGAAACTGCAAAATTCAGAAAGTCGACAAATATCCTATAGCTTTTGGAACTCAACGACGGGGTTCCTCGTTTGCAAGGGAGCTTGCTGTTTTGGAAGCCGTGCTGAGCGCCGGCATAATTAAATAAAGGGGTTTTGTAGGTGCATTTGACTGAATGAGCTTACAGAGCTTCTGCAACTGGGAAACCTGCCTTAGGGCTGTTCTTTCTTTTTAAAAAAGTATATTTCCACAAGCTTAGGTCAGTTTAACTGTTGCATCTTGCCAGAAGGAATGCTGGGAATTGTAATTTGTGAAAGAGTCTCGGTCAGGGGTGGGCAACATGTAAGCTGCAGGCAGCCCCTGGCCCTTTTTTGTGGCCACCACTTCCCACCGCTGTTGCTATTGCTGCATTTGCTAAAGCAGCAGCATCTGCAAACAACAACAACAACACAATAGCAGCCATGCTTATGCTGGAAAGCAAGGTGCACAGCCAGTGTGCACCTTCTTTGGAAGTAGAATCACACTTCGTTTTGAAGCAAAATCATGGTGTGTGTTTTACTGCCACCACATCACGGAATTTCAGTGGCAAATTTAGTAGTGTGGCAGCAAAAGGGGGCAGGGGCATTGCCCCCAATGACATCCAAAGGGGAAGAATGCAATGCAGCCCCCTTACCACAGAAAGGTGCTCACCCTGGTCTAGGTGGATGTCTAGCAGAGAAGTCAACCTCCCAAAATTACAGTTCCCAGAATTCCTTGGAAGAATCCAAAAACATTTAAATAGGCCGACAACAAGTTTTGGTCTCTGATCAAGAAAGGCCCATGGTGTTCCATAGATCAGTCCAGTCCAGTGAGGGCAAGCTTGGCCATGCAGCATATTGAAACAACCTGATTCAAGCAGCACCTGTGGGGGAAAAGGAGAGTAGAGAGACTGACCAGGAACTGGTATCCTAATGATGCAGCAAGTCCTTTTAAACTATTGGCCCTGACAGGGGTGGAGAACACAATTTTATTTATTTATTTATTACATTTTTATACCGCCCAATAGCCGAAGCTCTGCTATTGGGCTCTGCTTCAGGCAGCAAAATGTCTCGGGCCAGCATGGAGTACAAATCTCTGATGGTAGGAAAAAAATGTCCTGAACACTATGGCGAATGGATGAAATGGAAATTGGAACTTTAATGGCAATTGCACTTTAAATTGGAATTTCATTGGATGATACTGAGGAAAGAAAATTGCCAACACCATCCAGTTACAACCTTCTAATGTGGGACAGTCATAACTAGAGTATGTGGGAGTGCAGCCTCAAGACTTTAAAGAATAGGATTTTTAATCCGATACACTGAAATTTAAAGGAAACATCTGGCTTGGAAGAGTGAAGGATAATTTCCCATCTCTCTCTCTCTTTTAATATTTTATTAAGTACATTGAATTCAAAAATCAAGAATAAAAATAAAACATAAAACTATACACATTAATACTTATTCTATATCCCTTCCTGTTCCCTCCTCACACTTGCTCGATTACATCAAATCATAGCACAAAGCATGCAAAAGAGAAGTATCTGGTTAATTGTGACAAGTCCAACAGAGTATTGCAAGAAGATTGTTGATTATCTGGTTTTTATGAGTCCCACAGATTTCTATAGGCTTCTGCCAAAGTTGTTCTGTTTGATTCCTTTTTCATGTAGTCTATATATTTTTGCCAGTCCGTCTGAAAGTATCATTTTTCTTTATCCCTCTATGTGTTCTTAACTTCTGTGTCAACTTTTTGTTTATTGCTATGCCCCAGATTTTCTTTCTCCACAGTGATACTGTAAGCATCTGAGCTGTCTTCCAATTGCCTACTTCTCTCTCTCTCTCTCTCTCTCACACACACACACACGCACTGCACTTATAAAGTTTCTCTCAGGCCTTAGCCAGACCTAAGGTTTATCCCGGGATCGTCCCGGGGTCATCCCTGTTCATGTAAATGACACACAGGATAGCCCAGGAGCAGGCAGGGATGACCCCGGGATAAACCTTAGGTCTAGCTAAGGCCTCAGACAGCCATATTATACTGCTAGCTGTCAAATCTCAACTTTTTTAAAAAAGAAAGCAATTATCACCACTCTGCTACAAGTGGATTTTATTGAGATAAAATTACAATGGCATCCTATAAAATGACAATGGAGGCCAAAACAAAGTTCACTTGTAAGTTTCCCAGTTGGAGTTAAATAGCTAAGGAACTAAGGCTGCAGTCCTAAATGCATATTCTTGGATGTGAGCCCCATTTGTCTCACTGAATCCCTCCCCAACCCATCCCAAGTAACCATGCTTGAGTCTCCACCCTAAAAATATCACACTTGTTAAAAACAAATTAACAGCCAATTACCACTTGCCAAACAATAGCAATACTGCCTTATGCCACTATGGTTGCAAGATCCTGGGGGAAAGAGCATTCAGAATGTGGATAGGGAGACATTTTTCTCCCTCTCTCATAACACTAAAACCCAGGGTCATCCCATGAAGCTGACTGGTGGGAGATTTAGGACAGAGAAAAGTAATTACTTCTTCACATGGTGCGTAGTAAAACTATGGAATTCACTACCACCATTACATAGTGATGGCCACCAATTTGGATGGCTTTAAAAGGTGCTTAGATTAATTCCTGGAGAAGAAGGCTATCAATGGCTACTAGTCCTCATGGCTATGTGATGGTGCAAATTTTTGTGAGCTGCCCAGAGAGCTTCAGCTGTGGGGCAGTACAGAAATATAATACATGAAATGAAATGAATAACAGGTTTTAGATGGTGATTTTTATCAGGTAAACTAGATTGGGAAAAATGGATCTGGATCTAGGAAGCTGGGTGCCAGGGGGTTCAAAGATCTGTTTAATGTCATGTCTAATTTGAGTGGAGAAGAGAATTTGACCCACATTCATAGGGGTTTTATGCAGTTAATTTTTCAGAATTCTTGGGGAAAACCATAAAATAAATATACATTGGCAATCTCGATAGACCCTTTTCAATGCTGATCCAGCTAGTCCAGTGCAACGTTCATCACAGAGATGGCTCAGTTGACATCTGGACTGTGTTCATCCAAGTAATGTGTTTATCCAGGTAATGCCATGTTTCCAAGCCCTCCCACTGAGAAGTGAGACAATAAAGAGGTCTGCCATACAATCCCGAAAGCTTTATTCAGTAAATAGACCTCTTTTCACACCTGAAGGGAGTGCAAATGCTAGGAGCTATCCTCTAAGTTTAATTAGCCTAATAAAGTGTAATAAAGCAAGGCAGTAGCCTATCAACTAAAATGGACAGTTTCCCCACAGTGCTAACAGGCTTTTACTAAGCCCTTTCTTCAATGAGATTCTTTGAGTTGAAACCTCTGGTGACTGGCTACCCTAGTAGTTCGCCTCCCACCTCTTCTCGATTCTGCCCGCTTGACCCTGTGGCAGACTCTGGGATCTGTCAACCCCTCCAACAGAAACTGAGTTCCCAGGGGGATGGGGGAGGATGATCTCTGAGCCTGGGCATCCTGTCCAATAAGCTCCTGGGAAGATTAATCCTTGACTCTTGAAGAGTCTTAGAGAACCTCCTCCCCTACCTCCTGATTTGGCTTATGTACTTCTGGTTTTTCTTCTTCAGTTTCCAAGTCTGATCAAACCCTGAAACCCCTACACTAGGGAGAACGGGCCTGATCCTGACAGGTAGCCAACCTCAGAAGCACAGTGATCCCTTTAGAAAGTCAGTGCAGCAAAACCCCTAGCCAAAGGATCATTAAAACATTCCTTTTATGAGCAATCCCCTTTGAAATCCTCCAGTGCAAAGGCATAGAAGGGAATTATAAGGAGGGACAGATGTGGAGTTGGCATTGGCACAAGCTGAAGCAGATGAGACAAAAGCAAGGGACAGCCAGATGCCTGAGCTGCAGCAGTAAAATCTCTTCTGTCTACACACATTAGGGGGGTTGGGCCTCGCTCCAGGCTCTTTCCTGTAACATTCCATCATCACTCGCCTGCTCCGAGTTCACATCTATGCTGCTCAGTGTCCCTGCTGTAGCCTGGGTGAGGAAAAGGGCAGAGCCAAAGAGCGGGGAAAAGAATCTTTTGTGGCTTTCTCTGTTTGAACTTTGTTGGCAACTGAGGCCAAGATTTGTCACAGCCTATTGGCCTGTGACAGAGGTTTGGAGAGATGGGCACTCTTTGAGATACAGAGCACAAAGAGAGAAAATGAAAAGAGAACTGTAGTTGAGATGAGATATAGATATATATATATATATATATATATATATATATATGTGTGTGTGTGTGTGTGTGTGTGTGTGTGTGTGTGTGTGTGTGTGTGAAAAATATGTCTATTTTAATTGGGGTTGCCACCTGCCTGCATTTCAAGGGATCTGCTCATTTGATTGCAATGCTTCCCTTCCTTCATGAACTGCTTGTGGGAGTTGAAGATCCTCCCCAGATACCACCGATAATACTCACCCCATATTTACCTATGTAACATAAGAATATAAGAAGTGCCATGCTGGATCAGATCAAGGTCCATCTAGTCCAGCACTCTGTTCACACAGAGGCCAACCAGCTGTCAGCTGGGAACCAACGAAGCAGGGCATGGAACAACAGCACCCTCCTACCCATGTTCCTCAGCAACTGGTGCATATAGGCTTACTGCCTCGGATACTGGAGGTAGCACATAGCCATCAGGGCTAGTAGCTGTTGAAAACCTTCTCCTCCAGGAATTTATCCAACCCCCTTCTAAAGTCACGGAAACTGGTGGCCATCACTACTTTTTGTGGGAGTGAATTCCATAACCTCTCTTACCTGAAAGGATCCCATAACTGCTTGGAATAACTGAGCTCACAAGAATCTTTCCAATCTCTGCAAGTGCTTCACGGCACTAGACTCAGGTTACAGTTGCTGGATGGCTATTTGAATCCTACTCTCAACTGCTGGAGATGATGATGATGATGATGATGATGATGATGATGATGATGATGATTTCTTAACTGACTCTCCCTCTGGATCGAGACGGGGAACAACATTGAATACTAACATACATAAAACTGATTAAAACATATAAAACTAATACATTATTAAATGCCCCTTTCTCACTGGCCTAATCTACACCAAGCAGGATATTTCATGATGAAAGCGGTATATAAAAGGTAAGAGCCACAACAAGCAGAATATAGCGGTATGAAAGCAGTATATGGTATGGGTCAAAGGGCCCCAGCAGTTGTCAGTGCACTTCAATGCCACTGTAAAGCAATAGTGTGGCTCCTGCCTTTATACCACTTTCATAGTGAAATATCCTACTTGGTGTTGATTAGGCCTATGGGTGTTTCTGGATGAAACCTTTAATGCCTTCCTCATTCTCAGCATTGTATGAGGTTTCAGTCATCTTCCACTCATAATCCTCCCCTGTTTTCCCACTGCTTATTCCTTGTTTTTTCTTACTGCAGAAAGTCCATTAAGGAAAAGAAGATGGAATTTCTGCACAATGCCATAGTGCTAGGAGTGCTCTTTCTGGAAGCAGGGTGTGTGTGTGAGAGAGAGAGAGAGAGTGAGAGAGAGTGGAGGGAGGAAGAGAAATTTACTATTTCCAAAGGGCAAAGGGCACAGCCTGACCACTAGGTGTCCACATGTTTTGCTTTTAGCACCTAGGTAGAAGCAAAGGGAAACAATCTAAGGAGAAACACTGTTAGGTTTCGGTTTGGGATTTCTCACACCAGTTGTGTGAACAGGCAGGAAATCACTGAGGTCATGCATGGTGTTGAGTTCCTCATGGGCCTCTTGTGCACAAAGTCAACTCCACAAAGAAGTGGCCAGACATGGCAGAAGATTGTCAACTCTTACAGGGCACTGTGCCACTTACAGAAGGCAAATGACAACTGAAGTTGTGCCTTCTAGGTCAGATGCAGTTGTGATTATTTAACCAATGGGCCAGTTCACATATAATGAGCAATTGTGGGTTAATTCGTTAATTAACCCATGATTTGCCAAATGGGAGTGAGCAAGCATGCTCCTCACTTCCACTTTATAACTTATGATCTCCTCTATTGTGGGTTGTTCTTGTGACAGCGGAACCTGGGCATTCTGGGTTGTTAGAGGTTAAACAACCCAGAGTTAACCAAAGAACAGATCATAGGTTAACTCTGGGCTGTTTAACTGGATTATAGGTTGCAAAATGAAATTGAGGGGCACACTGAAGGGAGTGTGCTGTCTCGCTCCCACTCATGTCCACAAATTGTGGGTTAATTAATCCATGATTTGCCATTTCATGTGAACTGGGTAATATCTTTTCCTAAAATAGAAGCACTGTAGATGTGTACAACTGAGACTGGAATTTCCAGGCCTATGGCTCTCAAATCTAAATCTGCTAAAATTCAGCTTAACACCCTTCTTGGGAAGCAACTCTAGACTTCTTGCTCCTTTGCTTTCCTTTTCTGTCAGGGCATATGTGCTTTAACAGCTTTTATTCCCAGTGCAGCTCTACTATGAGTGATGGGAAGATACTCTTGTTGAGCTTTTGACTGTCGCTCTACTATTAAAGGCATTGAGAACCTGCCAAAATAATAAGGTGATAACCCTAAAATACCCTCAATTTGGTGCCTCAGTGCATTTCAAATTAATAAATACAGTTGCCCCACAAGGCTCTTCATGGGTATACTCAGTCCCAAAGGCTCAACCAGCACCTTTGACCCTGCTTTCTGGCCTGCCTCCTGATCCAAATCACTTTCAGCTTCCCACATGGGTTGGAAGCATCTTGTCCCTTCCCTTTTGTTATTAGTGCCACAACCAATGGTTAGGAGTTAGAACTAGAGGTAGAATGCCATGGAGGAGACCAGTTCCTTTAATGGGGGCTACCAGCAGTAAAGAAAGAGGTACCCTTTAGGACCTACATTAAACATTAATTGGCAAGAAGGTTTTATGGAGGCAGAATCTAATTACATGTCATTGCAATGTGCTACGAGAGGTCACAGAACAATATTTGATGGTCAGGATGTCAAATCTAATGAAAGAGCAGGCAAAGGTTTCACATTGCCATCAAAAGCTACAGTAACTTGTTTTGTTGGTGTGTGTGGGGGGGTGGGGGGGTGAGTGTGCTAGAGAGAGAGAGACTCACATTATGGAGTAGATGTCAAATGAATGTACCAAGGGTTTGTTGCTCTGCAAAATTTTGACACTAAAGCAAATGAGATGCAGCAGACTGGCTTTGAAGTTTGGAATTTGTTTGTTTTTCGCCTTTCCCAAACTCAAAAGTAGGATAGGAATCAAAAGCAATCAAATCTAAAAGAAGCATTCACAAAAACACTTCATGAAGGAATCACATGGTTTAGAGGCAGCTTCCCGATGCTGTCACTGTGTCCTAGATGTAAAACGCGACAACAACTACGCCTGGTAAAAGAAGAGCAGTTTATCAGCCTAGTCCAGTAATTGCCATAGCATGTGCTGAGACACCCCCATGTTCTGGTCCTGCCTCCCTTCTAGTCAGGCTCCACAGGAGGTGGGTAATTCTGATGTGACTCTGCATTGGATGTGATGGGATATTCAGTGACTCCCCAAGCAGAGAGGCAGCAGAATCATGGCGACAGACCATCCCTCAGTATTAGCACACATGCTTTGCACACAAAAGGCCACAGGTGCAATCGCTGGCCTCACCAGTTAAGGCTGGGAGAGACCTTGGCCTGGAACTCTGGAAGTTATGCAGCATTGAGGGTAGGCATGATCAGGCACCCGCCTAGGGCCCACAGTCCAGCAGGGGACCCATTGACAAAAGCCCCCCTGGAGTTACTCCTCCTCTTCACCACTGCAATCTGCTTGTCGATCTGCCACTCACTGTGGCCCAGACAAGGGTAGAAGAGAGAAGCAGTCGATGCTACTGCCTGCTTGCTCACTGACTCAAAAACCTGGAGCCAGCACAGGCCACCGCCAGTCAACGTACACAATGGTGAGACTCAACGGAGATGGACCAGTGGTCAGACTCAACATAAAACAGCTTCTTATGCACCTGCCCTCAGAGGATGCATCCCTAGGGCAGTGACTCAGAGAGGAACATCAGAGGACAAGTGTCCTTTTTATTTTACAACTTTCTAAGAGAAACCTAGTTGGGCAATTTGGAAAAAACAGTGTGTCTCAACCACCAAAAAGTTTTAAAAAACAAACAACAACTTAAGACTAGTTAAAATCCCTATCATGATGACCTCCCTCTTACCTGCCTCACTGGACGAGTTAATGATTTCAGGCTGATGAAATTGGAATTCAGCATCCCTAAATGCATACTTAAGCACTGGCCAATTATGTGAGTGGCCAGTTTTCCACAGAACAAGGTTGTAACTAGTCTAGATGCTGAAATAATACCTCCTGCAGTCCATAAGAATAACAAAAAAATCCTGTTCTCGGTGGCCAACCAGCTGCCCGTGGAAAACCCACAAGTAGGATGTGAGTGCAATAGCTTCCTCCCAGTTGCGTCCCCGAGCATACTGCCTCTGACACTGGAAGTAGCATGTCACCCTTGTGACTAGTAGCCATGATAGCCTTATTCTCCGTTCACATCACTATATGACACAATATTTGAAATACTTGTGTCACATTCTGCTGACAGAAGCAGGTAGTGCAATGTTGGATTTAACAAACACACACATCAAATTTCTAGCCTTCGTGCATCGTTTTTATCCAATCATAGAATCACAGAATAGTCTAGTTGGAAGGGGCCTATAAGGCCATCCAGTCCAACCCCTTTAATGTTTTTAATGTTTTAATTATAACCTTTTTTTATTTTATCTGTATTTTATTATTAGATGCTCAGAGCACTCTTTTTTAGTAGAAAGGAGGGATATGTATTTAATAAGTAAATAAATAAATATAGAGGGGACTATTTTTAAGAGCATGTCCCTGACATTCAGAAAATGCAGATCTGATGAAGCGGAACAGTGTCCACAAACCCTTATGCCAGGTGCCACAAGCGGTTGCTTTTACTACAACTAATGTGGCCAACCCTCTGGAATTAAAAACATTTCACAATGCTGAGGGACTTTGAACAGCCTTTGATCACCAGGCGCTGAAGCCTGGGGTGGTTGGTGGAGCCTGGATCTTGGGTCTGATTTGGTATATCTGATAGGGATGTGCTCCGCTTCTAATCGGACCGGAGAAGCAGTAGCGGAGCAGGGGGCTTTGCCTGCCCTTAAGGCGGAGGCGAAGAGGATTGTGGGGCCGGCGGAGCATGGCGAAGAGGATCGAGGTGAAGGCTGATCCTACGCCTCGATCCGGAGATCCGCCGGAAAGGTAAGTGGGGTTTACCGGGCCCTGCCGCTGTCGCTGTCGCCCATGCGGCGACAGCAGCAGGGCCCGGTAACCCCCCCCCCGCCCTCCTCTCCCTTACCTGCCTCCGTCCGTGGTCCTTCGCCGTCTTCAATTGAGCCCGTGGTTCCAGCAGGAAGTCTGGGCCGCACTTGCGGCCCAGACTTCCTGGTGGAACCACGGGCTCAATTGAAGACGGCGAAGGACCACGGACGGAGGCAGGTAAGGCCCCCCTCCTCCTTACCGGGCTCTGCCGCCATCGCCGCATGGGCTGCGATGGCGGCAGGGCCCGGTAACCCCCCCTATGGGGGGGACCGGAGCTCCGATCCGGATCCGGAGCTCCGAGCGGAGCGGAGTGGGCACAGGCGGAGTGGGGGCGGGGCGGAGCGGGCCGATCCGAAAATGGCGGATCTTAAAGTGAAGCGGAGTGGGGGGTCCGTAAAAGCTGCATAGCAGCTTTGAAAGCTGCATAGCAAATGTGCCAATGTGGAAACACCCACCACACAGAAAACACCACAGCACTTCACACAACATGTTTTTGGAAGCATTATTTTGCTGCAAATCACCAAGTATTCAAAGAATGAGACAGCAGAATTCAAATGTGATTTCCAGAATTGTGAACATTTTCTATTTTTTTTAATGTTACATTGACGAATACTTATAAATATTATTCTTTGGATTTATTTTAAGTCAATAGTGTTAGTTTCACTTGCCAAATTCAATACTATTGCCATTATTTTTGTTTTCATTGCTCTAAAGCCAACATAATCCATACCTGGAAGCATTGGAGGACAACAAGAAAACATTATAATAAAGAAACATAAAATCTGCAAGAAAATTCAGATCAGGAACATTTGTTTCAGGTATTTCACCCCTCTCGCTTTCAATTTGTTTGAGGCATAAGTCCTGCAAGATGTCTTTTACCATCTACCCATATATGTTGAGGTCCCGGCTATTTTCTTGGGGCATAGGTTACAATCATTCCCATTTTACACTTCAAGGGATTCAGGTTTAGGCTGTCATCCTATTCATATTTATGTGGGAGTAAGACCTATTGGGCTCAATGGGACTTATTTTTGAGTAGACCTATAGGATTATGCTGTCATATCTTTAGTGCTCTTTCTGCCAGACTGTGGAAAGATGCTTGTGTTTCCGTAATATGCTTGCCATCATCAGGCAACAGCTTAGCAGTTTGATTATACTGAGGCTTATTTTGGCAAACACACAGGCTAGGTGGAGCCTTGCTGTAGAGCTATCAAACAGGAAGAAGAATGTATTATTAAGAAAGCTAGAGTAGCAGAAAACACTCACAGTTAAGAACAGAGGCTATGGTTGTTTACACTGAAGTGTTTCCAGGCCATCCATTCCAAACGTGAACGAATAATTTCACACTTGACAGTTGCATCTGTTAATTTAACAGAGTCAAGATTTGTACATGGCCAGGCTGGGAAACAGTGACAGTCCTGCTGTCTTTCGTGTTATATGCCATTGTCCTGTACACCTGGGAAACTATGCAGGATGGCTGAAGACAGAGTACATTTCCTCAACTCTAGCGGCTCATCTACACCAAACAGGATATTCCACTACAAAAATGGTATGAAAGCAGTATATAAAAGGCAGGAGCCACACTACTGCTTTATTGTAATATTGAAGTGAACTGACAACTGCTAGGGATGATGATGATGATGATGATGATGATGATGATGATGATGATGATGAAAACGACACATACCATATACCGCTTTCATAGTGTTATATCCTGCTTGACGTCGATGCATCATGGGCCCCAACAGTTGTCAGTGCACTTCAGTACCACTATAAAGCAGTAGTGTGGCTCCTGCCTTTTAAATACTGCTTTCATAGTGGAATATCCTGCTTGGTGTAGATGAGCCCTGGGACAATTGTTGCCCTGGGACAATTGTTGCCCTAACCAGTCATGATTTGCTTTGTGTTCTTTCTTCCTGGAGGGGCAGCATCTGTAGCATCAACAGCTGTGTGCTATGTGATAGCTTCCTTTCCTAGTTTGTGTAGGTTTTATTGATTTATTATTTATTATTCTTACATTTCTATCACACCGTTTTTCCCCTTGCAAAGAACCCAAGGCAGTTTATATAACCATCCTCCTCTCTACTGTACCCTCACAACAAGCCTGTGAGGTAGGTAAGGCTGCGAATCAGTTACTCACAAGTCACCCAGCAAGCTTCATGGCTGAGTGGCAAGTATAAACCCAGAACTCCCAAACACTTGAAGTGCAGTAAAGACATGTCTACTCAAAAATAAATCCCATTCAGTTCAAATGAGACTTTCTCCCAGGTAAGTGTGTGTATAGGATTGCAGCTCTAGTATTCGAAAGTGTAACGCAAGAGACATGTTTGAGAGCATTTTTTTTTAAAGGAAAAAAAGAACAAGACAGCAAACCTATACTCCTTCACCAGAGAGTAAAAGCTCCATCTGACAAGTGTTTCATTGTACTGGGCATTCACAGACTGACCATTCTGCCATACCCAGCACAGCCTGGGCATGGGGAGAGGATTGTGGGCAGGGAAAGGGAAGAGACGTGCCCAATTATGATTGGGCAACTGGGTTTGGTGCCACTGGTCTGGGAGGGGTTAACGACAAGCCAAAAATGAGCCACTTTGTTCGCGTGGCTCCCTTCCTCCCTCCCTCCCTGTAGGCAGTGTGAACTTGCTAGTTGCCATTACGGAGCAAGTAGGAATTTTTTACTCATGTTCTAAATTGGGCATGAATTTTTTCGCCTACTCCACACTGTAAGACAGTCTGGGAGAATAAATAGGTTGATTTGGTACTGCTAGCTAATTTGGTCACTTTTCATTTCCAGCAGGTAGGAACAGGCATCCAGAGGGATTTTGAATGGTGAGCATTCATAGGCACTGTTGTGGTGACAGGTAATTCCTGAGGGCTCCCAGTGTTGAGCCTTGGGAGATAAGGATTACCTCTGAGGCTGACTTTTCTCACCCACCTTGATCCTAGTGGCCTGGGTTGGGGGGTGACAATGGAAGGTCTCCCTACCCCATAAGGGGGACGGCCAGTGGAAGGGCAAAAGTTGCAGCGCCAACCTACTGGACAAGAATGCTCACCCTTACTCAAGAAGGTCTGTGAGCAGGCCAGGCTGGATGCCCGATAGGATCACCCCCTTTTGCAGATCTTGAATAAAATATGGCCCCTGTTTAAACCCAAAGTTCTGTGTATCATCTCTTTATTCCTTGCGTCTGCCCCGCAATTTGCTCAGGTCCCTCACATGATATTGTCTGCCTCCTGCATGCCTCCCGCCCCTTCTGGCCTTCCTTGCACAACAACAACAACAAAACCCTTTTTAAGTCCGATGTATTTTTAAACTCGGCATTGCTGCTCTCTCCTGCTGTGTTCAGGAGAAGCAGCGTCATTAGAAGAGTGCACTCAATGGGCCTCATTCTCGTTGTGTACTTCTTCTTTTGAAAAGAGGAAGTAACTGAGGAACAAAAACATGAAGGTAGGGAGAGTGTTAACCCCTGGTGTGATGGAGCTAGGGTGACCATATGAAAAGGAGGACAGGGCTCCTGTATCTTTAACAGTTGCATTGAAAAGGAAATTTCAGCAGGTGTCATTTGTATATATGGGGAATATGGTGAAATTTCCTCTTCATCACAACAGTTAAAGCTGCAAGTGCCCTGCCCTCTTTCAAATCTGGTCACTCTAGTATAGCTCCTGCACCTTTAACTGTTGTGATGAAGAGGGAATTTCACCAGGTTCTCCATATATACAAATGACACCTGGGCCGGATCTACACTAGTCTTATAATGTTGCTAGTGTCCCTTTCTAATGTGGTTCTCTGTATCGGTTCTCTGTATCACGGGGCACACTAGCGTGACTTACGTTTAGCTGTAACGTTACTGAAGGGCACATTGTTAAATCCTTTCCATTGTTCTCCCTCTTCTCTGAGAGTAGCAGAGTTACTGGGTTTGCTCCACACACTGCCTGCCTCATTCCTAGCCAGCAGAGCAGGGCAGGGCAGGGCAATAGTCATAAGCACACACAAACCTCCTCCCAAAACATCTTAACACAAGTCCCAGGGAATTGCCTGAATGCATAGGAGCCAGCCACTTTGCTGAAGCTAAGTTGGGCTGGGTCTGGTCAGGGTTTGGATCGGTGACCAAATTGAAAAGTTTTAGCAGCAGCCCTGTTTTGGACTGGGAGCAGAGACCCTTGTTAATTTTCCTGCACGGAGCTACAGCGATCCTTTGAGCGCTCCTCAGCTCCTTTGCAAAGAAGAGGGAAATGTTAAAAAAAAATCATAAAAAATCAACCGATGACCTAATTCGATTAAAATTTGGTATTTGAATTACTGTGCCAATTTTGGTGTCTTTATCTATAAACCTTACGCAGATGTAAGCATTTGTTTAAAATCCTGCTCCTGCGCCCACAGCAGCAGCTCGGGCGAATCTTTTGCAAAAGGAGCACAATTAAGGCAGGATGCATGGGAGTACTTCACAATCAAAGCAGATTCTAAGGTGGAAAACTTCTGAGTCCTTTGCATGCAATTGTCAGTGATTGCACAGTATAACGCTGGTGTGATTTATCTGCTGTAGCAGATAAGATAGCAAACGGGGTGAAGGAAGGAGAACAGGAAGTGGGCGGAGCAAACCCAGCAGCTCTGCTACTCTCAGAGAAGAGGGAGAGGAAAATTACCGGTAGAACGAGGCACATGAATCTGTAGCTGTGCTGGAACTAAGAAATAGAACCTGTAAGTGCAACTCATTTAAACGTTAGAGACCCAGGGTCACGTGATGTTGTGCGTCACAGTAACCCATTCAAAACATTAGAATAACATCAGTGTAGATTCCCACCTGCTGAAATTCCGTTTTCTATGCAACTGTTAAAGATACAGGAGCCCTGTCCTCCTTTTCATATGGTCACCCTAATGGTGATAAGTTATAAGACCAACTGAACATAGTGAGACTTACTTCTGAATAGACATGTAGGGAATTATGCTACAAGTCCAACCTCCCCCACAAACAACCACCATCAAAGGAGTGGAGAGGCACTTCCACGGTTGCCTGGATTGTGGCCTGTATAAAACACATCTTGTTAAGCTTTTATTGCTCATTTGATAGTATGAAGTGTGATTTGTTCTGAGCTCTTGATTTCTTTTGCCACCTGAAGTTGGCAATGCAATTCTCAGTCCATTAAATATTCACAAAGTCAGTCAAATAGGGTCATTGGAAGGGCTGCGTATTAATTATACATGTGTGGTATTCCCTTATTAAGTGCTAGTGAATTCTGACAAATGAAGTCAAGATGTTATTTGCTGTTAGGAGCTCATTAAAAAAAGGAAGCAGCTTTGGTATTCCTAAATTTAAAGCCACAACAAAACAAATGCAGATTGGTCAAGGGGGGGGGGGATAGATGACAAAAGTTGGCTTGATTAGATCAAAACAAACAAGAGTATGTCTGTCAAGCGCATATGATAAATTACAAAAGTAATTTGTCTTACATTCTTGCCATGTTTCCAAGAGTAGAGGTTAATGTAAGCTGGTAAAACTACTAATCAATGTCGCTTCCTGAAATACCGATAAAAAGAAAATGTTGGCTGTGTTGAAAACTATACCATCCTTGAAGCCTAATTCTTCATCCTCAGTCTGAAGTGGAATGAATTCAAGCTTTTTACCTTGAAATGTGATCAATGTTCTTAAAGTTTGACTGGGACAATGTGAGAAACTGTGCTGCAAAGAACAATTTGATGCCAAGAGGTGGCACATACTCATATGTGAATAGGTGCCGCATTAATGTAGAGCTTTATCAGTGGAGGCTGGTGGCTCTGACATCAGTGGGCTGGTGAATCCGCTCCAGGTTTCAGTCAGAACACTAAAGGAGCTACCCAAACTGCAGAAAGCTCCTAATGATTTATCATCATTATTTATAATAATCAAATAATGATTTATAATCATTATTTCTAAATTTGTATCTATACATATAAATTAGCATATGCAAATATTATACTAATTGGCATCCTCTTTGTCTTGTTTTGGTGGTGCTGCATGTTCTCTCTTTTTTTGCAGTTTGCAAGTTGCCACTGTAGTGGGAAGCTACAAAATGTCATAAACTCACCGTCTGGATTGCACTGGCTCTGCACAATATGCAAGAATTCTTTGCTAATATAAAGACGGTCATGTGTCTCTTTGCCTACCCAAGAACCGATGTGATTTCTCCAAGGCAAGAGACAGATCTAAGTAACAGACAGCCTTTATGTTTCAGAAATGGGAGTCAGACATTGCTTCTTTGTGCCAGAATCCTGACAGATACCTCTAGCACCTAGCTAAAGCCCCAAACTGAAATTACTTTGAATCGATGTCTTGCAGTTATGTTTTCTTAACATTTTTAATCTAGAGTAGGTGCAGGGGGCCCAATCCAGATCTTAGAAGTCCCCTATGGTAGGATCTCAATCTGGATTGGAGGCTTCTTCCATACTCTAAAGTAAAAACAGGGAGGGAGAGTAGTTGCTAGAAGCACATTTAGAGTCAGATCTATTTTGTCTCTTTTTCATTTCATCTGCAATCTCCATCTTGAGGCTGATTCTAAAATGCAGAGACTACAGGATCATAACATGTGGCCTAATTCTTGGACCTGTTTTTCCCTCTAATTCCCTCCTACTAAAGAACTTTAATGTCTGCACATCATGTGATATTTGGATTAGTCCTAATAAAGCTATTGTCCAACTGTGGGTTTTAGACTTCCTTTTAACATGTTCTTTCAAAGGCATCTTGATTTGGTTCCCTGGGTAATAACGAAGCCCAGGTTGCTCTGTGGAATGCAGAGATGACTTGAGCGGTTGACACGATCGCGCCCAAGCGTCCTCTCCCTCTGAGCAGAGCCCGGTCAGCTCCTTGCTATACACCTGAGCTGAGGGCAATGAAGCAAGAGGGGAGACGGCTAGAACGCAGGCGGAGGAAAACTCGTGCTGAGTCTGATCGAACACGGGCTAGAGCTCACTGTCGAGCCTATTCTGTGGCGGTGAGGGTGGCAAAGAGACAGTTTTTTTCCACCAGCATTGCATCTTCTCAGTGTCGTCCAGCGGAGCTTTTTCATGTGGTTCGTGGCCTGTTACACTCTGGGCCAGGGAGAGAGATGGTGGAACCCTCGGTAGCATGCTGTGACGAGTTTGCACGGCACTTTGAAGATAAAGTCGCTCAGATTCGTCATGAATTGGACACCACACTTAATGCAGCTCCACTAGTAGAGGCGTTCAGAGCACCGTCCGGTTCAGTTTTATTGGATGAGTTTCAGTTAGTGAGGCCCGAGGATGTGGACAAGGTGCTTGGCCAAGTCCGGTCGACCACCTGTGTGCTTGACCCTTGCCCCTCTTGGCTCATTACATCAAATAAGGAAGGGATCGCCGGCTGGGTCCAGGAGGTTGTAAATGCCTCCTTGAGAGAGGGAGTGGTGCCGGCCTCTTTAAAAGAGGCGGTAATTAGCCCACTCCTGAAGAAGCCTAACCTGGACCCGGAGGATGTTAACAACTACAGGCCGGTGGCTAATATCCCCTTCCTGGGCAAGGTGCTTGAGCAGGTGGTTGCAGGACAACTCCAGGCACTCTTGAATGAAACGGATTATCTAGATCCATTTCAATTGGGTTTCAGGCCTGGTTTTGGAACGGAAACTGCCTTGGTCGCCCTGTGGGATGACCTCTGCCAGGAGAGAGACTGGGGGAGTGCGACCCTGTTGGTTCTCCTGGACCTCTCAGCGGCCTTCGATACCATCGACCATGGTATCCTTCTGGATAGGTTGTCTGAGCTGGGAGTTGGAGGTACTGCATTGCAGTGGTTCCGCTCCTACTTGGATGGCCGATTCCAGAAGGTGGTGCTGGGGGATTATTGCTCTGTGCCATGGCTCCTAAGCCATGGGGTTCCACAGGGCTCTATTTTATCCCCTATGCTGTTTAACATATACATGAAGCCGCTGGGGGAGGTTATCCGGAGATGTGGACTGAGGTGTCATCAATATGCGGATGATACCCAGCTCTACCTTTCCTTTTCATCAAACCCAGGTGAGGCAGTGGCTGTTCTGAACCAGTGCCTGGGCACGGTAATGGACTGGATGAGGGCTAACAAACTGAGACTCAATCCAGACAAGACGGAGGTACTGTTAGCGGGTGGTTCATTTGTCCGGCGAGGTGATGTTTGCCCTGTCCTGGACGGGGTTGCACTCCCCCTAAAGGATCGGGTCCGTAGTTTGGGGGTGCTCTTGGATCCAGAACTGTCACTTGAGGCACAGGTGAACTCAGTGGCAAAGAGCACCTTTTACCAGCTTAGGCTGATATACCAGCTGCGCCCTTATCTGGACAGAGATAGCCTAGCTACAGTTATCCATGCTCTGATAACCTCTCGTTTGGATTACTGCAATGCGTTATACGTGGGGCTGCCTTTGAAAACGGTCCGGAAACTTCAACTGGTACAAAACAGGGCAGCACGGTTACTAACAGGGACTGGCCGACGAGACCACATTACGTCAGTCCTTTTCCAGCTTCATTGGCTGGCAGTCCAGGCCCGGGCCCGATTCAAAGTGCTGGTATTAACATTTAAAGCCCTAAACGGCTTGGGGCCAGGTTATCTGAAGGAACGCCTCCTCCCATATGTACCTGCCCGGACCCTAAGGTCATCCGCCCAGAGAGCTTCGGCTATTGGGCGGTATAGAAATGTAATAAATAAATAAATAAATAAATAAATAAAATCCTCAGGGGTCCTTCTCCGTGAGCCACTGCCAAAGGAAGTGAGGCAGGTGGCTACCAGGAGGAGGGCCTTCTCTGCTGTGGCACCCCGGCTGTGGAATGAGCTCCCTAAGGAGGTTCACTTGGCACCTACATTATATGCTTTTAGACGCCAGGTGAAGAACTTTTTATTCTCCCAACATTTTAACAATCTATAAATACATTTTAACATGGTGTTTTAAATTTGTAATTTTGCATTGCTGCTGTTTTTATCTGGTTGAGCTTTTATATTGTATTTTATAGTATGGTTTTATACTGTTGTTTTATACTTTGAATGGTTTTAATTTTTGTAAACCGCCCAGAGAGCTCCGGCTATTGGGCGGTATAGAAATGTAATAAATAAATAAATAACGAAGGATTTATCATACAGAATTCAAACCTTTTTATTAGATCTATTCGTTGGTCAATGTTACAGACAGATAAATTATGACAGTTTATATCTTCCAAGCAACTTGAGAAACAATACAGGCCAGGGAGGAGGAAACTCTTAAGAGAAGGCTGTTCATAATTTTTTTACCTATCATCAGACATGTTGTGTAATGTTTCTTAGTCAGCTTATTGCTGCAATAAAAGGTTATGCCCTAAATTTAATCTCACTTGAACTTCTTTCTTGAGATCAGCATTACATCACTGACTATAAGATAGAGTGTGGCAACTGAAGGTTATACAAATATAAGAATACTCCTGCAAATTCACATTACTGAATGTTTTGAAGATATGCTGTTTCTCTCAGGCCGTTTTATTTTTAGTCCCAAAATACCTATTGCACTTGTAGCAATCTACGTATTCACCCAAAATGGACAGCTTCGACTGTGCTATGTAAACCTGAAGCAGCTTACAATATGGCATCCTTTTTGCCTTTCTCCCATTACTGCCCACTCTTACCTCCCTTCCCCATTTTTCAAAATGAAATTTCATTTTGTCCTTTAATATATATATATATATATATATATATATATAATAAATGTGCACACAATCCAATAGGAGTGTCTCCTAAGCTTGCCCAGCTGGAAGTTCTATGAGAAAAAAACACACCCGGTGGGGCGGGGGGGAAGGAATGTAGGGAGGAGGAGAAATAAAATAAATTGTGGGAAAGGATTGAAGGATGCTAACTTCTTCCAATGAAGTTGGTAACCATATTCCCCCCAAGAACTACAGTCCATTAGACCTACAACCTAATTTCTAGGGTGACCATGTGAAAGGGAGGACAGGGCAACTGTACCTTTTCAGCAGGTGTCATTTGTATGCATGCCACACCTGGTAAAATTCCCTCTCAATCACAAGGGTTAAGCTGAAGAAGCCCTGCCCTCTTTTGTATCTCATCACTCTACAGGGCTCCTGCAGCTTTAACTGTTGTAATAAAGAGGGAATTTCACCAAGTGCTGCATGCATATAAATGACACCTGCTGAAATTCCCTTTTCAATGCAACTGTTAAAGATACAGGAGCCCTGTCCTCCTTTTCATATGGTCACCCTAAATTTTACAGGATACATCTTGAAGTAATCCAAATATGCAAAAATGGCTGGAGGGAGGGAGGAATAATAATAAAAAAGAGAGTATTACTGAGATGGGGAAAGAGCCTTGACCTTTTATTTTATTTTTGAAGGGCTACTTTAGCTCATATGTAGACCAATGCATGGTGCATGTGTCAGGCAGCTGATCTTGAATGTCATGAAAAAGTAGAAAAGATACTATTTAATTTATTGTTGTTATATTTAATTTATTGTTGTTATATAGGAAGAGACACTTGTGGGATTTTCTGCCTTCAGATGACAAAATGACTTGACTGGCATTGGGTACAACACATCTTTACTTTGATGACGGGAGGGGGGCATTTACTGCTCTATATCGGCAATAAAATGTCTTTCACTTGCACGCTAGGCTAGGAAAGTATATATATAAAAGCTTGTACTGTAGCAATGAGATCTCTACAGTACAACCTCCAATTCTCTGCAAAGCTGTCATCTGCACACAACCACAGACATTTCTGCACAAGAACCAAAAAAGTCAAAATGCAGCTCCCCTGCTGCGGACTTATTTATTTGTATGGAAACAAACTGTCTTTTGTGGAGCTGACAGAGAATTCTTACAACCAGCTTTGCCTGATCTAATGTCTGAAGCATGAAAGAATTTGTAAGGGGCCACCCTAGAATACCATGAAGATTTCTGGGCATAAATATTCACAATGTTATACAGTAAGCAAGTGATGAAACATGCATAGAATGAAGCTTGTTTCATGGCACTATATAAAGATGTCCATAAGTGCTTTGTCTCTTTTATGCTCTCCCTTCATGCTCTCTCTTCGGTCACAGCTAATAAAATATCCAGACAAAATTCAACTGTATTACAGTACCGGGCATCATTCATTCTATGCAAGTGCTATAATTAAACGTTTTTGAAACTGGCAAATGGAAAAAGGTTCCAAACAGTCAATCCTAACTATAGGCCTAATCTACACCAAGCAGGATATTGCAGTATGGAAGCAGTATGAAAGCGGAATAAAAAAGGCAGGAGCCACACTACTGCTTTGTAGTGGTATTGAAGTGCACTGACAACTGTTGGGGCCCATTGACACATATCACTTTCATACTGCTCTATTCTTCTTGGTGTACCTCCTGCCTTTTATATGCCGCTTTCATAGTGCAATATCCTGCTTGGTGTAGATTAGGCCCATGTTTAGTTACACAGCAGCCCAATTTATTTCAAAAGCACTTACTCCCAATTAACTATTACTTAGCACATGTCTATATATGCCTGCCCAAGAGTTGAGATCTACTGGAGGAGCCCTTCTCCACATCCCACCAGTGCAACATATATGCTATGAGGGGACAAGGGAGAGGGTTTTCTCTGTTGTGGCACCCCAACTATGAAATGCACAAATTGGGAAATTTGCACAAAAGTGAACTAGAAATTCTGCATAAATCAAATGCAAGCACATGTCTGTCAATTTGCAAATACTTGGCCTTACTCCCAAGTAAGTGTGCTGAGGGTCTTAAGTCTACCCAGAGTAAGTCCTGGCTTTCCTGGGGGCTACAAGGAAACTGTATAGCAGACATCCCCTCCCACCAGGCAAGAGAAGCTGGTGAGACATTGTTTCCAGCAACCAGCAAGCTCTCACTGCTGGCTTTTATTCACAAAGGCTGCGGAGCCCCACTTAGTCTCAGCTGCTGTCCATCAGAGCTCACTGGCCAGAGCCCTACTCAGAAGGAGTTGCTTTCTCATGAGGAGACCGTTTTTGCAACCAAGCACTCCTTCTTACAGGAGGCCTATTGGCTTGTCATTTGAAGCAATGGTGCTCCTGAAGGTCAGGGGGTTGCTCAGAGTCAGAGTCCCCCCCCCCGGTCAGGGAAGGACCTGGAGGCATCACCCCTGAAGGCCCTGCAGCCATCTCCCCTAAAGGCCCAGGCTCTTCCTAGTCTGGTGCCAGTACTTGATGTGTCTCCCTGGTTCCTGGGGGCTCTACTTCCTCCTCTGAGGAGGATTCCTCTAGCAGTTTAGTTTTACTGTTTAGCCATCTGGGCATAATATTATGCGGCATTCCTATTGCACTTTAGAATGTTCAAATCGCCTCACATACGTACATTAGTCCAAACTAAAACCATGAGTAGGACTGGCAATAAAGCTGTGGGCCACAGAAATATGTGCCGTGGCTGCCACCCATCTCCCATTTTGACATAGCTCCAAGCTGCTTGGGCTTTTTGCTAATATACATATTATGTCTCTTTCCAGGGCTGTTAGGGCCAGAAGACTCTGGTGAAGCCACGCTGACTCATCTCTTGCAAGAAGGTGGGGCATTCCCAAATTGGTAGCTGTGAGTTTCTGACTTGTCAGCAATTCGAAAAGGAATAGAAAATAAAGACACATATGGAGGAACTTTACAAAACCCTAACCTGGAACACTTGAGGGAAATTCCTGAATGTATGATGCTGTTCATAGGAGTAGGGATATGAGTTAGGGTGGTCTTGGCCATATTTCATTCCTATACTGTTCTGACTATTCAGATTTTTTCAAAGTGCTTCACATACACTGTCTTAGGAACCCTTGAAAATACACTTGGGGGGATCTACACTACTGCTTTAAAGCGCTTTATAACAGTTTTGAGAACTGTTGGGGCCCAGGCCACACTGCATATACAGTTTTCAAAACATTTTCAAAGTGCTTTAAAGCACTTTAAAAGCAGTAGTGTAGATCCCCCCTTGTTCCCAGAGGCATTCGCTGACAAGTAAGGGATTCTCTGACCACCCTATTTAGTTGTGATATTTCGGTAATCTTTTTAATTATTATTTTAATCTTGTTTGTATAATATTATACCAATCTGCATAGGGATTTTAGGATATCAAGTGATATAAAAGTATTATAAATCAATAAAAACCATACTACAATCCTGTAAAGTTAGTCAGTTTTATTACCCCCATAATTCAGATAACAGTGGCTGGCAGAATGTAAAATCATCTAGTAAGATCACGGCAGAGGTAAGATTTGAAATAGGGACTTCCTAATTCATAACTTACATCACAATCCTAAACCTGCTTTCTTAGCAGTAAATACCACAAAAGCCAAAGTATGACAGCGGGGGCACCGTATACTGGGGTCTGGAGATCTAGAGGAGCCCATTCCAGGCTGCACCACATAGGGTGGCCATGGGGCCTCTTTTATAGCCCTCTGTTTGAAGGGCTGCCCAGTCTGAGTCCAGTTTCAAGATAAAGGGCCATCAGATGGAAGAGCTGGGCCTCGACGTTGCTTATGGGCAACACCTGGGCAGCAGAAAGAGCAAGGCCAGATCTACACCAAGCAGGATACAACACGCTGAAAGCAGTTTGAAAACGGTATATGGAATGTGTCACGGACCCCAGCAGTTGTTAGCATACTTTAATACCATTATAAAGCAGTAGCGTAGATCCTGCCCAAGGCACACAGGTAACTGGATCATGATCTTCTACACCATGGTGAGATACACTGCATTTCTATTTAACTTATACCATTGTCTAAAATTGCACCTATACATATAAATTAGCATATGCAAATCAACACTTGCACAACATAACTCACACTGGCTAGACCAATGGGGAATAACAGCAATTTGACAGCAAATTCAGCACCTCAATTGCTCCAGCAAACACTAGGTATGCAATGCAAGACTTGGTTTACACTAGCACAACATAATTAGTGGTAGTGCTGGGACATAGTTGGATACTACCCTGCTGCCCATCTAGCTGGGAATTATGGATACAAATAATAATAATAATAAATAAATAATAATAATAATAATAATAATAATAATAATAATAATAAATAATATGGGGATTGTAGTCCCAGCATATCTGAAGGGCACCTAGCTGGGAAAGTCTGATCTACATCATAAGAAGAACATAAAAACAGCCCATCGGGATCAGACCTGTGGTCCAGCAATGGCCAGAGATTGTTCCAGAAAGTTTTCAAGCAGAACAGGAAGTCAAGAATTTTCCCTCTCCACCCCTATCCCCACCTCCATCTCTAAACTTGGAGGTTCTATTTAGCTATCCTAGCTGATAGCTATTGATCAAACTATCCTTCATGAATTTATCTGATTCCCCTTAAAAGCCGTCAAAGCCTTTGACTATCTCCACATCTGCAGCAGACAATGGAAAAACTACTTTCTTTGGTCCATTCCCAATCTACTGCCCAGCCATTTCATTTGATGGCCCTGAGTTCCTGTGCTTTCATAGAGGATTTTTTGTTTATTAACAAAACAACCATGCATACTTTGTCATGCCTGTCTTCAGGCACCTTTAAAAAAGAAACCAAACTAAACAAAAGCCAAAAAGCCCCAAACACTTTAGGCTTTTCTCATACAAAAGGTGCTCCAGCTCTTGATTATTTTGGTTGCCACGTTCTATACCGAATGCAGCCACTGGGAAGCACCTGGTTATGGCGATGAAGGACTTTGTGTCTCTGGGGCTGCCTATGTGGTGGCAGGTTGCTGCTACGATAAGCTAAACCCTGCGCCTTTGCTGTTTTAGGGTGGCAGCAGCTAATCCCCAATGCTGCAATGAAAGCGCAGGGTTTCCAGCAGCCGGGCCCACCCCCTGCCCTCTGCTCAGGTGGGCACCAATCAATCAGGGGTTGCCATCCACACCTTCACCATGCCTCCAGGATAGATGGTGGATGTACTTTACTTGCCTTGCTCCAGATAAAAAAGGTGGGGTAAGTCCCCCAATTTTTTTCTTCACAGCTTTGCAGGAAAGCCCCAAGCATGGTGCATGGTGGCTGTTGCATTGTATAATCGACACAGCGCCACCTTGCACCTACCTCAGGGCTTTCCTTCTGTATAGATACCACCCCCACCCCCACCCGCACCCGTGCTATTCTCCTGGTTTAAATCTCTTTTTGCCATGTGTCCTCATTCGTATGCACAGTTAACTTGCATTGTATAGCCCTTCAATGACAAATGGGGGCTTAAGGAGACTTTTCTGAGAGATTTGGTGCACATGTACTATTTATAAAATGAGGAATTTGCTCAAATACCCATTAAAGTCCAAGAATATAGGCTTTAGTTTTGAAGGTTTTGTTTAAACAAACACACACACTACAGCAGAGGAAAAAATGGCTTTGTTAGGGAACCAACCCCCTAACACTTGAACCAGTATGCTAACTTTAGTAGGCCTAATGTAGAGAAAGAGAAAGTCAAAGATTGGGGAACTGGCCTTTGCCAAATAATGAGTAGAGAGTGGGTCAAATTTCCTGCCAAAGCTCTGGATTGGCCACTTCAAAGGTACCCTCACGGATTTATGGGCTGAGCAATGGCATGCCAATCAAGCAGGCATTTGCATGTTTCCATGCTTACAGGGAGCCCCTCCTTTTAATCTAATCGATGGAGGAAGCCTGTCCTCGTTGTGATCCTGCTTCCCTGCCGCCACCCAGAGTCTTCCAGGTGTTCCTGGCAGCTTCCTCATGCTGCTGCTTTCAGAATCAAAATGGATTCTTGAGCCAAAGTGTCAGGGTGATGCCAATGAATGACACAGCACACTACACACATGCCGGAGCGCTAGCACATCCGAGCTCTTCTGTGACACCTCTTTGTCCTGATCATGCTATTTATACACATGCCTTCCTGATAGTTGCATGTCCCGTCCCCACATGGGGAAAACAGCAGGTTTGGGAGGACAAATCAAACTAGGAAAATGGCATGGAGGAAAAGGTGACCCCTCCTCTTCAGTACTGCAGCCATTTCCCAATCTCCCTTCCTCCACACCTTTTAACACACACACAAATTGACCAGAGATCTCCCAGCTTTGCCTCTAGTTTGCTTGTCTACCTGTACACATGTGCATGTCATTTTGTAATGCACCCTACAACTAGTGTTCTATATTCAATGCCTCACCATCTGCACACATATCTATTTCTTTTGCTGCCCTGTCCAGTTGGAGTTTCAGGATACAATGAAAGATGAGGAGGAATGGAGGACATCCAAGCTAAATAATCATTGACAACAGTGTTTCAGAAATATCTCTTTATTGTCCAGCAACTGCTAGCCGCTTAATCACTGTGTTAAGGACAAAGGATTCCCATTGGATTTTCAATGTGAGCCTATAATAGGCCAGCTTTACCTCAGAGAGGCATCACTGTATGTTCCACCTATGATGCTGTGGTTGCTATGGTATGTCCTTGTTCTTTTTGCTGAACAGCATGGCAGAGGATCACGTACAATTCTGCTTACATGAGCAGTCCACACAGTACACCAGGCCAGTTTTTATACAAGACACATAAGCAAGCCACATGTTCTATGGTGAATCTTCTATTCAACCCCCCCCCCCCCCGCATTCTCTATTTGAAATGCAAGGTACGTTTACAGCAAGGAACTATTTACTTCTCTCTCTTTTTTAAAGTATGTAATGCAATGAATTTTACCTTCTCTATAACCGTTCTCCACCAATATAATATGCTATTATGATTCAGAGACAATTAAATGACCCCTGGGATCATGGCAGCTGCAACATCACTTGGATCAGTACCCTGTGTGTGGTAAAGCAGGTCAATTGGCTCATTCAACATGAAGCACAAGTGGCCAGCTTTGCATGGCCTTGGCACTTCATGCTCCTAAAGCAAATGAATTGGGAAATGGCAGTGTGCTGGACGGAAGGGGCCCTGAAGGGGCACTTAGCCGGATTCTGCCACTGTAATGTCCAAGAGGCTCTTTGCTGTCAGCAGTGAGGGCCCAAACTCACAACTGCTCTTATCCAGCTGCTAATTTTGTTTGCCCACGGCAGTTCCCTTGCTTATGGCAAATAAGTCACCTCATTCCAGTGGCTGTGTGCAGGGGGTGGGGAAGAATAACAACTAAGGAATGGAAGCAGGTCACCTTTAATTACCAGGGGCATCAGTAGATGTCAGCGCTATATCTAGAGACTGGGCAGCAGTGCCCGGTGAGTTGTGCTGCTGGCCATTGACATTATTGGACCGCACTGGGTGCAGCTAGCCATTTTGGGGGGAGTGTACCATACAGCCACAGACCACCTGCGCCTGCTCACTGCCACTGTTAGAAAGTCACAACTTCCTCTGATGGCACCACCTCCGCACCAGCACAGTCACCACTTGGCGGAAGCTGTGAGATAAGCTCCGCCTCCTATGTGCGGCACACATTTGCCACTGCAAATCACAAGCAGCATACTACTATGTGCAAAAACAGCAGGAGCAGGCACTGTAGTCAGATACAACACTGCTGCATGACTCAATTCTTACAGAGAGTGAAAGAGTCTCTTGGGCATTGCTGTTAACCTGTCTCTTATGCTCAGGGGGCAGATCTGGGAACTGAAGGGTGGAGCTTGTCAAAGCAAGGAAAAGAAGCAGATAGGGAGAAGGGAATGAGAATGAGTTCTCCAAGGTGCCAAAGTGAAACCTGATTATTTAAACCCAACGTATTTTGGAGACTGGCGCTTTCATCATGGTAATCTGGAGAAGACAGCAATTATACAAAGTAATTAACTTCACACATACATTTTAGTGAATAAAACATTGTAAATGCTATGAGAGAATTAAAGCAGTATTTGTTAAAGTAGTATTTTGTTAAAAGAAGTACAAGTACAAACAACATAAGGACAAAAAAAAAGGAATAGCATAAATAACATTAAAAACAACTAAGCCAGGATAAAAACACTTTTTAAAAAAGCAAACATTATATCAAGAATCCAGAACACCAAAAACATCACTGTAAGCTCTTAGTAAAAACTTAAATGTTTAAAATGAATATTTTACAATATACAAATGCTAGAATATACAAACTCAACCAGCTTGCTGAGGTAGTGATTATCCTACATTCACCATCAGGTAAGCTATATGAAAGAATGGTCCTTATATTGCTGCTGGTGAGCTTCAGGTGACAGAGCATCATCGCACAGGGGAAAATTGCATTTCTTTACCATCACTTCTCGACCCGTGCGTTTCTCCCTCATTGCTACATCTTTTGAATGAGGAAGTAAACAACTCGCACGTGGGCCGTTTTGATCCCATTGCTTCAGTAGCAACTTCTGTCTTTAAAAATAAGTTGGACTTACTGGGGTGTTTTATTTGTCATGCGAAGAAGACTAGAAGGGGCTGGAGGTGTACAGGAGGCAGACAATGTCATGAGAGGGACCCGTGAAAATCCATGGGTGCCCAGCAACGAACATGCAATAAAACACTTGTCTGATGGAGCTTTTAAATAACGCATGCTAATTAAAGAGACAGAGCTATATATTGTTAGGGAGTGAATTCATGAGTGACACTCTATTTATGAGTATAGGATCAAATGTTTTCTAAGAATAACAGCTTGTTAATACATAAAACATAAAACACATTGCATGGATTTCAATTGCATGGATCTATTCCATACTATATCTATATTCTTCAAGTACTTGTTTACCATAGAGATAAGTAATCTATGGCCTTAGCTAGACCGGACTTTATCACGGGGCAAACCCCGGAATCATCCCTGTGCATCCACATGACGCAAAGTGGATCCTGGGATCAGGGAGGGATCATCCCTCCCTTGCCCTGGGATAGAGCACTCCCCTTTGGGCCTGCTTTTACCACGGTCCCAGACTGAGCCTGAGACTGTGGAACATGCGGCCCATTGCCACGGTTTGAGCTGGGAGCCGTGCTGCACCCATCGGGGTTAGGGTGAGGGGAGCGGGGAAAGTAGTTAATTTTTTTAAAAAACTTACCTTTAGCGCATGAGCATTCCTGTGCTCCGTCCTCTTTAAAAATTTAAAAAATGGCAGGCGTAACGCCTCTCTTCCTGAGGTCGTCGTGCCTCACGTGTAAACAGAGGAGGGATCTCGCTTTAATCACAATGCGACATCTTCTCTCCTCCTCACGGACTATAAGGTTAGTCTAGCTAAGGCCTATATCTTCATTGAGCTCAAGAGGTGACAAACTCTTGAGCTGAAATAGCCAGAACATCTTCATCTGGAGCAAAAAACTGCCTTTGGCATATGCAGCTTTTCAAATGTCCAAAAGCCAAGATCTTTAGTTATATGTGTGTGCTCCTGAAAATGACCCACTCAAGGAAAGCCTATTCTGTTGTTTTTAACATCACTCAGATGTTCGTTTGTATGCGTTTTAAAGGGACTTTTAATTTTGCCAACAATAAGTTGTCTACAAAGGCATTCTATGACATATACAACTTTAGTGCTCCTGCAAATTGAGAACTGGTGGGGAAAATACTCCAAATGGTCAAAAGGGTTGATGAAGGGCTGACACTTGTGAGTGTGTTACAGAAAATGTAGTGTCTGCAGGGTCTGAGGGTCTGAGACTGGTATTACTATGGACAAGCCAATCTTTGAAGTTTTGGGTACATTTTAAAGTAATTAGAATCTTACATGCGTACCCTGGAATGCGTTTTATTAAATGCCAAAATTTATTGATACACTCCAACATAAATGTTTGCTGACATTTCCAAGCTAGGACCTTTTGGTGCTGCTGAGAAAATCCTGTTCTGTTATCTGCTAGAAGAGGAATTGAAACAGGGTTTTCATAAGCACGGAAAAGAATGCCATTTCTTCCATTAAATATGTGATGTCTTTTCCACACAGCAGGGGAGGGGAAATATCTGTTTGGGTGATAGAGGGGAAGGGAGCATTTTTTAGAGTTTTTTTTTAGGATTAATTGTTAGGAGCATGATTTCACTCTAATGCACCAGCAGTCATGATATAGCTCTTCACCACATCAAAATGCTTTGTATGAGTTAGCGTGTATGTGGGGTGGAGCGGGGAGGAAAATACACTTACCAGAGAGAGAGAGAGAATATGCCCTGCACAGCTTGACAGAAAGATACAGAACACTCCACCTCCATGTGTTCATTTCTGCCTGTAGAAAGTTCTTCCCTACCCCATGAGGGAATCCCCTACTTATAGTCTGAACGTACAGTCTGAGGAAATATGATGCAGCTACATGTGTAGCTTGCCTGTAAGAGGGACTTCAGAGGTTCCTTCTTGGCCCCTCATAAAATGACAGTTTAATGAGAACCATGATAGTCAATGCTGTAATGGAGGCATGCTCTTGCCTGAGCCAAGCACGCCAATGTGTATAACTTAAAGTTATGCCCTTTCTCACATGCTTGTTTATATCTTTAAAATGAATGGGTTTTTAAGTTGCTTTTAAAAAGGGGGAGCGTAAATGCAGTTTCAGCTATTCGTTCAGTGATGATGGAAAATGTGTAGTTATTTTGCCAAGATTCTCAAGTTGTTATTGACTACAAGACCAACAAATCAATACTGTGTTAGAGAGAGAAAATGCAGTATGTGGATATGTTTGTGAAGATGTGTGTGTGTGTGTGTGTGTGTGTGTGTGTGTGTGTGTGTGTGTATGTGTATAACATCAACTTTATCTGAGCTGGGCTCCTTTTTAAAAAAACAACAATCGTAACTACAGCCAGTGTATTACTCAGACAAGAAGTTGTTTAAGATTATATTGGGGAAACTGGATTGTTTTTTAATATGCATCGCTGGTACAATTAACATTCCCAAGATTCCACCAATTCAGTTCCTCTACTTTTACTACATGTTCCTGTGAGTAACATTGTTTTCTTGATGATTTTTTTTTTAAATCCTTATACACACCATTTTTGTATAGGGTGAAATCTGTGACTAGAGTTGAAAAATGGATCACTTCCTAGGGGTACAAGTGGATAGGACAACAGCAAATCCTAATCTGGTAATTTGAAGCATACCATGGGCAGGTGGGACACCCACAAACACATTCAATGCTTTTTAACCAGAAACCACTTGTGGAGGGGTGGGTCACGGACATCCTGCTTAGGACTATTCCTCCTAGTTATGGGTTCCTTCAGAAAAATCTGCTAAATATCACTTGGAGGAGGCAGTGTAGACATGGGAGGTGCCCTGCTTTAGTGGTAGAGTACATGTTTTCATGCAGAAGGTATCTGCTTCGGCTACTGGCATCTCCATATAGGTCTGGGAAGGGCTTTTGTCTAAGACTATGGAGAGCTGCAGCCATTCAATAGGCAATATCGAACTAGATGGACCAAGGATCTGACTAGGTATAATGCAGCTTTCTATGTTCCATACCTCAGTCGTGGAGCATCTGCTTTGCATGCAGAACATCCCAGGTTCAATCCCTAGCATCTTTAGTTAAGGATCAGGTAGCAGATGATCAGAAAGTCCTCTGCATGAGATCTAAAAGGGCCAATGCAAGTCATTGTAGATCAGGGGTGGACAGGAATTAGATCTCTAGATGTTTTGAACTTCAACTCACAGAATTCCTGACCATTAGTCATATTGGCAAGGGCTTCTGGAACTTGAATTCCAAAACACCTTGAAATTACCTTCTGCCCATCCCTGTTGTAGACAATACTGAGCTGTACCATGATCTGACCTGGTACAAGTCACGCATTCAGGGAGGAGGTTCAGCTTCTCCATCCGACCTGTCCATTCTGAACTTGAACTCACTCCCACTTGATAGGAATTTGGCTGCCATCTTGATTCTGCAACTGAGTCTGCTGCCATCATGTCTCATTGAAATATTTGATACTTTCCTGATTAAAACTACCTTTACTTCAGCTTACAGCATTTCTGACCATTAGTCATATTGGCAAGGGCTTCTGGAACTTGAATTCCAAAACACCTTGAAATCTACCTTCTGCCCATCCCTGTTGTAGACAATACTGGGCTAAATAGACCCATGATCTGACCTGGTACAAGTCACGCATTCAGGGGGGAGGTTCAGCTACTCCATCCAACCTGTCCATTCTGAACTTGAACTCACTCCCACTTGACAGGAATTTGGCTACCATCTTGATTCTGCATCTGAGTCTGCTTCCATCATGTGTCATTGAAATATTTGCTGCTTTCCTGATTAAAACCACCTTTACCAAAGCTAATTTTTGCCCCATTTAGGAGTGGGGTGGGATGGTAACTAACAGTGCAATCCTATACACTGACAGCCAGTGTGGTGTAGTGGCTAGAGTGTTGGACTGGGAGTCAGGAGATCCAGATTCTAGTCCCCACTTGGCCATGAAAGCTCACTGGGTGACTTTGGGCCAGACACAGACTCTCAGTCCAACCTACTTCACAGGGGTAAAACTGATTATGTATGCCATCTTGTGTTCCTTGGACGAAAAAAGGTGGTATATAAATGCAATAAATAAATAATACCCATCTACTCAAAAGTAAGCCCCACTGAGTTCAATAGGGTTTACTCCCAACTGAGTGTAGATTGCAGCCTTAATTGCAGCCTTAGTTTATTTCCTCCTATCAGGCAAACAGCAGCCTGAGAAGGTGATATCAATCAGGAAAATGATCTGGGGAAAGAGTTTAAACACAGGCCCTTTCTACAACTAAGGGTGTAGAGGGACGGAGGGAGGGGGGCAATCCCAAAATTACCTGTTTCTGGGATCGTCCCTGTGTGTCTAAACGGAAGCATGACATCCCAGATGGGAGGAGGGACATTGCACTTGTTGTGCCTGCCTTTAAAAAAAAAAAAAACAGGAACCGGAGTGCACTTGTGCTCCAGCACAAAAGTAAACACCCACCCCCCAGCAGGTAAAATTGGGATAACTGAGGTCTCAGTTATCTTGGGGAAATGGATGATCATTTGGACACACAGGGATGATCCCTGGAAAAAAGGCTGGTGTAGAAAGGGCCACAGCCTCTAACCCACTGCTGCTCCATTCAGTTTACAGACACACTTACACGTCATGGCTGTATTTCATTAAAAAGAAAAGAAAAGAAAACTTGTGGAGATCCAACTGCGGATTTTAAGTATCGTTTGGTCCTGTACCGAAATGCAGAAAAGGCTCTGTAAACTTGACATGCAAGAAACTTGACATGCCCACTGAACTGTGACCCACTTTCTTCACAACCCTTGAAACACTCGGTACACATTTGTTTTTTTCTTTCACAGGTTTTGACTTTTAGCATTACATTTTATGTGTCTTCTGGCAGACCTCGTCCCACCACCTGCCCTGCCCCCCTGCATGAGAATGCAACAATAACCAATACTCCAGGTCAGGTGCACAACGGCAATTGTGTTTCGAAACAATGCATTAGTCTTCAAAGCACAGATGTTTGTTGCTTTGTATGCAAATGTACTGCAAGCTCTGGTTTAAATTTAGTCCTCTGTAACTCTTGGCTGGTGTTACCTCCCAGTTTTAGACGCTTGATTTAAAACACAAGAGACAAAAAGAAAAATTCACAGAAACCCTGCAAGATGTTAGCACTTTTCTTTTTATAAGATGATGTGTGAGGAAGGTGACATCCTTCTGTCCCTCCAGACATATCTGAGATGATACAAATCAGCAGTATTCCGTTACCCTGATACAGCTGGGGTGGCTGCGTTGAATGACAAGCAAGAGAATTTTATTTAAGGGCTAACGAATTCAAACATTGATGTGCCACTGTGGAACGCCTGCTTGTTCTTTGGCTGGGCTCAACCAAAACGATTCAAAGCTCACTGTGTGTTCTTGAAAACTGATTACATTTGGTAATAATCAATACTAATTTGCCAATCTGCTGGTGCTTTAACCAACTTTGAGTAGCAGTACAAAGGAACCCAGTTTTTATGATCTTTTTAGTAAGACATCCTGCAGTGCCAATGATAATGTTTACTCTGCGACAAATCCACAGCTATTAATAATATTATTTGTGACAGGCTTCTCCTCCACCACCACATCTTCTTGCAATGGAACTCCAGTCCAAGGGTAAAATCCAACGTAAGTCTTACTTAGAGCAGACCCATCAAAATGAATGGGGCTTAAATTAGTCATGACTAAGTTTAGTTCCATTCATTTCAATATGTCTACTCTAAGTAGGGCTTATGATGGCTTTTACTCAATACATCTAGAGGGCACCAGATTAGGGAAGACTGATTTGGAACATAGGAAGGTTCCTTATGCCAGGATAGACTATTTGTCGCTTAGCAAAAATTTATCTGCTCTGACTGGCCAAGGTTCTCCAAGGTCTTAAGCAGAGGACTTTTCCATCACCTGAGTCTATTGATTGGAGATGCCAAGGACATTCTACATGCAAAGCCCATGCTGTACCACTGGGCTCTTTGGTAAGATTCCAGAAAGCATTAGCTTTTCTTCTCTAACCACAGAGAAGAAACAATTTACAGTTGCAAATCTGCTTAGGTTTTTGCATTTCTTTATGATTGCCCGGAAGACCAGAAATAGAACATGTGACATTTAAACAAAAATGCCCATGTCAATAAAGGTTACCATGGTAGAAAGTTAAATGTCTGGTATCAGTGGTGGTTATTATCATAAAGGAATGTTCAGAGGCATGTGTCATGATTCTTATAAAGCTGTGACAATCCAATGCAAATCTAAAACTCTTAAGGTGATAGGTTTGGAAGGAATCAAATCGTAAGTTTTTTCAACCCTCTGCTGAAAGGCAGAACTCTTTTCCCACAAGACCATCACAAACTGAGAGGTGGTAGACTACTCCTCAATGATCATTCCTCAAGCACAGAGGTGGGCAACTTGTGGTCCTCCAGATGTTTTGGCCTACAACTCCCATCAGCCCTAATCAGCAGAGCCAATGGAGAGGAATCATGGTAGTTGGAGGTCAAAACACCTGGAGGACCACAAGTTGCCCATCCCCGCTCATGCAGGACCTAGTCTAAGATCACTACCTTTTAACTTTGCAAAATATGAATAGTCCACATTCTCATTAATGGCGGGCAAGTGTGCAACTGTTTTGATGACCCTGCTCCTGTGCCAGCTCTATGGGAATAGTAAAATTGGGCAGATGCCAGGGCCCTGAGCCTGCCAGCGGGCCCACTGAGGAAGCTTACCTGGGCAAAATCTGAAAACAAAGTCCTCTCAACATTTATCTCCTTTTAGCCTTAGCCAGGATGGTGTAACTGATGGGTAGCAATGATGTGCAGAAGGTTTAAGCTGCCCTTTAGTTCTAACACTGACTGACCATTCAAAGGTGATGTTTTATTTCAAGCAGAATGTGGCTTGGAATTTTGGCAGAAAACTCCTGGGCACATTCTCAGTTAGGGCATGTCTAGATGGGGCGATATCCCGGGGATCGTCCTGGGATTGTCCCTGTGTGCATCCACATGACGCTCAGGGCATCCCGGGATCAGGGAGGGATGATCCCTCCCTTTCCCCGGGATATTGCCCTACCTTTCAATTTCTATTTTCCCTGTGGTCTCGGGATGATCCCGAGACCGTGGGACATGTGGACCACTGTCATGGTTTTGTCCTGGCTCCTCGTGAGTAAACAGAAGGAGCCGGGAACTAGGCATGGAGCTCCTCAGGAACTGTGTGCGCATCGGGGGTGGAGTGGGGGGAACGGGAGAGGGTTTTTTGTTTTAAAAAATTACATTTTGTGCAGGAGTGCTCCTATGCTCTTCTCTGATTAAAAAAACAAAACAAAATGGTGGCTGTGATGTCCTCTTCCTCCTGGGACAGCGCTTGCCGCATGCAGATGAGGGGGACGATCTCACGATCATAAAATTGCAAGATCATTCCCCCCCCCCTCAACTCCCCTCGTCTGGCCATGCCCTTAATGTGCCCTCTCTATGTGGTTCACTGATTAAGACGGCTCACTGGTAGTTTCTTGCCCAGTTCCCCCCCGCCCTCCAAATCTGACCTACAGATGCTGTTTTCCCACAAGCTCCCTTAGTTTGCCGCTTACTTCTATGGTGTTCCCCATTCTTTCTACCCTGCACAGTGGCAGCAGTGGGACTGTTCATGCTTTTCAGTCATGCGCTTCTAGACCAACTACAGGCTTTGTGCACTAATTCAGGTGGATAGAATAATTCCTAATATTTAGCATTTCTATACTGCATTTTCAAGTGTGTGCAACTCACTTCACATACATTATGCCATCTCAGCTATGTTTTATAATAGGCAGGATATAAATTGAATAAATAAAAAAACCACTCAATTCTTATTCATGATCTGACTAGTCTGTATTTAAGTATTGCCCCCGCAAAAGGAAATGCATAATCAAAAAGAAGAATGCAATTTGGCACAAAAATTTGCATGAGATAATTTATGTGTATAGATGCAAATTTAGAAATAATGACTACAATTTTGTGAACCGCCCAGAGAGCTTCAGCTATTGGGTGGTATAAAAATGTAATAAATAAATAAATAAATAAATAAATTTAAATAGCAATACAAGATCTGTGCAAAAGGCACAGGTTAGCTCCCGCCAGTCCAGCTGGAAATGACAAAAAGCTTTGTGACACCTTAAAGTCTAACAGCTTTATTATGACATCAGCTTTTCCATGCCAGACCCCACTTCATCTGATACATGATGTATTCATTTGATACATAGACTTACTTATATAGGTAGTGGGGGGAGCCTGTAAACAGTGGACCCATATGACCATGAAAGGCGAAAGACCTGTGACATTTCTATGCAAAGCACAGGCACGTACAAGATAAGAGCAGTGACCAATCTCGATGGCTGTAACTGATGATAACACAATCTTCTTAGCTTTGCAATGCTAGTTAAGTATGGATGGGATGGGGGGACCAAAAGACATGGGAGGGTGAGTAATTCAAGGGTGCAGAAAACCAAGATGATTAAGATTCCTTTAAAATGTGTTGCACATGGCCTTCCATTCTTAAACAAGGCAATATTTGTACCTAAAACAAACAAACAATATAAATGATGTACTATTTTACATATTGGATTTTTTTAAGGAATTGGAAGTTTAACTATTTTCATACTTATATTGCTTTCCCCTCCACACACAACAACACAGCTCTTTTTCTTTTCTTTTTACCTAGGCTAATGTAACATTTGTCGTGGGAAAGAAATCCAATCAGCCAACACAATTACAGGAGCTAATAACATCATGTCATCAGCCAGGGGGGCATTCCCCTTCTCATTCTCGCATGTGATGTATGCCATCACTTGCCAACAATGCCCCTCTGTTGCTGACTTGGACTAGCTCTACACTGCTGCTGAATAGTGGTATTGAAGTGCACTGGTAACTTAGGGTGACCATATTTTGGAAACCAAAAAGGAGGACAACATGGTCGCCCCCAAGGGGGCGTGTCCAGTACCAAGGGGGCGTGCCCACCCAAACATAGCCTTGGTCACATGTCTGATTTTACAGCACACATTTAAGACAAATCTGTTCTACATAACATCTTAATGTTAAAATCACTGAAATAAAGAACAAGTGAGAGATTCAATGTATCTGAAATTAACTTCACTCACTCCTACTTTTGTAGGTTTTGCTGTACTTTGAAGCTTTTGCTATACTCTGTGTGTTACATTCTCCCCTTCCCTCAAATATCTTTTCTGACTGTATGTTCACTCATTGCAAGCTGCTGTTGTTGTTAACAGGGTTTGCTACTGGCCGGCCGGATGGCTGTTTTTTTTTTTTAATTTCAATTTTTTTAAAAAGCTTGTGTATAATTGTCACAAGTTTCTCTACTCTAACATTAGGGTGGGTGTTGTGGCAGTGAACACTACTTTGCCCATTCACACTTCTCACTTATATACATTAGCTTCTCAAGGCTTGTGTGTTGGCACCACTTCGCACATCCAGACTTTGGACTCCTGTCTACTTCCTGCACAAACATGCAACTCTGAAACCCTCTTCCTAATGCCCTGCGTTTCATGCCAGCACCATGGGGCTAAGTTACAATAGATGTCTCTGGTTTGTCTGTGCAGCCTCTGTTGTCTCTCACTCTAAGTCATTGAAGAGAAACCAAAGCCTCCAGCCTCAAACAATCTCTCTCTCTCCCTCAAAGTCTCCCAATGGTCCAGCTAGGCTGCACACTTGTGGCTCGGGATATTGCTTATTGCAGGTTATTGCTTGGTCATGTCTGGTGACTCTTATATTATTATTATTATTATTATTATTATTATTATTATTATTATTATTATTATTATTATATCCCGCCTTTTGCCCAATATTTTAAAAACCTCTGCCACCAGTCACCTCCAACTCCTCTCCTTTTTCACAACTTTGATGCACTCTTAAAACACTCTGCGTGGCAAGCCAGCCTCAACGCCAAACTACAGGTGCATCTTCAGCCTCTCTCTGCCTTATTCCAGCCTGCCAACATTTCCAGCCTCAAATAATCCCCCACCCCCCTCTCTCTCACTGCCAAAGCCTCCCAAGGGTCCAGCCGGGCTGTGCATTTGTACCCTGTGGCTGGGGGTAGGGCAACAGCTTATAGCTTGGTTGCATCCGGTGACTCTTGTTTTTTCAAAAAACTCCACCGCCAGCCGCCTCTGCCTGCACCAAAACTAGACTCTGAGACACTCTTTAAAAGGTTCTGTGTGGTACAGCAGCCTCTCAGGGCTCAGCTACAGCCATCTCTGAGTTGTGGCTTCAGTCTAACTCTGTCTCTTAGAGATATGTCAGCCAGCCAAAGCCACAAATCTATCTATTTTTCTCTGGTATGCATTTCAAATGTTCTGCATTGCATCCCAGCAGTGCAGTCAGAGCCTAGCTCACAAGTGTACAAAGTGAAGTGTAAGGGAAGTGGTAGCGAAGCAAAGCAATGATATGCCAGATTCCAACATTTGAAGCAACAGGGCATCCACAAAGAAGAGAGCTTCTCTCTCGACTGGCACCCTACTGTTGGTCATGAGTTTTTCTCTAAAGATGATCCTTCATCGCCCATAATGTGAAGATTTGAGAAAAAGCCCTCTGGCCCATTCTGTTTTGCCCTGTAGGCAGCTTTGACTGACCTCTCCTTTCCCACATTTTGATTTGTGGATGCCTTGCCTCTGCTGAGCTCCAGGTACCCGACTGCACACCAAATCTGCAACAGGAAAGGTGCCCTGCTTGCCCAGGACTTCTTACCTAAAGACTGGAGATCCCCTTAATGCCAAGGGCTGAAACTGCTCAATATGCAATACCCCAAAGAGGAGGTTTGACAACCTTAGTTTGAAGGATATGGCTCCAGCAGTTTTAAAACACAATAATTTTAAAACTTTGAACTTTTTAAAAAATTCTAAAAAAACAATGGATGAACAGAACTGGTTCAAACTTGGCATGGCTAAATCTCTCCTTTAGAGCTATCATTTTATCTTTAAAAATGACAGTTTAAAAATAATAATTTTAAAACCTCAATTTTTAAAAAATTCCTAAAAAATCAATGGATGAACGGAACTGTTTCAAATTTGGTGTGGCTAAAGCTCTACATAAATCCTACAGTGCAATGTTTCATCTCTTTATCTTTAAAAATGACAATTTTGAAAATAATAATTTTAAAACCTCAATTTTAAAAAAATTCCTAAAAAATCAATGGATGAACGAATCTGTTTCAAATTTGGTATGACTAAAGCCCTTCCTAAGAGTTACTATCGTGCCAAGTTTCATGTCTTTATCTTTAAAAATGACGGAGTTATAAACATTTTTGTTAATTCCCATTAGAGCTGCTCTTTGGAAAAATCCGGATTTCCCCTCCCCCTCCCGGATTTGTCATCAAAAACCCCGGCAAATCCAGTCATATGGTCACCCTATGTTTGGGCACAGGACACATTCCATATACCGCTTTCGTAGTGTTATTTCCTGCTTTTCATTCCACATTCATAATGATTTGACACAAGGTGTAGATCTGGCCATAGTTACCAAGCCTCACTTTACCTTAGACACACTTATGAAAAGCATGCTTAATGGTCCACCTTTTATTTTAAAGCAATACAAGTGAATGGGTCCCTGATCTAGCTGTTCTGTGCTTGGATCTCTCCACCTGGGTGTCACTTGCTCCTAAAGGTGCTGTTTGTCATAAACAGCATTTTTAGGGACAATTAGCACCTGGACTGATCTTTGGCACAGAAACGGCGTGAGGCCCCAATTCAGTTCAGAAGCACGGCGCCAGTTCAGGCATCCCATGATCACATAGATCAGCTGTTTTTGCTCCGTGCCCCATGCCCAGTTCCCAGCTCCTCACGTTTACTCAGGAGGAGCCAGGACAAACCAGGACAGCAGGCCACACCTCCTTCGGTCTCAGGATCATCCCGAGACCATGGGAAAAACTGGGATAGAAGGGTAGGGCAATATCCCGGGGAAAGGGAGGAATCATCCCTCCCTTCTCCCGGGATCCCCTGTGCATCATGTGGTCACACAGGGACGATCCTGGGGCGATCCCTGGGATATCGCCCCATCTAGCCATGCCCTCAGTCTCCTCAAGAAAGGCGTCCACAGTGTGGGAGTTACTTTTGTTAGAAGCAATTCTCCCTCATGGCATTATTGATAACCCTTGCATATAAAAGCACCAATTAATTTCCAGAAGGATATTTTTGCTAACTCCTTATTTGTTTCGCTACTAAGAGTAATTAATTTGGATCTGCCTGGATATATTTAACAAGTCTGGAACTTGGCCAGAACGCAGGACTTAATGATACCTAACTCTTCTGAAACAAGAACAAGCTCTGTTTGCTTCCTAGCAGCTATTTTTTGCAAACAGTGAAAATAACAGTGGTGTGGCACACAGATCACTTATTGTCTCAGGGTGAAGACAGATGCAACAATCTAAGCTTGAAGACAGACATATCTTCTGGCAGCAGTAGTTTAAATATTCATTTGCTACCTTAAGAATACATTCTATAAACTGAAAACATATTTCAAAATGTGCATTCAAAACACCTCTACCACATCTTAATATTACATATGTCTTCATCCTAAAGCTTTGGTGAGTTAGAATCCTCTGACATCTATTGGTCTGTGCCATGTGGAATCTAGCTGGGCTGCTTGAACTTCATGTGGGTGTTTCGATAAGTTGAGATGCATCATTCGCAATAGCTGTAGTGACGTAGCAGCTAGGGATTTCTGGGCGGGGGAGGGTTGCCTCAAGGAAGCAGAACCCAATAAAACAGATGTAATACAAAGCTAGCCCAGATAAGTCATTACAGTTCAACAGTCACACTAGTTGCCTTGCAGTATTGAATCTGCTAGAAGCTGAAGGCAGGAATACAGCTCATTAATGTGGAATTGCCACAAAAATAGAGTGCATCAGTGCTGCCTTTGAAGAGGCAGGAGTCATGAGGGATGGGGTGAATTCAAGGAAAGAACTCTAGGGAAGGTTTTTGCCCCACCTTCCTTGCAATCATAGCATGGAGGATTGGTACCGTCCTATGTTTACTCTTTGTTGCCATTTATGCATCATCAAAAAGGAAGACAAAAGAGGGCACATATTTGCATGAAATTTGCAGATGCCAATTTATATGTATAGATGCAAATTTATAAATAATTACTATAATTTAAATAGGAAAAAAGCCCAATACTTCTCACCATAGAGGGGAAGTCAGTGTCATATATGTCTGCTGATTCTGCTGTCCATGTGCTAAATGCTGATAGGCAATTCAAGGCCGTTCCTTAAGGTTCTTGGACTTTAAAGCAGATATGGCCTGGGCAACCCTTCAAACAGAGGACTCCTTTGACACCTCTTCTAACAGAGAACTACAAGTAGACCACCCTATGGCTTTTTCTTCACCTGTTGATCCCTTTCCACCCTCTCGCTGTTCCTCTTGCCTTCCGTAGCAATTACCTCCCCACCCCACCTACTTTTTCATATTTTACTGTCTCTTTTTGTTCCTGCAGCAACTCCTCTCCTTGCAATTATCTATCCCTTCTATTCTGTTCAAGCAGTGCCATCAAGCACGCATGCACGCACACACACACACACACACACACACAATGGAATACAATCTCCACAACATGGTCAAGCGCGTGCTCTCAAGTTTGATACTGCAGAGCGATCAGCAGGAGTGGAGAGACGAGGAACATAAGCTAACAAGGGATAAATATGAGCAAACGCAGATACATTGGCTTTGTTTTTGTTGGGTAACAATGATTGGTGATTAAGAAAGTTGGATTTTCTATGGATGTTCCCTATTCCTAGGCTAGATCTACACTACTGCTTTATAACAGTATTGAAGTGCACTGATACCTGTTGGGGCGTATTACACATTCCATAAACCACTTTCACAGTGTTATATCCTGTTTTCCCCCCACACTCATAATTATTTGACACAAGGTGTAGGTCTTTTAAGATACTCTTAATTCCCTACTCTTTATTCAATTATGTATTTTTATTTTAATGTGCTTGTTCCTAGTGATGGGTAGGAACATAGGAAACTGCCTTATACTGCGTCAGACCTTTGGTTCATCCAGTTCAGTATTGTGTACATGTACAGGTTAGAAGCAGCTCTCCAGGGTTTCAGATGGGAATCTTTCCCATCCCTACCTGGGGATTGAACCTGGGACGTTCTTCATGCAAAGCCTATGTTCAGCCACTGACCTGTATCCCTTCCCTTGGGAGAATCCAGTGAGTTTGATTTGTCTGTTAACAATGAACCAAGAGGATGTCTGCTGGATATCTGGAGTTCATAGTTTATTTTAAATTGATCAGTTCTGAAATGGTGAGTTCCTGGAACAGTCATGCCAATATCACTACGAGCAAGCAGCAGGCCAGAGGCCTCCACGTAGCCTACACTCCTTCCAAACTGGGCAATGGTACCATCAGGGAAGGACTTTGGGTAGAGGTCCATGGATCCAATCAGCAGAATCAGCAGGAGGGCCCCTAAAAGTAGCAGAGCTGGCTTACCACAGCACATTTATCATTTAAAGGGAGCTGAGCATGAGACCAATAAAGCCAGAGTCTAAAATTACCTAACTGCCAGTGGAGTGATGAATCCACTCCAGGTTTCATTCAGGACATTCAAGAAACTATCCAAGGTGCCACTAATGTCAGAGCCACCAGCCTCCACTGCTAACTGCATCACTGTAAATGGGAGCTATCATCCCCCCATCCCACCCACCCCACCCACACATAGAGTTTACATTCCTTACTGGAAAGTGTTTAATCTAGATCAGGAGGGGTGCAGGCATGTTGTGCATATGTACAATTTATTCAAGCCTTTCTAGGACAATCAGAGCTGTTTATTTTCAGGATATGTCTGACCGTTCCCACTTTTTCCAGTCCCATTTCAGCATCTGCAGTTGTCAGGTAGAGCCCAAAACGGGTCTCCAAAACTGTGCTCACCAAATTTGCTAGCTATTCCTTCATGACTCCCCCTTTTATCCTCCAATGCTGGGTTAATTGACCTCTTATCCTAATTCTAGAGTCATTTAAGGCAACTGGCCTGAGCCCATAAAATCCTGGAGGTAGGTTGTCACAAGAACTTTCCTAAGCTCTACCCTTAAGGAGGGAGATTACAAATCCTTAGGAGAGAGATGAAGGCCAACACTCCTCTCTTCTGATGTGCAACAAGAAGAGCACCATGTTTATTTTCATCTGTAAGTATTGCTCTCTGTGGCTTGATAAAAAAATAAATCCTCTTTTACTGAATTAATGTAGAACTGCTGCTTTTTGCCTCAGGTAAGCAGAACCCAACAAAACAGATGTAATACAAAAAGCCATCTCTGAGATGTCATCACAGTTCAACAGCCATACGAGTTGCCTTGCAGTGTCGAAGCTGCTATAATCCAAACCCAGGAATGTAGTTCATCAATGTTGAATTGCAACACACGGTCGCCAGTACTGTGGATTTTTGAGGCTGCAATCCTAGGCACACTTACCTGGGAGTAGGCCTGAGTGGACTCTGTGGGACTTACCTCTGAGTAAATGTGCATGGACATGCACTGTAAGGCATTTTTATTTATGGACTGGGATGATTTACTAATTAGACCCAACATCAAAAATCATAAAACCCTAGAAGTACCCTGCCACAATAGCATCCCTTTAGTTCTCACATACACACATACACCTCACTTAGTATCTCATTAAATTTATTATTCAACACATTTACTACATACCTAGTGTAATATTTGATGCACCTGTACGACATATGCCAGAACTGCATGATCTACACTATTCCCATTGGGCTGGGGGTGGGGAGCATTGAACTAATAGGATCTCTGGATATATTTGGGTTCCACAAAGAGCACTCACGCCACATGTTACATTGGTGCATGTGGGAGGGAAGGAGGGGATGTGCCTACCCTTCCAATTCTACTACCGTCTGATAAGCATCTGAACCAGGCTCTAGGGCTGGCTGCCTCACAAGTCATTATTTAGAAATACTGTGTGCATGGTGGGGCAGTAGGCCAAAGCATGACCCTTTTTCTACTTCTGACAAGCTTTAACTTTCTTGAATGTGGCTGAAGTTGTTAAATTCCTGAACAGGGATGGATAGCCAGTGTGGGATAGTAGCTAGAGTGTTGGACTGGGAGTCAGGAGATCTGGGTTCTAATCCCCAATCGGCAATGGAAGCTCACTAGATGACTTTGGGCCAGTCACAGACTCTCAGCCCAACCTAATGAGAGTTGTTGTTGTGAGGAGAATGGAGAGAAGGAGGATTTATGTACACCACCTCAGGTTCCTTGGAGGAAAAAAGGTGGGAGATATATATATAAAAAATCAACGACTACTGTAATTTGTATGCATTTGTGTAAATTATCTCCCTCCCCTCTCTCCATTTCCTTCCCCTCTCTCTCTTCCCCCCTCTCTCCTTGGTTCCCTCCCTGTTCACCTCTCTGTGTCACTCTCTATTTAAGGGCACAATCCTACGCATGTTCAGAAAGAAAAAAATCCTAGAACTCGCATTCCCCAGTCAGCCATAGCTGGGGCATGCTGGGAGTTCTGTGACTCTTCCCCCCCCCCCCGTCTAAACATGCATAGGATTGCACCATACTTTATCATTGGTGATGAAAGAAACAGAAAGGGTACCCCGCTTGCCTCATTAAAGAGCAACAACCCCAAACACGAATTCTATCTAAATGTAAAAGAATAACTGTGAGTTGCAGCATTTTTAATGAAACAGAATCACCTTCTTCTTTGCTTCCCTATTCCATATGTCAATAGTTCAGTTGAAGAGACCTCTTCATCCACTGAAATGTAAAGTGTGTGAAGCTATTATCTCTGTTCCTAAAAGGCAAAACATTAGTGATGCAGATGGATCAATACAAACTGTAAGTGACAGTAGCTTCAAGCTCTGTGCAGTGGCTGAATAAACAGAGTGATTTTAAAAAGGAAGAAGAGGTTCGCCATGCTTGTGCTTGTTATTAGCGCTTATTAGAATAATTTTATTATCGGCTAGCTAGAGACTTAATTAGTGCATTAACACAACTTGTACCCATACCTATCTGTCTTCCACCCCACCCTTTGTTATCAAACTTCAGCATCAACTCATGACTGTAAAGAAGGAAAGGTCATATTTTAAGGAAATGGCATGTCTTCATCCACATAATGTTAATTTCAGATGTGTGGATCCTTAGGTCCCTTTGAAATGTTGGGCCAATGAAAGGGGAGACATTGCGAAGTTAAAGTCCACTGATTTTGATGGGAACTCAGGACAACTAACTCCTCTGGAATGGATCTGACCCATTTACAGCATAATGCAAAACATTTTCTTTTCTTTTCATAAAATCCATTGGGGCAGACTTCTGTGGACACAAGGGAAGGGAGGCAATTTTCACACATTCCCTCCTGCATGCCACAAAAAAATCTGCTCTGTAGGATTGGGAAATACACTGGAATAGCACTGAAGGTGGCATGGGAGGCTGTGGGAGAAAGGAGGAATTTTCAAAAATTGCCTCCCTCTGTCTTCTGTTCAAATAAACCTCCGCTGGATCAATGAACCTTCCAGGAACTGAAGGATAGCATTAGATACAATCCACTAACTTCAATGGGATTTACTCTCTATTAAGTGTGATGAGGGCAAAATCCTTAACGCATCAGACTTTGTCAGACAAGACCTCCTTGTGATAAGCATAAGCAGAGAATGCACACAGCCTTGAAAGCACATATTTATCCCTAATCTCATCAGATCTGTATACATCATGGGCACCTTCATTTCTCTACATTTGTCTGGAGAAAGACACAAGGTACCTTCTTAGGCATCAGTCCCAGCAAAGATGGTAGCATAAAGCTGAAGTAAAGGGGAAATTCTTCTACAAAGAAGGTACCAAATAGTGATGGTGGGTTGAATTACTGAAATTGGTAGGCCTGATGAGCAACGTTGTATATAGACCCACTCCTTATCACTTCACTCTACTGAAGAGTGATGAGATTTTAGCTCATTCTCCTCAAGCGCCAGCCTATGTAAAGCATTTTGTGAGGGGTTCAGAGCTTTTAAATGGACAGAACTGAACAATGCAATCCTGTGCATGTTTACTCTCTGAAGTAGGTCTAACTGAGTTCAGTGGGACTTATTCTCAGGTAAAGTATTGAAGACTAAAATCCTAGAAGATTAAATTCCCAACTTCTCATCCTTAAACGCAAATACTTGTGTGCAGTGCAATGAATAATTAAAATTGGAACTTTTAAAAAATGAAAATCAATTTTATCACAGGCATTTGCCTTTCAGGCAGAGTTCTATTTGTTTAGTTCATTTTTTCTTTTCTTTTTGCCATTCACAGTACGTTTCAGTGGCTTCTGCACCAGTTAGAACGAATTGGGGAAATTTAATATATTCCACTCGTCTTAGTTCAGATCCTGGCCCCAGAATTATGGCTTTGAGCCCCTCGCTTCAGCCTTCTTTCCTTCCACCCCTGAAAAATCCACTAACTGTGTAAATCTGGATGCCCAATTTAAGACAGCTTGACCCTGATTTCCAGCTACTGAATATGTTTGGCACTGTTGCTGAAAAGCAAGCCCAATCCATGTGGAGCTGGGCACTCAAATAATAACGTTTTTGAAGTCAGAGGGAAGTGTCAGCCAACTTTCCATTGCTTGCAAAATGAGGTAAGAACAAAAGAGTAATTAAAGCAATTCATGTCTATAAAGCGCTTTGAAAATACAAAAAGAAAAGAAAAAGATAGAAACAAAAAAGAAACCAGGTCCTGCTGGAGCCATTGCTTCATTACTCGTATGGTAAATATATTTAGACACAACTGAATGTTACAGTTTTAGGCAACTTTACTGGTTAGAGATGACTCGTATTGGGGGCACTTTTCATAAGTGATTTTTACAATTCATACATGAAGTTTATATCCATTCCCCCCCCCCATTATGTCAGTTGTAATTTACAGGTAAACCCTACATTGGTATACCATGACCAGGGTTGTTTTTTTAGTGTGCAGTTGGACACAAAATGTGCAGTTGGTGAAAAATGTGAAGTTGGAAAAAGTGGTGAAAAAAATAAGACACGTGTTATGTGTATGTGTTTATTAAGAACTTAACAATAGACAAAGTCAGAGATGGCATGTCCAGTTTGTTTGGTTTACTAACTATGAAAATGAATTTCCATCAGTTACTTTTGAAGCTTACTAATGAATTTCCATCAGTTACTAATTTCAGTTACCTTTTTCAATTTACAGCTGAATGTCATTTGTTTCAGATAAAAATCAGCAGAATGTTGCTTTACTTTGAAAGAATATTACCAAGCATTATAAGAACTACAAATACTATGAAGAACTGTAGATAACAAAAGAGGAAATTCTCCCAGGGTACTATTTATCTTCAGGCTGGCTCTCCCAGGACGTGGAGGGACATGTGACAACAGGTGTGGGAGTGAGCTGGCACTACCCTGACCAATCCATCTCTAAAAAGCTGAATAAGTGACACATGCAAAATCTGTTTGTCAGAGTCCCTAACCGTGCATTTTTAGTTCTGTGTGGGCACTAACTAACAATACTCAACAGTTGTTAGACTTCTCTTTCTCGCATTACAACAGCCCAATCAGATTCAAATTAATTGGAATTTGTAATGGAACATGTTCTATATGTCTGTACGAACTGCTAATCCAGGCAAATTTATCAAGGTAATAGATAGCATAGAATAACATACATGTAGTGCTGTCCATTGCATATTGATTCCGAAATAACTACCAATTTAGTAACTGGAGTTACACCTAGGAAATTGTGCATACAATTGTGGCCAGAGTCACTAACACTAAATCATTTTTCTGATGGTGGGTAGAATGAAGTTCATAAGTAAGTTATTCAATTTATGGTGTTTAACATTTTTACAAAATTGTGACTGGGCATGCATACAGAACAAAGCATTGAGGTAAAAGTTATGGAGATACGTATTAATATCTTTTATTAGGTATGGTTATAGGAGGGAATCACACTTTCTCAAAATTTCAGTTTTTTCCCCCTCTTACATATACCACACACACACACAGGATGATGATGATGATGATGATCTCCCAAGGTGTCAAGTACTCCTGATTCCGAGGAGGGAGCAGGGGACTTCAGATGGCCATCCGGTCCTGGAGCCGCTCCTGTCCTCTTCCTGGTGGAAGGCGACCAATCGCTGGTCATCTTCCAAGAGGCTCTGCCCCCAGGTTGGCCCCAGATTGGCAGCAGAGTGACAATACACAGGGGAAGTGCCATGTTGACCTCGCTCCTTTTGAAAAAGTTGGGGTAAATCCATGACTTTTTCAAAACGCAGCATTGCAGGGAAGCCCAGCAGTGGTTGCGATCCTGTGCCGGCATCGTCTAACCAACAGGACACAGATCCACAGCCACCGCAAGCCTTTCCCCACATGTAGACAGCCCCTCCCCCCCAAAAAAATGGCCAGATGTTGAAAATAGTACATATGCATTAAATGCAAAAGTATTGCCAATCCTTTTAGGATAACCTTGTCCTTTTGTTATCTTCAAAAACTTGCTTTTGAAGATAAGGCTGAAAATTGCTAATGCCTACTGAACAGATAGAAAGGATAAGAGAAATAATAGGTATTCAGAGTAACCAGAGCTAAAGTAAACAACTAATCACTGACAACCAGGGCCATAAAGGCCAAGCAGGAGTGGGAGGGGAATGCAAGGATGAAAGTCAACCCTTATGTGAAGTGTTGTGACTCCTTAAGGCCTAGTTGGTTTATTTACACCACACACACAAAATGTAGCACCTTAAAAACTAAAAGAAAAGTAGCACAAGCTTTAGTGGATTAGAACCCATTTCATCAGATGCACAGATGCTTCCAGTTCAGAAAGTCTTACGCACAACAACCTTTTAGGTGCTGTTAGTGGACTGAGAAAGGAAGTTGGTTGGTTGAGCTAACCAAATTACAAGGCAAAAACAAATGAAATAATAGGACTGCAAAAGCTACAACCTTGTAGCTAAATGCATCCACATAAACAATCCCAACTAAAGTCAGGGACTCTTGAGAATGTGTGGGATAACAGCAAATGGGGAAGAGCACATTTTTTGCCTGCCTTGTAGGTAATACCCCTATAAATAGCCAAGGGTGGATTTGAACATGTGTCGATGATGACCCATTTGAGTTTGCTTAAAATAAAATGTGCTTTGGGCCCATTTACCTAAAGTAAAAATAAAAATGGTATTAGGGGAGAGGGGATGTAAGAACCAGAGGCAGAACCCATGTGAGGGGGTGGGAACTGGGGGTGGGTGGGAAGTAAAACTTCAGAGGTAGGAATAGGAGCTGGAGGTGGAGAGATACAAGAGATACAAGATACTGAGTTAACATATGTGACAAGTTGAAAAGGGGTGAAGAACATCTAGTACACATACAAGATTTTAATTTTGGCAGATGCTTATAGCCCAAATCAGACATTAATTTGAATCTGTATCAAGCAGCTGAACCTTTTACTTTTTTCATTTTTACTTTAGAATAGGAATAGAGGGCCTAATCCAGATTGGAACCCTAGCATGGATAAGGAAGTATTTAAGATCAAGATTGGGGGCCCTGTGCCTACTATATGATGATGATGATGATGTTAATAATAATAATAACAACAACATCAATAACAACAACAACAACGATGATGTAGCTGCAAGATACAGATTTAAAGTAACACCTGTTTTGGCCCTATGTTGGTATTAAGAGTGACAAAAACTTGTATGAGATCCAATACATTCAATGGCTTATTCCTCTTGGTGAATGGCTATATACTCATTGTACAGAACCTTCAGCGTTGACATGTTCCACATTGAAAAGCATCAGGATTAGCCAGCCTTAGCTACTCAGCCTTGATAGTGCAGATGTCTTCAAACTACTGCATCTGACCTTCAGGTTTCCGAAGATGAAGAACTACTGCTGGTTCTACATGACATCATGAAAAGAACATAAGAAGAGCCATGCTGGATCAGACCAAGGGTCCATCGAGTCCAACACTCTGTTCACACAGTTGCTAACCAGCTATCAACCAGAGACCCAGAAGCAGGACATGTTGCAACAACACCCTCCCACCCATGTTCCCCAGCAACTGGTGTATATAGCTTCTGATACTGGATGTCCATTGTGGCTTTATTCTACCCATGAAAAATATGTGGACAAGCACAGACTCAGACTGTCTTCCAGGTGCTTTGCTGATGGTTCTAATGTTACTAAAACTTCCTTCTTTCCTTCCTTTCAGGAACCCTTTTCTCAACAATCAATCTGCTGAAGAAACACTCCATGCTACAAAGAATTCTGGGACACATTCTAACTTCACTTTCACAATTCCTCTGATATCTCAAAAAGCCACTTAGGTTGAGGTTTTACTAATGTGCACATTTAAATGTAATTGATTAATCAGCTAAAAAGACAAATGGTTAATCAACTAAAATTCTTTAATTAGTTGACGCAATCCTCACTATAAATGATTAATAATACACTTGGATCTTTGAATGAATAAAGTTGTCCTGGATTGTTGCCATCCTGCCTTGTAAGAAATTTAACCATTCCCTTCTTGATTTAAAAAGCAGAAAAGAGAGTATGTAAAAAGACAGAAAAAGGTAGAACAAAACAAATCAATTTCATCTTGTCCATTTAGTGCAGCTTTCTCTCCTGTTAATAGTTATTCTAGATGTCCACATGTGTAATAAATATAGACTATGGTATAGGCACGCAGTGATAGCTGACAGATAAATGTTCTATATAAATCAGAAATTACAGCTGTGGAAATACACTTTTCACATCACCGTGGCCTGGTTTTCCCATACTTCTGGGTACTTGCCTAAACCTACATGCCATTGCTTAGCAATCTAACCTCTGAATCTAACAGGTAATAAAATTAAATGTGTAGGAGCATGACTTCAAGACAGCTGGCTTAGAATACTCTATATTCCTTAATATTAGCACCACATTGGTTACATAGACATTCTGCCAAATCGAATACCACCCCCACCTCAAAAAGATAATGGCCCATTTCAAACATCACACCTGGCTCATGGCTATTTAACTCACAATGAGTAGTGGTGCATGCCAGATGCCATTTTAAATATGCATCCTCCAATGGGGTTGCAGGGTATTGTCAAAACCCAGTTTTTAGGGGTTATGGGAGGATTAATCAACCCTACAACAAACTGAGAGTTATGTGACAGTTGTTGAATCCTCACATAAGCCTGATGGTCAGATTCAGACAACATGCCGCAATCCCATTGGGAGTTGCATATTCAAAATGGCACCTGGCACAAGAAGTGGTTCATAATGGGTTAAATAACCCATGGTGATCCTGGCATGTTGTGCAACCCAGGCCATTGTGTTGCCTAACTGTGTGATATTGTAATATTAGTTTAGAATAATATTCTGCCTTCAAAACCCGCTTTTTAAGTGAAAAGTACTGTTTCAGCACTAGTTTAATTTATGCTTTAAATAAATGCACACAAGTGGACACAAAAATAAAATACAGCAATTTTCCTAAGTGATAGCCCAGTTCTTCAGCTCATGTATATATAATATCCCCCTATTTTAACAGAATAGAAAAACCTGGTTCTGATTGGCTCAGTGTTAAACAGATTAAAACTGATTATCAATCTTGAAACACAGAACTGTGACTTGCTGTGCAATCCATAAAGCTTTTATTCATACCTGTAGTGTCTGTAAAGGCTAGCAGCTAGCTACCCTCTAAGCCTAATTAGCCAAACAAACAGTTGCTTGTCAATTGAATGGGCAGTTTCCAACCATGCTTTACTAGACTCCTCCTTCAGGGAGGGTCCTCTTGATCCAATTTCTGATGTGCAGTTGGAGGGCCACCTCGCACCTCCGCCTATTTGACCCTGCAATGGACTCTGGATCTGTCCATTCAAGTGCTCCCTCCCCATCCGATAAAGGCTGAGTTCCCAAGAGGGGGGAGGGGGGAGATGACCTCTGAACCTAAGCAGTCTTTTCGATCAGCTCCTGGGAAGATGCCTCCCTGACTCCTGGATACTCTTGGGAATTTTCTTCCCGCTCTCTGCCTTGCCTAGGCCTCTTCTATTTCAGCCTATGAATATGACTCCAAACCAGGGAGCTTAGGCCCCATCTTGACAAATATATTTGTTCTATGATTGTTTTATGATATATTTTTTTAATTTTAAATGTTGTCTTTTATTGTTTGCTGCCTTGAGTGCCATTTCCTGGTAGAAAGGTTGGTTATAAATTAAAGAAAGAAAGAAATGAACAAAAGATAAATAAATGAAACAAGGGAAAGAGTAGGAAATTTACTTTTTGCCAAAACGATAGTGTAATAATAACGCTGTTAATCATTTCATTTGGGTTATGGGCATTTTCAAGATACCTGCAGTTTTGGACTTCCATTCTTTGGCCCTCCTCATAACAAGAGCTTCTCCACATGAAGCTAAAATCCCACAACTTTACTGGAGCTTCTGATTCTGGCTTCCTTATGGGATTACGATTGGTTCCTTTCCACATGTTTTTTTCTTTTCTTTTTTCTCCTTTCTAAGCAAGTTCTATATGTTTCATATAAAGCCACTAGATGGCATTGTGCTGTTGCTGCAGTAAAGTGTCATTTCATCGGCACACCATAGATTTACTGAGGTTCATATTGGGAGGAGGAAAAATGCCAGACTTTCATTGTCATGAAAAAAAAAGGGATAAAAGTTACAAAGAGTGGGAGGTGCCCTGGAGGACGACAATGTCATGTATAGGGCCTGCAAATGTCCATAACTGACCAATCACAAACTTACGATTAAATGTCTCATGTAGAAATGTCCTAAGTCACTTCTCACCACCCAGAGGTGATGCGATTATTTGTAGCAGCATGCGACTGTATGCCATTTTAGCCAAAAGATTGATTCTTGTTTACTGGAACTGCAAAAGAAAGGATGCTACTAAAAACACATGTTGTATCTATCTGCTCTGCTTGTGCGCTCCTCTGCATGAGGCAGCATACCATGCATAAAGAAGCTACAAAACTACACAGGACCATGGTTACACAATAAATCATATCTTTAGGTAGAGATACTGTGGTCTTTCCTGTCCTGATATATGAAATACTTCATTGTGTTGGGGTGAATTTTCTCCACAGAGGAAAGAAAGGACTTTATAGAGTTAAAGTGCTTGGCAGATTTGTCTCTGGACTGCAGCAGGTGTTCAGACCAGAGCCTGGCAGTTTGGCCTATGTGCAAGACCTGGAGTAGAGACAATTGGTTAACTGAGCCAAAAGGAAAATTAAGATGTCCCTGTTTAAAGGCATCTTGTTGTCATTGTCACGTTATCATTGTCGTTGTCAGGTTGTCTGTTGTTGGTGGTGAAGTATGCTGTATATATCTATGACCATATGTAAAGGAAAGTTTGTTTCAGTAAAGTTATTTCTTACTGACAAAGTCCAGTGAGTATTGATTTCTTCCTCAGTAAGACTCTCAAGTCAGTAACTTAGTACTTCCAGCTATTCACGGTTACTACGCACTCTGCAAATTATTCAATACCACGACACATTGCACTGGAGGAAGAGCTTTATTCTTTACATTACCCTGATACAGGCCAAGTTCAGTTGTACAAAGAGGCTTCTATGCCAGAGCTGGACACCCCTTTTTTCTGTCAAGGGAAGCATTCCTTCAATGGTCATCTGCTAGAGGCCACATGCTTCAGACCATCATGGGTAGGGGCAAACCTAAAAGTACATGGTGCAACCTCTTTTCTCTCTTTCCTCTCACTCTGCCTTCCCTCGCTCTCTCCCTGTCCAGGTATGAAATGATATCTTGAAGAGGGCTTTTGAAATTAGGCTGAGGGATGCATATGACCGCAGGGTTGCAGGTTGCCCACATCCACTTTTATGTATTTCAAGATTCCAAGTGTTTTGAACATACATGTTTACACACCAATTTTGTTGTTTCCTGTACATACGATGCAGAATCCTAGTCAATGAAGGTCCTACAGGAGCCTATGTGCTGTTCGGTGTACGTACATAGGCTCCATGCATACGGGACCCTTTAATACATGGAGATTGGCACCAGGCCAGCAGGCATGATCTCAATCACACCCTTGCTGATATCCTTTTCGCTCTAGGAATGCTTATGGGGTATGCTATGGAGATTCATTCACCTGAATGCATGTACTATATTAGAATGACTTTTTTTCCAACATTAAAATTCTCATCCATTTATTATATTAGTTTAAGGTGCCATCTTTTATAGGTATCAAAATAGCCATACCTACACTCACACTTTCTGGCTTTTGCAGAATAGAGATTTCCATAGAACCAGATGCCTGATCGGAAACATAACGGAATGATTTCAGATTCTTTTTATAGAATGAAAAGCAGTTGTTAATAATTGGAACAGGACTGCATCCCTGTCAGAGAGGAAAGCACTGTATGTGTGAGAGTAATACTGCCAAGTTGCAGTGTTTTAGCAATCTACTTGGGACTTCAGTAGGTAAACAATAGCCCCTGATAGGGTATAGGATTGCATGCTATCTTTACTAGTCGTTTGAAAAAGTGCCTAGTGAATAGTGACTGATGTCAAAACCAAACATGCCCTTGTGTTTTATTTCACTGTTATAAACCAGTGTTTGCCTAGAGAAGAAACCCCTCCAGCCAAGGAACTGTGGAGACTGCAGTAGCCTGAAACCCCATTTTATTTTTCCAATGGGTTTTGTGTTCAGCCCAGCCTCCCTGCTTAGTCTCTTCTGCTTCTGCTGTTCCTCCTTCTATATAGGCATGTTGGGTTTTAAATTGTGAATTTATGAGGAGCTGTTTCATCTATAGAGCTCTGTAAAAAGAAAAGAAAAAAAGAAGCCCCATTGTTTTAGAGATTTAACATGAGTCAACAAAGAGGCAGCCTAACACTATAAAGTGAGCGTGTTTACACAGCATACGATATAGAAGAATTTCCCGTGCTTGAATGTGGTTTTGAAGGGGAGTGGGTGGGTGTATCCAGGTAAGTATTCACCAAAAGACAATAACCAACTTTAAATAAATATTTACAGAGAATCGAGGCTGGGAACAACTATAATTCATACTACAATCATTTATTTACATATGCACATTTCAAAAGCAGTAAAAAAATAATTCACATACACTCAACAGGGCATATTCTCATGTATAGGACCCCCCCCCCCCATTGACCAGGATTCTGGCTCATATGTATAGGAGAAAACAACATGTGTGTGTAAACACTTATTTATTTACACATACCTTCATATATATTAAAAGCAATACAACCAATTTTCAAATGCTATCCAGATCTTCTAACAGTAAGCACTCCAGCATTATTGAATCACAATATCAACCCGTACATCGGAACACATTTCAGCCTCAGGCACAAGCCAGTTGATACATTATCACAGGCATTGGGAAAGTGTGTGTGTTTGCTGAATGCCAAAAGGCCTACTTTTGCGCCTAATATACAAGTGGAAAATCGCAGACAGCATCCATGTAGGAGCTCAAGAGGATATCCGTGAGCTCCAGATTACCAAGTTTACCAGGTTTCTCTGAAACAGAGAAAATAATAACATTAAGGATCATTCAGAGAAACCAAATGAATGAAGTACAGAATCTTTGTAAATTACTTTGAAACACATCAGTTGTGTACTAAACAGAGCTACTACTATGTACTTCCAGCTGCCTCTAGTCTGCAAAGTAGACAGTGACAGACAGTGTAAACGACAGACTGATCGCCTAACTGAGATGTCAAAAATGCCATTGTTCATTTATATATCATCATGTTTAGCATTTTCGTAGGACTTTGGCATTTACATAGGGCATTTACATAGGACCATGTCACATATACTATCTTAATAATCCTTATAACCACCACCAGTACTATTAGCCTCACACCCTTCCCCAAGCTGGTGGCCTTCAGATTTGTAGGACTAGAACTTCCACCATCCCTAGCTAAGGGTGGGCAAGGGAGAGAAATCATGGTTTGCCTAAAGATGAAGCTAAAACCTTCAGTTTTAGGCATTTCCAGACCAGGGGCAGCCCATCCACACCGACAAATTAAGCAGTCGCCTAGGATGCCATCGTAAGTGGGGTGTCAAATTCAAGGAGAGACAAAATACATTTAAAAACAAAACACCCCCCCCAAGCTTTCTAAGAGTTTTCTTCATATTCTTTCTATATTGGATGTGTTGATAATGGTAGCTAAAGCAGAATAGCATAATTATTTTGGATTTGTGAAAATAAAAATTATAATTAACATTTTTAACACATTTTTATTTGAAATCAGACTGAAATATCATCTAGTTGTCATGTACAAATCTCTTCTGAAAATGTGTCTCTATTTTAACTGAACTCAGAAACATTGGTTGGACAGATGGGAAACCTGAATAATTATGTTTAAATAAATATGCTTTAAAAACATTTAAAAACAGGGGCAAAATGTATCCCAAGTTCTGCCCTTGGGGTTTGGGGCTAGAGGCGCTAATTGCATGGTTCACCTAGGGCACCAGTTGCTGGCAGTTAGTCTAGGTCCACCTCTGTTCTTGACTCATGGTTCACACTGTCACAGTTTGACCCTACGCATGTTTAACTACAAGTATGCTTCACTGAGTTCACAGTGGAACTTGTTCCCTAGTTAGAATGCATAGGATTGCACTTTTACCAAAAAGCAAGACTCAATAACTTGCTTCTAAGGAAACTTGCTTAGAATCATGCCATGATCATAGAAGAGCTCTCTCTCTCTCTCTCTCTCTCTCTCTCTCTCTCTCTCTCTCATATACTGCCTGGTACATATTTCATTTAAATGTATGCAAATACAAAACAGCCACTTTGCTTAATGACAGAGAGGCTGTGCTTTTAAACACACACACATCCCCAATGAGATGCCTCTTCCTCTCCAAACATGCTTAACATATTTCCAAAATGTCCATTAGCACTACATCATGGAAAGGTTATTGTAATGATTTGATGCCCAAATACCAGCAATTCTATTACCAAATGTCTAATGGGAAAGTAAGAAAGAAAACAACAGAAAACCTGACCAGAGTTTTATCTATTTTGAGATAAATGTTGGAAATATCTAAGGAAAAAAATGAACCCAGCAGATTTCTCATCTACAAACCATGAACCATTATTCACTGAAGTAGGAAATATGTTAGCTATGTGAACTTTCAGAGTCCAAGTACATACCACTAGACCAGTGGTGCCTAGGGTGGCTGGGTGGCCTACTTTGCAGAGGACATTTCTCTGTCTGAAGGGTTGTAAGAGAATGGGCCTCTGTTTCAAGGCATCCAGTTTTTGAAGGACTATCTGGTCTAAGTCCAATTTAAAGCTAAAGAACCATCAGAATAGAGAACAGGGGCTGTGGAGCTGCCCATCGACAGCACCTGGAAAGCAGATTGAGCAATGCACACAGGTCACCTGGTCAGTCTTCCCCCACAATGTCGAGACATACTGCATTTCTTTTTAAATTTCTAAATTTGTGCAAATTTAATGGAAATCTGTGTCTTCTTTTGTGGTGGTGCATAAGTGGCCACCCTAGTTGTGTAGGACCGTAGGAATCTGCCTTATACTGAGTTAGACCACAGATCCATCTAGCCCAATAATGTCAACACTGGTTGGCAGCGGCTCCCCAAGATTTCAGGCAGGATCCTTTCCTAGCCCTACCTGAAGATGTTGGCAATTGAACCTGGGACCTTCTGCATGCCAAGCAACTTCATTCCCTCCCCAATAGCTAGTAGCAAAAAGAGAAGCAAAAACTGAGCTCTAAATAAAACTCGCCCAGTGTCTTATTTATAAAGGAATACAATACTGAAATCAAAGGGAATAATATTAACTTTGGGTGTGGCTTTTTGCCTATGAAAAGACCCAAGTTTTCCTCTTTGTTCAAGGAAGCAGCTGACTAGATCTGTTTTGTTAGTCTGAACAATGAGAAACATGATAGTCACACGTTATGGCAATTTGCATTTGTTTGATGTCTGAATTTCTATGCAAATCCACAGCATTTAGCTAAAAGCCAGCAGGTTTAGAATTTGTCAGTGTCAATATCTTTGGCAAGAAGGGAGGATTAAGGACCCTTAAAAGCTTTTCTTACCTGCCAAATTTAACATACCCATGACTTATACAAATATTTTTCACTAGTTAATATATCACTAAGACACAGTTGAAAAACTTCAGCATGGTTAAGTACAAGTGACTTAAAGAGTTTTCCTTCTTTCTCTCTCTATAATATTCTCTGTGTTTATTCTTGGACCTTATACTCTGTGTTTTCTTGCATTCTCTTTAACAGTTCTAGAAATTCAAGACACACACCTGGTAAGGCTATTGTTTTCCCAATGGTCTTGTGGCAAACTCTCTTACTGATAAGACCCATCAGCACCAATTTAGCATCTCTGCAATTCTTGAGAGAGTGAAATATCTGCAAGCCTCAAATATCTTTGTCTAGGGATGGCTAACCCATCACAGAGGTCCAAAACTTTAGTATACGTACTCTCCTGCTCAATAAATCCCCCAGCACTGTAACCTCCACCAAACTTCAGGAATACACAGGTATTATCCAACCTTAGTCCTACTTAGAGCATACCAAAGGAAATGAATGAGACTTACATTAGTCATTTCAATGGGTCTACTTAAGTAAGATTAACATTGAATACTACCCAAAGCTTCTTTGGTCCTCTTTAATCTCTAAAACATGGACCTCTAGGGCCATTTTTACACCTGCCTTTTTTACTGGGATCGTCCCAGGATCAACCCTGTGCATCCAAATGACATACAGGGGATCCCAGGAGCAGGCAGGGATGATACCTCCCTTTTTCTGGGATAATCCTTAGGTGTAGAAAGGACCTATCTCTCACTCTTTCCTGCCTCTCTCTTGTCTATCTCTCCCATGATATTTGTATATACAGCTCATCCCTGACATTCCAACCACACTCATTTCTGGAACATCGTAATCACCTTCAGGTAGAGCAACACTGTGAGCCAGCCGAGACAGGTCTCTACCCTCACAGCTCTCAGAACCTGTAAAAATCCCTATTGTTCACTAGTCTGAGGGGCCTAGTCACACATCTGTAGGCTGCACCATGGTATGATTGAGTGTTTCCCTCTTAAGAGCAAAGACAGGCTTCAAGGCTGTTGTGTTATCATGTTGTCTGAACCCAGTCCACAACTCAACAACAATCCATGGGTTCACTTCATGGGTTATTCATGGTTAAATAAGCCATGGTTTGTTAGCACAGCTGGGTTCAGACAACATGAGAACCCATGGTCCAACAACAACCCACACTGAACCTATACTCAAATCTTTAGTGTGGGTTATCATGTCATCTAAACCCAGTGAATGGCTATTGCCATGAGCCACAACCCACTGTGGTTTAAATAGGCCACTGTGGGCAGCAGCAATTATGTGAACCAGGCCATTCTTACTCCCAGATATATGGGCATACCATTGGAGGCTAAGTGTATAAGCAGAAAAAAACCAATTTAAAATAGTTAATAAAAGGGTTAAGAGAAAGAATATAAAATACATCTGGTTTGTTCTGAAGCAACAAAATCCACAGCCAATCAGATTTAACTGACAATGAAAATGCAAAAATCATTTTACATGTTGATGGTGACAATTATGATGATTAGGAAATTTTAAAACATAAAGAGGAAAGGTCAAGCCTGTCTATTTTCTAACCAAATTATCAACACCTGTCTAATGTCATAAACAGTCAAAAAAGATCTCTTGGCGAAAACAACAACCCTGAAGCTCTTTCTAAATGCCAATGCAAAATGGATGATACTCCTCAAATGTTGCAGTGATGGATTCTTGTGACAACCCTTCACCTGGGGAAGCAAATGAATAGTGATCGACATTTCTGCCCTTCTGTACACGATAAGCAACTGAGTGGATCACATAATTAGTTTTTAAATTAATTAACTCCCTCAGTTTCTTTGAAATTTGGAGTAATTAACGGAATATGTTTCAAAGGCCAAAGCAACCTAAAAGGGCTAGTAGTTTTGGTGTCACAACCATGATACAATGCAGACCTCACATGGTGCTATCAATTGACAAACTAAGCTAAGCTCTGGTAATATGCCTGGGTTGCCACCTTTTCTTCTGTCAGGGCTCTTTCACCTTCAAGAGCAACATGAGTAGAAGAAATCCTGCAGCTGGAATTCTTTTGTACACCATGGAGATGCAGTGATGGGAGATTAATTTCTGGAAGCGATGATGCTATGAAAGACACAGGAGCCTTGCCAGACAGTATCAATTATTATTATGCTGGCTCACTTTCACAAAGTGTGTTGGTATATCAGCATTGCATCAACATTGGCTCAATTCAGATGTAACGAAAAAAGATGGTTTGCTACACTGAGAAATACAGTGAAGCTTTGTGCTCTCCCTCCTCCCAGCTGAGGGTGCGGGGGACTCAGACGTGATCTGTCCATGACAATGAGTCAGACATAATATCTCCACCTTCTGAGCACCAACTTCACTGGAACAGAATACCAAATTGAGGTTATACCGTGCTTCATGCGTTGTGCCAGATATTCATTGTGACAGGTCCATGGTTGCTATGGCGGACATGAAATCTTGAGCCACTCCTGACTGAACACTGCATGAACACTGAAATCACCCAGAACAAGAAGCCTAGGGTGATCCAATGCCAACAATGCCAATTGGTTTAGTGAGATAGAATTCCTATAGACTGCCGCTCTTTCACCTCCCACCATTCTGCCAGCCCTGGCCTGCTCTACCACAGAGTAACCTGGCAGCAAGAGCTGGGGGAGACATGCTCCACCCCTCCTCCCTCAACCAAGTCTCCATGATATATGCCAGGGGCATTATGGGAGATTTGGAAAGAGGGAGCACAGCTTCCCACTGCTGCCCGCCAGGGGGCACCTTGCTGAGGTTCCATGCTAAGCATGGAACAGACCCTGCCAGAAGCAAAGGAAAAGGGCATACTTGAGTCTCCCCACTGCACATTCACATTGACAAACTATGGTTTGCTATGACATCTTAATGAAGTCACTATGTTGACACAGCATGTTTCAGCACATTCCAGAACAAATATCTAGAACTCCAGCCTCTTCTTTCTAATGCTAACTCCTTCTGAACGGTCATTAGAGCCCATTAAATGGATAGCTGTTGCTACTTTTTCCCTTTAAGCTCTGCAGGTCTTCCTTGTATTGAACTGATTAGGTTTTGGTAGAGTGGTTTTCTTTTTCCTTCTTAATCAGAGACAGTCCTAAGTGGATTGAGTGATTCCATTATGCAATCAACCCATTACATCTGAAGTGCCTTTAGAGTGAAGGAACCATTTGTATACAAGGGAGTGCTATTTATTACACACACAAATTAAAAGCATCATTACAAAACAGTTTGCTAAATGTGATTCGCTGCCAGTTTGTCGGAGGTATTGTATATATTGCACTTAATATAGTTAAAAAGCCAGGCCTTATTTTCATTGGAATGTCAATGTTTCTTTTAAAAAATAATTAAAAGTTTTGACACTCAAAAATAGATTTCCATGTCTGGTAAGTTATAAAACAGGCTGGGGGGAGGAAACACGGTACCCCCTCCCAGACAACTTTCTTTGCACCCTACTCGTTCCATTTCCAAAACCAAAACAAAACATTTTCTTACTAGCTGCTGTGATCACTTCAAAGTGAAGGTCGCCAGCAGCTGCCACCTTCATTTGCCATGAATGCTTCTGGGGCTTAGAAACATTCTTAGGAAATGAATACGGCCTCTGGCTGCAGGCTGATGCTTTCTTCTCCTGTGCATCCAGCCACCAAGGTAGCATCCAGGAATCTATAGCACAACCCTTTTTCCAGCTTCATGGTAGCTACTTCCATATGTTACAATCCCATACTGCATAGGTGAATATGTTAATAATAGTACCATGTGGCAGAACTACTTATGTGAAACTTTCCAGCCTGACCAGCCCCAACAAGCTCCATGACTCCAGTGGAGCACCAAATGCATTGGAAAGTCCCTTAAGTACTCCCCAGGCCCTGCAGGATGAGATCTTATAGCATAAGGAAGCAATTTCTACACCTCTATCTATCTATCCATCCATCTAAAAAGATTTCTAGATCCCCTTTACAGGTGAAACCCTGCTAAGAACAAATGTTTAGAGATTTAGTTGGACTGACTTTTGATCCTCTTGTCTGGTCATTTTTCAAGCAATATAAGACAACCGAACATTCATAGAATCATAGAATAGTTGAGCTGGAAGGGGCCTATAAGGCCATGAGTCCAACCCCCTGCTCAATGCAGGAATCCACCCTAAAGCATCCCTGACAGATGGTTGAGCATTGTGTGTGTGTGTTCTGCTAGGGTCAGAAAAGAACTGGAGAACATCCAGAACAATCCAATGGAAAAAAGGAGACAAAGACATTGGTGGAAAAAAGAAAAGGTTGTTTTTTTCTTTCAATAACCTGAAACGTTGTCCTCCCCCCCCCCATTTTATCCTCTGTCATTCTTGTTTTGTTTCAGGTTTTGATATTAATAATGTTTGTGATCTGTTATTTTAAATAATTTGTATATGCAAGTTCCATTGAATCTGATGGAACCAGCAGTGCAGTAGGATGGATCTTGGGGCCGAGATCCAGAGCACTGCATGCCCTCCAAGTGACTACCCGGAGGGCAACGGATGATGATGCCCTGAGGGTAGCAGAAGCAAACTCCATTCTTTTCCTGGTGCAAATCAGGGTTAGAAAACAGTTTTGTTGGTGTTGCTGTTCTAATATGTCAGGAATGCAAAACCAGTTGTAAAGCATGGAACGATGATCGGGGGGGGGGGGGAGAAGTGTTAGTTGTGTGCCATCTAAAGGCAGGACCATAACACAAATAAGTCTGAGGTTTCAAATTTCCTAGCTGCACCACTGGATGGAAATTGCACCAGAAAATAAATGTGCCCATACACAGCACCCATTCCCTTCAATCAGGTTGAGGAGGAACAGACATTCATGGTTGACTGTGCTTAGAGATGTGTGGATTTTATTAAATACATTCCGCCAGTGCTTTGCAGCTAGTCAAGCATCTTTCCTTCTGCCATCCGCTCATTGACGGAATCAGAATTTTGCAGGGGCAGGTACGAGAATTTCATTCTACTTGCATAAGTGCACATTACTGCATGTGCAAATTTATGCAAATATTCTCAAAAAAGAAAAAAGCGTAAGTCCACAAAATCCAAACAACTCAGAAAAACCAGGTCCACTGCAGAATTCACAGATCAGATTCATAGAAATCCAAACTCAGTTGAATCCGCTGCTGATTTTTCTAACTTTGCTAACTGTGCCCATCATCGAGGGTTAGGGGAAATATCCAGGAGAGTTTGTGGCTGCTTTAAAGTATTTTGTCACATAGTACATAGCTAAACTGTGGAGTTTGGTATCAGACTACATATTGATGGTCACTAACTTGGATCACTTTAAATGGGTATTGCACAAATTCACAGATGATAAGGCTGTCAATGGCTACTAGTCATTATGGCTATATATTACCTCCAATGTCAACGGCACTATGGCTCTGAATACCAATTGCTGGTGAAGATGAGCAGGAGGCTGCTATTGAGCTCATAACCTCCTGTGGGCTTTCCATTTGGGCCTCTGGTTGGCCACTGAGAGAACAGAAGGCCTCACTAGATGGGACTTTGGTTTGGTCCACCATGTCTCTTATGGTTTTAATCAGGGTAGTACCTGACAAGTCTATCAGTGAAAGGATAAGAGAAATAAAACTGATGCAAGAATGGAGTCATAAGTCAAGTTGGCACTGATGATTGTCCCACTGTGGTGCAATATAGTTCCAGCAGATGTTCTAAAAATTAATGCTGTGCTGAAAAATTCTCCCACAAAAGTTTCAACCATTCTAATTCAATTTGAAAGAAAAGAAATTGCTTTTGAAAAGAAATTCAAAGGAGAAGAAATTTCAGAGAAATTCTCATGGGTTTCATTCAAGGTTCTTGTGCTTACCTTACTTATGAGATGGCTGAGGAGTGTGCATGGCTGTCCAGTCTTTCATTGTTCAGTCATCTCTCTGACAGCCTGTAGCTTCCTTGGCTTCCTGCACTTCCCACCCAGGGGAAGACATCATGAATTTATTCCCCCCATGGGGCCTTTTCAAATCAGGAAGTGAAGGCAGCCTGGGAGACTGCAGAGCAATGGTGAGACGTGTAATAGAAATAAAAATACAGACAGTACCCTTAGCCACCCCACAGTGATTAGATAAGGTGATAAGAAAAACAAAAACCCATGGGGAAAAGAAAGAAGCTGTTCTACGAGCTTTGCCAATCGTAATGCCTATCTATGAGGAAATTGTTGGAGAAATTGTTGTTTCTCCTCCCCCTGGAGAAATTCAGAGAAATTGTCCCCCCAATTTCTCTACCCACAAATAGGGTGGACAGTTTTGAGAGGCTGCTCATGGCCAGTTCTATTACAAACCTCTTGTCCTTATTGAGGGGGAGGCGTGTGATGGAGCATGCACTGAATGGAGCTTCATGGCAGCATTTCTGTGAATAGTCAGACAAATGTATGTATGTATGTTTATATGTATTTGTTTGTTTATATTTATATCCTGTCTTTCCTCCAAAGAGCTCAAGGTGGTGTGCATAGTTCTTCACATTCCATTTTATCCTCAAAACAACCCTGTAAGAAAGAGTGACTGGCCCAAGGTCACCCTACAAGCTTCCTAGCCATAAGTGAATAGAGAAGACGAACTCACCTGAAAAATCACAGTACACTTTTATCCGTACAGAAGACCAAGCAAATCCATGGTGGAAAACTACCTTACCACTTTGTGAGTTGATCCTCTAAATTGGGCCTATGTCTTTCATTCAGGTACAATGTCTTCAATTTACATGGCAGTGGAAGCAGTGCAGGCCATAGCATGGACTACAGAGGTTGGATGCATATCATGATCAATCCAAAGTACACCAAACCCCAGTTTTGAGAAGCTGATGTGATCTGCCCTGGCAATCGGGAAATCTCTAAGTGCTGCCTTTCAAATATCGAATGAAAACCCAGCTGTCAGAAAATGTTTCTGACAGAGTCACAAAACAAACCAATAGGTCTGTCAGACTGACACATATTCTATTTTTCCTGTCTTTTTCTAATCCTTGAGGAATAAATTCTGTGAGATAAACTGATAAAATTATAAGTTCTGACATCGTCAACATTATTCTAATGTTAGGAGAGGGCAAAACCTGATTAGAATGACTCCCGAATCATTTCCCTCCATTTTGCTGACACTGCTGACACTCTGAGTTAGTCAGCGCAATCACAAGCAAGCTTTTCTTCTAAAGCTGCATTGATTTCAAAGCAAAACAACAAAAATGTTGAACTTCATTTCATGAAGAGATTTAAGGATCCAAAGGGATGTTCCACATTTGAAGGCTGTATTACAACATTGGGGAGATAGCCAAACTAGTCACCATGAGTCAATGTACTGAACACACATAGCACAAGTTAGCAATCTTAGGCAGATAGTCTGAGTGATGGGATAATGGCCAACAGGTCTGGGTTGGGGTCTTTGGAGATGACAACCGGGGGAGGGGGGGACGTCACAGCCAGGGATGTGCTCTTAACCACAGTATGAACAGGCAGGATATCATCCCAGCACTACAAAAGTTGAGAACTGCCCATTATGTGGGGTAAGACCTTGGGATCTATTTGGCCTGTAGCGTTGCCAATTTGGCAGTATTTTACTGATCTGACAAGTAACCAGTATTAAGATCTGAGAAGTGTGGAGGATGGTGATACAAGACAAGGCCTTCTCTAAGGGGTCATTATAGTTGTTCAACTCTATGGTTGTTTAACTTCTCTCACCCTAGGGAGGCTTGCCTGATCCCTTTATTGTGTTTTTTTTAGTTGTGTAAAAATAGTTTAACTTCAGAAGGTTTAAGTAACGTTCTATTGAACTGCCAGTGTTTCTGTTGGCTTTTTTATTTGTTTTTCTTTTTTCAATTTTGTTTTATTGGTTGATGTTTTGGATGACATTTTTTAGGATTTTGTCTCATGTAAATCACTTTATAGACCTGTTCTAAGTCAAACAACAGGATAGAAATATCTTGGAGAAAGAGAGAGAGAGAGAGAGAGAGAGAGAGAGATGCAGTAACTCCCAGATCCTGCTGAGCTCCATTCATAACTGACTGGAGCAGGGCTGTGGAACCTCTTTCTGTCCAAGGACTGAATTCTGGACATCCACTAACATTCCTCTATTCACTTCTGCAGCATGAACCTTTTAAAACATAATAATACCTGAGGTGCACAACTGCAATAGGCTGGCAGGTTTTCTCCTTACCCTAAAATGGACCTGCATTCTTTATTCCTTTTACTGAGGGTATTGCTTTTATTATACAATCATCATGAAACTTCACAAATACTGTATTTATTCACGGAACACCCATCCGTGAAGATTTTCACATTTTCCCATAGGGAAAGTAAAAGCATTTTATTTGAAATAAGTGCTGACATTTATTTAAATTTGAAATGACGAAACACTAATAGTTCACTATGTGGGTATAAAAGAGTTTCACAAGCACTCCATCATCATCATCATCATCATCATCATCATCATCATCATCATCATCATCATCTCTCTTTCTCACTCAGTAGTGTCGTTTTTTCTAGACAGGCCATGCTGTCTTTTACTGATTCAGGAATTTCCTGACAATTGAGCATGTTTTAAGTCTGACTGCTTTCTGGATGTTGGTGTGGATGTATTTTGGTAGGCCCAGTTTCTGAATGTTTTCTGTATAGTTTTTTGATGTGATGCCACTGACTAATGTGGCTAACGGAATAATTGTGACCTTTTCCTGTTGCCATAGTTCTTTAACTTCCATAGCCAGTAGTGTATATTTTCCTCTCTTTTCCTCTTCCTTTTCTAAAAACATTTTTGTCATAAGGTATTGCTATGTCAATAAGATACGTGTGTTTTTCTGGTCAGTTGCAAGTTGTTGTTGTTGTTGTTATTAGAAAAGGCATTTCCAAATGGAATGGTTATAAGTATAGCTGAAGCATGAGAATGGTTGTCCTCCATTTTGTGTGCCCCCCCTCCACCAAATCCTCAGCCACTTGGGCTCTTACAACATGGATACCAGAAACAAAAATGGCACCACTGCAGAGAAACACTCATGCAGTGTGTTCTTGGAACATGCCCCTCAGTATATCACATGTCATAACCTAGCCTTCCCTAATTTTTGTGTTTTTATTGCTTTAAATATTTTATTTATTTATTTGTTGTAAGGTAAACCACCTTGTGCCTTGAAAGGTGGCCAAGATGTATTTTAAATAAATAAGCATGGGAAGATTAAAGGCTGATGATGACAACGTCGTTTCTCAGACCTTATAAACCATCATGTAAACCGGCTTTAAGAAAAGGCTGGGAGAGCAGCTGTTAAAGATGGCTCACCTTTCCAGAGCTAAAGGGACAAGATGCTTTGAAATGCTCCTTCAATCCAGATACAAGTTGGTCACTCTAACTCTCCAGCTCTTTGTGAAGAGGCAGCTGCTGTGGGTGTTCTACAAAGCAGCCTCCATGTGGCTGCTGTGTTCATACATCCTGGCCCTTTTTTCCCTAAGGCATTTCCTTTAGTCCAAGGGGGTGTCTATACTATGCCACTTGGCAGCTGCTTCCCCCACAAACCCCGCAGCAGTGATGCTGTGGGAAGGAACATTAAACCTAGATGGCAGGAGGAAGCAGGGACTATCCAGCGGCCATCCACTTGTCAGGCCTGCCCCTTCGCCTAATGCCCTGCATTTCTGGGCTTACCCTGCACTGGGAACCACCCCTAGGAACACCCCCGAACCAAAGGCACCACTGACAGATGGGAGAAACAATGTGGTGTCATCAGAGCAAACAGAAAAGTCACAGTAAAAGGATACCACAAAAAAAAAGTTTTGAAAGTAAAATCCTGATGTGGCTGCGAGTTGGGGGCTGTGGCATTTAAACAGCATGGGCCATGGCTAGGCCTACCGGATCTATTGTGATGGAGGGAGGATCTCGTGATACCGGATCTATTGTGATGGAGGGAGGATCTCGTGATATAGTCATCATGAGATCTCCCCCTCTGTCTACACATGGTGCACGACATCCTAGGAGGAAGAGGATGTCGCACCCACCATTTTGTTTGTTTTTCTTAAAGGAGAAGGAGCAGATGAGTGCAAAATGTATTTTTTAAAAAGAATTCCCCACCCCACCCCCACCCTCGATGGGCACAGAGCTCTGAGGAGCTCTGTGCCTCATGCCTGGCTCCTGGCTCCTCGCAGTTACTCACGAGGAGCCAGGACAATCCCCGACACCTGCCCACACATTCCACGGTCTCGGGATCATCCCGAGACCACAGAAAAAGTGGGAAAAGGCTATACCAATATCCCGGGACAAAGGAGGGATCATCCCTCCCTGCTCCTGGGATACCCTGTCAGCAAGTCTAGCCATCGCCACAGAGTCACTGCGTGGCCACTGCAGGGTTAATAGAGCGTAGAGATACCCTGCAAAAGAAAATGAAGTGAGTTGGTAAAAAAAAAAAAAAAAAAAAGGACCAGATCCCACCCCTCCCCAGTGAAGAAGCCTGCCTTTCAGTTAGAACTGTTGACCAAGATAACTCATGGTAAACATTCAACTTTGTCTCCTAACACTTTATATATAAATCGATAGCATAGCGCTGAATTGTTTTGGAGGATGTGGAGTATGTTCCTGAATGTAAGCTTCCATCGTATAACATATTTATAGCCTCGTAAAGCTGGCGGAGAGCTCTGCAAAGATCAAATGTAAACATAAATCAAGCGTGGACCCTGTGCCGTAACTAGCCGTTCTCGCGCAAGAGACCTAAATTCCAGAGGCCCCTTTTATTGGAATTGTGCGGGCAGCAAGCACAGTTTTGTTGGGGCAGGATAGTTGCTCACAGTCGTAGTTCTTCTTCCACACATGAACCTAGCAGTAAATAAGAGTGCTGATTGTATCCTGCAGAGGAAAGACTTGGGCCTTCGGAAAGAAGCTATTGACTTTACTTTTATGTGAGCCCTTCCCCCTGGGCTATCTGTGAAAGGGGGTTTCATGGTGAATTATGAGGAAGATTAATGTTTCAGCCGACCAGCTGGAGAAGGCCAACAGGGTACTAGTAACTCCATGGTTTGGAAGAGGGAAAGGAAGGGGGGATGGATATCTCCCTAGACTGACATGGACAGACTCCGGAGCTCGCTTGTGACAAATTAAACAAAACGTGCTTTAAAAAAAATAGCTTAGCGTTTAACACAGAACCGCAAGAGTGCCTCGGCTTCTGAAAGGATTGCTTCGTTTTGTTTTCTGAACTGTGCGAAGTTGCCATGCGCCAGCAGGCCAAGAAAAAAATGGAGACAGTATGCCAGTAGGCTAATGCATTCTGATGTGTCCGCTAACCCACAATACAAAGCCGGGAGAAACAAAAGGCAAAAGAAAAGGGAGATTCAGAAAGGGTCTGCGCTCCCTGGAACCTGAAAACGGATTAAGTCAGTCTCCCGGCTGTGATTTGCCATGCCAATATGAAAAGCTAAGGCGGCTGTGACTCGGGATTGTGATGGCTGGCAAACTGCTAAGCCCCAAGGAAGTCTGAATTGACAAATAGTTCGGCCTATCCTGAATTACGTGCTCCATCTGTATTTGTTTGCATCACAAATGGCAGCTGCCAGCCATCTTGGCGAGAAGGAGGTGCAATTTGAAACTGCAGTGAGATGTGTAGTGTGCGTGCGTGTGATCACACAGAGAGAGCAATTATACTGACTGAGATCTTTGCCAGCAATCTTAAGCGCATAAAAGGGTTTCTCTGTCTCTTCGCATGTAACAGAATTGCAGTATCATTTGAGTGGATCCATTCCACCTTCATGGCATTTATTGAACAGCTATTGATTCACAGCAGCTAAGGTCAAGTCCAGAAGTCTTCCACATTCATGAGCTCTCTTTTGGTGAATGCAAATATTTATTTATTTATTTATTTATTACATTTATATACCGCCCCATAGCCGAAGCTCTCTGGGCGGTTTACAAAATAGTAGAGGATACATTGTGTATGTGTGTGATGTGTGGGTGTTTAAAAGACAGACATTTGGCATTAACAGGCAGCTAGTTTTGTTTCTGAATAAGTTATTATCTAAACCTTCAAGAATTAATGAGATGTGAAAGATTACCATCTTTATGTTTGGCTAACAGCAAAACATTTTTTTTCTATTAGGTATAAGAAAATTGCAGGTACACATGGAGTGATTAATTTGAGATAATCCCAGTGGTGACGCTATATCCCTCTTACACATTTATACCTTGTAGCTCACAATGACATCTGCTGTGGTATTTTGGATAATACAGAATAAAAAAGTGGGAAATAATGCTACAAAAGTGGTATAGAGAGTGTAATGTGTCTGAACAGTTTTGAGTGCACTTCAGTACCAGTAAAAACCATTAATGTAGATCTACCCAGAATCAAAATACAGAAAATTATTATGTATGTTCTACCACTGGAAAGAGAAAAGTTTGTGCCACACTTCAGAATGGAGTTTGGGGAGGTATCATAATATTGCATCCTACTTGAATTTGCTTTTGTGGACTTTTTGTTAAAGAGAAACATCTAGTGCAATTTTAAAATATCCCTGTGGGAATTTAGTTCTATATTAAGGAATTGTCCAGTCAGAGCATGTGGAGAGACATATAGTAGTATATAAACAAATTTCAAAATAATAATCATAATAAAATGCTCTCTGTTTTGGAAAACAACATCCTTGAATAACTTCAGCCAGAAATAAAAAAAATGCAACTTTTGTTATTATGAAACAACACAGAGCTTTAACCCATGGTTGTTGCTGGTTCTCTGAGTTTTCTCCCTCAACAACCCATAGTGCCAGGTTTGAGTGTCACAGCAAATAACCCAAAACAGGATGATCTTGGATTATTTTCCAAAGCCGAAATTCACTTGCTCCCACGTGGTCATGTCTAACCCATGGTTTAAATGACCCATGGCAATCCTGACATATGAACCAGGACAAGTTTTAGTCATTGAATGAAATCACCATGATGATTGACATTTAGGGGACCATAGAGATTAAAATATTGTAGAGTGACACACCCATTCTCTGCAGAAGGGGCTTATTGGTTCATTTTGAAACTTGGAGAAAGGCTTCCCTGGTTGAAAGGGTTCACTGTCCCTAGAAAACAAATGAAAATTCCAGAATTGCATGATAGGTGTGATTATTCATGGTAATTTAAAAAGCATTGTCAGGTTGTGAATAGCAGTTGGGCGGGGGGGGGGGGACACACACATGTTGATTGTACATTTTATATTTTTATGTTTCTTACATGTAAAAGGAGAAGGCACTCTTAATTTGAATATGAACAGTTGGTTAAACAAATGCAAATTCAAAATTGCTCCTGCTATTTTCAAAATAAACAAACAGGAAATGCACTGGTCAGGCAACATTCAGTGCAGGTTCTGGAGGGAGACACGAAGCATCAATTCAAATTCTAATTTATAAAAGATGCAACAACTAATGCAAAATACAAATGTTGCCATGCTAGAAGGGAAGGAGTGTATGTTCCATATTAATGGGTAGACTAGCAATGTGTCCAAAAAGAAAATGCCAGCGTAATTTCCTCAGGCATTGAATTCCATTGGTTAATTATGCAACGTATGACGAATCCTTTCCTTTCAGGTCTTAAAGTCGCCTGACTATTAATTACAGGATGACTCCTAGTTTTTATGTGGGAATACTTTGCTCTGGTCATTCTCTCAAAGCCTATATTATCTTATAAACCTGTCATGTCCCTGCTCACTTCTTTCTCTCTTCTCATTAACAAGCCCAATTAGTACAGAATGCGGCCAACCAGTAATTAACTGGTGCAGGTTTCAGGGACCTATTATACTGACCCTGAGCCAGTTACACTAGGTTAGGACCCTTTAAAACCTTACACCAGCTTTTCTTACCCTGGTGCTCACCAGATGTTTTGGGACTTCAACCCCCATTAGACCTAGCCAGCATGGCCAATAGTCAGGAATGCTGAGAGTTGTAGTCCAAAACATCTGGAGGATACCAGGCTGTGGGAGGCTTAGGGATTTTGGCCTTCCCCAACCTCATGCTCTCCGGATGTTTTGGACTATGACTCCCATCAGCTCCAGCAAGCATGACCAAAGGTCTTGGATGATGGGATATGTAACCACAAATATCTGGAACAGGAGATATTCCTGGCTAAATCTCTTAAAAGCTTTAGGACACAATCCTATGCAAGTTTATATAGCTGGCTGGTGAATGCTAGGAGTTGTAGGACATTTTCTGTCTAAACTTGCATAAGATTGTGCCCTCAGAAAGTTAGTAAAAACTAGTGGGACCAGCAACAAAACGTTGCAGGGGGTGCTTTTCCAGGGTACTCCATTCTACCACCACCCCTTTTCCAACCCCCAACCCCAGGGGCAATCTATACACGGTGAAAGCCCCGCGGTGGCTGCAAATCTGTGCTGCATCCCATCTTTTTCAATGGGAGCGAGCTCAGTACAGCTCTTCCACCATCTGACCTTTTCCCTGTTGGAAGGGGGCTGGTGGTTGGTTGCCTTCCACCAGGAAAAGTGGGGGCTCTGGTACCCAGATGGCTGCCGGAACCCCCACGCTCCCTCCTTGGCATTGGAGATTATCCGATGCCACCACAGGTGAGCAAAATCACTGGGTTTCAGAGGGTGATGGGGCCAACTCAGCGCTGTGAAGACAGCCCTCCCCCCCCCCCGACATTCAGTGTTCTGTGGCCATTGAGCATGCCCAGTCCATCACTGGGCTCTTTTTCAGGTTCCCTTCCTCAAGTTTTTCAAAAACAAAAATATTTTTGCAAACCTTGGAGCTCCATGAAGCATCATTTTTTTGTGGATAGATGGGCAGGTGGTGCCATTTTGGATTCATAAAGATCAGCACAGTTCCATCAAATACTGACAAAGACGGCAATTTTGGATTCTTCCGAGGATTGCTGCTTGATTCTTTTGAGGCTCTACTCATTTGTACTTTCAGTTCAATTTTTCTGTATGCTCTCCTTCCTGTTTTGTAAAGAAAACAATCCCCCATATCATTCCATGTAATGTTTTTGAAAGCAAGCTAAACCCATCATAGACTTGTATCAAAGCATTACGATGGCTGCCATTACATTTTTCTTATCCATTCCCTAACATTGCATGTTTATTATTTTTATTTTCTATCACCCCCACAGCAAAGGGGGCAGGCATTCAAAGGAGCATTGCTCCAAGATCTCTGTCTTGAATAGCTGCAGCCAATTCAGAACCTATCAACATAAATATGCAATAAGAAAACTGTTCTGATCTCGCCACAGCTGGTCACCAAAAGGTAGCCCAGTAGCTGCAACGTTAATAACAGCTTCCAACAAGTAACTTGCTCCAGCAAAGGCTGAATGTGAACTGAGGCCTTACAAGCTTCTGACTCCAGCACAGCCCCCTGCTAATCCCCACCCACTTCCTTGAAGGCTGGAGGTTCTTAAAGGGCCAGTCCCCTGGTTTGCAGATGGGTGCTTCTTCATCTCTCTTTGGATTCACACCTAATGCCACACCTGTCCTGTTGGACAAGGATAATAGTGCAGGAGACACTTAACTTCTCAGGCTCAGGAGAAGATGCTCATGAGTCCAAGCTCTGGTCTGCAAGTTCCTGGTTCCATGGTCTCAGGCCTGGCCCAAGTCCCAAGTCAGTTATCTTCCTTGTCCGACTCCGAGTTTGAGCCATAACAGAAACAAAAACATTCAAACCATGTAGAAAAATAAGGTGAGTGATGTAAATGTTTCCATCCCAGACCCCACATGTAAAGTGTTTTGCAACATGTGGGAATAGCCTTGGCTGGAGATGAAGCATATATTTCAGATAGCTGAAAATCTGCTTAATCAGCTTGTTAGGCCCCATCGAGATCTGCATTTTCCTGTGGCATTGGGGCCTATCTTGGTTCACTATGAATATTCTGTAGCATATTACAATACATCTGCAGTTATATTTATGTACAGCTAATTAATAAATTATAGCAGGTATCATGCAATTCAGCAGAAGTTCACTTTCTTTAGATGCAGTCTTAAAGTTCCATCCCATGAGTGTTTTATTGCAGGCTCGCTACTGGATACTCATGGATACCTCGGAGGTAGCTCACATGATGTCGTCTGCCTCTCGCGTGCCTTCCACCCCTTCTGGTCTTCCTTGCGCCACAAGAAAAACCAGAAAAATTCTGAAATACTTTTTAAACTGCAGTTGCTGCCCTCTCCTGCTGTGTGTGTGAGAAGCAGGATGTTCACAACAAGGGACTGAATGGCCCTCATGCACCTTGTTTACTTCCTGTTTGAAAACAGGAAGAAACTGAGTGCCCATGGAGAAGCAATGGTAGCCAGCATTAGCCAGCGTTTCTTCCCAGGTGTGATGGAGCTTTTTGGATGACATCATTTTGTTTGTTTGTTTAAGTGCTAAACAAAAAATCTCATCCATCAGATACTCTCTCTGAATGTTCTAAAAACCTTATTACAATTTGCAGTTAATTGATAAAATGTCAGCTTATATTGAATCTTCTTTTCTGAATGCTGCCTCATACTGTATGTTGCCAGTTCCTACCGTTGGGTCCCTAAGGCAAAAGACTGGGTAAATTGATTGACCTTTCCACAATGCCTTGAAGGTCAACCTATGCTCTGTCAAGCCAATTGATGGTATATGTTTCAGAACCAAGGACCTTCTCTATATTTCAACCCATTTGCACTTGTTTACTTATACTGTACACAGAGGCATGTGGAGGTTAATTGTTATTGCTACTGACACTTAGAAGGCTCTTTCACGGAAGCATCATCAGTCTTCCTTGGAAGTGTCGATAATAAGGAAGATGTAGATGTTTCCTAGAGAGCATATGTATGTGTGTCAGGGCTGGCCTTGTCATTCAACAGAGTGAAGCAACTGCTTCTAATGGCATATGCTGGGGGCTGCAGTGGCAGTGCCCCAGCAGTTCAACCTGAGCCTCCCAGACATTTCATTCACTTGGGAGGAGAAACCTGTCCTGTACTCCCTAAACTAGTTTCCCTAAACTAGTCATTAACACAGAACTTAGTGAAAATCTCTGTGTGTGTGTGTGTGTGTGTGTGTGTGTGTGAGAGAGAGAGAGAGAGAGAGAGAGATTTTCACTAAATTCTGTGTTAATGACCTCATCAGATTCAGAGTAAGAGAGCAGAAAGCATTTGTGTGTATAATTAGGTGATGTAACACATTAACCTCTGAAGACTGTCTCAGCACTTCCAGTGTTACTTGTCATGTAGCCTGCTTTACATTAACTTATACAGACCAGTTTGGAGGTGGGGAGAAGATATCATTTCAATGTAAGCCTTTGGTACTGTTTTGGATGTAGACTAAGGGTGTTGTGGTTTAGATTATTGGACAGTTGAGATCTATCTGGGTAGCCTTTGTGGTTCAATAACCACACCCAGTGATTTAAAGATGGTGCCCTATATAACCATTGGCAGATCTGTCACAGATACCCTTTATTTAATTTTAAGCTCTGCCCAAGTGAACCATTCATATGATCAAGTTCTTCAACATCTGAAAACATATGAACAAGCTGTAACATCAGCTCAAAATGAAATGGAACTGGTTCATTACGGATAAAGGTGCTTTCATTCTCTGTACATGATTTTTCAACAGCCAGGAAAAGTGGCTTCATGCAGGCAGTTTATAAGCTGGAAAGATGATCTAGTTGCGAAAATGAAGATAACAAATCATTTTTACGATTCAGTTTGGTTGAGCCAGAGCAGCCCAAAGAGAAGAAAACGTATGATCATATGCAGCATTTGTAAATGATGAATATTGAGTTGCAGTTTTCTAACATTGCCTCAAATGTTGGTTTTGTTGAAATTGGGGTTGTTTCATTTCATTTCAGAACCATAGTTTTGAGTACATTCTTTTATGTGAAATGCTGAGTTAGCAGCATAGGAAGCTTCTTTACACTGCATTAGACCATTGGTCCATCTAGGTTAGAACTGTCTACACCAGGGGTTGACAAGCTCCAGATGTTTTTAGACTACAACTCCCATAATTCCTGACATCAGCCATGCTGTCTGGGGCTTATGGGAGAACATCTGGAGGCACCTATCCCTGGCCTATACTGACTAGCTGTGGTTATCAAGGGTTTCGGGCAGGAGTCTCTTTCCCAGACTCCTGGTGTGTTGGTTATTTTAGGGAAATTTAGAGGAGGGGGCTGTGAAGTTGATTGATGCAGCAGTGCAATTTATTAAGGTCTAGAAAGGATTGCTAGGATGTATGTATGTGTGTGCATATAGCTTTTGGAGAATGTGCGAGTTTTAGTTCTTGTAGGGTGCCTGGTTGGGTCCCCTCCCTCTCTCTTTTAGGGTAGGCCTTGTTGGAACTGAGACAGTGTGGCATGCAGTTCCTCATGTACCAGCACAACAACTTTTGAGATTTATTTATTTATTCATTTACAAAATGAGCAGCCACGTGCAAAATGTGCTGCTCCAGGGAGTGGGGAGGGGGGGGGAGGAATGCAATGCAGCTGCAACCTGCCATGCAGAGCCTGCATTGAAGAGGGGGCTGGACTAGATCAAAGATGTGGAACCTATTTCAGCTTGGGGAATGTATTCCATTTTAGACAGGCTCATGGGATGGGGGGCAAAGACAAAAGGGGTGGGCCAATGTACTAACATTTTCCCAAATACCCCATATTTTTAGGCTAAAGCTACTAGTGCCATAAACTATGCCTTCAGAGAGGCATTTCAAAGTTTTTCAAAGGTGGGAAAGATGCACAAAAGCTGGAAAGCTGTGGGGGCCTGGGAAAGAGGGCATGACCATCTGAGGAACCCTGGAGGGCCGGATTTGAACCTCAGGAGGGCTGGGTTTGGCCCCTGGGCCTGAGGTTCTGCACCCCTGGGCTAGATTATCTCCAAGGTCCCTTCCAGTTCTATGATTCTACAATAAGGACAGTGATAACACAAAATATCTAGTATGATATTCTTAAACCCACTGTGCTGTGTTTGTTCATCTGTTTTTTTCCTCGTGTTCTTCATTTTTATCAAAATAAAGTTTATTTGGAGTTCATGATGCATCTTGTGTGAAACTCTTCTGCATTATTTATTTATTATTTATTTATTATTGAATTTACATTCTGCCTTTTTTCCTCTAAGGAACCCAAGGCAGTGTTCATAATCCTCTTCCTCCTCTCCATGTTATCCTCACAACAACAACCCTGTGAGGTAGGTTGGGCTGAGAGTCTATGACTGGCCCAAAGTCACCCAGTGGGTTTCTTTGGGGACTAGAACCTGGATCTCCCAACTCCCAGTCCAACGCTTTAGCCACTACACCACACTGCACCACACTATGCCACACAGCACTGCATAAGTGCTGTCAAATTCCCAGGATTTTCTGCCACTCTCAGTGTAGGCTTAAATGTCATGGACTATGACTCCAAGCAACAAAGTATGTGCAGACACACAAGGAAAACACTCAGATTTCTTGTAGCAGCACATGCTTGTGTGCAAATTACAATCACACAACACTAAGCAGCCTTGCCCAGCCCCTTGATCCTGGAAAAAACCCTGCAGACCCCAATAAAAACAGAGCATTTGAACATCCAAGTATACAATCTTTCAAATCTGGACCCGGTGAATAGTAAGCCTCTTTATTTCATTATATGGCCACAATGATGCCCAGCCTAAAATAAAATGAAAAACATATTTGAGAGAGAGAGAGAGAGAGAGAGAGAGAGAGAGAGAGAGAGAGAGAGAGCACTTTCCGTAGCCTGTAAATCTATTTAGCTGTGGAATGGAGCAAAGTGTTGATCATGTCAGTGCCTATGGTGCTCAAACACTCTCCCCTTCCCTCTCCTCCTTCAGTGAAGTCACAAGGATGAGATAGGAAGCATCCACTTCATGCCTTTAAGTAACTTTGGTTTATTGTTTTGTCCACAAAGGAAAAACTGTGGTTAGTTTAAATTATGGCTTATTAATTCAAGCTAGAATCTGCAAGCTACAATTTAAACAAACTGGAGTTCCCAGTTTGAATGTGATTAAAACTCTGGTCAGTTATAGCAGAGGGTGGGTGCTTCGTGGCTGCACCAGAAGAAAGGGAAAACACTAGTCCAGAGAAAGGGTACCTGCTGTTCTGCCATGTAACACTAAACTAGGGTTTAATGTTACAACTGCATTGGGCATAGCTAACTAAAATGCCCACTGAATGTACTGGATAGCTCAATGAAAATGTCAACCCTGTGTGGCACTTATGGAAAAGGTGAATTCCATGTTGAGAATAATTAGGAAAAGATCAGAAATAAAACCGACCATTACTATCATAACGCCTTTATACAGCTCTAATGTAACTCTGCATGATTTAATAGAAGTTTAGTACTTTTTAAAGACGTGCTTCCTGATTAGGATTTTATCATGCCTTCACCTAGCCTCATTCATGGAACGTTACAGGAGAGTTCCACTTTTGCCACCACTCCTTCCATCTTTTTTCTTTCCAAGAAAGATTCATTAAGGAAAAAAAGACGGAATAGACGAATGCGGCCTTCTAACTGTTAACACTAGATTCTCTCTATCCGGAAGCTTCCGTATTGATTTCAAAGGAAAAGTTAAGCACAGGCTAAACCTGTTCCTCTGAAATAAACAGAAAAGGATCTTTACATTGGCTGAATCATACCGTTTAGTTTCATTTGGCAAGTGTACAGCCATTTTGTATCTCCCGATGTTAGCCCAATGTAAAGTCAGCAAAAGGACAATTTTGTTCAAATATTAGGGTTCAAATATTTACTGGGCAATCCCAACGTTTTTGATCCCGCAGAATCTTCCATAAGCCTACATCACATTAGAAAGAACAGCTTTCCTGTTGTAAGTCTGCTGAGCTGGTTTTGGATTCCTGTATGCCTGGATGACAAATTTCACATTTGGGTGGGGAAAAATGAGAAAATATTTCTCTGGTGAATTGGTTTGAGTTTTAGTGACAGCTGTTCTGAGGTTGCTCAGAGGATCGGAATGTGAGCCTAAATTCCCTCCCAGATGGATGGGCAGGCAGAGTGCAGGTGAGGCAATCCAAGGTGCATGATGATGAATGGCATGGATTGAGTAACTGTGTCATCTCCCCACCCCAATCTGTGTCCTGCCTCCCACCTATATGTCATAGATGGGAAGTCTCCAAGGACAAACATGCTTAATCTTCAGGGCCATGAACGGAATTTAAATCCAAAAGGACATAAGCAAACATTTCCTCTGGCTGCCTTCCTCACATACTTATATGGTCACTCTGCAGCGTTTGTGTCCAAGTACATCTTTCTCAAATGGATTTTCTCACACGTACTGCAGAGTAAACACATGGAAAACTTGTCCGAATCGCTAGAATCACCGTCGTGAGCTCGTCATGAAACCGATTTTTACTCTCCAGTTTCCTTGTCAGCAGAATAACAGATGGATAATATAATGGAGGAGGGGAAACTTGCTTTCTATGTCTTGAGCAGGTGCTGCATTAGCTATCACAGGGAGCTTTCACTAGTGGCTTTGGAACCAGTTGAAAAGGAGCCAACAGCCAAGCTTCCATGTCTCGCTCTGGAAATCCAGCTGTTCAGCTGCCCATATGGATATGCAGAGGGAGTGGAGACATGGATACCTTCACAGCTCGCCATCAGCTTCACTCCACCCCTAAAGGAACAGGCCTCTGCCCTCTGTCTATATACACTCATCACCCAGCTGCTAGATATGCCTATCAAGCAATCTTGGATGGAGTCACAGTCAAGGATGATACCAAGTTACCATAATGTTTCTGATGGTTATTGTATCCAGCACCTCGGGGATTTTTTTTTAAAATGTCCGTCTGCACATGTGTTAAAAGAACATTGGGAAAGATCAGTGGGCGATACAATTACAGGCTCGGTGGTAAGATTATGGTTTACACTGCCAAATAATTTCTCTACAGCTGGAAGCAAAAAGCTGGATTTAATAAGTACATATAGGAAACATAGGCAGTGTGGATTAGTTAAGCTGTTCTCAAACTGTGTGTCATATCAAGACCCTGTTCTTACAATCACATCATTGCGTAGCTGTGAATCTTCAGACCTTGTCAACTTCAGGCCATGCTGCTTCCATCCAGTGATGTGTACCCATAGTACACACTGGATTCAGCTTTGGCAAGCCACCATCAAACTATGCTTCACATCTTCTCCTAATATCCTATAATGCATGCTTACTCAGATATAAGTGCAGCTGCATTCAGTGGCATATCAAAAGCTGAACTCTTCACTTCACTTTAGATCCCCCTCTGCTCGCTCACCAAAGCCAACTCAAGAAAGTAGCTGTGTGTGGAGCTTGACCAGGGGGTGATCTATGCATGTTCTAAGCTGCGAATCGGCAGTGCATCTGTTATATGACGGAGCCGCCATTTGCAAGCACCATGAAGCTTTTTCCCAAAGCTGCATGTTGGAGAAGTCAGAGAAGCCTTTCCGCCATGTGACCTCACTCCCGCACTCAGAGCACTCACACACAAGCTGCTTTCCCAAACACACACACACCATATGGAATATTAGGATAATATGAACGCGCCTTTCAGGGTTGTTATACAAATTGCAATAAGATAAGTGTATGTACAGTGCTTTGAACACCTTGCCATCCCCCAACCTAGTGCCCTCCAGATGTGTTGGATTGCAACTTTTAAAGATGTTAGTACTGATGGCCCCATACAAGTGAACACTCTGTCAGACTTTCATATGTATGAATACATTGACTCCGGTACAGTAGAGATTAAAAGGATTTTAAAACAAAACAAAAACAAAAACATAGACATGAAAATAAGATGTTCTGATTGCTGTGGGTATAAGATGTGACATCAACATATACCCTGCATTGGTTTGAACATCTAAGTGTGGATCACAAATGATGCAACACCCAACATAAGATCCCATTTTGTACGAAGGGTCCTAGAATAGTCAAATATTCTTTAGGACAGATTCTCTCTCTTCTTCCCCCCTTTTTCCCTTTCCTTTGTATCATGATTGCTGAGATGTGTGGCATAGAAACATATTCAGAAGTACCAGCTTAATCTTTTCCCGGATTCCTTTCTGATAAAATAGAAATGTGCTGATTCTAAAACAGCCAGTACCGGCAAAAGAGTGTCTCTTTTAGTAAAACGGCAAAGCATCCTGTGGGCCCTAAATTTAAGGAAAGTGTCAGGGTTAGTTAAGGCACTGCCGTGGGGTCTTGTAGTTTTAGCTATTTAATTAGAAGTAGTGTGGAAGGCTCTGAGCCTGTTCAGCCTCTGAAATGTCAGAATCTGTGAGTTGATCTCTGTCAGCATTCTCAGAGCAGGGATGGGAACATCATCATGGTAGTAATGATTAGCTTTTGACTATTCTGGAATTGCTTGGTTCTTATAGCTACTGATCATCAGCTATATGATTTCTGAAGTGTGTAACCATAAAGCCTTTGCTGTGGGATTTCCTGCAATAAAGAAGTCTCACTGATTTGGGTGTCCCGTGTCAGTTTGACAGAATGTATGCTTGCCTGAGGGACCAGGAAACATGACAGGTTGTTTTTCCTCACCCTTTCATGGGTGGTGGTGGTGGTTGTTACTTGGGTATGCATACTTCAGGAAAAATTGCGCACATACTTTTGGCAAGTGTGAAGGATGCACAGATTCAGAACTGTCAGTTTACAAGAGAATGGTGCTGTTTAGAAACAATCCTAAATTAAAATAGAAAAGTTCCATCTTATGCCCTGTGAACCATGGTGTCATGTTACTTATGGATTACAGTCCTGAGGCTGCCCCCTTGCTGAAGCTATGCAGATCTAAGGTTGGTAGGTGATGGCTGTGGAACTGCCTAGGAAGAAGTCCTTGGTGTACTGCCTTGAGTTCCTTCATGGGGTGGGTGAAGAATGTAAATGCAAGGTAATATATTGTAACAAAAGAAGATGTGTATCTGTCTGTTCAAGTGTGCCATAGCTCCAAACCCGCAAACCAAACCCAAGCAGTGTGCCCCTCAGGGCTATTTAGTTTTTAAAATGCATGTTTTATACTGTTGACAACTTTTCAGACCTTGTCAACTTTTTATACTGTATTTTGTATTTGTGCTTTTAACCTGTTGTTTGTTTTACTATGGTTTTAATTTTTGTGAACCGCCCAGAGAGCTTCGGCTATTGGGCGGTATAAAAATGTAATAAATAAAATAAAAAATTTGTTCTTTTTAATTAATGTTAATGTATCCATATAGTTGAAGCTGGCTGTAACATCTTCAGCCACTAGGGACATACCTCTCTAACCAGTGCATAGTTCTGCAGCTGATAAAGTTTGAAGCCAGGCGAGTAGGCCAAAGTTATGTGCCTTCCCCCTGCTGTGGGGCTGCCTCCCTCAGGGGAATAGAATGGACAGACCTTTCCCCCCCGGGGGGACTATAGGGGTGTAGCATGGCAGAGCCTGTGCCTGCTGGTGGAAGTGGGCTTAGCTTCACTCAGACAGGGCAGGCACAATGTGTCCAAATCTGATAGCTGTATAAGTTTGCTTGACATTTTTTGCTGTGTCAAAGGAAGGGCTACTGCAACCTGTGCAAAGCTGGGTCCATTTACTAGGATAATAGTAACTAAAAGCAAACATCTGGCAATAATGCTGCAGGTCGGCTTTTGGAGATATGCTTCTTCTGGCATCCCCAATCTGTAGCAGATTCTCTGTAAAAACTCACCTGAAAACAGCACACCTCAGTCACCAATGTGACTGCAAAGTCTGACCTTGATGGCATTTCAGTGTGGCAGTGTGCATGTGCTTGGTTGAGTTCACACTTGCTTATTCTAAGTGAGACTTTAAAAGCTACCACAAAATGATGCTCCTGATGGTGGTGGTGGGTCTGTTTTTGCATCCCAACCTTTCAGAGTAGAAACAGGTCTGTCTGGTACTCTCTTCTTTATGCATAAATTCCAGAACTCAGAAAATGGCCAAGGGGCTTGACTTTCAAATGTATTTCAAGGGGTGTCAAATAGCTCAACTCTTTCTACTTCTTGTGACAACTAAATCATGTGTGACTCAAGTTGCAATAAAGCATTGTCAGACAAATTCACAGCATTGCTTAGTTTTAAAAAAATCCCTCCAGCCTAGTAAAACAATTAAAAATAACTTTAATCTTATCCCAAATGATTCACTGACATGATTCCACCCAAGGACTGCTTCAAATGACACCTTTTGTTGATGTGACTGCTGAGACTCACATCTTCAAATTCACATTAGTATCACTATTGAATACTTGACCACTTGCCATTTTTACACACTTTTGTTTCCCAAGACCACACTGCTAGAGGTAAGGTTTAGGAACATAAAGAGAGCCATACTGGATCAGACCAAGGGTCCCTCTAGTCAAGCATTCTGTTCACACATTGGGCAATGAGCTGTCAGCCAGGAACCCACAAGCAGAACATGGGTGCAACAGCACCGTCCTGTCCATTTTCCCCAGCAACTTCCCATTCAAGGTCCCCAGCAACTGGTGTACAGAGGGATACTGCCCCTGATACTGAAGGTAGCATATAGCCATTAGGACTAGTACACATTGATAGGTTTACAAAGTCCTAGGCCCGAATTCCAAGTTAGGAGAAGTGATATTGATGTGAAATTGACATGGATCGATCTATTTAAAAGTTATGTTGATGGATCTTAAAGCATGATCTTAATGTTTGAGTAAATAAAAACTATCAGCGGCTACAAATTATATATAATCGTTCTCATGTCAACTGTCCTCCTCATTGAAAATGTTACACAGAGAGTTAGGAAACCCTGCAGAATGGGGTGAGTTATGGTACAGTGGGGGAGGACAGGCTCCCCCCAAATCAGGTGGAGGCACAGAGACTCCCTATCATAAAAAACAGATCCTGGATGCATTCCTAAATAGATATATCTCAAAATAGTCAAAGAAAAGGAATGTTATTGATTTTAATTATATTTATTTGATTTCTAACCCCCACTTTCAACAAGTTCTCTGGGTGGCTTATAAAATGTTACTATTACAATAAAACAACTTAAAACAAAAATATTTAAACCTAAAACAAAAGAATATCTATCCAGTGCAAGAAGAGAAGAGAAATACATTTCCCTTAATCAAAGACAGATGTTATCAGGCATTGATACACCCCTCCCATCTTTACAGACATTGTTGGGTGGAATGTACAGGATTCATGTACATTCCATCCACTGGGTATGGTGTCCCAGGATCTGAAGGGGAAGATAAGGGGCATTATCTAAAGCCTTCACAGATGAATCATACAGAATGGAGATCCATTTACAAGTATGTACCTAATAAAACTTCAGATTAGCAAGTCAAAGAACTATGAAGTGGTGTGAAGAAACAACAAACTATCAGTTCAAGTCACCCTGAGTCAAAGTTACCTCAACTGGTCTCAGAGACAATAGAATGATAAGGGATAACCCTACATGGAGTTTTGTGAAGGAGGACACTTTGTTCTTCTCATAACCTTGATCAATACAGGTATCGCTTCTTCTTCAGGTTCTCTCAAACCCCACCTTTCCTGGAAAGCTTTTGCTTAATGCCCCAGCCTCATCACTACTATCTGTAACCAGGTCAAAAGTATGTGCAATTGCATTTTTTTCACATCCATCCTTTGTCTTTGGGCATGGCTAGATGGGGTGAAATCCCAGGGATCGTCCCAGGATCCCTCCCTTTTCCCAGGATATCACCCTACCCTTTTTTTGCGTTTTTCCCATGGTCTCGGGATCATTCTGAGACTGCGGAAGGTGTGGCATGCCATCGCTGTTTGTCCCAGCTCCTCACGAGTAACCGCGATGAGCCAGGAGCTCTGTGCCCATCAGGGTTGGGATGGGGGGAGCGGGGATATTATTATGTGTGGATTTTTTTTTTAAAAAAAAAAAAACCCTTACCGTTTTGCAGACAAGCACTTGTGCGCTCCCTCTCTGATAAAAACAAAAACAAAATGGCGGCTGCGATGTCGTACACCATGTGTAAACGAGGGCAATGATATCGCAATCATAAAATCGCGAGATCATCGCCCTTTTACCCCCTCGTCTAGCCATGGCCTTTGTCTCTCTAAAAGTGCCTCTCCCCTTGTTCGATCCTCACAGTCAAACTTTTGGTTGCAATGTAACTTTTTTGAGGGAGAAAACAGATCTTCCCAAGATAAATATTCTTTGGCTTTTGCAAGTTCTGATCTTGTAGGTGAGAAGCAAACTAGCATCAAATTTGAACTTAAATGTGTGGTGTTCCTACAAAGTCATTCAAAAGAGCTCTGAATTAGGCTGGTGCAGGTTCCTTAGGTCTATGGCAACAGATAGTTCCAGAGCTTATAAGTATGCATGGGACATAGTTATCTGGATGCATTCACCACTGTGGTCCTATCTCCTCATTGGGTGGCCACTTATGAATTGCCAAGAAGAAGAAGAAGAAAAAGAAGAAGATGAAGGCATGCATCACCAAAAAAGAAGACAAAAAATACAGATTTGCCTAAATTTGTATGTGCTAATTTTTATGTATAGATGCAAATTTTAAAATTGTTATTATTATTATAATTTAAATAGAAATACAGTAGATCTCACCATAGTGTCTCTTGCTTAGTCTGCTGCCCAGGTACTGTCAATGGGCAACTTCAAGGCCCAGCTCTTCCATCTGCTGGTACTTTATCTGCACACCAGGCTTGGACCAGACAACCCTTCAAATATAAAAATGGAGGATAGCAGCTCCTCATCTAACTTGTAGTTGCTGTCTGAATCCCATTAAATCTACTAGGAATGACTAGTTCATCTGCAGGAGGGGAGTGGGGAAAATATTATTATTATTATTATTATTATTATTATTATTATTATTATTATTATTATTATTATTTCTATACTGCCCCATAGCTGAAGCTCTCTCAGCAGTTTACAAGCAAAAATTCATTTAAGAAAACATTCAACCCATTCAAACGGGGGGCTGCTATTTTAATTGCTGAGAATACATGTACAGAACTCTAGGGAATCTATCCAGGAACCTATCCTTTACCTTTGATTGCCAATATTCGGTGTATTAATAAGATGAAGGAATGGTTCGCATAGTAGTTTGGTTGTCTGTACCACAAACAATATACACTCGCGCAGCTGAGGACAGTGAAGTGAAGAGTAGCCTTTAAAGTGGTTTCTCTCATTTTGGGGGCCTGCCTCTTTGTAAGCATGGGTTGGCTTGGGGCGTCTCTCCTGTCAGCAATATTTTCTGCCAACGATAAAAGCATCCATTTTCAAAACATTTCACTGGAAACTGTACTCTCCTAATGAGCAAATTTTCAAAGGAGGTATTTCTCTCTCTCTCTCTCTCTCTTCACATTACAGAAGTAATGGTTTCCATCCCAACCAGCTGTACTTTTGAGGTTACAGTCAAATACTTTGTATCTTTTCTAATCCAGATGTCTGTGGAAACTGCCCCTTTGCAATCATGGGACACATATTCCAATACTCCTGACATAATGTAGCCTTCTTTGCCAGGATTCTCCAGTCAGGCCAACTCAAAATGTGTTCAAGAATGAAGACTTAAAGTTACAGTATTCGCTCACCATAATTAAAAGCTCTTACTCAGCTAAAGAGCTTGATAGAACAGTGATCCTATAAGCAGTTTTGCTTCCTTTCCTTATAGAAAAGAAAAAATAAGGCTGTTACCAATTAAAGGTTTTCAGTCAGTTATCAAGCTTGCTTCTAATGGACTAATCAATTAATTAACTGATGGCCATGCTAACAGTACTCTCGCCTGTCCATCTGGCCTATGACCTGATTCAAGTATTACAGCTCCAGATACAGGCCGTAACATTTGCAAGCTGCGTACCACCTGCATCAGCTCAATAACATAGACATCAGCCCAATAACAGCCATGCATGGGGGTCACCAGAATTATGCAAAACTGTATTGAAGATTGTGCATGAGATAAAAGCCCTTTTCAGGCATTCCTAAACTAGGTGGAGCAAACACAGAAGAGTGCACATACCTGCCACCCTCCATGGTCACATTCGTCACCCTGTACTCATGAAGGGTGACTTCCTGAAGAGGACAGCCTCTTCCATGTATCCATGTGATCCAGAATGCTGGGAAATCTTAAGAACATAAGAAGTGCCAGGCTGGATCTGACCAAGGGTCCATCTAGTCCAGCACTCTGTTCACACAGTGGCCAACCAGCCTTCAGAGTCATTTGGACAGCCTCCACAGATACAGGAAGTGCCCCAGAACATGAGTTGAGGGTGATGAATGTGACAGTGGGAGGAGTGGGGCTAGCACACTTCCTCTCCTTGTGCGTTTGCTGAATAGGGCTAAGGACTGAGCTACATGTAAACAGCTGGTCAGTCTCATGGCCCCAAGGGAATTAGCCACAATCCATGGGTGAGCCACTGTCGTGTAGTGCAGTGAAAGCATGTCAGTCTAGGAATGGGGAATCCCAGGTTCAAATTCCCAGTTGGCCATTCGATTTGGGGTGCTTCCAGGTGGAGGGCTCCTAGGGCACTCCACTCAGAAGGCATTGTGCAGTTATTCTGCCTTTGTCCCCACTCCCACTGGCAGTGATGCATCATGCTTTATATCTGGTGTTACGCTAGTGGAAAAAAATACGAGAGTTATCGTTGTTCTACAACCACTTGCACATCCACTAGCAGAACAATGATCAAAATTATCAAAGCACTATCTAGCCAATGAAGTCATAATATGTTGCGCAACACCTTGTGCACAGTTTGCATATTGGATTTGACACTTGTGCAAGGATAATAATGGAGCTCCACAAGCAGCAGAAGCTTTGTGCTGGTGGAATGACACGGTTGGATACAACCTCATGTTTTTGCTCCTGACTTCCAAATGGCCCAATGCATTCTTATGGCTGCTGTACTAATTATTGCTCAACCTTGGTATCTGTAGTACCCTAAGTGCTATACAGATCATAGAAGCAAGTAACCAATATCTGCACAAGGTACTTTCACAGCTCTTGCTGGATGGTTGCTGCTGATGGTAGAATGAGACTTGGCAGACTTTATGTAACCTCACCCGGAAGCTTAAAGGATTTCTGTTATTTGTTCATTTCTTTTCATTCTGCTTTAGTGGACAAGGAAGGCCATACAGCACAAGGAATCATAATGAAAAGCTGTGAATGTTTTTAAATATGGTCATTTACGTTCACTTTAGTTCAGCTAATTAAAAATATGTTCTGTGTCAATACAGCTGTGTTTTATTCTTTTGCTTCAGAAGACAGAACACAGTTGGCAATTTCCTTGACTTCCTCCTCCTCTATTTTATTGCTTTTTGATGCAAGCCTTGCTAAAAAAAATGGGAGACCTTATTAAGAACATGCTCAGAGACAACACCAGCATCACCTATCTTCTCAGTACAGTGCAAACATTACTGACTGGTTGCAAGCTGATTATTAACTTATTTTATAGGCATTTTGCAACACAGGGACTCTTCAAGTTCTCCGTTATGATGGGAACTCTATTGCCTAGGATGAAGCAGGCCACCCTTGTAATAACAATAATAATAATAACAACAACAACATATTTATTTATTTGTTACCTGCCTCTCCCTCTGGATCGAGGCAGGGTACAACACAAATAAAAACACCGTAAAATACATACAACTAATTCAGACGTTTAAAACCAGTGCATCATTAAAAGCAGCACACCATTAAAAAAGGCATCTTAAAATTCAACTGGGTAGGCCTGCCATAGCATCCATATTTGACAGTAGAATATCAACACATGCAGAGGGGCATTTGGGCCCATAAAGCTAAGAAGGGCAAAGTGACACACAGATGCTCTGCCAACCTCCCACCATTCTAGAGCAAATGCCCTTTTTGCTGCGACATCAGTGCTGTTGATATGCTTTCAAATGATACACTGGTATTATTCAGTTAGAAGCAAAATATGCCAGACCCAGTTGTGGAACAAATATTCCTACAAGTGCAGAATTGTAGAAACAGAGTTTTTCTACATGAGGTATTTATCATGCACTTGTGATTCCTTGCCCATGGTTGTTTGCAGGTTCTTTAGATGATATTGTGATACTCCAGTTTCACTCCTGTTTTTTAAGAGCACTTCCTGGGGGTTTTTAGAAGAGGGAAAATGGGGTATTATTTCTGAAAGCAAAAGAAAAGGTACTTCCTTACATTTGTATTTATGCACAGTGCCTCGTAGAGGTGGATGCCTTCTTAATCTGAAATTGGCCCCTACTTGAACTGATGTTATGGTAACCTGCCTTTTTTTTTTAACATATAAGTACTGTATTACTTAGTGATTAAACTGTGTAAGTGGCAATACTAAGCATTGGTATTTCAGAGTAGATCTCATTAAACTCAATGTGCCTTATGTGTGAGTAACTATGTATAGGATTCCACTGGAAATTATTTAATTGGTTGGGAGATGAGGAGGAAAGAAAGAAAGAAGCAGGTACTAGTAGTAGCAATCCTGGTAAATAAACTACCATTTCTACTGAACTATTATTATTATTATTATTATTATTATTATTATTATTATTATTATTATTTCAAGCCTGTCTCAAAGATGTCGTGGCATCTGGGGGGTCAGAGCTTCACAATGCTTCACTAAACCATGCCTTGCGCTGGCCAAGGAAGGTATGAGAAATCCATTAAACTGTGAACTTGAAAGGACAGAACACATCCTGGTCGGGGAAGCTGCCTAATGAACTGATTTCTGTTAATGCACAGCCTGTAAATATTGGCTGTGCATTAAGGCTCTCATCCCATGCCCAAAAGAAAAGAAAAGCTTCCCTTGACTTTAGTGTGGACAGGACAGAGGAAGGAGCATTTCAGGAGCAAATAAAGAAATGCTAATAACCTCATCAGGATATAAACCCCAACTGAGCGATGCAAAAGGAATTGTTTCCATCTAATATGCTTTTGGTTACTGCAAAATCTCAGTTTGTTCCATAGCAACAACATAGGATTTTCCCAAACACCAGCATCAGCTATGGCTTGAGCTTACAGTGAGGAGCAAGTGATGTATCTTGACATCAGTTTGTGTGTACTTACCCTTCTCTTCATCTTTCCACTGCTTGCTCCCTGCCTGCCCACCCACCCCTCCAAATGTGTGGGACACAACACACATGCTTTCCTCTTCATTGATGGAGCAAAGATGCCAGTTTTGCACACTCACCCCAGGTGTGCTGCTCCCTGGCAACTTGTTTCCATAAAGTGAAATCTAAAAATAAACTGTGGTGAATGTTACATAAATGCAGAAAGGAGGGACACACACACACACACACACACACACACACACACACACACACAGAGAGAGAGAGACAGACAGACAGACAGACAGACAGAGAAACAGAGAGACAGAATGAGAACTAAACACATTCTCCAGTATCAGAGACAGAAAGCCTATATACATCAGTTGCTGAGGAACATGCACCATGTCCTGCTTGTGGGTCCCTGGTCAACAGTGGTTGGCCACTGTGTGAGCACTGGACTAGATGGACCCTTGGCTCTTCAGATGTTCTTATGTTCTCCTCTTTTTCATGTTTCCTCCATTCCAACCCTTTAAAATATCAGCAATCGGAAGGCCTGATCTAGATTGAGCTCATGGCATGGAGGTGGGGTTATGACATTGAGCTACAGGAAGATGTAGTGCAGAGGTGTTGGGCCTCTTTCAGCTTGGGGGCAAAACTCTATTCCGGAGAAGCGCTCAGGAGCATATTCTCATGGTGGGTGGGGCCAAAGGGGATGAGGCCGAAATAGCTGCATGTTTTAGCGTAATGCTCTTACTACCACTAACTATGCTTTAGGAGAGGCATTCCAGCCTTTCAGAATGGGAGGAAATATGTGAAAAAGCCAAGAAACCACCAAACAATTGGCAGTAGAAGGAGAGGGGATTGGAAGGGGGTGTGGCCATCTGAGGAAGGCTTGGGTGTGACAGAGTGTCGCGTTAGGACTTGGGGGACCCAGGTTCAAAAAGCCACACAGCTACAGTCTCACTGGGTGTCCTTGGGCCAGTATCTCTCAGCCAAACCTACCACACAGGATTGTTGTGAGGATAAAATGGCAGGATGGTGGGGATCGGGAAAGAAAACATATTTGCCACTTTGATTTCACTGGGGGAAACGCAAGATATAAATGTCATAAATCAATAACCCTTTTCCATGCACCATCTTAGCCACTGAGCCTCTCCGCATTCTTCCCAAAAGCGCAATTGCAGCAAATGGGCAAGTGAGGCCATTTGTTTCTATATCTGAAAAATAGAACTGTTGGCCATATGAATGAGATATGGCGGTAGAGACCGTTGCAGATTAAAAATTACAACACACCCCTTAGATGTACTAAGGGAAACAAAACGTCTACTTAAATCTCAGAAAACAGATCCAATGTGGTTTTAAACCAACTGCTTCTGGGTTGCTGAGATGCACACAGACTCCCATTGGCTAAAGCAGGAGAAAGTGGATGTGCAAGGCAGCCAGTGGAAGGATGTGAGGGAAGCACAGAACAGCATTCTGTCTCATTGACAACATTGAAAACAGTAGGCGGCATCCTTAGTCTACACCAGGGTTAGGCCATCTGTTGCCCTCCGGATGTTTTGGGCAACAACTCAGATAATCCCTGACCATTGGCCATGCTGCCTGAGGCTGATGGGAGTTATAGCCCCAAATATCTGAAGGACCCCAGATTGCCTACCCCAGCACTATAACTTTTTTGCTATTGGGGTTTCTCCTTAAGGAACTCTGGGAATTCTACATCTGTGAGGGTGCTAAAGGTCTGCAACAGAGAACTCTCAGTAGCACTCTCTGAAAATTCTAATTCCCAGGATTCCTTGGAAGGAGCCAAGATAATTAAGCTAATCTGAGTCAGCTGGCATATTTAACATCGCTGTGTATTATATTAAGTAAATTATTGATATTCTTAAAAGTTCTTTAGGAGGCCTAAAACTACAGGATAAAAATGTGAGGTCCGTTGTGTGGATGCTGGTGGTCCTGATTTCAGTGGAGCTGTAAATTCATTCTGGGTTTCAGTCAGAAACAGCCAGAACTCTAAAGGAGCTCGCCAAGGTGTTGAATGCATTTTGGGGTTAGGTCTCAGCACCTTGGAGAGCTCCTTTAGACTTCTAGCGAATTCTGACTAAAACCCAGAATGGATTCGTAGCCCCACCAAAGTCAGAGCCACCAGCCTCCACAGGGTCCAATTATAGGTTGCTCCTCCCTATTCACTGCAGTAAAACTATAGCTTACCAGCAAATATCCAGTCACTTCTGCTGAATGCTCAATCAGGCACGTTCTTTGCAGACCAGGCCCTATTTTGAAGATAAACTTGTCAGTAGCAGAACCACTGTCTTCTTTAACCATGGCTATGCACAAGGACCAAGGGCAGTGATTACGTCAAGTCGAACTCCCAGGTTCCATTCCCTGAAAGGGGCTATTCTCTGAGTGTTGTTTTAAAGGCTAATTGGGATGATTCACATGGTAGCACTAATCGCACACAATGATACAGACAAACATTCCAACACTGTCAGAAAAGCCTCTGGAAACCTTTAAGTTAAAGGAATCTCACTGTTGCATCTACCTTGAAATGTATCTGGGAAATCCACACCTCCTGTCTATCTAGTAGCGGGACTCCTGTTTTGATGGCTTACTCATACCAATGAACTGATTAAGGTGGGACAATACGGATTGCTCCATTTTCTTCTTTGATCTCTTCCTGGTTGGTCAACCACCGTAACTCAACTGATATCAAGATTGGATTATGAAGACTGCATCTTCAGGAGTCTGTATCATTGATAAATCAGCTGACTCTCACATTGCCTGGCACTTCCTGGATGTTGTTGTTGTTGTTATTAATCCCTACCCCCTTGCCAAACAGATTTGAAAATCATCTTGAAGCTCTTCAATGGCTTTTTAATGTCATCCCAGGTGCTTTTATGCTTAGCTATGCCAGTGGAATCATGACTGCTCAGAGAATTGACATGAGTCCAAATGGCAATCGGTCACAAGAACTGAATGTAAGTGTCAACAATGATCAATAAAAAGATTTTTTAAAAATTATTTTTTAAAACAAACAAACAAACAAACAAACATGCATGCCCTGCTGGATCATATCCAGATCTCATCCTTCAGTCTCCAACAGTAGGCAGATTGCAAGTATAGCCATAACCGACTGCTTGTCCAGTTACTGCCTTTGAACATGGAGGTTTCATTGACTTATCCTGGCTCAACAGCTGGTTGTGAGCCTCAAATCTATAAATATGTCTAACAGAGCAAACTATGGTGGGGTGGGGTGGGGTGGGGTGGGGTGGGGTGGGGTGGAGGGGGAGAGGCTACTGCCACTTCCTAAGCAGCAGGGCAGGGGAGGAAGCTTTTTCCTATTTGTTTCCAACTTTCTCCTCCTCTGCCTCCCCCATTGTGATGAATGAGAGGGAATTAACTAAAGCAGCTGCACGGCTGGCATAGCTGTGGGCTCCTTTGGGGAACATGCTGGGGGTAATGACAGGCCCTAGGATCCTGTGGAACAGTACCGGATTTAGGAACAAGCCAAGTAGCCATGGCTGAGGGCCTCATATTATGAGCCTCTGAATATGCTGGAGATAACAAAGACGTAAGACAATGAAGACAAAATCACTTATGTTGGAGATTCTGGTGTGACTTACAGAAAAGTTGCCCTAGAGAGATAAAGCATGGCAATGCAGCATTTAATTTTCGGGGCAATAACTGCAAACTTGAGCCAGTTCAAAAGAAGTGTTAATCAACTTACTTTACTAATGCTTTCATACACATCTTCAGAAAAAGCTAACTCTATTTAACTATAAGCATCCCCTAATGCTGAGTTTCATTATCTTTCTTATAATAATTAACACATTTTTTCTCTTTATTTTGATGGTATGGGTCTTCTGAGTCTTGATATGGGTTAGGGCCTCAGCATAGAATCATAGAATAGTAGAGTTGGAAGGGGCCTATAAGGCCATTGGGTGCCTCTAGTGTGGGAGAGCCCACTACTTCCCTAGGTAATTGGTTCCATTGTCGTACTGCTCTAACAGTCACAAAGTTTTTCCAGATGTCTTAATCCAGCCCTGCTGCGGAACCTTGGCCAGCCCAAATGCTCTGTTTCACAAACACACACACACATCCCGTGCTGCCAATACACCACCAGCAGGACATCAATAGCCATCTTTCCCTGGGCATCCCTGGTGTAAGTGCCCCCCTGCCCGTGGGCCTCCCTCTTAACTAGTGTTGAGCCTTTGCCAGGCAGGAAGCATAACAAGGATGTGTTAGCAGCATTAGCTAATGTTGCTTATGTTGATCTGCTGGAAGGTGATACAGAGCTCATGTGCAGGTTAAAACACCTGAGGATTGCACCATAGGATTGCACCATAATCCAATACACTCCCCCTCCAAATTAAGCGAGTGAACATATTTCCATCCCATGCTTTGGCCTAATTACATTAAGAAATCTTTCTTTTCTTTGCTTTGAACCTACTACTAAACCATTTCATTGGATGACTCCTAATATGGAGAAGAAATATCTCTAGATTCATCCCCCACCATCATTCCTAATTTTATAAAGCTGTCACATCTCTCATTGTTTCTACTCCCTCCCAATCCACCTAAAATAAAACACCTCCCAAACTCATAAATTCGTACAGTGGGAAATTCTGCCTGAAGTTTGTTCCAAAACTGCAGTCAATACAAAGCTGTATTGTCTGGAATACAAAAGAAGAAAACAGGTTAACTTCACTTTGGCCGAGGCAGCTAGTAGAGTGGATGTAGTCCATATGGTGAACTGTTCTAATCAACATTTGTACAATGGAGACTGGTGGCTCCTATGTCATGAGGAAGTAAAACTGCTCTGGCTTTCAGTCAGAACTCTAGAAAGCCTATCCATGGTACCGAACCCTATCCCCACACTCAGTTCAGCACCTTGGAGAGCTCCTTTAGAGTTCTGGCTGGTTCTGACTGAAACCCAAAGCAGGTTTACTGCCTCACTGACTTCAGAGCCACCAACCTCCACTGCTTTTACATCAGCAGGGCAAGCCCAAGACATTTTGCTGCCTGAGGCAAAAAAAGCTGCAGACCTTTCCTCCCACATTCCACATGCAGAAACCAACTGGACTGGCAGTTGAATATTAGTACAATGTTGGTAATGGGACAGTGACCTGCACCTGAAGACAGCATGCTAGCTTGGGGGAGGGAGTGCAGGGCAGGCCATGTGGCATGCACAATTCAGTCCTCAACACACACACACACACACACACACACACACACACACACACACACACACACACACACTATTTGTTGTCTAATGGTAGGACTGGCCCTGTAAATGAGTACACTTCTAGAAAGTGCATGAAATTATACCAGATGTTTTCTTTTTGTTTTTAACTAATCATTTTCATTCCCCATATTTATTCAATAGACTTAAAATGTTGGGGAACCTCTTTATCATGTAAAACATGTATCCACAATTCAGAGATTATGAATCATTATAGTTATCATACATAATTGTGAAAGCAAGCCTATTCCTGCAAGACATGAAATTGCAGGAAATTTTACCACTGCTGTCAGTCAGAACACAGAGTCTGTTCTCATGTTTGAACAGGATTTTGTTTCTATTCTCGAAAGAAGTGGGGGTGTAAATTGTTAAATGATAAATAATTAGCAAACTTATCAGAAAGCTCTCGCAAACTCAATCACTTCCTATCTCACTGTATTGTTGATCATCCTCCATACTTCCCCTCCTTAGAGTGATCAGAGCCCTGAGGGACGTGTGTGACCTACGGGACAACATGAGAGTCAGGTGTTGGTTGTGGGATCTCATCCCATGGCTGGCTTTTGGGCTTGCACCACAACTCTTCAGGCAAGAATTCCACATGTGAATTTTACATGGATTGCATCTCAGTCAGATGGAGCCAAGACAACAAACAAACTGGAGAGTCAGTCTACTGTAGCCATCCCCAGCCTGCTGCCTTCCAGATATGTTGGGCATGATGGAACTACAAATCCCATCATCTCCAACTAGGATTAATGGCAGTTGCAGTCCCATGCATCTGGAAGGCACCAGGCTGCAGAAGGCTGGCTTAAAATGTTTGGACTTCACTCCAGGAAGAAAGGTGTTAAAATCTCCATAGCCACAAAGCTTCTAGACTGATTTTAGATGGTTACTATCTCTGAGCTTAATCCACATCACAAGGCTGTTGCAAGAACTATGGCTGGGATGGAGGCGTGCATTGCCCTGAGCTACTTGGAGGAAGGGTTGGGATAAAAAAAAATCAGTCAATGGGTCTGTTCAGACAACACACTAAGCCATGGTTAGGTTGCTAACCCTTTTGCAGCAAACGGTTAGTGAGAGTGTTTAAACTGTGGTTATGTAGCCACCATGGTTAGGAATGGTTCACATGACACGTTAAGTCATGGTTCACACAACACATTAAGCCATAATATTTAGCTCAAAATACTTTACTACCGTGGCTTAGCATGTCATCTGAACAGGGTCATTGATAAAGAGTCCCATGGCACTGTAAGGTTAACCTTAATCCAGCATAAGATTTTGTTGGCATCCATACACAGATGTCTACTGCTAGATCAAGGGCCAGTGTTTCATTTAAAAAAAAATGTATATCAACTAAGGCTAAAAGGATCTAGGCAAAGTGATGAACCAATGGGTCTTTAAGGTTGCAATCTTATACCTCCTTCCTTGGAAGTAAGCCCCTATGAACTCAACAGAACTTTCTCAGATTGCACACACTGGGTCCTGAATATATTCCTTCCAGTGCAGTATTTTGCTCTGCTGATCCAAGAGATAAAAAAGCTCCATCTGACAAGCGTTTTACTGCATGCTTGTTACTGGGCACTCACGGATTGCTCAGAAGACGTCATCTGCCTCTCACACATCTTCCGCCCCTTCTGGCCTTCCTTGCATGCAAAACCCCCCAGAAAAAGTCCTGTTGCTGCTCTTTCCTGCCGGACTGAATGGGCTTCATTACTTCCTGTTTTCAGGAAGCAACGTCGGAGCCACAACCAAGAAGCAACGGGAGCTGTGCATTTCTACCTAGATTTGATGGAGCTTTTAGAAGCAATCCTATCCCATCCAAAAGGTGCACAACTTAAGGAAAGGATGACTCTGTTAATCTAAATCAGGTCTAGAATCTCTTCCTAGGTAGCATAATTTACAAGAGAGAGCCAACTGGTTCTAAGGTACAATGAGGAAATACTGCTGGAAAGTCATAATTCATCAACATCTAAGGAGACTGTTGCACTCTTGCCCCTATCCAACTGTGATGCTGTGTTACATCATTCCAAGATATCACTGCCTTCCTTTTGGAATCCAGAACAAGTGGCAGTAAGCCTTTAGACATTCTCTGCCTTGACGGCTATACCTATTATAAATTGTGCATGTCTGAACTCTATTTGAATCATGTTCATATTACAAATGTTTAAGAAATCTTTCTTACTGTCCTCATATTTTAAGGAATAAGAACTTGCCTGAGAGTGAGCCCCACTGAATTCAGTGGGACTTACTTCTGAGTAATGGATTATACTATCTATGTACCTTACCATTCTCTTCATATAAATAATCCAAGTGACTTTCCCTTAATTGAAACCCATATTCCAGCTGACCAATACTAGAAATGCTTCTGACAAATACAGAAATGATATTAACGTGTTACTTAAGTTTCATAAATAATTGATCCCCACCTTACCTAACATTTTATTGTACAGCAAAGTAGTTTTTGTTTTGTTTTAACAAAGGAATATAGCCAAAATGGAAATTATGACAAAGCCATTTCCCGAGCATGGCCAAGCCTATAAAGTTCCAATTCACATCAAAGAAATGGATACAGCATATAATTTGTTTGTTTTCAAGCTTGGTTCCCATGAAACTCTTTTTACTAAAATGGTGGTAGGGGAAGCATGTTGGATTTATCATATATGATTAAGTATTTGGGTTAATGCTTAGACAGTCCCCACCCACCCCCTCATTCTTATAAAATAGGAGGAAAGATACTTTTTGTAGCCGTTCCGGCAGAAAATGACCTCAGGTTTCAATCCCAGGCATCTCCAGGTAAAGCTGGGGAGAAAAATCTGTTTGATATCCTGGAGAGTACACTGCCAGCAAGTGTAGAGTTCTGAGCTATATGGATCTGGCCAGCTCCAGGTATGTAAGGTCCCTAGGCACAGTATTATTTACTTAGGGCATAATCCTATGCATGTTTAGACATAAAATATCCTACAGTTCCCACATTCCTCTCAATGTGGTTCATGCCATGTAAGTATGAAATACAAAATCAGTATAAAAAGCAAAAATATAAAAACAATTATGTTTTAGATAAATAAATATATCTAAAACACAGTAAGAACAGGCAGCAAGAATGTTAAAATTTGAATTTTTAAAAAAATCATTAGCAAAAGTGAATGTAAGCAGCCAGGTTTTAAAAAGCCATTTAAAAACACCCAAGAAATTTCCTGTGGCAGGGAGTTTCAGAGTGAAAAGGCTCCGTCTTTTGTGCCTTGCAACCTGATGGAGTACAGGGCCACGAGTACAGGGTCTCAGGAGCCAATAATAATGGGGTGCAGGCAGTCTTTCAAAGAAGCTGGTCCCAGTTCAGTCCCCATGTACCCCTCTGGTGCACCTCGTCTTACATTGATACTTGGTCATAATTGGTAGTGATGGTGGTGGCAGCAGTACTCATGAGTGAGAGCTGACATTTTAGTTTCCCACATTGCCCCCAAACACACACTATACTGCCGCTGCAAGGCATTCTGGGAAAGTGTAAATGGTGGTTCACAGATCCAGCCACCTCACGTGGGGAGAGGGGAGGCAAGGCATTCGTCAGTGCTGGTGGGCTCTCTCAGGGTCCTCTGGCAGATGCCCAAGGGTGCCTGATTCTGATGCTGGTCTGTAAATGGACCAATGGTCTACCTCAGGGTAAAGCAGCGTCCAAGATTCCTTTAGTATTTTCGCCATACAACGTATTCATTATCACAACAATTTAGTGTTTCAATAGTGGCAGGGTCAGTAAAAAAAAATACGTTGGAAAATATCCCTCGGTGGTACTTGTACCCATGAAAGCGGCTACTCAATGAATTGCGTCTGGCGGTCCTCTCCAGCTGGTCGTATCCCATCATATATATGGAGACTCGAATGACAGATAACTTGAGGGAGATATTTAATGAAGCTTCTATGCCTTTGGAATGCAAATGACACTAATGGGAACTGTTTGCTTTTAAAAGAAGGGCCTCATTAGCTGGCCAGCAATCAGCATTTGTGATTGCACCAGTAACGTCATTCCTCCATAGAGAACGACTCGCATCTGCATGTCGTTTACCACAGCTCTCGAACCGGCGCGCCTTTGAAACCTGTTGTGCCTCAACAAGACACCTTTCGAGTGGCACTTCAATTAGTCAATGAAAGACACCCTGGGTTTTGATGTCGCTAATTGTTGCCAGACTATCAGGGTCTAGATTTGCTGTTGGGGAGCTGATGGCATGAACAGAACGGCAGAGGAATAAAGAGCACGCCATCCAAAATTACACCACTTGTCTAATTTTTTCAATATAGAAAGTGCATTATTCGGTTACGTTGTGACTTAGGGCTTTTCGCGCAGTCTACTTGTCCCCTCCCCCCTTCGGGTTTCTTTATCACTGTCTGCAAATATACGTGGGTGCAGTGGCTTAAAGAAAGTGAATGTGGTGACCTGTTCTGCCACCTTGCCACTTCCTCTTGCGGCTGCTTTTCAAGTCTGGGCAGTGTGAGGCAGGAGGAGGAGAAGCAATGCAGGGAAGGGGGAATTCGGATCCTCCCCGCATCTTGCCCTCTCCCTCCAATTCACAACTAGAGATGTGCAAATAACAAGATCGCTAGAGTTCTCTGAATGCCTACCTCCATGCTCATTCCAAATCAAGCCCACATTAGGGGGCAAGCTTTGGGTGTGAAACTTTCTTTTCCCACATGTATTTTTGAGCATATTTTTCCAAATGTACACATCAGTTGTGCACACCTTTGAAACATATGCATTCTTCTCCCACTGATTAAAGTGTATTTACACCTGGTTTCATGCACATCATTCAAATGTACGTATGATGTACACATGATGTCTACAGATAATTCTCAGTTATCTAAGATACAAAGCTATTTTGTATGCTTACAAATTTCCTGCCAGCAAGTCCATCCACACATGAAATTACAACCCAATCCTGGCTATAAATGTCTCACAGGCAAATAAGTGCCGTGTAAAGTGCACATCACTCCTTAAAGTAAGACAAGCTACAGGCTACAGGTCAATTCACACCCATGTATTATACGGTCGTGATGTAGGAAACACACCAACCCTGTCTGTCAGAGAATTAAGTACTTAGGAGACATACAAAAAGAATAACCACACACAGGCTTCCATTCTTTCATCATTCGCACACCCACCCTCACACCCAGGACAGTGCATGCCAAATTAACACCCAGATGGTCAACCCCTACAGGCAGACACACAAAGGCAGTGAAGGCTCACCTTGGTTAGAAGAACCTCTCCCAACCAGGTGTCCTCAAGATGTGTTGGACTACAATCCCTGTCATTTCCTTCCAGCATGTGAAATGGCCAGTGCCCATGTGGTGTAGTGGCTAGAGTGCTGGACTGGGAGTCAGGAGATCTGGGTTCTAGTCCCCACTTGGCTATGGAAACCCACTGGGTGACTTTGGGCCAGTTACAGACTCTCAGCGCAACCTACCTCACAGGGTTGTTGTTGTGAGGATAAAATGGAGAGGAGGAGGATTATGTACACCACATTGGAGGGGAGAAAAGGCAAGATATAAATGTAATAAATAAAATAAATGATGAAGGTTACACTCCAAGACATCTGGAAGAGGAAAGGTTGCCCTAGAAAGTCTACTGCTGGTCAGTTGCCACCTGCCTGTCTCCACTGCTTCACCTCCCTGGACAAACACTTCCTGGGCAAGCAGCCAAGGTGGGGTTGGTGGTTGTAGTAAGTTTTCCAGGTGCTTTAAGAAGAGGTGGAGCACACGAGGCCCAGGATCAAATCTGCCTCTCCTATAGCCCCAGCGTGGCCCTCCAGGGTTCTTCAGATGACCCCACCCCCTTACCCTGGCCCCATCCCCTTTCCCTAAGCACCAATCATTTGGTTGTTTCCTGGCTTTTGTGCATCCCCCTCCCCATTCTGAAAGGTTGAGATTCCTCTTCTAAGCCTTAGTTACTGCCAGTAAGGGCTTTAAGCTAACATAGGCTGGTATTGGGGGTATTTTTGGTCCCTCCCACAATTGGAATGTGGCCCCAGTTGTGGAATGGGGGAGGAGTGTTGACCAAATATAAATAAATAAATAAATAAATACTTGTAGAGTATTTTACTTGTAGGTGGGGGAGAACTGGCAAGGAGGCAGGAAGCCAGCTCTGATGTCTGGCAATACCAACTTAACATAAAACCAGCCAGGCCAGTTTTCTTCTGGTTGGCTGGCAATCATGAGAATTAAGAAACTGCTGGAAACCAGTCCTGGAAAGGTTTAGAGGAGTAAGTATATGTCGGCTGAAAGTAATGAAAGCTCCAATTGTCAAACTGCATCTTAAATGTGGTGAATCATTGGTGCTTTAATAACTCCAGGAGGGGAAAAACACCCATTGTTTCCTTGTGTGGTTTAGCTTGTAGAAATGCATGTGATGTGTTAGGGTACTATCGGATGTAGCCCATTAAAAAGACAGTAGTTCTTTTTAGCTAGCAACATAGAACACATAGATAGGAAGCTGCTTCATACCATGTCAGACGATTGGTCCATCTGGCTTAGCATTGTTGACACTGGCCGGCAGCAGCTGTCCGGGGTTTAGGCAGAGCTCAGGAGTCTTTCCATGCTCTCCATTAAGAAGCCAGTGATTGAACCAGGGATCTTTTTCATCTGCTCCACCCATGGAGCTGTTGCACATAGATTCCAGTCCCCGTCCCAGACATTAATAAGTCTTTTTTCATACCATCGTCAAGGAAGTTAAATAAGAAGAGCCATCCTAGATCAACCTAAGGGTCCATCTAGTCCAGCATTCTGTTTACACAGGGCTCCATCACACCTATTTTCTCCCCTCTGGTTTGTCTCCAAGTGTTTTACCTCTATTTACCCTCACACATGGTCCCTTTCATGTGGGTTTTCGCTTGTTTGCTCTTCCACTCCATCCCGCCTCTTCACCTTCCTGCTCCAGTTCATTGGTTGTGGTACTCTTATGGCAATGGGCTCTTCCCCTCCTCCTCGCTCTGGCTTTGTTATCTAGTGATTACTTTTAAGGTTTCATCTGGGCTCTGTTTCTGCGAGCAATGGTGGGGTGGTTGGAGTACTAAAAATTCCATTCAATCGACTAACAAGTCCCTATGACGACCATGCTGGAGGAGACAAACCACCTCGGTCTCCCCTTTCGTCATTAAGACTCCATTAGCACACACACCCAACAAAGGAAAAAGCGAGAGGGGAAAATAATCCAGACTTTCCCTGCACTAAAATAAAATGCAACAAGCAGGGAAGGGGACAATGTCATGTGAGTACTGTGCTGCAAATCCACATACCAGGAATGGTGAGTATGTGATAAATTGCTGGTGTGATGGGCTCCCAGTGGCAAACCAGCTGCTTGTGGGAACCCACAAGCAGGACATGCATGCAACAGCACCTTCCTACTCATGTTCCCCATCTACTGGTGGACATAGGCCTACTGCCTCTGATACTGGAGGTAGTAAATACCCATCATGACTAGTAGCCATTGATAGCCTTCTTCTCCATGAATTTGTCTAATCCCTTTTTAAAGCCATTCAAATAGGTGGCCATCACTGCACCTTGAGGTAGTGAATTCCATAGTTTAATGATGCACTGTGTGAAGTACTTACTTCTATCTGACCTGAATCTCTCACTAATCAGCTTCATGGGATGACCCGGGTTCTAGTATTATGGGTGTGTGTGTCTCTCTATCCACTTTCTCCACACCATACATGGTTTTGTGCACCTCTATCATGTCTCCCCTCACTCACCCTTTTTCTAATCAAAACCGTCTCAGACATTGTAACTTTTCCTCACAGGAGTTTGTGCTGCACACACTCCAGTGGAATTTGATTGGAGTTTCACAAAACCATGGTATCTTTTGCCCAGGAGAAGGATAACCTTTGTCGCCAACATCCGCTAATTGGTCCTGACCTACCATTTTGAAATTGCTGATCAGGCAGCCATCTTGCCCAGACTGAAATGTTAAGACTTGAGTGTCTGTGTTAATGCTTTGTCAAGTAATGGTTTTTTGTGAAGGCACCGGTGACAGCTTCAGCTATTGTGTACCACTTACATGTCTTGTTAAAAGGGAAGTTTAGGAAAACCAGATTAATTTGTGTCCCTGCAAACATAAAATTATTAGGGATGTGCTCCGCTTCTAATCGGACTGGCAAATTAGAAGCGGAGCGGGGGGCTTCGCCTGCCATTAAGGCAGGGCGAAGAGGATTGGGGGGCCGGCGGAGCGTGGCGAAGAGGATCGAGGTGAAGGCGGATCCTTCGCCTCGATCCGGAGCTCCACCGGAAAGGTAAGTGGGGTTTACTGGGCCCTGCTGCTGTCGCTTTCGCCCATGCGGTGACAGCGGCAGGGCCCGTTAAACCCCCCCTCCTCTCCCTTACCTGCGTCCATCCACGATCCGTCGGCTTCTTCAATTGAGCCAGGCCAGTTTTCTTCTCTTGCAGCCCAGACTTCCTGGTTGAACCGTGGGCTCAATTGAAGAAGCCGATGGACCGTGGACGGAGGCAGGTAAGGCCCCCCTCCCCCTTGGTCCCTTACCAGGCTCTGCCGCCGTCGCCGCACGGGCGGTGACGGCGGCAGGGCCTGGTAACCCCCCCCCCCCGCCCTCCTCTCCCGGCCTTACCTGGCGCCACTCCCCTCCACTGCGGAACTCTGATTTGGAGCCGGAGCTCCACAGCGAAGAGGAGCAGAGTATGGGCGGAGCGGAGCGGGCCGATCCATGCACACCCCTAAAAATTATATCTAAATAAAAGAGTCCAAAGTCACCTGTGCTCAGTTCAATCATTAATAATAACTTTAAAAATATATACCTTTTATGGAAGTTATTCATATTCTTATTTTTCCATAGTAAAATAGAAAACACTGTTAAAGTGAATCATGTGATGTAATGAATGGGACTTTAAGGCTGCTGACTTGTATGCACTTATCTGGGAGTAAGCCCCAATGAACTAAATTGTGTTGTCTTCTGAGTAAACATGTCTAAGATTATGCTGTTAAGTGCTTAACTTCAATTGGATCATGCCCATTAAGGATGATATTAAGGAATACTATTTACTGTTTTACTCTGTACAGCACCATGTACATTGATGGTGCTATATAAATAAATACTACTACTACTACTACTAAATGGAGGATTATTTTTTTTAAAAAAAATGCAAAATACATTGGTGTCTTGCAATATATAAATAATTGTATATGAGGCAAAGCAAAGCAAAACTGTTAAAAGAGTTTATTTGCACTTTTTCCAGAAGCAGGAGCAAACAGTCTAACACATGACCACCTGCCCTAGAGAGTATCTGTTTTATGACTCTGTTATTTTGCACTATTCCATAAAGAATCACATTTTACCGCGTCTTTGGTTTCTAGTAACACATAAAGACAAGACACAACAAATGCCATGGCAGATTTTCAGCCATTTAATGCCAGCTTCCCTTGTGTTCTTCTCTTTCTTTCTTTTTAAGCAACCTGTCTTGTCAGTCAGTCTGCTTTTGAAATGGTGCTGCAAAATGTAATTAAAAGTCAACTGTCTGCTCCTCAATTGTGCATTGTGGACATATGCACAAAGACCATGATCCTAGTGATTAACTCCCGCTGAAACCAAGAAAACCTGTTTGCAATTACCCACTTAAGACCTATTGTTATGAATGGGAAAAGAAGCACAATCCTATGCATGTTTACTCAGAAGGAAGTCTCCCTGTGCTCGATAGGGCTTACTCCTTATTAAGTTTGGTTATGATTGCAGCCTTAGCAATGGCTAATTTTAGATGGATTAAGAGCAAAATGTTTCTTACCTTTCAAATGAAGTATCTGTATTTGCATTCTGTACTACATAATATTGTTACTATAATTAAGCAACTGCAAATGAACCCAGAATTTGATCTGCAAACAAGTTTTCCATCACTCCTGTATTCTCTTACCATGCATGCAATGGCACTTCTTATATCTGTATCTATAGAGAAAGAAGGGAAAATGCGTGGATCCACTTGTAGGAACAAGGTCATTTTATCACAGATCTGAATACAATGTCTGCAGTTCTTCTTGCCCCATGGCAGACCATTCAGAAAGTAGCTTATTATTAGCCAGATGTGTACCCCATCCTACAATATAATTATTATCAGGCTGGTTGTCAAAATAATAAGAATATTTTTTAAAAAAATTAATCAATCACCAAGAATGTCAGTAAACAATACAAAACATAAAGCCGCCACCAAAAAACAGCCTAGGAAAGCAAAAGGTGTGTTCCAGGCAAGTGTTCCTGGGGAGGGATTTCCACAAATGGGGTGCCACCACTGAGAAAGCCCTCTCTCATGTCAACCCCTTCCTCGCCTCAAACGGCAGGGGCTTCCAGGAGAGACAGTCTCTAAAGATGACCTTAGTATATGGGCAGATTAAAGTGTGAATATGGCTAGATCTACACTGCGGTTTTATAGTGGTATCAAAGTGCTCTGATAATTGTTGGGGCACATCACACATTCCATATACTGTTTTCATAGTGTTATTTCCTGCTTTTCAATCCACATTGTCCAAAATGCTGCAACAAATGCCATTGTGCGTCCAACGAGGTACAAATGTGTCAGAGGGATGTAGCGTTACCATGCTGGGACCGTAATGATTTGACATAAGTTGTAGATCTGGCCCAAGTGTCCTTCAGATTGCCAGGTCCCAAACATGGTAGTCTTTTAAGACAAGCATCAACACTTTGAATTTGTTTTAATTGCATTTGCATTGTGTCCAATTACACAAGATGGTCCATGCTGACATTGCTCCTTCACTGAAGAGGCAGGGAACAAGAGTTGGCTAGGCAAGGCTATGATGTAACTGTGGGTCTAAGGGCTTCTTTAAGCAAGTGATTTATAACACACTCATGACTGGACACTCATTTTGATACGCAGTGAGACTCCTGTGCATCTCCCGCTCTTTGTCCCGGTTTTTTTTCCCTTAAAAAAACAAAACACCCTTAGAAAACCCAATTCTTCTGAAAGATGTTGGTATTTCTCTGGATTTCCTGCCATGTGCAGTTGAAGTTGTGCTATAAGACACCCACTAGAGGGTGCTGACCCATTAAACTGTATGGGCTGGGAGGTTTTACATTACAGGCCACATTGTAGCTGCTCTCTTCCCTGTGTAATACAGCTCGTTTTAAATGTGGAAGTGGACCAGGAAGCAGAGGGACAGTAAGGAAACATGATTTCTCCCCTGTCTGAAAGAGCTCAGTGATACACTCAGTTTAGTGGATACTGCTGCAACCCTATACCCACTTTCCTGGGAGTAAGGCCCACTGAACTTAGTGAATCTTACATCTAAGGAGTTATGCATAGGACTGTGCTGTTATATCTTCTTAACCTCTCTATGATGAAGAAGTGACAGGGATGAGATGTACTGGGTTTGGGAGGTACACACGCTCTTCATAAGAAGTTCTGAAGATGAAACCAGATGGGAGGGCTATTCTGAAACAGGCTTCTGGAGAAACATTTGGTGGTTGGAAAAAGGGATGCCACAACATTTTCTCAGCGAGATTTGAGCCACTTATATTTTTTTGGAAGTGAAAGCTGAGATTCTTAGGGTTGTAAAAATGGCCTGGCCATAAATCTTTCATCTGTCTCTGCCAACCAGATGGCTGGATTTAGACATAGCTGAGTGAACACATTTTAAATCTCAAGATGTCCCTCACCACTTTTGTTTTCAAAAGTTGGCATGAGTGACAGGATGGAGCACTCCATTGACTGCATTTCTCCAATGAATCTAGTATTACCCACTGTTAAAAGCATGATTACGGACCAGAGGCATGGTTCTTAAAGTGGAAGGTGAGCCTTTTAGGGAGACAGGTCCTACAGGAGATGTCATCTCCTCCACCTTATACTTCCCCCCCTGCTGGGAAAGACTTTAAATATCTCCCTTTCAGAATCTAAGGACACTTGCTGGTGGCAAGACCCAAGTGTTTAAATGCTGGCTGTGTCAGAGATAAAGGGGGAGGAAGGGTTCATGTGGGAAAAAGTGCTGAATTTCTCACTCACACATACACATACTCCATGTGTTAATTTTCTGCCTATAACTGCCTCCCCATAGCCTCTTTTCTCTCAACCAAAACATAGAGGTTGTTTGAGAGAGGAAAACATAGTTTGGAAAAGAGCTTGCAGGGAGAACGTGAAGGTTGTCCATTCCCTGCATGAAAAGAGGTGGTGGGATGGTTTGCAGTATCAAAACAAGACATGGTGGCTTCAACAAGCTATAGTGGCTTCAACAAATTATGATGGCTTGCTGTGAGCTGCAGCCCATGCTGGTGCATGTCGGGTGCAATTTGCCTAACCTACCTCATAGAGTTGTTGTGAGGGTGAAATGGAGAGGAGGGGATCGTGTAAAGGAAGGCTATAAATGGAACAAGGAACAAATAAAATTGATTAACAGCCATGCACAGGCAGTGCCCTGTGTATGACTTAACTTGAAGCCACTTGTGGAGGCAGAAACATACCAAAATAATATAGTTTCAGGTCTAGCCCAAAATATAGTTTCAGCTCTGGCCAAAGCCAAGATGACCTCTCCCCATTCCACAAAGAACAGTAGACCAGATGATGACCTCTACCACAACTGAGGACAACAGCTTAGGTTAAGGGGACCCAGGGCAAACCACTCACAGATCTGTCTTTGAACAAATCACCGCTGCTCATTCATGGCTCCACCTGGTATCTGTTCACTCACTGAAAGACTTCTTGCAGAAGTGGTGGTGCCAGCGTGAAGTGCCTCTTTGCCTGCTCACTCAGTAAGAGGCCCTTCCCAGTGGTGTGGATTGTGACACTTTGGAAGAAGTCCACTAAGTGAGACAAGAAAGTTAATCCAGGCCAGCAGCCTCACTGTTGCCTGCTCAGGAGGATGGGACTGGTGGGAGGGGGTTCTCAGGAGAAAAAGCTGGGGTGGGGGAGACTCAGCACGAATGGCCAAGGGGCATTTACTGCCACTGCCTGGCATCTGCTCACTCTGCCTACTGCTAGGGCTGGCCCTGTATGGCTGGCCCTGTATGTCACACACAGCACAAAAGGTGTTACTTCAGAGAGCAACTGCCTGAATCCAATGAGCTGGCCATGGAAAGGGAGCTGGCACTTGCAGGACTTTCAAGCAGCAAGTCAGTCTTCACTTAGACCAGGCCATGAGAGGTCAGCTTGCTCCCTGACCGTATCTCAACCTTTCCCCATAGTACTATATAGTGTTAAATTATTCAGATTCAGGACTGGCTCCCAGCCCTGAATGGGACTGATTTATTGCTGGTGGGTGGGTGGAATCCCTGAGATGACTTCTGCAGTATCCAATTTCTGGACAATGTGAATGCCCCTCCTGAAATCTTCCCTAAGGGATATCCCTGAGTTTTGTACTACAGTTCCCACAATCCCCAGTCAGCATGTCAGTGGTCAGGGGTTATGGGAGTTGTACTCCAAAATGTCTTGAGGGCATCGCCTATGGAACCCCTGCAGATGTGGGAATTTATTTATTTATTATAATTCCATGGCATACATTCTGCCTGACTCTATTGCCGAAGTCTAGGATACATGAGCAGTTAGGGACTCAAAGAAGCCAATTCCTTTTGCCATTTCTCCTTGGCTCTTTTCCAGCTGAGCCTCCCAACATCCCATAAGTCTTCAAACCACTGAGAATGGGTTCTTGTTGTTTTTAATTTCCTATGCATGTTTAGATAGAAAAATATCCTACATGCTGGCTGGAGAATGCTGGGAATTGTAGGACTTTTTTTTCTGTCCAGGATTGCCCCCTAAGAGTTTCTATTATTGGAATTCACTTGGGGACTTGGCAGAAAATATTGTTGAGAGAATTGACATTTCTCTCCGCTCTCATCAAGGTACCCTGTATAATTCCAGATAAAGGTGGTTTTTTTTTGAGTGAGCCCTTCAATCCACTCAAGGACTGTACCAATTCCTGTGGAGAAAGAAGAGCCAGGGACAAGCATGCAAAAGCATCCCTGGTCCTGTCCCTTGATGTTCCTGTGGCACTAGCCTATATGATGGCTAGGATAGTGGAGACATGGAGAGTTAGGGTGAGAAGTAAGAGGGTGAGCCTGGTAAATGTGGGTGGAGGAAAAGACTGGAACTCACCCTTTTCCTCCTTATCCCCTGCCTGTGACATATTACGGGACTTCAGCCAGTTATTGTGAATATTCTTTAATTAAAATAAACACCTGATACTATTTTTGCCTCATACTTTAGTACCTTCCTATTAAAAAATGCAAATGTTGAGAAAAGCTGCATTTATTGGTGGAAAAGGTGAACTTGGTTCAGCTGTGGCAAATGCTGCCATTTATCATTCCTTCATATACAGATGCCCACACATTTCATAGAAGAACAGTCGCCTCGGCAGGACAGGAAGAGGCAAAGGATGACAGACAGCAAACTTCCCTCTTCAGACAGCGGTGCTGGAAATCCAGCACCAAATATAATAGTAGCTGAAAGCTCCATAATGTTAAAAGAGCATACGCAACATTATGAATTTAGAGCCTGCAGTATAAAGGTTTTTTGTGGTTTTTTTTTTTTTTTTAGAAAACGTAATTCAAGGCAGCAACACAAAACTGAAAACAGGGTCACTTCCCTCTCATGAAAAGGTCTTAGAATTTGGAGTTTGCTCATCAAAATGGTAGCTGGAATTATAAAGCTAAAGGATCACTCCAAGGCCATTTTCAAGAGTGGCCATTAAATCCGCCTTTGGATTTCCAGTTTCTCAAATTGAGATGTAGAGGGGAAAAGCAACATTTCCTGGAATGGCCCTGAGTTCCGAGGTGTCAAGCATGAGGCAGGAAGTGTGAAGGCCACTGATTTTATTGCCACAATATTGAGGCTGGAAGCCTGATGGGTAGAGGCTCTGTAGAATGATGCAGGGTTCCCCTTAAGCCTTTGCGTCACAGTAAACTCTGCCATGCTCCCAATACCAAGTAAATAAGCTTGTTCATATTTGTGGTTTGGCCTTGAGCAACTGTTTTAGCTGAAGTGTGAGCAGAGACACTATGGGTCAACTGACAGTCGGCAGTTATTCAAACGTAGATGATGCTGTCGCAAGGGACAGCAAGGCCAGAGATTGCTTACTGCTTAGAACTGAACCGGTGGTGGGAAAAGCCCATGTCAAATGGTAGAGAGCTCAGTCTTAATATGAATGATCCAGCAGAGGGGCCTTTGCATACCATGAATGCTTTGTTGCCAAATGGCCAGTAAATCCTAACTCTTTATTGACTAGGTGCAAAAAGAAGAAGCTGATGTGTCATTCATGCTCAGGGCCAAACTACTAAACGTTCAGTCTAGCACATGTGATAGAGGTGTACTTGCTAGGTTTTTTTTACCTCTGTGCAAGCATGCCTGGCCCCGGTTCAGATCAGGACCACAGCATTCTGGGAGAGGGGTTTAAGCCTTTCCCCCTCACCTGTTTGTTCATGAAATTGCACATACACACACAAACAGACATGTGGTATTTCCACTGACTTTAGTTCAATTGATTCTGAGGGGCAGGCATGGAATTTCATGAGGAAAAATAGGCAGGAAAAAAGTTTTAAATCCTCACAGAGCATCATGGCCCTGATCTGAATCTGGGCCTCAGCATGCTTACATGGAGGATACACCATGCGTGTTAGGCAGAACATTTAGTTTGGCCCTCCTAGCTTGTCATTTGTTGCTCATGTATCTGCACATATGTGATCCAAGCCAAGCTCTGATCTGATATTATTTGTTATGAAAAATGCTTCTGAAATACAGTACATTGGTTGATACTATTCAGTTGATAGCATGGATAAACTAATTCATATCAATTAATTTATCCATGCGATATGCTGAATAAATTATATATATGAAAAACAGAATGAATTTAACAAAACCAAGATCTCTCCAAGTTGAAAGCTAGCCCAAAAGAATGCTGGGCTAAGATATTTCTGAAATATAATAGCTAGTGTTCTGTATGCAGGGAATCCTTTATATGGAGCACCATTCAATCATGCAGTCCTTTGGCTGCAGGCTGAGGCAGTAGAGTCTGGAAGCAGTTTTATCACCTAATCTGTTGTTTGTGTGAATTAGGCTTAAACTGTAATAAACTCATGCCGTCTCAAGTGGTGTTCACTGTGAAGAAAAACGTGTACACAAACAAAATGTGTAGATAGCTATGTTGGTCCATTAAGGGGAAGGGGACGCACACAGTCGTGTGATGCTTTTATTAGAACACACTATTAGGACTACTTTGTGACCTTTTAGTTAGTCCTATTAACGGCCACTGTGACTTCTGTACACAAACCATTTAGCCTGTTTTTGTTGGCTTTCTAAAGGATTTCTCAACGCCTAGCCCTCAGCTCCAGGAAACTGGTGGTTTTTAACCAAACACCAAGCTGACTGAGGAATACTTGAGAGGAGTATGTGTTGTACTGTGGTGGAATCATTATTCGTGTTGTTCTTATTATTTGTTAATTGTTTGTAAATGAAACATAACTATCTCATATTTATTCACTGCCGAGGAGCTAAAATTGCAACATTACAGAATGTGCTCTGAGATAAAGCAGTCTATATTTGTCTAATGTTTACTTTGATTATATCAGAGGACTTAATGCCAAGAATAATTAGAGGAATAACTAAATTTAGAGATATTTTATTTGGATATATAAAATTATACAGAAGTTACACCTGGCTGCTCATTAGTCATTTGCTGGTTCTTGTAGCACTTAAATTATCATGCATATGACAGAGGTGTCTATTTTGTATAAAAGCAGCCCTTAAGAAAAATACACTACTACTGTAATATTTTTTAAAAGTAACTGGAAGTGCAATCCTATGCATGTCTCCTCAGAAGTAAGCACACTGAATTACTTCCCGGCAAGTGTGCATAGAATTGTTGCTGAAGATCCATGATATACTATTATGTTTTATTTTTAGGAAAAAATGGCTGAAACAGTTTTACTTTTTGATCAATTTCATCTTTTTCATTTAGACTTTTCAGTAGCCACATTTCTCCTTCTCTTTCTTTGGGGCAAACTGTGTGTTACACACTGCTGCATACTTTTTCTTTCTTTCTTTTAAAAGCAAAGCGTTTCAGGAGTGAGGAATCTAAAGTTGAGAAGTGGTAGAAGGGCAGTGCATCACCCTTTCCCCATCTGCTGTTGTTCCCTCCAAATGGCCTCCCAAATTGCAGACAGAGGCAGGGAATGGGCTAAGCACTGTTCTTCTCCTACTTCTCTCCTTTAGACTACCTCCCGAATCAAGCTTTTCAAAATGGAGTCTTAGGGCATGTCTACACCATGCCTATATCCTGGGGTTGTCTCCAGGTTGTCCCTGTGCATCCACATAACGCAAAGTGGATCCTGGGAGCAACCTGGGATGACCAGGGACTTTCCCTGGGATATCTGGGACTGCTGATTTCCCGATATTTCTGCAGTCTCAGGACCATCCTGAGGAGTGTGTGCAGTGTGGCTGCTGCTCCTGGGCCATCCTTCTTCCCTGCATGTAGCAGGGTTCTGGAAATAGGCACAGAGCTGTGCAGGGGCAATCCAGGCCCATTGAGGGTGGGGAGCAGTTGCAAGGGGTGTGTGTGTGTGTGTGTGTGTGTGTGTTTTTAAAAACACACACACCATAACTTTGCAATGGAGTGCAATTGCGCTCTATCTCAGTTCCAGGGAGTGGGGATGGCGGCCGCGACATTCCTCTTCCCTCCCAGGATGTCACATGGCCGTCAAGATGCTGGGGGAGGATTGCAGAAGCAGGTCAGTCTGTGATCCTCCCCCCTCCCTCACTCTACATCCTTAGGTGTAGGCATGCCCTTAGTCATTGTTACATATTATAGCTCATGGTACCCTTGAGATGTTTTGGATTACAATTCCCATTAGCCACAACCAGCATGGCCAATAGTCAGGAATGCTGGGAATTGTGGTCCCAAACATCTGGAGGACATCAGGTTGGGGAAGTCTGCGCAAGTGGGCAATGGAACATTAGCCCCTCTTTTACTTCCTCCTCTTATCTTTCTTTAATGTTTGCTCAGCATGGAAAGCTGAAATTTGGACAGATGTTGATAGAACTGACACAGATGCTACAATGCTGGCCAAATCATCAGTACATTTCATTTTCAAGGTTTATATAAGTACCATATGTTTTCCCTGACTTAGTGGGAGTGAGCCCTAACCAGAATACTGCATATGAATCATCTCCTTTGGAGAAATCGATCCTCTTCCACAAACACACTGCCGGAGGCTGACAACAGATGTATATATTTTGCTTGTTGGGTTCAAAACAGCACATCTATTAAAAATACCCCCCCCCAAAAAAAAACCATGACAGGAAATAGGGATGGGTTCATAATGGAGGAGTGGGGGAGCTATCACACGCAGGTCCAGATCAGGCCTGGGATTCTTGGGCAGACTCTTACAAATTCAGCTCAGACTTTTGGGTCAATTTCAGGGGTTGGAATGAGATAAAAATGCCCCTCAAATATGGCACTAATCTTCAGGGGTTGTCTAAAATATGTTCGATTTTCATTGAGTGTGTGACTTATCCTTACCTTGCGATCGCTTCACCCCTTTTGTCCCTGCCTGATCCTTGTGGTCTCTAGGAGGAGCACTTCTGATGGTGCTGCTTGTTCCTGAGGAGTACCTGTTCCTCAGGAGTACCTATCAAGTCTGGTGACAAAGGTAGGCACGGTTGGGCACTTGCTGAGGACCTACACCCCAACAGGGGCCCCTTGAGAAGAGGCCCCTGGAGCTGCTCCTTGCCACTGCAACCTGATTATTCACCTGAACCCAGGAAGCTCAATTGAGTGTTGAACAGAACATAGATTATGTGAGGGTTGTTTAACCCTCGCATAACCCACACTTGCTGAGTTCACTCAAAGTAACAATCCCTGTGTGGGGTTGCATATTCAAATGGCAGCCGTACATGAACGAGATCAGACTAGGAAGACTGGAGAGATCCATGTTCAAATCTTCACTTGGCCATGAAACTCATTGGCTGAGCTTGGGACAGTCATCAACGCTTCGCCTAACCCACCTCACAGGTTGGCTGTGAGGATAGAATATGGAGGGCAGGGTGTATGTTGCCTCGAGCTCCTGAGAACCAGGCAGGAAAGAAGGAAAGAAATGGAATAAATAAATGTGTTCCAACACTGGTGCGGCACCTTACTTGAAAATGCAACCATATGAATCCTATTTCACATAGGAAGTTGTTCATATATGCTCATCCAATTTTTAATACACATGTGCAGTCCAGTCCAGAATGAGACTGTACCACCTATAGAATGCATGTGAGACTCATTTATTTAAAAACAACTAAAGCTCTCTGCATGTTTAAACTGAACCCATCAGTGAGAATTCATCCTGTTGTACAGATTTTGTAAAATCCAGTCTGTCTGCGTTTCACGGATTCATCCTGTTATCCACTTATTGATAGAAATGGGTTTTTTTCCAGCTTCCCAAATTTGAACATGTGCAGATTCACCCTCACAAAATTTGCAAAAAAAACCCACACCCCAATGCACAAATCCTGCCTAAATGTGCATTTTCATGCTTTAGCCTACAAGGGAAATGCACTTTTTGGCTGGTTGTTTGTTTGTTTTTACCTACTGTTCTACAACTAAATTTGCATAAAATTCCAGAAAGTAAAAAATAATAATAAAAAAAAAGTCCGCAAGCCCACAGATTCCATGTGACTTGGGAAAAACTGGTTCACTGCAGAATTTGCAGGTCAGATTCATAGAAATTCCAACAAATGTGATTCATTGCAGATTTTTCCAACATCCCTCATAAAGATGCCTAGGCTAGAATTGTGATGCATGTATTGAGCCTCAATAAACCTTGCAAAACAACCATTCCTATTGTCCCCTGGGGGGGAGCCTTATTGTTAACTTTCACTTTAGATTTCTACTGTGATGTGCCCCTATTAATGACTCATTATTTATCCCTTTTCATAATAACCACAAGTTTTTCAATTCTATTCATTTCAATTAATTGCAAAGGGAACAAGAGAAAAGTTAGATTGCCACAAAGAGTATGAGAATGGTGCAGGTGCTGCTATGAACTGTAATTTACTAGAGGCCAAATCACATATAAACCCTGGGAAAAATTTCCCCAACCAGACTTATATGGGCAGGATCCACACTGCTGTTTTATAACAGTTTATAATGGTTTTGACAACTGTTCAGGCCCAGGACACACTCCGTATACAGTTTTCAAACCATTTTCAAAGTGTTATATCCTGCTTGGTGTAGATCTGGCCTATTAGATCCTCTATGATTACTTGTCTTTTTAATAGCTAAATGTATGCTCAGTCCTTTTGTGTGTAACTTTTGCTGGAATGGTCTATTGACTGCAATAAAATTGTTGTTGTTGTTGGCCTAGGTAGAAATGACTGAACAGTAATTGTGGGAAAGCCATCTTATATGGCCCTTTCTTCAATCTAACAATGTGCATCATTGTTAAGGCAAAACCAAGACAGGGGAGCAATATTTACTTCACCTACCTCATTTTAGCCACAAGTTTTGAGTGTGTGTGTGTGTGTGTGTGTGTGTGTGTGTGAACACTCAGAAGTGCCATGTACCAAATGTACCACATGCTGCACTCACTTCAAACACATTTTTGATATTTACTTCGAAGATACACAGTATACCTCCCTCCGCCAGCAGTTGAGATGGCTTAGAAACCTTTCTCTCTGTGTAAAAATAAATGAAAATAGTGTTGGTGGCGGTGCTACTGCTACGACCCATTCTAGGTCAGACTGCAACTCAGTGGAAGATCTGTAGGGGATCTGCTGCAACCCTATACACACTGACCAGGAATGATGTCTAATGAACTCGGTGGGGCTTATGTCTGAGTAGACATGAAAGGCATTGCATTGTTAGACTCCAACCAGGTGGTAGCTCAGCCCAGTGGCATTAGCATTAGATAAGAAGTGGGAGGAGAGGTGACCCTAGAAAGAGGTACAAATAGAGGTTGGGACTTAGTACTGTGAATATGGATCTACAGTGTGCCACCTACACCAATCTAGCTAATCCGTTTGGATTCACAACTTTTCCCACAGGAATCACATCTTGCAGGGATCATAGAGTGTCCACGTGTCCTACTTTACAGAGAACAGTCCTCTATTGGAAGAGTTGTCACATGGCAGTCCTTTGTTTGAAGGTGACCTTGGTTTGAAGGGCTGCCCCATCCAAGGTTTAAAGATAAAGAACCATAAGAAGCCGTAAGAAGAGGGAGCAGAGGTTCTGAAGCTGCCCATCTACAGTTCACACCTGGACAGCAGACTGAGACAGCATATAGGTTGCCTGGTCAGTCTTCCCACATATGGCGAGATGCATTGCTTTCCTTTTTAAATTATTGTTGTTATTTCTCATTGTGCAGCTCTACATGCAAATTAACACATTCAAACCTCATATGAACTGGTATCTTCTTTGGTCCCCTTTTTGGACCATGTATAAAAGACCACTCAAATTGGGTCTGGTGGTTCTGTTTGACAGCTCGCTTCACAATCCACCCAGCTTGGTTACCTTTCTTTGGTTAAACATAATAATTGAAGCATGTTGTAGTTGTTGTAGTAGTAGTAGTTGCTCTTTAAGCCACTGGGCCATTTATAGTGAGGTATCAAAAATCTGAATGTATAAAAATGCTTTTTAAAAAATAAATAAAATAAAAACATTGCATTGCCACATTGAATGAATTTTAAATATACTCGAATTTAACGTAACAGAAGGTATTTTGGTCCTGGCAAAAAGACCTGTGAACTGTAAAACATTTTAACCAGGAAACCTGCAAAAGGTTTCCATACGGAAAGTATTCCACAGCAGCTGACCATTTGTCTGAATTAGCAACATATTTTTATTTCATTTTCTTTTGACAAAATATATATGCTGGAGTATGTGGCATGATTTTTCCTTTGTTTCATGGAAATATAGGATCTGTAAAAATACAGAATTTCAGTCCAGCTGGTATAATACTAAAAGTCGGTGGATTTTAAAGCTTTGTTTTTTGAAAAGAAAATGCTTTCAAACCATCTCTATTAGTTACAAGCCATCTCTACTAGTACTAAATCTATTTTGTACAGCAGGGGTGCACTTGTGTCACACTCTCCTGCTGAACCACCCCCACCTTGACTGGAAGCAGAATCATGCTCCTAGAACCCTCCCAGGAGCACAATTCTACTTCTAAACAAGGCGTGTGCTCCCCACACACCTTGTCTCCCTCAAAAAATGGCAAGAAGGGTTCTGCAGTTGGTGGTGACACCAATTTTGGCGATGGGGGATGGGTGCAGCCCCCAGTGGGTTCCAGGGAAGCAATGTGCTTCCCTGACCCCTGGCCATTGCCCAGCTCTCTTATACAGAAAAGGCAGTGACCATGTTCAGATGACACACTAAGCCATGGTGAGGCCGTTAACCCTTTTGCAACAAACGGTTAGCGACTTTGTTCAAATGGTGGTTATGTAGCCACTATGGTTAGGAATGGTTCAGACAATGGACTAAGCCATAATTAGATCAAACAGCTTAACCACTGTGGCTTCGCATGTCATCTCATCAGGGTCAGTGTGTGTGTGTGTGTAGATTGTGTGTTACATGGCAGTCAATGTGCTTAATTTATGATGTGTAGCCGGTATGGCTTCCTTAGTACATGTGGCTGGATACATATGTTGATTATGTGCAACCACATATATATATATTAGATGTACCAATAAATGCTGAAGGTGCACAATGTCACATGCAAGGCATATTTTAGACAGACTTCAGAGTGAAGTCTGAATTGTCTATCCATATTTTTTTAGTGACAACTTGGCTCTCATATTCTTTCTTTGAGGTGTAATGCTTCCTTGTAACCTATCACATGATATGGGCTCTAGCCTGTGTTCAGTCGAATTCATTCCAAGTTTCCCTCTATCAAGCGATCCAGTCATTGACCCTGCTGCTTCATCCCCCTGAGCTCTATGGAAAACCAGGAAGTTCTTTTGGCTCTAAAAGCAAGAAGAGGATGCTGGGGAATAATTGTGTCAATCACCTGGGTCATTTCCCTATCCCAGAGATCAGCCAGGGTTTTGACAGAACAACCAGCTGAAGCAACAGGGAACTCCCCACGTTAGTCAAGAAACCATTGGATCCATCTTGCTTTGGGGGCGGACCTTGTTAATGAATGCTCCACCCCTGCCTCACCATCACTGGGAGACTATGTATTATGGCCCCATTCATTCATGTGTATGAATTTAGAGGCAAGATGCATCCATTAACCACTCAGACAATTAACTTCTAGAGCCCTTCAGAACATTTCAGGAAGTATCTTCTTCAATACTGCCATTGTTCCTGGCATTGCCCCTTGGAGGCATTTCCAGCACACTTGGAGCCACTTTTCCTCTGAACAAAAATGCACAGCCATTTGTCTAACCACAAACGCGTTGCATAAAACAAGGAGATTGGCAGTATTCACAAGTCACACAAACCCATAGCTTAGAGTGATGTGGGTGAGCAGGAATGAGCTACAGTGAACCTCAGGCTCTCCCACTCTCTTTCCTTTTTCCTACATGGCTGGTTGGAAGAGTTTGGAAGCTTTCGATTTTTGCTTTTGCTTAACTGCAGTTTGTCATGTCACTAGGACCAACAAACTGTGGTTAACATTAACTATGGTTAGTGTCAAAACAAGCCAACTTTAAACCATAGTTACTGAAACTGGTTTGGTTAAACTAACTATAGTTAATGTTCACCCCAGTTCCAGGTTTTAATGACATAGCAAGCTGCGGTTAAGGAAAATTGGATGCTTCTGAACTCCATCTCCTGGCCACATGGGAGTGGGAGTGGGAGTAGGAGAAGGAAGGGTGGAACATGCAAGCCTCAGGTTCACTGCAACTTGTTCTTGCTCATTCACATCACCTACTAAACTATGGGTTAGTGTGAGATGTGAACATTGCTAATATTGTGATCTATGAAGCTATGCTGAGCAAATATGTCAATATTGTCAGTCATGGTTGACTTTGTTATATCTTTATTAACGAATTGTGGAATGTATTTTGATATTGGCTGCTTGTTTCAATACTTCTTCTGTATGATCATCACATGGAAGCTTAGACAAGTTTTTTGGGTGGCATAAGATTTGCCATGAATAAATGTACATTTAATACATGCACCATTCAGAAATTATGTGAGGCATGACTCTATTTTGCATTTCTATATGTATGTATTAGGGATGTGCAGGGACATTCCCCACCCCATCTGTTTCAGAAGCCAATTCAAAGCTTCCAAATTAGCCCCAATTCACCTTGGGCCACTTTGGGCCAGGTCTGACCCATTTTGTGTACAGATAAAAAATGAGATCTGGACATCTGAAATGGGCTGACAGTGTGGGTTTCTGCGCGTGAGGCTGACCAGGAGTCCATCAGACTCCCCCCACCCAGAAATGACCCTTTATGCCCAATCTGACAGAGCTGCCATCTTCCTTAAAAATGACAGCTCTCATCAAGGACAGGTGGCTGCCGGACAAGTCAGGTAAGTCCTGTGGGTGGGCAGGGGCAGTGGCTCACCATCATCCCAGATAGGATAGAACAGGCCCAAGGTGCTTTTGGACCGTTCTGATCTGATCTGGACTGCTTTGGCCCAATCTGGAACCCAATCCAAATTTGGATTGAGACAGGGTGGATTGATCCGCTTCAGTTCAGGATCTGGATCTGGACCCAAGGCAGTGCACAGCCCTAGTATGTACGCCTGTAAGGAAATATAAATGTGTATCAATGTTATGCTTTTTCCTTTGTTAATAAGTAATACATACAGGTGAAGGGAAGACATGAGTGTATCTGTTGCCAATGTGCTTGTTAACTAAGAAGTGAACACAGCAAAGGGGAAAATATGTGCTTAGTTTTTACTCATGATTTCCAGAAACTGCCAGAATCAAAAAGAAAACAATGTGTGAGTTGGGAACCCCTATTCCAGACAGTGAGTTTGCTCTAAGACAAATATATTGATGAAACTGAGCTATGTAACTTCAAGGTATTATGATGCATGCTGAGAGGAGTCACACCAGTTCAGACACAGTCATGTAAATTCTTTAGACAAAAAGAGTTGACAAGGCAAAGTTGGGCATCCGTGAACTTTGAGTGACTCCGGCAGCTCATCAGCAAGCTATGTGACAGACCGAGGCATCACTCCACAGCGGAGAAGTGCAACGAACACTGCGCTCACAGTGAATGCCAAGGATCCAGATGCTAGAAGAAATCTTTCTGAGGTGGAGCTAAAATAAACTCGCTTACATAATCTGTCCCCAAAATTCTTCTTGGCAAATTTGGATGTTGGGTTTTTTTTTTGCCAAATGTCAGCATTTGGGAGCTGACATGCAATGGTGTTTGAAGTTGTTATGAAAGGGTGTTCTTTACCTGAAAACATTTGATGGATCACATGCAATGCTAATTAATGTTTGATCATTAACCACTTGTGAGGATTTCATGCCTGATACCACAAACACACAAGATGTACCAGTGTCAAAACACTTAAAATGAAAATTTTGAGATAAAATTTGCATTAGAAATATAAAAGGCAGAACTGCATAGTTTGATAAATTTAAAACATTTGCAAACATTCATATTGACTTTACTCTACCATCTATGTCTTGATGACATACTGTATGTTAAAAAAATGTGTAAAAATGTTTCTTCAAGAAACTGTATATTTCTTTGTCTGAAATGCAATTTTTCTGAGCACCCTATATTACTGAGAATGCTGAATTACTTTCTTGTCTACAAAACAATTTTGTGAAAATTGCTAAGAACAAAGAAATGTCCTTTGTGTTTGTCAACTTTTCCATGCTGTCCGTTAACCAACCATACTTTCACATCTGAAAGGCAGTATATCGTTTCAGTTTCTGAATATCTGTCTAGCTTATGTGAACAGACAACTTTTGTAGTTGGCTCCATCATCAGAACCACCAAAAACCACAGGGTGTTGCTGTCAGACCTGCCCAAACTTGCTGGGTTCTTTCCAGAGCTGTCAAAAGAAAAAGAAAAAACCCTGGACTGGACTGCATTTCACCTCAAGAACCCTCTCTCATAATACTAGAACCCCAGAGTCATCCCGTGGAGCTGAATGGTAGGAGGTTCGGGAGAAATAAAAGGAAGTTCTTCTTCTCATAGTGCATAATTAAAGATAAAATTAATTCCAACAAGATGAATTGATGGCCACCAATTTGGATGGCTTTAAAAGGGGATTGGATAAATTCATGGAGGATAAAGCTACCAATGGCTACTAGTCATGATTAGTGATACCACCAAATGTTGTAATTAGTCAGTGTGCTGGTCAAACTTCTCCCTCTCATAATGCTCACCATTTTAATGAGCCTGGACTAGCTTTTTACAAATTCATTATTAAGTTCGGAATAGACTTTGAGCTTCTGAGCATGCATGGTCTGAATCTAAACGATCCTATTTATGGAAATGTACTGAATTGGTTGGATTAACCCTTTTCTTGCTTACAATACAATTGGATAATACCACTTTACCCCACAACCAATCACAATTGAACCAACAGCCAGGTAAACACGTACACACCCCTTTCCTCCATTTTGTTCTCACATGTGGCTTGGTTTAGTGGAGAGCCAGTGTGGTATAGTGGCTAAGGTGTTGGACTGGGAGTCGGGAGATCCGGGTTCCCGTCTCCACTCGGCCATGGAAACCCACTGGGTAACTTTGGGCCAGTCACATACTCTCAGCCCAACCTACCTCACAGGGTTGTTGTTGTGAGGATAACATGGAGAGGAGGAGAATTATGTACGCCGCCTTGGGTTCCTTGGAGGAAAAAAGGTGGGATATAAATGTAATAAAATAAATAAAAATAAAGTTAAATAAAATCCAAAGAATTCCAACTTCAAAAGAAGAAGTAAATATCCTGCCCTACTTTATAGTCTAACCAAAGTCTTTTCTTCAGAGTTCTTAACTCCTTTTACTTTTACAACCAATTTATGTTCTTCTCCTCCACTTGGAGAGCGATGATCCGTATTTTATTACAGGGGGAGTCTGTAACAAACTTTAAGTGTCTGATAGTAAATTTGGGGGTAGTTTCAGAGTTTAGATAGGACTACCCTGTCATCCTCAATAACACTTCTCCTTAAGTGTTAGAAATATGGGCATAAATGAATAAAATCCAGAGTCATAAAAATACTTCATCTACCTGGGACAACTGTCATCACTAGAACACTAATGGTGACAGATTCATTGCTCCCAAATGGAAACGGAGGAGGCATTATGTACTTGGTGGAGCTGGTTCTATTTATGGAGAAAGCCTGCTAAATAGCAAGCAGGCGTGGGATATTTTTTAAATAGTCTATATTTGTCTTTTGCTCAGTTCAGATGATCATATGCTGGGTTAATTGGGTGAGATATGCACAAGCCTTCTAGACATACATACATCCTGCTTCCTCACCACTTTGTAGCACACAGCATGAAATCTCATGGCGCCCGTCTTTTTCCATTTGGTCCAAACTGGGGAACTACCAGGTTGAGAACAAGTCATGTTGTTAAACCACAGTCTGAAGTTGGTTTAAGATCCTGGCTTAATACATAGCTGATAAAACTGAGATATGATCATCCAAAACCAGACTGTGAGATGGTACCAAAATGGGTGTATATTTTTGGGTATGGTTTTAAGCAGATTGACTGACCTCATCTTTGATTCTTGTGTAAATGTATTCTAGGGCAAGATATATACTACTGCTTTATAACAGTTTTTAACAGTATTGACAACTGTTGGGGCTCATAACACATTTTATTTATTTATTTATTTATTTATTACATTTATAGGAACCCAAGGCAGCACACATAATCCTCTTCCTCCTCTCCATGTTATTCTCATAATATCAAACCTGTGAGGTAGGCTGGGCTGAGAGTCTGTGACTGGCCCAAAGTCACCCAGTGGGTTTCCATGGCCGAGTGGGGACTAGAACTTGGATCTCCCCGCTCCCAGTCCAATATTCTAGACACTACACCAGACTGTTTCATGGTTTTCAAACCATTTTCAAAGTGTTATATCTTGCTTGGTGTAGGTCTGGCCTAGATCATGGTAGGCAACCTTTAGGGCCCATGGGCCCATTTGGAAATTTGAGAAGCTATTCTGGGCAAAACCATCAAATGCCACCATGGCTAGCCATAAATGGCAAGTGGATTGCCCAGAGGCATTCATGGGAAAATAAGGTGGCAGCAGCTAGAGGCTCCCACCTCACTTTGAAGCAATCCCAACTGTCAGTAAAAGAAAGCATTTTTGAAAAAAAATCTAATAAAATTTGAGAGGAGTAGGGTGTCCTGGAGGGCACGAAGGAAGGCGTCTGGAGGCACCATGATGACTATCAATGGTCTAGATGCAATAGCCATTGCTTTATCCTGCTTTCTCCATACAATCTATGGTAACTCTTATTTTTGGCATTTTTTTATCACACTTTCAATTTGCCAGGTGATTTATAGTATTTACAGGAACCATATTATATTCCATTTTGGGAATCATGACATAAAACAGCATTTAAGTAATCTCTTGCTTTGTTAATATGAAGACTGCCCAATTTCTCAGCCAAAGGATCCCATGTGCTTTAACCAGGATGGAAAACACTTCTGAGAACAGCTGGATTTTATATTCTCCAAAATGGAGGATCCAACATCCCCTCCTCCCTCACCGCCAGGGCTTTTTCCCAGTGTAACCAGGGGCAGCAGGAGCTTTCTTTAACCATCACATGATTTGCTGATCCTAATTTCAATACCTGAGGACTCCTTCTCCCACACAACACCTTGGGACTAGTTTGAACTTGCAGACAATGCGACTTCATCATCTAGTCACTTTCCCCCCTCCCTTCCACTCCCACCCACCACACCTGCCTTTCACAGCATTTTGCCTGATGAAGAGGCCTTGGGATCTTGAAAGCTTCACATCTTTTGTGTGTGTGTGATATTTTGGTTGGCTTAATAAAATATTACAGATTTAAAATAATGTCTGTTTTGGCCCTGTGTTATCTATTAAATAAGGAAATCATACCTTTTACTCTGGATCATTAGACTGACTGAATACTTACCATTTTTCTATACTCACAATTGCTAATAATATATGCATGTATATTAAAAGATGACTAATGTAAATTAAATGAGCTCAAATACGCATCCTGGTTCTAACATTTAGAGCCAATGAAAGTTATCAGGACATCAGTAGTAGTTCAGTGTACAGATTAAGTTGCCAATTGTATGTAGACCACACCAGTCTTCTAACTGCAGAACTCTCTTTTTGTCTAGTTCAAACTGAAAGAATTACCAAATATTTGTTAAAGATGGTTTGTTTATATCTGTGGTGCTTCAGTTTGAGGGATTAAACAGAAAGGAGGAACAGCTGAGCCTGGAAGTGTTTGGGGAGTGGGCCTTCACAGGAACAGGCAGAAGCTAGCTGAAGTCCCATGAGCTGACAACAATTCCCAATCACCACACTCCCCATAAAAGATTTGCCAAAACTCAGAAGCAATGCTGAAAGCATCTATTGTTCTCCCTTGCATACCAGCTCCTTGATCTTGTCTGGACTTATCCTGACCTTGGACTAGACCCTGACTACGCTTTGATGCTTTCTTGATTCCAGTATTGTTGACCTGGCTTTGGACAGGTACTTCAGCTTTTGACCATGGACTGTTTGTTGACTTTTTCCTCCTGCTTATCGAGTTTAACATTGGTGATTTAAGACTGCATCCTGGTACTTCCTGGTTCCAGTTTGACATTTTGGTTCCAATATCAACATTCTGCTCTTGGTATGCCTGGTCCTTCCTATACTCTGGTTTCTTTTCAGATCATATAATCCCACCCCAGGCACTTAAATCACAGCAAACATTGAGACTGGGATATTGGGTGCTTCCAGATAGAGGTCTCCTGGTGCTACCAGTTAGAAGGCATTGTGCAGCTATTCCATCTTTTCTCTTTAATAATGGTAAGAAAAAAGAGGAAAAGAGCAGTGAGAACACATGGGAGGGTTCTGAGAAAAAGACAATGGGCTCCTCTAAACAAGCAATTTGTTGCATGCTTGTGATTGGCCACTCATGAAAATTTGTGGATCTTTTAAACTACAACGTGAACGACCAGGACATCTCCCACAGCATCCGTTGGAAATTCCGTCATGAAAAGAACTACTTTTAAAATGTTAACATCTGAAAAAGCAGGATCTTCCACTACTAGATAACGTTGTCTCAATGGAACTGAATGGAGGGGAAGTATTCAGTTCAAAGTACATGGTCACCCCTCTCTGTCCATGTAATTAAGCCAATAACAATTGTGCTGAAAAGCAGGAAGCACAAACGTCCTGGGTAAGCAACATGATTTCCCCTTAATGTAAAGATGCCCTATGATAACTAGACAACCACCCAACTCTGTAAAATTATGTGAATGAGGTGGGGTGATGCACAATAAAGGCCTCATCTGTAAAGACCTTTAACATTAACCACATTTATTCCAATAATCTTGTTTTAAATTCGTGATGAGCGTCACGGCCCTGAGAGAAGGATCATCCACCAGTAGTACCTTCCCTTAACCCACTTTGCCTGTTTGCAGCACACGTGTTCAGCAGCTTCAGAGCTCTGTTCTGTTCCAGAAAGAGCATAGCATGGGGAAGTCAGGATAGATGAACTTGGACTAGGAGGCAATGCTGGTGCCCCTGCAAATCTTAGACCCTCACACCTGAGGTCATGTGCATTTCGAAATACAGGGGTCGTTGCTTTACTGCATTTTTCTCTCGGTGTGCATGTTGAGAAGCAGATGTAGGGATTAGTTTCCTGATTTTTTAAAAAATATATTGTATGTTTGTTTAAACATCTCTGTCCTGCCCTCCTAATGTTTATTCACTAGCCAAGATGGCTTACAAGTATTTAGTATCACAATATCATATAAAACTATACAGTTAATAATAATACAACAGAGACTACAGCTAAAACACAACCTTTAAAGAAAACGTCAGGTACTGAACAGGGAAAAAGCCTGGCGGAATGCAGATGTCTTCACCAACCACCGAATGACTTCACCAGCCGCCTCACTTTCCACCTTTGAGGGAGCCACTTCACGGGGTCAGGTGCTCCACAGTGTTGCCCACCCTATGTAAGTGGAACTGTCTAATCCCACTTGTGATTCTTAACACCAATGTTTTTAATTCTAACTCTGGCGTTGTCTAAGTGGCTGACTTAATAGTGAAAGTATGTCCTCTGTGCTGCAAAAAGTCATGGTCAATCTCATTTTAGCTTACGCATTTTGTTTGAAACTGTGTTTATACATGATAAAATATCTTAATATACAAGGCCACTCAGTATTAGATGTTCGAGTACTTCTTGGCATATCAGTTATGGTTTATAACACACCATTAATTTTCCTAACATATCCTTGAGGTCTCTTTTATACAGTTGTGTTGTGTGTGTTTTACTAACTTTGCATCAGCAAGCAAACCTTGAAAAATCTTGCTGATTAAAATGGGGATCTACACTACTGCTTATAACGGTTTATAAGGGTTATGACAACTGTTCAGGCCCAGGACACATTACATATACCGTTTTTAAAGTGTTATATCCTGCTTGGTGTAGATCGGCCCATGGATTTATTTATTTGGCAAGTGTTGGAACTTTAAATTTAAAATACCAAATAAATGATGTTATTTTGGTTTTTTTAAGTTACTCTTACCATTCTAATTAGGGGTCCTACTGAAAAATACAGTACACTTGCCTTTTAAGATCTATAATTACAGCAACAATCCTATGCACACTTGCATGGAACTAAGGCCATGGCTAGACCAGGCCTATATCCCGGGATCATCCTGGGATCATTCCTGTACATCCAAATGACACATAGGGGAAACCGGGAGCAGGCAGGGACAACCCCTCCATTTGCCTGGGATAATCCTTAGGTCTAGCTAAGGCCTAAATTTCACTGAACACAGTGGGACTAACCTCAGAGTAACTATTCATGGGCCCATGTTCTGCAGCAAACTAGTAGCAAAACTGAGAAACTAAAACCAAGACTCAGAATTTCTAGTATGATTTTCTTTCTACTGCTTAGTGAAATACCTATAAAACATTCTCATTTCCAGGCACTCAGATGAATTTGTACCATGGGATTTATAACGCTTGTCAATGATTGCTTGTCTTCTGATTGTATATCACTTTCACCTTGTTCTCCACAATAAACTCACTCCCATTCCAAAGAGTTTCTTCTGGGCTTTTTTTTACAAAGTTGTAAATAACTAACCACTTCAGATTTCATCATAGGACATTTCCAGATGATAAGTTTTTCATGCATGAGAGGCAAAATGTCACCTACCTGTTGAGACCAGTCTTCATCATCTTCTGTCAAAGTTGTGGTTCTGTTATGGTGGCATCTCCTTTTTGTATCACTAGATGTGTTAGATTTTGTACTCAGAAAAAAACAGAGTTGGATCCAGACTTAGTTATGCTTAGACTAGACCCATTTAAATCAACAGGACATAAGTCTAATATATTCTGGTTTCTCTTTAGACTAATGTGTCCCACTGGTTTTAATGTTACTTCTCTAGGCATAACTAAGGCCTTTGCTAGACCAGGCTATATCCCGGGGTGATACCCGGGATCATCCCTGTGCATCCAGATGACGCACAGGGGATCCTGGGCTCAAGCAGGGATCAACCCTCCCTGGCCCCGAGACATAGCCTACCCCTTTGGCCCCGCTTTTTCCCGCGAGCTTGTGGCCCATTTCCGCAGCTTTTCCCCACTGCGCCCATCGGGGGCAGGGTGGGGGGAGCGGGGGAACCATTTTTTTTAAAAAAAAAAACCCACCTTACCTTTCGTTGCTCATGCGCAGCTGGCCCTTTAAAAGTTAAAAAAAATGGCGGGTGTTACAGCTCGCCTCCAGAGGTCGCCACGCCTGACGTGTAAATGAGGGTGACATCCCGTGATACTCGCATCATGGGATCTCCCTTCCTCTGTTGCGGACTTACCCGTAGGTCGAGCAAAGGCCTAAGTCTGGATTTAAGGATTTGCCACCTGTAGTATATTACCTGTGATGTGAGTGGTCAGTTCGTTCTGCTGCCTATGGCTATACCATTTGGGTAAGAACAACTTTAGAGGCCAACTATTCCCCTGGAGTGCTCACCTAGTCACTTCTTCACACTTTCATCCTACAGTATGTTAAAAGAAGATCTAGTGGGACTACTTCGTACATGCTTTGAAAATTGCTGCCAAATAAAATTAATAAATATCAAAAGTCTTAGAGTATAATTTAATATAGAGTTAAGCACACTTTGGCTGCAGTCCTGTGCACACAGAGGGCACATCAACACCAAGCAGGATATGACAGTTTGAAAAGGGTTTGAAAACTGTATATGGAGTGTGTCCTGGGCCCAACAGTTGTTATTACTGTTATAAACCATTTTAAAGCAGTAGTGTAGATCCTGCCTGAGTCGGGAGTGAGATCTATTGAACTAAATGAGTCTTCTTTACAAGGAGGTTCCATTACTTAAAAGTATACATGCATGTTATCAGGCCACATAGCCCATTGATTTCAAGCATGCATCTGATGCAATCCTGCTGGATTCAATGGGCTTTATTCCCTAGTACATCATTATTAATATTATTATTATTATTATTATTATTATTATTATTATTGCATTTTTATGGTTTGGATTGCAGCCTAACCACAATGATTTGCAGCTTGTGTTGGATTGTAGCCCTGGTATGATTACTGACTAACAACTAATGTTAATTTCATTAGAAGCAACATAACCCATTTTGGCAATTCTAAAGAATCCCAGTTGTCAGTTTTAGATTTACCTTTATGATGTAGTTAAAAGCAAAATATTTCCTAATTTAATTAAATGAAAGGGCTGGCTAAACTGATAAATATTTATAAGCTGTTACAAAGAATGTACTTAACAAGCCTTATCTATAGTGGATAAGATCTATAAATAGCATACATGTAGAGTCCTAGAGTTTCTCCCCCAGAATTGGTTTGATAAGAGGCCCGTTTTCAACATTCTAGGTGCTTCCTCCATGAATTTTTCAGATCAGCGACATAGTTGCCAACATTTCACAGCTGAAAACAGAGACATGTGTGTTATTGTACAGATGTCTCTTGGTTTAGCCAGCCCTTTTGTTTAATTATATTAGGAAGCATTTTATTGGTCCAACCTCTCCCACCTCCACCCAATTGTCTTGAAGGTTCTGCTCTATCTGCTGTATGCTATGTTCATTGATTTACTCTGCAACCATCTCTCCTGCATTGTTTTAAAAACCAAGATGGTGTCTGTCCTTTTGGTTAAATATATGCTTGATATACACAACTGTCCTGCTGCCTATTGAAATGAGCCTTTGCAGTAAGTGAAACAGCAGTTTGTGCATCACACGGCATCTTACTTTTAATGTGCAAGAGCAACATGTGTGCATTTATAACCCACAAGGAGCCCCGCAAGGCTTAACTGTGGCTGTCTGACCCCTCTACTGTGGCCACCCCACCCCAACCCAACACCCAAACTGATTTCCTCATTCAGATAGCTCTTTTCCTGCTCTGCTAGGAGCAAGGTATCAGGAATGACTCTGCAGTGGGTGGGGGCATGCATGGATGTGTGTGCATACAGCCCCTGATTTCCCCCTCCCCCAAGCCAGTATTACATGTGGCCCTCAAGGCCAAAATCATTGTGCACCCCTACTTGACAAGGGTGTGCTGTGATCTGAAGGACAACAAATCCAACAAGTTCCACAGTCAACCTTTTGGTATGACATTCCCAAAAGGCAAAAATGGGAACAAAAGAGAGAGAGAGAGAGAGAGAGAGAGTAGTTTCACAGGGAGAGAACATGTGGACTGTCTCTGGGTAAATAGGGGCAGCCAATAAGTATAGAGAGACAGTTTAGGATTTGCACCACCCAAGGCAAAGAAGGCATTGTATCAAGTAGACTAGAGCACCTAAACAGGGAAGACTCTTCCACAGAAGAGCTGTGGGTGACAATGAAGGGCCCCAAAACTAATGTAGTGCTAGGAACATGCTATCGTCCTCCAGACCAAAATGCTCAGAGTGACCTTGAGATGGAGAATGAAATCAGGGAGGCCTCCAAACGAGGAAGTGTTGGAATAATGGGTGACTTAAATTATCCTCACTGACTGGATAAATTCATATTCCAGTCATGACAAAGAGGTTAAATTTCTTGATGTCCTAAGTGACTGTGTCCTGGAACAGTTGGTCATGGAACTGACCAGAGGGGAGGCAACCCTGGACTTAATCCTAAATGGTGCTGGCCAGGACCTAATACGAGATGTAAATATTGTTGAACTAATCGGTAACAGTGACCACAGTACTATCAGATTCATTATATACTTAAGTGGGAAATTACCCAGAAAATCCAACACATTCACACTTGACTTCAAAAGAGGAAACTTCTCTAAAATGAGGGAACTAGTGAAAAGAAAGTTGAAAGGGGGAATCAAGAGGGATAAATCCTTGGAAAATGCATGGAGCTTCCTCAAAAGCACAATAATAGAAGCTCAACTAAAATGTATTCCACAGGTTAGGAAAGGTAGCACCAAGTCCAAGAGGTCTCCAGCATGGTTAACAAGCAGTTTGAAAGAGGCTATTATAGAAAAGAGGGCTTCCTTCAAAAAAATGGAAACCTTGCCCAAGTGAGGAAAATAAAAGGGAGCACAAGCTTGCACAAAGGAGATGCAAGCAAACAATAAGAGATGCAAAAAAGCATTTTGAAGAGCACATCGCTAATAGTATCAAGTCCAACGATAAAGAATTCTTTAAATATATCAGAAGCAGGAAACCAGCTAGGGAAGCAGTTGGACCGTTGGATGACAATGGAGTTAAGGGAGTACTAAAGGAGGACAGGGAGATTGCAGAGAAGCTGAATGGATTCTTTGCATTGGTGTTCACTGCAGAGGATACAGGACAGATGCCTGTGCCAGAACTGATGTTTTCAGGAAGGTAGTCTGAGGAACTGAGGCAAATAGTGGTGATAAAAGATGAAGTACTCAACATTATTGACAAATTCATAGAATCATAGAATAGTAGAGTTGGAAGGGGCCTATAAGGCCATCGAGTCCAACCCCCTGCTCAATTGAAATTGAAAGCAAATAAATCACCAAGCCCAGATGGTATCCATCCTAGAGTTCTCAAAGAACTCAAATATGAAATTGCAGACCTCCTCACAAAATATGCAACATGTCCCTCAGCTCAGCCTCTGTAACAGAGGACTGGAAGATGACCAATGTAACACCAATTTTCAAAAAGGGATCCCAGGGGGATTCAGGAAATTACAGGCCAGTTAGCTTGACCTCTGTTCCAGGTAAATTCGTTGAAAGCATTATTAAAGACAAAATTAGTAAGCATATAGAAGGGCAGGTCCTGCTGAAGAATGAATCAACATGGCTTTCACAAAGGCAACTCCTGTCTCACTAATCTACTAGAACTGGTTGAGAGTGTCAACAAACATGTAGACAGGTGTCATCCAGTGGACATGGTTTATTTGGACTTCCAAAAGGCTTTTGGTAAAGTCCCCCACCAAAGACACCTGAATAAACTTAGTAGTCATGGAATAAGAGGAGAGGTCCTCTTATGGATCAGTAACTGCCTTAAAGAAGAGAAAACAGAGAGTAGGAATAAATGGTCAATTCAGCCTCTCTGGCAGAAGACTAGAAGATGACCAAATTAACACCATACATTGGAGGGAAATAAATAGTGGGGTCCCACAGGGATTGGTATTGGGACCAATTCTTTTCAACTTATTCATAAATGATCTGGAATCAGGAGTGAGCAGTGAAGTGGCCAAGTTTGCCGATAACACCAAATTATTTAAGGTTGTTAAAACACAAAAGGATTGTGAAGAGCTCCAAAGGGATCTCTCCAAGCTGGGAGAGTGGGCATCCAAATGGCAGATGCAGTTCAGTGTAAGGTGATGCACATTGGGGCAAAAACCCACAACTTCAAGTATAACCTAATAGGATCTGAGCTGGCGGTGACCAAACAAGAAAGAGATCTTGGGATTGTGGTGGACAGCTTGATGAAAATGTCCACCCAGTGTGCGGCTGCTGTAAAGAAGGCAAACTCCATGTTAGGCATTATAAGAAAAGGAATTGAGAATAAAACAGCCAGTATCATACTGCCTTTATACAAATCTATGGTGCAACTTCATTTAGAATACTGTGTCCAGTTCTGGTCACTACACCTAAAAAAGGATATTATAGAGCTGGAAAAAGTGCAGAAAGGGGCAACTAAAATGATTAAGGGGCTGGAGCATCTCCCCTATGAGGGAAGGTTACATCAACGGGGATTGTTTAGTTTGGAAAAAAAGAGGCTAAGGGGAGTCATGATAGAGGTGTACAAAATAATGCATGGTATGGAGAATGTGGATAGGGAGACATTTTTCTCCCTTTCTCAAAATACTAGAAACCATGCTCATCCCATGAAGCTGATTGGTGGGAGATCCAGGACAAATAAGAGGAAGTACTTCTTCACACAGCACATAGTTAAATTATGGAATTCACTTCCACAAGATGTAGTGATGGTCAGCAATTCGGATGGCTTTAAAAGGGGGTTGGATAAATTCCTGGAGGCGAAGGCTATCAATGGCTACTAGCCCTGATGGTTGTGTGCTATCTCCAGTATTTGAGGCAATAAACCTGTGTGCACCAGTTACTGCGGAACATAGGTGGGAAGGTGCTGTTGCATTGTGTCCTGCTTTGTTAGACCCTGGCTGATGGCTGGTTGGCTACTGTGTGAACAGAGTGCTGGACTAGATGTACCCTTGGTCTGATCCAGCAGGGAACTTCTTATGTTCTTATGGTATATAGATGTGTATGTGTATGTATGGGGGCAGGGGGAAGAGTTCTAATATAGCAACTTGTCTAACTGAGGCTCAGTGAGTGAGCAATGTGCATTGGCTAGCAGGAGAGGAAAGGGAGAGGAAAGAAAGTCTGGAGGACCCACTGTTATTGAGGGGAGGGGAATACTGAGTGGGCCTCAGGACCATAACTGCTGGGAACACAGCTAGGGAAACTTAGAGAATTGTGGTAAAGCAGGAGAGGGAGAGAGAGAGAGAGAGAGAGAGAGAGAGAGAGACTGGGGATTGATACTGGAACACTCACATCACACTGGTCAAGCCAGAGGAAGGGAGCTCCTGGGAGCTAGGCTGAGAACATTAGTTACCTGACGACAGGTGAGCTGGGGCTTTGTGGGGGATAGTGCAAGCTGGCACCATAATGATGTGGCACTGATGCTGGGGACATCTGCTCTAGCACTGGATCCCAGAAACACAGAAAGAGTACAAAATCTTGGGAAAGCTAGGGCAGCTATTGCGTCTCCCAAAGCACTTTTATGTTCTTAAACACTGTATGTCTAGCCTAATGAATCAAAACAGCAGACAGCAAGTTTCCAAATCCTTTGGAGATGTTTAAGGGACTAGACAACCTTCTTTTTGAAATGTCTCTAATCTGAGGAGATTTTTTTTTAGATAAAGTAGTTCTTGGCGGGGATGCCGGAAAGAAAAAGAAGCTGAGGACCTTTTAGTTACTGTTTTATATTTCAGCAGATTGTGTCTTTCTTCAGCTCCTGAGGAAGGATTTTTATCCGAAATGCATAGAGTGTACTGAAGAGTTTGTTAAAGATAAGATTTTTCACTAGCACCAGAACGTACCCCTCTTTCCGCATAAGAAAACCTTTGATTAGGCAAAAAGCTATCCTGCAAAGATAATTTCACATGTAGCACATAGTTAAACTGTGGAATTCACTACCACAATATATAGCAATGGCCACCAACTTGGATGGCTTTGAAAGGGGGTGAGACAAATACGTGGAGAAGGCTATCACTGGCTACTAGTTACGATGGCTATATATTACCTCCAGTATCAGAGGCAGTAGGCCTATGTACACCAATTACTGGGGAACATGAGTGGGAGGTAGGTATAGGACTCATGTCCTGCTTGTGAGCTTCCCATGGTTGACCACAGTGGAAACAGAATGCTGGACTAGATAGGTCTTTCGTCTCATCAAGCATGGCTCTTCTTAGATACTTGGAATGTCCTGATTTGGAAAGCAACTAAAAATCTGCATATGAAAAAATATTTCTTGGTTGGGATATAAGAGTGATAGATTGCATCATATACTCTTATGCATGAGTCAACTAAGATAGATATGCATGATAGACAAATCATAACCATTTTTATTTAAAAAATGTAGGGTTCATTAATTTTAGGTTGTGCTCACTCACTGGAAGAGAATTATGCATAGCAAATAAAAGGGCTGTTTGATACAGCTCCTGCTCTCCCCTTGCTCATCTCCCTCTTTATGTGCAAAGAAAAAAAATCTTTTTAAAAATTCAAAGAAATGCTGGAAGTGATTGGATGGATTCCCATATCTCTGGCTTAATCCATAACCCATTAATTAAAAATGAAATTAATTAAGGATTACAGCCCCAGAGAACATTCTTAAATGATAGTGTGCTGTTAGATTGCCTTAAGAGATGAGTTCGCCGAACAGATGGAATTGTCACCATTTCCAGGGCATGTGGCATTTTTGAGGAATTCCTTGTGGTGACCATTATGTAATACATAATGACAAGTGGGGAAAATGCTGAAAGGGAGTTCTAAAAATTGACCAAAAAAGCCCTCCTTCACCCCATAACAAAGCCAGCAGTTTTTCTAGCAATGTTCATTAGTAGTGTCATAGCAGTGCTGTTGATGGCTTCTTTCCTTTGGTCCATCAGAGCTGGCTCCAGTCACTCTATTGCCTAAGGTGAAAAATCCACATTCCACCACTCCCACCCACTAATTAGCATGGCAAACGATCCACTGGGAAGTTGTCCTGGGCAAACCTCATTAAAATGAATGGGAGGTGTGCAGGAGGACCGTCATGCCTTTGTATGGTAATAATCAATTATATTTCCAGCTCTTGTAACTGTGAAACAAACCTTGCAAAAGTAAGTGAAGCATAACTGAATTGAACAGAAGGTCTTGCTAAAGCCACGAGAACTGCAATGCCTGATTCCAATAGACAAGGTGTTAATTTTGGGCTTGGGAGATCTTCATTCTGGTCTATTATAATACCCTTTTCTGCATTAAAACCACCACAGATGAGAATAAAATTAAATGAAGCAACACTGAGTTCCTCAGCCTGATGAAATCTCAAACCTGTCATTTGAAAAAAAGAGCATTAACTTAATTAATGAAAAAATATTGTTACTATGTGTCCTCATCTTCACGTGTATGAACTCACACACATGTACATGATCGAGATGTGTTCGCACCTTTTCCATACGTCACAGTGCGCTATGACACTAATTAGTACACCCAGGGGAGAAAGAGTTACGTGACAATAAGTCAGAGTTTACGGTAATTGAATAATTGGTTGTAAAAGATATAATAAAATTATAAAAACAGAAAGAATACTTACATTAGCAGCATGTAAATGGGATTGGCAATTACTTGGTTAAATCTCTAGAGACAGTTAGGAGCAATATGGGAAAAGGCTGAAAGAGAGATGGTGCAATAGGATCCAGATAGACACACAAGGGGCCTATTTGGGTTGCAGATAGAAAGTAGGGTCTTGAATGCAGATAGCACCTTGGCAGAAGACAACCCAAGTCCAAGTCTAAGTGGGCAGCCTCCAAATCAGACCAAGCTGAAGTGGTTATTTTTTGAAGTGCCAAACTGGGGTCCAATGCAAAATCTCTGGTCAGTACCCACCCAAGTTTCTTTGAGCCCCATGTGTTATGAATCTCGACAATACAAAATGGAGCTCTACTCCCTTATGGAGCAAGGAACAAGTGCACACAGAGATAGCAAAATAAACTAAATAAACAATACACTGTTAGGTGCGTCTGGAACAAATACTTTTGCTAAATTGACAGAATTCCTTTTTAAAACATTTATTTGGGGTAAGAGCTTTTCTGTTACAGTCAAAAGAAAAAGAGGGGAAGGCAATACTGACAGTATTTGGCTTTAACAACAGAGTGCAAGAAAGGTTTGTGTGCATATTCAGGGTGCAAGTCTCTAACCTTAATGGGCGCTAATGGGCAGTTGATTCTGTTTCTTCTCACCTTAAAAACAACCACTAAAACATCACAAACCTTAAAACACAATTAAAATATCAACAGCAAACCAAACAATGCAGCAGAATGAGGAGAGGGAACAAAGCATGGCATGTTAAAATCATGACAAAATAAAAAGAAGTGTTTTGATCTGCTTGCTAACACATTTATAATACTATACAGCAACTTAATCATCCTTCAGCAGCCCTACACATATTTCCATTGTATGATTGCAGCTCATGCATACCACTCTCCAGTTTCTCCATTTGGAGGCCATGTGTTACCCACCTCTGTGCTAAATGCTTAAGAGACTGAGGTTCAATTCCTCTTCACACTTGTTGACGATAAGCCCTACTGAAAGCAGTGAGCCCTGTCTCAAGAAAGATAGATATGAGCGGGTTGTAAAGGGGTGGTAGGCTCAATTAATGCATGAACAGCACAGATATACTTGTGGTAAGGCATGCATACAACAAAAAGAAACAACTGGACAGAAAATCTCAGATATGCAGATGACACCACATTGATGGCTGAAAGCGAGGAGGAGCTGAGGAGCCTTATGACAAAGGTGAAAGAAGAAAGTGCAAAAGCTGGGTTGCAGTTAAACCTCAAAAAAACCAAGATTATGGCAACCAGCTTGATTGATAACTGGCAAATAGAGGGAGAAAACATGGAGGCAGTGACAGACTTTGTATTTCTGGGTACAAAGATTACTGCAGACGCTGACTGCAGCCAAAAAATCAGAAGACGTTTACTTCTTGGGAGGAGAGCAATGACAAATCTTGATAAAATAGTTAAGAGCAGAGACACCACACTGACAACAAAGGTCCGCATAGTTAAAGCAATGGTATTCCCCGTAGTAACCTATGGCTACGAGAGCTGGACCATGAGGAAAGCTGAGCGAAGGAAGATAGATGCTTTTGAACTGTGGTGTTGGAGGAAAATTCTGAGAGTGCCATGGACTGCAAGAAGATCAAATCAGTCCATACTCCAGGAAATAAAGCCAGACTGCTCACTTGAGGGAATGGTATTAAAGGCAAAACTGAAGTACTTTGGCCACATAATGAGAAGACAGGATACCCTGGAGAAGAGGCTGATGCTCGGGAAAGTGGAAGGCAAAAGGAAGAGGGGCCGACCAAGGGCAAGATGGATGGATGATATTCTGGAGGTGACAGACTTGACCTTGGGGGAGCTGGGGGTGGCGACAGCCGACAGAAAGCTCTGGCGTGGGCTGGTCCATGAAGTCATGAAGAGTCGGAAGCGACTGAACGAATAAACAACAAAATATGAATTAGCCCTTGATAGCACAATCCTATGCACATCTACTCAGACATATGTCCCATTAAGTTCAATGAAAGTTACACCCAGTAACTGCATAGGCTTGCCATCCAATGGAGATCACACACACACACTTTTTTGTAGCCCCCACATAGGGGGTGTGATTTTCAGAAAACGAGAGGATAGGGAAGGGAAGGTTTTAACCCTAGCTGTGTACAATCATCTCTATTATTGTTGCATTTATATCCCGCCTTTTTTCCTCCAAGGAACCCCAAAGCGGTGCACATAATTCTCCTCCTTTCCATTTTATCCTCACAACAACAACCCTGTGAGGTGGATTGGATTGAGAGTCTGTGACTGGCCCAAAGTCACCCAGTGAGCTTCCATGGCCGAGTGGGGACTAGAACCCGGATCTCCTGACTCCCAGTCCAACACTTTAGCCACTACTCCAAACTGGCTCTTGATGCAAATTGGAGGCCCAAGAAACAAAGAGAGGATCAGCTGCAAGTTATGCACTGAATATATTGTGCACTTTGACCCCAAGTATGGATCCAACTAGATGTGATACAGAGGAGGGGGTGGTGGAGTGGGAGGTGTGTGTGTGTTTTTTTTTAAAAAAAAATACTCACTTTTGCGATGGAGCACTCCTGCACTCTTTTCGATTAAAAAAAATGGCAGGCACGATGTCCTCTTCCTCCCAGGGGGTCACGCGCCTTGTGTAGACACCCTGGGATGATCCTGGAAGCAGGTAAGTCCGGGATCATCCCACCTACCTACCTCTATACCGTATGGTGTAGACATGCCCCCCCCCCCTCTCTCTCTCTCTCTCTCTGTGTGTGTGTGTGTGCGCTTATTAATGTGAGCCACTTCGGGAAATAATTGCCTGAGAAGTGGGATAAAAATGCAGTAAATAAAACAAACTTTAAAATAAATCCAGGACAAAGACATTGGAAAGACATTTCTGTTATGTCAGTTATGAGGAATAGGTCATTGTGGCTCATTGGCTAGAGAATGTTGGATTGGATTATGGTGAGCCAAATTCTTATGACTTATATAAACACACACCCAATACTCTAGTTTTACCCATATTATAATAAATCATAAATAACAACTATTTTAGTGTTGTGTATATAGCACCATCAGTGTGCATGGTACTCGATAAAATGCCAGGTCTCTGTCCCAAGGCGCTTACAAACTATCATTCAGACTACTACACAGTTAACAATGGTTAATATGCTGGCCTTGGGCAAAACATTCATTCCCTCAGCCTAATCTACTTCTTCAGGTTGTTGTGAAGCTATGGCACAACTCTGAATGCCTTGGAGGCAGGGTTCGATATTAATGAGAAACCTAATTTTTAAGGAGTTCATGCTAAAGATAGCAGAAGATGTTTGTGGCACAAAACATAGATTTTTTTCCTCCTTTTAAAGTGCCTCAGGACTCTTATAGTGCAATCCTATGCATATTTTCTCAGGAGTAAATCCCACTGAGGGCATGTCTACACCAGCCCAATATCCCAGGATCGCTCCTGTGCATCCAAATGCCACACAGGGGATTCCGGGAGCAGGCAGGGATGATCCCTTCATTTTCCTGGGATAACCCTTACGTGTAGAAAGGGCCTGAGTTTTGTGGTGCTTCTTCCGTAGGGTGTGTGTTTAGGATTGCAACCTGGATTTTTTTTTTGTTTGTGAGTTGTTGTTGTTTAGCTAAAACAGTCTAACACGGCTAACTTTCTGAAATTCATAATCAAAACAGACTGTAGACATGAACTTTTATTTTATCGTCTGTCCCCATAACAAGTAGTAAACTGCATAGTTTATAAAGTGATATACATAGGGGTAGTAATGGTGAGCCTTGCAAGGAAACTTGGTTTATCCTTCAGTAGTAGATCTAGCATTTTGTATGCCATCTGGTAAGAAGAGCATGGAAATTATCTGGAGGGAAACGGCCATCTGCTTTTGTCAATAAAGGAGCCACATGGCTTGCTTGAGGATTGATGCAAGCCATTTGCAGTCCAGTGGATAAGAAGAAGGGAGCATTGCCTTGAGCATGAGGAAAGCATTTTGAATTTGTAATGATTAATCTAAGCAAGAGAAAAAAACTATTTTGATTTAGGCTGTCGCTATTGCCTTCTACACCCACTATTGCTACGTATGTCTTTGCTATGCTGCTTGCAATACTCTGTGACTTTCTGGTAAACTGTCTCCCACATTGGATACAAGATCATATTGAGCCTTGCTATAGATGGCTAGCAAGAGCATGTGCACCCAATGGCCAGATTTGGCAAAGTATCTGAGTTTTATAAGGGATTATGCTTGTCAGGATTTCCGTAATGTGGCAACATTCCATTGAAGGTATTTAAATAGCTTTTTATAGAATCATAGAGTTGAGACTTGTAGGCCATCAGGTCCAACCCTTTGCTCCACGCAAGAAATCCACAGCTAGAGTATCCTCAACTTATTCTTGGTACCCCCTAAATAATTCCACATTCAAGCTACTCATGTGGTTAAGAGGTTTCTTCTAATGTTCCACCAAAATCTTTTCTCTGGTAATTTACGCCTAAGTCTGCCCTTTCCTATGTGTCTTGGAGCCCTGAGGTGGCCAATGACTCTTTGATGGATGGTGAAGTCCCTGAAGCTTTGAAGGAAGCAGTGGTGCAGCTGTTGTTGAAGAAATCAAAGTGAGATCCTATAGCTCTGGATAACTAATGCCCATTCTTGGGCAAGGTGTGTGTGATCTCATAACTCCGTGTTGGTTGATGCCATTATTTATTCCAATCAGGTTTCATACCTGATTATGGGACAGAAACAGCCTTGGCCACCCTGGCTGATGACTTACACTGAGAAATCGATGGGTGCAGGAGTGCAACTTTGTTGGTTCTTCTGGATTTCTCACTGCCTTTTGTTACCATCAGCTATGTTATCCTTCTGGATCATTTATTTGTGTCGGGCTTAGGAGGCACAGTGTTAAAGTGGCGCCAGTCCTTCCTGGAGGCGCAGTCTCAGAAGGTCGTGCTGAAGGACTTCTATTCCACCCCATGGCTGTTAGCCGGTGGGGTGCCACAAGGTCCCCTCCTGTCTCCTATGCTTTTTTAACATCTACGTGCAACTACTGGGGGAAGGTATGCAGAAGTTTGGGCTGAAATGCTATCAATATGAAGATGATATTCACTCTGCTTCTCATTTCCTTCTACATATCCCAGGAGCATTGTAGAACTCTTGAACCAGTGTCTGAAGGCTGTTTTGGGATGGACAAGGGTAAGCAACTGAGACTTTGTCCAGACAAGATGTGGGTTGGGAAATGAATTACTCTGGTTGAGGGTTTACAACTGTTCTGAGATAGGGTTTCCTCACACTAAAAGACCAAGTGCATAGTCTGGGAGTCCTTCTGGGCTCTCCACTAACTGGGGAAACTCAAGTCACTATAAGTGTCCAGGAGTATTTTTTATCAGCTAAGGTTGATATACCAACTCCAATCCTCTGTGCATTGGAATGCCTTTGAAGACAAACTGGAAACGTCAGCTGGTGCACAATATGACTGACCGAGTGTTGTTGGGGCGAGGTAGTCAGATCTGCACCAGCTGCATTGGTTATAAGTGCATTTCCAAGCCCAATTTATAATAATAGTATGGATCTTTTAAAGCTTTAAAGTTTGTGACCAAACTAATTGAAGGACCATCTTTACCCATATCAGCCTGCCTGAACTTCAAGAACTTGTTTTCCATACCACTAACCATATTCATCCCCCCCCCTTTGAACCCATTTTTTCTGTCCTTAAAGTGTGGTGAGCAAGTCTATAAAAAATACTCCAGATGAAATCTGATGAAAGCAAAATAAAGTGGAACGATTGCTTCTTCTGACTTGGAAACAATGGTTCTATTAATGCTTAAAATTGCATTAGCATTTATTTTTGTTTTGTTTTATTTGCAGCTGTGCCACACTGGTTACTCATGTTCAGTTTGTGATCAACTATAATTCTGGCATCCTTTCCACATGTGTTACTATCAAGGCAGGTGTGCCCATCCTCTACCTGGACATATTATTGTAGAGTGTTTTTCATTTTTCTCTGTTGAATTCTGTCTGAGGTTGCTTCCAGATAGGTGGCTCCTACACTACCCAATCATAGGTTTTCCATTGTAAAATACAAGAAAAATTGCAATCGCCTTTCCACATTATTGGGAGTACTTTGATTTAGTTATGTGTACATTCCACTATATTCTGTCCACACCAGTGGGTGCGACATAGCTGCTGTGGATGGGGCCATTTGAAGCTCAGCACACATTAATTATAAAATTTGCAGTGGGAACCCTTTTATGATCCTTCTTGCATTTTAATTGATCTTTTAATTATCATTAAAACAGTTTTCCAGCTTGATTTTTTTAAAATGAAAGAGGCATAGTACTATAACACCCTAATGCTATACTGTTAATTAAAAAAGGCTGTTACAATTCTATACCTCTCATTTTATTTGTTAAAAAAAATCTAGCCAGAAAAGTGTTTTAGCGATAATTAAAAGATCAATTAAAAGAACAAAAACAGGATCATAAAATAGCACCCACCACAAAGGTTATAACAAAAATGTGCTGGGTTGTGATACATGCACTTTCCCAATATATCAGTGCTGCCCACATCAAAACCCTAACTCTTTAACAAGATGGAAAAGTAGCAATAAAAGGCATTAACATTTTAAAAAGTTAAATGATTTGCCTTAAAAATCACAGAATGTATCATGGAAATTAACTGGTAGCAGTTAATGAATAAACTCCTGTGTGTACGCATGATGGGGGATTAGCAGTGTTTGCATAATGTTTTATTACCAGAAATGTCTTAAAAGATAAAAGGGCTAAAAGATTGTTAAATGCTCCCAACTTCCCTCAAAGGTGAGAAGTCCAGAGGCAGCTCTAGAGAACTGCACACAAATAAGCACTGAAACTTATGGTTTCCTTTGTAATCCATTTACAAATGTACAAGCAAATCATAGGGAATTCAAACAGTCCTAAATCAGATTGCCACCACCACCACCACATTATTATTTTTTAAACAAGCAGTTGCACTCCATGACTGCTTTAGGTTGGGCTAACTAGCTCTCCTTCCAGCTTGTCTCTCTCTCCCCCAACTCACATGGGTATCGCATCCTGAAGTCTAGAGACATTAAGGATCATTCAGTCCCCTGGATATACATTATTTGCCAATTTCGTAATGCCAGTCTTTTCACCATAACAAGGCAGTCCATACTCATAAAACTGTATTCAGAGAATGCTTTGTTAATATCCTCAGACTTTGGAAAAATAGAAGTCAAGTTTCCCACCTTTTCCTCTTAATTTTCGTTATCTTCAGCAGCTTCTCCATTCCAAGTGACAGTTTGCACTGCAGTGCAAGGGTTAGCACAGTTAAGCCTAGATGACTCTGAAGCACTTTGATATTTTAGCTGGATGACCACTTTCTCTAAGAGTTTCACTCTTTTTCCCTGTTCTTCATGGTGAATTGAGTTATTTTGCACATATCCTATAATAATCAACACCAACACACAGTTGCTTAGTCCTACAAATAATCCTTTAGCATGACAAACATTCTAAAAGAATTAGACTTGGCCCAACATCAAAAATGTAAACCACCCAGAGAGCTTCAGCTATGGGACAGTATAGAAATGTAAATAACAACAACACTCACACTGTATGAGCATGCTCATATTTGTGTGTGAGTGAGAAAGAGGGGGGGTGTCCATCACACCTACTTTTTTCCCCAGGTACGATCTGCGGTTTCCACCTCCATTTCATTAGCATCTCAAGTGCTAGTCCCTTTCATATGCCTTTCTGGTGTTGCCATTGTATCAGCGAAATCACTCTTCACTACTTCGCTCTTCCGCTATTGCGCTCACCTTGTCTCCTTTTCCTCCCCCCTCCAGTTCATTGGTTCTTGTGGCTGATGGACATTGTGGTGTGCATGGGTGCCTCCCCACCTCCACCTCTGGTTTTGTTGTCTAGTATTTCTGCCTTTAGAAGTGAGATGACGCTTCCTTCTGTGCAGGGTCTTCACACGCCCTCCCTCCCCTTTCCTAGTCGAGTGGTTCTATGGACTGGAGGAGAACTGCCCCTGCCCTACTCTTTCATAAGCAAGACCACCCTTCAACACACATGCCCCCAAGAAGGAATGTTCTGCGGAATACTGCAATGACAGTAATACACAGGGCTGGAAGGGCAGTTTTATCCCACGTGGAGGAAAAATACTGCACTTTCCCCACCCCAGAAAAACACAGAAAATGGAGGGGAAGAGGCTAGATGACTGCAGGACAGGGACAATGATGTATGAAGGTTGTGGGGCAGAACGGTAAACAAGGCAGGACAAAAATGTGATAAAACACTGGTGTGATGGAGCTCAGAGAGAGAGAGTTTTTAGAGCTTAAACTGCTCTTCAAAGCTCAAAAGCCATTTAGCGATTTGTTGTAGGAGCAGTTCATGCCAAATAAAAATGTGACAAATTATCACAGTTTAAGCAAGAACAATATGGCACTAGACTGCCATGTATCGCCAATACTACAAGATGCTCTCTGTGGCACCAGCACCATGCTGGTGGGGCAGAGTGCCAGCTCAGATTCATGTGTAGCAGGTGTGTTGTACATTCAAATGCTGGAGATTTGATTCTCTCTAATAATATGCTTTCCAATCAGGCTAAAAACCTATATCACGAGTAGAGAACCACGGGCTGAATTCAGTTTTGGAAAAGCTCTTGGCAGGGCCACATTCCAGTGGTGGGTGGGCCCAAAGGCAAAAGGGGCGGGAACAAAAAATATCAGCCTTTTTTTTAGCTTAAAGCTCTTAACTGCCAGTAACTAAGCCCTAAGAGAAACATTCCAACTTTTAGAATGGGGGGGGGGAGACTGTACAAAAGCTAGGAAGCCACCAGAAAAGATGTTGAGGGGAAAGGGATGGGGTCAGGGGAAGGGGTATGGCCATCTGGTGAATCCTGGAGGGCTGGATTGGTACCCCAGAGGGCTAGGTATCTCCCAAGCCTGAGGTTCCTCAGCCCTGTCATGTCTTATACATGTTTACCTGGAAGGAAGTACCACTGAATTCAAAGGAAATGAATCCCATGAAAGTACATAAAATTCCACCTTAGCCAATAAGTAGGAAGCAGGTGTGTGAGGAGGGCAGGTGCATGAGGAGGAAAAACAATGCCTTCCTTCAATAGATGGGTGATGGGCCTCAATTTCCCGCTTAGCAAACACAGAGACTGTTTGTAGTAGGGCTGTGTGTGCGCGGACTCCGCAAACTGCTTCATGGCCTGATCCAGAAATTCCAGATTGAGCCCGAACCACTTCGGGTCGATCCACCACTCTCCCGCTCTGCTCCGCAAAGCGAGATCTGCCACCACCACTGCTGCCAACCCCCCCGCCCTCTTACCTGCCTCCATCGCGGTCTGTCGCGGGCTTCAATTGAGGCCCCGGTTGAAGCTGGAAGAGAAGGCCGTGGCCTTTTCCGGCTTCAAGCCAGGGCCTCAATTGAAGCCCGCAACTGAGGCAGGTAAGCCCCCCTCCTCCCTTACCTGGCTCTGCCACCACTGCATGGACTGCGGTGGCGGCAGCGGAGCCAGGTAAGCCCAACTCCCCCACTCCCCCCTTACCTGTGTTCATCACAGCCCATTGTGGGCTTCAATTGAGGCCCTGGCTTCAAGCCAGAAGAGAAGGCTGCAGCGCCTTCCGGCTTGAAGCCGGGGCCTCAATTGAAGCCCGCGACGAACACAGGTAAGCCCCCCTCCCCCCTTACCTGGCTCCATCACCGTTGCCGCACGGACTGTGGCGCCGCTGCCAGGTGAGTCCCCCTCCCCCCCCCACTTACTTGCATCTGGACCTCTGGATCGAGACGAACTGCTTCGCCTCGATCCACAGCCCCCCTGACCTGATTCATCTCCGCCTTTGTCAGAGGCAAATCAGGCCGCTCCGCTATTGCTTCTCTGAACTGAAGCGAAGCAGAGCACAGCCCTAATTTGTAGTATGCACACATTTTCCTCCACAGAAGTGACTCCTGGGCAGAAATACTATCAGATATACAGGGCTCACATCCGTAGCAAAGGCTGCCTGCCATGTAACTCCTTAGAGGCCAGCTGATGCACATTGAATCCCTGTTACCCATCATCACTACCTCTTGTTGAGCTATAAAGGACACACAAACAATGTGGCTCTTACTTAGCAAACAATGTTGGCCTTATTTAATAAAAGCTTGGTAAATATTAGTAAAGGGCTGAACCCAGGCTTCAATAGTTATAACAGATAACAAGACTGAAAGCTTTGATTTGCACTGCACAATGCTTGGAGAGAGAAAAGAAATCGCATAATGAAAAGAATACAACATTTGATGGATTGTTCAGAAGTCACAATCCTAACTTAGAACAGGAGTTAGTAAATATGAACGGAGTGTTAAAATTGGCCTCTCTTATCCCAAATGTCTCACCTGTTTCTCAGTATTAGAAACATACTTCTAACAGAAAACAAGACCTAAAGTATTTTCCTTGAAAGACACCCAGCATTTCTTGTTCATATGCTATACTTTTTTCTATAATATAGAAATATTATCTGCTAATGTAACCTGTAATGCCTTCATATTTCTTCCTTCCTTTCTTTTTTAATAGATGCATATGAATGAATGCATATTAAATAATAAGTTGCTTATTATTTAATTTGCTTTTATGTCACTGGTGGGGGTGGGGAAGGTGGAACCATTTGGAACTTTTCAGTAACTTTTGGAAAGCACACAGAGAGACCACCTCCTACATTAGCCAGAAAAAGACATATTCTTAACACAAGGCATTTGATAAGAATTTTTAAACGCCTATTGGTCTGTACATGAACTAGAAATTAGATGGTCTGGATGGCATGCTATCAGCAGAACCGCTGCTGTACATGGGCTGCCCATTTCTGATGAATCAGGAAATGTGTTCCATTTATAGGGAATGGAAAATACATGTTGTATATGTCCTTCCCTATAGCAGATTTTCGTATAAATAATTCATACCTTTCGATGGACCAAAATAACACAGATATAATTTTCTAAAGGAATATAAAGTGATTTTACATTAACAATGCAATTCTATCCAGGTTTATTCAGAAGTAAATGTTGCCAGCCATGCCACTGCCCATTGGTCTCTCTGCCTGAGCTGATGGAGGTGGTCTCAAAGTGAGTGTTTGAGACCCTAAGGTTGATGGTTCTGGGATATCTCACCTTTCCTGCCAAGGCCACCAGATCTGGGCTTGCTCAGGACTTCATGGACACCCTATTATCAGCCTCAAATGTAGGAGGACACACAATTTGATTTTTCTCAAATGGATCTAAAGATGGGGGAATTAACTTCTCACCCTTGTCATGGTCATCACTTCCTATTGAGGTTTAGGATCTTGGCATCCTTTCTCCTCTGCAGTGGTGCAGGAACTAATAAAACAGCCTACCCATGGAATTTCAAAGGACTCTGAGATATTTTCCCGCTGGTATGGCTCCTGATAAAGCCTTGGTCACTTCCTGGAATATAGAGATGACTAGGGCAATTGACATGATCACATCCAAGTTTCTTCTCCCTTTGGGTAGAACTTGGGTAGCACGTTGCTATACACCTGAGCTGAGGGCAATGAAGAAAAGGGAAGACAGTTAGAATGCAGGTGGAGGTACACTTGTGCTGAATCTGAGCAAACACAAGCTGGTGCTCATTTTCGAACCTACTCTGTGGCAGCAATGTGGAAAGAGGAAGTTCTTTTCCAAGTAGTTCAAAATACAGCTGCAGAGGCTCAAATCTTTGACAGAGATCCAGCAAGAAAAGGGCTTCTTTCTCTTTCAGCCATTACCCACCAAATATCTCCTTCTAGTTGTTTTTCCTTGGAGTGGGGAGATATATGAATATCTAACTATTTCCCCTCCCCCAGGTCTGGGAACAACTGAAGGGAACTTTTTAGGGGGGGGAAACACTGGAGTGAAGGTTTGCAAACAGTACTGACTCCAGGTTTTTGAGGGCCCCGACTCAGTAAATCTACCTTCTCACTACTATTGTTACCAGCTGCTATTGCTCCTCCTCATTATTTCTTCTAATTGTTTGCTTACTAGGGAGCCAGCCAGTAGCAAATAGGCAGTAGCATCTACTGCTCCTCCTTCTCACCACCATTGTTGTCTGGGCCAGAGCAAGAGGCACGTGAACAAGCAGGTTGCAAAGTCAACGATGAGCAGTTCCAGCGGGCTCTTGTCAGTGGTCCTTCTGCTGGGATGTGGGCTTCCAGAGGTGCCCAACAAAGCCCATCTTTTGCAGATGATCTTCCACAGATGATTGCAACCCCAAAGGACAGATTTATTACATAAAAGAAAAAGAATGTCAAAGAAAAATGACATGGGACTCTTTGTCTTCCGAGGACAAATAGTGACAGATGGAATTGTACAAGGTAGAATCAGTGCAAGTCCCATGAAGCACAGAAGCTGAGAGATATTAGGTTATTCCTGCTCAGCCTTTGCTTCCTGCATGCAAGACAGTACCAAATCCACATATTCACCTCCTGCATTTGATTCCCATGAAATCCTGTAAAATTCTTGTCACTAGCTATCCAGAATGAGTTGTAGAGGCAGACCATCAATTAAGGGAGGCAATTCCAGGGCTTCCTTATCCCCAGGTTGTAAATCTTTGTAACTAATCTTATGTACAGTCAACTTCTCTCATTGGGTATGACTGACTAGTGCAAGTACATGGTGTTAATTCCTTTCCAATAATGCTCCTAACATGCCTTTCTTTGGAAGAAGTCCACTAAGCTTAGCAATGTAAATAAGACATTGCTTGCTGGTTTATAATATGGCTCACTAAATGTCCTAGATTTGGTGAGTGACGTTTATTAGTGGCCTAAAATCAGGGAAGCTGTGGCCCCTTCAAGTGTAATTTTATGTAAATTATTTACTGTTTGATCTTAGCAAAGCATTCACTTGTCTGAGTGCCCTCCCCCTCCTGCAAAATGAAGATGTTGAAACTGCCTCACAGCAATATGGCTGTGAACATGGATATTTATAGCATATTTTACATGATATGCTCCCTTTGGAATACAAAACTTGGCATAATAATTAATCACGTGTATAGCACTTTGCAATGTACCCAAGTGCTTTACTATCTTTATCTCTTTTTTTTTTGCCCACACATAACAGCACACTAAAATGTCAGTTTTGTTTTTGTTTTGTTTTTTACAGTGAGGGACATAAGGCTGAAAGATAGTTATTCACCCAGAGCTAATCACTGAGATTTGAACACTGAACTCTGAAGCCCAAGTACTGTAACATCATACCTGCCAACTCTACTGCTTTGTCTGGCTGATCTACAGGACAAGCAGATCAATGAGTTTTCTCAAACATGTCTTCCAATGCCTACAAATCAACTCCTTGAAAAGGGGGAAGAATTGGTACGTTCTCGATGTACCCACAAGCAATACTGATACAGAAACATAAGCCTGACAACTCCCATTAGATTGTAAGCCTATGCGGCAGGGTCTTGCTATTTACTGTTTTACTCTGTACAGCACCATGTACATTGATGGTGCTATATAAATAAATAATAATAATAATAATAATAATAATAATAATAATAATAATAATAATAGAGCAATCCCATGGTCTTTGCAAGAGCATCCCATTGTGAAGGCATTGGGAGGGGAACTCTCACTTCTGATTACTCACCTCCTTGCAGCTATGGCAGAAATAAACGCACGGCTCCTTCCTTAGGTCACAAATGCAACCTTGTAGGAAAAGAATGGGGGTGTTCCGGTGGGTAGGGAGTGGGGGGGAGGCCAGAATATGAAAAATCCCATGGCCTCTCCAGTGTCTGCCAGTACACCCTCTCTCAAGGGTTGGTTTAGAGGGGAAAACGTTTAAAAGAATGGCAGAAATTTGAAAAAGAGAGATCCACAGAGATCCTTCTCCGGGAGCCCCTGTCAAAGGAAGTGAGGCAGGTGGCTACTAGGAGGAGGGCTTTCTCTGCTGTGGTACCCTGGCTGTGGAACGAGCTCCCCAGAGAGGTTCGGCTGGCACCTACACTGTATTTCTTCCATCGCCAGCTGAAGACCTTTTTATTTTCTCAGTATTTTAACACCTATTAACTTAAATTTTAAACTTTGTTGTTTTAATTCCATATTTTAACCTATATCAATTTTTGCTGTGTGGTTTTATCCTGGTTGTGCTTTTTATATTGTATTTGTGTTTTAAATTTGTTGGTTGTTTTTATGCTCTTCATGATTTTAATTTTTGTGAAACGCCCAGAAAGCTTTGGCTATTGGGCGGTCTAAAAATGTATTAAATAAATAAATAAAAAATTGCTTCTGTCGATCCTCACAGGACACTGGATACGCAGAAGCCTCCAAGTCCGGAGGCTTCCTTCTAAGAAGACGGCAATCCATAGGGCTGTGTTTTAATTCTTCTTTCCATTTCACATCTGCAACAAAATATAGTGCCTTCTTAGTCCTTCAAACAGTTACTGAAATTGTATATATTTCAATGAGACTGTTGTGATGCAAGCATTTTGCAGACAGATGCCAGGAATCCAGATCCCGTTATGCAAGAACCAATATGGTGGCCTCTATGCCCCCACATTGGTTCTTGCATAATATTTATGGGATCAGGATTCTGGGCATCTGCCTGCAAAAATGCTTTCATCACAACAGTCTCAATGAAGTATATACAATTTCAGTAACTGATTGAAGGGAAATTACTTATTTATTAACAAGGTTTATAAACTGTTTAAGATTCCAAAATACCTAAGCGGTGTACAAAGTAAACTTCACTTAAAAAACAACAAAACAATAAAAAAATACAAACAGTGCAATACAGTGGCTGGCAATATGCACAGCTAAAATCACAAATCTGGGAAGGCTCACGGGATTAAGGAAAACTTTTAACGTACACTGAAAAACCAGTTATCATTGGGCCACACCTTATATGCACAGGAAGTGAGGTCCAGCAAACTACACTAAAAGCTATGCTCTGAATGGTAGCAAGGAGAACCTCAGGAGCTTACGGAGCCAGCAAAAGAGCTCCTGTGATGACTTCAGAAACTGAGCTGGAATATAGGGGGTCATTTATTTATGTACTATTATCCAGAACTCGCAAAATTTACTGGAGCCATTGTGAAGCACTGCTAGGGAAGAACAACACAATCTGAACAGTAGGGATGTTTGAGAAATTTGGGGGTGGGGGAGTCCACATTTTGGAGCACCTGATCCACATATACTGAACTGATTTGCAGACTAGAACATGGTCCGCTCCGAAATCCACTGCATTGAATGCTATGAGGTGATCCAAGGAGTACCTTTTACATTTTTTAACTCCCTCCACCCCCATCTGCTTGGAGCTGCCACACAGGTTGTAATGGAGCTGAATATGTCCTGGGTATGACGATGCACCACCCCTCCCAGAGACATTGTGCAGAAAAAAATATGGTCTCCCCATTGCTACATGGGAGCAGCTATCTGCTTTTTTTATACAACATCCCTGTGAAAAACAGTATGTCATCATGTATTGTCCCTCCCAGGGGCACCTACAGTCCTATTTCTACCCACACAGCAGCTGTTGTGCTTTTTAGCAGCTCCAGGTTGCGCGGGGGAGGGGGGAGGAAACAGTTGAAATAAAATACTAAAATGTAAAAGGAAGCCCTCGGACAACCTCATGAACTTGTTTTAAGTACCTGGTTGTTGTTGTTGTTGTTGTTGTTAAAAAAGCAGAGATTTTTTAAAATTTATTAAATTTTATTTATTTATTAAAACATTTGTATCCCACCGTATATCACTGAGATCTCAGGGTACCATACAGATAAAATCAATTCAAATAGCATAAAAACAATAAATAATTTACACAGCTAAAAATGTATTAAACCATTAGTAAACTAATACCAGTAAAACTTTTGAAAAGCAATATAAAACTATGTGCAGCTTTAGGCAAATTTAGCCCTCTAAAGCTTTGATAAAAAGCCACATTTTAACTAACACTAAAACAAAGCCAGTGTCTGCTCCAGTCAGGCATCAAAATGGAGGGCATTCCACAACCAGGCTGCCACAACAGATCCATATGCTCGTTCAAATCCATACATGCTGGTTCAAATGGAATGGAGCAGACTTAATATCAGTTACATGTGAAGTCAGTGTGGACTCAATACTGCCTGATCTGTCCATATCCCTATTCAACAGTGAGTTGCTGGCCCAGGCCTTTATCTAGAACAGTGTTTGTGTGTGCAGTTAGAACTAGGGCCTGGAGTTTGCTTCCCTATGTGACATGCTTTCTAAAGAAATACAGTCCCAATGTTCCTTGAGCATCGTAATAATCAGGGTCACCTAGGGACAGTGGAAGCCAGTGCTGCTGGCAAGATTTACAGACCCAAAATATGTGAGGTTCACACACACACACACACACACACACACACACACACACTATTGCCATGTCTGTCCATGAATACAAACAATGAAATTGTATGTATAGGATGAATCTGCTGGAGAGAGGTCAAGTTGCAAGTTTGTACTGGGCCCAAAAAAATGATGCTTGGGCTCTGCCATTGTTAGTGTGATGTAATTACTAGTGACTAGGAATCCTGTGGCTATCCCTGGTATAAACCTACAATGCTCACTGATCCAGTTTGCATGTCACAGCAGCAAATCATGGATTGATTAACCCAGGGTTTCATGGTTTAATTCACAATATGCTATGATGCACAGTGCATTCGAGCTGCTTCCACTTTACATAAACAACCTATGAACACCCCATTTGTAGGTTGTTGCATGATGTGCAAACCCAGACACTATGATTAGTAAGTTTTAAATCAATGGTACTTACTTCCATATAATGTATGCAGGATCAGGGTGTAAATCTTCCAAATTGTGCATCCTTGCTGCTGGGAATCATAAGTGCTCCCTGTGTGTGTTGCTTATATTTATAACTCAATTAATTAAGCACTGTGAAATCCTTTGGGGAGTAAAGGCATGCTACATGGATGCCTGGTGCTTATAGCACATTTGAGATTTATAATGTGAATGTTAAATGAATGTTTAAATGCATCTTCCTCTTTAACTTCTCTCAATTTAAAGTTTTCTTCACTGTATTGTATCAATCTGAGAGCTGATTTACCCCCTTAATATAGAAAGTAGGCACTTCATTTTTATAATGTGCAATACAACCCATATTTACTGAGAAGTAGGTTCCACTGTGCTCAGTGAAACTTGCTGCAAAGTAGGTGTGCAACCTTTGAGATGATCATCACTTAGCTTTTGTAGGGCACTGGTTTAACTGGCAGAAAAATAACAAGTGACCACGTTAGTAATAATGTGTTGCATCCAAAGCTGGCCGCCTGACACCTCTTCTCTCCCCCCCACATCCCTCAAATCTGTTCTGGAGGGTTGGGAGACCCTCTGGAGCAGATTTAGGGGCTGCAAAGAGCTGGAGGGGAGCACAAGGAGGACCCACAGCACAAGCCAGTCCACTCACAAAACTTTAGGCTTAACCCATTATGTTGCTACTTGAAGATATATCTCACAGATACTGAGACAGAAAGGCTGATACAAAACAGTAAAACCCATGGATTACTAACATGAACAGTTGCATTTAACTTGGCTTAAGGAAAACAGGAAACTCCTGTTTGACTCAAGAGTTATTTGTGGAAACACTCTGGATAGTTTGGGTGAAGTGCAGAGACAAATTCATTGATCAACCAGGAGACACTGCTAAAACACACAAGAGTGGTGTGAATCAGTCCTAAGGATCAGACCAACGCCCCATAAATCATGCCTGCTTACTTCACTTTGGCCTGTATTAAGCCTGTATCAACCACACATTTCCACAATGCTCTGTTCTCACCTCAAGATAGCTAAATACATCACCATGAAAACATTTCACCCTTTCCACATCACCCTTTAACAGCAGCACAACAGGCAGAAATACAGTTAGGATTATTTCCTCCGCCACTGCATACCAGGACATTCTGTACTTGTGGAAATTCTGCCTGACACATAGCTTTGAAAGATGAAGGAATCTCACTAGAAAGAAAAGGTAGCGGTGCTACCCTGGATGCCTTAAAGAGGAACCATTTATCTCTCTCCACCCCCCACCCCCGAAAGAGGGAACTCTACCCACTCTCTTTCCTTAGGCATGGCAGGTTTGTGTGCCGTCTTGTCCACCCTTTGCCCTATCTGGCCCTGTTTTCCTTCTTTCCCCCTCTTTCTTTGGGGCATTTTCCTTTCATTTATTGGCTTTGCTTCTGGGCCTGGAAACTATTGTCTCCCGGGTCACGCCAACAACCATCCCTCTGAAGACAACAATGGCCGCCCTGCCTCCTGTTGTTGTTGTGGCTTGCAGCGTCTTCCAAGAAAGAGCTCAGAAGAGGAATAGGCTAGGGGGAAGAGGAAGAATACTCCCCAGAAGGAACCAGTTGCCTCTTCGGCTCCTTGACCCGGTCCCTTCCGCAGCCTCCTCCCAGGCAAGGGCAGGCCCATCTCTCTCCCCACCCCCTCCTCGCCCTCCTTTAGGGTCCCATCTGTTGGGTCCTTCTTCTGCGGCTCGCGCTCCTTCCCGTCCGCCGCCTTCCTCACGCGAGCCCCTCCCTTCGTTTCGAATCTTCCCCGGCCGTCGCCTAGGAAACCAGCCGATACTGTGTAAATAGGCACCCTGCAAAAGCAATGCAGCCGGGTAACAAAGAGGCAATAAAGGAGCCGAGCCTCTCAAACGAGACTGGGCAGAGAGAGAAAATTCCCCAGACTAGCTCAGTTTGCCCTCTCTTTCTCCCTTTGATGCAGATGCTGGAAGAGATGCCTCTAGCCGCCGCCTCCTAGACAGGATTCGCAGCTCTTTAAACTAACAGCTACCCAGTAATGCAGATGGAAGGTAATCGGGTTGTTTTCCTAGTGAAGAAATCAGCAGGGACCAAAGTGCACTTTACAAGCACCTGGATGTGAATGGATTTATCCGGATTACGTTTCGGTTGGGGAGTGCCACATGTACACCAAAAGCGTCGGTTTCCATCCACTACGACTGCCTGCCCGATTTCCCTAAAGGGCGATCGACTATGTTGGCGGGCACGATGCACATCTATGCCTCAAAATAAAAATAAATGGATCTCAACATAGCACCTCTAGGGGGAATATAACTCGGAGAGCGAATAATGTACGGAAATGAAGCGGTGTGTCTAAACCATCCCTCCTCCCCAAAGAGGGAAAAAAGATTAAAACAAAGAAATCGCGGTTGGCACTAACAGTTTTCCACCATGCGATCCCGTAGCCCAAGCTGAAGAAAGGAATTGTATTTGGAGGAATACAGCGAGGGGAAAGGAGGTGGTGGTGGGGCTTGATAAAAAAACAAAATGCCTCGTGGTGTATTTTGCCCACAAGAAACGAAATATTCCTTGACTGAGTGCCATCTTGCTAAAAATACTAGACCGTTGGCAAGGTGGTGGTGGTGGGGTAGTCTTCTTAAACGGCAGCCTATGCGCAAAGCTGGACTCATCACACAATGAAGTCTTTAGGGGAAATGAAAGAAGGGTGGCTAAAATCCTTCATTCCCTCTCTGCCAAACATTCTTTCGGATTTTATTTTCGGGAAAGAAATGTAGCTCTCCCGAATGGTTCCGTGTTTGCTTTTGAAGTAGTGAGACAGAGATTCTCTCTCCCCCCGCCCCTTCCAAGCGCAAACATTTCCTGTCACTCCACTGTAGCCGTTTCAAATGAAGGGATGAAGAATCAGCCTTCCATGGATCAACCTAGAGCTGCAATCCTATGCAGAATTAGGCGTGTCTAAGCTCACTGATTTCAGGGGAGGAGGGGTTGAACTTTGCATAGGATCGGGCTTCACGATGCTTAAGATGGGACGCCCCCTTTCCCACATCTCTGGAAATTCAGAACCTCGCTGTTTTCATACAAACCATCATGGCTCCGATACACACCACATAAAGACGAATTTGACTCGAGTTCTATTTGGCTAGGAGCATTCTCGGTTACACGTGGATGCGATTCGTCGTCGTCCCCTCCCCCACCCCCCGAACACGCAAACGGATGTTCTGATGATATTTAGCTTCATCTATTAACTTCATTGCCTTCCCCCCCAAAAATAAAAAATGCTTTGCAGTCTCAGCAAACAGGGTTTTTTTTATAAAAAAGTACAAATCAAAGCAAATCAGGCAGCGAAATTTAATTAGACCCGTAGGCTCCTCGCAAAATATTTTATTTCAAGCCAATATTGGTGGGGGAAGGGAATGTTTCTTGCATAGCCATGGCAGCGGCAGCTGCTGCTGCTGCTGCTGCTTTAAGCATTTTTCACATCTGGCCTACAGACCTAATAATTTTCAACTCGTGATCTCGTTTGGCGAAACTCGATCTATGTGGTTTAAATACCTTCCAAATTGGGACGATTGAACAATTGCAACCAATTAAAGCCAAAAAAAAAAAATTGCAAGCCTTCCCTATCTGTTGATTTTTCGATGAGAGCAAGACGGGGGGGGGGGAGGGGGAATGGAAGGGGGTGGTAGCGGGGGCGAGGAGATGAAATCACAAACACACACAAGTCAAACCATTGTCTCTAGCTTAACCGAGGTGGGGGAGAGACGACACCAAACAGAGGCTGCCACCACCACGGCAAGTCAAAAGGAACCCCCCCCCCCCGCTCTTTTAAAGAGTGTTCGTCCGCCTCCATAAGGAAAGGGCAATAAACTCCACCGCGCTTCGTCCCATTTTTCTTTTTAAAGAGAAATCAGTGCATGCCTTAATCCCATTAATTTATTTATATTCTTCGGAGTATTAATTATCAGTCCAAGGCCGATTTCAAATTATTGCAATCGCAGCTCCATTGTTCGCTCCAATTGGAGGCCCCGCCCCCTCTTTTGTCTGGCGGCGCGGTGATTGGTCGGCGGCGGGCGGGGGCTGCCGTCAGCGCTTGGGAAGCCCATTCATCTGTGCACTTGGGCGTTGGACTCCGCATCTTATTAGCGACCAGGGAGATTTCTCCATTTTCCCCTTGTCTACAGTACGGCTACAAATCTGGGATTTTTTATTACTTCTTTTTTTGTACTAAACTTGGGCTTCTAATATTTTTGCTCGACTTTTTTTCCTTCCTTTTCCCCCCTTTCTTCCTGTGCTGCTGCTGCTTTTTTTCAACCTCTCCAGCTTTATTATTTTTTTTTTTAGGAAAAAAACAGGAGTGTATATTTTAAAATAATCGGTTCTCTTCTCTTTTCCCCCCTCCTCCCCCTCTGGTGTGCGTGTGTGTGTGCTGCTGCTGCTGCTCTTCAGGCTGCTGGTCGCCCAGCATTTACACGAACCCACTGCTCTTTGTTTCCTCTTCTTTTGGATCTGTTGAGTTTCTTTGTTGAATAAACCAGCATGGGTGCCCAGTTCTCCAAGAACGCTGCAAAAGGCGAAGCTGCTGCCGAGAAGCCCGGCGAAGCAGTGGCTGCATCTCCTTCGAAAGCGAATGGACAGGTAAGAAAGGGGGGGGGGAATAATGGAGTATTATTTCCTTAAATCGCGTGTAAGTGTTTTATTTTGCTTAATCGAGTTCTTTCCGTGTGTGTATATATGGGCTGGGGAGAATGTATGGCTTTAAAAATTGATTACAATTCCTTTTTAAAAAAAGCACACTAAATGAAAGGGGTATGCATGTGTGGAGAAGCGGATTTTCATTTGGACCCATTTTTTTTTTAAAAGCGTAGCAGGCTGGAAAGGGAAAAAAATGCAGGATGCTTGTCCTACTGGAGGCTAGCTGGTCTCCCCCCAGCAGTATAGCTTGCACTGGTGCTATCTTGGCAGACCTTTTTGCTGTAAATGTGCTCTGGGTTGACTGTGTGCTCTCCCATGGCTTCCTATACTGTAACAGCCTGTCTTCCCTTCCCTTTTCCTCTCCCCGCCGCCCCCATTCTTTTCTTTGGCGCGTAAGGGGGGGGTGTAGTGGAGTTTGGTGGAGATAAGGCAATAGCGAGAGAAATCGGCGAGCTGTACTGGGGGGCGGGGGCGCTGGAGAGTTGTCCGTGCATTGAGGAAGGGGCTTTTGAGTGTCTTCTCCATCTTGCTTGCTGGATTCCTCGCTCTGTTCATAGTCTCGGCTTATGCCACAATAAAACGTGGGCTTTTGCTTTGCTGGGGTTTTTTTGTTTGTTTTTTTAAAGGTGCGAATCGTATTGATTCTTCTTATTGTAACAAAACTACCACGGCTACGCTTCTGGAATGTGTGGACTTTAAGTGTGTGAGATGGCGCTGTGTGTAAGTGTGTGAGTTCGAGCGGTTGCCATGGAGTGCACGAGCATCGGGAGTGAGCGTGGGACAGATCGGGCTTTTGCGAAGCTTGCAACCCGCGCCGCGTTCTCGTGCGTCGGTCTCTTCCCCGCGTTTCTCTTGCGTTCGCGCTGCCCGCTCGTGCTCTCCGCCATCTGGGCTTGGCGGCGGCGGCGGCAGCAGCAGCAGCACCACGCCTCTTCGCTGCAGCTGCTCTTGTTGCTGCTTTCGCCTGTCTGTCTCTTCGGAGAGACGCTTGAGGCGTGTGTAAAAAAATAATGATGAATGCAACAAATGTGATGGGTATGGAGGCGCCTCTCCCTAATTAAAACAGCGGCGAGAAGGAGGGGCGTGTGTGTATTTAATGTCTGTTTTCTGTGTCGGAGCCGAGGGAGGAGGTATAAAGAAGAAAGGAATGGTTGGGAGAAGCGACGAGGAGCTTTGTTCGCCCAGCGGAGTTGCTTGTGGCCAAGGCGCGAGCAAAGCTTCTTCCCAGCTCTCCTCCTCCTCTTCCTCTAGTCTCCTCCCTCAGCGTTGACCCAGCGCCGCCACTGCCGCCGCCACGCTTGGATTTTCGTAAGGTAGAGCCACAGTGCCTTCTACAGGCGGAGTCTGGCTGCTGCAACAGCGTGGCTTCTCCGAGCTCCCGGGGTGGTGGAGGTTTAAATAAATGGCTCGGAGGGAAGGGAAGCGTGGACTCCTGCCATGCGACGTGTCTCGAGACGACGCTGACTTCCCGCCGCGACCCCAATGGGTTCGGGTCGACTCCTCGCGAGGCGAGCTGGGAATTAAGGCGTGGGGGAGGAGCCTGGGTCTGTGAATGGCGTGTCCCCCCTCCCCACAGCCTTGGCACTGCGTCACACGCTTTCCTCAGGAAAAGCAGCGGGAAAGGCTGTGGCAACGTGCCGCCGTGGATAGTTGACCAAGCCTATAGCGAACAGCCTGGGCTCAGTTCTCACTGTTCATAACGCACGGCACCTGCCAGGGTGACTCCAATGGTCATGAAGGTCGCAGTGTGGACTGTTTCGGGGCTTGCGTGTGTGATTATATTTTTAAAGCCAAATAAACTAGGGAAACGGTCCAACAGCCTGCGCTTGGCATGAGAGATGGTTCGTCCAATAACACTGAGTTAATTTTTTCCAGGAGAACGGCCACGTGAAGGTGAATGGCGATGCTTCGCCAGCAGCCGCCGAGGCAGGCAAGGAGGAGCTCCAAGCCAACGGCAGTGCGCCAGCCGAAGAGTCGGCGAAGGAAGAGCAGACCCCTTCGGAGCCTGCCTCCGAGAAGGAGGCTGCGGAAGCCGAGAGCACGGAGCCGGCCTCTCCTGCTGAGGGGGAGTCCTCCTCCAAGACTGAGGAGGGGGCCACCCCTTCGTCCAGCAACGAGACCCCGAAAAAAAAAAAGAAGCGCTTTTCCTTCAAAAAGTCCTTTAAGCTGAGTGGCTTCTCCTTTAAAAAGAACAAAAAGGAATCTGGGGAAGGAGCTGAAAATGACGGCGCAGCTGCTGCTGAAGGCGGGAAAGAGGATGCCACTGCTGCCCCAGCAGACCCCGCCAACAACGAGGAGAGCAAAACCGCCCAGGAGGCGTCACCTTCCGCTCCTGCCGCCACCAGCAGCACAGAGGAGACGAAGGAGGAGACCGGCGGCTCTCAGGAGGCCAAATCGGAAGAGACTGCGCCAGAGAAGCCTGTAGGAGAAGAGGCCAAGCCTGCCGAAGAACAGAAGCCTGAGGAGAAGCAAGAAGAGGTGCCCGCTGCCCCTGCCCCTAGTGCTACCACCGAAGCCGCCTCAACTGAACAAGAGGCACCCAAAGCAGAGGAGCCAGCAGCAGCGGTGGCGGCAGCGGCGGCTCCTACACAGGAAGCTCCCTCCGAGTCTAGTCCAGAAGCTCCACCAGCTGAGTCGGCAGAGTAAAAAAATAATAATAATGGCAATTTTGAGATGATTGAACTTTTCTTCCCCCCTGTTTGTTTGTTTGGAGTGGTGCCAGGTACTGGTTTTGGAGAACTTGTCTACAACCAGGGATTGATTTAAAAGATGTCTTTCTCTTTTTTTGTCTCTACCCACAGATCCCATCTCAGATCATTCTGTTACCACCATTCCAACTGGCAGAGGAGAGACTTAAATGCCTCCCTCTTCCTCGTTCCTCTTTTTTTGCATCAGTATTAATGTTTTTTGCATACTTTGCATCTTTATTCAAAATGTAAACTTTTTTTTTCTCTCTCTCTCTCTCTCTGTCAATCTATGGACATGCCCATATATGAAGGAGATGGATGGGTCAATAAGGGATAGCAAATGAAGTGATAGGGGTCACAATGGGGACTTAGTGGTGCAGATAATTTGCCAAGAAAATGTGCCACAAGAAATAAGGGTTAGTCTTTTTTAAAAAAGAAAGTTATTACAATGTATTTTGTGAGGCAGATGTTCTATAAGGTTTACAACACTACAAGTCTTGACTAAGAAGGAAGAAGATAAATTCCAATACTCAGATTTAAAAAAAAATCATAGTCTTAGGAAATTCATTTAAACCATAGGAACTTTCACTTATCTCATGTTAGCTGTACCAGTCAGTGATTAAGTAGAAATACAAGTTGTATAGGCTTTATTGTTTATTGCTGGTTTATGACCTTAATAAAGTGTAATTATGTATTACCAGCAGGGTGTTTTTAACTGTGACTATTGTATAAAAACAAATCTTGATATCCAGAAGCACATTAAGTTTGCAACTTTTTCCACCCTGCCCATTTTTTGTAAAATTGCAGTAATCTTGGACCTTTAAAAAAAAAAAATAACCACACACAATTTTAAACTCAACCAAGCTGTGATAAGTGGAATGGTTACTGTTTATACTGTGGTATGTTTTTTGATGACAGCAGATGATGCTTTCTTTTTCCAGTTGTCTTTGAGAATAAAGAAGAAAAAACCAATTTCAGATGCAATGGTTTTTGTGTAGCATCTTGTCTATCATGTTTTTTTGTAAATACTGGAGAAGCTTTGACCAATTTGACTTAGAGATGGAATGTAACTTTGCTTACAAAATTGCTATTAAATTCCTGCTTAAGGTGTTCTAATTTTCTGTGAGCACACTAAAAGCGAAAAATAAATGTGAATAAAATGTAGAATTTGGCTGTGTTTCTTTTTCTGGATACTCTTGATAGCTTAGTAGGTTGCCTGTATTGTCTAAATTTGTATAAAGAAGGCACTTGTTTGCTACTTACTCTTAATTTCTAAATTATGGACTGTATGGTCTCCTGGCCTTACTAAAAGTTGTAACTATAGAGTGAAGATCTTTAAGGCCTTCTAAATAGAGGTGTGCACTGGATTTTAAATTAACCTGTGCCACTCTGGACACTTGATTGGCTAATACGAGATCTGGGAAAAACAGGATTCAGAAAAATTTGAATGTTGCACCAGTTGAATTTAGTTAGAGTGGATGTGTGCGTAGTCAAAAGCCTTGAGGACCACTTTAGGGTACATTAGATGGTTATTCCTTAGCTTGAGTTGACTTGACGCTTTGGCTGTGGTTGTTTGGAATATCTTGGGCCTTAGCCTGATTTTTCAAACAGGGACTCCTGAATTCAGGTGTCATGACAGCAAAGGTCCAACCTTACATGCGAGTTCTTAACCATTTCAACATCTACTTCAGTGCCTGGCTTTAAGCAACCAGCCTTGGATGTTTGGGCTAAAGTAAACGTTTTTGTTCTACCACATTGTTGAGCAATTTTTTTTTTGTAAGTTACTCCAAGCTATAGATGAGTTAACAAACAAACAAAAAAGATTGCTATATTTGTCTATAAAAGAGTCACTTGGTGCTTGCCTTTTAACTGTTTAGACTTTTGGGCTAATTTCCACCATATTGCTCAGGGCAAAATATGCCTTAATAAAACAGTAGGCTTTTGTAAAAACAAATACAGAGTAGTAATGGTGTTGGAGGGTGGAAATTGATTCAAGGAAGTATTGCTCCTAGGTTTATAGGTGAAATTTAGTGTTACACTTAACTTGCTTCCATCTATGTTTTCAGCAGTAACTTGCTTGGAAGCAATTACACTTATTTTATGAGAGCGTGGCACATTAGCACCTTGTTCCCTAAAGAACAAAGCCTGAGCTGAATGAAGTTCAATGGATTCCATACTGAATACATACTCTTATTCAGCTGTCCACATCTTTTTATTTTTTATTTTTGGCTTGTATATATACTCTGGTCACCCTGGTATTTCTCTGTAGTGTTAGAAATGTATTGACTATTATGCTTTAAATGGCCATGGGATGAAATAAATGGATGTAAAATGAGATCGTCCATACCAGTGTCATTCTTGGACTCCATCTGTTGGGGGACACTTTCCATTCATAACTCTTGCTAAGTATTGACAATGTGGCTGTACACCTCTGATTAGCGTCTCTTGGCCCATCATAACTGTATTCTTAATGAAAATTAAGCCAGCCTGACCTTTTATATGTTCTGCACACAGTGTGACTTAAATGGAATTCCTTTCTTCCCCCCTTCCCCACAAGTTATGTCAGCTGAGCCACAGTAGGACATAGGGTCAGTTTGCACTGCAAACTGGGGCACATGTATTGTAAAGTACACTCATCAGGGAGCTGTGATTGGCTTGCTGCTCGCCATGACACAATATTGGGTAGCAGGTCTAGGTTTGCCTCTGTAATATGTAGAATGTTTCTTAAACACTTGTAATGGATTGCAGATTGCAAACTTTGCTAATACTTTTAAATATTATTTGTGCTCCCATCTCAAATTCTTTAAAACTTCAAAAAAATGCTCACTTCTACTGCACAGGTTGCTTGGTCACATGTAGATTTAAGTGCATATTTAATCTAGGAAGTGTCTGGTTTATGCAGACATCATTGCCACTACATTGGATTGGCCACTAGGAAGCAAGATGCTGGACCTTTGGTCTGATCCAGAGGGGCTGTTTATATAGTGACTCTAAACTACATTGAAGTTGGAACATACCTCTTAGTGCTGGAATGTTGTTAATAGTAAATAAATACCAGCATGGGTTTAGAGTACTCAAATGAGCATTTATTAAGACTTTTCCATAATGCCAGATGTCCCAGAGTTAAGCTAACTAGTTAAATGAGCATCACTATATAGTAACTGGGAGTCAAAATATTTGGATGCTGTAGATATTGAGATAGTAGTGTCCCATGGAATTACTTTAACAGTTTACTACAGAAATGGTTACTGTTGAATAGTGTAAATAGCCAACAATATATACAGCACTTGCTACACTAGATGTTTAAAGGTGTAATGGTAAGCACCATTACCTTGAAGTAGTCCCGTTCATTTAATAGTGCTTCACTTCTAAGGGGCTGCAATGTTACCTTACTAAACCTCATGAACTATATCATCCCCCATTTTTTTAACCAATGAAGAACTAAAGTTGGATTAGACTCCTGTTTATATGCTGCCTTTCCACAAAGAAAATCATGTTCAAGGTGCCTTGTGTGATACTTGGTTGCATGCATATGAGGAGGTAAGTCTCAACTCTGATTAAATATGGTTTGGCTGTGGATTTTCCCAATTCCAAGTATATTTACTCAGAATAAACCTATATAATTTCAGTGAAATTACCACTTAGTATTCTTAGGGTTAAAGTCTTGGGGTTATAGGCCCAAAACCACCTAGTAAGCTTGAGTTTAAGTTTAAACATAGGTAATGGTCCCATGCTTAATTTGCTGGACCAAAGTGGTTGCTAACAATGCTTTTCAGTACCAAGAAGATCATAGTAAATTGCTGTGAAGATAGAGCTTTAAAGGAGTTTGCAGATCAAGTATGTTGTTAATTTCCCAACCTTTTATGTTTTATTAGTGAAGTCTGTTTATTACATAATTGAATTAGATGCTTAAAATAATTTTTAAAAGAATAGAAATAATTGCTGTGGATGGTTAAGTAACAAGAAGGATTTAGGGCACAATCCTATGTGTGTGAAGAAAAAAAAGTCTACAACTCCCAATGTGCCCCAGTCAGAACTTTTTTTTTAAATTTATTTAAATTGGCATAGGATTGCAGCCTTAGTGAATTAAGAGTTTTGCCCAACAAGACACTTGAGGTGGTCAGTGGATTATGAGATAACTAGAACTAGTTCTCCTGAAAGGGTTATGTATAAAAGTGTTCTTACTTTTATGTATAAAAGTAAGTGTTCTGTTCAACTTGGTCAGGAGTAGACAACATGGCAACATGGGCACAAATGCATCGTTGGACACTTTTCTTGGTGTACACCAAGGTTGCTCTTTCCCTTCCACTTTTTTTTAAAAATTAACACATGTTCTTACTGTGAAATAGATTTCTGTTGGTACTGAAAACTGGGTTAAAAGGCGTTCTTTAATGTGTTAGGAGTCAGACTTCATCTCTGTCTTGTACTCAGTCTTTGGGGTAGATTACTTGTTCGTTGCCATGTTTCCATAGTAGCCAAATGTGCCCACAGCCCAAAACGTTTGATCTAGATGGTTCAATAAATGGTTGTTGTGGAGTCCCTTGTGCAGAGTTGTCCTTTATATAAGCTTGATCGCCCAGTGCAGCTTGATGTTCTCTGGAAGTCTTGACAACAGCTTTTACCATTCCTCACCATTCGCCATGCTGGCTGGGACTTAAAGGGGGTTGAAGTCCAAAGCATCTGTAGGGTACCAGGTTAGGGAAGGTTGTCTTTGTGTTTGGTGACTACAGAATGCCACACATTTTGGAACAAAACCATTAAATCAACCCTGTCCTGGCTTTCTGTAATAAAATGTTTAATGTTAGGTTTTCATAGCAAAAACAACATTTTGTGGCAAATGAGAATTTATATGGCTCGCCAGATAAAAGTCATGGAACCAGGCTTGTTTCCTTCTGTTTTGGTTGGGGTGCAGATGGGTAGGAGATTCCTCTCTGAATGAATGGAAGCGAAATACACTGATGTAATAGAATGCTTGGATCCAAGCCATCATTTATGTAGGCATGTTTAAAGTTTAGGACAGGCAGAGAAATAAAGAGCCAACAAACTATGTGCACTAAAGAAGGAATTGTGTATACTACTGCAGTGTAGCAGATCACTTCATAAAACAAATCTGCTTTAAATTGCATTCTAAATGCCAGGCAGCCAATATTCCAAGCAACAACCTCACCAAATTCCTAAAGGGATATATAGGTACAAATTCTTGTGAGGGTGAAGGGTGCTCTAGAACTTTTAAAATAATAATGTGCATGAACACCCACACAACCTTATTTCTGTAAGTAAGAAACAGCAGTCATAAATAGCATGGTAGAAGGGCTATGCAGGTAACCTCGTTGTGAAACGTAACAGTTTACACTAAAAGAAATGAGAAAAGCATTAAAAATCACATGAATGGGAGTTAGACCTTACACGCTGAACAAAGCTGTATATGCTGTATACAGCATATGTAGTATCCATTTAAGCCTGTACGCTCATATGTATTTGCTTTTTTGAAGCATTTTAAAGGTTTGGCATTTATACAATAACTATATGTACATTTGGTGAGCAGAATTTGAAAATGTTTGCATGGCCTTGGACTGTTCTAGTCACTTCATGTCAACTAGTTCCAAAAAATAAAAAATAGGTGTAACAGCTGTAATTTTAGAAAGCACCTAAATATATATAAGATTGGCCTTTTTGAAGACAGGGTTTAAATTGGACTTGCAGTAATATTGAAGTTCATGGCTAAAATCTGTTGAAGAAATAAAGAATCTTGATTGATAGACTTTGAAAGTTGTTTTCCTGATGTACGTTGTAAATAACAGATACAGATTAACATTTTCTGGCAAGGTAACACTATACTTAACAAGAAAGCTATATGGCTCCAGAATATACAGCAACATTGTCCCACAGTTATTCTGAGGGGACAATGTATATGTAAATTGACATTAATTTACCCTAGAGTAAGGCAAGCAAGTTGTATTAATTTATCATCTGAATGCTTGGGTTCATGGAGAGTGCCTCAAGGTAAAACAAAGGTTTCCGTTTAGTATGACTTATGACTTAAATTGGAGAAGATCTTGATGCATATAGGATGTGATCTGTGTTTTTTACCATTTGCACCCATTAAGATGGAAGAGAAAACCAATTGATCAGAATGAAAAATCAAGTAATCAAAGCAGAAAGGATTTTAATGAAGTTGGACTTTGAATTCATGTCAAATATCTACATAATCATTGGTATGTATTTATAAGACTTAGAATGTGAATGTAATCAAACCTTTCAGATACACTTGGAACTGTACGGACCAGTGTGCTTTGATTTCAGGTGAAGTCTACCTTGCTTCCAGGTCTTTGCTTAACCATCTTTGCTGGTGTTTGCCTTTGGGAACTACAGAAAACTATTCAGGAGCTAGACTAATCAATACTTTAGATTTATTGCTGTGTTTTTTCAAAGATCCCACCTTATCTCTTCAGTACCCTGTCTAGCAATCTGTAAATTTTAAGTATATGTACTTGGTGTTGGGCACTAGGGACAAATTCATTATTGTCCTGGTGTACAACCCACTCTTCAACAATTTTCTGACTTCAGCTGGTGGAGGTGCTCTTAGATGTGATATCAACAAATTTCATATTGGTTGGTGTGACAGATTTTAACACTGATGCCAAGCCCAAGGATTTAACATTATTCTATAATAAAACATTATCACCAACCAGTTTATGATCCTCATGGGGTTTGTTGGTAAATAATGGCATTGGCAACTTACTAAAAAATGTTGGTGCAGCTAGGTAATTATAGAGCATGGATAATTAAGCTAGCTTTTAGCCAACCTTGTGTATTAATTCAGTTGTGAAGTCCACAATGAGCATTTCTCTTCCCATCCACCATTCTATGCTTTACAGCTGCTTCCACATTCCTTGTATGTGAGAATGCATGCCAACCCTGATAAAAGTCTGAGCACATGCAGTTCTGCATCTTGAGCTCACTTAAATCATAGCACCATCATGACTACAGGAATAAAATGGTCTTTGCTTCTGTTCCCCTGAGGGCCCCATAACCTGCCTCTCTCTGAGTGGTCATTGGGCTCCCAAGAGCCAGCCCTAGTTGCACCATGGAATGTAGTGCACGAATTCATGATGGATAGCAAGTCTTCCCATTGGGATTTATATCCGAACTCTCTCTAGAGTATTAAATTGTTGATATTTTTAAAGCTCCAGATAATCCATATGCCTTTTCCAGGCCTATAGGCTATAGCTAGAAGAAATATTGTCCCCAGGGGAGGCCTAAGAGGATGAGGTGGAAAAATGCAAAGAGAATGTGTACAAATTCAAGTTATTTAAAATATTAAATAATGGCAATAAAAGCAACAACATGGTGTTTTCTCTCTGTCCTGCCAGCCGGTGATTGTCTTCACAGCCTCCACGTCTCCATCCTCCTCTTCCAGCCTCCGGTCTGATTACTGCAATTTCCTTATCTCCCACTGCCAATTGAATAGCTGGGGAATCCACACACACAAAGTTTTTATTTTTACTCACTTTCTCAAACTGCTCAAATGCTGATTATAGCCCCCCTCCCCCAGTACAGATTTGTCACACTGGATTTTGGAAGGGCAAGGGAGAGTCACCTTATGTGATTTGTATGTGCAGAGTTAATGACAAGCCACATGTGATGGAGCAGTTATACTAGTTTATACATCTTTTCTGGAATGGTAAATTTCACATGTGAAAAATCACACGCCAGTTCTTCAAAATCAAGCAAAGTGGATTCAAAGTAAACTAATATAGATGTAATATGCAAAGTGTAATATAGGGTCAATTTCAATGTAAACCTATTTGACTAGTTACAGAGTTACACCCATGAATCATATTAGCTGGGTTCACACATCATGCTAACCCATGGTACTCTTAGAGTCTTTAGTGCTCTCTGTGTTTAGAGTGCCTAAGTTCTGGGAAATTTGAGGGTCAGTGTAGAGAGTGGTGACTTTGGAGTGTGGTGTGCACAGAGCTGATGTATATTAATCAATACTGATAATAAAGAAAGTTCAAGAGTGATTGTATGAGAAAAAGGAAAGCACATATGTGAATGAGTGAAAGGATTGTATGAAAGGTTTCAAAAAGGGCTTTAAATGGTTTATTTGAAACAAAGCTTGTGAACTTTTAAAAATAAATTTTGATTATTTTGTTTTTAACTACCATAAAAATCCCACATGTCTGTTTGGCATTTATCATCTAAGGTTTACACATTTAGCACCCTCTCTGACAATAATTCACCTCAGCAGATATAACTCAGTGTTTTATTTTATATATTGAAATCCTTCCCCATTTAAACCCCTTTCTCCACATAGTTTGGAGGAAGGTGGGTTTTAGGCGTATCAAGTGGTGGTGCTTGGCTTGAGCAGAGAGTAGCTGCGGCCGGGTCTGTTGTTCAGAGCCTGTGTCGTGGCAAGCTAAACTGGGTAGGTGGTTATGCAAACAACCTACTGTGCTCCCATCAGACGATCATGCAAACAAGCTACATGGAGTACTTTATTTCACCCCCCTTACCCCTCCTCCTCCTGTAGTCCTCCCTCCCAGCCGGGTAGTTATCCCAGCTTTCTTTGAGGTGGGAATAGAGATCACTTTAGAGCACAGCAGAAGCAGCATTTTGGCCGTTCTTGTTGTGCAGCTGTATAGGCGATCTCTGTAACCCACACTGTGCGATAGACAACACACTAATCCACCACAGGTAAACTAACCTTTAATGCAAACCATGGGTTATCAGGGGGACATAATCTTCCATGGGGGCAGGGGCATCCCACAATCAACATGCCATCGTGGGTTGTTTCAGGAAATAAACCATCACTGGTTGGTGTGTTGTGTGTACCTAGCCACTGTGTTGGAAATGCAAGCAGCTTAGATTCTTGAAATCTGTTGGTGCTGATTCTCAGGTCTGTTCTCAAAACTGTGTATGGATTTTGCGTCTCAATGTAGTGTTTTGTGATTAGATACCTGCACAAGTATTTCTCTGTGGAGGATAAACATGAGATCAAAATTGACCCCTAGAGGGAGATTTTCAATTTAAGTTTCTTTGAAAGCATGGCTTGCATCATAGATTTTATTTCCAGTAGTGCTAGAACTCCAGAAAAATAGATGCAGAACTGATATTAACAAAACTAAATGCAGCACTTGAATAACCGATGGGCAGAAATCCTTGCATTAAAATTGGATACATTTTGATCAGATTAGATCATTATGTGGAAACTGAAAATGAGGCATGGGTTTCATAGAAAGCTCTCTAGTGACACAGTGAGGCCATTGTAATGTACTACGGTGGGGTCCGCATTTCTCTAGTTTGCTACTAAATTCACTGCCACGGAGGTAAAACGATTATTCTTGAAAATAAAAGAGCTGTTTCAAATTAGCACTGGAAAGTGAATCCTGCCATAATAAGCTAGTATGGAAAGTGCCAGCTAAGATTTCTCCATAACATAGTCTCTTACTGGGTGCAATTGAGACTAATTTGCAATGTAGGATGGTTTCACACATCCATTGTGATCACTTAACACCTACAACACCAAGTGATGATTTTCATGTCTGAATGAGGCATCACTGAGATGTAACACCACAGAAAATTCGTACAAGCTCTGATGCCCACTGAAGTATATGTTCTGCTCTTCAATGGGATTAGTTCACCCCCTCAGCTGCTGGTCATCAAGTATAAGGAAATCAGGAGAAGTGTACGTATGAGTGAACCAGTCCATTAAATGTGATTTAAACTTCTTTAACTGTATATTTTGTCTTACGAATTTCAGTAAGACTTAATTAACTTTTGTTGGGTTGTGTCCATTCTTTGTTCCAAATATGTCCATTCTTTGTTCCAAAAACTTAATTTTAACTTGTTTCTTAATCATTGGTCTCCTTACAGGAGGGCTTTGCAAGGCAATGGTGGAATGGTATTGGACTGCGAACTCAGAAGTTGAAGGTGTATGTTTGTTGAGTGGGCAGCATTGCCCTGCACGACTGCACAGATCATAAAAGCAGGCTTGAAGTCACCCAGGGAGTTTGTGACTGAGGAGGATCTGGACTCAAGTCCCTCAGCTCTAAGCTGAATGCAGTTTCCATTTAGAGTGGCCTCCTTTACAGAGGACAGCCCTCTATTTGAAGGGCTGTCCAGTCCAAGTCAGATTTAAAGATAAAGAACCATCAGAAGGAAGACAGCTGAGCCCTAAAGTTGTCCATCAACCTTTAGCTCCTGGCCAGCAGACTGAGCAGGCAGACAGGTCACAGTCTTCCCCACCATGGTGAGTTTCTATTTAAATTATAGTAATAATTTCTAAATACATATAAATTAGCATATGAAATTGTTATGCAAACGTGTCACCTTTTGTCTCTTTTTTGGAAATGTATATCCTCTCCTTTCACAATGTTAATGGGCCACCTTTTCTCCATTGGGATAGTGTGCACTAGTGCTGTGCTGAAAAATTTTTCCCATGAAAATTTTCACCATTCTCATTCAATCTGAAAGGGAAAAAAATGCTTTCGAAAAGAAATTCGAAGGAGAAGAAATTTAGCAGAAATTCTCCTGGGTTTGGTTCAGGGTTCTTGTGCTTACCTTACTTATATGATGAATGATGAGTGTATCTGAATGTCCTGACTTTCATTGCACAGTCACCTCTTTGACAGCGTGGAGCCTCCTTGGCTTCCTGCACTTCCCATCGAAGGGAAAGCATCATACATTTTTTCCTCCCATGCGGCCTTTTCAGCTCAGGAAGTGCAGGCAGCCTGGCAGACTGTAGAGATGTGTAATAGAAATAAAAGAAAGACTGCAGACTGGTGAGATGTGTAATAGAAATAAAAGAAAGACTGCAGACTGGTGAGATGTGTAATAGAAATAAAAATATAGACAGTACCCTCAACCACCTCATAGTGATTAGGCAAGGTCAAAAGCACCACCAACACACATTCAAAATAAATTAGAAGTGCCCTGAGAATGAGGCAGAAAAATGGAAAACCCTTTCATGGGGAAAGGAAACTTTCAGGAAATTCCTAAGGTTTTTCTTTTCTTACCTCCTAGAAATAAAATGACACTTTTCAGAGTCCCCCCCCCGCCCCCGGCCCCACCCCCCACACAAACATTTTCATCACCATTATTTTTTGTAGAGCGATGCTAGGTGTATGGTGCATTGTGGAGGATACAAAATGGGAGACAAACTGCCAACATCGTTGATGCTGATGTTACTTCCAGTAGCAGTGCAAAAACAAAACAAAACCCCCAAACCCTTAGGAAGGCTGTTCTACAACCCTTGCCAATGGTGATGCCTACCTGTGATAAATTATTGGCAAATTTCTCCTCCTCCTGGAGAAATTCAGTGAAATTGTTCCCCCCAATTTCTCTACCCATAAATAGGGTGGAGAATTTTGAGTGGCCATTTAATCACAGCTCTAATCTTACATCTCTTGCGGCCATCGCTGAAAAGCACTGCTTGATGCCCATTTAAGTCACATTGAAGTGCTCTTGTTACATGCATAACTGCATGCACTCCAGTGGCTCAAAATGCCAGGGACATGCTGGCACTGATGTGCACAGGATTCAGGTGATTGTGCAGTGAACAAGGTCAGGAGCATTGAGACATTAGTGTGTTGTATGGAGTGCTGCTGTAAGAAACATTTGCTTGTAAGAGCTTGCAAATCCTAGGAGGGTAGTAAGATGAAATTCAGTCTGTAAAAACAACTAAATCTAAATACTAGCCTTTAGAAACAGTCAGCGGTTCAACCAAGCAAACGTAATGGACACTTTTTTTTTGAAACTGTGCAAAAACTGTTGTAGGTACCTTTTGGGGAGTTTAGGGGGATCATCTAGAGCCTTCCAGCTTCTTGTGGTGCCTGTAAATTAAAGCTGGATAATGCTAATTCTCTATGAGAAAATTGTGTGGATAACTCCCTTCTATAAAACTTTCCCACATATCTTCATCCCATGAGAATCGCTCAAAACAAGTCCTTGGATGCTAAATGCTACATTGGCACTGGTGTTTTAAGACAAAAAAGCTGTGTGTAGCATTTAACTCTTAATGAAATTATTTGCAATATTGACTACTTTACTACTTAGCTAGGTTATCAAAGCTAATAGGAGTTTCATGATATAAATTCTAGAACAGTGTATTCCTAGATGTAAAAGAGCAAACTAACACATACTTTTAGGCAAAGAGAAACAGTAACAATAAGGACTGGGGAGCAATTGTAATTAGGAACAACAATAAGACCATGAATCAACCCACAGCCGAGATGAAATTAACAGGTAACATTCCATGAAACCTCCTAATAGATGTGTGACTGTTTATATACATCTAAATCTCACTGACAGAGCTATGGTCTTCCTTGGGCACACTCAGATTCCTCCCCCCTTTGTAATTCTTTTCAGATGGTTGAATTAATTTTCCTGATTCAACAAAAGCTGCTCTTTAAAAAATGGCATGTGATCATTCTACATCCAGCATGCCTTTTCAGCAGGAAACTTTTCAGCATTGAGCTGAGCCAAGGAGCTCAGATATTCATGTATGTCATGTAACAGCCCGCTAGCTAGCTCATAGGTAAAAAGTTCAGGGCAATAATTTTGTCTTCCTCCATTAGACTGCAGGTTCTAATTTATTAGTCAAGCTGCAAGCTGTGTCCAACAAACCAATCTCATATATTTACAAAGAAACCATCTGGAAAGCTATTTACTGAATGAGGGTACCAGTTTTGGGCTTGACGCGATATCCCCTCCCACAGCCAGAAAATCGTTTGTTTCTGACCTTTCAAACAACGCAGGGATCAAGTATGTCAGAACTTGGAAAATGCCTTAGAACAGAGTATATATGTAATATATAAAACTATTATTAAACAAATACTTAACCCATTAACTACTCAATGCTTTGTCAACATACATCAAGTCTTGAAAATTGTATGTGTGTGCTGGGGAGGGCGGGGGGGGGGGCAAGTTGGCTTTTAAAATCTCTGTTGGGAGTTCCAAAGATGATGATGTAGTGGATGGGATATAGGGAGGATTTGATTATACCATGGATTGATTTGAGTGTCCCAAAGCGTGGGAGTAGATGGGAAGCAGTTAAAGTTGTCACTATCTGTCTTGCTATCTGTTTTATTCCCTTGTTCTCATGTTCTTTGCAATTTTTGATGGCAAGCCTTCGGAAGGATGAATGAGTTTGCTTTTTAATCTTATGCATTCCTGTCTTCTCCCCATAGCATTGGGAACAGGGCACACTAGAATTTGAAATGTGCTTTTAAAACTTTGCTCTGATGCAATTCCAGATGAGAAGGAAACAAATACTTGATATTTCAGAATCATGTCCTTCACAAATTTCCTGCCCTACATATATCGGTTTTCCCTGGTGTATGAACAACTGTGGAGACTCTTTATGAAGATCAGGCAGGTGACTGTTTTGCTTATTGGGAAGGTTCAGTTTGTAGTGTGATCCTAGGGAATGCACACCTGCCAAAATAGATGTGGGTATGATCTAGACATATGTGTACTTTCGTTGTTTTTATACAAAGAAAAGCATGATGGATAAAGCAACCCTATATTAGCATACAAATTCACTGAAAAATTACTAATGAAGTTATATTTTTCAATGAGTGAGCACTGACTGAGTCCTTGAAATTACTTACTTGCCTGACAAACGTATGTCAAATGCACTCTTGGCATATATATGAAACAAACCCACTTAAATTAACTGGGGAGAAAGACTTACTTTAATTTTATCTTCGATTTTAACAAAATTAGATCATGATTAATTTAAAACCAGTTCTCTTTCCCACCCCACCCCCCATTTCATAATTAACACTAATGTCTTTGAGGTTATACATCAACAACAAAAGCTGGAAGATTCCTGTTTCATTTGAATGAAACATCCTTCCTCAAGCTTTTCAATCTGGCTCAGAATCTGACCGAGACCAGCTTTAATAGATTGGTGAATTATCTTCTCCTGGAGATGCATTGGGGAGGGGGGATGTCAGTCTATTGATTCTTGACCTCTGAATAATCCATGGCACAATGGATCAATGACACTTTACTGTACCATCTTGAACTTGTTGGAGTGGGCCAACCCTTGCGAGTTTCAGTCCCTTTTAATGGGTCAATTCCAAAGTCTGGTTCATAGAATCAGAATAGTAGAGTTGGAAGGGGCCTGTAATAGTAGTTGGAAGAGTCCAATCCCTGCTCAATGCACCTTAAAGCGTACCTGACCGATGGTTGTCTAGCAGCCTCTTGAATGCCTCTAGTGTGGGAGAGCCCACAACCTCCCTAGGTAGCTGGTTTCATTGTCATACTGCTCTAATAGTCAGGAAGTTTTTCCTGATGTCCAGCCGAAATATGGCTTCCTGTAACTTGAGCCCATTATTCCATAACTTGCAGTCTGAGATGATCGAGAAGAAATCCTGGCCCTCCTCTGTGTGACAACCTTTCAAGTATTTGAAGGGTGCTATCATGTCTCCCCTCAACCTTCTCTTCTCTAGGCTAAACATGCCCAGTTCTTTCAGTCTCTCATTATAGGGCTTTGTTTCCAGACCTCTGATCATCCTCATTGCCCTCCTCTGAACATGCTCCAGCTTGTCTGCATCCTTCTTGAAGTGTGGTGACCAGAACTGGATGCAATATTCAAGATGAGTCCTAACCAGTGCTGAGTAGAGGACAACTGATGTGGCCTAACTAAGTTCATTTTACTGAATGGAAAGTCAAACAGGAAGTAAACCTGCAAAGTAGGATGGAACAGTATCACACACACATCTGCCGAAGAGAAGTTCAAGACCAATATAATGTCATAATCCACATAGCTGGATTCCCATTGTGCACATAACCTGTCCTGTAGAGAAGAGGTACCAGTGCTACCATCTGGGTATGCCTCTGGAGTTAGAGCTATTAATCAGGGACAAGACCTAATGATGAGACCTCCGATTCCAGGTGCCAGACGGAGTAGCTAACATTACTCTTTTTGTTTCCCTCCTGTTCTGAGACGCTGTTCCGGCCAGGTGACGGTTGCTAGTTGGAAGAAATTACTAAATCCATATTCAAGCTTGCCCAGAGAGCAACAATTCAATACTAAATATAAGTGTTTGGCATATCACACAGAAACAATTTAAATGACTTCATTGCAGTTACCATGAGTTATAGACACTTCACTGATATTGCTTGGACGAACATGGCTTTTGTTCTACGCCTGAATTTAATTCTAAATTACCTGTTTTGGAATGTTAACTGAATGAATACTGACAATGCCATTGTTGTATACATCTGGAACAACTGGATTTTTCAGCCAAAATGGCATGCCAGCAAACTGTCAAACATAAAATGAAATGTATATCCCACTGGTTTACATAAAACACCCCTTTCAATAGTTGGTAATGAGAAAAGGACTCCAGAGATCTCATGGTTTATTTTAATAACTTTATTTTTCATCTTCTCACTGCAGGACGCCAAGGATCGTCAGCATTTCTCCCTTGCTCCTGGCTGGGGCTGGCTGAAAGCCCTGGCACACTGGTGGCATGAAACACAGGCAACAGTTTCCCAGCTGAGAGCCAGCAAGAATCACAGGTAGTGCTGGCCAGAGGCAGAGGACAGTTATGCAGCTAGGGCTGGACCTTGGAGCCAAATGACCACTCTGAGAGCAGCAGGTGCAAAAACAAACATTTTATTTCTGTAGTTATTATGAGGCTATGTTTTAAATAAGGTTAAATTGCAAAAATGCACATGATCAGAGTGTTTTGTTATCCAGGCTTGACAAATGGTTTTGTTTGTGTTCTATCAATGGCTACTAGCCCTGATGGTTGTGTGCTATCTCCAGTATCTGAGGCAGTAAGCCTGTGTGCACCAGTTGCTGGGGAAAATGGGTGGGAGAGTGCTGTTGCACCATGTCCTCCTTTGTTGGTCCCAGGCCAACAGCTGGTTGGCCACTGTGTGAACAGGGTGCTGGACTAAATGGACCCTCAGTCTGATCCAGCAGGGCTCTTCTTATGTTAACTGATAAGGAATGTAAAAGTGGTTTTAAAGCATGAAATGGCCATGGGAGGGAGAAGATAAGTGTTAGTTGTGACCATCACAATCACAGTAATATACATGGCTGCAGTAAAAAGCTCCCCGATAAGCCCAATATGTCCAGGGTCTAAAATTACCTAGTTGCACCACTGAGGGGGTGAGGTGGGCCCAGAGAGCAATATGGGGCCCTTTAAATGGCCCACAGAGGACAAGACGAGAGAAATGCAAGTAAGCAAAAGGAGGGGGGAAGCAGAAGTTCCAGCAGCACCATGGCCTCCTTGGATGGCAACAGAAAGTTTGGGGAGGTGGATGGAGGCTGAAGTTAAAAGGGGGGTAGACAGGGAAGTACCCATAGGGGTTTTCTGCAGAGTGAGGAAGTTCATGTTGGCTCAGGATGAGCCACCCACCATAGTGAGGGTGCAAGGCCATCTGTAGCCAATGAAGGGGAATTGGCTTAAGCAGAACAGGGATGGGAGAAGATACTCACCATTATTTCTCATTTCTCTTATGAAAGGGAATGCCTGGATTTACTCCAAAGGAAAACAGTCATCAACGCTGGTCCACAAAAACTAGTGGAACAGTCCATTCAAGGCTCTAATGGGTGGGCTATATGGCAGTTCTTCATGTTTCCAACTGAGTTTGCACAAGTTATTGCATAAGCAGAAGGAAGTTTTTGGATTTGGCTTCACTTATTTCATGCAAAGCTCCAGCATCCTTAAGGAGTGCAAATCACCTTCTACAAGCAGAATGGGATTTTTGGATATAGCAGTATGTTTTAAAGCAACCCAGCCTTTCTCCAGCTGGGGCTCCAATTTTTACGATACTGACCACAAACCAGTAGCTGTGTAGAAGTGAAACTACTTGGGTGGATCATGAAGCGTCTGCAGAATCAGTTTTACACAGATTCGCAGCTTTCTTTCCTGAATCATAATGGGTTGTATCCAAACACTACTTCAGTAAAAAAAAAAAAAGGCTGCTTCTGCAGTGGATTCCCACTTCCTCCTCCCCCTTGCAACTCCTCTAAATGTGAGGTTACATTTTTCCATGCTACTTTTTTGTCGCATTGTATAGAGCTCTGAGGCCTCATTTGTATACATCAGGAAAGAACCTTCAAGTTATGTACAGTCAGGTTGTAGTTTTATTAAAATTATAATCTACGTTTCTCAAACTGATCAAAGGGGGCAAGGAGCACACCTTGCAATTACACTTTCCAGGTGATGCCAAAGTTTGCCTACTTGCAGCACTTGCTGGTATTATTTTATGTACTAGCTAGGCATGTGGGATAGGGCCAGCATCAAAGGTAAGCCTGGTTGGGCACCTGCTGACAGACCACATCCCAGCAAAGGCCCACTGACCAAACCTCCCATGGGCTTCTTCCTCCTCTTGAGCACCACAAGCTGTGTGTTCACCTGCCTCTCACACTATCCCAGACAATGGGAGTGGTGAGGAGGAGCAGTAGATGCCACTGCTGTTGTATTCCAACACATCTGGAGGGCAGCAGGGACGTGAAGGCTGACCTAGATAATGACCCAAATCAGGTACAAATGTGAAACATTTTCCATCATACTTTCACTCTGCTCCTCCTTTCATGTGCTGAATGGAGTGACATTGTGAGGCTGCTTTTTCCTCCTATAGCATTTTAATATCCAGGTGAAGTGCAGGCCATTTTAACTCCTTGCCCCCCCCCCCCGCCCCCGGCCCCAATAGCCACAGCTTTACTTTCTTGAGTAAAACCGTGATCCTGAAAAACCCTTACAATTACTCAGCTGGATATGTTTTTTGAGCTGAGAAGTTAAATTTACTCATGCTATGAACAAAGGAATGCAGTTTCTTCTCCTTTTCATAAAAGAAAGTCATAATCCAAACTAGAACTTAATAGTTGTACAAAAGAGTTTCAATCAACAAATCCTCAATGGCATTTTATAGATTTGTTTGAAAAGTTATCATAGCTTTAATCACTCTGCATTCCTGTACACTTAACACAAATATTCTTCTTTCAAAAGCAAAAATGCCTTCTTTCAGAATCAAAAACTTTGAAGAGATTCCAAAGTATGCTGCTCTTTCTTTTTCTTTTTTTGTTTTCTGCTAGCATAGCCAACATTTCCTTAAAATGACGGAGACAAAAAATGATTGCTGCATAATCATTTCATTTAAGCCAAATTACACATTTAAAAGGGGGAGGGGGGAGAGAATAGCTGTTTTTATTAAGCAGCCAAAATACATTATAGAATGCTTTATACATCTGTGGCATCGTTCACACAATACTTTTCTATCCACATACTAACCCTCCAAATGTCCATACATTTGCATGCATATTAGGGTGGCTTACAGTTAAATATACCATTAAAAAACCCTAAAGCTAAGATATGCTAAAATAATAGTTGATAAAAGCAGAATAAAAATAATCAGAGTAAAACAGAGCAATGTTTTTTTAAAAAAACCTGGGACACTTTTTAAGCAAGCCTTCCTCTGGTCCCAAGTATGTCAGAATGGGTGCCAGGAAAGCCTCTCTTCCGAGAAGATTCCAAAGCTGAGGCACTACCACTGAAAAGCCCTTCTCCCTGGTAACCACTCACCACACCTCCGATGGGGGAGAAATCAGACAAGGGCTTCTGGTGAGGTTCTCAAAGTACAGGCAGGCACATGTGGTGTCAGCGGATTCTTCAGGTCTTGGTATTAATCAATGAAGGGCTTTAAAGGTCAAAACCAATGGTTTGAACTGGACCCAGAGAAACCTAATCACATCCCATGACTGAATTCTATAGTTTTCCCTGTATAGCAAGTTTAACACAATAATTATGTCTAATTACCTGCTTGAGGATGATCAAGATTGCTTGCATGGAACTACTCTTAGCAGAACACTATTAGCATAGCCTCAGTATACCATGAGAACGTCTACTCCCAATATTAATAAAAATTCATAGAGCTGAGTTGGCCTTATCGTTATATAGCATATATTATTGTAAAATTGAGTGAGGTTTTTGCAGTTGTGGCTCTAATTTGCATCTGTGCTTCTTCCCAAGTATTTCTCAAAAGAGTGAGGGTATCATCTAAAGGAGAACTGGAGAATTAGATTTTCAAAACGTCTCCATAAACCAATGACAACAGCAGCGCCAAGATTCAAAACACATGTAAATGCAAGAACATGAGATTACACCAGTTGCTTCAGAACCACCAATACTATTAGTATGTCTTCTATAACACACCACTGTGGTGTAGTAGATAGGGTGTTGGATTTGTATTGAGATGACGGGTTCAAAACCACATTCAGCTATGAACCTCAATGGATAACTTTGGGTTGGTCCTCACAGGGCCCAGCAGAAAATGAGAAAATCCCATGGCTGCTCTTACAAAAGTGAGGGAAAATTTTAATAATAACAGTGGAAGAGATTAGCTACCATCTTCTTGATATCAGCCTTTCCCAGCAGTCCCAACACATCTGGGGGGAGGGCATCAGGTTGGGGAAGTCTGGTCTAGAGAAACAATCTCAATATGTAGTTAGAGCCACTATGCACACTGAACAGGCATCGCACAAAAGTTATTTGTGAGCCATTGGCTTCCTGCTAAAAGCAATGCAAATAGATCTCCCTGCCTGATACCTTGCCTTGTGAATCCTGTAGGATGAGACTAAAAGTCCATCTAATCCAGCATCCTGGTTCCCACAATGGTCAACCAAATGCCTCTTGGGAGCTCACAAGAAGGACACAAAGGCAACAGCTTTTGTCCCCAGCAATTGATATAGAGAAACATGCTGCCTTTGAAACTGGCAGAGGTTCTATATAGCCATCTATATAACAATATGGAACACAATTTTTTGTTCACTCGGTTTCAACCCCTAAATATTATTTGATCGACTTTGGAATGGTCTCAAATCAAAGCTGCTGATGCCAGGATTTGCAGAAAAATAATCGCACCCCCCAAATAATTAATTGCTTTATTTATTTTTAATATTTCAAGCCAGCATTTACACTAAAGTACAGTTTTTTAAAAGTCACCCGTTTTTACCAAGCTAAAATCCAATATTAAAATACAAATGAGAACAATAAAACCAATATTGCTGGGTTTGCATAACTAGGGCAGGATCTACACTATAGCTTGAAACCGGTTTATAACAGTAGTGGCAACTGTTGGGGCCCAGGACACACTCCACGTACAGTTTTCAAACCGCTTTCAACGTGTCATATCCTGCTTGGTGTAGATCTGGCCTAGGGTTCTGAGACATATTTTATTGGAATATTAAGCCACCGCAGATAGGATATTCCACCTTTACATGGGAGGTCTGAGAGACCCAATGCCATTTAATTGTCTTTATTTTATTATGATAAAATTTTCCATGACCTCTGGGGGTCCTTCATGAGCCAAAGGCTGGGATATAAGTGGAAAACTTCTTTAAAATAAATAAATCATAAATTGATGGGACTGTGGAAAAAACAGCACTGGGAGGGATCTACAAATTCTCTTCAATTAACTCCTCTTCAATTACTCCTGTAGCCATTCCTCACAGGAGTTATTTCCCTCCCTCTTCTCCACTTCAATTTCAAAACCTAGATGATAATATTGTGGGGATTTAAAGTGATATATGCAGATTACAACCACTTCTACAATATACTGTTTTACTTTACAGACTCCTGTTCAGTATTCATAACTCCTTTCCTGAATTAAGGCACTTTCTCTTTAGGTTTGGTGGGTGGCTGACCTTTTGAAAAACTGCTTTGTTGCTTTTTCTTTATTACTCCAGCCTGTCTTAGTTGGGTTTCTAAAAACCAAAAGTTCAAGAACATCCCATTTTCTGAAATGACTTGCTTGGAAAGAGAGAATAAAACTGTTTTACAATTATCTATTAAATGCGTGAGATTTCATTGAAAATATTCATGTAGCTTTTTTATAGCATGGATATGCATAATCAAATAAACTGCTCATTCTGTCTGGGCTAGGCTAAATGTCTAAAAACATCTTAACCAACTCATTTTAATTAACATTTTAATGTGCACGAGATTTTATATCCTTCAAATGTGGTCAATATGTCATGTCCAACCTTAACATTTGTCTGTGGAGGGATCTTAGTTCAGTGGTAGAGCACATGGTTTGCATGCAGAAGGTCCCAGGTTCAATTCCTGGTATATCTATGGAGGGCTAGGAAAGATTCCTGCCTGAAACCTTGGAGAAAAGCTGCCAGCCAGTGTAAACAATTCTCAGTTAGATGGACCTATGGTATGGGTTTGTATAAGGCAACTTCATATGTGGGGGTACATAACTAATTTCCCCCCACCCCAGGTTTGGGGCTACAGCTTCCATAATTGGCAATGCTGTCTGGAGCTCATGGGCAGTATAGTCCAAAGCACCTGGAAGACACTGAGTTGCCTACTCCCTATTAAATATGTTCCCACTATGTCTAGAGAAGACCATTACTATAAATGCCATGATGTCGAAGCAAGTGGGGAGATCCATGTGGATCTTAGAATTTGTGTTCCTAAGGAATCACTAGATTAGAGGAAACGGACAATGTTTAACTATATTAACCCTTCCCAGCACTCATGTTGGTTACATTTCTTAGTTAACATTTTTATAAGTTTCTTAAATGCATTTTATCATGGCCTGGAACTTTAGAATTCTACACTATAGAAAACTAAAAGACCAAATTCTGTGGCTGGATAATTTTTTAAAGGGCAAATATATAAAACAACACTATAAATACACTTGCTTCAGGCTTCCAACATTTTATCCCACAGATTTCTACATCTTGCCATTTACTTAGAAGGTGGAGGGGGAAGTAGGAAAGAGAACTGCAAAGGGCATTGGGGAACCAATCTCCTTTTGGAAACCACATGCAGAGAAATGAGTTTCAGAATGAAAACCATGCATAGCATAAGTAGTTCAGTCCGAGTTTATGCTTACTCAGTCTTACAGTGGGTCAACTTAGGCAAGATGTTTGGTCCTGCATAGTTGCTTTTGGTTCCATATGTAGTCTGCCCAGGCAAGGCAGCTGGATTGGGTCCATGACATTGTGGGAGGAGGGCTTTAACCCTTTGCCCATGCCATGGGCCTAATCAGAATCTAATCTTCTTTGCACTGTGAGCTGCAATGGGAGGAAAGCTCCCATTGTTGCCAATAGTTTTCTCCCATTGTGAATTGTAGGTGTAAGGGGAGGATCACATCAAAGCACCACTCCCAAAGCCACAATCCTGACCTGGCGTGCTTCCCCATCTCTGGCTGTTTTTAAACAGCAGTCCTGTTCTGTCTTGTCTCCCCAGCCCTGGCTATTTTGAAAAGCAACTACATAAGACCTTAACATTGGGACAGATGTCATATCTAGTTTGGCCTGAAGTTAATGGGGCTTGCTTCCAATAAAGGATGAATAAGACTCCATCATGCCAGTCCTATGCAAGAAGTAAATCCTGTTGGGTACAATGGGTCTCCCCCGCAAGTTAGATTATAGCCTTAAAGCGATTCCTAACTTTGGGGCATAAGCCATAATTCTTGTATTAATGGAATGTTTGTGTCATTGAATTTCTCTGTGATTTAAAGTGTCAGATATGAACAGCATGAGAGCATGCAATATAGCCATATATTCCCAGCCAAGATGTCCAGGTGTGCAGGGACAATGGGAGTCGCTACACAGAAGACTTTTTGCTTACTTATGTGAATGAAAAAAAACCCTCTAAGAATAAACGGCATTTAGGGGACATGCCACAGGCGCTCTGGGAGAATACCTGAAGAAATCTTGAAGAATTTGCATGTTATTTTTAAGTCACAGTCTTCTTCCCACAGAGAAGAAAGAGACACAAGTGAGAAGAGACAAGACAACTGATTATTTATTTGCTCTCCACAATTATTCAGACTTTTAACTAGGGCTTTGTATCCTGCCTTGTGTCATGATAGTGATCACTGTCACTCAACTGATTGTAGTATCCTGTTTTCTCTGCAATATGAAATCCATAATAGTACAACAATGGAACTGTGACTGAGAAATGCTGGATTAAAACCAAACTGGGGGCTGGGGTGTACCTGTGGGCCTCAGTGCTGCAGCCCATCAGGTACCTCCAGCAAGAAGAAGGGATGAAAGAAAGTGGCAGTATGGGAGGATAGGTTACCTGCTCTCCGCCTCTCCCATATTTTTTCTCTCTTCCTTTCCCTCCTCAGCTGTCTCCCCACCCCCAGGACTCTGGCTTTCTCAGTAGACACACTTTGGCTACATAGGTATCAGCACTCACTCTCTTGAGTTCACAATTGGAGGGATCATCAGTGTTGCGGATTAAAGAACATAGTGGTCCTTTATAAAGAAAGCACACTTCTCACAAATGCCCTCCATTTCCAGAGCTGGGAAGCCAAAAGAACAGAGCCAGCAAAAGGGGGAAGAAATACTTCTGCAGTTCAAGATAGCCTGTAGTTTTGCCAGTGGTGTGAATTGTTGGTGTGGGTGCAGCCTGTGTCAGCTCTATGCGTGGAAATGTTCCAAAGCTCCATTTGAAAGCTTGAGAACACAGTACCCTGGTCACGAGCATGAAGGCAGGAGTGTCCATCATATGCACGTCTCTAACTGCAGCTGCTAGGAACATGGAGCAGAGGCATGGAGACTTAGCATGCGATGGCAGCAATCTTTGTGAGAAAGCCATTCTAAATGAAACAGCAGGGTGTGTGCATGCATGTGCGTGCACGCACACATGCTGAAGTTGCCACAGGAATGCTCTTTATGGCTTAATGTGTGCTTCATCTCTTAATGTGGCTTTGAAAAGTTTCCCGTACATTCTTTTTGGTGCCAGCACAGGCCACAGCCATGCTGACAATGTACTCCATGGGCAAGGCTGCCCAAGCCATCTTGTCCTGAAGAAGTTTCCCTTTACCCTGATTTGGCATGTTCCATTTGCTGACATGACTTTTATAACGACTGGCCCCAAGCCCTGGAAAATGTCCACTTTGCTCAAGGGCGAGCTAGCCCTACGCCTCCTGCCATACATCCTTCATCCGAAGTAATTTGCCATTTTCAGCGCAGAGCAAGTTTCTGCCTGCAGCAGTTATACAGAAGTGTGAATTTGAGCGAGTGCAGATTCTCCCATCACAGAGATGGAAGAGAGCTCCACGATCTATTCTATGCAACTCAGGGTCAGCTAACAGTACTTTGCTGCCTGAGGCAAAGGACAAGATGGTGCCCCCCCCCCCCATTATACATATAAAATCCAGCTGGACTGGTAGTTGAACCTTGCTTCAGTTGGGACAGTATCCTCCACTGTCCCTGAGGGCAGCATGCTATCTTCGGGGATGCAGAGGCTTTTACTGCACCATCGCCTCATTCAAAAAAACTTTACAGGTAGCACAGATGATGATGTCTTGTATAATCTTAATGCATTAACCCTAACCATTTTGTGGTTAAGCAGCATGGTTTAGCGTGTTGTCTGAACCAAGCCATTCTTATTCTTTGCACTAGGGAGCTCTCTATCTTGTAGTGCCTCATGTTGCACACTCGGCTCTGTCCACCACCACCTTGCTGCCAACCCCTGCTCCCCAGCCTCTACTGGCAGAAGCAGCTGACTCACTCTGCCTAGTGGATAGAGGCCCAGTGTAAGGTTGGCCCAGATTACAACTCTGTGAGCCCTGCCCCACACTAAAAATGGCAACTCTGAGTCCAAAGCCTCACTTATGATGCTTTGCTTATGGAAAGTGGCTGTGCAAGAGAACACAGTGTGTGTGTCTATATAGATAGATAGATAGATAGATAGATACACACACTAGTTTTCTCTCCATTTTGTTCCATACTTTCAACAGATTAATTTCCCAGCAGAAAGGAGAAGAGAGTTTGAACTTTAAACAATTAGCCTGGCTTTGCATTACAGAACTGAAGTTATAAATCTGTCTTATCCCAGTTCAGACCACTAGGCCATCCAGCCCAGTACAGCCTATTCTGATTGGCAGGCAGAGGTTTTCCCTGCTCTGCTATTCAAGACACTTTTCTAACCGGAAATACTAGGGACTGAACCGAAGTACATGCTTTACCCCTAATTTCCAAATCTATCACTTCCACATTTAATGATATAGAACTTCTTTTACTAGCAGGTATGTCCTAGAAGTTTTGGGTGTTTTTTTAAAATGAAATCAAGTCCTGCTTAAAAGCGTACTCTCCTAAAAATAGACATCAGACAAAGGACCAGATGAGCACATGAATTATCCACAAGGAAGTGGATTGGCAAATGTGCGATGTGGAATTACGGAACGCTTGCCCGCAGCTCACTCACGTGCTTTTTCTGGCAGTGCAATTTGGGAAAATATTGGCATTAGGCTCTTAATGAAAGCTAGGAGGTCACATTTACTTCTCTCCACCCCAGCTCATATGTCCTGTTCTTGGCATCCACTAAGAATATATATTACGTGTTATTTTTAATTCCTTATTTACAACCCAGAATATCTAGTATTGTGGCTGAAAACGACTGCAGATGGTAAATGGCCAGTTTTTAATGTTGCCCACTGTATATGTCTGTACCATCTGTGTTGATGTATGTGCCAATAAGGCTGAGCAGAGTGGTGCAAATAATTCCCAGTGAGGAGAAAAATTAATTATTGCAACAGATTAGAGAGACACTTAACAATGACATCAACGACTATTTCTACATGACAATCTGGTCATGTTTAAAAGTAAACCCATTGCCAAATAGGCTGTATGAATTGCCACAGTGTTTAATTATTTATTTAAACAAACCTGTTAAATGCATTTTACAAATCTGAGATCCTACACACGAATTAGGAATCTAAAGCTAACTTTTTGTAAATGTGGGGAAGATCAATATTAGAAATATGAAAGGAAAAATATGGCCAAAGCTGTAGAATAGATTAAAAGAAAAAAAATGCCATATGTTCATAAATCTAGATAAATCCAAAATTATTAATTAGGATTTCATTCTGTGATGAAGTTGATATCTGTTTTGATAAGTGCATATAATATTGTTGCAGGATTATGGCAAGGTTGAAATTTGCAGCTGTCTAATAGAATCCAATGGCTACCTAGCTCACAGTATTCATGTAATCACTTAGTAAGCTGGTCATCTGTATTGTCTTGCCAAGAAGTGAGAATTTTACATCCCTGCTTCTGATAAGAAATGGAAATGAGTAAAATTATCCTCCAACCTTTAAAGAATGATACACAAAAGTAGTTAGGGCTGTAATCCTATGCGCACTTATCTGGGAGTAGGCCCTACTGAATTCAATGGGGTTTACATTTTAGGAGGCATGTACAGGATCACAATGTAAAGACGAAGTCACCACTTGGTTAATGATTGTATGAATTCACTTTCACTCCCTGAAAGTGGCAGGGGAGGGCATTAATTTTATGGAGAAAAACATAGGAATACTAATAACAAGTACTAAATGCTCAGTCATTATGGACACTGCAAGATTAATTGGCTTTATGCTACTTTTTTCTTTATGTGATACAACCATCTGTAATATCTATTGTAATTTGAAAAAGTAGAGTTAAAACTAGGGAAGTCACTACCACAAATGTAGTGATGGGTATCAGATGGCTTTTTAAGAGATTAGACATGTTCATGGAGAATAAGGTTGTTATATTTATTACAGTTATTTATATCCTGGGGTAGGGGTAGGGCAGTCTAGCTGTAGAACCAAGGTGTCCCCAGAAACTAGGCTTTCTGCTTTCTTCAGCAACTTCAGAATCCGGCCTTGATTTTTGCATTCCTGCACTTGTCTCTAATTTACAATGATACAAGCTGTCCCACCACTAGCTAGTAATCATCTGAGATTTATTCATTGTGAATCATTTGGTTGTACTGAATATGGGAAACTATCTGAAGGCAACAAGGTGGGATGCCTCTTGCATGGAATTGAAAAACTTTTGACATGAGCTGTCTTGCTTCACAGTTCACTATAGCTGAGGGCAAAAATGATTTGCTTCACCTCGACTCCTCAAAGTGGTTGAATTTCTTTTTTCTGTACTTTGTACAGTAGCTTTGCCCACTTGCTCAAGGCTTTTGGGGGCATCCTTTTTTACACATAGGTAAATTGGGTGCAATTTTTCATACTATCTTCTTGACAGTGGCAAGATATGAGTGGGGGACAATCGTACCTTGGAGTAGGATTGTTGTAACCTCAAAATGATCTTCCAGTCCCTTTCATGATTCTATGAATGTTCAGGTGTACTCTATTTACACACAACCTGTCTCTTTCATCCAATGTACAACTTACAGGAATCTCTGGCATTGTGCCCTTTTCCCCAGCAAGTTGTCCTTGTGTGCCCTTTTCTGCAGCTCAAAAGTGCTTTCGACAGACCCCCAAACTGTGGAAAGCATGATGGAGCTGCAGAAAGGGGGCTCACAGAGGGAACTATACCCACCTACCCTCTTCCCAAGACAATCTTGTCACCTCAGCGCAGGACATGGGGAGGTGCACCTTGGGCACCTACAGTGGGCTGCACACGTGGCCAGTGCAAGTTGCCCACCCATGGCCTAGAGCAACCTTCCTTATCCTGGTTCTCTCTATGTTTTGGACTACAACTCACAGAATTCCTAACTGCTGAACATGCTGATAGATGTTGAAATCCAAAGCATTTGGAGGGCAGCAGGTGGGGGAACTCTGGTCTAGAGTAATGGATTAATTGTAAATCTCAATTATATTTTCTTACTAAATCAATTTATAACATCCCAAATGACTTGGATTCAGAATAGCCCTTCCATGAACAAAAACACTCTTTCTATTTGAATGGCTGTGATCTAGCAGAAGCTCCCATTCTTAAAAAGGGAGTGGGATTTTTGCTGATCTCCCCCTTTTCCTTACTGTCTTCCCCATGGTTACAAAAGGCAAAATCCATTTGGGCACATACACCTCTGTAGATTCCCTTCAGCCCCAATTCCCTTTCACAAGTGGTGGGTCTCATTGATTCTGTTTTGCAAGCAGGACCCTCTGCAAAGTAGATTCATCACTTGCAAGAGGAAGCCTCAAAACAAGCAGAAGCGCTCGTTTCTGGAAGAAGGCAGGTCAGAACTCCCTTATATGAGCTCTGATGACCTGCCTCCTTCCAGAAACATGCATTCCCTCCCATTATCCCCCCCACCCCTAAAACACTAAATCACCATTGCACAGGCAGTGAGGCCACTTGTGCAATGGAATTGACAGGGCATAAGAGAATTGGCAGGGGCATGAGTACCCTGTAGGATTCTGCCCAGAGGGTCCTCCAAAGCAAATTCCAAGGCATGGGTGGGGAATCAGGGAAACAAACTTGCCTTTCTGTGAATTCCATGAGCTCTTTTCAGGGGATCTCTGGATCCAAATGCATTATCTTTCTGAATGTTCTCCTTTTGTGGCTAGGGACTGAGTGACCCATGTCCTCTCAGAAAAATCAGACAGTTTGCAATCCAAATAAGTGTTTCTGCTCAAATGATCCCCTCTTTGTTCTAAGGAGCAATGGTCTCTTTCAAGTTAAGAACTGCCTTCTCTAACTTTTCCCCCATCATTGTTGCTCCATCAGTAAAAACGTACTTCAAAAGCTTCCCTTTTTAAGAAAAAAAAAGGGAAAAAAAGAGCCTAGCTAATGCATTGAGGCATCATCTCAAATTCTTTGTCCAGAGTTACTAATACAGCTATTAATGCTTTGATCTCTCAAATAAGATTATGATCTGAAGGTACAAATTGGTGATGGAAATTTTTAAAGCTATAAATGTGTTCCAAGGAGGTGCTAAGTGGAATCTCTTTATGCAGGCTACTAAACACTCGTTATCACTGCAAAAACCACCAGAGCTGCAGGCAATCAGCATCAGAAACATCTTATTGATTGGTTCACACAATCAGCAGGGGAAAGAAGCCATCAAGGCTTCTTCCCTTGCCAGTATGCATGCTGCTGGTGTGCACCCCATTTGACTATACCCTGGGGTGGATTATTTTGTCATCTGAAACTGGCACAGTGCACAGCAGGGCTAACTTGTAAACCACCTCACAAGCTATGGGTTGTAGGGTGGTTTAGAAGCCATCCCGCCATGAGGACTCAGACAACACAATGAATCACACCGCATAGAGGGTAATTAAGAAAATGGTGGGCACATGACCGGCACAATGGAGGTGGGCAAAGAAGACACACTGGATTCTTTGCCCATGCTGATAGTGCAAACCTGACCTTTATATAAATTGATTTTTTTCTTGTGAATTTCAACAAAGCAAAACATGAAAAAGGAAAAAAGAGGGAGAAAATTACTGTTGTATATAGTTTAAGTACATGAGTTGAAAGTATCCATTTCAATTGGCTACAACATTCTAAAACAGAAACCAAAAAGGTGTTATACATAAACGTCCAACAAAAAGAGACCAAATGTTTGTCCATTCACGAGAGGCACCTATATTGAAAGCATTGTTAGGTCCTCAATCCATTGCATTACTGGAGGTGAGCATTTACCCTTCCAGTATTTTAATATCAGTCTATTGGCTGTCAAGGAGGCACAGAAAATCCATTTACACTGACATCATCATCATCATCATCATTATTATTATTATTATTATTATTTTATAGCACTATCGGTGTAGTGCTGTACTTAGGTTCCAAGAAGCAGGTAAATAATGTAAAAGTACATTAAAGACTGTTCCGATACAAAATTTATATGCACAATAACTTTCTCCCAAAAGGAGGCAGCTATTGGACATTTCCAAAATATATGGTTAAAAGAAGCATTAGCTGTATTACACTTCCAACAGCCGAACCTTTATTAAAGAGGCGTTCTGGCCTCTAACAGACTCGAAAAAAGTTTTTGCTGAATAAGATGTAATCGGAGGTCCATAGATGATAAAAACAGATACTGATGCCAAAACGGTGGTTAATTTGTTAGACAAAATAGGACATTCCAATTCCCTGTTCCATTCCTGCTGAAGACCCTGTGCATCATATTTATTCACTGATAGTAAGTATTTATAAACATGAATCATGGGTCGACATAACTGATCGACTTCAATTAGAGTTTGCAAGATCTGGAGACTCTGAAGCTGTAAAGACGACTGAACTGAATCAAGATTCTAACAAATGTCTCAATTGCACGTACTGCCATTCAGCTGTAGCAGGTAAATCATATTTATCTTGCAAAGCCAAAAATAACAAAAACTCATCATCATATCCAATAGCTGATCCAAGGAGAAAATAATTAATCTGTCCACATCCACCACAAAAACATTTTCTTCCCAATTAGATCAGGATTGCCATATAAAGTCAATTTAGCATGGGATCAAACTATAATCAACATGACATTATATGCCACAGTCTCTCACTGCTGAAATTGTGCGGAGAACCTTATCCATTCTACTATGCCGAGAACCTAGTGCCATCCGTTTGGAGAGAGATTCCAGACAGAAAGATTTCAAAACTGAGCAAGGTGGAAAAACTAGTCTAAGCGGAAAAGAACAAAGCTTAGTAAAGGTAAACAAATAGGCCCGCTGACATATAGCAAGCTCTGGAAAACCAAACCCATCTTCTTTAACTTGAAGTTGCATCCTTCTCAAGGATATTCATTCTATCTCTGGGAATACATATTCTCCATTAGGTAATAAAATCTGGGCGCTGTCAAAACCGTGAATTGCCTAATATACTAGGATATACACTATCACCAATCAGCATCATTTCAGACTTTGACCAATTAATTGAATAGCCAGACAGTTCACTAAAAATGTCGATCAATTGCATTAAAGCTGGAACAGATTACTGGAGTTTTTGAAATAAATAGTAAAGGATCATCATCATAAACGATAATGTTAAATTTTAAGCCATAGCACACAAGGTTGTAGATACTACTATAACAACACATGCCAGGGCTTCCAAACATAAATCAATAGAGAATGTGGACAATCTTGTCTGGTACCTCGCCCAATTAAAAAGAACCCCCCCAAATAGTCCATTAGTCCTAACTCTAGTTTTTGGGGTTGAATATAAAATTCTAACCCATTTAAAAAATTCTACAGCAAGGCCAAAATTACTCAGTGTAGTGAAAATAAATTTCCAATGAATTTTGTCAAAGGCCTTGTCTGCATCCAAACAAACAATGGCTGCAGGGTCAGTTACTTCCAAATTTAAAGCAACCAAATTGACAACTAATTTGAGATTATCAGCTCCATTTATTTTTAACAAATCCCACCTGGTATGGCCAAACCAAAGTTGTAACTTATTGGCCAAAATTGCTGTCAATATTTTAATATCTACATTAATTAACAAAAATTGGTTGATAATTAGCAAAATAAGTATGATCCCTGCCAGGCTTAGAAATCTGGCCATTGCTAACATACTGATTAAAATGCCAGTTTATGCCGTCCAAGCAGCAGCTCAACAATCAGGACTGACTATGGTGTGGATTAGCATTAAATCACTGCCAGTCATTTCATTCCTGCTTTTAAAGAAATGAAACTTTTAGGGAGAGATCAGTATATTGAGTCCCACTTATCTGGTGTGATGGCATGGGATGCTGCAACCTTGATGAAGCTAAGCGGGTCTAGGCCTGGTCAGTTTCTGGAAGGGCAACTATCAGGGAAGCCCATGTACATTGATTCCTGCATTGAGCAGGGGATTGGACTCGATGGCCTTGTAGGCCCCTTCCAACTCTATGATTCTATTGTGTGTGAGCAAGACGGTAACTTCATAGGTATATAATGCTAAAGGCAATTTTTCTCCTCTTTCTCTCTCTAATACACACACACACACACACACACACACACACACACACAGAGGGGGAGAAGGGGAGAGGATTGAAGATTAATTAATGATATTCTGAATTTCTAAAATTTACATGCACTCATGTGACGTTTTTAAAATCAAACTCCATCAACACTACAAACTCTAACCCCTTATTTTCTTTTAAACACCATTTTTATTCTAATCAGTTTGTTAGAAGTCAGACAGTAAGAAAGGCTAAAAGCTACACATGTCTTGCAATGGCTAAAGCTAGTGTGACCCAAGTACCACAGTAAGACTCCTGAAAATGACACCAAATTATAGTGCCAACTTACAGGGTATAATCTTTTCTTGACATGTTTGCTTGAATAGTTATAAATAGTATATGAATAGTTATGAATAGTATATGAATAGTTAACTCTGGTGAGTTTTCGCCTTCTCAGAAGTAATTTCGGGGGAGGGAAAGAAGAGTTGAAAGGGACCTGATGGAAGATAGATGACACACAGCCTGTACAAACTACGAGCCACAAAACCTAACATAGTTGATCTGCTACAATCAAGAGAGCTCACTTTTCAGTCATCCTGCAACAGTAAGAACAGGACTGTCAAGTACCTGGCTGAAATACACAACTGGTTGGATGTGTTCCTCCTAGAGGGTCACACGTTGTGTAGGACTGATCTAATTAATCCAACTGATGAATATGTAGGACAGAAACAAACATATAGATTTACAGAGAAAGACATTTCTTATCTCAAAGTATCAAAATTTGTTGATGTCAGTACTTTTTTTTTTAAGTTACATTACTTGCATCTCTTATCATTGAACATACCAGTTCAATTATTTTCCTAGAATTATTTGTGAACCGCCCAGAGAGCTCCAGTTATTGGGCGGTATAGAAATGTAATAAATAAATAAATAAATAAAATTTAAAGTATCCTTTTGGTAAGTAATCCTCTAGTTAACAGAAACCTTTCAATTCAACATTCCCTGTCTGCCCCAATAATGAACCATTCAAGGAGTATTCTTTGTGAACTGTCTGAAATAGTTCAGCACAATTTCAAGCTTCATCAGACTCCTTCATAACAGTCTTACTAGTGTGAAATTTACTGGGCAAAGATAGACAAGACAGGCAAGTACAATTTTTTTAATAAAGATATAATTACAAAAAGGGGTAAAATCAGTTTAGGAAAGGCAAATTTTAATAGATCAGTTTAGACGTTTAACATGATAACTCACAACCATTTTAAATACTATTACTTAAAGCCTGGTGGAAGGAACAAATTTTTGCATCATAATTAGGAAATTCACAATACAACTTGCCAAAAACCAAAACACAGTTGTTTGAAAATAAATATGCTTCATGCCAAATTGTACAAAATGAAAATCAACAGTCTCTTCCCAATATGAAAAGCTCCTTTTAGCATTTTTGTTTTCAATTTAGTATTGTGTCCTTTTAATTGAAGTGAGGCTTTATATTCAAGGATTGCTGAGCTGTTCTGATTTTGTGCTGTTTAGAGGGGGGGAAAAGCCAACTATTAACACGGGTCACAATTTAATGTTGATCTCTGCTCATTTAAAGACAGTAAGTGTTGCATGGCTCATATTACATTTTTTTAAATAGCTATTGATACAGATCTGTTGTCATCCATAATAGATAGCAGGTGCTTAATTAACATTTCCAAGTTAATGAAAGTTCTGAAGCAGAGGCACATTATAGGAAAGCCACAATTTACTTACCCTTTGGTATCTGTCTTTTCACCACTGCTATCCTTGGATTTATCTTCCTCTTTAATATCTAGAATGAATGAGCAATGGCAGTTTTACATCGGCTAACATAAATAGTGCAATCCTATACATGCCTACGCAGAAGTAAGCCACAGTGATTTTAATGGAATAAACTCTGGGTTATGTATATATAGGACTGCAGTTAACAAATCACAGTAACAATGAAAATTGATAAAAGAGTTTGAGTGAGGTTACACCTCTGTAAGGCTCTACACATTTTGTAAATCTTTCAAATAAAAAATATCACACGGGTTAAAGAGATATTCTAGTAAAGATGAAAATTGCTCAATTAACAATCTAAACAAAGAATACACAACTTCTGACTGTAACCAAAGGAAATCAAGCTATCATGGATTATTCCCTGTGAATTGATTTAGCCACTACACAGTGTGTTGTAGTGGCTAAAGTGTTGGACTTGGAGTCAAAAGATCCGGGTTCTAGTCCCCTACTCGGCCATGGAAACCCACTGGGTGACTTTGTGCCAGTCACAGACTCTCGGCCCAACCTAACCTCACAGGGTTGTTTTTGTGAGGATAAAATGGAGAGGAGGATTATGTGCACCACCTTGGGGTTCCTTAGAGGAAAAAAGACGGGATATAAATGCAATAAAAAATAAATTGATATCCCAGCTGTTTTTGCAAATCCAGCAAGACAGCAAAGACAGGTAGCACACCCAACATTTGGTTTAGGTCACAGGTTGCCTATGAAACCATACTGAGAAGAAACAAAACACATTTATTTCACAACTTTATACCATATTCATTTGGAAGTTTTAGGATTATCTCTACCTATAAAGTGGAAAGTATGTGTGTGTCACGTATGTCCAGAAATGTTTACCCATTGCCAAGTACGGTACTGCCTTAATATTGTTCACCCAGACAGGTCTTTGTGTACATGGATCAGAAAAAGTCTAAAAACATGAATTTTTGGGGTTTTAGTATTTTCAAAGAATTTAATAAAAACCTAGATTTACGCATACTACTCCCAGGATGCCTTGGGCAGAACTCCCAACATGCCTTGGGTAGGAGACCAGACTTACTGGCCTTTGGCAGCCATTGTGATTTATAAGGTCAGTGTCAAGCAGTCAACCAAATACCATATAAAAGGAAACAACCCACATAAATGGGCTGCATCTATTTGCAGTATCTCCTCCCACCTGCCATGTGTGGGTTTAAAATCATAACTAGATACAACAGTGTGGCTTTGAGAGGCCAAACTCTGGACATTCTCAAAGGCACCCCATCCTGATATTGCTGTTTTCTCAGAAACTGAGGGAAGCACATGCACAGCCTTCACCCATAAGAGGGAACGAAGGAGGCAGTAAAGGGAAGCACTCTGCACATGCCAACATAGGGGGCAAGTAGGTGTGCCGGCCCTGAACCTTCAGTACAGGGTCCTGATGGAGCACTTGGTGGGCAAGAAGTCCTGGCAGGACTTGGCTGGAGCGGGGGGTGTCCACTGACAGCCGCTTACTTCCCCTCCTTCATAATACTACCCCTCAATCCTCTAGAAATTTATTATTTATCAACAGACCCGAGCAACCCCAGGCATATCAGCTAGTAGCCTATAAAATGCAACAGAGAAGAAAATTTGGTTTAGTCATTGACCTCTTACCTGCTTTTTTGTCTTCTGTTTCTTTTTTGTCTTCTTCTAATCGGGCTTTCTTTGCTCCTTTCTTATGATCAGCAACATTTCTGCGCCCACCTTCCCCTTCATCTTCAGAATCAGAAAATTCTTCGTCACAAGCTATCCGCTTATCAGATGCACGAACTAGAATTAAAATGGCAAGGTTAGGTTCTTCCAGGATCTTCTTTCTGTGCATTTCATTTCTCTTATCACTGGGAAACTGCTGAACACAGTATTCTGTCACATGTTTTCTAATCCTGCCACTGTAAAGGAAGTCTTGCTGCATTGATCACAGCCATCATGAGAAGACTCTCTACATGACAGCAATGATCTCTTCAGTAAGATATTCTATGATATGGTGTGTGAGCAATAAGCTTACCACGAGGTTGTAGTTTTCAACAGCATTTCTGTAATCTACTTCTACATTTCAGCTAAGAGACACAATCCGCTGGGAGAGGAGCGCGTGGGGGGGCACGAGGCCGGGGCAGGCAGTGCACCGGCCAAGGGCCGGAATGCCGGAAACAGAGTGCTGGGAGATGGGAGGTGAGACCCTGCTGGTCTATCCTGGGATGCTTGAAGGTGGATTCCTGCATGGAGCGGGGGGTTGGACTCGATGGCCTTATGGGCCCCTTCCAACTCTGCTATTCTCTGATTCTCTCTCTCTCTCCCTCTGGAAATAACATGTAATTTCTATGTTGGACATGACATGGAAGAAGCATCTGTAAAATGATTAATATGTGCACATTCATGGCCAAAGTCCAAAATAGCAGTTGCTATTGCAAAACAGAAACTGCAACACACTCATGACCTAAATATTTCCTTCCTGAAAGTGGGAAGCAAGAGACAACAACAACAGATTTTCAAGGCCAATCATTAGGTTTCAATTACTAAGATACATCCTATAATTTGACTAAGCTAGTCATATGTGTAGTTATTTAAGCTCCAAGAGAACACTAGCGAGATGGTCAACCAATGTAGTAATAAATAAAAAAGCTGGAACAGAACTGCCCCAATAAGACAGATGGGGCACAAACTGACCAACCAAAAACAAATTAACTCTAGCACTTTGTGACAACAATGATATATATGAAGGCAAAGAGGTTGGGGAATAACCACGAACGGTAACAAAGTTAAGCTGACTCTAAGGGATAAGTCAACCCTGAAATCATTATTATTTATTTATATAGCACCATCAGTGTACATGGTGCTGTACAGATAAATCATACAAACTTATATAATTTTAACCACGTTGCTTAGACTTTGTGAGTCTTCTAATGTTTGCCCTTTCTTACTAGAAATACGTTTGTCTGGATCTTCCCCATCTTCATCCCCACTGTCTTCATGAACAGCATCTTCAGGAATGGCCTGCATCTGTACACCAGGAGCATGAGGCAACATGCGCAAATTCTCAAATAAACGCTGCCTGCAAAGCAAGTAACCCAGAGGAGAGTTATTACAATACGATTACAATACAACTTTCATCCCAATGTGTATTTGTACTTTCTTAATTCTCTTCCATGCAAAAATATCCAGCTGCCTAGGGATCCTAGGAAACTGACATGAAAAGCAGGTGACATAGCAAGACCCCAAGTTCTCTTGCAAATAGGTCAAGGTATCCCAAGGAAATATACCAAAGAACCTAATGGGCCACACACACTTTAAAAACTACATGCTCTTGGATAATATCGCTAGAAGACAAATTCATTGTAAATGTATTTGAAGTAAGTAACAATAATAGCAAAGGTTTTTATGATCATGTATGCTACACATCTACAGACAGAACAGTTTCCTGAGAACAATGGCTCCTTTGCAATATCACTATGGTACCTCTAAACAAATAATATTTTAATGAAGTAGACCAATTTTTGAAAATGAAAAGCAAAATTCCTTCCAACTAATAAATCAGCAGTTCCTACTGTTGTTCCCAGGAATTTTCCCTGCTTCCTAGTGGACTGGGGGGAAATTACATTATTACTCCTGTGTCTAACAAACAGTGGCAAAGATTCAGACCTTTATACTATCCATAGCAAAAGTAGGGATTATTACTTACTTAATCTTCTCCATATATTCTGGGGTGTTCTGATTTGTCATATTTGATGGGCTAATATGCAGCTTGAAATCTGGTCCAAAATACTCAAAGTAGTCATTGTATGGCAATTCTGTTGAAACAAGATTGAAGTATAATGGCTTCTTAGACAGCTTTATTACTGGGTTCCATTACAGATTCTCACATCATAAACACTGTCATATTTGACATTGCTGAAAACATCATTTTCCTCCACATTACTTAATGCAGATAAAGAACAAAATCTTCATTATGGGACAGTGCTCAGAACTGTTCTAAGTGATGATGTAGCTAAGCAAAGGAGTGTTATAACTCTGAAATGGGAAAATGGAGTGTTGGACTTACCATGAGGGTTCCTTTTCTACAGTGGATGGAGGGTTTCCTAGTCTAGGTTGCTCTTCCCACTTGCACTAGAAGGCAGGGCCAAATTTGCAAAAAGTTGAAGTAGCCTTCCTTGCATGGGAGAGCGCCTCCCAGTTTTGGAAATGAAATACCTCAAAATGTATTCCAATCAACAGTTGAATGAGGAAAAAATAGCAAGAACAACGGATAAAGGAGAAAGAGAAGTATTTCCCATGGGTCCAACCTTTAGATTAGCTGAATAAAAATTATCAAGGATCTGGGAAAATTATTTCCCTCCTAGCAGCGAGACAAAAAACTCATCTGGGTGAGTAGGACACCCTCCATCCACTGTGTAAAAAGAGCCCTCAAGGTAAGACCAACATTCCATTTTCCTACAGTGGAAGAGGATATCCTAGTTTGGGATGTTCCTGAGCAGTACTTTCTGAAGGTGGGCCTCTCGCTGCTTTACAATTTAAGTAGAAAACTACCCACTGCAAAGCCCGCCAGCTGAAGGACGCTTCAGCAGAAGCAAAGGTATTCAACTTATAATGGTGGACAAAGAAGGAAATGGGAGGCCAAGTAGCTGCTCGACAAATGTCAATCAAGGGAGCATTGGTACTGAATGCAGCCAAAGTGGCTGCGTTCTTCATGGAATGAGCTGTAATACTCTCAGCAGCAGCTAAAGCCTAATAGCACAGGGAGATGCAGACTTTGATCCATCGTGAAAGTGTTGCCACTGAAACCTTTCTTCCCATAGTGGCTGGGTAGAAACAAGAAACAAAAACAAGGGGAGAAAAGCACCCAAATCAGGTGAAAAAAAGGGGACAGAGAAGCAAATTCTCAGGATGCTAAACTTTTTATTTGTAGGTTGAAGAGCCCAACGCGTTTCCACCTATATCTTTTCAAGGCCTACTTCAGGGGGCTTGAAAAAATAAAAAATGGCATTCTTGAGTTTTTAGTACAGGCCAAATATATCTTGCTCACCCCTACGTACATCTAATTTGTGCCATTCCTTTTCTTTTGGTGTTTGAGGGTTGGGACAAAAAGTAGATAAGGTTAGTTCTTGAGATAGATGGTACAAGCTGTTCACTTTGGTAGGATCTCTGTGTAGAATTACGTAGTCCTTATAAACAATGCAAAGTTCCTTTCTGGCTAAGAATGTGCCAAGCTGTGACACCCTACATGCTGACATGATGGCAACTAAAATTAAAACTTTCCAAGGAAGAAATTTTAGTGTCTTTGCACATAGAGGTTCAAAAGGAGGTTTCACTAATCCCTTCAAAACCTTATGGAAATTCCATGAAGAAAATCTGTTCACAGTTTCAGTAAAGAGGCTCCTCGAAGAAATCTCTTAATATGTGGATGCTAGGATAGGGGAGCCTTCCAGTTAGTGCCACAAATGGTGCTAAGGGCCACATCCCGTCTTTTTAACGTATTTGGCCACAGAGCCAGATCTAACCAGGCTTGTAGGAAGGCCAACAAATGTTTAACCCCAGCACTCAAAGGTTGGAATCCCTTGTGTCTGCACCAGTGGCAGAAAGCCCTCTGTGTGGTCTTATAAATTCAATTTAAAGAGGCTCTGCGAGCTGCTAAAATGGTGGAAATGACCTCTTCACTGTATCCCCATTGTTCTAATTTGCCCCACTCAATCTCCATGCGTGTATTTGTAACCAGTCTGGGTCAGGAAGGAAAAAAATACACTTCCCTGACTTAGGAGATCCCTTGTTGAGGGTAGCAGCAATGGATCCTGGATAGACAGAGCTAGAAGGTTGGAAAACCACACACTTTTGGGCCATGCTAAAGCCACCAGTATTACTTGTGCTTGCTCCAGACGAACTTTCCCAAGAACCTTTGATTAGGAGAGATAGAGATGGGAGGGCATATCCAAGCGTCTTGGGCCAGGCCACTGAGAGGGAAACGATCTGATCTACCCTTTCTGTGGTACCTGGACATAAGCCTGCTCACCTTGCAATTGGTTGTAGAATGTATAAAAGCAGTCTGCAGGTGAAGCTCCGCTGATGCCCTGCTTTCCATAGCTAGGCAGGACCAGAACTGGGAGGCACTCTCCCACACAAGGAAGGTCTCTTTGACTTTATGCAAATTTAGCCCTGCCTTCTGCAGCGAGTGGAAGGAGCAACCCAGACTAGGAGGACACCCTCCTCCACTGTAGGAAAAATCCTAACTTGTCCTTTTAAGCAAGCATATTTTTCAAGATTACATGTGCTGCATTTACTTTCTTCAACAGAAATCTAGGATCTTCACTGTCATATCAGAATGAAACTTATTTCGACCTTGTGTCTACTGACATATTTCACATACCACAGCATATTAGAGATCTAAAGAGCTTGGTGTTGATTTAGTTCAACAATGAACACGTTTATCGATTTCAACAATTTGTACACGGCTAATGCGGTTTAATTAATTTTATGATCATTTTATAAAACATCTGTGCTCAGAGAGATAAACATCTAGGTAGGCTATCGAAAGCTACCAAGAGCTTGGCTAAAGAGCCAAAAGCTACATGGGTCCAAAGAAGATCTTAATGATTCAGCAATCAGCACAAACCTAAGCAGACAAAGAATGACAATATGTAAGAGTCTCTTCTGTGAGCTACCAGAAGAATGTTCTGTAACAGGCCAGTATAGGGTCGATGTCAAGATATAATATAGTGCAATGAAATACATTTGTAGCTACAGAATACTAAGAATCCAAGATAAGAACTATTATGTCCCATTGACTTCAGTGGGGAAAGTTCAGCATGTGCTTAACTGAAATCATTGGAACTTTGCTTGGACTGTATTTTAAGATCGTGTCACATTTTCTTTCTTCTTACTCGTTATTTGCTTTAATATTTAATTTTTATTCATTTAAAATTACATTTAGGCCATCTTTAAGGGCAGAGCCTTTAATACCCTCTGGGTTGTATCCCACACTAGTGTTACTTAGAGTAGACCCACTAAAATGAAGAGGTCTTAAGTTAGACTAAGATGGGATACAACGCCGTGTTGCATCAGCTATGAACTATTATTTAATCCACGCTGAGCTGCAGTGATTGTGTGAACTGACCCAGTATCATATCATTGTCCCTTTGAAATATATATCCTTTAACTACTGGATATTAAACAGCATAGATTTAGTAAAATGTGGCTTCACGGTGGGTGGTGGCGCATTCATGTGTGTTCATAAGCCACTGTGGGTGGCAGCACATGCTAGTTCAAATATTCAATCCTCAGCGAGTGGTTGCCATGGTTTGCTGTGTTGTCGAATCTGGGTGGTAGGGCTTGTTTGATGGTTAAACAACCCTCAAATAAGTCCACAACAGACCATGGGGTTTTTAACCCTCAAATAATCTCTGCCCACCCACACTCGGATGACGTGACAAGCCACATCCAGGGCTTGAAGAGTCAACATGGCATCCGGCAGTGCCGCAGCTTATCGTAATTTAAATAATCCACAGTGGGTTGTGATGATAGTGCAAACCAGGTCATTATCTCATAAATAACAGCACTTTGTCTATGGTTTTAGGTACCAACATTAAATCCTAAACAATATGAGGAAGATTCCAAGGTCTGAGTACTTAATTTGCCTATCCTACGAACGTGAACACGATGTTAGTGGAGATTACTTTAGGATGCTAATCAGATAGCTAAGGCAGAGAAAAGTATAGCTCACTTATGTAATTCTTAGGGCAACAAGCAACCTAAGAGACCTTGGTGTAAACCAAATTATTTCTCAGAATACTCACCATTAGGAATTTCACAATCTAAAGCAACAGCAGTCTCGTAGGTCCAACATCGCGCGACATTACGTATGGTATATCCACCTCCTCCAAGCATCAGAAGAGGCAAATTGAAAGTCTTCACAACTTCCACACATTTAGCATGGCCTGCCACAAATCATGTACATATAAAAGGCATGTAGTTATATAAACTCATGAAATTCACCCAAAGACTACACAATGAAGACTTTTAGATGGGAACCTCACCTCTAAAATAAGATTAACCACAACTGAAGTGATGCAAGAACTGCAAAATGTAAACAGGATGGAATGAGGCACAGAACAACACTATTTTGGATTCATTTTTCTGTTTTGTTGAACAGAAGCACACATAATTAAACACAACGAATGTATTAATTCTGTAATTTACAAATAAAATGCACTGCATACAGGATGCAGTTAAAACAAAATACTGGAAATCTTATATTTCATATATTATGTCATATTTTGGAGCCGTTTCATATATAGCTGTACATCACTGGCTTTCTCTCCATGCGAAATGTAGTAACCAAGCCCTAAACATATTTAAGATCACACAAAATCAGACCATCACGTATAAAGGCCTCTACATGGAGTATCTTTCTCACATGTTCCTTACATGACTGACCAAAAGGAAGCATATTGCTTCTTCAAGACTTCTGCCAAGATAAGTGTCTGAATGTGATCCATCTCCACCAAAGAGCATTTGAGGTGACAGCAGGTGATGCTAAAGTTCTATCTGTGATAGCTCATTCATACATGCAAATAATCACTTGATCTTGTAGATACACTTGAATGTGGAAGACAGCACTTTGAAATTTAGATGAAGGGTTCAAAGGATTCAAAGCAGAAAGGAAATGGATGATTATGAATTGGAGAAAAACATAATAATGAAGAATTAATGCGCCCAGTTGTCTAAAAAAAAAACCCAGCAGCTATGGTAAAGCATTGCATAACTATTAGCACTATAGATGCAATGGGATGAAGGAATGTGTCTGGGTTTGTTCAGAATCCTATACTAATGTATAATGTTAGAAAGTTTCCCACAAGAGAACAAAAGTCATGAAACATTTTCACCAAATCTCTATTTCATAATGGTTTGAAAGCATACATAGTTGTGAATCTTCAGAAATGTTTTTCTCTTACCTTTGACAGTAAGATTAAAACATCCCAGTCTGTCACCAGACAGTGAATCTGCCCCACATTGCAGCACCACAGCACTAGGCTGGTACATCTCCATGACTTTGGATATAATCTGCAAAGAAACAGAAAGGATGTTACAACTTCAATGGAACCTCACAATATCAGCTTTTAAATGGTATTCAGAATATACTCACTGGCTTAAAAATCTGTCCATATGACTCATCATCTATTCCATCTCTCATTGGAAAGTTGACAGCATAATATTTGCCTTTTCCAGCACCTATGTCCTATAAAGAGAAGAGAAAGTGCACTGATATCAAAAGCCAAATAAATAAATAAAATAGCATGACTTTTTGTGCTTAACTCTGGACCAATGGGGCTAGGACTGTGCTTTAAAGTACTATAGATAGTACCCCAGGTATAACAAAAATATTGAGTGCGAAATTAATACCAAAATTATATACACAGAAAAGGTATCATAATATACATTGGATATTCCAGCTTAAAATCTGTAGGTAAAGCATTTGATTAGTGCAGTAGAAGAAATCAATGCACAAAGAAATACACCCAAAAGAACAGGAGGGGAGACATGTGACAATACAGAAGAATCAGACCCAAAAGCCTAATTTGGATTTTATGCCTTTATTCAATCTCAATAGAGTGTGGTTTAGAATCATTATGGGAGATAAAATAGTCTCTCTTATCAAGAGTGGTGAATGTATAAAACAGACACATATGGGCAGATGAATTGCAAAAGCCAACCAATTACCTGGGAATGGGGAGTAATGTCATGGGTCTGCTCTGTCAGATCCATAAAGTCACATGCTATATCTACAAGAAACGTGCCACAATTCACTAAGTGAAACACAAAGATTATTCCTTTCCCTCTACCCTTTAACATTCAGAATGTAGAAATGAAATATATGGTCTACCATGTAAGTAATATAATAGCTAAAATTCCTTTAAAAAAAGCCATTTTGATTTCAGTACAAAAACACTCATGTTTACCAGTATGAAGTTTTATTATCTTTCTAGAGGGGAAGCTGTGTTAGTTTGTGGCAACGAAAACAACTGGAAGTCCTGTGGCACCCTTAGGGTGAAAGAATTAATTGTGGCACAGAGTATTATGCAGCCTGGCTACAAGAACAGTGACACCAGCCGTCATTTTTTTAATGTACAAAAGTGAAGCACTTCCTCCTCCTTCCTGTATGAGCTTGAAGCACAGCTTTTAAATGTTTGCATAGTAGTAGGTTTTCAAAGAACAATGCTGAAGCCTCTTATGGAGGAGTTCAAAAGTGTAGTAAGGTTATTTTTTATTGACAGATGTCCCTCTTCACAGTTCCAGAAGAAGCAAAACTGGCATTTAACAGCACATGCTCAGTTTTTTTTAACTGACCCCAGAATAGTTGTTTTAAATGGATATTGTCTGCTTTTATGCTTTTTATAGTTTTAAATTTTGCATATTTGTTTTTTTATGTTCACTGTTTTAATCTTTGTAAACCGCCCAGAGAGCTTTGGCTATGGGGCAGTATATAATGTAATAAATAAATGGTACAATGTGTCTTGACATATAAAGCCATTTTAAAAACCACTATATCCAAAACCTAAGCTCCTATTCTTCATTAGATGACCCACAAGTCACATCTGGTTCTCCAAGCCTTTCTGAATGGCTTGCTGAGAACTTCCTGCCTCTTCCCTTCCTATTGCCATTGTATGTGTAACCAGTGGTCTGACTTAAGAAGTGCCAGGCTGGATCAGACCAAGGTCTGTCTAGTCCAGCACTCTGTTCACACAGTGGCCAACTTAGCCATCGGCCAGGGGCCAACAAGCAGGACATGGTGCAACAGCACCCTCCCAACCATGTTTCCCAGCAACTACTGCCTCGAATACTGGAGACACAACCATCAGGGCTAGTAGCCATTGATAGCCTTCGCCTCCAGGAATTTATCTAACCCCCTTTTAAAGTCATCCAAATTGGTGGCCATCACTACATCTTGTGGTAGTGAGTTCCATAATTTAACTATGTGCTGTGTGAAGAAGTACTTCCTTTTATTTGTCCTGGATCTCCCACCGATCAGCTTCATGGGATGTCCTCCTGGTTCTAGTATTTTGAGAGAGGGAGAAAAATGTCTCCCTATCCACATTCTCCACACCATGCATAATTTTGTACACCTTTATCATGTCTCCCCTTAGCCTCTTTTTTTCCAAGCTAAACAATCCCAGCTGATGTAGCCTTCCCTCATAGGGAGATGCTCCAGCCCCTTAATCATTTTAATTGCCCTTTTCTGCACTTTTTCCAGCTCTATAATATCCTTTTTTAGGTGTGTTGACCAGAACTGGACACAGTATTCTAAATGAAGTTGCACCATAGATTTGTATAAGGGAAGTATGCTACTGGCAGTTTCATTCTCAATTCTTTTTCTTATAATGCCTAACATGGAGTTTGCCTTCTTTACAGTGGCCGCACACTGGGTGGACATTTTCATCAAGCTGTCCACCACAATCCCAAGATCTCTTTCTTGTTTGGTCACCACCAGCTCAGATCCCATTAGGTTATACTTGAAGTTGGGGGGGGTTTTTTGCCCCACCTTACACATTGCTTACATTGAACCACATCTGCCATTTGGATGCCCACTCTCCCACAACCCCTTCACAACCCCTTTGTGTTTTAACAACCTTAAATAATTTGGTGTCATCGGCAAACTTGGCCACTTCACTGCTCACTCCTAATTCCAGATCATTTATGAATAAATTGAAAAGAATTGGTCCCAATCTCAATCCCTGTGGGACCCCACTATTTACTTCCCTCCATCAGAAGAATTGGTATAAAGCAGTTTATGTCCCCAAGTTACTGTGGTTGTGGTGTTTTTTGAAAAAACAAAACAGTATGAATGTGTAGTATCACAATAAAACTTTTTTGTTAAATACTGTATTAAGCAGTCTGTTTTTTGGTTGTGGAGGGATACAAGGAAGTAAAGACAATATTGTCCAGAAAATCCCAGACAATGTTGATCTAGATACAACAAAATTAAGTATATAGTGCCATTAAAATACGTAACACACACAAAAGCCAGCCCAGAATCTTAAAGAGATTACACATTATCTATCCTTTTATTACAGACTGTGGTACAGAAAGCCTGTCATGTTCAAAGTTAGCAAAATGAAAATTAAGATTAGATCACCTAAAATAGGGTGACCATATAAAAAGGAGGACAGGGCTCCTGTATCTTTAACTATTGTGATGAAGAGGGAATTTCAGCAGGTGTCATTTGTATGCATGCAGCACCGGGTGAAATTCCCTCTTCATTACAAAAGTTAAAGCTGCAGGTGCCCTGCCCTCTTTTAAATCTGGTCACTCTAGTATAGTTCCTGCAGCTTTAACTGTTGTGATGAAGAGGAAATTTCACCAGGTTCTCCATATATACAAATGACACCTGCTGAAATTCCCTTTTCTATGCAACTGTTAAAGATACAGGAACCCTGTCCTCCTTTTCATATGGTCGCCCTACCTAAAATGCATTCTGGTTTGATTTAGCTAAGGAATCAATGGTATGTGACTTGCCTTCTGGACAAATGACTGTGGATTTCAGTAGACTAGATTTAATAAGAAGTGAACTCTTAAATGTACTTCACAGGTGAAAGACTAGTTTAAGGTCAATGCTTCTGCTCTTTAGAAGAAATTCATTTCACCTATGTTTAGCATGAAGCAACAGTACCATCTTGTGGCCAGTCAGGTTGAAACAGAAAAAATATCTAAGCCAATATATTCCATTTTTATTGAAAAGCGCAGCCATCCCCAACCAGATTACCGTCCAGACATGCTGGGACTACAGCTCCCATAATTCCTAGTCAGCATGGCCATAAAAAATAAATATTTTGGCTTAGCCAATAGTGATTATAGTTGGGAATTATGGGAGTTGTAATCTAACATGTCTGGAGGGCAATCAGGTTGGGTAAGGCTAGGAACAAAAGAAATGAATTCCACAGCTCGCAGGAGCGGTTATTAATGGAAACAGCTATGCTGAGACTAGGCCATTATTGGCCTAACACATTTAACAACACTGAAAAATACCTAGTTAATAGCATCTCAGAAGCTTCAGTGTCATTAAGGACATCTGGGCAACTTAAACCTGGCAAAATAGTACTTCTCTAATATTTCTGCAAACCACTGAAGAATCTGTGTAATTGGCAAAGATACTTTACTTCCATAAATAACCAGAAAATCTAGGGATCTTTGTGTTCTTAGTCTCTGCACTTCTTGGACAACAGAAATAGTCTCTGGCTCAAGTGAATACTGATTGATATGCTACCATGAGAACCAAGAGTACAACCCCATCCATGTCTTTCTAGAAGTAAGCCTGTTAAGTTCAATGGGACTTATTCCCAGGTAAGTGTACCCTTAGTACTTACTGAACCTGTTCAGATGATACACTAAGCCATGGTTAGGCCGCTAACCCTTTTGTAGCAAATGGTTAGTGTGTGTGTTTAAATGTTATGTAGCCACCATGGTTAGGAATGGTTCACACAACATGCTAAACCATAATATTTAGCTCAAAATGCTTAACCACCATGGCTTAGCATGTTGTCTGAACAGGGCAATTGTTAGGTATTGTTTCTACAGCTTGTTCTGTTTAGGTGAACATTAAAAATATACTGAATAAAGATACCAGCCAAGTGTGGGTCCTTCAACTTGGTGGTGTGTGTCAGATGGTTTCAGGGGCTGTAGCATGGCAGCCAACATAGATACAACGTTAAACAGTGATTAAGTAAACTATGGTCTGAGGCTGGTTTGCCTTGGTCAAGAACACGTCCATCTCCACATTTTACATTTCTTTCTCCATGAACTTAAATTTCTGTTCTCCTTTCCTGCAAACTGCTATTGCAGGGATAGTACTGTCTCCAATAAACATACTAGACAGCGCTTGGTTGTACAATTGATGCAGTTGACGTAATTGTCAACTGAGAGCAGAAAATAGCTTTTTAGCAAGTAAAGCGGTATATAAATGTCAATAAAGAAAACAATACTGTACCTACACCTATAAACAGACCATATATGGAACCAGATGCAGGTGCAATTATGTCATCATTAAATTAATGTTAGGCCTTTTGACCCTGACCAATTGTGAGTGCACTTGTTGAAAAGGAAAAACAGAAATGAATAACTAATTTAATTTAATTTAAATTAATTTGAGAGTCAGCCTTAAGGACACTGTTTGCAAGATGCTAGCTTAATCAGATGATAAGCTCAAATCTGAACTCACCCTCAAATCCCCTGTGCCAGGGAAATATTCACCATATTTATGGAATGATACTGTCATAACACGATCTGTTGTATAAAATGCTTCTTCAACACCATCACCATGATGGATATCAATATCAATGTATAGCACTCTTTGGTGGTATCTGGGAGGGAAATAAACAGTTTTAGCAAAGCAGTAACAATGAAAAGCACCAAAGATTTAGCCCTATATCTAAAATTTGCCCTTCTGCATTTAGGGGCTCTGGCTGCCCCTCAACTTCCCTCTGGCATTCCCACATCCTGAACCTGGTTCATGTGTATGCTTCTTTGCCTTAATTGGCTTTTCTCCTGTACTCTTCTCCTGTTTCTATAGTATTCCTCAAATAAACTGCTAGCCCAAGTACATTTCTATTTTGTACCAAAGTTGCATATTAATAAATCTTTCTACACTTTTTTCTTATGGCTATTACTGTTTCCCTTGATATTTGTCTAGTGTATGCTCCCTGTGGTGAACTGGAAGTTCTTTAAAAAAAAGAGCCATGCTAGTCATGTACACATCTACATATCTGCGTTTATGTGCATGTGTGATTTTGGACATAAAGTAACAGCTTAAGAACTCACTAGAGTATTTATATTCTGAATAGACTTCTTCAAATAAGTATCAGGCATTTGCAATGTTAAGGCAGCCGTTTACCCTGATGACTGAGAGATTCAGAACCTTAATCCGCTACCCTTTTTTAACTGGCATTTTCCAACCTCAATGGGCACTAGTACAATTCGTAGATAATTTCATACTCCTAACTATAACGTTGGCATTGTTACAAGATATTGAAATTCATCCAAATAAAGAGGATAGGACTGATCCCCTAATACCCCAATTAAAGGCTACGTTCGAACAATCACAGCAGGGTGAAAAGCCATGATAGCTGCTCCTCCCCCCTCCACCCCCGTTTGCGTGCAACTGCTATTTGCAACAGAAATAGTCTCTGGCTCAAGCGAATACTGATTGATATGCTACCATGAGAACAAGAGTACAACCCCATCCATGTCTTCCTAGAAGTAAGCCTATTAAGTTCAATGGGACTTATTCCCAGGTAAGTGTGCATAGGACTACACCCTTACAGTACAACTGCAGCACAGGTTGGCATGTCTTTTTTGTTCTGTAGCTGCTACTGCAAAGTTCTAATTTATCTGCTACCCAACGGGGAAAGAATACTTGTGTTTTCTCAGAAAGCAAACTATCTATGATAACCAAAACAATATATATATATATATAATATATATATAATAACCTGATATATTACAAAACTGTGAAGCCTAATATTGGAAGTGACTGCTTTTTCATTATTATTTGACATATAGGAGACATCTTTTTTAGCAGCAAACCTGTTTTAAAAAATTGAACTATTCAGAATAATGTTTTATAATTACATTATTCTGTTCTATAATGTTACAAAAAAAAATTGAAGCTACCAAGAAACAATGATCGCTAGTAATCTGGTCAACATACAACCCTTAACCCCAAAGCCAATCACTTCAACTTTTCTACAAGACAAGTATGAACTTACTTCAGTAACTCAAGAATAGCAAGCACAATATCATTGACATAACAGAAGCCAGATGCCTCTGACTTCTTAGCATGATGAAGTCCTCCAGCCCAATTAACAGCCATGTCTGTCTGCTGTCTGTTCAATTTTACTGCTCCAGCTAAAGAAGCATTACAGAGAAAAATGTAGTTAAAATTTTGTATTGGAATGAAAGAGTGACTGGAGTTCACACAATATGACAACCCACACTTGAGTAGTGGTTTTGAGCATTGGTTGTTGTTGAAAAAAAGGTTGTGTTGTGTGTACCCAGCCATGCTAACAACCAGTGTTTGTTAGCCACAAACAACCCACAGAATGTAAGCCTATGCGGCAGGGTCTTGCTATTTACTGTTTTACTCTGTACAGCACCATGTACACTGATGGTGCTATATAAAGAAATAAATAATAATAAATATAATAATAATAATAATAATAAGAAGAAGAAGAAGAAGAAGAAGAAGAAGTTCAAAACTCAACCACAAACCATGGGTTCTCTTTGTGGTTTGTTTGTGGTTAACAAACCCTAGTTTGTTAGCATGGCTGGATTCACACAACACAAACCATGTTTCAACTGCACTCACATTTCAACACATATTTAACCTTGAGTGGGGGTTGCCTTCTTGAACGAATCTGGCCAATGACTTGTGAAAAACAGTAAAAGCTTCATTTACTACATATCAGCTGTGTCTAGATTTTAACTGTTTAACTTTAGACACTTATACATTTCATGTACCACATTATGAAGCGGAACAAATTATTAACTATTAATGCAGATTATTTTCTTTTAATGCTTTTTCTTTCAGTGAATCGTTTTAAATTTCTATTCACTTATTTACCCCCATTGATTATCAACACTATAAAGGCACTATCAAAATTACTTCACGCCTGCTCCAACATTAAAAGTCAAAATCTCTCACAATGTGATTTAAAAGCGAATGTTTTCAAAAAGTGCTAATGCTATTTAATTTACAGCCCTTTAAATGTAATAACTCTACAAGCAATCTTAAAGAATATTTACTTACCCACAGAGCCTCCTGTAGACAGCTGACAGAACTCAAATAGTCCATCAAACACAGGACAATCTTCTCCAACATTAACTATACAAAACAAATTTCATTAATCCTCAAGTTTCTTGTCCCCAAGTGCATAATACTTTATTTTTAGGGTGGGCACATTGGTCAATTAATCAGTCAAACATTGTAAACTATTCAATGAAGTGAAAAATGCCACTGTGTAGATGGTACCATTCCAAATGTGGCCACACCACTAATTTCAGTACACTTTTTAAAAGAGCCTGAGGGACAGAAGCAGGTGAACCATGGAGTTTCCTCATCACCAAAACATTGTCAGGTAACTGGACAAGCCTGAACAAGTTTTGAATCTTAAAATTAGAACAGCAAGCAAAGAACAACTGAGAACGCTAATAACTCACTAGAATTCAGACAGAAGGGGTACTACTGCACATTAAACTAAAATAGACAATAACAACACAGAGAAAGAAATTCACTTTGTGAAAAATGTTTAGGCTTTTCTTGTACACAATGTTAGAAAATCATCTATGTTTTGGAAAAAGGTTCTCAAACATTAAGGATTTATTTGCATTTAGTTCAATATCAAACTTACATCTTTGCATCTGTTTGCTATACTCAGACATATTGTCAGGTCTTATCGAGCGAAGAAATTTGATGTACTCATCACTGTGGTATTTGGTCATTTCTTCTGCTGTAGCTTTGTGGGGCCGCTAGTAACAAAAAGACTAAAATGGATCCAACACGAAATAAAAAGCAGCAGTATTTCAAATAGTTCACTTGAGAAAAAATTGATAATCAGACACACAGTAAATAGATACTTGCTGAAATATCTCAAACTATTTCAGCTTTGGGTCTACCACACTCATAGGTACAAAACAATTCTTCTATAGATTTTACTGTCGAAGGTTGGAATAGGGTGTAAGACATGTAAGGACTAAATCTAACATCATGATTTTCATCCATGGAAGAGAACATCTGTCATATATACTATCTGGATATCAAATCCATGTGCATTTGGTTTGGTGTAATATTTTCATAGGTATTTTTCTGTAGGCCTTAGTACTCTCCACAAAGCAGCATTAAGAGAATTGGTCTCGCCGCTCTGACCATGTAACTCCACTTCTGAAATCTCTCCATTGGCTTCCAATTCACTTCAGAATCCAATATAAACTTCTCATGTTGACCTACAAAGCTTTTCACTGTCTAGCTCCTTCCTATCTCTCCTCTCTCATCTCACACTATTGCCCCGCTCGTGCTCTTCGCTCCTCTGATGCCATGTTTCTCGCCTGCCCAAGGGTCTCTACTTCCCTTGCTCGGCTTCGTCCATTTTCTTCTGCTGCCCCTTACGCCTGGAACGCTCTTCCAGAACATTTGAGAATTACAAGTTCAACCACAGCTTTTAAAGCTCAGCTAAAAACTTTTCTTTTTCCTAAAGCTTTTAAAACTTGATTTTGTTCTGACTTTATACTGTTAGTTTTACCCTACCCAGTGCCTGTTTACCCTACCCTGTGCCTGTTTGCATTCTCTTCCCCTCCTTATTGTTTTATTATGATTTTATTAGAATGTAAGCCTATGCGGCAGGGTCTTGCTATTTACTGTTTTACTCTGTACAGCACCATGTACATTGATGGTGCTATATAAATAAATAATAATAATAATAATGGTCTTAGTGCTTTCCACAATAAAACTAGATGTTGACCTGGAATTCAAGATCCTAGGAAAATTTCTGAAAATTAATGTTCGAAAAACATATATTATATTATCTTCACTGGACATTAACTTTTAAATGATAGAATGTATACTCACGTAAATTTCCATTTTTCTGTACAAACCATAATTTAGCAACAAGTTGTGCGTCATGCGAATCCTATGAGGCTTCATTGGGTGCCCTTGCCCATAATAATAGTTCCCAATGTCACCTAGAAGTAAACAAATGAGTCATCCTTGAAAGTCTAACCATTACTTTTTCTAGTTTTATTTGGTCAATTTTCTCTCTCTCTAGTCCACAGTACAATCACCAGTCACAAGAGGAAACTGCCTTCCCACTTTAGCAAACATTCCTTTTCTTATCCCCCATTTACAAACTGAGGTTTGGAAGCACTCAGAACTTGCAAGGCACAGCAAAATCAAAGAGAGTCACTTGCATCCCAGAGGACACGGGGAAGCAGCAGCATTAGCGGTGACTAAAAAAATGGCTTGTTACCATCATTAGACAAAGTTTGTGGTTCCCTGCTTTAGAATAACTTAATATTACTTTAAGCAAGACAAAAGGGATCATTACAGACAGGGATTGGGAAATTTTCCAGGGCTCCCCCACCCCCACGGAAAATTTTCAATTTCAAGTTCATTAGTAAAAATATATGCTAATTGTTAATACAATATTAGGCAAGCTTGACAGTTCCAAAGTTGGAATTAATGTTTTCCAAGTGATTATCCCTAGCAAGTATGTGAGAGAATACATCTACATTACTGAAACACATGTATGCCTCAGAGAGAAATGGAACTAATAAATAATGGGAGTGAAACTGAAGGCGGCCTAACAACCTTAGTCGAAGAGAGTTGAACTCTTTGAAATAGATGAGTGGTTGTCAGCATTTCATGCATACTTCTTTGGGTGCTAAAATTAATTAGTGTATCAACAGTTTTCAGTTGCATCGTGGATTGTTGTTGAATTGTGGGGTATTGTGTTGGCTGAACCCAGTCGCAATGACAAACCATAGTTTGTTTCCAAGAACAACCTGCAGTTCACAACTTAACAACAAACCATGGGTTCTTGTGTTTCGAACTTCGTCAGAATCCAATGCACATCACTAGTATTTATATTGGATTTGTTTTTTTAAAAATGTTGTGTATAATGCCGCAAGAGCCCTAGTGGATGAAGGCTGGCTTAAAAAACAAAAGTGTCCATTCATAAATCTGCTCCATCCCATTTCCACATTAATCTGAACATTTTGAAAAATCTACATGAAAATTCATATTAAATAAGTATTTCTGAATGAATTATCTCACATAATACTCATTACTAAATGTGTTGTGACCTAAAACCCATATTTTTGTACATTTTTGAGCACAGAACTGCAAAAACCAAGGAGAACCCATGGTTTATTCTTGGGTTGTGAACTCTGGGCTGTTTGCAGTTAGCCTATAGTTAAACCACAGTCTATAATTCAGCCCATGCTCTTGGCAAACCAGGAAATTTTCTCCACGAACCACACCAATGTTAAAAGACCTGCTTCTCTCCCAAGCCTTCTGTGCATGCCAGAGGTTGTAGAGGAGGGATTAGTGCTGTTGACAAATAATGGATGGCTAGCAAATCAAGTTAACATTTCTGGATCTGATGAGGGTTTTATTAGACATGACAGAATCAGCAGGACTCAGGTCAGGTCCTGCTGATTCCCTATAAAGCTGGGGAGAAGTACAATTCAATATCACAACATGACAGGTGAAGGAAGTTGAACCCTACCCCAACATTTCAATGCTTTTTTGTTTGTAACTTCCCAAAGAGCAAGTGAAATACCTAAACAAAGCAGTTTGGCAGTAGGAAGAGAGTTTAGCTCTTTCCCCACCACTTAAGGCAATCTCCCTGCTTTATAGGGGTTCAGGACCCCTCTACTACCATTTTGACTTGCTTACTCCTTAGTCTAGCACTAGAAGAATTGACTCTGCGAACAGGAGTTCAGTATTTGGCCATTGACATTTATAAGCAGACTCGCAAAGAACCCCATTCAGGCCGTATGTGTGTTTCAAAGACTCTCAGAAGCCCAGAGAAGCAAGGAGCCACTCTATCTTTGCATTTCTAGAACACTGGCAACAGATTCTAGACACTGGCAGACAATTGCAGCCTACTCTTCCATTAGGAGACAAGGACTTTCTTTTATCCAAGTGGCAAGAGCAACCTTTCCTATACGCACCTCTCTACATCTTGCCAACCAGGAGAAGTCCATAGCAGAAGCTCTCAGGGCAGTTTACAAAGATTAAAACATTTAACATTAAGTACTGATATACAAAATTTAAAACCATAAAAAGCATAAAAACAGAATACATACAATATCCATTTCAAACTATTCTGGGTCAGTTAAAAACTGAACATATGCTGTTGAATGCCTGGGAGAAAAGTCTTGACCTGACACCCAAAAGATAACAATGTTGGTGCCAAGTGAGCCTCTTCGGGGAGCTCATTCCATAATTGGGGGGCCACCACTGAAAAGGCCCTCTCTCTTGTTGCCATGCTCCAAGCTTCCCTTGGAGTAGGCACCCGGAGGAAGGCCTTAGATGTTGATCACAGTGTACGGGCAGGTTCATATTGAGAGAGGCATTCTGTCAGGTATTGTGGTCCCAAGCCATGTAAAGCTTTATAAGTTAAAATCAGCACCTTGAATCAGGTTTGGAAATGTACAGGCAACCAATGCAAGTGGGCCAGAGTCAGTCTTATATGTTCGAACCTTCTGGCTCCTGTAATCAATCAGGCTGCTGCATTTTGCACAAGCTTCAGCTTCTGAAATATCTTCAAAGGCAGCTCCATGTAGAGCACATTGCAAAAATTCAACTTGGAGGTTACGAGAGCATAGACAACTGAAGCCAGGTTATCCCTGTCCAGATAGGGGCACAGTTGGGCCACCAACCAAAGTTGGTAGAAGACACTCTGTGCCACCGAGGCCACCTGAGCCTCAAGTGAAAGAGATGGTTCTAGGAGAACCCCGAAGCTATGAACCTGCTCCTTCAGAGGGAGTGCAACCCCATCTAGAACAGGTTAAACATCCTCTATCTGGTAAGCAGAACCACCCACCAGCAGCATCTCAGTCTTGTCTGGATTGAGTTTCAGTTTATTAGCCCTCAATCAATCTGTTGTCGCTGCCAGGCACTGGTTCAGCGCATCCACAGCCTCACCTGTTGAAGATGAAAAGGAGAAATAGAGGTGTGTGTCATCAGCATACTGATGACAACACACTCTAAAACTCCGAATGACGGCACCCAACCGTTTCATGTAAATGTTAAACAACATGGGGGACAAGACTGACCCTTGTGGAACCTCACACTGGAGAATCCATGGGCCAAGCAATGTTCCCCAAGCACCACCTTCTGGAGCCGACCCACCAACCACTGCAATGCAGTACCTCCCACTCCTAACTCAGCCAGATGCTGCAGAAGTATACCATTCGATGGTATCAAAAGCCGCTGAGAAATCAAGGAGAATCAACAGAATCACACTCCCCCTGTCTTTCTCCTGACATAGGTCATCAAACTGCTGTTACCATGCCAAAGACACTCTACACAGATTCATTTAAGAAAGAGAGCTTCAGCTTTGCCATCTCTTAACTTTCTTGTACACGGTGTTTCAGGCACAGGTAAAGAACAGTCACAGATGACGTGCAAACACTCTCAGAGAATCTGATATGTTTAATTATATGAAGAGAATTATGGAACTGAGTGTACTTTTTCTTCTACCTCTTAAATAATATTCATATCTGTGAGAAAGATGCCTACATGCATATTATAACTCAAATATTTGGAATCCTTCAGTTCAACCTCAGGGACAAACAACTTTCATTTCTGATATTCTACAACATTTAGACAACTTTGTGTTTGTGTGTGTGTGCTTTGAAAATACATCTAGATTTTCAAAATACTAGTCACACACCAAGATCCTAACACCGACCATTTTTCTTTCATAAAAGTCAAATCTCAGTTCACACTAGGGACCCTCTTTACTTCCTCAAAAGCTAAACAAAGAAGACTGAACAACAAAGGATGAGGCTGTAACTGCCATTTTGCCTTTCTTGGCAGCATTTTGGAAATCTACACTTGGCTGCAACACTTCTGCCTCTGCAAAGCATATTATTCACAGTTCAGCCCATCTTTTACATCCATGGGTGAAAGCCACAACTATCAACCCTAAAACTCTCCATACAAAATATACAAAGTGCAAAGCACCTCTTGAGAATACCCTTTCTTCATCTAGGTCCTTCCAAGCATAACTATCAGATTCATCTATTTATATTTCAGAGTGTAAATGGCTATATTTTAGCCTTGTAAATAAACCACCAAAGTTACAATAGCTGCATTTTTATTTATTTATTTTACTACACTGCTGAGTGCTGGCAGTGGAGGGATAGAGACCTGAATTTCTATACTGAGTGTGCAGGATGGAGCTTTCTTCTTCCAGAAGCCCATTTGGTTTCTGCGCTTGAAACAGAAGAAGGAGAAAGCACTTCATTGGTTACCTGGTTACAAGGTTAATTCATTTAATCTGATTCAAAGCATATTTAATTGAGGGCAATATTCCAAAGATATGTGTTTAGCAAAGGAATGACAATCTAACATTACAGCTAACTAGTGCTGTGAGTATACTGGAAAACTCTGAATAGGAAAAAAATTTGAAAAAATGTTCACATGCAAACTAGGATAATTTGCATCAGACTACTTTCAGTTTGCATTGAAAAAGTATCCGATGCCAAAGAAAATTGGCTAATGTAGCACATTTAGGGCACAATCCTGGCTGTGGGATGCTAAGAGTTGTAGGGGCTTTTTTCTGCCTAAACATGCATACGATTACACCCTTATTTACTTGTATTCAGCGAACAAAAAAACTTTAAAATGCGCCCCATTATGATTTTTTTTTGGTCCCATATTCCACAAGTATTTGACCTGAAATATTCAAGGATAAAATTAAAGCACACTTAATGAGATTTCTGTTATATTACGTCAATATTTTTGGTGGAATACTTGTAAAATTGAAAAACAATAATATGTACTTCTGTTACATTGTTTAAATGTAAGAAAACACCACCAAAGTCCTGAATTACTGACACACTACGAGAGCAATCACATGGCCCCTAGATAGCATCTGGGAGGCCACAGAAATTTTTGTATTCTTGGATTCAAGACCTGAGACAGTGCTCCGACCTTGGACTCTGCAACCCAAGCTCTCGACCGCTGCCTCTCCCTCACAGCCACTGCAGAGAGGACCACGTTGACCACCTCTGTGAGCTTGCACATGTGATCTTGGAGAGGAGGGAAAGGGTGTGTGCCAGTGGCAGGGGAGGAGATGACTCACGCCATATCCCCAGCCATCCCCAACACCTTGGCTAGAGAGGCAAAAATGCCTGCCTAGCTAAGTTCAGAGGCTTAGGAGTATCAAGGGTGGATCCAATAAGATTGCATCCTAATACATTTTAGCAACCGAAAGAACTGATCACCAAAGCTGACAACCATTCATCTATTTCAACACGATTCATTTCTCTTCCAAAGGTTGCTAGTTTAGCTATAACTACTTTATTAGTCCCATTTCACACGAGGCCATTATTTTAATGACATATACCGTATTTCTTCAATTGCAGGATGCCACTGATTGTAAGACGCGCACTAATTTCAGTACCACCAACAGAAAATAAGCTTTGATTCTAAGAATAATTGCGATTCTAAGACGCACTCCATTTTTAGAGATGTTTATATAGGGAAAAAAGTGCATCTTAGAATTGAAGAAATAAGGTATTAGGGTGAATGTATGAAAAGGAGGACAGGGCTTCTGTATCTTTGACAGCGGTATCGAAAAAGGAATTTCAGCTGGTATCATTTGTATGCATGCAACACCTGGTGGAATTCCCTCTTCAGCACAACAGTTAAAGCTGTAGGAGCCCTGCCTAGCATGACCAGATACAAGGTCAGTGCAAAAGAACCCTCTACTTCTGAGACACCTGTGTATTTAGATTTTTTGAGCACTGTTCCTCTCCTCCCTGACCCAGCAAGCCCAATCACTTCCTTAGCACCAATCGCTGATTAGAGATCAGAGATAAGGGAGGCTAGTGCTCATGGCAGATATATGGGGCACAGAGGGGGATCTGGCAGGCCACCAGAAGTGGCTTAGCCAGCTGCTTGCATCCTTCCCTTTTTGCACAAATGACTTTTCCGCCATTTCCTTCTTTTACCTACACACAAAAGGATGGATACAATTTATACAATTCCCTCCTAGTTTCTTTACTTGTAGCCTTTTCAAGAAGATACAAAGTTTTTCTACACTGCCTTTCCTTTCTCAATTTGTAAGATTAACAGCAAAAATGATAATAAAAAATAACTCAAACTGAAGCATCCAGACCTTTTCTGTTGTTGTTAAAGTAGCTGAGAAGTCAACTAAGTTTCCATTTTAAAACAATTATCAAAAGAGCATGTTTTAAATATCTGTATTTATAGAAGTATCCCTGAAGAGAGCTGTCCAGACTTTTTTTTAAAAAAAAGTTTAATAATGTTCCATCTTATTCCAAAGGTAAGGAAGCTCTGACCTTCCAGATTAAGTTGGACTTCTACTCCCTCAGCCATGACCACTGTCCATACAAGCTGGGAGTTGGAGTCCAAAAATATATGATTGGCCAATATGATTCTCACCCCTGACAATTATAGCTAATCCTTCTTCCTTTTGTGCTTCTTGGTAGCCATTAATTTCTACTGAATTTAATAAAGCTCATTATCTCCATTTTATCAACATAAACAATTTGAAAAATAATAGATCTTTAAAACTATTAAAATTGATTTTTCAACAGGACAATATTTTAAAATCTAACTAATCCCTTTAAGTTATCAGAAATATGAATCCATAGTGATATTTCATGTTTTTTTGTGGGAGGGACCTACTGCATGTGTGGGATGAGAGACAGTTGAATAAGGCAGTACAAGGGCTATTCTATGAGATCCTTCCAATGAGGAGAGCTCCGGACTTTGTTCTGAGTTCAAGTCTTCCATGGATTTACCATGTGTCCTTGGTAAATCCAGTACACTCTTAATCTAATGAATTCAGTGGATTGGACCCAAACTTAATCACGAGTAACTTAAGACTCATTGATTTCAAACGATCTACTCAAAGTACGACAAAGTGTGGATCCAACTCAACGGGATCTAGTTCTGGGCAAGTCTCAGATCCCCACCTGTAAAAGAGAGACAGACAGACACATCTTGCAAACTGATTGCAAATAGACAGGGGTAGATTCGCGAGGAAAGGAGACTGTACTCGATTAAGGGAGAAAGAGGTAAGAAAAAGATCAGCACTTTACTTCCATTCTGATACAGACACAATAGGTAAAGAAGCAGATATTGGGGGGGGGGGGGTAGTGGGGAAGGGGGCGGGGCTGCATGCGGCGCGTGCGCCGGAAAGAGAAGGCGCGCGAGGACAGAGGGGAGGATGGGGAAGGGTGGGGGGGAGCTGAGGCCAGAACCAAAGAGCGTGAAAACAAGGCCCGGGCGGGGGGTGGAGAGAGACAGAGAGGCAGGCGGAGAGGTCCTCTACCACCCCGCACCCGACACACACACATAACAAAAAACGACGCCCCGCCCCCTCAGTCCCTCCTTCCCTCACCGTCGTAGTAGTAACAGACTTTCTTCTTGCCGCCTCCCTGACTGTACGCCATGAAGCCGTTTAGGGGCAGGCCGGGGCTGGCTTAAGCTGGAATGGCAGGGAAGGGAAGCGGCGAGAACTTGAGGCAGCGAGGGCGCTAGCGGTGGTGGCGGCGGCAGGAGGGACGCCGGAGCCGGGGGCAGCTTCAGCAAAGCCTAGGCCCGCCTCCTCCAGTCGCGTCTGGTGCCACCCGAAGGAACCATCCGGGAGAGGGGTTGGGGAGAATGCCGCTGCGCCGTTTCCTCCATCGTCTTCTTTAAATCCTGCGCTTTGGCTTCGCTTCGAGCTATATAGCACAGCTATTATTCGCTGGGCTCTACGGATCGTGAGAAGAGCAGCCTTATAGTAAACGGGAGAAAAAGTAGAGTCGTCAACCCCCCCTATTCTCCGTGGAGCAATGGTAGAGGCGACGTAAAGAAACGGCCCGCGCTCTCTCGGCTTTGTCCATCCCAATCAGAACGCGTGAGCAGCGCAGGCGCAGAAGCTGTTCGTGCTTCTGTATGAAAACTGCTTTGGGCCAAGACCACGAGCGCTTAGGCTCCGCCTTCCCTCTTTCGTTGCTTTTCTCTTTTAAAGTTGTTCCTAACGCAGTGGGCTCTTTTGAATTCAGTGGGAAGAAATCCAGGTTTCTTTCTGTAATAAAAGGGTTCATTTGGCTTTTAGGCGTTCAAGCCAAAAGACTTTTAAGGAAGCAGTGGGGCGTACCAAAACAAATGGCAGTATTTGCCCATAGGGAAACCATGCTTCCCCAGAGGGAATATCTACCTCAACTGGAAGACTAAGGGTGTCATCAGATGGAGGGGGGATTTTCATTATTATTATTATTATTATTATTCATTTATATAGCACCATCAATGTACATGGTGCTGTACAGATAACACAGTAAATAGCAAGATTGTTTCTCTACCATCGCTATGGCCTCCTGCTGCTGTCCCACAATAGCGACAAGATCTCTTTACACGGGGAGAGAAAGAGAAAGCAGCAACAATTAGGTGGCCTGTGCAGTGGGCATTTTTGCACAGCTTTTCCTGTACACAGCAGGAAATGGACAAGTTTCATTTTAAAAAGTCGGATTTTCTGGGTATTTTGGGGGGACAGAAAATGAGTGGGAGGCAAATGGGGTCATTTAAAGGGCATGTGAAAAACCATGAGTGGTCACTAATGAGCGTGCGATAAAATGCTTGTCTGATGATTCTCTAAAGTCAGCAACTCTTTCATTCTGACTAAAGCACTGCTGAAACCTTGCAAATAATTACCAGTTGATGTTTGAATTGGTGAATGCCTTCCTTTGTGGACAGCCATTTTAAGAGAGGCAATGAGTACTTGGTCTGCTCAGAATGTGCCTTTCCAAGTCAACCTACATGCCCTGAATTCATTGGGCACTTTATTTCACTAGAGGAGACCTGCAAGGACTTGGACTGGGGTACTGACAAAAAAACCTTTAATGGCAAATAGCAGTAAGCTGGGGGCAACAGAAATCTGGAGAGGGTCTACCCAGATCTTACTGAAGCACAGTCCAGAGTGAGCCCAGCAGCTGCTCTTTTTAAAAAATTAAATTAAAAGCCCAGTGAAAAATACTTTCTTAAATATGTGACTAATGCCATGTATTCAGCCCTGAGCCTGGATACCCAGGTTTCGGCGGTGGCCAGGAGTTCATTTGCACAGTTAAAGCTAGTGCGCCAGCTGCGCCTGTTCCTAGAGATGTCGGACCTGGCCACGGTGACACATGCCTTAGTTACATCCCGATTGGATTAATGTAACACGCTCTACGTGGGGCTGCCTTTGAAGAGTGTTCGGAAACTCCAGCTGGTTCAAAGAGCTGCAGCCAGATTGTTGACCAGGGCTGGTTACAGGGAGCACACAACTCCCCTGTTAAAACAGCTCCACTGGCTTCCAGTCTGTTTCCGGGCACAATTCAAAGTGCTGGTTATGACCTATAAAGCTCTATATGGTTCGGGTCCAGGTTATTTGAAAGAACGTATTCTCCCTTATGAGCCTGCCCGTGCTTTGAGATCTTCTGGAGAGGCCCTTCTTTTAGTCCCACCTTCTTCACAGGCACGCTTGGTGGGAACATGGGAGAGGGCCTTCTCGATGGCTGCTCCGGTGCTCTGGAACTCTCTTCCTGGGGAAGCTAGGCTGGCTCCCTCCTTGATTGGCTTTCGGAAGCAGGCTAAAACTTTTTTGTTCCAGCAGGCCTTTGGAGAATAATCCAGCCCTCCATCTATGTTAATGTTTTATAATTTTGTTGTGTATTTTTTAATTGTTTATGGTTTTGTTTCCCTCCCCCCCCCCCATGTATATTTTAAACTTTGTAAGGCCGCCTTGAGGCCCAGAATTGGGCAAAAGGCGGGATACAAATAAATATAATAATAATAATAATAATAATAATAATAATAATGTCTGGCTGTAAGGTTCTAATCAGATACAATTGTTGAGCACTTACTCTGACCTTGAAAGGATTTTAGATTGCTCTCTAAGACCTTAGCTAGACCAGGCTATATCCAAGGGCAAACCCCGGGATCGTCCCTGTGCATCCACATGATGCACAGGGGATCCCGGGATCAGGGAGGGATCATCCCTCCCTTGTCCCGGGATCTCGCCCTCCCCTTTGGGCTCGCTTTTTCAGTGGTCCCAGGCTGAGCCCGAGACCTCGGAAAGTCTGGCCTATTTCTGCGGCTTGACCCCGCTCCACATGATTACTCATGCAGAGCCGGGAGCTGTGCCCATCGAGGTTAGGGTGAGGGGAGCGGGGAAATTAAATTTTAAAAAGTACCTACCTTCAGCGCTTGAGCATTCGTGCGCTCCTCTCCCTTTAAAAATAAAAATGGTGGGTGCAACACCTCTCTTCCTGAGGTCGTCGCGCCTTACGTGTAAACAGGAGCGAGATCTCCCGTTAATCACAACGCGAGGTCTCCCTTCCTTTCCTCCGGTATTTCAGGCAGGTCTAGCTAAGGCCTATTTTTTCATTCTCATAATCACATACTTTTGCTAGTAAAGCTTCTAAGTTGCCTGGATGAGAGATCGCCTGGAAAAAAAAGGCATATCGTAAGTTTCTCTGATCTTGAGAGAAGAAGAGCAGGATATGTGTAGTGAATAAATAAATGTAAACTGTTTTCAAACAGTAAGAACTTAAGAAGTAGACTTAACTGGGTCTCTGATTTCTTAGGAGATAGTAAAGTTGCCAAATTAAGGATGTTTTGGGTAAAAAACAACAACGCTAAAATCTATCCTAAGAGAGCAAAGTTAGATGTTCCTTCCAGTTCTATAATTATGCAGAGTTAACTAAATTTATATAATACTAGCTGTACCCTGCCACGCGTTGCTGTGGCTCAGTCTGGTTAAATTGAAAAGAAAGAAAAGACAAAGCGGATGTTTCTACTATGTTTAATTTCACAATGCTTGTGGATATACAATATTTTTAGTTGTTCCATTGTCTGTGTAGATATAGAGATTGTCTGGTTTGCCCACTCTAGAACACGCAACATATAATTGTCCATGTGAGAAGCAATCTGTGTCTAGATCTAAACCGCACAATTCTAAAGATTGGCCCTGAGCTTTGTTGATGGTGATTGCAAACGCCAATCGAATTGGGAATTGCAATCTCTTAAATTGAAATGGCATATCTGTTGGAATCATAGGAATGCGAGGAATGAGGACATCTTCACCTTTGAAAGGTCCTGTCAAGATTGTTGCTTCTATGACCTATAAGAGCAAATAGGAGAGAACATGCAAATAGGAGAGGAGGCAGAGGCAGTGGATTGGCCTACTGTTTGGTTTTTAAAAAAGGATGTTTTTACGGTGAGGAGGTTACTGGAAACTCATGGCAGTTACCTTTCTTCAGAACGTGTAACTGTCACAGGTGTGACATCTATATTCACTCAGCCAATTGTGAGAGAACATGCAAATAGGAGAGGAGGCAGAGGCAGTGGATTGGCCTACTGGTTGGCGATATCACAATGACTTATAAGAGCAAATAGGAGAGTACATGCAAATAGGAGAGAAGGCAGAGGCAGTGGATTGGCCTACTGGTTGGCGATGTCACAATGACTTATAAGAGCAAATAGGAGAGAACATGCAAATAGGAGAGGAGGCAGAGGCAGCAGATTGGCCTACTGGTTGGTGATGTCACAATGATCAGCAGGACTGGTTTTGAGGAGGCCTATTTCTTCAATTTTAAGACAAACCTTTGACCCCATAGAGAACATAGTTACATAACAACGCTCGGGTATTCGAACGCAACGCTGTGTCAAAATTTCAAAGCAATCGGTGAAGAACTTTCGGAGATATAAAAGCATGTTTTTACGGTGAGGAGGTTACTGGAAACTCCTGGCAGTTACCTTTCTTCAGAATGTGTAACTGTCACAGGTGTGACATCTATATTCACTCAGCCAATTGCGAGAGAATATGCAAATAGGAGAGGAGGCAGAGGCAGCGGATTGGCCTACTGGTTGGTGATGTCACAATGATCAGCAGGACTGGTTTTGAGGAGGCCTATTTCTTCGATTTTAAGACAAACCTTTGACCCCATAGAGAACATAGTTACATAACAACGCTCGCGTTTTTGAACGCAACGCTGTGTCAAAATTTCAAAGCAATCGGTGAAGGACTTTCGGAGATATAACGACAGTAACGAACGGTCTTTTTCATTTTTATTTATATAGATTGGTTCAAACGAACAACTGAAGTTATATGGAGTGCTTTCAACAAAAAGCGATTGTGAAGAGCACCAAAAGGATATCTCCAAATTGGGAGAATGGGCATCAAAATGGCAAATGCAGTTTAATGCATGGAAGTATAAAGTGATGCACATTGGGGCAAAAAATTCTATCTTCATATATATGCTGATGGGATCTGAGCTACCAGTGACTGACCAAGAGTTCTTGGTGTTGTGGTAGACAGCTCGATAAAAATGTCAACCCAGTGTGCAGCTGCTGTGAAGAAAGCAAATACCATGTTAGGCATAATTTGAAAAGAAATTGAAAATAAAACTCAGTATCATTCTCCCCTCCCCTCTCATAGTACTAGGACCTGGGATTATCCCATGAAGCTAATCAGGTGGGAGATTCAGGACAGATAAAAAGAAGTACTTCACACTGCACATAGGTAAACTGGAATTTTCTAGCATAAGATGTAGTGACAGCCACCAGTTTGGATAGCTTTAAAAGGGGGTTGGATAAATTTAGGGCAGCTGAAGCTATCAATAGCTACTACTCATGACAACTATATGCTACCTCCAATGTCAGAACCAGTATGCCTCTATACAAGTTGCTGGGGAACATGTATGGGACGGTCTATTGCACGCATGTCTTCCTTGTGTGTTTCCTACAGGCAGCTGGTTGGCCATAGTGTGAACAGAGTGCTGGACTGGGTGGACTCTTGGTCTGATCCTGCATGGCTCTTCTTATTTTCAAAAGTTAGAAAATTGCTAGGGACCGATGGATAGAGAACTTGTCATTAGTTCATTTGAATATACTGATATATCTTTAGGTAGCTCCAATAGAAGTATGCAGTACTATTCAAAGTAGGGCTGTGTTCCGCTTCTCTTCGGTTTTTAGAAGCGATAGCGGAGTGGGGTGCTTTGCCTCCGTTATAGGCGGAGGAGAAGCGAGTCGGGCGGCTAGCGAAGCATAGTGAAGAGAAGAGACCACAAGTGGATCGATCCGCTTTTCGCGAAGTGGTCCGCCTGCCATTTTGGATATTTTTTCCCATAGGATTGCATTGCAGAAAAGATTAGCGTATAACTTTTTTGTTTTGAATGGCTAAAAGCGGGACGGGGTAACGTTTTTTTGAAGCGATGATAGGCAGATTCAACTCCTAATCATGATGAGAAGTGATCACCGCATGTGAAGCATCCTCCAATCCCAATGTTGGAGGGGGGACTAAGGCAGGCCCACCCAGACACAGTTTTTCCTTTCTCTCTTTGTGGGGTTGGACTTCGTGGAGATAGGAGTTAGTTCTGTGCTGCAGCTGTGTTTTCGAGGAGATTTAGGATTAGGATTTATCTTGGGTTGTGTGTTTGTTTCTGACTGTTTGCTTAGCTTGCTCTGTGTTTTTCCCTTACTTTGATTTATATACACTTTTCATTTTTGGAATGTTTGTTGGTTTGGTTTCCCACCCCAACCCCTTCCCCCTCTTTTAAACCCTGTGTTCTGTGACTGTGTTTCATCTTCCTTCTTTCTTCTATATAAAAAAAGATTTTAAAAATACCAAAATAAAATTATCCTCTTTTTCTCTCTCTTACTGTGTGTGTGTGTGTGTGTGTGTGTGTGTGTTTCTCTGGACTGTGTGTGATTGTGTGAGTGTGTGTACCATGCACTGTTAATTGCAATAAGCGTTCAAATAAAGTTTGAGGCATTCAAATAATCTTTGTGCAAAGCATACACAGTTGTCCCATTTCCCCAAATAATAAATACATTTATTATTACTATTATTATTATAATTATTATTATTTATAATAATTATTCATCATGAGAAAAGGCAGCAGGCACCCGGAAGACAAAAGCTTACTCTTCTCCTAGCCCCCTATTAGTTATGGGTTGCAAAAGACATCTGTCTGTGCTGTTCCCGCCTAACGGCTGGTTTGCAATACTGGCCTGGAATGGAAACAATCTTTGGCTCACTTACTTGTGACCGCAGCAATGTCTGCCTGCCTGCCTGTGCCCGCCTGCCTGCCTGCCTGCCTGGAAGCCGCCCTTGTGGGGTAGCTGGATCTGCTGGGACTAACTTCCTCAGAGATCTATGGCTTACCTGTGCAAGGTACCAGCTCCTTTGTGCTAGCCTGTGCTTGCCTCTCTGCCTGCCTGTCTGTACCTGCTTCCCCATAGATCTATGGCTTAGTCGTACATCATGTGCCTGTCTCTCTGCCCTCCTGATGCCTAGGAGAGGTACTAGATCAGTGGTTCCCAAACTTTTTCAGGTAACCGCCCCTTTGGTTCCACAAACTCATGCCCAGCACCCCCTACACTACCCTATAAAAATCATTATTCAGAATAGCGGTTTTCAATGACCCACTAAGGAAGATAATAACAATAAAATTCAAAACAGTAACAATTAATTGAATACTTTATTCAATATCCAATTGGTGTGCCCTGCCATGCTGGCTGCAAACAGAGGCGTTCGCTCTCTTTTCCCTCCCTCCCTCGGCAAGCCTGGGGCGGGTGCTTCCCATTTAGAGGGGATTCTAGGAGTTGAAGGACTTTTTTCTGTCTAAACATGCATAAAATTGTGCCTTTAACTTATCATGTCATACTACAGGAATCAAATAGGATTTCCTTCTTCAGTGGAACACACTTACTTAGGAGTAAGCACCATTTTGTTATAGGAAAGGATAATGTATTTTAATTAAAATTTTAAAATAATTATCTGCCACCTGGTATAGAGTTTTCCTATGGAAAACCTGGCTGGGACTGAAGTAGAAGAGCACTAATTTTACTGTACTTATTGTCTTTAAATATGGTTAAATATCCGACAGTTACCTTGCTATTCTATTTCTACAATTCATTTTCTCCTGTCTTTTCTTCACCTTCTCTTCGTTTTCAGGCTGATTCCTATGCACATTTACCTCAGAGTAAGTTCTATTGATCTCAATGGGGCTTACTTCTGAGTTGACATACTTAGGATTGTGCTGCAGCTGTGTTTTTATGGTGACACAAGATACACACATACCATGTTTACCAAAAGAATGCTTGAAAAAAGGGAGTTGGACACCCTGAAATTAGCAAGGGCAGGTAGGAATTGTTTCAGCAAGCATTCTGAAAAAAGGTGCTGCTGAATCTTCTTTAGCAGGAAGGACCTGGGGAATTGCAATTCTCTCTCCCTCCCACTTTTCTTTTCTCTCCCAATCCTGTTGTAGTCCAGATTTTTTGGGGGGTGGGAGCACACACAGAGACACACAGCATCTCTCTCTCTCTCTCCAACCCACCCCCTCCCCCCAAGCCTCACAATAGCTGCCGGGCTGATTATGACAGGAGGGCAGCAGCTCAAAGGGGAGATGGCCCCAATCTGCAACTCCTGATGGGGGAAGGGAGCCTGGTGATACCTTGCAGCAGCACAAGCAGTCCTGCTCCCCAGCTGGCCGCCACTGTCCTCCACATGCTCCTTCCTTTCTGCCGCAGGGCTGCTGCTCCCGCCTTGTGCAGCAACTACCGCGAGAGGTCTGCTTGGGCAGCTTGTAGGAGGGAGCAGCTCTGGCCGAGGGAGGGAGGGAGGGCGGAGGTGGCGGTGGCTCTAGCAGGAAAGAAGCCCTGGGCCCTCCTAGGCAGGAGAAGAGTGGGCAGAGCAGCTGAATTCGCCACTGTTTCCTGCTCTGCTGCCTCCTGTGGGCGCTTTCCCACCCCCCTACTTCTGGTGGGGCCACTGTGGGCTTGAGATAGGAGGAGAGAGTGGCTGCGTGAGTGAGAAAGTCCTTCCTGAGCAGGAGCGGTTTTAGGACCTTCTGGAGAGACCACCTTGAGCACCCCCCTGCCGCTCCTTTGCCTGTTAGCGCCCCCTGCCATCCCTTTGCCTCTTAACGCCCCCCTATGCAATCCCACCGCCCCCAAGGGGGTGGTACCGCCCGCTTTGGGAACCATTGTACTAGATGATGGGCTTTGTGGGTCAACCCCACCAGCCTCTGGCATGCTTGCTCCCAGTGCTACAGGGGCATAGCCGCCTGCTGCCTCTCCTCCTCTGTGCCCGCCTCACAGGGACGGTTTGTGCATGTCTTGCTTTGCCTCAGGAGATTAGCCCTTCTTGCACTCACCCTGTTTAGACTTCTTGAAGTTCCAAGTAAATTTTTTAAGTGTGGAAGGTTTATCTTTAAATACTCCCCAATTAATGGCATGTTGGGATTTCCTTTGAAATGGCCATGAATAAGGAAAGCCCATTTAGCTGTCTGCAGTTTTAAAAATCCCTGAGATATTTGGGTTTCTGAAAATGGGGGGGGGGGGATTTTCAAATATTCCCCAAAAATCACTGGATGCTCAGATTTCCTTCAAACATGGATAAGCTCTTATGGTGGCAATTTTGAGGTTTCTAACATGAAAACTGACGGAGATCTAGAAAAGGATTGTTAGGGGTTGAGGGTTAAAGGTTAAAAAATTGCTAAAAATCAGGGCATGCTCATATTGGCTTGAAACTTGGCATGAATGTGGATCTAGATGGCATCTCTGAGGGTGCCCACGTTCAAGTTTGTATCCGTAAAAATGTCAATAAATCCCATTTCTGAAAACGGGGTGGGGAATTTTCAAATATTCCCAAAAAAACAGTGGATGCTCGGATTTGCTTGAAGCTTCGCCTGAATGTGGATACATGGATAAGCTCTCATGGTGTCGATTTTGAGGTTTCTAACATTAACAAAAAAAAGTTATAGGCGTTTGGATTTCAATGCAAGTCTGGGGGCGGGGAACAGAGCTCCGGTCCGGATCTGGTGCTCTGCAGCAAAGCGGACCATAGGTGGATCGATGCAGGGCGGAGTGGACCTGATCTGGAAGTTGTGGATCGGGGATCCGTGCACAGCCCTAATTCAAAGCACTGCTGGCCTGTTACATTCTCACATCATAATCCATGGCCCCCAGCACTGTCCAGAAGAGGTCCAAGTGCATAATGTTACAGTTGTATCACACATGCAACTTTGATCCTTGCTATTTCTTGTCTGTTGACTTCATTCTCCATTCCTTTGCACCTGACACCCCTCTGTGTAACTCTTTAAAGTGCTAACATCTAATCTAAAAGCAATTGAGTAATACATATTCTTAGCCCTCTTTGAACCTTCCCACATAGTGCATTTTATGTGCCAACTGTAATCCATGCTAGAAATACAAGATTCGGAAGCCAGACAATAAATCAAAGGGTTGTATCCAACTGTGTCCATCTGCCAGTGGAATAGACTCCATGGATGGAATGGATTCCCTCTCCTTACTGCAGACTCCAAATCTGTTCTAGAGGTTTGAAGGACCCTCCAGAGCAGATTTATTAGGCACCCAAATGCACCAGAAAAGAGTTGTGTTCCTAAAACCACATTTGTCAACACACCCTGTGGGGAGGGGTGCTTTTGTAAGATATAATTGGTGGGTGGTACGGATGTGCTTAACTCTTGCTGCAACTGCTGGTTCTCCCTTGCAAATGCCTCCCTGCCAATCTTCCCCCACCCCACCCATCTGCCTAGTTCTGTCCTCATAGCCTAGCTAGGCGAAAAACAGCCTAGAGGTATTTTGGGGAAGAGTTTGTGGGAAGAAAGGTTTAGAGCAATGCAAAGAGGTGTGCCTCAAATGTGCTACAGAACTTCAATAATTTATTTACAGAACCTCTCCCATTGTTTGCCCAATATGTTTTGCGTCCTGAATAAAAAACTTTGTCTTTGGGGGGAAAAAATCATTTTCTTTCAGGAAGGCACTCCTATTAACCTCCTATAATTTATTAAAGGTCTTCCCACTCGATAACATTATGAAGCAAATACGTATTATTTATATGTATGTATCCTTTTTATTTTAAAAAAACAAAACACCTTCAAGGTGTGTAATATTAAATATGAATGAAGTACAATTTAATATTGTATTCCAGTGCTGCTTATGACTTATAAAATCCTATACGGCTTGGGCCCAGGTTATCTGAAAGACCATATTCTCCCTTATGAATCATAGAATAGCAGAGTTGGAAGGGGCCTACAAGGCCATCGAGTCCAACCCCCTGCTCAATGCAGGAATCTACCCTAAAGCATCCCTGACAGGTGGTTGTCCAGCTGCCTCTTGAATGCCTCTAGTGTGGGAGAGGCCAAAAAACCCCTAGGTAACTGATTCCATTGTTGTACTGCTCTAACAGTCACGAAGTTTTTCCGGATGTCCAGCTGGAATCTGGCTTCCTTTAACTTGAGCCCGTTATTCTGTGTCCTGCACTCTGGGAGGATCGAGAATAGATCCTGGCCCTCCTCTGCATGACAACCTTTTAAGTATTTGAAGAGTGCTATCATGTCTCCTCAATCTTCTCTTCTCCAGCCTAAACATGCCCAGTTCTTTCAGACTCTCTTCATAGGGCTTTGTTTCCTGGTCATCCTTTGTTTCCTGGTCATAGGGCTTTGTTTCCTGATCATCCTGGTTGCCCTCCTCTGAACCCCTCCAGCTTGTCTGTGTCCTTCTTGAATTGTGGAGCCCAGAATTGAACGCAATACTCTAGATGAGGCCTAACCAGGGCCGAATAGAGAGGAACCAGTACCTCACGTGATTTGGAAGCTATACTTCTATTAATGCAGTCCAAAATAGCATTTGCCTTTCTTGCAGCCATATCGCACTGTTGGCTCATATTCAGCTTGTGATCTACAACAATTCCAAGATCCTTCTCATTTGTAGTATTGCTGAGCCAAGTATTCCCCATCTTGTAACTGTGCATTTGGTTAATATTTCCTAGATGTAGAACTTGGCATTTATCCCTATTAAATTTCATTCTGTTGTTTTCAGCCCAGCACTCCAGCCTATCAAGATCACTTTGTTTCCGTCTTCCAGGGTATTAGCTATCCCACCCAATTTTGTGTCATCTGCAAATTTGATTAGTGTTCCCTGTACTTCCTCATCCAAATCATTAATAAAAATGTTGAAGAGCACTGGGCCCAGGACTTGAGATCTTCATGGGAGGCCCTTCTTTCGGTCCCACCACCATCACAGGCATGCCTGGTGGCTGCTACAAGGCTCTGGAACTCCCGTCCTAGGGGGGCTGGACTGGCTCCCTCCGTGCTATATTTCCAGAGGCAGGCAAAAACGTTTTTGTTCCAGCATGCCTTTGAAAATAGGCTGGACCTTTGTTAATGCACCGGGTTGTTGAATTATTATTATTATTATTATTATTTGTTATTTGCCTTTTAATCTTTTGAATGTTTTAATACTATAGATGATTTAATTATGTTTTTAACTTTTGTATATTTCTATTAATACGTTTTAATTGTATATGTTTTAATTTTGTAAAGTATTGGGGGAAAAGTCAGGATACAAATAAATATCATCATCATCATCATCCCAAAGATAGGCCAATGAAGCCAGTAGTAATGAGCAATGAACAAATTAGGCAGAAGCAGCATTCCAATGTAAATAAAAATTTATCAGGATTTCTCAAAAGTTTTTTTAAAAATACAATAAATAGAAAACTTGACACCTAAAAGCTAGCAGGGTTGGGTGAAGGCAGGCCTACATAGGGAGGGAATTGCACAGCTCTCAAGCCATTACAAATAAAGCCCTATCCTGTGCAACAATATTATTATTATTATTATTATTATTATTATTATTATTATTATTATTATTATTATCCTGCCTTTTGCCCAATACTAGGCCTCAAGGCGGCCTTACAAAGTTTAAAACATACATTGAAAAGGGGGGGAAAAACACGTTTAAAATACACAACAAAATTATAAGTCAATTAACATAGATGGAGGGACAGATTATTCTCCAAAGGGCTGCTGGAACAAACAAGTCTTCGCCTGCTTCCGAAAGCCCATCAAGGAGGGAGCCAGTCTAGCTTCCCCAGGAAGAGAGTTCCAGAGCACTGGAGCAGCCACCGAGAAGGCCCTCCCCCATATTCCCACCAAGCGCACCCGTGAACATGGTGGGACTGAAAGAAGGGCTTCTCCAGAAGATCTCAAAGCACAGGCAGGCTCATAAGGGAGAATACGGTCTTTCAAATAACCTGGACCCGAGCCATATAGGGCTTTATAGGTCATAACCAGCACTTTGAATTGTGCCAGGAAACAGACTGGAAGCCAGTGGAGCTGTTTTTAAAAGGGAGTTGTATGCTCCCTGTAACCACTGAACATAAAAACATAAGAGGAATGCTGGATCAGACCAAGGATCCATCCAGTCCAGTACTCTGTTCACACAGTGGCCAATCAGCTGTCGACAGAAAACCCACAAGCTGGACCTGAGTGTAACAGCAGCTGAACAAGAGGTACATGTTGGAAAACACCATGTTAACTCAAAATGTGTAATTCTCCTTCAATGACACTATCTCTTAAAACATTTTAAAAGAGTGCTGCAAAATGTAGGTCCACATGGCTTCATGTACAAGTGAAACTTCTTTCCTTGAAGATGCAATGCTTAGAAATAAGAATCTGGTTCTAAATATGGTCTTTTAGTTTCTAAACATGCCAACATATATAACACATTGCTTTGATCTCATTGGTGTGACTCATAATAAAATTAAGTATATTTTAAAGTACAGTGTTTGTTATAATTATATTCTGTGTAACAAAAATAGCTTCAAAAGTAGAGTGCCAAGAGACTTGCCTGTCATCTTTTGCTAGAATGGGGAAATAAATGCATGCAAATAGTTCAAAGAATCACCACATAAGACATCCAAGACAGAGGCAATGAACTTTGGTTATCAAACTCATTTTGTGCTCCAAGGGTGCTTTTAAATAAATGCTTATTGTGTGAGTTGAACTAAATACTGCTTTCAAATCTTACCATATCTATAATATCCATATTTCATTTTTAAAAAATGTATTCTTAGATTCTTAGCCCTCCTTCTAGTCACACAGGTACCCTAAAATGGCTTATAGATGTTTAAAATAGAATACAATTTGCATTTGGAGGGGGGCAGACAGCTGAAGCTAACATGACAATTCTATCATAGGATAGAAGATCTGCTGCCTTGTATGATGCCTGTTGTTTGCCTCCACTTACGCTCTGCTTCTATGTTTATAAATAAGCAAGTACAAAAGAGCCACAGGTCTCCAGTACACTCATCCTAAGGAAACCAAACCTAGCTTTCAGTGCCCTGGGAACTGCTTACTGCTCGGGGAGTTGGGGATGTGCACAACAGTATGTTTATATTGAGGGCTAGGAAAGTATTGGTGAACAAAGCAACAAGTGTTCAAATCTGAAACACATAGTTGAGTTTTGGCCACCATATTGAATATGGATACATTCAAGCTAAACAAGGGGCAAAGGATGATAACCAAGATGAATTGGATTGTTTATTATGCTCAGAATCGTAAGATGTTCAGACTGTTTAGCTAAGGCAGACTGAACACTGAAATTTGGCGGTGGCAGATTTTGTCCAGTGTATGCGTCTTGATGGTATCCAAGTTCACAATATCTTATAATGTAATAAACCTTCCAAATTCACATGCTGGACATGTGAATTGCCCAAAGCCTTCCTAGAAACTTGGATCTATCTTGGGACAATGAGTGATTTGGATACTTGACAACTTCTATGGTCATTTGGAAGGTGGATCTTAATGCATTGTGGCTTGGACTACATATATTCATCCATCAAGGATTAATTCTTGGATGCTCCTGCTTTGGAAAAGCATTTTGACTAGATGAGTTTGTGTTTGATTCTGGCTGGGCTCTGAGTTGATAAACAAGGCAGACTGGAACAGCAGCAATTATTGGCTGGGAATTAATTGTTGCTGTTTTAGTCTATTGTTTTAAATGCTATTTTGTTTTAGATGTAACTATAATGTATTTTATATTGCTAAAGTATTACTCTCATATTATTTTACTATTTTTCTCCTATGAATTGTCTTGAATACTTTTTGTAGAAAGGCAGGCAAGAAATATTAATATCATCATCATCATCATCGCAAAAAGACCATCAGAAAGATTTGTGACCCATGGAATAAAGAGGGACTATAGAAATTTCCTCCTTTGATTTGTAAAGCTGTGACACTTTCACAACTTTGTCATTTGTTATTGAGCCATCTCATCTCATTAGACAAACCACAACTGAACCCTCAAACAAGCACATTTCTCTTCACTTTAATTATTATGAAGTGGCAGGAGAAGAACTAGTGGATTTGTGTGATAAATGGAGAAAGGGAAAAGCAGATAGAGAAAAGCACTCTTGAGTATATAATTGGCATTGCAAGCAGTGGAGAGGTTTTTAAAAAAATATTGTCTGGGCATTTTATTTATTTATTTGATGCAGATGTTCACCCTTCTATCCTGATAGCTCAGGATGGTTCTTAATCATTTAAAGACTTAACTATGAAAAATTCTAAAATACCCACATAAAAATACAACAAATCCTAAAATATTTGATACCCAGCAGTCTCTTCTCCCCACTTCCGGGCACCCAGCTCTAAACTTCATTTCAGTCATTATCTGATAGCCAAAAGGGAAGGAATTTTGTAACAGTTGGTTAGCCATTCCCAATACTAATCTGCCTCACCACCACATTTCTCCAACACTGTTTTCCTTTAGAATTTTTCCATACACTTTGACATTACGTTCAGAACTGGCACATGGATGGAATGGACAGGTAGGTATTATACATTTGTGCCAGGAGATAGAAAATAGGATAGGTAAGGACTCAGGAATGTGGGCCCCCAACTGACAGAGGCTTTGTAGGCCAAGACCATTTAGAATTTTGCCCAGGAGGCTACAGAGAATTAATGCACATTCAATTCCTATGTGATGTGCCCCTTACATCCTTCTCTCCCATGGGGTTGGCTGCCATGTTCTGCTCAAGATGTAGAGTCCATTAAGTTGAGATTTAAACCACACATTCTGCCATACATTGGCAGTTGATTTGAGGTATATATAAAAAATCTCTTTGCCATTTTGTAGGATGATACAGATGATGACTGACCTACCCTGAAAGGAGCTCAGCCTGAGGCAGTTCGATTAACTATGAGCTCATACTATGGGCTTATGTAAAGGTGAGGAGAAAGAATGCTCTGGCCCTGTCCCCTGGCCAAAGGACCCATCAATTGCTATTCAAGCAGGAAGATCAGCCAGATCTGAAGTTCATTCAAATGTCCTGTCGCCCCCTCGTTCTAGCATTGAAGAACTGATCTCCTTCCTCTTTGTTTTTCCTCCATTCCCCTTTCTTGGTGTGTCTTGTCATTTTTGTTTGTAAGCCTGATGGCAGGTCTGTTTTGCTTTTTTTATTAATATTATTGATGTGAGCAGCTCTGGGAGATAATTGTCTGGAAAGAGGAATAAATATGCAGTAAATAAATAAATGAATAAAGGGCGCATATAGACCAAACGAGCTGGAGATTTGCTCATTGCACATTCTGTTCCCCTTCAAAGCCACCCCCACCTCTTGAAACATGTAAAATGCTTTTGCTTTCTTCCTTTCAGCGGGAACTGTTCTTCATGTGCCTCTTTTGAACGCAGGAAAACAACACCTCTTCAAAACAAGTTCAAACTTCTTGTGGCTGAAATACATCTCTTCTCTTGTCCTTGTCTGAACAAAACGCATTAACCATGTTCTGCAGTATAACTCAGAGAATGATACTGATCTCCTTTTTTCCTAATGTTTTCTCTTGATTTTCTTTTCCTTATCAAATCATGACATTGACTTTTTAGCACCATCAGTTCAAATAGACGTGATGAACTTCCAAAACCCAAAAGCAACTTTTTCTCTGAGAAGTAGTAATGTTGAGATTTCCTCCCCCCACCCACCCCTGTTAAAGGTCACTGGAATGTAAAAAATGGGCGTCCTGGCATGAACAATAGCATTTGGTATTTTTATCCCCTTATTTAGAAAATTCAATAATGGATGGGGCTGAATACATCGAGCTTGTAACTACTCCTCCAGAATAGTAAACAGGCAACTTGAAGAGAGTGTGATGCCTGAGATTTGTTGCAAAGCTATTCAATGAATGCTTTCTTCAATAATGAATCAAAGGACACACCGGGGAGAAAAGAATGCAGGAGTGGGTGAATTACACACAACGCACAAAGAGAATTTCTGGAAGAGAAAAGGGTCAGCAGTGGCTGTGGGCTTTACGTGGCCAAAAACTTATTTGGGTGCAGGTCACAGAAGTTGACTTAGATGGTCTTTACACTTTAAGATAACACCGGTGATTGGACCTGGTTTTGCCAGGGTTGGAACAACCCTTAGTTTGATACAGCAAAACTTTCAAACAATACAGCTGTCAGAATTGGAGTGCATTGCGCCTGTCCTATTGGACTGAAACCAGGCCTGTGCGCACCCTTAAGCACAGTTCCTGCCGTATTGCACCTCTATAGTGCCTGAGGGAGGGGTCTGTCCACTCCATTTCCCTGAGGGGACTGTCTCACAGCTGGTCAGAAGAAGTGTAAATCTCTGTCCTTCAGCCTACTACTCTCCCCTGGCTTTGAACTGTATGGCCTGCAAAGTTATGTGCTGGTTAGGAAAGCCTGCCCCTAAAGGCTCCAGCCAAGTGAATATATTCAAACTCATTATGAGCTTCTTCAGACGGGGGCAGGGTGGGGATCACATTTTGCTCCCGTTGCTTTGCCTCATGCTACTGTCCCACAATAGGGACGAGCGGCTTCCTCTTCACACACTGAAGAAAGAGGAAGTTAACAATGACCACATGGCTCATTCAGTGGGTGTTTTTTTTATCATGCTGCTTTCCCTGCACACAGCAGGAAATGGCAGCACATTTTGCCATAGGAGGGGAAAAAAAAGGATTTTCCAGGGTCTTTTTTTTAATGGGAAAATGACCAGAAGGAGCAGGAGATGTGCAGAAGGTGGACGGTGTCATGAAAATGACCTGCGAAAATCCGTGAGTGCCTAGTAACAAGCGTGCTATAAAATGCTTGTCTGATGACGGGAGTATAATTAATTAATGTGTTTTAAAAACAAAATAACCCTGAAGTACATCTGAGCTATGTGAAAAAATCTATTTGATCTCTGTTAGTTGTCCTAATATAATGTGTAGAGTAGACTGTCAAAACGGAATGTGGTATAATTGATTAAATGGTATATGACAGTCATCAGATGATCTGCTGCATTTAGGCCACAATCCTATGTACACATTCCTAGGAGGAAGCCCTATTTAACTCAACAGGGCTTGCTTCTGAGTAGACATGCATAGGATTTGACAGTGCTGTTAAACTCAACATATATCTAATGGCTTTATGGTTTACAAATATATCTTCCCAAAAGATTTATATAAACATTTACTGGTTTAATATCAATTTAGCATCACATAAGAAGAGCCATCCTTGAACAGACCCAGGGTCCATCTGATTCAGCCTTCTGTCCATACTGTGGCTAACCAGCTGCCCAGAGGGAACCCACAAACAAGGCACAAGTACAACAGTATCCCTCTACCCATGCTCCCCAGCAAATGGTGAACATAGGCTCGCCCTCCCCAATAATTCTGGGAATTGTTGAGTATTCCCCTTATCCTTTCCCCCTGAACTACGTTGTTGTTGTTGTTGTATTTATATGCTATTGTCTATATTTAAAAGGGAAAGAGGGGCTAACCCTTAACCAGTTTTAAGTCTGTGAAATGGATATTCTTATAGGCTATGATTAATAATGTCTGAAAACCTCATCAGTCTTATGATCCCTTTGAAATTTCTCAGATGCTTTGCCTAGGCATGAACATCCAAATTTGCCTTGTGCATCACTAGGGGTGTTGGCATGGAGTGAACTATATTATGCCAACCCCTGACAATGCGCAAAGCTGTGAAATTTTGCTAATGTAATACAAGTTCTTTTAGCTTCCCTTGAAATTTTTCAGATGGTTTGCCTGATTTCACCTCACATTTTCCTTTTTGTGAAATTTTGTAGAAACTTTGATCAGTATAGAAACTAGCGTGATCTGCACATGTAGCAAAATGAGGTGATAAGGTGATTGAAAAGACAGCACCACTACAGACTGCAGGTGGTGCATCACATTTTTAATGCTCCTGTGATTTAAAAATTCCCTGTAAATGGAAAACCACCAGACCAGATAAAGAGGTAGGCTAGAATATTTCACCCTGAACTGTTAGGTTTATAGTTGCATCAAAGGTTTGTTTGTTAGTTTGTTTGTTTTTACATTGAGAGCATCCAAAAGTAGAATCCTGAAGTAGTACAATCCTTTCTATCATCTCATCTTTCTTCCAGCTTATTCTGCTGCATGTGAATCGGATGTGAAGAGAAAAAGGTGAAATTGCAGTAACGAACAATTTGAATTGACTTCAAGAAAAGTGTGTGTGTGTGTGTGAGTGTGAGTGAGAGAGAGAGAGAGAGAGAGAGAAGGCTGGGATCACACAAGCCTCAAGGTTTAGTGATGTTTGTCATTAAATCATAGGTTGTCGTTGGACCATGGGTTGTCAATAAACCATGGGTGACTGGGAAATTATGGTTTGTTAACCACAAACAACCCATGAATATAACTGATGGTTTATTGTTGTGTTGTAACCTGTGGATTGTTTGAGGTTAGCAAAACATGGTTTGTTAGTGCAGCTGGGTTCAGATATTAGATTGTAAGCCTATGCGGCAGGGTCTTGCTATTTACTGTTTTACTCTGTACAGCACCATGTACATTGATGGTGCTATATAAATAAATAAATAAATAAATAAATAATAATAATAATAATAATAATAATAATAATAATAACAACCCGTGGTTCCAGTACAACCCACACTCAACCATGGGTATGGGTTGCTATGTTTTGTGACCTTGGTAACTGTGAGAACATGTGTGTGCAGCTTTTGGTTGGAGTGCAAAACTTGATTTGGGAAACTAGGAAGTATGTGATATATGCCCCCCTTCCCAGGACTGGTAATACTTTCCCATCCCATGCCCCATTTGTGCACATGTAGTGTTTAGCATGAGTAGTGGCGGAATCAGAAACTACTCTCGTGTGTGTAACAGATATCATGGTCATGTAGGGGGGAAATGAGAGAAAGTCAATGCTGTAGTGTAGCCAAGGCTCACATGGGTGCAGTGTCTGCACATTTGGAATAGCAGGGATGCTGACATCATCTGCCCCCTCCCTTCACAGTAGATTGTGGGCAGCTAGGGGCTGCTGGTGGTGGGGAGATTAATTTTCCTTGCAACAATATATTGTTCTCTGTTGTGATGCAAAGTATGTTGGGATGGCTTGAACTTGAAAGGCCTATTAAAACTTATTAGCTTTTCAAAAGTCCTGCTGCTTCTGATGGAAATTGCTAGAATTGGTGTGTTGGTATGGATCAACATAGCTGCCTGCTGTTCTGGACTCTCCTTGGGGTGTGTGTGGCTATGGGGACTGTCTTGATAAGTGCTTGACTTCCAAATTTACCCCTACAGACTGGAAAAATCATATAAGACATACACATGGTTGAACAAGTGCAGCAGGAAGCCCATTAAGGTGATGATTTCCCAAAGTTATATGTGCAAACTTGCATATGTACTTGCTTGGTTGTAGGACCTGAGAAGCCACCTTATGCCATATCAGACTATTTATTTAATTTCCTTTTATTGTGAATGTAACAGAACAGAAAACAGATCGTGAAATAAAAAAATACATGCATAAGAATGTCCATTCTTTCATCAAATGCACCATTCTTTTAAAAAAGAAGGTGTATGCATAGGTTTAAGGAAAGCAGACCAAGTGGCACCTCTATAGGTCAATTCTAATATGATAATATCAGTCTTTTAACTGTCATAAGGGGTCGGAAAGCCCATTTGCGCAGACCATGTATTAACCTCCAATACAAAGTTTATCCTTATTATGACCTCCTTCCAAAAGGGGACAACTATTGGGCATTGCCAAAACACATGAATAAAAGAAACATTAGATGAACCCTTATTAAAGAGGCATTGTGGAGTCCAATAAACCTGAAATGAGACTAGTTGTCCTCTGTGAATGACTGTAGCTAGGCAGAGGGCTTATCTGTCATCTGATCCCTGATCCCTTTTAATGGGAGATGCCAAGAGTTGAACCGGAGATTTGCTGCATGTAGGCAATGTGCCATACTAGTGAGCAATAAGCCTTAGTCTCTATGGTGTCTCTGCAGATGGACATTACACTATAGTAGTGAATTGGGGTGGTGGTGATGCCATCAAAATACATGGTAGCATTACGGAGAAACATATGTTGTTGTTGTTTTAAAAAAGAAGCTTTTCTGGCCTATGCCTAGAGGAGGAAGTAACAAAGTAAGGGGAATTTAGGAAGGAAAGAAAGGCAAGTTTAATGAGGCATGAATATACTTAAATGCCGGTAAAGAAGCTTGTAGCACAACCCTATGCATTCCTATCCAAACCTAAGTCTTGTGGAGTTCAGTGGTGTTTATTCCTAGTTAAGTGGGTATAGAATTGGAGCCCTAGGCTTTATATCAGCTGGGGAGGAGAGAGAACTAAGTAGATCCCACTCAGTGAATTATATATGCTTTCTTACATGAATAGAACAATAATTTCATATATGTAAACTGTGGTACCATTTAGGCTGAAAAATATAAACAGAAGTGATCATGAGACTAAACATTTATAGTATCTACAGTGGCAAAAATGGAAAGGAAAGCAGATGATTGTGTCACAGTTATACCTCCAGTTTTTTTCCAGGCAAGCATTGTACTTTAGCCATTTGATAGAAATTTCCCCTCTTGTCTTTTGATAGCAAGACAACAGGGAAAGGGCTTTCCCCCCAACACTTTCCCAAAATGGCACACTGTAACGAGCTGCTATAAAGGGTTTATTTATTTTATTTATTTAATTTTTATACCGCCCAATAGCTGAAGCTCTCTGGGCAGTTCACAAAAATTAAAACCATAAAAAGCATAATAAAACAACCAACAGTCTAAAAACACAAATACAAAATACAATATAAAAAGTAGGGCTGTGCTCCGCTTTGCATTGGAGTGTAGAAGCAATAGTGAGGCGGCCTGATTCGCTTCCGACAAAGGCGGAGACGAAGCGGGTCGGGGGGGTGTGGATCGAGGCAAAGAGGATCAAGACCAAGCGGATCCTTCGCCTCGATCCGGAGCTCTGAAAAAAAGGTACCTGGGGGCTTACCTGGCGCTGCTGCAATCCGTGTGGCGATGGCAGCAGAGCCAGGTAAGGGGGCAGAGGGGAGGGGGGCTTACCTGCCTCTGTCATGGTCCCCTGGTGGCTTCAACTGAGGCTGAGGCTCAAACCGAAAGACCAGGCCACAACTGTGGCCTGCCCTTCCGCTTTGAGCCTTGGCCTCAGGTGAAACCACTGCTGGAACGTGACGGACGCAGGTAAGGAGGAAGGGGGCCTTACCTGGCGCCGATGCTGCCACCGCAGTTAGTGCGGCAATGGCAACGGAGCCAGGTAAGGGGACAGGGTCTTAGCTGAGTCTGTCGCGTTCTGGCAGCGACTTCACCTGAGGCTGAGGCTCAAACAGGAAGACCAGGCCACAACCGTGGCCTGCCCTTCCACTTTGAGCCTTGGCCTTAGGTGAAGCCACTGCTGGAACGTGATGGATGTAGGTAAGGGGGGAGGAGGGTGGGGAGCCTTACCTGGCGGCGGAGCCACCGCAGTCCATGTGGCGACAGCGGCGGAGCCAGGGAAGGGAGCAGGGGGGAAGGGTCTTACCTGAGTCCGTCGCATTCCAGCAGCATCTTCAACTGAGCCTCAGGACTCAAACTGGAAGACCAGGCTGAGGCTGTGGCCTGGTCTTCCTGTTTGAGTCCTCGGCCTCAGGTGAAGCCTCTGCCGGAACATGACAGGCTCAGGTAAGACCCTTCCCCCCTGTCCCCTTACCTGGCTCCACCACCGTCGCCGCACGTACTGCGGTGGTGGTGGTGCCGCCAGGTAAGGCCCTCCTCCCCCCTTACCTGCGTCCGTCGCGTTCCAGCAGCGGCTTCACCTGAGGCCGAGGACTCAAACAGGAAGACCAGGCCGTGGCTGCTGGGTGAAGTATTAGACTGGTGTTTGCTTCTATTGATGTCTTCAGTGTCTCTAAGCAATATTTGGTTGTAGAAGTTGGAACTGGAGGTTACAGTCTATGTATGTTTGGGAGATGTCTTATGGTACAGAACTACTCTTGTTTAACCTCTTTCTGATAGTCACGTTTTATTTGTAGTGCATGTTTGCTTTTCGTTTTTCATTCCAAGCAAGAAGATTTTATTTGGAGCTAGATAAGGGGGCAGGGGGGAAGGGTCTTACCTGAATCCGTCACGTTCTGGCAGCATCTTCAACTGAGCCCGAGGACTCAAACCGGAAGACCAGGCTGCGACTGCGGCCTGGTCTTTCTATTTGAGTCCTTGGGCTCAGTTGAAGCAGCCGCCAGACCACGACAGCCAGGTGAGGAGGGAGAGGGTCTTACCTGCCGCTGCAGAGCTCTGATTCAGATCTGGAGCTCTGCAGCGGAGTGGACCCGATCTGAAAGTTGCAGATCGGGTGCGGAGCGGATTGGGGGGTCCATGCACAGCCCTAATAAAAAGCACAACCAGGATAAAACCACACAGCAGAACTTGATATAGATTAAAATATGGAATTAAAACAGCAAAGTTTAAATGTAAGTTAAACTAGATGTTAAATTACTGAGAAAATAAAAAGGTCTTCAGCTGGAGATGGAAGGAATGCAGTGTAGGTGCCAGGCGAACCTCTCTGGGGAGCTCGTTCCACAGCCGGGGTGCCAGAGCAGAGAAAGCCCTCCTCCTAGTAGCCACCTGCCTAACTTCCTTTGGCAGGGGCTCACGGAGAAGGACCTCTGTGGATGATCTTAAGGTCCAGGCAGGTGCATATGGGAGGAGGCGTTCCTACAAATAACCTGGCCCCAAGACATTTATTTATTTATTTATTTGTTACATTTATATACCGCCCCACAGCCGAAGCTCTCTGGGCGGTTTACAACAGTTTAAAATGGTAAACATTAAAAAGTATACAAAATTTAAAAACCATCAAAAACATAAAAACAACAGTATAAAAACAACTTTGGATGTTAGTACCAGCACTTTGAATCGGGCCCGAACCTACAATGAAGTTGTAGAAGGACTGGCATGATGTGGTCTCGCTGGCCAGTCCCTGTTAGTAAATGGGCTGCCCTGTTTTGTACCAGCTGAAGTTTTCGGACCGTTTTCAAAGCAGCTGCATGTATAACGTACTGCAGTAATCCAAATGAGAGGTTATCAGAGTTATGAGAAGTCTCTCCAAATCAGGCAATGATGTCGTTGGCACAGAAGAATGTCATGCTGGCATCATACATTAGAGACTGCAGATTACATGGCCCACATGGTCACCATCACGGGCGTCTACCGCAGAGCAAACAGGAAATAAATCTAGGAGGCTAAACTGAGGGAGGGGAGAGGAGAGCAGCAGCATTCCACCAGTCCTGCTGAAAGGCCTCCTTCATGAAGGACCCTCTTCCCTCAGCTGCACCACCAGCTATTCCAGTAGGCTGTACAACAGGAGATGAGCGGGGGAGCGCTCCTGCTGGAAGATCAGGGTAGGAAGGTGGCTCCAGTTTTGATGGAGCAGAGATTCCATTCTGCCTTTTAGTTACAACCAGCCAGAAGGCTAAAGGAGCTATCAAAGGGGCTGGACCCATTTTTGGGAAGGGCTCAGCACCTTGGAGAGCTCCCATAGATTGAACCAAAATGGGAGCCACCAGTCTCCCTTGTGAAATACTTAAGGTTTTGTAGGGCTGTGCACGGTCCCCCCTGATTCGCCTCGGAGGCTGTTTCGGAGCCTCCAAAATAGGGGAGGGGGTTGCTCAGTTTCAGGGATTTGGCTCAAGGCAGTGCCCAGCCCTAATATTTCGTCCCTCTTCCCTCCCCATTCCTTTTTCCTTGTGGGTCATGTATTATTAGATTGTAAGTTTGCAGGAAGGGACTGTCTTCTTTTACTGATTGCATGTAAGCTGTTCCTGGAGCCTTTTTAGCTGAAGGGTGGGATACAAACTACTATAAATAAATGAACAAACAAGCATAGATACATGTGTATATAGACCATGATAATTGGGCCTTGGCTTACCTCTGTCTAGATGGGCAGAGGCAGGGCTTTTTCAGTATCGGGATAGGGCAGTTGGGAAGTGCCACCTTGGGCTGTCTCCAGTGCAGCATGTAACTAAATAAGCTTTTCTCTCCACTAAATAATGACGTGTGTTTTGGGAATTTACAGCCCTTTCCAGTCAGCTGATATGCCAGAACCATAATAGCTCCTAATATTGTCATCTTGCTTTAATTGATTATCTTTTTTATTATTATTTCTAGCTACAGTTGTGGTTTTCTTTAAAAAAAAAAAAACATCCAAAGCATTAAACACTTTCTCCCATCTTCTTCATTAATGTTTGCTCTCTTTGGTATTATTTATTGAATGATTAAATTACCATTAGCAGATGGTCATTGAAGTATATAAAATGCAAATGCCTCCAATATCAAACAGGCAGATTGTCATGACAAAATGTAATTTACAAGCATGTGGCAATTGTTCTCTGTTTTTGCACACAGAATGGAGTATAATGGGGTGCACAGACCATCTCATGTAGATAAATTATAAAACCATTTATTCATCCAATCAAAGCGGTGTAGTTCAGAATATGGATGGGTAGGTGGTGTCATGGGCTGAGCCCATGGTTCCTTTAAGAGAACATCTTTTTGCTTCATCCAAGGGAGAGGGAGAGGGGTTTCTTTGTGTCTGAAAAGGGAGTATTATTATTATTATTATTATTATTACTATTATTATTATTATTATTATTATTATTATTATTAATTTATATAGCACCATCAATGTACATGGTGCTGTACAGAGTGAAACAATAAATAGCAAGAAGAGAATGCACCAAACAGGCAGTATAAAAGTCAGAGCAAAATCAAGTTTTAAAAGCTTTAGGAAAAAGAAAAGTTTTTAGCTGAGCTTTAAAAGCTGCGATTGAACTTATAGTTCTCAAATGTTCTGGAAGAGTGTTCCAGATGTAAGGGGCAGCCGAAGAAAGCAGCTGTAGCAAGCGAAATGCCAAGGCCACGCTGGACGAGAAGTGCCTGGCATCTGATAACGCCTCCCCGGGCTGGTACCAGAGAGAGTAACAATTTGCAGCTGTGCAATGTCTGGGAGCATTCCCCCTCCCTTCGGGAGAGGTGAGGGTTGCTATGGGGTCTGGTGACAAGGGGGTCCCAGAAAGGGATAAAAGGCTTAGGCACCTCAGGGTCTGGTCTCTTTCCTGTGGGTGTCAGGAGTCCAGCGTGTGCGTGGTGAGATAGAGCATCCAGGCTGGGCCGGCTGGATGGCAGAAGCTCCACGCGGCTGCTGAGGGAAAGGGTCTTAGTTCGAGTGACGTAAAGCTAAGTTGGAGTGAGCAACAAAGTGGTTGAATCGCAGAATTATATGTTTGTACCCACTTGGGTCCAAGTGGGCAAGGAACCTTGCCGGAGTTACAGCTGGTGGTTGGTTAAGTGGGGAGTGAGTGTGAATTCTATTGGCTTGAGCGTGTAAAGGTGAGGGTGAGGTATTAGTCCCTGCTGTCCTAAGTGTGTTATTCCTTTGTCTGTGTTTTCCTTCCAAACCTCTTACGTGTTTACCTTAATGTGTGGACCCTTATGGAAGTGTGTAATGTGAAGAATAAAAGTGTTTTGTCCTTATTTCTGGAGAGTGGCGTGGTTCCTTGAGAACCTAGACTACGAAGGGTTAATAAGCGGCAGTGAAGGGGCGTGAGCCTGGGCTGGTTGAGTCGGACCCCCCTTCTCCGGCCAGGGAATCGCTGAGTCAAACGGAGCGATTCCACCACAGGTGGTGCTTGAACATATGGTTTTCAGTTAACTCTTCAGCAGGGAAGTGGTCAAATGTTTCTTGTCTATCAGTTTAACAGGATATCACTACGGCTTTTAAGGTGGTAGAGAACAGGTTAAGATGGATCCAGTGATTACTTGTGTTGTATGTTCTGCAAAAGGAGGTCTTGTTCTTTAAGACTTAGGACCTGCACTGGAAACTGGGCACTGAAGAGTTGATGTAACCCAGAAAAGCTATTTGTGTGCAGATGTTCCTTTAGTGCCAGAGTGAGAGATGCAAAATAGGCAAGTCTGATAGCACTCATTGGGCGATTTGTGTATCCGTAAAAGTGTATTATCCCAAGTTACCTAAAGCATTCTTGTTAGATGTCATTTCCATTCTGCTCAGCAAAGTCATTACTAATGTGAATATTTTCAGTTTCTTCAGATAGTGAGCAGCCAAGTTACACAGACTTGTGGCACCCAAGTCTCAAACAGCATACACTGTGGAATCCAAAACAAACAAACAGAAAAATAATAATAATTCTATGTTCAGAGGGGCTTAATCCCAGGCAGTTGTGCATAGGATTGCAGCCATACTACTAAACACTAACAAGCACGGCGTATGCACACTTATCCAGCAGTTTCTTGCAGGACCAGAAATTGATGTCACTCACAGATACAGTATATGATTACTGCAAGGGCTTCTCCATTCTTTTCTTCATGTGGCTTTCTCCACTGAAATGAATGGGAGGGTTATAAAGGCAGTTCATAATTTTTTAAAATACATACACACATACGTACGCCGCCCTGAGATCTTAATAATATAAGGTGGGATATAAATGTTTTAAATAAATAAAGGTTACATGGTGGGGTTTTCTTCTGACAGAACATGGATTGAATTTATTTATTTATTGCATTTCTATACCGCCCAATAGCCAAAGTAGACCGGCTGTATTCCATTGCAGTGAATGGGCAAGCCTATGCACAGTGGAGTTCTTTTTGCACATTAAAACACAACCCTGGGATGCTGAAATTACCCAAGAAGACAGCTATTATTCCACAAGAGTACTTTATTTTAACATTTTAAAAGGAATAGACTTTTCCTTTTACTTATATTTCATGAATATATGAAATCTAACCTGGCAAGATATGTTTTAATAAACTTATGCTAGGTTTGTGATTTCAAATACGGAAAGCTGCTTTTATCCTTGTGGGAACTTTTCACTTTATTCCTTGGGAGGGAGCTCTTGTTCATCCAAAGTAGACTGGGAACTGCAGGATGTGTGTAAGGCAGCAAACTTTTAAGTAAACTGTTTGCTTTGTCAGAATTGTAACCTGCACTGTAATGAAGTTTTTGCTTCTGCTCTTCTGAAGTATCTCCATCATACAGTGTTGTTAATATGGCTTCATCTTATTTTGTTCTCTCCAAGTTTTCCTTTTTCAAAAAATTTTTTTTATTGAAAATATACAAGAGATACAATGATAATAATCAACAAAACAACAACATGAGAAACAAAAAGAGAAAGAAAAAAGAAAAAAACACAAAAAAATGGGGAAAGGAAAAAAGAAAACAATATTCCACTATAATTCAGACAACATATAGAGATTTAGTATAAAACATGGTCATATAAGTTAAAGTAAAAGACTGAGGTATATTACAAGTACAAATGTAAGCATAGACATTACATTAAAAGGAATGATTATGTTTTATGTAGACCAAATATTCCTAAAAGCTTTCGGAACTGGATGTGTATTACTATCTTTATTCATATATGTAATAAAAGTCCCCCATTCGGTGGCAAATGTATCTGATTTTTTTTGTCCTTTTGCTATACATAGCTTTTGAGTTATTTTTTCTATTAGTGCTATTTCCCATACTTTATTATACCATTTAGTTATTGAGATTCCTTGTAGATCCTTCCAATATCTGGCTATAAGCACTCACACTGCTATTGGAAGGTATCCCACCAATTTCTTATATAATAGGTCTTTATGCTGTCCATGGAATAAGTTTAAAAGTGCCAGTTCTGGAGATTTAATTATAGTTGTTCCTCTTATTTTTGAAATTTCCAGAAAGACTTGGTCCCAGAAAACTGAGACCTTTTTACAGTCTGATTGTTTAGATATACTCAATTGAGTATTGGGAGGGATATTGAAACATAATAAATCAGATTTATTGTAGTTCACTTTTAGTCCTGCTACTTCTTGAAAAGACTGCAATTCTGCAAGTAAATATGGGATGGCCTGAGATGGATCACTAAGCATTAGAATTGTGTCATCAGCATACATGCTTAATAGATGGGACTGTTCTTTAATTTGTATTCCTATAATATTGGGATGTTGCCATAGTTTATTCGCTAAGAATTCTGTTACTAATGTGAAAAGTAAAGGAGAGAGGGGACAACCTTGATTTGTTCCAGAATATCGATGAATAGTTCGGGAAAGGGAGTTATTATTTTTAATTTTAGCTGTTGTTGGGGCATAAATTGTGTTTAATATCATTGAAAATTTAGGGCCAAATTTATAATAAAGAGAGGAATTTAATAAAAAGGTCCAATTCACGTTATCGAAAGCTTTATATAGGTCTAAAGCAACGATAGCTAAAGGGGATTTATGTATTTTGCAATAGTTAATAATGCTAAATAATCGTCTGACAGGATCTGCTATGTACCTTTTTGGCATAAAGCCAAACCGGTCTGGGTGGATTATAGTTCCAATAATCATGTTTAATCTCGCTGCCAAAATGGCTGTAAATAGTTTATAGTCAACATTTAGGAGCGAAATAGGGCGATAGGAGTCTGGAAGAGAAGGATCTTTATTTGGTTTCAAAAGAAGAACATTTTTTTACTGTGTCCATGTGGGTGGCAATCGGGACCCATCCAGAATTTCATTGAATAGTTTATTTAAATGAGGCAACAACAGGCCTTTGTACGATTTGTAAAATTCAGTTGTATAACCATCAAGTCCAGATTTGTTTGGGTTTGTCATTTTTAGAGCTAATTCAATTTCTTGTATTGAGATTTCTTGTATTGATAATGCCAAATATCCTGTGGATCGTGTGAGCATGAAAGTGTTTAGCATTCTAAGGGGAAGTCGTGTCGCCAACCAGGAAAACCTGTTTTGGGGGCAATCACATAAACAGGTAATTATAGGCATGGTGGATAATGATTCTTACAGCGGCGATTATCATAAAAACCCATTTAATTTTCAACATTTTTATACTAATTTTGCTGCCCTTTACCTGGATGGAGAACAGATCCCCACGAAACCGTTCCAGCCCTCCTTCGAAGAGGGGCACTGTGTTAGAGAATACATGAGTCTTGTACAGGCCGCTGGCAAACAAATGAAAGATAGGACTCTTTTAATTAACCGTGAGGACTATGCTAGAGGTTACACCCTTTTTGCATTTGACCTGGCACCCGACCAAGAAGGCGGACATCACTATTCTTTGATTAAAACTAGAAACCTGAAGGCTGAATTTCGCTTTGGTAGAGCCCTGGCTGACACAATCAACATGATCGTGTAAGGTGTTTTTGACAATGTGATAGAGATAAACTATAGAAGAAATGTCCTGTTTGACTATATGTAACATGGACAGTGTACAGTTAACTTGTGTCCTATCTTCAAACCACTACACCAGCACGGCTTTCTATGGGGTGTTTCCCAGTGACATGCTACCCAGACAGCGTTTATAGCAGCGTCCTGTGTGTTTGATGGTTAACACCCACCCTCACAAACTCCCAGGAGAGCACTGGCTAGCCATCTACTTGACAGAAGACAAGAATGGAGAATTTTTTTATTCCTACGGACACCCACCAGACCATCCGCTGTTTCCTGAAACCATCATGAAATTTTTAACCAAAAATGCACGAGAGATCGCATTTCAGCCCCGACAAATACAGGCTCCAGACTCAGTTGTTTGTGGCCACCATTGTGTCTTCTTCTTACAGCAACGATGCAAGGGACTAACATTTAAACAGATCCAAGAACTGTATTCTTACGATTTACAAGGGAATGACCAAATGGTTTTACAATTTATTAACAACAAGAAAAATGTACGCTGCCATGGTTCAAACGTATTTCAGACCACCCAAGGATGTATGTCCTGTTCTGCTTTTCGTAGCTATGTTTTCTAATAAAAATTGAGTTTAAAAGATTTTTACTTGTGTGATTATTCTTAGCCATTAAACAGACACAGACAGTAAATAGGTTTGAACATATTAAAACATTTATTTTTACATCTTCAAAAACATTACAGTGTTATAACTTGAGCCAGGTATGAGGACTAGATTGTCTTTTCTTTTTAGAAGCCTTGTGAAGAGTCGCCGGTGACCGAATAGATATAGGTACAGCTCCTGGGGAGCTTTTTAGGAGTTCTAAAACTTCTCTGTTGGCAGGATTGCCTAGTACAGATGTTGGAACATTTAGCTCAGCCATGGATTGCAGAAAAACATCCCAACCTTTAGGGACTCGCTTGGGTGGCAATGCATGATTTTGGGTAACCCCTTTGATCAAATCCAGCATATTGGAACCGGTTACAGCAACCCCTTTGTACACAAAGGTTCCTTTGTCATCCCATGAAGAAACACTTTTGTTTTGCTTCATTTTGTTTAATAGCAATCTGGCGTTGTTCTTAGATCTGGCCGGGATGCTGTCCAAGACTTTTTGAAACATTGTGTCTGTATTTACAGCCACTGGTTCTTCTTCAGAGGTCTGCTGGGGTTGTGTCAGAAACAGGCTTAGTTTTTCTTTCTCTGCCTCTTTTTGTCTTATGTGCGTTAGATGTTTTTGAAGCAGAGCATCATAGCGTTTAGCCTTCTCATATTCTGTTAAGTCAGATCTTTGAAGGACCCCCTGCATCTCAGTATCTAAGGTATAGATTGTAGCAGATCTGATGTTTTCTTCTTTACGGCCCCCCCTTTTAATTGTTCCAGCTGATGGCTGGGTACCAAATACATCTTCTCGGTGTATTCCATTATTGGCTACTTAAAAGGCCAGTTATCAGAGGAATGGCAAAACTTAACAGCAGTGCAATGAACCCCCCAGAGTGCTTCACCAATTGTCTCTTCTTTTTTAAAGAGACTCTTTTGTTGCCCAGGCTTTTGATAAAGCGACGTCTTTTTCTTAAGACACATACCTGGCGAGAAGTCAGTGGTATGTTGCCTTTTAAAGTATTGAGTGCAATTTCAGAGAGGGCCACTATAAAATCGTCTGAAGCGGTGGTTACAATGGCTTTCCTCTGGCGTGGTGTGGCCTTAATTAGAACTTTTAAAAGGGCCAGATTTCTCTTTACACGATTAGGCATGTTTCCAGTTTGAGGGATCGCTGGTAACAGAAGGCATACCACTAACGGCCACTCCTTTTGTAACTAGGTGTACCTTTTTTCATAGTATGGACCACAGGCCACTCTGGTGGGAAAATCCCCATTCTCAACCGGTAAGATTCGGGGGGGGGGGTGGTTAAATCCACCAACAGATAGCTGTAGGGTTTAAATGTGGCATCGTAGAAAACTTCCATGAAATAATGGGTATTTCCTGGGAACATCTGATGGGCCAGAGTCGCAATCTGTAATTTATCCCTCGGGTTTTTGAACAGCACCATATATTTTGCATTTAGACTAATGGTGTGGTTGCTTTTTCCTTTGCAGAAAATATTCTGTGTAAAGAAAAAAATACTCAAGTTCCTGTGGTGCACATATTGCGTAAAGGCTTTCTGAATTTCATGGCTGTTAGAAGCAAAGTCCATAAGATCATCCATAATTAACAAATTTGGTTTATTGACAGGCAAAAGTTTATCATCATCCAGCTTTTCAGGTATTCACAAACTTTATAAAAGGATATTTACATCAGTTCTTTGTACAATGGCTTTGTACAATGGTTGCCAACAGCTATAACACCATACTATATTTTCAGGCATCACCGAGAGCAGGGTGTGTGCATTGTCCAGCAAATTTTTAATAAAATAGCTTTTACCGCAGCTGCTTGGTCCTGCCAGAAGGGCCGAGAAGGGACGTTGTCACCTGGTATCCATTAAAATCCATAAGGGAGGGTTTTAAAGCCCTCCGTGAGGACCCTCTTATCATACACCACTCTGAGTGTTTTTTTAAGGATACCTGACTCGATAAGCCAGTTTTTTATTCCTCACAATGGTTCCTTGCTGGACGACAATCTTTTTTGGATCTGTGTGATAATCTAAGACAAGCTCCTTCAATGTGTCAAAGTTGACCTTTTCTGAGTTGGAGAAGTTCAGAGTAATGCCTTTTACCTCGACACAAATCTTGCCCGAGGATAAATGAAAAGCATATGTCTTAGGACCACCCGACACAAACTCTGTGATGAACTGTTCTGGTGGGATCTCGCTGGTCAGGTCCCCTAAGAAGTCACCCAGTGGAGGATTCTGGTCCCCCTTCCGGCTCACAAATATCACAGAATCTGTGTCATGGTATAAACATCTATCTTGCAACATGTCTAACAAGTTATACAATTCTAAACATGCATAAGTGGTCGTAAAAGAGGCTATCGCAACATTAATCTTTTCCAATACTGTGTGGAGACCTTTTGCATGTTTCCAGAGCACACTGACTGTGTCCTCATCTATAATTTCAAGGTTTGAAACCTCATAGCGTAGAGAAAATGCATACTCCAAAAGCTCAGCAGGATCCCTTACAATAGTAGTATTCCTTAAGTTTGGGCATTGGCCAAATTTACCCCACAAAGAATTGAGGAACAGCTTTGCAATTTGACGCTTTGCGAGGTTCACAGCAATCTCATGTGGACGTAATTGCACACCTTCTTTCTCAAAGAAATCATTGACATGTTTTCTTTTTTTCTCCTCATCTGTACACCAAGAGGGGTACCCGGATGCCTCTTGCTTCTGGCGCAGATGCATTTTTATATAATCTAAAAACAATTGATCAGATTTTTCCTCAAAATGCCAAATTTCTGAAATGCTCAACACTTTGTAACCCTTCTCCAGTGCTTTCAACAATTCAACAGTACACCACGTTCCTTCAATAGCCCTTTCCTCATCTCTGTGAGAACAACACTCCTGATGTTTAATCTTGGCACACGTGTGGCACAATGGGAAGATGAGTTTTCCATCCATCCTAACAGGCAACACAGGGCGTGGGGTTTTGATCCTTGAAGCATCATGGGGGGAGCATTTTAACTTTAGCAAGGCAAAAATAGCTAGAGAGCGGCCCAAAATCCTTATGGATTATTTTGGGGTGTCCAATAGGGTATTCTTTGGTTTTGTTGACAAATGGGTACAGACTGGTGAAGTCATAGTAATGAATTTGCTCATCAGCATTTGGCTTATAATAGAGACAGATTGTTGGGTTATTGCCAGAACTTTTCTCCTTCTGGAACTCTGTTTGTGCTCAGAAACAAACACACATCACACAGGTCTTACACAGCAGAGCTGGTTTATTTCCTTCAGGCTTCTGTGCAGTCCAATTCAGATCAGTTCAGATCAGCACACTGAGGCATACACAGAGAGCAGTGATCATAGAGCAGTGATCAGAGAGCAGCGATCAGTTCCATTTTACACAAGTGAGAAACTATATACACATCTACACAATTGTTATCTACATTACATACAGCTGTGATGAGGCTAACTTAGAATCTTGGCAAGGTTCCCAGAACAGCCTCTATCTCAAGGTAATTGCCCACAGATATACTTTCTCTGTTTAACCCTGAGATAGCCATACACACACAATTTTAATGACTAAGCAAGTATTTCTTTTCATATACTTAACAGTCCTCCTCTTGCGCATGTTGTTTAAATTGTGTTACAATCTGAGACCTAGCTTTAAAAGCATCTCTTTGTGTTTTACCATTGATACTGGTTTTGTGAATAAATCAGCCAACATCATTTCAGATGGACAATATTCAAGCTTAATCCAGCCCTTCTGAATTATATCTTTCACATGAGAATAACGAACATCCACATGTTTAGTTCTTGGTTTACACTTTTCAGATGTAGCCATACTAATACATGCCTGATTATCCTCAAATATGGTTACTGGTGTCTCAATTTCCAACCTTAGATCAGCAAATAATTGTTTATACCATTCAATCTCATTACAAGCCAGAGATAAGCTGATATATTCTGCTTCTGCACTAGAGGTTGCTACACAATTTTGTTTTCTTGTAACGTTCCACCTGTCCTTTCTCATTTTGTTTTACTTTGAATACCCATTTACAGGTAATGGCTTTACGACCTTCAGGTAAAGGTACTAGCTCCCACGTTTCATTTTTTTCCATTGCTCTGATTTCCTCTGACATTGCTTCATGCCAGCCCTGAGCTTCTGTAGGTTCCATTTCCTGAATTTCCTCAAATGAAGTAGGTTCATAGGCTATTAGTAAAGCTCTATGAGAAACCTGTTTGCTTTGGTATTCATCTGAATAACGAATTGGAGCTTTGCGTTCCCTTTCTGGTCGCTTTGGCATAGTTACAGGCACAGTTTCCTCCTTTACAGTTTCTTCCCCCTCCCTCTCTTGCTGAGATTGTTCAGGAATTTCTTCTGTTTCTACAGCTTTCTGTTCTACAGGCAAACTTACATACTGTTTTGTTTCCTGCATTTGTTCATGAAAAACTACATCTCTGCTTACAATTACACTTTTGTGATATGGAGACCACAAACGATAGCCTTTTGTTTGTGTATCATATCCCAACAGTTTACATTCCAAACCTCTTTGAGCTAGCTTTCCTGGTCTGTTTTCTTTCTGAACATGAGCAAAACATTTACTTCCAAAAACCCTTATATGTGACACTCTAGGTTTTCTTTTGTAAAACATTTCATATGGAGTTTTTTCATGTACAGAGTGGTAAAGCCTGTTTAACAAATAATTTGAGGTGGACAAAGCTTCTGCCCAGAACAGATTAGACAATCCTGACTCTTTCAATAGAACTCTTAACATGTTCTGCAAGGTTCTGTTTTTCCTTTCTGCAACTCCATTTTGAAATGGTGAATATGGAGCAGTAAGGTCATGTTGTATACCCTCATCACTGAGGAATTTTTTAAATTGGTTGCTGAGAAATTCACCTCCCCGGTCCGTTCTTAGATTAGCTATAGGTTCTTTAAATCTATTTTTACTCCACTTAACAAAGGCTTTAAACTTTCCAAAAGTTTCACTCTTCTGTTTTAACACATACACAAATCCAAATCTACTGTAATCATCAACAATAGACAAGAAAAATCTGTTTCCTCCTTGACTTGTCTCAAAAGGACCTGCAAGATCTGCATGAATTAATTCAAAAATTCTTTTTGTTGTTCTCTCACTATGTTTTGGAATGTTTGACTTATGACACTTGGTTTCACTGCATACATTACATTCTACATAGTTAGAACATGGTTTGATTTTCACCCCTTCACACAATTCTGGAATCTTAGAAATTGTTTTATAGTTAGCATGACCAAACCTTTTATGAGTTAAATGGATACATTCTTGGTGTGGTTTGCAATTGGCTATTGTTTTTGTTGTGACTTTGCTGGCTACAACTTCATTTTCTGTACAAGTATTAATCACATACAAAGATTCTTTCATTATTCCCTGCACACACACCTTGTTTCCCTGTTTTATAGTACAATTTTCTTCAGTAAAACAAACCTCATACCCCATTTCTGTTAACTGAAACACACTTAGAAGGTTTGTTTCTAATTCTGGTACATATAAAACACTTTGTATTTCAACTCCCAGACAATCAAAATATACATTACCCACACCACAAATCTGGATTTTTGTTCCATTTGCAAGGGTAACACACTTTTGCTTTGAAGTAGAAGTTTCCAAGGTTACAAATGAAAGTTTGTCTTTTGCCATACTTATTGAAGCCCCAGAGTCCAAAAACCAAGGATTCATTGTCTCTTTGACTCTTGCTAGAAGACACTTCTTTGTTGATTCAGCTTCATTCATGTTGTTTTCTTCTCTCCACTTTGCTGTCGACTGCTTTTTCTTCTTCTTGTTGCAATCCCGCCTTAAGTGTTCTGTGGAACCACAATTAAAGCATTTCCTTGCCTTTAATGCAGCCACCACGTCAGAAGATTTATGGCTTTGTTGAAATTCAGCCACAGGAAGTTTAAGGCTCTGTTGTTTTGAAGCTTGTCTTCTTTCATAGGTTTCCAGTAGTTTTCCAGCTACATACTCGAGGGTTAAATTTTTCTCCTCTTGACTTTCCATCATGGTGACAACCGTGTCGTACGATGAATCAAGACTTGACAAAATCACATAGACTTGGTGTATAGTTGTAAACTCCATCCCTCGTGCCCTGAGTTGATTGAAGATTTCTCTCATGCTTTTCAAATGGTTTGACATAGACTTCCCTGGTTTCAGCTTCATTCCATACAGTTTCCGGGTTAGAATTACTTTACTGCCCGCTGTTTCTCTTTGATATACAGCTTGTAGCGCATTCCAGCACTCTTTTGATGTATTCAAAAACTGAATGAAGGAAATTTGAGAGTCTTCCACAGCTAATGCAATAACTGCCATTGCTTTTGCATCGTCCTTAAACCATTTAGCATTCTGTGGATCTGCTCTATCTGGCGAATCCTCTGTGACTACATACCACAGTTCAGCCTGAATCAGATACATTTGCATTTTGTAAGACCATAATGCATAGTTAGAGTCATTCAGCTTTTCTAACAATTGATGCAAACCAGACATATTAGCTCCTGCCATTTCCTCTGCTTTAGGAATTGGTATCTCACCGTCCTCCTGCTCAGAGTCCTCCTCAGGGTCAGCCAACTGAAATTTTTCCTCACTTTGCAGCACTGGCTTTAGCTTGATGTCTTCCTCCATCAACAGTCTTCTTTTTTTTAGCAGACTCCTGGTTCTAGTTCTGATACTGCACCGTTCCCACCAAGTTCTGGTTCTTCTGCCTGGGTTAGGCTGGCGTAGGCTTCCTGGACTGGACTGGGCCCATAACCTTTGTTGGGTTATTGCCAGAACTTTTCTCCTTCTGGAACTCTGTTTGTGCTCAGAAACAAACACACATCACACAGGTCTTACACAGCAGAGCTGGTTTATTTCCTTCAGGCTTCTGTGCAGTCCAATTCAGATCAGTTCAGATCAGCACACTGAGGCATACACAGAGAGCAGTGATCATAGAGCAGTGATCAGAGAGCAGCGATCAGTTCCATTTTACACAAGTGAGAAACTATATACACATCTACACAATTGTTATCTACATTACATACAGCTGTGATGAGGCTAACTTAGAATCTTGGCAAGGTTCCCAGAACAGCCTCTATCTCAAGGTAATTGCCCACAGATATACTTTCTCTGTTTAACCCTGAGATAGCCATACACACACAATTTTAATGACTAAGCAAGTATTTCTTTTCATATACTTAACACAGATGGCATTTGTTCTTCCCCCAAAAAGAGAATCTCTAGGCTGTAGAGGCTGAGGCAGGCACTTCTCACGTAGGAACGCTCTGAGTTCCCCATCAGATTCCAACATCTCCTTCCACTTGTGCTCCCAAAGGGTTCTGACATTGAACCCCTGCCTTCTGAGATAGTCAGCTTTGTTTTGTGCACGGTAGTTCAGCTCACGATAAGTTGTGTCAGTCATTGGGTTTCGACCATTCTCATTGTAGCAAACAGAGCAGCCGTGGAAAAAGCAGCCATTAAACTCAAAGGCTGTTCTACACCCACCAATTTCTGCATATCCTTCAAGGAAATAAGGACCTTCTTTTAGCTCCCCACCTTTCAGTGCATGTTGTATCTCGATTCCCTCCTTGTGTTCGACAAACATCAACCACAGTATTGAAGGAGTGGAATACCACTTTATCTGCATATTGTAGTTGTCGTATGGGAGAAGAGCTATGCTGTTTTCTTTTAAAAATGTGTCTAAACATGGCCATGCAGACACTGGCTAGAGTAAGGTACTGGAAAGGATCAAGACCTGTTGCAGATGAGCCATCCCCAGATGTCATCTGCATGATTTCTTCTCGGTACAGGATACAGGCCTTTCTCAGAATTTTAACATCTTGCTTGCAGTAGTACATGAGCTCTTTTTGGAGGTTAAAAGTGTTGTTTCGATTTTCCCTATACCACGAGAGAAATTCTGCTCTCTCTCCAGGCATCATGCTGTCAACGCCATACTGATCTATGCTGGGCATAGGCCCCACATAATCCCAGTTTTCAGCAGTATTGAAACAATGTGGGAAATACCCTTTGCAACCTTCAAAGCCCATGGCCTGTGGTAATTTGGCCAATTTCATGGGCAAGAAGTTCAGGCTGTCTATAAAATGGATTCCAAGCTTCCTCACCATCACACACAATAGTTTACCGCCCTGTGTGACAAGATCCACATCCATCTTTTCTGCAATGAGCTGCCTAACTATGAATTAACTATCATACCCTCTGGCATTGTGGGCCACAAAAGTCCAGTTCCTGTACTTTTTATCAATAAACCTTTTGACAAAGTCAGAAGTACAATCTTCCCCTTTAAACTCCCATGCATCCGTTTCATTGAGGGCCATTGCAAAAATGTAGTTGGGAGAGTGGATCCCCGTTTCCTGTGTGCATTCAAAGTAAAATAAAATAAAATGTACTTATCAGAAATGTCACATTTGTTGACAGGGGGCATGAAGGACCGGTGACTCTTTATATCACAAGCTGGCTTTTCACACTGCTTGCAGCACTTCAACTTGCACTGGTGTTTCTTTGGGACATAGGAATTGCAAGTGTCACATGTAATTTTAGACTTACAGTCCACCTTCTTTAGAGATGCCATAGCACTGTGTCTCTCTAAGCAGTCTCTGGACCTACAGAATAACTTGCAAGAAGGACACCGCATCTCTTGCCCTGGCTCACACAGGGCCTCTAAACATAAACGGCAGAAAAATTTGCAGTTGTGACTATGACTGTACAAATGCTGCAGTAATTTTTACTACTGAAAAATGCTTTTATGTTTAGAATCCCATAGTAATATTCATCATGAAGCAATAGATGAAATGTTTGGGTGTGTACCGGGTCCCCAGTCCTAAATATCTCCCAGCTCTTAGTCCCATGCAGAACCATGGCAATATTTACTTTGAAATGTCTTTCAAAGGCTGCCACGTCACTCAACATTATTTTGTTATCTTCTGAAAACCCCAGCTCTCTATACAGCTGCCTTGCCCCGTCTATTAACTCCCTGCACTCCCTGCACTTTCTGCACTAACTGGCTGTGGAGCAGAGTACTTATAACTCTACGTCCCCGTCCTCCACTGTTACGGATAACTAATACATTTAGGCACAAAGTCCCATGAATGTGGGTTTCAGCATTGCTCTGCATGAGGTTTGCGAGGTTGTCCATGAGATCCGAAGCAAGCAGGCCCCCTCTGACCCTCCTCATAGTGTAGAGAGAGTCATTTAGTCCACCAACATCTAAACGTAATTGAACAAGATCCCCATCATGTAACCTCACATTAAGGTCATCAAGCAGGCCTTGAACAGCCTCTCGGATTGCCTCTTATATCAGGAGTGGATGGTTTAATTGTTCCAGGTTGGCAAACCTGTAGATTTCCTCATATCGAGAAACAGGTTGGCGTGGTGAATATCATTCCCACCTATTCAGCCTCTCCAGATAAACTCTTGGCAAATCATTGGGTGTTAGAGGGCTTTTCTCAAGGGGTTCTGGGGTACCTAGGCCAGGGTCTGTAGGGGATGCCTGTACAGAATCACTTGCACTCAGAATAGATCACTCCACAGACTCTAAATCAGCCATATGTGTTGCTTGTGGAGATTCAGCATTGCGGGAGGTGGTTGGAGCTGTCTTTGAAGCTTTGATTTTTTGTAAAAGTTTTAACATTGATGGACTTCTTTTCCCCACAGCTTTCAAGCGTTTAGCATTCCTAACGTACTTTGATATGTACTTGTATTTTAATGCTAAATCTTGTGGGTATCCTTTGCGTGTATGGCAACGACGCCTCAGTTGTCCTGCTCAATGCTGTCTCAGCTTGTCCAGGCCCTTTAAATCCTTTTGTATGTTAGAAATTTTAGCCTGGGCTGCTTCCAAATATTTTGTTGACGCATGGGGTCTCAGTAAGCTGGCACTCAAAGCTGCCATAACCTCCTCAGCACATTGCTTGTACTTTTCAAGCATGTCATCTAAATTATCAGAAGCAGAAGTGCCCACTTTCTATTTTTTAAATGGCTTTAAAGTGTTCACCATGAGGTGTTTGAGTTTTCGTTTGGCTTTACCGTGGCCTCCAGGTCTGTCGGCCTTTGATACTTGGGGGCCCTCATGTATTGTCTCAGTCTTTGAATCTTGAGGTTTGACATTCTCATTGGGTGCATGGTCATCTGATTGTTCTGAAAAAAAAAAAAACATTCAACATTTACACAATATTTTCATGACAAGACAACCCTACCACCAAATAAAAATGAAATAATAATCATATTTGTCTTTACCCTGATTTTCAGTATGGGTAGGTTCATGAATGGGGCTCTGGCTCCCTGGTTGAGCGATTTTCTTTTGTTGCGACATTTCACAAACACCCTCTGTAAAACACAAGTAGTTTGAAAACACAACAGTGGGCGGTATCCTCAATCACATGTCGAGGCTTGCCCACATATGACCAGCTACAACACAAAAGAGTGTCGGACATTTTTTCGCTATGCTACAAAGGCCAATGGATCCTGTATCATTTGATTATGTTTACGAACTCTTTGTAAACTATTTGAACTGTACTTCTGGACAACCATCACCTAAAACATCACAATACAGAACAACTCTGATTTTACAGAAACTTACCTCTATGTATCATGATTTTGCTAACAAGGAGCTGTTGACACTTATGGATTCACTTGAACTGCGTTCTCTGGAGGACGGCTGTAGAATTTTCAATCTTGTGATGAAAGAAGAATTTTCTGATGGAAAAATTAATTTCGGACATTTATTATCGATTATTCTGTTTGGGTTTGCTCTTTTAAAGAAACTACAAGCGTGTGGGATTCTTATGACTCATGAAAACACAAGACAGATGGTAGAGTTCATGGCAGAATATATCCACAACAACAAGGCACAGTAGATCAATGAAAATGGCGGCTGGGTATGACTCCTTTGAAGAAATCGGGTAAAAGGCAAACTATATTAGTACTGTATATCCTAACTGAAACTGTTTTACTCTCTTTACCACAGGAAAATGGATTATTCAATGTGGTTAAGGCCGAGAAATCATCCACATGGGAGAAAAATGCCTGTCTTTTTTTCTTAAATGTTACACTCTGAAATGGCTGTTTTTCCTGTATAGAAATTTCAGCTGTGTCTATGAATTAAAATACCTTAAACCATAAGTGTGGGACTTTTTATTATTGTTACAGTAGTGGCCACTTACCCAAGGCACAAGCATTTTACCCTAGCTCCAATTTAAAGGGTTCATAGTTAAAAATGTAAAACACTTTATATTCAAGTAAAAGTAACTACCTTCTCATATACACAGCCATACGCTTCGGCTATTTTTTATCATGCTCCCTTAATAGAAAAGAAAGAGTTTCTACACCACCACAATCAAAATTAAAATAAGCTTGCATTTAGGATTTTCTATTCTCTGTATTTAGCAGAGATAAATAATCCGAAAAATATTTCTTTAGAAATAGAGAGTTGAAGGAAAAGAAAAAAATCACTCACCATTTACATGCAGGAGAACTTCAGATTCCTATGGGCAGCAAAGATGGGTTTCTGCATTGCTCTGATTCTTTATATACTTTTGGCTCAGGGTGTTGTCCTTCAGGTCCCAGTTTTGAAGACTGTCATTGGCTGAGACTTCCATCCCCATACAACAGTGATTAGATTTGCCCCAGTGATCACAAACTCTCTCTCTCACACACACACTCACACACAAAATGGCTTAGTTCCTTCTGCCCCATGCAACAGTGATTAGATTTGCCTCAGGGGTATGCCATTGTTCATTTCTTTCCATGACCACGACAATGGCTTAGTTCCTTCCATGATGGGATTATGTACCTGTGGTGTGAAATAAAATAAAACTATTGCTTACATAAAGAAATAAAGTTTTCTTTTTTTTTAATTCCCAATGATGCAAAACAATTTAACAATGAAGGAATTTAGACAGAATTTTTAAAAACAGCATTTACAGATGTAAGAATAAGCAATGAGGATAACAATATGCAACACAGGCTAAAACCAGAGTTTTGCACAAAGAATGCATAGTTTTGTGGAAATGTCATTTTCTGTCCATACTGTACATTCGTGAGAGCTCTGTCCAGGTGCTTGAATAGTGCAACTGATACATCTCTCATACAGATGCTGGCTTAGGCAGTGTTTCAAGATGCCATAAATGGTGGCTCTGACAATTCCACGCATAGCTCCTCGACGCTTTCTTGGTAAAATGTGCGGTGTTTCATCAATCGACAGTCCAAGAAGATTTTTCAGGGTGAGATGCGCAGGCTGATTGTTTGCCAATGCTTCAGGAGCCTAAAAGATATTTTAAAATGATTAACATTAAATCTATTTGGAAAACTTTTAATACAGAACACTGAAAACACACACACACACACCTGAACGTGAATGTTACTTGCAGAAGCCATATTCCAGAGCTCAATAGGTGACGGTGGGGTGTTAGTGCTGATGCACTTCTCAGATTCTTGAGCTGTTACAGCCTCTGCAGCTGGCTCCTGGAAATTTAAGGGGGAAATGTAATTTTCCGTAACTCTTACAAGTTGTTTTTGCATATAAATAGGATGCCAGAAAAAAAGTTTTACCTGCATTATAGAGTTTGGTATCGAGATAGATTCCAACAAGCTTTGCCATATTTGTGAGATCTCCTCATCTTCCTCCTGTGGGGTCTTTGTTGGTGGGAACTGTTCATCGTCAGAGCTAGTGCTGAGATAATGCTTTCTGGGGTTAGGCCCGACTGGTGCCAGCGGGGTAGATACCTCTATAGGCCTCATCGGGGTGCTGGGGGTTTCCATGTTGTCTCCTGCTTAAAATCAGCAACTGTTTCCGACGGCTTGAAAGTCTGAAAAGCACTGCACACCCCGGTGAATCCTTTAGGGGTTCTGAAAACTCTTCCTATTGGCTGCAGGGCAGGCCATGTGATATTCCTTAGCCAACCACTGAGAGGCTGTGGGGAGACATGCCCGGACATGTTCCTCAGGTTGCCTGCAAAAAAGCATCATTTCTGGTTGCCGCAGAAAACACGTCAGTTCCGGCCACATGGCCTTTGTTTTGACAGGTAGTGTCAGCATTTCTGGGCATGTGGTGTTTGTTTTGACAGCTGTTGACGTCAGTTCCAGTCACGGGTTTGTTTTGACAGCTGGTGTCATCACTTCCGGGCACATGGTGTTTGTTTTGACAGCTGGTGACGTCACTATCTGTCACGTGACCAAAACAAAGCCACATGGCTCATTTGTTGGTGGGAACATAAATTTGACAGGAAGTAGGGCCATATACTACTTATGTGGGGTAAAATCTAGTTCACTGTTAAATAATAGCCCCACTCCCCTTGATTTCCCAGTCCCTGGTGCTAAATACTTATGTCCCCACCGTTGGCTACTAAAAAAGCCATCTGTAAGTTTTGTTTTGTGCGTTTCTTGGAGCATAAGGACTGTGGACTGTATGTCTTTAATTATTTTAAATAGCCGTGTCCGCTTAATAGCATTTCCCATTCCTTTAATGTTGAAAGTTGTTACTCTAACTTCTTTAACCATTTTTCTTTAATGAATAATCCAAACTTAAAACTTCTCCATTGTCAACAATCACTAAATATCCATTATAATACCAGGAAAAATTACCCCCTCCCCCCTCTTCATCCCCCTTTTATCCCACTTCAAAAATGTCAACAAACGAAAAAGGACAGAAAGAGGCAGCAAAGCTAAAAAGAAACCGCTTCTGCCTTTGCAGGTGTGCCTAAGATCGACCATCTTAGCTCAAAGATCTTCCTCTGCTAAAGTGGTCTAGGGGAAAGACTGCACCAACTCCGCTAAACAATATCTTTACTCAGCGATAAAATCCAAACAAAAAATCTATATAAAAAACAAAACAAAACTTAAACTCAGTGGGAGCAAAAAATCCAACTTATTAATGTATAAGTTGGCAACGTTGAGCAAAAGCCACTCCTGACCCTTTTGGTTTAATATATATGTTAACCTTGCCCAGATTATTTTAGCATCTGCACGAGCTTCAATGTAGATATTTCCACTCCTTCTTATTTAAAGTAACTCACTCAACAACTATCAGGCCTTAAATATAAGTTTGAGTTCAATCTATACAGCAGACGCGACACTTCTCATCTCCTTCTATTTGGTAATGTTCGCAGAGTTCTCGTTGGCATATCTTCTGGGGTAGGTCTCAAATGCCGTGATTTGTTCAGCTGTTTTCTCTTGATCTTTTCCCATACTCCTTCATAAGCTGTGCCCCCTTCTTCCTCAGCTTTTTCCAGCTCTGCTTCAGTTATACCCTCCGGAAGGTCCAGATTTAACATCTTCAGAATGTCAGCAGCTTCCTTTAATAATACTGCCATGTAAGTTGTGCCGTCAAATGGGACTAATAGACGGAAAGGGAAGCCCCAATGATAATGGATATCAGCTTCTTGTAATTTCAATGTGAATGGTCTAAATTGTCTTCTTCTTTGTAAAGTTTCTGGGGCTAAGTCCTGGAGAATCTGCACTGGTTTACCCTTAAACTTTACTTCCTTTAATTCACGAGTCTTTTTCAGAAACTCCTCTTTCTTTGAGTACGTTGCAAATCTCAATATTATGTCTCTCGGATTTGTAGCATCTTTCCATCTGGGTCCTAGTGCCTTGTGAGCTCTTTCCAAATCATTTACTTCAATAGAGGTAAACAACATCTTATTTTGTTCCCTCCAAGTTTTCTGAATTAAAATAAATACGCACAATTGGACAATTTAATCCAATCAAATTTTGTATTACTGTTCAACAGAAGAAAGATTTCTATTTCATTTAAAGATCCATATTATTTTTGGGTCATTTTAGTTTCTTTCAGACACAACGTTTGAACTGACAGTCGATGTAATTTAACACATGTTTTAAGCAGCACTACAGCTACCGATAGTGACTTTTGCCCCAATCTAGAGAATGGTATTTATTCGATCAAACCCTGGAAATGCACCCTAGGGAGCTTCTTTGGGATGCCAAACTGCTTTTGAGGCTCCTCCACTCTTCTTCGATGCTTGTGTTCGCAGGGAGAGAAATGTGGAACACAATGACATCATAGCATAGGAAGCTGCCCCAGATCATTTGTCCATTTAGCTTAGCATTGTATATGCTGCCTTGCAGTGTCTCTCCATGTTTTCAGGCAGGATCCTTTCTCAGCCCTACCTGAAGTCGCCAGGAATTTAACCTGGGCTTTTGCATGCAATGGATATGCTCTAAAACAAAATGACAGCCCTATTCCAGTTTTGTATTAGTGGATCTTACTGGGCTAATAGGGGAGTGTGATCACAGGTTGCTGTTTTGGCTAACAGCCACACCTCATACTATCTCATTTGAGCCTTAGCTTATCATTGATATTTTAGGCTTTGATCCATTTATTTATAGTAACAGAAATGATATTTTTATTTATTTATTTATTTATTTATTTATTTATTTATTACATTTTTATACCGCCCAATAGCCGAAGCTCTCTGGGCGGTTATTCTTTACTCCGTATCAGGATAGGGGCAAGCCAACTTTAAATGATTTAGCCAGTTATCCCAAGTATTTATTTATTTAAAACCGAGATTGAAATGGTAAATTTTGGTTGCTGTCCAAATGAGTTTCCTTTGATATAATGGTCTTTGGCTCTATGAAATATGTTTCCATAATGTTGTGCATTTTTTGTTTTAGGGGAAGGGGAGTGGGCTTGAAACAAAACTTTCATCACCAATTGCTTGAGAATTTATAAGCTGTCAGGCTATATACGTTTTCCTAATCCTTTATAGTACTATTCCTTACATTTGAAGAACACCAAGGGTGCTTCCAGAAAGAGGGTTCCTAGCACTACTATCAGAAGGCATTGTGCAGCTATTCTATGTCTTCTTACGTAATGGATTTTCTGCAGCAAGTGGAGGTTGGAGACACACTAAGCCATAATGTTTAGCTCAAAATGCTTAACCTCTGTAGCCTAGCACATCAGGAGATAGTGAACAGGGTCACTATCTCCTAGGAGTTGAGAGGATGGTGAAAAAGCTGGTCTATACTAGTGAGGGGAAAGGTCCAAGAAGTATCCTTTTTCTTTCCTAGCTATTTATATTTCCAGGGATCTGCTGATGTGCAATTCTGTTTTCACTTTTCATAAGACAGAGTCATCATTTCATCCAATCTTTTGTCATTGTTTACAGGCTCTAAACTATTGAACCTACAAGCTTGCCACCACACATTTTGGGTAGCCTAGGAATGATTCTAGTGAGTCACACAAGGGGAAAAAACCCAGTGTGATTTGTTTTGAGTTGTAGCAGATCCTCCATATATATTATAGTGACTGGCCTTTTTGCAGTTTATCTCTCTGTAACTTTCAGATATTCACATTCTTAGCCTGCAGACAGATGGAAGCTTTTCAGAAAGCTGAAGGTGCTATGGCAAAAGCTGCATTGCCCATGACATGGGCATGGATCCCACTGTCATCTCTGTTCACAGGTTTGGTGTTGTTGTTTTTCCTCCGGGGCAGCAAAACCAGCCAATCCTGCTTGACCAGAGAGAACTGTAGGACAATAAAAATTAGTCCTACTACACAAGGATCAATCCCTCTATGATACCTCCTTCAATTGTCTTTAAAATGGTTATCTGATTCCCATCTAATGATAATTTTCTGGGTTCAAGACAAATCTTTCTTTGTTGAGGCATTTCTTGCTGCAGTGGAATGTTAATATATGACATTCGGCAGAAGACATGCTTCTTCCATTTCTCTGAAATCCCCTTTAGACCTTCGCTATATAGTGAAACTTCCTCATAGGCATCCTGAAAATTTAATTACAACGCTGGCTGCATCCCTTTGTACCCCTCTGCTTTAATATCTCCAAATGACATCTTTTATTAGCTCGGTTAGTGAAACATGACCGTGCCCTCCCTGCAATGGGCTGCCCATTCTTAATCAAGACATGCTTCTTTCTTTAGTGTTCCCAGCTGATATCTAAAAATAGTGCCCGAGCCTTTCTGTGAAATTGAAGTTAAACTAACTGGTCTATAATCTTCTGGAGCCCCCTCTGGACATCCCTTAATTATGACATTAAACTGGCCAATTTCCAACCAACAGGGGTTCCCTCTCAAAATCACATTAACGGAGTGTTAAGAGATCACTGTTGAATTGCCTTTGGTTGTTCATTGCTTTCTTTCATCTTCAGAATCCCTCGTCTTGTTTATCTTTATGGTTTAAAAACAAAACAAAATACTATCTCTTGTTCCCAGTGGAAAGGAAGCCATGTTACATAATTGCCTCATCCCAAATGAGCACAAACAGGAAGAAGAAGAAGAAGCTATAAAGACATAAATCTTCTACACACTGACTTTTAGGATGCTTGACACTATCTTCCACTGTAGATACATCCAGTAGTTCTGCCTGGGCCTCCAATTGGTGTCCTCTACAATCCTCATGGACAGCTTGTGGTCACAAATAGACATGTGATGGAAATGCAGAGCTAGCCATATTCACTCTTGTTACATATACTGTAAGTGTATAACATGCACAGTTTCCAATGTGACACAACTGCTAATGTAAATGACCTTACACTAGAGTAAATGACCTCTAACGCAATACCAATAATGCTTGCTGGTGTGGCTAGTTCCCCTACAAGTTACGCCAGCAAGTGCATAACTTGCTGCCATAATGTGCCAGAGCTTGTTTACACTAGTGCAAGTAACTTACATTAGCAATAGTAAGAGATTAGATACTGCCATATGTGTATAATGTCCTGTTACCATGCAGTATTAGAAAATCTAAATATATGATAGCTCTCTCTCTCTCTCTCTCTCTCTCTCTCTCTCTCTCTCTGTGTGTGTGTGTGTGTGTGTGTGTGTGTGTGTGTGAGTGTGTGTAAAAGCAGAATAATTGTAATTTTTATTTGGTTGGAGAAAAGGGAATGAGTAAATTACTGATTCTGGTTCTGCAATGCTCATGCCAGGAGAAAGAGAAACTTATCATTTCAAGGCCAGATCTACACCAAGCAGGATATAACACTTTGAAAGTGGTTTGAAAGCAGTGTATAGAATGTGTCCTGCACCCCAACAGTTGTCAATAGCTTTATAAACCTTTATAAAGCAGTAGTATAGGTCCTGCCACGGATGTATCACAGGAAAAAGAAAATAATTTATTCTGATCTGTTTTCTTTGCTAGATTTCACATCTTAGAAACGTCTTCTTTTGGATTATATTACTTTTCTCTAGGGTTGCTAATAAAATTTGCCTTAATGGGATTCTGCCCTGAATTTTGTGTTTCTATACGTACAGAATGGTTTCCTTATTGGAACTTGCTGGGGCAGATTCTGGTTGTGTTCTGGTTTTGTCCCCGTGCTCTGCCACGTGACGAAGGTGCATCAGGCTGTCTAATGATAGGGCCAGCCCAGAGCCTACTTCTCACTGAAATACTCAGGGGTCCATCATATGCAGATTTCTTAGTGCGATTGCCCCTCCATGCTCATGGTGTTGTTGTTTTGAATGTAGTCTTTAAACGACATTACTCCATTGAAGTTTATTTCTTAATTAAAACATTTGTATCCCACCCTATATCATTGAGATCTCAATTACTATCCCACTTCTTCCTCTTTGTTTTCCCATGTTCTCTGAGAATGGCAAAAATCAATATTTCTTGAGGTCACGCAATCAAGCGTCCCTTCAGCCCATATGTATTTCCACCTTCACACTAAATTCTGCTTTGTGGGGAAGTGTGCTGGGTGGAGGCTGGTGTTGCACTGTGTTGTTAAGCCATTGATCCAGTGGGAGGGGTGGGTTGGATCAAATTACTGTCTGTGCTTCCTTTGACCTTTTGTGCCCTTTCCCCACTTGGCTACCAGTGCCCGGCAGCGTGCATCACCAGTTGCTTCGGAGGTGCACTAAAGCTGTGCTATTCCAGCCCCTCCCTCTTTCTCCCAAGGCTGCTGCTCCAAATGCCCACCAGAACATGGATGGATGGGAGATCCAGGATCATACACCCTGAAAGCTGGCGGTTGGTTCTCTTTGGAGAGGGATGGGTGGAACTGACAATCACAATACAGTACAGCAACCAATAAGCAGTGGTGAAAGGAACAAGGGGGAAATGCACCAGCGACAAAGGTCCACTACTGCACTGATGAGTAAAGGATTTCCATGCTGCAGGTTCAATTGCTTACCCGCGTAAAGCGATAAACAACAAGGAAGTACACAGGTGCTGCATTGATCGTGCCATGGATATGATTAGCAAAAGCACCAGTAACTGGCAGGATAAACATCACTGTGTGATGGACCCCTCAGTCTATGTCTGGACTGTACCACATAAGCGTTCTAGGCTAGCTTTCCCTGAAATGATTTTTTTCCTATAGAGGACCATAAAATTAAGTGAGCCCCCACCTGCAGCCTGAAAAGATATAGCCCAAATGCAGGTTGAACTAAGTGCTACTTATTAATAGGCATGTTGTTGAGTCATGTCGGTTGTCATTGGCCTTGAAGGTAAATCTGCAAAGAAAAGAAATACTGAAGTCAAACAATTCCATAGATGAGTGCAGGGATGTATCATAACAATCTTCAAAGATAAAGTTGCATGCTTCCAGCACACAGAGAGCTAGAATTCAAGGAGAAGACAATTCAAAAGTACGGAAGAGCATACAAGTAGGTTAGCCCTTGCAGTCAGAAGCCAGCTGGAGACACAAGTTTGGCATTTCGGAGGGGTTTGAAATGGGAGCTCCTTACCAATGGGTCTTTTGTTAATTCCTGGTGACTGCCATCGGTTGCCATGCCAACATAGGACAATAGTAATGAAAGCAATACAAAGTGGTTCTAGGAAAATATCTATTATGATGATCCAATCCAGATTGATGGCCAATTAAATACCACACTATATCCCACCACCTCCAGTCAAACTAGGGTCATCAACATGCGCCTCGCCTTTCAGTGGATCATGGAACTGTGGTTGTGAGGGGATGGGAAGAGCCCCTTGGTCAAATGGGTAGGTAAGAGGGGATATGGATATGTGACAATCACTTTGTTGAAGCACTGACACAAAGGGAAGAATAGAAACAATGCTTTTCCTCACCTGTTATTTCCTTGCCTTGTTCTGCAGTTTGTGGCATGTATTTGGAAATATATGTCACAAGTGGCAAAACTGCGGCCATTTTATCCCATTTAATAATGGTTTTGGCTCTAGACTGAGAATCCTCTTTTTCAGCTTCTTCTGCATGGCATGGAGCATGAACCTGAAAAGAACATACTCCCACCCAGGATGCAGGGCACATTTGGAATTTTGAAGAATGGGTGCCATCACAAAATGGCTGTAATGGTGGGTGACGCCAGTCACAAAATACCCATTTCACAGAAAGGCAAACTAATTTGGCTGAGCACAAGGCAGAGGTAGGGTCTGAGCTCCAGGACACTCATTTCAACCCACATTCTGTTCCAACAGATCACTCCAACAGAAATGCAGGCCAATTAATTTACCCAAATTACCACTAATGTTAATTTATTCCCTTACATTTATTTCCCACAAATTAATATGAATATCATTCCCAAATCACACACAAGGCTTGTGTTCAAAGCTGGAGCTTTGAACACGAGCACTCCTGGCTCGGGAGACACGACAACCTTTTGTTGTGGGTCCATCCCTATAGTAGCAGTAATACTATCCTGGCAGTAATTAAGTAACCAATGAAGGCTTCTTTATCTCCTCTTCCCAGCACATTTGCAAAAGGTAAAAATCAGAGACTAAAATGTATCTGCTGAGCTTAATAATAAGGTTATTACAATAAGGTTGTAAGCTGGCATGTCTCATAACACTGTCAGCATCTTTCTCAATTTGCTGACCAGCTCTATGCATCATACCATTTGCATGGTTCATTTTCTCCTACGTTTTGGACTAGATTTAACATTCTTCAATAAGTCCTAGAGCAGTGAATTTGATGCAGGATGCGTGGATTAGAAGATGCCATCTTTAGGCATGGTTCACCTCAAGAAGAATGGCATGGCAGCATCCTTGTCCTGGATACCTCCTAGTTCATAGGCCACACATTCGCTCAATATGGTTTATACTAAATTAAGCATGTCTGCAATGGCGTTCTTCCTATCGGTACTACACATTGCCATTGTGGGACGTGCTAGTTCCAAAGCTATCATGAGATGTGCATGTCTAATGTTCAGATGTTTGCAGACAATTTTAATTCTAATATGCTGTATAGAAGTGCCATCCATGTAAAATATGCCATAGGTGAGCTGCCAGGGATTCATGAGATTGTACAACATTTGGCTAGAAGGGATTCTAGAATGAAAGAAGCTTCTGCTGGAGATGTTTATGAAATAAGATTCATTTAACCATTCCACAGATGGAAGTAGTAAAATTCTGGTCTGTACCATTTCAGACTCGAGGCAGAGTTTTATATCTTTGAATGTTTCCTCCTGTATGTAGTTCCTGCATATAGAAAAGTAGCAGATCAGGGAGAAAGCTTTTTTTCTGGTATTTATTATATGCAAGGAGATTTCCCCTTTAACGTGTGGGAACCTTTAAAATAAAAGTGCTGGCAGTCTGAAGTGGCATGGTCAAGAGTGCTTTAACCTTATTCTGTGTCATGCGTAGATTGGTTGTTAGTCTACAAATAATTATGTAGAACATTTGATTAAGCAGGATATTTCTGGTAATGAAAGCAATAAATCTCATGAACTCATCTGTTGGCAATTTCCCGTAGTTCTCCAATGATTATTTATTCTTACAATGTTCCTTCTCCCCAAACATGATGAGTTACAACTATTGTAAATGAAACTATTTCAAACTAATATTGCATTGTCCATATATATAGCTCTTTCACACAAGTTTGATTATATAAATTCACCCTGAAAATGGTAGTAATAGGATGCATTAAAACCCATTTCACTTATTCCTAAAACTGCAGAAGTGTATTTTGTTAAATTTTGTGTTTGCTTCACAAATAGGTAATAAATGACCATGCCTGGTCTTATTTAGGGTAATATGTCTAGAGCATAATGACTTTTGACAAGGCTGTTTTTCTACAACTCTGCATTGCAATAGAAATAAGTCAACTTTTTTTTGCCATGTTTAGAAAATAGGACCTTTCCCTAATATAGAATCCTATCAGCTTTCTGATTAAATGGGTTTAAAGGGCATTAAGCAGTAACTCTACCTCCCCATGAGGTAGTAGTCCAGAAAGTGTAAGATGAATTATAATTCAAAGATCTAAATTATTTCTGCTTTGAAGCTTTTAGAAAGCAGCTCTTAAATATTTCTTTTGGAAATATTCTACAGATTTAGAATTAGAGTTAAGTAGATCTGAGCCATAAGATTTCCTTTTGCCACAAACATTTTTGTCAGCTATTCCGTGTACCCCCTTTTGGTGACTTTTTCAGTGATTGCTTGGAATTGGCTTTGTTTGATGTTTGTGATGCCATCATTTGACTAAATGTGATTAGCTGACACCATTCCATTTACTAACTAATCCCTGATTGAAAGGGATTTCCTATGTGTCTATTCCCAGGAGAATGAAGATTCAATACCTGAACAAAAAGAAATGGTACTACTGCTGCAGGAGCAGCAGACTGGGGAAGTAATATCAGTAAATCGAATAATAAATGTTGAATATTTGCAGTGTGTGTGTATGTGATTGGATATTCTTTCCTGGAGTCTGAAAGATTTTCAGCTTCAAAATCAAAATGGGATTGTTACTGAATGTCTTCACTCACTGAGACACGTGTACAAAATGGCACACGTTCATATGAGACATGCATTAATCACAAGGGACCTTTTTACATTGGCAATAGAGCATCTACAGCTAAGAAAGCAAGCCCACCTAAAAAATCTGTACTAAGAGCATCTCTTCTCCACGTTCAAACCAAGCACTTTTCACGGAGAAGAGACGAGCGACCGTGTGGCCTGTAGATTTCAATGGGGATATGGCCCTGTAGTGGGCATTTTATAGCATGCCCTCAGAAGAGTTGGAATAAAAGAGGTCTATTTTGTGACTCTGAAATTTACAAGAAGAGTGGAGATGCTGAGGAGGTAGACGGCGCTGTTAAAAGGACCCACGAACATTCGTGAGTGGCCAGTCACACGTGTGCTTTAAAATGCTCATCTGATGACGCTTTACGACACTCACCACCAAATTTTGTTAAAAGCAGCCAGTTTCCCTTATGAATCTTGAAAATGGAGGGGCAAAGAATTCATTCTTCAGCTGCTCATTCGCTCCCATGCTCCCATTCTGTAAAAAGGTGAGCTGTGCCTATACCAATTCTTTTAAATTAATCTTTTTAAAGGATGCCAAAGGTTTGTGACTTTAATGAGCGAAGCAGAAAGAAGCACTAGCTCCCTTTCTCCAGCGTTTCAGCAGCCTCTCCCCACTGCCACTTCTTTGTGACAATCATCTCTTCCAAAAGGAAAGCGACTGAAACAGGGTTTTGCAAGCCCACGCAGGGAAAAACCACTTGGCGAGGTGATTTGGAGCAGAAAAATAGTGGGCAAATAAAGGGTCATTTATTCCTTTCTGCTGCCATTTCTGCACTCTAAATCCCCATTCCTTGAAGCCATTTTTCCTTTCCTTTTCTGTAAGCGTAGAACACATTTGTCTGTAATGTATCATTTGCTCCTTAGATTTTCAGCACTCGGGATAAGCAGAATTTTTATAATGACATTTTTACTGGAAATGGCTTTATCTCCTGCATTACTATGTGACTCCATCCAATTTAGTCATCTTATTCAGGTGATCAGCGATTTGTGTGCCTGAACCACATGTTAGCCTCTTTGTGATCACTCCGCAAGTCCTGATTCAAAGGGCAGTTTCACATGTCATGGAGAAGAGTGTACTTTGTCACATTTCAAAGGGCTGCTCACATCTCCTCCACAACATTATCATGTGTTGCTTGGCTATAGCTCCTTGGCACAAATTCAGTTGATGTGCACATGACAAAATAGGTGCATGTGGTTACTTCTAATGTGACAATGTGTGAAGTGACCATAGATAATTGTATGAGAGCCAGCTGGCTGGCAATAGATCATGCTAGTGGCTTGGTTATAACCTTACTAAACAAGCTGATCATACTGCCCTTCACTCCCTTTCAAAAATCAGTATTGCTCTAGCATGGGAGAGATGGAGCATTGTTTTAGACACTACGACGTATCCTTTTGGCAGGTCCTGCAAAATTGTGTTGCTTAACTCTGTTATAATAGAAGGAATTTGGCTCTAGAAAAAGAGAGATCAGGTTCTAAAACACAGCTTAATAATAATAATAATAATTAAAAACAAACTTTTAAATAGTTTCAAACAGCATGGGCATACGGGTGAGAATGATGTGTCAGTTGATTACTATTCAAATCAGTCAATATTCCTCAGGTCATGCCAATGGTGATATTAATGCAACCCATTTCACATGCAGTTAATTGGGCTTTATCATGTGAAAGCATGATAAAAGCCTGTGTGAAAGCCTGACAGATATTATGTTATGTAGATATTGGAGAAGGGAAAAGTTTCCCTTCTCTGTTATTCAAAGAGAAGCCACAGCCCAAGTTGAATGTATGAACTGGGCCTAGGTTTCTTCTTTTGCTTTCATTTTCTATTTCATCTCATTTCTGGCCCTTATATACTTGCCAGGTAGTTTAATGTTGCACTAGATTTCTTTGAATATATTGTCTATACTGATATAGCATCTTCCTGGGTATCCACAGGTGGAGTACCTCCCAAGGTGAAGTACATAATTTTAAAGCAAAACAATCTATGGATATCATCAAACAGCAGAAACCAGATGAGATGACCACTAAAAACTGGATTTGATTTTTTATTTTTCAAAGGATTTAAAAAATAAAAAGGTCGTCACCAAAAAGAGATCAGGGAGGGTGGGTGAGCTTCCAGAGGAGGAGAATTTGATAGTGAGGGAACTGAACCCAAAAGGCCTATCCTGGGGTCACCATCCCCTTCACCTCAGATGGCAGAAAGACCTGTAAAAACACATTTGAGACAGAACATACAACGAGAGAAGGCCATCTGAGCTTCTCAGGTCCCAAGCTACTTGAGGAGTGGGGAATGTGTGGCCCTCTAGATGTTGCTAAATTACAACTCCCTCACCATTAGCTATGTTAAGCAGGGCAGACGGGAACTGAACTCCGACATCTCGAGTCACACATTCCCTACCCCTGCTTGAAAGATTAAAACCAGTCCCTTCAAATGAAGCCAGAAATGGAGTGGTATGCTAATGTAGTTGATCTACATCTACCTATCCATCATCTGTCTATCCCACAGAATCATGAATATTCAAAACAAAGCACTGATTTGTAGAAAAGGTATGAAACTACTAAAACCTATAGGCTCTGAATTGAGCTCTCCCCCATTTCAAAACCTATCTTAGAAGACCATTATTTTTCTATGGCTGTTCAGAAATATTTGCCGATTGGTTTGATTGAAGTCCATGTTTTGCTATCCCCACCTATTTGGATGCTTCTGTCACCTTTCCATATGTTGTGGGAATTGTCCATATGTTATCTTGCATGTCTGAGGGCAGAGGATAAAGATGTTTTCTTCACAACGCAATGAAATGATAATCAGTCCGCAGTGGGAAATCAGTCAAGGAACTAGATGATGGTTTTATACATTACATCTATCTGGGATAATTAGAAGAGGTGGTATTAAGCTATGGTTTGGACTTAGAAGCTGTCTAATCCACAGACATTAATCATTGTTTAGATAAACCTTTAGTAGAATGAATTCACAGTAAAATGACATTTATTAATTACATTTGTATTCCCTTCTTTCCATGGATTTCTGGGTAGCATGTTTAGAGGGATCCTATTTTATGTTCACAAAAGCCCTGAGAGATCCCAGAAACTGAAAGTTCTATGTCCCCCAGACACTGTCTAGGGAACATAGGATAGTCCCTTAACATTTTAAAAATCTTACACTGTTTCTCTAGGGAAATTGGTAGTGAAAAAAGAAGTAATGTTCACAAAGTTATACAAGACTCACAGCAATGCACCAATTGAGTGAAACAGCAGAACAGATATGATTCTCACCAAACATTTGAATCTGATTGAATTAGTTTGAATCTGATTGAATTAGTTGAAATGAATTATTCAGTTTCCTCTTAAGAGGTAAATGCCAGCAGCTCAAGAGTTGCTCATGCTAGTTTCAAAAAACTGAGCTCTGTTCCCTATAAACCACGGTTGTTCTCCCAGTGAGACCAAATTTGGAGTTTTAAAGAGGAAGTATCAGCAAAGCGTTGGCGTTACTATTATCACTTGGGATTTTGAAGAGGACTGGTAGAATTAGCAGCCCAGCTGTTGCTGACTTTTCTTCCAGCACTTTAATTCTAATGGTAGTTTTCAAATCAGAAACTTTGCATTAGTCTTATTGATTTTCAATGGCATTATTCCAGAGTAAGCAGTTTGAGGACTGTGATTATGACTCTTGGCTCCATAGAACATCTGGAACATAGAATCTTCTGACTGGTTTGTATACAAGTGAGGTTATGCAAGCATTTATAAGAAGTTTTCTCATAAACGTGTCCTTATGGTCTGAAGAAAGTTAGTTTTTGAAGATTCCTCAGGGCATGACTAAAGATAAATCTGACCACCAGAGGGCAGACATATAAAAAAGATTAATGTAGAACAGTTAAAAGGCAAAATGCTGAGATGTCCTCCACTGCTCCCCAATTCATTGTCACAAACACCCCCCAGAAGACTCATGTGATCTGTCAGTTTCTGTGACCTTCCCCAACATGGCTACCCTCCAGGTTGAAGTCTAATGTTCAGTTGTCATCAGCTGAGCAAACACAGCCAATAGGCAGGAGTCCTGGGAGTTGTGGTCCACCTCAGAGTTCATGAAGAGGGCTCTCTTAGATTACAGGCAATTGGTCATATGCTATTACTCAAAGATCTGCTCTTAAGTTGTAATACATGGACTGGTTCACACACCTGCACCATCTGGCAAATGTATTCACATAGCAGAGGAGCGGCTGTGTCCCTTCCCTTGGCATGATGAGGTGTCATTGAATAATTTGGCTCCTTTCCAAAATATATCAATTTTTTGTTTTTTTAAAATCTTATTGCATTTTCTTTACCCCCATGCAAACAGGTTTCAATTGAACTTTTATTTTCCATGTATGCGTCTAGTCATTATCAATTTAAAGCAACGTTATGCACAATATAAAGAGAGCAAATTGTTTTCTTTCACTTCTTAAGCATCACCACTTGCTACTGTAAAATTCCTACCAGCCTTCCAGTGCAGTCCTATCTAGGTCTATTTAAAGGTAAGTCCTGCTGAGTTCAATGGGACTTTCTCACAGGTATGTAGGATTGCAGATTTACAGTGTCATCCTATACATGTTGAGTTTAATTTGGCAAACTTCTAGAGTCCCAGGAAAACAGCTATGGGATTGTAACCTTATTCTAGTTTGTTGTTGGTCATATTAGTTGTAAATAACTCTTATGTCTACTCTGGTATACTTCTGATCATAACCATTCACAGAATTCCTTGGCTTCATGTGCAATGATATATTAATTACTGTTTCAGTTTTGAAAAGCAATAATGTCCTTTGAGGTAAGTGTTATAATAAATCTCCAGTTTTCTTTTTAATTAACCCAACTTTGCCTTTTATAGGTTACAGACTGCCTAGATCTGTCTTATATAGCCATGTTTTCTCCTCACTGATCTTTTCCTCACAGGCAGGCATGCACCCCACCCCACCCCACCCCAATGTGATTTACAAACCAGTAGAAGTGAATTTAACATGCATTTAAGCTCTTTAACATCCTAAGCCTAAACATAAAATGATTATGAGCCAAAGAAACTCCAGACAGTCCCAACCATTCTCCAAACAATCTCTCCTTGCACTGTTTTAGAAGCTGCGGTTACAAGTTTCAAAAGCAGCTTATTCACTTGTGGGGTACACGTACACACATAAAAGGGCCAATACTCATAAAAGGACTCTTCACAGCCATTACCCATGAGGATCTCATTTCTGCCTTATCAGTAATGAACAAGCGTGCCGAGGCATGCTGACTGGATGCAAGTGATGTTCATGCATATCTGAATCAGCCAAATAAGCAAGCACGTTCTTGCCTACTGCCTGATCACACTTCCTTGCTTTCTTCTGCCAACAAAACTACTAAACTCACCAGGACATCACAGCAAACAAAAGCTTAATGTTACTTCCTAACCAGGATTCCTGGTTCATTCCCAAAAAAGCCAGGAATCATAAGCCAAGAACAAACCCAGGCTTCAGATTCCAGCTTGTTAGGAGCATAATAAGTCAGGGATCCCAGTTCAGCTGTAACGCCAATCTTCTGTTTGCTGGTAACTTCATGGTTCTCTTAGCCCAGGAGGGACAACCACCAGCCCTTGGCCTAAGACCCTCTGCGTGTGCTCAGTTCAGGCCTCTGGCAAGAGCCATCTGTCTCTTTCCAGGCAACCTGCTGGGTGAAGAAGGAAGAGGGAGAAAGGGAAAAGTTCTTGAAATAATGACCATTGACATCATGAAGCATTGCTCAAAGAAAAAGGGGAAAAAAAACAAGTTGCACATATAGCAATTTTAATCCATTCCATTTTAAATACCACAATAAATTTAATTTTCACAATAAATTAAATAGCCATATTCAGTTTACAAAATAGAATTACTTAGTGTGAAACCAGTATTTACAAACAATATACATTATGTACAGCAGGTTTCTCTTTGTCGACATACAAGCATAGAAGGGAAAAAAAGACTTCCTTTTCGACACATGATTGACATGCTACAAGTGCCAAGATGATCCATACAATTAAAAACAAAACAAAAAACAATAGTGCAAACTCACCACAGGAAATCTGAAACAATGTTGATTGCATGAAAGAATTTCTTTTCAAACAATAGGAAAAGAGTTCTACTAGAGCTCAGCATCTCATAGGGTTAATGTACACTGCAAACTTATATTGGTTTTTAACCAGTTTATTGGGTATGGTATCCCTCAACAAATCCTGGAAATTGTAATCAGGTGAGAATTCTCTATTACAGATCACTACTGCCCTTCTCCCAACACAGAAATACAATTCCTCGGAGAGTGATTGCTAAACCAGCATAAGTCTGAAGCATACATAGATCTACACCTTTAAAGGGTCAATATTCTTTTAGCAATATGTATCCGTGATAGCCCACTGTAGACCTTCCAAAACAGATTTTGCAATGAATGATAAAGTAATATTCTGCCTTCTTTCTAGATATGTTTGATATTAAATCTTACGGAGCGAACAGAGCACTGACCCTTTGAACTGAATAGCTGAGTTAATTTCTTTAAATGACATCTCTTTAATTGTATAGCATAAAATGATGCAATTATGCAGAGAGTAAATTTTATATTATTCACTGCTCTGTAGAAAAATTGATCCCACCTTATATTTGGTCACACACTGCATATGTACAAGTATGCATGAAAAAAGGGGTTACTTGGATAGCTGTGGATACGAAAAGTGCATATTTTTACTCTAATCGAGACACTGTTGCATATCTCTGGTGCAACACACAGTGTTGTTATGAACTTTACTTTAGGGCCAGTTAAATGTCCTCCCTGTGATCTGGTAAAATTTCTGATTAAAAGGGTGAAAGAACTTGCGCAATTTGGTAATGACAGAGGAGTCCACCTCTGGATGGATGCGTCCCTTGCTTCCCGCCAGGCACTTGTTAAAGACAATGTTAAATCGCAAGCAGTAAAACCCTCTGGTGGCATTGAAATATAAATTATATTGACTTATCCTTGGAGGAAGATTTAAGAACTTCTCTACCAGCTGGAGTTCTGGCAGTGGTTCTGTAATGAGACGATCGCCATCAACAATGTGAAACTGCTCTATGGGAAAGTATTTTAACCACCTCTCCAAATGCTTTGTGTAGATGCTGGTTCTTACCGCCTTGTACTTAGTGTTCACCTCACAGGTGTTAGGATCAATGGCCAGCTTTTCAAATTTGTAGTAGGTTTTATTCTTCCTTTCCTTTCCCTCCAGCACCTGAGTGTAATCAGAAATAGCTCTTGTTGTGGGTTCCCTGACAATGATCAGTAATTTGATGGATGAGTTCATTTTATAAATCCTTTCAGGTACTTCCTCTGTGATAAAGTATGCAGGACTTTTCTCAATTGTTATTTGATGAGGATAAGAAAATGGCATTTTTTTCCTGTACCACTCAATGCCCTTGGCATAGTTCTCATCATTATCGAAGAAGTGGATTTCTTGGGAAGCTTTGACCACTGCTGGGTGGAGATTCAGCATTTCTAGTAACGCTCGCGTTCCTCCTTTCCTCACCCCAATTATGATGGCCTTGGGGATTTGTTGAACCAAACTGTGAAGTCGAATTTGCTCCTTGCTGGCATTGCCCTTTCGGAACTCGTGCAACAACCCACGCTTAAACTGTAGGGCTCGGAGTGGAATTTCATCTTGGCCATGGAGTCCAAACCGACCATCAATAGGGCAAATGGGCTGCAGTCTGCAATTAAAAAAAGAACTTATTTACATGATTAACAGTGCAATCCTATATTGTAAAGGTGATGATTGAAATAATCTATACATGAACTTATTAGTGTAGCAAGATATGGGCAACTCTTGTGTAAGAGTTGAATAGGCAATAGGAAAGTTGTCTGCTTGCTCGTGAACTAGCACAGACAACAATTCACCAGGGCACTGTTTCATCCACTCCTGGAAGCCTTCCACTGACCCACTTTTTGTGGTTCCAGTCTGATAACTACTTCAAAATGGTTTCAGCACTCACTGTAAGTAAATCAAATTCTCCCCTGTAAATGGAATTGTGAGATGTAAATTTTACCAATGTACACTGTACAGATCAAGCCATGTGTGCTGTCCGTACATTACAGGAATTGTTTGGAATTTAGTAAATGTCAACATTCATGGCTGAAATCTAATGGTGTCCATTCACCAGCAGAATGTACACCATAGGAGAAATGCATTTCCCCTCCCCCATAGCCCCACAAATTTTCTCTGGAGAGTTGGAGGATGCTCTGGAGCAGATATGCGGAGTGCAGGGGGAGAAGAGGAAGTCCCATTGCATGAATGGAAGTCCCCTCATGTGACATTGGATAACACCTAAAACCAAGTGGATTTTGTGCATGTCCATTAAATTTCCTAGTTTAAAGACCTGTTGTGTGAACAACTACTTATCTCTTCTAATTCTCCCACCATTCAGTTTTATTGAACTGAGTTCTAGTATTAAGAGAGAGAAGTAAACCTTCTCCCTGGCCAGGTTCTCCACACCAGGGATTTCATGTCCTCTTGGCTTTGTGTATTTTGGTGTGCTCATTAGCTCTGAATCCCGGCTTTGTTCCTCCACCATGACCCTTTGACACAACTCCTGGTTCTCCTCTAACTGCTGCCTACTGAGGGGGCATAGCTCAGGTCCCTGGTATCTCCAGGTAGTGCTAGGAAAGAATCCTGCCTGAAATCCCGGACCGGCACTGGCTGCCAGTGCCAATAGGACTAGGCTAGATTCTGGCTCAATATATGACATCTCTCTTCCTATGACTAGACTGACACCACATCAAGGACTACAGGAATTAACTGAGATGTAATATCTCCAGGAGGTGGGGAAGGAGAAGTAGCAACCATTAGCATGTCCAAAAGACACTGGTTTTCATATAGTTAGAGTGATGCAACCAGAAGAGAGATCAAGGAGGCTGTTGAGACACCCCCAACTTCCGTACTATCAGAAAAGGATTCACTAGTGAATAAAAATCCATCGCTGCTTGATGTAAATAAAGGAGAGTGAGATAGAAATAAACCCTTCTCACCATTTGCAGTATTATATATGGATCCTATGGAATTCACTACTGCAGAGTTCAAGGAGTCAAGTACTATGTCTAGATAATTTTATGACCATTAATAACGTTTGTAGCTGTGCAAGCTTAGATTGGTGAAAAGGTTAATTAAATTTCATGCCTCAGGGCACAGGACAAATTCCTGCAGGAGTCAAGAAGGAATTTCCATCCATAGATGAAACTGCATAATTGGCGATGGTTATTTTGCATATTATTATTATATCATGAGGCTTTGCCAGTAGATGGTGGGATGATGGGAGACTACGCACATGATCCTTCCTTTCTCAGCATATGCAGAGCTTTCTTTATAGAAATGGAGCAATGAATTGCTACTAGTGGAGGAATATTGAAGACTGATATATCTATCGCCACCTCTTAACATAAATCTGAAGGTGGATCTTCTTGTTGTTTAGGTTTCTGTTTTTTCTTTAAGCTCAGTTTGTTGATCCTTGGATAGCAGAGTGCATATACGTACAGCAAACGCTTTCATGGAAAAGTATATGCAATTTGATTCAAGCATTAGGATTGTTCACATAAACGCTGTGCCTTCCACGAGCAGCACCTTCAGCAGCTGGTAGTGGTGGTGGTGGTGGTGCGGATCTTCAGCAGGAAACTAGCATGAGAATGAGAACTTTAAACCCCTCATATCTCAGTATACCATAATTCTGATTCAGATCAGACACTCCTATCGCTTCTTTTCCTGGAAAAATAAAGTACTGTTGGGACATTAAGCACACTTCTGAAAAATGCATGCTAATATAATATGTAGTTTGATGCCAGATGCATGAAGTATGGGAGATAGCAAAATACCTTGCTTCTCTTTGTTATATTTCCATTTTTTTTTAAAAAAAAACACAACCCTTTGTGCTGACAGCTTTCTTTCTGAAAAGGCTTTTCAGTTTTAATTTTTTCAAGAACTCTTAAGCCACCTGTAATATAAATAATAGCTAAGCCTTGTTTCTTTGTTCTCTAGCAGCACAGACTTTGCTTGGAAAATACCATACAAGCTATGCAACACGTCTTTATATACGTTGTTCTGCACATGTATCTGAAGATGGGGGTCTGTGCAACTTAAACAATTGTTTCCAGCAGAACTGAAGGCTACTTGGAACAACTATTAGGAAAACCAACACAGCTAATGAGGGCTTAGTTCGTAATTCTGTTACTCTATGCAGAGAATTGTGGGGACTGTGCTGGTCTCCTCTTGCCTCAAACTTGATAAACTCAGCATGGACCAGCAACAATTAGCTACGCTGCTGGGCCTGATGGTAACAGACTCAACGACCCTTTATAGAAGGGCTCAGTTCTATGGCATCCAATCCCAGGTTAAGGAGCTTTCAAAGAGCAGGTGTGCTAGGCTATTTCACAGATCTATGGTGCAACCACACTTAGAATACTGTGTATGGTTTTGGTTACCACACCTAAAAAAAAAGATATTGTAGAGCTGGAAAAAGTGCAGAAAATGGCAACTAAAATGATTAAGAGACTGGAGCATATCTATTATGAGAGAAGGTTACAACACCTGGGATGATGATGATGATGATGATATTTATTTCCATCCCGCCTTTTGCCCAATGCTGGGCCTCAAGGCGGCCTTACAAAGTTTAAAACATACATTGGGGGGAAAAAACAAAACAAAACATATAAACGTTTAAAATACACAACAAAATTATAAGACATTAACATAGATGGAGGGCCAGATTATTTTCCAAAGGCCTGCTGGAACAAAAAAGTTTTAGCCTGCTTCCAAAAGCCCATCAAGAAGGGAGCCTGCCTAGCTTCCCCAGGAAGAGAGTTCCAGAGCACTGGAGCAGCCACCGAGAAGGCCCTCTCCCATGTTCCCACCAAGTGCGCCTGTGAAGATGGTGGGACTGAAAGAAGGCCTTCTCCAGAAGATCTTAAAGCACCAGCAGGCTCATAAGGGAGAATACGTTCTTTCAAATAACCTGGACCCGAGCCATATAGGGCTTTATAGGTCATAACCAGCACTTCGAATTGTGCCCGGAAACAGACTGGAAGCCAGTGGAGCTGTTTTAACAGGGGAATTGTATGCTCTCTGTAACCAGCCCCGGTCAACAATCTGGCTGCAGCTCTTTGAACCAGCTGGAGTTTCCGAACACTCTTCAAAGGCAGCCCCACGTAGAGCGCGTTACAGTAATCCAATCGGGATGTAACTAAGGCATGTGTCACCATGGCCAGGTCCGACATCTCTAGGAACGGGCGCAGCTGGCGCACTAGCTTTAACTGTGCAAATGAACTCCTGGCCACCGCCGAAACCTGGGCATCCAGGCTCAGGGCTGAATCCAGAAGTACACCCAAGTTGCGGACCTGTGTCTTCAGGGGGAGTGTAACCCCATCCAACACAAGCTGAATTGTTTAGCTTGGAAAACAGAAGGCTAAGTTGAGACCTGACATTAAGTTGGGTGGATGCCTAGCTTGTATAGTTTTTCTGCCTGAAAAATGGGAGACATCACATGAACTGCGAATTTGTGAAGCTGAGTGTAAGCATGGAGCATCACAGTAATGTGCAGTGTCCTCTATGCGATTGAGTCAAAGGTGTCAAGCTTGCTCTTTAACTACATAAGAATGGCCCTGGCCTTAGTGACTACGTATCCTCTTATGATACATTATGAAGCCCTGCAGGCTCATGCATAATTTTAAATACCACCATAGGGTATTTATTACCCACTCACTAATTTCAGAAAGGAACCTGCACAAAGACATCTGAATTCCTCATCTGCACCCCAAATGGATTTTGGTTTTGTATCGTTCCATTTCTCTGGAGCACTCTCACCCTGCCATAATTAGACACCGGATTTTGTAGTTGTGCCCCACTCCTTGCTGCAAATGGAATCCGGAAAGACTGCTTCCTTGAGGTCAAGGCCAACAATAAATGGCATCGCCAGGAACTATTACGTCCCAAGTAATTTCTGTGAGTGTATGTGTGTTCTTGGCCAAAGGCATCACACAAGTCCTAGTTTTATACCTACATCTGCCTTTTTGCTTGAGAAAATCAGTCCTGGGCATATCCTCTTCACTCGCCATAGCCGCCACCTCCCCCCAAAATGAAACCACGGCTAATTAACATAGTTAAACTTCCCCATCCCTGGAGCAATATTTCAAGTGCATTAGGATCCCAGGCTTGACAAGCAAACTCTGCAGGCTCATGCATAATTTTAACTGCCACTGTAGCATATTAATTGCCCGCTCATAAATTTCAGAAGGGAAGATGCATAAATACATCATATCTGTTTGTCGAGACTTGAGGTCAACCTGCAGATGCACACAGACAAAAATGAGCTACCATAATGGCATTTTTTACTGTATGCTGCTTGAGTTTCCTTCCGAAAACAACTGCCAGTGCACACAGAATACAAATGGACAGGCGGAAATGCACTGGCTTAGGAAAGCCGAAACGCTTTCAGTTTACCTGCCCCTCCCCCATTCTTAAACAGAAGGGAAATAACAATGAAAATCAATACCACAGCAGATTGCCTTTCTTAGACGCTTACGAGCAAGACAAAGAGCTGGAAGAAACCTATTCAATGATATTCAAAGCTGAAGAGTAAGTTATGTGGGAAATCTCCACCTAAAGCCATTTATAATTATGGATGTCACCCATACGTGCTAATTTAATGACTTACCTATCCAAGCTCCCAACTCTGGCAACTAGATATAGGAGACTTCCAATAGCAAGGCTGCCTAGTAGAAGGAGCTTCTGTCTCAGCAACGCCTGCTGTTTGAATAGCATGGCCCTCCATCAATCTTCAGGGCTTCTTCAGTCTGCAGGGACCAAATACATAAACCACTCATGAGCAAGTAGCAATATACAGGCTGATGTTTATTAACAGGCAGTCAATCAATTCCTACAAGTGATTAACCCACACTTGCATCTTACAAGCCTCCCCACCCCGCCTTTTCCCGTATTTTCACTCATTAGAAAATCTCACATGTAGTGTCAACAATTTATTGAGTGGTGTTGCCAGATTCAGCATTACCAAATTCAGGGAGTCCTTGGGTAGAGTCCTTGACAGTGTAGCTGGATGGAAAGATTGCAATGTCAGTAGATGTATCCATTTCATTTGAATAATATAGGATTTACAGAGATCTGAAAGGAGATTCAACATGCGGAGGGGGGGGGGGGCGGCTTTTGCCGGACAAGATTTTGGGCATCTCTATGTCCAATGGAGTGGGGCTAAGAGTGTGTTGAGGAGGGTCCCTTGATTTACAACTCGGTGGCACCTTGTGTGAGCATGCGGGTCATGCTGAATTAATTATAAGGCTTCTCCGAGATTCTACTGAACACAACAATGCTTAGTTCTGAGTAAACACATGTAGGAACTTGGCTGTAAGGCTGCAGTCCTCTTACTGGCTTGCGATTGCTTTTGTTGTTTTTTAAATAGAAAGTTCACTATGCTGGAAAAGTGTCAATCCAACTTGAGCAAGAGCTATCTTTTTTCTAAGGGCACAGGGACTTTTTGAAACAAACAGCAGTGCTTTACTGCTCCAGTCTTTGGAGTGTTTACTATTTTACTGTTCCAGTCCTGGGAATAAGTGCAATTGAACTCAGTGGGGCTGGCTTCTGAGTAGGCTTGCACAGGATTGCACTGCAAGTCTGCTTAGAGTAGCAACCTTAACAACCACTCCCATTCTCTAATCTTCAATGTCTTTACTTGGAATCTTCTCCCAACCCACTGACTTCAGTGGAGTTTATTTCTATGAGAGGAAAATGAGAGTTCCTGAGTAAGATCATGCTGGCAGAAGCAGAGATATGGAAGGTACAATGGACTACTCTGACCACCCCCACGCTCTTGCTCTTGCTAGAGGACATGGAGACTTTGGAGGAGGATTGTCATTCTTAGAGCTCGCCTGCTTCTCTGCTGTTTTCTCACATGATTTGTCACCAATGCGATCCTTGCTTTCAATTGTTTTCCCCCCTTTCCTGGGTGGACGAGGGACTCTCCCTTTTCAGCCGAGTGTGTGTGTTTGTGTGAGAATAAAAAGTGCAGTTTTTGTCATCCCTCCTGATTACTTATGTACTAATTTAGCATTAACCGAATTCTAAACAATGGGTCTGTCGCTGTAATATGTAGTTTGCTCCTGAGCTAACTGGAAAGAACAAACAAGTAGGTTTACGAACTCCAACATCCATGAATTGGAATATGATAGGAGTGCTTTTGATAGTCTGGATGATTAGATGGTCTTGATTCTGAGTAAAGACTACCCATGGTGGAGGAGTGAGGGTGTGTGTTCCTCTTCTGCTTGCCAGACATATCCATCCCATTCCTGGGCTTTTCCATAGGCGTAACATTTCTATAGAGCCTGTGCAGAGAAAAACTGAACCAAGCAATCAATCTCTGGTTGTATGTGTTATATGACTGTGTGGTGTTGGCCTGTGTGCACATTGCACCGAAGCATGCATGGCTGGTAGGCCCAAAGTCAGGATGACATGCCTGTTGAGCCTAACAGGCAGGCATGGTCTTGGACCTCCACTGTCTGTGGCCTCTACTTGGAGAGAGGACTGTCTGCACAGCCCAAGGGTAACTACTTCAGCAGGTGCCACCAACCATCCTGAAGGTATCCATTAGATTTCAGTTGTTTGCGTAACCCACAGTTCTCAATTCCTGCTTTGGATGAGCAATGAACTGAGCAGAATGTTTGATCTACCCATGGTTATGATATTTTTAATATTCAAAGCCACATCTCCAAGCTTGTTTTTGGTCTAGAACACTGTGGATTTGGTTGTTGTTGTTTATGATAAATTCTGACTCAGTAAAGGGCTCCATACAACAAAGGTTCTGTCTTGGGAGATACACAGACAGAAAAAAATTAGCCTATTTCCCCACCAACAACTAAGTGGAGATACAAATCTGACAGGGAAAGATTTAAGGGATTTGCACAAAGCTATACAATATGCCTTAGACAAAGCTAGGATTTGAACTAGTTCTCAAGAGTTCTAGGTCTCAGCATTAGCCACAAGATCATCCTCCCTTTTTATTACTTTTTATTCCCCTTACTACAGGTTTTTTTAAAAAATCCTTTGTCAGGCTTTTCTGGAAAGTAGTAGCAAAATAAAAGAAGAATTTGATATTTTAAGTAGAAGTTATTTCATAGTTACGGAGCTGAATATCACAGCTGGCACTGAATAAGAGCATTACAAAAATATTTATTTATTTATTTATTTAAAGCGTTTTTATAGCGCCACCTCACCATTTCTGGCATCGAGGCGCTTTACAATAACGTATAAGTTCGGAAACTTCAATTAGTTCAAAATATGGCAGCCAGATTGGTCACCAGTACATCTAGGGGTGAGCATATTACCCCAACATTAAAATCACTCCACTGGCTCCCAATTAGTTTCCGGGCAAAGTACAAAGTGTTGGTCATTACCTTTAAAGCCCTAAATGGTTTGGGTCCAGGTTACCCGCGGGATTGCCTTCTCCCATATAGTCCGCCCCGCACTCAGGTCCTCTGGGGTGAACTTACTTCAGTCAGCTAAAACTAGGCTGACATCAGTTTCCCAGAGGACCTTTTCTTCTGTCGCCTCCAGATTGTGGAATGGCCTGCCAGAGGAGATTCATAAAATTAACTCTCTGTGTGATTTTAAGGCAGCTTTAAAGACTAGCCTTTTCCGGCAGGCCTATCGAAATCAATGTTAAATCAAGAATTTTTACGATGTATTGATTCCTGTTCTAATGTTGTTCCCTGCCTCAATCCAAAGGGAGAGGCGGGTAAGAAATAAATAAAATTATTATTATTATTATTATTATTATTATTATTATTATTATTATTTAAAACAATTCCATTAAAAGAATACATCAATTTGAAATTTTGGTGCTGATACAGTAATGTGAATTACAGAGAAAGGAAAGTACAATGGTGATAAGGGCTAGATATGTTGCAGGTTAATAGTTCTGAATCTAATATGTTCTGATGTGTACATCAACACAAATGTTATAGTTTTGGAGGAGCTGGTTCTGAATTTGAGCTTTTAACACTGCACTGCTATTCAGAACTAAGTTCCGTTCAATTCAATGGGAGTTACTCACAGGAAAGTGTGTACAGGATTGCGTGCTGCAATACTGCAATACTGTATAAATTTGCCTGGGAGTAACTCCCATTGGATTCAGTGAGTCTTCTGAAAAGACATGAATCTGACAGGGATTGTTCTGTAAGAAGCTCACATTCAGTTCTTCTCCATGTGAAAAAACAACCCAGTCTAAGTGTCCTCTTCCTTTTATAAATGTGTAGATCTCAATGTTCAGTAATTTGTGCAGACTTTGTCATGAACACAGCCAGCTGCCGGCCAGAGAAAAATGAAATGAAAAGACAATTTAGATTCTGTTAAGCTTTCAATGTGGACAGTGCCATATATGTATTAACTGCAAACAAATATGAATCTGTAATATCATTGATAAATGCACATCTATTAAGTGAGTAAATAAGCAAATGTAAGTATACAATACTATGCCAGCATGTAGATAAGCAACCTTTTCCCATCTTCCTCAATATTTTAATTGCACATAATGATACAATCTTCATCTCATTAGAGTCAGCAACAAATCTAATGATTTGCATGGAACACTTGCAAATAAACTCCTTAAAAATGAAGTATTTTCCCGCAACTCAATTACTTTTGAGTTTTCATCAAAGTCATTCCGATAGTTTTAGTTCTGTGTCGAACACTCCCTCTGAATTCCTATCAGAAATGTTCATACATGCAAAGAAATTAATGGATGAAAAGTATTTTGAAGAGCAATATACCCAAAGACATTAAATGAACAAGGATCTCTAGGCAAGAATAGAAACTTTTTTAAAAAAGAAAAAATTGTCTATATAAACAAAGATGTAGCTCTGAAGCTAGGATCCCAGATCATCAGGAACACATATAGCTCTAATATTAAAGTGAATGAGTGATGGAGAGTGAGCCACATGAAAGACTTTGGTAATGGATCTAATTGTGCAGCCCTCATTAAGGAAACATTAGAAGTTACTTAGAAAGGGTGGTACTCTTTCCTGATTCCTCCCCACTCCAATTTATCTGTGCATCTTTATTGTATTAAGGAGTGTTCTTCCACCTACAGATGTGCTGAAGGAGAATGGAACAATAACTCCTGGTGTTGCACAAGCCTTTTGTGCCCTTATATATTTCCATCAGAAATCCTTTACAGTGCAATTTGATCCCATATGGCACTGATACAGCATCCCACCCCCCTTTTTTAGTGTGCCTGCCCTTAAATGAAATTTTGCTAGCAGGTTAACCAGTTCTGCATGGTCAAAACAGGTTTGGATACCTTTTTCTTTTTTTTTTTGGACTTCAGAAAGTTTACTAGGACCAAGTCTGAGATCCTGTTTCTGCATGACTGTTGTCAAACAATGCTTTCCCATGGTCCATTTCATACTAGTACTGATGACATTGGCATGGAAACATTTTATTAGACAGGGTCTGTTCCAAGTGGAAAACCCATAATTTATATTATGACACCTGTGTGGAGTCCCAACCATGGGGGAGTGCTTTTTCCCCATTATGCATGCTTGCACTGTAATGTATGGACCTACTCTGAGAATCAGATTTAATGACAACAATTACTGTAAATAATTGACAAAAAGACAAAGAGAAGATTCATGGACCCTGAACACCTGTGAAGATAATTACTAGTGCAAGTGGTGACTAGATCTGCCTGCTATATTTGTTTTGTGTGTTATTCCTTAACAACTGTTTTAGAGAGGAGCATGAAGGATTGAAATATGTTCTAAGAAGAGGAGTTATGTTGAAGAGCGAGAGAAAAAAGATGAATAAGTTCTAAGACGTAAAATCAAAAATGTATCTTTCAAACTCTGTTTAATTCTTGAACTGTTAAAACAGGTTTAGATTTATTTTATGCTCTTTTGTCACATTCTAATTTTGTCCTTTAAAAAAAAAAGGTATCAGTTGGTAGGGAGGGTATCTATAAATAAAATTCTTTAATCATTATTAAAGAAGGTCTTAAATCAAGGAGGGCCAAGTGATAATGTCAGTGCAATTATTTAGTAAGTTTTTTTTTTAAAAAAAATCATACAGTGCATTTCGTTATACAATGCACGAGTATTTGGAAAGCTACTTGTTACATAGTGATGGCTCCAGGTTTTGGGGGGCTCATGGGAAAGATATCCTCAGTGAGCTCCAGTGGTGGCTAATGCTCACAGGCACGGGGGGGGGGGGGCAGAGTGCAGGGCATACATACATAGACTCAAGCCATACACCCCCACACCCCACTAGTCACTCATTCAAACATCCCCATCCATCCCCCATTCTCTCTGTGTGTGCCTCTCTTACACACACACACACACACACCCCTTCTGAAATCCCTCTCCCCACCCCCAGTACAGAAACCAAGTGATATGCACAGGGAGAAAGGAACTGCTTGGATAGCTCTCTCTCTTGCTCTCCCCCCACCCACTCCGCTGGCCCTTGCAGTGGTATTGGGCTTTGGCAGATGCCCAGTGATGCCTAGCCCTGGTTGCTGACAAATGTGTGATGGATGTTATCACTGTCTTTATACCAGAGAGTTTGCCTAATATTCAGATTTTGCACTAGTTTGTCCAATATGAGAGTAATACACTATACATGGGAAGCAGGAAGCATAACAAACTAAGAAGGGCTATTAAAGCATGAATGGTGAAATTTCTAAGGCAGATTTCTAAGAAGCTGCATTAATAATCTGCAACAATCTTCAAAGGGATTGGAAAAATTCCTACACCTGAGCTGCTTTTTTCTTATTAAGGTGATTAATCTGAAGAACTGTTGCAAACTGCTGCGTAAGAATAAGATGCTGAGGAAAGCCATTATGATCTATGAAATAATAATGTATCAGTTCCAGATGGTATTCTTTTCGGGCGGGGGAACCTCAATAAGAAATTGCGGAACTACAAATGTTTGTATATAAGTTATACCAGAGGAGCAGGAAGTGCCAGTGTAACTACAGTGGGCTTTTTACCCTCTTAACACTTCCACAAGCAACCCAGGAAGCTACAGGACAGTAATCTGAAAAGTACTGCAATGCAGATCAGCAGAATATTGTGCAGAGCTAGGTGAACTATGAAATGTTAGAAGGACTGGATGAGAGGTAATACGATTACCCTTTCAGGGTAATCGTTGCGGGGTAATCTTTTCGGGGGCACACCTTGATTCTTCTTGCAAGAATTTGACCAGAGATGCTTGCCTATCCTTTGCATTCTCACCCCATCCCTAGACTAAAACACATAAGAAATTTGGGTTGTATCCAATCTTATTTGATAGAACTTGTTAGTCATGACTACCCTAAGTCCCGTTGATTTCAATGGGTCTACCCTAATTATGGCAAAGTCTGGATCCAACCCATTACTCTTAACTATGGAAAAAAGACTAATGTTGTATTTTGTGCTAAAACTGAGGCAAAGCACATATGTATGTATTTATTATATTTCTATAGCACCCAATAGCCGAAGCTGTCTGGGCAGTTCATGCAAAAGGTTCCACATCCGATCCCTGGTGTGTCCAGGTAGGAAATACACCTGTCTGGTAACCTAGAGAGCTGCTGCATCATCAGTGTAAACAATACTGGGTAGATGAAATAGACTAAACCACAGACATCTCCCTATGTTCATGGCTACATTTAATTCAAGAATGAAATGCATAAAAGAAGAAGAAGACATGCCTTAAATTCTTGAGTCCATTTTTGTTGTTATAGTGCTAATATCTTACATTCTTGTGGTCTGATATGCAATAGGAATGTGTCAAATGAAGATACATACCAGCATATATACACATGCCTATATATATATATATATATATATATATATATATATATATATATCACTATATATATATATATATATATAGCAAGAACAGTCATTGACTTTTCATGAAAGAGTTATGACACTCATACAAGATCATTATAAAGGTTTTACAGTACAAAATGAAAATGTCACCATTTCTAGAAATGAAATAGTGATTAATATTGTAGAAAAATGGTACCTTTGCAAAGCTTTTTTTCTGCATCAGTATAGAATTCTAGTACACCAGTAGGGGTCACATGTTGACCAATATATAATGGAAATATATATGTTACTGAGAGAGCTTTTGAATATATATATATTGCTTATTTGATAATGGAACTCTGTAGGCTCAGCAATACAATTTTCACAGATATCCTGATCTTCTAGATGTGTGTCATCACACTTATGCAGATGGTGCTACAGTATCATCTTGTCATGCTACATTGCAGCTACATCACATCTAAAGGAACACCATCATCTATATGGACCAGGGGCTGGGTGCCAAATCTGGCCTTTTGGGGTTGCCAAGAAGGCCATACCCCCTTCCCATAGCCCCACCCACTGATTATTTTGTGGTTTCCCAGCTTTTGTGCAGTTTCTCTGGTGCTATAAGGCTGAAATGCCTCTCCTAAGGATTAGCTACTGGCAGTTAGAGCTTTAAGCCACAATATGTTGGTATTTGGGGTATTTCGGCCCCACTTTTTCCTTCAGCCCTGCCCACAACTGGAAGGTGGACTCTGAAAGCTTCTCTGAAATGGAATTCCGCCATTTGGGTTGAAAGAGGTTCTACACCTCTGATATAGACAATTTCTTAAACATTTATCAGAAGACAATATGTATGTATAAACGTTCTTAAAAAGGGATAATTTTTCAAATACATTTGTGCTTCACTCTTGCTATTATTCAATTCCACTCAGTCATCTGGTGCTGTAAGTTTGATGACCCCATAGTTTATCTATACTATAAATGAAAGAGAATTCACTGTAGCAACAAGAGACCATAGCCCAATAGTAGAGCACATGCAGGAGGCCCCAGGTTAGATCCCTGGAGTTTCCAGGTAGGGCTGGAAAAATTCCTGCCCCAAACCCTGGAAAGCCACTGCCAATCAGTGTTGGCAATACTGGGCTTGATGGAGCAATGTTTTAACTCCGTATAAGGCAGTTCCCAATGTTTCTAAACACAGGGACTCTATACAAATTTTCATGGAATCTCATCCTTACAAAATACGCTAGTTCACAAGCGCACATACCCTATGAACAAAATGAAAAGAATAACATTTTTTGTCAAGCTTCCTTGCCTACAGGAGGTTCTTCCTGACCACAGGTAAGCAGATGAGTGGCTACATACAGGCCTGTACAAGTACACCATGTATTTGAGTCACCTGTATGGATGGGAAGTACATATGGGAGGATATGCAACATGCTGTAGCTTGTCACGGGAGGCCCAGGTGGACTCTGACATGGAGTACTTGGGGACAGCTCCGGTTGATCTGCCAGCTACGGCCTTTCCTGAACAGGGACAACCTAGCCACAGTAGAGCATGCACTGGTAACTTCCCGATTAGACTATGCAATGCACTTTACGTGGGGCTGCCCTTGAAGATGACTCAGAAGTTGCAACTAGTGCAAAATGCAGCAGCTAGACTGCTGGCGGGTACATCTTACAGAGACTGACTGTTGCAGATGTAGTAGCATAAACAGTTGCACCAACACAGCATCTTGGGCTAACCTAAATACCAAACTTGGCACAGCAGCCTTTGCACCTAATCCTTCATTCCTTTTTCTGGTCTTTTTTGGCAGTCTCATGCCTCATAGAATCAGGCAGTTAGATAGTTCCAGATTAATTAAAATCCTGGAGCCGCTTCACTCTCACTTTACTCCTATCTATTATGAAGGTAGTATTTTAAAGAAAATGACATGCTGGAATTCAAAAAGACTTGAAAATGTTAATATATGTTGGAATCACTGAGGAGGAAGGTAACAGCAAAATCATTCATGCTGTAAATGTGTTTTAATCCTACATTACAACTGCAGTGATAACTGTGTAGATTCTCCTGCTACTAGTTTGTCAGCACACAAATGCCACACATTACTAGAAGTACTTGCAGGTGTATAAGCATTTCAAGTGTATGAAATGTTTAGCAGAAAAGCAAGGTGGTAAACTCAACGCTGCTTCTGAAATCTAAACAAATCTCTTATTAACAGGCAGAATGCTGTATTGAAACAACATAATTAATGTAGTAGCAATAGACCAATCCAAACATGAGGACCAACTCTGGAAGGCAAGAAAAACTGTATGGTAGACTAGAAAGCACTCCCCACCCCACCCCAGGTTCAACGGTGAGCTTCATTTGGGCCAAATTTCTTCCTGACCTCCAGTTATGGCATTCTATGAGACAAATAGAATGGTTGACAAATGCTGCTAATCATTTGATGAATTCAATATGAACTGCATTGTGAAGAACTTTCATGTTGCCTCACATCACCTCAATGAAATGCATTTCAATGCAACTAGTTCAGACACTGGTCATCAAATTAGGTGCATGCATGTGTGACCCAGGCCTAAGCTGGAAGTATACCTCAGTGGCTATGTTGCATATCCTCCCATATGTACCTGCCTGAACCCTAAGTTCATCTTCTGGAGATCCTGCCAAAGGAAATGAAGTGGCTGTCTATCAGGAAGAGGGTCTTTTCTGCTGTGGCACCCCTGTTGTGGAATGAACTCCCTAGAGAGGTTTACCTGGCACCTACGTTGTACTCCTTTTGGCACCAGGTGAAGACCTTTTTATTTCCCTACCATTTTAGCATTTTAGTCTTTTAGCTCTGCATTTTTAGCTCTGCATTTTAAATATCTGCATTACTGCTAGGTTTTATTTTTACTTTTATAGTGTAATTTTAAGCTTTTAGATTGTTTTATGCTGTAGCTTTTGGTTTTAATTTTGTGAATTGCTCAGAGAGCTTTGGCTATTGGGTGATATAGAAATGTAATAAATAAATACATAACTTTGAGGCCATAAGATCAAACCTTACACTCATCTGAACTGAGGTAAACCAGGCTTTAGAATGTTTTGGGGAAGGCCCCTACCCCTCAGTGGTAAAGCACATAACTTACCTGCATAAGATCCCAGGTTTAATTCCCAGCCTTCTGCAATTAAAAGATTTCTGATAGTTCCACTGAAAAATATATCTTCATGAAGACTTTGGACTGTCACCACTCATCAAAGGAGACAACACTGGGCCAAATGATCTGACATTGGCTTAATTTGCATGCAATGGTGGTTAGAGAACCAAATGATAACCTACAATGAGTAGTTAGGTTATCTGTGAGGTTTTTTTTAAACACATGATTGACCTGTAGAGTCCAGGTTTTGACGTTACATTGGGGATTGAATATCCAAAAAGTTGTGGAATTCACCAAAGCAAATCATGGGTTAATTAGTGATTTGCCAGCATTATGGGCGATCAGCCCCATAACATATGTGGACATATAATATGCAAATGCCATGGAACTGTCTGATTCAATATTAGAATAAAGCTGCCTTGTGACAAGTTAATCTTTCAGAAAAGCAATTTCCTGATAATTACAACATTACCTCCTTAAGTATCCTGCTGAAAATGCATGTGGAAGCAAGATATAACAGAAAAAACGTTTATGTGGAGTTTTCCAAAATGTGAGGCATGCCTATGAAGTACTGAGTAATAACCTAAATTTCAATGGGCCAACCTCTGGTGTAGTTTACACTGGAATTTTGCTTTCATGTGCCCCTCTATCATAGGGCCCATGGGGTTTATGACTGTTCCCAAACCTGGGATTTGCAAGCACCATCAGCTGAGTTGTTCATAATTGCTCTGCTTTCATTAAATTTGGAAACCATAAAGACTTTCTCCCTCAATACTCTCTGGGGTAAAATTTGAAGACTAAATTTATCTCACTCATCATGGAACAGATTTTTAGCAGCAAATATGCTAGATTTTATTTGAAATATACTTCCTGGAATAGTCTAGCACAGTGATTCTTTACTGGGCCACACTGAAGGAAATCTTTACATCTTGGAGGCCATTCAGAATTTTGTATGGATGGAATGAGAGGCCTTTGGGATTTCAGGGCAGCACAGGGATCCAAGAGGCTCTGTGCCAATCAGGATAACAGGAACTTAAGGCAAGAAAAGCCAGAGAGTGATGATTAGGTAGATTCACATCAAGGAGATAGATAATAGGAAGTAGAGATGGACAAACCTGTCTATGTTCAGTTTCTACAACTATCAAACTTTTTTGAAGCACATGTTCATTCCATCTCATTTCCACATCAGTTTCTGATTTTATTTTTTTATTTTTAAATGTCTGCACAAACATTCATATGTAATTTTATAAGCATTTATTCTAATGCACAAGTTTTTGTGAGCATTTTTTTCCAAGCATTACTTCTAATTATGACGATTTCCTTAATTTGTCCATTTGCTATTCAGCAGTATATTGAAAATCCAACCACAATTGCAGAAATAGATTAGCATTTTTAATACACTGGAATTACTTATGTACCATTGTTATAAATTTACAGGCTTCTAACAAAAATAGTTTTAGAAAAAAAAGTATTCATAAATAAACAGCATGTTGTGTTCTCGTGTTTATTTGTTGGGTTTTAAGAATGAAATATATGGGGCTTATGGAAGACAACAGATACCATATAGGGCTAAAATAGTCCAACTGGATTGAAAAGCATCTCATTCAGATTAATCAAGTGGATCCCAGTGTCTTCTGTCTTTGTTTCCTTCTTTAACCATGAAATAAGAATTGCTTTGAATAGAAAAGGGCGCAAGTTTATGAATTATACACAGTTATAGAGCTTATTACTGATCTGTGTTCATCCTCTTGAGAATCACTGCAGGAAATGCTTTGAGCAAATTCCAAATTTTGAAATGGGCTCTCCATTTCTGTATCTCATTCAGCTTTTGATATTGTGCATACATTATTTATCATAGCTCACCACTCTTTCGTTAGCTCGAACTGTCCTCTGGCACCATGTCGGCAGAATGATGTTCATTTTGCATTTGCAATTACCAGACTTAAAAGAAAGTCAGTTAATCCTGCCTCTGTTAAGCTCTCTCATTTAACAGATTGTTAAGGACTGAGATGTGAACAGAATACCATTGCGGCCCAGAATCCTAATTATTCTTTTAATCTTGCCATTTCAGTGGAATATGTAAGTGTAAGTTTATATAAGAAATACTGCTTTTTCTTTTAAAGGGGGAGATAAAAGGTTATTCTCTCCCCACCCACCCCCACATCATAAAATTGTCATTATATGCTGTGAATTAGATGCTGTTCAAATTGTATGCATATCCAGTGTCATCTCTGCTATCACACCATTTAAGACGATCTCCTTGGAGGTAATTTCTACTGGAGTGTCCCAGTCACAGAAGCACATGAATGGTCTGGCTTCTCAATAGCGTCACCTTAAGAAGTGTGAAAGATCCACCTTGTCATTTCTTTTCCAATAAATAAAACAGGTGCCTGAGAAAATCTTGTTTTCTCCTGGTTGATTTTCTCTCTTGCTACTCCCATGCCGTGCCTGTCTCTTCTTTCTGCCTCTTGTCTTGCCCTGTCACTGACACTGAAGTAAGTGTTGGCCACCAAAAGGCCCCTGAAGCCTATTTTTTTTAAAAAAAGAAGTATTTTATTTCCTCCCCCATGAAAATGCTGGCATTTGTTTCAAGGTTGCTCCAGCCTAGTTCATAGCTGATAACTGAAGCAATTTGTTTAGTCCTCTACACAGGCCGGCTGTGATACTTCAGATCCTTTTCTTGTCTCCTGAATGTTCCAATGCAGAGTCCATTTCTAAGAGCCAAATTACGCTAAACAGATAGTGAATAGTTTAGGCTTTTTTTTGCCTAATTCAGATTGGGATTGCCACTTTCTGGGAGGACAGGATGAAGACGTCCCCGCTCCCAAAAGGAAAACAACAACAACAACAACTCTCCATTGACAAAAGATATATATATATATATATATATATATATATATATATATATATGCCATTAAGGAGGCTCAGCTAAAGGCTACATGTCTAGCTAACATGTTGTTTGACTCTTAGGGTATAGCAGATAGTTTGGAAGTGGGAAGTTGGGAGGGACCATTGATGGGATCAGCTGTGGTTGATCCTGGCCTAATTAGCTAAAATGCAGACAGTGGGATCCAACACAACAAAGCGTGGGAAGCTGTTTATGATCCCGAGACTGCAGATCGTGTGGCCCGCTGTCCTGTTTTCGTCCTGACTCCTCACAAGTAACTGTGAGGAGCCGGGACCTGGGCATGGAGCTCCTCAGGAGCTCTGTGCCCATTGAGGGTGGGGTGGCTGGAGCAGGAGCAGGTTTTTTTTTTTAAAAAAAAAAACTTACATTTTATTAAGAGCACTCCTGCGCTCTTTTCTGATTAAACAAACCCAAAAACAAAATGACGGGCGCGACGTCCCCTTCCTTCCTGGACGTCGTGTGCTGCATGTAGACAGAGGGGGAGATATCGCGATCACCATATCACGAGATCATACCCTCTCTGTCCCTCTATACCTGGTAGGTCTACACATGCCCTTGTACAGGATTGCACTGCGGGTCAAGAGATGCACATGGAATGTTTGCAATAACACTATCATAATTACTGCATTACTGATTGGAGATATACTTTTTGGCATAGTGTCCAATGAATATCTAGTTAAAATCTGTATTTTACCTGATTATTTTAGCTAATAAAGGTATCAATTAATTCATTTAAGTGCAAATAGAGAAGGATCTGAATGTAGGCATTCTGAATTAGAGTACAACTCTATTCACACCAACCTGAGAGTCCCATTGAACTCAAAGGGATTTACTTCTGAGAAGACATGTATAGGATTGCTGTGTTAGTGAGCTTTTGTTATTATCAGAATGTGAGTGGCTAAAATGTTTTGCTCACTAACATATTACAGATATATAAACATACGGTAATAATTGGTAAATCACTTGCATTTTTATTTGTGTATCCCTTAGAATTATGGTCCTGCATGGCACTAACAAAAGGCTATCACTGTGATATTGCCTCACCTCTTTTTTTGCAAAGAGTTTGATGTAAAATTATGTAACATGAACAGCTGTTAAGCTTATCCTTTGAACAAACAGAAGATAATGCAACTGAGCCTGCTTTTAGGAGAAAGATGGGTCACTCCATAGGGATGTGTAATGCTTTAGACTAAAATATGGATCAGTGGCCTTATTCAATATTTGAATTCTAGTGTATACATGATCTGCTACTTTAATAATTATTCCTAATAGGTTCCTATCTTGATCTTATGCTACCTATGGCAGTGTGAGGTTAAAGCATCTGAGATAACCACATGACTTCTCATGGCTCTTTCTTCTTTAGACTGCATATAAGCCCATGCAGCTCAAAACCACTCGACTAAAATTCCCTTCCTCTCTTCAGGGACAAGACTGCCATGTCACTGCCAAGAAGAATTGTTCTCCCTGCCAGCCTGCGCAACTGATTGCACAGAATCCTCTGCTGGGATCTGGAATGCATTGAGCTGAGCACAACCGGAATAGCTCTTTTCAGTGTATGATGACAGATCTGACTAAAATTCACAAGGAGAATGTAATTCTCTCTCTTCCAACTAGCATGCACAGCTAAAGTAATAGGAACATATGAACCTAGGAAGTTGCCCTTTATACTGAATCAGACCACTTGGTCCATCTAGCCCAGTATTGTCAACAGTGACTAGCAGAGGCTCTCCAGAGTTTTAGGGAGGAGTTTTTCTAGCCCTACCTGGAGACATAGGAGATTGGACTTTGGACGTTCTGCATGGAAAATATGTGCTCTACCACTGAGATATGGGCCCTCTAAAGTCAGCAGAAGCTTTATTTTTCTGATATTCTCTAGATTATCTCTACTATCTTCTAGATATTTTTCTAATATCCCCCAATATCCTCATTTTAAATTGTTTGATCCTATTATAGGGGCTTTATTTTCTACAAATTAAGGTGTAAGCACTGTAGTTATAGCTAAGCAAAAGTTAAATAACAGGGCTGGTTGGGCAAAGACATAATGGTTTTGATTCTAAGAGCTGTGAGTAAAACCTGATAGCATAACAGGAATTTCCTCCCTCCTCCCTCCCACTGCAGTGCCAAGTTGTGGAAGGCTTGTCAGTTCTTAAAAATGGTGTCTAATCTGTTGCAGTGAGAGTGGATTAGTGGAAGTCAGTGACTCCTTTATGCAACCAGCCATTTCGGTTCAACCCACTATCCATAACTGAGGTATGGGAGAACGTTGCCCTAGAAATGTGCCAGAAGAGAGTTTCATGCATCTTATTTTATAACATTTCTTCAGCTAGAACAAATCCCACAAACTGCTAGAAAAGCAATGCAGTCATCAAATGATAAGGTGATATTAGTTTATTTAATTTAATTCATTTTTAAAAGAAGGTAATTTCTCCCCTCTCTCCCTTTCCCCAAGATGTTACTTTCTAAACAAGGCTGTCTCTATCTTGTCCTTTGGTCTTTGGATACATGGATTTTTGTACTAAACACACACACACACACACACACACACACACACACACACACACACACTAACTTTATGAAGGTTTTTTTTTAATTGGATGTACTATTATGTTGAATGTTTTATAATTGCTCTTTCCATTTTAATGTGTTTGGTGTACTGTGGCCTAGATTCCACTGTGCTCTAACCCCTCCCTACTACTTACACATACTCCCTCCCTACCATATTGTCACTTGTGGACTATAAAACTGCAAGTTGTACATTTGAATATTTGGGAGTCACAAGCCCAATCCAGGCATTCTGCATCTGGGGACACTAAACTTATGAGGAGAGGAAGTGGGTTAGCCCTGCCTCCTTCATCGCTTCCATTGCCCTGTACTTGCGGAGGGCAACTTTGTGAAGAGGAGAGGTCGTATTTGTGGAAGCTCTCAATATGATCTAGAATGCTGCATTCTGAATCATTTCTGAATCCTCTCCCTCCACAAGTACGAGGTGATGAAAGTGACAAAGAGAGGGGGCAGTGCTAGTGTGCTTCCTCTCCTCATGAGTTTAATCTCTCCAGATGTAGAGCACTTGAATAGGGCTAAAATGTATTAGTGTATTGGCCCCAGAAATCCTTAATTGCACTGAATACTTGATGTGGCAGGAAAGACATCTTGATGGAGATCTGTGAGACCAATCGGTTACAAATCAATGGGTATTAAATTAGTTATGGTAAACTTATATGATTAATTTCAGTGACATGTAGGCTATAACTCTATACATGCTTACCTGGGAGTAACCCTGGAACTCAAAAGGACATTCTTCTGAATAGACAAACATAGCTTTCTACTGTTAAGTGTGATTAATTTGTATCAGAACCATCAGCTTAGAGCAGTGTTAAAAGCAATAAATGATAATTCATGTTGTTTGCACTACACTGAATATCTACATTTGGAAACTTTCCATCTGCGTATCGAAGGAGCTGGCTTGTTGATATTTAGATATGATTGACGTAATTTGATAAACACAGCTTATTAGTTTGCTTTGTAATCACATAAAATGCTGACAATGATTATCCCAATTGACTGAAGACATCCTTCGCATGGCAGAGTAAATAAATGTAGTAGGAAGACTTTTCTTTCCAAACGATTGCTCCAAGTCCCTAATGAGCATGTTAAGTTATTTCAGAAGCTCTTCACTATTCTGAAATCTTTAATGAACCCTGCCATTATAATTCCTCATTTTCTGCAGTAAAGGAGATGGATAAATCCCAAACTCTTCTCAATTCTGTAGCTGAAAACTATTTTTATTAAGAAAACTGCTAACATTTTCTAGGGCATTTATGCTTTGCAATTTTAATCTCATTTAGACTGGGGGTAGTGCAGTGGACAGATCACTGGGTTTGGATACTAGTGACACTGGGATGAAACCTTGCTCACTCTTGTTACCACTGGGTGAGCTTTAACAAGACACTGTCTATCAGTCTGACAAAAACAAATTAAGAACCAAATGTAAAAACACACTCTGCATAGTGAAAAGTATTCCTATTAAAAGAAATAATTACAACTGCATTTATGTTTGCAACAACTTGATAAGGTAGAACATTACATAGAAGTTCAATGAATGTATGGTGGTTGTGAGGAATCAGAATCATGCCCACTGTCCCTGCTCTCCAACTCTGCATGTTTACGCAATGGTCTGAACGGAGCCTATGCACATGCATGTAAGCTCTGTGCAGGTCTTTTGATGAGTTGGGACTGGAGACAGTCAGATCTCAATATCTCCCTTCCCTGAACATCTCTGCTCGAGCCAAAGGTCACATAGTAAACGTCATAGTTCAATGTGGACTGGACCAGCTTTTCCTTGTGAAGGAAAACACTTCATCCATTTCCCCACATTAAGCCTTTTCCATGAAGGAAACTTTTCTTCATAGCAAACTATTTCCAATGAAATAATTTGGAAATCCTGCAAGCTCTATAGTAAAGCCCTTTTCATTTTAAATAGAAGCCTGCCAAGACTAAGAGTTCATCTACACCAAGCAGGATATTGCACTATGAAAGTGGTATAGAAAAGACAGAAGCCACACTACTGCTTTATAGTGATATTGAAGTGTACTGACAACTGTTGGGGCCCATTGACACATCCCATGTACAACTTTCATGCTGCTTTCATAGTGTGTAGATGTGTCATGGGCCTCAATAGTTGTCAGTGCACTTCAGTACCACTATGAAGCAGTAGTGTAGATCCCGCATTGCACTTCAATATTGCTATAAAGCAATAGTGTGGCTCCTGCCTTTTATATACAGCTTTCATAGTGGAATATCCTACTTGGTGCAGATGAGCCCTAAGAGAGCCTGATAATGAGAATGAGCAACAAATAATTTAAAAAATGACTGCGCAATTGTATACATATCTTCTCAGAAGTAAGTTCCGTTGAGTTCAATGGGGCTTACCCCCAGGTAAGTAGGAGTACTGGATTGCAATCATAGACTAATGAATAGTCTATTCATTAGCTTGCTAGAAGTGTACATTTCCCATTCTTTGGTAGGCCAGAATTTAAAGCAAATGCTCTTCAAATAAGCAACTGGTTCTCATAAAGAGCCTTTCTGTCTGGCTGTGCCTAATGGCTATTCAAATTGGTTGCTATTTAATTCAAAATATTGGGTAATAACTGAAGAAAAATGACATATGCTTTTCCTAAAGAGGGGAATTATTAGTCTTCGTGTGCCTAATTACAATAACGTTTGCTATCATATACCCCAACTACTTCAAACTCCCAGGGATTTGGTGGCATGTAACAATGTAGCAAGGTTACTCCAGCGTCCAATTAAGCTTATCTTGGAGGATTAATAAGCCATGTCTCATCAGTCCTGTTACACCCAGAAGTGTTAATCTCCAGCTCATCATTGTAATCTTAAAACAAAATTCTGCAGATCAAGAGTTGCTGAGTGTTAGAGTTAATTGCCCCATTAGAGTGATGCAGCCTTCAGCCTCATGTCCAATAATAGACCATTGTATTCCCCAGGCTACATTGCATGCACCAACAGAAGGAGGCAAATATCAGAGCTGTGGCTATTTACAACAATATACCAGTTCTCAGTGCTTCTCAATGATCTTCTGCTTTCTTAACAGTCCCACCACAGTGAACAGAATGCTGCTTCCTCAACCCTTTTTATTTGCCGAGCTGATTTTAAAGAAGGCCAGGCAGGAGAAACGGATTGGTACATTTGTCGTTATTGGAGACTTGTACTGGAATGATGTTTAAATTCTTTTAACTGCTGTTTAGGGCCACATTTTCTCTGATGCAACAGCTTATTAGAGTAGCATCATTTTAATAGGCTTCACTTTGGAAGTAAAGCAACAGTACCAAAATATCACTTCAGGAAAGAAATACTGTCTGTTTGTTTTATTGCAGGGCCTGGATACTTCTGTTCATACCCTGTTAAATTTTCAAGGTATTCTTGAGTTTAGCTGGGGTGGGGGGTGGGGAGTATTGAGATAAAATATAATCACATTCACTCTCCAGCCTTTACTTTGAAATTGCACAGGCCATTATATGGCTCCAACGCACTTCATATGTAAAACTGCCAATTTCCAAAGACTTCTGCTCCATATAATATCCAGGATCTGAATGAACAAGCTTGTGTGCTCCAATTTTTACTTTCAGTGGCTGCACCTCATGCTGCATGGAATATCACTCCAGAGGGCCCCTTATCTTTCAGGAATGGCTTTTCAGGGTCCATGAGAGACTTTTGTTGGAAGGGATACTGTGAATACAGTATCTCTTTTATGTATTTGTTACATGGCACACAGCCCTATGGATTCAGGCTTTAGATAGTGAACCTACATTATTCCAAGATCTTGTTAATATCTTATGTAAGATTTAGGCTGCAGTCCTACACCTGAGAGTAAGCACCAAATTCAATAGGACTTGCTCTTGAATAGATATGGACAAGTGTGCACTGTTAGCTGTCATCATACTCTGACAAGAGATCATGTTGCATATAACCCTTGTTATTATTTATCACTTTTATACCTGGCTCTTCCTCCAAAGGGCTTAGAACAATTTACATCTGGTTCCCAAATGATCTCTCACTGAGGTAGCATACATGGCAATATCTGTCAAGGTTCAGCAGTAGTGCTTGCATCTGAAGGTATGAAAAATATTGTCCCCCTGCCTTGCCCATATATATATATATATATATATATATATATATATATATATATATATCTTACTAGTTTTAAAATATACTTGTTTTAGAGCCTATGCTCTCTTTCTGCCTCCAAATCGCACAATGATCTCCAGTAGCTCTTAGATGCTACGTACCATTCACATAAAATGAAGTTTTAAGTCAACATCCTTTTAAAGGAAGTTTTGAGATTCCCAATCCACACCTTGCACTTTATGCCCTTCAGAACCCTTTCTCTTTCTCTAAACTGTTTTCTCAGAAGAAGATACTGTTGACATCAGCTGTGCTAGGTATCGTGTCCATTTTGCTTCAGTAAAAAGAGGAAATTTGATGCCTGGACATGTGTAGCCTTGTGGGAAAGGGTCTTATTTCATTCACTGACAAGCATAGCAGTATGTCTGGCAGTATTTCCCGGGGGACAACCTAACTTAAAAAAAAATCAATATTGACTCTTGACACATTTTCATTTACATCAGCGCATGACTTTCAGTCTGGGCACAAATCAATACCCAGCTTTTAACACTGCTCAACTAGTTTGTTCTATGTAAAAGAAGACTGATTTGGCTTGAGTGGCTTGTTTTTTTCCATGGGGATACAGGCAGGTTACCCACCATTAACACATACTCATCCTTAAGAAGGAAGTTTGCTCCACCATTTGCTCTGTAAATGTTTGGAAGGATTTGAACTATTACATTAATCACATGACATTTACTTGGCCACCACTTACATTCAATTGACTTTGTATTTAGGGACGGCTCACACCATTACTAAGCACTGGTCGGCACTGAAAAAGAGCTTGGAACTCTTGACTGTGCTGGCTCTGTGCCTTGCAATCAGCAGGTCGTATGGAGCTGCTACCATGTACAGGATGACACTTTTTTTTTGCATGCCATCACAAATATTTGGAAAGTTCATTTAAAATGTTGTGCGAAAAGATAATTTATAGGCAAGATTTTCGAGGAATTGCTGCATTCCCAACAATTGTGTGAATGAATCCTTAATGAAAACTGATTAGAGCAGCCATTAGAGCAGCCACTGTGTAGCCTAGAACATTTAATAAGGAAGTAGATATTGCAATTTCCCCCCAAATTTGAAAGTTTTAAAAACCTATGTTACTGCAATGCTATAGTCCCTGGGAGACTGATCCAGATGCCATAAGATTTTGGGGCTGTCCCGCTCTAAGTGTTGTATGAGAAATTCATTTCAGTTCATCTTTGATCAGGTTTTATACAGTTCACCCCTTCCCAACCAAACATGGACTTGGACGCAATCTGAAGGCGAAGTCTGTATATTTCCGAGCGTGCAATGTGATTCATGAACCAATTTTATTGTTTTATTTTTTTGCATTCGACAGCATGCATACTTTTGAAAAATGTGCACAAATATACTTTAATCAATGGGAAAAGAATGCACACATTTCCAAGATGCACATTTGGAAAAATATGCATGAAAATATGCATGGATTTTCATGCGAAAAGAAGAAAATAAAACTCACAATCTGATACGGACTTCAGTTAGAACAAGCTTCAAGATGGAATTAAAAAACTTCACTGAGATCAAGTTTTGCTGATTCACACATCCCTACCCACACTGAGGATGCAAAGACTGATCTACCCTTGGAGGAGATTTGACCTCAGACACCTCTTTGCAACCTTTGCAGCATTAATGTCTCTGACACTGAAGCTCTATAGAAACAAAAACGAACAGATAATGCCAGGAGAAGCTATGGATCCCCTGACATTCCCCTACACAGATGGAGAACTACATGGACCTGGTGTAATTCATTTCTCTCCCATTGACATTAATGGGAAGGAAACAATTTTAAAAAACCAGAAAAGGAAAGAAGAACTTGCTGTTCTTTCTTCCCTTGTGCCCTGCTGGTGGAAGCCCAGCAGGATTCTTTTGAGGCTCTGACATGAGAGCAACTTGTCACAGCCAGTAGGATTGCTCTGGCCAAATACGAAATGCTGTGATTTAGCAGACAAAATTGCTCTGCTTTGTATAGTTATGAATTAAATGGTATACATTATTTAATTTTATGCAAATAACAACTCCAGTTCCAGTTCTTTGTACTGCTTTAATGTGTTGTAAGCCACTTTGGAAATAAATATTATCAATCAATCAATCAGGTTCCAGTAGTGGGTTAACTGGACACCCATCAAATGAAACAACATTATATCCATCTTACATCTGTTAATCAATTGAAAGTGTCAAGAAATTCAACTTGTGCTTTTGCTGTCTGTGAAAAATCCAACTAAGAGGTCAAGCTCCAGGTCATTCTCCATCATGCAATGTGTTTACTTTTAATGTGCAAGGCTACTTTGGAGCGTGTAATGTTGAGGTTGCAACCAGTCACTGTCTTGAGGTTCCAGATAAATCGCTAACATTATTCAAAGGCAAAGCAAATGTCAGGCTAAAATAGTAATGCTAACCAAAATGCTTAATACATTTGCATAATATAAATTGTACTACAAAAAGCACTTAAAGAGACTGCATATTTCACAACTGAGTGCTTTTGTAATAAAATTAGTATTGAATATAAAAAGTCAGTATTTTAAAGGCAAATAGATGAAGATAGTGGATCATTTGTTTTGAACACAACAGACTCAATAAATATCTTCTCATGCAAGGCATCTCTTGTGATCTGCATGGGAATATTCACTCTGAAAAGGCAATGTGCTTGATTAAAAGAAAGCAAAGGAAGACTCATTAGAGGGATGTGATTCTGCATAGCTGCCACCCTCTAAAACTGGAGTCTTAGGATAGGTTCAGAGCAGAAAAATATCACACGACATCTTATAGTGCAATAATAAGGTTTTTTCCCCATACATTTCAAGTATTGTGCGATCAGGTAGAGTCTTACTTGTAGGCAAGGTGAGAACACACAAGATGTTCACATATTTGGAGCAACACATACTACAACCAGAATAACAAGGTAAATATGAATTTACCCGGTGGTCAGATCCATGGTTCATGTGTACTCTGATAAGCCCTCAGGATTTCCACATGTATGGGCTTTCCCACTTCGTTGCTGTGCATGTACAGACATTTGGAATTTAATAGGTCTTCCATGTACCTGAACGATATGCCCACATTAGGGCTCCTTCATGTGTAAAAAATCCCAGAATCAGGCCATTTATCTCCAAGCACCTAACCTGTTTAAAATAACGAGCAGCTCTTAACAGAAAACCATTGGTTTACATCCAGAATTTGCCTGCCACCGATGGAAGGGTTCCCTCTGCCCATAGAAGGGCTTTAAAAAAAATCCAGCTAGGTGGAGAGACATTGTTCATCAATTCCCATCCTGTAGCCCCCTAAAAGTCTGTTCTGGGTGTTTGGGAGACCCTCTGGAACAGGAGTGAAAGTAGTACTGGGATCAGCAGGAAGAGGACAAAACTGGTGAAAATTATCTCTCCCTCCTTTCCAACAGTGGGATTGTTCTGAGTGGAATTCTGCTCAGACCACCACCAGTGTAAAGAAACACTGCATTCAATCCATAGAATCTATCAACTAGGCAACTTTTGCAGACACAAATGCCTATGATTTCCCCCTCCTCCTCCTCCTCCTCCTCTCTACATTAATCATACTAGTTAATCTCCTACTGGAATGTATGGTAACCATCTGTCGGGTGTGCTTTGAGGTGGATTCCTGCATTGAGCAGGGGGTTGGGACTCGGTGGCCTTATAGGCCCCTTCCAACTCCACTATTCTATGATTCTATGATTCTATCACTTCAAGACTGTAACCAAATTATACTATCTGACCAGAAATACGACCTTAAAATATGTGAAGATCTTGCTGAACATACAAATTAATTTCCTGCTAAAGTTGCCTGTCCCAACAGTTTATAAACACTATCTCATCCCATTGTTCTGTGGAAGAAAAAACATTGTGCGTGTTGCAGTACGTTATACGGCACAGCTTAAAATTGACGGTCAGCATTGAAATGTAGCCAATTATTGTTGCATTTTGCTTAGTGCTGTATGAAAAGAATAGCAGACTCTATGTGACAATTCAGGGAAATGTCATCACACAGCTTGTAAGAAACAATCCCGCACAGTGATAATAGCGTTGGAATATATAAATATGAATTGACATTGTGACTACACATGGATTCTTCTTTGTTGATCTGCTGCATCTCTGAGCTTCAAAGAGAGACTCTTCTTCTGGATCCAGAAGCAGAGCTCTAAGGAATTCTCAGCCTTGCACATTTAACCACAGATACTTATCTAGTAAGTTCTATTATACCTGTTTTATCTCAACTAAAGAACATATTTAGGACAAGTTCTAAAGCAAATCTCCACAGCTGCACAGTATATGTTTTTAGACAATAGTCTTTGATGTATGAAAAGGATCCAGTGATTTGGGCTAACTTCAATTTATTATAGTGCTGTGCTGAAACCTCACTTGCCCTTTTGCAACCTCTTCATTTCCCTGAGAAAGAGGGTGCCATTTTCTGTCTCTTTCATTGGGATGTTAAGGATTTGGGAGAAATTTATCTGGGTGAAGGGCTTCAGTATAAAGTGGTGGCTGAGGCGTTCCTGTGTGCCCTTTCTTTTACTGCTTGGGGATTTCCAATGCTGCTGCCTGCTGAGTTCCTGAAAGCAGAGAGAGGATGACTTCTTCTTCTTCTTCTTCTTCTTCTTCTTCTTCTTCTTCTTCTTCTTCTTCTTCTTCTTCTTCTTCTTCTTCTTCAGGCAGCAGCACAGGGGAGCCTGAAGGGAGGAGGCTTTCCAAGGAGCTCAAGCAGCCACATATGGACCCCTCAGCCACCCCCTTACAGTAACGTAAGCACTGAAGCCCTGCATCCAGAGAAATGTCTCCAAAATTCTCAACCCCTTCCTAAATTGTTCAGATGCAATTTCTATTCACCCCTTCTTACAACAAATGGCCAAAATTAAATAGATTGAAAAATTCGGCACAGTGACAGCCTATGGTTCCACTTGTTCTATGTTTCTCATTCTGTGAGGCCAATGCTACTGCCACATTTCAGTTCAAACACAGGAAGAGCCTTTAAAAGCCTCTCATATCACAAACTCTGGATTAGAGATGTGAAGGGCCGGAACCCCCCCCCCCTCCAGAAAAAATCAGGGGAAAACATTTTATGCCAGACCAACTTGTACATAATTACATTTCATGTTCCTAATGTAACAAAGTGACTTGCAATCTATAAAAAGTGCTAATATTGCATTTCCCCTGAAAAATTTTGTGTTTTTTCCGAGAACCCCCCACCCCGAAAAAAAATGTTTTTTTCCCCCAAATTGAAAATTTCTGGAAATTTTACATCTCCGGATTAAGGATCCAGAAACAAGGTTCCATGTCTGGCAGCAGAGGCCTTTGCACAGTTCAGGAGACAGTGTTGCTGCTGTTGTTGTTGTTTATTGCATTTGTGTACTGCCCCATAGCTGAAGCTCTCTGGGCAGTTTACAGGCAGCTGCCAGGAAATGTTGACTTCAAATGCCTTCACATATCAGGAGGGAATGGATTAAAGATATTGCTATCATCCCCACATCTAATGATGCTTATATTATGACACAGAAGAAATGGTCTGCAATGCATGTTGTACTTCTCTGCTCAGAAGAAAATGACACTCATGATACCAGTTGGCCTAAAAGAGCAGGGGCCTTCCGCACATGTATGTGCATGATAAATTGACTGGAGATTATTCCCAATCAAGTACACAAAGCTCAAATACATGAAATTGCTGCCACCCCTCCCTTAAATTACACCACCTATGCTTGCTGGTTTAGAGTAGAGGCTAAGGGACAAGAAATATGTGATTGCACTGGCATCTTTTTGTTATATTTTAAAAGGTAGCTATAGAGGTTTCCAGTCCAAATTGTGGGTGCAGCATGGCAGGAGTTAACCCATTTCTTACAGTGTTTTGCTGAAAAAATTCATCTCCCTCAAAGCTATTTGATCCAGGAGGGGAAAAAAAAGGTATACAGCTCTATCTCTCCTTTCCATCTACTGTAAATCCAAAGAAGCTGTTCTAGTTCTAAAATCAGTGTCTGATGTCAGTAATAGACTGGATGAGGATGAACAAATTGAAGCTTAATCCTGACAAGACAGATGTGCTTTTGGTCAGTTGAAAGGCAGATCAAGGAATAGGGATTCAAGCTGTGCCAGATGAGGCTGCACTTCCCCTGAAGACTCAGGCTCATTGTCTGGATGTACTTCTGGACTTGTCCCTGAACTTGGACACCGAAGTTTTGGAGTGTCCATGAGTGCATTTTCACAGCTGAAGCTACTGCACCAACTGTACCCTTTCCTAGAGACACAACTCATGTGGCCATGGTCACACATGCCTTAGTTACATCCCGTTTGGACTACTGTAACATATTATATGTAGCACTGCTTCGAAAAGTGTTGAGAAACTTCAGTTGGTCCAAAATGCTGTGGCTGGACTGTTGACCAGGAAGTGTGTGACTCTCTTATTACAACAGCTACTGGTCTGCTTTTGGGCCTGGTTCAAAGTACTGTTTATGTTCTATATTCCCTTTTGGTCTTGGGACCAGTCTGCCCTCTCCAAACAAACCTGCCCAGGGTTTTAAGTTCTTCAGCAAAGGCTCTTCTCTCAGGCCTTTGCTAGACTAGGCTATATTCTGGGCTGATACCCGGGATCGTCGCTGTGCATCCAGATGACACACAGGGGATCCTGGGATTAGGGAGGGATCATCCCTCCCTTGCCCCGGGATGTGTGGCCCGTTTCCGTGCGATTACTCGTGCAGAGCCAGGAGCACTGCGCCCATTGGGGTTAGGGTGGGGGATGTGGGGAAATCATAAAAAAGACTCACTGTTTGTCACTGGAGCTCTCCTGTGCTCCTGTCTCTTTAAAAATAATTTTAAAAACGGGCACGACACCTCTCTTCTTGAGGTCGTCGTGCCTTGCTTGTAAATGAGGGTGAGATCTCATGTTATTAACAATGCAAGGTCTCCCCTCCTCTTTCCCAGAACAACAGGTAGGTCTAGCTAAGGCCTCAGTATTGCTGCCTTCAGAGGGATGTTTGGTGAGACATGAGAGAGGACCTTCTCAGCAGCTGCTCCCAGGCTCTGATAGTCCTTGCCAAGGGATGGTAGGTTGACCCCTTCTCTGTTGTCCTCCCACTAGCAAGCAAAAGACAATTTTATTGAGGCAGGATTTGGACATATAAACTGGTCTGTTGCTGAAAGGGTTTTTGATTGGTTGGTGCTGTTTGTTTATTTTATTTTGTTTTTAATTTATTTGTTTTTATATTCTCTTTGAATTCAGAATTTATTTTTAAACTGGATTTTAGCATTAGCCAGCTTGAGTGCCATTTTTTGGCAGAAAGGCCAGCTATAAATTAAATCAATCAATCAATCAATCTTTCATTCCAGGGTTTATCAGGTTTATTTGGGTGTGTGTGTGTGTGTGTGTGTGTGTTAATCTCAGGATACATTAAATGTCCCCCTACTGATTTAGCCCAAAAAGCATCCTAATACAGATTTCCCAAAAGGTGTTCAGATTTGTACTGTGGTGGGTTTCCAATTGAAATGAACCCCCCCCATGCCTCCTCTTATAGTCCTCCCTTTATATTGTTGCTCTCTGACCCTAATGTAGGGATGGGGAATCTGTGGTCCTTCAGATGTGTTCCCATAATCCCTGGCCATTGTCCATGCAGGCTGGAGCTGATGGGAGTTGGAGTTCATGCATGTCAGGAGGACTTCATGTTTCTATCTCTGTCCTAATGCACAGTGATATAATTAAAAGACTGCCTTGATTAGGAATCATAACAGGACAAAAGGGAAGCTACTGGTCTCTAAAGTATGCTGGGTCTAAGTTACATAGGACTTGATATGTTTAAACCACCAACCTTAAAAAAGAAGAGAATAGCAGCAACAAAAAAAGAACAAGGAAGACCCATATAACATACTACAAGTGGCTTATCTCTATTAAGATTCTGCATTGGGAGTACTTCTGCTTTTGTTGCCCATACTAATCATTCCATTGTAGTGAGGAATGTAGCTGGTCATGAGACAACAAACCTACTGAAAATATTTTTTTTTAAAGTGAAGAAAAAGTCTCTTATGAACAGTCTCTCTAAAAGAGTGTGAATTAATGCCAAGGAAATTGCTAAATGATACATGCTTCCCCAAGGATTTGTTCCAATTGGAAATCCATACAGTTGTTAATGTTGCCAGAAGTAGTAGCAATTTCTCTTCATGTTGTCCACACCATCCTCACTAGACAGGCAGTAGCTAATATTCAGAAAACAAATTGTGGTTATTAACCTGGAACTTGACCTGTTTCTTAGACTTTGGTGAAGAAGACAATGATCTGATTTGCATGTCGCAACCAACCATAGGTTAATTAACAAATAGCCCATGGTTGTTTGGGGCTGTGCAGGAGAAAGCGAGCGAACACTCTGCTTCCCACTTGCTCACCGCTTTTGCTTTGCTTCTGGTTTAGAAAACAACCCAAGATTCCATAGCTGTTTGGTGTAATATGGGGACTCAGAGCTCTGAGTTATTGACTGGGAAACCCCCAGAGTTTTAGCCCAACAACAAACCATGGGTTAAAACTCTGGATTGTTTTCCCCTCAACAACCCAGAATTCCAGGTTCACACATAATGTTGAACAACCAAAGAACAGGGTTGTGGAATGCAGGTTCTTCCAGCTTAGTGATTTTTAAGCCGCGATCAAGTTATCTTCTCTCAGCTTCAGATGCCATCCAAAAAAAAAAAAGAATATTGTAGCAACCTATTTTACAGGGATATTGAGAAGCAGGAGGTACAGTGATTTGCACACAGAAACTAGCTGCAGAAATAAATGCCCAGTAGTAATGTCTCCTGCTCTCTCAGGTTAATTTGGAATAAGGCTATATTAAGATCTTTACATGCTAGATGCCCTAATGCAGGAGGAGTGATATTTATCAGCAAGGGAAAAAGGAGTTAAACTCCCCTCCTGGCTGCTGCAATCCCAGTAATTATGGGAAGACCGTAGTGGCTGCTATTTGCATTTTTAAAAAAGATGCATTGAATGCAAGAATGCATTTACCAACAGGTCTAGTGACGCCCTTTACAATCAATCACTGTAGAATCAATGGGTGAATGCACTTGCAACTGGGGACAAATTGTGGCTACAGACCCTGCCCCAAATTATACATATTTATTAGACTATATGAACACACCTTACACATGATTGGGATCCCTGCAAAAATGGGAAGATCACGTAATCCCAGTCTAAATTTTTGGGAAGAAGGGTGGGTTTAAAATGTAATAAACCATGAAATTTCCCTCTCTGAATCACTAATCTGTGCACACAAATGAGCCCAAGCAGATGTCTGGATCAAATGACTCACTATTTTCTTCCCGTAAAACATATTTTTGCCCAATATAAAATCATGATATTGCTTAGAAGTGTTTGTGGGATTTTTGTGCAATGCAACTAAAAGCCTACTACACATCCAATGCAGTGTCATAATTAAACCCACTGTAGTGACATCAGCAAGCTCTTATAAATCGACTTTACTGCTGAAGAGCCTTGGAGCAGAATTACTGTACTGGTGGGAGACACAGAATTCTGTCAAAGTTTCACTGAAGATTTCACATTTCATATTGTACTTTAAGCCATTAACATTTTGTTTAAAGAAAGCTCTTTGAAGAAAAACAATTCTTGAATTTACATGAGTTGCTGAAAAGAAATGCAGAGCATTTTTCCAAAATAAAACTAAAAATGTACATGCTGTCCACCTTTTCTTTCTACTACCTCCAAGCCTTATCTTTTCCTGACATGACACATCCTTTTCTGAATGGAAGAACCAACAGTGAATAATATGCATGTTCTCATCTCAGCCTTTCAAACATGTCAGATGCTAGCAAGAATGCTGACAAGGTAAGAATACACAAGCAAAGGGAGAAATAATTGTGTTTTGATAACATGATATTGAACCCTTATTGACCATTCACTTGTGTTTATACAGAGAACAAAAAGTCTGAAACAATTCAGCAGGGGTGGCCTTCCCTTTGCAGCTTCCCTGTGCAGCTTGAAGGCCATTTGGCCTTCCCTTTGCAGCTTGAAGGCCAAATTGGTTCATGGGAAGCATCGTTAGGGGCTGACCCACGAAGTGGGAGGGGCCACCCCAGTACTAGCATATGGACCCAACCTGGGCAGGATCTACACTACTGCATTATAATGGTTTATAATGGTATTGACAACAGCTGAGGCCTGACACATTCCATATACCGTTTTCAAACTGCTTTCAAAGTGTTATATCCTGCTTGGTGTAGATCTGGTCCTGATTTCCCAGACCCCATTTACTCTCTCACCCAGCCATGCACCCAGGGAGTCATATATACACTCACTCACACATCCCTCATTAAAATCAGGCTTTTAAAAACTGTCCCTTAATGGCAATGGAAGTTTTTTAGAAGCCTGATTGCAGCAGGGAAGATAATTTTTTTTAGGCGGGCATAGCACTGGAGAAGAGAGGGTCAGCCCTTCTCCCTTCAGCAGTGCCCCCCATTCCACCACCCTCGTGCTGCAATGAGACTTTTAAAAGTCTCCATTGTCACCAATAGAAGCTTTTTTAAAGCTTCACTTGCAGCATGGGAGATAGAGGGAAATCCTTTATTTATTTATTTATTTATTTCATTTCATTTCATTTCATTTCCATACTGCTTAATAGCTGAAGCTCTCTGGGCAGTTCACACAAATTACAACCATAAGATACAGCATAAAATATAATATAAAACCTTCAAAACACAATAATAAAGTACAACCAGAATAAAAGGTTTGATTGGAGATAAGGACAGGGGTTGGGTAAGGATATTGTTTCCTATCCTTGAATTATGAGTGAAGTTTAACAGATAACTTTGTTTCCAATCATTGCACATTTTTGAGAGTCCAGATACATGTAGCCAGGAGAAGCACCAAGTTTGAGAGGTCCCTACTGATACCTGCCTGGTACCCCATCATGTGAGTGGGGTTTTATTATAAACTGATCTACTGTTTGCAAGACCTGTCAATTTCTTTGAAGATTTTCTGATAGCAATTATTTCTGAGAACAATTAAATGTTGGTAATTAGAACTGAAAGAACATGGATTGTGGGCCATGCTACTGTGCAGCCTATCTGAAGGAATGCCTCCTCCCATTTGTACCTGCCTGGACCCTAAGGTCATCCTCAGGGGTCCATCTCCCTGAGCCCCTGCCAAAGGAAGTGAGGCAGGTGGCTACCAGGAGGAGGGCCTTCTCTGCTGTGGCACCACAGCTGTGGAATGAGCTCCATAAGGAGGTTCGCCTGGCACCTACACTATATTCTTTTAGATGCCAGGTGAAGACCTTTTTATTCTCTTAGTATTTTAACAGCCTATAAATTAATTTTAACTTTGCTGTTTTAAATTTGTATTTTAAATTTGTATTTCTGCACTGGTGCTGATTTTATCCTGGGTGTGCTTTTATATTGCATTTTATATCATGTTTTTATACTGTTGTTTTATACTTTGAATGGTTTTAATTTTTGTGAGCTTCTGCTATTGGGTGGTATAGAAAGGCAATAAATAAATAAATAAATAAATAAATAAACTGTCTCCTGCCATGCCTAGTGGCCATGCTTCACCATAGTGTGCATGACAAAGGGGATAGAGATTCTTCATGTGAGGATGGATCCTGATTGGGCCAGGATCTGCATTGTATGGTGGATCTCCCTTCGCCAAATGTGCTAATGGTGGTGGGGAACCTCTGGGTGCAGGGGAAGGGTGGTGGGGAAACTCCGAGGGCTATAGAAGTTTGTTCAGTTGAAATCAAAGAGACTTGTTTATCACCTTAAAATCTGTGTGGCATTTAGGTTCCACCTGATGGCCACATGGTAAATGCATAAAGTTTGAAGGGAAGATATACATCTTTACACATAGTGGAAAGGATCTCTTCTCAATCATCCCAGAGTGCAGGACACGGAATAATGGGCTCAAGTTACAGGAAGCCAGATTCTGGCTGGACATCAGGAAAAACTTCCTGACTGTTAGAGTAGTACGACAATGGAACCAGTTACCTAGGGAGGTTGTGGGCTCTCCCACACCAGAGGCATTCAAGAGGCAGCTGGACAACCATCTGTCAAGTATGTTTTAGGGTGGATTCCTGCATTGAGTAGGGGGTTGGACTTGATGGCCTTATAGGCCCCTTCCAACTCTACTATTCTATGATTCTATGATTCTATGAATGTGCTACAGAGCTACAGCCAAACATGGCTTCCCTGCTTGTTTGTCTGTGATGGAAACTGGCTGCTAAATAAAGTAGGAAGAGGCCCACATTTCCATGTAAATATGATTAGGGCTGGCACATAAGGAAAATGCTAGGGCATTTTTTCTCTAACAACTGCAAGTACCTATGAAAGTTATTTGTCTAGTGGGACGAAACTAATTAGCAGTCCTAGACTGTATTATTTAGAGAGTGATAGACAAATAATGCTTTAGGATACTGTTTATTTCTTGGGGGAGTATAGTAGAACTAATTTAAAAAATGGAATATTAAATAAAACCCTACAGTTAGATTATTTTGCTGACACAAGAAAGTTATTGTGCCTAAATCAGAAGACTACAGGACAAAATATCATACCATGCTGCTCACTTAAAACTAGAGGTGTGTATCGACCACAAGATTTAACTTGGACCCCTAGTCAGTGCTTCGGAAAATGGCCCAATTATGCTCAGACCAATTTGGAGGCCATTCGTTTCAAATTATGTACCAAACTGAATTTAAAGTTTTGAAAACCAAGGTTTTGTGGCTTCTACTGAATATCACAGGGAATAATTTTTAAAAAGCTATGCCTTTGTTCTCTTTGTTAGTTGGATAAACAAAGGGGATTACACCTGCAAAATTTTAGAAAAATAGGTGCAGTGGTTTTTGTACTATCCACCTTTATATTTTGATTTAAAAACAACGACAACTGCCAATAACTTTTTTTTTTATTTCTTGGCAAAATTGGATAAAATTTGCTGGGGTACATGCCCCTTCTGAGGGGTATCAAGCCTGCCAAAATGAAGATGAACAGATTCAGGGACATTTAAGAACAGCTTATCTTTCTATGTTCCTTGTCCACTATTTTTATGAAAATGTTAGACAGCACAGAAATGGTCCTAAGTAAGAAAACCAGAAAGTTTCAGAAGGGAAAGTGCAGTGGTTCACATGAAAGGGGAGTCTTCAAGTTGTAATGGCTGATTTGCTTCCCCTCCTTTTCGCTTATGGTTTACTGGACAATTGGTATAAAGACGGCAGCCCGTGTTGAATCCCTATTCCTTTATCTGCCTTTCAACTGACCAGGAACATCTCTTCTTGCCTGGGTTAAGCTTCAATTTATGCACCCTCATCCAGTCTGTAACAAACACCAGATACCAATTTAGAACAAGAGCAGCTTCCTTGGATCTCAATGGAAAGGAGACATAGGCCTTAGCTAGACTTACCTGATAGTCTGCGACGGAGGAGGGAAGATCTCGCGTTGCGATTAACTTGAGATCCCTCCTCCATTTACACATGAGGTGCGACGACCTCAGGAAGAGAGGCATTGCGCCCGCCATTTTTTAATTTTTAAAGAAGATGGAGTGCATGAATGCTCATGCACTAAAGGTAGTTTTTTTTTAAAAAAATAACTTAATTTCCCAACTCCCCCCACCCTACCCCTGATGGGCGCAGCGCTCCCGGCTCCGCATGAGGAATCGCACGGAGTTGGGTCAAACCACAGCAACGGGCCACACGTTTCGTGGTCTCGGGCTCAGCCCGGGACCACTGAAAAAGCGGGCCCAAAGGGGAGGGCTCTATTCCGGGGCAAGGGAGGGATGATCCCTGCCTGATCCCGGGATCCCCTGTGCGTCATGTGGATGCACAGGGACGATCCCGGGGTTCACCCTGTGATAAAGCCCAGTCTAGCTAAGACTGGGTGTCATCAGCATATTGGTGGCACCAAACCATGAATTCCAGAGAATCTCTCCTTGTGGTTTAAATAAGCATGCTTAGGACTGCACTACATTAAGCTAAACCTTTTCTTACTGAGTTATTGGGATTTTAACATGAGATACAATCTGAACAATGGTATATTGTGATCATGTGTCTTAGATAACATAGTATATAACCAAAGAAGCTCTGACTCCGACAGAAGCAGAAAAATATTAGATGGGTTAGGGGCTCAGAGGAGAAAAGCAGCAGAAGATCATTTTATACACAAGTCACAGTGCCAGGAACAAGATGACAAAGTTGGTTTTAAGAATAAAAGAGTTACAGTGTGTAGTTGCTTGAGGATTAGTTCAGGGAGGTTGTTCCATAGGAGGCCACCTGGAAAAAGCCCAGTGATGGCCATGTAAGACAATGACAAATGGGCTTCTTCCCTAGGAATGGATTCTAGCCATGTTTTACAATACTGAATAATAGAAGGCAGAGGAGAGTATATGATATAAATTATGGAAAGAGGTAAAAATATTCTCGTGGAAAAAAGTAAATAAAACATGTAGACTATAAGGAAGAAAGATCAATTATTTAAGAAGAACAGAGAAGAGAGAAAACACTTTTTTTTTTAGATAGTGTTTGGTTGTGGAAAAGAATACTATGAAGACTATTCTACATAATGTAGCAGACAAGGACACTGAAAATAGAAGAAGGATAATGAAAGGTGGAAGAAAGGCTGGAAGTAAAATATATCTAGTTGAGCAAATCAAGGGGGAGTTCGATAAATTATTTTGAACTAGTTGAGAGCCCTGAATGAAAAATTCAGCAGCTAAAGCAACTTTGCCCAATATACATGGAAAGCTAAGGTGCTTAAGCAAAAGTAGATCAATTTGGAAAAGAAAGAGCAATCCCTGAAATTTTAGCAGTTCTTATATACTAATTAATCTTTAATACTACCGTAAAATACCATTTTATGACGTCTCATGTTACTGTACAATTGTAGTCATAAGTTGGCCTAGGGCCATTTTGAAATAAAATTCTAGAGCTCATTCTGCTTTTAAGTAACTAGTTTCATGGACTTTATCTTTTTCCAGTTTTACATCGTAATTAGTATTTTGCATTTGTCTCCATGATTTAAGATGCTAAATAATGTATTGGTTCAACAGAGTTCTATGATGAAGGACATATATTTGACTGAAAATGTGACCTGACCCCAAGGCACTTTCCAGCACTTCATCATTCAGTACAGGAAAGGTTGGGTAGGTTACAGTGATGCATGAGCTTTCATGTTCTGAACTTAGCAGCACAGTTGAGTTTGTTCTGTACTTTTCATTAGTGGAAAGATATCTTTCGATAATTAGTAAAATAGGCGAGCTACGAACCAAAACCAACTTGGATGAACAAAAAATAATGGAATCACATACGCACACATGCACATACACAAACACACATACATACATACACAGAGTATTCTAATTAGCAGACCTTTGTTAAGGTTGCCTCTGTGTTTTGGAGGTTTGTAGAGTTGCACATGTGGCCTAATTAATCAGTACCAATGTTTTGACTGAGCCAGGATTTTAATCAATTAATCAATTTGATTAATCCATTAATCTCGCAGCCCTGATTTACATCTATTCTATGCAGATTCTTGCTGCTACCATTAAGTACTGTGTATGGTTATATCTGTGCACACCTTTAGCTCTAACATGGAGCTGAAAGGAGACATCTGAAAAGAAAGGGATGATGTAGCACTGGAGTACCTCATGCCAACACCCTATTTTGGGTACTGACAGTGAAACACACACTGCTGCCACTATCATCATCCTTGTGTGTTGTGCAGTATGGCCCAATGGAGGCTGGTGAGCCCAATGTCAGTGAAGCACTTTGGATAGCTTCTTTTAGAGTTCTGACTGGTTCCAAGTAAAACCCGGAGCAGATTCACCACCCCACTAACATCGGAACCACCAGCCTCCACTGGTATGGACAGTTATCATGCTGAAAGGGCTGGCTATTCTCCTTCCCCATTTAAGCCCCACGCAGGTATGCTCTGAAAAAAGAGGGAGAACTAGTACAAAAAGTACTCGTTATAGTTCTGAACAAAAGGTTACACACATTTTGTTGAGATGAGGATACAGCAGCACCTAGAGCACAAGTCATTCTTCTCTAAACAAGGCCTGGAACAAACATAAACACTTTTATTTGCTTTGATGCATTTTATTCTCATAAACTACAACACAATGCTCTTGACAAATGTCTCCAACTACTACCGGATTGTTCCCAAAGAATAGCACTTCTTCCTTTCTGAAGGTGAATGTCATTACTACACACTTCCCACCCACCCCTTAACAGCCTTGGAAGAAAAGGACCAGGATTTTGCTTATGGGGAGCATATGGGGAACCTGTGAGGAGTCTATGATAGGAAACTATAAGGCACTATAGCTTTTAGGGATATTTCATCTTTTTAACCGTGGCTTTGGTTCTGAGTTGTTCTTCTGGGAATGGAAGGATTCTGTCCATAAACTGAAGAGATTCCAATATTGTAGAGTCTCCCACTGGTGAAAGGGTGAGAGGAGGAGATTTATGTTCATCCCCCTTCTAGCCCCAGTGGCACTTCCCATGCTACTCCACAGCATATTTTTGGAGATACAAGGGGCTGCATGGGAAAGGTTTAGTGAAAATCATCCCCCGCCCCTGTCCGCTTCTGCCAGCCAGAGCACCTTGTTCTGCTCATGGGAAGTTAGTATTAAAGCCCAAGTGTCTGGTTTCATATGGCTCTAATATTGGAAACCTTCCCCGTTGCACTACAATTTTCAATAAGTGTATTTAATTCTTTTCTTTCAGAACTTGTATCAGACCTTGCTCCTACAATGACTACAGTGAAGCCAATAGTTAAATGGAGCACCTCTTTACACATGATCTATGAAACTCTGATGCATATATCTGGAAATGCACTGCATGTTCAAAACAAAGTTAAACAGCCATTTTTTATATTTATAAAGATGTTTTTGTAATCTTTCAAAATAAAAAATAAAATAAAAACAAATATACCAGAAATATAGATAATAATAATAATAATAATAATAATAATAATAATAATAATAGGAAACTATATATAAAGTAAGCAGTAAGTTGTGGATCAACGATGTAATGGTGGACACTTTAGTTAGTGCAAGTTGGGATTCAGAGCTAAACGAGAGGCTGAAATTACATCACTATACACCTCCACACACACCCATAAAGGGTTGGATCCAAGAAAAGTGTTCTGCAGATTGAAGGTGTCCTTTCATCCACAGGAGGCTTTTTGATCCAGTGCAACTTTACCACTGTCTGATCAGGAGTAGAAGGCAATCTTCTTCACCAATTCTCCCCTCCCTCTGCAGTCCCCTGAAAGTTACAGATGCTCTGGAGCAATGTGTGGGAGGTGGCATTAGGCTCTGCAGAGAGAGAAGGGAATTGGTGAGAATCAATTTCCCCACCCCTTCCCCTTGCTGAGGTGTTCCCAACAGAACTCCTCCGGGGATACTCCTGCGAGTAGAATTAAACTCTGAATTCATTTCAGGCCATGACATTGATCTAACAGGATTTTGGCCATAGTGGGTGGAGTGCAGAAGCTAACGTCTGCCACTGGACTCCTAGCCAACTGTAAACCAGAGCCAGAGGTACAATGAAGAAATGAACAAAATTGTAGAATTCTTGTACACTGCAGCACCAGACAATCAACTGTGACAGAAATATACGGAATATTAGCAGTTGTTTTGTATCACTGCATAAATGATGAGTGTTATGCACCAAAACATTTTATTATCATTTCAAAAGCAAATATATTCTTAAGAAAAAAGCACACAAAAATATGTATATTTAAAATATATACGTATTCAATTACATTCACACTTACACTTTCATAAGTATCTAGAAAAATGAATACTTTGCTTTAAAAGTGTATTTCTTAACAAGATTGTGCTTGTTAAAATTGTGATTGCCAGATTGTCCCTAGAGTTTCAAAATAGCACAGTAGTTCAAATCAAGGAAACATTCCTGAATTATCAAAAGAAGACTGTGCCTTTGTTTTACAACAGCAGCACTTTTCATTTTTTAAAGAATGCTGCAAACAAAGCATATTTGCCTTTGAATTTTCCATACCAATTCCTTCAGCTTTTACGCTTAATTCAGTATATTTACTTATTGAAACTTCAACACTTAAGACAAAGAAGAAGTGTGAAACCAGCACAAACACATGAATTATTTTCTGAGGTAAAACAGCAGAATTTTGAGTAATGTATGTTACTTTCAATTTAACATTGTCTTTTAGGGCTAAGAGATGCAAGATTATTGCTTTGTGAAGTTACTTAATACACTTCAAAATTCTAACATTATTTCTTAATCACAAAAATGCATACACACTCTTTGGCCTTAGCTAGACCAGGCTTTATCACGGGGCTTTGGCTGTGGGGAGGTATATAAATGTAATAATAAAATAAAACCATCCCTGTGAGTCCACATGATGCACAGGGGATCCCGGGATCAGGGAGGGATCATCCCTCCCTTGCCCCAGGATAGAGCCCTCTCCTTTGGGCCTGCTTTTTCCACGGTCTCGTGCTGAACTCAAGACCGTGAAATGTGTGGCCCTTTGCCGCAGCTTGACCCAGCTCCCAGGAACCGCGCATGGGGCGCAGCGCTCCTCAGGAGAGCTGCACCCATTGGGAGCGGGGAAAGTTATTTTTTTAAAAAAAAAAACTACCTTTAGCGCACGAGTGTTCGTGTGCTCCATCTTCTTTAAAAATAAAAATGGCGGGCACAACACCTCTTCCTGAGGTGTCGCACCTCACGTGTAAACGGAGGAGGGATCTCGCGTTAATCGCAATGCGCTGTCTTCCCTCCTCCATCACGGACTATCAGGTAGGTCTAGCTAAGGCCTTTGATGTGCTTTCTTATTTTCACATGAGTGTATTGCATAAAGTTGTTATCTGGTATGCTGTGGCTGAATTAATTTTTTTTTAATTTGCTTCATTGTTTATCTCATTGTTTTAATATTAGTTTATGTGTAATATGCTCTGCTAGCTGCTCTGACACCTTTTCAGGATTGAATATATGGGATATAAATTGCTATATAGAGCGCGCTCTCTCTCTCTCTCTCTCTCTCCACATACACACACACACACACACACACACACACACACACCATCAAAGTAGTTTCCAACTGATTATGCAGTTTAATTACTGTTTGGACAAACCAGCTTTGTAGAGGAAGATCTGCCTCCACACCCCACATTTGCTCTTAAGGGTCTTCAACCCTCTAGAGCCAATTTGGAGCATGTGTGGAAGACTGCAGGGAAGGGGACTTCCATTACACCAGTGGAAGGACAGCACTAGATACAACTCAATGGTATACTCTAATCACAACTAAGTCTGCTTAGTCTCAAATGTCACAAAAGGAAAATATATAATAGAATTATACCCTGCTGTTTTGAAGAGGTGAGCCATCTGATACAATAACAATGACTAAAGAAGCCAGATATCATCATAGTTAACTTTCTCTCACACACATATCAGGAAATATTTTTTTCAAATACAAGTATCATTTCCATATACTACAGTATTCTAATAGTTTTACCTTTGAAACATAGCCCCTATTACAAGTTTGTCCCTTCTTCTAAGTAGCAGTTATTACTATTAAGGCAAACAGATGTAGCAGCAAATTATTTTGTTGCTAGCAAGCTTGTTAATTAATTGTTTGAAAGGTTAGGCACAGTTTATTCATTCATGAATGCCAGAAGTCCCAAAAGTTACTGTTTAACATACTGAACAGGTTCCAGATCATTGTGCATATGGGAATTAAAGGTTTTCCCCCATCAAAGTGGCAGATCTAATTATAATGAGGCTTAGAGAAATTAACAACTGATAAATTAAACTTTTTAAATGGTTTTATTATTTCCCTGAACAGCTTTTGATCAAAACATGTAACTTTTTCAATAAAATTTGCTTTGCACCATTGTGAATTGTTTTCTTCCTCCTCCTTCTTTTGTATTAAGATGGAGTTACACTCCCCCTGAAGGAGCAAGTTTGTAGCTTGGGGGTTCTCCTACAGCTATCTGTCACTTGAGGCTCAGGTGATCTCGGTGGCACGGAGTGCCTTCTACCAACTTCGGTTGGTGGCTCAGCTATGGCCCTATCTGGACAGGGATAACCTGACTTCAGTTGTCTATGCTCTAGTAACCTCCAAGTTAGATTACTGCAGTGCACTCTATGTGGGGCTGCCTTTGAAGACATTTCAGAAGTTGCAGCTTGTGCAAAATGCAACAGCCACATGAATGAGGACCAGGAAATTCAAAACTATAAGACCAACTCTGGCCCACTTGCATTGGCTACCTGTATGTTTCTGAGCCCAATTGAAGGTGTTGGTTGTAACCTATAAAGCCTTACGTGGCTTGGGACTACAATACCTGACAGAACACCTCTCCAAACCCATACATCCTGTTGTGCTTTTTATATTGTATTTTGTATTTGTATTTTTAACTTGTTGGTTGTTTTATGATGGTTTTAATTTTTGTGAACCGCCCAGAGAGCTTCGGCTATTGGGCGGTATAAAAATGTAATAAATAAATAAATAAAAATAAATAAATACATTTCATTCAACAGCTAAGGCCCTTCTCTGGGTGCCTACTCCGAGGGAAACTTGGAGGATGGCAACAAGGGAAAGGGCCTTCTCAGTGGTGGCCTCCCAATCATGTAATGATCTCCCTGATGAGGTCCGCCTGGTGCCAACATTGCTATCTTTTGGCACCAGATTAAAACTTTTCTTTTCCCAGGCATTTAGCAATATGTGACGAGTTTCATCAGTCCTCTATCTGTTTTGATAGTTGTTTATAAAGTTGTTTATAATTGTTTTTAGATAGTATGTTTCTGTGTATGTGTATGTTGTATGTTTTTTTGGTTTTAAATTTTGTATGTTGTTTTTAATTGTTTTAATCTTATGTAAACTGCCCAGAGAGCTTTGGCTATAGAAATGTAAATCATCATCATCATCATCATCATCATCATCATCATCATCATCTGGGATCCAAAAAGGGCAATGTGTGCATTTATAGTGCTTTTTGGATGGCAGAGGGGTTCTGATCTGAATTCCCTTCCCTTTTGAGTCCAATAGACATACCACACTGAAAGCCACTTTGGATGCTACTCTGTTCTTCAAGAGTAGCTTTTCAGGGGGTTACAATAAGAACAATATCTTGAAATGCTTAGGTGTACATGAAGCCCTTTGAATTCTGGTCATTCTTGAGTGATAACCTGCCCGCATTCCACACACAACAGTGTGCTTTGAGTCAAAATTGTACCTGGATTATGAGGCTGTCCTTTAGGCTTTTGTGAAGTAAGTGAATTATTGAACATACTCCAAGCATCCTCAGCAAATAAAGGGAAATCTAGTGGAAGCAGCAATAAAACTCAGTTTTCAGGTTGTAACACACTAGAGGCAATAATAGTCCAGTCAAGATAGTGAAAAATGCTTTAAAATAATTGAAAAAGAAATTATTATTTTTAGAGAGCAATGGCACTAGCATAAGAAGCAGCCACTAAAAGTTGCAACGTCCAGCTTGATGCAAAATGTTTCCCCCCAAACCCCAGTTGTCAGGCTGGCCTAATTAAAGGGCAACTAGGGGTGACCACTTAGGCCACCCTCCCATCTGGTCTTTAAGGGCTTGCTGAGGCCTCTTTAAGGGCCCTTCCTGAGAAGGGCAGAACCATGCTATACCCAAATAGGAAGTGACATGTTTCATTATTTATCAAAGGAAGAAAGAAGACTGAAATATTTCCAGAAATAAGTTGAATACAGTAAGTGCAGGAGTTCAGTGGGAGGATCATATGAAGGATCAAAAACAAATGTCAAGGATTAGCAAGCAGCAAGGTTGTGGACGGTTGTGTTATTTATCCAGTCGCTAGGGTTGTTTGCTGCTGGCCTAGAAAGGGACTATTTAATACCATGCGTTGGCTTTAATTAATAGGCATAGAATTCCAAGAAGATTAGATGCTGGCAGAAACTGTAGCAAATGCCAAGACTATTTTTTCCACATGTATTTTCTCCTTCTGTAGGAGGAAATACTCATGTAATACTCATGCAGTACAGGAAGCTATGGGTTTCACTCAAGAGCTTTTATGCACCGATTTATTTATTTGTTTGCTTGCCCAGGCAGAAATATTGCATTGATCATGGCAATGGCAGGGGACACAGCAAAAGACTCGTGCTGCTTTCAGTTAAAGTACATTAGGTAGAACCTAAGGTTTGTTGTTACAAAAAACTCCTGCCAGTGATGAGCTCAAGAGTGATCTATGGCCTAATTTACACCAAGCAGGATATTGCTCTATGAAAGCAGTATGTGAGAGGCAGGAGGCACACTACTGCTTCATAGCGGTATTGAAGTGCACTGACAACTGTTGGGGCCCATTGACACATACCATATACCGCTTTCATACTGCTTTCATAGTGCTATATCCTGCTTGGTGCAGCTCCTGCCTTTTATATATCATTTTCATTGTGCAATATCCTGCTTGGTGTAGATTAGGCCTAAATTGCTTCCAGAATGGATTTTAGCTTTTTTGTTATGTTGTATATTTACAATAAAATGACCTCATCACTTGGATTTCCTACATTAGTTTTATTTATAAAAATAATACTTAGCATTTCTCTAATACTTTAGAATGCTCAAAAAGTCCTTCATATTCATTTGCGAAGCTAGTTCCAACTAATATGTTCCATTGGTTTCAATAGGAAGCTGTACCTGCTGGTATCAGGAAGGTGCGGTAGCTTAGTGACAGAGCACATGCTTTGCATGGTGAAGGTCCCAGGTTCAATGCCTGCTATCTCCATGTTGGGCTAGGAAAGAATCCTGCCTGAAATCACCCATCACTGTGGACAATACTGGCACTTGATGGACCAAGGGGTCTGGCTTCTTACATTCCTATGAGAAAATCTATAGGAAATCTATGAATATATTTTAATTTTTGGAATCTGATTTCCTAGATATCTTGTAACTTCTCGCTATGTTTATGAAACATGAAGAACTACATTGAGCCGAACTGCAGTGACGTGACCCAGTTTGAAGACCTGTGCAAAATGTCCAGCCTTCTGTTGTCATTTATCACCAGATTCACTATGGAAACCAATCTTGGAACCATCTGTATGATTTTAATTTTTAATTATTTCTTTAACTCTAGGAAATAACAATAGTAGTCCTCTCTACATAGGAAGCTCCTATCCTATATGAATGGGCATGCATTTTCTTACTAGAAAGATAATATGGTTTTGGGTAATATGACGTAGGGTTAGATTGTATAAATATGTTATGCCAGTAACAAAAAACCAGTGACTGATCAATCAAATGTAGAGTTCTGACTTTATAGAGAAAGAGTCAGAACTCTACATCTGACCTAATCAGTCATCTTTTTTTTGTTACAGGCATGTTTGCACCATCTAATACTACAGCACTAATTTCTGGAGCGGTGCTCTTGGTAGGGTTCTTAATTAATGGGGGATAGCTTAAGGAATGAGGCAATAATTGCTTTAATTACCTCCTATTAAACTGGCCTGTAAACTGATATTCTACTTCCATCTTGACTGCTTTGCAGCTGTGCTCTGTTAATATATCAGCTCATTTTAATCTCTTTGCTGTTGCAGTCAGCTGTCCTTTTTGAACTTTACTTCAGTGATTGGCCATATATCTCTAATTAATTCCATTAATTCTAATTGTTTTTTTAAGGTAAAATATGCAAGCTTTTGAGTGATACAAAACTCTTGACTGGAAGGCAGCATCAAATTTTGCATTCTGAAAAAACAAACAAGCATGTTCTTGGCTGCCACTGCAAATGTTCCCTCTTGCAAAAGCTGTGATTGATTTGGAACTCTCAGATCCCTCCTGTCCTGTCCTTGGAACTAGCAGGGCAAGGCAACAGTCTTGTGACTGTGGATTGACTATACAGGGCCTCCAAGATGGCAGTGTTCCATGCAATAAGTAGCTACGAACAGAGAGCCAGTGTTGCTGGAATAGAACTGGTGGAACTGGGATGGTCCCAATGCTGGCAACTTCCTCCAACCAAGTTCAGGCTCAAACTATATGTTTTTGGATCGGGGCAGGATCTACACTACAACTTTAAAGCACTTCATAACAGTTTTGACAACTGTTGGGGTCCAGGATACACTCCATATACCGCTGTTAAGACTGTTATAAAGTGCTTTAAAGCACTTTAAAGCAGTAGTGTAGATCTGGCCTCCTCTTTGTTTTAACTAACAGCAACTGCAGGACCCCCGATCCAGATTGAGACTGTGGCACAGGAGGACAAGGGTGTTAACACTCCTTTCCCTTGTGCCATTTAGCCCACTGCAATTCTTTTACCAAACTGCTATATGCTGCAAAAACAGCTGGTGAGTTAGTCTTCAATGGTTAAATGGTACAGGGCAACCCTTCCTTCCCTTGGTCTCAAACCAGGTAGGAACGCCTATGGCTGACGTTAGTTAAAAAAAAAGAAGAAGAAGAAGAAGAAGAGGAGGGCCCCATAACACATGTAATACCACATCCGTTTTGTTGCTTAGAACTGTTTTCTGTCTGCTGTGGAAGTACCAATTTTCATATCTAGCACCAGTGACCAAGTCAGTGTAGTTTAATCAACTCTCTCGCTTTCTCTCTTGATCACAAAACTGGTTATCAATGAAAGTATTTGTAATAATTCCAAACAGGCCACAACTCAATCACAAGAAGCACTTATCTCTCATAGTGCAGAAGGACTGTAAATGTCATCTGCCCGCCAAATATTGCATGCAGTATTCCCAAAGGCATGTAAAATGTGCAGTTTTAATACTACAGACTGGTAGCTTCTATTTGGATTTGGGGGGGGGGGTATTTAACACACACACACACACACACACACCGCCCCTAGTAAATGCATTGTTATTGCTACTAGATATAAGAAATGTACAGTATGTCCAAGCATATCTACACTCTTCTCAAAGGAAATACACCCTTTCCTTTGTTAGAGAATAAGAAGAAAACATTCTTCTATCCGTTTGTTGTGATTGGTATTTTTTTAGAATACTAAAAGTACAAAATAATCCTAAAATTTCATCATGAATTTGAAACAGATATTAGTTGCATTTACCTAACAAAAAATACCTTATGATAACACAGCTATGGTCTTTGCAAAATGAATTGTATCCTGCAGCTTTTATGTTTCAGTGGTTCTTATACAATGTATGAAGCAATGACCCTTGTTCCCTGGGAAGAGGCAGTTGCTCTGGATATAGAATTCTGTTTGGGTGCTTGCAAGTTTCAAAATCAATTGGAGGTCAATCTATACTTTTATATAATAAATTTTATATAATAAAGAAACCAACGGCTATATACTTCTCCTATGTGATAAAATATGACATCTACGCTCTCCAGATCTGTCAGCTTCCATGCATTATTTGGTTCCTTAGAAAAGGAGGCTGGCCATCAAGCACAAGATGAAATCAATACTGTTTGATTGTTTTCCCCTTTAGGATACTAATACATCCAAGTGTTTCACAACAGGCTGTCTAAACCAGCAAAAACAAACATGCCAGCAGGATAATTAATTTAATGAGATTATCTCACCAGTGGTGATGGCCTTTCTTTCAGTAGCACTGCTACTTAGATACAGTCCAGGCTACCAGTGAAAAGGAGAAAGGCTGTTCATGCACTAGTGTGCGATGATTTATATTTGCAAAACAATTTATAATGTATTAATGGGAAGTAAAATATGGACTTTTTTAATGTAATAATGTTTAAAAACGCTTTATAGTTCATGTCTCATTAATACATTATAAATTGTTTTGCAAATGTAAATAATTTTATTTCTCCTTTTTTGTATTGTATTTCTCCTTTTTAGCTGTGGAGTGATAGATAGATAGATAGAGATAGAGTAAGATGTATAGTTGGAGCCAATGAAACAGAAGCTACTGGCATAACGGATTTCCCTTCATTCTGTAGGCCCTCCACACACCTCAAATCTACTTGAGAGTTGGGGGACCTTCAAGAAGGGATGCTTTTGATTACACTTTTCTTCTCTGAATGGTCCTCTCCAAAGACATGCACATTAGATGCTTTTACTGTTGTCAGTTCTTTATATTTCACCCAACCCACTGAAATGAAGGGAAAGCCAGTAGAGCTGCAAGGCCTCACTAGCATTAACTGTCAATCACAGAAGAAAAGACACCGGAGTCTCAAAACATTTCAGTGTTCTTCAGGAATGCTACCTGCAAGATTTTAACATTTGCTTGTTTGTTTTTAAATAAATATATCTGTAGCTCTTGTTAATTCCAAACATCTGTTGTGTTGCTGTGTTGGCTTTTTAGTATACTGCTTTCAAATCCATTAGCATTTCATACAGAGAGGATACTTTATATGGTTTTTTTTATGAGCCCTAAAGTGACTTAGAACAGAAGGGCAAGATCTGATTTAATTCTGATGCATTTAAATACCACCTTTGACAGTGATAGTGAATCATGTCCTCTTCCTATCTTTAATGCATATGAAAATAATAGTAATATTATTCTTATTATCTCTTAGTAGAGGTTGTTATGTTTTATTTACCCTAATTGGGAGATTATATCTGTTAAATAAGTCTTGAATATACGTATGCAACCTTCCTTAACATATTTGTGCATTATGCAAAGCTGTAAATCCACATAACTCCATTTAATTCTTCTCCAGTGACAGCCATGAAGACTGACGGTAATTCTTGCATTCTGAAGCATCTATATACAAGTAGTTGCTTGGCAAGTAGAGTAATGCAAAGCATGCATTTTCTTCCCTGTTAAGTATTTTTTTAATTCAAGGGTAAATGTCAAAACAATGCTGTAAAACCAATTAAGAAGAAAGAAAACAAGATTAGAGGTGCTACTTGAATTATTTATTGTTGTGCACTGTTGCCAAGTCTTTAAATAAGTAGTTAATAGACCTTACAGTAACTCTCTTTGCAATACAGTAATTTATTTAATGCACTATTCAGCAATGCACAAACATTAATCTGAAACACTCCTTGATGATCTGTACCTTTTTACAGAACACAATAATCTACACAAGGAGTCTTCAGCAGAAGGGCAACAGACCATTTTCACTTGAATGGACTTGAACACAGCTGCAAGAGCACTGTTCAGCTGCATATTTGGTTATTTTATCAGCTGCAGCCAATGAAAAAACATTGGCCCCATTCAGAAGACACCTTAAACCATGGCTTTAACCATGGTGGTTAAGCCAGAAAGCCAGGCTGTGTTCAGAAGACACCTTAAACCATGGCTTTAACCATGGTGAATAAAGCAAAAAGCCTTATTCACTGTGGTTAAAGCCATGGGGCTCATCTACACCAAGCAGGATATTCCACTACGAAAGCGGTATGAAAGCAGTATATAAAAGGCAGGAGCCACACTACTGCTTTATAGCGGTATTGAAGTACACTGACAACTGTTGGGGCCCATTGACACATACCATATACCACTTCCAAATCACTTTCAGAGTGCTATATCCTGTTTGGTGTAGATGTGTCCTGTGCCCAACAGTTGTCAGTGCACTTCAGTACCACTATAAAGCAGTATTGTAGATCCTGCAGTGCACTCCCAATAGTAGTAGCGTGGCTCCTGCCTTTTATATGCCATTTTCATACCGCTTTCATAGTGGAATGTCCTGCTTGGTGTAGATGAGCCCCTGGTTTAAGGTGTCTTCTGAACACAACCTGGCTTTCTGGCTTAATCACCATAGTTAAAGCCATGGTTAAAGGTGTCTTCTGAATGGGCCCATAGTCAGATAGGCTTGACCATCTCTGTTAACTGCCACCTAGACCTGCTCAGCTTCCTTAGTTGTGATAGGATCCAATCAATGGTGGTGGTGACAGAGCTAGCCTTGTATTGGGAGAGAATGATTTTTCGTATATGCCCCACAGTGCATAGCCAGACCTACCATTAGTTTGAGGGAGGCAACTGCTTCAGGCAGCTGAGGTTGAATGTCATGAATCAGTTAGTTATTTAGTTTATTCTTGTTAATTGTTTACTGTATTTTTTATTTTTACAACCAAGGAGGTAAAGAGATTCTTGTGGGATTTTCTGATCCAGGTGATGAAATAAGTTGGCTGGATTTTGGGTACTATGTACCTGAACTTGTGGTTGCGTGGGAGGGTAGTTTCTGCTGTGCCTCAGATAGCAAGTTGCTTTGAGCCAGGAGAGAGAAGTGATATTTACAAGTTGTGAATCCGGAACTATATGCTTAAACCGAGATACCTTGCTACATAATGGCCTATTTACATGACCATTTATAATCTAGTAGCTACAGGAATAGTGCTTTTGTGATTAGAAGTGCTCAAATAGATTGCAAATAGTTGTAAGAATAGTACTTCATGCGGCAAATAGCTTTGCTGAATGCATCCCACAACGCTTGGCATGGTGATGGAATGTGTTGTAAACTGGCAGAGTTTGCCCATGCCAAAGAACCCAAGTGTATAGGTCCTCATTTGGTTCTGTGAACTTCCCATTAGAAAGGTAAATTAGAAACAAATATAGCTTCCTGGTTGCAAGGAAAGAATATTTTAAAATAATAGGAAGGTATATGTGTGTTTAATATTCTGGGCTTCATTCCAAAGGCCTTTGCTCATGTTTGAAAAATAACAGCAAGGCCTCATTGGCATTAACCTGTAACTTTCTGTTATAGATACCATTTACTTAGAGCAAACTGTCTTCTTGAAATAGTGTCTTATGCTAAATTTTCTAATAACAGTTCTATTAAAAACCAATGCAGGGCACTATTGGACTGTATCTATATCCAGCTGTATTATTTCTCTATATCTACATGTATAAGGTATATCTTTGCAACAACAGGATGTTGACTCTGAATGTTTATTCTGTTCTAGAAAGTTGGGAACGTTAACAGAGGATTGATATAAGCACAAATACAGCATTAAGAGCAGTTTCTCTGTGAATCCTGTATGTTCTTCCTTCTGTTCACACTAATTTATTTGTTTGATTGGTTGATTTAACAAAAGTTATATGCCGCTCACTAACAAAAGTTCTTGGGATGGCTTATAATAAAATTATACTGATACATAAAGGATAACAACATAAAATCCAAATACAGCACAATCACATTTTTGTTTGCTGCTGTTGTGTATAATTTGAGTCGTAGTAAGAGATGCCTATGTGAACCTTAAGGTCTTCTTCTGAGGCCCTGTTTGAGTGCTCCCACCAAATGAGGTGAGGCAGATGAATACTAGGGAGGTCTTTTTGGTAGGTGCACCCCTGTTATGGAACAGCTTCCCTTGAAAGGCTCATTTGGCTCAAACTTTATGGGACTTCCAATGCTAGCTGAAGACATTTTTAGTCACCCATATATTTTAAATAATTTATATGTTTTACTCTGGTCTTCTGAGAATCTGTGTTTTAATTGTATTTTAGTTTTAATTGTTTTTATTGCTTGGTACTGTGTTTTGTCTATGAGCTGCCCAGAGAACTTGGGTTATGGCTATATAAAAACACTAAGTAAATAAAGACTATAGGTTATAGAGCATGTAACAGGTTCAATGTTCTAGGCTAGAACTTTAATTATTTCTGAAATTTTCTAGGAATTGGTTATGCCAGTATTGTAGTCTATAACTGAATATTCACATAATGTTCACCCCCAGAATTGTTGTTTTTAAATGGATACTGTTTTTATACTGTTTTAATGTTTTTTTTTAAAAAAATTGTATACTTTTAATGTTTACTATTTTTAATGTTGTAAACCACCCAGAGAGCTTCGGCTGTGGGGCGGTATATAAATGTAATAAAATAAATAAATAAATAAATTACGTCAAAGATATTTAAAAAAACACAATTTGTGTTTCTTTCAGGGTAAACTATAAGGAACATCGAATTACTGATATAGTGATTGCTGCATATATTACTCAAAAATACTTTTGAAATAAAAATTAAAAACTACAAAGTTTTCTAGAGAGAAATGTTACGAAAAAGTAAATTTCCTCCTAGACAACCATTAGTCCCCTTGATATAAAATAAAATAAAGAAGGTAGTTTTAATTAACTCTGGAACTGTACCAGATACTAAATTAATGTTAAAAAAGCAATTCAGAATGCCCAGAAGGATCAGTGCCAATTGTTATTATTATGCATCTAAATAATCTATTTGTAGTATCTAGTATTAGAATTTGTCCAAGTCACAGTTAACATTTCAAAAGAAAGTTCTCTAGTTCTTTGTATATGGAAATAAATAATGCTCGACAACAGTGTGAGGAGAACATAAAATTACCTGTTATTAAAAACTGAACACACTTTTCTAGAAGAAATATATTACCCAACTGTGAAATAATATGTTTGCTATTCACTGTAATGCTTCAGCATTACCGCTCAATCTCCTAAAAAGCTGACATGGAAAAAAGCAACGTAATAAACCAATTCATCATAATGTGCAAAAGAAAGCAGTGGAATAAATTGTAACAACCCTTCAAAAACTAGCAGCTTTTAAAAGTATTAATTTCTACTCCACATAATTGGAAAGGACACCTGGGCGGTCAGGCAATATTTTTCATGGGATTGCCCTGTCAGGAACTCAGATTGTCTTTGGAGTCAGGAACAATCGTTTAGTGCTAAATGACAGTGAATCTTGCAAATGGGTCTTCCTAGATGGTATTGCCATAAATTACCAAACTGAACTCCCCTCAAGGTCAGCCATAAAAGAGGGCGGGTATCAAAATGGCCTTCATGGAGATCTGAAGTAGTCTTCAGACTTCACACAGATGTACACCACTTGCGTCCCTGTCATAAAATCAACTTAATGGACTGATAACATAAATTATCATCAAAGTTTGATGATGTTTCTCATATAGATCTACAGAATGCAACAAGGACTGTTTTCAAAACAGGAGCTGCAGTTTCTGCTTATGTTCACTGTAAATATTGTTACTTAATTCTAAAGTGCTGACAGACCTGAATTGGCAACTACAATGCATTTTCCATGGAAATCAAACAACCCTTCAGTGAAACTAAGGGGGAACAAGCAATAACGAAGACAGCTCAGAACAATCATACTAACACAGTGGGTTTTTATTTTCTCTTTTTTCTTTATAACCTCTTGTTATTTTGTCTGTATAAATATCAAGGGCATATGTGTTTAAAATAATGTTGCTCCTTTTCACAGTGTGTATGCTTAGCAATGGGTAGGTAGGTGTGTGACAATATGAATCCATGAAGGTCATAAAGAAAAGCAGGATTATGAAGACTTGAAAGATGTACTGATGAGCTATGTTCCCATTTAAATGTAGCTTATGAGTCTTTTATAATTTCCCCCCCCTATCAGTCTGTCGCTGAATGAAAATAAACCCAACAAATTCAGATGGTGTGAGAAGGTTCCCACTGAAGAACAAATGTGATTCCTTCTGTACCTGTGCTACTGCAAGGTACAGGTATTCTCAACACTTGTTCTTTTGCACAGATATTGACTACAAATGAAAGGTGTCCAGAATAAGCAATGATGTTTATATAAACTGACTCATATTATTGTCATTATTCAGATGCCAGAATAATTCCATCAAAGGCCTCTGTTTTGTTTATTTTGTTGCACTTGAACAAAAATGGATATTTGGGTTTATTTGCCCTTGGAGAAATTTCCAGCCCCCTCCTCTGCCAATATTAAATTGAAAGCACAAACTATATTTTCAAAGCTTTGCCACTGGTTTCCTAGCTATGCTGATTTTTCTAGTTTGTGATATAGACCAGCAACAGTTACCCTGAGGAGCTGTACCATAGCAGGGATTGGAATTGGTACTCTAGCTCAGAGCTCCAATCACTTGCAAAACACGAGCCCTGGAAATGCTCTTAGCCTATGGCCTGATCCAGTGCAGACCGTGTTTCAGAAGTGAGGACCTGCTCTTTTGCACACTCCCCTCTAAGTTCACTAGGGCAGTTCAGATGATATCAGCTTGATCTGGGTGAATGCATGGATCAGAGTGAGAAAATACACTTGCTGCTCCATCACTGCCATCTGTGTTGAGATGGTACATCTGAAGTGAAATCACAGGCATTTAGGCACTGAAAATATCCAAGAAGCTGACTCCACAATTGAGCCTACACTGTTTAGTTATTGTGCACATAGCCTGACTGCAGATGTGCCATTCCATGGAGATGGCGGAAGCAAAGCCAGTGTGTGCTGGGTGGATGGGTAGGAGAGACATGCCCTTCCTGTGCTTCACATGATCTCCCCCAAGATATCATCTGAATTGGCCCACTATGTCTGAATTTCCCACTACTTATTGAGCATCTGCAACCTTAAATTTAGAGGCTGTCAACTGCATATTGAAAATACAAGTGGTATGACATGTTTGTATAATGTTTTTATTGAATATTTATTTGTTGACCTGCTATTGCATTCATTTCTTTCTTGCTATACTAATTTAGACTGTAATCCTATGCATACTGACCTAAGGGTAAGGCCCATTGAACTCAGTGGGTCTTCCTTCTGATATTTATAGGATTGTGCTGCATAACATCAAAAAAGGGGCATATAAACTCAACTCAACTGTCTCCTTGCCCTCTCACAACATATCCTTGTTGATCTCTGAGAGCCACCCCCAAGACAACCAGCCCACAGCACTTTTCTTCTCCTCCACCTGCTCAAATGCCTGTCCAGTTGACCCAGAAATCTGCAGAATGCTGCTGGCTGTCATTCTTTGCTCTCAGGCACCCATGTATGCTAAAAGGATCCTCATTGCCACCCACCCACCCTCCTTTGCAACATGTATATCGTAGCAGATGAAAAGATAGTAGCAATTTTAGGGCACTTCCTTCATCTCATTACAAGATAGCAGTGGTGGGTGAGCGGCGAAAGCATTCAATTACCTGGGAGAATTTACACCTGGTTCCAGGCTGCATTTATAGGCTTACTTCAACATGTCACCAGGCTGTCTCAGCCCTACCCCATTCAAATCTTTCTTTTATATTCCTAGCACCTGCAAACAATGGTAGTAATGTGTGAAGTAACTCCCACCTTCTCTCCCCTCTGCCAGCAGGAGTAGCCAGTGACATACATCTATTTTCAGTCTAATCCTAACTGCTTTTACTAGCTATTACATGCCACAGAACTTACTTCCAAATAAATATGCATAGGATTGTAGCTTTAGTTGTTTACAGTTTTTCTTTAGAGGAGTGACTCATAATTCCTGCCCCTTCTGTTCTTTCACTACAGAATTCACATTCATTCTCTAAGGAATTCCCTTGTTTTTGCAGCAGGCTCCAAGATTTTGATACACAAAGGAATATTGGGAGATTCTCGGCCAGGGAGCTCAAAATGGTGGTTTGCAGCTGGATGGTGCTGGGTTTCACACATGGATTGTAATTTACCAGCTCAGTCTTTGGCTTCATGCTTCTGATTTTATATAATTGCAAAGGAACGCCTCCTCTCCCCTATACTTATTCACCTCCTTCCTGAAGGGACATGGGGAAAACAATTGCAAAAGGAGGTGGATTCTCACTTCCTCCCTTAGTGAGCTTTTTTGTTCATGCTGTAACTCAGAACTAGGTCAACCAGCCTGTTTCCAAAATACCACACTGATTTCTGAACAATTTTACAGTGATGTTCCCTGAGTCTCTCTGCACGGATATTTTGAAAGTGTGTGTATCTGTGTGTATGGGGTGAATAAGAGAATGATCTACTGTTGGACAGTATTTTTAGCTTTTAAATAAATCTGTCACGCCATTTGAAGCTCAGCCTAATGACAATAATTATACAGGCTCTAAAGAAATCCGATTAGGTGAGCTAGGAAACCCATAGCAACTATTGTCGCTCACTTTCTTGTATGACAGGGTTGTCATTCTAGTAATCACTGGAGCATATGCTTAATGACTACTTGAACTTAGACCATTTTCTTTTTTAAAAAAACTGCAAAGTTGGAAACTGACTACAAGTCACAACAACATAATGAATTCAATACTACTGTACTGGATCAGAAGGCCTATATTAACCTTGCAATAAAAAAAAAACCTCATCCAGGGAAAGAAGGGGTGAAGAAGACATGAAACATCAAAAACGTATTTGATCGGTAGTGAAATTTTGTGTTATAGCTCCAGAGAGAATATGGCGCTGAAGGACTAGAAGTAAAAAGGTCCCTGAAGGTTTATGTAAATTTCAGAGACTTCCCATTGGTCATCTGTATGTGGGAAGTAAAGGCTGCCTATGTTAAGGCAACAAGTTCCTGAAGGCAAGAGTTACTTTGATGCACTTTATATGTAATGGGGAAATCTGTGTACCAACAACAATCCACTTCTCCTGCATCTCCCCAGCAAAGTTAGTAGGGGGAAAAGTGCCATTAGATAAGCATTTCCTTGCCCTCCACAACCAGCAGCCAATGAATAGAGTGGAGCTGGCATGCGGAATGACGTCCCTACAATAGGTATATGGTACCAGGCAGATAGAGATGTGGGTTTTGACCTACATTGTTGGCAAATGAAATACAGGCCCTGTGTTCTGCCGTGTTTTGCAGATCTAACATGAGGAATGAGAAGGCAAATCCTTCCTGCTTTTCTGAGGAAACACTTGTGATGCAACTTTTCTTATAGAACTTCAATGTAAAAAACAAAACAAAAAACGCCCTTCACAATATTATACATTGGCAGAGGCCTAATCTACACCAAGCAGGATATTGCACTATTAAAGTGGTATATAAAAGGCAGGAGCCACACTACTGCTTTATAGAGGTACTGAAGTGCACTAACAACTGTTGGAACCCATGGACACAGACCATATACTGCTTTCATACTGCTATATCCTGCTTCGTGTGGCTCCTGCCTTTTATATACTGCTTTCATTCCACTTTCATAGTGCAATATCCTGCTTGGTGTAGATTAGGCCTTAGAGCTCCATTATATGGGAGGAAACACGCTTCCTACCGTCGCTTCTCTGCCCAAGTTTTGGTTGCTCAGTTACTTCCTCTTTTAAAAGAGGAAGTAAACAACGAGCACGAGGCCCATTCAGTTGCCTGTTCTAATCGTGCTGCTTCTCCTACACACAGCGTCCGGGTTTAAAATATATTGGACTTTGTGGAGAGGTTTTTTTGTCACACATGGATGGCAAGAAGGGTCGGAAGGCATGTGCAAGGCAGACAATGTCATTTTGCAATGTCCTGCAAAAAATCCGTGAGTGCCCAGTAATGAGTGTGCAATAAAATGCTCATCAGATGGAGCTCTTAGTGTGTGTTGGTGGCTGCAGAGGAAGAGATGTATGCACCTACTAGGAAGGGATGGATCTGTTAATTTTGTTATTGATGAGATTGCCAAATTTTCAGGTTTAAGCCCATTTCATCCCATATAAATGTGCTATTTATTTATTTATTTAAAATCTGCATGGCAATTTCCTGTGTGTGTGGACATTTTGCCCAATTGTATGTACTTCGGTGCACATTTTTCAAATATTTGCATATCTCGAAGTATTTTTCCACTGATGTAATACATTTTTGTGTGCACTGTTGTTTAATGTACACTTTTTGTATGTACTTACCATTAATATGTGCATTTTTATATGCATTTTTCTCTGATGCACTGCATTACCAAGCTCAACAAAGTATGTATTTTGTTAGGTGACTCTATCTTTGCTCCCATATTGGCCCAGAAGGTGCACATTTGGTCAATTCATGTAAATATCCTTACAGAATGCATTTTTCACTCATCTCTACCATCCACTGTCTGGGCTGGTCCATACGTTCAGTACTTGATGATTCCCAGATGAATGTATGGAACTGCTTCTATTCAAAAGGATTGTGCTTGGAACCCTCTCCCCCCACTGATGATGTTTGGTCTTTGATATCTCATTCACACATATAAGTCATCACTTGATACAAGCCATTCATTAACCTCTCACTCTCACCTTGCACAGCTTTACTATACTTCACACACATCAAATTCCAGGACTGATGAAAAGGTTTTCAGGACAGATGGATATTTATTTGCATCAGACCCATATATTTTCTCCTTCTTCCTCGAATGTAGGATAGGAGTATAGCTCACTGTAAAGCCCACACTTTGTATGCGGAAGCCTCTCGATCTAGTCTCTGTTTTTAAAGAGATATTAGCAGAGGGTTTTTTTTCCTGAGATCTTGGAGAACGACAGAGGAGATATTACTGGGATAGTTGGATCAGTGGTCTGACTCAGTTTCATATGTATTGTTACATTTTCTTGGAACTCTTAGTTATTTTATTAAAGCCGGCTTTTACTGTTTCTCCATCAGTAACAGACTGATGAAGTTTCATAACTCCAGCAACAACAATGGGATTATATAATTTTCTGCTGCTCATTTGCTCATGAAAAAGCATGAAATTTGGGAAATGAGCATGCAGAGCTCATTTTCCAGGGCTGCAGGAAATGCAAGCATGAAGAAGAAAAGTGCTGCTCCTGTCTTTCCTTCTTAGTGGAGGCATTCATAATGCTTGATCACTATATCAGGGGGAGAAGAAAGATCATGGTGTACATCTCAAAAAATGGTCTCATGCAAAGTGGTTGATGAAAAGAAAAACCTAAGGGCTTCATACTAAAAATACACTACAGCAGAGCAAGTTAGCTCATTGTGTGGGTCTGTTCCAAAAATACATTGCTAAAAACAAAATATCTGTATGAAATCTGATGAAATGATTAATAATAAATGGTTATGTTGTTAATAAAAGTATTGTATTAAATAATGTACAATAATGTATTACATCTATAGCTAAAATTAAAGATGAGGTGCTTTAAGTTCCCATCTCATGCAAGCACTTCTAAGACAGAAACACTTGTACATCATGTTTCACTCTCCCATCCAGAAAACCAGAAAGAGCAGATATATTTTATAAAACTCAGAAAGCAGTTACCCATCAATGTTAGGATAAAAGAGTTGTGGCTTCTGATGTGACAGCATCATTGAGCTGTGTTGACCATGACTGACTGCATAAGTCGACCATGACAAAATGTCTTCTGTTGAAACAGAATGTCTTCAAATAGTTCAAGGGATATTGAGAAGGCTCCTACAGCGAAGCAGGACCATGCTAGCTGAAATGATGAGAGGCACCAGTTGGGTGTCTATACCAGCCATTTATTCCAGGATTGTATCTCAGTCATCACTAATGGGCCACATGATGTTCACCACCTCCCGTGGTGATCTTGGCTCCACTTCTCAGTTTTCCCAGAATATCCCTGACTGCTTTTGTCACATTCTTTTTGGCTCCCTCGTGTTTGTGGTGTGCCCCACCTTTGCGAGGTCGTTGCTGTTCTCCATGAGTTCCAGGATCAGTGAACAGCCAATTAGCTGTGAGGAGTGTGTACATGGGTATTGGTGTGTTTTACTGCCAAGTGGTTTTTTTTTTTTAAAAAAAATACAACTTGTCTCTGTGCAGGAGCACATATTTGATGGAGTTCCTATCCCCCCATGTGTCGCTGTGTATCTACGCTAGTGCACATCCCTCATGAGTAATGAAAAAAAACCTCCTGTGCCCCATAGCCATCTGCCTATCCCCAGCCACTTTTACCAATACATATGCAGAACTGCCATAACAGGGCACATGTGCTCCTGCAACAGCGCTTTGCGGGAAACTTCGCTCACGTGTGCCGATCGCAGATGGGGAAAAGTTGTGTTCATCCCTCCTCCTGTCTTGATCTGGTTGAGCCTGAATTTCCCTGACTTGACCTGCACTAAGAGTCTTGGCCTGACTACCCCATTTCTCTCATGAACCCCACAAGAACAATATATGAAGGGGAAATGAGTGGAAATCTGCCCTCCCTTGAACAGAGCAACTGAAGATCCAAGTCATTGTTGCTGTTTCTGCTACAAAACTGATCAAGCTGAACCAAATGATATAAAGATTTTCAGTTTGAGAAAAACCCAGTGTTACTCAGTGTTTTTATGAATTCTATTGTAGAAAAGGTAAATACATTGATAGTGCCATTGTATGGAAACAACCGCATCAATATTTCTTACCCAAGAACCCTTGCAGTTAGAGGCTTCCAGTGAGATTGCTGAATGCCAAACAGATAAAATACAGATTATGTATTAATTTCTCATTCTTGTGAAAAGGGTGATTAACCTGACTGACCTTTAACATGTACTTCTTAGACAGTGAAATATTGATCTCTATTCTCTTTCCCTCCTTAAATTTCACAAAAAACACCCCATAATTCTTTATCTCCATGGTTTTTGCATGAATGTTTTACATGTATTTTTCTTTATGTCTTCTGGTGCAAGCATAAGCTATGTGACGTCCAATTTAAACCACAATAAAATACCACAATAATAAACTATTTTGTAGCAGATAGTCACTTGTTAATCAATACAACTTTTTGTTTTTTAGTTCTGCATATGCTACTAAGGTTGAATTAAGGCCAACTAAAGCTGTATCTTGCTCTCTCTCTGTTTCTCCTCCCCACATACATACCCAGAGCAGAGTACAGAAAAGCTCCAAGGAGTTGGCATAATCCTTCCATCCCACTCTATAACGCTGCCACTCAACTGAATGAGCTACTGCTGTATTGATGTGCTCTCTCAGAGGAGATCACCAACAGTGTACTGAAAATGATTTATTGGCCCAGCACACTTCATATGTTTTAGCTCTACTCCAGGACAACTGGGTTTGTCCATTCAGAAGATAAGTTCAACATTCTTCTATACTTTCTCAGTGTATCTGTTACAACAATTGCCATGGAAGAAGAATCACAAGACTTGGCATACGTTGGGCCAAGAAATAATTTTTAATGCATTGTTGAGGTTTACCTTCTCTCTGTCTTTATGCTGCATCACAGCAAGCCCATTATCTCAAGCAAAGGCCTTTCTGGATGTAACGTTGGAGAATCTGGCAGGCATCTTTCCCCTAAGCTTCTGTTGTGTCTGTGTCCTGGGAGAGCTACAGAAGAATAAGCTACTGGGTCATATTGTGAATTTATTTTATTATTTTATATCTTGTCCTTCATTACAACATTTGTCCATCCTGAATGAAGCAGGAATGGACTCTGCCAAAGAAGACTAGCATGGTTAGAGTAGAATCAAGGAATCTATTATAGAAAAGAAGGCTTCCTTCAGAAAATGGAAGTGTTGCCCAAATAACAAAAGGGAACACAGACTTGCACAAAAGAAATGCAAGCAGACAATAAGGTATGGGGGAAAGGGGGATTTTGAAGAGTATATCACTAATAAAATTAAGACCAAGATTTTTAAAAAAAATATATACCAGAAGCAAGAAATCATGTAGAGCATCTTTAGACAAGCGCTTTATCGCATGCTTGTAACTGGCCACTCATGGATCTTCGCAAGTCATTTTGACAACACAGCGATCCACCTGTAGGCCATCTGCTTCTTCTGTTGTTTTCCCACTACAAAATACAACTCAGAGAATCTATTTCTTCTTGACTCTAACAATTATTGGTGCCATTTCCTGCTTTGCAGGAGAAGCTGCATAACAAAAACGCCCACTGAATGGGTCACATGGTTGCTACTTTCCCCCTCTTTCTTCCCTGTGTGAAGAAAGAGGAAGCTGCTTGTCCCTGCTGTGGACAGAAGCAGGAGGCAAAGCAACATAAGGGAAATGCGATTCCCCCACTTCTGAAAATGCTCATAGTGGTGGTGGGAGGCAAAGGTAGTTTAATGTAAGCAAGTTGGCCTTTCAAAAGGCTTATGACAAAATCTATCATCAAAGGCTCCTGAGCAAACTTAGCACTTATGGGATAAGAGGAGTGGTCCTCTTAGGGATCAGAACAATTCTTCTGTTAAAGAACAGAAAGCAGAGTGTAGGAGTACATGTTTTTGAAAGCTGAGTTCTTGCAAGTCATGCTTGGTCAGTTCTTGCAATGGAGGGATTAAAGTAGTGCTGTGCCAAAGTCCACCTCCATTTTGTGGAACTATCCCCAACCCCACTGCAAAAGTGGAATGTATTTTTCTGGTGTTTTCTGCCGCCTCGCCCCCTGTGTTTTTGCCTAGCAACTGGTATTCTCTCTGACTACAAAGGTACTGTTTAGCTGTCATGTTTAATAGCTGTTAATATTGTTAATAGCTGTTGCTTAATTTGTCTAATCCCTAAAATGTGATCACCACATCTTAGCTCTGCCCAGAAGTGACTCATCTGTGGGCTAAAGAATGTGTTGAAGGGACTTGTGCACTGGACCAGGTCCAGTGCCCCATCTTTAACCTTGTGCATTGAGCGAAAGGTCTGATGGTGGGTTGTTTGTTGTTTATTCATTCAGTCGCTTCCGACGCTTCGTGACTTCATGGACCAGCCCATGCCAGAGCTTTCTGTCGGCCATTGCCACCCCTAGGTCCCTCAAGGTCAAGTCTGTCACCTCCAGAATATCATCCATCCATCTTGCCCTTGGTCGGCCCCTCTTCCTTTTGCCTTCCACTTTCCCTAGCATCAGCCTCTTCTCCAGGGCATCCTGTCTTCTCATTATGTGGCCAAAGTACTTCAGTTTTGCCTTTAATACCATTCCCCCAAGTGAGCAGTCTGGCTTTATTTCCTGGGGTATGGACTGGTTTGATCTTCTTGCAGTCCAAGGCACTCTCAGAATTTTCCTCCAGCACCACAGTTCAAAAGCATCTATCTTCCTTTGCTCAGCTTTCCTTATGGTCCAGCTCTCGCAGCCATAGGTTACTACGGGGAATAACATTGCTTTAACTATGCGGACCTTTGTTGTCAGTGTGGTGTCTCTGCTCTTAACTATTTTATCAAGATTTGTCATTGCTCTCCTCCCAAGAAGTAAACGTCTTCTGATTTCCTGGCTGCAGTCAGCGTCTGCAGTAATCTTTGCACCCAGAAATACAAAGTCTGTCATTGCCTCCACGTTTTCTCCCTCTATTTGCCAGTTATCAATCAAGCTGGTTGCCATAATCTTGGGTTTTTTGAGGTTTAACTGCAACCCAGCTTTTGCACTTTCTTCTTTCACCTTCGTCATAAGGCTCCTCGGCTCCTCCTCGCTTTCAGCCATCAAAGTGGTGTCATCTGCATATCTGAGATTGTTAATGTTTCTTCCTGCGATTTTAACTCCAGCCTTGGATTCGTCAAGCCCAGCACGTCGCATGATGTGTTCTGCATACAAGTTGAATAGGTAAGGTGAGAGTATACAGCCCTGCCATACTCCTTTCCCAATCTTAAACCAGTCCGTTGTTCCGTGGTCTGTTCTTACCGTTGCTACTTGTTCATTATACAGATTCCTCAGGAGGCAGACAAGATGACTTGGTATCCCCATACCACCAAGAACTTGCCACAGTTTGTTATGATCCACACAGTCAAAGGCATTAGAATAGTCAATAAAACAGAGATGTTTTTCTGGAACTCCCTGGCTTTCTCCATTATCCAGCAGATATTGGCAATTTGATCTCTAGTTCCTCTGCCTTTTCTAAAACCACCTTTGGCTGCAAAGGATGTAGTCAATCTGATTTCAGCGTCAGTCATCTGGTGAAGTCCATGTATAAAGCCGTCTTTTAGGTTGTTGGAAGAGAGTGTTTGTTATGCACAGTGAGTTGTCCTGGCAAAATTCTATCAGCCTATGCCCCGCTTCATTTTGTTCTCCTAGACCATGCTTATCTGTAATTCCAGATGTCATTTGACTGCCCACCTTAGCGTTCCAGTCTCCTGTAATGAAAATAACATCTCTTTTTGGTGTATTATCCAGTAGGTGCTGCAGATCCTCATAGAACTGATCTACTTCTGCTTCTTCAGCATCTGTGGTTGGGGCATATATTTGGATCACTGTGATGTTAAATGGCTTACCCTGAATTCAAATTGAGATCATTCTATCATTTTTTGGATTGTATCCAAGCACTGCTTTAGCCACTTTATTATTAATTATGAAGGCTACTCCATTTCTTCTGTGATCCTCTTGTCGACAGTAGTAGATCTGGTGGTGATCTGATGTGAAGTGGCCCATTCCAGTCCATTTCAGTTCACTGACACCCAATATATCTATATTTAATCTTGACATCTCACCAATAACCACATCCAATTTGCCCTGGCTCATAGATCTTACATTCCAGGTTCCTATGGTGTGTTGATCTTTAGAACATCAGATTCATCGTTCACCACCAGCACCGTCGGCCGCTAGCCATCCTTTCGGCTTTGAGCTAGCTGCATCATCACATCTGGGGCTAGTTGAACTTATCCGCTGTTTCTCCCCAGTAGCATTTTGACCATCGTCCGACCTGGGAGTCCCATCTTCCGACCTGGGAGTCCCATCTTCCGATGGTATACCGACATATCTCTGGCTGTACTGATCCATTTAGTTTTCACGGCAAGAATACTGGGGTGGATTGCCATTACCTTCCCCAGGGATCGTATTTAGTCTGACCTCTCTACCATGACCTTCCCGTCTTGGGTGTCCCTTCACGGTTTAGCTCATGGCATCCTTGAGGTGCTCAAGCTCCAGCACCACGACAAGGTAACGATCTCCTTTGCTGAAGCTGATGGTGGGACCTACACACAAATGGAGCAAACAGAATTATGGCCATTCTGTTTATGCTTTTAGGAAAACAGTATGATAGTAGGTTTCCTACCATATTGTACTGAATCTGAGCTGGAAACTGAAAACTATAACCTGAGAAATAGTTATACTTTATTAGCTTAGTCGACACTTGAGATGCTTTTAGTTTTTTATTATTATTTTTAGCACTGAAAAAGACTCATTATGGATGTGGTACCTAAGTGACCTAAGCATGATTAATCTAATCCTAGTTATTTCTACTTTTTGTGGTTGACTGCCTCTTGGGTCAAATAGTCGATGAAAACAGCTATTTTGAATGTGTTTGCTTATGTTTAATTTTAATATAATTACCATGTACAGTTTCTGATAGCTGCCACAGTAATTGAACATTCATTATTTATGAAGCAGCATCTAAATTATATTTAAAGCTTTGATCTTCAAAAGACTTAGGAGGCAATCTGGCTCCTTTGTTGTTTTAGCTGATGATTTCTTACGCATTTTCTATCTTGCAAAATTGTAATATTAAAAAAACCAGAATGTTGCCATGTTGCAGAACTACGTGTGTGTTTTTCTTCAGGAACTCTTTGGGATTATTGGGTTTCTAGGGCTGTGAAAAAGCTCCTCTCCATTTGCCACCCTATTCAAAGGAGAATTGGGGAGGAATCATTTGTGGGTTTGTGGGGAGGGGATTAGAAGGTTTATAGAAAGTAGTAGGGGTGTGCAAAGTGGATCTTCTCTGCCTTGAAATTCGAGCCAGAGCGCCATAGAGGCGATTCTCTGACCCAATTTCTGGAGCGGGTCCCTCTCTCCGCTCTGCTGGATAGTTCAATGAAAAACCGCTGCGTTTTCAGTTAACCAGTACATTCTTGTCAATGGGAATTAGCAGGAAATGCTTTCAGCTCCCTCAGTTTTAAAGATAAACACATGAAAATAGGCACCGTGACAGCTTTTACAGAGCTTTAGGCATGCCAACCTTGGAGCAGATCCCTGCATACAGTGATTTTTAAAGTACAAACTCAACTGTCCTCTCAGGCACCTCTAGTGCCTTGATCTGTATGGTGAGGGAGAGGGAAACAAAGCAGCAGGAAGTGCTTAGTGCAATAATAAGTAAGTAAATGTATATGAATAAAATGCCACAACAGCAGCACACAGCCTGCCCATCCTAAGAGAGGACAGGAGGCTTGCAGGAGGAGGCACCCTTCCCCTGCTGTCGGTTGGGCATTGGGGCGAGTCGAGTCAAAGCAACAACAGCTTCCCCGCAGGTGTGGCTTGGAGGAGGAGGAGGAGAACAATCCCCTGCACTGGAAAGCCAGCCAGCCAACAGGTGTAATAGTTTAACTGAAATATCAGTGAATAATAAAATATCAGTGAATAATAATAAAAAAACCAGAATAGTAATTAATTGTGTTTTAATGAAGAGAAGTTGAATATAAATAACAAGCACATATGACATTATTTTGAAGAGAACTGAACAATCCACAACTATTACCTCTTCCCAGTCTATTCTGGCAGCTCACTGGATGTTTTGAAAAAAAAGAAAAAAGAAACTAGGTCTGGAAGAACTGGGTTTAAATTTTAATTTTGTGCTGCAACTTCAGCATGCTGAAATGCATTTAACAGCAGCACATGTTAATGAGAGATAAGAGAATTGTTGCTACTCATATAATTATGCTGCTCTTGCCATAGTGGAGTCTGGCAGGAGAACCAGCCGTATCATCACATTATTAGTGTAGTTAGTCTGTTTGACAAGAATCCATTTTTACACAATCACAGAGAGGCATTTTTTGTGACTTGCACTTCTGAAGCATAAAAATACAGACACTTTTTTTTGGCTGAACCTTATAATGTACTTTCCATACAGGATGCACATTCTGTGTATCATAATGCAGAGTAGACACTGAACAGATCAAGAAGAAACAAATAAGAATGTGTAATCTCTCCCTGTCAAGTCTAGTTTCCAAATATTTGGGTCCTACTGTTTTGGAATTTTACCTACTGAGTTGCTTTTCTTTTAACCCCCCTTTTAACCTAATCTCTAGCCTTTAACTAAACATACAATCCAGTGATTGATCCTAAGTTCATATATTTGAAAGTAAACTCTGCAGAACTTGCTATCATGTCTAGAATAATTAGATCTACTGTCAGTTTTGATTGTATAGACTCATCGTTCACTTACCTAGGAGCATAATCTCCTGATGTTCATGATCGTATCTCTGCATGTCTTTCAGATACCTCAGCTTGGTTGCTTCATCGTCGTTTGAAAGTTAATATGGCAAAGACAGAATTGCTTGTTTTTCCTCCTAAACCTTCTCCTCATCTCTCTTTCTCTCTTACTGTCAATGATGTTACGCTTACTCCAGTCAAGGAAGCTCGTAGTCTTGGCTTTATATTTGACTACTCGCTCTCCTTTATTCCTCATATTGAGGCAGTAGCTAAATCCTGTTGTTTTTTCCTGTATAATATTGCCAGGATTCAATCATTTTTGTCTGTCTCTTCTGCCAAATCTCTTGTTCATGCATTGGTTATTTCTCGGTTGGACTACTGCAACCTTCTTCTCACTGGCCTTCCTTCTTCTCACATCAGTCCGTTGGTTTCTGTTCACCACTTTGCTGCTAAGATCATCTTCTTGGCTTGCTGCTCTGACCAAGTTACTCCACTTCTGAAATCTCTTCATTGGCTTCCAATTCACCTCAGAGTCCAATATAAACTTCTCCTGTTGACCTACAAAGCTTTTCACAGTCTAGCTCCTTCCTATCTTTCCTCTCTCATCTCACACTATTGCCCCGCTTGTGTGCTTCACTCCTCAGATGCCATGTTTCTTACCTGCCCAAGGGTCTCTACTTCCCTTGCTTGGCTTCGTCCATTTTCTTCCGCTGCCCCTTATGCCTGGAACGCTCTTCCAGAACATTTGCAAAATACAAGTTCAATCGCAGTTTTTAAAGCTCAGCTAAAAACTTTTCTTTTTTCTAAAGCTTTTAAAACTTGATTTTGATCTGACTTTTATACTGTTAGTTTTACCCTACCCTGTGCCTGTTTGGTTCATTCTCTTCCCCTTCTTATTGTTTTATTATGATTCTATTAGAATGTAAGCCTATGCAGCAGGGTTTTGCTATTTTATTGTTTTACTCTGTACAGCACCATGTACACTGATGGTGCTATATAAATAAATAAATGAATAACTAAATAACTAAATAATGAGCAAGCTGGACATGACAAGGGAGCCAGTCATGTATCTGCCCTATTTGCATATATAAGGGTCTGTTTTAGATATGAAACAGTAAATACAGGTGAGAGTAGTGCAGCCAACCCCTGCCTTACCTTGTTGTGCTCCACTGCTGGAATCACTTTTCTTCCAGCCCTTCTTCAATATCAGAAGTGAATGGAGATTTAAGGAAATTGCTTGAGGAGATAGGTCACAATGAGGATCAGGTAAGGTGGGAGAAGTGAAAATGTTTGCCTTCCCTGATCTGAATGCTACCTGTCATGAAGAAAGAAAGAAAGAAAGAAAGAAAGACTACCTGTTTTATTTGTGAATGGGGCAAATGTGAGTAAAATCAACCCCATGCGTAGGGTTCCCTCAATGTGTATAGGGATCATCAGGACCAGTTTGGCCCTTATTGACAGATAAGGCTACCAAGATGTGCATTCAGGCTATATCAAAGAAAATTAAAAAGGCAACATTTCCATTTTGCAATGTTAGCAGAATCTGAGAAAAAGAAGAGATGGTTAATTTCATTTTCACAAAGTTCTTGTTTTCAGCACAATGCTGCATTTTTGAATTTCATTGGGGTTTATATATATATATATATATATATATATATATATATAATCACCAGTATTCTGACAGCTGATTAAAATTCAGAATTGGCTTCTCCTTGGAAAGTCATTTATATGTGGAACTGATACAGGAAAACCAGCTATGTACTGCTGTGAATCAATAACATTTTCATATATATGTAATTGTGAAAGTTGCTGTGGGAATTCACTGTCATTTTAATGGTGTATGAGAAATATATAATATAAAGCAATTCAAACAGTTTACTACTCAGAATCTTAAAACTCAATCATTCTGTTTTTGAGGAAAAACAAAGAACCTCTTCTGGCATATTGCCTTTTAAAAAGCAACACTAATTTGAAAATATGCTGAAAATGTACCACAGTGTCTAATATAGGAAGAAAACTGTATTAGGGTGATGTGCAGATACCAATTCTCTTGGGCAGTAGGACTAGCGCTCCCAGGTAGATCTCCAGAGGAAGCTTTATTTTAAAAATAAAGCAACAACAACAACACTAATAAAAATACTTTTATTTATTTACATTTTTATCCAACCCTTCTTCTAAGGAAACTTTTTCCTGTGGACACCGTGGGGCCTTGCCTTCTCCTATAGGCATCCAGGAAGAACTTTGGGGCTGCAGAAGGTCTGCAAAGCAAGAACAAGTGGGGCTTTCAGAGCTTTAGAAAAAAATCTCTTCTTCCTTAAAGCCATATAGAGCAAGCAAGTAAAAGTTTTTCCCCCTAAAGATCCAAAAGGCCCATTTGTTTTTGTTTGCAACAGGACTATTTGCAAAGCTTCTGCAGCCTGGGAATTCTTCCTGAATGCCTATTGAGAGCGTGAGATCATGTGGTCTCAAGAAGTGCAGCTGGCCTGGAGAAGCCCCCTTTCTAAAGAGTCTCGTGCTGGGGGTATTTTTCAAGTAAAATAAAAATAACAAAGAGAAGACCCTTCAGCCACCTTCTAAACTTAGAAGGCATGTGGAAAACCTGTTCCCGTCCCCATGCAGAAAATTCTTCGAAATTCTCCCCATACCTGTGAAAGAGGGAGAAAAAACAATGCTCTTTCGCAGGGAGAGAAAAAATCTCGAAAATAGGGAGCAGGATTTGACACAGCACTAGTAAACAATCCAAATTAGTCCATAGTGGAGGTGACATAGTCTGGGGAAAGAGACTGGATTGCGAGACCTGGAGGTCTGCATTTGGCCCATGGGATGGAGGTTCCTGACCCCTTCTCTAGGGCAGCATATCATTACAAGGTTGATAAAGCTGCAAAATACTGAGCTTCATCGATGGGCAGGGATCTGAAGAAAGGTTTGTCTGGTCCCTTTTACTACATCACACTGGTACTGTAAAAAAGCCCAAAGTTTCATTCTGTCTACCTCCATGCTCATGGAAACGAGCATCTACAGTGCTATACAGCTGGACCAATACAATCCTGTGTGGCCAATGACACTCAGAAACAATCTTTAGCAGTATCTCACAGTATAGAAAGGAAGGTTGGCCAAAGGAATGTACAAAAATATGTTTGCGAAACATAAGTAGGCCCGTAACCAGAAATTATAAATCAGTATGAACTAGCATGAATCTAAATACAATATTTGTTAATTAATGTCGATAACTCAATTATTTAATTTATTTAATTCAGGTTCTATAAATAATTTGTTGCATCAGGGATCTGCTGTGCCTTCAGTTAGCTTCAAGCAGCTGGACAGTGATAGACATGACACTGAAAGTAGCCAGAGCAGAAGCATGGCTCTGTTGCTATGGCAGCAAGGAGGCTTCCTTCCCAATTGGAAAGCCCAGGTGTTGTGCCAGGCATATCCAGCAGAAAAGTGGGCTTCCCAGTTGGCCCTGACAAGCCTGTGACCAGGGACAATCTGCCCTAGAGTTCTCTGACAGCCCAGAAAGAAAGGAGAGAAGTGAGAGCAAGAGCCTTGGGAGAGAGGACAAAGGTGGTGGGGGTGGGGTTAACTCCTTCTCTTATATCTAAGGCCAGACTTGGGAAGGGAACCACCCTGGACATACAACCAGCAACCCTCTACCTGCCCCCCAAATGCCAAATTAATTATCAAGATAATTGTAATAGTTTAAATAAATAAATAAATCCTGCTATGAGAATTTTTGTACATACAGACTTTAGCATCCTTATTCTTAATGGTTAATATATAAGAAATTTCTTTGTGGAAGATCCAATGTGTTGCAATGTGTTTAATACTTTAATATGTGAAAGTGGAAATTGTTTTATTCAGCCTAGACAAAGTGCAAAGGCTGTTGATGTTTGTAGTATAGCCTTGATCCAGAAGTCTTTGCATGTAGAAATGAGCTTACACAAGCTGCTCTGCAGAAGTACCCCACTACCACCACACACACACACACACTTTTCCTCTGCTGCATAATTAGTGTAGTCATACTTGAAAGTGCTGACCATCTGTTTGGAAAATAAAGAGGTAAAGAAGATGCCTGGGATCAGTGCCCTCCATGGATAGGTAATTGGCACTGACATCACCAACCATCTATTCAGCAGTGAGCACAGGATCACTGCAGATGTATCTGGTGAGCTCTAAGTGGTATTTTTGCAGCATGACTGTGCCTACACAGACCTGATTCAACAAAAGAGATAAGACAGGATGGAAGGAAAAATGTCCTTCTAATCTCTTTCTCTCACACATATACAGAAACAGGATTTATAATATTTCTAGACAATCTATTATCTCTAATAGTAAAATCCACACTTTAAAGCTTGATCCACTTAACAAAGTTTGGTTAAATCTAAAGCATAAGTCTAGCAAACACTATGTCTGACTGCCTATGAAAATTGATTCTTATGTACGGTTAGCTGACTTTATGAAATTCTGCAAAGCTCTAAACTACCAATTGTAAGCCCTTCACATATTCATTTTTTAAAACTGCCACAGCAAGTATAGATTTCATAGGACTTTGATAAAGAAGGAAAGAAGTGATCTATACAGAAGATACCCATTTGGATCCTTTTTTCTCTGTTAATGGAAGCAGTTTCCATTCACAGAATGGGAGCTGGGCTCACAGAAGGACCCTTCGGCACACAGAAAGATCCCTTCTGTGAGTGGAGCTATCCTGTGAACCGAAGCTTCTTCCATTCATGGAACAAAAGTTATGATCCAAGTAGTTGTCTTTTGCAGACAGAAAATACCAGCAGTAATGCAAAATATCATTTTTTCTGTAGTTACAGAAATGATTTGATGTAATTTTCACTAGATGTAAAAGAACAATGGACTAGGCCTTACAGTGGCAACATTTGAGTGAAATGCACATATTTTATTTGCTTTGATCTCAAGTTATCATTGGTATTTCTTTGTCTGAATTATCTATTGTTTGCCATTTCAGAACTTTTTTTTTTAATATTTCACTGCGAAATCTCAGGGAAGTATTTTATCTCACTCTCATTGGTGTCCTGGGGCTATCATGTAGGAAAGTAGCAGAAAACAATTTCAAGGGCAACATAAATAATGGAGATTGAATACACTGAATAGAAGTCACCAACTTTATTAGAGAACATGCCTTGCTCTTCCATTTTTTTAAAAAATAATCTATACATTTTGGTGGGCAGTCATGTTTTCACATAGTCAAACTCATGGAAGCATAAAATGCAGCTGGTTGCCATGAATTTGGGATTCTCTATCTCTTTTCTCTTAACTCAAGGTCATGATAGAGCTAAAGTGTTAGTGCTCCAAAAGCTTAAGGATACTGAGATGCAATCTCAGGTGGCTGGGATCAAGACTTGCCAATCTAATAGTCTCTATGGACGTTGCTAGACGAGGAGTTAGCCCAGTGTGAGGCCCGGTCTCCCTCCTGTGCATCCAGATGACGCACAGGGGATTCTGGGGTCAGGCCGGGCTAAGTCCTCGCTTGAACCGGGATAAGGGGATTCGCTTATGGGCCGGCTTTTCCGCAGCCCCAGCCTAAGGCCGGGGCTGCGAAAGGTCTAGCAGGGTCCGTGGCTTTTCCCAGCTGCTTGCTTACTCGCGAGTAGCCAGGAGAAGCCACAGACTGGGCACAGCATTCCATAGGAGTGCTGTGCCCATTGGGCCGGGGGGGGGGGAATCACGGGGGGGGGGGAGATGGGGGCCGGGGGAAAGAACGAACCCGGCAGGAGAGATAGGGGGAAAGAAGAACGGGGACAGGCATGGCGGATGGGGACAGGGGAAGAAGAACGGGTACGGGGGACAGCCATGGCAGGCAGGGGCGGGGGAAGAAGAACGGGGACGGGGACAGGGCCTGGCGGACGGGGGTGGGGGAAGAAGAATGGGGATGGGGGACAGCCATGGCGGACGGGGGTGGGGGAAGAAGAACAGGGACGGGGACGGGGCCTGGTAGAAGTGGACAGGGGAAGAAGAACAGGGACGGGGACAGGGCCTGGCAGACGGGGGTGAGAGAAGAAGAACGGGGACAGGGCCTGGCGGACGGGGGCGGGGGAAGAAGAACAGGGACTGGGACAGGGCCTGGCGGATGGGGGCGGGGGAAGAAGAACGGGGAAGGGGACAGGGCCTGGCGGATGGGGGCGGGAGAAGGATGGGGACGGGGACAGGGCCTGGCGGACCGGGGCGGGGGAAGAAGAACGGGGACGAGGACAGGGCCTGGCAGACGGGGGGGGGAAGAAGGACAGGGGACAGCCATGGCGGACGGGGACAGGGCCTGGCGGATGGGGGGAGGACGGGCAAGCGAGCGAGCAGGCAGGGGGGCAGCAGACATTGTGGGGGGGAAATCAGGGGCAGGTGGAGCGGGGAACCCTTTATTTGTTTTTTAAAAAGTCCTTACTTTTACGTTGGTGCGCTCCTGCGCACATGGCCCTTAAAGTTGGGAAAAACTGGAGCACGCGATGCAGCTTTCCCTTGCCCCGTCGCGTGTTTACATCTAGCTAGGGGCGACAGCGCGCGCTTGCTGCAGCGTGGCGTCTCCCCTACTCCCGACCGGATTATCTGGTAGGTCTAGCAAGGCCCTATGCCTCCTATATTCCCTTGTATTTATCTTTTCCAAAATACCTGGTAGATCTACTAAATATTAAAATGAGGGTTGCCTTCATCTGGACAAGATTAAATGCTCTTCCATTGGCAGACTGGGTGGGTTGGCAAAAGGGGGTCCCTAAGAAGGATAGAGTATGCAGTTGCAATTCAGTATCAATTGAAGATACTACTCATGTACTGCTAGAATGCTCTGTGTATAATGATCTCAGAACCAAATGCATTCATCCATTGTTAAGATTGTTCAAGGGAAAGCTATCCCTTGTTAAGGCTTGTTTCCTATTATCTGTTACTGAGAAGTCTGTATCCTTTAGAACTGCCAAATTCCTTGTCAATGCTCTACAAATACATACCACAAAGTCAAAAAGCTGTATGGAAAACTTTTAAACTCCTAATTGTTTGGTGGTGGTGTTTTCACATAGCATGTCGATGTTGCAACCTGTTTCTTCCATTTCATTCAGAGAGTTGCCATGTGTTTTAGTATAGCCTCCCCCAACCTGACTGTTATGTTATTGGAATATAACTCCCATAATCCCCAGCCATCACAGCCATGCCAGTTGGTGATGATGGGAGCTGAGGACATTAAATTAAGAATGTTGTTCTAGTATTTCTGAAGCTGCGAACTTAGGGCAACATTCTACAAGGTATATTTCTGTGCTGTGTCAAAGGCCTAATCTACACCAAGCAGAATATTGCACTATGAAAGCGGTATATGGTATGTGTCAATGGGCCCCAACAGTTGTCACTGCACTTCAATACCTCTATAAAGTAGTAGTGTGGCTCCTGCCTTTTATATACTGCTTTCATAGTGGAATATCCTGCTTGGTGTAGATTAGGTCCAAGATACTAGCATTTAACAAACCACTTTAAAAAGAATAACAACTGAATATGAACAAATACATCTAAATAGTTTGCTTCATTACAATCCCTAGATTCATGGGTCAATCCATGTAACCTGCTCAGGATCAGAGTACAAAGTATTTATTACTCAATTTAATGTTATTTTAAATCAGTGGAAAAATCCCCCACAAATGCTGCACAGCTTGCATCATTGAAGCTGCTTCAAATAGAGACAGATCACAGGTCCATCTTGCCTAGCATTATGTACTCCAGGAGTGGGAAGCCTGTTGTTTCAAACAGGCTCTGTTTCCAAATAAACTTCCAAGTTTTATTTAAACAAAGGCTCCTATACAGAGCTCTCTCTGGCTGTAGCCTCTCTCTCCTCAGGCCAGAAGAAATGGGTGATGCCCTTAACTACTTCGTATTAATTCCCAAGGAGCAAAAGCCATTCAGTTCGAATCAAGCAATTCTTTCATATTGTTGCACCTCTGGTCCTTCAGATGTTGTTGGACTTTAACTCCCATCACCCCAGCCAGCATGACCAATGATCAGGAGCTGCTTCAGCGGGAGAGACGCTGTGCTATCAAGGGTGAGCTATTCCATTTGCTCCCCCCCTCCACACACACACATTGGACACTTTAAAAGCTAGGCTGGACTTGATACCCATGCACATGCCCCTCACAGCTGATTGGCAGTTCACTGAGCTCAGAACACACGGCAAACAGCAATGACCTCGCAAAGGGGGGGGGGCACACTGCAAACATTCTTCACAGTGGATGAAAAAGAGCTGGAAAAACGGTGACAAAAGCAATCAGGGATATTATGGGAAAACTGAGAGATGGAGCCCAGATCACGGCGGGAGCAAGTGAACATCATGTGGCCCATTAGTGATGACAGCGATACAATCCTGGAATAAACGGCTGGTGTAGACTCCCCACCCCCACCCCATGTCTCTGCTTTGGCTCCAATCCTATTGCCTGCTGTTAGAGGAAGTGATATGCAAAAAGCCACATCCTTCTAATATATTGATACCAGTATGAATTCTATACCTAAAATGTAATTATGACACTGCAATACTATAGGGACACTCCTTCCATATATTTTCAAGGGACACACATGAGATAATAAATATGTGTATCCCCTTCAGATGTGATAACAGGCAAGACATAACACCAATGCACTGAGTTCTTCCTCTGCCCATAATGCAGTGCCAATGTCAAAATATATGCCACCCCATATGCAGATGCCATGGACCCCAAAGGGCCCATTTTTGATGCCTGCCTTCTGCCCCCCTTTTAAATAGTATGTGTTGGAGAGCTGCCATTTTAATTTGTCACAAGCCCCCTGGGTTATGCAACATTGTGGGACATTGCAGGAAATTAAAATGGTGGCACCTGCACCTAGCTGCCCAGTGTTGCTGCCAGGGAAACTAGAGGACACGCACCAATGTGGGATCGAGCACTCCAGAAGGCTCTTTCTCTAGGACCTCCTCAAATCTGAAGGTGGCCCTGCCATAATTTGTAATTATGTAGATTTCTTACAAAATCAGTTCATAATTTGGACCCCACAATTATAGTAGAGGCATCCCAAAAATTGAGCATTATTGCTGTGAAAGTAAAAAAGAAGGCTGTTGATCACAAGAAATTGCTCAGGATGAACAAACATTCCTTAAAGAGCTAGAAGCTAAACCTGAGTGTGTATTCTTCAGTATGTGTCATGTTGAATGCAAATGTGCAGCAGTGGGGTTGCAAACCTTCATGTTGCCTGCAAAGGCAATCTGCATATTTCCCATGGAACCTTTTTATAATTTCTTTTGTCCTTCCAGGCCTCCCTGACAAAGTAGTGACAATATAATATATCACAGCACATGGAGAGATATTTTTGCAGGCCAGGTCCAAAATATTAAGTATGCCATTCTGTTGACAGCAAGTATACCACATACTTCATAATCAGGTTCTGAAAGCATGAAGACTATGGAGAATAACAACATTCTGAAAAAGTTATAAACAACAAATGCATAATTCAGAACACAAATGTAAGAGCCAAGTGTAGTTGCACGAGGGAATAATAATAACTTTTATCTATTTGAAAAGACAAGGACAGAATAAATTTCAGACACTGTTTTATATATAAAAAAGTTTTGTTGCCTCCAGACACCTCAGCCTATCAAACAAGCAATAGGTCATGTGACTGCAGTAACATTTATGGTATTTTTGTAGTATACAATGGTAACAATGTATATTTCAATTTAAGACTTTTCCACATATTATACAGCAGTACCTAAGAACATAAGAAGAGCCATGCTGGATCAGATCAAGGGTCCATCTAGTCCAGCACTCTGTTCACACAGTAGCCAACCAGCTGCAGGTACAGTAGTATTATATTATTGCTTCCCACAGCAAACATATGGATGACATGCTAGCATTTTTAAACACAAGTTTCTGGAAACTGGCCTAATTAAGGTTCTCAGGTATGTGTAGTAATAATAATAATAATAATAATAATAATAATAATAATAATAATAATAAATGTATTTATTTCTTACTTGCCTCTCCCTTTGGATCGAGGCGGGGAACAACATTAGAACAGGAATCAATACATCTTAAAAATTCTTGATTTTACATTGATCTGGATAGGTCTGCCAGAAAAGGCTAGTTTTTTAAGCTGCCTTAAAATCACACAGAGAGTTAATTTTACGAATCTCCTCCGGCAGGCCATTCCACAATCTGGGGGCGACAGAAGAAAAGGTCCTCTGGGAAACTGATGTCAGCCTAGTTTTAGCTGACTGAAGTAAGTTCACCCCAGAGGACCTGAGTGTGCGGGGTGGACTGTATCGGAGAAGGTGATCCCGCAGGTAACCGCAGATATGTTGCACACACTTTACTTGTTGGTTGCAAAGCAATATACATACAGTTTTATCTGCTGCATAAATACTGTGGAGTTGCCATAAGCTGAATGTCTGAACTTGCATTGTCTGTTCCAAACTTCAGCCATTTGAACAGCAATATCATACATTTTCACTATGGGGACAAGTTAGGACCTTTCTTTTTAAGTCCTGAAATGTTCTCTGCATTGCATATTCAGAACTGGCTACTTTGATTTGCCTCTATCTGCATAGTGCCAAAAATGTCCCCTTAAAAAGCATGCACCAATAAAAAAATTCATTCAGTCTTAAATTGTGCTTCTTAGCACAAGAAACTCCTTTTGCAAATGTGGAGATCGAAGAGAAATATGAAGGTTCTCCCTTAATCAAACTTTGTTCCTTCACTGTGTTCTTACTACTTGAACCACAGGGAAAAGTTACTCTTGCTGTTTTGCTGATGGGCTATGAAAGCAGGACTTCATGCATTTCCACACCAAGTTAAATTAGAAGTGGAAACCTATAGCCCTCTCTCCCCTTCATACACAGAGGTTGAGGGAGCTCAATAAAACAACATTAATAAAGAAAATGACCATATAAAGCAGAAAGTTCTGAAAAGGGTATGATAATGTTATAGTATGAGATAGATCTGTCTTCCTTGCTTTGCTGTCTATTTGTTGTTCTACCAATTGTTGTCCTTCTCATGGGCAACAATCTAAAGTTTCTTTTAAATTTGCCACTCTCAGCACTCTAGGGCAGTTTCTACACCTGCCTCTTTCCCCAGGATCGTCCCGGGATCATCCCTGTGCATCCAAATGACACACAGGGGATCCCGGGAGCAGGTAGGGACAATCCATTTTCCTGGGATAATCCTTGGGTGTAGAAAGGGCCTAGGTGTGCTATGTATGCCTGCTCCATCTGTCCCTATTTACTTGTCCTGAATCTCTCACCAATTAGTTTCATGGGATGAACCTGGGGATCCATTATTATGAGAAAGGAAGAAAAAGTCTCTATATCCACTTTCTCCACACCATGCATAATTTTATACACCACTATCATGTCTTCCCTCACTTGCCTTTTCTGTAACCTAAACATTCCCAGATTTTATAACTTTTCTTTTAGTTGCTCTTTCCTCCTCCTTCTCCTTCTCCTCCTCCTCCTCCTCCTCCTCTGTGTAATTAAAGATGTGAAAGCTCACAAAGGGAAATGCATTTTCTCCCTGGATGGCTTTTTGGGGGAGGTCAAAAATTGGGGAAATTGACCAGCTTTTGATTATGAAACATTTTCTTTTAGAATTTAAGAGAAAGTATTCATATATTATTACCCAGACTTTACTCCTCCCAAAATGATTTCTAAAAACTATGCAATAATTTATTTATTTATTGCATTTTTATACCGCTCAATAGCTGAAGCTCTCTGGGCGGTTCACAAAAATTAAGAACATATGTAAAGAATGACTAAAGCTTTAAAGTGTTTGGAAATAATGAAGCTATGGGAGAAAATGGTGTGTTTTTTTAATTCGCTGTGTGAGATTCCCAGTATAGTTCTTTCATTCCTTATTAACTAGGGTGACCATATGAAAAGGAGGTCAGGGCTCCTGTATCTTTAACAGTTGCATAGAAAAGGGGATTTTAGCAGGTGTCATTTGTATATATGGAGAACCTGGTGAAATTTCCTCTTCATCATAACAGTTAAAGCTGCAGGAGCTATACTAGAGTGACCAGATTTAAAAGAGTTTCAATACAACTGTTAAAGATACAGGAGCCCTGTCCTCCTTTTCATATGGTCAGCCTATTATTAACAATATTGATTTAAAGTATATTTTACTGATAGACATTTATGCTCAGTTTCCCAACATGTGAATAGAGTCACCATAGTTATTCCTGACAGTAAATGTGCATTCCTGACAGTTTGGGTTTTGTTCTATCGAGTCTTATGTTTCTGATGCTGCAGCAGTCATTTAAAGCAGTTCTAATCTATTCAAACAATAATTACAAATTTACTAACAGAGTTTACTTTTAAAAGTTTTAAAATATGATAATGTTTTTAGCATTGTAAGTTATATATAAAATAACTTTAGGAACAGAAAGGCTGCATTATGTTTCTAAAGCAGCCCTCCCCAACTTGGTGCCCTCCAAATGTTTTGGACAACAACATTCCTGACCATTAGCCATGCTGCCATGGGAGCTGATATCCAAAATATCTAGAGGGCATCAGGTTGGGGAAGGCTGATTTAAATCTGGAAAGAGCACTGAAAATTTATTTATTTATTTATTTATTTATTTATTTATTTATTTATTTATTACATTTTTATACCGCCCAATAGCCGAAGCTCTCTGGGCGGTTCACAAAAATATACAATAATCGCAAATGTACCTAGCCCCTACTGAGAGCCTGTGACACTTGGGGCCTTGCTAGACCAGGCGTTAGCGCGGTGTGAGGCCCGGTTTCCCTCCTGTGCATCCAGATAACGCACAGGGGAATCTGGGGTGAGGCCGTGCTAAAACCTGCCTTAAGCTGACATAAGCGAATTCGCTTATGGCCCGGCTTTTCCGCAGTCCCAGCCTCAGGCCGGGGCTGCGGAACATCTAGCAGGGTCCGTGGCTTTTTGCAGCTGCTCGCTTACTCACGAGTAGCCGGGAAAAGCCATGGACTGGGCACAGCGCTCATATGAGCGCTGTGCCCATCAGGCCGGGGGGGATCCCAGGGGGGGAGAGAGGGGTGGGGGGAAAGGCCGGACCCAGCAGGAGAGAGGGGGGAAGGCCAGGCATCGGGGACGGGGGCAAGGGAAGGACAGCGGGCATTGGGGGCGAGGGAAGGAGAGCCGGGGACAGGGCATCGGGAACGGGGGCGAGGGAAGGAGAGCGGGCATCGGGGGTGAGGGAAGGAGAGCCGGGGACAGGGCATCGGGGGTGAGGGAAGGAGTGGGCATAGGGGGTGAGGGAAGGAGAGCTGGGGACAGGGCATCGGGGATGGCGTGGGGGGAGAAGGCCGGGCATCGGGGATGGTGGGGGGGGAGAAGGCTGGTCATCGGGGATGGCGCGGGGGGAGAAGGCCGGGCATTGGCCATCGGGAATGGGGGGAGGATGGGTGAGCGAGGGGGGAGGGTGTCATCGGGCATTGGGGGGAATCAGGGGCAGGGGGAGTGGTGGGGGGCTTTATTGTTTTTTTAAAAAAGTTACCTTCTCCGGCGGCTCCCCGGCACACATGGTCCCTTTAAAAAAAAATGGCCGACGCTACGGGGCTTCCCGTTGCCCCATCGCGTCGTGCGTCTAGAAGCCGGTGACGGTGCGTGCTAGTTCTAGCGTGCCGTCGCCCCTCCTCCCTGCCGGCTTATCCGGCAGATCTAGCAAGGCCCTTGGAGAAAGGACTTGCTGATCCTACAACAATCTAGAAATGAAAAGACCTGTTGTTGCTGTTGTTGTTTTAAGTACAAAAATGACAGCTTAGGTGTAAGTGCTGAGTGTGGAGGATCCTATTTGGATCAAGACCACAGTGCATGGGTATGGCAGGGTAGGATGGGGTAGCTACACTAAATATATATGATGGCATTTTTATTTCTGAAAGACAACTTTGCCTTGATACAAACAGGCTGCACAGCACATAACTACAACTAGGAAGATATGTCCCATTTATGTAAAGGAACATTTATTTCTAAGTGTAGCTACTCCATCCTACCCTACCATACACAAAGGAATTAAAAGATACCATTTAACCACAGCTTTAAAAATAATAATTTCCCTGGCTTGCTTTCTCTCTCTCTCTCTATCTCTATCTCTCATGAAATTATAGTTTCCTAAGTAGTTTTGAACACTACATTAGTAACAATTATCAGTACAGCCTCCTGAGTACTTTTAACAAACCAAATAGTCTTCAAAAGTTCCTGAGCCCATTTTGCAAATTTAATGGGTATTTTAACTGACTATAAAATTCAGCACTACACACAATGAAATCATTATTGCGCTTCTATAGGAGCACACTCAACAAAAATGTAGTATTTGAGAAAAAAGAGAAGCTTTCTCTTCCATTCAAAGCTGCTACAGCAAAGGGAAAGTTCTAGAGATGCAGCAGCAGCAGAATAGAGACTGGACCTGTTTTATGTGTGAATGTAAATAGTTATGTTTATTTTCCCCCAAACCACTCTTCCAGTCACAGAATGCAAACCAAAGTCTGCTGTATGTTATGCAAAAAATATTTATTATTATATATAGTTATTAGATCAAACAAAAATCTCTCCTATCTTCTCCAAGCTGTAGTATTTCATGAATCATTAGGCTTCTCTCTCTCTCTCTCTCTCTCTCTCTCTCTCTCTCTCTCTCTATATATATATATATTTAAAAATCATTTATTACTGTTTTAAATAATGTTAGATCACTTTGGGGATGGCTTTTTCAGTAGATACTGAAGGCTGCTGTTTCAAAGCCCTCAAGCATGAGTGGTGCATTCTAGCGTGCCAGTTTGCGTTCAGATCTATGGCCATAGCTAGATGGGGCAAAATTCCGGGGTGACCCCCAGGATCGTCCCTGTGCGTTCAGATGACGCACAGGGGATCCCGGATCAGGGAGAGATGATCCCTCCCTTGCCCCGGGATCTCACCCTCCCCTTTAGGCCTGTTTTTTCTGCAATCTCAGGCTGAGCCCGAGACTACAGAATGTGTGGCCGGGCACCACAGTTTGTCCAGGCTCCTCGCGACTCCTCGTGAGGATCCACGACCCGCACACAGGGCGCAGCACTCCTTAGGAGTGCTGCACCCATCGGGGGTGGGGGGAACGGGGAAGTAATTATTTTTAAAAAAATAACTTACCTTTTGCGCACGAGTGTTCATGCGCTTCTGGCTCTTTAATTGGAAAAAATGGTGGGCGCAACACCTCTCCATCTGAGGTCATTGCCCACCGCATGTAAGCAGAGGGGGGATCTCGCGATAAAACCATCACGAGATCTTCACCCCTCTGTCGCGGACTAAGAGGTAGGTCTAGCTAAGGCCTATGACTGAGTCTTTGACACAGAATACTAAATAATGACATTGGCCCTGATGACTAATACACAGACAGGATCAGGTTTCCCTATGCAGAGTGGCCATCTGTACATACAAGTAGCTCCTTGCCCACATCCTGCAGTTATTAAAAGAAGTCCAGTTTCCCATGTATGCAATCAGCTTATAGATATGCTAACATGGGTTCCTCCTGCCATTTACTATCTTCAGTTAAAAAAAAAAAAAAAAAACGAAAACCCTGCCTCAGTTCCTGCTTTTCAAAATCTCAAACATCCTTCCAAAGGATTATAGAAATATCTAAGGGATTTTCTCTTTGAAGAGGGTGTGAGGCATTTCTGCAAATCATTTGCATTGTAAAATGAATGGCCTGATGTTTAAATTAAATAACACGCAAGTAATATGGCACCTACATGAAGCTCCATTTGTACTAGAGAAGGTAAGGGTCAGCTGGGCTTTTGTTTTATTGTAATAATGTAAAAATAAACCCTGGAGGAAAAGGCAGAACAAGCAAAACTCTATAAGCATACTTGGTATGATATGACAGCCAGAAAGATATATTCTATGCACATTTGTTTCAGGTCTCAAAGGGCTTTATTAAAAATAAAAGCATATGCAATGACTGCTGAATTGGATGTGGTTCTCTAGGGATTATCGCACAGAACAGGCCGTTTACTCCTTGGCAACCTAAAGAGAGACCCAGCAAGTCCTCTGCTCTTCTTCCTTTGGTTGTGACAAGCCCTTGCAGTGTAGCTGGACTTTATTCTAAGAAGAATGTTAAATTATGTCCATATGGAAAGATCTTTCATTGTTGAAAGAAAGAGAAAATATTGGGAAAAAGAAATTGCATACATGGTATGTTTGGAATGGGAGTCATCATAACTGCCTTGTCGCAGCCATAAAAATGCCCACAGCCAAGAATGGTATTCAATTTGTATGTGGGAGTGGAAGCAGCGCATACAACTGAGCCTGAGCAATTAACTAGAGGCTCGATCCAACACATATTTAGATGTAAACATTTCCTACAACTTCCAGTCATAGTTGCTAGGAGTTGTAGGACATTTTTCATTTACAAAGGATTGTGCCCTAAATGAAGCAAAAGAGCCATATTCAGAGTCTGAAGGCACATCTAAGCGCACACACTGGCTACTTTAGAGACAGAGAGCACCAGGTGATTAAAAAGGGATGGACATCCATACCCGGGAAGCCCAACTGATGGAATAGCCCGAAGGCTAGATCTGGAGCCGGAAGTGCTTTTACCAGTCACCTAGTGCCTACATCAAATTTTAATTTAATTGTTTTGCCTATAGTTTAGCTTGTAAAGATTAGGGATTTTTTTTTTTACAAAAAGTTGAATGCAAGGAAGATAATTTCACTTTTTACATAGCATTTTTCTTTAGATTTTATATCTAATAAAAAAAGTTTATTCCCTACTTTTCTTTTCAGAAAAAAGTATGCAGTGGCTAACAATAAAATGAAAGCTATATGAATCTAAAGTATAAACTCTGCAAAATATAAAAAGTAGCATGTAAAATAAAGGACATATAAAATACAATGCAGCAGCATTAAAAAAAAACAGGAATAAAACTAATGGCAGTAAACCAGTGCAAATGTATCAGCAAAAAACCTCAGGAAGGAAGTCATATGTCCCAGACAGTATTTCAGGCACCTTTGAGGCCAGTTCTATGGAAACATGGAGTTCCAGTCCTTGGCCCATTGTCTCTGTCACAGAATGACCTCTGATACCGCACATTGTCCAACCCTGCCCTGCTGAAAGCTGGTTGGGCACTCTGTCAAGGAGTTAATAGCTTCTGTTCTTTCCTGATTTAGCAACTTGTCTTTCCTCCTTGACTTCTGTCAAATCAGTCTATTAGACCGTCACAACCACTGCAACTCATGTGGTCTTTCAGGCCTGCTGAAGTAAGGCATGCTATTCCTGAATTTCTATGAGGAGACACTGTTCTTTTTGGGAAAGCTATGCAGCACTGTACACCATGGGGGAAAACAACAGCAGGCTCTTGGTAATTCCCAGAACAATCAGAAATAAAGACTACATAAGGGAAGAGAGGGCTTCTTGCCCAGTGTCTAAGGAAGCTAGGACAGGACCTTACCAATATCAAAGACTTGCAGAAGCTCAAAGGTGTGTCTCCTGGTGTACTTAAGGTAACCAAAGCTAGAGCCTTTCCCAGACTGCATTTGTCATTTTTGTATAGTTTTTTGACCCACAGCTTTGCTTATGTCAACATGAGGCAAGCTCTCTTGCAGGACAAACGTACTGGTTTCTGAGTTCATTATGGAAATGTCATTACTGCAGTATAATTATATCAGTTCATTAGGATCCTTCCCAATTAATGTAGTCAATGGCCTGATGCAGATTTACTTTGCAGCAGGTGTGGTCCTCTTACAGTATTTAAGGTTATGGTGACAGAGTGGCTTTCAAAATAAGACAAATCAAAGGACCATAAAAATACTCATATTGTAGAAACACAAAGAGCACAAGCATCAATGTCAAATGTTAATGATCAGTAGATAATTGAGCACCTATGCATCAGGTGTAAATACTCAATATTCAAACATATAAACAAGAAAAGATAAAAGACAAAGATAAAAGAAAAAGATAAAAAGACATTAATAAAATATTCATTAATAACAGCAATATTCAATGAAAATAAAAATGGATCAGTAAGAATAGTGATACAACACTAAAACTCACAATTTTTTTTACTCTTTCTGGGTATTCTAAATAACACAAATATATTAATAACATAGAGATAACACGGGGAGAGGAAATTTAATCTTAAATATAGTTTAGATTCTATTAACAAATTACAATAGTTCATGTTTCAGTCTCATATGGACAACTTCTATCAATAGCAAGTTTGTAAAATTTTGTATTTTCTCATCAGATTGGTAAATTGTGGTGCAATCTGAAATTGGGTTGGGGAAGATCTACTGCCACATCCCAAGCACCTTAGCCTGGTGGATATTTTTATTATAAACTTTATTTTATTATAAACTTTCCCCCATTGCAAGCAATTGGAAGGGAACAAGCTCAACCCTCTCAGGAGAATGGAGCAGCTTTAGATCCAAAGCCAGCTCTGTAATGCCCTTACAACATCTTGCTTCATAGCCCTGCACCTGCTCCATGTTTGCAGCTGTCAGCAGTAGCTTTCTGCCTGTGGAGATTTCCATGGGTGTAACTGGGCCACTAGGGCTGACAGAGATTCCCTGATGGTGAAGCTCCTCTCTGATGGCAGGAGGGTATCTCCACCCTCTTCTAACACACCCACACACACACCCAGTCAATGGATCTGGTGTTAGGATTGCTTTCCTGTCACTGTATATGTAGACTGCGCTGCAAGAGTCTTGGGCCGTTGCTAGACGAGGGTTTAGCCCGGTGCGAGGCCCGGGCTCCCTGCTGTGCGTGCAGATGACGCACAGGGGATCCCGGGGTCAGGCCAGGCTAAACCCTCCCTTGACCCGGGATAACTGGATCCACTTTTGGGCCGGTTTTTCCCGCGGTCCCAGCCTTAGGTCAGGCTGAGGCCGGAACCGTGGACGTGTGGACCGTTCCGCCGCTTTTCCTGGCTACCGCAATTACTTGAGAGTAGCCGGGAAAAGCGGTGGATGGGCCACAGCGCTCTTGCCCCCCCGTCCTCCGATTCCCCCCACCTCCCCTGGCCTTCGATCCCCCCCTCTCCCCATGTCCCCACCTATATTTGCCGCCGATGTCCTCAGCCGCTGTGTGCCGCCGCCACCGCTGATGAGGACGATGTCCCCAGCCAGTGTTTCCTGCTGTCGTCATGTCCCCCGGCCTGCAGGCATCACAGGCCGGGGGACAGACAGAAGGAACCGCCGGCTGGGGACATCGTCCTCATCGGTGGCAGCGGCGGCGGCACACAGTGGCTGGGGACATCAGCAGCAAATAGCAAGTGGGGACATGGGGAGAGGGGGGGATCGAAGGCCAGGGGAGGTGGGGGGAATCGGAGGACGGGGGGGCAAGAGCGCTGTGGCACGCAGCCGCTTTAAGACTGGGGGGGGGATGGAGGACGCGACGGGGCTTCCCTCGGCCCCGTCACACCTCAGGCGTAGACGGGGCCGACAAGCCGCACTACTTCTAGCGCGGCCTTGCCCCTCCTCACCGCTGGATTCGGTGGTAGGTCTAGCAAGGCCCTTGGTCTGCTTATTTGGAATTTATTCAAAACTAAAAGAAAACAGGAAAATCTCCTGAATTGCTGTAAGGAAATCAAGTCATCATAACTCACTTCTTCTCTTGCTTCCTTGATGAGGGGCATCACTTCCTGTCAGAAACATCAAGTTGTGGTTGGCTACAAATCTTTTCAAGTTATGAATGTTAAAACTGCCTGAGCTTCTTTTCTTAAGCATTCATAAAAATTCGGAACTTGCTCTTTCCACATGCAACATACACTTTTTTGTATACATTTCTCCTAATTTGTATGTAATAGATGTATTTTCTACACATTATTTGTACAGAAAGCTGCAGTGCAAAATTCTGAAAAGATCAAATTATGATTTATAACTTTATTCTGGTTCACATATTAATTCAGGAGGTGCAGAACTAGAATCACAGAATAGTAGTTGTAAGGGCCCTATAAGGTCACCAAGTCCAAACCCCTGCTCAATGCAGGAATCCACCTTAAACCATATCTGACAGATATGGATATCCACCTGCATCTTGAAGGCCTCTAGTGTGGGAGAGCCCACCACCTCCCCTGGGTACTTCGTTCCATTGTCATACTGCTCTAACAGCCAGGAAGTTTTTCCTGATGCCCAGCTGGAATCTGGCTTCCTGTAACTTGAGCCCATTAGTCTGTGTCCTCCACTCTGGAATGACTGAGAAGAGATCCTGGCCCTCCTCTGTGTGACAACCATTCAAGTACTTGAAGAGTCTCCCCTAAGTCTTCTTTTCCCAAGGCTAAACATGCCCAGTTCTTTCAGTCTCTCCTCGTAGAGCTTTGTTTCCAGACCCCTGATCACCCTTGTTGCCTTCCTCTGAATCCCCTCCAGCTTGTCTGCATCCTTCTTGAAGTGTGGTGATCAGAACTGGATGCAGTACTCAAGATGAGGCCTAACCAGAGGGGAACCAGAACCTCACATGATTTGGAAGCTATACTTCTATTAATGCATCTCAAAATAGTATTTGCTTTTTTTTTGCAGCCACATCACACTGTGGTTCATATTCAGCTTGTGATCTACAACAATTCCAAGATCCTTCTCACTTGTAGTATTGCTGAGCCAAGTATCCCCCATCTTGTAACTGTGCATTTGGTTTCTTTTTCCTACGTGTAGAACTTGGCATTTATACCTATTAAATTTCATTCTGTTGTGTGAAAGAAAATGTTTCTTATCAAAATCAAACTGAACAAAATTCTCTCCCCTCCCAAGTCCTGACAAGAAAACACTGTGTAAGAAACACTGGGTTACTTACTGGTATACACACCTCAGGTGATGTGTAAACCACCCAGTCAAGACCGATATGCGGTTAGCGGGGATTTCTTCTGCTGGTGGATGGTGCTCAACTTGTTCTGGATGGGGTTGCATTCCTCCTGAAGTAATAGGTTCATAGCTTTGGGATTCTCCTGGAGCCACCTTAGTCATTTGAGGGTCAGGTTTGCCTCAGTGGCAGAGTTCCTTCTACCAGCTTTGGTTGGTGGCCAAGCTAGTGCAGTGGTGTTCCTTTTGAAAACAATTTGGAAGGTACAGTTTGTGCAAAATGCAGTGCCCAGCTTTGACCAGAAGGTTCAAACATATAATACCAGTTCTGGCCTGCTTGCACTGGCTACCTGTTTCTGAACCCAATTCAATGTACTGATTTTGCCATAGACAGCTTGGGACTGCATCTCTCCTGACATAAACCTAACTGTTCACTACAATTGCCACCTCAAGCCGTTCTCCAGGTGCCTCCTCTGATGAAAGTTCAAAAGATGGCCACAAGGAAATGGGCATTCTCAGTGGTTGCCTCCTGATTATAAAACACTCGTGAGGTGAGCTTGTTGCCAATATAGCCAAATTTTTGACACCAGCTTAAGATTTTCTACTTCCAGGCATTTGCCAGCATATGACAAGGTTTTTAAGGAGCTCTGGAATGTCTTACTGCTGACTGTCAAAATTGATTTATTTTTTGTATGTAAAAGAGTATTTTTTATCTTATGTTATATAGCAGTTTAAAGTTTGTAAACCACCAAGAGAACTTTGGCTGTTGGGTGGGATAGAAAAGGAATGAATGAATGAATCAAGCTGAGGACCTACACTCAAAATAAGCATATGACCCCAGATTTGACCTCTACACTTTTGCACTAGTCATCTCGTGGGAAAGCCAAATCCTATCCTCATCATCTAGATTACCTCACCTCTCTTTTGATATTGCGGGTGGGGGGAGCAATGCTTTTTCAGTTATTCACCTTCTTTGTGAATTCACTGCTTGCCCTCCTCTGGCCAGCAAGAAACTTTTTTCTCTTTTCCCATAACATTTATTTTTACAGGCTTAGACCCATTGTGGGTCTACCTGGTTTCTATCCCCCTTATTAGGTATCAACCTCTTCTTCCCTGTCTTCCCAATGCTCTTATATGTTGCTTTTTCTTTCTCTCGGTCCTCTCCCTTGATTCCCATCTCTCTCTCTATGGAATTAACCACATAGCTGTTGTCCCATTCAAATGCTGCACATAGACTTACCTTTAATATTTCTGTAATTAAGCATATATTCAACACAATACTTGGCTGTTTGTTTATAGATTTTTCCCACCTGGATTTTCTCCAAATCAAGTTGTAGTACACTATGACTTTTGATTAAAGATCCAACACATGTCCATTACGGTACATGTGCATGATTAGACATGTGTGGGCAAGGTCAAGTAGTTACACCTACCTACTGACCCCATTTTCCAAGCTACAAACAGCCACATCAGTTATTTACAACCACTGCCATAGTGGGAAGTTCATAGGCACATAAGCATAAACAAAGAATAGACACTATATTGAAAGAAGCATAGAAATGGCATGTATGGACACACCTTAATGTAAGAGTATTAAACTGTCACAGCACAGAGCCAAACACAGATAGTACAATGAGGAAACAGTAGTGATTAAAGCAGTAAGAGACCATGGATAGTTCTTTTGACCTTTGTATTTGGACTAGGTTTGGATAAAAATGCCTAAACCAGGGATGGGCAAGTTGTGGCCCTCCAGACATTTTGGCCTACAATTCCCAGCATCCTTTACTATGCTGGCTAGGGCTGATGAGATCTGCTGGCCAAAATATCTGGAAAACTGCGAGTTACCCACTCCTGGCCTAACCTGAAGTACAAGTCTTAGTGGCAAGCCCTAGTATGGATTATGTTGAATTATTAAGCTTAACTGGAAGCAGCCAGTTGTTAATTTACAATCAATAAAGTCTACAGGCTGTTTCTTTGTGCTTTCTTCCAATGGCACCTGTGATAGTACGTTCATTTAGAGCTATGTATATATTAGTTGTACACTTAAAATCACAATATATATCAGAGCAAACTCTTGAGTGCAGGAAAGGGCCAAGAACAAATGAACTTGAATTGCATATCAATGCTACAGAGATGATGTTCAGGAAGAACACCAGGGAGGGAAGTGGGGAGGGTGAAGTTTATTGAACTCCGATATTGTCTTCCTGAGCAATATTAGTTCTACTGAGTTAAGAAAACTGCAGTTAGTCCCTTGTGTTTTCAACAATCCATCATTTTAACATTCGCAAGTAGAAGTTTCCCTTCCCAGTAAAAAAAGAGCTGAATGAAAAAATAAATGAATACATGAAGCCAGGCAAGCATTGTACTTCCTTACTAAACTTGTCAGCTTTCACCTGCTGAATATATCACTCAGCTTTTGGGAACAGAGTGGCTTTGTTAAGTTTCTAAGCCTTTCTAATTATGCACATTTGAGAGTGCAGAATTCTTTCATTTGAGACAGCTTATATTATCTGATGCAGCTCTTTCAAAACTACTCAGAAACATCATCTGCCAGGATCAAGAGTAATTGAACTGATATCTATTGGGTTTTGTCTGAAGCTTTACTGTATAATTTTTCATTTTCTTTAGAAGGTTTTTAACAGAGAGACAGAACATGCCTACAGTCCCACAGAGGTGTTTTGACATTAGGCTTAATAAAGCATGAAGAACTCGTTAATAAATAATGTTCTGCTAGCTAACAAATAAAGCTGAATGCATTTGTTGGGCCCAGGAGTAAATTGCATCAAACATGCAGCCCAGTGAATTGCTAAAAAGATTGCAATGGCTCTTTTGCTGGAGCATTTGGCACAATAACGCAGCACTGCACAATTTAAAACAAAAATACCCATCACATCAGAACATTATGAATCCTCAAATTAGAGTGTAGACTGTCAAGTGTTTAGTTGTCCTTTATGAGCCTGAAATTTGTATAAGCATGAATCCATACCACTGACGAAGAGGCAGTTATAGTCCACATTTTCCCAACCAGATACCCTCCAGGTATGTTTGGCTACAAAGCCATCATTCCCAGGCAGCCTGCTCATTTGACTAATGTGCCAGTGTGCATTTGGATGGACACCCTATTCACTCACATTGTTCCTCATAGAGCAGGTGCAATGTACATTGAAGGCTATTTACCTGCATGTATTTCCTTATCTGGACTGGGGCACACATACATGAAATAAAAGAGTAATGGTAATAAATAGGTAAACAAAGAATTACTATTCTTTCAAAAAGTTGGCTAAACACAAAATGAAACATATGAGAAAGCGTCTATACAGTTTGCAGCTCTCTGCATGTGGGTGAGAATACCCATAAGGCATTATTGAGACTTTTTCTTCCTTGATCTCTGTCCTCTGGTATGCATTCTCAGCCACTACAATAAATGGGGTATCCACTGATGCCTCCCATAGAAGAATGATAACAGGCCATCCCAAAATCCTGTGGAACATGGTTCTCATTTGTGTTTCTTTGGAGGAACTCAAGAGAAGTGGGGCTATTGATAGCTGTAAAAGAGGCACAGATGGACTTCTGTTTATTGGCCAGGGGCGCCACACTGCATCCTAGCAACATGCATGCTCAGTTGATGACTAGCTGGGAGAATGAAAGGGAAAGGATCCAGTAATGCCCTGTGCTGACCACCTGTATGTGTGTGTGTGTTTGTATATGTAGGGGAGGATGAATTATGCCCTAGATATACCAAAACTATTTATTTTACTTATCAACATGAGCAGAAATTTATCATCTGCTAGTCAAGAGAAGAGAGTTCATATCCTCAAACCAAATGTGGTTTATAAATATAAAGTCTTGAAACTGTAAAAAAACAAAAACAAAAGGATCACAGATTCTTTTACCAGATTGCAATGGATGTTCAGATAGGAGGGAGGCCTTATCACAATATGGTTGAGCTACACATTATCTATTCAGCTATCGAAAGAATTACTTCATAGATCCAACATTATTGCTTTCACAGTTCCATGCATATTAATTCATAGGGAAGTTCACAAAAATATTTCAGCTAGAGTTAGATTATGAACTTGAAATAGTACAATCTATCAACAATCGCTAAAAGAAGTAGACAGTAAGAGAGCCATTATTTTAATATTTTCTCCTTGAGTTACTAATTTTAAAAGACATTTGCAATTAAACGCCTTTAAAAAATAGTGAGATAATTTCACTGTATTTGAAGTGTTAAAATGTATTTGCAGTGCTATATAATAGCAGTTGGAGCATGAGATAATTTCTTCTGGCTCTGGACCCATTTAAAATTATTATTTTTTGCAGAGAAATGTGTTTAAAATTACCTATAGAAATAGTGCTCCACATTTAAGAAAGGACATTTCTAATTTAGACACCTTAGTAAAAGACATACCTGACTCAAAAAAGCTCTCGAAATGTACCAGTACTATTAACATTTTTGTGGTGAAGAGTGAAATGAGTTAGCAGGTTACATGCAGGTCTATATAAAGATCTTGGGGGGATGACGAAACCTTTTTTTTGGGGGGGGGGGAATTGTCAGTAGTCTAATTTCAAGGACTGAATGTGCTCCTTTAGCACTTCCGGTTCCTCCAACCAGGTTTAGAAAGTGCTTCTTCTCCGGGTACCACAGAAACATATTGGTCCAAGCATGGAGTCAGTACTAGTCCCTTCCCATATGACATACTGAGTGCAAAGCATCATGTAGTAAAAGTGAATAAGAAATCATAGAGTTGGAAGATACCTCAAAAGTCATCTAAGATCCCACCAATGCAGAAAATCCAATACTACAGCATGATAGATGGCCATCCAAGCTCATCTTAAAAACCTCAATGAAGGAGAATCCACCAGTTGCCGAGGCTGTTTCACTAACAGCTCATGCCACTGGGAAATTGTTCCTAGTTGAAATTCCGATTCTTGTAATATGAACCTGTTGGTTTTGGTTCCATTGTCTGGAGAAACAGAAACCAAATGTGCTTGATCATCTGTATGACTCCTTCAAATAATTGAAGATGGCTATAATATTGTGGAGACTAAACATACTCAACTTCTTCAGCCTTTCTTCACAGGGCTCGGCCTCCAGGTCTCTCACCATCTATGTTGCCCTGCTGTGGACATGCACAGGCTTGTTGCTATCATCCATAGGCAGAACTTGACATAATACTTCAGATGAGGTCTGACCAATGCAAAATACTGTGATACTATTACTTCTCATAACCTAGAGCAGGATTGGACAGAAGATCTCCAGATGTTTGGGATTTCAACTTCCAGCATTTGTGACCATTGCCCATGGTGGCAGGGGCTTCTGGGAACTGAAACATCTGAAGATCTACCTTCTGCCCATCACCGATCTAAACATTATAGTACTGTTGATGCAGCCTAGAACTGCATTAGCTTTTTTAGCCACCACATTGCTCTGCTAACATATGTTTAAGTTTGTTGTCTACCAAAACCCTTAGATCATCTTTGCATGTACCACTGTCAGGCAAGGTGTCACTCATCCTATATTTCTGCACCTGACCTAAATGCAGAATCTTTTACCTGTTGAAATTCATTTTGTTATAGAATCATAGAATCACAGAATAGCAGAGTTGGAAGGGGCCTACAAGGTCATCGAGTCCAACCCCCTGCTCAATGCAGGAATCCACCCTAAAGCATCCCTGACAGATGCTTGTCCAGCTGCCTCTTGAATGCCTCTAGTGTGGGAGAGCCCACAACCTCCCTAGGTAACTGATTCCATTGTCGTACTGCTCTAACAGTCAGGAAGATTTTCCTGATGTCCAGCTGGAACTTGAGCCCGTTATTCCGTGTCCTGCACTCTGGGAGGATCGAGAAGAGATCCTGGCCCTCCTCTGTGTGACAACCTTTTAAGTATTTGAAGAGTGCTATCATGTCTCCCCTCAATCTTCTCTTCTCCAGGCTAAACATGCCCAGTTCTTTCAGTGTCTCTTCATAGGGCTTTGTTTCCAGACTCCTGATCATCCTGGTTGCCCTCTTCTGAACTCGCTCCAGCTTGTCTGCGTCCTTCTTGAATTGTGGAGCCCAGAACTGGACACAATACTCTAGATGAGGCCTAACCAGGGCCGAATAGAGAGGAACCAGTACCTCACGTGATTTGGAAGCTAGTTTTGACCTAGTTTGTTATCCTATTTCTGTTTTCTAAGGTATTAGCTGTCTTCTCATTCTAGAGTCTGGATGCCATGTCACAGACATAGGAGCTTCTTATCAGTGATGCTGATAGAATCAGAGACAAGCATTTCTGTTCTCAAGATTACTGGTCACTAACCTCTGTGCATTTTGAAGTCCAGTTACTCCTTTGCCCAAAATTTACTGTCCTATATTGGTTCTTCTTGTGCAGCTATAAACTGTATGACCCCTTCTGGCAATTTTGCTGGGGGAAAAGAGCCATTTCAGTACTGTGCTGCACATTACAAGTAATGTCATCACACAAACTATTCTGCATGTATTAAAATCAAGTATTATATTAGATAGAGTGATTTAGGCATATCACATTTCACTTGGCAAAGCGAAGAAATGTTGCATTTTGTCTGAGTTAAGGGGTTATATGTTTAAAACATGTGCTACCTGGAAACAAAGTTTGTGAGCTATATCACATTATAATGTATAAATCTGCATGATGATGGCAGGACCCCTAATGTGAGGTAGATAGGAAAATTATTATAATCTGCATTTCTAAATTGAATGAGCATTTTGCTCAGCAGAAACCTCTTGACTGCAAACAGTCTGAAATTACAACCCGCTGTTTAAGGTACCTACGTGCATCTGTCTGTGTGTGCACGTGTCTACATGTTTATTTTTAATGGAGCAAAAATTTCCAGCTTCTTTTTAACCAAGTAACTCTTAAATCATACATCACTGGAAATACTCAGACACTGGAACCTACACAAGCCACATGCAAGTCATTTCAGAGCAACAGCTATTTTATACTGACCCAAGTGATGACTCAGCCTCCTACAGAGGAAGCACTCAAGCCTGCTCTTACCAGTCTCAGAATGGAACCCACAGATGCCCTGATGAAAATGTATGAGGACTTTGTGCAGGAAAAACAATACAACCCACTAAGGAGATTCACAATAACAACCACAATACAAACTGTGTTCAGATGTTCAAACCTTGGTTTAGTGTTACAAGAATGATCCGCAGCCACTTGAACTCTCCCTTTCTCTTCTGGTGCAGCCACAAGAAGGGGGTTGGATACTTCCACTCCTTAGATAAATAGCTTGCCGTGTCATCCGGACCCTAAACTATGGTTAATCTTCACTATGGTTAGTTGAAGCAAGCCAGATTAATAAACCATGGTTTCAAATTGACTTGTTTCTACCAGCCATTGGGTTGGATCCATCTTTAGATGTGTGCAAATGGGCTGGTGGAAGCAGACTTTTCTCTTCCCTCCTCCCCATGGCAGACCCTCCAGCCCCCTGAGAATGCAACACAGAGGGACAGAGGACCTTAATGAATGCAATCGCCTGTGGCCCAAAATCAGGTAGAGGTCCAGACAATACACTAAACCATGATGCCTAAGCATTTTGAGCTAAACATTATGGCTTAGCATGTCGTGTTAACCATGACTTAGTGTGTTGTGTGAACCACTCCTAACCATGGAGGCTACATAACCATGGTTTAAACATGCTCACTAACCATTTGCTGCAAAAGGATTAGTGGCCTATCCATGGTTTAGCATGTTGTCTGAACAGGCCCTGGGGCACATTTAATGAGTGAAACTTCAGTCACAGAAAGTACATCTGCCCAATTTGGGGGATCCCTCTTGCACACACACACCCGAACAAACACTACAGCCCATCCCATTCATCAGGTTCCCCCTGTGTAGCATTTTTAGGAGGCTAGAAGAGCAGCTGAGGGAGGAGGAGGCTGGGAAGTCTGCTTCCACTAGCCCATTTGCTAGTTCCTAAATCTGGATCCAACCCATATTTCAGATTAACCACAGTTAGCATGGCTTCAGATGACACAGCAAGCTGCAAGTAATCTAAAATGGAAGTGAAAGCTTCCTAAGTCTTCTTCAGTTCACAAGCATGCCAGAAGAGGCAGAGGCTATGCACAAGACCGGGGCTTGCTACAACTAATTCTCATAATGGTAAACTATGGTTTAGTGGGGGGTGGGGAAGCTGAACCTCTTTTATCCTTAAGCCAAATTCTATTTCGGAGAAATCTCAGGCGATGCGATCCAGTGGCGGGCAAAAGTGCCAGAGCCAAAATACCAAAAGAATTACCTTAAAGCTCTTACTGCCAGTAACTAAGCTTTAGAAAAGGCATTTCAACCTTTCTAAATGGGGGAAACTGCACAAGAGCTGGAAACCACCAAACAATTGGTGGGGGCATGGGTCCAGATGAATACCAGGAGGCTGACCTGGGGCCCTGGAGGGCCAGTGTGGGCCCATAGGAGGTCTGGGTTTGGCCCCTGGGCCTGATGTTCTCTAGTTGTGATTTAGTGCTACATCCAAACCAGCCCCACAGCCACCAAGGCTTGCTCCATATTCATAGTGATATGTTAACTGAGCCCCCACACTGGGTAACTTAGCAGATCATGAGAAGTCAAACAAGTTGTGTGCAAATGTTAGCTGTTTTCCCACAGAAAAAAACACAGCCAAGAATTCCCTTGTAAGTACCTTTTTCTGTGGTAAATGCCTTGCATTCGTATCATGTTTTGCTGCTTCAATGCTATAGAGAAGAGGTACATTTGGTATTTACTTCTACATAACTGCAGTGAAAACCGATAGCTAACATGTACCTCTCTAGAGAAAAAGAGAGACTCTGAAACAGCAGCTTACAGCATTTGGACAGGTGGTAAGCAATCCACAAAAGTGTAAAGTGTAAATCCAAAGACAACTAGCTACAGATAGAGAGAGAAGGGGCCAGAAATGAAACCAAGAATATTACAGTGAGGAGAGGAAAGGTGGCTAGAGATATTTCTGCTCATCTTCCAATTTATATAGGAACATAAGAAAAGTAATGCTGGATCCAACCAAGGTCCATCTAGTCCAGCATTCTGCTCGCACTGAGGCCAACCAGCTGTCCAGCGGAAACCCACAAGCAGGACATGAGTGGAACAGCATCCTCTTGCTCACGTTCCCCAGCAACTGGTGCACATAGGCATTCTCTCTGCTGGAAGAGATCCTTCTGGAGTTCTTCACAATCCCTTTTTGTTTTAACCATCTTAGATAAATTATTTTCAGCAAACTTGGCCAACACACTGCTCACTCCTAATTCCAGATCATTTATGAATAGGTTGAAAAGCTTACAGATACAAATCCCTATGGGACCCCACTACTTAAGTCCCTCCTTTGGGTGAATTAACCATTTATTCCTAGTCCCTGTTTTCTATTCTTTAACCAGTTACTAACTGGGAAGAAACTGATCTGTAGTATCTTTCTGTTTCTTTCTATGTTTGTTATGTATTGTACATTAACACTGATTACATATTCTTTTAAAAATCACTTTTATAAGAGGATTTTGGATACTTGTTGCTGGAACCTTGAAGTTTACGCTGTTGTTATCTCCATTTTTAACACACAACTGCATTCATTCGGGAATAAATTCCACTTTTTGTTTATTAAACCTGTTACAATATTTTTCCCATATCAGCTAATGGTTCCCATTGAAATATTACTGTTATATTCTTACTTGCTATAGTGAAAAATGATACTGCATATTTTCACTGCTGCTCCATTACATTAATTATGCAATTATTTTTCTTGCATTTTGAATAGCTAACTGACGCCATTGGAACATATGTCTCTTTTGATAAAGGACTACATGTTTTCTGGTTCTTACTTATGGTTTATAATATACAGCATGCACACAGTGAGAAAGAAACTTACTAAAGGGCAGACTGACTGATTACCACGGTCTGTTGAGGGATTTATGTGGTGTCATTTACCACAAAAGCAGAGATTTTGATGTGCCTTATAACAAACAAGACAGAAAAACGTTTAGAACATTTTTTTTTACTTCACACCTGCTTCTCAAAATGCCCGGCTAGCAGAATCTCCAATCCCAATAACCATCTTGAGCCAGCACAGACATTACTTTATATAATTTTGTTGTTTCATTTTGTTCCACAGGAGGCACAGGGTGCCTGATCAAGATCTTAAAAGCCATCCCACCTGCACCTAGTCTAGAGTAAAAATGAAGAGAGAGAGGAGATAAAAGACTGGATTTAAAGTAATGTCTGCTTTGGCCCTAGATTGGTGCACAGTACGTATTTTGAAAATAAGGCTGGCAGATTTCTGACTAGCAAGCTCTCCAACTCATCACCTTGGTTTATCCTGACATGCTTACCTTCCGTATTACACATTCTGTCTTAAAAGGGTTGTGAGAGTCTTAAAAAGTAGAGGTGGTGCCTTTCAGTGAGTCCATTGTTGGAAACCTTAACTTCAGTTGGTGGCTTGCATGTGTGAAGCAGACATTGGAAATCCAAGCAGCAGCAGCAGCAAATTTTCCGTCAAGCACCATGTTTCCAAGTAGAGGCAGTTTACTGACTGGCAGTCAGCCATTAAGAGATGGTGAGACATGTACAATGCAATGCTATAAGTGTCTACGGAGGTCAATGGGACTAACTTCCAAGTCAGTGCATTGAGGATGGCATCCTAAAGCCCTTTTCAGGCATTGCAATTATTTTAAAATGAACACACATGGAGTGGAACAGTGCCTCTGCAGCACTATCAGAGGCATACATATTCCTATTTACAGCAGATGCTGGGGAACATGGGTGGGAGGGTGCTGTTGCACTCATGTCTTGCTTGTGGGTTTGCCATGGGCAGCTAGTTGGCCACTGAGTGAACAGAATGCTGTTAGATGGAACGTTGGTCTGATCCAGCATGTTCTTAGGCTCCTCCCTGATTTATTTGCATTCATTACAATGTTTGTAGAGAGACTATGGCGTGTGTTGCTGTGTGTGTCATTGTTCTTTACAGACATTCTGACGTGCATGCATAGGCCAGAGGACAGTCCTTGCTGCTGCTTCTCCCACCCTCAAGACACATCATATCCATTTCTGTAAGAATGAGCCCTCGTTCCCTTGTATTTTCACTAACTGCATTTCCTGTGATTGTTACTTTATCTCTGCTTGACCTTGGCTGTGCACTTTCTCTTCACAAGATAACTTATGTCACAATTCTACATGCTTACTCAGAAGTAAATCCAGTTGAAGGCAATTATGCTTACTCCCAGGTAAGTTGGCATAGGGTTGCAGTCTTAGTTTGTCACAGCCTCCTTTATTCTCCAGGGACGCTAAGTAGCCATCAGTTTCAGAATATAACAAGATCTATTTCCAATTTTGCTCCTGTGTTAGATGAATATCTTCAAATATTTTAAACACATAGGAGGTCCAGTGAAAAAAAGGCATGAACACACTTACTCTGTGTTTCTCACTGCATGTAATCAACTAAACTATTATGAAGAGCCACAGAGTAATTGTAGATAAAAGTTAAAAGTGAAGAAAGGGAAAGTGGGATAACCCTAGGGGAAGGAGGAGGGTAAGCAAGGCCCTACCTTTTCAGCTTCATAGGGTTAGCTGCAGTGAGAAACAAAGATTACTAGAACTTAACTCTAATCTAGGAGAATAAGGATAATTTGTAAAATTGTATAATTTGAAAAATATTGGTTGATGATTGCTTTATCACTTCTCTCTTCCCCATCTTTCCAGTTGGTGTACACAGATTTACACAAATGTTAACTCAGGACTTCCTACTCCAAGTCTAACATTATAGACACTATCCTACACTGGGGTCTATGTGAAACACACCCACACTTCTGGCACATCAATGTGAAAACATCCATGCTTTAGCTGATAAGCAAAAGTACATTTGAAGTTAAATATTTGATGTGTGAAGTTAAATACATGGAAAGAAATCTCCATGAAATCAACCATATCAATGGAGATGCTCATTTACTACTATGCTAGGCTATTCATTCCAACATGAAGTGAAACAAATATATGAAAGTCCCAAAGGAAAGGATGGACTGTAAATGGAAATACTTACCCCTGAGTCAGGAACAGGTCCGAGAAACCCCCAAAGTCCAAAGGTCCTTAGTTGAGATAAGTGCACTGGAGGGTGAGCAGGTGTCTTCAGTGCTCCCTCCTCAACTGGAGATCACCTGGTGATCTCATTAGACTAGTTTCTGATAAACATTTTTTGGTAATGCTAGCATAAATATAAACTACAAATCAGTAATTAATCTCTTAGGGCCAAACTAGATGTGACTTGGAGCATCCCTGACAGGTGGTTGTCCAGCTGTCTCTTGAATGCCTCTAGTGTGGGAGAGCCCACAACCTCCCTAGGTAACTGATTCCATTGTCGTACTGCTCTAACAGTCAGGAAATTTTTCCTGATGTCCAGCCGGAATCTGACTTCCTGTAACTTGAGCCCGTTATTCTGTGTCCTCCACTCTGGGATGATCGAGAAGAGATCCTGGCCCTCCTCTGTGTGACAACCTTTTAAGTATTTCTTGGAAGGGCTGCTTTATCATATTTTTACCCTACTCCTCAGCCAGAAAAGGCTCTCAGAGTGACTTACAATCAAAGAAGACAGTCCCTGCCATCAAGCTTACAATCTAAAAAAAAGACAGAAGGAAAAGGAGTGGGGGAGGGAAGAGGGGGAAAAGAGAGAGGGGAAAAAATTAAGTAACCAGTAGCAGGGCTGATGGGATTGTCCTGCTCCCGAAGGAGGGGGGTCCCACTGGAGCAGGCCCTGATGTTTCCTCTGCCTGCTCCTGTCTCCCTTGCTCTATGAATAGTAGCTTCATAGGGATAGATTCCCATCAGGGAAACAGCATGGGGAATGGGAAGGGCTTAAAAAAAAAATTCCCCAGTGCCATGGCCCCAATCAATTCCACTACCACCCCATCTCTGTTTTAGACAAAGAAAAAGCTATTGGGAGAACCAGTCATGGAGCTTTTATTTTGCATGTACTTTTTGCCTTAGGTAATCCAGTTTCCACCAAAAATGTTGCTGCTTCTCGAACTATGATTTTTTTGTTATCAAGCATTCACATCCAGAACAAGCATAGTATAACGTCGTATATAAAGCATTCAGGTTAAATCTATTTTGTACTATCTAAAAGCAAAACGAATCAAGTGAAATCAACAGATGCTTTTGCAGCAGGAAATTTGCTCCACGATAATGCAAAAACAAGGAAAGATTTTCTGGGGTTTCCATCATAAGAAAAAAATTAATGTAATACAGGAGATGAAAAGTAAACCAATGTGGCCACAAGCTGCTCCCCCACCCCATTATACACAGAAATAAACAGTTCCAAAGCTGTAGATTTTCAAAGAATCCACCAACCTTTTTATCCTTATGCTCATCCAGAAGATCTGGTACATCTACTTGAGACGAAGAACATTCAAAGAAGAATTTATGTCTTCTGGTCTTCAGTGCTCAAAAGCCTCCAGAGTTTATAAAAGAGTTCAGTGATATGGAAAAAAGGCGCCAGACGCAAAATGGATGACTAGACATTGCTTCTTAAATGTGTTCTAGTTTGTTAAGGCTGTGGAAAAGAAGAGGGGGAAACATTATTCTTAAAAAGCAATAGTATTTATGCAGTCTAAAACAATATGGATGCAATTTTATACGTGTTTGGACATAAAATGTCTTCCAAGTCCCAGCCAGCATAGCTAGTTAAGTCATGTTGGGAGTTGTAGGGATTTTTTTCTCTTCTGTCTAAGCATGCAAAGGATTTGAACTCTATATGCAATATAAGTGTCCTGTACTGTAGCTGCCCAAGCATCCCCAAGGAGTCAAAACCCAGGACAGTTCTGAGGCCAATCCACAAAGCTTTACTGCAAACAATTAACACTTCTGTAACACAAACTAGGCACCTTTATGGGAAAATCCCCCCTAGGCAACGCTATGCAGACTAAGCAAAACAATTGACCATTCAAAGGAAAGAAAAGGCTTTTCAAATGTCCCAAGCTTCAAGGTGGAGGAGGGTGCGTGGACGCCTTCTCACGCAATCTCTCCGACTGTCTCTGCTGCTAATCTCGCTGAACGTCTTAACTTCTGGCGATTCCTAGCATCTAGTAATGTTTTGGAATGTTCACCCCCGGAAGTTGACTCCCTGTCTCCTGAGAGCATAGGATCTGGCCTTGAGGAGACAGACTCTGGGAGGGGCACATTCGCAGCTGGAGGCTCTCCCGTGTGAACTTCCTCCTCCACTGGCTCGGCACCTTCTGAATCAGAATCTGTTTCTGATTGATTTCCTGGGTCACCTGATCCCAACACCGGAGCAGTAGGGGCATACATGACAATAAGGCCACAACTCATTTATGCTATTTATGTATCAGTACTGTGGCTCTATGTATTTTTTCTTAATTTGAATTTATCTCTTCACACAACTGATGCCAAATGAAAAGGTCTATTAAAAAAAAATTCCAAAGAGGAGGATTGTGCCGACATGCCCTGATCCAGTTAAAGTAATTCTACACTGACTGCAATCTCTGTTTCTAGTTCTGCTATAAAGACCTTTTCCTCTAAGTAAAGTTACAAAATTCTATTAAGTACCTTCTCCCAAACCATAAACACAAAGTTCGTTTTTTTAAAAAAACAAATGTATTACCATTTTAAATTGTGCATTTCCCCCTCAATGTTATATCTATTGAAATTCTTACAATTGCCATACTAGCAAAATCCTTAAAAAGTACTAATAAATGCAGAGGACCATAAAATATATGAGCCACCAGCTACAATACTATAGGTTTTACATATCACACAGAAGCTTTTTGGTATTCATATGAAAATGGATGTTAGGCCAACGGAAATACAAGACAATGGACCCTTAAATCTATTCTCCACTCTTCACTCGCAAAGAGCTAATTTGTTTAAATAGTTTTAGGATGGCTTATTCCTCATGCCTTATTCCTGATTGCTATAACGTAATCTATGTATTATACATTTTGCAGTGCTGGATTACATCTGAAAAGTATTATTAATAATGTATTGTATAAGTGGTTTTAGATTGAACACTTCAAAAACACAGGCAAAGAAGACACAAGGTCATGAATATAATGCTGCATTAATAGAAACTCATGCAACGTAATGCATCACTGCCCTTTGATGCACTTTTAAAATCTTGGTTGTAAATAGAGTATTCCATGTAGGTCAATATCCAACCCCTATTCCAATAAATGCTTTCTAAAAATGTTTTGCTAAGAAAATTTAACTATGAAAACAACTGTCTGTTTGCATACAAGACCATGATCCAGAATTGCATAAATCCAAAGAGGATAAAGGTATTAAGACACTTGGACATGATGTCTTTAAATCAGTGTTCAGCAACTGCAGGCCTTGAGCCAAATCCTTCCTTCCTTCCTTTCTTCCTTTCATCTGATTAGTATTTCCCTTTTTATACCTCCCTATTCTCTTCTCTATGCCATAGGCATGCAAATTTGTCCATGTTTTTATATCCTGATTAGTTGCAAGCCCTTTTGCTTCTGAAAGGAAGGAGGGAAGATGAAGATGAACTGTAGACAGTTGGGTCATTACAAAACATAATTGCAGCATTATAATGCTTTACACTACCATTTTAAATATCCCTTCTTATATAGCGGTATATGAAGTGTGCTAACAATTTCTTTTAGCCCTTGACACTGCAACCATACTAACAAAATTATCTTGCTCTTCCCTCATTTTCTTTTGCAATCTCTACTGTATCACAGCAGTCTGCAAGTCAGCATAATTTTCTCCACTTCCAGTTTACATTTAGGTCATAATCTAATTTCTGTCTAAATGTTGCCAGCCTTAATTATATTTAGTACTGTTTCTGAATGTGTGTGTGTGTGTGTGTGTGTGTGTGTGTGTACGCAAGCATGTACACACACAGACAGGGCAGAGTTGGAATCTAGAACAAACAGTTCTAATTCCATGTCAGGCAACAGCAGCACAGCGGAACTTTCCCTGTGTTCTTCTGTCAATTCAGTTAAGTCAACATTATCTAATGGTGTTAGATGTAAATAATTGTTTACTCTGTCATGATCATCTGGAACAAACTTTCAGTAAAATCTCTGAAGTGTTGTTTACTGATGCAGCATGCACTATGAACATATGAAAAGGAGAGGGGTTGAGATTGCATGCAGGATCTGTCCAGCATTCATTAATTTCATTTTCTTTAACCTCTTTGAATATGGCATGTGGTATCTAACTAATGAAAGGTTATTTTGATTTTGCCAATGTAAAGTTATTGTACAGGCTACTGAGGGCAGGAATGTTTCCCTTCTAGATACCTACACTATGGCTTTATAGCAGGATTGAAGTGCACTGATAACTGTTGGGGCACATTCCATATACCACTTTTGTAATGTTATATCCTGCTTTTTTATTATCCAAAATACCACAACAAATGTCACTGTGTGTCCTACGAAATATAAATGTGCAAGAGGGATATAGCAATACCATGATGGAATTGTAATAATTTCACAGAAGGCCCTTGTCTCTGCAAATACGATTGTATCTCCATTCCTCTTGGGGTAACTTACACTTTATGCAGAAACACTATAGACCTCATACATTTGTTGTTACATGTGTGGTTCAATCAGGGTTTCTAGACACACATATACAACTGTTAGAAAACATCTGAGTCATTTCACAAACTCAACTACTGTCAGTGGAGTTTCTCTAAAAATTTCCTTTGTGTAAGCGGTTGTCCATTATGCTTGGGCAACTGGTTATGCAAGCATTTGCACAACCAGTTGCACAATGGGTTGTGCAAGTGTAATGCACAACCAGTTGTGCAACTGTCTTGCTCAAAAATAACTTTAGTTGGATCCTCCCCTTCCTTCTTGTGGATTCCTGGTCGACAGCTGCTTGGGCCACTGCATGAACAGAATGCTGGACTAGACAGCTCTTTTCATGTCCTTACATTTCAGCTGAGCAGGACCATCCAAATATGGCAGTAAATATGCATCTGAAATGTCAAACTAGGTGTGTTGGGGAAGCAGCTAGCTTATGATGAAAACAGCAGACAGGAAAAGGGTAAAGCACCCCTCTTTCCTGCCTCCTCTGAGCATTTAAATTCAGGGCTTCATTACAGATATTTCTATATAATATCTACTTTTTCCCTTAGCTTTTTTTTTAAGTGGTTTGGACAATTACATAAAACAGGGCTGAAATATAAGCTAAAAATTAAAGAAGAAACTGTACTATGTCTTGTGTATCCATTATCCTCCCTTCTGAAAAGACAGCCATTATATTTAAAAGATAATCTATGCTTTAGGAAAGAAGCTTTTTTGGCGGGGGGGGGGGGGGGAACCACACATTTCCTCTCAGTGAAATCTTGAACTCAGTATTTAAGAGGCAAACTAAGCTGATAAGTGGAAAGTAGACTGAATTTAAAATAAGAGCTTCCTCTTTTCTTGAGCATATTTTTAGCTCACAGTACACAAACAAATAGCACCACATTCAATCAAAATGAAGATGTCAGACGTGATATGAAAGGCTTTACCCATGGAACGGCACGCTGAGTACTTTGGCACTTCCACTGCTTCGCTCGTTTATCCTAAGTTTTTATTCTCCATCACTAAGTGGAAGTGAGACCTGCCCATACGCACAGAAAGACACATCAGAAATACAGTGATACACTGACTACTCTTTTTGATCTTGAACATGAATAAAGTAGTTACAGCTTGATAGTGTAGTCTGTATTTTAAGGTATACATTCGTTCTTCCTAACAGCATACGGCTGAAAAAATGAAATGAAAAGAATCTGACATGACATTCAGCTTAATTCTCAGCCCTCCTTCGGATGCACTGATTTGGTTTTACCTACTTGTGTGTCAACATGGTTGATCATGCTTTTGTCTTAAGATAAGTAGAAATGTAATTTAGGATGAAGAGCACCGCAACCCCTGGAAAAAGAGATTCACATGCTACTCCTTCTACTTGACATCCAACCAAACATACATGCCATGATATCTTAAAATCATCATAATAATGGGGGTGGGGAAAGAATTTGTATATATCTTTCCAAAGTGTAGTCACCTGCATGCAACCATTTCATACTTATTTATGTATTCTTATTATTCACATTATTTTGTTATGAAGTTATTTACCTGACTGTAGTGAGATAGCACCACACAGGGGATGATATCACAGGATGATGGCTGGGGTAAACCAAAGCTTTAACAAAACAAGATGACAGGAGGTCTGTGATGAAGTCTCTTGCTTTTAGCTTAAAACAAAACAAACAAGAGTGTGTGTGTGTGAATAAGATCAGGGCTGCAGTATTTAGGGATGAAGGTTCACCTATTCCCATGCCATTGGTATCTGCCTCAAAGGGTAAAACACATTGACACCCATATGATATCTGCATAGTACCCTCCATAGGGAAATGGTCAATCTGGGTTGAGGAAAAATGGTGCAGGGAGAAAGACCGACCCCCCACTCCCAGCACCACAGCCTGACCCCATTTGACCTCCTACCCTGCAGGTTTTAACTTGAAATGCGCAATTTATTGCATGCTCTTGATTGGCCACTCTTGGAAATTTGCAGGTCTGTTATATGACATTATCAACATCCAGGACATCTCCTGCACTATCCTCGGGGAATCTCATTTTTAATAATAATAATAATAATAATAATAATGCAGTATTATCTGGGATATTGTGGGATCTTTCTACCACTAGATGATGCTTTCCGAGAAGGGAAGTTTTCAATTCAAAATCTCATGGTCATGTGTAAAGAAGCACATTTGGAAGACTGTGAGGACGAACCCCTAGTAAGGCTGCAGGATTTTTCTTGGGTGTAGAGAAGCTCTAAGTTACATGAGAGGACACACTGGTCAATTAACTATAAATGACACAAAACCAGGCACTATCATCATACTCCCTTTTCTCCTTATTTCCATAGGTCTCCTGCCAATGCAATCTTCCTCAGAACAGCCATACATATTAGACTAGGGTGATGGCAACAAGAATACAAAGTATCAATTACATGTATACAAAAGCCATCATGGCTGAATCCTTTATTCTTTTAAACATAGAAAACATTGTGTCACTACATTGTTCTTTTATCTACAGTCCCAATGGAAAAATATTGGTACAGGTTTGTTTATTTTAGGAATTTATTTTAGGGTATAACAATTTTGTTCTGGAACTACATCCAGCATTTTCTCAGAGTATTTCAATTTAATCAGGCTGGGTGATAAGTATCCCCCCATTCTTTCTTGTAATGCTTTCGGAAACATAAATATGCACAACTTTATCTACTCTGCTTATTAATTCTTTCCAAAAGCATCCATACTTTCTGAATCCAGATAAGTACCAAGGAAATAGAATGCTACTTTGCTTAGTTCCTATCATCATGAAGAATATTGGCCTGTTATCTGGACATCCTATGCTCTGTGAAATCCATCATAGTGCTCCTACGCAGTAGGAAAGCACAACTAGGAGAGCAATGCTCTTGGAGTGCACCTGATAGCACAGCATGTGCTAACAGAGCATGCATGGAGAACTGGGGCGGTTTGTGCATAAAAGCAAAAGCCAGCCATTCATTATTTGATTGGTGGAATTTCAGGTTTTTTAAAAGGGCTAAACGCCATAGTCCTGGCTGCTGAAGAGTGACAACAAAAATTATTTGAAACCCTACAAGGGGTGGGAGAGCCACCAGAAGGTGACATGAGTGGAGAAATGGCTGGCAAGTAATAGTTTAGGATGCAATCCTACATGCCTGCTAAGGTGCAGATCCTGTTGCATTCAGTTGGACTTAATTCTGAGTAAATATGTTTATGATTGCCCTGTTAAGTTTCTGTTTTCACTTCCACTACTTTTACACCCTTGATCATCCTCACCCGAGCAGCTTCTCCCGTTTTGAAGTGGTTATCAGATAGCTTTCAATGCACGTGCATGTACCATATGGTTTTAGTCAGCAGTGCTTGCGAAATCAAATTCTGTTTAAATCCATAACAAAACAGGAAGGTTCAAGCTACAAAGTAAAGTATTGTAGTGATCTTCCATCTCCCCTTCCCTTCCCTGCAATTGCTGCTTTATGTAACCTTTCTCTTTCATTACCAGAAGAGTGAGGGGAATAAGTTGGTGAGCAAAGTGAATGCTCATGCAGAAACCAAATTGTCCCACTCTGCTATCTGTCCAATTTTTTTGTATATTGCAAAAAAGAAGAAAAAGTGAAATGCAAATGGACTATGCAGTCCTCAATAATTTGTGTAGAGACTGGAGAGGAGTCCTGCTGCTACAGACTCCACCCTACCTCCACATATTTATTATCTCCTATGTGGTCATGACCATAACTAAAGAAAACAATAATGAAATATCAAACTCTGAATCTTTGAAAGTGCGAACTTGTTTCTAAGGGAACTAGTGGGGGTTTGAAATGACCCTAAATCTTTTATTCAGAGCCCTTAAGAAAATCAATTATCTGTTTTTAAACTTGGAGAAAAATGCAGGCATAGCAAAACCTATGTTCTACTAGCAAGTCTTTGAATATTATCCAGTTTCTTCATTATTCTCTTTTGTATTCTATAATTTATTTATTTATTTATTATATATTTATACTGCCCAACAGCCTAAGCTCTCTGGGCAGTTTACAACTAAAACCATAAAATCCAGATTAAAACTTTATAATCACATAAAACCAGAATAAATTACAGTCCAGGGAAGGCTTATTTAAAAAATATGTTTTTAGGAGGCGTTTAAAAGTTATTACATTTTCCGCCTCCCGAACCACACGTGGGATGGTTTTCCAGAGGGTGAGTGCAAGAAATCTACTTTGGGATATTCATATAAATATTGAGTAAAGGAGACACAATGTATAAAGGGAACTCACGGTGGGCCCCTCACCTGAGGGGTAACCTTTGCTTCCTCCTGGCTTTGCAGGTGAAATGACAGGTGTGCATACCAGCGAACTGAGCACTGGTCCCACCATCATCACTTTTGCCCTTCCTGCCATGCTTCAGGTGACATGCCTGCCCTTTTTATTATTTAAAGTGCCACATATATTTTATTCATTTAAAATTGCATTCATTAACTCACACACACACACTTCAGCTGGGAGGTGGCTTTTTGGCATAACAAGCATAGCTGACTTCTGCTGCTAATGAGCAGAGCCACTATTTACAGAGCTCAACATTAGAGAGCTAAAGTATGCCTGGATTGAGTGCCTTTACCCATTGTTTTAAGAATACTTTTGGAAATGTCCAGTAATACAAGTTGCTAATTAAAATAGTAGACAGAAATGCTGATGCAAATCATAATATGAATGCTTCAGTACCATGTGACATTCAGCTGCTGAGTTAGAGATCTCTTTACAGATGTCAATTGATGACATCCCTGGATCTCTGCTATAATTGGCTATACACCAAGACAAACATCTCAGCTAATCTGAGAACACAATACCGATTAGTTCTAGATAAACTATGAATATTTATAAAGAGGAAACTGATAATGAGACAAACAAAGGTGGAAACAAGGGGGGGAACACCTTTCTGAAGCTCATTGGACCCTTCATAACCCTTTCAAAGCTGGAAGCAATTCACAGGAATTTTTAACTATTATAATGTAATACATTTTTATAGAATGGGAAGAAACAAAATCATTCTTATTATCAGGGATTTTAGATGCAAAGAGCTTTTCTTTGGGCAGAAATAAAAATAAAAGCAATGGCAGTTGAAATAACTTGGGTTCTTAGGTACTCTTGCATCAGGAGAAAGGCAGTTCTGTTCATGCAAGGAGAGACCCTGATTTTTTGCTGATCTGATCCTCCTACACAGGCCATCCTGTTCTGGAAGAGCCCCTAACAAATAGGAAATGATTTGGGGAGGGGAAAAAGAGGGGTTGCAGAAAAAAAGAAAAAGTTAAAAACTTTTCACCATGCTCTAGTCACTACCGTGAGCAGGAAACACTGCCCAGATTGGGAAAATATAACAGAACTTCTTTCAAGTGCTAAACACTTTTTAAAGTAAAGTTTACAGGATGTTTTTAGTAGGAGACTATACATGGTAAGTAGTTATATACTAAACGGGACAACTAAAGTCCAAAGATGCCCTACAATATTTCCATTTGCTCTAGAACACTTCAATTAAGCTCAAGGCATCTTTATTACTAAAACATGCCATAGTGACCAGAAAGCAGTTTTTAATTTGTTTAGAAGAAAACCAATTTACCACCTACAATTTAATTTTTAAACCTGAAGAATATTCTAAAAACAATAACATAAATACATTATATCTAAGAATGTTTCTAGAGATTAGCTTACCAAAATGTTGATTCATTCCGGCATTGTTTAGTTTATTTGATCCATAAACAGCTCAATATGTGGTAGAAAGCATATCAGAATAGCAGCTGAAATCCACACATATATACTAATGTATTGTTTGCAAACTTCTGGATTAGCACATCAACAGAAGGACGACCTGCACTTACATACAGTAATAATTTAGCTTGAGTGTGACAACATTCATTATCAGTTCTAACATGCTAAATTATAATTATGAAATCAGTAATTTAATTGGCATCTACTGCAATGAAAACAAGCTGAACCAATGTTATGATTGGAGTGCAAGTGCCTAGTGCTCTCAAATCTCAGCCCTACTACCAAACATTCAATAAATAGATGGCTGGCTACTAAGATATACTGAAGAAGTGCTAATAGGGCATATTACTCTTACAAAAATGCAGAACTGACCTAGGAGACAATTGTTCATGCTGATAGAAATGGAAGACACACAATATGATATCACATTCTTCTCCACACATTTACACATTTAAGCATACAGTATAACTGCAATGCTTGTAGGGCACACCTAAAATTAAAACAGGTGATTTGTGACAAACTTGTTTATTATAAAAGTACACCGGTTAGGAAACTGTGATTGCTTGAAGGTTATTGTTGAGTATTCACTTTCTGGCAAATCCAAGTTTGCCACAAAGTCATAGGTGGGCAACCCATCACCCAAGGCCCACATGAGCCACAAAACTCCATGGTGTCTTGCCCACTTTTCCCCACTGCCAAGCTGATCAACCATCAGCTGCATGGTGGTGAACAGATCTTGTTCAGGATTATTATTATTTTTTGTGTGTGTGGGGGGGAAGGTTTTAACCTCCCACTCCCCCAGTGATCCCAATGTAGTGAAGATTAGTTTCCTCACTGCTTGGTCAGAACTTCTTTCCATGCAATCTCATATTCAAACAGCTGTTTAGTGTGATGTGAAGCACAGAGTTTCTCCCTACTGGAGTGCCCTTCTCCACTCCTGTAGGGAGAGCCTTTCAAGGGGCTTTTCTCTCCCTGCAGAGTGAAATCTGGATAGGTGGGGGAAGAATGTGTGTATATGGAGTGTGTGTGTGTGTGTGTGTGTGTGTGTATGTGTGTGTGTGTAAGTCAGTGATTCTGTGTATGTAAATGTGTGTGTCCTTGTAAGTGAATGCTTCAGTGAGGGCAAGAAATAGGGTGTGGATGTGTGTTGGCATGTGTGCTTAAATGTACTCAAGCATGTGTAACTCCCAAGGCACCACCTATCACCACATGCGGTCCTCAAAGGCAAAAAGGTTACCCACCACTGGCTAATGTGTAATTCTTGTCAGCTTTATGACATAAAATCGAGGCACAAATTCAATGATCTGCTGCTATGTGAGTTGATGGAGAGGTTTTGCTGGAGAGGCAACAAACCATGTTAGGCATAATTAGAAAAAGAATTGAGAATAAAATAACCAATACCATACTGCAACCACACTTAGAATACTGTATACAGTTCTGGTCACTGCACCTAAAAAAGAAAAGAATAGGGCAAGAAAAATGAACACGGGACTGAAGCATCTAGCCTATGAGGAAAGTTTAAATAGCTGGAATTGTTTAGCTTGGAAAAAAGGAGGCTGAAGGAAGGCCTATTAGAGGTGTACAAAATTATGCATGATAGATAGGGGAACATTTTTCTGCCTCTCTCAAAATACTAGGATCTGGGGTCATCCCATGAAGTTCATTGGTGGGGGATTCAGGTCAGATAAAAGAAAGTACTTCTTCACATAGTGCATAGTTAGTGCATAGTGCATAGATAAAAGAAAGTACTTCTTCACATAGTGCATAGTGCATGGAATTCACTACAAGATGTAGTGATGGCCACCAATTCGGGTGGCTTTAAAAGGGGGTTAGATAAATTCCTGGAGGAGAAGGCTATCAATGTCTACTAGTCATAGTAGGAATATTCTATTTCCAGTATCAGAGGCAGTAAGCCTCTGTGCACCAGTTGCTGGTTAAGAGTGCTGTTGCACTCATGTCCTGCTTGTGCGTTCCTGGTCAACAGCTGGTGGGCCACTGTGTGAACAGAATGCTCATCTAGATGGACCCTTGGTCTGGTCCAACATGGAACTTACGTTCTTTTTCAGCCACAGAATTGTGTGCTATTCATAAGGAAGAATGAGAAAAAGCTATTAAAAAAATAAGAGAAGTATAATAAAGGTGCTCAAGCTTGATAAATTTGGGTTAGTGTATTATTATTATTATTATTATTATTATTATTATTATTATTATTTATATAGCACCATCAATGTACATGGTGCTGTACAGAGTAAAACAGTAAATAGCAAGGCCCTGCCGCATAGGCTTACAATCTAATAAAATCATAGTAAAACAATAAGGAGGGGAAGAGAAGGCAAACAGGCACAGGGTAGGGTAAGCAGGCACAGGATAGGGTAAAACTAGCAGTATAAAGTCCGCACAACATAAAGTTTTAAAAGCTTTAGGAAAAAGAAAAGTTTTTAGTTGAGCTTTAAAAGTGTATTATGAGAAGTGTGCTGCTAGCGGGGGGGGGGGGGGGTAGTTTTATCCCTGCTGGAAATTGGAGATGGAATGCAAGGAATTCCTAGATCATCTAATCCCAAGTGAAGAGACTATCTCCTAAGCAAAAGCTTTGCACAAAGGACAGGATACTAGGATAAATTTCCAACTATTGAATGAACAATGATCAACCAATAGGAATGAATTTTCATTTGGGAATACAAATGCAAGAGAATGCATGCAAATATAAACACCCATAGGTGTGCACGCACACATACACACAATTAATGAGCAATTTCAATGATGGCTCTGTAAACTGAGATCAACGAACAGAAGAAAAATTGCTTTTTTTAAAAAAAAGTTTTGGTTAACAAACCTTTATATATTAGAAAGAAAGGGAAAACACCAAATCAACTGTAAAACTCACTCACAACACACATAATTATATGGAAATATTTTATTGATTTCTCTGGTCTCTGCATTTTAATGGGAATCTGAGATTCTTTCTAAAGTCATGGAGTAGCTTTGAGTTTATTACAGCTCCTCAGGACAATGAAGAAAGAAATTAGTAAAAGTCATAAACACATTGAATTTTAGACCATTATATCAGATGTTGTTGTTGCTTTAAAAAACGCTAAGATTGGAGCAAAATTACACAGTCTTTTGAATTATATTCTGAATTAATATACCTCAAGGCATGCCTCCAAAACTGATAGGTGAGATATTTGTTCAGTTAAGGATTTAGGTGTTGTGGTTTTTTAACAGATTCATTCAATCAGCACGTCCCAGAACTGAATGCAAAAATGGACACAATTTGGGGTCAGAAAATTGTGCATTTTCAGGCTTGTAATGTATTCCGCAAAAGAAAGAGGGGAAAAAAAAGATTAAGCATGTGCAGATTTTAAAAAATCTGCAATCCCCACCCCAAAACACCCTGCATACATTTCTAAAAATGACACACACATGCTTTACTCATCCATTTGAAAAATGCACACATAGATAAGTACAGATTATTTTCCATTAAAAAGAAATGGATGAAACTGGCACAGAACAGACATGCAGCTGGGAAAAGGAGCAAGACCATGGAAGCTGATTTCACAGATCTGCCCAACTCTAGAGTAGACCAGAGGCCTCACTCTCCCTGCTATGAGGCCTCTGCATCTTGGTGATTCGTAAGATTCTGTAGCTTCACAGTTGCAGTGTCAACACTGGATCCTTTCCCAACCCTTCATAGGCAATTGTTACACTTACAGAGAAATAAATATATTTATATCTGGAATGAGTGATTCCAATCTTCCTACTGCAGTATGTTACCTTTCATACATTGGAGAGGTATTGTTTTCTCTCTCTCAAAACCCAAACACGCATCTGATTATATTGTTTAAAAACTGGAACTCTTGCTCTAGTTACCATTATTCAATTTCCCAAAGTGGTGCATACTCAGTCCCTTTTTTTATATATATATATATATATATAATTTTTATTTGTTTTCTACACTATATAAACATACATAAAACATTACAATAATAATAATAACAAAAAGAAAAACATCAAACAACTGCTACATACATATTGAATAAATGTTGAGTACATATATGTTGAATAACTATTACCTATACCTTATCATACTACAACAACATCATTCTTAACATAAAAGTGCACCCCCCACCTCGGGATCATTCCTGAGTCCAAAATCTAATCGTTCCTTCTGCTGGCGGTTTCCCACTTCCCTTAGTAAACACAAATATTAGGAACTGTTTCCAGATTCCCTCAAACTCATTTATTTTAGTTACGCCTTTTCTCCACTTAATATTACATGTCAATTTATCATTAATGGCTATATCCCATACTTCTTTATACCATTCTTCAATAGAATATTCCCCTTGAATCTTCCAGTTCCTAGCTACCATCAATCGCGCTGCAACCAGCAAACTCGATATCAGCTCTATAGTTTCTTTTCCACACTTTATATCTTCAAATAGTGACAGCAATGCAATCTTTGGTGTTCGTTCTATTTTCATTCCCACTATTTCTTCAATTTCTGAAAACACCATCTTCCATAATCTTTGTACATATTTGTAATGCCACCACATATGTAAATACGTTCCTTTTTCCCCACAACCTCTCCAACAATTTGCTGAATGCTGATCATTTATCTTATTCAATCTAATCGGGGTTAGGTACCACCTCCATAAAATTTTAAAATAGTTCTCCTTTATTCTCACTGATAAACTTCTCAACACTCTTTGTTTCCATAGTCCCTCCCAGCTCTGTCGCCCTATTTGTACCTTCAAATCTGATTCCCATACCATTTTCTCTGGGTTCTCTCTAAACTCCTTCTCTAACAGTAATTTATATATTTCACTCATTAACCCTTTTAAAACTATACTACGCATACTCAGTCCCTGAACCATTGTCAGCCTGTGTTGACTGGTCAAAACCAGAACCTGTTTCAAATTCCTACAGTGAAATTCTTCTATCGTCCGATTAAATATTAATATGTCATGCTAAAGCTGCATCTCAATTATATGTCATATATCAGAGATGATCACTGAGAAAAATTAACATTTGTGTCATGGAACGTTTAAATAACATGAAGTATTTGAAAGCAATGAAATATCACTATTGCTATACTATGCCACAAAACACTGGCCTGATGGGTTCTGAAGTGCAAAATGTCAGGCAGGCTACGTGCTAAATCAAGATGCCTATGAAGTCTGAGGTACTAACACTAGCCCTCCAGGAACAGAAAAAGGTTAACTTTACAGTATGTGCTGAGAGAAATAATGGACAATTCTCAAAGCAGAATAAAAAGGACAAATCACACGATGTGAGCACACAATAAAGACGCTGCCAACCCCATATCCTTGAGGGACCACAGTTCAATGGTAAACCGAGATCCAAAGTTCAATCCCAGGCATCTACACTTAAAAGAAGAACTGGGTAGCAGGTGATTGGAAAATCTTCAGCCTGAGGTTCTGGAAAGCCACTGCTAGTTGAGATAGCCTATATTTGGCTTGTAGATGGCCAAACAATCTCACCTGGCAGCTACCTATGAGGAGACAGACATTTGCCTACACTTTTTGTCTACACTGGGAAAAGAGAGCCAAAAGAAGATCAACATATGAGAATGTGTAGTAAGAGCAATAACCATGGCCCCATCTACACAGAGGATTTACTCTGGTGCTTCCACATCTCACACACTATTGGGGCACATGATGGTCCCTCCTCTCCACAGCAATAGTTGGTTTCCATGCCATAAAACTTGCATTTTTGCAAAGTCATTTTGTGGATTTTCCAGTCCACACTGGCTTTAGTGCAGTTTTGTGTGCTCTCAACTAGTGATACTGGCCTTGGCGCAAGGGGTGGGGTGCAGTGCTGATAGGTGGAAGAGAAAGTTACATCATATCCAGAGGAACAGATCTGTGCATGATCATGCTTTATTTTCCCCTGAATGAGCCTTAAGATTAGCACATTGCTTTGGAATCATTGTTGGTCTTTTGAAATTTCCACTTCTGCCCTGAGTACAGCCCACTAAACATGTCTACTCAGGAGTAATTCCCATTAAATTCCATTTCAGTTTCTCTGCATAGAATGGAAAGAGGAGACGAGAAGTCTATTGTTTTAAATTTGCGCTTATTTGGAGCAGCACACCTTTGCATAAGGTTACAGACATTTGTTTTTTAAGGAAGCTTCTTGATGTCACTGGCCTCCACCCAGATATGCTCGAACTTAATACCATTCCTCATGCAGTCTGCCACACAAAAATGGTTAATTTTTTGTTCATTTTATTTTTTATATGCCATATTAATTGGCTGCATGTGCCATAGAGGAGCAAATCTGATCTGATGAAAATGCAGTTTTAAACTGAATCATATTGGAAAGCATCTCTGTGTAGATTGCCCACATTTGGGCAATTTACCTGGATTGTAATAGGTTGCTGGGTTTGGATTGTAATGTTTTAGATTTATCTGTTCCATTTCATTTTCATTTGAAAATTATATAAAGATAGTAAGAGAAGGTTGTTGGGATTTTTAAGATGTTCATGGTGAGATCCAATCCTCACCTAAGGATGGAAGTCATTTCCGCTTGTGCAAGTGGAGGGTATGCATAATCCAATGACAGTCCCTTCTCTCTTAGAAGTCCCTCCCAACTTTGGGAGTCAGTTTTGGAAGAATGCAGGAGACTACTGCGTGAAGGGAGGAGCTTAAAAGCTCCTGGGTTTGATTAGAGTAGTCTCTTACCCAGGTCTGGATCCTGGCCAATGTAAGGATGGCTACATTTCAAATTTGAATCAAAATTCATATATTTTGCTTTCCAAAGTTTCCACAGCCCTTAGGTGACTAGATAAATTTGATTGTTTGGCATGTACTCTGGGTTGAGGTTTTTTGGATTTTATGGTTGCATTTTGATTGTAATATGTGTACACACACACACATTTTATTTCATTTGTACATTGCTCAGAGAAAGGCATTACAATCACGCCCGGGTTCCCTGGCTGTGGTGATGCAGTTGCGGGTGGGGGTGATAGAGACGAGGCATGGAGGCTCACCATTGGTGGCCTCTGCATGGCGCCACCAGAAGTTGGGAGGGATCTGGGGCATTTATTATGGACCTGCATCCCTCCCAGCCACCTTTCAGCTCTCTCCCTCCTGTCGACAGTGTGGGTTCGCTGGTTGCCCCTTGGGGGGGCCAAGTAGGAATTGTTTGCTTTGGCTATCTGCTATATTCTGCCTTGCATAAGTACACTAGCTCTACTAAGGGAAAAATACATAGCTTTACAACTCGATTACCGGCTCCTTCGATGGTAATATATTGTTGCTTTCTCCTCCCAACCAGAGTAAATCATGACTAAATCATTTTTAAAAGTAGAATATCAATCCAAATTCCTGACAGCTGAAAATTAGACTTTGCTGATCAAATGAAGTAGGGAGGAGGGAAAGGGGTTTAATTTAAGGAAGCTGAATTGTCAAGCAAATTGCTACAGGATAATTTTTTAGATAAAGCCGGCCAACATTGACCCACAGATTAGATTTTCAAAAGAGAATGAGAAGATTGATATTATCTTGCTGTCTGTACTTGGAAAGGAAAATCATAAGACTTGCACAGTAAGGGACGGAGCAGAGGAGACAGAGAAATGGATAGAAATTATTTATCAGACAATACTTTTCAAAATGAAATAATCAGCAACCACAGTACTAAGCAGAAGACCAAATATTTGCTAATTAAAACAAATGCTTGGTGCTTTAGGCTATAGTTAATTTAATTTAACTCCCATTTGTACTTTACAAATTAAATAAATTGTAAAAAGTGAAAAGGTTTCAGAGAAAGTCAAATAGTATCTCTTGGGAGTTTATCATATTATTCTACCTCCTTTCTGCTGTTACTTCTTCTGCTATAACTACAACGCAGAGCTGTCTACATTTCTGATTTCACTGGCTAATTTAAATGTTATGCGAGTCTTGAGAAGTGAGCAATGGTAGAAAGAGTACAGTTTGTTAGTATCTAAGTGGCAGCAAAATCAAAAGCAGAATTTTGGTGTTTCGTTTAGTTTCCACCCTCCCTTCTCTAACTGTGATCAGAATGTTAACAAAAAGAAATGAAAATACCAGCACAAGCCTCATATTCTGTAAGAAATATGATCCTGGCACTGAAAGACATTTCCATTGTGGCTAATATTATACCGCATCGGATTATACTGTCAAGCACCACAAATAATTTTGTTTTTATTTTCCTGCCTTATATTGTAACCTGTCAATGATATCTGGAAATCAGAGCAATGGTCCAAGAGGCATACAAAAGAATAGTTTACTTTGGTGGTGCCATCTGAATTTTGAAATGTATCAAGAGCAAAGATACAAAACCATCAATGAATATACCATTTCCTGTACTTTTTACTATGCAAATTTCAATGTTATTTTGGACGTACACAAATCAGTTTGGGAAAGTGCTTTTTCTTTCTTCTTCAGATTATGGGAAAAAACACTTACGATGGGATCAATGCTAGTTCCATTAAATTCAAAGCAATCCTTTTGCATCGGTGTATAGCACAAGACTGCAGAAGTAAGTTTGTTTTCTGAGGTCTTGGTTTTATCTTAAATGTGAACATTTACAGTGCCTTGCACAAGTATTCACACACACACACCCTTTAACTTGTCCACATTTTGTTGTGTTACAACCTGGAATTACAACGGAGTTAATAGGCATGTTTACCATTTGATTTTACGCAACATACTTAAAGTTAATTAAACAAAAACAAAATGGCATTTGTTGGTTGCAAAAGTATTCGCACATACCCCAAGTGAATACTTGGTAGAAGGACTTTGGGCAGGAATTAGAGCTATGAGTCTTTTGGGGTAAGTCTCTATCAGCTTTGCACATCTGCATCCTGCAATATTTGCCCATTCTTCTTGGAAAAATTCTGTCTGGTTGCCTGGGGACCGTTGGTGAACCGCAAATTTTAAGTCTTGCCTCAGATTACTGGAATGACTGTTTTTAAACTGCCTCAGTGTAACTATGGCTTGTGTTCAGGGTCATTGCCCTGCTGGAAGGTGAACTTTCACTGCAGTCCCAGGTCCCTTGCAGACTGAAACAGTTTTCCCTCTAGAATTGCCCTTTATTTGGCTCCATCCATCTTGCCCTCAATCCTGTCCAGCCTCCCAGTCCCTGCTGATAAAAAGCATTCCCACATGCTACTGCCACCACCATGTTACACTGTGGGGTGGTGTTCTCATGACACTGAACACTGTTGGCTTTGCGCCACACATAGTGCTTATCAGAGACCCTTTTCCCATATGTTTACTGTATCTCCTACATACCTTATGGCAAAATCCAAACGAGCTTTGAAATCGGTTGTGTTCAGCAGTGGCTTTCTTCTCACCACTCTTCCATAAAACCCAGCTTTATGGACGCATCTGGGTGATAGTTGTCCCATGAACGGTTTCTCCCATCTCAGTTGTGGATCTCTCCAGCTCCTTCAGAGTTACCATTGGTCTCTTGGTTGCTTCTTGGATTAATGCCCTCCTTACCTGGTCTCTGAGTTTTGGTAGACGGCCTTCTCTAGGCAGAGTCACTGTTGTTCAATATTCTTTCCATTTTGTAATAATGGATTTAACAGTGCTCCAAGGAATGTTCATAGTTTGGGATATATTTTTTATTACCCAATCCTGATTGGTGCTTCACCAGAACTTTATCCTGGACATGTTTTGATAGTTTCTTGATCTTCATGATGCTATTAGTTTAGATATGCTCTCCAACAAATTCTGGCACCTTCCAGAAACAGGTATATTTTATGTGAGATCATGTGACACTTAAATTGCACACAGGTGGACTCTATTCAACTAATTATTTGAACTTCTGAAAGCAATTGGTTCCATCAGAGTTTATTTAGTGGTGTCACAGCACAGGGGGTGGATACTTCAAGACCTCTCCATTTTGTGTTTATAAATCATTTTGTGAAATATGTAGATTCTTTCTCCACTTCAACATTATGGACTATTTTGTCTGTATCAGTAAGACGAAATCCTAATTAACTCAATTTTAATTCCCGGTTGTAACACCACAACATGTGGACAAGTAAAAGGGGTAGGTGGGTGAATACTTATGCAAGGCATCGTATATGGTACCAAATTAACTCTACAATCCTAAAGAATAAGCCCCAATGAATTCAGTATGACTTACTTCTGAGTAGATGCATAGGACTGTGCTGTAAATGTGCTGCAACCCTAACATCTCAAAAGTACACTGTGCATCCCATCAGGAAACAAAAGTGGTACTGGCCCATGCCAATAGGTTCTGAAAATGAACAGATCTCCCAATTAAAAATAAGTGATTGAAACATCAGCTAAATGATAAATTCTAGAGGGGTACAAAGAGATTGATTCTTATGACACACTTAGCATTTGCAAACATTTTTGGACAGTATCAATCTGCTATTAGGAGCTCTTTAAAGTCCTAGTTGAAAACAAAGGAAATGACTGATTTCAAAATTACTCAAGTGTAACATTCAAATATTATTGGCATCATGTCCCAAACATGCAGACTGGCTCAAAAAACTCTTGGGGCACACTGGACAACACAATGTGAACTTAATTAACAAATGAAAACACATGTGAAACTAAAAAGAAACCTAAAATGATACTAAAATACTAGGCTCATAGTAAAGAATGTGAGGAGTCCATTGTACCCTAATCACCTAATAGTATAACCTCCCCCTCCCAAAAAAAGAACATTATATATAAGAAATAAGTGTTGCAAATGTGCAGTATGGGTGGTTCCATATGGAGATCTCCTAGCATGAAAAATCAAAAGACATTGTGCAGCTATTCTACTTTAACAGATTTTTTTCTGTTAAGAAGAAAAAGCCATAGAAAATCATATGTGGGCTACAATTTGAAGATGTTGTCATCTGGACCTGCCATAAAATTCTGTGAATGGGACAATGTGATTGCACAATAAACGTCTGACGGTCCTGTATGTGGGTTAACCCCAATGTCAGTCACCTCAGAACAGAACTGATGTCAAAAGGTTCCCTGCAGTGCTTAGCGTTGTTGTTGTTGTTGTTATTGTTGCTGTTGCTTTAGTTCACACAGGAACTATTCTTTTGTTTATATTCCTTTGATAACTTACTGGTGATAGAATGGATCCCAGTTAGATTGGTTGTTTCACTTTTCCATTCATTTTAACACAGATAAATCTGACCCCTGTTAGCTTAGTATGTTTTTTTAAAAATCAAAAACTGTGTGTGTAGGCAGGAGAGATGCCAGGACAACTGACCCCACAGTTATTGAAGTGAACATGGAAAATGTACATGGAATACATGGTTTATAATGTGGTTCAGGAGTTTTGGATATTTCAAACAAATGCAGGTGTCTCTAGCAACCCCACTGGCTTGAAAGAGTTAAAGCCTAACAGGGTAGGGGCTGTAGCTCAGTGAAGAACACATGTTTTGCATGCAGGTTCAGTCCTCAGCATCTCCAGGTAGGTTTAGGAAAGAATCATGAAAGTAACCTCAGAGAACCAATGGCAATCAATGTTGACAATACTGGGCTAGATGAAGCCAGTGACCTGGTATGCACATAATGCTAACCCATGGTTTATTTAACACAGGGTTTGTCTGGCCTAGAATTAAACAAACTATGGCTTGTTTCTTCAATCCCAGGGTTGTTTGTTTCTCGCCTCCTTTGCCTGCTCCCTTCCTGTATCCTAGGGCATGTCTACACCAGCCTTTTCCCCCCGAGGTCATCCCTACATTGTCCCTGTGCGTCCAAATGATGCACAGTGGATCCCAGGGGCAGCCAGGGATGACCCCCTCCATTTTCGTAGGATAACTTGTTGCCCAGTTATCCCAATTTTCCCCGTGGTCCCAGAACCATTCTAAAGACTGCAGGAGATGTGGTGCGCGATCCCACCTCCTGGCGAGTAAGCACAGCACTGGAAACAGGCAAGGAGCTACAGGGAGGCTCCATGCCCTTGGGGGGGGGGAGCAATTTTCCAGGGATGGTGGTTTGGGCATGGGTGGTTTTTTATCTTTTTTGCCCCACACACATGTGGCTCCTCTTCTGAAAAAAAAAATGGTGGCCATGAGGTCCCTCTTCCCTTCTGGGATGTCACGCAGCCATCTAGATGATGGGGGAGGATCACGGAAGCAGGTAAGTCTGTGCTCCTCCCCCCTCCCTCCCTCTACACCCTTAGGTGTAGACATGCTCCTATATTCCTTTGCAACATTATAGTTCTGTCACATAGAGCAGAACCATGGGTTCTCTTTCTTGGTTATTCATGGCATGGCTAAGTTTACACATCACAACAACTGAGAAATCAACAACATATGGTTAGTGTTAGTGTGAACTAGGTCAGTATAAAACTTGTTCCTAAATGTATTGAGGTATAAGCTTTCATGGGCCACAGCCTGCATCATCAGATTTATCTCTGCATTCTCTGATAGCTTATAATACCTTATGCTGTAAGAGATGTGATGGTTTTTAATGCATTATGCTAGAAGACTTTTTGTTGTTTCGGGTAGTTGATAAGTCCATAATTCATGCCACTTTCGTATGACAATAATATACAGGCTCTCAAACTTTGACCTCAGCTTCCTCAACTTAGAATCAGAGTGTTTATTTATTTTATTGAATTAAGAAAGCTCACTCTCCATAACTCTGGAGGTAAGTGTTTCACACCTTCCCAATATTAAAAATAAATGTATTAATTTCAGCTGATGGTGCTCTCTAAGGTCAAGCTTAGAAACAGGCTCACTAAAATATGTTTTAATATCTATAAGAGAACTAGACATGAAAGAGAGAAAGAAAAACCCTATAAAATATGCAGTTGGATATGTCGCTAGCTCTCAACATCAATCAACACATCAATCAACACTAATATATCTATATCCATATTCAATGTTCAAAAAAAACTGTCAGTTTAAGACCAAAGTTAAGCCTATTCATGTTGGTTCTAGCTCTACAATGCCAGGAAATTGGAATCTTAAGCTGATGCCTCAACAGACATGCCCTGTGATCAGTAATGATGTTGTGCAATGACCAATATTGTGCTTACTTAAAGATACCACCCAAGCACCCACACATTTCCTTAGTCTTTCAGGCCCAAATCCAGATGGGGAAGATGGAGTGCCTCAGACCAATAAAGATGCCCCATGTTGTCCTGGCCCTGTATTGTTTAATGAAGCATCTGTATTGCTAGAGAATTTTTTTCTGTGAGTCGATCCATGCCTGTTTGTTGCTTGTAAGGATTTCAGAATAGGTTTTTTTTTTCCTTTTCCTCCCTCTCTTCATCAGTGATTCCCGCAGTCTTCAAAATTACCTCACTCTTATCTCAGTTGAAAGTTCCCCGCCACTACTCCCCCACTGTTAGAATGCTGACAAGAACAGTGGAATGCAAAACGCTTGAGTACTGGCAGCATTCTAGCTTCAGAGTGAAACAGAACATGCCTGAGATAATTTTGCCAGGACTTTCTGCCATAGGCTGTCATAAGGCATAAAAACCTAATAAAGTTTAAACTGCTCCTCAAGAATTTCACCAAACCAATGAAATGCACACCTCCTCAACGAACTTGGATAAAGTATGTAAATACTTTCCCCTAGAATTTGAAAGAATATATGATATGCTGAGCCACAACTTGGAGTGAAAAGTACAAATATGTCATTTTGTAAACTTGCTGTATCTTTGGCAATTTGTATTGTATTAATTTGATTTTTTCACAATTGCAGAAGTCATCAGATAGATTATAGATACCACATTTCAGGTATTAGCTCAATATGTGTCATTTTTGTAAGCATCAGAATTTTGTGCCTTATAATGGCAGCATTTTTTTTTTTGGCAACTCGCCTTAACTAAAGGATCATCGCGCACCACGTGTAAACAGAGGGGGAGATTTCATGATAAAAATATCACGAGATCTTCATCCTTCTGTCGCACTAGACCGGTAGGTCTAGCTGAGGCCAAAATCAGTCATCACTTCCAGGCTGTCTCTCTTTTTTACCTTAAAGGTAAGGAAGCAAAATTGAATGCATTAAAGCAAATGGAAGTTTCACCTACAAAATTGGATTTAAAAAATTCTGGATTTGGCCAGTCCATATAGAACTAAAAATGAAGTTATATCATTACTAATATTTGCATCAGTAATAGAAATTGATAGTTAAAAAGCTATTTCCTTTAAAATATATACTTCAAGTTAATATTATTGATTAGTAGAGAACAATAGCTAGCTCTTTCACTACTTCTATGTCTTCCAAATGTTGAACTTCATAAGTTTCATAATCCCCATCTAACTTTGTAATCTATTTAAATTTTTCAAACTGCTATGACAACTTTAACTGTACCTACACTGAAGAGGAACAATGATCACATCTGTCATTCATTCTGACAGATGTGTTAAAGACTTCTGAAGCTTTAATTGCAAATGAAATCCCTCCATCTGCAGAACTATAATATGTTCTGCAACTACAACTTAATGTAAAAAAAAAAAAAAGAACAGTAAATACTGTAAGCGAAGAAAGTGGGCCCCATCACCTTAAACAGGAAGATTACAGGGTTTGTAATTTGCACAGAGCAACAATACAGCCCATGGTGCAAGAACAAAAATACCTCCCATTGTAAAAGGCAATTTGGCTAGAGTCTAAAATAGATACAGTAAGTACAGCATTAAAAGGGACAAACGTGTAAATTGCATGTTTCTATATCCTTCTGAAAAGCTTGAATTTCAGCAACCTTGCTATTTTTGCCACAGCTTGTGACGAGAAAAAACTGTCCTTTGGCGATCAGTTTGAAGAAGCAAAGACCTTTGGGTGCTTATGATAAAAGAAGATAAATGGATAAGATCAGATCATATGAAAGTACAGGAATGCTACTTATTTTATTATATCTATTCCTATTATTGAACTCCTAAGAAAGAATTGTAAAATGTCTAAAAATTACTTTTCATTTAGATCTTGCTGCCTTTGGCTTGGTAAAGGGAAACAAAATAATACAAAAATATACTTTCAATAAAATAATGTATGCTGTCAGTACATTCTTATATGACATTCCTAATATAATCTACATTTTAAAGATCCATTATCATTAATATGCAGACAGCAATCTTCAAAGAAACATTAAATACTTCATGATTTGGCTTTTAAACGTATTTTCCTTATCAGACATTATATCCACTGCATACAGCACTGTAAGCTTAAAAGACAAATTGTTTAATCTATTGTTCTTTTCATAGGCTCAGAATAATTAGCAGCACATTGTACTTAAAAAGGATTCGCAATCTTTTCTAGACGTAATTATAAAAATCATTATTGAGTGAATGGCGTCTTAGTCTAATAGCCTTCAACAAATTATACTTTTCACCTTAGAAGCAGTGAGGAACAGAATGCGGTGGGCTTTTTAAACTATTTCAGATCTAAGAAATCAGTGGGGGAAATTCTGTACACACACGTGCACACACAAAAGCTGGAAGTAGTATATGTTTTCATCATTATACAAAGCTGAACGATTTTCAGAAGATCAATAGAAATATGAATTCAAACTGCCCCACCCTGATACTCTCCAGATGTGTTGGACTACATCTCCCAACATTTCCAATTAGCCACTTGCCAGGCTGGCTAGAAATTATGGGAGTTGTGCTCCAACACATCTGGAGTGTACCAAGTTAGGGAAGGCTGAGATATATCTTAAGAAGCATACTTTGTGTTATTGTACAGGTTCATAGCTTATTCTCATCTCTTTTAAAAATCAATGACACTTTTGATTAGAATTCCCTGAATGGTATAGTTTTTAGATTTTGAATTGTCTGAGGAAGCCATTCCACATTGACTTGTCTGCTGTTCAAACCCAGAGCATGTAACATAGATTCTTGTTTATTGTGGAAGTTTACTAGGGATAGATGATTGTTCAAGATAGAATGTTATGTTCATATGGTAGAGTGCTAGCCAGGTCTGTTAATCCCTACTATCATCCCACAAGAATTGATGGTGTGACTCAGAATATACCCAAGACTCCACTACAAACAGGTGAAGCCAAAATATCACCCTATTTAGCTTAAATTTCTTATTTTCAGAAACTAAGCCTTAAGAAAGGCTTAGGCCTTAGCTACACCTACGTTAAAAAGTGTGACGGAGGAGGGGAGAGCCCGTGATACAACTATCGCAGGCTGTTGCCCTCGTCTATACGTCACACGCGACGGGCTAAAGGAAAGACCTGTGGCGTCTGCCATTTTTTAAAATAAATTAAAAGGGCCGGATGCGCATGAACACTTAGGTGAGTAGATTTTTTTAAAAAAAATAGTTTCCCCCTGCTCCCCCCACCCTGCCCCCAATGGGCGCAGCGCCTCGTGCACGGCTTCTCATGGCTAAACGTGAGTAATCACGCATAGCTGGGGAAAGCGGTGGAACAGGCCACATGCTCGCGGGCCAAAAGTGGTGCCCATTAAGTGGTGCATCATCTGGACACACAGGGGGATCCCGGGTATCAGCCCGGGATAACCCCTCGTCAAGCTAAGACCTTAGTTTCTGAAACTACGAAACTGTTGTTTTTATGCTTTTGATGGTTTTAAATTTTTGTATATTTGTTTTTAATTTTCACTGTTTTTAACCTTCGTAAACTGCCCAGAGAGCTCCGGCTATGGGACGGTATATAAATATAATAAATAAATAAATAAGAAAGGCATTTCAACCTTTTAGAATGAGGAAAAATGAATGAAAGCCAGGGAACTACCCAATGATCAGTGGTTGGAGGAAAGGACCTAGGGCCTGGAGAAGGGACGAATTTGGCCCTCAGCCCTGACATTCTGCACCCAATTTATGTTAAAAGGGCAATTCCCATATTTGAGGTGGGTCTGGGGGAAGAGATCTGATAAGCTGTTTAAACAGAGCTCTGTTCTTAATGAAAACATTCACTTACTAAATAAAGTTCTCATAGGTCGTTTCTACACCTGCCTTCCCCCCCCCCCCCCCCCGCCGATCATCCCTGGATCGTGCCTGTGCATCCAAATGCCCCACAGGGGATGCCAGGAGCAAGCAGGGATGATCCCTCCATTTTTCTGGGATAACCCTTAGGTATAGAAAGGGCCATAGGCCATATCTACACCAAGCAGGATATTGCAGTATGAAAGCGGTATATGTTATGTGTCAATGGGCCACATAGGCTGGAGTGCAGGGCTGAAAACAACAGAATGAAATTTAATAGGGATAAATGCCAAGTTCTACATTTAGGAAATAGTCTGTTCAACCCCATTCTGCCATTAATCTGCATTTTTTAAAAAATGTGCACAAAAGATTGTATGCATTTTATAAATATTTGGTGGTAAAATACATATTTATATGCATTTTATGTTACAATATGCATTTTTGTATGCATCTTATGGCAAAATATAAATTTGGAAAAGTGTATAATTGGAATGATAACTGTTTTCAATCTACATATTTCTTCAGGCGGTACAAAGCAGATCTGCGGTACTGTGTACTGAAATTCTTGAGCATCCCTACCATTATGTGTAAAATATATTACCCTTGCCATGACACCATTATGATAAGTGTTTCCCAATAGTGGGTAGGGGAATGAAGACACCTCACTTAGACAACTCATTATTTTTTCTGCCAATTTCTTTTAATAACATTGGGAGAGCCATGCTATGTCAGACCAATCAGACGATTACAAGAAGCCCACAACCAGGACATCCACACGATCATGGCCACCTGTACCTACACAGTGACAATGCTAGGTCCAAGAGCATGCCCAAAATACAAACCGGACTCTATTGGGGGAATGGAATCCCCTCCAGAAAAGGTTAAACACCTGCTGGACTCCAGCCAGGTTCAGGGCTGGATGGATCCAGGAGTACATATCAATTTTTGACTGGGGCTAAACTGAAATAGGAGACACTTTTCATGAACATTCACCCACTGAAGAAAGTGCTTCCCTTTCTGGGAGTGGGAGAAGGGACTCAAAAATGAATTACTTTGCACCACAACAGATGCTGCAGGAATTGTACACGTTCCCTTTTCTCATTGTCAACATTCTATACTCCCCCTTCCCCACACCAATGGTACTCAAGATTGCACTGCATGCACACCCATTCAGTCAATGGCTGCAGTCCATATATGATGATGAAAGCAATGTGATTCAGGAAGCACTGTCCGCATGCCAAATTTGGTTTCTTTGCCTTTCAGTGTCATTGTCATGTAGCTGTATGCCACTGTGACAATTAAATGTTCATAACTACTCCTGATTGGTTGGAATCACAAAGTGAGCAGGAATAACCTTTCAAAAATGCCAAAAGAGTAGCAATGTGGGGAACAGTGGCTAAGAACGCCCACCATGAGCAGCAAGAAAAAAGAAGAAAAGAGTATGTTTGGATACAGTAGTACTGATGTCCAGTGGCACCGACTGAATTGAAACCAGCTTAGTAATGTTGGTTTGCTTGCTTTGCATACCGAGGTTCCTTTTTAAGTTATGCCTTAATAGTAAAATCAGCTGTTCTTGCCAGAAGATGGAAAACTATTCAGTGACATTTCCTTGCCATAAGACAAGTATATATAGTTTTATCCTTTTCATGTTATATAAACACCAAAGAATATAAATGTGTTATTGTGCAATTTTATTGTACAATTTATTTATTTGGTTTTAGGGAAGGGTTTGGGGTGTGTGTGTGTGTGTGTGTGTGTGTGTGTGTGTGTTTTTAAAAAACATATTTCTATTTTGATTCTGTGACTATGTTATTGGTATTAGAATCTGCAGCACTGCAGAAAACATGATTTGCCTCCATCATAAATAAAGTGATATTCACAATTATGTCAAAAACTTTACTCTCCCCCATAACACTGTCAGTAAGCCTTCTGAGGGTTCGCCATATGCTGATTGTGTCTAGGCAACATGGTTCCAAGGGCTTGGCCATGCATGAGTAGTTTTTTAAAAAAATATCTACAGGATGAAAAACTATGGAAATGCTATACAATTTAGTGCTAATCTAGGCATTACAAAATGTAAAATACCCTTTTCATAAACTTCTATTGGTGGGGTTATCAACTGTAGAAGGTGACGTCATGACAAATGAGAAGTGAATATCACTTTGGAGGATGCAAAATAGGGCCCAGACTACGAACACAGTTGATGCCCCTAATGTTGTGGCACAGAAGTCCTATCAGAGCTCTCACAAATGAAAGGAATCATGGTGGAAATGCGTTTTTAGAAATATGGGGCAGCAAAACTGCACATCTTTCTTGGCTAAGCAATAATATCTTAATAGCAGCTAGGTTAGGAAAGAGTTAGCAATTTAAATAGTCAAACTGAAGAAGATAAAACCTGGGGTAATTTTACCATCTACTCTCCATTTCAAAGCTTTTTATGTGTAGGTTTATGAACCATACCCATTAGACATATGGCCAAATTAGTCTTAAATAGCTAATCTATTTCTAACTTGGCCATTTCTTTAGATAACAAATCTTTATGTGACTGAATTATTGTTTTTCTAAGAATCTTTATTTTATAGGTGAAACAGGTATGATCATTTAATGCTATTTGAAAATGGTTTTTGTAGCCATGTACATCCAAAAGACATTTCTGATTGCCATATTTCTTTTAAGGTTTGAAAAGTAGATGGCTGCATATACTAATTAATGCAGCATAGTGTATTTAAGCTATTAGAAGTGTCACCAGAAGGCCAAGCCTTAAGATTATTGATCATCCCGCAGAAGATTTAAGTATGAACATTTCTACATTTATATTTTATAAATTATATATCCTGGCAATGGGGAAACTTTAATTTCCGCTCTTTCTATATTTCTTATTCTTCATTTAAATAAGTACTTTTGCATTTTATCTTAATTGTTACTCCCATAAATAGAATTAATGAGTCTACCAGATTTACCTACCATGAAACAGTTCAACTAAACACGACTCCAATCCAGAAGGCTACATGGTAAGTTAATATGTGTAGTATGGGTTTTCAGACTCAGGGAAACTGTGACAGTACAAGGAACTGCTGTCAGAAGCAACAGTCAGGGTCAAACCACACACTACAGGAGACATCCAACATTCTGTGACCAAACCTCTGCTTGGACGCAGAACTTCCCCTCCCTCTTCTCCTGCTGCAGCCCTGTCCAACACATCTACTAAAATCTGTTCAGGAGGCTCCCCCAACCATTCAGAGCAGATTTGGGAGGGGACAGCAGGGACAGAAAATGTGTTCAAGTGATGTCCATTCCAAAGATGGATGAACACCTGAAAGAATTTAAACTGCTCCAATTTAGTAGCAGCAGCTAGTAAAACAGAAGTAGACAACTTGTGGGTCTCCAGTTGATTTTGGCCTACAACATCATCATCTGTCACAGTTGCTTTTGCTGGCTAGGGCTGATGGGAGTTGTAGGTCAGAACTTCAGTAGTGCCACAAGTTGCCCACCCTTGAAATAAAAGAATATCACTCATCTTCAAAAAAAAAAAAAACAACCCCAAACCTTCAGTAATGCTTCACAATTGGGGCAGTTCAAGTTCTTTCAGGGCCAAAGTACAGGCGACATTTTCACATTTACCCTGGAGTGCAAACATTTCCTTTCATAAATAGACAGTAGGGGTAGTTTTAAAATCCTTATTAGGATCATGGAATGGCAGAACCCTTTGCCATACTGTGATCCCAATTAGAATTCCCCCACCCGCTAGCAACGATGGGAGGAAACCTCCCAGGCCAAATCTACACCTTGTGTCAAATCATTACAGATGTGGAATAAAAAGAAGGAAATTGCAATATGAAAGCAGGATGTGTTATGTGTCCTGTGCCCCAACAGTTATCATTGCACTTCAGTACCACTATAAAGCAGTTGAGTAGATCTAGCCCCAGTGATGCCAATGGGAACTTTTCTCCCCTTGAATAACAGGGAAGGGCAAAGAGTGAGGGCAAAGATGGAGGGCAAAGAGTTAGATCTACCTTCCCCCATGCCACTGTCTTGATTTTCCTGCTCCGTGCTGCACCAGCTTTTCATGATAGAAAACTCTTGCATTCAAGGGTAAACTATGCAAAAAAATGTCACATCTAGTTTGGTGCTTAGTCAGGTTGCTAAAATGTTTCTCCTTCTTTTCATATCCTTTTTTTATTTCCGTGCTTTGTCATTTATCACAACAGTTTCTTTGTTTGCTATGATAAACCTGTCTTTCAACTATAAAGCCATTAAAGTGAAATGCACTAGGTCATGTTGCCCCAGTGTTTGGAAGAACATTCTCTGGCAAACTCTTTACACAGAAGGGAAAAAAATATGCAAGTTTTAGAGTAATAAAAGTGGAGCACTACAAAGAAGTAAATTCAATAGTTGGTTTTGCTTTTGTGTAAAAGGGCAACTGATTTGTACATTATGATTGTTAAAACTGAGGTAAATTACAAGAAACTGGAAAAAATCAAAATAGAAAATTGATATGACACTGTGGGAGTATGATGGACAGCTTTACATTAACAACTACCAAAATGCCTGTCAGTTATGTCTAGAGAGAAGACTTGCATACTGTAAAGACTCCCTAAAGTAAGGATGGACAGAAGGTAGGTTTCCAGACATTTTGGACTTCAACTCCCAGCATTCCTGACCATCGGCCCTACTGGCAAGGGCTTTTGGAAGTTGGTCCAAAGTATCTGGAAATCTGCCCTATTGAGTGTGCGTACCTCTTTGCACAAGAATTGTTGCACTCTTTGCTGCCCATGCAATCTCTGTCAGTAGCAACCAGGCAACCCAGTGCTAGGGATGGAGTAGTAATTTTGCTCTAAATGTAACAGTGCAGCACTTTTCCACGAAAGAGTAAATGGCATATATTCATTCACATGCGCAAAAGGGATGTACTCAGGGAAACCACTGAGGTTCAGCTAGTCCTATATTGTGCTCTTAGTTTTTCCAGCCTTTGAAAATTTATTTATTTATTTATTATTTATTTACTTATTTCATTTTCATACTGCCCAATAGCTGAAGCTCTCTGGGCGGTTCACAAATATTAAAACCATGAAGAACATAATAAAACAACCAACAATCTAAAATCAATCCTACTCCTAACTAGTGCTGCCTCTATAACTGCATAGCTCTTTTCTGCTTCTGCTTCATGCTAGATCATGATGAAATGTTGGGAATTAACTTTTAATATATAGATAACTGCTTTACTTAAGCAGGTGCATTAAAGATACAAAATATTCTCAATGATTGACAGGGTCACATCACATAGAAGTAGGACTGCTTAAATAATAAAGTACACTTTACCTCTGCTGGGAATTTTTACTGTGCTGTTAAATGTTTCATCTTAAATTAAGGTAGGTTGCTATAAAATGCAACGTTTGCATCAATAAATAAATGACTAAACTAAGCTTTTTAAAAGTATGTTATATTATCTTAAATTCTCCTTGATGAGCTGCTTGCATCATGTGATTCATTTACAGAATCAGTTCAAGAGCACAATAAAGCTGGCTTATGGCAGTATTTTTATGAGTTTCTTTTTTCAATTAATACTAAAAATAGTTAACTTTTCAACAGAGATAAAAGCAGGTACTACTTTCATATTGTCATAAAATACATTTAAAAATATAAGTACTTATATGAAAGTTTGAATATAGCAGAAACGCAGAGCGTTAGAAAAGTCACTTTTTGAGACCCTATTCAGACCACATGCTAAGCCATAGTGGTTAGGCATTTTGAGCAAAACATTATGGCTTCTTGTGTCATGTGACCCATGATTTAGCATGTCATGTGAACCATTCCTAACCACAGTGGCTACATAACCATGGTTTAAACATGCTCATGAATCACTTGTTGCAAAACGGTTAGCAACCTAACCATGGCTTAGCATGTTGTCTGAACAGGCCCATTCAGTATCTATCAATACCATTAAGCAGGAGCTCAAAAGGGGGCTTCTAAAAGGAGATCATATATTCTTCCTTCTCCTGGTGCTTGCTTGTTTGTTTTGAAGAACTCCAATCTGTTCCATAGAAATGAAGATATTTGTCCTTCACTACTATAAAGAAGAATATATTGTATTCATCCTTTTGAAAACTAATTCAAGTATAGACTTATTAAACTGAATTCACAACCATTTTATTGGCATCTTGAGTATTGTGCAGCATGGCTCTCTCAATTCAAATAAACATGCTGATGTTTTCTTTGACCTGTGTCCTTTGGCTAGAGTTTGTAAAAAATGTCCATTGTAATGCTTTGAAGTCACTAGGTATCAGAGAATTGTTTGTAGTCCTAATGACAATAAGCATGGCTTTTAGTTCACAGAAGAAACAGGGACAAATACCTTGAAAATACCAGTTTATAATATGGATATCTACAGTTCAGGTCGCCAGAATGGACAACAAATAAAGTAACCAATGGGGTAACCTGAACAGATCAGCCACATGAAAAGACCTTCACTAGCAAAATATGACTCCTTATGGTAGAATATACTTTCAGGCATATCAGTTTGAATATAAACAACCAAACACTTGGTATGGGATACAAATATAGAATTTAAATGCAGTTGTACCTATGGATGAACTTATCCTGAGTTCTAAAGCATGAGGACTTGTTTGAGTAGGTTTGTATGGAACCAAGTTCCATACAGTGTTGAGACACCATGGAATTATATTTTAATTTGTGATCTGCTAGTCAAATCTGAATCATGCATAATTTTGTATACACGTGTATCATTCTAATGCAACTCAGATGAAAATTGTTTTACATTATTTGTATATCTCAACATTACTGTAACAGTTTTAAAATTTTAATGAGTAACTTTTCTTCCTGATATTTATCTCAGTTTTAAGTGGAATGACTTTATTGGACCTTTTCATAATGTTCCTTAAACAAGATTGATACGAGAGGTTGGTGCAAAGGTACACTCTCTAGTAGGTCAACTTCAAGGGATGTCATCTCACACACATCAGTAGGAAAATAAAGATTGGGGTGGGGTGGGGGAAGAGCCATTCAAGAATATAGGAATATAGGAAAAATAGGAAATTTAAAAATAAGTAAAGATATAAGAACTAAAAATCATGTCCAATGAAAAGACATTTAGACTGCTTCCCAATGGCAAATTGCTCTCATAAGCCACCAATGTCCATTCCCGAATCACTGATTCTAGAATAAGTAGAATGAGTAAGCTTCCACAATTTCTAGCCTGATTTCTATTTCCAGGTGAATAGTTCACCTGGAGCATGGACTCAAAGAGGTCTCTTCATTCACATGTTAGAGCAATCTTCTCTGCTTCATTTTTGCTCCCTTCTCCAAATTTTCTGTGGAGGGACAGTAGTAGCAACGCAAGCCCAATTATTGGAATAATAGAGGGGAAATTATCATTTGAGATTTAGCATGTGTTATAGGACCAAGTGAAGAGCGAAAATGTGAAGAAGTAATTGTTGGAGTTCTGGAGGAACCTGGTTCAGGTTATGAACCCTGCTGTGTGTGTAAGATGAGGGTGGATATGTAAGGAGAAAGGAAATACCAAATGGAATCATGGTATATAATATGCTGCAAGGAAAACAAGGAACACAAATTTTCCAGCAGTAATATTGAAATATGATTCTATTTTTGTTTTCTGTTTCACACTTCCTGCAATCTTCCCTGAATAATTGGCAATATCTTAGTACAAGTGCAAACAGATAAAATTGAAGTATTTCTTCTTAGTCTATTTCATCTGCCTTGTCCTCACTTTGTAAGATTTTAGGGACATAGTAAGCTAAATTTCATATAGAGATGTACGAACTTCATAATTACCTGGCTCAGAATGCAAAATACAAATACAAATTTATTCAAATTTGTATTTAAAAAAGATTTATTCAAATTTGTATTTAAAAAAGAAACCATGGGCATGGCTAGATGAGGAATTATCCCAGGGATCATCCCGGGATTGTCCCTGTGCGTCCACATGACACACAGGGCATCCCAGGAGCAGGGAGGGATGATTCCTCCCTTTCCCCGGGATATTGCCCTACCCATTAATTTTGATTTTTTTCATGGTCTCAGGATGATCCTGAGATCGTGGAACGTGTGGCCTGCCATCGTGGTTTTTTCCCAGCTCCTCGTGAGCAATGAGAGGAGCCGGGAACTGGGCACAGAACACGGAGCTCCTCAGGAGCTCTGTGCCCAGCGGGGGTGGGGAGGGCAGCGCAAGTTTTTTGAAAAAAACACTTTCTACTGTTAGTTTTACCCTACCCTGTGCCTGCTTACCCTACCCTGTACCTGTTTGCATTCTCTTCCACTCCTTATTGTTTTACTATGATTTTATTAGATTGTAAGCCTATGCGGCAGGGTCTTGCTATTTACTGCTTTACTCTGTACAGCACCATGTACACTGATGGTGCTATATAAATAATAATAATAATAATAATAATAATAATAATAATAATAATAATAATCGTCGCCCCCAACCCCACTCGCCTAGCCATGGCTTTTATTTCCCCAAAAAGTTAGTCTCTGGTTCTGAATGTAAAATGGAATTTTGCAAAATTCTGTGCATTCAGCAGACCATACACTCAAAGGTCAGTAGCTTTGCAGGCTTACTAAAATTCTTTACAATCAATGCCCTTATTCCTCAGGGGTTTTGAACTTCTTTCAGTCCAAGAGCTGAATTCAATTTTGAAAAAGCCCTTGGGAACCACATCTCAGTGGTGGGTGGGACTGAAGGCAAACAGGGGTGGGGCCTAAATACCAAAAATATGAGAGTCTAACTGCTATGAACCACATGATCAGGCTGTCTTCATGTTGGGTGAAAACCTTAACTATTTTATTCAATTCTCTTGTTTCTTTCAAATGTTTGATATGGTTACTGTGTCCTATCCACACCTTGTCCCTGGGAATGTGTGTTTTGGGAAGGGGAAATAGTTGAACATCCAGCAGCAAATAAGTGCTCAAGATAAGGTGCAACCATGCTGCATGAGCTTAGGGTCATGGCGTTGTGGTAGCAAATCCCATAGCTTAAATGTGTGCTATGTGAATATGCACATACTTTTGTCCATCCCAAATTTCTCATTCTTGAGCTTCATGGGATGACTTTGAGTAAAAGTATTATGAAAGAGATAACAGCATACATAATTTCTATAAACCTCTGTCATATCCCCACTTACTTACCCCTTTTCTAAGCTGAAAAGCTCGAAATCTTGTACGATTTTCTCTTAGGCTTCAACCCATTTATCATTTTGATTGACCTTTTCTGCACCTTCTCCAGCTCTATAACATTTTGAAGGTATAGACTAGAGCTATAAGTGTGGTTGATTTGTATAAAGGTATTGTGACATTGGCTGTTTTATTTTTTTTCTAATGATCCCTAACATGGAATTCATTTGTGTTTTTTTAATGAGCAGAGCTGAAAGTTAGGGTACAAGGAGAAACAACCACATGACCACTTTACTCTGTGTCCAAACAAATCCTGTATTTCCTCAATCTACACTTTAGCCTACTTTTATGGACATGTGTATCAGTCTGACCACTGCTGGTTCAAAGATACCTATTGTTTCTCAAAGACCAGTAAGAAATTGGGAGTTGAAGCCCTGTTGTGCAAAACTCACTGTGATTGCTTCTAAATAATTAGTTTATAATTTACTTTATTCCCTATACCAGGTGTGGGTCACCTGTGAGCCTCCAAATGTTGTTAGGCCCCAACTGCTATAAGCTGCAGCCAGTAAGGGCAATGTTAGGGAAAGTGGGCATTGTACTACAACATCTGGAATACCACAGATTCCCTACATCTGCCTATATAATCAAGGATGGGGGTTAAGATGCTCATTCAGTATGCATTTTAATATGAAACCTACCTAATTCACACCTCCCAAACCAGTAGTACATACAGAATTCCTTCTTCCCCATTTTTCAAATTATTACATAAATGTCTGGCCAGACTTTCAACAGAGAATGAGGTAGAAAGTTCCTAAAACATATGCCAGCATTCTAGTTTGATTGTACTCTGATGTAGTACCACTTAAATCATTAGTGTTTCTTTGAACCTTGAGTTTATTTTTATCCATTTTAAAACATTTATTAGTTTACGGAATTTGCAGGCTAATTTAAGCCTTGACCTTCTCTTTTCAGTTACACCAAACTAATTGACATTAGTGGGGAATACAACACAGCCTCCGTTTTGGTCGGCCTGGTACAGTGTAATCAGAAAAGGTCACTAAAAAAATCTAATGCTCTTGAGCATATATTCTGTCAAAAGAGGCACTTGAAGAAAAACTAACAATATGTGATTGTAGCAAATTAATTTCTTGGAACTACGGATGTATTTCATGTCCTAATGTGTTAAAAGGTCATCAGTTTACATTTATCTATTTATTTCAACAAGTTGTGATTTTGATATCAGTTTGTGCTCAGAGTTTTGAAGTCACCGATGCTTAATTTAAAGTTCAGGTTCTTCAGTTTAATAGGTATTTCTCTTTATGAGAAGTTCTGCTTGTGATTGCATCTAATTCATTGCATAAATCACCTTGAAGAAAGATGTTCTGCTTTCACTTTTCAATCTTGTTTGGAGCTGTTGCTAACAGCTTTTAATTTGGGAAGTCTATCTCTGAGTTGACTGCGCCTCACTGGTTTCAGCTCAATTGTTTCCCTAGCCAGCGGAGCATTTCATTTTTCCTGAAGGTCAATGCAGACTGCAAAGGCTTGAAAACACACCGTGTTTTCATTGATGCTGCAATCTAACATTGCAGTACCACTAGGATAAATGGAAGTGAGTGTGTGTGTGTGTGTGTGTGTGTGTGTGTGACTGTGACTTTTCTTATCAACAATTACAGAATTTATTATAATAACAGTAAACAAGGTCATCAATGAAGGAGGAACAGGAAATAGCCTGTCTTCTTGAGTTTGTCTGTATTTTCCTTCCCTTTGAGACATTAGCATTTTTTCCCCAAATGTTGTTCTACTGGATGAGTTGTGCACTGAAAAAGAAGTTGCATAAATTGCATCATAATGTATTCAGCTTAGGCAAGTGGCTGCTCCAACTATAGCACTACAAAGTTGCAACAAACAGGAGTTGCAGTTAGCTGCACACAGATGAAGAGTCACATCAAAAGAATAACATAGTAGCCATTAGAGAGATGCCATAAATGGAGTGGAGTGGAATTAATCCAGAAATTATCGCTCTCTCACACTCATACACACACACACACACACACACACACACACACACACACACACATTAAGCACTAAAAAGAAACAGAAGTTCTGCTTGGAATTCAGTAACTGTAACTAATATGAGAAAATTTCTATTATTTCACAAAGTTTGGGTAGTAATGAGATATCACAGATTGGCTTGCATCTCTTTTGCCCACACCACATTATTGGTGATTTTAGAGGACTTGGAGTATGGAGAGAGCTACTTTTCAATGCTATAAGATTCGGAAAGGGTTGGTACTAGTTGATTACACAAATCCTAAGGGCCAAAGGCAGTTAAAGAAGGAAGGAAGTCCCGCCCCCCAACTCCATAAAACTGCCAGACTTTCAAGGGGGTACAGAGGATGACCACCTTTCATTGGTGGCTCAATGTGGAGCAGAAAAGAGCAAGTACTACAGGTCCTCTGCCTTACTGGATCGGGGCAGGTGCTACAGATGTTTTGCCTTACTCCATCTAGTGAAATATCAGCACTATTCTTAACTTGTTAATTTTAAGAAATAAATAATTAAATAATAAATATTGTCAATCAATTCCATTGGCTGACTCCAATAAATTCTAATGTTACAAGAGAGGGAGAAAAGATTCCCTCTTTCATTCTCCCCCCAACACTATATATTGTCTTATAAATTCAATCAAATCCTCCCTCAGTTGTGTTTTCTAAACTAAAAAATTCTGAATCCATCATGAATCTACATGAAGACATTTTGACATTAGCCATTCTATTTTCAATCCACTTCCTAACAACTCCTAACATGGAATTTCCCTTTTTTTCCACTGACCTTGCACACTGAATTAATGTTCAGAGATCTATAGTGTGAAAACTGGACAAACACAAGGGGAACAGAGCAGAGGATGAACATCAACTTATTTTAAATGTATTTGAAATGCTGAGCCACAAGCTGCATTTGCACGCAACACAACACTACACCATAGCTTAGTGTAATGAGAATAAGCTATAGCAAGTCTTAGGCTCTTGGTTTCCACCAGCTCTCCAGTGTGGCCATGAGAAAAATATGGGAGCTTTCACTTCGATTTTAGATTAACCATCTGAACCTGGATAAAACTGTGAACTTAACTATAGTTTGTTGAAACTTGCCAACTTCAAGCTATAGGCTTCAATCATGAGGACCTCCAATCCTTCAATGGCTCCTGTCAGCAGAAGGGTGGGAAGTGATTTTTGTCAATTCCCCCTTCCACCTTGAAGCCCCTGGATCCACCTCCCATGCTGCTCTAGGAGGATCTCAGAGGGTTCCTAAACCCTCTGAAGCAGATCTTCAGGTGGCACAGGGGGCTGCAAGGGTAACTGTCAAAAAATTATCTCTCTCCCTGCTCTCTTCTGCCAGCAGGAGCATGTCGTGATGGGAAATTGGGAATGCAAGTCATTATTTTTCAAGCAGGCTCATTTAAAATAAAACTCCCCAACATAATTAAAATAAACAGCAGTTTAGGGCTCACATAACATGTTGAACTGTGGATAATCTAAGGTGAAAATGAAAGTTTCCTTTCTCTTCCTCACAGCTGTTTTAGAGAAGAAGATGGGGCTGGAAACATGTGAGCCCAAGACTCTCACAGGCTCACCCTCATAACACAGTTAGGGACGTCCACTCACCAGTGGATGTCCTTACCACAAACCCAGCACAAAAACTGCCCTCTCCTGATTTATCAGTGAACTGCAGAAAATTTGGGGGGAGTGAGAAGGAAGAAGGGGTGTTTGCACTGCCTTCTCCAAAACCCTGACATGAAGACAGAACAAAAGGTATTCTCTCCACTCCTAACCTTTTACAGATACAGGAACAGCACGGCCTTTTACAAACCCAGCATGCTCTCCATTCCAGGTTTTCAGCCTACACTACAAGGTTTGAGAGAAGGGAGGGGCCAGTGGCAACTGCAAGCCACATACTGTGCAACCCTGCAGAAACACATAAGATGAGGTTGTTGTTTTTCTTTTCAATCAGAAGGAACTCATCTTCACCAACTAAAATACATTTAGGATTTAACACTTATATACAGAGGCCGTTTCTACACCTGCCTTTTTTCCAGGGGTTGTCCCGGGATTATCCCTGTGCATGCAAATGACACACAGGGGATCCCGGGAGCAAGAAGGGATGATCCTGCCATTTTCCTGGGATAATCCTTAGGTGTAGAAAGAGCCTCAGTTAAAATCACAATTAGCAATTTTATACTAGGTTTACATTTAGCATACATCAAAATGAAATTATTTGTGTGTGAGAGACTGAGCTAATTATTTGATCTCTTGCTTTGCTTTTAAATATACAATGAATTTCTTTAATAATGTTTCATTTCAAAAATATTGAAGTAGCACAGAAAATTAGAGCTTTCACAGTGCTATTATCCAAGTACTTTAACAACAATGAAATGTGCTTTTCAAGTGGTCTTATTTATCTTTGACAAAAACTATAAAACTGACCTGTTAATATGCTTTGGTTGAATGAGTATAGTGTTGCAATTGAAATATGGTTATTTGTTTACTGGGATTTATTATATGGCCAAAAACCCATAATGCATAGGCACACAACTCCTACTCACAAATTCCTAAATGTAATCTCATAATGCTCAGATTATTACAGTAAAATTCAGATGGATTAGAATTTGGAAGATGGCCAGTTAAAGAGAACTTGCTTCATATGGGAAACAATGAAAGATTGATAGGCTGTAAATATTGGTATAGGTTTTTTGAACAGATGAGTGGTGATTATCGGTATAATTGTAGGGAAACTATGTAGAGGAAAATTTCTCAGTGTTAGAGGCTTGAGAAACTTTTGGCTATCTTAAAATGTGTTTCCTAGAGCAGTATCAAATAGGGCCACTCTGCTTCCACTTGCAAGAGCAACAGCTTTCACAACAGAGCTTCTAAGATTCTAAAAATAACCCTAGAAACAATCATTCCTAGATTGGGACAGGTCAGCAGAGTTCCATTCTGTGAGCTACTCTGCCCAGATCCATTCCAGAAACTAGCATTCCTGCTTGCTCCAAGATATTTTTAGAAAGCCCCATTGCATGAGAAGTCACTCCCCTGAATACATGAGGACAACAGGAAACTAGTCAAAGTCTTTATCATTTCAAAGGAGTTGAGTCCTAGGTCTTTATGCACTAGCAAAAATACTTAGGATGGGTAATCTTAGTAACTAGTTGATACAGCAGTACTACTACAACAGCACTACAGACAGATACCCAAGCATAAACCCTAATGATTGGGTTGCCAGTCCACTCCTTCAACTTTAACTTCCATTGAGACAACAATGACATTCGATTTCCCGTTCCCTAAACACCAGGGTTCCCAAACCATTTCGGACTGGCAGTTACTGATCACAAAGAATAAATCTTATTATGCAAAATGAATGGGAATGGGAGGCAAGGAACATGTTTCCTTTGGCTTTTGCTCCTTCCCTACACAATGCATACATCATCAACTGCCATTTCAGTTCTTCGTAGAACTTGACTTCTGAAAAAGGAATCTGTCTCTCACACATGGATTTATATTACCTCATGAAAAAAGAGGAAATGTATGGCCAAATAAAGAGAACAAAAGAGGACATGCATTTACATACATATTGTATATGCAGATTTATATGTATAGATACAGATTTAGAAATATTTGCTATAATTAAAATATAAATACAGAACACCTCACCATCCTTGGGAAAACTATGGACTGTTGCTAATTGTTGATGACTTCAAGGCCCCGGCTTTTCCTTCTTATGGTTCTTTAACTTTAAACTGGACTTCAACTATACAGATCTTCAAATTCAGGATTCCTTCAAAAAAGAGGACTGTCCTCTGTAAAGTAGAAAACATCACTATTGATTTTTTCCCAGCCAATGTTAACATGTTGTGTGTGTGGAAGAGTGTCCCAGTGACACTAAAAAATTACCCACAACACAAGCATGCAGAATTAAGTATATGATTTTGTCTTGGAGACATTTTACTATCCCAAGATACATTTGAATGTGGCTTGGGATGATAAAATAGCCCCCAAATCATATTTATTGGTTGTTTTTTTTAATTTTGGTCTCTGAAGGTTATTCATTTTCCTGACAGTACACTGATGTGATGTAAAAAACTAACAGGTTGGCGCATGTTCAACTAGAGAACACATTTTCACCAAATGAATATATGTTTTATTATATGATCACCCAGTAGTCCAGCAAAAAAAAGGAAAAAAAATTGCATAGAATATATGGTTTTTAACTGAAGGTCAAATAAAATTGTGATGAACATTTCAAGTGGTCAATTTGAAGAGAACATTACTCAGGAAAAGGATTACCAAAGGGCTGGCAATTGAAATTGATTTTCCAAAGTGCACCCATTCTGCATTATGTATCATTAAATCAATTGGTAGTCACCCTTAAACTCATTCTTTCTTTAAAGAGAGCTTTCTCAACTATCTGTGTTCTGGGTTTTAGCAGTAGTTAGGAAAAACAGTAGCCCTTATCAAGAGATAGTTGAATGCAACAGGCATTGCACACAAGTAAAAATGCGGGATGGCGGGGCAATAGATTGCTTCAAATATACATGTATCCCGATTCACATTGAGAGATTGATGGAAATGAATACCTTCAACTATATGGTAAGGAAGCAATGAGATCACACTGAATAGGCTACATGTGCATGGCTATTCCTGGGAAACACCAACATTTTTAAACACCTAGGAAGCAGTGGAAGCTCTTCCACTGGGCCAAATAGGACACACACGCCCCAAAAAAGAAAGAAAAAACATATTTAAATATTTAATTTCATTAAATTTATCCGTTAAATATTTCTGTGTGACCTTGGCTAAGTTACTGACTGTTTAATCCTGGTTTTCTTTTGGTTATCCAGGCCTTAGCTAGACCTAAGGCTTATCCCAGGATCATCCTGGGGTCGTCCCTGCTTTGCTCCCGGGCTATCCTGTGTGTCATTTACATGAACAGGGATGAACCTGGGACGATCCCAGGATAAACCTTAGGTCTAGCTAAGGCCCCGGTCTCATTAGTTCTCTTTCATATCCGAGTCTCTAGTTTCAAGATGGTTTTTCAATTAGTCAGGCCTCTCTGGTGTTGCCAGGACAGGGGGGGAGGGCCCTGCAGACTAGAGAGTCACACGACAAGATTCCCTTGCTCCAGTAGCCTCAGTACAGAAAGGGCCCAGTTACTAAATCACATGAATGAGTGTGCCTTGAATAGGATCTGCACTTCAGATTCCCTCCAGTTAACTGACTTTTCTTTATCAGGGCAGGGCCATATAAGAACCAATGGCCTTACTACGAAGAAAAGTCACCATTCTAAAAAGGCACAATTCTGCCCACCCTTGCTTGACCTTCAGGAATGAGCGTACTGCTCTTCGTCGCTTAGAGCAAAAATGGAAGTGAGCTCAATCAGAGTATTCTCATCAGCATTGACATTCACATTAGGAAGATATTTTTTTAAAAAAAAAAGAATTAGATTAAGGCTAAGCAGACTTTTTATCAGTCCACTATTTCTTCTTAAGCATATAACCCAAGGCGGTTCTTTTTCAGTTTCCCTGGGCACTGGAACTTCTTGTTTCCTTCCCCTGACTGTCGGTGTCCTGCATGGCTCAGTACTTGGCCCTGTTCTTTTCCCCATTTACTCCCTCCCTCTGTGTAAGCTTATTTCTAGTTTGGATTTTTGTCATCATATCTGTGCTGACGACACTCAGTTGCACCAATCTTATCCCGAGCTGATTACTGAGGTCTGGACCTCCTTGATGAGTTGCCTTCTATGCCGCTCATTGTGGATGTCCTTTCATTGGTTGAAGTTGAACACAGACAACACAAAAGTCTTGGACTTTTGTCCTGATTGTCCTTTGAATGTTCCTCTCCTTCTCCTCCAGGGCTGTCAGGTGACACACACACCCATCTCAGATGCCATGGATCTTGGGGTTGCATTGATAGGCTGTCGCTTCAGTCATTTGTGAATATGATAGCCAAGGTATGTAATTTTCAGCTGACAGAAAGCTCTGGCGTGGGCTGGTCCATGAAGTCACGAAGAGTCGGAAACGACTGAACGAATAAACAACAACAATATTTGCTGGATCCACCGATTCCTGATCCACAGGACTTCTTGTTCATGCCCTAGTTGTTTCTTGCCTGGATTACTGCAATAGCCTCCTAGCGGATCTTCCTCCTCCTTCACTCCATCCTCCTACTGTAGTAAAGAAATGTGCTGTACATGCTATATTAGATTTGCTGTGTTATTCCCATGTTTCCCACTATCGCAGGACATTGCATTGGTTGCCTGTCTGGGCAAGGACATATTTGTCTTGACTTTTAAGGCTCTTCACTCTTCCCTTCCCAGTTACTTGGCAAAGGTGGTTGAATGGCATGCTTCTCTTAGGAAATCTCAGTCCACAGATTCTGATTTCTGGTGGTTCCCTGGACTAAGGTGGCAAATTCTAGGCTCTGGGCATTTTCCCATCTTGCCCCATAATTGTGGAACTCTCCCTCTACAACTTCATATGGAACCAGATTGGATAGATTTAGACAAAGCCTAAAAACCTATTTGTTTGAGTTGAAGCCATAGCTGTTGGTGTATGGAGTGAGGAACAATCTGTTTGTTCTTGGGTTTTAAATTGTTTTGTTGTTTTAACTGATTGGTTGTGAATTAGTTTAATTTTAGTAGTTTATCTAATGTGTATTTATTGATTTTTGTTTATATTGTTGTGTTTGTATGTTTTGGTTAACTGGAATGCACTCTGGTATAGATTGCAATATAAATTTGTATTATTATTAAACAGCAGATCCCCCCTCTCTTTACTGTTTGTAGGAGGCTTGGATCCTTTACCAACCCAACTGGCATAAAAAAAGTAAGTCTGGCCTAGTAGGCTTTTATGTTAAAATTTATGTCCTCCCCTCCAAGGAACTCTAAGTCATCTTATCCCTTCAACCCCCATTTATACTTATAAAAGCTCTGTGGTTAAACTGTGAGATAATGACTGGCCTAGGGTCATCCAGTGATCTAGTGACTTGGCTGAGTAGGGATCTGAAGTGTTTAAACTGAATTCTTTGTTTGATAGATAAAAAGGCATGAATGTTCTTAAAGTATAGAGTTTTGCAGTTCTGAACTAGGGTTGCCAAAATTGGCCTGAAGTCTCCAGGAATCAGCATTAATCTCCAAGAGATTACTGAAAGCAGTCCTAGAGATGTTCATCATTTGGTATTGGGCAGAATATTTGGTATTGGGCAGGGAAGAACAGAAAGGAAATATCCAGGAATAACTTCAATAAGAGTTGGTAACTCTATAACCTGCACTAGGATCTTGGGAGGGCTGTGTTCTGTGTTGTTGCCTTACACAGCCTCCAATATGGAAGCTGGTTATTGTACTGCATTCATACTGAAAGCCTTTGAATATGAGCAGGATGTACAGTAGAAATGTATCTGTATGTTATATTTGTTTTGTAGAAGAGACTGGATCTTTGGGAAATCTGGTAATTGGTATTCAGTATACTAAATTAAAATAGTATTTATATGATATTAGAGTGCTCCATGTACTTTACTGGCATAGTTTCATTAACCATGATAAAAGTAATGTAACACAAGTTACTTGGGGAAATAGAGTTAAGCAATATCAGATTAGCTACATATTAAGTTCATGTGGAAACTGTCGCTTTGATTCTTTTATGTGAAGGGACGTCCCTTCTATATCTTGTTTGGAAACTTGACAATCCCAAAGGTATGTTACAGTCTGGCCTCAGGGTGCCTAATTTTATTTCTTTTAATGTAAATAAGTATCTATTCTAGTATGATAATGAGGCAGGAAGTGACTATCAGCTTGTCTGTGGTGATATTAAAGTCTGGAGAATGAAAGTAAGGGCAGTTTATGATAAATATTGCATAAATTCAATGAACTGTAGCAGCACAGAGTTGCCAAAAAAAAAAAAAAGAGGTTTTTGCGGTTTTCAGCCCCTTGATATTTGCTGCCATGTGACAACGGCACTGCAATTTTTCCTGGCTAGATAGCCCACACTCACTCCTGCCTTATAACCCTATCAATACTGTGGGGTTGGGGGGGGGGAATGAGTAGTTGTATAGATGAGATCAGGTGTCATTTGCTAGAGGATTGGCAGGTTAATGCTTTTGAAAAATATTACAGGGGGAAGTGCCAGTGAAGGGCTTTTGTTTGGTATGCAGTGATTACCTTTGAGTGTGGATAATACCCCAGAGAAAACTGTATATGTGTGGCACTGACTGTTGTAGTGATGTATGCTATGCACAAGCAAAAGGAAAAAAAGATGGTCTCCACCAGCTCCTAACCTTACCAATACTTACTTACTAGGGAAGTATTGTACCTTTCTTTTACAAACAGAAAACTAATGGTACAGCAAGATCTACAGTATATTTTTCAGTCATAGGCTAATTCGCATAGGGTCATTTTCACTGGAAAATGTTCAGTTTGCATCAGAAATGTTTATATTGAAAACAACTAGGAAGTGATTTAATTTAGAATATTTACTAAATGCAAGTAAAATAAACAGCAAAGCAAAAAAGTACCCGATGCGAATTTCCCCCCAATACACCACAGGTATTTGACCTTATTTGAGGAAGCACACATAATGTAGTTTAAATATATTATGTAAACCTCTGTATTGGAATACTTGTAGAAAATGTAAAGACAATAGCATGTACTTCCCTTATATTGTTTAAATGTAAGAAAGAGACAAAGATACTGAAAACTATTGACTAATTCATATAGCACTAATTCATATAGCAAATCACTAATTCATATAGCAAATCACTCAGCCAAAAGGCATTGAAATTAGCACTAAGGTTTACCTGGAAAGAGGAACACACAACTCTAGAGGGAAGTAATTTATTAAGATGGGGGAAGGGGTGGGGTGGGGGAAGAAAAATTTATACTATCACGAAGAACCTTTGACACAATACCCCAAGCAAAATAACAAAGCAGTAGCTGAACCTATCCTTTACGTTGCCAAAGTAAAGGTCTCCCACAGGACAGGTCCCATGACAGGGTTCAAGAGTGCTTCATTCCACAACAAGTTATCACAAAAAGATGGAGACAGCCCAGCCACCCTCCATCAGCCCTTTTATTTCCCAGGCCCTGACAGATCTCCAGCAGCAAATCCCAACCTCGTCCCAGTGCTTTTCCTCAACCCCAAAGGGAAGGGTACTTTCTCACAAGAAAGTAGCTGTAATCATTCGGCCCAATTAGTAAGGGCTAGCTGTGGCCTTAAGCATTGGAGATGATTCGAGATAGCAGATGCACAGGTGGTTACATCACTATGTGCCCCCAGGGCCTAGCCTCATGGCTGGGGCTGCCAAAGGGGAAACCTTTAAGTTACATGTCAAATCCACAGTACAGTTCTTGACAGTAGGGATTTGTTGTAATTTGGAAGTGATACAATGATCAGTTATTGGAAAGATAACAACTCCTAAACCCTCTTTAGATTATTTAATTTGTTTACACGTTAAAGGGATGAATTGAAGTTAAAGTGTTCTGAAACAGAATTAGCAACTTCTATTAACAGCAGAGGTTTTGATTCTGCTTAATTTACTGTGGAACAAATAAACATTTAAACCATAGCATACTTCCTGCCCCTGGAGTTCACAGTGCCATAGAACAGCCTTCCCAAACCAGGTGCCCTCTATATATTTTGGACTTTATAAGAATATAAGAGGGGCCATGCTGGATCAGACCAAGGGTCCATCTAATCCAGCACTCTGTTCACAGTAGCCCACTAGCTGTTGACCAGGAATCCACAAGCAGGATATGAGTGCAACAGCACTCTTACCCAGCAACTGGTGCACAGAGGCTTACTGCCTCTGATACTGAAGGTAGGACATAGCCATCAGGACTAGTAGCCATTGATAGCCTTCTCCTCCAGGAATTTATCTAACTCCCTTTTAAAGCCATCCAAATTGGTGGCCATCACTACAATCTCCTGTTAGTGAATTCTAGGGTTTAACTATGCACTGTGTGAAGTATTCCAAGTGTAGTTGCACCAAAGATTTGTATATATTGACAATTTGATTTTAAATTCCTTTTCTAATGCCTAACATGAAGTTTGCCTTTTTTACAGCAGCTGTACACTGGGTTAACATTTTCATCGAGCTCTTCACCACAACCCAAGATCTCTTCCTTGATTGGTCACTGCTAGCTCAGATCCCATCAGGTTAAACTTGAAGTTGGAATTTTTGCCCCTAAGTGTATTACTTTACATTTGCTTACATTGAACTGCATTTGCCATTTAGATGCCCATTCTCCCAGTTTGGAGAGACCCTTCTGGAGCTCTTCACTACCCCTTTTTAACCACCCTAATTTGGAGTCATTGGCAAACTTGGCCACTTCACTGCTCACTCCTAATTCCAGATTATGAAGAGGTTGAGAAGCATGAGTCCTAATACGGATTCCTGTATTACTTCCCGCCATTGGAAGAATTTGCCTTTTATTCCTACTCTCTGCTTTCTGTTCTTTAACCAGTTACTGATCCATAAAAGGACTTTCCTTCTTATTTCATGACTGCTAAGTTTACTAGCTGTTCTTGTCATCAGAGAGCAAGGGTTACTTGCTCCTAGTGGTGAGGAAGTCCAATTGTGGTTGCCCACAGAAGACAATTAAGAATTTCCCATGAATTTAATGACTATGAACATCCTATAAGAATGCTACTTTGGAACTAGTGGTTCATGTTCTAAGGCCGTAGCTAGACCTAAGGTTTATCCCAGGATTATCCTGGGGTCAAACCTGTTCATCTAAGTGCCACCCAGGGCATCCAGCGCTCAGGCAGGGACGAACCCGGGATGATCCTGGGATAAACCTTCGGTCTAGCTACGGCCTAAATCTCTCTTCAAGAATGTAGACAACAATATGACATTTTAAAAGTAAACCATCAGATGTTAAAAACATTTACCTAAGTGTAATATGTAGAATAAAGGCTACAGAACAGAAGGGCTACTGCTCTCCTGACCAAGTTATCTTATTTCCTCTACCAAGTCCTCATGCTGAGTTTGTTTATTTTTAATATCCATATCTGTATTCACAACCATTAAAAGGATGCTTATTTTGCTGCTTTAATGTGAATACATGAATGCAAAACTTTTGTTTTATAGGAACAAGTGTTTACCTATTTGCTTAATTACCAAGTACTATTCTATAGGTTAATCTATCATATAGAATTCAAAGATATGAACAGTGAGAACATTTCCAGTTATGCTTAGTTCATATTAGCTGTTTCCATAATGTATCGGCCAAAAGCAGTAATATTTCTTTCCGCTTTACATTCAGCAAAATACACAATATTCTGGCACTGCAGCTGCATATATAATGTTATATTGCTATTCTCATTTCTTTTAACAGAACTTTACACCCCAAAGGCAGTGTGAAGTACCTTTGGAATTTGTACCATATCAGGGAAAGCATAAAACAGCACTGGATAAGAGAAATCTGTTTGCTTATTATTAGTTATTTCTTAAATTGATAGTTTGATTCAATTGATAATATTTCTTCTTTGCCTCTGGGCCTCGGGGATGAATATTTATTAGGCTTTCATCCCCCAATAGGTTCTGCTCTCAGGTCAGCATATGGAGGTAAAATGATAGCTTCCTTTTCCTTAGGAACACCCCATGGAAACATAGCATTACCTTCTGGTAGCAAAGGAAGGCAGCTTTCTACATACTCCAAAATGGACATCTAGAAATGGAACTATCATAGCTGACATCAGTTCCATTGATAATTGTATTCCTACAATCAGAAGTTGGACTATGTAGAAATTAAATAGATACCATGATGAATGAAGTTTTACTTTTGCCCTTTCTCCTGTTCTATACTCTAAATATGCTTGTGAACTTGCAGACAACTGCAGATACTTTGTTAATTGAGAGAACCTTGGGCTGTGGAGTTATAATATGGATCTTCTCTCAGAGTACAGTGATAATGCTAGGGATATGCGATACTGGGAATAATGTTACATTTAAGCCCAACAGGATTTTGTAATGCTTCCATTCTGATAAGAGGCGGTGGACTGTAGCAGGTGGTTTTTTTTTCCAATTCCAGAAATGTTCTTATTTTTTTGCACACATTAAATAAATATACACATTTTGGGAAGTGGAGGGTCATATGATTTGTGCAAATGAGATCATTATTTTAATTATTATTTTTCAGGTCTTTAAATTTGAGCAAATGAATCATGTTTTTTTAATATTAATTTTTACTCCTTAAATTTGCACGAATAGTTTTTTTTTTAAAAAAAAACAAACCACTTACCTTTCTGCTCTTTAAATTTGTGCAAATGCGATGACGTATATATTATTTTTCAGCTCTTTAAATTTGCACAAATGAGATCATGTGTTCCCAACCCCAACCCCAGGTATTTGCTCAAATGGGGTTGTATTTTTTTTTAATCAGTGGTCTTTCACAAGTCCACCTGTCTGTTACATATTCCCATTGTAAATATCCTTATCAGTTTCAGTTGAATCTGAAATTCTCCAAGTAAAGAGTAATAGATTCTAGAAGCTGTAAGCTAATTCTATGCAATTTTATTTGTAAGCAAGTAAGTCCTACTGAGTTAAGTGGGGCTTATTTTTCCCCAGGAAAGTGTAAATAGGATTGGAGCCTTCATTTTACATAAGGTAGCTAAAAGTTTTATTCAAAATTAAACATATCAAATAAATACATTGTCATTCAAAGCAGTCTGCCCAAGTGAATGTCTGTGCAGTAGTTTATTTATGCATAACGTATGTATTTATCACATTTATTACATATCTTTCATTTGTTAAGGCACTAACCAGACCCATAACTGATCAGCTTCAGCAATGTTGCTGTTTAATGTGCCTTCACACAGTGATCTAGTATGAACTTTTGCCCATTTTGTGCAATTTAATGAGTTTTCTTTCCTCCTGAGCATTGTCACTGATTTTATATAGAGGGAAGCACTAGGTGCCCTGGTTACTACTGGTTTCTTCTGCACATGGCTCTCACCACAATGAAGGCAGCCACTGAACTTCATTGAAAGCAGATTTCAGACTGAAGAATTAAGATTCTGCAAATTCAGAATGTTGCCCTAAGAATTCTGGCAGGTTTACACAAATCTGTCATACTGCCAGCCAACCTCCTTATTTTATGGTGACCATGGAAAACATTATAAATTGTGCCTATATTCCATAACAACAGGTAAGCCTCAATACTAAGGTATAAACTGATCCAGCATTCAACCTTAAACACACTTTCATAAAACTTCTATTAAAACCAACAGGATTTATTTGCAAGCAAACTTGTATTTGAGATTGGGGAATTACTTCATTCAATGTGCCTAAATCTCTTAAATCCAAGTAATCCTTTGTAACTGGTTTGTGGATTAGTTTGGCTACTATTTAAACCATATGCAAGCACAGGCCTTCTTTTGAAGAGGTAGCTTTACCCTTAAAGAACAGAAATTCTGAAATAGATGAACTCTAACCTATATGTACAGTTTCAGTGCATATTCCTAACAACATCATGTTCCAGGAAGCCTTGATGACCAGCCGTGGTTTACTTTGCATTTTGCATTAAAAACAACTATTTTAATGTGGGGTTTTTTCTGTTTTATTTTATTTCATCTTGTACACGGCTCCAAAATTTTGAATGGAGAGCGGTATATAAATATTGTAAAACAAATAAATGTAGTTTTGTTCATTCTCAATAAATGTAACATATTTTAGAGGCTATAAGATGTGTAAATTCAGTCTCACACACCTAAACACAATCGTCTCTGGGGTCCACTGCAAAACCCATTCTCTGCATGAAACACTGTAAAGCAGTTGTTAGCAAGAGGCATAAAGAATGCATTATACAACTGAAATTTCAAAGGGAATAGCAATGGAGCATAATTATCAAAAAGAAATTTGATCAAGACACCAGAATTAAAATCACCACTTCTACAAAATATGCCACACATACAGTATTTTATAGGGAGCACAGATTAGGCAGGATGCTCATTTCTTTCATATCATAGATAGAAAGCACAACCAGGCATATACCACACTTATTTAGACACTTCTCTGACTGCCATTTCAAAAGAAATTGATGCTGAATAGACTCCTGGAGGATGTATGTTTTCAGGTACTGTAACAGTCAAACAATGAAAGAGAGGGGTCATAGCTCAGTGGTAGCACACATGCTTTGCATACAAAAGATTCCTGCATGCCGTTTCAATCCCTGATATCTCCAATTAAAAGGATCTCAAGCAGTAGCTATGAGAAAAACCTCTGCTTGACATCTTGGAGAGTCATGTTGACTGTATTGGCTAAGCTACTTATTTACACCTGTTCCACTTACATGTTCATCTGTAAGAAAGTTCTTTTGGAAAGCTTTCTGTGTACTTGGAGTGATCAAACAGGTGAGTCTTGCATGGGAGTTGTGCAGGAAAGGATGAGGAGGAATCTGCTGTCGTAAACTTAACACTAACCAACTGGTTGATGAAGTGAAGTTCGCAAAAACCTGGGCAAAGTCCCAAAGTCATTGCAAAGGCTATGAAAGCTAAGCATTGTTGGTTGAGTACCCTGGACATTAGGAAAGCAGATTTCAGAAAGCCCAGAGATGTGCTGGATAGGTAGAAGAGAGATGGAAGATTCTGAAACATTATTGTGCTTCATAGTGCTTGTTAACATTATTTAAAGCTGCTGCCTGTACTCTATGAGAATTCTTAGACAATGGTTCTGGTACCAGAAGACTAGAGATAGGTAAATGCTTCATTTTTAAAAAAGAGGGTGAAGGTGAATCCAGAAAACTATAAATTAGCCAGCCTGTTATCAATGCTATGTAAAACTCTAGAACTGATTATTAAGCAGTTAGTTGTGCAGACTTCTACTGTTACTTTCTACTGTTAGTTTTTCCCTACCCTGTGCCTGCTTACCCTTCCCTGTACCTGTTTGCATTCTCTTCCCCTCCTTATTGTTTTACTATGATTTTATTAGATTGTAAGCCTATGCGGCAGGGTCTTGCTATTTACTGTTTTACTCTGTACAGCACCATGTACATTGATGGTGCTATATAAATAAATAATAATAATAATAATAATGTGAGCATCTAAAGAATGATGGTTTGATTACTAGGATTTATTGAGAACAGGTCATGACAGACCAAAGTTATTTCTCTTTTTGATAAAGTTCCTAGTCTGATAGATCATGGGAACTATCTTGATTTTAGCAATGTATTGACAAGGTTTCCCATGATACCCTTTGTTGACAAGATGTTAACATATAGGTTGGATGCTGCTACTCTTAAGTGGATCCACTGCTGGTTGAACCATATCCAAGTAGTACTCATTAATGATTCTGCATCAATCTGAAAGGAGGCTGCAGGACTGTGTCCTAAGCCCTTGTAAGGCCGCCAGCTGACCCAAGCCCAGGGGATGCCTCTTCATGGTAGGATGATTGGGATTCCACAGCAAGCCACACTCCCACAGATGTTGTGGACAACCTTAGAAACGCCTCACTTGATGTTCTGAAGAAACTCTTTCATCCCCATCCTGAGCCTTGATTTGGTAAAAGATTCTCCTCCCTCTTACTGTAGCTGTGCAGAGTATTGGTAGTGGCAGACCAGGTGGTAGATTCAGATTCATCATCAAAGCACTTGGCGGGCTGTCAGAAGACCCTCTCACCAAGGGTGTACTCAGGAAATGGGGAAGGCCCAGCTGCAGACAATGAGGAAACAGATGCAGCTGCAACTGTTGAATCAGGAAGAGTAATAGCTGACAGCATGTATATAAACCTTCAGTCTCCTGACAGAGCTTTCCTGGGTTAAGAGATCCCAAGTTGTAGCTGCTTGTTTATAGACAACACTGTGGGCCTTGCTAGACGGCAGGTTAGCCCAGTGCGAGGCCCGGGCTCATCCCTGTGCATCCAGATGATGCACAGGGGATCCCGGGCTCAGGCAGGGGTCAAACCTCCCTGGGCCTGGGGTAACCTGCACTACTTCTGGCCCGGTTTTTCTCGCGGTCTTGGGCTGAGCTCAAGACCGCAGGTGTGCAGCCCGTTCTGCTGCTTTTCCTGGCTTCCGCAGTTACTCCCGAGTAGCTGGGAAAAGCGGCGGGCTAGGGGGGGAATCGGAGCCCAGGGGACATTGGGGGCAGGAATCATGGCCCAGGGGACACTGGGGGCAGGAATCACGGCTCAGGGGAGATTGGGTGGGAAACGGAGGCCAGGGGACATGGGAGGGAAGAATCAGAGGCCAGAGGACATCAGGGGGCAGGAATCGGAGGCCAGGGGAGATCCGAAGGAAAACGGAGCCAGAGGGGGGAGCGGAGAACTCTTTTTTAAAAAAAACACTTCACCTTAATCGTTGGTGCGCTCCTGCACACATGGACCTTTAAAACTTTTTTTAAAATGGCGGGCATGATGGCTCTCCTCCAGAGCTCATCGCACCTCGCGTGTGAACAAGGGCGAGATCCCGCGATAGTTTCATCACGGGATCTCCCCTCCTCTAGCCCGGATTTACAGGTAGGTCTAGCTAAGGCCTGTGTTATTCAACAGTTTTATAAATGACTTGGATAAGGATTTGTGTGTAGAGAAGTGGTTATCAAACTGTAGATGATACAATGCTGGGAGGTACAGCTAGCACCACAGAAAACAGAATCAAGATTCAAAAGAAAGTTGACCTGCGTCAACACTGGGCTTAAACTAGCAAGATGAAATTCAACAAAGATATCTATAAAACTTTGCATTTAGGCACAAAAATATCAAAGGCACAAATATAGGATGAGGGAGACCTATACTTTACAGCATAGGACTTTACAGCAGGACTTGGGTATCTTGGTAGACCACAAGTGAATATGAGCCAGCAGTGTAATGCAGCTGCTAAAAAAGCTATTGTGTTTTCTGCTGCATTAACAGAAGCATAGTGTCACGATTATGAGAAGTAATAGTTCTTCTCTGTTCAGCACTAGCCAAGCCACATTTGGAGTATTGTGTCCACACTTTAAGATGAGAAACCAGAGTGTCCAAAGAAGGATAACCAAGATGGTTAGGGCTCTGAAAACAAGCCCCATGAAGAATGGTTGAAAGAGCTGAGTATGTAGAAGAGAAGATTAAGGGGAGACATGATAGCGCTATTCAAATAGTTGAAAGCCTCACATGCAGTAGATGGAGCTGACTTGTTCTCTGTTGTTACAGAAATCATAATTGGAGTTAAAGGGTAGAAAGAAGATTTCAGATAAACATTAGGAGAAAGTTCTTAATAGTGAGAGCTGTTTGGCAGTGGAACAGACTGCCTTGGTCAGTTGTTGTTTTCTTTCACTTGAGCGATTTAAGCAGAGGCTGGGTCGCCATCTGTCAGAGATGCTGTAGCTGCTTCCTGCGCTGCAGATCCTGCACTGAGCAATGGATTGAGTAGACGACCTCCAAGATACCTTTCAACTCCATAGTTCTACAAAATCTGAAATGTAATACTCATGTACATCTCCATACGGCACTATTGCCAAAGCACTCCAATGGAAAAAATACCAAATGAAAATGAAAATGACCCTCAATTATCCACAGTATGTTATAGGTTTGCCTTATGATCTAGGCTTGGGACAGTCAACCTGTATTACAGGGTGCCCTTGTATTCTCCAGTAGAGAAATACATTTTGCTTCATTACCCAATACTTTAATGGATGGTCAACATCTAACTGAAGGGTTTTAGTAAAGCATATCCATGGGGCATATAATTAAGCTCATATATGACTAAAAATTACATACAGAATCAAATGAGAACTAAAACATTGAAGTGTACAATGGGTTTGTCAAAACAACTTTTTTCTTTGCCTTACCAGTGTAATTGTGGGTGAACATGTGTGTGTGTGTGTGTGTGTGTGTGTGTGTGCCTTTACTATGCCTTGATTAAAAGTTGTTAGGAGCATTATGGGAGCTAGATAATGATACTTTGAGAGCAATCAACTGCCCCGAATCTAATCTCATAAATTTCTGTACATAGTGCATCACAGGTAGCCATTTAAATTAGTGTTGTTGCTTTTTAATCTAGAAGGCTAGCAAAATGTTAATGTAACTACATTTAATCCTGATTGGTCAGGATTAAAAATGTTGATTTAATGGATCATCACAGATTAATACAATGCCAGGTTAGGAAGAAATTGTATTTTTTTATTTAGAGGGACACAGATTGATGTTTACCACAGCCACTCAAGGCTTCCCACAGGAACAGAACTGTAAGAATTGTACATTTCTACACAATTATGTCCCCGTTTTGACTTCTATAGGATCGTCTTTTGGAATTTAGGTCCTGAGCTATATGCTGTAGATATGAAGTAGAAATGAATGGGCCATCTTAAGGACAATCTAGCACCAATGGCAGCTTCCACTGAAATACAAATAGTGGTTGCTAAGATAAGATTTTTGTTTGTGTCAGGATGAGAAAGAGTTAAACTGCCCTTCTCCACCCTTTACACTCCCAAAGCAAAACAGACTTCTCCTTGGTTGTGATATAGATAACCTAAATAACTATATTCACACAACTAATGTTGTATCTAGTTTAGTCCTTAGGATGAAGACTTCCCTTGCATTCTGCAGAGGAGGCAGGTTTATATCTAGAGATCCAAATGATGGCATTTGCATATCCACTCCCAGGCAAGGTATCCATATTCCCGGTACTAGGGAGAACAATGCAGCATTTATTTTAGCACCTGCCAACATTCCTAAGCTTTGTGTATCCCCACTTTACCCTTTCTATAATGCCTGCTGGCACAACGGTTTTACTTACATATTTTCTTGTTACTGCTCCTCCTTCTCCTGCTGCTTTATCTTGTAACTGACACAGCTTTTCATTGTGTTGCCACAGCTTCCTATGCTCTACTTGCCTCTTTTCTTGTGACTCCCACACCCCAGTTCCCTGAATTCAGTCCGATGCTGACTGCTCTGACTTGTCCATCTCCTTGCTGCAGCCTTCTGTGTTATTCCGTAACTCGACCTTGCCTTCACCTGCAGCTCTCTTCTTCTACACCACATATTGTGCTGGGCATCCAGCCATGGTATTGGGACTAAGCACAGAAAATACCCCACTGTGTTTGGGCATGGATTAAAACCCATTAGCCATCTGTTTCCTCTGATCATTATGAATAAACCTGACTTGGGCCTGGTCTATAGCAAGAACTATAACATTTCTAGTTGTTGTTTCCCCACCCCTCAACACACACACATACACACACACAATTTTTCTTTTGCGTAAGAACAGTGCCACTGAATACCTTCATCTAATTTAAAATCATATTGCAGAGTATTTGGAAATATCATCCCCTTGTTGCGTCATGTTTTCTTAGGTGTTGTCTGTCTTCATTTCCCCCAGCTGTTAACAAATTTGTCAATGACATCCCTTCCAGGTGTTACAAAGCTATCTCCTTTCAGAGATCGCCCTAATGATACAACCATACATCTTCCAAGGAAACCTAATGTGATTTCTTTCACTCAAACATCGAAAGGGAAAAAAGTGCCTTGGACTCGTCCCTGCCTTCAGTGAGAGATATTTAAACACTCCTGAAGTCCATGAAAATAGAGTAACTCACAAATATGTAGAGGCAGTTGGGAGCAAAGGCCTTTCTTTCTTGTAGTTTTAAGTACTGGAAACGCTTCTCTTACAAGACCCCTGCGAAGCTCTAGAAAGGCGTTTTGAAGAAAACATACCTTCAAACACCTACAGTGTGTGTCTGGTCACTGAAACAAGTTAACCGAAATGGGAAAGCTGCACAGAAATGTCAGTGTGAACACAGTTCCTTTATCAGAGTACCAGAATTATGGGCCTGGTGATGGTTTCTTCCAGGCTGTTGCAAACCATTCTGTCCAATTACCACTGACATTTGTGCTAGCACCTTTGAAAAGCTGCTTTGTGATCCCTGAACATCTCCCAGTCAGGTCATCAGTTTTATTTGTGAAAGGAAAGAATTTCAACAAGATGGTTTGTTTTGTGTAGCTGGAGGCCCAGATTCCCTTGGGGCAGTCATTCTCTCCACGCATAACCTACTACATAGGGTTGTTGTGAGGATAAAGTGGGGGTGGTTAGTTGGGAGGAACTATGTATGCTGCCCTGAGCTTGTTGGAGAAAGAGTGAGATATAAATGTAATAATAAATAAGGCATCACCTACCTGCTACAAGGATATATTACCTGAATTTAGTAAGGCAAATAGAAAATGTAGTCAAAACAGATATAGCAAGATGTTTATTAATACACCATATAACTTAATTTTATTACTTTAAGTACACTAGATATCTGTTTCCCAAGATTAAGTAACGTGCACACTAAATAGAGAGGATGAGCATCTACTTCTTTTTTCTCTCTCCCCACCCCCACAACCTCTCCAACAGGTCCCTCCATAAAGAACAGTTACCTCCTGTCAGAACTCCATTGCCTGAGTAGTTAACAGTTAATTCACCCAGGGATGCACCCTTGGTTCAGTGAGGATCAAAGTGACATTTGGATGGAAGCTCTTTCTTTCCTGCAGAGCTGACCAAACCACAAACCCTTTTTGTATGTGTTGTTAAGCTATAATTGCTCAGTAAATTTAAGATCAATGTTAACGGGAAACTCTGCTTAAAACTGTCTTCATTCAATTCTTTGCTCAATTTCTGTCTTGCACCTTAATTCCCGATGCATTTCTTAAGAAGAATGTTCTACTGGTTTCAGTGAAACTTGCTTCCATGTAGAGCGCTTAAGAACACAGTCTCAATGAAAAATAACATTTCAAGAATTATCCTTATCTTTCACTTTTACAGCAAAAGAAAAAGTAAACTACAGTGATATGAATGGAAAGGGGGAATCAATTACATGATTACATTGGTTTAATTTCTAACACACTCAACTTTTTCTAAAGCTAAATTGAGCCATTGCATTATTTGAAGAGATAATACTTAAATGGTAGCAATATGTAATAGCTATATCATCTATAAAAAAACCACTTCCCGTTCTTCTATTTTTGTCATAGTCATATCCATTGTCAGTAAGAAGAAAAAGCTTCTAGACATTGTTATCCCAGATTAATAAATTATGCAAAATCATAGCATTGTTTCTCCAGTAATGATCTTTGCCATCTTTTTGTGCCTACAGAAAATTATCCTACACAGTCCCAATTATCTGTGTTAATAAGAGTGCAATCCTATGCATGTTTAGACAAAAAAAAGTCCTACAACTCACAGCATGGCTGGATGTGGAATGCTGTGAGCTGTAGGACTTTTTTTCTGTCTAACCATACGTACGAATGCACCCTAATTATCCTAATACCAACTTTGATTATCTGGGTGGTGTTACTGATCATTTAACAAAGTTATGTATTCAAAAAATAATACAATTACATATTAAATTTAATAATTATTAGCATTCATGTTGATTACACAAATGTTATTTTTAACATCTATTTAATTAAATGCCATGGATACCTTTAGGTCTTGTGGATAATTAAAAGCCTTTAATATCAGTTATACAAACTGGTTTTACTTACCTTTTACAATACATGCACAGTAAATTAGTGCTGCTACATTTTATAGTTGAGGTGTTGCTTAGCTTATTATCTGCCAGAGGCCTGACAACTACTATAAATGAGATTTTAGAGACATAAATGTTACGTTTCTAATAAGACCTGAGAATTCTAGCAAGTGTTGTGACTTGAGTTCATTCTGATGAATGTGTTCCATTGGTTTCACTAGAATCCAGTTTTGGTGGATTGGAATCATTGGGTTGGATCCAGCACAACTCAATGGAGTTCTGCTGGTGCTGAAGGAAGGGGCCAGGGTGATGTTTTTTGTTGATTTCTCCTTCTCTCTGCAGCGCTTTGAAAAGGTGACCTAGAGGGTCATTGGATCCTCCTGAACAGTGTGGGAGGTGCTGGAGGCTGCAGGGGCAGAATAAGTTGAAAATCTATTTTGGAAGTTACTTAATAATGTGCTCCCAGTACTAGATCAGTGAGTTAATTAGTGAGTGAATGAGGTCCAAACAACTTATATTTACTCAACTGTATAGTTTTACTTGCTGTAACCAATATTAAAGATACTGAAAGCCCCAGGTTATAAAATAATTAGCATATCCATCCATCATTAAGGTCAATGCTATTTAACTTTTTGTGCATTACAACCTTGTTTTCATTTGCTCACAACTTTCATGTTTGCAGCTGAAACTCTCAAAACAGTTTCCTCCAAAAATGTAGAATAGCAGAAAAATCTTCTAACCCAATCATATTTATCGGAGAGAAAGCACCACTGAACTCAATGGGATTTAATTCTGACTATATATGGATAGGATTGCACTGTTTCATATTGTATATTGTCTCCATGTGCACATCTCAAATGGTTGCAGGTGCTCTCTCTATTGGAGTCAATCCGTCCATAACAGCTAACAGAGCATTTTCAGTTGTGGCTTCATATCTATGCAATTTGTTTTATCTGAGTTCTGCCAGGTCTGAAACCATGGTCTGTTTAAATGTGATATTTGTTTAGTTAGGAAATTCATGTGAACTATGTTTTCTGTTCCCCACCCTGTTGGTGGATCAAAGGTGCTGATTCAGTTATTGTCCTGATTTTATTATTCTTGTTATTTAAAATTATTTTTTTAGATTTCTTTTATCATTGTTCTTTGTTATGGGTTTTTTTTTTGGGGGGGTGAATTAAGAAGTGGTCATAGATTAAATAATACAATAAAATAATAAGAAATTTAACTGCAGGATTGTATCCAGTGAGTGTCTCTCCACTGATGGATTGCTCTCTGATCTAGAGGAGGCTTTCATCAGTGCATTGCAGAGGGAGCCGATTTTCAGGAAGTCTCCATGCAGCCCGAACGCCTTCTCCCACACTGTTCCAAAAGACCCTGGACCCTCCAGAAAAGATTTGATGGGATGCTAAGTCCTCACAGGGGAGGCAGAATTGCTGAAAAACTCCTCCCTCTTTCTTCTGCTGACAAAAGCTTCCATTTGGCTCAAATAGAATTCTATCCTGAAAGGGGCACCACAACCCAATAACAAGAGTGAACATGCTAGTTAAATGCACACCACTGCGCTATCTAGGAATGTATACTCAAACTGCTAAAAGTGATGGTGTGAATATTTTCTATCTTGTCTTTCACTTTCCCATCTCCAAATTCTAATGCCACCAATCATCACCATATTTTAATGAATTTGATTTTTTTAAATAATAATAATAATAATAATAATAATAATAATAATAATAATATCTAATCCATTTTATTTTAAAGTTACGAAGTATAAAATACCTTTTTTGGAAAATTACATTCTCTTTCACCAGCAGACAGGCTGATGCAATGCCTACTTTCATCCCTTATTCTCTGGATCAACAAAGCACTCCTCTACATTCAGATGACTGCCAAGAGGTGGCACATCTATACAGATGAGTCATCATAACTTCATATTTCATATATGAGTAATTCAATTTTTACATCACAATAAAGACACATTAACAATGTAACTCAAAACTAAATCCCATTAAGTTCAACGAGGCTAATTCCCTGGTAAATGTGTATAGGATTGTTTAGGACCATTTCAGCAGTGTAGATAACAGAAGAAATAACTGTTTGAACCTACTGGGCTAATTGTTGGAAGCTACTGGGTGGGGGGAGTGGCTTCCCATTGGTGATATGTATGGACCCACTAAAGAATAGGGCAAGTCATTGTGTTATTACTGGATATGTTACAGAGATTTTACTTTCTAAGCAATATTTTTGTTGTTTCTGATCTTTATGCAACCCATGGAAAGAGGATTATTTGGCCTAGTCTGCCTGGATAGAAAAAGGGTTACAACTATAGATTGTAATCCTGACATTGTCAGTAGCTGACAATGATACTTATCTAGCTAGACATCTTGCCTAGCAATATTTCATCCTAAAATCCATATCAGGCTCTGTCCCTAAAGCCAAGTTAGAGTATGTTAGTTAAAAAGACATCAACTGAGCTGTATTTGAAGGGAAGTTGCTTCAAAATTCAACTACTTTCACAAATGGATCAGTGTTGGGCTTTCCTTTAGATAAACCCAATAAATTATGTCTATCTCAGCATCTAACTTAAAAGTAACAACAAAAATTGTTGAATAATCCTTAGCTTCCTCTGAACCCTTCAGATTAAGGAAGTGCCTTGGTGTCCATTTCATGCCGGTACTACAGGACAACCAACTCTCAAAGAAATGAAATCATATGTACTACAGAAGCTTTCGATAAATGTAATTTATCGAGTTACATTTCGATAAATGTAATTCGTGTTCAGAATTCGTGTTCAGAAACGTGTTCAGAAGAGGGCAACCAGGATGATCAGAGGTCTAGAAACAAAGCCCTATGAAGAGAGACTGAAAGAACTGGGCATGTTTAGCCTGGAGAAGAGAAGATTGAGGGGAGACATGATAGCACTCTTCAAATACTTAAAAGGTTGTCACACAGAGGAGGGCCAGGATCTCTTTTCAATCCTCCCAGAGTGCAGGACACGGAATAACGGGCTCAAGTTAAAGGAAGCCAGATTCCAGCTGGACATCAGGAAAAACTTCCTAACTGTTAGAGCAGTGCGACGGTGGAATCAGTTACCTAGGGAGGTTGTGGGCTCTCCCACACTAGAGGCATTCAAAAGGCAGCTGGACAACCATCTGTCAGGGATGCTTTAGGGTGGATTCCTGCATTGAGCAGGGGGTTGGACTCGATGGCCTTGTAGGCCCCTTCCAACTCTGCTATTCTATGATTCCTATCATGGCCAACTGGTATATCCTGGTTTATCTTCCAATTAATGCAGACTTAATGATGACAGAATGGTTACATTCTCTGACTATATTTCAGAAGGCTGTGGGATTTCAATATTGTTCACAGTTGGTGGCTTCATCCAATGAATACAGGTGCAAATGGGGATCAAACCTACAATGAGTATCTTCTATAGTTAGGGGCGGGGCGGGGGGGACTTCAGCATGGTGCTGCTGCATTAGTATCTTGTGTGATCTGTATGGAAACTAGTTGTCTTTATTGTGTCTGCCTTTCTCTGACACTTCTAAAAAGTTGAAATTTCTATGCAAATTATACTTAATATGAACTTAACAATAGGAGCCTTCTAGTAGAATAACGTTCCTTTATCATAGGAATTTACTCCATGAAAAATGGAATTACATGTGCTACATTTCTGCATAGAATTATGCCTGCTGAGGTCTTGGAATACATCTGCATGACAATGCAATTTATCTTTCTGTGAAAATAAAGTGTTGCCCAACAGGCAATTGTCTGATTTTAGTTTTCCACATTTCAACCTGTCCTGGTTCTAACGAAAACACATACGTTGTAATAAGAAAGTATACCTTTAAGTCCTATTTTTTCTTGTGTTAATTATGTCAATAAACAATCTAAATCAAATGGAGTTTGTCTCCAACAGAAATGTACTTTCAGTAGGTGGGATGTTTGCGTTATTTCTGGATTTCTTAAATGTAATGCACAAGTTATAGTTACAGTCAATTTTCAGACCTCAAAGTGTTATTCTGATGTGTGCGCAATTCATTAAAGAAATCTAATTTAATGTTAATATTAAATAGAAAGTAAAAGAAAAGCAATTCACCCAAGGAATACAGTACATCAATTTGTGAGTAGGGATGTCAGGGGAATCCGGTTTAGGGGTGGAGCTCAGCAATTTTGCGCAAATTTGCAGCTGTAATAGTGCAATTTGGACAAAATTGCAGGCGTAAATGTCCTTTACTCCTGCACTTTTACGCAAATTGTGCTACTTATGGCCATGATTTTGCACTAATTGCAATTGCCATAAATATTCCCAGGCATGAATTTGCTCAAATCACAGCTTGTGGACAAAAATAAGAAAGAAAAAAGACATGCATGCTGTTAGGATTGCACCCAAGGAAGCCTCCTCAGATGAGGAGGAGGCAAACTTACAAGAAGTAGAGGATGTTTCCTCCCCCACAGCCGGACCAGAGACCGGTGCACAGTTGGAAGGGAGTCGTGCAATGGAGGAGGATGCAGGTCCCATGGAGGAGCCATGGGCCAGTCAGTTGCTTCCTCTGCCTGTCTCTCCTGAGGCTGAGTCAGAGACGGAGGTGGTTCGACTACCCAGCCCCCGTGAAAGGAGACGTAGGAAAAGGGCAGAACAAATGCAGGTGGTCAGGCAAAGTATGTGCCTGCAGAACAGGCAGGGAAAAGACACCGAGCTGTAGTAGGGGGTTGGGTCAAAGGGTGGAGGAATGAGGCACAGCTGGGATCTGGGTGGGGTCATGCTGGCAGGGCTTGAAAAGGGAAAAACTGACTGCTGGTCCAGTGTAGCAAACACCTTTCGTTCCTCCGGTTGCTACTGTGCCCCACGCCTTGCCTCTTGACTGTGACTTTGGATTCCTGACCTGGACCGGCTTGATTGACTCCGCTTGAATGTTTATCCCTGGCATTTTGGACGACTGACTTGGCTCTTGATATAGGACTGGACTTGACTTTCGCTTGCTCTTGGCTCCTTGACACCAGCACCCTCTGTTTGGTTCTTCGACCCGGATAGGTAGGCTTGCACTTCAGAACTTGTCTCTGGCTAGAACTATTGGACTCTATGTAAAGGACTGTGTTTCTCTTAAACAGCAGCAGTCCCCTCCTGCATTCTTGGCCAGAGATTTATGGCTGAGTAATTGGCAATAAAACACTAAAGCAATAAACCATTTAGCAGAACGCTTTGACTCGTGGTTGGTCACTGAAACATGCTAGGATCGAGCCAATGGCATGAAGGTCTGGCAAGCAGAACATGAACCGGACATGGAATATCCAATTATGGCCATACAACTTGCAGCTCTGGAACTTATCTCATGCTGATTCTCCACTGCCCCCCCTCCACTTCAGATAAAGTAGAAAGTCCAGAATAGTCAACGTATTCTCAACATCAGCATGGAATTGCAAAAAATGGCACCTGCTTCATTTATTTATGACATTTCTGGTTTAAGACAAAACTCATGAGCACTGAAAGTCACTGACAATGGACATGCACTAACAATACTTATTCCCATTTCATAATCCCTGATATATTCTCAATACACTCCCCAGGAAATGCTGTTTTAAAAAGACAATTGGTATTGGGACAGGGTAAAGAGTGCAAGTTCCTGTATGGAGTTTCGTATTTGCTAGCTCACACTGATATAAACATACATAGCAAAACCTACTCTGGGTAACAGATGTCTTCTTGCCACCTTTGCCCAATCTATGCAAGTTCCAACTGTTATTATTAATCACCCTTCTGTGCTGCATATCCTTCAGAAGAAAAAGCACACAAATAATATTTATTTTAGAAAGAAACTAACACTTCAAGATCTTGGTTTGGACCAAAAACTTTATTGTATTTACAGATCTTTTATAGATTTGCCAAATCACAATTCCCAATTATCTGTCTTCCCAAAGTCTCTATTATAATGCAGTGCAACACTGTATTTATGGATGTCCTTTGAGACTACAACAAATGCACACAATTATTCAAGATTATTCCAGCCATTAAGTTACAAGATTTTATTGCTGCAATTTGAATGAATATATTTCTTCTCTATGAGGGAAAAAATGGATTGAACTCTGCTCTTTTTATACAATAACAGAGAAAATGCTTTGTCTAATTCTCACCAGATAAGAACTAAATTTTTTCTCATGAAACATCCTATTACACACCCAGCCCACATGAACATTGATTGTGTTATGTACTACAGAAATCATTGAGGGTTTTCACAGTTAGAAGTATATAATATTTACTCAAATATTGAACATGTCTCCCTGGCTGTTAAACAGCTTAATTCTGGAAACATACCTTTCTTCAATTAACCTATTTTTTTAAAAAAAAATCCTTAATCTGTCCCATTACAGTCTACAGAATGTTATATTATTATCTGTTTCTATTGCAGAATTCCCATAGGGACCCGAAGCCTATAAACAACTCTGCAGGTAGGAGGCCTTTCCTGCGATTTTTTTTCTCTCCAAAGGAGTGGTTTGTCATGGAGGAATATGCATGACAAGTGTTACATCAGAATGGAAAAAAACTACACATAGATTTTTTTTTGGAAAGGCTCTTGGTTGAATACTAGACTCCAACTCAGGGGGATATACTATTCTGACATGTTTTCTATGTGGATTTCTCCAAATGATTTGCTGAGAACAAAACTCAGCAAAGTAGCAGAATGAGCAAAATGGAATGGTAACCCAACGTGGGTCCTCTATATCCCAACCCATTGTACTCTAAAGCCCAGTACTACTCAAATAATCAGCCCTGTTTACTGGACCAGGAAGAATCATTCATCTCCTCCTAAGAGCTTTAGAATGCAATCCTATGCATCCAGATTAAGTCGCAGTGAACTTGTTCCCCAATAAGATTGCATAGAATCAAATTCTATGTGTGGAATGACAGTGTTAAAGAATATATAAAGGATCTTCTTTTTGCATGAGAATTTGATTTTCAGTGGTCCTGCTTACTCGTCTTTTCTACCTTATACTTTACCTAGCAGTGTGAATGCCATAGCTAAACGGTCTCCACACACACACACACACACACACACACACTTTGTATTGGGGCATCCCTGATCTTGTAAAATATTCATTTTCCAGTAAATGCATTCATGGCTTCTGGTGTTGGTGAATAAAACACAAGAATAATTAGTCTGCCTACTTAAAGTGTTTCTTTCCTAATGTCGTGCCTGAATAGGAGCTTGCCATATAACCAGATGTAGGGCAGAACTAGAAGTATATGAGGTAGTTGTCCTCACTAAAAAGAAACAACACATTGCACTGTGTTTTGTGTAACAACCAAAGCCACCACACTGGTTTGCTCTTTCCTCTTTCTACCCTATGGGAAAAAATGGAAAATCAGTGAAGAGAAAATACAGATAATACGTAGCTTGTTCTAATAGGATTCATATATTTACTGCAATCAAGTCCTTTCATAACACCTATGTGTCTTTAACCCTATATTTTTGTGAACCACCCAGAGAGCTCCGGCTATTGGGCGGTATAGAAATGTACCGTATTTCTTCGATTCTAAGACGCCATCGATTGTATGACGCACACTAATTTCAGTACCACCAACAGAAAAAAAGCTTTGATTCTAAGGAATAATAAATGACCTGCGATTCTAAGACACACCCTGTTTTTAGAGATGTTTATATGGGGGGGAAAGTGTGTCTTAGAATCGAAGAAATACAGTAATAAATAAATAAATAAATAAATATCTTTGGCCGTTTCTACACCAGCCTTTTTTCCAGGTATTGTCCCGGGATCATCCCTGTGCATGCAAATGACACACAGGGGATCCCAGGAGCAGGCAGGGATGATACCTCCATTTTCCTGGGATAATCCTTAGGTGTAGAAAGGGCCTTTATGAGCCATGTTTCTGTGGAATTGGGCGAGGGGAACAAGTAGAAATAGGTAAAACTGATATAGGTCCTCCACTGTGTCTTATGCATGAGGAATACGTTTAGGAAACAAAATCTTTCCAAGACAGCAGTGATTTCAATATTAATTGCATTAAATATCTCAGTCTACCACTTATTCAGATCTCTTGGGAGTACAGGAACTCTAATATACACCGCCCTGAGATCTTTGTGATATAGGGTAGGATACACATGTTTTAAATAAATAAATAATATGCTCATGAAGCTCACCAACCACAAGGTTCTCAACAGACAGTGCATTTGTGTGTGCACAGCTTTTGCTTGCATGTATGAACCCCATTAAAATGAACTGAGAGGTGCATTTACACAGGTGCATTGGGTGTTCATCAAGTTATAATTAGATGTAGACCCTGGGACATTTCTCATTAAAAGTTGGTTTTGCTTTCATGGTCATTTTTCCAAGTCAGCTCAAGAGAAAAATCAACTCCGCATACAAAATTTTAAAAGATTAATATTAACAAGATAATCTTTCACCTGTAGTTATTTTATTAGAACTCGCTTTGTGCAGCTCTTCTGTAATTATGCACCCTCTCTTTAATCTTTCTTTCATGCCGTTTTATTTTTTGCACTATCACACAGAAAATTCTACTTAGAAATCCAAAATATGCCATTCCTTTTCAGAAACACCCACAAGCTAATCTGTTGGGCTTCCTTAAACTATGAAATCTATCAAACATAAGCCTTCAGATGTTTATGTTTATAAACCTTCAAATTGTTTACATACTTCATATCTGCAAACCACATAACCTGTGGATCAGGCTGTGTACCCATGACCCACTGACTTCTTGACATCTTGAGGTTATGCATCCCAAGCATGCATAAGCAGGAAACGCCAAGCTCCTTTCAGCCATATCCTGGTGTGACTGCAGCGTAAATTAGAGCTGTGTGAAAACTCTGGAGGAAAAAATATTTTGGCATTTATATCAAACTTTATTTTCCTTTTTCCTTTCTCTCTTTTAACTAGAGTGCATGGAGAAACAATGATTTTAATTAATTGATGGAAAATTTAAAATACTGGAACAATGAAGATGGCCATGAATAAACTAGTGTGATGAATAAATAGTTCATCATTAGAATGAGCTCGTACTTACAAATATCATGAATGATGAGATATGTCAAAGATAGAAGAATGCTTTGGGAAATTACTCCAAAGTAGGAGAAAAGAACACCATTTAGCAGCAGATCAAAGTAGATCAGTTCTAATCATTTAAGTTTATGTAACACTGATGGTTCTGAGATTGCATTTTTCATGTTCTCAAGATGTAAAGTTCACCATTTCCACTTCTAAAACAAATTGGCCTCCCTTTTCCTACAATGAATGTTACAAGGAAATGAAGCCTGCTAGCTTAAATGGGGAAAAAAACAAAACTATTTTATGGGGAACGAACAGCAGATTAAAATATAAGGGGCAGGAAATGAAATCATATCTTTTAAATGAGAGACAAGGTCAACAACAACAAAATACAGCATACAGAATATTCTGCTTGGTTATTTTGATGATCACTTAAAAGATGCCGAATGGTTTCCTGATAAGATAGTACCCAACGAAAGCATGACAAAAGTTCTCTTGTTATGCATCTATTAAAAGACAGAGAGTCACTATGATGCTGACAAACATACTGAATTAAGAGTAGAGATTTGTGCATTATGTAACATTAGGAACAATTGAAGTTCTAGAAGGAAGGTAATGCAAGATGGAAAAGTAAAATGACCATGAACGGTCATCTTCATGCCTTTGGAGAAATCTAACATTGTGTGAGCAGATGTCCTCTCTTCCCCCTACAGCCCACACATACCCCAAATCTGCCCCAGAAGAGTCCCCTAACCCTCCAGAGCAGACTCTGAGGGACCATTGCCCCTCCCTATTCCACTGATAGAAGCCATTCCTTAGATGGGACAGGTTAGCTGGATAACATCTTTTCAGTCTACTCTACACTATATCTTGAAGTAGTAAATTCACTGTAACACGAATGGAACTAAGGCACCTATCTTCTTCTTCTTCTTATTATTATTATTATTTTTATTATTATAAAAGAGTATCCAGTTATTTCAATCTGTTTTTCTCAGTCTTTGTTAGAACTTCCCTCGCCAAAACCCTTTCTTGAATATTTCCCATATAGTTGTGATACAAAGACTTCTAAGATCCACAGAAGACTTCTGTATTGTTAAAATGGCACAGAGAAGAGGAAATTGGGTCAGGTGCAGCTTATAACTTAACAATGCAGCAGCAGCAGCAGCAACAACAACAACACATCTTCTGGAATCCTTTTTGTGCAAGCCTTAAAACAGTGCAAGAGCCCTTTTGATCTGAACAGTCCTGCCTAAGAGTCGTGGTGGATGTTGAGCACGTATCAGGCTGATTCAGATCAAATCAGGATTTGCACACTTTGAAAAAGCTTGTCTGTTTTCTAAGAATATTCTACCAACCTGGTAGAATATTCACATGTTTTGTATTACAACTCCCATCAGCCTCAGTCAGCATGGCCAATGTCAGGAATGAATGGTAATCCAGAATATATGAAGGATACCAGGTTAGGGTAAATGATTCACACTACCAAAACAATATTCTGCTGAATAAAAGTTTGGGAGCTAATGCTTTTTATGTGATATTCTTTTTTTCCTCAGAGTATGTTTAGATATTCTACTGCTCTTCAAATGTAGTGTGCATAAAAGTGTAACAAGTGAACTATTTCAATGCTATTTAATGCTTTTGTCCTGATATCGCTAATTCCAATTATTCCGGGCACCAAAGATCTCCAAAGGGAATTCCATGAACTTGGGGTTTTCTCTATATATATTTCAACAACAGTTTCTTGTGTTCTGTTTTAGGATACTCTCACATTTTCCCTGAGATTTGTAAGTGGGCTTCCATGTGATGTGGTAGGAGGGTGGGATGGCCGAGAATGTTTTTCTTGAACATCCCACATTTATTGAACTTCCCACACAGCCCTGTGGATCCAAGCCAAGGCCTTTAAGTGATGTGCTGTATTAAGACATACCACTATAATAACCTATACCTTAACAACTAGGACAACAAAGTGCAGAAGTCCTACTAAGAAACCAAAGAATAATCCTAACATTCTGATCTAAACATGCTCACACTAAAATGTATCTCCCATTGATTTAAAAGAACTTACTTCGAGGTATCCTTGGTTAAAATCAATGGAATGTGTAATTAGAATGTCACCATAAGAATGTCCAATATTTTAATCCACAATCTATTAATACTTTTGGAAATGCTCACTCAAAGAAGTTAAATTTCAAATCATCGACTGATCTGTGAAGTTCAGTATGTAATTAATGTATTTATAAAATGGTACTAGGCTCCTCTTATGGAAAGAACTACTTTTAAAGAAGTGGCTTTGAACTGACAGACCAAAGAAAAATTCTGAGCCATACGATCCAGCATTGATATTTCAGTATACTTTGAGAAAATATTTTCCTTCCTCTCATACACTAAGTTTTCCCACAAACATCCATAATCTAAATTTGTTTTATTTCTTATCTATAATAATAGTAATCTGAACGTTTTGATGTGTGCATACATGTTATTGTCCTAAGCAACTAAATGCTTTATTTTCAAGAAGCAAACAAAAAGTTAACTGCTGGATTTAGTACTTGAATCCCATATATATATATACAGAATGTACTATTTCAGTTAGCATATTAAAAGCAGAACTATAAGAATATAAAATGGAAGAATGTCGTCTATAATACTTTTTTGTAATCGTTTTAGGCAGGTGGCTTGTATTACTGAATTGCTTCTCTCAGTTCTCTTCAAAAACCATCAAGCATTCAGTATTAACACTTCGCAATAACGTTAGATTAGGGAAATATGTCATGAAGTATAGGTGACAACCCATCTTTACTAAGGCAGGAGTGTTAGCAGCTGACATGCTGATCAATAGACCTGCTTTGCCATTCTTCCTGTAAAGTACTCTGGGCACTGGGAAAGGCCTTTAGTTACGAACAATTTTGTGTACCCAAAGCTGTATTGTCCATCTGATCATATCTGATGATGTCCGTGCAATTTTAAACAACACAACCAAACAATGAAAATTAGTTCAGTTTTTCCTTCTTTCATAAATAAGAAAAAACTCTGTAGGATAAATACAAGACACATTGACTTCAATCTATTGGTTATTTAATACAGAAAAAGTCTGCTGCAAAGAAAGTGGTTCCTTTATTGTGACACTACAATAGAAACCAGACTCTCTTTTTCCTTTGACATTTACCCTTATTTTTAAACTTGCACAGATTCCAAGAATCAGACCTTTTCCCACCCAACCTTAACCTTTTCTCCTTAGAAAGGATTTAACGTCATCCTGATTCTTTTACCCGTTGTGATCCATATACCTTTACACTACTGAGTTCCACAAGAGCAAGCTCAGAAAAACCAACCTTTTGAAAGTGAAACTCAAAAGGACATTTTTGCCAAAGCACTTGCATCTAAAATTAAGAAGAAATATTGAAATCGCTTAGCAAAATCCATTAAAAAGTCTCCAGCAATTACCGGCTTTATATGTTTCACACAAATCATGCCAAACAGTGTAGCATAAAAAAGTGTGGGGAGGGGATACTTCCTCAACACTCCCTCCACCCACCCACCCAAATGCCTCTTAGATTTGTCAAACACAGCTACCAAAAATCTGAAAGAAGTTGCAACGCAGAAGAAGGGGGGAGGGAGAATCCCTGGTTAAATGAAGCCAGGCACTAATTTGATATAAAACATTTTGCAAATATTAAGGCTTCCCTTAAGGGATCCATATTTCACAGTTACAGCCTGCTATTAAACACACGATGAAAAGAGACCGGGTGGGAAGGGGAGGAGGAGGAGGAGGACGGGAAAGGAGTTGATGAGTTTTCCTAGCCAATACCTCTTTGGTCCAGAAATGCCCAGAGGAGAGTGACCACTAAAAACATGATCCGAGGAGGAGGATAGCAAAATGTGGTACTGCCTTCCCCAATGTGGGAGCTTAGTAGCGTGTACCTGAAAAACCTCACCCTTCCCCATGTAGCAAAGGGGCTGACCCTCTCCCTGCCATAACCCCGCATGGCAGGGGCACCGTCTCTCAGGCAGCTGGCAACAGTAAACCCTATCGTAACTCACTGCCAAGCCCAAAGACACCTTCCGATTCCTGCCACGGATCAGCCCCCCAAATACACAGCGCCAGCTCACCCATCCCTCAGCCGTGCCATCAAGCAATTCAGAGAGGGAGAGAGAAAAGCTGCTGCCTCCACAGCCTGGATCTGCCTACAAGGGGACTTGCTCCAGGTAAGTGCGGCTAAGGAGTGCAGCCTTCGGTAATCTTCCCTCCGAACAATGCGCCGCAGAAGAGAGCGCCTTCAAAACTGCACCAGAGAGAGAGAGAGAGAGAGAGAGAAACGGGCGCCTCTTTTGCAAGCAAAACACACACGCCAGCCAGCAGGCAAGCGCGCGCACATGCACACACACACACAGCAGCCCCAAAAGTGTGTCCGGCGTACACGCAGCCTTCCAAGCGAAGCCGCGAAGAGCCCCTCCACTCTCTCCCAACTGCACTGGCTGTGCCACAAGGCGGCACACCACCCGCCCCAAGCCCCTTCCCCTCTGGACACTCACGCAAGACGCCGGGCTCTTCCAGTCCACGCAGTTCCAGCACAGCCGCCAAAAGTCCTGCTCATCCCGAAGAGGGTGGGTCGGTGGGGAGAGAGATGCCAGCTGTTAACCTGGGGCTCCCCCGCTTCGCAGCCTCAGTATTTTCGCCTTCCCTGGGAGGATGGCACCCCTTGGCGTTCACCGGGCAATCTTCGCCAGGCGGACGTCTCGCCGCTTCTACCGCAGAAGCCGGGGGAAGCCTGGGCGCGAGCGTGAGCCCCCACCCCGGGCGCCGGAGCCGGAGCGCGCGCGGGAGAAGTAGCGGAGTTTAGCAGGAGGCGTTTGCTGCACATCCCACAGCGGCTGCCGAGGCCAGGTGCGGAGGCGGCGGCGGCGGCGGCGGCGGCAGCAGCAGCAGGGCTCGCTCCCGCGGCGCAGGCACAGCGCGACCAGCGGCGGCAGCGGCAGCAGCAACCCGAATCCCTTCCCTGACAGTCTGCTTTGCTTGTGCAGCAGCAGGAGCAGCGCGAGGCGGAGGGAAAGGAGGAGGAGCTGAAGCACATTCTTCTCCTCACTCACTTCCATACGCCGCGGCGGCGGCGGCACACAAACTCTCTCGAGTTCCAGGCGGGCAATTGGCCCTCCCTCCGCCTTGGTGAAGCAGCCGCCGACATCGCCAGTTGTGTGTGCGTGCCATTCTCTCTGCCCCCCTCACACCACAGCCCCTCCTCCGCGCGTCTCCTGTGGCACTATTTGCACGCAGCACGCGCAGCTCCTCTTCTGCACTTCACCGCCCGTGGTGCCAGTCACAGCAGCAGCTGCCGGTGCCGTAGGTGTGCCCAGCCGCTTTCTTTTTCTTTCTTTCTCTTTCCCTGCGCCCGCCAACCCTGGCTGCCGCCACCCACTCCCACTGGGCTCGTGTCAGCGGCGAAACTGGAAGGCGCCGTGCGCGGCGCAGGTGCTTGCAAGGACGTGCACTTTGAGGAGAGATGGTGCCGCCGGGAGAGAGCGGGCCGGCTCCCTTCGGGCGCTATCGCCCTGGCTCCGCTCCCGGCCTTCGTCCCAGCCAGGATGGGCAGCCAGTCGCCATCCGTCTTCAAAGAACTCGCTGCACATCAGCGAGGAGGCAAGAAAATCGCCGCCGTTGCTGCTGCTTCTTTATTAGATTTTGCTACCCCAGGCTGTGAGCTGGGGAAGAAGGAGGAAGAGAAACAAACTGTAGCAGATGGCAACCGCTCCCCCCTCCCAATGGAGAGCAGATTCGGAAGGGGGAGCGGGTACGTGCCCCCACTCCTGCCCGCGACGTGGCTATGAGAAGTTTTGCAAGGCTGAGATGACCTGACTCAGCGCATCTGATCCGTGCAAGCCTAACAGTAACGGTGCTCCTTTTAACTCCACATGGCAAAGCATGGAGTCAATGCTGGTGGCATCAAAAAGAGCCTTAGGCATTTCTTTTTTAAGAGAAAGAAAGAAAAAGAGAGAGAGAAGGCACACCTGTCTCCCTGGACTAAAACTCTTTCTTTTCTTTTTAACCAAGAGAGAAAGGGAATGTGCACAAAAACAAGAGCCTTGGATTGGAAGGAATCTCCCTCCCCCCTCCCCATCTGAAATCTGCCAGCTGAGGGAACCTGCTTCACATTGTTTCATCTAATCCAGGACTGGGGGACCTGTGGCCCTCCAGATGTTGGTAGACTCCAACTCCTATCATCCCCAGGCACCATGGCCAAGGGATTATGGGAGTTGTAGTCCAAAAACATACGAAGGGCCATTGGTTCCCCACCCGTAATCTAATCCAAGCAACAGAATGTATCCGTTATATTAAGAAACTATTTATATTAGGGATCATATATCTCTTTTATTTACTATTATTGCTTCTTACATTGCAGAGACTTCTGCAAGTACAGATTATTTTATTGCATAGACCAGTTGTGCTTTGGAATGCATCTTGTGTGATGATAAATTAATCCATGCTATCATGCAGTTAAAGCGGATCAAATATACATTGGCACACATATGAAATTAAATAAAACATAGGTGGGCCTAGAATTATCTTTTTTTACAGCAGCAACAACAACACATCTATACCTCTATGCCAGGTTTTTTAATGTAGTTGATGTGTTGTACATGTACCTCCAATAAACACTGACCACCAATAAAAGTTAATATAGAAGGACGGTGAACCTTTTCAGTCGACACACTAAGCCATAGTTAGGCCGCTAAACCCTTTGCAGCAAATGGTTAGTGAGCATGTTTAAACTGTGTTTATGTAGCCACCATAGTTAGGAATGGTTCCCACGGCACCATAATATTTAACTCAGGGTCAGTGATTCAGTTCTTAATATGCATAATTCTATTTTTAGACAAAGTAGTACTTATGAGGTGTGTGCAACAAACTTTAGATTGAAATTGCAGAGAATAAGTTGATTTATTCAAGTCAATAAATCACTCATTGTCCACTTCTGCTGTGCCTGGCCACATGCAATTATCCTCTTTGTTCATTCATACTTCCCTCTTCTAGGCCTGGTTGTTGCAGATTAGGGCTGTGCACGGACCCCCGATCCACTCTGGATCCCGATCCGCTACTTCCGGATCGGGTCCGCTCCACCCCGTGTCAATCCACCTATGGTCTGCTCCGCTCCGCTGCGGGGCTCCAGATACGGATTGGAGGTTTCCCCCCATAGACATGCATTGAAATTGTCAAACACCTATAACTTTTTTAGTTTTAAAGTTAGAAACATCAAAAAGGGCACCTTGAGAGCTTATAAATGTATTCAGATACACGCCCATTTTGAAGGAAATCCGAGCATGCCCTGATTTTTTGGGAATATTTGAAAAATCCTCCCCATCTTCAGAAAGGCACGTATCTCCGTCATTTTTCCAGATACAGACCTCTAACTGCCCACCATGAGAGCTTCCACCTAGATCCTTATTCATGCCCATTTTGGAGGAAATCTAAGCATGCCCTGATTTGGGGGGGATTTTGAAAGTTTCAACCCTAACCCCATTTAACAAAAGTGCATACATCTCTGTCACTTTTAAAGTTAGAAACATCAAAAAGGGCACCTTGAGAGCTTATAAATGTATTCAGATACACGCCCATTTTGAAGGAAATCCGAGCATGCCCTGATTTTTTGGGAATATTTGAAAAATCCTCCCCATCTTCAGAAAGGCACGTATCTCCGTCATTTTTCCAGATACAGACTTCTAACTGCCCACCATGAGAGCTTCCACCTAGATCCTTATTTATGCCCATTTTGGTGGAAATCTGAGCATGCGCTGATTTTAGAGTTATTTTAAAAAATATTTTCTCCATTTACAGAAATGCATGTATCTCTGTCATTTTTCCACATACAGACCTCTAAGTGGGCACCATCAGAGCTTCCACATTGATCCTTATTCATGCCCATTTCGAAGGAAATCCAAGCATGCCCTGATTTTGGGGGAAATTTTAAAGATATATCTAAATAAGAATCTTCAACTCAGGTTAAACACTTCAAAAATGGACACATCATGGAACTTCCAGAAATCTTAAACAGGGTGAGCGCAGCAGCAATGCAGCTGCCTTTTCATCATGAGGAAGGACTAACGCCCTGAGTCAAAGCAAGACACACACAAACTGGCTCTGTGAGGCAGGCACAGAGGAGGAGAGGAAGAAGGCAGCTATGCCCCTGTAGCACTGGGAGCAAGCGTGCCATAGGCTTGTGGTGTTGTTGACCCACACAGCCCATCTACATCTCCCAGGCACCAGGAGGGCAGAGGGGCAGGCAGAGAGGTGCTACATGATGTACGACTATGCCATAGATCTATGGGGAAGTAAGTCCCAGCAGATCCCAATACACCACAATGACAGCACCTAGGCAGAGGCGGGAAGGTGGGCATGCAGCAGACATTTCTGCAGGCACAAATAAGTGAGCCAAGGATTGTTTCCAGGCCATTCAAAGCCAGTAATGCAAACCGGCCCTGTGAGGCGGGAACAGCACAGAGAGATGCCTTTTGCATCCCATAACTAATAGTGGTCTAGGAGAATAAGAGTTCCTTCCCTCAGAGTTGATTGACAGCACTGTGATCACAGCCATTATTAAACAACAATAATAGTAACATTAATCTTAGCAGTACTACTAATAATAATCACAACAACAGTAAGTTGAACCACAATGAAAGCCTGCCTGACTTCACTGAAGAGGAAAAGCCAGGAGAGCTTGGGCTATGGGGCGGTATACATTTAATAAGTAAATAAATTAACAAACAAAGGAGGGGTGGAATTAAAAGCAGCAGTGTTGCTAATAACCACAACAACAAGAATTTTTTAAAAAATACTGTGTGTGACTTTATTACCAGTAAGGGGAAAGTGGATGTGCCCAGCAGGACAGGGGACTGTGCCACTACTCATTTGGCCGGTCCTGTCTAGGTATCTGTCTTTGAGAAGCTACGTCACACTTCAACTCATGCAACTCATTGGCTTTTCCACTGGCTACCCTTTGGAGGGTTCTGATGACCCCCCAAGGCAGGGCAGTGTGCACTGGGCATGTCCACATGCCGTATGGGCATCACCCCCTTGCACCACTTCTATCCAGTTGTCCACCAAGGTTATGGTGGGTACCTTGCAGTGGTGTGTTGCCTATCTGTTATTTTACTTAGTATATGATTTAAGGTTGTGTGTGTGAGTTTACTGGGGCTACTGCTTCAAAACACTGAAAAAAGTCGATCCAAAGACAAGAAAGTAAAGTTACTAAGTATCCCATTTTGCTTATTCCCCCCCCCTCCAACATTGGGATTGGATGATGCTTCACATCAGGTGATCACTTATCATGATTGGGAATTGAATCTGTCAATCAAGGGTGAAAAAAGAACTTCCCCCCTCCCGTTTTGCCCATTCTATAAAAAATAATAGCAAGCAAACCACACAATCGACACACATGACCACCAATCATCATTCTCTAAGCACAGTAAGTTTCAGGGATGTAGCTTTAAAAACAAAAAAGTTATACGCGCTTTTTTCACCCAAAGCAATCCTATGGAGGGAAAGTTCCAAAATGGTGGGCGGAACCTCGCGAATAAGTGGATCACTCCACAAATGGGCGGTCCACTTCGTGATGCTTCGCTAAGCCCCCAACTTGCTTTGCATCCGCCTTTAACGGAGATGAATCAGGCCGCTCCGATGCCACTTCTACGACCCAAAACAAAGCGGAGCACAGTCCTATTGCAGATCACTCTTTACCAAGTCTCTCCCTTCCTTTCCTACACTTTTCCTGCTTCCTTTGGCCTCTTGCCTTCTTAGCTCAGAGGCTACTAGGTGCTGATTTCCTGCTTTTGCTATTATCCTGGGATCTTCAGCCCTAAGATCTGAAGGGCTCAGCCAAAAACAGCTAGATACCCTATTCTCTGTGTGACAGCAGCTCAGCCAATCCCCACTTCTGAATCCATCCCCATCACCACCCAATATTTTACTGCATTACAGCATAGATTCTGGAATAGAACCTATGAACAAGACCATAACTACTCCATTTCCCACTCTATAATGAACTTCAATTTAGACCCTTTTGAAACCTAATGATTATCCCTGGCAAATGGAGGGATCGCCCCTGCCTGCTCCCAGGATCCCATGTGTGTCATTTGGATGCGCAGGGATGATCCCGGGATGATACTGGGGGAAAAGGCAGGTGTAGAAACGGTCATTCTCTTTCTTTCCTCCCCAATGAACTCAATTGAAGTGTTGGAAAACATTGCAAGTCTGAGCTTTGTTCTTTATTTAGAAGATGAGAAAATGCACAGAAAGACTGTAGGTACCAGCTATGATCTGTAAATCATACAGATTCTGCTTCAAAATGTGCTAATTTTGTGTTGGTTTTAAGTCATATTTGAGGCTGATAATTAATGTAATGTTGGCTATTTGACTGTTGGTAAATATTTGCATTGCCTCATTAAACATACAGACTTGGTATGAATAAAATGCATTGTATACATCACCATGAACACATAGTTTATTAGAGAAAATGTAATATTATAGAACAGGGAAGTGAGTTAGGTCAACACTATGCTTTCCCCTTGACCACAGGAAGGCAGTAACCTAATAAATCATTTTAAAACTTTATTGATCTGGGCAATAACAAAACTGTAAACTTGTCACTTTGACAAGTAATCTGCCATACTAATACATCACAATAGAAATGGATATGAGACATAAAAGGCTACAACAATAAAATATTTTGTTACAAAGAATTTCTTAGCCATTTACATGTATGGTGTGCATGCGTGATTGCAGGAACTTTAGCCTTTGCTGGAACAGAAATGAAAGAACTCAGAAGAAGTATTTCAAATACATTTCCATTCAATAAAGAAACAAAGGCCAGATCTTCACCAAGCAGGATATAGCACTACGAAAGCAGTATGAAAGCGGTATATAAGAGGCAGGAACCACACTACTGCTTTATATTGTTATTGAAGTGCATTGACAACTGTTGGGGTCCATTCACACATACCATACCATATACCACTTTCATACCACTTTCATAGTGCTATATCCTGCTTGGTAGGGCTCCTGCCTCTTATATAGTGCTTTCATACCACTTTCATAGTGCTATATTCTGCTTAGTGTAGATCTGGCCCATGTGTGACACACTTCATAGGCAACTCTGATTTGAGATTAGTGTAGTCCTAAGTAGGGCACAGAGGATAAAATTGGAAAGTTTTACTGTTTTTGTGTTCCTGTGCAATGCTGGCATAAACACTGCTGGTGCCAAATAATTTAAAAAAATAACAGTGATCATAGTGGATGTAAGTGTTAGGCATTGTCAGCAATCCCCATTGAAGCAGGAAGAGAACTCACAAAAGAAGAGCAATGGGCTGAGCTCACTAGCAGTAGTATAAAAATATTAGGAGTTGCTTTCTTTTGACCCTTATGCTTTGTTCCTTCCTTATTCATTTGCATTTAGAAACATTCTAATAACTTCTTCATTAGCTGGTAACAGGTTATTTCTTGTACTTGTTACTGCTAAATAAAAGTTTTGTTTAAATCCTGTTAATACTATGAAAAGGTAAGAGTAGCCTAGAGCCTATATCAAATGCAAGTCCCAGGGTAAAGGATATTGTCCTGAACTGTATAATGCAAAATTCAAATGACCTTGCCTTCAAACTTTAATTTACTCTGTTTTTTAATGGAGGACAATGGTTCTTAAAATGTGAGGTCCCATCCTAATAGGGGACACACACACACACACACACACACACACACACACACACACGGATTCAAACAGTTCTTGCCTCATTGAATGTGTGCAAGGAAAGATAGAAAGGTACAGTTTGGGCCTGGGTTTTGAGGAAATTTATTATAGTATGAACCAGCAGTTTGGAACTATCAACTCAGAGAGCAGACTTTCAGGGGTGGCTGAATTTACATATCAACGCATGTAGCTAGATAGCAGTAGCATTTGGGATTGCTCTACTGCATTATTTATTATTATTTATTATTTATTTAGAATATTTATATACCGCTCCCCATTGAAAAATTTCGGAGCGGTGTACAATGTAAAATGAAAATAAAAACAGAATAAAAACAGTTAAAACAAAATTTAAAAGAAGCAATAACATTAATCCAAGGCTGCATGTTAGAGAAAGGCTTCTTGGAATAAAGATGTTTTCAGGAGACGCCGAAAGGCGTACAAGGTTGGAGCCTGTCTGACCTCCAGAGGCAGGGAATTCCACAGGAGGGGCGCCACCACGCTGAAGGCTCTTCCCCTGGTGGATTCCAATTGGAGGATGGATCCATGTGGAACCACCAGGAGCAGGCCCTCGGATGACCTCAGTGACCGGGCAGGTTGTTAAGGGAGAAGGCGTTCTCTCAGGTATCCTGGTCCCAAGTTGTTTAGGGCTAGCAACATTCTGTTGCTTCTAGTTGTATAGTATGAAGACCTAAGTTGGTTCTCCAGTACTTTCCCACTACATGCAAACATGTTCAACTTGGGAACTGACTTCAGGTGGAGAGAATCAGAATGATATATTGACCAATACAACAGCTGTAAACAGTGCAGATGTAATTGGATAAATTGCTTTTCACGTCATTAAAATTTTCAGTACCCATAAACTACTGATGGGCTATAGAAACCCCTTTATTAATCAGTACTAGTGCAAATGGAAGACCATGTTCAAGTTAGTAGAATCACTGTGAGTGACATAATCCAGAAGTGTTGCCAACTCTCCCCGCCCCTCTAGCTTTAGTTACTTAACACTTTTTTCTTTCCCAACACTGTAACACTGAGCCTCACCAGATGGGGGTGGAGGAGAATCACATTTCCCTACTGTTGCTTTGCCTCCTGCTTCCATCCCACAATAGGGATGAACAGCTTCCTCTTTCTTCACATGGGGGAGAAAGAGGAAGCAAGCAACAAGCACATGGCCCATTCAGTGGGTGTTTTTATCATGCTGCTTCTGCACAAAACAGGAAATGGCAGAAGGTCTCGTAACAGTAAAAAATAATAATCAGATTTCCCGGGTCTTGTTTTTTGGTGGAAAAAAGAGCAGAAGGAGCAGGAAACGTGCAGGAGCCAGAGCCGCGAACATCCGTGAGTGGCCAATAATGAACGTGTTATAAAATGCTCATCTGATGACTAAATCAGATGCGGAAAACCTTGCATCTGGATTTAGCCAAAGAGCCATGAAGGGCTGTGCAATGAGATTCCAGGAATTCCTGGTTTTCCCTATGCCTTTTGTACTGACATTGCTAATCTCCCATCATTTGGACATGAAGGGATGGACACAATGGAGATTAGCACAGTCCCTGTTGAATTAGGGCACCTGATACCAGAGAAGTACCCTTGAATCAATTTCTGTAAATGAAGATGGAACAGAGCAAGTCAAATAGAGGAATTGCTTAGAGCTTCATGCAAGCATGGGGAAAGCTCCTAATCATCAGCATTGTATCTAATTAGTGTAAATAATCTATGTTGGAAAGTTTAATGGGAACCAAAATCTGCAGTTAATTGGATACAACAATCTCCTTTCAACTTCTGAAAATGGGGGTTAGAACTGTTTTCAGAAGAGTGTTTGGGATATTCTATTGAATAATTCAGTGAATAAAGTCTAACTTTAGCAGATCAAGGGAATTTGATTCACAGAAGAATGTAGGGCAGATCTACATGATCAGAAATTAGGGATACTGTGCTTTGAAGAACAGAGTAGTAGTGGACATAGAAAGAGACTGTCCTGTGAGTAGAAATGGGATAAAGACACTCTGCATCTTCTACTTTATTTCTGCAAGCTTTCTCCCAGCTAAAGCCATTTATCCCCCTGCCCTCTGTTTCTTTTCTCTGCTCCTGATTTTTCACCCCTCTTTAAACCCTTCACAATCTCCTTCTTCTAGCCAGTTTAACTTCTATTAATAGTTTTGACTGTTCAGTTCATACCCTCAGCATCTTTTAAGCATCTTGAACAGCAGGGAGTGGGGGACCAATTCCAAGAGAAGACAATAACTCATTGCACAGTTAACACCAAAGGGACACCATAGATTTAAGCATCCTGTGAGCAGTTGTTTGAACCCCCGAGTGTCCACAGGCAAAGAGCTAAGCTACATGTTAAACATTGCCATAACTAACTTTCATATCAGCTGTGGAAGGCTGCAATTTTGAGTGAAGTATTAGAAGGGAAATGGGGCCACTTAACCCTTTTCCCCTGAGATTTTTTTTCTGTTCAGAATTGCCTATCTTTCAAGCTTCTTTCTTTCTTTCTTTCTCTCTCTCTCTCTCTCTCTCTCTCTCTCTCTCTCTCTCTCTCTCTCTCTCTCTCTCTCTCTCTCCCCCTCTCCCTCCCTTCCTTCCTTCCTTCCTTCCTTCCTTCCTTCCTTCCTTCCTTCTCCTTGGGGGAAAACATACTGGAGCCAGTATCTTTTCTCCCTTTACAAGTGGGAAAACGTCTTGGATGTTTGAAAGGAAACATGGCAGAAACTGAAAGGCTTTAGAAACTGTTCTTTATCTGTCCTTCCTCCACTCCCCATTTCAGACTCTTGTAGCTGAGTTTCTTTGTTTGTTTAAGTTGGAGAAAAGTAATATATAACATGCAATATGTTGTTTGGCCCTATGTGGCTTGTATTCTGATTGAAGTAGGAATGCTCTGAGTGTCAGTTGGCTGAGTTTCTGGTGGGAAGAAGAAATGAAGTAACTAAGGGCATGTCTACATCATGTCTACACCATGCCTTATCCCGGAGATTGCCCCAGGATCATCCCTGTGTGTTCACATGATGCACAGGGAATCTTGGGGGCAAGGAGGAATGATCCTTCCATTTCCCCAGGATGGCTTTTAGCCCAATTTTTCCCATGGTCTCGGGATCGTCCTGAGACCACAGGAGGTGTGGGCAGCCATCCCAGTTTCGTCCTGTCTCCTCATGAGAAAACGTGAGGAGCTGGGAGCTGGGCATGGGGCACGGAGCTCTTCAGGTGCTCTGTGCCCATCGGGGGTGGGGAGGGGAATGGGATTGGGGTTTTTTTTAACCCAGCTCTTCGTGTGTGTTTTTTTAAAAAGTGCTGCCGCGATGGGTGCAATGCTCGGGACATCGCACGGCCAATGTGGACAAAGGGGAGGATCGCACGATCAGCATATTGCGAGATCCTCCCCTTCCCTTCAGTGGGCTGAAAATGTTTCACACAAAGGGAAAATAACAATGTGTGCCTCTTTCTTTCTTTTTTTCCTTTTCAGATACTGCACAATTTGGTAATTGGTCATAGTTGTGATTCATCATTTAGATCTCTCAGTGCATAAACATGCACCAATTTTGAGAAGGGGGAGTGGAGCCCTTAAAACTATGCCTGCAACTAGGCAAATTAAAAATACAGAGGCATAAACAAAACCTGCTTATGAGTCTCTGCTCTAAGCCAGAGACTTGATTTAAACATTATCTAGATGAGTAATGAATTGCAGCTTAAATTCATTGATGGGAAATTTATTTGGGCATGATCTGGATGCGCAATGAATTGAGGGGAGAGATTAATTGAAAGGTAATTGATCTGGAGGATTTTAATTGGGGATTAAATTAATAAAAGGAGGATTAGTCATTTGGGGGGTTATTTTGGGTGGGAAACTGGCTGCCCTCTGAAAAATGGGCCCTGTATTGCAGTAGTAAATGAGGGATCAACTGTGTGTTTGGTGTTATTGGACTCAACCGCTACCTCTGTCTTGTATTCAGTTTGTGGCTTTGACCAACTCTCTTGTATTCAGCTAGTCCAGCATTCTGTTTTCGACAGTGGTCAGCCAGATACCGCTAACAAGATTACAAGCACAGCAGAAGAGCCATAATGTTCTTCTGTTGTTTGTTCACAGACTCTGGTATTAAAAATAGAGAAGCAGGTGTCTGGTATGTGTGATTGTATGAATCTGATCTGTGTGCATAAGGAAGATAACTAGAAAAAAAAGGCGGTGTGATGTCATCTCTCAAGTTCTGATGTTGTGTTTCTCTTCTCCATGATGCTTCTTTTCTTTTTTTTAGACCTTTTTTTAAAGACATGCTTAATCAATTGATGCATATCAGGGCCTGTTCAGACGACACACTAAGCCATGGTTAGGCCACTAACCCTTTTGCAGGAAGTGGTTAGTGAGCATGCTTAAACCATGGTTATGTAGCCACTGTGGTTAGGAATGGTTCATGATTTAACATAACATTTAGCTCAAAATGTTTAGCCATCATGGGTTACTGTGCTGTTTGAACAGAACCATCATGTTTAATTTGTCTTGACCTGTAGTCTGTGATTTGGCTCACTTTCATGAATTATCTCTTCTATGCGTAGGTTAACTGCTGGCTCAGGTTTGGAGGGCCCATGGACAAGGCACTCTCAATGAACCCCCTCCTTCAGTAAGTCTACTTTCTCACCTCACCCACATTGTCACAGCTGCTGTTGCTATTTCTCATCCTCTTTCTCCTCATTGCTACCACTTACTTGCTAGATAGGCAGAGAACCACTAAGTGACATCTACTGCCCTTTCTTCTCACCACCACAGTTGTTTGGGCCAGAGTGAGAGGCAAGTGAACAAGCAGGTGAAGAGGAGGAGCAACTCCAGAGGGCTCTTGTCAGGGGAACCTGCCAGGATGTGGGCCCTTGGGAGGTGCCCTGACTATGCCTACCATTGATGTAGGCACTGTGTGGATTATTTCCCGATTTTTTATTGCAGCACCATTGTAGTCTGGGTTGTGCTAGCTGGCTTGCAGTGGATCTGGCCTCATATATAAATGGTATAGCTTGGTGGCAGGGTTGTTGTTTTTAAGATGTGCAGTAGCTGTACACCTTAGATGAATAAAAGTGGAGGCTCTAATCTTAGTAGGGCAGTGAATCTGCTCTGGCTTCTGCACCTTGTACGGCTCCTTTAGGGTTCTGAATTGTTCTGACTGAAACCTACCCACTGACATCGGAGCCACCAGACTCCACTGAGGAACAGAACAATTCTGGAGGCTCTGCCCTCTGACCAACCAGGATTTGCATTCTGATCCACCAGGCTCCACATATTGATTCTTACCATACCAGCCTCTGGTTCTTGACCTATCAGCCTCTACTGGTGAGTGGGTCTAGTGGGCAGGGTCTGTGGACTTGTAGCATTCCCATTTATTAAAGACATAAGCCACTAATGTGGTCCACACTGATGTGGTCCACTTCAGTGTGATACTATTACAGGACACATGAGAACATGTTACAGCCACTTTGCACAAATGCAAAAGACCATTGCAAGATTAGATTCAAGACCCCATTATCCATTCCTTATTCATCATTGTCAAATGGAATTCACTCTGAATGACAAAAGAGAGCAGAGTGGTTTCTTTTAAAGTGTTATGTAAAATATTACAACTTGTATTTACTAACAACCAAGCAACTATAAAATCAACCCAAATGCTATTGAATGAGAGAAAGCATGGCTGTTTGCCAGAACGGTGATCCATTAACCTCTTTAGTTCATTGCTGGCAAGCAACAATAGCATGCAATCAAATTGCTATATTTTAAAGACAAGGCATTTTCTTTTCATACTCATATCCACTCTCCCATATTTCAGTTTAAAGGAAGAGTTGAACAATGCAAACATTGCAGATGGAATGCATTGTAAAGATTTTTTTTTAAAAAAATCATCTGAGCAATGCTGATAAGATATGCTGAGAACAGGCAACTCCATTCCACACTGAGATGCAGTGAAAAAACAGAAGAGGCATAAGTTGTGTATGTATATTTATGTGGTATATAAAGGCACCCCATCTGGTGACCGTCATTGTAGCTTTATCCTCAGAAGCCCTCTTTAGGAAGAATGTGGTAATTGTGTGGTTAAAAGAGCTGCACATGAACAGCATCCCACAAGTCAGCTCCACAAGGCTATATTTTCAAGTAGTTAATATGCCACAGACTGCATGTATGACCTGAGTGTTAAATTTAGGGTGACCAACTGTCAGTGTTTCCCCAGATTTGTCCAGGTTTTTGTTCTATCCTGGGTGTCGGGGATTTTCGGTAATTTTCTCTAATGTCCAAGAATGACATGCTTTCCCCTTTAAGGCCACAATAAGCGTGGCGGGGGTGGGGGAAAATGACACACTTTCTGGAGGCACATCATTCCCCCACCACTGCTCCAATCAGGGCCTTAAAGGAAAAAGCATGTCATTCCAGGACATTATCGAAAAGGCCCTGATTGCAGCAATGGGAGGAGCGGGAATGACACGCTTTCCCCTCCTCTGCTCCAATTGGGGCCTTTAATGGCAGCCACCATTAGTGTGGCAGGGAAATAACACACTTTCCAGAGGCCCCACAAAGTGCACTTTCCCACCCACCCCCATGAATGAATGAATACATATGAAACTGACACAGACCAGCACAGAAGCAGAAATTAACTGATTCATTCACTCGTAATCTGAAGGCCCAAGGTTGGGAAAGGCTGTTCTATTCATACAAAAGCATTGGCATTATCAAGAGAGGATGAGGATACAGAGATAACTGCTTTAAAGGGAAATTGCTTGGGCTCCTTAACATCTAGTTGTAGCAGGTGCCTCTTTTGAAGGTATTAAGGCAACCCATTGGGGGTTCAGATGACGGTTTCCATTGAGACTGACTCTTAATGCTGGGTTTAGGGATTCCATATCCTCTTGTACTCAAAGTCTGGAAGGTTCTACCACCTGCCTTAGCAGGCTTTGAACTCTACCACACCTAGAGTTGGGAAGAATCCCTAATGCAATGGAGTGACACAATTTGTGCACAGTGAATGGTGGATCCAAAACAAAACAACCCATGAGTTGAAGGAGAAAATTAGAAGTGCTGTTCCATGATCTCTTTCAGAAGGACTAGAAGAATGAATTTTCATAGAATGTGTTTATCAGGAGTCAAGTTATGCAATGAGAAATGTGATGAATAAGGAAGGCAGAGGCTGTAGCATCTAAGCTCCGGTGACCCGTAAAAAGTTTTGAGGAAGAACTGGTGAAAGAGTTTGCATAAACAGACGAACGTGTCTGTATCTGGTATCGCATTCCTCATTCACAGCTCTTCCACTGTTGGAGACAGCTGCTCCATAAGCAACAGAGATTTTCCGCTTGTGAAAGGACACCTTTGAGTCCAAGGCAATGTGTTTCTCATAATACTGGTTAAGTAAATTGCCACTTGATGGTTGATTCTTCACATTATGGCAGTAATTCTGAAGCCTAGTATTAGTTTAAAAAATCATTAGCCCAAGAATGATACTATGTACAAAAATATAAATTAAGTATAGAACTCTTGAAATAACAGTCACTGATTTATAGTCTGATTTATTTATGTTGTCACATTTGCATTCTACACATTCCCTTGGCAACATTTTTGGGGTTATGAGTACCAACTAGGCCAGGATCCAAAGAGCTACTTGGGTTCACATACCAGTCCAGTGGCATTTGTAACTGTTTAAAATTGAACAACTGATTTCCCATTACTTAACTCAAATTGCCTTTGTCCCCCAGTTTCAAAAAACAGCTTGCCATTGGCATAGAAGAATGCTGCTATTCATGAAAGAGAAGAAATACAATGCAATCTTAAACTTCTTTACTCAGAAATAATAATAAAAAAATACTCATGAAAAAGAAAAGTTTGCATTCGCAGCCCTTTTCACCACTTCTTATCTTGTTCTTGAGGGGGAGTGTTTGGGGGCTGGTGGGGAGGGAGGTTGGTAGAAATCACCTTCTTTCTGTCTGTTAGTGGAGATCTCTGCTTGATCAACAGCAAATGGAATGGTCATGTTAGGTGCAACCCATTTTTTCTATTTGTTATTGCTATGTACTACAGTTTTGAGCCTTATGATTTTTTCCCAGAGTCCAATGGCAACTTCTCCTGTGCAAGGTTCATGGAACTGGATTGAGGAATGAATGTACAAAAAGAAAATGCCACATGATTTGAGCCTAAGTGCCTTTGCATCCAGCTCTTAGAAATGTGGGAGTGTAATGGTATGATTAAAAATGTCCTATAGAAAAGCACTTAATGGGGATGGAAGAGTACTTAGGTTTTACTACCTACTGCTTAATGAACACACAATGACCTGATTCGCATGATCATTGTTGATCATGGATTGTGACACATCCTGGGCACTTGTGGGCACCCATTCTGTAAATCAGTTCCGCTCATAGGTTATCATGTCGTCCGAACCCAGTGAGGGTGGGATGTTGGGATTTTTAACCAATCACCCACAATCCTATGGTTTCCAGGTGATTTGTTAGCCACACCAACAACCCACCCTTGCCAGGATTGGATGACATGACAACCTAAAAGCAGGTGTTGTGTTATGGAATGGGTGCCTGCAGGCACCAACGTGGCTCAAAATGATCATAGGAACTCGGTCCCATGTCCTGAGGACAGGTTGAAATATAAAGGTGTATTACAGAGTGCATAACTTAAAGTGAAGGCAGTTCTATCACTTTAGCTCCAGCAGTTTGTGATTCTTCATGGATTATATAAGTAATTCTGACTAAGTCAATTAATAATACATACAGAGGATAATTATCTATTTTTGTTTTTTTGTGGGTTTTTTTTAAAAAACACACACACACACACACACACAGCAACAACGTGAATTGACACTTTGGTATACAAATTATATTATGACTTACTACTGACACATTCTAGAAAAATCTAAGTTTTATATTTTAAACTATCCATCTATTATTGACTTTTTTTGTTTCTCTAAAGCATAGCATCAAAAGTCTTAACTTTGTTTTTTGTAAGGAGAAAAATCAATTCAAATCCTAGACATTCAATAAAGCAAAAAGCCTTACATTTTATGGCCTTCATTCCCCCCAATGTCATTCCCATCCCCTTTAAAAAAATAAAATAAAGACGCAGTGCTTTACAAGCTTATCTGAGAGTTCTGAAAACTTTTGTTTGCATATAAAAGGGGAAAGTTACTTCATGAACTCATGGGCTTTTGTGCTTATTTATAAGGAAGTTGAAATTCAACTAGCATGATAAAGTGCAGCTTTTCCAAGTATGGTTGTATGCAAGTGTGTGTAACTGAACTCCAGTGTCACTTATCAATGAACCCCCCATATCACTTTTTCCTCACAGAAGTCCACACTAAGAAAGGTGATTTTGAGTGAAGACGTGCCCAAGAAGATAATGGCTAGTGCTCATTCCAGATTCCATAGTTCTGAAATAGAAGCCTTCCCATTCTTCCTGAAGAGTTTTGAAGTATGTTAGGCCTTAGGTGTGATAAGCGCTTATTGTACAGTGTCTATGTCATCACAGGCAATGTGAAAATCTCCCCCCATGCCTGCTCCATGTTTTTATTATTTTTGTTTATTTATTTATTACATTTATATACCACTCCATAGCTGAAGCTCTGTGGGTGGTTTACAAAGGTTAAAAACAGTGAGCACTAAAAACAAATATACAAAATTTTAAAACCAACAACATTTTGCATTTAAAATGCATAATTAAACCAGGGCCAACCGCACCCCAACATTTTCAATATATAAACCATTATTGGATGGATCCAGACTTGATCGTGCTTAGAGTAGAGCCACTGAAATTAATGGGACAAATTAGTGATTTCAATGGATATATTCTGATTAAACCTGGATCCAACCCTAAAGATTAATCAATAATCAGATTAGGGTGGAATCTTGCTAAACAATCATGAAACACTGCTCTGTATATTTTTAATTATATAGTGAAGATGACATATGAGCATCACCATCTGTCTCGCCTTTATCCTCAATATCCCTGGCTCATTCTAAAAATAAACTCTGGAGTACAGGGGACATAAAACCAATGTGAATGTAGGTGTGTGTGTGTGTAGGGGTGGGAGAGCAGCATTGCAGCAACAGGATCCTTTCTTGATCTGTGTATGATCATAGAACATATGAAGGGGACTTTCCATTGTATGTTCTAATACATATTCATACGTCCAAGAAGAATGCAGCTGTAATGCTTGCCTGATGTGCATGCATTTGGCTCAGTATTCATATCTGAGAAGGGTTAGTGTACTTCACTCACAGGATATTACCAATTTAAACAGAAAACATACAGCGTCTACCCTACTCTTGAAACTAACAGTAGAAATAATAGACTTTCAAAGTTTGCATTTTTCTAAAAGAGTAATCCTATGTCCCCTACACAGTGTATGAGGGATCATAGGATGCTGCAGATCTCCCCATCAGAGGCCATAGAAAGAGCTATAGCCTCAAAGGGAGTTCTGACCATGGGGGCAGTTCCATTGAGCAACTGGGACCTCGTGGGAGACTTAATGTTTCCTAGAGAAAGCACTCAAATGAGCAGAAACACTAGTTTCTGGATCAGGACAGGCCATCACAGGTCCCTCATGTGAGCTCTGCTGACCTGCTCTGTTCCAGATTATCATTTCCGCTCATTTTGGGTTGCCCCTGGAAATGTTAAATCGGTATTGCCCAAGTGCTGTGCCCCCCCCCCCCGGGGAACAGAATTGGCAGGGCGCAAAATAAGCAGGTGTGTTGAGTTGGGTTCTGGTTCTGCCAGGTCCAAGTCATCAGTCAGGTTCTTTTGGTTATCAAGAGGAAACAAGCTGCTTGTGCAAAAAGGTGATGACAGTTTATTGATGGGAAATGGATGCAGAGTAGATACATGCAAAGAAAGTTAGCCCCTCTCCCAGCTAATCAAGCTGTCACAGCTGGGTGTCTATTGGGGGCCCCACGATAGATGGAGGCCGTCCCTTCGAGCCACAGCAGGTTCTCCAGGCCAGTTGCGTAGTTCCTCCTGAAGAGAGGCCCAAGCATGAAGCTTGTACATTGGATCTGGGAAACTAATTGTCTTGATTAGGAATGAAAACCTCCTGGTTCATCCTGACATAAGACTCTATGAGAAAAGGGTGGCATAACTTTGAGAGGCCCATCCAGGGTCTATGTCTATATCTATCTATCTATCTGTCTGTCTATCTATCTATCTATCTATCTATCTATCTATCTATCTATCTATCTATCTAAGCATATACAAATTGTATGCAAATCAATGTCTTTTTTGTCCTCTCTTTAGGTGATGTACCTCTTTTTGGATGATTCACACATGGCCATCCTAAGAGGGAGGGTGGAATAATCCAAAATCAGGTGGGGAATGGAGTCAGGAAAAGGGAACTGCAAAGGAAGTGGGGGTGAAAGAATGTTAGTTGTGCAAGCATATTTCCTGACCAGATCCAGTGTATTCTGAACTCATAGGGACATAAGAGTGGTTTTGTTGGATCTGACCAATGGATGCCTGGTTGCACATTCTATCTCCATTACTAGTTAAACAGATGCCTCTGGGACACTTGCAAGCAGGACATGATGGTGATACAACCAGACAGTGTTTATTCCCAGCATCTTCATCCGCCTATGTTTGAGATCATAACAAATAGCTCAACTTCTAAACACATATTAATACCAGTGATTCATCATCCAGGCCTATGGATTTTTAAATTTGCCAGAACCTTGAGTTTGTCTATCAAATAAAACTAATATACTGATGTTAAATAAGTTGAGAAACATGATCCATGTGTGCTCTATGAGGAAATAAAGTTCTGAGTCATAACCTGCCTCCATGCCATGCATAGCACTTCCAATAATATAATGCTGCTTGATAGTAAGGTTGCAAAATTCCAAATTATTTTGTAAAGAAATGTATGTGCATGTGTATATAGGAATGTAAAAAGAAACCCAATTCTGCTCTTTTTTTTTTAAAGTATGTGATGCTATGTCCTGATGTTCCATGTTTTCACAAGGACTGATCCATCAACATTATGGTTGTTGTTGTTTTCACATACTTTATTGGATGAAGACTAATAAATCGATGCTGAATCTTTAGTGAGTTTAATTCCAATTGGATCCTTAATACACAGATGCTCAGTTTGTGTGCATTAAAATTGGATATGAGAAGTTAGATTCCAAAACCCTTTGATAGGTGAAATGCAAAAAATGTATATGCTATCAGATAATTAGGAATACTGACACAGCAAAATATACAGAATAAATGAACTTGATGAATTAATATATCTATATCAACAGATTTTACAGAGAGAGAGAGGTGGAATTGTTAGTTGTATCCACTGTATACAATTAACACACATTGTTTAGTATGATAGGAAGGAATTTTCTGCCTCATTAATTGGTCATTTTATTTTCTATTTCTGTTCAATCTGCATTTTCTTATTTCAAATACTCACCAATGCAGCTAGGTGGAAAAATGACCGTGGCCTTGCTGTCACCAGCCTTACTAGGTGCAAGTTTTGCTGACAGAAAACAAAATTTATATAAATTCCCATACCAATCAAAATTGGCAGAAGATGAATAAGTTAACTTCTCTTCTAGCATGGGATTCTAAATTGGTTTAAAAATATAGAACTATCTCTAAATTCACATTATTTCCCTAAAGGCCTGATTCTCAGTTCCATCTGTAGAGAAAAACTGGAGGCATAATAGAAATATAGAGAATATTTCTTCCCAATTAATTTACTCTGCCTGAATTGATGTAATGGATGATGACAAATAGTTTGCTACATCCACAGAAAACTTGCTATTAAAATTTGAATGGTACTACGTGTCAGGAATAGCAGGTTTAATTAAAGGAATGGCAATGGAGTCACATGGTAGGCAATTTAATGTGGAGCATCCAAGCACTCTATACACCATAAAGTGTGTCAGGCATGTATTGCAGGGTTTCATTGTTCTTGTTATTCAAATGAATATATTTCACCTTACATACCTGTATAATAGGGAATATGCTATATGTAATAATATGTGTAATAACACAGCTGTATAATATGTAATACCCTACATTCATCTTACGTACCTGTATAATATGTAATATGCTAAAATGAAATGTAAAATTAATAAACACAATAAAAATGGAAAGTCCTAGGCTTCTGTTAGGAAGAACTTGTTTGACTGGATTTTCATTAAAAATAGGCAATTTGGACCTTAGAAAAGTTTTTCTTATTTCGAATCAGAATATTTTCCATCTACACACAAACACACACACCAAGGCCACAGCTAGACCTAAGGTTTATCACTGGATCGTCCAGGAGTCAAACCTGTTCATCTAGGTGATACACAGGGGATCCAGTGCTCAGACAGGGGTGAACCCTGGATGATCCCAGGATAAACCTTAGGTCTAGCTGTGGCCCAAGTCAGCACTAATTTCTAATTCTCTGACTCCTACATCTGGAAAGGAAGTGCCAGCTCAGCAACATTATATACATCCAGATGACATTTATGAACTTCAGAGAAAGTCTTGCTTGTCATTCCAAAATGAACGGAATGTGACCATGAAGAACCTCGATAGCGGGCCTTCTCTGTAGTGGCACCCACCAAATAGAAGACCCTACCCTCCCTCCCTTGTGCAGTTCAGGAGATGGTGAGAAAGTTGAAGATGTAGCCTATGAGACTAGACACACAGCCAAAAGGTGTTGGCTTACGTGTAAGCCGGTTGATACGGAAATGTAAACAAAGACTATGTTCTTTAGAGGTGTGTGAATAAGGAAGTTGAGGAGAGCTAACAAACGTTTCACAAGTTGTTTGTCTTATGCTAAAAAGCCATGTCTGACTTCTGCCAAGGCAGTGCAGTCATGTCCAAACAACTAGAAGTGTTCTCTCCTGTGCGCACAGTATCTGAATAAAGACTCTTTGGCTGGAACCTGATCTTGGAAGTGGCTTTGTTTATTTTCTTTAACAATGGAAAATGTAGGATCCCTTAAAAAGCCTCCTGAAAACGTATCTTTTCACACAGGCTTCTCCTGGGCGGTAACTTATTTTGATTTTATATGGCATTTTAAAAAACTTTTATAGTTAGATATTATGTTCTCACTTACTGTATTTTGTGGTTTTAATTGTGAACTTTCCAGAGAGCCTCAGCTATTGGCCAGTATAAAAATATAAATAAATAAATAAATAAATAAATAAACAAACATTTATGGCTGTCATTACACTAGGAATTAGTGAGGGCCAGCTGATCTTATGAGCAGCATCCAACATGAGCTGGGTGGGAAGGGGACACTTTACTTGAGGTGGAGGTTCACAGCGGGGGAGTGAGTAAGATTGGCCTGGGCCTAAACCCATAATCAGGACGGATATATTAATGCAAGCTTCTTTTTTCTGTGTAAACCATGTGGTGGATTGTAAGGTCTTGTGAGGTTTGCTGGACCCATTCCAAAGGCATGTTAGAACACAATGAGCAAGTCTTTGGACAGTAAGCTGCGGCTCATCTCAATCAGAGATAGGGAGAAGCGCCTCACCAACTAAAAGAGGGATCCATACATAAGAGGCAGTAGGGTCGTTCCACTTGTCCCACCCCAATGTCATGGAACTTGCTGGCCTTGCCGCCCAATATGTTGAGTAAGGATGTTTGGAAAGGAGAAGTCTACATTCTACTGAGCTGGCTCTTATGGGCTGCTTTAGACATGTATTATGGGCTTTCATTGTTCTTGTTATTCAAATGTTATTCATTTGAATAACAAGAACATTTCATTATTCAAATGAATATATTTCACCAAATAGGAAGCCTGAGTTGTACAGAACTGCCTCTTCTGGGCTGCCTTTTCTATGGGTCTGTTCAGACAACACACTAACCCATGGTTAGGCCGCTAACCCTTCTACAGCAAATGGTTAGTGAGCATGTTTAAACTGTGGTTATGAGGCTACCATGATTACGAATGCTTCATACGACATTCTAAATCATGGTCACATGACACACTAAGCCATAATGTTTAGCTCAAAGGTCTTAATGTGCTTAGTGTGTCATCTGAAGAGGGTCATTGTGTAAAGGGAACTGATAGGCTGCCCATACCCTCCAGAAAATTCTGGAAACCTCCTGGGAGAGCTGGGGGTCCGGAGGAACTGGACTTAGGGCCCAAAATACCGGGGTTGTGGTTACTGGGCCCGCAGCAACCCCAATCCCAACTTACCGGGCTTAAATTTCCCTGGCAAGTGGCAGTGGCCATCTTGAATCTCACCCGAACTCACGTGAGATTTCGGCAGCTGGCTGGGAACTCTGCGAGATTCAAGATGGCCGCCGTGAGGGGTGGGTGGTGAGAGCGAGGTGAGTGGTTGGGGGCTGTGTGCAGGAATTTCCAGCAATGCAGCCTCCAGCACCCCATCCCCCAGCGCAGAAGAAGAAGCAGAAGAAGTAGAAGCAGCAGCAAGAAGAAGCAGAAGCAGCATGAAGCAGCAGCAAAGGCAGCAGCAAGAAGAAGCAAAAAAAAAAGCAAGCAGGAGGAGGAGAAGATAGAGTAGGAGGTAAGACTGAGGTTTGTTTGTGTGTGAGAGAGAATGTGTGGGTGCATGGGGTGCATGGGGTCTTTGAGTGAATGCATGTGTGCATGCATGTGTGCATGCGTGTTTTTGGAGTGAGTGATGCTGAGTGTGTGTGTGTGTGTGTGTGTGCACGCACATGTGTGCACGCACATGTGTGCACGCACATGTGTGCACGCACATGTGTGCACGCACATGTGTGCACGCACATGTGTGCTGGCAGTGTGAGTGTATTGATGTCTGAATGGGATGCCTGGTTGTTTGACTGAATGAATGCATGTGCATGTTTGCAGTGGGGGTGGCTGTAGTTTTCTGTGAGTTGGGGGGATGATTTGGAGGTGATGTTTCTATTAAATAATGCATTTTAGACCCATAGACCTTCCTTTCCAATTTGTTTACTATAATTGGCATGACGTATATTTTGTAACAGTGGCTGACAATTGTTCATCCTTCTTAAAGAAACTTTTTTAAAATTAACAGGGTTGCTATTATCATCATCATCATCATCATCATCATCATCATCATCATCTCTTTTCTGGCTTGTGGTGGTTTTTCTAGATGAACATGATGGGCTTTGCCAAGTCATGTTGTCTTTTACTGATTCAGAAATGTCCTGACTACTGAACATGTTTTAAGTATGACTGCTTTCTGGATGTTGGCGTGCATGTATTTTGGTAGGCCTAATTTTTGAAGGTTTTCTGTAAAAACAACCACGATGTCATGCTGGTGACTGATGTGACTTAGAAATAATTGTACGTTTTTCCTGTTGCCATAGTTCTTTAACTTCCATATCCAGTGTTGTATTTTTTTCTTTTCTGCAACATTTTTGTCGTTAGGTATTGCAATTTCAATGTAGGTGTGTTTTTCTCGGTTGTTTTTGACTGTTATGTCTGGTTGAAGTTGAAACAAGCTAAGACAAGCTTCAATCCATTTTGTTCCATGGCTAACGTTTGCAGGCTAATAGTAGTTTATACTCTTTTTGAATGCTTGGTTGTTTGGTTGTTGTATACTTGTCAACTGCTTCATTTGTTCAGTGGTAGCAGTATGCAGAAGGTGATGGGGAAACAGTGTTAAATGTTAGGAAAGGTTAGACTATAGTCATCCAGTGAAGGATTTGCAGTCAGAAAAGATATTTGAGGGAAGGGAAGACTGTATCACACACAGGGCTGATCTACACCAAGCAGGATATTCCACTTTGAAAGTGGTATAGAAAAGCCAGGAGCCACACTACTGCTTTATAGCTGTATTGAAGTGTACTGACAACTGTCGGGGCCCATGACACATACCATATACCACTTTCATAACACTTTCATAGTGTTATATCCTGCTTGGTGTAGATGTGTCATGGGCCCCAACAGTTGTCAGTGCACTTCAGTACCACTATAAAGCAGTAGTGTAGCTCTTGCAGTGCAGTTGAATACCTCTATAAAGTAATAGTGTGGCTCCTGCCTTTTATATACCGCTTTCATAGTGGAATACCCTGCTTGGTGTAGCTGAGCACACAATATAGCAAAAGCTTCAATGTACAGCAAAAGCTACAGAAGTAGGAATGAGTGAAGTTAATTTCAGATACATTGAATGTCTCACTTATACTTTATTCCAGTGATTTTAACATAAAGATGTTATGTAGAACAGGTTTGTCTTAATTGTGTGCTGTGAAATCAGACCTGTGACCAAGGCCATGTTTGGGTGGGCACGCCCCTTGGGGGCTGGACATGTTGGTGGGCACACCCCCATGGGGCAGCCATGTTGTCCTCCTTTTTGGTTTCCAAAATATGGTCACCCTAGAACTGATAAAGAGGTTTCACAGGAAACATCAGCAATCATTAATTTAATTTTAGTACTTCTGTACCACTTTTCTGTATTTATATATTTATTGTATTTTTAATCTACCCAATAACAAGCATTCCCTGGGTGGATTATTAATGGTTAAAAGAATAAAACACAAAAGAAATAGTTGAAAGAATAAAATATAATAAAAAACCAACAACAACCTGGTGTACAACAGATCAAAACAATACCATACAAGCAAACAAAAAACAGAATTAAAACCACTACCAAAACAATTTAAAAGACCACGTTAAAAATAAATGTTTTGACACCTTTTCAAAAAGCAGAGAGTGGGGACCAATTGTACATTTGAGGTCAACACATTTCACAATTTGGGAAAGGCACAGTAGAAAGTCTTCTCACACACCAAGCAGACCTCTGCAAGTAGCAATATCCACAGAAGGCCCTTTCCTGCTTACCTTGATAACCAAACAGGATCATAACAAGACAGGTGATGCCTTAGAGAGCCAGGCCTTAAACCGCTTAGGCCTTCCAAAGTTAAAATCAACACTTTGAATTGAGGCCAGAAAGCAATTAACAACTTGTACAGAACTTTCAAGACTTGAGCATCATTTGTGTTTTCAAGAGCTACAAATCCCAGGATCCCTTAGTTTCTACGGGCATTTCTTATGTATAAGCAGGACAAGTGAATAGAATGGACATTTGATTGTCAGGTGGAGGGAAGTTCAATTTAGCACCATTATGATAAGGGAGATTGAGATCCCAGTGCTGCTGGTATGGTTTACAGGTCCCACAACATATGTGAGTGAATGAGTCAGGCTCTGGTCTCCCGAGTACTTGAAAGAACTGACATTTGGTGCAAGAACAAGGAACAGTTTCTAAAGGGCATGTATAATTAATATATGTACATGCCATACTGCCAGACTCCAGAAATGTAAGGCACTTAAACAAAGGCGGCTCAAGAATGTATTGGATACAAATAAATTCTCATTTTTTTAACCAAACCATAAAGGCCTTTCTGGGTGATGGGGCCCAAGTTACATGTTTGTACCAGGCTTGGAGAAATTATGTTTGGGACCTGCCTAAGATCTAGGAAGAAAAAACGTGTAAGGCTAGAAATGATCTGAATAGTTTGCCAGATTAACAAATGCCAGTGAAGTGTTTGAGTGAATGTAGAAATTTTATGTTCGTAAGTATGTTTTGTAAGCAGAGTAGCAGCTACAATAACTATTTGATTTAAGAATATGATGGGTTGAGCAATATATCTTACATCATGGGTTTTCAATGGAGTATCATCTATTGAAAACGAAAGCCATGACAGAGTGCAGTGAACACGAGTCCTTTTCTTACCCAGATCAATGTCTTTCTGTGCTTGATTTAGAAAGAGATTCATGGGAAGTCATAATTATTTAAAGGAGGGAGCATTGAAAATGTTCCTTTGCCATCTCTATAAATCTTTACTTACACTTTACAGAGAACTCTGCTCTCCATGTCTTCTTTAGCAGTGTAATAGAAGTATATCATAATGTCACGAGTTGTCAGGGCTTTAGAACTCTTTATAATGCAAGATCACAAGTAGAGACATTTTCTCATCCTACCTATTGCAAATAAATAGCATTCAGTAGGTTCATTGAAATCATGCCAAAGTGAGTTTCTTCCATGTGTTAACGTTTGGGAAATAACCTTATCTATTAGGTTAGAAGAGTTAATGAGAAGAAGACGGATGGAATTTATAAATGAATAAGACTGTTGGAAGAGAGGAGCTATTTCAGGACAAGGTAAAATACAGAGAAATGGATCCAAAAAAGTAGAGATAAGTGCCTTTCAAAAGAAGAAAATGTTTCTGCTGATGAAGCTCCCCAGGGAACTCAAGCAGAGGAAATTGCCTGCTATACCATCAGAAAATGCAGTTTAACGCCCACTTGCTCTCCTCCTCCTCCAGTTCCTGGAGACCAGCAGGTGAGGTCAAAAAAGGGAGGCCAAAAACATACATTATTCTTACATAGCTGCATATATATAAAACAGAAAATGATTGTTAATTACTCTGCAGTATGGCACACTTCTAATAGTTTGAGGTACAGGTATTTTGCAGGTTGACTCCTGAGCGTTATGGCTATTATAGTTTGTTCATGAGTGTCTAGCACCTTCAAACAGTTGTAAATGTTCTAAATAGGAAGATGTCAGGTGTGTTTTTTTTTAAAAAAGATCAAAATAAATCCGGAAAATATGTTTCAGTAAATGACTTGGCAAAATAAAGAGTGGAATAATTTACTGTGAGTTGATCCCATCTGCTGAAATTGGGAAAGCCTGCTTTTTAAAAAAAAGAAAAAGAAAAAAACTAACAGTGCAATCCTATACACCAGGAGTGGGCATTATGCAGAGAGCTGGAGGCCATTTCTGCCCCTGCACTCCTGACACAGCCCACATGGAGCCCCACAGGGCACCTGAAAACAAGCCAAAATTGCTTATTTGCCACTGAAATTCATCAGCAAGCTGCTCCATAACATTACACATCATGACAACATTAAAACTTAGGCCACAGCTAGACCTAAGGTTTATCCTGGGATCATCCAGGGTTCGTCCCTGCCTGAGCACTGGATCCCCTGTGTGTCACCTAGATGAACAGGTTTGACCTGTGGACGATCCAGGGATAAACCTTAGGTCTAGCTATGGCCTTAGTTTGTTTCCAAACTAAATTTAACCCATTTGGTGCTCTGTAGCTGCTATTGACCCATTTTTTTCCTGATTCTTATTTTTTTAAAAAATATTATTATTTCTTGGTGTGATGGGAGGCTGCAGGCAGCCTTAGGCTGTTGTTGAAAGTGCATTTACTTGTAAGTCCCATTGAATTCAATGAATGACTTCTGAATAAACATACATTGGTTTGAGCTATTAGAATTTCATATTAGAAGACAAACATCACAGAAGGCTTAAAGAAAGCTGAAAGATTGGTCTATTAACAAATGTTTATTTTTTGTTTCATATTGCAAATTCAAATATGTATTTATCAACAATATATGTTTTCATTCTTAAGCAAACTTTACATTAGAAATGATAAAATCCTCACACAAAGAACCTTTTGGTACATATCCTTTCTAAGATCACATAATTTGCCCTTTTATCATTTTCATTTCCAATTTTCCAATGCAGCTGATCAACTTTTGTCTTAAAGGGTTCTAAGGTGTGGATAACTTGAATTATATTATGAAAGGCTTTCCTAAGAATTAACTGCATAAAACAAATCCATGACAATTGTATTTCCGTGATTTTTAATTTAATATAATTCAATAAGTAAAATATTACCAGTATAATATGACGGAGTATGAAAGTATTATTTTAGGTTTTCCGCTATTTTGGTAACATCATCAAAAGTAGTCAATTGAGAAATAATTTTGCAAAAGCAAGTATATTGAAGCAGACACTTTCACTGTTTAATAAGCTCTCAGCTATTAAAACATTGTATTTTTACCATATGAGGTCTTGTATTTACTGGCATATTGAAAAGGTTGTTTTTATAAACAGAAAAATGGGATTTTCATGGAAGAAGAAAAACCACTTCATTTTGTCCTTTTCCCCCTTGCCCCACCCAATTGAACAACAAATCAATGAAGAGGTGGATGGATAAGTCAAGGCTTTTTAAAATATGGCACAAAGACCATCCTATGTATTATTTATATACTTGTTTACCCAAATCGGTTCTCAAATAAGACTGAAATTACAGAATGATCCTGTGGTCTCTCACGGGGTGTTCATAGAATTGTGTAGATTCCCCCTGCCCCAAACTGTAGCACAGCAGGGATTCCTCTGTCCCATTTCCCAGGCATTGCGGAAAGTTCTGCAGTGACTCATCTATTGAAGTTGCAACAGTAGATCGAGGAAGGAAGGAAGGAAGGAAGGAAGGAAGCAAGCAAGGAAGGAAGGAAGGAAGGAAGGAAGGAAGCAATGGAAGCTGATGACTTTATGGCATTGGGGTGGTGAATCTGCTCTGGGTTTCAGTCAGAACCAATTGGAACTCTAAAGGAGCTGTCCAAGTTGCAGTGCTATCTATTTGATTCTGATTGAAACCTGGAGGCGATTCACTGCCCCACTGCCATCAGAGCCACTGGCCTTCACTGGAGGCAAATCAGTGGGCAGAGAGCAGGAAGAAGAAATGCTTAAATGTTTTCAAAGGGAGGACGGGAGGCATTTTTAACTCCATTGTTCTACCTACTTTGCCTTTAGGGCTTTGGATAGGCGGAGGGCCCTCCATCTAAACAGCATCCATGCTGTTAGATTGCGCTCTTCATGAGAAAAATGACATTGAGGTGAACGTTCTCTATATATTCCCTAATTCCATGTTAAAACAACACGGAAACATTCCCAAAAGTAGCACAACAAAGGAGGAAAAATCTATAATCTGCACTCTTGAGTGTGAGTGTGTGTGTGTGTGTGTGTGTGTGTTGGAGTATTAAAAAGTATTGCGAAGCTTCTCTGCTCCTTCCTTGCTCTTTCCTTGCTGCAGCATGGGAATCTGGGGCATGGGCAGCTACATAGACATTGTGACTCCTTTCATCAAAAAAGGGCTATTCTCTCCTCCTTGGTTTGCTTGGGGCTCTTTCCCTTTTCCAGAGAGGGCAAGGAAGGGGAAGACTTCAGCTTTCAAGCCATCTCAGTGGCCTTCCAAGAGAAGGACGGAGTAGAAGGGGGATTTTTGGGATTCGAAATGGTCAGCTTCCCATCTGACCAGCTGTAATGTGTAACCACAGCTCTGAAGTGTTTGAAGCCCATCGATGCCCTATAACAGCCCGATGCCTTCCAGCCTAGTTGGACCTCAGCTCTCATCACTGGCCATGCTGGTTGGGAATGCTTGGTGTGATAATCCAACCCATCAGAAGGGCAGCCAGCTGAGGGACTTTGCCCTATAACATTAATGTCTCCCATTTCCTCAACGAACCTCCATCAAAGCCAAGACAAAATGCAGCGACGTGTTCATACCCGGCACGAATGAGTGTTCAGAATTAGGCACTTGACCATAATTGGTTGCGCGCTTTATGGCCCTGATTACAAAAACCTTAACGCCATTTCCACATACACAGCCCACTTGATATTGATGTAATTTGCCAAATCTAGACCCATTCCCTTAATAGGATTGACCCTATGCATATTTTGCTGAACATTAACTTCTTAAGAAAAGACTTTACGCCTTGCAGATTGCATACATTGCTACATGTAGGTTAGCTTTCTTAATTACAGGGAAACAACCTGATTATGTTTTCACTGTGTAGGTGGTGGAATATATAAACAGTGAAGAAAAAGCTGGTACTTGAGGCTAACAGACTTTCAAAGCAATTGGAAAGCAATAAAGCATCATATGCCATTAAAAACAAAAATGAAAAAAAAGGTGGCAAGCTGTTTTGTCTCCCACTTTAATTAGCTATTTTACCAGCTATCTAATACATTACCTTCCTTGCATATGCAAACGATTTAGGTCTCTCTTGAACTCAGGGCATTCACTGTGGCCTGTAATCCACTAACAACAGAGAGTGAATATCCAATAAGAAAGATGGCTGCTTTTCTCAAATTTTACCAGTCATGTCATGTTGCGTTAGACAGTGTGATAGAACATTAAACACCTAATGAGACGTGACTTCTAAAATGTAAAGGAGGGTACACTCTCAGATTATATACAGCTATCACTTTCTGGGAGGGAGGGGGAAGTCAAGCTCTTCTGACTTGGTACAAAGCAGTTGTATGTGAATTATAGAGAAAAAAGAAGTGTATGTTGGACTGCCTGCATTTATTTATTTATTCACATACAGACAACTTAATAAAATGAAATCTCTATGTGGTTTACACTAAAATGCCTATGTAATACGTGTGTGTGCACGCGTGTGCACGCATGCATGTATTTAATAAATAAACATTACAAAAGGAAAAAAAACAAAAAACAAAACACAAAATTTTCAGGTCAGCGAAAGCCTGTGTAATTTAATGCATTTTAGCACATTGATTGAAGTTGATGATGGGTACTCCAGGCCACTACAATCATCTGGCTTTCAGTGACAAGGAAGGAGCCAGGAGCACCCCAAACTACATACTCGTCCCTTCAGAAGGAGTGCAACCCTGCCCAGAACAGGTGAACTACCCAATTCCCAGGCCAGGAAACTATTGGATGTCTTGTGTTATCAGGATTCAGCTTCAGTTTACCACCCCTTGTCTAACCCATAATGGCCCTGTTCAGAAGACACCTTAAACCATGACTTTAACCACAATGCTTAAACGAGAAACCCAGACTGTGTTCAGAAGACACCTTTAAACACAGCTTAAACAGTGACTAAGGCCTTTGCTAGACCAGGGCTTATCCCGGGCTAATACCTGGAATCGCCCCTGTGCGTCCAGATGACGCACAGGGGATCCCGGGCTCAGGGAAGGATCATCCCTCCCTGTGCCCAGGATAAAGCCCTACACTTTGGGCCCGCTTTTTCTCGCAGTTTCGGGCTGAGCCCAAGACGGCGAGCGTGTGGCTCGTTTCCACGGCTTTCCCTGGTTCGTGCGATTCCTCGCGTGTAGCTGGGAGCTGCGCATGGGGCACAGCGCTCCTCAGGAGCGCTACGCCCATTGGGGCTAGGGTGGGGGGAGCTTACCTTGCCGCTTGTCCTCTCGTGCAGCCGGCCCTTTAAAAGTTTTTTTAAAAAATGGTGGGCGCAACGGCTCTCTTCTTGAGCTTGTCGCGACTCGCATGTAAAAGAGGGCGATCTTTCATTATTCATAACGTGAGGTCTCCCCTCCTCTCCCCTGCATTTTCACTTAGGTCTAGCAAAGGTCTAAGGCTTTTTGCTTAGTCACTGTGGTTAAAGCCATGGTTTAAGATGTCTTCTGAACACAGCCCAGCTTTCTGGCTGAACCACTGTGGTTAAAGCCGTGATTTAAGGTGTCCTCTGTACGGAGCCATTGGCATGCATAATTGCACAGCTCTCCTGATTCCAGTGTTACAGAGAAACAGAGCTGGATGTCATCAGCATTCTGATGACACCTTGCCCCAAATCTCCTAATGACTACTCCCAATGGTTTCATATAGATAATGACACTGGGGACAAAATAGAACCCTGTGGTACACCACAGTTCAGATGTCAAGGGTTCAAGGCACAATCGCTCAATGTTATTCTCTGGAACAGATCCTGTAAGTACGGGCTGAACCACTATAAAATGGTGCCCCAACACAGGGAGATAGTGCATCAGATCATTTCATAGCACGACAAGAGTATCAAGAAAATTGCAAGTTCTGGTTTTTGGAAAATCCCCTAGACTCTTTTGGATTCCATAAGTATCTGGGTTGTCATAATGGGTCCCCCATCTCTTCAGGGAGGTAGTGGTATCATATTTATTTATTTATTTATTTATTACATTTCTATACCGCCCAATAGACGGCGCTCTCTGGGCAGTTCACAAAAATTAAAACCATTCAAAGTATAAAACAACAGTATAAAACCATAATATAAAATACACTATAAAAGCTCAACCAGATAAAAACAGCAGCAATGCAAAATTACAAATTTAAAACACCAAGTTAAAATTTATTTATAGACTGTTAAAATGCTGGGAGAATAAAAAGGTCTTCACCTGGTGTCTAAAAGCATATAATGTAGGTGCCAAGCGAACCTCCTTAGGGAACTCATTCCACAGTCGGGGTGCCACAGCAGAGAAGGCCCTCCTCCTGGTAGCCACCTGCCTCACTTCCTTTGGCAGGGGCTCATGGAGAAGGACCCCCTGAGGATGACCTTAGAGTCCAGGCAGGTACATATGGGAGGAGGCGTTCCTTCAGATAGCCTGGCCCCAAGCCGTTTAAATGTTAATACCAGCACTTTGAATTGGGCCCGGACCTGGACTGCCAGCCAATGAAGCTGGAAAAGGACTGGCATGATGTGGTCTCGTCGGCCAGTCCCTGTTAGTAACCATGCTGCCCTGTTTTGTACCAGTTGAAGGTACAAAAGTTTTCTCATAAGGCCAAACTTAATGAGAAAGTGGTCTGATTCTGACAATGGAGTGATTTCCACCTTCCAATATCCAGATGACACCACACACACAGTCACACACACTGAAGCAAAGTCCAAATCAAGGGTATACCCTTCACTATTGCTAGGTTCCTGCCAAACTGAGACAGTCCCATGGCTGCAATGAAGTCCCAAGCTAGTCCTGTTAAGGCAGCCTCAACATCTGAGGGTTCTCCAAAACTACATCTGAGATTGCTTCAGCCAGCTTTGTCAGGGAGGCCATTTGGGAGCAGGGTGGGTGGTACACCAGTAGCATCATCAATCTACTACTGTACCATCCAAGGTACAAGGTCAAGGTTCTCATAGCTGATCCCAGGGGAGTTTTATTTATATTTTCCTTGTGAGCAGGATGGAATTTCTATGGATCACATTGACTACCCCACCCCCCAGGGGAGTGGGCTGGTGCTGCACAGGATAGCTCAGTGGGCAAAACTGGGCCAGTTTTGTCCACTGAGATCTTGGTAATGCATGTGAAGTCAGCTCTGTCTCATCCACAATAGTACCATGGTGAGTGAGGTCTTATTACAGCTGTGTTGGATCAGATCAAGGGTCCATTTAGTCCAAAGTTCTGTTCACACAGTGGCTAACCACCTGCCCATGGGAAACCCACAAGTAGGATAGGAGTGCAACAGTACCCTCTCGCCCATGGTTCCCAGCAAGAGGTGTACATAGTGTAAGAGGATTTTCTGGTGGTCTTTTTAATTTTAAGAGGTACTGAACAGGCTGCTTGGAAGCGTAGGTTCCTGCAATACCTTGCAACAACAGTGCTCCTTAAATTCCCCACTATAGTAGGTGTAAGGAAGATCCAGAGATAGACATCCAGAATGATTGGACTCAGACTCACTAACACAATAAAACTGTTATAACATTAAAACATTTATTAAAATAATTTAAGAAAGTTAAAGTCAAACAGACACATGAACCTCCATTCAGCAAAGCAAATTAAAAGATCTTACTCACAAGTCTGGCAGATTTCTGGAGAACAAGACAAAGATAGACAAACACAGACAAACAGACAAACACAGGCCCTGCGAAGGAGCTCTTCTCCACAGAGGGACTCCCATCTCTCCCAGCCAAGGCCAAACCATGCCTGAGGGAAAGGGAAGACACTCCCCCCTCCTCTGTGCTCAACCTTAAATGCCCAATTTGACATCATCAGTTCTTCCTATTGACGTCTTCTAAACTCCTAAACTCATTGGACCACGTCATAATTTAGACCATCCTCCCCTGAAAACCTCTTCCCCTTTCTCAGTTAGTTGTTTATGACAACGAAAAGTCAAGTTCCCTGTTCTTGTGGTTAACCTGTCTGGTTTACTTCTCTGTTCTTATGTACCACCTCACCCATCCTTCACTCCGGACTCCTTCACCTGGTTACAGTTAGTACATGTCAAAAATTCTTATGAGTAATGTCTTTTGAGCAATACCAAGTTGCAAGTCCTCATGAGTAACGTTATTGAGCGTCCTCAAATTATATTTCCAAATAATTTTCTATCAGGCCTTATCCAAACTAAATCATCTAACACAGTGGTTCCCAAAGTGGGTGGTACTGCCCCCTTGGGATTGCATAGGGGGGCATTAAGAGGCAAGGGGGCGGCGGGGGGGGGGGCTCTTGAGGTGGTCTTTTCCATACCAGGAGTTTTGGTTACAGAAGGAAATTTCTGATCGCTATTCTGCACTATGGAGAGTGGTTCAGAAGCTCCTGGTTGCATTTCCAACATCATATTTGGTGGAATGTGGTTTTAGTGTGGTCTGCCTATTTCTCTCCAAGCAAAGAAATCGACTCCAGATTACTAAACGTGGTGATTTAAGACTCATGTTAAGAGACTTTAAACCAAACATTGGGAAACTGGTATCACTTCATCAAGCCCATCCATCACATTAAGAATTTACAGAATAGTGAAGTACTCTACCCTAGTTACTAAATGTGATATCTAATATTCTTGCTAAACGACTATCAGACTTTGAAAAGATGATATCACTGGATCAAGTTCATCAATTATGTCTAATTGAATAAACTAAAAAAATGTAATTGGATTTTGAATAAGGCCTTAGCTAGACCTAAGGTTTATCCCGGGATCATCCCGAGGTTATCGCTGTGCATCTAAATGACACACAGGGGATCCCGGGAGCAGGCAGGGATGACCCTGGGATGACCCTGGGATAAACCTTAGGGATAAACCTTAGGCTAAGGCCTAAATATTAAATTAATTGTTACTGTTTTGAATTTTATTATTATTATCTTCCTTAGTGGGTCATTGAAAACCACTATTCTGAATAATGATTTTTGTAGTGTAGGGTAGGGGGCACTGAGCATGAGTTTGTGGAACCAAGGGGACGGTTACCTGAAAAAGTTTGGGAACCACTAATCTAACGCTTGATACAGTGCTCTATGTGTGTATGCCTACTTGCTCGTTTAATATTAAAGCACTACCCTATCACTTGTACACCCATTTAAACCCATTCTATGCCCCCAAAAGCTTCTTTCCCTATGCTGTGCCAACAAACTTTTATAACCCTAATCTTACACATATTTAGTAAAATTTCAAATGAAGAAATAATCTTACAAAAGGCATACTGCCTCTTATACTGGAATTAGAATTCATTTGTGCACGAAGTTGCCCATCCAGCTGGAGATACATACAAGGAAGCCTGCCTGTGTGAATCAGGGCAAATCGTGTTTACATTCTAATAATATAGATTTCTTTTTTCTTTTTTTAAGCTGCAAAAGTTCTCAAGGATGTAATTGAAGTTCCTCTTTATTATCTCATCTGATAGCCTCAGGCTTTCGAATCTGTTCAGCTGCAATGAATCATTAAGATTTCACTGAAAGTAAGGGGTGGGGATGGGGGAGGAGAGTAGACACCTCTTCCTACTTTGTTGTTTGTGAGATTTTAACTAAATAACATCTGTTAGCTTAGATTGTGGATGATTTAATTTTTAAACACGTGCTTCCAACCTTTAATTTTCTGCAAAGCAATGGCATACATTATTAATTCATCTATTTTTCCTCAAGGCGAGTGAGACTTAAGGTCCTTCATAAATATTTAACAATGCTGCTGCAAAATAAACAAAAAACTTCCACATAACTTTTAATTGCAAGTCCTAGCACCCAACCAACGGCAAGACAGACAAGAAGCGAAAGAAGAGAAAAGGCCTCTTGGCAGCAAAATTGGACGGACGTAGAAAAGGCCTTATACTTAAGTGAACATGCTGGACCCACAACAAAACGTTGCCGTGGTGTGTAGAGTCTCCCCTCTAAGAGCAGTGCTCCTGTTTAGGGTTCCAGACATCCAGAGGGACTTCGCTTCCTCTAGGTTGCCATAAGCGCACTGGAGGTTGGTGGCTCCAATTTCGGTGGGCTGTGAATCCACTCTGGATTTAAGTCAGAACCAGCCAGAACGTTTAAAAATCAACAATTTAGCACCATTGCACCAAGTTTGCACCTTACATATTTACTTCAGATCAGTTTTCATAGTACGCCATATGCATAATTAAAGACAGTGATCTATATAGCTTCTGAAGAAGAGTACTCCTAGTTGAAACGGCAGTGCACTGTGGTCCCATTGGACCGTGATGTTTGATATAATACTGATATGTTTGATATGATGCATATCTATTGGAATTGATTGGTATGTTTGATATGAGATTGATATGTTGATATGACGTACAGTATATGCAAATATATGCAATATGGAAATATTGACTTCCTCTGTCATTTGGTGTGTATAATGCCTTATTTATTTGTTTATACACATGTTTATAAACCATTATAAATTTACTTCATTTATGTAATATATCGATGAAGTGTAATTCTGTAAGGTCCCTTGCGCCTTGCTTATTTTTATTGAGTCATAATTGGGGACCCTCATATTTCTGCTTTGTTGTTCTTTACATTTCCAGCTCCTTGAATTTACAAATGTTCACATGTACAAATTAGGTACAAATGTACCTAATACCCCTCATTTTAGTATTCTTTCCCCCCTTTAGATCTAACAAATATTTCATTGTACACATTTTGATCTTTTCCCTGCTTCCCGGGTAACTCAAGTTGAACTCTTCCTCTCACTTCCTTTTGTACCTATAATTGATGCTGAGGCACCTTACAAACTGAGTGACTTACAAATGTTATACAGAAGATAGGCTAGAGAAAATGTGCCCGACTGCCTCTGGCTCCTGATGTGCTTGCATTCAGGAGCTGAAGAGAAATGAACTCCTAGTGATAATGGTCTTCAGCGTGTGTATAGTAAAGCTTATCGTGGCAAAGGTATCACATAAACAGGCAAATGGATCAAACCAATTAGTCTTCACAAAAGAAAAAGCCCAGTACAAGAAACATACAAGTAAATGCTAAATGGGATTGTAGTAGATCAGATAAAAACAATAAACCAAAGAAGGACTTGATATCAGATTGAACTTTTGACAGGTACCTTTACCACAAGGCAGCTAGCTCAGGAAACTGCACAAGCAGAAATATTTACTGATAGGTTTAACTCCCAAGGCAGCTGTGACCTTTTCCATGGCTGACTTTGGCTGGAACAGAGTAAAGAGTGGGGGGAGGGGGGGAAGGAAAGCTGAACAGTACATAAAACTTTAAATGATGGGCCAGTTCACATGATCAAACAGCCCACCATGGCTTATTTAAACCATGGTGGGCTGCAATTTGGGCAGCTGCATGTGTATGGGCATTTTGAATATTCAATGCCTGGCCACAGCTTGTCATGTCCTGCAAACCCAGGGATCATGGGTTATGTGAGGATTAAACATGCAGTTCATTTGCATGTATTAAAACTGATATATTCAAATACATGTAGCTACAATTCTCTATATGGTTTTATTCTATTACGTTGAAATGTTACTATATAAGTTAGATAATCCTCGCACAATCCATGGTTTGTTTTTGAGTTCTACAAGGATTGTTTAACCCTTACATTCTTAAAATTAAATGTTTATTTTAAAATTTCAATAAATTTAACCCTACATAACCCACTGCCCCGAGTTTGCACAATATGACTATCCGCTGCCAGGCATAGACTATTCAAACCCTGCCCTGCACATGCTGCAATCCACTATGGTTTAAACAACCCATGGTGGGCAGTTTTGATCATGCAAACCAGACCAGCGTCTGCTATTCAGTGGAAATAACACAGAGGCTATAGGAAGGTGACTAACAAATGCTTACATAGTTTGATCTTACTTTGCAAGTGTGCTTTACAAGAGTGTGGTTGCTATGTTATTATTTCTAAGGGCTTTCATATAGGATCAAACGAAGATGGTCCAGATGATAACACATTTGAAATTAATATACTACCTCTGTTAGAGTAGAATAAGGAAAGGGAGGGTTTCCTAATTCCCTAATGCATTGAATTCCATATAATTCACTAGGGAGGACAAATTCAAATAATGAGCATATCCAGTTTTCATATAGTGTGGTGTAGTCGCTAAAGTGTTGGACTGGGAGTAAGGAGATCCGGGTTCTAGTCTCCACTCAGCCATGGAAACCCACTGGGTGACTTTGGGCTAGTCACAGATTCTCAGCCCAACCTACCTCACAGGGCTGTTGTTAGGATAAAATGGAGAGGAAGAGGATTATGTATAATGCAGGTTCCTTAAGAAGAAAAAAGGCAGGATATAAATGCAATAATACAGAATATTCTATAATAATATAGAATATAGAATCATAGAATAGTAGAGTTGGAAGGGGCCTATAAGGCCATCGAGTCCAACCCCCTGCCCAATGCAAGAATCCACCTTAAAGCATACCTGACAAATGGTTGTCCAGCTGCCTCTTGAATGCCTCTAGTGTGGGAGAGCCCACATCCTCCCTAGGTAATTGGTTCCATTGTCATACTGCACTAACAGTCAGGAAGTTTTTCCTGATGTCCAGCCGGACTCTGGCTTCCTGTAACTTGAGCCCATTATTCTGTGTCCTGCACTCTGGGAGGATCAAGAAGAGATCCTGGCCCTCCTTTGTGTGACAACCTTTTAAATATTTGAAGAGTGCTATTATGTCTCCCCTCAATCTTCTCTTATCCAGGGTAAACATGCCCAGTTCTTTCAGTCTTTCCTCACAGGGCTTTGTTTCCAGACCCCTGATCATCCTCGTTGCCCTCCTCTGAAGACGCTCCAACTTGTCTGCATCCTTCTTGATGTGTGATGCCCAGAACTGGACACAGTACTCAAGATGAAGCCTAACCAGGGCTGAATAGAGGGGAACCAGTACCTCATGCAATTTGGAAGCTCTACTGCTATTAATGCAGCCCAAAATATCATTTGCTTTTTTTGCAGCCACATCACACTGTATATCATAATATATATCATAAGCATCCACTTGAAACACCTATGACTCCTTAAAAGTATGATTATATTCAGATCTACTCAGATGCAAGTCCTACTGTGTTAAATGAGGCTTATATCGAGGTAAATGTATATAGGACTGCAGGTTTAATATACTTAAACCATGTAGTTGATATAGGTGATATGCCCCTGACACCACTGGTAGGTGATTGGTCTTTCTTCTTTCTTCTTTTCTTTTAAATCTTGTTAAGCTTTCAATTTCTGAGATTTTCATACCTATTCTTCCTCCATTTGTACGACAAGACTATTCTAGATGACCCCACAACTGTGGAATTGCCTTCCCTTGCAGCTTACAGTTCACTAAACTCCAAGTCCAAGCATCTTCTAAAAGCTACATACAACTTTTAAAAGGGCTGGATTTCAGTGGCCAGGGATCAGCAGTTGCATTTTATGATATCTATGTGCTACTAATCAAATCAATACATGAATAAAGTAAATACATTTTGAGTCACAATGGTTTTCCTGCATGTGCACTCATCTTCTTCAAACCAGTGTTTTACTGATTCACAAGGTTGGCTGTAGGACGCAACATTTTACTTAATGCCACTCAAGAGATCAGTTATTTTCCATTGTGCTTCCCCATTGACATCCTGTAGTGAGCTTGTTTATTGCTCTATGGGGCAGTGAATTGGATTGCCATTACATACTAAAAAAAGAACAGATTAAAGAAAGAGAGATAAAACTACATAAATTAGTGTGACTTTTTTTGACGCAATGGACAAGTTCTGAGGAATTCTAAATTTCAAGAGAATAATTGTTAGGAGCAGTAAGTATATCTTAGAATAGAAAAGCAGGCCTGGGACATGTAAAAGCTCCTGTCTAAACATTTCCATATGCTTTTGTATAAATGAAAAAAGGCAAAATGCAACTGGGCTAGTAGCTTGGTGCCAAGTAGCAGCTCAAGGCAATTTCAAATTGTTGAGTTACAAGCAAATAATGGGATTTTATAATGGAAATGCTGACTGACCTTTACGTTGGCTTGGGCAACGAGGCACTGCAGCAATAATGTTGGCAGCCCAAGAGGTACGTGGAAACAAGAAATACTCTTGACAAGGAGACTATTGAATGAACTGTTTTTTTTCTTTAAAAAAGGGACAGCTTTGACACATGTCTTGAAATAACATTGAAAATTCTGTCTGGTTCCACAGAGCCGAGTAAAACACTGTTGTAAGACTCAAATGAACTATGGCTGTTGTGGGAGGGGTTGGCAGAAAGTGTGGGAGAGACGATAAAATTATGTATAAAAGACAGAACAGTGAAAATGTGGTGTTAAAAGGTGCAATATACTTTAAAAAGAAGAAGAAGGTGTAAATTGGGATAAACTCTGAAGAAGATTTTGCACCAAGAGATGAAAAAGAGTAAAGTACTCCCCCTGCCCAAGTCAGCCAAGTAAAATAACATTTTTAAAACTTCATGGGCAACATTGTACTTTTCAATAGCTGCACCAAAAGTTGACTGGGTTTACATGACACAATAAGCCATGGTGGCCTGAAGCAGTTTGGCTGCTTTGGGTCAAGGTTACCCAATCTGGTTCTGAATCAGATTTGGGCCAAGATGGGACAAATTGGCCCACTTCAACTTGGAGACAGGCTTCGGGACTGAGGCGAATCACTGCCCTACATTTTGGTCTTGCAGACTTTTAAGATCTGTTATTTTAATCTTACATTATTCATTTCCTTATTTTGTGGAATTACACCCCACTTTTTACAAGATTTCTCAAAATGGTATACAATATTTATAGAACCATATGCCCCCTACCCCAAACCAAGGCTGAACAACAAAAGGAGCTCCACTGAGTGGGCGTCAGCATCTGATGTTCCTGCCCACAGGGCACTTGATGTTTTTTGGCCCTGTGTGGGGAGGGGGCAGTCTGACTGGAACAAGCTCGGATGTTCCCTTTGCCAGCTCCTGACTTCGTGGCTCTTATTATGCTGCATGATGTGGTTGTCTTAGGTGCAATCCTATCCAGATGCCCATCAGCCTCCTATCCAGATGCCCATCAGCCTCTTTCACTCTGCACTTTTGCTAGATGGGCATTTTGGCCCATCTAGCTAGGTTTCTGTGGCATGCAGGGAGAAGGCTGGGGAAGGCTGGAGATCCTCCCCTTCCCCGCCCACAGAACCATCCACTTACCCACCTCTCTGAGATTGGAGAGGCAGGCTGCATGGTTCTCTCTGCAACAGCTGAGAGGGCAGAGGGGACAGGGGGCTCACACTCCAGGGTCCAAGGTCAGAGTACTATAGGAAATATCCTGTGGCCCCCAGATGCTGTCTAGGGGCCATAGGATTGCTCTCCCCTTCTCTTGAATTTTTAGGTTTATAATATTTGTTGCTCAGTAGGTTTTTTAAAATCGCCCTATCTGTGTTTTTAATTTTAGTGCTGTTTTTTGAAAATATGATCAAATTGTAGTTTGGTTTTTTTTGTGACTTTAACTTCCTTTTAATGTTTTTGGTAGGTTGCCCAGAGAATGATGGTTACTGGACATCTGCCAAATGGAGTAAATAAATAAAATAAATATAGAAACTAGCACAGAAGGAAGGGAGCTGGGCCAGAACCTTTCTCCATGATATTATAGCTTTCACTGGCAGGATTTTTTTTAATGTGAGTAATATTAAAAAAATAAGACCCAGTTCTCTGCTATCTGAAGTTGTACAGTCCTTTCTACCACTTTATTCTGCTGCATGTATTTGGATCAGGCCACAGTTCAACCAGGTTAAGGATGCAATCCTATGACTATCCTACCTTGGAGCAAGCTCTTTGAATACAATGGGGTTATGTCTAAGTAAGCATGCATAGGATTCTACTGTAAGTTGCTGCATCAGTGTTAGCATCTTACCTGGATGAAAGCGTGTCCAGAGTGTTGTTAAAGGCCTGATAAACTGCTTTTTGTGAAATATGGCCACCCTAGTTCCACTCATGTCCTGGAACTCACCTTTATAAACAGAACCCCAAATAATTTAGAAAGAGGGAAAAGGGGGTCGGGGAAGAACATATGAAATGGAGGACAAGTCTCCTGCATCTTTAACAGTTGTGTAGAAAAGGGAATTTCAGCAGGTGTCATTTGTATGCATGCAGCATCTGGGGAAATTCCCTCTTTTGTATCTGGTTAGAGGGCAGGGCTCCTGCACCTTTAACTGTTGTGATGAAGAGGGAATTTCACCAGTTGCCGCATGCATACAAATGACATATAGATCCTGGATGGTCCCTAAACGACAGATGAAAACTGGGAACAAATCTCTCTTTCCCCATTTCATCCTCATTCAGCAATCTGGGGAGACTGCCACAAGGCAATCCTTGGGGGATGTTTGTTATTTCCACAGAAAGGGTAATCAGAGTGAAAGGAAATTAACTGAGCTTAACAAATCTGAAACATCCATATTTACATATGAAATAAAACTTTAAATATTTATTGATTATGGTCTTTCTACAGCACAATTTTTCACCACACAAAAGGGCTTTGTTAATCAAAGCCTATATGAAACAGAACAGAATTACTTTTAAATGCATGGACTCACAAAGATGCTATTTAGCAGGTGCAAAGCCCTAGAAAACATTAACATCCAGAATCAGAAATTGTTTAAAACAAAGAAGCAAGATGACCTAGCAAATTTTTAAAAGCTCTTCTGGAATGTATGGAATTATGTTTTTTCTCACCCCTAAATTGCAAATGCAGTTTTAAGAGGCACCCTAGAGGTTTTATTAGCAATAACACACAATTTAAGCTCCCCTACTAGGGATAGATATGTGCTTCTAATTACTGGAGTAAGTAATAGATGGTTAGATCACTCAGGGTTCTTCTGCTTTTAGATATAACATTTTAAATGGCAATTACAGTCCACTGTAGACCCATTTCTTTTCTTTTCTTTTTTTTAAAAAGCTCAAAAGTAATTGTGGATATAGTATATTATTAATAATGTACTGTTTGCCCTTTCAGAGTTATTACACTTCAGCTGATTGGATGTAGAGGGTATTGTTGCTGAATCCAAATTTCAGAAATAACTGAAACCAACAAGCTGTCAGGTTTGTCTAACAGAGCTGCAGTTCTCAGAATGAACTAGATCAGACCAAAGGGCAGGGGGACTTTATCAGAATAAGCCAACAGCTACCCAGTTTACCTTTCCCCCTTTTGCCCTGTTATGTCCCGTGCTATGCCACCAGGTCCATGGGTCAGAACTTAACAATAGGCAAAGTCAGGGATGGCATGTAACACAAATTATATAAGGATGCAGGTGAAAGAGCCCTTGATGGTGTGAATGATGTTGTTGCATCCTGTGACAGAGTTTCCTGAATAGATGTGGGGGCAGAGTTGGCACTTGGGTCTATTGCATGGACTGGTCCCTCTGTCTGTGTCTCTGTCCTGTGTACTGTTGCTGGTTAGCATCTGCTTTGGGTTGGGAGGTTGTCTGTAGGCCAGGACTGGTCTGCCTCCCAAGGCTTGCAAGAGAGAAGTGTTTGTGCTGATGATGGATTGGAGTTCCTGATGACCTGTTGCAGTGGTTTCAACTGGGGCTGTAGGTGACAACCAGTGGTGTACTTCTCTTGGTATGTCATCCTTCCTGGGTATCCCTATGGCCCCATCAATGTGTCTTTAAGTTTAAGGTGCTACTAGTGTTGCTGATCATCTGTCCAGTCATGAAGAGAAATAATGTGTTTGGGTTGGGCAGGGGCAGGGGTATCTGACAGGACATTTGTGCAGTTGGAAAATTTGCTTTAAAAAAACCTGCTGCAGGTAACTGAGAGCTTGGAGGTGTCCAAGAAAGGTTTGAAAAACTTTATTTTTGAACAGAGGGGGTTGTCTGGTTGGTCCTGAGGTAGGGGGGGAAATCAAAGGCAAAGAGGTGAAAACGAAGATGTAGTTTTATTACAAATAATTACCAACATGTTTTGGGCTCTAAGGTCCTTCCTCAGGGTAGTTCAAACAAAAGTAATACATCAATCTCATATGGGTCCACACCTCCTTTTGTTGAGCATACAGACCTACATTTGGAGTGGTCTTGGAAAAAGTATTACCAGGCTGTGGATTTGGGATTTCTTCAGTGGCATAGTGTACTAAATTGTTGCTTCCTGATATTACTTTTCTAGTTTCCTTCTATGGCTTGGGGCTGGGCACAACTCTTCAGGAACTGGACTTCCAAGCTCTTCACAGTTCTTTTGTCTTGGGCAGGAGAACCTGACAGACTTTTATGTGGCCTCTGGCTAAACTTCAGTTTAGCTTTTCTGACATTGACTTCTAGGCCATCTTTTGAATACTGTCTTATATTTTCTATTTATACTGATAGCCTTGATCTTTCTTCTTCTTCAGCTGATTCTGTTTTAAACACCCACGATTTGGTTCATTACAGAAGGTTCGTAACGGGCGACTTTCTCCTCTGCTATGCAAACATTGTATCTCACTGAAATTAAATATGCTACATGCATTTAACAGACTAGACTTCCGTTCAAGGTGTCTGTCAAATTCTGCAGCTTTTTTCAATGTATTCAAATTCACCAGGGATTTTCATAACTACATTTTTAACACTACCTGAGACTAAAATAGATTCACATATAGCTGCTGTGGGATAAACTTGAGGGCCATTTGTAAGAGGTCTAATTCAGCTTAAAGAGTAATGCTCTTTTCTAAGATGAAAGGATCTATTCTCCAGCCAGTAAGTGTGCATTTCCTGATACCGTTAATCAGATGTGTGCATGTGAACTGACAAAAGATTTGACCTCTAAATGCCTTAATGGTTAGACACCGTGTTAGATTATTTTATGGAGAGAAGCAAATATGTTAACCTATTGGAACAAAATATTTGCTAAACAAAAGATAAAACCAAATGAATTAGGACATAAAGTGGACATGGCTGAGTTTGGATATTTCTGCTCAGCTGTGGAGTTAACATCTTATCTGAAAAAGGTGTGTGTGTGTGTGTGTGTGTGTGTGTGTGTGCGTGTGTGTGCGCGTGTGAACAGCTCTGACTTCTCCCAAAGAATCCAATTTAGTGTAGTGTGGATTCTGTTGGAAATAATTAACCCCTCCAAAATCTACACTTCACGCCATTTTCTGTAAGAAAATTTTCTGTAAGAATAACTACTACATCAGTTTAACTTGGATGCATCTGAAATAAAGCCAGTGTATTGTAGTGGAGCCAGGGGTTTAAGGGCGTGCAGCACTGGCACGTTTTGGATGGCAGGGATGCTGTTAGCATCTGCCACCCATCTCCAACATCCCTGTTTGCTCTGAGATTAGTGGAAATTCTGAAAGTAGTGGAGGGAAAATGAATTTACCAGCAACAATATATAGTTCCCTGTTGAAATGTAAGTATTTTGGGGTGGCTTGGACTTGAATGATCAATTAAGAGCCATCTGCTCCTGGTGAAGGTAAAACTGCTAGATCTGGTTTGTTGATATGGGACAATAAAGATGCCTGAATATTTGGACTCTCCTTGGGCATGTAGCTATGGAGACTGTCATGATGAGCGCCTGTATTCCAAAATTTGCCACGACATGTCAGGGATTGTTAAGGCACTGCTGTGGGGTCTTGTAGTTTTCCCCCCTTCTCCCTAAGATTTAATTAGAAGTAGTCTGGAAGGCTTCTGACCTTTCAGCAATGCCCCTGTCCAAACAGGGCAGCATTGCTCAGCCCACCAAGACAATGCTTCAATCTGGGTGATCCTTCTGCAAGCCCCACTCTTTTTTCTATCAATTTCTCATAGACAGCTTCTTTGCCAAGGTCAAAACCAGCACGTGGCTGCAGGAGCTTGGCCATTCCCCAATCCCAGCTCTGAGAACGCTGACAGAGATCAACTCACACAGATCCTAACATTCTAGAGGCCAAACAGGCCCAAAGCCTTCCGGACTACTTCTAATTCAATCTTCTAATTCAAACTACATGTCCCCACGGCAGTACCTTAACTATTCTTGACTCTACACCACTGATGAGAGATGCCGCAGAATACCACACCAGCAAGTATCCCTGGGTGCCAGCAGGGTAGAAGCATTTCTGTAACAGAACAGGAATTGTTGCTTTGAGATTCTGGAGAAAACTGCCATGGACTCAAATGAGGCCAGATACCAAAGAATCTGATCCTCACAGTCCACAGTGGACTGGCCGCACTTATATTTGCATCTGCAAGAGTTCCTGCAGGGCAGCTTTCCAGCTTTCGAAAATATTTGATAGGCTATGTATGTAAATACAGCTGTAAATGGCTGTAATTTATGTAAAAGTACGTGCTTTATGGCCACAAATGGCATACTATATGCCATTTATGGCTGTATTTTCCTCACAATAGGCTAATTATGGCCACCATTAGCCTATCATTTTTTGGGGAAAGCTGGAGAGCCGCAGCAGGGATCTGGGGAAATCCACAGGATTCCAAGCAGCCTGGATTACCTCCCAGTGGACCCCCCCTTCCAGACTGGACATCCCTATTTTGTAGTAGACCCTTTTTCCATTTCAGGAATAAGTGAAGCACAATGAGCGGCCAGTGTTTTCACTTCCATTACCCCATGACAGAGGCCTCAGTCCAAAGACATCCCATGGCTAAACTAAATAACCACCTCACAGACTCTGAAGTTCCCAATGGAGGAAGAATGTAAGTCTGCGGCATTGACTACTTTGACCATGTGAGGTGGCAGCCCCAAGATCAAAGTAACCAAAGCATGGATAACTATGACCAGGCTATCTCTGTCTAGAAGATGCCATAACTCTTCCAGCGACCCTAGCTACTTGGCTCACAAAGACAAAGCTGAATACCACCCCCACTTATGAATCCTTTAAGGAAAGTGCAATCTCATCCAAAACAGGCCAGTTATCATCTCCAGTCCACCTGAACCTATTGGCAGAGTGATCATGTTCAGACAACACACCATGGCTCATTGTTGGTTATTTAAACCATGACAAGCCACTGTGCTGGCAGGTGACAGGTTGCATATACAACCCATGCTCGGGGGTTGTCATGTCATGAAAATCCAATGGAGGTGGGTTATGCGAGGGTTAAACAACCCCCACATAACCCTAAAACAGATCATGGTTGTTTAACTCTCACATAACTCACACTTGCCTGGTTTGCATGACACGAGCAGGGTTTGCATATTCAAAATGGCAGCTGCACATGCCACAGCCTCAGCATGGGTTAAATAGCCCACAGTGGGCTACTGTGTCATGCAAACAGCTCCACTATATCCAACTTATCGGGATATGGGTGGGTTGGAATAGAATCAGTTTTCTCTCTGCCAAAACTTTCATAATGGAGCCAAGAGGCTCTACTTAGCTCTAGCACAAATATGCCCTCTGTTTGATGGGAAAGGATTGTAATGGTAAAGCATTTGGAACACTAAAAAGGCTATAAAGTCACTGGTATTAAAGATCCCCAAGGATAAATGATACTGTTATAATTTACTATGATAGGACCATAGTACAAGAACTCAGTGGCAGGATGTGACCCTAAGCATAGTCAGAAATTAACAGAGCTGTAAATATGTATGCAACTGTATTGCCCTTATAGAAATGTGCTGAACTACAAAAGAAAGTAGAGAGTAATGTTTTATAGTATGAATAATGCTTTGATTTAGATTTTAGATAACTGCTAAGCACAGCATCATTTCAAGATTCCACCAGCCAAACCTAAAAAGGAGCCTCGGAAATAAATCCATTTTATAGTATGCAATACATTCTATTCATAGGCTCTGGGGCAATCTGAAGAAGAAAAATGCCAGGGTTTTATCTTCATCCCTGGTCTTTATGCACTAGAGATAATTCTTTGTCTTTAAGACATACATGCACACATTAAAATTGCCCTTGTCCTGAAATTACGTAGGATGGACTTCTAGGGCATTTTTCTTAATGGCGAAGGCTGTGATTCAGTGCGGCATGGTTCTGTCACCACAAAGGTTTCTAGGGAAGCGGTATGGAGAGTTATATATCTGAAGTCTGGATAGCACTGGTTTAACTGTACAAATGTGGCTCCATAAGGCAAGCCAGCCTAAGAGAAGTTTTGCAGCCAAAGAATGGAATGGAACTCATAGTCAAATAAACAATGAACACTACCTTACAGTTTTCAGTAGACATAATCCTACATAGCCCCAGTAATGTCAATAGAGATTAATCACATAGGTAAGGTCCTTCCATGCCAAGGTCACCTGCTCTAAGCACCTGGAAACAGCTTCCACATGATTCCGTAGAAGCTTTTGTGCTAAATGTTAGTGGAAGTTAAGCGGGACATGGCATTTTTCCAGTTAAAAACTACTATACTTGACCCATTGTGATGATTACAGTCTTTTATGAATGTGAGACCAATTAATAAATCTGGCCTAATCCCATTTGTTTTGTTGAAAGGGAGGGCTGGTCTTAACATTATGGAGAGTGAGTCAGCCATGTCAGGTGGCAGATGTAAGGGGGGGGGAAGCAGTGAGGTGTTGGCAACAGAACTGCACAGCCTGTCCTGAACCCCCTAAGCTAGCTTTCAATCCTCATGTGTGTTGGAGGACACTGTTCCATCGCCACTGTTCAACTGTCATTTTGGGCAACTTCTGAATGTGAAATTGGGGTGGGGGCAAATCAGGAAGCACAATTTTTTTGGCCCTATTGAAAAGGGAGAACTAAGAAGAGTAACTGCTTTGCCTTTTCTTTCTCAGCCAATTCACATTTTCATATTGAGTCCCTCATGTGTTTTCATACTTGGAGAAATATGGGGTGTGAAAACAGTTGTAGCACATACTGCTAGATCTGCTTTCTAAGGTGAGTACAGAAACCTAGCCAGAGGTGAGACCTGCAGGCCACAGGCCACCTTATCCAAGATCATGGACATATGCCTAGTAGTTATCCATGCTCTGATAACCTCTCATCTGGATTACTGCAATGTGTCCTGCATAGGGCTGCTTTTGAAAACAGTCCAGAAACTTCAGCTAGTATAAAACAGGGTAGCAAGACTGTTAATAGGGACTTGTCAATGAGATCATATTGTGCCAGTATTTTCTCAGCTGCACTGGCTGCCAGTTCCTTTCCAGGCCCGATTCAAAGTGCTGGCATTGACATTCAAAAACAGCTTGGGGCCAGGTTACCTGAAGGATCATCACCTCCCATATATACCTGCCTGGGCCATAAGGACATCTTCAGGGGTCCTTCTCCGGGAGCCCCAGCCAAAAGAAGTGAGACGGGTGGCTACCAAAGAAAATGGCCTTTTCTGCTGGGGCACCCCAGTTATAAAATGAACTTCTTAGAGAGGTTCACCTGGTGCCTATGTTGTGCCCATTCCAGTAATACCAAAAAAGGGGGCACCAGTTGAATAAGAAACAAAAAAATGAATGCTAAGGAGCACACAACTGTATGTGTCAAACCATTACAAAGGAAAACATACAAAGTAAGCAGAAATAAGCGAATTGAACAAGTCTACACAACAAACGTAAGTGCTAGACAATCGGTATAACATGAAAGTGTAAATTGAGCACAAATAAGCAATGTTTTTACTGATGGGTGAAGGTATAAACATAAAAGTGTAAATTGAACACAAAGCAAGGTTTTACAGGATAGGCAAAGGTTTTTTCAGGCACCTGGTTCAGTCCTGTTTCACAATGTTTGGCTTCTTCAGAAAAGCAACATCATATCTATAAGAACTGAAAAACATACATAATGCAAAATGATATCCAATGTGAAGTTACATAGTTACTTGAAAATAGTATCAGATAAGGCTCAACCTTTTCTGTTAGGACTCACTGTCACTAATGAGGAACACTGTGGAAGTAAAGGAAAGTTGAACACCTTAAGAAATCTTTCTATCCTGGTGTCTTGTTGATTCCCCCAAAGGAAGTTTGGTTGCGAAACAAATACAAAGTTTCAGAAAGATGATAAAATTAACAGCCCAATGAAAGAGCATTAATGAGTTCCAACCTCAACTCCTCGGTGATTCAATCAAACAGCTTCAATGGCAGTAAGTTTTACAGACAGGTGTGTTCCCTTTGCCTTTCAGGACATTTAATATAGATGTATCTTTTTTGGGAAAGCAATTCTTTGGATGGCCTTTTTTTTTTGCAATTAAAAATTACCTTTGTTCTAGTCTATACTGTATATTGTGAGTGCTACCTGTACCTTTAAGATACATGTATATAGACCTGATTTGACAGGCCAGTGATCAAGACTGCTGCATCACTTCCAGTTTTGGTAGATGGTATCACTTCTTCTCAAATCTAAATGTGTCCACAATTGATATGCTAAATACCAATCAAGTTTTATTCAAAGGCAGTATAAGTGATTACAAGACACTGGGGACAGGAAGAAGAAGAAGAAGAAGAAGAAGAAGAAGAAGAAGAAGAAGAAGAAGAAGAAGAAGAAGAAGAAGAAGAAGAAGAAGAAGCCATCATGCTCAACTTCTGAACTTCTAGGCATCTGGTTGGCCACTATTGGGAACAGAACGCTGAACTAGATGGATTTTGGGTTCATCCAGTAACAGCAAGGAAATTCTTGAAAGTACTGAACAGCTGTGAAACAGATGTTTCCCATGCATTTCAAACTGAGTTAGTTACTTTTGTAAACTTTTGAACTGACTTCTCAAGGTTTCCCTTTCTTGTCGAATTAAATTATATTCATACAGTTCTGAAATGCCACCCCCCGAATCTGCTTTCTTTGTCGATAGCTGATTTGTACCAGGCCCTCTGCATTACAATCATATATCAGCCTACACATGGGTAAATCTAAAAGAAACCTCACTTCACATCAGAGATATGAGAAGATTAGATAATGTGGTTTGGCTGGAAATACTGTTTACTTCACCTCATTTCTGTTTATCAATGTATGAGGTGAAGGAAACAGTAATATATATATATATATATACACACACACACACACACACACACACACACACACATACTCACACACACACACACACACACACACACACACACACACATTGTTCTGAACTGCAAAGCTGCCAACAAAGTAAATTGCATGTCTGAAGAGGAATTTATTAAAAGAAGATTTAAGATTTAGGATTATTTTTTCCCTAACTCTCCAATAGAGGCACTAAATCAAATCCCAAATCTTCAGTAGCAGATATTAGACATCAGACTTGCAGCTCCCACATTTGTCTCCCTGGTCTCTTGATGTGGCTTGGTTTAGAGCAGGGTTGGAAGAGGCAGCTGTAATTGAGATGCAAAGGCAGAGCCTCTATGCTCTCCCCACTCCTGTCTTAGGTTAACCCACCTTTGGTTCTTGAAGAACTGCACTTAAACAACTTTATGATAGGGAGATAAATCGCTTAGGGAAGACAGGAAATTAGACTGTTGCCTGTTTCACTGTTTCTGGGTCTTTTTAAAATGTATTTTTTTAATGTAAATACTTTTTCTGGGGAAGACAAAAGAATGACACAGTTCTCTTGGCACTGTTTTGAAAATGCAGCTTTTCAAGGCTCATATCAACACAAACCTCAAAAATGTTCTTGTCAATGAGTCTCAGCTCTCAGGCTTATTTTCCAAGCGTGATTTATGGGCCATATGCTCCCTTCGTATTGGGACCAGGGAAGAAAGCAACACAATAAATGCAACCCTAAGCTCAAATTGTGAAGGAGAATTTCATAGAAACAACCTTTTTTAAAAAAAAACACCACCACCACCACCACAACGGATATTCTGCTAGTTTCGTTAACAGGTGTGTATACATGATGAACCAGTCGTCATTAGTGGTATTTATAGCTACTGCAAGGCAATCTAATGACTATAGGTGTACACACACATCCAGTGGAAAGAATATAGTATAACATTCACAACCAATCTTTACTGCTGTCATTCTAAGGGGAATTTTAACTCCTGTATAGGAGTGTATCTATAATGAGCCTCTGAATACTACTGGAGACATACCAATAATAATGTAACTCCTCTACTGGAAGTGCAGTCAAAGCCAGTGAAAATATTAAGCCACTGGTATAATTTCCTTCTCCCTGATGGCACTGAGTTGTATGTGGAAACTTAATATGCCATGCCCATGAACTAGGAACATATATAACATTCTTTGAAGAATTTATGGGGTGCAGACAAGCAAATGGGGGCATGACTGGGTACCCGTTATATAAACATTATCCCACAATATCTGTTCAAAAGCTCCTGAGTGCCCACAGAAGTAAGGAACAATACCCATGCCCACAAAAACTAGGAACATACATATTACATAACATTCTTTGAATGGTTATTCAATTGAAGCAACAAAGATAGGTATTAGTTGTGGCCATCTGTGCCCCTGTTGGAGAGAGTGCTGGACTGGATGAACTATTAGCTCAGATTCAAGTAGAGAAGTGCACATAACTGAGTTTCTGTTCATGTAATGATTTGCAAGTGTGAAATGAGGCAGGTTTGCATTAAAATGTGAACCAAACGCTTTTGTCCCCCATTCCTACATTTAGCATTGTGAGTTCTTACTTTTAAAAATCACATATAGGGCCATTTTAGATGACACAACAGCCTATTGTGAGCTAATTAACCCTCAAGGGCTGTTTCACGTGCCATCTGCCATTATGAATATGCAGCCCAATATGGATATTGCCAGGGGTTGTTGTGTTGCGCGAACCCAGTGAGGAGGGTTTGTGCTGGGAGTTGTAAGACTTCATTAAGTTTAAACATGCATAGGATTGTGCCCTTGTTTATTTATTTAAGAAATCCGTATCATAGCATCTACTTGTCAAGGACATTCAGAGTGGCTGTGCAGAAACTACCTATGGTTACTTATTTCACTGTTACTCTTTTTAGCTGGTGTTGCTATTTATATTTTTCTCTGTGTTGTGTTTTCTCTGATGATTTCATTTTTTTTTTTTAATATCTTGTGTTTGGTATTTTGTTGTATTTTGGTATTTGGAAGGGGTAGCCCTGAAAGGCAGCCAATATTTAAATAAATACAAAATATTAAGCCTTGAAGAAGAACTTGTTGTGGAGTGGGGGATGAATCCAGCCCTTCCAAATCTCTTGTGACAGTGTGTATAAGTGGCAGTCCTGGTGCAGTTATGTTGTTAGAGAAGCAGGACAGAAAAGAGGAAACTTAACCATGTCTTGCTATGTATGGAGGCCTTAAAGCTGGAGATAATACAGTGCAACTAAATAACTTCTCCAGTCAATAAAAACAAAGGAGATAATACAGAACTAAAATATTCCTATATGGAAAGAATAATTCAGAAGCTATATAAAAACAACAACTACCCTACCCATCCACCCACCCACCCACACAATTGCTGTAGCAGAAAATGCAGAGTGGCTCTCACTGGATAACTTTGTGCTTCTCTACATGAGTGATTTATTGCAGGCTCATGATTGGCCACTCACAGAAATTTGTGGGTCCATATAAGGGCTTGGCTGGCTTCCAGAATAGTGTGGGAGGTAGCATTGTGAGGTGCAGGGGAAGGGCAATTGATGAAAGTCCACTCCTCCCACCCTCCTGCCAGTGGAGCATCCATTGGATCAGAGTTCTTTCCGTGAATGCAAGGAGCCCTTCCATTTGTTCAAGGGAAACTAAGGGTCCACATCATGGGCAGCAGATTGAGTTCCCTGCCAATGGCTGGTATTTCAATTTTTACCATGCTGATGAGCTCTTTAGGAAAACAGGAAATAGCTTTGATGCTGTTCTGCCCACAGGTCCCATATTCTTCCCAGATGATTACTCCTCATTGTTCCGCTCTGCTGGCAGATGCCATTGCATCAGTGGATGGACACAATTGAATGTTGCCCTTGCTTTTTTGGTGCGTCAAGCAGCAGGATCGCAGCACCTGTGGGTTTCTTAATATAACTTGCATAGAGCATGGTTCAGCAGAATAAATAGCTGATTTTGTATCTTATGAAAATTGTCCAGGTGATGTTTGCTTCAGTGGGAGCAACTTAAGTCTTTAAACTTCAGTCCTACTGAGCTGATAAAGAGTTAGCTGACAAGATATGTTTGCAAAAGTAAATCTTGCTTGTATTAAGCTCCCAGTTCTAAACATAAAACTGGGTGATGTCTTGAGGAGTTGACTTCATCAAAATAAAAGAAAATTGTTAAGCTGCAGCACTCCCATGTGATTAATTATATCTCTAAATTTGCCTGAGACAAGCACTCTGAAAATTGCATAAAATAAGACCCATCACTCACCATGAATAAACTTGAAAACATACATATAAAAATAAATTGGCATCTTTTCAAAGAACATCTAGAGAAACAGGTGCAAGTTTCGTTCTAACAGTTCATATCAGATGGGAAACAGCAATGTGAAACAGGATGGAAATTGCTTTTCCAAAGCATAAGAGGAGGAGGGTAAGGAAAGTCAGCACTATCACAGGGATCTGTGTGGTGAAGGTGAAAATGTGTCATACCTACTGCTCACTAGGGATAGATAGAATTAACCACTTCTGCTTCCACTCACTGAAATTCTGCAAAAAGTGGAATGCAGTATTTATGTTTTGGCAAATTCCAGAGTGGATTGTAGAAGCTGATGTGGCTTCCACAATTCTGTCCAGGCATTCACACCTTTGACTATTTGGTGCTGAAAGACAGTTGTGGAGAAAATGGTTGGGAGCTACCTTTAGCTTTGCATTTATATGAGACCTTGTAAAAATTGGACAAATTTCAGAATATTCTGTGATGCATTCATGTTGAAGCCAGATTGCAGCTACCCCAAAAAACATATTGGATCTGTTCAGATGACACACTAAGCCAGAGTTAGGCCACTAATGTTTTGCAGCCAATGGTTAGTGAGCATGTTTAAACCATGGTTGTATAGCCACCATGGTTAGGAATGGTTCACATGGCACACTACTAAGCCATGGTTCACATGACTTACTAAGCCAGTGGTTCCCAAACAGTGGTCCCCCTTGGTTCCACAAACTCATGCCCAGCGCCCCCCTACCCTACCCTATAAAAATCATTATTCAGAATAGCGGTTTTCAATGAGCCATCAATGAAGATAATAACAATAAAATTCAAACCAGTAACAATTAATTGAATACTTTATTCAAAATCCAGTTGGTGTGCCCTGCCTGGCTGCAAACAGAGGAGTTTGCTCTCTTTCCCCTCCCTCCCTCGGCAAGCCTGGGGCGGGTGCTTCCCATTTAGAGGGGATTCTAGGAGTTGAAGGACTTTTTTCTGTCTAAACATGCATAAAATTGTGACTTTAACTTATCATGTCACACTACAGGAATCAAATAGGATTTCCTTCTTCAGTGGAACACACTTACTTAGGAGTAAGCACCATTTTGTTATGGGAAAGGATAATGTATTTTAATTAAAATTTTAAAATAATTATCTGCCACCTGGTATAGAGTTTTCCTATGGAAAACCTGGCTGGGACTGAAGTAGAAGAGCACTAATTTTACTGTACTTATTGTCTTTAAATATGGTGAAATATCCCACAGTTACCTTGCTATTCTATTTCTACAATTCATTTTCTCCTGTCTTTTCTTCACCTTCTCTTCGTTTTCAGGCTGAATCCTATGCACATTTACCTCAGAGTAAGTTCTATTGATCTCAGTGGGGCTTACTTCAGAGTAGACATACTTAGGATTGTGCTGCAGCTCTGTTTTTATGGTGACACAAGATACACACATACCATGTTTACCAAAAGAACTCTTGAAAAAAGGGGGTTAGACACCCTGAAATAAGCAAGGGCAGATAGGAATTGTTTCAGCAAGCATTCTGAAAAAAGGTGCTGCTGAATCTTCCTTAGCCAGGAAGGACCTGGGGTATTGCAATTCTCTCCCTCCCCCTTTTCTTTTCTCTCCCAATCCTGTTTTAGTCCAGATTTTTTGGGGGGTGGGAGCACACACAGAGACACACAGCATCTCTCTCTCTCTCTCTCCAACTCCCCCTCCCCTCAAGCCTCACAATAGCTGCTGGGCTGATTAGGACAGGAGGGCAGCAGCTCAGAGGGGAGATGGCCCCAATCTGCAACTCCTGACAGGGGAAGGGAGCCTGGTGATACCTTGCAGCAGCACAAGCAGTCCTGCTCCCCACCCAGCCTGCTGGCTGACTGCTGTTCTTGGCAGCTGCTCTGCCGCCCACCGTCCTCCACGTGCTCCTTCCTCTCCACTGCAGGGCTGCTGCTCCTGCCTTGTGCATCAACTATCGCAAGAGGTCTGCTTGGGCTGCTTGTAGGAGGGAGCAGCTCTGGCTGAGGGAGGGAGTGAGCGGGTGGTGGTGGCTCCAGCAGGAAAGAAGCCCTGGGCCCTCCTAGGCAAGAGAAGAGTGGGCAGAGCAGCTGAATTTGCCACTGTTTCCTGCTCGGTCCCTGGGTTTTAGGACCTTCTGGAGAGACCAACTCGAATGCCCCCTGCCGCCCCTTTGCCTGTTAGCGCCCCCTGCCGTCCCTTTGCCTCTTAACGCCCCCCTATGCAATCCCACTGCCCCCAAGGGGGCAGTACCGCCCACTTTGGGAACCACTGTACTAAGCCATAATGTTTAGCTCAAAATGCTTAACCACTATGGCTTATTGTATTGTCTGAACACAGTCATTGTTTAGAATATTTTCTCTCTCTCTCAGAGTTAATCATGACTAGATCTGATATGCTTGTGATGTTTCCCAGAATGGTTGGCTTGTTTTCTTTCATTTGTGTAATCACCAAAGCCTTAATTCATCTCCAGGCATAAGGCACTGTGCACACTAGTCACATTTTTTTAACCAACTAATTCAAAGCATCAGTTCAATGTTCCCAGCCCTTAGAGAAATGAAGAGTTCTTCCAGATGTAGGGATCCTAGCTCTAACCATCAGAAGGCATTGTCTAGCTATTCTGTCTTTTCTTCTTTAGAAGATTTTCAGCCATAAGAAAACCGGCAGGAGTAGCAGTGGGAAAACATGGGAAGGAAAACAGGACATCTGGATCTGCTGTAAAATTAAATGAATTGAGGCTTCGTCTGGAAGTACCCTATGCCTAAGTTTGTGTAAATGGTCAGAATGCCCGTTCTTCCTCTCTTACCCTCCTTTCCCTCTCTTGTATTCCCCACAGCAAATTTGAAATTTTAAGTTCTTGGGACAAGCAGGAGCATGGAAAACCCATAATATGCATTAAAAAAGAACTGGTTCAGTGGATCAAACTAAAGTCCATCGAATCTGACATTCTGTTTCCAATGGTGGCCAGCCAGATAGCCTTGAGAATCTCACAAGCAGAGCAAGGTAGTGATAACCATTCTGTATTGTTTGTCTCCAACAGCTGATGTTATGCTATACTGCCTCTGAACCTATCCTGCAACCCGATCATCATAATTCTCTAAATCTAGGCACCAGTGGTAGCCCAAGGTATTTTGCTGCTTGAGGCAAAGGACAAGATGGTGCCCCTCCCATTCCATGTCCAAAAGCCAACTGGACTGGCAACTAGATCTGTCTTCAACAGTGATAATGGGACAGTATCCTCTACTGTCTTGAAGGCTGCAGACTAACTTAAGGGTTGCAGAGCAGACCAAGGGCCCACAGCTCTCTCCTCCAATCGCTTGTTGCTGCCTCCCTGCATCTTCTGCCTGAGTTGATGGCTTCACTTAGCCTGGTAGGGGCGGCACTGCTAGGCACAACACCCATCCCTGATCATAGAAAGGTATTTTCCTTGTCCCTTTCCTCTCACACATTTTTGTTACACTTTTGTTTGTTCATGTAAAGCACATCCTTGCAAAGGTAGTTTGGTAGAAAATGGGCTAAGATTTTATTTTGATAAAGATCCTTTAGCTCACTGGTAAGAGCAAGGTTGAACTTCAACCTGATATGGATGGATGTAAGACTAGAAGTCTTAAAATCGGTTCAGCTAAATGAAAACATTTTTATGACTCCTGCACAGCTACCACAGTCAGCAAGACTTCTGGTAATCTGCTATATAAATGCCAAATGTGCAAGGTGAAAATGCCTAAAGGCACCAGAGTTCAGGGTTATTTTTCATAATGCCAAATTTCATTAAAGCACAAAAATTTAGTATTTCTTTCAGTCCCACCTATCAGAATTGAACATAAATCAGAAGAAAAGCCATATTGATTCAGCTATCACTCAAATTCCACACATGTTTCTTCTGATAAAACTGGTGTACTTTGACAGCTTTTTTTTTTTTTTTACACTGGGGATGTGGACAAAGCATTCCTCAAAGTCTGGAGGGAAGAGGAATAACTGGCTCCCAGCAATAGAAAGGTGATCCATAGAAGATTTAGAATATTAATTATGCAATTGTGTTTAGTAAAATAATGCATTTGATATAAAATTAATGGGTTGTATCCAGATTTAGTCATGCTGAGAGAAGACCCATGGAAATAAATGGGATGAAGTTCAGTCATGACTAATTTGCCCTATTTATTTCAGTGGGTCTACTCCCAGCATAACTGAAGCCTTAGATAGACCTACCTGTTATTGCGCGATGAAGGGGTGAAGATCTCGCAATGTTTTTATTGTGAGATCCCTCTCTGTTTACATGTGGCACGCGACGACCTCAGAGGGAGAGGTGTCGCACCCGCCATTTTCTTTCTTTTTTTCTTAAAGGGGAAGATGTGCACGAGCATTTGTGCACAAAAGGTAAGCTTTTTTTTAAAAAAAACTATTTTCCCCACTCCGCCCCCGATGGGCACAGTGCTTCTGAGGAGCTCTGCACCCTGAGCACAGGTCCCGGCTCCTCGCAAGGAACTGCGGCAAACTGCAACACCCGGCCACACATTCTGTGGTCTTGGGCTCAGCCTGGTACTGTGGAAAAGCCGGACTCAAAGGGTAGGGCGAGATCCCAGGGAAAGGGAGAGATTATCCCTCCCTGATCCCGGGATCCCCTGTGCATCATGTGAACACACAGGGACGATCCCGGGGATCGCTCCTGGATTTCGCCCTGTCTAGCTATGGCCTGAGTCTAGATAGAATCCATTATTATTATTATTATTATTAAGATTGGATAGAACTGTTGGGTCTTCACTGCACAGATAGAGTAAGATACCCCTCTTTTCCATGAGTCTTGGGATCAGACTCTGTGTTAGCACAAATAATACTCTAACTCCCTTTCATTATGGTTACATGGATGGCCAGATAACTCATACAGGAGAAGGGAACTCAAATAAGGCAACTGCATTGGCTGCCATGCTGTAGATGCTTTTGTTTAAGCAGTGTGACAATAGATTGTGGACAAGAGAAAGGGAAAAGCTTTCCATGCCCCTTATTTTTTACATCTTAAAAATTATATAAACATTAAAACATGCCATTTAAAAGAAAAACACACACTATTAATTCAAATATAATTATAAAATACAATAATGGCATAGATACACCTGGAATCAGCAAATAACAAGATATTAAAAAAGACAGGGGACTGAGTTCCAGCTGAGTGATGTACCCCATTAAAACGTTTGATGGTGAAAAGTACGTTTTTATGGGGTTGTCTATGATGAAATATAAAAATGTTACTTTTGATACCTCTTTTGTGTTGTCAACATAACCATGGTGTCTAACTAAAGACCTAAAAACTAAAAACCTCTGCAAGAGGGAGTGGTCCCAGGCTGGACCCAGAAAATCTTAATAATTAAAGGCCAATGGCAAATGTTCCATTCCTGGGCAAGGTCCTTGAGCGGGTGGTTGCAGGTCAGCTCAAGACACGTTTGGATGAGACTGATTATCTGGATCCCTTTCAGTCATGTTTCAGGCCTGGTTTTGGCACAGAAACAGTCTTGGTCACCCTGTATGATTACCTATGTCGGGATAAAAACAGGGGGAGTGTGACTCTGTTGATTCTCCTTGATCTCTCAGTGGCTTTCAATACCATTGACCATGGCATCCTTCTGGGATGATTGTCTGAGTTTTGAGTGGGAGGTATTGCATTGCAGTGGTTCCGCTCCTACTTGGTGGGTTGGCTCCAGAAGATGGTGCTTGGGGAACATTGCTCGGCCCCATGGATTCTCCAGTGTGGGGTTCCGCAGGGGTCAGTTCTGTCCCCATGCTGTTCAACATATACATGAAACTGTTGTGTGTGGTCATCCGGAGTTTTGGAGTGCATTGTCATCAGTACACTGATGACACGCAGCTCTTCTTCTACTTTTCATCTTCATCAGGTGAGGCTGTGGATGTGCTGAACCAGTGCCTGGCTGCGACAATGGACTGGATGAGGGCTAATAAACTGAAACTCAATCCAGACAAGACTGAGATGCTGTTAGTTGGTGGTTCTTTTGACCAGATGGAGGGCTGTTCTGGATGGGGTTGCACTCCCCCTGAAGGAGCAAGTTCATAGATTGGGGTTTTCCCTAGAACCATCTCTATCACTTGAGGCTCACTTGGCCTTGGTGGCATCTGGACGGGGATAACCTGGATTCAGTTGTCTATGCTCTGGTAACTGCTATGTTAGATTACTGCAATGCACTCTATGTGGGGCTGCCTTTGAAGACAATTCAAAAGTTGCAGCTTGTGCAAAATGCAGCAGCCAGATTAATAACGAGGACCTGGAGGTTCGAACATATAAGACCAACTCTGGCCTGCTTGCATTGGCTGCCTGTATGTTTCTGAGCTTGATTCAAAGTGCTGGTTTTAAACGATAAAGCCTTACATGTCTCGGGACCACAATACCTGACAGAACACCTCTCCCGACATGAACCTACCCAGATACTATGCTCAACATCTAAGGTCCTGCTCTTGGTGCCTACTCCAAGGGAAGCTCATAAGATGGCAACAAGGGAGAGGGCCTTCTCAGTGGTGGCCTCCCCAATTATGGAACAATCTCCCTGACGAGGCTCACCTGGCACCAACATTATTATCTTTTCAGCACCAGGTCGAGACTTTTCTCTTCTCCCAGGCATTTAACAGCATATGCTGAGTTTTAATTGACCCCAAATCTATCTTTAGGTCTGGTTGAGAATTCAACATTGTTTTTAAATGGATATTGTCTTCATACGCTGTCTGTTTTTATGTTTTTAAATTTTGTATATCAATTTTTAATGTTTAATGTTTTTAACAATATACTGTATATTATGTTTTAATTGAGTATTATGTATTTTATCATTTATTGTTGTTCCCCGCCCCGATCAAAGTGGAGAGGCAGGCAAGAAATAAAATTATTATTATTATTATTATTATTATTATTATTATTATTATTATTTAAATCTTTTGTAAACTGCCCAGAGAGCTTCAGTAATGGCGCAGTACAGAATAACAACAACAACAACAACAACAACAACAACAACAACAACAACAACAATAGATTAATTTGAGGGAAAACGAACTGCAGCTTAATCCAGACTGCTGAACCTATAATTGCTCTTTCATTTGGTTCCACATGTCAACACATCTGATGCCTGAGTCTGGAAGACAGTGGTGCTGTAGCTTGAGTCACAATGGCAGGAGTTCACGTAGAAGCAGGGCCATTGTTTCTGGCATACACAGGATCACCTGGGATAAAAGAGCAGGTCTTTGAACTCAACCTGAAGCACTTTCTGACTGTCTTGATCTGTCTTCAGTTAGGTCAGGGTGCATATGATCAAGCAGACTTGTAAGCTATCTTCATTAACAGCTCACCTGGGCTCCTTCCAGTTGCAGAACATCCTGTGATATGATTTGTCAATATGGTCCCATTCATCTTCAACAATCCACTTTAATGCGTTCTTCATTGTCATGACCATCTGTTCAGTTTGGCCATTGTTGCTGGATGAAAAGGGGCTGAAACCATGTGCAAGATTAGGCCATTATCAAGGTATTTGCAGAATTCCACAGATATGAACTGGGCCCCATTGTCTGAGACAATGGTGTTTGGCAGCCCATGTGTTATGAAACATCTGTGTAAGTCCTTGATAATGACTTGGGGTGTTATTGATGAAACAGGAACCACTTCCAACCATTTGGGATATGAGCCAACCACTATCAGAAATGTCTGCCCCAAAAGGGGCCAGCAAAGTTGATATGAAGCTGAGACCAATGAGTTTTTGTTGAAACCTGGGATTTTTTTTTATACCTCTTGATCCATTCTTTAAGCTCATTGTCCATTTGGGGCCACCACACATAGCTCTGGCCAATAACCTTCATTTGCACTTTACGAGGCTGTCCAACATATAAAGGCTCCAATAACCAATGCCTCAAAACCATTGGTAATTATACATTACAGTTGCTTTCCCACAATAAAATGTTGCATAAAGCTTATATTGTTTGTATGCCTGACAAAATGTGTAAGGATAACAAATAAGAAAGCTGAAGGTGAACATGTCATCATTTTCTAGGGTGAAATGACATGCTTTTTTCTGACACATCTAAAATAATCAATAGGAATTGCAGAGTTTTTCATCCTGAAGTACTTTGCAAACCTTGAGGTTGAACAGCTCGGAATAAGTGTTTCAGTTCTATTCTTTGGATTGCAGCATTTTAATAGTCTTCTATTCCTTTTTGGCAGAGTGGTATTTTAGTTCCCATCACTGTCTTGTTAACATAATTGACACTCTAGTGGAAAGTTGTTTATATCATTTGATTGACAGGAATTGGGGCTTTTCTTTTTCGGTTAAAATTGTAATGGAGGAAATGGAACCCTAAAAAACCTTGAAGAAAATAACCAAAAAAATCCTTACATTGCAGTTATTTACACATGTAATTTGACCACCATTATAAACATTCCAGGCCCTTTCTCCATGATGTTTATTTAATTTAAAAACCCTTTACCCACACCTTTCCATCTGCTAAATGGGATGCTTAATTCAGTTCACCGAATTATAATAAATGATACATTAGGTAAAAACATGTGTGCACAAATCTATATTGGTTGGATCCAGACATAGGCTAGATCTACACTACTACTTTGTGTGTGGCAGTGCATAGCTGATCCCTTTGGGGCAGGACAGGGAGGCGGGGAAACAAATTCAGATATAGACTTGGATGGGTTAAATAATTGGCCACAACTTTATTGGTTCAGCTTGGAATAGAATTGGCAGGGCACAGGGCATGGATTTGTTAATCAGAGTACCTGCCTGCAGTCTGATTCTGTCAACCAGGCCTGCTTGCCAGGTGTCTCATTTGGGCAGGAGTCAGAGGCACACCCCGTGGCACAGACCATGGAAGTGAAGCCCTTTCTGCCCCCCTGAAGTGTGGCCTGGATTGCAGCCTAACATTGAGCTGGCTCTTAATGCCACCCCCCCCCCCCCCCAATGGTCTATTAAGTGGACCCTCCTTTTGAATGTGAAAACTTACCTCCAAGATCCTTCCTGAATGAAGTCAGCAATGGCAATGCCGAAGCCACATGGGAGACCCTACTCTTAATGGCTTCTGGCAGACTAAAGGGAAGGAATTTTTCCTCCAGTCCACCAACAAAGCCTTGTTCTCACTGAGCCAATCAGTGAGCCCAGGATGGGCTTTCTCCCACCCATGCAGATGCACACACTTGGTGCCACTTCCACAACTCAGCTGCTCTATCCTCACCTCCCCACAACCTTGCTCCCTAGCTAAGCTGGGAGCTGCATTTATAGTGGTTTGAAGTGTATCATTGGGGCATTTCACACATTCTATATATTTTAGTGCTATTTCCTGCTTTTTATTTCACTTTATCCAAAATATTGCAACAAATGTCATTAAGAAGTGTAAATTATGAAGTGTAAATGTGCAAGAGGGTTATAACATAACCATGATGGGATTGTAATGATATGACCCAAGGTGTAGATTTGGCCTATACTTAGTTCATGTGATAGTAGCACCTTTAATTTCCTCTGCATTTCCTGCTCTATCTCACAGCAAAAGATATTCCAAATGATCCACATACTGTGTGTGTAAGAGACCAAGAGATTCCAGAGCTACAGCACTATCCAATATAGCTGAAGCTGAAAGAACTGGGCATATTTAGCCTTGAGAAGAGAAGACTGAGGGGTTGAAAGGTTGACATACAGAGGAGGGCCAGGATCCCTTCCCAATCATCCCAAAGTGCAGGACACGGAATAATGGACTCAAGTTCCAGGAAGCCCGATTCTGGCTAGACATCAGGAAAAACTTCCTGACTGTAAGAGCAGTACAACAATGGAACCAGTTACCTAGGGAGGTTGTGGGCTCTCCCACCCTAGAGGCATTCAAGAGGCAGCTGGACAACCATATGTCAGGTATGCTCTAAGGTGGATTCCTACATTGAGCAGAAACTGAGTTGGACTCAATGGCCTTATAGGCCCCTTCCAACTCTACTATTCTATGAAATCCACAAGTCTTCCTGTGTATCTGTTTGGCTGCCTCTGTGTTTAGTAACTATTCAGCCTTTTCAAAGCTAGCCCCTTCTATCATACTCCAGGTGAATCATAGACCAGTGGGGAGAAAAACACATTGCAGCAGTTTCTGGGGCCCGTTATTTATTTTATACTTTGCTGCAATGTACGTTCAAGAACAATTTTTCTCCTTATAAACCAACACCTCTAAATTTATGTTTTAAATAATTTTATGCAATTAAACAATATCTTAAGCAAGAACACATTGTAGAGTGCTGCATACTGTACAACAGCTTTCTCCAACCTGGTGCCCATCAGATGTTTTGGGGAATGTTGGCTGGGGAATGCTCCTTCACAACTACATGGCAAACACAACTAAAATGCAACACTTAAAATTTCTATTGGGAATATTCTTAAACCAAGCACCAAATCTCTCCCATTAAGTTTCATGCCCAGTCAAACTAGAACAGCTGTCAGGTATATTTGCTCACACATTTCTGGTAAATGGTGGATAAAAGCCTTATTTTTGAGGGCACAAATTGTGTAGGACTTAGATTTCACTTCATGCTGAATGTACAAAGGTCAGTAGTGGAGGGGTGGAGCCTCCACATGCATTGACTTTGGGGTGGAGGCAGCATGCCCCAGCCCCTTAAACATTTTGTTCCTTGAGGCCCCATTCAGAAGACATCTTAAACAATGGCTTTTATGATGGTAGTTAAGCCAGAAAGCCAAGCTATGTTCAAAAGACACCTTAAACCATGGCTTTAACCATGATGAATAAAGCTTTTTGCCTTATTCACCATGGTTAAAGCTGTAGTTTAAGGTGTCTTCTGAAAGGGGGTTATGATGCTCAGACTGAAAGCCTGAACATAGCTAATGTAAGTGGTAAATATTATCATTGCTGTCAACTGACAGGGCTTACCAGACTTTTCTCTGACATTAGTTGGCATCAGTAGATATCAAATTCCCTGCTCACCATTTGGATACCGTGAAGGCTTCACCTCCATAATGGAGATGCCTTCTGAATCTGTATAGTGATAGTTTCAACTGGTTCTAGAGATCAAGTTTCTAGCAGGGGATTTAATCTAACAACTCAGGCAAATGGCTCAGTGGTAGATCACATGTTCTTCATGCAGAAGATCCAAAGTTCAATCTCTGGTACCTGCAGGTCAGGCTGAGAAAGACCCGGGGAGCCATTTCCAGGCTGTGTACACAATACTAAGTTAGATGGACTAATGAGATGACATGGTTTAAGGCAGTTTCACATATCCATAATCTGAAGGGTTCTGGTGGAGTTCAATGCTCTAGAGGATTAATCAAATCAGTTTGGTTCTCACTGTGTGTGTTCTGCTTAATGCATGCATGGTGTACCAGTCCTCACACCTGGGGTCTTCAAATTATCACCATTATTTTTTTTTATAAAAAAGGTAAATAGAGATTTACTTACCCTTGAAATAGGATGTCTTCCTTATTTCTAACAACTTCAAAAATGATGGCCTTACATTTTTCTCCCTTCTTAATATCCTGTGAAAATTTCTTTACTAGCAAAAAAATTGACTCCTATCTTTACACAGGTGCATAAGGATATAATGCAATCTGCAGTGCTATTTGGTATGAAAAGCCAAACATTTCAGAGCCATAAGGAATTCATATACGATTTCCTTTCTGAACTATCCTCCCCCCTTTCATTTGAGCACACTTTTGTACAACTAGCATCTCTGAAATAAAACCAGCCGCAAAGTTAATAAAGTATCTAAGGTGTTTTCCTTTAGCACTGATGTTTAAATGTGGTAATTGTGTTTCTGAAGTCACTATATATCATTTTCTGCTTAAGATGCAGAGAGGATCTGGGAGATAAGTATTCATAAATGTATTTTTCATTTCTCTTATTTGAAATCCTGATAGGTTCTTCTTTTTCGACAGCCTTGTTAATGGCTTTTGGGTGAAGGAAGAAAAAACCCTAACTTTTAATATCATCCAGAAATACTGAAGTTTGGCATAATCTGCAGTTTTTCTGTTCAGAGTGTACTGTATTTTGCATAATGGTGCTGTAATATTTAAGAATGTTTCCTCAGCCTAGTGATGAATACTCATTTAAAAACCAAAAAAATAAAAAAATAAAAATTGCTTTGTTTCGCTGATATGGACAAAAACCAAAAAATAGTGGATGGAAATATAGAGGAAACAAGGTGTTTTAGGGCACAATCCCTTGCATGGTTAGAAAAAATCTGGCAGCATTCCCCAACCAACACTTCTCCATCTAAACATGCATAAGAGTGCACCTTTAGTGTATGTATGTGTCTGACACCATTAAGAGAAGGTCTGTCCTCACTTCCCAATGTTTCAGTAGGTGTCTTTCTGAATGGACACCCCTTTATTTCCCTAGGCTGCTTAATTATTTTCCATACTTACAGCAGCCTTCAAAAAAAAAAAAATCTGTATTTGGTATGCAACCAAAGGTACAAATGCCTTCCCAAATTCGGAAAATTCGGACCCACATTGCTTTCTTCCGTGCTTCCAACTGTTTCAACTGGTGCTGAGCATAGACATTTTGACATCAGAAACAAAAAGTCAAGTTGACACTCCTCACTCAGAATTGGTATACATCATTTAATGCCCGACAGAGATGGAGGTTGGAAGCAGGACAATGGAGCATCTTGCCAAAAATGCTGCACAAACCCAATAATTTCATGCCATTTCATGGTAACGTTTGTTCTCTTTGAAGATAATGTCATGTTCTCCAGCTGCATTTCCCCATATGACTTCAGGGAGGATTCAGAGGCAGGGACAGCTTCATCCATTATCCCCTCATTTGTTATTCCAGGGCCTTCCAGGTCAGAGGACATGACTCGGAAGGGTCTCCCACAATGCAATTCTCACCACCCCATGTAAGAGCTACACTGGACTACAGAATTGGCCAATGGCCCTTTAAGAAACACACATCTCCTCAGCAAAGCAAGGCTAATATCAGATCTAAACCTGCCAACCTTCCTAAAGCCTCAGTAGGTCTCTTTGTTGCTGCAACTACAGCTCACCTTGGGTAGTATCCAATGTTAGTCCTACATAAAGTAGACCCATTGGGACTTAGGTTAGTCATGACCAAATTAAGTCCAATTAATTTCAATGGTTCTATTCTACATATGATTAACCCTAGATCTTTCCCCTTAGTTGAGTTCTAGCTAGTTAAGATCTGTCCAGGGTCCTGATAGTCCCTGCCTTGTCTGAACTCATTCTGCTCTTCCACAGAATTTGATTTGACCCTGTTTTATCAGATGTGACATGACTTTGTACTCTACACCCCTGGAAACCTTGAGCTGAGCTAGACAAGGCGGATAGTAGGTTGTAAAGATAATGGTTGCGATCTGTTTTTGTTGTTTATTCGTTCAGTTGTTTCCGACTCTTCGTGACTTCATGGACCAGCCCACGCCGGAGCTTTCTGTAGCCTCATGCATTTCACTCATTCATTCATTTCATTTATTACATTTTTATACTGCCCAATAGCTGAAGCTCTCTGGGTGGTTTACAAAAATTAGAACTACAACAATATTTAACAATATACTAATCAACAACATCACAATAATATTCAAAAATATATTAAATACAAGTTTACAGCAAAACAAACCAGAGAAGAAGATAAAAAGAAATGAAATACACACACTTGTTTCTTATTTTTCACCATGAGACATTTTATAATTGGTAAGAGGGAAGCCATGCTTCTGAATATCTATTAATTAGGCAATTTATAGCTCTCTTTTCAGTCAAAATAATTTTCAGAGTGGGGTGCAAGGTTGCCTTATTATACTGAGAGGAGTGGAATGGATGACATCCAACCACAACTAGTCTTTGACTAAAGCATAATGTGGCATGATAATCAGTACAAATTAGATTTGCCTAGAACAAACAAATTTGCAAGTGTACCATGACTTCAACATCTCTCGAAAAAAGAAGGGGTGTTTGTTCTTCATATCTAAAATGGCTGCCATTGTACCTACCACACCTGTTCAAATTTAATTTCTTCCTTTAAACCTTTTGTCTTCTCTGTTTTTAACACTGTGATAATCAAAACAAATTGTTTTTGTTTTTGTTTTGTTATTTTACATTGCTCAAAAATCCTCCCAACATTTTCTTCGTCACTGGTGCCAAATAAATCATGGTAATGTTCCCCTGAAGTGAATTGAAAATTAATTTACACAGCCAAGATGATCCTCCTAATAACAGGGTACATGGGATGGGGAAATTGGAAATCATTACCCAGCAAACATTATCTGCATTATTTTTGTAGCTGCTTTAGATTGCATTGTAATAGAAAATTAGGAGACCGGCTGTGAAGAAGTTTAAGAGGGTCCCCCGAAGAGCTTCTGCCTCAAAATTGATTCTTTAAGAAAGCATTAAAAAGCTATTGGAATTGATTGCCTGCTAATATAAAGGAAAAACTCTTTGCCACTATTTGGGTTTAAAAAGAGCATCTTCATTCATGCATGTTATTAAAACTACTGGCCTGTAAGCCCCTGTAGATAGATAAAGGATATGGATGGGATATTAAAACAGCAATCTTTACCTTATCTGGGATTTAAACGTAATATGTCGCTTTTATTAATTTAGAAAGAACCATTAGTTAGGATGTCAAAGAGTGGGTTTACAATTAAAATGCTATAGAACAGAGGGGTCTTTAATAAACAGTAGGCCAGGTATCCTTCATTAATCTTCCAAGCATGAGGCACACCCCTGCAAAGAATACACTCTGAATTTACCGTTTTCTTTATTGCCAACTTTCCTATGCAGAAGCAATAAACCCAGAGCTGATATAACCCTTGATTAGCTCCAGTAGCTCCTGTACGAAGAACAGCCCAATCAGAGTTTAGTCCTTAGTGAGCAGGCAAGCAACATCCTACCTTTCAATAGAACAAGAACAGAATTGCTTTTGCGGCATTTGCAGTCCCATTTTTTAAATATATGCAGTCACAATCTCCTGGAGCACGCTAAGACAGCAGCTCCACGAGGCTAATTTGTATGTTATATTTTTTAGATCATTGACACTGAAAAGGTCTTCAGTGGAGACCTAAAAGTAATAAGTTGTGAATGTGATAAGCAGATGCATCATGCAGGACCACTTATCAGAGAATCAGGATTCTCTGCAATTGCCTGTTGAGTGTACACATCATGATAAACTTCTGTTGCCCTTGTGAAATTGGTAAAATGACCCACATTTTTAGCATTTACCTGTGCATACTTGTGCTCCTTGGTCTAAGGCTTCTTGACATTTTTTCACACAGGTGTTTAAGGACCTGTGCTAAAACAGAGATTAAGAAATGAGAATCTCAAACATATTCACAAGGCCGTTCTAGAACTAGGACCACACAATGTTGCCTCAAAAATGAATAATGTTCGAATCAAGAATGAAAGGAACCATTTTTTAATTTTGATTTTACTAAGGGTCACTTTTGATATTAATTTTGCCTTTGTTACAAATACAACTGGAAGAGACAAAAATCTGTCACAGATACATACAGGTCTGGGATTGCATAAGAGAGAAACTCTTGCCTGCCACAGCATACGGCCAGAGATGCAATGTTGTTTACTTTCTTTCTTGCTCACCAACTGGACACAAGAGATTGGGCAATGTACAGCACCTGCTTCCTAGCTCCATAGAGCTGATATTGTCCCTGGGGAATGGACCTCTAAACTGTGTTGTAGAGGAACTGGGGTTCACAGACCTGGCTTGCATGATCGGGCAACTTATTAGATCTTCCGTGCATGCTGGTTGTTGTTGTTGTTGTTTTGCATAATTACCCTTGCCAGCACAGCTTGCCATGTTGTGCAAAACTAGGGAGGGTGGTTCAACTCCATGATTAACAAGGCAACCCAGACCCCTAAAACAACCCATAGAAATTCTTCCCATGACATTTGTATAATGTGGCATCCCTTGCAGCTGCTCTTCTTGTGCGATATTCTTCTTCTGCCCTAATAGAGGTGGGACTAGTGCTGGTAAAGAAATGGTACAAAATCATTATCATTCATATCTTTGTCTCCTCTGTTGTCTCCTTGGCAGTCTTCTCTTCTATTGAGCTATTACAACTTGAATGCCTTCCCATACATATCTTGGGCATTCGGCAGCAATGCAGCATTGCAATTACCCAGCAAATCGGCACCCCATGTAATTAAAATAATGACATAGCATGGCTTCTTGCTGGCTTCTGATGTCTCTGTCTCCCTTGCCCCCCCCTCTGTTTATCACAATGAACAGCTGTGGTCCTGCATAGGATACACCTGGCAGCTATAAGATCCCAGTGCCAGACATATCTTTCTAGTACTTGCTTTCATTTTTGAGGGAAACTGTTGTACAGAGTGGGAATGTTGCCCTGGGAAAAAAAATGCTGCAGGTGGTATTGAGGATGGGAAAGAAAAAGCTCAGTCTGACTGTCTGGTATAATTAGATTTCTTGTGTGAAATTTATCAGGGACACATCTTATCATATGGCAACCATTTGTGAGACAGTGATTTCACAGGCTCGGGAACTGGTTAAACAGATGGGAATTAATATACGAAGTACTCTGTTTATATTGTAAATGTTTATTAGTTAAACTGGAAGGGTAAATTCATAATGTCAAAAACAATGGGTGGAAAATTCAAAAGGTATCAGGTCCTTTAATGGAAAATGTCATCAGATCCCAACTTGTTCCAAACTATCACACTGTGGATCAAGATATTCTTCCTAGCAGAGGAAGGGAGAAAACTGCAAATATAACTGAGCCTCAATGTAAACATGTTCTTGGATACCTTGTGGGAAGAAGGGAGGTAAGAGTGGAAGGGGAAAGAGTTCATTTTCTGCCCCATCCTCCACTAAATCACCTCCTTCCCATCTCATGAAATGACAGCTATCAGGATTCTGAGGGAAATTGCTGACTAGGTTGTGTAGCAGAGTTAGATTTAGGTTGTTTGCTTTTTTGCTTTTTTACACTTCTCTTGAAGTGTTCCTCCCTCAAAAAATGGGCATAACGGTATTTTATTTCATTTTATTTAACTATGCATCACTTAACATAATAAAATCTCTAATCAGTTTACACTAAAATGCATATGTATAGGGAAAGCCTGTGTAAACAAATACATTTGCATAATTTCTGCCTCTCGAATCAAATACGAGAAAGCATTCCAAAGGGTGGTGCCGCTGCTTAGAAGGGCTTTTTTTTGTGATCTTTCATGGCAATATTTGATTGGTCACAGAAAGACCAATATCTCCTTCCTGGGTAAGGCACTTAAGAGAGTGGTGGTGTCTCGGCAGCAGGCACTCTTGGATGAAAATGATTATCTGGAACTATTCCACTCTGGGTTCAAGCCTAGTTTTGGGGCAAAATTGGCTTTGGTCACCCTAATCAATGACCTTCTTTGGGAGAGGGACAGCAAGAATGTGACCCTTTTATTTCTTCTTGATCTCTCAGTGGCTTTTGATCCCATTGACCATGGTGTCCTCCTGAACTTTCCTCATGAGCTGGGAGTCTTAGGCCCTTTCTGTACCTAGGATTTCCCCCTGGATTGTCCCTGGTTCATCTGTGTGCATCCAAATGATGCTGCACAGGGGATCCTGGGAGCAGGTAGGGGTGACCCCTCCATTTTCCTGGGATAACTGAGAACTTGGTTATCCCAGATTTACCCACTGTCCCGGGACAATCCCGAGGACTGCAGGCAGAGTGGGAGATCGTCCCGGGCTCTTTCCTCCTCCCCACTAATAGTGGTGATCAGCAGAGGGAAGAAGCTGGGCAGAGGTGAGTCCAAGGACATCGGGGGGGGGAGTTGGGGGGGCTTTTTAAAAATTATTATTACTTACTTTTCGCTGGAGCACAAGTGCACTCTGGCTCCTGGTTTGTTTATTTTTTTTAAAAAAAATAGTGGACGCAATGGGAGTGCTGTCCCTCTTTCATTATAGGACATCGTGCTTCTGTTTAGATGCCCAGGGATGATCCCGGAAGCAGGTAAGTCCGGGATCATCCCCCCTCTTTCCCTGAAGGCCCTTAGGGCCTTATAGTAGTTTTGTTCTTACTTGCAGGGTTGGCTCCAGAGAATAACATTGGGCAATTGTGCCTCAGCATCTTGGGAGTCAAATCGTTGGGTAATGTGTCACAGAGCATTATCTTCTCCCCAATGTTATTTAATAACTATATGAAGGTATTCAGAGCAGTCATTAGGTGATTTAGGGCATGGTAACACCCAGCTCTACTTTGAATCAGGAGAGGCTCTGTTCACATTCTAAAACAGTGCCTGGATGGAATTATGGCTTGGATGAGAGCTAATAAACTGAACCTAAATCCTGATAAGACAGACACCTATGGGTAGTATTATTTTAAATATATGTGTTTTGTTGTTTAGTTAAAATTGCTTTAAATAGTATTTTAATATTGTATTTTAATGTAATTTTTAGTATTGCATTTGAACTGCTTGGATATGTTTAATATTAAGCAGTATATTCATATTAATAATAAATAATAAATGCTTTTTCATCTCTGACAGCCTATATGTTTTCCTAGAGAAGGGATTAACAACCTGTTTCTCTTTTGAGAAACGTTTGGCAGATCCAGAACCTTTCATCAAGCATCCGTTCCCCATCCTGGAATGCGTTTTGGATAAAGATGCCACCAAGATACATTGGTCAGGGTGTCCCTGTAATTGTCATACACTAAGTTGGTCCTTTCCATCCTGGTGCCCTCCAGATATTTTGAACCATAGTTCCCAGCATTCCTGACCATTGGTCATGCTGTCTGGGACTGATGGGAGTTGAAATCTAAAACATCTGGAGGGTACTAGGTTGGGGAAGGGGAATTTATTCATTGTGTCCTATTTATTGCCTAATTACTTCTGGTCAATGACCTTCTGCTGCAAGTCTGATACTACAGACGCTTGAAGAGAAGCAGGGGGTGCTGTGGGAACAACCCCCTAGCATGTACAAAGTGCATTTAATGCCTTCTCTCCTACCTCCTATCAGAACCAAGCAATTCTTTGGTCACTTCTTTCACATTTTGGCTGCCCGAGTATGACAGAAATGAAATAAATCCTTGTGTGTGTGTGTGTGTGTGTGTGTGTGTGTACATAACATTTTCTCATAAGCAGGTGTTAATTCAATTAAGTTGTAACATCCTAACAATCTATTTCTTTGCATTTATACATTTGCAAGGACTTGGATTCCTTTCTTTGGACACAGAATACAGAGAATCAGGTTAGATACCAGTTAGCAGCACACTCATTGGGGACTTTACAATCTTTACTTGGAGGCTGAAAAATACCAGAGTAGGATTGGCATATAACATTTAAAGATTTGAGCTCAGATCTACAGAGAGTGGATAGGAGGGAAAGCTAGTATATCTGATCTATTGTCTTCTATTCCTTGTAAAAAGAAAAACTGCAATTCGGTATGAATGCTTGGTTATTATCTGGGGAGCCGAGACACTGAATTTTCTGATACTTGATCTCTTTGAATCAAAAGATCAAGGCATGCAGTACATCAAGCAACCAGAAGAAAATGATAAGAGAAAAGGTGAATTGCCATTGCAGTGAGGTGGATTCAACCCTGTTATAGCATTAAACTCTTCTAGAAGATGTTTTAGATGCTAGAACACAGTAGGAACTAATAAAAACAGAGAGTGCTGTGGAATATTCATAATCATCACCAGCGCCATCATCCTGCCTGATAACAGGCCTCCAAGGCAGCTGGCAATAAGACAAAAGGAATTTACAATAAACATAATAAGAACAATGGTGACTGATCAAGTCTCTGGGAGGAACATGATGTAAAATATCAACCACCTTGGGCCTTTGATCTAACGCCTTCCCCAGGCAATATTCAGTTCCACACTGATGAATGCAAGTTATGTTGCCCTAGTGTAAGCAATGTCTAGCATGATGCCAATAGCATTTGCTGGTACAATGGGATTTGGGGGAAACCCATTGCACCAGCAAATGCCATTGGCATCTTTTGTGAACCACACAGAGAGCTTCGGCCATTGGGCAGTATACCGATGTAGGGGGGAAAAACACACCAATAAGCGTAGATGCTAAAAAGAGAAATCAACTCTAATGCTTGATAAACGTATTAAAAACTATTTTATTCTTAAAATAAAAAAATGCTGCATTTTTGGATTTTAAGAATAAAATAGTTTTTAATACATTTATCAAGCACCAGAGTTGATTTCTCTTTTTAGCATCTACATTGGGCAGTATAAAAATGCAATAAATACATACATAGAGCTCACTTCCACTAGTACAATGTCACTTAAATCAGAGGTAGTGTCGAATTGATGCTGCCCCATGTGCCCTCCAGATGCTTTGGACTGCAATGACCATAGTAGCTGGGGAGGATGGGAATTATAGTCAAACATATTGGGAGAGAACCAGGTTGGATAAAGCTGCCTTAGATGTTGGCCCTAAACATGTGCAGAGTTTACTTCACTCACCAGGGCTTGCCCTTGCCCACATCTGGAATTAGGCTGCAGGGCTTCTGGGTCAGCAGAAGGTTTGGTTTCCAGACAGGGTTATCACCAAGAATTCAGCTTCAATAAAAAAGCAAAATGTGGAGGTTGTTCTGAGCATAATGTCTTTCCGAGGAGAATAAATGTTTGTGAAAATGCTGCCAATCTGGTGGTGGTGGTGAGGGGAGAAATTCTTTTTCCGGTCTTTCCTACCTTAGAGGAGACAAAAAGGTAATTGCAGAGAGAAATATATGGACTGTTTAATTTAAAGTAACAAATTTGGGAATATACTTTGGGGTCCGAAATAATATGGAGAATAACTGGCCTCAAAGACACAACAAAAATCATGCTTGTATATGTGTAGTTTATCTTGGTCCATATAGTTGTGAACAGAGTAACGGTCTTGATCCAGCCAAAGTTACATCGGGCAGAGTGATCTGAAGTGGGGAGGGAAGAAGTGAAATGGCGGATGATCTGGTGTTTCCAAATCCCTGCTGGCACAGCAGAGGCAGGAAGTGTGGGGTGTGGCTTTTCCTGCCCACAGACTTTGAGGATCTCCATTAAAAATAATCTTCCATTGAAACAAATCAACAGGGAATTCACAACTCCAGGGTTGTGAACCTCCCAGAATTTTTGTGAACTGCCCAGAGAGCTTCAGCTATTGGGCGGTATAAAAATGTAATAAATAAATAAATAAATAAATAAATAAATAAATTTGGGTCCAGCAGGTCCAAGGCTCCCTTGCCCCACCCTTGGAATGCCCTCTTTCAGGCATACCACTGGCAGGAACTCCAATGATGGTCGGTTGATGCCCATGGATATTTTGCTGGCATATCAGGAGCCTCCACAATGGGCATGTCCCACCTCCTATCATCTTGGGAGTTCTTCTCCATTGGAGTGGTTCTTCCACACCATTTAAAAACCCAATTGGACAGCTTCCTGACAGGTACTGTGCTCTATGTTCTGTTGAAATCAGTGTGACAAATTAATCACAATTAACTGAACATCCATTGATTTCAACAGGACTTTGGAGTGACTAACTTTGTCTGGGTCAGAGCCAAGAATCTGGGGCATTAGTGTTCAGAAATATGTCCATAATGGAATGACAGTAGCAGCAAACTTTAATGAAGTGTAATTTATTGCAATGGATGACAAACTCTTCATACTATATCAATATAACCAATTGTTTATATTATACTTTAAAAAAGATAACACCCCCCAAACTCCATGTTTTTGTCCAACCGTCTGCACCACTACTTATTTTTTCTCCTCTTCCAGGTACATAAGGCTACAATCTTTATTTTAAATAAATTTGATTGATTTTCATTCATTGCTCCTGATGTATCACTAATATTATCAAGAAAATCTGGGAGGTACTCACTTGTTCCTGTGACACATCCAGGGAAGGGAAGGCATTCATCAAAAGGCGCTATCTTGTCTCAAGGATGTTAACATCCATGCTAAAATGGCTGGCCAAAATTGCTTTGACCTTTACAATACTCTTTATTTTGGTTGGCTATTCATTCCACTCCTCTCCATTTACAACCTTCTTTCTGTGAAATTCAGGAAATGGGTAGGTATTAAACATGAAAATGTCAACTTCAGTTCCTCCAAGGGTGTGTTAAACGCTCAAATACTGGTACTTTATTATCATAGCAAAGGTGAAAGCAAGTATTGAGAATAACCTGACATTAGTATTCTCTAGACAGAGGGCTGAAATGAGTTTAATTTTATTAAAGAAGTTTCAAAGTACTAAAAGATACAACACAGTTAAGAGTTAATCCAAGTATGCTTCTAATCACGGGTGGGGCATTTGCGGCCTGGCAAACCCCACCTACTTTCCCCTCCAGTCCAGCTCATCAGCCATCAGTTGGGGGGAGGGTGGAGATTAAAATTCTGACTGGCACTGCCATTAGCATTGTGGGGACAGTGTTCTTCATAAGTATGGCTGGGAAGGGGGGAAGTTTCAATGTTGTCCTGTTCCCACCCCCCACCCTCCAGCATTTCTGATGTAGCCAAGAAGGGAGAGGGGGAAGCTGTTTGTGTGAATGGATGAATGTGTATGTGCATGTGTGTGTGAGAGAGAGAATGGACAGGGGGGGGGGGGATGGAAAAGATGGGGGGGGAGAATGCAACCACTAATCATTTTCCCATGTGGGAATGTGCCCCTCGACCTCCAAAAGTTTGCCCACCCTCCTTTAAATGATTGAATAAAGTACATAAAACACCCACATATGTGATCATTAGGGAGAATGGGGATGATCCAACCAAAGATTCAAGTTCCATTGATTTAAGTGGGAGAATGTTAAGCATTTGCTTAACAACCCCACTGAAATAAATGGGACTTAAAATCGTTCACTTTGGCTGGATAATGCCCATTAATAACATAAAATCTACCATTACCATGTTTAGATAAGCATTTTAGCACAATGCTTGTTCATCGTCAACTACAGGTGTCATGTTTGATGGATATGTGCAACAGTGCCCTCTAGTGGATACTACACAATATATGAATTTGGGAGACCTGTATTCCAATCCCACCACTGCCACAGTCACTCTCAGTGGTCTCTGGCATGACAATATATTTTACCAACAATTTCCAGTCTGTAAAATGAAAATAATAGTAATCTATCTCATATGGCTGTTATGATGTGAGTACAATGAAGATATTAAGAGAGGAAATCATGTATTACTCGTATGAATGATTAATAGTAGTAATAGTAGTTTTGGTTACTGGTGCTATGACAAAACAATTTCCTTCACTAGGGCTGAGATCCAAAGACCCACTTTATGTGTACCTAAGAGCTTGGGCATGCCCACTGCTTTTATCCCCCCCCCTTTATTTGCCCTTCTAACTGCATATCACAAGGTGCATTTGATAGACTCAATTTCAAAAATGCTTTGCCATGTAGCACAAGGTTATAAAGAGGAGAAGGTGATGCTGTTTGGGAAACACCAGTCTAAAATCCCTTAGGAACACGGAGTGTGTGTGTGTGTGTGTGTGTGTGTTGGATTCTGATCTATATGTGTTTGAACTGAGTAATAGTCTTGGATTGAGCATATCTTAAATAAAACCCATGCCCATCCATCAATTAGGTGAGCTTGAAACTGTAAAAGCAGTAATAAAATCAGTCTTAAGACTGTTCTATGCGTGATAGTTGCAATGTCCATGTAGAAAAACAACACCTACCTTTGGAAGTGCAGCAGAAATATTTGTTCTGATGCAAGAACAACAACACAGTCCAAAGAGTGCATATCTCTGAAAGGTGTGCACAAAAATGCATACATTTGAACTAGTGTGTACTAAAACACACTTGGACCAGGATACCTAGTTGACCGCCTTCCCCAATATATACCCAAGCAACACCTGTGATCTTCTGAGGAGGCCTACTGGTTGTCTGAACCCAATTGAATGTTGCCTCCACACCCCAAAAGAATGTTGCGAGGGTAGAAGGAAGTTTCCAGAAATAAAGGCAGAGACACCATAGCTTTGGGGTAAAATTAGGGCCTCTTTATTTACACATGGAGCTGCTCACTCCATGGATCTGTGTGTGGACATTCGGGAATCTAATTGGTTTAGCTACAGGTTATAGCCTGTCCTTCAGGGCGAGCCACTCAGTTGAAAACTGGAGTCGGGTAACCCGGCCCCATTTTCAACTACACTTGAGTGTTTGGTGAGACTGCTCCACATCATCCCCACTCTGGCTGCATAGTTGAGCAGATGATGCCAGAGGGTCTCAAAAGGCAAACCATATCCTGGCACGCAAGCTGCAAAACTCACGAGGAGCAGGACCTCTGATCTGTCAATCACCATAAAGGTGCCAGAGTGCTCACCGTCCCTATTCTGCCTTCCCCTGATTCCCGCACAAACCCTGCCACTAAGATTGACCTATTTATCCACCCTTTCTAAAGATTGAATTCTGTATGGAGTAGACGAAAACCTGAGCATCCCTAGATGACAGGGGAAATTCCTACTCAGCCCCTTCTGCAAAGGAGGCGACTGGTTTTGTCCCATACTGGTTTAAAGGGAGGGAGGGTGGGGGCCAAAATCGAAAGAGGCCAGAGCCACGCGGGGGTGAGCCCTTATAGTCTGGCTCCACCCCGCCTCACGTGGATTACATGCGTGCCTAGCACACGTGTAAGCTCTTTTCTTTATTTCCGCCTCCTTCCCCCCCCCCCGCAACAACCGCCTCGCGCCCAAACCGTTTGGATGGTCATGAACTGGACTTGCCAAGTAATGGTATGAAAGCAGGCCTTCTCAATGTTGGCACATACCCTTTGGAACACTCTTCTACCTGTGGTTGGAGACCCAGACTATGGCCAGATCTACACCAAGCAGGATATGACACTTTGAAAACGGGTTGAAAATGGTAGATTGTGTGTGTCCTGGGCCTCAACAACTGTCACAACTGTTATAAAATGTTTTAAAGCAGAAGCGTAGATCCTGTCACAGTGGCAATTTTAAAATGCCTCTTGGAAACTTAGCTGTTCACACAGGCTTTCTCTGACCTGTAACGGATTATATTGCTACCTTGTTTTATTTTTATCTTGTAATATTTTAAAGTATTTATTATTTTATCCTTTTTACTTGTGTTTATTTATTTGGACATTGATTCTAGCTTATCCTGAGGGTGACCTCAGAGTGGGATGAACACAGTAAAGGACTTTTCACGGTAAGTTAATGATTGTGTTGAAATAGTGTAGCTGCAAGATGCACAAGGGCATCTTCCAATTGTGGAACATACCTCCATGAAGCACAAAAATGATAGTGTAGGGTTGGAAAGGATGCAGAAAAGCGCAACCAATATGACCAACACCCCTATGAGGAAAGATCACAATGTCTGGGACAGATTCGCTTAGGGGGGAAAAACAAATTAGGGGAGAAATGACAGAGCTGCACAAAATTATACATGCTGTGGAGAAAGTAGACATAGATAAGGTTTTCTCTGTATGTCATAATGCTGGAATCCAAAAGGGTAATAGCATGAAGCTGAATGGTGGAGATTCCAGACAGATAAAAGAAAGTACTTCTTCATACAGCACATAAGTGAACTGTGGAAATCTCTATCACAAAGTTTATTTATTGATTTATTGATTTATGTATTATTCCATACAGCCCAATATCTGAAGCTCTGTAGATGTAGTGATGGCCACCAATTTGGATAGCTTTTAAAAGGAATTATACCAATCCACTGATTATAAGGCTTACTAGTCATGATGGCTCTACTATCTCTTGTATCAGAGGCAGAATGCTTATGTACACCAGTTGTTGGGGAACATGAGGAGGAAGGTGCTATTGCACTCATGACCTACTTGTGGGTTTTTCATAGGCAGCTGGCCAGCCACTCTGTGAAAAGAATGCTAGACTAGATAGGCCTTTGATTTGAACCAGCATGGTTCTTAAGTTAACCAAGCATGGCCTCTGCGAAGTTCATCTTTTGCCATATCTCCAATTCCATTTAGATGGGTTAATGCAGAACTTAAGTTGTGGAGCTGTGAGGTTGCTCGCCCAAATCTTGTCCCAGTTATGAACTCACTAGGTAATCTTACACAAGCCACTCTCTCTCAGTGTTTCATCCCACGTACCTGTTTCCCTCGAATTATCCCCATAGTGTAAAGCTGTCGTTGTTGTTAGCTAAATCACACCCTAGGCGGCAGCACTCCTAAGATTCTTTGCATACTAGGAAAAGGGTATAAGGGGGAGAAATATAAAAAATCATAAAAAATCAACAGATGACCCAATATGATTCAAATTTGGTATGCTTAAAGCCCTCCTTAATATCTATTACTGTGCCAATTTTGATGTTTTTATCATTAAAACATACGCCGATGTAAGCATTTGTTTAATTTGTACTTTAAACATATCAAATCCTCCTCCTGCACCCCCAGTGGCCGCTCGGAGAACAACAAAAGGTTCGCTCCTAAAGGGGTAGTAAAATACGTCAGTTCTTTTGGCTAAAAAGCACGATTAAAACAGGACGCATGGGAGTGCTTCACAGTCAAAGCAGATTATAAGATGGAAAACTTCGGAGTCCTTTGCATACAATTTGTAGTGATTGCACAGTATAAAGCTGGTGTGATAAAGCTACCAGTCCCAGCTCCTTTAAGTAATATAGGGAAAATAAGACTGACCTACTTTAAAGGGTTGCAGGATTAGTGAGCTAATGTATATGAACCACTTGGAATTCTTTAAGGTGATGTATAAATGCAAAGTATTAGTATTATTTTCATTTCCCCCTATCAGGTTCTTACAGCAGCAGGCATAAAAGGAAACAGCCTAACAAGAAGCTAGTTTGATTCGGGAAGTAGGAGGATGGTTCTTCCTTTAAATTTGTAATCAAAGGACTAATGGATTAATCACACACATTAATGGATGGATTCTTTCACATCTTAAAACCAGTGGATTAAATGGACAGGCGCTCTTTTCCTCACCAAATTTCTGGAGGCGTTCAGAAAGTATTTGGTGCTGCGAAGTGCATGCTTCAGATTTCTCAGCCAAAATAATATGAGACCCAGTTCTGTCTATTTTCCATGAAAAAGCAATTAGTTTTAATCCAAACTTACCTCCAAGCAACATAGCAGGTCTGCAAAGAATAGAGCAGTTAATTAAGGTGTAGAAAATGATGGGCCCAGAGACAGCGTAAGCCTCAATGCAGATATGGTACCCATGTTTACTTACGTACAATTAAAATGTATCTCTGTCCCTCTGAGAAATTCTATGCCTCAGGAGACTACTTGAAGAGATTAGAAAGGTGAATATGAATTCCAATTTAATGGATCCAAAGGTGCAATTTCAATTTTCGAACTCTGTAGCGGGCTCATTAAACAAGATATGGGAGGCAAATATTTTTACTAATATAAATGAAATACAGAAATCCTCATACATGGAATTGGTTCTTGTGTGGCTGAATGCATGTTTTTATAGAAGTAAGCCCCATGGTGTTCAGCAGGGCTCAGTCCGAGAGGAGTGTGCATGGCATGGCAACCTTGATGGGGTGGCATAACCTCCTTGGAAGCTGCATTACCCCAGGTCAGATAACTGGTCCATCTTGCTCAGTTTTGTCTACACCAGAGAACCTGGTTCTCTCCAAATGTTTTTGGACTACAACTCCCAGCATTCCTGACCATTGCCCATGCTTACTGGGGCTTATGGGCGGCAAAGTCCAAAACAACTGGAGAGCACTAGTTTGGTGATGGGCAGTGGTTGCAGATGGGTATCTTTCCCAATCCTACCCAGGGATTGTCAGACCTTCTGAATGTAGTGTTCTGCTACTGAGCTACAGCCTTTCCTATACTGATCGTTGTGCAGTGCAGCTGAATGCATGCTTAGTTAGAAATAGGTCCCAAATTGCCAAGGGAATAACCATGGTATGTAATCCACCCAATGTGTTTTGAGTAGTTGTCTCTTTCAGGGACAAGGAAAATCCTACACAAACTTGATTCCATCGTCTGATAGCAGCAGCTTACTCGGAGCATGTTGTAATGTAGCTATACCAATGCCTTATGACAGAAGAGTAGGCAACTGAGCCCAAAAAAGTGGCCTTGCCTGCATTTGCGCCTTTAAGAGATGCTTGCTGTGAAGAAATCAACCGGTGAAGTTTTCACAAAAGGCCGTTCAGTACTCAACCAATAGCTTGGGCGGGAGACAATTGTTGCAAGGGGAAGGAAAACAGAAAGTAAAAACCGAGTGCAGCACGTGAGGTGAGGGCAGAGCCAAGCCTATAAAGGCTCATCCCCACGAGGCACTCGGCCTCTTTCAATTTCGGCTCCACCCTCCCTCCCTCTAACTAGCATGGGAATAACCAGTCATCCCCTTTGCATGGGGGGCTGAGTAGGAATTTCCCCTGCTATTTAATAAATGTGCAGGTTTTCGCCTACTCTGCACTGGATTCAATATTTAGAAGCGGAGGATAAATAGTAGGGGTGTGCACGGACCCCCGATTCGGCCCGCTCCGCGCCGCTCCGCCCATAGTCCGCTCCGCTTCGCCGCGGAGCTCCGGCTCTGAATCGGAGCTCCACAGTGGAGGGGAGTGGCGCCAGGTAAGGCCCCCTCCCTCCTCTCCCTTACCTGCAGAGACCAAAGGGGAGGGGGGCCTTACCTGTGTCCGTCCGCGGTCCCTCAGCTTCTTCAATTGAGCCCGTGGCTCAACCAGGAAGTCTGGGCCACAAGTGCGGCCTAGACTTCCTGGTTGAGCCGTGGGCTCAATTGAAGAAGCTGAGGGACTGCGGATGGACGCAGGTAAGGGAGAGGAGGGAGGGTGGTTTACCAGGCCCTGCCGCTGTTGCCGCATGGGCGACAGCGGCAGGGCCCGGTAAACCCCACTTACCTTTCTTGCGGAGCTCCGGATTGAGGCGAAGGATCCGCCTTCACCTCAATCGTCTTCGCAATGCTCTGCCGGCCTCCTAATCCTCTTTGCCTCCGCCTTAAGGGTAGGCGAAGCCCCCCGCTCCGCTCTTGCTTCTCCGGTTCAAGGAGAAGCGGAGCACATCCCTAATAAATAGGTTAATTTTACATGGCATGGTTGTGCTGGAATTTTGGGAAGTCAGGATAGGGAGGGTGAGCACTCTGGCACCTTTATTTCATTGAGCACTCCAGAGCATTCTAGGCAATGAAAATGCTAGTCCCAGCTACCTTTGGAGCATGGCAGCTGCTGCAGTTTCTAGTGCTGCCATATCAGGGCCAGAGCTACACCAAGCAGGATATGACACTTTGGCCTAATCTATACCTGCCAGTTATCCCGGGGTCAGCTAGAAGTCATTCCTGTGCATCCAAATGATGCCCAAGGGATCCTGGGGACTTTGTAAACTGTGCAGTGAGTTACAGGAACAGGCGTGAGCAAAATCACCTTTAAAGCAACGGCATATCAAGAATGTTCAGTGTGGAGTTGCCAAGGCTTTCCAGAGTGATGGAGCAGAGAAAATCAAAGCGTCAATAAACGGACCATTCTTGACAAGCTGGAGCAGCCAAGAGATAATATTGCTTATTTCATGGAAAATGTGAGCATTTAAGAAGAGGGCAGTTTGCATTGCATTCTGCATTTTAAAAAATAACCATTTCAACAGGAATGGGTGTCATTTTTATCTTGCTCTTAGACTCAGTTATGCATGGCATTTATGATGCATACGCCTTTGAAATGCCTACGCTCCCTTTCCCCAACATTCTGTTTACTTCAGAGCTTTCCTTTTTCTTTTCCTGCTATTTAGTGCTTTATTTTTTTGTCATCTATAGCCTGATTATCACATCGGAGATTTTCTCTCTCAGACACATGCACACACTCACACACAGCAGGGGGAGGGATGCCTATTTCATAACTTCATCACGCAAAAAACAAGCATGAAAATTGTCGCTAAGTAATAAGCTTAGAGAGTGCTATTCAATGCATTGTTTCTTGTTGAAGGATATGTGTGAGAAGTGGAAAGCGTTTGGTGATTGGGCAACTATCCAACTGAAGTGGCTGCTAGGCCTATTCTAAGATTGATTCTGGTGGCACCTAAATATCCCTTTTGTGTTGCCTTTGGGTGTGGGCAAAAGACATCCAATGGCAATTAATTAACAGGTCTCATGTCATTCAAAGATGTTCAGTGCTTGATGTTCAACCAAAGCAATATGAGTGCAAACACACAGGGAGATGTTGTGTATTAATGGTGCACTTAAAGCAAGCACTGGTCACCCTGGGCTAGGTTCTTGGAAGAGATCACAATGACTAACTGGTGGGTTGCCTCCCCACTCACTGGTTGCTTGATCGCAATTGATCAGTCCTACACAATAGTGGTGGTGGTGAGAAGGAAGAGCAGCAGTTCTCACTTCCTGCATGCTCATTGTCTTCCTGCTAGGGATGTCAGACAAATCCATCTGGGGGGTGGAGTTCATTGATCTTTCAGCAGCTCAGCCTCCTGGATTTTGGCTCGCTTGCCCACAAACTGGTCTGAATCAACCTGCATTGAATTGGGCCAGCTCACAGATATTCTGGGTTCCCCACCCCCCTTGTCAACAGAAAGTTGCACAAGTTGCAGGCACAGTTTGTGCAATTTCCAGCTGTAATTTGCTTAATTTGCATAAATTCCAGTCTGAATTTGTACAAATTGTGGATGCAATTTGTGCAAATTACACCCGGAATTTGCACAAATTTAGAAAATTATGGCTTGGATTTGTGCAAATTATGTAAATGGCAAGTGCAATTTGCACAACTTTCTATTGATGAGGAAAAGAAACTTGTAAAAATTCCTGGATTTTGGGAAAAGTCCCACAGCTCAGTTTGCGAATGCAAGCTGAGCTAAGCGGGCAGCAGGGATCCGCTGGGCCCCCAAAGGGCCAGATTTTCAGGACGTAGCAATGATAAGGAACCAGTGTGAGGTGAGTGTTCTGTATTCATATTTAAATTAGAGTATTATACAGTTAAATTAGCAGATGCAAATTTTATGCAAACCTGTGCTGTCTGTTGTCCTCTTTTTCTGTTGATGTTTAAGTGGCCACCCTAGTCTTGTTTGCGTCTCCTTTTTGCTCATTCCCTCCTCTAATTTGCTTTCCTTTTCAGTGTCTTCCTTCTGCCATTCTTCTGATTAGTCCTGGGCTGAATCCTGGCCCCTGTTTTTGGGAACTTTCACCCTCCCTGTGAAAGAAGAATGGCTTTTTCTGCCTCTATCGCAGGTAGGGTGGACAATTTGAAGAATTTTCTCCTTGGGGTGGGGCACAGGGTTTACACATAGTTTTTCTTTAAGTACTACTGGTTGCTGAGGGGGCCTTCTTCCTATTTTTTAGTTTTTTTAAAAAAACACCCCCCTTCCCTCATCATTTGAAGGAGCCAAACGGTTCCTAGTGAATGCCTGTTGGAGACCATGTGACCTCACCCTCTCCAATAAACATTCAGGAAAAACTCTTGGGTTCCTGAAAATGCTAGGGGTGTTGTTGTTGTTGTTGTTTAAAAAAAAAGTAAAAAGAAATAAGAGCCCTCAACAACTGGCTACATTTAAAAAGGTATGGAAACCTGTCCCCGCCAATGAGAAAAAATCCCAAAATTCTCACCTCTCCCAACCTTCATCTTTACATCCCCCTCCACCCCACCCCCATGAAATGCCAAAAATGAAATGGTAATTTTTGGGGGTAACAGCAGTACTTCTACCACTTCCTCCTCCCACTCTTCTTCCCTGCTCTCTTCAACATCTGCCTAACACTTTCTACCTCTTCTTCTCTATGTCCTTCTGCCCGGTGTGCTCCTCCCTCAAATCTGAGCATCTCAACCAATTGCGACTAGAGGCCCTCTGCTTGCCTCGCTCCTTTGTAATATTAGCGTAGGTCTACCAGAAGCTTTGCTGCCATCACTGAAACTTCTTCTGAATCATCTTTATTTGCAGTCAATTGACCAGAAAGAGAAAAATACAAATTATTTCAACAGGGAATCAATACATTGAATTAATTACAGAAAACATACCATTAAAACATATATGGAAATAATACATAGGGATCAAGAGTGGAAGGGAGCAGAATCAAAAGAAGGATACATAAATTAACATTAGGTCTTGGGCTGAATATATTCAAACAATTATACAATCATACGTGGTCTAGTAAAGATGGCCAGGTTCAAAAACTTGGCAACCTGTATAGTAATTGTTTTATTTTGGCCCTGGAGGAGACTAATCGTCAGGGTCTCCGGGGATCGGCCGGGCAGAGCCTGTGTGATAGGATGTCTCAACTCCTTTCTAATGTCATCATAAAAATTGCAAAAGAGCAGGACATGCGTAATGTTCCCTACTTCAGTTTTATTGCAAGGGCAGCATCTTTGACATAAAGGGATTTTTTAATATCTACCTTCCATCAACTTGGAAGGGAGGGCATTAAATCTAGCCAGGGTAAATGCCCTCCTATACTTGGGGAAAGTCAGCCAACGTAAGTATGGGGGGCCACCTTTATCAAGGTGACTAGTTAAGCCTAGTGAATAGGGAGAGCATGAGCCACAGGCAGCTCTCTGTAGTTCCTGGCAATCTATATCCATTAATCGCTGTCTAACAGTCGATTTAGCCTTTACTAGATCCATTGATAGCAGATGGGAAGGTGAGAGCCCTATAGTGCAGATTTTTGCTTCAATCATTTTTGCCCAACGAGATTTACAAGTATCTAGCAGGTTCAATGACACTAAAGAGTTAGAGGTGGTAGCTAAATGACAGCAGAGCCAGTAGTATATAGTATGGCTACACGCTAAACAATTTAGCGAATTAAGTCCTGCTTCCAAGTTGAAGACAGCACTAGAGACACATCTTGGGGTACCAAATATTATCCTTAAAAATAGATGTTGAACACTTTCAAGGGATCCTTTATAATATGGTAGCCAGATTGGTGATCCAAACAGTGTCTGAGACACCGTTTTGGCTGAAAAGGCCCTAATGGTCGATGGTAGAAATTAGGCATGTGCTCCGCTCCGATTAGAAGCGCAGAAGCAGGAGAGAATTGGCCTGCTCCGCCTTGCCCAGAGGCAGAGTAGAAGCGGACCGCGGACCCCTAGAAGCAAGGCAAAGAGAAGCGCCCATTTTCGGAGCGCTCCGGTTTCCGCGGTCCGCTTCTATCGCCATCGTGAAACATTTCGCCCATAGGATTGCATTGCGGAAAAGAAAGGGGGATAACTGTGTTCTTTTTGAAGCTATCTTTCTGAAATTTTTTGTGCTTGGAGAGTCATGGATGGGGGTCATTTTGAGACTACTCTCAGCTCTCTGCATGGTGCGGGTCGCGCGCTAGAATTTTTTAAAAAATCGGCAGGAAATACCTTTTTCAAAGGGCTGAGGGGCAGAGTCAACTCCCGGTCATGATCACATGATCCCAAAGTTGGAGGAGGGGATAGGCAAAATGGGTAACTTGGGATTCTGGGAACTTCTCTTTCTACTCTGAACGGACTTTTCCCAGTGTTTTTTTTTAAACAGTAGCCCCACCAAATGCACAAACACAACCTGTGAAATCATATACTAATCCAATAATAAGAGATAGAAACACAGCACTGCTACCCACCCTAACTTTGGGGAACAACTGAAAAGATGTGGTGCAAGGGGATGAGCTCCCCTAGTGCATCCCATGTGGACGTGCCCTCACTCTCTCCTGTACTTGGAGGGTCATCAGAGCCTTCCAAAGAGAGTAACCCGGTGGAGCAATGCCTATCATGAGTTGAAGTGAGAGTTCTATTTCTCAGAGCTCTCGTGGTGGAGCAATGGCTTTCATGAGTTGAACTGACAGCCTTGCTTCTTAAAAGACTGCTTACTAGGACCATTCAAATTGGCTGCTGCTTCCCCCTCCCCTGGGCACGTCCCCCTATTGCTGGTAAAAGACAGATATAGCCTTTTTAAAAAAGTTCTTCTTGTTGTTTATTCAGCAACACTGCTACTTTTAATTCCACCCCTCCTTCGTTTATTTATTTATTTATTTATTTATTCCATTTTATATGCATTACTGGCTTATCCTTGGCTCACTTCCTTATGCCCCCAGAAATGTCTGCTGCCTGCCTGCCTTCCCTCTCTCCTCCCCTGCCTGCCTCACAGGGATGTTGTGTGTGTCTGGCTTTGACTCAGGGGAGAAGTCCTTCCTGCGCTCACTTGGAGTTTTGGAAGTTCCAAATCCATTTTTCAAGTGTGGAAGAAGATTCATATTAGGTTGATGATCTCTACTCCCCAATTCATGGCATGTTGGGATTTCCTTTGAAATGGCCCCATTGAGATGTCTGCAGGTTTAAGCCCCGCCAAAAAACAGGGGATGATGGGACTGCCTTGAGTCTGGGCGTGTGTGTGTGTCCCTGGATAAGCTATCGTGGTGAGTTTGAGGTTTCTAATGTGATAATTGACGGAGCTATTGAAAGGGGTGTGAATGGGGTGTTGGATTTTCATAAATTCCCCAAAAATCAGGGGATGCTGGGACTGCCTTGAGTCTGGGCGTGCATCTGTATCCCTGGATAAGCTATCATGGTGGCGAGTTTGAGATTTTTAACGTGCAAATTGACGGAGCTATCGAAAGAGGTGTGAATGGGGTGCCCGATCTTCACAAATTCCCCAAAAATCAGGGGATGATGGGATTGGCTTGAAACTTGGCGTGCATATGTATACCTCCATGAGGTGTCATGGTGCCAAACTTGAGGTTTCTAACTTTCACAGAAAAAAAGTTGTATACTTTTTTAGCTTAATGCAAGCCTATGGGGGGGGGAAACGGAGCTCTGATCCGGATCCGGAGCTCCGCAGCGGAGCGGAGCGGACATGGGCGGAGTGGGGGTGGAGCGAAGCGGGCCGATCCAAAAATCACGGATCTGGAAGTGAAGCTGAGCGGGGGGTCCGTGCACACCCCTAGTAGAAATTTCCCACCCTTTGTATAGTGAAACCGGGCAAGCGCACCAGCTGTCTACTCGGCCTTAATCTTTACATGTTTAACATATATACTCCAACTTAGAGTTTCCTTAAACCAAAACCCCAGGTATTTATAAGAATCAACCTGGGAAATTCTCTTCCCCCCTATAGTCCAGGTGAATTTAATCTTCCTCTTACTGAAGACCATCACCTTGGATTTAAAGTTATTGATTGTTAACGAGTTCTTCTCACAAAAGTCTACAAAGCCGTCCATTAGGTGTTTAAGACCCAGACGCGTTTGTTATATCAGGACGGCATCATCAGCATATAGCAGGAGTGAGACTAGGGTTGAGCCGATCTTAGGTGGATGAGATTGGATTTTCGCTAGTGAGTTGGGAAGATCTACTAAATACAGGTTAAATAAAGTAGGTGCCAGGTTGCAACCTTGTCTGACGCCTTGTTTGGGAGCAATATCATTAGTAAGATGACCATACTTGCTGTATCACACTTGGATTAAAGTATTATGGTATAATGATTGGATCAAGAATAAAAGTCTACTTTCAATAGAGAGATGTTTTAGTTTCCTCCAGAGGTGGGGCCAAGAAAGTGAATTGAATGCAGATTTTAAGTCCATGAAGGCAGCAAAAAGTTTGCCGCCCTTTGGGGCAGTATATTTCTATGCCAAGTGGGCCAGGACTTGACAGTGGTCGAGAGATGAGCATTCAGATTTAAACCCAATCTGTTTTCTTCCCAAGATATTCTTTTCACTAATCCAGGTTTTTAATTTATCATTTAGGAAACTCGCATAAATTTCCCCCACAATGGATAGTAGGCTGATGGGACGATAGTTATGTGGTTCGATTTTAGGGCCCTTTTTGTGTATTGGAACAACAAATGCTTTCAGCCACATCACTGGAACTACTCCGGTTTTGTTTATTAAGGAGAAGAGAGATGATAAAAGAGCTGACCACCATCCAATGTTACATTTCAGCATTTCAGAGGGGATGCCGTCAGGTCCTGGCGCCTTGCCTGGCTTTAGCCATATAATTAGATCCTCTACCGTGGTATAGTCCACGTTTGGCCATTCGGGAGTGTCTGGAGGCAGAGTGGGAGCAAGGTTTGGTGTATCACAGTTCCCACAGACCACTCGGAAGTGAGACTCCCAGATCTCAGGGGGAACATGACAGTCACCACTTCCATTACAGTTACCTAGGGCGCCTGACACTATTTGCCAAAAAGAGTTCATGTTATTGGAAATAGAGGCCGCTATCAACATTTGCCAGATTTCTTTAGATGATGATGATTGTAATATTAGTGTAGGCCCACCTAAGGTTTATTGCAGGATCATCCCGGGTTCGTCCCTGCCTGAGTGCTGGATGCCCTGTGTGGCACTTAGATGAATAGGTTTGACCCCAGGACAATCCTGGGATAAACCTTAGGTCTAGCTATGGCCTTAGTCTACCAGAAGCTTTGCTGCCATCACTGAAACTTCTTTTAGTAACTTAGAATATAGATGATTTCATAGCACCGTTGGCGACAAATAACCCATTTGCCAAAGGCATTGTTTCTGAGGTGTTAAGGGATTTTCACATTCAATTTAAACCTAATAATAGCAGCAGTGATAGCAATAGAAATAAAAATAATTTTAAATGAGCCATAATAAGAGAGAACGCTGTATTTTAAAGTCACTTCCTGTTCCTTCGATTGGCCTGTCAATGAGGCATGAACCTAGAAGAAGAGCTGAAAATGTCAGGCTTGGCACATATTTCTTATGGCACAAGGTCATGCCTTACATGGAATTACAGTCAGCATTATCCCCATGATAATAACGATTTCTCTTTCTTCTTTTTCCTTCTTTTTCCCTTTCTGTACAATAACACTCCGAGGATCGCAGGACTGAGTGCAATGTTAGGAATGAAGCACAGTCTTTGAACCACAATTGAACTCAATGTTACTGCCCTGGAGTAATGAACTAGCTTTAAAACCAGAATTTTCCTTGACATTGTTAGAGGACACAGCATGCAGCTTCCTTTTATCCCCTGAAATCTAGAACTGGAGCTCTATGGATTAAGGATCTGATGCTTCACACACACACTTATGCCCCAGAACAGTATCTGTCCCTGTGGATGGAAGCAACAATCCTCAACAGGCATCTAGAATGTGTGGAGGAAACACAGTATAAAGGGGGAAAAGATGCACTCCTTTGCACTTGCATTTGTCAGCGATTTAGGCTTACCGTATTTGAATCCCTCTGAGACCTCACCAGATGTTGCCTGTTCAGTCTCTGCTTTGAAGTAGAGAGGAAAAGGAACGAAGGCAGGCTAAGAACATATGGAACACTGTGTATTCCTAATAGAATGTAAAACTATGGAATTAATCAGGCATATGTCAAATGGTTAGAAAATGCAGGGCAGTGAAGCAAGATGGTGGGCAACGGAGCCACAGAAAAGATCAGAGCTCTGAGCAGGATCCAGAACTTACATTCGTATGGCTGCTTGTTTTTTAATTGTATTTTGAGTTTAATTGTTTGTTTTGACATAGGTGAAAATGCATGTCTCTTGCCGATGATGACTTCAGACTGCATTGTGGTGGACAGTCAACATGGCCTGTTGTACTGCAGACAGATTGGAGTTGAAGAATTGACCATGAGCAGGCCAAGCTGGATCTGTGCCAGACCTTCTCTTATTTCTTTGCTCACTTGGAAAGTACTATCTTTAATGCAGCTTATCAAATGCCTTGGGGGGTGGGAAATCACCTGACTTCTGTTTTGATGCTGGGCTGACACTACAGTGGCTGGAGAAATCCGTTGTGGACTCAAATAAGGCCAAAGAATAAGACCTCCAGAGTCTGCAGCGTACCAGCCACACTCACCTTCACATCTGCAAGAGTGCCTGTGGGGCTCTCCAGATTTTTTTAAAAATGTAATAGACTAATGGTGGCTGCCATTAGCCCAGTGTGGGAAAATTACAGCCGTAAGTGGTATAATTCACATCATTTGCAGCCATAAAGCGCTTACTTTTATGTAAATATAGCCATTAATGGCTGCAATTAATGTAAAGTAAATGAAATACTTTATGAAATACACCAGTATGGCTGTAATTTTCCTGCGATAGGGTAATGGTGGCTACCATTAGCCTGTTGCATCTTTTAGAAAGCTGGGGGACCACTCCGCAAACTCCACCAAATGCGGCAGGGCTCCCAGGAAGTCCTAGGGCCCCCAAACAGCCTGGACTCCCCCCGCCAAACTGGATGTTGGGGTTCACCATCTCTAGCTGACACTGATTCTTCTCTATGCCTTTATCCTTCTTCCATTTATCCTTCCCTCAATGGGCATGTCTACACCTGTCAGATATTCCAGGGTCATCTCTAGGTCATCCCTGTGCATCCATATGATGCACAAGGGATCCCAGGGGCAACCCAGGATGACCAGGGACTTTCCCCGGGATATCTGGGACTGTGGATTTCCTGACATTTCCATGGTCCCAGCTCCTTTTTTTAAAAAAAGGTGGCCATGATGTCGTTCTTTCTCTCTGGGATGTCACATGGCTGCCAAGAAGCTGGGGGAGGATCGTGGAAGTAGGTAAGTCCGCGATCCTCCCTCCTCCCTCCTGCAACACCCTTAGGTGTAGACATGCCCAATGGCATTGTCCTCATTTGACTTGGGGGATATGCAGATCTGTCTATTTTGCTTTCTCTCATATTCAGTTTTTTAAAATTTCAAGTTCTTTTCCCCCCGCATATGAATAACTTAGAAAATTTTGGTAAATGAAAAACAAAGTTCTCACCCATCTGCACTATTCAGAAGGTACAGCTATTCCCAGCATGGAACCTGCCTGCAATATAGCTGTTAAAGAAAAGGAGCCTGTCAGAAAAAAGAGTTGGCAACCCTAATTCAGCACTAATATTGTTCGAATACACAGGGATTTGAACCCAGACCTTTCAGAGCAAAGCTATACACTTGACTAAAGAATGGCACACTCCTTCTATCTGGGATGGTCATCCTCTTCCTCTGAGAGTGCAGTTTTGGGAGGAACACACATGGAGTGGTGAGGGAGGGAGGGAGGGGACACCCGCCTAGCCAGCCCGATCAGCCAAATTAACCCTGGCGATCAATGGGGTGATAGATGTCGCAGCCAGATCACCCTCACATCCATTTCAGAGCTAAGCACTCAAAGCCTGGATGGATGAATCTGTCAGTTTCTCTTTTTAAAAAATAATAATATATGTCAAGTTCTTTTTGACCCAACTATGGAGAACTTCGCATATTCGGGTATTCCCCCCCCCAAAAAAAAAAACACCAAAATGAAATTTTCACTCATCCCAACATTTGACTACAGTGCTCTCTAATCCATTTGGCTACTGCCACCCATGTGATTTTATTTATGTATTATGATGTTATATCAGTTATTAGCATTGCCTTACCAGTGACAAAATGACATGGTTCACTTTAAGATTAATGAACCCCTAAAAATGCAGAAAGATATTTCTGGCAAACTGCCCCCACCCCCACCAGCTTTATCAAAACAACTTTACTAAAAACTAATATGTAGAGTGAAGCTTACCAGAATCGTTTACGGCCTTTGGAAAGGCTGCGCTGCAAGTAAAGTCTGGATAGAAACAGCTCTAGCTTGTGTTATGCTAGAACTACGGCCACAGACAGTGAGATTAAGTGACTATATGAGTACATGAGGCCAAGAAGTGTGAAAGGGAAGGAGGAAACTAGCACAAAGAAGATCGGCATCAAAACATCACAATAAGTTTGCAGTAAAGGTTGATAAGGATTTATTGAAAAAACTGGCTCTGAAAATGAACTCTGTTTTCTGTTTTCACATCAGTTTCCCCCCTGGGGAAATCCAGTTGCTTACTTTTTAAAGAAACTTACTTAAAAGCATCTGGAATATGTTTTCCTCCCTTATTTATTCAAATTAAGCTCATAGACATTGTTCCTAATTATTGTTCACAGTTCAGGGCTGATTCACTCCTGCATGGGCATCCATTGCTTGCTCATCCCCTTTTAACTTGAGCTGCCTCCTGCTGTGGCATTTGTTCTAAATTAGCTGTTTTCTGCCCCCCCACCACCACATGAAAGTCATCATTTCCTGTCCTATTGTGCACTGCCTTGGTCCAAACCCTGAATCTGAGTCGAAGTGGGCCGATTCGGCCAGAGGGCCAGCCGCTGCCCACTGTGGGACTTAACAGAAGCTTCTGCTTGCACAGGTGAGCCCCCCCCCCATCCTCCAGGAGAGCTGCTCTGACCTACCATAGTTCTACTTTTTGTAAAATATGGCAGCCAGAAGTGGCCTTTCTTGGCTATCATAGTTTACAACAGTAGATCTATGGCAGGTCAGCACAACTCTCCTGAGCGACAGGGGGGCTCTCCAGCATGAGCGGAGGCTTCAGGTAAGTCCTGTAGATGGGGGGGAAACAGCTTCTTGGGTTTGGGGGGTGAGCAGGACATGGGAGGAGTCCTGTATACTCCTGGTTGCCCTCATGCCCATCTTTCCCAGGCAACTGGGAAACTGCAACAGTTGACCTGCCTCAGATTTGGAACCGAATCCGAAGTGCACCAAGGCAATTCTGAGGATCCCTGAGTCAAATTGGGGCCAATTTGGAAGCTCCGAATTAGACTCCTGAGGTGAATCGTGGGGGGCTGTGCACAGCCCCACTCCTAATAATGTATTCACCTTCATCCCTGAAGAATAATAATTATAGTTACACAAGTCAGGGACACACTGGATCATTTTGGGTACGTCACTCCTTCAACCCTTCTTTTTGCCCTCTGTAAAATGTAAAAAGGGTAAAATACCCTGCAAGGCTGTTGAGAATATAAAATGTGATCTTAAAGGTTGTTACTTGCTCTAAGTCCTACAGGTGGGCTACAAGGCTAAATAAATTATCCAGAACTGAACGTATAGCTAAATGAGAGTCTTATTATACCAGAGTTCCACAGAAGATGATTTCATGTAAACCTAAGCCTCGTACCAGTATGGTGATGACACACATTAACCTTCACATTATCCTGGGATAATGAACCACTTTCAGGTTTCATTGTTTCCGATAGAAACAATCTAGTTACTGCAGGTCAGGCCCAAGTGTCACAGTATGCAAGTTTCTCTGCTAAATTGCACTGTCTCTGAAGATAATGTGTGGCACCAGAAGAAATATAACATCACTTTGTTTAAAAGTGATATACTCTGCCCAGTTTAAATGGGACATTGATATAATTCTTGCTCTTTTTCTCCTTCTCTTTGCTGTGACTAGACTGCCAACTACAGTACATGAGGAAAAGATGGGCATTATCCATTCTTAGCACAGGATCTATTCACAGTGTTAAAAAATACATGGGCTTCCAGAGAATGACTGAGGTCTATGAGACCATAAGAGGGATTTTGTTTGATTTTATGTATTTTGTTTTTCATTTTCACAATCTTCCACACAGTCAATAAACAGAATTATAGTGGTGATGTGAAAGATTACTTTAATGAGTTTTTACTTTTAAATCATTACATGACAAATTAAGATGCTTTCATGATTTTTGTTGTTGTTTTCTTTTGTTATGATAAATTAGGTTCTGTCCCCCATTTTGCCAGAAGTGAACAGGAGCCTTGATCCAATATTATACTTCAGGCATATGTATCTAACACACAGACACCCACCCTTCACTGCTAGGTGTAGTATTCCTAATCACTTCAGTGGACAAAGCTTAGTTGTCCACTGCATGCAGTTTCTACCTCCCAATGATTTGCTTTCAACAGTGAAATGAATGGAATTTCTACGAGTACCCGAACCCCAAGTCATGTGTGGATCACAGAGCATTTGGGGACTCCTCAGTGAGGTCATGGGCCAGAAGTGAAAGAAAGAGTAGTTTATCCATTGCATTTATACTGCACTCTACCTGTAAAGTAGAGCGCCTTGCATCAATATTTTAAATATTTTAAATTTTATATATATATTTAAAAAAAATGAGGGCAAAAGAAGAAAAGAAAAAAGAAATGAAATTTTCTTATTTATTCCTTGAATGCTCCCCAATGAGTTGTGCCTGTTCGCTGTGACTCTGAGAACATGTGGCAGTTGTTGATTCATGTTCTTGCTGGAAGCAAAGGGTCAAGCTCCCAGCAGTTCTTCATTCTCAGACCAGAGACGGAGACCAGGAAATCTCACTTCTGCAACCACAGGGCAATTCATGGCAATTCACAGGCAGAATTGACAGTGATGGATGAGAGCATGCAGCTCTCAGCAGCTCTTAGTCATCTGATTGGGGAATGACTGAGGCTATAGTGTCCTCTTTTTCCTCACAGAGTGTGAGATTCAGATTCCTAGACCTGTTTTTGCTGAAACTGAATGAGATTTTTAAAATAATAAAACTGCAAGGGAGCCAATGGCTAGTGAATTCCACAGTATAACCACAAGGCAAGACTTATACCAAAAGTGTTGAATCTCTTTCAGCCAGAAGATTGAATTTAATTATGAAGAAGCTTTTGAGGGCCATATTCAAGTGGTGCCAAAGCAAAGGGGGCAATACGGAAATACCAAAAAATAGCCCTCACAGACAGCTTTCATGGGGGAAAGCTGCTGCCACCAGTAACTCACTCCTCCCCAAAAACAATTAGAATCCTTTCTGCATGCACATCCTGAAAATAATCAGAATGCCCCTCCCAAGTTGATAGCCAGGAAACAGGTTGGCAAATTGGTGTCTGTGGATCAAAGTGCACGTTAAGTTAATTACATTGTTAGTAGCTGAGCCCTCCCTTCCTTTTTACTCCAGAGTAAGTGTGCCAACCCCAATTTGGATTGGAACCAGCTTGGACCAAGTATACTGGAATAACCCTACTGGATTTTGGGAGGGTTGTTTCCCCTTCAAAAAGTCATGCCACACAGGTTCAGACGACACGACAAGCTGTGTCTGGACAGTGATTGTGGAAATCACAACCAACACGCCACACAATTAAAATAAGCCTATTTTGATTATGCAAACCAAAAACTAACATTTAACTATTACTTCAGAAAGTATTGCCATGAGCAGTTGAGATCCTTTAGTTGGTTTCACCAAGCTTTTGCAGACATATGGGAGGCTGTATTTGCTCCTCTCTTGTAGGTTCGTAAAGTTCTGAAAATAGTACATCTCCCCATTTCAGATATTGATTTCCTTAATGGCAAAAAAATGTATATACCAAATGTGAAGTAAGGATGCACTAATCAAGTGGCAGCACTAGCTAGAAGGAACCCTGATGTGGCCCTAATTAAATAGTTAGAATGGCGGTTACAGGTATTCCATGAAAGTTCATCCTCCAATCTAATTTTCCTCCCCAATGCACATCTCTTTTCCCTAAGTAATGCATTTTGTCTTTGTAAAGAGGATGCCCTCCCAACCAGCTGACAGGAATAATTATAGTTTATGTCTTTAGGTATAAAGTACTAGTAGAGAAATGTCAATGTAAATGAGATGATGTAATGGGAGATTGTAAATGACCTTGCTAATGCTCGTGTACCTACAGTGAGGCAGGGCAGGATTTTCAAAGGACATTTATTCAAAACCTTTATATGTGCACTCCCTCCCAGCCTCTTTATGAGCAGCAGCACATGGCCCCATTGCTAGGCTTACGGAGCTCCAGAGGGCAAGAAAATTACAGGAAGGGACAAGATGGTAGATCAGATGGAGCTTCTGGGTTAAGAGGCAATTTGCCACTCAGTATTAGATGCTGGCCAAACAAACAAACAAACAAACACACACTGTGGAAGAAGGCTAGATACTCATTTTGTATACTCATTTTAATCTTAATTTGAGAATTTCTGTAAACCGCCCAGAGAGCCCCGGCTGTGGGAGCGGTATATAAATGCAATAAATAAATAAATAAATAAGGCTATTTCTTTCAAGTCCTGGGCATGAAGTTCCCAGAACTATTCTGTTGGCCACCATGGGAATGTTGGACTAGATGGACCTTTGAGGTCTGTTCCAACAGGGCTCTGCTTACGTTCTTAAGTAGAGCTGAGCCAAAATTTCATAGAAGATATTTCGTTTAGGAACCCACCCCCAAGTTTTTTCTTGTAACACCTCTTTCAGTCCAAGGGCTAAAATCAATTTCCGAGAAGCTCTCATAGCCACCTTCCAGTGGTGGGGTGGGGCTGAAGGCAAAATGGGGCAGCACAAAAATATCAACTGATTATTATTTTTTTAGCTTAAAGCTCTTACTAGCAGAATCTAGGAAGTATGGTAATCTAGGAGACCCCAGTTTTGGCCTGTGGGCTTGAGGTTCTGCACCCCATGAACAATTTGGAAAATTGCTCCACCCCTGGAGCAATTCAGCGAAATGCATCCCTGAAATTCTTTGCCCAGAAATAGGGTTTAAAAATACTGCTGGGAAGCGGATGAGCACCATATGACAGCATGCTTATCACTCACTTTAGAAATTAGGTTGAAAAAGACCATGGGAAGAACTAACATAATATGGTTACCATGACACTGTACTAAAAATTATGCCTACATAGGGATATTTGTGGCCCCAATCCCAGAGCACGCAGGTCCTGGGCACTCAGCTGAGCTACATCAGTGTTTTTAAATGAAAGAGAGAAAAAAGAAAGAAAAGAAGAAGAAGGAGGAGGAGGAGGAGGAGGAGGAGGAGGAGGAGGAGGAGGAGGAGGAGGAAACCCCAGAAAAAAGGCCCATACAGTCAACCATTCTGTTCCCACAATGTCCAGATGCCAATAGGAAACCCACAAGCAGGTCATGAATGGAATAGCACCCTCCCACTTGTGTTCTCCAGCAACTGGTATACAGAGGCCTACCACTGATGTGGGAGAAATACAGAGCCATCTTGAGTAGTAGCCATTATTAGCCTTATCCTCCACAAATCTGCCTAATTGCTTACTAAAACCATCCATACGTGGTGTCATATCGCTACGATCCCATCATGGTGATGCTATATGCCTCTTGCACATTTATACACAATGCACACAATGACATTTGTCATTTTGGATAATACAGAATAAAAAGTGGGGGAAAACACGAGAAAAGCGGTATACAGAATGTGAAATGTGCCCCCCAACAGTTATCAGTGCACTTTCATACTGAAAAAAAGCACTAGCATAGATCTAGCCCTGCTTACATGCCAAAGAATGGATTGAATCAAATTGTCTTTACATGCCGGCAGAACGACAGCAAAGAGGGATCAGCACAGAGTTCGATAACCTTACAGAAGGGTGGGAAGGGAAACTAGAAGTGAAGAGGTTGGCAATGGCAGAAGCTTAATTCTGAAGTTAAGGTTTTGTTTTTGCTTAGTCTCTCTCTTTTCACCCCCACCCCAATTTAAAGTGCTTTTCAAAAAACAAAACAAAAAGAAACCCTTCCCTCTCCATATGAGATCTCTAGGGCCCATGTGCAGTAACGTGAAACAAATAAATGGAAATCTTCAGCATTTTTGGATAATTAACTATTGTATTTCAGAAACAAAAGATTTTTTCTAAATGAAAATCTATTCCATAAAGAGAGTGAATCATAACACTGTTTTATCTAAAGTCCCTGCCATGGTTACTTTTTTTTATAGGCATTCATCTTAACATATATCTGTATCACTGCTTTATTTATTTATTTATTTATTACATTTTTATACCGCCCAATAGCCGAAGCTGTCTGCATTAAAGAGAGCTCTCTGCATTAAAGCATTAAAGAAAAGCTTTAATGCTTTTCTTTTGTGTTTCTGCATTTTCTCGCTTACTTTTTGATTGGCTTCCATTTATGGAGTTCCACTTGTAAGCCAGCATTTCTCATGTCTTGACTTCCCAATCTCAAGACATTTTATCGAAAATGGATTGAAAGCAACCCTTCTGTGCTCTGTGCCAATTGAATTAAGATTGTATTATGGCTAAAATCCCCAGTTAGTTCCATTCACCTTGGTTGTGGTATCATGTGAAGGACCTGATCAGGATCACATATTTATTGATAACATAATGAGCTGGATCATACATTTATTTTGTCTGTTTCAGCTTGGGTTGCACACTGCCACGCGCCCTCTGTTGCCACCACCAATGGGTCTTGCGAATCCGGCCTTAATGCAAATTTACAGCACTCTTCAGTTTTCAAAATTTGATCTAAAATAACAGGACATAGGAAAATGAGAAATAATTCACATGGTTTGATCCCACAGTTTGTTTACTGAGATCTCTCTTCCACCCAGCCCTCAGCTGGCTTTGTAATACCTTGCCCTGCCACATACCCAGGCCATTCCCAATAGAATGAGGTGATCCCACCGTTAGCTCTTACTGTCCGAGTGCTGTTTTTACTTCTCAACTGTTTTGCTGGGAGTGCATAGAATGGGAAATGTATGAGAAATTCATTTCAGTTTGGTTTTGATCAGGAACCCAGTTCTTAGCTTCCAGGTGGAACTGAGTCAGACACAACCTGCGGTCCAAGTCCATACATTTGCAAGATTACAATGTAATTCACAGTCCAAAAATGTGTTTGACAGCATCTGTACTTGTGAAAAATGTATATGAAAAAAAAATGTATATTTTTGAAAAATTCACACAAATTCACTTAATCAGTGAAAAGAATGTATATATTTCAAAGATGTGCACAACTGGTATGTACAATTGGAAAAATATACACAAAAACATACAGAGATATTCATGTGAAAAGGAAAAACAAAACAAAACCTAAGTTCAGAATCTGATACAGACCTGAGTTAGAACAAGATTCCAAATTGAAGCTGGAGAACTTTGGGGACCACAAGTTTTGCTGATTTGTACAACTCATCAAAACTAGGTTGATGTTATGGTGGCACAAGCCAGCTGCCAGCATCACCAGACCATTAGACCTCAGGCAGAGAGAACTTATCAACCATTTCCAACTAGTGTTGTGCCAAAAATTCCTCTAATGAAAATTTTCACCATTCTCATTCAATTGGAAAGAAAGGAAACTACTTTCAAAAAGAAATTCAAAGGAGAACAAATTTTGGAGAAATTCTCCTGGGTTTGGTTCAGGGTTCTTGTGCTTACCTTACTTATGAGATGAATGAGGGGTGTGTCTGAGTGTCCTGTCTTTCATTGTACAGTCACCTCTTTGACAGCCTGGAGCCTCCTTGGCTTCCTGCATTTCCCATCAAGGGGAAAACATAATATATTTATTCCTTCCATAGGGCCTTTTCAGCTCAGGAAGTGAAGGCAGCCTGGTAGACTGTAGAGCAATGGTGAGGTGTGTAATAAAACAGAAAATATAGACAGTACCCTCAGCAACCTCACAGTGATTTGTTGAGTTCAAAAACACCACCAATAGACATTCAAAATAAGTTTTGAATGAGACTGAGATTAAGGCAGAAAAATGGAAACCCCTTTCATGGGAAAAGAACGCTTTCAGGAAATTCCTAAGATTTTTCTTTTCTTATCTCCTAGAAATAAAAGGACACTTTTCAGATTTCCCCCAAATTTTCTTTACCGTTATTTTATGTGTGTGTGGTGGCTGCATTCCCTCCCCTCAATGTCCTGGAGTGATGCTAGGTGCATGGGGCATTGTGGAGGATGCAAATAGGGGGCCAGGCCACCAACACAGTTGATGCTTTTGCCACTTGCAGTGGCAGTGCAACCCCCCCCCCCAAAAAAAAACCCTTAGGAAGCTGTTCTACAACCCTTGCCAATGGTGATGCCTACCTGTGAGAAATTGTTGGCAAATTTCTCCTCCCCCTGCAGAAATCTGGTGAAATTGTCCCCCCCCTCCATTTCTCTACCCACAAACAGGTGGGAGAATTTTGAGAGGCCGCTTGTGCCCAGCTCTAGTTTTGATTATCAACAGCCTTGTGCTGCAGATGGAGGAGGGGGTCGTCTGAGATACAGTGACTGCCCTAAGGCCAGCAAGGAATTGAGGAACTGAACTAGGGATGGGGAAGAAATGAATTTGGTTTACAATTCAGGATGCAATCTTCAGAGGCTTATGGCCATCCAATACAGAGTGGGAGGAGCGACAGAGAGACTCTTTGCCTCCACTCTCCTGCCGCTCTGCATTTCAGCTAGACAGCTTTTCCCACCCGTCTAACTGAGGTGTCAGAGAGGGGGAGGAGAGGAGGCTGAGGAGGCCGGAGGATTCCTCATAAACCAGCCTCACCAGTCTCCTCCCATTCCCTCCTATGGGAACTCTTCCGTTGTGTACCCCTCTCCCCTACAGCCAGCACAGAGAACCGCACTGGCTGCGTCTTCAAACTTGCATCTATTAGGAGCAAAAATACATATGAATGTTCATACACATTAAAAAAAAAAACCTTAAAATTTGGGATGAGCCAAACACAAGACTGGAAAAATGAGAAACTGAAGCAAAATAGAGATATTCATCCATCCCTACTGGTCAAGTTTCCTTTGAAACATCTCATGCTCAGATCCACTACAATATAAATATCAGACCTTAGTATCGGAACGACTATTAAGACACAAATAGATGTCCTGATTTTAAATTATGCAAACAGTTTCTGAAGTTCATGTTCACACTATGAAGAAATAAAAGGCCAAAGAAATTACCAAAGCTGCCTTTGATTCTCTCAACCTCCCCAAACATTTTCTGGTTATACTGTAGGACTTATTTTGCTTTTGTGTATTAATAACCTTAGATTTTTTTTTGGATACATTATGTCTTTGCGTTAGAACTCATTGTTGCATGATGGCTTTAGAAATATTTTAGCCTTAATATTGGATTTGTGTACATGGCTGGGATAATTCTGAAAGGATGAAAGAAGTTGCTTAAAAATTCTGTCTCTTATTCCATCTCTGTTGAGTCAGTTGTATATGTCAGATTTCTTCTGTTATGGATCAATATTCTTCCTTGCAAGGAACAAACTCTTTGCCCACTCTGCTGCTTTGGGTAGAGGGAGCAAATGGAAAAAGGGGAGAAGTTCTCATACACAGCAGAATCAACACACAACCAGCATGTGCAAGTGTCTGGATCAGGGCCTATCCTACACCAAAACCGGTGCTGGGTTCTTCTTTTTCTGGTCGATTTGTAAACTTCTTTTTTCAAAACTGTAAACACAGCTTTCCACATTGGGAAGCCACAGATAATTGTTATAATGCAGTTCCATGCCCTTGTTAAAATCGGAATATAATTTTACCAGACACAGCAGAGATCAAACTGCAGCCTCGTATCATGCTGCCCTGTCTCTACAACAAGGGTGGGCAGTTTGTGACTGTCCAAATGTTTTGGCTGTGCTGCCTGGGGCTGATGGGACTTCTGGGGCAAAACATCTGGAGGACCACAGGTTGTTCATCCCTTCTCTACAATATGCTAATTTCGAAATGTTAACATTCAAAAACAGAATGGACTAGGCCTGGAGAGAGTTAAGGTACATCTGCACTACAAACTACATGACCCATAGTTTCATGAACTGCTTCAGGTTGCGACACTGCAAACACACACATGGCATTTTAAAAATAAAAGGTAAACCCTAATAAGGTAAATAAAACTCCCTGCCCCCCACTCCCCAGTTAGATACTTCTTTGAAATTCACTTCCCTTCCCAACCTCTTCCACACAATCCTTTGTTTTGCCTCCACCCCCATAAATTGCCAGGAATAAAAGGATACAAATATTTGGCACAAGACTGATTTCCACCATGTGTGTCAGCAGAAGTAGGTATGGCCATAGCATGCATCATCAGTGGCCAGGGGGGCTGACCCACACCATTTTTTCACTGCTGAGATGAATATATAAAGCTGCCTTTAAAAACGTAAGAAAAATGGCCCACGTATCTATGCATTTAGTAAAGATTTATATATGGCCCTTTAGCAAAGCTTTCAGGGCAGTTTACAAAAGCAAGGGAGATTACCAAGATTTGGAATAAAATAAGATGATTGCAACATGTTCAAATAATACATGAAAATGCCCAGGAGGATAGATATGTCACAGGATAGTGATAGGGGGATCAAGTGGGCCTTCCTGGTGCAAGAATTCTACCAATGGCTCCATTTTCAGGACTGTGAATCCATTCTGAATTTCAGCTAGAACTAGCTAGACTACAGAATACAGAGTTCAGCTATCCCCAAAACAGGTTCAGCACCTTGGATAGCTTCTTTTGAGTTCTGTTGGGTTGTGACTGAAACCTGGAATGGAATCACACTGAATTCTACAAATAGGGCACCGCCACTGTGAAGGTTCTCTTTCTAGTCTACATCTGTCTGACCATCTAGCCTAGTCCTGTCTGCTCTAAGGGGCAGCAACTCTCCAGGGTTTTAGGAAGAGATCTTCCTTAGCCCTCTGCCTGTTCTTTAACAGGAAATGCTAGAGGTTGGATCTGGAACCTTTGGAATGCAAAGCCTGTTTTCCCAGCAAATTATGGCTCCTCCCAAATGTCTGTACATGTGGCTTTTCTTTACAATGCATAAAACTTTACATTTGTCTTGGTGAATTGCATTTTATAACATCTCTTTTATGCTTCCATATGTAAACACAAAGTGTAAAATAAGGCATATGTTTAATAATATCAAGTGCAGTTGGTTGCCAAGTGTTGCTATGAACTAGATTTTTCCCAGCTATTAATTATCTGCATAGTAAATTATTCATATTACGGTCGTTGCCCAGAGGTTCCAAAAATGATCAAAGCACCATTGTACAATTCACTATACATACAACAAACCATAATGAGAGACTTTGCTTTCTTCAAAGACGACACAGAGGGATGTTTACAAAGGCACTAAAGCATGGGGCATTGAAATTCTCTTTGTATCATGGAGGATATCCCCAGAAAAAGAGAGAGGGAGGGAGGGAGAGAGAGAGAGAAGGTTGGATAAAGGATGAATTATCAACCTGGTCTTAAATACACAATATGATGAAATGCATTCCCCTGAGGTTATGCTGGACGACGACGACGACAACAACAACAACAACAGTTCAACTTAGTTCTTATTTCAGTGATGTGTTTTAGACATACATAGATCGTGTGTGTGTGTGTGTGTGTGAGAGAGAGAGAGAGAGAGAGAGAATAAATCAGATGTATTTGTGCAGTAAGGTACCATTCAGACAAGGCTGTTAGGATCTACTCTATGGGAAGTAGAAGTCTCCCTACCAAAGCAGAGATGAAGTTAGCTTGGGGTTCACAGAAGAACTGTAGTGCAGACATCAGAATATCTATATGCACCACACTGCTAGCTATCCTGAGAGTGCTAGACAACCCTATGGGCCATTTTGCATGTTCAGGGTGTGTGTGTGTGCGGGGGATATCTATAAACACCTCCAAATGAAATTATGAATTAGTCTGTGGAGCTGATTGATTTCAATTTGACATCAGGTTGCTTTTTTCAGACTTGCATTCATTGGGTCATTTTCCATATCCCTGTCAGAACTTGATAACTTGCATTTGCATTTTTGAACATGCCCATGCCATACAAACATACCCAGTAAGAACTCCTGAAGTTCTCGTCAAGCTGTTGCCCTAATTCTGCCTTGCATCATAAACATCATTTAATATTTTTAAGCACCTAAAATGTGCTAAGTGCTGTACATAAGGCAAAGCAGACAGGTCATGGCTTCCAGGCTCACAGTCTACATTTATTTGATCACATCAACAGTGCAATCCTGTGCATGTCTACTCAGAAGTAAGCTCCATTGAGTTCAGTTGGACTTTCTTCCAGGTAAGTCCAACTGAACTAAGTGTAAGTGTATATAGGGTTGCAGCCTTATTTCTCCTCCTCCTCCTGCTGCTGCTGCTGCTGCTGCTGAATTCAGCAACCAACTGAGGAAAAGTGCCTGAATAAAGTAAATATGGGTTGTTGTTCCTGTTTTTGGCACCCATTCAGAAATGACTCCAGAGGAAGGTAGGGAATAGGGTGACCGCAGGGCCGGTGCCAGACTATTTTGTGCCCTAGGCAAGGTGAGCTACTTTCACACACACACACACACACACACACACACACACACACACACACACACACTCACCAAAAATGCCAACTTTGATTTTTAAGAACATATGTTACCTGGAAAAAATAAGAAGCACAAAACTTGAAACTGCTAAATTTATTTTGAAGTGCAAGAAATATGTCATGCCAATTATAGCAAACAAATTGGAAAGGAACGTCAATGGGTCTAAAATGCATTATTTAATAGGAATATCACCTCCAAATCATCCCCCCTAACTCACACACGCACGCACACACACACACACTCAACATCACTCACTCCAAACAAACACACACATGAACACATGCATTCACTCAAAGACCCCATGCACCCCATTCACCCATACATTCTCTTTCTCTTTCTCTCTCTCTCTCTCTTCCAGGCGCGTTCCAGAAGCCTGAACGTGGAGCCGCCCAACCCCCACCCCAGCGTCCCCGGCTTTGCTTTGGCTGGGCAGGCACGGGGCACCATCTCACCTGCCCAGGCCCAGCTAAATCCTCAGGCCGGGCTGGCTCACAGCCAATGTGCGTGAGTGCTGCGCTGTGCCTGGTGCCCCTCTTAGCTTGGTGCTCTAGGCAGCCACCTGAGTGGCCTCTATGGTAGCACCAGCCCTGGGTGACCGTATGAAAAGAAGGACAGGGCTCCTGTATCTTTAACAGTTGTATTGAAAGGGGAATTTCAGCAGGTGTCATTTCTATGCATGCAGCACCTGGTGACATTCCCTCTCCATCACTACACTTAAAGCTTCAGAACCCTACCCTCTTTTGTATCTGATCATGCCAAGCAGGGCTCCTGCAGCAGTAACTTTTGTGATGAAGAGGGAATTTCACCTGGTGCTGCATGCAAACAAATGATGCATAGTCATGGTCGTTGTGAGGGGAGTGGTGTGCTGTAAACTATGGGACGTAATTCATCTCTTCCATTAAACTTCCCTGAGTAGGGCTGCACTGAAAAGGGTGGGTAGCAAGCCTCTCTCATTCTCTGAGCAGCACCTATGCAGTTGATGATGTTCAGTTCTGTTTGCTGGACTCTGCCCACCCAACTCCAAACTATGGTGGTTTCAAGGGCTGTTTGACCCCTGAAAGTGGGTTTTTAGGTAGCATATAATCCACTTTTCATGCTTTGCATGTTGCTGACAAGCCAAATCAATTTCATGAAAATCCGGATATAACCAGAAAATTCTTCTGAAACCATTTCCATTGAGATTGGGCCCAGCTCTCCAGAAAAGCAAAATGACAGGAAGCAGGGAGCGAAAGGCAAGGACGAAGTTTCGTGACCCCATGCTTTCAGCCATGGCATTATTTTATCAAGGCTCACTTCAGCCACAGTGCTTTTGGGAGTGCCATTGAGATATTTATTCATTTGATTTGTACCCAACCTTCCTACCAAGAAAGTGGTTTACAATTGTAGACAAATAAAAATGGATTTAAACAATAATAAAACAAATACATTAAAAGTACAACAATAGCAGAATAAAAACACCACTCACACCAACAAACCAGCTTACATGCCAAAGGCCTGCTTGAATAAAAACATCTTTGCCTGCCAGTGGAAGGAGAGCAGGGAGGCAGCCAACTTAGCTTCCCTCAGCAGGGAATTCCGCAGCCATTGTGCTCTATGGGTGGGAAGAAACTTCTGACTGCCCTAATTGTCCATACCGATCTTTTAACTTTGACTGGGATTGTTACTATAGATTTCCTACCTTGACTAGATCTACTCTACTGCTGTATAGCGGTACTGAAGGGCTCTTATAACTGTTGGGGCACACTGAAAATCAAGAGGTTCGACTGCACTCTGATGGACCTCCAAACTTGTGGTGCAGTTAGGGGGCAGTTCAAAAATTGACAGAAACCCACGGTGCAGTTAGAAGATAATTCAGAGCACTGAAGAGATACATATCTAAAGGATTTTAGGCAATGTGAGGGTTCATTTCATGTTGATGGTGGACAACTAACTGAACACTTCCATATTAGGAAGACACTGAGGGGTGAGGGGGAGGTAGTTTTGAGATTGACATCTGTGGCTAACCAATAGCCACAGTCTCCTCCCTGTCCCCCCTCTAATCGTATAGTTTAGGGGAGGGATTGCAAATTATATAAACAGAAAGAGCCCATAGCACTCTTTCACATTGCAGCTAAGGCTGACTGAATGTCATGGAAATGGGAAAGTTCCATCGGCTTTCCCTAACACTTTCCTATATGGGGGGATTTTGAAGCCCCTTCTGCCTATTCCCCACTGGTCCATTGTGGCCTGCCTATGGGTAGGGGGGCAGGAGCCTTGCCCACAGCACTAGCGCTGCTGCTAGCCTGAGACTGCCTGCTGGCTTGAAGAAGGTGCAGCATCTTAAGATCTAGTACACCTGGGATCCTCCACTACCAAAGGAAAATGATCCCAGGGAGCTTTGGCTATTGGGAGGTATAGAAATGCAACAAATAAATAAAGTTCTGCAAGATCTCTTGAGAGAAGGTGAAGAACATCTGAAGTAAGTGTGTGTGTGTGTGTGTGTGTGTGCGCGCGCGCGCATATGGAGTGGGGAATTGTTGGAGGGGAGATTTTAAAAATAATAATCCTAAAAATCAAGACAGGAAGGGATCTGCATCCGATTTGACAAGGCTAAAGTGATGCTTAAGAACTACCAGGGTGCCAAGTTTCATCTCTTTATCTTTAAAAGTGATGGAAATGTAAAGATCCCATTGATGGAACCGTTTTCTGCCTGGTAATCTAATTGTGTGGGGAGACAGAGGCACCCTGAAAATAGGAGCAGGGAATCCTCTCATAGGAGCTCCACCCTGAATTTCGGGGAGGAGCAGGCAAGCTGTGCACACCCCTAGTAGCTGTCATTTTCCTCCTAACATGTCCTGGAATAATGCCTGGCCCAGGCTACTGACACACTGTTGTCATTTGCTGTGACAGCAAACCCCCCCCCCCACCTCCTGCACAAAACACTCTGAGGTAAAAAGAAAGAACAGTGCTGCAACCACTGCTAGCAGCGAGCTCAACTTTCAAGAAATGCTTGGAGAACTCCCCATCTCCAGGGAAATTCGTGCAATAGTCCTCCAAATTCTCAGCCAACAAATAGGATGGAGAATTTCAAGAGTCCACTTGCACACAGCTCTAATTTCTTTACTTAACATATTTCTATCCCACCTTGCATTGGCAGCTAACAAAATTAAGCAAACTTCAAGAATACAATATAGTACAAATTAATGTATCAAACCAAACATTATATGAAATGATTACCTTTTATTCCACTTCACCCATCTTTTTTTCCTTAAAGTGTAGCTGCGCTCATTGTCTTCACTTCTAAATGATATGAAGCTTTCCCAGATGCCCTTTAAACATTCTTTGTATTTTGATGTAAACTTACTCTTGATTTAATCCTATAGTAAAGGAACATGTAGCTTCTGAGAGGCTAAAATGTCATAGGTAAACGGTATTCAACTCCGCTTGTGCATTGGTTAATACCCTGCAGTGTTTGAAAGGTCTTGAATATTAGCCTATGTATGTGCTTGTATGAATAAGAAAAGGATGCTTGTACAGGCATCTACTGGGGAAAAAAATGACATTCATATAAATTAATGTTAGCAGTGGCTTGAGTACCATTGAATCTCAAGCACATGTATTCAAAAATATTTTTATGTATGTATTTTTTTTTACATTTTATGTAATAAGTATAAGCTTCTCCAGGATACTCAGGCCTTTGCTAGACCTGAGGTTTATCCCTGGATTGTCCAGGGGTCAAACCTGTACATCTAGGTGACACACAGCGGATCCAGTTCTCAGGCAGGAGCGAACCCTGGATGATCCAAGGATAAACCTTAGGTCTAGCTGTGGCCTGAGTCTGGCATAAAAGAAACCCTGACTCAATTTATTCTTACTGCAACCCTAAGAGGAAGTTCCACTTGTAATTAACAAATAAATGGACACTGAACCTCCGTGGATAAGCCATTTGAATTGGGAGAAGAGTTTTGCCTAGTTCATTTAATTGTGATTTATCTGCTTTTAAGAGAAGTCAGTTTTCAAGAAGAAAATGTTAAGAGTGTTTATGCCAGTTTGGATGCACATAAGGATGTCCACCTTGGCTCCCGATTAAACATTTATGAGTGGTTTAGGCTGATATCCTACAACAAATTACCTAAGAATAAACCCAATTGAGCTCAATGGGACCTATATCTATGTAGATATGTACCATATTGTACTATTAAATATTTATAGCTGGAAATAGTGGAATAGTTATGATATGGAAGATGTCAGAATTACAGCTATGATCTTGCTTGAATAATCTTTTAGAGCGCAATCCTATTTCTCAGGGACACATCCCATGAGCAGCCAGAGGATTAATAGGAAATAAAAACTCCCTGAGGTCTTAGATAAGGGACTGACCTTGAAGGTTTTTCCACCCAATTTTGGAACCCCATTCCTGTTTGATGCTAGCCACCACAGAGGTTTTCAAGCTTGGAAGTCCAACCTCATGGGGGCGGGGGAAGAAGAGGCATGTTGAGTGTGTAGCAGTGAGTTGGGAAGGTGAGTCCATCAAGAGCCCAGAAGGGCTCTGAATAGATTGGAACCTCTGAAATTGGAGTGCTCTGTCACTCGGGCAGAATAAATTACAGTAATTGGTAAAATGACGATATCTTGAAGTGATATAATTGCCAGTATCTTGAAAAGAATTTCTCTGAGAAAATGTCTGAGATTTTAATTTTTCTCACCTCCACAGAAAAAGAAGGCAGAATTTTCTCTCAATATGCTTCACAGTTTTTGAGTGTGGTGGACACTACTGCCTCCACTCCCCCCACCACCACAAAAAATGCCCTGGAATAAAGCTAGGGCATTATGGAGGATGCAAAATGGTGGCCAGACTGGCAACACAGTTGCTACTGCTGACACCCACCTCCTGAGGAAAAAGAAACCAATTCAAATCCTTGCTTAACCATGAAGATCACTAAGCAATCTTGGACAAATTACTATATTTCTCTGTATAACTTCTCTCACAAAGCTGTGAGGATAAATGAGAATATAATTGTAAAACACTTTTGTACATGGAAAAGTGCTGGAAAACAATTAACACTAATTGAAGAGTGGGTATGTATAATCCTTTATCCTTTTCGTTCTGGGAAGTCAGGCAATGAAAGATTTACTGAAGAGACCGAAAGTGAATAGCTGGTCATTCTTCAGGTTATGTAAAAACTCTCTACAGGTTATGTAACCATTTTTGCTATGCTGAATTTCACTTTCTGGTCCAAGAGTTGAATCATTGCCTAAGCCAGAGATGGGGAACCTGTGGTAATCCAGAAGTTGCTGGACTCCAATTCCCATTGGCCATGCTGGCTGGGGCTGATGGGAGTTGGTCCAACAACATTTGGAGAGTCAAAGGTTTCCCACCCCTGATCTAAGGCAAAATAAGTGTGTTGACTAATTTGTCTTATCACTGTGTTCTCAAAAAAAAATAAAAAATTACAAATTAAATTATATTGTGGCTAAACCCCAAACTCATAGTACTGTCTGTCTTTTTTGCTAAGTGTAAGCCGCTCTGAGAGCCTTTTTTGGCTGAGGAGCGGGGTATAAATATGATAAATAAATAAATAAAAATAGTACTGTAATTATGTGAACCTTTAACAAGCAATAAGACTTCTGTTGTCCGACGGTCAGAGCATTTGGCTTAGTGGAAAATATAATTTATAGAAGTCCCTTGTATATGAATGAGGTTCATTCTCTTCTGAGCACCATTGCAATAGATTTGTATGTGCTCCTGTGCTCCCTCCATTTGCCTGGGATAATCCTTAGGAGTAGAAAGGGCCAAAGTCTTGGGAGTTTTTGCTTATAATGAAAAGTAACCTTATGAGGCTTAAATTCTGAATGGAGCAGCAGAGGGAAAGGCAGCTTAAGCCTCCCTGGTTTATTTACCTATTTCAAACCACCCCATCTGGGTATGTTTGCTTTTTGGCCCCTTCTCATGTGATTCAGGATTCATATTTTCCTACGTGTTATATCCCATGGGAAAAATCTGCTGGGCCTTTGTGGGGGTGGAATTGAGTGCCTATCCTTGTAGTAGCAGGCATAGGATAGGGAGCTGTGAAGTAAAACCATCCTGGGATGGAGAGGTGGCACTCTCCAGTAAAGAGGTGAGGATTCACAGGTCCAACTTGTTTGACATCTCACTTGTTGCTGTCCATATACTAAACCACAGCCCTTGAAAGCAGAGAAATCATAGAAAAACTCTCACCTTGATTCTAATAATACTTTTTAAAAACAACAACCCTCTTTCACCTTGATTCTAATCACATTACCTTGGTGACAGAAGCAGAAGGCTCAATAGTAAATGGAGTGATTGATTTTATCATTATGCATGCCCCACTTCTCTGACCACACCCCAATGATTTCCCCCATTCAGAACCCCAAAGGACATTCTGGCTCTTTCCTGGCTATTAGCTCCCATTATGCGATATTTCCTTGGCCACTGAACCAGTAATTTCTCTTACAAAAGAGAGGTATTGCCAGATCTGGCTGGCAGGTTTGGCCAGTATTCATAACAATACCAAAGTATCTCCAGTTTCAAAGTAAAAAAGATGTCCTAGAGAGTGATTTTTCTATGACAGTAGAATTCTGTAATGTTAGTAATATAATTTGAGCTCTAGATCAGATTATCAATAACAGAAGTCAACCACTGCTATGCAGCTGCTAGTGATAATCCCCTTGTCTCATGAAGTCATAATTGAGTTCCTTTTACTTCTTTTCTGTGTTCCAACTCAGTTTACAGGATCTAAACCATATTTGATCAAAGTTGAGATGCCCTTGATTCAAACGCACATAGTTTCCCCTCCTCCTCTTCTTTCTACATTTTTAATAATACTGGATATTAAAGGTGGTTTTTGGCTGGCTTATTGGATCAGATTTTATTTCCTTCCTTCAATAACAAACAATGCGACTGTTTTCTTTCATATTAGGTGATTTCCTAAGGGAAATCTTGCTGAATTTCCTTTGAAATCATACTGACAACATTCAACATGTGGCAAATGGTAGTGGTCCTCCTCCCAGCACAAGAGAGAGAGAGATTCTAGCTCAAAGGGTGAATTCCTGGTGTGCTACAGGCTTCCAGGACTGAATGGTGGCTTGATAGAAAAGTCTGAGTAGACAGTTACATTCATGCATTCTTAGGCCAAGTTCACACAATTTGTAGGGTGGGTAACATATGAAAAGTAGAACAGGGCTCCTGTATTTTTAACAGTTGTTAAAAATTAACAGTTTAAGCAGGTGTTGTTTGTATGCATGCAGCACCTGGTAAAATTCCCTTCCACACAACAGTTAAAGCTGCAGGAGCCCTGCCCTCATTTGTATCTGGTCATACTAGGCAGGGCTCCTGCAGCTTTAACTGTTGTGAGGAAGAGGGAATTTCACCAGGTGCTACATGCATACAAATGACACCTGCTGAAATTCCCTTTTCAATTCAATGGTTAAAGATACAGGAGCAATGTCCTCCTTTTCATATGGTCATCCAAGGCCTATAAGAATCCATCCTATAAGAATTTTAGATTGTCCATAGCTCTTGAGGTAGTCTTTCATCTTACAAGTCCTTCTCCAGCAGTATCACTAAAACTTATATATTTATCATTTTACAGTTATTATTAAAGTGACGCCTTTGACAAAGAGAGGCATTAGAACCCAGACAAAATAAAGATAAGGCAGGAGACCTCTCTTATTAGAGTCCACCAGATTGAATTTTTCTGGCAGAATCAAATCACAAGTGTAGTGCCATGCCCCTCCTGGAAGACTTCTCCTTAAAGGAAGAGCTGGAGGATGAGGAACTACCCACCATAAGCAATGCCCAGGCTCTGCCAGTAGATCAGGAGGTGCCTGGGCCCTCAGCATTGACTACCATGATGGCATCACCTGTGGAGGACAAGGACTCTACCTCAGAGGTGGAGGCATAGAAAACCCCAAGACATCGGGAGACACCCCCATGAAAAGACTGCAGAAGGAGTGCTACACTGAGCCAGAGACCTCCTTTGGGAGAAAAGGTCTATTTGCAAGTGGGAAGCTTGCTCACGTGGAGGACCTTTTCAGCTGCAGACACTAACATCTCACAGCTGAGGCTTGGGTGTGGCTCTGACAAGTTCTGAGTAAAAAAACCCAGCAGCATAAGGCTGAGAGAATTGATCAGGCTTCCTAAACCCAGCTTCCCTTAACTGAGTCTTGATGTTGAGTACTTCTGGACTGTGTTTCCTTGGCACCTTATTGCCTGTGACCTGGGCTTTTGAGACCTTGCTTTTTGCCTGATCCCTGTTTGTGCTGACCCCTTGGAGCTCTTAAACCTGCAACTGCTAGGCTCAGACTCAGGGAAAGGAGATAGATAGTCCTGGTGCAGATTTCATGGTAGATCAGTCAGAGGCTCATATATGCAGCTGTGCATATTGTTATTAGGCTGGATTAAGTTACATAGATGGACCTGGATGTTAAAGTGTGCATTATGGATTTAGAACAGATGGGCACGCCACAAGGAGTTCATAGCTCTTGCTGTCATTCCAAGTGTAGGGATACACATCACATACAGAGGGCAAATACTTAATTTTCTTAAAACTGTCAGTACCTGCAATTTTATGAGATAATTTTCTTTATTTTCAGATATTTCCATAGCAAACTTGTAGAGTGAGCAGATTTTAAAACATCAATTATTGAAGAGGAACGCAGCTGTAGTATCTCTAACTATAGAGAAAAATGCCACAGTTTGGAAAATATTGATTTTGTCCAGATGGAGCTCGTGCTATGATACCTGTTTAAAATGACAAATGTTTACTTACTAAATCACTATTTAATGATAGCTTCAAATTAGCAGTATTTAACTGACATACTATTATTACTGATAGCCAAGAAGGGATGCATTTTTTTTTAAAAAAAAATGACTCTAAGCAGCATATCACTAATAACATTAAAACCAACAATAATGATTTGTTTAAATACATCAGAAAGTGGGAACTGTCTAGGGAGACAGTTGGACCATTGGATGACAACTGAGTTAAAGGAGTGCTAAATGAGGATAAGGAGATTGCAGAGAAGTGGAATGATTTCCCCCCCCCCCCATCTGCCTTCACTGTGGAAGATTTAGAATAGATATTTATGCCTGGACGGATATTTTTTAGGAAGAGAGTCTAAGGAACTGAGGCAAGTAATGGTGACAGATGATAACAATTATTTATTAAATATTTATCCCACCTTTCTACAAAAACGGCTTTGAAGGCCTTATTGTATAACTGAAACAAACAAATCACAGAATCCAGGTAATATTCATCAGAGTGTTCTTAAATCAAATGTAAAATTATCGATTTTCTGACACATACGTAGCATCAGCCTCTACTAGAGGACTAGAGAGTGGCAAATTTAATGCCATTTAAAAAGGGGGAGCTCAGGAAATTACATTTCAGTTAGCTTAGCATCTGTTCAGGGCAAATTGGTGGAAAGCATTATTAAAGATAAAATTATCAATCGTATAAAAGGGGAAGGCCTCCTGAAAAAGAACCAATATGAATCCTGCAAAGATATCATGTGGAAAGGGGTGATCCAGTAGATGTCATTTACTTGGACTTCCAAAACCCTTTTGATAAAGTCCCTCACCAAAAAGTAGCAATCCTATGATAAAAAGAGAGGTCCTCTTATAGATCAGTAACTGGTTAAAGAACAGAAAGCAGAATGGAGGAATAAATGGTTAGTTCTTGAAAATGGAGAGATGTAAACCAAAGGTCAACAGCACAAAAGACACAAGGTCAAGACTACAAGGCACTGAAGCTACTAAAACAATGTTGTTTCCAGCCACTGATAAGCTCTGACTGAAGGCTTATATAGCCAGAGCTTCCAAAGATCCACCCAGGGCTCTCCTGCAGCTCCTCACAAGAAGACTTTTCCTTCTGGCAAAAGTCTTCTTGTGAGAAGGACTTCCTTTGTAAATTGGCACTCCTCACAGGGGTTCCTTTGGCCTGCCTCTTGAGATGATGATAGTCTAGAGAGTTGTTCAGCCTCTGCCTCAGAGGCAGAGTCCCCTGCTTCTTGCATGGATGACCTGGAACCCTCTCCCCTGAGGGCCCAGACTTGGTTTCTATTCTAACATAAGATTTAGCAAAAGATTTCTCTTTCTCTCTCATACATGCACACAGAATTAAATAGATGCAGCAGGGTCCAAAATACTTCGGTTTTCTTGGTCATATTTTGTTTGGCTCACTTTTCAGCTTGGGTGCTGAATGATGAGCCATGAAAAGCCACAATTAATGCAATGTGTTGGATTAAATTCATGAATTGGCAGGGGTTTTTCATTTTGATGAAGGGTAGGTGAACAAGTCATTTAATGGCAAAGGGGAAATGTTCTATACAGCCAAGCAAGCCACTTCACACCCATAGGCCAGAGGAGATCAGCTGATCTCTGTAAGTCTTCTCATTGCAGCAATGCTTTTGACATCTTACTGCATAGAAATATGATCTAGCATAGTCTTCCCCAACTTGGTGCTCTCCAGATGTATTGGATTGCAATTCCCATCTTTTTCAGCTATGCTGCTTGGGAATCATGGATATTGCAGTCTGTACAAAACACCTGGAGAGCACGAGGCTGGGAAAGACTAGTCTAGAACAGTACCACAAAATTTCAACCGTTTGCACAGTCTTTTGCTAATGGAGTTCTAAAACAGAGTCTCCTAGGATGTTTCCTCCTTCCAATTTGCGCACCTGTTTGGTAACTTAGTAAAATCCATGCATGCGATGACAACAATAAATATGTGAATGAAAATTATTTTTGTTCTACAAAGCATGCTCAGCCTGAGGTTATGTGAGGTAAATCTGCAAAGGAAGCGCAGCCTGAATACAAGGCATGTGCCATCCCATCTTCTCCTTTGCTCTAGTTTTCAGTTGAATGTAAATGCATCGCTCTTGATGTTACTAGATCTGACTAGTTGGATTCTGCAGCCACAGTTCTGCACACACCCCTCGGGATAGCTTTTGATCCCCTTTCTCTGAAACGGGCAAAGCTAGTAAGAGGTTAAAATGGCCTAGCTTAAAGAGTTTTCATCAAATTTGTCAGCCTCCATTTGTATCCGCAGTAAAAACCTGAGGCAACTATAGAGCTAAGATTCATAGCTGATGTATGCTGTACTATACAAATAACAAAAGAATGTCTAAACAGTTGGTAGTGTACATAATTCAGAACTATTGTTCAACTATTAAATATTACACATCCCCTTTTTCCTAAATCAAAGAATCACATTCCATGCTTTGGAGTGACAATATATTTTCATTTTTTAACATAGCACTATTTTCCCCCATTAGATTATATAACTGGATAGCTTTGAGAGAGAAGAAAAAGAGTGTATATGTTAGGGAAGCATAGTAAAAAGTCTTGCCACTTATTGGAAACTGTTATTATCTAGTAAGTCAAGGAAAGGAAAGGAAAGGAAAGGAACCTCTCGTGCAAGCACTTGAGTCATTGCTGACTCCTAGAGGGATGCCTGTTTTCACTGACGTTTTCTTGGCAGACTTTTTGTAGTGGGGTGGTTTGCCATTGCCTTCCCCAGTCGCAGTTACCTTTCCCCCAGCTATCTGGGTACTCATTTTACTGACCTCGGAAGGATGGAAGGCTGAGTCGACCCGAGCCAGCTGCCTGAGAACCAGCTTCCGCTGGGATCGAACTTAGGCCGTGGGTAGAGTTTCGGCTGCAGTAACTGCCGCTTACCACTCTGCACCACACGATCAAACCTTGTGTTAAATTCCTAGTTTATACTCAAGGATACAATTTATGAATAAAGATGTTGCCCACCCTCCTTTAATTTCAGTGCATTTGCACATAAGCCCATATGTTCCATTAAGGTGATAAGGTGTTCACTTGGGCTGCATTTTTCAAGGACTGAATTCATAGGGCATACGTAATGTGGGTTATTATTTCTAGGGTGCACATATGAAGTAGGTGGTGTGGATAAAGCAAAATGAGCCCCTGGTTCCGTGTTTACAATCTAAGTAAAACGAGAAAAACAAGAAAGGGAGTTGTAGGAAATAATAACAGTGCAAGATCTGGTTAGAGACAAGGTTGCATTAGGGTTTTAAATGTAAAATACATTGATAGAAGGGACCAGATGGCTGACAGGAAACAAAGGGCTGGTTCACATAAAATGACTGCCTGCTACAGATTTATTTGCCAGTGGGGGTTGTTGCGTTGTGCTGGGTGTCCACATGCACCATTTTTGCATGGTACCCAGCTTGCGAATCCAGGTGGCAGGGGTTGTTTAAGGGTTATAGAACCCTCAAATAAAACATGGCTTGCTTTAGCTTTAACTCTCAAACAATGGGAACAGTGGCCCTTTCTAAACCTAAGGATTATCCCAGGAAAATGAAGGGATCATCCCTGCCTGCTCCTGGATGCCCTGTGTGTCATTTGGATGCACAGGGATGATCCTGGGGGAAAAGGCAGGTGTAGAAACGGCCAATGTCCTTTATATAGTGGAACTTTCCTGCGCACAGCAGGAAATCTGAGCATATTTCAAATAAGTCGGGTTTTCTGTGGATTATTTAAAATGCAAGAAATGGGAGACCTGTGTGGCAGGGTCACCACATCATTGAAATGACCCATGAAGATCTGTGACTGGCCAGTTGTGAGCATGGGATGAAATGCTCATCTGATGAGTAGTTTGAATTATCTGTAAGCTGACTGAGAAGGTCTGCATTTGGAGCGCAAATTTTCTCTTGTCCCAAAACTTGAACTCCAGTCCCCAAAACAGATGTGTCTTGATGTGGGCACAGTGGGGGACTTTGCTTACCAAGTATGCTGCTTCTGCAAATGGAGCCTCCATGAGTTTACTTTTCTCCCTCCATCATGTCAACTTATCTCATCCTCTAATATCACGGTGCTGTACATTTTGGCACCATTGCCAGTGGCAGACAGTAATGTGGAATTGGGCAGAAAAGAGAAAACTGCACTGGGCTGGATCCACTTTAGTCATATTTAGAGTAGATCCATTCAAAGCCTTGACTAACTTATGTCCCATGTATTTCAATGGTTCTGTTGTCGTTATGATTAAGCCTGGATCCAAACATTTGTAATGATACCAGAACGTGGAGTAAGATGGCAGCTTGAATGTGACATTACAAAGGACATGGAAAGCTGCTATTTTCAGCAGTATGGGCCAATATAGTGAACTGTAACCTCAGGCTTCATAGCTTAAAAAAGACAATTGGTGGGAAATAAATATTTATCCACATTCTGGGGAAGAGTTTTTTTTATTAAGAGAAATTCACAAATTTTCCACAGATCATTATCTATTTTGTGCTTTGGTAATAGTAACAATTTGAATTTTTGTACGTGTCTTGGCTTATTGCTCTTAATTTGATTAATTACTACTGTCTCTTGGGGCTGATCTACACCCAGCAGGATATAACACTTTTAAAATGGTATGAAAACTGTATATGTAATGTGTCCTGGGCCTGAACAGTTGTCATAACCATTATAAACCGTTATAAGCAGTAGTGTAGATCCTGCCCTGGATTATATGTGGGGATGGTTGTAAACTGTCTTGAAAACTGACCTTGATTGAAAAATGGGTTATATATATACGTAGCTAACTAAACTAAAATTACACTCTTGTGGTACCTTAAAAGCCAACTAATTTATTCTGGCATAAGCTTCCATGGACTATAACCCAGTTCATCACATGCAGTTTAGCTACACATATGGTAGTGACGGGGAGAGAAATATGAACACAGAGTGTCCAGAAGGAAATTAAATGCAAAGAGTACAGACAGTGACAATCACATTATTTATAGTGGGCATTCTCAAAACAGTTGATGCTGATCATGCAAACTTCCTGGCAGTAGGTAAGCCAATTAACACATGCAGTGTGATTTTAAAAAGCTTCTGGTGATAAAATTGAACCTGTTGATGAATTCTAGCTCAGCAGTCTGGCATGCTAATTTCCCCTTGAAGTTTCTTTGTTCCACAACCACCACTTTAAGGTCATGAGAGTGACCTGACGGGCTGAAGCATTTTCCCACTGGTTTCTGAATATTGCCATTTCTGATTCCAGTTTGTGTTCATTTATTCTTTTCCATAGAGACTGGCCTGTTTGCCCTATGTGGAATGTGAAAGAGCATTGATGCTGACAGTAGATAGCATATGTCAAATTGGAAGATGAGCAAGTGAATGCCACAAGACCCTTTTGTTTTTGCTGCAATAGGGCTATCATGGCTACCCCTCTGGAAATTACTCCAACTAAACTTAGACTGCATTCCTATATCTGCAAATCTAGAAGTAAGCCCCATTGACCATACTTGAACTTTAGATCTGAGTAAATATGCATAGAATTGTACTGCACATAAAATAATTCTATTTCTATTTTAGAGGTCAACACTAAAAGTAACAGAGAAAATGACGTGCAATGCTGCCCAATGTGTTCACAGTTTCTATATTTGCCTACATCTGATACTTTACCACTCTGGAATCTGTTTAGATGTGGAGTGGTATGCAAATACTGTAAATAAATAAGAAATTTCTCAGTGCTCTTCTTCTAATTCAATTTCCCAAGTCTTTCTGCCTGATCCAACTGTTTTCTTCATCCTAAAATGAAGAAACACTGCTGTGGTAGTTCTTCTTTGCAGGATTAGCTGTCTGGTTTCTTAATTAAGAGCTGCTTGGCTGCTAAAGTTGTTGTTGTTGTTATTATTATTATTATTATTATTATTATTATTATTATTATTATTATTATATTCTGCCCTGACAGTTACTTACAACAGTTCATAAAAATACAAAATACAACAATAAAAATAGTCTAAGAAATTTAACATAGAAAAATCAAAACCATGAAAATGGTTAATAACAATTTAAATAAACAATGTTTTCCCAAATAGACCTGTTATAAAATAAACATAGATGCCTCATCATATACAATTAAATGCTTGGGAGCAGAGGGTGGTCTTTATCTGGCATCAAAAATATGACACTGTTGGCACCAGGAAGGCCTCAGTGGGGAGCTCATTCCATTGATGAAAACGAGTTCTGCGCTTAATGTTTATTTTAGGACAAGGCCTTTCCATTTTTTTACTGTATGTTTTGGACAGTGTGGGGAAAAATGGGGGTGGGGTGGGGTTGTGTGTGTTTTCTTTCAAACCTTTCTGTGCCATGATAGTAACACATGACCTGCCTAAATCAGGCATAGGAACACTTAGGTACATTTGGTTGACTTTAAATGGAGATAGCTATGAGAGACTTCTACATCAGTGAACGTAATTATCATTGCAAGACAATGGTCAACTACTAAGACCTGGGCCATGGCTAAATGGGTCGATATCCCAGGGATCGCCCAGGGATCATCCCTGTGCGTCCACATGACACACAGGGGATCCCAGGGGCAGGGAGGGATGAGCCCTCCCTTTCCCTGGGATGACGGGCACCACTTCTATCCCGACTTTTCCCACAGTCTCGGGATCCTCTTCCTCTCGGGATGTCATGCGCCATGTGTAGACTGAGGGGGAGGATCTCACGATCATCATATCATGAGATAGTCCCCGCTCTGCAGGTAGGTCTAGCAATGCCCCTAGTCATGCATGCAACCGAAAAAGGCCAAGAGTCCTGAAATTGTCAAGTGGACTATTCTACTTCATGCTGCAGGTGAGGTGATCCCATTTTTTTTAATGATCCCTGATGTGAAAACCTCTCTGCAACTAAACAAACATACACACTCCAGAGAATGATTGCAGACCATCCTCTTTCATGTCATGCTACTTTTCTAGTTGCAGGGAATTCTTCCACAGAAAATGGGAGCCACTTTTTTAGTCTGAAGTGGTACAGCCTACATCCTCTTTCTGTGGCATGTGAAGTCAGGCTTATGGTGACCCACATAATCATCATCATCATCTAGAGGTTGGGATAACTGGCTTTCCACAAACATACCTGGCAACCAAAAAGCCTTTTCCTATCATACTTTAATCCAACTGAGGTCTTTTCCTTTGGCAATCCACCAGGATGGCTGGCACCAGCAGTGCATTAGAATGAGTACCACAATAGCATGAGGAGAATCTGATGCACGTCTTCAGTATTGAAGCTGCCGTCATAATAAGGTTAGTTCACCTGTTCATGCCACCATTATTCCCAAATGTAACTTCACCAGTAATAGATACTAATCTCAGGTACCTCCCCTGGGACCTGAAAAGCTGAAGCAATAGAAGTGTCTCTGAGCCTGAGATAATGTAGACACATTTTCTAATCATATTTCTAATTTCACTAGCTTGTTACATAAAAGCTCTGATTGGGGAGCAAGATCCCACAGCCTACGAGATAATAACACGTCATTCAGAGTCTGGGGTTTGGAAATTGCAAAGTGTCTTGAAAAGCTCACATAAAAATCCCCACAGTTGCATTGCAAAGGCATTTTCTGAGAGGTACAAATGCATTAGGGGAAAAAGAGGCATGTAAACAATCAGTTTTCATGGGTCTGTCAGTATTTTAACCAGGACGTATTATAGGCATATACTTCTGTCAGAAAAGGTAAGGAGTCATTAGGTACTTTCTAAATACAGTGCAATACTCTTCATGCTGAGCACGGAGGCAGAGAATGCAGTCACTTTGTTCACATTGACATACGAACCTTGCGTCAACTCATTCAGTCTTGGCCGTGTAAGACGTGAGCAACAGTTACAAAAAGAAAACAAAGCACAGTAGGAACACCACAGGCACAATAAGGGGTCCTGAGATGAAGCAGTAAATACCCAGGTCTTGCATCTAGCAGAGGAAGGGCATAACTACATTTCATGTTTTCTAACATGGTGTGCACAGGCATCTCATGGGCATGTTTCTGTTCATATAGTGGTATGTTTCAAAGATTTAGAGTATAAGATGAATGTTCCTGGAAATCTAGGTTAGGTTCGAATTAAATGATTTTGATTTATAAGCATATGAACACATTGTTTGTCTATATAGGTTTGGCATGATCCATGTCTCTCCAAGTGATGTGGGATGAGAGAACATTTGTTACTTGCTCGTTGGACTCTGTATATGGAAACAGAAGTGCTTGTTGGTTGCCAGAAGTGAAGTATTTTTTATTTTATTTTATTTATTTATTTATTTATTACATTTTTATACCGCCCAATAGCCGAAGCTCTCTGGGCGGTTCACAAAATTTAAAACCATGAAAAGCAAAAAAACAACCAACAATTTAAAAACATGAATACAAAATACAATATAAAAAGCACAACCAGGATTAAAACCACACAGCAAAAATTGATATAGGTTAAAATATAGAATTAAAACAGCAAAGTTTAAATTTAAGTTTAATTAAGTGTTAAAATGCTGAGAAAATAAAAAGGTCTTCAGCTGGCAATGAAAGGAGTACACTGTAGGTGCCAAGTGGACCTCTCTGGGGAGCCCATTCCATAGCCCGGGTGCCACAGCAGAGAAAGCCCTCCTCCTAGTAGCCATCTGCTGCTCTACTACCACCACTAGATATATATCAACCCTGGGTGACAGATCAAAGAGGTAAGAATTGCTGATGCTCTATCCAAGTCATATAAGAAAATGGGGAAGGAAGGAGCACCAGTTGTTGTTGTTGTTGTTGTTGTTGTTGTTATTATTATTATTATTATTATTATTATTATTATTATTATTTCTTACCTGCCTCTCCCACTGGATCAAGGCAGGGTACAACACAAATACAGAACACCTGTTTCAGTTTCCCCCACATTTGAATGTTTTAAATCTCAAGTTCTTTTTGTCCCAAATACAGAGAACTTTGTGAGTTTGGGTAAATTATTAAAACTGAACTGAGACAAAATCCTCACTCAACCCTAGTCTGTATACAACTTTTCTTCATCTATTAATACAAACTAAAGGTGCTGTTTTACAATCCCAAAATAAATAAATAATGAGACAAATAATTATTAGGCTTAATTTATCTTCACATCAGGAGATACTGCAGGCATAATTTTAATGCACCCTACACAGGCTTTGTGGACAGAACACCAATCATATTCATTAATTGTCTTCCATTTTATTCACAGGCTACATTCAACTGTGATGATCGTTACATGTTCAGGTGAACCTGCCATGATAAATCAAAGTTATAAATTAGTAAAACATAAAACACCCAACTGCTTAAAAAACAACACAGCTCTTCACTGTGAAGAATGGCCAATATTACGAAGTCAATCAAAAGTGTCCATATGTCTGTTTAATATGTGATTCATAGTTTTAGACATAACACAATGCCTACCAAATTCTTACATGATGTGATGCTTACATCATGTGTAGTAGGAGAGAGCCAAAGATTAGGGTGAATGTATGTGTTTTAAGAACACACATTGAAATACTTAAATCTATCTATATTTAAAATTAAATGCAAATTCTCAGAGCGGCTTCCATATAAAATACATACACAGTCCCTTCAGTAAAAAATATAAAATAATAAAATGCGACAGTGACCTCACCAAATAAAAGAAATTTCTAAGACCTGGAGTGGTGGGGAAAGGTTTTCAACTGACACTGAACAGAAAGAGGTTCAAACTCAGGGTGCCACCACAGAGAGGGCCCTATCTCCAGTCATTACCCTCCTCTTGTTTGATGGTGCTGGATCTGGAGAAGGGCCACCAAGCCAGATCTTAATTCATAGACAGCCTTATTTATATTTATTTATTTACTAGCTGTACCCTGCCACGCGTTGCTGTGGCTCAGTCTGGTTAAATTGAAAAGAAAGAAAAGACAAAGCGGATGTTTCTAATATGTTTAATTTCACAATGCTTGTGGATATACAATATTTTTAGTTGTTCCATTGTCTGTGTAGATATAGAGATTGTCTGGTTTGCCGACTCTAAAACACGCAACATATAATTGTCCATGTGAGAAGCAATCTGTGTCTAGATCTAAACCGCACAATTCTAAAGATTGGCCCTGAGCTTTGTTGATGGTGATTGCAAACGCCAATTGAATTGGGAATTGCAATCTCTTAAATTGAAATGGCATATCTGTTGGAATCATAGGAATGCGAGGAATGAGGACATCTTCACCTTTGAAAGGTCCTGTCAAGATTGATCTAATTGCCACTTCGTCTATAGTTGTAGCATTGAATCTTCGCACATGTTCTCCAGCAGGCGTTTTGTCAGCATGAATAACAATCTTGTGTGTATCAGATGGCATCATGTCAATTGCTGTTTTGAACAAATGTACTAAATTGTTTTTTTCGTGAAGTAGCTGTTGCAGTTTTGAAACGATGGACCTTTTTATGCTGGTATAAATTCCGCAGCGTGCATTCAATTCATCATTGCCATCACCAATGAAATACATTTGTAGGAATTTATGTTGACTATCTTGAAATGGAAGGAAGGAGCCGGCTTTATGATAAATTTGTCCTTTGACTTTGAAAGTTGGCATAAATGGAGCTGTGATGATTTCTGCGCCGAACGACGTCATTTGGAAGCATGAGTTGTATTTCCTGATGTTAGATAGGAAATGCTTTGATTCTGCGGTATATCCGGCAAGCAAAGTTTGTAATGGCTCTGGTGGTCCTCCAAGTTGAGGCAGTTTAATTTTTCCAGCAGCGCAACACATTCCTTTTGTTTCTCCATTAAATTTAAGAGCCTTGCAATAAGGACACACTTCAGTCACAGTGCCGGTGAGAACATGCCGCCTCAAACTATAATCATCAGCTGGGTTGTACCGGAATGCAAGGCGATTGTAATCATGTGATTGTTTACCATGGAGTCGTGTTTGACGCTGATGTGCTGTTTCTCGTTGACGTCTTTCAGCTGCTCTCAGCCTGTCGCATTCATTCTGTTGAGAACAAAGCAGATCTGAAGCTGTAGAACGCGATTGCCGTGCTCGCAACCGTGCATCCTCAAGTCTGGCTGAACGTTGCTTGGCTGGTTCCTTGGCACGTATTTGAGGCATTCTTTTTCTTTTTTTCTCATTTGCTGATGCCCGTTCTTCCTCAGTCTGATTTGCAATTTCTCGTCGCAGTGCTTCCGCTCCGCGAGTACGACGACCTAAGTGTGATCTTCTGCGAGGCATTATTTGGATGAAGTAAAGCAAATTGTTTGGTTTTTAAAAAAGGATGTTTTTACGGTGAGGAGGTTAGCGGAAACTCCTGGCAGTTACCTTTCTTCAGAACATGTAACTGTCACAGGTGTGACATCTATATTCACTCAGCCAATTGTGACAGAATATGCAAATAAGAGAGAAGGCAGAGGCAGCGGATTGGCCTACTGGTTGGCGATGTCACAATGATCAACAGGACTGGTTTTGAGGAGGCCTATTTCTTCGATTTTAAGACAAACCTTTGACCCCATAGAGAACATAGTTACATAACAACGCTCGCATATTCAAATGCAACGTTGTGTCAAAATTTCAAAGCAATTGGTGAAGAACTTTCAGAGATATAAAAGCATGTTTTTACGGTGAGGAGGTTACTGGAAACTCCTGGCAGTTACCTTTCTTCAGAACATGTAACTGTCACAGGTGTGACATCTATATTCACTCAGCCAATTGCGAGAGTACATGCAAATAGGAGAGGAGGCAGAGGCAGTGGATTGGCCTACTGGTTGGTGATGTCACAATGATCAGCAGGACTGGTTTTGAGGAGGTCTATTTCTTTGATTTTAAGACAAACCTTTGACCCCATAGAGAACATAGTTACATAATAACGCTTGCATATTCGAACGCAACGCTGTGTCAAAATTTCAAAGCAATCGGTGAAGAACTTTCGGAGATATAACGACAGTAATGAACGGTCTTTTTCATTTTTATTTATATAGATTTATTTATTACATTTTTATACTGCCCAATAGCCGAAGCTCTCTGGGTGGGTCACAAAAATGAAAACCATAATTAAAACTACAATATTCTTCATGTACCTATATTAATTTATCTGCCCTTTGAGTGTGTGTGTGTGTGTGTGTGTGTGTGTGCATGCATGTGTGCATGCATCCGCTATGAGAAAGATGCCCAGTGATGTTGAAATCAGATTTATCCAGGATGACGTTCAACTATAGTCCACTCCTCACCCCCTTGCTGTTGGACTTGGAATCCATTCCCACTCTCTGTATTTGGGACAGCAACAGCCATGGGTGCTAGCAACTGAATCAGTGTTCCTTATGGTGAGGCTACTGCTTTTATGGAGGAAACCCTTTGTGTACAGCAGGTATAGTGATTGTTGCAATTTAGAGGCACTTAGTGACAGAAAACTTAGAGCTCCATTACACCAGTGATTTATCGCTCACTTGCCATGGTGGCCCTGAAACCCTGTGCTATGTGGTTTTGCAGCGCGGTACTCACATGATGTCATCCCTCTCCTGCACTCATTTAGCCTCTTCCCCTCCATTTTTTGTTTCATTTTGGAGAGGGGAAAGTCTGTTTTTTTTCCCCTCAATGTGAAATAAATGCACTTCTCCCTCCCATGTATTGCTGTCCTTGCAAACTACCAGACCATCCCGTTCTTTGTTGGGGGAATGTGTGTCTAAGGGTGGTCTCACTGACAAAAGAGGAGGGTGGGGCAGTTCTCCACTCAACTGCTCAACCATGAAGGGGGAGGGAAAGAAGTCTCATTTAACTCTATGTTCTTACTCCTGAGTAGGCATGACCAAGGATACATTTTCACCTTAAAAGAAATGCAGAAAATGCACTGGGACAGGGGTGGTGGTGGTGGTCGGTCACCCCCAATGCCTCCCTAGAACTGTGAAGCTTCGCAGTTAAAGACTTGGGTTTTTTTAGAAATGGAGTGAATGCAGTGTATGTTCGCTCCTCCCTCCCTGTAAACCTTTCTCAAGCCAAGCGGCAGCAACAGTCTTGGCCCATGCACTCCCTCCTGCTTCCTCCTACAAACAGCCATGGAATTTGTTTAATATGATCTTGGGGGGGGGGGAAGTATAGTGTGTTGTTTTACTCTAATTGCACAGTTTCAGGCTTCTGTACTATTGTATTTGTGCAGATTTTTTTTTAAAAAAAATAAATAACTGGAGGGGAAAGGAGAACATAAGGGTCGGGGTGGGATATTTCATCGGCATAGTAGTGCTCCATGTGAAAAGATACATGAGCTGAAAGAGCACAACAATGCTCAGATGTGAAAGTGCCCAGCGCGCGACTCGCTAAGGAAATGGAGGGGGGAAAGGTGGATGCAAACCGGATAAAAGTAGTAGGTGTGATGGAACTATTAGGAAGGGGAGTTTAGAGATGATCTCTGAAGGGAGGAATAAAAAATGAACATTGCATTAAGGTTCTTTTCATCAGCTTGTGCAGACTTTGGATCAATATATTTCTAGTGGCTGACCCATCTTCAGGAGTTGCCATGCTGTTTTGAACCTCTCCTTTCTTGAGTGGTAGCTATAGCAGCAACAAATGGGCTGCCTTTATGGCGCCGAGTTGGTGCTGCCTCCCTTTGAAAACCTGTGCTTTTATTTATTTATTTATTTATTTATTACATTTTTATACCGCCCAATAGCCGAAGCTCTCTGGGCGGTTCACAAAAATTAAAACCATCATAAAACAACCAACAAGTTAAAAACACAAATACAAAATACAATATAAAAAGCACAACCAGGATAAAACCACGCAGCAAAATTGATATAAGGTTAAAATACAGAGTTAAAACAGTATAATTTAAATTTAAGTGAAAATTAAATGTTAAAATACTGAGTGAATAAAAAGGTCTTCAGCTGGCGATGAAAGCAGTACAGTGTAGGCGCCAGGCGGAGCTCTCTGGGGAGCTCATTCCACAACCGGGGTGCCACAGCGGAGAAAGCCCTCCTCCTGGTTAGGCCTCATCTAGAGTATTGCGTCCAGTTCTGGGCTCCACAATTCAAGAAGGATGCAGACAAGCTGGAGCGTGTTCAGAAGAGGGCAACCAGGATGATCAGAGGTCTAGAAACAAAGCCCTATGAAGAGAGACTGAAAGAACTGGGCATGTTTAGCCTGGAGAAGAGAAGATTGAGGGGAGACATGATAGCAGTCTTCAAATACTTAAAAGGTTGTCACACAGAGGAGGGCCAGGATCTCTTCTCGATCCTCCCAGAGTGCAGGACACGGAATAACGGGCTCAAGTTAAAGGAAGCCAGATTCCGGCTGGACATCAGGAAAAACTTCCTGACTGTTAGAGCAGTGTGACAATGGAATCAGCTACCTAGGGAGGTTGTGGGCTCTCCCACACTAGAGGCATTCAAGAGGCAGCTGGACAACCATCTGTCAGGGATGCTTTAGGGTGGATTCCTGCATTGAGCAGGGGGTTGGACTCGATGGCCTTGTAGGCCCCTTCCAACTCTGCTATTCTATGATTCTATGATTCTAGTAGCCATCTGCCTCACTTCCTTTGGCAGGGGCTCACGGAGAAGGGCCCCTGTAGATGATCTTAAGGTCCAGGCAGGTACATATGGGAGGAGGCGTTCCTTCAAATAACCTGGCCCCAAGCCGTTTAGGGCTTTAAATGTCAATACCAGCACTTTGAATTGGGCCCGGACCTGGACTGGCAGCCAATGAAGCTGGGAAAGGACTGGCGTAATGTGATCTCGCCGGCCAGTCTCTCCCAGGTAACCCTGATGCTGAGGAGGGAGCACAGGGTTTCAGGGCCACCATCCAGGTACCAGAGCTGCCCCTGTCCACTTCCTGATGGAAGGCGACCAATTGCTGGTGGCCTTGCACCAGGCACTGCCCCCAGATTGCCCCTGGAGCAACATCAGATGGCGGAAGTGCCATACTGATGTCGCTCTGATTGACAAAGTCCAGGTAAATCCCTGACATTTTCAGTCTGCAGCGTCATGGGAAGGCCCTGTGGTGGCTGCAAAGCGCAGAACTGCAGCCACCGTGGGGCTTTCCCTACATATAGACAGCCCCAAGGACACAAACAGAGGGCAAGAAATTTTAGCAAAATGCTGAGAGATCTCAGCATTTCCACATCTGCATCTTTCCAGGCAGGCTGAATGAGAGCTACAAATAGAACCGAAAAAAAAAAAAAAACTGGAAGAAAGACATTCTACTGATTTTCTATTGCCCAGGTGGATTTTGTTTTTTTAAAAAAATTAAAACATTTCAATCAATATTTATACATGAAAAAATAAGAAGAATGGAAACAGCCAAGAACAGACTATGTTACTTTCTTGGAACATCAGTTAACTCCAGTGGCAAGAAATTATTTTTACTAGACAATGCAACAGGCTGTGATTAGTAATCTTAGCATGCACGTAGCCGCTCTTATTTAGAATAGTGGAATAATAATTTCCTTCACAGCTGGCAAAGCACTGGATATTTGTTTCTCTGAGATAAAGTGTACCCTTCTGACAAGTAACCTTAGGTGTTCGTAATGATACATCCTGTAAGTTTCAGCTGCCTTTCAGCTATGCAGGTAGCTTCAGCTAAATGATGAATTCTATTACATGCCAGGAGAGCAAATCACAGAAAAGCTAATTTGCAGCTTCTCTTCTTTAATAGGCAGGTCCTGGAAATTGTGATACATAGCTTGAAAATGTAATAGCGTTAATATTATGGGCTGGATTCTGCTATCACTGCAAAGTAATTCCTCACTTTCTTAAGATCTCTTCCCTTGTGTTTACACTGCCCTGTTGTGAGAAAAACATCACACACACAACACACACAGTGGGCTCATCTACACCTTCAGCCCTTTGGGGAGTCGGGAGGAACGATCACTGAGTTTTCCACTTCTGGGATTGTCCCTCAGGGGCCACATGCCAGCAAGTTGTCCCAGAAGTAAAGACTAGAGGGATGGTCTGAGGTGACATTTTTTAAAAAAGAGAGAGGAGACATTGTGCAATTGCGTGGGCACGATCCTGCGCAAAGGTGAGATTTTTTTTAAAAAAATATCCCCAACAAACTTGGCTCTGGAAGACACTGAGTGCCATCCCAAAGTTGGCAAAAATGCTCTCCCCCTCACCCCTGATGCCCATGGACTCCCTCCCCACAGCTCTGCGTCCATTTCCTGAGCTCTGCTACTCACAGGGAAGAGGGAGGACCCTGGGAGGGAGAGCCACACTGCCCACGGAGCTCAGGATGGTCCCCAGGAAAAAAGCAGTCCCAGCTATCCCAGAAGAACTGAGTGCTCATCCCTGGTTCACCCCAGGATCAGCTGTGTGTCATTTGGATGTGGAGGGACGACCTCATGACCTCCCTGGGATAAATAGCAGGTGTAGATTAGGCCAGTATCTCCAGACTCTCTGCACACATGCACAACCGATCTGACTTTTGAATTGAAATGTCTGAAATTTAGCAATTTAAACAGACTATACAAATCAGTTCAATTTGTACCTATTTACTTATTTTGCAATGTTCATATATAAGGTTTGAATGAATGCAGAATTGTTTCTCTTTTTTAATTTTAGAAAGCAGCGGTGCAATGAGCAAATGAGAAGCATAGGTAGTTTTCTTTCTTTTCTTTTGAGTAAAACAAGTTTCTAGTTCTTATGGTCATGAGGATTGTTGGGTAAGAGGAACTACTCCACATGCTTCCAGACACTAGGACCCAATAGAGTAGGGTGACCATATTTTGGAAACCAAAAAGGAGGACAACATGGTCGCCCCCAAGGGGGCGTGTCCAGCACCAAGGGGGCGTGCCCACCCGAACATAGCCTTGGTCACGTCTGATTTTACAACACACATTTAAGACAAATCTGTTCTACATAACATCTTAATGTTAAAATCACTGAAATAAAGAACAAGTGAGAGATTCAATGTATATGAAATTAACTTCACTCACTCCTACTTTTGTAGGTTTTGCTGTACTTTGAAGCTTTTGCTGTACTCTGTGTGTTACATTCTCCCCTTCCCTCAAATATCTTTTCTGACTGTATCTTCACTCATTGCAAGCTGCTGTTGTTGTTAACAGGGTTTGCTACTGGCCCCAGATCTGTTTCAAATTTGGTATGGCTAAAGCTCTACCTAAAAGCTATCATGGTGCCAACTTTCAGCTCTTTATCTTTAAAAATGACGATTTTAAAAATAATAATTTTAAAACCTCATTTAAAAAAAAAATCCTAAAACATCAATGGGTGTACAGATCTGTTTCAAATTTGGTGTGGTGAAAGCTCTACCTAAATCCTTTCATGGTGCAAAGTTTCATCTCTTTATCTTTAAAAATGACGATTTTAAAAATAATTTTAAAACCTCAATTTTTAAAAAAATCCTTAAAAATCAATGGATGAACAGATCTGTTTCAAATTTGATATGACTAAAGCCCTTCCTAAGTGCTACCATTGTGCCAAATTTCATGTCTTTATCTTAAAAAATGACGGAGGTATAAGCATTTTTGTTAATTCCCATTAGAGCTGCTCTAAAAAAAACTGGATTTCCCCTCCCCCCACCCGGATTTGCCATCAAAAACCCGGACAAATCCGGGCAAATCCGGCCATATGATCACCTATGGGCTATAGCTTGATCAGTACTTATTTCCTGCCCCTCCCCTTTCTTCTTCCTCATTCCTCCTTCTTCCTCTTCCCTCTGCAGCAAGAACCATGTCCCTCCAGAGAGGGAACAAGTAATCAAATTTCATGCCTTCACTTAGCTACACTCACACACCCAGCGTTAGGGGGTGCATGTACTTAAATGGTGAAAGATAGCCTTCTCTGACAACATGTATAAAAGCTATAATAAAATCAGTTGATTTGAAATTCTTTTAAACTGGCTCCACCCTGTATTTATTGCTTCCAATACGAAATTCTGTGTTGCCACACTTTCTCTGTATAAAGCAACCCTGCTGTAAGTCACTCTAGACTTTTCAACAAAGATATGCTTGAAAATGTGTGGGAAACTAATGCCCAAATCCCAGAAGTCAAAAGGTAGATGAACAAGATCCCCAGTGGTCAAAAGCCAGGTTTTAGAGACCTGTATAACTCCTTGCCTTTCTGTAAAGGCACAAACCCCCCACTGCTATCTGTCTGCTCTTGTATCCCTGAAAGTCACCAAGACCCTTTATGTCTTGCAGCCCTATATGCCTGGAACCCCCTCCCCTACTTGAAATGTTTCTATGGAGCTTTTAGAAATCCTGCCTAGTCCAAATACCCTACTCTAACTATGTCAAAGCTTGTGCAACTAGGGCAATCATGTATTCTTCCCCTGCTCACCTCTCCCTCCATTTCCCTCCCCTTCCTCTGATGTTTCCCTTGGGTTTATCTTTAAAGCCCTTTGGGACAATGACCTGTCAAACTTGATCTTTGTAATATAAGATGGTGGTAGCAGCAGGAACAATGCAAAGCAAGACATGCCCATTTTGCATGACACATAATTTATATAGATTTTCCTGGCATAGGATAATCGAGAAGTACATAAGTAGGAAGCTAAGTAAGTAATTAGCCTCAAAAGGAAAGGACGTAATCCTAATGAGTGGACAGTTTCTTTCAATCCATCTGCATCCTGAGCAAAGCAGCCTTTCTCCAAGATGATGAACATGAACTACGTTGTGGCCTTCCGGCTTTCTTCCGGTTGAAGTTCAGTGTATTATTTCTGCCATGGTACATCCTGCCGAGACTGCGTTAAGCAAGAGGCCCTTGCTCGTTGTTCTGCATGATGGTTTGTTCCTTCCCACCCACCGCCCCTCACAATCACTGTACAAGTGATATTGTAACCTTTGCAACAAGAAATGGGCTAGAAGATAGCTCCACCTTGTCACAACTGTTCCAACTTAATATTATTGATGGGGGTTTAAAGAAAGAAAATTAATTACAGGCTTGAGTTGTTTCCCATCCTACGCTGCCATCACTTTCAGCTTCAGTGCCTGTTGTCACTTGTCTCTCAAGAAATACTAGCTTTGAAGAAGGAAAATAAATAAATAAATAAATAAATAAGGGAAAGGTGCAGCAGAGGGAACACTTCGGAAATAAAATTCCTGACAAGAGGTCATGGCCAGTTGAGAAAGAATCTATTCAATTTTGCACAGCCCTTGCCTACGCATGCAGCTTGCGATACACATCAAAGGGTCACTCAGGGAGTTTGCTGCTTCGTGTGGCGATAAAGGAAGTTTGTACAAGATGATTAACTGAAGTCCACGATGGCTTGGTTTTTTTTCTTCATCATGCAAAGACAGCTGTTTTATACTGAGGTCAAAAAGAAAAAAAAAGAAGACTGGTCAAAACTGAAAAATAAAAGCAACACACAACTCCAAAGCATGTGAGCTTTTCCACTAATTTCTTCTGTACGTGCATTCCATCTCCAATATCTGCTGCACTGACGCCGCCTCACCACACTTGACATGACTGCTGGGACTATTTAACACAGTTGAACATTTATCAGGTCCTGACTTGAACTTTCCACCAAGTAAGGAGCTGCTGCTGTTGCTTCTCCTCCTCCTCCTCCTCCTCCTTTTAGTTATTTATTTATTTCATTTATATACTGCCCCACACCGAAGCTCTCTGGTTATCTGTAATATCCTCTCATATGTATGCATATCTGTGTAGGTGTAAATATAATCACATACACACAGAGCTGCATACACCCAGTTAGAAATCCTGAACAGCACTTATGTTTGTACCATCTGGTGACTGGGCAGATGCTACAGTTGGGCAGCTCACTAAGCTAAGTAGTGGTGTGTCCACTGTAGTAAATTACCACTTGGTAATGGCCATCTAAATTGGCATGCTGGGCTTGTGCCTTGATACTAACTCCATAATGCCTACGCAAAGAAGCGGTAAACACCAGAAGAGCCCTGCATTCTCCATCAGCTTTGATTAAAATTCAAGTCAGAGAGGAATTCCCATCTTACCTACCCCTTCCTATCTCCATCCCCCCAAACCTCATATTTCCATTTATTTATTTATTATTTTAAAAAATTATATCCTGCCCTATATCATTAAGATCTCAGAGTGGCGTACAGATAAAAACATACAGTATAATAATAAATATGCACAGTTAAAAAGAAACTAAACCATGATTTAAACAAGACTCACCTGACTAGGACAGCAGTAGTGGAAGCACTCCGGCCAGAGGAAAAGAGAAGGCAAGAGATCTGATCCCTATCTTCCTTGGAATGCTGGGAGTGTGCCAAGAAGCAAAGCCCAAGTGGCTTTTGGGAAACCCAGCTCTCCAAAGGCCTGCTGTCACTCTTTTTCAAAGAAAAAAAAAAGGGGGGGAGTTGTGTTTTGGGAGGGCTAAAGAGAAGAGTGATGATTGGCAACTTTCGAAGCTGGACTGAATTTGGAAACGAAGCGGAGTTATTTTAACTTTTTTATCTTGCAACACAATTCAGGGTATTTATGCATGTCTCAGATATTATTTCATTTTCTACTTCTAGAAATAATAATAATAATAATAATAATAATAACAATAATAATATCATGGCAGAGAACAACATACATTACAAAAATATTGATAACTTCTAGCCAAGGGATCCCAATACAAAAGATAGTTTGATTGGCATTTTCAATGTTAGACTGAACACAGTTGCCACCCAATTGGCCAATGCTAGGGACTCCACCATATCTATTTACTTATTTGCATTTTTTTTAAAAAAAAATCCTTTCTGTATAAAATGTAGGGATAGAATACTAGTATGGCTTTCTGTATGTGCAGCATGTCCCTGCCATTCAAGTGTAGCCTTTCAGCTTAGTACTGGGGTGGCCTCTCACACCATCTCCCTTCTACGCTTTCACTACCACTTCACTGTGTTCTTCTCCCTTCGCTTCCTCTTCTCCATTTGCCATGGAATTGTTTACTGGAGTGAAGCCTTCCCCCTCGACATTTACCTGTCACCACTTCCAAACCATCAGGCTACACAGCCCTAGAAATCCTGCGAGGACAAACGAGATAAGGATCAGCATAAGAACGTGCGACTATTTGCACATGAAAAGCGAATTGTCATGAGATACAGGATATCACCTGCTGCTGCAGATAACTAACAGAAACAGATGCAGCTTTTAAAAATGCTTTAGCAATAGCATATCTGAGTGAGCATTAGGCAAGTGAAATTACTCAAAGTTGAGCAGGGTGCTTGCCTAGCAGTGCCTTGGCAGTGATGCATATCAGTAAGCTAAGCAGGCTGCACAAATGTTATTTGTCATGTCATTCCACAAGGTAACAGCTACCAAGCAAAGCCTTGATGATGAATCAGTGATAGACTCGGTCATCAGTGTGAGGCTCCTGTTGCTTCATTGCAGTGCAAATCATATGCTGCTACTCCAGGCTGTTATTTATACTATGTAATTTTACTGGTCTCTATGGCTCAGTGTTTGGAATCATCTTTATTACCACAACACATATTTTGCTCTCAGATAGGCACGCTACGCTTCTAGTGAATGCGTATGTAACAACCAAAGTTACTAATCCTAAAAAAGCCGGCTATAACTGAACGCATTAGCCAGTTCTCAGCTCCAGAACATGTACAACCCTGAAAATAAAAATTGTGTTCTCCTAATACAGCTTCCCTCAACCCTCCAGGTATGTGGGATTCCATCATGCCCAGACAGTATGACCATTATACTATTTATTTATTCATTTATTTATTGCATTTATATTCTGCCTTTTTCCGCCAGAAAACCCAAGGCAGCATACATAATCCCCCCCTCTCCATTTTATCCTCACCACAGCAACCCTGTGAGGTAGGTTGGGCTGAGAGTCTGTGACTGGCCCAAAGTCACCCAGTGAGCTTCCATGGCCGAGTGGGGACTAGAACCCGGATCTCCTGACTCCCAGTCCAACACTTTAGCCACTACACCACACCGGCTCTATACTACACTATACTACACTAGCATAGAGACAGATCATTCTGAATTTCCAGATCTATTTAGGTTTTTGGTCAGGAAAATCCATGAAGTGACAAATAAAGCAGATAATCTATTAACTTCCTGTATTTCAAGATATTTACCTGAAATGGCTCCCCAATAAAATTTCATTTGCCAAGAATTCGTGGATAAGGATTTGCTCAGACTTAAGTATGTCTCATTACTATATCTGGGATGGAAGAAATTTCCCTCTACACCAAGCAAGATATGACACTTTGAAAATGGTATATGGAGTGTGTCCTGGGCCCCAACAGTTGTCACAACTGTTATAAACTGTTTTAAAGCAGTAATGTAGATCCTGCCTAAATCAGAGGCCTGGAGTATGGTGGGTTTTTTTTTCTTTTTTAGCATTTTCTTGCTGTTTGTTGCTCTTCTTGTTTGAATAATCCATTGTTCACTTCAGGACACTCTACATTACACCTTCTACATGATAATCAATGAGGCTGTATAACTTGGATTGTGTATGTTGATTCATGTAGTTTGGAGATTTATTTATTGAGCATTTAATTGATACAGTTATACCCCATCTTTTCATTAAAAATGTCCAAGTTTACAACGGTTTCCACAATAAATAATTTTGAAAGGAACATAACAAATAAGCAATGCACTATCATCTAAAAACAGATGAGCATCTAAAAACTGGCAGCCAATTAAAACATAATTATATTAGAATATAGATGAAAATATATTACAGCAGAGCAAAACAAATTGGCTCTGTAGACCAAATGCCTCTTTAAATAAAAATGTTTTTGTCTGCAAGAAGGCCATCAGTGGGCCTGTTCAGACAACATGCTAAGACATGATTAGGCCCCTAAATCTTTTGCAGAAAATGGATAGAGAGCATGTTTAAATTGTGGTTACGTAGCCACCATGGTTAGGAGTAGTTCACATGACATGCTAAGTCATGTTTAGCTCAAAATGCTTAACATCTTGGCTTAGCATGTTGTCTGAACAGGGTCAGTGAAAGATTGCACAAGCTTCCCACAGTAGAAAATTCTAAAGTCTGGGTGCAGCTACTTAGAAGGCTCTGTCTTTGGTATGTGTCATAGCACATGCTCAAATGAGTTGGTCCTTTTTCTTTATTACAATCCTATGATGTTGGTACTTTACAACATTTTCACTAGATAGCACAAGGCAGTGGCCAGGGCACCCAAAAGAAGGCTGGAGTATATGTCAAACCCATTGACTAATCATATACATATATACATGATACTGCATAATAGGAGCCATAGGAGCCTAGGGTGCTGACAACTGAAGCTGTAGCTAGAAATGGGGAAGGCCCTCTGCAGATTTCATAAGAACATAACATAAAAAGAGCCATGCTGGATCAAACCAAGGGTCCATCTAGTCCAGCACTCTGTTCACACACGCAATGGCCAACAAGCTGTCGATCTGGGATCCACAAGCAGGACACAGGTGCAACAATTTAAGATTATAGGCTAGGAGTGGAGAACCTCTGTCTGTCCAGATGTCATTGGACTCCAAGAACCAGCAGACCTGGCTAACATGTCAATGGTCAAGGCTGATGGGAATTGTGATCCAACAGTGTCTGGAGGGCCACATGTCCTTCACCCCCAGAATAGACATTGTAGCATGAGTCGCTCTGACATTAGAACATTTATCCCAAAATAAGGAGTCTATCATAGGAAGTTATCCCTGGAATGAGTTCACCCTGTGAAAGTACTTCTGTTCTTAAGGTTATAGGCATAGTACCCTAACCTTTACATAAGCTTTGTTAATTGAATAATCAAAGACCATTGAAACATCTCCTGAGCAAACATTATACAGATACTATGGGATGAAAGAGCTTGCAATGCAGGAATGGACTAATTCTGTTATATTGGTTGAGATGAATAACAGGCAAGGCAAAGATGGTACTGGGTCTGCTCACAGTTTCCACACCTCTGAGCCATGTAATGCTCACCCATGTGACGCATCCAGGTTTGCTGTGATTCACGATTCACGTTGGACAAGTCGAAACACCACATAAGCCTCACTGTAATGTAATGACCTTTCAGTTAGGAAAGTTAAATCTAGAGAAAGTGATCATTCATTCATAAGCAGGTCCCAGTGCAATGTTTGCTTCTCGATTTTGAATGAGGCAGTAGCCTGATCTGGTGTCCTCCAGATGTTCTGGACTTCCCTTGTGTGTGATTTGGCATCACAATCATTTGGAGTGCTTGTGCTTACAGGATTGTATGCAGGGATGTGCCCCATTGCAGACATGCAAACATGGGAGGAAGGACAACTTGCAGCAACATTGGGAAGAAGAAGGTCATGGGGTGTCCCCTCCACTTTATGCATGGGGAAAGTCTGAATAAATCTTTTGATTTCTCGTATTAAAAATTATTTGGATCAAGTGATGTTTGTGCCACTTCCTGTGAATGAGAACAAAATGTTTCAGTTCGGATCTTAGGACAGGGGATCCCCCCACAGCTTTTAAAGATGATAAATATCCTTGCTCATTTTTCAAGTAAACATGATTATGCTACATGGCTGCTATTCACAAGCCATTTAAACTTGAACACTCTGGTGATGTAGGCTGATTTACGACAGAAGCAGATGGCAGGTAACTATGTGGCAGCCACTTAAAATGCATTGTCTTGAGAGGCAGTCATCTGTAGCCTGTGGCCACATAGGTAGAACAGCCACATGTTAAGTTTTAAAGTGGCTGCCACATGAGGACTAGTAGTCTGTTGCCATTCTTAGTCTATGGACAAAAGCATATATTAACTTGAAACTAGGGCTGTGCACAGACTCCCCAATCTGCTTCGTGGCCCAATCTGGAAAATCCGGATCAGGCCCGATCCTCTTCGCGCCGCTCTGCCTGTCTCCCGCTCCGCTCCATGGAGCGAGATCCAGCTTCGCCACCGTCACCACATGGAGGGCAACAGTGGCGCTGCTGCAAGATAAGCCACCCCCCTACCCTCTTACCTGTGTCTGTCATCATGGGCTTCAATTGAGGCCCCGGCTTGAAGCTGGAAGAGGCCTCGGCCTTCACTTCTGGCTTCAACCGGGGCCTCAATTGAAGCCCGCGACGGATGCGGGTAAGCGACCCTCCTCCCTGCTCCCTTACCTGGCTCCACCGCTGCCACCGCTGCATGGATGGCGGCACCAGCGGCACCAGGTAGGCCAGCCCCCTGCCCCCTTACCTGCGTCCATCATGGGCTTCAATTGAGGCCCTGGTTGAAGCCGGAAGAGGCCTCGGCCTTCATTTCTGGCTTCAACCGGGGCCTCAATTGAAGCCCGCGACGGACGCAGGTAAGCTTCCCTCCTTCCTGCTCCCTTACCTGGTGCCGCCACCGCATGGATGGCGGTGCCAGTGGCGCCAGATGAGCCCCCCTTCCCCCCACTTACCTGCAGGCGGAGCTCCGGATTAAGGCAATCCTTTTTGCCTCAATCCGCAGCCCCCGACTCTCTTCATCTCCGCCTTTTCCGGAGGCGAATCAGGCCGCCTCGCTCCTGCTTCTCTGAACCGAAGAGAAGCGGAGCACAGCCCTACTTGAAACAATATCTGTGGACATAATAAACTACTACTACTTGGAACCAAGTTCCCTGGCAGAGCATCTCCCATGATATAGACCTGTGTGAATCACTAAGGACATTGGAGGAGGCCTTGCTCGTAGTACCATAATCTGCAGATTGCCATCTGGTCTGGTGGCAATGTGGAAATGGGCCTTCTGCACGATGATGGCCACTTCTCCATGGTGGTGATCTGCAGATGTCAACTGTGGTATGTTTTACGCGTCTACAAGGCCTAACTTTTTGCCCAAGTCTTTCCTGAACGATTGTGCTGCTCAGTGAGTTTGCTTGTTTAGTGTGGGGCTTTTAGTTTTGATGTTCACTGATGCATTTTGGTATCTGTACATAATTTTAACCTGTTTCTATAAACCACTTAGAGATATCTTTAGATAAATTGATATATTTATTTGATCAATTTGATATATAAATGGATTAAATAAATAAATAACTTCTTCCATTTTTTTCCTGTGGGGTGCTTTCAGCGGTCCTGATCCCTAGATTGAGACCCTAGATTGGGGGTATATTGCAAAATAGTTATTAATCTACTTTGATTCATCTACTTTAATGGATCACTCTTTTGCAGTATAAATTGTAATTGGGGGACAATCCTGATCAGGTGGGGGTGGTTAAAGCCTTTCTGTGCCCCACACTACAGCCTCACTCCTTCTCTCCCCTTTACCCTTTTGGCTTGTTTTCTCATCTGCCCACTGAACAGGAAGGAGAACCTGGTGCCTAACATTTTTTTTTTAAAAAAAAAGTTTTTGAAAGGAGTAGGGAGTGAAAAGCTGTAGGGGCATCGCTGGAGGTGGCCATGGGTGCTGTGTTGGAGACTCCAGCAGTAGGGTTTATTGCAATGCATATGAGTTGCATCCAATTAACTCCTTCCACTGAAGGAATGGCTTCCCTTAGCATAACTGGGAGGGGAGCTATTACCCCCCTCGCCACACCCTCAAACTCTACTCTAGAGGGCGGGGCCTCTCTTCAGCAGCTTTGGGAGGGGGCAGAAGGCTGCAGGAAGGTGGAGGGGGTGGATGTTGCCCAATGTGCTTAGGATCAGAATGCAATTTTAACCTCATTGACATAACTGGTTTGTGATCAGGTTGCACATAAGCATTGTTTAGACAGTCATATATAATCAAAGCATGATCCTCTTTATGAAGTTCATTTTGTAACATCTTTCTAATTTGGTTTCTTTTCAGGTCTTTTATCCCATCTTTGGGTATTTCTGGGCAATTGGATAGGAGTCTAGACAATGATAACAGCAGCATAGTTGGGACACAGAACCTTCACAAACTGTATATTTTGAAGAGTAGATTACAGTTCTATCTAATCAGTGTGTGTGCGTGTGTGTGCGTGCGCAAAGTGAGATCTAATACAGAATGGTCCATGTTAAAAACAAGATAGAGACACAGCAGTATCCAACAAAGGCAATCTGTGTAAGGAAACAGACTTTCCAGAGTGATTGGTCTTCTGGGATTGGGTCCTACATGCAATAAAGGATGAGTTATGCTCTGAAGATTGCTTAATGTGCACGAGCCAAATTTACTGAGTCAGCAGAATTCATTTCAAATTTTCCCAGCAGGAAGAAACCCAGCTTTCAGTACCGGGAGGTGAGTGCATGGTTCAGATAGTCCAGGCTGACAGCTCTGACAAGCACCAAACGGGGGCAGTGGACTGAATCCAGGCACCCTTTCATTCACCACTTCAACAAGTGATCAGCATTGTTAAGGCTGACAGCATCAATTGCGGAGTAATCTCTCATCACTCCACACTGGATGACTCGCAGCTGAATATGTAAACTGTCCCCATGAGGAAAAAAAATGTGTTTGAGCTGATATGAAACTTCCCTCTGTGATGTCTGACCTGTAGTAGTTCATTCATTGATTCATACAATCACCTGATACTGGAGCTCCCAAGTGATGAATATGCCTATGTGAGCAGATTATCCAGAATGTTCAACCATAGAAACATAAGACTAGCAAAGATCTAAAAGTTGTCCCAAGTCAACTTCCCATTAGAAAGTAGATCCCAACAAACATGGGAGAACCTTAAGAGTGCCTCTACATTAAGGGAAATCATACTGTTTTCCTGGGGCTTTTCTACTTCCTGGTTCTTTGGTGTGATTGTTATCGGCTGCATTACATGGGAGGAGTGGGGCAACAAGGGGTCTGAATTGAATACTTCCCCTCGTTCAGTTCCATTGAGATCTATTGAAAAAGTGGCATCTAGTGTTGGAAGATCCTGCTGTTTTCCTGCTATTATCACTTTAAAAATTGTTCCTATCCTGGCATTTCTAGAGGATTCTGTGGGAGATGTCCTGGTTGATGATGACATCATGAAATTGATCCCACGAGTGGCCAATCACAAGTGTGCAATAAATCACTCATTTAGAGGAGCCTGAAGACCAATTAAAGTGCAAAGCCCATCACCATATTTCTTGAGTGAACATAATCCATCCTACCATATAAAGACATGAAATTTAAAAGGACCATAACCAGCTTCTGGCACTTTCATTATGGCTAATTGTGAGTTACCGTCATTTTAGCAGGGGCAGGTTCCACCCTGCCTGAGCCCACAGCAGGGCCCAAACATTCTCTTTTCCTGTCTCAGACAACCAAGTTACTTGAGTGGGGCTCAGAAGCAAGTCAGGGAGGTTTTCACACACCTCTAGCCTTTCTCCTCACTTCTTCGTTGCTGTTCTTCCTGTTGCTGGCATACACATGCAGGGATGGAGTAAAAGCTGGAATTCAACAGTCTCACATGACTAAATGGGAGTGAAGTATTAAACCACAAAACATCCACAGAAACCACATTCCAGTATCCATTCCAGGCAATAGTCTGCATGACAGAAAACAGTCTGGAATGTCAACTTTCAAGTAAGCTAAACTGGTAGTGTTGGGGAATGCAATCAATCACAAAATATCCACAGAAATCATGTTGCAGTACCTGTTCAGGGCAATGGCCTGTATTCGAGAAAATTGATTGTATCATACCATCTAGTTATGTGTGGCTGGTAAATTTAGTTTGTTTGGCTCCCCTGGATGTTGGCATTCCGGCTCATTTTCCAAAAATAATGTGTATTGACCAGAACAGGTACCAAACTGTAGTTTCTGTGGACTTTGGGGGCTTATTCCATCACTTCCAGCCAGTTAGGTGTGGCTGGTGAATTTCATTGATTTGACTCACTTGGAAGTGGACTTTTCGGACCATTCCATTTTGTTCTGGTTGGGGTTTGAGCATTATGGGTTTTGAGTATTAATAACAAGATAGCAATGGTTTCAGTCCTAAAATAGTGTTCTCAAATGCCTCTTACACATGTCATTGTTTTTGGAATTTAAAATAAAAATGAGGGGGCCATTCCAGCCCATTCTGCTCCATTCTGGCTTTTACACCACTCTGTATCTGCATGCCACTTGAGTATCGTTTCTCCCCTTGTGGCTCATCTTGTGATGATGCATCACCTGTGCACATGCTCTGTGTGACTCAGGCATACTCTAATGAAGGTACAACATCCCTTCCAGATGCTCTGCCAGATTTCCCAGGCTGATTGCTTCCCGCAAGCCAATCAGGAGACAGCTTTGTTGCTATAATTTTGGGTGGGGGCAAGCAGGGCATTTAGGAGATTAGCCAATAGCCCATGACCAACGGTCACTGTCCTCTAGGCCAGAATAGCAGTGGGAGACATCATCATCATCATCATTGTTACTGAGCAGGGATAGACAGAGAGAGAGGAGGCAACTCATGGAGTCAAGGCTCTAGAGGGAAGCAGCAACCAGAGCTATATTGCTGTTTGCTTTTGTGGCTTTCAGTTTTTGTCTCTCTGTGTGTGCAGCGTTACAGGGAGAGATGTAGAGAGGAATTGATTTATATATGTGTATATATCTCCCCCCATTTTTATTTTGTTTAAACTATTATCCTAGGAGTGAGGGAGTGATCATGGGAAGCAGCTGCCTCGACCTTGCTATGCTATATGTCCTGGTCATGAGAGCAAGACCATGGTGGAGGCTAGGTGCTTCCTACTAGGACTGTGCTCCGCTTCTCTTTGCATTGGAGAAGCAGAAGCGGATCGGGGTGCTTTGCCTCCCCTTAAGGTGGAGACGAAGGGGATCAGGGGGGCAGCAGAGCGGAATGGAGTGAATCGAGATGAAGGCGGATCTTTCACCTCGATCCAGAGCTCCAAAAAAAGGTAAGGGGGCCTTACCTGGTGCTTCCGCCGCCCATGCGGTAATGGTGGCAAAGCCAGGTAAGGGGGCAAGGGGGTGGGGGTCTTACCTGGTTCGTTGCAGCCCATTGCCGGCTTCACTAGAGTCCGCAGCTCAACCCAGAAGTGTAGGCCCCAGGAGGGAATCTACACGTCGTACTGAAGGTGCTTGCGTGTGTCTCCAGTGCATCCTCAAAACAAGGGTGTAGACGGAGAAAGAAGAGATGGAGGAAGAGGCGGTGGAGGCGGTGGCTGGGGAACCGACTGCTGCCGGGGTAAGAGCCACCCGGGTCGGAGAGCTCGGAGGAAGCGGAAGCTGAGCTCTCCAACCCGGGTGGCTCTTACCCCGGTACCAGGAGGCCAGCGGGGAGGCGGCGGCGGTGAAAGAAGAGACGGAGGAAGAGGCGGCGGCGGCGGCTGGGGAACCGGCCATGTCCTTGCCGCCGTCGCTGCCGGCCTCCTGCTGCCGGGGTAAGAGCCACCCGGGTCGGAGAGCTCGGCTTCCGCTTCCGCCGAGCTCTCCGACCTGGGTGGCTCTTACCCCAGCAGCAGGAGGCTGGCGGGGAGGTGGCGGTGGCAAGGACGCAGCCAGTTCCCCAGCCACCTCTTTCACCGCCTCTTCCTCCGTCTCTTCTTTCTCCATCTACACCCTCGTTTTGGGGGCGTAATGGAGGCGCATGCAAGTGCCTTCAGTACGACATGTAGATTCCCTCCAAGTGGGGCCTACAGTTCCAGGTTGAGCCGTGGGCTCTAGTGAAGCTGGCAATGGGCCATGATGGACCAGGTAAGTTGTGTGCGTTAGGTTTTTTTTACCTGGCTCTGCCACCACCGCCGCCTGTGCGGTGACGGCAGCAGAGCCAGGTAAAGGGACAGGGGGGAGGGGGCCTTACCTGGTCCGTCACGGCCCGTCGCTGGCTTCACTAGAGCCCACGGCTCAACCTGGAAGTGTAGGCCCCAAGCGGAGCCAGGTAAAGGGCAGGGTGGAAGGGTCTTACCTGCGTCCGTCTGTGGTCCGGCAGTGGCTTCAACTGAGCCCGAGTACTCAAACCGCAAGACCAGGCCTGGTCTTCCAGTTTGAGTCCTCGGGCTCAGTTGAAGCAGCCACTGGACCGCGGATGGACACAGGTAAGGAGGGAGGAGGGAGGGGCGCCTTACCTGGTGCTGCCACTGCTGTGGAGCTCCGATTTGGATCCAGAACTCCACAGTGAAGCAAAGTAGACCACTGGCGGATGAGCGCAGAGCAGAACGGACCCGATCCAGAAGTTGTGGATTGGGATCCGAAGCAGATCGGGGGATCCATGCACAGCCCTACTTCCTACCCTTCACTATTTTTCTGTAATGTTTAAATTTTATTTTTCTCATTTCTCTCCTCCCTTGAACCTGCTATCTAGGGGATGCAAGAGTGTGGCCAGGACACTCCCTGATCCACCCCAATTCCCCCCAATTTGTTAAACTCAGCCTCAGTTTCCCTTGGTGTGAAATGGTTTGATGCTGGAGCAGAAAATGAATTGAGGGTTCAATATAGTGGTTTTGTGTGCTGTTGGGATCAGACCACCCCTTCTCTCTTGCAATCGGAATCTCTGTTGTGGGACATGTTGCTTGCTTCAGTTTGTGTGAAATCAGAAAGAAAAATGTGGGTTCAAAGTAGTGTTTTTTGTTCTGGTGCTCCATCACCTGGTTCTACCAGTTACCCTTGGTGGCACCTACGATTATCCACCCTGCCAGCTGCAATGGGCAACAGCTGTTGCTGCCTTCTAGTTTTCAAGCAAACATTCTGAAGCCATTCTCTTAACACGGATAACTGCTTGAACTTAACAGATTCCTAATCCTCCCTCCCTTTATGTTGCTATGAGACTGTTACTTTATTTTCTAAAGTGACACTGGTGATGGATGATACTTTAAATATTGCACAGCATCATATTTAAACAAGAATGAGGTGCGACATTTTTACCATTGTCCCAAAGGCTCAGTTTCATTTTGTACAGATAATTAAAACCGCGTTGTGTTGTTGCATTTTAGTTTTTGTTTTGTTTTGTTTAAAGAAAGGCAGGGCTACATTATATAAAAAAGGTAAAGCAGTCTCTACTGGAGTATTAGGAAGCCTGTAATTTTATGATCCCGTCTTCTGTCTAAAACATTTATGGTGTCATAAGAACTGCTTAATGAATGTACTGCCTTGTAATACTCCACAGGGTATACTTTATTCTTCATTACAGCTTTTGTGTCTGCAGATATTTCTAAAAGATCAGTGCTAAGAAAGCAGAACTGTTACTGATCATGCATGTTTATTAGGAGGTGTTGGTCATGGAGTATGCCAGTGCCTTGAAACCTCAAACCTATGCAGATTTTTTTTACAGGTAATTACACACAGATTAGAACTGATGGCTGCAGGGGTTCTCTACACTTTGCATATTACACTTGATAATAATATATTGGTATGCACTAAGGCAATGTCTTACCTGATACTGTAATCGGTCTTTATGTGGTAGGCTGTTCAATGTCATGTCCTTGCATTTTTTTAAATCCTAAATCAGACAAATCTCTGTTGATAAATTCTTTTCGTGCTGTGAGCATAGGATTTTCATGTAATTTTTATAAATATTAGCAAGGATTACAAATTCTTTCAGGATTGTCAAACAGGTCACAAGGTTGGACTTCTTGAAAATTAACTTGCTGCTCTTCTTTCCTGCATCTGCTTCCCAGTTTTGTATGTGGGTATATTTTATCAGTTATTATATATTTGGTTCATTCATTCATTTAATACCTTATAAATATATTTATCTAGGTGTTGAATCATAACACTTAGTGTTTAAATGCTTGAGAAAATTCTTGGCCATATCATAGTCATGTCTACACCAGCCACTTATCCCGGGCTGGTCATGTGGTCATCCCTGAGCATCTCAATGACACACAGGGGATCCCGGGGTTAACCAGGGATGACCACTCACTTTGCCTGGGATAACTGGGACCACGGTTTCCCCAAATTTTTCCATGATCCTGGGACAACCCCAAGGTCCATGGGTGGTGTGGCACCCACTCTCAGGGCCATCCTTTCTTTCCCACGAGCAGTGGGGTTCTGTCACCGGGCACGAAGTTCTGTGAGGGGGCTCCATGCCCATCAGGGGTGAGGGGGGAAGTTGCTTTGCCATCGCAGCGATGGCTCTTGGTGTTTTTTGTAAAAAAATCGACTTATGTTTTGGTGCACGATTGCGCCTTCATTGCTGTGCAAAAGTCAAACAAACCACGCCATGCCGGACGTCACTCTTTCCTTCCAGGATATCGTGCTGGCAGTTGGACACTGGGGAGGATCCTGGAAGTGGGAAAGCCCAGGATCCTCCCCCCACCCATCCTGGAAAGCCCATAGAGGTAGACATGCCCTTTGTGTTCTGTAATAGATCTAACGAGGGCACTGACTTTCATACCTCCAAGTTTTGGTTCAGTTTCAAGCTGCCCCCATGCCCAATCGCCATGTCGATTTTTTCAAAGATTTCCGAAGAATTAATTTGCATCAACTGTCACTGTTTAAAATTTGAAATGTTGAAAAAATGAATTATGAGAAGATCAGTTTGGATTTATGTAAGCAAGGTTAACTTAATGGGATTGTTCTTCTGATCCAATCTGTGAATACAAAAACATGCTGCCCAGGGGGGAAAAGCCATATTCAATATAGCTCTGTTCCATTATCTATTACCTTTGCTGCACTGATGCTTTGTACTGTTTGCACTGCAGCTTTATCTTTAGAATTGGATTGTTGGCTAGCGGGGGGGGGGGGAGGTGAGATCTGCTTGCCTACCACTGAAGAACCTGCTTTTCAGAAATATCGATGGATGCTTTTAATGTTTCATTATCCCCATGCCATAACCAACCTCCAAATTAGGACAGAATTTGTCAGAAATTATCATATTCTTCTATTGGATGGGAAGAACATCCATTTCACCTGCTGCAATTTATCAAATATGCCAGTGCAAAATACTTGGAAATGTCAAATGTGTCAGAACAATCTTTAGAATCGCTTCTTGAGATTCAAGATGTTGACACTAGAACACTGAGAAACTAATTTGATCTGTTCAGTTTTTGAAGTACCACACAGAAAAACAACCTGGTGTGCTTGTATTCTTTGGAGTGCTCCTACTCTTGGAATGCTATAGGAGGAGAAGGCCATCTAGTAGGGATTTTTTCCAGTCCACTGCTGTTTAGAAGATTGGTTACAGAGCTGTATGTAAATGTCCTCTTACAGTTCTCCACCCAATGGGCAACTTTGCATTAAGGGGAAACTGCTTTTCTTACCCAGGGTGTTTGTGCTTCCTGCTCTTTGGCACAATTATTACGGGCTATATTACATGGGGAGGGTTGACCATGTCATTTGAATTGAATACTTCCTCTCTGTTTAATTCCACGAGACAGAGCCAGGATGTTACCACTTTAAAAGTGGTTCTTGTCATGGCGGAATTTCCAATGGATTCCATGGGAGATGTCCTGGGTGTTGACAATGTTGTATAAAAGACCTGCAATTTTTATGAGTGACCAATCATGAGCATGCAATAAGGGCATCATCACACAGGGGGAAATTGCATTTCCTTACCATCGCTTCTTCGTTCACATGTTTGTCCCTCATTACTTTCTCTTTCAAAAGAGGAAGTAAACAACATGCACATGGCCCATTCAGTGGGCTGTTTTGATCGTGCTGCTTCTCTTGCACACAGCATGAGATAGTGGCAAGTTTTATCTCAAAAAATGTTGGACTTACTGGGGGGTGTTTTTGTGTCACGCGAAGAAAGCTAGAAGGGGCGGGAAGCACACGGGATGCAGACGACGTCATGAGAGGGACCCATGATAATTCGTGAGTGCCCAGCAATGAGCATGCAATAGAACACTCATCTGATGATACCCTATTATTATTATTATTATTATTATTATTATTATTATTATTATTTATATAGCACCATCAATGTACATGGTGCTGTACAGAGTAAAACAGTAAATAGCAAGACCCTGCCGCATAGGCTTACAATCTAATAAAATCATAGTAAAACAATAAGGAGGGGAAGAGAATGCAAACAGGTACAGGGAAGGGTAAGCAGTAGGGGTGTGCACAGACCCCCCGCTCCGCTTCACTTGCAGATCCGCCATTTTCCGGATCGGGCCGCTCCGCCCCGCCCCCGCTCCGCCCACTTCCGCTCCGCTCCGCCCGGAGCTCCGGATCCGGATCCGGAGCTCCGTTTCCCCCCCCCATAGGCTTGCATTGAAAGCTAAAAAATTATACAACTTTTTTTCTGTTCAAGTTAGAAACCTCATGTTTGGCACCATGACACCTCATGGGGATATACACACGCATGCCAAGTTTCAAAGCAATCCCATCATCCCCTGATTTTTGGCGAATTTTTGAAAATCGGGCACCCCACACACACCATCCCTGCGAGGTGGGCAGGGGAGGAGGGAGGGAAGGCAGGCAGGCATGCAGCTGGCATTTCTGGGGGCATAAGGAAGTGAGCCAAGGATAAGCCAGTAATGCATATAAAATGGAATAAATCAATCAATAAACAAAGGAGGGGTGGAATTAAAAGCAGCAGTGTTGCTCAATAAACAACAACAAGAACTTTTTTTAAAAGGCTATATCTGTCTTTTACCAGCAATAGGGGGACGTGCCCGGGGGAGGGGGAAGTAGCTGCCAGTTCAAGACACTGACAGCCACAGCTCTGAGAAGAAGTAAAACGCTCACTTCGACTCAGAACAGGCATTGCTCCACCACTGAAAAGTGACCATTCACTTCAACTCATGATAGGCATTGCTCCACCGTTTTACTCTCTTTGGAAGGCTCTAATGGCCTTCCAGTGCAGGAGAGAGTGGGGGCACGTCCACGATGAGATGCCCTAGGGGAGCTCATCCCCTTGCACCACATCGATTCAGTTGTTCCCCAAGGTTAGGGTGGGGAGCAGTGCTGTGTTTCTATCTCTTATTCTTGGCTTAGTATATGATTTCAGGTTGTGTTTGTGCATTTGGTGGGGCTACTGTGTTAAAAAACACGGGGAAAAGCCCGTTCAGATGAAGAAAGAGAAGTTTCCCAGAATCCCAAGTTACCTGTTTTGCCTATGCCCTCCTCCAACTTTGGGATCATCATGACCGGGAGCTGACTCTGCCCCTCAGCCCTTTGAAAAAGGTATTTTTCCCACCGATTTTTTAAAAACGTCTAGCCCGCGACCCGTACGATGCAGAAAGTTGAGAGTGGTCTCAAAATGACCCCCATCCACGACTCTCTGTGCACAAGAATTTTCAGAACGATAGCTTAACCCCCCCCAGTTATCCCCGATTCTTTCCCTCAATGCAATCCTATGGGCGAAAAGCCGAAAACGCCGTTTGAGCCGCGCGGTTGACCCGATTTTCACAAAAATATAGCCCGCGACCCGTACGATGCAGAAAGTTGAGAGTGGTCTCAAAATGACCCCCATCCACGACTCTCTGTGCACAAGAATTTCCAGAACGATAGCTTAACCCCCCCCCCCAGTTATCCCCGATTCTTTCCCTCAATGCAATCCTATGGGCGAAAAGCCGAAAACGCAGTTTGAGCCGCGCGGTTGACCCGATTTTCACAAAAATATAGCCCGCGACCCAGACAACGCAGAAAGTTGAGAGTGGTCTCAAAATGACCCCCATCCACGACTCTCTGTGCACAAGAATTTCCAGAACGATAGGTTCAAAAACAACGTAGTTATGCGCGATTATTTGCCGCAATGCAATCCTATGGCAAAATGTTTTCAAGATGGCGACCGGAGCGCTCCGCCTGAACTCGGAGCTCCGAAAAATGGTCGCTTCTCTTCGCCTTGCTTCTAGGGGGTCCGCGGTCCGCTCCTACTCCGCCTCTGGGTAAGGCGGAGCAGGCCAATCCGCTACTGCTTCTACGCTCCTAATCGGAGCGGAGCACATCCCTAGTAAGCAGGCACAGGGTAGGGAAAAACTAACAGTAGAAAGTAACAGTAGAAGTCTGCACAACATCAAGTTTTAAAAGCTTTAGGAAAAAGAAAAGTTTTTAGTTGAGCTTTGGTATAGGAACAGAAATTGGGGGGACAATTGTACTGAATTTCTCCAGGAGGAAGTCAAAAAGCTTTTATGTTTTGACACATTTTATTGTTAGATCTTGGCCAAACTCTGAGTAAGGCTGCAGCTGGGTTATGAGGTATGGGAGAGACCTAAAGTGCTAGAGGCAAAAGACAGGGTCAGACTAGGTTGGTGGTCAAGTTCCAGATCAAGCAGACAAGAAGGATGAGGTGAAGTGGGGGAGTTTGTGTGGATACTCAATTGGTTGTCTTGCTTTGCCTGAGGGACTAAGGCTGGAGCAACAGTTGTGGCGAATCCACTCCAGGGTTCAGTAAGAATCAGTCCGAATTCTAAAGTTTGGAAGCTTCACAACTTGGATAGAAACTTTAGAGTTCTGACTGGTTGTGACTGAAACACGGAGAGGATTCACTGCCCACTGATATTGGAGCCACCAGCCACCTACTCTCCGTGCCACTGGAAAATCTGCTCTTGAGGGTTTGCCAGATCAGATTTTGATGGGATAGAGGAGGGGGGATTGCTCCCCTCCAGGTACCCAAGCCAAAAGCTGGAGAGCACTTTTCAAATGGCTAAATAAATTTGAAATTATTATATAATAATCATTACAGCTTTTTAAATACATGAACAATATACAATATAATTAGTAGGGAAATATCTCCCTCAGCAGATATGTGAATGTTAGAGGCTTCTATAGATGCACATGATGGGTTTTATGCAGCTAAGGTTAATCTTGACTCTTATTGAGATGACAATTGCTTACCAAAGTCAACTTAATGCTAAACATTAGCCTAAACCCAAACAGAACAGAATTCTAACTGAAAAGTGCAACAAAATTCAGTGACAGCCAAGAGAAGAAATTGATATGGGTTGCCAAACAGCTTCTAAGATGAAGCTGCTGCTGATATAGTTCAACATGAATGCCAAGTATACCAATTTGCTTCTCTTTGGGGTTACAAAGGAGATCCCCCCATAAGATTAATAATTATGTAATTGTAACTCATTAACAACCACATACATATGGTGTTTTGTTCTGCTCTGTGAACTAATACAATATTTACTGACAAATACAATATTTACTGTCATGAACTCCACCATGTTTAACAATATTTCAAATGTTTGACTCAGAAAAGGAAATATCCACCAGAAAAACTGAAATGCAAGTGGACCAGAGTTCAGTCTGTGGGTGGATACAGATGGCTGATGAATGTTTATCTCATGCTGGCTGCTTTGTTAATTCATTGTGAGGTGCATGCAAATACGTGGGATTCATTGCAAATCATGATAGTGACCAGCCACACGGCAGTGGAGACATATATTGTTTCATACAATCAGTCAGAAAAATTAGGTAGAGTTGATGTGGTAGCATTTGTCTAATAATGGTCATGTACTACAGACTTCTGGATTTTTCAGGTGCACATTGACTGATTTTTCAGGTTCACTTTTTTTAAATGTGAAAGAGAAGTATTTGAGTGGATATCTGACTTCTGAGGTGAAACATTTTAAATTACAGAATGGGTAAAATAAGCCGGGACCCTAAGGTCATGCACAGGGGTCCTTCTCCATGAGCCCCTGCCAAAGGAAGTGAGGCAGGTGGCTATTAGGAGGAGGGCTTTCTCTGCTGTGGCACCCCAGCTGTGGAACGAGCTTCCCAGAGAGGTTCGGTTGGTGCCTACAGTCTACTCCTTCCGTCGTCAGCTGAAGAACTTTTATTTTCTCAGTATTTTAACACATAATTTAACTTAAATTTAAACTTTGCTGTTTTAATCCCATATTTTAACCTATATCAATTTCTGCTGTGTGGTTTTATCCTGGTTGTGCTTTTTATATTGTATTTTGTATTTGTGTTTTTTTTAGATTGTTGGTTGTTTTATTATGTTCTTCATGGTTTTAATTTTTGTGAACCACCCAGAGAGCTTTGGCTGTTGGGTGGTATAAAAATGTAATAAATAAATAAATAAATAAATAAATTTATTCCAGAAATGTGGTGATCAGTGTGGATTGGATGGTTGTCTGTGATGATGAAGGTGTCTTAATCTTTTCATCTTTCCATTGCTCTTAGACTTCCTAGACGAGGCCTTAGCGAGCCTTCTGACCCGGTTTCCCTGCTGTGCGTCCAGATGACGCACAGGGGAATCCAGTGGCAGGCCGCAGTGAGGCGTCCTCTAACGTGCCATAAGCGAATGCGCTTATGGTGCGCCTTTTCCTCAGCTCCGGCCTCAGGCCGGAGCTGGGGAACGTCTAGCGACTTCCGCGGCTTTTCGCGGCTCCTCGCTTACTCGCGAGGAGCCGCGAAAAGCCGCAGACCTGCCTGGCACAGCACTCATAGGAGCGCTGTGCACATCGGCGGGGGGGAAGAGAGGGGAGGGCGAAGGATGGCAGGGTGGGTGGCACGGGGGAGGGCGGGTGAGATCGCCGCTCGGCTGCTTGCTCGGGCGGTGCGCCGCGCGATCTCACCTGCCCTCCCCCGTGCCACCCACCCTGCCATCCTTCACCCCCCCCCATTTAAAAAAAAAAGTAAAAAAAAAAACCTTACCTTGTATGCCGTCTTCGGGCCACACGTGGCCCCTTTAAACAAAAACAAAAAATGGGGGACGACGCAGAGCTTGCGTCCTCCCTGCGACTCTGCCGTCTGGAAGCCCAGGGGAGGCGTGCTAACGTTAGCGTGCCTCGTCCCTGCCTCCCTGCCGGCATAAGCCGGCAGGTCTAGTAAGGCCCTTAGATACTCTACTTGAGTGCTTCTGGACCCCCAAGTGTGCTGGGACTAGGGACAAGTTGTTATTGTTTCAAAGTTTTGTCATCCTTTCTTGGCTTCTTCATCCTCTCTCTCTCCCCCCCCCCCCCACAAGTATCTGGCAAAATTTCCAAAACTCTATATTTTAGGTAGGAATAATACTTGCCTTTTAACTTTATCATAGTCCCTCCCCTGACTGCATAAGACTGCTGATGCCATTTTCACAAAGTGTATTTGTCATTTCAAGATTAAAACCAAGGAGGATTAGTCAATCTCTGGGTTTTTCTACCACATCTTTTCCTTCTTTTCACCATGAGAAACTAAAGCAATGAGAATGTATTTCATTCTCACATTGTGTTTGTTTTTTGCATTGTAAGCACACACCTACAGAATGCCTTATTTGTCAATTCACGTTATGCAGTGCAGTTGATACAGGTCAGGAGCCTGTTGCAGATGCCTCATCTCAGCACTGATCAACTAATGGGAACAACTAATGGAATTGGAGCCATGACCTGTATGTTGTTTTTCAGTCTGCCAACTTGCAGCAAAACAATGGCTTTTGACGACCTGTTTCAATATATAACATTCCACTTGTTGATTTCCCAATATATTCGTAATGTTTGCTGAATACAGCAGGGCGAAGGAGCTGTCACTGGCCCCCAGTTTAGGCCGTTTCTACACCAGCGCGAAAATGCAGGCTGGACTAAGGGGAGGATCTTGCAATCAGGATATCATGAGATGCTCCCTCCCTCTACATGGGGCTGGTGTAGAAATGGTCTTAGTCTACTCAGACCTATTCCATCTTGGAATCTATTAGGAAAGCTACATCGCATACTGAGAGCTTCTCTGCATGAGTGATTTATTGCACATTTGTAATTAGTCATGCACAGAGGTTAGAAGGTCCCTCTACATGATGTTGTCAACCTCCAAGATGTCTCCTGTACTTTTCCCCTTTATCCTGCTTTCAGAAAGATCGGAGATAAGCTGCAATAACAGTTAATTGCACTGTATCAGAAGTGTGTAATGCCAGCCAAAGGCTACAATTCAGCCAGTAGATGGCATTATTTCATTGAACGTATAGAACATTGCTGAGAATGGAAGTTTTCAATTCCAAATCACCTGTTCGACATCTAAAGGAGGCTATCTGAAATCCGTAAAGACTCTGGAAGAAGAAAGCCCGGTAAGAGTGAGGATTTTTGCTTAAAGTAGAAAAGCTTTGAGAGTTATCTAATCTATTTTCGCATGATTAGTTCAGCCAAGTCCATAGATTATTTTAAATGTGAATATCTTTAATTAAATTAACATGCGTGGGTTTTATTGTATCATTGGCCTGTCTCATTCACATAATTTTACTGGGGATTCAGATATCGGTATCTTGTAACTGCCCATGTTTCCTCACAACTTCTTTCATCTCTTCTCTTACCATGGAAAATCAGTTCAGGAAAAAAAGATGGAATAGCTGCGCAATGCCTTCTCATTGGTGGGCTAGGAGGCCCCCCATGTCTCGAAGCACCCCATTAAGCAATGGCACTATGATAAGCTCTTCATCACTGAACCAAGTTAGGTCAATAGAGTATGAATACGTACCTCATTAAAATCCAGTATTTTGGGTTGCATGATTTTACGATACTGCTCATTCCTCACACCTTTATTGTGTGCCTGGTTTTCACAGGGAAAGAGGAATTATATCATGTAGAGCCCCTGTTTTGAACACAGGGATTATGTCCATCCATGTTGGAAGTAAAGATAATTTCCTGTAGCAACAAGGAGCTAGAGCTTAGCATCTAGATTCTTGTTTGATAAGATAAAGCGAAGAAACCAGAGGCCAGCTAATACAAGCTTGCAAAATCATCCTGACTGAGACGATGAATGATATGTTATATGTAAATGCAGATAATAAAACCCAGATGGCTGCTTATTGTGTGTGTGTGTGTGTGGGGGGGGTAGAGTCAGCTTTGGTTGGGGGAAATTTAGGCCAGAGTAGCACAATGTCAGGAATGTGTGTGTAGCCCTTTTTTCACCTACTATTTTCTGCTGCAATTCTCCTCTCAGGAGTACCACTTAAAGGTTTGCAGACATAAGCCTGGAACCATCTGGGGTAAATCCTGGCACCCTGCAGAGGGTGGGAGGAGAAGCTTCTGGGTGAAGAGTTGCAGACAGAAACCAGGGTAGGGCAAGGGTTAAACACTCTCTCCCATGTGCTGCTTTTCTGCTCCATATATCCTCATGTGGCTGCTTTGCCCTGGAATAAGTGGCTGTTGAGGTTTTGTCCCCACATATAAGATGTAATTCTTTCCACATTTCCCACCCATTTGGATTTGGTGTTGGAATGCAAAACTAATAGTTGAGACAAGAAAACTTGTCTCAGTTATTAGTAACATTACATTTAAAACACAAACCAATTAAAGCACAAAATGTCACGAATGTTGGTATCTACCTCAGTTTGCTGTGACTCATTACTGTAAAAGCAACAAGCTTATTTAGTAAAGGAAGTTAAGCACAGGGTGAAAAGGGGTATTGCATTTTTGGAAAATCTCTCAACCTGTCTGTGCTCTTTTTTTTCTTTTTTTAAGTCGTACTCCTAGGAATTATGGACTTGAGCCAGGCAGAGCAGATTTTTTTTTATCAATGAAACATTGTGGGGATGTTTAATAAATGAAACACTGAAAATCCCAAAGGAAAAAAAATCAAGCATCTTAAACTATTCAATCAAAGAAATTACGCTTATGCTCTCTCTTCTTCTTCTTCTTCTTTTTTTTTTTTTACTAAAAACATCTGGAATGCATATCACTAAACTGATGTTTTTGGGTCACTTGGTAATAATGGCATTACAACATTTTAAATTAAAATTAAAAAGTTTGAGTAGATGCATCAAAGCTTATATTATTATGAGAATATTCCATTCATGCTTATTTCTTCTTCTTTTACTGGTGAAATAAGATGAAAATCATAGAAAACTTTTCAATGCATGGGGCAGATTTCTGTCTTTTCAATGATTAATTTACAGTGCAATCCTATGCATGTCTACTCAGAAATAAGTCCCACTTAGTTCATTGGACCTTACTCTCAGGTAAATGGGCAGATTTAATGCTTCAGTGGATTGGATCTCAATGGATTGGATTTCTCCACATGGGAATTCTGCATACAAGCCAATAATAGTATTTGTGTGACCCACCTACAAAAGAAAGAGCAAAATAAAGAATGATTAAAATAATGTATTTCTTCTTGAGTCATCATTCTAGATCAATACAAATTCCCATTTGTGAAATGGTAGTTTTCCACATTGTTCATGGAATCATATGACAATCTGGTCACCTGTAATTGCCTCATGAGAGGTGAAGCTAATCATATCATAGTATTTGGATTTATAATTGAGTGCAGATACATGGTAAAATTAAGTCTGATCACTATTTTGCAACTGTATTTGGACTCTGAATTTTGGCATTTTACTAGAACTATTTATTTGACTTTAAGAAAGTAAAGGACAGCAACTATCTAAAAATAGTTAACTATCTTTAGATATAGTTAGATATAGTTAACTATGTCATATGTGATATAGATAGTTAACTATATCGCATATGACATAGTCAGCTATATCTAAAAAGATGAAAATAGAGGAAATTGGCTTTAATAGACTGAATAGTCTATTGCTGGGTTAAAGTTTCTTTGAAAATCTATTATGCAGATCCAAATGTATATGCTATTTGTAAATGAGCTAATAATGGCATGACCGTGATTTATTTTAGATAAAACCGTATATTTCTCCAAGGCACTCTCTCAAAAGCATCATTATTACTTTATTAAATACTACTTTTGCCTACTTGGGCTTAACAAACAAATCTAATGGTATGAAAGAATTTAATTTCAGAGCTAAATGATAATTTGTCAGGCACTGTTAATTCACATAATTCAAAGTTAATTATGTTTGCTGTATTAGGGAATGCTGTAATTTTGGTCTGTTCAGCTGCAGCTTTTCTGAAATTGTACAGTTTGATTTGGCAAGTCAGATATTGAAGGCATATGGAAAACATGTACTAAAACCCAGGACATGCACTTTTTACATACGTGCACTTACCTACATGTATTTGTCAATATGAGGTGAACGAGGGGAATCATTGGGGATGTATGGGTTTTGTGTTTCGTGGATTGGCAGGTGTCTTTTGTTCCATGATCCACTCATGGATGGAATCAGATTATATTTTAGGGATGTACAAGGATTTCATTCCACTTGTGCAAATGGGCATTAGCGCTAATGGAAACTTGCACGAATGGGCATTAGCGTTAATGCACAAATCTCCCCTCAAAAGTTTTTAAAAATGGTCTACAGAATCCACCCCCCCCCCTAAATTCATATAAAACCATTGCGGAGTTCTCTGACATCCCTAGGAATCACCCACATTACATATAATGATTTAGCAAAAAGAAAGCTAAGGCACTATTTCAGAACACCCCCTTTTAACATACCCAAAGTGTCAATTTGTATTTTCTGAAATTTATATTCCAAAACCGGAAGGAAGATCTGTGCAATGTGCCAGCTCCAGTGTCTGAGGGCCTTGGGCAAGACACCCTCCATGCCCCCTCCCTCAGTGAGTCTCCCTTCTCACCAGCTGCTCCTCTTCCTCCTCCTTTTTCTCATTATTCCTACCACTTGCTTGACAGGCAGGGAGGCAAGGAGCATGTAGTGGAATCTACTGCTCCTCCTTGGAGAAGCTTTGAACAGCAGCAAGCATGGGATTCACTGAGGAACTTTTTTTAGCGATGCTCAAGTGAACAAATTAAATGAAAAGCTGTATTGTGGTTGGTTTCCCCAAGCCAATCACAGCAAAAGAGGGGAATAAGGCAGAGTATTTTGTCTTGAGGTCTTGGGGAGCTGAGCGGAGCATGCAGGTGCAGTGGGCAGATGAATGCAGAGCAGATCCACAGCGTATAGGAGGCCCTATGAGGAGAGATTGAAAGAACTGGGCCTGTTTAGCCTGGAGAAGAGAAGACTGAGGGGAGGCATGATAGCACTCTTCAAAGTCTTGAAAGGTGATCACACAGAGGAGGGCCAGGATCTCTTCTCAATCCTCCCAGAGTGCAGGACACGGAATAACAGGCTCAAGTTACAAGAAGCCAAATTCCGCCTGAATATCAGAAAAAACTTCCTGTTGTAGCAGTACGACAACAGAACCGATTACCTAGGGAGGTTGTGGGTTCTCCCACCCTAGAGGCATTCAAGAGGCAGCTGGACAGCCATCTGCCAGGTATGCCTTGAGGTGGATTCCTGCATTGAGCAGGGGGTTGGACTCTATGGTCTTCTAGTCCCCTTCCAACTCTATGACTCTATGATTCTAGGAGGCAGGAGTGGAGAGGAGTGGTGCTCACACAGGTGAGACAGTAGCAGATTTTAAGTAGGCTGCCCAAGCAAACAACTTGTGCGCAATGGATGTGAAGTGTGACACAGTTGTAGAATGTTGATGGGAGCTTGCTGGGATGTGGCATGGGGCTGCATTCCTCAAAGCAGCCATTTTCTTCTGACAGTTTTGAACTTTCAGGAATGTTCTACACATCCCTCGCAAGATATTCCAACGAATCTATGCTTTCTGCAAACTGGGGGATAGCGCTCTTATGCTTTATTAGCAAATGAAAAAGAAACAGTATCTCCCTGCTTCCCCCACTCATACTAATAACACTAGACACTGATTTCATAGCTAGTAGACCTTTCAGTGGAGGGGGTTGTAAATATACTTTTGTTCAAGTCTGCTCAGTTTACCTTTTTTAAACAAAAATAACAACCAACAACTGAATGTTCAATTTGGCCTTTTGTACACGTAACTAGGGCTGTTCACAGATTGAATTCCATATCAAAACCTAGTGACTAAGCACCAGACATTCAAAACTATCCCTCTGCATAACTGCCCTTTGCAGTGTCAGTATTTGTTTCTAAAATTGTGTTGTTACTAATTGTGTTGTCCAGGGCCAGATCTACACCAAGCAGGATATGACACTTTGAAAACAGTTTGAAAACTGTATCTGATGTGCGTCATGGGCCCCAACAGTTGTCACTACTGTTATAAACTGTTTTAAAGCAGTAGTGTAAATCTTGCCCAGCATGCCACATTGTATTTCAATGGTGCCTTACCACCAGCTGAATCAACAATGCCAGTGGATCTAATTCTACCCCCCCTCCCCATCCCAGAAGCCCCTTGTGCGCACCCCATACATCCACTCTAGGGGGTTGGGTGATGCTCCAGAGCAGATTTGGGAGGCATGCTGGGGATTGCAAGGGGGAGAGGAAGAAAAACTCTGCATCTACCGTCTTCAAGGGGCAACAACATATGGTAGTGGCAGAAAGATACCAGAACAGTGAAAGCATCGTGCTAAAGCAGTGGAGGAAATGAAACTTAAGTCCTTCTGCACAGGACTGCATGTTGCTTCCTTCCATTGTACTGGGGTGTCCAATATAAATATTAATTACAATGATGCTGTCAAGGTGATGCATGCCATATGCCAGCAAATTTGGAAAACACAAGAATGGCCATCAGCCTGGAAAAAATCAACTTATATCCCCATACCAAAAAAGGGAAACACTAAAGAATGTTCAAACTATCGGACAGTGGCACTTATTTCACATGCTAGCAAGGTAATGCTCAAGATCCTGCAAGGTAGACTCCAGCAATTCATGGAGCGAGAATTGCCAGATGTACAAGCTGGGTTTAGAAAAGGCAGAGGAACTAGAGACCAAATTGCCAATATCCGATGGATAATGGAGAAAGCCAGGGAGTTCCAGAAAAACATCTATTTCTGTTTTATTGACTATTCTAAAGCCTTTGACTGCGTGGATCATAACAAACTGTGGCAAGTTCTTGGTGGTATGGGGATACCAAGTCATCTTGTCTGCCTCCTGAGGAATCTGTATAACAAACAAGTAGCAACGGTAAGAACAGACCATGGAACAACGGACTGGTTTAAGATTGTGAAAGGAGTACAGCAGGGCTGTATACTCTCACCTTACCTATTCAACTTGTATGCAGAACACATCATGCGACGTGCTGGGCTTGACGAATCCAAGGCTGGAGTTAAAATCGCAGGAAGAAACATTAACAATCTCAGATATGCAGATAACACCACTTTGATGGCTGAAAGCGAGGAGGAGCTGAGGAGCCTTATGACAAAGGTGAAAGAAGAAAGTGCAAAAGCTGGGTTGCAGTTAAACCTCAAAAAAACCAAGATTATGGCAACCAGCTTGATTGACAACTGGCAAACAGAGGGAGAAAACGTGGAGGCAGTGACAGACTTTGTATTTCTGGGCGCAAAGATTACTGCAGACGCTGACTGCAGCCAGGAAATCAGAAGACGTTTACTTCTTGGGAGGAGAGCAATGACAAATCTCGATAAAATAGTTAAGAGCAGAGACACCACACTGACAACAAAGGTCTGCATAGTTAAAGCAATGGTATTCCCCGTAGTAACCTATGGCCGCGATAGCTGGACCATAAGGAAAGCTGAGCAAAGGAAGATAGATGCTTTTGAACTGTGGTGTTGGAGGAAAATTCTGAGAGTGCCGTGGACTGCAAGAAGATCAAACCAGTCCATACTCCAGGAAATAAAGCCAGACTGCTCACTTGAGGGAATGGTATTAAAGGCAAAACTGAAGTACTTTGGCCACATAATGAGAAGACAAGAAACCCTGGAGAAGAGGCTGATGCTAGGGAAAGTGGAAGGCAAAAGGAAGAGGGGCCGACCAAGGGCAAGATGGATGGATGATATTCTGGAGGTGACAGACTTGACCTTGGGAGAGCTAGGGGTGGTGACAGCCGACAGAAAGCTCTGGCGTGGGCTGGTCCATGAAGTCACGAAGAGTCGGAAGCGACTGAACGAATAAACAACAAAACAAAATTCCAGCTCAGTGAAATGCCTGGGATGTAGATACTGTCAATGATATTTCAAAAAATCTTAATATTTCACTGTATTATGCATATGCATTTATATTTTTGTACTCACACACACACATATTTATATCAGGCATCTGTGATATGTATCACATATTTAACCCTTGAATGTTCTGTTGCAGCTCCAGCTCCATGAGAAAGAGTAGTAGTAGTCTGTAGTTCCATCTTTTTCTCTCCACCAGCAACTAGAGACTATGAGTAAGCAACACATCACATAGGCAGGCCATGTGAAGACAATCAATCATGAAGGAAGTACATAATGTGATGGTGCATGATCTCATGTTACAGTATGCATTTCCAAACTACAGTCCCCAAGATGCACTTGGTTATTGTGCATGCACAAAAGTTTATATATATGGAGCAAGAGTTCATTTTAAGAGAGAACAGTCATCTCAGCCTGCATGTGTGAGTTCATTATTATCTGAGGAAATAACAGATTCACCTGGGATAAGTTTACTCATCTCTAGTTTGTTTGATATGCTCTCTCTCTCTCTCTCTCTCTCTCTCTCTCTCACACACACACACACACACACACACACACACACACACACACACACAGAGGCCCCGGGTGTGTGTGTGTGTGTGTGTGTGTGTGTGTGTGAGAGAGAGAGAGAGAGAGAGAGAGAGAGAGAGCATATCAAACAAACTAGAGATGAGTAAACTTATCCCAGGTGATTTTTCCCACATGATTTTTTTTTTAGTCTAAATGACTTCTTTGTGGCACAACAGTCTTTCACCAATCTTTTACTCATAATTGTTGAAGGTATTGTAAGAACATATTCCTCCAACCCTTTTGTTAGTTAATATAATGTAGATTCTTGCTATACTCCCTCTCAAATCTTAATTTTTTCAACATCCACTGTGAAGTGAGTGAGATATTTGGTTATATGTAAAGAAGGCTTCAAGCAATAGCAGGAAAACCTCTGAAGATTGGTGAGCTCATTTATGTCCTGTAATTACTGTGTGTAGTACTACAGCTTGGCTTCAGGCCTTGGTTAAACAGACAATGATTCCAGTAGCGCAGGCATTTCCTCACAGTTCTACCCAGAGCCATAAATCACAGAACTTCGGGATGACACAGATTATTAATAAAGCCATTTTTGTGGGAAAATGCTTGATTCCATTAAGTTGGTCCTGTCATTAGGGGAGATAAGATTAGGCCTTTGCCTTGGTGTATGTGCCTTTAGCCACACTGGAATTAAATACAAACTGCTGTGTATTTCTTAGAAGAAATGTTATTACTAGAAAAAGAACAGGCTGCTACCATGCTTGTAGTACTAACGTATGGAAGAAAATAAGACACAGTTGAGCAGTCGGGATTTATGGGTTTTGTGAAATCCAGTCTGTCTGTCTCGCAGATTGTCATGCATCTTTCTTTCTGTTGTCCTCTAATTGACAGAAACAGTTTTTTTTTTAAAAAAAAACAATGTTATTTTATTTGTGCTAATTTGCATTAGCGCTAATGCAAGTTAGTGCTAAATTTATGTGCACTTGTGTGTTGAGCTCTTGTGCAAATCTGCTAATGCTCTTTAGCACTAATGTGAATTAGCACAAATCCCCCTCAAGGCTGAAAACTAGTTCACAAGACCACAGAATCCATGTGATTCAGAAAAAAGCAGGTCCGTTGTGGAATCTTGCCATTAGGGAAGATAAGATTAGGCCTCTGCCTTGGCATATTTGCAGGTCCACTGTGGATTCCTCTGACATCCCTATTGAGTAGTAAAGCCCTGAACACACAACCACAGGCTCTTCCATGGTTGTTGGCAATGACAAACAAAACCGTTCCATGGACTTTGTCTTCCATGGCTAACAATGAGAGTCTTGTCTACGAACAATTTATCTTGTGTTTCAGTTTCTCTTTCTTGTGAACCATTTAAAGAATGGCATAATCTTTCAATTTAATCTGATCATACTCTTAAAACCATTTCCCACATTATCTCCCAAACCGTATACTCAGAAATACTAGTCTCATCTACAGATCCATGAAAACCTATTTAGAAGTACAATATGCAATGCAATCTGATACTACAAATTTGTGGGAGTAGTGGTGGTGGTCAGCATGACATCTCCTCTATGTAAACATTACATTGAGGCTGGATTTGAACATCCATTTAACATAAGGAGCTGCCTTACATTGACCATGTTCAAATGATCACTGCAGCCTACTATGGCTTATTTAAGCCAATTCAGGCCCCATGCCATGGCTCCTTGTGCCATCTACAAGTTTGGGCATCACAACAATCTGCAGGTAGTGAGGATAATTAGGGAAATGAGATGGCATGTGACCACCACGGTTTATTAACCACCCTCATGTCATGCACACCGGCCCACTGAATCAGGCCATTGGTCCATCTAGGTTGGTATTGTCTATACCAGCTTTCTTCAACCTCATGCTCTACAAATGTTTTTGACTTCAACTTCCATCAGCCCTAGCCAACATGGCCAGTAGTCAGAAATCCTGGGGGCTGTAGTCCAAAACATATGGAGGACATCAGGTCAGGAAAGGATGGTTTACACTGACCAGCTTTCCAAGATTTCAGAAACAGCTCTTTCCCATTCCTACTTGGAGATTCCAAGGATTTGAAACTGGATGTGCTACATGCAAGGCAAGTGCTCTAGCATGGAGCTACAGCCCTGAATTGTAAGCACATTTTCTTGGACTTAAGAGCATAAGAAGAACCCTGCTGGATCAGACCAATGCCTGTCTAGTCCAGCATTCTGTTGGCACAGTGGCCAACAGCATCTTCCACTTGTGTTCCCCAGAAACTGGTATAGAGGCGGATACTGCCTCTGATACTGGAGATAGCATACAGTCCTCATGAGTAGTAGCCACTGATAGGTTTATGCACTCAGCATTCGTAGGACTGGGATGCACGTCTGATTATTTTCTCTCTACATTTATCGCATGCAACCAACATATGCACATATCCACATGCACCTTCATATGGTTCCTGCCGTAGACTACATTATACCAAAGCACAGATGAGGATATAAAATGTGTTTTCTGCATAGTACATTATTATTATTATTATTATTATTATTATTATTATTAATAATAATAATTAATTATTATTATATTTGTATCCCACCATTTGCCCAATACTGGGCCTCAAGGCGGCCTTACAAAATTTAAAACACATACATTTTAAACCTAGGAAAAGAAATGTAATTTTTTTAAAAAAAATACAATATTAAAACATAAAAGTTTAAAATACATGACAATTTTACAAATCCTTAACATAGATGGAGGACCAGATTATTCTCCAAAGGCCTGCTGGAACAAACAAGTTTTTGCCTGCTTTCAAAAGCCCATCAAGGAAGGAACCAGTCTAGCTTCCCTGGGAAGAGAGTTCCAGAGCACTGGAGCAGCCACCAAGAAGGTCCTCTCCCATGTTCCCACCAAGCACGTCTGTGAAGATGGTGGGACTAAAAGAAGGGCTTCTCCAGAAGATTTCAAAGCACAGGCAGGCTCATAAGGGAGAATACAGTCTTTCAGATAACTTGGTCCCGAGCCATATAGGGCTTACTATACTACATCTCCAGCCAGAAATTGAATGGAGGATATTTACATGACCACATACCTAAAAGCATGATATTAGAATGGATAGGGGGGAGGATAATTTACACACATCTCTTGTTGATGCACGTAAACTAAGCCACACATCTGAATGAGATGCCCTGATCTCTCTACCAGTGTCTTAAACTTATTGTGCATTCTTTTCTGCCTCCTAAAAACTTCCTGGCTGGGTTTTCCCTAGAACCCTCAGCCGTTAATGAGCAGCAGGCAAGACAGGAACAGCTAGACTGCTGTTTGTTTTCCAAAGCAAGCAATGGAAAGTCACTGCAAATGCAGCCCTCGCTCATTCATACCCTCTGATTAAGCACTGCTGCTAAGCTGCACTGCCTATGCAGTAGCTGACTAGAAGCAGATGCTTTGCAGAGATGCTACATGTCATGGAACTCAGCAGCAAGGATTAATTAAAAGACCACAGGCATCTATAAATCTGTGAACAGGGCTACAGCAAAAGATGGATCTTATTCCTAGGAACATCCTATGGCTCTAGCTAGAGAGAGAGAGAGAGAGACTAGTAGTTCTTTATTTACTTTGCACGTATTCATAGAAATGCCTGCTGTGTCACAGCCAAATTAAGCAGCTGTTGAGCTGCTGTTTGCTTTGAAGTATTTCTACCAAAATGACCCCATTGAATAACTTCTGTTAATGGTGGTGGTGGGGAGAACCTTGCTTCCACCAAAATATGTGTGTAAGTGTACACACACACACACACACAAGTTTTATAGAAGGCTGTTAAATCAAATTATAGTATTTGATACCAGAATTAGTGTTGGGCAGAAAATTTTGTCCATTCAATTTTTGGCATTTCATTGGGGGGGAGGAGACAAAGAAAACTCAGGCAAAAGGGGCTAGGAGAGGTGAGACTTTCAGAGAATTTTCTCCTTGGGGAGAAGACAGAGTTTTCACATACCTTTTAAAATGTAGCCAGTTGTTGAAGGGGCTTCTTCCTTTCTTTTTCTTTTTTCAAAACACCCCCTGCATTTTAAGGACTCCAGGAGTTCTTCTTGAGTGCATATTGGAGATGGAGAAGGCCCTTCAGCAACCAGCTACACTTTAAAAAAAGGTATGTGGAAAACATCCCCCTCCCCAAGGAGAAAATTCTCCAAATCCCCACAAAAGAGGCAGAAAAAACAATACGTCTTTGACAGGGAGAGAGAAAGTTCCTGAAAATATGGGGTGGGATTCGGCCCAGTACTAACCAGAATGTTAATAGCATAGCCTCAACAATCTGAATTTTGAGAAAAGGGTGGTGTGTGTGTGTGTGTGTGTGTGTGTGTTGTAATAATGAACCAGGGTGAAATCCAGGGTGAAATCCAGAAATCTTGTTGTCATGGACCAGTACCCCAAAGTATCATCCTCAGAGGGGTCTTATCCCTTGCCCTCAGAAGAGGCTCTGGATTCAGTAGGAAAAGACTTAGCCATAGAAAGCCTTTATGAAACTTTTCTCTCCACAGAACCCAGTTCTCCAGAGGAACTCCTAGGAGTAGCTCTCCTGCATCCAGAGAAGGCTCCATTACCATCTTCAGACTCTGAGCACTTAAGCCATGGAGGCACTAGTATGCCGCCCACAACCACTTGCACATTGCCAGAATCTGAGGCTGTTAGACAGATCAGGCCCCTTTAAATGTCAAAGCCCCAGCAGATGCAGAGGTGGGACTAACCAACCTAGAGACTCGTCACTTCCTATTTTAAGCCCCAGTCTTTCTCTGGTTTTTGCTTGAGCGTCATGTAGACAAGCCTGTCTAGTTTCCACTCACAGCAACTCTTGGAGCTTTCCATGGTCCTGATGCATTCCCATTCAGAAAACCTGCCCTTGCTGATTGTTCCTGAATCCTGACCTTCCTGAGAACCCAATCTTATATAGTATTCTGAACTCTGGATGATCTTTTGCCATAGTAGAAGCAGAACAGAACACTGGTGTTCTGGGACATCCTTTTCTTCTTCTCCTCCCTCAAGCAGCCTGCCCCCAATCTGCTTTGGAGGGTCCTCCAACCCCCCAGGAGAAGATTTTGAGGGTTTCTGTGGAGATGCAATGGGAAGGGGGAGATCACTCCCTCTCTGTTTCACTGATATCATCTGTTCTATCAGTGGGAGGGGCTAATTTGATACAGCCCCTAATAAATATGGTACAAACCAGACAAACACAGCCAGTGCCCAAACATTTAACTTAGCATGTATTCTACAGTTGATTTTAAACACCAAATGGTGTGTGTGTGTTCATAATAGCATTGATTTTAATAGAATTTAGATGTGCCTACATTTTTCTAACTTGAAACCAATGGTTTGATCTGGGTGAGACAATTAAATATCAGATTTCAAAAAACAAATTCTCAGCATTATCACAATGGTTGATTAAGAATGATTTACAAATAAAACATATAATTTATATCATGCATAAGAAAAAGTAGAATGTCCAAATATGTTGCCAAATTAGGTTCTTCCCAGGGCTGCCCATTGCCTAATCCAGTTTCTTAAGGGTTATAGCTAGTGTTTGGAGAAGGGGGAGCAATAGAGCCTAATATGAACTGAGTTCTACAATATGGGGCCACAAATGGAATCTATAAATGCATCAAAGTAGCAATATAATCAGAATGTTAAGATGGAATGCAAACTGGAATCAAGAACATATTTTGTGCATATTTTTTCACATCTATAAAAAAATTAAGGCTGACATTGAACTGAATAAAGAAATATAGAATGGTAGAACTGTCAATAAACCATACAGAAACAAAATATGCTGCTCTGCTTCTGGTGGTTCTGTTGTACTTGTGGGACCCACCACTTGTGCAATGGGGAATTGCCATTTCTAAAAGTTACCATGGAAACTAGTGGAAATGCCTGTTTCCAGAATGGGTCTGATCAACAGAGCTCCCTTCTGTGAGCATTGCTGTTCTGTGCCCTTCCAAAAACAAGGTTTTCTGGTCATTTCAGATTGTTTTGGGGACCACTAGGTTCTCCTTTTGTTAGTGGTAGGTCCCACTACCATGTGGACACTATTACTTACTGTCCATGGTCTTTTCATATGTTCTAACATGGCAGCAGGGGAGAGTTAAAAAATGCAACAGTAAACTCAGGGTCTAAGTAGGTTTTCATTTTCATTGACCTGCATACTCTCCCCCCACCCCCACCACACATAACCCACCCAATTCATTTCCATTTTCATTACCAGGGGTACAAAATGTCAGGTTTTAATTGGCTCAGTACAACAAAAACCCTCCTAGAAGTAGCTGAAGGCTTGCTGACAAATCACTGTCTCAGTGTTTCAGACTAGGTCAATAGCAGTCTCTTACTGAAGTTTCCTATAAACTATATGGATCGGGATGAATATATTTGACTGAGAAAACAGAGACTCTCTATCTACTTATATTTGTGTCTTAGAATAACAGTTGTCATTGTCTAAGCCACAAAAGACAGAAAAGAAATACTCAGCATTTACATTGTGCCACTGCTGTATTAGATGGATTCCAATAAACTAAATCTTGCTGCTCAAAAATATGCCTAACCCAACTACAAGTTTAATAGACAAGTCTTACAGATGAAAAAAGAAAGAAAGAATCCCTGGTCACTGCTCTAAACAGAGCATGCCACGTTAAGTTCAGTCCATCAGAGGCCCAGAACAAAGTCAATTCAAAACTATCGAAAGACAAGCGTTGCCATCTGCCCTGTACTAAGGGACAAATTTCAACATCTTGAAATTAGCATCCTCATTGTGATGAATACTTTATTTCAGCTAATATATACATTGGGTACAAACTGACAAAATGGCAATCTTTAGGGCATGAGAAGGTCAATGGGGAGAGATAAGCAATCACACATCAACAAATTTGGGCGACCTCCTTATTGAGAACAAAAACCATCCTTCCCACTTTTACCTGGCAGAGGACTGGAGATTGAAGATTGCATTAAGATGTAAATGCATGGAGGGCAACCCTGGCATAAGTGAGAGCTCCTGAAGTCTTCAGATGTACATCCTATGTATTTGGATGGTTCTGGCTGCATCATTATACTTCACCTTGGTCTACTTCTACCTCCCAGTAAATCACCTCACCAGCTGCTGCTGGTCATAGAGCTTGCACTCCATGATCAACAATGCCAAAGACCAAAACGAGCCCATTACATCTTCTCTTATTGTGGTCCAGGTAATAATTGAACAGAGCTATGACTAAACCAATAGCCCTGTAACATCCAAAGCCTAACTGGAAGAGGTCAAGCAAGTCAGCAATGCACAGCTTTTCTTGGACCTGCTGTTGTAAAGATGCATAAAATGAGAAAGGGATGTTATGCCTTGCCATATAGCTAAAGTTATCCATTTAGATTCGTTAACTTTAACCGGTAAGAAATCTTACATTAAAATGAATCCATTCTAATCACATAATATTTCAGCATTTTATTTCTTTACATACAAGATTTACATAGTGTCCTTCAACAAAGCATTAACAAGATAAAATACAAAAATCAAAATGAACTATAAGAAATTACAACATGTTAATGCAATGTAACATGTTAAGTGCACAAAAGAATAGACATGTCTTTTCCTGGAACACTGAAAAGATAACGTGCCAAGCAGACTTCTCTGGGGAGGGAATTCCACAAATGGCACTTCTGCTAAGAAGGCTCTTTCTCTGGTCACCTCACCTCGATGGTGGGGCACCTGAAAGAGAGCCTCGGAAGAGGACCTCAATACATGGGTAGGTTGGTATCAGAGGAGAAGTAATAAAAGATCCCACTATTTTACATCTAGAAGAATGTAAACCTAGTTTAAAAATTGGGGGTTTCCATTTGTGCCCTTCTACAAATGGAAGTAGTCTTTGATCTAGTAGAGCCCTCTGCCAAGGGAAAGGTGGAAGCTATTTTTTACCACTTCCCCTTTCCCCCTGTGGTCCCCCTCTGTATGCCACTTCCCATGTTGTTCCACAGGATCCCCTCTGGATTCTTCTGGATATGGGGAGGGGCTGTAGCTTAGTGGTAGAAAACCTGCTTTGCATGCAGACGGTGTGAGGCCATAGCTAGACCTAAGGTTTATCCCTGTCCAGGGGTCAAACCTGTTCATCTAGGTGACACACAGGGGATCCAGTGCTCAGGCAGGGGCGAACCCTGGAGGATCCCAGGATAAACCTTAGGTCTAGCTGTGTCCTTAGATTCAATCCCCAGCTTCTCCAGGCAGGCTAGGAAAGGACCCTGCTTGAAACCATATAGAACCACTGCCGGTTTCTGTGGGTTTTTTTTTTTTTAATGTTGATTATTATAACCATTTTTCAGGAGAAAGGGAGCACAGCACATTTTCTTTCCTGTTTTTCACAAAATGAATAAACTGTTCCTAAATTTAGGATAGTGTGCTGTCTTTGAGACATTGTAAATAGCACTCCATTGGCAAGCAGTCAAATAACAGCAGCTCTTTTAAATTCAACTGCTTGCTTTCAAAGATGCTTTTCTGCATTTATTCTCTACAGCGAATGAAGAGCAAATGTTGACAAGAAAGTATTCAGTCTCCGCAGAGAAAGAACAGTCTCTCTCTGCCACTTATATAGGCTTTCAGGTGTTCACTGCCACTACAAAAGATTAAATAATTATTGAACTGAGTTTTTTTTAAAAAAAAATCCAAGTGAACAAAACATTATGCTCTATTTTCATTGCAAAGTCTATGCATCGTGTTTTTAAAACCCAGTGGTTATAAAGAAACACATGCAGGATTTTTCAGTGAGAACTTTGTCTAAAAAGTTGGATGTCTTAACAGTGAATTGGCTTGTCTTTCCCAACCTGCCTAAACAAGCAGTAATGTTCCTGATTAGGCATGTGAGGTTTTGTAAAATCTCCTCTGTCTGCTTTTCACAGATTCTCAGCTACCTTTCATTCCACTGTCCTAAGCTCGCTTTCCTGCCCCATTTAACATAGTAGGGCGTACAACTGAGTAAACACGCATAGGATCGTACTGCTAATTTCACCCCCCACCCAAATCTCCTCCTATATCTAATTGAATCTTTCCTCCTTATATTCTCTTACCTCTTTCAGCTAGATGGTTTCCTGAGTTCTTCAATCTTTTAAAATCCCATTTCTGGTTCTTTCTGCTCCTTTCTTCTGCGATAAATTTAATTGCCCTAATAGCATAGCTCGAGGAATCCTTTACTGAAATTAAAGGCTCAGTGTTTTCCACAAGAAGGAAGGTTCTCAGAGGTTGATACTCTAGTTACATCTGTATTTAAGATTCCATCTATTGATTAATAGCCATCCACTCTGTAGCTCTTTCTGACCGCTAATAAAGTTATAGTGAAGTAATAAACTAATGAGAATTAAGTACAGCATTGGAAGTGCCATTTAATCATTCCTGCAAGAGCCTTTATCTTAAGCAATGGCCTCAGGTCTTGAAGCAAACATCTCATTAAACATGAGTAACTTTCTTAATTTCATACATAACAGCAAGGGAATATGGCAGCAGTGGACACTTAAGTGCATCACATTGCACTTGAATACTATTTCCTGGACCAAGATTTTGAAATGGCTGATGAATGGGATCATGAAGGACAGAGCTGTGTCTGGAAAGCATATGTTATGCTCATGATGAATTATGATGAATGCAAACAAACAAACAGCAAAACACCCTTGGAAAAAATCCAAAACAAACCAAAGACAATGAAAGACCACATCTCAGGATGTTGGAAAATACATTCTTTATTCCAAGCCCTTGAATATAACATCTACTTTCCAGCATCCAGAGACATGGGCCCTTCCTACACCATAAGGGCGTAGAGGGATGCAGGGGAGATGATCCTGGACTTACCTGCTTCTGGGATCATTGCCCTGCATCCATATGGCTGCGGAACACCCTGGGCATAGCACCTGTTGTGGCTGCCTTTTTTTTTTAAAAAAAAAAAGCGCTGGAGTGCACTTGTGCTCCAGTGGAAAAAAAAAGGCTGACCCTGCTCCCCACCCCCGATTACTCCCATCCCGGCTCCTTCCTCTGTTGACCCCCACTACTAGCGGGGAGGAGGAAGAAGCCAGGACGGGTGCCCACACATCTTGTGGTCTTGGGACGATCTTGAGACCATGGGAAGAATTGGGTTTTCACAGGGATTGTTTATCCCTGAGAAAACCCGTGCTGGTTCCCCTTGCCCTTGGGAGTCCCTGTGCATCATTTAGGCACACAGGGACTCAGCGGTGACAAGCCCAGATTTCCGGGCTGGTGTAGAAATGGCCATGGTCCTTCTTTGACATTGGTTCATCATGATTTATGAAAATGTAGATACAAGGATCTGTAGAAACTCATGGTGGGTGAAGGGAGAGAAAGGGTTGATGTTGTTAGCATTATATTTGTTTGGTAAGTTATATCAGTGTAGTTTCAGCATATAACTGGTGCGTGTATAGAAAGAAGCACACATACACTGCTACTTTGAAAGAAAATTGCATTGTATTGGGAGTTCATAGCTCCTAGGAAAACAAATAGTTTCTGAAGGCAAGGTTAAGTGCAGCCATTATGTTTGCACAGTTCAGACAATGGGAAACTTACTACAAATGAAGAAGGAGAGATGGCCAGGAGCCCTGAGAATTGCAATTTACACCAAAGAGTAGTTACAAGAAGAAACTCATGGAGGAAGAAAACAAGTACCCTTTTGTCTATCACCCCCTCCCCACATACACACACTGATTCAGATGACTTATCACAAGAGTCGCTTTCATCTAACAGGTGCCTTCAAGTTATCTGCAAACAACTCACCCATTGGCCTAGCAGTTTCTGGCATTCATTCCCATTCACTTGGGAATTTCCAAACAGTGGTGGCATCATGGCAGGAGGAGCAGGAGGAGCCGAAGCAACAGGAGGGTCCCCAAATGCAGTAGGGCAGTTTTAGCACATTTGGGACTAAAAGACTTCACCATCTAGAGAGGAAGACCCTGTAAGGCTGGTCTCTAAAATGACCTAACTGCACTACTGCTCCCAAGGACTGAGATGGCAGCACTAACAGTGGGTACAAAAGGGCCGGTCTCCCACCCCCAAGAGTGGTTGTTGGAGTTGAGAATTCCATGGGGCTGGCAGCAAGTGCTTCTTAAAGAAACATCGGTGGGTTATTTATTTATTTATTTATTTATTTATTTATTAATTACATTTATATACCACCCCATAGCTGAAGCTCTCGGGGAAGTTTACAAAAGTTAAAAACAGTAAACATTAAAAACAAATATACAGAAATTTAAAAGCATAAAAAGCATAAAAAGAGCAATATCTATTTAAAAACAACTATTCTGGGGTCAGTTAAAAAAATAACTCAGCATGTGTTGTTAACTGCCTCGAAGAAAAGAAAAGTCTTAACCTGGCACTGAAAAGATAACAATGTTGGTGCCAGGCAAGCCTCGTTGGGGAGATCATTCCATAATGTGGGGGGGGGGCACCACTGAAAAGTCCCTCTCCCTTTTTGCCATACTCCAAGCTTCCCTCGGAGTAGGCACTCAGAGGAGGACCTTAGATGTTGAGTGTAGTGCACGAGTAGGTTCATGTTAGGAGAGGTGTTCCGTCAGGTATTGTGGTCCCAAGCCATGTAAGGCTTTATAGGTTAAAACCAGCACCTTGAATTGGGCTCAGAAGCGTGTAGGCAACCAATGCAAGAGGACCAGAATCGGTCTTATATGTTTGAACCTTCTGGTTCTGGTTATCAGTCTGGCTGCTTCATTTTGCACAAACTGCACCTTCCAAATCCATGTTGTTTCTTTACACAGGGCAAAAGTCGCATCTGTGTTAAAAATGCTTCTGGAAACTGAGAGCAAAACACTTGAACAGCTCTTCAGTATGAATGAATGGGACCATTGAGAAGAGGAAATTTGACTCCAGGGACAATTTTGAAGCATTTCGTACGGCTTGTAAGGTGCCGGTGCTACTTCCATTCAAGATAGGATTCTCCCCCACCCCACCCTTCCCTCACCACTGAAACTTTCTTGGCTTTAAATCCTTCCATAACTGAGAGTTAAAGTGCAGTAGCAAGAAGAGCAAGTTAGAGCACTGAGACATTTTCAGAGTGGGAAATGCTCACAGAAAAGAAATCTAAGCTTAACAGACAAGGCAAGCAAAGGTTTCTGCTTATGGGAATATTGGAAAGAAGAGAGATGAAATATGCTGTGACTGAAAGGGCATTGGTCAAGCTGCTAGATGCCACCCTACTTCCTTCCTGCTGCAGAACTATAACTCTTGCATATTTATTGTGAATGCATACTATTGTGCTTTTATTTTGGTCCTATTATAGGCTCTCCATTATCCCATTAGAGGTACCATTATTGAATCAATGAAACCTTTGATTTGGTAACACATATTTTCTCTTTTTTTTAATGTCGAAACTTTCTTCCCATAGAGAATAATCTTTTTTCTATCTATGCCATATTATTAAATCCAGAGTGGGTTTTTGGATAGTTTAGGGGCAACCCAATTATACTAGCAGAGACCATCCTTTGACCATGATCTTTACATCAGATATTTTGGTGAAGGCTGGAGCCTGGTAATACCAAATTCACTTTAAAACAGAACATATTTTTAAACAATGAAGGAGATCTCATTGTTAAAAGGTGAAAATTCAGTATTGTAGATGCCGAGGTCTAACCTATGTACTAAGAAATGTTTGCCTCGTGCTGTGGTAAATCCTTCAGCCTAGGAATTGAACCCAAATGTTCCTTTCAGTTCTCTGAGATCCCTGTGTGAGCCCCTGGGAGGATCTACACAGCGTCCTGAAGGCGCTTGCGTGTGCCTCCAGTGTGCCCCGAAACTCCTTGTGTAGATCCTCCCCTGTCCTGGCCAGAAGAGGCGGAGGAGGAGGCAGCGGCGGCAGCCCCATATCACCCCTCGCGGGGACGGGGCGAAAAGTTTCTGGGCTTGGCGGCTTCTTCCGCCGAGCTCTCCAACCTTCGGGACACCATCTGTCAGGCCCCAGACAGCCCGGGAGAACTTCCCCTGGTGCGGCGGCGGTTGACAGCGCCTGAAACCATGCGGCGGTGGCGGCGGCGAGACCCCGGCTCCCTGGGAGCTGCCTCTGTTGGGGCTGAGGGAGGGGAATTCGCCGGGCGGGCCAGGAGACCCTCACCCCAAACCCAGATCGGCAGCATGGCCAAGTGGGGGGAGGAGGTGAAGTTACGCAAGCAAGGGGCTGGCAACGCGAGGCGGAGCGGGCTGGGGGAACGTGATAACAGCAAGAAGAAGGGCCACCGCCTCCTCCTCCTCCTCCTCCTCTTCTGGCCAGGTAGGCAGGATCTACACAAGGAGTTTCTGGGCACACTGGAGGCGCACGCAAGCACCTTCAGGACGCTGTGTAGATCCCCTCCTGAAGAGACAATGAAGCAACCCCTTTTTCTCAGCACAAGGGCAAAGCTCTGCTGGAAAATGCCTCTAGTATGTGGGATTGGATAACTAGGTATTTAATGGGCAAGATGGACACATTTGGATATCTGATGCATGGTCAACCTGTACATGGGTGACAAAATGGTTGATTTTATTTATTGATTTATTTGTAGTATTTATAAATCTTTTCCCCCTATGAGTGCCCTCAAAGTGATTGCAATTTAAAACAATACAATAAAACCACAACAGAATCCTTAAGAAGAAGGAGTTTATGATCAAGACTAGGAACTTCTGCCCGTGGACTTTAGAATGGCGTACACTTTAGAATGGCGTATCATGCACATCTTGCTAGAAGCAAAGCAAATGCTTTTAACTGATTAGTCCCTCCTTTATGATATTACTAGTGAATGGAACCAAGTTTGCACAGGTGGAATAGCCCTTAGTTTGAAACAGTGGAGCCTTCAAGCAAAGTTATGCAGATGTCGGAGTTGGACCCATTGTGCATGCCCCATCTGAGTGAAGCCACAACTACTGGGACCCCTAGACTGTGGTACACCCCTATCCCTGAGTGGGGAACTGCCCCAAATCAGAGGGAAGGGGACAACTATCTACCTCTATTCCTCAGACCACCCCTTGGCCTCAAACATTGTTCATTGCAAAAATATGTGATGGTTAGGGAATTCTGACACCTAGGCCGGATCTACATTACTGCTTTAAAGCGCTTTAAAGCAGTAATGTAGATCCTGCCCTAGTGACTGATTACAATACTGTTTAATGTGACAGTACATGATCGCAGTAAGATTAATTAATGCATTTTTTTAAAAAAAAATTGAAGGTGCACATTTCTAGTGTCCCCTTAGTATGCTTGGCTGCTACATGAGGATTGGCTCTGGGTCCAAAGGATGCTAAGTTCTGATGCCTACTTTGGGATTTGTCTCCTTCCCTTTGCCACAGAAAATCATACATTCAGTTTGGTGTCCCATATTATGCCACCCTCTGTTATGTCTTTTTAAGTAGTACTGCTGCTTAACCAGCTATAATCTTGGTTTTGCATGTCGACATGGCATATTTATTATTTATTTAAAATGATTTTTAAGGCTGCCTTTAAGTGTGGAACCCTCCTAAGGCAGCATATGAGATAAAAAAAAATACAAAACAATAGCATTCAATCAAAACAGTGGTTTTGTGCCTAAAACCAGCAGCATCAGAATAAACCCAAAGCCAGCAAAAACAGGTGGTTTTTCGGAGATTTCCTGAAAAACTGCAATGAAGGGATGGAACCCCATTGGGAGCTCATCCCAGAGGTGTGAGTTCTCTATCAAAGACACCCACTCCTTTGTATTCATCAAACTAACTATCCTTGGCAATGGCCAAATGAGGAGGCTTCTATTGATGGGCAGGCTGTGTGTCTTAGTGCAATATATCACATTAATCATTTTGGGATAGCATTTATACTAGTGCTGTGCTGAAAATTTTGATTCTTCCATTTCCAGCATTTCATAGTGTGTGTGTGTGTGTGTGCGTGTGCGTGTGTGTGCGGGGGTGGGGAGGAAACTCTGGTCAAAGAGGCAGGGAGAGGTGAGTATTTCAGAGAATTTTCTCCATAGGGGTGGTTTTTTTTACATACCTTTTTAAGTGTAGTCAGTTTTATTTTATTTTTTAAAAACACCACTGTCACTTGCAGGAGCCCAGGAGTACTTCCTGAATGTCTCCTGGAGAGGGCGAGGTCACATGGTCCAGTAGGATTTAGAAAGAACTGCCAGGCTTCTCCAAGTGCTGGGTTTGTTCGTTTTGAAATAAAAATTAGAAAGAAGTCCCCTCAACAACTGGTTACACTCAAAAAGGTATGTAGAAATGCTGCTCCCCTCTCCAAGGAGAAAATCTTCCAAAATTCTCTCTCTCCTGTAGTTGAGGCAGAAAAAACAATGTCTCTTTTTCAGGGAGAGAAAAGTTCCTGAAAATAAGAGGGCTGGATTCAACACAGCACTAATTTATACTCCGTTACCCATTTTACTAAATCAAAACACAAGAACAAAAAACCTTGCACCCCTCTTGCATTATCATTCTATTCTCTATGTATAAGAAACCTGACAGTAACAGATCAGACTTCTCGTAGCTCAGCACATCAGTAAGTGAAGCACCCATATGATAAAACTCTGGGAATGAAAACAAGTGGAATGGAAAAAGGAGAAAATTATTGGTATGCTTTTGCCAGGAAGGCAATGAAATCTCTGAATTTTGTTTTAGGTATAAAGCATTCCACACCATTGCGTTAGCAACAGGCAGTATAAAACGACATATCCATTTCAGTCCTAGAATAATAATGCCATCACAGACATAGCCATTAATTCCTAACGACGTTAACTTTTTATTATTATTATTTTCCTTCTTTCTACCACCAGGAGTCTGGGCAACATTTTATTCTTCTAGATGCCCTGTCAATTCCTATGTGATATGTGTCCATATTAGCAGTCTTTTTAAGGAGTTCAGCACTCATCTGTCTCTGTCTTTAAGCGATTTTCTTTACTCTCAATGCAAAGTTAAGCTGGGGATCGAGATGCTGATTTAAGCTCATGAGGTTCTGGTAGAAGCTCATTATATCTCCCATGATGTGTTGCAGTTTTCATCATGATTGAAACCACTCCATAAGTGCCTTTCTTTCCTCCATAAGTGCCTCTTTTCTAATTGAAGTCTCAAACTCATTTGAGAAATTGCTTGAAGTCTGGAATGCACATACATACCTTTCAGAGCTTACAACAGCTGATCTCCAACTTCTAATCAAACTGGGTCATTTGATACTATAATTAAAATAACTTACTATGAATGTGGATTTCATTTTTTTTAAGGAAATAAGACCAATGACTTCCCAGCACTGGAAGCATTTATTTTTCTTCTTTGTAATTTTTTTTAAAAATAGATCCTGTAATGCTAACTGGCATGTTTTTGTCATAACGCCTGGAAGAAAAATAATATACCTTTGCCTTAAGAGTAGAATAGGAATAACAGTAAAGCAACTTATGATTTAAGATGTAACCGCCTAGAGCGTTTGGGTATTATAGAAATGTAATAAACGAAATGAATGAAAAAATAGAGTTCAGAGACTTTTGTTCTCCTGTTTGTATGGTTTTCAGGCTGCAGTCATATGCACATATATAAGGGGTGTGCACTCCGCACCAGAAAGGTCTGGTAACCATGAACATCCACATAGCATTCAATCTTCCAGAGCAGAGATTGGCTGCTTCTAAACCCATCAATTAATTTCAGAGCAGAGACCATTTAGTGTGTGTGGTGTGTCTAACTGAAAACCTCCCAATAAGGAACAGAGGGTGATGGGGTGGGGTAGTTTTGATAATTGATATTGACATCTGTGCCTAACCAATAAGGAATTGCCACAGCGCTGTCTGTGACCATGTTCTCCTCCAATCGTTGTGTTCAGGGGAAGGAATGCCAATCATTTTTCCACACTCATTGGGGTTTTCAGTCTAGTGGCATTCATTTCAGTCACACACACAGAGAGAGAGAGAGAGAGAGAGAGAGAGAGAGAGAGAGCAAAGATACCATTAGCATTTGTTGCAAATTGAATTTATTTACGAGAGAGGGGGACCCAGCCCCCATTTTGATGGCACCATGTTGGCACTGCAAGGCCTCTGGCTCCCGCATATGCACTCCTTCCTGGCATTTGCACAGGAAGGAACACAAGTGCAGAGTTGCTGCTGCCGCCGCCACCACACTGAACATCAGGGGGTGGGATGGGAGAGGAACAAGGCAGCCAGAAGGGGACGAAGAGAGGGATGCATGGTGCCCAAATCACCTCTCTTCCCACTGACTTCCTTCTGGCTGCCTGTTGCTTTCCCCCCTCCCTCAGTTTTTATTTTTTTAAATATCTGTAAATTTGAAGCTTCACAGTTACAGATAAAAAATTTGGGGGGAGATAAAAATTACAGATAAAAAATTTGGCCCCATTCCTCTCCTCCTCCCCCCCCGTTTTTTATTTATTTACAGGTATGCACGGGGCTCTCCTGAGCTCCCCGAGGTCTGTCCCCTTTCCTGCCCAGCTGATGGTGACCAAGCAGGGGGCACCATCAGCTGTGACATGCCTCCACAGCCAAAGAAGTTGGGGTAAGTGCCTGACATTTTTTCTGTGGAGTTCCTGGGGTTTGCCCCTGGATGGCTTCGCACTGGCAGCTGCGTCATGTAGATGACCTGCCGCTACTGCAAACCCACCCATCATCTAGACAACCCATCATCTAGACAAGACCCCCCTTTTTTTGTTTGGCAGTTTGCGCTGTTCCGTCCCCAATGTGCGCGTGTCCAAAAATCTTAGGAAATCCTTTTTAAAAGCCTTTTTTTCAAAAATTGTTCTTTCAAATATTCTTTTATTTGTTTTATTTGTTTTTGTTTCACACTGACTGCTACTGCTGGTTCTGGCCGAGGGGGAGTGCAGGGCTGGTTGGTTGTGCATATCTGCACATACTCATAGAAGTCCTGCACAGTGTGAAAGTGCTGTTGGGCTGGCCCTTTCAGTGAGTAAGCTTCTACACCTCTTTATTTCAGTTAAACTATTACTCCTATTGGCTGGCTGGGCTTCCTATGCAAGGGGGTCTCCTCCTCCAAGCCACATAGCTTAGCCTATAGGGAAGCTGTTGTTGCCTTGACTGAACTCGCTCCAATGTGCCCAACTGACAACGGGGGAGGGGTACCTACTACTCCTTGTCCTACAAGTCTCCTGTCCTCTCTGAGGCTGGGCAAGCTGTGGGCTGCTGTTGTGGCATTTTATTGATATATTTACTTATTTATTATTGTGCTAAGCACCTTCCCACTGCTTTGTTTCCCTCTTCCCCATGAGAGGTGCCTGAGAGAGGACATTTGAAGGTTTCCCGTTCATTCAGCGCCAGCAGTGATTGCAAATGCAAATGCCAATCAGGCACAAGAAGAGCAGTGAGTACATGTTTGGACAATTCTGGCCCATCCTTATGAAAGAAAGCACTGGGGGAAAACTAACAAATTTTAATTAGTGCCAAAAGAGGTTTGGTAGTTAGCGTGGGTCATGTGTCAACTAAAAATATTATATACTACAAAAGCCTTTCCCAACACAGTTCTGTCCAGATTTTTGGACTACAACTCCCAGCATTCCAGACCATTGCCTTTGGAAGGCACACGTTTGAGGAAAAATGGGCTGGACCATGAATCTAGTCAAGTTACTTAAGGATTCTTCCGATAGCATACACCATGACATTTGGAGCATATGAAAAGGATTGCTATTTTTGTTCAGTCGACAAATACTTATATGCCACAAGCACAAATTTTGTGTTAATTTCTAGAGGCTTCTCAGAGGCATCCAGTTGCTGTACTAGATAGACCATTGCTCTGCTCCAACAAAATTCTTGATACGTTCTTACATTTTTAGTGCTTAACTCTTTCCTTTATTGATGGGAACTATATTTTCCATAAACATGGAAGTAGAAGAATGGTGCTGATTCAGATGTTACTGGAAGCCCTGTATTTTACTTAGAGTTCCGTTAAGTTTGCAAAATAGTATTGCTGTATTTTTATATGTTTTAAGTCTTTTTTCAAATATATTTTAAATTTTAATGCATTTCTCCAATTGTTCTAATGTTAAGAGACATTTTGCATATTCACCAGTTGCCTGTGGAGAAGCAAGAAAGCAACATTTGGCCCACAAATATGTCTGACACAACTTTAAGGATGTCCAGATTTTGTGAGATCTGTCTCGCACGTCTTTCATGGATTGTGCAGTGTTGTTTGTTCCAGCATTCATTCATAGATGGATACGAATTATTTTTTTTTGTCATGCAGAAAAATATGCAAATAATTCTATAAGAAAGTTTGTGACAATCTACGTAATTTATGTTAGTACATAAGATTTAGCATATTGACCCCCATTCTATTTAACTTTTCCCTGCATATATTTTCCAGCATGTCATATCTCTCAGCAAAAAACCAGGTATTTTCCTGCGAATGGATTTGTGTAAATTTGGCATACACACACACACACAGAGAGAGAGAGAGAGAGAGAGAGAGAGAGAGTGGGGGAAGTCCACAGGCTCTGCACAGCCTGGGTAGGCTGCTCTGCAATGGATTCTGCAGGTCAGATTCTTAGAAATCTGAAGTCATATCTAAAGTTTGTGCTTATCATTAGTGTTTCCCATTTGAAGATTTTTTTTTTAAAAAAATGACAAGGTAAGGACTTCAATTGCATTGTTGTAAACAGCTGTTATTTCTGATCAGTGTTGCTGCATGGTAGGCAGAACAATCATACTTTTGGCCAAGGGTTGGGGGAAGATTGGATAGCAGATCTCCCATACCCAAAGCCATGCTGAGCGTTGGGAGTGCAGAAGGCAGAAAGGAGGGATAAGAAATCTGAAATCATTTTAGTCTGTTTGAATTTCTCCAGCATCTCTATAATCTGATCTGTTTAAGTGCCACCTTGGCAGAGTTTTAAATAAATAAATCTCCCTATATTACACTTTATTTTGTAAGTATGGCAGGAGATACCTGGCCATCAGAAAAACAGAAACAGTGCTGTTCCTTGACAATATTATTTATTTAATTTTACATTTATATCCCGCCTTTATTCCTCCATAAGGAACCCAAAGTGGTGTACATAATCTTCCTCCTCTTTACTTTATCCTCATAACAACAACCCTGTGAGGTATGCTGGGCTGAGAGTCAGTGACTGGCCCAAAGTCACCCAGTGAGCTTCCATGGCTGAGTGGGGACTAGAATCCGGATCATCTGACTCCCAGTCCAACATTCTAGCTGCTTCACCACACTGGCTTATATGATATAATGCATATGATATTTTGTGAACTGCCCAGAGAGCTTCAGCTATTGGGCGGTATAAAAATGAAATAAATACATAAATAAATATTAAATTTTCAGTATCCTTTTTTTAGAGCATACATGATCAAACACTTCTTTGCAAATCAGTATGAGTTCTGCAGCTAAGCAATAGCATAAGGCTGAAATCCAGTACTTTAAGCCAGCAGTAACTTGATGTACAAGTTCCTCCATTATTTGTACATCAGAAACACTTTATCTTTCGTATAGGCTAATGTTCAATAGTGGAACATTTTGTAACTTACACTTAGGCGCAGTATACTTCTGTATCCACAACATAGAATGTCTAAATCTAAAATGGGCTTCAAACCCCATCAAAACACAGCAAAGCCCCAGTGTTATTTCTTTATTGCTATGCCTAGGATGTTGGAAGCTGTGGAGAGATAATTTCAGGTCTGGATTTTTCTTTATCAGCTTGTAACGATTCCATACGCAGGCATTCTCTGTAGAAGATTTTGTCATTTCAAACCCAATTTTCCAAGAAATGGAACAATTGTTTTTTGCCACGCAGGTTTGCAGCAGTGCTTTTTAACTTCCCACTCCATCATTTACTCTAGCGATTGCTTTTGCTGCATCCCTGTTTATTTTACAACCGGTGACTCAGATATGTTCTAGTTTGGGAGCTTATTGAATGTTTGCTGATGTTTGACATGTTCTGGTGAACTCCTGTGTGCTCAGCATAAAAGTAGCAGCATGAAGCTTTGAACTTGTAGCTCAATCTGTTCTGTAGCTAAGTGGAATTTCATCGCCTCATTTTCTCCTCTCACTTTGTAGGTGCTAATATATTACAAATATTGAATTCAGTTTTAGGGAATTAGATCAGTTGCTTCCCAGCATAAGAAATGCTGCCTTATTAGATTATGCAAAGATAACAGCTTATAGCTGAATCCTCAACTATCAGCTAGGGAAGTATAACCAGAAATCACTCCAGCACTACACACCCAGTCCTCAGCTTGTGCTGGCTCTGCAAACTGTTTTATAGAGTTGCATCTTGGGGGTTGTCTATACAGCTTGTTTACCCTGACCTAAATGCACATTAAGGTTTCAGGAATGATGACGCAGCCATCCATTTGCAGTAGCACCAGGTTTTTTACCGTGATAATGTGCATATTCACATTCGCATTTTGACATGTGGGCAAACCGTTGAGGGCAGGGCAACATGATTGGCCGCTTTCCCACCTATCAGCTGCCTTGTTCCTTCACACCGTTTCGTGTCTGGAGAGGGGAATGGGCAGCGAGAGGGAGGAGACGTCTACAGTTCCTCCCTTGCATCCTCATCTGCTGCCTCGTTCCTTTCCTCATTTGGTTTTCCTCCTGTAAAAGGAACAGGCAGATACAGCTTCTAAAATTAAAATAAAGAAGGGACTCCTCTGCAAGTAGTCTGCGATCCCGTCGCAGTGCATGGCACGCTCATCGCAGCTCTCAGCCAGCTCCTTGTACACGATGCCCATGCTGGATCACCAGAACAAGACTGGGGGGAGGGGGCACGGGATGGCAGGTGAAGGCCCCCTTCTTCCCCCCCCCAAGCACAGGTGTGCAGAAAATGCAGCACAGCTGCAGGGGCAGAGCTGATGGCTGTGGAGCTATGGCATGGTCCCGAACCGGGCAGCCTACTTTCCCTGTGAGTCTGTGGCAGACTGCGCAGCGTGCTCCCTGATGCCAAGGCAGCCGCTTCTCCCTGCTTCATGCAGGACCCAGGCGGTTGTGTGGTGGGAATCGAAGTGCCCCTTCCCATAGCCAAGCACCCTGGACTCGGGGGCTGGAAAAGTGCCACCAAACCAAAGAAGGGGGAATGGGCAGGGGGAGAGAGGAGACGTGTTCAGTCCCCCTCTCGCATCCTCTGCTGCCTTGTTCCTTTAAGCCCCCGGTTTTGCTCTCATATGAATCTGCAGAGTTCCACAGATAAAATTTAGACCTTCGCTCACCTATACCCCATAGCATTGTATGTGTGATACTGTGCATATGCGCATTAATAACTATACTACAATCGCTCACCTATACCCCATAGCATTGTATGTGTGATACTGTGCATATGCGCATTAATAACTATGCTACTATATATATATATATATATATATATATATATATATATATATATCAGGAGATAAACTGCTGCTGCTGCTGCTGCAGTATGACACTCCTTACCTAGATTCGAATCAATGAAAATTTGGGTTAAAATCAAATGAGAAGCAATCCTGCTGTCATATAGACGGGGGCCTGGTAGCTCACTGAGTTAGGCCACAGCTAGACCTAAGGTTTATCCTGGGATCATCCAGGGTTCGCCCCTGCCTGAGCACTGGATCCCCTGTGTGTCACCTAGATGAACAGGTTTGACCCCTGGACGATCCAGGGATAAACCTTAGGTCTAGCTATGGCCTCAGTCAACATTCACAAAGTCAGGCCTTCTTAAGTATTCTAAATGAAAAACTCAACACTTCCTGAAATGGGCAATAGAAGGATATGGACAAAGAATCATGTAGTGGATCCTCAAGCCATGCATCGTTTCTCAACATTTTTGTTTTGTTGTGACAGTTTCTGATATCCCAAAGAAAAGGAGAAACCTACATTCATATGGGGGGAGGGCAAGGGAACCCCACTGACACACTAGAATAGAAATAATCTGTGGCCTTACAGCTTTACCTCAGTGTGCATTCTTGGTGGAGTACAGGGTTTACAAGCTCTTAGTGTTAAACTAGCAGAAATTCAATTAGATCAATTTATACTCCACTGATACATGCCCATATCATTGTCAGGAATAATGATTTATTGGAGCTGGTGTAATTCAGTCATTTATAACTGTTGAAGTTTCTGGGCAGCAACTGTGAGTTTGAATTTAGTGTCCATAGTCCACAAGGATAGCACGGTGCCAAGTCATTTTCTCTTTCACATGACCAATGGCATTTCCAATTATGTGCTGCTGTTGTGTAAGAAAATCAATTAACATGATTGTAATAACCAGTGGAATGCTGCCAGTCAGCACTGGGAGTAAGAGATACATCATCTAATGGAGCAGAGGACCAATATTTAGTTTGGATGCTTACACTTGAAGGTGCCTCGTCGGGCCTGTGACGACTGTGGTTGCCAACATTTCTCCTTTCATTTCAATAAACACAAACACTACGAAATAAATCATTTTGACGTTAAATATAAATGTCTCTCCCCAGGTGCCGATATACCTCCTTTTAGGGACAGCTTATTGATTCTCTGAATGATGAATATGCTGTTTGTCTAATGATGGATAAGAATAAGGTAGGGTCTGTGGTTCTGAAATAGGGAGGCAAATATCTCTTTAAGGATCTTCAGACAATTGCTAGAGGCGACACTACTTCCTTCCTGTGTGTCTTTCCACACCTCTGCACACTCCTTTCTGGCAGTGCAGTGTGGGAAGTTCATTCTTACTGTGTTCTCCTTACTGTGTTCTCCTTACTGTGTTCTCACTGCACTATGGTCTGATTATCTCTATTTTTATTTGGCATTTGGAGTCTCCCTGACATTTTAAAACAAGTCGCTTTTGACCAGTCTCTCATAAGTACTTCTACTCAAGTCATCCATCCTAGCTACCTGGGGGGGAGGGGGAAGAGGGGGAATAAAACAAATTATCGTACACTTAAGGTGCAATCCTGTGGTCTCAGTTTCCCCCTGCTGAAACTGTAAACACTATAATGATTTCTAGAGGGGGACTTGAAGGCCCAATCCTGCCCCACTGCCCCCACAGCTGCCATGGAAAGAGCCATGACACCTGCATTCCAAGGTCACAAAAGTGGCTTTGGATGAGTTTGGAGAGGTCAAAAAGGAGGTATTCTGGTGGGAGGGGAAGGAAGAGGAGAGGTCAAGTTCTGCAAAATCCATGGCCTCTCCAGCCCAACCCCTCTCCTTGTCCCAACAGCATGACTCCTCTAGATGATCTCAGAGTCCCATCAAGAGGAAAAGCTTTAAAAAGCAGGCTGGAGAGGTGAAAAACACCACTATTGCTTAGGAATTCAGAAACCTTTCAGATTGGACACTTCCACCTAGTGGAGAGCTACTAAATAGGGTTTCACCCTTAGGAACATTTAGGGAAACATCCAAAGATTACTATTTCCATGCATACATCAACAGACCTGCATCCAAACTTGATGTGACTAAAATGTGTGAGTGTGGCCAAATCTGCATTTTCTAAGAAGGCCTTCAACTGGTACACCATCCAAAGCAGTGCACTCCTGGGCTCAGCCACCTAAGTCTGGACATCCAGGGGGAAAAGCACTAGGACTGCTTCCGGGCTATGAACCTGATTCCATAGAAGGAAGTGCCACCCTATCCAGAATATCCAGGTCTGAAGATGTGTACTTGTCAATTGAAATATTTAGCCCATTCTGATATTTAACAAGAGCATCTCTGCCTTGTATGGATAAAGTCTCGTGTTTTGCCTACATCCAGCCCATCTCAGCCTCCAGACATGTATTAAGAGTTTCTACTACCTACATAGAAACTTATGGAACGGTATATGGACTTGTGCTGTCACCACATGTTTGAGCACCTTGCACCAACAAAGAGGAAGATGAGAAACAGGCTGATAGTTATCCAAGATGGAGTCCAAAGAGGACTTGAAAATAATCATCCCATCACAGCTTTAGCATATCTTGCACCCTACCCTCCAGCAAGGAAGCCTTTATTTCCTCCCCCACCCATTTGGCCATTTCTTCTCTATCAGCTTTAATAAGCTAGGATGGACAAGGGTCAAGAATACAGATAGTTCACCTCAAACTACCACAGATGTTTTGAACCACAAATCTGCTGCTTATATATAGATAATTTTTAACAACTGTATTGAAACTTTAAGACTTTAAAAACATTTTATTTTGCTATGGCCTTCGCATATTGTTATTGCTCTTATTATTATTGCTGCTATTGTTCCTGTTGGTTTTATTGTTGGTTTTATTGTTTTAATTGCAGTTTTATTGCTTTTAATACTTTTAGTATTTTTTTGCTTACAATATTTTATGTATTTTATTGTAAGCCGCCTTGTGAGGGCTTTGTCCTGAAAGGCAGCCAAGAAATGTTTTAAATAAATGAAATAAATAAATTTCTTCTCATTGTTCCTGCTCTCCTTATGGAATGATGAGTCAGTATCCCCAGATCATTGTTACTCTCTATAAATCTCTTCTTTTCCCCTTTCCCTTTTATTGCTTTCTTTTTAAATAAATAAATAAATAAATCCAGTTATACTACACAGGCTATCACTGCACCCAATGACAGTGACTTCCAAATGGCACATGTTGTTTATCTTTGGAAGAAAGATCCGGCTTTTATGGGAGATTACTGACATGCTGCTTTAGCAGTAGGTTCAACAGAAACATATTTATAAATATCCCTTTCATCCCAAACAGCATCTGTGGATGGTGGTGGGCTTGATTGGCTTAGCTATCTGGCTCATACCTCTGGCTTGCTCAGAACAGAAAATGACAGGCACAACACCAGCTTTCATCCAGGCATACGTAAGCAGTTCTGGGCATAGGGGAACTCTTCAGAGATGCCTGGCAAACGGCGTGTTGCAGGAGAGGAAGAGGGCAAGCATGGCATCTGTTTTTGGAACGTGCTGTAAAACTGAGTTATTACTCGGGCCAGCAACACTCATTACACCTATTCTAGAAAATTGGTGGAAAGCTGTTGCCAGTTATTTTCAAATGGTTCTGAGGCTAAATCATTCCCCTTGCCTGAACATTTTTAGTTCTCTCTCCCCCCCCCCCCCCGCCCGCCGCCCAACCACTACCACCACTTTTGAAAAGCCTCCTGGCATGGTGGCTGATTATGGGCACTACACTAACCCAGTTAAAATTGCGTTAGCAAAATGTTTTATGACTTCCATGACAAATCCATGATCTATGGAAGGGCATTTTCTTGACATTAGTTCAAGCAGACACATGGTTCTGGCCCACTTTCAATCTGCTGCAAAGCTTTTATGGAGCTGACTTGTAAGGTCTTTTTATGAGCCCTGCCTTGTCCATTTAGATGTCAGTTGCATAAAAATTAATGACTAAGAATAAGATTGGCAGGATGGGGATTTATGAGTGAGTTACTGAATTTATTTCTCCGGCTCTGCAAGACACAAGATGTTTTAGGGTTGGGTTTTTGTTTTGATTTTTTTTACACAGCTTTGGCCCATGCTCACTTTGCTCTATTCATGTGAAATATGATCAGGAAATAGCTCTTCTGGCCACTGACATAGAATTATTGAGATGATCGGTGATGAGAGAAACCAGTCCTTTGAAGATCAGGACATTGGAGTTGTCTCCAAATGGGTTTTTGGAAAGCTGTTAAAAATTGGGAATTATGGCTGTAATCCTGCACAAAGTTAATCCAATGCCTGTCTGAGAGCTGCTCTCCATTACAGTAGATGAACCTGGGTTAGGTGAATCGATGGTCTTTCTCTACATAAGGAAGCTTTATACATGCACATAAATTCAACTGTCTCCAATGGGATTTAAAGTCTAGCAGTGTACAATTGTCTTTTCTTTTAGAAACACAACAGATGTGGTATGTATAATGTTGGGACTTTGGCAGAATCTTGATGAGGGAGCTGACAGGTCCTTCCGTCAGAAATATCACTTATTGTGTGCCTTGCTGAAGCATTCCGAAGGCTGTAAAAGCAGGCTAACCAACTGTGTTCAAAATCTATAGTCGTTTGGCTTTAAAATGTGGAGCTCATGGGTAGGCAACTTGGTGCCCTTCAGGTCTTTTGTACTACAACTCCCATAAGTCCTCACTGTTGGCCACGGTGGCTGAGGCTTATGGGAGTTAAAGTCTAAAACACCTGGAGTGCACTATACACACAACCTCATTTATTTCTTATCTGGTCCAGATTAGCTTTTCCCCAGCCATAATTCCTGCAGCAGTGTCAGATGATGACTAGTTGCAAGGGAAATAGAGGATCTCTGCCCATCGTGCAGGATTTTCCTCATCAAAAGTGGGATTGGGTTCCTAAAGCCAGGGGATGGGAAGAAGGTAGATCTCCAGATAGTGAGGACTGCCCTAACAGCATGCCCAACCATCAGAAATGCTGGGAGTTGAAGTCCAAAATGTTTGGAGATCTGATTTCTTCCCACTCCTGCCCTGGGAGATTCATATTTCTAGTGAGAGTCCAGCTGGAACTGCCTGACCATTGCTCCTTGCTCCTTTGTTCTGCACCACATAGAATGCTTTCTAATATATGATGGAGCTGTGTTGAACAGTTTGTTATGAGTCATGGTCATCATGTAGCTTCTCCTTCAGGTGTTCAATGTCTGCTGGAAGGAGGCCTTTGCATGCACAACTATATGTGTGGAAGCTTCCATGTGAACTTGAGCCCCAATAGCTTCTCCCTGCAGCACAATGGATATGTGTTGTGTACAACGTTGGAGTAGGGGCTGCATGACTTTGGGGACAGAGCTACTTTGTGCAGGAGCTCCATCTTTGCTAACTTGTTGACGTAATTACTCTTAATCATTCCTGAATAGGGCTTATTTGTTGTTCAATATGGGAATAGAGGAGTCAACGGACGATCCATATCTTGGATATCACAAAAAGCTGAAGCTGGGCTTGATTCCTACACCATGCTATGTTAATAATCTTCAACATAGCTTTCTTGAATTATTCTGCCATTAGACATTCTCATAATCTTATGAATAGGCAAGATGCTCTAAGCAGCCATTCAAACCCTCATGTCTTATGTTTCACAGAAACAAAATCTGAATAATCATTACCATATGGACAGCTGTCTCCTTCTTTGCAAAGCAGTATACTCAGTTGTGTTGGCTTATTCTAAATTGTTCAACAGTTCTACTGAACTCTTTAATGAGAAGCAGCAGAGGGATCTTCAGGTTCAACTTGTTAATTAGCCATACAGCTTCTGGCTACTGTTAGGTCGAAAATAATTGATTTCAAAGGTGTACGGCATATGTGATATTACACAAAGATGATCTAATGAGCAAAGAGCTTTTCCAAAACTATTCTCAAAACAACTCGGATGGCATAGGAACTGGATGGAACAAAGATTAAAGTGTTCTGCAGCAGTATGATATACTAAGATGCATTGCTTATTTTAGCTATAGCAATAGTTTACACAGCTGTGTATATATTGTAGTGGATGAGTTCTTCTTCTTCTTCTTCTTCTTCTTCTTCTTCTTCTTCTTCTTCTTCTTCTTTTTCTTCTTCTTCTTGTTGAAACAGGTTATTCTTGTCTATGTGATATGAAACCTTGTATGTATTTTGCTTACAAGCTTGGTCTTTTGTTGTTGATGACCTTTTCAGACATGGTTATTCATAGTGTGTATCATGAAAATACCCTTCAACCATTGTTGTTTTAATAAAAATGTACAGTACCCCTGGATTTGTAATGCATTATTATCTTCTTCCATTTCACTGACACATAGTATTTTGGAAAAATGTAGACAGGCAATTATATTTGTATTAGATTAAACTTTAATAAATTGGTAACATGTTAAACCCACCAAAGGAATTTTCCTCTAATCAAGTGCATAATGGAAAACAAGCTCGTTCCAAAGCAACACATCCATGCTAGGTTAAAAGTTTTTTTTTAATCATTCTTAGCCTTAAAAAGAACATTTTGGTTGTAAAAAACCCCTCAGCACTCTCAATACCAGACTGGCCTAGTTTAATTTACCACTAAAACAAAAATTAAAATAGCTCTTGTTCTCTGAATGACAGATCAGCTAACCTGCACCATGTTTAAGAGTGCAGCCTAGGGTTGCACTCTGCAGTTTTCAAACCACTGCAGGGTCAGGATTCCAACTTGCTCTTTGCTCCTTAACAAAGAGAGATTTCCACTTCAATCATTCTGCTCTTGTTTCTTTCTCTTTGCAGGTAGTTAGTCCAGCTTCTACAGCTGGGTCTTCCATGAAGAGTGATTCTCTTCTCAGTATTTTTGTTTCAAATCCTGGAAGTTAAGCATTTCATTCCTTAAAAAGGGTGTCTTTATTACCTGAAGGTTTTGCTTTAATCTAGCTCATTGCAGTAAAACCAACTCCGAGAAGCAGATATACAAAGATTGGTTGAAAGCGATTTTGTTCATTTATTATACATTCAATGATTTTTTTGCACTACCATTAAGGGTAGAACAATACAAATATGCAAAAACAATTGAAAAGCAATACATCTTCAACACAACACAATATATTGAAAATGTATTTTTTCCAGTCTGGATACAGTTGTCACACAGAATTGAAAGCATCAATTGCAAATATTCTCAGATGGCATAAAATGATAGCCAATTAATACTATGTTTTTTTTTATATTACAGGTATTATTATTTTTTATCATTCACACTCCCTCCTAAATGCATGGGGAATCTATGATGGACAGATCTTGCCCAGGGTTATTTCTTCTTCTTTTTCCTTGAAGGAGGAGTTTGTCCAGCCATTCTGACCTTAGTTTAAAAAATATGTTAGACACAGAACAAGGAACCAATAAGGAGAAGTTGCTTTATCATGCATATTACTATTTTGTTGTCTAAATAAATGCAAATTAAATAATAATAATAATAATAATAATAATAATAATAATAATAATAATTTATTTATTACCCACCTCTCCCTCTGGATGGAGGCAGGCCACAACACAAATGAAAATATCATACAACTAATTAAAACATTTTAAACCAATACATCACTAAAAGCAAGCACATTATTAAAAGGCAAATTTAAAATTCAGGTGGGTAGGCATGCCGGAAGAGATCAGTCTTTATGCTAGGTAGAGGCTATAAGAACCATTAAGCAATGGAAACAGGCTTTCCAGAAATTAATGGCATCCCTAAGGTGACATAGGCCCCTTGATTTTGTGTCAATGACATGGTGAAAGGCCGGATTTTCCACAATTTTCTAGTTTAAAAAAGGTGGCAGGCCTAGTTGAGGAAAGCTGTGAGCAGGGACATATATGTGCTATATTGCTTAGGCTGCAATCCTAAAGTCCACCCTTTATTGGGGAGATCTAACTGAGAAACCCTCTCCCAACTGCCACAGAAACCTCCACTGGCCTCACCTCATTGGCCTTGGACAATGTGTCATGGGGCGAATGCAGGAAGGCTTGGATCTGCAGGGATCTGCAGGATCCAAAGCGTTCCCATTCCTCTAGCACACCCATAAACTGCCGGTAAACCTGGAGCTGGTATAAATTAATTCCCTGCCATTGCAATCAGTGGGAGGAAATCCAAAGGAAGGGAGAAAATCAGTTTGGAAAAGCATGGGTAGACACACACACACAAGAAAATATCCCTCCTTTCTGCCTTCTGCACTCCCCGTGCTCAGCATGGCTTTGGGTATGGGAGATCTGCTACCCAATCTTCCCCCAACCCTTGGCCCAAAGTACGATTGTTCTGCCTACCATGCAGCAACACTGATCAGAAATAACTGCTGTTTACAACAGTGCAATTGAAGTCCTTACCTTGTCATTTTTTTTAAAAAAAAAATCTTCAAATGGGAAACACTAATGATAAGCGCAAACTAGATAATTACTAGACAGTTAGTGAATGGTGCCTTCTTAGAACATTTGTTATAGTCAATTACTTCCTGATAAGACTTGTTTTACTAGGTTTATTAATTGAATTATAATCAGTTTACACAGACTCCATAGAAGAAATTTGTGCTGACAAGGGCTTCATTTAAAAAATCAGTACCTAATGGGAAAAAATATATGCAACATTTTCATGGGGACATTTAAGTCTGTGCATGATGCTAATAATGTTCAAAATGTATATTGGGCACCATCCCAAGTAGGTCAGGCATGCCTAAATGCCACTGTAATCAATAGAACTCTGGCACACAACAAAGCACATGAGCCCCACTGATGTTAAGGTGTCATTTAAACAGCATATGCTGTTAAACGCTATTAAATGCCTTGGAGAACAGAAAAGTCTTGACCTGGCACTGAAAAGATAGTAATGTTGGTGCCAGGCAAGCCTCATTGGGGAGATCATTCCATAATTGGGGGGGGGGCACCACTTAAAAGACTGTCTCCCTTGTTGCCATCTTCCGAGCTTCCCTTGGAGTAGGGACCCGGAGGAAGGCCTTAGATGTTAAGCGTAGTGTATGGGTCAGTTCATATCAGAAGAGGCGTTCCGTCAGGTATTGTGGTCCCAAGCCATGTAAGGCTTTATAGGTTAAAACCAGCACCTTGAATCAGTTTCAGAAATGTACAGGCAGCCAATGCAAGTGGGCCAGAGTAGGTCTTATATGTTCGAACCTCCAGGTCCTCGTTATCAATCTGGCTGCTGCATTTTGCACAAGCTGCAGCTTCCAAACCGTCTTCAAATGCAGCCCCACGTAGAGTGCATTGCAGTAATCTAACTTGGAGGTTACCAGAGTATAGATAACTGAAGCCAGGTTATCCCTGTCCGCATAGTGGCATAGCTGGGCCACCAACCGAAGTTGATAGAAGGCACTCTGTGTCAACGAGGCCACCTGAGACTCAAGTGACAGAGATGGTTCTAGGATAACCATCAGGCTATGAACCTGCTCCTTCAGAGGGGGTGCAACCCCAACCAGAACAGGTTCAAGAGGCAGCTGGACAACCATCTGTCAAGTATGCTGTAGTGTAGATTCCTGCAATGAGCAGTGGGTTGGACTTGATGGCCTTTTAGGCTCCTTCCAACTCTACTATTCTATGGTTCTATGATTCTATGAACACCCACTATCCAGTCAGAAGAACTACCTACTAACAGCATCTCAGTCTTGTCTGGATTGAGTTTCAATTTATTAGCCCTTATCCAGTTCATTGTCGCAGCCAGGCACTGGTTCAGCACATCCACAGCCTCACCTGTTGAAGATGAGTTAGAGATATAGAGCTATGATGACAACACACTCCAAAACTCCAGAAGACCACACCCAGCAGTTTCACGTAAATGTTAAACAGCATGGGGGAGAAGTCTGACCCCTGTGTAACCCCATACTAGAGAATCCATGGAGCCAAACAATGTTCCCCAAGCACCACCTTCTGGAGCTGACCTGCCAAGTAAGAGTGGAACCACTGCAATGCAGTACCTCTCACTCCCAAAGCAGTCAGACCCTCCAGAAGGATACCATGGTTGATGGTATCGAAAGCTGCTGAGAGATCAAGGAGAATCAACAGATTCATAGTCCCCCTGTCTTTTTCCCAACATAGGTCATCATACAGGATGAGCAAGGTTGTTTCCGTGAAAAACCAGGCCTGAAACCTGACTGAAATGGATCCATTAATAGATAAAGCTAATTTGAAATAATGTAATGAAAGAATAATTTGAACTCAATTCAAAAGAATAGCACACAGATCTTTAAGGATTCACATAGTACATTTTAACAACCTTGTAAATATTTATGTTTTGATTTACTCACGAAATATGTGAGATATATATATATATATATATATATATATAGGAAATGTGTTGTTAATAATATTGATCTAAATTACTGATAATCATATCTTAGTTTTAAAATGTGTAATAGGTTTTGCATTATATTGGTGCGGATTTAAATTGTTATGTATTTTTAAAATTCAAATTAACATAAATTGGCTTTATCAAAAAAGAGAAAATATATATATTCTGGCTAATGTAGAATTTCCATTTTCCTTGGCGATCAGTTGATACATAAACCTGATAGGCAGTGGAATCTTGCAGATGATTACTAAAGAATAAATCACATTATGTTCTATGTGATTTACTCCTTCTTAAGCGTGTATAACAGGGGTAGGGAACCTGGTACCCCACAGATGTTTTGGACTACAACTTCCATGAGCCACAGCCAGTATGGTCAATGGTAAAAGATTATGGGAATCAAAACATTTGGCGGGAGCCAGGTTGTTTATTCCTGGTGTATTGGATTGCAGCTCAAGCTTCATGAAGATGTCCCACATTTTTGGAAAGAGCTCTAAGAGTTTGTTGGCCAAAAGCATCCTGTAGGGAAAGTAATATCATTCTATGTATGGATTTTTTCCCCTTTTATGTCTTCCTTTTTAAAAAAACCTGTCTTAACCATTCATGGGATATCTTAAATTTTAATCAGATGATAGAGTATTTCTTTACTGGCATGAATGTCTTGGGGCATAATATCAAATTAGTCAAAGAATTCTGAAGACACTCTGAAATGCATGGCAAGATTCAGAAGACCTAGCTTTTACTTCTGTCAAGTGTAGGCATATCAGAGTGTTTTATATTAATATGTTTAAGAATGCATTTGAAGACAGTCTGTATCTGCCTTAAGCTATATCAGACATTCAGCCTCCATAAACAAGTTTCTTGGAAATAATCACGCCAGTTTCATTAGAGAACTCCATTGTCTCTCTTCTTCTTATAGCTCTAAGTAGGGCTAAATAATTCACTGTCACTATGCCTCTATCAAAGGATGTAGTTGCAAAGCCTTATTTGGCACTTGGGTTGATAACAGGTTTTGATTTTAGGGGTCCTCAATGCTGAACAGTCTGAAACTTTATTCAAATATATGTATATATAAAATCCTGCCTCATATTAGTCAAAATCCTTGGTGGATAATTGTATTTATAAAGATACTAGGTTGGCTTTACAAAGTCAAGGAGGGCTTGATCCACATACTGAGTGACAACTCCAATGATGCCAAGCCATCCCAGCACACTTCACCTATGTCAGAATATCAGGGTAGTCTATAGTCTTTCCAGCATAGATAAGGCTGAATGTTTGGCTCTACATATTGTTGGACTGCAGTTCCCATCAGCCCTAAGCAACAGACAATGGTAAGGGATGTTCAGAGTTGAAGTTCAGCATCTGAAAGGTCACCCATTCCTCATCCCCAGTATGGGTTTTCTCTGTCCTGTAATTAGCATGAAGTGGGGTGGGAACAGGAAGTTGCCAATTCATGTAGGAAGTTTGCAGCTGATTACAATCTGTTCTGGAGACAAAGAAAAGTTTTTCAGAGATTAGATCCAGCTCAGAAGTTGCCAGCTTGGCCATCTCTGATTTAAAAATAGGAACAAAAATAATTAGAATTAAACACACACACACACACACACATCCCAAAAAACAAGAAATGAATGCATATCTTAATTCATTCTTGCTGATACCAGATAGTAGAATTCATTATTTTGTGTGAGTCCATTGACAATGAAACATCTTATTATATAGGCATATCTATTGTGCACTACTGGCCCTAACCAACATGTTAAATATGTATTTACTCTTCAGCTTATAGAGCTGTCAAGTTAAAAATCCTATGAAATGTAATTTTCAAATTTTACTTTTGCCAGGAGAGAGTTTTCAAGAACACCATCTGCTTGCTAATGCCACATAACAAAATCAGGATTGCCATTTTCTCAAGCAATTACCAAGTGATATTCCTCTATAGAAAAGCAATATTGGCTACTGTTTTGCGCTCTCTCTCTCTCTCTCTCTCTCTCTCTCTCTCTCTCTCTCCCTCTCCCTCTCCCTCTGTGTGTGTGTGTGTGATTCAGGGTGGGAAGAAGAGCCCAACAAATGTGCTATTCTGTTCTTGTGGTTGTGGTTGTGTCATAATCATCATAAAATTATTTTGCTCATTTTTCATCAGAAGAAGAATCACATTTTATTCGGAATTATATTACCCACTTTATTAGGGCATGGATGATTACTCACCTATGTAAAGCTGCAGGTTTACAAAAGATGAAACACACCCTGAAGCAGGAGTTTGGAAATTTACAGTGGTCTGAGAGTTGCTTTTTGTGAAGATTATTTAAGTAAGCTAAAGGGATGAGTAAATCAGGTCTAAGGATTTGACAATGAAACTTCATGTGAGAAAGGCATCAGGTAGAATAATTTGCTTCTTCACTCTTTTGTGGCAGCTTGGCTTTTCTGAAAACAATGAAAAAACCCTTAATATCATCACCATCATCATCATCATCATCATCATCATCATCATCATCATCCAGTTGCTCAGCACTTTAGAAGTGTATCAAGAGTTAGAAGGCTGTGGTTAATTTGGATGTGTTGGCTACATGAAATTGACAGAATTTCCATATCATTTTCATGAATGTAGCATGTGCCATGCCAAATTCTAATCACATAGATGAGCAGCAAATGTCATCCAACCACTTTCCTAAAAGGCTCAACATCTTCTCAACTGATCCAGGTGAAGCAAATAAAAACCTCTAGCTCAATAATTGGGTATACATTCAGATTTATTATAATGTGTTCCAAGACAAATCTGAAGCAATTTCAGTGACGTATAAGTAGTTGATAGTCCATGCACATCACAAGAGCTAAATGTAACTGAGACTGTCTTTGAATTTTAATATCCCCTGAAGAAGAGCTGAATACAGCTGGAAATACAGTGAATTTCTTTATGCAGTATGCATTTGCACTTGATTATTGATCACATTTACTGCTTCATTCATATTGATTGGATACGCTCTTGCTGGTCTTCAGCCAATCCATACTCCTTATTAATATGGCTCCTGTGCATAGCTATAGAGATGTATGTGTAATGGGAGCAGGATTGCTCCCATTTGCCCATCTATCTATTGAGGTCTTCCTATCTGCACAGCAGCATGTGCATAAACATCCCAACATGCACATCCTTTGTATGCATGATCTATTTCTTCCAGTTTGGAGTGACATACATACATTCATACTATACGTGCAGATTCTATGTGTATTGTTGGGATATGTGTACATAGGTTCCACCTAGTGCAGACAGGACCTCCGGTACAAAAAGAGGTGGGCAGTGGGAGTGAAACTGACCTTCCGTACCCCTCTATTTTATACAATGGTGTAGTGGTAATTTTGTGATACAGGCAATCATCATGACTGATAGTCCCCATAGCGACACTACCAAGGAGAATCCCAAACTGCAGGCAGCTGTATGCTGCCCTGAGAGCCTAGTGCTATAGGGAGGGATACAAATAAATAAATAAATAAATAAATAAATATCAACAAACCAGTTCTAGCAGTTTAATTTCCACCAGGACCAGACCTTTTGTAAACCTAATGGATTGTAATTGCCCAGTCAAGATAAAGTAGGACCTACACTACTACTTTATAATGGTATTGAAGTGCACTGGCAACTGTTGGGGCCCATGACACATTCCATATACAGTTTCAATCCACTTTCATAGTGTTGTATCCTGCTTGGTGTAGATCTGGCCGTACTTTGTGTTAAAAATCTCCCTGCAGCTACTGTGAGGATTGCAGCTAAAATCAGAGGGAACGTGGCATGGTGGCAGCAGATGACACCAGGGTCCCTGCTGATTGGGAAGTGTTGCATCCCTGCAAACTCTGGCTCCACTACACCACTATACTTATGACTCTTCATAGGTCAAACACAGTGGTATGGTGTCATTCAAACATCCGTGATATTGAGGCACTGGTGACATGGATCAATTCAACACAATTTGGTCATGGACCTTGGAGTTCCAATCTGAAGGACTGACAAGTCCTTCTTAGCATTCAACTGCCTGCCATGGACTGCCCAAGCTGCACATCAGAGCAAAGCAGCAAAAGCCATCAAGAGAAAGCAGAGCAGGTGAAATGTTTTTGTTTTCTGCATACCTGCTGAGGACAGAGGTCAAGGGGGAAACTCAGAAGTCAAAAGGAGAGAGGACAAAGAGCTTTAATGGGCCTAAGAAAATACAGTATCCATTTATTGAATGTGCCCTTAGTTACATTATGAATCTTAGAAAAGCCTTGAAAAATATTGATAAATATTGATTACAATGGATTTACATTAGGACAGTTGTGTCATCGTCATCATCATCTTTCTTTCCCTCCATTATCTGGCATTTTTATAGACACACGGGCCCTTTCTACAACAGCCATTTTTCTAGAGCTCATCCCGGGATCATCCCTGTGCATGCAAATGACACACAGGGGATCCTAGGAGCAGGCAGGGATGATCCCTCCATTTTCCTGGGATAATCCTTAGGTGTAGAAAGAGCCATAGTCACATTTTCAGACCATGAGGGTTAGAAATCGTGAGAGCTGGGCAGGATCTACACTACTGCTTAAAGGTATTGAAGTGTAATAACACATTCCATATACCATTTTAAAACCACTTTCATAGTGTTATATCCTGCTTAGTGTAGATCTAGCCCTGGAAACCTATTATAAAGATGAATGAAAATCATAGACGTAGAGAATTCTGACCAAAGTCCACAGGCTACTGAAATGTTGCTAGGAGGTTGTGTGTCACTGGTGAACTAAACATTGCCAAGACATTGCTGTCAAGTTAACAGGTATGTCTTCTTTCCAGTTCACACTAGGCATCAGATCCCTTCAGCATCAGTTTTTTTTTAACCTAACAGAACTGAAGTCATCTACAGTTTCATCTTTTGTACTACCTCTTCTCAGAAGTATAAAAATAAAGGCACTCAATGATAATAGAGGGGCTAGAATATCTGCCTCCTACCCCCGGAGCTTCAGTGTGTATTGGGACTATAAGGTTCCAGCCCAACGGGAGCCTGGCCTGTCACTCCTCTTGAATGGGGGGAAAAAATCCAGAATCAATAAGGTGAAGTTCAGGATACACTGGGTTCAGTTGTAAATTCCTATACTCCTCAGCAGTGTTAAAACGCCTGGGATAATATTTACTACAATGGTGACCCGTTCTTCTAAGGAGAACATTCAAGGAAATATCTGCCACTTCCCTCCCATACTAGCCAGTAGACAAACATCCCTTCGTATATATGCTAGTAGCACAGGCAGATTCTGTGCCATTCGACAGCACTCTGGGGATTGCACTTGGTTATGAATAATTCACGTTGCTCTACTTTTCTCAACTATTTTATTAGGAAGTTTCCACATAGCGCCTGGCTTCCTCTGCAGTATATGTTAATTTGCACTTTTACAGAAATATTCAGTGCATGCACATAAAAATCCCTTTGTTTGGTTGATGCAATTTTGCTTGTCTGGTCTTTCTCTCCTTATCTCTCTCTCTAGTGTGTCTGTATGTGTAGTGTGGGTGAAAACTTGAAAATGGAGTCTGTGTTGTACTTAGAAGAAATCTAAGGTGGAGTCTGTATTGCATTGTGAGAGAAATTCAAAATGGAGTTTTGTGTTGAACTCTGCATGTGAAATCATAATGGAGCTCTGTTAGAAACAATGTATACTTGAAAGAAAAAAAAGACAGGCATGATCAGTAACTCGTTATCAAGAAATAATAGAACATAGGCTTTTAATCCTGAATGCCCTGCCTATCTCCCTGAAAGGAAATCAACCACTTCAGCCACTTCCAAGGGACCCACATACAAAATTGCACTTCTGCAAATGTTAACTTAGATTACAGAAAACAACAAGGGAAAGGGTTAAAAAGCAATAGGGTGTGTGTATGTCTGTTAAAGAGTCCTTAGGCTGCCAAGCACAAAAATGTCATTCAAGTGGATCCTAGTCTTCATCTCTTTCCAGAATGCAGAAGTGCAGAAGTTTGAGTAACTTTCACTTCTTCTACTCCATACTTCTGTGAAAGGTGAAAGGTGTGAATTGGAACAAAGAACCATGGTCCAATTCAAAAATAGTGGGAAGGTGACCAGCTGTATCTCAGTAGCATATGCTTCGTGTACAGACAGTCCTGGGTTCAATCACTGGCATGTTCAGCTAGGGTTGGGAGAGACTGTCTGAAACCCTAGTGACCCTCTGCCAGTGCCTTCTATTTGTTTTTGAACAACAACCCCCCAGTATTCCTGACCATTAGTCATGTTGGCTGGAGCTGATGGGAGCTCAAGTTCAAACTATCTTGGAGTTCAAGATGGAGAAGACTGTTGAAGGCAATACAGAGTAAGATGGACCAATGAGCAGGAATGGACCAATTAGGAAGCTTCCTATGTTCTTATGAATACTGAATGCTGGGGACAAGTAATGTAGAAAAGTTATTTTGTTTATACCCAATTTGTGACTGCCCGGGGCATTTGACTGGCTGCTACTGGAAAAGCTATACTGGACTAGATGGACATTTTAATGGACTCTGGGGACTGGCAGATATAGGAGAGAATGGCAAAGTCCTTCTGATGGTGGGTCTCTGGATCTAACCTATAATCTAGAGAGGATGTACTCATAACAGCAGACTGTCCAGCATGAGCAACAGTCAACTCTGTAAGATGCCCAAATATGTTCCTTTCAGGTTGAGAGAAAGAATGGATTCTTGCTCCAACTTGTGTGACATTGAGAAATTCCCTGTCCAGTTTTCTGACATCTATTCAGGGGCATAAAAAGCCTGATCTAAATAAAAATCTATCCTTGATTTCCATCCTACTACCTTGATCCTACTCTTCCTTCACAACATGCAGTAAGAGTACTGTTTGTCTTCAGTAATGTGCCTGTATAAAGGAAATGTCATTTATTCTGTAAATAATCCTCAATAATCATTTCTTCCTTGTATGTTGCAGACACCTTTATTCTCTTTTGAAGTGCTTGCTTATTTATTCTGTATGATGTGAACACACTACAGTTGTATTGCAGTGAAATATTTCCAGGCACTTTAGAAGAAAGAACTGAAGAGTCTCCATTCCACTGGAGGTAATTGAATGGGTAAACATTTCATCATACTCTGTTATCATGCTTTTCCTGATTGCAAGGATCATGAAATGCTTCCTCCTCAGCAGAGGAGTATCATTGATTAGAGGGGAACTGAAACATAGGCATATGATAGCTGGAGACCTTCAGAACAAAGAGTATGGAATAGATTATACTGATCTTGAACAAGTAGATATGTGACCAAAACTCATATTTTCAGACACAAAAATCTAAGGCCATGGCTAGACCAGGCCTATAACCCGGGATCATCCCTGTGCATCCACATGATGCACTTGGGATCCCGGGAGCAGGGAGGGATGATCTTTCCCTTGGCCTGGGATTTCACCCTACCCTTTTATCCCACTTTTTCTGCAGTCTCAGGATGATCCTGAGACTGCAGAACGTGTGGGCAGGCGTCGTGGGTTGCCCTGGTTCCTTTTGAGTAACTGTGAGGAGCTGGGACCTGGCCTATGGGAATGGGGTGGGGGGAGGGCAAAGATTTTTATTTTTTATTTTTTTAAAAACCTCACCGGTTTTCAGATGAGTACTCATGTGCTCCTTCTCCTTTTAAAAAAAATGGCGGCCGCGAAGATCTCATGATTATAAAATCATGAGATCATCATCCTCCGACTTCCTTGTCAAGCCATGGCCTAATTCTTTGGGGTTTCCAGTGCTCACCTTTATGACCTCTGAATTCCACTTCTCCCCTCTTATTCCTACCCATGATCCTCCACACTCCTCCTCCTATTCCCTTCAAGCAATTACCTGGCTATGGCTACGGCTCCAGCAATGGTGGCAAGGATGTAGGAGGGTACTTATGCAATATTATGTGGTAAATAGTCACTTTACAGCTGCCATTTGCTTAAATGAGTATTTACACAAAATGATGGCTTGCTGAGGGTCCCGGCACTGCTGTGCCTGATTCTCTGAACTTGTCCCTTTCCCATCATGCCAGCACGGCTAGGGTAGGGGCAGGCTTTTGTGGGTGGGAAGAGGGAGGGAGGATGACCTACCTGTTTTTCCACCTGAACAAGTTGAGACGTGGATGGTGCTTGCCTTTAAAAGTAAGCCCTGCATATGCATGTATCCCAGGCCTCTTTCGTTTCTGGCTCCCTCTCTCCCTCCCTCCCTATACCTGGTATGGGACTGACCACTCACCCTCTTTGTGGCTGAGTAGGAATTTTGCCTGACACAAATTGGCTTTAGTGTACATTTTTTTTTTGCCTACTCCATACTGGAATTTAAACTTAGCAGAGGGTGGGTAAATAGGTCAATTAGATTGCGGCAGGGTTGTGCGGGAATTTTAGGATGTCAGATGACGTTGGTGAGTACTCGTTGGGCACCTTTATGGTGATTGGCAGGTTCTGAGGCCTGATCCTCTGGGGGCTGAGCGGCTCTTGACCCAGGATACGGCCTGCCTTTGGGGACCTCACTGTCTCACCTACTTGGATTTGAGTGGCTTGAGCAGAGGTGAAATGGGGTGATTTCCCTCAAGCACAGATGTGTAGTGTAAGAAAGGAGCCGGGTTTTACCCAATTCCTGGCTTGGCCGAATGGCTCACCCATAATGCAGGCTAGTTGCCTGGAGACAGAGCGTGCAGGTCCTGGGAGGGGTGATTTACCCAAACTTAAATAAAGAAGCCCTAGTTTACCCAAGCTCTGGTGTCTGAGTTATTTCCTCTCTTCTTCCTCTATCCACAAGATTTTCACCTAACCTCACTGCCATGCTAAGCCATACTTCCATAAAGGATCTACTACAGATCCAGCCATTTTGATGAATGTCTCAAAATTCATCCTGTATGATTCAAGAAATTTCCATGAAAAGTTTTTCATGAAAGGATTCCCTCCCCACTCCGCTCCATACTAATCCTTTGTGTGCACATAGTCTCTGTTAGATTTTTGAACGAATGTTTGGAGGTTTATAATCCCATAAATTACTTTGGTCATGTATATGTCTTCTTTTCTGCTCTATTATGTATAGCTTGTACTGCAAGATGTAATTGTGTACTTTGGCTAAAACCTATTTTGGCTGCCTCAATAAACTTTGATTTGATTTGGTAGAGAGGGCAGCAACCCGGTCCTAATTTCCTTATTCTCCACGTGTTCATTGTGAGGCAGATGTAAGAAATAAAGAGATGACACACAGAACTTTGGGTTTAAACACGGCCACATTTTATTCAAGATCTGCAAAGGGGGTAACCTATCGGGCATCCAGTCTGGCCTGCTTCTAGACCTTTCTGAGTAAATTCTTGGCCTATCATTAACCCCTCCCAGCCCAATGATGTCAAAACTATTCGCCCAATGGGAATTGGGCACGTCTCTCCCCTTACCCTGCCCGCAATTTCCTCCCCACACCCAGGCTATGCTGGGCGTGGCAGAATAGTCATTCTCCCTTAACTTTCATCTGAACTAGGCTATTGACAGTCATCCAGACAACTGAGTGTTTTACCTGGAGTTGGCTGAAACTGGAATACAGCTGTTGCTCTTTAGGAATGTGATCCAGGATTTGGTGTGTGGTTACTTCCTTCTTGCTCCACATTCATATTTGCATATAAACAAATATTACAGAGTTACTATAAGTCTCTGATACTTTCTGTGTTCCTTGTGTCTTATTGTCACAGCAGGCACACTCCATATAGCCAGGCTGTTTGCTATCCAGGCTAAACTAAAAGCTTTATCACACCTTGGAAGAAACGCTGGCTAAAGCTGGGTACCGTCCCTTCTCCATGGACACTCAGTTACTTCCTGTTTTCAAACAGGAAGTAAGCAAGGTGACCGAGGGCCATTCAGTTCCTCATTGTGAACACGCTGCTTCTCCTGCACACAGCAGGAGAGAGCAGCAATTTCAGTTTAAAAAATATTTCGGTGTTTTTCTGGTTCTTCTTACAGCACAAGGAAGACCAGAAGGGGCAGAAGGCACGCGAGAGGCAGACGATGTCATCCGAGAGTGCCAGCAACGAGCGTGCAATAAAATGCTCATCGGATGGAGCTTTAAAAGTAAAGCACATAAAGTAAATCCCTCCACTGGCTTCCTATCTCTTATAGAATCCAATACAAGCTTCTTCTTCTCACTTTTAAAGCATGTCATGATCTGGCTCCTCCCTACCTTTCGTCCCTCATTTCACTTCATCGCCCTGCTGGTGCCCTCCACTCCAATAACACCATGTCTCTTACCTGCCCAAGAGTTTCCACATCTCTCGCTCGTCTTCGCCCATTCTCGCTCGCTGCCCCCTATGCCTGGAATTCTCTTCCAGTGCATTTGCGGACCACAACGTCAATTTCTGTTTTTAAATCTCACTTGAATTTCTTTTCTCGAAAGCTTTTTAACCGTAGCGTGGCCATACTAGTCTATATTTAGTTTTAATGTCCCTACCCCTATTGGTTTTTCCCCTCCCTCCCCTGTCTGTTATGGTGATTTTAGATTGTAAGCCATATGGCAGATTGTCTTTTTTTGTTTTATTCTGTACAGCGCCATGAAAATCGATGGCGCTTTATAAATAAATATTATTATTATTATTATTATTATTATTAATAATAATAATAATAAAAACAAAAGTACATGAAGTTAAAAGACCAAGATGTTCAGTGATTTTTTTGCAATGGAGTGATTCATGACCTGGCACTTACATGGGACTGCAGAACTTAGAAAAATGATGATTACATTTAAAACAAAAATAAAAATGGAAAAAAAATTGTGAGTTCTTAAAAGAACCAGGCCTTGCTCAAAGAAATATTTATACTAGGCAATGTACAGAGCAGATGAATTTGGAAGGCCCTAGAAAAGACACCTTAACATAGGTTTTTAAATAAGGAGGTCTGGGGCGTTGAGTTAAACAGTTCTCAGAATGTTTCAGACTTGTCAGAGTCAATTTTCAGTGAATTGTGACCGAGACAAAAACAATTCTGTCTGGAGTGAATCACACACACTTCTGACAGACTAATCTGTCACTGCTAACAGCATTTTCTGTCTTTTCTGTAAGTAGCTGCTGGATATATATATATATATATATATATATATATATATATATATTTCCTGCAAGTTATTTATACCTGATGTTCTGCACTTCTGATTTCACGTGCAATGGTATCATGCTAGAGGGGAAAACCCATTTACAAGAACCTCAGGAAGGCAGACTGAGAGTTGAATATATATCTTCCCAATTCTTAAATGTAGGCATATGGATCCACCAGTACATACTGCTTGTGCAACATATAGGGTGGCAACTTATGAATCACCCAGAAACCACTAACGCATCACCAAAAAAAGAGGACAAAAGACAACACTGGATTCCTGCATTGAGCATGGGATTGGACTCAATGGCCTCATAGGCCCCTTCCAACTCTACTATTCTATGATTCTACGATAAATTTGCATGCACTAATTTATATGTATAGATTCAAATTTAGAAATATATTTTTAAATGAAATGGAAATATGCTACATCTCACCAGATTGGGGAAGAGACTGTGACCTGTGTGCCTGACTGTTCAGTCTGCTGTCCAGGGCCAGATCTAAACCTTGTGTCAAATCATTATGAATGTGAATAAAAAGCAGGATATTATACTATGACAGTGGTATGTGCGCCAACAGTTCAGTGCACTTCAATACTGCTATAAAGAAATAGTGTAGATTTAGCCCAAGTTTCAAGTCTTGATCAGCAACAGTTTTTATTATTCTTTATCTTTAAAAGGAAATTGGATAGGACAGCCCTTGAAATAGAGGTCAGGCCTCTGACAGCTCTTCAGATAAAAGAACAGCCAGAGGACATCCATGATTTCACCCTAATGAAATCATGTGCAGATACTTCTGCAGCCTGGAACCAAGAAGGAACTTACATCCTCAGAGCAGTATTTTTAAATTTAATTTAATTTGCTCCTCTTTCTGAACTTCCTGTGCTACGGAAGTGGAGAACATGTTGCTCCTCCAGACATTGGTGATGCTGGCTAGGGCAGATGGGAGTTGCAGTCCATCGATGTTTGGGAGGCCACAAGTTGCCCATTCCTGGTCTACTACTTGCTCTTGTCTAACCTGACATCAAAACTCTGCTCCATAGCCACAAGCCAATGTGAAGAGCTTTGTGCAGGAACTCTAGATTTCTAGTCTGTCTCTAGCCCCCTCTATTTCCCTGCATGAAAAGCCGACACACATACAAGGGGGCAGCACCGATGGCCCCATTCACACGTCTCAGTTGAGCAAACCTGTGTGCACAATAAGGGTTCCAGGTCATGGGGAAGCATCAACACATAGATCTTTATATGCCTGGGCTTCCAGACCTCAAAAGTCTTTCCTAACTCTTAGAGCTTTATCACACCAGAGTTATACTGTGCAGTCACTGTGAATTGCATGCAAAGGACTCCGAAGTTTTCCAGTTTATAATTTACTTTGACTGTGAAGTACTCCCATGCATCGTGCATTAATTGTTCTTCAAAGGCAAACGACCCGACCTATTTTGCTACTAGCTTTGGAGTGAATCATTTGTTGTTTTCCGAGTGGCCACTGGGGGCGCAGGAGCAGAATTTGATACTCAAGCTTCAAATTAAACAAATGCTTACATCTGCGTAAGTTTTAAAGATAAAGACATCAAAATTGGCATAGTAATAGATATTAAGGAGAGCTTTAAGCATACCAAATTTGAATTGGATTGGGTTATCCATTGATTTTTAATTTTTTTTTTACATTTCCCCCCTTAAACGCTTTCCCTGGTATGCAAATGATTTTAGCAGCACTGCCACCCGGGGTGTAATTTAGCTAGCAACAACAACAATGATGATGACAGCTTAGCACTGTAGGGGCTAATTCGAGGGAAACAGGAACTTGGGATGAAGCTATTAGATGTCAACAGTGGACCTGGAAGAAGCCACCAGGGGCAACAAGAAAAGGGTATTGCCTCTACACTCCTCTTGTGGGCATTCCAGAAAATGTGGCTGGCAATGACTGGTCATTTGCTTTATACATTCCTCACCCCGCCCGCCCCACAGCACAAGCCAGAGTTCCAGTCTAAAATGCACTTACTGTTAAAAGCGGGATTCACATTTCATTCCAAATGGCGTATTTATGTTCAGTAAGCATTTTATAATCAAATACACCACCTCTTAAAATACAGTAAATGCATTTGCAATAGTTCCAGACCAGTTATAACTCTTTTGTAAACCATTCCTAGTAACCATGCAGATATCAGCACTCTATAATTATTTAACAAGACATTCGTAATGAAATGTACCTCCTTAAAATAAAGTCAGTCCAGTAATGCAGATGTGTTATAACTATTCTGCCCTGTAAATATACCATAAATAATTTCTAAGGTATTTTATGCAGTGCTGTACACTATCTCTATCTGCTTGTATGTTATTAATTCTTTATAACTCATTTGTAGGCCACTCTTAAAGTAAAGCATTGCTGTTTCCAGATCAAGAGAGAGAAGACAATGATGAATCAAATTGCCAGGTAAAACAGTTGCTTGCTGGCTTTCATTTCATGTTGCCATTTCTTTATCACATTTGTATCCCACTAGGTGAATTTGGGGGGGGGGGCACAGTTGTGGGCTACAGCACCTGCTTTGCATGGAGAAGGTCTCCGGTTCAATCTCTGGTGTTTCCAGTTAAAAGGATCAGGGAGCAGCTGATGTGAGAAACAGACGGATGAGATCCTAGTAAAGCATTGCCAAAAGATAATGGGTTAGATGTACAAACAATCTGACAATTGGAAGCAAATAGGGGAGGGGAAGGAGAAGTACCAATCCAGGTGGGTTGCTTCCTATGCTTTACCTTCAGTTCCTCATTAGAGCTATTTCAAAATATACACCAGTAGAAGGTGGTGGCTCTGATTTTGGCAGGGATGCAAATCCTTTCTGGGCTAGTGGAACAGCTGGGTGGGTGATCCGAGCAGGCATCAGTGCTGTTGGAGCCAAGACAGGCATCAGCGCTGATGGGCCCTGCTGGAGTGTTTTGGCCCCAGAAGTCGCCTGAGGGATGCTGACCGTGCCTAGGCACGTGCCTGGGCTGTGCCAGACTGTAACCTGGGTACTATCTTCTGAAACCGACCCAGAACCTATCAGATTGAGGTCTCCATTCTATGCCATCTGAAACTAGGATTTCTGGCCCAGATTCAGACAGGGTCTAAATCTTTCTAATCCTTGTGTGGTGTGTGTGTGTGTGTGTGTGTGTGTGTGTGTGTGTGTGTGCGCGTGTGCGTTCTCATATGGTACGGCACAAGGCTATTTGCCATCATCACTTTATAAATAATAACATTCTTTTCTGATACAATGTGGATTCTGAGGCAAGCTTTACAATCCTGTGAAGACATCAACTTTTCCCAGCCGGAGTTAACTCTTCGACTTGATAAAATAAGGCATTCATTCTTTTCTGTTGAGTAGAGCCACAGTTTTCAATGTAATGTGAGAGCAGCCTGAGATCCCTTGGGAAGTACACAGTAGCTCGATCTACTTCTCCATGATATATTACCTTTCAAAAGCTCTTCCTTCACATACATTAAGTAACCATTTAAACAGACTAAAACAATGGCTTATGCCTGGTAGCGAAAGCTCAAAGAAAGACAGGAAAGTGCAGGACAAACAAATCCCATTAACATTTAACTCTTGGGCTTTGGGGAAATATCTACAATGTAGATAATTAACCAAAATGGCACTGAAATAATTGGGAACCACAAAAGTTGGGAAGGAATTCTGTGCTCTTTCAAACTGACACACACAACAGTATTTCTCCCCAAAAGCTATACGAGAAGTTATTGATTGTATTTATTTATTTATTGCCTTTAAACTGCCCAATAACTGCAGTTCTCCGGGTGCAACAGAAATAGATTAAAAACAGAAAATAAAAACAGAACGCTCAGAATAAAATGGCACGGGATAAACCCTGCAAGGTGGGCAAGTTGTGGCCCTCCAGATGTTTTGACCAATCACTCCCATGTTCCCCCACCATTGGCTGTGGTAAAGTGCTTTATAGTGGAGTTGAAGTGCACTGACAACTGTTGGGACCCATGACACATACCATATACCCCTTTCATACCACTTTCATAGTGCTATATCCTGCTTGGTGTAGATGTGTCATGGGCCCCAACAGATGTCAGTGCACTTCAGTATCATTATAAAGCAGCAGTGTGGCTCCTGCCTTTTATATACCAATTTTATACCGCTTCCATAGTGGAATACTGTATTCTGCTTGGTGTAGATGAGCCCAGAGAATGAGGAGCAGTAGCAGCTGGTAAGAAGGTAGACTCATCGAGGGATTGGGCTCATGGAGGGAGCCTTGTCCAAGTGCCCTCAGAAACCTGGAGCTGGCACTGTGTACAAAAATGCATGTAGTTGGCGAAATGCTATACAATGTATACTGTAGGAAAGAGTGTGTACAAACATGCACATATTTTTGCATGCATTTTTCTTCATGCATGCATTTTATTTGTTTATTTTGAACAGAGAACTGCATCATACAGTCAGGGAAGTGCAGAAACTGCATGTTATTGTGTTCTGGTTCACATATTCATTTGGGAAGCATGAAATAGGTCAGTTCACATTAAAATGCAAACGAAAAGAATTTCTCCCCACCACTAATTCCACTCGGCCCTATAAAGCAGCATTACAAATAAAATTTTAAGAGATGATCACACATCTGCCACTACACTTGCCTGGGTTCCACACTGGTAAAAGATCAAGCAAAAAATAAGTTTTTTTATTTAGTTTCTTTTCTTTTTTTCTTTTTTTTTTAGGTAAACAGTGTGCACAATCACATCGAACTTACATTAGGTGTCATCAGAAGGGGGAGAATCACATTTCCCTATTGTTGCTTTCCCCTGCTTCTGTCCCCCAATACTTCCTTATGTTCACACGGGGAAGAAAGGGGAAGTAAACAATGTAAACCACGTGGCCCATTCAGTGGCTGTTTTTATTGCACTGCTTGTCCTGCACACAGCAGGAAATGGTGCCACGTTTTGCTTCAACCCCCAAATGTTGGATTTCCCGGGTCTTCTTTTGTTATGGAAAAAAAGACCAGAAGGAGAGGGAGAGCCATGGGAGGTGGACGTCGTCATCAAAGGGACCTGCAAACATCTGTAAGTGGCCAGTAATGAGCATGCTATAAAATGCTCATTGGATGATGCACATTGATAATGTAGAGGCAAGAAATAATAATAATAATAATAATAATAATAATAATAATAATAATAATTATTATTATTTTAAAATAAATAAATTCAAGGAATGAAAACTCTGGCAAACTACACATGCACAGCATTCTGAATAAAATTTGGAATCTTCCTAATAGTTTTCACCTTGGAAACGGGGTTTGGTTATTCCAAACTCCAAATGCCAGGAAGGAATATGGTGAGGGGGAATTTCAGAAATATTCTTGATATTTTCAAGGCACTTGCAAAATTGTACTGTGGGGACAATCTGTTTCATAAACATGTCTCACCCCACACCATTATTGCACACCCAACCCAGCCAAGGTTCTATTAAGGGTGCAATTTTTATGCTGCCTGAGATGGCAGGTCAGAAGTGATAGGATGGTGCAGATTTCCCTCCCTATCTACAGAGAGGGAGGACTGCACACAGAGAGAGGGAGACCCACGCTTGTAAGCGCTCCTCCTTACAGTGGAAACTGCCACTGTCCTCTGTGCACCACATTGGGCAAAAATAGGGCATGATGGGTCAGTACCAGGTAGGCTTCAGATCTGCAGGGTTCAAAGCTTTCTTGTTTCCCCAACACACTTCCATGTGGGAGGAGATGTTTTCTGTGTAGACCTCTCCCCACCACTGTTGGGCTTTGGAATGGGCCATTTCTCTGCCATGACTTCCTCTCCCATAACTTCCTTAGATTGCTCTGCCTGGAACATTTATTGGTCTGTCGGTGTTGCCCTATGCATTCCTACTTAAAAGCAAGCCCCATTGAGTTCATTGGGAGTTACTGGCAGTTAAGTCGACAATGTTGCAATCTCAGTGTTGTTTATGGAAGAATCAATTATGAAGGGAGTTATTTAAGTATTTTATTTGCTAACTTTCAAGGCAAAACACCTTCACAAAGTGTTTTACAACATATAGCTAAGTTAGTATAAATACAATTAAAAAGAAATAATAATAATAATAGTAGTAATAATAACAACAACAACAACAACAACAGCAATAAACAGCCAAATAGTTCCAGGTCTCTTCCAGTCTTATAAGCAAGATTCCAGAACATGAACATATACATTACAAACATTTAGGAGATGTGGGATTGGGGTATAAATACTTAAATTGAGATTGCTATGGATGCCCGATATTTAATGAAAGGCATTCCTTCCAATATCTTTGTGGCTGCTTGTTGCTACATACGTGAAAAATTACAAAGTTGAAAAAGCACTCAATCTGGAGCAATGAAGCTGAAGGTCTGTGCCAAATGATAATAAAAAAATGTTCTTTTCTACTATTTTCTTCTTCACGATGTGACCTCAGGACAAATTGCCTGTAATTGCTGATCTTTAAAGTGTGCGACAGAATTTAAAAGGAGGAAGAAGCAAAGGTTTCTTGGTTTAGCACTATTATGTCCCTTTTTATTGCCTTTCATTTTGTATAGTGAAGGTCTGTACAAGTATGGTATTTTCCCTGAACTTCTCTACCTTGACTGTGTGTTAGTGGACATTATGTCAACGTAACATTTAGCAGGGTTGGATTTCACTGAAATTACCAGAGCTTGCATTGCACATTAATGCAGATGGCATTTTTAATCTGCTGTGGAAGTTTCAGCAGATCAATAACATCTGTCCACATGGGGGGAAAGGGGAAATTAGAAAAATATTTCACATGTAGTCTCCATCCCAGATTATCTGTATTCAATCCACAAGTGAATCTGAATCTACAGCTACCACACCTTATTTTGGGGAGTCAGCAAATATTCCTGTATTTCCAGAGCTGGCGATAAACTTTCCTCCTCTCACTTAGGCAAGCAAAAGTAATTTTATTTCCTCTCTGAGCCATGATTTTAGTGTCTCTCTGGGCTGAGATCGGGGAAAATCCATTGTTTTATGGGCTCATCCTTTCTTGTCTTGCTTTACACCATTGATTTATTTCTTTCATTATTGCCTCTCAGGACATCAAAGTTGGTCAGTGAGGTTATTTTTTTTTTTTTAGACAAGAAGGACAATTCTATTTTTACACACCATGCAGAAATGGTATTTCTCTCTCTCTCTCTCTCTCTCTCTCTCACACACACACACACACACACACACACACACACACACACACTCACACACACACACACACACACACACACACACACACTTCATTCACCAGACTTTTGATAGCATTAGCAGGGTATTTACTATAATGTACTGTTGATATTCTTTACTATGTGCTCGGAACTGAGCTCCGAAGATGGGTTCCAAGCACACGGATCTCTGCATGGCAGAAACCCTTTGCATTTTCACTGCTCCACCTTTCCTTTGGCCTATCTAACAGAGCAGAGATTTATGGATCAAAAAGGATGTTAACCTGGGAAATGAGCAGGCAGGGTAGTGAAGTGTGTCTTCTGCTGATTGGCTGATACCAAAGATGATTTCCTATGTAGTCCAGTTCATCCTCCAGAGAACTGAATCTTCAGTATATGAGTGATAGGGGAAGAGCAGGTATCAGATCCTAATAATTTGTCTTTTAACATTTTGCAGTGCTACCTGCCCTTTATGTTCCGGAATGAGGGTGAGGAGAAATGGCAACATGAGATAATGCCACGCACTGTTCTGCAGTACGAGACTACATACAGTCAAGATAAGTTAAGTTAATCTTCCTGGGCCAGATTTCACCCGAGGTCAGCAATGTGGAACAGAAAATTTTGTGCATCATGAATTTGAAATGAACTAATAGTGGATTTAGGAGGTGGTGGTGGAGGAGGTGTGTTCTCTGTTCCATTTCAGGAGGAGGGAGAGTCAGAATTCATAGTGTCACAATAGACTGGCATTGCTTGAAAAACACTGACACCAGAAATGTAATCCTTTTTGTTTAGGAGAGCCCCCTTTTTGCTACGATATTGATGGACTGTAGAGGAGAGAGACACTTATTTATTACATTTTTATCCCACCCTTCCCTAGCCTGGGAGGTAAACTAGCCTAAGAGCAACTGGCCCAAGGTCACCCAAATTCTTGGCAGAATGAGGAATTGAACTGAGGTCTCCCCACTGTCCAGCACTGTGTTCATGACACCAGCCTTTGCCAACATGGTGCCATCCAGATGTTTTGGACTACAACCCCATTATCCCTAACATTTGGCTTTGATGTTTGTGGCTAGGGCTGATGCAGTTTGCAGTCAATAACATTTGAATGGCACCATGTTGAAGAAGATTGCACTATACCATTCTGGCTTTCAAATGGATGAACATACCCTCACTAAAATACCCATTGCTTGGCCACAATAGGACCAATGTTTGATTATGTATGTATGTATGCCTTCATATTCTCCTAAACATGAAAATCCAAGTAAATGTATCTCAGGGCCTTGTAGAGCACCTACTGGCTTGTGATGGGAATCTCTCCTGCAGACTAGTGTGATGTTACTGGAGTTTGCTGTTCTGGAAAGGGTCTCCCACACTGACAATTGTTGGTTGGCATTGGTATTCTCTGCTGAGACTTCTATTGAAATATTTTTATTGGGTTTTGTTGTTGTTATTATTATTCTGGCTGTGACTGGCTTTAAAATTGTGCTTTCAGATTGTATAGTGCTTTATGATGGGTGTTTTATTGCTTTTACTGTGGTTGTACTCTGAATGCTGTTTTTATAGAAGAAAACTCTCTCTGTGTGTGGGTGTGGGTGTGTGGGTGTGGGTGTGATCAAAGCAATCAACTAGCTCTATAATGCTGTGCAGACCCTTTTATAGAGAAATCTTAGTCTCAGTTTATACACTGCAGTCCTTTACTTGTATATTACTAGAAATATACAAGCTATTTCTAGTAATGTTTAAATAATGGAATCATATGGGAAGTAGATGCATCTGCACTGATTATTTGCAGGAAAATGAAGCAACTTTCTGTATGGCCTACCTATCCAACATGGTTCTGATCCTTCCTGCTCAAAATCAATATGTTTCCCACACTACCATTATGTACCTTTTCTTGATACCTATTAAAATTTTGAGACAGGTGTATTTCCCCTAAAAAAAACTTCCTTTAACATTTTTCTTCATTACTGGCAACATCATCACTCATGACAGTGGTAGGAAATACAACTTCAAGAACCACACCCCAAGTGATTAGTGCAGTACTGTCACACAGTATGAATGTAATGTGCAGTGTTGATAAGAACCCATTGGATTTCATAGGAGTGCTCCTACACTATGTTGACTGTAAGTGATTAGTAATAGATATGATTAATTCTGTCTGTGTTGTGAGATAACTGTGAGTAATGGAATGTATTCTTGGAAATGAAAAAAAAGTGCCACAAGTAGATTAGTTAGGTACAAAAAGCAGAAAGCTGCTGCTGCTGTTTCTCATTATTATTATTGTTGTTGTTATTTATTTGTATCCTGCTTTGTGCCCAGTACTGGGCCTCAAGGCGGCTTTACAAAATTAAAACATATACAATTAAAACCTATAAATAGAAATATACAAAAGTTAAAAATATAATTAAATACACTTGGGAAGCACATCAGGGATGAAGCAAATCCTAAAAAATATACCTGGATGGGTCTTGAAAAGAGATTGGATTCACGGTGCCATTGGATGACTTGCTACTTTGGTAGGGAACATTGAAAACCTTTAAAATATTGGTGAAAACTTCATTTAAGCAACCATTGGATAAAAGCAACTGATGATGAATTATATATGAAACCTATTGCAGGGGACACTGTAAAATAAGAAGCACATGGTGCATACTTCAGCAGGTAACATAAAACCACAGAAAGGAAATATTGGAGCAGCCTATTTCGAGAACATCAAAACATTCCACAGATTTTTAAATAGCTACTAAACATCAAGCTTTACCTTGCCCCCTTCAGCAAAAAGGACACACAGTTCATGGGCATATAGAATTATGAATGATGCAAAGTACACCATGGATAAGCAGACAGATAGCAAAGCACTTAACTCCCATAAAAAGCGTTGCAATTAAGTTAAAATGTACAGAACAGGAAATGAATGGACAGACATAAAAGAAAAGTTTTCAATTTTTTTGTGTTTTTTTTATGACAGGGAATCATTTGATGGCTAATTGTTGCAGTGCCAAGTATACAATGAAATGCAGGTATGATATGAAATACACAGTGGATCCAGTATCCTCTTTCTATATTCCATTTGTTTAGTCATTGAGACTCTACCTATGACTACACCACCCAAGCTGAATTCTCTCACTCCAGGATAGCTTGATCAGCTGTATCATCCTGCTAAGTATTAGCCAGGTTTTGTTTTTAATCACACGTCAGCTTCAGATGTGTGGTGAAAATATGTTGTAGAAAATAATAATAATAATAATAATAATAATAATAATAATAATAATAATAATAATAATTTTATTTCTTAGCCGCCTCTCCATTTTGATTGAGGCAGGGAACAGCAGTAAGTATAAAATACATAAAATACTGATTAAAAACATAGTATACATTGTTAAAATATCCTTAAAAAATCCTAAAAGCATCCTAAAAGCATCCTAAAAATCCACTGGATAGGCCTTCCAGAGTGATCGGTCTTTATAGCTTTCTTAAATGCTAAAAGACTGTTAAGTTGATGAATCTTCTCTGGCAGGCCATTCCACAGTCTGGGAGCAGCAGAAGGGAAGGTCCTCTGGGTAACAGTTGCCAGCCTAGTTTTGGTTGGCTGAAGGAAATTCTTCCCAGAGGACCTGAGTGTGTGGGGCGGATTGTACAGGAGAAGGCAATCCCACAGGTAGCCTGGACCCAAACGATGTAGGGCTTTAAAGGTGATAGCCAACACTTTATACTTCACTCGGAAACTAATTGGCAGCCAGTGAAGATATTTTAAAACTGGTGTAATGTGGTCACCCCTAGGTGTACCGGTGACCAGCCTGGCTGCCATATTTTGAAGTAAAATGCCAGTTGATATAGGCTGAGTATCTAATTAATTCATTCTGCTGATAGAATGGTTTCTTTCAGTGGAATAGGGAGAAGGAGGATTTCCCCCTCCACCCTGCAGTCTCAGTGCACCTTTAAAACCTGCTCTGAAGGGTAGACCTTCTGGAGCAGATTTGGGGGGTTATGTGAAAGGGGCTTTAGGGAGAGGAGAGGATGAAGTCATGTTCTCCAAGTGGAAAGTCCGCTTGTGCAACACTGAATTTTGCCATAGTATGTGTTGACATCTACTTGAAATTGGGATATCTGAAGGGGCAATTGTATGATGACCATCACCACCATATTTATAGTAAGAAGGGTTTTCTGAAACTTGGCAACAGTATAGTAATATCAAATACTCCATTTGGAAAGCTTATTTCTATGTAAATCATATGATGCAGTGAATCCAAAGCCAGCTGTGTGAGGGCAGGAAATTTGGGTGTCTCGCACTACTTCAGTGTCTCATTGCTGCCCTCCAAAGATACTGAATATCTGATAACTTATTCCAGATTCTCTAATGCTGCAATTCTATGCTCACTTACCTGAGTGTAAGCCTCACTGAAAATCAGTAGGTGAATTTTCTGAGTGGACTAGTATCGGATTGTTCTATAAGTGTCTGGGAATACATGCAGCAATGAAAAATGTTATAACTTAAAATAAGATCCTTACAGAGTGACTGCATTTGCCCCTCATTTTTTGTGCATCTTTAAACTCTCCCTCAGTGACCCTGTTCAGATGATATGCTAAACCATGGTGGTTAAGCATTTTGAGCTAAACATTATGCTTTGAACCTTTCCTAACCATGGTGGCTACATAACCATGGTTTAAACAAGCACACTAACCATTTTCTGCAAAAGGGTTAGTTGCCGAACCATGGCTTAGTGTGTTGTCTGAACAGGCCCACTGTTTTTCAAGTGGTCAGGAACATATGATGAAGGTCACATTCACATTATGGAGGCATCTTGAAGTTTAGTGCTTCCACTTAGCAAATTTTGAGGATTGGATTGGCAAATTATATCCAAACATGACAGTAATGGGCACTAAATTATCAAAGGCAGATTACATTTCTGCCCATATTTAACCACAGACATTGCCCTGTGCTCCAATTGTCATCTATGCTGTTGTTATATGTGGCTAATTCCTATTATAATTGCAGCGATGATATGGCCTTGTATAATACTGTTCCACTACTATTTAATATCACTGGGATATATTAAATGTGCCCTGCTTAATATACTTGTGCTGAAATAATATTGTATAATACTGCTGCGGCACTATTTAATTTCTGTGGGATATACTAAAATGGAAATAAAACACAATGTGTGTTAGTATTAGTTTATTGAAATTCTAGGCTCAGCTTTATACGCAGGCATCCCGGCTATATAACAAAAAGGCAGCTTAGTGCTGTAAGCCCCATCATCTCTCACTATATAATATAGTGTAGTTATTAAAGTGGCAATACTAGACAACATTGTCTTCATCCGACTAGTGCTTAATCTCTATTACCTTGGGGTTAAGAGTCATAGAATGATCATGCATGTCAGTGATTCCTGCAGCAGATTGTTACTGAACCATGTAAGGTCATTTAAATGGGGAGAATTAGTTCTCAGCAGTTTCTCAGGCCAAAGATATTACAGCACGCTCTCCTGACTCCCTCTCCTCTGTCAAAAGCAATAACTGCCTCTTACAGGCTGCTCAGCAAGGGTCTCTTACCAAATCAAAAGGAAAGACTTTTGCTTTTGCTAGGTTTTTTCTTCTTTTCTTTCTGTGGTTGGAAAATGAACCACTGTACAAATTATAGGTGAGACAGGGCTTGATAAGAACAGAACTTTGATGCCTCCACAGTAGAGTTGAACAAACATAGTTGGACTGACAATTAGAGGTGTATCTTTCTCTTTTGTTCAGTTAGCAAGGCAGCAGGCTCTATCCATTGTTTTCGTAGCTCATGCATCTGCTAAAAATGTGAGCATTTATGCTCTTAAGAGGAAAACAACTCTTTCAGGGACAACTGTTTTGTATCCAGTCATGCTAGGCAGGGCTCTTGCAGCTTTAGCTGTTGTAATGAAGAGGGAATTTCACCAGGTGCGGCATGTATACAAATGACACCTGCTGAAATTCCCTTTTCAGTACAACTGTTAAAGATACAGAAGACCTGTCCTCCTTTTCATATGGTCACCCTAGGTATGTGTGAAGTTGAACAGCCACCCAGCTCTATATGGGGAGGTACACAAGGCTTCTAAGATTTGTATAATAGTTGCAGTTCAAAACATCAGGTCTGTGACTGTGGAAATTGCAGTGGTCTTTATGAGGCGGTACACAAAATGGTGTTTCTGCATGCATCCTTCTGCACATTGGCATATTCTCAAGGACCACACATAGGAGACTCAAAGTACTGTAAATTAGTCCATAACAGAGTAAACACAGAGCTGAACTACATGTCAGGCTATACCTATGAGCCATGTGCAGATGTTTGGACACACTGAATTAATGTGGCAAGGGACTGCAGACTCTGTACGCATATTTTGCCAACCAGAATATGCATATTCTGTATGCATATTCTGCTGACCATCTACAACATGCCTAGACACACAGTCCTGAAGGTAATTAGGCAGGTCTCTATGTGTTCCAGAACCCTGCCTTTGATGAATTCTTAATCATGAAGACAAGTGCTATGCATGTTGAAACCATGCAGCCATGTGGCAGAGTCTACCACCATGATGTCGCTCCCTCCTCCTGCTCCATTGGAACATTCATCCAAAGCACAGAGAAGTTGTCAAACAGCTTCCATGTATTTAGTTCATCCATAACAACAAATCAAACTTAACACTTACCAACATCCTCACCTTCTGCATTTCCCTGTCCCACTCCAAGTGGCATTTTTGATAAGCAATGATATGGAATAGGGGCAGGAAAGGCAGAATGTCATGAGATAAGGATGTAGGTAACTTCTACTAGATGTTACAAAGGGGGGAGCTGTATGTTAATTGTGGGTCTTTGGTTTTGGGCAGCAAGTGCCCAATAACTACCCTGGCTCAAAGTTATAGATCTGCCTTCATATTTGGATTAATATCAGAAGTCTGGTAACTTGTACTTTTTAGTGGTTTCAACCATTAAAACTGATACTCCTATCCAAAGTATTATAATGTTTCTATTTTGTAAAAAGGGGAAAGCATTGTAACAGTCAGATCCCAATTTCAGCACTCAGTGGGCAGAAAGCTCCTTAAATCAACAACTGAAAATTCCAGCTGGGTTTGTGTGTGTGTGTGTGTGCGCGCGTGCGCGTGCGTATGTGCATAAGACAGATTAATGGAGTCAAAGGGTATGGTGACACAGCTGAAATCAGCCCTGGGCCACCTCAGCATGGGGCAGTCTGGAAGTGATACTGTGCTATTTATAGTCTGTGAAAGCAGAGCAAAATGCCAATTCGCTGGTGAGCACTTGACAATGGCTATAGTCTGAGACTATTATAATCAATAATACAAAACAGATCAGGTGGAAGCTCTTTCAGATACAGACAATTGTACAGGAGGCAGAGTGGAAAAGAAGTTACATTTCAGTTATAGAGACCACGGATAGCTATAAGACTCATTCACTTTAGTTATGATAGTGGCCTTGTTCACAAAGTTTGGAATACTCAGTCATAAAAATGAAGTAACACCAAACAGGGTTAGTGTTGTCTATAAGGTTGTAGCAAAATGGCTGGCATATTTGGTTAGCTTTGATTCCTGCCCCCCGCCCCCGCACCGCACATGCTGTTTTAATTTATAAGTTCATTCTCCACTGCGGAGCAGAATATTTACATATTTCAATTACTCTTTGGAACTTTATTAATGTGAACAAACAGTTTGTCTCCAATCAAAATAATGTAATTTGAGGAAAAATATAAAAGCCAACAGTTGAATCAAACCTTCATGCAAGAATATTAAAGAGCTTCTCTGCCTGTCTCATCCATGGATGGAGGCAATTTTGCCTTTGCCACTCAAAGGAATGGAGCACAAGGAGAGAATCAGTGTAGTATAGTGGTTAGAGTGTTGGACAGGGGCTCAGGGGACATAGTCCTTATTTCGTCATTAAGCTCACCAGGTGACTTTGGGCCAATCATTGACTTTCAGCCTAACCTATCTCACAGGGCTGTTGAGAGGCTAAAAAGGAGAGGAAGAGGACCATGTATCCCATCTTGGGGTCTTCGAAAGAGGAAGAAAGGCAGAATATAAATGTAATTAATTAATTAATAAGTGGTTGACCAGCTGCCCTTCTTTGACAACACTCCCTATTAGCAATGGGTCTGGGCACACCAGTTCAAGATGGACGCTTTCTTTCAGGCTGCAGTTCCTGTTAAAAGGGAACACACAAACCACATGCGTTCTGGTAATGTCGGGTTAGCTGGTTGCCTGTGAGTTTCATCCTATATTGACTGTAAGAAGGGAGGCGTGTTGTTGTTGTAGTTTTCTATTCTGCACTGTCCTATTGATTGGGTCATCATGAATTGGCTTCACTTGGCATAATGGTTTTATCATAGAAATTAACTGGCAGGTTTAGTGCAGCTTTGAGGGACCTAGTGAACATTCGTGAGACCCAGAGAAATCAAAATCTTAAATGGAGAACTACTTAAAACAGTCTCTCTCTCTTATCCACTTGAATGGACCTAGAGCACACATATCTATTTTTTAAAGGGGTGGAAAAGTTAAAGTGAGCCACACACCCTGCCACTACAAATATCTTCTGCTATTATGAGCCTCACAAATATCCTTATCCTTTTAAAAAATGACAACTGTTGAGCTAATAATTTGTAACTAAGCATCCATGATCTTGTTGATGAAGTCTATGACTTGATTTAGTTTCAGACCAATCTGACAAACATTGCCACACCTATAGCAAGTTAAATAGTGATGAAAACGATTGTGCATTAAGGGTGCAAACCTTAGACAGAAAAAAAGTGCTACATTATATTCTTTTAGATGCCAGGTGAAGACCTTTTTATTTTCCCAGTATTTTAACAGTCTATAAATTAATTTTAACTTTGCTGTTTTAACTTTATATTTTAAATTTGTATTTTTGAATTGCTGCTGTTTTTATCTTGGTTGTGCTTTTATATTGTATTTTATATTATGGTTTTATACTGTTGTTTTATACTTTGAATTGTCTTAATTTTGTAAACCGCCCAGAGAGCTTCAGCTATTGGGCGGTATAGAAATGCATTAAATAAATAAATACTTTTCCAGAGACCTGGAAAAATTCTTAGTGACATAATGCAGTCTATGGGCGCAACAGGTGTTCACAGCCTCATTTGTCTCCCAGGTGTAGGTGTTTTCCCCCCATTCATCATGTAAACGAACTAACACATATTCAATACATGGGATTCTGAGCCTTTGACAGAGGTTCAGAACTTGCCAATCCAAGATGGCCTACAAACTGAATTAGCAGCTATCATAAATTCACTTGGATGAAGAGGATCCTACTGTGGAGTGTTTCAGAAAGCAAATCTCCCCTTGTGTGAAAAACATGCCTGGAGTTGTGTGCTTGATTGAATCTGAGCTGTTGACACAACTTTTAATGACAGACATACTGCCGGCCTGACCACAGTCACATCCGTTCACCCCCTGGGGGCTGAACAAAGTTTTTTCCCATGTCACAAACAGTGACTAATCCAGTTAAGTCATTATTCCTGTTCAGTAATTATGAATATAGAGTAGTTAACAGGAACAAGTGTCCGTCAGCACATGTGTTCTTTTTGTGGGGAAGGGGAAAAACATAAATCCCTGTTCTGTGGTCTGATAGGTCTTTCTGAAGTATTCATGCTATTAGGGAATAAAGCAAGGGGATGGACTCGATGGCCTTATAGGCCCCTTCCAACTCTATGATTCTATGAAAACTTCTTGCATTGTAAAACAATATGCCTAGGGTGACCAACTGTCAGGATTTCCCCGGATTTGTCCTGGTTTTTGTTCTTTCCATGGTGTCAGGGGGGATTTTCTATAATTTTCAATAATGTCCTGGAATGACACACCTTCCTCTTTAAGGCTGCCATTAGCATGGCAGGAGGGAATGACATGCTTTCTTGAGGCACATTATTCCCCCACCCTGAGCTCCAATTGAGGTCTTAAAGGGGAAAGTGGGTCATTCGTGGACATTATAGAAAAGGCCCCAATTGGAGTGGATGGTGGTGGTGCAGAATGAAATCCTTTCCCCTCCTCCACTTAAATCGGGTTCTTTAAGGTGGCGGGGGAATAACGTACTTTCTGCAGGACTCAGAAAGCTGCTTCCCCACACACACACTAGGTGTCCTCTTTTTTGGTTTCCCAAATATGGTCACCCTAAATATGCCGTCTGAACCAAACAACATTAAGACCCATGCACTTGGAATTTAATTGTTCCCACTTTCCCACCCAGGCAAATAAATAAATAAAAATAAATAAATAAATCAGCAACCTATCTTCAGCCATTCCTTCCGATCCTCAGGCATTCTCTCCTCATTCTTCCTCCTTCGATAAACATTCTGTCTCCCATTTCTACCCCTCCTGCCTTGCTTTTCAGTTGTGATTCAAAGAGCAGAGCAAAATAGGCCTAACCTTGATTTCCTGTGTTGAACGTGCAGCTGCCTGATGGATGGTCGTATGAATTATGAATGAAAGGACCTTGTGTGCATAATCATGCTGATGTCTCTTTATTAATTCATAAAGCAGCATCAGCTGCTGCTGCAACAGCAAAGAGAGAGAGGAAGCCGTGCTCTCCTCCCTGGATTAGATGAATTCCTTTCCCAGCCAACCTCCATTTCCTGCCCCTGCACCACCATGGCCTGTTTTTAGCAACATTTTCACCTTGCCTTGTCCCTTAAAAAAAAATCGGTTCGTCTGAGGCTCAGGAAAGGGGCTGAACTCATCAGCCAGCCACCGACTAGGAGAGAAGTGTGAAGTTTCTCTTTTTAATTCCCAGCTAAGGTTGCTCATGGAAGAAGAAGGGGGGAAAACCCTTAATGGAAGTACTAGAGGCCACGGCTCATTTCAATTAGTTTTAATTGTTTTCAGATGCTGCTCTGCATGCTTCATTTACCTCTACAATAAACACAACATGCTGCACGGTGAGGCTGGCCACTGGAGAGGGGGGAAAATATATATACTGAAATGCCCCATAGGAAATGATGAAGAATAATAAGATGGTTACAGATGTGGAAACACACTTTCCACTGAAATGAAACGGGAAACCCAAGAGATTGGGAAGAAAATCTCTGCTCATAATCGGTTGCAGATTCATGATGAGGGTTATTTAGGAACGTGGAAAGCCACACCAGCATATTGCTGCTATGGAGAAGTTTCTGTACATGCAGGAGTAATTCCCCCTCCATTTTTAATTTGGAAAAGAATCAGAGGGGGAGTCTAAACCAGCCATTTATTGCAGGATTGAATCGCAGTCATCACTAATGGGACCCATGACATTCACCGGCTCCCATGGTGATTTCGGCTCCACCTCTCAGTTTTCCCGGAATATCCCTGATTGCTTTTGACACATTTTTTCCGGTTCTCTTGCTTCCATTCTGAAGAATGTTTGCAGTGCTCCCCACCCCACTTTGCAAGGTTGTTGCTGTTTGCTGCGAGTTCTAGGCTCAGCGAACAACCAATCAGCTATGAGGGGTGTATGCATGGGTAGTAGAGGTGTGTGGGAGTGGCCTGTCTGCCATTTCTGACACATGTTTTGGATAGGTATCGGCGCGTTTTACCAACGAGTGGGTTTAGGTTTTTTTGTTTAATACAAACATATCTCTGCTCAGGAGCACATATTTGACAGAATTCCTATCCCTTCCCATGTGTTGCTACACGTCTGAGCATGTGTGCATGACTCATGAGTCATTAAAAAAACTCTGCTCAGTAGCCACGTCATCTGCCCAGCACCATCCACTTCTGCCAATCCATATCCGCAAGCCACGTAACAGGGCACACGTGCTCCTGCAACAGCACTCTTGAAATTGCAGTACACATCAGTGCCATGTGCCCCGTGAGTGCCAATCGCAGAATTGGGAAACATTCAGAAGCATCCCTCTTCCGTGCCGAAATGCCTGCAGGTGTAGATTAGCCCAGAATGTATCATTGCCCAGTAGAAATAAAAGTATGTGCTGCTCACAAGCCTTCAATTACTGTTCAGTACATATGAGGTTTAAAGCTGAGAAATGTAGCTCTTACTTGATGCATCCCTCTTTGGAAATCCAGAATGGATTTACTTCTGCAATCCAAGATGTACCCATGTTTTTCAAATGTGGTGCACAGATGGTATTGCTGAGAGAGCACTCTCAGGTAATCTTAGGGATGATTAAAAGAAATAAGGAAGGTCAACAGCCCCTTTCAGAAATGTGCCTTAGGCTCCAATGTTCCGTATATTGAATTAATTCAACCTCCTGCAACCTGATGCCCTCCAGATGTTTTGGACTACAACTCCCAGACTTCCCTATCATTGGCTCTGATGGCTGGGGGTTGACAGGCATTTCCTTTCATTTAAAAATTAAAAACCATTAAAACACATTATACAAGGTACAAATGAAATGTATTTACATTACACCTTATAAAAACGTAACACATGCACACAGACAAGAAAGCTGCTCTGGCAGCTGGAGCTAGTGCAGAGTGCAGCAGCTTTGCTGTTGTTGGGAGCTGTGCCTTTCTAGCATGCAACTCCTTTGCTGAGGGAACTGCAGTGGCTGCCTATTTGCTACCGGGTCAGATGTAAGGTTCTAGTACTGCCGTACAAAGCCCTAAACAATTTGGGACCAGGATACCTGAGAGAGTTCCCTATCAACCTGCCCAGTCACTGAGGTCATTGCAGGGCATGCTCCAGGTGGTTCCACATGGACCTATGGTCCGATTGGAGTCCACCAGAAGAACCTGCAGTGTGGTAGGGTGACTATACATCTGGTTTTGCCCAGACAGGTCTGGAATTGGGTGGGGCAAACCTGATCCGGAGGGAAATCCCCATTTCCCCCATTATGTCTGGGCAAAATGTGGGGGCGGGGGCTGCTATACGCATTCCCGGACTTCTGGGAATGCATGTGGCAGCCCTCCCAGAGCTGTCCTAGAGCGGCGCTGGGGGCGGGGGCTAGGAGGCGCATTCCTAGAAGTCCGGAATGCGTCTTCCAGCTCTTATCCCCGGCGCCGATCTAGGCTTCCCTTGTACACTGGCACCAGCATGTGTTTTGGAGTGGGTAATCCTGACTGTGTGAGAGAGCGCTCGCTCGTTCTGGCAGTGCGTATTGTTGTCTGAATGGGATGCATGGGGTGCTTGACTATGAATGAATACATGTACATGTGTGCAATGTGTGGGGAAGGAGGGCTGTAGTTTTCTGTGTGAGTTGGGGGGGATGATTTGGAGGTGATATTGCTATTAAATAATGCATTTTGACCCATAGACTTCCTCTCCAATTTGTTTGCTATAATTGGCAGGATGTATATTTTGTAACAACGGCTGATAATTGTGTTAATTAAGATGTTATGTACAACAGGTTTATCTTAATTGTGTGCTGTGAAATCAGACCTGTGACCAAGGGCATGTTTGGGTGGGCACGCCCCCTAGGGTGATGGGCATGTTGGTGGGCACGCCCCCTTGGGGGTGGCCACATTGTCCTCCTTTTCGGTTTCCAAAATATGGTCACCCTAATTGTGGTCACCCCATTCTTATCAAATTCCCTGCCTTTGGAGACATACCTGAAACGCATCCTCCTCCTGAGAGCTGAAGCCTATGATGCAAAGTTATCATGGGGACTCTTATAAAGGGGATATGGACCTTTATGGCTGCCGTAGTTTTCAGACATAGATATACTAAAAAAAAGAGAGATAACAGTAACACTCTGTAAAAAATAATAATATTTATATCCTACTTTTTTTCCTGCCAAGAACCCAAGATGGCTTAGATAATTCTCCTCCTCCTCCTCCTCCTCCTCCTCCTCCTCCTCCTCCTCCTCCTCTCTATTTTATCCTCACAGTGACCCTGAGAGTCTGTGACTGGCCCAAAGTAACCCAGTCAGCTTCCATGGCCAAGTGGGGATTAGATCTTGGATCTTACGAGTCCCAGACCAACACTCTTACCACTATGCCACACTAGTTAAAGCTAACGTCTGTTAAAGCACAGAGATAGAAAACAAATGTCTCTCCATAGGTTGTTGGAATGTAGCTCTCTTCAACCTTCATCATTAGATACAATGGCTAGGGCTGAGGGTCTGCAAGTAGGCTTTTCTCTTTCTGTCCTCCTCCACCCACCCCTGCAGCACTCTATGCTACCTGAAAAGCTGCTCTGAAGGATTTCCCAGCTTTGGAGCAGATTTTGAGGAGCAGGCTGTGGGTGGGTGGGTGGAGGGGGCATCAGCCCACTCCCAGTCCTGATGTTGGAAGCAGTTCCATCAGAGGAATTATACCACTGAATCCAACGCTACATCTATGGGAACTCTTCAGGCTCAGTGAACAAGGCCAGTGAAGACTTCAAGCTTGAATGCCAGGCCAGTTGATCTCTTCTTCCTAGCCAGGATTCCATGGACACTTATCTCCAGTCATATAAACACATTTTTCTTATGCACAGGGGGAAATCATTCTATTTAAGAAGATTTTGTTTACCACCTATAACCACCCTGAAACAGGACAAAAGGAACAGAGGAAGCAGGCAGCGACTGTGAAGGGAGTTGGGTGATGACACATTTTGTCATTTTCCCGTAAGCAACGGGTTGTAAAATAAAAATAATCAGTGGCGTGCAACTCTGAAAAAGTTAGGCTAACTTGCCACAGGTGTTTCTAAGCTTGCCCAGCAATATGCCTCTGCCTTGACTCCATCCATCTGATTATGTCACGCTCATCACCATGACATCTGAGTGTTTGTGCTGGGAGGCACCCTGCTCTGCCTCCAGCATTCTCGCGCATTCTCCACTATATCACTTCACTTTTTCTGTCACTTCCTCCCAGAGTTAATCTATCCTCCGTGTGTGACCTCGGCGCTCATTATTAAGGCACAGACAGCCTAGTCAGATGGCGGAGAGCCACCACGCTGAACAGAACAATGCTTGATCACGCAATATACGGCTTCTTCCTCCGTATGATAAGGAAAGGATAAAAATAGGTCAATGGCTATTCATTCCACGAAATAAAGAAATGGAATTCTGCAGTGTGATAAAGAAAAGCAAAATGCATGTTAATTTTATCTAGACTGCGGATGAAAATACACTTAATCTTCTGTACGGCAGCTGCATAAGTGAATTTCCCCTCACAACCCTCCTTTAAGAACACCCACACACCTTCCCCCCCCCTTTTTAACTGTTTCAAGTATTACATAAAAATCAATGCAGCCGTCCCCTTTTGATGCAAAGAGCAGTGAGTCTGTGTCTCTGTCTATCTGTGGCTGCTATTGATATATTTTTAAAATATGTACTTTAATTGCATGAATGGAATTAACATCATGTTCATTCTGCCCCGGATATCCCATTATACCTCTAGATAGGGATGGGCAAACAAGCAATGTTCAAGTTTGCCAAGGTTCTTTGAACATCATTTTGCTGCTTGTCTTGTGCCCAATTCCCATTAGCATTTGCATTCATTTCTTGCTTTGCGCAAACAGGAGAATTGTATAAACTGAGTGGTGATCAAATGAGAGATTTGTGGGACTCTTCTGTAACTTGTGCTGGTCTCCCCAAATTTGTGCAAATTTTCTCATTTGTGTGAATTTTCCCCAGATTAAAGCAGGTCGGATTCAGTCTACTGAGGGGATTTCTGCAAAATAGGAAATTTGTACAAATCAAACTGGGAATAGGGAATGAGATGAATGTGAGCATGTGTTTGGCAACTTGTGAATGTTATTAGCAGACACGTGCTTGTGCTCACATTTGGAGCATTGGATGGGGTGTGCTTGCATGGTTTGTGAGCAAAAATTAAATTCTCATTAATCTTTATCACTACAGGTGGGGTTGGGGAGACCTGGTAGTGGTCTTCATTGATTTGTGGCAGGAATACTGAGCCCATGACAATCTGGTGCAAAGGATGGAGACATCATGTGTTACATAGATAGGGTAGTAGATATTCAGTGCCAGGGAGGAGACAAGGGTTGTGGATCACATCAGCTCCACCAACACTGGGAAATATAATCACCAGGAGCTTCTGGAAGAAGAAGAAGAATTTGCTAAGTGGGATATAATGGTGGATAAATCTGTCAGTTCCATGATATATCACATTTGATTTTTTAAAAAATCCTCAAGTTTTAAAAAAATCCTGAATAGGAGGAAATTTGCCATGTTTGAGGAGTTCTTATCAAAATCAAACTGAACAGAAATTCTTGCCGATCTGCAACAGCCCAATTCATCAGGCACAACTCTTCCCAGCATGGAGAGGACTGTATTGTACCTGCAAGCCACGTGGCTATTAAAGATGAGGAGCCTGTCAGAAAAAAAGAGGTGACAACCCTCAGCACTAACATGACTGAATACACAGGGATTCAAATTTAGACTTGTAAGAGCTAAGCCCTGAAAACCCTATGATGAAAATGGATGGATCTGTCAGTTTGGGCTTCTCCCAAATTTGGATTTCTTAAATCTCAAGTTCTTTCCATCCTGGATATTGTGCATATTTTGATTAGTCCTTATCAAAAACGAAGTGAAGAAAAATTCACATCCATCCCTAGTGGAATGTTGAAGTCCAGGACCTTCATGGCAGTGCTTTTCAAATTACTGCCAGTTCTATAAGCATGGCCAGAGGTTTGAGGAGGAAGGAGTTAGATCTGTTAGGCACTGGGGAACATTTTGGGATGTGTTAAGGTTAACAGATGAGATCTGCTCCACTTGAATACCAGTGGAACCAGACTGCTGAACATAAAAGCTCTCCAAGTAACTTTTACACTGATTTCTGGGGAAAAGCTAGCAGGAGCTGAAGAGAATTCAGTTTAGAACTACTCATCCCAAAGGGACGATGGAGTTAATGTTTCAGATCCTTAAGGTGGAGATATGGTAGAGCTTTACAACAAGCTTTCTGGGAGAGAGAAAACGAAGCTATTGAAGTAGGCTAAAGGGTCATAAATGAAATCACACTTGAAATTACACATTTGGAGAGTGTCACAATATGTTTGCTCATATACTAATGCTAAAAGCCTCCAAGCCAAGATGTAGGAGCTGGAGTGCTTCATGCTAAAAGAGTGGTCCTATCTGAAGCCTCATAGGGCAAGAGTCAGTGAGATATGGTAATCCCTGCATATACAGTATATAAATCTATTGAAAAGACAAGGAATGACATGTTCAAGTTGAGTTGTCCAAATGTCAAAAGGGATAGAACTGAATAATTTACTGTGGAATCTTATGCATATTTACTCCAAAGCAAGTACTGTTGCACTCAATGTAGATTATTCTCAGGTAAATGGGTTTAGGGTTGTAGCTATAGAAAACTTGCTGTTTTTCTAACTTATTAGCAGGCTGCTTCTTTATTCCACTAAGCATTTTAGCATGGATTAAAGTTTTATCTCCCTGCTGTTATAATGAATTGTTTTTTTTTAATCTTGATCTTGGTTTTATTATATGACACTGGTTTTAGTAAATTGGATTCTTGCATTTATTTGTGTTTTATGTATTCTGGAAACCTTGTAGGCTGTTTTGATATTTTTTTTTTCTTAATAAAGAACACTGGGGTAGAATTTTTAAACAATTAAATGCAAACGTATGAGAAGTAAAACTCCTTCACAGAAACACCATGGGTAGAAACACCTGGTGAAAAAACAAAAAAACAAAACACTTTAATACTAGGAACATGACTTTCATTCCCTAACTCAAATTTTGAGGGTGATTATGAGAAAGAGAAAGAGAGAAATGCACATTTGGTTTGTGACAAAGAGACAACATGCCAAAAAACTTGCCAAAGGATTCGAAATAATGAAGCAAGTAAAAAAAGAAAGAAATCCAAATTCTAAGACCAAGTATATGTGAAGATTTTGTGAAAGTTCCTTCAAAGCTTTTCATATTTGAACTTACCAATTTCAGAACTCCAGAGGTATAAAATATGTGTGTCATGCCTGCTAACTCTAGCATCCTACCTGGGTTAGGAGAATCATATCCAAATGAGATATTACTGACATGCAAGTTGATGCAAATTCACTGCAGGCCTCCAGCTCTTCTTCTATAGGCCTTTCAGTTTGACCAAGTTGATTTAAACAGCCCTTGTTGCTCCCATCCTCACAAGAGAAAATGTGAAATGTGTTGTTGAGGATCATGTCCCCATGGTGCAGAATGGCTGTTGCTATGCACTCTCACAGTAACATCTTTGTTTCCTTACCAATGGAGGAAATCTGGTGGGTTTTCCAATACGCTCTTTCTCATGTGCTAACCCCAATGTGAGCATGTGTGCCTCTTATTCTGCTTACTTTACAACAGGTCTTTTGTTACCTCTAGTTTTAATAAGGATGCCCTCTGGTACTCTAGCAGCAGGGCTGCAGCACCTGTTTCCACACTGATAGGCGTCTTTGTAGGTGCCAAAGCACTCAACCAGCAGCACACTCAGCTCCTGAACCTGATGCTCTCCTGCTTGCTTGTTTTCCTTTTTCTATGCTAATGCACACAGTGGGTGAAATTTCCAAGAGAAATCGCTTATGTAAGCCTCTCCGGTGTTTTAAGTGTTAGGTGGTTATAAAAGGTACTGTTGGCAGATACCAGAAGGCTCATCATTTGTAGCAAAAACACCAAAGAGTCCTGTGGCACCTTAAAGACAATAAATCTGTTAATGTGCCACAGGACTCTTGGTTGGCAGATAATATGTGAGAAAGGCTAAATGTCGTACTATGACAATAATTGACTCCTAGATTGCAAGGAACAAAAATAAAGACAATCAGGAAACACAGGCTAGGGTGGATGGAGACAAAGTGCTTTTTGATTAGAGCGTCTCTTGCTCCCTTCTCTTATTATAATCAGTGTCTGTTCTTTGAGATATGGGGATGTGATTTAAGAGCCAAGTTTTGCCCTCAGACATACCAGACTATATCAGGGAAATGAAGTGAGGTGGTTCTGATTTATGTTGACATAACTATATTTCCTTCAAACGTGAACCTTGTGTTTTTGGTTATATGTTTGTAAAATATGCCAGGGCCTTGTTTGTTGTTTAAAAAGTAATGTCCCGTCATGAAAAGATGTGGTGGAACCAGGATGATGCCATAAATCTCAGATTTGCACAAAGGCACATACAATCACTGTTCTCAGTATTATCTGACATAACAGGGTTCTTCATAGTTCTAGGACTTCAAAAGCCTTCATTTTGCAAGACAAAGCTGCATTCAAACGGACCCCAAAGATTTCTCTCATTGACTTCTCTTTCTGCTAGTCATTATGCCATCCTTGTGTTGGCAGACATTACAGGTTATCACATGCAATAGGGCATCTGCAAGTTTAACAGTTATGTAGAAAAGGGATTCTAGAGATTTAACTAAGAATCTTATTTCTTAAGCCTGGGACTTGAGGGTGCAATCCTATGCATGCTTAGACAGAGATAAGTCCTACAACTCCCAGCTACCCCAAACTAGCTATTTTGCCTGAGGAATGCTGGGAGTTGTAGGACTTTTTAAAGTCTAAACATGCATAGGATTGCACCCTATATCATTTAGTACTGCATGAGCTCATTGTTTATAACCCTCTTTAAGCACTTAATGGAACAGGGTTGTGCAACATCAGCATACCAATATCTAAATTAGTATCACCAACCAGGACTACAAAAGATGAAAAGTTTTAAGTACTGATATCTTATCCAGGAGCTGTGTGGAGTACAAATACTTTATTAAATCTATATGAAGTAAAGATCGCCCTCAGTTTAGAACAGTTATCAGGGTACCATCTCTTTAAAAGGATGGCAGTTTACCTGCCCTCAGTGAAGCAATCATGGTCTCAACAAAAATGGTCCTATTATGTCTCAAGATGTGTTACCAACCATGATGGAATGGGGTTAAGGCTGCAGGTGATCACCCACCTTTCCCATAGCATCATGCCATATCCCTCAGAAAGCAGAAGCCTTTGGTATCTCTGGATCAGACTCTGGCAGCTGAAATGGTGACACCTAAAGCCCTGTTGCCACATGGTTGTCATGTCATCCATGTGTTGACTACAGTTAGAGAGGGAGATGGTCTGCGCCCTCTGGCCACCCATCCCTAAAGGGGACCCTATGTGTGAGCGGGAGGATGCATGGAGGGTCTACTTTATAGATCTGATTACATGGATGTCACAGGTGGATGAGGTTGGGAGGATGTGCAATGTTGGGACTTGAGTCAGCAGGTATGGTCCAATTTCCCACTACACACACAAATGTACAAAGGGCTGAAATCAGATGGAATCCAAGACATATTTATCAGCTTTATGGGCCTGTTTGTGTGTAGGGCTAAACTGGGTATGGGGCCATAGGCGTGCACGTTAGACAGAGTGTGCATATGTCCTTTCTCCAGTGTCCCCACATACCCAGATTCTGTATAGACCTTTGCTTATTGAGCACAAAGCTCTAAAGAAAGCTTTGGAAGCATATTCAGCTGAATGTTCCTGTAATTGTGAACTCTGCCATCTTAGGGTTTATGACTGCAGAAACTCTGTAATTTAATTCACCTGAATGCTCTTCCAGAACCCTCTTCAAAATTTGGGGGCATGGGGGCAAGGCATGGGTACACACCCACTTTCCCCTACCCAATTTAGCCCTACACACAAGGAGTTGCACACCTGAATAGGGCTAAATGTTTCACAGTGATTTTGTGACCTCAGGCTGGCTGGACTGAATTAGGATAGCCACGGAGAGTCAATTTGGTTACAGTCTTCGATATTTAATCAGATGAGAACCTTTCCAGTTACATTTGGGACACATCCAAAGCTTACATCCTCCTAAACCACTAGATGACCTTCCATTCTTTCATTCTTATGGCGTGCAATCCATGGGAATGACTGCTGCATGACCTCCGTTTGTTTCAGTTCATAGGTATTCATTCAATTTATTGATGTGGATGGAACAGCAGTGCTGGCTAGGTGATACATACTCATTATTTGGAAGCCATACAGCAAGGACTGTTTACACTCGAGTAGCCTTTCCCATGAACATCTACATGCAACAACGTACGCACATTGGGGCACTAACTAGAGTAAAAGAAGCATAAAGGTGCCTTCTGGTTCTGGTGTGCTCTCCATCACTCTGTCTCCTGCAGTGGTCCCCTCCAATTCTCTCTCCCCATCTCTCTGCTGTGACAGCAGCTTTAGGGGTTTCGCAACACATTGCCTTTTGATCTTATTTCAGCAGCTGTGATTACAAAGACACACACCACTTGCTGTGCCACAACGTGAGGAGCCCAGGGTTCACCTTCATTGAATTAGTGCCCGCTGAGCACCGCAAATATTTGAAATGTCAATCCATTTGATAATGTCAAGGAGGGCTGCAAATACCACAAAATGGCACCAGAGAAACACTCAGGACATGCAGTGGCATATATAATATCTCTTTTCTTTTTGACAGAAAAAAAAAATACAGTTCAACAGAAACAGCAATCCCGAAAAGAGGGAACCAAGGTCAATAGATTTAATAACCCAAAGTGGGACATGCTCCTGCAACTCACCACCTTAATATTTCAATGTGGAAGTGGGGAAAATAATATGTTCTAGAATTGAAACCCTTTACAGTTCTGGGGAATTAATTTTGTTATGACAAAAGCTTGGGGAGTTTCTACCACAAAGATCTATCCATTATGTACTCTGTAGAGACTTGCACTTTCAGCACATCTTAAAGCCCTACTTTGATATCTTCACTCTGCTTTCTCAAATGTGAATCAAGCAACGGTAACAAGCTGGCAGAAAGGAAGAGGTGTATTTTTTGATAACCAAGCAGTGCTTACAGTATATGAACAGAATTCTTGCTTCCCTTCAAAGAAAGTTATATTAAAAATGTTTCTGAGGCATTAATTTGCCACCCTCTGCAGGTTATTTAGTGCAATACTGAAAGAGAGGGAAATAATTTTATTATAAAATCATGTTCTCACCATTGTCTCTCCCTTATTTAAACTATAGATTTTGGAAATTGAAATACTCTGGTATCACACGTTAAATCCTGAAAGCTGCTTGAACTGACCACTACTGTGAAAGGCTGTAAGAAAGAGAAATGGACCTCTATAAAACATAGCTGAAACAGATAAACACATTGTTATGGTCCACACAAGTCTCCTAAAGTGATATCAAAGAGCCAGGTTGCTGGACTGGGGACATGGGAGACCTACGTTCTAGTTCCCACTTGGACAGGAAGATCATTAGGTGAATTTGGGCCAGTCCCTGGCTCTCAACCCAACAGGGTTGTTGTGAAGTTAAAATGGAGAGATGGAGGAGGAGGATTATCCAGGATGCCTTGGGCACCTTTGAGTAAAGGCAGAATATAAATGTAACAAATAAAATAAATAAATAAATAAGGGTGCAAACATATCCATGTTTAGACAGACACAAAAAAAATCCTACAACTCCCAGCATTCCCCAGTCCTACAACTTCCTGCATGGCTGGCTGGTGAGTACAGTGTAAACCATACATAGGATTGCATCCTGAATGTCCTTATTCTATCATAGAGATGCATGAGAGAGTCTAAAGACTTCTGTTCAATCCCCAACTTTGAAATGGGCTCATTAGATAGCCTTGCAACATCTGTTTGCACCATTCCACATCTGGACTACAAACGGGGGAGGAATCTGTTCAGAAATTGGTTTGCATTTTAATGGGAATGTACTTAATTTCACACTTTTGAACCAATGTGTGAACTGAACATCAGTTGTCCTTTGAAATTCACTTTTCCAAATCTTGCAATGGAGTTCACCAATCAAAAAAAAAGTCTACAAAAATGCATGTTAGGGAACAGTCTACCCCCAAAATGCATATATTCTAGGGGTGTGCAGAGCAAGTCTTCTCTGCCTCAAAATTTGGGGTGGAGCTCCATTGAGGCAATTCTCTGCCTGATTTTGGAGCAGCTCCCCTTACTCCACCCCATCAGATTATCTGCTGGAGAACCACCCATTTTCGGATAACTGCTCTAGTCAATGGAAATTAATCAAATGCTTACAGATCCCTCATTTTTAAAGATAAAGAGGTGAAACTTGGCATGATGATAGCTCCTATGTAGGTATTTAGACATGCCAGATTGGAAAAGATCCCTTCAAGTCTTGTTATTTTTTATTTTTTTTAGGAATTCTTTAAAGTTTGAGTTTTTTTAAAAATAAAATAAAACAACAACAACAACAACAACCCACTGTCACTTGGCACAATTATAGATCTCAGATAAGGCTTTAGGCATTACAAGTTTATAGAAGATCCATTCATACCTTGATTTTTTAGGATTTTAAATTTTTCCCCGTTAAACCATTTCCACCTCCTTAAACACACACATGCACACACACACACACACACACACACCAGCAAGACAATAGGAAAATAGTTTAACTGAAATAAAGAGCCTGCTTGACTTAGGTGTAGAAGCTTACTCACTCAGGATGCCAGGCAGCCCAGCAGCATTTTCACACTGTGGATGATTGACCTCTATGAGTCTAAGCAGAAAAACACTCCCTCTCATCCCACAGCCAGAACCAGCAGCCAGTTAGTGTTTCCCACCCCCCACCCCCCGAACACTGCGATTGGAGGAGAACAAGGTCACAGACAACGCTTTGGCAATTCCTAATTGGTTAGCCACAGATATCAAAATCAAAGCTACCCCTCACCCCACTCAGCATCTTCCAAATATGGAGATATTCATACACACACACACACACACACACACACACACACACACACAGCATTGATGCCTGAAAAACAGTTGGATAATTTCAGAGATATTAGAAGCTCTGATTGGGTGCGCCTCTGCTATGAAATTATTCGATGGGTTTGGAAGCCGCCAATCTCCATTCTGGAAGATTGAATGCTCCATGGATGTTTGTGGTTACCAGATCTTTCTGGTGTGAAGCACACTCCCCTAATATATTCATGAAAATAATTTAAGAAATACTGTACATTAGGAAAATTGCTTATAAAAATGTGTCATTAGGCAAAATTGCATGCAGAAATGGATATATTAGGAGAGATACACATAAAAATGCATACAAATTGTCGTGCAAATGTTATATAAAAAAAGAATCCTTAACATTTGGAATAACCTGAATGTATGCATGGAAAAAACGGAACTAAGAGAAACAGAAATTGAATGATTCCTCCATCCTAACTGGGACAATTACTGATTTATTTATTTCACAGAAGTATGACTATGATCTAATTGGATTGTGATAAAAAAGTGCTTTGAATCTTTCAGAGTGCTTGGTACTTAATGATTCTTTGCCACTGCACTGAAAGAGGTTACCAGTGAAAGCAACCAGATGGCATATAAATGATGCCGAATTTTTTATACCACTTAAAATTTGCAGCATCCCCACTACTTGCTAAACATTTAGCAGGCATGACTTTTCTTTCTATTTTTTTTTCAAGTAGGAAAAACAATACTGCAGTTTCACACAAGAACCATAGAATTGCCAAGCATGTTGACAAAAGAAGCATAATCTATTAAAAGAAATGTATTAGTGGCAAGTATCATGTGACTGACTTGTACAGTATGTATAGTGCTTTAGAATAGGGGACAGGTCTTATTTCTGTCAATTTGCATCACAACTTGCGACCACAATGAAGATAAGTATTTGGGCTCCTTCACACCTACTTTTTTTTAATCCAGTTTTCATCTGGGTTTCCCCCTCCGTTTCCTTAGGAAGTTGAGCGCTGGGACACTTTCACCTCTGTGCGTTGTTGCGCTCTTTCAGCTCATGTATCTTTTCACCTGGAGCGCTACTATGCCAGTGAAATCTCACTCCTTGCCCCTTAGGAAAGGTTTACAGGGGAGGAGAAGTAAAGGTTTCTTTTGCTCCTTTCCAAGTGGAGCCAGATGAACAATCCTTTTAACTAATTTCTTTTGTAAAGGTGGTCAGGTCCCTTCTTTTACACCAAGGTAACCGAAATGCTTACATCTGTGTAAGTTTTAAAGATAAAGAGACCAAAATTTGAACAATGATATCTCTTAAGTAGAGCTTTCAGCATGCCAAGCTTGAATGAGATTGTCCATCCCTTGATTTTTTAAGGATTTTTTTTAAAAAATATTCCCCCTTAAATGCTCTTCCTGGAAGTTCCCAAGTGCGATGGATCGCCTTTCCTTTCCTTTGATCGTGCAAAGCTGTGCATCTCCACCTTTATAAAAATAAAGATCTTCTGGTTCCCTTCCTCAAGTGTAAATCCCATTGCTTTCAACTGCATTTACACTCAAGTCCTACTAAAATCCATGCATGCTTACCTTTGAGTAAACCCCATTTTAGTAAGTCTGTTTCTGTTCATTGTTGAAAGCTCTACTTAAGAGCAATCACTGGGTCAATTTTGATCTCTTTATCTTTAAAAATGAGGGAGATGCAGACAAGGAGGGTGCATTTTCCATGTTTCTTTTAAGGTGAAAATGTACTCCTGGTCATGCCTACTCAGGAGTAAGAACAGAGTTAAATGGGACCTCTCTCCCTCCCCCTTCATGGTTGAGTGGAGAACTGCAGTGCCCTCCACTTTTGTTGGCAAGACCGCTCTTAGACACACACACACAACAAAGAACACGAAGGTCGATAGAAAGCAACCACAGAAATACACAGGAGGGAGGAGAGCATTTATTTCACTGGGAGGGAAAATAAACCAGACTTTCCTCACTTCAAAAAGAAATGAAACATGGATGGGAAGAGGTGAAATGAGTGCAGTACATGGATGACGTCATATGAGTATCGGGCTGCAAAACTGCATACCAGGCATGGGGAGTGTGTGAAATATCACTGGTGTGATGGGGCCCTTTATCAGGATACAAATATGTCTGTGGACTTAATTGCTCTCTTAACCACAGGAAGTTATATTAAAATAACTACAGCTGGGCACAAGTGGCCTCTCAAAATTCTCCACTCAATTTGTGGGTAGAGAAATTGGGAGGACAATTTCTTTGAATTTCTCCAGGGGGAGAAGAAATTCTTGATCAATTTCTTACAGATAAGCATCACCATTGGCAAGGGACAGCTTCTTTCTTTTTCCCTAAGGTTTTTCTTTCCCCCACTGCCCCTGCAAGTGGCAACAGCATCAACTGTGTTGGTAGCCTGGCTCCCATCCTCCAGAATGACCTAGCATCACACCAGGGCATTGAGGGGAGGGAATACAGCCACCACAAAAAAAAAAATGGTGAAGAAAATGTGGAGAAAATTCTGAAAAGAAAAGTCTCAGGAATTTCCTGATAGTTTTCTTTCACCGTGAAATGGGCTTCTGTTTTTCTGCCTCATTCTCACAGCACTTTATAATTGATTTTGAATGTGTGTTGGTGCTGTTTTTGACCTTCACTAATCACTGTGATGTGGCTGAGGGTGCAGTCTGTATTTTTCTTTCTATTACACATCTCACCATTACTCTACAGTCTACCAGGCTGTCTACACATCCTGATCTGAAAAGGCCCCATGGGAGAAATAAAATTCATGATGTCTTCTCCTGGGCAGGAAGTGTAGGAAGTCAAGGAGGCTGTCAGAGACATGATTATAAATGAAAAATAGGATGCTCGTACCCACTGCTCAGTCATTTCATAAGTAAGGTAAGCACAAGAACCCTGAAGCAAACCCGTAAAAATTTCTCCGAAGTTTCTTCCCCTTTGAATTTCTTTTCCAAAGCAATTTTTTCTATCAAATTTAATGAGTATGGTTGAAATTTTTGTGGGAAAAATTTTCGGCACAGCAGTAAATATTAGGGGTGTGCACGGACCCCCCGCTCCACTTCTCTTCCAGATCCATGATTTGTGGATTGGGCCGCTCCGCCCCGCCCCCGCTCCGCCTATGTCCGCTCCGCTCCGCTACGGAGCTCCGGATCCTGATCAGAGCTCCGTTTCCCCCCCATAGGCTTGCATTAAGCTAAAAAAGTTTACCACTTTTTTTCTGTTAAAGTTAGAAACCTCAAGTTTGGCACCATGACACCTCATGGATGTATACACACGCACGCCAAGACTCAAGGCAATCCCATCATTCCCTGATTTTTGGGGAATTTATGAAAATCGGACACCCCTTTTGATAGCTCCGTCAATTTGCACGTTAAAAACCTCAAACTCACCACCATGATAGCTTATCCAGGGATACACACGCACGCCCAAACTCAAGGCAGTCCCATCATCCCCTGATTTTTGGGGAATTTATGAAAATCGGGCACCCCATTCACACCCTTTTCGATAGCTCCGTCAATTTGCATGTTAGAAACCTCAAACTCGCCACCATGATAGCTTATCCAGGGATACACATGCATGCCAAGACTCAAGGCAGTCCCATCATCCCCTGATTTTTGGGGAATTTATGAAAATCGGGCACCCCATTCACACCCCTTTCGATAGCTCCGTCAATTTGCACGTTAGAAACCTCAAACTTGGCACCATGATAGCTTATCCAGGGATACACATGCATGCCAAGGTACAAGCCGACGGCGATGGCGGCAGAGTCCGGTAAGGGACCAAGGGGGAGGGGGGCTTTACCTGCGTCCGTCCACGGTCTGTTGGCTTCTTCAATTGAGCCCGCGGTTCAACCAGGAAGTCTGGGCTGCAAGCGGCCCAGACTTCCTGGTTGAACCGCGGGCTCAATTGAAGAAGCCCATGGACCACGGACGGAGGCAGGTAAGGGAGAGGAGGGCGGGGGGGGGTTACCGGGCCCTGCCGCCGTTGCCGCATGGGCGACAGCGACAGCAGCAGGGCCCGGTAAACCCCACTTACCTTTGCGTCGGAGCTCCGGATCGTGGCGAAGGATCTGCCTTCACCTCGATCCTCTTTGCCACGCTCTGCCGGCCCCCCAATCCTCTTCGCCTCCGCCTTAAGGGCAGGCGAAGCCTCCCGCTCCGCTTCTAATTCGCCGGTCCGATTAGAAGCGGAGCACATACCTAGTAAATATAACTATTTCACTCTGTGGACAATTTTCTAGGTTTCTGGTAATTTCAGTTGTCTCTGGTTTTGCACACAGTAAATATAGGGCTGTATCTAACAGTGTCATTCTGCAAACTCAAACAGTGCTAGTGGAGCTCCACCAAATCTTTCTGTTGCACAAGCAGTGGTCCATTACACTTGCACAGCACCATGTACATTGATGGTGCTATATAAATAAATAAATAATAATAATAATAATAATAATAATAATAATAATAATAGGTTGCAGAAGCATAATGTGCAGTTTGTACAACTCCACTTGCATAAATGTTACTTTAGTTGGATTCTCCTCTTGTGCATCGTTCAGAACCTACTTTCTTCTTTGTGGTCTCTGTGCATCACAAATATGGGCTTTGTGCCTGTGCAGAGCTCTTTTTGGAAAACTTCTATAGCTGAGGCAAACTTTTTTTTAGTGGGAACCCCTCCCCCTCCACCCACTTCGATGACTCCGGGTTCCTGCCCTTCTCCTCAGTTCTCTTTCGACTGCCTTGCTGAAAGGATATCTCCTTGGGAACTTCTGTCTCATGTGGAGGGGAAAACTTTAGAGTGCTGAAGTTTTTAGTTTTTGTTTGTTTTTTGTTTTTAATTAATTATTGTTATTATTTTTGGCTATTTTACCCTCCAGCAATCTCGGTGCAAGTTGAAATCTGCCAGTAAAATAATATTATGGAATATAGCAACCACCAAAATGACCATTTTTATTTTATAAGATCTTAGTAGTAGTAGTATGAACATAATCAAAAGCACTCTCACAGATCTGAAATTATCTATGTTATCTTGCCAGAAATTAAAATCTCAAATTCCAAGTGTTCCCTAACACAATTCACCCAGGCAATAATTATGATGCTGGTAAAGTCTCCAGGCTCAGTCAAAATATGTACAAGAACAGAGTACAATAGCAGCTATTCTCAAGTCCTCAGGGAAGCTATTTTACAGCTTTAAAAGAAAGCCCAGTGCAACTGAGGAAATGTTTGCGTAAAAATCACTGTGGCATTAAGATTCCAAAAGAGACATAAAACCCTCTTAAGGTCCTCAGTAAGATTGTATTCACCTGGCGTGGGATAAAGCCCAGTGCACACAGTTATTCTATTCATATGTGATGGTTTATATGCTTTGCCTTGCAGAGGGAGGCCCATGTGCTCCTCAAAAGACCCCCAATGTTAGGGTCCCTTTGGAATGGCATCCAGGAGGTTTTGTTGCCAGAAGAAAATTCCATCCTCTCCTATACAGAAACAGTTTTCCACTCTTGCACTGGGAAGATGGGTGGAGGCAGCCAGAACTGGATTCCCCTCACTGTGCGTACTCCTCCATATTCATATAAACATGTTGAATCATCATGATTAGTCTTTTTTTATTTTTTAAAGAGACAACAAGGCATATAAAAACTAATACAAACCAACTTGGCTAAAACCAAACACACATAAGATATAGACACTGGCAGGGATAGTTTCTTATAGGGGTGGTGTCCTCCCACCCCATAAAGGCCCAAGCTAGAGCTGTCACTCTCCCGTCCCCAGACTCTCCACCATGTACAATTGTGCAATCTGGCAGTTTCGAGACACTGACCTCTGCTCCTGTCTGCTGCTGCTGCTGCAGGCATCTTTCCTGTTTGGCTATGGGTCACCTCATCCCCTGTGCACATGCCCCCAAACAACTACAACCACTGAAAAGCTGATCAGAAAGATGAACTATCTGCCAAATACTCCATTTTTTCCTAGTGTGCCCCAGGACATGGTTATTTGTTGCTTTGTGGAGCATTGATGTCCAACACCTCCAACCTGTCAGTCGGCTGCTTTTCACTGCAGCACCTGTGCAGTGCACCCTGCTTCATGGTGTGGAGAGGAGAGAAAGGCCAACCAACATGGTGGCTAGCATAGGGCAGTAGTAGCCTTTGCACCACAGTCTGGGTCATTTGAAGAAGATGGAAGTAAGCAACAAGTTTGGCATTCCTTTAAGTCCATTGTGGGGTTGATGTTGTTTTACTTTTCCACTTCTTTTCTAGTTGATATCTGTGTTAGCTCTAATAGCATTGCAGCCTCATCTTCCCTGTGATTTCCCCGCACTCAATGGACTGCTCAGCTGCTGTCTACAAAACAGCTGAGCAGTGCTAAAATGGGAGCAACGGAACTCCCCTTGGATATTGCAAACCTTGGCTAAGAAACAAAATGTGACTGTGTATCAAGATGACTTGAAATAAGATGGCTTAATGGATACTAAGTAAGGAACTGTTTGGTTTATAATCCCATTATATTTCTCATTTAGGACAGGGCAAAGAGCATATTGTCTCTTACCATGGCCATTTTGTCCTCTTAAAAGAACAGCATTAAATTCCTGCATTTAAGAGGAAGGTCATGATATTTATAATTTGGGTTTGCATTTTCTCAAGGGCCATGAGCATTGGGGGGTGGGGCGGGGGGAGAATATATCTCTTTATTAAGGTATGGGCCTGCTGGTTGCCCAGTTGAATACTGATACAAAAGCCCAAGGACAAACCAAGTGAGCAAGCTGAGCAATAGGAACTGTGTATCTCTCTGAAAAGACCTTCTGAATTGCTTTTACCGTTATGCTGTTTCCACAGGGCAGTGAGGCCGCAAAAGTCAATCTAGTTCCAAAAACAACTTGTTGGGCTTTGGACCTGAAAAATCTGGGACTGCATCCTTGCTCAGGGATATACTGTGTAACCTTGGACAAGTTGTCTTTCTGAACCACAGTTCCCCATTTGCAAAATGGAGGTATTAATGTTTCACAAGCAAGTCAAAAGGATATAGTTCTATTACCTAAAGGCTAGAGGGGTGGCAAGGAGTGTGTGAACCATTGTTTCACATGTGGTGGGTGTCCAGGTATTCTGGAGTCCAGCTTTGGAAATTATTTTGTTAATAATGCAGCATGATATGGAGCCAGACCCCCGACAGGCCCTTATATATCCATATTAAAATCCTCACAATGGCAAAACCTTCATAAGGATCTTATTGCCTTTTCAATAGTAATTGCCAGGATGGAAATAGCAAAGTGCTGGAAAACCTACAGGATACAGAGCTGAGGGATGGTTCTAACGAGCCTGGCAAATTGCTTTAACTAAGAAGTTGACATAATAAGACAGAGTGACCAGAGGCTTATCCAAAACAGATTTATTCTTGGAGTTCTGATTTATTCATGGATATATTGTACGTAAGCAAACTGGTTGTTGCTGGGCAGCATGGTCCAGTTCTACGTTCCTCATTCTGGAGAGGAGGTGCTTTCCTGAATATCAATGCGAAGGATAATCTGAGCCTTACCTGATGTAAATGCCTGACGGTACTGACTTATTTTTATATATGTCAAATGCCTCAGTGTACATCTGTGATAGTTGTAATTGTTTGATTGTTCTGATACAATAAAAATGTTTTGCACTCTAAAAGTTGAATATTTATTGATTTTATTAAACTACTTAGATATCGTAAACTCGCTAAGAGGTTTACATAAGAAATATATAAAATACAATATAAAATAAAATAATAAATACATTGCAATAAGACTGAAAGAGAATAGTGCAATTACATACCAGGGAAAGCCTCTTCAAGAAGTGTCAAAAATTCACCACAGTTTCTGCCTTTTGGACCACACTTGGGAGTGTTCCAGAGGGTGAAAGACACTACTGAGAAGGCACCCTTTTGTGCTATTACTTGACAACTTGCTGTTAGATGGTCATGGGATGACCAGCAAAGCATCCTCATAAGATCTCAGGAGGTGATTTGATGTATATAGGGGAAGACATTAGACCTTGGTGGGTGAACTGGGTGGTATAGATATGACCCATCTTTGCCTACCTGGTTATTCAATGCAGCACCAACCCAGGCTGGAGGGCCAGGGAGGGCGGGGAGTCACTGTGATCCATAAAAGTTTACTCTCTCTCACCAGGAAACTCCTCTGCCCTGGGATGGGCCAAAGGACAAATTTGGCCAAAGAGACAGATTGGGGATACTACTGGTGTACTGCCCACCCTGCTACACAATGATTCCCTGACAGAGCTGGCTGAGTCAGTCTTATATGTGGTGCTGGAAACCCCTAGGACTCCGGTCCTAGGAGATTTCAACACCCATGCTGAGGCTGCCTTAACAGGACCAGCTTGGGACTTCATGTCTTCCATGACAACCATGGGGCTGTCTCAGTTTGTCACCAGTCCAACACACAGGGCAGGGCATACCCTTGAATTGGTCTTAGCCTCAGGGTGTGAGGGTGGTGGTCTAATATTGGGGGGATGGAAATTACCCCATTGTCATGGACAGACCACTTCCTGGTGAAGTTTGGTTTCACTGTACCAGTCCCTCCCTGCAGAGGTGGGGGATCCATTCATTTGTTATGCTCCTGGAGACTTATGGAAACCGAGTGATTCATGAATGCTCTGGGGAAATTTTTAGTAGCAAGAACCAGTGATTCTGATGAGGCCCTTGTTGCACTATGGAATGGTGTGGTGTATAGGGCCATCAACACAATTACTCTTGAGCGATGTCTTCTACATTGTGTAGCTCAGAAAGCTCCCTGGTTTACTGGGCCATCACTTGTCCCTATGGGAACAATGCTCACCACCCAAAGCCAGGGACTCAGCTGGGGCTGGACAGGCATGAACGTCCCTTAGCATGGAGGGAGGCAAAATAGGTGGGGGAGGAGAGCCATATCCACTGGTGTTATTCAATCTGTGGAGGTCCCAGTAGGGGGGCAAATTGATCCCCATCTAAGACCTGGATCAGACCTGGATTATAAAAGCCTGGGACCAAGATTCCTCCCACCCTTTCCAGCACATTACATAATCTAAATTGTCAATCGACATTAAGTTGGATCCACAGTCAACCTTCTATGAACAGAAGAGCTCCTTCCTTCTGTGGAAGGCTTTTAATCCAATGGAGCATTTCTACTGGTAAAATGAGGGAGGAGGTGATCATTGTTTATTTCCTCCCCCATTCACCTGCCTAAAGACCCCAGTCCTTCCTGAAAAACTGTCCAGAGTTTTGGGAAAACCTCTGGAACAGTGAGGGAGGTGACACTGGAGACTTCAAAGGGAAGGGAAATCAACAAAGGTTGCCTCCCTGCCCTCTCAGGAGCATTCTGAGAGGGATTCCACTCCAGCAATGCTTCTGTAAGCAGAGTAGAACCTGGATCCAAGGCACTAAATAAAGAAAATAGATCCAGATGTCATTTGGCTGACCAATCATATACTATACTCTTTTAATCAAAGCAACCATGCCATTAGGGTTGTTGTTGTTGTTGTTGTTTAAAAAAACAAGAACACCTTGGCTAGTCTTTATTGCTCTTAAAACAAAGTGTACATCTCACTTAGAACACATTTTCTGGAATTATTACATGCTCATATAGTAGAGTTCCTGGTCACAACAGAAAGATTGATTTCTAGTTCATGAAGAAGCATAAATGATAGGACAATGCATTGCAGTAGGATTGACCTGTTGTTCATTATTTGGCAGTTTTCTGTGAAGTCTCCAAAGATATATCAAATCTTTAGTAGTTGCTCAAATGTTGCAAGTTCTTAACTTATAACGATGGAATAAGGGCATAAGATTGGCAAAGTATTATACATAAGAAAAACTAGCACAGATTTAAATAAATGGAAATCAAAATCAAAATTTGATAGGCTACTGAAGCTGGTAACAAATGATTTGGAGAATTAAAAGAGGATGTTTTGGGGGTGTTGACTCATGTTTCTCAGATGTGTATTTCACATTGTATCGATCTTCAAGTTTTTACTGAAGGCTACAAGCCAAGGTCATTTGTAAAACCTTCAAAACCTGGAAAAGAAAACAAAGTACATATATTCTTTCACCTGATATCAGGTATATGCCCACAGATCAGGGATAGATTAAAAAAGGGAATATCTCTTTCCCACTTTGCCCATTGTAAAAAGGGCAAGGAAGAAATATCCTCCAATGAATATGAATCAAAAAATTTCACTGAAATATGAAAAGAAAATATGACCTTGGCCATGATGAATAAAAACTGCCAGAAAGGAAAGACAACAGAACTGGCATGGTGATGCTGGAGGATTTCTGGTCTGACCTTGTAGGAGTACTAATGATCAGATATATGTGGGATGTATTGTCTCACTAAGAGGACAAAACAACTCTGTCTTCCACTGTGGCAAGCTGGGAATTGAAGGACTTTTTTCCATTTATACATGCATAGGATTGCATCCTAAACCAAGTAAAAAAAAAAATCAATAGTCTGCAATATTAAATCTACAGCAAGGTCTTCATAAAACATTAATCATTATTGTGTAAGATAAAGAGAGAAGGAGCCTGGCAGATTTTTACCAGAAGGGAGTTCTACAATTGTGGTGCTACCACCAAAAAAGGCCCAGTCCTTTAAAACCTTAAAGGGGAACTTTACCAGGAGTTATTGCAATACAGTGATTGGAGTATAACACCCAACAATTTCCCAAACATGGAGGGAGCTTTATAGGGCAAATGGGGTCCATTTGTCAGACCTTGGCAATGATCTAATATTCCTGTTAGATTTACAGATGGGGGAGAGATGAGTAAGCATAAGGCTTGTCACCCCACCTCCCACATGGCTGTTAGGTGTGGGCATCTTTACAAGGCTAGGGTTGGTGAGCATTTTCAGGCACCTGACGGTGACTGGTAATGCCTGAGGCTCAACAACTGTGAGTCCCATGGCCCAGGTGGTGAGATAAAGCCCTTGGGGACAAGCCGCCTCACCTACTCAGATCCCTGCAGCCAGGGCTGAGGTGACACCGGAAGGCCTCCCTACCCCAAAAGGGGGAGCCAGGGGGTGGCGAAGACATAATGGCACTACCTGGCTGAGAATGTCTCGCCATTTAAATTATTGGCTGGATGCCATGATAATGAATGAAGGTGCCCGCTTAGGATACCCTTCTGCAAATCTATCAATAAATGTGGCCCTGTTTAAAACTCAGTCTTGTGTCTCGCCTTGTTATTTCCCACGCTCCACATTCTCGCAAAGACTAGTCAAACACTTGACAGGTTTACATGGGTGCAAGGAGGTTCTGCTGCAACCCAGTCCTAGGCCTTTAAAAAAAAAGTGAAGAAGCTGAAAGAACTGAACCAAAAGCTGTGCTCCAATTTTAGAATTAAGTTTAAGTTTTCTTATTTCTGCATTTATGAAGTAGGTCAAAGATGCATCTTTTTTTCACTTGGACCTTAAAATTATGTTTTTTAATATTGCTTTCATTGTTTTATTATGATTTTATCTGATTCATGTTTTTATTTTAATTTTATTTTTTGTTATATACCACCTTGGAAGTTTGAAGAAAGAGGAACTAAAAACTCCCTTAAATAAATAAGTAAATAACCAACCAAGTGATGGAACAATGAAGGAACAGAACGAATTAGGTCTATTCATCCCTATCAAAAAGTAAATATGAGGAATGGGGCTCTTCAGTATCCTCAATAATTATTTTGGGTTGGGGGAGCAGACAGAAAAATATGTGAGTGTTGTGCATTTTTCCTGAAACAGTCCAAATTGCACAACTCTCTCAAATATTGATTTGCAAATCAATATGAATACCTCGTGTCACAGCCTCAAGAACAGGCATACAAACCTGTGCCAGGAAATGGCTCTTATGGCTCCAGAGCAGGAAACATTATTGTTAGTCAGAGTGCCAGTCATCAGTTAGTCACTAAACATTACAAATGAGTTATTTATGGCTGATTGAGGTTTAGACACTTCAGCTGCCTATGGATATGTAATTTCATGTAATCCAAGTCACCTAGAGAGCGGCTTCAAACCAAGTGAGTTACAGAGGCAGCCAGTTATCAACCCCAGGGCCAAACTAAACATTCTTCAAATTCAGATGGGGACTGTGGCACTTCAGGAAGGGGGGGGGGAATGTAAGTTCCCCCTCCATTTCCATCTCAAAATTCCACACACATCCCATGCAGGATTAAAAAGAAAAGAAAAAGGTTTCCATTGATTCCAATATTAAAAACAAACAAACCTAAAGTAAAGAAGCCAATTACTTACATCTCTGCTATGTGTGAGTTGATTTATGTTTAGTGGCCCTCAGGCACAAAGCCCCATCCGATGAGTGTTTTATTGCACACACACACACACACACCCGGTTACTGGGCACTCACAGATTTTTTGCAGGTCCCTCACATGACGTCAACTGCCTCTCTCACCCCTTCTGGCCTTCCTTGTGCCACAAGAAAACCCCCAGAAAGTCTGAAATATTTTAAAAATATTTTTTAAAAGGTGCTGCTTTCTCCTGCTGTGTGCAGCATGATTAGAACACCTGACTGAATGAGCCTCATGCTTGTTGTTTACAAAACCAGGAGTGGAGAAGCGACAGTAGGGAGTGTGTTTTCCCACATGTGATGGAGCCTGCAATGAACCCGTTCAGACAACATACTAAGCCATGGTTAGGTCACAAACTCTTTTGCAGCAAATGGTTAAGTGAGCGTGTTTAAACCTTAGTTATGTAGCCACCATGGTTAGGATTGGTTGCACGACACGCTAAGCCAAAATGTTTAGCCCAAAATGCTTAACCACCAAGGCTTAGTGTGTCATCTTGAATGGGTCAATCTGAAACAGTCATAGGAATACAGGGATATATTGTCCCATCCTGAGTCAGGCCATTGGTCCATCTAGCCCAGGACGGATTGGCAGCAGCTCTTCAGCATTTTAGGTAGATGTTTTTCCTGCTCTACCGGGAGATGCTGGGGATTGAACCTGGAAACGTTCTGCATGCAAAGAAGGGGTTCTTCCACTATACACAATGACTCTTATTTCCACCATAAAGCAATAGCAAGAAGGGACCAGAACCAACAACTACTTGACAAACATGTACAAAAATGAAAGGGGGGGGGGGGAACTAGTCCAATATTAAGTAGTGCTGAACATATGCAAAGCCTCTCAAAACCCATGGCCTGTTCAAGTAATGATTTGTACTTTTTAATATATAGGCATATGAAATTTAAATATGTACTGTTTGTTGTCTGTGCTGATGGGGTTTTTCCTGTTCAGCACTAGCTCCCCTGCTGCTGAACTATCAAACTGCATGTTTAAAAACTAGGAGCATATAATGCTGTTTGTGATTCTGTAGCTGTGGGCTGGTGGTGCACAAGCAGGAATTCTGATGCACCTAGCCTTGCTCTATAATAAATCATGCAACTGCTACTCCTGTTACTGCTTGTCAAAGGTAGTAACAGCAGTCGTCATTATAAGTATTACCAATGTCACAAAAGTTTGTAATTACTCAGTTCAGCATACAAGTTTGGCCAGTTCATAATAGGAGGTGTGCTCCAACCAACAGATTTTCTTGGGAGCCCATTTCAGCAATTAGGAAAGCAGCCTAATTCAGCATGGACCACAACAGAGACTTGCCAGTTTGAGTTGGAAGGGATTAAATCAAAACTTCACTGCAGAAATTCAAAGCTCCGTGACCCCCCATTGACTGAGGGTGGGAAATCAACTACAACTTTTTTTTCTTTGACAGAAATGAATAAAATATGTAGGGATGGTGAAACCTTCTGAGTGAATTAAGGCTGAGAAATTTCAGGCAAACAGGTGGAGGGGGGGATCATGTGAGTAGTCTTTAAATAAAAAGGGCACTACTGATAACTTCTTAAAATCATTATTTCTTAGCCTATTTAAATGAAATTTGCAAGTGAAATTGCCATCTGAGGAATGAAGCATGCCACATACTAGAAGAATGCTGTAGCAGGTTTTGTGAAAGAACAGCCTTTATTAATCCCTTGGGTTTTGGTGGAGGCAATTTATATGAAAATGACCAACATCATAGACATGTATTGACATACCTCTTTTTTTCAGGAACCTGCAACATTTCAGAAACGTAGGGTGTGTGTGGTTGGGGGGGGGGGAGTTACCTTTTTTGTTTCTGTGGAAGAGGAGATGAATTCTGAACCAAACCCCATTTTAATTCCTTGGAGTGCTTGTTTTGGGAAGAAGGATGATTACCACTCCGTGTAACTCTTTGCCATGCCTGGTGCTGGGAACTATAACAGTATGGAATATAATGGGATGAACATGGACAAAAACATCCGAGAAAGCTGCTAAACTTTAATTTAACAGAAAATACGTTTTTCTGTTTTTATTTAACAAAAAATAGTTTGGTAAAACAGGAAAAATTCAATCTGGGGTAGCATCCAACATGCATATGAGTTAGAATGAAACTAGTGTTAAAATGCTACAGATAATGGCACAAATAATATTACTATAAATGGCAAACAGTTCAATCTGTAATTTCAATAGAACAGGTTGAGTTGAACTGTATAATATTACTATCATTAGTCTCAGCCTAAATTTCCTCTCTGGAAAAAAAAATTCAATATGCAATACTAGCTAACACAGCAATAACAAAAAAAGTTCATAAATGTTCCTCATAAGGCTTATAGACAAATGGTCTCATTTGCTTTTTGCATTCATTTACTTCTATTTAATTTACTTACCGTAGTTGCTTCTTATTTCTCAGCAAAATTAATAGTCGCAAGAGTTCAGTAATTTTGTGCCCTTGCAAGTTATTACTGTGTTCTATGTAAAGGCTTTCTTCAGGGTCCTGAAGTCTAACGATTTCAAACTAATAGCTTGCTTTTTCCTTCACTGCTTTCCTGATTTCCTTATGCTAAAACAAACAAACAAACAAACAGGGCTTCTTTCTACAGTTTCATTTATCCTCGCAAACAACCCCACCTGCTAAAAGACTTGCCCCAAATTTCCCAAAATGACAAAGTCCAAAGGATGTCCTGAAGTGAAGGAACACCTTTCAGTTATAATAATTCATTATGTAGGGTTCCAATTACCTAAATTCCATTTTCACTGCCAGAACTGTTCACATGGATGAAGTCACTGCCCAATTTAATCTGTTAGTGATAGGGCTATTTATAACTACCACCTGCATGGCTTTGACATCAGCTTCCAGGACACCCCCAAACAAGTGGACATACTTTCTTCATAATCACTTATTATAGTCTAACCAGTGCCCATTAAAGAAAATCATTAGGTCTGAGCCACATCCATCTGCACTCATGAAGCAGTTCTGTATTCCTTCCTTAATGCTCTTCCTCATAGAGCAGGTGACCAGGAAGGCCTCTTACAAAGAGGTGAAGTGTGAGGATAGCCATAGGGGCTGGCACTGCTGGAGCAAATGGAGCCAGCTATATTAGCCAGTGTTCTACCTTCACATTCTCAGTCCATGTATTTTGGGATCCATCTACCTGCCTGGTGGATTTGCTCTAGTCATCCAATGTTTCGCCCTCTGAGCTTGTATTGGCCATGGGCCTGAAGAACAGGACCTCTACTTGAGACCTGACTAACTCACTCACAAAAAGCTGTGAGGCTTGGGGTGGAATGATATGGACGGACGTTCCTTTGGCTTTGGGGGGATTCTGGGTAGGGAGACAACTACTCTAGAGTCCCAAGCTAGGGGGGCTCACCCAGAAGGATGAGATGTAAGATGGAATACTCTAGCGCTTTAAATGAACAGGCACCTGCACTGTTGGGAGGAATGTTAGTACTTTGTATTTATTTCATTTCATATCCTTCAGAAGTTGTACTAAAGTTGTTGCCTCTTTAAAATCCAATCTGGTATATCACCTATTTATTACAGGCACCTAGGGGAGGAAAGCTAACTCATCTCTCACTTGTGCATGCAAACCTTAATATCCATTATGAAGACACGTCATTTTAATATCTATTGGCAAAACACATGATTTTATAGATCACTTTTTAGTAAGAGGAAAAAATGATATCGGTCATAGCATAAAATCAAAGAGATGAAATTGTATTGAACAAGCGTTTATCTTTCTTTGGCTTGTATGATGTTGCCAAACAGGGCTTGAGAGCTTGTAATTTCATTAATTGACTTGTCCTTAGTACAAGCTATGTTAAATTCCAAGGTAAAGTTGGCTGCATGATTTCTGAACTGTGTTGTGGAACAGCTCAAGCTACTCCACATTAAATTCCTTTCAAGCAAGCAGTAAAGCATAAAATATTCCCTTTCCCCTGCAACCAGTCCATGGCAATCCATCATAACAAACTTTCCCCCTCCCTAGGGGATCAACATTATGCAGTCCAACAGAAACCATGGGAAGCCTGGAACAAGCAACTTTGGCCATAGCTAGACCTAAGGTTTATCCCTGGATCGTCCAGGTGTCAAACCTGTTCATCTAGGTGACACACAGGGGATCCAGTGCTCAGGCAGGGGCGAACCCTGGATGATCCCAGGATAAACCTTAGGTCTAGCTGTGGCCTATATGTATCCCTGGACATATCTCATCACTTAGATGGATCCCTTAGATGGAATCCCTTAGATGGAAATGTAGTCAGGCATGGATCATTCGATGACAGTTATGTACATCACATATAGGAAAGCATTTGTAGAGACAGCTTTACTATGTAAAAATGAATAAATACACAGAATGGGCATAACTTGTAGAATGGCCTTGATGAAAGAAACTTCAGGGTTTTGGTAAAAGACTATCTTCCACCCCTGTAATGTAGGCTACTGAAGCATGGTGGAGGCAGGATTCATGGAAAGGTAACCCAGGTACTTTGTTATGGGTCACATGGGGTCATTCCATTGCAATACTTGCATTTTTTTTTTCAAATCATGAACTTTCTCCTACAATAAACCATCAAGATTTTGTTGCCATGTATCTCAAACATGCCTTCTGTTCCAAGCAACAGAAAACTGTGAACCTTAGCTGTCTATGTATAATACACTCAAAAGCAGTGCTTACCAGGAGTTAATCACCAACTGATTATTTAATCACCTTCAGAAAGGGGAAAAGGTTAATGTGCCAACAAATCAAGCCATAAACTGTAGTAATAACAGATTTTAACTAATCACTGCTATTTCAGATTTGCAATTGATTTATCATTTCTGTTAATATTATGGCTTTAACTGCTGTTGGTAAAAATATTGAGCATTTCCTGGTGATTACTGATTTATTTCCTTGTGTGTGTGTGTCCCCAAAAACCCACACCAGCAAATTTCTGAATGAACACTGTTTATAGAATTATTTTGACCCACTATTCAGAATTCCAGAAGAACCTAGCCTACATATTTACAGGGTGCTGAATTAAACTGAGTGAACATATTTAGTGTGGTAGAAATGCATTATTATCTGATATAAGAGTTTTGTATTGTATTTTTAAGGAAGAGGATGGAACATAATTTGCATGGTTTGTAAGCCAACAGCCTTTATAAAATCACATTAAAAACCATAACTCAGCAATGCCAATACACCATAACTATTCCAAAACACCCATCCATGCCTTAATCTTCTCATGTTTGGGTTATTATTATAGAATACAATGAAGAGGACTTCCTGAGAGTATCATAAATCCGTACCATGAGACAAACCAATATACCTCAGTAACATGATTGAAGACTATGTTTATGTATTTATTTAGCATCTCTGTACTCCTTTTGCCACCAAGGAGGATATTTGAGTGGCATGCAGTTTATAAAAGAATAATGCATGCTGTAAATAAGGTCTTGAAACACACACCTTAATAGGTTTACTTCCATGGAAAATCTGTTAAGGCTCAGTATTCTCTGCATTCTGCAAAAAAATATTTTCATGGCATTCTAAAATTTGCAAAATCAAGAAAGAGCTTTAGTTTCTGAAAACAATGGGCTGTATTCAAGACTGTGCTTCCACTCCTTCTGTTGTGCCAGCGGAACCCACCGCTAGCACAACAGAAATTTAGTGCTGCCTAAAAGAAATCCAGAAATGAACAGAAATGCTCATTTCCAGATCAGGATAGTTCAGCAGAGCTCCCTTCTTCAAGCATCGCTGACTGACTTGACCTGTTCCTGAAATGAATGTTTAGACCTGTTTCCAGTTGCTTGAAGACCCCATGGGTGCTGCTGACCCAGGCAGCATAGGATACTACCCAGTTTGAAAAAATTGAAAAACAAAAATCTCATCCACTGTATTCATACATTCCAGTACATTTATATCATAGCTACTAATACCATAGGCAGCAGATGCATCCTACATTAGCATCATAGAATCACAGAGTTAGGAGGGACCTCAAAAACTTCTAGTTCAATCTGATCACCCTGATGGGTAACTTACAACCTGTTAATTCTCCTGGACTTGTCAGCAGTCTTTCATACATCAAACATGGTATCGTTCTGGGTTGCCTATTTGAGGTATGTAGTATAATGGTGGCTCCAGTCCTTTTTGGAGAGCCAGACCAAGAAGATGGTGCTGAGACATTCCTGTTCTGCCTTTTGGGTTGTTTCAATGTTTCACCCCATTCCTTTTAACATCTACATGAGCTGCTGTGACAAGTTTGCTGGGAGAGGTTTGGGATAAATGTCTTAAATATATTGATTACACATAATTCTATAGCTATATCACTTGCACCTACAAATCCCAGGGAGGCTGTAGAAGTGTCTTTATAGAGTTTTGGGATGGAGGAGCACAAACAAACTGAAACTTTTCCCAGACAAAGCAGAAGTACTGTGGTTAAGCAAACTTACTGATATGGAAGGAGGTGTACAACCAGTCTTGGATGGATTTGCGCTTCCTCTGAAAGTGCACAGCTCCTGGACCCAACACTACACATAGAGACACAGGTGGCATCAGTGGCCAGGGGAATTTTATCAGCTTTGGTTGATTTGCCAGCTGCACCACTATCTAGAGAGGGTAAACCTTGCCACAGTTGCCCTGGCAATATCTAGATTGGACTACTATACGGCATTACATGTGGGATTGCCTCTGGATGATAGTTTGGAAGCTGCCCCATGCTGCTGGTGAGATCCAATAGGTTCACAGGCACAAGAGATAGTGCCCCTCTCTTGACAAGAGTGTCTGGCTCCTGTACTGACTGCTTTTAAATGGGGCCTTAAGACCTGGCTGTTCAAATCTGTTCTTAATTGAAATTGTGATTAACTAACCAACTGCAGGTCAGTAATTGAAGATTGTTAATCGTTACTGATATTTTATTTGTTGGTATTTATTTATTTATTTATAATGTACATATCTGGTATTTTTTCCTTTCTAATCTTCTCTCTGTGTGTCTATTTCTAAACTGCCTTTAGGGGGCTTTCTGCCCAGGAAAGTAGTACATAAATGCATTAAATAAATAATATGCTGCTACAGCGTCCCTGATAGGAGGCCATCTAGCCTCTGATTAATAATTTCTAATGAAGGAGAACTCATCACCTTCTGTTGCAGTCTGTTCCAGTATTGTTCAGCTTGTACTGTCAGGATGTCCATCTTAATGTGTTCTTCAGTCAACTATTATTTCTACAATAGCTATAGCTACAGCTGGCAAAAATGCCTTAAATAAATTACTGTATCTTCATGTTGAGGAAAAAAATGGCACCCATTGGTTTCTGCCTGGCTATGGAAGTGCAAAGACTGTGATCATTAAAGGTGACACATCTAGACTAATTTCAGATTTGATAATGTCAGCTATAAAAAGCAACTCATAGTGGAGCACAATGAGATGGTTTTGAAAGTCACGTTAAGTTCTAATCGATACACAGCTACCAGCTAGACAAGAGGCACCATTTGGAAAGTTTATGAAATCACTCTTGAATTTACAGCATCTCTCTGTGTGTCTCAAAAGTCACCATGTTAATTTGTACACATTGGCAAGGACTCCGCCTTCTCTCTCTTTGTTTTTGTGTGTGTCTTTTTGTTCCTAATTACTTACTTATTTACAGGCATCAAATGCAGCTGTTCCTACGGATTTCATTTATTTCCAAATGTGTGGTTTTTTTTTTAATTTTGTTAATACACAACGCACCAACATATGAACAGAGCTTGCTTTTGTGCCACACATCCTACTGAGTCATCCAGTACTGGTACTGTAACAATTGAGCGATGTATTTCAGATTGGAGCTGTGCTAGTTAAAAATGGTAAATTTGGTACAGATCAGCCTCTGAAAGGCATGTGCTGTTCGATGTTATGTGGAATGAGAGGTCCCAAGGAATTACACATCTGAGCTATTTTTCACTGTAAAGTATTAGTAGTAATTGTAAAGGTTAGAGTAAGAAGGTCTAAATCTTTGAAGCTTTTTAAACATTTCTTTGGGCCAATTCATATGATCCTCAACTAATAATACTGTATGCATGATGAAAAGTAAGTTTGCTTACCTGCATACCACGACACACGTATTGTGGATCAGGAAACATATACACACACACACACGGTCCCATTTTCCACAATCTTTCCATCCTACTCACTTTTTTAAATAGGTGGAAGTATTGTGGGACATCAACAGTGCTTCTTGGTGATTTTTTTTTATTGCACCATCACCCTGCCTTATTCATGGAATTTATGAAGAGTCCAGATGATGTCATCATCCAGTTGTAGTACTCCCATATTTTCCCACCAGTTCTGTATTTTTTCTTACCAAGGAAAATTCATTAGAAAGAAAAAGGTGGAAAAACTCTACAATGCCTTCTAATTGATGATTAGGACTAGAAACCCTCCACCTGGAAACACCCTACATAATGTTTTAATATGCACAGGTCTCCACCCAGCCATGAGTATAGTATTACTACTACACTGAGGACCAGGGGAACCAGTCCTTGGGTTGTATCCAACGTTAATCCTACTTAGATCAGACCCATTGAAATGAATGAGACTTTAGACTAACATTCCCTTAACTGCCAGGCGTGCTCATATTTGTAACGATAATGCTGCTTCTCCTGCTGAAGAAATAGTGTACCCAGATGAATACAGTGTAACCAATCTGTACATACACAAACAGGTACGCAGAAGAACTGGCTTAGTTAACTTAAACCTTAAGGGGCCTGAGTGTTTCGCAGCATGTTGAATTCACCATGCAATAATTTAAAAGCATTTACTTCTCACATCGTCCCTCATAGAAAGTGACACTCATGACTACCTCGTAAACAGCTTTATGGCCCATTGTTCAGGGCTGTTATTCCACTTTGCTCTTGTACGCAGGAACCACAAGTCATTCTACTCAGCTGCCATTAAGGTATGGATTGAATTCTTGGCCTATGTATAGTGAGTGTATAAAAGCCTGACAACCGCTCATTCACAGATGGCAAGAGCCTTTGAAATCTGCTGAGCTGGCACACATTCAATTGGCTTTTGATTCGATCATACCAAAAGCAAGGGAAATCGGGTGATCAGGCTTGGTTAGTGCCAGAATTCCATGCAATGGGGTTTTGCACTGTCGTAGTTAATCCTCCATTTGGATTTAAGGCCTAGAATCCCCCTGTTTTGGTTCATATATCATCCTTCGATGAGGATAGGTTGTTGCCATTATTGAAACACTGTTTTCCCCCATCTCTCAGCCAAGTATATTGCTACTCCATCTCTTAAAATAGATATGGATTTTCTCATTTAGTCAAATATACAGCACAATCCTGTTGTTATTAGAGAATTATGGCATAACACATCACACCTGCTTATATAGATACCAAGAAAAAGAGCATTGATTTGTTTTGTGTCCAAAGCATCCATTAAACATAAGTATGATTGGGACTATTGTAAAGAAGAAACCTTTAGGCCCCATTCAAACACAATCTTCTGTCTGCAGTTCTTTAGATAGATAGATAGATAGATAGATAGATAGATAGATAGATAGATAGATAGATAGATAGATTAGATAGGTAGATAGATAGATAGATAATTCAATCAGGAATATTTGAAATTAGTTTTAAACAAACTGATTAAACTTTTTTGGAAATGCAGAGTGACTGTACAAAAGAAAAACACACATCACATACAGACTGACAGCAGGTACATGTGTGATGTGATTTATGGTGCTACAGAAAATTGTGTAATGCAGTACAAGCCATTTTTACATGGAAGTAAATCACCCTGAATGAAATGACACTTGTTTCCTTTTTTTAAGCACATGGATGGAGTGGAGTAAAGGTCAATGCAGCATTTGATTGATAGTTCCTCCATGCTCTCTCCTCCCCCAGTCTTCGCAAAGGTATCCCATCAGCCATTGCTGCAAAAACAAACAAACAAACAAAAAACCCACCAATCCCAGTGGCTCTCCTAGAGTGGCACACCCTCCTTCACTTCCGGCTTCAACCGGGGGCCTCAATTGAAGCCCGCGATGGAGGAAGGTAAGCGTCCCTCCTCCCTGCTCCATTACCTGCCGCCGCCGCTGCCGCCGCATGGATGGTGGCACCGGTGGCGCCAGGTAGGCCAGGCCCCTGCCCCCTTACCTTCCTCCGTCGCAGGCTTCAATTGAGGCCCCAGTTGAAGCCGGAAGAGGCCTCGGCCTTCACTTCTGGCTTCAACCGGGGCCTCAATTGAAGCCTGTGATGGAGGAAGGTAAGTGTCCCTCCTCCCTGCTCCCTTACCTGGTGCTGCTGCCGCCGCCGTCACATGGATGGCGGTGCCGGCAGCGCCAGATTAGTCCCCCTCCCCCCCACTTACCTTCAGGCGAAGCTCCGGATTGAGGCGATCCTCTTTGCCTCGATCCGCAGCCCCCCTGACTCTCTTCGCCGCCGCCTTTTTCAGAGGCGAATTAGGATGCCTCGCTCCTGCTTCTCTGAACCGAAGAGAAGCGGAGCACATCCCTATTGACAAGAGGTTTTTCTTCTTCTAACATTAGAGGAGAGGTTACTTGCATATCATCCCAATGCAAGGAGAGGGACAGAGCTGGGGGTTGGGGGAAGCAACAGTTCGGCTGAGTGAGACAGCCCAGAGCTGGCTTCTTTAGCATAAATGCTTCAGCCAGTCATAGGTTGTGGTGATTAGCTGATTGGATTTCCTTGGTTCAGGTGCTAGTGTTTTTTGGGAGGAATTTATTTATGTAAGATCTTGACTGTATATTTTGTTCTGGTTGTTTTCATTTGGGGAAGAGGGAAGGTCACCATTTCAGTTGTAATGGGGAGGGGAGGTATAGCAGTGGAGGTGGAACAGGCCAGTGGACAATAAGGGTTAGGAGACATCTCCTGGCTGATTTGCCTTCTGTTTTGCCACCCACGCACCAGCTTCCTAACTGCTCTAGCAGGAACTCATGGAGCAGCCTTGCCTAACCTCGTGGCTTCCATTTGTGTCAGACTACAACTCTAACCATCTCCTGGACAGCATGTGTTGTACTACAATTTTCAGAATGGCTGATTGGAGTATGCTAGGAATTGTAATCCAACACATCTGAAGAGCACCAGGTGGAGAAGGCTACCGTTGAGCCATAAAGAGTGGCTGTTCAATGCCGGGTCAGTAACTGGTAAATGTTCCTTGATCCAAGATTTCATTCTAGACAAATACGTTGACCTGGCATGTGTGCCTGAAACCTGGTTGTGTTCCTCTGTGGTGAAGGTTACTGGTGGTGTTGGTGGTTGTCATCATGATCATCATGATCATCATCATCATCATCATCTTTATTTGTATCCCACCCTTTGCCCAGTGTCTGGACTTTTAAACGTCTGTACTTTTCAAACTAGAAATATGGACATTTGACAACACTCTTATCCAAGCTGGAACACATATTTACCTTATCATGGTTGATGTGATCATAAGCTGTTTATTAAACATAAAGCCCATTTCTAGGAGATCACATGTATTATTTAGTAAACTGTTTACCATTCTACTCAAAATATGTATATAAATCATTGAAACAATGGAATATTTTGTTTTATGCACCCTTGGCAAACAGAAAAGATTTGTCTACGTGGGAGCCTACATTGACCACTGATAGAGAAAGAAGAAATAAGGCTAGGAAGGCCTGGAGAATAGAGATTCAAAATACAAAATGGGATTTTTGCAAAAACTGGGCACTTTTCATGTATATAATGGAGTACAAAATAGCCTCATACTGCAATGGTTGAGAAGAGCAAAATATGTGTAGGAAATTTCAGCTGTCCTTGCAATTTTAAATTTTAAAATACATCCCTGCATTTTATCGGGGAAGTAATGATGATTTACAGATTTCCATTATTTTAACCTTTTCATTTTAACTGCTGATAAGTGATCATTATTGAGGAGAGAGAACTTCAAATGGATAATGAACAGGATCTCTATTTGGAAAGGAAGCAATGGCTTAGGATGAAGAATATACATAGTTTTTATGGAATGCCACTGATGTCTAACATATTTTTAATATATTAGACATATTTCAATCCTTTGATTCCAGAGGACATAGATTTTTTTTTAAGGATCTCTTCCTCCAAAGATGGAGGGAGACGTCCATCCTAGGACAGGGAGATCCAATTTCAGATGCTCCCTACCTTTCTCTGTGGAAAGCTGTTGTCCAGACTCACTTGTAAACTGGCTCCTGATCTATGCTAGCCCTGAAGCTAATTTGAACAGGAAGGAATTATTATTATTATTATTATTATTATTATTATTATTATTATTATTATTATTATTATTATTATTTAAAAAAACTGGCCTGGGGAAAGTGGTGGGGAAGTGGAATTCCTCTCTGCTTTGATGCTAGGCTCACACCGGCATGTCTATACGTTCCTTGGAGTTTCCAACTTAGGAGCATTCTGCAGTCCATCTACTGCCAAATGTCCTGTGAGAAGAATCCCGGGAGAGAGAGTGGGAGACAGGTGGAGAAACTGTCCTCTCCTTGCAGGAAGAATACTGATGACTTGTGTGTGGATATAGTTTATTATGCTCTTTTAAAATGTCATTTTATGTTACTTGTAAACTATTTTGGAAGAATTTGTATCCTGCTTGGTGAGATATAAATAACTGTAATAAGAAACATATTAATTATGTAATCAAATATATATTTTAATAATATTTTATTATAAGTTTCAACAGAACACACACACATTATTACTTTTTTCACATAAAGGATCTTTTCATTCATTTTAGGATTTTAGGATTTACATAATTATGAGTGTGCATATACAGGAGACAGAAGGGACTTAATGGACTATGGTCTCAGGATTATTAATGTAAAGGAAATCCTCTCTCTCTCTCTCTCTCTTTCTGTGTGTGTGTGTGTGTGTGTGTCTGTGTGTGAATGTATGTGTACATGTGACCATAGGCAAAGCGCTTGCTGTGAGCATCAACCTTCCTGTAAACGAAAATCTGCTGCATTGCGGTCAAAATTAATAAATTGTTGTCTAATCTCAAGATGGCAGCAAGAAGCTGCCAGAAACACTGAAAGGGGGAAATTGAGGTCAGAAGGATTGTAATAAAGTAAGTCCAAAGCCAGATCATTTTTCTAAATCTCTGAATTGGTATCCATCGCAAAGCTTTTCATTCTCCGAATGTTTATTGCCCTTGATTGTTTCGAACAGAAACCAGACCATTTTCCCTGGAACATTAGTTGTGAAAGGTTTCATTAAAATGACATAACTAGTGAAGTTCCTTGGGAAATCTTTCTGATACCTGTATGACTTTGAAATCCATTAAATTATAGATCAATGGCCCTGTTGATCAGTTCACTTTCACAAGCACTGTGCATATTTGTCCCATGGTAGAAACGTTCTGCTTAAGACATTTCAAGTAGTGGAGAAACAATGGAATTCATATAAGGCTGCAATAGATTGCTATTTCCTGAAAAAGGGGGGCAGAGGGGATAAATGTGCTCCACTTTACTGACTGAAGAGGGAGAGAGGGATAATAAAGTCACTTATTTTAAAGCATGGAAGAGAACAGAGAGTTGGAAATGAAAAGGACGCAGAAAAAATACTTGTGGTGGAATGGGTGCAAATAACTTAATCACTCTTTCCATTATGAACAGATATTTGACACAATACAATTTTTACCTTTACACCCTTTTTAATTAGTTTTACTAATGTGTGATGGCTGAATCCCCTCCACACAAGACTTTAAATGGGTTAACAGCAGGGCAAAATTTTATTATCAATATTAAAATACAGCAGTGAATGCTTATTACTAGAGATTTATCAAACCATTCTTGCTCATTTCTGTTTTAAATTGAAGCTTGAGCAGTGTAGACATGCAGAAAATTTTAAATTTTGAAATGGCTAAAAAGTTCAAAGCTCAAGCTTTAATAGCACTGACACTATGCGTCTTGGCTCCATGCCAAACAGTCTCTTATTCCTCTGGCAATGGAAATCTCATGATATCCATTGCATTCTCATCACTATTGCTGCTGCTGCCCATAACCAACATGGTAGGGTTATGGGCAGCAGCAGGTGAGGCTCGCACAGGCTTCGTCCTTGCTGCTGAGGCCAGCCTGGGGCAACACGGTGCTTGGCGGGAAAGGGGTACACCCACTGAGGAGGAACCCTGTCTGTGTGCTGCCCTCACTGACAGGCACAACAGCAAGAATGCATCCTCCCCATCCCCACTCAGGCCCAAGTTGGACCAACCCCAAAGCCCTGAGACCAGGCCAGCCCTGAGAGGAAGGACCCCCAAAAAGCAGCGGCTGCAGGCAAGCCACAGCCAGACAAGAACCTGGACCTGTGCTACTAGCAGACCAGACAAGAGGCTGAGGTGAAGCCATCTGAGTGAGTTCAAAGGACTTCTTTATACAGTGCATAGTTAAATTATGGAATTTAATTGAATTCATAGTTAAATTATGGATGTGGTGATGGCCAGCAATTTGGATGACTTTAAAAGGGAGTTGGATAAATTCCTGGGGGAGAAGGCTAGCAATGCCTACTAGCTCTGATGGTTGTGTGCTACCTTCAGTATTTGCGGCAGTAAGCCTGTGTGCACCAGTTGCTGGGGAACATGGGTGGGAGAGTGCTGTTGCACCATGTCCTGTGTTGTTGGTCCCTGGCCAATAACTGGTTGGCCACTTTGTAAACAGAGTGCTGGACTAGATGGACCCTTGGTCTGATCCAGCATGGCACTCCTTATGTTCTTATGTTCTAAAGCACTCTGGGAGTTATAGTTTTTGGTGGGTGGTGATGGGGAAGACTTATAAAACAGGAAAATGAGTTTCAACACACCCACCCAAATCATTTGCATTGGTGGTGGTGGGGAGGAATCCTCTGCCAAGGGATGTGCAGAGAACTTTGGGAATTGTGCTTCTGGAGCTTTAGCCTTTCATCTTAAAGACATGGAAAATGCTCTTTTTAAAAAAGAACTTTTTTTTCATTTTAACCTTTGCCAGTTTATTTGCAGTAGATTTATTTTAAATGTGTACAGTTCTTCCAGTCAGAATGGTAACAGGCAAACATACTTTTATCATTCGACATGACTAACCCCTGTGGCAACATAGATATTACTCCAGTAATAGAATAAAATGCATTTAATTTCTCTTGGAGGCTGGATTGCAGTACTGGGTGAGGCCAAAGGCAAAAGGAGTGGGGCCAAAATACAAAGAATACTGGCATGCTGTAGCTTAAAGCTCTTACTGCCAGAAACTAAGCCTTAGGAGAGTCATTTCAACCTTCTGAGATGAGAAAAGTACCACACAAATGCTGGTATTCCATCAACTGATCAGCAGAAAGGGCTGGAGCCAGAGGAACGGATGGAGCCATCTGGGGAACCTTGGAGGGAGGGGTTGGGATCTTAGGTGGGCCTGATTTGCCCCACAGGCCTGAAGTTCAACACCCCCTGCCTTAAGGCGAGAACCAGGAGGCAGTCTCACACTGTCTACTGGACTTTGGGTGAGTCAACTCTGGCTCCAAGTATCAGATCAGTCAACTGCTCCTTGCTTTTCTTTGCCAGCTCTCCTTAAATGGTGTACCAAGGAGGTGCCTGTCATTCTCCTCTTGATTGGTCCAGCAGCATCTCACAGGCACAGTCCTTCTTGGGCAGCTACTCTCATGAAGGTGGAGAAAATACAACCCTACCTGTACACTGCAGTTGGGAGAGTGGCCTTTCAAAGTAATTTACTTCTTATTCTCAAGGACTTCTTCATCTAATTATCTTGCATCGGATAGGGGACTATCATGCTTACAATGATAGTAACAATCTGCCTTGTAGATGTTCCAAATTGCTTGACAAAGATCTTGCAGAGGTTTAAGGTACTGCTCTTTCCATTCATCCAATTATCGTAAGTTTAGGGATAAATACAGTTCCCCTGCTTAATGGGTTTCCTTTGCCTTATGTTTCACCCCTGGTAAATAACAATTTAACTGGAAAAATGTCCAAAATGAATCCTGAACTGGATAAAGCAGTTTGCCACAGCTTTCACTGGGCACTGTCGAATACCGGTGGTGTGCCTCCACTTGTTCCATTGTGACTGCAGGACCTAACACTAGTGCAGTAGGAACCAGTGGTTCCTAAAGCAACCCCGTAAACAAGCAGAAACATTAGTTCTGGAATAGGACAGGTCAGGAGAGCTCCCTTCTGAGAGCTCTGCTGACTCATTCCGGAAACAGACATTTCTGCTCATTTCTGATTGCTTCAAGAACTGCTAGATTCCAGTTGCACTAGTAGTAGGCCCCACTAGCACAGAGACAGCATTGGATACTGCCCATGACCTTTAGCTCATTTGCATCTTCCCTCCATGTATACCAATGTGTATTGTTACTAAGAAGTTCAGTCATAATGGTTTATGTATATGTGTATTATTTTGCTAGCATCTAGAGACCAGGGAGTTCTGAACTCCAATGTCTAGGTAGAGATTCAAAAGAGAAGAATTTTGAAAGCTTCCCTAGATTAGCTTTGAAAACCTACTTCCTGTTTGGGTGCTCCAAGCAACTATCCTCACACACTTCCTTCATTCTGCACCCATCCTTTTGTATCATCCTCCCAGATTTCTAGAGAATAGTGAACTGAAAACCTACATCAGTGACTACCACAGCATTAATTAACTTTTCATTTTACAGTGTCTTTATGAGGACAGAGTAGGAGGAAAACATAATTAGGTGCATTGAAACCTTGCATGCAGGAGAATATGTACATCTGTGGATGTTACAAAACTTAAAAGCAGGGAACTAATAAAGCATTAAAACTCAACAGCCCAGGGCACAAGATCAGAACAGCATATAATTAAGGTGCATTTGTACTTACACTTACAGTTCATAATTGGTTAAAAATGGGCATGCCCTTATCGCTTTAGGATTCACATTTGACCCTCAATAATTATGTATTAAATTTCCCCAACTAGGCTAGCCTGGCGCCAACATTGTTATCTTTTCGGTGCCAGGTCAAGACTTTTCTCTTCTGCCAGGCATTTAACAGCATGTTGTGTTTTTTAACTGACCCCAGAATAGTTGTTTTAAATGGATATTGTTGTTTTTATACTTTCGGTGGTTTTTAAATTTTGTATATCTATTTTTAATGTTCATTGTTTTTAACTTTTGTAAACCGCCCAGAGAGCTTCGGCTATGGGGCGGTATATAAATGTAATAAATAAACAAGAATAAATAAATAGAAGAAGAGATCTAGCATTTCAAGGAGATGTTCCTCAAATATAGAGCAACTTCTTTGGTCCCTCAGAAAGAGTTGGATAGAGTCTCCCTTTCAAAAGGGGATGGAAGATGGGCTGACTGTTTTCTTTTCAGCATCAGGAATAGCAGCAGTAATTGGAGATTGTTAATATTAAGCAATATATAAGTATTAAGATTGATAAATAAATATAGAGAAGTATGAAGTTTTCACAAGATGTGATAATCAACCTACTCCCTACATTGATTTATTTAGGGCACAACCCTATGCATGTTTAGACAGAAAAAAAGTGTTACAACATTCAACTCTTGGGAGACGTAGGACTTTTTTTTTTGTCTGAACATGCATAGGATTGCACCCTTAATCTATTTATACAGTCATATAAGGGAATGCACATGGTTATTTAAAATTCTTAAATAAATTCATGGGAAGATGGGTCTAGTTTAGCCATGGTGGCTAAGAATGACACTTCCATGTTCAGAAGCTGTGATTACCAGATACCAAAAGAGAGAGAGAGAGAGAGAGAGAGAGAGAGAGAGAGAGAGAGAGAGAGAGAGGCTCTCTTCATTATTAGGGGTGTGCACGGACCCCCCGCTCCGCTTCACTTGCAGATCCGCCATTTTTCGGAGCGGGTCGCTCCGCCCCGCCCCCGCTCCGCCCACTTCCGCTCCGCTCCGCCCGGAGCTCCGGATCGGATCCGGAGCTCCGTTTTTGCCCCCCCATAGGCTTGCATTGAAAGCTAAAAAAGTAAACAACTTTTTTTCCGTTGAAGTTAGAAACCTCACGTTTGGCACCATGACACCTCATGGGCGTATACACACACACGCCAAGTTTCAAGGCAATCCCATCATCCCCTGATTTTTGGCGAATTTTTGAAAATCGGGCACCCCATTCACACCCCTTGGGATAGCTCCGTCAATTTGCATGTTACAAACCTCAAACTCGGCACCAGGGCAGCTTATCCATGTGTCCACATGCACGCCAAGTTGCAAGCAAATCCCATCATCCCCTGATTTTTGGCGCGGCTCTACCCTCTAACGCACCTCCCATAACCCTAATTCACACCCCTTTAGATAGCTCCGTCAATTTGCACGTTAGAAACCTCAAACTCAGCACCATGATAGCTTATCCACGTGTCCACATGCACGCCAAGTTTCAAGGCAATCCCATCATCCCCTGATTTTTGGGGAATTTATGAAAATCGGGCACCCCATTCACACCCCTTGGGATAGCTCCGTCAATTTGCATGTTAGAAACCTCAAACTCGGCACCAGGAGAGCTTATCCATGTGTCCACATGCACGCCAAGTTGCAAGCAAATCCCATCATCCCCTGATTTTTGGCATGGCTTAACTCACCCCAAATTGTCCCATTCTACAACTACGTCAATTTGCACGTTAGAAACCTCAAACTCAGCACCATGATAGCTTATCCACGTGTCCACATGCACGCCAAGTTTCAAGGCAATCCCATCATCCCCTGATTTTTGGGGAATTTATGAAAATCGGGCACCCCATTCACACCCCTTGGGATAGCTCCGTCAATTTGCATGTTAGAAACCTCAAACTCGGCACCAGGAGAGCTTATCCATGTGTCCACATGCACGCCAAGTTGCAAGCAAATCCCATCATCCCCTGATTTTTGGCGCGGCTTAAACTTTTTAACTCACCCCAAATCAAGTCCCATTCTACAACTACGTCAATTTGCACGTTAGAAACCTATCCTTTGGTCCCATGACAGCTTACCCATGTGTCCCCATGGACACCAAGTTTCAAGGCAATCCCATCATCCCCTGATGTTAGGGGAACTTTTGAAATTTGAACACTCCAGTATGTCAGGGATTTAAAGTTGCAATTGCAGACAGCTCAATGGGGCCAGTTCCAAGGCAATCCCAACATGCCACGAGATAACCCTAAATCTTCTGGCACATTTGAAAAAGGGATTATTGAATTTGATAAAGTCTAAGTGAGCGCAGGAAGGACTTCTCCCCTTAGTCAAAGCAAGACACATACACCATCGCTGCAAGGCGGGAAGGGGAGAATTATTATTATTATTATTATTTATTTATATAGCACCATCAATGGAAAGCAGGCAGGCAGCATGCATTGTAGTGCCGCAAGGATGGCTTGAGCACTAACGCATAGCAAACCAACCCATAAGTGGGCGCAAAGTGAGGCAAAGATGGCTGGTTGTTTCTTTCTAAGCCAGCAGTTACGCCTTGAGGGGCACAGAGGAGGACGATTGGGAGCAAACCAGGCACCAGGCGGGCAGAGAGGCAGGCAGAGTAGGCGAGGAGTCAGTCCTGGCAGATGCCCCACCACAGCAGCACCCCGGGGGAGGCGGGCAGGCAGGCAGGCAGGCTGCGGGCATTTCTGGGGGCACAAGGAAGTGATGGCTGGTTTCTAAGCCAGCATTGCAGTTAGTCACGCATTGCAAACGCAAACCATCCCAGCGAGTCGGTCACCGAGGAGGACAGGCTAGCAGAGGGGCAGGCAGAGTGACATGTCATAGATCTAGTATTGGGGAGGAGTCAGTCCCGGCAGATGCCCCAACACAGTAGCACCCTGGGTGGGCATTGGAAAACGCCATCTTGTGGGTCAATACTTCCCCCACCCCATGTCCTGCAGGGTTGCCTGCCTAACCCTTGTGGGGATGGGAGATGGAGAGCTTAGAGTGGCAGTGCCAGCAGCAGCCTTCGGCTTTCCCCTGGAACCAGTCGCCTTGCCCGCCTCTTTCCCCAGCAAGATCGCCTGGTGCTGCCTATGAAGATGCATCTTCATGCTGCTGGTTCCATAATGCCCTGTCGATGAACCCCTGCTTAGGCTGAGTTTGCAGTGGCGACAGACAGCAAAGCGGGGATCCGCTCCCAACTCAAAGTGGTCCCACACGATGCTTGTCTTTCGTTTCTGTGGTGACACCACCAATTGCCCGCCTGAGCTCTCTGGTGTTGCCACAGAAACAGGGGTGTGGGATGAGACTGGGGAGAGAGCCTCGGCCTGCTGCTGCTCCTCCTCAGCCCCCACATCCTGGAGGCCCACCGCCTCCTCCTCCTCCCCCCCCTCCACTGTGCTGAGGACCTCGTCTAGGTCCATCAGCGGGCTCGTGGGCTGAAAGGAGAATGAAGGAGTTGGGGATACTCCTCCTCCTCTAATGGCACTGCTGCCACGTGCCTCTTGCAAACGGGCACTTTTCCCATTCCCACCCTCAAAAAGAGAACGCCGGGCACAAGTTGCAGAAGAGAGTGGCTCTGCCTGCTGCTTGTCCTGCTTCTGTTTTGGAGCAGTCAGCCAAGGAGTTGCCCGTTTGAGTTTCACAGGAGGAGAGGAAGCCCTGCTGGCAGACTGAGCCTTGCTGCTTTCAGCACGCCTGCTTTCTCTTTTCATGATGACTAACAAAATATTAATACTACTAATACTATGTATAAGGTACTACTAAGAATATGTATAAGAAGAATATAATATGTTTAAATGTAGGGAAATGGGACAAGAACAATAAAATATACTACTACTAATATGTATGAGAATATACTACTAAGAATATCTACAAGAATATAATAATATGTTTTAGAATATTACTAATAAATGTAGGGAAATGGGACAAGAAATGGGACAACCACTACTATAAGAAGAACAAAATATGAATACTACTACTAATATGTATGAGAATGTATACTAATAGACTACTAAGACTATGTCAAAGAATATAATAATAATATGTTTAAGAATAGGGAAATGGTGTGCGTATGCTTTCCCCAAAATGCTCAATCTGTGGCTGCCTGTTGAACTTGACAAAAGCAGCCCACTCCGTCGAAGTTACACAGAGAAGAAAAAGAGAATCCAATTTTTTTGGTATATTTGGTATATAGAAGATAGAAGGAAACACAATCAGGATTTAAGAGAGGGGAGGGGGAAAAAGAACCAACCACTACTATAAGAAGAACAAAATATGAATACTAATATAATATGTATGAGAATATATACTAATGGACTATGTGAAAGAATATAATAAAATATGTTTAAGAATATAAATGTAGGGAAATGGGACAAAAAGTGTGTGTATGCTTTCAAAAGAAAGCTTTCACAAAAGCAGAACAGTCAGGCTTTAATACAGGGAAGGGGGGGGGCAACCAACCCAACCACACACTCCAAAATTCAAAAATAAAGTTTATATTAAATCAAAGTAAGGGGAAAACACAGGGCAAACTAAGCTACAAGTCAGAAAGAAGCAAACAAACACACACACGCGCCAAACTAAACCTATATTAAATTAATCTATCTCCAAAGCAGGAGCACTAGCTAAGTAAGTGTTCCCTCCACGAACGCCAACCCACAAAGAGACACAAAACAGAAAGTTCTCAGGGTGGGTCTGCCTTAGTCCCCCCTCCAACGCTGGGATTGGAGGAGGATGCTTTCTGAGGAGATGAATTCTCATCAGGATTGGGAGTTGAATGTGCCTGTCATCGCTTCCAAAAAAATAATAATAATAAAAAAAAAAAACCCAAACCCCGATTTTTAAAAAAATATTGCACGTGAACCACAGCACGCAGAAAGTTGAGAGTGGTCTCAAAATGACCCCCATCCACGACTCTCTGTGCACAAGAATTTTCAGAACGATAGCTTAAACCCCCCCCCAGTTATCCCCGATTCTTTCCCTCAATGCAATCCTATGGGCGAAAAGCCGAAACGCCGTTTGAGCCCTGCGGTTGACCCGATTTTTAAAAAAATATTGCACGTGAACCACAGCACGCAGAAAGTTGAGAGTGGTCTCAAAATGACCCCCATCCACGACTCTCTGTGCACAAGAATTTTCAGAACGATAGCTTAAACCCCCCCCCAGTTATCCCCGATTCTTTCCCTCAATGCAATCCTATGGGCGAAAAGCCGAAACGCAGTTTGAGCCCCGCGGTTGACCCGATTTTTAAAAAAATATTGCACGTGAACCACAGCACGCAGAGAGGTGAGAGTGGTCTCAAAATGACCCCCATCCACGACTCTCTGTGCACAAGAATTTCCAGAACGATAGCTTCAAAAACAACGTAGTTATGCGCGATTATTTGCCGCAATGCAATCCTATGGCGAAATGTTTTCAAGATGGCGACCGGAGCGCTCCGACTGAACTCGGAGCTCCGAAAAATGGTCGCTTCTCTTCGCCTTGCTTCTAGGGGGTCCGCGGTCCGCTCCTACTCCGCCTCTGGGTAAGGCGGAGCAGGCCAATCCGCTACTGCTTCTACGCTCCTAATCGGAGCGGAGCACATCCCTATTCATTATGCTGTATGTGTGAACTGAACAGTGTTGGAGTTGGGTTAGATGGACCCCTGATACATGACTAGAAGGACTGGACTACTGTAAAGGTGGCTGCAAATTCTACATTGACCTTGAAGTAAACCCCATTTCAACAAAGTGGAAGTTGCATCTGGGTAGTCATGTATAGGATTGCACGGTTAGTATACTTAAATTCTTAAGAAACATTTACTTCTTTAAATTCCCATTAAAAGGTTTGTAAATCCAGACCGTAAAAAATTAAGACTATTCTACCTAAAGTGTCTAAGAAAAGGAACACATTATTTCTCTGTTTTCAGAATTCAAAATGTATTTCAATCTGACCATAAACCTACGATATTAGGGAAATTACATGTAAAAAGAGCTGTCAGTTCTCAAACATGCAGCACAAACTCATAAGTAATCCCCATTTAGTTCAACAGATCTTACTCTCTAGTAAGTGTATTTAGGATTGCGACTCAAGTTTTTCAGCTAGTACTGATGAAAAGTAGTTATTATTAGTTTTTGTAACAGACAAGTTGTAAATGTCTTTTCTTTTCTCTGAAAGATGATGTGAGATGTTTCAGTCTTATTTCTGCCAGATAATTTGTTTATACTGTTGTGTCAATAACATTAATTATTGTTATACCTGATATAACACCTTAATATACCAGATTAAGATGTCTCAAAAAAGGGGTAGGAAGTGTCTCATTTTTTAAAACAGTAATTGTGCAGTGTATAGTTTTCCTAGAAGCTATAGGATCATCTCCCCAACTTAAAGCACAAATTGGTTAAAAAGATGATATAGAAAGAAAACTTTTAGTACTCAGCAAATGGTAATGCTATCCGCAAGCAAAACTAGAAACATTTTCTATTAGGTCAGACTCAGAACAACCAAGTTAGGAGATCAGTCATAGACGTTAACATAACATCTATAGTCAAGGAATTTAAATCTAGACTACACTGTACACTTACTGGCAGAAGCTGGATCTCTGCTTCTGTACAATTGCTGCCTATGTAATCAAGCCACAGAGGACTTCACTGAAGATATTGAACAATACACTGGAGTGAGAGGCTGCCTGGTACCCTAATCCAAATGCACTTCTTGGGAAGCAAGTGGTATCATACTAATGGAATTTAGGGGTACTTACCTTATCATTACAATACAGTAGCCACTTAGAATTGCTCAATTGCTGATTTAGAATGTCCTTATATTTTGGCTTCTGTGACTGCTCCTTGCTGTTATTGCTATGTTATTTTTTTAAAAAAAAAGAGTTGATGAGAGCCAATTATTATTACTATTATTATTTATTTATTTATTTATTTATTTATATATATATATAGCACCATTAATGTACAATGTGATGTTATGGTTAGAGTGATGGACTGGGACAAGGGAGACCCAGGTTCAAGTCCCAGGCCAGATCTACACCAAGAAGGATATGACACTTTGAAAATGTTTTAAAAACTGGATACGACGTGTGTCCTGGGCCCCAACAGTTGTCACTACAGTTATAAACCATTTTAAAGCAGTAGTGTAGATCCTGCCCCGGTCAGCCATGGAGCTCACTGGGTGATTTTGTGCCTGTCACTGACTCTCAACCTAATGTACCTCACAGGGTTGTTGTTGTGAGGATGAAATGGAGGATGGGGAATCATAGAATCATAGAATCATAGAATAGCAGAGTTGGAAGGGGCCTACAAGGCCATCGGGTCCAACCCCCTGCTCAATGCAGGAATCCACCCTAAAGCATCCCTGACAGATGGTTGTCCAGCTGCCTCTTGAATGCCTCTAGTGTAGGAGAGCCCACAACCTCCCTAGGTAACTGATTCCACCTTCGCACTGCTCTAACAGTTAGGAAGTTTTTCCTGATGTCCAGCCGGAATCTGGCTTCCTTTAACTTGAGCCCGTTATTCCGTGTCCTGCACTCTGGGAGGATCGAGAAGAGATCCTGGCCCTCCTCTGTGTGACAACCTTTTAAGTATTTGAAGAGTGCTATCATGTCTCCCCTCAATCTTCTCTTCTCCAGGCTAAACATGCCCAGTTCTTTCAGTCTCTCTTCATAGGGCTTTGTTTCTAGACCTCTGATCATCCTGGTTGCCCTCTTCTGAACACGCTCCAGCTTGTCTGCGTCCTTCTTGAATTGTGGAGCCCAGAACTGGACACAATACTCTAGATGAGGCCTAACCAGGGCCGAATAGAGAGGAACCAGTACCTCACGTGATTTGAAAGCTATACTTCTCTTAATGCAGCCCAAAATAGCATTTGCCTTTCTTGCAGCCATATCACACTGCTGGCTCATATTCAGCTTGCGATCTACAACAATTCCAAGATCCTTCTCGTTTGTAGTATTGCTGAGCTAAGTGTCCCCCATCTTGTAACTGTGCATTTGGTTTCTATTCCCTAAATGTAGAACTTGGCATTTATCCCTATTAAATTTCATTCTGTTGTTTTCAGCCCAGCACTCCAGCCTATCAAGATCACTTTGAAGTTTGTTTCTGTCTTCCAGGTTATTAGCTATCCCACCCAATTTTGTGTCATCTGCAAATTTGATCAGCATTCCCTGCACCTCCTCATCCAAATCATTAATAAAAATGTTGAAGAGCACTGGGCACAGGAATGAGCCCTGCGGTACCCCACTCGTTGCCTCTCCCCAGTTTGAGAAGGTTCCATTGATAAGTACTCTTTGAGTCCGATTCTGTAGCCAGCTGTGGATCCACCTAATAGTTGTTCCATCTAGCCCACTTTTAGCTAGTTTGTTAATCAGAATGTCATGTGGTACTTTGTCAAAAGCTTTGCTGAAGTCAAGATATATGACATCCACAGCATTCCCACAGTCCACAAGGGAGGTTATCCTATCAAAAAATGAGATCAAATTAGTCTGACAGGATTTGTTCCTGACAAATCCATGTTGGCTTCTAGTAATCACTGCATTGATTTCAAGGTGTTTACATATTGATTTCTTTATAATCTGCTCCAGAATTTTCCCAGGGATGGATGTCAGACTGACTGGTCTGTAGTTCCCAGGTTCCTCCTTTTTGCCCTTTTTGAAGATAGGGACAACGTTAGCCCTCCTCCAGTCGTCCGGCACCTCACCCGTCTTCCATGATTTTGCAAAGATAATAGACAAAGGTTCTGAGAGTTCTTCTGCTAGCTCCTTCATTACTCTTGGATGCAGTTCTTCGGGCCCTGGAGATTTAAACTCATTGAAGGAAATTAGGTGTTCTTTGACCATTTGTTTATCAATCTCAAACTGCAATCCTGCCCCCTCAACTTCTGCTTCACTTTTTCCAGGGGGGTCATAGACCCGCTTTTGGGAGAAGACCGAGGCAAAGTAGGAATTGAGCATTTCAGCCTTTTCTTTGTCGTCTGTTATCAATTTGCCATCCTCATTAAGCAGTTGAACCACCATTTCTTTCCTCTGTCTTTTACTACTCACGTATCTGAAGAAAGCCTTTTTATTGCTTTTAGCATCCCTCGCTAAGAGGCTGTCGCTCTTTGTGGGAGCACAAGCTTTGCATGCAGAAGGTCCCAGTTTCAATCTCCAGTAGGGCAGAAAAAACTCATGCTTCTGAAACCCTGGAGAGCTGCTGCCAATCTGTGTTAACAGTGCCAAGCTAGATGGACCAAGAGTCTGACTTGGTATAAAAACAAAGCATCTTCCTATGGTCCTAGGATCATGTACGCCACATTGAGCTCCTTGGAGAGAAAGTTGGGATATGATTGTAATAAATAAATAGGTTTTAAATTATGTCACTGTAATAAATTATGCACCTCTTAGGGAAAAAGTGGGCATATCTTTTTTTAATAGTAAAAAACCAATTTGGAAACCCACATAGAATGGGTGAATCCCAGCACACATTCTTCCCACATCTGTTGTGCTCTTCCAGAGAGTTCACGGGCAGTCTTGTGGGAGATTTGTTTATCCCATATCATTTGTTCATCCCATGTGGTCTCATCCACTTAAACATTTCTGGCCTAATGTGGAAGCAGCACCCATGCTGCTAAGGTAGCATACAGACCAGTGAGCATTGTAAAGTAACTGTGCTTCAAGTTAAAATTGACTTCCTGCCACTGCTATTGGCAGAACATGAACAAACAATAGGAAACACAAGCTCAGTCAAATCACCTTTGTTTAAGACATAATTAAAAGCAGTGAAATTAAAGGATGTAATTGAGGACTTGCCTATGTTTATCTCAACAATAATGAAAGTTAAGTAGTTATCTTTACAGGAGCAGACCCCCACTTTGCTTTTGGTAGTAATGTGTGTGCGCACACGCACACACACCTACCAGCTTGCCTTGTAAACCTTTTGGGCTTTTGGTGAGTTCTTGGAACCCTAAAAAAGAATTGAGGTTTTTTACCAGCATTCAAAATGACAATTAAATAGGGCGACCATATGAAAAGGAGAACAGGGCTCCTGTACCTTTAACAGTTGTATTGAAATGGGAATTTCAGTAGGTGTCATTTGTATGCATGCAGCAACTGGTAAAATTCCCTCTTCGTCACAACAGTTAAAGCTGCAGAAGCCCTGCCCTCTTGACCAGATACAAAAGAGGGCAGGGCTCCTGCAGCTTTAACTGTTGTGATGAAGAGGGAATTTCACCAGAAGCTGCATACATACAAATGACACCTGCTGAAATTCCCTTTTCTATTCAACTGGTAAAGACACAGGAGCCCTGTCCTCCTTTTCATATGGTCACCCTACAATTAAACCCTCCCCATCAACTATATGGTGGTGGTGGTTGCATCCACAGCCCCTCTATCCCTTTCACTTACCCCCTTTTACTAGAAAAAAGAAAACATCTACCTTTGAAAAGGTGGTGGTCATAGATAGATTTAGTCATCCTTACAGTAGACCCATGGGAACCAAAGGGCTTACGTCTCAAAGAAGGGAACGCTGAGGGTTTCATCATTAAACCTCACAGGTGCAGTTTTTGAGATTAAGCATGGACTGAGCCTGTTCAGATGACATGCTATGCCATGATGGTTAAGCATTTTGACCTAACATTATGGCTTTGCATGTCATGTGAACCATTGCTAGCCATGGTGGCTACTTAACCACGGTTTAAACACACTCACTAATCGTTTGCTGCAAAAGGGTTAGTGGCCTAACCATGGCTTAGTGTGTTGTCTGTACAGGCCCACTACCTCAGTAGCACACCAGATCACATACATTCTGTTCCTTCCACACAACAATCCCTCTTTGTTTTCCCTTCTTCCAGAAACTCTTCATGGAAACTTCTTGGTTTTGCTTTTTGCAAGTCTTTCCTACAATCTCCTTGTGATGCACAAACTCTATTCATCGCCTCCTTCCCATAACTTAATTTGTGACAAGACAACACCTGGATTTAGCCAAGGAGTCCATTTTCAATATGAGGGCTAAGCCCTAGAATATATAAACTGAAGAAAATGTCCTCCTGTCCCTATACAGGAGTTCTGAATATTAGGTTTATGGTGTTTGATAATGATAGAAATATTCTGAATATATACAGTTAAAACAATTGTACTGATACCATCTTTTTTTTAATAGTTACTCTTCCCCTTCAGATAAAATAAATGTACATAATAATAAAGAATGCCATATAGTTTCTTGCAAAACCACCACCACCAACAATAACAACAACAACTTAAGGTAACAATATCTTTTAAGTTACAGTATCTGGACAGAAATATTTTGAATCCCATCCAGATCATATTCCTCACTGATATAATGTCATATAATATTTTTCCTTATCATTCCATCATGATTTCATTTCCAACAAAGACTCTGGAAGTTCCTAAATTTTAAAGCAATGTATTTTAAAAATGTGAGCCATTAGGAGTACAAAGGTGTGGGAGTGAAGAACATTCACAAATCTATTCACAATATTTAATACAACTTCTTCTATAGTTGCCTGGCAACTATTCTAAGATTTGCAATGTCACTCATTGCCATCTAGCAAAATTGAGGCATGTGTAATTATCAGTTGAATTGCAATTAAACCTCTGGATAATCTAAGGGCTGATAGGATGTCCCCTGGCCTCTGATCTTAAGACCTCTGGAGGTGACAGAAATAGGAGGAGATTATTATGCAAATCAGTGACCATTTGACTACAGAGCAGACTATGCAGCTACTTGGAATGAGGCACATATTAATCTCTTCTATTAATTGGCTTTAACTCATTGTGTCTACTTTCAGTTTTGTCATAGAATTGAGATCCAAGCACTACACAAAGAATGTTTCCTTTCCTGCTTTGCCACTTCATAAACTCTAGGAGACACTGTGGTGCAGTGGAATGCACAAGTGGGAAAAGTGGTTTCTTTCACTTTTACAGCCCCAAACTTTTGCCCTTTGGGCAGAAGGTCTGAAGAAATAACTTTGGCTGAATACAGTTATGTTTCTCCACATGACTGGGATTCCCTGAAGGTTCATCCTTCAGACCTTCTACCTGTCACATGGAGGTCTGAGGGAGGGTGGTCAGCAGGGATATTATTTATTCATTTGTTTGATTTATATCTTGACCTTCCTTAAAAAGAGGAACAAGTTGTGAAAAACACAATACATCACATAAACATTAAAATCATAACTTCAAAATCACCAAAAAAAAACCCAAAAAACCCCCCCAATAAAATACCCCCAAAGCTTGCACAAATGAATAGTTCTTTAACTGGCATCTAAATGAGAACAGCATGGGAGACAGATGAATCTCTACTGGAAGGGAGCGCCATAAGGTGCTGACACTGAAAAGACCCTGCACAGGTGTTGTTAAATCCATTCTTTTTGTGTTTTATGGATTGTCAGGTGTCTTCAATCAAAAGATGTCTAAAATGCATACATTAGGGGAATGTGTGTGTGTATACATTAGACAAAATAACATTTAAAAGACATATGATTGGAAAAATGCATATATGCAGGGGTGTTTTTTGTTTGTTTTTACAAAATGAGATAATCTATAAAAAAAATGATACCGTATTTCTTCGATTCTAAGACGCCATCGATTCTAAGGCACACCCCATTTTAGAGATGTTTATATGGGGGGGAAATATTCTGCCATGCATGGGGAGCGGATTGCAGGCAGGTAAGGGAAGAGATGTGGGTAGGAGCCAACTGGGGAGCACGTGCAAGGGCCCGGAGGCTTTACCAGCTGCCACCACTTCTTGCAGGGAGTGGGAGGGGATCGTTCGTGGCGTCCCGCCCGCTCCCCGGCCCAGCAACTCACCTCTGGGGCGTCGCCTCCATCTTCCAGGCCGGCGCTGCTCTTCCTCCTCTGCTGCACAGAACCAGCAGCCACAAGAAGCCGGCGGTGCCCGCCCGCCTCACACAGCCCTCCGCGAGCCCTGCAGCACCCGCCCGTCCGCCCCGTCCCCATGCACAAGGCGAGGCGTGCGCCAGGCCCGACCCGAACGGAGCCGCATAGCCATGCCCACTAGGCCCTACCGGGCCGGCTGTGCTCGTGGTGCGGCGGCGTGGCCCGCTTAGTGCTCGGAGCTCTGTTGGTGTGTGTGTGAGCCCGGTTAGCTCTGGGGAGCACAAATAGGCCCAGGGCAGCCGCGGATCGTCGCTGAGGCCCCCAATCAGGCCAAGCACATTCCCCAGCCTACATGGTGAGTGCAGACGCGCTTAGAAGGGAAAACAGACAGATTTGTCTATACCTAGGAGATGATTAGGGCCTAAATGGCAGAGGCTAGGCCCAACTTCTCCAGGCAATAGCACAGCCAACATCCCAGATGGTAAAATGTCCTCTTGGTGGCCATCCCCACCTATGCATCATGGAGGAACACTGAGCCCAGGTGCCTCTGGTAATGGTTTCTAGTTATTCTTCGAAATCTGGTCTCATTTCTACTTCTGCAATATTGTACCTGCACCATGTGCCTCCTTGTCAGACCCCTTGGAAGGAATTACATAATGAAGGTGCCATTGCTGTTTTATCCACATTATCACTATATTAACTTTAATGTGCATGTGCATGCAATGTGGAGGAATAGTGGTCGTGGTAACACCATAGGCTAATCCAAAGGTTTCGATCCAAGATCTGAGTTTGCTCTAACGTTTTGTATACAGTGGCCTCTCCTTTTTTTAATTTTTTTTTTTACTTCATTTATTCTCTCCCTTCTCCACATGAAAGCCCATTTCCCCCTTTCATTTCAGGTCTAGCATATGTTTATCAGTGACAGTGCTCCATTTTAGTTTTTCATTCCTGCTTCGTGAAACAACTCGACAGTCTTTCCCTATGTGAATGTGATCAATTTTTACCACTAAGGTTTTCCCACTACTTCAACCCCATCATTTAATTTCATTCCATTGTGCTGGTTTTTGCTTTTAAGCTCTGCTCAGTTGCTTGTATTCCGATTCCAGCTGAGTGCAAATAATTTGTCTTCTGTTTCAGGTCAGGCTAACTTCTTGAGTGTAAGATAGAGGTTGTTAGATGCAAAATGGCAAAGAGATGCATTATTCATTAGCAATGAACTTGGATGGAGGGGAGAAAAAGAGAAATAAGTATTGTGAGCAGAACGATTAATGACAAATGTTCCTAGTAGTATTAATAATGGGGGACATGGAGGGAGGGAATTCACAAAGTAGAATGGTAGAGAATTTGCTAGAGATCTTAAAAAGCCACCATTGTTACACATATAAACAAGACAAGTGGAATTTTAATTTTGAATTCCTTTGATGTGTGCTTTCCCCCATTACAGACATGAAATATCAGAGTAAAATAAGATACGAACAATTTGCAAAATTCTGACCAAAAACATTTAACAAATTAAATTATAAATAAAATATATCAATTAAAATAGCATAATAAATTATAAAACAAATAAAAATAGAGTAAATGGGAAAAATAAATTCATCAGTTTCACTGGGAAGATGATGCAGACCTTCAGTGGATATCATACAACTATGTACACAACCCATTTGTTGTAGAACCACCAGTTCACACAAAAGGATTCTCTGTGCAATCACAGGCTTACCATGAGCTCAATGTGGCATGTTAGTCACCGAAACTGTAAGTGATTGTCTGTACTTTTTATAATCCAAAATTTATTAGTCTGTACTAGTGATGCTCCAGAATAGAGAAAGAGGTGCTTGTTTGCTTTTGCTGCCTTCATTACTCCTGAACATGCTTGAGTATAGGCATTCACCAGTGTTTGATTACATCCACTGGGAGTTTCCCTCCATCTTAGCTCAAGCCATCATTTAATTGCTCTCAGCTCAGGGGTACTGTATGGAGCGGGATCCACACTAATGTGCAAGGGGGTCTCAGGAGCAAATGTGTTAACTGCCTATGGCATTTCTGTATTCCACAGATCAACCAGGGCCAGATCTACACGTCGTTGCGAAGGCGCTTCCGTGCTCCTTTTTTAAAGATGTACCTAAAAGAAGCGCCTCTTTCTTTACTGTGTGTACTGTGAGCTAGGCAGCGCCGCCTGCGGAAGAATCTCTACCCCATTCAAAGACGCTGCTTTGCTGTGGCCGCTTCCACCTCGTGTGTTCTTCCATTCGAATAATCCCCCCTCCCACCCGGCGGTTCTTCTGGCGCGTCCCGCCGGCGGCGGCTCCTCCTGCAAAACACTTTTCTCCCTCGGTGTGTTTGTATTTGCGTTTGCGTGCAGCTCCTGCCTCTTGCTCTCCCCCGTGGTGTCATCTCCCTGGACTCTCTTCAGTGTGTGCTCACACACGCGCACGCAAACGCAAATACAAACACACCGAGGGAGAAAAGTGTTTTGCAGGAGGAGCCACCGCCGGGACGCACCAGAAGAGCCGCTGGGTGGGGATTATTCGAATGGAAGAACATGCGAGGGGGAAGCAGCCAGAGCAGCGTCTTTGAATGGGGTAGAGATTCTTCCGCAGGTGGCGGTGCCTAGCTCACAGTACACACAGTAAAGAAAGAGGCGCTTCTTTTAGGTACGTCTTTAAAAAAGGAGCACGGAAGCGCCTTCGCAACGACGTGTAGATCTGGCCCTGGTTGATCTGTGGAATACAGAAATGCCATAGGCAGTTAACACATTTGCTCCTGAGACCCCCTTGCACATTAGTGTGGATCCCGCTCCATACAGTACCCCTGAGCTGAGAGCAATTAAATGATGGCTTGAGCTAAGATTATGTCTTTAAAAAAGGCGCATGGAAGCGCCTTCGCAACGACATGTAGATCTCGCCCAGGATTTCAGTAGGAGTACCATCCATATCAGCCAGAAACCCCCCTAGAGCCATCTGTAAACCATCTGGATCCATTAGCCTCTGGAGTGGTGGTGGACTATCTTAATAGATCCCCCACCCTTGCGGAGGGGAAAAAACCATCATCAGTCTAAACCTCAACATGATCTGTTCTTACCCACTTGCCCCTGGGAGTCCCTGTGCATCATTTGGATGCACAGGAACTTGGCCGTTACCAGCCCGGATTTTCAGGCTGGTGTAGAAATGCCTCAGACAGGTAGCCTAAACAAAGAGAGATCATGCTTATAGACCATGGCAAACCCGCTTCCCTGGCCTTCAAGTCTACCCTGATGCTGAACCAATTACCTTGGTGGACACAACCGGGAGAGATTAACTCCTTCCTGTTCATCTGCCCAGGTTGTGGTTATGTATGCCAGACCATTTGCTTCATCCACTATTAAATCATACATAAAGAAGGTCTTATTATGCATCAACCCAGCATTTAAAAACCAGAATCCAGACACCTGAGAGAAAGCTGATAGGGTAACCACCATAGGTGCTGGGAATACTTGGACATGGCACAGACATTAACAGTCTAGACTGTGCCCCCCTTACCTGGCTTGCCTTCCTACCAATGCCATGTCTCCCTCTACCCATCACTACACGGATTGCCCTATTCTTTCTCTCCCAGGCACATAATCAGGCCCTAATCAGGCAACCAATCCCCTGCTAAAGATGCTAACTAATCAAATAGGTCAAGTTGTCCAGGGGGTTGGGTGGCCCTTGCTCTTGTGTCACCCTGAAGAAGCTGCCCTGAAAGGGCCAACTCCCATTGTCATTTTCCTCTTCATTGGTGTCATTGTGGGGCATCACTGCCCCATTAACAACATAAGACCATAAGAAGTGTCATGCTGGATCAGACCAAGGGTCCATCTAGCCCAGCACTCTGTTCACACAGTGGCCAACCAGCTGTCAGCCAGGAACCAACAAAGCAGGACATGGTGCAACAGCACCCTCACACCTACGTTCTTCAGCAATTGGTGCATAAAGGCTTACTGCCTTGGATACTGGAGGTAGCACATAGCTATCCCTGAATCAGTTGACAGTGTTCAGTTCTACTCTGCAAGGAATGTAGTGAAAAGACTTGTGGATAGTTTTGGTCAATGGCTTCAGAGATTTAAACAAAAGCCTGCTGCATGTTTGTTGAGGATGTGTCAACGTCAGCATTATAATAAAAGACTCAAAGAAGAGCACAGCAAAGCAGGTCACACTTGGGTGATAGCTTCTGTGACACTGGATCAGATGGGGAAGAAAACAGGCTCACTGCTAATGTCTCAATAGACTGAGTGAGAAGAAGTATTTGTCAGTAGAAGCTGCTGCTTGGTCAGTGGAAAATGGGGGGGACCCTGTAATTGACAGGAGTTTGGAAGATGACAGCAACACAAAATCACTTTTGGATAAATAAGCCATGGGATAAAGGCAGGGACGTGGGAGAAATTAAATTGGTTCACATTAAAATTCACGTTTCTCAAACCAATGCATGAACCAAAATGCAGTTATCCTTCAATAGACACACGCTCCTCTGAATTTTGCGATGCAATTCCCCAAACAAAAAAGTGCTTACCCATGTTGCATTACAATCTGAGAAATTGTATGCACAAGTTCGGCAAGAAACACATACCTTAAGCAAAACTGCATACAAAAATGCATACATTTGGAGGCATGCATATTAAAACATGCACAATTTTTCATGCAGACTTTAAAAAAGTTGCAAATTGATGCCGAAACGAGATGGAATGAACTTCAGGTTAGGGTGTGTGTGGAATAGGTGGATATGATAGAAAGTGAAACGTAGTTTGGTCCATCCCTGTGCAGACTCTTTTAGGGAAGACCAGACAGTTTGGGCTTCATGCAAAGGTGCAGCTAGGGGTGGACCTCAGGGCCAATATCCACCCAGAGAAGAATAGCTGAAGGGGTCAGGAGCAAAAAACCCAGAACCAGCACCTGAGCCAGTACGGGCATAGTGGGGCCCACTAGGGCTGATGTCATGTGGCACAGCCCCCTTTCTGCATACGTTTTTTTTAAAAAAAAAAAACACTTCATAGTCAAGGGCAGCTGACTGCTAAATATTTTAATAGGTTCCCCCTTTCTTGGTCCTGTACCTGGTTGTAGGTGCTCATTTTATTCTTTTTACTTTAAAAAATCTACCACAAAATGGTGCCTGTTCCCAAGGACACATGTTTAGCATCACGGCAGCCAAAGTAAACTCCATTTTATTCCTGTAGTTATGATGGGGTCATGGTATAACAAATGAGTTTAAAACTGCACCTGCTGAGTGTATTGCATTATCATTATCATCATCATCATCATTATCATCATCATCATCATCATTCAGGACTGACAAACAGTTTGTTGTTGTTGTTGGTTGTTGTTTTTGGTTTGATTGTTTTGCTCTAACTTATCAGGAACATAGAAATGTTTGTAAAGCCACTAATCAGTGTGTGTTGGCGGGAGATAAAATATAATTCTGTCCTTCACAAATGAAGTGACATAGATGACTGACTAAAGCCACCACCCTCAGCCTGGAAGACCAATAGGTTCAGGGTCTGAAATTAACTAGCTGTACCACTGGTTTCATGTGCAATGAAACTATGTTTGTATCCCACCCCCCAAATACAATTTTGTGGGCTGGAGGTGTTGAAGTTTTCTTGTCCTAGGAACCAAATTACAATTTGGGACATTTCTTTGGAGCCACATTCCAGCAGTGGGTGGATTTCAGAGCACAGGGAAGGACCAAGGACAGAGAACGTTTCCCCACCAAACGTACAAAGCACAGTTCAGTTCTAAGCAAGTCTACTCTAGAGTAAGCCTCAGTGCAGCACCTGTCATGCCTACAAACCGCAGTTTGATTCTATGCAAGTCTACCCAGTGCAACAGCTCTCATGCCTGAATAATCCACACCTGAGTTCTATGCTGCAGCTCTTTGCCTACGTTATTGCCATTGAATCCCTCTAATTTCTAATTACTAAATCTTAGAGATGACAGCAAAAGAACCTCCAGCAGATGCATCCAGCCCACAGGCCAACGTTTTCCCATCCCTGATAGAGACAATAATAAGGATTCTCAGCCTGTTCACCAGAAATTATGCCAGAGTTCAGCAAGGGGGCATTATCATATCCCTGAACTTCAGGGGAGGATAATTTCAGTGGCAAATACATCATTAGCATTACACATGACTTTGAGTTATTTCTGGAACTCTTGATCCCCATTATAGCAATATGAAATTGATCTCTGACATTGATCTTTTCCCTACTCTTGAAAATCTGCTGGGATTATCATTCGTGTAAAAGCAGGTGGGGGTGGAAGACTTCTTATTCTTCATTTATCCTGCTGCAGTTGTTATTTTGGAAAAGATGCATATATATTCCCTAGCATACAGCTGGTGTAAGCACTAGCCATAACACCACTTCCTTTTATATCTGAAGATGAATTAATATTGGTTTTGCCTTGTGTCTTCCTGTGTTAAAGGGCTTTATAATGGCTTCTTCTTTTTCCCTAAAGAGAGCTTTTTTTTTCCTTGGCCTACTATTTAAAAAGGATGGGGAGGCAGGTTGTGATTAAGGACAGTTGCTTCCAGCACCTACAAAAACACTCTGACTCTCTGAGCTTTTCTACACAAGCTATTTATCATGTGCTCATCATTCCCTACTCATGATTGTTTACTGGTTCTTTAGATGACATGTGACCCTACAGTTTTACTTCTATGTCTAACTAGCACATTCCGCGAGATTTTTAGAGCTGGGAAAATGTGGCATTTAATTGTGAAAGCAAAAAGAAGTGATTTCCTCTTGCATATTTGCACATTCCGTTATACCACACTGCCACCTAGAGGTTATGTAGTGGAAAAGCAGGAAAAGAAGTGCTCCTTGTGCAGAGTTCAGACCTCAAGTCTGTGGCGAAACCGAAACTATAGGCAGCAAATTAACAGGCATAGAAAATCTCTCTTACCATCAACAGAGAAAGAAAAATTATATTTAGCCAGAATACAGGGATAAGATGCACCTTAAGCAAAGTCACTCTATTTTTCATGGATGCACTAATAAATATAGCAAGCTGCCTTCTGCTGAGTCAGGTCATTAGTGCATCTAGTAAGCACTGAGTACTGGCAGGAGTAAGCAGGGTTTTCCCCCCCTCCCATAACCTGCTAACTGATGCTTTTAACTGGAGATGCCATGGTTTGAACCTGCAACCTTCTGCATGAAAAGCATGTGGTCTACCACCATGCTATAGCCACTGATAAATCATCACTTCCACATACTATAGAGTTAGGAGAATGCATAGGGCTGGAGTAGGCATACAAACAAATGTGCAGTTATTTTCTAAGGTAGTGATTCCAACATGGAGAGACAAGACATCCCACAAGCTGACTCTGAAAACATGCTAAATGAGCTACCATGGCATTATAGCAGTTGGCTTAGAAGACATTAAGGCAAAAGAATATAGGAAAGTGTTATTTCTGTGTAAAGAACTAGGATCATCAAGAAGATCCTAAGCAAAACAAAAGATAAGAAATAAGAAACATCCTGATAAAATTAAATCAGTTTGGACTAAATATTTGGGTACCAATGTTCTTAAGTATGGATCGCAGTATGTTTCTTTTAAAAATGTAATTTTAATGTGTTTTTTATTCTCTTTTTATTCTATTATCCTATTTGTTCACTGCTCCTGAATCCTTGGATGGGGAGCAGTATATAAATATTGGAAATAAATAAGTAAATAAATAAAATATTGAAATTATTGCCGCAGTGGGAAAGGAAATAAAATGTAATAATCTCTCAAATATGGCAAGAAGAAAAGAATTTTAATAATTGAGAAAGATAGTAATAACTGAGAAAGCATTGTTTGGTAAGAAGATAGGCTGTGCTCAGGCCATAAGTAAAACAAAACTAGAATTCTCTTATTCGTAAATCATTGCTTCGTAAAAAAGAATCATTTCAGTAGGGGGGAATCTTTCCATCGGTGTTATGCAAAATGGATTGTTCTGGGAATCATAACATCCCCTTCTGAGCTTCCTGGATGAAACTGAATCTCAAAACAAAATTGAGGACACATGAAATCAAATTAGAGGCAGTATTAGTCAATAATTATATTTGCCTCATTGGGCACATGGTATTTAAGTACTGTATATCCCTCAGAGAATTCCAAAAAGAAATTGAACTATACAAAGTGGTATTCCTGCTTTTATGACTCCTCCTTCATCCTTCTCAGCAGGACACATGCAGGTACCATTGTTACGACCCTGCAAATGGCCACAAATATGTTACAGTGCTGAATGTCCCTCTTTGGCAGTGACCAAATTCCAGATCTGTGTGCATTAACTAAGGTGAGACACGTTTAAAAGCAAGTTCGCCATACATGTTCAATAAAATCAATACATACTTCACCACCAACAGCAGGGGCTACCCAGCCTTAAAGCCAAAGCATCTCGATTGAAAATGCTGCATTTCCTTCCCACCTTAAAAGAAATTCAATGTCTGCTCAACAAAATGCTGAATTATTTACAAAACACTCGCAATCTCTCTTTGAGGATCAAAAGCCGAAGTGGGCAAATCTTCGAAACGAAGTATTGACTACTCAGATGAGAAGGCATTGTGAAGTTAGCCAGCAAGTCCAGAGATTCAGTTTAGAATAATCAATGGCTCCTTTTTATTCACAGCTTTGTGTTTACTTCTATCAGATGCTTGTATTTATTTTTTATATCCCCAGCACATTCACGAAAGCAATGTCTCACCAGTTTCACAAGAATGGAAGAAATTCTCTTTTGACTTGATTGAACCTTTCAAATGATAAACTATAAGAAGGGTTCTATCTGTAAATGTAATTTATCACATTCTGGTAAGTATAAAGCCTTTCACTGTTTAAAGAAAAATAGACTCAGAACATTCTATTCCATTCCAAACTTTTTCTCTCCTATAAAGATTTAGTAATAAATCCCCCCAATGAGAGTTATGAGCCCATGGCACATGGACAGCATTGCACTGGGCATAACAGATGTATTTTTGCTGACTGATTTAACATTTTGTTTAATGCATCAGTTCCTCATGACTTCTTAAGCTGAATTGCTACAACCCCCTTTATATAGCAGAGTGGGCAATTTATTCTACTTCAGCTTCCCCATCTGTAAAAACCATGGCACTGTTTGTGGTCATAAGTTGGGGAGGGGGAACCAGAAAATACTAGTATGGCAGATCCTGGCTGCTTTTAAATGGAATGTGTATTTATCACCTCTGGGCCTGAAAAGGTAACTTTGCTTATAATGCATCTGAAATGTGGATATACATCACTTGTCTTCACACTCTGAGAAATTCAAGTATTAAGCCTAAAACCTATTCTTATCGACACCCGAAAGGCTACTGAGCTGGGGACATCTCAGTCTAATGTACTAGTAGATGAAGGTCACTTCCCGATGGTGTCCCTAGCAACCACAGCACCAACTATAGCACTATGCACAATGGAAGGAATGTGTACATTGATCCTATGGTGGCTGTTTCAACACTATGCTTTCTGTGTCCTGCTGCCTACTACTCTGTGCTGATCTTACTAATCCCTAGACTAGTATTGATCAGGACTGTGCTCATGTGGTTTGTGAAGGAATGACTGCTGTTCTGATTCTGAGCGTCACTCTCTCTGAAAATATTATTTCTGGAAAATCCTATAGGCCAGACAAGTCCAGCTATGCACTGGAACTCCGGTATCATTAGGCATTGCTGGAGTAAGGCTGTCACGGCCCAAACATTATGAAGACGCTTCCTAGGGTCAAACACACTTTATTTGATAGAAGGGAATTTACGTTGCAACAGAGAAAAATGCACCTCTGCCAAGGAGCACTCCTCTGACTCTGGCTGGGTGTGCCAGCTGTTTTATTAGCAGTTTTAGTCATGTAGACATGGAGTAACTGAGCATGCACAGAGTACTTTGTTGACTCAATAGGAAATTTAGCTGACCACAGGTTTCTTGTAATTTCTGTGGTTAGGCTAGCTCTTTCCTGTCTGTCCTGCAAGAAGAACTTGCCCAACAGTTCACCCAGAGTGGGTGTTATTTCTATGCTGTGCACATTTTTTTTCATGAACAGTTCAGTTCCAGTATCAATATGCATGTGCTCTGGTTCACTTAATGACAAAGTTTTACTCCTCTTATGTCAAGATATGGTTTGGCTACCACAAGGCAAAGTGCTGTAAGACTGTTAAACAAGTAACATGCACACATTACGCATTTCTCCCTTGGGTTCAAATATCCTGCCCTACATTTGGGGGTGGTTGAGGGTACCCTAAATTTCTATTTCTTACTTTCCCTATTTTCCTTCTAATCTCCAAATGGACTTATAAGAAACGAAAATTTGCAAGGAAAACTTCAGTAATTACTTTTCAGGATTAATGTTCTTTGTCTTTTGTCTAAAAGAAGAGGTAATCCTTGCCCATTATCTGGAGAAATCAATGTAAAATTAATCCAGAAAGTCGATGGGGGGGGGGACACGACTCTGATTCTAGAATCCAGCTACTCTCTCTATTTCTGTATAAATATGCACCAAAACACTTCGTTAAAAATAAAGCCTAAGAAAGATAATGAACATTCCTGTAAGCAGTGTAAGAACCAACATAAATCCATGTTTTCTGTCTAAAGCAATCCATCTGTATTGATCCTTTAACTTAATTTTCTCTTACAGAGATTCTATTTGGAAACCCTGTAAAGCACAACTTTGTTTGATGTTATTAGATCATATTCTGTTCTTCACAGTGGCAGGGGATTCAATTTTCTCCATATACAGATATAGATAAGGGATAGATATAGATAATAGATAATGTTCCTAAATGTTTCCATCCAGGCCACACTCTAAATGAAAAACAAATTGAATGTGATTTATACTACTCTATATTTTACACAAATGCACAGGAAATAATAGGAATGAACTATCTCCTTCTTTCTTTCCCCATTCTCACAATAAAATGAATACTGATCTTTTAGCCTTTTTGGCTTATGTCTCATAGCCCACAATTCCACTGACAATCTCTCAATTCTAAACACACAGGGGGCATGTCTAGATGAGGGGGTTGAGGGGGATGATCTCACGATTTTATGATCATGACATTGTCCCCTCGTCTACATGCAGCGCGTGACATCGCAGCAGCCATTTTGGATTTTTTTTTTATTTTTTAAGGAGAAGGAGCTCATGAGCGCTTGAATGAAACAGTGGGTTTTTTAATAAATAAATAAATAAATAAATCTCACACTTCCTCCCCCACCCCCCGATGGACACAGAGCTCCTGAGGAGCTCCATGCCCCGTGCCTAGTTTCCCACTCTTTGCAGTTCCTTGCGAGGAGCTGGGGGGGGGAACAATGATGGTGGGACACACATCTCGCAGTCACAGGATCATCCTGAGACTACAGGAAAAAGTGGGATGGAAGGGTGTGGCAATAACCCAAGGAAAGGGAGGAATCATCCCTCCCTGCTCCTGAGATGCCCTGTGCGTCATGTAGACACACAGGGATGATCCCGGGGCAATCCCCGGGATATCACCCCATCTAGCCATGGTCAGGGATTGCACTATGGGTGGAGCAGCTGCTGAGGTGCTCTACCAAATGAAAATTATGATAAACTGGGTGATGAGGGTTAGCATCCCCCATAAAACTCAATACAGAAATAAGGCTGTGGAGCTTTACACTGGGAGAAGACAGGATATGGCCCGTTTAGCTGGCTTGTGCGTCATACTCAGGAATGTTAAATGAAGCACAAAGAAGTAAACTGAAAAACCTTCTCTTGAGCAGTTTTCCAAAAAGCATTGCAGCCTATGAGAGACTTCTTGAGATCTGGATTTCCAGAACAATGAAATTAAGGTATTGAGTAGAAACAATATCCTTGAAGGAAAATCAAGGTGCACAATAAACAAAATGATACCTATTATTGTATCATGCATAGCCATTAAAGGGAACTTTAATTTTTACTCTTCCATCTCCTTAACAAAAGCTCTTGTCTTCAGAGGCTTGCAAGACATTTATTCACCTCCTTCCAAGGAAACTGCCATTTTTTTCTGTTTCCCACACAAACTGCCATTCCTACCAAACTAGAGAACTGAATGGTGGAACAAGACACCAGTCCTGCACTAAGGCATATGCCCTGGAAATAATGATCATTCCAAGATATCCTCCTACAGAGGTTTCCAACATTTTGGGCAGACTTCTTTTTAACAAGAGCCTTGTGTGGCACAGAATAATAATAATAGTTTCTGCAGCTGAAACGCTCTCCACGGCCTGAGTTCGATCCCAGCGGAAGCTGGTTTCAGGCAGCCGGCTCAGGTCGACTCAGTCAGTAATGACTCAGTGATTGCATGAGAGGTTCCTTTCCTTTTCTTTCCTTCTTTTTAACAACTTGAAAAAAAATCAACAAATGAAGTTTTGGGCATTACTGCATGTGAAGAATATGAAAAAGAGGAGGCCCTCCAAATATATTGTTCTCTTTTCCTACTGTGATAGAAGAGGCTCTAGTGAGTCCCTTCCTGAGGAAACCCATCCTTGAGGTGAACTATTTAAATAACTATTACACTTAACATTCTTGATACATTTAGATGACTCAATTATTTCAGCCTATGCCATTATCTGATTTCTGATCTAGGGATGGTACTGAAACTGCCTTGATTATCCTAGTGGGCAATCTTCACTTGGAGATATATAGGATCTATCTCCTATACCTCTACAGAGTCTCCTTGCCAGGATGGGACTGTTTTTCGGTGGCTCCAATGGGAATATGATGACAGGCAAGAAGGTACAGGACCATTTTCAGTGGTGCCCCAAGTTGGAAAAGTTCTGTCTGGAGAGATTCAACAGGTTCCCTCTCTTCTAGACAGGCTTAAAACTAGTCAGAACTCTAAAGGACCAGCCAAAACTCTAAAAAAGCTACACAAGGTACTGAACATATTTTGAATGCTCCTTTAGAGTTCGGGCTTGTTCTGAGTAAAATTCAGAGTGGATTCACAGCCCCACCACACTCAGAGCCACTGGCTTCTACATGCTGGATCTTCAAATAGATCTTCAAAAATAGTCTGGGGGAAGACTAAAGAAAAACACTGTTATGAAAAATATGCTAGAACAGTAGAGATTATCCAGAGTGCAAAACTGCAGCACAAAACCCAAAGGTGATCATATTTTATAACAGCCTTAATGCATTTCAACAATCTTTTCTGGTGCTTTTGATTACTTGGAGTATCACCTCCTTGACTAATTCTCTTAGATTTAGATTATAAAAGGGCAAAATCCAGCCAATTTACACAACGTTAAATTTGTAAGAGGATACATTTTATGCCTCGTTAACAGCTTCAAAACACTCCTTTCCCTCTAAGCCATAAATATTCTATAATAGCAAAAAAAAGAAAAAGAATATCAAGTAAACTCAAATGCACCATTCAAACCTTTTTTTATGGTTAACACTTTCTTTTAATGGTACATTTAAGCTAATGCTGAATTACAGTGGCATTCCTGTGGAAGTACATATGACATCCACATTAATATCAAATTAATTCATTGTGATCAATGCTACTGCCGTGAACACCAAATGAATTAATTAAATTGGACAATTAAAATAAAGTGCTCTCCTTTTATGCTGCTATTTCTCCTACTTTGAGTTTTAATTACTTCTCTTCCTGGATTCATCTAGGTTTCTGTCTCCTTCAGTGCCTGGAGCAGATCTACAAGCAGGTTGGCCAACTGGTGGCCCTTGTTCCTTTCTCTTTGGAGAAGTGATGGATGAGAAAGTAAGTGGGCAATTTGGATTGAGCTAGATGGGAATCACAATGGTGGTGAAGCTTGTTGGAACCAGGCCAAACATGAAGTGCGTACAAGGATAAGGACATCTAAAAAGGAACATCACTAAAAAGGAACATCACAAGAGTGAGGGCCTGTGGCTAAGACAGATAGGAAGGAAGGGAGATCAAAAGAAGCCCACAACTAATCAGTATTAGAATAGGTAACTGTCCAGAAATTGTACATCTGCTCTAAATATTCCTTATCACGCTGAAGCAATAGAAATGCATGGCATTTAAGTGAAATTAGTTGTGCCATGCATACTTCTGCCCATATAGTTTTTAAACCAGAAGAAACCTCAGAAGGATGGCAGGGAAGGGCAGAAAGGATCTGTGGGAGCTGGCGGCTCTGATTTTGGTGAGGCTGTGAATCCATTCTGGGTTTTGTTCAGAACCAGCCAGAACACTAAAGGAGCTATTCAAGGTCCTGAATCCATTTGGGGTATAGGGATCAGCATTTTGGATAGCTTCTTTAGAGCTCTGGCTGGTTTTGACTGAAACCCAGAATAGAACCACAGCCTCACCGAAACTGGAGCAACCAGCCTCCACTGGGAAGACTACAGATTTGTATTCCCTGTGCTCCCAAAATGGCTGGAGGAGAAAGGGTCAGAAGTTTGTTGAAGTAATTTACCCAAATTGAATAGAAGACAATATTAATGACTGGAAACTACACTGGATACCAGATTACAACTAATCCAATTCAAAATTATCCCCAGAGTTTATTGGACGACCAAGCAAATTACAGATAGAAATCCAACTTGTCCATTAGCTGGACTGAAATGCTCCACATTGCATGCTTATGCTGTACCTAACATGCTGTGTTCTTTTTAAAAAGCTCCTCTATTCCAGGAAGATGTGTCTCGGCATGTTTATTTGTTTTTGAATTCAGTAATTTATGTCGGATTCGAAGACTACTAGTACCATTGTATGCTCTCTACATAGGCATGCGCAGCACATTTCATTAGGTGGTTCGGCCAGGGATTTATTTATTTTTTAAGGTAAACATTGATTGAATATACAGTAATAATGGACTTTTTTTATTCATCAAACAAACGAAATAAACAAAAAACTGAAGTAAACTTTTTTTTTTAATTAACAAGTAATCTGTACTGCACTGTTGTAATTATGTGATTGGGGTTCTACAATTCTTTTTCTCCTGTCTTTTTTTCATCCTCTCTTCGTTTTCAGGCTGCATCCTATGCACATTTACCTCAGAGTAAGTTTGATTGATCTCAGTGGGGCTTACTTCTGAGTAGACGTACATAGGATTGTGCTGCAGCTCTGTTTTAAAGTGACACAAGATACACACATACCATGTTTACCAAAAGAACAGCTTGAAAAAAGGGGGTTGGACACCCTAAAATAAGCAAGAGCAGATAGGAATTGTTTTAGCAAGCATTCTGAAAAAGGTGCTGCTGAATGAACCCTCCTTAGCCAGGAGGTCCTGGGGAGCATTGCAGTTGTCCCCCCTTCCCCCTTTCTTCTCTCTTGCTGGAGTCCAGACTGGGGTGGGCGGTGGGGCAGCAATGAGGAGAGAAGGCACGTAAACATACAGCTTCTCTCTCTCTCTCTCTCTCTCCCAAACATTACAGTACCTGCAGGGCTGATGAGGAGAGGAGGGCAGCAGCAGCTCCGAAGGGGGGGAGGGCCCCAATCCGCAGCTCCAGGCAATCTTACTACTTACAGAAACAGTCCCCTCCTTGGCTCCACCACGTGCTGCTTCCTGGCCCCAGCACGGCTGCTGCTTCCACCTTGTTCAGCAATTGTCACAAGAGGTCAGGCAGAGCAGCTGGGAGCAGGGAGCAGCTGAGTGAGTGAAAGAGCAAGCGAGCGAGTGAGCCGGGGGGGGGGGGGCAGCGGCTGCACCAGTGAAAAAAAGCCTTCTGGAGGAGGAGAAGGGTGGGGAGCAGCTGAATTTGTCACTTTTTCCTACAGCTAGCACCGGCCCTGCTACTGCAACATAGCGGCAGTGGATTAGGGTGTTCAACTGAATCCTTTGAACCTGTTGTCCGCACGCCAATGGCTCTCTATCCATTGCTTACAGTAACTGGATTATCAAGACTGCCACAATAGCAAAATGCCAAAAAAAGGTGCATGGAAATCTCAAGACATGATCAGCTCAAGCAACAAAGGTGAAAAATAGTTTATGAAAAGAGAATATTTGAGAAGTCTGGGCTCCACATCCAGACTATTCTGATGAAGATTATTATTATTATTATTATTATTATTATTATTATTATTATTATTATTTATTTATATAGCACCATCAATGTACATGGTGCTGTACAGAGTAAAACAGTAAATAGCAAGACCCTGCCGCATAGGCTTACATTCTAATAAAATCATAGTAAAGCAATAAGGATGGGAAGAGAATGCAAACAGGCACTGGGTAGGGTAAACAGGCATAGAAGCAGTCTCTTTCTCCTTCTATAATTAAATAAAATCCACTGTTCTTACCCATGAAAGTTTTTCCCCCTAACAATGTTATTTTCCTGGTATATGTTGTGAATGCCTGCTACATTTTTTATATAATCTATCCATGTGGATTGGGGTGAGAGCAAGTACATGGAGGACTCATCAAGTAAAATCATATTTATGTTCCCTTGGAAGTCCCGTGTTGTTCAATGGGGCTTACTCTCTAGTAAGTGTGTTTGGTTTGCAGCCTTACTATAACTCACATAACTTCTTATTGAGTTAATAACAACTGTTTTTAAAATATTTATATATACCTCTAAGACAAATTAATAGAATCCCTGCCTGATTCTGGCATCATTGTGTTTTGGAAGACATTAGGATAATATTTGGATCCAAATTCTACACCTTTTTAATAATGGGTGAAAACAATCATTTATTTGATGCCAGTCCTAAAGCCATTAAAAGTCAGCAATCTGCCCAGAGAAGAAATGGCAAACTCCAGTCCTCACGTGGAGACCTAATATCCTCTGTAAGTGTTCTTCCTTCCATGCTATTTTATTCCCATATAAGAAACATTCTGCATGCTTTAACTTGTAGAGACAAGTAATGGTAAAACAGCCCCACATCAAAGTTTTCCATTGCAAGTTATGTGTGGCATGAAAATTTGTGCTATGTTCCCACAGAGATACATCTGGGCTCCAGTTGTGGAGCCAGCTCATTATGCTCTTTTGTCACATTACAATATGGTAGAAAGCAAAAGGTTGAATTCGCTACTGCTTTTGCTTTCCTTTGAGAGCTACAGCAGCCTTGACAGGCATATTCAAAAGCATGAGGTGTTCCTAACAGAATGACAAGAAGAAGAAGTAGCAATGCAAGATACAAGCACCTTTACCTCTAGGCTGGAATTCTCTAAACACTCTAGGTGATCAAGACCCACATGCATTTTCCAGGGAGAGAAATGTGTGAATTCCATTTTTCACACAGTACAGCCCTGCCTTACTACAGCATTTTGTAGCCATTCAGAAATTGATTGCTTATCCGCCACCTGCAATCAAAATGGTAGGCTAAGATCTCTCTTTTCTCACTCAACAACATTAATCCATGTAACTTGTAGAGCTGATGTTATTTTTCTTATTATGCAAGTTACATTGCATGTGAAAAGATAGACAGGTAACCTAACTCAAAGTGTCCTTAGGCAGACCAGTCATTCGACATTGATACAACTCTGTTCAGTTTCACTTCACTGATTATCACACAACTCTCTCTTCAGGGGATGAACTAAAGCCATTGCTTATTGAAGAGGTAAACAAAACTTCTCTTGTACAAAGACCACTCAAATGGTCCAAACATCTGGGGCTATGGCAGAATGTGGCAGTACTAAAGCCAATCTGTTGAGGAAGTTTTGAACTGCTACCCAAAGAGATTCAAGATGAACTCTTGTATGACCTCAAAAGAAGAAATCTCTGCCCAGTTATTAGGTAGCTCTGGCTCAACAGCATATTGGAGAAAGAGGGGAAAAACTTAAAATAATAATTTGTCAAATATTGTTGACATTATGTGAATTTAAACATTTCTTTCCATATTTTCAGGGTACAGCGGTCCCTATGAAAACTCATTTCTAAGGACTCCTTTGTACAACACCCTCTTGAGATATATATATATATATATATATATATATATATATATATTCATGTTATGAAAGGTTTTTGGTGTATTATCTTCTGCATGACATTTCTGCTGATGCCAACATGACTACTGAAAAGAAGATTCGTGTGGAACCTTCTCACTTCCTAGCAGCCTGGCCATCCTGCCATCATATTTTTGCAGGAATCAACAAAAGAAGAGCAATCCTTTAAGGACAAATTACATGACATATAGGGTGAGTGTTCAAAATGGCCTCCCTTCCACATTCCCCCCCCCTCTCCATAATGGGCAATAGGGGTGTGCAGAGCAGAGCTCCAGTGATCAGTTTCTCTGCTCTGATTTTCAAAGAGGCTCCTTTGCTCCACCCTGTAGGGTTGCCAGTTGAAGAACCACGTCATTTACAGATAACTGTCCTATTATAGTCAATAGAAATTAACCAAATGCTTACAGCTCCCTCATTTTTAAAGATAAAGAGATGAAATTTGGCACCATGATAGCTCTTAAGTAGGGCTTTAGCCATGCCAAGTTGGAAGCAATCCCTTCATCCCTTGAGTATTAGAATTTTTAAAAAATGTTTGAGGTTTTAAAATTATTTTTTAAAAAGCTGCTGTCATTTTTAAAGATAAAGAGATGAATCATGACACTCTGGTAGTTCTTAAGTAGGTATTCAGCCATGCCAGGTTTGAAATAGATCCCTTCATCTCTTTATTTTTAGGATCTTTTTAAAGTTCCAACTCAGGTTGTGAAATCTTCTCTTTGGGGTTTAGGACCTTGAGCAACACAAGTTTAAAAATAAATAAATGAAATTTAAAAAAATAAAAGAGCCAGCCAGCCAACCAGAAGCATATTACAAAAAATAGTGAGAGATCAGACAAGAAGAAATATAAATATAAATACCTTTATTTTTATATATTTATTCAAAGCATATAAACTTGACTTGTGCCTTCAAAACAGGAGATAGTACTATAGCAAACTTTTCTCTCGGTACCCCCTTCTTCTCTTGACTTTACAGCTGGCCAAGTTGCGTCCATGCTTGCAGCATACAGATCAGCCTTTGACACAAGATTCTATCCTTACAATATTGGCTTGTGAAACTGTTTGGATCTACACTGCCTGGCAGCAGTCATCCTTACTTTTCATCATTTTTATATTGTGAGCCATTTTTCTTAAATCCTTCCTTTCAGCCAACATAATTTTTTCAAGAAGTGAAGAAAATTGGTTGCAGTTTCATTCTAGTTCAGATACAGCTTCCGTAATTTAAACATATGGTATATGGGACCAAGTCGACACAAATGGATGGAGGACTTTGATTTTTGTAGGAGGTTCTAGCTTCTGAAAGTTCTGCAGTTTTCTTGAGAGAAGATGAAGTGCATATGGGGGATGGAACTTGGAATAGAGAAAACAAGAAGAACTAGCACATACAAGAATCAAAGAAAAGCAGAAAGAAACAAAGAGAGAGTTTGCAAACAGCAAAGCAAACATGAGCGCTCTCTCTCAAGGATTCTTTTTCTCTTCTCCTTCCTTCCTAACACTCCACAAGCTAGCAAAGGAATGAGTTCCAGGGTGGGGACAAATGGGTTATATCATTTGCAATCCCTCCCCCGAAGCCCTGTGACTGGAGGCGGGTGGACAGTGAGGACACTGTGGCTAATGCTATTGATTAGCCACAGTTGACAATCTCAAAACACATGGCTTCTATAATTAGGGTGACCCTATGGAAAGGAGGACAGGGCTCCTGTACCTTTAACAGTTGCATAGAAAAGGGAATTTCAGCAGATGTCATTTGTATGCATGCAGCACCTGGTGAAATTCCCTCTTCATCGCAACAGTTAAAGCTGCAGGAGCTATACTAGAGTGACCAGATTTAAAAGAGGGCAGGGCACCTGCAGCTTTAACTACTATGATGACAAGGGAATTTCACTAGATTCTGCATGCATACAAATGACACCTGCTGAAATTCCCTTTTCTATGCAACTCTTAAAGATACAGGAGCCTTGTCCTCCTTTTCATATGGTCACCCTATCTACAATGTGTAGTTTGCACCTTATAAGTCACCACACATAGGTATAGAAATCAAGCTATACCATAGCTGCACTGATTACTGGTATTGGTGCTGTAAACCTTCTCAACCTTAAATGGTGGTGCTACAAACCGAGCCAAATGTCTTAGAAAACAGGTGCTCAATGGAATGCTATTAGCTTCTCAAACCCCATCCAGCTGTCTAAATGTTATTCTCCCCTATCCCAAACATACACACATGGAAGAAGAGAAGAGCAATCAAATAGTCTACAGTAAACACCCAGAACAATAAACCCAATTCTGGGTCTTAAACAGGAATATATTATGAAAATAATAGTAGAAAAGAAATTATCCTAATATTGTCTAACACTAGACATTTTTTCAATTTTTTTTTGGGGGGAGGTGGGGTAAATGATGGCTGAAGGCCTAACTGGCATGGTGCTAAGTTCTTTTGAGTTTACCTCTTTAGTTTTCATTCCTTTTGCTTGACCTTTGTTCAGGCCTGACAAACCTGCACATCTCTGCTGGATTTAGCTGGCAACAAGCAACCTTGGCCACAAATGTGTCGAGTCCATTCACAGTCAATCTGAAAGTGTCAAGAGCTCTATTGAAATTCAGAGTAAACAATGTTTTTACCCCATTGAAAGACCTAGCTGTGACCAATGCTAATTTCAAGGTTCTTGTTTATTAATGCGAAACCAAAATACCATTATTTCCCACCAATTGGCCAAAACAAATAATTCAGGTGTAAATCACAGTGTGCCAACCCTGAGTTCATTTGCATTCATTTGGACCCCTTGTGTTGTATAAAGCCTTTTAGGAAAGTGTCAACAAATCCCAAATATTAAGAATTGCATGCTGCAGAGTTGTTGTTATTGCCTTCCTTTCCTTTTTGTTCAAAGTGATACATGGACAATCATTCTGTGTAATAGGGAATCACATCAGAATGGGGCACTGGGAAAATATATTAATAATGCTAGGTGACTTGGGCAGTAAAGCAATACCTGTCACTCAGCAGAGATTAGGGAGGCAGCAGGCAGCTATTGTGAAGCTGTCAGCATGAGAACAGGCCAATGGCTGGCGAACAGCATGGGGAGAGGGCAACTGGCAAGCAACACCTGGCAGCCAGTTTCTGAAGGGAGCAGCAGGGGAACAAGCCAGGAGCAGGTGGATGCAGCTGCAGGAGCACAGCACCAAACAGTCATTAGTGGAAGGGGCAGCAATTAGACTATTCACAACAGCCAGGTTGTGTCATCAGAGCAGCAGGAACAAAGGGGATTGTAAAGTCACAGAGGAGACCGTTTCCTCCTTGGCTTTATTCATCCCATTGCTCAGGCACAATTGTTCTGCACAATGCAAGAACTAATGGCAATTAAACTTTAAGTATCCCAGTGAAGTGTGTCTTCTGTTATGCACAGTATGAGTTTTCCTACAGTGATTTTTTTAAAGCAGGAGGGTAAGCAAAGGAAGGCAGTCAGAGCGCCCGCCCCCCCAAGTAGTGCCAAGAAAGCTTTTTCCCACTTGCAAGTTGTCTGCGGTTAATAAATGAAACCAGCTCTTGAACGGTGATGGATTGGAGAATCCCTGTTTACACTGGTGTTACATTAACTAATCTCTGTTGGTGATTACAGAAAGCTTTATTTAGATATAACTCTCCAGAGAACATAATGCGTTTAGCCAACACATGAGATAATCATACTCTCCCGAGTCACAAGCAGAGCTCTGTGTCATAAGGTCTTTAAATATTAAATCCCTAGGACTGAATTATATGGGTGATGCATATACAGTTGTTTTTAAAGCAAAACACAAGCCAGAGGAGAATCAAAACAAGGGATATAACTCCATATGTGTATATGTAATTATTTGTATTTAGTACATATTTAATTATTCATATTTATTTATTTATTTATTACATTTTTTATACCGCCCAATAGCCGAAGCTCTCTGTAGATGTCAGCCCTGGGGCCTAGCTTGAAACAGGCTGTGGTGGAGGGCATGGTCATAAATAGGGAGAAGGTCAGCTACCAAATCAGAAAGATCTAGGAAAAAATGAAGGGTATTAGCTCCGTCCAGAAACATGCGGTTCCTCAGGCAGCTGGCGGATGTAGGAACGAAAAGCCCCAGATTGCCATCTTCCAACTTGTTGGATTTGATTAGGTGAGAAACCGATAGCCGCAGCAGTGGAAGCCGCCCCTATCCTAAATGAGTGTGTGCCAAATTGATAATCTCCAAGGCCCAGTGCAGCGAGGGCCTTCTTAGTCACTGACCAAAATTGATGTTTAGTGAGCAGAGCTCCATTGCTATGGCAAAATAAATAACCAGGGTTGGAGCCCCGTAACTCTAAGAACATATGGACGGCAAGGACCGGGCATAAATCTTTTTTGAGTGCTGGGAACAAAGACACCATACGGCCTTTACCCGTCTGATCAGTTTTAGATCTTTGGAGTTGTAAATATATATCGTTCTGGGATGACTGAAGGTCTGATAACTGTAGGGCCCTTCCTGAAGTGTCGCCTTTACCGGCAGCCACTAACTCGGAAACTTGGAAAGCCCCGAAAAATGCTGTAAGTGAGGTGGCGTGGAATAGCCGGGCTTCAAAGGTAGAGGAGCAAAGCGTGGGCCAAAGCGCGCTCAAACCGATCAAAATTTCAGGGGATAAAGGAGTTCTTTTGTCCCGCAAGGTCGGTCTTAACCTGGACCAGCCTCTTAAGGTTCTTCTAATTCTGAAGTCAGTGGAGGTGTCAATGACACCTTTAGATTTGGCAATGAATGCCAAAGCTGCCAATTTTCCACTAATTGTGCTAGGCGCCCTACCTCTCGTCTTTTCAGCTACACAGAATTGCAGGATATGATCCACCGGTATGGGCCAGGATTGAGGGAGCTGTAACTGTGACCTGAATGAATGAAATTCACTACCTGCCTTTAGGTAAGCTGACCTGGTCCTGGGAGCGACTGATTGCCATATTGCCGACTCTATTTCATCCTGCCAATTTCCCAAAAACTGGTCGGCATGACTTCCGGTTTTGTTCTCGACCAAGGGGCCAGTTGTCGAAATCTCGCCACCTGCTGACGCGATAGGGCATCGGCTATGGTATTGTCCATGCCCGGAATATGCCGGGCGCGGAAGAGAATGTTATGCGTAAGACAGTGTAACATGAAGGCCCTGACCAAATTCATGTCACGGACATTGTGTGACGATAAAGTATTAATAACTTGAACTGTGGCCAAATTATCACACCAAAAATGGACGACGGAGTTTGAAAGCTCCGCTGCCCATAGTTTAGTAGCAACGTATATTGGGAAAAATTCCAAAAATGTCAAGTCCTTACTTATATCAGAATTTAGCCAGGCCTCAGGCCACACTTCGGTGCACCACTTCTCTCCCCAAATGACCCCAAAGCCAATAGCCCCTGCGGCATCGGAGTGGATTTGTAGGTCACTCTCCAACAAGAGTTCCTTCCTCCAAAAAGAAATTCCGTTAAATTCGTTGAGGAAGGATAGCCAGACATTCAAGTCATCGCGGATGTTACATGTAACTCGAATTCTGTGCTGAGGGTGAGAAAGACCCTTCATGGCGTTGCATAGACGCCGGACAAAGGCCCTACCAGGTGCAACAACTTTGCACACGAAGTTAAGATTGCCCACTATCTCCTGAAGTTGGAGTAAAGTGACCTTCTTAAGGCCGCAAATAAACACTAAACGGTTATGCAAGTCTGATAACTTGTCTGAGGGAAGTCTAGAACATTGAGCGATTGAATCAAGTTCAATTCCCAAATATTTAATGGAAGTGAGAGGACCCTCAGTTTTTTCTGTAGCTAAAGGTACTCCCAGTTCATCTGCTAACATATGGAATTCCTGCATAAGTTGGGCGCATTGTAAGGATCCCGCAGGACCCGTAAAAAAGAAATCATCAAGATAGTGCGTAACCGCTTGGCAGCCGGTTCTGGCCTCCAGGGCCCATTCAAGGAATGAACTGAAGCGTTCAAACATGGTGCAGGATATCGAGCAGCCGAAAGGTAATGCTCTGTCGATGAAATATTGACCCCTGAATTGAAAGCCCAGCAAGTCGAAGTCCGCTGGATTGATGGGCAAGATGCGAAATGCAGATTTGATGTCGCACTTGCCCATCAAGGCACCAGTACCCTGTTTACGCACTATATTTATGGCTGAATCGAGTGAAGAATATTGCACCGAACACAGATGTTCAGGGATAGCATCGTTAACAGAACTGCCCTTGGGCGCAGACAGATTGTGTATTAATCTGAACTCGCCTGGAGTCTTCTTTGGCACAATACCGAGGGGAGAAACATGAAGGTTAGGAATGGGCAGGGCGCTAAAAGGGCCTAGCACCCTACCCATCTCAACCTCTTTGTTGATTTTACGATCAACTAATTCCTCCATTGCGGCTATGGATTTCTGGTTCTTAAGAAAGGAAGCTTGGCGAGGGCCAACATATGGTATTCTAAAACCAAAAGAAAAACCTTCTAACAAATAGTCTGCATCCAGCCGTTTAGGATAGATAGCAAGTAACGATCGCAGAGGGTCAAGTCTGACCGGGCTGGGGCCCTTTGGGAGGGTGTTGCTGACCACCTTGCTTTCTGTCACCTTGGTTGTCATCGTTATAAGCTTTCTTTCCCCTATTCCTGGTACAACTTGAAAGGGGGTGATGTCCCCCGCATCTGGGGCATTCATGTTTGTATCTGCACTGGGGGCGGGAACAGTTGCCCTTAGATTAATATTCCCAGCACAACATGCGGTGTTGAACCGCCTGTCCCGCAGCCCCAGTGGAAGGCATTGCGGGTTGTTGTTTGGAAAGTAGGTGGCCACTATCAGCCCTTTCACCAAAACCTGGTCTGGAAGGGGTCATGAATTGTAACCATAAATCATGGTCCTTCATGAGTCCAGGGCAGCCCGCATACGAAATGATTCATCGTATGTGAGCCATGCCCCTCTCTCATACTCTACGTAAGCCCTGTAAATCATGTCCAGGTACTTTGTTAGAATGCAACCTCATTTGGGGACTTTTTGCAAAATTATTCCTATATAAATTAGGAATCCTGGCAGCCAATTGGCCCAATTCCTTATAACTTTCTTGCGTCGTACCCTTTCATGATCCCTGTCACCAGATTTGTCTTTATCTTTAGTCTCGGTTTCCCGAAACAATAAAGTAAAGACATCCACTTATTCCCCTCGTATAATCTTTTCCTGAGTGGCCGGGAGTAAATGATAACCTAGGGGGGCTGCAGTATTCCCTGTAGGTATGGCCTGTGTTTCTACTCCTGCATAAGGGTCCTTAATTTGCAAAGGGAGAATATCCTGTTTTGCGGCTGGGGCACTAGCAGGACCTTGCCTTACGTTAGCACAAGCCCTGGCAGTGGAAGGCTGGGAAGTGCCAGTATTATTAATGGAATCAGGGACATGGATGTCACTAGGAGGTGGTACTTCCGTTTGAACTCCTGCATCTAAAACTGTGTTGGATGAGACATTGGCAGATGGAAGAGCCTCAGCACCAGCAGCCATAGTTGTTACCATCACAACAAGTGTGACTGTAGGGGGCTGTTGGACAATTAATGACTCACTGTTAGCTGGGCTACTGTTTGTGCCTATTATAGGAGCTGTTGTTGTAACCTGTGTAGTTTGTGGGGTCTGATTACTAACCATGTTGAAAGGGTTTGAAGACCAGTCTATGCTAGACAACCATTGAAGGAAGCTCAATGGATTGGTCACTCCTGAAGGCAGTGTGGTGGGTTGTGTATTCGTGCTCTCACCTTGGGTTGTAGGTAGTGTTGGTGCCACAGTAGGAGGGATGCTACTAGTTGAGGGCGTAGGCCCCGGAGTAGTTGCAGATGGTACTGTGATGAGGGAGCCATGAGCATGACCTGTAGGTGTCGGTTGCGAAGTAGAAGAAGCCGAACTGGAAGATGCCTCAATAACATCGAGTCGTGCTGTAATAGAGGACCAAAGCTTATCCTGAGATAACTGCCTGGTGGAAGGTCTCTTCCCACTCCTTTTACTTTGAATTATAGGAGGGATGGCCAGTGGTGGTGGGATCCCCCTATCTTGTTCGGCTGCCTGGAGCCTATTCAAAATCTCCATAACGTCATGTTCATCACTGTCTTCAGATGAGGCTTCCCTAAAAGGCCTGGTTTGCTTTTGGGGTAAGGGGGCTTTTCCCTTTCCTTTCTTCCCCCCTGTTCCTTTCTTAGGTGGCATGGTTATAAATAGGCCTGTCCTAATAAACTTCCACCTGAGAGACAAACACTAATTAAATGAGTCAATGTGAAGCTTTGGCCCAGGCACTAGGCCCAAACTGAAGCCTAACACTTAGGATGCAGGTCTTGAGGGTACTAGGCTGCTAGTCCTATGCCCATAGTCCCATTAATAACCCGCTGGCTCCCCAGGGGAAAAGATAAGGCATATGCTGGGCCAAATACCCTGGGTCAACTTTCTAAAACTTTTCAATTTGAAAAGTTTTCAATTTGGTGACCCATCCAAACCCTGACCAGACCCAGCCCAGCTAGCTTCAGCAAAGTGACTAGCTCCTATACGTTCAGGCAATTCCCTAGGACTTAGGAAAGGCAGGGCCAAACAAACATATATATATATATATATATATATATATATATATACACACACACACACACACACACACACAAACATATAATAAAAACACCATCACCACCAACAACAAAGAGATTAAGGCGCTGGGCACGCTTTAAAATTGCTGGGTGTACTGGGTGGGCAGGGCAAAGGACCCCCCTCCCAGCAATAACCACTAAATTAAGAATAATAAAGGCCTCAATGTGGCCCAGAACATGCGCGGCGCCGAGCGCAAGCCATGCTGGGCCGCGGCCACGCCCCCACCCCCACCGACAAGGAGGGCTCGGGTAAGGATGGGCTGTAGTTGGAGAGAACCGTCCGGTTCCCCCCCAAACCTGGGCCTTTCGGCCGAAGAAACAATTAAAGAGGGCTACTCCCTGCAGAACACCGAGCAGCTGCTTTGGAAAGCTGCGCTGCTCGCGTCCACGTGGCGCCATTGGTTTCGCTTTCCCAAGCTGCCGGTCGATCGGACGATCGCGGCAGCAGCTTGAAGGAAAGAGGAGGAGCGGAGGGGGGTGAGCTCTGATACCCCTCCCCTTCTTCCGAGGACGCGAGGCGCCAGCCAATCACTGGCGTCCACGCAGCCTCTCTTCTGCCCCCACCTGCAATTGGCTTCCCCGCGCCCAGGCTACGCCGGGCGCGGCAGATTAGCATTTTTTTTAAAAAAAAAAAATCTCAAAAGTTCTTTCCATCCTAAATATGAAGAAGACTGTTAAATTTGGTCAATGCTTAATAAAAAATGAACTTAACTGAAATTTCCACATATCTGCACTGCCAAAATCAATAGGTACTGCTATTCCATGTATGGGGAAGACCATGATGTACCTGGCTATTAAAAATGAGGAGCCTGTCAGAAAAAAGTAGGGGTGTGCACAGACCCCCCGCTCCACTTCACTTGCAGATCCGCCATTTTCCGGATCGGGCCGCTCCGCTCCACCCCCGCTCCGCCCACTTCCGCTCCGCTCCGCCCGGAGCTCCGGATCCGGATCCGGAGCTCCGTTTCCCCCCCCCCCATAGGCTTGCATTGAAAGCTAAAAAATTATACAACTTTTTTTCTGTTCAAGTTAGAAACCTCATGTTTGGCACCATGACACCTCATGGGGATATACACACGCATGCCAAGTTTCAAAGCAATCCCATCATCCCCTGATTTTTGGCGAATTTTTGAAAATCGGGCACCCCACACACAACATCCCTGCGAGGTGGGCAGGGGAGGAGGGAGGGAAGGCAGGCAGGCATGCAGCTGGCATTTCTGGGGGCATAAGGAAGTGAGCCAAGGATAAGCCAGTAATGCATATAAAATGGAATAAATCAATCAATAAACAAAGGAGGGGTGGAATTAAAAGCAGCAGTGTTGCTCAATAAACAACAAGAAGAACTTTTTTTAAAAGCCTATATCTGTCTTTTACCAGCAATAGGGGGACGTGCCCGGGGGAGGGGGAAGTAGCTGCCAGTTCAAGACACTGACAGCCACAGCTCTGAGAAGAAGTAAAACGCTCACTTCGACTCAGAACAGGCATTGCTCCACCACTGAAAAGTGACCATTCACTTCAACTCATGATAGGCATTGCTCCACCGTTTTACTCTCTTTGGAAGGCTCTAATGGCCTTCCAGTGCAGGAGAGAGTGGGGGCACGTCCACGATGAGATGCCCTAGGGGAGCTCATCCCCTTGCACCACATCGATTCAGTTGTTCCCCAAGGTTAGGGTGGGGAGCAGTGCTGTGTTTCTATCTCTTATTCTTGGCTTAGTATATGATTTCAGGTTGTGTTTGTGCATTTGGTGGGGCTACTGTGTTAAAAAACACGGGGAAAAGCCCGTTCAGATGAAGAAAGAGAAGTTTCCCAGAATCCCAAGTTACCTGTTTTGCCTATGCCCTCCTCCAACTTTGGGATCATCATGACCGGGAGCTGACTCTGCCCCTCAGCCCTTTGAAAAAGGTATTTTTCCCGCCGATTTTTTAAAAACGTCTGGCCCGCGACCCGTACGATGCAGAAAGTTGAGAGTGGTCTCAAAATGACCCCCATCCACGACTCTCTGTGCACAAGAATTTTCAGAACGATAGCTTAAACCCCCCCCCCCCAGTTATCCCCGATTCTTTCCCTCAATGCAATCCTATGGGCGAAAAGCCGAAAACGCAGTTTGAGCCGCGCGGTTGACCCGATTTTCACAAAAATATAGCCCGCGACCCGTACGATGCAGAAAGTTGAGAGTGGTCTCAAAATGACCCCCATCCACGACTCTCTGTGCACAAGAATTTCCAGAACGATAGCTTAAACCCACACCCAGTTATCCCCGATTCTTTCCCTCAATGCAATCCTATGGGCGAAAAGCCGAAAACGCAGTTTGAGCCGCGCGGTTGACCCGATTTTCACAAAAATATAGCCCATGACCCAGACAACGCAGAAAGTTGAGAGTGGTCTCAAAATGACCCCCATCCACGACTCTCTGTGCACAAGAATTTCCAGAACGATAGCTTCAAAAACAACGTAGTTATGCGCGATTATTTGCCGCAATGCAATCCTATGGCGAAATGTTTTCAAGATGGCGACCGGAGCGCTCCGCCTGAACTCGGAGCTCCGAAAAATGGGCGCTTCTCTTCGCCTTGCTTCTAGGGGGTCCGCGGTCCGCTCCTACTCCGCCTCTGGGTAAGGCGGAGCAGGCCAATCCGCTACTGCTTCTACGCTCCTAATCGGAGCGGAGCACATCCCTAGAAAAAAGTCAGGTAACAACAACCCTAATTCAGCACCAGAAGCCTGGTTTAATATATAGGGGTTCAAACCCAGACTTTTAAACCCTAGCACTCAAAGCCCTGGGCCTAGATGGGCAAATCTACCAGTTTCTCCCACATTCAATCCCCCCCCATGTAATTCAAGTCCTCCCCCCTCAATTCCCAAATATGAACAAATTGGCTAATTTTGGGAAATTCTAATAAAAATGAACTGAAATGAAATCCTTAACTTTCCCTAACTCAGACCTTCAATATACCCAGAAATGGCATTCATCCAAAATCCATACAATTACTGTATGGATGTTCCTTCAAAGCTATTTTTAAAGCGAAGGACTCTAGTGGGATTTACACTATAACTAATGAAGAGGAAGCAGCTGTTGTTTTGTTTGTTATCAAACAAAGAATGGTAGTGAGTAAGAGATAAAATGTCACAGTACAAAATACGTTTAGTTACAAATGTTTGCTTCACATTTGGAAAACATAATGTAGTAGCTTTTGGTTTAACATTAATTGGAAAGCTACTTCAACTGAACTTATTTCCAAAGGAAAGGTGTTTCCCACCCCCCTTGTGAAATGATGTCTTCAGTTTCAAGCATTACTGTGTCTCCAAGGAGGATGGAAGGGCAAGGAAAGACCTTAATTACTGGAGGGTGATGGGGAAAGACCTTGGTTCATTTACCGTTGCCTGAAGCAATACGTGGTGGGAAGAGGAGTTACAGACTATTGTTAGCCACTTTAAACCTGTGGGCCAATTTATAAATATTGAAGTAACTCCGCAAGTTAATAGGAACAAAATTAAAGGACCCAGTGGAAGCTAGGCCCTGTTCTCTACTTCGTTCTGGTGCCTGTATTATCCCCTCAGCTGTGCACTCTCCTCTACAAGCATCCCATCATTCTATCACATGGAAAAAGGAAAGTGTGGTAACCAGTCAAGTACATTTTGGGAGTAGCAGCCAATGCAGTAGGGATGTCCAAGGTAACTAGAGGCCTGCAGCCAAAGTTTTGGTGGGACTGCTGTTATTTTTCAAATCAATATGCAAAGTTCACCCAAACTTTGTAGCTTCTGTGAATGGCATGTTTTCTTCCCCAAATGTCTTTCTGAGTCCTCCATCCTGTTTTGCCTCGTTATTTGGAGACCTCTTCACTAGAGATGCCGCCCAATTTCATAATTAGTTGGCTCGGTGGTTGAAACGCATCCATTCATAATGCTCACCTTTGTAGTGAGTCTGGATCGACATTGCCCAAATCCTCTATAAAGTTTGCAACTGATTGCAAGCTTAAGAGAATGCACAGTAAAGTCATACACAGATCCCCCTCACCAAATTTTTTTCAGTCATCTTATCACCTCGGTCCCCCCAAAATCTTACTTGGAGCAATCTCCTTAGCTGCTTCTCTTGTCATTGGCAGAGGTCTGGGTCCAGGAGGAGGAGGACTTGTTAGGGTCCATTTTCATAATGAGGATTGACAATGAGTAAACTTGACATGACATCATCATGGAGGCAGGCCACATGAAAATAAAGGGGCATAATGTTGTGACAGATGACATTACACCACACTACAGTTCCCAAGAAGCACCTCAATATTGTGCATGTGAAAAAACACGGAATGAGAGTTCATATGAAAGGTAAGTTTTCATTTCGCCTTACATGTTTGAATTCATTACGTTCCAAGAAAATAGCAACTTCACTCAGGGCAAGATCACCCATCACTACTCAATGCATTTCTCACATCATGGGTAGAAAGGACCTGCAGGACTGCACTTCTGGCCCCTGGCCCCAGTGGTACCTGGTTCCCTGCCCCCACTGTCTATATGTTAGCATGAACATATGGGGTGAGGAACCCCATATGTATTAAGTTGAGACTTCCCCAGATCCTCAAAAGATTATCATGAAAGGTTCCAGAATCAGTCATGTCCTGCTCAATAGCGATGGTTGTCACATCTCAAGCAAAATAGTGGGAGGCAGGCCCAGGACTGAAGTGTGGTCAGGACTCCAGACAGGAAGAGATATGCTAGGTAAAAATGCAGGAGCAAGTTGGTCAGGATCTCAGGCAGTAAAAGGGACATGCATACAAGCAAAACTAGAGCTCTTCAAGGTCTTCCAAATTCCACTTCAAAGCTCATTCCATATCGTATCCCTATCAGATATCTCTTTTCACATGAATATTTGTGTATATTTTGTGCACATTTTTCCAAATGTATGCATCAGTTTGAGGCATTTTTGAAATGTACACATTCTTCCTCCATTGGTTAGACCATGTTCATGTGCATTTTTTTCATATGTATGTATTTTTTCCCAATACAAATGCATTTTTCAAACATACCCATGCGGTCAAATACATTTTGGGGGGTGGGGTGGAGAGGGGTGTCCGAAAATCAGATTGCAAGCTTGCAAATGTATGGACTTGGTCTGCAGTTTGCTTTCAAGTCCATGTTCATTCCAGGAGGTGTGAACTGAGTAAATCCTGATCAAACCAAATGAAAAAGAATTTCTTACCCGTCCCTAGGCAGCAATCTCGCTGCTTGAAAGCAAGAGGAACAACAACTGTCAGAGCATTGTAGTCAAGCCAGAAGGATCCAGCTGCCCAGAACTGATAGCAAAAACAAATCAGCTGAAAATCATGGAGGTAATGATAACTTAAGCCAACAGGAAAGCACTTTGAACAAATGCATTCCACCCACACCCAAGGCACAGTGTGGGCTGAATCAGCTTAAACTTATGTTGCCATATTTCCATGTGAAAAAACCGGCATGCTTTGTTTAGGAAAACTAGAGGCAATCTCTGCAGAATTGGGTGCTCCCTTTATCAAAACAGCAAGCCTTAGGCAACCAGACAAAAGCGAAAGTGTGGGGAATATGGATCAGGGGCACACATGATGCAGCCCTTACTTAACTGCTTCACCATGTGAAGACATCTCCACTGCCCTTGTGCCCCAAGTCTAGTGCTCTGTTGGCTGGGGAAGGATGTATGTATGGAAATGACCACCCAGAAAGCAGCAGGTGATGGGGACACTGTCATCAGGGCCAGTGTCAGTACCTGGGCTGGTGTGGACTAGGACTGATGCTGCTCCACCACAGAATCCTTTCTCTCTCCCCCCCCCCCCTTATTTTTTAAAGCATTTTATAGTTGGGCCCAGTCAGTCAGTTATATACATATTCTTTTAATTTCAAAATATACTATCTTTTCCGCAACAAAATGGAGCTTATTCCAAGTAAATCAGGGCAACAGAAGTAAACTCTATTTTATTCCTGTAGTCATGATAGTGCTATAAAATGTAAAAATGCACATGCTCAGAGTATTTGTTTTTAATAGGGGTTGGCAAACAGTTCCCCCTTCTAAAATATCTGGAGTGTAGAAGCAGTTGTACTATGTAGAAATAAAGAATGAAGGTAGGCCGGGAAAATAAGATAGGTCTTAGTTGAATTTGTGTGTGCTTCACAACTGAACTAATACCCGTGGCCATTTAAAGGGGGGGTCAGAATAAGACCATGAAGTCCAAGGTCTAAAATTACCCAGCTGCACCACTGATCTCACACTGCTCTTGTAAATTGGCTCTTAATTCTACAATTCTGATCTCACACCAGTCTTGTGAATTGGCTCTTAATTCTGTAATTCTACATGTTTATAGTAACTTAAAGGGAAGAACACATCTTAGTTTCCCATCCCACCATTGAGTCATTTATAAATGGTGGGTGTGTGGGACATTAAAATTGGTGTTTCCCCATCAAATTCTTTTTCACAGAGATTATTTAATATTACAGACTCACCCAAAGAGTTCCAAATTTAATCTGCATGCTACTGAAACAGTATTGCACAGAAACTAAAGTAGGGATGTTGACTAGATCATATGTTAAATGCATGTCTACACCCAGACTTACCTACCTCCATGATAGTTGCCCTGTTTCTACACACGGTGCGCAACGTCCCAGGAGGAAGAGGACATCACACCCGCCATTTTGTTTTGTCTTGTTATCAAAAAAGAGCGCACGAGTGCTCAAATACAAAAAGTAAGGGTTTTTTAATATAAAAAACCCTCTCCCCTTTCCCCAGCCCACCTCTGATGAGTTCCGTGCCCAGTTCCCGGCTCCTTGCATTTACTCATGAGGAGCTGGGACAAATTGGGATGGCAGCCTACACCTCCAGCGGTCTCAGAATCATCCTAAGACTGCAGGAAAAACCTTGATTAAAGTGCAGGGCCATATCCCAGGGAAAGGAAGGGATGATCCCTTCCCTGCTCCCAGGATCCCCTGTGCATCCTGTGGATACACAGCGACAGTCCCAGAATGATCCCCGGGATATCGCCCCGTCTAGTTAAAAACACCAGGTTTCTTTGGGAAGTGTGTGTGTGTGTGTGTGTGTGTGTGTGTGTGTGTGTGTGTGTGTTTATTCCTTTATTTTTGTTTCTTGTTAAAACAAGAAATTAATTCTTCAGGAGAAAACATATATTTTGTGTGGCAAGAGAGTAAAGCTAGAAGAACATACACATACCCATGGCCACATACATATGCACACTCCTGAGCACTGCAAATGAATGCAAAGCAAAATCCATTAGCAGTCCCTCTGAGTACTCCCCATTAGCACATAAGCCCTCCTACTAGTAGTAAGAGACAAGACACATAACAATAGCTTTTTCAGAGTGGAAGAAAGAGCATTTAGAGATGCGAAACATCATCTTGAGGTTTTCCAGGTACCAAAATGATAGTTTTTCCTATCATTGAATATTCATGATGCATCATAAAACTAATGATAAACATAAAAACTGATGTGAACGTTTGACTAATCTGCTCTTATTTGTTTGGAAGAGCTGGAGTAATTGCCTGGTTTGTAAATTAAACATCTGCTATGGGAATAAACAAAAACATAACTGAGCATATTGAAATAAATTGAATTCACTATGGTTTCATAAATTTTATTTTATGGGATCATCAATTTTATTACACCTGAGCATTGTATAGCCATGCAAGACAGTGTATAATTTCTTTAGATGTCCTATTTGAAAAAATAAATGTTGCCTAGTTCCAATAAACCATAGTTCTTAGTTAAACTTTAAAAAAAAGTAGGCAAGTATCAAAACAACTGAAGTGGATTCATGTAGTTGTTGTATTTTTTAATGTAATATGAAATTATTACAGAGCATCACTAAGTTGGCAGAAATAGTATACTGCCCCATATATATCAGATAAGACATTAGTTGATTGTTAATTTATATAAGAAAATTAATATGGTATTTAGAACAGTTTTGCTTTCTATCCTTCTAACCTACTGTAAATCCTGCCTTTTCCTCCAAACCTACATTGCAGGAAATATTATTCCATGCAACAAGTACACACACTTCATCACACTCTCTAAGGCTCCCAGATTAAATTTTATAAGAAAATGTTATATTTTCATGAAAACGTGCCTCTTTTTTAGTGACGGTGTTGGCTTTTCTCTGGCATCTTTGGGTTTGTGGGGTCACTAAATAAACATTGAACAATGAACCAGATTGGACAATGTTTGGTCCAATCTCTCCTTGACATCATGGCAAGCAGGAACGAGAGTGAGCTTTCTTCCTTTCTTCATTTCCTTCCTTTGCAAAATTTGGCATGCTTGTTGCATGGGGCAAATGTTTGAATGGGCCTATTTGCAACAGCCCACAGGTCCATTTAATTTTCCTGATAAAATCCAGGCATCATCCATGTAATCTGTGCTATGTGCATTATACAATTTGATGCAGCTAACTTTCCAGGTCAAACAACTTGACCTGGTTTGAACGATGACCACAACCCAAATTCTCATATAGAACAATACTGAACCTATAGATCAATAGCTCCTAGACATGACAAGAATGATCTTCAGAATGAAAAAGATAAAGCAATTGTGTGGACATTGGGTCCGGATGGTGAAGGGACATGAACAAATAGACACAGAGGCCTAGCTGCCACAACTTTTATTGACTCACTTGAATAGGCTTGGCGTGGATAGGGCGTGGATCCTGTAATCGGCTAACCCCCTGCTGACTGATTCCTCTGGCCCGCATGCCAGGATCACTGGTGGTGGTTGGAAGGGGCCAGGGGCACACCACAACACAGACCACTAATATGAACCCCTTCCCACCACCACAGACGTAGCCAGCTCGCAGCCTCCATGCTGGTCTGGTCTTGGTGCCATGTCCCCTAGATCCCTTATGGGACTCCTCACCATGGGGGTGCAGGGAGCCCAATCCTGCTCACCAATGGATCTAGCCCAATGCCTATCACACCTACGTAAATTGTGACAAATGTTATCAAATGAAGTATCCACAAAGAATTTACTCATTGTACAGATCCACTTATTTACAATGGAATTAATCTTGCAATGGGGGAAGCAAAATGCCCTGCACTCTCTTTGCCAATTGGTGTGCAGGTAAAATTTCTTCCCAGCCCCATTAACTGGTAACTACATCTGCCACTGCAAGACGTCTTACTACCGGGAGCGGGTGGATGGGGAAGTCAGCAACTGCAATCCTGGAGCCGCATGGGAGGTTTGCCTTTGGGAGCCTCAGGTTGAACTGGAGGCAGAGCAAAGGAGCGATCTCACGGTGCTGTGGTGGGGGCTGTGCCACCGCTCTTTACCAGCCCTTCTCACCTCGCTGCCAGCCTGCTCGACCCCACAATTCCTCACTCCCTGTTAAGGGTGGGAACTTGGCCTATCAGTATCTTACTCTTTATCATCATCTCTACATTTGGTTTTCAAAGAGTCCTGAAACAACACTTAGGTGAATAAACTTCTTTGCAATTATTTATTGCATGGATTTTTAGTTGCCTTTTTAGTTGACTGCAACCTGAGGTTATTAGAACCTACTGTTATTAAAACTAAAGACTTACTTAACTTGAGCAGATATTAATGTATTCATTACAAAGTTAGTTTTCAAGCAACATCACACATACACACACTTCATTTTTGTGTGCAAATGTTACCTTTAGAATAGCTTTTCACAGGTTTTATTTATTATTGTACCTGCAAATTTTCACAAAGTTACTACCAAGTGTATATGTGAAATGCTGTAAAAAAATGCAAGACAAGGTTTCACACACAAATATTTGAATACTGCCATGGGCTGTACACATGATTTCCAGCATTATTATTTTTTTATGAAAGAAGTTAATAATTGATTAATTGACTTGTTACATCTATATCCTGCCTTTTCTTTTCATGTAGCCCAAGGTGGCCCTACATCCTCCTCCTCACCATTTGATGTTAGGCTGAGAGTCAGTAACTGGCCCAAAGTCACCCAGTAAGCTTTGAGGCTGACTGGGGACTTAAACCCAGGTCTCCCCAGCCCCAGACCAACACTCTATTACACCATACTGGCTCTCAATGGAAGCCTCCTGCAGAGGGTTTTCTTAAATCTTGCTCCTTATCTACGATACAGCTCATCTAAAGATTTAGGGCCTTGCTAGACCTACTGCTGAATCCGGCGATGAGGAGGGGCCAGGCCACACTAGAAGTAGCGCAGCCTGTCGGCCCTGTCTACATGCGAGACGCGATGGGGCCGATGAAAGCCCCGTCGCGTCCGCAATTTTCTTTTAATTTACAGGGCCGCATGTTCAGGAGCGCACCACCGGGAAAGGTGTTTTTTTAAATAAAAAAAATAGGGTCCCCCCCATCCCCGTCCCCTGATTTCACCCCCACAACCTCCCCTGGCCTCCAATCCCCCACTGTCCCCATGTCCATGTCTCGCCACCCCCCTGTCCCCACCTGCTGTGCCTTGCTGCCGCCGCCAATGTCCCCAGCCACTCTGTCCCGCTGCCGCCACTGTCCCTAGCCAGCATTTCCTGTTGTCGCCATGTCCGGCCTGCAGGACATGGCGACAGCAGGCATCACAGGCCAGACATGGTGACAACAGGAAACGCCGGTTGGGGACAGTGGCGGCAGTGGCGGCAGCAGGACAGAGCGGCTGGGGACATTGGCAGCAGCAGCAGCAGGACACAGCAGATGGGGACGGGGGGTGGCGAGACATGGATGGGGGGATGGGGGGGATCGGAGGCCAGGGGAGGTCATGGGGGGAATCAGGGGAAGGGGGTGGGAGCGCTGCAGCCTGTCTGCCGTTTTTCCCGGCTACTCGCGCATAAGTCCAGTAGCCAGGAAAAGCGGTGGAACAGCCCACACGCCTGCGGTCCTGACCTCAGCCCGACCTGAGGCCGGGACCACAGGAAGAACAGCGCTACAAGCGGTTCCAGTTAGCACGTGCCAGGGCGGCTCAAGCCCTGGCTGAGGCCAGGATCCCCTGTGCGTCATTTGGATGCACAGGGCCTCACACTGGCCTCGCACCGCACTAACCCCTGGTCTAGCAAGGCCCTTAGGCTTGCTATAATACTATGCTGGGCTCTTTTCTCTCAGGGATCATTTCCATGTCTACTAACAGGTTTCATCAATTCTATTTCCAAGATTTCTCAGAAATAGACTTGGAATGTCAGAATGTCAGCTAAGCTTCCAATGCCACAATTTTATGATTACTATTTCCTATGCATGTTATTTCATTCCCCCCTTTCCCCCTTGCAATAATGGGCATCCAGCAATCCCTTTTCTGGCTTTTTGGTACCATTTAGGGTGACCATATGACAAGGAGGACAGGGCTCCTGTATCTTTAATAGTTGCACAGAAAAGGGAATTTCAGCAGGTGTCATTTGTATATATGGAGAACCTGGTGACATTCCCTCTTCATCACCACAGTTAAAGCTGTAGGAACTATACTAGAGTGACCAGATTTAAAAGAGGGCAGGGCACCTGCAGCTTTAACTGCTGTGATGAAGAGGATATTTCCCCAGATTCCCAATATATAGAAATGACACCTGCTGAAATTTCCTTTTCAATACAACTGTTAAAGATACAGGCGCCCTGTCCTCCTTTTCATATGGTCACCCTAGTACCATTCAACTACAAGTCAAGGGTGACTTGGAGAGCAATCCTATGATCCTTAGGAAGGGTCTGACAGACCATAAGATACTGGGGATTCCTCCATCTGAGGATGTAGATAAAGCTTCAACCTGGGAGGTGGAAATCCCCACTCATATTTTCCCCACCCCTCCCAAATGCTGCAGAAAGCTCCATGCCAGCTCCTCTCCTGAAGTCTGAGCTCTGACCTTGGAGTGAGGATGGGGAGGGAGGGAGAAGAGCATGCAGTGGGTCCAAGGGAGGGATCCAAAGGCCTCTTGGCCACCAGAGTCCCCCACCCCAATGTGCAAGTCAACCAAGCGAGCTCAAAGGCTCAGAGGAGGTGGAGAGGCATCAAGAGCTGCTGCCTCTCATCTCACCCTCCCTGCTGCAGCCTGGCAGGGCCCTGGATTCTCGGAAGGCTGCCATTCAGCCAACAGTTACAAAGACTGTACCCTAAGTCTGGCAGAATGTGCCAAACAAATGATGTAAAAGTACATTTCCTGTTTTAGGGCAGAACTAGATGGTGCAATAAAAAGTATGGTATCCCATGTCAAGTTCCTTCACCTTTCCTCTGCAAGAGGTAGCAAAGGAAATCATGATGTCATATCATGGTGTGTCCTCAATTGAGGTAATCTGCTGTCCCTGGCACAGTGGGGGGGGGGGGATACATATAATGTGATAATATCAGATGTCCACTTTTGAACACAGGGATTGCACAGCAGGTCCACATTTTCCTAGAACAGGCAGATTATTTTAAAAACAAATCTACATGAAACTGAGAAAATGAATTAAATTATTAAAAATGCTCTTTTTTAAATCCTTTGCTTAAAAATGCTGACTTAAAAATAATCATCTTTTTTATATGTATTTTCGGGTGTCTTAAAACTTCTTTCAGGTGTCTTAAAACTAGGGACAGGTGGGTGGAACTTATATAGTCTGCTTCAGTGAGTTTTTGTAAAGATCAGAGAGTGGGTTGCAAAGGCAAGATTCATCAGATTGGGAAAGGCAATAAAGGCTAAGTGACTTTCCAATGCTAAGGGCAGTGCAGGTTCCCCCTTGTACCACAAAGATTTGCACCCTGAAGGTCCACCTGTCAGGTATAGGTCTTCAATAAGGCTGGAGGCCTTGTTGAAGACAGGTAGATTTATTAGGAAATAGTTGTAGAATGTCAATGTCTCTGCAAACTTATCTGGAGAGCACGGGAGCAGCTCTGTCACTCCCTATCTTGGCCTTGAAGCTGCTTCTTCTCTGAGAACTTGGGAACGTTTTGGAAAGGTGGGGCCCACGGAAGCGTTATTTGGTTGTTTTAGCATAGCCATCTCTAATTATCCTTCTATTTGAGTTTACTACATGGATTTAAAAGGCATTTAGAAAACACTTTCCTGCCTTGCTGATTTGCTATTTAACACTGTTGCGGTCCTAGTGAAGAAGGAAGCTGGGAATGCAAATAGTACTGATCAGGATGAGAGGAGTGAGGTATACATATAAATTAGGCCTTAGCTAGACCAGGCTATATCCCGGGGCAAACCCCGGGATCGTCCCTGTGTGTCCACATGACACACAGGGGATCCCGGGATCAGGAAGGGATCATCACTCCCTTGCCCCGGGATACAGCCCTACACTTTGGGCCTGCTTTTTCCACGGTCTCAAGCTGAGCCCGAGACTGCGGAGCATGTGGCCCGTTTCCGCGGGTTTACCCAGCACCACACGATTACTTGGGGTTAGGTTGGGGGGAGCAGGGAAATGAAATGAAATTTTTTAAAAAAACAACTTTGCATACAACCGTTCGTGCGCTCCTCTCCCTTTAAGAAATTTTTTAAAATGGTGGGCATGACGCCTCTCTTCCTGAAGTTGTCATGCCTTACGTGTAAACGGGGGCGAGATCTTGCGTTAATCGCAGCACGAGGTCTCCCCTCCTCTACCCCAGACTTTCAGGTAGGTCTAGCTAAGGCCTTACTGCTAACCTAAGGAAGCCTGGAAGTCATTCACAAAGTGTTGAATTTCAATGTTAGGTTATCAGCTGCCAGTAGGAATGGGTGAGAATTTTGTTTCAGTTCAGTTTTTTTTAGCATTTCCCAAAATCCACAAAGTTCTCCATATTAGGGACAACACGAACTTGAGAATTAAAACATTCAAATGTGTGACAAGCCCAAACTGACAGGTTCATCTGCCCAGGCCTAGGGCTTTGAGTGCTTAGCTCTTAGAAGTCTGAGCTTGAATCCCTGTGCATTCAACCACATTAGTGCTGAATTCGGGTTGCTACTTCTGTTTTCGTACCTCACCTTTAACAGCAGGTACTTCGTGGTCTTTTCCATGCTGGGAGTAGCTGTAGTTACTGTAGTGAATTTGGATGGTGAGGATTTTGTTCAGTTGGTTGGTGACAAGAATTTATCCAAATCTGCAAATTTCTTTTCATAAACAGGATGGAAAGAACTTGAGATTTAAAAAATTTAAATGAGGTATAAAGTGAAACTGACAGGTTCATCTAGTCCTGCATTCCACCAATCGAGCTATTTTTCCTTTCTTCCAGGAGCTTGTGATGGTTGTTGGTGGAGCTGATGGACATGCACCACAACCACTTTCTCCTCCTTGGCACTATGTGTCTACCATGCTATCTATGTGACACAGGATGTCTTAATAATTCGTATTATGAGAAAGAGAAACTGACAAATTCACTCATCCCTAGCTGTCAGTTTTTCACCCATCCAGTATGAGTTATATGTCTGATGTACAGGGTTACATTTGATCTGAATGTTTAAAATCTAAAAATGGGAAAAGGAGTAGGTTGGTTAGAGGAATGCTTTCCCTTTTTTACCCAGTCCTCCACTGCTCATTCTTTTATGACCAGCCATTTTGAAGGTGACCTCCCAATCCTTGCCTCCACCCTGCAGTCTAGGGAAAGAAAGTGCAAGACACCAGAGGAAGGATTGTTTAGGGTGCCATTGTTTTCTCTGTCCCTTATTGTGCTGTCATTTGTGTCACCCTGGACTTGTACTCATATTGCTCCACTTTGGAGCATATGCCTGTAGACAGAGACAGAAAGATGCCAACACAGAAATACATAAGGAAAACTCCACTGTATGAGACCAAAGATTTATCTAAGCCAGCATTCTGTTTCTCACAGAGGCCCACTATGACTGCGAGAAGTCTACAAAGAAAGCAATACTGCTCTTGTCTACAGTTTGCTGGGAGGCTCCCATCGACGGTTCAATGCAAAATCTGTCAACCACTGATGTGTTGACCTTTCGTTGTGCAGTGTGCTATATCAGTGTTTATGGAACACACGCTATCACTATAATGGGCAATAATGATATAGTGGTTAGGGTGTTGGACTGGGACTTGGGAGATCTGGGTTCTACTCCCACATGGCCATGAAGCTCACTGGGTGGCTTTGGACCCGTCACAGACTCTCAGCATAATCTACCTTACAGGATTGTTGTAAGGATGAAACGAAGACAAGGAGGTTCATGTTCTCCACCTTGGGCTTCTTGCAGGAAAGGGAGGATATAATTATAACAAATAATATGTCCTACTGTGGTTTTCATGAATGCATAATCCAGAATATTATTTAAAGGTTGAAATTCTAACATTTTAGTATTTATATCATGAGTCTGTAACTTAGCAACTGGTGTTTTTTTATGTTGAAACAATTGGTGATTGAGAAAAAATGAAGGATGGAATCTACCCCTACACTCCCAGTATACAGGCAGAAAGCCAAGAGTACATGTATGTGAACACAGAGCTGGCTAGGGGTGGATCCTGCTGGGGGTGAGTGTTGAGACTGATGTCTAAGAAAGCCTGACACCAAAGATGCACAGGTGGGGAGATGCATTCTGCTTTGACTTGAAAGGGCTCATACCATCTGATTAGCACATTGCCTGATTCAAGCCAGTATAGACCACAAAGGGTTTGCACATTCTGTAATTATATAACTTCTTCTGATCAACACTTGATACTTTTGTGTAGAAATTCATATCTCATTGAACTGATCTCTATTGCATGGTTCACTTGCCCCATAAATTTGTTTCTCAGCATAGGCGTTGTCCTGCAGAGATCTCTTGTAAGCTGCACCATCCTTGCCCTTGTTACAAACCCATGCCCTATTATTAATTGGATTCTAAAGGCTGAGTTTAAAGCATCATGCCACAGCACAGTCACTGTTAATAGATTAGAGGTACATTCCAGCCTTTTTATTCTAATAACTATTGCCCATGAGGTAGAAATGGTCATATTTGGAGAGCTACATATTCAGAGAGATGTATATTCAGAAGAATAACTGTAGTATGCAACTTGCAGTAATGTGAACAGAAGGTGATTTCTCTTTGGCCCTAGCTAGACCTAAGGTTTATCCCAGGATCGTCCCGGGTTTGTCCCTGCCTTCTCCCGGGATCCCTTGTGTGTTATTTACATGAACAGGGATGACCCCGGGATGATCCCGGGATAAGCCTTAGGTCTAGCTAAGGCCTTTGACTGCATAAAACTAGTTTGATCACTGATAGTCAAATGGCATTTCGTAAGAGTAAAAATCAATAATGGTTGGTCCTAATTCTGAATTCTTCCATTTCCTATAGAATGAACAGTTAGAGATGGTGTGGGCAAAATGGCTGCCATATAGAGGCCATTTTAAATCATTCCACTGTGATGGTTGCTTCTATGCAGCAAACTATTCACGCACAGAGTCTCACCATGCTGATACAGATGACTGAGAGGTCACAAAGCAGATAATCTCTGTCTTTAGTTTCTTCCCTGGAACTCCAACTTAACGATTTCCTAGAAATGTACCAGATTATTATATGTAAGGCTCCAAAGAAGTATTCTTTACTTTGTCTTTATTTAGTTAAGCCTTCTGTATTTTCATTATTAAAACCACTCTTAAGAAATTCATCAAGACCTCATTTGGTGCTTTTACAATTGTCATTTCCGGTACTTACTAATAAAAACTACAAAACCTACGTTGTTTCTTCCACTTATATTTGTTTAGTGAGAAACACATCAGCACATAAGCCAAAAAGATTTACAACATCCAGCATAACCCTGTTTACAAGCAAAAGACATCTTAAGTCATTGTTGGCATTTTAAAGGCTACAAGAACAAAGTTTTAGATGTACCATATACCTTTATGTTCACAGTGAACTCAGGTCCTTGGGCTGTTAAAAGGTGTAACTTTATCACATCATTGACAATGTTCTAAGAAAGAGAATCATTAATCTAATCTCTGTGTTGTTTATGATGATTTGTCATCAATGGTTCCTAACAGAAGCACGACTACTGAAAGATTAAAAAGTCTTGGTGTGTTTTGTTGAATTAACAAACTGTCTGCAATTGCTGATTTAGATTAGTATTCATCTTTATTTTATGAATAGACTTAGATAAGATGCAAGAGAATGGTTTAAAACCTTTTATAGGATTTTATATCAAGGGATTTATTTGCAATATTTCTGTAGCTTAAGACAGATGGCTTTGAAAAGCCATTTTTATAAAGGCATTCTGAGCAATCTAATGTGTACCTGGCAACTTGCAAGATTTAGGCCCCTTCATTTACCTTGATGTCCACACTGCTTTAACCCATGGTGGAAATAAAGCCAAAGAAATCAGGGTAAATACTAGGGGTGTGTAGAGTGGGTCTTCTTTGCCCTGAAATACAGAAAAGCACTCCGATGTGGTGATTCCCCACCCTGATTTTCAGAGGGGGTCTGTCTCTCCGAAGTGCTCTGTTTGGAGAACTATGCTATTATTGACAATGGGAATTAACAAAAAATGCTTACATCTCCACAATTTTAATGATAAAGAGCTGAAACTTGGCATGATGTTAGCGCTTATGGAGAGCTTTAAGTATGCCAAGTTTGAAACAGATCCCTTCATCCCCTGACTTTTAGGATTTTTTAAAAAACAACAACCCTCAAACCATTCCTCCGCCCATAAACACATGCACACCTCTCTGATTCTGCATTATTCACCCCTGCATATTTATGGACGAGATTTTCTCCTTTACTTTGCTGATGCACAGCTCTGAATCTTCAGTTTATAAAAATAGAGATCATTAGCCTTCTTCTCCTGCCTCTCGGAAGGACCACCACCACCAGCAACAGGGACATTAGAGAAAAGAATGCACCTATTTTTTGAGGGGGGAGGGGAGAGGGACTAGAAACACCTCTCCCAAGATGGCCAGAGCCAGCAGCAGCACCCATTCCATGTTTCATGATGAAATTAGATGGGAAAAGCTTTATTAATACAGAAAACTGGGGTGGGGGACACAACACAGAACTCCAAAAGGAGAATATATATTTCAAACACACACACACAGAACAAAGGGTTGTGTAGGTCAAGGAACTTGGGTTTTAGATAGCAGACAACAAGAATAAAAGCAGACAGACTCGGATTTAAAGATAACTTTAAATCTTTGGATTTCTTTTTAAATTTCTAAATGGGGTAACAGGATTGAACAAGAACAAACACACACTCACTCACACAAAGGGGGAGTGTGGGGTGGTACTAATATAAGTTGCTTGGAAATTGGGGATTGGAATTGAAGAACTAGCAGTCTAGCACACACACCAAGTCAGGACCTACACTACTGCTTTATAACGTTTTATAACGGTTTTCACAACTGTTTGGGCCCAGGACACATTATATATACCATTTTCAAAGGGTTATATTCTGCTTGGTATAGATCCGCCCCAAATAAAAGCAGACAGAGGCCTTAGCTAGACCTAAGATTTATCCTGGGATCATCCCAGGGTCGTCCCTGCCTGCTCCTGGGATCCCCTGTGTGTCACTTACATGAACAGGGATAACCCCAGGATGATCCCGGGATAAACCTTAGGTCTAGCTAAGGAAAGTGACTGTAAATCAAACCCAGCAATCAGAAACGCTCTCATTCTCTCTCTCTCTCTCTCTCTCTCTCTGTGACTGATTCTCTTTTTTTCTATCCTCCTTCCTCCTAAATCCTAACACTCCGTGAGAAAGGAATAAGTTCCAAGGCAAGGACAACTGGAAAACAAAGAAAAGCAGAGAGACACTGCAGCTCTGTCTGTCACTCTCTCTCTCTTCCTAACTCTCCACAAAATAGCAATGGAATGAGTTCCAGGGCAAGTACAAATGGGGTATATCATTTACAATCCCTCCCCCTAAGCACTGTGATTAGAGGGGGGACAGGGAGAAGACTGTGGCTATTGGTTAGCCACAGATGTCAATCTCAAAACTACCCCTTCACCCCTCGGCGTCTTTTTAATATAGAAGTTTGTTCAGTTAGCCATCCATCAACTTGAAATGTGCCTTCATGTCACGGACCTACGGATCCAATCTTGTAACCGCACTGTGGGTTTCTGACAGTTTTAAAACCTCCCCCTAACCACACTGTGATTTTTGGAGGTCCATCGGAGCACACATTTACGGTTTGGAGTGCACACCCCTAGTAGATACTATAAGATTTGCTTATTCGTACTGTATTTCCAAATATATGTATTTTGCTTCACTTCGCCATCGTGAGCAATAGATTTAATTTTTTCTAAGAGCTAGGCCAGATCTACAACAAGTAGGACATAACACTTTGAAAGTGGTTTGAAAATGGTATATGGAATATGTCCTGGGCCCAAACAGTTGTCAATACCATTACAAACCATATAAAGCACTAGTGTAGATCCTGCAATAGTTCATGCATATGGGTCAGCTCAAACATTTGACACATTAATAAGATCCTGCAGATAGCTGGAAACAAGCCCACATCTCAGAGCATGTACCCGTCACAGCACCCTGGACCCGTCACAGGTGTCATGCAGTTCACTTAAGGCCCATGGTAAACCTATCAATTGGGAAAAGAGTTTTAGGAGACAGGAATATCATTCATACCTTTATGTATGAACACTCAGTTCATTTCTATTATTATTCATGCAGCAGTGATATTCAATTCTCTGGTGTGGGCCTGATGTTGTTTTTGGGCCAGGTGAAACATCTTAACTGGGTGACTTCTTGACTGTAATATCAAGTGATGATTGTATGTATGAATTGGCCACCATAGATTAGTCACTACAGAAATTTGAATATCATCTGATGTTAACTCCAACACAATGCATTTCATAGAATCATAGGACAGTAGAATTGGAAGGGGCCTATGAGGCCATCAAGGCCAACCCCCTGCTCAACACAGGAATCCACCTTAAAGTATCCCTGACAGATGGTTTTCCAGCTGCCTTTTGAATGCCTCTAGTGTGGGAGGGCCCACCACTTCCCTAGGTAACTGGTTCCATTGTCGTACTGCTCTAACAGTCAAGAAGTTTCAATGATACAGTTCACATTTTTGATGAGAGCCAGCAATGCATACTTCCAAGCCCCACCACATGAGGAATCCCTGCTCTTATACCTGGTCTGTGATCACAACAATTGGAGATAGCAACAAGGGAAGGTGCTGTGTGGGCACAACTGAGTTGATGTCTGAGCTGACATCACAACTGAGTTGATGTCTGAAGCAGCATTGCCTGAAAGACAACTTTAATTTTCAAGGAAAGTTACTTTTTTAATTATAAGATAACTGAATGCTTTGCAATCTAAGTCCCACATGAAATGTTTATGAGAGCCAACAATTAGAAAGGGAAAGCCTTGAAATTAACCTCATGGCCTCATTTGGACATAATGGTTTAGCATTATGTGAATGACCTTCAGCCTCATGCACTCTCCCCACACCTGCCTCCAGTGCAGCCACAAGAAGGAGATGCTTCTATTTTAAATTAACTGTATTTTATCTTAATGTCTGATCCTGGACTACTTGTGGTTAGTCTTAACTATGGGTTAAAACAAGCCAAAGACAAACCGTAGTTTATGAAACTGGCTTGTTTTGGTTTTTTTAAACATAGGCCATAGCTAGAAGGGGCGAAATCCTGGGATGATCCCCGGGATCATCCCTGTGCATTCAGATGACACACAGGGGATCCCAGGATCAGGGAGGGATGATCCCTCCCTTGCCCCGGGATCTTGCCCTCCCCTTTAAGCCCTGTTTTTCTGTGGTCTCGGGCTCAGCCCGAGACTGCGGAACATGTGGCCTGGCACCGTGGGTTGACCCGGCTCCGCACGATTCCTCATGAGGAGCCGGGACCTGTGCATGGGGAGCAGCACTCCTCGGAGTACTGCGCCCATCGGGGCTGGGGTGTGGGGGTAACGGGGGAAGTAATTATTTTTTAAAAAATTACTTACCTTTTGCTCACGAGCATTTGTGCGCTGCTGGCCCTTTAACTGGAAAAAATGGCGGGAGCAACACCTCTCCGTCTGAGGTTGTCATGCGCTGTGTGTAAATAGAGGGGGGATCTCGCAATAAAACCATTTCGAGACCTTTACTCCTCTGTCATGGATTAAGAGGTAGGTCTAGCTAAGGCCATAGTTAAGTTTTTTAAACACCCTATGCATGTGTAGACAGGAAAAGGTCCTAGAACTCCAAGCCAGCCATGCAGGACTTTTGTAGGACTTTTTTTTGTCTAAACATGCATAGCATTGTAAGACATTTTTCTGACTAAACATACATAGGATTGCTTCCTAAAACAGCTTAAGGTTCAGACACCATGCCTGTGACTCATTCATATTACCCCTAAGCTGTCCTTTAGAGTTGCACTCAAATGAGGCCAGTGTTTTTTGATCCACATTAAGAATCCTGATCAACAGTGGCTGGATTCTCAAAGATGCTAAACAGCTGTCATTTCCTCACCCCTCACCCCCTCCCAAAATATCAACAGTCTATGCATATGAATAACATCACTGATCAAAATGACTCCTTTCTTCTAGCCAGGATAGAGCTGCGCAGAATATCTTAAACTTAAGCAATGAGCTTTTCAAAACTCAGCTCGAGACCCACAGTTTTGGTACAGTATAAAATTGGATTTAGAAATTCTACCATCACCGAAGTCATGGAGAAAATAATCTAACTAAAGTGGCTGGAAATGTGCCAAAATGTGGAGTCACATTTGCTACTAATCACTATCTGTGAATCTCATTTGCAAAATGTTCATCTGACATTACTTGTTACGTACATTTTCTAAATGGCGTAGTCCTCACTGATTGTGATAAATTTATTCTTTTAAATTAGCAGGATTTCTCCGTTCATGCCATGGACTTGCAGCCGTGCTGTTGGATATGATCAAGCTACATGTTGGAAGTAATCTGAATTTTGTGGAGTCTAAGGAAAATGATCTAACTTGGTTTAATTAATTAACCCCTCAAAATTGCAGCAATGATCAGCCAGTTGAGAGGGAGAACAATTAATGTCTGCTACAAATTATGTCAACATTCCATTATGTTTTATTCATACACAACTTCACATAATGTAATTAGAGATTAAAGGCTTCTAATTCTGCCATTATTTACACCCTGCATGTTACACACTTGCTTGATTAATGGGAACAAAAGAAGAGGCTATACTATTTTCTAGGGATGTGCTCCGCTCCGATTAGGAGCGTAGAAGCAGTAGCGGATTGGCCTGCTCCGCCTTACCCAGAGGCGGAGTAGGAGCGGACCGCGGACCCCCTAGAAGCAAGGCGAAGAGAAGCGACCATTTTTCGGAGCTCCGAGTTCAGTCGGAGCGCTCCGGTCGCCATCTTGAAAACATTTCGCCATAGGATTGCATTGCGGCAAATAATCGCGCATAACTACGTTGTTTTTGAAGCTATCGTTCTGGAAATTCTTGTGCACAGAGAGTCGTGGATGGGGGTCATTTTGAGACCACTCTCACCTCTCTGCGTGCTGTGGTTCACGTGCAATATTTTTTTAAAAATCGGGTCAACCGCGGGGCTCAAACTGCGTTTCGGCTTTTCGCCCATAGGATTGCATTGAGGGAAAGAATCGGGGATAACTGGGGGGGGGTTTAAGCTATCGTTCTGAAAATTCTTGTGCACAGAGAGTCGTGGATGGGGGTCATTTTGAGACCACTCTCAACTTTCTGCATCGTACGGGTCGCGGGCTAGAAGTTTTTTAAAAATAGGGTCAACCGCGGGGCTCCGTTTCGGCTTTTCGCCCATAGGATTGCATTGAGGGAAAGAATCGGGGATAACTGGGGGGGGGTTTAAGCTATCGTTCTGAAAATTCTTGTGCACAGAGAGTCGTGGATGGGGGTCATTTTGAGACCACTCTCAACTTTCTGCGTGCTGTGGTTCACGTGCAATATTTTTTTAAAAATCGGGGTTTGGGTTTTTTTTTTTTATTATTATTATTTTTTTGGAAGCGATGACAGGCACATTCAACTCCCAATCCTGATGAGAATTCATCTCCTCAGAAAGCATCCTCCTCCAATCCCAGCGTTGGAGGGGGGACTAAGGCAGACCCACCCTGAGAACTTTCTGTTTTGTGTCTCTTTGTGGGTTGGCGTTCGTGGAGGGAACACTTACTTAGCTAGTGCTCCTGCTTTGGAGATAGATTAATTTAATATAGGTTTAGTTTGGCGCGTGTGTGTGTTTGTTTGCTTCTTTCTGACTTGTAGCTTAGTTTGCCCTGTGTTTTCCCCTTACTTTGATTTAATATAAACTTTATTTTTGAATTTTGGAGTGTGTGGTTGGGTTGGTTGCCCCCCCCCTTCCCTGTATTAAAGCCTGACTGTTCTGCTTTTGTGAAAGCTTTCTTTTGAAAGCATACACACACTTTTTGTCCCATTTCCCTACATTTATATTCTTAAACATATTTTATTATATTCTTTCACATAGTCCATTAGTATATATTCTCATACATATTATATTAGTATTCATATTTTGTTCTTCTTATAGTAGTGGTTGGTTCTTTTTCCCCCTCCCCTCTCTTAAATCCTGATTGTGTTTCCTTCTATCTTCTATATACCAAATATACCAAAAAAATTGGATTCTCTTTTTCTTCTCTGTGTAACTTCGACGGAGTGGGCTGCTTTTGTCAAGTTCAACAGGCAGCCACAGATTGAGCATTTTGGGGAAAGCATACGCACACCATTTCCCTATTCTTAAACATATTATTATTATATTCTTTGACATAGTCTTAGTAGTCTATTAGTATACATTCTCATACATATTAGTAGTAGTATTCATATTTTGTTCTTCTTATAGTAGTGGTTGTCCCATTTCTTGTCCCATTTCCCTACATTTATTAGTAATATTCTAAAACATATTATTATATTCTTGTAGATATTCTTAGTAGTATATTCTCATACATATTAGTAGTAGTATATTTTATTGTTCTTGTCCCATTTCCCTACATTTAAACATATTATATTCTTCTTATACATATTCTTAGTAGTACCTTATACATAGTATTAGTAGTATTAATATTTTGTTAGTCATCATGAAAAGAGAAAGCAGGCGTGCTGAAAGCAGCAAGGCTCAGTCTGCCAGCAGGGCTTCCTCTCCTCCTGTGAAACTCAAACGGGCAACTCCTTGGCTGACTGCTCCAAAACAGAAGCAGGACAAGCAGCAGGCAGAGCCACTCTCTTCTGCAACTTGTGCCCGGCGTTCTCTTTTTGAGGGTGGGAATGGGAAAAGTGCCCGTTTGCAAGAGGCACGTGGCAGCAGTGCCATTAGAGGAGGAGGAGTATCCCCAACTCCTTCATTCTCCTTTCAGCCCACGAGCCCGCTGATGGACCTAGACGAGGTCCTCAGCACAGTGGAGGGGGGGGAGGAGGAGGAGGCGGTGGGCCTCCAGGATGTGGGGGCTGAGGAGGAGCAGCAGCAGGCCGAGGCTCTCTCCCCAGTCTCATCCCACACCCCTGTTTCTGTGGCAACACCAGAGAGCTCAGGCGGGCAATTGGTGGTGTCACCACAGAAACGAAAGACAAGCATCGTGTGGGACCACTTTGAGTTGGGAGCGGATCCCCGCTTTGCTGTCTGTCGCCACTGCAAACTCAGCCTAAGCAGGGGTTCATCGACAGGGCATTATGGAACCAGCAGCATGAAGATGCATCTTCATAGGCAGCACCAGGCGATCTTGCTGGGGAAAGAGGCGGGCAAGGCGACTGGTTCCAGGGGAAAGCCGAAGGCTGCTGCTGGCACTGCCACTCTAAGCTCTCCATCTCCCATCCCCACAAGGGTTAGGCAGGCAACCCTGCAGGACATGGGGTGGGGGAAGTATTGACCCACAAGATGGCGTTTTCCAATGCCCACCCAGGGTGCTACTGTGTTGGGGCATCTGCCGGGACTGACTCCTCCCCAATACTAGATCTATGACATGTCACTCTGCCTGCCCCTCTGCTAGCCTGTCCTCCTCGGTGACCGACTCGCTGGGATGGTTTGCGTTTGCAATGCGTGACTAACTGCAATGCTGGCTTAGAAACCAGCCATCACTTCCTTGTGCCCCCAGAAATGCCCGCAGCCTGCCTGCCTGCCTGCCCGCCTCCCCCGGGGTGCTGCTGTGGTGGGGCATCTGCCAGGACTGACTCCTCGCCTACTCTGCCTGCCTCTCTGCCCGCCTGGTGCCTGGTTTGCTCCCAATCGTCCTCCTCTGTGCCCCTCAAGGCGTAACTGCTGGCTTAGAAAGAAACAACCAGCCATCTTTGCCTCACTTTGCGCCCACTTATGGGTTGGTTTGCTATGCGTTAGTGCTCAAGCCATCCTTGCGGCACTACAATGCATGCTGCCTGCCTGCTTTCCATTGATGGTGCTATATAAATAAATAATAATAATAATAATAATTCTCCCCTTCCCGCCTTGCAGCGATGGTGTATGTGTCTTGCTTTGACTAAGGGGAGAAGTCCTTCCTGCGCTCACTTAGACTTTATCAAATTCAATAATCCCTTTTTCAAATGTGCCAGAAGATTTAGGGTTATCTCGTGGCATGTTGGGATTGCCTTGGAACTGGCCCCATTGAGCTGTCTGCAATTGCAACTTTAAATCCCTGACATACTGGAGTGTTCAAATTTCAAAAGTTCCCCTAACATCAGGGGATGATGGGATTGCCTTGAAACTTGGTGTCCATGGGGACACATGGGTAAGCTGTCATGGGACCAAAGGATAGGTTTCTAACGTGCAAATTGACGTAGTTGTAGAATGGGACTTGATTTGGGGTGAGTTAAAAAGTTTAAGCCGCGCCAAAAATCAGGGGATGATGGGATTTGCTTGCAACTTGGCGTGCATGTGGACACATGGATAAGCTCTCCTGGTGCCGAGTTTGAGGTTTCTAACATGCAAATTGACGGAGCTATCCCAAGGGGTGTGAATGGGGTGCCCGATTTTCATAAATTCCCCAAAAATCAGGGGATGATGGGATTGCCTTGAAACTTGGCGTGCATGTGGACACGTGGATAAGCTATCATGGTGCTGAGTTTGAGGTTTCTAACGTGCAAATTGACGTAGTTGTAGAATGGGACAATTTGGGGTGAGTTAAGCCATGCCAAAAATCAGGGGATGATGGGATTTGCTTGCAACTTGGCGTGCATGTGGACACATGGATAAGCTCTCCTGGTGCCGAGTTTGAGGTTTCTAACATGCAAATTGACGGAGCTATCCCAAGGGGTGTGAATGGGGTGCCCGATTTTCATAAATTCCCCAAAAATCAGGGGATGATGGGATTGCCTTGAAACTTGGCGTGCATGTGGACACGTGGATAAGCTATCATGGTGCTGAGTTTGAGGTTTCTAACGTGCAAATTGACGGAGCTATCTAAAGGGGTGTGAATTAGGGTTATGGGAGGTGCGTTAGAGGGTAGAGCCGCGCCAAAAATCAGGGGATGATGGGATTTGCTTGCAACTTGGCGTGCATGTGGACACATGGATAAGCTGCCCTGGTGCCGAGTTTGAGGTTTGTAACATGCAAATTGACGGAGCTATCCCAAGGGGTGTGAATGGGGTGCCCGATTTTCAAAAATTCGCCAAAAATCAGGGGATGATGGGATTGCCTTGAAACTTGGCGTGTGTGTGTATACGCCCATGAGGTGTCATGGTGCCAAACGTGAGGTTTCTAACTTCAACGGAAAAAAAGTTGTTTACTTTTTTAGCTTTCAATGCAAGCCTATGGGGGGGCAAAAACGGAGCTCCGGATCCGATCCGGAGCTCCGGGCGGAGCGGAGCGGAAGTGGGCGGAGCGGGGGCGGGGCGGAGCGACCCGCTCCGAAAAATGGCGGATCTGCAAGTGAAGCGGAGCGGGGGGTCCGTGCACACCCCTACTATTTTCTCATTTAAATTACCTGAAGCCCCTATTCTCTTGCCTACAAATGACATGTTCATGGATGGCAGTGTTTCACATCCAGGGAGCATGGGATGGTCCGCTAAATAAAATATAGACAAAGCACAAAAAAAGGTTAAATTGCCCCCAGAATAGCAGTGCAGAAGGGAAAAACAGAGAATTTGATCCCTACATTGGACATCTTCTGAATTCAATCTAAATAATTAGAATCACGGTTCTGTTTGATGCTTCAATAGAAATAAACAGAATTTTAATTGGCCAACGGACAACATGTTTAGTCTGGGGGGGGGATCCGCACGTCGCTCCCAGAGCGCTTCTATGTGATCCCAGTGCACCCCGAAAACGATAGTCTGACTTCCCTGTAAAAGAAACGAGGAAGAGCCATCCATGCCGCTGCCGCCGCCGCCGAGGAGAGCTCTCCGCTGGCGAGGAGAGCTCGGCAAAAGAAGGAGGGGTGAAGAGCGGAAGAAGCTCTCCACCCCTCCTTCTTTTGCCGAGCTCTCCTCACCAGGGGAGAGCTCTCCTCGGCGGCAGCATGGACGGCTCTTCCTCGTTTCTTTTACAGGGAAGTCAGACTATCATTTTCGGGGTGCACTGGGATCACATAGAAGCGCTCTGGGAGCGACGTGCGGATCCCCCCTGGATCTTTTTGTTCTCTCTCTGAAACTTGGTATTATCTCTTGGTATATGTCTGAGCCAATTTCAAAGTTCTGGTTATTACCTTTTAAAGCCTTTATGGTTTGGGTCCATGGCCAGATCTGCACCAAGCAGGATATGACCCTTTGAAAACAGTTTGGAAACTTTATACAGAGTGTGTCAGTAGTTGTCACTACTGTTATAAACCATTTTAAAGCAGTAATGTAGATCCTGCCCTGGATATTTAAACAGCGTCCTGCTTCTGCTTGCCTTCGGAGGAGGGTCTGCTGTCTGAGATGATACTGCTGAGTAAGCAGGACAGGGCCTTCTTGGTAATGGTACCTAATTCTGGAAATCCTTCCTTCAGGAGGCTGGTCTGGTACCTTTGGGCCCAACCTTCAGAAATATTCTAAACACTATAGTCTTATCTGGCGTATTCTTGCTCAGATTCATTGATTTATGGTGGTGCTGTGTGTCGTGTTTTGTTTTTTGTAATTTTGCTTAATTCTTTCAATTGGTTGTCTTAATTTTTTATATTGTTTTATGGTTTGGGGGAGCTTTGGGAATAAAAAAGGAGCATAGAAACACTGATTATATTAAATTTAATAAAAATGGTTATTATTATTATTATTATTATTATTATTATTATTATTATTATTATTTCTTACCCGCCTTTCCCTCTGGATCAAGGTGGGGAACAACATTAGCCCACACCAGCATCAACTCAGGTTAATCCAATATGAGATGAATTTCAAAACAGATTAGAGACCATCAGCTTTGGCTAATCTGGTTTCCAAGAGGGATGGATTAGAATGGTTGAGCATTTTTAGAGTCACATAGAACCTTATGACTTACTCGTAAAGGGCTGAGCCCAGCAATGGTCCAGCCATGCAGTGCTTATTAAATTGGGGTACCAGGACATTTACTGATAATGCCCTCTGAGGCAGCTACATCCCATCCTTTGCACATATGGGAACACCTGCCTACAAGACCCTGGCAGGTGGGCCACAGACACCCACCATCATCCCAACTCCCAGGAGCATCTCTCAAACATCTGAGACTCAGGACCCACCTCAGTCACAGGCAATCTGCTTCAGCTGCCTAAAAGATGCAACCTGTTCGACATTTTCTGAGGAACACTCTCTCCCAGCAGAGCTGAACATACAGGTGTTGCTCGTGAAATATGCACAATAATTACAAGGAGCAACCACAGTGGGCTGCCTGGCTGTAGGACATTTTCTGCCTTGTAAACCTGCACTGCTCCAGCACTTAATGGACACCAGGGAGTAGCAGCAGTAGAATCAGCCTTCGCTGAGCAGGAAATTTACTCTTCTGGTCCTCTGTGTCAGTTGCACAAGGAAAAAGACTGCAACTGAAATGGCACAAGCCCTTCTTATGCCTTTTGGATGTTTTGTTTGGATGAAGAGGAACAGTATTGGTTGCATTTGGATGCCTCAAATTCTGTCTGCACAGGTGTGTTTTTAGATATTGAATACAGGAAGTATTAACTAATGCAGCTCAGTGCATTTGTTCAAGTCTAACAAAATCCCAGTAAAAAACAAAATGTGGATTGGTCCAGCATCCTAGCAGTCAGTAGTGCTGCATCGTCACAAAGCACAGTTCTTAGTTCCTTTCCAGGGGTGCTTAACTCTGTACCAAGATATTAAAAATAACTAACTTTGTGCACCTAGGCAATTCAATTCCTGGTACAATTCTGTATGAAGCAAAGCTGGGGTTTTTATGTGAATATATTAATCAAATACAACTAATTTGCAAAACTTCTCCTATTTTGCAGAATTTATTCTGAATCTGTTGTACAGTGAGAGTGAGCAAAAGGAAAAGAAACCCCAAGTAACACATGAGGAAAACCCAGATCCCCATTGCCTGCCCAGCTCAGCTTGCATTTGTGAGCCAATCTGTGGGTGTGACATCACAGAGAGTGGTGATACCACAGATGGTGCTCAGTGTTGGGATACGTGTTTAAAAAGGGGGGTCTGTGACTGAAAAGTGGTGTGTATGTGTGTGTGTGTGGTAATAAACAAGCATAAGAGAAAAAATGTGTGAGGTAAACTGGTTGAACTTTGACACTGTTCTACAGCCCTGGGAGAGTTACCTCACAAAGATGTAAGTCCTTGATATGAGGAAAGAGGCTTTTGTGGAGCAGTGCCAGCTACTGAGAATTAGGGCTGTGCTCCACTTCACTTCGGTTCATAGAAGCAATAGCGGAGCGGCCTGATTTGCCTCCACCAAAGTCTACCATTAAAGTAGCAGGGGCAAAGGGGCACTTGCGGGGGCTCATGAGCGCTCAGGTGCAAGTCTGCCCTCATGTCAAAAGCAGCTGGTTGGGTTTATGAGGGCCAGATGTGGAGGCATCTGTTGCCTTCACGACCCAACTGGACACTCATGACATCCCTAGTGGTGATGCCACTGTGAGCTTTTTCCAAAATCAGGGAACATGTTGCATTTCCCCCCCCTCATCAATAGAAAGTTGCACAATTTGCAGCTGTAATTTACCCAAATTGCAGCCAGAATTGGCACAAATTATGGAAATCGTGGCTGCAAGTTGCACAATCTTCTATTGATGAAAACAAAACAAAACAAGAAAACAATCAATACAGATGGATTTGGACCAAGTCATGGGGAAGTAATGTAGAGTCGGAGGCCTTAACTAGACCTATCGGATAATGCTTATTTATTTTATTTATTTATTACATTTTTATACCGCCCAATAGCCGAAGCTCTCTGGGCGGTTCACAAAAATTAAAACCATAATAAAACAACCAACAGATTAAAAGCACAAATACAAAAATGCTGGATGGAGGAGGGGTGATATTGCCTTGTGATTAACATGAGATCTCGCCCTCGTTTACATGTAAGGCACGGCGACCTCCGGAAAAGAGGTGTCGCGTCCACCATTTTTTATTTTTAAAGTGACAGGAGCACAGGAGCGCTCGAGCGATTAACTGTGAGTGTGTTTTTTAAAAAATATATATTTCCCCCGATCCCCACCCCCACCCCCCCAATGGGCACAATGCTCCTGAGGAGTGCTGCACCCCATGCGTGGCTCCCAGCTCGTGCAGAGCCGGGTTACCCTGTGGAAACGGGCCACATGCTCAGCGGTCTTGGGCTCAGCCTGAGACCACAGAAAAAGCGGGGCCAAGGGTAGGGCTGTATCCCAGGGCAAGGGAGGGATGATCCCTCCCTGATCCCGGGATCCCCTGTGCATCATCTGGATGCACAGGGACGATCCTGGGGATCACCCCGGGATATAGCTTGGTCTAGCTAAGGCCTGAGAGAGGGAGGCGAGCTGCTGAAAGCACAGCAAACTTCAACCCCTGGATGGATTCCTCCAACGTCCTTACATGGAAGTCCTTTTCCCTGATCAGCAGTATTGCCCACAACTGTTCCAGCATATGTTCACACTCCTAAGAGTAAGAAGCATACTTTAAAGAAAAAGAAGAGATGAACAGTTGGGTTCTCAGGAAAATTCTGCCTTCTGTCTTAACTTTTGTATTTTTTCTGTGTTCCTGTGGAATAGTGCCATCTACACAGTCCTGTCAATACTGTCCTGCACATTTAGCCTGAGAGATAAGAACTAGAACAAGCCATTGGCCCTAATTGAAAAGGATGTGGAGAAACCACTTTGCATGCTAGGTCCTTGAAAAGCTCAGCTATAAACAAATAATGCTCTGGTGGTAGGAGCAACACTCAAGTCCTTCAACCTCAAGGCTAATTCTTACAAATATGCCTGATCCTACCAGTGACAGCCATGACAAGGACACTAGAGGAGAATACTGTAAATGGGTTTTGGGGATTAAAAAAAAGAGAAGAAGCTCACTACACTTCAAAAATAAAATATACATTGAAAATCAAGGACTTAATAAATCAGCCAAGAACACAGAACTGAAATGACCATGCCTTATACAAAGGCAGTCGGATAAACCCTGGCTCTCCTGCAGAGTCTCATATGCTTTTGTCCCATGTATTCAACTCCTTAGTTTTTCTCAAATGAGTAGTAATCTGATTTCCCCTGCCCCTTCCAAATTAAAATTAAATCTCCTCCCAACCTTCTGTTAAGCAGGGCATTATCTTTCTAGTGACTTTCAAACTTATAGAGTGCTTCTGACATGAATGACTTTTGTGATTCCATGTTGTTGGGTGTTTATTTTTAAAGTCACAAATCTTTGAATTCCAATTTTAGGGTCCCTTTCCGTTCCATCAATTTCCCAACATCACTTCCCCATTAGCTGAGCTCTCCTCTCCTTTCCTTGTAAGAGCAACAGATGCACGTGATGCCAGGTGATGTGGCAAATGGCTTGAAGTCACTAGGCTAGAAACCAACAACAAAGCTTGGGGAGAAAGACTCCGAACTCCATGCCACTCTGTGTTATGCAGCTTTTTATAAGGGCAGGAAGATCTTGATGAGAGGGTGGTCTCAAAGAAATGAACAAACACAAGTGTTCAGAGGTGTTATTCACATGAAGGAGGCTGCATGAGTAGAGGGGCTATTGGGCTTTCCAGTCTCAATGGCACCACCCCCAAGGTTGAACCACCCCCGCACAGCCTAGGCTTCCTGGTTGAACCGTGGGCTCAATTGAAGAAGCTGACGGACCGCGGACGGAGGCAGATAAGGCCCCCTCTCCCTTGGTCCCTTACTGGGCTCTGCCGCCGTCGCTGCACGGGTGGCGACGGCGGCAGGGCCCGGTAAACCCCCCCCCCGCCCTCCTCTCCCGGCCTTACCTGGCGCCACTCCCCTCCACTGCGGAGCTCCGATTCGGAGCCGGAGCTCTGTGGCAAAGAGGAGCGGAGTATGGGTGGAGCAGCGCGGAGCGGGCTGATCCGAAATTTTTGGATCGGCCCGCGGGGCGGAGCGGGGGATCCGTGCACACCCCTATGGTATACAACCTCAAGATAGGTTGTTGCTGAGATCTTATGATCCTTTGCAAAGATATGATCCATAAAAGTGTTACTAGTCCATTCAGTGCTGAAGAAGAGGGTGGGAGTTTGAAAATGAATGCTTCGATACATTTACTGCAGGTTACTTTCTGTCGAATGGAACCAGATATTTTTTTTTAATGTTAGAACATTTTATCAAGCAGCATGATCCAGCATGATCCATACTTTCTTCAAGCATAGGTTTGTATCTAATGGTGACATTTCTCTACCACAAAGCATTTACCACTAGCAAAATCCTCCCTCCTCCTCCTCCTCCTCCTCCTCCTCCTCCTCCAATTTTTATCCTTGTTCTAGTGTTGAATTCAACACTTTGAGTAATCTTGCACCAGGCATTGTGCAAGTCATTGGGCAAGCCATTATGACTTTTTTAGTCTAGGTGTCGCTTGCATTAGTTGTACTAGTTCTGATAGCAGTAGTGCAGAACAGCTCGAATTCCTGTATTTTTCCATTAGCGTGATATTGGAGATAGCCCATTGTGATACAGAAGAAATTGGGTTATTTTATCATTTTCTAAAGAATATGGAAATCTTTTGTTTTGATTCTATTTCATGTAAGTGAAGAATATCTGCAGATTTCAGGATTGATGGATGTAATAATAATTGAACTGATACTGAATGCATATGCAAAGACTGATGGTTTAACTATGCTCAGCCCAAACTATTAAAAATAATGGAAGCCTTGTTAAAAATGTGGGGTGTGTCACTTCTTGAGATATTGGCCAGTCAGATTCTCCTGCCTGCTCCCAGAATCCAAAATTAAAGCTTACATCACCTGTCAACAGAACTTTAATTGTGATAGCGAATTTCAAAGCTACAGGGTATTCCTTGAAAATGAATCTCCTTCTTACATGATAAAAACAACACTGCAGTTCTGAAACCTAATTTAGGGCCTATGTGGCATTAGCTTCATAAATCTTCTGCCTGGCCTTCAAGTGAACTATGCATACTGCTTCTTGCAGATTGTAACTATATAAAATCTCTCTCTTAAACAATCAGATTCAGGACAGCACTTATTAAAAAAGGATCTGTTTTACTGGGATAATAGTATGATATAAAACCCAAAATTCCATTAAGATGACTGATGCCTTGCACAGTCTCTTTGGAGGTTGACTTTGTCATAGATAGACCTACAGTTAATATCAGTCTGTACAACCACCCTGTCAGACTTCAGTGGGGGGGAGGGTGCAGTGAAATGTGAGAAGGGAACTTTTTAACCCCCTTTTTAAGGCCTCAGTTAAGAAATCTTTTTTCTTAGAGATGCTCAGAAAATTGGAGAAAATCACAACATAAGTAAAAAGGGAAATATTGCCTCTGTGGTCACATTTCTCCCCTTGTCTTTAATTGTTGTTCGTTGGGTTGCACATCTGAATATGAAAAGCTTATGGTCCTGCTCTAAGTTAGCTATTTATTTATTTGTTGCATTTATATCCCGCCTTTTTTCCTCCAAAGAACCCAAGGCAGTGTACATAGTCATCGTCCTCCTCCTCTCCATTTTTATCCTCACAACAACAACCCTGTGAAGTAGGTTGGGCTGAGAGTCTGTGACTGGCCCAAAGTCACCCATTGGGTTTCCATGGCTGAGTGGGGACTAGAACCCAGATCTCCCAACTCTCAGTCCAACACTTTAGCCACTACACCACACTGGCTACATCTGAAACCCTGGAGAATAGTCTGACACACTTTGGGCAGTATTCACCTGTTTCCTTCTGTTAGCAGAAGCTAGGTTCTGAACTATGTGTAAGAGGAGAATCCAACTAAAGTTATATTTGTGCAAGCACAGTTGCACGAGCATCTGTGCATCTGGATACACAATGGAAAGATTTGGCAGAGTTTGGCTAGCACTAATTGAGTTTGCAGAATGACTCCATTGCAGACTGCTCATTGTTTCACTCCTCAAAAAAAATCATTTCAGTTATATTTGATTAACAACACAAGTTGTATGAGTATTGCAGAGAAAGACAAACATATTTTGGTGACTATAAATGATAGTGGATGAACAATTGAAGTAATTGTTACACATATTTCTCTAATTCAAAATTTACTTTTCCCATAAGTTAAAATTTAGTTTATCACTTTTCCTTCCAATAAGCCTTTATTATATGTTAATTATAACTCTACCTTTACGGGGCTGATGTTAATGATTTGCCTTATGGAACATAATCATCCCAATGGAGAGAAGTCAGTCTGTGTACTTCTGCTTCAGCAAAACCTAGTAATTGAAATAATACCCCTCACTCCAAATGCACATATGCTATTCTGTAATGGAAAGAAAATACAAGCTCACATTTAAATTAAATAGTAAAATACAGTTTTTGATGGATTGCTTAATCATTGAGCACCTATTTTAAAGAGAAAACCCTATTCCTTATTTTCATTAACTGTGCTATACTGAAAAGACAGCATTGACTGTATCACAATCTATATTGTATTCTGCTTGTGGTGATGAAGCTTCTGACACTGATTGCTGGAGTTGGTATGCACATTTCATCTGTGTAGGAAACAATGCAACCAGAATGTTTGCAGATGAGCCTGGGAATTCAGAGGGGTCTCTGAAGAAACTTCACAGTGCTCAAGGTCAGCAGGAGCTGGACGTTATGGGAGAGGAACCCTATTTGAACATTCTGGTTCTTATAAATACAGTTGTGTGGAGTGGGAGAGCAGGACTGCACCTGATGGCCCCATCCCCTTGCATCCCCTGTGTGATCAGGAAGGAGGCTACATGTATAGAGCCAGTTGCCCCATGGGGCAGGTACAACAGGGATGCAATGGCAGGACCAGGGCCAGCAGGCACAACTCTATGCTTCACCTCACACAATTTAAGAATCATATAAGGCCTAAGGCCCAAAATGGGCTAGGGAGTCTGGCCTAGAGATGGGGTGGCTAAACAATGTGGAAGAAAGAAGACAGTGGGCAAAAAATAAGGACCTCAAAAACCTATGGGTGGAGGAGGAATGGTGCTGAAGAAAGTAAGGATCAAGATGAAAATAGGAATGAGGCAAAACATAGAGGGCAGTATCCAATGGGATCATTCCACCTCCAATGGTTCCGTTGTGCAGTTGCTAGTACAATGGAGGTTTCTCCTAAAAATGCTAGGGCTGTGCACAGACCCCCCGATCTGTTTCGGATCCCGATCTGCAACTTCCTGATTGGGTCCACTCTGCTCCGCGGCGATCCACCAGTGGTCCGCTCTGCTTCACTGCGGAGCTCCGGATCCGAATCAGAGCTCCATTTCCTACCATGGACTTGCATTGAAATCCAAACGCCTATAACTTTTTTTCTGTTAATGTTAGAATTCTCAAAATCGGCACCATAAAACCTTATCCATGTATCCACCTTCATGCCCAATTGGAAGTCAATCCTGATTTTTGGGAATTTTTGAAAATCTGACACCCCATTTTCAGAAATGGGATTTACTCTGACATTTTTACAGATACAAACTTGGAAGTGGGCACCCTCACAGATGCCATCTAGATCCACATGCATGGCAAGCTTCAAGCAAATCCCATCACCCCCTGATTTTTGGTGGGTTTTTTCCCTTTTAACTCACCCCAATTCAAGTCCCACACTAGAACTCCTCAGTTTTCATGTTAGAAATCTCAAATTAGGCACCATGACAGCTTATCCATGTATCTACCTTCATGCCCAGTTGGAAGTCAATCCAAGCCTCCACTGATTTTGGGGGATTTTTTGAAAATTTGACACCCCATTTTCAGAAATGGGATTTACTCTGACATTTTTACAGATACAAACTTGGAAGTGGGCACCCTCACAGATGCCATCTAGATCCACACTCATGGCAAGCTTCAAGCAAATCCCATCATCCTCTGATTTTTGGCGGGGGTTTTTCCTTTTAACTCACCCCAATTCAAGTCCCATGCTAGAACTCCATCAGTTTTCACATTAGAAACTTCAAAATCACCACCATGACAGCTTATCCATGTATCCACCTTCATGCCCAGTTGGAAGGAAATCCGATTCTCCCCTGATTTTGGGGGAATACATGAAAAATCCCCCACAAAAAACAGTATGCCCATAAGGAAACCAGACCTGTCCATAGGGATCCATTGCAAAGTGCTTGCCCATAGCAATTAATAGCACAGATGATTTGGGCGAATCAAGATTTTTTTTCTAAATAAGGATCTTCATCTCAGGTGAAACACTTCCAAAAATGCACACACACACACACACACACACACACACACACACACACCAAGAGCGCGCAATGCAGCTGCCTTTTATCACATGGAAGGAGACCTTCCCTGAGTCAAAGCAAGACATGCACAAGCCATCCCTGCGAGGCGGGCACAGAGGAGGATAGGTAGCACTGGGAGCAAGCATGCCAGAGGCTTGTGGGGTTGAACCACAAAGCCCATCATATAGTACATCTCCCAGGCACCAGGTGGGCAGAGAGGCAGGCAGAGATGTATGACTATGCCATAGATCTATGGGGAAGTAAGTCCCAGCAGATACCCCAAAACAACAGCACCCAGGTGGAGGCGGGAAGGCAGGCATGCAGCAGACATTTCTGGGGGCACAAGGAAGTGAGCCAACAATTGTTTCAAAGCCAGTAATGCAAACCGTCCCTGTGAGGCGGGAGCAGCACAGAGAGATGCCTTTTCTTTTGCATCCCATAACTAGGGGACTAGGAGGATAAGAGTAAAGCTTTGTGATCCTTGCTTCAGAGTTGATTGACTGTACTATGATCACAGCCATTAATAACGTTAATAATAGCAGTACTAATTAATAATAATAACAATAACAACAACAACAATAAGGAGTTGAACCACAATGAAAGCCTGCCTGACTTCACTGAAGAGGGAAAGCCAGGAGAGCTTGGGCTATGGGGTGTATAATAAATGTAATAAATAAATAAATAAACAAAGGAGGGATGGAATTAAAAGCAGCAATGCTGCTGAATCACAACAACAAGAAGATTTTTTTTAAAAAAAGGCTATGTCTGTCTTTTGCCAGTAAGAGGAAAGTGGACATGCCCAGGGGGAGGGGGAACTCTGTCCATTTGACTGGCTCTGTCTAGGGACCAGTCTTTAAGAAGCTAACTTAAACTTCAACTCATGACAGGCATAGTAGCTTCTTCCACTGGTTAATCTTTGGAGGGTTCTGATGACCCTCCAAGGGCAGGAGTGTGCACTGGGCACTTCCACATGCCCTAGGGGACCTCATCCCCTTGCACCACATCTATTCAGTTGTTCACCAAGGTTAGGGTTGGTAGCAGTGCTGTGTTTCCTATCTGTCATTTATTTGCTTAGTATATGATTTCAGGTTTTGTTTGTGCATTTGGTGGGGCTCCTGTTTCAAAAAACACTGGGAAAAGTCCATTCAGAGACTAAGAAAGAAAAGTTTCCCAGTATCCCAAGTTATTAAGTATCCCGTTTTGCTTATCCCCCCCTCCAACTTTGGGATTGGAGGATGCTTCATCAGGTGATCACGATTGAGAGTTGAATCTGCATCTCAGAGCTTCAAAGAAAGGTACCCCTCCTGCTTTTTTACCCTATTTTTTAAAAAAAATATAGCAAACAAACCGCAGCATGCAAAGTGCTGAAAATAGGCACAAATGACTCCGACCCACGACTCTCTAAGAACATTCAGTTTCAAGGAGGTAGCTTGAAAAACAAAAAAGTTATCCACTAATCTTTTCCACAATGCAATCCTATGGGGGGAAATATCCAAAATGGCGGGCGGAGCACTCCACGAAAAGAGAGATTTGCTTGTGGTCACTTCTCTTCGCCATGCTCCACTAGCACCCCGATTTGCTTCTCCTCTGCCTGCACCAGAGGCGGATCACCCCGCTTCGCTGTTGCTTCTCCGAACCGAAGAGAAGAAGATCACAGTCCTAAAAATACCTCTGGAAATTAGCAGAAAAGCTGGTGTATGGATTGGGAGCTCCCTTCTGTTCATTTCAGCGGAGCCCCCTTTTGTTCATTTCAGATTATTTTCAGAAGCACAAAGGCCCCTTCCACAACTGGTCACTCCCGTGAGCATATGGGCACAATAGGACACTACCCATTAACTGGGACCAGAAGGTTGTGTGCACAATTAACAGGTCAACGAGGGAAGATTAGATGGGACTATGGTCCAGGGAACTGACTAGAGCATGGTTGAATAATACCTCTTTCCAATATTGCTTTTGCAGTGCTTGTATTATGATGGATGATCTGTAACTGTGCTTTTAAGAAACAAGCTGCCAAGATAAAAGGGAACTCTGGTAAAGGGAAAGGCAAAGCCTTCTCCATTTTTCATTTGCCTAGTGTTATTGTGACTGTGACACACCTTTGGAGCACTTCAGCACCCTTTGACAGATAAATGTTGGATTTTGCTTAATCACCCTGGCCTGCAGTATAACAGTTGCTAGATCTGTAATCTCGACAAGGTCACTCTTCCTTGGTGTGTTGTTTGGAAGAGGAATTGGTTGTGGCTTCTACTGACACTGCTGCATCGCAACCTAATAACCCAATGGGACCAATAAAGGGGCAATGGGAAAATGATGGAGGAGGGGGAGACTGCGTTTCATATACTGATTGAACTAATTCCTTGGCAGCAGGCATCTAGTAAAAAATATGTAATGAGAAATCGTTAGCACGGGAGAATTGTGTTAGCATGAGGTTAGCTAACTGTGGGTTGCTTTGCAGCTCTTTAACTCAGGCTTGGTGAAAGGAACTCAAAGCTTTGGGCACCCCAGACAGACACTGTGCGTGTCAGTTGCTTCTGTTCTTTTCTCCAAGTGTTCATCTCATGCCATAAATATTTAAGTTGCTTATGTGTAGGTTTTAAGACACCAGAGCAAAGTGGAGCAAGAACTCCACTACACTATCAGAACAACACTATCAGAAAGGAGACTGTGCTAAATCATTGTGGAATGACTTGTGAAGGCTATTACTTTTTGCTCTTATTTCTTGCACTTAATAAATATTGGATTTTTCCTATTCTAGCGCCCTATAGCTTGTGTCAATTTCTCATAAATATTGAATCCCAATAGTTAGCTCATCATTAAAAATGCAGCCTGTGCTCAGTTACATGAGCATTCATAACGGGGATTTCATTGGCCTTTTTTATAAGAGGGACCCGAGTATACGAAAATTCATTTAAATTTTGAAAATTAAATCGGCAACACATTTTCATTGACTATTTTACCAGAACATTTACTGTTTGTTTTTTAAAAAAATAAGTGTTCCTTTCCAATTTCCACTGCGTGTATCAGAGCTAAAATATTCTGGCGACATAATAATATGCTGCCAGAAATCACAGACCTTGACAAAGGCAGGGCTTGTATTTATAAGGAGTGTAATGTACCAAGTACTGCTTCTCATTCATTCAAATGAAGTCTGCCTGTAGCAAATGACACTGATACTAGATTTGCCAGAGGAGAATATAATAATAAGTCAAACTGATTCTGCTCTAATGCCAGGGTATACTAATAAACAAAGAGTTTGTGCCATCTTTCTCTACCTTCATTCTTGGCTACTGGCCATTACTAGAGCAAATATGCCAATTTCAGTTTCTCTCTGTTTTTCATTTTTCCAGTCAAGTCTGGTTTGTCCAGTTTCTGAATCCATATGAGATTTATTTATTTTCAAGTTCACATTAAAATTTGTACACATTTTTGTACACCCTTCTCCTAATCGACACATTTTTGTATGCACTTTTGCCTAATTCATACTCTCTTCTTTTTTTTGCAAACACTTCCCCTAATATATTGCATTTTTGATATATTATCTGAAAAATATGTGCATTTTTGTCAACTTTTTATTTTTAAAAAATAATAATAATTGGAAACTACATTGCAAAAATTTAGAATGATAACTGTGTTTTGGTTCATGAAATTGGTTTGAAAGTACAAAATTAGGTAAGTTCACAATAAAGTGTGAAATGAATGAATTATTTCCCATTCCTAGCCAAGAGGTGTGTGAACTTTATTGGCTACCAGCCATCATGGCCTTTGTGCTCTGATTGCTGTCCAGTTTAATTTGGTCCTTCCTTCCCATAGGCTTACTTAAGAACCTTGCATCTCTGGAGGGAATATTCAGTCGAGAACTGCAGTTACCCACATCCTGATCTTCATGGTTCAGATGCTGCCACTTCAACTCACCAAGTTCCCATTGTGCCCTGCATATGCATAATTTAAGGAAATTGATTCTCACTAGAAAGAAGCACAGCTACCCATGCCATCTTGGCATACTTCCTCCAGCCCTCCAACATTCTTGGCCTGAGGAGGTAAGTACCGTGTGTGTGTGTGTGTGTGTGTGTGTGTGTGTGTGTGTGTGTGTGTGTGTAAATCCAGTGGAGGATGGTGACTATGATTTTGGTGGGACTGTGAATCCATTCTGGGTTTTGGTGAGAACCAGCCAGAACTTGAAAGGAGACTCCAGAATAGGTTCAGCACTTTGGATAGCTCCTTCAGAGTTCTGGCTGGTTCTGACTGAAACCTGGGATGGATTCATGGCCCCATCAATACCAGAACTACCAGCGTCCCCTGCATAAATCAATGATGTTTTATATGTGATATCCCAGAGCCATAACCTTATAAATGAGATGGATATGTGCAGAACTTAGTTTAGATAGGATGTAGAAAGAGAATTTGCTATGTAGGAATATGCTGTCCTTTATGGATTAGGAGTGAAATATTAGGGATTATATCAATCTTATTACCATTCATTTTAATAACTAGTGATGCCACTAAATTTTGTAATTAGTAAAATTTCACATGTTCATAAGGCTCACTTTTGTAGTAATTGTGAATCACTGCCTTATGAATTTGTTATTAATTTCAGAATAGATTTCAATCTCTGGAGCATGTACACTGTGCATCCAAATTATGCCTTTCTGTGCATGCATGGTTGGTTTAACTCACTTCTCTCAGGAGGAAACATGATGGTGCCACTTCACTCTTTAGGGAAAGATTGGCATTTTGAGCTATTTCCACAAACCAATCATGTTTGAAGAAACATCTATGGAGGTTGCACTGCATATACAGTATCTCCATGTAGAGATCCATACATTTCTCCATATATAGGCACATCATGGAACCAAACAACCAATCTGGAAGGGGTATGTAACATGATGATGCATGATGTTATGACGCATTCCACAATTACAACGTGCAATTCCCAAGATGCTGTATGATATTGTGCATATTTTGCTATTGATACTATGCGATACAGTTTTGTTGATATTGTCCAAAAACTCGAAAACACAGAACAAGATACATCCCTAGTTTTTGACACTGATCTGTGTTTATTCTAAAAGATATTTAAAGATGTTATTTGAATCCTGTTTTAAACCCATTGACCCTGTTCAGATGACACACTAACCCACAGTGTTTAAGTATACATCTGTCAGGGATGCTTTAAGGTGGATCCCTGCATTTAGCAGGGGGTTGGACTTGATGGCCTTATAGGCCTCTTCCAACTCTACTATTCTATGATTCTATTTTGAGCTAAACATTATGGCTTACCATGCCATGTGAACCATTCCTGACCATGGTGGCTACATAATCTCAGTTTAAACACACTCACTAACCACTTGCAAAGGGGTTAGTGTCCTAACCAAGGCTTAGAGTGCTGTCTGAACAGGCCCAATGTATTTTTTGTAGTATATCTGTTGGTGATAGATAACCATTTATTTAGTCATTTTTGTGGTATCATTCCTATGGATTTGATTTTGGTGCCAAAAGGTGGGCTTTAAAAAGTAACAAATAAAAATATTAAATAGGATTGAGCATGGACTTCCCTCACATCTCTTTATATGGCTCTGACCTCAGTTTATATCAAACACAGAATTACTTTCAGAGTGCAGTGGGCAATTAGAGAAAGTTCTGTTTCATAACCTCAATGCAGGGAAATACTCCAGCAGCATTAATCTAACACATGTTAAAAAGCATAATCAGATCCCTTTCTAGCTGTTATTTTTACCTCTTTTATGTCTCTCTCTTCCTCTCAGAAGACCCAAAAAGTCTCTAATATTATTCTTGAGCTTGCATGCTATGCAGTGAACAGATTGGGGTTGTCAGGAAATTACATCCGATCTGTGTTGAACTGTGAAGGGGAATTGTTTATGATTAGGTGATTTACACTTGAAGTGGGCAGAAGATGGCAAGGCCTGTAATTAGAAGGAGGGAAATTTATCTCCCAACAGCATGTTCCCCCTTTTGAGCAGAACCCTGGAGTCAGTCAAGGGCAGATGCAGGCTCACTTCTCCAATCTGGCGGAATCTGCATGTGGACCTGATGGAGCTCAGTGAATGGTTGCCAGGAACAACATTTGGTCCTCGTCCTGCTTCAGAAAGGAAAACTCAGATGCTTCTTCAGTTCGCTCTTACATGCTGTATATAAAGTAGCTTTGCAAATACCCATCTGTCTCCTTCTCACCTGGCTGGCCTCAAGACTTTGACTTGGCTGCACATGCCTAGGGATTTAAATTAAAGGCCCCAGCCTATTGTGACTTCAGTGGACCGAAAAAGCAATTCCAAGCAGTACACACACACACACACACACACACAATTTGTGTGTGCCTGCATGCATGACTGTTCTGACTACAGGAGATTATGTAAAGTGCTTTTGTTAGTCTTGTTCTTTTCCTTCTCTGCACTGGCAATAAGGTCTGGTGCAGTCCTGAACCTTTTACTCCTAAACTAGTTATGCTTCTAGAGGAATAGACTAGGAGCATCATGACATGGGAGAAAATCACATTTCCCTACTGTCGTTTCTCTGCCCACACTTTTGTCCCTCATTACTTCCTCTTTCGAAAGAGGAAGTAAACAACATGGCCATGGCCCATTCAGTGGGCCGTTTTGATCTCGCTGCTTCTCCTGCACACAGCAAGAGATAGTGGCAAGTTCTGTCTTAAAAATAGTTCAGATTTACTGGGGTCTTTTTTGTCACACAAAGAAGGTTAGAAGGGGCAGGAGGTGCATGGGACGCAGAATATGTCATGAATAGGACCTGCAAAAATCTGTGAGCACCCAATAACAAGCATGCAATAAAACACTCATCTTGTGATGCCCTAGGTCTGATCCTCCTGTGTATCCTCCTAATAATATCTCTAAGATATTATCAGGATTTGAGAATTAGAAACTGGAAGAGATAGTCCTTGCTGATCCAGTGATTCAAGGGGTTCAGTGAGTGTGCATCTGTGCTAGGGATGTATGGATTTTGTTAGATCTGCCTCATCTGTGTTTCATGGATTGTCAAGGCATCCTTCATTCCATCATCTGCTCATTGACAGAATCAGATTTTATGTATGAAAATTTTGTCCCTGTGTGCCAATGTGCAGTAGAGGTAATGAGCCCTTGAGAAAATTCCCTCCCCCTAAAAAAGTTTTAAAACAGTTCGCAACTTGGAGGAATCTGCATGACTCAGAAAAAGCCAGTGCACTGTAGAATCCTCAGGTCGGAGTCATATAAATCCAAACCCATTTGAATCCGTTGCAGATCCCTCAGACATCCTGACCCCGTGCCAATATCGTTGCCTACTTCATACTCATATCTTCTTTCATAAAAGGGCTAGTGTTAAAACTGGGGCCACCAATGTGAGCAAAGGTTTAGTCAACATTTTAATATCAATAGGGGCAACACTGGCCAATACTAGCAGCAAAGACACATAAAGATGGGCCGGCTTTATCTCAAGTATTAACACTTCTCGCAGTCCAGTCCAATGCCTCAGCTGAAATTAAAGAAGCGGGCCTTTCTGAGGCAGGCAGGAGGCAGGCAGAGCCATTTACCAGTTTATACTATGGTATGTAAGGAGCCGTCCAGTCTATATCTTTTCCTACTATCACTTACTCAGTAGATATAGCTCAACTTATTTGCACAATGGATGGGACTATATTGCGCCAGTGCTTGGGCTGTGATCAGAGGGCTGTCTTCACAGCACCAAGTTGGTGCCATGTTCCCCCTAAACCTCACGGTTTTGCTCCTATAGGGTGGCATCACGTAACTCCCAGAGAGCTTGGGGTGGTATATAAATTTAATAAATAAATAAATAAATAAATAAATAAATAAATAAATAAATAAATAGGGAATGCAGGGATTCCAGTGGTCATCTGGGTACTGGAGCTGCCCCCACGCTCTTCCTGGCTTCTGGCAACCAATCATGGGTCACCATCTGCCAGAACTGCCCCCTGGATTGGCTAAGAGCAAGGTCAGATGGCAGAAGATCTGGGGTGACCTTGCTCCCACTGAAAAATTCAGGGTCAGTCCCCGACTTTTTTAATGCACTGCTTTGTGGAAAAGCCCTGTGGTGGCTGCATAATATAACTGATGCAGCACTGATTCACAGCCACCAGGGGGATTTGAGCGTGTATAGGCAGCCCCCAGGTGCCAGCACCAATGCTAGAAGAAAGTTTGTCTCCACACATTGGAAGTGGGATTCTATGCTTGATTCAGTGACATGCACACACTGGCGCATTCGTGCTTTGGGAATGGTTTTTCTCAGATGCATTTTGACATTTGCCAGTGTGAAAAAAACCGGACATTCCACTGAAATGATTTGCTTCTGCCAGCTGCTAAACAGGAAGCCAAGTTTGAGAAAGTGTTCGGTACTTATTCATGCATGTGTTGGACACTATACCCTCACAAGTGAATCTCAACAGTATTATACAAAAATGTGTCAAAATAAATTAGTGGAATAGCAGCCTTGTTACATTTGGCCTGTATTCATCCAGCTATGCCAGGTGGGAAATTATTTTTACAAAGATCTAGTGCAGAACAACTCAGTCATTTGAGATTTGGGCTAAACACAGAAAACAAGTTTTACATCAGGATTTCATGAAACAGAATGAAACAGTATTACCATGTAAAGCATGAACTTCTCTAAGATCTGAATGCATAATATACTACTTTAAAGAAACCTTCTTAATACAGTTTCAGCACAGAAGAAATACTGTAATATACAATGGTATCAAGACAGGTCTCCACAACTTCTAAGGATAGAGGTGAAATTTGTTTGGTTTGCATTTAATATGAACTAATCCACACTTGCCAAATTAATACATCAACTGCAGTCCTTCAGTTTCCACACTTTCCCAAATTTTGTGATGCAGTTCTTTTATTTTTTAAAAAAATGCATACAGGAATAGCATACAAAACTGCTTACATTAGGGAAATTGCATACAACAAGGCATATATTAGAGAAAGGTGCTTGCAAAACAAATGTGTGCATTAGGGGAAAATGCATACAAAAATGTGTGCGAGTATTTGCTAGCATGAAAATGCAAAGCAAAATGTTTGTGCTGACTTTTAGGGGTGTGGGAGAGATTCATACACTAATGTAAAAATAGGACAGGACCAATTTGTGTCTGAAAAAATGCAAACTTTTTATTTAATTATTGCTTTTACATCCTGTGTTCTTTTCCTCCAAGGCAACATGCATAACCCTGTGAGGTAAGTTGTTGGACTGAGAGTCTGTGACTGGCCTAAAGTTACCCAGTGAGTTTCCATGGCTGAGTGGGAACTCGAACCCAGATCTTCCGACTCCCAGTCCAACCCTCTAGCCACTACACCACACTATTTTTAATAATAAATTTGTTTTAAGTGGTTGAAGAATACCATTAAGCTTTTAAGAATGAAAATCCATGTATTTATTGCACCTTTAAGTTCCTTTAGTGAGGGGTGTGTGAGTGTTGTTCAGGTAGGATAGGAATCAGATGACAGCCAATTTTAAACGGAATATGAATTCTAACCAAAGTATATTTTCTATTCACATTACTGGCACAGTAAAGCTTCACATGTGAAAATACTCTTGTTCATTATCAAAAGCAGAAGAAGCAGAAAAATTATCTGAATATGGGAATTATTTACACATTCCAAATAATGAAATGGAATTTGTCTCCCTGTTCCAAGTCAGCATGTGTGGTTTTCAGGCAAGATTCTTAACTCCTTTCTCTTTCTGCTCCTCCTTAAAGAAATGGTAGTGCACACTGTATTATAGTCTCATCTGCTCCAATACCCAAGACGTTTACAGTAGATTTATGATAATATAAGAGCTGATGGTGCCATTGTTCTGCTTCTTCATCTTTCAGCTCCTTGATTATACTAAAGCAGTCTGGAAATTAGTTTCTCACAAGAGTGATCAGTCTCCCAAAGACATGAGTACTATATAATTAAAAGAAATTAGATTCAACACTACCTAACCAAATTAATATTTGTTATGGAAAAGCAGTCCCGATCGTAACATTACAGTTTTGCATTCTAAGTAAAATACATCATATTTATCTTAAGTGGTAGCGGACAGAGAGAATTCAGTGGAATTTACTCAGAATGTTTAAAAAGATTAAGAGGCTGAAGTAATGTAAAGCCCAACTCTAATCAATGTTCTGAAAAGAATGGCAGATATGAATATGCCATTATAGCCTTTCTCTGCCAAACTATATCAGAGCAGAGGTAAATTTAATCCTAACAATATTTCATATTTGAATAAATATGCCAAATATAATCTTAATTCATTGTTCTAACTGCCAAATATAGTCTTAATATTATTTCTTCTTTTTTATCTGCATTAAACTACACTAAGGCTGATTCTACACCTGCCTTTTTACCTGGGATCATCCCAGAATCATCCCTGTGCATCCAAATGACACACAGGGGATCCTGGGAGCAGGCAGGGACAATCCCTCCATTTTCCTGGGATAATCCTTAGGTGTAGAAAGGGCCTAAATCAATGCAACACTAGAATATATCTGATTTAATTTGGTAGGACTAGATTTAGACTTCTAGTCCATTTTCAGTGCCTGGGCTATGTTAGTTTGTGGTGCTTGTGGAGTATGATCTGCAAGTAAGAATGACCAGTGATGAGGAGGCCATGTTTGCTGATGACACCAAACTATTTTTTTATGGTTAAAACAAAAGGGGATTGCGAAGAGCTCCAAAAGGATCTCTCCAAATTCTCCAAATTAGCCTAAGTTTTGATATGTTTGTAAGTGTATTTCAAGGTTCTTGGACATCATGAATGGTAGACTTAGGAAGTGATATTTTGTAGAGTTTTACAGCTTCTTCAAACTAGAGGAGTAATTGCCATGATGAACATTGGATGATTAATGATCCTGAATCACAGAATCATAGAAGAGTAGAGTTGGAAGGGGCCTATAAGGCCATCGAGTCCAACCCCCTGCTCAATGCAGGGGGCCCATGGTACCAAAAATATATCCTTGCACATTGTAAAGAGGTATTCTTGCCATGTGGTTGATTCACAACATCTCTAGGCCTTTTGCAACTTAACTCCACCAGCACAAGGTATAATTAAGAAAATCCAATGTATCTTACATTACAAAATTTCATTGCTCTCTCTCTCTCTCTCTCTCCAGACAGCCAGCTGACCCTGACAACTTCATGAAACCAGTCCAAGGGCTGCAGATTCCATCTTCATTCCTGCTTTACAGTATTACAGCCAACTGTAATCATATGTCATGGATTTCCTGATCTCAACACATACTGAGGATTGGCTTGTGTTTGTGGGAAAGTAGGGCTGTGCACAGGGTACCCGATCTGCTTTAGATCCTGATCCAGACCTTCCAGATCAGGCCCAAACTGGTTCGGGTCAATCTGGACCTCCCCCGCTCTGCTCCAGAACTGGATCCGGAGTGAGATCTGGAGGTCCAGATCGATATTTCAGCCCCATTTTGCCCCCCTTCCCCACTTACTTGCATCCACATTGGACGGCGGAGGCTGGTAAGTGGGGAAGGGGGGACAAAATGGGGGCCGAATAAGCTCCCCTCCCCTTACTTGGCTCTGCCATCCGCCGATGCACAGACCACAGTGGCGGTGCACAGCAGAGACAGGTAAGCCCCCCTCCCCCACTTACCTGGCTTGGCGTCCATCATGGTCTGGGAGGTGGCTTCAACTGATGCCCAGGCCTAAAACCAGAAACATGCCGCAGCCTATTTCTGCCCTTAGGCCTGGGCGTCAGTTGAAGCCACTGCCCGGACCACCATGGAGGCAGGTAAGCCCCCCTCTCCTCTTACCTGGCTCCCCTGCCATCGCCACATGGACCATGGCGGCGGTGGATGGGGGAGCCAGGTAAGCTCCCCTCCCCACTTACCTGGCTCTGGAGCTTCGGACTGGTCTGAACCGCTTTGGGCCGATCCGATCCTCCCCGATCCACTCCGGAACAGGGCTTTGGAGGTCTGGATCAGCCCGCTCCGCTTCAGATCTGGGAATCCGTAACAGAGTGGAGCACACCCCTATGGGAAAGAAGCAGACTTGAATCCTTCAGACAGATTTGCTTGAATCTGGCAACTTTCAGTCACAAGGGGCAGCATCCAACAGGGCTGTTCCAGCTCCACTGATTCTGTTGTGATTGTGGGTCCCACTAGTGCAATGGGACATTGGTGCTTCCAAAAATAACCCCAGATGTTAGCAGAAACATTCATTTTGGGATCAGGATAGGAAAGTGGAGTTCAATTCTGTGGAGCTCCACTGACCTGCCACATCCTGGAAACAAGCATTTTTACTTGAATCTTGAAACTTCAATCAGCAGGGGCAGTATCCAACAGGGCTGTTACAACTTTACTGTTGTGTGAGCGGTGCTGTAGCACTAGTCATCTGAGCAGGTAGAAGAAACCTTTGTATAAGTATTGGAGCATATTCACTGTTTTGAACCAAAATACCATTATCCTTGTCATTTACAATAGCCATTGAGTAAATTTACACAACTTGCTTTTCTTTCTCAGAAGCAGAATGTTATTTGTACAGTTCTAATTTCTCATTGCTCTTAAAAAAAAGTCCCTGACATGCTTTATCAAATCTCCCCCAACAAAAATTAAACAACCCAAGGGAAGAATGCATACAATGTGAAGCATCCTCTTAATGCATTCAAAATTGTAACAGTGCATGCAAAAACAAAAAATAAAAAGCCACTGAATGTATGTTATTTAGAAGAACTCCATCAATCACAGAAATGAGCAGTCTGTAGGTCCAGGTCAATACCTTACAGCCCATTAAACAGAAGGAAGGAAAGGAAGTTTTCCTATGTTCAATATGACAGATGGAAGGAATGAAGAATATTAATAGATGTCCATAGTTTGAGCTTGCCAATATTAGGAAGAAAAATTATCAATCATTAATCCATCAAAGAACATGAACTTTGCCATTCTTGACTATTACTTGCCTTCTGCATTAATATGAATTGGGGAGATGTTTTTTGCCCTCCATTTTTATGAAATCGCTTTAACAGTTGAGGCTAATGGATCATCTTAGTACATTGTTGTACAAAAAGGCTTTCAACTTGCCAGAAGGTTAACATCTGAAAAGTATACCTGGTTTATCATAAAGCATGAAAAAGAGATATTTTATCCAAACCGTTTAAACAAACTGTTTTAAAATATGAATCTGCTCTGGATAATCCAGTTTACCCCAAACTGGAGCTTGAATAGCTTAACTAAAGGAGCAGGCTGCTCAGTCTAAATTGCCTGTATTATTAAAGTGGCTCCATCTGTTCTATTGCTCATAACTTGCACTTCACCCCACTGATGCATGTCAAAGTAAATCTATGGAATCAAATTGCTAAGAACAGTTGATTCTTGTCAATGCGTATATGTTGTTTGCAGTGCTAATTCTAAAGTAATATTCAGGCAAGTCCCCTCCCTGCCCCTCCTTTTTAGGTGGGCCCAGTTAGCAACGGGATGAGAACAAATTAGACACGCAGGTATAGCTGGGATAATAAATTGGCCACAACTTTATTGACTCACTTGAATAGGCTTGCGGCAGCATAGGGAGCCTGTATAGGGATAGCATAGGGAGCCTGCCTGCTAACCGATTCCCCTTCCTGGCCCACATGCCAGGGACATGGGTGGTGGATGGCAAGGCCAGGGGCACACCATGGCATAAACTGCTAATGTGAACCCCTTTCCACCACCCTGGGGCACAATATGGCATGAACTGCTAATGTGAACCCTTTTCCACCACCCAGTGGAAATGGACAGCTTGCAGCCCCCATGCTGGTCTGGTCTTGGTGTTTGTCCCTGAGATCCCTTATGGGAATCCTCACCATGGGTGAGAAGGGAGACCAACCCTCTACACTGGATCCAGCCCAGTGCCTATCACACTTATGTAACTTGTGACAAATGTTATAAAATGAAGCAATCACAAAGAATTCACTGATAGTACAGATCAACTTATTTACAATGGAATTAATCTTGCAATGGGGAAGGCAAAAACCCTGCACAATCTTTGCTAGTTGGTAGGCAGGTAAAATTCCATCCCAGCCCCATTAACTGATGACCATGGTCATAACTAGACCTAAGGTTTATCCCTGGATCATCCAGGAGTCAAACCTGTTCATCTAGGTGACACACAGGGGATCCAGTGCTCAGGCAGGGGTGAATCCTGGAGGATCCCAGGATAAACCTTAGGTCTAGCTGTGGCCTATGTCTGCCACTGTAAGACATCTTGCTTCTGGGAGTAGATGGGTGGGGATGTCAGCAACTGCAGTCCTGGAGCTGCATGGGAGGTCTGCCTTTGGGAGGCTCAGGTTGAACTGGAGATCTCACTCTGCCTCTTTGGCCCCACCTCATCAAAGCACTGATTAGCTCAGCAGTCACCTCCCAGGAAGGAGATAATGATGCTAAAGCTATTCATCTGCTCTTTACCAGCCTTTTTCCCTTTGCCAACAGCCGGCTCTTCCACAATTCACTGATGCCAGTTAAGAGGGGAAATTGGCTTGGCAGAGAGCTTCGGCTATTGGGCGGTATAGAAATGTAATAAATAAATAAATAAATAAATAAATAAATAAATAAATAAATAAATAAATAACAATCTGGTTCCATCTAAAAGATATCTCTAGACTATGAAAGGTAGAGGGGAAATCAGATCTTCTTCTGACTCTCGAGAATGCAAAAGATGCAGGTGGGGCTTTATTTGGCCAAGTGGTAATAATCTGGATTAATCTGACCTAGCAGAAAAGCAGCATTGGGGATCCTGATTAGAGAGTGATTCAGGTTGTCTATATTTTCCTTCTACAGAAAACAAAACATTGAGAGGTTGGCTGCTGTTTGAACACCTGTTTAAGGTGGAATAATGCACCTTGTTCCAAGAACCATGAGAACCAATCCCCTGTAGGACAATCACATGTGCTTGGGAATATTTGTAGTTTTTCTAACATGATGGTTACATACACACATACACTTCTCCTTGAGCATAATAAATGAATAATAACATATACCTCAACAATGTTGGCAGCCTTCCCCAACCTAGTACCTTCCCAATATGTTGGACTGCAACTCCCACTATCCCCATCCACAGAAAACAAAACTGTTCCATCTTCTGTTTTACAACCCTGCAGTACTTAACTAATGGTAAAACAGTATTTCATTTTATTAGCTTACATTACTATTGTAGTAATATAACAGCTTCAGAGTTTGCAGCCATTGTGATCCTGGAAAGGTAAAATTGCCTTTCTTAAAATATGTGTGTATTTTTACACATTTGATTAAAACAAATCTTTATGCCTCTTGTTTCTTTCCTTTTTATTATAATATGCTATCAGAAATAAGAGCTTTTTTGTCATAAATCTATAATGCTGGGCAGATAAAGTAGTGCCTTTAAAAACTATTCAAGGTTGAAAGCATATTACAGTAATAGTCATTAGACTACAGCATGTGTATGTGTGCTGAAAACAGCTTCTGAAATACAGTATTATATTTGATTACTCAACTAAAACATAGTCATCCATTAACCCCTCGTGAACCAGGTCTCCAAAGCATGCCTAAGGCAATGACACTTCATGTGTCCCCATTATTTTCAATGATATAGCAATAGCAACAGGGCATCCAGAAACACCATAAGGTCAGACTATTGTCATTTCTTTAGGAAGTATAGTATATTCCACAAGGATAAACTGATCTAAACTAAAATAATTGGAATTGGATTAGGTCATAAGGCACCTCATACAAATTCAAGGGTATTCAGGGTTAATAAAATAAGCAGACATTTTCATCCTGGATGTTTAAATCATTTCTTTGCATTTCCTGTTTCTGTACGCATAAGTGTAAAAACAAGAGAAACACTATATTGACTTGAATGTGCATTCAAATGGAAATATCTCTCTCCTCTTTCTGACTTACCAGTCCAGGTCCGGGCCCAATTCAAAGTGCTGGTATTGACATTTAAAGCCCTAAACGGTTTGGAGCCAGGTTATATGAAGGAACGCCTCCTCCCATATGTACCTACCTGAACCTTAAGATCATCTACAGGGGCCCTTCTCCGTGAGCCCCTGCCAAAGGAAGTGAGGCAGGTGGCTACTAGGAGGAGGGCTTTCTCCGCTGTGGCACCCCGGTTGTGGAACGAGCTCCCCAGAGAGGTCCGCCTGGCGCCTACACTGTACTGCTTTCATCACCAGCTGAAGACCTTTTTATTCACTCAGTATTTTAACACTTAATTTTAACTTAAATTTAAATTTTACTGTTTAACTCTGTATTTTAATCTTATAATCAACTTTGCTGTGTGGTTTTATCCTGGTTGCGCTTTTTATACTGTATTTCAAAATTGTGTTTTTAACCTGTTGGATGTTTTTTGTGGTTTTAATTTTTGTGAACCGCCCAGAGAGCTTCGGCTATTGGGCGGTATAAAAATGTAATAAATAAATAAATAAATAAATAATTCTCACAGAAAGATGCTCTTTGCATCATTTGTGAATATACCTTTATTTTAGAAAAACAAGTGCAGATTCTATAATATATCAAAATGAAACAGGTGTTTAGGTTAGTCAATGCAGCTATGTGGTTTAGTACAAGAAATAAAATGTTGCTAAATTCTTTGGTGCCAGCATAATTCTAGTAAAGTGCAGTATTCAAGGAATCCCACTTTAAATATCACATTACAATTGTGACATTGCTGTCGTTAGGAAAGGTAACACCAAGCCGAAGAGGTTACCAGCATGTTTATTAAGCAGTTTCAGGGGAAGTAAATAGAGAAAAGAAGGCTTCCTTGAGAAAATAGAAGTCTTGCCTAAATGAGGAGAGCAAAACCAAGCGAAAACTTGCACAAAGCAAATGCAAGTAGACAAAAAGAGATGTCAAAAACCCATTTTGAACAGCATATCGCTAACAACATCAAGGCCGACGGTAAATGTTTGACTCTCTAGACTACCTTTGGACCTTAGTACTGCTTTCAGGCTGTGCTTCTGGTACTGACCCTTGCTATTTTCCAGTTGTTTTGTCTTTTTACTGCTGAAAGCACAACAGTTTGGCAGAACAAAGTGGCAATTGACTGATACAACACATCAATAACATTTAAGAAATATTTAAGGATTTCAAGAAGTGAAATAAATCCTGGCTTTGCAAGTCCTTTAGTTTGTATTGTCCATAGATAGATGGACCTTACTTGATACCACAGTTGGCTGCCATCTCCCTCCTAACCCAAACCCCTTGGGATGATGCTATGAGCTTTATCACACCAGCATTATACTGTGCAATCACTGCAAATTGCATGCAAAGGACTCAGACGTTTTCCACTTCATAATCTGCTTTGATTGTGAGTACTCCCATGCATCCTGCCTTAATTGTGCTATAAAGCCAAAAGATTTGCCGTATTTAGCCCCTACTTTTGAGTGCATCTGCCGAGCCGCCGCTGGGTTGCAGGAGCAGGATTTTAAAGAAATGCTTATATCTGCGTAAGCTTTAAAGATAAAGACACCAAAATTGGCACAGTAATAGATATTAGGTAGAGCTTTAAGCATGCCAAATTTGAATTGAATTGGGTCATCCGTTGATTTTTTTTTAATGATTTTTTTACATTTCCCCCCTTAAAGTCACTTCCTGGTATGCAAAGGATCACTGTTGCCCAATAGCAAAAACAACCACAACAGCCAAAACTTAGCACTACTGGGATAATCCGAGGGATGTGGGATGAAGCTCTATGTCTGGGTCACTGTGGAGTATGTAAAATGGTGGCCAGGATGCCAACACAGTTGTTAGTTTCAACAACTACAGCATCAGCATCAACAAAAACCTTAGGAAAAAGGAAAGGAGTGAAGGTTTTGTCACTTCTACTGGCTAAACGCTTCTCAAGAAACTGTCGAGGAATCTCTTTTCCCACAGGAGAAATGCAGTAAAATGTTTTCCCAAACTTTTCTTCCCTGAAATAGGCTGGAGAAATTCAAGAGACCATTTGAATTTCTACTGCACAGAGATTCATTTCATGCCCAACATTTTCCCTGATATAGAAATGCATAGGAGAGCACATCAAGCTGTCACAGCCATTGGGAAGGCAGTAAGTACACAAATCCTTTGGATCAGGACAATGAAAATTAAATAAATTAAATCTCCACTATATTGGTTAATATATCTCCTTTAAAATACCTTTGAAAGTTCCATCCAACTAATGCTATCAAAGCTTGATAAAGCAACCAAGCGTTCCGTAATCGACTTGAGGCATACATTTGTGTTTGGGTTTGCATTTTCCATGTATGTAATGTGAATGCAAAATGACACCAGCCAGCATAGAATATTCAGTATGAAAATGGCTCTTTTGATTTCTATCCAAAGTTAACCAAATCTGTATGTGCACTATTTGCACAAAAGAGGCTCATGATGGGCGCTTTAGCTATCGTGCACAAAAATGCTCTAAAACGTACATTGTTTATTTGATACCTCTCTCAATGAAAGTCAAAGGAAATGAGGTCACTGCCTTCCTTAAATCAGGATCGAACCCTTTGAGACCTTTGGATGAAAGGTGGTGTGTAAGGGCAGAGTATTACTATTGTTTACAGTTTGTGATTCACGTGCAGGTGTCAAAATGTATCTGAGTAAAGGACCAGCTATTTCCCCAGCTCATTTTTTTAAAAAAAATCAATATTAGATTCAGACTAAAAGAAAATGGACTCTCTTGGGCAAATCAGGGCAGTTGGTTACACTAGGACGTGAAAGCCTATAGGCATGCTGTCTCTCTATTCAACCATATAATGCAACACTTTGCTATCGCCATTAAAAGACTTACTCTGTACCATATCTCACATTTCATAATATTTCTATCTAAATGCAGATTTCTGTATTCCATGTGTACCATCTAGTCAGGTTTTCCATAAAAATACCAGCAGGAGACGACATTGAAATTCATTTTGCATATTAAAGAAATCTCTCTGAGATTCCTTCTTTTATTTGTTTTATCAACTCAAGCAATAACCAAGAAAATTAGAGTTCCAGGAATGATAGGTAAGCCATTTATGATTTTATCGGGGTTGCCTCCTTTTTCTTTTCCTCCTGCTTAGACAATTTACAGGCTCTTAAGGGCCAGTAATTTTACAGTGCTCCATTGCAAAATGAAATAAGTCCCTCTGTACCATTTAACCCAAGTACTGCAGTAATAGATGGGCCCCAAAGAAAATGCAACCCGAGTAACAAAGAAAGTGAATGCCTTTCTTTCCAATATTCATGCCACATTTATTATAGGTCTTCTGGGAATTTGTTGCTCTTGAAAGCATTGTTGTAAATGTCATAATATTTCCTACCATAGCTGTTTGCAGTGCATAGGTGAAAAACAGATGTAGAAGGGGGAAAAGACAACAGTGCAGCCTTTGCAAACACTTTTGTTGTATTGCATATAGTCCTTCTTGAAACAATTGCTGCCTGATGGGGCAATGCTATGCATATTTAGTTAGGGGCAAGTCCCTCTATATCCAATGAAACTTACTCCCAGACAAGTGTGCATAGGATTTCAGATTCATACATGGAGTATTTAGGAATCAGTGTTCAAATGTTCTACTATCTATGTTCCCAATATTCATGCACATATCATACACATAATATACATGCATACATAAGGATCATCTTACGAGGATGATCAGAGGTCTGGAAACAAAGCCCTATGAGGAGAGACTGAAAAAACTGGGCATGCTTAGCCTTGAGAAGAGAAGCCTGAGGGGAGACATGATAGCACTCTTCAAATACTTTAAAGGTTGTCACATAGAGGAGGGCCAGGATCTCTTCCCTGAATGCAGGACACGGAATAATGGGCTCAAGTTAAGGGAAACCAGATTGTGGCTGGACATCAGGAAAAGCTTCCTGACTGTTAGAGCAGCATGACAATGAAACCAATTACCTAGGGAGGTTGTGGGTTCTCCCACACTAGAGGCCTTCAAGAGGCAGCTGGACAACCATCCGTCAGTATGCTTCAGCTCAGCAGTGCAGTGCAAGTCATCTCCAGGTAGGTCTAGGAAACACCAGTCTGAAAGAGCCACTGCCAGCCAGGACAGAAATGGATGGCGAACCTTTTTTTATGTTAAGGACCATATTCCTTTGGGGGAAATCTTTCAGAGGCCACATACCACAGGTGCCCAAAGTGGAGAGGTCCAGAGCGACCAACCCCTCTGTTTCCCCCTGCTCTTTTTCCCCTGCTCTTTTTCCCCTGCTCTCTTTCTTCCCGTTCTCCCACTCCCTCTGGGTTTCTTTAGATTAAAGGGAAATCACATTGCTTGCTGGCACTTTGCTTCCGGCTTTTCTAATGCAATTTTAGTAAGCTAAATTACACAGGACAAGATGGGCGTCCACGTAGTTTGTAACTGAAAACTTTGGTACTCGTAGTATTGAATGGGTAGTGGGTGTTTTGAAGTGCAACTTCCCCTGTACGCAGTAGGAAATCCCAATATATTTCAGAAGAATCATGATATCCAAGTGTGTTTTGTTAAATGGAATAACCAGGGGAAGGAAGTTCACATCATAATCAAAATGACCTACAAACTTCCATGATTGGATGTCATGAGCCTGCTATAAAGCACTCATTTACAGAACCTCCACCCCCTCCTCTCTCTTCCCTGAAAATTATCCCTGTCCCTGTTACAATTAGGCTTGGGAATTGTGGTATGGGAGTGATTTTGAGGGTTTGGCAGTGTATGTGGAAGGGAGGGCTAACGTCCCCAGGTGCCACCCTCCAAAATTATCCCCCATGTGGAAATTCAACTTATGGAGGGGGAGGAATCCTAATTCATGGGTATGGGAGCTTTTTATCAAAGTATAATGGGTTTCCCACTGTTGTAGGTGTAGATAGCACATAGACATAGATAAGATGGAGCAAAACTGACTGTCACATTTTTACAAACTCTCCTAACAACTGACTCTCATGGTACGTATGTTCATGAGCATTGTAACATCTGAGGGTGAATTGAAATTCAGTTTTAAGGGATACTTTAAAAATGGACACTTGTAGATGAAGTGTCTCCCTTGCTAAATCTAATACTTTTATGTATTATTAATACTAAAGATCCAATATGGACAAACAAAGCAAACATTACTGGAGCCGCCCGAATTTCTGAAGATTCAATGATTGGCTAATAAGTGAGAGGAATTCCTTTTGAAATATTTGCTTTTAAAATTCAGTTTTATTAAAATATGTAACAATTATTCCTGATAGATGAAATTTAAGACAATAAAGTGGAATATTAACTTGATAATCTAGTTTTATGAATTGTTAATATTATCAGTCAATATTATCAGTTCATTTTCAACCATAAGAAGAAGCGTAGGAAAAATATTTATGAGAACAAACATTCAACATTTTTGCAAACAAAATGGAGAGAACAACATTTGCTCAAGATGTGTTTCACCAGATTTGTTCCAGCTCTAATGAGAGAGACTAGCTAATCCATTTCTCTTTGTATCAGTGTAGCCTTTTTGGAAAACAATAATGGCACTACAGTATGTTTGCAGGTAAAATGTAGGACTGTTAATTAATTGCTCTTTTATAAAGTTATATGATGTATTAGTAATTCTAATCATTTTTTTAAAATTTCATATGTTATTTTAGTCATTGGGCCTGTTCAAACAACATGCTAAGCCACGGTTAGGCTGCTAACCCTTTTGAAGCAAATGGTTAGTGAGAGTGTTTAAACCGTGGTTATGTAGCCACAATGGTTAGGAGTGCTTCACACAAAAAACACTAAGGGCCTTGCTAGACCTACCTTTAAATCCTGGCATTTGGAGGGGCCAGCCCATGCTAGAAGTAGCATGGGCTGTCACTCCTGTCTACATGTGACACACAACATGTGACGGGGTAAAGGAAAGCCCCAATGCGTCGGCCATTTTTTTTAATCTTAAAGGGGCCATGTGCACAGAAGCACACCAACGACAAGGTAGGTCTTTTAAAAAAAGGGTTCCCCACTCCCCCTGCCCCCGATTTTCCCCTGCACAATGACCGATACCCCCCACCCACCCGCCCATGTCCAATTCTCTGCCCACTCGCCCACCTGCCCGCTCGCTCGCCATGTCCAATGCCCTGCCCATCCACTCACCCGCCCACCTGCCCGCTCGCCATGTTTGATGCCCCCCACCCGCCTGCCCTGTCCAATGCCCCGCCTGCCCACCCACTCACCATGTCCAATGCCCACCCACCTGCCCTGTCCGATGCACCCCCATCGCCCGCCAGCCAGCCATGTCCGATCCCCCCCCATCACCCTTGGGCCGCGATTCCCCCCCTGATGTCCCCTGGCTGTGCTCTTCCCCCCCATCTCTCCCACCGGGTCCGCTCTTCCCCCCCTGGCCCCCATCTCTCCCCTGCAATTCCCCCCCCCGGCCCGATGGGCACAGCACTCCTGTGGAGTGCTGTGCCCAGTGTGCAGCTTCTTCTGGCTACTCGTGAGTAAGCCACATAGCTGGGAAAAGCCATGGAACCAGCTAGTCCTTCCACAGCCCCGGGATCAGCCCAGGGCTGCAGAAATACTGGGCCACAACCGGTGACGGTTATCCCAGGCCAAGGGAGGGTTTAGCCCGGGCTGACCCCGGGATCCCTTGTGCGTCATCTGGATGCACAGGGGTGAGCCTGGGTATCAGCCCAGGCTAAACCCTCATCCAGCAACAGCCTAAGTCATGGTTCACATGACATGCTAAGCTATAATGTTTAGCTCAAAATGTTTAACTACTGTGGCTTAGTGTGTCATCTGAACACGATCATTGTATTGACATTTGTTTTATTGTGGTCACCTTTTTTATTCTTAAAAGCTTCCTTACACCTATTTTGCTTCTCTGCCTACAAACATCATTCCTTTTTGATCAAGTTGCATGGCACCCCAAAGTCAAACCTCTTGTTTCCTCCACAGGACTTATTGTCCATGCTAATCTCTATGCTACAGTGGAGAGCAACTTCAAAACTGCAGGCTCAGATGAGGAAAAATGCTGTGCACACAGTTATGCTTGAGAAAGAGACAAACACCAAGTCTATTAAAAGAGAAAAATGGATTTGGCATAGTCTCTACATTGTATATAGTCATATTCAGTTTATTTATATGCCACATTTTACACAAATATGCTGTGCTCAAAGCAGTTCACAGAAAATAGTGACATTTTAAATACAATAACAGCACATTAGCCAGGATATATAATAAAAGTTATGATAGACTACAACATAACATTAGAACACACAACAACAGTTTAAAAAATCCTAAAGTATACCAAAACATTAATTAACAATATTTAATACCAATAACATCTACATGAAAACCACGTTGAGCAATCAGTTCAGCAATTCATATAACAAGAACTATGTAACAATAAAATACTGAGCCTAAATCACAGCAATAGCAAAAGAAGGAAAGAATTACAACTTACAAAACTGAACTATCTTTAGCAAGCCTGGCAAAGCATACTGTATCCTAGAGGTATGCAGAGTGGGTCTGCTCCACTCCAAAATTTGAAGCAGAGCTTTAATGAGGCGCTGCTCCACTTCAATTTTCAGAGCTGCCCCGTCACTCCGCTTTGTCGGATTAACCGTTGAAACTCCAGTCCATTTTTGGATAACTGCTCCATTGTACTCTAAAAATCAAAGCATGAATGGATCTGCTTCCAACTTGGCATGGCTAAATCCCTACTTAAGAGCTACTATGATGCCAAGTTTCATCTATTTTCTTTAAAAATGATGGAGATCTAAGCATTTTTGTTAATTTCCAATTTCCATAGACTACAAAGGAGCAGTTTTTCCAACTTTAAAAATTCCTAAATCTCAAGGCATGGATGGATCTGATTCCAATTTAGCATGGCTAAATCCCTACTTAAGAGCTACCATGGTGCCAAGTTTCACCTCTTTAGCTTTATAAATGACAGCGCTGTAAACACCCAGGAATTTTAAAGTGTTATGCTGGGTTATGTTTAGTTTCCCTGCTAATTTCATGGTTCTAATTCATTTTTATTTGAATGTTTCATGGTTTTATATTATGTTTTATGGTATTATATTATGGCTTGTTTTGTTTTTATGCCTTTGTATAGTAGTCTGATGTGTTGTGATAAAGGGTGGGTTAAAATATTTTTACTAAAACAATGAAAAAATAATAACACCACTGAATAAAATCCAAAAGGAATTCTAATACACCATGAGAATGAGATAGAAAAACAGAAGTGTTATTTGGGAAATTGGATGACAGATTTTGGCATACATTGCACTGCTTTATATTATTTTTCTCTTTTTGTTTTTCTGGACAGTTTTATGAATTTTATTGATGAGTGTCCTTTCTCTAAGTATATCTCAATCCAAATGTCACCATTAGTTAAAGTCTCAAGATATGCATAGTTCATGTAGCCCACTTCTACCTTAAGAAGATCAGAAGGGCCATGATGGATCACACCAAAGGTCCATCTAATCCAGTATTCTTTTTCCCTCAGTGATCTACCAGATGCCGATGGGAAAGCTCACAAATATGAGCACAATAGCAACCTTCTGCTCAAGCTATGGTGGTATTCAGAGATATAGGGCCTGTTCAGACAACACACTAAGCCACAGTTAGGCCGCTAACCCTTTTGCAGCAAATGGTTAATGAGCATGTGGTTATGTAGCCACCACTGTTAGGAATGGTTCACATGACACACTAAATCATAAAGTTTAGCTCAAAATGCTTAACCACCATAGCTTAGCATGTCATCTGAACAGGGTCATACTGCCTCAGATCCTGGAGGTACTACAGAGCCATCATGACTCCATGAATTTGCCTAGTCCTTTTTTTAAAGCCATCCTAGTTGGCAACCATCACTACATTTTGTGGTAGACAATTCCTCAGTTTAATTATGTGCTTAGTGAAAACGTACTTCCTTTTATCTGTCTAATAAAGCACAATTTAACTGGATAACCCCAGGTTCTAGTATTATTTTTTCCTCGCCATTCATAATATTATACCCCCTCTATCATGTCCCTCCTTAATTGCCTTTTTCCTAAGTTAAGCTGCAAGCAGTTAGATATGAGAATGTCTGAACATCCTTAGCATTATCATGTGTGGCTTGATGAGGGAATAATAGTAGAATCCGATTAACTGTAATAAGGTTGTGCCATATCATACTGTTTTAAAACCTTCTCTGTAGAAGGGTAGGTTTTTAAGAAGATATATATTTGTTTTTTTATTCTGTCTGTTGCATAACATGGTTATGCATAGCTTTCCCAACAAGGAGGTTGTGGGCTACTCAAGCTTAAAAAACAGCATTGGATTTAAGCCCATGCTTCCCACCCACCCTAAGATCCAGTTGTCAAGAACTCCTGGGCTTAAATCAGAAAACTCAAGAACAAAACCAGAGCTGAGCCTAGCAAGCTACCATGGATTATAATAGTTATAGGTATTACTATTGTTAGTCAGAGTACTGTTTGCCTTATGGTCACTAGTTATGGTCGCTGACCAAAGTGACCATGGAAATGATATATCCACAGGCAAAATGACTGCTTTTCCATATAACATTTTCAAGTTTTGTTCCCTTTGGTAGAAAATGATTGACAAATATGTAGAATTAATGCAGTTTTGTTCCACAAACCAGGCCTGAATACAGATTGGTCTGGCCCTAGGATATTTACTGCAGCAGTCCATCCTGGTCTTTGATTTACTGTCATGGACATAACAGCATCACAAAAGGAACCAGAAACACTGTGTCCCTCTGCACTTTTACCGCTGTCACCCAAATTGTCAAATCAATACTAGCAGCAGTTAGGGCCAAGCTTGTGATTTTCTCCTTTTTATTATTTTGAATTATGTCAAAATATTGTATATGTGGCAGAAGACCAGGATTATAGGCCTTTAATATTGTCCAGATGCAGGAAATTGTATAGGGAAGCTTCAATTGGCAGAATTGCACTAGTTACTTGCAACAGAAGAAAATGAAATGTCTTCCCTGTACACCTGGCTGCTGTTCAACACAAAACAGCTTCACTTTGAACAGCATCTGTGCTGTAGAATGGCAGGGTCCAAGTCCAAACATTAGATCTCTGTTTTTCAAAAACCAACAGGCATTTAAACATGGCCTTCAGATGCCGTACATTTCAGCCTGACCCAGGGCCAAACATCACTGCTGTCTGTCATGAATTGTGACATGGAATTTAGATGTAAAGATTTAAGGTTGCACCAGTAGAACACTATGAGATACGGGGAAATCTACACATTCCAATGTGTGTACATAAGCAAAAGCTGCTGCTGTTGTTTTGTTTTGTTTAACTGAAGAGATGCTTGGAGTGGAAAATCACCCCCTCCAAAGATGCTTCCCTCAGCACAGGGGTTCCAGAAACAAGCTCCTCTTTTTCCCCCCCAAGGCAACAAATCAAATAACATTTGTTTGGCTCTCCTGCAACTGGAATCTACTTGAAAGCCATACGTCCTTTACAGCACAGAAAAGAAGAGATTGTCTAACACTGAGATCCAAAATCACAGGTATCAAAAACGTATGTGAATAGTGGAAGTAGAAATGTCTTGCCCTGCATCTGGCTTGCCTGGCTGTGGGAAGGCTGTTGCAGGTGGGGGTGGGGTGGAGAAGAGATGTATGTGATTGCTATTGGAGCAACAGATGCAGAGGGAGTTTTACAGGCAGGATGGGGATCATTTGTCTGACTTAGGCAATGACTTGTTCCTGTCTGATCTGCAAAGAGGCCTGCGAGAAGTAATTTAGTGCAGGTAATGGGGGGAAGGGACTAAACAATAGGCTTGTCATCCTCCTGTGGCTCATGGGGCGAGTACCATTAGGGTAAACAGGGATGGGGATCACTCTGAGGCACTGTTTCAGTGATAGGTGATGCTGGAGGCCTCCCACTGAGGGTTTTGTGGCCCCAGTGGAAAGATATGGGTTACCTGTGAAGCCAACTCACCTCACCCACCTGGTGTTTTGCAGCCCAGGAAGGTGTTACATGGGAAAGCCTCCTTTCCCCAAATGGGGAAGTCCTGGAGGGTGACGATCTTACAGATGTCATAGAATGTTTCACCCGATATAACACCTGGCTTGTTGATGGCATAGATTAGTGGCCAGAGCAGCTTTTCCCTTTGTAGATTTGAAATAAATGTGCTCCTTGATTTGTTCATACAATCCATATGTGTCTCTAGAAATGTCACAAGCATCTGGTTGGGTCTGCGAGAGCTGCAGATTCCCCCCACCCCACCCCACACACGTCTGGTCCTCATGGACCCAACTAGATGCGCCTGGCAGTGGCATGGACTTTAAGTAAATCTTAAAGGCCCTATTGACATGGGTGTAAAGGTTTACCCTTGCATCAATAGGGCCTTTAAAGCCTCTGTTGGGGCAGGGGGAAACCTGTGATTTCTGAAGGGTCCAGAAATTACACTTTACCCCCCCTCCTCACTAATGCTGCCATTAGCGTGAAGGGGGAGAAATGCACAATTTCGAACCCTCCGGAAATCACACTTCCCTCCCTTTTGCACCAATGGCATCTGCCATTAGCAGGGAGGGGGAAATGGGCAGGTGGTTGCCAAGCACTCATGAGCGAGTGCTCAGCAGAGGCTTGCACAGCCCAGCTCATGAGGGTGGTTGCACAAGTGGTGGGGCAAGGGCTCATGGGGTAGATGTGCCGCAATTTCACCACTCCCTATGTGTCCTGTCTCTTTGTTTCCCACCCACCCTTCACAAACAATTACAGTGCAATCCTATGCATGTCTACTCAGAAGTTAAGCCTCACTGAGTTCAATGGGACCTAGTCCCAGGTAAATAGGTATGGGAGAGCAGACTTAAACTGAGCGCCATAAAGCTGAGTAAGGCATCTTCAGTTCGGTTGTTTAAAAAAAGTCATTTTAGGAGGAGGAGGAGGAGGAGGAGGAGGAGGAGGAGGAGGAGGAGGAGGAGGAGGAGAAGAAGAAGAAGAAGAAGAAGAAGAAGAAGAAGAAGAAGAAGAAGAAGAAGAAGAAGAAGAAGAAGAAGAAGAAGAAGAAGAAGAAGAAGAAGAAGAAGAAGAAGAAGAAGAAGAAGAAGAAGAAGAAGAAGACGACCTACTCAGCATTGGAAAGCCCTAAGGGGAAAAGTCCTGGTTAAGTCTTCCAAGGGACTTCTCAGAAAGCACAAGCAACCACCAGAGATGCTGCAAGGACCGAACAGGACAACAAGTGTAAAAGAAAGAGCACCCACCCACCCCCGCTCAGCCACATCGTTACAACATGTGAAGCACTGCACACTGAGAAATTGCTCTAAATTCCTCCCTCCTTCCCAAGCTGTATAACAAAACAAAAGCTAGTGACATAGAATAAAAATGTTCATCCAAACTGGATTTTCCAACCTTTCCTGACTAATCCTGAGCCCTAAAGGCAGGCCCACACAATGGACTCTCCTTGTCTTACAATGTTTCCAAATAATGCTCAGGTTCGGACTCTGGTCACGAAACAATTTGTTGTTCTGTAGTCCATTTGCAGTCACCCTGGCCTGTGAATTGCCCTCAAAGACTGCTTCTATATTTGAAGTAATTGAAAGGAAATGACATCTGCATAATCAACAGTTTCTCTATCTGTGTCATAGCAGAGTGAAAACATTAAAGAAGTAATTTTATTTTGCATTTGCAAATAGTAGGGGGGGAAACGCCTTTCAAAAATTACTTCCTGAAACTGAAAAACAATGAAATAGATTCCTCAATTTATTATGAAGAAAATTGCTTTTTAAAGACTAATGAAATTGCCTTTTTGATTAGATGAAGGCAAAAGCCCTTTTGTATAGGTCTGCAAGCCCAATTAAAAAATCCACCACTGTAAAAGAATTTGGGATTCACCTTTGTTTTAACATACAATTTTATTTTCTGTATTGCATCTCAACATTGCAATTTCCAGATTTTAGGTGGGTGTTTTGAGCCCTAAAGATTATATGTCATTGGATATAATTTATTTATTTTATCATTTATTTATGTATTATTGCATTTATATCCCACCTTTTTTCCTCCAAGGAACCCAAGGTGACATACACAATCCTCCCCCTCTCCATTTTATCCTCACAACAACAATTCTGTGAGGTAGGCTGGGCTGAGTCTGTGACTGGCCCAAAGTCACCCAGTGGGTTTTCATGGCTGTGTGGGGACTAGAACCCAAATCTTCCAACACTTTAGCCACTACACCACACGTATTTCACACAAAATATGTAATAACCATAATAGGGAGCAGTTACATGTATTACATTCAGTAAGCTTAAGCATACCTTTCCATGTTGAATTATGCTCACCATTTCCCTTTCACACTGTCAGTATAATTAGGCTTCTCTCAGTCTGGTAGAACTAAGATGCAGTGACCAACTGTCAGGATTTCCCCGGATTTGTCCTGGTTTTTGTTCTTTCCATGGTGTCAGGGGGGATTTTCTATAATTTTCAATAATGTCCTGGAATGACACACCTCCCCCTTTAAGGCTGCCATTAGCATGGCAGGAGTGAATGACATGCTTTCTTGAGGCACATCATTCCCCCACCCCGAGCTCCAATTGAGGTCTTAAAGGGGAAAGTGGGTCATTTGTGGACATTATAGAAAAGGCCCCAATTGGAGTGGATGGTGGTGGTGCAGAATGAAATCCTTTCCCCTCCTCCACTCCAATCGGGTTCTTTAAGGTGGCGGGGGAATAATGTACTTTCTGCAGGACTCAGAAAGCTGCTTCTCCCCCCACACACTAGGTGTCCTCTTTTTTGGTTTCCCAAATATGGTCACCCTAAACTAAGAAAAATCCTATGGCATCTTAAAAACTAACATATTTCTGCATACAATTTTATGGCATCATCATCATCATCATCATCAGTGAGAGAATATGCCTTTATTCGGTTTGGAATTGGACTCTGCTAATAAGAACTATTTCTTTCTTTATTCCCTCACACACACCCAAACTACTATTAAATATTCAAAAAACTAGGGTGACCATAAGGAAAGTGAGGACAGAGCTCCTGAATCTTTAACAGTTGTATTGAAAAGGAAATTTCAGCAGGTGTCATTTGTATATATTGGGAATCTGGGGAAATATCCTCTTCATCACAACAGTTAAAGTTGCAGGTGCCCTGCCCTCTTTTAAATCTGGTCACTCTAGTATAGCTCCTGCAGCTTTAAACTGTTGTGATGAAGAGAGAATTTCACCAGATTCTCTCTATATACAAATGACACCTTCTGAAATTCCCTTCTCTATGCAACTGTTAAAGGTACAGGAGCCCTGTCCTCCTTTTCATATGGTCACCCTACCAAAAACTCCATCATATTCTTGGAGGAATCCCTGAGAGCCTGGCAAGTCTTGCCCAAGACCCTAATGATCCCCATATATTTTCCTTCACCCAAACTTGACTTCTGGTAGCCACAGTACTGACTGCGGAGGCCTCTCTGCCGATAGCATCTAGAATGCTGGAATATAGGGATAGATTGATCAATCAATTTCAATCTCTCTGGCCATAGCTAGACCAGGCCTATATCTATGATCATCCCTGTGCATCCAAATGACACACAGGAGATCCCAGGAGCAGGCAGGGATGACCCCCTCCATTTGCCTGGGATAATCCTTAGGTCTAGCTAAGGCCTGTGTTTCTCATTTCATCCCCTTTACACATCAATTTGAGATTTATTTATTTTAAAGTTTCCACTTATTCATTTATTTATTTTTACACATTTTGGTGTGCATTTCTCCTAATACATGTATTGTTAGAACAACTTTATTGAAGGTGCATTTTTGTAAACAATGACCCCTGAAATAATGCATTTTAATGTTATTTTCGTTAGTATATACTTTTTTGTGTGTGCATAATTTCCTAATATACGCATTTGTATATGCATGTTTTGATTGGGGAACTCTATTGCAAAATTCAGAGAAGTCCAGATTTGGAAGAAAACTGAATTTTGGTTTGTGTATAGGTTCAAAGTATATAGTGTGAAATTAGAGAAGTTCACATTAAATTCTCCCCTATCCCTTGTCCTAGATGTTCGGGGATCAGGGACAAATAATTTTCTAGGCTACTTGCTGTGGCAAGTTTGTAGCACACATTGCTGAGAAAATAACTTGCATTTTTTTCTGACTTGGGCTCCACATTGAGAGCAGGCTCTGGGGTAGTAATTGAGGTCAGCCACTTGTGCAGTTTTGATGGATGGGTTTTCTCGTGTTCAACCCAGGGATGAGGATATGTTGCTTGGAAGAGTGTTTGTTGACCATTCTGATTAGTAAAAGTTGCCAGACATGAATTGGCCTGCTGGGTGTTCAAGGTGGTTATGGTAGTGTTGTGGGAGAAATTGATCCGTGGGGTGGAGCTCAACAGCCCAATTGATTTGGCTGCTTGGTCTTCAGTCCATTTTTATCCTGCATTGCTGAACTCACTCTGCAGCAAGTTGGTTAAGTTTACATTTTTTGTATTTTAAAAATTTGAGCAAATTACAACCTTAATTTGTATGTTGGCCTATCCCTGCATGTTGAAGGGGAAGAAATGCATTATTTATCTTCCAGTGTACCTGAAGATGGAAGAAGTGGTGATTATGGTGATTATTGCAATTGTGACTGCTACCTGAGCATCCAATGGAATGTATGTAAACCCAGATGGAAGCAGTTGTGCTTGTGGCTACTTAGGCTATGCTCTGAGGTTTGACAGCTTTAAGAGTCTGGCCCTGTCATCTCCTCCTAGCCTGCAACAACACCCCCAGCCATGGCCCATTTGTAACACTTTAGGAACTCAATGGGGCATATCTGACTCATATATGTACAAAAATGGACCTCTTATTAGGCAAAGTTAAGGGATCCCACCTCAGACTGCAGATTTTAGGTGCCACTGTAGGACTCTATATTGTCAATTATTTAATTAAGTAGAGTATTATGGGGGATATCCAATAAACTCCTCCAACCAACGGAACAGCATCCCGCCAGCAGAACATGAAGGGGGCAATTCTCCCTCCCCTAAATTCTCCCCATACTATCCAAATGTGCTCCACGGGAATGGGAGATGCTTCTAAGCAAATTTTGGGAATGTGGGGGATTGCAGTGGGGAAGGAGAGGAAAGTCTGGTTGATCATGCAATGTTGGATTTCACACAGTATTTGATATAGGGGTGCCATTTTGATTTTCTGTCGCAGATGTCAAAGCAAATTAGCATGACAACACAAAAGGGTGGTTCCTTGTCATCAGCTGGTTGACCATGGTGTGAACAGAGTGCCTGGCTGGATAGACCCTTGGTCTATATACAGTAGCATAGCTCTTCTTCTTACCTTATGTTCTTAAATCTTTTAGTATTACCTAATGGATGGCAAATTAAAACAGGGCAAGGATACCTTAAATTTAGTCTTGACACATTCTCCGGTTTTGTGGCAAGGAAGAAAGAAAGAAATATCAACGGTAAAGAGAGAGAATAGAGCCTTTGTAATGAAGATTATTAGAAATGTTTCCTACATTACTAAGGGGAGCTGGCCTGGCACTCTATATTTAAGACCAATCAAGATACAAAGAACAGCTCCCTCTCCCTCTCTCTCTCTCTCTCTCTCTCTCTCTTTTTCCTTCCTTCCTTCTTTCCAATTGTCCCAAAGGACAACATATTTGTATTAGAAGTACTCAGAAACACTTGTTTGAATGTGAGGATATGCAATAACATGTAAGAACTGTTGCTGGTCTTACAATTCTCCATATGTTCTGCTTGTAGAGAACACACACACACACACCCCAAAAATCTTTAAATTTAGGTGAAATCTCGGCTGAAACTCTTATGTGAAAGTTCCAATAAAATCTATGAGATCTACTAAATATCCTTAACACACATGGATCAATATTATATAGCATACTTTCCAATTATTTAGAAAAACTAAAAGGTCTTGTACAGGTTCAGTGGTTAATGTGCCAGGTTCTGGGCTTTACATTCTTCCTCCTATGTAGAAGTAATGGAAAAACTGCAGGACTGCTGTGCTGTTTATTGATCTAATGAAAAGCTTGTGGGCTAGTGGAGCAAGAGGCCCTAAGCATGAATTCATGTATTTCCCATTAGCTTCTTCACTCCTTCTGTAACTTTACACTTAGAAGTTTATAGAGTAGACTATTCTGATTTATTGTCCAGAAAAAAGGTAGTGTGTTCAAGCTTGTTTAACTCAGAAGAGAAATATTTCTACTTCCAAACTTTGTAATTTTGTTTGATTGCAGAGAAATCTGATGAAGAGCTTTCCTTTTGTCTTGAGGTTCCTGACACTGATTAAATAGATTTATTCTAGACTGAAGTCCCATTTTTTATCACTGTCAAGTACTCTATACTTGGTTGGTTAAATGTAGATGACAGTAGAATGATGATTACTGTTTTTACAAAACCTGTCTCTGGCTGGGCTCCCTTCCAATTACCTAATAATTGATTGTTTTTCAACTTGTAGCCTGTCATTTTGTCATTTCAACAGCTTATCTAACTAACTATTTTGGGAGAAAGTCTACAAAATAACATTAATAAAATATTAAATATGAATAAATCCACACATTGCTGAAGGATGCTATTTAACTGGGACTGAGTTTGCATACTCGTATATCCTTATTCCCCACATTCCAACTTTAAAAAAATATATTATACTGCACTTCAAAATCCATCTAAACTGAAGTATTTGAATATAAATAGCTCTACAAGTCAGTCAACAATGCACCTGTTTGTATTATATTCTGTTGAGATCAATCATGCTATTTCAGTCCTAAGTGCCAATGAAATTTCACTTGTTTAGGATTGAAGTACAAGTATAAACATGCTAGAGTGATGTTTATGATTAAGCCTAACAAAGATAATTTAAGAGTTTACAGTGAACTGCAGTTCAATTATGAGTTAAATTTACAGGCGCCAATTAATTTTAAAGCTGATTTATGGCTGCATTCAGACAACTCAATAGCCAATGGTAGATAAACAGTTGTTTATCTAGGGGGTACTCCCCACACAACATGATAATAATCAACTGTGGTGTGGATTAGGATCAACGTTGAGTTTACTATTGGTCCATGCTGAGTTAACTCACTCATCGCCCACCCTCTCCCATCAGCCATTGCTGCAGAAAATCTATCCTGCCAGTTGGACTAGAACAGCAGTCACTGCTTTGGCCACTCTTGCCTTGTGACTCTATGGCTGACAAAATAACTAATGGTGGCTGAAGAAATAACCAGTGGGGCTCTCCATATGACACAATAACCCATGGTGGTTCATATAGCCAACTCTACACAATGTTGGTTATTTGTGTTGGTTATTTCAGCCAAATAACCTACCGTTGGTTTTAAAAGCTCCCATAACACAACACGATAACCCACAGTGGGTTAAATAACCAACCATCAACTATTCAAATCACCATTGGCTATCGTGTTGTCTGAACCCAGTCAGTAGATGTTTGTCCAACCTTGGAATTTGGTTATGTTGCATTCTTGCATCAATAGCATTCAGGATCCAAGATGCAATAAATCAAAAGTTAAACTTTTATTAACTATATACATAATCAATGAGTCAAGATTTGATGTAGAGAGAAACACCATGACTGCTAATTCTGCCTGATCTCCTGCTGGGAGACTGCTCTTAGGGTCATACAGTAGTACATTTAAACTAGGGCTGTGCACAGACCCCCCGATCCGCTCTTGATCCCGATCCACAATTTTCAGATTGGGTCTGCTCCACTTTGGGACAATCCTCCTCCAGTCCGCTCCGCTCCATGGCGGATCCAGATACGGAGCTCTCATAGACTTGCACTGAAAATGTCAAATGCCTATAACCTTTTTAGTGTTCAAGTTAGAAACATGAAAATGGGCAACATGATAGCTTCTAGATAGATCCTTAGGCATGGCCACCTTGAAGGAAATCGGATCATGCCCTGATTTTTGGTGAATTTTTAAATGATTCCCCCCCCCCATTTACAGAAATGCATGTATCTCTGTCATTTTTCCAGATACACACATGCAACAGGGCACCAGGAGAGCTTCCCAGAGATCCTTATTCATGCCCATTTTGAAGGAAATCAGATCATGCCCTGATTTTGGGAGAATTTTTAAAGTTAAACCTAAATCAGACCCTTCTTCTCAAGTAACCACATCAAAAATGAACACAGATAGAAAATTATTAAACTTGGTGAGCATACAACACATAGCTTTTCATGGGATAAACAACTCAGATCTTGCGTTGCCATGCTTGGGTTGCAATACTTCTAAAAACTTAATTACTTTCATGCCATCCACTCATTTCAAAATGCTATAACGTGTTGGTTTTTCAAGATGCACACACACACACACACCTCCATCACAGTTCACACACTCCAGGATATGCCCAGCCAATAATTGTAATAACATTAACAATAATAATACTAATAATCACAACAACAAGAAGAATTAGAACAAAAACGCTGTCTGACTTTATTACCAGTAAGGGGAAAGTGGGACAGTGGACTGTGCCACCAGTCATTCGGCCTGTCCTGTCTAGGTACCTGCCTTTGAGAAGCCACATCACACATCAACTCATGCAAATCATTGGCTTCCTTCCACTGGTTCCCCTTTGGAGGGTTCTGATGACCCTCAAGGGCAGTGGGCACTGGGAACGTCCACATGCTGTACAGCACATCATCCACTTGCATCACATCTATTCAGTTGTTCACCAAGGTTATGGTGGGTACCTTGCAGTGCTGTGTTGCCTATCTGTTATTTTATTTTGTATATTATTTAAGGCTGTGTGAGAGAGTTTTCTGGGGCTACTGCTTCACCAATCCACTACAAACTGAAAAAAAGTTTGACCCAAAGACAAAGAAAGAAAAGTTACTAAGTATCCCTTTTTGCTTATTCCCCCCTCCAACATTGGGATTGGAGGATGTTTCAAATGGGCTGATCACTTATCATGATTGGAAGATGAAGATGTCAATCAACGCTGAAAAAAAGGTTCCCCCTCCCACTCTTACCCATTCTATAAAAATTAATAGCAACCCAACCGCTGAACATTTTTTTCCTAAAAATCAACACAAATGACCCCCAATCATAAATGTCTAAGCACAGTAATTTTCAGGGATCTAGCTTTAAAAACAAAGAAGTTATAGGCAATTTTTCACCCAATGCAATCCTATTGGGGGAAATTCCACAATGGCGGGCGGAGCCCCGAAAACACACGGAGTGCTCCACAAATGAAAAAAACACTCTGCTTCGCTCTGCTGCCCCCAACCCACTTAACTTCTGCCCTTGGTGGAGGTGAAGCAGGTCGCTCCGCTCCCGCTTCACAACCCAAAATGGAGTGGAGCACAGCCCTAATTTAAACGCAACCCTCTTAAAGTGATAGTTAATTAAATCAGGTTCGATAATCAGGTTATATTCCTGATCTGGAACTTAGCTGCCCAGGTAACTTTTAGTTGTTTTTACTTTAGCTCAGTTTAGCCTGGACCCTACTTTAATTCAACATTTTTTTAAAAAAAAAACTGCCTTTAAGTTGCATTGAACCAAGCCCCAGTTGCTGCCAGGTTTGAGGCTCTGTTGCCATTGCTCTGTGATGAGAAGGTACACAGTTTTCTTTTAGATGGGTGGCTCACTGGCAGGGGGGATGCATTCATGCCACCAGTCCTGCAGTCAGCAAATCAACTTGGCTCAGGGTAGGGCTGGCCCTGGGAACAGCACCTGGGGAGATATTTTGTTCTAATGCACCCTTTGTCAGTTTTTATGGTGAGTAACAGGACTTAATAATAGCACTTGGAATATAGTCCTGCTGTATGATTCTAATGCTGTACATGAATTTTGATGTGGATAACTATCAGTCCCCTGCAAATCCTCATAAGGTCCTCTGTATCACTTTTTGTTTCATGCCTCTGCTTTTCCAGTGTGAAAAGTAATAATTTACAAGCAGCTTATTACAGAAAATTCTTATCTTTTTTAGACCAGCCTTTATTTTACAATTCACCTGGTAGGCATTGGCCAACAGAGGTTCCATGCAAGCAAATGCATGGATTTCCCTCTGGATAATTGGGTGGCTCAGTGAAGGAGGGACAAATAGTTATTTCCCTTCTGCACCACACCACCTGACTTGTGCGTTGGCCATGGAAGAAGGGTTGGACAAGGAGTGACAACGTTATCTGTTTTTTTTCTTCACCAGCCCACTGAAATGTTTTTATCAGGCACTTTTTTTTTTTTTTTTTTTAAAGCAGGCTGGTAACTTTTGGGGGCTGACTCACAAAGTTGTTTTAGACTTTTCATTCTATTTAACATTGGTGATAAAAAAAGTAGATCTTGAGAGTCATATGTTTTCATACAAAGACAGGTTTTTTCTGCTTGCAACAAAGTATTGACATTATCTATTTATAGTTGTATATTACAGGATGGATAAAGATGTATTCATGTTTTAATTAAAGTTATTTGTTTGTTTCCATTTGGATTATTCAGCTACATCGTGCAATGTGATTGCTTTTCTCTTGTAAAGCATTGTATAAGTGACATATCTTTCTGAAACACAACACTAAGATAATAAGAATTTGTTTTTGTGCTTCATTTAAACAAAAAGAATGTGATGCCTTTTGTAAGCAGATTTTATTAAATTCCGCCTATGCAGAAATGCAGGCAACATAATAGGCATTCCTGGGCTAAATATGGACATGTTTGGTTTGAATTATATCAGAGTATGATGGGTTGAAACCAAGCTAATATCAAAGAATTTAATTGTTATATGGGCCATGTCGTAACTAGAGTCCAAATCAATGTTAGTGAAAGAAAATATGCTTCTGATATCTCTTTAACATAGTTATCCTACTTTCACAGTCACCCTGCTATTGCCTTCCTAGAAGCATTAGGTAGAAATTAGTATCAAATATTGACAGAACCACTGTCAAGTCGAGGGCCCTTTTCCTCAACAGTAAGTCTACAAGTTTTGAGGGAGCATGATGCTCTCCATGGCCCTGTTCAGACAACATGTTGCTAAGCTATGATAGTTAAGCATTGTGAGCTAACCATGATGGCTTAGCATGTCGTGTGAATGTCGTTATTGAAATTCCATGGCTTCTCCCACAGTGTAGCAGCTATTCCCCCTCCTCCTGTCTGCCACTGCTAGCTAGCCTGCTACTTCACTATGGAATGGCCACTGTTCCTTCCCTTCTCCTTGCTATCATTACTTAAAGCAATCCCATGATGAATCAAAGAGAAAGTAAGCATGTGGCAGTGGTGGAGGAACTGTGGCAGACCACCAGCTGACACTGCTTGCTTGAACAAGTCTTCCTCCTCCTCATGGGACAGCAATGGCTGAACTATTGCTCCTCCTTCTCCACATCTAACCCATCATTGAGAAGCTGCCCAAGTGAATGGTGCCCATGAGAAAGAAGGGGGAGAGGCACTATTAACCCACAGAGAGGGAGAAGATGGACAAGGAGCAACAGTAGCAGGGACTTTGGTCAGGCAGTGGTGGAACCTGACAGGTGCTTGACCATACTGAGAATTGACATATTTGGGGCCTGTGCTAGAGATTCATTAGCATCCCTGTGCTCAGCCCAAAAGGGTTTGAGGCTTTGTCCATATACAAATGTAAGCAAAGCCCTCAAAGCCCTCAAGAAGGTCCACTGTCACTGATACCCTTACCCCTCAAGCCAAATAAGATGTTCACTTGATGCAACAGCATAAGGGTTTTCTCCAATTAATTAAGGGTGGGTGAACATTGGAACACACTGAGTGGGGAGGGGAGGCTTGTATCTTCACTCCACAGTGCAATTGGAGTAAAAGGTTTTGTATCCTTTCTATCTTCTTTGGCTAGAAAGACAGGAGTCGGAGAGAGGGGCTTCTGCTGCTTGCTTTACTGAAACTTCTAGAAGAACTGAGGACACACTAAATAGTGCTTGTCTGGTTCTGTTTGCAGGCAGCTCTAAGTAATCAAAAGGAAAACAATAGATCACAGGCATGCACCTACAGTCACAACAACACTGACCCAATACACCCCAAAAATGGTGGCTCCCAACTAACCAGAGAGGTGGAGGTTGTGGGATGCTGGGCACAGGAGGAGGAGGACCTTATATGGGATGTAGTGATGGACACCAATTAGGATGGATTTAAAGGGGGGGGTTAGACAAATTCCTGGAGGAGAAGGCTACCAGTGGCTAGCAGTACTGATGGTTATGTGCTATCTCCAGCATCTTTAGTATCAGAGACAGTAAGCCTATACACCAGTTGCTGGGAACGTGGGCGGGAGGGTGCTGTTGCACTTGTGTTCTGCTTGTGGGTTCCAGGTCAACAGCTGGTAGGCCACTGGGTGAACAGAGTGCTGGGTTAGAAGGACCCTGGATCCAGGATGGCTCTTCTTATGCTCTTATGGTCCTAGCCAGGTGGTGCAATGGTTCTCCTGGGAGGGGTGAGCATTTTACCTGCACACACAATTGACTTTGCTATGCAGGGCTTTCACCTTCCCTGTAGCAAGACTAAGCTAGGATATAGGCTGACAGAGTTCAGTGTACAATGCTGGTTCCATGTTTTAGTGGTCACAGCTTTATAGGCAGAATAAGCATGGGATGGATCCAAAATTGGGAAGCAGGGTTGGTCTCCCTGCTCCGCACAGTGGAACCCCCTTAAGGGATTTCAAGAGGTGTGGCTTCAGTACCCACCCCACCATGGGGTGCTGTTTAGCTGACAGAGGTGTCCAGGGGGTAGAGCTCACAGTAGTCCTTTGCACCATGAGCCCAACACCTGAGCTCCCAACTGTGCTCCCAGTACATGGGCCAGTTGGTGGTTTTTGATAGCAGGGAACCTCGCCAGTGGCTTATTAACTCATATCATAGTCTTTGTGTATTTGTGAATCCTCCTCACCTTTCCTCCCCACATCATTCTAGGCACAGCCAATACAAACCTGCACACACCCATGATGGCTAGAAAGCTTAGATAAACCTAAGAATCTAACTGCATGGAATGGGGTGGTTCATTCTGATTATCCTATATTTCAAGTAAGATTATACATACAAAACAACATACAATAATGACAATGATAATGATGATAATAAATTTTTATCCACCTGGAAAGAACTGCACTGCACTTGTAGATGTACCAAAAAGAAAGAGGCCTTGCACATCTGTGAAAACACTTTTTCTAAGGCTGTTTTCTTATTCTGGCTCAAACCAGTTTTAAATTATCTGAAGAACTCACAGAAATCTTGCTTTTGCTATTTTGTTGTCACACTTCCAGCACTCGTTATTAAAGATGACATTGTGAATCAAAAGCAATGCCTGGCTTACCCTTTTGGCACATTTATCCCTGCAGGTCATTATTGTGTGTGTGGGTAGAAAGTGCTCTCATACTTCGAAGCTATTTTCAGACTGTAGTTGGTGGGATGACCAGTTGAGCTATAAACAGCCCATGCTTGATTGAAGATTTATGCTTTATGAGGTTTTGAACATTTTTATTCTAAAAATAAAAAAGGACCTGACTGACAAGAGGAGAAGCTTGACTAATAAACTGAAAAGTAAGTTTTATTTTTGAGCCTATATATAATTTCTACAGTACTCACCAAGTTCTATCTCTGAAGGGACTACATAATATAAACCTTCATACTCACCAGCATATGTAAGCTGAAAATAGGGACACTTATTTTTCTTGAAGCAAAACAGAACCTTACTCACAGGCCACTACAGCAATGCAGGAGCTTGTTCCAAATGGTTTCTTCCAATGTTGCCATGGTAACATTTGAAAACACATGAGTGAAACCAGTCATAACTGTCTTCCTACCCAATCATCATCACTCATATCTTTTCACATTGGAAAAATGAAGAAATTCATGGGATTCCTGGTTCTTCAACATGATTGTTATGGACTACATTACATGGGAGGAGAGGGACAAGCATGTGCTTTGAATCGAATACTTCCCCTCCCTTCACTTCTATTGAGACAGTGCCATCTAGTGGCAAAAAATCTCCCTTTTCCCCAGATATTACCACATTGAGCGGTTCTTTTCATTGCAAAATTTCCAGATACTGCAGGAGATGTCCTGGTCATTGACAACGTGATGAAAACTTCCATGAGTGGCCAATCACAAGTGCACAGTAAATTGCTCATTTAGAGAAACCCTTGGTGGCTTGCATTGTCAGGGCCAGTATCCATTGGGGATTTCATGCTTCATATAGAAACTGGAAATGAGTAGGAAATGCTCATTTCCAGAACAGGTCAGGTCAGCAGAGCTCACATAATGGAGCTCCACTGACTTGTTCTGATCCAGAAACCAGTATTTCTGGTTGTTTTGAAATTTGCTTTATGAAGCACAAAATTCCTGTTGCACAAGTAGTGGGTTCTCCTCTTACAACTGAATCAGCTTTGTTGGATACTACCCAACATTGTAAAATTTGGAAACCTGAACTTCCAAACCTACCTTTCCCAGCCACCTTTCCTACACACATAGGGTTGGATCCAGAATTATTATTATTATTATTATTATTATTATTATTATTATTATTATTATTAATTCTTATCCGCCTCTCCCTTTGGATCGAGGTGGGGAACAACATTAGTACAACAAATCAACACATCTTAAAAATTCTTGGTTTCACATTCATCTGGGTAGAACTGCTGAAAAAGGCTAGTCTTTTAAGCTGTCTTAAATTCATAGAGAGAGTTAAATTAATGAATCTCCTCCGGCAGACCATTCCACAGTCTGGAGGTGACAGAAGAAAAGGTCCTCTGGGTAACAGTTGTCAGCCTAGTTTTGGCTAACTGAAGTAAGTTCTCCCCAGAGGAGCTGAGTGTGCGGGGCAGACTGTACGGGAGAAGGTGATCCCGCAAGTAACCCGGACCCAAACCATATAGGGTTTTAAAGGTAGTGACCAAAACTGTGTACTTCGCTCGGAAACTAATTGGCAGCCAGTGAAGTGATTTTAATGTTGGTGTAATATGGTCAACCATAGATGTACTGGTGACCAACCTGTCTGCCATATTTTGAACTAACTGAAGTTTCCAAACTACGTACAATGGTAGCCCTATGTAGAGCGAATAGCAGAAGTCGAGCCTTGAGGTTACCAGTGTGTGCGCTACTGTCTTTAGGTCTTCCAACCCTAGAAAAGGGTGCAGCTGGCACAACAGCTGAAACTGATAGCTGGCACTCCTGGCTGTTGCATCTATCTGGGCTGTCATTTGGAGTGCCAGATCAAGGAGCACTCCCAAGCTGCAAACACAGGCTTTCAGGGGGAATGTGTAGCCCCATCCAGAACTGGTTGACATACCTCCAAACCCAGGTCAAAGCCCTTGACAGCAAGCATCTCCATCTTGTCTGGATTCAGCTTCAGTTTGTTTTGCCTCATCCAGCCCATTACCGCCTCCAAGCATTCATTCAGAAGAGACACACTATCCTTAGCTGATGCTGTTATCAAAGGCATAGAGAAATATATTTGGGTGTCATCATCATACTGATAGCACCCTGCCCCATGCCTCCAGATGATCTCTCTCAGCTGTTTCATGTAGATGTTAACCAGCATTGGGGATAGGATGGTGCCTTGTGGTACACCATACAACAGCTCCTTTTTTGAGGAGCAGCTATCCCCAAGCATAACTTTCTGGAATCTACCTGAGAGCTAGGACCAGAACCACTGGAGCACAGTGCCCCTGATTCCCAAACCCCTCAGGTGTTCCAGAAGGATACCTTGGTCAATGGTATCAAAAGCTGCTGAAAGGTCCAAAAGTCCCAGCATGGACACACTCCCCCTGTCAATACTCATGCGGAGATCATCCACTAAAGAAACCATAGTTGTCTCAACTCCATATCCCACTCTGAAGCCAGTTTGAAATGGATCTAGAAAATCTGTATCATCCAAGACTGCTTGGAGTTGGAAGGCAACTGCCCTCTCAATCACCTTGCCCCAAAATGGAAGATTTGGTACTGGTCTGTAACTATTAAGGTCCAGGGGGTCCAGGGAGGGATTTTTTAGAAGAAGACATACCACCGCTTCTTTAAAACATGGTGGAAAACTCCCCTTCCTGAGACATGTATTAATAATACGTTGTAGTTGTAGTCTAGCTGCATCTCCCCCCTGGGCAACCGGCCAAGAAGGACAGGTATCGAGAGGACAAGTTGTCTTCCTTATTCATCTAAGCAGCTTGTCCACATCCTCAGTACTCACCAATTGAAACTGATCCAGTGTAATCCTACTCGTGGAGCTGATGGACACTTCATTGAGATATGGGCCCTCAGAAGAGCTGTAGCACTTGTCGCACAACATGCACAGACTGAAATCTGGCACTGAAATAAGAGTGTACCCAGCACCCAAATGGTGCTATTTTAGGAATAAAACTGACTGTAAGCAAAAGAACCAGGCTTAAATAAATTAATCCACTTGCACAATACACTCCAATATAAGCATAGTACAATACAAAGTTAGCATGTTGTGCATCAGCAACTGTATTCATATTGGAAATGTGTTCTGGGCCGGATCTACACTAGTCTTATTACGTTGCTAGTGTCCCTTTCTAACGTGGTTCTCTGTATTGTTTCTCTGTATCATGGGACACACTAGTGTGACTTATGTTTAGCTGCAACGGAACTTCAGGGCACATTGTTCAATTGTTTCCGTTGTTCTCCCTCTTCTGTGAGAGCTGCTGGGTTTGCTCCGCCCACTGCCTGCCTCATTCCTAGCCAGAAGGGTAATAGTCATAAGCACACACAAACCTCCTCCCAAAACATCTTAATATAAGTCCCAGGGAATTGCCTGAATGTGTAGGAGCCAGCCACTTTGCTGAAGCTAAGCAGGGCTGGGTCTGGTCAGAGTTTAGATGGGAGACCAAATTGATAAGTTTTAGCAGCAGCCCCATTTAAGCCCCGCTGGTCATGAGTTTTGGACTTTGGACCCTTGTTAATTTTCCTGCAGGGGGCTACAGCGATCCTTTGAGCGCTCCTCAGCTCCTTTGCAAAGAAGGGGGAAATGTTAAAAAAAAAGTCATAAAAAAGTCAACCGATGACCCAATTTGATTCACATTTGGTATTTGAATTACTGTGCCAATTTTGGTGTCTTTATCTATAAAGCTTACGCTAAAATCCTGCTTCTGCGCCCACAGCAGCGGCTGGGGCGAATCTTTTGCAAAAGGAGCACAATTAAGGCAGGATGCATGGGACTACTTCACAATCAAAGCAGATTCTAAGGTGGAAAACTTCTGAGTCCTTTGCATGCAATTGTCAGTGATTGCACAGTGTTAACGCTGGTGTGATTTATCTGCTGTAGCAGATAAGATAGCAAACGGGGCGAAGGAAGGAGAACAGGAAGTGGGCGGAGCAAACCCAGCAGCTCTGAGAAAGGGAGAGGAAAATTACCGGTAGGACGAGGCACATGAATCTGTAGCTGTGCTGGAACTAAGAAATAGAACCTGTAAGTACAACTCATTTACAACGTTGGAGACCCAGGGTCACGTGACACTGTGCGTCACAGTAACCCATTCAAAACGTTAGAATAACATCAGTGTAGATTCCCACCTGGTTACCATGATATTCTTCCATGAAGTCCAACAAATTGAGAGCAGTGCTAAAAAATGTACTCAGTAGTTCCTTAGTCCAATATGAGTAGAGTACCTATTACCAGGGATCAATAGAGAAATCTAATTCCAGTTCATAGCTTTTTAACATGTGGTCATTAATAAGTCACTCCATCCTGTGTCATCATTTCAGTAACAAGCTGCTGCTGCTGCTGCTGCATTATTATTATTATTATTATTATTATTATTATTATTATTATTTATTTATTTATTTATTTATATAGCACCATCAATGTACATGGTGCTGTACAGAGTAAAACAGTAAATAGCAAGACTCTGCCGCATAGGCTTACAATCTAATAAAATCCTAGTAAAACAATAAGGAGGGGAAGAGAATGCAAACAGGCACAGGGTAGGGTAAGCAGGCACAGGGTAGGGTAAAACTAACAGTATAAAGTCTGCACAACATCAAGTTTTAAAAGCTTTAGGAAAAAGAAAAGTTTTTAGTTGAGCTTTAAAAGCTGCGATTGAACTTGTAGTTCTCAAATGTTCTGCTGCTGCTGCTGCTGCTGCTGCTGCTGCTTCTGCTTCTTCTTCTTCTTCTTCTTCTTCTTCTTCTTCTTCTTCTTCTTCTTCTTCTTCTTCTTCTTCTTCTTCTTCTTCTTCTCCTTCTTCTTCCCACATTCTGACTTTAACAAAATATACTTACACTGTTACAACTTATGAAATGTTTGTGGCATTGTCTTTTCTTTCTTTCTTTTTTTAAAAAGTCTTCTTTCTTTTTACAGGTCAAAGCTCCTCCTTTGCAACAGAGCCAGATTTTCCATCCACTTGGAGGTCTGTTACATGTAAAAAACAAACAAACAAATCCTCAGATGCCCCTGCTGTCATAGATTAAGCCGGTAGCAACCTGGGAGAGGGCTTTTTCAGTTGCTGTAACCCATTTATGGAATGCTCTCCTTGGATATATTTGTCTAACACCTACATTTGTGTGTTTTTGACAGCATGCAAAAGATCGTCCCCCCCCCCACCCTTTCATTGCCATTAGCTGCTCTACTTTTACAGTACATCATCATTTTATTGTGGATTGGTTTTCCCCCAACAACTCTCAGTACCTTTTGTGTATTTTGTGTGTGTGTTTGTTGAGCTGGACTTGGTGAAAATAGAAATTGGTGCAAATTCTGATGGAAATTCGCACAAATTTGAATAATTTGCATAAACCCCGACAGAAGTTTTGGAAATTACACAGATTTAAGCCATGATTTGTGCAAATAAAAACACAGAGAAAGAAAATCGATGAACTCGCCTGACCGAGGAGGGCTGTGCAGTGGAAAATGGAATGAAGTTTAGGTGTGTGGGGTGGTGGTGGTGGGGGTTTCAAACCAAGGAAGAATCATCTAGCCCCAATTACCAAATGGATTCATCCAACATCCCTACTCAGAGGTGCATCTAATGAAAACAGAACAAAGGGGATTTGGACAGACAAAAATGTTCTCTGCCATTTTTCTAGACCTGCAAGGCTCTTGCCAGCAGGACTTTGGATGGATCGAGAGCCTCGAGATTAAAGCCATCTAACAAGCATTGGTATATGATGTTCAATAATATTTTTTTGCCTTGTTCAAAACAAAAGATGAAATCTTTTGTAGTCTGCAAGAGGTACATTCAATTAAGTAGTCTCCATGACAATCAGACTACTTAAGCACCATGATCCGTTGGTCTTTGAATCTGCATCTTACCGTATAGTATGGCACTAAGAAATACTACTTGAATTATTTCTGTTGTTGAACGCAGTAAGTCCTTTTTAGGCAGGCCACATTTACAACTGATTATCATATAATAGGCCATGCTGGATCATCCTGAGCAGACCTGGGTAAATATATCATTGCGAGTAAGTTTTCCTATTAATGAATGAAATTCCAGCACTTTTCCTATTAATGAATAATCCACAAATGTATTTGCTGAAGAACTTCTATGAATAATTTTAGTCTCTTGTGCAATTTAAAGCTCTCAGACTGTGAGCATTTGGCCTTCGGGGATGTTTGTATATGTCACAAATTTTTCCACGTATATTTTTTCTCCTTGCCTGAGCAAATTTGAAATTCATTTTCTACAAGCATCTCACAGCAGTTGCTTAAAATTCTGTCATCGATTCATGAAAGCCATAGAAATATATCCAGAGAAATGGCAAACAGAGGAATATGTGGTGAAATAATAAGTGAAACTCTGGCTTGGAGGGCTTGTAATTATGGCAACCAATGAACTCAAATACATCATAGAAATATAGTCCAATGGTGCAATCCTATGCATGTCATACAACTCCCAGTCTAAATATGCATAGGAGTTATAGGCTCTTTTTTCCTGTCCAAACATGCATAGGATTACACCCTAGGAGAACCACCTTCACAAAATGCCTATTTTGGTATTCTCTAGGTTAGGTACCAGCAGTACTTATCTCAGTTTGACTGTATCTCATATGTACCTGCCCAGACCCTAAGAGCATCTTCAGGTGGTCCTTCTCCATGAGCTCCTGCCAAAGGAAGTGAGGCAGGTGGCTACCAGAAGGAGGGCCTTCTCTCTTGTGGCACCCTGGCTCTGGCATGAGCTCTCTAGAGAGGTTCAGCAGGCACCTACATTATATTCTTTTCAGTGCCAGTGGAAATGCTTTTTATTTTCCCAGTATTTTAACAGTTCACCATCTTAGTCTTTTAACTTTGCTGTTTTAAATCTGTATTTTAAAACTGTATAAATCTCTGCATTGCTGCTCAGTTTTATCCTGGTTGTGCTTTTATGTTGTACTTTTATATTGTGTTTTTATATTGTGGTTTGTCTTATACCTTAAATTATACTTGATGGTTTTAATTTTTGTGAACCGGCCAGAGAGTGTCAGCTATTGGGTGGTATAGAAATGCAATAAATAAATGAAATAATATCTCCCTATACTTCGCCAGTCATTCTGAATGGGACCTTTCTCCTTTCTCCTGTCTTGTGATTCCCTCTTTCCCTGATGAATCTAGGGGGGTGGCTATATGTAGGGAAAGCTCCAGTGTGGCTCTGCAGTATTGCTGTGTCACTTATATGATGCAGCAGCCACTGTGGAGCCATCCTGGGCCTCCAGAGCGAGGGAAGGATGGCGCATCTGCCATCTATTGCTGCTCCAGAGCAAGGCAGAGGTGTGGCCAGGTGGATGGCGACCCCTGATTGGTTGCTGTCTGCCCAGGCTGGGGGAGGAGGTGAGCCGGTAAGCCAAACGGCTGCCAGAACATTCCTGCACTGCCTCCAATGTGGGGAGAAAAGTCTCCCTTTTCCTCTGAGGGGGGAAGTTCTCCGTTCCGTTGGCTTCAATCTCCTTGAGGGAACAGAGAAAAAGCCAGGGAGGGATAGGTGGTGGTAGTGGCAGTGGTGGCTCCCTCTCCCCCGATGATTCATATAAACCCCACATTTGCTCCTTGGCAGGGGGATAACGTGGCACAACCCCACAGGAGTGAAACCGTGGGGCTTTCGGGGCTCACTGTGCCAGGAGTGACGCTTGCTCCTGTGCACCCAGGAGCAGTCTGAAGGTCAGACACTGGTTTAAAGGCAGACATATTCATTTCAAAATATCTCCAACATAGTAGATTAGAGACGGGTGAGAAAATTACTCTATCAAGGGTTTTCCACAGATTGACCCAATCTGTACCTCCCAGGACTGAATATGGAAATGTACAAAATTTTGCTGTTGGTAGTCCATACATTTTCAGGCTTGCGATCCATTCTGCAACAGAATGAAATGTGATTGGCAACATGCCTACAGATGAAAAATGCAGGTAAAACATTGCCGATATTTCACTTTACTCAATGGAGACATGTGTCCATTGACATGTCAATTTGAAAAATATGTACAAAAATACATATTTTTTATTATTATTATTTTTAAATCTGCTTTGAAGTGGTACATAATGGGCATGAAGGTACGAAAAGGAAGAAGTCCATGGAAATGGGATTGACAGATCTTCCCATATGGAAGAATGCATTTTGCTACAAGTAGAGAAGAGACAAGGGGCTCATCTACACCAAGCAGGATATTCCACAATGAAAGCAGTATATAAAAGGCAGGAGCCACACCAAGCAGGATAGAGTGGTATGAAAGTGGTATATGGTAGGGATGTGCTCCGCTCCGATTAGGAGCGTAGAAGCAGTAGCGGATTGGCCTGCTCCGCCTTACCCAGAGGCGGAGTAGGAGCGGACCGCGGACCCCCTAGAAGCAAGGCGAAGAGAAGCGACCATTTTTCGGAGCTCCGAGTTCAGTCGGAGCGCTCCGGTCGCCATCTTGAAAACATTTCGCCATAGGATTGCATTGCGGCAAATAATCGCGCATAACTACGTTGTTTTTGAAGCTATCGTTCTGGAAATTCTTGTGCACAGAGAGTCGTGGATGGGGGTCATTTTGAGACCACTCTCACCTCTCTGCGTGCTGTGGTTCACGTGCAATATTTTTTTAAAAATCGGGTCAACCGCGGGGCTCAAACTGCGTTTCGGCTTTTCGCCCATAGGATTGCATTGAGGGAAAGAATCGGGGATAACTGGGGGGGGGTTTAAGCTATCGTTCTGAAAATTCTTGTGCACAGAGAGTCGTGGATGGGGGTCATTTTGAGACCACTCTCAACTTTCTGCGTGCTGTGGTTCACGTGCAATATTTTTTTAAAAATCGGGTCAACCGCAGGGCTCAAACGGCGTTTCGGCTTTTCGCCCATAGGATTGCATTGAGGGAAAGAATCGGGGATAACTGGGGGGGGGGTTTAAGCTATCGTTCTGAAAATTCTTGTGCACAGAGAGTCGTGGATGGGGGTCATTTTGAGACCACTCTCAACTTTCTGCGTGCTGTGGTTCACGTGCAATATTTTTTTAAAAATCGGGGTTTGGGTTTTTTTTTTTTATTATTATTATTATTTTGGAAGCGATGACAGGCACATTCAACTCCCAATCCTGATGAGAATTCATCTCCTCAGAAAGCATCCTCCTCCAATCCCAGCGTTGGAGGGGGGACTAAGGCAGACCCACCCTGAGAACTTTCTGTTTTGTGTCTCTTTGTGGGTTGGCGTTCGTGGAGGGAACACTTACTTAGCTAGTGCTCCTGCTTTGGAGATAGATTAATTTAATATAGGTTTAGTTTGGCGCGTGTGTGTGTTTGTTTGCTTCTTTCTGACTTGTAGCTTAGTTTGCCCTGTGTTTTCCCCTTACTTTGATTTAATATAAACTTTATTTTTGAATTTTGGAGTGTGTGGTTGGGTTGGTTGCCCCCCCCTTCCCTGTATTAAAGCCTGACTGTTCTGCTTTTGTGAAAGCTTTCTTTTGAAAGCATACACACACTTTTTGTCCCATTTCCCTACATTTATATTCTTAAACATATTTTATTATATTCTTTCACATAGTCCATTAGTATATATTCTCATACATATTATATTAGTATTCATATTTTGTTCTTCTTATAGTAGTGGTTGGTTCTTTTTCCCCCTCCCCTCTCTTAAATCCTGATTGTGTTTCCTTCTATCTTCTATATACCAAATATACCAAAAAAATTGGATTCTCTTTTTCTTCTCTGTGTAACTTCGACGGAGTGGGCTGCTTTTGTCAAGTTCAACAGGCAGCCACAGATTGAGCATTTTGGGGAAAGCATACGCACACCATTTCCCTATTCTTAAACATATTATTATTATATTCTTTGACATAGTCTTAGTAGTCTATTAGTATACATTCTCATACATATTAGTAGTAGTATTCATATTTTGTTCTTCTTATAGTAGTGGTTGTCCCATTTCTTGTCCCATTTCCCTACATTTATTAGTAATATTCTAAAACATATTATTATATTCTTGTAGATATTCTTAGTAGTATATTCTCATACATATTAGTAGTAGTATATTTTATTGTTCTTGTCCCATTTCCCTACATTTAAACATATTATATTCTTCTTATACATATTCTTAGTAGTACCTTATACATAGTATTAGTAGTATTAATATTTTGTTAGTCATCATGAAAAGAGAAAGCAGGCGTGCTGAAAGCAGCAAGGCTCAGTCTGCCAGCAGGGCTTCCTCTCCTCCTGTGAAACTCAAACGGGCAACTCCTTGGCTGACTGCTCCAAAACAGAAGCAGGACAAGCAGCAGGCAGAGCCACTCTCTTCTGCAACTTGTGCCCGGCGTTCTCTTTTTGAGGGTGGGAATGGGAAAAGTGCCCGTTTGCAAGAGGCACGTGGCAGCAGTGCCATTAGAGGAGGAGGAGTATCCCCAACTCCTTCATTCTCCTTTCAGCCCACGAGCCCGCTGATGGACCTAGACGAGGTCCTCAGCACAGTGGAGGGGGGGGAGGAGGAGGAGGCGGTGGGCCTCCAGGATGTGGGGGCTGAGGAGGAGCAGCAGCAGGCCGAGGCTCTCTCCCCAGTCTCATCCCACACCCCTGTTTCTGTGGCAACACCAGAGAGCTCAGGCGGGCAATTGGTGGTGTCACCACAGAAACGAAAGACAAGCATCGTGTGGGACCACTTTGAGTTGGGAGCGGATCCCCGCTTTGCTGTCTGTCGCCACTGCAAACTCAGCCTAAGCAGGGGTTCATCGACAGGGCATTATGGAACCAGCAGCATGAAGATGCATCTTCATAGGCAGCACCAGGCGATCTTGCTGGGGAAAGAGGCGGGCAAGGCGACTGGTTCCAGGGGAAAGCCGAAGGCTGCTGCTGGCACTGCCACTCTAAGCTCTCCATCTCCCATCCCCACAAGGGTTAGGCAGGCAACCCTGCAGGACATGGGGTGGGGGAAGTATTGACCCACAAGATGGCGTTTTCCAATGCCCACCCAGGGTGCTACTGTGTTGGGGCATCTGCCGGGACTGACTCCTCCCCAATACTAGATCTATGACATGTCACTCTGCCTGCCCCTCTGCTAGCCTGTCCTCCTCGGTGACCGACTCGCTGGGATGGTTTGCGTTTGCAATGCGTGACTAACTGCAATGCTGGCTTAGAAACCAGCCATCACTTCCTTGTGCCCCCAGAAATGCCCGCAGCCTGCCTGCCTGCCTGCCCGCCTCCCCCGGGGTGCTGCTGTGGTGGGGCATCTGCCAGGACTGACTCCTCGCCTACTCTGCCTGCCTCTCTGCCCGCCTGGTGCCTGGTTTGCTCCCAATCGTCCTCCTCTGTGCCCCTCAAGGCGTAACTGCTGGCTTAGAAAGAAACAACCAGCCATCTTTGCCTCACTTTGCGCCCACTTATGGGTTGGTTTGCTATGCGTTAGTGCTCAAGCCATCCTTGCGGCACTACAATGCATGCTGCCTGCCTGCTTTCCATTGATGGTGCTATATAAATAAATAATAATAATAATAATAATTCTCCCCTTCCCGCCTTGCAGCGATGGTGTATGTGTCTTGCTTTGACTCAGGGGAGAAGTCCTTCCTGCGCTCACTTAGACTTTATCAAATTCAATAATCCCTTTTTCAAATGTGCCAGAAGATTTAGGGTTATCTCGTGGCATGTTGGGATTGCCTTGGAACTGGCCCCATTGAGCTGTCTGCAATTGCAACTTTAAATCCCTGACATACTGGAGTGTTCAAATTTCAAAAGTTCCCCTAACATCAGGGGATGATGGGATTGCCTTGAAACTTGGTGTCCATGGGGACACATGGGTAAGCTGTCATGGGACCAAAGGATAGGTTTCTAACGTGCAAATTGACGTAGTTGTAGAATGGGACTTGATTTGGGGTGAGTTAAAAAGTTTAAGCCGCGCCAAAAATCAGGGGATGATGGGATTTGCTTGCAACTTGGCGTGCATGTGGACACATGGATAAGCTCTCCTGGTGCCGAGTTTGAGGTTTCTAACATGCAAATTGACGGAGCTATCCCAAGGGGTGTGAATGGGGTGCCCGATTTTCATAAATTCCCCAAAAATCAGGGGATGATGGGATTGCCTTGAAACTTGGCGTGCATGTGGACACGTGGATAAGCTATCATGGTGCTGAGTTTGAGGTTTCTAACGTGCAAATTGACGTAGTTGTAGAATGGGACAATTTGGGGTGAGTTAAGCCATGCCAAAAATCAGGGGATGATGGGATTTGCTTGCAACTTGGCGTGCATGTGGACACATGGATAAGCTCTCCTGGTGCCGAGTTTGAGGTTTCTAACATGCAAATTGACGGAGCTATCCCAAGGGGTGTGAATGGGGTGCCCGATTTTCATAAATTCCCCAAAAATCAGGGGATGATGGGATTGCCTTGAAACTTGGCGTGCATGTGGACACGTGGATAAGCTATCATGGTGCTGAGTTTGAGGTTTCTAACGTGCAAATTGACGGAGCTATCTAAAGGGGTGTGAATTAGGGTTATGGGAGGTGCGTTAGAGGGTAGAGCCGCGCCAAAAATCAGGGGATGATGGGATTTGCTTGCAACTTGGCGTGCATGTGGACACATGGATAAGCTGCCCTGGTGCCGAGTTTGAGGTTTGTAACATGCAAATTGACGGAGCTATCCCAAGGGGTGTGAATGGGGTGCCCGATTTTCAAAAATTCGCCAAAAATCAGGGGATGATGGGATTGCCTTGAAACTTGGCGTGTGTGTGTATACGCCCATGAGGTGTCATGGTGCCAAACGTGAGGTTTCTAACTTCAACGGAAAAAAAGTTGTTTACTTTTTTAGCTTTCAATGCAAGCCTATGGGGGGGCAAAAACGGAGCTCCGGATCCGATCCGGAGCTCCGAGCGGAGCGGAGCGGAAGTGGGCGGAGCGGGGGCGGGGCGGAGCGACCCGCTCCGAAAAATGGCGGATCTGCAAGTGAAGCGGAGCGGGGGGTCCGTGCACACCCCTAGTATATGGTATGTGTCAAATGGCCCCAATAGTGGTCAGTACACTTCCATACCTCTACAAAGCAGTAGTGTGGCTCATGCCTTTTATATATCGCTTTCATAGTGGAATATCCTGCTTGGTGTAGATGTGCCCAAGGTACCCAATGCCAAAGGTAGTGACCTCATATATATAATTTGAATAAGCATGAAATGCTATATGGCAGCAGATAAAAAATAAACTGATTTCACTTTTAAGGATTCAATTTATCTTTCTGTTTATTCCCCAACTATGTATCTATGCTCTTGGAGTAAAGGATTGCCCTATATGAGGTTGCATTTTCCCAAAGCAGTAGGTTCATAGTTTGCAGATCTCACTAGACCTGACATTGCTCCTGAAAGCTCAAGATGGTGGACTTGGCCAAAGCTGCATGTATCCTTGGAAGAAAATCCCACTATATTCAGTTGTGCTGACTCCCAGGTAAATGTGCATAGAAGTGCATCATTGATCACCTCCTACAAAGTCCATTAATTTGCATTAGTAAATAGAAGTTCTGATATATCCATAATGATGCTTTTTGCTCATATTTCGGCTAGATGCCAGCTTCAAGAGTTATTCTGTTGTGTGTTGTATTGCTGATACCTTTGCCAGATTTCTTTTTCACTCTTCATCTTTGCACTTCTTTTCCAAATTGAAAGCTACTGGAGAATACACACACACACACACACACACACACACACACACTTTATAAAGGCTCTGTTGGTCTTCAGGAAACCCCTAAAGACTTTGCAAAGCAGGGTATGCATTTTTGCATCTGGTTGTTATATTATTTGTTCAGATAGACTTCTAGCCTGCTTTTTAGTGTAATCACAAAGTGTAATCACAAAGATTACCAGATATTGTAAAATAAAGAAGAATCAAGCCATAAAACTATAAAGGTTTAACACAAAAATCATTAAGATAACAAATTAGATAGCAGCAGCAAATAAAACCTTAGTTAAAAGCACAGTTCACTAACCTAAACCAAATAAATAAACCCGTAAAGGCCTGTAAAGAGGGACCCGTATACATTTCTTACAGAGTATCCAAAGATGTGGGGCCACCACAGAACATGCCCTGTTGCCAGTATTCACCAATTCCACACCTCTCACTTGCTGGCCAGAGAGCAGGACATCCTATGCTGATCTTAAAGCTCAGGCAATAATCTGGTCCAAAACTGTTTAGTCTTTTAAAGGCTAATAAAGTGCCTTACATTGGACCTGGGCATGAATAGGCAGCTATTTAGCACAGAACAGATGTAACATGATCCAAACACGTGGCTCCTACAGTGGCTAGTTCTGCACCAATTGTAGTTTCTGGACCATCTTTAAGGGTATCCCTGTGTAAAGCACTTTACAGTAATCAAGTCTGGATGTAACCAGCCCATTTGTTACTGAGGCAATATCACCTTTCTCCATATAAGTCTGCATACTGGTAAAAAGCACTGCTGGCCACAAAAAATACCTGCATCTCTAGGGTAGGTGTCAAGTCCAGGAGACCTTCCAAGCTGCATATGTGGCTTTTGAAGGGGAGGGCAGCCCCATCCAGAGTTAGTTACTTAACTCCATCCATATATTTAAGTACAAGTTATCTGCTGCTTTAATGTTAAGTGTTATTATTGCTATTTTAAATGTTGGAATTTTAATGTACTGAAATGTATTGATTTGTTTTAATCCACCTTGGGAGGGTGTTCTCTCTAAAAAGTGGGCTAGGAATCCTACTACAATTACTGCTGCTGCTAATACTACTACTACTACTACTAATAATAATAATAATGGCAGGTGTAAGTAACATAAGATGATGGAGATGCAACATCCTTTTAGGGGTGCAATCCTATGCATATTTTGACAGAAAGTCCTACAACTCACAGCATTCTTCAACCAGCGTGGGGACTTTTTTCTGTCTAAATATGCATAAGATTGCACCCTAAATTACTTTAATTAATTTGCATTATATTCCCTATGCTGGATCAAGAGGCAAATTCTGGATTAGCGGGAACTGGAGTTCCCACAGGAGCGGCCTGTGATTTTCACTGGAAAGAGCATGAGTACGGCTCTAGTTCTTCTAGAACGAGTTTGTTCTGTGGTCGAAGGAGCCAATTCTCATCATAATTTTGTGCGCCATCCCAGATTCTGTGGGGCCAGATGTTCCTGCTACTTGCCAGAAATTCTCACTCGGATGTCAGAGTCTATTAAGTCATGTTTGTAAACATGTTAATCGTGTTTTAATGTTTTGGGAATGATCTGGTCCTGGGTTCCTTAGCACCTTTTTCTCTCGCCATAAAGCATGTCGTTTGGAACGTGCATGCCTCTCACTTGCCCCTGTCCACATACCCAAGTCAGTGTGACTGATTTCTCTTTGAGAACAGCTTGAAAGATTGTCCTGGCTAAGGACAGCTTTTCTCGCTGAGTTTTTCTTGCCGTGGAGTGCCAAGGATGTCAAAACGGCAGTCACTGACGCGGTTCGGTTTCCTTGCTTGTCAAACAAGACCACGAGGATTGCAAACTCCTCATAATGGGGAAATAGGGAAAATGCACTACCCTGTTTAACTATGCTCTTAATTACAAATGTTTCAGGTGCCCTGCAGAGTGCTATAAGGGGAAATTGGATGATAAGAAGAGTTGGAAGAATCTGTCAATTTCACTTTCTCCGATATTCACTTTTTTTAAAAAAAAAATCAAGTTCTTTTCATTCTGTTTATTTTTAAAGAAGTGAATAGTGGTAAGTTCTTATTAAACAACAAACCAAACAACATTATCACCCACTTGCACCAGCCAAATTCAATAGGTACAGCTATTCCTAGCACAGATAGGACCATTGTGGACGGATAGGACCTGCAACTTAATTGCTAATGATGAGGAACTTGTCAAAAAGAAAAGACATGAGAAGGGTCATTCAGCCCCATAAAGCCAGGCTTCAAAGCCCTCTGCCTGTATGAACAAATCTGTCAGTTTCTCTTTCTCCCACATTAAATGTTTTAAAATAGCAGGTTCTTTCTGACCTGTTTATGAAGAAATTTGCAAATGTTGGTAAAACAACAAACCAAACCAATTTCTCACCCATCCCTTTTGGAATCTGAGACGCTCTGGGACTAGATCTACACGACTCCTTTATTTATAGTGGTATTGAAGTGCCCTGATAACTGTGGGGGCACAATCTGCATTCCATATACCTCTTTCATCATGTTATATCCTGCTTCTTATTCCATGTCCATAATGATTTGACAAAAGGTGTAGATCTGGCCTGGGAATCAAGTCTCCTTCCCAAGGATCAGATGGAGACCTACTCTATTGAACAGCCATGTCATATGCCTCCACTGAAATCAACACAAGCAGGAAAAAGAACAACTTATATTATCCTCTGCATTTTTAATAGCTGGTTAAGAAAGGTTATATCAGTGCTGTGCTGAAGTCTCACTTGCCCTTTCACAGCCTCTTCATTTCCCTGCGAAAGAGGCTGCCATTTTTTGCCTCTTTCTCAGAGATTTTGAAAATCTGGGAGCAATTTCTCAGTGAGCAGGACTTCAGTGCTTCCCTGACTATGAGGGGGTGGCTGAAAAGGGTGGGGTGATGTGTGTGCTCTTTCTTGTACAGTTATTATCTCCTGTGCTTTGCAGTCTCCCAGATGCTTGTGTTTTTAGGAAAGTTCTCTAGAGGACTTAACCTGGGAGGAACCTACACAGCGTCGTGAAGGTGCTTGCGTGCGCCTCCAGTGCGCCCCGAAACTCATTGTGTAGATCCTGCCCTACCTGGCCAGAAGAGGAGGAGGAGGAGGCAGCGGCGGCGGCCCTGCATCACCCCTCGCGGGGACGGGGCGAAAAGTTTCCGGGCTCAGCGGCTTCACTGGGGAGTCCTTGCCGCCACCGCCCCGCCTTCTTCTGCTGAGCTCTCTGACCCGGGTGGCTCTTTCGCCAGCAGCAGGAGGCCGGCGGGGAGGTGGGCGGTGGCTGCAAGGACTCCCCAGCGAAGCCGCCGAGCCCGGAAACTTTTCGCCCCGTCCCCACGAGGGGCGATGTGGGGCCGCCTCCTCCTCCTCCTCCTCTGCCTCTTCTGGCCAGGTAGGGCAGGATCTACACAATGAGTTTTGGGGCGCACTGGAGGCGCACGTAAGTGCCTTCATGACGCTGTGTAGATCCACCCCAGGATTTCCTCCCTTGGAGCTTTCCTGCGCTACAACCTGAGCCATGTCTATGCGACAATGCAAAGCAGCAGCGATAAGAGTTACATGGGTGAACACAGGCTACCCAGCCCAATCGCAGTGGCGCTTTAAAAAACCAGCTCCGTTCTTGCCAATTTCAAGCTGGAGTGGTCTTGAGAAGGAAAGAAGTCAGCCACTCTGCTCAACTCCCCCCTGTCTTCCCCCACCCCAAAAGAAGAAGGATTAAAATGAACTGCAGTTGCTCTCTGAACAGAAGCCACAATGTGATGCCTATCTTAAAAGTAAACATTATATATCTATATCTATTTAAGGGAGAGGGAGGTGGGGATGCGTGGAGGAGGAAACAGCAGAGTCACTACCTACCACAGAGAAGCAGACTTGCATCAGGGCTACACCCCCGTTCTCAACCCGAACCAAAGCCACCACCGACAGATGAGGAAACAATGTGGTGACATTAGGGCAACTGAAAAAGTCATGGTAAAATGACACCATGAAAAAGTGCAGTTTCGGGGGGGGGGGGAAGAAAAGCCCAATGTGGGTGTGAGTTGGCAGCTGCATCATATAAACAACACATCATATGAACAGCACAGCCATAACAGGGCATACAGGGTGTATAGGCAAAGTGCTTGGAAGCTGAGAGAGGCATTTGGGGGCTGGGGTTGTTATTATTGGAAGTCCTTTTAACAAAAAGAAGAGGAGGAGGAAAAGGAGGAGGAGGAAGATGAACCAGTACTACCAGAAAGGCTGCAAGAACAAAATAAAGATCATTGTCCACCCCACCCCCCAGCTACTTCCTTACAGTAAAATGAGCACAGAAGCTCTGTGCACTGAGAAATTTCTGCCCAACTTTCCACAATTTTGGGATGCAATTTCTTTTCGCCCCTCCTTCCAAAGAATAATAAAACCCAACAGATTGAAAAGACTGGCACAATGCTAGATTATATCCACCACTCATATCTAAAATAGCACTATGTCTCAGGGCAGACACGGGCCTTAGCCAGACCTAAGGATTATCCCAGGCAAATGGAGGGGTCATCCCTGCCTGCTCCCAGGATCCCCTGTGTGTCATTTGGATGCACAGGGATGATCCCGGGACAATCCCCGGTTAGAGTTCTGGTCTAGCCATGGCCACGGTCAGCAAGTTCTTGGTGCCTCCTAAAAAAATCACTACACCGAATATTTTTTCCCTTTTGCTGAGATCTCACTGTGGCTCTTGCAGTCTCCATAGTCACCATTATTTCAGGTTTATGATAATGTTAGCAATTGCTGCTAACTACACTTTGCCTGAGGCAACATAGCAGGAGTTCATGCACCAGGCTGGTCTTTGTGCTTCCACAACTCAGCTGGGATGCTACTTTCTCTGGGTGCCTTCACACTTGTCAAGCTTTCTGATTTGGCTCAGCTCTGGCAGTATTGACTCCATATTGAAAACATCCACAACAGGTTATTCTGCTGAGAACTGTCTTGGAGATGTGTTTCATAAAAATACTACTCCAGGTAGGGATGTGCGTACCAGCAAAACTCGAGTTTGTCAAAATTCTCCAAATTCCACTTTGAAGCCTGTGCAATCCTGTGTCCATATGAGATTGTGAACTTTGCTTTTTGCTCTTCGCATGAAAATGGGTGCATATTTTCATATGCATTTTCCCAAATGCACTCACCAGTTTTGTGCTTCTTTAAAATGTACACATTCTTCTCCTATTGATTAAAGCATGCTTGTATACATCTTTCAAAAGCACCCATTTTTTCATGTCCATTTTTCAAATGTGTACATGTCGAACACATGTTTTTGGGATCCATGAATCACATTGCAAGCATGGCAATGTACAGACTTTGAGTCTTTGTTCATCCAAGAGGTGCAAACTAGGTAAATCATGATCAAAATCAAATTGAAGTAATTTTCTCATAAATCCCGAGCTGCAGGTAGAATTCCATTTAGCAATCTCCATCAGTGTAGTTGATCCAACATAAATCTGGATCCAACCCCTCACTTTGGTTCAGCAAAACAACCTATGGGCCCACATCTATTACTCTGCAGTAGGGATGGATGAGAATTTCATTTCAGCTCAGTTTTGATAAGCATTTACTAATATTCACTTTTTTTTCATTTTCAAGAAGGAAAAAAATGAGATTTTTTAAATAATAATAATAATAATAATCTACTGCAGGAGAAACCAAGACTAACAGGCTTGTCCAAACAGACCCAGGGTTTTAAGAAGGGGTGTTAGAGAAATCCTCAATGGATACAAATGAGTTCAGATTTAGTGCTATGCCAAAAAAATTGACCATTCCATTTCAGCATTTTGCTGGGAGTGGTGGTGGGGGGGAGAGAATGAAAACTCAGGCAAAAGAGGCTGGGAGAAGTGAGAATTTTAGAGAATTTTTCTCCTTGGGGGGGGGGACAGAGTTTCCACATAGCTTTTTAAATGAAGCCAGTTATTGAGGGGTCTTCTTTCTTTTTATTTTTTCAAAACACCCCTAGCATTTTTAGGAGCTCAGGAGTTCTTCCTGAGTGCTTGCTGGAAAGGGCGAGGTCACATGGCATCCAATAGGCATTCAGTAAGAACTGTTGAGCTCCTCCAAATGCCAAGGAAAAGGGATTTGAAAAACTAAAAAATAGGAAGAAGCCCCTTCAACAACTGGCTACACTTTAAAAAGGTATGTGGAAAGCCTGTCCCCCTCCCCAAGAAGAAAATTCTCTGAATTCCCCACACACATACACCTGTGAAAGAGGCAGGAAAAATGCCTCTTTTGCAGGGAGAGAGCCCAAAAATAGGGGGCAGGATTTGGTCCAGCACTATTCAGATTTCTATGAATCTATCTAGTAGATTCCACAGTAGATCAGATTTTTCTAAATTACACAGATTCTGCAGACTTGCAAATCAGGATTGTTCTTTTGTTTGTTTACTTTTAGGGAGATTTTTGCAGATTTGCACTTGTGCTAATGCACATTAACTCTAATGCACACTTGCACAATTAGAATGAAATTCTTGTAAAAAAGCCATTAAAAATTCCATTTTTGTCAATGAATAGATGAAGGAATAGAAGACATCTGAGAATCTACAGAACACAGATGGAACAAATTCAACAAAATCCATATATCCCCAGCTTTGAGAGCTTAGATCTTAAATGTCTGGGTTTGAATTGCTGTGTTTTCAATCATGTTGATGGTGCTGAATTAGAATTGCCACCTCTTTTTTCTAACAGGCTCCTTATCTTTAACAGTTACATGGCAGGCAGGTCCAACATGGTCCTCTCCACCTAGCTATTGAATTTGTAGATGGGCAAGGATTTTGTTTCATTTCATTTTTTCAAGAAATTTTAGATTAAAAAAAAAAACTGGAATGTGGTAAAACGTGAAACTGGCAAACTCACCCATCCCAATTCAGTAAGCAACACCAGTTGCTGGGGAACCTGGGTGGAAGGATGCTGTTGCACTCATGTCCTGTGGGCAGCTGGTTGTCCACTGTGTGAACAGACCACTGGATGATATGGACCCTTGGTGTGATCCAGCATGGCTCTTCTTAAGTTTTTAAGAATGTGCTCCTGGCACTTTGCATCGGAGCAAGATGAAGCCTCACGTTCATCTTGCATCAGAGCAATTTGAAGCCTTTCAAATTTATATTTTGTTTGAAAATGCTCAAACTGCCATCTCTGTTCTTGCATGCTTCTATATTGAGTTTTGTGCACACTTAGGTCAGACATGCCAGGAAAACCGATGAGTCAAAATGTCAGTGGACAACATTGAAAACCAGGTATTTATGGCAAATCTTTAGAAATAGGTATTAAGTCAGGGCATAGGCAACCTTTTTGAGCTCATGGGCTCATTGGGCAACCTGAGAAACCACACGGCATATGAAACATCAGCCTGCCAGCATCTTCATTTCCTAAGAATGTCCCTAAGGCTAGATCTACGGTACACTACTGCTTTATAGTGGTGTTGAAGTGCACTGATAACTGTTGGGGCACAATCCACATTCCATATACCGCTTTCAGAGTATTATTTCCTGTGTTCTATTCCACATTTGGAATAATTTGTCCCAAGGTGTAGATCTGGCCTAAGCCTCACCTGTGGTCCCTGCAGAAGATGGGATCAGCTAGAGGCCCCTCACTTTGCTTTGATGTGATTCCAGTTGCCAGCAAGCAATGTTATTTAACAAACTAGTGGGAAGGGTAGGGCACGTTGACAGACAGCAAGGTGCCAAAAGGAGCATTGGTGCCTTTGGGCACCACGTTGCCTACCTGTGTATTAAGTTCTCTGCAAAGTTAGGAAGTAAAACGATGGAACAAATATGAGCTTGCTATACTCCAAGAGTATTAATTTAATACTCTTCCTTTATTCAGTTCAGAAGGATTTTCCCCCTCAATAAGTCAAGTCTGTGCTTTCCATCTGGTGTGATCTCCCCAAGCAGATATTTATGCAGCCAGCTCGTCTGATAGCTGAAAGGAAGCAGGAGGCCTGTCATCTCCAGCTTCACTCAAGAGGAACTGAATGCTATAGTGACACAGTGGATGTTATTTGAAGATGGTGTGTCAGATGGGGATAGCTTTCCCTCTCACAAGCAGAAAAGGTAGGCTTGCCTTACCTTTCAGTTCAGATATAAGCTCCTTCGTTTAATTTTCCTCCTGGGTACCTTGCCAGTTTGCTGAGTTTTCCAAGTTGACACCGGTGACCTTGAGAGTCTTGTCAGTCGTATTGCCAGGCAATCCTCAGAAGGCTTCGAAGTTTAATGAGATTGCAAAAAGGATCCTCCCTTTTCCGATATTAATCTGAATTATTATTATTTTGTACCATGTGTATTAAAACCCATGATAAAAACAATTATGAAGAGCTGTTCCCAGTAGGAAAGAAGAAGAACAGAGCCTACTTTTATCTGGGAAAATGAAAACCCCGCTTGAGGGCAATCATTGCAAAATGGCATCATCTAGCCAGAGTCAAGCACTTTCAAGGAGAGAGTGAGGGCCAACTACAAGTTAGATGGGAGACTTATAGTTTGCACTCCCAATGACTTTTTCTCCCCCTCAAAGCAGGGGCAGGGGGCCTGGATTGGATCAGCGCTGTAGTGCAGGAAAGGGGGAATCAATCATTTTGTAGTTGTTTGTTTTATCTTTAATTTCTACCCCCATCTTGTAAGGCAAAGGTGGGCAACTTGTGGCCCTCCAAACGTTTTGCCTACAATTCCCATCATCGCTCACCAGTGGCTGTACTGGCTAGGGGTGATGGGAGTTGCAGGCCAAAACATCTGGAGGGCCTCAAGTTGCCCATCCCTATTCTCAGGCAAGTTGGCAATTAAAATGTTAAACATAAAACAACAAGTGAACCCTTCCCCCCCGTGTGGCTTGCTAGCCCCTGCCGGAGCTACTGTTAGCCATGGGGGGGTGGGGTGGATGTGCAAACATAAATGCCTTTGTTGGCAAGGAGCAGCTCCAAGAGCAGGGGCGAAATTGCATTGGGGAATCTCTGCAGGACAAGGATGAATCCCCCTCCCCTCCTGCAGAAAAAGACAGATATACCATCCCCATAATCACATACGACCCAATGTGATCTTGGGGGAGGGGATGCAAACTCCATGGCTCCCTTTACTTTAGGTAAACCAAAGTACGTTACATTTCCTTTATAACATACATAATCCTGACACCAAATCTATGAATGGCTCAAGAATAAGAAAAATTGAGATAGGTTTCTTTTTGTAACCTGCTTAGTTTTTATTTTATCAAAATACCTGCTTCTTTTGGTAGCAATTAGTGGAACAAGGACTTTTTTATTATTATTATTAAGTGCCATTCTAATTCTACGGAGTGATCTCCTGGCTGAAATAACGCTGTAAGAGTTTGTGCTGCCCTTGAATTGTTTCAGTGTTTTGATAAAACAATGCAGGGAGCTTTCATTACTTTCCAGAGACATCTTCAAAGCAGCTGTCAGCCTTTGTACTGCTGCCTGTCAAATTAGAGTAACGTTCTTTTACAACTTTCTGGGCAGATGAATGCTTCATCTGCATACTTCTTGAAGTTCACCTGAGGGGGAGAAAAACAACAACCTCTCGCTACCTTTGCACTTTTGAAACTGGTGCACCAAAATGTGCCCTCCCCTCATAATACCATGCATGAGGCTTGCCTCAGCTTATTCCCATAATTCATCGACACTCACTCACAAAGAGACAGAGCAAGAACTTTAGATACTGAAGAGTTGGGGCAAGAAAGTTGGGGCAAGAAATGGTCATATGTGCACACTCTTCCCCCCCCCCCCATTTCTCACACACACACTTTAAGCATCATTAACATATTGAAGAAGTTGCAAAGGATTTGGTTGGGTCTTACACTTTGAAGCATTATTGGGCAAATCTCAAAATATTAAATTAAACACACAGAGACCATCTACCACTCACCCATTGACATACCACGTTATCAGTTGTCCTCTTCTATTCCTTCAGCCACAACTTGCCTGGCTGTGCCGACCCCTGTCCTACCATAGGAAATAAAAATTGTTCTGAACACTACATATTACTTCTGAACTGCCTAGTATGTGGGGAACTACAGGGACAACATACTGCAGGCCTCACATATATGGATGCCTGTGGAAATTCTTCAGTAAAAATAAGATTGTTTACATGAAAGTGATTGTGCTTCTAGGGCCTTAGCTAGACCTAAGGTTTATCCTGGGGTCATCCCGGGGTCGTCCCTGCCTGCTCCCGGGATCCCCTGTGTATCATTTAAATGAACAGGGATGATTCCAGGACAAACTTTAGGTCTAGCTAAGGCCTCAATAAAAAGGCCTTCAGGCAAGTGTCCACCCTCCAAAGAATAAGAGAAGACGAGGAGTTCTTAGACCGAACGGTGGAACTGCAACAGCAACAAGAAGCACACGAGATTGAAGAGCAACAGCCAGCTGAAGCAGAAGTGGAGTATGCTGAGGGGAGGAAACCCAATGAAGAGAACACTCCCTGGAAAAGAGTGACAGTTAGGAGCAGAAGAACTGGAAGGCATTCTGCACCGGTGGAACCATTAGAGTTAAGCAACCGCTTTCAGCTTCTGGAGGATGAGTCTGAAGGACAGTTTGCAGAGGAAGAAGTACAGCAGACACCGTGCAACAATGAACAAGAGGCAGAAGGTAGGTCAACCAAGAAAAACAGAAGAGTAGTCGTTGTGGGAGACTCCCTGCTGCGTGGGATTGAAACCCAAGTATGTCATGACGACCCATGGACTTGCCAGGTGTGCTGTCTCCCTGGAGCACAGATTAGAGATGTGACTGAGGGGTTACCAAAGCTCATAAAGTCCACGGACACATACCCCTTTCTTCTCATCCATGTGGGAACAAATGATGTCGCCAAGCAGAGCTACGAAGAAATCATTTCAGACTTTGAAGCTCTGGGAAGGAAACTGAAGAACTTTGGGGCCCAGGTAGTTTTCTCATCCATCCTCCCGGTTCTTGGAAGAGGATTAGAAAGGGAAAGAAAAATACTCCGGATGAACGACTGGCTACGAAGGTGGTGCCGACGTGAGAGTTTTGGATTCTGGGACAACGGGCTACGCTACTTGGAACATGGACTGCTGGCAAGGGAGGGGTTGCACCTCACAAGGGCTGGAAAGAATGTGTTCGGCCACAGCATGAAGAACTTGATTAGGAGGGCTTTAAACTGAATCTTACGGGGGCGGGAGATGTAAACCTCGAGGCAACAAGGGATGAAGGCCAAGGCACCACAGTACAGAGAACAGCTCCAATTGTGCCCCAAAATAGTGTCCACAACAATGTAGGAACAAAGCCAGACTATAAAACACATGGTCTTCGATGTCTATATACTAATGCCCAGAGCATGGGAAACAAACAGAACGAACTTGAACTCTTATTACATGAAGGCAAATACAACTTGATAGGTATAACGGAAACTTGGTGGGATGACTCCCATGACTGGAATATAGCAATTGAAGGATCTAACTTGTTCAAAAAGAACAGAAGAAATAGAAAGGGAGGTGGAGTTGCACTATATGTTAAAAATACCTATCCCTGCACAGAAATACAGGCGGATGCTCTCGATGGGAGCCCCATCGAGAGCATCTGGATTAAAATAAATGGGGCAAGGAATAAAAAGAACATGATAACGGAGTCTACTACCGACCACCCAATCAAGGAGAAGACAAGGACGAAACTTTTGAGAAACAAATTGCCAGTGTTTCAAGAAAGTGTGATGTAGTAGTGATGGGGGACTTCAATTACCCTGATATCTGTTGGGAGACCAATACTGCCAAAAGCGTCCCTTCCAAGAAATTCCTGACATGTGTGGGTGATAACTTTCTCCTACAGAAAGTGGAGGAAGGAACTAGAGGATCGGCAATCCTTGACTTGATATTGACCAATAGGGATGACTTAGTGGATAAAGTGGCAGTTACGGGAACTCTAGGAGAAAGTGACCACGTCATACTTGAATTCTTGATTATGAAGGAGACAAAAGTTGACTGTAGCCATACACGTACTTTGGATTTTAGGAAAGCTGATTTTAATAAACTCAGAACTATGATAAGTAAGGTCCCATGGCAAATGAGCCTAATGAGAAAAGGAGTGCAGGATGGGTGGGAGTATTTAAAAAAGGAAATTTTAAAGGCACAGTTACAAACAATTCCAACAAGCAGAAAAGATAGAAGACAACAGAGGAAACCCATGTGGCTCCACAAAAAGCTTAGAGATGACCTGAAAACAAAAAGGGATACATATAGGAAGTGGAAGGAAGGCCAGGCTACAAAAGAAGAGTACAGACAAGTGGCGCAGAAGTGCCGAAATGGCGTCAGGAAGGCTAAAGCTCAGAATGAGCTGAGATTAGCGAGGGATGCTAAAAGCAATAAAAAGGCTTTCTTCAGATATGTGAGTAGTAAAAGACAGAGGAAAGAAATGGTGGTTCAACTGCTTAATGAGGATGGCAAATTGAAACAGATGACAAAGAAAAGGCTGAAGTGCTCAATTCCTACTTTGCCTCAGTCTTCTCCCAAAAGCAGGTCTATGACCCCCCTGGAAAAAGTGAAGCAGAAGTTGAGGGGGCAGGATTGCACTTTGAGATTGATAAACAAATGGTCAAAGAACACCTAATTTCCTTAAATGAGTTCAAATCTCCAGGGCCCGATGAACTGCATCCAAGAGTAATGAAGGAGCTAGCGGAAGAACTCTCAGAACCTTTGTCTATTATTTTTGCAAAATCATGGAAGACGGGTGAGGTGCCGGATGACTGGAGGAGGGCTAACGTTGTCCCTATCTTCAAAAAGGGCAAAAAGGAGGAACCTGGGAACTACAGACCAGACAGTCTGACATCCATCCCTGGGAAAATTCTGGAGCAGATTATAAAGAAGTCAATCTGTAAACACCTTGAAATCAATGCAGTGATTACTAGAAGCCAACATGGATTTGTCAGGAACAAATCCTGTCAGACTAATTTGATCTCATTTTTTGATAGGATAACCTCCCTTGTGGACTGTGGGAATGCTGTGGACGTCATATATCTTGACTTCAGCAAAGCTTTTGACAAAGTACCACATGACATTCTGATTAACAAACTAGCTAAAAGTGGGCTAGATGGAACAACTATTAGGTGGATTCACAGTTGGCCACAGAATCGGACTCAAAGAGTACTTATCAATGGAACCTTCTCAAACTGGGGAGAGGCAACGAGTGGGGTACCGCAGGGCTCAGTCCTGGGCCCAGTGCTCTTCAACATTTTTATTAATGATTTGGACGAGGAGGTGCAGGGAACGCTGATCATATTTGCAGATGACACAAAATTGGGTGGGATAGCTAATACCCTGGAAGACAGAAACAAACTTCAAAGTGATCTTGATAGGCTGGAGTGCTGGGCTGAAAACAACAGGATGAAATTTAATAGGGATAAATGTCAAGTTCTCCATTTAGGAAATAGAAACCAATTGCACAGTTACAAGATGGGGGATACTTGGCTCAGCAATACTACAAACGAGAAGGATCTTGGAATTGTTGTAGACTGCAAGGTGAATATGAGCCAACAGTGCGATATGGCTGCAAGAAAGGCAAATGCTATTTTGGGCTGCATTAATAGAAGTATAGCTTCCAAATCACGTGAGGTACTAGTTCCTCTCTATTTGGCCCTGGTTAGGCCTCATCTAGAGTATTGCGTCCAGTTCTGGGCTCCACGATTCAAGAAGGACGCAGACAAGCTGGAGCGTGTTCAGAGGAGGGCAACCAGGATGATCAGGGGTCTGGAAACAAAGCCCTATGAAGAGAGACTGAAAGAACTGGGCATGTTTAGCCTGGAGAAGAGAAGATTGAGGGGAGACATGATAGCACTCTTCAAACACTTAAAAGGTTGTCACACAGAGGAGGGCCAGGATCTCTTCTCGAGCCTCCCAGAGTGCAGGACATGGAATAACGGGCTCAAGTTAAAGGAAGCCAGATTCCATCTGGACATCAGGAAAAACTTCCTGACTGTTAGAGCAGTACAACAATGGAATCAGTTACCTAGGGAGGTTGTGGGCTCTCCCACACTAGAGGCCTTCAAGAGGCAGCTGGACAAGCATCTGTCAGGGATGCTTTAGGGTGGATTCCTGCATTGAGCAGGGGGTTGGACTCGATGGCCTTGTAGGCCCCTTCCAACTCTGCTATTCTATGATTCTATGATTCTATGAAGTTTTGTAAAGTATTTGGCTGCCCGCCAGGCTTCATTGAATATTCTGGTTCATACTCTGCCAATGAAGGAGTTCCACATTAGCCTGCTTATAGTTTTGTCTTGTGTTGGCTCAGATTTAAATCTAACTGTCTTAAAGAGAGCTGACACGTGTTCAAAAAAGGGGTTGTTATTATTATTATTACTATTATTATTATTATTATTATTATTATTATTATTTATTTATTTGTATAGCACCATTAATGTACATGGTGCTGTACAGAGTAAAACAATAAATAGCAAGACCCTGCTGCATAGGCTTACATTCTAATAAAATCATAATAAAGCAATAAGGAGGGTAAGAGAATGCACCAAACAGGCAGTATAAAAGTCAGAACAATTCAAGTTTTAAAAGCTTTAGGAAAAAGAAAAGTTTTTAGCTGAGCTTTAAAAGCTGCGATTGAACTTGTAGTTCTCAAATGTTCTGGAAGAGCGTTCCAGGCGTAAGGGGCAGCGGAAGAAAATGGACGAAGCCGAGCAAGGGAAGTAGAGACCCTTGGGCAGGTGAGAAACATGGCATCAGAGGAGCGAAGAGCACGAGCGGGGCAATAGTGTGAGATGAGAGAGGAGAGATAGGAAGGAGCTAGACAGTGAAAAGCTTTGTAGGTCAACAGGAGAAGTTTATATTGGATTCTGAAGTGAATTGGAAGCCAATGAAGAGATTTCAGAAGTGGAGTAACATGGTCAGAGAGGCGAGCCAAGAAGATGATCTTAGCAGCAGAGTGGTGGACAGAAACCAATGGACTGATGTGAGAAGAAGGAAGGCCAGTGAGAAGAAGGTTGCAGTAGTCCAACCGAGAAATAACCAATGCATGAACAAGAGTCTTGGCAGAAGAGACAGACAAAAATGATCGAATCCTGGCAATATTATACAGGAAAAAACAACAGGATTTAGCTACTGCCTCAATATGAGGAATAAAGGAGAGCGAGGAATCAAATATAAAGCCAAGACTACGAGCTTCCTTGACTGGAGTAAGTGTAACATTATTGACAGTAAGAGAGAATGAGAGATGAGGAGAAGGTTTAGGAGGAAAAACAAGCAATTCAGTCTTTGTCATATTAAGTTTCAAACGACGATGAAGCAACCAAGCTGAGATATCTGAAAGACATGCCGAGATACGATCGTGAACATCAGGAGAACGATCCGGAGATGAAAGATATAATTGTGTATCATCAGCATACAGATGATATTGGAGGCTATGAGATTGAATAAGATTACCCAAGGGCAACATGTATAAAGAAAACAACAATGGGCCAAGCACCGAGCCTTGCAGAACCTCTACTGAAAGGGGAAAAGAAGAAGACGAGCTGCCGTTAGCCAACACGCTGAAAGAGCGACCCGCTAGATAGGAGGCAAACCAGTTATAGACAGAGCCACAAAATCCGAGGTCATGAAGGGAATCTAAAAGAAGATCGTGATCAACCGTGTCAAAGGCTGCAGTTAGATCAAGGAGAATAAGAATGGAATAAAGGCCTTTAGACTTGGCAATAAGAAGATCATTGGTAATCTTAGTAAGGGCTGTTTCAGTGGAATGCAAAGGACGGAATCCAGATTGAAAAGGATCCAGAGCAGAGTTACTAGAAAGAAAGTCAAGACAACGAGAGTAGACCACACGCTCCAGGATCTTTGAAACAAAAGGCAACAAAGAGACAGGTCGATAGTTAGACAGAGATAGCCTATCAAGAGTAGGTTTCTTGAGAATCGGAGAGACTGTAGCGTGTTTAAAAACAGAAGGAAATGAACCAGAGGACAAAGAAGAATTAATAATATGAAGCAAGGAAGGGAGGATAGCAGGGATAAGATTAATAAAGACGCGAGAAGGAATCGGATCACGAGAACAAGTGGAAGGCTTCGAAGAGCGCAGTATTGTGGAAAGTTCATCAGCTGAGACCGAAGGAAATGTAGAGAAATTTGCAGGAGGAACCGACAGATGAGGAACAGGAACTGGAAGAGAAGCAGAGCTGGCCAGATCAGAGCGGATAGTTTGGATTTTAGCATTGAAAAAAGAGGCAAAGTTATTAGCAGACAGAGAGGCGGGGAGAGATGGTGGATTAGGCTTCAGAAGAGAATTGAAGGACGCAAAGAGCCGCTGAGGATGCATAGCATTTGACTGGATCAACATAGAGTAATACTGCTGTTTGGCCAATGAAATGGCAGAAGAGAAAGAGGAGAGAACAAATTTGTAATGGACAAAGTCCGCCCAGTCCCTGGTCCTAAGCCAAAGGCGTTCAGCAGCCCGGGAACAAGAGCGAAGGTAGCGGATGAAAGAGGTGAGCCACGGTTGGGGTTGAGAGGGACGAACTATCCGAGTTGTAGATGGAGCAAGATTATCAAGAGTTGAAGATAAGGAGCACTCTAGCTCCGCCCATCTCCTCCATCACCCTCTACTCATGTAGGGTGACTGAAAATCAATGTTCTTAATCATGTGAAGAGCCTCGATGAGTAGAGGCAGCTCTCCACATCAGACAGCCACACTCGATGAGTAGAAGTGAACAGACATAATGAAAGATAGGGGTGGGACTGGAGCGCTTCTTCTCACGCATTCAGTTTAAACTCCTGAATAGGGCTTTTTTGAACCCCTGAATAGGGCTGTAATGTGGTGGTTAAATGTGTAACCCATAGGTGGGTAACCTCCAGCCCATGGGCTGAATGGGGCCATAGGAACTCCCCACCCAGTCCACATGCTCCTCACTGTGCAGCAATTGAACTTTTCTAAATCCTCTATTGGTGCCGATGGAAACCTCTTAAATGCTTGATGGTGAGGTGGAGGCCTTTTCAGGGCCTTTCAAAAAATTGCCACCTGCAACAACTGGGGTCTTATAAAGCTTGATTGCCTCATTGAGGAGCACATTTCCCAGGTGTGTGTGTGTGTGTGTGTGTGTGTTTATTATATGTGAAAATGGACATGTGTGTGTTATGAGTGTGTGTTGTGATTATGAGTGTATCTGTATGCAAGAGAGAGCATTTTAATTTTAACCTTGCCCACTTCGTGGAGGAATCCCCCCCCCCCCCGGAAGATTCCTCAAAAGGTAATGTGACCCTTAATCCCCCAAAATGTTACCACTTCTGATGTAAGCTGAACGTTGGTAAGTCCTCCATTCCAAGGCCACCCCAGAGCTAAGCTTGATAGGCAGCTTCAAGTGTGTGACTGTTTTTCACTTCCAGCTCTTCCAGCTGTGATATAAAGATGGTGAGGATGACAAACATGGCAACCTATCCTGCAGAGTTCTTGTAAGAATTACCAACAGCTTAAAGGGACTGCAAGTAATTATCAGTGGGCAAAGCAAAGTTGTAACAGAGGCAAGAAACATCTGAGTAGGTATTGTACAAGTGTCCATATCAGTGGCCACAATGGCCTTGCAGATTACTGAAACAGAAACCCCCTTACTGCTACCACCATCATCCAACACCCAGTAGGAAGGGTGAAGAGAAGGACCCTTCATAAAAAATTGCATGTGCTTGACAGTCCCCACTGAGGATTAATGGGGAAATATAGATGAATAGATGTTTTAAACACACCGAAGTGCTTTTCACATGCAAAACACCATTAGTCGGTACTAGCAAACAGTTCTGGCTTTGCACAGGTTGGAATGGCCCTTAGTTCAATACTGTGGAGCCTTCTAGCAAAGTTATGATGTCAGAGTTGGACACAATATGTGCACCCTGCCTCAGTGAAGCTACAGCCATTGGCATGACACCTACCATGGTGCACCCCTATACCCCTGGGGGAGGGGTGTGTCCACTCCATTCCCGCTACCCCACAGCAGAGGGGGAGAGGGCAGCTGCATCATTCTGTCCTTCAGACTCTTCTCCCCCCCACCAGCTACAAACTGTTTCAACTGCAACACTATATACTGGCTAGGAAGTCTGCTGTCTAGTGACTGAAGATAGTAATGCAGGCTTCAAAACCACAGACACATTAGAATTAGGCACAATCCTATCATGACAGTCATTCCAGAGTGCAGAGAAGGAACCGGGGGAGGGAGAGAACTGCTCTAGCTACAAGGGGGTGGGGGAGGGGAGCGAGTGAGTGGTTTCTAGGAACCAAGGTCAGAGTGCTGGCTCCAACCTTGGTTCCCAGAAACCAAAAAATGCCATGGCTGTCTAGATGGTGGCCAAAAGAATTGTCATGGAATTCTTTACATGGTCAAGAGACTGGACATGACTGACTCAGGTAGTGCTTGCTCACCAATTGCTTTATTGTAGCAACACAGAGAACACACATTGCAACAGAGTTCTCTAATACAAGGAAAAGAGAACTGACCACCGCCCCAAGATCTAACACATTTATAGATTTCTACAGCCTCCATACGTAATTAGAGCATGCATTGTTGCAGAGGTCAGTTGCCCAATCACAAAGCTTCCATTGTTATAAGCATGACATCTTGACATAACCTGTTGCCTGGTTACATGGGAAGTAGTTGACTTATACATTCTTTATCTCCCTTTGGCTCCCATTCTCCAACACGTCTCAACCTTAAGAAATAGCTGACCATACATTTCCCTTTGCACCATATACTTGGCCATGGGAGATAGCCAACTCTGCACATTCTACATTCCCCTTTTCCCTTAGCAACACATACTGAAAAACAAGATTTTTAGCAGGGCAAACTTCTTTTAGTAAATCAAGCATTTTATTGATAAAGATGGATTTCCACTACAAGTGTTCTCTTAATGTGTTTTAGCCACATAACCCTGTGGTGCACACTCCTAGGATCCCCTTAGTACACACGCCAAATTTCAAGTCTTTAAGCATCACAATTCTGGTGCTATGGCATTGTCAAAGAGACAGACACACATCCTCTTTCATTATTATAGAGGTGTACTTACAGTCACAGCCCTAATTGTGCTTTTTTCTGAGTGTTGTTTGCTGAGAAGAACTCCATAAAAGAAGCTCAGAATTTTCTTTCAAGCCCCAGCTATGGAGTTAACTGCTTCCCAGATCGAAAGATGACCAAAATAGCAGATTGAACAGTAAGCAGTTCAGTAAATTGTACAATATCAAATGAAATGGAAATGGAGCAGAAATTAGCAAAGGCTGGTCCATCCATTTGTTATGTGTCGTTGTTATTGAAATATTTGTCTCCATTGAAAAGGGAAGCAAATGAAGGAGGAATCATCTGATAGACTTCTTTTCTTTCCCTCCCTCCCCCACCCCATCCTTCTTGCATTATATCCCTGTTCTGGTCCTTTCCATTATTTTGAATGCAGCTTGAAGGCTTGGAGATTACACAACAGAGAGGAGTAGCAAGAGAACACCTTTTCTGTATCGGGGAAAAGAGGGGGAATTTTTTTAAAAAAAAAAATTGCAGAAGAACTGCCAGTATCTCCGAAATTGCCTAGCCCAGAGGCAGACAAGCCATAGCTCTGTTTGATAATAAAAGAAAAAGTAAAGGAGTAGCTGAGATCTCTGGCAAAACTTTAAGGCATAATTCTTCAAACTCTTCTTGCTACAACACCAGTATCTTTTGATGAGATCTTTTAGCAGCTCAGGGAATTTCAAAGGGGCTTTAAATTTCTTTCGACATAAAGAGCTTGTCAAAGATTTCTCTGAAAGCCTGAGAAAGCATGAAAACAAACACCCATGCTGAATTCATAAATGTTCAGCTCTTTGGATTTTTTTTTTTAAGAGCCTAATCTAAACTCAGAACATAGAAACATGGCTGATGCAATACACATCCCTCACTTCCAGCACGTATTATTTTTCATCTACATTTCTCACTACAGTGTAATTTGAATTGTGATTGCTTCTTTGCAAAGACAACAAGATTTATTTATTTTGGGGTGGTGGGTGGGGGTGGGCGGGTGAAAGATTACTTGAGAATAAGCACTGGAAGTAAGAAACATTCATAAGAGCAACATTTTTTAAAAAAAGTTGACAATAAAGAGTTAGAACAGGACTTTTTCTTGATGAATTAATTCACTGCAACATCACACCTGTTTGGAGCCCTATAGAAGAAAAGCATATGTGGGTGGTGATTTGGAGCACAGAAAGCCAGAAAATGATTATGCATAGCGCTGTGCCAAATCCTGCCCTCTGTTTTGGGGGAATTTCTCTCTCTCTGTGAAAGGGGCATTATTTTTTCTGCCTTTTTCGCAGGGAGGAGGAGAATTTTGGAATTTTTTTCTCCTTGGGAAAGGGGACAGCATTTCAACATGCCTTTTAAAAGAGTGGCCAGTTGTTTCTATGTTTTATTTTTAATAACACACCCCAACGCTTGGGAGAGCCTGGAGCTTCTTCCTGAATGCCTATTGGAGTCCATGTGACCTTTCCCTCTCCAACAGGCATTCAGGAAGAACTCCTGGGCTCCCCCAAGTGCTGAGAGTATTAAAAGAAAGAAAGAAAGAAAGAAAGAAAGAAAGAAAGAAAGAAAGAAGACCCCTCAAAACGTCCTATACATTTTGTGGTATGTGAAAACCCTTCCCAATGAAAAAAAGCTCTAAAACTCTCTCTTCCCCAGCCTCTTTTGCCAGAGTTTTCATTTTCTTCCACTCCCCACGAAATGGAATAATCAAAATTTTCAGCACAGCACTAATTAAGCACTCTCCCTGAGCAAATCTACTCCAAATCACTCCCTCCCGAAGATGCCTTTCCTTTAAAAGAGGAGCGCAGAACTTTTTTCAACCCAAAAGACAAATTCCATTCTGGAGAAACTCTTGGGGGAAGGGCCCATACCAATGGTGAGTGGGGCCAAACCCCAAAGGGCCAAAGGCAAATGGGGAAAATGTAGAAAACACCTGCATATTTTAGCTCAAGACTGTAACTGCTGGAAATTAAGCCTTGGGGGAGGCATTTCAACTTTTTAGAATGTGGGGGGAGGGACTGCACATTTTAAGATGGGCACTTCATGTGAAACTTACATGAGGAGGAGGAAAAAGTGTATACAGGGGCTGCAAGGCCTTCACAGCAGTAGCTCCTTTCTTCTGTTATGCAAGTGAAAGGGCAAAAGGTGTAGAGAGGACCTGCAGAGCCACACCTCTGGCCTCAACCCCAATGATGCATGGCTCCTCCTGCCTCCAGCGTCCATGTGTTCACAGGTAGGTCTGAAGCTGGGAAGCCTATGTGTGTAGACCTCTATGTGTGTAGATGTATCTGGGTAGTAGGGATGTGCTCCGCTCCGATTAGGAGCGTAGAAGCAGTAGCGGATTGGCCTGCTCCGCCTTACCCAGAAGCGGAGTAGGAGCGGACCGTGGACCCCCTAGAAGCAAGGCGAAGAGAAGCGACCATTTTTCGGAGCTCCGAGTTCAGGCGGAGCGCTCCGGTCGCCATCTTGAAAACATTTCGCCATAGGATTGCATTGCGGCAAATAATCGCGCATAACTACGTTGTTTTTGAAGCTATCGCTCTGGAAATTCTTGTGCTCAGAGAGTCGTGGATGGGGGTCATTTTGAGACCACTCTCACCTCTCTGCGTTGTCCGTGTCGCGTGCTATATTTTTTTGAAAATCGGGTCAACCGCGCGGCTCAAACTGCGTTTCGGCTTTTCGCCCATAGGATTGCATTGAGGGAAAGAATCGGGGATAACTGGGGGGGGGTTAAGCTATCGTTCTGAAAATTCTTGTGCACAGAGAGTCGTGGATGGGGGTCATTTTGAGACTACTCTCAACTTTCTGCGTGCTGTGGTTCACGTGCAATGTTTTTGTGAAAATCGGGTCAACCGCACGGCTCAAACTGCGTTTTCGGCTTTTCGCCCATAGGATTGCATTGAGGGAAAGAATCGAGGATAACTGGGGGCGGGTTTAAGCTATCATTCTGAAAATTCTTGTGCACAGAGAGTCGTGGATGGGGGTCATTTTGAGACCACTCTCAACTTTCTGCATCGTACGGGTCGCGGGCTAGAAGTTTTTAAAAAATCGGCGGGAAAAATACCTTTTTCAAAGGGCTGAGGGGCAGAGTCAGCTCCCGGTCATGATGATCCCAAAGTTGGAGGAGGGCATAGGCAAAACAGGTAACTTGGGATTCTGGGAAACTTCTCTTTCTTCATCTGAACGGGCTTTTCCCCGTGTTTTTTAACACAGTAGCCCCACCAAATGCACAAACACAACCTGAAATCATATACTAAGCCAAGAATAAGAGATAGAAACACAGCACTGCTCCCCACCCTAACCTTGGTGAACAACTGAATCGATGTGGTGCAAGGGGATGAGCTCCCCTAGGGCATCTCATCGTGGACGTGCCCCCACTCTCTCCTGCACTGGAAGGCCATAGAGCCTTCCAAAGAGAGTAAAACGGTGGAGCAATGCCTATCATGAGTTGAAGTGAATGGTCACTTTTCAGTGGTGGAGCAATGCCTGTTTTGAGTCGAAGTGAGCGTTTTACTTCTTCTCGGAGCTGTTGGTGGCTGTCAGTGTCTTGAACTGGCAGCTACTTCCCCCTCCCCCGGGCACGTCCCCCTATTGCTGGTAAAAGACAGATATAGCCTTTTTTTAAAAATTCTTCGTGCTGTTTATTGAGCAACACTGCTGCTTTTAATTCCACCCCTCCTTTGTTTATTGATTGATTTATTCCATTTTATATGCATTACTGGCTTATCCTTGGCTCACTTCCTTATGCCCCCAGAAATGCCAGCTGCATGCCTGCCTGCCTTCCCTCCCTCCTCCCCTGCCCACCTCGCAGGGATGTTGTGTGTGGGGTGCCCGATTTTCAAAAATTCGCCAAAAATCAGGGGATGATGGGATTGCTTTGAAACTTGGCGTGCGTGTGTATATCCCCATGAGGTGTCATGGTGCCAAACATGAGGTTTCTAACTTGAACAGAAAAAAAGTTGTATAATTTTTTAGCTTTCAATGCAAGCCTATGGGGGGGGGGAAACGGAGCTCCGGATCCGGATCCGGAGCTCCGGGCGGAGCGGAGCGGAAGTGGGCGGAGCGGGGGCGGGGCGGAGCGGCCCGATCCGGAAAATGGCGGATCTGCAAGTGAAGCGGAGCGGGGGGTCCGTGCACACCCCTACTGGGTAGGGATGGGTGAGAATTTCATTGCATTTTTGGTTTTGATGAGAATTTACCAAAACTCACAAAGCTCTCCATCTTCAAGACAAAAAGAGCTTGAGTTGTTGTTTTAAAGTGAATGTGGGAGAAACTGAAATTCACAGGTTCATCCACCAAGGCCCAGCACTTCTGGTGCTTAGCTCTTAAAAGTCTGGGTTTGAATCCCTGTGTGTTCGGCCATTTTAGCGCTGAATTCGGGTTGCCCCCTCTTTTTTTTCTGACAGGCTCCTCATGTTCCTCTGCTTGCTGGGGATAGCTATACCTGTTGAATTTAGCTGAGGCAGATGTATGAAAATTTCAGGTCAGTTCATTTTGTAATAAGAATTTACCAAAATGTTGCAAGTTCTTCATACTCGGAAAAGAAAGAACCTGAGATTTATGAAATTTGAATGTGGGAGAAAGTGAAACAGACAGATTTGCCTATCCCTGTCTCTGGAACATGGAAGGCTGGTCATGCATTCTACCAGGACCCGGGGAAGCCCATATGTGTATAGGGTGTAGCATAGAAGATGCATACATGACAGGGTCTATGCCAGGGGCAAGGGCGTGGAATCTTTTTCTACATGTTTGGTCCATGTATATGAGTAATGTGTGAAGAGAGCTAGTGTGGTGCAATCTCTTAAGTAGTTTACTCCAGAGTAGTTAATTAACTTAGAGTATCATGAGATGGGGAGAATTGTGTTTCTCTACCGTTGCTTTGCCCTCTGCTTCTGTCCCACAATAGGGATGAGCAGCGTCCTCTTTCTTCACACAGGGAAGAAAGAGGGAGCAAGCAACGACCACGTGGCCCATCCAGATGGCATTTTTATGGTGCAACCCCTCCTGCACACAGCAGGACATAGCACCAATCGGCATCACAGCCAGAAGAATTGGATTTTCCAGATGGTATTTTGAAACGGGAAAAAACGAAAGGAGGAGCGGGAGACGCACAGGAGGATTTGCACTGTCGTCAAAATGTTCCGCAAAGAACCGTGAGGGCCAGTCGCAGTGTGCCATAAAACGCTCATCCGATGGCACTCTTAATGGAGTTTATTGTTTGAAGTTTTCACCTTGGAATGTTCTTTTCAAATTCCATTAACAATGTAGTTCGATTTTAGATGGACAAATTGTAGAAGTGATTTAGCTTGTTTAGATAAAGGAGTGTAATGATGTTTAATGTCCCTACTCACATTTTGAAAACCTGCAGGTGAAGTGAGGTCAGAAAATGTCATGGAGATGCATCTCTTCATTATCCTGTATGAAATACCGAGGAGAGCTACAGTTACTTAGTTTTACTAACTTCTTTTACAACATCAACAAAATTAAATACCTTTAAATAATATTTGCTTGTTCATTTTCAGTGTCCTTGTTTGCTGTCATTTTCCATTGGCCCTCAAATCACTTGTCATCAATGATATCATCCTGTAATCAAATCTAATTCACATTATCGACAGAAGAGCATTGTAATTAGAAATTGAGAAGTATATTTGTTCCACATTTTTAAGTGAGCTGACTTACTTTGCACATTCCGAGATAATATGCAGAATTAGCCTTCAGATTGTTCACTTGTCTCGATTTTAAAATGCAGTTCTTGGCTGAAAGACTGCAAGCCAAAAATGCATGTATTAGGGAAAGTTGCATATAAAATGTGCATATTAGGAAAAGCCATGTAAAAAATGCATAGCTTAGGGGAATTTGCTTACCAAAAGCATATGTTAATGAAAATTGCTTACAAAAATGTGAATTATGTAACTTTATGTGAAAATTGGATGAATTTGACTTTTGATGGAATAAATGCAAAACTGACAGAAATTGATTATCACTAATTGTCATATTAATTTATTAATTGCATTATTGCTGATTGGATAGAATTGCCATCCTAATCCAGGAAATATGAAAAAGTAGTAAACAAGGAAGAAAATGTACTTAAGTGTAGCTACCAGTAGAAATAATATTAGACAGTCATACATTTTGAGGGGATTAATTGCTGGTCCACCAAAAATAGTAATTACTATCAGAAAAGAACTGGGGAACATTTGGCACAGTTGTTGAAAACTGTATCAGAAATTTAAACTGCAGAGAAATTCCCATGACCATGAGCTTTGTAAAGCTTGTGTTTCATATTCATTTCTAATCCATCAAACATTTTTCTTTTTTATTGTAAATATCAACAAACAGAACAGAAAACATGTTGTGAAAATGGAAGAAAAGACCCCATACATTGTGTATATAAAATTATCATCATTTCCCATCATATGTAACCCATCAAACATGACAAAGATGCACATTTTTAACCATTTTTAATGTGCTTATGCCATCCATGTTTTCAATCAATGTATATATATATATATATATATATATATATATATATGTAATATCAGAAATATCCATGAATGTTTAGATATTCAGCTGTATTATGCAAACTATATTGAACTCTTAGTGAACACTAGCAAAGCACCCAAATCATGTGAAATTGAACAGAATATAATTTCAGCCTCTAAAACTCAAACTTTAGCCTTTAAAGCAAACAGCTCATGTTATCAGTCCCTAGCCTTCTGGGTCTTTTTCTAATTGTCTGATTTGAATTAAAAAGCTTTATGCCTGCCTTTGTTACCACTCAATTAAATTCAAAAAGCAATTAAGATAAATATCAGTCACAATGACCTCATACTTACTGCTAAACTTGGAAAGTTTGCCTACCTCATTTACTACCTTTAACTTAGCACTAATGACTCATGATTAGAGGTGAGCACACACTAAATGGTTTGTGTTTAGGAAGTGTCAAGTTGATTTTGTTTTAAATAAGAATTTATACCTCCTTGAAGAGGATGCTAGTTTCACTGACTAATGTAAAATGAATAAATTACTGGACTGTTGTAGCCTATGCACATATAATGCACATTGGCAAGCATACTACTATAACATAAACTACAGTCATAATTCAATTGTGAATTGCTGCTGTATCATGATTAGGGTGACCATATAAAAAGGAGGGCAGGGCTCCTGTATCTTTAACAGTTGTATAGAAAAGGGAATTTTAGCAGGAGTCATTTGTTTGCATTCAGCACCTGGTGAAATTCCTTCTTCATCACAACAGTTAAAGCTGCAGGAGCTATACTAGAGTGACCAGACACGAAAGAGGGTAGGGCTCCTGCAGCTTTAAATGTTGTGATGTGATGTGAAATCAGACATATGACCAAGGCCATGTTTGGGTGGGCACGCCCCCTTGGGGGCTGGGCATGTTGATGGGCATGTCCCTTTGGGGGCTGGACATGTTGATGGGCACGCCCCCTTGGGGCAGACATGTTGTCCTCCTTTTTGGTTTCCAAAATATGGTCACCCTGGATGACACAAAATTTGGTGGGATAGCTAATACCTTGGAAGACAGAAACAAACTTCAAAGTGTTCTTGATAGGCAGGAGCGCTGGGCTGAAAACAACAGAATTCAATTTAATAGAGATAAATGACAAGTTCAACACCTAAGAAAAAAGAAACCAAATGCACAGTTGCAAGATGGGGTACTTGGCTCAGCAATACTACAAGTGAGAAGGATCTTGGAATTGTTGTAGATCACAAGCTGAATATGAGCTGACAGGGTGATGAGGCTGCAAAAAAAGCAAATGCTATTTTGGGCTGCATTAATAGAAGTATAGTTTCCAAATCACACGAGGTACTGGTTCCCCTCTCTTCGGCACTGGTTAGGCCTCATCTTGAGTATTGCATCCTGTTCTGGGCACCACACTTCAAGAAGGATGCAGACAAGCTGGAGGGGGTTCAGAGGAGGGAACAAGGATGATCAGGGGTCTGGAAACAAAGCCTTATGAAGAGAGACTGAAAGAATTGGGCATGTTTCGCCTGGAGAGGAGAAGACATGATAGCACTTTTCAAATACTTGAAAGGCCATCACACAGAAGGATGAATGTGGGAGAAACTGAAACTTACAAACCCACCCATCCATTTCCAGGTGTTTAAATGCTTAGCTTTTAAAAGTCTAGGGCAGGATCTACACTACTACTTTATAATGGTTTATAATGGTATTGACAGCTGTTGGGGCCCATGATACTTTCCATTTTCAAACTGCTTTCAAATCATTTTCAAACTGCTTACAAAGTGTTATATCCTGATTGGTGTAGATCTGGTCCTAGGATTAAGGACTTGACTATTCAACCAGTGTCCTCATTTTTAATAGCTACATGGCGGGCAGGTACAATATGGTCCTGTGACTATCCATGCTAGGAACAGCTGTATCTTTTGAAGTTGACCAGCACAGATGGGTGAGAATTTTATTTCCATTTATTTTTGGTAAAAATAAATAAAATTCCAACATTGTCCAAAAAAAAATCATATTTGGGAAGGAAAGAACTTGGAGTTTAAAAATTCAAAGGCAAGAGAAAATGAAACGGATAGATTTGTCCATCCCTAGACAGGACTAGCTTTATGAGCTGCACTGAGGACTGGGAAGAAGTCTCACAAAGTAGAGAAGCAAAGAAGGAAGTCTGAAGGAACGGTGCAAAGTGGTGATACAGTGGGAAATGGGAACCTATGCCATTGAGGGGCATTCTTCTTAGTAGAATGGCAACATACAAAGCAAGTACATAAATACATAAATAAAATAGGTGGAGGAGAGTGGCTTAGATGGGCAATTCTGCCATTTGTGGCTTCTGTTGTCACTTCAGCAACTTGACGTGGAAATATTAAGAGGGAAACGATGGTTTAAAAAAAATCCCAACAGAAACAAAACAAGGTTGGGTGGGCTAGATTTCACATATTGATTTAAACTAACCAATTCTTTGCCTGCAGGCTTTTAATACATTCTTAATACAATTCATTCTTGATATTTCATCTATAGGCATCAAGTTACATCATTAATCATGATAGGATGTTATTGACTATTTATCGGAGCAAAGGTAGTACAGTTGCAATCCAAGTGCAATTTATTTTATATAGAGGGTGGATGATTATATAGAGCAGAAATAAGGTTGCTCTGGCAATATGTCATAACATATATGTAACTCGATCCCTTTATCACCATCTTTTCTGTTGGCATCTTCAAATGCTTTCATCCACATCATTTTAATGCAACAGCAACTTTCTTTGAAACCTGCTTCTATCTTTGTCAATACAAAAGTACTTGAACTTTGAATGTATAGTTTATTCTCTACACCGAATTCCAACCTCACTCTGGAAATGTGACTTATACCCCATTCATTATAATCCCATTCAAGTGACTTAGACTTTTTTATATTGGAGATTTATAAAGGCAAACAAAAGTTTGGGGAACTCGGACAGGGAGTATCCCTCTCCCATAATACTAGAACCCAGGGTCATCCCATGAAGCTGATTGGTGGGAGATTTAGGGCAGATAAAAGGAAGTACTTCTTCACTCAGCGCATTGTTAAACTATGGAATTCACTACCCCAAGATGTAGTGATGGTCACTAATTTGGACCATCACTACATCACTACATAATTTGGATTTAAAAGGCAGTTGGATAAATTCCTGGAGGAGAAGGCTATCGATGGCTATTAGTCCTGATGGCAAAGAGAAACGTCCAGTATCAGAGGCAGTAAGCCTGTATACACTAGTTGCTGCCAAATATGGGTGGGAGGGTGCTGTTGCACCATGTCCTGCTTGTGGGTCCCTCGTTGACAACTGTTTGGCTACTGTGAGAATAGAGTACTGGACTAGATGGGCCCTTGGTCTGATCCGGCATGGCTCTTCTTATGTTCTTATGTTACACTAAATAGGCTTTGAGTCTCTGTTGTGTGTTTGTGCATTTAAAACTATGTTATAAAAGGTCACCACGCAGAGATAAAAGAACCGATGAGATAAGAAGCAATAAAGAAAGCAATAAAACTGCCTGTGTTTTCATGACCTTTTAAAATATATTCATCATACTGTATTGTGGTAAATCTTGTTAGGGTTTTGATGCTATTGCTGTTGGAAGAAGGAGAATCTCAAACAGCTCATCCACTTACCAGTGATGCTTTCTGGCAGGGTCAGATAATAAGAGGTTTGCCTGTGAAATGAAACCCAAAGTGAGTTATCGGTTACTTGGAGATGGAAACAGGGTTAGTTCATTACTTATTCTTTCTCTCCTAGAGGAGATGGCAATAGTTCACACACAAAGAAAAGGACATCAGCCTAAAATTTGAGAGATCTGAGCTACATACTCAGTGCTCTTCTGCAAACTTTCTGCATTAATATTGCAGAAAGTTATATACAGTCATTCGATACTTGGGTGCTTCTGATTGCACCTGCAAAATGCTGATAACAGTATTTCCCTAGCTTTCAAGTCTTAGTGTTAACCCATCCTCACCCATCCTTGGAAGTTTTTTCTCTGGTCATCCCTGCTACTTCTATAATAAAGAAAGAAAAATACAGTCTTCCATATGCAGAGTGTAGAGGTATATTTATTTTGCACTGTTTGAAGGAACCATGTTTTAATCAATTTGTTTGATTATTGTTTTTATAAAATCATATTTATGATCATTAGCTGCCTTGAATGTCATTTTTCTTGTAGAAAAGCAGGATACAAATCAAATAAATAAATGTATTAAGCCACCTACTCTACCCTCAACTACCCAGTAGTGATGCCCACCTGGCATAATTCCTTAGACTAGGAATTGATGAGAAATGAGTCGGGTTTGCAATTTAATGTAAACTTACAAAATTTGCACATCTTGAACCTAAACAAATCAAAACACAGTTTACCATCAAAATCCATACATTTCTGAAGTCTGACATGCACTTCACTTAAAAAAAATGCACAAAAAGCATACATTTAAAATGCATACAAAAATGTGTCTATTTGAAAAAGCAATTGCATAAAATATATTTTATTCAGTATAAAATCACTTTTAAAATGTATGTGTTTGCAAAAGTGTGAAAACCAATGCATAAAACCATTTAATTCATTGTAAAAAGCACTTTTAGAAATGCATGTGTTTGTAAAAGTGTGCAAACCGAGGTGCAGATTTTTTTAAAAAAAATGTGTATAAAACTACATTTTCAACAACAAAAACCATAAGAAAACTTATACAAAGTTCCATACAGATGCTGGTGTGTGTGTGTGTGTGTGTGTGTGTGAAGGATCACAATCTGATACAGATTCACCCTTTTTTACCTTAACCAGATCAATATGTTCATTGAAACCTCAGGATAAAATATGCCTATGCTTTAGTGGGATACATTCTAGCTAAATGGGAGATACCAGAAGGGCACTCTAGTGGTTAGCATACTATTCTAAAAAATAAAACACCATTTATACAAAATTGGATTCAAGATCTGTTGACATTAGCCATCTGTGAAAAGTTATATTATACCAAATTATGAATTGACAATAAATTCCAATTAATATGGGGAAACTTTTGCAATGTAAGGAGGGGATAACATGAACCATCACAGCTCTAGTGCAGGCCCACAAAGAAATGTGCATGACACTAACCCATTTCCCCCTTACCTCCTTTCTCTCTCTTTAATTATTTGGTTATCTAGCTTTTCTTAAATTGTTTAATTTGTTTTTCTCAGATCTGAGATAGCTTTACTCTTTAAATACAGAATGATATGAAAATGGTATAGGGAAACCCGGAGATGGAGGAGAAGGGGACAGGGCAAGGAGAATGGGGAAATGATCATTGTTTTTGCTGTACTGAAAAAGCAGGAAAATTCAACTAACAAAATAGTGGTGATGATGATGATGATGATGATGATGGTGATGATGATGGTGGGTTGAGGTTGAGGTTGAAGATGTGAAGGAATAAGCAGAGGGCAGAACATTCTGGTGGCTTTGTTGTGTTTGGGAGCAAAGGGTGATCAAGAAATGCCAAGCTCAATTCTAGCCAGCCGATTTCACACCAATTCTCTACTGAAATTCCTTTCACGCAAGCTAGGATGTCGTCCACAAAGCCGGAGGCCTATCATTTACCAGCTTAACTGATGCTGATGAGGCTGCTGATGCTTTGGAACACTGTTGATTTCGTTATTTCTGCAGCAGTGTTTCATAAGCATGGAATGCTCAAAACCACTTCAGTAGAAGCCGTAAAATTATATACTGTTTCTCCATCTGTCATGAATGGTTGCTCCCATCAATAGGAGAAATATAATTTGTGTGCCCTTCAGTATGGAACCTAGCACATTGTTGATTCTGGAGAAATGTTTAGCAGCAGCTGGGTAAACACATGAATTATTGGGGCTGGGATGGAATCAGTGATCGGGTTCTGCAATGCAGGGTTTCTGGCTTACTCATAGCAATAATTGTTAATTTCTTTGCATGATAATTCTCATTACAGGTGTTGGAGGCATTGGGCCAGATCTGTAAAAGGGGTAAGTGAGGGTGTTGACTCCCTGTAAGGGACCTTGGGGTGTCGTTTCATGGACCAGCCCAGCAAGGGACAGACCTGCTTACCCCAAATCCAGTTAAAGGAATGGCTTGTACTACTGGCAAATGTGTAAGGTGGACCTTAGATTTCCACTGCTCCATCAATGTTATCCCCAGCACATGGGCTGGATGGTGGTATCCATCAATGGTCAGGCTGTGCAATGATTCCATGCTCAATGCCATGCCAAACTCTGTGAGATGTTGTGGCCATTTTGACCCACTTCAGTCTACACTTCCACTCCATACTGGGGGCATAATTTAAATTATATCCTTAACCACGTGTAAATATAAGGGAAGATGCAGATGCTGAGAATAATCAGCAATACTGATTTTTTTTTAAAGCACTGATTATGATATTTGAGAGAAAAAGGTGTCCCTTTCATCATTTGTTCAAAGCTATACATGTATCAGAGACACTGATACCAATTATATTTGCAATGTAAATAAACCCATTTTTCCTTTGTTTGAATTGTTTCACCTGTAGAACCAAAACTATTTTCAAGTCAAGAAAATCAGCTATTTTTTGGTTTTACTGTCATATAAAAATGGTTTCATGCTGTCACGCAACAAAAGAGCTTGGAGAAATCAATCTTAAGATGTTTAAGCAAATTTTAGTAAACCATTTCCAGACTTGATCTCCATTAGCTGATTTTAAAAGTACAAATCAAAAGCAGAAAGTTGCCAAGTGGCTGAGAAATGTATGTGGGTTGATTTTGTTTTGCTCTATAGAAAACTATATGAGATTTCATTCTTAATTGGATTGCTTGTTTCAGTATAAAATATTTATGATACAGTAAAAGTTCTAAATTGTTATATTTCAAGGACCACTCCGGGCTATACCTCATAGAATCATAAAGCTGGAATGGGCCATTTACACCAATGAGCCCAACCCCTGCTCAGTGCAGGAATCCAGTTTGAAGCATCCCTGACAGTCTTTGCTTGAATATCTTTACAGATGGAGAGCCAGCCATCTTCCTAAGTAGTTGGTTCCATTATTTGATTGCTCTAGCCGATAGATGGGAAGATTTTCCTGAGGTTCAACTGAAATCTGACTTAATGTAACAATGTTTCATGTCCTATAGTCTAGGATGATAGAGTACAGGTTGCAACCTTCTTTTGTGTACCCTTTAGGTACTTTCAAAGTACTATCATATCCCCCCCCCCAGTCTTCTCTTTTCAAGGCTAAACATACCCAGTTCCTTGAATCTTTTCTCATAGGACTTAGTTTCTAGGCCTCTGATAATCTTTGTTGCCCTTCTCGAAATTCATTCCATTTTATCAGAAACTTTAAAAAGCTTCTCCACATCACTACTAAGTAGGGCTTTTGCTCAGCACTACTCAGAAGTGATACCCCTATTTTCAAGCATTTGTCTTTGTTGGTTGTCTTAGGCTTCGGATTGTAGAAGCAGCATTAGATCAGCCTGATTTGCCTCCATTGAATGTGGAGGTGGATCGGGTTGGGGGGCAGCAGAGTAATGTGGGGTGGGGCGTCCATTTGCGGATCGACCCGCTTCCTCGGGGAGCTCCGACCGCCATGTTGGAAGGTTTTCCCCATAGGATTGCATTGTGAGAACAAAGTGCATATAACATTTTTGTTTTAAAAGCTACATTCTTGAAACTTACTGTGCTTAGAGAGTGCTTGTTGGGGGTCATTTGTGTTGATTTTCAGAATTTTTCATCATGTGGTTTGCTTGCTATTAATTTTTATAGAATGGGTAAAACAGGAAGGGGAAGCTCTTGTTTTCCACTTTGATTGACAGATTGAACTCCCAATCGTGATGATAATGTGAAGCATCCTCCAATCCCAATATTGGAGGGGGGGGGACTAAACCAGAGGAAGCCAGAGACAGTTTCCTTTCTCGGAGCGTTAATTAGTTCTGTACTGTAGCTGCGTTTGTTTGGAGGAGAAAGGATTTAGCTTGTGTGTGTGTGTGTGTGTGTGTGTGTGTGTGTGTGTGTGTGTGTGTGTGTGTGTTTGCTGTGCACTGCTTGTTAAGTGCAAAAAGCATTCAAATAAAATTTGAGCATTCAAATAAAGTTTGGGCAAAGCACAATATACACTTGTCCCATTTCCCCAAATAATAAATACATTATTAGTATTAGTCCTTCCTCGTGATGAAAAAGGCGTTCCTGCCCAGTTGCATCTGTAAAAAATGTCGGAGCTATTTGCATTTTTGAAAATGGGGTGTGGGATTTTGAACTATTCCCCCAAAATCAGTGGATGCTTGGATTTGATCCAAACTGGCCATGAATGTGGATACGTGGATAAGCTCTCACGGTGCCGATTTTGAGGTTTCTAACGTTAAAAGTGACGCTGGTGTAGAAAGGTTTGTTAATTGGGGTTAGGGTTGAGAGTTAAAAAGTTTTTAAAAATCGCTAAAAATCAGAGCATGTTCAAATTTCCTTGAAACTTGGCATGAATGTGGATCTAGGTGGAAGCTGGGATGGTGCCCATTTTCAAGTCTGTATCTGGAAAAATGACAGAGATATTGGCATTTCTGAAAATGGGGTGGGAGATTTTGACATATTCACCAAAAATCACTGGATGCTCAGATTGGCTTCAAACTGGCCATGAATGTGGATACATGGATAAGCTCTCATGGTGTGAATATTGAGGTTTCTAACATTACAAGTAAAAAAGTTATATTGGATTGGCATGGGGCGGATCAGACCCGATCTGGAAGTTGCGGATCGGGATCCAGAGCAGATTGGGAGGTCCGTGCACAGCCCTAGTTAAGAATATGCCTAATGTTGCAATCTTACACATACTTATATGGGAGTAAATGCCATTGAATATGGTGTTGGACTAGGAGTTGGAATATCTGGGTTCTAGTCCCCACTCGGCCATGGAAGCCCACTGGGTGACTTTGGGCCAGTCACAGATTCTCAGCCCAGCCTACCTCACAGGGTTGTAGTGAGAATAAAATGGAGAGGAGAAGCATTATGTACACTGCCTTGGGTTCCTTGGAAGAAAAAAGGCAGGATATAATGTGACAACAACAACAACAACAACACGGTGGAACTTAGTTCTGAGTTGACACATATAGGATGCACTGTAAATCTCTCCCCCTGAAATCAGTGGAATTGAAATGTGGGACTAAACTTCAGCAGGATTGTGTGGTGAGAATCAAACAGGGTGCTTAACCCCTCCTCCCCCGAATTCTCTTATGCCCTGCCGATTATGTTTAGCAAGCAGCAGCAGCAGCACTTGGGCAAAAGCAATTTAGCACTTCCAAGGAAACCTGAAACAAGCAGAAATGCTCGTTTCTGGACAGAGGCAGGTCAGTGGAACATGCACAATGGATATTATCACCAGCATGGGCAGAGCCTCAGTTTCTGTCTTCTCCTTCAGGTATCATGTAGTTTGCATAGATAAGAATATGCCTGCTCAACTTTTGTAAAGTTAAAAGTTCTTCCTGTTTTCTGTACGTTTTTGCTAGTGTAACCCCTATGGATCAGATAGTTTAATCCCTTGGGCGGGGCTCTCACTGAGAGGGAGGGCTAGAGAAGAAACAGCAGAAAGAAAGGGAACCAGTTCTGCTGAAAGCTGAATGTTTGAGAATTCTGTTTAATTATAAGTCCTTATCACCTTGTATAAGGTAAATTTGAAATATTAATTGTGTACAATAGCATTTCAAGGGGTAGGGAATCATTTTTTGTATTGATATTTGTATTAATTATATTATTGCAGGGCTAATACTCTGAACTGTTTGTTGCTCCTTGGAATTTTGCCCTGGGACATAAAGGTTGGAAAAGTCTACAAAAGGGATCCCAGAGTACTCAGCGCACCATGCAGGATTGAGCTGCAAGCAAGAAATCCATGTTTCTTATTGTTGTTGTTGCACAAAGGACAGATTGTGGCATATTTCTGTGTTTGAATGTTTACTAAAAACATGTTTTGTTAAAGTTATATGTATATATGTTTTCTTTGCAAGTTTGTTCTAATTAAGCCCCATAGAACCCACACTAGGAAGTTATACTAGCACACTCCTTCTTTTGTACAAGCACTGTAGAGAAGGTAAGCCAGAATAGTTTAGCTTTCTTTTTGTTACTCTCAAAGTGATATCAATTGATTGTGTGGCTGTCACAACGTAGCAAAATGCTACCTATCTAGCAAAATGGCTTTTAAGCAGTCCATTCACACCATTTCTACCGGTAAAACAATTTAGGTTCAATCTGAACATCTCAGCAAATAACTTGCTATGATTTCTCCATCTTCTTCCTCGGTTATTTTCTTTCATTCCCCACAACTTATGAAACTACTGACATATGATGTTACCTCCTGCCTTTCAACTAAGACATTCTCTGGGTTCAGGCCTTCTTTTCACGATGTAATGACATTCAGGGAGTGTTTTGCTCCCCATTTTTTCTTTAAGAGCCATATTCAATCAAGGTGGAATAATTCACTTATTGATTTCAGTCAGCTGAGTAGTGTATTAGGAAAATACATAACATTTGTCTCCTCCCATCTTCCTCATTACTCTTTTAGCTTAGCAGCCATTCCTCCTACCAGAGGCAAGACACCACGGCCCACTTCATTCACTCTGCTAGAACTCACTGCCATTTAGCTCCTCCTGTCCTGAAAATCAATCTCTCTCTCTTTCTCTCTCTCACCTTTCTACCAAGCTATTATTCATTGTTATAACTTTCTGAAGATTTAGTGCTTGCATTTGCTTGTTTTCCTCTATCTCTCCATCTCTTTTTCCTTTTCTACTGTACCTATTGGTTTGCAAGCCTGTGGGCAAGGACCTTTATGAGAAATCAACATCATCATCATCATCTATCCTGCTTGTGTTCTGCGATATATGATCCATTTTCCAAGGGCACTAAGGAACGGTTCAAAAGAAGAAGGGCTAAGCCACGAAGAAATAACTATAGCAAGGAGAGGGGATAGTCTTTGGAGCCAAATTATACAGCACACATGTGATGAGCCATGGTTAGGTCATGTACCCTTTTGCAGCAAATGGTTAGTGAGCATATTTAAACTGCAGTTATGCAGCCACCATGGCTGGAATGGTTCACATGGCACGCTAAGCCATAATGTTTAGCTCAAAAATTCTTAACTGATGTGGCTTAGTGTGTCATCTGAACAGGGTCATATTAAAATTTCCCATCCTTTCTGCACATTTTCATGGTAACTATCATTCTGTCCAATGTACTGAACAGCACAATGACATTATAATGATATTTAATATTGGGTTGATATTAGAAATGGATCAGACAGATAGGTAAAATTAATCAAGGCCATCCAATTGAATCTTCAGTCTCTTCTCCACTCAGTCTTGAAATAGAAATTATCAGTTGTGTTTTGGAGATTTTGTTCTGGGCTCTGAGATCTATACAACTTTGGTTTCTGAGTCAGAATGCCAAAGACATGGCTCCAAATTATATAGACCAATGTTTGTTTATGTCACCTTGAAATGACTTATAGGACTCAGAGGGTCAAGAAAAAGTTTTCTAGCAGCAAGAAGATGAATCTCCGACCACCAACAACTTTCTTTTATTTTCTTTCTCTCTTTTTTTTTAAAGAAGTAGTCTGTTTTGGCCTTTGCTGGCCTATTGCAGTGTTCCTCATAAAACCTATCCTTTCTTTGACCCTCAGTGGAAAAACAACAGAGCCAGCCAGAGTATTCAAAAGCATTGTGTCCTAGCAAGCACAGCAATCAACTCTCTCAAATAACCCCCTTTACAGACTTAAGAGTAAGAAAGTAAGCCTTCAAGATTTCTTAGGAGACCTTCTAATAGCACACCGAAGGTACACACAGGAATCAGATTTATACACAAATACTGCAGAAATCAATGTGTTAGAGAATATAGGTATTGCTTTTCCGGTTTAAAGTTCCTGCCGGAGTCATTATCCATAGGAGATTAAATCTGTAAATTCAAACAGGCAGAGTCAATGGGCAGTTGTTCAAACAGCACATTAAAATGATTAATGATAACCAAAGGGTTGGTAATACGTGCGGCAGCCTGTAGCACAGTGCAGTAAGGTTGCTCTTCAGGTAGACATCAGGTTTAAAGCAACTTGATGGATTTGGCTGGATAATATCATAATAAGGATTTTCCTGTCTCTGGCATTATCCTCATTGAGAAACTATTGTCAGATGGAAACATATCTATCCTTGGTTCCTGCTAGCCCAGGTTTCCCTTAGGAAAGTCACTAGCTTCCATCTCATGTGCCCCATACCACTGTGAAGATAATATGGAATAATCCATGTACACTACCTTGAACTCCTTGCAATAAGGTTAGGATGCCTTTACAAGTGGATGATTCTTGGGCAGGATCTACACTACTGTTTTATAGCAGTATTGAAGTGCACTGACAACTGTTGGGGCCGGGGACACATTCTATATAGAGTTTTCAAAACGTTTTCAAAGTGTTATATTCTGCTTGGTGTAGATCTGACCTTGGAAGCAATCTACAGATGTACTTTGTAGGAGGACTGTAATGTGAGATCTTTTTCTTTCTTTCTTTCTTTCTTTCTTTCTTTCTTTCTTTCTTTCTTTCTTTCTTTCTTGAGCTTCTACTGGTAAAGGCACCCTAACCTTTTGGAAGGAGTTTAGGGTAGTGTACATGATTCACATGATTTCTGCTTATCAAGAAAAGTATAGATGCAAGGAAAAGAACTTTGTCATCCTGACAAAGGTGGGTCTAAGCCAGGGTGGTTTAGAAAACTGGGGAGGTGCTAGTTATAATCCCCATTTAGCCATGGGAATCACTCCAGGGGCAATTCACTCTTACTTTCAGCTGTAGCTATTTCACAGGGCTGTTATGAGGATTAAAATGGTAAGTATGCCAACTTGAGCTCCTTAGAGCAGGGGGGGGGGCAAGCTTATTTGGACAAAGGGCAGCTGGATTTGGTGGCTATGAATTTTTTTAAAAAAACTAGATTTAAGGTAGGAAATGCTACGTTAGCTACAGTGAGGGGCATCATCTGACATGATCAAGTTGGTGGTGGAGTAGAATCAGAGTAAAAACTCAGTGTAGTTACCCCCACCCCCAGGACAGTGGATGGCAAGAACATAATTCATGGAATTAGGAAAATAATAGTGTCTGTAAGGAAAGAAAGATGATTCAGAAGAGAGAGAGGGAGATAATATCAAAAGAGAGATTTAATTTAGTAAAAGGATTTACAGTTATATATTATTAATGTGCTATGGACATTGTTGGTTTTCCTGCCTCTTTTACAAGTTCTGCCTCTGAGGTAACATGTCTGTCTGCACCTAACTGTTGGAGGACTAGCACCATTCCTAGAGAATTCTTCTAATCTTTCACCCTAAAGAAGGACTTTCTGTAATATAGAAGGCAAGAAGGAATTTCATGCTAGCTAGTGAGCAGACTGGTGGAGGATGGTTTCAATCTCAGTTTGTTTGTTTATTTATTTATTTACTTATTAAATTTATATACTGCCCCATAGCCGAAGCTCTCTGGGCAGGTTACAAAAGTGTAAAGTTGAAGTGTAAAGACATGCCTCTAGTGTGGGAGAGCCCACAACCTCCCTAGGTAGCTGATTCCACCGTCGCACTGCTCTAAAACTTCCTGACTGTTAGAGCAGTGCGACGGTGGAATCAGCTACCTAGGGAGGTTGTGGGCTCTCCCACACTAGAGGCATTCAAGAGGCAGCTGGACAAGCATCTGTCAGGGATGCTTTAGGGTGGATTCCTGCATTGAGCAGGGGGTTGGACTCGATGGCCTTGTAGGCCCCTTCCAACTCTGCTATTCTATGATTCTATGATTCTATGATCCTATCCTCTGTAGTCAGCGTGGAAATGCAGGATACTAGCCTCATAGGGCTCATCTACAGCAAGCAGGATATTGCAGTATGAAAGTGCTGTATAAAAGGCAGGAGCCACACTACTGCTTTATAGCAGTATTGAAGTGCACTGACAACTGTTGGGGGCCATTGACACATACCATAACTGCTTTTACACCGCTTCCATAGTGTTATATCCTGCTTGGTGTAGATGTGTCAATGGGCCCCAACAGTATTTTCCTTTTTCCTTTTAGTAATTCATGGGTAGCAGGGTGATAAAGAAATCCCTCGAAAATTAGGTGGTGAAACTCTAACAAATTTCCAGGAAGGCTTGGGGGATTGGCTCTCCTTAGTGTTATCTGAGGTGACTGTGGGTTCCTTCTTGCCTCCTTTCTTAATAGTTTAAAAAAAAGCCTTGCCATTGCAGGTCATATTGGCAACTACATTTCTCGATATCTGCGGTGGAAGGAAGCCCATGATAACTGCGCAACATGGGTTTTCTTTTGCCTGGCTCTTAGGAAAACACAGCCATGCCATAGCAAGGCTTTTTAAAATCTGTATTTAAAAAAGAAGATAGAAAAGGTCGAGGTCAGGGACCGATTCCTGTGCTAGTATTAACATTCAAAGACCTAAATAGCTTGGGGCCAGGCTATCTGAAGGAACACCTCCTCCCATATGTACCTGCCCTGACCCTAAGATCATCTTCAAGGGTCCCTTTCCATGAGCCCTTGCCAAAGAAAGTGAGGCAGGTGGCTACCAGGAGGAGGGCCTTCTCTGCTGTGGCACCCTGGCTGTGGAATGAACTCCCTAAAGGGGTTTGCATGGCACCTACACTATACTCTTTTTGATGCTGGGTGAAGACCTTATTTTCTCAACATTTTAACAGTCTATCAACTTAATTTTAATTTTGCTGTTTAAAATTTTATTTTAAAATCTGAATTAATTTCTGCATTGCTTCTCAATTTTATCCTAGTTCTATTTTATATTGTATTTATATACTTTTATACTGTTTGTTTTATATTTGAATGGTTTCCATGGTTTTAATTTTTGTAAACTGCCCAGAGAGCTTCAGCTATTGGGCAGTATAAAAATGCAATAAATAAATAAATAAATAAAGCTTACTACTTCATATAGAATATAATAGGATAGGATATTTATTTCTTACCCGCCTCTCCTTCTGGATTGAGGCGGAGAACAATATTAATACAAAATCACCATAAAATGCATAAAACTGATTAAAAACATATAAAACTGAAACAATAATAAAATAACAATTGAACATGTTAAAAAAACATCTTGGTAGGCCTGCCAGAAGAGATCAGTCTTTATGGCTTTCTTAAACTTGGCAAGACTACTAAGTTTATTTATTTATTTATTACATTTTTATACCGCCCAATAGCCGAAGCTCTCTGGGTGGTTCACAAAAATTAAAACCATCATAAAACAACCAACAGGTTAAAAACACAAATACAAAATACAGTATAAAAAGCACAACCAGGATAAGTTGATGAATCTCTCCCATCAGGCCATTATACAGTCTGGGGGCAGTCGAAAAAAAGGTCCTCTGGGTAACAGCTGTCAGCCTAGTTTTGGCTGAGTGGAGTAAATTCTTCCCAGAGGACCTAAGTGTGTGGGGTACATTGCATGGAGAGAGGCTAAGGTAAGCCAATACCCACAGAGATCTCAAAGTTTCTTAGAAATTTTCGGCCTGCTCTCTTCTTTCATGGGGGACAAAGACTTTCATGAAACATATGGAACAGTGAACGCGAACAGGAAAGCAATCCATGGGTCCAAGGTTGAAGTGTGGTTGGATAAAGTGTGGTAATCTATTAAATGTAGTAATCTGGGTTTACGGGCTATAAAGCAAGAGGGACAGAGGGAAATGCCAACAGGCTGTGTGGCTGAAGTGGCAAAGGGTGAATGAGGCTCACAGATTGGAAGGGTGAAGAGAGTCCACCATAATTTTCCAGTGTTTGCAAGGGGGAGTATATATTTTAATTAAGCAATGACTTACGTACCAAAAACTAAGTTGGTTGTCTTCCAGACACACTCAGCTTTCCTTGCTCCTGAGTAAGCTGTTTGTGGGCTGAAGCCAAATTAGCTCAGTAACTGTTGGTATTAAGCCTATTTGTCTTCTATGTCCTTGAAAGCATCTCTCCTGTAAACCATGGAGACTGCGAGAGAGCGTCTGGGTTTTCTGACATTGTGATTCAGACTAAGTTACAGAAGCTTTTTCACATCCGATACTTCTAGGAATTACCCTGAATTGTGCCATTTGCTCTATAGCAGAGAGATATAGATAGGAGCAATATTTGGAAACACCCATGGGTAATAGGAATTTGCCTTCCACTCAATTGCTACTGGTTAAGTTCTAACACAATCATTCTTAATTGAAGAAGTGGCACGATTGCACAGCATGGGGCTATTGCTTGCAGTGCTCAAATTCAGCATCAACTGAATTCTCTCTAGGGAGCCTTGCGACAGCAGCAGTCGTGCCAGAAGAACCACAAGGAGCGAATCTGAATTCCATTAACTGTGGAGCTGGTTTGCCATATAATATACCCATTTAGTCTTCCAATTACTGGACAGTGGGGTTCAAGTGGCAGACTGTTTGCTGAATGGGGGATTTACTCGAAAGAATCCATCATTTCCATAAATAATGCAACAACAACAAAATAATAATTCCCAAGTGTTAGAGCGTGTAATTGTTTTTCTGACATTGACTTAAACAGTAATCTGTGTGTAAACAAGACATTGTCATGCATTCTACTAATGATTGCTAATTAAATCTGTCCTGTTGTTACAAGTTTCCAAAATAATTCAAATGGCTCGAGTTGTTCTATATTACTAGGAGGGCTGGCTTGCATGATTAAGAGTAGTATTAAATAATAAGCCATGAGCACAGATAAGCTTTTAATTGCTAACCTTTCTGTTGAACTTCTCCATTTTAGTATTCCCTTTACCCTATTATTCATTAGATATCTGTCATTTTTTTAAATATAGTCATTAATTGCACTGGAAACACAAATGAATTCTGTTTTTACTTTCCTCTAGTGTATAGTATAGTGCAGAGAGAATTAAAACATGGTGATGAATAGGTAAACTGAGTGACTTAACTTGGAACCTATTTCTTTGTATCCTATAGCTTGTGCAAATAGCAGAACATAGGACTGGGACCAAGATTCCCCAGCACTTATCCAAGGAGCAAGGTAGGATGGGGGGTGTTCTCTTGTGCCAGTGCTGTGATCTGGCCCACAGCCCTGAATCTGCAATTGCAATTGTGCTTCAGTGCAGGAGACAACTCTGTGTGTGTGTGTGTGCGCGCACGCGCGTTCGTGTGGAGTGCAAGAATGCCATCAGTGACAGAGGGGCAGTGACGGCAATGACAGAGGGGCAGTGATGGTACAGTTCCCATGAGACCTTTGCATCCCCTTCTAAATCCTATGAAGCCAAGGGGTTCCCTATGCTTTTAGCCATAAAAAGTGCCTGCTGCCCCACTGCCTCAAATAAGGAGTGTAGGGCAGGATCTACACTACTGCTTTAAAACAGTTTATAATGATATTGACAACTGTTGGGGAGGCCCAAGACACAATCCATATTCCGTTTTCAAACTGCTTTCAAAGTGTTATATCCTGCTTGGTGTAGATCTGGGCTGGGTCTTTCCAGCTCTGCCATGCTTCCACCTAATAGGTGTTTGTTTTGTTTTGTTTTTACACTCCCAAAGCCTCCAGGAGAAATGCCATGTCATCAAGCAATTGTTGTGTACTTCCTACTTTAAGAGACAAGTCCAGAGGTCCTCAGTGCTAGCAAGCCTGCTGAGAAGAATAGAAGGGAATGCTTTCACTTCGGTGCAGAAACCAGTAGGAACAGTTGAGCTGCATACAGCCAGGACAATCCTAAACCTATTTGACTATACCAGATACAGTTGTTCAGTTCAGTTATTTATGCTCCTCTTTCAAAACAAGGAAGATTGCTCTGCATTGCTGTAAGTTACTGTATAATAAATAACTTGAGTTTGAAGACATCTGGCAGGTGGGTGGAATGGATGTACCCTTGGTCTGATCCAGCATGGCTCTCCTCATGTTCTTGATATTTCCCATATACAAAAGTAGCATTGGCCTGATGGGACTTCTGGGGGAGAAAGGCTACCCCATTTCCCCCTTCCTCTTTCCCCTAAACATAGGCCCAATCTACATTAAAGTTGTTATTAGTTTTGCATCCTCTGTGTGGTCTTCTCTGCATGATAAATTTCAATGCAGATAAGGTCAGTACGTATCAAGATGAAATTTTGCAATCATTCGTATCCTGAGATGCATGTACATAACTCCATGTAATCTTTACACTTGTAGAGCATCTTCTTCAACAGAACTGTAAGAATGCACATGCATGCACACTAACCCACACAAGCCATCCTTGATAGGAAACGCAAGAGTGTGTATTCCCTTCTTGTAAAAGGCAGCTGGTATATTTAACTTCAGATCCTCAGGTTCTCACCCATTTTGCTTCTCTGTAATTAGACATCTGCAAAGGTAAAGGAGGTTAGAGGAAGGAGGAATGTATGCCTACAGAACAATGGTTAAAGATTTTTTGTTAAGTGTAGTTGTTTAAATCTGCTATGTTCCAGTGGCACTTCCAGTTGCTCCTTGCTAACAATAGCAGATAATCAATCTCACATACTTGATTGTTTTGTACTTTTATCAAATTAGCAACTTTGGTTTTGTGACAAGTGCCACCACCATTTTTAAATGTATTCTACGTGAGTAAGGATCACAAGAAATATTTTTAGCCTGCAGAAGAGGCTAAGATTTTCTTTCTATTTAATTTTTCCTCTATGTCTACACAGATGGAAAAAAACTCCATTATGAATGAAATGTTTTCGCAGTTCATTTTTAACTTTTCAGAATAAAAATAGTGCTTTTTGGGAATGAGCAGAAATATTGCCCTTCCATAAACCATTTTTTTTTTACCCTGTTCACTCCCATTGTTTGCACTATCCTCAGCTACTTCAACACCATTTTGTCCATTAATTTATTGCATCTTCTTCAAATAGTCACAAAGGCAATCTTAGCCAACTGAAAATCATTTAGTGAATGCAACGATGTCATGGAACTACATAGCAAATAAAATTGACTATGTTCATGTTGACATCACTAAGAGCAAGCAAATCATTTAGAATAATGGTAAACTAAGCCAATTCAGAGTAACAACAATAATCCTGGAAATAGTGTTTACAAATGCCACGCTTAAGCTTAATTTGAATAAATTGATTTATCCGATTTTTTTAGGATTTAGATAGATTGGCATCTTTAAAGTTGAGTGTGTGGAATAAAGTAAATAGACTTAAGATTAATACTATACCTCAGATTGTTTATATTATACATGGGATTCCTTTAGGTATATCTGGCAAATATTTTCACAAAATCGGTGTGTTTGTTTTGATATGGGGGGTGGTTCTTCCCCAAGATTATTCCTGAAAAGGATGCAACTTCCAATTAAAGAAGGTGGATTTTATTTTTCCTGATTTTGCTTTATATCTATAGGCTTATCTGCTGACTCGTACTGAAGTTTTGTCTTTCCTGTCTGCATTGGATCTCCCACCTTGGTCAGTTTTGAAATCTTCTCTTCTGGTTCCTCTCTCTAAGCGGATAGATTCCTCCCACACTTTCTACAGTTAGAAATCTGTGGTGAATAATTCCATGCCAATTATACATTAGTCCATTTTCTCATGCTAAATTGATTTTATTTGATAATGCAGATCTAAACTTTGGTAAGAAAATGTTTTTTTCTGGCAGAAATGGGCAGATGAGGTGATTTTTACATTGGATCAACTGGTGGGTGCTGATAATGAGTTCTTTCATTTTCTATCCAGCATGCCAAATATAACTTCCCATCTATGGCTGAATGGCAATACTTGCAATTAAAGCACATGTTACTACCTAGGTTTGGCTCAGCCACATTTACAGCATCAGAGTCACTGATATCACTGGAACCACTTATTGAGGCTGATCAGGTAAAAGCAACAATTGATTCACATCCATAAAAACTTGTTACCTCTACCTATAAAGCAAAAAGTATGTTTGTGCAACGTATGTCCGGATGTGTTAGAAACTTGAATTTTGACATGCACATAGGTCTGGCTGTACAATGTACTAGAAAAATCTAAAAACATAGAATTTTGGGTTTTAAGTACTTTTTAAAAATGTAATAAAAACCAAGGCTTATGTCTACAACTCCAAGCATGCCTTGGGTGGAACTCCCAGCATGCCTTGGGTGGGATGCCAGACTAACTGGCCTTTGGCAGCCATTGTGAGTGCATGGGCAGGTTGCTGCTGTGTGTCTTTCACAACCCCAACTTCTAAGGTTGGTCTCGAGCAGTCAACCCAATTCCGCGTAAAAGGAAACAATCCACATAAATGGACTGCGTTGTGGTCCCTCCTCCCACCCTCTGTGTAGTTTTAATATTGTAACTTGATACAACAGCATGGCTGGGGGAAGCAAGTGTGCAGCCTTCATCCTTAAGAAGGAGGGAGGAAGGGGAGGCACTTTGTGCATGCCCAGAAACAGACCCAACGAAGGGGAGGAGTACCCAGCCCGGCCCCAGTCCTTCAGTACAGGCTCCTGATGGATCAGAAGTACAGGCCAAGGCAGTCCCAGCAGGATTGACCAAAGCTGGGCATGTCCTCAGCAATGCTATTCCTCAATGCTCTAGCAAGGAGCAGCATCAGCAACAAGAGGATGTCTCAGAGGACACAGGCATCTGCTGCCTGCCAAAGGCATGCTGGGAAGTGTAGTACTGGCATGTAGAGTGGCTGATTTAAAATAAAGTATGGCTGAGCAAACCAGGTCACTATCTCTCAGTCCTAACTTAGCTCCCACTTTCCAGACCTTTCACTAACTGTCTTAGTTCTTCTTCTACCTGACTTTCTCCAACTGCCACTAACCCTGTCCACCATTCCATTCTAGCTTCAGCTATCAGTCATTCCTCCATTCACTCTTCTGTTTCAATGGTATAATCAGGCTTTTACATAAAAATAATAAACTTTATTCAGTAATTCCTGCATCTGTTTTGGAATGTTGTGGTTTAGTTATGAAAGGGGAAAATGCAACATTAAAAATCTCATCAAGTTAAAAGGCCTTGGAAAATCATCATCATCATCATCCTCATCATCCTCATTTGGCACCACTAGGCAAGCCTGCCTGGAAAAAAGATATCCACAAACAGGGTGCCACAACTAAGGCCCACTCTCCAGTTGTCTCCCACCGCACCTCATATGGTATTCAAAGATTAACACATTATTCAGAGACCTAGGTTTACACCTACAACTCCCAGCATACGTTGGGTAAGAGAAAAGACTTATTGGGCTTCAGCAGCCATCAACTGGAAGTGGCTCTCTATCCTTGGTCACATGTCACTAGGCAACATCAGGAGCAATAGGGGAGGAGGGCGCAGCTCTGGAGCTGTTGCCGACAGCAACAACTGAGTTAACAGTCAGTCAGTCGGCCAGCTCCCTCATGCCCAGTGATTGCATGGACTGGTTCAGGCACACTTTACTTCCCATGATTCTAAGTGGCAGGACTCCCATTGGGTAAGAGAGGTAAAAACGATACAAATTTAATTTGTTTTAAAGATAACTCACAGACCTAGCACTGGCCGACTACTTTAAGCTGATTACCTCACAGACGTATACCTGAGGGGGCCCAAGCAATGCCAGGTATATCAGCTAACTGGTGAATAAATACGATAGGGTTTTAAGCAGGAATGGGGAAAGGAATTGGATTGTGCCATCCTGCCTAATCAGTGGATTTCTGCTTTGGTGTCTACACCTGTCATGTCTATGGATCTTAGGATGCATTTTAGTCAACAAAAACTTTTGTTTCATGTCTATTGGATAGTGCAATGTCTCTTTAATAAGGGATTGTCTAATTCAGCTAATTACTGGCAGTGCAATGCATCTAATGCTTCTTTTAAACATATGTTTTGGCAATGTCCAGTATTGCCCTCTTTTTAGGAGGAGGTTATTATATGGATAAATTTTGTACTGGGGCAGTCTTTAATATTCACTGATGTACATATTCTTTTAAATTACTTCCCTGCTAGGTAGAAATTAACTAATGGTCATCATGAATGGATTCTCCATGCTTTTATCCCAGCTTAAAAGATCAATATTACAATATTGGAACGATAAAGCCTTACCTCCTATAAAGCAATAGGTTGAGGACCTTATTATCATTTTAACAAGTGGGATATAGACAGCACCTTCAAATGGATACTTATTTGGATATCTGGTTCATTTTGGTGAAGCTTGTATGTATATAATTGCCAGAAAGTTGTAATTCTGCATTATATGGCATTCTACATACAACTTTTCTTGTTACTATCACTGTTTCAGGTTTGATCTTTCACGAGAACATTCAGATGAGCAAAAGAGAAACTGGGTTATCTATTTTTATCACCATGGCTGTTACTGTACAGTAAACATCATAACTAGGCTTTCACTTCATAACTCCTGGTCTAGCAGCTGAAGTAATAGCCCTAATTTCGTGTCCTTGTAACTCACTTTGGTTGATGTTGCTGAGAGTGCAGAACCTGAAGGTAATGGTATAAAATAAAGGCTTTTCTCTGTGGGTTATTTTCTTGACATTTGGGATTTGATTTGCTCAAATTCAGAGCCTCAGGCAATGGGCTAACAATATGAGACTTCACTGAAATGTATATTGTACAAAAGAGTAGGACAAATGGTAAGGACATGCTTGTGAGAATGGAAAGAAATATATGGCTCATCTGTAGTTTAACACGGCAGAGAGAATTACCTCCAAATTACATCTACACATCAAGTCATTCTTATGTTTTTTTAAAAAGAGAGAATTTTATGAAAGTTGCTTTTAACTGTACTCACTGGCTGAGCTCAGTATGCTGTGTGCGTAACTGCATTGAACATAAACCCAGCTATACTCAGATTTTTTCTTTCTTTTTTAACAACCCCATCCCCTGGGATGGTTGAACTTTTGAGAAAAAGAGGTGGGTGGAGGTTTAATCCTCCTGTCCCAGTGTGTGCTGGTCCTGATCTGAATTGGGACTATGCACACTTACACTAAAGAGAACTATCAGCTACATGCTACACAATTAATGTAACGAGTAGTTTGACCTTGAGTAGACTGCTCATGTGAGCAGTTGTTTGAGCGATTAAGGCTGCAATCACTGGAGGCTGGTTGCTCCAGTTTTGGTGACACTGTGAACCCTAAAGGGGCTTTCCAAGGTGGTGAATGCATTTTGAGGGTAGGGTTCAGCATCTTGGATACAACCTTTAAAGTTCTGGCTAGTTCTGACTAAAATGCAGAATAGAATTACAGACCACCACAGTCGGAGCCACTAGCCTCCACTGGCAGCAGTACTATACACACCTGGGAGTAAGTTCCTCTGACATGTATAGAATTGTGCTGCAATCTGTAACCCGCACACAGATCATTGTCATCTGGACCTGCTATAGCTATGTATAGTCTGTTTCAAATAAGCATCTCCATGTGGTTCTTTTCCCTAGGGAAGGGCTGCATGGTCATAAAAAAGGCATTCTAATTCAAACTGGTCCCAGAACATTAATTCCATTCCAGAAGCAGAAAAAAGGCAAGAGAAATAGCCTGAAGGCTACAGCTACATAGGCCTTTTTAAAGGAAATAAGAAAGGGTTGGGGAATTTCTCTTGCCCCTGGAGAAATGTGGTGAAATGGTCCTCAATCCAACAATTTCTCTGCCCATAAATAGGATAAAAAAAAATTGAGAGGCCAGTTGCACACAGAGCTCTAGTGCTGTGAAAGGTTACACCAGCCTTCCAGATGTGTTTGAGTGCAAATTCCATAATTGCATGGCCAATGGCAAACCTGCTGTTGGGAACCTTTTAAGGTGTGCAGAGTCAGAGTGCACAAGCAAACTACTAGATATGTGGGCTTTCCCATTGGAGAGCAAACTGCTGTGTGCCCACCACAGCTGGTAGTCATTGCTAAATTGGGTCAAATGCATCCATATATTTTACATACTTTGTGAACAAGTCAGCTTCTACAAAGTTAAGCATGTGTATAGCATAGTAAAGGCTTGAAGTCACTCCCCCCCCCTTTATTTATGTTTTGACAGAACACATGGGTATATCTGTTATAGCATGAACAAACTGAGCAAGTGTTGTTTTTGAAATTCAAAACCAGCTAATCAAGAAACAGTGGTATGAAGGATTAATCTGGAAGAAGAGTCAGAGGAAATGCCTCAGGTTTAATATTAAACACTGCTGTGGAAATTCAAGCTGTGTTCACAGAGAAAAATATTCATTCCTGCTAGACATAATTTGAGATACTGTTGCGTATACATAATTACTTTTCACAGGACATATAAGTAATTGCCTTGATGAGTCTCTTTTCTTTTTTCTTTTTTTTGTCAGACATCACTTGTACAACTTCTCTTACCCTCAACATTTCATTGAAGATTACATTTGCTGTATTTTTATTTTCTTGATGATCCATTTCTTGTGATGCATCAAAAGATCTGAGCAATGGAAAATCAAAGATGAAAGAAAGGCCCAATCTGCAAAGAAAAAAAAAAAAACCAAAACCAATACAGAACCTGACCCAAAGGGTTTCATAAAATACACATGCAGCCTGATTCTAATCCTGTTCATTCAGAAGTAAATCTGACTCAATTCAATAAGATTTTCTCCCAAGTCTACATGGCATAGAAGATTTCCTCTGGTAGGAATATTGATGGATGCAATATTTTTTGGTATATTTACCACAGCACACTTCAGTCAAGGGCAGGCGGAATCACACTTTTAGAAGGGGTGATCAGGTGCAAAGAGGGTTGGGTTCCCTGAATGTTTTAAGCTGAGCAAGTAAAGCTTGTCATGGAAAAATGAGCAAAATGTTGCCTGCAAAAAATGCCCTCTTCTAGTTACAGGAACTTCTTCCTTTGCTTCTGGTTCATCTATAGTACAAGTGGGCAACTTGTGGTCCTCTGGGATGTTTTGGACCTACAACTTCCAGGGCCCCTCATCATTGGCTATGCTGGCTGGGCCTGATGGAAGTTGTAGGCCAAAACATCTGTCAGGCCACAAGTTGCCCACCACTGCTCTACAGAAAACAAAGAACACTCTTCTCATTTCCAAGCTGGTGTGTATGTACCTCATTGTATATTCTAATAGGTGTTGAAAAAGGACTTTTTCAACAGCAAAAAAAGAAAGCTAGGACCCAAGGTACTAATCCTCTAAGGGTGCAATGCTATGCATAGCTGGCTGTGGAATGCTGGGAGACAGGAGCCACACTACTGCTTTATAGTGGTATTGAAGTGCACTGACAACTGTTGGGGCCCATTGACACATCCCATATACCGCTTTCATAGTGTTATATCCTGCTTGGTGTAGATGTGTCCTGGGTCCCAACAGTTGTCAGTGCACTTCAGTACCACCATAAAGTAGTAGTGTAGATCCTGCAGTGCACTTCAATACTGCTATAAAACAGTATTGTGGCTCCTGCCTTTTATATACCACTTTCATAGTGGAATATCCTGCTTGGTGTAGATGAGCCCTTGGAGTAGGCCCCATTGAAAATAGAATTTACATCTGCATAGACATGTATAGGACTGCACTGTAAAGACTCTTGATAAGTTACAATAAGCAAAGGGTGTTTGGGGGCTGAAAATCTTAGGTCCTCTAATTCTGGGCTGTGAATTTATTTGGAAAATCTGGCCACCCAAAACACCCTATATTGAACTGGATGGGAACCTAATCTGCAGAACCTGCAGAGGAAGTTTCAAAGTGCAAAACACACACACACACACACACACACACACACACACAAACAACACTCTGTCCAATGAAGCAACTTTTTAAAATAATAATAATAATAATAATAATAATAATAATAATAATAAATAAATAAATAAACTACAGGCAAAGAAATATGAGTTAATAACATAGAATAGTGAAAGTCAATTGAAATAGTGCTGTTTGTAATAAAGAAAACAACCAAGGATAATATGACTTCAGTAGTCTATGCTCTGGTGACTTCCAAGATAGATATTGCACTGTGCTCTGTGTAGGGCTACCTTTGAAGACAGTTCAGAAACTGCTGCTTTGATAGTAGGGACCAAAAGGTCAGGGCATATAATACCAATTCTGGCCTGCTTGCACCATCTGTCTGTACATTTTAAAGCCCAATTCAAGGGGCTGGCTTTGATGTATGATGGTTTAGACAGCTCGAGATCACAATACCTGATGTAGTAACTCTCCAAGTGTGAACCTAGCCATACACTACTACCATAATCTAAGGCCCTCCTCCAAGTGTCTTCTCTGAGAGAGGTTCAGAAGATTGGAACTAGAGAGTGAGCCTTTTTGGTGGTGATCCTCTGATGCTGAAACACTCTCCCCAGTGAGATCCACCTGGTGCGAACATTGTCAGCTTTTGGGTTCCAGGTTAAGACTTTACTCCAAGTCATTTGACATATGATAAGGTTTTTAATGGCTCCTGAGATTGTTGTGGTTGGTTCTATAAAATTGTTTTATACTTTTGTAAATGGTTTTATATTCTGTTATTCTATTGTATTGGACAGGTTTTTAATCTTTGTAATCCACTTCAGCTAAAGAGCTTTGGCTAGTTGGTGGTATAGAAATGCAATGAATGAAATCATGTTAAGAAGAAATAGTTTAGGGGGAGGGTTCTAGATTCATATGTGGCATACAGAACAAGCAGAACTCAGACCCTTCCACAAACAAAATGAATCCTTTCATTTTCAGAAGGCTTTGATCCATCAGAGATGGAAGGAGGAGGTGACTTTCAATGATTCTCCCTTCCCCTGTAGCACCCCCCTGCACTGGTCCAAAGGTTCACCCAACGATCCAAATTAGATTTCCAGAGACTAAAAGGATCTGAAGTAAGAATTGGTGAAAGTAACCTCCTCCTCCCTTTCTCCTGGCAGAAGTGTCCCATGAGCAGAACTTCACTCAGAGTTTCCACACAAACATACACACACAATGGCTGGAGTAAATTCAGGATCCAAGTCAGTATGGCCAGGAATGTATGAGAATTTGACTTCCACTTGCAAAACATGTGAGCCTGCCATGTTCACAACCCTGAATGCAAGCGTGAACACGTGCTCACCAAAAATGTTCACAGATTTACTGAACACATCCTTGCATTTGGTTTGCACAGCTTCCCATGTTCAATTTGCACAAATTTCTTAATCAGCGCTACTTTAGTATATGGGAGGAATTGGTGCAAATTATTATTATTATTATTATTATTATTTATTTATATAGCACCATCAATGTACATGGTGCTGTACAGATAACACAGTACATAGCAAGACCCTGCCGCATAGGCTTACAATCTAATAAGTTGTAGTTAACAATGAAGAGGGAAGGAGAATGCAAACAGGCACAGGGAAGTGTAAACAGGCACCGGGTAGGGTAAAGCTAATAGTATAGAGTCAGAACAAACTCAATATTTGAAGGCTATAGGGAAAAGAAAAGTTTTTAGCTGAGTTTTAAAAGCAGTGATTGAGTTTGTAGTTCTCAAGTGTTCTGGAAGAGCGTTCCAGGCGTAAGGGGCAGCAGTAGAAAAAGGACGAAGCCGAGTAAGGGAAGTGGAGGTCCTTGGGCAGGCGAGAAGCATGGCATCAGAGGAGCGGAGAGCCCGAGCGGGGCGATAGTGTGAGATGAGAGAGGAGAGATAGGGAGGAGCTAGACCGTGAAGAGCCTTGAAGGTCAGCAGGAGAAGTTTATATTGGATTCTGGAGTGAATTGGAAGCCAATGAAGAGATTTCAGAAGTGGAGTGACATGGTCAGAGCGGCGGGCCAGGAAGATGATCTTAGCGGCAGAGTGGTGGACAGAGACCAGCGGACTGATGTGAGACGAAGGAAGGCCAGAGAGAAGAAGGTTGCAGTAGTCCAGCCGAGAGATAACCAGTGCGTGAACGAGAGTCTTGGTACATTTGCACAAATTTAGGAGCACCTTTCCCATTCGATCACTGATCATTTTGCACTATTGTCCTGTTTGCACAAAACAAGCAGCGATTATAAATGTGAATGTAAATCAAGCATGAAACAAGTAATGAACTGATATTCAGAGAACATTATTTATTGGGCAGATTAGAAATGTTTGTTAGCTCTAGCATTGCTCTTTCACCCATCCCTAAGTACTGAGGATGTGATTCTAGTTTAAGTAAAGAAGGGAATAGGTGTTCCCATCTGCCATGTATTTAGGCAGGTACACTTACAATACATCCAGCACTGTCCAAATTCAGAAAGTTATTAAATCTCAAATACAAAAACAAAGATGTAAATGGGTGGAAAGAAAACTAAATGATGCTATTCAATGAAATTACTGAAGTGCTGATGCTAACTATATACATATTGAAAGTAGCTGTCTCTCAGGCATTCCTCTTCAATAATGGAATGCCTAAATGAATAAAATAATTACCAAATCTGTTGGTGGAGTTTTCAACTCTTGATGTTAACCACCCCTAGATGCTTCTCTTTAAAATGACAGTTTGTTTCAGCCCTTGGAACGCCTCAACAAAAATCTCTTTGTCTACTTCTCTTACTCAGCTCTCCAGTGATGTGATGAATTCTGCCCCCTCCCCTACAACACTTTTGGCCACCTGTCAGACGACAAAAATTAAAAACAGAGTCTGATTAAACAACTCTCTGTGGTGCAGTTCAGGCAGCTTCATTAGTGCCTCAGTTTATGGTCGCCGAGCGAGTGCCGCCGCTGTAACTTCTCACGGTTTATGGGAAGCCGATTTGGAGGCACAGGATGTGGGGTACACAATTTTGCACAGTTGCAAACTTCTGATTGCATGAATTATGCATGAGAACTGGCCCACTGCCGATACTCAGTGGTGGTAGATCAGAACAGGCTCGGAATGGCTTCCCCCTCCCCTTTGAAAGGAGGGGACGAAGCTCATAATAGTATAAGCCTCTCACCTATCCAATCCCATGTGCCAGATAACGAGCAGCCTGGATTCTCTTTTGCTCATTTCGGAGTCATCCCACCCCACCTGCCGACATTACACTGATAACTGCAGGGGGAAAGAGGCAGATCCTGAGCTACGGCTGCAGATTGTGGTGCACATCAATGGCTCTTCTCTAGCTTGAACACAGTGAGCATTTCTGAAAGCTCTCAATGTCACTTTGCTGAAGATGAGAACCTCCTCTTCCCCAATTGTCTGTAAACTTGGTCCCATGATGTAACACTTCATTAAAGTGTTCAGGGCTTGTTCTTCCACCCACCTTCTCCTCCCACTGACTTCCTCTTCATATAGCAATATATATATATATAGTACAGAGAGAGAGAAGTACAGAGAGAGAGAAGTAGGCAGAAGCTGCCAGAATTAAATTTACTAAAAGTAACCCTTTGGATATTGCTCTTATTATGCCATCCTCAGTTATCCCATCCTGGGTTGAACAGCTTGGTTAGTTCCTTTAAGAGTTCAAGCTGGTTCTGCCTAAACTCAGAATGGAATAACAACCCCTCCAAAATTGGAGACAAAAGCCTCTACTGGCCATCCCAAGTATTCATCTGTGTAAATCCCTCTGCCCTGAAAGAAATGGCCCATTTCTTTGTGAATTATTATTATTATTATTATTATTATTATTATTATTATTATTATTATTATTAATAATAATATAGCACCATCAATGTACATGGTGCTGTACAGATTACACAGTAAATAGCAAGACCCTGCCGCATAGGCTTACAATCTAATAAAGTTGTAGTAAACAATAAGGAGGGAAAGAGAATGCAAACAGGCGCAGGGAAGTGTAAACAGGCACTGGGTAGGGTGAAGCTAAACAGTATAGAGTCAGAACAAACTCAATATTTAAAAGCTATAGGGAACAGAAATGTAGTAGATGATGTAGAGCCTGCAGAAAATCTATTCATTTCTGAAAAACTGAAAAACATTTTGCATTGCAACAACATATGGAGAGAAAGTGGTTGCAAATGCATTTTAAGTGGTGAGGGCCTGAGCATGCATGTCAGCTTAGCTACAGTTATCCATGCTCTGATAACCTCTCGTTTGGATTACTGCAATACATTATACGTGGGGCTGCCTTTGAAAACGGTCCGGAAACTTCAACTGGTGCAAAACAGGGCAGCACGCTTACTAACAGGGACTGGCCGACGAGACCACATTACGCCAGTCCTTTTCCAGCTTCATTGGCTGCCAGTCCAGGTCCGGGCCCGATTCAAAGTGCTGGTATTAACATTTAAAGCCCTAAACGGCTTGGGGCCAGGTTATCTGAAGGAACGCCTCCTCCCATATGTACCTGCCCGGACCCTAAGGTCATCTTCAGGGGTCCTTCTCCGTGAGCCCCTGCCAAAGGAAGTGAGGCAGGTGGCTACCAGGAGGAGGGCCTTCTCTGCTGTGGCACCCCGGCTGTGGAATGAGCTCCCTAAGGAGGTTCGCTTGGCACCTACATTATATGCTTTTAGACGCCAGGTGAAGACCTTTTTATTTTCCCAACATTTTAACAATCTATAAATTTTAAATAACATGGTTTTAAATTTGTAATTTTGCATTGCTGCTGTTTTTATCTGGTTGAGCTTTTATATTGTATTTTATATTATGGTTTTATACTGTTGTTTTATACTTTGAATGGTTTTAATTTTTGTGAACCGCCCAGAGAGCTCCGGCTATTGGGCGGTATAGAAATGTAATAAATAAATAACTAAATAAATAAGCTCCTCCTCTGGTGATGGATTTAGAAAGAATCCCATGGCCAAAACTTGAAGTAAAAAAAGAGCATGAGTTTCTGAATCACACTATCATTGGTTACATATTAATAACTAACATGTACTCCACCGACACTCTGTTAAGTTTCATCCATGTGCCTTTTGTCTAGACAGGTAACCACATACTCTACGAGCTTTTCTGCATGAGGCATTTGTTGTGTGGTCATCATTCCCTACTCATAGTTGTTTATAGGTTATTTAGATGACATTGTGATTGTCTAATTTCCCTTTTGTTTCTAAACAGCACTTACTGGGAGTTTTTTTTTTTTTAACAGCAGGGACAATGGGGTATTATTTCTGCTGGTGGGAAGAAAGCACATTTCTACTTGTGCATTTGCACTATTCCACTATACCACAGTGCCACCTAGAGGTTATGTAGCAAAACAGCAGGAAAGAAAATATTCCTTGTGTAGTGCTTGGAGCTCGATTATGTGATGATATCAAAGTAAATACAGCAGATTAATGTGCACAATAGCCCCATATCACACAATGACAAAATGAAAGTTCATGCTCCTATACTCCTTGTCTCCTGAGTTCTTCACTTTTGCAATGTTCTCTTTGACCTCATGCCAGCATTGGCTGATCTGCTTTAACATCGGGCCTTAAAATAAAGAAATGTCATAACTGGAAAAGTACTGCTACCTGCATGTCATAAGCTTTTTGCTCCTTAGAATGCTTCTGAAAATCTTCCTAAAAAGCTCAGACAGAAACAGTTGCTACTTATGGATTATATAATTTGTTACTCTAGTCCAGATAAAATAGAACTTGGTAAATAGTAATTTGTTCCCATTGGCTATCACTGTGGAAAAGTTCTGGAATAACTGTGATGCATTACTTTCAGCTGTCCAACAATCTGGGATTATACGTGCAGAACACCAAGTGGCAAATTGGTCCCTACTTAAATTCTCCAGTGGCAATATTTGGCAGTATGACAATGCATCTTTGTGCCGAATCCATTAGAAAGACATCTAGTAAAAAAAAAAAAAAAATCTCATAGATCTGGATTATTTTTGGCTTGATCCTATTTCCAGCTCAATCATCAATTCAGAAGTAAGCCCCATTGAGTTCAATGTAACTTACTCTTGGGTAAATGTTTATAAGATCAACCAAATGTACTTTGCATGTGTAATATATTTGATAGCCTTACATTTTATTTATTTATTTAAAACATTTGTATCCCACCCAATATCACAGCTAAAAACAAATTAAACCATTAATCAAGCTAAAACCAATATAGAATTTAAAAGCAGTAAAACCAGTTAAAACAGTTAAAACAACGTGCAAGCTTGATGAATTTAGCCATTAAAGGCTTTGTTTAAAAAAACATGTTTTTTCTTGACGCCGGAATAAAGTCAGCGCTGGCACCAATCAGGTCTCCAAGGGGAGGGCATTCTATAGTCACGGTGCCACAACAGAGAAATCCCTGTCCCGTGTCCCACCATAGCATATGTGTTGCGTTAGTGGGATGCGGAGGAGGGCTCCTCCAACAGATCCCAAGTCTTGGGCAGGTATATATAAGGAAAGTCGCTCCCTCAAGTATCAAGGTCCCAAGTCACTTAGGACTTTAAACGTCATTACCAACACCTTGAATTCAAACCGGAAGCGTATAGGTAGCCAGTGCAATTCTTTTAAGACTGGTGTTATGTGGTCTCTGTAACATGTGCCTGCCAGCAGTCCAGCTGCTGTATTTTTAACTAGCTGCAACTTCCAAGTCGTCTTCAAGGGCAGCCCCATGTAGAGTGCATTGCAGTAGTCTAATCAGGAAGTTACCAGTGTATGCACTACTGTGGCTAGGTTGTTCATGTCCAGGAAAGGCTGTAGCTGGCAGATCAGCCAAAGCTGGCCTCAAGTATTCCAGGCACGGAGTCCACCTGGGCCTCCAGTGACAAGGATGGATCTAGGAATACTCCCAAGCTGCACACCTGCTCCTTCAGAGGGAGTGGAACCCCATCCAGAACAGGTTGCTTACCCAATTCCAGGACTTGGGAACCACCAATCTACACAGCTTCTGTCTTATCAGGATTCAGCTTCAGTTTATTGGCCCTAATCCAGCCCATTACAGCCTCCAGGCACTGGTCCAGCATCTTCACCGCCTCAGCTGACTCCAACGACAAGGAGAAGTAGAGCTGAGTATCATCAGCATACTGATGACACCCAATGCCCAAACCCCTAATGACCTCACCCAGTGGCTTCATATAGATGTTGAACTGCATGGGGGATAGAATAGAGCCCTGTGGCACCCCACACCTTAATAGCCATGGGGTAGAACAGGAATCCCCCAATACCACTATCTGAAATTGGCCCTGCAAGTAGGAGTGGAACCACTGTAACACAATGCCTCCTACTCCCATCTTGCAGAGCCAATCCAGTAAGATGCCATGGTCAATGGTATCAAAAGCCACTGAGAGATCCAGGAAGATCAACAGGGTAGCACTCCCCCTGTCTTTCACCTTGAGTAGGTCATCAGCCAGAGCAATCAAGGCTGTTTCAGTGTCATGCCCTGGCCTGAAACCACACTGAAATGGGTCCAGATAATCAGTTTCTCCCAAGAACGTCTGGAAGCTGCCCAGCCACCTCAAGCACCTTGCCCAAAAAGGGGATATTAGCGATGGGGCGGTAGCTGTCACATACCTCTGCATCCAGGGAGGTCCTTTTCAGGAGAGGGTGCACTACGGTCTTTTTCAAGGATGGATAAGAAATTGTTTAATACACACACACACACAGAGAGAGAGAGAGAGAGAGAGAGAGAGAGAGAGAGAGAGAGAGAGAGAGAGAGAGAGAGAGAGAGAGAGAGAGAGAGAGAGGTGACCATATGGAAAGGAGGACAGGGCTCCTGTATCTTTAACAGTAGTATAAAAGGGGAATTTCAGCTGCTGTCATTTGTATGCATTCTGCACCTGGTGAAATTCCCTCTTCATCACAACAGTTAAAGCTGCAGCAGCCCTGCCCTCTTTTGTAGAGTGATCAGATACAAAAGAGGGCAGGGCTCTTACTACTTTAACTGTTGTGAGGAAGGAGGAATTTCACCAGGTGCTGTATGCATACAAATGACAGCTGCTGAAATTTCCTTTTATAGCAACACTGCTCCTTCAAAGTAATTCTCATACCATTTACACCATATTTGTCTGCACAGAGTGAGGCCAGTCACAACAATTCAATTTCGCAATGATTGCATTTTAGCCACAACCATATTTCTTCTGGAAATCTTGCCAGAATCAGCTATACAGTGGGTGGGGACATTGATTTCCCTTCTGTTCCCTGTTCCCTCCTCCCCCCTTTCCTCCTCTCTTTGGTCCACCTGAATTCCACTTCAACACACATCAAGGGGAGCAGTTTGTTCCAAACTGGTCTCTGCTGATGAGGCGGTAGTACTTCTAAAGGAGCGAAACACCTCACATCCCTCATGAAAGGAGCTAATGACCTGTATTTCTCTCACAGCTGTAAAAAATGCCATCACTCATGAGAACTGCAGGAGGAAATGAGTTTGAAAAAGGCCTTTTTGATAGGTGAAATGCAACTGCTGCCCTTCTGGGTGATATTTTATATGTCTAGAAGAACTGAACCTCAGTAATTCAGAGAATATTTGCTCCAATTCCAGCTGACCTCAACACTCCAGTTCATACACTGGAGCTTACATAGCCACCACAACTTCGCAGATTTAGAAGATTATGAGAGTAGCTGGGCAGCAAATAAATACACAGACACACACACACACACACAGGAAACAGTATATGTATCATACAGGATAAAGGCAGCATGTTGTAGTGCTTTGGAGACTTTCAGATTTACGATTATCACTAGCACAGTTAAAAAGTCAAGGCTTCAACCTATTTCTATGTCTCCAGAGCTCTTAAGTAGTATAAAAGGTAGGGAAAGGCATATGTAAGGAAACTGTACACAGCCATTGCTCAGGTCAGCTTTATTACAGCTGCTTATCTTTTACACTTTCCAAGTGTAAGACCCTGAGTGTCAAGTTTTGCTAGAAAGGCAGGATACAAATTAAAAAATAAACAAACCCATAAATATCACAGATACTTTTAATTAACTCAAACACAAACATAATTTTACTTAACCAACCATACAGTTATATATCCCATCTGCAACTCCACATTCCTTCTCTAGGCTTAATTTCCAGAGAATTCAGTGGTGGCAAAACTGTAAGAAACCAGCATGAGCAGAAAGACACAGTAGCATAAAGTATAACTGCTGAAAAAGGCAAACAAACAAACAAAACCACACACAACTACATCAGCATTTGTAGCCAGAGGGAAATTATGTAAGAAGGGGAAGTGGGAATTTTCATTAAAAGGCAGCACATAGCAAGCTTGTTTTAACAGTTTCAGAGCAGCTGTACTTGTTTTCTTCCTGTTACTGATGTGAGGAGAAATGCAAACTCCTCCCACTTGAATAGGCTGGACCCAATTTACGTAGGGTCCAGCCCCATTTGAGCTGGGCTAACTCAATTTGGGACTTGTCCCTGCATCTGCCATGCCCCCTGGCACATCTCTTTCTCAAGCCTATATTTATTATTATTATTTATTTATATAGCACCATCAATGTACATGGTGCTGTACAGAGTAAAACAATAAAATAGCAAAACCCTGCCGCATAGGCTTACATTCTAATATATATATATATATATATATATATATATATATATATATTTGTATTTTATTGTATTTTATATTATGGTTTTATACTGTTGTTTTATACTTTGAATGGTTTTAATTCTTGTGAACCGCCCAGAGAGCTCCGGCTATTGGGCGGTATAGAAATGTAATAAATAAATAAATATAAATAAATAAATAAATAAATAAATAAATATTCAGGAGAAGGGAGACAGGAGGATGTCAAAACAACAAAGAGCCAATGGGCACCATTAAAGCTGAGTCTGTGGGGTAAAATCGACACACTTAAGATGAACCTTATACCTCGAATTCTTTATGTTCTGCATGTGATCCCTTTACTTATACCTGTCAAATATTTTGAAACAACTTAATGCTTTGTTTCGTAAATTCTTCTGGGGTTCTTCCCCACCTCAAAAATCTTTGAAATGGATGCAGCTTCCAATTAAAGAAGGTGGGTTTGGTTTTCCAGACCTAGCTTTCTATCATCAGGTTTACCTATTGGCTTGTACTAAGTTTTGGTCTTCCTCTGCTCTCTCAGAACTGCCATCATGGTCAGTTCTAGAAGCCTTGTGGTTAGAACCTCTTCCCAAATGGATAGCACTCGGTTCTCACCATATCAGAATAAGCAACCCCCATCTTACAATTTTGGCTGCTAGAGAGATATGGTGTATAATATCACGTCAATTACAGTTTGATCCATTCTCTTATGCAAAATTGACTATATGGGGAAACCCAGATTTAAGAACTGGAAAAAAAGCAATTCTGTGGAGGACATGGATGGATAAGATTATTTTTACTCTGGATCAATTAATAGGTTCAGATGATGAGGTTTTGCCCTTTTCAGACTTGTGTGTTAAATATAATTTGCAACTGGAACACTTGGTGTGAGGTAGGTTGGCCTGAGAGTATGTGGCTAGCCCAAAGTCACCCAGTGAGCTTCCATGGCTGAGTGTGGACTAGAACCCAGATCTCCTGACTCCCAGTCCAGCACTTTAGCCACTGCACCACACTGGTATTCCACTTGGTTGCAGCAGAAGGAGACATGGGAATTAGAGCTCACACCAACTCCATGTGAAATCACAACATTTAGGAGAAATTACTTCTTGGAGGTTAGCTGCTTCAGTAGTGATGTGAAGTACATTGTTTTGATCTCTATACCTTGGGAGGTATTTCAAAGTACTAACTGAAAAGTACTAACAAAGTACTAACTTTCCTCCTTACCCCAGTAGAAAACCTGGGGCAGAGTCTAATGCAATACATTGACTAGTGTATATTGCATTGTACAAGACCTCTACTGCAATGCCAATAGCTGGTGTGACAGGTTTCCCAGGGGATCCCCTTGTGCCAGCAAATGCTGGAAGCCCCTTATGCTAGCACAACGTAATTTACATTAGCACTTGTGTCAAAAGTTGGGAAGTCCATGCTAAGAAAATAAACATTAGCTTGTGGAAAACTACACAGAGATTAACTTCCAGCACTCCGTGTTTTAAAATTTAGGCAAACTCCAAAATAGCCAGTGCTCTGTTGCCTTCCATCATTTGGAATCTGTATTTGTGCTTAGTTGGTAAATACGCTCCCAGATCATCTACTTCTACATTTATGAATTGTAATCAGTGGAGATGGGATGTTAGCTGGTCTATTAAATACAGGAGCTACTTAGTACACTATGAAAGAGACGATTTAGCTAATTAGGAGTTTCTTGTTTTATTTTTGTTTGTTTGTTTATTATGTTTTTTGTTTATTGTAAAGATACCGGAAGCTCTGTGAAATATAATATTTATAATTTAACAGCTACATTTCATGATTTGAGGCTATTAATAGGAAATGGAGTGTGCAGGATTTATGTTTTATTTTTCTTTTATTTTTTTAAAAATGAGTTTCTTTGTTCTTGTTTTTGGGGTTGGTGTAAATCTTTTAAATATTTGATGAAAGAGGCACAGCATGAAAGCCCAAGTGCCCATTAGAAAAATCTAAGAAGATTTTGGCTTTTGGCTGCTGTCTAAAAAAAGGAAAAAAGACAACTTATTCTAAAGGTGCAATACAAAAATCCCCCCTAATTTTCAAATATGCATCTACAAATGTATTTATTTATTTATTTATTTATTTATTTATTACATTTTTATACCGCCCAATAGCCGAAGCTCTCTGGGCGGTTCACAAAAATTAAAACCACAGTAAAACACCCAACAGTTTAAAACACAATTACGAAATACAGTATAAAAAGCGCAACCAGGATAAAACCACACAGCAAAGTTGATATAGGATTAAAATACAGAGTTAAAACAGTAAAATTTAAATTTAAGTTAAAATTAAGTGTTAAAATACTGAGTGAATAAAAAGGTCTTCAGCTGGCGACGAAAGCAGTACAGTGTAGGCGCCAAGCGGACCTCTCTGGGTTTAGGCTGCAATCCTATATACACATACTGAGGACTAAGTCCCATTGAACATAGTGGGACTTACCTCTGAGTAAACATGTCTAGGATTGTGCCGTTAATGACTCTTGTTGCACGAAATATGATTTGCAATTAGCAGATAAAACTGCCCACTGAGATTCATTAAAGCACAGTATTTTTCAACTCTATCCCCCATAAACAGCATCTAAATCAGTCCCCTTCAGCTACTGGTGTGATGGCATCAGCTTTCCCACAGTTTCTTAGGTGTACTTAACAAGCAAAAGCCTTTGATGGAAATTGTTTGCCGTTACATTAACCGGAGACTTAATTCTTCAGGCCCTCCTTCTTAATCTCTTCCAATATTTGTGAAGAATTACATTTTTTCCTCTGGCCCAGACCCCATATAACAAACCTGGAAAATGCTTCACAAGAATACAAATGGAATGTCACTGCTGCTCTGTCACCAACTGCTGCTACAATTCTCATTGTGGCTTAGCTGTCAGTTTGCTGGATTCTTGGCCTTTGTCAAGAATCGTGCATTTGAACAATGTGGAGTTATTTTAGCATTACGCACTGTGCACATTCGCATATGGAAAGCACAGCTGTAGGAACTGCTGCTGGCAATATTGTATACAGTTAAAGTTATGCATAAACACAAATACTCTAGAACTGGGGTCTCTCACATGGCACTCGTAGGCACCAATGTACCTATGGACACCTCTCTTTGTACCCGCCTGCCCTTCCAGATTTTCATTTTATTTCTTAAGATATTTTTTTTTTAATTGACAGGCTGGCATGCTACAAACTGAAGTGCTGCCCTCTATTGCCACCTTTATTTGGGTTTCAAAGAATGGTTTTGTGTTTTGGAGCTCAGATCCCATTTCTGCCTTTGCTTACGTTCTCAGAGAAGTTAGTTCTCTTTCAGCTCATCAGTTTCCTTTCTGGGACTGGCCATGCCATTTTATGAATTAGCAAGCATTGTAAACTAGATCAGGCCCCCATCTTGATGGCAGCGCTTTGGCACTGCGAAGGCTCAAGCTCCCGCATTTGTGCTCCTTCCCGGAATCTGCACAGGAAGGAATGCAAGTGCGGAGTTGCCACCAACACTGACGCTGTGCTGAACACCAGAAGGGATGGGGGAGGAATGAGGCAGCCAGAGGGGGATGAAGAGAGGGACGTGCAGTACCTGAACCACCTCCCCTCCCTTTGACCTCCCTCTGGCTGCCCGTTCCTTCCCCCCCACTTTTTTTTTTAAAAAAAATGTTTTTATCTGCATCTGTGCAGCTTCACACACGGTCGATAGTGGATACTGGATAGATCAAGTGTTTGAAGGCATGGATCTCTTTTTTAAAAAACCCAACACCCCCTCACTTGGATAGCAGTAGAGCCCCCTCCCCCTTTTAAAGTAGACTGCACAGTCTCCAGCTCTGAGCATCGTTAGGCACAGGAGAGACATCTTGGTGGTGTTTGGGGCCCACACAGCTGTCTAGTGTTGCCTTCCCTGCCTTAGTTAGGCAGGGAAGACCAGCTCATACCTGAAAGTAAGGATGTCAGAGAAATCCTCAATGGGGTCAAATGAGTTCTATAAACCCGACCTGCAGAGTCCACAGTGGACCAGCTTTTTCAGAGTCACATGGATTTTGTGGAGTTGTGTTTTTTTTTTTTTTACTTTTGGGGGGATTTGTTCTAATTTGCAAAGCAGAACAGAATTCTGCTTTAAAAAATCTAATTCTGTCAAGGACCAGATGATGGAATGAAAGACCTCTGACAATCCACGAAACACAGGCGGAATGGGTGTAACAAAATCTGTACACCCCTACTTGGAAGCAATCACAGAAAGAACAAAAAGTTGCAGAAGGGGTGTCTCTCCTTGACTGAATGACCTTGTTTAATGTCCTCCATGCCATTCGCCCTTCATAGCTGATCAGCCAATTCCATTTATCATGATAATTAGGCAGCATCTTGCCAGTTCAATCAGGCTCAATTACTTTAGGCCTCATTAGTGACTGACATTCTGTAACAAGTGCATCTTTTGAGTGAGCAAGGTCAGGTAAAGAAAGTAAAACACACAGACAGCAAGCGCATTAACAGTACGCACTGTCCTTAGCTGCAGACTGCTTTGCTTTAGAGTTCAGAAACACTTCAATGTTTTTTATTCCTCCAACTTCCCAGATAATTTATTTCACCTTAACCCTTCACCCTTCACTGTTCAAATATGAAGGAGTAAACATCTTTGGAATGACTTAGCAAACACACAGCTCTGTTTTTCCTTTTCATTGTCAACAGGTGAAGCTGTGGATGTGCTAGATCAGTGCCTGGTTGCTACAACGGACTAGATAAACTGAAGCTCAGTTCAGACAAGACTGAGATGCTGTTAGCGGGTGGTTCTTTTGACTGGATGGAGGATGTTCAACCTGTTTTGGATTGGATTTCACTCCACATGAAGCAGGTTTGTAGCTGGGTGTGTGTGTGTCTCCTGGAGTTGTTTTTGTCCCTGGAGACACAAGTGGCTTCAGTGGCATGGAATAGCTTCTACCAACTTTGATTGGTGGCTCAGCTATGCCCTTAACTAGACAGGGATAACCTGGCTTCAGTTGTTTATGCTCTGGTAACCTCTAAGTTAGATTACTGCAATGCACTCTACGTGGGGTTGCCCTTAAAGGCAGGTTGGAAGCCTCAGCTCAGGCAAAATGCAGCAGCATAAAATAATTGCAGGGCCAGAAAGTCTGAGCTTCTGGCCTACTTGCACTTGCTGCATGTACGTTTCCGAGCCCAATTCAACGTGCTGGTTTTGACTTCCTTCATCATCAACCCTACGTCTGATACATCCCATCATGCTGCCCATACATATGGATAGGTGGGAAATCCTTTCAAAGCTGCACTTGTGGTGAAAGGGAATCATGCCCTCTCAGTACATAACACATGTAAAGTTCTGTGCAAGTTTCTATCTTTAATGTGTAAATCTTTTGCAATTTTTACCTTCTACATTTCTGATCTACATCTGTCTCCATATTTCACCAGTCTGTCAGAGCAATCAATTTTCCTCTGTTTTCTGCTATTTGATATGCATAATGTACTAAATAAAGTTTGGTACCAGACTCTAAATGAGATCTTCAATGACATTATTTTGAAGATTTTAGCTCTGTTCCAAGCCAACGGTGGATAAAAAACCAAAAAAAAAACATATGCGCTACATTGACTTGACATACTTTTTTCCATCTCTGCTGAGGAAAAGCATTGGAACTGATCCAGCTCTGACACCAATTGATTTGCACCTTTGAGATGTTGGCTGTTCATGTAAGGCTTCGAATTTACTGGCAGATGGTATGGCTATGTAGGGGAAATGCCTGTAGAATTGTCTGTGGTATACCCTGGACAGAAAAAAAGGAGAAAAAGAAGGGAGAGGCTGGTGGATAAATAGAAAAGAGCAAGAGTTTATCCCATTTTGTCATTGTATGTATCATTACCAAACTCTTCAGAGAAACAACAAAACAGAGTCAGAGGGAAAAAGTTGAAAACTTTACATGCTCTGCATGAAGTAAAGATCAGCATATCAGGAAGGAAAGTACACCAACAGATAAAGAATATTAATGAATTCCTTGCTAATTTTTGTTTTTTAAAAAGCTTGCTCTATATGGTGCAAACAATACAAAACATAAGTGGATAACTTAGAAATCATTAGGTTGAAGCACAAAAAAACCATTTTAACTTACTTTATTTTTACTGATACCTTTGAACATACCCCAGAGCTGTTCTTTTCCAATATGAGCAAATCACATCAAATGTCCCCAAGTAAGCATTCCTACTGGATTTTTTAAACTTGCTGTGATGAATCAGGATACATATATGCCGTTACATTTTTTTTTCTCCTTCATCTCCTTTTCCATTGATCACAAGGTTCTTTCTGCTAATTTTGCCAAATTTTCCCCTGAAGTATTATATTTCTCCTGTTTTCTCCTGTTGTTCAAATACATTTACAATCTAAATGCTTTGTCTATCCAATCCAATTTCTGCAGTTCCAGTTAATTTATCTATTTCATAAAACCAACATGTTAATTCATATGTTGAACTTAACCTATACAATACAAAAGATAGATGTCCATTCACACATTCACACACCCATTCACAAAGAGTCAATTATGCACATCCACACATACGTATTTATGAATATTTATTCACACAGGAGGAAAGATGACTGGGTTGGCAAATCTAATTAGACCATTTACGCATGCAATGTGGTATAAGTGGTGCTATTTATGGCCACCATTTTGAACAAATTTGGTGACTTAGATAAATAATCACCATTTTGTGCAAAATGGCAGCACACAGAGTAGTGGGACTCCATGTGCCACTTGCCAGGTGCCCATAGATGGTCTGGCAGCTTGCCCTGAATGTCGAACATAGTCAGGCAGCTGGTGAGGCTGGCAAGCATCAAACAAGGCAGTGGTGGCTGAGTTGGGGCTCTACCACTTAGCTACAGTAGTGGTAAATGCCACTTGCATTAACCAACCCTTGTTCAAAATGCTGGATGAATGCGAGCTGTTTGAGGCCTTTTATATACAAATGAAATAGATCATGTGGCAAACTTTCCATGGACTCTTCCATTTCAATGTGTGTGTGTGTTTTAAAAAATCCACACAAAAAATTGGATGTGAAGGAGAATGGTTCTAGCCCAATCTTTTTACTGACATACTATTTTTCTATGTGCAGGGAGCATTCAAATACGTAATTTCCCCCATGTGCAGTCTAAAGCGCAGTTTTAGTACATGATAAACTGTTGGTTTACAGCAGCCTTCCCTAACGTGATGCCTGGGGATGATGGGAATTGTAGTCCAACAAATCTGGAAGATGTCAGGTTGTGGAAGGCTGATTTCGAGTTATGCAGAATTATTCAAGAACAGATGTTCAAAGAGACAGATACATGTGCCATATGATTTGTCTGGGACAGATACTAACAGAGTCTTATCACATCTTTCATCATATATATTTGAAAAAGTCATATGTCTTACGCCTGGATATCCACTGTATTTTACAGAAGGGAAAGGGAGGAGGGTCTCTACCATTCTGCAATGCTCGTTGAAAAATATGGCAGAGAACACAGCTCCAAATTCCTCAAACTGGAGTAAAATTTTGTCAATTAACTAGAGAGTTTAAAAACTATTTTATTGGCTAAAATGCTGCACCAGATTAAACCGGACCACATTGTTTGTATATAACATCTTCAATATTGCTTACCTACAGCATTTATTATAATCTGAAGGTAGCAGGTGCCATATTATATGCTCTTCTCAAACACACTAGATGTAATGCCTCACTTTAATTTTGTTTGTTTGTAAGGAGCACTATGTCTGTGCAGTTTGCCAGAGTTTTCAGTTCCGTCAATTAATTTGTGTCTTCACACCCCAACCCATACACACTAAACTACTGAAACACATATTGCATAGATAAAACACTACAAAAAAGCATTCATGATGTCAATGTGCCTATGACTGTATCTCGTTCATTTTTGTGTGGTGTTTTAGCAATGCACAGGAGCACATGTGTGTCAGTTAAACACAGACGAATCTTGATGTGACTGTATGCATAATCAAGCTGGATTTATCGCGGTGTTTTATTAATGCATATGTGCACATTGGGGAAGAAAGTTGCAAATGAATGGCAGAAAACGTAAGCTGTGGCATACTGCACATGGTCCAATTCTGGAATTAATTGCAGACATTCTCCACATTAAACTGGCATTCAGGAGGCATGAAATGCTGGGCAGAGCAAACCCAAAGAATATGGAATGGGGAAATCTGCTCATCTGTAATGAAAATGTTTTACGAACGGCATCTATAAAAACACTGGGAATGTGAGCCTACAATAGCTACATTGTTAAAAGTGAGGGATAAGATTGTGTGATTTGCTATACAGCTCAGAGAAGTGATCTCAAAAGAGAGAAACCTAACGTGTGTGCTAAGTAGTCCCTGATATGGGAATCATAAGAAAAGCTAACCCCTAGGGGAGAATGTTTGCACATCATTATGTTCCTATTGAATTCTCTGATAAGAATTCAAGCCCAGAAGGGGATGAGTTTGGACTATAACACAATGCAATTGTCAAATGGATTGGGAAGGCTGTCTACTCATATGAAGGGAATAGGACTGCCTTAATAAATAGGAGGAGGGGGATGCTCAGTGAAATGTGGGCACGTAGAGAATGAAAGCAACAGCTGTTCAAGAGCATACAAGTTACATAATACAGCAAAAGGCAATAAGGAGAGAGCACATATAGACAGAATTGTCATGCTGCTAGACCAAAAAATATGCTTCCAAGGTATGCTTTCATAAACCAAAGAACTCATTTTCTCTGGATTATCTGAGTCTGCATCAGACATATATTATGTACATTCCTTTTGTTGCACATTTGTATTTTTACATACTTATGTTACACAACAGCAGGGGATTTGTAGAAGGAGTGGATCATTTGCCCTCCAATAAGATTTCATCAGGTTTTCAACACACCTTGGGATTTATAGAGCAGTATCAAATAGGGACACTACTGCTAATGTAAATCATGTTGCACCAGTGTAAATTATCTCTAGCCCAATGCTGATAGTGCTTGCTGGTGTGACAGCTTTTCCCAGAAACCTGTTGTGCCTGCAAGCACTATTAATGTTGTGCTAAAGTTGTTTATGCTAATGCAACATAATTTATGTTGGCAGTAGTGTTGCATTGGATACTGCCCATAGGGCTCACAATGTGGGCATGGTGATTAAAATAAATGGAGCAATACACAATTACATGCAGAAAATAATTCCACTTCTTTCCACGAACACCCTCATTGACTACCAGGTACATGTTGGTTCCTAAAGCTGGGTGTTTTTATTTATAGCAAAGTGTTGTAAAGATCTCTTATGCTCAGCTCTTTGCTAAAATTAGGGCATCAAAATTAGGATATCAAAAATGTTTGCATTTATGAGAATATTTTCACACATAAATTGCTACAAGTTCATAATTCCAAAGCTTTGAATGATTCGACAAAACATTCACTTTGTGTGGTCACTGTGTTTCTTTTAATTTCCTGTGCTGAATATTAAACAGAACTGTACTTACAAAGTTATAGTTTCTTTCCATCCAAATGGGCTTTTTGGTACTTTCTCCTTTGTTTTCTGCCCATTATCTGTACATGAAGAAAGAACTCTGCCTGTGGGATGGAACATTTTAATCTACTAAGCTTTTACCCATTGGTAGGAGAATGAAAACAGAGAGTAAGTAAGTTTGAGAATTTACTTGGAATGTTCAATTCCTAAATTCTCTCCAAAGAGAGGAAAAAATGCCAATTTAAATGTCAAGCAACATTGACATATTTGCTATTATTTTTGATGAGGTCACTTTTATCTTTCAAAAATTACGCATTTCTTAGTTAATTGAATTAACTTCAAAATTCTTTCCTCCTTCAATAATATACCCAAAGGAAGTAATGTGTCTAGCTGATTTACTGTACACTATGTACATTATACTATATTTAAATTTCAGGTTTATGCTACCAATTCTGTATTACAAAAGATTCAAGGAAAGCCATAGTAGAAGGATCTTTGCTGAACTATATTCTAGGATTCAGTGTGTGTCCAACTGTAAAACCATTACCTACAAAAATATAAGTTCAGTTTCTGGACCTGTGCATGCTCTTGAGGTTCTCCACCTCATTTATGGGCAGAGAAACTTGGGGGACTGAGTTTATCCAGGGGGAGGATAAATTCTCCAGCAGTTTGGTGGGAAGCAGCTGGGGGTTCACTATTAGCAGTGGTAGTGTCGGAACTTCTTTCTCCCAGCCCCTTCCTTTTGTTTTGTTTTCCTGTTGCAAGAACAGCTATGTTGACAGCTGGCCACCATTCTGCATCCTCCATGATGGCCCAGGTCAAGGGTGGGGTGGGTGGGAGTAATGACAGGCTCCACAAATATATAACGAAGAAAAGACAAAGAAAATTCTCCAGTCCAGTAAGTGTGAGATTGCCTGAGAAGAGGAGACCTAGGAGAGGATTGTTGAGCTTCCTGCACACCTTTTGCTATATGATTGTATTTTATTAATGATTTCATATTTGATTGTGACTAGGAATGTACGAATTGTGTAAAACCTGTTCCATTTGTGTTTTACAGATTGTCAGTTGCCTTTTGTTCCATTATTTGGTAATTGATGGACTTGTGATTTTTAGTTTTAGTTTCCAAATTTGTGAAAATTCGCACTTCTGCTTGTGAAAATGCATGGTGCCCTCCCTAAATGTACAGATGCTCCCAAAATATACATTTTTTACACTTTAGCTTAGGATAGAAATGCACATTTCCCAGCCATTTTTTAATTGTGTGTATTACTAAATCTGCACAAAATTCTGGAAAATTAGAAAAGTGCTCTCCAGGTCTGCAGAACTCACCCAACTGGGAAAAACTGATCCACTGTGGAATCAGATTCATAAAGATCCAAACTCACTTGATTCCATTGAGAATTTCTCCAATATCCCTAACTGTGGCAGACCTGTCTTTGGTCTGCTGCCATCATATGTACTCTGAACCTCATTTTTCTGTGTCCAGGCACAAGAGGAACAATGGCTTATTAATGTATCAACCCCAGAATACTCAGAACAATTATAATTTTGGTATACTTAGTAACTATGAATCATGACTGTCAGGATTTTCCCTCAGTATTTTCCTAAGCGGTGACATTAATTGAAAAATGATTCCTTAAAAAAGGCCATTTACATCAGTTCTTACTGCATGAAGATCCCCTGCTTCAAAAATCATTTGATATCGGCTATTCTCATATTCAAAGCAAACTTAAATTTATATCCATGAACAGGAAAACAGCATGAGGGATAATAAACCAACTCAGATGTATAAAGGCATTCAATATGACTGGAAATTTTCTCTTTTGAGAAACCATTTAATATCTTATTTTGGGAAGCTATACCCTGAAGCAGACAGTGTGGGTGGAAAAATAACTTGAGACACTTGCAAACGTCAGAGATGGTCTGATTGATGGGAATGTCAGATTGTTCCATTTTACAATTCCCCCAGAGTTTAGCCTGTTTTGCTTTAATTACACTGATTAGATTAGGTACACCCACATGTGTGTGCTTCCTCCAGCAGGCATACACAGAAACATATCAAAGACTATGTAAACAGAATAAAAGAGGGATTCTCTAAGTGTTAGAATTATAATGATTGTTGACATAAATTGTTTACATAAATGGCTAGGGTTCTAGTAAATCAGTGAACTATTGCAAATAAAAGCAAAAATGTTCCTTCTGAGACACTTGATTTACAGTGCAATTCTAAGCACATTTAGATGCAAGTATGTCTCACCGTGTTGACTTGGATTTACTTCTAGAAAAAAATATGCATAGGCTTGCAATCTTAATATCACTCCATAAGAGGAGAAGAAAGCTATCTGATTCTGCTAAACCAATTTTTGAAATAACAGTAAGCAGAATGAAAACAGAACTAGCATACGAGTAATTACTAAAGCACTGATGGTCAAACGTAGACAAGAGGGCCATAAGCTTCTCCTTGACCATTCACAGGTGTGTCTTTACTGACTGGGCCAGCACCAGTAGAGGACTATTCTAGATAGTATTTTAATATGAAATAAAAAGTGTTATTCATTTTTTCTTTTTTTTCTTTGAAGGATCCTGCCATAATTCTTTCAAGTTAGCATTTCTCTTGTGGAGATACTGCAAAGAAGCAACAGCTGCTTTATATCATCCCTTGCTGACAACTTTGTCTTTCAAGCTGTAAGAAATTGAGAAAGAAAAAACCACTGTGGAAGTATGCAAATTAAGAGGGCCAGTAGAAGCAGGAAGCACCTGCATGTTGATCAAACCTTGGGGATTGCCAATGGATGAGATGAAAGGGAATGTTGGTCCATCTTGAGATTGTAACTGTTTGCTTTGTCCCATCCTGTATTTGTCAAGTCTTGGTGGTTACTAGAGGCTATGGAGAAAGGGTGTCTTGGTCCAGCCATGGGGGGAGTAATTTCTTCCTTTGTCCCATCCCCTGTCCTGTGCCAGATGTGCAAGCTGGACGGTAAGAGCCAAAGGACTCTTGGCCTTTGGCACTTGCCCTCTGGAGAGTAGCCTGTAGCATTGTTTGAAGTGAGGGATTGCTGCAAATTTTATGCTGTTGCTGCATTAAGACTGAATTCCTTTATTCTTGCTGGGATTATAGCAATCAAAGAACTATCCACTATATTAAGACTGATAACGATGAATAAACCTGATATTTGAATGAACATATTTGTCGCCACCATGCATTACCCAGGATTTCAACAACTTCTTCTTTTTTCCTTTACACATACCCCAGTTAGACAGGACACTCAATCTGATTGGAACTGGGAGGTCAGGACTATACAATTTTTACCTTTTGAATTTGCTCTTGCAGAAAAGACAGCAGTGGTGGAGTGCATTGGCAAGGTATCAAGTTCTACACTTGGTACTTAGTTAACTCTAATCTCATGATCTGTGTCCCACCTAAATGTCCATCAGTGGTCAAATGGCTTCTACAATAGCCAGTATGGTATAGTGATTAGAGTGTTGGACTGGGACTTGAGAGATCCAAGTTCAAGTCCCCACTGAGCTATGAAGTTCACTGGGTGATTTGAGCCAGATACTGACTCTCAGCCTGACCTCACATTATTGTTGTGAAGATAAAATGGGGAGAGGAGGGTTTCTTGGAGGAAAAAGGCAGGATATACACATATTAATAAATAAACTACAGAAATAAATATTAGGAAAACTGAAATATGTGATGAATAGTGATTATTAATTAGTCAGACTGTTCAATCTATTTATAAACAACTATATCATATAATTAGGATTATATGATACAGCTGGGGGAAGAACTAGAAGATAAACCCAGGAAAAGAGAATTGTTGTTCTGTTCAAGTGGCCTGGTAAACTCCATCAGGACCATACTTCCCCCTATCTGTGACCATTAATAGGGGCACCCTAATCCCCAGTAAATTTCCCAGGCACATACCAATACCATCAACATAAAACAATAAATGATCCCCTGGTTACTTAAGAGCAAAGCCACACTGCTTGCACATTAGCTTAATGATATAGGGATTATTATTTTTTATGGAGGAGAAAGAATATAATGGTGAAAAATGTTGCATAATCTGGACTTCATGCATGTCTATCGATATTGCCTTATTACCATAGTGTCGGTCATGATTGATATCATTAATTTTTCTTTTCTGTATTTATATTAGATATTGTCACTCATAACATTGATCATTAAACTTAATTGTCACATGAACAGAAAGGCCTTTTGCCAGACATTTCATTCAAAAATACAATTATCCACGTATCCTGCTGTTAGTAGCACTAGTTTCTAATTATTTCAAAATGAAGTCATTATTCATAAACTTTGAGCCTGTGACACCACACATAGATGTTTACCATAGATGGCCCTTATTACAGAATTCATCATTTCCATTAGAGCCCTTTATTGCCACAGGCAGATATAAATATTCCTCTCTTGACTTCTGCTTTTGTTCTGAGGCTTCTCATCCAATCGATCCCCTCTGTAAAGTGTTTTGAGGATCAGATTGTTGGACACACAGTTTCAAAGCATAAAAATATGACTTTCCTAAATGCTGCAACCAAACCAACCACACAATTCATGAATAACGAACAAGAGATTTGGCACATACAGCCACGTTGCCTGTAAATTGCTTGGTAAATTAGCAACTTCCAGTTAGTAACTTGAACTACAAGAATATGGAAGACTGAGGACTTCATCAGATTGGGGAAATGGTTCCCTACCATTGCTTCTTCCCCCAACTCTGCTTCTGTTGCATACTGCCTCCTCTTACTTATGGAGAACAAAGAGGAAGTAAACAAAGACCGCATGGCCCATTCAGGCATTTTTATCATGCTACTTTTCCACACACAGCAGGAGATCGCAGCAAGCTTCACTTCTAAAAATAAGTCGGACTTACTGGGGTCTTATTTTGTGATGGGAAGAAGGCCAGAAAGAGTGGGAGAAGCGTGGAAAGTGGACATCATCATCAAAAGGACCCATGAAAAATGATGAGTGGGCAGTAACAAGCGTGTTATAAAACACTCATCTGATGACGCTCTGAGATGAAGACATTTCAGTGTAGAAAAACTGTAATTATACCCCTTTTCATCACACTGGAGATTGGGGCAGGATCTACAATACTGCTTTAAAATGGTTTATAACAGTAGTGACAATTGTTGGGGCCTGGGACACACTCCATACAGTTTTCAAATCATTTTCAAACCATCATATCCTGATGGCACTCTTTGAGATGGGTTTCTCACCTCTCTCTGTTCCCAATATATTCTTTTTTATGGAAAGGTTGCTGGACCATCCATAGCTACATGAGGCACAGGTATTCTGCAGGCAAATTGTTTCCAACATGGAAATGCTATGATGAGAAAAGCTTCTTGTCACACAAGAGATGCTGTACCAGAAAAAAGAATTAACTACGTAGTTTATAATAATAAGGGGTGTGTGTGAGAGAGAGTGGGGGAGCGAGGGAGAGAGAAAGATTTAAAGAAAAGGTTGTTTAGATATTTTGATATGTCACTTCTATTTCAAAAAGTCATAATGAAGTTTAATAAAGCATAGAGCAAAATGGAGGAAGGCTGACTTTCAAATGTTCTAAGAATACTAAGGATCAATGTAGTCTGTATTCAGACTCTGAAGGTAAGATTAATCTTTGCTTTCGAAAATCTTTCCCTTTTTTTTCTAAAGGTGTGCTTTTCTTTATAATTCTTTTATCTAGGTCAAACTGTTTAAGCTTCAGCTAGTTCCTAAGCTTGTGGGACCTAAAATCCATATTTAGACACTGAAGTAAAAGCAGCCTATGTGGGGGGGGGGGGTTTCCTCCAGAGCTCAATAGCAGTCTTACTGAAATCAATGCCAAATAGGATTGCTGAAAGCCAGGACATGTTAATGCCTGAAAATGAGAAGGGGGAAATAAATTCCAAGACCTGCTATTGAATTGTTTTATTATCTTCATATAATGGAACCAATCCACAGCCACATTGAGAAACATTTCTCAAACCCACATATCTAGCACATGGGTTTGGTCCTCCTAGCGGTCTTTCTTCTCCTTTTAACAGTTCTGGGAGAGTGAGAGAGGATGCAGTGGCTCCAATTCCTGTGCCGCTGTTCTCTTTGGTGATTCTTCTTCTCTGTCTGCGTCACTGAAGAAATCCGGTGCGGGTACCACAAAGGCTGCACTCTCTCATGTCGGTCCCTTTAAAGCAGCGGTTCTCAACCTGTGGGTCGGGACCCCTTTGGGGGTCGAACGACCCTTTCACAGGGGTCGCCTAAGACCATCAGAAAACACATATTTAGTAAACTTAGTAAACTGTATTGACTGAACTATGTCATGTATCATCTTTTGTATTATTAAAGCTATTGTTATGTATTATTTTCATTAGCAAACCATCCCATGACAATGGATCGTGTAGAGAAGAACGAAAATAATTATGTTGTGGGGGTCACCATAACATGAGGAACTGTATTAAAGGGTCGCGGCATTAGGAAGGTTGAGAACCATTGCTTTAAAGGGACAGACAAGATATTCTGTGCTGAGGAAACCTGATAACTGTAATTGAGCCTAGGGTTGTTGTTGTTGTTTTGCCTCGTTGTTTGTAAATTTCTTATAGTGGTTTTAAATATATGTGCATTTTGCATGTTTTTGTGATTTTTAATTTTTGCATATTGTTTTTAAGTTCACCTTATGTGAACTGCCCAGACAGCTTCGGCTATGGGGCGGTATACAAATGCAATAAATAAATAAATAAATAAATAAATAACTCTATGCATCACCATATGCTCTGTGGTCAGCTGCAAAGAGACTCTTAATAGTGCCTTCCATAAGTAAAGAATTATCATTGAGAGCAAGTAGAAAAGAGTAATGCATTTTACCTTCTTCCCCCCCCACACACACACACACTGCCTCCCCCCTTTTTTACAGCCTTTCAACTCCCTGCTCTATTTGCGCAGGAGTGAAACATGCAGCCTTTGAAGTGTCTTCCATTGGTAACAACTATTTCTTTTTTGCTGCCACCAGACTATGTTTAAAGTATATCTGGGAGATATGCGACCCTGGAGTCTTAAAAGTAGACCATTTTCAAGAAAGCATGGAACTAAGCAAGACAGGTCGCATCCTGCATAAAACACGGCTGCGGCGATAATATCGTTCTGACAGCTCTTATTTAACGAAGTAACTTATCATAAAGAAGAAGAACAAACTGTCATAAAAACAGCAGGCAAATGAATTCTTTGGATGGAAGCATGTAGTAGGTTTAAATATACAGGTTCTAATATGGTGCTGGCTGCTTGAGCCCTTGGCTTTCTAGGTCCTGATGGAGTGCCCCTATCTCCCTATGTAGGCATCAGGTAGACTCCATTAGAGAGGAAAGGGGAACAGGAGGGAGAGCAATGCCTTAGCTAGACCTACAGTTTATCCTGGGATCATCCCAGGGTCATCCCTGCCTGCCCCCGGGATTCCCTATGTGTCATTTACATTTATTTATTTATTTATTTCATATCATTTCTATACCGCCCAACAGCCGAAGCTCTCTGGGTGGTTCACAAAAATTAAAACCATGAAGCGCATAATAAAACAACCAACAATTTAAAAACACAAATACAAAATACAATATAAAAAGCATGACCAGGATAAAACCACACAGCAAAAATTGATATAGGTTAAAATATGGAATTAAAACAACAGAGTTTAAATTTAAGTTAAGTTAGGTGTTAAAATACTGAGAAAATAAAAAGGTCTTCAGCTGGCGATGAAAGGAAAACAATGTAGGCACCAAGCAAACCTCTCTGGGGAGCTCGTTCCACAGCCAGGGTGCCACAGCAGAGAAAGCCCTCCTCCTAGTAGCCACCTGCCTCACTTCCTTTGGCAGGGGCTCATGGAGAAGGACCCCCTGTGGATGATCTTAAGGTCCGGGCAGGCACATATGGGAGGAGGTGTTCCTTCAAATAACCTGGCCCCAAGCCGTTTAGGGCTTTGAATGTTAATACCAGCACTTTGAATCGGACCTGGACTGGCAGCCAATGAAGTTGTAGAAGGACTGGCGTAATATGATCTCGTTGGCCAGCCCCTGTTAGTAGGCGGGCTGCCCTACTAACAGGGACTGCCCTAATTTACATGAACAGGGATGACCCTGGGATGATCCCAGGATAAACCTTAGGTCTAGCTAAGGCCCAAGACAGATTTAGTAGTCCTTCCTGTTTAAAACCTAAATGTCCAAGGGCACAATTCTATGCATGATTAGACAGGGGGGAAGTCCTACAACTCCCAGCATTCCCCTTCCAGCATTCTCCAGCCAAAACTACTGCCTGGGGAATGCTGGGAGTTCTGGGACTTTTTTCCTGTTTTAATATGCATAGGATTGCACTCTGAGTGGGGTAACGAAACCCAGAGCTCTAGGCTACTTGCGGCTCATAATGAATGTCATTGTGCACTGAAGATAGTAACCCCCTGACACCAGGAACTAAAGTTTATTAATATTTAATTTGAAAATTCCAGTAGGGACATAATGTCTAATTTTCTACTGTCCAGCATCTGAACAGTTCCCTCCAGAGACTTTACAGGTGGAAAGGCGGAGAAAAAAACTAGATGAAACAGAAATACCCTGGCAGCTAGCATCGCTGGTTGCTGGTGTACATATGGGCAGCCTTGGCAGCGCTGGTTCCTAATGTAGTGCATCTTAGAGCAAGCTTCCAAAGCAACTTGCCTCTTCCAGAAAATGGCATTTCCGGTCATTTGGGGACTTGCCCCCAGAACCGCTACATCATCACTGCTGGTGGTAGCAGCCGCACACACACCAGGAAACAGCAGTAATCACCACTAGCAGTAGGGCACCATTGGCTCCTACCCATGAATTCTAAACTTTGGATTTTACCCAATGATGGCTTTGCTGTAGCAGAAAGTGGCTCTGCTCGTGCAAGGCAAGGCACTCAACATTTGCTTTTCTACCCTATTTGCTGCAAGCCCCCATACTTCTCAAAATATTGCTACAAAGCAAGCGTGGGCAAGACGTGACTCACAGGCCGCATGTGGCACCCTATGACAAGTTTTTCAGCCCTTACTGTCCCCTGCTGTCACCATATTTGCTACATTAGTAGGGGGGAGGGAAGTGATGATTTTGCTTGAAAACAAGGTGTACGGGGTCTTGTCTGGAAGCAGAATCATGCTCCCAGAAGGCTCCAAGGAGCACTATTCTGTTTCTAAAAGAAGTGTGTGCTTCTCACACATCTTGTTTTCAAGCAGTATTCCTGCTTTTTTTGCCACTACTGTGGTAATTTCAGCAGCAAGTGTAGTTGAGGGGTGGGGCAGGGCATGGACCCTGGTGGGTTCTGAGGGACAATCCATATCTACCTCTGTTCCATAAATTTAGAGACGTTTTGGTTAAATATGAGCTATTATTATTATTATTATTATTATTATTATTATTATTATTATTATTTCTTGCCTGCCTCTCCATTTTGATCGAGGCAGGGAACAACAATAAACGATAAAATACATAATACCATGGCATGGAAGGCCGCAGCAAGTAGGTAGATCAGTGAAAACTAGCTCTTCTTTCACCTTGCACAATCAGAAGTGCTTTCTGCTAGATCAGAGCTACCAAAAGCCAAAAAGAGTTTAAAAAGATATCTCCAAAAAAAAGGGGTGAATCCAACAGGGCATTTAACATCCCCACCAATTCCCTTGAGCCCCACAGATTTTGTTGCACAAGTGGTGGGTCCCACACATTCCGTTGCATGTGTGGGACCCACCACTTGCACAACAGAGCTTTAGTACTTCACAGAGGAAGCCCTGAAATGAGTGGAAACACTTATTTCTTAGTTGAGACAGGGATCCGTTACCCACCACATTCGAGAAACAAGCATTTTTGCTAATTTCTGGTTGCCCCAGAAGCATTAAATCTTTATTCTGCAAGCAGTGGTTGCCATTTGCAGACAGGAATGAGCAGAGCACAAGACAAGTGCTGGAGGTGTAAGTGCCTCCACTGGATTCTTCCCCAAATGATGTCCTAAGATGTCCAGGACAGAATAATAACTTCAGTGTTTGATATTTTTAATGTTATCTTAGTATGAAAATTTCACTGCTAAAAAATGAGTCCTTTAAATTTCATTAAGCAGTTGAATATGTAGCTCTATCTATAACCACACATATAGATACAGCTACATATCTAGCATCCATCTGTGACTCAGAGATGGATATATTTTGGTGCAACTCTAGACTTTAAAAAAGAAAAGAAAAAGGAGCCAGGAGAGAGCCCTAACATGAATATGGAGATGGTGTGTATTAAAATTCACGAGGGCCTGTCAACAGAGCTGATGCAAACTCTATTTGCCAGAAATACATGATGATACTGCAAGCTGGCAAAGATGAAAACAGCTTGGGAAAGCTCTTTATGGTGCTATTTCATCCTTCCAAATGTTAAACAAGCTGTCTTTTACCGATTCAAAGCAACTTGAAAATACAGCAGCTCTAGACAGCCTTTGCCAAGGTGTTTCACAAAACATGAGGAGCAGCCCTTCGTCCCACGGTTCCCCAACTTGACTCTGACTAAGATTTTAAATGGCAGAGTAATTTCTGCCAAAGTTATGTTTCCTGTTTGGGAAATGCGTTTTAACCAGAAAGGCATTACGTATGTATTCATCTTCAGTCTAGCACCCTTCTAGAAAATTGGCAGGATCTCTTCGCGTATCTCCCTGAAAGGGTGTCATACACAAAAGCCAGAATGGCTATGAAGTATTCCTTACATATAAGACATGCAGTTTGCTAGGATAACATTGTTAAAGAATGGATTGGAGACAGTTGGCATGAAGAGACCACTAGCAGAATCCTATGGATGTTTAGACAGAAAACAGTCCTGCAACTCCCAACATTCTCCAGTCAGCAACAATCTGATGGATGTTTTCTTCTAAGTTTTTCTTCTCTCTTTTCACACCTGGTCCTCTGTGCACCTTTAAATAGATTGCCTTGCATCGATGTTTTCAGCTTTTGTGTAGCTTTGTGTTCTGAAAGTAGTAACATTCCTCCCTGTTCTCTGACTTTATTCTGCCTTGCCTACCAAAGTGAGTGTTTTTATCAGCCATGCTGATTAGCTGATTGACAGTCAGTTCAGCAAGGAGACTTCTTGTTGCATGCTTCAGTAACTCAGAGATGGTATACCCTGTGATTTCTGGATTAAGGGGGCAAGAGATAGTGAGTCTGGGAACATTGTGTGGGTGGGAATGTTCACATTATCTGAGTGGGAAGTAGGCAGAAGACTGACAAAGGTGGGGGAGACTGAGTCCCTGGCACATGTGCCTGTCTAAAGAAAGATTTATTTGGAACGTCCATCAGCATACTTAGTCTGCCTCAGTGAATTGTATTAAGGCTATGCAAGCCATCAGGGCAACTGTCCGTTTGCATAGAGGAAAAAGCTGCTTGCATATTTTGGGTTGGATCCAGAAGATGTTGGACATGATCTACAATTCCTTCTAGCTCCTAAGGAAGGTTTAGGAAGGAAGGAAGGAAGGAAGGAAGGAAGGAAGGAAGGAAGGAAAGTGCGAAGTCATGCTTTCTTTTATTTTGTTAGGAAATGATATCTTGCCAATGTAGACCATACATACTCCCACAGTGGCTTAACTACAATAAAAGAACATACAACATGACATTGATAAAATCTATTAAATTACAGTAAAACAAAGCAGACATCAGCAGAGCGTCATTGACTTCCACACTGAAAATATATGACTTTGTAAACAAACTTCAACCTTAAAAAGCCAACAACAACAAAAACAGCCTCACCGGTTTAGTCTAATTGCCCATCTCTCCTATCTCCCAATACCAGCTGCTACAGATGAAGCAGACAAGAACAATGGGTGCCAATTAAGAATGTTGTCCCCACTCTTACACTTGCAGCTTTCATTATATTGTTTAATAATGTTTAAGAACATCTCAAAATAGCAAATATGTGTCACTTAACTCATGGCTGGTAGCTGTTAATCTTCCTGTCCTTCCTAAAAGCATTGCTCAACCACAATTTTTTTGGCAGTGTGTAATGAAGTCTATAGTCTGAAATATATTATTTAATGTGGTAGAAATTAGAATCAATTCATTAAGTATTTACTTAGTATTACTACAGAGAGACCTGGCATAAAAAAGCTAAAATTTTATGTGCTGTCTTTAAGTGAGTCAAATAGAAAAGCATCCTCTTTTACAGATCTTGAGAGGATTTTTTTTTTAAAAAAAAACTATAGTAAAATTGCTTTCGAAAAGTTCTTAACCTGCTTTGACAATTTTTGGATAGTAGTTTTTGCTGAAAGCTATATGGTAATTAACATGCTGACCTGAGCTTTATGAGATTCCTTTTGAGTCATGAATAGAAATCGTATTTATTTCCTGCCTTCCTTATTGCATATTCTGTAACAGAGCAAGTTACCTGTTGGTTTGATAATGTTGCCAGCACTTTTATTGCTCCTCAGCTCTTTCCTTCCCTGACAGTCCAGACAAATTCAAAGCTGATACTTTGGAAACGAATACAGTGCAACAATAGACCTTCTCTGTTAAGACAGCTATGCAATGAACTTTTCCTATGCTACTGGGGGTGCACCTGTAGTGATTTTGAAGGGTGACAGATGTAAGCCAATATCCATCTGATCAAGCACTTCAAAAATTCATCTGATGCTCATAGCTCACTGATACCTACACTATGGACTATGGTAAAATTGCAAACCAGCCAAAATTTTACCGACCCAATCAGAATTTCATATTAATAGCGAAATACCAAACTCTGAAGACATAAAGCCAGAAAAAAAGGTTGTATAAATATTGCTCCTCCCAGATGACATATCTATGGTGATACAATGGATGAATATTATATTTTAGTAGTGTGAACAAGTGTGCAAGGATAGTGCATACATGCACTCTATGCCACCATTTGGTTGCTGGCACACATTTCCATAGTACAGTCTCTTCGTACAGTTTCTAGGGTTCCTCTGTACACTCTAGCCAGCTAGCCAAATAGCCAGTTGCCAGTCTTGGAGCCGAAATTGGTCAGCTGCTGGGAACACACTGCTATTGGACTATCAGGTAGGATGAACCAACAAGCCCCATATTCCATTTTTTGCCAGAAGAGTCTTGACACTGTGAGTATGAAATATCAAGGAAGATTAAATTTCTGACCAAAGTTGGGAATCATAAAGAGAGGAAGTGCAATGAGGAGCAACTGGTTCCTGACTTCCACTCTCTCAGTCCAAATGGGCAGAATCCAATCATTCCACAAACTAAATAGCGCTAGTGGAGCCCCACTAAATCTTTCCATTGCACAAGCAGTTGTCCATTACGTGTATACAACTGGTGTGCAAGTAGTTGTGCAATGCACAACAGGTTGCACAATGCATTTCACAATGGGTTGCACAAACAAAATGCACAACTGCACTTTTGCAAACACACTTTAGTTAGGCAGGATCTACACTACAGCTTTGTAACGGAATTGAAGTGCATTGGAATTATATTGCTACTGACATTTTCTTGAAAGATTTTGATTGTGTGAATACTAGTGGAGTAACTATAAACATACACATGCTATCCCCATAATGATTGGTATAGATGGTGTTTTCCAATAAATATCTTGAGGTTTGCTGTATAAAACATTTAAAGTTTTTTTCCTAGAAGGGAAAAGAAGTTATTTTTGTGAAATAAGATGCTCTAGGTCACTATACCCTGAAGTAATAAAAAATAATATCACGACCACCACAAAGAAACATGTCTTATGTAGCCCCTGAGTGTAGTTGGGGCACCACTGCACCAGCCTCCTATTCAACTAAATACATTGAGTAAGTACTACTAGTAACTTCAAATAATGTATACTCTCTCATGTGGCACATACTTGACTGTGAATTCCAATCCTGCACCTGCTGTAGAATGCAATCCACCATGAGCCACTCCGACAAAACCTCTATTTATTTCAGTGAAGTTTGTGGATGGTGGGTTGTGCCATTTATATATGGCCAAATCCATAAGCACTCCCAGCCGCCTGGAAAAGAATTACAGCTAAAGATGAAATGGGAGGAAAGATTATTAATGCTGAATTTTTCACTTGGCACAAAGTTCCTAAGCAAAGTGGTCATATTTTTGAAAAATGTTCAGCGCCCAGCGGCTGCTACTGGAAGCCATCACTGGAGCTGAGGGAGGGAACCAAAGTGCTTCTTCCAAGAATTTAATTGCTGTTGATCTGCTTAGACAAAGATAGAGAGTAGCTTTGTTTTATGTTCAAGTGTAGTCAGAATGTATATACTGGATAAATTGCTGCAAAATCATTGGAGAATTTGTTTCAGTATTGCATCATGTGTTGGGGGGAGGTCCAAATAGTATTAATTCTGTGGCATTGATGCCAGAATAATTTAAACCCAACCACTCGGGGAACTGACCCTCACTATGCCAAAACACAGGGAGATGTTAATGAGAACCCAACTACTTTTTATAACTACTTTTTTATAACTACTTTTTTTAAATACATTTTTCAGTGTTAGGAAGCTCTATCACACCTACTGTTTTTATGCGGTTTTCACCCGTGATTTCCCCCTCCGAGCGCTGGGCACTTTCACACGTGTGTATTGTTGTGCTCTTTCAGCTAACATATCTTTTCACCTGGAGCGCTACCATGCCAGAAAAATCTCCTGCCCTGCCCCCTATGTTCTCTTTTTCCCTTCAGTTAAGTGTGTAAGAGAAGCAGCGTGATCAAAACAGCCCACTGAATGGGCTATGTGCAGATTGTTTACTTCCTCTTTCCTCTCCCTTGAGAAAAAGGAAGTAATGAGAGACAAACATGTGGGCAGAGAAGAATGGTAAGGAATTATTTCCCCCCGTGTGATGATGCTCCTTGTGTCAAATCATTAAAATGTGGAATAAAAAGCCAGAAATAACACTATGAATGCAGTATATGGAATGTGTCCTGTGCCCCAACAGTTATCAGTGCAGTTCAATACTGCTATAAAGTGGGAGTGTAGATCTAGCCACAGCCACAGCCACAGCCGCTCTAGGGTCAAGGGGGAATTGGTGAAAGTTGCCTCTGTCATCCCATTGACAGGAACAACCGTGAGTAGAACTCTGCTCCCTATGGGAGCAAACAGAGTATCTCATCCATTGTGTATTTATAATATTGTTTAGGCCAATGCTTTTTGTTACATTCATTAATAACCCAGAAATGAATATTTTCTGCACTGGGAGTACTGTTTTGATTCATGACTGTGTATTGTGTTCTCTCTCTCTCTCTCTCTCTCTCTCTCTCTCTCTCTCTCTCTCTCTCTCTCTCTCTGTGTGTGTGTGTGTGTGTGTGTGTGTGTGTGTGTGTGTGTGAAGTCTTATTCAGGCATTAGGAAGTGATGGCAATCCTGCTCCCCTCTGTCATGGCTTTCATTGCCCTCTACACATGGAGGGAGACTTTCTATGTGATGTTTATCTCTAAGGACCTCAGAATTTGGGCTGAGTAAAGTGGGAGAGGCATTGAATGGGGTGAGGTGAGAGGAATAGCTCAGTTGGAAAGGGAAGAGAGTTGGGGCCAGAGAAGAGGAAGGAAGCAGAAGGAGAGTGAAAGAAGAGAAAACCAGCAGCGTGGTGGAGGTGGAAATGGGGTGGGAAAGGGTACGGCTCAATGAAGATTGCACCTTCACACAGCAACAGGCAACCAAGGACGAGAGAACTGGCATAAAGCAACTGTTATTGGTCCAACAACAATAACATTGCTCTTCACAGCCAACTGTGGGTTGATCACATTTGGTTCATAGCTCCATTAATTGTTTTCTTAATGTTATTATTTGCCATTCTTAAGCAAAGTCAATATTGTTTAATATTTATTTGTGTGTCTCTGAGGCTATTGTGACCTGCCCCTCCTCATCCTAATTATAGAAACCAGAAGCATTACATGTATCCATTCCATGGGGGCTCTCCATACAATCCATAATGCTGATTTTCTAGCCATCACGTGGAGAGTCCCCAAGGTTATGCAAAGTCAGCCTCCCTGTGTAAAGGGTAATAAAAGTGATGATGAAAGGGGGCCAAGATTGGGCACTCCTCACATGTTTACTTTCATCATTTTCCTAATGCCTGAATATGGTGTGTGTGTGTGTGTGTGTGTGTGTGTGTGTGTGCGTGTGCGTGTGTGTGCGTGCGTGCGTGTGTGTTTTAGGTCTACCCAGAAACACACACTTTTTATTTATTTTTCCTTTTCTCTTCTTAACAGCAGCCCTTTCCTGATGCATTAACTACTAGTCTCCTAACTTTTAAAAGTGCCTTGTTTTGTGGTGCAGTGGAATCTGTTTTGTGGGGGCATTTTGAGGTTGAGGGGATACTCATAGCCCTATGGGACACAGATTTAGGTGTGTCCACAGAGCAGAAAAACTGAATAACAACAACAACCAGGTGTAGGAATTCTATTGTGACAAACTGGAATAAAGCCAGAACTGGAAATGATATCACAGCAAAGCAAAATACCATACTATGTCATTACCTATCATCAGAGACCCAAGCTGCAGACTTGTCATACAATGTGCACTTAAGCAGGCACAAGGAAATGCTCATATTTGGGCAAGCTAACCCACTGTGTTGCATGAGAGTCTTATGGCTTTCCAGCCACATAATATGTTTATTATTTGTTTACTTCTATCCCATCCCTCATCATATGTGATCCCAGGGCATGAGCAAATAAAACAGATAGAATTGAAAAGCAGAAACACCAGACAACCAATTACCCAAAGGCCTGCTGAAAAAGAAAAGAATGCTAGGAAGACCTAGTAGAAGGGAAGGAAAACTTTTCAAATGTCTTCTACATTTTTATATAAGGTCCATCGGAGACTCTATGTGAGTATAACATGTTCACCTCTGACCAGAGAGGGATAAGAATTCAGGCTGTGAAAGAAACATAAAATGAATTTCAACTGGAGCAGCTTAATCTCCATGCACTAAAACAAGATTGCTAGATGATACCCTGTTCTCCAAGGCAAATACTTGTAGAATATACAAATCAGCCCATACAAAATCATGCATATAAATGATTCTCTATTAAGCTTGAATGATTCTCAGATGCTCTTGTGTATCCAGATTATCCAGTGGGACTCTGTATGAGAATCCAAGGGAAGGGCGTTGTTGTTGGCAGCTCTTGTTCTGAAAATTGGAGTGCTGTGTAAGCAAAGATTTTTCTTTTTTTTTTCAAGATTCAAGGGGATTTATGAAATATTTATTGTGCTGCTAAGAAAAGGATATTCCCATTTATCATCAGGATGGTTGATAAAATGTGCTGCTTCCCAATAACCTTTGTGATGAATGAACACATCTTTCATATTAAAATAAATATTAAAAACAATACTTTCACATCTTAGAGAAAAACTCTCTCCTCTCTCTCTCTCTCTCTCTCTCTTTCTCTCTCTCTCTGTCTCTCTCTCTTTCAGCATGTGTGTGTCTGAGTTATTTAATCAGAGATAAAAGCAGTTGTGGATTCAAAGCATATTAATCCAAGTACTAAATCTCTGATAACTGTATTTATATTAGATGCCAAAAATTCACAAGTGTGGAGGAGTCACAACATGGGTTTGGGGAAACACTCATATGGGCTGAGGAGTTGAAAGAAAAAACACCATTTATGTACTAGACCAAAGTTTTGAGTGTCATCAGATGGGGGGGGAGTCATGTTTCCCTATTGTTGCTCCCCACCCCCTGCTTCTGTCCCACAATACTTCCTCTTTCTTTACACAGGGAAGAAAGAGGAAGCAAACAATGACCACGTGGTTCATTCAGTGGGTGTTTTCATCTCGCTGCTTCACCTGCACACAGCAGGAAATGGTGGCACATTTCACTATGGCTGAAAAAGTCAGATTTTCTGGGTCTTTTTTTGCAATTGGAAAATGAGCAGAAGGGGCAGGAGATGCGCGGGAGGCAGGGAGCATCATCAAAAGGACCCGTGAAAACCTGTGAGTGGCCAGTAATGAGCAGGTGCTAAAATAGTCATCTGATGATGCACCATATTTACACAGGAACAATATATTTTAATAGTAGAATTATGTACACTTTTTGCAGAGTCCTTTTAAGAGAATTTGAGCTTGTTTGGCATCAGATAATTTCTGAATTGGGTGGAACTGAAGACACTTATTTGAATGGAATTGAAGATATCTTTATTAGGAAGTCAACCACTGCAGATCAATCTCTTTTATTACTTTGTTTTTATTGCAAAGTTGTCAAGTAGCCCAGGCTGTTGTTGCAAATGGGATTCAGATTTTCAAAGCTCCAGCTGCAAGTTAGGGAGAGTTATGCTTTTGTGCAGGAAACTTGCACAAGTATTCTGATAGGCATGAACTGCTACTATGGTGCAAATAAGCCCTCTTTTGATGTTATATAAAAGCATGGGGCAATGTGAATAGGGTCATGCATGCCTGACCAACACATGTTCACTATGAGCTCTGAAACAACACCAACCAACCAATCAATGCCATGTATACAACTGTGGGGAATGGTTCTAAACATATTCCTACACCACGGCCCCACTCTGGATCATGCCCCCTCTGTGGCTGCTGTTTGTATTGGGGGATGGGGGATGGGGAAGCTCCCATTAGTAGCAATAGAAGCCCCCTCCCCAGCACTACAGTCCTGATGCTGATAGGGGATCCCCATGGCTTTTTGTAAAAACAAAACAAAATTAATTGCATGGATAACATCACACCTAGGCCTAATCTACACCAAGCAGGATATTGCACTATGAAAGTGGTATATAAAAGGCAGGTGCCACACTACTGCTTTATAGCAGTATTAAATAGGGCTGTACTCCACTCCATTTCGGTTCCCCAAATCTGGAGCAAAGCGACCCCATCCACCTCCGCCAAAGGCGGATCTGAATCAGGTCGGGGGAGCTGCGGATTGAGGCGAAGCGGTTCAACTCAATCCAGAGCTCCAGACGCAGGTAAGTGGGGGGAGGGGCTTACCTGTGGGGCGATGGTAGCAGAGCCAGGTAAGGGGGCAGGGGGAGGGGGCTTACCTGTGTCCATCGTGGTCTGGTGCCAGCTTCAACTGAGGCCCAGGCCTCAAGCTGGAAGCAGGCCATGGCCTCTTCCGGCTTAAAGCCTGGACTTCAGTTGAAGCCGGCGCCAGACCACGACAGACACAGGTAAGTCTGGGGGGAGGGGGCTTACCTGGCTCTGACGCCACTGCAGTCTGTGTAGTGATGGTGGCAGAGCCAGGTAAGGGGACAGGGGGAGGGGTGCTTACCTGTGTCCATCACAGTCTGGCGCCAGCTTCAACTGAGGCCCAGGCTTCAAGCTGGAAGAGGCCGCGACCTCTTCCAGCTTGAGGCCAGGGCCTCAGTTGAAGCCGGCACCGGACCGTGATGGACACAGGTAAGTAGGGGGGTTACCTGGTGCCACCACCAATGCTGCAGTCTGTGCGGCAACAGCGTCAGAGCCAGGTAAGGGGGCAGGGGGAGGGGGCTTATTTGGCCCCCATTTTGTACCCTCTTCCTCACTTACCTGCCTCCGCCATCTGCCACAGAGGCAAGTTTTTGTGAACCACCCATAATTTTTGTGAACCACCAAGAGAGCTTCGGCTATTGGGCGGTATAAAAATGTAATAAATAAATAAATAAATAAATAAGTGGGGGAGGGGGGGTAAAATCTCAATCCGGCCCTCCGGATCTCGCTCCACGAAGCAGAGCAGGGGAAGGTCGGATCGACCCAAAGTGGTTCAGGCCCGATCCAGACGTTCTGTATCAGACCACGAAGTGGTTTGGGGGGTCTGTGCATAGCTCTAGTATTGAAGTGCACTGACAACTGCTGGGGCCCACTGACACATACCATATACCACTCTCATACCACTTTCATAGTGCAATATCCTGCTTGGTGTAGATTAGGCCCTAGTTTGGTCCTGAAAATGCATCTTTCCCCATTGCACAGAGAAAATGGTCCACCTATCAGTTGTCTCGTTCATACCTTATAATGAGTGCATGCTCCCACTAGCCCTTCCTTGTGTTCAACAACAAACATGCAAACAAATGTGCAACTGGGGAAAAGTACCTTTCTCCTCACAGGGGTTAGTTGCAGGTTAATTACAAAAGAAGCCCAATGAAAAAGCAACTGATTGATAGTTGGGAAGGCAAACTGGGTGGGAGGGAAGGAAATGGGATGGAGTCTCCTGTACAGGAACACTCCATGCTGCAACGTTTTGTTGCTGGTCGCACCTGTATCTTATATTCTCCAAGGTTTTGTCCTCGTATCTCCAACCTCGTATACAACACCCAATGCAACACAACCCCTGCTAAGTGATGCATGACTTAACATGATTGGCCCAGGATACCTAGCAAACCGTCTTTCCAGACGGCATTAACGATCATCATTGGAGGTCTTTTGGGTCATTCCAAAATGGATGGAATGGCACCATGAAGAACCCCAATGGTAGTCCTTCTCAGTAGCAGTACCCACCCCCTGGAAGACACTCCCTTGCACAGCTCGGGAGGCAGAAAAGGTGAAATCTATTTCACCCAGGCTTTCCCTGGTCTGTGGCAGTGTTCTCCACTGTGACTCTTTCTTAACACCACCACTGTTTGGGCCAATGTTTGGGTGAACAATCAAGTTGCAATGGTGAAAAGGAAGAGCAAGTCCAGGAGGGCTCTCATTAGTGGGCCCTCACAGCCAGTGCCCAACTATGCCTACCCTTGATGCTGCTCCTGGTGATGCATAACTTAATTGTGTCCTTTTAAAAGCATGTCATATATTCAGAATATTCAACCTGCATTGAACTTGAAAGTGTAATTTATATCTGCTGGCTTACGAAAAGTGCCCTGTAATGTAATGGCTGCTTTTGACATGAACTCAGCTATTGCTCCTCCATTCTATATGTTGCCAAGGCTCTCCTGCTTTAAATGTTTTGTGTTGGCCTTAACTCAGCAATAATGTCCTTCACTCTGAAACAGTTTGCCCACAGCTTTTAAGGTCATCTATGTGGAAATTAAAAGAAGATGAAATATAGCTAGCATTCACCAGCTGCAGTGCCTGTACTAAGCCTTGTTATTGTGTTAGCACTGTTACCGCCAGTGTCCCCATTAATCCTAATTCATTGTCATTCCTATCCGTAGTTATTACATTTTTCCCTTCCTGAAAAATGTATAAATTTCTTGTTCTGAGGCTTTGCCATGAAAAAGAAAGAAAGTAACAAATGTAGATGGTGAAATTATCCTAGAGCTGGGGCAACATGCTTTTCTGAGATTCAGATTGACAGACAAGTCTCTGTGGACCCAGAAAGTTGCTGCCTTTCAACTATTCAGCTGTCAATAATGAGTGAATCTAAAAATTGCTGTTGACCCCGCTGAGTACTGAGAAATCTGAAAGGTGTGTAGGAGAGAGAAAAGTAAGTTAAGAAATTAAAAAGAAAAGGAGACAGAAACCAGCAATGACTCAGAATAGGTGGAAGTTTGCTTGTTTTACATTAGTCTGATTACAGTTAGGAATTTTATTTGACTCTTCTTAGCTGAAACCATAGTCAGTTTTGAGTTACACAGAAGTTTTTTAATGACCCAAGGTGGAAAAAACAAGAACATGTCAAGGTTTTTCTTTTCTTTTTAATCTTCTTTAGTAGGAAAGATATGGCAGGGGTTGAAGAATAAATATGACACCACCTCCTGAATCCCTGTGTTAAATGAAGATTAGCACCTAATATATTCTTAAAGAACAATCTTCTCTTCTCCAATATACTACTCTTCATTGCATCTTATTTCCATCCCTTTTCATTCCATCCCATTTCATCCCATTTCTTTTCTTAATTTTCTCTCCTCTTTCTTGTCTTGTGATAGACTAAGCGCAAAGGAGAATCTCAAGACACAGAAAGTTAACGATTCCTATGCCTCATTATTAAACTCACAGTTAAACATTTAACCCACATTGGCTTCACTGAATCTGGGGGCAACATTTCTTGAGATATTTTGTGTTCAGATATGGCTGTTACATCAGAAAATATGCGTGTGTATGAAGTTAGGACGTGTTTCCAACTTCCATTTAAAATGTGAGAAAAGGACTAGGCCTTGCATTCCATGTATTTTACTGGAGAAAGCTACATTGACAACACAATCCTATGTGTGTGTACTCACAAATAAGCCATATTAAATTCAATGGGACATGCTCCTATTACACCCTTATTTATTTATTTATTTATTTATTTATTATACCTTTATTTTGCCTTTTCTCCAAGAAACTCATGGCAGTGTACATGAATATTTTCTTCCTCTGCCTTTCAGCCTCACAAAAATCCTGTGAAGTAAGTTAAAATGGCCTATGATAAAACACAGGATGTGGGAAGTGCAAATACGCATTTCCTGACATCAAAGTACTTGTATGGCTTGATTGTGCAAAACACAGGTTAAAAAAAACCCTTCCAGTGGTAATCTTAATGAATTGTTAACAAATTCATTAAGATTAATATTCCAAAGAACATTAATTTTAATTTAATTCCTTTTTTGCAAGTCATATCAGTTTTATCAAAACAAATTCAAACAGTTACATTATTGCTGAAATGTAACATGACACCGACGTTCCTACATTTTGATATAGTACTACTGACTTTTGGCAAGCTATATTTCTTTCATTTTATTTAAAAGATGTACAGACCACCTCCTAGAGGAACCCTTCACAGGTTCTGTTTAGCCACTGTAAATAGTTCTTATAATTTCCTGAGCCATTTTTGTATTTCTTCATGTACTGAAAACCTAAGTTTCTATTATTTGGAAACTGTTAATCTTGCAGCCACTGAAACATACAATAATTGTTCTTGTAATCACATAAGATTGAACTAAATGATACATACTCATGTAACCTTTCATTAATTGTACCTGCTACCATTTTTCAAAATGCCAAAAAGCCTGCATGGTAATGCCTGCCAGTTTTCTGCTGCTGCTGTAGAAGACGGGCAGGCTTTAGTGACATGCAAGTAGCAAAAGAAGATCTCTCTGTGAAACAATCCCTGAAGCGAAAAGCAGCTGCTGCCAGTCACGCAAAAATAACATTTACTCCCATGATTCCTATGGTTTTCTCTGGTCGGATCACTGGAAAAAATTGTTCCCTAACTAATGAAGAGTCCTAAATTATAAACATGCTGCAAACATTTAGAAAAACTGATATGCTTTAAAACATGAGGATGGGCAGCATTTGTTTATTTATTTTTAATCTCAAGGCAGCTTTTTCTGAGGCTAAAGGGGCTGACCTAGCTTCCAAAAGTGAACTGGAAAGAAAGGGGTGGGAAGGTTTCTAATCATTCCACTATCAATAATTTGGTATGGGTGAGTGAAATGCTTAAGAAGTCTTTAATATACTATATACCAAAAAACGATATGTATACCTCAAATAAATCCTAACTGTGTAATATTATGTATACCCTGAAATAAAAACTTTAAAACCAAAACAAACCAAACGCGTTTTGACCCAATTTGGGTCTTCCTCAGTGGTATAATGGAATTTACATACATATACAATATAGAAAGATATTTTGAAAACATCTTAGCCTGCAAGTCAAAAAAAAAAAATAGCGTTAGCCATATTCTTGTTTATACTGGAGCTACAGGTTTACTGAAAAATAGTTCAAAAATCTTTATTCCTTTTTAATCTGTTTCTACTTACCACTAATCTGTTGCTTCTTCTTCTTTTTTTTTTAAAAAAAAGGCTAAATGGGAGCCTACTACATTCAAGTTCTTTTGACAAACTGGTAGCTTTTATATACATGCCATCATGTATATAAAACTCTTCCTGCGGTCTCGGGATCATCCGGAGAACGCAGGAGGTGTGTGGGTGCCCGTCCCGGCTTCATCCCAAATTCTCATGAGTAAACATGAGGAGGCAGGAACTGGGCACGGGGCACAGAGCTCTTCAGGTGCTCTGTGTCCATCCACGTGTTTGTTTGTTTTTGACTTACAGTTCTGTTGGAGTGCAAGTGTGCTCATCTCTGTTAAAAAAAATAGAAAAAGGAAATGGTGAGCATGACATCCCTCCTTCCTCCTGGGATGTCGCATGTGGACAAAGGTGAGGATCTCATGAGCAGAATATCATGTGATCCTCCCCGCTCCCACCCACGGTATAGGCATGCCCTTATTGTTTTTAGGGTGGGTGGCCTACTCTTTATTTTTTAATGGTTTTTGATGGTTGATATATCCCCAGCCAGAACTAATGGAGCTAGTTGGAAATTTGTCTCTGTGTTTGAACGCATTTCCCACCAGAACCTTGGGAAGATGACAGACCCACAGCTACAGGTAGGGTGGTAGATGTGTTTGTCTGTGTGAAAAAGAGTAGTAGTTGGCAATTTTGAAAAAGAAAAGAGAGAAACTAAATGGCCCAAAAGACAGAAAACACCTTGGGGTGCAAGGTCTCTTCCCAGCAATCAGATGCAGATTTTTGTATATCTGCTTTGTGGTATGGGTGCTTACACTTTACCTGTGTCCTACTTTTAATATGTGTAAATTAAGCAAATATTCCTAACAAACACTCCAGTGCCTTCTCACCCAAAGGAAACCAAACTGGGTTAGCATTATCTGTGAAACATTTAACTTCTCAAAGACGTGGGGTGCTTAAAACATTTAATATGAGTTATCTGTTGAAACCTGACTATTGGATACAGGCTCCTCACAGGAGTGGTGCCTTAACATTGAGTGTTGATACCTTTATCTTTTTATCCATAATCACCCTTTTGAAATCTCTTCCGATCCCTTGTGCTCAGCAGTTCAAACTTGCTTACATAAAAACACAAACTCCATACATAAAACCCCCACCCTCCTACCCCAATCCCTCCTCCCCTACCTTCCCCCCCTCCCCACCCCCCCATTCTAATCCCCCCCCATATCCCCGTGAGTCTAGTACTCCAGCCATCTACTTTAAAGGGGGAGGGGGGAGGCAGTGCTGTGCCTGGCCGGCAGGTTTCTATATTAGCGTTTTTATTTGCAATTATCTCCAAACATAATTAACAATTCTCTTACTCTCCAGATGTCCCAGCCTCATTCCCTCCCCCACCCACTCCAGCCCCATCTGCTTCCCCATCCAGACCCAGCCTCTTCAGCAAATCTTTACCTTGATCCAATGAGGTTACTCTGTGTTCCCTCCTCCCATATGTAAATCTTAAAAAAAACCGGGTAACCCCATGCATAAGGAATTTCATTCTTCATTAATGTTTCCATTATTAGTTTAAGACTACTTCTCCAATTTAATGTACGTTGAGAAAGATCATTATAAATTTACACTGGTTTGCCTTTATATTATATCTGATTCTTAAATCTCAATTCTTTCATAATTTGCTCTTTTTTATAATAATTACCAAATTTCACCAAAATGTCTCTTGCCCCTTTGTGGTTTTGCCCCCCCACACGATGGACTGCCCCAGGTTTAGGGGCAGTCGTGAAAAGGAAGAGAATAGAACAAATGCTTAATAAAGAGGGATCAGATATTATAATGATCCAAGAGACACACCAAGGCTCCGAGAATTCGAATATGATAAAATTAAAGTGGCTAGCCTATTATGAAAAGTCATTAGGGACATCAAAAAAAAATGGAGTGGCCACTTTGATTTCAAAAAAAAGTGGGTTTACATTAGAAGAGGTAAAAAAGGATGATAAGGGTAGATATCTTATGTTAAAAGGTAAAATTGAGGGAATGGTCTATACTTTGATTAATGTTTATGCCCCAAATGAGAGGCATAGAGAGTTTTTTATAAAGTTGTTTAAAGAAATAGAAGAATTTAAGGAGGGGTATGTTATATTAGCTGGGGATTTTAATATGGTTATGGATAATAAAAGAGACAGGTCAAATCCCACTAATGTTGAAAAGAGAAACAATATGACTATATTGAATAAATTAATAAAAGAAAATGATTATTTAGATTCGTGGCGCTTACTTAACGGGAATAGGCCTGGATTCTCATATTTTTCCCCAGTTCATCATACATACTCCAGGATAGATCATATATTTGTTTCAAAAGACTTTGCAACGAGGATTTGTAAAATGGAAATGGGGGTAATAAAAGTAACTGATCATGCCTTGTTAAGTTTAGAATTTACAGTTAAGAAAGATTATAAAGAGGCATATAGATGGAAGTTGAACACAAAGATATTGAAATACAATAAAATAGTAGATAAAATTCGGAAGGAACTGTCGGAGTCATGGGAAATTAATGAAAAAGGAGGAACAGCTGGGTCAGTCATTTGGGACACCATGAAGGCTGTAGCAAGAGGAATCTGTATTAGAGAAACATGTAGTTTAAAAAGACAACAACGTGCAGAACAGGAAAAGTTAGAGATAGAAATTAAAAACTTGGAGGAAAGATATTGGCGAAGTAAAGATAAATATAAATTAGTGGAAATACAAGCTAAGAAGAAACAATTAGAAAATTTAAATATAGAAGAGATTCAAAAGAATTTAATGTATATGAAAAGGGAATATTTTGAAAATAGTGATAAGAACTCGAGGTTGCTTGCCAAGCTCACACAAAAAGAAAAAGGGAGGAATGGGATAGAAACGTTGAAAGATAGCCGAGGGAATTATTGTCATGCAATGAAAGCTAAAATAAAAATTTTTCAGGAATTTTATCAGGAATTGTACAAGGGTAAAGAAATTCAACAAGAAAAGGTGGAGGAGTATATTGGAAGGTTTATAAAGAAGGAAATAAAATCAGAATATAAGGAGTTAATGGAGTCAGTAATAACTCAAAGAGAAGTTGAAGAGGTTATTGATAAGTTAAAAGTGGGTAAATCACCAGGAGCAGATGGTTTGGGTCCAGAATATTATAAGGTCTTCAAAGATTGTCTAGTTCCAAAATTAATGGAACTTTATAATAGGATATTATCAGGAGAGAAGATACCTGAATCATGGGAACATTCAGTGATAATTCTGATCCCAAAACCAGATAAAGATTTGACTAATCCCGATTCTTATAGACCTATTTCTTTAATAAATCAGGATGCTAAAATTTTTACATCTATTATGGCTAAACGATTAAATAAATTCTTGGCAGAATATATAGGAGCAGATCAATGTGGGTTTGTGGTAGGAAGACATATGCATAATTTAGTGGGTAGAGTTTTAAATGTAATAAATGTAATAAAAAAAGCAAATATTAAGGCAGGTATTATGGCATTAGATATTTTTAAAGCTTTTGATTGTGTGAGCTGGCAGGCACTAAAGAGTATTATAGATAAATTGGGATTTGGAAATAAATTTAAAAATGTAATAGAACAGCTATATTCCCAAAATACGGCGGTAGTGGTGGTAAATGACGGACTTACTGAAAAGATACGACTAGCCAGAGGAACAAGACAAGGATGTCCGCTCTCGCCGGTCCTTTTTGTAATGGTTATGGAAGTTTTGGCGAAGGCACTAAGGGAGGATAAAGAATTAGAAGGAATTGGAGAGGTAAGGGAAATAAAGCTAAACATGTTTGCGGATGATACTTTATTGACCATTAAGAATCCATTAAGAAAATTAGAAAGAATTAAATATCAGTTGAGGGAATTTGAGGAAATTACAGGGTTAAAAATAAATTGGTCTAAATCAGAGATGATGTTGTTTAACTATACTAAGAGGGAAGAAAAGGATTGGGAAGTTAAGGGAATGGAATTGAAAGTTAAGAACGAGATTAAATATTTGGGAATTAAAATTACAAAAAATCTAGAGAATTTAGAAAGGGAAAATTTAACGAGGTTAAAGAAGGAGGTACTAGAGAAACTGGAAAAATATAAAAGATTAAATTTATCTTGGTTTGGGAGAATAGCTTTGATAAAAATGAGGATATTAGCTAAAATTAATTTTGTATTTAGGATGTTACCTATAAAAATATCAGAAACCGAGATAAAAAGTTGGCAAAATATTATTAATAAATATTGTAATGGAGAAAAGAGAGCAAGAGTGAATAAAAATAATTGGTACCTAAGCCAAAAAAAGGGGGGAATGGGTCTCCCAAACATAAAATTATACTACGTAGCAAATAGATTAAGACATGTTGTAGAAGCAATTATGGGAGTAGGAGATTTATATTGGATGGAAGAAAAAATTATAAGTAAGGTAGAGATGAATCTGGAGAATGTTTTTTTTAAAGATGGAGGAAGAAAGTGGGTTGGAAGTATAGATAATCCACTCCTGAGGACTCAATGGGAAATTTGGAGTAAATTTAAAGGGAAGCTGCTTCCGAGCAACTCTCCCTTAGCACCGATAATAATGTTAAAGAATTTCCCAGAGGATCTAAAGGGTAGATTATGTAAAATATTAAAAGAGAAAAATAAAATAAAATTAAAGGATTGGGTAAGAGATATTAAAACAAGAGAAGATATGGAAAATTTGTTAAAGGAGAAGAAGCTATCTTGGCTAGAATATGGTCAATTAGAGCAATGGAATAAAAAGTGGATTAAAGATAATAGAATGTGCAGAAAGATGACGAGGTTTGAAGAATTAGTAGTAAGTAAGGAGAAAGGAAAAGGAAGTAGTATAGTTTCAAAAGGATTAATGAGTGAAATATATAAAATATTGTTAGAGAAGGAGTTTAGAGAGAATACAGAGAAAATGATTTGGGAATCAGATTTGAAGATACAAATAGGGCGACAGAGCTGGGAGGGACTATGGAAACAAAGAGTGTTGAGAAGTTTATCAGTAAGAATAAAGGAGAATTATTTTAAAATTTTATGGAGGTGGTACCTAACCCCGGTTAGATTGAATAAGATAAGTGATCAACATTCAGCAAATTGTTGGAGAGGATGTGGGGAAAAAGGAACGTATTTACATATGTGGTGGCAATGCAAATATGTACAAAGATTATGGAAGATGGTGTTTTCAGAAATTGAAGGAATAGTGGGAATGAAAATAGAACAAACACCAAAAATAGCATTGCTGTCACTATTTGAAGATATAAAGTGTGGAAAAGGAACTATAGAGCTGATATCGAGTTTGTTGGTTGCAGCACGATTGATGATAGCTAGGAACTGGAAGATCCAAGGGGAATATTCTATTGAGGAATGGTATAAAGTAGTATGGGACATAGCCATTAATGATAAACTGACATGTAATATTAAGTGGAGAAAAGGCGTAACTAAAATAAATGAGTTCGAAGGAATCTGGAAACAGTTCCTAGTGTTCGTGTTTACTAAGGGAAGTGGGAAACCACCAGCAGAAGAAATGATTAGATTTTGGACTCAAGAATGATCCCGAGGTGGGGGGTGCACATTTATGTTAAGAATGAAGATGTTGTAGTGTGATAAGGCATATGTAATAGTTTTTGATATTTGTACTCAACAATTATTCAATATGTATGCAGCAGATATTTGATGTATTTTTTTTTCTTATTGTGTTAGTTTCAGTTATATTTTGGAAATGTTTATCTATGTTTATATAGTGTTGAAAATGAATAAAAATTAAAAAAAAAAAAAAAGGAGTGGTGCCTTAACAAGTTTGTTAGTATTATTATTATTATTAATTTATTTATTTATATAGCACCATCAATGTACATGGTGCTGTACAGAGTAAAACAGTAAATAGCAAGGCCCTGCCGCATAGGCTTACATTCTAATAAAATCATAATAAAACAATAAGGAGGGGAAGAGAATGCAAACAGGCACTGGGTAGGGTAAAACTAACAGTAGTAGCGGAGTTCTACACTGATAGCAGGACTTTTAAAGAAGGCCTGGAACAAGGTTTCTCTAGTCCAAGGGAACACAGGAACGTGATTTATATAATGTCAGACTTTTTTTCTACTCTGGTTTGTCTACTCTGTCAGGAGCACTCCAGGCCAGGAGCAGGATCAAGGGATGGCATAGCTGGGCCCTTGGCAAGGACCCATAACCTAGCAGAGTGGGCACTGAGAAGAGCTCCCTGAACCAGCCCCTCCTCTTCACCACTGCAGCCTGCTGGTTCACCTACCTCTCTTTCCAGCCCAGTCAACAGTGTTGCTGAGAAGGGGGAGGAGTCCATGCCACTGCCTGCAGCAACAGTAGCAGTTGGTAACAATGGAGGTGGAAATGTTAGGGTGACCATATGGAAAGGAGGACAGGGCTCCTGTATCTTTAACAGTTGTGATGAAGAGGGAATTCACCAGGTGTTGCATACATACAAATGACACCTGCTGAAATTCCCTTAAAGATACAGGAGCCCTGTCCTCCTTTCTATATGGTCACCCTAGAGAAGTAGATTCACTAAAGGGAGGGCATTAAGGATGTCTTGCCCAAGAGGCTCCAAAAACTGGAACTAGCACCACTGCAGGGTCTCATGATGAAGTCTTCCCTATCATTTCTACCTTGTGCTTTGTAATTGTGTGTAATTGAGGGTGGGGTGTTATCAAGGCTTGAACTTGGGACTGTCCGTATGTGAAGCATGCACTCCACTACAGAGCTATGGTGCTTCCCCAAGGAAGAAGGGGGAAGTGAAAGACTCTTCAAAATTATGAGGACCCTTCAAATTAATTTTGAAATTTGGTTGAAATTGTATTCAGCACTCATTGCTACAAAACCCTGAATTGAATTGTCCCAGAAATTTGTGAATGGCATCATCTCAACTTCTTTATTCTTTAGATTTCCAGGGCCCAAGAAACTGAACATTTTGTTTCTGGTGTTCCTTATAGCAAGAAATAGTTGTTATTTGACTCCTTCTACCATTCGTCCTTTTTTGTGAGACAGGGACCAGTTGATACCTCAGATAAATTCTGCAATGACTTTTTTAAAAAAAGTCTCATTAATATATCGATGGTGAACATTACATCATTGTCAGTTCCAGAGAATGAAATGGATGAAGTGCTACTTAAAGTGAAAATAGATTTGCAACCTCTCAGCCCCATCCACAAGACATGCCCTGTGCCTTTAACACCTGCATGACAGGCAGAAATTCAACAGGTGTTGGTTTCTTAAGATAGAGATTCAGTGATGGGGAAATATTTGCCTGTTGAATTTCTACCTGTCGTCTCACTGTTAAAGCATGTAGATGCTTTGAAGAAAAAAGGTCCAACTCTGTTACAATCCTAATAGGATTATTAGTAGGTTTAGGCCAATAGGTACATTTTATTTCCCTCATCAACACAGAGACATAAGAAAGACAGCTACAAAAATCAGGCCAACATATGACTTTCTTAGCCACAGCCATTGGAGGCTGGTGGCTCCAATTTGAATGGGAGCTATTGTTAGCCTTGGATAGACCTGGCAGGTCTGTCCGAACATAAAAAGCCTGCTTTGTATTTTCCCTTCTGTATTGCTTGCTTAAGGCTGGATTGATCGTGTGTCTGGAACAAACTGAAGGAAGAGAAAATATGGGTGGTTTCCAGGATTTAAGAGGCAGATACACTTTCTGAGAAATGGCATATGAAAAACATCTTTTGTGACATAAACCAGTGTGCATGCAAGAAGATAACAGGGAAGTCCCTAGAAGACCCTTGACACAGCAGAGGGCAGGCCAATCCAGAAGGGCAAGTGACCAGCTGCTGTCCATGCCTGACCTGGGTGGCCACAACTGGTAAGATGAATTCGCCATTGGGACTGATGGATGGGTGTTGCCAGAAAGAGGAGTGCCCAGGTGAAGAGTGAAGCAGGGCTGGACCCAGGGGCATAACCTTATAAAAGGCCAGCCAGCCCTGGAAGAAGCTGAGATTACATCACCATCACCAAAATAGGAACCGTCCCAATCCACCCATGCAGTGTGAACCTAGACAGCTCACTCTGTAGGCACATGTATGAATGAGCTTGCTTTGCTAAAGAGTAATACATGGAACATAATGATGTCATGATGCTATATAGATTCAGCTTCCTGGTTATACCACTGAGAGAAAACAGAAGTGATTCAAAGTGAGGGAAATGTTTTGTGGATTGGCCACATGTTAGATCTCAGAGAACTGGATCAATGATTGTCCTTATTCTAGAGGAGCGAAATGATCCCTAAACAATGGTCAAATGGGCACCACCTTTCAACACAGATGATAGTGTTCAGACACACACAAATCCTTCCCCTTGGGGGTTCTGCAACATGTTGCAGAATCCTTCCTCTATCACTACGGAAGGAGAAGAGATGGTTGAAACTGCTACTGAGGATGTCAAAAAGCTCCCTCGCCTTGCCCTGTATATAATTTCAAATGATTGACAGAACTATCAGTGAAAAGAGTACAAAAGAAATAATTAACTGGTTTTCTTTTTTCTTCCCTTTTTTTCTTTTCCAGTTGGCAGAACTTACTGGCCAGAGTGATACGCTATATGTAGCTTTGTTCTCCACCACCGCCACCACATCACAGGTGTTCAGCTATTACATTTTGTGCAAACTAATATCAGACTTGCCAATCACAACTTTGGGAACAAATTGGCAAAACGTAACTGGGAATTAGCCACAAGAATTTAGCTGGATCTTGTACTGTAACTGTTCAAGTGAAAAAGCCTGCTTGCGAGCGGTGGCGGCGGCCATAATACCCATAATATTCACTATGCATCCTGACCCCCATTTATGTGTGTTTAACGTAGACAAGAAGCAATCTAATTTTTGTTCTTCATTTGGTTCGGGATACTATTTTTTTTAAAAAAAAAATGAGAACATTTTCCCTAAAGCTGGTACCCATAGCAATAGTATGCCCCCTATATAGTATATTAAATCTCATTCATTGACTAGTGTCCTGGATCATTCCCTTACTGACAAATGACAATATCTTGACACAGCAACACCATTTAAACACCCTAACAGCAAATTCCACTGCTCCACACCACCTCTTCAGAGAGGCAGCCCCCAAAGGTGCTTTCCAGGGCTCAAAGCTAGCTCACTCCCTGTTTACTTCTCTGTAACAGTCTACCTGCACTCTCTCCCCTTGTTCTCTTTCATACACCAACAGAAAGACTACATTGCCCTTAGTTTGACAGCTGAAAAGCTTTGCCCCAATTCTGAAGACTCGAGGAAAATCCAGCTATTAAGAGCAATCAGCAATCTTCTGAACAAAAGATAGGTAGATAGGCAGATCTACCCAGAAGGTTTGAGCAACTTCAAAGCAGTTCTTCTGCCTCCATTAATCCTCTCCAGGTCCCAACTCTCACAATAGTATAATAACATGTCCTTTGGTTTGATAATGAGAGGAGGTATCTAAATATTTCAAATACAAAAGTAATAATGGAAATCAAAGAAGCATACTAACGGTACTGTCCTAGACCCACTAATTTATAATCTAAATGTCTAAATGTTGTCTTTGCCTTGCAGTGGCTCCAAATTGGCACTGTGTGGGTTATATGATGCAGCTGCCAATTCACTGCCACCATGAGGAAAAGATGATGATGCACAGTGGAAAATTTGGAGTGAAGTCAGCAAGATGCTTCCGCTGTCTGTCCTCACTCCGATGCCACACTGGGGCATTCCTGGTGAAGGTGACTTCCCATTGGTCTCCAGAAGCTGGGGAAGGGGTGGGCCCAGAGAGCCAAATGCCCACCAGAACCCCAGTGCTGCCTCCTTCATCTAGATAACTCGCTGCCACCCCGCAGCAGCAATACTGTGAGGTTTGGCAGTGGAGCGGTAACAATTCAGCACTGTAAAGGCAGGGCCCAACTGAACTCTATCAGACCTACTTCTGACTTGACAACATGTACAGGATTGTGCTGTTCATGTTGCTGGCTTGAGGTTGTGGGGTCATCAGGTTACACAAGCAGTATCCAAGAGGCGCTTCTGATACAGATGTAAACACTTTAAAGTCCACCACAGGTTATTGACGTTATTCCTCAACACCTGAGAGACCTGGAGGAGATGCACAAAAAGGGAATTTGAATTGCTATTTTCACAGTGGCTACTTATATAGCCAAAAAGATATAATCCACACAGAAGGTCAGAACCCCCGCCCCCCGAAGGTTTGCAGAAGTACACAAAAATCATAAAGGGGGAAATGGAGGAGGAGGAGGAGGGGAAACCCAAACAGACTAATGAGGGCTGAGCATGCTCAGTAGCTATGGAATACCAGCTGTGTTGGGGTGGGGTGGAATACCAGGGGCCTTCAGATTTTCTCCTGTATTCTGGATGTTCTGAATGCTGTGCAGATAAGTTCTCAATGTCTTCTATGCTTAAAACCAAGGGTATAATCCATGCTGACATACCAGTATACTATAGGGTGACCATATGAAAACGAGGACAGGGCTCCTGTATCTTTAACAGTTGCATAGAAAAGGGAATTTCAGCAGGTGTCATTTGTATATATGGAGAACCTGCTGAAATTTCCTCTTCATCACAACAGTTAAAGTGCAGGAGCTATACTAGAGTGACCAGGTTTAAAAGAGGGTAGGGCACCTGCAGCTTTAACTGTTGAGATGAAGAGGAAGGTTCTCCATATATACAAATGACACCTGCTGAAATTCCCTTTTCAATACAACTGTTAAAGATACAAGAGTCCTGTCCTCCTTTTCATATGGTCACCCTAGTACACATTATGCTAATCACATAGCATGTAGCTCAGGTTTATCTTTTTACTTACACCAGTGTGTGTGTCCATGGTCCTCATTTGGATCAGAGCCATTGCATTCTGGGAGAGGGAGATTAAACCTTTCCCTCTCCATTTGCTTCCCAAATTCTCTCTCTCTCTCTCTCTCTCTCTCTCTCTCTCACACACACACACACACACACACACACACCACACACACAGGAAGTTATCAAAAGAAAAAAAAAGGTTCCATTGTTATTTCCCCATGTGCAGGAGTGGGGTGGGGGAGATAACAGGAGTAAATAAAAAGATAGCCCTGTGTTACATGCTACATGATTGGCATAACATGTGTTTGGCTCTAAGAGCCACATTTTTGGTAAAAAAAAAAAAGAAGGCGGGATACAAATAAAATAAATAAACTCTACAGGATTAATCCCCCTCTCCCTCTGAACCATGGCCTCTTAGTGGATGTGTTGCAGAACTACTTGAGAAATCATTCGTGAAATCAGGGCTCTCAAGAGCATGGTAAAGGGGCATGACTCAGTGGTATATCACATACTTTGCATGTAGAAGGTTGCAGGTTCAGTCCCTAGCACCTCCAGGTAGGGCTGAAAAAAACTCTTGTCAGAAATCCTGGAGAGCTACTTCCAATCTGTGTTGACAATACTAGGCTAGATGGACCAATGGTTTGACTCAGTGGCCAAGTTTGGACAATCATGGGAGGAGGGAGGCAAAGCCACTGTAGCTTCTTCCCCTTTCCCTGAACATGTACATGCATGGCCCCTATTTTCATAATTACTCATGCACAGGTTGCCATGTTGTCTAAACCTGGTGTGGTGCATGGTGAGGATGGCTTCTTAAGGAAGGAAAGGAAAGGAACCTCTCGTGCAAGCACTGAGTCATTGCTGACTCTTGGAGGGACGCCAGCTTTTGCTGACGTTTTCTTGGCAGACCTTATAGTGGGGTGGTTTGCTGTTGCCTTCTCCGGCCATTATTACCTTTCCCCCAGCTAGCTGGGTACTCATTTTACCGACCTCGGGAGGATGGAAGGCTGAGTCGATCCGAGCCGGCTGCCTGAAACCAGCTTCCGCTGGGATCGAACTCAGGCCCCAAGCCAAAACCCATGGCTTGTAGTAGATGTTGTTGGGTGGGTAAAAAGCCAACGCCCTGCACACACCATGCTGCATTCAGATGACAGGGCAACCCACACACCACACAGGTAATTATGCAAATAGTGGCCATGCACACAGCATCCGGGGGTGGCGATGAAAGAAGCCACAGTGGCTTCTTTTCCCTCCATGATTGTCCAAACCCATCCAGCTAACATACTGAGCTCATTCCTAAATTTACAAGAACTATGTGGGTCTGTGAAATGTTTAACAATGTTAATGTATGTATTTAGCCTCTAACAATTGAACTTCATTAGTATTTTAGTTTTGTTAGCAGCTATTATGCAAGAGGCATTTATCCGTCTTTCCAGTTTACTGTGCAACCATAGAAGTACCCTCAAAACAATCGTTAGAGATCAATGTCAAATGCTTGAACAATCCAGTAATCCATATGTAAAAATGTGGCCCAGTTTTCAGACAGGAGTAGAGCAATCCGCCTCATGTTAAAATTGGATGCAACAGTTTGATATTTCAAGAATCTACATTGCCTCTCCAGCCTTATCTCTAAGACTCCTGTCACACTCTTTTAAGTAGAGAACACTAACTTTAGTTTGAGGTCATGGCATTTGCTATGTAGCTGAACTTCTAGCTGAATTTTTATGTGCTTTTGCTACTACCCCACTGTGTGTGCTTTAAAATATAGATGAGACTCTTCTGCCTCTTTATAACACGATGCTTCAGCTTCCGTTTTAGATTCTCTTACTGCTATGGTCTCTCTTGCTGTTAAATTCCAGAAACTAGTGAGGTTGAAAGAACAGATGATGCTTTCAGGTGACTGCCTCTAAATATCTGTTCTTTGGTCTGACCCTGACTCTGATTTGCCTCGGTCAAGGCAATCATCAGCAGTCTCCAAAGACCCTCATGCTCAGATACTTGCTTCTCTTGACATGAAATACTCTTTGTACTTAATATAACAAGAAAGAACCTTGTATTCAATAAGAACATTCAAATACTTTATTTTTTGGAACAGATTCTGTGTGTGCTTTTGTGCTTTCTTTCTTGTTCTATTTCACCATCTCAAATTTCATGAAGGTGCCATGGTCACAAAATACAAGGGTTGGGTTGAAATATAAGCCAGCCACTCCAATGTTATTACGCTTGACTATTGACAGGGGGAGTGTGTCCCTGTTGGTACTTCTGAACCTCTCAGCGGCTATTGACTATGATATTCTTCTGGAACACCTGGAAAGTTTGGGAATTGGGGGCACTGTGCTCCAGTGGTTCTCGTCCTACCTCTTGGGCAGGCTCCAGATGGTGATGCTTGGAGATAGCTGCTTCTCAAAGAAGGAGCTGTTGTATTGTGTACCACAAGGCACCATCCTATCCCCAATGCTGGTTAACATCTACATGAAACCGCTGGGAGAGATCATTCGGAGCCATGGGGTGGAGTGCTATCAGTATGCTGATGACACCCAAATATACTTCTCTATGCCTTCGACAACAGCATTAGCTAAGGACAGTGTGTCTCCTCTAAATGAATGCTTGGAGGCGGTAATGGGCTGGATGAGGAAAAACAAACTGAAGCTGAATCCAGACAAGGCGCTTACTGTCAAAGGCCCTAACCTGGGTTTGGAGGTGTGTCAACCAGTTCTAGATGGGGTTACACTCCCCCTGAAAGACTGTGTTTGCAACCTGGGGGTGCTCCTGGATCCCTTGCTCCAAATGACAACCTAGATAGATGTGACATCCAGGAGTGCCTACTATCAGCTTTGGCTGATATTCCAGCTGTGCCCCTTCTTAGAGCTGGGCAAGATCTACACTACTGCTTTAAAACAGTTTATAACAGTAGTGACAACTCCGTATACAGTTTTCAAACTGTTTTCAAAGTTCATATCCTGATTGGTGTAGATCTGGCCCTGGAAGACCTAAAGATGATAGTGCACATGCTGGTAACTTCGAGGCTCGACTTCTGCAGAGCACTTTACATAGGGCTTTGTGCTTAGTCCAGAAACTTCAACTAGTTCAAAATATGGCAGCCAGGTTGGTCAGCAGTACACTTAGGGGTGACCACATTACACCAATTTTAAAATCACTTCACTGGCTGCCAATTAGTTTCTGGGTGAAGTATAAAATGTTGGTTATTACCTTTAAAGACCTACATAGTTTGGGTCCAGGTTACATGTAGGATTGCCTTCTATTATTATTATTATTTATTTATTTATTTATTTATATAGCACCATCAATGTACATGGTGCTGTACAGAGTAAAACAGTAAATAGCAAGACCCTGCCGCATAGGCTTACATTCTCCTGTTCAATCCGCCCCACACACTCAGGTCCTCTGGGAAGAATTTACTCCAGTCAGCCAAAACTAGGCTGACAACCATTACCCAGAGGACCTTCTCTTCTGCTGCTCCCAGACTGTGGAATGGCCTGCCGGGAGAGATTCGCCAACTTAACAGTCTTTTTGAATTTTAAAAAGCTATAAAGACTTATCTCTTTTGGCAAGCCTACCCAGTCAAATGTTAAGATGCCTGGCTGTTATTTTAATAATGTATTAGTTTTTATATGTTTTTAATCAATTTTATGTATTTTACTGTATTTTATAATATTTTTGTATTTAATGTTGTTCCCTGCTCCAATCCAAAGGGAGAGGTGGGTAAGAAATTAGTATTAGTATTATATTAAAGAATCTACCAGAGATGAATTCTTCAATTTCACTTCTTACTCCCATCCCCAGGGTAAGTATTAACATGTTTGGGTGGGCATGTGTCCTCTTTTACAGAGGACAGTCCCCTACTTGATGGGTTGCCAAAGGACTGTCTTCTTTTTGAAGGACTGCCTGATCCAAGTCCAGTTTAAAGATAAAGAACCATATCAAGACAGCTGGACCTTGAAGCTGCCCATCAACAGCACCTGGACTGAGCAAGGTACCCAGCTCACCTGCTCATAATCTTTCATTGTGATGGTGAGATGTACTGTATTTCTATTTAAACTATAATAATTATGTCTAAATGTGTATCGGTACATATAAGTTAGGATATGAAAATCAGTTTTGTTCTTTAGTCCTCTTTTCAGGTGATTCATAAGTGATCATGCTGTTTGGACCAGGTGATCAATAATCCTTTCCCTCCTTCCCTCACACATTTGTGTGATCCCACCCACGGTCAAAATTCAGAAGCATTTGCAAATACCTCTCCTAATTTCTTGCGGAACATCAAGCCTGGCCAACTGCACAATCCCTGGGCCTGTTAGCTTTGGTTCCCCTCAATAATAATATTTTTTTGTAGAACTGTGGATTGAGAGAGTTTGTTAAGGGAACTGATGGCACAGTGCTATGGATTGCACCCACATTCAGAGGCTTCTGCTCATCCAGTGCAAGGTGGGAAGAGAGGCAGAGGTGATCTTCTCTTCCCAATCCTCCGCCCTGCATATTTCACTAAGGGGGCTTTTAGAACATTTAGTGATGGTGCTTTGGAGGGGAGGAAAAGTGCTGGAAGGGGCTCAAGATAACTTGCATCCTGGCCTTCTCCCATTTCTGCCTACCAGAATGCCTCCCCCCCCCCCATCAATTTTTCAACCTAGGACGACACAATTCTTTCCACATGGACTGTGGGGGAGTGGGTAGGAGGTCAGATCTCTGACTCCCTCCTCCCAAAGTTGGAATCCTCAAATAATGCCTTTCTAAAAGTGCACCCTAAAGCACTTTTAGAAAATATAAAGGGGGCATACTACTTAATTTGGAAAATGAGGGTATAGTTTATTAATTAGTTAAGTATTAAAATAAGGTGTTGAATTAAGTGAACCAGTTTCACAGCAGGGAGGAAAAAGAGTGAAGGGTCTCAAAGATATGGACCCATATTTAATATGATAGTTATGTCTCCTCTGAATGAATGCTTGGAGGCGGTAATGGGCTGGATGAGGAAAAACAAACTGAAGCTGAATCCAGACAAGATGGAGGTGCTTACTGTCAAAGGCCCTAACCTGGGTTTGGAGGCATGCCAGTTTTGGATGGGGTTACACTCCCCCAGAAAGACTGCGTTTGCAGCTTGGGGGTGCTCCTGGATCCATTGCTCTTAATTCGGAAAATGAGGGTAAAGTTTATTAATTAGTTAAGTTTAGTTTAGTATTAAAAAAAGGTGTTGAATTAAGTGAATCAGTTTCATAGCAGGGAGGAAAAAGAGTGAAGGGGCTCAAAGATATGGACCCATATTTAATATGATAGTTAATAATCTAGAAAATGTGGGCAATTGTAAAGTGATGAAATCTGCAGATGTTATTAAATTATTGAAGTCAATTTAGATCAAAGCAAGCTACATAGAGCAGCAGAAGCATGTCATAAAATTAGGTGACTGGACAATAAATTGGCAGATAAAACTTTGTGTTCATGCAAAGCACTATGTGGAAAGGTCTGGAGTATTACAACAACATCTGAAAATTTTAGTAATTCAAGTTGTTGTTGTTTCTGTTTCTGTTCCAATGGAACAAAGAACATTTTGTAAAAATTATATGTGCAAGTGAGTTAAGAATGTATTGCAATTCATGGTTTTAACTTTGACGTGCTTACCTTTTTAAAAAATTAAGTAACTTCCTTATATAAACTTGGTCTTCATACTTGCAATATAACATGTTTCTTTAAAAACAAAGTTGTTTTTGTAATTCATATGAAAATCAAACTTTCAGAACAGAACAACCATCTACATCTCAATCTAAGGAACACAAGTAATCAGGAAAATCAGACATCTTCATCAGATTCCAATAAGAGATTTTTTTTTCTTCCCCAGAAAGAATAACTTATCTATCAGACTGAAATTTTAATTAATTAATTTATTTACAGGGACACGGCACAGCAGTCAAATGAGTTCCAGAATGAGTTCAGTTATTATTTCTGTTAAATATGCAGTACCTGTGAATTATATTAAAACTGCACATTGCTTTCATATTTGAAATACAAGAAGACACATTTCAATTGTTTCATTTTTAGTAAGAATTTACTAAAATCTGCATATGTTTTCATATTCATTATGGGAAGAATTTAAAAATGGATCAAGGAGGAAGTGAAACTGACAGATGTGTCCATTGCTACCACTCACCAAATATATTTTGGAAGTTTCTCTCTCTCTCTCTCTCTCTCTCTCTACATTTGCTTTTATTTGCTATTTTAATTCAAAATCAATGAAAAAGAATTGCTGCAATGTTAATTACTCTACTCCATTGCATGAGGCCCAGTCAAATGAAGGCCATATTCTGCATAAAAGTATTATTGGCCCTTCTGTCAAAGCATAATCCTGGGAAACTGGCCTTCATACACAGACAATCTTCTGTTTGAATTTATCCATGTGCAGTGAATAGGGTTGGGGGAGACATGGCCGCCAACACTTTTGTTGCATCATTCTGTTAATTTAGACCAGGTGTGAGCAACATTAAGGGATCAGGGGCCTCAGGGCACCACTGGATCCAGCAGAGGCTTAACTCCGCCCCTGCTGCTGCTGCTGCTGCTGCTGCCAAATGCTGCCATGGCAAATTCATAGCAGCAGCAAAAATGCAGTGATTTTCCTTGCAAACAAGCCACATTGTAAGCCTGTGCTTAATTTTCAGGCAGAATCACACTCCTAAAAAGGCGTCCAGGATCACGTTTTTTGTTTGCAAGGGAATTCGCTGGGGGGTTTCATAGGGATATACAAACAATTCATTTATGTTTACAAACCATGTGAACATGTTCTGCTTCCACTCCGAAACGCGAGCAAGAGCATCTTTTCAGGGGAACGGAGGAATTCACAATTTCCTGAACTTGCATTTGTGTTCCAAAAATGCACTTTTAAAAAATGCGCATTTGCAAAAAAAATGTCCATGTTTCCACTTTATTCTATGGGAAGAAAGTGCACATTTGGGTGTACTTTTTAAAATCTGCATTTTTCCCATTCAAAATGTGCACTGTTCCTGTTTGAATAAAACAAAAAACTAGGGATGTGCTCCGCTTCTCTTCAGTTCAGAGAAGCAGGAGTGAGGCGGCCTAATTCGCCTCCAGAAAAGGCGGAGGCGAAGAGAGTCAGGGGGGCTGCGGATCGAGGCGAAGAGGATCGCCTCAATCTGAAGCTTCACCTGCAGGTAAGTGGGGGGGGGACGGGGACTCATCTGGCGCTGCCATCGCCGCCATCCATCCGCCGGCGGCGGAGGAAGCACCAGGTAAGGGAGCAGGGAGGAGGGACGCTTACCTTCCTCCTTCGCGGGCTTCAATTGAGGCCCCAGTTGAAGCCAGAAGTGAAGGCCGAGGCCTCTTCCGGCTTCAACCGGGGCCTCAATTGAATCCCGCAATGGAGGAAGGTAAGGGGGCAGGGTGGGTGGGTGGTTTCTCTTCCGCTGCCGCCACCGTCCATATAGTGACGGCGGCGAAGCCGGATCTCGCTCCACAGAGCGGAGCGGGAGACGGGCGGAGCAACGCGAAGAGGATCGGGCCCGATCCAGATTTTCCAGATCGGGCCACGAAGCGGATTGGGGGGTCCGTGCACACCCCTACAAAAAACAGTGCAACTGAGTTCGGGAAACAAGGTAAGCTGAGCTTTAAGATGCTGTTCAGAGAATCTCAGTGATTGCAAAAATCACATGTTTACCCATCCCTAGTTTTTTTGCTGCTACATCGACAGCAGCTACAAAGTCAATGGTGGAGGGAGCAGAGGGACTGCCAAAAATGCCCAGGGAGGCCCATAGGCCATGAGGTGCATGGAATAGATTTAAGTTAAAGATGACTGAAATCTATTGCTAGAATACCATAAGGAGTAGTGGAATGGTGAGCCAGATTTCGTCTCCTGATTCCACCCAACATACGAAAACGTACTTGATTTATGAAGTCTGGAAAGAGGCCTATAGACCCCGATGTGCACTGATAACTTTTCCATGTGTGCTGCTTCTTAATGGATTCCAATCCAGCCTTATATCATGAGGAACACTTATTGAAACGTGGTGATGATTTCCCACGTGCACAAATGCAAAATACACTGTACATTTCCAGAATTCCATTTGAGCAGAACCTCCTGGCAATGCTAACTTGAGTCTTACTCCAATAAGAAATGAATTTGTTCTGAAGAAGAAAAATTGAAGTATTTAATTTACTGAAAAGCAACAAAAGTATTTTGGGTTTTTTTAGGGCTAGGTCTGTCCCTTTGTAATGGTTTTCTTCTCCACACACAAAATGGCTTGCTCCATGCCATCACCTCTTCAGATGAAAGAAAGATAGATAGATAGATAGATAGATAGATAGATAGATAGATAGATGTGGGCATCCTGTCATCTTGCCATTCTGTGGCCTGACTTTATAGTTCTTTATTCTAAGCAGAATGCTAAAAGCTATTACCCTGAAGAGTCAGTGCGATATTCATTTCAAAATCCTGGCACAATTCCAGATTATTTATAAGTAACTCCAAATACTCACTCATGTGGAAAAATAAGTCACTCAGTGCCTTCCAAAATGTGCATCATTGTAATACATAAATAAAAACAGTGTAAAAGAATATTATTCAAAGATTATGGAAAGGGCTTTGTTTTAATGAGAAATATGGATTTTTTTTTCTATTTGGCATTTCTGAATAACTGTCTGTCCACATATAGCATTACCTGTCTTCCATACTAAATATATTATTCTTTTCCAACCAGAATCTACAGAAATATGAAATACCACTGACTTCATGAATGAAATACAGTAGAACTATACTATGAATCCTTGAGCCACTATATTACCGGTGGATCAAATGTTCCTTTTAAACTTTACTTGTTCTTTGCTTGAGGGCATTACCACTGTCAGAGCAAATCTTGAATTGGGTTTCTTTGTCCTCCTGTTAGCTTTTTTAATGAATTGTTATCTGGAGTCTGAGAGAACTACATCTCTGCCACTTGAGCAATTTGCTACTTATTGTCATAGCACAAGGAGCTAACCTAGAACCTGGTCAAACATTGGATATTTAGCAGAACTCAAAAGAAGGCCCAGTGAAAGAGAAAACTGGAGGTGCAGTGATGGTCCAGAGTCAGTCACCTCGCAAACCACTTCCACCCACCCTTTCTTAAGCCCGGAAGATACATTTTACAGTGTGATGACAAACAAACATGCTCAAGATCAGATTGTTTAATCCAATGTTGCGTAAGTAAACTTCCACTCATGCAACAGGATTTCTTCTTGCTCTTTTCCACCATGCAGCCTGCCACCAAATCTACTCTATAATCTTCCCCGGCCCTTTGGAGCAGATCTGGGAGGCACATAAGGGGCTCATGAGAAATCTATTCTGCCAGTGATTTCCATTCCACTGATGGAAGGCCAGTGTTGGATACAAACCAGAAATAAGAGCAAAGGAGAAGCTCAGATATAGCGTCCTCCTGCTTCCTCCTCCTCACTCAGTTATTCATATATAACTATATATTACCCTTCTGTCCTGAATTACCCAGGATTGTACAGATTTATCTGATGATAATCCTGGATGATTCAGAATTCTATAAAAAAATAATATGTTGTCTGCCTGCTACAGATGAACTAGAATCCAACTAATTTTGAAAGCTGCACATGCTCATGTTAATCATCCCATGCAGTTCTGCCTCTTTTTCCAAGGGCGGATCCACACTTAACCTTTGGGACGCTCTGATGGCGATTTGGGGCGTCCCGAAATCGATGTTGAGAACCCTACCTTTTGCGTTTCAAAAAGAGGCGGCGGAGCAGGAGGAGGAGGAGGAGGCCCTCGCCGGGACAGGATTCAGAGTTGCTGCGCCCGGCGCCTTCGCCGGGCAATCAGCTGCCGCCCCCGTACCCGCCGGCCTCCTTCTGCCGGTGAAAGAGTCACCCGGGGCCCACCCGGGTCGGAGAGCATCGCGGAAGAAGCCCCCGCCGGCTTCCACCCGGGTCATAGAGCTCGTCGGAAGCCGGCGGGGGCTTCTTCCGCGATGCTCTCCGACCCGGGTGGGCCCCGGGTGACTCTTTCGCTGGCAGAAGGAGGCCGGCAGGTACAGGGGCGGCAGCTGATGGCCCGGCGAAGGCGCCGGGCGCAGCAACTCTGAATCCCGTCCCCGCGAGGGCCTCCTCCTCCTCCTTCTCTTTTTGAAACGCAAAAGGTAGGGTTCTCAACATCGATTTCGGGACGCCCCAAATCGCCGTCAGGGCGTCCCAAAGGTTAAGTGTGGATCCGCCCCAAGACTCTGCTTCTCTTGCTGATTTCCCAGAAGTCATCAGAACCATGGGACCTCCTCTTTGATTACTGTTTATTCAGCAGTGCAAAATGCTTTGTAAACTATTTATTTATTTATTTATTTATTTATTTATTACATTTATATCCTGCCTTTTCCCCTCCAGGGAAGCCAAGGTGCTAGGGCCGATCTACACCAAGCAGGATATAACACTTTTAAAATGGTATGAAAACTGTATATGTAATGTGTCCTGGGCCTGAACAGTTGTCAAAACCATTATAAACCATTATAAACGGTAGTGTAGATCCTGCCCTCCTCCTCCCCATTTTATCCTCACAACAACAACGCTGTGAGGTAGGTTGGGCTGAGCATCTGTGACTGGTCCAATGTTTCCCAGTGAGCTTCCATGGCTGAGTGGGGACTAGAACCCGGATCTTCTGACTCAGAGTCTGACACTCTAGCCACTACACTACACTGAACAGCCTTACCAAAATCCCATGCTAGGTTGGCTGGAAATGTGACAGGGCCTTTTCTGTGGCTGCATCCAATTGTGAAATTTGTTACATGGGAGGTTCGGCCAAACCTTTCACTTTTTAGTTTCTGCTACCTAATAAAGTTCTGTTTAGGCAGCCTTTAACCTTGTTTTTTTAAACTGTTTCTGAAGTCTTTAATTATTTGCCACATTGTCTCTTTTGTTTAGGGAGTTTTAAATTGTTTTAAAATTGTTTTTTATATATATATTTATTTTTTGGATATCATTATTACATAGTGGAAAGATAAATAATAAATATTGCATTACTTGGTCAGAAAAGTCCAACACTGTTGGATGCTCTAGATTCATGCGGTGTAACTAGAACATGCATATGGACGCCATTGCTGCATAAGTTACACCAACCTCGTGGTATTTAGCAGGAAGCAGCAATGGAAAGCTTCAGTCATCAACCCAGAGTGGTTTGAGTAAGAATCAATGAATTTAGCCATAAGAGTTGCTGCTAGTCCAGTTTCCAGAAATGTTGGCAAAGCCCTAACATAGCCACTTCTTAGTAAAACTAGTTGCTGGCTAGGGGTCTACAGTGTATTTGAGTCTGCAATCCTTTACCTTCTTACCTCGAAGGAAGGGTCATTGAACTTAATGGGTCTTCCATCGAAGCAGACATGTACAAGGTTACACTGTAAACCACTTTTCTACCAGTAGACATCTAACACGGTTAGATTAAGTTGTACAGTTTCAAAAACATACAACTTAATTGAAAGACACCAGTCTAAAGCCTCAAACAAAATAAACACAATAAAATAGCAAAAGCAACAACAAAACCTGCAAAAATGTGAAGCCTTTGTATAACCATTATACAAACACAATATAAGCATTACTAAGGGACTTGCAAGACCTGTGTGATAATCTGGAGGGGAGGAGGGGAGATCTCACATTAGGAATAACGTGAGATCTCGCCCTTATTCAGATGGGAGCCATGACAAGCTCTGGAGGAGAGCCGTCACGACCGCCAATTTTTTTATTTTTAAAGAGGCAGCAGCAGCGCAGGAGCCAGGACAGGTAAGTAAGGTTTTTTGTTTTGTTTTTTAAAGTCTCCTTCTCCCCTCCCCAGCCTCATTCGTCCCCAGCCTCCATTTCCCGACCCCCCATGTCGCCGGCCTGTGTTGGCCTCTGCTGCCATGTCCCCCGGCCAGGCACTCAGCGGCGGAGGCCAACATAGGCTGGTGACATGGCAGCGCCAGCCATCAAAAGCCAGGAACTCGGTGGTAGAGGTCAACACAGGCCAACAACATGGGGGGGGGGCGGGAAATAGGAAGCGGGGACTCAGTGGTGGCGGGAGCGCTGCGGCCCATCTGCTGCTTTTCCCAGCTACTCGCACATAAGTGCAGTAGCCGGGAAAAGCGGCAGACTGGTCCACATGCAAGCGGTCCCAGCCTCAGCCCGACCTGAGGCTGGGACCGCAGGAAGAACCATGCTACAGGTGGTTTTGGTTAGCGCTGTGCCTCGAGCCCTGGCTGAGGCCGGGATCCCCTGTGCATCATTTGGATGCACAGGGATGAGCACGGGCCTCGCATCGTGCTAACCCGTGGTCTAGCAAGGCCCTAAGTTAATAACAACATTAAGTAGTGACCGCAGGATTGTTAGTGAGGGAATTTTATTTAATTCCTTTTAAAAAAATAGTCTTTCAAGTGACATCACATTTATTTTTATCTGTTCTGTACAAATAAACATTGCTAGATTAACATAGCTAGATTAACGATTCCCTCTCGCGTCTTTATTAATCTTATCCCCGCTATCCTCCCGTCCTTGCTCCACATCATTAATTCTTCTCTGTCCTCTGGTTCATTTCCTTCTGCTTTTAAACATGCTAAAGTCTCTCCCATTCTCAAAAAAACCACTCTTGATCGACTATCTCTGTCTAACTACCGACCTGTCTCTCTGTTGCCTCTTGTCTCAAAGATCCTGGAACGTGTGGCCTACTCTCGTTGTCTTGACTTTCTCTCTAGTAACTCTGCTCTGGATCCCTTTCAATCTGAATTCCGTCCTTTGCATTCCACTGAAACAGCCCTTATCAAGATCACCAATGATCTTCTTACTGCCAAGTCTAAAGGCCATTATTCCGTTCTTATTCTCCTTTATCTAACTGCAGCCTTTGACACGGTTGATCACGATCTTCTCTTAGATTCCCTCCATGACCTTGGACTCTGTGGCTCTGTCTATAACTGGTTCGCCTCCTATCTAGAGGGTCGCTCTCTCAGCGTGTCGGCTAACGGCACCTCGTCCTCCTCTTTTCCCCTTTCAGTAGGGGTTCCGCAAGGCTCGGTGCTTGGCCCGTTGTTGTTTTCTTTATACATGCTGCCCTTGGGTAAGCTTATTCAATCTCATGGCCTCCAATATCACCTGTATGCCGATGATACACAATTATATCTCTCATCTCCGGAACTTTCTCCTGATGTTCACGATCGTATCTCGGCATGTCTTTCAGATATCTCAGCCTGGCTGCTTCACCGTCGTTTGAAACTTAATATGGCAAAAACTGAACTGCTTGTTTTTCCTCCTAAACCTTCTCCTCACCTCTCATTCTCTCTTACTGTCAACGATGTCACGCTTACTCCGGTCAAGGAAGCTCGTAGTCTTGGCTTTATATTTGATTCCTCGCTCTCCTTTATTCCTCATATCGAGGCAGTAGCTAAATCCTGTCGTTTCTTCCTGTATAATTTTGCCAGGATTCGACCATTTTTGTCTGTCTCTTCTGCCAAGACTCTCGTTCACGCACTGGTTATCTCTCGGTTGGACTACTGCAACCTTCTTCTCTCTGGCCTTCCTTCGTCTCACATCAGTCCGCTGGTCTCTGTCCACCACTCTGCCGCTAAGATCATCTTCTTGGCCTGCCGCTCTGACCATGTCACTCCACTTCTGAAATCTCTTCATTGGCTTCCAATTCACTCCAGAATCCAATATAAACTTCTCCTGTTGACCTTCAAAGCTTTTCACAGTCTAGCTCCTGCCTATCTCTCCTGTCTCATCTCACACTTTTGTCCCGCTCGTGCTCTCCGCTCCTCTGATGCCATGCTTCTCGCCTGCCCAAGAACCTCTACTTCCCTTACTCGGCTTCGTCTTTTTTCTTCTGCTGCCTGGAATGCTCTTCCAGAACACTTGAGAACTACAAACTCAATCACAGCTTTTAAAACTCAGCTAAAAACTTTTCTGTTCCCTATAACTTTTAAATATTGAGTTTGTTCTGACTCTATACTGTTTAGCTTCACCCTACCCAGTGCCTGTTTACACTTCCCTGTGCCTGTTTGCATTCTCTTTCCCTCCTTATTGTTTACTACAACTTTATTAGATTGTAAGCCTATGCGGCAGGGTATTGCTATTTACTGTGTAATCTGTACAGCACCATGTACATTGATGGTGCTATATAAATAAATAAATAATAATAATAATAATAATAATAATAATAACAATATTTATGGTGCATTAATATGGCATCAATTTAGCCACCAGAGGTCACTTTTGTGATCTCATCTCTTACCATCAAATCCTCTTTATATACTTGATATTATCAATAACAGCTTTTACATATATTCTAGGTTTGATTCTTTTACACTGGGAGTGAGCCCCATAAAATTCAATGGGACTTACTTCCAAGTAGACAATTTACTTCGTTTTGCTCTATCACTGTCCAGAAAAAAGAGCTTCTCACCAATTTTGTATTATGTCAGGTTTATGCACATAGATGTGCCACCTTGAAGAACTGAGGAAAAATGGAGTCTTGAACTTTCTAATTTCAGGCAGTGGAATTGGGAGTATCATTTCACTGTTGGTTCTGTTCCCCCCTCCCTTCCATTTTTGTTTGTTGGAAGCTTAGCCACCATTTTTATTTCTCACTATGTACCAAATCAAACATAATTTCAGGGCATTGTAGAGGAAAATGCAAACAGTAGATAATACAAAATTGCTTTCCTTTTGGGAAGGGGGTGAAATTTATTTATTTATTTATTGCATTTTTATACTGCCCAATAGCCAAAGCTCTCTGGCCAGTTCACACAAAAGAAAAATTTTCAGAATTTTTTTGTTAAAAGAAACTGTTCTAAGAAATTTCAGCTCAGCGTTTGTATTGTATAAGTAGATGTGCTGTAGTAAAGTACAGATATCAGGGAAGTGAGTGCTGCCATAACACAAAAACAAGGAATAGCTCAAGCAATATGCTCTCCATACAGCTTCTCAAGTTTTCACTATGGTTTTGTGGACCAAGATCTGTTAAGTGAAGCAGTTCCAAGTGGCTGTGAGACCTTTAGTAGATAAACTGAGTGAACTAGCCTTCGTGCCATGGAATTCAAGGTCAACAGAAAACCGTGATGGAATTGTGAACTCATGTTCAAATTATGAATCTACGTGTGTTTTTCTCCCAAAGAAACTTGTGTTTGCATTCTTTCCTTATATACATCACTTAATTCAGTTAAAGATAAAAACAACAAGATTGGGGAGCTTTTATTTATTTATTTATTTATTTAGAATATTTATATACCGCTCCTCATTGAAAAATTTCGGAGTGGTGTACAAGATAAAATGAAAATAAAAACAGAATAAAACAGTTAAAACAAAATTTAAAAGAAGCAAAAACAGAGATTCAAGGCTGCCTATTAAGGAAAGGCTTCTTGGAATAAAGATGTTTTCAGGAGGCGCCGAAAGGAGTACAAGGTTGGCGCCTGCCTGACCTCCAGAGGCAGGGAATTCCACAGGAGGGGCGCCACCATGCTGAAGGCTCTTCCCCTGGTGGATTCCAATCGGAGGATGGATCTATGTGGAACCACCAGGAGCAGGCCCTCTGATGACCTCAGTGACCGGGCAGGTTGGTAAGGGAGAAGGTGCTCTCTCAGGTATCCTGGTCCCAAGTTGTTTAGGGCTTTGTACACAAGTACAAGAACCTTAAACCTGGCCCGGTAGCAAATAGGCAGCCAGTGCAGTTCCCTCAGCAGAGGAGTTACATGCAGGAAAGGGGCAGCTCCAGACAACAGCTGAGCTGCAGCATTCTGCACTAGCTCCAGCTTCCGGAGCAGCTTCAAGGGCAGCCCCACATAGAGTGCCTTGCAGTAATCCAATCTTGAGGTTACCAATGCCTGTACCACCGTGGCCAAGATATCCCTGTCCAGGAGGGGCCGTAGTTGTGCATTGTAGTCTAATCTGTCTATTTCCTTATTAACTGGGAATAATGTTACTGTCCAGTCCATTTTCCACACCCTCTTAGCCGCTCTTTTACATAAGTCTTCCTACAAAGCCTTTTGTTTATTGAAATGTTGCAGATGATGGCCAGCCCCCTCATGATTTGTGCTTGAAGAATTCTAATTGTGTCTCAAGGATGAAGAATCTCTTTAACATTCTTTCTGTATAATGAAAAAGAGAATTACTCTTTAATCATTGCTTGATGGATTACAATCAGCACGCCTAGACAAATTGAGTTCATGTTTTCCTCTCAGGAAAATTAGCAACCAACAATTACGCAGCTTGTAATTTTTGTTTTTTGGTTTGGTTTGCAAAAGAAAAGCTTCCAGTGTCTTGAGGCTCACAAAAGCTGGGATGGCCCAAAGATGACAAAGAGGTGTTTGGCATTATATAATTTGCAGCTCAGTGATGTATCTTTGGTCTTCAGACAAAGAAAAAAATATCAGCAAAGTAGTGAATGTAGTATTCTCTTTGAATAAATATGGAACTGTCTGGGCTGGGGTTTGGTATACTTGCTGGTGTTTATTGGTTTTACTAATTTTTGCTGTTTTTGTATTGTATGGGAATTTATGCCAGCCTCCTTGAGAAGGCTTTTGCTCTTAAATGCAACTTAGACATATTTTAAATAAATGTAACACAAACAAACAAACAAACAAACCCGTATTTAAGTGTTGGAGAGCATGAAATTTGCTTTAATCTAGGAACCTCAGCTTGTATATAGGAGCTCTAATGTGCACATGAAGCTCCATGCAGGAAAGCACCACCTCCCTATTCTTCAGTAAACCTTCTATTGCATTTGCAGTCTTCTATTTTCCTCTCAAAATGTGTCCAGAGGACAATGCCAATCACCTTTCCTTACCTCCGCTGCTCATGATAGTGCCATGATGTCTGGAAAACCATACGCACCCCAGAGCTGTTGTATATATGCGTCTTTGTCTTCCCACTACAATAAGTTATGTGCGCAACAGAGTGCAGAAGTAGGCATGCTGTGTGTGCCTTTGATGTGGGGGACCCACTGGAAAAGAGAGACCAAGGCTTTAGCTAGACCTAAGGTTTATCCTGGGATCGTCCCGAGGTTGTCCCTGCCTGCTCCCGGGATATCCTGTGTGTCATTTACATGAACAAGGGTGATCCCGGGATAAACCCTAGGTCTAGCTAAGGCCCATGTCTCAGGAGGTATGAAAACAAACATTGTATTATTCAAAGTACCCCACTTTGAAGAATAAAATTTCATTTTCCTACATATTGAGGCTTGTTCCTTCCTTTCCATCAGGTTATTTTGGATCTTCTCCAGTTTTGTCTGACTTTGTTTTGGGGATCACCACAGAGAATGAAAGCATACAAGCATTGGCATAATGGGAAACCATTCAAAGTCACTCTTGCTTATTGATGGTGCTATATAAATAAATAAATAAATAATAATAATAATAATAATAATAATAATAATAATAATAACAACATGGATCGGTCTTGATCTAGACAATACTGTCTTGAAGACAACAGACTGCCTATCAGCTCTATACAGCTGAGGACCTGGGTATCTGAAAGAATGTCTCCTCTCACATTTGCCTGCCAGGTGTTAATATGGTCATAGGAAGTTCTTGTCCAGGTGGCCTCATGCTGAAGTTAGGTGGGTGGCAACTTGTGTAAGGTCCTTTTCTATTTGGTACACACGTTCGTAGAATGTTCTTTGGAAGGAGAATCACCTACCACCTACTCTCATGGCTTTTTGGTGTCATTTGAAGATTATTTCTTTAAACCATTTATTCTCAGGGCTTTCTAAACATCAATTTAAAAGCCTTGTGCAATTCTAAGCTAAATCAATGTATAGTGTTCAGAACATCATTGATGCCACCCTATTCTGCTTTGGTCAGACCTTGCCTGGAGAACTGTGTCCATCTCTAGGCACTGCAGTTTATGTAGGATATTGACTCGAGGTAGAATGTGTTAGAGAGGGGTGACAAAGGTAGTTTGAGCCTTGGGATCAAGCTCTCTGCGAAAAAGTTGAAGGAGTTGGATAAATTTGGTGTCATGACTGCCATCTCCAAATATTTATTTATTGCATAAATGAAGCGGTGAATTTGTTTCTTGTTGTTCCAAAGCCTAGAAACTGAACTAATGTGTTCAAAACATGAGAAGAGGGATTTAAATAAATACTACAAAAAACTTCCTGATGATACAAGCTGTTCGCAAATAGAATGAACTGCCTAAGAAGGTAGCGGATTGTCCTTAGTTACAGTTTTTTTATGCAGAGGTTGAATGGTCATCAGCACGGATGCTGTAACAATGCAAAATCCAAGCACTGATACTGGCACAGCTTTATGTAGTTTAAATGAAGGGGAGAAATAAGTGTTTTTCTCAGCACAACTTAACCCTAAGTGCTCCAAAAACGCAGACTGAAAATCAGCTTTGAGTACTTACAAACTCTTATGCATACAGTCTTGTAGTCTTTCATTTTGCTTGGCCTGCCCATCCTAATGCCCTCAAGTAAGAGATAAAATGCTTCCAAGGAAACTCTTCGTCTTTAGTGTTTGCATGTCTCTTTTCTCTTAAAGATGTGGATCACTTTATTTGTGTTTTTGGCAAACTTTGTTCACTTCATCTTCTTGGCATTTCATTATATTTTACGATCGCAAAGTCAACTCTCCAGCAACAAAGCGAAACACGACTCTTTGAAATAAATGTTGTCATTAACAAGCCATGCCAAGCACGGTGACAGATTTGCAGCTGTAATGAATAACATTTCCAGCAAAGTTCTCCTGCCTGGCAAAAAAAAAAAAAGGGCTGTGACATTTCTTCAGGCAACAGTATTGGGAACTAAAAGATTGATTGATGCCAGCGGATAATTGAAACCTCAGTACTGTCACATGCATGTCAACCTAACAACCAAACAAGTAGCCTAAGATCACATTTATCATGGAATAGCCTTGCCCTGAATTTAAAATTATAGGTAGTTACACACATAATGGAAACATGGGAAATTTCTTTGTCAAAATGGTGTGATGACCACTGCCTTAAATTAGTTACTGATACTGACTTCAGTACATACTAGTCACTGATAAAAAATAATTTGCCTTTTCTCACTCAGTCCAAATACTCTCAGGATGAATGGCAGGGGATAGAGTGCTAATGCCATAGAAGCCATTGCTGTTGCCTCATCTTATCTATCCATTTTCAGAGAAAGGAAACTGGAGCACTTGAACTATTGGCCTGACCCATTATGCCCACTGGTATGATCTTGTAAATGCTCCCCAACCCTTCAAATTATGCTCAGTGGAAAATTTGAAAATTTGAACTCCAAGCTTGGTGCTTGTAAGAAATGGTTTGGCATATGAAATAAAGATAATGAGGACACAACAGTCAAAGAGCAGGACCTCAGGCGAGCCATGTTAGGAAAATCAATGCAACTAGGATGAGGTGAGACTAGAAAGAAATCCATGGCAAAATGTACAATGGCCTGTGGGTTTGTGACAGCCATACCTGTGGCTTTTCTTTTGAACACTAACATTTCCCCTTTTTTTCCCACAGCATCCCTAAGTAGCCACCAAAGGTGATGCAAGTGATCCATGAAAGTAAGTGTATGTGGTGTGTGTGTGTGTGTGTGTGTGTGTGTGTGTCACATTACATGTGTGTGTATAGATATACACATACACTTTTTACACCAGGGTTGGTTAGCGCTTTTATATTGTATTTTATATTATGGTTTTATGCTGTTGTTTTATACTTTGAATAGTCTTAATTTTTGTGGACTGCCCAGAGAGCTTTGGCTATTGGGCGGTATAGAAATGCAATAAATAAATAACTAGTAATATGTGCTGAAAATAGCTGCCACAAAATCAATGATACGAAAGTCTCCGGTATTGGATACTCCAAAGTTGTTAAAAGTTGTTAAAAGCTATAAGTAATTAAAATTTAGTTACGATAAAATGCCGCATGTAGAGTGTAAGGTAGAGTAGCCGAGAGAAGTCCCCTGCAGATCCCTGAAATTACTCCAACATGCTCCACTCTCTCCTGACGTCTAGATATGCCAATGGAACTCTGTGTCTTTGGGCATAGTTAGTCCAGGGATGCGGCCAATGAATAGGGATCCTCCAGGCGCAGGATTTGAGAACAGCAAGTGGCAGCAACTGGGATGCGTTGCAATAAGGGACTCCAACCAGCAGGTAGTCTGAGATAATTATATGAAAGTTTCTAACCACATAGGGAAATGCCACAAAAATGCAAAGATTGCACACCCTTGCATACTTCTATTGTATAAAATATCTAACAATGTTGTGAAATAGAAATGGAAGCTGAATAATAAATAAGCCACAAGGTAGAATTTTCAGGAGGTTACAGTTATATTAATCCTCAAGAGGTGTGTGCATTTGAATGCTTTCAAGTTCCTATTCCACAGGTTCCTTGGTTTTCTTGCTAAACAAACAAATAGGTAGACTAAGTTGTTTGTATTGCCAGCCTGCTAGGCAATTGCTTTCAGTTCTGTCCATGATGTTCTGTCTAACTTGGACCTCTAGTTGAATATTGGATTTGTATATTCTACATTGGATTTTCCTTTACATTATGTTAAGGAATTCATAGTCATTACAACAGTTGTAAGAGGATGAGAAAGGAGATCCTTTGTTTTCACTCGGCCCCAGGTTCTACTCCCCACTTGGCCATGGAAGCCCACTGCATGAGTTTGGGCCAGTCACAGACTCTTAGCCCAACCTACCTCACAGGGTTGTTGGTAGGATAAAATGAAGAGGAGGAGGATTACATGCACCACCTTAAGTTCCTTAAAGAGGAAAAAAGGCAGGATATAAATGTCAGAAATAAATAAATAAATAAATAAATAAATTCTTTAGAGTTCTGGCTGGTTCTGACTAAAACCCAAAATGGATTCATAGCTCCATCAAAATTGGGAGCCACCAGCCTCCACTGGCTGGGTCTTATATTCTCTGGCTATACTTTCCTGATTTCCATGTAAAATAGTTCTCAACCATGAGACAGTTTTAGAGCAAGTTGAAATGACCACTTATTTTTATATGGTTATATGAAACTGTCGGTGAAAGGTTTATTCTGCACAAATGAAGTGGCGAATATACAGCTGTACCATCAGCAGTGTAATAACTGGAAAGGTAATAGAAAATCATAGAAACAGCCACTCCCACAAGATGCCCCCATTAAAGCCAGTCTTCAAATTAAGTGACTCAGAATAGCTATTCTTCACCAGTGTTTAAATGAACAAACACTCAGGAACAATTCCATCAACCAAAGTATACTAAAGTATACTATGCAAAGTATACTCTGCAAGGCTGCTAGGCAATTGCTAAGGAAAACTTAGTTATTACATATACATGTAACTTTTATTTTTATTTTACAGGTTACTATCAGGAACACAGGAACAGCTGGTGCTTAACCCTTTCCACTGGTAGGTTTGCATTCATTGTTAAAAAAACCAACACCTTCCCCAGCCCCTGTTTCCTTTTATGTGGGGGAGGGGGCAGGGGGCAGGTGTTCTCCCACAGAGGGAAAAGCAGCAGGGGACTATGACAAAAGGAAAGTGTTAATGCCCCCCCCCCCATCCTCTTGACCTCTGCTCAAATACACACAGGCCCTTGAACCTACTTTTCAACTAAGAGAAAGTAAAACACACATGCATGTTATATCTAGTTTGGACCTAAAGCATCAGACCAAAGAAAGGAATGTTGGGCTTTAAATTAGTATTGCCCTCCATAGCAATGACACCACTGTGGAAATCTCCATAATCTACTCATGCTGCCAGATCCATTATATGCAATTATTCTTTATTCACATGGAGCTCAGGTTTTTTATTATTATTATTTTATTTTTATTATTATTTATTTAAAACATTTGTATCCTGCCCTATATCATTAAGATCTCAGGGCGACATACAGATAAAAGCATACAGTATAAAACAATAAATATACACAGCTAAAAACAAATTAAACCATGAACCAAGTTAAAACAATATATAATTTAAAAGCAGTTAAAACAGTTAAAACAAAGTGCCTTCTTAGTGGATTTAACCATGCAGTTCCTTCCTGCTGAATTACATATTTTTAAACCAATCTGCAGCATGGTTAATGAACCTCAACTATGACAGAACTAGCCTGCCTATACCCTTACATATATTTGCAGTCAGAAGAATGTATCTTGTGCTCTTAACAATGTATATTGTTTTCTTAATTCAGCTTTATGTATTTTATATTTACTGTAGTTCCCCACCTCGATCAAAATGGAGAGGTGGGTAAGAAATTATTATTATTATTATTATTATTATTATTATTATTATTATTATTATTATTATCATCATCATCATCATCATCATCATCATCTTCTATGGTCTTTTCTTTCTTCTTTTTTTCAGTTAAAGTACAATTTGGGGGTGCTTGTTTCTCTAGAAGAAATCTGGAATTATATGAAAGCAAATTGAATAGATATGTAGAAAGGTTTGAATGAGAAGATGTACAGCAAATACAGATATTGGTACCTTCTATTGTTTATTCCTTTTCCTTTCTCCAGCTGAAGCTATTCTATCATGCAGAGCCTTGCAAACATGCCCACCATGTATCAGTCAGCATTGCTAAGCTCATCTAAATTTCAAAGGAAAGATTCGGTAGCTAAATATGAAAATTTGATATGCCAGCCACCATATAGTTGACAATAGTAAAACAAATTGAAGACTAATCAAATTGAAGACTAATTAATTATGAATAATATACTTCTACCGCTTGATATTTGCCTGTGGGAGACTTGTTCTTTATGCCACACTATTATGCCAAACTCTTTTACATGGAACCATGAGGACTAGAGACTTACTTTTTAAAGAAAAATCACATTGCCCCCATATTCAAGACAAGTGCATCATCATCATCATCATCATTTTTATTTATTATTATTATTATTATTATTAATAATAATAATAATAATAATAATAATAATCTGATGAGTGTGCATGATGCTTTACAGAGTACAAGATGCATTGCACTTCACGTTACCTTGTTTGCATGCCTTAGATATACTGAGGAGGACCTGGAGGCATTCACACCCCATGGCAGTGACCAGTCGGGTCAGCTGTCAGTGGCTATCAACATATGCTGTTCTTGCCTGCTTGGGTTCTTTTTCTTCCAGTGAGGCTAGGGAGCTGTCCAGCAAGGAAAGGAGCAGAGCTCCTAGGGATGTCTGAGAGTTTCATTTCAGCTCATGAGACACCCAAACTTGCCCTGTTTGCAGCACCGAACATGAATTTGGGGAGGGGGGGGTTCCACATTCCTGATCTTGTGATTATGTTCAATAAATGCATTTTCATCCTTTAGTCAGGGGGGGGTGCATATTTGAAAAATGCACACACAAACACACACTTTTCCTGTTCTGATGTACCAAAAAAACAGGTTGCAGGAGCAAGCCAAATCAAGCTTCAAAGTCAAGTTCAAAAAATTGCTGTGAGCTTGAACATCCCTGGTTCTCACATCCTGATTTAAATGGAAGTGGCCACAACCTCCATATCCACCCCTCCCCACTTTTCTCCAATTCTTTTTGCAGCCTGAACCCTTTCCCACAGAGGAAAAACCTCAGCTTGGAGAAGGGAGATGGGGCAGTAACAGCTGGCGTTGTGATTTGCAGTACTGAATCAGGAAAACTGCTGCTTGGGACAAAAATATGCCTTCTCCCATTCAAGCCTGCCCATTCCATAAGGTCTTTTTCTGAAACCACCATCATCAGAGGAGCACTTGACGGCATTGTAACTGTGGAACTCCTGCTCAAGGGAGGCCAGGTTCACTTCTTCTCTGCTGTCCTTCCACCAGCAGGCAAAGACTGCTTTATTCAAGACAGCCTTTGGCCTGTAAGTGGGTCTGTGGGTTGTCTGCTATTTTTATGATGTTTTTGTTGCATTTTAACGTATTTGTTTCAATCTATTTAAAATTGTTTTCATATGCCACCTTGAGGGCCATGTTTGGGTAAAAAGGCAGGGTATGAAACAAATCAAATAAATAAACAGGGGACTCTCTTACTCCAGGGATGCCCTGAGAAGGTTCCTCAGTGAACAGGTTCTTCAAGTCCTTCTTGGTGCATTTGTGGAACCCTGATCTTCATGCTGACATATATACAGTACCTACAGTTCTGGGTTTGCATTCAGACTGGGATTGCATGTCACTGTTCCTGGAGACCTGGAAATGATTGTGAACAGTCTGGAACAAGTATGTGTGAATCCCCTCTGGCTTACTCCAAAAATCTTGATGGGTTTCTCAAGTGTCAAGAAATACTTTTGTAAGCCGCCATGAGAGCCTTTTTTGGCTGAATGGCGGCATAAAAATCCTTAAATAAATAAAAATAAATTAAAAAGTATGTTGAGATACAAAGACTCAACATGCCCTATGACTCCCCCTTCCCTGCTACCTCTTTCTTCTCAAAGCCAAAAGTAAGAATGAATTGGGTGGGGGTGGGGTGTGTGGAAATCTATATCTAATATGAGAAAGGAAAAGTAGATCATGAAATACCATGACATACCATGTTGCACCTGCTACTGCATGACAGTATTGTCCCAACATGATCCCATGCCTCTTAAACAAAGGTCAAGTATAAATGCATTCCATTGTTATACTTGACTTCATCTTAATTACTGTTCTTTGCAATATTGATTCCCTGAAGGAATTCCAATTACCACTCCTTGCTCAGTTGAAGAACTAAATGGCATGACTGAGACTCACACCGTATGCTTTCTGTTCACCAGGGTGTCTAAAGAGTTGCCAACTTCTTTCTAGCTCTAACTTTATAATAACAATAGTGATGTCAAGCAAATTCACAACAACCTGTTTCAGAGTACAAATCGGTTATGTTTGTAATGCTCAGCTGTATTACCATTTGAGCATCATTTCCTCCAGAAATGTTTCTTCAGCCCAAAACAAAGATGTCCAGAAAGCCTTGCACTCATTAAGGCCTTCATCCAAGAACTGCTATGGGGCATGACAGTACAGATGATACATCCATGGAGTTACTGCACTTGCAAGCATTTCCTACAGAGAGACCTTCCTTGAAATGTATGAAAGTTCCATGTGTCAAAGAGGTTCATGTGTTCTCAGGTCTCCCTATCAAAAGTTGAAATGTTTACTTTTCTTCTAGAAAATTGGAGGGCTGGCTTAAAATATGGAAATCGAAACATCTAGATGATGGAAAAGTTGACTGGTGGCTGTTTTCAACTGAAAATTCCAGCTGAGTCCTATGCAACTAATAATAACTCAAATACCTTTCATGTGACAAATCATTATAATTGTACCTCCTAATCTTCAAATATGATAGCATGAGTAGACTACAATGCAGAGGAGTTTAAACATGGTTTAAATTAAATGCATGATTCAAACAGCTAAAAGTAGAACCTGCTGTGGTTTCATACTGACCTGCTATGGGGTGCTGCCAGTAACCTGAATATTGTCACAGAGCAGTCTGTTTTCCTTTTTGTCTTTTTACTTTAATACTACAGCGATATTGAAAATAATAATAATTTTCCAGTTACTTTCACTTGGCTGAAATTGGGACATATGTGTGCTTTGTGTATTTAACAATGCTAAGCTGAAACAGGAGCAGACACTACTTAATATATGAACATAAGAATGCCATGCTGGATCAAACCAAAGGTCGATCTAGTCCAGCACTCTGATCACAGTGGCCAACCATCAGTTGACCAGGAACTCACAAGGAGGACACTAGTGCAATGGCACCCTACCGCCCATGTTCCCCAGCGACTGATGTATATGGGCTTCCTGCCTCTGATACTGGAGGTAGCATAAAGCCATCAAAACTAGTAGCCATTGATAGCCTTCTCCTCCAGGAATTTATCCAACCCCCCTTTTAAAGCCATCCAATCTTCCTTTTATCTGCCCTGAATCTCCCACCAATCAGCTTCAAGGGGTGACCCCAGGTTCTAGTACTACAATAGGAAGAAAAATGTCTCCCTATCCACATTCTCTGCACCATGCACGCTTACTTACACATACACACACGTCCGTCCCCTTCTAAAAGTACCCATCCCTTCCAGTGATCTTGCTGAGAGAATCACCCTAACACAGACTGTCAACTAAATCAGCCTTCCCCATCTTTGTCCCCTCCAAAGTTTTGTTTTACTAGAACACCCTGTCCATTTACTATGCTGGCTGGGGCTGATGGGAGTTGTAATCCAGAACATCTTGGGGGACACCAGGTTGGGAAAGGCTGACCTAAATGATACATTGTCACGCTCTGTGAAATGTCCCTCCCAGTGAGATCCGCCTGGTGTCTGTCTTCACTGTATATATTTAGATGCCAGGTAAGAACCTCCTCTTCCAGCAGGCATTTAATTTCTAATCCAGTGCTCTGGTTTTTAAGCTGGCTCTTTAATATTACTAATATTTTAAATGTTTAATATTTTAATGAGTTGACATTTTAATTATACACTTATTATTTTGGGTGTTATTTTATTGTTGTTTGTTATTGTTATTGTAATTCTAACTCCCCACCCATACCCCATCCTGGGCATCTGCTGGTTGGGCAATATATAAATTTAATAAATAAATAAATAAATAAATAAATAAATAAATAAATAAATAAATAAATAAAACTCTCAAATGTATAATAAAGTAGTCTGGTGTTGAAAAGTTGAAAAATTAAAACAGCAACTTTAAGGAATAAAACGTTAAAACAAGTTAAAAGTTAAAAAGTTAAAAGTTAAAATAGCACAGGAGCAGTTTCATGCATGCTGCCAAATATGTGCTTAGAATTATTATTTTTAGTGGAACTTATTTTGGAAATATGGACTAACCAAATCCCCACCTTTATGAAGTATGTGGAGGATGAGCCTGTAATTTACAGGCATCTAGAGAAGGTGCAATGTGTCTCTGTGAATTCCCTTGAAAGTTCCTTGTCAGTGTAGGCCAGGCAGACTGCATGACATTTCCAAATACATTGCTTTCCTTCTGCCAAAAGAAATGCATATTGGCTGTTCTCCGTGCTGTAGGTTGAAAGCAAAGAAGTGCAATTGTGCATACAGATGGATTCAGGACTGAACCAGTTTTGTGGGCACTGACTGGGCAGCGAGTCTTTTAACTGCCCATATGGCGATACTGTAGATGCCTCTTAACTAAATGGAGATCATACACCCTGCCGTTAATGGAGGTTAGTGGATGTTATAGTGGCAAACAAAGGGCAAATAGATATTTTCATGTTGAATGCCACAAGGTAGAGGATTTGGCTCACTTTCTTTTGTATTTAGATTTGAGGATTAAGAACCTTGATAATTTTACTGCTATATTAGAGATCATTCCCCTTTAAATACAAACTTATTTTTATTGGCTGGGATAGATTATTTTCTGACATGTCGCACTGTTAAATTTGTTAAGTTAGCTCTAGGGAAGAGCAAGAATTTTGTTGTTGTGACAGATGATAACATAGATTTATTTATTTATTTATTTATTTATTACACTTATATACCGCTCCCATAGCCAGGGCTCTCTGGGCGGTTTACAGAAATTCTAAAATTGAGATAAAAACAAGTATACAAAATTTAAAACTCTAAAACACAGAACATACACACATAAAGCATTAAAAACCGATTAAAAACTAAACCTGTGGGTTATTAAGATGTGCCGCCATATGCCTGGGCAAAGAGGAAAGTCTTAACCTGGCACCGGAAAGATAGCAGCGTTGGTGCCAGGCGAGCCTCATCAGGGAGATCATTCCATAGTCTGGGGGCCACCACCGAAAAGGCCCTATCCCTCGTTGCCACACTCCGAGCCCCTCTCGGAGTAGGCACCCGGAGGAGGACCTTAGATGTTGAACATAGTGATCGGGTATATTCACGTCGGGAGAGGCGTTCCGTCAGGTATTGTGGTCCCAAACCGTGTAAGGCTTTATAGGTCAAAACCAGCACCTTGAATTGGGCTCGGAAACATACAGGCAGCCAGTGCAAGCGGACCAGAGCAGGTGTTATATGGTCAAACCTTCTGGTTCCCGAAATCAATCTGGCCGCTGCATTTTGCACGAGCTGCAGCTTCCGAACTGTCTTCAAAGGCAGCCCTACGTAGAGTGCATTGCAGTAATCTAACTTGGAGGTTACCAGAGCATGGGCAACTGAAGCCAGATTATCCCTGTCTAGATAGGGGTGTAGCTGGGCCACCAACCGGAGTTTGTAGAAGGCACTCCATGCCAACGAGGCCACCTGAGCCTCAAGTGACAGAGATGGTTCTAGGAGAACCCCCAAGCTACAAACCTGCTCCTTCAGGGTGAGTGCAATCCCATCCAGAACTGGTTGAACACCCCCCATCCTGTCAGCGGAATCACCTACTAACAGCATCTCAGTCTTGTCTGGATTGAGTCTCAGTTTATTAGCCCTCATCCAGTCCATTGTCGCAGCCAGATCATTGAGCTATTATAATTAATGTAATAATTTTTAGTATACAAATCAGTTTTTAATGGTTGGTTAAATTATTTCTTGTTTACTTTATCGTTATGCCTAGTTTTATTTCCTTTTATATTGGCATCTTGTATTTTTCTTATTTCGGTATTTATTTGATGTATATGCAAAAGCCTGGTTGGCTATTGAGCAATAAATTGGACTGAATTGAATTCTGGGGGTCTTGGGGAAGGAAATCTCTGCTATCTCCAGTCATTGATAACAGGGGAATTCCCCTTACTAACACACTAGAACTGGAAGGGCAAGCAGCAGGCTAAGTGCTTTGCCCAACCCAGGCAAAAGCATTTGGCCCAAATACAGGATGCAGAATCAGCCAGGGAAATCTCATGCACACCAAAACTGGGGCCCAGCTGAAGTGGCTTCTGGAGCGCTCCAGCCACTGCCTTGACCAGAGCAGTGCACCTTTCCCAAGAGGAAGGTTCTCATATTGTCCCAGCTAAGTTTCTTCTGCACTCAATTCCAGTTCTGAGTGCAACTGAATGTGCTGGTTCTAACCTAGAAAGCCCTAAATGATTGGGGTACAAATTTGATGGGTTGGCTTCACCCAAAAATCCTGTCCATCCATTATGCTATGCATCTCTCCACTTTCAGAAGCACAATTATTTGGGGTACGAAACTGGGCCTTTTCTGTTGCAGCACCCAGGCCGAGAAACTCCCTTCTTAAAGAAGTTTGATTGGCTCCCTCTCTTTTGAATTTCATCAGAACTGCTACAATTATTTGGGGTACTACATCTTTGTCTCCTTGCTTTTAGGCTGAACTCTTTTATCCTCTTAGTTTTATTATATGAAATTGAGTTTAGTCATTTGGACTGTTTTATTTGTTGTGTTTTGTGTTTTTAATTGCTTTAAAAAAGCTCTCACTGCTTCATTTATGAAGTAAAGAGGAGCATACTTTCTAAATAAGAAAATAAAAATATAGTGTTACAGAACCTTGGAAGAGCAGCATTCAGGAGCAGCTGGTGTGCTGGTATGCTTACGGGAATCACTCACTACTGCTGCTGAGAAGGAAATCAACAGAAGATGATAGTAGAGGCAGGGGCAACTCTGTTGCCATCACTCAACTACCTGGCTTCTGATTGGCTAGCAGCTTCTACAGATGTCAACAGCCCACACCCTGACTGGGGGCTGATAGCCAATCAATAGCTGCACACTTGCATGGCACTAACCAGATTGCCCCCTGCCTCCACTGCTGCCCCTCAACAGTTGCTTATAAGGATGTGCCTTCATCCTCAATTACCTCACAGCAGTTGCAGGTGACTCCCACCTGTGCTGACAGTAGAGAATGTTTGGTATGGGCATTGATGGATAAGCACTGACACCTCCTTCCTTCCCCCAAAAAAACCAATTTCCTGTCAAAATTCACAGATTGTGGGGAAAGCCCTAGAGGGGCCAGAACTGACTTTTGCCTACTGTATCTAATCAGACGTTTCCCTACTGTATCTAATCTAATAGAATCTCTGTTATTAATACTCTTGGATTTATTTCACCTGAATGAAAGCCTCATTATGGGAATATATGTAACCCTGAGCATCCCATTAACATCGAGAGTAAAGCCACACAAATGGAAATATATTGACAGGTTTGGTGTATATCATATAACAATTGTGCAGCTTCTCGGGGGGGGGGGGTGCGTTGGGGGCTGGGTGGGCAGGGGGCACTTGGCTTTGTAGAAACAGCACCACAAAGTAGAACAGAAAGATTAAAACAAAAAAACCAACTTTGAGTATAAATAATAAATTGCAGAAGGGGCAAGCTACACAGGTGGTACTTTCAAGTATAGTCAGAACAAAACCTGAGTGCCTGAAAGTTCAAAGGTGTTCAGAGCTGAGTCTTTGCTTCCCCTCATTATAGACTCAGTGCCAGGTACAAAGCTTGCTGGTAAATCCCAAATTCCATGAAGGTGGGGGCGGGGTGTTTTTTTCAAAAGCTGTTGCTATGAGTAATGGGAACACAGAAAGCACACAGAACTGTTCGCTTTTTGGCTTGACCTGCTGATTAATGGATTGACATTCATCTTCCCACCAAGCTCAAGATGTGACAGGTTATATGAGCTTTGGTACACAGTTCTCTGGTGGCCCCACCCCACCTCAGTCAGACTGACTGGGTTCAGGGTCATGGCAAGCATGGAGTAACCCAGTGGGACTCTTCCAGTGGGAGTTTGCATGGTGCCATGACAAGTCTTCAGAATGAAGGCAGCTGTTGTTGCTTAGAGTCAGTGTAGTGGTTGTTTACCTCATTAAGGGAGCTTGGCCAGAGTTTAATTTGTGCTGCTCTGTTTCTCTTCTAAACAACAGCCGTCAATCCCCCACCCTCCCCAGATGGCTTTATTAATATTAAATGACACACTGAAATAGAAACATGTTGCTTCCAAACCTTTCCCCAGTTAGAGCGCTCTGTCATTTATCACATTTCAATATTGACTCGGTAAGCACTTTTACCAGCTCAGCCGTCATCTTTCTTTTCCACGAGCTTTGTGTTGAAACGGCAGTGTTTTGCTGGTTCCCAAGCAGAGCGCATCGAGGTGCAGCCCAGAGGGAATTAGGAAAGTGCTAACAAAGATGCACCATTATAGGAACTGTGAAGCCTCATTGCCATAATGTGCTGTCAGATTTGCCACAAGCAATTTTGGATGACGATACAGCTGCCTTAAAAATAGTCAGCGCGGAATGAAAAAAACAACTTCCCCCCCCAATGACTGAAACAATTAAGTCCAAATAAATTAAGAGAGCAATGCATGAAGATTGCCTTGTGCTTGGTAAATATTCTTGCCAAAGACTGCAAAGTAACTATGGAGCCCCAGTCCCTCAGAACGGTCAAACTTTGCAGATTCCCCCCGAATTTGGTTTTGCAGCATCAACAATAACAATAAGATATACAGCTCTCATTCCATCTGTACGACTGGTAGACAATATTTTTTTCCCAGTGGCTCATTTTTCTTCTTGTGTATCCATTTGTAGGCAAATTTGCAGTGGGATTATGTGATTATTCCTTTAAACATCCTTCAAAGCTGTTTTATGGTTTCACTAAAAGATCCATTATATTGCCAATAGCAAGCATACTTCAGCCTGTGCATTTTCCTTTTAGCAGTCCTAATTCTGAACTCTGTAAATTTCCATTTGTATGAAGGCTCAGTCATGGGCAGCAGAATGAAGTGAGCCAAGAGCCAGGAACCAGGAGCTTTGGGACAAGCCAGCAGTCAGGACTGAAAAACCAGAGGACCAAAGGGAAAACCAGAAGTCAGGGTTAAAGAGCACATCAGAACCAAAGAGCAAATCAGGACTGGAGGATAAACCAGGAAGTGAGGCCAAAGAATAGCCAAGGACACACTAGAGTTCAGGAAGGCCTTGTTCTACAAGCAAGGCTGAGCTGCAACAGGAAGCTTTTTATACTCCTTCCTGCCCAGAAGAAGGAGTATAAAAGAATAGCCAGTTTTGGTGGGCAGACTCAGGCCAGGTCTGTACAATTCTGCCTCCTGCGGTTCAGTGATTCACCACACGGAGCAGACACATGCAGTTCCTAACACTTCACCGAAAGGCTGCATGATGCACTGTCAGTATAATGGTCCATGGGTGACCTAGAGAGCTGGGGAAGCAGGAGGCAGAATCCCTGGCACTAGGCCTGTAAGGAATCTAAGGAGCAGAGAGCACAGCAAGCATCTATGTACCCAAGGACCAGGTATATCAGCTTGATGGACAAGGTCAGGTCCAGGCAAAGTCTAATCTGGTGATTTTACTAACACTGCCAGCAAGAACCATTTCTAATTTATGCCATTGTAACATCCGACATTTGGAAACAGTGACAACTCTGGCAAGATATTGCAGCAGATGGGATCTTATTAAATTCACTACATCTCATGGGTCATAATAACTCAATAGCAGTGATTTAGTCTGCTGGCCCTATAATCCATGAATTAAATATGTTTGAAATACTATAGTCTTGGAACGAGTAATATGCCAAAGCATCAAGGGAGCCATTAGAATCTAATTTGCTAAAGAGATCAGTCAGATCCATCAGACTCAAAGCTAATGTGCGCATTAGACACTTTGTCCGAATGTTCTGGTGAGCAGCATTTTAAATGGTAAGCTTGGTTGGTTTGGATGGAGTCTATATCATATATAATGCTTCTGCAGAAAATGTTATTTTTACTATTGCTCTGTAATGGAAGGTTAGAAATTAATAATGCATCTACACCTAACAATTTAATTTAGGACAAGGTTGCTAACCTTATGTGTACTACAAAAACCTGGCCAGACAAGGCACTGCTTTTTATATGCCACAGAAGCTGCAAAATCTTACTAAAAGATGGGAGTGAGCACCAGATGTTTGCAAAAAGTGGTAGTAATCTGTAAAGATGCCTAAAGAATGCAATCATTGTTCAGCAGCATAGAATATATATTCACCATGTTGGATGTAGTTTACACGTCATTCAACTTTTCAGCAGATTCTTGTGAAATCATCAGCCATAAGTGTGTTTGGGGACGTCAACATTCACTCCACAGCTAGGGTATTTTATTAATTTGCTTACTTACTTACCTATTTACATCCCATTCCATTTCATCAGTTCAGAATAGCTTGCAATAGTTTTGTTTCAGATATTTGGTCTCCAGTAGAATCAGATGTTTGTAACAAATAGAAAGTAACTCAATGCTTGTAATACCCTGAATAGAGATTTGCTGACAGTCAGGGGTGTCAAGATGATAATGCTGTGGCCAGATCTATACCTTGTGTCAAATCATTACAAATGTGGAATAAAAAGCAGGAAATAACACTATGAAAGCAGCATATGGAATGTGGATTGTGACCCAACAGTTATCAATGCACTTCAATACATCTACAAAGCAATAGTGTAGATCTAAACTGTGTTACTATCCAAAACAAAAATCTCTACCCTACATCACCATTCAAGTGGTGGACCAGATAGGTTTCTCAGACTGCTTAAATGCTTGGAACCAAAAGCTTCTATCCATAATAACTGATTTGGATGCCCTGTTGGACTGTGGACCAGGAAAATGTCATTGACATTAACCTTCTGGAATTGTAGGAATGTGTAATCCATCTGAGATGTTCTTGTATAGGTGGTGATTAACTTAGTGAACCCAACTTTTCAGGCTCAAAAGATAAACTTGACTCAAGATTCGTAGGTTTAATGAGATTTCAAGGGTTCTGGAGGCTCGCCCATCTCATTTTTGAATAAAACAGATTAAAATGGAAATAAAAAATAATAATAACAAAAGACACAATGTTAAAAAACAAAGCCAGAATGGAAACTATTCTTTCTTGTGCCAGTGAACTGGCTTGAAGGTTTGCCTTGACAACGTTTAACTGTGTTGACTTAATTTAGATTATTATTTCATCATTTACATTTTACGCTTAGCAAATTATCCTAAGCCTTCCATTTATATCAGATTAACATACATATTTTTATCAGTCAAGAAACATTGGTAAATCCTACTGTGTATTTCAAATTCATTAAACAGCATTTAATAACTGACTCACAAGCTGTGTGCTAAGACATGCTGGATTCCACATCCTTCTATTCTGCTTACAATTGCAAACCCTGGTATCTGAAAAAGGATTTTAAAACCCTGCAATTACAATCAGCTTTATAAATGATATTCTCACTTAATTGCAAATCGTGATTACAGTGTTGGCTCTTTCCTGATATTAAGATTTAATAATGAGCATTGTAAAAGCTACCTGGCATCATGATCTTATACAAAATTGCTTCTAAATATCAGCCCAGAAGAGTGCATCTTTTAAAAGCCTCTTAACTTCTTAGGGTAGATTTGCTGGTATGAATTCCATTAGTATTCTTGCTAGCCTTCATTTAATGAAATAAAGATGGCCCATTTCCAATGTTATGTCTTCTGCTTAGATTTGGAGTTCGGAGCCTTGGAAATTTAGGGACCGTTTAGTCAGTGACTGTTTTCTCAAAAATAACATACATTAAACACACATCAGTGGGAGACAGAGCTGCCTTGCCCAAGATGTATAAATGGGTCAGACGAGAGTCTACATTTATACAATGTAAAACATAGCCAGTTTGGGGTAGTGGTTAAATTGTGGGACTGGGACTCAGGAGATCCAGCTTCTAGTCCCAACTCAGCCATCAAGTTCATTGGGTGACTTTGGACCAGTCCCTGACTCTCAGCCTTTGCTACTTCACACAGTAGTGAGGATGAAATGGAGAGGAGGAGCATCTAACCCAACTTGAATCCTTTGCAAGAGGAAAAAAGGTGGGATATAAATGTAATTACTGTATTTCATTGATTCTAAGACACCATCAGTTGTAATACACACACTAATTTCAGTACCACCAACAGAAAAAAAGCTTTGATTCTAATTTGATTCTTATTAATAATACATGCACCCGCAATTCTAAGATACACCCCATTTTTAGAGATGTTTATATGGGGGGGGAGTGTGTCTTAGAATAAAAGAAATATGGTAATAAATAAACAAATAGAGGCACCGTTCAGACCTTCAGTTAAACATAACTACATTAGGGATGGATGGGTTCACCTCCATCTGGTTCCTCCAGGTGCTCAATGAGCCACTGCCCCCACTTGCTCGTTCCTCCTGGACCTGCTCATGAGCCCCCAGTCCTTACCAGACCCATCTGTGAGCACCTAGCAGGGAATCGCCATTTGTGTAAAAATGGCGACTGGTGTTTTTCCATAAATCAAATGTTGTGCAAATGGCAGCTGTACAGCAGCCACTTAAACAACATGACATGCTTAAATAAACAATTTACACCTGTAATGTTGTGTAAATAACTGCTTTACAGCTGCCACTTGTGTAAGAGTCTATGGTAAACTGCCAGGGGCTGAATGTCAAGTGAGGCTAAGCCAAAAGTGGGCAGGGCCACCCCTTCTCTCTCAGCCACCCCGTTTCCTTTCTCTCCCTTTCTTTTTGACACTACCTTCTCTTTTTGGCTTCCTCTGCCTCAGTCTCCTGTGCCTGAGAAAGGGACAGATCATCCTTCCCAGATGTATGAAATGATTGCTTGCAGGGAGCTTTTGAAATTAGGACGAGCAGTGTAAATTAGGACAAGCAGTTGCCCAGCCCTCTTTTATAATCTAGAAAGTTTTTACTGCTCAAAGTAAAAGGTCGCAAGTCAGGCTTGAACCACTCCCTCTATTTTCTGGGGTTAATCCACACCATTACCCATCAGACCCAATACAGTCCAGCATATTAGAAGGTCATCTGCTAAAAGAGATTCAATATCATCTCATTAAAAGAATAAATAGAGAGCCAGAGTGGTAGAGTGGTTAGAGTGTTGGACTGGGATGCAGGAGATCTGGGTTCTAGAACCCAGGCAGCCATAAAGTTCAATGGGTGATTTTGGGCCACTCAGCATAACCTACCACACAGGGTTGTTGTGAGGATAAAGTGGAGTGGAAGCCCATGTAAGCCACTTTGGGTTCCTTGCAAGAGGATATAAATGGTGGTGGTGGTGGTGGTGTCACTGCTATTAAAAATTAGGAATTTGTAGGGAAGGAGCCATTTCATTCAGAGTTGAACTACTGGTGAAATATGCCCAATTGTTTCATTAGGCTTGAACAATTTCCAAAGCAGGCAGTGGAAATTATCAGACTTTTGGTGGGCTACATGCATGGCTGGTGATGTAGATTGTGCAGGCCTTTCCTGTGTGAAAGCTGAAATGTGCATCAAAAGAAAGAAGAACTGCATGTTTCTGCCTTCTTAGATCTTAGGAAGAGGGAAAAAACAGAATGTTAAGTTCTGAACCTGTAAAACAAAGCAATGAAGCTTTCCCTCTCTAACTGTGCTTGCTGGTTTAATTTGGCTGGTGCACCAAATCAATATTCAGACTGCTTTTTCTTTCTTTCTTTTACCATTCAAGAAGGCAACTGCATGCACGGACCAAACTATACTATAACATTCTAATTTGTTTTGTGCTGAAATGCTTTGAGAACGTGAAATGAACAACTCTAATAACAAATGCTGTCAAACTGCAGGGAAATGCCAGGAATACTTCATTATATTTTATTTGGCTTATATCTCATTTTACCTTTATGAAGCTCAGAGTAGTTTACATGGGGCTCCCAGGCACAGACCAAACTAATCCACTGAGTATATTAACCATTTATCAGTATCCTCCGACTGCCTCATGCCATGCCTGGAAGCAGTTGATCAGCATGGGATAGGGAACTAGGCTCTGTAAGCCTGATGGTTAACGTTTGGCATTGTTTAAATGAACATAAGAAGAGCCATGCTGGATCAGAACAAGGGTCCATCTAGTCCAGCATTCTGTACACACAGTGGTCAACAAGCTGCCCACAGGCAAGACATGAATGCAACAGCCCCCTCCCACCCATATTCCCCAGCAATTGCCTCTGATACTGAAGGTAGAACACAACCATCAGGACTAGTAGCCATTGATAGCCTTCTCCTCCAGGAATTTGTCTAGTCCCTTTTAAAGCCATCCGAATTGCTGGCAGTCACTATGAGTTGCATCACACGGAGGGGAAACATGGTCCCTACTGTTGCTTCTCCACCCGTGTTTTCATTGCTCAGTTACTTCCTCTTTCAAAAGAGGAAGTAAACAACGAGCACGAGGACCATTCAGTTGGCTGTTCTAATCATGCTGCTTCTCCTACACATAGCAGGAGAGAGCAGCAACTTCCAGGTTTAAAATATATCGGACTTTGTAAAGAGGGTTTTTTTTTTGGGGGGGGGTTGTCATGCAAGGAAGGCAAGAAGGGGTGGAAGGCGTGTGGGAGGTAGACAATGTCATGGGAGGGACCTGCAAAAAATCTGTGAGTGCCCAGTAACGAGCATGCAGTAAAATGCTCATCGGTTGGGGCTCTCAATCTTGTGCTATCGAATTCCATAGTTTAACTATGCGCTGTTCCCAAACCTGGTGCTTCATATTTTTAAGTGGACACTGCTTGGTGATTATCTGGGAAGTGGATGGAAATCACCAGTCTATGGTGTACCATAGAGATCAAGAGAGGTATAAATTCCAGGACCAAAATTCGCTCTATCAGGTTGAAGAATGGATTATAAGGGAGGTTTGAGCTGACTGTATTTGAAGTAGATGAATTTCTGTAGATAAATATAAGGTTATTAATATATTGAATCTTCTGTGATTCCTGTTAACTCTAATTGGATTTCTTATGTAAGTGTTTCGATAGTTGGAAAAGTTGTAATATTTTAAAATACTCATTGATTGTATTGAAAATGTGATTAAAAACTCAATAAACATATTTTTAGTAGAATGTACATTTCCCTGTAATTCCCAACCTTGGGTCCCAGTTGTTGAATTCCCATTATCCCCAGACAACAGATATGGGATGATAGGGTTTATAGTCCAATTACTCCTAAAGTTGGGACCCAGGGTTGGGAACCACTGCAAACCACTTGAACATTGGGAGAGATATCCGAATTGACCAGGGGCGTGGCTTCCTCCAACCCTATGATTCTAATATCCCCCTGCCCCAGCTATTTGATCTCTGCTCCAAGACAAAGAGCTAGTAAGGCAGGAAAACGGACTACAGATTTGGAGGCAAGAATGGATGAGGAGTTCCTCAGAGATGAAAGGGGCTCCTCTGGAATCTGAATCCTTAAATAAGGACAGGACACTGATACCTTTTGGATTTTATGGTCTGGAAACATTTGCTCTCTGCGATAGAAGGTTCATCCTGCAGATCAGTTTTAATATGTGTATCTTGTCAAGTGAGCTAGCATTGTGCCTGAGGCACTGAGAGGCTGGATATAGTCAGCATTCTTCAATGCTGCCATATCAGCATTATCAACTAAAAACCTTTCACTTATAATCTGGGACACTGTGACTAAAAGCTAGTTTACACAGACATTCTCTGACTTATGAGGCATCTTGACCATTCACAGTTGCAGGCATAGCCATTCAGCACTGATGCCTCTGAATGCAATGGTTTGAAAATGGATTACTTAGATCCATTCCGGACTGGGTTCAACCTGGGTTCAGGATGGAAACAACCTTATCTGCCCTGGTGGGTGATTTACGCCAGGGATTGGATGGTGGGAATGCAAACTTTTTGATTCTATTGGATCTCTTAATGGTGTTTGATGTGATTGGCCATGGTACCCTTCTGTCCCTACTGTCTGTCATGGGCCTAGGATACATGATGTTACAATGTTTCCAACCTTTCCTGGATGGTCAGCCTTGTTAGTGCTGGGGAAATTCTGTTCCACTTCATGGCTTTTGAGGTGCCTCAATGTTCCTTCCTCTATGGCCATGGCTAAACCAGGCCTATATCCCAGGATTGTCCAGGGATCATCCCAGTGCATCCAAATGACACACAGGGGATCCCGGGAGCAGGCAGGGATAATCCTTAGGTCTAGCTAAGGCCTATGACAAGCTTTTCAGCATCTCTCTCAGGAGTAGGCAACATATGGTGCCACCCACCCTCCCACCACCTACAATTAAAACAGTTAAAAGAATGTGCGAGCTTGGTGAATTTAACCATCAAGGGGGGAAAAAGGAAAGGAACCTCTCGTGCAAGCACTTGAGTCATTGCTGACTCCTAGAGGGACGCCTGCTTTCGCTGACATTTTCTTGGCAGACTTTGTAGCAGGGTGGTTTGCCATTGTCTTCCCCAGTCAAAGGCTTTGTTTAAAAGCCATGTTTTTACTTGGCACCAGAATAAAATCAGCGTTGGCACCAGTCGGGCCTCCAAGGGGATGGCATTCCACAGTCGGGGTGCCACCACAGAGAAAGCCCTTTCCCATGTCCCACCATAGTGTATGTATTGTGTTGGTGGGATGCGGAGGAGGGCTTCTCCAACAGATATCAAGTCTCGTGCAGGCACATTCATCTGGACGCACAGGGACAAGCCCAGGCCTCGCACCGGGCCAACCCATTGTCTAGCAAGGCCCTTGGTGGAATGACTCCTATGAATGGAATACAGCCACTGAAGGGTATAAATTGTTCAAAAAGAACAGAAGAAATAGAAAGGGAGGCGGAGTTGCACTATATGGTAAAAATACTTATCCCTGCACAGAAATACAGGAGGATGAGCCTGGTAGCCCCATCGAGAGCATCTGGATTAAAATAAATGGGGCAAGGAATAAAAGGAGCATGATCATTGGAGTCTTCTACTGACTACCCAGTCAAGGAGAAGACAAGGATGGAACTTTTGAAAAGCAAGTTGCCAGTGTTATAGTAGTGATGGGGGATTTCAAATTCCCCAATATCTGTTGGAAAACAAATTCTGCCAAAAGTGGCCCTTCCAAGAAATTCTTGACATGTGTGACTGATAACTTTCTCCTACAGAAAGTGGAGGAAGGAATTGGGGATCAGCTATCCTTGACTTGATATTGCCCAATAGGGATGACTTAATGGATAAAGTGGCAGTTATGGGAACTCTGGGGGAAAGTGACCACACCATAGTTGAATTCTTGATTTTAAAGGAGGCAAAAGCTGAGTGTATTTATTTATTTATTTATTTATTACATTTCTATACCGCCCAATAGCCGGAGCTCTCTGGGCGGTTCACAAAAAAGTGTAGCCATACACGTACTCTAGATTTTAGGAAAGCTGATTTTAATAAACTCAGACCTATGATAAGTAAGGTCCATGTCAAGTGGCCCTAATGAGAAAAGGAGCCCAAGATGGGTGGGAGTTCTTTAAAAAGGAAATTGTAAAGGCACAATTACAAACAATTACAACAAGGAAAAAAGATAGAAGACAACAGAAGAAACCAATGTGACTCCATAAAAAGCTTAGAAATGACTGGAAAACAAAAAAAGGTCACATAAAGAAAGTAGAAGGAAGGCCAGGCTACAAAAGAAGAGTACAGACAGGTAGCACAGAAGTGCAGGAATGGCATCAGGAAGGCTGAAGCTGAGGCTATCAAGGAAGGCTAAAAGCAACAAAAAGACTTTCTTCAGGAATGTCCATAGTAAAAGACAGAGGAAAGAAATGGTGGTTCAACTGCTTAATGAGGATGGCAAATTGATAACAAAGAAAAGGCTGAAATGCGCAATTCCTACTTTGGCTCAGTCTTCTCCTAAAAGCGGGTCTATGACCACCACCACCACCCCGGGCAAAAGTGAACTACAAGCTGAAGGTGCAGGATTGCAGTTTGAGATTGATATGGTAAAGGAACACCTAATTTCTTTGAATGAGTTCAAATCTCTAGGGCCCGATGAATTGCATCCTAGAGTAATAAAGGAGCTAGCAGAAGAACTCTCAGAACCACTGTCCACTACCTTTGTGAAATCATCTAAGATGGGTGACGTGCCGGATGGCTGGAAGAGGGCTAATGTTGTTCCTATCTTCAAAAAGGGCAAAAAGGAGGCACCCGTGAATTATAGACCAGTCAGTCTGACATCAATTCCTGGGAAAATTTTGGAGCAGTGATTACAAGAAGCCAGCATGGATTTGACAAGAACATATCCTGCCTAACTAATCTTTTCTCATTCTTTGATCAGGTAACCTCCCTTGTGGACTGTGGGAATGCTTTGGCCTTATATATCTTGATTTCAGCAAAGCTTTTGACAAAGTACCCCATTACATTCTGATCAGCAAACTAGTTACAAGTGGGCTAGATGGAACAACTATTAGGTGGGTTCACAGTTGGCTATAGAATCAGACTCAAAGATGCCTTTTGGGCTGCATTAATAGAAGTATAGCTTCCAAATCACACAAAGTACTGGTTCCTCTCTATTCAGCCCTTTTTAGGCCTCATCTAGAGTATTGCGTCCAGTTCTGGGCTCCACAATTCAAGAAGGACGCAGACAAGCTGGAGCGTGTTCAGAGGAGGGCAACCAGGATGATCAGGGGTCTGGAAACAAAGCCCTATGAAGAGAGACTGAAAGAACTGGGCATGTTTAGCCTGGAGAAGAGAAGATTGAGGGGAGACATGATAGTACTCTTCAAATACTTAAAAGGTTGTCACACAGAGGAGGGCCAGGATCTCTTCTCGATCCTCCCAGAGTGCAGGACACGGAATAACGGGCTCAAGTTAAAGGAAGCCAGATTCCAGCTGGACATCAGGAAAAACTTCCTGACTGTTAGAGCAGTATGACAATGGAACCAATTACCTAGGGAGGTTGTGGGCTCTCCCACACTAGAGGCATTCAAGAGGCAGCCATCTGTCAGGGATGCCTTAAGGTGGATTCCTGCATTGAGCTTGACTCGGTGGCCTTATAGCCCCCTTCCAACTCTACTATTCTGTGACTCTATGAAAATATGACCCTTTTTGTGCTGTAAAGTTACATTTGACCCTTACAGTGCAGAGTGCAACTCATCCCTTGGAATGCAGACCACAGGGACATCCAGGGGGCAAAATTGGCTCCCAGACCCACAAAGTTGCCCACCCCAATCTACATGAAGCCACTGAAAGAAGTCGTCCAAAGGTTTGGGCTTCAATAACACAATGCACTGTTCCAACTCTCTTTTCTATTCAAGAAATACTGCAGTGTGCTTTACACTGGGCTGCATCTGAAGACAGGTCAGAAGCTACTGCTGGTGCAGCTTATGGCTGCCCATGTCCCGTTGAGGTCCAGAAAGTCAAAATACGTCACTCTAGTTTTGCACCAGCTGCATAGGCTACCAGTCAGTTCTTAGGTCCAATTCAAAGAGCTGGTCTTAACTTTTAAAGAGCTAAATGGCTTGGAACCAGGTCATCCAGAGAACTGTCTCCATCCCTACAATCCTTCCCATACACTAAGAACTTCCTCAAGGGCACTACTCAAGTACCCACCATTAATATCAGTTGTCTTGGCAAGCACAAAAGACAGGCCTTGTCAGTGTAGCCCCAACCCTGTGGAACTGCCTTCTAATGAACTTCTGCCCAATCTCTTCAGTGTTTGCATTTAGAAGGGCCTTGAAGACCTCCCCTTTCGATGCTGCCTTTAAAGGAAACCATCGTTAGGTTGCATGTCCAGTACTGCTTTTCTATGTATTCTGTTTATGATATCTATCTATCTATCTATCTATCTATCTATCATATCTGCCCTATTCCCCGAATAGTTTGTGAGGGCATTGTCCTAAAGACTGGCTAAACATACCTTTAAAATAATGAAAATGAAATAAAATAAACAAAAGTAACTCTGAATGGAGATTTGTATTATCCCATAGACCCTATGCAGATGACATGCTAAGCCACAGTGATTAAGCATTTTTAGCTAAACATTATGGCTCAGCGTGTCATGTGAACCGTGACTTAGCATGGTGGCTACATAGCCATGGTTTAAACACACCTACTAACCATTTGCTGCAAAAGGGTTAGGGACCTAAACGTGGCTTACTGTTTGTCTAAACAGGCCCATGGTCAAATAGGAAGATACACACTGGTGTGATGAAGAATGATTGTCAGCTTACAAGTTGAAGCATTCCTAATCTTTTGTCAGTTTTACTTATCGGGTTTTCTCAGGATGCAGCCACTGTCAGTGAAAATAATTGCGCAGTTCAAGTTTGCAGTAAATAAACAGGTGGGTTTTTTATGTGCCAAAGCAGCAGCATATAGAAGAAACATTGACAGCAAAGGAAATGCAAACATTCCTTGCACATGTAAAGCTTTTTTAAAGTCACATTTCTGACCATAAAATAGTAAAACCTGTGAACATTTATTACAGACCTATCCTTGAGGCCTAGCACTATGCCCATACTACATGGAGCAGTCCATTATTCGGCCCATCCCCATCTGATCCATCCCTTAAGTTGAGAGAATCCACAGACTTACAAAGGTGATTCCTGTAAAATGACGCCTATTTATGTACTTCTCAAGGGACTTGTAGCAAGTATATTTGTAACAGTTGTACACAGTTAAAAGTTATAACATTTATTCCCTTGAATTTGAAGTGTCATTGATAGAAGGTTCTATATGGACATATAGTCAGATGTAGCCTTCCATAACATGTCCAGATGTGTTTGATCCCCAGATGTGTTTGCACTACAACTCCCTTTGTCCTCAGGTAACATAGACTCCAATGCACCAGGAGGGCACCAGATTAGCAGGATATAACACTTTAAAAACATTATGAAAACAGTATATGTAATGTGTCCCAGGCCTGAACAGTTGTCATAACCATTATAAACCATTATAAGCAGTAGTGTAGAATCATAGAATCATAGAATAGCAGAGTTGGAAGGGGCCTACAAGGCCATTGAGTCCAACCCCCTGCTCAATGCAGGAATCCACCCTAAAGCATCCCTGACAGATGGTAGTCCAGCTGCCTCTTGAATGCCTCTAGTGTGGGAGAGCCCACAACCTCACCAGGCAACTGATTCCATTGTTGTACTGCTGTAACAGTCAGGAAGTTTTTACTGATGTCCAGCTGGAATCTGGCTTCCTTTAACTTGAGCCCGTTATTCCGTGTCCTGCACTCTGGGAGGATCGAGAAGAGATCCTGGCCCTCCTCTGTGTGACAACCTTTTAAGTATTTGAAGAGTGCTATCATGTCTCCCCTCAATCTTCTCTTCTCCAGGCTAAACATGCCCAGTTCTTTCAGTCTCTCTTCATAGGGCTTCGTTTCCAGACCCCTGATCATCCTGGTTGCCCTCCTCTGAACATGCTCCAGCTTGTCTGCGTCCTTCTTGAATTGTGGAGCCCAGAACTGGACGCAATACTCTAGATGAGGCCTAACCAGGGCCGAATAGAGAGGAACCAGTACCTCACGTGATTTGGAAGCTATACTTCTATTAATGCAGCCCAAAATAGCATTGGCCTTTCTTGCAGCCATATCGCACTGTTGTCTCATATTCAGCTTGCAATCTACAACAGTTCCAAGATCCTTCTCGTTTGTAGTATTGCTGAGCCAAGTATCCCCCATCTTGTAACTGTGCATTTGGTTTCTATCATGATCCTGCCTGGGTAAAGTGACCATATTCTTTTATCATAGCCAAAACAATCAAGAGTCCTATATCACCTTGAAGATTATGACATTGATTCTGATGAACTTTTGTAGCCTAATATGCCCCTACCCTTCTCCCAGCATAGCATAACATGCTCCAGAGGTTGCTGACCATACTGCCTGGGGATGATGGTAACTGGAATCAAGCAACATCTGAAGATCCACAGATTCCCCATCCCTGCCCCATATAGTCTTTAAAGTCCTATCACAGCACTGGTGTATTGATGGCACTGGTGCATTTAAGAAATGATGGGTCTCTTTTGAGGCAAGTTGAGTGTAGCATCCGTTCAATGTACTAAATCACTACTCTTAAATCACCCCAAGGACATTCCCCTCCTTGACAAATTCAATTATATTGAATGGTTGGCCCCTTGCCTAATCACTCTAGCTGAAGTGTAGAATTATTTTTTGTTGGGTTCATTAGTGTAACTTCTGGTGGTGATATGGGGCATGCATGGAAAACGTGGAAATATGTCCATTTTTGGAGATGAATGTATTTATTTATTTATTTATTTATTACAAGTGATGGCTTGGAGTGTATAAATCCAGGTCTAAGTGTTTCCAATTTGCTCCATTTTCTGAATTTTACCAGGTTTTTTCTTGCATGGTGAAGCAGGAATGAACAGAACTATTCTAGAGTTTATTATGGACACTTTGTATTGGGATTGCATGAGGAGGTCTGCTGTTACTGCATAATTACTGTTTCCCTATAGGTATAAGGGAAGGAGGAGAAGGAGAGAATATGTTTCCTTCTGTGTGAAAAGTCTGTGAAAGGAAGTCCCAGGGGCTGTAATGACATTCTGTAGTATCGAGCTCTTAACTGATTAAAATTCATCAGCTTCAGTAACACAGTTAATTAACTAATGACCCAATTCTATAAGCCACTGCACTACCAAATAAGCATCTAGTTCAGAGGGGTGGGACCTCTTTCTGCCTGAGGACCAAATTCAACTTTGGAGAAATTTATGGAGGGAGGGGGCGCATTCCTGTGGTGGACAGGGCGAAAGACAAAAGGGATGCAGTCAAAATTACGAAAACTGTCAGCGCATCGTAGCCTCAACCTCTTGCTGTCCATAACTAAGCCTTAGGAGAGGCATTACAACCTTTTAAATTGGGGAAAAAACTGCACAAAAGCCAGAAAGCCACCAATTTGTTGATCATGAGAAAGAGGCGGGACCAGAGGAAAGGGGTGTGGCCATCTGTCCGCGAATGTAGGCTGCAACCCTATCCACAGTTATTTATTTATTTATTACATTTTTATACTGCCCAATAGCCGAAGCTCTCTGGGCGGTTCACAAAAATTAAAACCATAAAGAGCATAAAAACAACCAACAATCTAAAAACACGTATCCTGCTCTGTGAGTAAATCGCATTGAACTCAGTGGGACTAACTTCTGAATAGACATAGAATCATAGAATAGCAGAGTTGGAAGGGGCCTACAAGGCCATCGAGTCCAACCCCCTGCTCAATGCAGGAATCCACCCTAAAGCATCCCTGACAGATGGTTGTCCAGCTGCCTCTTGAATGCCTCTAGTGTGGGAGAGCCCACAACCTCCCTAGGTAGCTGATTCCACTGTCGCACTGCTCTAACAGTCAGGAAGTTTTTCCTGATGTCCAGCCGGAATCTGGCTTCCTTTAACTTGAGCCCGTTATTCCGTGTCCTGCACTCTGGGAGAATCGAGAAGAGATCCTGGCCCTCCTCTGTGTGACAACCTTTTAAGTATTTGAAGAGTGCTATCATGTCTCCCCTCAATCTTCTCTTCTCCAGGCTAAATATGCCCAGTTCTTTCAGTCTCTCTTCATAGGGCTTTGTTTCTAGACCTCTGATCATCCTCGTTGCCCTCTTCTGAACACGCTCCAGCTTGTCTGCGTCCTTCTTGAATTGTGGAGCCCAGAACTGGACGCAATACTCTAGATGAGGCCTAACCAGGGCCGAATAGAGAGGAACCAGTACCTCACGTGATTTGGAAGCTATACTTCTATTAATGCAGCCCAAAATAGCATTTGCCTTTCTTGCAGCCATATCGCACTGTTGGCTCATATTCAGCTTGTGATCTACAACAATTCCAAGATCCTTCTCATTTGTAGTATTGCTGAGCCAAGTGTCCCCCATCTTGTAACTGTGCATTTGGTTTCTATTCCCTAAATGTAGAACTTGGCATTTATCCCTATTAAATTTCATTCTGTTGTTTTCAGCCCAGCACTCCAGCCTATCAAGATCACTTTGAAGTTTGTTTCTGTCTTCCAGGGTATTAGCTATCCCACCCAATTTGGTGTCATCTGCAAATTTGATCAGCGTTCCCTGCACCTCCTCGTATAGGATTATGCTGCCACTGATATCCTCAGATGAACATACCTCACTGGGTCTTTGTGGCAATAAGATGAGAAGCACATAAGTGCCACCTGGTGCTCCTCCAAGGAAGGGTGGGATAGAAATGTGGTAAACCAGACACATGGGAGTGCTGCACAGGCGCATCACAAGTTGTTGTCCATGTTTGCTAATTGCCAACAGTCATAGAATGAATGTTTGCCGAAGACCTATGGATACACATTTATCCCTCCAACGGAAGAGTTTTTAATTAGAGCTCAGACCATAGTAACAGTGAACAGCACTTGCCTTTTCGAAGCATAATTATTTTGTGAGACTCTGGCCCTGCAATTGTTGATTTGTTATGTTTTTACTTGGTAGGCTTCTTATTGCAGTTATAGTTGTCCCTGCTGGTTTTATTGTTGGTTTTATTATTTTAATTGCAGTTTTATTGCAATCGTGTTTTTATTGCTTTTAATATTTTTAATATTTTATTGCTTTTAATGTTTTATGTATTTTAAGCCGCCTTGTGAAGGCATCTGCCCTGAAAAGCAGCCAGGAAATGTTTTAAATAAATAAATAAATAAATAAAATTTTGCCGAGGCCACTGATGGAGACTATTAAAGTCAAAATGCATTTGGCCCATTTGTAGTTTTTAAAGGTTTTTATTATTTTTATGCACACACACACACATTTTGTCACATTTCCTTTTATATCAGTATAACATTTTAATATCACAGTTTTTAGTTTTTACAGTTCTGTTATTTTATATATTGTGGCACATATGTTTTGGACACAGTTTTTTAATATTTGTACTTTTAAACATTAAATCATTTTAGCTATGTATATTTTTGTACCGATTCTATATATCGTTAAGGACTATTGGTGATTTGTTGTCATCATGTCAGTGTGGTATAAATGGAGAGCCAATGTGCTTTAGTGGATAAACCAGCCCTTCCCAATTTGGCACCATCTAGATGTAGTAGATTGCAATTCCTGTCATCCCCAGCCAGTGGTCATGCTGGTTGGGATGATGGGAGTTGTAGTCCAGAGTGCAGCAAGTTGGGGAAGGCTGGATAGACCATTAGTCTTGTTTTAAAGATGATTTATTTATTTATTTATTTATTTATTTATTTATTTATTATTTAGAGTATTTTTATCCTGCACCTCAGCCAAAAGGCTCTCAGAGCGGCTTACAATGTATCATTAAAGAAGATAGTCCCTACCCTTAGGCTTACATTCTAAAAAAAAAAAAAGACATGACACACAAGGAAAAGTGGATGGGGAGGGAAGAGGGAGAAAATAAAAAGAAATTAAGGAGACTGTTTGGGCTGGTGGGAAGGCCCTGCTCCGTCCTCTCATCTCCCAATGGAGGAGCAAACCAACAGCTCCTTCTTCCCCACAAGGTGAAGATGTTAGCCCTGTGGGGAGGGGGGTCCAACTGAAGCAGGCTCTGATGGTCCCTGCCTGCTCCAGTCTCCCTCACATCTTCTTCCCCACAGGGTGAAGATGGCAGTTATCCCTGTGGGGCGGGGGGAGGTTTCCAACTGAAGCAGGCTCCGATGGTCCCTGCCTGCTCCAGTCTCCCTCGCATCTTCTTCCCCACCAATGATGATGATGTGAGGTGTGTAAGAAAAACATGGGTGTGTGGCATCCATAGACATGACTTCTCTTCTAAACTGATGGGTCATCTCCTCTGCGAGTGCAGCATTAGCATTTAAAGGATCTATTCCCCCTGTCGTTGTTGTGCTGGCATTCCAACACTTCACATGGAGCAGTGGAGAGCATGGCTTAATTGCACAGGGAGCAGCTGTGGACCTGGGTGCATGGAATATGGCTACGTTTTTGCGACATACCCAACATCACTTCTAAATCTGGCCCTTAGACTTGGACCAACAATATTTGGGTTCAAATCCAAGTTCAGCTTTTGGAGTGACTTGGGGCCTCTTACCATCTCTGATCCTCCCTCACAGGATTGTTGTGAGGATCAAATGGGTAGAGATAATCCACATCTCTGAGCTCTTTGGAAGAATAGCAGGATACAAATGTGGTAAGAAGGAAATCTATTCATCCACTTGCATTATGAACCAAGTTAGGAAATAGTGCTAGCACAGAAACCTATGTCAATGCTACTCCCCTGCCAACAGTGTAAGTGAAGCTGGAATGGGCAGAGGCAGAACTCAAGATATGATTGATTGTTGTAATGGCTATTTGGTCACAATGAATGAAGCCATTAGTTCAATGCTGCTTTGCTGGATCTGATTGGCTATAATGGGCTTTCAGGACAGACGTGCCTGTAGATGCTACAGATGCTGCTGTACCTACATCAGGGGGAAACCTGCTTTGTGATAGTCACAACATGAATTGACACTGCCTAGAGATTCCAGGTAGCTTTACCTGTTCAAGAGATAATCTCTTTTCCATGGCACAGGCACCAACCTAAATAGTTGCACATATATAGAGGCAATTAAACTGTTTTGTGCTTTTTTTAAAAAAAATATAAAGCTGTTATGTGGAATCCTCTTAACATTTCGAACCAGGAAAATAACACAGTGCATAATGGCTGCCACATGCAGCAGTAGCCTATGAATATATTACCATTCTCAGTGGTATTTAAACCACAGGCCTGAACAGTGACCAAGATGAATAGGCAGCATAATGTTAATCTTCAAAAAGTACTTGCTCCTCATGTCATCAAAAATTCCTTTTCGCAAGTGATGGAGTTTACCCTGTAAATTAAATCTCTCAACTAATGGAAGAAATAACCCATGACACTGGTGGGGAAAATTAAATTAGAGTCACTAATAGTGGGTCAGCGCAGTCTGAGCAGTGGTAATAGAAGTGACCACATGAATGATAAGCAGGCTTCCACGAGACTGTGACAACTGTCTCCCAGCGACGGTGACGAACATTCATCTATGTGGCAAGCAATTCACAATCTAGACACTAACATGTTTATAGTGTAGTCTGACACTCCAACTGAGCCAAAGAACGTCCATCTACCCCAGTGGAATGCTCTAATTCTGTAATGAAGGAAATCTTTGATCCTATTCTCTTGTGCAATCAATTTGTCACTGCTTGGAAGCCCTTTTCGCATTACAAAAACCTACTGAATCATGACATCGTAATTTTATTCATTGCTGTATATATGTTCCAAAGCTCTAAAGGAAGAATTGGTGGTATATATTCCTAAATATATGGCAGTGGCAAGCCAATATCGCATAGACAAGAGGGTCCCGCATCAACATGTTACAGTGCGGAGTGCTCCTGTTTAGGGTTCTGACCAGTTAGCCATGCCTTTTCCCAGAATTCTTCTTTCCATTCTCCACCCAATTTTCTTGTTTGTTTGTTTTCCCCCAACAGACATTCAGTGTTCTGTGGCCACTGAACATACTCCACCTTCATTGATTCGTTTTGGGTATCCCCCACCCCTTATGGATTTCTCCTAAATATTGTCAGGAATACTTTTCTCACTATGTCATTTTGGCTACATACATGGCCTTCATAACTCCACAGCGGAGTTCACTCAGGGACCATAGCTTAGTGTGCAGAACAAGGGCTTTGTGTGCCTCGCTCTCCTTTATTCCTCATATTGAGGCAGTAGCTAAATCTTGTCGATTTTTCCTGTATAATATTCCTGTATAATATTGCCAGGATTCGATCATTTTTTGTCTGTCTCTTCCGCCAAGACGCTTGTTCATGCACTGGTTATTTCACGGTTGGACTACTGCAACCTTCTTCTCTCTGGCCTTCCTTCCTCTCACATCAGTCCGTTGGTTTCTGTTCACCACTCTGCCGCAAAGATCATCTTCTTGGCTCGCCGCTCTGATCATGTTACTTCGCTTCTGAAATCTCTTCATTGGCTTCCAATTCACTTCAGAATCCAATATAAACTTCTCCTGTTAACCTTCAAAGCTTTTCACGTTCTAACTCCTTCCTATCTCTCTTCTCTCATTTCACACTATTGCCCCGCTCATGCTCTTAGCTCCTCTGATGCCATGTTTCTCGCCTGCCCAAGGGCCTCTACTTCCCTTGCTCGGCTCCGTCCATTTTCTTCTGCTGCCCCTTACGCCTGGAACGCTCTTCCAGAACATTTGAGAACTACAAGTTCAATCGCAGCTTTTAAAGCTCAACTAAAAACTTTTCTTTTTCCTAAAGCTTTTAAAACTTGATGTTGTGCAGACTTTATACTGTTAGTTTTACCCTACCCTGTGCCTGCTTACCCTACCCTGTGCCTGTTTGCATTCTCTTCCCCTCCTTATTGTTTTACTAGGATTTTATTAGATTGTAAGCCTATGCGGCAGAGTCTTGCTATTTACTGTTTTACTCTGTACAGCACCATGTACATTGATGGTGCTATATAAATAAATAATAATAATAATAATAAGAAGAAGGTCCCAGGTTCAATCCCCATCATCCCCAGATAGGGCAGGAAAAGCATCTACCTGAAACCCTGGAGAGCCGCAGCTAGTCAGTGTTGACAATACTGTACTTGATGGACCAATGGTTTGACTCAGTATAAAGCAGTTTCTGAAGTTCCTGTTTTCCTAGTATGCTTCAGCAAGAATGGAACTGTTCCACACTGACCTTTGAAACTCAGGAAATCATTCATCTCTTAATAAGCCACAATGATCAGGGAACCTCTTGTTTATAAAAGATAATAAGGTGATAATTAGGGGTGTGCACGGACCCCCCGCTCCGCTTCACTTGCAGATCTGCCATTTTTCGGATCGGGCCGCTCCGCCCCGCCCCCGCTCCGCCCACTTCCGCTCCGCTCCGCCCGGAGCTCCGGATCCGGATCCGGAGCTCCGTTTCCCCCCCCCATAGGCTTGCATTGAAAGCTAAAAAATTATACAACTTTTTTTCTGTTCAAGTTAGAAACCTCATGTTTGGCACCATGACACCTCATGGGGATATACACATGCACGCCAAGTTTCAAAGCAATCCCATCATCCCCTGATTTTTGGCGAATTTTTGAAAATCGGGCACCCCACACACAACATCCCTGCGAGGTGTGTTAAAAAACACGGGGAAAAGCCCGTTCAGATGAAGAAAGAGAAGTTTCCCAGAATCCCAAGTTACCTGTTTTGCCTATGCCCTCCTCCAACTTTGGGATCATCATGACCGGGAGCTGACTCTGCCCCTCAGCCCTTTGAAAAAGGTATTTTTCCCGCCGATTTTTTAAAAACTTCTAGCCCGCGACCCGTACGATGCAGAAAGTTGAGAGTGGTCTCAAAATGACCCCCATCCACGACTCTCTGTGCACAAGAATTTTCAGAATGATAGCTTAACCCCCCCCAGTTATCCCCGATTCTTTCCCTCAATGCAATCCTATGGGCGAAAAGCCGGAAACGCAGTTTGAGCCGCGCGGTTGACCCGATTTTCACAAAAATATAGCCCGCGACCCGTACGATGCAGAAAGTTGAGAGTGGTCTCAAAATGACCCCCATCCACGACTCTCTGTGCACAAGAATTTTCAGAATGATAGCTTAACCCCCCCCCCAGTTATCCCCGATTCTTTCCCTCAATGCAATCCTATGGGCGAAAAGCCGGAAACGCAGTTTGAGCCGCGCGGTTGACCCGATTTTCACAAAAATATAGCCCGCGACCCGTACGATGCAGAAAGTTGAGAGTGGTCTCAAAATGACCCCCATCCACGACTCTCTGTGCACAAGAATTTTCAGAATGATAGCTTAAACCCCCCCCCCAGTTATCCCCGATTCTTTCCCTCAATGCAATCCTATGGGCGAAAAGCCGGAAACGCAGTTTGAGCCGCGCGGTTGACCCGATTTTCACAAAAATATAGCCCGCGACCCGTACGATGCAGAGAGGTGAGAGTGGTCTCAAAATGACCCCCATCCACGACTCTCTGTGCACAAGAATTTTCAGAATGATAGCTTAAACCCCCCCCCAGTTATCCCCGATTCTTTCCCTCAATGCAATCCTATGGGCGAAAAGCCGGAAACGCAGTTTGAGCCGCGCGGTTGACCCGATTTTCACAAAAATATAGCCCGTGACCCGTACGATGCAGAGAGGTGAGAGTGGTCTCAAAATGACCCCCATCCACGACTCTCTGTGCACAAGAATTTTCAGAATGATAGCTTCAAAAACAACGTAGTTATGCGCGATTATTTGCCGCAATGCAATCCTATGGCGAAATGTTTTCAAGATGGCGACCGGAGCGCTCCGCCTGAACTCGGAGCTCCGAAAAATGGCCGCTTCTCTTCGCCTTGCTTCTAGGGGGTCCGCGGTCCGCTCCTACTCCGCCTCTGGGTAAGGCGGAGCAGGCCAATCCGCTACTGCTTCTACGCTCCTAATCGGAGCGGAGCACATCCCTAGTGATAATACAGCAGGGGGACATGAAAAATAGAAATCTCTGTAAAATTATAGGGCAGAGGAATAGCATCAGAACCTTAAAAGAAACCAAATATGATTGATTGTTGCCTCTGTAACATAAGCATAGGTTTAGCTAGCTTTGGAATCAGGGCTGCTTTCGTGGCCACAGAGCATTTTCATGAAAAATGTGGAGTCCGCTGAAATGAATAATGATGTTGTTTGGAAATGTCTCTGGTGCACAAACGTCTGCTTCAGTAATTAAAACATGGAGAAAAGCAATATGTGTTTACATTATCCACAGGATATGTGTGATTTTAACCTTTTAGTCATACTGTTAAAACAAACAGTACATTAAAATGGAAATTTCCCCAGAGTTTCTGATTTGCAAAGTGAAATAATGAACTTCATATCCCCTGTTTATTCATTCTACTTGTTTCCATTTAAATGATCATTTAATGATTATTTGAAATATTCTGTGTCTTCAAACACGAAAAGCATAGCTGCAGGGATTATACCACAACTTATACCTACTGTTAGAATTTTCTTATCTTCTCAGTGGAAATTACTTACTATCAAACTAGCACCAAGGCACAAAAGAGAACCCTATTCCAGTACCTCAGGTTGTCACAGAGCCTGCTTGTTTCATGTAGGAAGCATTGATAGTGGTTCACTTGACTTCGTCATCAAAGCAAATCACACTTATCTCTCCACCCACTTAAATAGCTGCAGTTGGATCCTTGTAAAAACCAGTTAGGGACATTGCATTCCTATTATATATCTCCTATGTGTGTTTTGGACTGGGAAAGTAGAGGCCAATTTAATCTATATAACCCCAGAGATTCTTCTTCAGGAGTGGGCATCAGTTCACCCCACTCACCACATTTCTTTGGGCAAGTGGGCTATCTTTTTTTTTCTTTCAAGAAAAGACTGGTCCAACATTTGTCAAGGAAGCTTTAGGCATTCAGCTAGTCCAGAAGTCCCCAACATTTTTGGGTTGGAATTAGAGAGACTATTGATGGCACTCTCACAAAATGGCTCTCATGGGGTGGGGGGAATTCCCATTCTTAAAACAGCTACCATAGTGGGCATGGTCAGTCACAGAACACACATTTCCCAAAAAGAAAACTGACAAGACTAAAAGAAAAGTAACAAGGCATTGGTAGGGGGTCCAAAACACAAAACCATTCTTTTGAACCCAAATTAAGATGGTCCTAGAGGACAGCACTTTGTTTTGCAGAACAGGAGTGCCCTGGTTAAATAAAACCTTAAGAAATCACATAACTGGAGGGAGCAGGTGCCTGGTAGGTGCCAAGAGAGGTGCAGTATTCCAATGGGCACCATGTTGGAGACCCCAGAGCTAGTCAACTGTACTAGATTATTTATAGGGTTCATTTCTCAGTCATAAATACTATGTCTTGACAATATCCAAGTACATTTAACTTTCAGGTATATCAGTTGATTTCTCATCACTTGATTACCCAAACTAGATCCGTGTTCATATGTCATACATGGGGAAGATATCAATGCATGGTCAGGAAGGCAGGGTCATGCATCTGCTCCTCATCTACATGTACATACAAAGCTTTAAGCAGAGCCTACAGGCATAGAATTTGTACAGGCATAAGCTTCATACATGGATTTTGTGACCTTGCAAAATAACCTGTTCACATGGAATATGGCTAGGACAATGAGATGCAAACCATACTTTCCCATCTAAGCCTTGAAACCTGCATTCATGTTGCCAAGATAGGGTTTAGATAGTTCGCCAATGAATGTGTTTAGTGACTAGAGAAGGACCCCACTGTTGTAAACTGCCCACAGAGCTCTGGCTATTAGTTGGTAAAAAATACACTGTAATAAATGAAGATTGTCAACACAACGAGGAAAATCGTGTTTGCTTACTGTCACTTCTCTGCCCGTGTTTTTGTCCCTCATAAACAACGTGCATGTGGCCCATTCAGTGGGCAGTTTTGATCCCACTGCTATCTTTAAAAATAAGTCGGACTTACTGGGCTGATTTTTTGTTGCACAAATAAGGCTAGAAGGGGTGGGAGGCGCTCGGTAGGCAGAAGATGTCTTGAGAGGGACCCACAAGAATCTGTAAGTGCCCAGTAATGAGTGTGCAATAAAATACTTGTCTGATGCAGCTGGAAATCTCCAAAGAAGGGCCCCTATCCATCCCCTTCCGTGTTCCTGGATCCTGGGCGGGAGGGGGCAGACTCCTTTTTTCTGTGCAATGCCCCTGTGAACAACACTAACTCATCAGGGCAGGTTTTGTACTACTGCTTTAAAATGGTTTATAACAGTTTTGACAACTGTTAGGACCCAGGACACACTCCATATGCAGTCTTCAAACCATTCTCAAAGTGCTTTATCCTGTTTGGTGTAGATCTGGCCCAGCATGTAGCATCATTCAAAAGAGTATTAAAAGCTCCAATTTCAAAGTGCTTGGCTCCCAAACTGCAGCTTGGCTTTGTAAAAATAGATAGATAGATAGATAGATAGATAGATAGATAGATAGATAGATAGATAGAAAACCACCCAGCTACCTCATTGAATATTACTTCTCTTCCCCACAAACTCACAAACACCAAAAAAGTCTGCAATTTTCATGCCTCCGAAGTCATGGAAATGTTTTTTTTTTTGGTAAGTGGGGGAGATATTCAGCTCAGCAGTAGTTTTAATTTGTATTGGCACATTCACACATTGTTAATGACTGCAGAATCAAGAGGGAAAGAACATATACAAAGCAGTTCTTAATTCTCTAGCTTCAGACCTCATTCATTTGTACAACACACCATTGAGCCCTTGCAAAGCAGATGTATGTGGCAACTGCTGAACAACCACTATTATCCTTGCATTAGGAATTCTGACTCTCTGTGCCTGTAAAGGCAGAATGCAGACCTGAGCAGCAAGCAGCAGCAACTAATGTATTGTATGTCTGCTAATGTCTCTCATCCGATAGGAAAGCAGCAAGAAAACAACTTATCAGCAAAATTCTGACATGCGTCAAAATGATGATGGGCAAAGTACTCCGGAAGACCTTTCATAAGATAAATATTCTGATGAATGTATTGATTTTAGCCTTGCAGAGCCCCGTTGAAAAGGTATGGGACTTAACTGGAAATTGAAAAATGATATTGAAAAGCAGCAAAAAGTTATTTCAGACAACTGGAAAAGTTTCTCTCATTTCTTTCTTCTTCTTCAAACAGCTAAATTTCTATTATATATACTTGCCTTTCCACTTTGTTTCCCCTCCACAAACTAATTTTAATTCAACAATATAAAATGAACCTTATACTCTGACTCCCTTTCCTTTACAAATTATTAAAACACAACAACAAAACAATATACAGTCATATTTCATTCAGGGAAGCTGAGTAGGGGAAGTCAATAAGCAGTATGAGGTTCCTTATCTCTTCCTAGGAAATATTTCAAGGGAGAGGAATCAGGTGAGTGAAAAGATACAACTGGTTTTAACCTTTAAAGCCTTAAAAGGTTTAGGTCCACGTTACAGCCTTCACTGTACCAGCCTGCCCACAATCTGAGGTCTTCAGAAGAGTTCCTTCTCACTTGCCCACCACCAGGTTGGTTAGGTTGGTGAGTACAAGGAAGAGGGCCATTTTGGTAGTGACCCCACACCTCTGGAATGAGTTCCCATCAGGCGTTCATCATCATGCCCATTCTTTACAGGGCTTCAGGAAAGACCTGTTTTTTGTTTTTTGTGCTGACCTTCTTTTGAATTTTTGGGTTTCTGGTTTTATTTATTTGCCTAACGTATTCTGTTTTTCCTAGGAGGGCTAAAGGGCTATTGATGTCATTGAACACCCAGGTCAAATATTTTCCACACCTTTTAATTGTTTTTGTAGAAAGCTTTCATTGAATTGTATTGTGTTGTTTTGTATTGTTTGTTTGTGCCTTGGGAGGGTTCCAGCCTTAAAGGCATCCTGAAAATAATTTTAAATAAGTGAAGTACGTAAAACACTTGCACAGAAAGAGTCCTCTGAGCAAACAAACTGCACCAAAGAACAATACATGGTACATTGTAATAAGAATGTCACATAGAAACCTTGTGTCAGAAGTATTTGTTGGGATAGGTTAAAGATAATAGCTTAGCTTTGCAAACTACATTTAAAAAAAAAAAAAAAAAAGCAAAACCAAGACCATAAGAATTACCTTTCTAGATAATCAAATCCCACATTTTGGTTCCAAGAGTAGCTAGCCTGATGTCTCCGGGAAGCTTACAAGTAGAGCATGAAAGTAATGTCTCCCTGTTGTTTATCCTAGTTTTTCACCAACCAACAGAAGTCAAATTTTGTACCAATACAGGTTGGATTTGGAAATACTTGCTGATTTTGCTAAATGTATTCTATTTTTTTCTAGGAAGGCAAAAGGGCTATGTACACCACTGAACACTCAGGTCAACTGGAAATCTTCACTAATATTCAACATTGAGCAGATAGGACAACAGATATTTTCCTTCACTCGCTTCCTTCTTGTGCAACTTTGAATATCACCCTGTTTGGCTTCTGAAATTTCACTAAACATTTTCTACTCTTTTCTACTCTTTTCAAAACTACTCTGTTTTTATGAATTAGGAACAATAAAATATAATTAAATAAATAACTCCTCATGGGACAGTATCCAGTGCTGCAATCCACCAGCACTAAACGTCTTGTGGTAGCAGGAACATCCGCTAACACTTGCTAGCGCAAGTCAGAAAACTTGCCAAAAGTCCCATTTCTGGAACTGAACAAGTTAGCAGAGCTCCCTTCCATAAGCTCTGCTGATTTGTCCCAGTCTAGAAGCAGTAATTTCAGCTAGTTTTTTGGTTGCATCTGCTACTGGTTGTGCTGTGGTTCTGCTTGCTAGTGCAGCAGCAGCATTGGATACTGCCCATGGTACTGAATTCTGCATCTAATACAGTTTCTGTTCCTGTGTGGTACAATCTTGGAATACTCACACCCCTGATCATAGCCATAAAAGTTAAATTTTAAGCCAGCCTTTCTAAGGCTCTTTCTGCACCTAAGGGTGTAGAGGGAGGGAGGGGGAGGATCGCAGACTTACCGGCTTCTGTGAAGGTCCCTGGGCATCCCAACGGAAGCACAACATCCCAGAAGGGAAGAGGAATGTTGCACCCATCATGCCTGCCATTTTTTTAAAGGCACAGGAGCTGGCACACAATTGCACTCCAGCAAAACGTAAGTGAAAACAAAACAAAAAGCCCCAACCCCACTCCCCCCTACCCTCGATGTCCCTGGACTCCCCCCGGCCCAGGTCCTTCCCTCTTCTGACCCCCACTACTTTTGGGGAGAAGGGAAGAAGCTGGGATGGGCGCCCACACCGCCCACGGTCCTTGGGAACATCCCGGGGCCATGGGTAAAATCAGGATAATTGTGGAAGCAGTTATCCCAGGAAAATGGAGGGGTCAGCACAAGGACAACCCAGGGATGACCCTGGGAAAAATCCATGGTGTAGAAAGGGCTTAAGATCCAGTGTTTCATAAAGGAACAAGGAAGTCCCATTCTACACCATATGTTAGTGTTTATTATTCTATTTTATTGTTAGATTAATTGCAATCATTTTTAAATCTTTTAATAACAAGTATATGAACTGCAATTTAAAATACTTCACAGAAGAAAAATAAAGTAAACAAACCATTCCTCATAGCCTTATGCAGCATACACAGCTCTAGAAATAATTCCGATAATGTATGTAATCCCTCTTACAAATGAGCAACAAACAACTAATCTTTATTATGCCAGCTAATGGCTTATATCTGACAAGAGTCGGAATGAAAGCAACAGATCAGCAAAGTTTTGACATGAGTCAAATGGTTATTAGGTAGGTAATGGATTACAAATGGCCAAAAGACACTTAAAACCCCAATGTTAATCACATTTATTTGTAAGTCAGTCAAATTGATTAAGCCCACATAAACATACTTAGACTGCCCTGCAATCCTATACATGCTTACTTGGGAGTAAGCTACATGGACTGTAGAAGGGCTTACAATAAATAACTGTACAGGATGGGCTTATATATATTGTATCTTAGGTTAAGGTTATACTTTTGTTCACAGTTAACATGTACAAGTCCCATTGATCTGAGTAGATTTCAACTCCAAGTAGGGTGACTATATGAAAAGGAGGACAGGGGTTCTGTATCTTTAATAGTTGTAGGGAAAGAGGTATTTCAGTAGGTATCATTTCTATGTATGCAGCACTTGGTGAAATCCCCTCTTCATCACTATACTTAAAGCTTCAGAACCCTGCCCTCTTTTGTATCTGATCATGCAGCTTTAACTGTTGTGATGAAGAAGGAATTTCACCAGGTGCTGCATGCATAGAAATGACACCTGCTGAAATTCCCCTTTCAATTAAACTGTTAAAGATACAAAAACCCTGTGCTCCTTTCCATATGGTCACCCTAACTCCAAGTAGCAATGGGTTGGTATGCAGAAAAATGCCACACTTTATAGACAATATGCAGAGTAAGCAATTCTTAAGAACTCGAATCAAGCTTTGAACACCTCAAGCCTTTGGCCTGTGGTATAACTAGAGATGGATACATTTGTCAGTTTCTCAACTCTTATGTTCATTTTGGCACATTTCCACATCAATTTGTGATTTTTTAAAAAGTCTTCACAAAAAGTCACAGGCACTTTCACCCTCATTTTTCCTAATGCATACATTTTTGCACAAATGTTGCCTAGAATATATATTTTTGCAATAAATTTTCCCACATATAATGTACAGTATTTGTGTGCGTTGTTTTAATTGATATATGCATTTTGTGCACACTTCCCCCAATATGTTCATCTTTCCTTTACAATTTACAATTGGCTAACTGTATTGCAAAATTTGGAATATTGCTAAATATCAAACTATAACTTGCATTTTGGTTCACATATTAGTGCAGGAAGTGTCAATTAAGTCTGCTCATATCTACCCCATTCCTAGCTAGAACCGAATTTGAAGGCAACTATAGTGCCTGGTTCAAACAAGCATATTTATCTGAACTAATAAACAGATTATTAGGTAACAGGATTGTTCACTCCATTCCCAATCCTTCTATCCAAAACCTGGAAAAGCGAACAGCCCATTCCAAACGTTGCACACCCAGTTGGCTCCAAACCACTGACATTGATGCTTTCAGTGTGATGTTTGAAAGAAGGTCCTGTGCAATCAGGTTCCCCCATTGTGTGGAAAGGCTTAACATGTGCAGCTGCATGTGCAAAACCTCCATTTCAAATATCACAGTAGTCCTGTTCACTCATGCAAGTTCTTTCAATCCCTATTATCTCAAGCACCATGCATGAGACGTGAGGAGGCAGAGTTACAGATGTGAAGATTTATTCCCTGAAGTCCATGGTTGGGGAACTAAACTTCGGTGGGGGCTGGATGACCACCTTCCAGTAATCTTTGGGCCAAATGATGTCAGAGATTAGGGCCATAGGGTCACTTCATCATTTGATATCATTTGATCCCCAGCTGACACAGGGATAATCCACCTGGTGGGCAGCAGATCCACCTTAACCAATGTGCGGAAGGAAAGGGACTCAACTTAGTTTTGCTTGTCTTTCCCTGAGTATGCAGCTACTATGTTCTCAAGGGAATCCCATTGTTATATATGATCACAAGGAGATTCTTCTCCCTGCCTCCTCCTAAGTCTCTGGTAGCCTCCCTACCAAGGCTCGGGAAGGGCCCATGGAGAGAGCCTGAGCGTCTGTGGACCAGATAAGAACCTCCATGGGCCAGATTAGGCTCACAGACCAGAAATTACCAACCCCCATTGTACACAGTTGTGTTGGACAATGTTGGGAGTAGGTCAAGGAGGCTCAGCCCCTCATGTTGGATGGATACGTAGAGGGCTTTGAGTAAACATCGTTATTAACCCAAGCACAGCATATAGCTCAAAGTGGAGCACACCAGAATCCCTTGTGTTCTCCCTTCCAGGAACTGACCAGACCTAGAGCTGCGTGTGGCCTGGTTTCCAGATGATCAGTTCATTTCAATGGAACCAGATTAAACATTTAGCTGTGATTCTTTAGGAGTTGTGTAATTGGGTTAAGGGAGAAGAGAAGAGGATGCAAGTGTAAACTAACAAATATATGTGTTTGTTACAACTTTGCAATAGGCATAGGGTAAAGTCTCTTTTTGGTGTTGGCCTTGTGTGAAAATTATTGTGTATGATTTACCTAACATAAAAACAGAAGTGCAAATTAATTCCTCAATAGTAAAGGAAGTTATAAAAAGGGAATAACTTGGCCACCGGCAAACATATTCATGATAATTATATAATATTTGCATACCGGTAACATTTATTTCTTACAAAGTGCAGTCTCATTATACAGCCAGTCATGTGTGTTTTGGGTTACTTAAGCCCCCCCCTTCCCGTTTTATGCAAGCTTTGCTGCTCAAATGCTACTGCGCCTGAGTAATCACTTTGTAGTGTTTCCAAATGGTTTGCACCCAGTAATGTTATCATTTAGACTCAATCTTGGTTTGGAACTCATTCGTGCCATTTCTCCAAAGCAATTGGATCCCTGCCTGTAGTGTTGCTTTTGTCCCATGCTTCTCTGGGCACAATGATAGGAAGCAAACACCAGCTGAGCAAATAAACCTGTACCAGTAGACTCTGAGCAACCAGCAGCTGGGCAAATAGCCCCTGCCTTTTACTGTATGCCGGCTTGGTTTTCTTTCTACATCATTTTGCACTTAGGCCTGGAAATCATGAAGCATCCTCATTAGAGTCCATGGCTCTTTCACAAAGCCACACATAAAAGTAGTGACAGCTCCTCTCTCTAACATAGGGCTCAATCCAATGTTATAAAAGTGGATGTCTGCTCATGCAACAAGAGATTCCCTTTCACCCTCCCTCCTGAAACCCCTGCACATCTTCCCCCAAATCTTCCACAGGCCACTGGGGTAGATTTGGGATACATGTGGGGGACTGCAGAGGGAAAGGGAAATTTGATCCACCGATGGTGACCATTCCAGAAGAATACCATTAAATTCAACCTATAGCACAGGTGTGGCAACCTGTGGCTCCCCAGATGTTTTGGCCTACAACTCCCGTCAACCCTAGCCAGCATAACCAATAGTGTAGGATGATGGAAGTTGAAGGTCAAAATGTTTAGAGGGCCACATATTCTCCATCTCTGCTGTAGTGCATAGTTAAAAATTGGTTGATCTTACTGAACAACCATTTGAAAAAGAGTTTGAAAAAGAAAAGAAAAGGAATTTGAAAAAGAAAAGACGCAGGCTTCGTAAGGATGATTGGCACAAGATAGTGTTATGGTGTCTATGCGCATTCCCATTTAATTGGGCCATCACAACTTGAAGTGATCATTTATTTATTTATTTATTTATTTATTACATTTTTATACCGCCCAATAGCCGAAGCTCTCTGGGCGGTTCACAAAAATTAAAATCATCATAAAACAACCAACAAGTTAAAAATACATGCAGAACCATTAAGGAAAATCAACAGCAAATGTTGTAATGAAAATTAAACAGTAACCAAAGGAAGGGGGAAATATTCAAGAGTAAATTGCCTGCAAAAGATCTCTGTAGCTAATAGATACCATTAGTGGTTTCCATGAAAACGTTCTCACACTGAACGTTCCGATCAGATTGCAAGACAGCTGTATCTTAGAGCGGCATGTCTACTATCCGTCACTGTAGGGCAGAAGGCTCAGTTGTGGGTATTTCACCTGTCATGTTCTCATAATGCCTCCAAAATCAATGGGACTCATTTCCAGGTACAACACTTGGGAGTGGGGTGCCAGGAACACTAATGCCATGCATCATCCTGACAGGCAATTGAAGTGCAAAGTACAATTATTGAAATAATGCTGGACAGCATACATACACACACACCACCACCACCACCACCACCAATTCATCTGGCCCTTGAAATCTGGTCAAAAGTGAAATATATATATATATATATATATATATATATATATATATATATATTAGCCCTCTTATAAACAAGAACTGGTAAAGGCAAGTTGTGCCTAGCACATTCCCAGACATAAAAGTTAATGATACTTCAGGTGTATATTTACAGCTGGTGTGTATGCACATACTCTGGAGCCCTTGGATCAAAGTCACAGAACTCATATGATTTTCTCTGCAGCATCTGCAATTTCCTGTCATTGGCCTCTTTTTTCACCTACATGCCATTGCCTTCCTCCATATCTACATATTCAAATGTTTATTTATTTAAATATTTCTTGGCCACCTTTCAGAGCACGAGGCCTCCTAAGGCTGTGTACAACGGTAGAATTCACATGATAAAAACAGATGCAATAATAAAAACAGCAAACATACTAAAACAAAAACAAACCATAGCCCTGCAACACCCAGTTGCAGGTAAATCTCAGTCTCATCAAATCAGGGGGGCTGTCTTTATGGCACCAGGCTGGCTCCGCATGCTTTGGAAACCCCGGGCTTTTCCTCTTCCGGGGTGGTGTCGGTTAATCCTGACTCCAAGGAGGGAGCGCGGGGTTTCTGGGTGGCCATCCTGGTCCTGGATCCATCCGTGCCCTCTTCCTGGTAGAAAGCGACCAATCGCTGATTGGCTTCCACCAGGCTCCACCCTGGGTTGGCCCCAGGTTAGCTGTGAAGCGACATTACACAACAGAAGCCCTGTGCTGACGATGCTCCTTTGAAAAAGTCGGGATAAATCACAGGGAAGCCACATGGTGGCTGCAAACCTGCGCCTGTGTCATCTAACCAATGGGGCACAGATCCACAGCTACTGTAGGGCTTTCCCCACATGCAGACAGCCCCTCGGGTAAGGCCAAATAAAGTAGTAAGTTTTCATGTTCCATTTTACAAAATGAATTGTTCAAATAAAATCAGAAGAGTGCATTTGCCAGCCTGTGCAGTTTCTTCTCTAGCTTTGGGCTGAACCAGAAGTTCTGCTGGTCACTTGAAGTGCAGTGGTTGTTTTCTTTTTAATTACTATCATTGTAAATAGGCACTAAGGCAGTGTTCTTTGTTGGGAGGGAGGTTAACCCTTTTCTATTCTGCTGCTGTCTCAGTGGAAATCCCCCTACCATGCCAGCTAATAGACTCAGAAGGCAAACTCCCTTAGAACCTTTGACTTCTAGCTATTGTTAAGGGTTTCTTGTAGATTATCTTTCCTTCAATCTAATCTTATTTGAAAAAAACATGTGCCTCCATTAGCTGTAAATTTGCCAAATTTTTAAATAAAAAGTAAACAGAAGCAATTTTTTTGTAGTAGTAAATAATGTGAATACTGAGGTTGGTAAGGAGATTTTCTGAGTCACAGAACAGCAGGTGATGGACAACAGATTTGTCACCATAATTGGGATAGGTTGTATGTTTTATTCAAATATTAGGTACGCACAGATCACTTGAAGTTAGCCTTGGCAGGATTGGACCCTAAGAGACTTCCATACCAAACTAGAAGGAAAGTGAACATTCAGAAATAACATGGAGTAGGGTGACCATATGAAAAGGAGGACAGGGCTGCTGTATTGAAAGGGGAATTTCAGCAGGTATCATTGTTATGCATGCAGCTCCTGCTGAAATTCCCTCTTCAGCACAATAATTCAAGCTGCAGGTGCCCTGCCTCTTTTGTGTCTGGTCATGCTAGGCAGGGCTCCTGCAGCTTGAACTGTTGTGCTGAAGAGGGAATTTCAGCAGGTGCTTCATGCATAACAATGATACCTGCTGAAATTCCCTTTTCTGTAGTACTGTTAAAGGTACCTTTAACAGTTGCATAGGAAAGGGAATTTCAGCAGGTGTCATTTGTATATATGGAGAACCTGGTGAAATTCCCTCTTCATCACAACAGTTAAAGCTGAAGGAGCTAGAGTGACCAGATTTCAAAGAGGGCAGGGCACCTGCAGCTTTAACTGTTGTGATGAAGAGGAAATTTCACCAGGTTCTCCGTATACACAAATGACACCTGCAGAAATTCCCTTTTCAATACAACTGTTAAAGATACAGGAGTCCTGTCCTCCTTTTCATATGGTCAGCCTAGGACATGTAGCTCCAGTGTGAGCTCCTTGGTGAGAAAGGAAGCTTCATGTAGGAGATGGTGATGGAGTCACTTCTGCCACTGCCATGTTGACCTATTCCTGCCCTGAACAGAATCCCCTTTTAGGTGAACATCTGCATGCCGAACTGTGATAAGAAAAAGTACAGGAGCTTCTTGAGAGATCTGAAGTTGGCAAAACTACATAGCAGCCCTCCCACCATTGCCCTCCAGATGTTTTGCATGATAACACCCACCATTCCTGGCCAGCCAGCCTTGGGTTGATTGGAATTGAAATCCAAGACAACTGAAGGGCACCAGATTCAGGAAGGCTGCTAGATAGATATGCTGATCAAACGAATGGGCAACTGGCATCTTGCCTAACTAAAATATAGTAAAGATCTTTCCTTCCGTATCATACATTAATGCTTATGGAATTATGCAAATGGGTTGCTAATGTTAATAGTAGCCAGTGCACTCTGAAAATCTACCATGAGAAATGAAAGGAAAATAAATCTAAATTCTGACTTACTGCCAGTGAGAATGAACTTCACTGATACATATATATGGGGGGGGGGGAGAGAGAGAGAGAGGTGTGTGCGTGTGTACATGCACCCACCCACCCACACAAACACTTCTTCTCCTCAAAACTAATTGTTTATTTGGGGAATCAATTGAAAAAGCCAGTTATGTAGGTTGCAATAACCTCTCTCCTCTACCCACACCCCTTTTAATAATTGTTAATATCAGTTTGGGCAAATGCTAATTACATCCAGCTTGAGCTTCCTCTTTTTAACTGGTGCTTAAGTTTTAAGGGGGAAAAATGACTCTTTAAATTCATATCGACAGTGTGTGTCCTTTGTGCTTTTCACAGCCTGTTCCTGTTAGCAACAAATGAAGATTAATATTGAACAATGCCTGCCCTGTACCACTCTAGCACAGGAACCTTTTTACACACACAAACACACACAGTTACCAGTACCTTGTAGTTGACTGGCTTTTTATTTATTTATTTCTCATCATTAAATCCTAATTTTCTAGCCCATTTGACCATTTGCTTGTAACTTCCCATGTATCAGCCAAAGAATAATGACCAGTAAATGGTAAATGTTATCTCAACGGTTTACATCAATGGTAATTGCTCATGATTTGTGGGTGTGTGGTGACAGTAATGACAAAAGGGGTGATGAAGAAGAATGCTTTTAAATTGGCACTAAAGGACCCTATGAAGACACTTCTCTGCATTTTATAATACGTTAAGTGACCCAACTAAGATCTCATCTTTTAAATCAGTGTTTGAATTATTCCCTTTTGACATTTTCATGATAATATAGCTAGGATTATGTACTTAAAAGGTATAGCCACAAATACTATATCAAGAACAGTGACAGAAGTAGAAGATTTCAGAAATTCCTAGATGACTTACAGACCAATCTTCAGAATGGTTTTGTCAGCAGGAGCACCATAAAAATGAACAGGATGCCTGCCAGCATAAGTGCTTTGAGAATTAGGCTGATTTGAACATATGTCGCCATTTTCAGAAGAAACATTTAAGCTAAAGATCCCCAGTGCCTGTCAATGAGAATTGTCTGTGCTAATCAAACTATTAGCTACAGAGGACTCCCAGAGGAGTCAAAGGATATGTCCTCATGATGGTTTTATAAAAGGCCTTATGGATTTATCCCATCCCTGGAATACACATCATATACCAGCCTTCTTCAACATGGTGAACTCCAGATATTTTGGACTTTAACACCCATCAGCCCCAGCCAGAATAGCCAGTGTTCTGGGATGCTGAGAGTTGTAGTCTAAGAGGGCACCAGGTTGAGGAAGGCTGACATATACCAAGATCCAGGTTCTGAGACTAGAGTTAGACATGCCATCATGGCAAACTCAAGTTATGAATGGATAAGTCCCCTTTTTAATTCAAAGGATACTTCTTATACATCTGAAGCAGTCACACACAAAGTGTAAAGGTGGAACTAAACATTGCAGGATACATGGAGCTGTTGCTGATGCATATCTCTCTCCACATTATTATTATTGTTATTATTATTATTATTCAACGAGATTTATATGCTGCTCTATATCTAACAAGATTCCTGAGAGGTGAACAATAAAAGAAGGGAAAAAAGAATCTAACACTGAATTAAAATTCTAAAAGTCTGATTATCTCAACAAAACTGTAGCTGGTCAATCAGGTAATGAGTTTCAAGGTGATGTTTGGAGAACCTCAACAATCTTGAGTTTTGCTGATTTGAACATCCCTACTCTTGAGTAGTCATTCCAATGTCATGAACTAACTGCATTATTTATGCTCTTTTGTGAACTTTCTCATTCTGGTGCCCTCCAAATATGTTAGACTACAACTCCCAGCATACCTCTTCATTGGCTGTGCTAGTTAGAGCTGAGTTGATGTCCAAACCAACTGGAAGGAACTAGTTAGAGAAGGATGATACATGCACCTAGAGTCTTCTCTTGTTGTGGGTGTGGCTTCCAACAACACAGAAATGAATTATCTAGGTCAGGCACGGGCAACTTGTGGCATGTCAGCTGTTTTGGCCTACAACTCCCATCAGTCCTCACCTTAGCTATGCTGGCTAGATGGGAGTTGTAGGCAGCCCCAGTACAAGCTTTCTCAACATCCGAAGCAGGTGACAACACACTCTGCTGTCACCACATTGTGCCCCTTCCTGCCATCACATCACATACCCATTCTTCTCCCCCCATCACGTGCCTCCCTTCCCCTTACCATTGCTGCTGTAACAGCTCTGAGCTTCACAGCCAGAAGAAGCAGATGCAGAGCTCTCTTGAGAGCTCAGAGCCAGCCCCAGTTGTAGGCTAAAACATCTGGAGTGCCACAAGTTACTCACCCCTCATCTAGGTGCTTCCCAATTACGTTGGGGGGGGGTTGGAGGGGGAGTAAAAGCTAACCTTCTCAATTATTGAAACAAATATGAACATGTGGAAATTATACTGGGCTATGAAAAGCCATGTCTATGAATGCAGATGTATCCATATGAAAAACATAAACAGTAGGGTGACCATATGAAAAGAAGGACAGGGCTCCTGTATCTTTAACAGTTGTACTGAAAAGGGAATTTCAGCAGGTGTCATTTGTATGCAGGCAGCACCTGGTGAAATTTCCTCTTCATCAAAACAGTTAAAGCTGCAGGAGCCCTGCCCAGAGTGACAAGCTACAAAAGAGGGCAGGGCTCCTGCAGCTTTAACTGTTATGAAGAAGAGAGAATTTCACCGGGTGTTGCATGCATACAAATGACACTTGCTAAAATTCCCTTTTCTACACAACTGTTAAAGATACGGGAGCCCTGTCCTCCTTTTCATGTGGTCACCCTAATAAACATACATTTATCTAACATTTTCAAAGACTCAATGGGACAAACAAGAAAAAATTGAAATCGATCTTTCCTTTCCCTGTAACTTTTTTTTTGTTTTTGTTTATTTTTAGTAAGCTGAACCCAGTGAGACATCAGACTGTGTAACATCCCTGATTCAGTCTCTCCTCCAGTTTCTCTATCATGACCTGAAGCTTCCAGTCTACAGTTAAATGTGCCAGGAGACATTTATGGACTGTACCCTCACTCAGCTCTAAGATAACCTGCTGTCTGTGAAGGGAATGTATTTAGGAATAGGTGAGCAATGGTAAAAGTGGAGAAATGAAATCAAGAGGCTCAATTCACAATGGCTGTCTGCAGCTATCTGACAGAAGGCATTTCTTTTTTTAAAAAAAAAAAAACCTCAGGTCAGAACTTATTGCAATGTGAGAGCTGAGGTTGCACAAACAGGCACTGAGCAAAAGAACTGTGCACAGCCCACCGGAATGAACTGAACAACAAGTGGAGAAAGGAACAGGACAATGGGAACTTGAGGCCAGACGACAGACTTGAACTGCTGTTTTTATACTGTTGTTTTTTATGTCTCTGATGGTTTTTAAATTTTGTATACTTTTAATGCTTACTGTTTTTAGCTTTTGTGTCAGCAGCCCCTGGGAACTAAAGATCTGGAATGGGGAACTTAGGGTTCAACAATAGAATTCTCAGCAACCTCACCAAATGATGGCCTTATTCTCCCTAACAACAGAGAGGTAAACCTAGCTTGGACTACACCACTCCAAACCACAAGCTGCTGAAATAAAGGGGGTGCAAAATAATTTCCCCACCCACCATTTCTCTGCTCCACACTGCCTATCCCAGTGGCTTCCCCTGCTTCCCACATCTGCCAATGAGAGACTTGTTCTGAGCCCTGTGATAGCGCTGCCATCTGGGTTCTAGAATTGAATTGAATAGTCTAGAGGCAAGACTGATCAGGATGGATTATCTCTCCCATTCTAAAAGAATTTTTCCTTCTATATGTACCTGCCTGGACCCTTAGGTCATCTTTGGAGGCTTCTCCTCCAGCTAGGTGTATGCTACAAGAAAGAGGGCCTTCTCCCTTGTGGTCCTCCATTCATGGAGTACCCTCTCCAAGGAAGCTTGCCTGCAGCTCACACTGTTATCTTTTTGGCTCCAGCACCAGATCCACACTAAACAAGATATAACATTTTGAAAGTGGTTTGAAAATGATATGTGGAATGTGTCATGGGCCCCAACAGTTGTCAATACTGCTTGGTGTAGATCCTGCCCAAGTTAAGAAATGTCTCTTTTCCCAGGCATTTTAAATTTTTGTATTTTTATGTTTGTATTTATCATTTTAAACCTGTTTCAAACTTGTTTTATTGTGTGAGCCACTCTAAGAATATTATGCTATAGGACAGCATATAAATATCACAAATAAATAAATACTCTACTAATTAATTATCAATTGGTCAGATAAGCAGGATGGCCACAGTCAAAGCTGACTGTTTTGGTTTGTCCCACATTCATGCCCCCCCCCCATCTCAAGTACTTTTGGAGAACTTTGCACATTTTGCTAAATTATCAAAATTAAACTTAAATTAAATTCTTATCCATCCCTAATATAGAGTAATATTAGAAACATATCTAGTGTTTGGTGATCAGGCCTATGTTCCTGAATAATTGAGCTTTTAGGTGGCTACTTCATGATCCTGTTCATCTGATTGTATCCTAAAACCAACAAGATTAAATACTTGACAGAAAATGCTCTGTACTTATTAGGGCTGTGCATAAACCCCCAACTAGCCTTGGAAGCCATTTTGGAGCCCATGAAACCACCCTGATTCGAATTGGGCCACTTTGGGGGGTGCCTGCCTTGCCTTGGCACTGAAGTGAGATTCAGCCATCCCGAAGTAGTTTGAACTTGCAGGTTCCTGGGTACCGGCTGCACAGCCGGCACTGAAGAAAGCCAGATGCAAAGGACTGGGAGTCCTTTGAATTCCCAACTCCCTGCTTGCCACCTCCTCACCCTCCTTTACCCTTGTTGCCCCCGCCCCAACTCAGAGCTCCCACCATTGAGGCTTACATTAAATTGCATCCTCCTCTCTGAGACCCAAGCCACAATTTAAGTTACCACAGGGGCTCTCTATTTTTAATATATTTAAGTTACCACAGGGGGTCTCTGTTTTTTAATGTATCTATGACCATAGACTACAGTGGTAGGAGGTGACTGTGGAGGAAGAGGGAGCTGAGTCCAATGTACTCACCTAGACTCACAGTTGACTTAGCACCAGCGTTCCCAGGTGGGCAGGAGGAGGGGGGAGAGGCCCAGCACCACCCTGAACCAACCCCAGGCACCCTGAGTCTTTGGTGCCAATCTGCTTCAGCCTTAGGGCACGTCAGGTCAACTCGGTACTACCTTGGATCCAGGCCAAGGCCTACCAAATCAGCCCACTTTGGCTTGGATTCAGAGATTTGGGCTGTGGAGGTACACAGCCCTAGTACTAATGCAGATTGAAATAGCCGTGTGTCTGCTTAATTGTTTGTTTTTACAATCAGGAGGAAATAGGGGAGAAGGAAAAGACACTATGTAGTGCCCATGTTAGATGGAACGTATGTATGTATGTATGTATGTATGTATTTATTTATTACATTTCTATACTGCCCAATAGCTGAAGCTCTCTGGGTGGTTCACAACAATTCAAGATGATAGGAAGCTAAACACCCAAGGTGAGCGGAAAGGTAGAGAATAGTTTCAGGCTGCTGTAAATGATTTTACTGATTAAAACTACAATAAAACATAAAACTAATAACCAAACAGAACCTAGGAGTAGTGAAAAGATTTAAAATGCAGAACCAGATTTAAAAACAGAAGCCGATAAATGAAAATTGCTGGGAATTTTTTTTAAAAAAAGGTCTTCACCTGGCACCAAAAAGAGCAGAATGTAGGCGCCAACGAAGCTTCACTTAGAAGCGCATTCCACAACTGAAGTGCCACAACAGAAAAGATCCCCTTCTTAGAAGCGACCCACCTCTTCCTTTGGTGGGAGCTCCTGAACTGCTGAAGACAATGGGAGGTGACAATCCTTCAGGTCCCAAGGAATGTGGTAGTAGCAATTGGGTTATATAGTAGTTAACATCTTCTAGGTCCATGTTAGGCTTTTTCAGGAGTGGCCTAATAACTGCCTTATTTATTTATTTATTTATTTAGACATTTGTATCCCGCCCTATATCACAAGGATCTTTAAAATGTCCAGCACCACTCCCTCTCTAAGTTGGAGTTGACAACCTCCTGGACCCAGCCGGACATCCTTTCCTATTAGGTGTAATAAGGGCATGACGGGCAAAGGTCAAGCACACGGGTGGTCGATTGGACTTGGTCAAGCACCTTGTCCATATCCTTGGGCCTGGCCTCAACAACTGGAACTTATCCAATAATACTGAACCAGATGGTGCTCTGGACACGTCTACTAATGCAACTGCATTAACTGCGGTGTCCAAGCGATGACAAGTGCGAGCAACTTTATCTTCAAAGTGTCGTCCAAACCCATCCCAGCATACTAACGAGGTTTACACCATCTCTCTCTTTGGCCCAGATTGCAAAAGGCCATGAACCACTCAAAAAAGCTCCATGGGAATGACACTGAGAAGATGCAATTCTAGTGGAAAAGAACTCCCTTTGTGTGCCTGTGTACATTTCCTTTTCCCAACGGAATCTATTTTTTCAATACCAGAAAATTTGCTTTCCATCCTGCCTTTTTCTCTCTCCTCCCCCCTGACCCCCTCCTCAATGATGAAGGTTAATATTAAACATTGTCTTAATGGCTGTCAAATCAATCATGATTTTTCTCTGAGTTACGCCAGGCAGAGGCAACACACTTTATAAGAAATCAGAGACAGGAGTGGATGAGATAATGTAAAATCACTTATGTAGGCACTCTAGAGACAGAGCTCGCTAAATATTTAATAAAGTCATTAACCTGAGAGAGGGAGGAAGAGGATAATGGATGCCCTTTTGCTTTTGCTTATAGGACAGGGTTTGAAAAGTGCACCAATTTCCCCAGGGCAAGTATCACAAATGCCCAAAATCTATAAAGAGGGTCACAGATGAAAAGACTTAGAGCAGCCTTAAAATTCCCATTTGGGTTATTTGAAAATTGCAAATGGGCTTGGAATAAAACAGCGAGACGTTCTCTACTGTACACAGCCATAGGGCCACAGCAATCCAAATGCTCAATGAGTTTATTGGGGCAACAGACACAGTGCAATGGTGAAACAACCAACACATCTGGATAAACTACAGCAAACAATCAATTATTGAAGAAACTATCTATGGTACTGAAGCATTTGCCCTGCCTCCCCCTTCCCCCACCCCCTACATTCAAGGGTTTGATTGTTTTTAATTCTGCATGAAAAGCCAGCTGTTAATGGTTACTCTGGGGAACTGGAAATCCTTGCACCACATTTCTAAAGTTATTTGAAATGAAATGAAATAATGTACTGCATATAGAGAGTTTAGGGTATGCAGCCTGGTGGTTACCTACTCCTCTCACCCTATAGTAGCATTGATACTATCGTTCTACAAGTCCCAATCTACGATAATGGTAATCTATAGAAGGGGGAGTTTCAGATGCAAAATGATGTAGACATGACATGAGTGCTATTTGGGGGGTTCAGACTCACATCTTCCTGGTCATGTGACGGGGACAGCACGGCTGCGCTTTCTGGCACTGCCTTCTCTATCCCTATTCCCATCACGTCCACATGTTAGAGGGGAAAGATTTAAATTGGGGAGCCTCCTCTACATTTCTAGGCTCTGCACATGGTTTCGAATCCTGCTTGTGATTTAGAACTGTGGGGCACAGGGGCAGGCGAGCAAGGACATGATAGAGGGGGTGATTCCAGCAAGCACAGCCCTCCTGCCCCCCTCCGTCCATGGGATGGAAAAGTGTGAGTATAAACACCCACTTAATCCCACCACGCTTCGGATTTCATCCGGAGTGACACATTCCTTCTCTTACATGTTAATAATTAAAGTCTGATCTACACTTGGATGTTTCTCATTCAATCACTTATCGGTCAATATCTTGCAGCTGAACCTGTCAACTGCTTCCCTTGGAAGCAACTGAGATTCAAGCACTATGAAAGGATTGTCTGTGTATTTTGATCTGTGATGATAGGATATATTTGTGGTCTATCAAGTAATGAGCAAACATGCAAACTCAGCCTCATACTACGTTTGATAAGCCATTGGTTTAAGAAGAGGTATAACAGTGTTGTTTCGTTACATCTCTCATTTATTAACAAGTATTACTCCCGGAGCCTTCTGACAAGGAGTGAAGATCACACTGTGTAGATTAATGGCAGAGCCTGTTCCCACACACATTTACTTTCTGTAAACAGGACTGTCACAAATCTGCTCATAACAGAAACTTGTAGATGCATCATGAGAGCAAGATATATGTGTGTACAGGAATAATGCAGAAAGCTGGCTTATGCTGAGTCAGACCATTGTTCCATTTAGTTCAGTATTATCTAAACCAGGAGTGGACAACTTGTGGCTCTCCAGATGTTTTGGCCTATAACTCCCATGATCCTAGACCATTTGCTGGCTATGGCTGACAGGAGTGCCACAAGTTACCCAACCCCGGATTTCACTGTTACCCAAACCTGGTCTCTACTGTTTTGTGGTGTAACTTCAGAGCCTCAGACAGATGTCTCTCACAGTTCTACCTGAGATGCCAAGGATACTGAATATCTGCTTGACCAATTCACTATGGCTCCTCTCCTAGTACATACAAGCTAACTACACATGATATTCTATTGTTATAGGGCATTTAAGAGACTGAGGCCTTAGCTAGACCTAAGGTTTATCCCAGGATTGTCCCGGGGTCATCCCTGTTCATGTGAATGACACAGAGGGGATCCCAGGAGCAGGCAGGGATGACCCTGGGATGATCCTGAGATAAACGTTAGGTCTAGCTAAGGTCCAAGACTCACTTCTATGCCCCACAGTGTGTGCATTTTAGGGGATATTTCTTCCTCACCCATAATTTCTATCTGTGGAAGAAAAAAACGGTGAACAAGCTATAAACAGGTCAAAAAGTACCCTTTTTGAAACATCTCAATAGTAATAAGTACCAGTATATGCATCATATATTTCATACCATAAAAGAATGACAAAAAAACAACATTAAAGAAATCATTCCAGTTAAGGTCAGCGTTTCTCACCCAATCTTATGGTAAGCAACAGAGACATTAAAATGAAATACTAAACTCTTTGAAGAGCTTAGAAGCAGGGGGAGGGGGAAGCAGGATGATATTTTTAAGCACAGCAACTCCCATGGCATGTTTTATATGTTTTTAGAGTTATACTTGAAATTGATAGCAACTTCCAATGCTGATAAAGCAGCATTGCTCTTTAGCTTGCTTTGCTCTCTCTGTCTTTCCTGTGGTCCAAAGGATATTATGAGCCATTTTTAAAATGTGCAATACAGTGCCAATGAGAAGTAGGAGTAGTACAAGTAGATGCTGGATGTGTTGTTGTTGTTGTTGTTGTTGTTGTTGTTGTTATTAACAGCACAAATACTCTGAAGCAAATTATTATTATTATTATTATTATTATTATTATTATTATTATTATTACTACTACTACTACTACTACCTGTACCCTGCCACGCGTTGCTGTGGCTCAGTCTGGTTAAATTGAAAAGAAAGAAAAGACAAAGCGGATGTTTCTAATATGTTTAATTTCACAATGCTTGTGGATATACAATATTTTTAGTTGTTCCATTGTCTGTGTAGATATAGAGATTGTCTGGTTTGCCGACTCTAGAACACACAACATATAATTGTCCATGTGAGAAGCAATCTGTGTCTAGATCTAAACCGCACAATTCTAAAGATTGGCCCTGAGCTTTGTTGATGGTGATTGCAAACGCCAATCGAATGGGGAATTGCAATCTCTTAAATTGAAATGGCATATCTGTTGGAATCATAGGAATCCGAGGAATGAGGACATCTTCACCTTTGAAAGGTCCTGTCAAGATTGTTCCTTCTATGACGTTGCTCAGTAATTTTTTTACTGCAAGCCGCGTGCCGTTGCAAAGTTTTGGCTGGTTGATATTTCGCAACATGATAATTGGCAGGCCGATTTTCAATTGCAGTACGTGCGGTGGCATCCCTGGCAGATCGAGTGAATTCAAAAATTCTGTTGGATAATTAACCGCTTCATCTGCTTCCACAACAGTGTCGATGGACTTGTATGTGACTGCCTCGCTTTGAATGTTAGATTGCATAATATTGTTAAGTTCGTAGACGTTTTTGTTCTTGGCCGCAAGAATAGCTCGTTCACTCAGCCAATCGTGATTCATGTATTTGAGGCATTCTTTTTCTTTTTTTCTCGTTTGCTGATGCCCATTCTTCCTCAGTCTGATTTGCAATTTCTCGTCGCAGTGCTTCCGCTCTGCGAGTACAACGACCTAAGTGTGATCTTCTGCGAGGCATTATTTGGATGAAGTAAAGCAGATTGTTTGGTTTTTAAAAAAGGATGTTTTTACGGTGAGGAGGTTAGTGGAAACTCCTGGCAGTTACCTTTCTTCAGAACGTGTAACTGTCACAGGTGTGACATCTGTATTCACTCAGCCAATTGTGAGAGAACATGCAAATAGGAGAGGAGGCAGAGGCAGTGAATTGGCCTACTGGTTGGCGATGTCACAATGATCAGCAGGACTGGTTTTGAGGAGGCCTATTTCTTCGATTTTAAGACAAACTTTGACCCCATATAGAACATAGTTACATAACAACGCTCGCGTATTCGAATGCAACGTTGTGTCAAAATTACAAAGCAATCGGTGAAGAAGTTTCGGAGATATAACGTCTGTTTCGAACGGACATTTACATTTTTATTTATATAGATTATTATTATTATTACTTACCTGCCTCTCCATTTTGATCGAGGCAGCGAACAACAGTAAATATAAAATACATAAAACTGAATTAAAACAATATACATTGTTAAAATATCCTAAAAACATTCTAAAAACATCCTAAAATTCCACTGGATGGGCCTGCTGGAAGAGAACAGTCTTGATAGCTTCCTTGAAAGCTAATAGACTGTCAAGTTGACGAGTCTCCTCCGGCAGGCCATTCCACAGTCTGGGAGCAGCAGAAGAGGCACTTCATTTTTAATCTATCTCTCTCTCTCTCTCTCTGTCTTCTTCTTCTTCTTCTTCTTCTTCTTCTTCTTCTTCTTCTTCTTCTTCTTCTTCTTCGCTAAGAAAAATATTATGCATCTGATCCTTCTTATGTTTCAGAGTTATCTCAAAGCATCCTTCCTCACTATTCGCAAAATACTTCAGATCACTAATTTCCTTAAAAATGGGTTGCATTAGATTTCATCCAGGGGTAGGGTGGCTAATGGTAGTCTGTGTGACTTAGAAGCAAATGATTTTTTTCTAGCATTATCAATGGTCCACCCCCATTGTAACCCTGCCAGAAAACCTTGGTAGATTATTTTCTGATCTCCCAACTTTTCCTCTCTTTTTTTTTCTAGGAAGTTTCACTTAGTGTCTAACTCAGCATTGCATAGCACAGGATCATGAGCAATAATTGTTAGGATCAAGGCACATCATGGAGCAGAAAATGGCAGGACCTTCAAGAAGGAGTTTGATGCCCACTTAGCAAAAGAGCTGGGTGCTATTGAAGGTGTATTTTTACTCTGATAAGAGGTCATCATGCAGAGCAGGACAGACACAAGGAAGTACTTCTTCTCACAATGCATTGTTGAACTATGGAATTTACATCTACAAGATGTGATGATGACCACCAATATAGACAGCTTTAAAGAAACATTACATAAATTCATTGGCATTAGACAAATTCAATGGTTACTAGTCATGATGGTAATATATTAACTCTACGATAAGAGGCAGCAGGTCTCTGGGGGACAACAATGATGAAGGGCTATCACCCTTATACACCCTGCATGCAGTGGTGCAGCTAGGTAATATTAGACACTGAACTTAATGGTCTTAATGATAAAGTCACTCACTGAAGACTCCTGAACAAACCTAACAGTCATGGAATAAGAGAAGAGGTCCTCTTATGGATCAGAAACTGGTTAAAGAACAGTTACGTCTTCACACAGTGCATAGTTAAATTATGGAATTCACTACCACAAGATGTAGTGATGGCCACCAATTTGGATGGCTTTAAAAGGGGGTTGGATGAATTCTTGGATGCAAAGGCTATCAATAGCTACTAGCCCTGATGGTTATGTGCTACCTCCAGTATCCAAGGCAATAAGCCTGTATGCACCAGTAGCTGGGGAACATGGGTGGGAGGGTGGTGTTGCACCATGTCCTGTTTTGTTGGTCCCTGGTCGACAGCTGTTTGGCCACTGTGTGAACAGAGTGCTGGACTAGATGAGCTCACGGTCTGATCCAGCAGGGCACTTCTTACGTTCTTATGTCTTATGCACCACCACCACCCTGGTTAAATGGCCATGTGTATTACTTCAGTTGTGAAACACACAATTAACATTTCTCTAGTCCCCACAACCCAACCACCTTTCTATGCTTTACAGCTGCTTCTATGTTCCTTATATATTACAACAACAAAACTGCCTAATTAAAAAAGCATGTAGTAGTTTTTAATTTTAAACTTATTTAAATTATAGCACCACCACAGTTACATCACCACCACTATCATCATCATTACATGAGTAAAATGGAGTTTGCTTCTGATGCCCTCAGGCCTTCATCACCTGACGTTCTTTGGATGGTCATAGGGGGGATGCTGAGCTGCAGGCCCTGGATGTTGGCCCCAAGATCCAGCCTTAGTTGCCCCACTGCTTCCTTGTGGGCTTCTGATAGGCATCTGCTGAGCCAATGTGGATGCTGGACCAGATTGGCCTTCATTTCTTATGTTATTATCTATTTAAGATCAGCCCTGATGTCAGAAGGGGAAGCGTGAGTCCAGATCTGATCCTAAATGGATCCAGAGCAAGCGCATAACATCTACTATGCCAGACATGCATTCATTTTCAGACTTTACACTCTCACTGTGGCCCAGTAGTGTAAAGCAGCCCACAATTTGCGAAGTGTGTTACCATATCATTTTGTATAGCAGTACTTATTCTTGCAGGCTACCAAAGAAATTTTCAAGACATCAGAGAATATATTTAAGTATGCAGTCAGAGGTGCTGCTAAGTTTGATGCAGGGGCAGGAAAGTTACTTTCTGGGGCAAGGGGCTTCCCCGCCCCACCCCACCCCCCACCCCCACCCCCGGGCACTTCCCATGCCAGCCCTACATTTTTTTAAAAAAAAGGCAATAGTTGGGGTGGCTGCCATTCTTCTCCCAAGTTGCTGGCAAAGGAGAATGCGGTGGCAGCAGTGGGCTTGTCACAGCTGCTGTCTCACACCATTGGTGCATGGCCAGTGAGAGAACTGGAACAGCAAGGGGGGCTGTGTTCTCACTACTCCAATGCCCTCATTGGCTGTCCACACACAAAGGCAGCATCTGTGCAGTTCAGCTCACTGCTATTCAGACTTGAGGGAAATGCTTTGATTTAAAATGAGCTGTAGCTGCAGTCTGAGCCTCAACCAGCTGGCCCCTGGCCCTTTTACTTCACAGGCAGTACACCATTGCTGCTTTTGCGGGGGTGGGGAGTTGTTTGGGGCCCCTCCAAGACCATGGGGCCTAGACCTGTGTCCCATTGTCCAGCCCTAATGGTGATACTCTATCCATTCACCATCTTGAGCCAAACATGTCAATGTATCTCTGCCATGCCATAGAACGCTCCTGGCTCCTATTTCCATCTAACGTCTTTCAGCACAACAGGAACACGATCGCCATTTTGGTGATTCCACATATAGGATTTCAGCCTAATTTGCACACCTCCCTTCATTCTTATGATCAATTTATTGTTTGATTAGAATATAAATCACCTTTATCTAGTGAGCATTTGCTTTGCGGATAACGGCTGATCTGGACAGGATCTACACTACTGCTTTAAAATGGTTTATAACAGTAGTGACAACTGTTGGGGCCCAGGGCACACTCCATATACAGTTTTCAAAAAGTTTTCAAAGTGTCATATCCTGCTTTGGTGTAGATCTTGCCCAGATATTGCAAATAAATGAAAAGTAATAAATTCACCTTGCAATAATAAAGCTCGATAAAAAAAAAAGAAATGGAATCATTATACCTTCTTGTTAATTATTAATTAACTCAATCTAGAGTTAATGAATGCCCCCCCCTTCCTGAGCAATGGGAAATTCAGGACAGCTTTAACAGGGTCAATATCTTTTGGAGGAGAAGCCAATGGACATGCTGTGCTGCTGTTCTATTTTTACATGTGCAGATTGTGTAGGCATTATGGGGTACAGCATGGGGGAGGTTACTTCTGAAGCTCCATTAATTCTGGTCCTGAATTAGAGATTGGTATCTCAATGGGAAAATGAATACAACGATCCCATGTGCCATCACCTCCCACAACAGGCATAAAGTTTTGTTTTGTTTTAAATGCAGCTTGTTCACCTGACTTGACTTGCCAGGCTTTCTGCACTGCTCATGAAGTTCCCAAAGTTTTACTTTTAGAACTACTAATATTCATTTCTTTTTATTAACCCTTCTTTTAAGAACATGAGAACATAAGACCAAGGGTCCATCTAGTCCAGCAGTCTGTTCACACTGTAGCCAACCAGCTGCTTACCAGGAAGCCACAAGCAGGACACAGATGCAACAGCAGAACTCAACCCACGCAGGCACTGAATAAACCCATTGATGAGCTTGTAGACATGAGGACAGGTAAGTTGAAGTTCTATTTCCTTAAATTTGTAGAAGTACTGAAAAAAGGTCTTCAGAGATATTAAGCAGCTATACCATTAGAGTCTCCAGATTATACTTCTTAGATAGGTGAGAGTCATCTCTCCAGAACTGTTCTTTTTTAAATGGATACCATTGTTTTTATACTTTTTAAGTTTTTGATGGTTTTAAATAATGTATACTTTTAATGTTCAATGTTTCTAACTTTTGTAAAACGCCCAGAGAGCTTCGGCTATGGGGCAGTATATAAATGTAATAAATCAAATCAAACCAAACACCATGGAAGTTCCCTATCAACACTTTTTTGAGGTGACTAGCAAAGCTTGAGGAATTTGTTCTTTCCAAATTCTAATATGGACAGGCCTGATCTAATGTGCAATTCAGAAAGTAGTTATTTGGACTCTGGAATTTTACAATGCAGTTCTTGGCTCAAAAAAAAGTATCAGAATTATGATTATGCCATTCCTCACAAATAGCCAAGGAGCCCAGAGAAGCTAACAGCCTATATAAAACACAGGACATGACTCTAAAACCACAAATATGTAATAAAATACAATAAATCCTTAATTAATCAAAATCAAATTGCCTACAATTGAAATGCCTGCACAAATAAATACATGTTTAGCTGGGACAATAGGATGGCAGACAGCCTAATTTCTACCTGGAGGGAGTTCAACAGCTAGGGTGCTGCAACTGAGAAAGCCCTGCCACAAGAAAAATCTTCCTGGATTATCTTAAATCCCAGATTAGTCAGTACTGAGGAAGACAATCCTTTAAGGACCTGGGTCCTGAGCCATTTAGGGTTTAGCAGAATGATTCCATTTTGCTCCTGCTGCTGGGAGCAACGGTGCTCTCTTGGAGGCAGCAGTTCTTCGGCACAGTGGTGGAGCAGCTGGAGGGCAGCTGGGGGACCGTTCCTGCTGCCTCCAGCTCCCCCTCTGGATCCCTGCTCAAAGGCCCCCTCAATTTGGCACTTATTGCTTGAGACATTAGGGTGTGCCTAGGCACACCCTGCACACCCCTTGTGCATGCCTATAGGCCCAGTAATTCACTGGCAGTCATTGTAATTTTAGATGTGTATTTTTACATGAAAAACATTTAGAAGTGCTAGAATAAATATGTTAAAAATGAATATTTAATTTGAGAGAGAGAGAGAGAGAGAGAGAGAGAGAGAGAGAGAGAGAGAGAGAGAGAGATTAATGTGAATGGATTTACCTGACATTGACCCCAAAATAACTGATCTATCATTTTGGAGACATCCTAAACTATTTCCTGGGATATCAAGGACATCAGTGCTCAGAAGAGCCAAATTGTCAGTGCTCATATGAACCAGCCTTGGGGACTCACAGAAAATCCCCAGAACCAAAGTGAGACCAGTCACAACCCAGACTACCAGCAATGAATTGGACTCCAACAGAGAGGAACTAGTTGAATCAGTAGCCCTACCCACAGAAGCACCAGAGCTGGATCCTTAAGGAGAGCCCAAGTTCAGTAATGAGGGACCACCAGAATCCTGACCCTGGAGCCTGGCCACACTAAGGAAACCACATCCTTGTCCCTAGATGATACCAAATCAGCACACACAACCTACAGGGCCAACAGAAGGTGATAGAGAAATGATGGAGTGCCAGACTCTCTTGAGACCCAGCATTGGACAAAAGGAGGGATATAACAACAACAACAACAACAACAATGGGACAGAGTCTTGGAAGAGGTAGTCAGGCTGAATGACTATATAAGAGCTCAGTCAGCAACCAGTCCTTATCAGACCAGCTATCTCTTCCCTTGGATGGTTCCAGTGCTCTGAAGGACTTGTCTCTGAAGACTCTTGCATTCTGATCTGTGACATTAGAATTGACCTGAGCTGGCCACTGTGCATCCCCTGCTCCAGTTACCTACTTCAACCCCCTGTCCAACCTGCTTCCTCCACACACCACCACAGAGTCATCCTTTCCAGTTCTGGACAGGACCCATGCAATATGAGCCATGAGAAAATCCCAATGTTGATCAAGATATCTTTGAGCTATAGGGAATACCAGCCTAGTATTTCTAACAGAAGAGCATGGGAAGTTTCCACAGGGCAGGACTGTTGAACTTCTGGCACATGGGGCCGATCTGGTCCACTCCCCAATCTGCTCCCCGCCCCAAGCTTCTTAGAGTGGACACGACCCCTTCCCGACATCACCCCTGCTTCTCTTACTTCTGTGCTTTATCAGAGTTCTTTTTCATATTATTTGATCTCTTCCAGCAGGCCTATCCAGTGGAATTTTACTATGCTTTTAGTATGCTTTTAGGGATGTTTTAACAGTGTATAGTATGTTTTTAATCAGTATTTCATGTATTTTATACTTATTGTTGTTCCCCACCTCGATCCAAACAGAGAGGCGGGTAAGAAATATTATTATTATTATTATTATTATTATTATTATTATTATTATTATTATTTACCAATCAGTTGAAATTGGATTTTCTTGTTGTTGTTTTTTATATTGTTTGTTTGTTTGTTTAACCTGCCAAAATGCAAACTGACCTTCTGCCATGTGTGCTTGTCTCCTTTCTTTGGTGGCTTTCTGTACTTTGAGAAAACTGGCATAAGAGTTTATCATAACTAGATTTGTTATGGGCCTAAATAGCTATTAAGATGTCAAGTACAGATAAAGAGGGATGCTCCTTTATACCATTATAATAACGTTTAAAATGACAAACTGCTTGAAGAAATATATCAAGTATTAACAAAGTCCACGGCCAAATCAGTGCAACCCAGTGAGAAATTGCTTCATTGGATATATGCATACAAAACACTGCAATGTTTTGCGTAGTATACAAATCTAACCTTCTTCCTATTGAACTTAAGAGAGCATAAGCATGAGTGGTACAGTGGTTCAGGTGCTAGTAACCTCAAGACTGGATCACTGCAATGTACTCTATGTGGGTCTGCCCTTAATGCTAGTCTGGAAGCAGCATTAAGGGCAGCAGTTCAACTGTTGTCTGTTGTGTTTCCAAGCCCTCCCACTGAGATGTGAGACAATAAAGTGGTCTGCTGTACAATCCACAAACTTTATTCAGTAATTAGACACCTCTTCACACCTGAAGAGAGTGTGAATGCTAAGAGCTATCCTCTGAGCTTAATAAGCCTAACAAAGCAAGGCAGTTGCCTATCAACAAAATGGACAGTTTCATCTTAGTGCCAGCAGGCGTTTACTGAATTCCTCCTTCAGTGAGGTTCTTTGAGTTGAATCCTCTGGCAATTAGCTACCCTAGCAGACCGCCTTCTCAGCTCCCACCTCCTCTCAACTCTGCCGGCTTGACCCTGTAGCGGACTCTGGGATCTGTAATCTCCAATGTCCCCCACCCACCCAACAGGGTCTGCATTCCCTGGGGAGGATGGTCTGTGAGCCTGGGAGTCCTGTCTGATAAGGTCCTGGGAAGATTCATCCTTGATTCCTGAACAGTCTTGGAGAGTCTCCTCCCCCACTTCCCATCTTGGCTGGTGTACTTTTGGTTCTGCTTCTTCTTTGGTCTCTGAACCTGATTCAGCCACAGAAAACCCCACACTAGGGAGGAAGGGCCTGATCCTGGTATTGTCAGAAGCTATGACTTTTTCAGCATGTAACACTCTACTGACGGAACTACACTGGCTGCCTATTTGCTTATGGTTGTGTTAGTGGTGTATAAAGCCCTAAACAACTTGAGCCCAGGATATCAGAGTGAGAGAGCTTTTTCCCTTTCCAGCATGCCCAGTCATGGAGGTCATCAGATGCGGCATTCCTAGTAACCCTGCATGGACCTGTAGTTTGGATGGAGTCCATTCAGAGTAGAGCCTTTAGCGTACCAGTTCCTCTCTATGGAAATCCCTGCCTGTTGATGTCATTGTTTGTTCTTTGTTTGGTTTTTTGGGGACCTGCTGAAGACATATTTTTGTTTAAGTCTTCCCTAATTAACCAGCCATAGTTTTATTGGTACAATCTGATTTTATAGCCTTTAATTTTGTATTATTATTATTGTCATTATCCTTATCATCATCTCTCCTTTTTATTATTCACTGCTCAGATATTTTGCTGGATGTAGAGTGGTATATAAATCTCATGAATAAACAGTAAATAAATAAATGAGTGGCTGCATGTCACTTGTGCAATCGCATCACCCTTATGCACCCAAGACCAATTGATTCAGCAACACTTACAGGGAGTAGAATGTAGCCTCCATGAGAACATTATTATTATTATTATTATTTATTTATTTATTTATTTATTTATATAGCACCATCAATGTACATGGTGCTGTACAGATTACACAGTAAATAGCAAGACCCTGCCGCATAGGCTTACAATCTAATAAAGTTGTAGTAAACAATGAGGAGGGAAAGAAAATGCAAACAGGCACAGGGAAGTGTAAATAGGCACCGGGTGGGGTGAAGCTAACAGTATAGAGTCAGAACAAACTCAATATTTAAAAGCTATAGGGAAAAGAAAAGTTTTCAGCTGAGTTTTAAAAGCTGTGATTGAGTTTGTAGTTCTCAAGTGTTCTGGAAGAGCATTCCAGGCGTAAGGGGCAGCAGAAGAAAAAGGACGAAGCCGAGTAAGGGAAGTGGAGGTCCTTGGGCATATTTTCCCCACATAGAAAGCACCTTTGTCCAAAGGCTTAGAGAGCTCCACACGATAGTAAAATTTGATTAAAAGACAATAAAAATGATAATTAAAACTTCTCCATTAATGTGCAATGGTATAAATTCAACAGCGCAATAGTAAGTCATGGGGTCTATGAGAGAGCAATAAACCTCAGCCGATGGTAATTATGGTAAAATGCACTTCAAAATAAATTTCAAAGGTAGAAGAAATGACGTTTACCAACCCCTACTTATTGTAAAAAAAAAGCTTGCATTAGCACAGGTTTGCAAGATTCTAGTTGCCCTCGGAGATTGATATTTTCCATCCTAAGGGATTTAACAGAACCCTGGCATAGAATTTATTCTCATCCGACTCATACGCCTTTAATTCATCCATTCCTTTCCAGCCACAGCTGCTTCATTTGCTCCAGATCTCTCAGGTCATGAGTGAGTCATGTACTATCACTTAACCAACGTATTTCTAAACAATGAAATTACTTGAATTCTCAAAATTTGCATATTGCCACTTTTGCAATTCACAATCCAAATGCCAAAACTGAAATTTGACCTCAAAATTTGACTAGTTGAATAAAGTTAACATACAATTCACTGCCTTTTGTTGAAAGAAAGTTGTCAGATACAGTAAAGTATTGGTAGCTATTGCATGTCCTCTGTCATCTGCTATCAAACCTTGTTTGCTGTCAGTTTAGTATTGTTACACCTTGACATCTATTGCCTGTCAGCTTATCAGTTAATGTCAAATGTTGAGTGTTGTCAAATATTCAGTCCTACTTATCATGTACTATCAAATAATTAACTGCTTTTGTCAGATACAGACAAATGATGGATTCACCCATTTGAACCTACCTGGCCCTTAAGATCAGTGTCAGAAACCTTGGTGTTTACAAGGCCTTTATGGTGGTAGCATCGCAGTTGTGGAATTTCTCCAAGAGAAGTCTGAAAAGCTTCCTCTCTTCCTGTTTTAGACAGGTCCCAAAAGCCTTATTTTAAAATTATCATTCTGAAAGGCATTTTATGAGTGATTTCTATTGTTTAAATTATTAAATTATTATTATTTTACTTCTGTGGTTTATCAATTTTTACTTCATGTATGTTCAAATGTGTTTGTTGCTACCTTTTGTTTTTATTGTGAGCTGCTTTGGGAAACTATTTTGAATAAAACAATCCAAAGAACATGTAAAATGAATAAATGAATAAGTAAACATCAGTTGTCAAATTTTATGAAATTGTTAAATACAGAACTATTCAGAGAAGATTCAGGATAAACATTCACAAAAGAGAAGAGTTTTTGGGAGCACTTTAGCTCCTTTTATCATCTCTGGCTTTGTTTCCTACAGCCCAGTTTTTCTTGAGTTGCAAAAATCTGAACATGTGCCATTAGTAGATATAAACTGGAGAGAGATGAAATGCTGGAAACCTCAAGCAGAATCTCACTCAAACAACAACAGCAACAATAAACCAAACACTGGAGATTTTTTATCCTAACTCTCCCATTCTCAAGAAACCTACTCTTGATAGGCTATCTCTGTCTAACTACCGACCTGTCTCTTTGTTGCCGTTTGTTTCAAAGATCCTGGAGCGTGCGGTCTACTCTCGCTGTCTTGACTTTCTTTCTAGTAACTCTGCTTTGGATCCTTTTCAATCTGGATTCCGTCCTCTGCATTCCACCGAAACAGCCCTTACTAAGATCACCAATGATCTCCTTACTGCCAAGTCTAAAGGCCATTATTCCGTTCTTATTCTCCTTGATCTAACTGCAGCCTTTGACACGGTTGATCATGATCTTCTCTTAGATTCCCTTCATGACCTTGGATTTTGTGGCTCTGTCTATAACTGGTTTGCCTCCTATCTAGCGGGTCGCTCTTTCAGCGTGTTGGCTAATGGCAGCTCATCTTCCTCCTTTCCCCTTTCAGTAGGGGTTCCGCAAGGCTCAGTGCTTGGCCCGTTGTTGTTTTCCTTATACATGTTGCCCTTGGGCAAACTTATTCAATCTCATGGCCTCCAATATCATCTGTACGCCGATGATACACAACTATATCTGTCATCTCCGGAACTTTCTCCTGATGTTCACGATCGTATCTCGGCATGTCTTTCAGATATCTCAGCTTGGCTGCTTCATCGTCGTTTGAAACTTAATATGGCAAAGACTGAATTGCTTGTTTTTCCTCCTAAACCTTCTCCTCATCTCTCATTCTCTCTTACTGTCAATGATGTTACGCTTACTCCGGTCAAGGAAGCTCGTAGTCTTGGCTTTATATTTGACTCCTCGCTCTCCTTTATTCCTCATATTGAGGCAGTAGCTAAATCTTGTCGATTTTTCCTGTATAATATTGCCAGGATTCGATCATTTTTGTCTGTCTCTTCTGCCAAGACGCTTGTTCATGCGCTGGTTATTTCACGGTTGGACTACTGCAACCTTCTTCTCTCTGGCCTTCCTTCTTCTCACATCAGTCCGTTGGTTTCTGTTCACCACTCTGCCGCAAAGATCATCTTCTTGGCTCGCCGCTCCAACCATGTTACTCCGCTTCTGAAATCTCTTCATTGGCTTCCAATTCACTTCAGAATCCAATATAAACTTCTCCTGTTAACCTTCAAAGCTTTTCACGGTCTAGCTCCTTCCTATCTCTCCTCTCTCATCTCACACTATTGCCCTGCTCGTGCTCTTCGCTCCTCTGATGCCATGTTTCTCGCCTGCCCAAGGGCCTCTACTTCCCTTGCTCGGCTTCGTCCATTTTCTTCTGCTGCCCCTTATGCCTGGAACGCTCTTCCAGAACATTTGAGAACTACAAGTTCAATCGCAGCTTTTAAAGCTCAACTAAAAACTTTTCTTTTTCCTAAAGCTTTTAAAACTTGATGTTGTGCGGACTTTATACTGTTAGTTTTACCCTACCCTGTGCCTGCTTACCCTACCCTGTGTCTGTTGGCATTCTCTTCCCCTCCTTATTGTTTTACTATGATTTTATTAGATTGTAAGCCTATGCGGCAGGGCCTTGCTATTTACTGTTTTACTCTGTACAGCACTATGTACATTGATGGTGCTATATATATAAATAAATAATAATAATAATAATAATAATAATAATAATAATAATAATAATAACTTTGTTTCCGGCCATTCCCAAAATGCTTTATCATGTAGATGTAATAGACTATCATCTACCATAACACTGTATGTGTTATGAACACATGAACACAAACTCACACACTGCACATGTGCACGTTTGAATCTTATTAATGAAGAAGTGGGGGAAATTCTTTTTTTAAACTGGATACACATTTTACTCATTATAAGATTTCCTTCAAATTACAGGTGCAGCAAGTATCATTTACATTCTTATAGGTAGGTGCAGCCAGGCTGGCCATCTTGGAATAAATTTCTTGGCCACATTGTATGCTCCCCAAATGGGGAGGAAGAGTTCTCCGGGCTCCTGTTGGACAGTTCTGCTTGCTACTTTCCCTATGTAGACCCTGCCCGATGAAACATGATGTCACAAAGAAATCTACTGTGGGTAACAGGAGCTTGAACTATCTAAGACCAACATGCTTGAAAGCAGTTTATATGGTACCTGCTCTTCTATTAAACCTTCCATTTGCTAGAATTCAAAGTAGCACTTTATCTCTTAGAGCTTTTTCATGTCCTCTATGGTTTAAATTGGTTTGTGCACAATCTCAAATGCGAAAGTGTTCCTTGGGTAGATTGTATATTTGAATTTTCTTTCACATTCTAGCGACCTATATTAACAAAGTTCACATAAGAAATATTCTAGCATGCGAGTCTCATATGTTGTTATTAATATTATCTATAGAGCACTCAAATCTAAGTGGTGCTGTTTTTTTAAAAAAGGCCCTGCTTGCTTTGAATGTTTAGTGCCACACATAGAAATGGTAAAGAGCATGAGAAGCCCCCTGCTGGCCTTTCTAGTACAGCATTTTGTTTTCACAGTGGCCAGTCTATGGGTATCTGATAGTAATTTTAGAGTTCCTATCAGATGTTCACCTAAAAGCAAATATGTAGCTTCTTCTCAGGTAAAACATCTGATGAACACGGAAGAAAGCCTCCCCAAAAGGTTTCAATAATAGTAGTCAATGCTACTCTTAACCTATAACACTTACCTGGGATTAACTTCCAATTGAACTCAATGGGGCTTACTTCTATGTACACATGTACAGGATTGTTCTGTTTATGGGAGAGTTTTACACATTGCACACTAGGATGCCGTATCTTAGCAATAATATGGCACATGAACTTACAAAAGTGGCAACTTACGAAGACAATGGCATCTGCCTTTCTGACAGGCAATTTTCATGCCAACCTTCGCATCAATTCATCCTTCATCTGCTGCCCTCCTGAAGCCTAACCAGGAATGTAAGCCATATTCTAACCCCTAAATCAATGCTATACAATTGTTTTGTGTGCTAAACAGACACATTTCTCATGCTAGAAATTCAAGCCTTTCTGTGCTTGCTTTTTAAAAAATTATCATAGGGGCCGGATTCCATTAGAAAAGGCCTACACATTTCCATTCTTCCTTGTCTAATCTTTTGTTCCAGAAGTTAATTAAGGCAGTGAAAATTAAAACAGTACTCCAAAGAACCAATTATGCTCAGTCTTTTGATAATATAATAGGGAAGCAGTTCAAATTGTATACATTAAACACTGTTTACAAGACAAACATAACAACCAATGTTCACTACCTTTTGACAACCTTTATACTAAGTGCAGCACAGCAGATAGAAAATAAATAGTAATAGAAAATTGCCAGCCCATGAACAACATTCATAAATGAATGAATGGATGAATAAATGCATCTTCAGAGAAAATATTATGGTGAAGCATTTGATTAATTTAATAGTTGTATTTATTTGTTTGTTTGAGTTTATAGCCTGCTCCATCCTGAAAGATCAGCATGGGTAGTTCTAGGATGTGTGTATGTATGCGTGATATACACACACCTGTTAAACTTTAATTAAAAGAATAATGGCTTTAAAGCTTTTAATCTCTCCTGACTTAACTCTTTTCTACAAAATTAACCCAACTGAAAGGCTTACTTAATGGACACAACCATAGCCATCACAACAACTTGTGTGGGGTGGGGTAGGGGTGCATAGGCAGGCAGGCAGTTACAACATGGTATGATTTTCAGTTGAGGAAATCATATTTTTTTCCTGTTTCTTTCATTATGTGTAGATTATTTATACAAACTACTAAATGATAAAGAAGGTTCACAGAGAATTTCCACCTTATTGTGAGATTTCTCCATGAAAGCCAGTGTGGTGTAGTCAGAACACCAAGGGTACACAACATGCATGTGGCCCCTGCCAGCCCCCAAATTTAGGGGGACCTCCCAAAAATATTTTTTTAAACAAAGTGATATTCTGAGCTGCTATGGCATGCCAAATGGGACAAAATTAGTTTGTTTGCAAACTCTGGCTGCCATTTTGATTTATGTTTTTTTTTTAAATTCCCTCCTATTCTTGGTACCTGCCAAAGAGACTGAAACTGGTATTCAACAATAATCTGGCTGTCATAATCTGGCTCAGTGCCTAAACTCAGTAATGGGCTGGATGAGGGCCTATAAACTGAAATGGAATCCTGGCAAGATGGAAGCCTTATGGTGAGTGGTTCCCGAGTCGAGGAGATAGGTTCATTGCTTGTTCTGGATTGGGTAGCACTCCCTCTAAAAGATCAGGTTTGTAGTTTGGGGGTACTCCCTGATCCATCATCATTGCTGGCTGCCCATGTGGCCATGGAAGCTCAGAGTGCCTTTTACCAGCTTTGGCTGGCTCTCCAACTATGGCTTTTTCTGGACATGGATTGCTTGGCCACCATTGTACAGGCCTTGGTAACCTCAAGACTGGATTATTACAATGCGCTCTATGTGGGGCTGCCCTTAAAGTAGGGTGACCAACTGTCAGGATTTCCCCGGATTTGTCCTGGTTTTTGTTCTTTCCATGGTGTCAGGGGGGATTTTCTATAATTTTCAATAATGTCCTGGAGTGACACACCTCCCCCTTTAAGGCTGCCATTAGCATGGCAGGAGTGAATGACATGCTTTCTTGAGGCACATCATTCTCCCACCCTGAGCTCCAATTGAGGTCTTAAAGGGGAAAGTGGGTCATTCGTGGACATTATAGAAAAGGCCCCAATTGGAGTGGATGGTGGTGGTGCAGAATGAAATCCTTTCCCCTCCTCCACTCCAATCGGGTTCTTTAAGGTGGCGGGGGAATAACGTACTTTCTGCAGGACTCAGAAAGCTGCTTCCCCACACACACACTAGGTGTCCTCTTTTTTGGTTTCCCAAATATGCTCACCCTACTTAAAGCTGCTCCGGAAACTGGAGCTAGTTCAGAATGCTGCAGCTTGGCTGTTGTCCGAAGCTGCCCCTTTTTCAGCATGTAACTCCTTTGCGGAATGAGCTGCACTGGCTGCCTATTGGCTACTGGGCCAGTGTTAAGGTTTTGGTACTAGTGTACAAAGCCTTAAATAATTTGGGACAAGGATACCTGAGAGAGCATCTTCTCCTTTACCAACTTGCCCGGTCACTGAAGTCATTAGAACACATGCTCCTTGTGGTTCCAGCTAGATCTACAGCCTGACTGTAGTCCACCAGGAGAAAAGCCTTTAGTGTGGTGGCCCCTTCTCTTTGGCACTCCCTGCCCCTGGAGGCCAGGCAGGTGCTAACACTATACTGCTGCTTTTCTTTTCCAGGAAGCATTCCTCAACTGACCAGCCACCGTTTTTATTGGTATTCTGTTTTAAATTGAACAATTTTAATTTGCTGTTTTAATCTTTTAATCTTTTTACTGTTTTATTCCTATCTTCACCACTCTGGGGTCTATTTTAGATATGGAGAGGTATATAAAGTAAATAAATTAATATTAAACAAATAATAAATTCATATTTCCTTCCAATAACAATTCTAAGGATAGGATTTCCACACAACTGGCATTCCCACCATGTGCAAAATGATGTCAGTTTTATATATTGATCAGTGAACATGGCTGTGGTCCAGAGATCTTCTTTCATATACAGAAATAGAATCCCAGGAGCAAATAGCAGCTGTTTTCTTCATGCAAGAACTGTTGCCTTTCAGAAGGCTACGGTTTGACAGGAAGCAGAAATAGGAATTGATCAATCAACATCAGAGATGGCTGAAAGAACAGTAACCAGATGGAGGACTTGTTGCAAGGGAGAGTACCATGAGCCTGTCTCTGTACAATATGAAGTGAACCTGTGCTTGAAGAACACTCCTGTATGGTGGGGCCTCCATATAAATGCCATAATATGTTATTTCATTCTTCCTATTTCCTCAAGTTTCAAATCACAATACACTTTCACAGGCAGCCTTTTACTTACTTTTAAAGTTTTTTAGATAATGTCTGGGATTTGGTCCATGTGAGAGATGGCTGTGGATCCATCTCCATAAGAGGAGAACTCCACCTCTGAGCCAAGGCTGTGTCCCACCCGCCCCAGAGCAGTGGTGTCTTAAGATGCAGACCAGAAGAACCCCTGTGAAAGGAAGTGCCTCTTTGCAAAAGAAGACTACTCATTAGAAAAGGACTCCTTATGAGCAGGACCCTCCTAATGAGGCAGACTTCTTCCAGATGCCTCTGATGTGCTGCAGCTGAGTCCTGAGTGGGGCTATCAAAGCTCCACTTTATAAACTCTCAGTTGAGAGCTGCTACTTGCTAGGCTTTCTGTTCTAGTACTTTGAAAGTGTGCTTCTTTGATCTTGCTTCTTCATGGACTGATCTTTCATGTGCTGATAGGACCCTGCTCTTGAAGTGTCCTTTCCCCCCCTGAAGTGGCAGTTCTCTGCTCTGACTCTTTGTTTGCTTCTTGACTTTGTTTGCCCCAGGGTTGAGTACAAACCCAGCTATAGCAGGACACTGTTTGCTATGAGAGAAAGAGAAAGTGCTTGTCCTGTCTCCAGGATATCTTTTTGGGGGTGGGGGGTAGCATCTTCCCAGGGAGACCCTTATTTCTATCTTGCCTCTCCTGGTGTTCTGCCGCCAAGAGACAGCCATGATGGAGTTGCCAAGAGGAAGAGGACTTTTCTTTGTTTTGGACATAGGACCGTGGTGAAAGAAGGGCCTCTTTCTGCTGCTTCAGGGAGTGCTTGAAGTGTCCTGAGGGGCAGCTCATACTCTTCTTCACCATGAGTTTGATGTGGATGATGTATCTTATCCTTAGGTCCCTTCACATGAACTGTTTAGTGAATTGTTTAACATGAGTATATGTTACTGGCACTTGATATTGTTCATTGACTGCTGGTATGATTGGCTATTATTTAAATTATAATATGTTTTACATAACCTATCTGGAGTTGTGGAGTTGTGTTGTAATTTATTACACAGTAACTAGCTTGACTCAAGCAGACCATCTGAGCGCTAGTACTTTGTTGCTCAGTATCATACTTTTCTGCAGGTGCCAAGAAAAGCCATGCATGAGGCCAAACAGAATTCCATTGTACTTCCCCTTCTCCCTCCCAGCTGCTCCCCATTCCCTCCCAGATAAGCAAAGAGAAGCCTATCCAGGCCCCTTAAAATCAAGGCAGTGAAGTGAGGGAAAGGGGCGGATTGTGTCACTATCCGTACTCAAATGTACTCCAGAAGTAAGTGAGATATAAAAACTTTTTAATATACTGATAAGTTACACTAGTTCCCAAAGTTCAAGTGTACTTCCACTGTAAAGCTTTATATTATATCATTAAAGCACAGACAAGTACTTAAAGACCATTTAGAAAACACTCAAAGAACAAAACACTTAAAGGCCATACGTGTTTCGACCTAACGGATATGAATGTTGCTAAGTGTATGTTTTTCTTGACTTTCAGGCAATGGCAATTTGAAAATAATTCCTAGCTTTTTCATGTGCATATATAGTTCATGTGACCACTGAAGAAGACCAACCTTACCTTGGTCGTTGGTGCACTCCTGCATACCCGGCCCTTTAAGAAATGAAACAAAACGGCTGACGCAACGGGGCTTTCCTGCAGCCCGTCACATCTGACAACTGGATTGAAGCGACAGCCCGTGCTACTTGTAGAGCGGGCTCATCCCTCCTCCAGCACGGATTCCCAGGTAGGTCTAGCAAGGCCCTCAGTCTCCCAGAGCTCTCCCCTCCCAGTCACTCCCTGCTGAGTTTATATATCCGTTGCTTAGCCACACAAAGTTCTTCTCATAGCTCAGAACCTCCAATGTTCAAAGTTCTTCTCATAGCCTGTAACCTCCAGTATGTCATAGTTCAGGACCTTCGTCTCATGCGTTGCCAGCATTGCCTTAGCATATTATGGCAATTGTATTTGCTTTGTTTTCTTGCAAGCTGCTTTGAACACCATGTACTGTGGAAAATGCAGTATACAAAGAAATGACTTACTTTTTAACATTCATATTTGGCATAGTCAGAGATTTTAAAACAAAAACAAAAACAGAAGTCATAAAACCTGTTAAAATCCAGCTGACCTATTCCATCATGTAAAATAAGTTTTAGCTAAGGGTGGCTAAGTTGAGAGGGAGCAGAATGAAATCTATATGTTCCATCTCCTGCCTAATTCTCTTCCCCTGCCCCCTATATAGCCCTTCCCACTGGTCCACAGAAATTGTGCTCTCAGTTCTGTTCTTGCATGGGGCTCATTGTTTAAATAGAATATATCCCATTGTGGTGGTGGTGGGGAAGTAAGGAAAGAAAACTTCCTTTTTATAACAGGCATGAACCTTGTATGAATGGGAGTATTAAACCTATGTCCATAAGATGGGCATTGTTTTTGGTACCTGCAATTTTTCTTTAGTAACACTTTTCCCCATCTCATTCTGGATGTTATCTAATTGACTGTTGCAACTGGCAGAATGGGCTTCTGTCCATGTACATGGGAGGAAGGCCATTCCCATTCCACTTGCAGTCCCCTATGCGCCATCAAAGTCTGCTCCAGAGGGTTGGGGCACCCTCCAGAGCAGATTAGGGGGCAGAGGGAGGAGAGGACATTACCACTGCATGAATAGATATCCTCCTGTATGATGTTGGCCTCCCGTTAACTCAAGCACTGAGATCAGATATACAACATACTGCAATGCCTGGACAAATCTTTTTCTGAAGTTCAGCAGTCAGTGTCCTCATTATGTGAGAGTCCAGGAGAGTCAAGGTGTCTTTATTGTTAGAGCCATTGCTCTAACAGTAGAACCCACCTGCAAAAGATTAAGGTATTTAAACCTATTTTTCAGTTCTTGACTTTTGGGGGCCATAGCTTTGGCAGGAAAAGTGATTTTTCTCTCTTTATTTTACACTAAAGTCAGCAGAAGATTACAAATGCACTGAACAGATGGAGTGCTAATTCAAACTTTTCAGTTTGCAAAGCCAGGGACACCCTTAAGGTGTCAAATGTTTATATAAAATTTTAAAAAAGCCATTCTTGATGGCATCATGAGTTTCTAGGTGTTGCGGTATACCAATTTTTTCCAAGCTGCTAAGTATTACTGCATACTTTCCAAAGCTCCTGATTTAACTATAGAGACAGCCTGCATTTTCTGGGATCTTTTCATACATTACTGATCTTACTTTCTCTTCTTTGGGGCAACTTTTAAAACTGTGTTAGTGTGCGCTTTGTGTGCATTTCCTAAGGCAGTAACCTTAACCCTAACCCTATCAATAGCTACTTGCCCTGATGGTTATGTGCTACCTCCAATATCCAAGGCAATAAGCCTGTATGCACCAGTTGCTGGGGAACATGGGTGGGAGGGTGGTATTGCACCATGTCCTGCTTTGTTGGTCCCTGGTCGACAGCTGGTTGGCCACTGTTTGAACAGAATGCTGGACTAGATGGACCCTTCTAGTCCAGCATGGCTCCTCTTATGTTCTGAAGGGCCAAGTTACTTATGATGGACACTTCCATGATTCTTCTCTCCAAACATTTATCTTCATTTTAAATAAAAAGTGGCTGTTTCTTGAAGCTGAAATCAGTAGCAGGGGCTGATGGGCAGAAGCAAGGGGGTAGAGGACTGCTTACTTTACTCTTACCCTTCCTGCTATTCCCCCACTCAAAATTGTACCCCAAGCTACATTCTTCTATGGGGGAAAAGGTACAGTTCCCCTCTGAACAAAAAACCAACTTGGGGGCAATTTTGAGTATACAAACAGCACCAAAGGCAAGCAACCTTCACACAATGTTGAGGTCTTACAATGTAGCTAGTTTTGCTGTTTTATGAAAAGTTCAAAGAATCACAGTAATGATGAGTTGTAGAAGTTCTGTTTATAGAAGTTAAACATCTGTGTAATGGGTAGCTATATTGTTCCCTCTATTTCTGATTTTCAGGCTGTGAGCTTATGTAGCCAAAATGGCACCACCCATATACATGAGGGTGCTATCAGCAGGCTCAGGGGAACCCAAGACTTGCAGAAGTACAAAAATATCTTTAGGAAGACAAACTCTCAGCAGTGATTCCACCCCACAAACACACATACACACGTGAATTAATATTGAGCATACTCAGTTGTCACATAATATAGGGAGAGGGAGGGGAATACAGTAGAGTAGATGGAATTCTGGATGCAAGCATTAAACACAGCAACATATATATATTTTGCAGGTCCCACTTGTCTTGATTCTAGTTCACATAAAGTTCACACACAGGTTCACTGCCATCTATGATAACTTTTAGGACAGTTGTGTTTTTCTAGAATGTTTTATAGTAGTAGTTGTAGCAACAACATTTATAGCCACCCTTCAGGCACATTATCAGAACTGCTTAAAATAAAATTTTAAAAATGCAATACAGCTGCATAAAAATACCACATCTATAAAAGCCACCACTAAAAAGGCCCTGTCTCCTTAATTATCCATTGTACCTCAGAAGATGGAGGAACCCAGAGGCCATTGGGTATGATGAGGAATTCAGAATATGGGCAGGCACATATGGAAATGGGTGATCCTTTGGGTACCTTGTCTCCAAGCCATGAAGGGCTTTAAATATAAATACCAGTAATTTTAATTGGGCCTATAAATGGATTTGAAGCCGGTGAAGTTGGTGAAACTCTGAGAAATATGTTCACAATGCCCATTTCCAGTTAGCGCCATATTCTGAACCAAATCCAGTTTCCAAAAGGGGGTTGAGGAATGATGAAGAACTAGGAATATGGGCAGACACATATGGAAACAGGTGATCCTTTGGGTACCCATATCTGCCTGCCCATATTCTGAACTTTAGTTATAGGCTTTCAGCAACTTCAGAACTACTGAAACACTGGAAAGTTTGTGCATGTTGAAAGCCTGTACACAGCTGTGTGCTCAGATAACTACCTTGCCACAGGCTGGAAGCTGTCACATACAGATTTTTCCTACAAGCATTGTACATCTAGATGGCTGGGTGAAGAGACCTCAGTTTTGACTTGTAAGAAGTGACCATTGATATCCATCACCATCAAACGAAAAGCCTGTTCTTTTGAGAAGTCATCCTGTTTTGTTTTGCAGCCACTGACAGCTGTTGTACAGAACTAAACAAACAAATACTTGGGAACTAGTTGGCTCCATCCAGTGTCTGCCAAACAGCACTGCAAGGCAAAAGCATTTTAGGGATCCCCTTTCAGAAAAGCTAACTTTATACATGCAAACCAGTCTCTTATTAAGCAGGATAATTACAAGTTTTAATTCAAGTGGCCATATTATATACAAATATAATTTCTGTCCTCTTTTAACAACACTGAAGCAATGATATATCCATCCATGTTCCACAAACCAAGTTACTCTAGTACCTCTAGATGGAAGAAGTCAGGGACACGACTCAGAAACGGAAGCTGCAGGGACTTGAGCTCTTTGGAATTCTCCCTCGAAACTCATTCTAGTATCAGATTGCTTGCTTTGTTTTGTTGTTTTTCTGTTCACCTGAAATTGCGTGCTTATTTTGGTGTGCATTTTTCCAAATGTAGGCATCATTTGTGCACATTTTTAATGTGCATCAAAGCCCTCCCATTGATTAAAGTATGCTTGCGTGCATTTTTTTTTTAAAAAGTATGCATTTTATGTGCATTTTCCAAACATTTGCATATATTGTCAAAAACATTTCTTGAGGTTTGCACATCACATGGCAAGCTCAGAAATGTGTGGATTTTGATCATAGATTGTGTTCATGTTTGGGTCCAGCAAGTGCAAATTGGATAAATTCTGATCAAAAATAAACAAACAAATTTCCCATACATCCCTACCTCTGAGTCGACCGATTTACCAGAAGTCAGCAAGAAGAAGCCCTCATTGCTCTGGCAAGAACGAAAGGGAGAAGTCATTGAGGATACCTGAATTTTCATGAATAGAACTTTTTTATGGATATAAAGGACATAACTTTGGGCATGTCTACACCTGCTTTTTTTCCAGGGATCGTCCCGGGATTACCCCTGTGAATGCAAATGACACACAGGGGATCCTGGGAGCAGGCAGGAATGATCCCTCCATCTTCATGGGATAATCCTTAGGTGTAGAAAGTGCCTTTGTTGTTGGTTTTATTGCAGCCTTTACTCTTGTTTTTATTGGGTGCTTACTGTTTAATTGTGTTTTTATCGCTCTTAATGTCATACTGGTTTTATGTGTTTTATTGCTGTACACCGCCTTCGGAGGGCTTCTGCCCTGAAAGGCAGCCAAGAAATATTTTAAATAAATAGATAAATAAAACAGAATAGAATAAAATAAAAACTATTTTTATTTAAGTGTACCCCATTCACAAAATAACTTATTTTTAAATGATGCAGCCGCATTAACAAAAAGCCTGTAATCTAGGCGGTACACACAGCACAACACAAAGTACAACAGTTTTTAAAATGTTTATTTTGAATACCTGTCACTGAAATAGTTCTCTGTGATTTGAAATCGCGCCATTTCAGAAGAACATAAGAAGAGCCATGCTGGATCAGACCAAGGGCCCAGCTTTAGTTGCCTCACCACCTTCATTTGCACTGACTGTATGGGCTGGCTTTCTTGGTTTATTTGTACATCAACATTAAGCATCATGTCCCTCTTCTCATAATGCCTTAAACCTGGCTTCTAAAATGTACCCAATGGAGGATGGGGGGGGGGCTCTTAAACGTTCCTAAAAGTTGCTCAAGTTTGAGCTTTGATGAATCTCCAGGAGAGAGGAATTCCATAATTGTGGAAGCTTTTTCATCCATTCTAAGAGACAACATCACTCAAGGCTTACCCACCACCACATATCAATTATGAACGGCATCTGATATATATATATATATATATATATATATATATATATGCGCCAAATACATGGATGAAGCAATCTGGGAAGGACAAGACTTCTTCGTTGTATCTCAGAGACAAAAATATTCATTCTGAGTGGATGCAATATGCAGGGTTTTTTACTTGGGTGTCTGTACATGAATACAAAATGTTGCCCTCAAATCTTTTTTGGCGACTGAGATGTGGCTATATCTTGAATGTGCAAAAAGGAGGAGAGACTGGCTCTGGTGCTGGTGAGAAGATTTTTTTACTTTTTATTTTTCTTGTTAAAAAAAGTCTTTAAAGGGTTTTTTAAAACTTCACAGATAGCTCAACGTTTCAGATGATGACAATCCTTCAGGGGCTGTATTTAACATAGAATATATACGTACTAGCTGTATGCGGTGTAGCATATGCTGTTGTAGCATATCTTAAAGTTTATTAATTAAATATCATCGTGGGGGCGGGCGCTGCTTGGAGGCTGCCAATACAGCACAGTCTGGCAGACCTGGGGGGCAGGGAGGTCAGAGGGAGGAGGAGCAGGTTTCCCCCTCTCCCCAGGGTTCCTGCCAGCCTTGGGCCATCCGCCCAGCTCGCATGAGATTAGGCTGGGGCCTCTGCTCAAAGCAGGTGAGCGGCCTCCCACCCGGCCACCAAGGGCCCTGGCCGTGCCTCGCTCATGCTCCGGACTGTGGCTCTGTCCCATTCGTGGAGGGGGGAGAGTGAAGAGGCAGAAAGGGGGGTAGGATTACCTTGAAGAGTCGGGCAAGAGGCTTAGCAACCTGTATCAGATGACATTACACGTTGTTACTGTTGCTTAGCAACCTGTATCAGCTGAAGCCTTTACGGAAACATACCTAAGCGTTTTATATAGAGAGATATTAGTATTTGATTACAAACTAATGAATGTGCATAACTAAATACAACAGGGACAATACCATTGCATAGGAGTTGTTAAAACATTATGATAGTTATCTCTGTAAGTTATTGACATGAAGACCTGAGAGAAACTATCCAATACATTGAAAAAACTTGTATTGAGACTAATCTTGCTTTCAAAAACATTATTTTTTAAAAAGGCTCAATTTTTCTAACAAAAACTCTATTTTAAAAAAAAATGTTAATTTTTTTTTTTTTTAAGGTGAGGCTTGTTACAACTGGCAAATGCCTTACAGTTTTTTTTTCTTTTGTTTAATCTAATTTTCCCCATATTTTAAACTGAAAGACCACCTAAACCACCCGCCTTAAAAAAGGTCCTTTTGGGGAAATAGCAGATTTTCTTTTTAGGCAATTGACCTTGCGTTAAATTTCTTTTACATCATGAAAGAAACAGGAGTCATTTTCGGCATGGTATTCTATTCCAGAAATAGACCCATGCTCTTTCAAATGTCAGTTGTTAAATATTAGTAGGCAATTTATGTATCTTATCGTCGTGTAATGAACTGACCAGTTTAGAAAAGTTGGCTAATAGGGTAAAGTATTCTGCCACAAAACTGTGCTGGCGATTTCTTTTAAGGGAGTTGCCTCTCCAAGCTGCAATGTCAAAATGAGGTGCAGCTAATTGCTAGCAACTTTATAGCTGTCACTAGTCTTTCTGTATTTTCTTTTTGTAGAGATCCTGTCAGGACTTAACATGTATGGTAGCGAGGCTCAAAACATAGTTTTTGGTTGTGGACATTTGTGTCTCATCGTTCTGGCATACTCGTCTCTCCTCCTTTTTGCACATAATTTTGGTGCTTCTCCCTCCAACCCATCTTCTATATCTTGAATGTGCCAATAGGGAAGTGACAAATCTATACCCTCCCTCTATATTCCAAAACACAATGCCCTTTTATTCAGATACTGTTTCTTCCTGATGAGAATCCTGCTTATTCACACTTGAGCATCTAGCAATGTATCACTTTCCAATCAGTACAGAGAAGGGCTCAGAAGGCAATCTATAAAGTGTCATGTCATTGTGGCATTGTCTTTACCCTTTACCAACTTAAACATCCTAAATATTCATCAATCAAGAAGTACAGGAAGCACAGAAAGAATTAAGAGTGGAGGGGAAAAGAGACTTGGTCATTGGCTTTGAACCAAACATTGTTCCTATGGGGGCCTTGCAATCTAGCACCATAAATCAAAGACACACTCTTTGGAGTACACAGTAATTGGAGCACTAAGTGATTTGAATGTTGGTAATTGGCATGTCATCGCCTAATGCAAGTCGAAAGGAATGTATAAACAGGAATAATCTGATATTATTCTATATGAATTTTACGTATGTGAGGCAATGAGGCTGCAATTACCTTTACTACAATCCCCACCTGCTCCAATTACATGCATTCCCATTGCTAGTGCTCCAGTTTCAAGGTTTAGCTCCGAACACACTTTTTCTGCATTTCAATGCACTACGCTGCTGGCATGAGCACAGCTTGAGCTTTTTTTCAAAGATGTGGAAGAGGCTGTGGTTCCATGCCACAGCGTCTGCTTTATGTGCAGATGGTCTCAGGTTCAATTGCCATTGTCTCCAGGTAGGAATGGCACAGAAATGTGCTGCAGACTCAAACAAGGCGGGATTCTCAAGAATCCTTCCTGTGAAGACCACAGTGGATCAACTCCATTCTCCTCAGTGTCCATCAGATTTCCCATAGGGCAACTCTCCTCCTCAAAAAGGTGTGAGCGGCTAGTGGCAGTCACATTTGCAGCTTTAAGCTCTTGCTTCTATGTAAATTGTGGCTGTTTATACTGCAATTTACATAGAAGGAAGTGCTTTACCACCACAATTGCCGTAAACTACACAATTTATGGCTATCATTTTCCTGTGCTTGGCTAATGGCAAATACCATTAGCTGATCACACCATTTAGAATGGAGGGGAGCCGCCTCATGAAATCTGACAGATGCAGTAAGGCTCTAAAGAAATCTGCGATTTTCCTGTTGGGGACCCAACCCAACCCCCCTGGACCAGATGCCAGGGGGCGTTCATACATCCCTCTCCCCAAGTAGAACTGGAAAAAAACACTGCCAGAAACCCTGGAGAGCAGCATTATTATTATTATTATTATTATTATTATTATTATTATTATTTATATACCACCCCATAGCCAAAACTCTCTGGGTGGGTTAGAAAACACAGAACATTAAACACAAATATACAAAATTTAAAACCATAAAAACAGATTACAGGCAATATCTGTCTATTCTGGGTCAGTTAAAAACTCAACATATGCTGTTAAATGCCTGGGAGAAGAGAAAAGGCAGTGTCGATAGTCCCAAATTGATTCATACATGTTTTCCAATAATATGTTTTATCTTTGATAATCTGTGGCAGATTATCAAATTAGAGTCTTCTTCAATGTGATGCTCTCCAGATGTTTTGGACTTCAACTCCCCTCAGAACCAGCCAGTATGGCCAATGGTGAAAATGTTGGGCTAATAGTTAAAAACGTCTGGATGGCACCAGGTTGAGACTGTTCTAAGGTAATGTAATACAATTTCCGTGGAGTTTATTATAGGGTGACCACATTTGGGAAAACAAAAAAGAGGACACCCAGTGGGGGGGTATCGGGAAAGCTCACTTTCTGGTGGCTGCCATTAGCTTGGTGAGAGGGAATGACATGCTTTCCAGAGGCCCTAGAAAACATATCATCACATACACCCCGCTCTAATTGGGGCCTTTTCTATAATGTCCAGGAATTACACATTTTCCATTTAAGGCCCTGATTGGAGTAGTGGGGGGGATGACACACCTCCAGAAAACACGCCATTCTCCCCCTTAAAGGGGAAAGCATGTCATTCCCAGACATTATAGAAAATTACAGAAAATCCCTCCTGACATCCAGGATAGAACAAAAACCTGGACAAATCCAGGGAAATCCTGACAGTTAGTCACCCTGGACATTTCTATACCACTCCTGCATTAGAACAAAATGAAAAGGCTTTGTTGTCCTCTTATGCTTCTCCTCACTGCCACCTTCACTCTGACTCCCCCATTCCAGGAAACCCATGTCAGTAAAAGGAAGAGCAACATGGTCTTGAGACAGTGCTTTCAGAATGGCCTTGTGCAATGGCTGGAGGCTCACAGGAAAGACATTGCTCCAACAGCAAAGAAGCTTTCATAAGCTTTCTAAAATAAGAATGTGTGGGGAGAAAGTGGGGGTGTCCACTTAGCTCCACCCCCAACCCACCTGTGTTGATGGGGAAGGTCTGTAGTGAGGCTGTAAGGCAGTTACCAATACCATGATGAATATAACTGTGTTCTGCCAAATGCAGTGAACCCCTTTACTACTGCATGTAGTGATGGCCACCACTTTGCATAGATTTAAAAGGAGTTTGGACAAATTCCTGAAGTATATAAGCTATCAATGGCTAGTCCTGGTACTAGTCCTGATGGCTATGTGCTACCTCAAATATCAGAGACAGTATGTACACCGTTACTGAGGAACATGGGCGGAAGGGTGTTGTTGCACTCCTGTACTGCTTGTGGGTTTTGGTCAGCAGCTGGTTGGCCACTGTGTGAACAGAATGCTGGACTTGATGGACCTTTGGTCTGATTCAGCACGGCTCTTCTTCTTTTCCAAGAAACACATGGCATGTTTCTTCTCCCGACACTTCTCCCACACTTTTTCCATCCACTGTTCTGTTCCTGTAAAATTACTAGCAATATTGGCCCAGTGGACAGATTTGTATAGATTCTGTCTTCTTTGCAACTCATCTGTGGGATCCCCTGATGATCGGGCATCATTTCTTGAACCCTAGAGTGGCGCCAGCCCCTACTGTTCCTGAGCAACAACAGCCTAAGCATTCGATCTGCTCTTGTATCCAAAATGCTGCCCTGCGAAGGTCTGTCCCCGGCAGCTGTGTGGAGTTGACTAGTGGGAGGGCCAGTCTTCCATGTCGCAGAGAACCACAGGCTACACTGATTCATTCTATTCAGGAGAAATGATGCCCAAACATAGCACTGGGGAGGAAATGAGACTCAAGATTTGCTATGATTGATGTTATGAACATCCCAGCAATTACTCCGAAAAAGAGCGAGAAGGAAGACATCAAGAAGAAGAAGACAATTTCCCCTCAAGAGCACACTGACCTTGAGGAGACAAACAAAACTTACCTGGATAAATATATCACCTTAGAAAACTAATATCTATATTAGATGGGAAGTTATTTGTGTGCTGCAAGGACACAACATTGCTGAGGAAAGATGACAGTGCCATAGAGATAAGTAAAGAGGCAGCAGTCATTTTCTTCACCTTTTATGAAGTCACCCTTGGATACAGTGAATTTAGAATGATGCAAAATTTGCAAATAAATGGGACCTGTAACAGTGTGGCATGTTCATGTGCAGGATGCTAGCCGGCCAGCTATGTCATTTTTCAGATACTCTATTCCCTTCCCTGCCCACATAATTTTCTGTTCTCCCCCCACCCCTCACTATTCCATGGCTACTGTGTATGGTCACTCCTCACTGGGCTGTTTTGGAGCCCATATATATATATATATATATATATATATATATATATGCTCTTGAAAACCTTGGGGATCCCCCAAGTTTGTTGATACCTCCCTCTTGTTCATGCATGATGCTGTTTTGGCTATATAAGAATCGAGAGTCAAAGAATGCACAGCAGATGACTCAAGGAAGTGAGCCAAACCACAAACTGCAAATCAAGTGAATCTTTGGCAGAGAACTCAAATGTGATACATAACAGATCACTCAAGAAGTTGACAGCCTTAGCTGAGGACTATAGATCAAGTCACAATTTCACTTTATAGTTAAAGAACTAAGGAATGTTTGTTATTTCACATTCTTCTCCCATACACACACATGCATTAAAACAATTTCTGTTACCCTTTCTCATGTGTATGCATACATATGCCTGCCCACCCTAAACTGGCTCCTGCTGCAGTACCTGCTGTTTCTCACTAACTCAGGGGGAGTCTCCACCAGCCATTTATCACAGGACTGTATCGTAGTTATCACTGATGGGCCACATGACTGAATATGAGCCAACAGTGCGATACGGCTGCAAGAAAGGCCAATGCTATTTTGGGCTGCATTAATAGAAGTATAGCTTCCAAATCACGTGAGGTACTGGTTCCTCTCTATTCGGCCCTGGTTAGGCCTCATCTAGAGTATTGCATCCAGTTCTGGGCTCCACAATTCAAGAAGGATGCAGACAAGTTGGAGCGTGTTCAGAGGAGGGCAACCAGGATGATCAGGGGTCTGGAAACAAAGCCCTATGAAGAGAGACTGAAAGAACTGGGCATATTTAGCCTGGAGAAGAGAAAATTGAGGGGAGACATGATAGCACTCTTCAAATACTTAAAAGGTTGTCACACAGAGGAGGGCCAGGATCTCTTTTCAATCCTCCCAGAGTGCAGGACATGGAATAACGGGCTCAAGTTAAAGGAAGCCAGATTCCAGCTGGACATCAGTAAAAACTTCCTGACTGTTAGAGCAGTACGACAATGGAATCAGTTACCTAGGGAGGTTGTGGGCTCTCCCACACTAGAGGCCTTCAAGAGGCAGCTGGACAACCATCTGTCAGGGATGCTTTAGGGGGTTGGACTTGATGGCCTTGTAGGCCCCTTCCAACTCTGCTATTCTATGATTCTATGACATTCAGCTTCCACCACGATGATCTCATCTTCACCTCTCAGTTTTCCTGGAATATCCATGACTGCTTTTGTCACAGTTTTTCCAGCTCTCTCACTTCCATTTGCAATGTATACTCCATTTGAGAGGTCATTGCTGTTTGCCTCAAGTTCCAGGCTCAGCAAACAGCCAATCAGCTATGAGGGGCATGTGCGCGGGTACCAGAAGTATGCATGACCTATCTGCTCTTGCCATATTTTGGATGAGTATCAGCATGTTTTACCAACTAGAGTTTTTTTTAATACAACATATCTCTGTTTACGTGCGCATATTCGACGGAGTTCCTATCCACCCCATGTGTTGCGCCTCTGCACTCATGCTTCATGAAAAAAAATCTTTGCCCCGTTAGCTGCATCATCTGCCCAGAACTGCCCACTTCTGCCGATCCACATGTACAAGTGGTGTAACAGGGCACACATGTTCCCGCAATGACACTCATGAAATTGTGGTACACGTCGGTGCTATGTGTCCCATGAGTGCCGATCACAGAAACAGGGAGCATTCAGGAGCATCCCTCTTCCATGTCAAAATGCCACGGAATAGATTAGCCCTTAGTTACTCTACTATAGAGTCCATTATTAGCATCACTCCTGAGTCCAATGATAGTATCATTACATCAGAAGATGCATGGATAATTTAAAGCCAGGGTGAACTCAGGACATTTTGCTGCCATGTAAAAAACTTTCTTCCACACTGTTGATGAAACAGCATCTACCCGTGCTCCTGAGGGAGTGCAGGGCAGGTCATGTGGCATACAAACTCTCTCTTCTAACACCTAGCTGCCATCTCCCACCATCTGCTGCCTGAGGCAGTTGCATCACTCTGCCTCATGATAGGGCCAGCCCTGTTTAAAGCAGTCTCCAGCAATAGAAGGATTCTCTAGTTTTGAACCAAACTTAATAGATGCTCATCCAGACTCATTAAAAACAAAACAGAGAATCAGATTCATTATATGGAAATTCCATGCAGTGACCTGAAAAACTGTTCCCTTAAGTGAAGTACGTATTGCATTATGCATATGTAATTGATAGGCCGTCACAGGTACGTCTGTGTTATATGTGCTGATATTGATGTAGAAAGATGGTGAATCTTTCTACAAAGATTTACCAAACTGATCTTTATCAAACTGGTGAATATCTCATTGTTTATGACAATATTAGCTTCCCAGACTTTCCAAGGTTTACGGATAATGCCTGTGGAAATCAATGTGAGCACAACTCAGGCACGTATTCCAAATGCCCCAATTAACGTTTCCAGTCACAAATAGTTAAAAAGTAAATATATGGATTTACTGTGTGTGCAGTATTTTGACCACCATATCAAGGAATTATAAGAGCAGGATTTTGACAAAAAATAGTACAGCCATTTGGCATTAACTCTTGACATTAAGATGCATTTTAATTTTCTACATTTGACGTTATTCACCAACATGTTTTTAAATGTCTTGGGCCCACTGGATAAAATATCAGAATAATTTCTTCCTATCAACAGCCACCACGAAACTTAGACAGTCACATTAGTAGTTCCAAGGTCAACTGAAATATACTTTCCCACAATAGTTCTCAGATTCCTTTGTTTCAGACGGAAGCAGAAATCCACTTTAAAACTTTCCATTACAAACAACTCATCGGGGAGCAACTGTAGAGACCATTTGGACCTGGGTTTTACCATATGGTAGAGAAATGTCTGATGGCAATTTAAAGACGGTGGCAGCTGTTGGTTGCTCATATGTTTAATTGACACCCATTATGACAGTGTATGGTGCGGATCTAAGGTCAGAACTCGGCCTATTAAGAAGCTACGGATAGGGAAAGGAAGGAACACGGTACATAAAGTTCTCCATTGGTTTTGCAAACTGCAAATGATTCGTTGTTTACTCTCTCTCTCTTTCCAGTTTCATTTCTTTTTAACGAGAGATACCACCGTTAGACGCATCAAAACTCTCTTCATTCCAGATCCCTCCCTCCTGACAACTTGCTTATTCCCCAACATCCAGGCCCGGCTTGGCAGGGAAGCACTGCCAAATCGGCCTGATCGGTAGCCATCTTCATGAGTCACAACGCAGCAGCTCCAGATGGAAGACACGGCAAACTGCTCCCTCCAGAGTTATTACCAATTCAGTTCTATCAATCAACCAGCAGCTGGGAATGAAGAACCATTCAGTGCTTTCGCCAACTCACTCATGCCAACAATTCAGCATATTATGGCCTTCCCATGCCCAGTCTCTTCTGGGAAAGCAAAAAAGAATGAACAAACTTGTGGTTTTCCCACAAGATACTGAAGGCCCCTGGGTTAACAAGTATCAGGCCTGTCTCAGGATAGTGTTTGTTCATATGTGCATGTGAACATGCTTTGATGCATCTCTTTATTAATGTGCTTTCCTTGCTCATTACTGCTTGGTATCTTTGATAAGTTCTAAATTAATTAAAGAGTGAGGTGTGTGTGATGATGATGATGATGATGATGATGATGATGATGAAGAAGAAGAAGAAGAAGAAGAAGAAGAAGAAGAAGAAGAAGAAGAAGAAGAAGAAGAAGAAAACCATTCTGTTCCATTAAAAAAAAGCCAGTGTGATTTTTTTTTTTAACAGAATGGTAATGAAAATAAATATTGGAACACCGAGTTAGTGTGTAGGAAAGAGCCCCGCTGAATAAATGTGATTGCTCAAGCTTATTATGTGGCTGGCATGGATGCAGGAGTTGGCTTACACTTTGCAATCATGCTCGAAACCAAGTTGTTACCTCTGGAGGTAGAAGACATGGCAGAAAGGTGGCAAATCCATGAGCCAAGATAAAAATGGAGAGTGAACAGTTGGAGCGCTCTGGCAATGCTAGGCTGGCACACGGCTGTGAAACCAGCACAATGTGCATCCAGAGAAGCCTGCTGAGTCTTTTCTTGACTATCACCTGCCCATGTAGACCAGCGGCAGCAGACACCATTGCCTAACTAGGTTGCAAAGGGGGGAAGAAGCAGTGACATGCACTGTGGCAGAGAATGACTAGGGAACCTAGACACATTTTAATGAGTTTTAATGTATTTAGCAATAAACAACAGAGGGCATCTGGCTTTTAAGGACTTCAATATTCCTTTGAGCAGATGGTTTTCAAAGTGTCAATAACTCCAATAAGTTTAAATGCTACATTTCCCATGTAACTCCACTGTGCCACTCAGGTGATTAGTCCAAGCAAAGTATGCTCTTATATCCTTGTTTTTCTTTCCAAAACGTTCTTAAAATTAGACTGATGGTGGAGGGGGCAGGGTCTGGAGAAATCAATGTCTCATAACTCAGCAGTAGAATATAGGCTTTGAGCATTTTAAGGTCACAATTTCAGACCTCAATATCTCTAGTTATAGGCTTATGGGGAGGAGGAGGAGAATCATCATCATCATCGACTCAATCACACTGAACTCCTGAAACACTGCATACTCCATCCAAATTCATGCATTGAAAGAATAATAATCAGCAGGAAAGGAGGAAGAGGTCTGCTAGACATTGACACAATTCATGCCAAATAGATAAAATCACTCAGAGAACTCAATAGGACTTACTTATGAATAGACCTATATGGGATTGTAACTTTAAACACTTTCCCTCTCTGGGTTGGGATTGGAGAAATTAAAGAGGGGAGATGTGTTTAAGTCTCTGTCCCCATGATGTGTCAAACGGCACTGGGGCATGTTGTGTCGGGAAGACATTGATTCTAATTTCCAAAACAAGTTGACTTTTTCTTTGATTTCAGATACAGAACATGGTGTGTGTGGATTTAATTTCATTTTCCTTGGATGAAAAATTATGCATTCTTCTTTGATTCTAAATATTATGGGGCTTTGTGTGTTGGGACAGTATTTTAAATATAGGGTGACCATATGAAAAGGAGGACAGGGCTCCTGTATCTTTAACAGTTGCATAGAAAAGGGAATTTCAGCAGATGTCATTTGTATATATGGAGAACCTGGTGAAATTTCCTCTCTATCACCACAGTTAAAGCTGCAGGAGCTATACTAGAGTGACCAGATTTAAAATAGGGCAGGGCTCCTGCAGCTTTAACTGTTGTGATGAAGAGAAAATTTCACCTGCTGAAATTCCCTTTTCAATACAACTGTTAAAGATACAGGAGCCCTGTCCTCCTTTTCATGTGGTCACCCTACTTAAATACAAATCTCTTTCAATTTACAGCTTCAAAAATTGAAGATGGTGGCCATTATATTGTTGCTTTTACCTAACATTGACAATATTTATTTGGTTGCATGGGCCAAATGCTCCATGGACTTTGATTTCTTTCACAGCTTGCTTGTGTATGGGCCAAATGCTGAGGTCCATGTACTTATAACAAAGGAGTTTTTTTGTCATGTGTGAGCCACATGTGGCGTTTTCTTTTGGGGGCTGCTTTTTGCTTACGTGGGCCAAATGTTTTCCATGGCCCTTTCCCTCCGTGGTCTCCCTCGCTGGCTGTCTTAAAGCTCCATCTCACGAGCTTTTTATTGCACTCTCATTAATGGGCACTCAAGGAGTTTGCTCAGGTCCCTCAGATGACATTATCTGCCTCCTGCGCGCTTTCCACCCCTTCTGGCCTTCCTTGTGCAACAAAAAATCCCTCATTAAGTCTGATGGGTTTTTTTAAGTTTGGAATTGCTGCTCTCTCCTGCTGTGTGGAGGAGAAGCAGCACCATTAGAACAGCAGACTCAATAGGCCTCATGCTCCTATTGTACTTACTGTTTTGAAAAAGAGGAAGTAACTGAAGAATGAAAACACTAGCAGAGAAGCAAAGGTAGGGAGTGCGTTAACCCCTGGTGTGATGGAGCTTTTAGATTCAACTAGGCCAAATTAGTGTCTGTTAAAAACTTTTCCCCCTCTAGGTTGTGTGGGGGAGGATTTAATTCTTTGTCCCCATGTTTAAGGAAGGGGATGGTAGAAACTGCACGTCAGTTTTGGCCTCCATCTTTTTTTCCTAACTAATGCATTTCAGACTGAGTAGTATATGAAAATGTAGGTTTAAACACCCCCTTTTCCCCTTTGTTTTGGACAAATTAATGTCCTAGGATGTGTATTTTTTGCTTAATCTCTGCTGCTTAAACTGTGCATGTATTTTTCCTTGCTCTGTCACACTTAAAAACAAACAAAGGCCTTTGCTAGACCTACCGGTAAGTCTGCGATGGAGGAGGGGAGACCCCGCGATGCGAGTATCGCGGGATGTTGCCCTCATTTACACATCGGGTGCAGTGACCTCCGGAGGAGAGGCATGACACCCGCCATTTTTTAATTATTCTTAAAGAGGCAAGAGCAGTCCACCAATCCTGCGCAAAGGTAACTGGTTTTTTTTTTAAAAAAATACCAACTTTCCCCATTCCCCCTACCCTAGCCCCTATGGACGCAGCTCCCGGCTCTGTGTGAGTAATCGCGCAGAGCAGGAAAAAGCCGCGGAAATGGGCCACACGCTTGCGGTCCTGAGACTGCAGGAAAAATCAGGGCCAAAGGGTAGGGCTGTATCCCAAGGCCAAGGAGGGATGATCCTTCTCTGACCCCAGGAACCCCTGTGCGTAATCTGGACGCACAGGGGTGATCACGGGTATCAGCCCGGGGTAACCTCTGGTCTAGCTAAGGCCACACTCGATGTGCTGGGCTCCACTTCTGCTGACCCCTTGGCTATATCTCTGCTCACCCTTAGCATCAATCAAATTGGCCACCAACCACCACTCCACCCAAGATTCATCCGTGGCTCATTAGAAGATTCTGGAAGAAGTCCTCCCCTACACATGAGGAGTCCTTTGCTGTGATAGTACACTTCTCCTGGACATAGGGACTCTAGCCTGCCTCTTCAGGCTTTGTTGCTCCTGGTGGGGTCAGTAGTTGTTCCATCTATGCCTCTGAAGTGGAGCTCCCTTATTTCTGGTGTAGGGGGTGCAGTGGACCCTCAGCAATCATCTTGAACTGCTGGCATGGGTATAACCCAGGCATTGCCAGTTACTGAGGCCTCCAGGTTCCTCTGAGAATGAATCCTCTAGTTGGGATATGACAATTATCTCTGATGGACACAGACTGCTCCAGAAGTACCTTGTTGTTTTTCCTAATGTGGTCAACAGGCGCACAAACAGGATAAATGTCTGTCTGTGTGTGTGTGTGTGTGTGTGTGTGTGTGTGTAGCAGCTTTCATCAACCTGTTGCCAATAGAGATGGATGAAAAAATTTGTTTTGGTTTGGTTTTGACAAGGATTCATCAAAATTCACAACATCTGCATATCCAGGAAAAAAAGAACTAGAGATTTATTTATTTTAAAAAAATGTATCTGCAAGGAACTGAAACTGACAGGTTTGTCCATGCAGGCCCAGGGTTTTGAGTGCTTTGCTCTTAGAAGTCTGGGTTTGAATCCCTGTGTATTCAACCCTGTTAGTTTGCCACCTTTTTTCCCTTCCTTCTTTTTTGCCAGGCTCCTCAACTTTAACAGTTATATGTCAGACAGGTACATCATCGTCCTCTCCATGAACCCATTGAATTTTATAAAATAAATAAATAAATAAAACCCAAATTATCCAGAACAGAGAGAACTGGATTTATTTATTTTTAAAAAATGAAAGCAGGAAAAAGCAAAACTGACAGATTTGCCAATCCCTAGTTATCAAAGGTCAACTTGTGAGTTAGTACAGGCCCAGCAGGGCATCAGTAAGTAAATAGCATCCTTCCAGAAATACTTCTGACATCTATTCCCCCCCGCCCCACCCCACACATACAACCCACAATCTTTTCAAGTGTTTCCATTGGCCTTTCACAAATGCAGAATGCATTAAATGATTAAAATTATAATAAATGCCGATGTGGGAATTATAAGTTTGGTGTGATGAAGTTGGAGTGATCTATGAAATCTTTGACTCTGCAAGTCTCATCAGAAAATAGATTTCATTGGTATTGCTAGGCCTCTGAGAGTTTCTGCACAACTGGAAGTCTATCTCCAGACTGTCCGATGTAATATTTTCATTCTAAAAAGCTGGAGTGTCGTTAAATGGAAGGGCACCTGACATTGCCGTGAGGCTGCCCTCTTGAAAAATGTGATTATCAGCCCAGGGAATTGGGCAACCCTCTACTGTCTGTTGAGGTTAAAAAACTAGTCATATCTTTCCTTGCATCTCTTCTTTTCAACTGGCGCTAGGGAAAACAAGGGCAAGTATAAGTGAACCAAGGCTCCATATTTTCAGTCAGAACTATTTAGCACTCTTTAGGATGTTTCAGTAGTGAAACAGGAGAGACAGCTCATCTTTCTAAAGGTGAGGAATGGGTAGCGAAATACAAATGCCATCCCACTTTTAAATCGCCGCTCGATGCTGCGCTCAACAAATCTCTTTTAATTTCCGTGCAAGATGCTATTAGCGTTCTTGCACCCTTATTCAAAATTCAACAGGGTGTTTGTGTGGAAATAAGCAGCAGGATATGCGTTTGTTTACAGCTGAGCACATTTCTGTGCCCACAAAACACTGCTCTTTTCATTTGCAGGCCTTCTCCCAAACCACCTGTCACTACTTGGAAATGTCATGTTAATGTTTTATGGGCAGACCATCCTGCCTGCTTCTAGAAATGGCAGAATCCCTTGAATAATTTACAGCAGTATGTTTCTGCTCTACTTTTTTCCAAGCTCCTTTAGGCTGCAACCGGGGGGGGGGGGGTGAAGGGGGCAGGGGGGAGATTCAAATGATGACTTGTCTGCCTGCACACTTTTGTGCCTCTCTTCATCCAGTTCTCATCTGGCGAAATGAACAGAAAAAAATATGTTCCCAAGTGTTAAATAGAGAGGCCAGATCAAAGAATCGCAGTATGTTTGAAATCAGAAGGACTGAAAGTGCAATCCTAAATTGAATTTCTTATGGCCAGAACTGCCCCCCCCCGGTCCCCCTGCAAGTGGGAAGCCTTCTCAGACAGGCTGTATCCAGTTTTCCCCAGCAGATTTCTATCCCATGGCTGCCCTGGAGCTCAGCCAACAGACTCTCTGTGTGGGGCTAAGAAGCCTGCAGAAGACCCAAAAGGCAGGGACATAGTGTGGGTGGCGCATGGGAGGAACATAGTTTTGCCCCATCCAAATACCCTCCACACCACAGCCATATCCACTATGGTATAAATAAAACCCCAATGGGAATTGACTGTAGTAGGAGGCACAGACAAATATCTGGAGGGGTGGGGGAAATCTCCCCATTCCTACCATGTCCTCACTGAAATGATGGAGTTCTAGCAGCACACCCCTACCCAGCCATAAACTCCACACTGGCAGACTGTAACTTAGATCTTTCTCTGGCCTCATGTCATGCAGACGTTGGGTACATGAGGGAGAATTCTGATGAATGAAAGCTATGGACAAAGGACACTTTGAACAACACAACGAAGCACAATGTACCCAAAAGACGACAATGACGATAACAACATTTCACACTACTCTGCTAACATCCCTCAAAACCTTTATAGGTCAGTATCCCCAGGACTGTAGCCAGGAATGCCAGCTCCAAGTACCAGGGAGTAACAGTCCAAACCCTCTGAAGGGACCCTAGATAGGGAATGCCGACCCAGATACAGTCAGGGAGATGTGGATGCTGCTTGGACCGAAGGTAAAAGGTCAGAAGCCCAATGATACCTCCAGTAAGGGGCGGGTGCCCCATGAAGGGGGGAATGAGCAGAAGGCATGGAGAAACAAGAGGGTGAGTGGGCATGGGGTAGGTGGAGAGGGATGTGGAACAGGGCAAGTGCATGCATGCGTACAGAATACGGATTGAGCTATTCATATAGCAGCACTGCTGTGGGATTGGGTGAGATGGTGGCTCACCACTCTTGCTGACCCATTATGTAGGCTTCCAACAATGGCACATGCTGCTCTGTGTGGGAAGAGGAGGACAGGGAAGGTCAGAACTCAGTGGCACAGCTCCTGCTTTGCATGCAGAAAGTTCAATCTGCAGCATCTCTAGCTAGGACTTGGGGGGGAAACTGCCTAAACTGGAGAGTTGCTACTAGTCGGTAGGGGTGAGCTCTCTGCTCCAGAATTAACCATGAACATCCGTGGAACATTCAATCTTCCAGATATTAATCAATGGGTTTGGCTGCTTCCAAACCCATAGATTAATATCAGAGCTGAGATGTGCCCAAACGGAGCTTCTAATGTCTCCGAAATTATCCAAATGTTTTTCAGGCATCAGTGGTGTGTGTGTGTGTGTGTGTGTGTGTGTGTGTGTGTGTGTGTGTGTGTGTGTGTGTGAATTGAATATCTCCATATATGGAAGACACTGAGTGGGGTGAAGGGTACCTTTGATATTGACATCTGTGACTAACCAATTAGGAATTGCCACAGTGCTGTCCATGGCTGTGTTCTCCTCCGACACAGTGGGAGTGGGAAACACTAACTGGATGCTGGTTCTGGGGGAGGGGGAGGGGGGAGGGAGCACATTTCTTCTCAAACTCATAGAAGTCAATCATCCATATTTCCAGAGTGTGAAAGTGCTGCTGGGCTGGTTGGCATCATTAGTGAGAAAGCTTTTACACCTGAGTCAGGCAAGCTCTTTATTTCAGTTAAACTATTACTCCTGTTGGCTTCCAGTGCAAGGGGGAGGGCGCCGTCCAATAGGTCTGGAGGGCACCAAGTTAGAGAATGCTGGAATAGAAACTTCCACCACAGCAGTGCAGCTCTGCATCAGCAAAGTAAATGATAAAAGCTCCCTCCATAAATGTGCAGGGGTAGATGAGTGTGTGTGTGTGTGTTTAAGGGGATAATGGTTTGAGGGGGATTTAAAATTCCCAAAAAAATTAAGGCATGAATGGATCTGCTACAAACATGGTTTGGCTAAAGACCTCCTTAAGAGCTATCACCATGCCAAGTTTCATCTCTTTATCTTTAAAAATTAGGAAGCTTTAAGCATTTGATTAATTTCCATTGACTAGAATGGTTCTCCAACGGGTAGTCTGACAGGGAGAAGTAAGGGGAGCCATTCCAAAATCAGAGCAGAGAATTGCCTCAAAGGAGCTCTGTCTCAAATTTCAAGGTGGAGAAGATCCACTTTGCACACCCCTACTAGCCAGTGTCAACAATCGTGGGATAGATAGGTGAAAGGTCTAGCTCAGTATGAGATTTCCTTTGCTTTCTATGACTGGAATGGCCGGCCTGAGCTGCCTCTCTGCTGGTGGCATCAGGGGAGAAAAGGCTGTTGTACACGGGATGTGGCTGTTGATGGGAGGGGACCTGAACTCCTGTCCCATCAGCCTGCCCTCTCCTGCTATCCATCCTGCTTCTTATGTGGGATTGGGTGACTTCTGTCAAGTGGGATAGCCTCTCGCATTGCTCAGAACCTCAAGGCCTACATCCTGGCTGACACACTAGCTGGGATGTGTGTGGCAGGGAAAACAGAAGTCACCATCACATGCCATGGCCTTGTGGAGGTCTTTAGCCCTTCTTACACACATCTTCTGGTTCAAGGGTGTGCTAAGGGGGGAAAGGGCTGTCTGTCTCACCTGCAGCTGCTCTCCGGGGTACCTCTGAACATCCATTGTTCTCTGCCCTGCTTCTTGCATTGGCAGAGGGAAGTGACATTCCTCAGGTCACCTATTTTGTCTGGCCAGTGTGCCCTCAGACATTATTCTAGGACATCCCATTGGGGCAGAAAGATGGGAGCATCCCTCTATTCAGGGGATGCTCACAGCCTTCTTACAGGTGAGGTCATCACTTGCTCCTCCACCAGTGCAAACCATTGTCCATTTCTCTATATTCTGTTACTGCTTCATAGATGACCCTTGACACCATCCAGGTACTTATCATGAGAAGGTCATGGTAAAATAAAATGTTTTTAAGGCCTTCTTAAAAGCCTGCAAGGATGATGAATGGCTGTGATGGGAATTTGTTCCACAGGTGTGGGGCCACTGATGAGAAGGGCCTATCTCATGTGGATACCCACCTAATTTCTCTCACAGGTGAGCAAACAAGAAGGATCTCTCTTTCTGATCTTAAAGTGTGGGGAGACTGATATGGGTGAAGGCGATCCTTCAAGTATCTTGGTCCCAAACTGTTTGGGGCTTTAAAGGTCAAAAACGGCACTTTGAAATGGGCTCAGAAACACAATTCTAATAATTGATTATTAGAGTTCCACAGTTCTGCCATTTGGGACCAAAACTGTGGACATTGTGAATGCTGAGCATCTCAGTCTCAGATAAAACCTCCTTAAAAAGACTTACAAGGGAATGACCCACAGTGCACACACGGGGATGTACTGTATATCCAAAGAAACAGGCATAGGTTTGTGCTGCATCTGAAGCAAAATATTCCAGAGAAGGAAACTTTTCTGAGTTAAGAAAAGTAGTGGGGAGAGGGGGTTGTCCTCTCTAGAACTGAGGGAAATGTTCTAATGACTTTTCATATTGGGAGAAATGTATTTATAATCACAGCATATAACTATGCACCTTAATTCTGAGACAGCAGTTTAATTTTACTCATAAAATATAAAAGACAATAAAGCATGGAGGTCAGCCGTTCTTAGCTTTAGGAAATACTATCATTATGATTTAGATCTCAGTCATAAGTTAACTCAAAATCAATATTTGATGCTTGTACTACTGTATTTAAATTACAGTGCTGAAAAGTACATTAAATTTTTAATGGGGAAAAAAAGCCCCCGACTCCTCATACAATACTAAAAAGGGGCCTAAGCAATAAACAATTTATATCGTTTGAGCATTTCCCCCTTCATTTCAGTTGTGCCCTTTAGATATATTTCGTGCCATAGGAGAATTTATATAAAATGCAATGGCCCCATTCCGGATCCGCTCGGGTGTGATTTTTTTCCAGTGGCCTTGGATGAGGATTTGCTTCCCCTTTTGCATCCAAAGGCACTTTCAACCATTCTAGTAGGATTCAGAGGAGCATCATGATGGAGACTTAAATGAGCACCGAGGTGCAAGTTATGATATATTTTATTTCTATGCTGCTTACTTTTCAGTCAAAAGGATCCCCAAGACACTCTCAAATACAAAACTCAAGCTAAAAGGATTTGTTGTTTTCTGGGATTAACATTTGAAAGAGGTTGGATTACTGCAATGCACTCTGTGTCAGGCTGCACTTGAAGACGTTTTGGAATCTGCAACTGGTACAGAGAATGCAGCTGATAGAATAGTTGTGGGAGTTAGGCATTCAGATCAATTAGTTTCCGGGCGAATTATAAAGTGTTGGTTATTAACTTTAAAGCCCTACATGGTTTGGGTCCAAGTTACCTGTGGGATCACCTTCCCCTGTACAATCTGCCCTGTACACTCAGTCCTCTGGGAAGAATTTACTAGTCAGCAAAAACTAGGCTGACAACGGTTATCCAGAGGGCCTTTTCTTCTGCCACTCCCAGACTGTGGAATGGCTTGCCAGGAGAGTTTTGTCAGCTTAACTGTCTTCTGGAATTTAAGAAAGCCATAAAGACTGATCTCTTCCGGCAGGCCTACCCAGTTGAATTTTAAGATGCCTTTTAATAATGTATTGGTTTTGTATGGTTTTAATCAGTTATACGTATTTGATGGTGTTTTATATTTGGTGTTGTACCCCGCCTCGATCCAGAGGGAGAGGTGGGCAAGAAATATTATTATTATTTTACACCTTCCAGTGTTACAGTGGCTGCCTATTTGTTATCTGATGGACCACCCATACCTATATGAACCTTAGCAATCATTAAGGTGAGCATCAACAGCTTTGCTCTCTGGCCCACCCACAAAAGTCATTAGGCTGTTGGGTACTAGGGTCTGAGCTTTCTCAGTAGTGGTCCCACATGTTTGGAAATTCCCTCTTCAACAATGATGGCCCTGCTGGTCTGTGGCAAAAAAGAAAAGAAAAAAACGGTGGGGGAAGCCACCTTTAAAGATACATTTATTGTAGAATGCACTTAGCTGAATTGTGCAGTAACTGTAAAAATCTTAACTGTTGTTTGTTTGTTATTTAAAATTATTTTTAGACTGCCTTTAAGGGAGGAATACTTTTGTTTGGTGTGTGTGTGTTGTGTATAGTTTAAATGTTGAATCTGTAATCTTTTTTTCATTTGTTTCAGAGTACTATATAAGCCAACTTGTGAGGGAGGGATTCCCTAAAAAGCTGGTGAAAATATATTATTATTATTATTATTATTAGAGACGACTCAGGAAAATTAGCACTGCAAAGCTTGAAAATTTATAGCTTGTAGCATGTTTTGTATATTATAATTTGTATTTTGTGTAATTTGTATTTTTATAATTTGTATTTTGTATATTATAAACAGACAATATGTTTTGTCTGTTATAATTGCTCCTGCATGCAAGTCTGCTTCTACATCTGGCATTTAACACCAGGCATTTAACACCATTTAACAATGCTAAGTATGTTTTCTTAACGGACCCCAGAACTGTTGTTTTTAAATGGATACTGTTGTTTTTATACTGTTGTTTTTATGTTTTAAAATTTTGTATACTTTTAATATTGACTGGTTTTAACTTTTGTAAACCACCCAGAGAGCTTCGGCTATGGGGCGGTATATAAATGCAATAAATAAATAAATAAATAAATCTGGATCTGCCTTGCTGGTGTATGGCAAAAGTCCTTGATTTACTACTGGTATATGATTTTCAATAGGAATTGGGAGCTACTAGCTACAACCATCTTTAATATCTAAGCTTTGGTTCTCCAAGACAAAGCCTGGATGCTATTCATGAATTAGAAGATATTTCTTCTCCAGTGGTCAGTTTTGAGATTATAAGTGGACAGACACATCAATATGGCCCCAACTAAATGAACCATACCTGGTTTCCTTTTAGTTGTTTAATTATCTTTGAAGATGAACTGAGGGAGCAATCTTTACCTCCACCTGCTGGGGAGTTTAAGAATTGCTAATATGACTTCAGTAGTACTTCAGGTTTACTTCTATTTAACTGAGTTAAGGCTTGTGCTGTGAAAAAGCCAACATAAATAAGGGCACAATCCTAAGTATGTTTAGACAGGAAAAAAGTGCTATCTAAAAGCAATGCTGGGAATTGTAGGACTTCTTCTGTTTAAACAGACGTGGGATTTGCACCATAATCAAATTTTCTTTCTAAACCACACAGTTCATATTGTTCAGGCTGGTGAATGACACTTTTCAGGGTTCATCTTCTGCATCCGTTTATCATCTTTCACCTCAATGAAAAATAAAATAAAATTTTAAAAAGTATGACAACCAGCCCCATAGATCTGAAGGGATAATGCCCTACCCATCTTTTTGCAATGCTAGTTTAGTTTGGGCACAACTGAGCAAAATAGAATTACAATTGTCACAGAAACTAGTCATGATGAAGTCCCACTCCATTGTTTTCAGTGGGATTTAATCATGAGTCATGGTTTCTGGATTGGATCCAGAATCTGGCTACTGCAGATGTCAGGGAACCAGATCCCGTCTGCAGGAGGCTACTAATCCAGAATCCTGCTTGTGGAATGGAGCAGGTAGCAATCTTCATCAACCCTCACCCAGTCACCTATGTCCCCCCCCACACACACACACAATCAAGACTGGAGGGTTGGGGGACCCTCTGGAACATTGAAGGAGGTATTGCTGGAGGCTGCAGAGGGAGCTGTAATCAGCAAAGATAACCTCTCTCTCTTTCCATCAGCTGGAGCATTCTGAGTTGAACATTGCTCAGGGAATGCTGACAACAGTGGAAAAGAAATTGAATCCAACTCTTTGTGTTTAGATCTTCTGCTATACCAGTTCCAGTCCAATGGTAAGAAAATAATGACCCTGTTCAGACAACACGCTAAGCCACAGTAGTTAAGCATTTTGAGCTAAATATTATGGCTTAGTGTGTCATGTGAATCAGTACTAATCATGGTAGCTACATAACCATGGTTCAAACACGCTCACTTAACCATTTGCTGCAAAAGAGTTAGCAGCCTAACCACGGCTTAGCTTGTTGTCTGAAAAGGCCCAATATTATTATTATTATTATTATTTATTTATATAGCACCATCAATGTACATGGTGCTGTACAGAGTAAAACAGTAAATAGCAAGGCCCTACCGCATAGGCTTACAATCTAATAAAATCATAATAAAACAATAAGGAGGGGAAGAGAATGCCAATCGGTTTTGATTGCCAGTTCACAAATACGTAATTTCCACTTCTAGGTATCCTCTGTGGGGCAGGTTCTAGTACTCCACATACTTGAACTTTATTGTCTGGGGGAAAATTCACCCTTAGATTAGTAGCTTAGGCTTCATCACTACATCTTTATTTTCTTTTTGATACAAGATTCTTTGGTGTAGGAAAGATATTGAACATGTCAAGTAAAAGTAAATAAAGTAAAATGCTCTTTTAAAAATTGAACTTTCAATATCTGGATAGCAGCTGAGTGAATGAAAAGTGCCGGGATGGGTGGGCGGGGAATATAGGCTTTGGTCCAAATGGAAAGGGAATGGGAAAGAGATCCAATGGAGGATCCTAGCAATGGAAGGGGCCCAATTTTGTTTGTTTGTTTATTGCATTTTTATACCGCCCAATAGCCAAAGATCTCTGGGCAGTTCACACAACTTAAAACCATTCAAAATATAAAACAAACAGTATAAAACCATGATATAAAATACAATATAAAAGTGCAACCAGGATAAAATCAGCAGCAGTGCAGAAAAACATTTTTAAAATACAAATTTAAAACAGCAAAGTTAAAATTAAATGTATAAACTGTTGAAATACTGAGAGAATAAAAAGGACTTCACCTGGCATCTGAAAGAATATAGTGTAGATGCCAGGCGAACCTCCTTAGGGAACTCATTCCACAGCCGGGTGCCACAGAAGAGGAGACCCTCCTCCTGGTAGCCACCTGCCTCACTTCCTTAAGGTTCAGGCAGATACATATGCTTGTTACATTTATATATCACCTTTTCCTCAAATGAGCCCAAGGCAGCATACATGATCCTCCTCTTCTCCATTTTATCCTCACACCATCCCTGTGAGGTAGATTATGCTGAGAGTCAGTAACTGGCCCAAAGTCACCCAGGAGCTGGATGGCCAAGTGGGGACTTGAATCTGGGTCTCCAGATCCCTAAAGCATCCCTGACAAGCATCTGTCAGGGATGCTTTAGGGTGGATTCCTGCATTGAGCAGGGGGTTGGACTCGATGGCCTAGTAGGCCCCTTCCAACTCTGCTATTCTATGATTCTATAACACTACACCACCCTGGCTTTCAGATTTGGCAGATTCTCCCTTCCCCTAGACCCCTCCTCTCCCCCAACCCCCTGGAGCAGATTTTCAGGGGCATAAGGGGCTGTAAAATCACTTTCCTCCATTCCCTATGTGGGAGCTTTCCTCAGGGTATGTATGCTCTTGCCAGCAGGTGCAAATAGAAGATCAATGTGATGTGCTAAATTGGACAGATATTAAACAGAATCAGATGCGCAACGAGAATCCAAAGCACAGAGCTGATCTAAAGCTACCCAAAGGGATTTATCAGAGTCGGTCCAGTTACAATCCATCAGTGTAGGGGGTCAAGGAGCAGGGCTCATACCAGGGTCTCAGGAGTCAGGTGCTGGTGCCTTCCCTCCTTTGGCATCTCCTGTTTCCAAAGCTGCCAGATTGAAGTGCTTTGTGGCTTCCATCTAAACTGTATTACCGGCATGGATTGTCATGTGATTTCGAAGGGCCAATCCCTGTCCATCAAGGCCTACACTCAAAGCTTGCTTCAAAGTCTGACAAAATTGTCTCTGTTGTGAGTGCACTGCCTAAGCCCTTGCCTGCTTTCCCTGATTGCTGCCTTGGATCTTGAACCCTGCCTTGTTTTGGTGACACATTTCCTTCTTGCCCTCCTGATCCTCTTCTTGTTGTGGATCTTGACCCTTTCTTCATTTCAACCGTCACCCTCCACCCCTCTGGCTGTTGTGGGGCATCAGCATCTGGTTGTCTCGGACTGACAAAACAGTTCCTCTGCATCTTGGAACCCAGAAGGCTGAAGTCTGGGCCCTGGAGAGACCTGTTTCACAGAAGTCACAAAATGCTGGTACTCTGACCTCGTACTGGTTTCTTGTATATCTGCACTAAAGAGAGATCTGATCATTGTACCCACTTGGATCCTTAGGTCATCTTCAGTAGGGATGCTGGAGAAATTTGAGACGAACTGAAATAAGTTCTGATTTCTAAGAATCTGCTCTGTGGAATCGGCTGTGGACCGGCCTCGCTAGGCCCACAGAGTTCTCAGACTTCCAGATATTATTTTTTACTTTCCCAAAATTTACACAAATTCATTTGCAGGAAAATATGCTAGTTTCTGCTGAGACATATGTCATGCTGGAAAATATACACAGGGAAAAGTCAAATGGAATGGGGGACAATATCCTAAACGTTACCTACTAACATTAATCATTTAAAATGGTTGAGAAGTTTCCTAGAGAATTATTTGTCTGTTTTTCCACATAGGGGGGAAAATGAATCTGTCTGTGAATGGACATGAGAATGAACGACACTGCACAATCCATGAAACACACACAGGATGGATTTCACAAAATCTGGACATTCCTAATCTTCAGAGGCCCTCCACCAGCTGCCCCTGCTGAAGAATGCTAAGCAGGTAGTTACAAGAGAGAGGGCCTTCTCAGTGGTGGCACCCCACTTATGGAATAAACTACCCAAAAAGGTTTGCCTGGCACTTACGCTATCATTTTGGTACCAGGCAAGACCTTTCTTTTCTTCCAGGCATTTTTAAAGACCTAGTTCTAGATTTGTACGGCTAAGAAAATAAGAATTGCCATGCTGAATCAGACCGAAGGTCCATCTAGTCCAGCACTCTGTTCACATAGTGGCCAACCAGCTGTCGGCTAGGGACCAACAAAGCAGGACATGGTGCAATAGCACCCTCCCACCCAAGTTCCCCAGCAACTGGTGTATATATAACTGGTGTATATATTGCTTCAGATACTGGAGATAGCATATAGCCATCAGGGCTAGTAGCCATTGATAGCCTTCTCCTCCAGGAATTTATCCATCCCCCTTTTATAGCCATTCAAATTGGTATCTATCACTCTATCTTTTGGTAGTGAATTCCATGATTTAACTTTGTGCTGTGTGAAGAAGTACTTCCTTTTATCTGTCCTGAGTCTCCCACCAACCAGCTTCATGGGATGACCCTGGTTCTAGTATTATTGGAGGAGAAAAATGTCTCCCTATCCACACCACATATAATTTTGTACACCTCTATCAAGTCTCTCCTTAGCCTCCTTTTTTCCAAGCTAAACTATCCCAGCTGTCGTAACCTTCCCTCATAGGGGAGGTCTCTGTGTGATTAGGAATGCTGGGAAATCTGCATCCTCAATCACGAGAAGAGCTACCCCAGATACAGGAGGCTCTCCTCCTATGAACATTGTCCTCCACAAGTAGAGGGCACCAAAAGCAGCAAAGGAGAAGATGGAGCTAACATGTTCCTTCTCTTCATGTCTTTACTTCAACCACTTAAGAGAACACCAGAATAGGGCATTTTCAAAATCCATTCCACAGCTCCCCATCCCAAGTAGCTGATCAGCTCTGTTGCAGATTATCAACTGAGGGATCCTTGCGCACAGCCCTGGCAGCTGCATTAGGCCAGGGGTTGTATTCAACTGTGTCTATCCAGCAGAACAATGGACTGCGCTGCAGAATGGTTCTCAATACATGAGCGACCATCACCACCACAGTGTTGGATGGAATCCCAGGAATCCTTTTGAACCAATCCTGTAGGCATATTTATCATCCCTCCAACTCTGTGCAAAAAGAAATAATAATATAATAGTAATATAATAGTAGTATAATATCTAAATATGAATATAAACTTTTAAAATGAATCTCTACAGATTAACCAATGATGTTTAAATTGCTTTCTCCATTCCTAATGTAAATCAAAACAATGGAATTTGCCATTCTGAAAGTAATTATGGAACATATGATGAAAAGAAATCTATACTCTAAACCTCGCAGCAGTATGGCTGAGGTACATTTCAGCTGGGAGCATGATGTAGTGGACTTTGGATATAATTCCTTTTTCCTTTCTCTCACCTTTCCACAACTGCCAGTAAAAGAACCAGATATGCTTGGAAATGATCTGTTATGCAATGTCATCTATTAGATTAAAACCAAGCTGCACATTGGGGGCGGGGGAAGAAAATGCAGTTCAGCCATCCTGGGACTATACTATTGCTTTAGGCAGGTGGGACATCCATGTTTGAACTCTCCTCAATGTAAAAAACACCCCCTGCATATAAACAAATGATATGTGAAAATGGTCTATAAATAGATCTAATAACCAAAAGGCAAAAAAAAAAAGTCTACCTAAATAGCAGCTACAGTAGTACAAAGCAGGTGTCATGGACAATACCGTATTTCTTCGATTGTAAGACGCCATCGATTGTAAGATGCACAATAATTTCAGTACCACCAAGAGGAAAAAAAAAACCCCTAAGACACACCCGTGATTCTAAGACGCACCCCATTTTTAGAGATGTTTATATGGGGGGGGGGAGTCCGTCTTAGAATTGAAGAAATACGTCGTCAGTATTTTACATTCCCTCCCCCACATTCCCATAGGTCAACCTAACTACTTGATTGGGCCTCCTAAACATGGGGAAAGCCCGACGGTGGCTGTGGATCTGTGTTGCTTTGGTTAGATGACGCAGATGCAGCCTCACAGCCACCACGGAGCTTTCCTACGAAGCCGCAGTTTGAAAAAGTCAGGGATTCACCTCGAATTCTTTCAATCAGAGCAATGTCAATATGGCACTTACGCCATCCGACATCGTTCCGAGGACAATCTGGGGGCGGTCCCTGGTGAAAGGCTACCAGCGATTGGTCGCCTTCCACCAGGAAGAGGACAGGGCCGGCTCCGGTACCTGGATGGCTGCCCAGAAATCCGTGCTCCCACCCCAGGAGAAAGAAAGTGCAGAGTTTGAGAGGGAGGTGGCGTCAAACCGGCACTGACCAAAATATAGTCATGGGTGCAGAGACTAGAAGCTCTGTTGGATTGCTGGAGTCAATAGCAACTCCACCTAGGGATAAAACAAGTTCCATGGTCAGACAAAGAAAAGCAGAAATCCACATCAGAGGAATTGATGGGTGGGTTTGTACTTCATCTGTAGTGTTACAAATCACTGCTTGAAAGGAATTCAAAATAGAACCTCTTTCATATCTTCTAACAGGTTGTACTGCAGGGGTATATGGCAGCATCACATCTAAAGGTTTATAATATGCAAATTACAAAAACAAATTTATATTACCATTTGCATTATCAGTTTTAGCTCATCATCTGAAAGAAAGACAGACTCTTTTAAGAATCACTTTATTTCTACAGAATGCTAATATTTTCTTCAACACGTACCACCATTTTTCTCTGAAGCATATATCCATCCGCTCCATGTAGAACAAAGACCTTTAGTGCATCATTGCCAAAATTGTAGCCACAGGGTATTTAGAGAAAGAACAGGAAAGAAAATATGTATTTTTGCACAGGTCCTGCTGTGCACAACAGCAATCAAATTCCTTCATAATGACCAACTGATGGGATTTAGCAGATAAGCAGTGGAATCTGAAGACTAACAAATAACCCAGGCCGATATATAAAAAGTGCAATGTTATAATGCCTATTGTGCAGCATCTATCTGTTTATGATTTGTGCTCTTTCCCATCTCCTGTTTAAATAATAAATAGAAAAGTAACTTCATTGCACAGCAAAAAGATAAAAATTCTGCAGGTTTCAGTTTGCTTAATCTTACAAGACAAACTACTGCCATCAAGATCTTGGCGTATTGTCACAGATTTTAATAAGCTTGCATTCCTTAAGATTCATCACTATTTTAACCTCCCCATTTGTCTATTTTGAGGTTAGACTGAGCTCACAGTTACTTGGGTGGAAATTGCAGAGAAATAGCTGCCTTAGTTGGACGTAGCAACTAGAGGCTGGTGACTCCAATTTCAGTGGGGCTTTTTATCCATTCTGGGTTTCAGTCAGAACCAGCCACAACTCTAAAGGAACTATCCAAAGTGCTGAACCCTATCCCCAAAGTGGCAACCTAAGAAACATATTGCTCTCACAGACAAGAGTCTGCTTCATCTAAGGGCTTTAACTCAGGGATAATGCACATGTTTTGCATGTAGAAGGTCCCAGATTCCATCCTAGGTATCCCAAGGTAGGGCTAGGAAAGAATCCTACTAGAAACCCTGGAGAGTCTCTGCCAGTCAGTATCAATAATATTGGGCTAGATGGACCAATGGCCTGATTCAGTTTATGGCAGCTCCCTATGTTCCTAAAGCATGGATTGACTGTGAAGATGTTAGACTTATATACATAGTTGAGTCCTCTGTGTTGTGCATTTATGTTTTACTAGTTGACATTTAAAGATAATGGAACATATTTGCTAAAGGGATGTTGTGTGTTTTGGGGGCAGGGGAGAATATTTTTTAATTCAATTATCAGTAGGAAACATTTGTGGCTCATTGTATAAAAGCATTTGCATCTGCATAGGATGACGAATCCATGTCATAATAATCTTCCAGACTCCAGTGCAATGTTTCAAAGGTTGGGCGATCTTTGGGTTCGACATTCCAACACTGTAGCATGATGTTGTACAGCTCTTGAGGACAGTTAGCTGGTTGGGGGATTCTGTATCCTTGATCCAGTTTCTGGAGTACTTGAAAACCCATCAAACCTATAATAGAATTTTAAAAGTCTGACACTGAAGCACATGTAAAGTGACCATCCACAATTTAAAAAAATAAAGGATAATAATCCTACAAACATCATCCTTCAGTGATGCATTCTTTCTAATATATGTGTGTGGACAGAGAATCAACTTCTTTAACTCTCTTACTGCCTTTCTAGTGGAGAACATTATTAGCCTAGGAGTATGACCAACTGGCTAAGGAACCACAGAAAACTGAAATGGCTCCATCTAAGCAATTATGGAAGGCTGGAGTGAACTAGCTTTAGATTGTACTTAATAGGCTTCTATTATGGCTGGCCCAAGACATTTTGCTGCCCAAGGTGAAGGACAAGATGCCTACCCACCCACCCTCCATAACATGGATAGGAGCCAACCAGGCTGGCACTTGAATCTTACTTCAAACACGAGAGACAAGACAGTGTCCTCCACTGTACCTGTTGTCAACAGGCCAGTTTAGGGGATGTAGGGCAAGCCATGGGGCACACATTGCCCTGTACTACCTCATTGCTACTCCCCATCCCTCAGGATCTGCTGCCTAAAGTGGGTGCCTCATTCTGCCTAATGGTAGTGCCCAGCCCTGGCTTCTGCTAGCCTTTTGCTGTGAATTAGCATCATTCAAAAACATTTCTTCAACATACAGAATTTGAAATTGCTTCCAATCAACTGAAGAAAGAAAGGAAAAAAGACCAGCAAGGCCCACCAAACAAATGTATTGAAAATATTATTTTCAAACAAACCACTCACCTGCATAAGGCATCTTTCCATATGTGATTATTTCAAAAAGGAGTACTCCAAATGACCAGACATCAGATTTAATGCTAAACTTATTGGAACGGATGGCTTCAGGAGCTGTCCACTTCACAGGTAGTTTTGTTTCATGTTTGGCTTCATATACATTTTCATTTTCTAGCTATTGCATATAAAAAAGAAACAATATCGTAATATGAAGACTGAATTTATAGGATTACTTTGCTTCAAGAGCTGTCTATGTAACAGGTAGATTTTTGGGGAGGGGCATTATGTGGTGTCATACACATGTTCATTTTTAACTGAAGTATACCTGTTAAACTATCTTAAAATGTGAAGTGGACATTTTTCAACATCCTAATTAAAAGGCCTCTTTTCCTTTGTTGCTTCATGACTTCTAAGAATTAGCCTCAACGCCCTGTTATTCAAAGAACTAGCACTTTTGCTGGTACTGAAGCTTTGCTATATTCCCATTGCCACATAAGGAAAGCAGGAGCATAACCTCAGAAAAAGAAAATCAGGAAAGCGGGGAACGGTTGGAAAGGGAGGCATTCAAAATGGCACAAGAATGTCAGGAAGGGACTTCTAATGTTTGTCATCCTGATGTGACAAGCTACAAGGGCTATCATCAAAGTAAAACATATGATGGATATATTCACTGGGGCAAAAGTTGCATTATTCAGCAGCTACAGTATATATAGCTGTCTGAGTGCCAGGAACAACAAAGAGAGAAAAATAGAGGTATATAATGGAAAGGGATGGAGGTGAGCAGACCAGATCATGGGAGATGGGCATTATCCTCAGGATGGAAGAAGGAAATGGGACCAAATTATGGAATGTAATAAGATGTATTATAGGGCAATAGGCCCAATAGCTCCCTTGATAATGACTGAGGTATGTGAGGGTGGTAATAGACTTTGGGGGAATTATTTGCAATATATTTTTTAAAGAAACTGACTTAGATCCTAAGTTTTAGGATTTTAAGAAGTTCACAGAGGAAAGTTTCCCATCCCCTCCTCCCCACTTCAGCCACCTGCTACCCGTCCTCTCTCCAAAGCCTCTGAAAGGGTGGGGGGCCCTCCTGAAAAATGTGGGATGTGGACTGCATAGATGTTGGGGGAAACAAGAGATACTGAATGCTCCTTCCATAAATTTTCTTTACAGTAAAATCTTATACATATCTACTCAGAATTAAGTCCCACTGAATTCAATGTCTTATCCCCAGGTAAGTGGGTATAGTGGGTCGCCAGCTGAAGACCTTTTTATTTTCTCAGTATTTTAACACCTAAATTTAAACTTTGCTGTTTTAATTCTGTATTTTAATCCTATATCAATTTCTGCTGTGTGGTTTTATCCTGGTTGTGCTTTTTATATAGTATTTTGTATTTGGGTTTTTAGATTGTTGGATGTTTTATTATGTTCTCAATAGTTTTAATTTTTGTGACCCGCCCAGAGAGCTTCGGCTATTGGGCAGTATAAAAATGTAATAAATAAATAAATAGGAACTAATTCAGGGGAAGAAGAAGAGCCATGCTGGATCAGACCAATGGTCCATCTAGTGCACACTCTGTTCACACAGTGGCCGACCAGCTGTTAACCAGGGACCGACAAAGCAGGACATGGTGCAACAGCACCCTCCCACCCATGTTCCCCAGCAACTGGTGTACTTAGGCTTATAGCCGAAGCTCTCTGGGTGGTTTACAGGTTATAAACCTAATACCAATATATTGAAATTGCTTGTTCATTGTAAATAAAGCCCTTTAAATTAATAGGATTTTACAGATGTTCTTTGCCAAACAGTGCAAGGCAGATAGAATTGTTGTTCATTTGTCCCTAGGCCTTATTTTGCCGAGTGTGCTTGCAATATCAAACTGCCTATGATTAATTGGGACCTACCACTGCACATCCTGAATTTGGAAATGACAGCAGTGCAAGCCTCCTGTTGGCACCAGAGGCACAGGACTCATGTCTGGCCTTCAATAAGAAGACCAAGTGACAGCAAGAGCTAATACATTCAGGAACCTTTGTTTTGTGATTAATTGCTGGTACTAAAGGGCCATTGACTTTGATAATCATCAGTTAAACAGTTCCAGGGCTAAAAAAAAATGCAGACTCCCAGAGATTTAAATTAATATATTGGTTCAAAGTGCACCAATTAATTAAGGCAAAGTAAGCTGACAGACACTGGATAATAAATGGAGAATTATTTACTTGTAATTGAGGTTTGCTAAGGTTAGTCAGCTTCCTCTTTCAAACCCACTTTCTCCAATTTTTATTGCACATACCCCAAACCCTTGGGGCTACTTTACAATACCCCAAGTTTTTAAATGAACGCTGTAGATGCTAGTGCAAAATTAATAGAGTTATTTTCATTTCTTCATTTTACAGACCAATTTTAAAACAAATCTATTAGTTTTCTAAAAAAATTGAGTTTGCAGCCTAAGAATACATTCATCCCTTGATAAAAATAAAAGTTGCATACTTCTTTACAGAATATAAGCTCTCCTTCAATACTCTTTGATTTCCCCCCCCCCCCCAATACCCTTAGTTGAATCTATATGTCCGGCAACAGCCAGAAAGCATCTCCTAGAAACATAACAACCAAGACATAATGATGACGCTCATTCCCAATATTAGGTAACCACAGATATACTGTCTCTGAATATGAATGTTGAATATGAGTATTGCCTCTGAATATTCTTAGGTATTCCTAGTAGAACTCACCACACCCCAGGGCATGAGTTCAATAAAATAATGATGTATTTCCTTGCATGATGATTGTGGATCCCAAGCATATCCATATCCATAGAGCACCTTTTATCAGCTTAGGCTGATATACCAACTGCGCCCTTATCTGGACAGTGATAGCCTAGCTACAGTTATCCATGCTCTGATAACCTCTCGTTTGGATTACTGCAATGCGTTATACGTGGGGCTGCCTTTGAAAACGGTCCGGAAGCTTCAGCTGGTACAAAACAGGGCAGCCCGTTTACTAACAGGGACTGGCTGGCGAGATCACATTACGCCAGTCCTTTTACAACTTCATTGGCTGCCAGTCCAGGTCCGGGCCCGATTCAAAGTGCTGGTATTGACATTTAAAGCCCTAAACGGTTTGGGGCCAGGTTATTTGAAGGAACGCCTCCTCCCATATGTACCTACCCGGACCTTAAGATCATCTACAGGGGCCCTTCTCCGTGAGCCCCTGCCAAAGGAAGTGAGGCAGGTGGCTACTAGGAGGAGGGCTTTCTCCGCTGTGGCACCCCGGTTGTGGAATGAGCTCCCCAGAGAGGTCCGCCTGGCGCCTACACTGTACTCCTTTCGTCGCCAGCTGAAGACCTTTTTATTCACTCAGTATTTTAACACTTAATTTTAACTTAAATTTAAATTATACTGTTTTAACTCTGTATTTTAACCTTATATCAATTTTGCTGCATGGTTTTATCCTGGTTGTGCTTTTTATATTGTATTTTGTATTTGTATTTTTAACTTGTTGGTTGTTTTATGATGATTTTAATTTTTGTGAACCGCCCAGAGAGCTTCGGCTATTGGGCGGTATAAAAATGTAATAAATAAATAAATAAATAAATAAAATAAAAATATATATATATAAATGTACTACTCCAGACTACCTTAAAAACCCGTGCAAGTCCAAAATCTGCCACTTTGTAAACATTGTGTTCACCAACAAGGACATTTCTGGCTGCCAAATCACGGTGAATGTAGTTCTGAGACTCAAGATAAGCCATTCCTGAAGCAACTTGAGCTGCCATGTCCACCTGTTGGGGCAAATGGATCCTCAAACCGCTATCATCTGTAAAGAACAAAAATAACTTAGATGAATGGGGGTGGGGGGCAGAGCATCTCCTAGCCTTGAGGGAACAAATTGATAAAGATGGCAGTGTGATTTAAGAAAACCAAGTCAAAGATTAAAATCACAAACCCAAAGATTACTACTGATTAATAGCAGCCAATGTAGGAAGGTCACTTGCAGACTTATAGTTTCTCTAAATAACATACATCCAACATGTCATATTTGCCATTGTTTAAATTCTGTCTTGAATTGTTACATTTATTGTTGTAATTTGTTTAATGTATTGTAAAGTGCACCAAGCACAATCTGATGAAAACAGGAACACAAATAAATGAATGACTATCATAATTAATCTGGACCTATTTTAATAAGTGATGTTAAATCTGGGTCTGTATTAGATCAATTTTTTAAAGTGACATTAACTAGAACAGCCATTTGAAAAATGGCTCTTTTATACCTTCTGTTGGCATGACAAGTGACACATCTCAAGTCAAAATGGAAGGACTGTATTGCAATCATATGCATGTCAACTCAGAATTAAGTCTCCCAGGTAACTCTGCATAGGATTGTATCTTAAAATAATCTTAGCATTACTCATGAATGCTATTAACAATATGCAAACTTCCTTGGGACTTGTTTATGAATAAACTTGGACAAGATTGGGCTGCACACTGACAGTTAAGGTTTATATTACACATGCTGTATTATATAAGGCAACAGACCCACCCCAGTCTGAAACCTACATAGGACCACCTTGATACCCATTATTTAATTCAGAGTATTTGTTCTAAAATTTTGTTATTAGAATAACAATACAAAACATTACATCTACTACTATATCTTTTTTATGGCAATTATGTTTCACCAAGAAATGCAAATTACCATTTGCTAAGCAAAAAATATAACGGAGGTTGATCCATTATATCTAGCAGACGTAACTCCTGGAAGGATGATAAATCTCATGAGCCACGGACATCCAAAATACTCGTTCCTTCTCTGCTTTCCCATGAATCATTTCTTCACACCCACAAAATAAGGGTGTTGAAGTTCTTTGCCCAGCCTATAAATCACATGAGTAAATTCATGTATTTCATGGCATTGCTAATGTGATTTGAAGGCTTGGGCTTTTAAGTGGGGTTGCAAGATGTGGCTGTACTGCTGTGACATTCATTGTCTACAAGCATGAATGTTAAATTTCTTTCAAACTCAGATAACAGGATGACATTTGAGCAGCAACACTATATTATTTTAGTTCCATTTTTAAATGGATTCACATGTGAAAACATAAATGAAAAGTGTATTTCCTTCTGAATTTTTCTGTTTAGTATTGAGCTGTCCTCAGTAAAGATTGGGCAAGATTTGAATGAGGGTGCTGGAATGCAAAGTCCCTGATGGTGTTGGAATGCAAATGTCCCCCTTCAAAAATAGGCTGGTCAAGTGTCTTCAGTTTGTCCTGGACAGTCCACTGTTTTAAGTTCTGTCTGGAGTTCAATTAAGGATGGATTGATCAGTGTGCTTTTGCTATATGTAGGTTCTTCATTCATCAGTCTTTTCCATCCTGTTTCCCCACCAATCTGCAAATTATGTTTATGAACATGTGAAATGTCGCATTAATGCATTTTACAATAAATTGCACCTCCTTAAATGTATTTTATCCTAAAGTATGCATTTTGTACACATTTTGATTTTCAATATTTATTATTAATCTAGATCAGGGCTGGGGAAACTGTGGTCCTCCAAATATTAATGAATTACTACTCTCATCATACCAATTTGGCTGGGATTGATGGGAAGTGGAGTCCAGCAACGTTTGGAGGGCCACAGATTCCCCAGCTCTGATCTACTATGAATCCTATATATACTTACCTGGGAGTAAATCTCAATGAACTCAGTGGGACTTGCTTCTGAGAAGACATTGTGCTACTATCTACTCACAGACACTTTGTTTTCATTTTCATTTTTTGTTAGCACAAATACTCTTCTGTAATTTGCAAGGCCACTTCTCATGTCTGTTTTATAAAGACAATGCACATCTCTGATAAAACAGATGAGACAGTAAGGCCTTGATATCTAAAATAAGAGGGCCCAAGGCCTGCCTAAATGCTACGCCCTATAATGTAGAGGTGCTTCTTCCTTAATCACATTTGTAGTGACTTGTGATGGTTATTCAGTGGAAAAGGAAGGACACACAGGCCATAGCTAGACCTAAGGTTTATCCCTGGATCGTCCAGGGGTCAAACCTGTTCATCTAGGTGACACACAGGGGATCCAGTGCTCAGGCAGGGGTGAACCCTGTACGATCCCAGGATAAACCTTAGGCCACAGTAATATAATGATTCTCGCAGGCCTTATAAATCTCCAAGCAATATTATTCACAAGGATGCACCAATGAAAAGCCTTTATACTGTACATAGTGAAGAAAAGACTTCACCTCTTTTCATATATTGACTGCTTGATGTGATGACAGGGACATTTTTCATGTGAAAAACAGAGTTAACATGTAAGCAATCATGTGAGAAATGGACATGGGCCAGGAAGATCTGGGTTCAAATCCCTGCTCAGCCAGGAAATTTACTGGATGACCTTGGACCAGCTTGAATCTCTCAAACTAAACTACCACGCAGGGTTATTGCTATGATAAAATGGGGGAAGGAAGGAAGGAAGACAAAAAAAGTAGACAAGAAATAAAATGCAAATACCAAATTGGCCACTGCTTTTCCCACAGATCCTTTCCTGCTAATTATTTCACATCTGCTGCATGTTGACGGAAATTAGTCAGTCAATCAATACTACTTAAACCTTCATGCCCTTTACAGACCTTCTGTGATGGAATATCCACACACTGTAATGAAAGGCCTAGCAAAATATTGCATCCTCTTTACATTCTTGGTGCAGATTTGCATACATAAGAAATAAAGAGAGCTCTTGCTATCTACAACTGAAGACTGTATTTTATTGTCTGCTTCATCAGTCATTACAATACCGCCTTCATAACCAATAAGAGTTTATTGCACTGCTCATCTGCATTCAACATTCCCAAATGAAATGTTTCCTACTAACTTTGGAGGTATTCTAGCAGACTTCCATGTCTCATCAGTTCTGTAATAATATAAATTGGATCCTCTAAAGTGCAAACAGCATACAGCTGTATAAGCTTTGGGTGTCTCAGATTCTTCATAATCTGTGCTTCCCTCAGGAAGTCCTTTGGATCCATTGACCCTGAAATGAAAACAGTAACAAACAAAAAAATCAGCTCGTGTTATTAAGGGGCATTCTTGTCAGCCTGCAGTCTTGTGGAAATGACTAGAAACACTCTCCTTCTTTTTGTAAACTAGTATAAACATTAACTCACAAACCCTCTAAAGTTATTCAAGTAAGGAATTCATGCAAGTAAAATGGTAAAGGAGAAAACAGGTTGAATCTTATGACTTTTCTCAAGTTTAATTTAACAATGCCAACAACAACAAAAACCTATAGCAACTGTAGCTGTGTTTATCTCCCCCAACATAAAGGCTGTTGGTCATGTTATGACTAAAGCTGTTGTTTATTGGTTTCACTACTGCTCCTAGAAACTAAAAATGGAACCATGATTAGAAACTGTGCAATAATTTTCAACATCTTAGTTGTCTGCATCAATCCCTTTAGCTACAGACCCAAACAATAACCATTTTCTTCTTCATCACCTCCAAGCTACATCGCTGCAGCTCATTATACCTTGGAATAGAAGATGTTTATTGCTTAGAATTTTATTGTAAGCATCCCAGCCAAGGAGCAGGATACAGTGTTCTGCCGCACCTTTCAGGCAATAAACTTGCCAAATGCCTGGAGAAAATCAGACTTCACAAAACCTTATAAAAGGCAATCCAGCTATGTCGAGAGTCGTAAGAAAATACATGAAAATATGTCTTCAGTGGACAGAAACAGCTACAAATTAGGAAAAAAAGGCTTTCAATTTTTTCTTTGTGTATTAGGCTGACACTGGCATTCAGTCAGTGTGGGCTACTGGGCTGCAATGACCAGTGTGGTTACATAGACCAATGGTCTTACTCAGTATAAGGCTGTGTCCTAGGTTCCACCTCCTATGTAAGTGTCACCATGGTGAGGCTGGAAGTAGAATAGGCAAAGGTGAGAACGGGTGTCTTATAAATTGTTTATATGCTAGATGTGTGCAGGACACAGACTCGTATTATCTTACTATAATTGGGGCAGTTTTTACAACAGCATTTTGTCATATGAAGTCTGAAGGGAACCACAAACAAAATAATCAAATAAATAAATAAAATATCGCTGGGAATTTATGTGATACATTACAGCCAAATTAGACATTACATACAAATGCATGTCACATTTCTCTGACAGTCTCCCTTCAAACCAAGGTTACATGGGGGGAAAGTCACACACACCCATATGTCCTAGGCACACTGGTGTAGTTCAAGTTGTCTTCAGCTGTGTATTCATTTATAGCTCTTGCCAAATAATCACTAGGCTGTCGCTATGGGATGCATTCTACTCTTGTACGGCATCTTTTGGTGGTGTTAGTGGTTGTCATTTACCCTCCTTACAAGACAGCAAATTAAAGGGCAGCTGAATAGTATTCAGCAGTTAGAAAACCCAACAGCAGAACTGGTGCCAGAGTACATAAAATGAAAACTGTAACAACATGACGGGTTTGTAGTCTTATAAATTCAGCAGATACCATTAAAAAAAATCCCCCCAAAAAACCCCAACCCAACCCAAATGTATTAATCAAAGATCTTATAGATGCTTCATAGGACTGCATTGCCTTTATGAAGATTGCTGCCAGTTTAATTAGGAATCGTGTACCTCTCTCTGTGAGGTTAATTGAAGCCTTTCTAAAGGCTGTAGACTAATAATTTGGATTTTCAATCTAGCATTTGCAGGATCAAAGATCAGTTTGTAGCCAATCTGGGAGAAAATGGCTTGGAGTAAATGTAGATTTATTTTGTGAAACTTCTGAATGGTATAACATTGAAACCATCTATGTCCCTAGAAATGTTGTCTTTTATTAAATGGATAAAATGTTTCTTCCCCGCCTCACAATAATATTCTGTTACATCTTTAGAATAGACTGATATTTTGTACGCTAGAGGGCATATTTCAACAAGCCTTTGATAAGTCCTATCATCTACCAACATGAAAATAAAAATATGACTCATGATTAGCCATACATAAAAATTTCTAAATGTCTCAAGAAATCTCAAAATAAAATAGTTTGAATTAAATTAAAATTAATATATCTATTTTGTCCTGGGCAGTTAATAAGAGAAGTGGTGTGTGTGTGTGTGTGTGTATATATATAATTATTTATGTATTTTGAAAAAAATCTATATATAACCTGCCTTGTAATGCAGGGTATGAGATTCAATTCATAATAAAAAAATATAGCCATACACTATAACTAAAACATGGCCATCGAAAACAAATATAAAATCAAAATGGCAAACATCAGCCTTTCCCAGCCTGGTTAGGGACGATGGGTGTTGTAATCCAACACATCTGGAGGGCACCAGTTTGGGGAAGTGAGGTTACATGATTTAAACAAATACATTTGATATGACATTTAAATTCACTATTTGTCAAATAATGCCAGGAGAATTTAAGCAAATCTTATCAGCATCCAGTGTTGTTGTTTTTAAAGGATATTGGCTGTGTTCTTTTCACCTTAATAGAAACTGGAATTCAGTCCCATAGCCACTAGCTTCAGTCAACACCATTATTGTACCCAAAATGTCATGCCAGTAATCAAATTTTAGCTTAACAAGCTTAGGAGGATTTCAGACTGAGACGAACTGGAAGACAGTCATGGAATCTGATAACACTGGGTACATTCAGATGGAAAAACTTGGTTGCTATTATGACCTTTAGTGGGCATAACTTATCCTTTCCTCTGTACATGAGGAGCAAAGATAAGAAGCCTCAAACAAAACAAGGCCAGCCCTTCATTAGGCTGAATGAGGCAGCTGCCCCAAGCAGCTGATTTAAGGCATCATGAAATGGAAGCAAATTGTCAGTTATCATGAAAGGCATCATGAAATGGAAGCAAATTGTCAGTTATTGAATTTCATTGATTCATAGAATAGTTGAGTTGGAAGGGTCCTATAAGGCCATCAAGTTCAACCCCCTGCTCAATGCAGGAATCCACATTAATGCATACCTGACAGATAACTGTCCAGCTGCCTCTTGAATGCCTCTAGTGTGGGAGAAAACACCCCTGGCACTTGGAGGAGCCAGACAGTTTTTCATGGATTCCGATTGGAGACCATGTGACCTCTCCCTCTCCAATAGGCATTCAGGAAGAACATCTGAGCTCCTGCAAGTGTAGGTTTTTTAAAAATAAATAAATAAATAACCCCTCAAAACTTTCTACACTTAAAAAAAAGGATGTAGAAACCCTCCCCAAGGAGAACATCCTCTGGAATTCTTACCACTTGCAGCCTCTTTTGCCAGAATTTTCATTTCCTCCCCACCCCACCCCCATGAAATGCTGAAAATGGAATGTTCAATTTTTGGGGGCCCAGCACTAATTGTTGTAAGTATGGAAGGCAATGGGGACACATGGTCTGACCCCTCCCTTCACAACCAGGCATGATGGGGAAGACCTGCCTTGGCATTGTACCGGTGTTGACAATTATAGAGCTGATGTGATTAAGAACTTTGCCTTATCAAAAAATGCTTTTCTCATGCTTTAATTAAGGGACAGTGTGCTAAACAGAAGCCATGGGCAGTAAAGGAAGCAGTACCTCTCACAAGTACTCTTCATATGGGGCTATACTTCCTGTAAATGGGGCTATAATCCTATGTTCTAGCTGGGACATAGCAACAGGTAAGAAAAAGAGTGAGGCCCACAGATAACAGCAATGCTGTGGAAAAGCAGGGAGTCCCAGTTACTAATCAGTTGAGGTGCTGCGGGGCTTCTCTGGCCCACTGGTTTTTTTATATATATATTACATTGGGGGTATGTGTAAAAGAACATATCAAGTGAAAAAAGAAGGAAAAGAAAAGAAAAAGTAATGTCCTGGTGGAAAAACTAAGAAAGTACCAAACTAAATACTTTACGTTAGAAAATGGGATAGATAAACTTTGGGAGGTGGGGTGGAGGTGGGGGGCCCTAGGTTGCAGTCCTGTATCTGTCACATTGCTGAACTTTTCAGGAAATTATTTGGCAGCAAACTACTGGGTACTTTTGCTGCCACCATAAATTTAACCAGGCAGCAGTGACTGGGGGGCAGCAGTGGCTGTATGTGGCTAGCAGGTCATGTGTTTTCTACCCCAGCTTTAAAATTAGCATTTAAAAATGGTTTGATATCTACAAAGAGAACAACATCCATTTTAAAAAAGTACTGTTATTTTTTTTTTATTATTTTAAATTAACCATGCATGAAATCACAGGAAATAGTTGGAATAAGAAATAGAGGGGTATTCAACATACCTGGTTTTAGTGTTTTAATTGCCACTGGTGTGGTATTATTCCATAATCCTTCCCAGACCTCGCCAAACTGGCCAGAACCCAATCTTTTCAAGAGCTGCAGAGAACTTCGGTCTATCTCCCACTGATCTACGGTTTGGTAAGACAAATCAAGAGGAGCTGGGACTTCTGTCTAGGTGGGAATAAAGCAACAACTTACTTAAACTCTGTGATCTTTTAAAAACTACTGCTTCTGTGAGATTACCCCAAGATGGCCACTTCTCCCGCTTTGAGTAAGGGACAGTGTGCTAAACAGAAACTGTGGACAGTAAACAAAGTAGCCCTTCTCTACAAATCTATGTGGCTCGTTGAATGTTTCCTACTATGGAGATAGTAAGGTACCTTACTGAAGGTCCCACTACAGGCACAGGTGGCCTCTGATGCTCAGCCTCTTCTATCACCTTCATCTGATATTCCATCCACAACTCTAACCAGACAGAGATAGCCTCATGATGGTTCTAATAACCATATAATTCTAATAACTTCCTATTCAGATTATTATAATTTGCTACATATGGGGCTGTCTTTGAAAACTGTCCAGCATCTTCAGTTAATCCAAAACAGGGCAGCTAGTCTGTTAAATGTGACTGGCCAATACAATCAAATTATGCCAGCCCAATGCAAAGTGATGATTTTAACTTTAAAGATCTAAGCAGCTTGGGGCCAGGTTACATAAAAGAGCATAAAAGTAGATGCTCCCTTCTCTACCTATTGGGACTCTAAGGTCATCATCCAAGGCCCTCCACCAAGGGAGCCAAGGCGAGTGCTACAAAAAGCTCTTTCCAGTGGTGGCACCCCATCTATGGAATGCTCTCCCCAGAAAGATTTGCCTAGCAACTGCACCATGGTATTTTCACCACCAGGTAAAGATCTTTGTTATTATTATTTTCCCAACCATGTTAAGAATTATTTTTGTGCTTTCAGAACATTGCATGGTTTTATTCTGGCTGTTGTTTTTTACTTCTGGTTTTTATTAAGTGCTGCGCTATTTTTAATCCCTTGCTGCTGGTCTTATCTTGGATTTCTTGTGTGTTGTTTTATTGTCATTGTGTATTGGATTTATTTCTTACCCGCCTCTCCGTTTGGATTGAGGTGGGGGACAACACTAAGTATAAATACATAAAAATTGATTAAAAACATAGTATACATTATTAAAACATCCTAAAACATCTAAAATTCCACTGGATAGGCCTGCCGGAAGAGATCCGTCTTGATAGCTTTCTTAAATTCTAAAAGACTTTTAAGTTGATGAGTCTCCTCCATTGAAGAGAAAGCTGGACTTGATGGTTTGCAAGGCCCCCTTCAGTTCTATGATTCTATGAGTTTCAGGGAGTGAGCTGATGGTTTCCACACAATATGTATTTGATAAAAATTGAACTTTTCAGTGAATCAAAAATCTAAATGTGTACTCAGATACTATTGCTTCTGAAATGACTGATGTTATAGAGAAAGCTTGAAAGGCCTGACTAATAGTTACATGAATCTGTTCAAGTGTTTCATTTAGGATCTGAAAGATTAAAATATACCTAGTCTAAAAAAGCAACTAGGCAAGCTTTTAGAACAATGAAATATTGCCTATAGGAAGGAACCTGATGAGGTTTTAGGTTGCTGTTTTCAGTCAGTACTTATAGACAGCTAGAGTTATGAACTTGGTAATTTCATCTCAATATAGGTTTATACTGTGACTTCATAAATCACAAAGTGCCAAGCTTTTCTCGCTCCTGTAGCCACACAATTATTTGTCAAAAATGGCCTGACATATTTTTTTTATTGCTATGCCACCTCTGAGAATGAAATGGTGCATTTATGTATGATTTCCTAAAGTAATCATAATGGCTAGTTGGAGGGTTATGCGCTTATCCATTCAATAACCAAAAGGTTCGCTATATTTTGACAGAAAAATGCCCTGAATTAGCAATACCTTTATACATGGCTTCCCAAGCTTTACACACAACCCATCACTGGAAGTACTGTAGTGTCTGACTAAAGCGTTCAGAGTTTGAAAAGGTTTCCTTCTGGTCACAAAAAAGCCGCCTTTGTCCAACCGCTTGATTCGGTAGTGCTTCGCAATTTTTTCATCCAGCACTAGGAAAATAAAAAGGAAGGAAGATATGAGTTGCACACTATGCACACAAATCACGCATGCAAGGATCTCATGTGGTCAAATATACAACCAGGAAACTGTCCTCTGAAATGAGTACCCAGTGGCTCAATCCTATGATCAGCTGCCCTCAATGGCTTATCGTACAACCACAGAAGGAGGTTCTATAGCTTGCACGAGCAACAAGACATCCCTTTCCTTGAACCTAGTCCAGCCCCACTGAAGGCAAAGGTGCAGCTACCAGTGCTCCTTTACTGAGAACTACTAGCTGTCCTCACCCTAGCAAAATTTGCAACGGAGGACAAGGCTTTCAATGGCTTCAATTCATGATGGCTGTATATTATCTCTAGTATTGGAGACAGCATGCCACTGTATGCCAGTTGCTGGGGAACATGAGCAGGAAGAGGCTATGCAACTCATGTTTTACTTTGGACTTTCTATAGGCATCTAGTTGACCAGTGTGTGAACATGGATAAGATAGGCCTTTACTCTGATCCAGCAATTACGTACTTAATTTGCTAAACAGGAGCTGCTGAGTGGTTCTGGTTGTGATAAGACCTGGGAAGGCTGATGTTCCAAGGCAGGAGTGGGGGGAGTAGCGTGGGGAAGCAAATTGCTTGCTTGGCACAAACAAGCCCTTGGGGGCACTTAAACTGACTTGCTAGATTGTTAGTCTGGAGTATAATACAACATTGAACAGAGATCCTGGATTACAACAAAGGCATCTCTAAGCCCTGTTCCCACACATTCAATCTGTGTGTGGAGGGGAACAGAATCATGCCAATTGGTGCATTAGGCAGAATGTGGTCAAGGGTTGTGTCCAGTTAGGTCCAATATATCTAATTGGAAGCCATGGTAAGGTTGCCAGTTGTGAGTTTCGGACCTACACACATCCAATTGTGTTTATGTAGAGCCGTTCCTTATGTGGAACTGGGTGTGGAGGGGGCGGGCACAGGAACGGCAGAGCCAGCAGCCATGATACTGATCTCCTCTGCACATTGCTTGAATGAATGTAGAGGAGCATGAGGAAGTATTTCTGGTTTAGCACTCTGTTTCAACCCTGGCAAGCCAGATACAACTGAGAAACACACACGCAGGGTATGATGGAGCAGCCTACTCTCTGCTGTTTGTCTCCAGCATTTAGCAGACACTGCTAGACTACCTCTGAATATGGAAGTTCTGTTTTTGGCTATCACGGTTAAGATTTCCCCTTCCTTATGTTTATTTATGTATTTATTTATTTGTTTATTTTTATTGTATTTATATCCCACCTTTTTTCCTCTAAGGAACTCAAGGCAGTGTACATAATCCTCCTCCTCCTAGTTTGGGCTGAGAGTCTGTCACTGGCCCAAAGTCACCCAGTGGGTTTCATGGCTGGCTGGGTGAGGTCTAGAACCCGGATCTCCTGCCTCCCAGTCCAACACTTTAGACACTACACCACACTGGCTCTTGCATATAATATCCTGTTGTGGCTTTCTAAAAATTACCATTCAAACTGACAAACTGACCATCATTGCACCTGAACACACTTATAGAGTACTACTGCTCTGTGTAGAACTCAGGCAGAACTTGTAGATTAAACAGGTTGAGGTTTTCACCACCAGCCAGTCTATATTCAATGAAATTAAATATTTAACCTTGTTTTCCTGAAACACACGTGTTTTATCAAGGCCTTTTAACATGCAGTTATTGCCAATGGTCAGTACAGTTTTATTATTCTAGATTCCCCCTCCCCAATCCCCAAGTCTTTCACCATGCACTGTAATTTGATTGCTATTACATACACATTTGAGCAAACTCAAATGCAGTTTCATATCACAGGTATGAAATCTTTTCCAGGATTCAAATCAATAGCATTTAATGATCAATGCATGTTTCTTCTTTCCAATAAATCATTTTATCCATACAACACACAGGGCAGAGTAAAAGAATTTGGGGGGGTTGTGGGAAAGAACCAATGAAATACATTTTGATCCACTCCCCAAACCTGATTATATTCAGAATATCAAGGCAACGATTGTTACTACTGTCTAGTGAAGCTATTGTTAAAGGGAAATGTAGATGGTGCCAATAGAAATGGATGTTCAGTATGTTCGAGCAGAATGGAATAGGGAATTGGATTGCTCTATACAGCCTAATCAATGGAAAGTTACCTTAGTTTCCATATGTACTATTTCTGTAGATTTAAAATTGAGGCTGATTCAATAAGAATTGATATTGGATACCACAGAGGCTAGTTTAAAAACAACAACTGGCTAGCTCTGCTAGATGCTGCTGATGTAATGTGGACAATGCATCACTGAGGCATACATTGTGGTCATGCTCTGCATCAGCTTTTTTCTGGTTGGAAGTTATAAACTTTGTTCTTGAAAAATCTGTGATAATTATGGATGCTCACACACTTTTAAATTATTATAGTCCTGTGATATGGGGATTAACAGATGGAGAAAAAAAGTGGACTCTGAGAGCCCAAACAGTTGAAAAGAAATGTATACACCAAGCCTTGAAGGATTAACACCCACCACCTGCTAATTAATGGTCTGAAGATCTTTCTGCTTTTGCTGCATTTGAATGTGCAATTTACCATCATCAGTTTTGTGTGGTTGCTTATTTAGATAGATAGTCTGCTGATGTTAACTTATATACTCGAAACAAAAGTGATGAATCCTTTTTTCTTTCTTTCTGTTAACCAATAGTGTTGTGAATAGTTACTGCAAATGGATATGTTTTTGTTTTGTTTTTTGGTTATGTTCCTGCTATTTATGGTATTTGTAGTTTTCCTCCTCCTTTTTCATTTTATTTTGTTATAATTGCAAGATAATTTTAAAGGATTTTTTAAAAAAAGAAATTATTCACTGATTTAATTAATTTTTATTGTTTTATTTCATTTGTTTATTCGAAGATGCATATGCATTCACACTACTGAAAGAGGCTTACAACAATCAAAATACCACAATATAAAAACAATTCTAGCAGATAAAAAGCTCTAGGCAGGGTTCAACATATAAAACCTCATCTACCCAACATGGCTAAAGTTTGCTGGAACAGGAAAGTGATTATCAAACAAAGGAAGGCAGGAAGGGGAGCAGGGGCAAATGAACATCATGGGACAAAGTATCCCCATGACCATAGGTGGGACATAACACATAGGAGGGACAAATGATTTTGGATGCTCACCCTGTTCCAGAGGACTCAAAGTAGTAAGCAAGGCTTAAAAGTTAAGGATAAACCTTCCATTAGAACAGGGATGGGGAACATGTAGGTTTCTAGATGTTGTAGGACTTCAACTGCCTTTATGCCTGTGGCTTGATCATTCCGGCTGGGGCTGATGGTAGTTGGAGCCCAGCAGCAACTGGAAGGCCACAGGTTCCACAGCTGTGCATTAGAAGAACCTAAGAGCTCACTGCCTGCTAGTAATGGCTTGCCTGATTGATGAGGTCTTCCACTGCTTCTCAAAGATACTTATAGCTTCATCACACCAGGGTTATACTGTGCAATCACTGTGAATTGCGTGCAAAGGACTCCGAAGTTTTCCATCTTATAATCTGCTTTGACTGTGAAGTACTCCCATGCATCCTGCTTTAATTGTGCTATAAAGCCAAAAGACTCAACCTATTTTGCTACCTGTTTAGGAGTGAATCATTTGTTGTTTTCCGAGCGGCCACTGGGGGCGCAGGAGGAGGATTTGATATGTTTAAACTTCAAATTAAACAAATGCTTACATCTGTGTAAGTTTTAAAGATAAAGACATCAAAATTGGCACAGTAATACATATTAAGGAGAGCTTTAAGCATACCAAATTTGAATTGGATTGGGTAATCCGTTGATTTTTAATGATTTTTTACATTTCCCCCCTTTAAACCCTTTTCCTGATATGCAAAGGCTCTTAGGAGTGCTGCCGCCCGGGGTGTGATTTAGCTAGCAACAACAACAACAACGACAACTTTACGCTGTAGGGGATAATTCGAGGGAAACAAGTAAAGGAATGAAGCCTTTAGTAGGTCTGGTTTACATATCTCTCTCTCTCCTCCCCCCCCTCCCTCCCTCCTGAACTCCTGTTCCTTGTGTGTCATGTCTTTGTTAGACTGTAAGCCTGAGGGCAGGGACTGTCTCTTTTTTGCTAAGTGTAAGCCACTCTGAGAGCCTTTTTTGGCTGAGGAGCGGGGTATAAATATGATAAATAAATAAATTAAATAAATATGTATGTTTGTATTTATAAACAAAGAGCAATTAAATAGGTTAGAAAGATAACAGATAAGAAGGGCATTAGGTAACTAGCAGTTGTTGTCAATTCACATGTATCTTTGTGAAGGAATCAATCATAGTTTTTATGTGAGCATATCCAGAAAAAAATAAATCTTTAACACATTTGCTAGGACAAAAGAGGTGGAGTATTGATACCTGAAAGTGAGAATTCGCCTTTTTGACTTTCACTTTCTCTGATTAGGAAAGCTCCCGCCTGGTTATCAGGGTACAACAGTTGTTTCTCGGCATCTGCTCGTTTCATAGCACCAAAAAACCACCTAAAATAAAAAGAAGTATGTCCAACTAATTATTGAGCAAAACTACACTTGCACTGCCAAGCATGTGATAAAGCAAAGGAGCAATTTAATACAAACTGCATGATATGTTTAGATGTCAGCCACTAAAAATGGTATTGCAACCACCTGTTTTATGGTACAAGCATCAAGCAAACCGGGTAACATGACAAATAAATGTACATAGCGGTTTTACAGATGAAGGAGGCTAAATCTATCCTAATTACTGTATATACTGCTGTTATTAACCATAATTATAATTGAGGAATTCTGGGAAATGCATTACTTTTCATGTGCGTATACTCCATCCTATTCTATGAGTGTGTCTGTTTCACCCCAAATTAAATGCCAGCCAGTCTTGTCAAAGGATACACTATCTGAGTAATGAATATAAAGGGCTAGAGGAAGCAAGGGCTAACCATAACTATAAATTAAATGTGAAAATAAGCATTATTTAAAATAAAGGAGAAAATAATGTGTCTGGAAAGCATTACATTTCACATATTCACTTTTCCTTGCCTTCACGCACGCACCCCTCTTATATAAATCTCTCTCTCTCTCCACACACACACACTTGTTACAGTTCAAAAGTTCCTCCATTAAATTCCCCCCATTCTTTAGAACACAAATAATGAGGGATAAAAATAAAAACAAGCCTGTGAATTCCCAATGAACACACAACTTTTGAATGGCTGATCCAGCTAGTCCTTAGTGAGTTGAGAGCTTTGAGATGGAGAGAACCAGCCCCAAGAGGTAAGAGGAGCAAGCAACAAACAGTGATGTTGGGTTATGGTTTATCTGTCATTTTTTTTGGCTCACAGGACAGTTGGATATTGAATGGCAACTGTGACTGAGAAACGGCTTCCCCCTGCTTGTGACGGCAGCAACAGGTTGCGGTGATAAACCTGGCAACTTTCCTGGCTGTTTTCCTCCCTTGTAATAGGGATTTGAAATAGACACTGCAGTTTAAAAGAACTGGTTTCTAATTAAAGATGCTGCCAAGTTCTGCTTAAACCAGAATTCAGTGGTGGAAGAAGAGCAAAGCTTACTGCAAACTAGTAGCTCAAGGTGATATGTATGATTGTCCCCACACCATGAGTCGAAACTCCTTAGTCCTAATCTAACATTCTAAGCACTACACCACACTGGCTCCAACTATACATGCACAGAGATTTTCTGAGCTTGGATGGATTAATACCATTGAAGTAATTATAAAGAATGACAATGTTATCATGAAGTTATACTGTCATCTATTCATGCAAATTGTGTGTTCTAGGCTTCTTCCTCTTTTTTCTTTTTTTAACATGGAATAGCAATTCCAGGATCTAAGGCAAGTTTAAGAAGCAGTGCAAGAAATTCAGCAAAAATCCATAAAGAAATCTGATTCTACCATTTAATTAGAAGTTAAGGTGGGGAGCCTTAAGTTGCAATTTCCAGGTGTTTTGGTGCATGACTACATCTGTAAGCACCTTAAAACTTCTCCTAAAAATAAATTATTCAAAAGTACACCTTGTACAGGTCTACACTGCAAATGTAGTTTACCCAACATGTTCACAACAATGAATCATGATGCTAAAAATAAAGTAGACAGAACGGAACTGTCAGTTCTTGATATGCATAAGGAGTTGAGAGCTAAATAAGTTTAGAAAGCTATGAAGAATTGGAAGATCTCCATCAAAGATAAAAGAGATCAATCCCAGGCTTGCTCTACTGGATTTTCTTTTAAAATATTTCTCTCTCTCTCTCTCTCTCTCTCTCTCTCTCTCTCTCTCTCTCTCTCTCTCTCTCTCTCTGGGCTCATCTACACCAAGCAGGATATTCCACTATGAAAGCGGTATGAAAGCGGTAAATAAAAGACACTATACTGCTTTATAGTGGTATTGAAGTGCACTGACAACTGTTGGGGCCCATGACACATCTACACCAAGCAGCATATAACACTATGAAAGCGGTATGAAAGTCGTATATGGGATGTGTCATGGGCCCCAACAGTTGTTAGTGCACTTCAATACTGCTATAAACCGGTAGTGTGGCTCTTGCCTTTTATATACCGCTTTCATACTGCTTTCATAGTGGAATATCCTGCTTGGTGTAGATGAGACCTCTCTCTCTCTCTCTCTCTCTCTCTCTCTCTCTCTCTCTCTCTCTCTCTCTCTCTCTCACACACACACACACACACACACACACACACACACACACAGAGGTTATATACCCACTTGGTGTTCTAAAAATATAGCTGAATTTATTGGGAATATGACATACTGTGATGGAAGACACCGCTTTCGCCTTTTATGGTCTTATCATGGGCAGGCTACAAAGGTCCTTGCCATAAATTAAAATGGGGGGAGTATGGTCCCAGGAAATATTAGTTGCAATTAAGTCCCACTGAATGCTTGCTGGGCTGTGATCTATATGTCCAGTCCTAATATAAGTGGCCTACAAGGGACTAGAGCAGCACAACATTCCAAACAATAATGTACTAATGGCTCTACAGACATATAATGTAAATAATGTAGATCAGAACGTTAATGCTATGCTATGCAATAAGTCAACCATCCTGAGAGTTACCTGTGAAAAGGTCAAAGATCCATCAACGAATTAGACTATAGCAGGAAGTATGAACTTAAGATTCCACAGTGAAGCCTTTGAAACAACAATGATTTGTTTCTTTAATCAAGCATTAGATTGTGAGTAATGTTGCTAGGGTGAGGAATGAGGAAATAGTAACAGGTTTAGTGAAGACAGAAGAATGTTGGCTTAAGTCTAAGTGCGTATTCACCCTTATGAGTAAATAGCAAATGTTTGACTTGATTCGGTCAGAGAGCTTTCAATTTCCCACCTCCTATGACATTATGATTCACAGATCCAGTTTGCACTGACACAGACAAGACTGTAATTTACATTAAATACCTTCATGTTTTCTCCATAACACTGCAAAGCTAACAATTTACATAAGTAAAGAGATATCATACCTTTCACACTTTGACTGAAATGGAGCTGGCGGGGCAGAGAGAAAGAGAGAATAAATATGCACTGGAAACAGGATTGTGCCCTCCCCCCAAAAAAAATTGTGGTGGGGGTGGAGGTAAGGTTCAAATTCCATATCAGTGGTGAGGGGGAAGGGGATGGAGGCAGCCGATGGAGGCGGCCGATTGAGGTGCATCAGGGAGAAGGCAGGGCCATGCCACATTTCAGAGGGGGGATTCACTATGTATGTGCCACATTTGTATTATTCATGAGCCGCTCTGTGGTGAAGGGACTGAGGGGCAAAATTGCAGGAAAGGACTATTAGTGTCCATGGCAACATGAGTGTTACACTAGTATTTGGAGAAGGGATGAACAAGAATCTAAAGCCACTGTCTGAACTGCATTCACAATACAGTAATTGTTTGCTCTACAGAACAAATATTTTGGTCAACTAATGATAGGGTGGCCTTTAGACAGATAAATTGTAATTGGAAGGCTAAAATTGGATCCCTAAAGTTTACTCAAAATGAGAAAAGGGGGGGGGGGAATCATTATTACTGCTTTACTTTTATCTCCAAGACAAGAAAAATAGAGCATTGTAAAGTTTAATGGTTGAACAAAAATGGGGCAAGAGAGGGGGGAAACCTTTGCATACCAATGTGTAGAAGCTAGCGTACCCTGCCCAGTTACCTATGTGTCGAAACAATTGCTCAGTGTGAAAATTCTTTGATGGTCAAAGAACATGTCATAATTTTATTCTGTCCCCCACCCCCATCATTTCTGTTAATACATAAACACCAGATGAATCTTTCCCAAAATAAACCTTTGAATAAGAATCCAGCAATAAAGGATTGTTTTCAGTGCTATGCCCTTTGCTTTTTTATTTAAGGGCATTGTTTTGACTCACATCTTTGCCTTTTCTTGATTATTTCAGCTGAATTTTTAACTGACAACTACATAACAGCAAGCAACACTAACCAAAATGTGACCAGATATTGGTGCCTGGGAACTCGCAAGGACAGGTATGGCTGCCTTGATAATATGTTTGATGGGGTATACATGGTAGCTATGAGTATAAGAGGGATGCAGGCCAAGTACATGTACATCTATGTGCCTAGCCCACCTTGTTCCAACTGTAAGAGGTAACAGGATTTCAAACAGAGGAACTTGTTGCCACAGTTACAAGACTGATGCAGCAAGATTGCTCTTGTACAGCAGCATTGCCTCTATGAACAGCTCCATCTTCTAGACAAGTAGCTGACGCCTACTTGGGCATATATACCTTGCTTGAACAAATTACCTTGCTTTCCCTAGTTCTTAGGCAACGAAGCTTTCCTGCTTAAAATCCTGCACCTGCTTTCCATCCATGCAATTCTTGGCCTCCTGTTCCTACATCAATTTCCATCCTGCGTCTCACTATTATTACTTATTGGTAATAATAAGTAATAATACAGTCTTAAAAAGCAATAAAAACACAATAAAATGGCAAAAACTTAATAAAAAGAGCAATAAAATCAACAACAGTGAACACATCAGGGATAGGTAAAAGTAAAATAGTATGTTTTCAGGGCCTTCTTCTTAAAAATCTGCAATGATGGGGCCTGGAAGCCTACAATGACAACTTATTCCAGAGGTGTGGGGCCACTGCAGAAAAGGCCCTCTCTCGTGTTGTCGCCCACCTAACTGCTCTCACATGTGGCAGGCTCATTCCTCCTTGCAATTTGCCCTTATTGATTTTGGCCCACTCAGTTCTCATCTTCTTTAGTGTTGTTCAGTCAACCAAATTCTAGTGATAATCCACATGTTGAAACAGGGGTTGGAATTATGCCTCCTGACAACATTCCCACTTTCCACGTATTCACATGTCTTTCAAACATGCAGGGTGCAAATGATCCCATACACAGGGGTTATGTATGTACAGCTTAAGTGCACTGTACAGAAGGCCTGATGATTGCACGAACATAAAAGTTGAGAGCATTATTTGGCTGATCTACACATGAGAACTACAAGGTGCGTCCAACTGATGAAGATATCTCGAAACAGGCACTGTACCGGACACCTGTTTTCTATCTAGACGCCCAGAATATTGAATTTGTAGGGTGGCACAATATTGTACTTAAAAAAAAAAATTCCACATGCTGTTCTGTAAAATACTGTTATTGTTATTTAATTGCTGATACATTGTATATTATTCTTGTTTAAGTTTTTTATCATTATTATTTATTTACCTACACATTGGAGGCTTCTGCCCTGTTGGGTTTATTTTTATGTGTTAAAGGTTGTGTATCAGCAAGAAGAACATATCTTTTTGTATGCCTAATTATGAACATTATATAATAGTATTCTCAAACAGCATATATAAGATTGATGTAAATATCACCCACAGTAGAAATATATAAAAATGTTTGTTTATCTTTCACTTCAAATGTGAGTTTTTGTGGTTGAGTACTAAGCACCCCAATTGTGTTCAATTGCACAGACAAGACATTGGGGATGTTACAAGTAGTGTGATACCAACCCCCCAAACCACTGTACACATGCATTCATTATCCATCAAATATGGTTGACAGAACAGCTGTCAACCACATTGACGCCACATCTACTAACATATTGAGCCCTTACCATTGACTTGAGACTTGATCTTATGGATACACATGAACAAAACTACAGATTGTATTCACCAGTATTTGATACTATGATTGAGGGCAGGAAATAACCCGTATAAATCAGACGGAAATAGGTGTGCTAAAATCCCTTCTCATTCTTTCTCTTTTATGTGACCTTTTATGCATCAACCTGATATGTAGATATCATCAAGAGGACATTCTCAACTAATCTTAGGGTGTATCCAGGCATCTCAGGCCTTAGCTAGATGGGGCTTTATTATTATTATTATTTATTTATTTATTTATTTATTTATTTATTTATATAGCACCATCAATGTACATGGTGCTGTACAGAGTAAAACAATAAATAGCTCCTGGGGTGATCCCCGGGATCATCCCTATGTGTCCACAGGATGCACAGAGGATCCCAGGATCAGGGAGGGATGATCCCTCCCTTGCTCCGGGATCTCGCCCTCCACTTTAGATCGATTTTTTCTGCGGTCTCGAGCTGAGCCTGAGACCACAGAACATGTGACCAGGCATCGCGGTTTGTCCTGGCTCCTCATGGTTCCTTGCGAAGAGCCAGGACCCGCACATGGGGAGCTCTGCGCCCATTGGGGGGTGGGGTGGGACAAGCGGGGATTTTTTTTTTAAAAAAAGGACTTACCTTTTGCGCACAAGCACTCACGCACACCTGTCTCTAAAAAAATGGAGAGCGTGACGCCTCTCCCTCGGAGGTCACCATGTACCACGTGTGAGCAGAGGGGGAGATGTCATGATAAAAAATATCACGGGATCTTCACCCCTCCACCCCGCTAGACCACAAGGTCTAGCTGAGTCCTCAGATTTGATGGATAAGATACCTTTAGTTCAGATAGCTGGGAAGTTTTAGACCACCAGAGCCCTCATCAGCACACGCTTCAGAGTTCACACTGACTGGCTTCCTGGGCTAAGTTCAACAGACCAAACTGGTTTCTCTATTTGATTTGGGCTCTCAACTACTTGTCCCACACCTAGATTTGATTGTTCCTCAGTATCACAATGATTCCACAAACAATTACAGTGATTAGGCAAACTTTCTAAAGTTAACAGTTCTACAAAACAATGTGATACTCCTCCCTCTCTTTTTTTATATTTTATGCCATTATCCTTGTCTATCTACTTTTGCACTATCCTATTATCTCTTTTTCTAGCTAGTTTACAGCCATTTATTTGTGGACTTGCCTCCTCAATAGCCTATAGCCTCATCACTGATAGCAAGCAAAAAACATGGCAATCAATGTTCTGCCTAGTTTAGGGGAGGGGAAGAAAAAATGAAGCAATGTCATTTGATATATTTGAAAATATATTAACACGTCTTCCATTCAGTACTGCCAGAAGAAAGAGAAAAATCTAGAGTGGAGACCTGTTAAAGAAAGAGTTAGCTTTAAACCATGCAAATGGATCACATACTCTTTCTTGATCACTTAACCCTCACAATCATAAGCAGTTTTTCATGTACAGAGAACCAGTCCTTCAAGTTTTTAGAGATAGCTATGTTGATCTGCATAATTTAGCCTTCTTTGTACACACTTGATATGTAAGGTTATGAATCATGCTTGTTGATCCAATTCGTGCAGCTGAATAACCTAATTATTATAACAACAAAGAAAGAAGTATCTGTGCATCCAACAAATAGCATCTAGAGCCTATTAATCTCTACCACCCACATAAGCGTCTTAATAAAGGAGAGTTATTTTGGTCGCCAAGTCAGTGAAGACAGAAACCAAAGGAGAAATAGTGAGCTCATCCAAAAAAAAGGCAACACCAGCCAATGAGAAATGCTTGAGGTGTCAGTATTTCATCCCACCTTCTCCATCTCAGAGATTTTATTTCTCTCTCAAACACCAGTGGATCCCATTGGCTAGAATGGGGAACAAAGATCTGAGTAAACCAGTTTCTTTATGGAATGCAGTCACTGACTTAACTGGGTGTTCCTGGAGAAAATACGATCTCTCAGGTACCTCCAGGCAGTTGTTGGAAGAATTAAGCCTTAAGCATCCTGAACACCAACACTGCTGTCCTGTTTTTACTCAGAAATATGTTATACCATGTTCAGTGGGACTTAATCTGTAGTAAAGGTGATTACGATCTCAGCCTGAAGGTGCAATAAAAGTGCCATTCCATATATTAATAGCAAACCTGCTCTCCAGGGACTGGTCCTTAAGTAGCCAAAAAGGCAACACCTATGTACAAGAGGGAAGTATCAGAATTTCAAGGTTCACAAAAATACACACACACACACCTGTATGAAAAACCCTAATGTGCAGGGAAGGGGGATACCCAAACAGCTCACTGAGGACTGAGCATGCTCAGTGGCCAGAGTGTCTGTTGGGGGAAACTGGGGTGAGGGGAGAGGAATGGAATAGAGTATTCTGGAAGAAGGCATGTCTGGCTGGAGCCCTGGAACAGGAACACTCCACACTGCAACATTTTGTTCATTTGTTGTTGTTAATAATAACAATAGGTTTGTTTCAAGCAATGGCCTTTATTATAACATGGGGTGTATTGAATAAAAGGCAGGCATTTTGCAAGAACTCCTGAAGACACAATATGCCTCTGTATGGATATGCTTATTTTTTTCCATTACTGCAGTAAGTCTAATAGAGCAGCACTTCACTCGTCTTCATCAGATTGAACAGCAATCATTTACTTAAATGAGTGAATATGGGTGGGATTGAACCTGCCTGCTTAATTTGGTGGCTTCACCCACTCACCACCAAACTTGCTCCTACCTGAATAGCCTCTTCATTTACATTGTGTTATCCTGGCTTTCTGTCTTGTTATGCAGGCTTGTATAAGATAAGGTCTGTGGACTGCTTGGAAACACATCCTTAGTTCTATGTGGCCCTCTGAGGGAATTCCAAATACTCAATGGCTCTTTCTGTCTTCTTTGGCCTTAGCTAGACCAGGCTATATTCCAGGGCAAACCCTGGGGTCGTCCCTGTGCATCCTAATGACACACAGGGGATCCCAGGATCAGGGAGGAATGATCCCTCCCTTGCCCCGGGATATAGCCCTCTCCTTTGGGCCTGCTTTTTTGGCGGTCTCAGGCTGAGCCCGAGACCGTGGAACATCTGACTCGTTTCCGCGGCTTGACCCCATTCCGTGCGATTACTCGTGCAGAGCCAGGAGTGCTGCACCCATTGGGGTTAAGGTTGGTGGAGCAGCAAAACCAAATTAAATTTAAAAAAGACTTACCTTTAGTGCATGAGCATTTGTGTGCTACGTCGTCTTTTTAAAAAATGGTGGGCACCTCTCTTCCTGAGATTGCCGCGCCTTATGTGTAAATGGGGCAGAGATCTTGCGTTAATCCCAACGCGAGATCTCCCCTCCTCTGCCCCGGAACGAAAGGTAGGTCTAGCTAAGGCCTTTGTGGGAACAGCTATAAAAAACTGTTTGGGGATGCAGAGAGAACAGAAGCAACAGCTGGGGTTGAAAAGAGGCCTATAGATAGGAAACCAGAAAAAGAGGGGTAATAGATGAGGATGCGGACTTTGGGGTAGTGCAGATTTCATACAACGTAAGTTACAGTGAGAGAAAAAATAGGTTGGGTTAAGAAAACAATGGATTAAAATTGGACCAAAACACTTTTCTGAGGTAACTTGATACTGCATCCCTCTTGAGTTAATAAAAATGTTTAAGTTGCCCACAGACTGACTTGACCTATACATTCCTGCACCTATTTTGATAGGTAGGGAAGGGATAGCAGAATCAAAATGGCCCACATTGAGCAGGTCCCCTATCTCTGTTCTGCTTGCACCCTTCCCTGCTCTCTGCCTCCTATTATCTGTTTCCCTGCCCCAAGGGGAAAAGCACATCACTTTGTGCAATGGGGGCAGCAGGTTCAGAGGACTTCAATGAACAAGGAGATACTTTCAGAGGAGGAGAACAGAATAGGTGCAAAAAAAGGGAAACCAACATGATCGTGGGCCTCGAGCATCTCTACTTTGAGGGAAAATGCAAATAAAGGGAGACATGACAGACATGTGCAAAATTATGCATGGTGAGGAGACAGGAAGACATTTTTCTCCCTCTCTCATAATGCAAAGTCATAAATTGATCACCCCATAAAGCTGGCTGGTGGGATCCACATTAACAGATTTCTCCAACCCTTAGGATGATCTCTTCTAGGAACTCTCCTCTGGCCTACTGTGATCAAATAATGCATTGTGATGCCTGAATTCCTTCATAAAAGTATTCTAGCAGGTCTCATTACATTGATTTGAATTAATATGTTGCTCTCCTTCATAAATCATACACATTCTTAATACCCACTTGCACTCATCTGAATAATCTGATTTAACTTCTTGCATTCTTTCAAAGAGTAATTTCTCATGTGATTTCATTGATTTAAATGCTTTCAGGGCAGGCTCCTAAAAATGGGTGATTTAAATTTTTTAACAAAAGAGTAAATTAGGTCTGGATGCCTTGGTAAGATAGGTTAAGATAGGAGCTAACATTTATTGCTACTTAGGTATACAAGCAAAAGCCTTTTTTGTCTATGTCATTACAGTGTAATCTTTGCATAGGTGTATATACATATGTATACATATAAAAAAGCTATTCTGTTAATATCAATTTATAACTAAATATATGATTAACATATATGGGATGTATAATTAACATCAGCTGATGTATGTGTTTTCAATCAATAAACATATATCAATTTTTATTTAAAAAAATCATCTTTCCCACCATATTTGAAGGACTTTTCATTTAGGAATAATTGTGTATTTAATACACAGTGAGACATGGATACTGTTTCCAGATATTATTTCCAGGAATTATTTTTCTAAACACCAAAAATGTAAGAATAGCTTAAATCTTGCCTCATGACTTGCTTTACTCTTTCTGTTTTACAGTGATACTTCAACAATACTTTATTAATTTTTAACACTAGTTCTTTGTTATCACCAGATTTATTTATTCATTTAAAAAAACCCACCACAAGTCAATTCTTTAAACTAGAATTTTCATTGCTGCAATTTTTGTGTTTAAGCTGCTGATATTCAAATCAAAGTGGTTTTGATTCCCCATGGCATTTTAACATCCTCATAAGTATTTAACTAGCTCTTAAGCATAGCTATAAATATTATGGGTTTGATCCTAAGGTAACTTAAGGTGCAATCCTATGCAAGCTTAGACAGAAAGAAGTCTGACAATTCCCAACATGGCTGGCTGGAAAGATACTGGCAGTTGTAGGACATTTTTTCTATCTAAACTTGTACAGGATTATGCTTTTAAAGAAGTTCATGGAAGAAAAGTTTCCTTCCCCCCCCCCCTGCAGTCACCTGCTCCCACCAAAAGCCTCTCTAGAGGATCACCCCACCCCGAACAATGTGAGAGGTGGACGGGGGGGGGGGGGCAGCAGTTGGGGCATGAAAGAATCAGCCAAAATTGGGTGGCGCCCCACCCAATTTGGAGAAATTCCCCTCTCCCCCAGCATCCCCCACACCCTATTCCACATTGTTCAGGTGGGCCCTTAACATCTCCAGGGAGTCTTTTTGGGGAGCACACATGATTTCAGGGGTGGGGACACAAGATAGAGACCATACTTTCTGTGAACTTCCTTAAGTTCACCATACTCAGATACAAGTCTATGTTTATTTTTTATCCAATTAACTAATATTTTCATGAGGAATGAATGGAAAATCATAGATTTTGGTGCTATTGATGGTTTCACTATATACAGCCTGTTCTTAAATTTACACATAGTCTTAATAAACATCCTAATATAAGATGTTGTTTTCCTTGTTTAAATTATTGTGTCAGAAGAATTTGGAAATAGGGACTTCTGGAATATAGAATCGCCCAGTTTGGAAGCCATGTTACACAATTAAACAATTCCTAAAATCTAATTCCATGCACTCCTATTCCCTTTTCTCTTGAAAATTGAAACAGCTCTCAGTACTCTATCCAAACTTTTCATGGCCATTATGTCACTGTAATCCTTCCCCAAGATTATCACACAAGTCTTGTGAAAACCAATGGGACAGAGTATGTTGTACACTAACAGTGCAATCCCATGCATCTCTACTTAGAAGTAAGCCCCTTGGAATTCAATGGGAATTATTCCCAGGTTGATGGAATTGCAGCCTAAAGGTGCCTTGGGATAATCATAACCAAATTGTTTCTTTAACTCAGATGCCTTTATTATATCTGATATTCCATATCAAGCTATGGAAACTATGTGTTTTCTTAGATTTACAGTGTAAACATTTACGTAAATTCCATCAGCTTCAAAGGGGCTTACTCCCAGTTAAGTGGGAATAACCTTCCAGGCTTAATTGTCTTGGAATATGCACTGCGCTACCCTGTCATTGACATGCCCGCATTTAATTGATATATCAACTGATATTTCAATGACTGTTTGATAAACAGTGAAAGAGGTCTTTATTAGAACACTTAAAAGAGAAAGGAAGCATGAAGGGACACTAGGGTGGGTTTTTGTGGGTTTTTTTTAGCATTTTAGGAAACAAAGCAGGATTTGTTTTCAGCCAGTGTTATCTCTACTTGGTTGGAGTTATTAAAATTTTCAGTCCAGCTGGGCAATGTATTTGTTGTCCATAATACATTGGCAGAGAGTCATTTTCATGTTTAGGTAAAACAATTGGCACTAATAAAGAAAGGGCAGGTGATTTGTTGGTTTCCATGGCTCCTGTTTGCAATGCAGACCATAATCCATAACAAGGCAGAGAGAGGGAGAGAGAGAGAGATGTTCATCTTTATGTTCATTGGTAACATAAAGATGTTCTCAAACTATACTACTAGAGAGTTAAAACTTCTTTCCTTCCCTGTGTTCTAAAGAATGTTGGGATATGTAAGGTAACCATTACAATTGGGCCTTAAGTTATTTACAAATTAAAGCTGCATTTCTTTATGGAAGTGGAAAGTAATCTAATTAGGCTGACCCAATGAAAAGGAGGACATGGCTTCTGTATCTTTAACAGGTGTACAGAAAAGGGAATTTCAGCAGGTGTCATTTGTATGCATGCAGCACCTGGTGAAATGCCCTCTTCATGACAACAGTTAAAGCTGCAGGAGCCCTGCCCTCTTTTGTAGCTGGGCACTCTGGTCAGGGCTCCTGCAGCTTTTACTGTTGTCATGAAGAGGGAATTTTGCCAGCTGCTGCATGCATACAAATGACACCTGCTGAAATTCCCTTTTCTATGCAATTGTTAAAGATATAGGAGCCCTGTCCTCCTTTTCATATGGTCAGCCTAAATATATTTCAGGTCATATTTTACATATATAAATATATACAAGATAAATAGCATAGATAATGCACTGCATAGCTCATATTCTATAGACACAAAAACCTAAAAACCTTTATAGAACCAACTAAATACCAGAAAAATCATTATACAACTGAAGCTGCAATCTATACACATTTACCTGGAAGAAAGACCATTATATTCAAAGGGGCTTACTTCTGAGTAGACATCTATAGGATTGTACTGTAAATTATGCTGAAAGAAAACATTCTTTAATCAAGATAAACCAACAGCTATTAAATGTATGCTATTTGTATCACAAATACTCCACATTGACTCCACATGGAGTTCAATGGGACTTACTCCCAGGTAAGTGTATATAGTATAGCAGCCTAAACATACATCATTATTATTATTATTATTTATATAGCACCATCAATGTACATGGTGCTGTATGAATGTAAAACCTATTTTACATTCATATAATTCCTATAAACTATCTATTGCTATGGGTGTGTATTACTCAATATCAAATGAATTAAATGCATTAACTTTCAAGGTGTACTTCATATTCATATACGTAATAAAAAGACTTTCATTATTAAAAAAAATAATCCCTTTACCCTAACTATTATTTTGAGATATTCAGTCAATTTCACCATCTATGCAATCTGCCAAATTTTTGCTATCCATATTTTAAATGGGGAACCTCTTCGTCTCTTCATATTGTAGCTATATGTATTTTCACAGCAATCACTTTATTTTATACCACTTCCTTGTATCTTGGATGTATAGTCTCTGAGCAAGGCAATCATATCTGAAGAGTTGGAGTATTCCGATGTCTGAGACTCTGGCATATGCAAGGCCTTACTGGGCTCTTGCTGGAAGAGCAGAAATGAAAGAAGAACAGTGTTCTCCTTCCTTGGGTGAAAGTGGAGGGGGAGAGGAGAAGATTGGCCCATTTCCCTTCCATTTCAAACAATGGGAAGGGAAATCTTTATGCCAGCTCTGGGGCTGGTGTAAATTCTCCCAGGCTGGTGGCATCGTTGGAGACCAGGAGGGCTTTGGATCTTTGGATCCATGGCCCTGATCTACTTCCTTTTTATGTTGGAAGAGAAGTATAACCAAATTTTAGAAAGAGATATATTTGAGTAATTAGAATAAAACAGGAAGATGTTGGACCTGAAATACATTTATGAAGCAGAAAGGTTTATTCTGTTTAGCAAACAAAAATAATTTGAGAAGGAGCTAGAGGAGATAGACTTTGTAGCACTAAAACTGATAGGATACCAATCACAGAATATTCTGCCATCAATGTTTTTACAAGAATATTCAATCCAACACAAAGATATAATATCTGTATATATATTTTTTAAAAATTATAAATATCGATTCAAAACAAAGGAGCCAGAAAAGGAGAAAATAGCAGTATTTTGTAAAGATTGTGAAATTCCTAGATTGACTACATTAAGGGGAAAATCTGCATCTTTACCAGGTCTTTTAGCGTTTACTACAGGCTCTTTCAGACAGCAATCTGTAATTGAAAACTTCCCCTTTGTGATATCCCGTGAGAATTTTAAATAGTGCATTATCTCTGCTCTTTTTAAAAGCAAGATTACCCAGAGAAGTTGCTGGAGCCATGGAGCCATCAACATCATGGAGGTTGATGGAGCCATGTCAGGGACCTGCAAACTTCCATGAGTGGTCAATCATGAACAATAAATCGCTCATGCAGAGAAGCTCTAAGGCTGATAAATAAATGTTAAATATACCATTTAGTCTCAATGTTCTGTAATTATAAAGACAATGAAACATAAAGTGCTAGGTCCTTATGGATTTCAGGCCGAACCTTTAAAAATGAATTATCAGAATGTTTACTTCATCTTTTTAATTATTGTCAATCTACCTCAAATTAGCCCAACAAAATCTACCTCATATTAGCCCCAAAAAGCAGACATTCCCATATTAACAACAACATTAAAAATAATCTAGCACCAAAATAAATTCTATAAATATTTTCATCATAAATCTGACATGCTGACCAAGCCCTTTTAAGCATTCTTCAAAGGGGAAAATACATTGCTACAAACAAATCTGCACCATGTAAACAGCAAAGCTTTATACAGGTTCATAGGATCAAACTACAAAAATCTTATCAGAAATACCTTCTGTAACCACTCTTTTGTCTTGATGGGAGACAGATAAAATATGCATGCATAAATCTTGTCCAAGGAGCAAACAGTAGTTTGGAGGAAATAAATTTGTTGAAGTGGTATAATATTATTATTATTATTAGTAGTAGTAGTAGTAGTAGTAGTAGTACTAACCACCTTCAAGGAAATCCATCACCCAACTGTTACGTATAGTTTGACCTGAAACAGCTTGGAACTGCCTTGTTCTTATTGGTAGCTTAAAAGAATCAGAAGTATCGGAAGTAACAGAAGTATCCTTTTTGTGATTCAGTACAGACGTGAATTAAATATCCATATTTCAGATTATTTCAGGTAAAAGAAAAAGTAAACATAACAAATGATTTTACAATATACTTGGTTCTCTTTGTTTTGAAGTATTTTTGACTAGCCAGGCTCCCACGGCAGCCATTATATGACTAGCCACACTCTCCATAAGAGCCATTTTGTGGTGGTACGCACAGCAGTTTTTCAAATTCCCAAATGTGCCCTTGGGTCTAAAAAAAAAAATTGGGGAGCCCTGATTTAAGGTTTAAATTTTCTTTATTTTTTCCACCCTAAATCATAAACAGGAAGGATGGGTAGATAGAGATTTCTGAGGTTTGTCCCTATCTAGAAATAGATTCAACTGGACAGCTTAAATAAATGCTCATGAAACAATACAAATGTAGCTTCTTAAGATGCAAGGCAGTATGCTGTGCTGGAACAACAATGGGGTCATCATGAACATTTTTTAATTAATGAGCTGTTCATCCGGGCATGCGTAAATTAGTGGTAAGCACTCCAGGAATACTCAAGCAAGACACACTAGGTGTATTTCTGATAGCACCAAGTACACCTTAGCATGCCACCAACATCAGCAGCCTGTTGTTTGTATAAAGTGTGCAACTTGGCCCATTGAATTCACATCATTAAAAGAATGAAGCAAGACGAGACGGTGATTTTAGATGCTGCCTTCAATTTTAAAAGTGATCATGCCTCTGCAATTGCCAGTACTTGTGTTTAATGGTATTAACTGAAATGGGACTGAAAGCCACTTCACACTTTATACTTTCCCTAAGTTTTCCATGTAGGAAAATGTGCCAAACATCCAAGTAGATCAGGTCTGTATGCCAACTTGTCAATCACGAGCAGTTATGGTATTATGTCCTTCCAGGTGCATGAAAAACACTTGCTGTTGAAAACACTAGCATGTAGCAAAGAAAGGGGTTTATCAAGTCTTTGTCAGGTCACCACGTGGCTCATGGCCTGCATTTGTCTTGGTGAGCCACACGTATCTTGTATGCATCTATTTCACTAGGACATCCTAGACGGTTTATACTGAGTGTACACACAGCAAAAGATACACACACACATTTATATATACAGTACTTGCCATACATGTTAATTATGCATTTAAAAGTTTACAACCTCCATGGCTGGATTTTCTTCATAAAATAAACAAAAAAAAGTAAGAGTAAACAATTGAAACTGTAGAGAAGCACCATTACAAATAGAAGACAATGTTATCTGGAAACCCCACAAAATTCTGCAAATGAGGCAGGATAATTGCGCAATAAAAGCCTTGTCTGGAAACAAACTTTGTGTCTCACATTGATTTCAATGGGGTGTACTGTCAAGAAACTGGGCACTGTTATTGTGGCATAAGCTTTCATGGACCGGAGCCCACTTTGGCAGATGCAATAATTGCAAAGTGGGTTCTGGTCTGGCATTATGCCATAACAAATGTATTAGCCACAAACAAAATTAATTCAAATTTTGCATAAAAAATTGATTCAATTTCTCTTTTCTTAGAGAGAGTGACTGAGAGTAAGTGAATGAGTGACTGAGAGCTCCATCACACCAGCATTATAGCCTGCTGTCACGGTGCATTGCATACAAAGGACTCACATGACGCCGTCCATGTCCTGTCCTGATCTTGCCTCTTCCCCCCCACCCTCTTTGCGAGGTTTCCAAGTGCGGGGAAGGAATGTTTTTTCCAGCAATGCACTCAACCCTCTACATGTATTTTTATCCCATTATACTCAATCTGATGTTCTGAGGGCGGGCGACATTGCTGATGAAAGGGAGGGGATATGCCAGGGCGAGGTGTCCCTGCGAACAACCAATAGCTTGTAAGGGGAGGTACAAATGAGATCTGAGGGGTGGGGGGGAAATAGCAATTCCGAGGAGAGGTGTGAAGATGAGTGAAATGTAAGGCTTTCAAATGCTAAGTAAATGGAGGGGGATAATACAAGGGCAAACGTTCAGGTGTGATGGAGCTCTGAGACTGAGAGATGGTATTAGTTCCTAGAAAAAGGATGTGCACACCCCTGTTCAAGTTACTGCTTTTGATTACCTTTGGGCCAATTTCCCAGTGCATAACTTGAGAGTAGATTCACCAAAGTTTTAGACTGTCTTAATTTTCAGACTGAATCCAAAATACTTAACTAGAGAAGAGAGTACCTATGAGGCTATGCTTTGAGGTTCCAGAAACAATATCCAGAACCAACACACTTGAGATCAAAGGACATGGTTTCCAGAATGCTCTCTTTTTAGAAATTAGTCACTGGAATTTGCACACGTTACATTACAAAGCTGGTCATAGAAAAGGCATGAAGAGTAATAAATATGATACTGGAGAAATGGTCTAACTGAATAGCAAGGCCAAGCAGATGAATACAGAAATAGATGGTGCCCTGCTTCATGCGTACATTCATGTATCTGAACAGTCATTACTAGCTATACCACATTACATGTATTAGTACTCATATGTGCCTCAGCACATATGAATTATCCTCCTATATTTTTTACCCCTGTGAGTCTGTATTTTTAGACTGTAAGCCTGGGGATGAGGCCCTGTGATGTTTAACTAGTTTTTGTATGGCGCCCAGTATCTCAGGGCTTTTTTTAGGTGCTTTCCAAACAAAATATAATGGTGTAAATAAGAGACATGTTTCCTTACAAACACAGCAGATAGGGGCCATGCAGCCACAACACTTGGAATATGTCCCCAGAAGCCTCTTCCTTTCAGCACATATTCCCAAGTTCAACAATGCATGCCGGCTGCGTTAAGAAAGCTCCTGCAGCACCTGTCTTCCATGCAAATACAAATCACACACTGTCTTTGGTCTAATATAAACAAGATACAATAAAAGCTACAATTAACTCTCACAGCCTTTGGTGCAATAATATACAGTGGGAATAGCTAAATTAACAATCCTGCAGTTCATAGGTCAGGAAAGCATAGGTGAATCTCTCTCTCTCTCCCACGCTCTCTCCCTCTTCCTCTTTGACCCAATGTCTCCAAGTCAGACCTAAACAGATTTTTCCCCTGCTATGGCTGAAGTACTACAACAGACTGGCCAAATTTACCCCTTCTCAGTTCACCAAAACAAGTGACCCTTGGCAATCTCAGAGCAGGTTCACTGAAAGAGAACTATTAAAAAGCACTTGCTTCTAAGGAGGGAAAGTCTTTGATTCTTTTCTAAGGACCCCAACAAGTACTGTCAGTCCTGTGATCTTAGGGAAACCAAGACCTTAAAATATCATTTCCCCTACATTTTACATTCCACTAAACACATAAAAGAAGAGGCCTTGTGATTTGCTTCTTCCAAGCAACAATCACTTGTTTTCCCTGTATATGAAAAAACACAATTGTGGTGCTGAGGACTCAACCACAAAGACTCACACGTGAAATATAAGATAGACGGCATTATATAAAATCCCGTATGATTCATTTCCTGTCTCATATACAGGGAATAGAAAAAATAGAAGGCTGTGGTTGAAATAGCAAAAACACAATTGGGGTGCTGAGGACTCAACCACAAAGACTCACACGTGAAATATAAGATAGACGCAATATAAATGTGGGTGATATATACAGTATTCTTACATACACAGTTCGTAAATAAGTATACAAAACACTTTCTCCTTGCTGATACACTGCCTTAAACCCCTCCAAAAAAATCCAACGGTGCAGAAGCCTCCACCATATAGACAATAAAGAAAACAATAACAATAATAGAGTCCAATGTGTCAGCACTAAAGTCTCAATACCATGTTACCAAACAGCATATGTGAATGTTTATTTAGACGCCCTGATTAGTGAATGGGGGGGGGGGGAGATACAATTCTGTACTTCTACTACAAAAATATTTTTCCCATATGCTGTTTGGTAACAAGGTATTGAGACTTTACTGCTGACACATTGGACTCTATTATTGTTATTGTTTTCTATATGGCGGAGGCGTCTGCACCGTTGGATTTTTTTGGAGGGGTTTAAGGCAGTGTATCAGCAAGGCGAAAGTGTTTTGTATACTTATTTACAAACTGTATATGTAAGAGTACTGTATATATCACCCACATTTGTAATATATTGCGTCTATCTTATATTTCACATGTGAGTCTTTGTGGTTGAGTCCTCAGCACCCCAATTGTGTTTTTGCTATTTCAACCACAGCCTTCTATTTTTTCTATTCCCTGTATATGAGACAGGAAATGAACCATACGGGATTTTTTTTAATGCCTAGGTAGTTTAACTTATGTATTCATTAAGGATCAGATAACAATTACTTCTCTCAAAGCGAATTAAATATTATTTAAAAAGAATGCATGTCGATTTGCTAGGCTACTATTACAACATCAGCAGTACCCTCTTCGCAGTTTGCCCTGTCACATAAATAAGTAGGAATGAATAAATCATATGCATCTCATTAGTATACAAGGGAACCTATATTTGTTCCAAATTTCTTGATTACCCAAATAATGATGCAGCCCTCCAAATGTAGCTCTTGGCCTAGATCTGCTGAACATCCCTTGTCCACATGATGGTTGTCCACATTTTTTCATAACCATCCAGAAAGCTTTGACTATTGGACTGTATAAAATTATAATAAATAAATAAATAAATAAATAAATAAATAAGTAGCAGAACTTACGCTTCAGCTTCAATACTCTGGTCAGGGGCAACATAGTTGGCTGGGATGTAGCCTTGTCGTTTCTGTCCAGGCTTGGTAAAACCATTCTCCACAAGCCGTTTCGCAATCCACCAACTCCCTTGAGAGGTGTCCAGCACTTCAAGTTTATCTCCAGTTCGGAAGCTCAGGTCTTCCTCCGTACGGGCTTGGAAATCAAACAGGGCCACAAATTTGCGAGTCTGCTCCGATGGAGGAAGAGGAGGCAGGTCTTTTTCTTTGGTTCTGCCCAGTACAGTTTTGCTGCAATCTCCTACAGAGGAGTGGCGAACCTGGGAATCTTTTTCTATCACAGAAGTGTTGCAGATCGTTTGGCCAGGCTTATCTCCTGACCCACAGTCACACGCTTCAAAAAGCCAAGGTATGTAGGGTTCTAGGCAAGCACAACTCTTCCGACAGCAGTTCCCCATGCTGCTCCCTCCTCCTTTGTGGCTTGTATTCCTTCAGCCTCCTTTGCCTAACCTTAAGCATTCATAAATACTTTAAACATAGTTTTTTCATTAAGTGTCATTTTAACATTTCAAAATCCCAATTTTTTTAGGGTACAAAAAGCAAAAACAACCACACGCCTGTCTTCTTCTCTCCCACCCACCTTCTAAAGTCTTCACCAAGAGTTTCCTCCTTGCCTTCCAGCACCACGCTCAGGATTGAAATCTGAGCACTGACATGCAACTGTTCGTTTCAGGGGAATTTTTCACTTCCTCTTCTGATCAGAGAGTAAGACCTAAACCACTCTGTCAGGGGCCAAAAAAATCTAGAAGCAAAGAAACAGGTAAACAGAAACCTTCCACCATAATCTTCCTACCTTTCCCCCTCCTTCGCATTCCGTTTATTCTCTTCAAATGTACTCCTAGAGCAGTGAGACTCTGCAAGCTTTGTAAGTCCTGGTAATAAATAACTAACCTGACTGCCCTGTTGTTTTAATAAGCTGAAATGTGGACAAACTTTTTTTTTTTTTTTTTGCATTTACTTCCTGGTTTGCCTTTTCTCCTCTCTCTCTCTCTCTCTCTCTCTCACACACACACACACATGAATCCTCCCCACTTGAGGACCTTCCCAGATGAACATTTTATTACAAAACAAATGTGCACTTATTGTTAGAGCATCATCAGACACAAGTTTTATGGCACGCTCATGACTGGTCACTCACGGATCATTTTAATGCTGCTGCAACCTTCCCACATGTCTTCTGCTCCTTCTGTCGTTTTCCCCACTTCAAAATACCCCACCCCGAAAATCCAACTCTGGTTGTAATGCTAATTATTAATTTGCAATATTTCCTGCACCATAAAAATGGTCACTGAATGGGCCACATGGTCATTGCTTGCTTCCTTTTCTTCCTCGTGTGAAGAAAGAAGAAGCTACTCGCCCCTGTTGTGGGACAGAATCAGGAGGCAAAGCGATGGTAGGGAAACACGTCCCCCACCCACCCCGTACCCTGTCTAATGACCCTTTTAGTCACTATTTTCAAAGAATCAAAAAAGTCTTCCTTCATTAGGCTCTTGTAAAAGAAATGTCATTCTCTCTGCAATAAAACGACAATATTTCCTCATAGGCAAAATAATTATTTCCACTGTCACCCTAGCTAATACTGACACTTCGGGTGTCAGTATTATTTTGTTGTTGTTATTATCGCGGACAATTAGTGGTGAATGGTGTCCATTGATCCACATCTGTCTATGGAATGGCCCTTCTCTTTCGACAGCCTTAAAAAGGTTTTAAATTGTAATTTGTTCTTAGGCTGGCTGAAGACATTTTGCTGCCAGTGGTGAAGTTCCACATCACACACCAGGTCAAAGTATATAGTACCTAAAGCCAGTCAAATTGTTTTGGTGCCTGAGGCAAAAAAAATCCTGCACGCAGCATCTGCTCCCTCACCCCACCTTGCTGGCAGTAAAAAACAAAAACGAAAACAAACCAATATACATTAAATAACTAGCAATACCAAAACCTGCTGCCTGAGGAGTCCACCTCAGTTTGCCTAATGGTAGAGCCGGCCCTATTTCTGAAATTTAGAGGCAATGACTTTCCCATACCATTCCACATAGCCTCAACACAACACAGAGTCAAACTAGCTGGTGGCCTCCAATCATGTAAAACATACCCAAGCCCATCCTTCTATCAGAAAACAGACATGCAGGTAAGGAGTGCACAACCTTTCCCATACTCAAGGTATGTTCTTGAAGCCTCTTTCTCTCTCCAGCTAAGTACAGTCCGAGGTGCAGGAAGGCTCTGCATTCAGGTCATGTTTTTATATTCTTCAGCTAATTCTATCCTTAAGAACCAAGTGTAATTTGCTGACTTGGGTTAATGAAACAGTCGTCAGGTAGCAAACCTGAAGGAAACAGGGAAGCAGTTCTCCTGGTCTATCTGCATTTCAAACATAACGAATTACCACAGCAGAGCTATGTGCTCGATAGCAATTTAGACACATTTTTCGCAGAGACATTCTCATTGTATCTGCATTCAGCATCTCGCCCCACTCCTTTTCCGAAGAAGTAGAGTCGTTGCCACAGCAATGGGGAACCTCTAACATTCTGGATAAGTCTCAGTTCAGGATGGCCAGCTCAGTGTTGTGTCTTTCATGTCTAAAATCATTTAGGGCTTTAGAGGTAAGAATCTTGAATTGAGTCAGAAATAGCAATCAATGAAGATGAGAGCGGATCAGAATACTCTGCTCTGGCATCCAGGGCCAATGAAAGTTTCTGGAAGCTTTTCACATGCCTATGCAAAATAGTCCAGTCCAAAGCATGAACGACAACAGCAGATGGGATATCAGCAAAACTGGTTTTAAAAAGCAATCCCGCTTCCCCCAAGCTGTAATTGTGCAGTTTAAGGGGGAATGCGACTCCATCAAAGGCATGCTGTACACTTACCCCTAGATCAGCCTTCTATAACCTAGTGCCTTGTACTGGACTGCAACTCAGAAATGATGGACATTGCACTCCAACACTTTTGGAAGGCAACAGGTTGGGAAAGGCTGCCCTAGATGGATCAGTGCCCCTGACCAACAGTAATTTCATCTGGATTATGTTTCCTACATACACTATCCATTCCCAAACAATACGTCACCTGCTAAGCTCTATCTCTTCATCTACACAGCCCAGCAGATGGGCTGGGGTACTTTTTTCTTTTTAAAAAAATCTTCTTGGGGTACATAAGAACAATGCTGGATCAGACCAGGGATCCATCTAGTCCAGCATGCTGTTCACATAGTGGCCAGCCAGCTCCCCACAGGAAACCCACAGGCAACAGCGCCTTCCCACTCATGTTCCCTAGCAACTGGTGTACATATGTAGGTATACTACCTCTGATATTGGAGGTAGTATACATTCATCAGGACTAATAGCATTGATAGCCTTCTTCTTCAGCTTTCTGTACACACAGAGGACCACCCAAGCAGCCCCCGATGTGTGACAAAATGCTGCAAATGAACCTCATCTTAAATAAAATACTATATTGATGCAGAACATTCAGAGACTGTAACTCAAAGCTGTCAACTGTAAGTCCAGCAGGGGGCTTTTCAAAGGCCATTGTGGCCTCCTTCACAACTCTACACAAATTGTTGGACCATCTTCAGTGATAAGAATACAAAATAATGTCTCACTTTAGGAAAGGGGTTGGTTTACCAACAAATACATAATAATATAGAGGCTGCTTAAGTTAAACTGCTACTTAACTTAGCAGCGCAAATGTCAAGAACTGCCAGTATTTACAGTTAACAGGAAATGGTGTAGGGTGGGTAATGGCCTTAGGTTAGTGGAAAAGAAGACTTAGGGTGAAATCCTATGTTTGCTGGGGGAATGCTGGTAGCTGCAGGACTTCTTCTGTCTAAATATGCATCGGATTGCACTTTCAGATGACAAGGAAATGTAAATTGGCAGGATAAATGAGGTGCAGGTGTTTTGCCAAGGAATGTTGCAGTTTTAGAAGTAGCGTCTAATAATATTATATAGAGAATGGAGACTTATGAGTTGCAATTAGATCATGGGTGTTCACACCTTGAGGGGGAGACAAGAGCTAACAATTGAGGTTATTTTGCTAGTGCTGGAACGATTGGCCCTCCAACTCATTGGATACCCCTGGTATAACAATGCTGTGTTCATATTTATATGTAAACTTTCACCACTTGACTTCCATTCTTAGCCAGGACAGGTAGGTTCACCTCCATCTGTTGTAACTGACTGCTACTCTTAACAGGAAGTGTCTGTCATGATTGTACTGAAATTTATAAACTCTTAAAGCTCCATCAGACAAGCATTTTATTGCATGTTCTTTACTGGGCACTCACAGACGTCGTCTGCCTCCCACCCATTCTAGCCTTCTTTTTTGAGACGGAACTTGCCTCTATCTCCTATTGTGTGCAGAAGAAGCAGAGCAATCAAAATAGTCCACTGAGTGAGCCGTGTACACATTGTTTACTTCCTCTTTCCTCTTCCTTGAGAATGAGGAAGTAATGAGGGACAAACACGCAGACAGAGAAGTGACGGTAAGGAAACACATTTTCCCCATCTGATGACACTCTTACTGCTCCAGTTGTTCAACAGTCTTTCTGCCTGTTAGCATTTTATATAAACCAACTTTTGGAAATTATAGCATTTTAAACTTGCTTTAAATGCACAGCTTGTGGTCTACTGGTATACATCTTCTTAAAAATAACATTTTCCCTGATAAAGACCTGCCGTTACCTCTAATTCCATTAAATCCTATTCCATTTAATTTAGTATCAGCTTAGGTCTTGTTTACTTATACAAAGTAATTGTAATGATTAAACACAGCTGTAAAACATGCTTTTCTTGGCTAAGCAAAGGATAATAATTCCATAAACAAATTAGAAGTTAGTTTAATGCAGGAGGAACTTTGACAGCAATATTATTTTACGTTTTCGCTTTAAAAAAATTTTTTACTGGGTAATTAAATCACAGCTGTAATAAAGCTGGAACATTTGTGTTTCAGGAATATATAATACTTATTATTTACACATTAATTGGCACCTTACTTTACAATGGTGTTTTGGAAGGTATTAACAAAATGGCTTCCTATGCTATATGGTAGAAATAACCATTACTTCCTGAAATATCCTTGTACACATAGTTTAAGGATCCATTAACATCAAGCTTATTGATACATCAGTTTCCCAGAGGACCTTTTCTTCTGTCACCCCTGGATTATGGAATGGCCTGCTGAAGGAGATTTGTAATACTAACTCTCTCTGTGATTTTAAGGCAGCTTTGAAGACTAGCCTTTTCCGGCAGGCCTACCTAGATTAATGTAAAGTCAAGAATTTTAAAAATGTTTTGATTCATGTACTAATGTTGTTTCCCGCCTCGATCAAAGGGAGAGGCGGGTAATAAATAAATAAATAAATATATTATTATTATTATTATTATTATTATTATTATTATTATTATTCAAAACACCTACTCACATTTACAAAAATGAATTATAACCTGTGCTACAAATCATGTAACTCAATGTACTTGTGCATCAAAACCAAATCAATTTGCCTGAATCAAAGTATTTCGTTTTAAGCCAAAACCATATCAATTTGCCTACGTATCTTTCCAATGTCTAGTTAAGAATGAATCCCAGTAGAAAGGAACTGGATCTTGGCAGGATATTGAGATAAGACATGCACAGAGAGACTGGGGAATAGCTAGGAAATTCTAGAAGTGAAATGACTTGGAAAGTATTTAGACAGCCATATGCATAAGGTCAGAATCCAGCTATTGCACATGGACTGAGGCTAGAGCTAGAAGCATTAATAGGCAGGCCAAGTCAGAAGCAACACATGGGATGAGTAGCTAGAGCTATGCTGGAACCTGGAAGGCCAATACAATTGTTCTACCTTTGCTCATTGCAGCACTGAGTTTCAGGCATTTCCTAACACCTTGTTAAGTTTTTCCCAGATATGATGACTTGTAACAAATATTTGCCTCAAAAGTCTTTGCAAAAGTCCTACCTTGCCAATATTCATGGTAAAGGAGATATTGATCTTACATGTCTTTTCTATAACTCTCATAAACAAACAAATGAAATATTTAGGGTGCAGTCCTATGGGTTGCACCCTTGTTGCATGGGAGCTTCGGAGGCTTCTAAGTAACCAATGCCCTGCTGGGCTGACAAGAGCGTAGGAGGAGCAACAGAGGCATTTTTCACTTCTCTGTCCTCCTTTGTTGTTGTTTTTCTTAGAGACGTAACCTGGCCTCTCCTGTCTCCTCCACTCCCATGACAACACTCCCTCTCCAAGGTCCTGCAACCTCATAATACAGGAGTTGTGGTACTTTTTGCTTTCTGTGGCAGCTGTGAAGGGGCAAGGGAGGGATTGGAGTCTGGAGTTCCCTTTCAAGGTGGCAGCAGTGTCTATGGCCTTGAAGGGCATGGGCTCTGAAGAATCCTATGGTCTTTGGGATGCTCTCCAGGGACAGTAGGATTGCTCTCCCCATAATATATTTCCAGATTAAGATTGAATTGGTTTAATTCAAGATGAAGCATTTTTGCTCACGATATGATCTTTGACTGAACTTTTTGCTGAGCTCTGAGCTTGCTATTCTTAAGTAACATGAGAAAAGGAAAGTAGAACCGTTTCCCCATATAAATTCAGGGAAAATGTGCTTTATGTACAAAAGAAGGACATCTGTTTATGTGTAGTATTATCCATATGCTCTGCCTATGATGCAGGTAAGTGAAATATGACATGAAATATTGTGAGAAGTAAATAGAACTGAAAAATACCTCAGATTTAAAATAGCAAACAATACATGTGAAAAACAAGCAGATGGTATCCTGTTTTGGGATCATAAGGAAATGCATAGCTCAGCAAAGCTGACAAAGTTATAAATATATCATTCCAAATCAGAGCTGGAAATCTTGGGAAATGTTATGAGCTGAATTCCATTCTTTGTGAAACAAATGTAAGTAGCACATAAGAATACATATAAATATAAGACGCAAAACAGAAGAACTTTAAGAAAGAATATTGGTCTTCACCTAGTTTCTCTACACTCCTTTTTCCTTAAGGTCAGAAATGTTATTTGGGTAAGATAAAGCTTTGTTCTCTTTAAGAAGTGCATGTTTCTGAAACTTGACCTAAAATTAAACTAAAGAAGCTCTTTGAAATGTTTTACTTGTAACCAGTGATATTCCTACAACTGTCAGTGATATTCCTGAATAACTGAGGAATTGTCCCTAGATCACCACAGGAGTAGGTGAACGTCATGTCGCGTGGTAGGGAGGACCTCAGTATTATTCCCGAATAAACGGCTGATGTAGATTAGGCCTTATAGTCTACAGTAGCAGAAGGAAAGGTTGCCGCACTACTCTTAAAAAAAAAAAAAAGAGGAAGGGGGAAGATTAGTATGCTGACACTAGACATTGTATAAAATATAAAGCCAGAGAAATGAACTCCCCCTGAAATCAAAGAGACTCTGTAGCCTTAGTGTGGTTTGCAGCATTAGTTCCCAATGGAAAAATTACGGTAACATGCTCTATTTTTAAAAAAAGTTGCACCAGCTAAGTGCCTGTAGTAGCATGGTTTGTGACTATATGGTACCCATCCTAAGCACTTATCTGCTTTAATGTTCAATCATGTGGCTGGGCTGTTAGCTTTTAGTTTTCTGTGTGCCAGAAAGAAAAACTATTTTATTATACAAGGAAATATTCTGGCCTGTTTTTTTACTGCAGGAATTTCCCAGAACATTTATTTGATTACTTCACTGTTGTTATCTGGGGTGTTATTTTAACTTTTGACTATATCGATTCCCTCCCTTGCAAAGCTTGTTTAATGTAGTGGCTAAGATTGTGAATTGTGTAGGGTTGTATAGGCTAATAAATCCCCAGTTTAGAACTCAACTGAAGGGCAAACTAAGAGGGGCGTAACTCTTCCCCCCCCCTGCTCAATCTGGATTGCTCCCTCAGCTACCAAAACTGCTAATAGCGACAGAAAAATGGGAAAGCTTAAAAGGTGTTGCCTGCAATTTTTCCCCTCCAGTCCTGGCATCATGATAGAACAAATTCTGGAACCTTGTTGCCAGCACCTCTTAATTTCCCCTGAATAATACATCAGAGCTCACAGGCATTCTGGGGAAAAGACGGAGGATGTCTACAGCCTTGGCCAGCCCTTCACAGCAAACCTACTGCCCTAGTAAAATGTAAGGAAAGAAACAAAGAGGAGTCCCTGCCGTACCACAGCCTGGTAAGCTTATCAATTTGGGGGGAAGACACTGGGGGGGAACAGGAGTCCCTCCATAATACATCTTGCCCCATAGGCACTCACCCTATCTCCCTCCATGGTTAATAATAACTCAGCAGGATTTGGATCAGGGCTGCAGCTGCTTTTCCAAAGTGAAACAGTAAAGTTCCACAAAGGAGGCAGGGCAAATGTTCAGAGCCAGGTACACTCCGGAATACCCGTTGTTAAGTTCAAAAGGTAAGGAAGGGCTGCTTATGACCTTTCCAGATCCTTCTGGCTGATCGCTGTGGGGAACAAGAAAATGGCCAGGGGGTCTGAAGGCAGCTAGTACACCCACAGGGTTCTGCACAACTAAAGTCTCTGGAATTCTGTAACTCCATAATTCACCAGTGTGGTGTAGTGGCTAAAGTGTTGGACTGGGAGTTGGGAGATCCAGGTTCTAGTATCCACTCAGCCATGGAAGCACACTGGGTGACTTTGGGCCAGACTCTCAGCCCAACCTATGTCACAGGTGAGGATAAAATGGAGAGGAGGATTATGTACTCTTTATTTATTTATTTATTTATTTATTTATTACATTTTTATACCGCCCAATAGCCGAAGCTCTCTGGGCGGTTCACAAAAATTAAAACCATAATAAAACAACCAACAGGTTAAAAGCACAAACACAAAATACAGTATAAAAAGCACAACCAGGATAAAACCACACAGCAAAATTGATATAAGATTAAAATACAGAGTTAAAACAGTAAAATTTAAATTTAAGTTAAAATTAAGTGTTAAAATACTGAGTGAATAAAAAGGTCTTCAGCTGGTGACGAGTACAGTGTAGGCGCCAGGCGGACCTCTCTGGGGAGCTCATTCCACAACCGGGGTGCCACAGCGGAGAAAGCCCTCCTCCTAGTAGCCACCTGCCTCACTTCCTTTGGCAGGGGCTCACGGAGAAGGGCCCCTGCAGATGATCTTAAGGTCCGGCCAGGTACATATGGGAGGAGACGTTTCTTAAGGCACCTACTCTGCCTTAAGTTCCTTAGAGGCAAAAAGGCAGGATATAAATGCAATCAATTAACTGATCAATGGCTATGTACAGAAGACCTTAAACCATGGCAAATAAGGCAAAAAGCCTTATTCACCATGGTTAAAGCTGTGGTTTAAGGTGTCTTCTGAACAGGGCCAATCTCTTGACTCATCTTTCCATGAATTAAAGTGACAAGACTCAAATCAGTCTGCAAATGAGCCTCACCTTAAATATGCAATAAGCATATTTCACCTGTTCAGGGATGGGGAAGGTGTCTTTGAGAATACACTCTGAACAACCACCCCATGTTCCAGCAACACTCTGGCGTTGGACTCTGACTTTGGGCTGATCAACTGGTCCTTCATGACAGACGTGACCCCTACCAACTTACCTAGGGCCCGCCTGGCCAGGGCTAGGTAGTGCATTTGGGGAAAGGCGGGGAGGGGAAGAGAGAGAGAAGGATGACTTTGGTGCCCCTCGGTCCACGCGGGACGACGCCGGCACCGTGCCGGCAGAAGCACGCGAGGGAAGAGACGGAGAGGCGGGCTGAAGAGCAAGATAGCTGTAAGCCACGGGGCACCAACAGCTGGCAGCTGGCGGAGTAGAACCAGCTACCGCAGGAAGTCGCCGCCACACGCTCAGCCCAGCAGCAGCAGCTTCTCTGGCGGAGAAGGGAAAGCAAGGCGCCGCCGCCGCCGCCGCCATGGCCCGGTGTTTCTCTCTGGCCGACTGCGAAGTGGTCGGCTTCGACCTGGACCACACGCTGTGTCGCTACAACCTGGTGGAGAGCGCCCGGGTGAGCGGCCAAGCTGGCAGGAAGGGCGGCAGGCTGGTGCCTTTGCACTCGCGGCCCCGCTGGCTGCAGCAGCGCAGTTGGGAAGCGGCAACGTGGAGGGAGGGAGTTTCCGCAGCGGCCGTCCGGCTTTGCCAGCTCCGCAAAGCGACTCCTGGGGCTGCCTGGGCGGCTCTTCCCCGGAAGGGAGCGGGGGGGGGAGAGGGAAATGGCGTGTGGGGCCCATGAACAGGTCGCCGCCTAAGCCTCGCGCGGGGTCACTGCCGGCTAAAAGTGGCGCTCTGACGTCTGCATGCGGCTAAAACAAGCCTAGCAGGCGGCGTCGGACGGGGACGGGGCGGTGGGGTGTGAAGGAAGCGGAAAGAGGCGGCGGGCGTTTGGGGCCGGCCTAAGCAGCCTTTCTAGCGGGCCTGCCGGTTAGAGCTAGAAGTCCTACCCCAAGTTCCTAGGCTGTGTTCCTGCGGAAAGACAGTCGCCAGGGAATTGGACGCAGCGAGGTTGAACTCCCAAATAAACGTGTCTCTGTGTTGTGGGGTTGTAATCCTATATACACTCAGATCGGAGGGAGAAACTCCCATGGAACTCAATGGGGCTTATTTCTGAGTTGGCTGAGTTCGGACGGTTGTTTCCCATTCTGTTCCTATTCCCCCCCTCCCCCCGTTAATTAGCATGTCGGAACTCAGCCGAGTGCTTGTGCTGCTAGATGCACATGTTTCCTCAAAATTAAGTCCCACTATTTTCAATGGATACTTACAAGTTAATATACACTCGTTAATATGCACTGCAACCTTTGCGGTACAGGAGGGTTATTATCGCTCTCCGGCCTACCCGGTTTGAGAATTTATATTTTTGTATTTTCAAGTTTTCTGTATTTAAGAAAAATGAACACCAACCGTTTGGTTTATATTGGGTGGGGAGGACAGCTTAAGGCTGCTTACAAACAAATTGAAATATGTTTTTAAAAATAATACACAAACACGTTTTTCTTTTGCTGGGAAAAAAAACATTTTATTTTCAAACCAAGTTAGTTCACAAACTTGAAGGCAAACAGTTGTTTACCCTTTGATCCCTCCCCCCCCCCTTCCTATAGCAGGGGTAGGCAGCTTGTGGCTGTCAAGTGTTGTCAGCATAGCACTGGTGAAGGATGATGGGAGTTGTAGGGAAAACATCTGGAGGGCTAGAATTTTCCCACTCCTGAACTGGATCCACTAGGAGTCTTTGTGCAAGCCTCATTGCAGTGAGTAATAGAGATTCAGAAGCATATGATGAAAATCAGTTTGGGCAAGATACTGGTTTTTACTCATAGTCCAGGCACAATAATGCTAAGCAGCCATTACATGATAAGATCTAGTATTTATATAACCAGAATAAAATCTCACCTTCAGCTGTTGATCCTAGTGGTGTACTTCCTTTACGCCAATTTAACTGACATGGCTTCCCACTAAGAGCTCATCTACACCAAGCAGGATATTCCACTATGAAAGCGGTATATAAAAGGCAGGAGCCATACTACTGCTTTATAGTGGTACTGAAGTGCACTGACAACTGTTGGGACCCATGACACATCTACACCAAGCAGGATATAACACCATGAAAGTGGTATGAAAGGTATATGGTATGCGTCAATGGGCCCCAACAGTTGTCAGTGCACTTCAATACCGCTTTAAAGCAGTAGTGTGGCTCCTGCCTAAGAGTTCTAGGACCTGGGGTTTGAAGATTGGGCGGAAGATTTCCCTTTAGATACCTTCATTTGCCTCCCCCTCTTCCAAATTATAGTTCGTAAGGTTCCCTGCGGTAAAAGAATAATTCTTAAACCATTGGGCAGTTTCCCACTGTGATGATGTTGTACTAGTGAAAATTAGGTTCTGGACTATGCACAAACACAAGAATCCAGTTCAAGTTACATTTGCACAAGCGGCTGCACATGATGCGAGATGCTTGCACAAAACGTGAAATCAGTTGTGCAAGCATAACGGGCAACTGCTTGCACAGCGGAAAGATCCAGCAGAGCTCTGCTAGCGCTATCTGAGATTGCAGAATTACACCATCGGATACTGCCCAAAGGTTGCACTTGAACTCTGGGGCATACTCCTGAGCAGGCATGCATAGGATTATCTGTAGGACTGCAGCCTGTTCAGGTTACAGTCCATGTGGGAGTAAGTATCATTTTAGTCAACTGAGCTAATATCCTAGAAGACATGTATAAGATTGCACTGATAGAGTCTCCATGTGCCATGCTTACTGAACAGAACAGGATTGTATGCAAGGATGGGACAAGAGATTGCATGATTCTTGTTCATATACAAGTAGAAATATGTATTGAAAATATTTATGTGCCACCATTTTATCTGAGACAGGTCTCCAGGGTCCATGCCCTCCAAACATTTACAGTAAATGCTGTGGACAGTAGGTGCCAGTGGGCATTCCTTCAATTGCCCCCATCTGGTTTGTACACTTCAACTAGTGTTATAATCACATGTACAAAAGTAACTATGATTTTAGCCATATCAAATCCTTGAGGCATGGAAAGGAGACATTTCTGAACATTTTGGTAAAGAATCTAACAAGTATTCATGTTCTAAAGAAATAAATTATCTAAAATATTGTCATTTTTATATTTTTATATTTTTCTGCTGCTAATAACCTCAAGTGTGAGGTTACAGAGTCTTGGAGTGTCTCAGTATACTTAATTTTATGTAGTGTTATATCCATCTCTCTCTCTCTCTCTCTAAATTTGCAGCTTATATACGAAAGCTTTGCTCAGTACATGGTAAAAGAAAAAGGTTATGATAAAGAACTGCTGAATGTAGCTCCTGAAAGCTGGGATTTTTGGTAAGTGATTCTGTTTAAAACTAGTAAGTTTGTCCATTAATCACACATAGTGGTGGTGGGGTTCTTCTGACTGGATGGACAGTGCTCAACCTGTTCTGGATGAGATTGCACTCCCCTTGAAGGTGCAGGTTCATAGCTTGGGGGTTCTCCTAGATCCATCCCTGTCACTTGAGGCTCAGCTGGCCTCAGTGGCTTGGAGTGCCTTCTACCAGCTTCAGCTGATGGCCCAGCTATGTCCTTATCTGGACAGGGATAACCTGGGTTCAGTAATCTATGCACTAGTAATCCCCAAGAAAGATTAGTGCAATGGACTCTACGTGGGGCTTTCCCTTGAAGACTGTTCAGAAGCTGCAGCTTGTGCAAAATGCGACAGCCAGATTAATGTCTGGGATGAGAAGGTCTGAGCACATACCTTTCTATTAAATTATTAATGGTTGGCATAACATTGGATCTTTCATCCTTATCATTGGGCTGGGTGGCTGTATTTTTTTCTCCAGCCATTTCCTGCCTAAGAACAAACACACAAGCCTCATTCCAGCCTTTTATAGCTCTGCAGCCTTTCTAGCTCCTGGCTTGGCCATAAGTCTTACAACAACCCCATTTATTCAGTTGTGTTGATTGGAAGGTATGGGTGGCTTAGTGAGGGGTCTCCTGCTGCTCCAGGATACAGGATGTGCTGAACTTCCAGTTCTTATGCAGATTGCATCCATCCCCCCATACTTTGAATACCACTTCTTCCCTAAAAGAGCTATCCTATGGACCCTGCGTGAGTGTCTCATGGACCATAGGGTGGCTCAGAAAACCCCTTCCAAGGTTAGAAATGGTGCTCTGACCCTGGACCCTAAATAAATAAATAAATAAAGGGGAATTGGTGATCCAGTTCCGTCCCCTTGTAGGCAGCATTGCGAGAACTGCATCAGTTGCCTCTCCAAGGTTGGAAAATTGACCTTGGAGAGGGGGAAAGGGGCATCCTGCTGGGCAGGGAAGGGAGGAGACTAGAGAGACCAGGACACGATTTATCCTGGGCCTCCTCCAGCTACCTCCCCTCCTCCTCCAAATTGCCTTCACTAGACAGGCTGAAAGGGAAACTATAGGAGATCAGAGGACAGGAAGACAAAGATGACCTCCTATCCAGCACGGCATAGAAATCTTGGAAGCCTCTGAGTTGATGGGTGGGTGTGTTCTGAGCTTTGAGGATTGTATCCTAAGTGCAATTAAGTTTTCAGTCTTTACCATACTTCATATCACTTGTGTATATTTTGAATGCAAGGGTCTTCATTATATACCTCTTTTCTCCCCTCCCCGTTGGTGAAACCAAATACATGTAGCTGTAAAGGCTTGGTTCTGGATATGGAAGATGGGAATTTCCTTAAACTTGCAGAGGATGGAACTGTTTTAAGGTAACACTTAGATTTCTCATAAAGATTTTACACTTCAGTCCCTAGAATTTGTGAATTGTCTGGCAATTTTCTTTTTTCAAGTCACAATCATATTCACCGCATTCTATACTCTGGATATGTGTATACCCAGAACCTGGTTGTAATAATTCTAAATAGGAATTACTTCTAGTAGATCCTCCTAGAATCCTAAACTCTATTCAAGTTGGTGGATTTGCAATATAATGCCTTGAAAGGCTTGGGTTCTGCTTTTTCCCCACTCACAAGAAGCAACTAGGGAAGTTGTGGCCTCTCCCACACTAGAGGCATTCAAGAGGCAGCTGGACAACCATCTGTCAGGGATGCTTTAGGGTGGATCCCTGCATTGAGCAGGGGGTTGGATTTGATGGCCTTGTAGGCCCCTTCCAACTCTACTATTCTATGATTCTATGAGTATTGTAATTGTGGGGAGGGAAAATGAAGGAAAGTTCATAATGTTGTATAAAATTGATGTCTTTAATTCTTGGCTCATGCATGTGTCAAACAGGGCAAGTCATGGTACAAAACATATGACCTCTGAAGAGATTCTGGAGATGTATGGAAGGAGGGAATGGAGACACTTCAAGACAATGAGTGGAATGGTTTCCCGTTCAGGTATTAGATATATATATATCGAATGTTGCTTGGACTTCACTGACTGACTTGGGGCCAAATTAGACATGACAGGGAGATCATTGATGAGATTCCCTTGCATCTTTAACCCCCTTCACATGATATTCCATATGAAGGGATCCCATGCGATTAAGGGATAGCAGGGTAGTGCTGCTGCCCCTGACTCAACATTATGCCCACTCACCAGCTCCTTCCTTTGAGCTCCCCACTTTGAGACAGCAGGGTCTTGCTATTTACTGTTTTACTCTGTACAGCACCATGTACATAGATGGTGCTATATAAATAAATAAATAAATAAATAATAATAATGATAATAATGAAAGGGGAGCCAGCTATATTCATTGACACTCTTCCACTGGGGTACATGAGAGGGGAAGTAAACCAAGCTGGGGAGAGGGGAACTTGTCACAGAAATAATATTTGGGAAAGAATTTAACAGCTCCCCCCACAATAACACCCTGATCCAAACTGACCCACAATAGCTGCTTTTAACTAAAGTGATGGGGGCCGGGGGGGCAAGAAGGGTGTTAGAGAGGCAATGAGGGATTTTGCACCTCATGTCTAGTTTGGTCTTCACTGACAGTGGCGTCAAAATCTAAACACTGGAATTCTTACATTTCTCTTCCCAGTGAGGGGATTAAGAATGCACCTCAAAAATTTTAAGCTTACTCCCACATTAGCTACAAGGCTAAAATTAGGAAAACGCATAGTATAATGCATTCTGGATTACATGAAGATTTCTTCAATATGTTAGGCTCAGAGTACAGGCTATTCAGAAAGCTGGAGCTTTATTCATACACAATGTAGCACACTCTGAAGTTTACGAGTGCCTGAAGTCGAGACTGTTTCAACTCCCTAGAAATGTGAGGCAGGAAGCGTACTACCCAAAATGCCATCCCCCAACCTGAGATTTAATATGTACAGAGAACAAGACATGCTAATTACTTGGAAAGTGGCTTTTTACATCTAACAGTCAAAACATCAAACATGAAATTTATTTCATAATAGAGGCCAACATTCCAACATGGAGTAAGGCAAGGCAGACAATGATTTGGGTGGACAAACTTCCAATAGCAACTAGAAGGAGCTTCCAGAAGGGCAAGCTTGGTGTACATGTGTGAACAATGCATATGTATAATATATCTTCTTTTCTAAATTAAAGTGTCACACCTTCATGTTCCTTAAACAACCCTAATCACACTTAATTGAAAGTAAATCCCACTGAATTTGCTTTCAAATAAGTATATTTAGGAGTAAATGCTTAATGCTGCCATCTAAGCAAATTTACTTGGTTGTAAGGTCTGTGGAAATGAGACTTCTTTCTCATATGTACTTAGTTTGGATGAGGTTGTAATGATGATGCACTGTTTCTGTGCATCTGATCTCCATAAACTGTCTACTTCAGGTCTGTGCTGTACATGGGGCCATCGGGTGTCAGATGGGGCTTCCAGCACCACTGTTGCCCTATTTATTAAAAAAAAAAGTTTTTTAAAAATGGGGTTTCGGGAACTAGACTGCTCCTGTATCTTGTACAATAGCTTGATCTGTCGAAATTTATTTGTCATATTTTTAAATTGTTTATTTATTTTACAAGTATTCAATCATACAGATAATAATAAATCATTCATATTCCATTTTACAAATAAAAAAGGTCAGATATAAAATGCATTCATAATATCCCTAATAAGGAATGTGGATTAGCACTCTTGCACTTTATTAGACTAGAACATGATTTATTTATTTATTTTTAAAAAGGTCCATTGTTCAACAAAAGAATAATTTAACTGTCTGCATCCCTTTTTTTAATTTTATTTTTTTTTATTTTTAAAAATTAACTACATAATATTGAAACATTGAATACATAATATCTTATCTAAATACATAATCAAAATTAACATAGAAGTGCACCCCTCACCTCAGGATCTCATTCCTGATTCCAGAATCTCATACTTTCTTCTGCTGGTGGTTTCCCACTTCCTTTAGAAAACACAAATATTAGGAACTGTTTCCAAATTCCTTCAAAATCATTTGATTTAGCTATACCTCTTCTCCATTTAATATTACTTGTCAATTTATCATTAATAGCTATATCCCATACTTGAATTTTTACCATTTGTAAAATTTGTAAAAAAAAATACAAATTTTTACTATATCCCATATTTTTAATCAACCATTCATTTGACATCGGGGCTCGTGCTTTTTTCCAATTACAGGATATTGTTTACCGAGCTGCTGATAGCAAATATTGAACCATTTCCACGTTGTTAGCTAAGACCAGATCTTTAACATATCCAAACAGTAATACTAGTGGCTGTTGCGGTAGTCTATAACCCGTGATCAAATCAACTTCTCCTATTATTTCTTGCCAGAACTTCTGAATTTTAGGACAGGACCAAGAGATATGAAGTAGGTTTGCATTCTGACTTTTACATCTCCAGCAGAGATTATTTACAGTGCTGTAAATATGACTGAGGTGTGCTGGGGTTAAGTACCATCTAAATAATAATTTGTAAAAATTTATGATTAATACTGGTTATGTAACATGCAACATTTCACCACAGCCATTCCCAGTATCAATTGGATTATCAAAACCAGTCTCCTTGTTACATCTTGCTTGATAAGCATTAACTGAAGTATCCATATCCTTGATCAGTTTGTAAATTCTGCTTAATATGTGTTTAGAATGATCTTCAAATATTATTTTTTCAATTTCTGTGGTCTCTCTTATTGGGCCATGTTTGGAGTTAAAGTCTATATAACATTCCTGTATATATAACATCTGTCATATTTTTATTCTGCCATCAACGTGGTCCTGATAGCTACGCTGAGGGTCACCTAGTGAGCTTCATGGCTCTTCCCAGTCTAAGTAACATTTTAGCTGCTGTACTACACTGACTTTCTAAATCAACACGCAAAACTTCTCACATCATGAATGTTAGATGGGTTTATAATGGAACAAGTTCAGCAGAGGGCAATGAGATTGGGGGAAAAAGTTCTATGAGAGCAGTTGAAAGAACTGGATCTGTAGAAAAGAAGCCAGGAGAAAAGAAGGGGGTATGATAATACTCTTCACACATCTGAAGAGCTGTTACACAGAAGAGGGCAAAGACTTGTTAGAGCAGGACTAAATCTAATGGGTTAAAGTTACAGGAGGGTAGATTTTGGTTGAACATTAAGAGACACTTCTTGATGCTAAAAGCAGTGCAACAATGGAACCAATCACCCAGAGAGTTGTGGGGGGGGGATCTCCCTCAAAGGAGGTTTGTTCTAGCTCTGGATTTCCTTCACTAAGTAGAGGGTTGGGCTAGATGGACCACAAGATACCCTCCAGCTCTGTGATTCTATGACATGGTAATTTCTGCAGATCAATTTACTGTTAAAGATGTAAAAGCAAAAACTGGTAGAAAAGAAAAAGCAACAGACAATCCTGCAGGGCTCTGGTCACCAGTTGTTGTTTTTTGGGTGGGGGGAATAAAAATAAACAGCTTTCCAAATGTGAAATAAGAACTTGTAAAAAATCATGCTTTCCCCAAAGTTGATGAAATCAGTGGTTTCCGAACAAAATATGTAACATGGCATTCCAATTCTTTTCTTTTTTTGCAGCTAAATATTATGCCTATGACAATTACTTTGATCTGCCAGGGTCACTTCTCTGTGCACGGATTGTGGATGGTTTAAACAAAGTAAGTGTTAACATGCTTTATAGCCCAATAAAAAAAGATTGTTGTTAACAGACAATCTTTCTTGAGTTTCTGCTGCTTCTGCTCCTCACCCTGATCTTGTGTTATGTAATAGCTTGCATAAGAATTATGTTGGAAAATGATTTTTATTTCTGGAGTGGACTTTATATACCTGTTGTACATCAACAAAAATGTTGTGCCGTGGTAATCATAGGAGAGTCACTGTTGTAGAATTTATACATTTCACTTGCGAACTCAGTAGATGTCCAAGTGGTAGTCTTAGGTCAGGGGGTCCCTAATGTGTCACATGCAGGTCCCCAAAATGGTATCTGCAGTCACCTGAAAATATGTTTTATTTATTATTTTATCGTTTTCCCATTTTTAAAAAATATACATACACAGATTTGTATGAAATGCATTAAAATTTCTAGCAATTATACATGGGCTGCAACAAAAGTGAACCAAATATCCAAATAAGTATCCATTTGAAGGTGACAGCTATATACCACCCTTCCAAATATTGAAACTGTTGTAAAGTCCTCAATCCATTGCGTTATAGAAGGTGCATGTTTATCCTTCCAATGTTGCAATATTAGTCCTTTAGCTATCAAAAGGGTGCAGAGAATCCATTTACACTGACCATTTGCTAATTTCCATTAAGTATGTAAATAATTTTTTAAAAGCATGTACATCAGTGAATGACTGTTCCAGTACAAAGGTTTTCTGTGCCATAACTTCCAAAAAGAAGGAACTGCTGGACATTGCCAAAATGTGTGTTTAAAAGAAGCATTAGCTGAATTTCACTGCCAGCAAATAGCTGATTTAGACCATCCCTTATTAAAGATACCTTGCGGTGTCCAATAGACATGAAGCAAACATTTTTGCTGATTAAAATGCAGCCTAAGATCCATATAGGTAACAGATCGATGCCCACTTTTGTGATGCTGCCCACAAACAGTATCTTAAATCCCCAAATGTGCCCCCGAGTCCAAAAAGGTTGGGGACCCCAAACTTAGGGTCTTGGACATGATGTTTCTTTAAAATGCGTATTAGCAGCTCCAGGATGGTTTTCCAATGATCAAGACTACAGAAGACTAAAAGTGGGAGCTTGACCCTCTTCTCCCCTGCTTTTGTCCTAGCAAAAATCTTGCTGTGCTTGCTGCAGTCCTGATAATGATCACTCTCCTTCCCCCACAATGACTGCTGCTTTCATTTTTGGAAGGAAAAAGAAAGGCATAGATATTAAATGCAAAGATGCATTTAAGATCATGCCTTGTCTGGCTCTGGGCTGATGTCAGTGGGCATACACTGTTGGGCTCGGACTTAACATTGTTCATATCATCTAGAACCTCTCATCTAGAACTTCTGTATCCATGTGTAGTGAGTGAACTCTGTCCATGGTACACCTCTTTTGTGAGGCAGGCGGACATTCCAGATTTCAGCTGGTTAATTTCTAGACGAGATTGATTGAAATCTATTGTGCCAGCAGAATGTTGTATACGGAGGCCCCTTCTCCTCCTGCCCTGTCCCACCCAACCCCTATTACAAACTACACCCAGATAGGGAGTAGTGTGAACTGGCACTTTGATGCCGTCTTTCTGCCTGTCTTCTACATCCAAACCTTTTACATCCAAATCTGTGACAGCCCACATATAAATGAATCTCCTGATAGTAGAGCCTGTTCTGAAAGCTGTACAGATTGGGCAGGCAAATTGCTTTTCGTTATCTGCTTTGTATGTTGTGGTTCCTTTCCTTTCTTTTTATGGGGGGAGGGGAGGGGGCAGAAGCAAACTGAAAGAACCTCCCTCACCCCTCTGGTGCAAATACCCTTGAACATTTGAGAGGGAAAAGTGAGTCTGGGAAGTGGAAGCAATGCCGGCTCCAGGCTTTGGGGGGCCCTTGGGCTAGACAGAGTCTCGTATGGTGCGGAGCAGTAAAGCAGCAGTTTCTGCAGCTGAAACTCTCCCCACGGCCTAAGTTTGATCCCAGAAGAAGCTGGTTTCAGGCAGCCGGCTCTGGTCGACTCAGCCTTCCGTCCTCCCGAGGTCGGTAAAATGAGTACCCAGTTAGCTGGGGGAAAGGTAATCATGGCCGGGGAAGGCAACGGCAAACCACCCCGCTATAAGGCCTGCCAAGAAAACGTCAGCGAAAGCTGGCGTCCCTCCAAGAGTCAGTAATGACTCAGTGCTTGCACGAGAGGTTCCTTTCCTTCCTGGGCTAGACACTGTGGGGCTCTGCTTCCCTCAGTGAGTCTACCTTCTTACCAGCATTGTCAACAACTGTTGCTGCTCCTTCTCTTCCTCATCATTGCCACCACCTGCTTTCTTGCCAGGCAGTGAGCAAATTGGCAGAGGCATCTCCTGCTCCTCTTTCCTTTACATCACCACCAGCATTACCTGGGCCAGAGCAAGACAAGGGTGGCCAAGCAGGTTGCGATGGTCCAGGGGGCTCTTTTGTGTAAGCCCCTGGCTGGTGGGTGGGCCCTGGCCAGCTGCCTGGCCGTGCCGACCCTTGACATTGGCTCTGCATGGAAAGGGAGGTTCCGTCACTGCTTTGGGCTGCGGGGTGGGGTGGGTGTGACATTCCAGCCTGATGTTTGGGGCAAATGAGGACGGAGATGCATTTTGACAGAAAGCTTCCAATTTTGTAAAACCACCTCTGTGTTTAAAAGAGCTTTTGTAGTTTGTTAGATAGGCGTGCAAATTTTGCCACCTCTGTAAGCCCAAACTAAAAAAACAAAACTCTGATTAAAAAAAAAAAAATTGGGCACGTCGCTAAGGAGAACATTTACCAGAACAACTCAACTGCAAACAGACAGATTTGTTCAGATGAAAAGCAAAAACTGAAGCACTTGCATGCCCCAGCGATGTCGGTGATTAATCTGTTTTGTAAATAACATCGGCCTGCCAGTTTAGTTACCAATTTTGTGCTAAAATGTTTAGGGTTTTTTTTTCACGCATAGCAGCAAAATCAGTGATGTAGAATGATCCGTATGTTTCAGTATCTCAGGATCAGTTATTAGGTTTTTCTTCGTGGTAGGCTGTTAATTAATAGGGAAACAATACCTCAGCTGAATCCTCGCTGCTGTCTGCTGTTCTGGCTCCAGGTTTCTCCAGGGCCTTGGGCAAGACACCCTCAGTGCAACCCCTCCATTAGTGAGTCTACCTTCTCCCCACCATTGTCACCAGTGCCTATTGCTCCTTATCCTCCTTCTCATCATCGCGTGATGGGTAGAGAGCCACTGAGCAAGAAGGCAGTTGCAGCTACGGCTCCTCCTCCTTCTCACCACTACCACCATTATCTGAGCCAGAGTGAGAAGCAGGTGAGCAAACAGGTGCAGTGGTGAAGAGGAGGAGCATGCCCTCAACAGGTGCCCAACCCTGCCTGTCTGAATCCCTATCTATTCCCCTTTCTCAGACCTTGTCTACACACACAGCAGAGTGAGGTGTGTACTATTTCAGACTGCAGATGGGGGAAATTGCATTTTTGAAGCTCACCCACATAACAAGCTCCCTGCAAGTAGAAAACCAGCAGGCTGGTTTTCTCTGATTTGCTAGTTTTCTATTTGCAGGGAGGTTTTGGGTATTTTTTTTTTAACATTCAAACATGGTACACTGCACCGGCAGTCTGGAATGGAACAGTCTATTCTTCTACCTCATTCTTCCACATGTATGACCCAGCCTCAACTGTTTATCCTATGTGTTAAGAGCAAACTCATTCTGTAAAGCAGTACATTCTCCATGAAAGGTTTCAGCAGGCCTGGAAGAACTGCAAGGGATTGGAGGGAAATACTCCCAAACGTCTTCGTGATGGCTAAGGACAAGAAATGCTGACAGATTGGGATGTGAATGGGGAGGAATGGAACAAAATATCCTGGAAAAGGGTATGGCTGGCTGGCTGCATCTTGAACAGGAGCACTCCACATGGCAACATTTTGTTGTAGATCCCACTTCTGATCATTGTTTTATGAAATTTGCTGTGCTTTGTCTTCTAACATTTCAAGCCACTTATATCTAAGAAGCTAATGGGGTTTCTTTTTATGCTTCTAGCACAGTCCTAGGCAAAAGTATGACTTCTGGAGGGATATGGTCGCAGCCATACAGCATAATTATAAAACTTCAGCTTTTAAAGGTGAGTGGATGACATATATTGGCTACATTTTTTAAATGCTAGTATTTATGCATCTGTCACAACATAGCTGATACTTCATGGCAGGCAGAAGATTGAACCTTGGCAAGTACATTAAAAAATGAAAATATCCTTATGTTAACTGTGACCATTGTATTGGTTTCTGAATTTGCAATAATGACTGAAAATTCTACAGGGGATGAAAGTTGTTTGAGTTATTGATGTGTAATTAAGGCTACAATCCTATGCACACTTTAAGTCCCATTGAACGCCAGACTGACTTCTCACATGTATAGGATTGCACTTTATAGGATTCCATGTAGAGGTAAAGTTAGGGTTAGAACATGAGAACATAAGAGGAGCATTGCTGGATCAAACCAAGAGTCCATCTAGTCCAGTATTCAGTTTACACTGTGGCCAACCAGCTGCCCACAGGAAACCCACAGGAAGGACATGAGTGCACCAGCCCACTCCCACCCATGATCCCCAGCAGCTGATGTACATTACCTTATTGCCTCTGATACTGGAATTTGTTGAATCATCTTTTAAAGCCATCCAAAGTGGTAGCCCTCACTAGACCTTTTAGCTGGAATACTACTTGGTAAAAAAATCGCTGAAAAAATATGTTTGGCACCATATTTGGGATTCTCAGTGCTGTATTTGTCTGAAATGTACATAAGGATGCTTACCTTTTCCCTTGCCTGCTGCTTTTTCACATTTGACTGGCAGTTTTGGAGGCAGACTGAGAAAACCTCCAGTTCTTCTTCGTGGTTTCTGTGCATCACTCATATGGGCTCTGCACTTGCATGGAACCATGTTTTGGGAAATGTCTAAAGCTGAGGAATGCTGTTTTGGCAGGAATCCCTCCCCCACCATCTCACTGTGCATGTCCTGACTGGTTCCCGCCCATCTCCTCAGTGCTGCTTTTTCTCATTTGACTGAAAAAAACAGTTTTAGAGGCAGGCTGAGAAAACCTACAGTATCTGAGGTAGTAAGACCATGTACACCAGTTGCTGGGGAGCATGGTTGGGAGGGTGCTGTTGCACCATGTCCTGTTTTATTGTTCCCTGGTCGACAGCTGGTTGGCCACTGTGGACAGAATGCTAGACTAGATGAACCTTGGTCTGATCCAGCATGGCTCTCCTTATCTTCTAACAGGAGCTGGGGTGGGAGCAGGCAGCAATGAATGCTGATCGACAGGGAACGGTTGAACATCTGTCCATTTTTTCTTCCTTGCAAATGTCCACCTCCTGCCCTTACTTGACATGTTGAAGGGTGGATGTTCCTGTGAAGGTCTGCTTCCAGCCTAAGTTCTATCTAGAGTTTAGCTGACTGCACAGCAATGCAGGTAACCACAAAGAACAACACAACTAAAGGTTATTGTTTTTTGTAATGCCTGCTTGTGGTCTGAGAGAGGTGTGTTCAAGAGTGCCCTTCAACATTGCAAGGGATCCCACAATTCTCAGATCTCACACCCTCTAGTGTCATTGATGTGGAGTGGAAGTGAGGAGTCTGAACTCAAGGTGACACCACAAACGGTTGCAACATGTATGCGTTATGGATTGATGTGTGTGCAATTTTTTTCCAGAGGAATGATGATGCCCATGGGAGCTGTCGCATAAGACAACAATCCCAACCCTTCGTGTGAGCTCCACACAGGGAGAGGGGATACCCCCAGCCTAGGCTATTTCTATTTATTACATACATATTTACACTGACCTTCAGAAATTCCCAGGGTACAATACAATGTTCAAATGCAATAAAACCATATTCAGATCTTGGCCCTAAAGTATCAGATAGTGCTAATGTGGAATGATACTGTATCTGCAGTTCTATGCAGAAAGCTATTCACATGCTTGTACACGAGGGCCTGCCTCTCTTTAGCCAGGCCCTCACTTTCTTTTTGCAGTTCTCAAAAAGAGGATGGACTCAAAAACTTAGCCCACATGCAGATGGGGAACTGGTACCAGCGGAGGCTCTGACTGTGGTGAGGCTGTGAATCCATTCTGGGTTTCAGTCACTGCTAAAGGAGCTACCCAAGGTGCAGAATGTAATTTGAGAATAGGGTTCAGCACCTTGGATATCTCCTTTGGAGTCCTGGCTGATTCTGACTGAAATCCAGAATGGATTCACAGCCCACCAAAATTGGAGCCACCAGCTTCCACAGAATAGTACCTCTGACTTCAAGATTTCTCTTGCAGTACTTTTGTACCTTGTGACAGAGCTAGGTTTGTTTTGCTTTCAGTGCAGCTTTCTAACTTACAGCTAAAAGCCATAACTGGCTGTAGTTTAAACAAAGAATTCAGAAGTGAAATCCGTTTATTTATATTCAATAAACAAAAAACCACCCCCAATTTTGGCCTTAACATGGTGGAATGCTCTTTTCACTGATGGCCTATAACACAGGGAAACACTCCCGTGTTTCCCTGTAATATAATGTATAACTCTTTGTCAGTCTAGTTATACGGGAAAATAGCAATAACTAAACCCCCCCCCTCCAAATCCAAGAAATAATTTAAAAAGAACTAAATCAGGTAGACCAAACTGAAAGGTATGTTTCACTTTTTTATTCACACAGTTTTTAAAATCAAGTTTGGTTAGCACAACTAGACATTAATAGAACAAAGTGTAAAATGCATACCATACAGAACATTTATTTTGGTTTCACAACAAAAAGTTATGTGGAATGAAATATTAACTTTAAACAACATTATAATCAGTCTTATATTGGTACAATAGTGAATGATTGTACAAGCACCGTAGTGTAAAACTAACATAAATTATACATTTTTTCTACTTTATGTAGCTGATGCATATCATAATCTGCCATAAAAAGACAACTTTCTATAGAGGGTAACAATATAAAATATTTTGTGAGGTCAATTGAGTTAAATAATCAGTCACCCCAAACTGTACCCATCAATTTACCATGAAATGTGGACACAGTAAATGTGATCACCCAATATTAGCCAGCGAGAAAGATCGACATACATAAACAGCCTTCCATGCATGCAGCTGATGTGGGTGCAGCTGCACATCTGGATGGCCATTCCTACCCACATTGCAATGCTCATCTGGGTCACACTGAACTTGACTGGATGCATCTTGCAATGCAAGATAGGGTTGTACATTCCCACCACTGTGACCAGCTTTTGCATCTGGATAATCGTGCATGATCAGATCTGGACTGGGTCCAATGTGCTGATCTGTTAGGTGGCTAATGACCCGATTTAGAGGATCCTGTTGCTAGCATTCCTTGCCTTCTCTGAGTTAGGTTTTTAGTAAAGATACAGCTTATAATGAAACATTCACTAGCATCCAGGAAATGATGTTATTACAAGGTTATCGTGATGTGTTTAAGGGAAAAGAGGCTTTAAAAAAGTACTTTAATTTATATTTTCTTTTAGTAGAGACTGCTGACATAGCTTAACCATATTAAGCTAATTTTATTTAGAACATTCCAGTTAGTCTGTAGCACCTTATATTTAATTTTATTATATACACTTTAATATGAAAAAGATCATCATTCATAATGAACGATTCTACGAGTTTTAGATTAGATGTCATAATTGCAGTTATCACATGAAAGACATTGCATGTGAATTTGTCCTTACACTCCTGCTCTAAGTAGTCTTCTATATAAGTTAGCTCCATTGATTTTAAAAGACAGAACATTGAAGTCATTGTGCCTTCCTGTGTGTTTCAGCCTTTTTTGACTATGATTATATTTTTTGAAAGCAAGCAAGTGGCTTATATTAGACTGTATTCCTACACTCATTTAATCTGAAATAGTTACCAGTGTTATTATTCAAATTATTCAAGCGTGAGGATGGCAACATTAAAATACTTCCTTTCTACACATGTCTGTGAAGGAGAAGTTTCATATAAGACAAGGTAATGAGCCCTCTTTCTAATAACTAATCTTGGCAATTATAATTAACATCTCAGTATTTGGGCAAGTAAAATACATTTCTCTGTTGCATTAAAATAGGATTATACTTAGTGAATAATTAAATTACCCTTTAAAATGTCTTTTAAAAAGAGCACCTAAGATATGCATCATGCAGCATTTTTCTTAGAAGTTTAATTTTATGTTCAGAGTTTCTTTAGTCTCTGCTGGACATCTAGAAGTACAAACACACATACTAAGATTCCCTTTTTTCAAAAAACCCATGGTATGTTATATTTGTGCAAATAAGAAACCTGAGAAGGAGGAATGAACATACTCTGAAGAGAACAAGCCGTTGGATTCATTGTTGGGCAGCTGTAACCAGACCTGGTCATTTTCCATGAGGTCAACTACAGCACTACCAGAAGCCTGGTCAAGATATCCCTTCTTGTACTCATCAAATGTGTACATGATGGGTGAGCCATTTTTGTACAGGCCAACCCAAACATGTGTTCCTTTCACGTGTACATGGTAAGCAAAGTAGTAAAGTCCTGGTATCCTGCAAGTAAAGATTCCTGATCTGGGGTCGTAGTGCTGTTGTCTGTTGTACAAAACTTTATCAAATTTGATAGGGGCGGCTGCTACAGGGTAAGCTTTGGAAAGAATGACAGTGAAAGCTGATACTGGCATGCCAGTTAGACCTTGGACTTCACCAGCTTTCATAACAGGTAGTCCTGCCAGGGCCTGGCCTTGTGGGAATATTGCTTGTCCAGGAGGACCAGGTGGACCCGGCGAGCCTGGCAGTCCAGGCTCTCCATTGTCACCTTTGGTGCCTGGACGTCCAGGAGGTCCCATAGGTCCGTCTAAACCCTTTGTAGCAATGCCAGCTGGACCCGGTAATCCTGGTGCTCCTGTACTCCCTTTACTGCCAGGGAATCCTGGGATACCAGGAGGACCAACTGGTCCTCTTGTACCTGGTATTCCAGGTGGACCTCTTGGGCCTTGCTCACCATTGATGCCTGCCACTCCCTTAGGTCCCGATGAACCCATTGGCCCAGGTAAGCCAGGTGACCCAGCATAGCCTGTATCCCCTTTAGGACCTGGCAGACCTGGATGTCCTTTTGGGCCAGGAAGTCCTGGTTCCCCCGAATGCCCAGATTTCCCATCTAATCCTGGCAGACCTCTCTCCCCTTTCATGCCCTGGAACCCAGATGGACCTGCAGGGCCTCTTTCACCCTTCAGCCCAGGTAAACCATTTTCACCAGCTGCACCTCTGAGCCCTTGAGGGCCCATATTCCCAGCTGGTCCAACTGGTCCTGGTTCCCCTGGAGCACCAGCTGGGCCTTGTTCTCCCTTTGCTCCTGGGCCACCAGGGAGGCCTTCTGGTCCTCTATTTCCCTTCATGCCTGGCAGTCCAGGCTTTCCAAACCCAGGGAGACCAGAGGGCCCAGGCAAGCCTGAGGGACCTGGAAGGCCTTTTGGCCCAGGAATTCCTGGCAATCCAGCTGGCCCACTTGGTCCGGGTTTTCCGATTCCTGGTTGTCCGGTTTCCCCAGGAGGGCCCTGGGGGCCAGGGCTGCCGACTGGTCCTGAGGTGCCTGGCAAACCCCGGTCTCCTTTAACTCCTGGCTGACCTGGAAATCCCCTTTCCCCAGGCCTTCCTATCCCTGCAAGTCCCGGTGGTCCTGAAGGCCCTTGTGGCCCTGGCAGACCTCTCTCACCTGGGCGACCTGGAACCCCAAATCCATTTTCTCCCTTCTGTCCATTTATACCAGGGATGCCTGGCTCACCGTTTTCCCCAGGGACACCCCGTGGCCCTTGTCCCCCTGGCAATCCTCGTTTCCCAGCAACAGAAATCCCAGCTGGACCAGGAATTCCAGGGGCCCCTGGGGGACCTCTTGGCCCTGGGAGACCTGCAGGCCCCATGTCTCCTTTTTCACCAGTCAGCCCTGGGTTGCCTGGTTTTCCTTGCAGGCCTGGGAGGCCTGGCTTTCCGACAGCCGAAAGTCCTGGGGGTCCCGGGGGTCCTTGTGGCCCTTGAGGTCCTTGGATTCCATAACCTGGTTTTCCTGGAGCCCCGGAAGAGCCTGGTAGTCCTCTTGGGCCAGGAGGACCTGCTGGGCCAGGAGGGCCTTGTTCTGCCCTTGCTGGTAAAACTAAAATAAATTAAAATAATTAGTGTATTGTAGGAATTAAGTGGTTAAGGAACAGCAATAGAAATAGCAGTCAGCATTTTAAGTCTGTCTTAACAATGACTTAAAAATAACCCAGTGCACCATCATCTCTAATACAGTTAGAATTGTTTCTTATTACAATGTTTGCATTATATTCAAAGTCGTTTTGGAAGGAGTGAACTCTACTTTCCCACACACATACACACAGTGTGTTTACATTTGTTTTATAAAATTCTGATTTTGTTTTTACCTTGGGTAACACAAGCAAGCAAAGGTTGGTGGGTAGATAGTGAAAAAGCTAAATAATGTAGGGTCAATTAAGACTACATGAAAATAAACCTGTAAGCATCTTATTGGCTTCAGTGTACTTGGAATTATCTTTTAAGTGTTTGGTTTTGGCAAATATTAATAGCCCTAGGGTTGCCAACTGTTTATGATTTTTATGTACCTTTCATATTTTGGAAGATTTCCCATAAAATGTAGAATATGTATTGTGGATGGACTCTTGTAGTGAGATACAAAATCCCAAAGGAAGACAGTAAATTTCAAAATGTTCATAGACTGCATTAAATAATGTATTTTTATTAGTATGCTACAATCTACATTATCAGCCACCTCGGGGTCCTTGTGAGGAAGGGTGAAATATGAATTGAGAGAAAGTATAATGTTCCTTGGGAAATTTCTCTTTGCACTAAGACAATTTTATACAAAGAAAAAGAGATGCAGGAAAAATGCAAGAAATTGCGTCTGCTTTTTCTAGGATATAAAGAAAGAAGGTAGTTCCTACAACTGCCTTTTCATGCCCTGCTGATGCAGTGAATCACTTGGATCTCCATAACTTGTAAAGTTAAAGGGTGGCAACCCTGGGCAGTCAAGAACACATGAGTTAAGTAATATTTAGAACAATCCTATGCATGTTACGCAGGAGTAAGTCCTTCTGCATCCACTGGAGCTTACAGTGTGCATAGGATTGCAGCACTATGTGGAAGTAAGCCCCACTGAGCTAAAGATGATCCCTACATTTTAATTTAATTTAATCCCTACTAAACAATGAATGATGTTATTGGGGACAACTGAAAAATGGGTAACCAAAGTTCAGTTGACTTTAGTGGGACTCTTCCTAAATGGTTTTAGAACTGGAGTAGCAACTACTGCTTAGATGGTGTTTTTTATAAACCAGCAGATGGAGCCATTCAACCATGTGTGAGCTATAGAAAATCAAAGGCTCTTTAGAAGCAACTAAACTTATCAGATACTCCCTTCCTTTTCTTTTCTGGGAATGTAGAATCTTGTTGGACTATAAATATATAAACAATGCATTATTATTTTAAAAAACTTATGACAAAAATTAGAAGGTTTAAAGTGCAATCCTCTGCATGTCTACTCAAAAGCAAACCCCATTGAGTTCATGTAAATGAGTATAGGATTGAAGCCTATATTCACTTACCTAGAGCAACAAACTAGTGAAGTAACATGCTCAGGGAGGTGCATATGAATGTCTTCCAAAGCTTTAGTTGTTGGGTGTCAGCAAGGGCAATTTAACCATTGCTGTGCCTTGGCTATGTGCTTTTAATGAGGTAGGGTTTCTTTTCATACTACAGGTTGCTCTCATATTGAGTATGCCTTGTGGAAACCAGTTTTGCATGCATTCAGCTCATTTAGAGATCTATGAATTCAGTAAGACACTTGTGGAGTTTTCAGTCCACCAGATAATTCGGCGTTAAGCAAGTTATCCTCCTGAGTCTGAAAATGCAACTTAGAAATTGACCTTTAATGGACCTCAGCATGGAGCTGGTAGTGTGAGAAATGAATAATATATTTTGACCACTAACAAGGCATGCTAAAGTTACCCACCTAAACCATGCCTTATTTTAGTTAGGGTGTGTGTGTTTACCTATTTGATGATGATGGTGATGATGATGATGATGACTGTGATGACTGTTTATATAGTGTATTTCACATTTTCAGTGGGCTTGAACATCTGATAATGATCAGTATTATTATCTATATATTGAAGGCAAGAGGCTGAGATAATAGCAAGTTTCCTAAGGCCCTCTAATTGGTCATGCCTGAGGAGAATTTTGAACCAGGGATATCCTGGCTCACACCATTAGGCTTCCGTGCAAAAGTAGTTACTAGTGTAATACGACACTATTTCTGGTGCTCTTTGATTCCTCAGTCAAGTTCTTATGCCAGCTAAGGCATGCTTAAGTATTCAAAACTTCATAGAGCTTCATGGAACAAGATAACTCAGTCACCACTCAAATTCTGTCAGGATGCTTATTCCGAACAGCAGATGCAAGTGTGTTGTGAATGTTTTGAAACAAAGGAAAGTTACTGGTTTAGCTGATTGTTAAAAACACTCACAGACATGGACATTAATGATAGAGGGAAAAGAGTAGGGAAATGGAATCAGAAGTAGCAGAAAATAAGAAACTAATCAGCACTTTGCTGGAGCAAACCATCCATTTACAGGTTTTCTGCTTCCTAACAGAGTAGCACTGAGCTACTCCCTTGGCAAGAATGAGCCAAGGGAGTAGTATGGGTTTTGGTGAATTAGGAAGCCAGAAAACCTGTAAAATGGTTTGCTCCAGCAGAGTGCTGATTATTGGCCCATTGTGGCTAAAATATGCATGTGATGCTTCCTGCTGTGCCTAGAGCAGGGAGCGCAACAGCTTTACGGTCAAGAGAGTCAGGAAGATAATTTAGAAATGTCAGGAAGACCAGGTTGTCTTACCTTGACTGATGTCTCTGAAATGCTGTTCTCCCAAATGATGCTTAAATAAGTGCATCTCTTGTGGCAGTAAATTTAAAAAAGTCACACAGAAGCTAAAAATAATTCTAAGAGTGTGATGACTACACTTTATACTCATAGTAATGAAAAGGTAGCCATTCACTAGCTGCTGAGAATTCTGGAGGCAAAATTGTCCTTGGGTAGTTGGACACTTTGGAAAAGCTTGGAGGCATTTGCCTTGGTAGCATGTTTCTCATTCTCTTGCTCAGCCTTTTCCCTCCAGCAGTTGACAGACAGGGAAATTTTGCTGAGTAAGATAATGAGTGAAAAGCTCATGGGCTATCAGCATCAAGTATCAGCATGATGCTGGCAAAAACCTCTGAGCTCTTCTTGCGTATCAGTGATCCGCAGAGCACCTTCAGAAAACTCAGCTGTCAAAGCCTGGTTATTTTTACGTTGGGCATATAACTCAATTTCCCCCATCCCCTGGGTGGGGATGGTGCAAGTTATAGTCCATATAGTCACGCCTGGGGGGCTTTATGGGGGAGAAGGCTAGTATAACTCGCCACTTCTGAAAATGCCTAAAGGCCATTCAGCTCTTTAGAAATGCACCAGCCAGACTGTAAAAAGAACCTCAACTAATTTCTTACTTGCTATGCACACTCAAAGAGTCTTGGCAAATGTAGAAATTCTTAATTTAGCTATTTATTATCTTGGGGTAAGTGTTTATGGGAACAGAAATGAGCTTGTTTTCACTGCTAAATTAAGTTCACATTTTTATAGTAAAACACAGTGACCTTGAATATGTAGCTAAAACTGTGGAATGCCTTATTTATAAAGAGGGGATAATTATACCAAGGTTGTTGTCCCAGGGTCCTGGGGATTCAACTCCTGGATATCAATTATGTTTAAAAGCTCATTTTTCATTTTTTAATTGACTGTGTCCTTTTGGAATTAAACAGTGGAATTGACTGTCTGCTTACAGTGGAAATGTCTCATTTAAGGTTTTTTTTTTTTTTTTTAAATAGTAATAATACTGCAGGGTAAAGGAACGTAGATTTCATCTTTCCTCTTACCTGACTAAATAGTTTCATTAATTCACAGATTGAAAAGCTGAGAACTAATGAAATGGGGTCTCTTACCATCGCGTATACACTTCATATTAACATTTAATGACACAGGTAAAAATTGTGTCAATTCTAGTTTAAGGAAGATAAATTTAATATTCTTAAGCTAAATATGTTTATTAGGAAGTGAATTTCGCCTAATTTACGTTGGATGTATTTCTAGGTAAAGGGGCACATCACACATTTAGGCTACGTCAGGGGTGGCTCATTTGCGGCCCTCTAGCTGTTTTGATCCACATCTTCCATCAGCCCTAGCCATTGATGAGGGAAGTTATAGGCCAAAACCATGGAGGGCCACAAGTTGTTCACCCCTGGGCTGAGTTCTTACATAATCTCAGCTTTATGTAAGATGCAGCAGTGCTGATTCTTCCTGTGCCATTGAATCATAGAGTTGGAGTCTAGTCCAATCTCCTCTTTGATGCAGGGAATTTAGAACTAGAACATCCCCAGCAGGTGGCTCTCTAGCCTCTGCATGAAGACCTCCAGTGAGGGAGAGCCCACCACCACTCTAGCTAATTGGTACAAATTGTCAAATTGCCCTTACTATGAAGACATTTCTCTCAGTGTTCAACAGAAATCTATCTTCCTGTAACCTAAGCCCATTAGATGCAGTTCTGTCCTTTGGGATAGCAGAAAATCAATTTTTGTCCTGCTTTCCCCCTCCCCCTTTTTTTGCCACTAGTTGAAAAACATAGACCATCTGAGATGAGCAAGCCCTGAGTCTTCTCCCATGCCAATGTTAATCAACTTTCTTAAAGGTTGATGCTGGGTGAGAGAGGAACCAGAGTGTGGGCTCCTGTCCTGTGGTCCAGTGCTTCTTATGTTGCCCTGGCAATATAGGAGAGAGCAGTGTTGCAGCAAATCCCATGCCACCTAGGTGATGTGAGTAGTAGGCCTACAATTCTGACACAAGGGTTCTAAAGCCACCTCCAGTCCATGTATGCATTGCAGAATAGACACTTGCCTCACCATTTGGACGTTTAAATTTAACAGTTCCTTTAAAATAGCAATTATTCTAAGTAGCAGGTAAAGTAATTTGTGAAGCAGCCATAAGCGAGCTTGGAATTGCAACCTATAAATCAGGGGAAAGAAAATCCCACTTCTATAAAACCAACAAAAATACAGCTTTACTCCTTTCGTCATTCTTCTCTACTCATTAGGCTGCATTTTCATTCAATTAAATTGTGCTGCGTATTCTAGCCAATATAATTCCTGAACCAAATAAACAAGACTCTCCTTCCTTTAAGGGGAGGGTGCATCTATACTTAAATATATGTTCTGGTTTTATACCAGTTAAACTGTCGTAGCATACTGCAAAATAATTCTAGCAATTCTAGAAGTCAGAATTCTCTCAGTAAGAATAAATTAGAAAGATCGTTGAATGCACACATTGCCCTCAGACTGAAAATACCTGTTATCACAATGTAAGTATTTTAGCATTGCCATGTCCTATCATTTGAGGCATTATGTTTGTGTAAAGCTGAATTAATCATTTGAAATCAAAACATTTAACATTCTTAGCTCCACTTTCAGTTTTTCCTTAAAACCCCAATAATGTGAATTTCTTGCCGCATCAAATCTTAAGTAATCATGGACTGAGTGAAACAGAAATCTAAACCAGTCCTTCAGTAAACATTCATTTCCTAGGACAGTGCTTCATGTGATTGGGCTATTTATTTTCTCTCTCTGTCCCAGTGAATGTTGAGTTGTTTGAAAATTATAATATAAATGCCTTAACTTAAATATATAAGGTTAGATGCAACACATATAGTCTAGAGTAGCCCTGCTTAAAATCCCAGTTGAAATGCCCTCGAATGTAAGTTGTGGGCATTGCTTGTCTTTCAACTAGTCATAACTGCTTTGCATCCATGTTCACCTGTGAATGTAAAGCTGATATGTCTGTTCGGGGGGGGGGGGGGGACATGGTCCAGCCTTCCTGGGGTGAACCACTGCAAAATGCAGGCTGAAAGTTTTATGACTGAACATTTTCCTCTTGTAAAAGAAATCTCCTTTCCATGGAAAGCCAGCATATCTAGGAAGGTCTCCCTAACAGTCTGGTTTTATATGTGCTTGGCTGTAAACCTCTTACATGGAGAGCATTAACATTCCCCACGTGTTTCCTGAAGTGGTACAATCCCACGATGTGCTTCTTTGGCAATAAGGAACAGCTCTTACTTCGGTTAAAAGCCAGGTGCACTTCCTAGTTCCCTGCTATTATTCTTCTGTAGGCATTTAGTTCTACAGTGATAATCTTAGTAAATATCTGAAAGAAAATCTGTAGTTTACCTGCTCACAATACCAATTTTTTTGTGTCTCCAGACAACAGTTACAAAATAATAAGTACCCTGGTTTGCATTGCACTATAATCAACATACCCAACAAAACTATACGTTGTCAATAATTTAAAAAAGAAAACATTACTTACCTTGGCTTTTTACACTGAAAGGTAGGAAAGGTGGCCCTTTCAGTGGGACACTGGATTGCTTCTGATATCGTTCAGAATAAAAGCTTTCGGTGCCACAGACAATGTTCATGGAAAACAGCATCAGCAGGAAGGATATTTGTAACTTCATATTCCTAAACCCACTCTGCATTGAAGAAGAAGAAGAAAATGTGTTATATTAAGAGAGCTGAATTCATGGGTTTTTCTGCCCCCTAAAAGTTGAAAACATTTGCATCTCATCTACAGTCTTAGGCCGCCACACCTTTCCAGATTAATAGGTACAGTGTAGTACATAGTTTTTTAAATGCTCTTCATTTTTTTTAATGTAGAAATACAAACAGTTATAGGCATCAGAAATCTAGTCACATTTTATTGCATGTTCAACCTACACTGTAGCCTGTGGCGATGGTTTACAAACATTTTCAGAAATAAAAGGACTGGTGGGAATAAAGCTGCTGGGTGCAGCAATATTAAATGCCCATATCACCCAGTAATATTCTGAAAAGAAAGGTCTCGGTCCTCCTGTTTCAGAAGCAATAGCCTTTAGAAACCTATGCATATGCAACAAGCAAGCCTTCTGCAGTAACTGTAACTAGAATACCCTCAAGTGCCATTAATGAGCACCTGAAAACCTCTGTCCCACTTAAATGTATTTGGAAGCCAAGCCAGATGGAATTGCAGCATACCGGCATGTTGTAGGATTACAAATGTGCAGTAGAGCAGACTTCAGTCTTGGCTCATGTGTCCTTCTGCCACAGGTGTGCAGAGCAGAAGCTGTTATTTCAAGCATCATCCTGAGTTATTTATACTGTTTGTTCCTTCTGACATGAAGTTGCACTCTGCTGTAGCCCTGCCTTCAAACCAGAAAAAATGCTAATTATGGTGGAAAGTTTTCTTGGCCAGACATGGTGTGTCAGGTTGGATTTTTATTATTATTATTTTGGGTGGCATTCCCCACTCATGAATTTGCCTTCATTATACTAGAACTGAGACTGGATAACTCAACATCAGATAATACTTGAGTTGTTTTTTTTTAAGGAGTTTTGACTGAATTTCCAATGAAATGGGCAAACCATTACATTTCTTCAGTTGGTTGTTTTAGTAGGCAATCCTACTAAGTAAGTGGTAATAAACCTTCAACAATGTAGATGGGCTGGCAAATGTATGTTCTGTATGTTCATAGGTTTGTGGCGCAAATTAGCCAGCATTTCTCTCCCACCATATTTGCTTTCACCAGAAACAAAAAATCATGTCTTGTTTTACACACACATCCTACAGTATTTCATCCCATCCAAAGAGTGATTTCTATATTAAAAATTGAATATTACAAAAAATTGGCATGTTACTAGGGCAAATACAGAATCTCCACTGTCACAGGATTTACTACCTTGAGCATCTCAATTTTCATTTTGAACAGAGCCAGTTTCTGTCTTTTCATGGTTGCAAATAATTTCTTGATTTTTTTTTACATGGCCTTTTATTAGTTTATTATTATAGTTATATCCCACCTTTTTTCCTCTAGCAAGGAACCCAAGGTGGCTTACATGATCCTCCTCTTTTCCATATTATCCCGACAATGATCCTGTGAGGTAGGTTAGGCTGAGAGTCAGGCCATGGCTAGACCAGGCCTATATCCCAGGATCGTCCCTGTGCATCCAAATGCCACACGGGATCCTGGAAGTAGGCAGGGATGACCCCTCCATTTGCCTGGGATAATCCTTAGGTCTAGCTAAGGCCTATGTTACTGGCCCAAAGTCACTCAGTGAATTAATGGTCAAGTGGGGACTAAACTCGGAACTTTTGAGTCCCAGTCCAACACTCCAATTGCTACATAACACTTTGTCTTCCCTGTCTCCCAAATTTTTAGTTACAATTATTTTCTGTTAAAACTTCTATGGAAGCAGGATTCATGGAAGCAGGATAAACCTAAGCAAATGTGTTCAGCTGCACATAATTACACCAATAGATTATTTCTTATGGACATCTGTGCTCTGATGCATCCATGGAGCTCCTCTGCTTGGAAGCACTCCCCTCCCCTTTCATTTTAATAGCAGAAGCTGTTCCATGTTCCCGTTTTTTTCATGCATGGATATTCTTTACTGAATGAGATGTGCTGTACCCCAAGAGTTCCATGTGCCCATAAGGCCTAGTTTCTGGATTGAATATATAATCATGACGGCATCATCTCAGTTCACTTGTTTCACGGTATGTTCAGCCCTGTTCAAAAGCTGTTGGGTATGGATGATCTCATCTCTGTGCAATGGATCTCAACTACATTGGTTATTCAGTTCTGAACAAACTGACCACTTCTGTACAAGAGATTAAGTTCCCCACAAAGTAGTCAACTTGTTCTGGACTGTAACAGCATAATGTAAGCTCTATGCAGACATTCTGATCTATGCATGATAAGGAGAACATGATTGCCTCAGCTGGTACCATCCCTTCACATCCATGAACTGGATGCCACATTTGCAAAGAGATATACATGTGTAGACTCAAACTGACTCCATCCCAATTATGTGGTTACAAGTTGTATGATTGGAGCCAATGTCCATTGGGGTCTAAGCCCATATGCAAATGTGATGTCCAGTGCATGGATGTCAGGTACACTGAGTTGTCAGGGCTAGTTGCAGCAGTCACAATCTCTCATTTGTCTTTTTGTTGGCATTGTACATCAACCAGTAACTGCAGCTCTGCAGCACAAGGCCCATAGCTGGGTCACAGCAAGGCAACAAGGTGTATCCTTGAATTGCCACTCGTAGCCTAGTTCAGCCTTCCCCAACCTGTGCCCTCCATATGTTTTGGACTACAACCTGCAGTATTCCTGACCATTTATCATGCTAGAGGGGCTGCTGGGAGATGAAGTACAAAACATCTGGAGGACTCCAGGTTGGGGAAGACTGGCCTAGTTATTGCACAGAAGCTAAAGTGATTGGCTGTTAGTACCAGTAAATTGAAGAGACAAAGCACTGGTATTGTATACCTCATAGTTTCTTATAGTTTTCTCACAGCAAAGAAATTGAATAGCCTCTATGTGGTCTTACAGGTGTTTGGTCAAGAAAAAAGTACACAAAACCATGTTGACTTCATGTATCGCACTCCCTACCCTGGAATGAATCTTGGTGTCTGACAGAAATGTATTTCCATTGTAGGTTTATATGTGAATTGTGGGATTATTTGTGTGGTTTCACTGCTATTTGTAGTAACTGCTTACTTTTTTTTAAAAAAAAAAATGCACCTTATTTGAATATCTGGCCATACTTTTAAATAAATCCTAAGCTAAGTTAGTAAGTGAGGGCACAATTCTACTCTTATGTCCTCTTTCGGTTTATAATTGTGATTCTATTGCCAAGCCTAGTCTTACCACTGCCTATCCTAGGCAGGGCTTTGTGGAACACTTTGGTCTAAAAAGAATCTTTATGCTATTAGCACCTGCAATCTGGACCACAGTGTGTCACAAACCATGTGACTGAAAAACGAATAACTTCAGATAACTGAAACAAGCATAGAATCATAGAATAGTAGAGTTGGAAGGGGCATATAAGGCCATCGAGTCCAATCCCCTGCTCAGTGCAGGGATGCAGAGTCCCATAGTACAGAACAAGACTCTAGCATCTTTAGTCAATCTGGTTAAATTTTGAGAACATAAGAAGAGCTGGATCACACCAAAGGCCCATCTAGTCTATCCTTCTGTTCCCACAGTGGCCAACCAGATCCCTAGGGGAAGCCTGCAAGCAGGACATGAACACAATTGTATCCTCCTGTTTGTGTTCCCGAACAACTGGTATTGAGAGGTGTACTACTTCCAATACCAGAGGTAATATATAGCATCATGACTAGTAGCCATTGATGGCCTTATTCACCATGAACTGGTCTGCACATCAACCAAACTCAGCTACTTGATTTCCAGGGCATTGGGGGAGATAATAGATTACAAACGGGCTTTTCTGTAGTGATGTCAACCTTGTAAAATATCCTTCTGAAGGAAGCGTGACAGGCCCAATTCCACTCAGCTTATCAGAAGGTTGGTAAAAACTTTCACCAGGCATTTGGGGAGACTGATCCAGTGAACAAAAAGTTGATGCTGCTTTTACAACTGTCATTACATAGCCAATATTAACGATAAGCCCTTTTTAAGGTGCATTTGAAGTGTTGGATAGACGCCTTAAATAAAACAAAAATTCAGTGGCATCCCAAACCTTGTTTTGAGTTGTGCTTTTACAGGCACTTGTAGTGGCCATTGGAAGGCTCTGCTTAGTTCAGTGGACTGTGGCAAGGTGAAACACACTGGTGAGCATGGCAGCCTGTCTAGACATAGAGCCCATAGAGAGACAGATCGCTAGCAGCATTGTTAGGTATGGAGCAGGCAACACTAGGATTTGAGAATCATGGATGGTGAAAAGGGCACTTCAAGATCCAGGACCTAGTTCCGCAGATAAAGGTGGAAAGCACCATTTTATTATTTTGCATAGAACTTTGGTCCTTGAATTTCATACCTTCTAGGAGCCTGTCAGTATTTGGTTGTCCGCAGAGGATTCTATGGCTGGGTTCACACAACACACTTACTGGGTTCACACAACACACTTACAGGCAGGCCACTGTATTCAGTCAACACATTAATGCTCCCTGCAGAAGTGTTTAAGCAGCACCCTGCTTAGTGTTTAAGCAGCATGGTTTAGCGTGTTGTCTGAACCAGGCCAGTGTGTTTTCCTCATGGTAGCTTGTATTATTAGACTAATTTAAGTTCATTCATTTCAGTGGGTTTACTCTAAGTAGGACTAACATTGGCCACAACCCAGAGCTTACGTTTTCATGTAGAACAATGAGAATTGTCTTTGGTGTTTTTGTTTGTATTTATTTATTTTAAGGGCTTGTATAGAAAGCTTTCACTTATGCAGACTCCCAAAGCAGTTTACATAATTTTGAGGTGATAACAGTAACAATAAATATTTGTACAAACAGAAGAATATTGTGAGTATTTAAAAAGACAGTTAAACACCTCAATCAAATTAAACATCATAAAAAACCTGAGTGAACAACAACAACAAAAGTTTCACTTGGTGCTGAAAGATAATGGAGAATGGCCTCTTCATGATTTCTTTATCATAAAAGATGAGATTAAGGGTTTTCAGTGTCATACAAAAGACTTAGGGGAGGAAAAGCTAAGGAGGAGGATCTTATTTGCCTCAATTTGTAGTGAGACGTGTTAAATTTCATGCTATGTATTTCTGGTGGAGGGAGACTAGGGTTGTTATACTTAGGGCACAATCCTAAGGCTGGTTAGACAGAAAAAAGGTCCTACAACCATGGCTGGCTGGGGAATGCTGGGAATTGTAGGACTTTTTTTCTGTCTAACCAGCCTTAGGATTGCATCCTTAGTGTTTTTGCCTAAGGAAGGTCTTCATCCCATCCTTCCCATTTGAATTTTTTTTTAAAAAAAATGATTCTCAACTGTCAATATACTCTGTGTATGTATACCTATATAAAAGCCAAGTATAAATATTTTCTCGCAGACTCTAGGGTTTACAAAGTAGTTAATGTTTAAAATTGCTAGAAAGCTTTTAAAAATATCCATTACCCTAAGTGTAAGTGGCAGAAGTTGGCAGAGGTTGGTTAGATGAATTATTTGGCAAATAATACAAAATACTTGTGGATATATATGCAGGACAAGTACATTTTAGCATCTCTTTTTCATTTCAAGTTTGTAATACCATGTAATTTAAAATACAGACTAGCCACTTAGAAATAGCAACCATGAGGGAACCTTATTAGGCTACTTATGTCAAAATAAAAACCCATAAAATATATATCCAAATTCATACTTCTATTTTGCAGGTTTCTGAAATAACCACTTTTCTTTAACAAGAAAACAATATTTCACTCTGTAAAGTGAGCCCCAATTCACCCATAACCTGTCCTGAAAACTGTATGAGACTAACAATAAAACACTATATTTCAGTTATACTGGCTGGATGAGAATAGGATTGCTACTCAATCCTTTACACCAGTACAGCCAAATTATGCCTGTGTAGTGATATTATGACAGCATATTGACATTATTACACTAGCGCAACTTATATCTGTGCAAGTAGTACACCATTGTAACTGATGGCATAAGGAGGGAAAGGGGTGAAAGTCTGGTGTGGGAAGAACGGAAGAGTCCAGATCCTGAGTACTTCAGTGCTAGATTTTGTGTTCCCTGCTAGCACAAAATAGCTGCTGTAACTAAATATACCAAACACTAAATACACTAAATCCAGACAAACATATCCCACAGCAACCAGTAGGGAATTAACTATTCCTCGTGTGTGTGTGTGTGTGTGTGTGTGTGCGCGTGTGTGCGTGCCAATTTTCTCTCTTGTAGGTCTGAACATTTGAAAGCCGTATGATGGACAGAAATGTAACAGATACAACTTTACCCAGCATGAAGATGCAGTGATGGGGAAAGCTCTACCAGTTATGCTTCTGTCTGTCATGTGGCTTTCAGAGGCACCTGAGCCCTATAAGAATAAGAACAAAAGGAGATCAACACTTTTCATGTGTAATGCTATCAGAACTCGCTTCTGTTCAATGTAAAGTGGCACCTTATGATGATTAACTGATCCTTCTTACTCAACTAAGCTATCTTTATGAAGGGACACATGATGGGAAGCTGGCAGTAGGTACCAGCAGATATTGGCAAGTAACCAAGTAATCTTTAGAGAAGCATGGCTGGATTGAATTAGAAATATCCTGGGCAAGAATGAGAGTGTCATCAGACAAGGGAGGGGGAATCTTCCTCTTTCTTCACACAGGGGAAGAAAGAGGAAGTAAGCAATGACCACATGGCCCATTCAGTGGGTGTTTTTATCACACTGATTTTCCTGCAGACAGCAGGAAATGATGGCACATTTCGCTTCCCCCACCCCCAAATAGATTTACCAGGGTCTTACTTGTGGCGGAAAAAAGACCAGAAGGAGTGGAAGGCACACGGGAGGCGCATGTCATCATCAAAATGACCCACGAAAAACCGTGAGTGGGCAGTAATGAGCGTGCAATAAAACACTCGCCTGTCGTGTTTTTCAGAAAACTTTTGCTTTCGATGGGATGCAAATGATGAGATTTGTTAAGTAATCTACAACACTTTTATTAAGCAACAAACGTCTCTTCTACCTGAAGAGAGTCTAATTTCCTGGAAACGTCTCCCTATGCAAATCTATGCAAACTAAGCAAGACAATTGTCCACTCAAGAAGAATAGGAAGGCTCTTCCCAAACGCCTGTAACTTCAGAGAGCCTGGTGCAGAGCCAGGTTCTGGCGTAATCCTAGTCGAACCGACTTTCTCACACCTTCCTTCCACCCCGAGTATTTGAGCTTCCAGCAGACCCTAGCATCAGCTAGCTTGTTGGGATGCTCACCTCCGGAAGAAAGCTTACTTCCCACTGAGTGGGTAGGATTTGGCCTTGAGGAGATAAGCTCTGGAGAGGGCTAACTCCCAGCTGGGGAATCACCCCTGCCCCACTGGTACAGGATGGCTTGTGTCTGGTGCTGTGTTTTCTAGTTCTGAATCTGATTCTGATTGATTACCTGAAACATCTTCTCCCAAAACGGGCAGTAGGGTTAGACATGACATCGCCTGATGATGCTCTGAGTCACCATAATGAGGCCATTGGCCCATATGCAAATCACTGCATTATCTATAATATACAGACACCTCCCTATTTGGGGAGGACACAGGTTTGCACAACACACTAACTCATACTCAGTGGTTCAGTGTGGGTTGTTGTTGAATCGTGGATTGGTAGTTTGTTGAACCATTGATTATTATGTTGTCCAAGCCCAGGTCAGTTAACTATAGCTGTGGCTTATTTTTCTCTAACCAGCCATATAGAGAACCTCTGGTTTGTTGTTGTGTTGTTAAGGGTGGATGGCAATCCACACTGCATGAATTACAAAATAGCCTGGGATCAGACAACATGCTAACTTGGTTAGCGGTTCAGTGAACAACCCCATGGTTCAACAACAACAACCCACACTGAAACACTGAGTGTGGGTTAGTGTGTTGTGTGAACAGCCCCGAAGCATGCCAAACTAAGCTGGCTTAGACTTCGCAGGAGTGAAGTGAACTGAGACGGCTTGGATCCAGCCCAGTTGGGCTTTTCCCAATGGGGTGAAACAAACCCCTTGGTGCCCAGCTTTGGTGGATGTGCCGAAGCCACATGCACACCAAAGCCTCCCTGACCAAAGCACCAGGCAAAAAGCTGCTCTTTCACCGGGCACCATCGGCCATGGAAATGCTTAGTGAGCTGCTCACCCTGCCAATTGGGAGAGCAAGCAGTGCACTAAGTAAGAGGAACCCCACTGACTAATATGAGAGCTTTGCCCTGTGTTGATTGGTGCCTTTCATGCATGGCTAAAATGGGGTTGTTGGTAACAAGCAACATTATGATTGGTGGAGTGAAAGTGTAGTCCCAAGGGATTCATTAAGAAAATTTGTAATATGTTTACCACTTTCTCCTGCTATTATTATTGTGTTGTGCTATTGTTAGGGAGCATAGAGCTTACACTGGTGTGTAACCTGTAGCACAATGGCGGCCACCATCTTGACTAGCCTATAGGATAGCTTTGCAGTGGTGTACGAGGGGTAAAGTCCAGTGAACTATGTAGGACTTACTGCTAAGCAGGATTGCTTAGTAATTCATTGTACCATTTCTACTTGTTTTAGTGTTCATCATTTTTTAAGGTCATGTCTCTTTCATACTGCGAATATATAGAATAGCAGTGTTTTCTTGTAAAACATGCCTGAATACATTATCCAATGAAAGAGTGGTTTGTTTATTTTGTCATTTGATGCATACCTTAAGTAGTCATTCAGGGCGAGGCTTGACCGTAACACCTTTTTTAGTACAAGAACATTTGCTTTATTTTATCCAGCCAAGTCCCAAAAGTATTGCTGTATTTCTCCTGCCAGATTATCTGCAGTCAATTGTGATGCTTTTGGCTCTAGCTAAAATAATGGGCACATTATAGTCCTACAAAAATGTAATGTGGTGACCTGAGTTTGCTGAGCTCTTTAAATATGCACTGAGTTGCCTTATTGAAATGTATTTATTTGGGCTTCCGTGAATAGGGAAGCTGGTGGTTATATGCACAGAGGGCAGACAAGGTTCTTTCTGGTGTCAGCTCTTCCTGTGATGGTAGCTACACTCTGAAATAGGAGGTACCCAGTATTGGCTTCCTTGGTCAGTAGTCCTCCTCCTTTAGTGGGCCCACTCCCTGCCACTGCCCATTTGCTTGCTGTCTCCCTTAGGGTCCAGTCCGCACAACTCCTCTGGGTGAGAGTTCAAGGCAAGTGGAAGATGCTGCTCCATGCCCTCACTTTTGTCACTGCCTTTATGCACAGAGAAGGCAGGTGAACAAGTCACAGAGACAGGGCCAAGGGCTGTGGGGGTCAGAAGTGAAACCCTTCCTGAAGGTGGGCCTTAGAAGATGTCCAACAGTGCCAACCCCTGGCGCTGCCCTAGGAGCATTTAATAAAAGGATTACCTGCTGTGTGAGTGTTGTAAGCAGTTGTCATTTATTTTTGTGATCATTGAAGCCTCTTCCCTCTGATTAGACTAGAGTTAATTGCTGTAGTGCAGAGGTTGGCAGAAATTAGATATGGATCTACTGGTATATCTCTGGCTATTTTGCAGCAGATCAAGGATTTCTGACTCACCATTGTTTAACAATACCAGCAACACTATGACTCCACCTTCCCCCAACTGTCCTAAATTATGCTGCTGAAATTGAGAAAGCTTGGAATGTCTAAAACTGAATTTTGCGCAGAAGGGCTGTGAGCTCCATTCAATTCTGGTACTCAAAACAAATTCCTGGGCCCAGAATTCTTCAGTTCTAAGGGTATGCCTTTTGAGGCAGGCTCTGGTTTACTAGTAAAAGTCAACATGGATCCTGCAAGCTATATAGATCCTGCAAGCCCACTCTTGCCATAAGGGTTCAACTCTACTGCAAGTTATCTATGGGCTAAGCTACTGAGGATAATGGATTGTTATGCTGCTACAATAAGTCATTGCTCTGTTCCCCATGTGATATTGCATCTGTAGTGCTGTATCCATGTTTCTACTTTGCAAGGTATTACTAGAATGCATTGTATTACTATAATGTAATACTATAATACTATTACTGTAATTTTGTTTTTTAGTCCCACCTTATGAAATAGTATTTTTCACCATTGTGCCTCTAATAAAGCCCTGCGAAGATCAGGGATATCTCAGTACTGTTGAAATATGGAAGGCAAAGTGGAATTGGACCTGCTGGCTTCACATACCGTGTGCATAGAGGACCCCTAAACTTTCATGCATGACTCACCACGAATGTGTGATAAAAACCTCATGTGAAGGAACTCTCTCTTTGCCAGTCTTTACCCTGCATTTGTGTAGGATACAGATAATGCAGACAGATCCTGCACACGCATATTGTGAGTGTAAGTTACGATCAAACTGTGAAGGGCTGAGACCGCTGCCCCCCTCATGTGTTGACTAGATATCAGGACTCTACAGGGGGGTTATATGTATGTGCATAGACACCACCATTTTTGAGCAGTTCATGCATTGTAAAATACTATCCTTAAGCTAGTTTAAAAACCCAAGTTAAAACAAGCCTAAACCTAAACCAGTTCATAAAATTGACAATAAAACAAAGCAGTGCCAGAATAGATTAACAACAATAGCAACAACAGACAGCATTAAGGTTAATATGGGAGAGGAACTATTCAGGCAAATAAGCACAACAAAATAAGATAGTTTTACCCCAAGATTTCATGCTATTGCACTTTCCATTGTGGTCCTACCTACACCACATGCATTAACTGAGATTGAGGAATAGCATCATCTGTCAAAATTCCTTTGTTTTGCAACTAACAAACTGAGACTCAATCCAGACAAGACGGAGGTACTGTTAGCGGGTGGTTCATTTGTCCGGCGAGGTGATGTTTGCCCTGTCCTGGGCGGGGTTGCACTCTCCCTAAAGGATCGGGTCCGTAGTTTGGGGGTGCTCTTGGATCCAGAACTGTCACTTGAGGCACAGGTGAACTCAGTGGCAAAGAGCACCTTTTATCAGCTCAGGCTGATATACCAGCTGCGCCCTTATCTGGACAGTGATAGCCTAGCTACAGTGATCCATGCTCTGATAACCTCTCGTTTGGATTACTGCAATGCATTATACGTGGGGCTGCCTTTGAAAACGGTCCAGAAGCTTCAGCTGGTACAAAACAGGGCAGCCCGTTTACTAACAGGGACTTGCCGGCGAGATCACATTACGCCAGTCCTTTTACAACTTCATTGGCTGCCAGTCCAGGTCCGGGCCCGATTCAAAATGCTGGTATTGACATTTAAAGCCCTAAACGGTTTGGGGCCAGGTTATTTGAAGGAACGCCTCCTCCCATATGTACCTGCCCGGACCTTAAGATCATCTACAGGGACCCTTCTCCGTGAGCCCCTGCCAAAGGAAGTGAGGCAGGTGGCTACTAGGAGGAGGGCTTTCTCCGCTGTGGCACCCCGGTTGTGGAATGAGCTCCCCAGAGAGGTCCGCCTGGCGCCTACACTGTACTCCTTTCATCGCCAGCTGAAGACCTTTTTATTCTCTCAGTATTTTAACACTTAATTTTAACTTAAATTTAAATTATACTGTTTTAACTCTGTATTTTAACCTTATATCAATTTTGCTGCATGGTTTTATCCTGGTTGTGCTTTTTTATACTGTATTTTGTATTTGTGTTTTTAACCTGTTGGTTGTTTTATGATGGTTTTAATTTTTGTGAACTGCCCAGAGAGCTTCGGCTATTGGGCGGTATAAAAATGTAATAAATAAATTAAATAAATAAATAAACTAATGGAGGCCGAGCAGTTGAATGGGAGGTGGAACCGGTTAATGTTGGCTAATATGGCAAGGAGTCTGTCCCTTCAATAACATAATCAAGTTGACTCTCTTTTTGTATTTTCAAGTTCTGGCCATTGGTGAATGTTAATTTTCCCCTTGTTTTTCAACATTACTTTCCCAGTTTCATCATTATTTTTATAATCAAAATCCTTTTGCTTGTGTCCACACGGCAAGGGAAGTGTTACATTATTTTAGATTATAAGTTCTGTGTTCCACAAGAAAGTTGGCATTTCATCCATTTGCATTCTCCTCCTGACTTCTTAGCTAGTTTCTTGTTTTCCTTCAGTCCTCCAATGAGAGCCTCAGTGGGGACTTTAGGAGGAATGAGAGTTAAACCTAGTCCCCTCAGAGGTAAAAAGGTTCAAGATATTTTCTCAAAAACCACATAATTAGAGGAATCTTCCATAAAAGCTTAGCAGTTATTTTTGCAAAGTGTACTTTCTTCAGCAGGTAGCAGTCTTCATGAATATAAGCATTCATTTGCTTGCTACCTGGCCCAGGGCAAACATCTGATTCATGAAGAACTCCCCATGTGTAAACAGGTCCTCAGGTAAAAAATATTTTGGGTCTTTTCTTTTGTATCAGAGCAAATAAAGGTCTGAGCCTGGTTTTTTGTTTTGTTTTTTTAAAGTTGGGTGGATTTTGATTTAGGTTTGTTTTGCTAAAATTATGTTTTAGAACTTTGTGGTTTTTGATGTTCTATGTTCACCTTCCCGTCTTCTCCTTTCTTCATGCATCAGGATCTCAATTGTGCTTTAAAATCCATCTCTCCTGTTACACTTTAAAAGATGTGGGTACACACTTTGCCCTATCTCCAAATGCGGGAATAACCATGTAAGCAATTGATTTTTCAGAAATAGTTATTAAAGTACAAGATCTTCTGTCTGAGGAGCTGGTAGCATTGATCTTTATGTTACATTTGTACCCTATAGCATTGAGCCATTCACTAAATCCTAACTAGATCATCTAAGATAAGTGCCTGTTGGGACTCTCAGGATACAGCACTAATCTCAAGGTGAAACCGAGGCTCTAAATGACCATAAATCAATTAAAAGCACATGGGTCCTGGCAACCACAGATACAGCAACCTACATGAAGATCAGATCTGAATGTGCTTTTATACTACCTATAGAACTTCATTGCTGGAAAATAGTTGGAACTGGAAGATTTAGTTGTGACAGAGCACCTAGCCCAATCAAAGAAGCATTCTTTGGAGTACTCTTTACAGCGCCATATATAATGCCAACCAAGAAGCATTATATATGGCATAAAGCTCTGGGGGAAGCACCCATCTCTTCCAGGCAGTCTTTGAACTGAGCTAGCCCTCAACTATATGCTGAGGATTCTTTTTAAGGTGGGGGCAAAGAAGGCTGCAATCTCAAAATAGTAAAACATTCTTTTCTGTTTCTATGCTGTAGCCTATGCGAACACCACCAGCAGCCAAATATTAAGGAGCTTTGACACTTTTAAAAGTGGCATTTCCACTTTTAACACAGTCCTTTTTGTAACACCCTGACTTCCTCCATGATGCCACATAACACACACATTCAAAGGAGTGACTCTGAAGACTGCACCCTCATCTCTTTAAATAACTTAATGAGAAGCTGCTGTAGTTCACTCTTATTCATGGAGGAACTTGCCCAAAGGCTAGACCTCTTGAGTTGCTGTTATTTATTTATTGTATTTCTATACTGCCTTAGTGAAACCAACCAAGACACTTTAGAAAAAACCCAGAAGGTAAAACATTAAAATCAACCTTAAAAACTTGGTAACAATTTAAAAACCCAAGTGAAACAGATGTATCTTAACCCCATTTCTGAAGACAGAGAGAATTGAGACTAGTCACAAATCCAAAGGGCATTGTTCCAGAGTTTGGGAGCAATGTAGGAGAAAGCCCTTTCCCATGTGCACAAGCGAGGTTATCTCTTCTGCTGATATTAAGAACTGTCCATAGTCATACTTAGATAGAAGGTACCTCAGGTAGTCAGCCCTAAGCCATTTAGAGCTTTAAAGGTTAAAACAAACATCTTTAATTCAGCCTGGAAAACAATTGGTAACTGGAACAGATCTTCCAGTATTGGGTTGATGTGATCACAATATTTTGCACAGATTAGCAGCCTAGCTACCACATTTTGCACCAGTTGAAACTTCTGGATGCTTTCAAGGGCAGCTCCATATAGAGTGCATTACAATAGTCATGTAATTAAGTCATGGATAACTATTGTCAGTTCAGATTGACTCAGGAACGGTCACAGCTCGTGCACTAGATGCAGTTGTGCAAACATATTCCGTGCCACCACTGGTGTCATGTCTAGCCCTGCTCTTCTTGGGTTGGGGGAAGGAGTTTCAGGTGATCAATCAGAATCAGACTCTGAAGTAGAGGAGACACCACCAGAAACATGGCAGGTTATACCAGTGGAGGAAGCAGCTCTCATGAGCTCTTCACCAGTTGAGAATAATCCTTCTCCAGAGCTTATCTCCTCAAGTGTAAACAACACACAGTCAGTGGGAAATCAGTATTCTTCCGAGGGGGAGGGCACGGAGAAGCTAGCCGATCTAGAGTATGCCGCAGACTAAAACAAGAAGAGCTAAAAGAAAGTGAGAGAAAGTCAGCCCAGCTAGCATCTAGTCAGAAGCTGCATCAAAACGAGTCTCTCTGAAGTTAACGCGTTCTAAGAGCTTTCCATTCTTGAAAGAACAATTGTCTCACTTAGTTTGCATAATTTTACCTAGAAGAAAGCTCCTAAATACCAGACACTCTTTAGGTGAAAAGAGATGTTTATTGCTTGAATAAAGCTTTATAGATTACCTAGCAGATCTCTTTATTATTTCCCAAGATGACAGGCGGTCTTAAAAAACATGACAACTGCCACCTGCAGAGCTAGGCAGGAGCACAGAAAAGTGCGCTTTCCAGGACTCTGGAAAATTCACAGATTCTAGAGGCCCAGAAAGCATGCTTTCCTGCCCCCCACCCCATGCCCATCAGGGCTTGAAAGGGCCTCTTAGCATTAAGAGGCCCTTTCAGGCCCCAATGGGCATGTGGGGGTAGGAGAAGAGTTATTCCCTTCCATTGTCCTTTATTATTAGATTATTTATCATATTTGTAATACAGTATGCCTTAGCGCATGTAAAATACAATTCTTTGTATGGCTGATTCATTACATAGAGCATCATCACACGGGGGGAAATCGTGTTTCCTTACCATCGCTTCTCCACCCCTGCGTTTGTCCCTAGAGGGGAAAGAGGAAGTAAACAAACACCATGTGGCCCATTCAGGGACCGTTTTAATCGCACCGCTTTTCGTGCATGCAGCAGGAAATCGTGGCACATTCAATTTTTTAAAAAAAGGTGGATTAAAAGGGGTCTATTTTGTGATGGGGGAATGGGCGGAAGGAGTGGAAGGCACGTGGGAGGCAGACGTCGTTGTCTAAAGGACGCACATACATCCGTAAGTGGGAAGTAGCAAATGTGCGATAAAACACTCACCTGATGAACTTCATGTAGTGGAATGATATGAAGCTAAGCTATTTTTTAGACGAATGGGATTCAACTATTTTTCGCATGCTGTATATTCCACCTTAGATGTGCTACACAATGTTTTGAGTTGGTTCAGCCAAGCCCTTGCTTCCAGACCGCCTTGTGTTCATTCTCAGTTCCTCTAGATTTCACCAGTTTCCCTCTCTCCCTTCTATTCCTATGTTGTCCATCCAAAGTAGAAAGAGATGGCAGATGTGTGAGGCCCAAGACCAGCATTCCTTTTCAGCTCATGTAGCCAGAGGCTGGCTTTCTCACCACAGTGGTCGGCCTGCAATTACTCAGCTGCCAAGAGGTACTGGAAGAGCAGCCAAAATGTCCGTGCCATATTCTACTTACCTGCACATTAACTGCAAATCCCCGGCACTGGCATGCAATGCAAAAAGCTTATAAAAAGCTGGTTGTACTATTGTCATTTTACTGGTATTTGAAAATCAGCTTTTGTTAGACTTTATTTCTGGTAACATGTTTATTTATGCTTGACTCATTAAATATTGTTGTATTTCTTGAACTTTGTATTTTAGGGTGAATTGATTTGACTTTTTCAGAGCTTCTCAAGATGCTCTTCAGTGTGAAGAGAGTTGGCTGTTTAGCAGATTTTGCTAGTTTACAAAGGAAGTAGGTTTGTTTGGTGAGCTATTGGCTACAAACAAATAGTGTCAACACTGGCATACCATCGGCTTGTTTTCCATTTGTGCCTGCCAGAATTCAGATCTACTAGTATAAATTATTCTGGCAGTTTTGGGTCTTGCAGGAGTGGCTTCTAAATAGAGTGGGTCATCCGTTCTGTGCTATTGTGCTCACTCAACAGGGGATTCAAGAAACCTGAGTATTATAGCTAATGGCTTCATTGACAGAAATATGTAAAAGGTACATGAGTAACCGCTGATAAGTGCTTACTGGAAGTTTATATCGCAATGTAAGTTTTCATAGTGAGAGAAACCATAGTGGTCATCCAAAGTCTGTGCAGCAATAAACCAATAGGAAAATAAATAATATTTGCATTCAGCTGTCGTTAATGCTTTACTAAGGACTGAAACATCCTGCAGTTGCTGCCAGTTTCTGTAGGAAGGTAGAAAAGTCTGTACCCAGGGGCACAAAGTAGTATTTGAGTTAAACTCTATTTTGCTATTATTTTGTTTTTTCCCAGACTTATTCTATAGATGTATTTGAAATTCTAGTAATGGAAGAAGTATTTATTATTTTTGTGCATTTTATTTATACCCTGCTTTTCTACCAAGAAAATGGAACTGAAGGTGGCTTGTAATAATAGATAAATAAAAACTTGATTAGAACAATAATAAAGCAAATACATTAAATAAATAAATAAATAAATAAACACACAATAACAATAACAGAATAAAACCAGCAACCAACCCAGCAAACCTATTTACATGCTAAAGGCCTGCTTGAATACAAATGAGTTTGCCTGCCAGCTAAAGGACAACAGAGAGGGAGCCAACCTAACCTCCCTAGGCAGAGAGTTCCACAGCTTAGGATGAGCCACTGTGGAGGCCCTCTGTCACATTGCTACCAAATGCGCAATACTGAAAGAAGAGAACCCAGGTGGGTTCATATGAGAAATGGCAGTCTTTCAGGAAGCCTGGTTCCAACCTTTTTAGGTCATAACCAACACTTTGAATTATGCTTGGAAACAGACCAGAAACCAGTGAAGGTCTTGTAACAAAGGAGTCATGTGCTTCAGGTAACTGACCTTGGTCAACCATCTGACCGCAGCATCCTGAAGTTTCTGAACAGTTTTCAAAGGCAGCCCCACGTAAAGCATATTATAGTAGTCTAATTGGGGTGTAACGAATGCATACGTGACTGTGACCAGAAGAAACAGTTCTAGTAATAGGAGCAGTTGGTGCCCTTGTCTCAGCTGTGTAAATGGGCATTTAGGTTCAGACCCAAGTCCAGGAGGATGCCCAACTTATATATTACACCAATTTGTATTCCCAGAAAATATGGAAAAAGCTAACAGACTTAATTTTAGTTACTATACAAAGGTGTTGCTGGCTGATCAATCTGTAAACACCTTGAAATCAATGCGGTGATCACTAGAAGCCAACATGGATTTGTCAAGAACAAATCCTCTCAGACTAATCTGATCTCATTTTTTGATAGGGTAACCTCCCTTGTGGACTGTGGGAATGCTGTGGACGTCATATATCTTGACTTCAGCAAAGCTTTTGACAAAGTACCACATGACATTCTGATTAACAAACTAGCTAAAAGTGGGCTAGATGGAACAACTATTAGGTGGATTCACAGTTGGCTACAGAATCGGACTCAAAGAGTACTTATCAATGGAACCTTCTCAAACTGGGGAGAGGCAACGAGTGGGGTACCGCAGGGCCCAGTCCTGGGCCCACTGCTCTTCAACATTTTTATTAATGATTTGGATGAGGAGGTGCAGGGAACGCTTATCAAATTTGCAGATGACACCAAATTGGGTGGGATAGCTAATACCCTGGAAGACAGAAACAAACTTCAAAGTGATCTTGATAGGCTGGAGTGCTGGGCTGAAAACAACAGAATGAAATTTAATAGGGATAAATGCCAAATTCTACATTTAGGAAATAGAAACCAAATGCACAGTTAAAAGATGGGGAATACTTGGCTCAGCGATACTACAAACGAGAAGGATCTTGGAATTGTTGTAGATCGCAAGCTGAATATGAGCCAACAGTGCGATATGGCTGCAAGAAAGGCAAATGCTATTTTGGGCTGCATTAAGAGAAGTATAGCTTCCAAATCACATGAGGTACTGGTTCCTCTCTATTCAGCCCTACTGTTAGTTTTACCCTACCCTGTGCCTGCTTACCCTACCCTGTGCCTGTTTGCATTCTCTTCCCCTCCTTATTGTTTTACTATGATTTTATTAGATCGTAAGCCTATGCGGCAGAGTCTTGCTATTTACTGTTTTACTCTGTACAGCACCATGTACATTGATGGTGCTATATAAATAAATAAATAAATAATAATAATAATAATAATAATAATAATAATAATAATAATAAGTTAGGCCTCATCTAGAGTATTGCGTCCAGTTCTGGGCTCCACAGTTCAAGAGGGACGCAGACAAGCTGGAGCGTGTTCAGAGGAGGGCAACCAGGATGATCAGGGGTCTGGAAACAAAGCCCTATGAAGAGAGACTGAAAGAACTGGGCATGTTTAGCCTGGAGAAGAGAAGATTGAGGGGAGACATGATAGCACTCTTCAAATCCTTAAAAGGTTGTCACACAGAGGAGGGCCAGGATCTCTTCTCGATCCTCCCAGAGTGCAGGACACGGAATAACGGGCTCAAGTTAAAGGAAGCCAGATTCCAGCTGGACATCAGGAAAAACTTCCTGATTGTTAGAGCAGTACAACAATGGAATCCGTTACCTAGGGAGGTTGTGGGCTCTCCCACACTAGAGGCCTTCAAGAGGCAGCTGGACAAGCATCTGTCAGGGATGCTTTAGGGTGGATTCCTGCATTGAGCAGGGGGTTGGACTCGATGGCCTTGTAGGCCCCTTCCAACTCTGCTATTCTATGATTCTATGATTCTATGATTCTATGACTAAACTGGTGTAGTGAGGTGATCTAAAAGTGTGTTTTGTGAGCGGAGACATTGCTGATTCAGAAGTCACATCAGGCACAAACTTACTAGTTAGCCTAAGGGAAAACATTGTTTTCTTGTCTCCAGAACTGTATCTTAATATAGGGGTCCAGAGTATGGTCTGATGGAATGTGGTGCAGCAACTGTGCTCAAGCTAAGCAGTTCTGGCTGGATGGAGACCACCAAATAGCACACGATATGCTACCTTGAAAGTTGCTGGCCTATTTTAGTCAGTTGCGGTTATTCACTGAGGTAATATTTGTCACATCATGGATTTCCCACAGAATCAGTTGGATGTGTAGAATTTGGAGGCATATGAAATTCACCTTGTCATGTGACTAGATTCTACAGGAAATGGACTCTCCATGTTGTTTCAGTCATCACAGAGCAGGTTATAGGCAATCACAGCCATTTGAATATCCTTGAAGTGAGGGCTTGGAGATTACTGGACTTTCCTATCTCTATTGTCCAATATTCAAGTATTCCCCTCCCCTCTGTCAGCAGGGTTTAGCAAAACCATTGGATAGGTAGGAAACAGTCCCTGCAGCTTAAGGTGTAAGAGGAGTGCTGCCTATTCCCCTTTCTGTCTCTTTCGCAGTAAAACTAACTCCATTATTTTCTGTATATTTCACACTGCGCAAATATTGCAGCTCTGAACACTTAATATGCCTTTCTCTGCTCTGTCCTTCTTAGGAGATGAAATAGACTTCAGATCCTGCAGTCATACTTACTGCTTTTCATTTCGATCATAGTCTTCAAAGATGAGAGCCTCTTTGAAGTGATAAGTGCTACTTACACAGAGAGTACATTTTGAAGAATTGTTCCAAGGCTTTCTGATAAGGACATTTCAGCTTCCTATGGAAATGTTATTGATGGTCACATATATAGGGACCATTTTTTCCTTAATTCTGAAGGGCAAAGGAAATTTAGGGAGGTGGTGAAGAGGAGGGTTTGAAAGGTTATGCAGATTTTTAAAACATTGTTTTTAATCCTCAGACGATAGGAAAAAATGCTGTACGTATATAAAACTCTGGGGGCTTGTACTAAGTATGACACCATTTGAAAATTCCCCTCCTTATTGTTTTACTATGATTTTATTAGATTGTAAGCCTATGCGGCAGGGCCTTGCTATTTACTGTTTTACTCTGTACAGCACCATGTACATTGATGGTGCTATATAAATAAATAAATAAATAAATAATAATAATAATAATAATAATAATAATAATAATAATAATAACAACCAAAGTATGCCTTTACTGAGAATATTGTCTCAATATGTACTTACAACGTTGAGATCAGTAATACTGTACAATGTACAGTACATAACACCTACAATAGTATCGGCTATTGGGTGGTATAGAAATGTAATAAGTGAAACAGGGCTGGGGAAACTCCAGCCTCTGAGCTGAATTTGGTTTGCCAGGCTTCCCTTTCCATCCACAGAGGCCCCGGTGAGGCCTGGTCCCCTTCCCCAAAGCCCTCGCCACCTTGGAGAAGGGGGAAGAAGGTAGGAGAATGGCTCCTGACTGAAATGCCCAGCTTGGAAAGGCAAAAGGGGAGTGAAGCTGGCTCCCAACCAAGGCCATTGCTAGACGAGTGTTTAGCCCGGGCTGAAACCCGGGTTCACCCCTGTGCATGCAGATGACACACAGGGGATCCCGGGGTTAGGCCGGGCTAAACCCTCCCTTGACCCGGGATAACCGGATCCACTTGTGGCCCGGTTTTTCCGCAGCCCGGGGCGAGCAGATGAGCGGGGGGGGTAAGCGGGGGGCATCAGACATTGGGGGGGGAATCGGGGGCAGGGGGAGTGGGGAACCCTTTTTTTTAAAAAAAAAACTTACCTTTTTGGTGCGCTCCTGCGCACATGGCCCCTTTAACTTTTTTAAAAAAAATGGAAGACGCGATGGGGCTTTCCTTTCCCCATCGCATCTGTGTGGATCTGTGCTACTTCTAGCTTGGGCTGGCTGCTCCTCCCACACGGATTCTAAGGTAGGTTTAGCAAGGCCCCAAGTTGCTGCCTTTAAAAGCATTTGTTCCTTGAGTCAGTGGCAGTCTGCTTTCTCATTGGAAAAGGTAATGGGAAAGCCAAATAGTGTGTGTGCACACACACAAGCAAATCAGGTGCATGGTGTGTATGTGCGAAGAGGGATGTGTGTGAATAGTGTATATACGTGTATGTGTGAATGATGTGTGATTAAATGGGGTCTGGAAAAGCATGTCAATGGCTACATGCAAGCTTTGGGGGTGGCCCTACCCACTGCCTGCATGCAGCTCCAAACAAGGTTGCCTGAGTCTGGCCTTTGGGCAGAAAATGGTTCCTCAGCCCTAACTACAAGAAGGGCATGTCGACTGTATTTGACCCTAAGAACATAAAGCAAAATACATAAAACATAAGTGTACCAGGAAGCGAAGGTAACTGTGTTGGCCATAAGAAAAAATGCCCAAATCAATATTAGTGTAATAGTTTTCAGAATTAACGTAATTAGGCCAACAAAAATGTCATAAAATAGCTCTTGAGTTCTGTAGAATTCTTCAGGATAATGAGTAGGACAACAGGAACAGAATATTGTTATGTTATAAACCACTAATACTACAGTTCTTTACCCACTTACCTCGGAGTACGTCTCACTGAACTTAGTGTGATTTATTTCTGAGTAAATACATAAAGAATTGCACTGCAAAAGTGGAATAAAATAGGTATTTTTGAAAGCTAAAATTCAATTAATTTAATTTTTGAAAACTAAAATTTGATTAATTTAATTTGGTCTGGTGAAACAATAGGCGATAACCCCATATAGTTTACATAGGAACAATGCCTTTTGTGCTTTTCTTTCCAGAGAACTACTTTAAGATTTTGGATGTTCAAATATTTTTTAGGGGGTTCCTTTTGCCTCTTCTTTATAAGACAAGTAAGTAATATGTGATGGTCACAACAGCTGAACAAATGCTCTCAAAATACATCTTCCCTGGCAGTACATTGCATGTTAATTATAAAGTTGGTTTTGAGTTTAAAAACAGAAAACAGTTCTTGTCATATTCAACATGTTCTGTGTTCTAAACCAGGGGTGGGCGACACGCAGCCCATGGGCCATGTGAAGTCTCACCATTCTCTAGTTCGCCCCCTGCTGCCCACATTAAACAGCATGGCAGTGGCAAAAAAGAAGAAGGAATCCACAGTTTCCTGCCCATAGTCACTATGGAGACTTAAGAGGGTCAAATTTAGCATGAAAACAAGCTAGTGTCCTTTTTAAGCTTCCATACCAATTTGCCAATGAACTCTTTTTTTTTTTTGCAGCTGCAGAACTGCAGCCTGCAGGCATCCAAGTGGTAGAAAGTGGCTCCGAGGCCCCCCAAAGTTGCTCACCCTGGCTTAGAACATGTTGAATCTGTTCCTTTAATTCACAAAATTAATCATATCAATAATTTAGCAAGGCTGAAAGTTTCCAGTTGCAATTTAGAGATGTCATGTTCTTACAGATGTCAGGAAATAATGTGCTTTCCATCACTGATGTCTAGACTGGTCTCTGTTTTTCAGAGTAGGGTCAATGCAACCATTCCCTGGCTTTCCCTGTATTGACTCAAAGCCCTCCCATAATCAGAGGCTTCTCATTGGAGTAAATGAGCTATGCCGAAAGTGAAGGCTTCAGGATAGACAACAAATCCACATAGTAAAGTCTATGGTAGAAATCTGACTGTAGTGACGGAATGAGTCATTAAAGAGGAGGCCTGAGAAATAGTAAGCCTAAAACATGACCTACATTAAATGCCATACAGAGCTACCATTCATAGTCTTGAAAAAAGACCTTCTAAAACCAGCATCAACAAAATAGCATTTCAAAAATGGAAAATAAAACATCTGCTGTGAAACTGCCAGCTAGGTACAGAAACAAACTCAGGATGCAAGATCTATTTGTAAAGGCAAATATGCCCATCCCATAACCTCATTCAACTTTTCAGAAATATTCCAGAACCCTTTTGGCACAAACATTATATTTTTAAACACAAGACGACTTTATTATGGCAGCCTAGAAGAAGGAGGAGCTTGTGGCACTATTACATGTTAATGTGGCAGATTTGACACAGCTAGATTGATTCAAATAGCCACACAGTCGGATCCTGAAGTGAACTTGGGGCCAACAGAAGATCATATTTCAAAACTTTCTTTGGCCACTACATCAATAGGGTTTTCCCTTTTGAAATTTGTGAACTTTGGCTTGTTGCACAATCCTTAAAAGATGTTTAAAGTGCTACATTTATAGCGACTGTGATGCTGAATGAGGTTGACTTTCAAGAAGCATCACTGCTGTTGGCTGTGCCCAGTCAACCAGTACATAGCCGACCAGTTAAAGTTATTTCTTTCTTTCACATTTCTCCGCTGCCCTTCAAATAGCAGCTCGCAGTGCAGTTCACAATATAATAATAAAATCAAAACAGATCAATTTGCAACAAACAAAACCAACAAATTAAAAGCAGTAGAATAAAAGAGCTAGAATTCAAAATTTAAAATATCTCATGCTAGCAAAGGAGGAAACCAGACAACTCTCTCTGGGTAAAGAATTCCACAAATGGGGTGTCCCTCACTGCAGATGCTCCCCACCTCACTTCAGATGACAGAGTAGAGCCTAATTTGATGATCTCGTTTGCACAGGTTGATATGTGAACAGGTGGTCTTTTGAGAACCCAGGTCCCAAGCTAAATAAACAATTAATACATTACTGCAAAGTTATGGCAGCCATAAAGGACTATTCCTGTATGGCTTAGCATTATGTCAAGTCAATAACATCATAGCATTGCCCTGATAATGTCAAAGGTCAAGGGGAGTTTATTTGACAAAAAGAAAAAGAAAATTTTACCGCATAAGTCAACACTATCCCAGATCTATGTGACAAACTGAAGAGTGTTGTGTCCCCCCTCAGTCTTTTCTAGGCAAAACGTATTCAGCTCTGTCAACCTTTCCTCATCAGACTTTATTAATCATTAATTAATTGTAACTTTGTTAGTTGCCCTATGGCAAAATAGGCTCAAGATGGACTTTCTGTGGAGGGCATTCCATAACTAGGAGCTTCGGAAAAGGCCCATTCTCATTTGGCCACCTTCCATACTTGAACATGGAACTCAGAGCAAGGCTTCTGAAGAGGATCTCAGGATTTGGGTAGGAATATATGGGAAGAGATGAGTCTTCACTTACTATCATCCCAAGCCATGAAGGGATTTATAGGTTACTACCTGAACTTTGAATTGGGCCCAGAAATTAACTGGGAGCCACTGAAGATGCTACAGTACTGACATAATATGAGTGTACTACCATCTTTGTTGACCCACTGCAAACCAGTTCCAATTTGTCTATATAATTCTGAAAGTGCAGCACCTAGAAGAGCTTTATTCCCGCATCCTTAAGAACTATTTGTAGGGGTAACTATTCTAAGGATTAGTCTGTTATTGTTCTTTATGTTTGATTCATTCATTTTTAATGTATTTAAATGAAATTTTGAGGGTTGTATCCAGTTGTATTCCCTCTGCTGACAGAAGGCTCTTTGATGGAAGCTTCCATAATGGGAGAGAGGGAAAGGTGATTTTTGCTGATTCTCCCTTGCCTCTACAACTCCCTTACTCCAGTCGGTTGGGGGGTCCTTTGAAATGGTGTGGGAGGTGGTGCAGAGGATGCAGAAAAGGGGGCGAATTGCAGAAATCACGGAACCCTCTGTTGGATCAAAGAACCTTTTGTCACACGATTATATACTATCCTGAGTACTTTTCATACTGGTTTAATACAGTTGCCACAACATAAGACTTCTGACTACTGTCTTGTTTCATCATCTTCTTCTTCTTCTTCTTCATCATCATCATCATCAAATTATTTCTTACCTTTACAGCTTAGATCCTCACAATTATAAATTGTTCAAAACTAGATAGTTAAATGTGGTATAAATATATATCCTACCCTGTATGTCTACAAAGAGGAAGGAATGTTTAGTAGAGAAAGTAATTTAGCTGAAATGGTTGTGGAAATAGGGCCATTATTTTAATTTGCTATTTTTGATTCATTCTAGTTATTGATGTTGTATTGAAATACACCCAATGTTCGCATTTCCCCAACTTCTAAAAGTAGCTCTCAGTTTAAAAATAGGCATACTGAGGTATCATAAATATACTCCCGTTACAAATATAGTTATGTTTCAAATTTATATTTAATAAACCTGTATATTTCTCTTTCCAACTGAAATATTCTATGTTTATTTTGTTCCAGCTGCTTATAATGACTTAGGCCTAATCTACACCTACCAGTTATCCTGGGGTCAGCTTGAGGTTGTCCCTGTGCATCCAAATGATGCACGGGGGATCCCGAGGTCAACCATTGTAAACCCTCTCAGTTGTCCTGGGATAATCAAAACTGCAGTTTTCCCAATTTTTTGCATGGTGCCGGGACAACCCCGAGGACCGAGGGCGGTGTGGCAAGCACTCCTGGGTCCTCCTTCCTCCCCATGAGTAGCAGGGCTCTTCAAACTGGCACAGAGCTGGAGGGGGGTCCATGCCCATCGGGGTGGGGGCAGCATTTTTGGCATCTCCGGGATGGCTCTCAGTGGTTTTGGTGTTGAGGTTTTTTTTTTTTTTAAAAAAAAAAATACTTTTGGTGCAGGATCTCGCCTGTGCAACATCTCTTGATGATATCATAATATATATAAAAAGAAATAACATAGGTAACACCCAGAATTTAGCTATTTCCTTGTCATTTTGGCATTTGCAGGCTGGCTGTTGAGCCACCTGCAACCTACGTTCAAAAAATCTTCTGAATAAGCCTGTGGAAGATTCTAGCTTACCCTTTCCTTTCCCTCTCTATTGCCTCTCCATCAGTGATATATGTGTCAGGCAGAGTGACACTGCTTTCCCCCCATCCCCAAGCCTCGAAAATTACCTCACTCTTATCTCAGTTGACAAGTTTCCTGCATCTCCTTCTGCAGTGTCAGAATGCTAAGCATGTTTGATGTATACCACAGAAAGATTCCATTGACTTGAATGGCTACTTAATAGCTAATTAAAACAAAAACAAAAAACCGCTGAGCTTATCTCAATGAAATTTAGCCTTTACTAGCTACTCAGAAAAGTCAATGTAGCCAATCATTCCCAGCTCTCTAACTTCTCTCTGCTATAACCACCTAGACCTTGGCAAAAGCCCTTAATTTAAAAACTCCTATGCCAGTAAAATTAACACATAGGTTTGTTTAAAATAGTAAAGAGCGCAACTAGCATGTCAACATGCACAGTTCGTTGCCTCTCATGCTGGTTTTACCAGTTCCCTGTCAGAATTCTGAGGAATACTTAAATAATTATGAATAAATAACTGTACAGATGATGCTTGCCATTGAACCTGGGTTGAATGAACATACATAAACTTGTGTGAATTGATGAGTACATGTTAACACAGAAGGAACAGGGCCTCACGCTGTATTTCTGCCTCCAGAAAATCAGCCCATGGGTACCTATCCCCATGTTTCTTTTACCTATCACATGGAAAGGAAAATCAGGGATCAGGCCCTGGTGCTGCATATCTGTTTTCAGATACCTGGTGTGAACCCTGTTCCTTGTGCTTCTGTGACCTGGGCATTCCATGTCCCCAAATTCCTCAAGAATCAAGCTACATGTCACTTTAAAGATGTAGATTTTTACTATTTTTACTCAGAAATAAGTGCTAGGATCTAATATGGGTCAGGACTAGAGTGGGGAATAGGAGGCTTTAAACCTTTGATCTATGCCTGCAATTTACATTACAACCAAGTGTCTTTTTGGAGGCGTGGGACACCTGATCCAGATTGAGATAAGAACCACAGCAATGGGGGGGGGGGCACAGACGCCCCCCCCCCACTTTGTTATGGTCCTGATATATGTAGTAACATCCAGTCTAACCTGATGTCACATTCCAAAACTAAAGGAATAAGCATTGTCCATAGAACACAGTAGAATTCCTCTGAAAACTCTTGAGTGTTAGCAGCATTCTAATTTCAGAGTGAAACTTGAGCATGCCCAATATAAGTTTGCCAGCAGTTGCTACCATAGATTTTCATGGCACAGAAAAACCTTAATAACTTTTGAGCCACTGTTCAAGACTTCGCCAAACCTGAATAAGGTGCATCAGTAGTTTTCATCAAAATTGGAAAGAAGTATATGATTCTCTGAGCCGCAGCTTGAAATAAAAAGGACAATACATCAATTTCCAGCACTTTTAAAGTTGCTGTACCTGTGATAATGTTTATCAGATCACTTTGAACTTTTGAAGAATTGTAGACCTTATCTGGGTCTGTCAGAGAGAGAGTCTAGATTTCGTGTAGGAACAACATGTTTTATTATTTTGGGGAACAGAGTGAAGGGAGGAGAGATAGTGTAGTCCAGAGGGTAGAGTAGGCAGGATTGTATATGGAACTGTACTGAAACAAATAAGCTTGAACCTGATGGAACCATTACACTGTTTAACTGCATAACCTTACTTGTTTTAAATAAACATTCTTTGTGTTTCACACTGGAGTGTTTTGTGAGGTACCTGAGATAGGGTACAGGATTCAGTGGTGGCCGCCGAAGGAAAGGTGCAAGTACAGGGGGCTGGGCTGCTGTGATGCCAAGCAAGGGTGTCGAGTCACAGAGACACTGATTAGCACTCTGATGCCTGTTCCACTGCTGGGATCCTTTGAATTATAGGGAAGAATAAAGGAGGACCAGAGGGGACGGCATCACAAATGGTTTGTCTAATAGCTCTCATTCATGCATCTTCAAATATAAATCAGGTTTGGCAAGCACAGTGGTCTGACACAATCATGATTCAGGTTGCAATCCTCCATACGCTTACCTCAGGGTGAGCCCCACTGAACTCAGAGGGTCTTCTTTGTGACTGGGCATGCATAAGATTGCACTGTCAGAGTGTTGCTGATTTATTTGGGAGCAGGGAAAGTTACATAGAAGCATCTGGAGGGTGCCCTTAACACTCATTTCAAAACAGGTATCTAATTAGGTGGAGAAAATATAATTGAAAATAGTGAGGAGTAAATAATATTGAGGGCCAAGAGACTGGGAAACATGCAAATGGATCTGTCCCATCCACATGCTGTCTTGAACTGAGGAATAGGGAATTATTCTCAGCTTATTCTCAGCAGAATTAGAAAAGCAGTGCTCTGAATAAACAGGGAAGTACCATATTTGTGTGCCACTTGAAAATATATTTTCATTATGAGAGGATGACAAATACTGTAAATATGAGTAATCAGATGGAGAGAAACTCCCAACATGATAACTTTGTTTAAATTTGGTGAATTTGAAGAAGTGCCATTAGGGTATATGACCAGGTTTCATAGTATGTGAGCTTGGAAATAGTTTTGTATCTACGTATGATTATACTAGTTTGCCAATATTTTCATAGTAGATTGAAATAACACAGGTGACTTTCTCATGACCCATATTTTTTCCATAAATGTTTTAACATAAAATTGTGCATGGTTTTAACTGACAGTTAAGAATGATGTGAGCAAAATGCTGTCATTACTTGAAAAAGTGAAAGGAAAGAGTTGGGGTTATAAAAAGAGACCTAAAACGTTTAAGGTTTGCCTGTGAAGTTGGTTACCCTAATTAAAACAGGGTTTCTTGTTTTTAGTGGGAAGTAAGGAAGACCATCTTAAAAACAACACCCACCATGTACGAACTTGTAAAATAAGTGTAGGCATGCCTGTACTGTATTTTTTTAAAAAACGATAACATTAAGTTGGGAATATAGACCATTAACGCTTTTTTTCTGCATGAAGTAATTACTACTTATTCTGTACACTTTCATTTGAATGCCAAAACCTTCCTCTAAAACATCCTGCTCAGTTAGTTAGAACAAATAAGAACCCATGAAAATTCATAGGGAAAGGGAGAATTTCACTTAAAAGATGTTTGGCCTCAATTTCCAATCCTTTCACCCCAGAAGCCTTTAAGCAGTAAAGGAAGTCCCCATTATAGCTTAAACCAGGGATGGGCAGAAGATTGATTGGGATCTGCATGTAGATCTCTGGGTGAACAGTAATAGATCAGAAAGGATTACTCCTAACAATTACACCTAATTGTTTAACCAGAACACGAACAAAATGACTCCCACCTACTGTGAATTATTCTGCTGTACTGGGTAATCAGGAATGGGTTAATGTATGGAAGGACTTTGAGCTCCATTCAGCTCTGGTAATCAAAAACAAATTCCTGGGCTTAGAATTCCTTAATTCTAAGTGTATCTCTTTTGCACCTAGCAGCATTTGGTGGATCTTGGGGCTCTAGAAAAAACATAGGCCATAGCTAGACCTAAGGTTTATCCCAGGATTGTCCTGGGGTCAAACCTGTTCATCTAAGTGCCACACAGGGCATCCAGCGCTCAGGCAGGGACGAACCCGGGATGATCCTGGGATAAACCTTAGGTCTAGCTACGGCCATAGTAGATCCTACAAGTCTGAAGTTTTACAACACATGGCTTAAGGCACCAGTTACAGCAGCACCCTTGGTCCAAACAATTATCAGTGGTAGAAGCATGTTGTCCAACTTATTCGTCATTGTTCTGCAGGGTCAGGAGTCTTTAGCATCCTATGTTGCCTCTACTTTGGGCCCATATGGGATGTCTGCCTCACTTGGATGAGGACTTGGGAGATCCAGGTTCTAGTTCCCATTCAGCAATAAAATTTATTGGGTGACTTTGGGCAGTCACTGACTCTCAGCCTAAACTACCTCAAAGGGTTGTTGTATTGATAAAATGGAGAGAAGGAGGAGGACTTGTAAGCTGCATTGGGTTTCTTGCAAGAGGGGAAAAAGATGCGGTATTACTGTAATAAATTTATTTAAGATAATTTTTAGGCAACATTTAAAGGTAAAACCCACGGTGTTCATAGTAATACAGGCAGTAATACTAATTTATTTCATTTTATTGGTATCCTTGAGTATATATTATTTCTCCTAAATCAGTATTTTAATTACTTAACAGTTTTATTATTCAGATCTTTTGCATGTCCTAAATCCCTTAAACCAAAACACTTTACTTTCTATGGAAGGCTTAAATGGGAGTTTGGAAAACCATGTAAATTAAATAAGATGCTTATCCATCAATGTTAGTTCTACTACTGACTGTTTTGGATGCCCAAGAAACTTTATCTGCCTTTATAAACCCACCCCCCCACCCCACAAAGTGTGTAGGGATGAGGTGGTTTGGTTCCCCCATGAAATCTGTTTGCCTGGTCTCACTTGTAAATAATGTACAAGTCATCCCATAGTATTTTAGAGGGTGACAAGCATGTTGGGAGAATGGAGAGCAATCTGTGGTCATTGACAAGTGGTAAACAATGTTGGGATCTCCGAAAGCCCTATATGGCTGCATTAAAAGAAACATTTTCAAGTCATAACCCATGTAGGGCCAGCTACTCTGATTGCAAACTATGTTCATTTCTGTGAACCCCCCCCCCCCAAAAAGGCAGAATGTTTCTAAAAAGTTATAAACTACAGCTGAAAGTTCTTAAACCCTTTTTACATAGGAATAGACCATTTGTGACAAAAGAGTAGCTGACTTTGGACATTAACACTAAACCATGGAATAGCACAAGGATGGGAAACATATGGCCCTCCAGATGTTGTTGGACTATAACTCCCATCATCCTTCACCATTAGCTATGCTGACTAAGGTTGATTTTTGCTGCAGCCCAGCAAAATCTGATAAGCCACATGTTCTCAACTCCTGTTTTAGCACTGCAAGAATGGGCCTAGCCTTTCCCTAGGCTCATTCCAATAAACCATTGTTTATTGTGACATCCGAACGCAGCCAATGACTTATATTAAGCTAGGTTCTCTTACCATTTTACCATATTTAGTTGTCCCATACGTCTCTTTGGGATCAAGCAGCAATTCTGTTCCATTAAATAAAATCCATCAGGGACTCCAAGTATCATCTGATTACTGGTGAAACATGGGTAATATGTTTTGAAGTCATGGGAAAATGCATTTTTTTAGTTAGTTGACATTGTGTCTCTCAGAAATGTTATGGGTTGTTGTTGTTATAGTTCATAATGGAGGGGTTGCCTGTGGTATTAGGAAGGTGTTTCTGGGATCCTATTTTGTCTGCTCAAGATATAACGGCTTCATTATAGGCTATGGCAATTAACCAAAATGTTTACAGCTCTGTCAAAGAGATGAAATTTTGCACCATGATAGGTCTTAAGGAGGGCCAATCCAAAGTTATATTAAGTGCACATAAAATTATTATTATTATTATTATTATTATTATTATTATTATTATTATTATTACTATTATTTGGAATGATCTCTTTTCAGTAGACCATGATAAAAAAGTAGAAGAAAGAAATCATTTAAAACACAAAGAGTTCCTCTTCAATCCGTCCTTTTGGAGTATTCTAATACAAAGCTGCCAAACCGATTCAAGAAGAAATGTTGAAAAGAGGAGGGTGAGGGGAGATGAAATAGAATCTTTCACTTCAAAGCAGTATTAAGAGTCTGGTATATTAGAAAAATTATTATAAAGGTGTTAACCCAGCTTAATTTTTTCATATCTGTGACTGGTTGCACAGCAGCTTTTTCAAAGCATTTCTACTCTTCCATTGTATATTTTTAGAATGTTAGCATTGCCAAGTATTTAAATAAAACAGGTTGACAGAGGCATTAATAAAAGGTTTCACTTTCTGCATTACCATATGGTTAAAAATTCTAGACAAAGGCATTTTATGTAACAGTGTATTGTTTGAAGGTGTGCGTCATTCTGTTTGTAGGAATTTATTTTCAGTAGTGCCTTTTTGGAAGTCCGAGTTACTTACAAAATTAAAACTGTTAATTTGAAGGAACACTAATGGAATTTTGAACTGAAGTGGTAACTGGGGCATAGCCTACTCTTAGCTGAAAACTATCCCAATGGAAACATATGTGGAGAAGAACAGAGATTTGGTTTTTTCCCCTATTTATTTATTTATAACAGCTACACTACACAAAGTATGAGAGCTTTACTATCCAGATATTAAATTTCCAAAAAGTGGGACAGAATACTTAGCGTGTTTGCGAGAGGAGCTTCTGGAATATTATTTTTGTTTAAAGAATGGAATGTACTTTTTCCTACTTGCAGTCATGTTGTTGGTTTTTTTATTTGGTGCTTTCCTTCTAAAATTATAAAGCAGCATATCTACATAATACGTTGTGAGATATAAGTCAATCTGTTCTCGCTTGACTTTGTTTTTTAGTGGGCTTTTCTATTTTGCATTAACTTTGTAAGTAAGAACTTGTTAAAAAAATGTTTAGAGAAGCCTTAATTATAGACTTTGCACCTTAAGCGTATACCTCCATGCATGTCCTACCTTTTAGATGTGTGGAAGATGTTCACAGGTAGAGGGAGTGTCACTTGCTAACAACCCCCACTTTTCTTTTCCCAGGCTCTCTTTTCAATAGTCTTGATTCACAAAGGCTTTCAAGAGGCATTTAAGGAAGGCTAAAATCAAGCAGTCCGTTTCCTCCAAAGGACCTTTTTTCCTTAGGTTTCAGATTCCCCCCCCCCCCCCAATAAAGCTAAGTTGAATCATATGCTGGCTACTGAATGATGGGTCTGCCTTCTGAGTCAATTCCAGGAGGGAATTTTTTTGGTTGATGCTGCTCCCAAGCAGCCAGCGACTCCGTAAGAGGAGTGGGAAGGGATTGGGGATTCTTTTACATCTGATTCCATTTGGCATCCCTGTTTACAATAGATTAGGATTACCATGGTTAAGCAAACACTTCCTTCGCTCTTTCCACCCGAACTGCATATGTGCATTATATGTACCTGGGGGTAGAGTGGGGGAGAATGGTAAAAAATTATCGTGGGATAGTCGGTTCATGTTACAGAATCAAATTTCACGTTTGTTTAGATGTTGGGCTCAGCTTGTGTATCCAACAGCTGTCTTATTGGAATATGAGAGGTTCTTATTTAAATGCAACGTTGTAGATAAGCCACCTGCCAAAGGTGGGCAATTATTCCTTGCACCAAATAGCTACCTAGATCACAGACTGCCTGTCAGTTCTGTGACGCAGATGCATAAGGGAACTCCTTTTTTCTTAACAGTTTAAAGGATAGTCATCAGCAGGGCTGCTTAAATGTACACCTATACACAGGTACACGATGCTTTTGAATGACACAGCTTTCTTTTTCATCATGTCAAATACCTGCAAGGAGCATTTGTCCTCTATTGACCCCCATGCTGGTTTCATGCTTTGAATACTACATTAAAATTTTGCTTAGAGGTCTATAACCTCCCTTCCTTTGAAAAGAGTTCAGATTATTATTCCACATGGGATTTGTTTGTTTATTGTCAATATTTATATACTGCCTGTCATGTTACCATTTCACAGTATTAAGGACACCTGCATTAGTCTATACGGGCAACCAATATTACCTTTTCCTATGAAACACTTGCAGATTTGAATGAACGATGTCTGAGAATTACATTTAGTTAAATATATTAGACTTCTACAGTAAAACCTCCTTAAAACTTGTCGTTTACACTGTGGTGGCTCTTGAAATCCTCCTCTGTTTGTATTACTTTTGGCTGACTAATGCATTTTCTTGTCAGAATAACTAGAAACAATTTGATTTTAAGTAAAGTTGAGACATTCCAAGCTGTACTGTCATGAGAAATAGCTACTTTTCAAAATCTTTAGCCAAGTACAATTATAACTAAATCTGTAGGCTGCAGTGGGCATGAACTACTGTAAAATGAAAGGGGGGAATACAAAATAGCTTATCGGGGTATCTTGCTACAGGCCTATGCAAGCTTTTGAATTTCACAGAATTGTTTATCAAACCGACTGACTGGGGAGCCAATAGTGTGAGAGGGAAACTTATTTCACCTGTAGTCCTCTCTTTCCTCTATCCCTGCCTCTCTTTACCTCTTTCTTTCCATTCTGCCTTACAAAGTATATGAGCTCCATCAGATGAGTTTTTTATTGCATGCTCATTACTGGGCACTCACAGATTTTCGCAGTTCCCTCTCACGTCTTTGTCTGCCTCCTGCATGCCTCCCACCCCTTCTAGCCTTCTTCACGCCACAAAAAATAACACCCCAGTAAGTCCAACTTATTTTTTAAAGACGGAAGTTGCTGCTATTTCCTGCTGTGTGCAGGAGAAGCAGCGGGATCAAAACAGCCCACTAAATGGGCCACATGCAAGTTGTTTATTTCCTCTTCCAAAAGAAGAAGTAATGAGGGACAGACGCGTGAGTGGTGAAGCAATGGTAAGGAAACACGATTTCCCCCTGTGTGATGATGCTCTATGTCTCAGGGAAGTGTAACCAGGTAGCCCACAGTGTGCAATTTCTAAAGCTCTGAAAGGTACGTTGGACATCACAGAGGTTTCCATAGTCAAGAACTCTGAATTACTGAGTTTGATATTTTGTTGGGTATTTTGTCCATTTGTTAGTCTGGTGGACAAGTCCTATGAGGGAAAAAGCTTCCCAAATTATCAGTGAATAGGCAGATTAATCTGTAGACACCAATTCCAGCATGGAAATATTTTCATAATTTTTAACTGGAAATGGAAATATTTTCAGTATTTTTAACACTGCAGTTCCTTATGCACATCCGAAAAGCCACTTCTGGATTTAGGGGCACCGTCCAGGCCAGTACTCGACATGGCACGAGGGGTTAGTGTTGGAAGGCAACATCAGCCACCCCCCTCCATGTATGTGCCTTGGGCATACTAGTATTTCTCTGGGTCCCACTTCTATTTGTATAGTATTTGTAAGAATAAGGATCATGATCTGACTATTCCAGATCAAAATTCAATTGTTCACCCAGAAATATTTTCCAACATAGTTCAGCAAACACCATGGCAAAGGATTGTGATACACCCACTTTGAGGTATTCCTCTTCCTTACAAAGAAACTGTGAAGGCTGGGGTTATTTGAACACCTGAAATTACAAATATGTTAATACTTGTTAATGGGCCTGTTCAGACAACACACTAAGCCATGGTTAAGCCTCTAACCCTTTTTGCAGCAAATGGTTAGTGTGTGTGTTTAAAGCATGGTTATGAAGCCACCGTGGTTAGGAATAGTTCACATGACACTCTAAGCCATAATGGCCTGTTCAGACAACATGCTAAACCATGGTTAGGCCACTAACGCTTTTGCAGCAAGTGGTTAGTGAGCGTGTTTAAACCATGGTTATATGCTATAGTAAGCCATAATATTTAGCTCAAAATGCTTAACGATCATGGGCCGGATCTACACTACTGCTTTAAAGCGCTTTATAACAGTTTTATAGCGCTTTAAAGCAGTTAAAGCGCTTTATAACTGTTATAAAGCGCTTTAAAGCAGTAGTGTAGATCCTGCCATGGTTTAGTGTGTTGTCTGAACGGAGCCAACATTTAGGTCAAAATAATTAAACAATGTGGCTTAGCATGTCATCTGAACAGGGTCAAAGTCTTCGGATAATAGCCCCAAAACCATACACAACAATCTTTTGGTTTACAGTAAAATATCTCATCTTTAATTTCCTACATTAGTAAATTGTTCCCTAATAATAACTTTTATTATTGAAAACTGCAACTTCTTGTTCCAGTGCTTAACTTTTAACATCTACAACTCAAACTGTTTCCATTCCTTGATTCCAGGAAAATGTTTAAGTCTTTTTTAAAAAACAAAACAAAAAAAACGTTCCTGTAGAAGATTTCAGCTCTCACAATTAAATGCCAGTGTAATATACTTAGACTATAACTAAACATTGGTAATATTGTCTTACTCTTAATCTTTAATCAAAACATATCCCTTCTTCATGTGGTCTCTTCTACCATGTTGAAACAAAAGCAATACTATGCAAAGAGCTAATCTAAATGCCAAATTTAGAACAAGCATCCTTGCTCTATTATCACCTTAAAATGATGGATTATTTTTTAATGATCCTACCCTGCATATACAGGGTAGGATCATTAAAATGCCGAGCAAAGATGCCCCTTTCCCAATTTCACCGGTTGGTTAATCCAAAGTTGGGGAAAACATTTTGGCAGTTATTGGAGTGGGGGCCTGAACAGGAGTGAAATGTGGGTGGAACTTACCAGCAGCAGTGCCTGTTCCCTTGGTTGGTGGTGAGCATATTTCCCCACCGCCAAGGCTCCAAAGCGAAGCTAAACCTTTCTGTTCTCACTCTAGAGCCTTGTTGGCAGGTGCTTGCATTCAAAGGCAACCAGCAGCGAAAAAGGTGAGTTACTGCCTCTCCAGAGCACCTGTTACTGCTCCCCCAGAGTCCCCATGCTTGAGCGAAAACATTTAAAAAGAGCTGGAAAGTAAACCTCAGTAAATGCATCTGAAGTGAATGCCTTGCCCCTTCTCCTGTTATCCTATCTCCCTCTGTCACTTCCTTCTGTGTCAAATGTTAGCTTTAAAATTTTAGATTGTCTCAGATTTTAGACTATAAACTCTCCAGGACAGGTATCTCTCTTCCTGCTACTCTATAAAGTAGTGTTTACATTGAAGATGGTGTCTATATCATTGTAATTTGCAATAATCAATCAATCAACCCCTTTCTTCAGTTCCATTGGGTCGATACTGAAAACATGTTTCAATAACCAGTCCTGTATGTGGCTGTGTGTGCTGCATACAGGAGTGGCAAAATGACCTTGCTTGGGTTCTGGTGTGGGTGACATACGTTGATGTCCACTCCTAGCCCAGGGTCTGCGGTCAGAGTTGAGTGTCGTGCACTCTCAAATACTGTTTACAACCACCTCTCTACCACTTTACAAATGGGAGCTCTTCTTATCATCATCTTTAGAAAGTGCTCACAGTCCTTTCCCAAATCCTTTTAATTCTTTCTGCCTCAATTACTGCACACCATCATAATTTCACTTTCTACCACTGTCCACTTCTAGCTCAGCATGGCGTTAATTCCCAAATATGTAGCCATCAAACTTATATTGACTTACTACACAACTTGACCATTGGATTCACATCTTTCAGATCCCTGGTTGACTCCTCTACTACATTGTACCTCTCCCTGGTCACAGCTTGGATTCTCAAACCTGAACTGAGTTCAGAGGTCCTGTATTTCAGCATTTCTTCAAGAGCCAATAATGTGTCTCACTCAATTAAAAAGCCACTAAAAACATGTAAATATAACATTTTAAAAACTCACAATGTAACAGATACAAAATGCTACTATAATTCTAAATGGTATATAATGAATGCACTAATGAGGTCAAATGCCCTGCTGAGAGTAATTAAAATGCCCTCATTATTCATAGTCAGGAATTTTTAAATTGTGGAGGAAAGTATTTAAATTGGACATGGTACATAACAATCTGGCATCTACTTTAGGTTATTTGAAGCTTGTGAATTTAATCTTGGCTTGAAATTCGCATCGCCTCCAAATCTAAATAAGGACAACACCAGTAAGAAGAATGTGTGTGATGCAGGCTTTATGTAAAACTGCAAAATAATAATAAAGTATAATTCTCTAAACCATCAATGCAATCTTTCCTTGGTATTCCAGTTATGAGTTCAGTCTTCAGTACTTAAGCAGTAATATGAAAGTATCTGGAAAAATTGATATGCCCCCTTTTCTGCAAGAAAAAACACCTCTTAGGAAAAATTTAATTACTAAGGGTGCAATTCCACTTACCTTTCATTTGCTGGGCACCAACACCTAGGCTAAATGCTACCTCCAGTATCAGAGGCAATGTGCCTATGGACTCTGGGTCTGGAGAGCATGGCTGGGAGGATGCTGCCGCACTCATACCTTGCTTGTGGGTTCCCATCAACAGCTGGTTTCCTATTCCCGTTTTAATACTTTTTAAGCTGGGTATATTATGTTTACATTGTTCTGATTTTATCTATATGTCGCCCTGAGATCCCAGTGATATAGGGTGGGATACAAATATATTAATTAATTAATTAATTAATTGTGTGAACAGAGTGCTGCACATGATGAATCCAGCATGTTCCAATCCAGCATGGTTCTTCCTATGTCATTTTGCAGCTGTTTTATTTGAGCGAGCTTATGACAGAATGAGTTGATGGATAATCTGCTTCTATTTATGTTTTTTATCTTTTTATTTAAGCTATTATTTTAATATGTTTTTAGAAGAGGGTGGGTATTTTTTAAGATGTATTGTATTTTTTAGTATTTAAGTTAACCACCTTGTACACTGTACTAGGGCTGTACTAGCCTAGGGCCTCCGATTCAGAAATCGGAATAACGGAGGCCATTTCATGGCAGATCCTCCGTTTTATGATGGATCCGCCATTTTCTTGCACATCCCTAGGCCCCCCTATACAGCCTACAACTCCCAGCATGCAGTGCCAGGGAGGGCTGTACTTATCAGGGCCCAGGAGCAGAGGGAATACGGGAAATAGCTGCCACCATCCCTAGGTCCTCCGTGCGATCAGCTGCTGGTTGTTTTATTATGGTTTTAATTTTTTGTGAACCGCCCAGAGAGCTTTGGCTATTGGGCGGTATAAAAATGTAATAAATAGATAAATAAAGGTGGCGTACATAATCCTCCTCCTTCTCCTCTCCATTTTATCCTCACAACAACAACCCTGTGAAGTAGGTTGGGCTGAGAGTCTGTGACTGTCCCAATGTCACCCAGTGGGTTTCCATTGCTGAGTGGGGACTAGAACCCGGATCTCCTGATTCCCAGTCCAACACTTTAGCCACTCCACCACACTGGCTCTCTAGGACATCTGCCCAATCATTTTGAAAAATGAGGAGTGAAATACTTGTTTGGTTTTGTCATTCAAAATTAAACAAAACTTGTACATGGCATCATTGTTCCTGTTTTGAAGGGTTGATGAACAGCTAAAGATTATCAGGAGTAGGCCTAATATCCGAGGGTTTATTGTGATTGACACTAGTTGCTTCTTATTCTTTCTTTACTAGTACAGTAGGCATGCTGGGAAATAGCAGCTGATACTCTGCTAGTCATCTGTTTTTCCCCAGAATGCCTCTGGGTTTGCGTCTGAGAATGCATTGTGGGATTAAAGAAGGCAGGTAGCTGCAGCTTTGGCCAGCGATTTCCTTTGCGGCAGGCCCACCACATTAGTAAGCACATAAAACAAAAAGAAAGGAAGAAAGAAAAGTGGACTCTGCCTGCCGCCTGATAAGCATACCATTTATTTTTATTTATTATTTATAACATTTCTATATTGCCCAATAGCTGGAGCTCTCTTACCATGGGTGGGGGCCCACCAGGGTGGCATGGGGAGTGGGGCTGGAGGGCATCTTGTGCAGGGCTCTGTCAAACCAGGTGCCAGGCCATTTTTAAAAAAGCAATTCTTTTAAAAAGGCAAAAGAGAGAGTGAGAGAGAATGTATCCCAAGAACGATGAAATAGTTCAGTCACCTATGCCTTTGCACAAATGTATTTGATTGGCATATTTGATTTTTAAACCAAACAGCAAGGCCCTTGGAAAGCCAGAGTTGCCAAAAATGCAGTGGTCTCAGGAAGTTCTTTGAACTATTCGGCCCGTGTGGTATGTGAAACTGCTGGGAAGAATTGTTAACTCAGGAGGTGTTGGTATGGCACCACTGGATGAGGAGAGACTATTTTTAGAGTTTTGAAAGAGCAATTAGAGGTTGTTTAATTAATAGATTCATCTACTGAGATCAGATAAAGTACACACTCCTATTCACAATTGTCCCTGAAATTCTGACTTTAATTTGCCCTCAAAACAAAACTTTGAGAAATGGATTTGTTTTAGAGAGAGTTCTGTTCTGGAACTTGCCCAAGTTCCAGAACAGATAGCCATATTGATTTGTTACATCAAATGCAAAAATAGAAGAATCTTTTGACGCCTTAAAGGCTCAGATTATGCCACAATAAATCAGGAAGTCTTTTAAATGCCACATGACATTCTCTTTTGGGTGTCGCCTTGCTCAAGGCTACCCACGAGTTTCAAAATAGAAACATTCAAGCAGGCTACATTCAAGAAAGGGGATGAAATCTATGTATAATGAGCTATGGGAATTGCTCTCTTTTTCTGAGTATAACCATTTCCCCAGCGCAGTCGCTTTGGAGGCAAAGGGAGAGCTGAGCTGATCATTGTGATGAAAAGGAAACAGAGCAGATGGGAACCAGCAGGCAGGAGAAGAGGCTGCTCCAACCCAAGAGCTGTCAGTGTGCAACAGTTGCCTACTTACAGTTGCCCACTTGGCATCTCCTTGTGTTGCCTAGCAGTAGTGAAGTAGCCAAGTCTAACTTCTGCTGAAAGAAATTTAGTGAATGAACATATGGGTGTTAGGGCGCAAATTCTACTATGTATTCTTTTTAAAGGCTTCAGTGAGAGCTGGGAGTAAGAACAGAACAAATATTATCTCTTGACTGCTTACCTGAAGGTTTTGTACCTTTTCAGTTCGGTAAATACCTCCTTCTGTGGGGAAAGAAAGGAGAAATGGAATCATGTTGTAGGGTGGGGAATGGATTCTACAACATCCTCATGTGAGCAGCGGATTGTAGAAAAAGTTGTCAGTTCTGTATCTGAGTTAGTGGAGAAGAATGACTATAATTCTATTAGAAATAGGGTATGCTTTCCATGCAAGCTCTCTCTCTAATGAAGCTTGCTCCCTCTGGTGGTTCATAAGAATCAGATTGTTATTATTATTTTTAAAGGCTGTCTGCAAGCCATTTGCAATGGACATAAACAAGGGTGTTAATTATATTATATTATATTATATTATATTATATTATATTATATGGAATTGAAGAACAACCCAGGCTGAAGAATGCTGTGCACCTATTCTATTGTTTGTTAAGTTTGTAAGATTATATGGCTGCACAGACAAAGTGGATTAAAATATAGGCTGTATAATGAAAACATTGTTATAAAATCTTCTATGCTAGACAAAACTTCTAAACTAAGAGAGTTTATGGAAGTTACTAAAAGCTAATTTCAAAAGCCAGCATTTTCAAATTTTAATTATTTTCTGATATCCTTCTAGGTTCATCAATAATAATTCCGATTCAGAGCTGGCTTTATTTATTTATTTATTACATTTTTATACCGTTCAATAGCCGAAGCTCTCTGGGCGGTTCACAAAAATTTAAACCATAATAAAACACACATAATTAAAAGCACAATTACAAAAAATACAGTATAAAAAGCAAAACCAGGATAAAACCACGCAGCAAAATTGATATAAGATGCATGGGAGTACTTCACAATCAAAGCAGATTATAAGGTGGAAAACTTCTGAGTCCTTTGCATGCAATTCGCAGTGATTGCACAGTATAACACTGGTGTGATAAAGCTCTTTCTCTCTATCTGGGCTCATCTACACAAAGCAGGATATTCCACTATGAAAGTGGTATAAAAAAGGCAGGAGCCACACTACTGCTTTATAGTAGTATTGAAGTGCACTGACAACTGTTGGGGCTCATTGACCCATACCATATGCCACTTCCATACTGCTATAGCCTGCTTGGTGTGGCTCCTGCCTTTTATATACTGCTTTCATAGTGGAATATCCTGCTTGGTGCAGATGAGCCCTCTGTCTCTCATACACTCACACACACCAATTGAGCTTCAGCTCTCTCTGAAGACGGATAGCTTTTTCATAGAGAAATCCCCCTTGTGGATGATCCTGTAGGTGTATAAAGCACACTCTTCAGCTTATTTTTACATGCCTCCCCCCTTATTAGAAGACATGTCCTCATGACATTTACATAGAAGAAACAGGCATTGCATAAAATGTATAGCCATAACTTAGTAATAGTTATGAAAGTACAAAATCGTTGTACCAGATTGATGGCATCCCAATCTACGTAGCTTTATTCCCCAATGTTGTCTTTTCTCTGAATCAGTCATGCTGTCAATCATGCTGTCCTTGGAATTATCTAAAGGACTGAGACACATAGGGGACATTATCATCCTCAATTTCTTCTTCCAGTGTCTGTCTGACATGGAATATTTGTATCAATATTATAGTATTTTATTTTTAGGTGAACTCCTGTGCAGTATAAAGTTTTGGTGTATTTGGTCTCGTTTGCCAGACAGTTTTTGTATGTAATGTTTGAGAGAAGCCTTGAAAAGTTTTCTATAGTTTAGGAGAGCTACAGTAAGTTTTACATCCCAGCGTGTAAGTATGGAGAATGAGTTTTAAATGATTTTAGGCTTTCTGCCACAGCCTCATACTAAGTGAATAAATACAGCTTCAGGCACAGCACATCAGCCCTACTTAGTGGCTAATGTGCTCTGTAACAAACTGAAAATGTTAGGGGATGGGAAGCCAAAAAACACGTCTAAGTGTTAGTGGGAGGAACTGTTGACAAAGGAATAGTAGCTTATTCAATTCTGCTGTAGCGTAACAGGGATATTTTACTCTTTTTCTGTTACCCCACAATTGCCGCAAAACATAGCTTTATTTATTTATTTATTTATTACATTTTTATACTGCCCAAAACCATAATAAAACAACCAACGGGTTAAAAGCACAATTACAAAATACAGTATAAAAAGCACAACCAGGATAAAACCACGCAGCAAAATTGATATAAGATTAAAATACAGAATTAGAACACTAAAATTTAAATTTAAGTTAAAATTAAGTGTTAAAATACTGAGAGAATAAAAAGGTCTTCAGCTGGCGACGAAAGGAGTACAGTGTAGGCGCCAGGCGGACCTCTCTGGCGAGCTCATTCCACAACAGGGGTGCCACAGCAGAGAAAGCCCTCCTCCTAGTAGCCACCTTTGAAAGGCACACATCACTATATTTCACTACAATCAGTGGAATCGCAACTTGGTTTGTTTCATATGAAAGGATGTAGACCAAGTAATGTCATCTCTCTCCCAAACATAACACAGAAGTAAGAAAAAACCATCAGAAGTCTCGATAGTGCTCTGATATACCATCATGACAAAAGGAAAGTCTGCAGTCCAATAATGTTTCTAAACTACTTGCAACATATCCAAAGTGTTCTGATGAATTAGTCAACAAGATTAGTCAACATGAATTAGTCAACAAGTCCCCTGAGTATGCAAAAAACACTTCCTTATTTTTGGATGCCAAAAATTATAGGCCTGTGACCACTGAAGGTTGCTATTAGAGAGAATGATGGTGATTAATCCCAAGAGACACTCACAATGCCAGCCTACACATGTTTACTCAGAAGTAAGTTGCATTTGAGTTCAGTGGTACTTGTTTCCCAGTGCTTGCTTTAGCTTGGATCCTCCATGAATTTAAAGGTCTAGCTCAAATAGCTATTCTCAGAACGGTATTTTCATGTTGTTGTTTTTGAAAGTGATTGCTTCAGGGTGTTGTGAGAAAAGTGCAGTTACAACCATATGGTGCACGGTTAGCTGAATTGCAGCCCAGTGTAACTGGAATATAATTATATATTTTTGCCCCCTGAAGCTGATTTGCTCTCATTGGAGGTCTTTGTGTTACTCTTCTAAAAAGATGGTCAGAAGATTACACTGTTGAACTATAGGTATGAGAGCTCGATGTTTTCATAGTTTCCACAAATTTGTTTCTTCTCCTACAGCAACATTACAGTGATGGGGGAAATGGCACCTGCTGAATATTGCCTTGCAAAACATGTGGGTCTTGGCCACTCCTGGTTTAGTCTACAGAGCCAGTAGAACCCTGTCCACTTTCTCCACAGCTGGACTTTGAGGGCAGGGTGAGCGACACTGATTGGTCAGGGCTGGGAGAGGTGAAGGCCTCTCCCACCCAACCGATGTATGCTTTCCCATCAAAACCGGTGGCAGAAAAACAGTGATCGTGGTGGAAATCACAGTTTCTGCACAACTATAGTGGCAGGAAAACAACTATCTCTGAAGCAGGTTACTGAAGGCTTCAAAAGGAGAAAGGTGTGTGTGTGTGTGTGTGTGAGAGAGAGAGAGAGAGAGAGAGAGAGAGAGAGAGTAGAGGGGGGTACACGCACGTGCTCCTGACCTCTCATCTGACTCTGGATGTGACCCTCAAAGCTAAATAAATAAATAATACCCTCTTGATCAGTTACAAAAGAGGGCAAGGCTTCTGCAGCTTTAACTGTTGTGATGAAGAGGAAATTTCACCAGGTGCTGCATGCGTACAAATGACACCTGCAGAAATTCCCTTTTCTATACAGCTGTTATAGGAGCCCTGTTTTCCTTTCCATATAGTCATCCTAGTTATGTCAAACTGAGTGGATGGAACATAGCAGGATAAATATACAGAAAAACATGCAATGTCCCCAATCGCATAGAAATTCCACTTGTAGTTTACAGCAATGATATATGAGCTCTAGAAGCCATCTATCTGGAAGCAGCCTTCTAAACATGCCTTAAAATGTTTGGTAAATTCAGTGTAATGTCACTAGGTGGCAGTAACTAAACAGTTTAATTAAAAGGATTACGGATTTTAAAAAGAATTTACAAATTTTCTCACCTCAAAAGAGAATTGTGACTTTTTCCTGGCAGGGCTTCATGTCATAGAAAGCTGAATGGCAGGCAAAAGTTCAACAGGTGCAGCCCCGTTCAACATCACCTCTTCATGGTGGAAAGAAAGCTTCAGCCATTGAAAGGTTCCAACCACAAAGTAGCTATTAAGAGCCAGAAACCCAGACAGAAACTTATGGTGTCAATCTTACCTTAAAATGTGACCAAATGGAGTGGAGAAAATCATATTCTAAAAGTTTTTAAAGCTTGTATTGCTTGTATTCTGTTTTGCTAATTAGGTTAAATTTCCACTTGAAGGTGAATAGAAATGCAAATTATTTCAGTTGTTAATGACAATATTTATACATTCACCTGTAAGAGCTTTGTATCTGACAACTTGCTGTACTAATCCAGCATACCCAACAATGACTTCAAAACACCAAGAAATTTGAAATGCAGCTTGTTTCAGATGATGAAAATTTCATATCATTTCCATTTGAAACAGCAACAAATTTATATTTGCAATACCTTGGGTTTATTTTACAGTATCCTGGAATTCAGTGAGTTGCATTCCTTTATCATTTTGATACCCATTTATATTTACTGCTCTTCACCAAGACTACAACAGTTCACCATCAGTGTTTCAGCTGGTTGCAGAAGCTGTCTTTCCACAAATCCTTTCATTATGAAAAGAATCCATGAAAATTGTCATCACAGTTTCACTGTCTGCAGCCTTACAATCCAAAAACTCATGACACAGAAGGAAAAAGCGATTAGGGGGGAATATAAATTCTTTTAGCAGGGCTGGTGGAATCACCCTGGTTTCCTTATCATTTCCCTCAGCTCAGCTTGCTGGAATGGGTGGAGATGGTGATGGTTGAGGGAGGAGAAGCCTTCATGGGGGAGGTCTTTCAACAGAGCTGGTGGAATGGCCCTTCTTATCCCATCCACAGACCAAGTTCATAGGATAAACTTTCCAAAGTACCCTGAAGACCTAGGTAGTACACAGTCTGCACAATGGCATTTCCCTAGCTATCCACCGCCTCGCCAATATTATTCCACTTGAACTGAGAATGAGCCCTAAACCAGACAACCTCCTGCATTTGTACACTGCTGAAGAGGAACAAAAGTACTGAAATGGCTTTTTTTGAGTTGTTGTCCCTCTTCCTGTGCTTGGAGACTCCAGTGACAGAGCTCCTATGTTAAATCTATTGATCATTAGAAATAACCTTAACATCGAAGAACTATAAACAAAAGTGAACCGCCCAGAGAGCTTCGGCTATTGGGCAGTATAAAAATGTAATAAATAAATAAATAAATGTAATAAATAAAGGTAACCATGATTAGCTTTTCAATAATAGCCTAGTACTTTCTAACCTGCTAAGGATCTTTTTTCACACTTATATAACAGGACAGCCTCCTCCAAATTGCTGCCTTTCAGATGTTTCGGACTTCAGCTCTCAGAATTCTCCATGCAGCTAGGGTAGCTGTAGCCTAAGACGTCTGGATTGTGGAAGGCTGCATCTGGAGATAGAAGCCTGGAGTAGAGCTTTAGAGTTTAAAATAAATTATGAGGTTGGAATACTATATCAATTAATATTCCTTCTTAAAACAAATAATTATTTAAAGCTGCTGATTCCTTATCAATGGCTAATAGCCCTCCGGGAACATTTAGGGGCAGAACCTGTTAAAGAGAACCATATAAAATTAATAGTTGGCATTAGGAATTATATGCAATAGTGATATTCTTTGAATTTGTCATGGCTAAATAGGGATTATGGCAGCTAAAAATTATAATCCTTCCTAAATTGTTATATCTGTTTCAGACTTTCTCTTTTGATATGCATCCAAAACTATTATAGCAGGCCATAATCAACCATATCATTTGGGGAAATAAGTCTAGAACTAGGTCCAACATTTGCTAGTGTTCAAAAGATAAAGACTGATGTAGCTTTCCTTGTATTAGGCATTATTGGAAGACCCGCTATCTTAAAAAAATCTTGTACAGTAAAAAAAAAAAATCTAGTGGATTCAAGAACTACATTCAGATGCAACATGAAACTATGGTTTATTGTTATGAAACATTAATTTGACAACTTTGACCTCATTTAGTCGTTGTCTCATATTCCCATTTTCATGTGAGAGAAGGCAGTTTGAAACATGAATTTGCAGTTCAGAACAAAACAAAGATTCACATTTTATCTGAATACTGGAAACCTGTGCTTTATGCAAACCAGAGTTAGTTTACTAGCCACTTATCTAGGAGTAAGCCCCAATTAACTCAGTAGGACACTTTTGACTAGACAGATATAGGATTGCATTCTAGGGATATGATTCTATAGACAATTACATGGAAGTAAGCTCCACTAGAACCTGGTGGGACTTATTCCTGAGCAAACATTGTTAGGATTACGTTGTAACTGAACTGATCACTAACCTCAGGAAATAGTTATATGAAGGTCTGGTTCCTTCTACTGCAATAATAAAAGTAAGTTATATAAAGCTATGGAAACAAGATTTAGGAGATCAAATAGCAATATTTGGAACAAAATTATGGAAAGAGTCACCCATAACTTTCCAATGTATTACTATTAAAGTACACATGTATAAAATATTGTACACCTCACACCTAATAAGTTTAAATTAACAGATCCTTAAATGAGCAGATGAACAAGAACAAATCTTGGTGTATGAGAGTGCAGTCAGTCTGGTACATTATGTCATGTCTGGTAAATCTACCCTAAGGTCCAGGGGTACTGGGCTAGAGTTATTTATCATACAAAAGTTATATTATTAAACACAAGCTATCCTTAGATGAAATGAAGTTTTATTAAATTGTATGGGTAGAGCAGATCTTCTCTGGTGAAGATGGAAATGATTTCTACTTTGTTGGCTGCAGCAACGTTTCAGTTGGCTATGTGATGGGAAAGGGGAGGAAACATTCGGTGATATTTGAAAGCATTCGGAAAGTGTTACTTATGTATGAAATCACTTCACAGACCAGACCATCCCAGAGTGAACTCAGACAATTGTGGGGAGGGGGAGTTTCTACTTTAGTTCTTAATTGAGGGTGCCACGTTTTCAATCAACATACATATTTATATCTACTGAATATACAGTCTTCACACCATAAACCAACTGGTGTGAAACAGATGTCTTAAGGCATCTGGATTTAAATGTACATATTTGTGTAAGAAGACATTTTCAAGTGCTAATTTTAAGGGGGGCAGGAATGATGTGCTTACTCCTTATTGTAGTGATCTATTGAACTATTTGAATAAAGACCACATTCCTGCAGCAATCAAGGTAAATGTATTGGGTTGAAAACAAAACCTAAAACATACTTTGCCTAGCAAATCACTCTTACTTGATCATCTTGCAAAGGTGGTAGAGGATTCGTCCATGGAGATGGATAACTCTTGCACAATCAAGGACAGTATCTGCAAGATCTGGTTTCTTAATTTTCCTAATTAACTATAAGACAAACCAAATGTGCCAATAAGAACACATTTTCAAGCTTTTACAGAACTGTGCCTTTTTTTCTGACTGAGAAAGAGATCCTTAATGGAGAAATATCAGTTCAGCTTTTGTGGACTCAATAAGTCATTTGTTGTTACAGCTAGAGAGGGATTTCTCCAATAATAATGATAATGATAATGATAATACTAATACTGAGGGAGTAGTATAATTTCTCATAAGTCTGAGAAACAGTTAAATAAACAAAAACACTACTTGTTGTTACAAAGTCATTGTCATTTCACCTGCACATTAATAGGTCTTATTTCTGTAAGATACAGAAGTATTCTGAAGTGCTGTTCCTTTCTACCTCTCTGTCATTTGTTCTCTGTTTCTCCTATAAATCATGGACAGGCTGAACAATAGATGTACTCCTGCACAAGAGGCAAGAGAGTCTGATCTTTAAAAGAGAGAGAGAGGTACTGGGATTGGTTCCCAAAATAGCACCTGCACTTATGGGGGTGGGGGTTGGCAGACAGGTGGAGGTGGCTTGTTTAAAGCTCTTATGCTCCGTTTGCAGCTGGGTAGTGGGCATAGGTGGTTTACAAAAGCGTGTACTTTCCCAACAATGTGGCACACTGATATTCTTGAACTTGAGGATAATTTTATATATCTAGTACATCAGCCTTCCTGCAACCTCATGCTCTCCAGATGTTTGAGACTCCCATCAGCTCCAGGCAGCATGGCCAATGGTCAATAATCATGGGAGTTGTAATCCAAAACATCTGGAGAAAGGCAGCAGAACATGGATATCCCACCTTTCTATCATTATGGAACCCAAATCAGCATACATGTCCAGGCTTATATCATAATGGTTTATATAATAATTTCAAATGAGCACAGAAGAGCTTCTTTCACATTTCAGCAGAGCATATACATGAGAAGTGTACCTTAAGTATAGTTCATTGGCATAAGTCCAGAATTACTTTAAGCTTAAGAAAGCATGTTCCACTTCTGTGACTTGGTATTCAAGACACAGAAGAATGCCGGGGGTTAAAGTTGCATAGTTTGTTATTGGTTTAAACAACATAGTATAATTACAGTCTCAAAAGCCACCTAACCCTGGCTGTAAATTTTCAGCTATTGGTTTGTAGCATTTGCTTAAATTCTACCTAAATTCTTCATTGTAATCCCTTGCGCCTCAGCCAAACCGTATTAACAGTTGGTGCATTCCTTTTAATTCAACAAAGTATGTAATTCTTGCTAAAGAAATAACAGGCTGGTTCTGTTACCAGAGCTGGAAGTGTTAGATCAATGTTCTTTTCACCCAAGGATGAGATCCAAACAGCCCTTAAGCACGACTCCACCATTCCAGCGACAGAGGGTTCAAAAGCGCTTTATTGATTAGTAATCAAGGCCTGGTCTCTTCAAAGGGAGCAATCAGACAAAAGACATAGGGAATATGGTACAGTATTAAAGCTTTCAAGGGGCAGGGCCCAGTAGCAGCATTAACCAATCAGAACATAACACTGGGGCATAGCTAATTATGCTAACAGTCCTGTAAACAATACCTTTGGCCTGACAGTAAGTTATAGAAGTTAACTTCGACACAGACAGCTGGAGCCAGAACTCTTGTTTATATTAGTAATCAAGGATGCAAGGACGCACACAAGGAGACATTCTCATACAGGGCATTATGACATTTTGCTTGGTGTGCAATAGAGATTTTACAGTTTCCTGTTAAAAATGGAGGTGGTTCTGCTAACATTCCCCCCCTTTTAAAGCAATTCAAAACTTAAGCTTGCTAGCTTCTTTTAGATCATCTGTGGCTTAGGCTTCACAATACAAATACATTTGCTGGTGGATTACAGATTTTGCAAGACTTTTCACAAAAGACAAAGTACAGGGAAGGCAAAAAGCAAGAATAAACAAAAATCATTACAATGGAACAAAATACAATGCAAGAAATCTCTCTTTTAACTACTCCATATTGGATAACTAGTGAGCCATCTAAATAGATCATCAGTGGGTGGTTCAACTGCTTAATGAGGAAGGCAAATTGATAACAGACAACAAAGAAAATTGACTGAAGTGCTCAATTCCTACTTTGCCTTGGTCTTCTCCTAAAAGCGGGTCTATGACCCCCTCCTAGAAAAAGTGAAGCAGAAGTTGAGGAGGCAGGATTGCAGTTTGAGATTGATAAAGAAATGGTCAAAGAACACCTAATTTCCCTGAATGAGTTTAAATCTCCAGGGCCCGATGAACTGTATCTAAGAGTAATGAAGGAGCTAGCAGAAGAACTCTCAGAACCCTTGTCTATTATCTTTGCAAAATCATGGAAGACGGGTGAGGTGCCGGACGACTGGAGGAGGGCTAACGTTGTCCTTATCTTCAAAAAGGGCAAAAAGGAACCTGGGAACCTGGGAACTACAGACCAGTCAGTCTGGGAAAATTCTGGAGCAGATTATAAAGAAGTCAATCTGTAAACACCTTGAAATCAATGCAGTGATTACTAGAAGCCAACATGGATTTGTCAGGAGGTGTAGGGAACGCTGATCAAATTTGCAGATGACACAAAATTGGGTAGGATAGCTAATACTCTGGAAGACAGAAACAAACTTCAAAGTGATCTTGATAGGCTGGAGTGCTGGGCTGAAAACAACAGAAGTGTGTTTAAAAGACACAATATTTTTAAAATATTTTAAACATCTGAAGTGCCTTTCTGGAGCTTTTTCTACATGAGACATTTATGTGCACTCATCATTCCCTGCTCATGGATGTTTATAGGTTCTTTAGTTGACATGGGGCACGTCTACACAAAGGGTTTGCCCCGGGGTTGCTTCGAAGCAGCAGCAAATCATCTACATGATGCAGTCACCATTGCGAAGCCATCCGGGGGCAAACCCTGGAAACTCTGGTCCAAAAAAGTCGGGCACTTACCACAACTTTTTTGGTGGCAGAGGCAGCCCTGTGCCTCTAAAAAACTTTTTAAAAAAAACCAGGGGGAGAGGAACAGTGCCATTCCTACCCCCTTTTTAATTTTATGATCTCTATCTGTGGAGCTCTGCAGAAACAAGTTATAAAAATAAATGCGGCTGGGTGGGGAGGAACGGGCAGTCAGAGGAAGGAGATGCTGCTCGGTCTCCAGTCCCTCTCGCGTCCTCCTCTGGCTGCCTCGTTCCCTCTCCCATTTTTATTTTGAATTATATGAATCTGCGGAGCTCCGCAGATAGAGCTTATAAAATTAAAACAAAGTTGGGGGAACCGGCAGCCAGAGGGAGGAGACGGGTTCAGTCCCTCTCGCGTCCTCCTCTGCTGCCTCGTTCCTTTCCCCCCGTTTCCCCACACACACTTCTATGAATCTGCGCATGTCTGCTGATATAGCTCATTAAATTAAAAAAGGGGGTTCCTTTCCTTCCCCCACCCTTGGGTTGTTTCTGTATTTAAACTTTTCAAAAGGCGGCGGGCAGGAAAAAATCTCAGTTGCCTTCCTTCCCGTGCAGATGCTGGGAAGGAAGGCAAGTGTGGGTGCAAGTTTTCTTAGTGCAGGAGGAAATGGGGTATTATTAGTGAAAGTGAAAGAAAACTCTTTTCCACTTGTGTATTTGCGCAGGGCCACCTAAAGCTTATTTATTTATTTATTTGTGACATACACCGCTGAATGTAATAAAATCTCTCAGCGGTCACAGTATTAAAATACAATATTAAAAACATCATATTAAAAACACAACTTTAAAAACAACTGCAGTAAAAATATCAAGGAGCAGTAAAATGGGGTGCAGAATGAATTTACTTACAGCCCAGGGAAAGCCTGAGTGAACAAGTGTGATTTCAGGCTCCTTCTTTTCATTCTTTCAGGAAGATTGTTGAAAGTTACTTGTTTCTTCTTGTTTCATTTTGAAGAGAATTGACTACTTAATGACTGGCAAAGAATTTGGTTGTTTTAAGCTGATATTAAGCTGCTGTCTTTTTTAATGTTTGATGTGGTTTGGAAAGTTTAAGTCTTTTGCAAACAACCCCTGCCCCCCAATGGTGGAAATGGCTAGTCACGTAATGGCTGCCACGGGGGTGCTGGTTGGTCAAAAGTGAGCTAAAGGTGTGGTGGTGGGGGAGAGAAATAGCGAGGCTAGCGGCTGGGAGGAAAGAGGAAATAGCGAGGCAAAGGGGGAAATGGGAAAGAAAGAACAAGGCTAGAGGCCAGAAAGGGAGAGAAAGCAGTTTGCCCTAACATTCCCCAAGGCTTTTGTTGAAACAGATTTTTTTTAAGGGTATAAGGAGGGGAGATCTCCTCCCCCTTCCCACAACACCCTTAGATGTAGATGAGCCCAATGTCTGCCTAGGTTCACCCTGTGATTTGGGTTAATGCACCCCATTCCTGTCTTATCAGATGGACTGCAGGATCCAAGTTTCAGCTGATGCTAAGATTGTTTTCAAATATATAGTCTAGAAGGTTCTAAGCCATCCATTCTTGCAATGTTCTCGTTATTCTTTTGTGAAATCCCAAAGATAAGATGGGTTGGAAACATTCATTCCTTGGACCAAAGTATGATGCCTCTGTCTTGGTTCCACAGAATTCTAGTGTTTATATGTCTTTCTAAAATATCAGAAGCCAACCATGACTCTCTCACTTGGGTCGTGCTCCATTTTGTATAACAAGTTTAGCAGAACTTTCATGCAGAATGCTTTGTCTGTTTTGAAGTGTCAGTTCCTTCTTTTTAAAACTATCAGAATCTATAAATAGCAGAGACCTTGAAAGAGTGAAAGAAATATACTTTCATAGAGGTGTTTTTGTGCAACCATTGAAAAGCTTGTAATACACCAAAGGGGTTGACAAGCATGGAATAAAAATGGTACAAGCCCCTTCCCATAAGACAACAGCATTGAGATGCCAGGTTGCAGGAAACCTTTGGACAACTCTGTACCAAGCAGTTCTAGTGCTTCCAAATACTTACTCATTCCTGCTACAATTGTTACAATGCCCAGTTTGAAGCCTCTGCCAGATGGTCCATATTTCCTGTGGCAGAGCTCTTGGCAATGGGAATGGCTGTTGCAGCCAATGCTGCCTAGAGCTCTTGGCTCTTTGTTGTGCATTTGCTGCTGCTGCTGCCTCCTTCTATTTGGACAGCCAGGCTATTTGCATGCATCAGTGAAGTTTGTGATGCCTTCAGACATGAGGCAAATTTTTCCAAAAGAATCAGAGGATTATGAGAAAGGAGTGCTGGATCCTACATTAGCAAATAATAATCACTGTCCTGAAACAAAACAAAGAAATAATATTTTGGGGGAGGGGAAGACAAACATTACGTTTTATGCATTTGCCGCAAGGCAACACATCTCGACAGATGGGGAGACCAGCAGACCTACTGCTGCTAAATCTTAAACATGAAATCATGTCCCTTCAAAATGTATGTATTTATTTAATCATCTCATTTCTATACTGCCCAATAGTCAAAACTCTCTAGGCGGTTCACAAAAATTACCATAAGATACAGCATCTCTACCTATAAAGCGGAAAGTACAGTGGCAGCTGTACACCCACCTGGGCATAGCAACAGAACATTCCACCCCCCTTTCAATGTCGGTGCTTTCTCCACCAGTGGGCGTGAGCAGAAAGGGACCAGCATGCCACCCTAGCCCCCTCCTGACATCATCATTGGGCAGTTAGGATTGCACTTAGGGCCTTGCTAGACGAGGTCTTAGCGCGCTGTGAGGCCCGGTTTCCCTGCTGTGCGTCCAGATGACGCACAGGGGAATCCGGGGTCAGGCCGTGCTGAGACCTCATTTGAACCGCCATAAGCGAAGTCGCTTATGGTGTGGCTTTTCCACAGCCCCGGCCTGAGGCCAGGGCTGCGGAACATCTAGCACGGTCCATGGCTTTTTACGGCTACTCACTTATTCGCGAGTAGCCGGGAAAAGCCATGGACTGGGCACAGCGCTCATACGAGCGCTGTGCCCATCGGGCCAGGGGGGGGGGGGAGATAGGGGGAAAGGCCAGACCGGCAGGAGAGGGGGATGGCGGAGAGCGGCACAGACATCGGGGACGGGGAGGGATGGCGGAGGGTGGCACAGACATCGGGGATGGGGAGGGATGGCGGAGGGTGGCACAGACATCGGGGACAAGGAGGAATGGCGGAGGGTGGCACAGACATCGAGGATGGGGAAAGAGTGGGCAGGGGGGGATCAGGAGCGGGTGGAGGGCTTAATTAAAAAAAAAAACCTTACCTTGTCCGGAGTCTTTGGGGCGCACGTGGCCCCTTTAACACTAAAAAAAAAAAAATGGCCGATGCTGCAGGACTTCCAGAGTCCCTGCGTGTCGTGCGTGTAGGAGGCGGGGCGGCGCACACTAAAGTTAGCGCGCCGTCGCCCCGCCTCCCTGCCCGCTTATCCGGCATAGTCTAGCAAGGCCCTTAGTTTCACCAACTGCCCCTAACCCCTGCCCCTGAAAAATGCAAAAAAACCCGCTCAAGTTAAAAGGCCTTGGAAAATAATAATAACAATTCACTTGGCACTGGAACGGCATTACTGCAGTCACTAGACAAGCTTGCATTTCTTCCCTTCCTCTTCCCCTGCAGTAGTACTTGTGCTCCTGCTCCCTCTCTGCATGGCTGACATTTCTGCCCTCACCCCCATGTGTGGTAGCAGCAGCTCATGCTCTTTCTCCCGTCCCTGGCAGCATCTCATGCTTCTTGCTTCCCCCACATTTTATTTTATTGTGCAAGGTGTTGGAGGGCAGTGCTCCAGGGAGCTTTTGCCAAAGCAGGTGAGTGGCCAGTCAGGCGTTCCAGAGTGGCCGCCTGCCTATGCCTTACTCAGAGCAAGACACTGGATGGGTGATGGTGCTCCGGAGAGCTGTAACAGCTGCTTTCCTGCCGGAGCATTTGAAGTAGTAGGAAAGTAGCGAGAGGGTCTCTCTTGAGTGCCCACCTGCCCTATATCTTACCTTGAGAGGCACAGGGCCCCAGGACTCACAGCCCTTCTGGTGACAAAGCATGGGAGATCCTTGTCCTTCCGGATCCCTAGCCTGAGGCAGGGATATTCACCCCACCTCATGGGAGGGCGGCCCTGGTTGTAGTCCCCCATGCATTTGGAGGGCACTGGATTGGGGACGGCTGCTTCATTGCCTGTTCTAAACACAAAGCTCCCAGTCTAGTTTTCTGGTGTACATGTGTGGGGTACTCTTCACTGTATACATAAAGCTCCATCACACCTGGGGGGAAACGCTGGCTACCATGGCTTCTCCACTCCTGGTTTTGTCGCTCAGTTACTTCCTGTTTGAAAACAGGAAGTAAACAATGAGCATGAGGCCCATTCAGTCGGGCGTTGTAATCATGCTGCTTCTCCCACACACAGCAGGAGAAAGCAGCAACCAGACATTTTCTGGTTGCTCTTGCGGCGCAAGGAAGGCCAGAAGGGGCAGAGGGCACATGGGAGGCAGACAATGTCATGTGAGGGACCTGCAAAAAATCCATGACTGCCCAGTAACGAGCGTGCAATAAAACACTCATCAGATGTGTTTTTTCTCCTGAAATTAATGAGGAAACCCCGTGTAAGGGAAACTCCATGTTCAGACAAGCACTGCTGCCAGTCTGGTCACATGCTGCCAATTATCCACCTCAATTTGGCCTACACATTTACAGACCTACTGCATTGTTCGCTTGCTTCTTTTATTTTGAATGTATTTACTCTGAAGAGTTCAGAGTAGGGTTCCAAGGTAGTAAACCAGTTTACTGGGCCAAGTCAGCTCATCTGCAACAATAGAATCATATTGTATGTTTGTGCTCATTCTCTAGGCTTCAGAGCATTCAGTTTTCAAAGCAATAAATTAAGGAAAAGTGAAGACAAATAATAGCCTTAGGAAAAAAATATTGGTTTATCATCTGAGACAGCTACAACATCTCCAAATACGTTAATCCTGAGGGAAGTTGAAAAAACACGGAATATACTTAGGTAAATATTTGTTTCACCAAGAAGCCCAAGGTTTTGGCTAGTTCCCAAAATCAACATTAGGGAGATTTATCACACAGATTACGGGAATATAATCTCATTCTCAGAGAAATGTTTATTATGCTTTCTGTTGCAGAAATAATGTGGTTGGATAGGCTTAGTTCACACAAGCTGCAGATGAAGTGGAAAACCTATGTCTCAATTTACCACTTCAGATTGCTTTTGGGGGTGGGGTTTCGCCTGATGAAATCTTTCCCCTCATAGAAAAAGTGGGTTCATTAAGGAAAAGACTGAGCTAGAATGTCTAGAAATCTTCTTTCTGACATCTTTTTTTCAAAGGTAGTAGGGTGGGGGAAATGGCATGCAGGAATATTCCATCCTGCAAGTCCCACCCATCCCCGCAGTGTTATTACATCTTCAGTTTGTGAAAAGGACAGAGTAATCCTAAGTAGGACACAGAGGAGGAACGAGGTGGATTCATCATCTCATCCAGAGCCCTTCCAGTTCACACCAGCCAGGGTGAGACGTCAGGGTGGCAGTTTCCCTCTGGCTGTTTGTCACATTTCCTTATGCCGGTTCTGGGGCTGGCATAGCTGATGGGCACAGACCACAGCTGTCTTGGGGAATAGAGCAGCTTCCTTCCTGTCCCTGCATCATTGTGGGGCTTTTTGTCAGCACGAGAAGCACCAGTGGCAGCTGTACACCCACCTGGGCATAACAAGGGCCTCCACTGCAACAGAACATCCCCCCTTCCAATGTCGGTGTCTTCACCAGTGGGGGCCAGCAGAGAGGGACCACCGTGCCACTCTAGCCCCCTCCTGCCATCAACATTGGGCGGTTAGAATTGCACTTAGTTACGACCCACACTGAAAAAGTAAGTAATTTCTTAATGAGGAGGTTTCCATTCCAGCCACAGGAATTTGACTTTGTTTTGTCTATGCTTCAGACGTAGCAGTGTCATATCAGGTTATGATGTTGTATCATCATATAAGGCCATTTCATACATACTGCTGTTTTCTTACTGGAATAATTTAACTTTGTGGGGGGTAGATATATATTCCTGTTATGCCACAATATGATACAGCTATTCTACTTTTCGTTTAGTTGCTGTAGATGCATTTACCGTGCAGCAGTTATAAAATATTTCAGTTATTACTTCTGAAGCCAGATTCACAGGCCAACTAAAAGTTGGTGTACTTCGAGCATAAGCTATTTTATCCCATTGAAATCAGTGGTTATAAATTGGCTTAAATCCGAGTGCTGCTTTGGAGCAACTGGCTTTGAATCAACGCTGAGACTATTTCATTCCCTACAGATATTGCAGTTTCAAATATCCTTCTGCTCCTTCTCATGAAATAGTTGGAGGCTAAGAGGCTTAAATCTTTGTTTTTGTTTTGATCTGAGGAAGAGCGCTGTGCACATTCCACACAGAAAAGTAATGTCTAGGATTTGTTAAATCGTTCAGTGAAGCTGACCACAGATATTTAGCAGGAGAGGAAAATGTGTGTAGAAATAGTCGCAAATTTAGCTTGCAGGCTGCAAGCAGGGGTGCATGTTCCTGTGTAGTCCAACATTCCATCCCATGTGTACTTTTACTTGCTGTTTGCTGAAGTCTTGTCTTCTGTTACGAAGTAAATATCATTCCCTACATTTTGGCTGTTAGACATGTTCCTGTGCGTCTTCAGTGATCTATGGATCAAACTTCAGCTTTCTGGTTGGTGTGGATGTACTTCATTGCCTCACTCTTGAGGAAGAGATCTGCAATCGCCTCCTTTTGTGACTTGCCTATTCAACATAATGCTTAGCAATTACATTTACTACATTTTAGATTTATGGGTATTTGGAAATACCATGATCGGCCATTTTCAGTTCTCTGTTTTGAGGAATTCTAGTTGAAATGTCCTATTATCAGATTTGTCAGGTGCCTTGAACCTGTACATGTACCATATTCAGCTTTCTAAGGGGAAATTTTTTTTATATTCCATGAGTGTGTTAGTGAAGTGTGTTTATCTATAACAGGGGTTGGCAACATGAAAGCCATGACCCACAATCAACCCCCCCAGTGTCCCCCAAATGGCATCCATAGTCCCTACAGTTAAATTTATCATGGAAATGAGCTAAATTTAATAATTGTAGTGCTACAGAACAGATAGCTGCCAAATTTCAGCAGAAAACTAGCAATTTTTTCCCGGGGGTGGGTGCTATGTGCACCTCCATGGACTGCCACCCACAACAGCGGTTGATGGAGTGGGGGGAGCAAAATGGTCCCTGGACCGCCAGACATTGCCCGTCCCTTATCTATAAATAAGGCTTGTGACTGATGGTGCAGCTATTAGAAGTGTAAACTGTACGTTGACGTTTCTCACTCCTACTTCTCTATGACATTTTTTAGTAGATCCCAATCCATAGGAGTGCTCAGTGAAGCAAAGTCCATGGCCCATCAGATTTGTTTTAATGACATCTTCTTCTCAAAACGGGTCCCAGCAGAATCCCATAAACTGCTTACAAAAACCTCAAGGGCATTTTTAAAAGCCCTTGGTGTGTATGTGGGCTTGGGGATTGAGGGCTGATGAGACAGATGTTAAAAACAGACCAGTGGGTACACAAATGGTGCATATGGGTTCCATACTCTGCATAAATGTATCTTCTATTTTTCAGAAAATTGTGGGACGTATTTTCCAGAAGTGAAAAGTAACCCAGAGAAGTATATACAACGTTGTCCTGATTCTGTTAAAAAGTGGCTAAGAAGGCTGAAGGAGAGTGGAAAAATTCTACTACTAATTACCAGCTCTCATAGTGACTACTGCAGACTCTTATGCGAGTATACCTTAGGGTATGTTGTTTTATTTCACACTTTACCTTCCAGATAGCACTAATAGTATTTCAGTTAGAAACGGGCAGCTGAAGACTTTAGGGAATGTATCTTCAAATATGAGGTTAGTTCAGGCCCCGACACTCTTAATGAGAGCCCAATGATATGAATTGTAGGAGACATTTCAGCGATCACTCAATAGGAGTTTTGTAGTATTGTATTATTAAAATGCAGCCATGGAAATGATGTTTAGCCCTTTCCCCATAGGCCATTTGGTCTTCAAAATCCAGGGCTTTTCTCCCCACAAAAAAGTAAGTACAGCAATACGGAATGTGTGCACACACACATTCACACACAGCTTTAATTAAATGTATAGCCTGTCATAGTGCCAAAATAGACATTAATTTAAATCCTTTTTGTAGCAGCTATGTCTTTTTTTACATTTTTACTCTAGAGCAGGTGTAGGGCCCTAGTGTAAGGGATAGGGGGCTTTCAAGATCTGGACTGGGGGTGCATTTACTCTAGAGTAAAAATAGGGGGTTAAGCTGCAACGTATGGATTTAATGTAATAACTGTTTTGACCCAAAGATGCAGTTCAGGAAAAGAAAAAACATTGGGAGCCTACTTATGCTATGCATTTGAAGTAAGAAAATGTGGGCAAATACTAGCTGATGGAAAGATATTCACTCCAAATCTACTCCTCACCTTTGGCCAATGCTAGATGCACATCCAAACCTCAAAATTCACCCTTTAATAGGGAAACATCTTTTTCTGTGCCAAAAGCACACCTCTTTGGCCCACCTATCCATGCCTCAAAAGTCATCCTAGACCGGTGCCCCAAGCCTTCTGAACTCCCAGAGTTATTCCGTTTCCATCTGAACCCTAAATATCATGCTACTGTTTTGGCTTTCAAATACCAAAAGTCACACATCCCGCTTGGCCAAGCTGATGAGTCCTTGCCGCCGAGCCCAACTCCCAGCCGGCCTCCTCCTGCTGCCGGCGAAAGAGCCACCCGGGTTGGAGAGCTCGGTGGAAGAGCCCGCCTTCTTCCGCCGAGCTCTCCAACCCGGGTGGCTGTTTCGCTGGCAGCAGGAGGCCGGCGGGGAGTTGGGCTCGGCGGCACGGATTCACCAGAGAAGCCGCTGAGCCCTGGGAACTTTTCGCCGCCGCCTCTTCCTCCGTCTCTTCTGACCAGGTACCTACACTAGGAGTTTCGGGGCGCCCTGAAGCGCTTTCGGGGCGCCCCGAAGACTGTGTGTAGACGGGGCCTTCCTGTGACTTTTCTCCAATGCTGATAAACGTCAGATCTTAACGTTAACTTTTCATGTAGTGAATGAACGTCTTCCCCTCTGGCTCAGGCTACGGACTCTCTGTTAGTGGCTTGTCTCTGATGAACTGCTGATCTTCCCTCACCCCTCCTGAATCCCAAGCATTTATAGGCTTGAGGACGTTCTTCCGGGAAACAGACTGTGCCCTGATCATCACCACCAGAGATGACTAACTTTGAAATGTAAAAGGCTTTGGCAGCCCACTATTATAGTCATTATATGCTATTAGAGAATTTGAAGAAGCCATTGAAGTTGTTCAGAATTGGATGAAGCGTCTGTGAAAAACAGTGTAAGAAAAAATGTCATGTCTTTTAAAATGAGAAAACAAAGAGCATATAGAAACATCCCAAATAATCCAGAAAATCGTCATCATCACTGACAGAATCCAGATCATCAAAATCACCATTGCCAGAGGCAGGAGAGAGGAAGAGGAGTCTGAACCATGTATTTGTCTGCTGGCCAGTCCCCTCCTGGAACCAGTCAGACTGGCCACAATTCCTAGAGGCATGAGTCTTTTTGCACAAGGGGCAAGAGCCTTATGGTTCTTTGCCAGGGATTTCCATAGGCTCTCCAACTGCAACTGTGTCTTTATGTCTTTATGTCTTGTATAACTGTGGTCCTTTTATAGGTTCTAATATAATTTGGATTCTATTAGAACACATTAACTTGTTTTACAACTAGCATTACTTTTTACTGGTTTTATTGCAGCTCCAACAGAAGAGGAGAGGTCCTAGATTTATGCCTTTCACCCTTTTAATCTTTTGATGATTACTATGTGTTAAACTGTTGGCTAAACTTCAATGATAGTTTTTATAGTGGACACTTTCAGAGAGAAAGGATTATTTTGGATCTCTTTAGCTATTGAAACTGTAACAACTTGGAGATGTGTTTAGGACACTATAAGTATTCTGTTGAATGCCCAGAGGGAGGAGCAGCTACAATTAGAGTAGTAAGGGGTAGTAGACATCTGTGTCTACTACTTTTCATTGTTAATAGCACTGGTGGCAGCCCTGTGGATATCCCAAGCCCAGAGATTCTGCTTTTTAGCATTAGGCCATTTAATGGAAAAACTACAGCTATCTGTGTTTTCATCCCAGAAGAACACGCTGACCTGGCATGTATAACAGACTCCTGGTGTAGGAAACCTTTGGGGTTTGCAGCCTCCTACTAAGCTTCCACAGTGTTGTAAACAGGATAAGCTGGACAAGCATTCTGTGTTCAAGGACCAATACGACTGCCTAGACAAGATACATCTGGAGGGGTAAAGAGATGGAGGAATGTGGTTGCCTGATGCTGAAGACATTGAAAAGTGAGAATGTGGAGAATAACGGAGAGGGGAAGAAGAAGAAGAAGAAGAAGAAGAAGAAGAAGAAGGAGGAGGAGGAGGAGGAGGAGGAGGAGGAGGAGGAGGAGGAGGAGGAGGAGGAGGAGGAGGAGGAGGTGGTGAGGCAGGAGGAGGAGGAGGAGGAGGTGAGGCAGGAGGAGAAAAGGAGCAGCAAGAAAGAGTCTGGGAGAAGGAGAGAATCTGGAACTTGAAGACAAGGAGTCAAAGGCTCCAAGGAGGGAAGTGAAAGCAAAGAGAAGGGGTGGGATGGTCTTGTGCTTCAGTCCTTAATGGGGACCAAGCCCCTCCAAAAATGGAAGTTTCCTCTGCTCTGGGAATCTCCAGCACCTAAACCCCTTAGCTTACCCAGCCAGAGTTAGACGCACCAGCAACCAGGCAAGGGTCTTGGAAGAGAAGCACCACAAAACTGAGATATCCGAAAAGGAATCGATTGCCTGGAGTTGGGGCTATGTGAACCCACAAGAAGCAAAAACCTTGGAAAGCTTGCCAGTGAGGGGTAGACGATTTGGAATATTTAAAGCCAATGGTGTAACTCGACTAAAGTCTATAAACCCCTTGTCTACCAGCACCCAAGTGTCACATTTCATGGAACCCATGGGCCACAGGGGGCTTTGATGCACCCCTCCATAATGACCCACTCCCACCTGGCTAGAATTACTTGAGTGTAGGTATTATGTATCACATGCATATTGTTACATTACCATGAACAAATCTACAATGAAATTTAAAAGTCTGAGGCCGCAATTCTGTACAGACCACCAGGAAGTAAGACTTATTGACGTTTCAGTTCTGACTAGCTGTGCATAGGATTCCATTGTAAGCTTAACTTCAGCATAAGGAAATTTCTTTACAATTGCTTTTCACATACTTTTCCTTAGCCAACAAACACATCTAACTATTTGGAAGCATATGTCCAATTGCTGTTGGAATGTAAGTCTAGTTTGTAGGGCCTTGTACATAATATTTCGCAATCTGGTCAATAATAAGCATTTGTCTTCAGATAACTCTGCTAAGAATATGGCCTTGGAAAAGCCTTTAAAAAGGAATTATTTTAGAATTTTTTATTACTACTAGTAGTACATAACCATGATTAACTCTGCACTGGAATGTAGTCTTTGAATGCAGTCTAGAGAATGTATGTCCGATTTAAATTTTAGGTCTCACTGATTTCAGTATGGAATTTAAATTAGCATAATTTTCCCTGGATTGTGCCCAAGGTATATAAATGCTACCATTTGCTTATATCTCCTATTATTAAAGTGTAATTTATTGCCAGTTTTTTGCCCACTTCAGCATTTAATATTTTTTTCAGATTAGATTACCTGACTGTACATATAATGTATCATAAGCATTTCACAGATGGAGTTAATTTTATAGATTAAATTATTTGTTTTTAGTCAGGTGAGAACTTCAGGCATTTCTGATGCCTGCAAAATCCATTTGTCTACTTAAATTACCTTCACTTTTCATTAGCAATCAACCTCATGTTGGATTTTTCAGGAACACAGCAACTTGATTTAGCATTACATCAAGAGTGCATTTCATGAGTTTCTTATGCAGTATAAGCAGCAAGTAGAAATGTTTTCTAAACAAATAATTGTAAAACCCTAATTATATAAACCTAATGTATGAAACATTATACAGTTTCATTTTCTGTGGCTGCATGTGTTTTTTCCAGAATTTAGTGGCCATTGCAGATTTCTGGGAGGAAAATATTTTATCGTGTGTGGATGAACATAAAACACCAGGTCCGGTCAGTCATGACCAGCCAGGAGGCCACGCAGGTGTTGGTTCTCAGTAGCTAATGCCACCCTGGGTTTATTTGTTTTTTTATGTGTGTGTTTTTATTCTAGACTGTCCTTTATCCTAATGGCTTCCAGGGCAATATACAGTAATAAAAATACAATAGAATAAAAACAACATAGCATTATCCTTCATAAAAGTGGGAGGCAGCGAAACCATAAAATCCCAGACAGGGAAAACAAGACCTGTTTCCTGTTCTTGACCTGACAGTGGAAAAATTAGAATGTTGGTGACAGATGAATTTCATTAGGGACGGTATTCCAAAGTTGGGACACCAACATGAAAAAGCCCTCTCCTTTGTACAGACATAACACGCTTCACTAATTGATGATACTCAGAGAAAGGCCTCATCTGACGATTAATCCATGGTATTGGATGGTATAGGAAGAGGTACTCCATCAGGTCCCAAGCTGTTTGGGGCTTTAAAGCCCTAGCACCTTGAATTTGGCTTGAAAATGAATAAGCAGCCAATATAATTCTTTAAGAATGGGGGTAGTATGGCTTCACCAGCTAAACCAGTCAGAATTCTTACAGGCTAATTCTGGACTAACTGAATTTCCCAAGTTATCTTCAAGGGCAGCCCCATGTATAACGCATTACAGTAATCCAATCAGGAGGTTACTAGAGCATGAATTACTGCAACCAAGCTACTCCTGTTCTCAAACAGATGGCATTAATGAATGAAAGATAGGTAGGTAGGTAGGTACGTCATTGGCGGAGAGAATTCACTGGAAATAGAAATTTATTTGACTTTTTGTCTAATGCCCCGTCCCCCCTTTCCTCCAAGGCAGGAATATGACTATCAGGAATCACCATTGTCCTGATGCATTGAAGTAGATGCACAGCTGAGGCCATTTGAATTACTATCATGGACTTTAAAGCCTTTCCCTTTAAAAGAAACAGGAAGAAACTGCAGATGGGCTGAGAAACAATTTGCTGGTCCATACACACCTGTTCTTCGTGTATTTCCCCTCTTTAGCTTGACTTGTCGCTTTTATTAGTCACTTTCCCCCTGGTTGCGCTGGCTTTCCCGATTCCGGCCAAACCTTGCATGCTAGCTACACATTATTATTATTATTATTATTATTATTATTATTATTATTATTATTATTATTATTTTATTTATTTATATAGCACCATCAATGTACATGGTGCTGTACAGAGTAACATTGTTTATGATCCATCAATGCACAACCACAGCAGCTGCAGTCATACCATCACGTGTTTAATGGGAGTGGAGCTGGATAGGGGGCTGAATCTAGCCCACCTTTCCCAAAAGATAATTTGTGGGATTCCAGCTTCTCACTGTTGGAAAGCACTCTATTTTTCACTCATATAGGCTCTAACTAGATCAGTGAGCTTACATTTTAACAACTCATAAAAGTTCTAGACACCTGTAAACACATTTTGAAATGTGATTTGTGCTTCTTCAGACTGTAGAAATACCTATTTAATGCCTTAAAATGTATTTTTGTTGCTGTTTTTTTATTGTTGTAGGAATGATTTTGCAGACCTTTTTGACATTGTAATCACGAATGCCCTGAAACCAGGTTTCTTCTCTCAGACACCAAATCAAAGACCTTTTCGAACACTTGGTAAGCTGAAACAATATTTAAATATTCAAGTGGTAACAATTTTGGTTATTAGCACAGTCAGTTCTCTAGAAAACGGGGTGGGGACATTGAGATTGTAAAATGTAAAAAAGGAAAGATGTTAAGTCATGAGTGATCATTCTGGGGGAACTGAACAGAAAACGTCACAAAGTCAGGATTTTTAGAATGGTAATTTACAATGCTCACTGTAACAAAGCAGTCTTTACAACCCATCTAAGAGTGGGCATTACAGGGGCTAGGTACACCTACTTTCAGGGACTGTTCCAGATCTTGGACATCACAACTAAAGGCACTATTTGGGGATGGGTTTTGTGATATTATGAACAGAAGGTGCCCATAGTGGCTAAAGACCATTTCATACATTACACGGAGGCAAACTCAGGTGATTGTGCTTTCAACAAGGAGCTGCATCCCATCCCAATGCCTTTGTTAGTATATCTGCATGATATGTGCTTGCAAACAAATGTTTGTCACATTTACACTTAGCGTTTTTTAGGTGTACACAATTAAAATTATACCCCAAGAAAGGTAGAGCAACATCCAATGTGTCCATTAACACAACAAGACTTCCTCTCTCTCCTCTCCCCCCATACATTTCTGGTCCAGAGGGTGCCCCAACTCTCTGGAATAGTGCAGGGACAGGGACTGCAGGAGCGAGAGGGAAATGGTTTTACCAATGGTGTCCATTCTGTTCACTTGATTTCACATATAATGTAAGAAGAACACATGGAAATATAAACCATTTAGGAAGGTATTTTGATCAAGATTCTCCTCTTCTAATTCAGGCAATTTTAACCAAGGCAGAAACAATGCCCCCACCCCAAAAGACATTTTGCTAATTTGGTTGAAATTATCTGAATACACAGCTAAACCTCTCTAGATGGAAACCAAACCAAATGTTTCATATAGCTAAGCTGGTAGCCTCACACTGATCAAGAATTATGCATTTCTAATTCAGGTTCAGTGCTCCACCTTTTGACTAGGCAATCTCTGTGTACATGTGTTTAACTGGCCCTGCGCCTGTTTGCATTCTCTTTCCCTCCTTATTGTTTACTACAACTTTATTAGATTGTAAGCCTATGCGGCAGGGTCTTGCTATTTACTGTGTTATCTGTACAGCACCATGTACATCGATGGTGCTATATAAATAAATAATAATAATAATAATAATAATCCTTAACCAATGTCATATTTCTTTACAACAGGGGTGCAGATCCTATTTCAGCCCAGGAGCCAAATTTCATTTCAGAGAAGCTCTCAGGGGCCACATTCCATGGTGGAAGGGACCGAGTGCAAAAGGAGAAGGGCCACAACCCCCTCCCCTCCAAATATCAGCTAATTTTAAGCTTAAGGCTCTTACTACCAGTAACTAAGCCCTAGGAAATGGCATTTCAGCCATTTGGAGTGGGGAAAGAATTGCACAAAAGTGAGAAGCAGATAGATAGTTGGAGGTTGGGACCTGGGGAGTCCTAGAGGGCCAGGTTGGGACCCCCAGATTTGTCCCCCAGGCAGTGAGATTTTGCAACCTGCTTTATAGTCTATGAGTGAAAGTTTTCCTCTGCTCTCTTTCTCTCTTATAATTCCTGCCTTAGAACATTTTAATGGTTCTTGTAAAACAATAGGTAAGTGGAAAACTACAATGTTCCAATAATGAAAACACTGAAAAATTTGAAATCTCATATGCCACTAGACTATGAAAAGCTGTTTTTTTACTTAGGCTGTGTACAAAGGGCAGGGATCTAGTTTCTCTGGGATTTAGGGGTCCTATGGGTCTGCGATGAACATCAGCCTGGCATATTTTATTTGTTACAATAAGCTGACATTACTGGCCTGATCTTAGCTTCACATAACCTGCATTTGGCTTCCTGCTTGATAGGACTTTAGGAATCTAGAATCTAGGAGTATGAATCTTAGTTTCGATTCTCACCCTCCCAAGCTGGTATTTGCTTTGATGTGGGGAGTAATACTGATGTGATACGGGTTTGTTCAAGAAGAGTTCAGACATGCTGACTTTTTGTACAAGCTTGTGATTTGTACTTTTATTGGCAGTACCCTCTAACCTTGGCTAAAGAATCCATTTTACTGTGAATATATGCAAATGCCTACTAGACATGAGTGTACCTTTTCCTTGGCCACTACAGAGCCTTGGCTGGAAACATGGCCCAATTCTGAAGTGTGACACCTGAGAACACTAAGTAAATAATACTCAGTAAATAGTTCTGAAGAACACTCACAGTTACAAGGATAACTCCAAGTTTCCACTGTCAAGCACAGACAAGCTGACAGCCTGGGAAATCAGAAACTTTGAAAGGGTAAGAAAGTTGTCCATCATTTCATCCAGGTACACAGCAATTTCCACTGAAAAAATCACATAACCTAAATCAAAAGGCGTTACAAGTAGAACACAAAAACACACAAGATGTACCAGGATGTCTGCAGAGCAGATATAATCACAAATGAACTCAGTGCACCACATGCTACACAAATTGTGTATGCTTGCGTGCATGTGAGCACATGCACTAACTGGGCTCATTAGCTATAGCCATAGGCTATGAATCTACCTTTTATTATATATTTTCTTCCCAGAGGCTACCGAACTTTCTAAATATCTAGATCACTTTGATCTCTAGCTTATTTGACCCACATTGTGCAATTATAAACTTCCTGTGTCTAAGATCTGTAAAGTGCAGGATGGAATTTTGGCAGGCCTGGACAACTCCTGATCCATTTGCCATACTTTTGTAGCTGCTAGGTGCTTAACAAACTTCCCTATTTCTGCAGTACACTGAGGCAGTCCACAAAACTGGATTTACTGAGCTCCTGAAGAGTTGTTATATATGGTGGGTGGGCTGCATTTCATAGAATCATAGCATAGTAGAATAGGAAGGGGCCTATAAGGTCCAGCCACCTGCTCAGTGCAGGAATCCACCTTAAAGCTGGCTTAGTAGATTTAGTAGTTGAAGGTTATGCAAGTCTGATGCAAAGTAAAAAGCAGTACAGAAAATTAACTCATTCAATTTACAGAGGGCTTACCATGTTAGTATGTTGCAACAAAACAACCAAGAGTCTTGTGGCACTGTAAACTCTAACAAATTTACTCTGGCCTAAGCTTTCATGGACACTGGCTGTGTTCAGACAACACAATAGTCAATGGTGTGGTAATAATCAACAGTTGTTTATCTAGCGGCTACTTCCCACACAATATGATAATAAACAACCATAGTGTGTATTAAGATCAGCATTGAGTTGACTATTAGTTCATGCTAAGTTGACTCACCCATCCTCCCCAGTCTCCCCCCCTCAGTTTTCCTGCTAGTATCCAATCAGCTATTGCTGCCAAAAAAACCTATCCTACCAACTAGACTAGAGCAGCAGCCACCACTTTGACTGCTCTTGCCTTGTGACTCTGTGGCTGATGAAATACCCAACAGTGGCCGAGAAAATAACTGAACAGTTCCCTCCACACAACCAAATAACCAACGGTGGTTCAGATAGCCAACTCTGCACAACTTTTGGTTATTTGCATTGGTTATTTTTGACAAATAACCAACTGTTGGTTAAAACACTCCCTCCACACAACTTGATATTCCATGGTGGGTTAAATAACCAACCATCAACTATTTAAACCACCATGGGTCATCGTCTGAACCCAGTCTGTGAAGCGGACAGTGTCCATGAAAGCTTAGGCCAGAATAACTTTGCTAGTTTTTAAGTTGCCATAAGACACTTCATTGTTTTAACTAGATCCCTGTGCTTAAAGTTACTTGTCTTGGAGTTCCCCTAGAAATCCTCAATGGTTACTAGTCTCATACTATGGGAGACTACTTCAGAATCAGGAAGTGGATGTGAGAACTAAAGGCTATATCTGTTTTTCGGGGGGCTTTCAAAGGCCGAGAAATAACTAAATAGCTAAAGCAAAATTGCCTGAGTAATGTCCGTCAGGCTTGAACAGAGTTTCCTTTGTTTGTTGAAAATAAGAAGGTCAATCTGTCACAAACAATTGATTGTTAGCACTATAATAGCAGATTTCTCCTGTAAACTTTAGAACTAGGTACTGCCTTTTGCTTCATAGTGGCTGACATTGTCTTTGAGTAAAACTTATAAAGGCTAAAATCCAGAGGAAACATCTTCAAGACTTTGTAACTATCACTTTCCCTTCAAAATAAAAAAGGAAGTCCAAGGTAGCTTACAAAATACCCATGAAAAAACATGTAAAGCAATATAAGTATTCCAAACAATTCTGTAGGATCCCCCAGCCTTATGGAACAACTTTTAAGGGGGCACAGTGGCAAAGAGGAAAAATCTCCTCCTCCCCCCCCCCCCACCCAACAACTTCCTCCAGCAAGAACCTCCCATGGGCAGATTTCTACTTATGGCAACTCCAGCTCCAATGCATTATATCAAAGTGTTTCTCATTTTTGTATCATATTCTTCCCATAAGACCTCTGTTTGGAAATCTAAGGAGTGCAAGTACAAGGCTTCCACAGTAAAGACATTGGGAGCCTGTCCATCTGCTCCACTTTGATATCAAATGCTATATTTGGAATTAAAACAATATGGGAGCTATGCAAAATCCATTTCCAAGAAAGCCAATGCTGCTTCCTCTAGAGACTAGACAGACACAATATTCCTTTTGTTGAAGGTTGAAAAGATTTTGAGCTTATCCGGCCAAATGCAACTAAAATAAATGTTCAACTATTGAAATAATGTCCGTCTCCATTGAAGATGCTACAATATCAAATCTCCATTATAATAAACTTCTGACTTTATTTAGAATGTGAATTTCATTAGTGTTAGTAACGACGTTTAGAACGTTAGCAAAGAAATGTGCACTACTCAGCAACCATTCTCTTCTTCTACCACATACACACAACCCTTTCTTCATCTTCTTGTAGAATCTAGGGCTACGTAAAAAAAAATCAAAAATAACCCTAAGTCTGAAATGTATCATATATAAGTACATTCTTTAGAGAGACAATATTGAATCCAGAGGCCAAACTATCTTAAATGTGTGATCTCTTGGGTGTGTGTGTTTGTAAATAGCAGCCATGTGAGGGAGGATTGGGTTGTGGGGAAGGGAATTAACACCATGGTCCTTACGAAAATCTCACTCCCACCACCTTTGGTCAAAGCTAATATTTGTCATTGGAATGAAAGTGCTATTAGTGCCATGGCAAATAGCAGTTTCAGGTTTGCAATATTTGTCAGGATCATGACATGAGGAACAAGTTAACCCCATACCCTACATGCTACAGTCCTGATCTCTACAGCTGCTTTGAAAAAACATGACACTTTAAATGTAATCACATATTTAACATAATGTAGTCCTGAGTGTGTACATGGAGCAAACCTAAGTTTGTTGCTATGCCATGTGTGAAATTACCATTCACAAATATAGGTAGGGTATGTGTGTATGAAAGGTAACCAGTGATATCACCTGCTTGCATCTGGGGTTGGAGGAGCAGTAATAGGAGTATTGGGTCTGTTGGAACAACATGCTAAGCCCTGGTTAGTAGGGGTGTGCAGAGTGGTTCTTCTTCGTGGTCTCTATGCATCACACATATGGGCTTTGCGCCTGCGCAGAGACCAGACCGGAACCTTCTCTAGCTGAGTGGAACGTTTTTGGCGGGAACCCCTCCCCCACGCTACTGCGCATGTCCATGGGGTTCCCGCCCTTCCCTCAGTTCTTCGTCGTCCGCCATCGTGCCTAGACCAAAAGACTGAACCTCTAGCGTTTCTCTGCTTAAATCTGTTTAAAAATATTTTCTACTTACCTTTTTCTTCAGCTTTCTTCAGCTTTCTTCTTTTTCGCCCTTTTTCTCTTTTCATCTAGAAAAAAAAAAAAAAAATTATTATTATATTCTTGTAGATAGTTTATTTTAGCGACTACGGTCGCGACTGCCGCATGGCAGTAAAGGCCCCGTTCCGCAAGTGTGTCAAGTGCGGAGCCAAACTACCTCCTACGGACGGACACTCCCTCTGTGTCCTTTGTTTGGGCGAAGGCCATATTGTACAGGCGTGCCACCATTGCATGTCCTTTACGAAGCAGACCAGAAAGAACAGGGCAGACCGCCTTCGCTCAATACTTTGGGAGAAAGCCCTCAAAGCTACAGAAGCTCCAATGGATAAAACGGCAACTGATAAGTCCGTTTCTGACCGAAGCACAGGGACGAATGTGCAAGCCAGAGCAATTGATAGGGCACAGATACCCCTGACGCCTGGCCGGTCTTTGGCAAGTTCTGCAGCCAAAAAGATTGCTAAAAAGGCCAGAACGCCAAAATCTTCCTCCGAAATGGAGAAGAAAAAGAAAAAGAAGAAGAAATCTGCGGAGAAAACCTCTCATGGCTCTCCCAGACTATCTGAGCCCCCTCGAGGGCAAACAACTCCTCCTACCGCTGTTACGGTATCGAGGCATGTCTCGACCCCGAGACCTCAGTCGATACCGAGGAAGACGGTACCGACACACCCTCCTAGTCTATCAGAGGGTGAGTTACGAGACTCCGCATCAGCAGCTTCGGCTCGGGAGCCTACAAGACCTCAAACATCCCAGAATGTAATCCCTCTGCAGGTGTCGCCTAGACGAACACCGAGGCGTGATTGGGACAGAGTCTCCCGATATTCTGAGCCCCAAGACAGGCAGAGTTTCTATGATTGGGATCGATACCGTACCCAAAGATACTATGATACAGATCAAGCCTATCATTATCCGCAGGAGGAATGTTTCCCTCAACCTCCTCCTACCACTAGGGTCTGCCAATTACCGCTACGGCCTCCATCAGCATATCAATCTCCATCTCGACGTCGAAGCCACCCTTCGACACCAGCTGCTGCAGCTGCCACGGTACCGACGGAGCGGGATCCTATGCAACTGGTTACCGTATCATCCCCAGAGGGTGACTACCCATCTGATTCGGACTCAATACACACTGTAGCAGCATCGGTACCGTCACCTAATGATGACGTACATGGAGAGGACCCCTCATCACCTTCGGATGATATGGTGAGGTTTTCGGACCATATGTTAAGGATGGCCCGTGCACTCGGCTTAGACCTGGAACAAGCGGTCGAACCGGAGGTCGATCCCATCTACGATGTCTTTCAAACAAAGACTAGTCTGTCAATTGCGATCCCTTTTCCGCCGGCACTCAAACAGACAGCACAACTCGCATGGGAGACACCATCGGTAACACAACCAGCTTCAAAGAGATTAGAATCTCTTTATAGGATTCAAGAACGGGATGCTGGATTTTTAATTAAGCACCCAAAACCGAATTCCATTGTGGTTGAATCAGCCCAGGGTCATTCTCAAAGAGCTCATGCTGCTCCCGTTGACAAGGAGGGTAGGAAGTTGGATTTGGCAGGCAGAAAGATCTACGCGGCATCCTCCCTCGGTATCAAAGCTTCAACGTACGAAGCAACAATGGCACGGTACCAGCTCTTCCTCTGGGAGAAAGTGGGGTCACTATGTGACTACCTCCCAGAGGATAAAAGAGACTTGGCGAGGGTCTTCCAAACGGAGGCTTCGGCGATTGCGAGGCAACAATTGTCAACTGCGAGGCATCAAGTCGATTGCCACTCAAAGAATATGATGGGGGCCATTTCTTTGAGGAGGCATGCCTGGCTACGATCAGCCAACCTCCCTACCGAGACAAAAGCCAGAATCGAAAGCATGCCCTTCGATGGCGAAGGGTTGTTTAATTCAAAAACTGACGAGACCTTAGATTCCATCTATAAGGCTCGTACGACTGCTAAAAAGATGGGTTTTTCTGCCCCTCCTGTACAATACAAACCTAGAAGATGGACAAGGCCTCCCCCACAACAACAATACCAGCAGCGGCCTCAATACCAGCAACCAAGGCAGCAGCAGCAACAACTTCAAAGGAAACGGCCTTATCAGAGTCGTTTCCAGCAGGAAAAACGTCAGCCCGACTTCTCTAAAAAGCAGCGGGTTTGACTCTTCGGCCCCAGATCCACTCCCTTTTGCGAACCGCCTAGCACCCCATTACCATCAATGGGAGTCAATAACATCAGACTCCTGGGTGCTCACTATCATCAACTCGGGCTATGCCATCGAGCTCGATGCCCTTCCTCCTTTTTCCGGCGTGAAAGTAACGACTCCATCCCCTCCTCTGCTACTCGAGGTACAGACCTTGCTATCGAAAGGAGCCATCTCTCCCGTACCTACAGAGGAAATCAACCAAGGTTTTTTCTCCCGTTACTTCACGGTCCCGAAGAAAGATGGAGGTCTTCGACCGATCATGGACTTAAGACAACTGAACGAGTTCATCACCCCGAAGAAGTTCCGTATGACAACGGTTACTTCAATTTTGCAGCTTCTACAAAAAGGAGTTTGGTTCGCAGTGGTGGATCTGAAGGATGCGTACTTCCATATCTCCATCAGGAAGTCGCATCAAGCTTACCTGCGGTTTTCGATCGGTGCATCCCAGTACCAGTTCACCGTTCTTCCGTTCGGGTTGGCCACGGCACCGAGAGTCTTCACGAAGGTCATGGCGGTGGTATGCGCCCACCTAAGGCAGAAAGGCATTTATGTTTATCCGTACCTGGACGATTGGCTTCTCGTAGCGGACAGCAGCGAGGCGCTCCAGTCGGATATACTAACCACCCTCAACCTGTTGGACTCGTTGGGGCTGTGGGTCAACCACGAAAAGTCCATTTTGACTCCGCAGCAGAGATTGGACTTCATAGGGGTAACCCTATCCTCTCGAGACGGGAGAGCATACTTACCTTCAACCAGGGCAAACACCTTGCAGCAGTTAGCCATCGACATCGAAAGTCGTCGGAAAGTATCGGCTTGGACAGTCCAGAGACTATTAGGCCTGATGGCAGCCACTACGGCAGTCATCAGGTTTGCAAGACTCAGAATGAGGGTATTGCAGGCCTGGTTTTTAAGGACTTTCGATCTCAGGCTCAATGCCCGACGAACTTACCTTTCGTTACCGAAGCAAGTCAGGGCATCGCTGAAATGGTGGTTCTCGATGTCGACTCTTCTCGAAGGCGTTCCATTCCAACAACAGGCGCCTTCGGTAACGATCACGACGGATGCATCCTTAGAAGGATGGGGAGCTCATTGCGACTCCCTTACTGCTCAAGGTCGTTGGCCTCGATCACAGAGAGAACAGCACATCAATCACCTCGAACTCATGGCTGTAGAAAATGCAATAAGAGCATTTGCACAGTTGATCGAGGGCAAGAATGTCTTGATCGCGACGGACAATACTACCGTGGTGGCATACATCAACAGGCAGGGTGGAACAAGATCGCACCCTCTGAATCGTTCTGCACTCAGGATATGGAACTGGTGCATAAAGAGAAGGACTTACCTGACTGCGATCCATGTAGCCGGCAAGGAAAACGTCATTGCGGACTCTCTCAGCAGATCCTTCCATGTCGACCACGAGTGGGAGCTCGACGTCGAAGTGCGGGAAAGCCTTTTTCGGTACTGGGGCCGCCCTGCTGTCGATGTCTTCGCTACCGAGAACAACGCGGTCTGCGCCAAGTTTTGCAGCAGGGCAGGAAAAGGAAAGCGCTCTCTAGGAGACGCTTTCACCAGGACTTGGAGAGGAAATCTCCTGTACATGTTTCCTCCCTTTCCACTTTTGACAAGAGTGATAGCCAAGATCCAGATGGACAACTCCGATTGCATCCTGATCACGCCGTGGTGGCCTCGACAGACGTGGTTCTCCCACGCTCTTCGGTTATCGAGAGGGGATTACATCAGGCTTCCGTCGATACCGAAGCTCCTGTCTCGACACCAGGGCAAGGTTCGACACGCAGATTTGTCGACCCTCAAGTTGACTGCATGGAGGATAGCAGCCACTCCTCCTCTGGGATCAGAGTTTTGACTGTGGACCACATTATATTAGCAGCACTAAAGCCTTCCACAAGAAAGGCTTATGCGGCAAAGTGGCAAAGATTTCAGAACTTTGCTTCAAAAGATGGTCAAATACCAGAATCTTGCCATTTGTCTTTCATCCTCAATTATTTATTGACACTCTTCCAGCAAGGACTTAAGCTCGCATCCATCAGGGTTCACCTTGCTGCGATTACATCTTTTCACCAAGGTATAGATGGGTTTACACCTTTTACCCATCCAACAACCAAGAAATTTCTGAAAGGTCTGAAGAACACGATACCGACTGTGAAGAGTATCGTGCCGCCATGGAGCCTGTCAGTTGTGCTGCAAGCACTGACACGCAAGCCCTTCGAGCCCATGGCTTCGACAGACCTTAGGCTACTTACTTTAAAGACTGTCTTTCTAGTAGCCATTACATCGGCAAGACGAGCAAGTGAGCTTAGAGCTCTTAGGATAGATGTCCCATACACTATCTTTCATAAGGATAAGGTTGTGCTACGCACAGATCCAGCCTTCCTACCTAAGGTAGTGTCAACTTTTCATCTGTCCCAGCACATTACTTTGCCTGCTTTCTTTCCTAATCCATCTACACCTCTTGAGTCTTCCTTGCACACTCTCGATGTAAGAAGGGCTCTTGCTTTTTACAAAGACAGAACAGAGACTTTAAGGAAAACAAAGCAATTGTTTATTTGTTATGGTGAGCCTTCTAAGGGACTCCCTGTCTCTTGCCAGCGGTTGTCACGCTGGATAGTGGAGACAATAGAATTGGCCTACTCTATTTCTAAATTAGAGTTAGTGAAACCTGTGACGGCTCATTCCACCAGAGCTGTTTCAACTTCGGTGGCCTTCACCAGAGGTGTTCCACTGACTGAAGTCTGTAGAGCTGCAACGTGGTCCACTCCATCCACGTTTGTCAAGCACTACAGTTTGGACACTCGTGCGAGGCAGGACTGCTCGTTTGGGAGGACAGTGCTCTCCGAGATCTTCAGATGATGCACCAACCCACCTCCAAAGGTATGTCAGCTTGCTACTCGCCCATATGTGTGATGCATAGAGACCACGAAGAAGAAATGCAGGTTGCTTACCTGTAACTGTAGTTCTTCGAGTGGTCATCTATGCATTCACACAACCCACCCACCATCCCCACTTGGTGGTGTGAGACTTACAAATGACACAGTTATGTGTGGAATGTACTTTATTAAAATTACACTCAGGTTTATGGGGGCACAATGTCGGACTCCTGTAAACTGAGGGAAGGGCGGGAACCCCATGGACATGCGCAGTAGCGTGGGGGAGGGGTTCCCGCCAAAAACGTTCCACTCAGCTAGAGAAGGTTCCGGTCTGGTCTCTGCGCAGGCGCAAAGCCCATATGTGTGAATGCATAGATGACCACTCGAAGAACTACAGTTACAGGTAAGCAACCTGCATTTCTTCTCCACCCTGAAATCCGGGGAGGAGCTCCACTGAGTGAGTTCACCACTCTGATTTTCAGAGGGGATCCGTCTCTCCACACTGCTAGATTACTCATCGGAAAACTGCTCCATTTTCGGAGAACCGCACGATTATCATAAATGGGGATTAACAAAAATGCATACATCTCTGTCATTTTTAAAAATAAAGAGATGAAACTTGGCACTCTGGTAGCTCTTAAGTAGGGCTTTAGCTGTGCTAAATTTAAAGCTGATCCCTTCATCCCTTAATTTTTAGGATTTTTTTTAAAAAAGTTCCCCCCTCAAACCATTGAGGAGAGGCCACTGCTGCCCCAGGCGCCCCATTCCTCCCCATCCCCATTTTCCCCTCCTTCTGCTCCCTCTCCCAACACAGACAGAGCCAGTAGCAGCAGCCATTGCACGCTTCATGATGAAATAATAAACCTTAATAAAAGTTTATTAATCAAGAAAAAATGTGTGCTGCTTGTGCATGAGTTTTGGAAAAAAATGTGGTGCAACACACACTCAAACTAGACAGACTGTAGAAAACACAACACAGAACTCACAATGGATTTGTGTGTGTGTGTGTGTGTGTGTGTGTGGAGGAGTAGACACACACACACACACACACACACACACACAAACAATATAACTAACAGCAAACACCGGGGAATGAAAAGTTAGTTAAAGTATTGGAATAGAAAGATAAAGAGGTTTTTTGTATTTTTTTAATATAGTTTTTTGTGAGAAGTAGACTGGGTAACAGTAAGACACATACACAGGGGTGGGCTGCTTTGAAGCAACTTGGATTCAAACACACTGACTGAGACAGACAGGCTGGGATTTAAAGAAAAGTTAGAAAGATAAATGATTTTTTCTTAATTTCTTTTCAAATTTCTCAGTGGGGGTAATAGGGTAGAACAAGAACACACATACACAGACACACTCAATAACGAGCGTGCGTGGGGTCAGCAAATAAAAGGAGATTGAAACAAAGTGAAAAGCAACCCAGCAAAAAAAGAAGAAAGTAGTAGCTCCCTCTCTCCCAATCTCAGCAGCTAGAAATGAAGCAGACAGAGCATGCAAGCACAGCTAAACAAACTGAGAGCTCTCTCTCTCTTTCTCTTTGAATCTCTCCTCCTCCCTTCCCAATGCTCCATGAGGAATGGGTTCCGGGGTGAGGGGGAATGGGTTTTATCATTTGCAGTTCCCTCTCCCTAAGCAACATGATTGGAGAGGAGACAGGGACAAGACTGTAGCTATTTGTTAGCCACAGATGTCAATCTCAAACCCCCTCCCCTTCACCCCACACTGTCTTCCTAATATGGAAGTGTTCAGTTAGCCATCCATCAATATGAAGCAAGCCCTCATGTTGCCTAAAACCCCTTTGGATACGGATCTCTTCAGGACTCTGAACGATCTTCTACCCATGCCATGGGTTTCCGTCGGTTTTTGAACCGCCCCCTAACTGCACTGCGAGATTGGAGGTCCATTGAACTGTCCAGTTTTCGGTGCAGATCACACACCCCTAATGGTTAGGTTAGTGAGCATGTTTAAACCATAGTTGTGTAGCCACCATGGTTAAGAATGGTTCACATGACATGCTAAACCGTAATGTTTAGCGCAAAATGCTTAACCAGTGTGGTTTAGTGTATTGTCTGAACAGGGTCATTCTGTCAAAGGTTTAATGAATTTAATGGAAAAAAAACATTTTTATAAAATAAATGCAGACAAAGAATTGTTAGCCAACTCAAACTGGTTATTATATAAGTACAGCAAAAAAATGTGTTTTTTTAATCTAATGTGCGTGGAAAATATTGTAGTGGGGTAGTGGGGATAAGGACACATTCTTTCACAAGAAAAACTATGAAGAAGAAAATGTGATAGGCGTAGCATTGGGAAACTTATTAAAGAAGCATGTCTCCCCCCCCAATTTATTATTGTAATTTACTGTAAATATTAGATGATGTGTCAGAGTTCCTAAAACACAATTACATCACTTTTACAGCTAGTAGTGGGATTTGCAAATCCGGACTTGAAGCTATTAATGAGAGAACTAAAATGAAAGATTTTGCATACTACATTCCTTACAGATTCATGCTTGGCAGCAACTGCCCGAAAGCTTCCTTTAGACATAGTTTCCATGCATCTGTGTGTGCTGGTTTTCATTAAAAGCTTCACTGTTCATTTGTGTGTGCTTCCTCCTCCCCCACCCCCCATAAGAACCATCTCTCTCTCTTTTTTTAACTAGAGTTAGTCCTTAAAATAAACTATTTTTCACAGGAAACACATTCTGCTTTTTATTACCATTAATATCAAGCCAGTTATTTTAAGCATGTTATAATTAGTTCTAAGACTTTCTGGTGATGAATGTAACCTGCAGGACAGAAAGAGCATCATATTTCGGCAACGATCTGAGTATAGGGATTAGGAAAGGTTAAGCTCCTACCCATAACTCACACTGGCTGTCTCCTCTACTAGTCTACCGAGGGTCAGTGCTGGGTTGAATTTGACTTAACCCGTAGCTAACCTGCAGTGTCCACCTGGGAATTAGGGCCTTTGATAATAAACACAACCACCACCACCAAATCGATTTCTCCTCTTACAAGGCACATGCTGGCCCAATCCTGGGCCAGCAGTAGAACATTCCTTCGCAGTGTAATGGATACAGAAATTTAACACTCTTGTAAGAGGGTCAGTAGCCTTTTAGTCATCAGTATCTGCTTATCAATTATTTATCTACATGGAAAACCAATACCAATGGAAGATTTTCTCTTAACTGGATTAGCCGTACCATTTCTTTCCATTGCCAGAAAATCACCATTGATAGCTGTGCTCTCTCCTATGCTCTTGATTATTTCCCCTCCCCCAGAAAGTGTGTGTAGTACTTTGTTCTTGTAGTTAATTCACTGATACTTGAACTTAAATATAGTGTAGGTTAATATAAAATGATAAATTTCTCCTAACGCTTCACAGATCTGAAGACCTAGAATATCATGGCAATTTTATACATTGCCCAGAGGCAAACCCAGATTTGCCATGGCGAGCCCATATAACAAGAAGCTGCAATCAGTCAAAGCTCTCTGATGAGTGTACCTGTATGATACATGTGCTTGCAAAACTTTCCTGCACTTTATTACAATTAGGCTGCAGTCCTATACACACTTACCTTGGAGAAAGTTCAGTAGGAGTGGACAAATCTATCCATTTCGGTTTCATTCTGTTTCTCATTTTATTATTAATTATTATTTAATTATTATTTAATTAACTGCCCAGGGAGCTTCAGCTATTGGGTGGTATAAAAATGAAATAAATAAATACATTACTTTTAGTATTTTCATAAGATCCACCAAGTGTACAACAAATACAAAATCATTTAGAAAATCATAAAAACATTAAAACTCACAATAAACATAATTAAAAAGAGCAATAATGCTAAGAGCAATTTAAAATGCCAAGTTAAAAACAACTGTCCTGATGCCAAGATGAAAAATGTGTCATGACACCTTTTCTAAAAACAATGAAAGTGGACCAATTGTAACTCCGAGGAGAGAGCATTCCTCAATTTTGAAGTAACACAGGATAAAGCCACCTCGTGTGTGCACCCAACGTGGCCTCTGCAAATAGCATTATCCCCAGATCTTAAAATCAGACAGGTTCATAACAAGACAAGTAGTCCTTTACATAGACAGGTCCTGCAATATTTAGGGTGTTAAAGCTAAAATAAGTTCATTTTGACCTGTGTCTGCATCAGTTTGTCAAAAAGAAATTTTAAAAAATATCCTTATATACACATTTGTGTATGCAATTTTCACTAACATATGCATTTTTGCGAGCAATTTTAATGCATTTTTCAATTGGAGGACTGTAATCACAAATTCAGAAAAGTGCAAATATTGAAATATAACTGCATTTTATATTCAGCTAGTGCAAACTGGGTAATTTGACATTGAAATACAAACCAAACTAATTTCTCCCCCACCTTTACTTCTGCACTGTTAAAAGCATACGCCTAAAAATGTAACCAGTGAAAAGTGCTCTTAATTGTAGCACTCCTGTAAATTTGAAAAGAAGAAGCTTCACTGATTCACTAACTTTCTCGGAAGTATTCAAACCAACATGTTAGAGTTGTTTCTCAAGCCTTCCCTGGTTATTTTCCTTTTGACATAATGAAATGTTACAGAGAGGCTGAATTCAATTCCCATTCCTCCTAAGGCAATGCAATCTGTCAAATGTCATTCAACCCTGCAGGCCAACTTCCCACTTTTATGAAAAAGTCATTAACCTGTAGCAAATGTCAACAAAAACTCTGTGCCTCTAGTAATCTTTGGGGGGAAATGCATTTGTCACATATTAAGAATGTGTCATTAAAAGAGATATTAGGAATCATGACCCTTGTTGCAGCACATTTTGTTGCCTTCATCAAGGAATCTCAGAGAAATATTGAAGTAATCAAAGAGGCTTCTAGTTCTCTGCACGAATCCTCAAGAACATTGTGCTCATTGGGTTAAATCCACTGTTATTCGAGTAGACTTGAACTTTTCCCCCTCTGCAACAGCCCCATGCCCCCACAAATCTCTTCCAACCCTCTAAAACATAGTCTCCCAAATCTGGAGCACATTTGGGGGCTGTAGCAGGAGGGGAAATCCATTCTGCCAGTGGTTTCTGTTCTGTTGGTGGATGGCCAGGGTTGGACACAACCCATCAACACTTGTCAAGTTTCATCTGTTCCATTATTTTGTTTATAATTATTAATTTGTACATGCAGCAGTCGTGACCAAGTTCTCCCCACATTATTTCCTTGAGCTCATGAATGTCCCTGACCATGAAAAAGACATTTTGTTGTGAACTGAAGGTACAGGCAGTTACATAGAACCAAAGTGAACAAGTACCAACTTCAGGAACTGCCAAATAACAGGAATCGCTGAAATCCCACAAAGAAACATAAGCACTTACTTTCAGATTTTCATTCAGTTTTTTTAAAAAAACAGGATGTAGGTTTAAGAAAGTGCTAATTTAGACAAGTTCAAAGAAGGTCAGGTTCTTACCTCCCAGAAGGGCTCAACTGACCTAATCCCCCTTTATTCCCCTTTTGTTATCACTCATTGTCCACTCCCCTGATTTAAAGAAGACAATCATATGCATGGAACTGTTGTTACATCATTGCACACGCAAATGAAACAAAGGACTATTATTGGAGAGAGAAGTTTGGAGATATTGGGAGTTGAGAGGCACCAAGAAATGAAGAAATGTCCTTTTTATATATAATACTGTATATTTCTTCTAAACTTACTGGTATATTGTGATGAAAGTTCTTAATTCTTAGGGAGTTTTTTTTTTTTAAGGTTCAAGCAGGCCTTGGGACCAAACTCTGATCTGTTCCCTAATCACAATGGTGTGTGAGGCTGCAATTAGTCAGTGTTGGGTGTTTTGTCCTTGCTTATAGAGAGTTGTTATCTCACAAGTTTCAGAATGCAGTTCTAGCATTCAGAATCCATTCTGAAACTTAGGCTTTGCCCTGAGGAGAACATATCCTATGTGGGTACTATGGCACTTGACTTAAACAAGCATACACTCAAGTGCATGTCAGTACTTCCCCCTATTCCTCTTCTGAGGATCGCTTCATGTGTTCCATCTCAGAGGTTCCCTTGAGTTTTGGAAACAACACTTGGGCAATGTGGTTTGGGTGCAGTAGGGAAGAGTACTGCATGATCTCCCCCACGTCCCTTGGGCCCCATGCCAAGGCATATATCTTCGAAGTTCTCCATGGATGTGACCTACATTAATCAGTAGATAAGTAGATTATCATTTCAAAGTACTGTCTGCATGAACATTATCTGCAGGTCTGTGTCCGTTATCCCCATTGTCATCCTGACTAGAAAAACATTTAAAATGATTTCTCAGAACAGGCTGCATAAATCCAAGGATTTTGTATAGCTGTGTATTATTTTTGGCAATACTGCCTTCCACTAAAGGAATAAATACTATCTTCACAGATGGAGAAATTGAGGTGCACATTTAAATATCACTTGGCAGAGCTCCCTTACTAAGTTTCTCATTTCCAAGTCAGTGAGAGGGAGAAATGTTAAATTCAGATCTCCGTCCCCCTTCCTCCAGAATAAATGGCAGAGACTTAGCTCCATCAGACAAGCATTTTATTGCCGGCTCGTTGCTGGGCACTCATGGATTTTCACGGGTCCCTCTTATGATATCTGCTTCCCATGCGCCTCCCACCCTTTCTGTCCTCCCTCGCACGACAAAAAAAAAACCCTCAGAAAGTCCAATATATTTTTAAACACAGAAGTTGTCGCTATCTCTTGCTGTGTGCAGGAGAAGCAGCACAATTAGAACAGCCGACTGGATGGGCCTCGTGCACGTTGCTTACTTCCTCTTTCAAAAGAGGAAGTAATGAGCAACAAAAACGGGCAGAGAAATGACGGTAGGGAAACGTGATTTTCCCCATCTGATGAAGGTCTTAGGGACATGTTTGGAAGAGAACCTCCATCCTGTCACAAGCCATGTTGATACCAGTATCTGTGGAAGGGAGCAGGTTTTATCATGTACAAAGATTCTTGAATCCTATTTACTTTGTCCCATAAACCCAGTGGCAACAAGAGAACCAACACACGTAGCCCCATCTCCTTTACTTTATTTGCATAGCCCTGCCCTGTACAGCCCTGGGTTCTGTTATGTGGTCATGCCACATCATGACAAAGACACGGAACTGGCTTTTAAATACAGAAACAACAGGTAGGTCCCTTCCAACTCTGCTATTCTATGATTCTATGATTCTAAACGACTTCATAGATCCAGTGAAATTAGATTTGTGATTTCTAATTACTGTAATTTTCTTTTTTTAAAATGTATTGTGTTCTATGCAAATATGAAGCATTATCCATATGAGCGTGTAGGCAATCCTCATAGGACACCATGGACTGCCCTCCCCTGCCAGTGCTGTTGGCAGACAGTTAAGGATGTACCTGTACTGGCCATTTTCTGTCAGGAATACCCAGATGTACCTCCCATATGTAGATCTAGTAATGCTGCTTAACTACAGGGCAGCATGCATATGCACTGTTGCTTGGAGCATCTGAGTTCAAGAGGGTCAGTTACGCAATGATGAATTGTGCCTCCAGTATTTTTAGCAATTGCTTTTCCTTCTTAATAAGCCTTTGAAAACTGGACATGCTGTGTTTCATGGACATGCTGTGCATCTGAAATATGAGGTTTATCTGTTTGCTCTGATATTTGGAAATGAGTGTCAGGCAGCCATTTTAAAACAACAACTGTATTTCTTCTTAAAACTTTTTCAAAGCTTCCAACTTCAAAGTGTCTTAAAATAGGCAAGATATTTACAGAAACAAGAAGAACAGTCACAGGAACTTGATATTTTTGAACCAATCTGAGAAACAAAACAAGAAATAATAAGTTAAGAATAACACCCTTACTTTGTCTATATTACTGATTATTTGCTTATGCAAAGTATCATGGAAGAGAAACATCATTTCTGCATCAATGAAGGACTACAGAGTTTGTTTTTACTTTGGGTTTCCTTTCCTTTTGTCCATTTTATAGAGCATCCCTAATAAATAGCTATTTTGTCTAGAAGTAATCCCTTTTCATTAAAAAAAATTGCTAGTATAAATTAATTCATGTTTGAACCCGCTTTTGGCTGGCTTTGTGAAATCATTAACACAGACCACATGTTGGCAGCTTGGCAGGTCCCTGAGGGGAACTAGAGCAATTTTATTTGTCCTTCCTTGTAGATACTTGGCAGCGTTAATCTGTACACAGATTCCACTTGTAAAAGAGCTCCTGAGAAGGTTCCTGCCACCTTGAGAGGGTTCCACCTTGAAAGGTTGCCTAAAGATAACTTTAAATAAATAAATAGGATAGTAACTAACATTAGTCCTATGTAGAGTAGACCCATTGAAATGAATGAGGCTTAATTTTGTTTGGACTAACTTAAGTCTCATTCATTTCAGTGGTTCCACTCTATGTAGGACTAACATTGGATACTATCCATAGATTCATAGTGCAATCCTATTCATGTTTACTTGGTAAGTCCCATGGAATGTACTCCAGGTAACTATGTATAGGATTGCAGCCTACATGCTATGTTCAGGATGTACTGTGCAGTTGTTGTTGTTGTTGTTGTTGTTGTTGTTGTTGTTGTTATTATTATTGTTATTATTATTATTATTATTATTATTATTATTATTATTATCTAAGCACAGGGACCCTGCTATGGATTGGCCATGGTGAGTTGGGTGGTTTGAAAGGAGTTGGGTTGTGATTCTGAGAAGATGCAATGGTTTGATCTCTGCAAATAGGGAGCCCTACAGATAACCAAGAGAGAAAGAGGCCTGGAAAAGGAGGGGGGAGTTGCAGGGTTGCAGAGGAAAGGGCACTTTTAGAGATTTGTCTCTGACCCTGGGCAATGCATCAAGGCTAATTCTTGCACTTAGTCATTTTGGCAAGAGAGAATGATTGGAAGAATTGAATAGCAATACAAACACCCAATAGAAAAGAGAGTACAGAGGTAAAGGCTACAATTTGGTGATGGAAAGACTTGCAGGAGATAAAGGAGGGCTTAAAGATACCTTTTGATGGATACTTCCTGGAAATTAAGATGGGATGAGGCTAAACTAGTGATATTGTGGCAAAAGAGAGTAAAGCCTTTGGGCAAGACAAGTGCTGGGTCACTGCTTCAGTTGAAATGGGGGGCTCAACAGGGAGACCTGGATGGCCTGGATCACATGCCAGTAACAAGAACTCTGTAGTTTAGAGTGATTTTAGCAGAGGAGTGAAGGCCAACAGATGCAACTGAAATTAACTGGGCTTGTCACGCAACCAGAGTGTGTGTGTGTGTGGGGGGGGGGGTTATCACGCTCTTGGGAAGCTATGGAAACCCCATTGTACCAGGTAATGCTATTGCCACTGCAGTAGAGATCCCATATGCTTGCACAACATAATTTACATCAGCATTCGTGTCTGACTGGATCTTGCCTAGGGATTTTTGTGAGATGGTATCTTTCCAAGAAGTTAAAAATGAACACTATGGCAAAAGTAGAATGAAGGTCTCTTCCAGGCCAACTGCCCAAACAGAGTGAGATTGTGTTTATCATTTGGGAGACTTTCTTTAGAGCTTTCCAGAATGCATTATTGAGTTTGTTGGTGACTCCAAAGAAGGTGGGAAACATTTGGGCAAACCCCAATGCTGTGAAAATGATGTGGATATCACTCAATAACATCCTCATAGTAGTTGGTCCAGGGTGGTTGGTTTCTTTGAGTTGTCATTAAAATAGGTGAATTTGCTCTCTTGCTTCAGAGAATGACGAGGAACAAGAGGCTCTCCTAGCCTTGGACAAACCTGGCTGGTACTCCCAAGGTAACTCAACCCATTTGTATGAGTTGCTGAAGAAGATGACTGGCAAAGTAGAACCAAAGGTATTTAGAAAAAGAAGTTAAGGTATATTAGCAGGATCTCAGGGAGCTCCTTTCTCAACATCGGCATGAATTCAGTATATTAGTGCAGCTTGCTCATTTTTCAGAGGAAGCAGACTCAATAGCATAAAGCAATGGTAGCAATGCTAGATGTGAATTGGCCCGTGAACAATATAGATAAGCAACCCATCTGACACATTTTCTTGAAGATTGTTTCATACAAGACGTTTACAGCCCAATCCTATGAATACTTACTTGGAAAGAAATTCAACTATGTTCATTTGGAGCCTACTCTCAAGTAAGAGATTGCTGCCATATTTAGTTATTGTCAATGTGGCTTTTTAAGTTCTTTAAAGATAGTGTTTCTCCAATCCTTGTGGGTCTCTCATGCAAAAATTTTAGTTTAGAGATAAAATAATGGTCTTTTAAATAATCTACATGAGGAATATTCAACATCTTATACCTAGAAACTATTGTATTCTCCAGACCAGGGCTAGGAAAACTTTGGCTCTCCTGCTGTTGTTTGACTTCATCTGCCATCAGCCCTAGGCAGCCTGGGCAATAGTGAGGAATGATGGAAGTAGTAGTTCATCAACTTTTGGTGAGCCACAGGTATCCCAGCCCAGCTTCAGAGACAAGAAGAGTATTTTAGTATGTATCCTGACCTCCCATCACAGATGATTAGGCTTTATTATAAAGCTGTTGCTAGCTACCAGGACAGCAGTATGGAGTACTTGGCTATACATTATAAACATAACCCAAAGAGATGTGCAACATTAAACTTCTACAACTTCTGAAAATAGATTCGTTTTTTCTTATGAGTGAAACTTTGGGCTTCATTTTAAATGACATCTTGAATAAAATTTGGTGAGCCAAATAAAATTGCTTTTCTGGCTACCAGCTGATCATCTGCAAGGTTAATTAGTAGCATAACCATTTCTTCAAAATACATAATTTTGTTTTAAATGGTATGCTAAACAATGTTTGGCCTTAACTCTGTATTTCTGTTTTATACTTTTCATATTAAAGTTCATGAAGTGTGTAGATATAGATTAATTGCATACATGAATGTCAGTAAACTATTCTGCATATACAATGTATGGAAAATCTGTCTGGGCATGTAAAAAAGGAAAACTCAAGCTTAGATTAATAGGAAGTAGTTTTTCCATTAAAGTTTCATGTGTAAGCCTCACTTGACTTAGCTATTAATTTCCCTCTGCCTAATATACTATGAATGCCACTGGAAATTTCCAGTTTTTTTCTGTCTTGTGTATAAGCTGCTCTGTGATAATATACTATGGCTTTAGGATGGGAATGAGCAAAGGGAGATTTAATAAAATTAAATGCCTTTTAGTTGGCTGCTTTGCCTCTTTAAAAAACAACAATCCTGGGTTGTTGTCACAGGCAAACAGAGCCATAATAAACTTAAATAGCTTTTACTTGGCTGCTTTGATTCTTGTGTACTTATCATAACCTCTATTCAGCATTCAAAGCTCATGTGATTGGAAGAATCACACAAGGGGGGAGACTGGAGTGGTACTGGTTGGCTGTGTTCTCATCAGACAACCCCACCTTCCTTCATGTGTTAGAGGAGACGGTCCAAAGTAGGTTGTCTGGTTCTCCACACAACCTAGAGAGCTGATTAAGCAAGGTATTAAATCATGCTGGGAGCCTATGCATGCAACACGGGCCTGGTTCAGACAACACGCTAAACCATGCTGCTTAAGCAAAGTGGTTAAGCAGCATGGTTTAGCGTGTTGTCTGAACCAGGCCACAGTCTCCCCACTTCAGGCTTCTTTGCCTCCAATGTGTGGAAGGCAGCAGGGCCAGGCAATGGGGATGCAGTAGAGAGGATGGGCTCAATGAATGTAGCCTGCCCCCAATTCTAATTGTGTGAGGCTTGAATGCCCAAACACATCTACAGTTATTATTGGACTCAGAATGCAACTATTTTGCTGATTCCCTTCCAGGTTGTTTACTTTGGTGACAGCATGCACTCAGATATTTTCTCAGCCCACCACTATAATAACTGGGACACTGTCCTCATCTTAGAGGAGCTTAGAGGGGACCATGTTATGATGCCTACAGAGATGGAGTCTGAGCCCTTAGAGAAGAAAGGAAAGTATGAGGTAGGTAAGGATACCAGACAACTAGGTCTGATGTTACCCTGTGCTTTCTGATCTATACATATATGATGTGCACACCAAAATTCAGTGATAATGTTAACATTTCAATTGCACTTTGAAGGATATTTATGCATGACTAGTTGTGTCTGGATGTTGTTGGAAATGTGCATTCAAAAGTACATCTCATTGAAAACAATGCAATTGCCCTTTCTCCATTATTGGCCTTTCTCCATCAATTGCCCTTTCTCCATTATTCACACACACACACACACACACACACACACACACACACACACACACACTTACACAAGCCCCATTGCAATTATTGGAAGCAATGGAATAGCATTATAGTTTCATTTGAATGGAACTTGAACTAAACCATTTCCTGGAAGATTGCCAGGAACTTACCATCATTAATTTCCATATACATGTGTGTAGCAATATGATGTTCTTCACTAACCATTTATTCTCCTGAGGTAAGGAATGTTGTGTTGTTCCTGCCTGTGGGCATGAATAAGTGCTAATGCCATTTGTATGCTCCTATTTTCTAACATTAAAATTGGAAGTAAACTTTTTTTTTTAAAAAAAAATGAAGACATGAAGTTTTTGACAAAGTACAACAGAATGGCTCAGTTGAACGTGCTCAATCAATGAAGAACTACTGTGGTCCACTGGAGCTTAGGAGATCTGTGTTGCAATCTCTATTCATCCTTTAATTTCACTGAGTAGCCTAGGCTATCTCTCAATAGAATAACAAAAAGATTGTGAAGCACTTTACACACTGAAAGCGTTAATAGATAATGATTAATAAGAATCTTAATAAGGTATTATTTGCCTTTTGTCTTAGTATAAATTTTCTTTTTTCTTTTATTTCGCTTGAAGCTTAGAATAGCACATCCAAGTCAGAAGACAAATAGAGTGTGTTCAACCATAGTTTCCTTCCTGTGTTTTGAAAAGACAGGAAAGAAGGCCAATGCACTCTTATTATTCTTATTTCAAACAAACACACACACAAAAAGAAACGATTCTTTGTATAGTTCAGACAAATGATTTAAAACCCAATACATATTTATAGTTTTCAGAAAACTAGCAACTACACAGCACATATCTAGCTCCAAAGAATACAGCTTTTTCCTCCCTATGCTTTCACTGTTGGTGGGCACTGCAGAACCAGGGCAGGAAATGGTTGTGGTGTTCAGGATCCTTCATGCATTTTAAGGGAGCTAGTATGATGTCCTGGATGTTGCCCTCTGATTTATTACTGGAAGTGCCTGGTCTGTGTTTATAGAGCTTTAGTTCTCCCCAGTCATCTTCTGTAATTCTGCAAGAGGTTTGTGTTGAGTTACTATATCCACCACCAGTGACAGGAAGTAAGCAGTGGAGAAGTCAATTGGGTTGATCAAAAGATTCTGAACTGAGTGGGGCTATGGTAGGTCAGAGGTGTCCATTCATTATGCGCTTTTTCACAGGAGAACAGCTACATCCCTGCAACTGAATAAACCAATTAACAAGACTGTTTCAAAAGGCTTTTCTTCTGAATCCTATACAAGTTATTTTAAAATTATCCCCATCAGCCTCCCTGGTTTAATCTGACAAGACTAAGAATGAGAGAAAGACATCCCCACCCCCACCCCCACCCCCACCCCGTAGACTTGCAAAAAAAAATAAAAAATCAGCCTGTCTGATTCTGAATGTCATACAGAGTCAACTGGTGTCACATTTGATTACAGTGCTCCTGATACCATTGTATGATACAGCCTAATCTCTGTGTGTGTATGTATTATTGTATGATCTACAATAAGACACCGTTTATTATACGATACAGCCTAGATCTGCCTGTTTCTTAAAGACTTTATGGCTTATAGGAATCCGTGGCTCTAAAGCTTACAACTGAGGCTAGATCTACACCCAGCAGGATATAACACTATGAAAGTAGTTTGAAGACGGTATATGGAATGTGACATGGGCCCCAACAGTTGTCAGTGCACCTCAGTACTGTTGTAAAGCACTAGTGTAGATCCTGCCTGACTTTGAGCATATTTAAAGCATACTCTCCTCTAAACTAGCTAACCTGGAAATAGATGAAATGGGTAAATATATTAACTACTATCTGGAAGCTCTAACAAGGACATGTGAAAGCTCTAAGTTCCTCGTAGGCAGGGAATTTCTCATTTCTCTTTTGTAAAAAACAAACAACAACAAAAAAAACTCAGTGCATGAATCACTTCCCTTCACAGAAGAGAGCTGTGTGGAAGGAGTGGGTGGGTGCTGAGTTATGCCCATAACCATTTTACAATAACTTTTCTAGTGGTTTTAAAAAAAATCTTCAAGCTTTCAAATACCACTCAGCTCTAATGAGGCTCTTCCCCCACTCTAATCTCTCAAATCAAATGTGATATTTAATGGGATAAACTGGATTGTATATTGTCTACACGCTTGGTGAAAACAAAAACAAACAAAATAAAGTAGATTATCCATAGGTTAAATTTGGTTATATAAAATTTGGGTACCCTAAGAACCTCATAATTATTTTGGTCAGGATTTATTAATTCTATTACATCCATCGCTCCATTGGGAACTACAGAATTTGAAAGTGGTATGACCCCCACCCCCAGTGCATGGGAGAACAATAGGGTTTCTTCATTGACTTTGAGACCATGGCCTAATCTACATCAAGCAGGAGATTGCACTATGGAAGCAGTATGAAAGTAGTATATAAAAGGCAGGAACCACACTACTGCTTCATAGCAGTATTGAATTGCCCTGAAAACTGTTGTGGCCCGTTGACACTTACCATATACCTCTTTCATACCACTATATCCTGCTTGGTGTGGCTCCTGCCTTTTATATACCGCTTTCATAGTGCAATATCCTGCTTGGTATAGATTAAGCCCATGACATTTCTCATTGGTCAACAATTCCCATTGCATTTGTGAAGTTGTGTGAAATCAATGAAGATCTCATTCATACAGAACTCCATGCACACATTAGAGCACATGTGGAGCTTGTATTTCCAATCATATTTATTTCTATTTCAGGGACATCATCCCAAAGCTCTTCATTCAGCTTCTAAACAATGGGGTTCTTTCTTTGTGGATACCATTTCAGGGAAGAAAGGCACAGTGAAAACTTTAGTAAATACATGGTCCTGCAAATGTGTTAGTGCTTATAGCACCATCACAATCCCAAATATTGAAGCAATAGCAGGTAAGAATGAATCATCTTGAGTCAATCTATGAAATATTAATTAATTTACTATTGATGTGTTAAGTTTAATATCGATACCCAGAATTTTAAATATTTCCCCAATCTAGAACTGTACTTGATTAGCCTCCCACTGGCTTACATCTGAGTAAATTTGTATAGGATTGTACTGTAAATCCATCTGGTGACAGTTCAGGTGAAGGAAGGATAGATTCCACTGAGTCTGAGTAAAGGAGGAAGATGACTACTACTTTCAACAGGCTGCTGTGACCAATTTGCCCAGCACTTTGCAGACAAAATAGCTTGGATCCGCTCTAACTTGGATGCTATTGTTGATACAGACCCAGTGGATGTAACTTTGGCCCCTGCTTGTCCAGTATTATTGGATACCTTTCAATTTGCACAGTCCGATGATGTGGACATGGTCCTTGGATTGGTGAGAGCCACCACGTGTATACTTGATCCTTGCCCTTCCTGGCTTATAAAAGCTGCCAGAGGTGGACTGGCTGAGTGGGTAAGCGGAGTGGTCAATGCCACCCTTCGCCAAGGTAGGGTCCCAGCCTGCTTGAAGGAGGCAGTGGTAAGACCCACACTGAAAAAGCCCTCCTTGGCCCCCACTGTATTGGATAACTACCAGCCAGTCTCCAACACCCCATTTTGGGCAAGTTATTGGAGCTAGTGGTGGCCTCCCAACTCCAGGGATTCCTGGATGAGACGGATTATCTGGATCCATTTCAGTCTGGCTTCAGGCCTGGTTATGGGACAGAAACAGCTTTGGTCGCCTTGGTGGATGATCTTCGCCGGGAACTGGACAGGGGGAGTGTGTCCCTGCTGGTTCTGCTGGACCTCTCAGCGGCGTTCGATACCATCGACCATGGTATCCTTCTGGGCCGCCTTGCTGGGATGGGTCTTGGAGGCACTGTTTTACAGTGGCTCCATTCCTTCCTGGATGGACGGACCCAGAAGGTGGTACTGGGGGACTCCTGTTTGACTCCTTGGCCGTTGGCCTGTGGAGTCCCTCAGGGCTCTGTTTTGTCCCCCATGCTATTTAACATATACATGAAACTGTTGGGAAAGGTTATCCGGAGTTGTGGGGTGCGGTTCCACCAGTACGCTGATGACACCCAACTCTACTACTACTTTCCACTCAATTCCAAGGAAGCGGTTTCTGTGCTAAACCAGTGTTTGTTGGCAGTAATGGATTGGATGAGGGCGAACAAATTGAAGCTTAATCCAGATAAGACAGAGGTGCTCCTGGTCAGTTGAAAGGCAGATCAGGGAATAGGGATTCAGCTTGTGTTGGATGGGGTTACACTCCCCTGAAGACACAGGTCTGCAGCTTGGGTGTACTTCTGGATTCAGCCCTGAGCATGGATGCCCAGGTTTCGGCGGTGGCCAGGAGTGCATTTGCACAGTTAAAGCTAGTGTGCCAGCTGCGCCCTTTCCTAGAGATGTCGGACCTGGCCACGGTGACACATGCCTTAGTTACATCCCGATTGGATTACTGTAACGCGCTCTACGTGGGGCTGCCTCTGAAGAGTGTTCGGAAACTCCAGCTGGTTCAAAGAGCTGCAGCCAGATTGTTGACTGGGGCTGGTTACAGGGAGCACACAACTCCCCTGTTAAAACAGCTCCACTGGCTTCCAGTCTGTTTCCAGGCACAATTCAAAGTGCTGGTTATGACCTATAAAGCCCTATATGGCTCGGGTCCAGGTTATTTGAAAGAACGTATTCTCCCTTATGAGCCTTCCCGTGCTTTGAGATCTTCTGGAGAAGGCCTTCTTTCAGTCCCACCATCTTCACAGGCGCACTTCGTGGGAACATGTGAGAGGGCTTTCTCGGTGGCTGCTCCAGTGCTCTGGAACTCTCTTCCTGGGGAAGCTAGGCTGGCTCCCTCCTTGTTGGGCTTTTGGAAGCAGACTAAAACTTTTTTGTTCCAGCAGGCCTTTGGAGAATAATCTGGCCTCCACCTATGTTAATGTCTTATAATTTTGTTATGTATTTTAGACGTTTATGGTTTTGCTCCCCCCCCCCTCCCAATGTATGTTTTTAACTTTGTAAGGCCATCTTGAGGCCCAGCATTGGGCAAAAGGCGGGATACAAATAAATATAATAATAATAATAATAATAATAATAACAACAACAACAACAACAACAACAACAACAACAAGGATTTTGCAATTGTACTGTACCGCCATTGCTCATTATTCTTCCCTTGAATTGAAACATTATTTATTTATTTATTTATTTATTTCATTTCTATACCGCCCAATAGCCCAAGTCATCCAGTGAGCTTCATGGCTGGCTCCGAACAGGAACTAGACCTGAACTCTTCTGAGTCTCAGGCCAGCACCCTAACCATTATACCACTGGTTCTCACCACACTACATATTGTGCAATGAATTCCATAGTTTAAGTATGCATTGTGTGAAGAAGTACTTCCTTTTCTCTGTCATAAATCTCCCACCACTAAGGTTCATTGGATGAGCCTGGTTTCTAATATTATGCTGGTGAAGAGAAAGGAAAAGGCCATTGTAGCTCATAATTGGGGACACTCAACAGTAATGATTCCCTATCCATTCTCTCCACACCACCCATAATTTCATAAATCTCTATCTCCACTATACAGGAGCTTTTTTCCCTACCAGTTTGTAAAAGCATTCAAACTGCTTTTTTAAAAATTAATAAATATAAAAAAAATACAATAAAAATTGGATATTCAGTCAGCATGGATGGTTAGAGCAGGCGATATCCGGGGATCATCCCGGGATCATTCCTGTGCATCCACATGCCACACAGGGGATCCCAGGAGCAGGGATGGATGAACCCTCCATTTCCGCAGGTTATTGCCATACACTTTTGTCACAGTTTTTCCCACGGTCCCGGGACAATCCCGAGGACACAGCTGGTGTGACCACCAGTCCCAGCTTCTTCCAGCTTCCCCACAAGTAGCGGGGGTCATCAGAGGGAAAGAACCAGGCTCGGGAGAGTGCAGGGCCATCAGGTTGTGGGGAGCGGGGTTGGTGTTTTTTTAAAAAATACCCAAACAACCACTTACTTTTTCACTGGAGCACAGGTGCGCTCCAGCACCTGTATTATTGTTTTTTTAAAAATGGCGTATGCAATGTCCTGCTTCCTCCCTGGATGCCGCATATGAACCCAGGGGGAGGATCTCGCGGTCAGCATATCGTGAGATCCTCCCTGGGTGTAGACATGCCCTTGGTGTATGGATCGTATTGCAAAACCGTTAAAACAGATTAACATCACAAGCTGTTTATCAAAATCAAATACTCAGAAACAAGTTGGTGGTTAGTTAAATCTTCAAGGAAATAATTCTTTAGATAGTTATAATCTAATCCAAACAGAAGACATACTCTAAATCTTTTTGAGATATTCTCAGGGCTTCGTAGAATATTAAACAGAGTAATCCATATAATCTCCTCAAATGGGAAGGATTCTTCACAAATAATAAAGGCCAAGACAAAAACAATCTTTGACGAAAATGTCCAAACAATTTACTCAGGCAGATTGACCAATAGTAATAGGAAGCACAATCCTAAGTGAATCTAAATGGTCTGACCCTTTGAGGGCCTGGCAGCTCATGCTGACTAGGGCAGGATCTACACTACTGCTTTTAAATGTTTTATAACAATAGTGACAACTGTTGAGGCCCAGGACACATGCCGTATACAGTTCCAAACCATTTTCAAAGTGTCATATCCTGCTTTGTGTAGATATAGCCTGGAACAGGAAGAGTGTGGGTGACTTTACCAGGATGTTTAGCCTAATAGATTTTTATTTGGGGGGAATATCTCTCTCTAGTGTATCTAGTGTTCTAGTATTATGAGAGAGAGAGAGAGAGAGAGAGAGAGAGAGAGAGAGAGAGAGAGAGAGAGAGATGTCTCTGTATCCATATTCTCAACATTATGCATAATAGTGGCCTCCTGGTTGTTATTTTATGCTGGATTTTATCTGCCAGTTGTTGAATATATATAAGTTTCTTAGCATAGTTTGATGTTGTTGTTGTTTGTATTTTATAAAATATTTTACACATTTTATTTGTAAGCTGCTCTGAGAGCCATGGCTGAAAAGTGGCTCATAAATATTTAAATCAAATAAGAACAATATTCAGTGTCCCCATGCAGGACAACCTTCCTAATTGGTGAATCCAGCCCTGACAACATTGGCTCACTGTCTGTTTCACTACGTACCAAACACATGCATGGACACAGTGGAAGTGTAAAATTCCCCCTCCTTCCCATTCCTGAACAAAAGATCTTCAACTGTGGCATTCAAATTGTCAAATCACTCTGTGAGTTCAGGCATGTAGCATGGTGCTCATTATGATAAAAAAGCGAGATCAGAAACATGTTGATCTGATCTCAGCAAAAAAAAAAAAAAAAAATTAACAGTGGGCCTCCAGTGTTGGGTCTTGCAAATTGGAGATCAGATGTCTCCCATGTCATAACAAAACTTTGGAAACACCAAAGTCAGCAGGAATTGAACATTCCTTCCCAGTGCTGTGGGGGAAGTGATGAACCCTGGCAGCAAGCCGCTATTACTAAAAAGAGAAAAGAAAACTAACAGCGGTGAAAGATAGGAAGGGAAGATAAATTTAGAGAGATGTGTGGCTTTTCTCCTAATTAGAAGTGTAAAATGCATATCAACAGTTTTAACATTTATTAAAATGTTAATGAAAGAAATGACCAGGCAAAGATGGCTTTTAACATCCTTTCTGTGATAGCAAGCTAGCCTTCCCCAACCTTGGGTCATCCAGATGTTTGGCCACTCCCAGCATCCCTGACTATTGGCCATGGAGGCTGGGGCTGGCAGAGGTTATAGTCCAAAACAGCTGCAAGGCACCAGGTTGGGAAGGATTAAAAAAAAAGTGCCTGTGACTGTATTTTCACTTCTTTTCACTCGATTTGTTGCTGTTCTTACTCAGATTAGCCTGTGCTCCTAGCAATGCACTGCATTTCCATTCTCAGGTAGCAGCTTTTTTCCAGGTCCTTTTTTTGCAAATTGTTGTATGGGTTTTGTTTGTTTGTTTTTAAAGGAGGAAGAAATGTTTTTCACAACCTTGCCAAGTGCATCTCCCTTAACATTTATAACATTCTTGAATGCCCAAGTATTGATTTCTCTTTCACTGACTCAGCTTCCTACTACTACCATTTTTGTCCTTGTGTGCAGGTCACCACATGTGTGTTGTATGCTGACTGCATTTTGTTTTGTGTTGTTGTTGTTTTTAAATAAGTATTGTGCTTATACAAGAGCAGTTTTTGTGTGCCCCTAAATAACTTGATGCTTTGCTGGGAAAGTGCATTTGCACAAATCTCTCTCTCTTTCTCAGCTCCATCACACCGGGGGTTAACACAGTCCCTACCTTCACTTCTTCAGCCGTGTTTTTGTTCCTCAGTTACTTCCTCTTTCAAAAGAGGAAGTACAGAAGGAGCAGGAGGCCCATTGAGTCTGCTGTTTTAATGGCGCCGCTTCTCCTGCACACAGCAGGAGAGAGCAGCAATTCCGAGTTTAAAAAAACATCAGACTTAATGAGGGGGGGGGTTGTCACGCAAGGAAGGCCAGAAGGGGCGGAAGGCACACGGGAGGCAGACGACATCATGTGAGGGACCTGAGCAAACTCTGTGAGTGCCCAGTAATGAGAGTGCAATAAAACACTCGTGGGATGGAGCTTACAGTCTCGGTACCAGCACTTGAGAGATCATACTGATTTAAGAGCAAGCAGCCAATGAAACAAAAATATGATTGGGCCCAAAATAGGCAAATTTAAAAGGGGTTATGAGAGCACACCCCAAGTAACACATATTTAAAGTGTGGATGTGTTTGTGTAGATCAGGGGTCCAAAACCTTTTTGGCCCCAAGAGCCATATGTGATGCTGCCTCTCTGGGGTTGTGTGTGCACGCATACACATACATCCCAGCAATTCTGATGGCAGCAGTGGGGAGGGGAAAGTAAATCTTATGAGGATCGCAAGGAAAAGGAGATCCTTCTTTCTGAGCCACCCTCAACAATCCTGGTAGCAGTGGCAGGAAAAAGAGTGATCCATATCAGGATCACTGGGGGATGGGATGGAGAAAAGGCTAGCCTCATGGGTGGGTGGGTGGGTGGGAGCACATGAGACCCCTGGGCCTCATTGTGCACTCCTGGTATAGAGAGAGATAAAGAAGTAATGCCTACCAACCAACAAAGATGGGGAGGAGGAATAAAGGTGGATCTCTCCAATCTTATGGGCAGAAGAAACTATCAATGCCTGGCATTCAGCAAAGTACTGTATTCCTGTGAACTTAGTGGGTGTTGGCATGGAATCAGAAAGTGGATAATACATGCCTTTATTATGCAGTTGGTTGTGATATCTAGCTATTCCTGCAAGAAAGCAAGTTTGGGCTTATCTTCCTTAATGTTGACATTAGTTATCCGAAAGAGAATTTGATGCAGAATCTGTGCGCCCTCGGGTATACAATTGCAGTGTGATTTGTATGCAATCACATTTGAAATCTGTCTCTGTCCTACTTACCACTAGGTGCACTGTAGCGACTCATTCTGTTTGAGACTCAATAGCACATTATAAAAGTGATTTAGAAAGTTTCCCACAATATCAACACAGTTATACAATGAAATATCTTTGTTCTTTTGCCCACATCATTCCATTTCCAGAAGGGTACCATAGTACTCTGTGGCAGAAAAAACAACAGTCTTGTGCACCTCAAATTGCTTTTTTCTTCTACTGGTACTTCATATTTTTGTAAGAAAAAGAAAGAGTACAAGGACATGACTAAAGCATAAATATAGGAAACATTGTTGCTCTTTTTTTATTCATATTAAATGGTGGATTCAAACTAGAATGTGTAAGTGAAAGTATAATGCTCTTTCTTTTCTTTTTTGCTTTGATATTCTTGCATGTATAGCCTTAATTATTGCTAAGCAGTGTTTCATGTTATACTTATACATGTAACAAAAATACATTTGTAATTTGCTTCTAAATAATAATTTAAAAATTCAAATAATTTGGAGGCACGTTTGTTCTATTTTAAACAACGTTTGGTATCCCCAGTAGGATAAGCCAGAGTATCGGCATGATACTTCAGCATAAACCCTATACACCAAATATGTAATCATGTGGTCTGATTAAATTCTTACAATAATAAGCACAGAGATAAAGAGCTTAAGGAAGAAAATTCTGCTCTTCCTAGCTTACTGAGTTGTTTAAATGTGATGTGAGCTGCATATATAATCAAGGCATGGTATGTTTGTTTCTTTCAGATTTACCTCTGGATTATAGATTCAACAGATTTTCTTCCAATAGCTCAATAACTGCTGGTTACTATCCCAAACCTCCAAAATCTTTATTATCAAGCGGTGAGCCAATGGCCGCCAAATGAATCATCTCTAAGGAAAAGAAAGTCTTTATATCGCTTAAATGAATATATGTTTATTATGGTTCATGACCAGATTGAAATGAATATATCAGTTGGGGGAAAATGCAAATGAAATGCTACCTAAATCCAAAAGACACCTTAAAAAATGCAAACAGACCTCCCTTCCAATAAAATAAAATAAATCCTAGCTATTTTCCCGATGACATTAATCCCTAGTATTTGTCTAGAATGTTTTCTCACTCTGCCTGTTGAGAATTTGCTACAGTCTTTTAAGTTTGTTATATAAACACTTTGACAACTTTGTCCATTTCATACATTACATGGCCACCATGATGTCTCTACCCATAGTGCAGGGTCACACACACACCTTTCTCTACCACCTCACACCTCCTTGCAAGATGGCCCAATTTGCATGGTTCTTCCCACTCAAAGGAGGGAAAATGTATGAATAACACTGTTGCACATATGATTTGAGGAGGGGAGGGGGGAGTATGAGTACTCTTCAACAATGGAGAGGGTCTCAGCCCAGTAGTAGTTGGCCCATAATTTTACAGTGTGGTTAAACTTCAGTACTTTGATGTTAAGTCCTATTAAATCATTTCATTTATTACATTTCTATACCACCCCATAGCCAAAGCTGTTCACAAAAATCAGAAATAATTTCTACTACTTTATCCCAAATCTGTTCCAGACCAGATTAGAAAAACATGCTCATCAAGACTGGGTATATACCCATTTTATAAAATGCATTCTGATAAATACAGACTGCATAGTTTGCTTCTAATAAATCCTGCATCATCTCTTAGTGAGATTTTCTCCCAATATGAGTACTCCCTTCCTTTTATCTCAGTCCCTGTCATAAAAGGAAATCTGCACTATTCTTTAGAATTCTGGGTTTGTAAAATGTTTTCAGCATTGGACCTCTTTCTATTATTGTATGGATGCAAAATCCATAACAGCCCAATTCTTTGCATGTCTACTTTGAATTTAAATCCCATTCATGTCTATGGTATTTACTCTCAGTTAATTGACTATAGGATTGCAACTAATGCTGTAATATTATGTGCACTTACCTGAGAGTGAGTCCCATGAGGTTAATAGTGTTCACATCTGCATACTTATGCATAGGTTGGGCTGTAAGTGCGCCATTGTATACGTTAATGCACTGTTTTCATAGCTAAAGACACCATGATATGCCAGATTGCAAACAACCTGTCTTGCATGTGGACTATTTCTCCCACAGAAAGGGTGATCTGTTGTAGAAATAATTACAGTACAAAGATCTGAATATATAAACTTATCAAAACTTTCAAAGGCTTCTGTCTGCTTTGGCAGTGCTCATCTGTGCAAAGTTCAAAATAAAGGTTATTTATTCCCGAAAAGCTCTGGATTCTGTTACTTAAACTGTTTCTCCTGAAAAGCACAAGAAGTTAAATTCTTCACTGTAGAGTAGGGGTGGGGAAAATGTGTTTTGTTCACATTTAATAAGTATTTATCTAATTTACACTTTTTGAATCAAACCAAAATGCAGTTCTACGTCAATATTTGCATTTCTCTGAATTTTGCAATGCACTTTTCCTATCAAATTAAGTGTACAAAAGTGCACATATTAGGGGGAAATACACACAAAATGTGTATATTATTGAAAGTAATGTTCAAAAATGCATGAGAAGAAATTGTAAAATGTGTATAATAGGCAAAATTCCATACAAACATGTATATTAGGAGAAATGAACATGTATGTGATTTTTTTTAAGAAAGTGAAGTGGAAAATGGGAAGCAATGAAGTTAAGACTGGAAAAGAGGGGAACTAAGAGAAAGAAACTACAGCTGACAGATCCATCCTTACTGTGGAGTGAGACAAAGAGTGTCATCACACGGGGAAAAATCATGTTTCCTTACAATTGCTTTTACCACATGGCCCATTCAGAGGCTGTTTTTATTGCACCGCTTTTCCTGAACGTAGAAGGAGATCGCAGAAAATTCTGTTTTAAAAACAAAGTCACATTAAAAGGGGTCTATTTTAAAAATGAGGGAAAAGAGCGGGAGCCGGACATCATTGTCTAAAGGATGGATGCACATCCGTAAGTGGGCAGTAGCGAGTGTGCAATAAAATGCTCATCTGATGAACCTTAAATATGGACTCTAATTACACTTATTCACTACTAAGTCCTGGGCCTAATCTTCACCAAGCAGGATACTTCACAATGAAAGCTGTATATAAAGGGCAGGAGCCACACCAAGCAGGAAATAGCAGTATGAAAGCGGTATATGGTATGTGTCAATGGGCCCCAAGTGTTGTCAGTGCGCTTCAATACTACTATAAAGCAGTAGTGTGGCTCCTGCCTTTTATAGACTACTTTCATACTGCTTTCATAGTACAATATCCTGCTTGGTGTATATTCGGCCCTGGTCACTGCTCAAGAGGAAGTAAAAAAGACCCAAATTCAAAGTGATAGCTTAATTTCCTCCACTGTGAGGTCCTGTTAAGTTTAGAGTGGACGTATGGCTTGAGCTTTGGTGTATACTGAAGTCATTGACTGATTGCACATCTCTCAGCCCAGATTCTTTTTCTTGCATACATGTATTTTACCAGCTGTCCTACCAGAAAGCCTGGTAAGAGACATCAACAAAAGTGCCTCGCCATCTGAAGCAGGGTTGCTACTAGGGGTGTGCACGGACCCCCCGATCCGCTTCTCTTCCAGATCTGCAATTTGCGGATCGGGCCGCTTCGCTCCACCCCGCTCCGCCTATAGTCCGCTCCGCTCCGCTGCAGAGCTCCGGATCCGGATCGGAGGCCCCCCCCCATAGGCTTGCATTGAAATCCAAAAAAGTATACAACTTTTTTTCTGTTAAAGTTAGAAACCTCAAGTTTGGCACCATGACCTCATGGACATATACACATGCATGCCAAGACTCAAGCCAATCCCATCATCCCCTGATTTTTGGGGAATTTATGAAAATCAGACACCCCATTTTCAGACATGGACTGTTCTCCAACACTTTGACAGATAAAAAAATTGGAAGCAGGCACCCTCACAGATGCCATCTAGATCCACAATCATGCCAAGTTTCAAGCAAATCCCATCATCCCCTGATTTTTGGGGAATTTATGAAAATCGGACACCCCAGTATCTCAGGGATTTTAAAGCTGCAGACAGGGGCCATTTCAAAAGAAATCTCAACTTGCCATGAATTGGGGAGTAGATAAACCTATATGAATATTCTTCCACACTTGAAAAATTGATTTGGAACTTAGTCTAAGTGAGCGCAGGAAGGACTTATCCCCTGAGTCAAAGCAAGACACACAAAAACCATCCCTGCGAGGTGGGCAGGGGAGGAGGGAGGGAAGGCAGGCAGGCAGCAGACATTTCTGGGGGCACAAGGAAGTGAGCCAAGGATAGTTTCAAAGGCAGTAATGCAAACCATCCCTGTGAGGTGGGAGCAGCACAGAGAGATGCCTTTTCTTTTGCATCCCATAACTAGGAGGCTAGGAGTATAAGAGTAAAGCTTTGTGATCCTTGCTTCAGAGTTGATTGACTGCACTGTGATAACAGCCATTATTAAACAACAACAACAACAGTAACGTTAATAATAGCAGTACTAATTAATATTAATAGCAATAACAACAACAACAACAACAACAACAACAAGGAGTTGAACCACAATGAAAGCCTGCCTGACTTCACTGAAGAGGAAAAGCCAGGAGAGCTTGGGCTATGGGGTGTAAATATAAAATGGAATAAAATAAACAAATAAACAAAGGAGGGGTAGAATTAAAAGCAGCAGTGTTGCTGAATAAACAGGAAGAATTTTTTTAAAAAGGCTATATCTGTCTTTTACCAGTAAGAGGGAAGTGGACGTGCCGAGGGGGAGGGGGAAATAATGCCAATTTTGGCTGTCCCTGTCTAGGGACCACTCTTTAAGAAGCAAACTTACACTTCAACTCATGATAGGCATTAGTAGTCTCAAAGGCAGGACACAGTGTCTGTGCACTGGGCACGTCCACATGCCCTAGGAGAACTCATCCCCTTGCACCACATCTATTCAGTTGTTCACCAAGGTTAGGGTGGGTAGCAGTGCTGTGTTTCCTGTTATTTATTTGCTTAGTATATGATTTCAGGTTGTGTTTGTGCATTTGGTGGGGCTACTGTTTTAAAAAACACTGGGAAAATTCTGTTCAGACTAAGAAAGAGAAGCTCCCAGTATCCCAAGTATCCTGTTTTGCCTATCCCCTCCTCTGACTTTGGGATCATGTGATCATGACCGGGAGTTGACTATGCCCCTCAGCACTTCAAAAAGGTAAATCTCCCGGGGGTTTTACCCGTTTTTTAAAAAATATATAGCAAGCGAACTGCACCACACAGAGAGCTGTGAGTAGGCTCAAAATGACCCCCAGCCAAGACTCTCTAAGCACAAGAAGTTTCAGAAAGATATCTTAAAAAACAACACAGTTATCCCCTTTTCTTTTCGGCAATGCAATCCTATGGCCGAAATTTTTCAAAATGGTGATCGGAGCGCTCCGCGGAAATAGAAGCGCTCTGCCTATGGGCGCTTCTCTTCGCCTTGCTTCTAGGGGTCCGCAGTTCGCTTCTACGCCTCTGGTCAAGGCGGAGCAGGCCAATTCGCTTCTGATTCTCCGATTCTAATCGGAGCGGAGCACATCCCTAGTTGCTACTAGGTCACAACTGATGAATGTGGGTATAATGTTACATTCCTGCTGCATTTACTTTAGCCCATTCTTTCCCTGGCTCTTTTGCCCACCTACCTCTCCCACCTGCCATGTGGCACAGTCTGATGTTACAGCTGATTTAATCTCTCAGTTAAACAGCAGATTGAAATTATAAGGAAGAATATCAGGGTTTCAATCTAGCAAACCTTTTTTTTTTTACTTTAGTGCATAGATTGCACAACAAATTCAAACAAGATTTTATTTTATTCATGAGAGGCTTTTACAAACATGCAGGCATTTAAGTGCCATGCTGGAGCAGACCAAGGGTCCATCTAGTCCAGCACTCTGTTCACACAGTGGCCAACCAGCCATTGGGCAGGAACCAACAAGCAGGACATGGTGCAACAGCACCCTCCCACCCATGTTCCCCAGCAACTGGTTTACACAGGCATACTGCCTTGAATACTGAGATCGCACATAACCATCAGTGCTAGTAGCCATTGATAGCCTTCACCTCCAGGAATTTATCCAACCCCCTTTTAAAGCCATCCAAATTGGTGGCCATCACTACATATTGTGGTAGTGAGTTCCATAATTTAACTATGCACTGTGTGAAGAAGTGCTTCCTTTTATTTGTCCTGGATCTCCCACCAATCAGCTTCATGGGATGACCCCGGGTTCTAGTATTTTGAGAGAGGGAGAAAAAGGTCTCCCTTTCCACATTCTCCATACCATGCATAGTTTTGTACACCTCTATCATGTCTCCCCTTAGCCTCCTTTTTCTCCAAGCTAAACAATCCCAGTTGATGTAACCTTCCCTCATAAGGGAGATGCTCCAGCCCCTTAATCATTTGTTGCCCTTTTCTGCTCTTTTTCCAGCTCTATAATATCGTTTTTTAGGTGTGGTGACCAGAAGTGTACACAGTATTCTAAGTGTGGTCATACCATAGATTTTTATAAAGGAAGTATGATACTGGCCGTTTTAGTCTCAATTCCTTCTCTTATAAAGCCTAACATGGAGTTTGCCTTCTATACAGCGGCCACACACTGGGTGGACATTTTCATCAAGCTGTCCACCACAACCCAAAGATCTCTTTTTTGTTCGGTCACCGCCAGCTCAGATCCCAATAGGTTATACTTGAAGCTGGGTTTTTCCTCCCCAACGTGCATCACCTTACACTTGCTTACATTGAACTGCATCTGCCATTTGGATGCCCACTCTCCCAGCTTGGAGAGATCCCTTTGGAGCTCTTTACAATCTCTTTGTGTTTTAACAATCTTAAATAATTTGGTGTCATCAGCAAACTTGGCCACTTCACTGCTCACTCCTAATTCCAGATCATTTATGAACAAGTTGAAAAGAATTGGTCCCAATACCAATACCTGTGGGACCCCACTATTTACTTCCCTCCATCGGGAGAATTGACCATTTATTCCTACTCTCTGTTTTCTGTTCTCTAACCAGTTACTGATCCATAAGAGGACCTCTTCTCTTATTCCATGACTACTAAGTTTATTCAGGAGTCTTTGGTGGGGGACTTTATCAATATCATTTTTATTCTCTCAGCATTTTTATTCTCCCAGCATTTCAAAAAGATTCTCCCAGCATTTTAACAGTCTATAAAAAAAATTTAACTTGGTGTTTTAAATTCATAATTTTGCATTGCTGCTGTTTTTATCTGGTTGAGCTTTTATATTGTATTTTATATTATAGTTTTATACTGTTGTTTTATACTTTGAATGTTTTTAGTTTTTGTGAACCGCCCAGAGAGCTCCGGCTATAGGGCGGTATAGAAATGTAGTAAATAAATAAATAAATTATTATTATTTTATTATTATTTATTACATTTATATACTGCCTCATAGCAAAGCTCTCTGGGCGGTTTACAAAACTTAAAAACAGTGAACATTAAAAACAAATATACAAAACTTAAAACCATAAAAAGCATAAAATACAAACAAAAACAGACAATATCCATTTAAAACAACTATTCTGGGTTCACTTAAAAAGCTCAGCATATACTGTTAAATGCTGTTAAATACCTAGGAGAAAAGAAAAGTCTTGACCTGGCGCCAAAAAGATAACAATGTTGGTGCCAGGCGAGCCTAGTTGGGGAGATCATTCCATAATTGAGGGACCACCACTGAAAAGGCCCTCTCTCTTGTTGCCATCCTCCAAACTTCTTTTGGAGTAGGCACCAGAGGAGGACCTTAGATGTTGAGTGTAGTGTACGGGTAGGTTCATGTCGGGAGAGGCGTTCCGTCAGGTATTGTGGTCCCCAGCTGTGTAAGGCTTTATAGGTTAAAACTAGCATCTTGAATTGGGCTCAGAAACGTACAGGCAGCCAATGCAAGCAGGCCAGAATCGGTCTTACTGTATATGTTTAAACCTTCTGGTTCCGGTTATCAATCTGGCCACCACATTTTGCACCAGCTGTAGCTTCCGAACCAGCATATCTATGTGCCAGTATAGAGATGCAGTTAGAGAAGGCCATGCACCACTTGGAAATGCTCTGTGGGACAAAACCGAACAAATGTAGTGGTGGTGCAAACCCTCACCACCACAGAGCAGGCTCAATAATGAGCTATAACCTGTATCCGGTCAAACTCAGCATGAGTCTTCTCCACCTGTGTTTACCTGTCTTCACATTTGCTTCATTCCCCTCAGCTCAGGTTCATACCAAGGAGCTGCCCGGGCTTTGCTCAGAGGGAGAGCAGCAACCCCACCAGACCCAAGGGCAAGCTGGTAAAGCAGTCAGGAACCATATGGTTGGGGAAGAACTAGAAGAGGGGATAGGCACAAGGTGCCTAAGCCCCCCTTCTCCTCAGCTGGCCTGTTAATCCTCCAATGCCATAGCTCCCCTTACCCAAAACCACACTTATAGGGGTACCTCCATTCCTCCCCAGGTGACCCAGTGAATTTCCCAGGAACATGTTAAAAGTTCAGTTTAAAATGGATAGTTATGGCCAGCCAGCCAATGAACAAAACCTGAAACAGCACTTTTTTTAAACAAGCAACTCCCTAATAAAGTATTATCTTTTCTCAGAATGAGAAAAAAATGGCTTCCCCAGATCCCAATAATAGGCTAGATTGATAAAAGTCCTCCATCCAATAGAATTTGATATCCAAAAACCTGTTTTTTCTCCCCAACAATACAAAGTTCTTTTCCCTAGACAGAAAACAAAACTTACTAAATGATTTACTGAGCATTTTTTCCTACAGTGTCCTTGTTTTGTTATTTTGTTTTGTCTAACAGAAAGTATTTCTGTGGCTCAAATTTTCTATCACAGCTGCCAGTTAAACTCATTAGATAGGTACTGTAGGTGAATTTAAAAAGTTAAATAAAATTATTCCTCTAGCCAGACAAAAATACTAACCCGTTTAAACAACAATTTTCAAGCATTACAACACAGAAGAAAAATATAGTAAGAGTTACTTCTTGGTTTGCGACAACCCATAGTTACCCATTACAACTGAACTGGAAAAGTATGGTTTGCACTTGCCCACTAAACCAGAATGGCAAACCAGAATCAAGAACTTGTGCAATCATAGTCAGAAACCAATTAACTGAAGCACAAGTGAGTGGAAAGAGGAAGAGTGCAAATCCAAGGTTCAAGACACCAAATGGTGATCAAAACTGCCCATACTAGTCATCTAGTCTAAGCAAGCATATACAGATCTTTGCACACAGCATTGTAGGTAAGTGCAGCTCCATTGCTGCATGTGGAGCAAACGAGATGTAAGAGTGAGAACTTAAATCTACAAGCCATTAAAATTTGTGACTGACACACATTTTATCTTGTCAGTTTTACTGGATCAAAATGGCTTAAAATCCATAGCTTAAATCGTTTGTTGATCAACTTAAACATCAATAAATGATTCTAATTGGGGGGTTTTAAAGCTTCCGCTGTCATGGAAATACAAGAGAGTCTGAAATGCTTTGAAGTTTCAATCCTGAGCTTAGAAAGATTATATAGTTATACATAATGTCATTCCATTTTTAGCTCCTAGTTCGATGGCTAATTAATGGGATGTGTCATAGAGACACCTGTTGGTTTTTTAAGAATGAACTAAGACCCCCATTTACAATCACATGAACAAGGTTTCTAAGGTGAAAGCTTCTACTATAAATTACTGAGCCCTTGAGCCATTTATTTGCTGGTAATAAATTGTACTTGTGAATCAGTGGAAAGCAGATCTCAGAGTACCACAGAGATAAGCGATCCATTTAAACATGGTGTTACTTCGTATTTTTTGTACTCATTATGTAAGAATAGATATTAAAAGTGATTAAAAACAGAATATGAGAACTCAGCCCCCAAAAATAAGGCGAACACCCAGAGGCCTGCTGTCATTGTGAAACAAAGCTTTTCCAAAATACGGTCTGAGTAATGTCTTTATGTTTAAACTATGCCGATTCTTCCAGAAGCAGCCCAAAAGTACTAAAGAAGTTATGTTTATAGTATGCCTCTAATGTATGGTAAGATAAGGTGTGGAAATTTAGTTAGAATGTTATAGGTACCTCATAGTATTCATTTGACAAACACCACAGAAGGGTGTTTTAAAAAAAGAAAAAGAAAAGCTTGAACAGATGTTATTGTTCACAGAGAAAAACATCTGAAGCTGTGTTAGTGCTATAACAAAAGCATTTTCAACAGAATCAAGCAAAAGGCTTTCCTGCTTTTCCTATTCCAAGTTCAAATGTAGGTCTCCCAACAAGTGAATTTCACATATTTGTTCTTGCTGGAGAGATGAAAACCAGGCTAACCACTTCTAAACACTTTTATGGTTTAGGTTCCTTGGCCAAATTAAAGGGTAGAACACCCAAAATGACCGCTGCACAAATGGGATCTAAAAGCCAACACGGTACTATAAGAGGTCATCTCATGATTCCAAGCTGCCCTGAGCCAGTCAAACTTTTGAGTTTTAACAGTCAGTCGAACACATTTCATTAAATAAAAAATTACAGTTTGGAAAAATAGGAAAAGGGTTGCCTGGTTTATTAGGAAAAGGCAAGTTCTATTTTCATAGAGAAGAAGAAGAAGAAGAAGAAGAAGAAGAAGAAGAAGAAGAAGAAGAAGAAGAAGTGGTGCTTTTTTGCAACTTTATCAATCAATACAAATATAAAGGAAGCACAATATAAAGGTCTCAGTTGGTGGTATATTACCCCTGTAAGGCTTCACCTAATATACCCAAGTTATAGTTGACATTACTGGAAGGGGATTTATACTCTCATCTTCAGAAGGAATGTCAAACAGTGCAGAAGTTCTGAAATGTACTTACTGATTACTGCCAAGAATTTTACCACATTAGATTGCAGGTGTATCCTAAAGCTATGTTTCCTCATAATTTAGAAACTAATGACCCTGGGTTCCTGCATAAAGACCTTCTTCAGTACTTATATACAGCAGCAACAATGAAAGTCTCCCAAGCAACCTTCTAAACAGCAGTGGATTGATAAAATAAATCCACTAGGAGACCATAATTATGTACAAACCTAGCATGGGTAACAAGCAAGAAATCTCATTTTTTAGAAAAAGATGTTATGTGTCATGGTTTCTGTTTAGCTCCTATGTGGAAGCCCTACAAACTTCTGATGATGTTCCAATCAAATACACACACACACACACAGTATAGATATAAATATATTCTGACCATGATTCAGCTATATCAATTATACATCCAAACTATACAATACTGTGCTTGCCCTTAGACTGCTTTACTCTAATTATCCCAGAAGCTTACCCATGATATACTAAGGATGTAATCAGTGAGCTCTCTTTCTGCCTAGTGATCTTGTTGAATTGTCGTCTGTTCTTCCTTTTTGATGCCAGTACTTTGTTTCAAAATGTAATTCCATGTTAAAAAAAGAAAAGAAAAGGAACTTAGGCATGTTTCATACAGTTACCAAGCCAATTATGTTCTTCACAGGAGGGTTTATGTACTAGAGTAGAAGTCAAAGGGGCTTAATGAAATCAACACACCCTACCCCTAACTCCTCCTATGGTCCCCCTATAGCCTTCTTAAAACAGTAGGTCAGAAGGCTGTCACAAAAGGTAATGGGGGGTGTTGGCTCCCTGTAATTTGAGCACTGATTGTGCACCATTCCCTTCTATCACACTCCTGAAGGCTGCAGGGCTCAGTCCTGGGCCCAGTGCTCTTCAACATTTTTATTAATGACTTGGATGAGGAGGTGCAGGGAACGCTTATCAAATTTGCAGGTGACACGAAATTGGGTGGGATAGCTAATAACCTGGAAGACAGAAGCAAACTTCAAAGTGATCTTGATAGGCTGGAGCACTGGGCTGAAAACAACAGAATGAAATTAAATAGGGATCAATGCCAAGTTCTACACCTAGGAAAAAGAAATCAAATGCACAGTTAAAAGGCACTTGGCTCAGCAATACTACAAGTGAGAAGAATCTTGGAATTGTTGTAGATCACAAGCTGAATATGAGTCAACAGTGTGATGTGGCTGCAAAAAAAACAAATGCTATTTTGGGCTGTATAAATAGAAGTATAGCTTCCAAATCACGTGAAGTACTGGTTCCCCTCTATTTGGCACTGGTTAGGCCTCATCTAGAGTATTGCGTCCAGTTCTGGGCACCACACTTCAAGAAGGATGCAGACAAGCTGGAGCATGTTCAGATGAGGGCAACAAGGATGATCAGGGGTCTGGAAACAAAGCTCTATGAGGAGAGAGTAAAAAGAACTGGGCATGTTTAGCCTTGAGAAGAAAAGGCTGAGGGGAGACATGATAGCACTCTTCAAATACTTGGAGGGTTGTCACACAGAGGAGGGCCAGGATCTCTTTGTGATCATCCCAGAGTGCAGGAAACGGAATACTAGGTTCAAGTTACAAGAAGCTAGATTCCAGCTAGACATCAGGAAAAACTTCCTGACTGTTACAGCAGTACAACAATGGAACCAGCTACCTAGGGAGGTTGTGGGCTCTCCCACACTAGAGGCATTCAAGAGGCAGCTGGACAACCATCTGTCAGGGATGCTTTAAGGTGGATTCTTGCATTGAGCAGGGACTTGGACTCAATGGCCTTATAGGCCCCTTCCAGCTCTACTAGTCTATGATTCTATGAACTGTGTGAACTACTATATGCAAAAAGATCAGGATTTAATGCAGAGAGGATTTTCCATGCAGGATGATTTGGTTAGGGAATCTAAAACTGTTTTAGCCACATACTTGCTTATTCTCTTGAGTCATTCTCAAAACACAGAGAGTGAGTATGTTGTGAATTCTACATACTAGGGCTGTGCACAGGCCCCCCGTACCGCTTCGGATCCCAATCCGGACCTTCCGGATCAGGCCCGAACTGGTTTGGGTTGATCCGGACCTCCCCCGAGATCTGGAGGTCAGGATCGATATTTGGCGCCCAGTTTGCCCCCCCCCCCTTCCCTGTTTCCGGCCTTAGTCCTAGGCCGCAGTTGAAGCTGCTGCCTGGACCACAATGGAGCCAGGTAAGCCCCCCTCCCCCCTTACCTGGCTCCACCACCACACAGACTGTGGCAGCGGTGACAGAGCCAGGTAAGCCCCACTTACCTGGCTGCATCGTAGTCCGGGCAGCAGTTTCAACTGATGCCCAAGCCTAAGGCCAGAAACAAGAGCTAATGGCTCATGTTTTAGATTAAGGAGCAGTCCATAAGCAACCATATAGTCCTAGTCAGAGATTTAACTCTTAGTACAAGATTAGGGGTTCAAAGCACTTAGAGATCCAAGTACATGATACAAGATCCAATAACAGGCTATAGTTCAAAATTCAAGAGGAATCACAGTTCTTCTGGGTAATCAAAGATTAAAATACTCGGTTCATGGTAAATAATAATCCACGGTCTATGAGAAGGCAGGCATTATATTCCACAGAAGATTTTATCAATACAAGGTTCAACAGACAAAGGTCTAGAGTGGATGACGAACCCAGGAAGCAGAGAGCATTTCATTAGTCCAATTGATCCAGGCAAAAAGTGTAACAGGCAGTAAAAACAGTTCCTAGCAGGAAACTAGACAAAATCCTAAATTCCTTGTGTAGCATTAGTTGCCAGTTTGGGGTTTTTAACAGTGTATGCTATGTTTTTAATCAGTATTTTATGTATTTTATGATTGCTGTTGTTCCCCGCCTCAATCCAATCAGAGAGGCGGGTAAGAAATATATTATTATCATTATTATTATTATTATTGTTGTTGTTGTTATTGTTATTGTTGTTATTGTTATTGTTATTATTTTCTAGTTACAAGATTCTCTGGAAGCATGAACAAACCAGGTAGAAAACCAGAAAAGTCTTTTTGCTGGTATATCAGCTTATAAACAGGGGTGTGGTTATTATGCTCATGACAAATGAATCTGACTCGTAAATAATTAACACATCAAAGCAGGGTGTTTGGCTCCGCTTTCTTGAGTGAATGCTGAGAATGGAATGGAAACATTTCCCCAAACATCCCTCTTCCCTCTAGTCTAGCTTGTTCATGGAAGATTTCTCCAGTAATCAGCTAAAGGCAGAAATACAGCTATTTGATAAGGCATATTTATTCTTTCAGATTTTACCCCTCTTTAACCCATAATTAGTTAAAAAGTTGAACTGAGATGCACTCCCATGGCAGTCACCTTCCCATGCCTGTACTGGACTCTAAATTATGCTTAATAAAAGCTGAAGCAGACTTTGGTTCACAGGTGTCAAAGCCTACTGAGTCAGGGCAAAATCCCAAAACAGAGAGAAGAATTCAGCCTTAGATGTTTCCCTCACTTTGCCAGCCTTTTAGGTGGAGGGATTTTTGTTGCTGCTGCTGTTGCTGTTATATGGGAGAATATTCAGCTGTATGAATCTCACCTGCAGCCTGAAGTGTTGCATCCTAGACATGGATTTACCAATAGGCCAAAGGCAGCTGGTTGGGGGAATGATGAGGGAGGCAGTGCATCAATAATGCATTTGCCTTTCCCCTCAACCATACTCTGGCCACAGTTATCCATACTCTGGGAACTTCCTTTCTGGATTATTACAATATGTTACATGCTGGGGGCTGCCTCTGAAAATAGTTTTGATGCTTTGGTTGGAGCAGAAAGCAGCAGCCAAAGTTTTGACTGGCACTGTTCACTCCGATCATATCTCACCAATCTAAAAAGAACTTTACTGACTGCCTATTTACTTCTGGTCCTATTGATTGCATTTAAAGCACTAAACTGTACTTGAAGCACATTTTCTCCCATACCACTCTGCCCGCATGGTACAGTCATTGTCCAATGCTCTTCTCCATATGACACCGCAGAGGTAAGATTACAATAAGGAAGAAAGATTTTTTCAGTAGTGGAACCCCAGCTATGCAAGGCCCCAAGGAGATATGCCTGGCACCAACTTGGGTAGTTTAAAAACACTCCCTGACTGGGTTTGATGACATGCTGCGGCTCATCAAGGGTTATTTAATCCTAAAACAGACCATGGGTTAGGCAAGAGTTGTTTAACTTCACATAACCCATTCTTGCCAGGTTCGCATGACACAACAACCCCCACATGGGGTTGTTGCATATTCAAAATGGTGGCCACACATAGTGCAGCTTTACTTTGGGTTACATAACCCATGGTGGTGAGTCAGTGTCATTCAAACAGCCCCTCTGATTCTAATCACACACATTTCTGTCTTTGGATTACCTTATATGAATTTGTTTTACTTGTTTTAATTTTTTTAATGCTTCTTGATAAAAGTTAGTATATAAATAAATAAATGCTTCTTCTATATTTGGTTTCACCCATCCCCTCATGAAGCCAGGTTCAGAGATGAGAAGGGCTTGAAACTTTCCTTTCTTCCTTCCTTCTCAGGTTCTGAGGAATATTTTGCTTACAGAGGATAGCCTAGAAAAGTGAGTGAGATAATCAGGTTTAGGAGTTGTCATCCAAAGTGACAACTTAGTCTTATCAATACCCTTTAACTTACCATAGGAGTGGTTTATGAAAACAGAGATCATGAGATACTGAGAAGTTGCCTTAGAGACTGTTTCCTATTTCATATCGTGAAATGAGAAGCTATGAGGGGAACAAAGCTTCAGTATCCACTTTATGATGACTCTCTTCATGCCAGCTGTTGAAACATTATTCTTTGGAAATGGAGTTGGATATTTTGCCAGAGCTCACTAAGTGTTTTCACCTTCCTCCATTTACTGAGCTTGCTGATGTGGCAGTTTATTCTTGCCTGCAAAAATGTGCCGTGATATTTCGCTCCATCTGAGTGACTGTTGGCCTCAGGCTCTGCTGAGACAGAGTGGGAAAAGAAGGGGCTGCGGGGAGAGAGCAAAAAAGGGGGCAGACTGGGGGAAGAACCCACAGGGGAATGTAAATCAGTGGGTTAAATTTCACAAGAAGAGGCCTCAAGGAAAGCTGCTTCAGACTTTCTTTGCACTTCCCACTATTTCTCTTCTGCAGCAGGACAGAATGAACTAAGCTGCAGGGAATAATGAAAGTATGAAGAGTATGTGTTGGTGAAAATGTAGGCTGAATCTGGCAGTCTGTGCCACATTGTGACTAGATGAATTTGAATCACACACTAGAAACAGAGGTATGAGATATGCAAGGCAATTCAATTCCAGTTCTAGCTCTATAAATTGAAGTAGTGATTGTAGAGGCCTTTATCTTTAAACCTTTAAATCACATGGAGCTGGAATATCTGAAGGATCACCTCTCTCACATATGCTTGCTAATTAATAACTTCCTCAGATGCCCTTCCCCAAGTGCCCTGTGTTCTAAAGTTGGGCGGGTGAACCTGAAGGGAGGGCCTTTTCAGTGGTGGCTCCCAAATTATGGACTTTCCTTCCTAAGCACGTGGCCTGGTGCCTATGTTATCCTTTAGGTGCCAAGCAAGGTCTGCCTCATTTTTGTTTTTAAATAGCATTTGAGTTGGACTTTTAAAGGTATCCATTCCTTGAGGTTTGTAATTTTAAAAAATCTGGCACCAGGTTTATAAATGTTATTGATATTACTATTTATTATCTTGGTTTCATTATTTTACTATTTTATAAATAGGTTCCCTCTCACCCCCAAGTCCAATGCTTAATCTATTACACCACACTGACTGTAAAACATCTTACATAAGTAAGGATGACCATGGCTAAAGACCAGTTCTACAATGGAGAAAAAAGTTCAGATAAGCTTGGTGTTTAAAAATGCCTTTAAGTAAGATGCCCCTAAAAGCATGGAAAGACGTTAATAAATAATTTATACTGCCGTAATAGTGCCATGCAAAAGATGAGTCAAGAGACAGCAGTGGGCTGCAGTGGAGATTGGTGTCTGCCTAACAGCTACAAGATCATGTAAGTGGGAAAATGCAGCACAATCACATTCATGTTTAACAGCAGATGGTTGCATTGCAAAAGGAAGTAAGTACAGAGGAAATACTGATAAGGACTGTGTCAACTATCAATTGTATGGCACAAACAGGAAGACAGGATGGAGGAAATAAGAAGTAATAAAGAATAAATTATTCTCGAGGCGGGGGTTTTCTCATGCAAATATTTTACATTTAGAAAAGGGGAAGCAAACTTTTTAAAAAAAACTAAATATAAGCAGAATTTGCTTACACTTAATTTTTTTTAGTATTTTTCTCATGCTACTAATCTCTCTATGCTTGAAGATCTGAATGTTTTGTATCCCATAATATTATCCCTCCCCTACAAACCAGAGTGAACATCCCTCATTTGCGCAGGGATTCGTATACCAAGGGTCAACCTACACATTATGCTAATTATGTAGTAAGCAGCTGACCCCACTCTTGCTTTCTTACTCATGAAAAAAATGTGCATGGCCCTGATTCAGACTGGGACCAGCCCACACTGGGAGGGAAGGATTTAACCTCCCCGCCATCACCAGGCATTTGCACCCAAAAATTCTCCCATGTGCTTTTAACCCTATGGGTTAAAAAAGAAAGAATAGGTTTTAATTGGCTTCAATGTGATTTGCAAGTTGTCAGGTGACTTTCATTATATTATCCACCCATTGACAGAATCTGATTTTTTTTTTTCAGTTTCTGAATTTGCACAAATTGGCATGTGTGGAAATTCCCCCAAAGTGTGCATTTTTGCATATATTTCAATGACGAAATTTGCACAAAATTCTCAAAGGTTAGGAAAATGGTCTGCAAGTCCATAGACTTCACCCAACAGGGTTAAAACTGGTCTGCTGCAGAATCTACAGGTCAGATTCATAAAATTCTGAATTGAATTGATTCTGTTGTGGATTTCTCCAACATCCCTAGGTACAATAATGATTAATTTTATCTGCACACATTGTCAAGGTAATTTTTCAATTTTTATAAACTCAGAATTTTTAAAAAACAAGAACTTGAGTTAGAAAGATCACGAACTCCTGTCTTTGCTGCTAACTTTTGTTTTTTGGTAGATGCACTCCTGTACAAACCCAGCTATAGAAAACTACTGGATGACAGAAGTTTTTTTTAAAAAAAATGTGGCTGCAATTACTTCCTAACAGGGAAGATCCCAAAAAGGCTTAACACATAAGGGTTAACAAACCCAGATAGTGGGAGTGTTAACCATTGCTGTGGCTGCATTCATTGGATAAAAATGCTAAAACGTGGGAGCAGGCAAGTTTCTCAGAAAATGAAAGGGCATAATAGTGGCTGCAAATTTTGCCTTCATATCCTGAGTTCTACAAGAGCTAGAGGCTTGCTTTTTAAAGGAAGGAAGGAAGGAAGGAAGAGATCAGGAGACTATGGTTCATCTCCAGGGAAGTCAATTGCCCTACCTTGCCCCTTGCTTTCCCCGACTTTATTGGTGAAAGCATGGGGTTCTAAGGTGTTTTTACATACCAACATTAACAGCCCAATCCTATCCATGTTTGTGGGGGGTGGGATGTTAAGCCATAAAATGTTACTGTATTCCCTTGAGATTCTGACACCAGGCAGCGATTGTACTTACAAGCAACTCATTCCAGTATTCTCGTCCTCCCCACTGGGTTGGAAAATAACTCAATGGCCTGGTTCGGACGACATGATAATCATTGAGTTGATGATTGTGTCATGTGAGGACACACACACACAATGCACAGTACCTTATTTTCTTGAATTAAACAATGCAGAAAAACAACTATTAATTGTTATCTATTAATCTATTGATTAATTATCTATTAATCAATTGATTAAAATGTTGTGTGGAGGGCTTCCTCCCTCCATCGAGTGCATTATTCCATTGGCCATAGAGTTCTCTGGCAGGAGCAGCCAAAAACACCCTGGCTGCTCCTGTACAGCCAACAGAACTCGCAATGGCTGATGTGATATGGCCGGGAGGACTGAGGGAGGAGCACCAGCAGCCCAGAAGGACTCCGGGACTTTCAGCCATGCAACGGAGGGAGCTGCAACATGCCGTGTGGGGAGTACTAGCAAAATAATGCACAGTGAGTGTGCTATTCCCCCGCTGTTGCCTAATACATTGTCTGAACCAGGCCATTCGTTCTTAATTTAAAGTGAACTTAGCCAGGGGCCAATGCCAGGTGGAAAAGGATAGGAAGTTTGTGATTCCGATAACCATACTTCACAAATTGGAGGCCTCACTCCTCTTCCAGGTCCACATTCTACCATTTGCATTGCAGCCACTGTCAACTGATCTCATTCCACTCCAGATTTACTTTACTGACCTCCCCAGGCAGGCTGGGCCTTGCCCACCCATACTGTGGGGAAATGGAGAGTAGAAATAGATAGGGAGGTATGTGCAGCATGAGGTGCTATTACCACTCTCAGGATGGAGATACTTTGACATAGAGGAGGTTGGTTGTGCTGCTCCCTGCTACTACCTCTTTGCCTTACAAGGTGCCCCCTATTGTACCAGTTAAAACTCAAGGAAATCCCCTCCCTCTCCTGTATTCAATTTACTGACCTCCTGTCCTGTCTTTCCTGAGCCTTGCCCATATGGCTGAAATTGAAAGTAGAGATAGATGGGGCAGCCACAGTACACGCAGTTGAGGATTGTCCCTTGCCTTCCTCCCACTCCTTTCCGGCCTCTATTCCAGGACATGGGGAGGAGAGCTTGCTATGTACCATAGGTGTGTGCAAGGGGGGTGCTGGGTATACCCAGGCATACCCTAATGTTTCAAGCAATAAGTGCTTAATTGAGGGGGGCATTGAGTAATGAGTAGGGATCTATATGAAGTGGGAATGGTCGTCTGGCTGCCCTCCACCACCACCTCTGCTGCACCAGAGAATCGCTGCCTCCGAGAGAGCGCCATTGCTTTTGGCAGCAGGAGCCAAAAGAAATCGGTGCTCTCTGCCAGGAGCCGCGCCTATGTCTCTGCTAGAGTGGCTGCACCGAGTGATCACGCACCGACTGAGAGTGATGTATAAATGGTGCCAGGCGCATGCTGCGCTGAAATGTCACCCATGCAGCAGGAACAGCCCTCCGGCTGCTCCGCTGGTGCTACCCCGATAGTGCGTTGTTGCACCTGGCAGCAGGGAACGAAAAGGATTCACTGCTGGGAGCCTGTGCTGGGAGCCATGCTTCAAAGAGGCCAGGAAGAGGGACCTGAAGGCTAATATCACCTCAGCCAGTGTCACCACAAAGCCCCACCAATGCTCATCCCCCCCTCACCTCCAAGCTCCCGCAGTCAGGCAAGCCAGACAAGGAGTAGGGCATCAGTGTTTACAATGTTTAATAAGTAAATGAATAAAAATGCCTTTTATGATTATTAAATAAATGTTTGACTTTGAAAAAATAAAGTTCTCTCGGTGCACACCCTAATGAAATGTGATGCCCACACGTGTGCTATGTACTGTTATTGCCTATTCTCACGAGCAGCAGAGCGGCTGATGGGTGGCTGCTTTCTCCTTCAAAATAAGAACACCATTGTTCGTTTATTTTCCAAAACGTATGCTTTACATAATACGCAGTTGGTCCCTAAATTCGGGGTATGTGGGGTGGGAGAGGACTGTCGCGTTTTCGTCCTCGCGTTATCACGTCCTTGTCGAACAACGAGCAATTCATCACCCCGGTCTTACGAGGTGCGCAACACCCTCTCGCGAAAGTTGCAGGCCTGCGGTGGCGGCGGCAGCGGCCCGTAGTTACAGTAAAGGAGCCCCCCTTTTTTTCTCTGGAGAGGGAGCTGGAGGAAAACCCTGGTCTCCGAAGGGCTGCGTGGAAGAAACACTCCAGCGCCCCCAAACACCCAGGCTCGCGCTCCGCTCCGTTGGCGGGAAAATAAGTTTCAAAGGAGACGCGAACTTGGAGCGTTGAGACTTGGGCGATGCCTGAACGCCGCGCAACGCCGAGAGGGAGGGAGGTGGGACTACTAAGGGGCTCCTCGCCTTTTTCCCTTCCCCAGCCGCCTTCTCCGGTGACGTTGTGGTCTCCTCCCTCTGGCGGAGCTCCGGCGCCTGCAAAAGCCCTTCTGCGCGGCCCCTGCCTCTTCCATCCGTCCACCCACCTCCCCGCCCGCCGGGCCATCCCAGCGAGCATCCATCGGCGTCGAGTGGCCAAGAATGGGTGCATGAGTACGGGACGCGGCGGCGGCTGCTCCCCTCACCCCGGCGGCTCGACCTCCTGCCGCCATGGAGTGAGTAGGGCTGCGCAAGAGCAGGCTGAGGGAGAGGTAAGGACGAGGGCGCGGGCTGGGAGGAGGGGGAGAACGACGACAGCTTCTTTTTCCATCCAGGCTTGGACGGCCAGCCAACTTTTCTCGGCCCTGTGCTTGGAGGTCGAGATTTGGGAGCACCGCTGGGTTTGGCAAAAAGGAAGCGGTGTGCTCCAGATGCCTGGAGGGCAGCGGGCTTCTTCGTGAGCGAGGGCAGCGCGTTCTGCAGATGCCCAGAAACACTTTCTATTGGCAGCGAGCCATGACGCAGGCGAGTGGTTTGGTAGGTGATGACCTGTGCAGTGGGGTTGCGCCCCGGATTCAAGCTCTCCTGGCGAGGAGTAGGGACTTGTGGGAACGTCAGAACTAGACCTGCAATCCCGTATTTCGTTACTTGGGAGAAAGTCTGGCTGAACTTACTTATGAGTAGGTCTTATGCCTGTTACTCGCATTGAGGTGAACGGGACTTACTCCCTGGTAAGTATACTTTAGATTGCAGTCTTAGACCATTTTCACACATGCCTTCAATAAGGTTGTAACTTAGACGAAAGTTTGGCCCGGGAGATGGGAGGGAGATCTAAACTGCTTCTGCGCAGGGTCTGTTTATTCAACTACTGGCCTCAGTAGTCTTGTTGATTGTAAGAAGAATGTAAGGAGCTGGGCCCTGCCTACATAGGCCATTGCAATTGATGCTCTGACTGGTTCACCTTTTGACTCTTCACTAAGTCTTGTCTGCCCAACAGACTCCCAAGAACAAAAATAAGAGCAAGAGCTTGGAGCTTACTGTGATGTTTAGAAGATGAGAAGGGGTGTGGTTTGTTTTTGAGAAAGGTTTAAGTTCTTGCTCTTGTTTTTCGGTAATGAGCCCACCACAAAGGACATGACTGCAGTGTAACTTACAGCCAGCATTTACACCACAAGCCTATGCATGTCTACTCCAAAGTAAATCTCACTGAGGTGAATGGGACTTACTTCCCAGTAAGTATGCTTTAAATTGCATTAGACCATTTTCACATACTTGGTGCTAAAAAACAAAATCTTTTTGATCCTCTGTTTGTGCCATATGTGAATGTTGTGGACAGAGCACAGAAAATAAAGGCTGCAAATGTACAACACTTACCTGGGAATAAGTTCCATTACATTCAGTTCCTTTGCATTCCTGAGTAGACATGCATAGGATTGCTGGGTAAATGTACAATCTAAATTTAGTCAGTGCAGGTGTTTTGCTCCTTGAATACCCTTGCAACCCAATTCCATTCCTTGGGAATAAGTATGGATTGCGACATCTCTAAGTTCCTGTAAGAGCTCTGAATTTGCATTGTGTCATCTCTAAGTTCATGTAAGAGGTGTGATTTTGCCTATAAAAATCTGTTGAGCCAGAGTCACCATTTATATGAGATGTTGGGGAAAGGCCCGGTAGGTCTAACCTGTTAGTGTGTTCACCCTTTGTTATTCTGAACTGTATTCTATTTATCTGAAATAGCTGTCATTTAGTAATAGTCACAGTCAACATCACAAATATAAACCATTGAAAATATATCTCATTGAAAAGGTAGCAGAAAGAATCTATAATTAACCACTCTTCAACAAGCCTAACTACATGAGGAAAGACCAATGAAACTATGGGTGAAACGGAGGGGGGGAACTAAGGCTGTAATCCTATATATGTTTACCTGGGAGTAAGGGCCATTGACAATAATGGGTTTTATTTTGAATAGACCTACATAGGATTGCACTGTTTAATCTTTTTTAAGTGGGACTTGAGCACATTCTTTATCTAGATGTTCCAAGGTCTCAGATTTTTCATTCACCATTTAAAGTGCCATTGATTAGCATATCTGCCATTGTAGAGACATTGGTGTACATGAATGAAAGGTAGGAATACAGGAATTCCAACCAGGCTCCCTCCAATTAATAAGGAAGGTATTACTTAGAAATGTGGATTTAAATGCCCAGTTATCAGTTTTTTAAGTCAGTAGCAATTGCAGGGTTGTTTATAATCACATTAAAACCTGTAATGTTTGTGTCACCTGTATTCTATCAGAAAAGCATTCTCTTCTCCCCCCCCCCCCCTTTCATTTATGGAAGTGTCTCTTTGGTCACTATGAACAGGTCAGTGTCCTATTCTAAAAGTTAGAAAAATGTGCCACGTTATGTTTTGGTGCTTTAATAACGGATTCTATTGCAATAATCCAGATTTGCAGAGATCTTAAGAAGGGGAGAGGGGGAAAGAATCCCTACTGTAAGTAGAGCAAAGGATAAAGGGGCATAATAGCACAAGCCACCATGCTCAGCTGGTGCTGATTTTTCCTCCCTACATTATGAGGTACTTCCAACTTGTTTCACATTGTGTGCAAACTACAGTGCAATTCTATGCATGTCTACTCAGAAGTAAGCATGATTGTATCCAATGAGACTTTCTCCCAGGTAAGTGGATGTAGGATTTCACCCTCAAACTACTCTTTAAAAAGTATTGATTGCCATTCATATGTCTGCCAATCTCTCATTTCTATTATCTTTCAAAATGAGAATTGAAAGGCTCAAAGAATTTCACTAAAATTTGGACACATTACAAACTAATAAAGCAAATCTCACGTTTATAAGTAAGTGCTTTTTTGTTTTCTGTTTAATTATCAAAAAAAATCTATAGTAATGAACCTTGAGGACAGCTTTGCATAATGCTAGATTATTGAGGCTTCAATCTGGTACTAAGCCCATCAACTCCATGGGATTTACTTCCATGTTTACCTGCATAGAATTTGCTCTATATAACAGATAGTGCCTTTGATTATAGGCATTGCTGTGTGATGCCCTGAATTTACTTTGCACTGAGGTCAAAAAACTGTCTTCGCAAGCATTCTTAGCCAAGCAATTTGAGCCTGTAAGCTCAGCATTACATTTCACAGTGTTTGTCAGTATTAAATCACACAAAGCACATGTGTATTAAAAAAAAAAAGAAGAAGTGTAGAGCTGGTTTTTCTCCCTGGGCATCATTAATTTGAGGCAGCTGAAAAGAACCAACCAATTTAGATCTTAAGATTTGAGCACTACTTAGCACTTTCCAGGTTGGCATTGAATACTACAGGAAAGAGCTCAGAGAGGAATGGAACCCTGGTGATAAAGGCATGAAGAAACAAGGCAGCCATTCAGCATTTGGGATCTAGTCCTAACAGTGTCAAGGCTTGTGGTATGGTCCTTGACAGGTAGGTGGGGCTTAATCTCTCTCTTTCCCTCCCCTTCTTTCTGGGGTCTTTTAGACTCAATAACTAAACTTCTTTGCTTCACAAGAGGATAGGTAAAATCCAGTTCTTGTGTGTAGAGAGAGATTATTAAAGCTATCAGTAACTCACCAAAATTGAAATCTGAGGATTGCTTTCTGCCGATTATATTTGTAGAATTGAGGCCAGTACAGAGAAAATTAAGCTTAAGGGATGTTAAGGCAATCCTAGAAATATTAACTAGGAAAAAAAGGCCCATTGCACCCTGTGGGAGTTACCTCTGATTGCTTTTGATGAGACTTAGGTGGGCCTAACATCCTGTGGATTGCTCTCATTATCCCAGTACAAAATTCTATTTGTACTCTGGTGAACGTACTTTGTAAATGTAGCTCTGGGAGCTCCACATGTGCATGGGACCTCGTACTCACAAGGAGTGTTGCTTCTCTGTGTGTTCAAATGAAACATTTCTGGAGAATACCAAAAAACGACAACACCTCAACTTCTGTTTTTACCTGGCACATTGTATTGCTGGTGGAGGGGATGGGTAAACTCAGGAAAACAATATTTTGTGAAGGAGCTCTGCACAAATTGAATAGAGTAAACCTGAAAACATTCATATTAGTTGTTTGTATTAAGTGTGTTTGATTCGATATGCTTGTATCTCATTTATTCCCAATGCTATTCATGTTCAGTCAGAAATATGTCCCACTTACCGTAATTGCAGCCTTAATGCAGCATAGTTCTTAAGATAATGAGCTCTGAGCAGGGCTGTTCTATGCTGTGTTCTGCCTTCTTCAGATGGAACTTTTCCTAAACTGTTTTGCCACTAATGAAAATACTCACATTCCAGACCCACTTCACAAGAGAGTCTCCTCACATCATTAGGTGAACCAACACCATACTAAATCAAATTCCTCAAAGCCTCGAATGCTTTCACTGTATAAACCAAACACCACCCAGTATTGGCATTATGTGCCTTTTTTTTTTACATTTTCCCCACCCCCTGTCTTTCCTGCATCACACAATGGGGTACAACTTCCACTAACCAGGCTTCCAAGTTACTGACAGCCTTAGGTAAGTGACTAATAATACAGTGGCACAATAAATTAAATTATCCTATATTCCCATACTAATCCAGCAGAATTTTTACCTAAGAACTAAATACGTTCTGGTATTGAGTATAAAAAATTGCATGCCTTATCAGCCCAATTTGCTCTCCCACTCCTCAATATTTGCTCTTGGTATTCCATCTATCTTGTTATTTTCACCCCATGTTTGCACTGCTAAATCTGTCAATGGGCAAGGAAAAACAACAACAAGCAGTTGGATTAGTGAAGGCTTCCACTGGAAATCCTGGAGTGGAGGTAAATCTAGACCTACACTGTTCTCCTTCATGCTGCATCAGTGAAAGGCGCTTAGAGCTACATCTGGTAATGATTCTTAATGGCAAGAGCTCTTCTCCACTCACAGTTTAAGAATACAGAATTGAGGCACATCCTTCTCTTTGAAAATAACCAGAGGAGTTGAAAGCCTACTGTTGATTTCTTAAAGCAGGATAACCATATTTGAGAGTGGGGTGTGGAATCCTGTGATTTAGCACAATAATTTATTTACTTCATGCTGGTTTTAAATTAAAACTAATAACCATGTATTCACTAGCAAGATTTTCCCAATTTGTGTTTACACACCTCAAAAGTTGTATAAAAACTGCCTCTATCACATATTGCTTGAAATCTTGCTTCAATATTGCTGACCTGCAAAAGTGAGAGTAAAGCAGTGATCGAATTGAGAATAGACTTTGATGTTGAATTCTGATATTTAAAATTAATTATTGTGAGTTTCTGAAATGTTGCCTACTGTGCTAATTATTTTGAGTACCTACATCGCTAATTATTGTTCGCTCCTACATCAAACTACTGTAACCATTTAGAACAATGAGGCAGTAGGAGTTGCAAAATCACCTCAGGAGTGTGGGCCACATGTTGTCCACTCCTGATTTAAACAGTATATGCTAAGTGAAGAAGTCATGATAAAAGAGGAAACAGGAGATGAGTGTTTGAGTCCATCCTGCGGAGATGCACACGTGAGCTTCTCAAGGAGGTGCACAGTTTGGGGTATCCTGAGAGCAAAAATAAATTTAGATGGGAAAAGGGAGTTCTAGTGGGATTAGCCACACAGACACAGGAACAGCCAGAAGGCAGGATAATGCTAGGACTCTAGTAATAATTCAGGGGCCAAGCCTATTTCATGTCTTCTTTCTGCCCACTTAGCCCCGTGTGGATCCAGCCACATGTATCAGTAGTTAATAAAGTTTTCTGTGGTGACTTAGTAGAAAGACAAAGGCTTAGAATACATGAAGTCCTAGGTTTGTTTCCTGGCTAGAGTTTCTCAGAAGAAAGGACTGAGAAGATATACATATTTCTGAGAGTTCCATGACTGGCAAATGAACCAATAGTCTTACTTGGGTAATTCCTTAACTCTTCCATGCTGCAGGATTTATTTATTATTGCATTTATACCCCACTTTTTTTCCTGCAAGGAACCCAAGGCAGTGTTCATAATCCTCTTCCTCCTCTCCACTTTATCCTCACAACAACAACCCTGTGAGGTGGGTTGGGCTAAGAGCCTGTGGCTGGCCCAAAGTCACCCTGTGGGTTTCCATGGCCAAGTGGAGACTAGAACCTGGAACTCCCGACTCCCAGTCCGACACTCTAGCCCCTACACCACACTGGATGAATTACTTAGCCACTCTTTCATGCCACTCGTCTTTTCCCCCTTCCCCATCTGCATTTGGTTGTCTGCTAATATGTGCTGATTATTGTCTCAGGACACCTTGTTATCAGTGACTCCTACCAGGGTTGTTTATTTCATTTATTTATTTAAAACATTTTTATAGCGCCACCTCACCATTTCCAGCATTGTGGTGCTTTACAACAGTACATAAAACAATTACCATTAAAAACCCTCAACCCACGTTAAAATTCAAACCACCCCTCCCCCAAACCCTTGTGTAAATGAAACCACCTTACACAGACTTTTGAAGCAATTGACAGTGGGAGCCTGTAGAAGCTGCCAGAGGGTGTTTGTGTCTGGAGTCCTGAAGGCAGGGTATCCATAAGATTCTGGGAGATGAGTGATACTCTGGCTTCATTTATTTTGTTTCCCCACTGCTATTAGGAGCGTATTTATGCAAAGTGTCCCCCAGTGTGTTCTTATTTCTCTAGATTGGAGCTGGGAATGTGTGCCCCTCCCAGTGAATTACAACTTCCATCAGCCCTAGCCAGCATACTCAATGGTGAGAGATACAGTCCAATACCATCTGGAGGGCTGCACATTCCCCATCCCTAGTGTAGACTGAAGTCAGAGTGGTGCAGTGTCATGTGACACAGCTTGGTATATAAGATCTGTGATGATGTGCTGTGATTGTCTGTAGAGTTGGTCAGAATGCCATTCCACTGGAGCCGAGAGTGGGGGACAGGGACAGAGGAAAATCACTTGGGCTCTTTCATTGCCTCTTCTTCTGCATATGTGGTATTACATGCTTTGGGGGATTGGAACTGACCCATGTGAGCACAGGGTATGACTAATTTCAACTTCTATCCTGCTATGCCACCAACGCTGCATAGTTCCATTAGCATAACAGTCAAGACAGTGGTAGTCTTTTGCTGGAATGTCAGCATGAATTTATTGCTGTGCTGGCACAACTTTTCCCCGTAAAGCAGGGGTGTACGACTTCATGCCCATGGGCCAAACCTGGCCCTCCAGGGTTTCTGGTTAGGCCACACTCTCTTCCATTGGCCACACTTCCTTCCCCAATTTGTGGTTTTCCAGCTTTTGTGGAGTTTTGTCCCCCATTCTAAGAGGTTGAAATGCCTCTCCTAAGGCCTAGTTATTGGCAGTAAAAACTTGAAGCTTAAATAGGCTGGTATTTTGGCCTCACACCTTTTGCCTTAGGTCCCACCCACCACTAGAATGCTGCTTCTAAGAGCTTTGCCAAAATTGAATTCAGCCCTCAAGCTGAAAGCGGTTCCTCATCCCTGCTGTAAAGCATTGTGCTCTGCTGGCACAAGTAGGATTTCAGAGCCATCCTATCTGACCCAGCATGTGTAACCCAGGAATAGAATTGTTCTCTCATCCTGTTTTTTTAGTTGTCAAAAGTCCATTTGACTAAGATCAATGATATTGACTACTATTCCTGATTGAAATCTACAGTAGGTACTTTTCTAGAAAAATAATAAGTGGTCTTTCTAAGCTTTTGATTTAATAGGTGGAGAATTTACATCTGCTTTTATCATAATCATAAACAGAAAAGGTTTAAAAAATGTGCCTGCAAAGATCTGTTTAAATTGTTCAAAATGGCAGGCAAATATCCAACAGCGAGTTATTGAGGAGGCTTTTAACATCATTTATAACCTTCTATGAAATAGTTGCACTTTAGAGGGTGGGGATAAAATTTTTCTAAGCTGACATCACCAATACAAAAAGCTATTATTTATGCCTTTATATTTCATTGGTGAACACTGTGTAGTTTGGCCCAGCTGAATATTGCATAACTGACTAGAAAGCACTTCGGTCAAAATATATCACTTAGAGTTGGCAAATCTCTTTTGTAGTGTCTGACTATTTGCAGCTAGGGTTTCTCCCCACCCACCCACCCAATAGTGGATGCCATTGTGCATTTGCTATATAACATGCATAGATAAAGTATAATGCAAGATTAGGGGAGGGTCTGAAAGAATTTATTTTACTTGGAGAGCAGTTCCACTATTAAAAATTATTTACTGATGGTGGGTGGGGGTGTATTTACATTAAAGGCATAGTGATGAAGATCCTGAAATTTCAGAATGTAGTGGGGAGACTTATTATTCCAGAAAAAGTAAGTGTAATAATTCTGTGTAATCAAAGGAATGTCTTTAACAATTAAAGTAATAAAGCAGTCTTAACTGATTTTCTGTGGACAATCATGGATGTAATTTTATAGCAAGGAAAAGAATGTGGGAAATCCATTGACACAGGGATTACTTAGAATTATTATTTTGTGAAGGCTGGTTAAGGAGAGCTAAACAGTATAATTGTTTTGGAGATATACAATAATTAGGCTTACATTGTGAGGCTGGTTGTGGTATTGCTCAGTGCTCTACACTTTGTTTCTATTCATAAGCCATAGGATAAATTTGCCTTATGTGCTTTCAGTAATCTTCCCAGCATTAAGAGTCTTCAAAAATGTGAGTCATCAAGTCCTCTTTCTGGCTCGGATCATGATTGCAATCAGGGTTGGGTCTCTTTGATTTTGTTCCCATCCCCGTTTTGTGCAAAATGGGACTGGGAACCTCTCTGGCACTTCTCCGTTATTTTTCTCATGTGCATAAATTGGGTTCCCCACTAGTACACATGAGGGAAATGGAATTGTTCCCCATGTCCGCAAATGGGACTTCCCATTAGTGCACATGGGAAAAAGAGAGATCCTTCATGCAATTTGCCTTTAAAAATCAAGCTGTGGGAAGGAACTTTGCCCCGAACTGGGGAAAATGTTTTTGGGGGGTGAAGGAAGTGCAAGGTGGGCAGAGGAGTGCCCAAGTGTGCAAACCCCTCTGTGGTGCTGGTCCACCCAGCATGAAGGTAACGGGTTTTAAGAGCCACTTTCCATTCCCGCAAACCTGGTGGTGGGGAGAGAAAGAGTCTTACACATCCATTTACCCAAGGGCTCCCCCTTTGTGCAACAGTGTGTCAGCACACTAGGGGGCTCCCCCAGTTGAGGATCCATTCCCCCCCACTGCAACTTCCTCCCCACATCAAAAGCATTCCCTCTCAGACCAGGTGAAAGATCCTTCGCCCAGACTGGGAGGAAATGCTTTTGGAGTGGGGTGTGGGGAGATTACAGGAGGCTGAGTGGATACCTAATTTGGGAAGCCTCCTAGGGTGCTGACACATCCCAGCAAGAAGGGGGAACCCAATATTAAGGGGGTGTTTTAAGACCCATTCTCCATCTCCCCAACTCCTTGGGGGAGAACAGAAAAGGGGTCTTACACACCCACCTACCCAAGGATTCCTCCATGCCAGGGTGGGTCAGCACCCTAGGGGGCTCCCCCAATTGGGGATCCACTCAGGGGGTTCTCGAATTCTTGCCAAGCCGCTCGCTGACCAATGCCCTTTACCCACAATGTGCGGACAAATGACATGTTAATCCATTGTAGCTAAATAACCTATTGGTTCCCAGGATGGCTTATTTGGGGGAAATAAGCCACTGTGGGTGGGGAAAAGCTCACAGACGACTCAGAAAAATGAAGCATTGTGAGTCAGCATGTTGTCTGAACCCAGTCTATGCCTCGTGGACTGATGTTGAGGGGTGGACTGATGTTGAGGGGCCCAAAGACACAACTTCCTATATGTCAATAGATTTTCCCCCTGGTTTAACCCCTTATAGATTGTATAGATTGATGGAGGTCTATCTACGCCTTCTCTTTAGTTTTAGTTTGCCTGTCACCAGACTTGACCTAAATGTGAATGATACAAGCAGCATTACCCAGTGTTACAATGTTTATTGAACAATGGCAACGATAGCTTGTAGAGGAGGATACCTTGTTCCCTCTGGCTCTCCACTCCACAGTTATCATGGTTTTGAGCGATGACACCCTTGGGGGTGCTGTGCAATATGGTGTTGGATTTCACAGGTCACAGCCCTGGTCTCAGGCTTTAGAAGCTTTCCTTAGCTGATACTCCTTGTGTGTGTGTATTTCTCACCACAACCAGCTGTGGGAATTTGCCAGACTAGCTTTTGCCTCGGTGCATCTCCAAGTGTTCATACTCGCATTCTCCATCTTCCCCTACCCTTCCCATCCTCTACCACCCCAAGGCCCTGGTCCTCTCCATGGCACTGCTGTCTCCTTCAATCCTTGCTATACTGCTCCAGCTTCTACTGCTCCAGCCCTTGATCTGCCACACAACATTTTAAATCACACCATACATTGTGATATATGGATGATCATATGTTCTCTTGAAGCAATCTATTTTTTCGATTCATTTTTTGACCAACTCTGCATGTGTAGACTGTGTTGGAAGTTTTGATTAGAGAATGAAGCACTGACAATAGGTTGCTTTTCTTTTTAGTCAAGTTGGCTCAATAATACACCAATTGGCATTTCCCCTCTTCTTGAAATGGACGTTTACCAGAAATTCTTAATTCATTGCAAAAGTGCAAAAGTAATGAGTATAGAAAATCCTCTTGTATTCTTTTGTGAAAAGTTTTGATCTGCTTTCTTTCCAGTCACAATCAATGTAGAACTTCAATCTGGAGGATGGAAATCCGTGTGTGTGTGTGTAAGTGTAAGAGAGAGAGATTATCTTTGTATTTTGCTTCTTTTCTTTATTTTTATTTTATTTTTATTGACAGAATTTGTTAAACAATGTGAGAAAAGTGATGGTTTGGACAATGGGAAAATGTGTTGGCTCAGCACTGTGAATATATTACTCTGCATATTATTTTCTTAGACATTAACTCTTTCTCTTGAGACTATTTGATTCCTTGTTTCACTTTTTGTAGCTAGTCCATAATCTAACTGGTCCATAAATTGGGAGGACAAGGATCAGTAATTGCAGGAGTAATTTCCTGTTCCCATTTGTAAGATCAGAAGGGATCTTAAACAGTCATCTAATTCTACTTAGTGACAGAAAGTACCATATCTAAAGTATCTCTGATAGAGGCCTAACCAGAGTTATCTTGATTACACAGCTTTTCGTAAGCAATTGGTGACTGAATTGTGCCATGCTAGAGAATGGCACTGCCTAGGCTTCTTCCCTTTTTGTCTGTCTGTCTTACATTGGGAAGGAATACACTTTCTGTCGAGGGATGATTATATTGTATAACTCAGTATTACTTTAAATGTGGAGGTACAGTATATTGAATTAAGAATATAACCGGTCATTTCAAAACTGAATGACTTGAATTAGTCTCTGGAGTTCATGCTCAGAATAATACTCCTAAATAATAAAAACACAATCCTTGGATTTCTCAAAGTACAGAGCACCAATGAATATATTGAACAATTCAGCACAGGGGTTCTAGCTGTTACAACTGGATGGGGGAAATATTCCTGTTTTTCCAGCATTGGACCCAATTCAGACCTTTCTTAGCTACAGAGGAATCACTATTTCCACACTTCACTGTAAAACAAGGCGATTCTTCGGGACAGAGGCAGAGATGAGATAGCATGTCATTTGGGGGCAGCACTGTTGCAACCTGTGCTGCTCCAGTGTTAACACAATAGTAAGCCTGCAGTAACTGGAAAAGTGAATGTATAGGGTTGGGCCCACTTTCCTAGCATAAAAAAAAATCGCTTAAATTACATCAGGAAAAAGCCTTCAGCATAACAGCCTAAATAGATCAGGTCAAAGTTAATGGAAGTGATATGCACCAGTTTTCATTCGAATTGCTCCTGTTGGAACACAAACTAAAACTTGGTGGATTGTAAACAATCTCAGAGATGCAGAGCCAGTGCTGAGTTTGAATAGTACTGGTAATTTTTCAGTATGGCTGCAACAGAAACAAAAAGAGTAATTCTTAGGAAACTTTATGCACCAAAAATGACAGGGTTACACATACATTACATGTATTCAGAACAATATACTATGCAAGGGAATGGCTCGTTCATTATATAATTTGTACAATGGGAAGATAAATGTTGCTGCTTTACAGTACTACTTTTACTGCAAGCATATTTTATTTAAACAATACAGATGATGACTGACACCCATTTGTTTGCTCGTAATGTACACCAATTGTTTCATTATTAGCACAGTTCTCTTCAGTGTCTTAAAATGCTTCACACAACCTTGTAACCATTCAATTATTTATGGGCATTGTTTTGCTTTTGGTCAATGTCAGCGACTGAAAATACCCATTGTAATTTATACACAGCAAAATTTCTATGGTCAAATTGCTCAGAATATCAATTTGGTTTTGGCAATATAAGAATATCATGTAAGTGAATTATTATGCTGCAGTTTTGTTTCGTTTTATAATATTTTTATTATTGTTTCAAAACATAACAAATACAAAATACACAAAGTAAGACAGATAAAACATAAAAACAAACAAACAAATTCATTCTTTAATACAGAAGATATTAAGAACTAATATACAATTGAAACCGGAATATTTCCTTTTGGGCTTAATGGACGATCAGATGAAAAGTGAATTATTATTCTGCAGTTTTGATGGTCAAAACTGAAAAAACAGGATGTTATTTTGGAAAAGGCTTCTTTGCATAATGTGAAATCTCCCTCTTGTAGTGAACTAAGATACAAAAGCAACAGTGGCTTTGGTGTGCTGTAAAAATGTGAAACTGAAATGGAACATATTGCTGAGCTTTTATGTACGCTCATCAAACTGTACAGGTTCATTGCCAACTTGATATACCTGTTCATAGTATATGGAGTAAGTTCTGAGTAACAAAATGTTTAAGACACACATTTTTAACTTGGGCTTTATTCTTTTGACATGGACACCTTTCAGAAATACTGGCCATCCCAGTCTTGACTAGCGTACGGTAGGACTGCTGTCCAGCCACTATCTTTGAATCATTTTTCAATCATGATATGCAAGTTCAAATACTAGAAAAACAGTTTCCATTGCTAAGATGTCACCAGAGCGACTTCTTAATATGCTGTACGTTTGATGGGATTTTTTTTCTTTTGAGGGAATTCCATTTGGCAGCCATTTTATTTATTTATTTTATTACAGGAATCACTGTAGTGATTCCTGTTGTAAAGGCCGATGAGTGAGTTGAGCATTCCACCATTATAATTTATTTAGCGGGTGGGGAAGGGGAACCTAGGACCCTAAAATGAAAAATATTTCAGGAATCTTTCTGAAACGCGGTACTGCCAGAAAGAAATGCTGGCTTTACATTCCCTGCACGTTTCAGGGAGATTCCTGAAATATTGAGGTCTGGGTGGGAGTTTAAAGTTGAAAAAACAGGGGAAAGCATGTCTGTCGCAATCTGCTTTGTTTCTTCCGGGGGTGGCGACTTTTTTTTTGCGCAGTTGTAGCGCAAAAGGGGAAGCCTCCCGGAGGAATCCATAATCAGGATTAAATTCCCCTATCCATCCGATTGATGGAATGGCCTTTCTTTTTTTAAAAGACGTTGCATCAATTTTTAATTAATTTTTTAAAATCCCATGTTTCTCAATGGGGAATCTGATAAGCTCACGCATGCGTGTGAGCTTCAGAATCCCCAGAGGGAAACGGAGAAGCAGGGAGAGCGCAGCCGGCTCTCATCCCCGACGGGTCAGGTAAGTGGGGTAAGGGAGCTTGCCTGGAGCCGCTGCTGCATTCGTGCAGCGGCGGGCCCAGGCGTAGCGGGGGGGGAAATCTGGGGGGGGAAGTCGCCCCCCACCCCCACCCCCGGTTTCACGTTCTCCGTAGGCTGCAGGCCCAGGTTTCAATTGAGCGCTCGGGCGCTCAGTTGAAACTCGGGCCTGCAGCCGACTTGGGCGGAGGGGGCGGAAGGAGAGGAGAGGGGGCCCCGCGTTGCTGGTGTGTGTGTGTGTGTGTGTGTGAGTGAGTGATTCCCTGGTCTCCGCTGCTGCCAACCGCGGCAGCAGCAGGAGGCTAGGGAATCACACACACACACACATACACACAAACACCAGCGGCTGCAGCCGACTTGGGCGGAGGGTGAGGGAAGGAGAGGAGAGGGGGACCCGCGTCGCTGGGGTGGGGGTACCTTCCGTAGCCTCGCCGCCACTCGAACTGCGGCGGCGGTGAGGCGAGGGAAGCGCTGGTGTGTGTGTGTGTGATTCCCCAGTCTCCGCTGCTGCCAACCGCGGCAGCAGCGGGAGGCTAGGGAATCAAACACACACACACACACACACACACAGAGCCTACTTGGGCGGAGGGGGGGAAGGAGAGGAGAGGACGTGCTTACCTCCTTCTTCAACGCAGGGTTGTTGGGAAATGTCGTTTTCAGCGTGAGAGGAACTGTCGCAATAGCTCTTTGCGACACTTCCTGTTATGGTGGAGACAAGTCTGAGACGAGGAAGGAGGTAAGCACGTCCTCTCCTCTCCTTCCCCCCCCTCCACCCAAGTAGGCTCGTGTGTGTGTGTTCCGACGGAGCCGGGCAAGGCAAAGGCAGAGCGGAGGAACCGGGAGGCTGCGAGTGGGGTGGGGGAGATGGAGTAGCCCAAGCCGCCGCCCCCCCCGACCTTACCTCGGTGGCACTTTCAGCGTGGCATTCCCAGCCATCACAGGGCGAGGCGATCTTCTGCAGCGGGGGAGAGGGAAAGGGACGCCCTCCAGCCGCCACTTCTTGAATCGCTACCCCCCCTGCCCTCACCGCCCGCATTTAATACCCCTCCTCCTTCCAAGCCCTTCTCTCTCGCTTGTGTTCCGAGAGAAACAATCCCCCCCCCCAGTATATGTCTTTTATTTCACACTAGCACAAAGAAAGAAAGAAAATCCTGTTCTTTGGAGCCAGAAGATCTGTTTTGTTCCTTTAATGTTAGAGTAGATCTTGGGGCATAGAATGCTTCAATGCCCCCTATAATTCTGCCAAATACTGAGCATATGCCCTGTTTCTATTTGTAGCAGTGTGGGTGCAGCCCAAAAATGCTGCAAAAGAATGTCAGGCTTTTTGATTCCTGTTACCAGGGATGAGGAACCTCAGGCCTTCCAGATGTCGTTGGACTACAACCCCCATCATCTCTAACCATTGGCCATGCTGGTGGAGGCTGATGGGAATTGTACTCAGACAAATATCTGGAGCGTCACAGGATCCCCAGCCCTGCCTTACAAACACAGCTGACTTGTGATCCCTGGAAGCCAGTGGGATTTTCTTCAGTGACTTGCAATGCAATCAAGACAGAATTGCAGACACTGAAACCTTTTTGGAATAGGATATATTCAATGTGTACTCCCCACTTAGAAGAGGTTAAAAAAAACAGAAAAGATGCCATGCAGAGAACTGTTTCCTTTGAAAAGCCATGCTGCAGCTGGATCTCCATTCTTGCAACTTAATTATCAGTTTCTCAACAGCAGAGGATGTTTCTGAAAGCTTGAAAACCCAGATTGTGACAGAACTATTAAGAAATGCAGTTTTAGACTCAAATCCAGGACCCAATAATAAACAGTTTAGTGTGACTGAAGCCACTGGGACATTACACACATGGAATAGGTGCAGGATTAGGGCAATATACCTAAGCCCTCACAGTATGTTTGAGGATGAACAATTTTCTAAATTCAGTGCTAAAGTGCTGCTCTCTATATTAAACAGCAGTTACTTTACATAGCTGTTTCCAGCAATAATTATGGATAATACTCTTTCCTCCTTGTCTATCTGGTGCAGCTGTTTCACCTTCAGTATCACAGGATGTTCACATGCAGGTACAAAATTCAGTTAGAGTACAAGTGTATTAAAATCACATGTGTATGCTAAGACTTTGAAATTACTACCCAAAATAAAACCCAGGGATCAGCCATGTGAACTGAATTTTTGTGCATTGGATTTTATGCGTATCTGCCCTATTTGAATGTTACACCCTTTGATAAACATCTGGTTGGATCAGTAATTGAGCATCATCGGTTCCAGCCCCAACTAAAATGTGAAAGTGAGATGTGCATCTTTGACAACTGGGGGCATGCATTGGGAATAGAGATGAATGAACCTGTCAGTTCCACTTTCTCCCACATTTTGTTTTACAAATTCTGAAGTTCTTTCTTTTGAGAATATGATAAACTTTGTGAATTTTGGAAAATCCCTATCAAAGAATAAATGAAATGAAATTCAATAGGTACAGCCATTACCAGCATGATGGGGATGATGTTGTACCTGCCTGCGATATAGCTGTTAAAGATGTGGAGCTTGTCAGAAAAAAAAAATTTCCAGGTGAAAATAACTGAACATTTTGGTAAATTCTTTCCAGAACCAAACTGAAATGAAATTCTCACCCATATCTAATTGAGAAACCCTGATTCTCTGGTGTTTGTTTGCTGATGGTTATAAATGCTTGTCTTTGCCCTGCTCCACATTTCATGTATTTATCAACAGAAACATGGGTGTAATCCAGTTGCCATTTAAAGTGGTTTCAATGCTCTAGCCATTGGGCCATAGGCCATAGCTGGACCTAAGGTTTATCCCTGGATCGTCCAGGGGTCAAACCTGTTCATTTAGGTGACACACAGGGGATCCAGTGCTCAGGCAGGGGCCAACCGTGGATGATCCCAGGATAAACCTTAGGTCTAGCTGTGGCCATAGTTTGATTTTTATAGACAAGTTGTCATTTTAAAAACCCTCTCTTCCTGGCTAATTCTTTCCAGTTTTATTTCTTCTTTAACATGGCCATCAAAAAGAAATTAGTGCTAATCCTACACAGTGAAAATGTGAAATAGACTGTTTAATTCAGTATAGGCATTTGCCGCTGTGTTAATCTTGAAGTGAACGATCCATGTTTTCCCTATCCAAATCAATTCAATCAGTGTCAAGAGGAAAGCCTTACAATGGAAAATGTGGAAGCAAAATTTAGTTAGCATAGATCTCCCTCCCTCCCTTTGTGAAGACTTCACTTTTCGATGTTTTGTCATTGCCTGTTGTAAATGATCCTTTCTTCATACAGTGACACCTCCGTTCATTTTAACAAAATATCCAATTCACATCTGCCTTAATGACTGAGCAGGAAATAATATAGCCTCAGTACTAAATGGACGTGGTATTGCTACCTACAACAATTCACTTCTGTTTGAGATGTTAGTTTCTTTGAGTGTTGAAGAGGGATTGCTTTTTCCATTCTAATACCTCCTCCAGCTCCTTTTCCTCTTTTCCTTCACGGATGCAGGGTACAATTTTTGCTAGGTGTTTCAGAAAAGCCTGTTTGTGTTGCTCACATATATCTTTGAAGTGTTGGATTTTCTTCTTGGTTTCAGGGAAGGTTTTGGCTGCGGGACTATTCAGGAGGTCATTGCACTGTGCATCTATTTCGAAGAGGCCCTCTATCTCATCTCTGATGCCATAATTTAGGACATCACTTATCTCATGGAAAGAGCTTGCATATGGCATTGGAGGGGTTTGGAGCCTTAATTTCTTTAGTGGATACAGGCGGACAGTTATGGGTACAGCCTTCTCGCTATGCTCACCCAGAAGTTTGGGGAACCTAGCATGAATTTTTGTAGGATCATGTAAAATATCTAGATCGTTTTCCAGAGGAAAATCTCCATAAAACCTATAGTTAAACATTTGGTTTTGTGGCTTTTCTTCATCATCCATTTTGAGAGCTGATTAAACTCTCAAAAAGATTTACAACTGTTAAAGATACAGGAGCCCTGTACTCCTTTTCATATGGTCACCAGAGGGGGGGGGGGGGAACGGGGGCTGGTGACTCTGATATCAGTGGGGCTATGAATCCGTGTCAAATTTCAGTTATAACCAAGCAGAAATCTAAAGTAGCTCTCCAAGGTGTGGACCCCATCCCCCAAATAGGTGCAGCACTTTGAAAAGCTCCTTTAGAGTTCTGGCTGAAACCCAGAGTGGATTCACCACCCCACTGACATCGGAGTCACAAGCCACTGCTGGATGTAGCATGTCTTGCTCCTGTAGGGTGACCGTACGGAAAGGAGGAGAGGGCTACTGTGTCTTTAACAGTTGCATAGAAAAGGGAATTTCAGCAGGTGTCATTTGTATATATGGAGACCCTGGTGAAATCTCCTCTTCATCACAACAGTGCAAGCTGCAGAAGCCCTGACCTCTTTTGTATCTGATTACTCTAGTATAGCTCTTGCAGCTTGCACTGTTGTGATGAAAAGGGAATTTCAGCAGGTGTCATTTGTATATATGGAGAACCTGGTGAAATCTCCTTTTCATCACAACAGTGAAAGCTGCAGGAGCCATACTACAGTAACTGCATTTAAAAGAGGAAAGGGATCGTTATCCTTTACAAAAAGCCATGAAATTCAATGAACAAAAAACCTACGGTTTATAAAACAACGTTAAGGCCGTACACTTTCCCACCAAGCACCAAAAAGCGGGGAAATTGGGAGTTAAGGCTCGCCAGCCTTAACGCCACATCCTCCCTAAGGAGGCAGAAAGTACCAGTAAAATTCTCATTCTGCCAAAGCAGATAAACCATGAGGACAGGATGGAGAATAGGATATGCAGAGGTGACTGTGGGGTTGTGGAAAACTGATGACGAACAACTTAGAGCCACCTACTTCTTTTTTTGTTTAGAGCAGCCCTTCCCCAACCTGGTGCCCTCCAAAGGTGTTGGACTGCGACGACGGAGCACGTAAGAAACCCCACCCCCTCCTGCCTGGCCCTGCTGCCACGTAAGCCCCAACCCACTTACGTGTTCCATCGTCACTGGGCCCGGACTTGAACTGAGCACCCTGGTCCATCCAGAAGCTCAATTCAAGCCTGGGCCTGGGGACGATGGAGCAGGTAAGCACCCCCCTCCTGCCTGGGCCATTACCTAGACCCACTGCCACTGCTGTACAAACTGCAGCAACGGCTCCAGGCAAGCCCCCACCCCAGCCCATCCCACTTACCTGCTCCGTTGTCGCTGGGCCCCGGCTTGAATCGAGTGCCCTGGTCCACACGGAAGCAAGTCCGCACCTGCAGCCTTGCTTCTGGGTGGACTCAGGGGCTCGATTCAAGCACGGGTCAGGCCATGACGGAGAAGGCAAGTGGTGGGGTGCGGGGGGGGGCTTGCCTGGAGCTGCCACTGCAACAGTTTGTGCAGTGGCAGCTCCAGGTAAGGGGCCAGGCAGAAGGGGGTTGGCTGGAGCTGCCGCACTTTGTGCAGCGGTGGCAGCAGGTCCAGGTAAGGGGCCAGTGTGTGTGGGGGGGTGTTCTTACCTGCTCCATAGTCGCCTGGCCCAGGCTTGAATTGAGCCCCTGGGTCCACCCAGAAGCAAGGCTGCAAGTGTGGCCTTGCTTCCAGGTGCACCAGGGTGCTCAGTTCAAGCCCGGGCCCAACGACGACAGAGCAGGTAAGCGGGGTGGGTGGGGGGCTTGCCTGGAGGCGCCCCCCTACGTTCCCCATCCTGCTGTCCCAGCATTCCTGACCATGGGACATACTGACTTGCAATGATAGATCGTTGCAGTCCAACACCTTTGGAGGGCACCAGGTTGGGGAAGGGCTGCTCTAAACAAAAAAAAGAAGTAGGTGGCTCTAAGTTGTCCATCATCAGTTTTCCACAACCCCACAGTCACCTCTGCATATCCTATTCTCCATCCTGTCCTCATGGTTTATCTGCTTTGGCAGAATGAGAATTTCACTGGTACTTTCTGCCTCCTTAGGGAGGATGTGGCGTTAAGGCTGGCGAGCCTTAACTCCCAATTTCCCCGCTTTTTGGTGCTTGGTGGGAAAGTGTACGGCCTTAACGTTGTTTTATAAACCGTAGGTTTTTTGTTCATTGAATTTTATTTTTAAAATGAACAGAAAATATTCAGAACATATCATGGCACCAAGTGTAAGATTGTTCATAATATCTAAAAGAACATCTCTGACAACGTTTAGGCTTATCTCATGAAAGGAAATACTCTTACACATATCCTATCTTCTAACTATGTAATATACAGTTGTTTCCACTAGATCAGGCTTTTAGGATTCTAGTCAACCCTCCATAAGCATGCAACAGGCAGTCCATTTATTTGTGTAAAGTTCTTGTTTAAAATCTTATTCCTGTAGTTAGACATTAATTTATTAGTCTAATTTTTGGCCCTTTAGTCTGGAAAATCAGGTCACTGTGTGTGGCTCATGTTTATTTTAGCTTCTTACATGCTTTTCCCATTTTCTGAAACTTATGAAATAGGTTTTCCTCAGGAAAAGAATGATCGCATGGTAGGTTTTGGATGCCATTTTTTTGCCCTCAGCCTACTTCTGGTTTTAGTAATTGAAAACTACTGTTCATTATTTACATAAATCCATCTATCTTGGACTTGCATTCTCTAACCTTTCCCCTCTTGAGAATTTCAGGAATTCTCTGACTTTCCTCTAAGAAAACCTACCCTGTTTTATCTAAGACCTAGGTTGAGATGCTTGGTAATTTTGAAAGGGAGGTGGGTGGGGAACTAACGTCTATATTTAAGCAGTCTTTTTTCTCTTACTTTCATGTAGAGTTTGCCATTTTTAATCCTTTTAAAACAGGCGTGCAGTTGGGAAAATATACACTTTTATTTAACGTTCAGCTTTTTAAGTGTCAGGCTGTAAATCTCCACATGCAAAATGGAAAGCTTCTTTTAACCTAATAGGAAAAAATTCACATGCCCTAAAGGCCAGTTATTTCAAATACATTTCCAGGATTCTATTCTGCTGTTTTCCCCCTCTTCTTTTAATGAAGACGTGTCACAACCGGAGGCGTTATACACTATTCCAAATGACCCCTGCACAAACCTCCCACATTCCAAATCCTTTACTCTGCAGCTGTGAACATCAGCCAATCCAACATTCACAGTCTTGGCTGTTCTCTCTCTTTCTCTCTTCCTCCCCTCCTCCCTTTTGCAAGCTGCATAGTGTTTCACATTAGGCAATCCTCATTATTTTGAACATTGAGATTTTTTTTAAAAAAAAGTTGAGTATTTAGTTGTGCTTAATTAATTAGACATTTCTGTATATTAGAACTTACCTGGTTACCTGCAAAGGGTGGGATCAGATCTCTCTTAAATCACACTGCCATATGAGAGCACAATGCCACTCAATGCAAAGAGATAACCATGTACTGGCAGGCAAAAGACTACCACCCGTGTAACCATTAACCCACCAAGATTCCACCAGTACAGGGGTACAAAGTAGTGGGGGAAATTATGGCAGAAAAAAAGGTGGAAGTCATTGGCATAATATGCTTAGGAAAGGAAAGGAACCTCTCGTGCAAGCACTGAGTCATTACTGACTCTTGGAGGGACGTCAGCTTTTGCTGACGTTTTCTTGGCAGGCCTTATAGCGGGGTGGTTTGCCGTTGCCTTCCCCGGCCGTTATTACCTTTCCCCCAGCTAACTGGGTACTCATTTTACCGACCTCAGGAGGATGGAAGGCTGAGTTGACCCGAGCCGGCTGCCTGAAACCAGCTTCCGTTGGGATCGAACTCAGGCCGTGGGGAGAGTTTCAGCTGCAGAAACTGCTGCTTTACTGCCCTGCGTCACACGAGGCTTATGCTTACTCAGGAAAAAATTCTACCCTAATAATGTTATAATATTACATCTGCAATGGTACACCTGCAACACCTACCCCAGTAGTGTTATTATGTTACACTTGCAACTAGTGTAACTTAAAACACTCCCATTGGTATTACTATAAAACTCCTCCTTCCTTGTCCCCACAGCCATGATAAAGTTAGTATTCCAACTAACTCTGCAGCCAGTGCTAGCGCTACACAAAAATCTCACATCAGGGAACACAGATCTCATGCATCAGAATGCACAGAAGGAGGCTACAACACTCACTTTGTACATCAGAAGTTCCTTGCCAGTAGTACCAAAGGCAAGTTGTACTTTTATGGAAGTCATATTCATGTCCCACCAGTGTGGTACTCAGACCTTCTATTCCTGTTTCCCTTGCATTTCCCTTTCCCACCAAACTACCAGGCAGCCCACAGTGGTGCCTGCTGTGAGCTTTTATTCTGCCATGTGCCTGCCTTCTCCCACTCCCCTGTCAAATGCTGCTTCCCCTCAAATGGAGACAATACAGAGTGCTGTACAATATTGTATTATTTGTCTGTGTGAAGGTGGAACAAATCTTCCAGGCTTTGTTTGGTTCCCCATGCCTGCATTCTACCCATAGTAGAAAAAACCACCATCCATTGGGGAGGCTCTGTGGTATCTTTCTGGCTTCGTGGTTACACGCTATGTGTTGGTATAATGAATTGATTGATTCCTTTCATGTATGGATAGTGGAGGGAACATTTTCTGTTTTAGCGTTATGATAGGTAGGTGGTGATAGAGTTTACAAAGATGTTGTGGGAGTACCTTTCAGAGTTGCAAGATTTGCTTTTATTTGTACCGCTATTGTTGCTGTCTGCTGCTGGTTGAGCATGGCAGCATTATGCCAGCATTAGCCCTAGTGGAGCAGCTGCCCGGCATACTAATGCCGCATAACTGCCCTGCCTGCATGTGTCCCCGTCGCCTACCTATTAGGATTTCTTTGTTCTCGAGGGCCTTTAAGAACTGCATATATTTGGGCAAAAGCATTTAGTATGTAAGCACAAAGAGTGGTGCATAGGATGCTGTTTAAAGATATCAAGTGCTAAATTAGGCAGTGCAAAGACTTGAGGTTAACTGTCAATGGACCCAGCTTTGCACAAGTTGTTATCCCCCATAGGAAGCATTTTTTTTCAGCTGGAACACATTGCTCCTGCCTTATCTGAGTGAAGGCCCTCCTGCTGGTATCCACATGGCCCCTTGAGGGACAAGTTTACCCACTTCATTCCTCTGAGGCGGGGGTGGGTGGGTGGGTGTCCGCCCCATAGCAGGGGAGGAGATGGTAGCTCTATTATTTCGAAAGCAGGCTAAAACTTGTTTGTTCCAGCAGGCCTTTGGAGAGTAATTTGGTCCTCCATCTATGTTAATGACTTATAATTTTCTTGTGTATTTTAAACGTGTGTGTGTTTTCACAATTCTTTTCCTAGGTTTTACAATGTATGTTTTAAACTTTGTAAGGCCGCCTTGAGGCCCAGTATTGGGCAAAAGGTGGGATAATAATAATAATAATAATAATAATAATAATAATAATAATAATAATAATAATATAATTCTATCCCTTGGCCTTCTAATCTCCAATGGCTTCGAACTGTATCAAATGCAAAGCTATATGCTGCTTGCGAAAGTCTACTACCTAGTGACTGAAGGTTGTTACTCCAGGTTTTAAATACACAGACACATTTAAATTAATTTAAATTAATTAACACATTTTTTAAAAAAAAAATAACCATGAGGTGCACATCCTCAGGGTGCCCTTAGTATGCATACCAAATTTCAAGGGTCTAGGTTTTACAATCGTGATTGCTGTGGTGCTGACCGACACACATCCTCCTTTTTATTGTGAGATATATATAAACTTCTAATTCGAGTGGGAATTTCTAATTTGAGTGGGAACAACTTATAGGTCAGTTGTCTATATTTTAGCATTTGAGTCTTCAAACAAGTTAGACAAGAGTTAGGATTTCAATTCCCTACACATCCCATCAGTTTTTCATGTCAATCGTTCCAGCCATTGTTCCTCTGATTTGAGATTAATAACCTTTCCCCTCTTGTTTTTGCTACCTAGGCTCCTTCAAAGATGGTTCGGCTGCCATTGAGACCTGGAGCTCTAATGCCACAATGAGGACTTACACACGGGGGGCTCCTAGTGTGTTTTTCATACATATGGTTTGCTTCGCACTAGTCTACAGCACTGACGACAATCCAAGTACCGTGGTTCCTTTCATCAATGCCAGCTACGATAGTTACCCAATGCTCTACTTTTCCAGAGAAGAGATGCAGGATTTGCAATTGAAGGCAGCCACTACACACCAACACATTGCAGCTCGGTTGATTGAAGCTGTACAGATCATGCTATCAAATCCTTTGGAGTACCTTCCTCCCTGGGACCCCAAGGACTTCAGTGCTCGGTGGAATGAAATTTACGGCAACAATTTGGGTGCCCTGGCGATGTTCTGCATCCTTTATCCAGAGAACGTGGAAGCCATCAACATGGCCAAAGATTACATGGAAAGAATGGCTGCTCAGCCTAGTTGGTAGATTTTTGTCTTTGTTTTTACTGTACAAATCTGTTCAAATCTAATTTATTTGAAGAGTAAGCAAGTTACTTACTCAAGGTTGAAAGTTCTGACGTCCTTTCCTAGTTTTGTTTTCAGGGGCAGGCATTTTTCAAAGATGATACCCAAAACACCAACGACAGATGGCTGCTATAGCTTTTTCCAAACTACACTTGCTTAAGCTAGATACTTCTTTTTCAGAGAAAAAGCAGCTTTAGGCACCCAGTTTGGAACATATGCCCAATCCACATCAGGGTCACATATCTGTTTTCTGCTGAAAATTGCCCCTACTTGACAGCTATTTTCCTTCAGAGTACTCTTTACTGCAAACAGCACTTTTGAGGTAATTAGCAGCCAGGAAGGGCTGTTATCTCTCACTTGCATATGCTTTGGTATATTGTCCTCAATTATGTCCCTACAAAAATCAGATTTACACTTAAATGAGTCATAGCAAGTCCTTGCTCATGTTCTGGATTATTCCATGGAAACTCACACTTCAGTTGGACAATTATAAATGTTTTGCATTCTCAGTTGCTAATACTTTTGTTTCTGAGCCATATGAGGCTACTTTGTAACTTTTAAAGGATTTTGTATTCTAATAATTATTTTAATAATCATTTAAAATAATTTCAGCATACATAGTAACCCAATTAATCTCATTTTAAAATCTTTAACTCAGATCTGTTGGGATATAATGATTTATTTATTTTTGCTGCATCATGAGTGGTTCAGCATAACAAAACTATTCCATGACCATAACTTATTGCAAGTAATCGCACGTCAGGTGAGGAATGGGGAAACCCATATTACTGATTTAGTAGTTAATGTTACGTAACTTATGGCTTAGTTCAGACAACACATTTCTCTACACAGTGGGAAAACTCCACTCAATGGTTGAGTTTGTAGGGGGTACTCACCACACCACATGTTCTAACTCCACCGTTGTGTGACTGTGGGCTACCATGGAGTTGAGTAAAAGACAATGCGATGTTTGATTGACAGTTCCTTCGCCCTCTCTCCTCCCCTGTTCCTCCCAATGGTATCGCATCAGCCATTGCTGCAAAAAAAACAATCCCGGCAACTCCTAGAGTGGCGCTTGCTCCTTTCACTGCTCTTGCCAGAGAACTCTAGGCAGTGGGAAAAGTCCACTCAATGCAATGGGAAATTCCATGGAACCCTCCACACAACCCACAACAAAACGGTTGTGAAGGAACTCTCCCCTGTACCACATGGATATTCAGCATGGAGTGTTTTCTTTAAAAAAATCACCTCTACCGTGGGGTGGAGTTTTCCTGCTAGACTACACATTTCTCAATGGTGGTGTAGAAACTCCACTGTGGAGTTCTTAAACCACCATTGAAAAATGTGTTGTCTGAACTGAGCCTATGAGTAGCTACTTTCAGAAGGGCTGTTATTTCACAACAACTGGTTGTAGGTACATAAGAAGCTCAGACTTGGTCCATCTAGTCCAGTATTGTCGACACTGACTAGCAGTGATTCTCCAGGATTTCAGGCAGGTATTTCCCCTGCCTTCCCCTCAGGCACAGTTCACCACTGAACTGTTCTTTTGTAAAGTACCCAATTATGCAAGTCTTTCAGCAAGTGTGGAACAGGAAATGTTGAAATTTGGGGTAATAGATGAAATGGGAAGAGAGAAAAATTAGGCCATGATAGTGCTCAGATGTGAACTTTTCTGTGTGCTTTGTAGCTAGAACCCGACTTCTGCTCTTAAGTCTGATTTCCACCTTAAACATGCTTACTGAAGCCAGCTGTAACAAAATAATCTCCGAGCCCTGATTCCAGTCATTGGGCCATTAGAATGCCATTACTGTAAAGAGTGAAAGTAATATTTGTTTTCTTTTACTTTATCTAGGTTGAATCACTTGTATTATAAAGCATCTCATTGATTTGAATAATGTTTTGTTTCTTGCACTTGCAGTGTAGCTTGAAATCCTATCTTCTGCTTGTGTAGCTTGCATTTGAAATTGATTTTTTTAGTTGTTGAGCTTGGTATATACTTTCCCACTAAGTGCCTCTTTGGCTGCCTGTTTTTAAATAGAGTATATTTTACTGGTCTATATTGTCCGTTATAGGCTATTGTAGTGTATCCCCACGTTGGGAACCAGCACATGTTGTATCATTTTCATCATCATCGCAATAATAACAACAGTGCCATCCACAAAGCAGCATTAAATCCAAAGCAGTTTACAAGCTACAGTAAGGAGAAAGACACAATGGAAGAGAGGGAAAGGGAAGTATAACAAGGGATGAACACGAGCAAATGCTTTTACATGTACAAAACCTGCAGTCCTAAACACATTTACTTGGGAATAACACCCATTAAACATAGTGGGACTTACTTCTGGGTAAAGAAGCATAGGATTGCATTGTGAGAGTTTGCTTAGGTTGCGGGTGAAGATTGGAAAAGAAGACAGGTTTTTGTAGAAAATGTGGATTTTGAGCTGAGATTTGAAGGGACAGAGATATAGCAATTTCACAAAAACATAAAAAATGAAATTAAAACTTTTGCTTGATTGGCATCTTTACGTAGGCTAGATGTGAACAGCTTCCCATGTACTGAAGAGATAAGACATGGGATGTAAAGTGTGTCATGCAGTCCCAAGCTATGAAGCTGTATGGAATTGTGAAGCAGTGTGGTTAGGAGGAGCAATGTGGACAAAAGTACAAAGGAACGCTCCCATTCTCACTCACTTTTGATGGGCTTTAGGTAACGTTCCCACAAAACGGTGAGATAGGGTCACAGATTCTGGATATTTCAAGTTCCTACCAGAGGGTTGCAAATAAAGACATTGCCACAACGGGCCTGAACACCTTGTGTTGTACAAATGTAACACCTGCTCAAGTATATCAGCTTTATGAGATCCTGGTGTAGCTCTAGTGGTTCAAACGGCGAAGTGTCCTCCCTAGGAAAGTGTCCCTCTCGCTTGCTTGGGTCTGAGAGAAAATGTTTCCTTTTTATGAATGTGTTCGCATAACCCCACTGATTTTAAACTTCTAAGAAAGCAAGGGCTGTTTTTGTTTTGTTTTTGAAGGTTCTATTTATCACAGTGGGATTCATTGCAGTAGATGGAATGTTTCACATCTGGCTTTCTCATGAAGTTTTATTGGCAGCTTGATTGGTTCAGCAATATGTTCGGGTTCTCTTGATTTCCACTGTGATGATATTGGCGCTAAAGATGTTATCTCAAGTAACAAGCAACACCCTGTAATTTTAAGATTCAGGTCTGCAATAAAGCAAAATATGACAGAATTATATTTTAAATTCTGTGTTGCGTCAGTGAATTTTGTATGATGCTTGTGGTGGCATACACAGATATTCCAGCTAAAGGAAAGATATTCTACACATAAAACCTAAAACGTGAGCATTTTAACAATGCAGTAGACACCTTGAAATTGTTCAGGTTTTGGTTTTTTTTATTTATATTATGTCCTTCTCCTTCTTAGAAAAAGTGAAAAAGAACATAAATAATATTTTGTCTTCTTGTTTTGTCTATTTTTTGAGCAATGCCTGCTCTTTGAAAATCCCATAATTGTTCCTGAAGTTGACATTCAAGGTATGATGGAATTGCAGTGAAGAATTAAGTTACTACAGATATGGATCCTTGCTCTTTCCTAGTTTCGTTTTAAGTGCCTGAAGACTATTTTCTTCTTCTTCAGGTGCATTTAAAGGACAGTTACTTAATTTATATCTGCCTGCCTTACCATTTTTACAAATCTATTTTATTGTATTTTAATATCATTTTATTGACCTCTGTAAAGACAACTTCTAACAACTGCATTTTATTATATAAAACTGGATGGTGGGAATAGGACACTGTAGGAACAGTAAGAGTCATTGCTGAAAGTTGCTGTCAAGGTTGCTGGTTTTGCTACTTTCAAGTATTTAAAAATTGGTCAACAGTTAAAACTCCTAATTACCTAGCAACTGTGGTAACTCTAAAGCAGCTTTTCCCAGCATGTTGGCTAGGGAGTATAAGAGCTGTGGTCTAATACATCTGGAGAGCACCAGGTTAGGAAAGGCCACTGTACAAAGCAGCACTTGACTTAAACTGTAACCCACCTCTGCTCAACCATAGTGAATGGTTGACCACTTTTAGCTACATGTCATCATCTCTGGCTCAGTGTTATAGATACAATCAACCTGCCCCTTTTTCTCTTGAGTGACTTCTTAAAGTCAGTGAAATTGTACCAGAATATGTGAGTTGAGTGGATTGTTACCAGAAAGTAGATGAACCTTTTATCACTTGTGTAGTAGCAATTATTTACCTTTGTTTTCAGAGCTTGATTATATTCTCAGATAATCCCCACCACTACCACAACCATTAAGTACTCTAGAAAACATCTAATCTCCTTCCTATGAAAAGATTAAAGGAAAGCTTAACATTAAGTGATACATGATGCAACAACAATAATTTCAAGAGCTTCCTTTCTTCGTCTATCAAGGAAGTTGTTATACTTAATTGAAGGGAAGGATTGTGATACCTGAGTGTCACTACTACATTGACAAGGTATGATATCACTTTGAAAAGTAACAACCAGAAGGTGAGCTTTATCAAGAGCAGAATGACTGAAAAGACAAAACTCTAGATGCACAAAGAAATTGTTCCTATTTATGACTTTAATGTTTTGTTCATAAAGAGGTAGAAGAAAGTAGAGATAATAGAGGCTTCTGTTTCCAAACTGATGGTGAAGTTGTGTTTAGGCAGAAGAGGTGCTACTAGACAGAATCAAATGTGTTGCAAGCACAATGTTTCCTTAGGGAAAATTATTCAATAGTTTTCAAACAATCAGATCTAATGCAAACTCCCCCTAGCTGTGCTTGGAGAGCAGTTTCTTTATAACCAGCAAAATGCAAATGTCATTTCATCCTTGTTCTTGTTTGTTTCCTACAACTGTGAAATATTTGCATCAGTTCTATCTATGTTGGAGGACACTTATTTCTCCTCCACCCCTAATTGTTGAGTAAATTCCCCTGTGGAAGAATCTCTGTGTTTGAAACACATTGGAAGACTTAGAAATGAGCATGCTAGTATATCTTTCTTGTACCCTTGGTTTTACATTTGCTGTTTGTGCTATTCTTTGAAAAGATGGACGGACACACACACACACACGGTTCTTTTTGCTTGCAATTTCATCATCCCAAGACACAATTATAAAATGAGCTCTTAGCAATCTCTTGTTCATCACTTTGGGGTTGTAGTGAATCTAAGAGCAGTTGAGTGGTTGGGGTGATAACAGTTGTAGGCAAAATCTGGAGGGCCACCAGTTGCCCACCCATGAGATACATCCTTTGGTCTTGTTCATACAATCCAAGAAAGCCTCTGCAGTTGCATTCTGGCTGACTCTATGGACGTTGTTGTATGAAGAATATGCTGTATTACACAGAGTATCAATGTACATATCCTAAATGTCCTGGTGGCAATCCCCACAATTGCAGTGGTTGGAAAATGTGCCACTAAGTCTAACCCTCAACCCACAAGACTGCCTGGTCACTCAGTGACCTCATCAGTTAACTTCTGCAGGCACCAACTTCCCAAGTTTACTTATTCCATTCACTCTGTTTTTATGCCTTTAGCTATTCCTTTTGCATTTCTTTCCTACAGTTTTGCCAGAAGTAAATTCTGAAGTAAAACATGATTTTAAATCTTCTAAATCAGGGGTGGGCAACTTGTAGCCTTCCAGATGTTGTTGGATGCAACTCGCATCAGCTCTAGCTAGTTGTTTTCCCACAGCCAGTGGGGTATAACCAGTGGTGAAGCATGATGGGAGTTGCAGTCCAACAACATGGTATATGCTACTTCTAATATCACAGGCAGTATGCCTACAGTATGTACACCAGTTGCTGGGAAACATGGGCAGGAGAGTGATGTTGCACTCATGTCCTGCTTGTGGATTTCCCGTGGGCAGGTGGTTGACCACTGTGTGAACAGAATGCTGGATTAGATGGACCCAGCAGGCCTCTTCTGTTCTTATTTCAATATCTGGAGGTCCATAAGTCGGCCACCCCAACTTATGGACCTCTAAGAAGTATACTTTGTAGCTTCACCATACTTTCTAGCTTTGTAGCTTCTTTAGAGCTTGTAATATACCAAAATATACCAAAACATCTCGTGACATCTTGAAGAAAAAGGCTTCTGTGAACTAGAGTCTGCTTCATCAGATGCATCTTCAGGCATCTGATGACACACACTGTAGTCCACAAAAGCTTATGCTCAAACATATTTATTAGTCTTTAAAGTGCTACAAGACTAATTGTTTTTGCTACAACAGTCTAATGTGACTGACCCTCTGTAAATTGTTTTACGTACCAGTTGCTGCATACATTCCATGACCCTCAGGACAGTGAGATAAATGCAGTTATACTATATATTTAGAATATAAAACACATATTTTTGCATGAATACATTGCAGATTCTATTTTGTAGATAAATCTCTACAAATGCCTGAAATATTTATTATGTATACATTTATTTCAATTATGTATATGGCTTTCTTCAGGCTGCCGGCAGCTAGTGTTACTTTGTTACATTTCAGGCAAAAGTGGGTAGTCGGTCCAACTAGTGTTTAAGAAACTGAGCACCTGGTTGACAGATTTTTGAAGTCCCATCTTACCAAAACGATTCACCAGACTTTAAGGTTTTCTTCTTGTTGCTTTTTAAGGGTGTCCGGATGGACTGCTGCAAGACTGGTGGTTAGTTTCTCTGGTAGAAGTCATCGGGCTATATGCTATGAAGATAATTTTAGTTTTCAATAAATTTTAAATTGTGCTTAGTCTTTGTACATTTGAATCAACTTGTGCTTGATACTTTGTCTTGGGATTAAAGACAACCATTTGTTCATCTTCTGCATAAAATTATTTAGATGAAACCTGCATAGATAAAGTACATTTCAGTGTTATCTACTTCTGTCTTTGAGCTGCTCTATAACTTCAGCAGAATATAGATAGTGGATTGTGTGCTTTGGTTCTTCCCTGTGCCAAAAATTCTTTAGTTCACAGTGAAACCTATGTGGTGACCTGTTGTTCCACTTCCCTGTTAATCTTCTCAGGGAGAAGACTGGCGTTATCGTTCTCATATATGGTATATGTGTGATTTCTTTATGTAGTGGAATCTGTGTAGGAAAATAATGTATGGATGAAGCAGCCCAGCTGGGAGCTTGGCAGTTGTAATAAATATCCAACAAAGCCTTGAGATTGTTTTTATTTTGTTGACAGCATTTTAAATGCCATAAAGAATCAATAATGCCCAAGTAATTAATTGCATCCCATGTAGTTCCAATGTGTGTTTGTGGGGAGTTATGCTTGAAGTCAAAAGCAGAACCTGATTTCAGAGCTGTTATACGATGCAAGGCAATGTCAGCTTTTATCCATATGTCATCAAAGGAAATGCTTCAATGAAAATGAATGCCGAGGAGGCCAAAACACAAAGTGCAGTGGGAACCGAGCAAAGTTTGCCAATATATAATAGACTAACCAGAGTTTCCAAGATTTGTGACTCATTTCACTGACCTGTGTTTAGTGTCTTAAGGTGCATGGCTGGCTGGGGAATGCTGAGAGTAGTGGGACTTTTTCTGTCCAAGCATACACAGGCTTGCACCCTTGGTTTACTTGAAAAAGCTAGAGGAAGTGGCAAGTTTTTCTGGAAGAAAAGTATGCAAACCTGACTTTAGAACCAAATCGTTTGGAAACCACAAGTAATGTTTTTGATTACTCTTTTGTGGGGGCTTGATATGGAAACAAAAAAACAGACTGTGGAATGGGCTATATATTATAGGCTGAGGGGTAAAGGCACACAGAAAACAAATAATCTTAGCAGCTGATACTAAAGTAGCAACCAAGGTCTTGTTTATGAAAGAAGGGTGTTAAAGGAAAGAGAGACAGAGCTAGACACAGGCAGTCCAACTCTGTTTTGTTTTACAGAATGTGAGGTGGTTTCATGTGAGTTATCCACCAGCATCATTGGCTGTCTCACAGATTATGAGGTAAAAATGTATACATTCTGATCTTTAACACGTAGCAAATTCTATTTTGTGGTTTGTGCCCTCTTCCTGCCTACCTCTTTTCTTAATTCTGCTCGTCTCTCTGTCCTAATGGTGAATACTAGCTCTGGTCGCTGCACCTAAAAAAGAATATTGTGAAGTTAGAGAAATGCAGAAAATGATCAACTAAAATGATCAAGGGGCTGGAGAAACTTAGGTAACTTTACAGCATCTGGGCTGTTCAGCTTAGAAAAGAAAAGAGTAAAGGGAGACATGAAAGAGGTGCACAAAATTATGTTTGGTGTGGAGAGAGTGTACTTATTGTACTAGAAAGCAGGGTTATTCCATAAAGCTGATTGGTGAGAGAGTCAGGATAGATAAAAGGAAGCACTTCTCAGAGTGCATAGTTAAACTATGGAATTCCCTACCACAAGATGTAGTGATGGCCACAGATGTGGGTGGTTTTAAAGAGGATCAGACAAATTCCTGGAAGAGAAGGCTATCAATGGCTACCAGTCCTGATAGCTATAGCATCAGAGGTGGTGTGCCAGTATCAGAAGCAGGCTACTAGTCCTGATGGCTATAGTATCAGGCATATGCATCATGCCGCCAGTATTAGAGGCAGCATGTCTATGTATACCAGTTGCTGGGGAACATGAGTGGGAGGGTGCTGTTGCACTGATGTCCTGCTTGTGGGTTTTCCTCTGACAGCCAGTTGGCCACTGTGTGAGCAAAATGCTGGGCTAGATGGACCCTTGGTCTGATCCAGCATGTCTGTTTTTATGCAAAGATGCAAGATTCAAAGGGTGGCAGTCAAATACCTGTGCAAATTGAGATGATTTAGGGCTTTTCAGAGCATAAGCATGTAGGCCTACAAATTGTTCAAACTGCTTTTATATTTTTCACCAATCAACTCAAAAGGTTGCAAGCTCTTCCACACTACTGCTTACTTGTTTGTGCATTCCTGGTCTTGTAGCGACAGCACTGGAAAAGAAGTAAGCATGTCTCTTTACTCATGTCACTAGTCAAATACTCTAATTAGAATTTTCAAGCTTCTTTGCTTTTCCTTAAAGGAAATATCTAGTTTAAGTCTATTGCATGTCCAAAGGTGGGGTTTTTTTTTCCACTTTGCAAAGAGACTGATTGATTGAACAAAGAGTGAAATTCTCCCTAGTAGCTCACATGTGTTCAGCAATCCCTCATCTATACTTTGTGCCTGTGTGGGGTTACAATTTTGGCAAAATGAAAGTACAGAAAATAAGCAATTAATGCTTCACTAAATGCTGAGCTTATTGCGGATAACTTTGTATGGTTTAAAATATTTGCTTCTTGATAAACATGGAATGTTTCTGGGCAGTCGTTCATGAAAAATGTGGAGTAGTTCCACATTTAACCAGAAGTAGCTGACATGGGCTGATTTCTGTGATACTGCCTTTTATATACTTAACTAGCTGATATGCCCGGCGTTGCTCAGGTCCGTGAATATGCCTTATGGCATAATTAATATGGAGGTGATGGGTAAAAGGTTTAATCAAAGCTAGAACGTACTAAATTCATTTGAGTTTGTTCATCTAGGGAGGATGTTTTGGCAAAATAACAACAAAAACACCCTTTTTTGCATGTAGATGTAATGCTTTGGTATGGCTGTGCTTAGCATTGTTTCTTCGAGCATGACATCAGTGATCCAGTAGTACATCCTGGAGGCAAATAAATGACTCCACAGTCTGAATGTATGTATAGTTCCTTTTCATCATAGCATCGTGGTTTACAGTAGTACATTTTAAAGAACTAGAGTCTTAAAAGGTTTTATGTAGATATAAAATATTTGTGTTTTATGATGTGCGAGCATACTGGACAGCTAATATGAATATTAATAAAATGACAAAACTTACTGTTCTTCCTACCTTTTACTTTTGTAAAGGATTTATGGATTGTATCCAGATTTGTCCCTTTTGCTGACAGAAGGCTCTTTGAAGAGATGTTGATTTCTCCTTCTCCTCTGCCACTCCCTGCCCTTTCTCTCCAAATCTTCTCCAGAAGGTTGGAGGACCTTTTGGAACAGCATGGGAGGTAGTGCTGGGGGCTGAGGAATAAAGGGTGATTTTGTGAAAATTACCTTTCCCTTCCCTTTGCTTTCACAGGACCCTCCACAAGCTTTTTGTTAGTGGAGGGGCAAAACTGGATACAACTCCTAGTTTTAAAATAGTCTGCTTATCATAAAAGGGAAGCTACAATCATTTATGGGTAGTTTTTGCTCTAAATCCATGGTCCACTTACCCACCCATATAAGGATTTTGCAAGATTCTTTGCATCTTGTTTACATATTTCACTTACACTGGTATAGAGCCTGTTCAGAAGACACCATAAACCATGGCTTTAAACCACGGTGAATAAGGCTTTTTGAACACAGCCCAGCTTTCTGGCTTAACCACCTTGGTTAAAGCCTTGGTTTAAGGTGTCTTCTGAATAGGGCCATATTGTTATTGGCCATATATGATGTAAGTGTGTCTCTCTCATACCTATGGATAGCATTTTCCTTTTTTCTGATTGTCTTCCATGCATGCTTTTTCTGTGCACTAAGCATGTTCTAGTCAAAATGAATAGCATTTCTGTCAGTGTCTAGAGGGTTAACCAAGCAACTTATGTCTTACCCGATGAAATTAATGAAACTTAAAGGTGCTATAGCTGGATCATGTATGCTTTTGTAGATACAAAATGTTAAAGTGGACAGTCTATGTCTCCATATACTATTAGTACTAAGTGTCAATCACTTTAGAACACATGGAAATCCAATCCAGCATGACTTTAAAAATCCATAAACAGTTACTACACTTTTAACCATATTATTTCTCTGATTCCAATCCCTAAAGGCCTAACTTAGTAGTTTATATATTCAACAGAAGGTTGTATTCTACACAGAGATTTTAGGCTCAGCTTGCTGTGCTTTAGCCTGGGTAGAGGTTTATGGAGGTCATAATGCTCAACTCAGAGAAATTTGCAAAACAGCAGAATAAAGATTCCATGTTAAAATAATATTTTAAAAAAGAAACACTGTTCTGATAAAACTGATTTTTAATAATAATAATAATAATAATAATAATAATAATAATAATGTGACCAGTCACTCAAGGAAGGCTTCCTAAAATGACAATCTTTTCAGTAGGTGCAGAGGGGGTGGCACACTGAAGGCTCTTCTCCTGGTGGACTACAGTTGGACTCTAGGTCCATGTGGAACCACCTGGAGCATGCCTTCTGATTACCTCAATGACCAGGCAGATTGGTAAGGGAGAAAGCGCTCTCTCGGGTATCCTGGTCCCAAGTTGTTTAGGGCTGTGTACATTAGTACAAGAACCTTAAACCTGGCCCAGGAGTGAAAAGGCAGTCAGTGCACTTCCTTCAGAAAAGGAGATGCATGCTGAAAAGGGACAGCTCCTGACAACAGCTGAGCTGCTGCATTCTGCACTAGCTCCAGCTTCCAGAGCAACTTTAAGGGCAGTCTCACACAGAGCACACTGCAGTAATCCAGTCCTGAGATTTTGAATGCCTGTGCTAACATGGCCAAGCTATCCCTGTCCAGGAGAGGGTGTAGCTGGCGAACCACCCGAAACTGATAAAAAGTACTCTGAGATGTCGTGACCACTTGGGCCTCCAGCAACAGTGCTGAATCTAGGAGTACCCCAGACTACAAACCTCATCTTTCAAAGGGAGTGTAACCCCATCCGAAACAGGCAGTGAGCCTATCTCCTGGACTCGGAAATCACTCATCCATAGGGCTTCCATCTTGCCAAGCTTCAGCTTCAGTTTGTTGGTCCCCATCCACATGACACTTCTCTTCTCTTTGACAGGTTAGTAAAGGATGCACCATGGGACGAAGTCCCTCTTGCTCACTCTCTGGTTGGATTTGCCACTGCTTATGATTTTTTGTACAACTATCTTAGCAAGTCTCAGCAGGAAAAGTTTCTCGAAGTAATTGCCAACGCCTCAGGATATATGTATGAAGCATCGTATAGGCGTGGATGGGGTTTCCAATACCTTCACAACCATCAGCCTACCAACTGTGTGGCCTTGTTGGCAGGAAGCCTGGTTCTAATGAATCAAGGTATGTGCTAAACAATTGGAGAGACTCTTTTAAAGCATATTTAAATCAGTTGTAAATAAAGTTTCAGAAGCTGATACAGTTGCTTGATACATGTTTGTAGGCAACATCTAATGCAGCTTTCCCCAACCTAGTGACCTCCAGAAGTTCTTGACTCCAACTCCCATCATCCCAAGCCAGAATGCACAGTGGTCAGGAATCCTGAGAATTGTAATCCAAAATATCTGGAGAGCCACAGGCTGGGAAAAGCTGATCTAATGCAAACAAGTGGAAGGGTATATTAGGGCAGGCACAAACTAGAATGCGGCTGCCTTCCACTTATATTCATTTAGTTTAGAATGTCACTGCACTATTTAGATTGCGAGTATATTAAACTGAGAAATGTAATTGAATAAGTTAGCTGCTAGAGGAATATTAGCCTTTAATTCTCAAAACTTTCAAACAATTTCTTTACACTAGAGAAGATGCATTCTAAATACTTGTAAAACACTTAGGGTAAGAGCAGAATTTTTAGCTTAAATACATAAGTACAGCTCTGCTGAATCAGACCATAGTTCAGCCTTCCCAGCCTGGTGGCCTTTAGATGTCTACAACTCCCATCATCCCCCAATCAGTTTGCTGGCTGGAGGATGATGGAAGTTGTAGCCCAACAGATCTGGGGGTGGCCATGTTGAGGAAGGCTGCCATAGGTCTACCTAGTCCAGCATCCTCCTTCTGATATTGTCCAGCCAGGTGCTTCTAGGTAGCCTACAAACAGAATCAAGGCACAATCCCTCTCTTGTTGTCTGTCCCCCAGTGAAACATGCTGCCTCTAAGACAGAGGCTCCTTGTTGGTCGCCATGGCTAATAGACGTTGTGTGACCTGTCCTCCAAGAATTTGTGTTATCTCCTCTTAAAGCTCTCTAAGCAAGTGACCATCACCATATCTTGTGAATTCGTAAGATAATTGTGTGCTATGTGATATAGGGCCTGTTCAGTCAGCGCACTAAGCTAGAGTTAGGCTGCTAGCCCTTTTACAGCCAATGGTTAGTGAGCAAGTTTAAACTGTGGCTATATAGCCACCATGGTTAGGAATGTTTCACATGAACTCTCTAAGCCATAATGTTTAACACAAAATGCTTAACCACCGTGGCTTAGCATGTCATCTGAACAGGGTCAGATTATTTTTTCTTTTCTGGCCTGAATCTTCTACGAAATAATTTGTTAATGCCAAATGCTTGTACACTTGTATTATGAGCAAGGAAGGAAAGGAGGGCATTTCTCTGTCCATTTTCTCCATGTCACACATAACTTTATTTATTTATTTATTTATTTATTGCATTTCTATACCGCCCAATAGCTGGAGCTATAAACTTCTGTCTTATTTTCTGTTAGCCTCTGTTTTCTGAAGTAAGAAAGCCCCTGGCTTGTTAACCACCCAGACAATCCCCCTGCACTGGGTTTGCTCATAATGACAAGCTTGAATATTCAAAATGGTGGTGTCCGTGAAAAGCTCCATGAGGAAATTCACCCATGATGGCTTTTCATTACGTGCAAAACCGCCCAGTATTTCAAATCTAGCCACACCAAAGATTTATAGAAACACCTTATAATACTGTCTCTTTTTATTTTCATATAGTTCCTAGTATGGAATTTACCATTTTTTTCACTACTGAGTTGATCTTCTCATTGCACTGCCCACCATAAACCAAAGATCTGTTTTTATTTACTCACTCTCAGCTTCTGGTCATTGGCCAGGTAGAATCACCTGGCAAGGAGCCTGGGCATTACATGTTACAGAAGCCCTTGCAGCCAACTTACATGCTCTTCAACATGGCTGCACGTAGGTACTCCTGCTCAGAGCATGTTACTTGCACACACATGTAGGAGGATGGGTCATGCCCTTGCATTTAGTTTCATGTTTGAGTTTGTTTGTTTTCCTTGATGAAAGCGGAAATGTTAACCAATATAAGGATAATGAATTCTTTGTCATCTGTCAGTTTGGATTTTACATAGCTTACTTGCAATCTCAGCCACAAATGGATATGTGAATTTACATCCATATTTTAAAAGGTCATATTTTATGGATCATATAGCTTTTAGGTATTATATTGTCAATATAATCCCAATCTTTCTTCTTCCAGGTTATCTTCAGGAAGCATACCTGTGGACTAAGCAAGTCCTAACAATCATGGAGAAGTCTATAGTTCTGCTGCAAGAAGTTACAGATGGATCCTTGTATGAAGGCGTAGCTTATGGCACCTACACCACCAGATCTCTTTTCCAGTACATGTTCCTTGTCCAAAGGCACTTTGACATTAACCACTTTAAACACCCTTGGCTTAAACAACATTTTGCTTTTATGTATAGGACAGTTCTGCCAGGCAAGTAGCTCAATTCAGTCTGTTTCAGAATCATTTTACTAATAAATCTATTGACAAGGGCAGAAGTTGTGAGGTTGTACTTATAGCAGGCTGTACCAATCGCAGGGTGGTTAATAAGCCAAGGTGGCTTGTTAACCACCTTGCACAGCCCATGCAAGGGGAGATTACATGCTGGGGGGATTAGCATAATCATTCTTGGAAGCACAGCTTGCCATGCAAACCCAACCAGGGTGGCTCTACAACAGCTCATGGGTTCAGAGTGGCTTGTTGCTCTCAGCAACAAGCCAGCCAGCCTGCCCAGGTGCATGAAAAGACAACCTGCACTGCTGGGGGTAATTAAGCTCATCTCCTGGCATGCGTGACATGGAAAATAAACTACCGTGGCTTATTTCCCCAGCCTCAGTTGGGCAAGCTGGGACACCCACACTGACACAGACCTGTGGAGTTACAATTTAAATTGCCTTTGACCCTTCTTTTATGTAGAAGAAAGGAAACACATTTGATATATGAACGAGCATTCTAGCCAATATAAGCTTTACACTTGCATTACAAAGCAATTAAAGCAAGAGCCTCTTTTAAGATTCATGTATTAAAATGCACTTAAGTTGATGGCTCAAGAAGAATGCTTTGAGTCCAAAGTAGTATTACTTTGTGCTGAAGAGGCAGTTATCGTACAGTATTGATTTTCCTACTACAGTTATTAGCTGGGCTGTAATTTGTTAAACCAGACAACTATTCTTAATACATATCCTACAAATGTTCTAATATGTGTAAATTTAACCAAGACAATAGTCTGATACTTGACTAAGCTGAGAGTTTAGAAACAAAATCTTGTTTTAACCTCTTTATTAGAGCCCTACCACATAGCTAGATAGTACCTTATTATACTCCCTCTTACTCTAGTGGCCAGTTCCATCACTGTACTTAGATACACAATGTTAGTTTGTTTGTTTATTTATTATTTACTTATATGCTTGTTTTCAACCTTTTGTCCTAGGATTCCAAAGGACAGTTGCTATTGCAGATTCCAACTACAACTGGTTTTATGGACCAGAGAGCCAATTGGTGTTCCTAGATAAATTCGTTATGCGCAATGGCAGCGGAAATTGGTTGGCAGATCAAATCAGAAGGAACCGGGTGCTTGAAGGCCCAGGGACTCCATCCAAAGGACAGCGTTGGTGCACTCTTCACACTGAATTTCTCTGGTATGAGACAAAGCCTTAATCAGTGACCTATACGGGGCGGTTTTGTACTCTGTTTATGAACTAGGAACCATCTGGCTCTGGCATGGAATTAACTTCTTGATGTGGTTTAAAGATAAAATTTCTAACACCTTCACTGATTTATCTATTACATTTCTATACAGCCCAATAGCTGAAGCTTTCTGGTCAGTTCACAACAATTAAAACCACAAAATGCATAATGAAATACAATATAATATGTAAAAGCTTAAACTGCAGTATAAAAATACAAACCAAAACGTAGAGATTTTAAATACAATTGCAGATTTAAAACAACAGAGCTAACTTTCAGATTTCTCCCTGATGTAAAAGAAACAAAATTTGAAATTGTGAAGGCAGTATCCACTGAAGGTGAAGGAAAGGCTCAGTATTACAGAGTGGCATTGCGGGGCCACAATGCAGGAGCTGCAGGAGGGACAGATATGTATTGTCTTCTGCAGGACTCAGAAGTTCCTGCCATGTTACTGCTTCAGTCCATGCACAGTGCAGTCCTATGCTAATCTACTCAGTAGTCAGTCCTATTGAATGTAAAGGGCATTACTCCAAGGAAAGTGTGCAGAGGATTAAAGTGTGTTAATAATTTGCAAGTAATAATTATCAAATAACGTATTTGTAAGTGAAATTTCTACCAGGCATCCATAGTTAAGACTGACAGGGCAACATTTTCTTGGTGGAAAGGCGAGGTATAGAATCATAGAATAGTAGAGTTGGAAGGGGCCTAGAAGGCCATCGAGTCCAACCCCCTAATCAATGCAGGAATAAATCAAATAAATAATAAAGGAGATAAGGGAAATATACATTTTCTCTTTAAAATGAAAAAATATGTGTATTTTTAAAATGCAATACTATTAGAAGCTCTGCATTAGAGATTTCCATCTGCTAGTAGTAACTAAATGGTATTGGGGTATCCTAGGGTGCCCAGATGCAGAAGAGGGAATTTCAGCAGATGTAGCATATCATGCAAGCTACGCCTTCTGAGATTCTCTCTTCTACACAGCTATTAAAAGCGCAGGATCTTTGTCCTCTTGCATCTGGCCACCTAGAATCATAGAATAGCAGAGTTGGAAGGGGCCTACAAGGCCATCGAGTCCAACCCCCTGCTCAATGCAGGAATCCACCCTAAAGCATCCCTGACAGATGGTTGTCCAGCTGCCTCTTGAAGGCCTCTAGTGTGGGAGAGCCCACAACCTCCCTAGGTAACTGATTCCATTGTCGTACTGCTCTAACAGTCAGGAAGTTTTTCCTGATGTCCAGCTGGAATCGGGCTTCCTTTAACTTGAGCCCGTTATTCCGTGTCCTGCACTCTGGGAGGATCGAGAAGAGATCCTGGCCCTCCTCTGTGTGTCAACCTTTTAAGTATTTGAAGAGTGCTATCATGTCTCCCCTCAGTCTTCTCTTCTCCAGGCTGAACATGCCCAGTTGTTTGATACCTAAAACCCAAAAAAGAATAACTTCCTTCCATTTAAAACGTAAGAAGAGCCAAGGGTCCATCTAGTCCAGCACTCTGTTCACACAGTGGCTACCAGCTGTCAACTAGGAACTCAAAAGCAGGACACAAGTGCAACAGCACCTTCCCACCCATGTTCTCCAGAAACTGGTGCACACAGGCTTACTGCTTTGGATACTGGAGATAGCACGTAGCCATCATGACTAGTAGCCATTAACAGCCTTCTCCACCAGGAACTTATTCAACCCCCCTTTAATGGAAATTTAGAAATATAGAATGTTAGGGAAAGGCTAGCCTGAACTCTTCTCAATGCAATGCTAGTTTTCTGTCCATAGGGACCTTTTTACATTGAGGGAGAATTTAAGTTCTGTAGTCTATGAAAAGGTTTATAACTTGATAATGCTGTATAAGTGGGTCCTGCATTGTATCCAGTGGGCTCACTCTCTGGAAAAGATGCATACAATTGAAACCTAACAGGGTAATCCTATATATGTCTACTCAAAAGTAAGGACCATTGAGTCCAATAAGGCTCTCAGGAAAGTGAGTAAAGAATTGTTAACTTTTGTGGGAAGGTTTGCAGCCTAACCCACTGCAGAATGTCAGGCTCAAATGCAGCCCTAGGGGTTTCCCAGGTCACAGCCCCTTTCCCTGGCCTCAACCACTTTACACGGATCATTTGGTGGTTTCCAAGCTTTTGTATACCCCCCTCCCGCCCTGCTCCCCATTGTAAAGGGTAGAAATTCCTCTCCTAAGACTTAGTTACGGGCAGTAAGAGTTTCAAGCTAAAATATACTGGTATTTTGGCTCCACCCCTTTGGTCTCGCCCATCACTGGAACATGGCCCCTGAGCGCTTCTCTGGAATTGAATTTGGCCCTCAGGGTGAAAGCGGTTCTGCACCCCTTGCTGCAGTGCAGGTTACTGTAATCCCTCCCTGTTGCATAAACAAAACGGTTTGCTTCACTAAGGACTATTAAAGAATAGGATATTCTTCCGTATTAATATTTAACTCCTAAGAAGGATTTGACTTCTGAGATCAGAAAACAAACAAAAACAGATCAATAATTGATGTGATTGCTGTAACGTAAAACCATTTTCTTTTTTGTAAGGTATGATCCAAGCCTGGGTTTTGTACCTCCACCAGACTACGAGATTCCAAAGCTGCATTATTTTGAGGACTGGGGAGTTGTAACCTATGGGAGTGCACTGCCTGCCGAAATCAACAGGCCTTTTCTCTCCTTCAAATCAGGAAAGCTGGGAGGACGTGCAATATATGATATCGTTCACCGGAACAAGTACAAAGACTGGATCAAAGGCTGGAGGAACTTCAATGCCGGTCACGAACACCCAGATCAGAACTCCTTTACTTTTGCCCCCAACGGTGTACCTTTCATAACAGAAGCTCTGTATGGACCAAAATATACATTTTTAAACAATGTGCTGATGTTTTCTCCAGCCGTATCGAAGAGCTGCTTCTACCCGTGGGAAGGGCAAGTTACTGAAGATTGCTCCTCAAAATGGTTGAAATATAAACATGACTTGGCTGCAGATTGCCAGGGGAGAGTGGTTGCTGCTATGGAAAGAAGCGGGATCATCTTTATCAGGGGTGAAGGAGTGGGTGCCTACAACCCCAAACTTAAGTTGAGAAGCCTGCAGAGAAACCTATTCCTTATCCATCCCCAGCTTCTCTTGCTAGTGGACCAAATATACCTTGACAAGGATAGTCCATTGGAGGCAGCTACCAGCTTCTTCCACAATGTGGATGTGCCTTTTGAAGAAACTGTTATTGATGATGTCCATGGGGCCTTCATTAGGCAACGGGATGGGATGTACAAGATGTACTGGATGGATGATACTGGCTACAGCGAAAAAGCTGTGCTTGCCTCAAGAATGTATCCCAGAGGTTACCCTTACAATGGGACAAACTATGTGAACGTCACTACTCACCTGCGTAGCCCAATCACCAGAGCTGTGTACCTCTTCATTGGACCTTCCATAGAAGTCCAGAGCTTCAGCGTCCATGGGAATTCCCAGAAGTTGGATGTTTTCATAACCACCGGCGAGCACGCCTATGCTGTCTATTTGTGGACTGGTGAGGATAAAAGCCGCTCTGTCTTTGCACAAGTTATTGCAGACCGCCAAAAGGTCCTTTTTGACCGGGCCTCTGCCATTAGGAGCACCCCAGTATCAGAAATCAGAGAGTACAGTGGGATAGTAGAACAGAAGCTTCAGCATTTCAAGCCTGTCTTCCAGCAGCTAGAGAAGCAGATACTTTCCCGCGTGCGTAATACAGACAGCTTCAGAAAGACAGCTGAGCGCCTGCTGCGATTTTCAGATAAAAGGCAGACAGAGGAGGCCATTGACAGGATATTTGCAATCTCACAGCAGCAGCAGCAGCAGCAGCAAGGTAGGGCAAAGAGGAACCGAAAGGTGGCGAAAGGCTATAAGTTTGTTGATGCTGGCCCTGACATTTTTGCACAGATTGAAGTCAATGAAAAAAAAGTTCGGCAAAAGGCACAGACTTTGGCCCAAAAGGAATTGCCTGTGGATGAAGATGAGGAAATGAAAGATCTCCTGGATTTTGCAGATATTACCTACGGAAAACACAAAAACAGTGTGTCCATCAAAGGCCGATCTGGTCTGGCACAAATGTTGGCAACTGCTCGAAGCAGTGCTCCTTCCATGTCAGCATCTTACACCCGACTCTTCCTCATTCTGAACATAGTTATTTTCTTCGTCATGCTGGCAATGCAACTCACTTGGCTCCAGAAAGCCAAGAGCCTGCATGCCCAAAGATGCCTTTATGCGATCTTGCTAATTGACAGCTGTGTATTATTATGGCTGTATTCTTCTTGTTCCCAGTCACAATGCTAACAAAAAACACCATGACAGCTACATGACCATTCTATGGTTATATGCAACTATGCAAAGCATTAACCCTGATAGGGCCAGAGTATGTTTTGTTTCTCTTCTGACACATTCCAGGAAACAGCTGTGGAATGATTGAATTCTTGCAGTCAGAGACGGTAAAATTAATGGGCATTGGGTCATTGGAAACATTTCTAAAAGTACCACCTAGATACGGGTCAAGTTGGATTTGTGTTATGAATGAATGTAAAGTTCTGAACTCAAATGTGTGGCATTGCATTTTCTTCTTTAAAAGCAAAATTCTCTTTTATTCATTTGTTTCATAATTAGTTTTTTTTTTTTTAAAAAAAAAGTACAACTGGAATGGGAATGTTTTAACAGCATTTTAACTGACTGTTGATACACACAATGGCATTTTTTACCAATGGATTTCATCCTTTTGACTAAGACAGACATTACTATATGAAGAGAATGTGACAATGTGAGCTTCAGATTCTTTCATAGAATCATAGAATAGCAGAGTTGGAAGGGGCCTACAAGGCCATCGAGTCCAACCCCCTGATCAATGCAGGAATCCACCTAAAGCATACCTGACAGATGGTTGTTGAGCTGCTTCTTGAATGCCTCTAGTGTGGGAGAGCCCACAACCTCCCTAGGTAGCTGATTCCATTGGCGTTCTGCTCTAACAGGAAGTTTTTCCTGATGTCCAGCCGGAATCTGGCTTCCTTTAACTTGAGCCCATTATTCTGTGTCCTGCACTCTGAGATGATCGAGAAGAGATCCTGGCCCTCCTCTGTGTGACAACCTTTTAAGTATTTGAAGAGTGCTATCATGTCTCCCCTCAAACTTCTCTTCTCCAGGCTAAACATGTCACTGTTTGTCTGTCTTGAAACAACAGTACTGCTATAAATAACACTTTCTGTCAGTGTAGCTATCTATTGTCTCCTCTTAGTCACCACTAAGAGATGCCTTGCCTTGTCTCCACCCTCGGTCATTAGCATGTGGGATCCTTCTCCCTTCCAATGTAACGATGTGAGGTAGAAAGCCAATCTGGGTTGACTGAGCGCTCTTGGAGCATCAAGAGCTGAAGTGTGCATATCCTTAAATGGTGAATCATGACATCATAAACCTCTACAGGTATTCCCCTTGCCTCCTGTCCTTTTCCCATTTATTTGGGGAGGGAACAGCAGTGACTTCATGTTGCTTGGCCAGTGCCATGCACATCCTAGTTGCACTCATAAAGAAATTCTCCAATGGGACAATTAAGGCAAATACATGCATGCCATCCTTTAAATGACTGCAGCATCAAATGATGACTTGCACACTGTAGTATATAGAACAAGCCACCACAGACAGAACTTTTGTGGGCTCAAGTGCTTTTCAGTCAAATCAGTTCTCACAATCTTCTGCCAGTCACCAAAGATGTCAACTTTCTCAACTTGGTGCCCTCCAGATATCTTGGGCCACTACTTCCATTATCCCTGACTATTGGCCATGCTGCTGGAGCTGATAAGAATTGTGGTCCAGAACATCTGGAGGGCATCAGGTTGGGGAAGGCTAAAATATATGAATCTGATCTTAGTTTGTCTGAGAAAGCCAGGACTGCATTTTAGGAAGGCAGGGTTAAGAACATAGCTGCATGACAGAGACTCTGTCCAGGATTAAGAGAGAGATGAGTCTTTTGAGGACGGAGAACATGTTTGTTGAATTGCTTATGGGTGGGAATTTCTGTCTTTCTCAGGGGAGACTAAGTGGGAGTAGCTGATAGATGAGGCCCTTGCCCCTTCCAGTTGTGGGACACCAGCCCCATATATAGCTAGAAATTCTTGAAATAACATTGCTTCTGCAATTGATGAATGTGCCACTCCTGCCTGCAACAATCATGGGACTAATTTTTAAATCCTAGACAAATCCAAGGAATCCTAAAAAAATAAGGATCAACTGCAGAACTGGTTTATTATTGTATGCCTTGAAGAAAATAAAAACATCGTCTCAAACACATTTTGCTAAATAAACAGATTATAAATGTCTCAGCTATGAAAATCTTTCACTTGATTATTTTTCTTCTTTTGTTATGTATCCATATAATAAGGAATCTATCTTCTGCTGCTTTTCGTACGGACTTCACAAAAATATTTTTAAAAACTTTCTTTTGATATTTTTAAAAGAATTAAATTGATTTTTAAAAATCTCTGACAATGACTCCCATGATAGTCAAACAGATTCCGATGAACACCGCGGCTCCTTCTTCCCAATGCTTGCATATCGACTTCTCCTTACTCCTATCCAGCTTTTATCTTTTTTATGCTCGGTGTTACATTTCTTGTTGCAGCAATTTTTTAAAAAAAGGTTTTGGATACCACAATCCTATACATCAGGGATGGGGAACCTCTGGCCCACCAGCCTGATAAGGCCTGTGGGAGGGGGTGGGGTTCTACCTCCCCATCTGGCCTGGCAGCTTCTTCCTCTGGCCCCACTATCTCTGCCATGAAGAGAAAAGCTCATATCTGGGCGGTTTTTGTGAACCGCCCAGTTTTTGTGAACCGCCCAGAGAGCTTCGGCTATTGGGCGGTATAGAAATGTAATAAATAAATCTCTTATCAGCAGCTGATCAGAGACAAGAGCTTTCCCCTGCTTTGAATTTCCCTTTCTCGGAGCAATCAGCTGCTGTTTGGTAGAGGGTGCAGGGCCAAAGGAGTATAGTATCCATGTATACACAACATACAAGAAAGTCCCATTTAACTCAAGTAGACATGCATAGGGATGTGCTATGCAAGTTTATGAAAAACAGAATTGAACATATGCACAGTTGCTTAATGGTTACAGAATTGGGCATTATAAAAATAATCCTTGCACAGACTGTGCCCTGCTCAGCGAATAAGATCTGAAAAACTCAGCCTACCAGAGTATTGGTTTAACAAAATAATATTTAAATATCGTTTCTTGAATTTATTGATACATTGATAATATGCAGACTGCTAGAGTACAATGTATGTTTTCTGTTATTTTCCACTAAAGGATATCTTAAAACTCTAGAGGGCAATTATGAGTACTTCTGTTAGTGATTGATTTATCAAGTGAGCAGCCGTACATATTATTACTATGAGGTCAGTGCATTCCTGTACATTATAAAAGCAGAATGATAAAGCAGATGTAGGTACTTTAAAATCAGGAGTTTAAAGTAGGCAAGTTAGGAAATTCTGTTCAAGTCTGCCATCACAGTAGGTGACGTTTTAGTGTATATTTCCACAAAAATGGAGGATGCTATGGGCAGTATCCAACTGTATCATTCCGCTAGTGCAAATGACATTGTGCTAATGGAAACTAAGTTCCAAACTATGTGCAAACAAAGTTACATTTGCGCAAGTGTAGTTTTTGCAAGCAGTTACACATTATGCTTGCACCACCCATTGGCAACTGGTTGTGCATTACACTTGCACAACTGCTTGCACAACATAAAGATTTGGCAGAACTCCACTAGTGCTATTTGAGTTTGCAGCATGACACCATTGGATACTGCCCCATGACTGAAGTAGAGCCCAAATGGCATGGCCTTTGTTCATGTCCTATCTCAGCTATGAATCATAGGACAGGGTTAGATATGTCACTGTCCCTCAGCCTCAAGTTCCTGCTGTCCTGTAAATGTGAGAATGCAAATCACATGTGTTACAAAGATGAATAAATAAGGCATTGCCTCATTTGAACCTTTGGGGAGGTTTGGGTTTACAAATTAATGACATTACTAACACTAGCAGCATCTTTCATTACTAGAATGCAGATTTTTCTGGTGTGATGGAAGGGGATTAATTTCTGTCTGTCTTCCTTGACTATATTTACTAGCACAGATCTATTTTATGTGGCATTTTTAAAATGTATTAAACTATACTATATTCAACCCTGGAAAATAGACCTTTGTTTCAACTATATAAAGACAGTCATATTTTTAAAATTGAAATGGATGTTTTCTTAATGCAGTGAAATGCAAAGTTTCTAAGGGAAATATTTATTATTTTATTTGTGGCATTTATATAACACTGAATATAATAAAATCTCAGTGGTTTACAGTAGTAAAATATATTAAAAACACAACATTAAAACAGCATTAAGAACACTTCCAACTACAGTAAAAATAATAAGGAGCCGTAAAATGGAGCAGCATAATTTACTTACAGCCCAGGAAAAGCCTGGGTGAACAAGTGTGTTTTCAGGAGGTGTTTAAAAGATGTCACATTTTCTGCCTCCCAAGCTACACAAGGGAGTGTTTTCCAGATGGTGGGTGCCACTACAGAGAAATATAGGAGTGTGCAAAAGCAATCAGGAACACAACAGTCTCTTTCCCTTATGCATCATCACCAGTATTGTTTTAATTTTTTACAGATGCTCATGTGTGGAAGTACGTCTACGCAGGCAGGGTAGCTATCATCTGGTTATGGGATGATTCACATGACCATAAGGTGACCCACCCACATCATGATGCTGAATACTTTGGTCATTGTTCAGTGTGGTTCTTTGGCATAAGGTTGGAGGGCTCCAACTTAACTATTGGCCTTGTGCCTGTTATCCTGTAGCTTGTAGAATGTTTAATGGCTGTGTGAGAACCTCAGACAATCTGGCTCTACAAGCTGATGACTATCATAGAAAAGTATCTTGCTTTTTTGCATTAAGAGACTCATCCTGATGAAGTCAGAGCTTTGGAAAATATACAATAATAATCCATTCTATTGGTACCAGCCAGTGGCTAGATTCATTCATGATGTGTATATGCACCAGACTCCAAATTGTAATAGTTCCCGAAGCCATAGGGTGAGCTTTAACAGAACCCAAGAATCAAAAGTGGCAGGAGAAAATCCAAATGACATTGGTTGGGGGCATGGTGGTAAAAATATACATGTAACTATACAGGTGTAACCAATGGCTGGAAGGAAAAGGGTGGATGTACTCTTCTGTCAGCAGAGAGGAAGTCCACCAGGAGTAGGAGGTGATGTTGCCTGGCCCTGAGATAGTGTCCCAGAGACAGGCTAGGTAGATCCTTGGATCTGCTGTATCCAAAGTGATTGTTATTATCACAACAGGCCCCAGTATTGGGCCTCAAGCTAGCACAGGCATTTGCCTTCCCATTTAAACTAACTAGGGCAGGGGAAGATTGGAAAATAAAAAGAACTGCCAGAGAACTCCAGGAACTGTCCGGAGGGCTTTGGCTATTGGGCAGTATAGAAATGTAATAAATAAAACTGCCCCTGACCTCCTTCCATGTTGGTGCAAGCTAGCAGGGCTGCCCTTCACTTCCTGCCTCTCACCATCCTCCAGAATTGAAAATTATGGACAATGAGCTGGTCTTTGCAGATGTCTCAAACTTTACCACTGAGTTTGGCCATCTCACCCTGCCTTATGGTGGAAATTAATATGTTTCCTTTATTTGGATCATCCTAAGGCAGCATGGGAATTATGGGAGTTGTAGTCCAACACAGACTGGAGGACACTTTGGGGAAGGCGGCCCTAAGCTCAGGATAAACTCATTACTGAAATGCCTGTTAACTGTGAAAGATATTCCCATCACTTCTAATTTGATTTCATTATGAAAAAATCATTGAGAGTGTATTTGGGCCCACACAGGAAACTTCTGTATATGCATGCTGATTTAACAGCCTGCCAGTATGTTGAAGGAGATAGAGAAATGCGTTCATTTTGTAGTGCGATAAGAATTGTTGATCACAGATGCTCTTCTAAGGCTCTGTCTTCATAAAATGTTTAATACTAGCTAATAAAACACTAGTGAGGAGTGGACAAAAATACATGTTGGTTTTTCATAGCAAGCACTCATTTTGACTTAAGAGAAAAATAAGTAGGAGATGGATTTGTCTTTGAAGTGAATAAAGCAAAAAACACTAAATCAATAAAAGCACACACATAAGCAATCCAGTCCATTTGAAATTGGCTTTGGTAATAATAATGTGATCACAATAATCATATATTGTTTGGTTTTATATGCAAATTATCTGGATATCGCACAATGATTTCAAAATATGAACTCATGATCAGGTAACTCCTCCACTTGTACAATATATACTTATTGAAGCATAGAGCGCTTAACCCAGCATAAAGCATAGGTATATGCATTCAGGGATAAGTACCAATATTTTGTAAAATAAATAAATAATTTGTAAAAAAATGGTAACCAAAAGAGGGAGAGTTGAGGTTGGCTTCACCCTCAACTGTCATTTCATAGCAGCTGTTCCATCAGGTTGTAGCAGAGGGAGATAGAGGACTGTAGGGCCTCACCATCAGCTCTGCAGAGACGCCTGTTCCACTCCCTCAGCTGTTTCCATTCAAGCTGGTTGTTATAAGAACTTTATCACTCATGGTGCCTGAGTTTGCTTTCCCCCTTCTTCTCTCACATTCCCCTTTTTTCTTTTGTGTCATGTCTTTAAGGCTGTAAGTTTGTGGGCAGGGAGTGTTTTGTTTGATATTGAAGTCATTTAAGCCGCTCTGAGCCTTTTCAGACAAAGAGCAAAAATGCTATAAAGAAAGTCCACTGTTTTTGAGACACATGAACAGCCTTTGGTCTACCCTGCAAAAACGTGTGCCTCTGAGTGGTAACTGTCCCTGTTTCTCCAGCAAGTCTTTCATGGCATACCCAGAAAGACTTGCGCATAAAACATTACAGCTTCAGGGTGCTCCAAAACAAAACAAATGACTGTCCGTGGCACATACAGTTCCTGATGGGTTCTGGCTCAGGCTCAGTTTATAAGTGTTATTGCAGCCTACTCTTATTTCTGACGGAAGCTGGTGATTTATGCCGAAATGTTTCACATTTTAAAAATTTGTTTCTGTATTGAACTATTATTGGTCATTTGCTTTGTTTTGGAGTATTGCATCATGCGCATCACCTTGCCTATCAGTTTCAAAGTGCATATAAAGCATTAAAATAAGAATATATGAATGGGACCTAAAGGATATTGCGTGCAGGACATTTTGTACTTAGGAAAAGTCCTAAATATAAACATGTGTGTCACATTACTTATGAAGTGCATGAATGTCTATAAATCATGAGTTCTCCCACGCACACAAAACGGCCCTGTTCAGAAGACACCTTAAACCACAGCTTTAACTATGCTGAATAAGGCAAAAAGCCTTATTCACTGTGGTTAAAGCCATGGTTTAAGGTGTCTTCTGAACAGGGCCAATGTGTATGAGAGAAGCTGTCAGTCTCTGGCCAGAGAAGAAATGCAAAAATGCAATGTGTATTTGCAACACAGTGTGAAACTGATAAAAAAAAAATTAGGGTGTTTTCTCCCTCATCCACACAGATAAGATCTGTGCTTGGCCATTAGCACAATAAAAATATATATGAGCCTGCAGCTATTTAGTGTCCATTCCCCTCCCCATATTTTCAGAATATGAGAAAATGTAACACTGAAAGCTGCCCCATTAAAATTCAATGCCAAGAGGTGTTGTTTTATACTCAGAACTGGTGCTCGGTTAAAGCATGGCTAGTAAATATGAGAAACTTTTCTAGTTCCATGTGTGGAAATAAGGCCACAACAGCCAGCCTTGAATGAGTCACTGGCATCACATATGAACATTCTGTTCACTTTCTTAAGTCTAGAAAAATAACCACCAGCTCCTCCAATGAAGAGGATTTTATTCTGTCCACATAAAAACGTGAGTTAATATGTACGTGTAAGTATTAAGTTGACCCTATGTGAAGTGTGCTCAAAGGTTTGTGGTAATGTCTACTTATCCATCAGTTCCCTTGGCAAACTGGAGCTTCCTGATTAAGTTGTCTTCTCCCTAAAAAAATTACTTCTGAAAATAACAGCTACCTTTGCAGCGGACCAATTAACTGATGTTAATTTCCTTCTGCTCTGTAAAAGTGCAATGTGTTTTTCCCCCTCAGGAAAGGCACAGTTGGCACTTTTCTTTCATGTAGATAAATATTACATATACATAATCCAAAAAAACTTGTCAGGAAATGGCAGTTCTGAATGCTTCATTTGTTATGGTCAATTGGGCAGTTCCAAAGTTAGGGTGGAGGCCTTTCCATTCATGTTATAAATAGCATCTGAGACCCTTACAGATATTTTCCCTCACCCATAGCTTTATGGTGTACATAAAATAGTTATATTTAACATGTCAGTCAGAACCTTACTCTCCAACAAAAACAGGTTGCAATAAACAGCAGTTCTCTTAAAATTGAATCCAGGCCCGCTTAGTATCACTACAGATGACAAAAAGGTTAGCCCGGGTACCATTATCCCACACACACCTGGATTATTTTATATTTATGAATGCTGAGTATTCTATGCTACCCTTCAAACATATTACCAGGACAGAACAGAAAAAATACAGTAAAAGAATGAAAATTTAAATATAAAAAATAAAAACCGCAACATCATCGAAGTCGAACAAAACTGTCAGCAGGATTAACGTTTCATCTTAAAGGTTTTGGAAAATAATTTATTTTATTATTATTTATTTTTATTTATTTATTACATTTTTATACCGCCCAATAGCCGAAGCTCTCTGGGCAGTTGACAAAAATTAAAACCACAATAAAACAACCAACAGGTTAAAAGCACAATTACAAAATAAAGTATAAAAAGCACAACCAGGATAAAACCACGCAGCAGAAATTGATATAAGACTAAAATACAGAGTTAGAACAATAAAATTTAAAATTAAGTTAAAATTAAGTGTTAAAATACTGAGAGAATAAAAAGGTCTTCAGCTGGCGACTAAAGGAGTACAGTGTAGACGCCAGGCGGACCTCTCTGGGGAGCTCATTCCACAACCGGGGTGCCACAGCAGAGAAAGCCCTCCTCCTAGTAGCCACCTGCCTCACTTCCTTTGGCAGGGTCTCATGGAGAAGGTCTTTGCTGCCAAAAGGGCAATAAATAGATGCAGTGTTGGTTCTACGTTTTTGAAAACCCTTGAGCAAGACACCGTCAATGGGGGGCCCTCTCTCAGGGGATCTACTTTCTCACCACCATAGCCACCAGCTGCTCTTGCTCCTCATCTTCTCTCTCATCATTGCTACCATTCACTTGCTTGACAAGCAGAGAGTTTGTGAGCATTTAGTCAGGGGGATCCACTCCTTCCTTCTCATCACTACCATTGCAAGGGCCAGAACAAAAGGCAGGTGAATAAGCAGGTTGAATGGTGAAGAGGAGGAGAAACTCCAGAAGACCTTTGTCTGTGGTTCCATGGTGGGGTGTGGGCCCTTGGCAGGTAATCACCCATGCCTACCCTTGACGCTGGGCCCTGAATAGATGTCAGGGAAACCTCTCTGGGGACAGTGTCCAGCAACTGGTGCACCATCACTGAGAAACCCTTTTCTCTGGTAAACACTTGCCTCACTTTTAATTGGTGGGACCGCTCACAGAATCCATGAAAGATATTAATGTGTAGGTAGGTAAATATAGTGTCAGGCAGCCCTTCAAGTATGGCTCTAATAAAGTGGTTCTCTTGTGGTGTTAGCTTCACCAGGGAAGCTCCTTATGACAGTGCTGTGCAGTCTCATTGCACAAAGTCTTCTTAGGGCAATTGTTCTTTTATTTGGCAGCAGGGGCATTGTTAGGTGTGGGATGAGGGGACCCATGTCCTGAGTCTTTTCCTCTATGCCCTGGTGCATCATTGGCGTGTGTTGGTTGGCCATGAGTCAAATGCAAAATAAGGAAGCAGTACAGCACTGCCAATCAGCTGTGTGGCTGAAGCTGCCATGCTGCCCCACATTGCAAATTGATGCATCAAGTGATGGCATTTTCTTTTTCGTACAAGGTCCCTGGATTAACAGAGTCTGTCATCAAATCATGGTGTCCAATGGTGCATTTGCAGGCCAGCAATAGAGCTCCTGGGAGAGGGCTGCCCCACCTGCATGTCAGTTCATGGTGCTACTGCAGCCGGTTCTCTGTCAATGTCCCTCAGACTCCCCGAGAGTTTGCAGATTACAAATATCAGTGGGACGAGATGTAAAAATTGCAAGGAGAAGAAAGGCACTGAAAATAACCCAAATTGATATGTACATATACCTATAAATTAGCATATGTAAATTCTATACAAATATACATCCCATGGGCTCCTAGATTTTTAAGTATCTAGCAATATCTATTTGGCAGTATCATGCTGTCCAACACACCAGTTCACAAGTGCAATCACTGCAGGATTCCAGCAGTGCGAATGCCTGTTGTCTTGGGCTATGTCAGACTTGAACTAATGATGTTAGGGCCCAGATGCAGCATATTTTTGGCAAAGTTTGTCCAAAACTTTTTGCTGCTCTAAAATTAGCTCCCAAATTTCCAATCTGAAGGTGGCCATTCATAGAATCATGGAATAGTAGAGTTGGAAGGGGCCTATAAGGCCATTGAGTCCAACCCCCTGCTCAATGCAGGAACCCACCTTAAAGCATACCTGAAAGATGGCTGTCCAGCTGCCTCTTGAAAGCCTCTAGTGTGGGAGAGCCCACCACTTCCATAGGTAACTGGTTCAATTGTCATACTGCTCTAACAGTCAAGAGGTTTTTCCTGATGTCCAGACGGAACCTAATTTCCTGTAACTTGAGCCTATTATTCCGTGCCCTGCACTCTGGGATGATTGAGAAGAGATCTTGGCCCTCTTCTATGTGACAACCTTTCAAGTATTTGAAGAGTGCTATCATGTCTCCCCTCAGTCTTCTCTCCTCAAGGCTAAACATGTCCAGTTCTTTCAGTCTCTCCTCGTAGGGATTTGTTTTCAGACCCCTGATCAGCCTCGTTGCTCTCCTCAGTCCGCCTCATGATCAGGCTCACTTTGTTTTAAGTTTAGTTTCTTGTATAAAAGCCAGGCATTTTTCCAGGTTTGCAATGCATCTTTAGGAGTTTAATTGCCACTTTGGACATTATCAAATTCGTTAGGCCTGGGCAATCTTCCTTATGGGCTGACAAAGAAATATCCACAGGAAACACCAGAACTTCACTTTAGATGGACATTTCAAAAAAGTTGAGGAATTGTCTTAGGGAAACAAGGAGCTGTCTTACTGATTAAAGACCAAGCTAGACACATGTTAATTGCATAAACACAGTGTAAATTATTTTAAAATGTAAATAGTAGCTTCAGAGGTCCCTGAGCAACATCATGACTGAAAGGGAGGGGGATGGAGAGTTTAACCCTCTCCTTCCGGCTTTGGTCCTGACTAAAAAAACCCACCAACCCTACCACCAGGGCCAGATCTACACCTTGTTTCAAATCATTACAAATGTGGAATAAAAAGCAGGAAATAACACTATGAAAGCAGTATATGGAATGTGTCCTATGCCCTAACAGTTATCAGTGCAGTTCAATACTGCTATAAAGTAGTAGTGTAGATCTAGCCCAAGTATCAGGACAGAAACCTCCATTGGCTCTGTTGTATATTGTACATTCAAATTATAGGTGTGCAAATGAACATAGCAAACCTCTCCCCAAATTCTAGACACCGCAGACAACCCTACTCTTGAATCATGGCATGCTTGCAAGTTAATATTAATTTAAAACATCACTGATTGCCCAAAAGATTAATGGAAAAGCAAAAAATATTTCCCGATCCATCTTTCTTAAAGATATTTTTTTGCATAAGGCAATGTAAGGTCAGTCAAAGTTTAAGTATTCCAGCTTTGTAAACTTCCCTGCTTTTAGATATTTTTTTCTAAGAACAAATTAATTTGCTGGGCTGCAGCCTTCTCTATAAATCAAAATAGCAGCTGCATTTTAGTAACATTTTTCGGTGCACTGGCTCAAAAGGTTTATTCCAAGCTTGATTGATTGTCTGTTCCCTTATTATTTGCCAAAGCCTTCACGATTTTTCAATCTTTTTCTTCATGCGTTTGGATTGAACTTTGCTGCTATTTAAAAGGCTTCCTGAACAGCATACACATCGTTTAAGCACCCGTAACATATACTGTGAATAGGATATACCTTGAGTTTTAATTTTCAAAACAGGGAATGGCAACTCTTTTGTTGTTTTTATTTTTATTGTTTGTTCTTGTTCATTCTATTTTTTCCTTATTTGTTTTTTTTTTTTTTGCAGCTGTTATGAACCATGGAATAATAATAATAATAATAATAATAATAATAATAATAATAATAATAATAATAATAATAATAATAATTCTTGCCCGCCTCTCCATTTTGATCGAGGCTGGGAACAACAATAAACGATAAAAGCAAAGACAATGGTTTAATAATTAAAATCCAGAGATTATAAAAGGAAGTACAAATAAGTGTGTGTTAATGTCTGTCCATCCAGGGAAGGGCCATGCCATCAGGAGCATACTTCATCTTTAATGGCTGGGGTCACCAGCATCAGGCCTTGCTATTTACTGTTTTACTCTGTACAGCACCATGTACATTGATGGTGCTATATAAATAATAATAATAATAATAATAATAATAATAATAATAATAATAATAACAACAACATGAATCTGAGGGGGAAGCTCAGATTCTTTGATGGATGCAATTCCAATAAATCAAGGTGTTAAACAAGGATATCTTCTAGGCTAGATGTTTTAGCTCCCTTGCTCTTCAACCTTTTTCTTAATGCTATTATTCTAAGGCTGTCTAGTCCAGAATTCTTTCCTTCTTCAATTGGTCCCAGTATGATTTCAATTATTTTATATGCTGACGACATGGTACTTCTATTTAGTGATGGACAAACTTGCCCCAGGTAAATTCATTGTTTCCTTGGATAATCACAACTGTTCCCATTTAAGCTGAGTCAAGAGTTCTCCCTAAAATGAACTCCTGGTCTGCATAAATGCCTTTTGTGCGTAATGGATTTTTTCATGTGGCCTCTCACGGAAACACTCCACCTAGTATCCACAGCAAGTGAAGTACATCAGCCACAGCAAGAATGGCTAATGGTCATTCTTGCCATGTATAGAGCGTAACAGGAGTTGTACTCTAAGATATCTTGAGGGCCTATCCCTGTCATAAATTGAATTAATCCAAAGTTTTTGCAATTTGACATGCTTTTCCTATTGGTGTTGCAGTCTTCCTTATTCTTGGGGAAAATATCCTAACATCATATAGTGGTAAAAAGTATGTGAACCAAATCTTTAAACAGTTCTGTATCTATATAAATAAAAGGTAGTGTTTATTTGCATGTCCTCGATGTACTCAAAAACCATATATCCGATTGTTATGAAACTTTTCAGATTTGTTTTACCTCTATCTGGGATGGTTTTAGGTATAGTGAACATTTCGGCCACCATCTTGAATCAAAAAGGTGGCAAATTAATTTTTTAAAAAAGATATACAGCTTCAGTATCTTTGATCAAACTTCCCATCATCTTCAGCACTGCAGTGAGCAGATGTTAACCAAACATCATTCATGTTTTTCATGGGTGTTTTAGACATTAAAAAAGCCCCAAATATTGAAGTATGAAAAGAAGAAGAACTGCAGTGTGAAGCCAGGGAGGATTAGTAGGCCAAGTTATAGGCCTGCCCCCCACCTTTCCGCTGTGGGGTAGCTCCATCTAAGGACAATGGAGTGGACAGCTCCATCATCATCATTATTATTATTATTATTATTATTATTATTATTATTATTATTATTTATATAGCACCATCAATGTACATGGTGCTGTACAGAGTAAAACAATAAATAGCAAGACCCTGCCGCATAGGCTTACATTCTAATAAATGTATTATGTCATGTCTAGCCCTGCTCCCCCTAGTTTGGAAGAAAGTGTTTCAGGTAATCAATCAGAATCAGACTCCGATGTAGAGAAGTCGGTGCCAGACACAGGCCAGCCTGTATCAGTGGGGGAGACAGCTCTCACGAACTCTGCACCAGCTGGTGGTCAGCTCTCTCCAGAGCTTATCTTGTCAAGGGCAAATAATACACATTCAGTGGGAAGCCAACATTCTTCTGAAGGAGAGAGCACCAACAAGTTAAAATGGGCGGAGCGAAAGGAAGGTGAGAGAAAGTCGGCCCAGCTCGCATCGCATCAGAAGCCGCCTGAGAACTAGTCTCTCTGAAGTTAACACATCTTGGGAAAAGGCTTTCTTCTTCTTGAACAGACAATTGTCTCGCTTAGTTTGCATCGTTTTGCTTAGGGGAAAGTTCCAAGAGATTAGATTCTCTTCAGGCAGGAAGAGATGTTTATTGCTTAAATAAAGCTTTGTAGATTACTTAGCAGGCCTCGTTATTGTTTCCCAAGAAGGCTGGAGGTTAAAGAGAAAACACGACAGCCTCTCACAGGATGTTATGGAGGTGGACACCATGGTAGGGGCTGTGGCTAGGGGTGCCAGCAGGCGTGCCTTCACTCGGGCAGGGTGGGCACAGTGTGTCTAACTGTGTCAGCTGTGTAAGTTTGCTTGAATGCTTCTTTGTATTCTAAAAGCAAATGCAATCCTTGCAAAGCCGGGTTCATTCACTAGTATGTTATATAGTTCTGGTTTGTACAGTTGGTTCCAGTGATCAGAGTGCATTTGCCTGATATGATCATTAGTTCTTTCCTATGTTTCCTCGTGTTCATCATATTTGAGCATTTCCGAATTTAAGTTATTTAAAATATTTTTATACCACCTGCTAAGGAAAAGCCCGTTCAAAGCCATTTACAAAGTAGAGAGCACGAAACAAGAGAAAGATTAATACAATGAACTAAAATAGTATTAACCTTTCCTTTCAATAGAGAAATATATTTTTAAATTTTTTATCAATGTTTTAGCTACGGCTTATCAAAAGTCGACCAACATCAATGTTCATTTAAAAGTGGACTGAAACACATTTTATGGCACTCTACAGCCACCTAGTGGTATGTAAACAGCAATCAGAAACCTGAGATCGCTGGTTGTTATCAAGCATGCAACACATACACATGCGTAGAAAAGATTGCTTTGCGTTATTCTCACAAAGTTCTTCACGGTTCTTGAGTAAAAATAAACACAATGTCTGTTTTGTAACTTTCCTCTTTTTAGTTGTTTGAACCACAATCACCACTTTTGTCTTTGGTCATTCTTCCCTCCTACAACAGGAAATCTAACTTCAAATCCTTCCATTGGTTCTGATTTGCATGCTTTCCTATAAACGTTCTGATTTCTTGCCAAGTGGATTTTATATTTGTTGCCACCTAGTGGCTAAAAGTCAGGCTAGCCGATGGTACATGATTCAGATTTTTACAGCCACAGGAGACAATGCAATTATGATGGATTAGACTATTTCTTGTCTCAGAAGTTGCCCTGAGTGAGAAGAAAGGGGATTACAACTGGCTTGCGTTGGTACGTGAAATGTTTTAAAACTTTCAATAAGAACTTTTCTAAAAAAGCTGAAAAAGTTCCTTCTTTCTTTTTTTATTTCTTTTTAAGATAAGAACATAAGAAGTTCCCTGCTGGATCAGACCAAGGGTCCATCTAGTCCAGCACTCTGTTCACACAGTGGCCAACCAGCCATCGGCCAGGGATGAACAAGCAGGACATGGTGCAACAGCACCCTCCCACCCATGTTCCCCAGCAACTGGTGGATACAGGCTTATGGGCCTCCTACCTCAAAATTTGGTAGGGAATTTACTACCTTATGTACCAGCTTTTGTCACCTCCCCATCCTCCAACACTACTGCCAGAAGGGTTCCTTCCTATGCCTTTAACAGTTTCATGGCAGGCGGAGCTTCAACAGGTGCAACTTTCCCCAACATGCCAATGCAAGGATGGGGGGAAGTTTCACCTGTTGGCTTTCTGCAAATATAGCCTTAGGAAGCTAGGGGTGGGGGTGACGGGGCAGCAATCCTTATGGTACAAAGAATAAGCCATATCTATGTAACCTCTTTACAGAGCAAAGCAAGATGTTAATTTGAAGAGGCTCCACCAGTGGAGGCTGGTGGCTCTGATGTCAGTGGGGAGGTGAATCCACTCCGGGTTTCAGTTGGAACCAGTCAGAACTCTAAAGGAGCTAGCCAAGGTGCAGAGTTCTGACTGGTTCTGACTGAAAGCCCCAGTGACATCAAAGCCACCAGCCTCCACTGGGCTTCACACCCCACATACCTCTGGCTGCGTCTCTTTCCCGAATCAAGCATTCAGTGCAGTGTGAAATAGTTCATGTAAACAAAACAAGAATCCAAACCTTGCATCTCTGTTGTGGAGCGTGACACTGGGCAGTCTTGCTCATTCACTATCTCCCAACTTAATCTTATGACAATTAAACAGAAAAAAGAGGATTTTGTAAACTAAGGGCTCATCTACACCAAGCAGGATATTCTACTATGAAAGCAGTATGAAAGCGGTATATAAAAGGCAGGAGCCACACTACTGCTTTATAGTGGTATTGAAGTGCACTGATGACTGTTGGGGCCCATGACACATACCATATGCTGCTTTCATACCACTTTCATAGTACCATATCCTGCTTGGTGTAGATGTGTCATGGGCCCCAAAAGTTGTCAGTGCACTTCATTACCATTATAAAGCAGTAGTGTAGATCCTGCAATGCTCTTCAATATCGCTATAAAGCAGTAGTGTGGCTCCGGCCTTTTATATACCACTTTCATAGTGGAATATCCTGCTTGATGTAGATGAGCCCTAAGTTTACAGAAGGATTTCTTCTGCAGTTTTTAATAGGAGGCCTTGATTACCATATCCAGACAAGACGGAGGTACTGTTAGCGGGTGGTTCTTCTGTCCGGCGAGGTGATGTTTGCCCTGTCCTGGACGGGGTTGCACTCCCCCTAAAGGATCGGGTCCGTAGTTTGGGGGTGCTCTTGGATCCAGAACTGTCACTTGAGGCACAGGTGAACTCAGTGGCAAAGAGCACCTTTTATCAGCTCAGGCTGATATACCAGCTGCGCCCTTATCTGGACAGAGATAGCTTAGCTACAGTTATCCATGCTCTGATAACCTCTCGTTTGGATTACTGCAATGCGTTATACGTGGGGCTGCCTTTGAAAACGGTCCGGAAACTTCAACTGGTGCAAAACAGGGCAGCAAGGTTATTAACAGGGACTGGCCGGCGAGATCACATTACGCCAGTCCTTTTACAACTTCATTGGCTGCCAGTCCAGGTCCGGGCCCAATTCAAAGTGCTGGTATTGACATTTAAAGCCCTAAACGGTTTGGGGCCAGGTTATCTGAAGGAACGCCTCCTCCCATATGTACCTGCCCGGACCTTAAGATCATCTACAGGGGCCCTTCTCCGTGAGCCCCTGCCAAAGGAAGTGAGGCAGGTGGCTACTAGGAGGAGGGCTTTCTCCGCTGTGGCTCCCCGGTTGTGGAACGAGCTCCCCAGAGAGGTCCGCCTGGCGCCTACACTGTACTGCTTTCGTCGCCAGCTGAAGACCTTTTTATTCACTCAGTATTTTAACACTTAATTTTAACTTAAATTTAAATTTTACTGTTTTAACTCTGTATTTTAATCTTATATCAACTTTGCTGTGTGGTTTTATCCTGGTTGCGCTTTTTATATTGTATTTCATAATTGTGTTTTAACCTGTTGGGTGTTTTACTGTGGTTTTAATTTTTGTGAACCGCCCAGAGAGCTTCGGCTATTGGGCGGTATAAAAATGTAATAAATAAATAAATAAATAAATAAATCATGTAAAACATTGCAGGAAGTGGTCTTTGCACATGATTTCTTTTCTTCTTTTTTACTAGTCTACATCCTCTTTTATCTTGCTTTTACACACAAAAAAGGAAAGTGAAACCTTTTGCATTCTTGTCAGCAGTTGTTCCTCTTCCTATTACAGACTTTCCCTGTAGACGCTGGATTTCTCTGGCTCGTGGAGCAGAGAAAAACCCATCTGAAGGCCGATCGGAAGCAGCACCGGGCCAAAAGATGGACAAGTTTCGCACACTGCTGGACTTCTGCCTTACTCACCAGAAGGCTCTGGGCTATGGGGCGGTGTCTCTGCTGACTCTTGGCAGCGAGCGCATCTTTTCTGTTGTGGTGTTCAAATGCCCGTGCAACTCCTGGAATATGCTCTACGGCACTGTCTTCTTGCTGGTGCCCGCTCTAATACTGTTTCTGCTCGGCTTGCTAGTCAGTATCCGGTCCTGGAAGGTGCTCACCGGATGCTGTGCCCCAGGCCAGCTGTGTAAGCGTCCTCACGGGGGCCGCCTCTGGCGCTCCTTGCGAGTGCTGTGGCTGGTGGTGGTTGGGGCTGCTGTCGCTCCTTTCACGTGGATTGCTGTGGCTTTACTGGGAGGTGGTTTCTATGAATGTGCTGCTACTGGGAGCCCAGTACTGCAGCGGTACATGTGCAAAGACGAAGAGGAAAAGTGCATCAAGGCAGTGCTTCAAGCGCCCTGTCAGGGCACCTCTTCTCCCCAGGAGATCTACGATATGCTCATGCAGCTCCGAGCACAGTCTCAGGTTGGTGTAGCCGTGTCCAGATTTTATGACCCTCACTAAATTATGGCTTGTCCGTTTGATGGGCAGACTGGCAGTAAGGCCTTATTTGGAGATGGACAGAGAGCCCCATGCTAAACTGCCCCTTTTGTTAAAATCACCACAAGGGGTGCTTCTCCAGCGACACCCACAGGCAGAGTTTAGGCACTTGGTGCCTGGGAAAAGCGTATATTTTTGGAGGTGGTGTCTCAGTGCTGGGATGCTCTTTCTAGGGCTCCGGGCCTGATGCCCCATTTAATGAACTTGAAGTACCAGGCATGGATCTTTCTTTTTGCCTAGGTTTTTCGTGTTTAATTTGATGCTGCCGTTTTATGCCTTGTTTCTATTAATTTACTGCTGTTTTAAGCTCCTATCTCTTTTAAGGTGTCAGTTCCAAGCTCACTTTTGGTTGGGAGAAGGTGTTGCCATGGCCAGTTTAGAACTCCTAGGGCCTGCCTTGACGATGACACATTGGCACCTCAAGCCCTCAAACACCCCCATCTGTGCTCCTTCATGTTATCCCCCCACCCCACCCTGGGTTTTCCTCCTAAACCCTCTCCTCACCTCTCATTCTCTCTTACTGTCAATGATGTTACACTTACTCCAGTCAAGGAAGCTCGTAGTCTTGGCTTTATATTTGATTCCTCGCTCTCCTTTATTCCTCATATTGAGGCAGTAGCTAAATCCTGTCGTTTTTTCCTGTATAATATTGCCGCCAGGATTCGATCATTTTTGTCTGTCTCTTCTGCCAAGACTCTTGTTCATGCATTGGTTATTTCTCGGTTGGACTACTGCAACCTTCTTCTCGCTGGCCTTCCTTCTTCCCACATCAGTCCGTTGGTTTCTGTTCACCACTCTGCTGCTAAGATCATCTTCTTGGCTCGCCGCTCTGACCATGTAACTCCACTTCTGAAATCTCTTCATTGGCTTCCAATTCACTTCAGAATCCAATATAAACTTCTCCTGTTGACCTACAAAGCTTTTCACAGTCTAGCTCCTTCCTATCTCTCCTCTCTCATCTCACACTATTGCCCCGCTCGTGCTCTTCGCTCCTCTGATGCCATGTTTCTCACCTGCCCAAGGGTCTCTACTTCCCTTGCTCGGCTTCGTCCATTTTCTTCGGCTGCCCCTTACGCCTGGAACGCTCTTCCAGAACATTTGAGAACTACAAGTTCAACCGCAGCTTTTAAAGCTCAGCTAAAAACTTTTCTTTTTCCTAAAGCTTTTAAAACTTGATTTTGTTCTGACTTTATACTGTTAGTTTTACCCTACCCAGTGCCTGTTTACCCTACCCTGTGCCTGTTTGCATTCTCTTCTCCTCCTTATTGTTTCATTATGATTTTATTAGAATGTAAGCCTATGCGGCAGGGTCTTGCTATTTACTGTTCTACTCTGTATAGCACCATGTACATTGATGGTGCTATATAAATCAATAAATAATAATAATAATAATAATAATAATAATAATAATAATAATAGGAGTGAGCACAGGGTTTGCAGGCGAGGAGGAGCGGCTCTCCCGTGCAGTGGGGCACCCGTGCCTCCTCACTTCCCCCAGTTTCTCTCTCTTTCTTTTACCCTTTTTTCCAGAGGAGGCATGGAGGTGGCCATTCAGCTCGCGCCTGTGCCCATGCCTCCCCACATCCCAGGTCTTTAAAAGCTTTTTCCAGCTTCTCCCCATGCCAGAGAAGCACGGAGGTGGACCAATAGCCATTTGGCTCACTGGCCCGCCCCCTCTCCCGTCCGAGCAGATGGCAACCAATCAGGGTTCACCATCTGCCCAGACACGCCTCCAAAGCAGCTCCAGAGCAAGGCGACAGATGTCGTCACCTCACTCCAAGAGAAAAAAGTTGGGGTAACTCCCTGACTTTTTTAACTCAGAGCTTCAGGGGAAAGCCCTGGGATGGCTCCGCAATGGCTGCTGCATCATATAGATGACCGAGCACCACTGCAGATCCACCCCGGGGCTTTCCCCTCATCAAGACAGCCTCCTAGAGAGGTCCAGCCAGTCCCCTCCTTTTGGGTCCTTCTGCCGCAGCATTAAGACATTCCCATTTAGTTTGGGTGGGGTCTATGTGTGTGGAGCGTGTGTTTTGCTTGTGTTTTTGTGAGCTTTGGCTCATGTGGGTGGGTGGGTGCTTGTCAGTTTCTTTTTGGGGTGGTTGGTAGAATATGTCTTTGGCCAGCATGTTTGTGTTTATTTGGTCAGGATCTACTAGTTGGTTGGTCGGGATCTACTAGCAAATTTCTGGTTAATTTGCAATAGATCCAAAGCCTCCCAACTGTGTAACAATAATAAAAAAATGATTCCACTACTGCAAGGAAGGAAGCTGGGGGTAATCAGGAATGGAATTTGCATATGTGCAGTTCAGTTCTGGCACTGAAAACTATTTCCTAGGCCCAGGATGTGCTCAGAAGTGCCATGTTGTATAATTCTAAATCAGCCTCCCCCAACCTGACACCTTCCGAATGTGTCATACTACAGCTCCCGTAATTCCTAGCCAGCAATGGCCATGCTAGCTGGGAATTCTGGGAGCTCCAGTCCGACCTATCTGAAGGGTACCAGTTGGGAGAATGCTGTAGTGAGTTTGTTAGTGAGAGCTTCAGCTATTGGGCAGTATAAAAATGTAATAAATAAATAAATAAAAATAAATAAATATGGACTTCACAGAGTTCCAGAATGCTGTTACGAAACCAGTATAGCCTAACACAGTGAGCAGGACTCTAGCAGGCTTTAGTTGACAAGAGCAGGCCTCTCATAGTTATGCCACCCTTTTCTCGTAGAGTCTTATGTCGGGATGTGCTGGGAGGTTTTCATTCCTAATCAAGGCAATTGGTTTCCCAGCTCAGATGCTTTGGGAACCTGTGGGAGGGGTCCCCCCAGCTTCTTCAGAGAGTGGGGGAGGAATGCAGCCTGTCACCTCCTGACAAGCAGGAACCCAGCAGTGGAGCCTATAAGATCCAATGCACAAGCTTCATGCTTGGGCCTCTCTTCAGGAGGAACTACGTAACCGGCCCGGAGAACCTGCTGTGGCTCGAAGGGACGGCCTCCATCTATCGTGGGGCCTCCAATAGACACCCAGCTGTGACAGCTTGATTAGCTGGAAGGAGGGGCTAACTTTCTTTGCATGTATCTACTCTGCATCCATTTTCCATCAATAAACTGCCATCACCTTTTTGCACAAGCGGCTTGTTTCCTCTTGATAACCAAAAGAACCTGACTGATGACTTGGACCTGGCAGAACCAGAACCCAACTCAACACAAAGGCTGTTGTGTCTTTTACACTTGGCTCTGATTGAAGGGTCTTGGGATTCTGGTAAAATACAAAGTAGACCAGACAAGTCTGAAGCCTGCCCACCCCTGTTCTAGACATGAGTGCCTGGGGTTCCTCGATGCACCATTGTTCTTATCTCTCTCTTACTTCATTCTTCCCAAAGGTGGCAGGATGGCTTTTGATTGCCAGCGTCTTCACATTGGCTGTCTTTGCCACCTGTATCTCCCGCTGCCGTTCCCCCGTCAGTATTCTTCAGCTTGCCTTCTGGAAAATGTACACGGAGAAAGAGCAGCAGCTTTTTGAGCTCAAGGCCAAAGAACACGCTGCTCAGTTGGCGGAGAGGAATATCAACTGCTTCTTTGGCTGTGCTGAACTGGCACCGTTTGACACCCCGAGCCTCAAAGACTGGCATGGTGTTTCCTCCCTATTTGCTTTTAATCCTGAAGAACATTACTACAGTATGATACATAAGTATGTTGCCTTCAAAACCAGAGGTGGCAGCATTCGATCCGCCGAAGGGGATCAATTTCCTACTTGTCTGACATTTGTGGATGGTGCTGGAGCTGGTGAGACTCAAGTGTTATAATGGAATCTATGTTTTTGCAAACCAGCCTCCATCATAAAAAGATCTGTAACTGAGTATGGTGATGTGGTTGCGCCAGAGAGAATTTGGGCTTTGCGATAACTATTTTTGTTTTTTAAAAACCCAAGCATTAAAGCTTTTGGTTGTGTGCTTAAAGAATAAACACACTTCAACACATATTGAGAAAATATTGCTGGTTTGTGAATAGGCATTTGTAAATTCGCACATACTCTTCTTGATGAAGTACAGAATCAGTAACAGTAGCGTTGTACTGACAAATATCCCTGCACATCCAAATCCTAGGTGCAGAAGGAACTGAGTTTTCATTTAGTGTGAATCACATTTTGCTCTTGAGTATTTCACCCTATTGCTTTTGCTATTTTCTCATAGACTACTTAAACCAGCTGCCTACTGTCTCATGGCATAATGTATGCCTTCCTCATTCCATTGAATATTGCAGCAATAGTATACCAGGAGTTAGGGTCCCTGGGAATTGTAATTTTCCAGGAGTTCTTAGTGATAATCCCTAGGAAAACACAACTCTCAGAGATCCTAGAACCAAAGATTTTGCTGAACATGCTTGGAGAAGCAGCCATTAACATTCCCAGGAATTGTAGTTTCCTATGACTCATGAGTCCTTACTAAGAACCCAGAAGCCCTAGGAAATTACATTTTTCAGGATCCTTGCGACTCACAGGTCAGTATCCAATGTGTCATTCCATTAGCACAAATGGCGTTCTGAATTATGCGCAACAGAAGAATCCAACTAAAGTTATGTTTGTGCAAGCGTGGTTGCACAACCAGTTGTGCATTATGCTTGTGCAACCACTTGCACATAATTCTTGTGCAACCAGTTATGCAACTGGTTACACAAGTGTAATGGGCAATTGTTTGTGCGATGGAAAGATTCAGCAGCACTCCTCTAGTGCAATTTGAGTTTGCAGTATGACACTGTTGGATACTGTCCACGATACTTCTGCTGATGTTGATTGATGAAACCACAATAGTAATCCTTCTAACTGCTATCAGTGGGGAAAGGAAAGGAACAGCTTCCTCAAATGAAAACATTTAACAAGCCGCCATCACACGTAAAGAATATCATTTAAAGCACAAAATACTTTATTTAGTTTTCTTCAGAACGTTGATCAGAAAAGCAGAAAATGTATTTCATGTTATTAACAAAAAAATTACAGACATTCACACGGAGCCTCTATTTAGATGTCACATTTCTGTTTGGAGGCTTGAGAAAGTGCCAGAGTGTCTATCATCCCGCCTCTCTCTTGTGCTTGGATTCCTGATGATCATTTCTTGGGACATCCGAATGATGAGCACAGGTTTCAAATCATGGTTTGTTGGTATTAGCCATAATCTGCCCAGTTCAGATGTCACAGCAAACAATGGTGATACTAACCAAGAGAAGGTGGAAGGAAGTGGAAGTGTGGCACACTTCCGCCTTCCATACCATAGTCGGAGGACTGGAAACACAACGTCAGAATGGGCTGATCTGCCACTACTTGTTCAAATAAAACCTTCACCTGAAAAGTGACATTTTCTGATTAGGCAGAAAATACAAGCCTTTCGATTGTTTGACATGAACTCTTACTGTAGAGCAATAGGGCCACCTAAACCTAGACATCTTTGTGCACCGAAGCTGGGTATATGAATCTCTCATGCTCCTGATGGGTTCTCATTCATTTCCAAAGAATGCATGCACTATACTATTGGAATCAACGAAGAAGCTGCTTGAGTCAGGAGGACCCACTAGAGTTCCTTCATCCCGAACAGACCAGAAGACTCACAGTTCATTGCTCACGATAATTTAGCCCATGCAACATAGGAAGTTCCTATTAGGACATCCTTATCTTATCCCATTGCTTTCCTCCCCATAGGTGTAAATCAAATGCTCTCTGTTATCTCATAAATTCTTCACAAATGCTATAAGCTAGGGAGATATTTATTTCCCACCCTCTTAGGGTACTTAACTGATTCCTTTCCTTTTCCTTGGATGTAAGGGAAAAGCTACTGCCATTGTCATACATCTAAAGTTAGAGCCAACACCCACCATTTCCCATCTGGGTAGGTATTTGCTGCTGACAGGTGTTGACTGCACAATTGCTTCCATGCTGGGCAGCCATATTGGGTGATTTTCATGCAATCCCAAAGTGCCTCCTCCTTCCCCTAACTATAAAACCACTGGTATGTTGGGCTCAGCTGTTCAGGCATGATGGGGTGCTGAAAGTAGCCACTAATAATAGTAGTCCCTGGTATGAAAAAGAAAACAAAAATCCCCAGTAGGACTAAGCCGACTTACTGGGACACTTGAAAATGCCAAAGCCCTTTTAGCAATTTTGTGGTAATTCTTAAGAAATGTATTCACCAACTCAGAAAGCATTTGCCTTCATTCTGAATTGACTTCACTTCCATTGCTTTTAGTGACATCATCTTGTTCATTACATCATTCTTAATGATATGGGGTTGCCCATGTGATTGTTGTCAGGAAACATTCCCCTCATTCCCAAATAAGTGCATACTGGTGGTTCTGATGCATTTAATTATTTCATTTATATCCTTCAGTCCTCCAACGGTGGCATACATAAACTTCTAATTCAAATACATATAAAAGAAGCCTTGTTTTTAACTTTTAAAAAATCCACATGCATTAAAACACAAAGAATAAATAAATAAATAAGCAATTGGAGAACCCAGAATTCCTAGCATCAGCAGAGACAGATCACTAGTTAGCCAACACCTTCAGAGGCCTTTCAAAACAAAAATGTCTTGTCCAGCTTTCTAAACATTAAGAAAGAGCTTTCTTAGGCAGGAAGTTCTACAGTGAGGATGCCACCCCTAATAAAGCCCTATTCCACCTTCTCCATCTGCTTAACTTTAGCTGATTGAAGCATGTGGAACAGAGCCCCATATCACATGACATATACATGCAGGGGTGTTCTTGAGGGAGCAGGAACTCCCTTGGCCAACTGGACCCAACTGCTGCTGATCTAGCAGGGAGCAAGCACCATTCAGATCCCTTTTGGGTGGTGGATGTGGAGTTCCTGCTCCTTATAACAAATCATTGAACATGCAGGGTGTGATCCAGAAGGAGAACTCTCCACAGCCTGGTCCTGTGTGGATCACCCTTTCTGGGTTGGGAAAATTCTTTATCTATGGAGGTACAAAGGGTGAAAATATTAGCTATTCATACATAGCTACTTAAGTTACTGGTTTCACTTATTTCTTTTGTGTTTCTTGGTTTCAATCTTCCTTAAGAATGTAATTCCAATTTCCGTGACCTCATCTCCTTTCAAAGCATCTTGAATGAACGTGACTTCAGCAGCTAGGTGTAACTGAAAAGAAATAAGTTTAGCTCATTGAGTGAAAGAAAATCTATCCTTCTTCATTTCTATTTTAAAGAAAACCTATCATTCCTTTGTATTTTAAAGGCCTTGTACAAGAGAAACATTTTAAGCCCTGTGTTGACATTCATGATGTATGTGTGTTTTTCCCACCCACCCCAGCCCAAACTGCTGCCCTGTAACAAAATGTATGCAGAGCAGCTTATAGAATAAAATCACACCGGTTAAAAATTAGAAACACTCCCAAATAAGTTTTTTTTAAAAAAACAGTTTTAAAGTTTCACAAAATGGTGGAACAGTGGGGAAACTGGTTCATATAATTCAGGAGGAAGCGTAGCCATTAGGCATGCCCGGGGATTCTCCACTTAGTGAAGAGAGACAGTGAGGAGGTGCTCGCTGGTTCCATTCCTCTATTGTGGTCTTGACAGCGAGCCCCACAGCTGTCTACGGCAGCAAGAAACATACCATATACTCACATAGCCTCCCCACATGAAACCGGGACGGAGTGGTATTTTCTGCACATTTATGTAAGTGCATGTGGCCCCAATTCAGATCAGGACTATGGCACTCCAGGAGTGGGGACTCAAACCTTCCCTCTGTTCCCCCCCCCCCACACACACACACATTCCAGCCCCAAAATCATCTCTGCAAAGTGGGCGTGCGGGATGATGTTAGAAGGAAAAAAGTCTCCAATGTCTCCCAGGAGGGGAGGAATTTCAGGGGGAAACAAGTGGGGAGAATGATTTACTCCCCCCTCCCAGAGCACTATGTTTCTGATCTGAATTGGAGCAATGCACTTGCAGAAGAGTAAGAAAAGCTACCAGTAAGTTTAATTTAGGCCTTAGAATCTGGATCGTTCAGGGTACTTAACAGTGCAGGATGCTCACACAAGTACAGAAGCTTTCTCGCATGGTGGGAAACACCAAACATGGCTAAAGTCTACACATCATCATGGATGATATAAACCAGTACCGTCTTCTCTGCCATTTTCTGAACCTTTAAGATACTTTTTTTAAAAAAAGTCTTTGGAGGTAGCATGCTCCACTAATTACTTGTGGGAAGACACAAAAACCAGCCCTATCACACATGGCTCCTGTTTGCAAGGGCTAGCCACTGTTTGTTCTGCATCCAAGAAACTTGACAAAGTCAGATGCCAGCCTCATATGGTGGAATCATGTGTGATGTATGTACACGTATGTATAGAAGAGGGAGAGCCAGGGTACAGTTCCTTACCATTTCCAGAGCACCTCTAATGGCACCACACAGGAGGTTGCAATAGCAAAGTGAAGATCGCCCTGCTGGCAGCTCTTCCACAAAGTCCACTAAGGGATTCTTGCCCAGAATCAGGGAGAACTCATTTCCCATTGCGTTGCTGCAAGTCACAGTGGCGGTAACACCGAGATACATCTTAAAAGCAACCTGGAAATGAAAGGGGAAATTTGCATCACATCATCACTGGCTCAAACTACATGTTAAGCTAAATTTGAAGTTTGCAACTACGACTGGTTTTTTCTTTAATTAAGTACAGTTGTGGGGTGATTTTCATCAATATGGCAGTGTGTGTGAAGGTTTCATTATACATGAGGATGTACATGCTTTTTTCTGCATGGATTCGATATCAGTATAAGAAAAGGATCGATAAATGCTAATCAAAACAGACTCTAAATCAAATCGGACGAGAAAGGATTTGCCTTTGTAAGCAGCTGTTTGCATAAAGTACATAACAATATTTTCCAAATATTGCAAGAAACAATTCTTTCCCCCTTTCATATGGCAATCGCTCACAGTCTATGCAATTACTTGAACTGAAGTCTGTTTGGATTATTCCTAACGTGGTTTTGATGGCTCCACTCTGGGATTCTTATTATCATCTGGTTTAAATATCACTGGCTAAACTAAGATGTTATTCATTTAATATGGATCATGTTTTGTCTGTTGTACTCGGTTTTATTTTATTTCTTAAGACACTGGTCAAAAATAAAAGAGTTGTCATACAGGAAGCAAGAAGTGTCTCTTTCAAGATCCAAAACTTATCCAATTTGTAAAGGTCCATGCATGCATCAAAATGAAGAAGATGGCAGAAAAACAAAACATGTCTGTTTGTTCGGATTTCAGATACCTCTTTTTGGGGAATTGCAAAATCAAAGAATGGAAAATGTTGCACAGAACTCAAACCACAGAATTCAGTTGCTCCATCCTGCATCCAACACTACTGCCTGATGTCTTCAATAAACACCATGGGAGATCCACTCCCACTTGGTTGCAATTCAGTAGTGGCCATTTACCGCCTGCAACACCATATCACCAGCCAACTGCTGTACTTGAATTCTTCCCTGCTCATATTTGCCCTCCCCAGAATCCACTTGTATCTATCCACTCCGCCCCACCCATGGGAACATTAGCTGAGGATAGTCCCAGGAGCACTTCTCTGGGATGGTAGGAACAGCCCTCCTGGGTCCCAAGGAGGGATATAAAACTCCACAACAGATTCAGATGAGTTCAGGTTTCTCTGAATCAGACCTGCAGATTCTGCAGCAGAATGCCTTTTTCTCGGTCACATGGATATATCAGACTTATGGACTCATTTTTCATTCTTGGGGGGAAGTCAAAGGTGTGCATAAGCAATTGCTCATTTACGCAAATCCATTAATCCACATTAGCATTAACAGCATTAACTAATACGGATTAGTACATTTGTGCAAGTGCATATTAGTGCAAATGGAATTAATGCTAATTCGCATTAGCGCTAATGCAAATTAGCAGTAGAATGAAATTCTATTAAAAAAAAAAAGAAAGATCCAATTTGTCATTGAACAGATGACAGAATGAAAGACGCTTGACAATCTGCAAAATGCAGACAGGTTTAACAATACCTGTACACTTCTAATCCCAAACCTCCAAGCCCTTTGATACACACAGTTCCATAACAAAGAAGGCCCCTCCTCAGTCACCACCTGACTAAATGGTAGAAGGTGGATATTTAGGTAGCCACAGGGCCAGAGCAAGACCTGCCTGAGATGGAACAGCAAATCAGCCCTCCCCCCACCCCATACACACACACAGCACAAGTCAAGGGCGGCCAAGTTTTTTTGTCACTTGAGGCAGAAAAGTCTGCAAGAACCTTTCCCCAGGTGAAAAAATATGATGTCAATTTGCTGCCCTTTCATGACATCCCTATGTAATGGTAGGACCGGCCTTAGTATGTCTCAAGACATTCTGCAGCAGCAGCCCCGTTAGCATCTCCTCTGTAGCTGCTCTTTACAAGCTCAGTGAAACTGAGGGCTAAGGGATAGCCACTGGCCACAAGAGGAAGGGAGACAGCAGGGGCAGACTAAGTGGGTGGTTTGGAAGAGGCATCTATGAAGATTGCTCTCATTCAGTATCTGCTTGAGCTGGAAAGTAAGAGCAGGCTAAGCATACTGTGTCAGCTAGTGGCCTTGCTGGCGGGCTGGGAATTATGGGAGTTTACGCTTTCATCCTCCTCCATCCCTAGTCAATACTCCGTCCTGTAGCCACACTTATTTTTCTTCCCAGACTGTCACTTACTGGCAGAACTATGAAAGAGCTGGAACTGAAATGCTCCAGGATGTAAGCACATGGTGCATATATTTATTTGTGAAAATAGCCATGTGTCTCCATCCAGCACATGCCTGGAGACTGCAGTTTTGCCTGAATGCAGCTGGTGCAGTCATTACCCTAAGGCCTGGTTCAGACAACACACTAAACCGTGCTGCATAACCACAAAATGGTTATGGGAATGCATTACCTTAACCATTTTGTGGTTAAGCAGCATGGTTTAGCGTGTTGTCTGAACCAGGCCAATGAGTAGGACCCTGGATAACTTGGAGCTGCCCTTGCCACGTCCAGGTAGTGTCAGCATCTTCCTGTACCTGTGCAATAATGTCTGCAGTTTCTGAATAACTCCTGCACTTCTTCACAGCAGAGCGAGCCAAAAAGTCTTCAACCAGCCTTATGCCAATGCTGTATCCCCTAACAGAAAGACAAAACAGAAGTTAGCTGTAGCCGTTCATATTTTTAATTTCTCCTTTATTTCCTTTCTCTGCTTATTATGTTATGATATATGGCAGCCTCCCCCAATCTGGCACCCTCCACATGTGTTAGACTATAAATCCCATCATCCTCAGCCTGCATGGCCATTGCAATTTTTTAAAAAAAATTATTACTGTAAAAAAAAAATCCACCTTTCCTCCTTGATCTTTCCATTCCACCTCTAAAAACCTTGTCTACCTCATCTATTTATCAAGGAAAATTCTCCAGGTTATGAAAATTATAGATATGTGTAAATTAGAACAGAAATTCTGAAGATATTTCTCACATTCTTGTGATATGAATTCAAATTCTGAACATGGTTGCTAGTTTTTCCTTTCCTAGCAGGTATCTAGTTGCACCTTTGTTGCTGCATTTGAAAGGCTGAAATTAGGTTGCCAACTGGCCAAAAACATATGAACCCCCCCACACACACACACACATACACACAAACCCAGTCTCTCCTGTCCTTGGGCCTTAAGCAGCTTGATATGCAAGCATGAGCAGCTGAAACTTTTCATGACGTGGAAGTAGGGATGTCAGAACAATCCGCAGATATCGCAGCAGACCGATTTCTCCCCCGTCTTATAAATGCACAGTTATAAGATGGGGGATACTTGGCTCAGCAATACTACAAATGAGAAGGATCTTGGAATTGTTGTAGATCGCAAGCTGAATATGAAAGAACAGTGTGATATGGCTGCAAGAAAGGCAAATGCTATTTTGGGCTGCATTAATAGAAGTATAGCTTCCAAATCGCGTGAGGTACTGGTTCCTCTCTATTTGGCACTGGTTAGGCCTCATCAAGAGTATTGTGTCCAGTTCTGGGCTCCACAATTCAAGAAGGATGCAGACAAGCTGGAGCATGTTCAGAGGAGGGCAACCAGGATGATCAGGGGTCTGAAAACAAAGCCCTATGAAGAGAAACTGAAAGAACTGAGCATGTTTAGCCTGGAGAAGAGAAGATTGAGGGGAGACATGATAGCACTCTTCAAATACTTAAAAGGTTGTCACACAGAGGAGGGCCAGGATCTCTTCTCGATCATCCCAGAGTGCAGGACACGGAATAACGGGCTGAAGTTACAGGAAGCCAGATTTCGGCTGGACATCAGGAAAAACTTCCTGACTGTTAGAGCAGTATGACAATGGAACCAGTTACCTAGGGAGGTTGTGGGCTCTCCCACACTAGAGGCATTCAAGAGGCAGCTGGACAACCATCTGTCAAGTATGCTTTAGGGTGGATTCCTGCATTGAGCAGGGGGTTGGACCCGATGGCCTTATAGGCCCCTTCCAACTCTACTATTCTATGACTCTATGATTTTCAGATTGTTATAACCTTCAGGAATTTTGCGCAAAATTCGTCTTAGAAAAATATGCAAAAAAACACCAAACACCACTCCAGCCAATAATGTTCAAACACACATCTATAGGCTAAAGTGTGAAAATGTGCTTTTGGGGGGAATTTGTGCATTTTCAAATGTGCGAATTTGTGCAAATTCAGAAACAGAAAAAAAATCTGATTCCATTGATGGGTGGATGACAAAAAGTGCCTGGCAAATTATGAAACACAGACAGAACAGATTTTACACAATCTGCATATCCTTCAAGGAAGTTAAATATTACCAACTGCTAATTGTTGCAAATCAAATGTAAACCGCCCAGAGAGCCCTGGCTATGGGAGCGGTATATAAGTGTAATAAATAAATAAAATATAAATAAATGGTTGCTATAACAAGAGCAAAAGAATCTGGTTCCTAGATTGGAAACTCTTATGAAGTAGCTCTGTTGTGAGTGAAGAGTAGTGACTCCATTTTGAGACAGAGGCCACAGCTAGACCTAAGGTTTATCCTGGGATCATCCAGGGTTCACCCCTGCCTGAGCACTGAATCCCCTGTGTGTCACCTAGGTGAACAGGTTTGGCCCCTGGATGATCCAGGGATAAACCTTAGGTCTAGCTATGGCTACAGTGAATAAACCAGATGACTTCATCCCCAGCTTCAGGAATAGGGTTGAGAGTGATAGTGTAAGACTAGATCAAGCAATTCAGTTTCTAATGGACTTCTTAAAATGCATTCTCCAAAGGCAAATGCGGGGGGAGGGGGACTGAGCAGAACATGAATGTGCTGAATACCAGGAGTCAGATCTGGTAAATTACCTGGTCAGCGACCAGCATTGTGCTCCTATTATCAACATAGGGTGAACAACCCACACTGGGTGATTAGTCCACTCGCCAGGCAATCAGGCAAATGACCTACAGTGCATGTCTTGTTTGCCCCCTCCCTTCCCCTCAGTCCTCCAACTGGCATTCCAGGGCACATGGCAGCAAACCCATCTTATCTGCCAGCAAGTCCCCCTTCCCAGATTCAATCGCGGATGGAGCACTGTTTAAAAAAAGTTCCCTGTCCCGCTTTTGTGCAAAAACGGGACTGGGATTTTTTAAATATATATTTCCCCATGTGCAAATGTGTTGTCTCCTCCTCCTCCTCCTCCTCCTCCTCCTCCTCCTCCTCCTCCTCCTCCTCCTAATTCTTTGGGTTTCTGCACATGTGCACATGCACAACAGCAAGAAACCGAAGCATACTGGCTTGCTCCTCCTGCACATGCAGACAAGGAGAGCCTGTATCGCCTTCCCCGTCAAGAGCCCTCAAGCCATCGGTTTTGACAGAGCGATCTTTAGGGCGCTTTTAAAATTCCTATCGGTGTTAAATCCCTGTGCAACCCTGTGGGATATAAAAGCGATCAGTGCTGAAACTCAGCACGTGGGGAGGGGGGAATTCAACCCCCTGCCAAGAACGCTTGGGGCAACACAGTTCTATGGCAGAGGTGGGTTGGATTCCCCCCCCCCCGCCCAATTGTCAGCATGGAGCATCTTTAAATCCCAATGCAACCCTATGGGATATAAAGGTGTCCTTCATATCTCATAGGGTTAATATCCAACACTGCCATGAAGATGGTATTGGACATTAATTTCAGAATGACTGTTAAGGAATTCCCTATAATGTATAGGGGACCTGAATAAAAAGAAAGCAGATGTAACAAAGTGGTACATTTGCCAGGCTGAAAGGATGTAAATGGATCGGGGGGGGGGGGGGCAGGGAGGATCCATTAAATTCTCTCCCTCTTAATATTTCGTGGTCCCTATTCACAACAGGCTTGACGAGAAAAAAGCAACTGCTGTTAATGGGAAAGCATTAAGTATTATGGGATCAGACTACGTGACACGAAGCCAAAAAAGATGATAATAGCCAGAGTATTGATATAATGCAAACCTTTCTTGCAGACTAAGCTTCAAAGCCATATTATGCAATGAATCAAGCTGGGACAATACTTGTTCATCTACGGGAACGTTAAAACAAATTTCAGCATTAACAGCACTGAGATATCTGAATATATTGTTCAAATATGTACATCTTTCACGTGTGTACATCAGCACTAAACAAATGCTCACATTATTTTAATGTTCTAAAAAAAGTAAAGCAATTGTAGATTCAAGTGAGAACATGTTCTTCAGTTTGGATAAACTAGCAAACATATTTCTTTCTATGAAAGGATTGAAAATTTTCTAGAACAAATTCTCACCACCTTTGTTGAAAGGCTACAGTTACTATTGCTCTTTAGAGGAAGCTGGGACAATTAAACCAGTTTCAAACTGCTTTAAATATAATGCACTACTATGTGGGACTGACCTGACTACTATGTGCTATGCATGCAGTCCATGTGCTATTAGGTGGGACTGACTTTGATGCCTGATGGAAAGCTTCTGCAATCCACTATGAGACCAGCATTCAACATCCTTATTGGCCACAGCTAGACCTAAGGTTTATCCTGGGATCATCCAGGGTTCGCCCCTGCCTGAGCACTGGATCCCCTGTGTGTCACCTAGATGAATAGGTTTGACCCCTGGACGATCCAGGGATAAACCTTAGGTCTAGCTATGGCCATTGTCTTTCAGAAACAATTCAAGGTGACCACAAGTTTTGCAAAAAAATACAAAAAGTCTGTAGGAAAAAATACCCTAAGGGGGGAATCCAGCAACATCCCAATGAGAACTGCACACACTCAGTGACCACAGAATGCTGACGGATTGCTGAGGACGGGGTGGGAGGGAGGGAGACAAAATTGAATTGAGATGGGAAATGAAATGGGGCATCATGGAAGAGGGCATAGCTGATTGACTGTAACAGTAGCACCTCACGCCACAACATTTTGTTGCAGGTTACACCTGTAGGACTTCCTGTTCTACAGGTCAACAAGACTCATCAGAATCAGTTGGGAATGTCTCAAATACCAGAAATTGGATGGCCATTTTTGCATCAACAAAAGAGAAGACAAAAGAGGACACCCCTTTGCATAAAACGTGTATGTGCTAATTGATACATGTACAAATCTAGAAATAATTATTACAATTTAAATGCAGTCCAGCTCACCACAGAGCAGAAGACTGCAACCAGGTGTCCCATGTGCCTGCCTATTCAGTCTGCTGTCCAGAGCCTCATTTTTGATGGGCAACAGTCCTTATGGTCTTTCTCATTAAACCAAGCCTAAATGGTCTGCTACGCTGCTTTCACAAAATTAACAATCTGGCCTTGGCAAAAACATGATTTACACAATCATTTGCCATATATCTTATCTATTGGATTTCAAATTTGTCATCCCAATACGTGTATGAGAAAAAAAGAGAGTTAAGTGGACATCATTTCCTGCTAACCTGATATGTGTTTGAATTAGGACTGACTTGAAATGACAATGATCATTTTGAAATTGCTTCACTCACGTTGAAATGGACTGGGTTGTTTTTTATTTTGGGTTTCGTTTCGTTTCATTCCTGAGTAGGGATTTAATACTTACAGCATGATCTTATGCATGTTTCATTCCGATGTGTGTGTGTGTGTGTATGTTAAAATAAAGAAGAATGTCTTGCAAAAACCCAAAGATGCTCTATTTGAAAGCAGACCCACAGGCGCCATATTTGAGGGAGGAGGGAATAAGAAATGAACAGTGCAATCCTATGCCTATCAGATCAGAAGTAAACCCCATTGAGTTCAATGGGGGCTCATTCCAAAATAGATGTGCTAAAGAATTAGCAAAATTAAACAATTGAGCAAAAGCGGGGTGCCATCTCAAGACACCATTTCTCCTCAGATTAATGGGTCATTGTCATGAAGTTTGGATCAAATCATGGTTTCTCGCCAGCACTAGTTGAATATAAGCGTGCTACTTACATGCGGTCTAAATATTTGTTCACATCTTCATCCTTTTCGTAATCCTTACACAGCTGGGCTACCAAAGCACCATAGGTGAGCACAAAAAGCTCTCTGCTCTGCCAATAACAGAAAATTCTGTGTAAAGGGTGTGTTTTAGAAACAGACTCGATCAGAAGGGGGGGGGCGATACTCTTCACCCCACCCGCAAGCTCTTGTCTAATGAAAAGGCAATGAACACAGTGCTGCATAATTACCCATACTGTCAAAAATCCAGAACCATCTGGCCAAGCCCAGCATGAATCCCCCAAACATCCCAGTGTCCCAGGAAAAAACATATAGGATAGATGCAATGGTCATTCTGCATACCATGTGATGTGCTGATGCAGAGGATGAAATGGCGGGCAAATGCCAGTCCTACAACATAAAGAGAAGTGAAAGGGGGCAGGGACATGACAGTACAGTCACAACACTTCTTTACATTGCTTTGCTAAAAAGCATCTTCTTTTTTTAAGGAATAAAATGTGATGAAATGAAAAGAAAAAGCAGCTTAATAATCAAAAGAATTCACAAGCTGAATGAGCAGGTCCTGGAAGGGTAAAGTGATAACAAACTCTTTGTGATAATGGATTTGTGTCTTAGTTCAAACCCCTACCTTACTCAGCCATGAACAAAGTGTACTGGATGTCCTTGGACAAGTGCTCTTTCTCAACCTAACCTTCCCTCACAGGCTTATTGTGAGAATAAAATGTACCCGATATATACTTCCCTTCACCAGTCTTAAAATCTCTTCACTGGCTGCCAATTAGTTTCCGGGCAAAGTATAAAGTGTTGGTTATCACCTTTAAAGCCCTACATGGTTTGGGTCCAGGCTACCTGCGGGATCGCCTTCTCCCATACAATTCGCCCCACACACTCGGGTCCTCTGGGAAGAATTTACTCCAGCCAACAAAAACAAGGCTGACAACTATTACCCAGAGGACCTTTTCTTCTGCCGCTCCCAGTTTGTGGAATGGCTTGCCGGGAGAGATTCATCAACTTAACAGTCTTCCAGAATTTAAGAAAGCCATACAGAATGATCTCTTCCGGCAGGCCTACCCAGTTGAATTTTAATGTGCCTTTTTTAATGGTGTGCTGCTTTTAATGATGCACTGGTTTTAAATGTCTGAATTAGTTGTATGTATTTTATGGTGTTTTTATTTGTGTTGTACCCTGCCTCGATCCAGAGGGAGAGGCGGGAAACAAATAAAATTATTATTATTATTATTATTATTATTATTATTATTATTATTATTATTTACTGAAAGCAATTCTTTTCAACTTGGGTCTCTGAACATTTACACCTGGGGGAATTTTGCAAGTCAACATGTCAGGCTCTTCACTTCCCTCTTGAACCTTAGAACTGTATTTGTATTTTTTATTGTTACATTTCTAAACTGCCCAATGGCCAAAGCTGTCTAGCTTCAATGTTCTATTTTTTTTTAAAAAAAAAAACACAAATCACTAGTTTTTAGTGTGTGTGTATGGGTGTGCGCATGTGTATGTACACAAAGTATATGAAATTATGTCACACTTTGTGTATGGGGTCAGGGAGAGGAGATGAGGTTTCTCAAGATATTATGAGATGATACAGGGGTTTCTCAATCCAAAACAGGTTGAAAACCACTGCTTTAGAGAAAGGGCACGATGATGATGATGATGATGATGATGATGATGATGATGATGATGATGATGATGATGGATGGTTATATATGCCAATATGTGGGGAGAAAGGAGGACATAGATGATGGAGTGATGTCAGCAGGTCCACAGCATTTTGCCACAATCAAAGCCACTTAGTGGCCAGTGGTTTGATGGGTTTTTGAAAGATCTGGTTTGTGGGAAATCATCACAGCAGCTACCACAAGCACTGGAGCCAAAAAGGCTCCTGTTGAGTGATAACGCATTGTTCCAAAACAATATGTGAAACTACCATCCATATACCCCAAAAAGTTGACATTAAGTTATTTGCTATATGTTCTAGCTTGTAAGATATATTCATACTGTATATCAAAAGAGAAGTGCATCCATTTAAAATACCCAAGAATAGCTTAATGTTTAATGGCATTTTACATATTTAAAGAAAGCTTACAATTTTGGGGTTTTCTGGTCTTCGGTTTGCTGGCCGCGACATTTTTCTTAGACAGTAACAGAGTATATGATCCACTGTCTAGATCCTTTCTTCTTCAGGAAGCATTTTGCCATTCAGTTACTGTGTTTCTTCTTTATCCTGGCTAAAAGTTTCCCTTGCCACTCTCTGACAGTAAATGAGCTCCGTGTGCTACACTTTCTGCTTTTTCTGCTGTCGACGCCCCTCCTATTCTAGGCTTCAAACCTTCCAGGGGAAATGTGTTTGGCAAGAAATCAAGCCTGCTTCAGGGAACAGCCTGACTCAGATCAGCAACTGATCCATTAAACAACAGAGATTGCAAATCACACGCATAATAGCTGCTCTCACTGCAAGAAGCCAGGGCAGGCAAAAGCAGTAAATTCAAAATGTCTAATTACGTCAGACATATATAAAACTGATTGTATGGCATAGCAATCTCAAATATAAGGTACTCATCTCAGGGCAAAGCTCCAGCCAATTGAACTAAATGTTTCCTTACTAAGCTGGTCTGAGATATCTACTGGCTTCTTTCATTAATCGAGCTATGTTTATCCTGCAAAGCATGCAGGTATCCTTGGGAGGGATACTACGAAATCCAGCTTTGTTCAATGAAGCTTTACAGCCAGATAACCGTGCATAGGATTACAGCTGCATAGTCTAAGCCAGCCATGTTAATTTGGAAGTCCCACTCATTTCAGTACTAATTAACCCAGATTGACTTCTGTCACCTCTTGCCATGCCCATATGTATCGCTAGGCATTGTTAACCGGAAATGGTCAAACAAATGTTTCAATGTGACTAGCTGAGGGCATGGGTTTCTGATGTCAAACTATATATATAAAAACCCTTCCCTACAAGAAAGGGGAAGGAATTCCCCCATGCCTGTGTGTGGTGGCACCACAATTTCCATACACACGAGCTGTCTGTCGGCGTCTGAGGGAGAAACTAGGTATGATAGCAGAACTAGGGTGCAAGGTGGGTAAGCACCCAAGTTAAAGGAAGCCAGATTCCAGCTGGACATCAGGAAAAACTTCCTGACTGTTAGAGCAGTACGACAATGGAATCAGTTATCTAGGGAGGTTGTGGGCTCTCCCACACTAGAGGCATTCAAGAGGCAGCTGGACAACCATCTGTCAGGGATGCTTTAGGGTGGATTCCTGCATTGAGCAGCGGGTTGGACTCAACGGCCTTGTAGGCCCCTTCCAACTCTGCTATTCTATGATTCTATGAACAAGAAAATGCTGTAGACAACTTTATTGTGAACAAGCCAAGAGGCCAAAACACATTGGGCTTGTTCACAATAAAGTTGTCTATAGCATCCTGAGACGTTTCTCCCTTTTTCTTGTTCATAATAGCAGAACTATCCAACTCTGGTTGTGTCAAATCCCTTTAACACAACATAGGGAAGATTTAAAGCATAGCATGGGAATCTCCCCCTGCCCACACTTTTCTCCTTGAAGCAGCTGCTCTCCAGCAGTTTTTATTCTTGCGGGCAGTTACTTCTTGAGCTTCTCTAAATGAGCAATTTATTGCATGCTCGTGATTGGCCACTCATGGAAGTTTGCGGTCTGTTACATGATGCTGTCAATGTCCAGGACATCTCCTGTGCTATTACCTAGAAATCTCACTTTAAAAAAAGAGAGAGAGGAGAGAATATGGTGATATCTGTGGAATAGCAGGATCTCCGAGTGTGCAAACTTGGTGTTGCGCTATAATTACGCTACTGTCTCATTAAAGTGAATGGAAGTGAATGAAGCATGCAGAGAGGAAGTATTCAATGGCTACCCGTAGCCACCCTTGTAATGGCACCAATCATAATCCCAGAAAGAAAGCGGAAGCAGAAAGCCCCAGTAAGGCAGCTGGGTGTTTTTTTAAAAAAAATGTAGAGAAGTCTTGTCATGACCCCAACACAGGAAGTGGTTTTATAAGCCACTTAATGGTTACCCAATGGTGGTACTTCACCACCCTGACACCTGATTTGGCCTTTAACTGTAGCATGTCTCTCTAATAAAGAATTCAGACTTTGAAAGTAGCTGTAGACTATTTTGGAATTCTTGTAGCCTGATCCTGTGCCTGTTTAGTCTGGAAAAACTTACTTCCTGATAAGTGTGTTCAGGATCACAGTGTCGTTGTAGATGAGGGTTTTGAATCTGGTACTTCTTCATCTGGAATCTTTGTGAATTAGTACTCTACATTCCTTTTCTGTCTTTCAGTACATTCCACTACATAACCTTTTCATTGGTAGATGCCTTCAATGGGGATGCACTGACTTTGGAATACCCTCTGGCATCAGTTGTGCCATGTATTTTGCTTTTATTTGCCCAGGTATTTTATACTGAAATGTATGTGCTGGTTGGAAGTGTTTATGTCTCTCCATTTTATTGTTATTGTTTAGGTTTTGTAGTTTTTATTGTATCACAAATCTGATTTTTGTGCATCCTCTTCTGAATGAAGAGGATACATTTTCAAAACAAATACGGTAAATAAAACAGCGTAACAGGCCTGAATTCTATGCACACTTTCTTGGGAGTAAAAAACATTAAACTCAGCAAGTCTTACTTCTAATTAAACATGCATAAAATCAATCTGTACAAATATTACAGCTCTTGTCTATCACCTCCCCAAAAGCATGGCATTTTATGCTGGATGCTAGATAAAATTTTATCTGCTTATTGATAGTCACATGATCCTCCATAATTGCTTGTTAAGAAGTTAGCAAGCTGGTAATGTAACACCACTGCAGAATAGGCGGTTCTTATTGGCTGTTGACATTTCCTGTGTCAACAGTATTGATGTTCCACTGTTTTCTTGGTCTTTGCTTCTTCACTAATGCATTTTCTAAGTTAAAAATTGAAGCATGGAAAGGCCTTGCTCATTCCAAACCTCACTTAAGGAGAAAAAACAATCCTTTGCTTCAGACAAAATCAATGGAGGAGCAGAATATTATTGAGGCTTAAAGAAATCCAATTAAGTAATGCACAAGGCAGGAGGAGGGAATTAAGATTTTTATAATCATAGGAACAATTTTTTTGAATCATACTGAAAGCCTGGTACAGGCAAGTATGGTGGCAACGTGAGAAAAAGTTAGTCAAACCCTTAGGATTGTCACATATTTCCAACCTTAAATGTTAATATATCTTAATCTAACCCCATAATCCTAGATAAAGAACAATAGATCTTGATTAAGCAAATGATACACAAACATGATGTTTTTTCCAACATTTGTTTATCCACAACAGATTCAACATTCAATAGCCATGTGTGAAAAAGTATGTGAACCTTTAGATTCAGTACCTGGTGGCCCCCTCTTAACCAGCAAGGACTTCAAATATGCGTTCTCTGTAGCTGTTGGTTGCATCGGTTTAGAGGAATTTTGGCCCATTCCTCCATACAGAAATGCTTCAGCTCCATGGCATTTGAGGTAGGGCTGTGCACCACTTCAGCTCTGGATCAAAATCAGTCCGATTGCACTAGCCCAGTTTCCATATTTATACTTATCATAATGACTATTTTCTTTAAGGCTTCATAAGGCAGAATCTACACTACTCCTTTATAATGGTATTGAAGAGCACTGACAACTGTTGGGACACAATCCACATTCCATATACCATTTTCAAACTGCGTTCATAGTATTATATCCTGCTTGGTATAAATCTGCCCTTAATAAGGGAATAAATTTTATTGGGGGGAGATTGGATTTACTTCCAAGTTAAATAGTGTAGGACTGTGCTGTTTGTTACTTATTTGCTGTTGACCTTTGAAGACTACCAATAGTAGTAGGGTGGCGAAGTTTTATTTAATGTAAACATTAAAGGGGAAGAAAATTGGCAAGGGGGCAAATTGTTCAAAGGGGTACTTCTTTGAACTCTCACATAAACAGATTATCTAGGCTGCTAACCAGTGGAAGATACCAGCACCACATTACACCTATCTTGAAGGATGTGCACTGGCTAAATCCAAATATTGCCTCTGCATTGTAAATTTATTTATTTATTTATATTTATTTATTACATTTATATACCGCCCCATAGTTGAAGCTCTCTGGGCAGTTTACAAAAGTTTAAAACAGTAAACATTAAAATATACAAAATTTAAAACCATCAAAAACATTAAAAAACCAGTATCTATTTAAAAACAACAGTTCTGGGGTCCGTTACAAAACAAACAGCGTTGTTAAATGTTGTTAAAATGCCTGGGAGAAGAGAAAAGTCTTGACCTGGCGTCTGAAAGAGAACAACGTTGGCGCCAGGCGAGCCTCATCGGGGAGATCATTCCACTGTCAGGGGGCCGCCACCAAAAAGGCCCTCTCCCTTGTTGCCATACTCTGAGCGTCCCTAAGGGTGAGAGCAGAAGCAAATGCTCTTGGGAGCGTTTATGTCTCAAATTAGATTTAAACCAGCGACAGTTCACATTTCATACCTACCGCACTCACTAACCTAGCTCTCATGTTTACATTTATACTATTAAAGTTTCAAGCTTAAGCACTTGCAAGCAGAAATCTTATGCAGGTTTAAATAGAAAAAAGTCCCCAAACTTCCAATATTCCCCAGCCTGCCATCCTGGCTAGGAATTGTAAACCATTTTTCTGTCTAAACCTGCATTGGTTGGCACCGTAGAAGATCTATTGCTGATAGGCTAGTTTTCTACTAGCAGGGGGGTGAAGCTAAAGAGCAAACACAAGTCCCTGCAACAGCCTCAAAGACTGCTGTACAACAAAAAAAGTGAGCACTCCCCCCACCCCCGAAAGTGATTCTGAAAATTCCTTCGGCCCCTCTCCCTAGCCGAAAGCCACCCTACATAATCAGGGACGAAGCGCGGCAGAAGGGATTCAAGGCAATCGCTTCTGACGTCGTCCTAGGGAGGTGGGCAGACGCGATCAATCAACGCAAGAACAACGGATTCCCTTTCAAGGCCGGGGAGTTGCGACTGCAAAAGGAGGCGAAGGCGCGGCCCACTGCGCGTGCGTGAAGTGGCCTGGGCGCTGTGTATGTCTCTTTCACACCCCCATTTCTTCTTCTTGGGTTCTCCGGGTTCCCTCTGCTGGCGGAGGCAATTGGGGGATCTGAGCGTTCCATGGCCGGCAGCGGGGGACCATGACTGATTACGGGGAGGAGCAGCGCAACGAGCTCGAGGCCCTGGAGTCCATTTACCCGGACTCCTTTACAGGTAACTGGCCGGCTGGTGCGTGGAACTCCGCATGGGGAGCAGGTTGGGCTTGCAGGGCGGCGGCTGCAACTTCCCAACATGTGGCACAGTTGCTTTTCTCTCCCCCCGCTTGCATTCCTTCTGCGTGGCCTTCCCGCAAACCTCCATCAAAGAAATGCTGCTTCCCAACCCGCCCCTCCCTTGCCTTTTCAGCCCCTTCTGAACTCCGTGCCCTCAAAGCGACACAGACCCCCCCCCCCATCTTTCCTGGGCTTCGCGTGATCTTAGGGCAAGTTAAGGGAAGAAGCTGCTTGGAAACGACCTTTGCGTTGTTTTCTTCCTTTGGGCTGGTGGGGATTATCCCCTGCCAGTTCTCACTAAAGGCGGAGGTTTCTTTCCCGGCTGATTTGCAGGCCTGTGAACCATGCAAACCCTGCACTCCCGAATCGTCTCGGTAAAAGTTATTCCAGGTCGGGCCTTCATTTAGTCCTCGTACCTAGACATGGCCTGTTGCGCGCTCTAATGCTGTGGATGTAAAAGCTGTGGATGTATCCGCACGTACGTTCGTGATGCATGGCGTCTTTTGGCCCTGAAAACAGACCCCCAGATGTTTGCAACCATTTAACATCTTACAGTGAACCACCAAAGATCATTAAAACAAGCAAAGAGAGAACATTATTATGTGGAAGCAAGCTCTCAATTTGAGTATATACATTGAAATAATAATAATTAATAAAAGCATTAGAGTCCTGGGATGTGTTCGGGTGTTGTGGGAGTTGCTGAATGTGAATATAAAACGTGTTCTCTCATTCTCCAACCTCAGTTCACACAACTCTGGGATTGGGTCGATCCTTATGGTTGTCTTCATGATAAGCCCCTATAACAGATAGCTATGACCTGTAATACTGGATTGTGTTCAGTTATTAACGGCCAACTTGGGAGTTTGTAACCCTTCTGGACTTGCATGAGAGCCATGGTACAAAATCAGGCCTGTACTCCTGCCTGCCTTTTCTCCAATGCCATGCCATGCTACTACCACCTCCAATGTGTGTGTTTTTAGTTATAATTTGTGGGTAACACACTTTCCAAAAAAGGTTGGTATCCACTGCTGTGAGTTTCCATTGCCACAAATGAAAACTGCCTTAGATCACCTTTTTCAGCGTTGTATGAGGCACATTCTTTAGATCTGTATATGTTCATTTTAGCCTAAGTAAATAAGATAGGGTATGGCCTATTTAAATAAAATGCACTATTATAGAACATCTGAGCATATCAGTATATAAACAGTATGCTCCCAAAACAGAGTAAGAGCACAGCATCTGTATAGTGTAGCTGTCTGCAACTTGGTGCCCTCCAGATGTTTTGATACAACTCCCACCAGCCCCTGCCAACATGATCAGTGATAAAGAATGCTGGATGTTGTAGTACAAAACATTGGGAGGGTGCTAGGCTGTGGGAGGGTAGTATTGTGCTTTTAAGCCTCAGAGTGTCTCATGCGTGCGTATGGTCTTGCTCTAAATCACACCAAAATCTGTATTTTAGTTGAATGGGGTTACCCCCATATTTCAAATTAAGGCTGCCTTCCTCAATCTGGTGCTCTCCAAATGTGTTCGACTGCAACTCCCATAATCCCCAACTAGCATGACCATTGGCTGGGAATTACAGGAGTTGCAATTCAACAACTGGAGAGCACCAGGCTAGGGAAGGCTGGATTAGGGGCTGAGCTACCCCGAAGTTGGCATGCAGTGGTATCAGCCTGTGTAGATTCCCCTCCCATCCAAAGGCTGTCCAGTATCATTGTAGTCTAATATGGCCTGTTCAGACTATTGCTTCATCTTGGTAAGAGCCTTTCCAAATGGAGGGCTCCTAGTGCTACCAATCAAAAGGCATTGTGCAACTATTCCATCGTTCTTAACAGATTTCTTCTGGTAAGACAAAAGACAGAAGAAGTGTCATCTGGACCCCCTGTATAAAAATTCCAAGAATGAAGCAGTGCAATTGCATACTAAGGGTCAGATGCAACATCTTGATAACAGATGTCTGCTAGTGTGATGGGACTTCTCCATCTCTCCTACCCACTGCAGTGCTCCATGCTGTCTGAACATCTACTCTGGAGGTTTCCCAGCCCTACAGAGTAGATTTTGAGGGTGTGCAGGGGATTCCAGGGTTGGGAGGGGGAATTGCCCCTCTCCTGGTTCTGCTGACCAAAGTACTTCTGTCAGTGGAAAGAGTGTTGGATGCGATTGTCTGAAACCGATGTGACTGACTGGCAGCCCTTCCTACACTAACAGGCAGCCCTGTGGAGATCCCAGAGGTTGTGGCTGTGGCCATTTAAATGTAAAATATGTGCTCTCCCACTGAGTTACGCCTCTTCCTTAGAGGGTAGAGGCTTCTGAGGGAATGGAAATGACTTCTGTTCAGTCTCTGGAAAATCTGTTGCTGATTTGTGGTCTTGGTGATCTAATATCGCTTTGATCTGTCTGTGAATTTAGAGCCAATTTCGAGAAAATAACCATTTATCAAAAAGAACAGCATTTCAGAGGTTATTTAACTTTGTGTTACAGCTGAGCAGGTTTACATGTAAATTTGCAGTGATAGAAAAAGCCCATTCTATATGGGAAATAACTTTCTTGTTTCTGCTAACTACTACTTTCTTCCACAGTATTATCAGAAAATCCAACAAGTTTCACTATCACTGTGACATCTGAAGCAGGAGAAAATGATGAAAGTAAGTTGAATGCCATTAAACATACGTATGAAAAAAGACAAAACAATTTTCATCTACTTGGAAGTAAGACATCATTGTTTCAAAATGTGATGAGACTACATTTCAGTGAAGTGGCCATTTGATAAACATGCAGTGAGATGACCAATTGGTGATGGTGATGGGCTAGAAATCTCGACTTTTCTGCCTGGTATTGTATTTGGGGCTTGTGTATGGAAAGCCCAGGTTGAAATTCTAACATGGATATGAAGCATGGCATTCTCTTAGGATTTCAGTGGAGTAGAGCCTTCTAGTGTGTGCAATAAAGAGCAGGAGCATGCACAGTTTACATACACACACACACACACACACACACACCAGGGTGGGCAGAAAGTAGATATACAGATGTTTTGGCCATGCTGGCAGGGGCTTCTGGAAGTTAAAATCCCAAACACCTAGAGATCTACCTTCTGCTCACCCCTGCCTTACACACTAGCTCAAGAACGAGCCTGAGAATCATAGTAAAACAGTCTGGGCAATCTTGCTTTAATGTATAGAAGATAAATCTCCCGGGATTCCTTCAAAGCATAAAATGTTAGGCCCAATATTCACATACAATAAACTTCTTTTGGTGCTGAGAATTGTGTTTATAGTTTCATCACACTGAAAACTACAAAGTCAGAATGGTTGTGATGGTGAGGGGAAATTGCTGAATCCAAGAGGTGAGGTCCTGTATCAAAGAGCTCAGCACGTGGATCAGTTTCATCCTTCTTGCATTTAAAGCAGCTGTTGCACAGCTTGCTTTGCATGCATTGAGCCTTTGTCAAAACTAGTTAGTGAAAATTGTTTGAGATGTAATGTTAAATGTTGGTAGATACATTTGGAAGCTGGAACTGATTTATCTCTGCTGTTTTCTGTGATACTGTAGCTGTTCAGACGACCCTCAAATTCACATATGCAGAGAAATATCCAGATGAAATCCCACTGTATGAACTGCTTTCTCAAGACAATCTTGAGGACAATGATGTTACAGATATACTGAAATTATTGCAGGAACAGGTAAGCAACATTCAGAACAAACAGGAACTTCTTGAGGTTGATGATTTACTGGTTTTACATTAAGAAACAGCAAGTCCAGCTATTCCTCAGTGTGTAGAAAGATTTATGCTTCACAGACTGGGGAATAAACACTGAGGTTGTCATAGTTGTTGTTTTTCCAGCTCAAGAACAGTGGGTCCTGTAGATATGAAAAAGCATGTAAATGAATGGGCATTTTAATTATCATGGGTAAATACTTTGTTTTAAGAAAGTGCCATTCAAGTAATGCTTTTGCCTGCCCTATAGCTGGTTTGGAGTCCTTTCAGCTTCCTTGCCCCTTCCCAGGTCATTGTGGGAGCATGCAGTGGAATGGTTCACTTCATATTTCCTAGTCATGATAAATCATGGTGTTTTATCCCTTTTGTTAAATCACTTGTTGCTGTGAAACTTGTGTAAATGCAAATAGGCAGTTTTGCAAATGGGATTGACTGATGTCGTGGTTGTGGCATCAGTGCTAGATTTGCCAACGCAACAGCTTTCTGTTATGGGACGTTCCGTCACAGTTGAAAGTACAAAGATGGCTTTTATGTCTGTTTTGTACCAGTTGGGAATTGCAGTTCTAGGACAACTTGAATCTCACAAAGTACAAATAATGAATTAAAAGCTGTCGTCTGTGCTAGAGTGATTCAGCTGAAAACCATTAATGGTTTTTAATTTTTGTGAACTGCCCACAGAGCTCAGGGGCAGTATAGAAGTAGAAGAAATGAAATGAAGGTTGTTGCCCAGTTCCAATTTTGCAGTAAATGGGTGATATCCAACATTATGTGAAGTCCCCTCTGCAGACTCCAGTGTCCCTGAAAAACCTCTCCAGAAAGTCAGACAGGACCTACTGAATATTATGGGGACTGCAGAGGGGAGCAGGAGAAATGGGTGGGAAGCAAGAGCCAGTATGTATAGTGGCTAAGGTGTTGGACTGGGAGTCGGGAGATCCGGGTTCTAGTCCCCACTGGGTGACTTTGGGCCAGTCACAGACTCTCAGCCCAACCTACCTCACAGGGTGGTGGTTTTGAGGATAAAATGGAGAGGAGGAGGAGGAGGTGGTGGAGGAGGAGGTGGTGGAGGAGGAGGAGGTGGTGGTGGTGGTATGCCGCCTTGGATTCCTTGGAGGGGAAAAAAGTGGGATATAAATGCAAAAATAAATAAAGAGCCATTGCTTGAATTGCCTTAATTCCTGCAATGTTGGATATCACCAACATATCTTTTTTCATTTTTGCCTACTTTTGAATGCTTTTCAAAGCAACTTTTACTGCATATCTTTTATTTGCCATTCCAGATTATGATTTCGTTTCCTGTAAACCCTTTTGTGTTTTTCAGACAGAAGAAAACCTAGGTATGGTAATGATCTTCACATTAGTATCAGCTGTGCAAGAAAAATTAAATGAAATTGTTGATCAGATAAAAACAAGAAGAGAAGAGGAGAAGATACAGAAGGAAAAAGAAGCAGAGGAGGCAGAAAAGGTGAAAGAACGACGTATCAACATAATGTTATAAATATTAGCAAGCTCTCTGGTGTAAGATTGGCCTGGCTAGGTGCTGTCTCTAAATATACTAGTCCTTTGTAAGGCAAGGAGAAGAAGCAAAGAAAAACATACTCCTTAAATTAGCAAAGCTGGATAATAATTTTAGACGGTACACAATATAAAGTAATTAGAAACCAGACTTGGTGAAATTGTCTAGTGGTTGGATTATGTTTTCCTTTATGCAAATCCCATCCTTAGGTACATGATCAGCTCCCTCCAGTTCTAGGATTCCTCTTCAAGCAGCTAAATGTGGTATTCTCTAAAGCAGTTTAAGAATATAAGTCACCATATTAATCCATTAGAAAAACCAAGCAACAGCCATAGCAAAATACCTCAGTTAAGGACTTTTAATTTTCTGATGAAATCATAATTTTATTTTACATTTGTAGTTTCTTGTTTTTTTAAAAAAAACAACAACATCAGTTTCTTCCATGTAATTGCATTTGGCATAGCATCAGGCCTGTAAATGAATGTTAATTATGTGCAGAAGATTTTCATTTTTCCATATGGGAATCTTACCTATGACACAACCTGGCTGTGTAACTGCATGTGTTGGGGAGTCCCTCAACTTTCAGTGGCAAATTTCTTGTGTGCTTAAATATTCCACTTGCAGAAGCCACCTTTAAAATGAAGTAGATCTGTAAGCCCCCTTCATGAACGAAACATGTGAAGATTCATCACACGATTACTAGAAGTGGAACCATGCTGTTTGCACACATTGTTGTGGACTTCCTCAGTGAAGTAGCCTACACATGAGCAGCTTCTTGCACATACATTTCTTCACTGTAGATTGGCCATGTAGGACTATAGGGTAGGACAGCCCATTCATTACAATCATGTGATGCCCTATTTGGCTTGCAATTAAGAAAGCCACTGTGATATAACGGTTAGAGTGTTGGACTGAGATGCAGAAGATCCGGGTCCTAGTCCCCACTCAGTCATGAACCTCACGGGCCCTGCTCAGAAGACACCTTAAACCACGGCTTTAACCATGGTGAATAAGGCTTTTTGCCTTATTTACCATGGTTTAAGCTGTGGTTTAAGGTGTTTTCCGAACAGGCCATTGTGTGACTTTCAGCCAGTCGCTGACTCTCAGCCGAAGCTACATCACAGGATTCTTGTGAGGATAAATGGAAAAGATGAGGAGGACCATGTAAGCTGCTTTGGGTTCCTTGCAAGGAAAAAAGGTGGGTTATAAATGTAATAAATAAATAAATTTATATGAAGTAGAGGAGCTAGCCTGGTTGTAGTAGTGATGGTGGTGCTGGTGGTGGCTGTGTTTCCCATCTGGGATCAGTGTTAGCTTGGTTGTTCTCACTGCTGCATATTAGAGTTGTAATTATATTTCTTGTTTAGGCAGACAAGCGACACAATGCTCCTCTAAGTCTATTTATGAAAGCCTGGAATTGAATATTTATTTATTTATTTATTCATTCATTTATTAAGTTTATATACTGCCCCATAGCCAAAACTCTCTGGGCGGTTTACAAAAGTTAAAAACAGTGAACATTAAAAAGTATACAAAATTTTAAAACCATCAAAAATATAAAAACAACAGTATAAAACAACATTATCCATTTAAACAACAACAGTTCTGGGGACCATTAAAAAAAAAACACACCTTAGCATATGTTGTTAAATGCTAAGAGTTACACTTAAATGTTTAGAGTTACACTTACTTTGAATTTGGGAAGAAATATGTTGATGACGTATATATTTTAACATTTCCCCCCTTTCGTTTAGCAATGTTTCCATGGCACCCCTGTCACTATCGAAAACTTTCTAAGCTGGAAAGCAAAATTTGATACAGAGATCGTAGAAATCAGAAGGAAAAAGATGAAAGAGGAAGAACAGTGTGGAAAAAATAAACTAACAGGTATGATATGAATGCTGCCTTAAGTCTACCATTTTATTTGACTGGGTTTCCAAAGAGCTATGTCAGGCAAGCTCCAGGCCTTGGGTGTACCAGGAAAATATTCTACTTTTTGCTTTTGAATACTAAGTCATCCATGTCATATCAAACCAGTTGGAAAATTTCTTCAGCTTCAAAAGAAGTTGCCCAGGCAGAGTGGTGCATGGATGCTGCTTAAGAAATACAAGTCGAAGCCGCCCATGGAAATGCAGAAGTAGTCACGTGTTTCTTTGGATCCATGCCAACAATTTAATCATTTAAAAAAACTAACCCATAGAGTGGTAGTAATAAGAGCTTGAATACAGTCTTCTAGCAGAGTCGTCAAGCAATATTGAAGTTATTTCACAACTGCCAAGGGTTTGACAGTTCCTCTCCATTCTCTCCTCCCCCGGTCCTCCCAATGGTATCCCATCAGCCATTGTTGCTAAAAAAACAATCCAGGTAGCTCTCCTAGAGTGGCACTCATTCCTTTCATCACTCTTGCCAGGGAACTCTGTAGCCAGTGCAAAGACAGGCTCTGTTCAGACAACAAGTTTCTCAATGATGGCTTTAGAACTCCACGGTGGAGTTTTTACACCACCGTTGAGAAATGTGTTGTCTGGTGGGAAAACTCCACACGATGGTAGAGGGTTTTTTTTGGAAAACACTCAACACAGAATATCCATGCTGTGCAGAGGAGAGTTCCTGCACAACTGGTGTGTTGTGTGGTGGGCTTCATGGAGTTTTCCGTTCTGTTGAGTTGACTTTTCCCACTGGTTACAGAGTTCCTTGGCAAGAGTGGTGAAAGGAATGAGTGCCACTCTAGGAGAGCTACCTGGATTGTTTTTTTTAGCAACAATGGCTGATGGGATACCATCGGGAGGACCGGGGAAGGAGAGAGTGCAGAGGAACTGTCAATCAAACATTGCAATGGATTTTACTCACTCCACGGTAGCCCACAGTCACACAATGGTGGAGTTAGAACATGTTGTGTGGGGAGTACCTCTTAAAAACTGAAACGTTGAGTGGAGTTATCACACTGCGTTGACTAACGTGTTGTTTGAACTAAGCTACTGTCTTTGCGTTTGCTTTAAGGGAAATTTAAAGATGATTAATGGTGCAAACCTAACTATGGTTCCTCAGAAGTAAGTCCCATTGAAGTCAGCAGGACAAAATGGGCAGGTTCTGATATAATGCTAAACTATAGTTTTGGATTACTCACACGCTCCCTGACCCCTGTCCTCTTATGCAGTCCTGAACAGATTGGAAGCTTCCACTTTTGAGTGAACTCTAGTTCCTTCTTAGGTATGAACTCAGAGTAACTCTGACCATTTTAAATGGAGAAACGAAATATTCCAATCTCTTCCTCATGGGTGTGCTAGAGGAAGATAAAGGAATATGCAAATCCAAGGTTTGTAGTGCTAAACCATAGCTCAGCATTCTGTCTGAAATGGCCCACTCTGCAATACTTAGGAGTGAAGCCTTGGCCCATTCCTTGTCAGTGCTCCTGATATAAGAATGTGTAAATGTGCTACAGACCAAAGTTTTCTTATTGGCATAAGCTTCTAATGGTACAGTCCTACACATGCCTACTAAGAAGTACAACCCACTGAGTTAAATGGTGCTTACTTCCAGGTAAGTAAGTATAGGATTGCAGCCTATTGAATGCATGTTGTCAGAATTCTAATAACGGTGTCTGATACAATTTATCCCTAAATATTTATTACAGGAAAACAGTTATTTGAAAGAGATCATAATCTTGATACATCTGATATTCAGTTCTTGGAAGAAGGTAACTATTATTTCTGTTTTCATTGCTATAAATTGTAATTCTTTGAACCAAGACCAAAACCTGCATCTGGTAATTGGCTAAATGCTGCCTCCAGTACAATTCTGAAAGCAAATGATCGCTTCCCATTCAGTGTAATGGGAAGTCTTGGAGGTGTCCTTATGATCCTTATTCCCATCCTCCCACCCCATATGTTATAAACTCCCTGAAGGAAACAGGAATCTGGCAAAGCATGCACACCTGGCGCCAGGTGAGATGACAAACAGACAGAAGCTCTGAGCCTGGCTAGTGCCAAAATGGGGGGATCTGTATGGAAACTCTCATTGTGACTTACTTCTTTGGGTTGCTTGGAGTAAGGGCAAAATGCTAATGTTATTAATGACTAAAATTAAAATTAATGTGTTTGATCGGCCAAAGAACCAATATGGTAATGAATCCTAATAAGGTAAGCAACTTTGAAGTATGATGTAATCCACCTGATTTTATTTTGAGACTTTATTCCATTTATATCACATAAAGAGAATCCCAGCCCCATGTCATTTCTTAGGAATTTTTCTAGTTCCTCTTCCAGTGCAATCTTATACATTTATTCAGACATCATCATCATCATCATGGGAGAAAATTAATTCCTCACGTGTAGCAAATAAAAGCCATTAAAGCTCCAGGCCAGAAGATGTCATTCTTGTGCCATTCTGCCTCTTGGAATAGGGAGGATATAATTGCTCCAGTCGGATTATTCTTGGGCTCAAACTACATGTTGTGACAGGGAGTCAGGAATAGGTAGCTGTCCAGATGTTGAATTACAAGTCTCATCAGCCCTAGCCAGCATAGCCCATAATGAGGGATGATGGGAGTTGGTTCAACAACACTTGAAGTGCCACATGTTCCCCATCCCAACATTACGTACAGTTCAATGTTCGTTTGATTTTTTTAAAACCTGCAGCCTCCTGGGCAAGCTGGGAGATTTTCAGTTTAATTTTCAGTTCAAAATCACTTTCCTTTTTCGACTGGAGGGAACATATGGGGGACCCATAATATAGGCAGCTGGGAAAGCAGCTTCAGGAGGATGAAAGTCCCCTTTGCTCCCGTCCTCTGTAGATCCACCCTGCCCAGGATTGTTTTGGGTTAAAACAAGTTTTAAAGGCAGGGAGAGGACATAACACACATTTTGAGTTTGTTATCCAAATTTTCACTGACAGAATGTACTGAAGGTCTCAAATTACATTTAGATCATCACTTTGATATAACAGTTACAAAGCAGGGGCAAGAAAGCTTTGCCACTCCAGATGATGTTGGACTCCCAACTCCCATCAGCCCCAGCTAACATAGCCATTGGTCAGATGATGGGACTTGAAATCCAATCCCCCACCCATGGTACAGAACATTGGATGGTTAGAGTCTGCATTGGGAATGGACTCTTGATGCCCCTTGATGTGCTTTGGGCTGCAACATTTTGCTAAAGTTTCCAAACAGCTCTCATGGGCACCTCATTTGGAATTGGCCTTTTCTACTTTGAAACAACATTTTCCTCTGTTTTTCCCTCCCCTCAGCTGGAAACAGCGTGGAAGTGGATGAATCCTTGTTCCAGGAAATGGATGACTTAGACTTGGAGGATGAAGAGGATGATCCAGACTACAACCCCGTCCATCTAGATAGTGACTAGACTGAAATTTTTGTACCTGCTCTACCGGTCAACAGGTGTGAAAACTTGTATGGAGAGACAAGCCACAAGTGCTTTGGTTCCCTTAAAAAGACAAAATATTTCACTGTCAGAAGACTTTTCCTCTGGTGGTTGTCATCACGGATAATAAACTCTTTAACACTTGAAGTGTGTCTCCCTAATGTTCTTGAAGAATTGGACTATGTGGTAAAGTTTAAAATGCACTTCAAGTTCCGAGTGTGTTGTAGTACTAAGGCCTTGGTTTAAGGTTGATGCTTTGGATGCAAAACAAAATAAATGGAAATCAAGAAAACATTCTCATATTTCCTTGAATCCCCAAACAGGAGGCTTATCTTAGGAGGACCACTTGTTCTGAAAAGAAGCTGTTCCATGGCACTCACACTTCTTAACATCACTCCAAAGATTATGAAAGTACAGTAGTTGTATTTATTTTAGGGGAAACATGAGGTGTACAAATTTGCTTCAAATAATGTGTCTTTAGTGTATAGCTAGTTTCTTCAGCACAGCAGCTGTTACTGTACCCAAGATATTTAAGGATGTGAAGGACATTCCTATTGCCAGTAATTCTTTTCACTGCAATACCAAGTCGGAGACGTTCTGATGGCTTCACCTGTCCATTTATTACAACATACAAAATGTTCAGCTGGCACCTGTTAATGAAATCACCTTTCAGCCATCTTGTTGCTAGGTGATTCCAGGGCTTCTTTACTGAGGGCTGCTGAGGATTGTGCAGATTCCTTTCCATAGTAAGCCTCACAAACAAAGGTACCCCTACATATCTGTAGCCAACTATGCATGGTCCAAGTATGCAGCAGAGTGGAAATTATTATAGCTCTGCTTGTATTAAATGGTCTGCTTTGGGTTTGGCCCTGGGTCAAGCAATCAGATTGGATATTTTAAGATTCATATCATCATGCACCTTCTGATGTCATTAATATTCCCCATTACCCCTTTTGGGATGCGTTAGAAAGCGGGGTAAGCCCCAACAATGTGTAAGTCCATAGACTACTCTTCCAACAGATGCTGCTGCTGCTGTTTTTGTCTACATGTCTTGTGTAATTATTGGCCCCAGAATGACGTTTTGAGTGGCTGCAATCCCCTAAATGCCCCAGCATTTGCTCACAAGGCTATGACAGTTTTGGACAATTTTTTGTAAGATGTCTAAGCACTCAAAGCTTTCACACCTTATGATACAAGAATTTCGACATGGACCGTCTCCCTGTAATTGCACTATTATGAAGTATGATAAAGATAAATATGAGCTGAAAATGTGAATGTGTGTAAAATGTGCACTCTCTGGTTCAGAGTTTATCTGAGCCACAAACTCCCAAGAGCATTTGTCTCTGCTTCCAAGCCCCATCTACAAAGTAGAGGCAATTTTATTAATTTTAGTGTCATTTTTCAACATTTCACAAGTGAAAGCATAGACTTCTTGTGATATACCCATTCTCAAGAATCACAATCTAAGTGAGATCATCTGCCTTTGTGCTTGAATGATGAAGTAGCCTGTTTTCTACCATCTAAAATCCAGGTACCATACAGTTGATTATCAACAGTTCAGAATATACATAAGCTTCAAGAATATTTTAACTAGCTTGTCCTCTTAAAGCCAAATTACATGTTACATTAAATATATTTTCATGTTTATGTGTGTATTTAAAATAATAGCTGTGGAAGCCCTCAATCTAGAATGGGACTGCGGCCCACATGGAAAGGATTTTAAAAAAACCCAAAACATTTCCCTTGATCTATGTTTCCAATCATAATCCCCCCTCCAAAGTTTCAGCTTGCTCCAGGTGGAAAGTTGCTATTGCTGTGAGGAGAATGCTGCTCAGATGTCCTTGGAGAAAGGGGAGGATACCAAGCTAGTGAATAAACATGTTCTGCGTATTTCAGAATTAGGCTGAAGTGTTGTACAAAGATTGCTCTAAGTAGGTGTTTTGTCATCTCTGTTACAAACAGGTCTGGATGAAATTTGTGCACTACTATTTTCTTCATTTAAGATGGAAGTGGATTCATAATTTGTCACTGATGTCCCAACAGAACTAGGTGTCTTATCTTACATTTCAAACAATTGTAAATTATTTTCTTCTTTCAAGCTGGCTATGGACTTATAAGTCATCCTTGTTGTCCCAGCAGAACTTGAAGGGCAGCTTTTCCATCCTTTCCTTAAACACGCAGTCAAATCTTTCACTCTGTGCGACAGTCATCAGGTTTTTCCAGTCTCCAATAATACCTGGTACAGGAAACAAAGAGCTCCATCACACCTTTTCCCCCTCCCGATATGCACCTGCGATTTGGACCTCTCTTTCTTTAGCTCGGCAAGTGCTGGTCCCTTTCATGATTGAAGTTATACTGGGGAACTCTCTTTTCACTTGTTTGCTCTTCTGTTATTGCGCCCGCCCTGCCCTTTCTCCTTCCCCCTCCACTTCATTGGTTCTTGTCAAATGTGGGAGCCTCACCCCCCCCCACACACACACTGGCTTTGTTGTCTAGTGTTTTACTGATTCAACGTTCAATCGGCTGGGCACTGTTTCTGCAGGTGAGGGTGGGGTGGAGCAGCAAAAGCCCATTCGACTGGCTCAATTCGTTTGACACTGTGCTGGAAGAGGAGAGCCCTCACACCCTCCTCTTTCATCAGCCAGCACACGTTCAAAGCACATGCGCCCGGCAAAAGAAAAAATGTGAGGATGACAATACATGGGGGGAAGGGTGCTTTAATCCTACGTGGAGGAAATAAACCAGACTTTCCCTGCTCCAAAATAAGATGGAAAAGGGAGGGGGAAAGGCAAAATGAACATAGGACAGGGATGAGATCACGTGAGTACTGCGCTGCAAAAACACATACCAAGCATGGCAAGAGTGCAATAAATCGCCGGTGTGAAAGCTCAGAGAGAAAGAGAACATAAGGATCCACAAATGGATCCCTAACATTAGTTTCTGTAGTTTAAGGTAGGGCTGGGTACTTCTTTATCCCCACATTTTCTGGGCCTTCTCCATCATATTATAGTGGTGCCGGTGCTGGAGGGAATTCCAGGGACTTTTAGAGCAGGAATTATGAAAAACTATAATTTTTGGTAGGGTTTACTTATGTTTAGACGAAGTCAGCGTGTTCTCCAATAATTTTGCATTTTAAAAAAAGTCAGAGCTGCAAATGCTTCGGAAAGATTTTATCTGATGATGTAGATTCATTCCCAAGTGCATTTCACCTAGATTTTCAAAGCACTCTGCAGTCAGACTGCCAAGCACAGTGTAGGCAGATCATCTGGTATTTCTTTAAATTGTAAAATTATGGAGGGGGCAATAGCTACCTGCATCTTCTCATCGAATCTGTTGCACCTGACAAAAGTTAAAGGGAAAAAAAATAGACCACACTCTGTCCCTGCTCTGCTTTGGGTATGAGGGGAATGGAATGCTAAGAGAAAGACTTGGCGTTCAAGGTTGGTAACTGAAAGAAAGTTTTTGTGTGAAAAATAGCGATACTGTGAGCAGTGGATTTCCTTCTCCACTAATAAGATAAGGTCAAAAAGGGTCCTGATTAAAGTCTGCCATTACCCATATTTGGGGTGGGCGGGTTCCAAAGCCGTATTCTTTGCTCTAGGGAACAGATACTGTCTTTGCACTACCACTGCGTGTGGACTTGCATAGTCTGCCATAGTCATTGTGCATCTTTATAAATAAGAACATCTGATAGAAATGTGATACTTTCTGGTGCTCTGCAGCAACTACACCTTTCCTACTCCTCAGTGTTAGGAGAGCTCCATACACAAAATACACAGAACACCAAACTATGCCTTTTTGTCCCTGCTAATGGTAGCACAAGTGCTGTGCTTATGTTAGCCAGCCAACGTTTTCATAACAATGCTGGAATGGAAGAGTGGCTATGGCTGTCTGACTACTGAGCATTACGCATTAATTTGAAAGGGTTATGTAATAGATTTTTTACCAGACAGAACAATAAAATGGAATGAAAGTGCTTAAGGAAACAGTAAAGTGAAGAGAGCTCAGAAAGCAGCATAAGACAGCAGGAAAGTACTGAAAGTTCCATATCCTGGGAAAATAAAAACAGCTGTGTACAATGCCTAAACTGTGTCAGAAGAGACTCCAGGGGAAGCTGTGGGACATTTTACAAACTCATTTTACACTGAGTTTGATTTGCCACCAACTTACCTTTGCGAAGAAAGCTTCCTTTACTGAAATCTAGTAATTCTGGAGACATTTGCTTATAATTTGTTCTCCGATCCACTCTCATATTAGCCATTGAAGCCTTATCCACAATAGCATCAACCACTTTGTCAGTCAGCCTCTTTCCTAGGAAGTTGCATATTTTTAAGATGGCGCTTTTGAGATCCTGAAATTGGACATAGTTTTCACATCAGGCTAATTGAGAACCACAACAGTCCAGTAACTAAAAATCATAGAACAGGCAGGATAAGAAGAAATGTGTAATAAGAAATTTGCACACACCGTTCTCAATCTTGGCAGTACCATCTTGCGGGAGAGACTTATTGGTCCCAGTCAAGGTAATTTGGGCAGGCCCCAAAATGACACAAGTTGTTTGAAAAACAAATCTCTGCATAGTTCCAGGTTAGTATTGGCAGAAAAGCAGAGAGATCTGCAGGGACTTTGGTGCTTGTGCCAAATTGTCAGTAGAGAATAGATAAAAACTTACAGACAGTACAGTTTGCATAACTTGGAACTTACTGCATAGTCAGAAAAAATTATGTGGTTTGCCCATAATGAAATCCCGTTTTAGGGAAGGGCCTACCTGGGCATGGGTCCGGATCTTCTCAGCTGTGCCCCAAGTACTAGCATTTGCCTTAATACCAGTCTGCTTCTTCACGCTGAGCTCACTAGCCTTGCCTTAGGACTTGCTCTCTTAGGACACCAAGGCCAGATCTACATCAAGCAGGATATGATAGGGTGACCATATTTTGGAAACCAAAAAGGAGGACAACATGGTCGGCCCCTGAGGGGGCGTGTCCAGTACCAAGGGGGCGTGCCCACCCGAACATAGCCTTGGTCACGTCTGATTTTACTGCATACATTTAAGACAAATATGTTCTACATAACATCTTAATGTTAAAATCACTGAAATAAAGAACAAGTGAGAGATTCAATGTATCTGAAATTAACTTCACTCACTCCTACTATTGTAGGTTTTGCTGTACTTTCAAGCTTTTGCTATACTCTGTGTGTTTCATTCTCCCCTTCCCTCAAATATCTTTTCTGACTGTATCTTCACTCATTGCAAGCTGCTGTTGTTGTTAACAGGGTTTGCTACTGGCCTGAGATCTGTTTCAAATGTGGTATGGCTAAAGCTCTACCTAAAAGCTATCATGGTGCCAACTTTCAGCTCTTTATCTTTAAAAATGACAATTTTAAAAATAATAATTTTAAAACCTCAATTTTTAAAAAATTCCTAAAAAAATCAATGGATGAATGGATCTGTTTCAAATTTGGTGTGGCTAAAGCTCTAGCTAAATCCTTTCATGGTGCAAAGCTTCATCTCTTTATCTTTAAAATTGACAATTTAAAAAATAATAATTTTAAAACCTCAATTTTTAAAAAATTCATTAAAAAATCAATGGATGAACGGATCTGTTTCAAATTTGGTATGACTAAAGCTGGTGGTGAACGACGAATCCGATGTTCTAAAGATCAACACACCATAGGAACCTGGAATGTAAGATCTATGAGCCAGGGCAAATTGGATGTGGTTATTGGTGAGATGTCAAGATTAAATATAGATATACTGGGTGTAAGTGAACTGAAATGGACTGGAATGGGCCACTTCACATCAGATCACCACCATATCTACTACTGTAGACAAGAGGATCACAGAAGAAATGGAGTAGCCTTCATAATTAATAATAAAGTGGCTACAATCCAAAAAATGATAGAATGATCTCAATTCGAATTCAGGGTAAGCCATTTAACATCGCAGTGATCCAAATATATGCCCCAACCACAGATGCTGAAGAAGCAGAAATTGATCAGTTCTATGAGGATCTACAGCACCTACTGGATAACACACCAAAAAGAGATGTTATTTTCGTTACAGGAGACTGGAACGCTAAGGTGGGCAGTCAAATGACATCTGGAATTACAGGTAAGCATGGACTAGGAGAACAAAATGAAGCGGGACATAGGCTGATAGAATTCTGCCAGGAGACAACTCACTGTGCATAACAAACACTCTCTTCCAACAACCAAAAAGACGGCTTTATACATGGACTTCACCAGATGGCCAACACCAAAATCAGATTGACTACATCCTTTGCAGCCAAAGGTGGTGGACATCTATACAGACAGTAAAAACAAGACCTGGAGCTGACTGTAGTTCAGATCACGAACTTCTTATTGCACAATTTAGAATCAAACTAAAGAGAATAGGAAAGACCCACAGATCAGTTAGATATGAGCTCACTAATATTCCTAATGAATATGCAGTGGAAGTGAAGAATAGATTTAAGGGACTAGATTTAGTAGATAGGGTCCCGGAAGAACTATGGACAGAAGTTCGCAACATTGTCCAAGAGGTGGCAACAAAAAACATCCCAAAGAAAAAGAAAACCAAGAAGGCAAGATGGCTGTCTGCTGAGACACTGGAAGTAGCCCAAGAAAGAAGGAAAGCAAAAGGCAACAGTGATAGGGGGATATGCCCAATTAAATGCAAAATTCCAGAGGTTAGCCAGAAGAGATTAGGAATTATTTTTAAACAAGCAATGTGCGGAAGTGGAAGAAGACAACAGAATAGGAAGGACAAGAGACCTCTTCCAGAAAATTAGAAACATCGGAGGTAAATTCCAGGCAAAAATGGGTATGATCAAAAACAAAGATGGCAAGGACCTAACAGAAACAGAAGAGATCAAGAAAAGGTGGCAAGAATATACGGAAGATCTGTATAGGAAAGATAATAATATCGGGGATAGCTCAGATGGTGTGGTCAGTGAGTTAGAGCCAGACATCCTGAAGAGTGAGGTTGAATGGGCCTTAAGAAGCATTGCTAATAACAAGGCAGCAGGAGACGACGGTATCCCAGCTGAACTGTTTAAAATATTGCAAGATGATGCTGTCAAGGTGATGCATGCCATATGCCAGCAAATTTGGAAAACACAAGAATGGCCATCAGACTGGAAAAAATCGACTTACATCCCATACCAAAAAAGGGAAACACTAAAGAATGTTCCAACTATCGTACAGTGGCACTTATTTCACATGCCAGCAAGGTAATGCTCAAGATCCTGCAAGGTAGACTCCAGCAATTCATGGAGCGAGAATTGCCAGATGTACAAGCTGGATTTAGAAAAGGCAGAGGAACTAGAGACCAAATTGCCAATATCCGCTGGATAATGGAGAAAGCCAGGGAGTTCCAGAAAAACATCTATTTCTGTTTTATTGACTATTCTAAAGCCTTTGACTGTGTGGATCATAACAAACTGTGGCAAGTTCTTGGTGATATGGGGATACCAAGTCATCTTGTCTGCCTCCTGAGGAATCTGTATAACGAACAAGTAGCAACGGTAAGAACAGACCACAGAACAACGGACTGGTTTAAGATTGGGAAAGGAGGGGGGCGGAGCCTGGCAACCCATGAGTCGGTAGGTCATAATTTAGGCTCCCAGTTTGGAAGCCATTAAATTCTATCATATTAAACAAGCGGGCAAGAAATTATAATGAATGGTGGTGTTAAACACATTGTTGGCAGCAGTTAAAAAATGCGGCTGATGGAGACTGTGTGGAGTTTGTTTTCGGACGATGTGATTGCATTGTGATGCACTAACAATCTGCCGGGAAGCGATGGGCTGAAAACACATAAATTAGCATCTCCTGCCAACAGCTATCAGCGAAATTATCAGAGAGACTCATTAAAGTAATAAAACTGACAGCTGGAGTGCAGGAGGGAACTTTGTGAAGAGATTTAAAGAGCTTTAAGAGCTAGCTGATTCTTGCCCGGAAACGTGATTTATAGGTGAATGTCGAATCCAAAGAAGCAGAAATAAAAAAAAAGAATATATACCTGTCTGACAGAGGTTTTGTGCGCACCCTTCAAATCATTCCGCCAGACTCCATAAATTGTCAGATTCGGAACCAGAACAGGCTCAGGAAGATAGCATAAATATTAAAATGGCGTCGAAAACTGGCAAAAAGCCAACAGAAGCGGACGAGATGAAAGAGCTTATGATTCTTAATAATACGGCAGTGCTGGAGAAAATTGACAAACTAACTGAAAAGATGGATAAGAGATTTGATGGCCTACTTAACATGGTAGCTCAGAATGATAAAGATATTAAATTGCTTAAAATAGAAGTAAATTCTCTGGGGAAGGAAATGGATCAGCTGAAAGAGAAACATAAGACAGACTTTGAAGAGCATGAAAAAAGATTGATTCAGCTTCAAGGCCAGAGTAGAAGATCGTCGATCCAAATTAAACACTTTTTAGAGCAACCAGCTGAAGATTTGAGAGTAATAATACTGGCTTGGTTTAAAGAGCTGATACCAGATTTGATAATTAAGGATAAAGAAGTGGAAAGAATTCATAGAGTGGGAGTAAGCCGGTCCAGATCTTCCCCAAGAGATATTTTGATGAAATTCGGCAATTACTACAAAAAGGAGCAGCTCATGTTTCAATTAAGGATGATTGAACAAATGTTAAATAGAGAAGGTTCTGATATGATTTTCCTGCAAGAAACACATCAAGTAAAGGAGGGCCAAAACAAAATACGTATGAAATGGTCAGTCTATTATGAAAAGTCACTGGGGACTTCGAAAAAAAAATGGAGTGGCCATTTTGATTTCAAAGAGAAGTGGATTTATTATGGATAATGTAAAAAAGGATGGCAATGGTAGATATCTTATGATAAAAGGTCAAATTGAAGGTAAAGCGTATACATTGGTTAATGTTTATGCCCCAAATGAGAGACAAAGAGTATTTTATAAAGAATTATTTAGGGAAATAGAAGAATTTAAAGAAGGATATGTTATTTTAGCTGGAGCTTTTAATATGGTAATGGACAATAGATTGGATAGGTCAACCCCCACTAATGCTGAAAAGAGGAATAATATTACTATATTGAATAATTTGATAAAAGAAAAAGATTTTGTTGACGGATGGCGTTTACTTAATGGGGTACAATCTGGCTTTACATACTATTCTCCAGTACATTATACATATTCTAGGATAGATCATATTTTTGTTTCAAAAGAGTTCGCAACTAAGGTTTGTAAAATGGAATTGGGGGTAATTAAAGTAACAGATCATGCATTGCTAAGTTTAGATTTTACAGTTAGAAAGGATTATAGAGAAGCATATAGGTGGAGATTGAATACAAAGATATTTAAATATAATAAAGTGGTGGAAAAAATGCAAAGGGAATTGTCAGAAACTTGGGAGATTAATGAAAAGGGAGGAATGGCAAGAGCAGTTGTTTGGGATACCATGAAGGCTGTAACAAGAGGGATTTGCATTAGAGAAATGTGTAATTTAAGGAGGCAACAGGTTGCAGCACAGGAAAAGTTGGAGGAAGAGATTAGGAATTTGGAGAAAGATTATTGGCAATTTAAAAAAGCATAAACTAGTAGAATTACAAGCAAAGAAAAAAGAATTAGAAAATATAAATTTGGAGGAAGTTCAGAAAAATTTAATTTATATGAAAAGAGAGTATTTTGAAAATAGTAACAAGAATTCTAGATTGATTGCCAGACTCACACAAAAGGAAAAAGCTAAGAATGGGATAGGAGTAGTGAAAGACAAACAAGGGAATTATTGTCATATTATGAAAGGTAAAATAAAAAAATTTCAAGAATTTTATCAAGAATTATATAAGGAGAAGGATTCTCAAAAAAAGAAGATGGAAGATTATATAGGAAAGTATATAAAGAGGGAATTGGAAACAGATCATAAAGAGTTAATGGAAAAGACCATATCTCAAAATGAAATTGAAGAGGTTATAGAGAATTTGAAAGTGGGTAAATCACCGGGGGTAGATGGTTTAGGATCAGAATATTATAAAGTTTTAAAAACGTTTTTAGTACCAAAATTATTAAAGTTATATAATGCTATATTGGATGGAGAGAGGATCCCAGAATCATGGGAACATTCGTTGATAATTTTAATTCCAAAGCCAGATAAGGATTTGACTGACCCAGATTCATATAGACTTATTTCATTAATAAATCAGGATGCTAAAAAAAATTCAACTATTTTGGCATAATGACTAAATAAATTTATAGCTAAATATATAAGTGAAGATCAATGTGGATTTGTAGCAGGCAGACAAATGCATAATCTAGTTGGAAGAGCTTTGAATGTGATGCAGGTGATAAAAAAGTCAAAGACTAATGCAGGAATTTTAGCGCTGGATAGTTTTAAGGCTTTCGATTGTGTGAGCTGGCAAGCTTTAAAGATGGTTTTAAATAAAATGGGATTTGGAAATAGATTTAAAGCTATAATAGAACAGCTATATTCTCAAAATACAGCCGTAGTGGTAGTGAATGATGGAGTTACGGATAAGATATGACTGACCAGAGGGTCAAGACAAGGATGCCCACTCTCGCCAGTCCTGTTTGTAATGGTTATGGAATTATTGGCAAATGCTATAAGAGATGACGGGGAGATAGAAGGGATAGGTGGTATTAAAAAAATAAAACTGAATATGTTTGCGCATGATACTCTGTTAACTATTAAAAATCCAAGAAGAAAGATGGAAAGAGTTAAACAGCAATTGAGAGAGTTTGAGGAAATTACTGGGTTAAGAATAAATTGGTCAAAATCAGAGTTGATGTTGTTTAATTATACTAAAAAGGAAGAGAAGGATTGGGAAGGAAAAGGAACAGAAATGAGAGTTAAAGAACAGATTAAATATTTAGGAATTAGAATTACAAAAAATTTAGAGAATTTAGAGAAGGAGAACCTAAATAGTTTGAAAAAAGAGATTTTAGTAAAAATGGAAAAATATAAAAGATTGAACTTATCATGGTTTGGAAGAATAGCATTAGTAAAAATGAAGATTTTAGCAAAGATTAATTTTGTTTTTAGGATGCTACCAATAAAAATATCAGAATTAGAGCTAAAAAGTTGGCAGAATATTATAAATAATGATTGTAATGGGGATAAGAAAGCGAGGATAAATAAGAATAAATGTTATTTGAGCCAAAAAAAGGGAAGATTGGGTCTCCCAAATATTAACTTATATTATGTAGCTAATAGGTTAAGACATATTGTAGAAGCAATTATAGGAGTAGGAGATTTAGATTGGATGGAAGATAAATTTACAAGTAACATAGAGATGAATTTGGAAAATGTATTTTTTAGGGAAGGAGGTAAAAAATGGGCTGAAAATATAGGTAATCCGCTTTTGAAATTCCATTGGGAAATTTGGAGTAAATATAAAAAGGAGTTGCTTTTTAGCAGCTCCCCTTTATCACCGGTAATAATGTTAAAGAATTTCCCGGAGGATTTAAAGAGTAGATTAAGCAAAGTTTAATAGATTTTAATAAAATGAAATTAAGGGATTGGTTAAGAGGGATGAATACAAGAGAGAAGTTGGAAGAGGTTCTAAAAGATAAAAAAATTAACTTGGTTAAATTATTGGCAATTAGAACAGTGGACTAAAAGTTGGGTAAGAGAAAACGGAGACTGTAGAGAATTGTCGAAGTTTGAGGAATTAATAGTAAAAAAAGAAAATGATAAGGAAAAAGAATAGCGACAAAAGGGTTAATGAGTGAAATATATAAAATATTGTTGGAGAAAGGGACGGTAGATAGCTCAGGAAAAATGGTTTGGGAGACAGATTTGAATGTACAAATAGGACAACAGAGTTGGGATGGAATATGGAGACAAAGAGCGTTGAGAAATATGTCAGTGAGAATAAAAGAGAATTATTACAAAATTATATGGAGGTGGTACCTAACCCTGGTTAGATTAAATAAGATAAATAACCAGCACTCAGCAAATTGCTGGAGAGGATGTGGGGGGAAAGGATCGTATTTACATATGTGGTGGGAATGCAAATATGTACAAAAATTGTGGAAGATGGTGTTTTTGGAGATTGAAGAAATTGTGGGAATGAGGATAGAACAAACACCAAGAGTTGCATTACTGTCACCGTGCCTGGGCATGGTAATGGACTGGATGAGGGCTAACAAACTGAGACTCAATCCAGACAAGACGGAAGTACTGTTAGCGGGTGGTTCTTCTGTCCGGCGAGGTGATGTTTGCCCTGTCCTGGACGGGGTTGCACTCTCCCTAAAGGATCGGGTCCGTAGTTTGGGGGTGCTCTTGGATTCAGAACTGTCACTTGAGGCACAGGTGAACTCAGTGGCAAAGAGCACCTTTTATCAGCTTAGGTTGATATACCAACTACGCCCTTATCTGGACAGAGATAGCCTAGCTACAGTTATCCATGCTCTGATAACCTCTCGCTTGGATTACTGCAATGCGTTATACGTGGGGCTGCCTTTGAAAACGGTCCGGAAGCTTCAGCTGGTACAAAATAGGGCAGCAAGGTTATTAACAGGGACTGGCCGGCGAAATCTCATTATGCCAGTCCTTTTCCAGCTTCATTGGCTGCCAGTCCAGGTCCGGGCCCGATTCAAAGTGCTGGTATTGACATTTAAAGCCCTAAACTGTTTGGGCCCAGGTTATCTGAAGGAACGCCTCCTCCCATATGTACCTACCTGGACCTTAAGATCATCTACAGGGGCCCTTCTCCGTGAGCCCCTGCCAAAGGAAGTGAGGCAGGTGGCTACTAGGAGGAGGGCTTTCTCCGCTGTGGCACCCCGGTTGTGGAATGAGCTCCCCAGAGAGGTCCGCCTGGCGCCTACACTGTACTGCTTTCGTCGCCAGCTGAAGACCTTTTTATTCACTCAGTATTTTAACACTTAATTTTAACTTAAATTTAAATTTTACTGTTTTAACTCTGTATTTTAATCTTATATCAACTTTGCTGTGTGGTTTTATCCTGGTTGTGCTTTTTATACTGTATTTCGTAATTGTGTTTTAACCTGTTGGTTGTTTTATTGTGGTTTTAATTTTTGTGAACCGCCCAGAGAGCTTCGGCTATTGGGCGGTATAAAAATGTAATAAATAAATAAATAAATAAATAAATAAATAAATATTTGAAGATTTAAAATGTAAAAAAGAAATTAAGGAACTGATAACGAATTTGCTGACTGCAGCAAGGTTGATTGTAGCTAGGAACTGGAAGATTCAAGGTGATTATTGTATTGAAGAATGGTATAAAGAAGTATGGGATATAGCTATTAATGATAAATTGACATGTAATATTAATGTGAGAAGAGGTATAGCAAAAACGAATGATTTTGAAGGAATCTGGAAACAGTTCCTAATATTTGTGTTTTCTAAGGGAAGTGGGAAACCACCAGCAGAAGAAACTATGAGATTTTGGAAACAGGAGTAAGATCCTGAGGTGGGGGGTGCACTTTTACGTTAGGTATGATTCTGTTAAATAGTTAAAGTGAGAATATATGATATTAATGTACTCAACATTTATGTAGTAATGTTGTTGTTTTTTTAATTGTAATGGTTGTATGTTTAAGTATTGGAAAAATAAAAATTTATTAAAAAAAGAAAGATTGGGAAAGGAGTACAGCAGGGCTGTATACTCTCACCTTACCTATTCAACTTGTATGCAGAACACATCATGCGACGTGCTGGGCTTGACGAATCCAAGGCTGGAGTTAAAATCGCAGGAAGAAACATTAACAATCTCAGATATGCAGATGACACCACTTTGATGGCTGAAAGCGAGGAGGAGCTGAGGAGCCTTATGACAAAGGTGAAAGAAGAAAGTGCAAAAGCTGGGTTGCAGTTAAACCTCAAAAAAACCAAGATTATGGCAACCAGCTTGATTGATAACTGGCAAATAGAGGGAGAAAACGTGGAGGCAGTGACAGACTTTGTATTTCTGGGCGCATTGATTACTGCAGACGCTGACTGCAGCCAGGAAATCAGAAGACGTTTACTTCTTGGGAGGAGAGCAATGACAAATCTTGATAAAATAGTTAAGAGCAGAGACACCACACTGACAACAAAGGTCCGCATAGTTAAAGCAATGGTATTCCCCGTAGTAACCTATGGCTGCCAGAGCTGGACCATAAGGAAAGCTGAGCGAAGGAAGATAGATGCTTTTGAACTGTGGTGTTGGAGGAAAATTCTGAGAGTGCCTTGGACTGCAAGAAGATCAAACCAGTCCATACTCCAGGAAATAAAGCCAGACTGCTCACTTGAGGGAATGGTATTAAAGGCAAAACTGAAGTACTTTGGCCACATAATGAGAAGACAGGATACCCTGGAGAAGAGGCTGATGCTAGGGAAAGTGGAAGGCAAAAGGAAGAGGGGCCGACCAAGGGCAAGATGGATGGATGATATTCTGGAGGTGACAGACTTGACCTTGGGGGAGCTAGGGGTGACAACAGCCGACAGAAAGCTCTGGCGTGGGCTGGTCCATGAAGTCACGAAGAGTCGGAAATGACTGAACGAATGAACAACAACAACAAAAGCCCTTCCTAAGATCTACCATTGTGCCAAGTTTCCTGTCTTTATCTTAAAAAATGACAGAGTTATAAGCATTTTTGTAAATTCCCATTAGAGCTGCTCTTTGGAAAAAAATCCGGATTTCCCCTCCCTCTCCCGGATTTGCCATCAAACCCCCCACCTCGGGATCTCATTCCTGATTCCAGAATCTCATACTTTCTTCTGCTGGTGGTTTCCCACTTCCTTTAGAAAACACAAATATTAGGAACTGTTTCCAAATTCCTTCAAAATCATTTGATTTAGCTATACCTCTTCTCCATTTAATATTACTTGTCAATTTATCATTAATAGCTATATCCCATACTTCTTTATACCATTCTTCAATAGAATATTCAGGATATGACACTTTGAAAACAGTTTGAAAACTGTATATGGAGCGTGTCCCAACAGTAGTGTAGATCCTGCCAAATAGGGGATGTTGTGCGGATGCACCAGCCTTTTAAACTAGAGGGCAGACTGCCACCTTTCCTCCTACAGTCTGCACATTGTTTTTTCTCCGTCCCTCTACTTTTTCTGCTCTTACATGCCCACTGCTGGGAGCTTGCCTGGAATGATATTTTAGAAAATACCCAGCAACATTTCTTCCTGACAGTGGGGCAGCTGTAATGCCTCCCGGGCTAATATGCTGACAATTACCATCCATTTTTGACCAAGAGAAATAAGTTTATGTTTTTAAAAAATACATGATTGTCTACAGGAAGCATAAAAACTGAGTTTTCCAAACATTGACTCAGGTTTGGTACTGAGTTGAAGTGCAATGACTCGAGCAGAAGTGGGCTGTTTTCCAAACCACTGAATTACGGTCTGAGTTGAAGTGAGGAGGGGAGGTCAGTGCACACTGCTAAGATATGTACTGTGTGTATCTATGCACACACACACAAGGTGTGACTGACACCCCCCACTTCAACTTGGATGTAAGTACATCCAAATTTGTGTTATGGGCCAGTTGGGTCTTTTAAGAACCTAGAAATGCCCCAACTGCTCACTGGTTCCACTTTTATAAACAACCCATTTTTGCTATATGCAAAAAATGGCACTCTGTTGTGGAAGGAGAAGCAGCCCAGAGTTCACTGTTTTTAACTTTTGTAAACCATCCAGAGAGCTTCAGCTATGGGGTGGTATATAAATGTAAATAATAATAATAATAATAATAATAATAATAATAATAATAATAATAATATGATTTCTCACCCGCCTCTCCATTTTGATCGAGGCGGAGAACAACAACCGTTCATTGCAAGGTGGCTGAGGGTGCTGTGTGTGTTTTCTATTATACATATCTTCTTTGTTTTGCAGCTTCCCAGGGCTCCTGTGGTTAATGGGGGCTATTTCCACAGCACCAAATTGGCACCTCTCCGCTGCCAAACCCCATGGTATCGCAGGAGGAGGGCGATGTCGAATGCTGGCTTTGCAGCAGCCATTAGTTTCACCAGGCCTGCCCCTCCCCCTCCCGCAGCTTCCCATGACTAATGGAAGGTCACTTTCTGCCCAGGAATGCCCTGGGCATGAGGACAGATGGCGGAAGACAAGCACTGACCTTCCTCAGGCAGGGTAAGTCACCCACTTTTCTGCTGTGCATCTTTAGCTCTTTGCCCCACGGTGGCTCCGAATTGGCGGCGGCATCATATATCCGTTGCAGCGTGGATTCGGAGCCACTCCGGGGCAAAGCTGATGTTTAGACATCTTCCGGATCAGAAAAGGCCTGTGGGAGGATTTACCTCAGGATAATACAAAGAGAGAAAGGACACTAATGCATACTCCCTCAGCTGCTACGTTAGGAAGGTAAGGTTAAGAATTCTTAACCCAACCCATGGTCATTTATCCAAAATTTCATATATATATATATATATATATATATATATATATACACACACACACACACACACACACACACACACACACACACTTTTCTTTCCAATTAAATAGGACTAGTAAAAAAAAAAGTGGAAGACATTTTCAGCACAGCCCTAGTTTAAATTTAAATTACTGAAAAGTGAGTAGTTGACTGTTTTCTTTTATTTAGGCACTCGGGCAAGGGAGGGACAGAATCTTCTTCTGCCAGGACTCAACTCTGCATATTGCTTCCTTACTCTATTGTGTAAAGCCGTCTGACGGCCAAAGTTGAAAAAGCCACAGAAACATTAGATGGGTTTTAATGGCTGTTTATACTATCAGACTGAATGACTCTGTTATGACTTACCTTCTTCATTTCTTCATAGGTAAGGAACAAAATATTGAAGTCATCCCTGTGAGCAGACCAGCCTTCTATGTGGTCCAGCCATGAACTAGCTACCACTGATAGGAGAGAAATTAGTCTGGCATAAATATTAGAGCAGATAGAAATGACACCTGGTGTAGTTAGTTGCAAGGCTGTGCATGGCACACTTCCAGTTCCGATGTTGCCTCAGCCACAAATTCCTGATGTTTAAGCTCCACCCAGCCTTGCTTTTCCCCACCATCTCCAATATGACATAAAACCATGGTAACTTGACCGATGAGCCAACTTAATAAAGCTGGACCCCCTTTGGCTTTCTATTTTTCCTTCCCTCCCAGCCTCAGCATGTTATTTTTCTCCCCTATTTCTTTCTTTAGCTGGCCTTTGAGTAGCCAGGCTGCTACAGCTACTGTAGAGTTACAATACATATAAAATAAATAATGTATCAAATATATTAGAAACATCTGAGTAAAATATTCCCATGTGTACAACCAGTTACTAACCTATTTGGGAACTGAGGGTTTCTCTCTGAGGAAGACAGTGGAGGACAGAACAGCCACTGCCTACTGTTCTCACACAGCAGTAAATCCATTATCAAGATGTGTGACAGAGCGTGCCGCCTAGGCCAGCACCCTGGGACTGGGTAGCCAGAGACAGGTCAGACAGGCTCTGAAGAGTCACCTTAGTCAGGCTTCTTTATTGGCCTCCATATACTCCAATTCTATTGCTTGGAGAGTTACTTGGAATTGTATACCACTTGTTTCTGCCCTCCTTTCTCCTTCCCTGTGAAATGAAACCAAGGGTCTGCCCATCCACCACTTATAGTAAGTAGGAATGGCCAATTTCACCCCTGCTCATGGCGTACTGTGCTCAACTGACCCTCCAGGTTCCCCCCCATCATCTGTATTTATCCATAATGTTGTATAAATGGACCTGTTTATGGAAGCCATTTGTGCAAAAGGGCCCTTTAGATTAAAAAGGATGAGCCACTATTTTGCAGAAAATAGCAGCTTAGTGGAACAGGAGGGACAGAGTCAGGCAAGCATGGGAATCCACAGACCAACGTCGGGGGGGGGGGGGGGGAGCCAGTGAGAAATCACCACGCCTCAAGCCCCAAACTGATACCAGTGACATCTCTGCTAGTAAGTCCCCCATTTCTTTTGCTTAGAGACTTACTTTGACTTATATACCTACTGGAGTAGTTCCTCTTGCTTCTGCCATCCTTTCTCCCTCCCTGTTAAATAAAACCAAGGGCTCTTTTCTTGTCTAGGAAGTAGGGGTGGCCAATCTCTCTCCATCCATGCCGTGCAATGCTCACCAAACCTCCAGCACCACCCGCTCCTATTCACCTAGAATGTTGTGTAAATTGGCCTATTTACGGATACAGAGCAGTGGGGACAGTTGGGCAAGTTCAGGGGTCGGCGGACTGGCATCCCGGGAGGGGCGGGGGCAAGCCAGTGAGAACTTGCTGAACCTCAAGCTCCAAATTGATGCCCGTGACACACCTACTAGTAAATTCCCCACTTCTTGTTTCCACTACCCCTTCTCAGGAAAGAGAAGGTCTGCTAGATGGGAGCCACTGTGCACTTTTTTTAAAAAGATCCTGGCTTTCCCCCACTGTCATCCATTCCACTGGAGTTTCAATGCTATTTAGGGCCAGATGTACACCAAGCAGGATATGCCACTTTAAAAACGGTTTGAAAACTGTAGATGGAGTGTGTCATGGGCCCCAGCAGTTGTCACTACTGTTTTAAACTGTTTCAAAGCAGTAGTGTAGATCCTGCCCTATAATTTTCTCCCAGGGGATTGCTTATAAAGAAATTGTGGTTAGGTACATCATTGTCTTATAATGTATTTGGAATTGGTGAGTTATTTGATAGTTGTTAAAAAATGGATCAGAAACTGTCCATATTAGCCAGCAGAACCTGGTGGTGGCATGGAGAAACCATTTTACCACTTATTGCTGCCAAGGTGGGGAAAAGATATAGAGCAAATGTGATTTCTAGTAAGCAATTATTACATTTGCCAGCCAAAAACCTTTCCATGAAGGAGTTGAAGTCTTCAATTTCTTCCAATTTGACAGAAAATTTGGAAAAATAATATAAGGAAACACAAACATCCTTTGGGTTTCTGGCCACATAAATAACCTGCAGGAAAAATAGTATTAATATTGATTAGTCAAGGTTTTCATTGAGCTAAAACAATGAGATTGTTCTCTCTAATCTTGTACTATTGATAACGTTGTTGTTGTTGTTAGTTTATGATCACTTTTAAATGTGCTGCTTAGAATTGCAGATGTCATTTGGTATTGTAATTATTGCTAATTTACAAGTCTGAATGACATTTAGAACCAATTGATGAAGAGAGGTACATATTATGAGTTATTTAGTAGACTGATTATTCTATTAAAGAACTGCTTCATATTCCTTAGGTCCTCTTTCCAAATGAACATTTGCAACATATATGTTTACTATGGAAAATGAAATCTAATTTCTTCTTTTGTGTTGAGCTTTCTTGCATTGTTCTTCCTAAGTTGACTCAGATCATCTCCCCCCCCTTTTTTTTTTTTTTGCTACCAAAGCTCTCTGCTAGATTGCTTTCATATCTCAATTTTCTTTCATTCTTGGCTCCTGTAGATTGTTTTTGAACCAAACTACCCCTACCCCTTTATCGGGTTATGATCGTAGTCCTGTGTAACTCACACTCTTTGAGTCATGCCCACCCATTCCAACTTGCTAGATCCTAGTTTCCTGGTTTTCTGTTTCCTGAAATCTCAGTATTGTCTGTGGAACTTGACATGTGAACTTAGAACAAGACAAAATAAATTCAATGAAATCATAAAGAGTGGCAGCTCCAACCTTGGTTCTTCCACTTCGTAACCCCTTTGGCACTAAATAGTAGGGCAGGTGTGTGGCGAACAGACGAGGCGATGCACGGTTGACGTAATCCATGTGGTTTATATTGTACTCCAGCCACGGAACTCTGTCTATTAAGTCTATGTTTTCAGTTCCATCTCGATGACCTTCATGATAAATCAAGCTCAGAATCTGCTGAGTCCAAATAGTGCCTGTGAATAGGAGCAACCTGATTTAATTCATCCAGTGCAATCCATGTTCTTAGTACAGCTCTATCTCTCCTTTCCATCAAATCCAGGTGAGGCAGTGGACATTCCGAATCCTTGCCTGGATGCAGCAGTAATGCTGAATGAGGGCCAATAAACTGAAACTCAGTCCACAGCTAGACCTAAGATTTATCCTGGGATCATCCAGGGTTCACCTCTGCCTGAGCACTGGATCCCCTATGTGTCACCTAGATGAACAGGTTTGGCCCCTGGACGATCCAGGGATAAACCTTAGGTCTAACTATGGCCTTAGTCCATACAAGGTACACTTATGGGTGTTTTCTTTGCCTGGCTAGCAGATGTTCAACCTGTTCTTGCGGGCCTAGCACATACATTAAAGACTCGGTTAAGTAGTTTGTGGGTGCTCTTGCATCCAGCAGTCAATGTACTCATTACAGATCCATCTCTGCTTTTCATCAAATCCAAGTGAGGTAAGTGGGTGTTCTGAAACAGTAACAACTAACAATAATGGTTCTGTCCTTACCTATACTCAAAATACTGAAGCAAAATACGAATAAATATAATATTGTGAATTCAAATACAATAGCCAATATATCACACAAAAATTAAAATGTTATTTTAAAACAATGAATTAGCAGTCCAACAGTTTTATGCATATATAGTAACTATATTGGTTTCCAAAAATAAGGCTATATTAATATCTAATATCCATAACTCCAATGTGTTTTGACCTGATTAGCCTTCATCAGTGGGAAGAAAATATGTAAATGATAAGTACAGCCCTTACTACAACATTCATTTCATAAGATTGCATTTTCTAAATGGAAACAATCAATATTATGCAGACTCTGTAGTTTACATAAAATATGAATAAATATTGATTTGAATCTGCATAGTTAATATGTTTTAGAAAATGTGTGCACTATTTGTACATGGAAATGAATGCCTGTGAGGTTTGGAAGTTATGTGAAATTTGATCTTATGCATTTTTAATGCATTTAGTCTATTTGATATTTAACTTATTCTTATATGTTTTGTGTGATGTTATAAGATATTTAATCTATTTGACACTAAACCTGTTCCTAAAAGTTTATATGTGGTATTATGCTGGGTGCTTTTGCTGAGTAACTAATATAATTGCATGTGCATAATTATTGTGTTTTATAATGATATATTGTATAAAGTTTTATACGTTAATAAAAGCCCATTTCAGAAAAGGAGAGAAAAAGAAAATGTGAGGTTTTGGTTTTGTTTCCTATCTTGTTTCCTGTTTTCCAATGCATTTGTTTTTGGATCTCTGGAACATCAGGAAGAATATTTTAAAAAATGAAGGTGTTCTTTTTCTTTTCTTTTTTTAGATTGAAAGGTGATTTTGGTATTTTGATGTGCTGAGTCCTGATTACAGTGTTTCACAGTTTTAACTGCCTGTACTTCATCTTAGCCTCAGATATCGCTTTCTATATCTAAACACTAGTAGCTTTTTAAAAGTCTAAAACAGAAAACTGGAAGAAGTGCAGCCAACCTGCAACCTTGTGCTTACTTCTGAGGTCTTACTTCTGTTTACTGAGAGTAAGACCATAGCTAGACCTAAGGTTTATCCCTGGATCATCCAGGGGTCAAACCTGTACATCTAGGTGACACACAGGGGATCCAGTGCTCAGGCAGGGGTGAACCCAGGATGATCCCAGGATAAACCTTAGGTCTAGCTGTGGCCTAAGTCTCTCTCTGTTCAATGGGGTTTACTCAGATAAGCATGCATGGGATTTTAGTATGACTTGGATGTAAATGCAGTTGAAATCGATGGGATTTACTCATGAGTAAGGGAACCAGCAGATCTCTATTTTATAAACTTGAGATGGACAGCTTCACATGATCAAAGTAAAGGAAAATAGATCCTTTACAAATGCAAACTAGTGGACTATCAGGAAAATGGTTTAAGGGGGGGATTAAAAAAAACCCAAAAATTCAAGGGATGAACCAATCTGCTCAAATTTGGTGTGGCCAAGGCCCTCCTTAAAAGCTGTCACTGTGCCAAGATTGATTTCTTTATCTTTAAAAATTATGCAGATATAAGCATTTTTGTTCATTTCCATTTGAAATGGAAGCGATCTGATTCAAACTTGAAGTGGCTAAAGCCTTCCTTAAGAGATGTCAACATGCCAAGTTTGAGCTCTTGATCTTTTAAAATTATGCAGATGTAAGCATTTTGGTTACCTTGGAGCAAAGGAGTGAGCCTGACCACCTTTACAAAAGAAATTAATTACAATAATTGTTCATCTGCCCACCCTTTGAAATGAGCAAAACAAACCTTTGTCCCTCCTCCCCTGTAAACCTTTCCCAAGCCAAAGGATAGCAACAGTCTGGGCCCTTGTGCTCCTTTGTGCTTCCTACAAATGGCCTCTTTTCCTTAGATTTTGTTTAATATGATCTCTATGGGGAAAGTGTAGTGTGCTGTTTTGCCATAATTGAGCAATTTCAGGCTGCTGTACTATATTGTATTTGCATAGAAATAAAGGAATATTTTTTAAAAAACAAAAAATATGCAGCAAGGGAAAGGAGAATGTAGGCGGAGGGAGATTTCACCAGCATAGTAGCGCTCCAGGTGAAAAGATACAGGAGCTGAAAGAGCACAACAATGCACAGATATGAAAGTGCCCAGTGCTGGACTCACTAAGGAAACGGAGGTGGAAACCGCAGATGAAAACAGGATAAAAAAGTAGGTGTGATGGAGCTCTTATTCATTACACCCGCCTGATAATCCATTAAAAAAAATTGAGCTAAACCTCCGCTACCGTACAGTTGTGGGGTGTTAAGTTTGAACTCATGAATATTTAAGTCTGATGAAAGTATGGCATTTGCTAGGAAATACTTCAAAAACTTACCGGATTTTGGATAAGTCACAAGAAATACATCACTGTCTCTGATTTCAAAATCTTCCAGTGCTTCTATGTATTCTGCTGTAACCAGATCTCTTACAAAAGAGAATCCTTTGTGTTCAAACAGGTATTTGTCTGATAGCTCCATTCCTAGTACTGCTGGCACAACAGTACAGAAATTGGCAACAAGTCGTTCTATTAGAGTATAACAAGACACAACAAATTAATATAAAAATGAATTCAGTTATTTAAAACATGTTGTGAAAAACCCATCCTTAAGATGATAACAAGAGCAGTGCTTACTGCTTCTAAATTGCCAGTTAGGGGAAGAAAAAGAAAAAGAATGGCAAAGCAGGCAAAGATGATATTGTTCCAGGAGCATGGCTAAGGCCCTTTGGCTTAAGGTAAGTCACAAATAAAAAGGATCTGCCATTCTAAGCTTCAAAGACCGGTTGAATAAATACCTTTAAATTTGGCATCAATTATCTACTGATGTCCTAAATGTGTACATTTCAAACCAAAAGGTTTAATAATTAATGATAATCCCTTTATTCAAATCCTCGCTCCCCAATAATTCCATTTTCACATCATCCACTCTTTTATGAGTGAGATAATTTTAAAAGATATGTAATTTGGGAACAAGCATATCAATATAGATTATGGGATTTGCCTGTAGGCATGAGTCCAAAATCCAGTCAGCCAATTAAAGAAATGTTACAGGATAGAACTACCTTTGCAACAAATATTATATTTCATTAAAGAACAAAATACACCCACGAACAAATTTTGAGCAGGTTTTGGTTCAAACTAAATCAAAAACAAAAGGATTGGTTTCTAAAATATACAGCTCGTTGAGTGAAATCAAATATGGCTCTACAGTGGCATTAAAGCAAACATGGGATAGGGATCTTGGATGGCAATTTGAACAATCCATAAAAGCTAAAATGTGGACAAGTGGACTATTTCAATCAATATCTAGGAAAATTAAGGAACATCCTTTAACATTAGTCCACCGGTGGTATCTTACCCAAGTGAGAATGAGGCTTATTTATTTATTTATTGTATTTTTATACTGCTCAATAGCCGAAGCTCCCTCGTCAATTCACAAAAATTAATAACGATGCTGTCCCTTTATTTGAATAAAGGGATTATCATTATCCCCCTGCCCCTTTACGTTGTGGAATTCTTCCCTCTTTGCGAAAGAGGCTTTTTTCTGCCTGTTTTGCAGGGATGGGGAGAATGTCAAAGAATATTCTAGTGGGAGTGGGGAGGCAGGGATTCCATTTAGGGTTGTGCACCGCTTCGGATCTGAATCCCGAATCCAAAGTGAATCGGGGTGTTTTGGACTTCCCTAAAACAAATGCAAAGCAAATAAATAAGGTCTGAATCAACCTGAAGTGAATCGGCTTGGTCTGAATCGATTTGGACCGATTTGGCGATTCTGAGATTGTTTCAAGGACTACACATGGAAATTTACACAAATGCATTCATCTCCATCATTTTTAAAGGTAAAGACATGAAATTTGGCACCATAGTAGCAATTAAGTAGGGCTTTAGGTGTGCCAAGGTTGAAGCACATTGGTTCTACCCCTGATTTTTAGGATTCTTTAGAAGTTTGAAGTTTTTAAATTATTGTTTTAAAATATGTGTCATTTTTAAAGGTAAAGACATGTAACTTGGCGACATGATAGCTTCTAAATAGGACTTTAGGCATGCCAAGGTTGAAGCATACCAGTTCATCCTCTGGTTTTTAGGAATTTTTTAAAAGTTCAAACTCAAACCTCTTCAGGGTCTAGCAGCTTGAGAAGTAACCAAATTTCCCCAAACAGAAATGAAATTACAGATACAGACATGAATATTAGCATCATGGCAGGTCTTCAGTAGGTCTTCAGCCATTCTAAGTTTGAAGCGGATCAGTTCAACTCTTGTTTTTTGATGGAATTTTATAAAAGTATGCTTTATTGTATACTGCTTGTGCATAACACACAGCACACACACACACACACACACACACACACAGTAGAAGACAGTGAGAGACTCACCAAGACAGAACTCAGGATATTATTATTATTATTATTATTATTATTATTATTATTATTATTATTATTATTATCTATGCTTACCATTGAGTAAGTTAACTCTGACGGACCCTGAAACTATCTTCCTCCTAGCCTCCTATTAAGGGGATGCCAAAGCATCTCTCACTGACTATGTTTCCAACCACTGTGCTTGCCTTGCAGGGCCGGTTTGTTTGCTTTCTGCCAGCCTCTCTGGGCCAGCCTGCCTCTCTGCCCTCCTGGTGTCTGGGAGATGTAGATGGGCTGGGTGGGTCAACCCCACAAACCTATGGCATACTTGCTCCCAGTGCTTCATGAGCATAGCCACCTTCTGCCTCTCCTTGTCTGTGCCCACCTCACAAGGGCGGTTTGTGTTTCTAGCTTTGACTTGAAACAATCCTTGGCTCACTTACTCATGCCCACATAGCTACCTGCTGCTTAACTACCTGCCTGAGTACCTACACACTTCTCCAATATTACCTGCCTGGTCCCACCTTGCAGGGCTGGTTTGACTCAATTTCTGAGGCATATTGCTCCCAGCCAGGTAATGTGCTCCCAGCCTACTTTCCCTGTTTCTTATCTGAATGGGAAGGGCTGGGTGTGTTAGCTTCAGAACACAAAAAGTCTCAAGTAGGGGAGATTTGTGATTCAAAAGCACGCAGAGATTAGGGAAGGAACAGTGTATGTTGATTGTTGATTAGATAACCTTCTCAAATTGCTCTTTGCTTTGGAGTGGCTGCTTTGTTTCCTTTAAAAAAATCACATTTTTAGCAGTGGATTACATAAATTCCACTTCACAGATGTGTCTGAAATTCGGCACACATGACCACCATTAGGGCATCTGTAAGCTCACCGAAATGCACATTTGTCTCTGAGAAAGTTATAGCACCTTGCTTTGACAGGTTTGCCTGAAAAATCACATTTTTAGGAGTTTGATTACAGGAAAACTGCTCCACAGATGTGTATGAAATTTGGCACACATGACCACCATCAGGGCATCTGTAAGCTCACCATATTTCATATTTCTATGTTGAACATTCTTAAAAATTTATAGGCATTTATTTTTTCCAAATAAAAACTAAGGCTCGATTTGGAAGGCCTGAATTGGGATCCGAAGCAAGTAGGGGGGTCCATGCACAGTACTAGTTCCATCTACCTTATTCAGAAGATGAGGTAGCTCAAGACTTCTACCAAGTTTTCTTACTTTTAAAACCTCTCCCATGCACTCACAGAACCACAGGGCTCTTCCCAACCAGCTTCCAGGTCAACAGTGCTCATCTGGGTGTAAGGGCAGGAAACTCTCAACTGAACGATTGCTTAAGAGAGGGGGAGGAATGCAAAAGAAGACCTGCAGACTTGTGCAGGCTTACTGAGAATTAAGGCTTTCTAAGCTTAGAGGGACATTGCTGTTCATTTTCACACTTCTGCCTTGGACTTGTCTTGATGGAGGATTTGCCCCGGGGTGGATTGGAGTGGCGGCAGGTCATCTACATGACGCAGCTGCCATTGCAAAGCCATCGGGGGCAAACCCCAGAAACTTTGCTTTAAAAAGTCAGGCATTTTTCCTGATTTTTTTGGTTGCGTAGGCGATGGCGCCCCTGATTGGTCATCATTGACTGGGCTGGATAGGGAAGGGGGCGAACAGGGAGCTCCAACTTGGGCTCCACACTGTAAATAAATAAATAAATTTGGGGGGAAAAGGGGTGGGAAAAGAGGAATGGGCAGCCGGAGGCCACCGCTGCCAGGCCAAGCACCAGGGAGGGGGGAGGAATAGGGCTGAGCACCAGGGAGGGGGAGGAATGGGGCAGCTGGCTCTCTGCCCTCTGCCCTTGCTCTGGCTGCCCCGTTCCTCCCCTACCCCATTTTTTTCTTTTTTAATCTGTAGATATGAAGCTTTTAAACATTGTCAATCTTTTCCAAATGCCATCCCATGCTTGGTTTTTTGTGAGGAGAAAATTTAACTCCTCTTTTCTCTTGCTGGGTTGTGTGTTGCCTCATGGTAAAACAGGCACTTGCCCCAATGCCAAACAGAGTCACACTCCCCCTGTCTTTCTCCCGTCAGAGATCATCACACAGGGTGACCAAGGGTGTTTCCGTGCCAAAACCAGGCCTGAAACCCGATCGAAATGGATCCAGATAATCAGTCTCATCCAAGAGTGCCTGGAGCTGGCCCGCAACCATCTGCTCAAGGACCTTGCCCAGGAATGGAACATTTGCTACCGGCCTGTAGTTACTAAGATTTTCCGGGTCCAAGGAAGTTTTCTTCAGGAGTGCTCTCACCACCACCTCTTTCAGACGGCCTGGGACCACTCCCTCTCGCAGAGAGGCATTAATCAGTTCCTTGGCCCAGCCAGCTGTTCCATCCCTGCTAGCTTTTATTAGCCAAGAGGGGCAAGGATCCAGTACAGATGTGGTTGTGTGGACCTGTCCAAGCACCTTGTCAACATCCTTTTCTGCAGCAGCCCTGAAGTTTATTCTCACTCTTTAGGCCATGAGAAAAATGGCTTAAGGGCCTTAGCAGGTCTGGTGGGCCTCAGCAGGTCTGGGTGCTGAAATTAAATCAATGAAACCTGGATTTTGAAGACTCCAAATGATTGAGGGGGACTCCTCTAGCTGTGAAGCTTCGCAGATAAAAACAAAGGGTTTTTTAAAGGAGCAAGCTGGACAGGGGAGAGAGGGGCCGTTGCTCGGGTGCTTTGGCAGCACATGCACTGCCTGGACAGGCACACTCCAAAAGGAGCAGCAGCAAGCCGGCTGGGTTGGGGAGACGAGGCTGAGGCTCCCTCCCTCACCACGCACGTGTCCAAGAAAGGTCCAGCCAGCCACTCAAAGCGGGCACCACATGCTTGCATCGTGAGCGAGAGGATCATGGGAAGGGGACAAGGAAACGAGCCCCTCTAATATCTTCGGGGGGAAGTTCCCCCCTAGCTCCCATCGGACACAGTGAGGGTACAGGGCACTTCCCAGAAAATAAGACAGCCGCTGCTGCTGTCACTGCACATACTTTATTTTCTGAAAAGAGCCCCGTGCCCTTGCCTTTGATAGGAGTGGAGGGAGAAGCTTCTTAAAGACAGGCAGTGCACTGGTGATGCAGTGAGCATGTCCTAGCCTGCTAAGGAAGTCAGCCAGCAGGCAGGCAGGGGAGTTGGAGGTGCTGCCGCTGCTTTATTTTCTGGAAAGCGGTGTGCACCGTTGCCGATGGGAGCGGTGAGGGGGGAAAGCAAAGCTGCCCCCCAAAAAAATATTAGGGTGTGCTTGGGCACACCAAGCCCACCCCATGTGCATGCTTATGTGCATCTGAAGAAGTCAGATGTTTCCCTCAAATGCTCATGCCACAACAAGTAGACTTGTGGTTGTTTTTATTACCCTGTAAACCATCTCTTGCCCAGAAAGCTTTAATCATAGAGAGCTTACCTTCTGATTTCCTTTTTAAAAGACCTGGAGAAGAGCTTTTCTGCTACCTGGAAAAATTCAGCTTAATAGTCAAGGCTGATGTTCAAAGGCAGTCTTTCCAAGAACAATTTATAGTCCTTTATCCATTGATGTTAATTTGCAAAGCACTGAATTGGCATAATGACCCTTAGTAAATCATTATATACTCTTGTCATTCACAGGTTGTGTTTGGTTCCTGCATTAGAAGGAACTTACGGAGGGATGGAACTTGTACGTGTACTGCTTTGTCAGTACTCTCCAATGTGCCCAGCCCCATGACTCACCTCTGATTCCCAGCCTGCAAAATGGGATGCAGTTTCATATTTTCACTGTTGTTTATATGGGATGGGGGAGAAACCATACAATCAACTAAAGGCACTTCTTTGAACACATGTTGGGGGATCTACACTACAGCTTTAAAGCACTTTATAACAGTTTTGACAACTGTTGGGAGCCCAGGACACACTGCATATACAGTTTTCAAAACATTTTCAAAGCGCTTTAAAGCGCTTTAAAAGCAATAGTGTAGATCCCCCCTAAGTCCTCTTTCCATGTGCACAGAGAATCAAGTGACTTTAAGATCATGAGTGTAAAATACTGGAAGGGGAATTCACCAGTGGGAGCCTGCAGGGGACACAAACAGAAATAAATGTTTGCATTGCCATTCAACCCAATACTAATTTTGATTACTCCAAAATAGGCCTCATTGATCTGAGAAGCCCATCCAGTAATAGTCTCAACCTTACACAATAGGGGCAACCTTACTCAGTGTGTCAAATCAAATGTTGCAGAAGTCCTCCTACTAGTATCCCATCAGCCACTGGTGCCAAAAAACCCTATCCTGCTGGTTGGACTAGAGTAGCAGCCACTGTTTTGTTTGCTTTTGCCTTGTCACAGGGAGATAGAGCTGTGTGTCATCAGCATATTGATGGCATTTAGCCCCAAATCCCCTAATGACCACTCCCAACGGCTTCATATAGATGTTAAATAACATTGGGGACAAGATGGGTGTGAGAGCCTTTTTTGGCTGAATGGCGGCATAAAAATCTTTAAATAAAAATAATAATAATAAAAAAATGGTGCCCTGCGGCACTCCATAGCTCAATTGCCAAGGGACTGAGGAGTGGTCACCCAATGCTACTCTCTGAAAACGACCCCATAGGTAGGACGGGAACCACTATAGCACAGTGCCTCCGATGCCTGTCCCATGGAGTCGATCCAGGAGGATACCATGGTCAATGGTATCAAAAGCCGATGAGAGATCGAGCAGGATTAACAGGGTTGCATTCCCCCTGTCCCTCTCTCGATAAATGTCATCCATCAGGGCGACCAAGGCTGATTCAGTCCCGTAACCGGATCGGAACCCAGACTGGAATGGGTCTAGGTAATCAGTATCCTGCAGTTGTGCCTGCAGTTGCTCTGCCACAGCCCTCTCAAGTACCTTCTCTAAAAAAGGGATGTTTGTGACTGGGCAGTAGTTGTCGAATACCATTTGCTGGGGAGGGTGTTAGCAGCCCCCAGACCACCCGGAAGAGCTCTGCTGGATATCTACTAGAAGATGCAATGGAGGCAGCAAAATTCTTTGCTGCCCATACTGCCATGCAATAGGCACGATTATGTGCTCTAGAGTGTGCTCAGTCATCTTCGCTTCAAGTCTTATGCCATTTATGCTCTAGCCGACGTCCAGCCTGTTTCATTGACTGCAACTCCTTAGTATACCAAGGAGCAGAGTGGGCTCTACAGGGCTGGAGAGGGCACTCAGGTGCAATCAAGTCAATGGCCCTCCGCATCTCACCGTTCCACAGTGAGGCTAGGGCCCCGGCTGGATCACCAGCTCTCTCCACTGGAAAATTCCCAAGAGCATTCAGGAATCCGTTACATTTCATCAGTCTCCTGGGGCGGATCATCCGAATGGGTCCTCCACCCTTGCAGGAGACGAGTAACACCGCCTATGAAGCTGACAACCAAGCTCAATGGTCTCTTAAATGGCAAGGTGAAATCTCATGCATTGTTAGGACTAATTTTTTGTATTACCTAGAATGTTGTAGCTATTTTGGCTGGAATCCTATACATGTTTAGACATGCATAGGATCTTCTAATTCCTCAGCTAGCATGGGAGTTGTAGGACATTTTTCTTTCTAAATATGGGATTGTGCCCGTAACCAGGGAACACAGCAGATCTCTAAACTGAATATGCCCAGCTGTGCATCAGCAAAGTAAAGGAGAAGAGCTCCCTCCACAAATGCACAGATTCTCCCTTCAGATCCTTCCCTGGATAACTTGAAATTTTTGCTTCAGTGGGCATAATGGGGGGGAGGGAGCTATTACTTCTGCCCCACCCCCCCATCATGAAGTATGCTTTTCTGGGTTTTAAGGACAGCCAACTCTGCCCTATAACACTGAAGGAGCAAAGCCAATGTCATCATATTGCAGAGAATAGGAGCAATGCCCTTTCCTCCCGTGCTCATCAAGATGAAGCCTAGAATGGTGGGTATTCTGTGAAGCAAAGTGCGGCTGTGGCTCATGCCCAGTGGGGCTGGTCAGGGTCACTTTAGACAGAGTCAACTAGATCTAGTAAACTTTACTTGAGAGTCAAGGGCATTATCCCATTGAACCATTTGTTCCAATGCACTCAGATGCATTGCGCTTGAGGGTGAACAAGTTTAGATGGAATCAGACTTTGTCACCCCAGTTGCATAAACCATTTTCAGAGGCCAATGGCAAATACGTGTAGAAACAGCACAACCCTATGCTAGTTTAATTTGGAAGTATATCCAAATGTACCCAATAGAATTTATCTCCCTTCTAAGTATGTTCAGTAGTGAAGCTTTAATGAGAATATTCAGTGTGATAAATATAAATATGGGAGCTGGGTTAATGCTGTGATTTAGTAGATGAACTAGGTAAATTACAAGATCTTTGGGTGAGAGTTCATCTGAGCCATGAATTCTGTAAGGAGAATTTTTTTCTCTGCCCCTAAAGACATGTGCAGTATAGGGGCAATAAACCTATTACGCGTTTCTGTGGATTTCTCTAAAAGAGCTTGGTAACCTTGACCTTCTAGATTAAATTCCTCTCAGTCCTTATCATCATCCTCAGCCAGCATGGCAATACTCAGGGATGATGGCAATTAGAGGTGGAGTTTGCACATAAGGACAAGTCATGAGTTAATAACAAACCTGCTTTTTTATTAGTCCTTAAACAACTCTGTGTTTGAGGTTTGCACATCACATTAACAACCTATGATGCACCAAAATGGAGTGAGGAGCCTTTTAAAAAAAATTCTTCTTGTTGTTTATTCAGCAACACTGCTGCTTTTAATTCCACCCCTCCTTTGTTTATTTATTTATTTATTTATTCCATTTTATATTTACATCCCATAGCCCAAGCTCTCCTGGCTTTTCCTCTTCAGTGAAGTCAGGCAGGCTTTCATTGTGGTTCAACTCCTTATTGTTGTTGTCATTATTATTACTATTAATATTAATTGGTACTGCTATTATTAACGTTACTAGTTGTTGTTGTTGTTGTTTAATAATGGCTGTGATCGCAATGCAGTCAATCAACTCTGAAGCAAGGATCACAAAGCTTTACTCTTATCCTCCTAGCCTCCTAGTTAAGGGATGCAAAAGAAAAGGCATCTCTCTGTGCTGCTCCTGCCTCACAGGGATGGTTTGCATTACTGGCTTTGAAACTATCCTTGGCTCACTTCCTTGTGCCCCCAGAAATGTCTGCTGCCTGCCTGCCTTCCCCCCGGGGTGCTACTGTGGTGGGGCATCTGCCGGGACTGACTCCCCCATACTAGATCTATGGCATATCTCTGCCTGGCTCTCTGCCCGCCTGTCCTCCTCCTCTGTGACCGCCTCGCAGGGATGGTTTGCAATGCGTTACTGCTGGCTTAGAAAGAAACAAGCCATCCTTTGCTCACTCCTTGCGCCCGCCTCGCAGGGTTGGTTTGCAATGCGTTACTGCTGGCTTAGAAAGAAACAAGCCATCCTTTGCTCACTCCTTGCGCCCGCCTCGCACGGTTGGTTTGCAATGCGTTACTGCTGGCTTAGAAAGAAACAAACCATCCTTTGCTCACTCCTTGCGCCTGCCTCGCAGGGTTGGTTTGCAATGAGCTACTGCTGGCTTAGAAAGAAACAAGCCATCCTTGCCGCACTTCCTTGTGCCCCCAGAAATGTCTGCTGCCTGTCTGCCTTCCCTCCCTTCTCCCCTGCCCACCTCGCAGGGATGGTTTGTGTGTGTCTTGCTTTGACTCAGGGGATAAATCCTTCCTGCACTCACTTAGACTTTTTCCAAATCAATTTTTCAAGTGTGGAAGAAGATTCATATTTAGGTTTATCTACTCCCCAATTAATGGCATGTTGGGATTTCCTTTGAAATGGCCCCATTGAGCTGTCTGCAGCTTTAAATCCCTGAGATACTGGGGTGTCCGATTTTCAAAAATTCCCCCAAAATCAGGGGAGGCTTGGATTGGCTTGGGTCTTGGCATGCATGTGTATACGTGCATGAGGTGCCACGGTGCCTAACTTGAGTTTCTAACGTGAAAACTGACGGAGATATAGAAAGGGGTGTTTGAATTGGGATTAGGGGTGCTGCGTTGGAGGTTAAAGCCCCTCCCCAAATCAGGGGATGATGGAATCTGCTTGAAACTTGCCATGAATGCGGATGTGCCTGCTTACAAGTTTTATCTGTCAAAATGTCAGAGAACAGTCCATGTCTGAAAATGGGGTGTCCGATTTTCAAGAAATCTCCAAAAATCAGGGGAGGCATGGATTGGCTTGAGTCTTGGCATGCGTGTGTATATGTGCATGAGGTGTCATGGTGCCGAATTTGAGGTTTCTAACTTTAACAGAAAAAAAGTTGTAGGGTTTTTTGGATTTCAATGCAAGCCTATGGGGGGGGAAGCGGAGCTCGGATCCGGAGCTTCGCAGCGAACTGGAGCGGACTATAAGCGAAGCGGAGCGGAGCGGACCCGATCCGGAAGTTGCAGATCTGGAAGAGAAGCAGATCGGGGGGTCCGTGCACACCCCTAATATATAACATATTTCACAATTAGGAGGAAAGCTGGCACATTTTTGTGATATTTGAGGTGGCCTAATATGCATTTGCTCTAAGTAGGTGTTTTGTCATCTACGTTTCAAAAATATAGATTAAATGTGTACATTGCATATTGTTTTCCTCTTTCAAGCATGATATGAACTTAGAAGTCATCCTTGATGTCCCAGCAGAACTTGAAGGGCAGCTTTTCCATCCTCTCCTTAACAACACAGTCAAATCTTTCACTCTGTGCAACAGTCATCATGTCTTTCCAGTCTCCAATAGTGCCTGGTAACAGAGAGAAAGGGATAGACAAATGAACACCAATAATTAGTTTCTGTAGTTTAAGGTAGGGCTGGGTGCTTCTTCCTCTTTTGCCAGGCCTCCTCCATCGTGATCCATAGTGGTGGGAAGGGGGGGACTTGAGGGACTTTTAGAGCAGAAATGATGAAACAGTATAATTTTTGGTAAGGGTTATTTTTGTTTAGAGGTATTTGTATTACTGTATATATGCATGGATGCTTTCTTTTGATGTATTTGTCATGGCCTTTGGCTAGTACAATAAACTTTGGATTTCTAGGTTTCAATTTATGTTTAGTTGAGGAAGCCTGTGTGTTTTTCACTAATATTTTTTACATTTTAAAAAAGCGAAATGGAGCTGCAAATGCCCCTGGCAATGATTTTACTTAATGATGTAGATTCATTCCCAGAGGCATTTCAGCTAGATTTTCAAAGCAATGGGATACAATAATAATAATAATAATAATAATAATAATAATAATAATAATAGCATCTTATCATCAAACTGTCATTATTTGCCATTGTCTTACCTTTGCGAAGAAAGCTGCCTTTACTTAAATCGAAGAGGGTAGGAACAAAGATGTCAGGATTTGTTCTGGGATCCACTCTCATATTAGCCATTGAAGCCTTATCCACAATATCATCAATCACCTTGTCAGTCAGCCTCTTTCCTAGGAAGTTGCATATCTTTAAGATGGAGTTTCTGACGTCCTGAAATTGGACATGGTTTTGACATCAGGCTGAGAACCACGATAGTCCAGTAATTAAAACAATACAACAGGCAGGATAAGAAGAAATTTGTAATAAGAAATTTGCAGACACCCCTCTCAGTCTCGGCTGTAGCATCCCTGGAGTCTTATTGGTTCCAGTCAAGGGAGTTTGTACAGGCCCAGAAGGACGAGTGGTCTGAAGAATAAGACGTTGTATAGTTCCCAATCAGTATTGGGCAGAAAAGCAGAGAGATCTGCAGGGCCTTTGGCACTAGTGCCAAACTGTGAGCAGAAAATAGAAAGAAACCTACAGACATTATTGTTTGCATTGTTTGAAGCACACTGCACCTTCAGAACAAATATTGTGGTTTGCCCATAACAATAACCCATGGGTTGTTGGGACTGTGTGTGCCTGCTGCCCCCCACATGCTCGCTGCTTCCAGTTTTTTAAACAAGCCATGTTCCGTTATGTGCAATCATGGCACTGTTGATTGTTGATGGAGAAGAAGCCCAGAGTTTTAACCTTACACAGATTGTTTCTCCTGAATCTCCATTTCCCTTCTGAGAAATGTCGCTTCGGCTCTCATCATTCTTCAAGGGACAGCACCTTCACCCAGGGTCTTCCAAATGTTACATTTCACAAAGGTGATGGTGGATACATTTTGACTGGGGTCAAATATCATGATAACCCAAGATGGGTTAAATAAGCCTTGATGGCTTATTTAACCCATCGTGGGTTATCGTATCGTCTGTCTTCTTTTTTTTTAACTCATGATAACTTTCTTGGCAAAAATAACTCACTCTGGGAAACCAGTCTACGGAGTGCATTATTTAACCCATCATGGGTTATTGTATCATGTGGCAGTTGCATGGGCAATTTTGGTAACCTATAGAGTTGCTTGGCAAGAGAGGTCAGAACGGCTCCACTGCTCACCTCCAGCTGGCAGATCCCTGTTTCCATGTTCAGCCTAGCAATTATTTGTGCTCACAGCCTAGCCCCACCCTAACCCTTCCCCCAGCAACGAACTCTGCAACCTCCCCAAGTGTCAAAAACCACCTTGGTTGGATGATGGTAGCTATGCAGGGTTGTCATGTTTTCTTGTGTGCAACCCTATCCGGATGCTGTGTATAAAGTTTTGTTCCACTCATGCAAACATCTACGGAGTTATAGCCTCCACCACCTTTTTGGTGAAAAGATGCTTTCCCTTGCTTGGCTTTGTCAGTGTGCAGAGTTTTCAATGGGCCTCGTGTGCATCCTTGCTAGGGAAGGCTATGTATGAAGGTAGGTCCTGATCCTGATTTGCGCCACCCTCTTTTTGGTGCACCTGGGTATTTGCTGCTTTGGTCCTGATCCTGCAAGCTTCCAGCGCTTTGCCCCCCCCCCCTTGGGGTGATGCCGGAACTGCTGAATTAACCTTTTCCCTCTCATTGGGATACTGTAGAAGCTTAAAACAGGCTGCTGAGATGTTGTTAATGGGTGAAATAGTGCTACCATTGGGCCCACAAGGACAGTGGTTGCCCCCACTTCCAGTCGTCACAGGCCGAAGCAAACCCGCCTGGCGCTAGAAGGGGGCCAAGTGCTCCTGGAGCACTCAGGCACAGGTCTGCCCTGAAAAGGGTCATGGAGGCCCTTTTCCCCATTAGAATGGAGGGAGAAAATCATGCATTTATCCCCTCCACACTAATGGTGGCCATTAATGAGTGGCTTATTAACCCACCATGGCATAAAGTGATGTCAGTAATGCATATAATAATACTGTTACTTCCCTGAATGCCCTGAAGCACGTGTGAGCGGAAAATGTTTTGTCAAGTTCCAGGGAAGAAGTGGAGTTAATGCTATGCCAAAATCTATCCTCCAATTCCTGAAAGGTTTTTTTTTCCCCCATGAAAGAAAATTTAGATTTTCTGAATCATTCTCAGGGTGTTTATAATTTATTCTGAATTTCTTTTAGAGACATTTTTGAGTTTACCTAATCACTACAAGGTGGCTGAGGGTTCATTATACTGCAGCCTCCTAGGCTTACTGTGTTATTTATTTATTTATTTATTTATTTATTACATTTCTATACTGCCCAATAGCTGGAGCTCTCTGGGCAGTTCACAAGGATCTTCCGGATCTGAAAAAGCCTGAGGGAGGAATTACCTCAGGATATTTTCCCTTGGGCTGAAATTGAAGCGCAGGAAGCCAAGGAGGCAGAGATATGATAGCACAATGAAAGCCAAAACACTCATGCACTCTCCTCAGCTGCCTCATAAGGAAAGGCAGGATAAGAACCCTGAACCCAACCCAAGGGAATTTCTCCAAAATTTTCTTCTCCTTTGCATTTCTTTTTAAAAGCAATTCCTTTTCTTTCAAATTGAATGGGATTAGTGGAGCGGGAAAGTGGAAGACATTTTTAGCACAGCCCTAGTTTAAATTACATGTTATGAGGTTACTCAAAAGTGAGTTGTTGACTACTTTGGATCATTGGGGGTGAGCAGGGGAGGGACAGAATCTGCTTCTCTCAGGACTCTTGACTAATCATTCATACTGCATATTCCTTGGTCCATAATGTAAAGGCACCTGATGTCCAAAGATGAAAATGCCACAGAAACATTAGGTGGGTTTTGAGGGTAGTTTATACTATCAGACTGAATGACTCTGTTATGACTTACCTTCTTCATTTCTTCATAGGTAAGGAACAGAATATTGAAGTCATCCCTGTGAGCAGACCAGCCTTCTATGTGGTCCAGCCATGAACTACCTATCACTGATAGGAGAGAAATTAGTCTGGCATAAACATTAGAGCAGATATAAACGACACCTGGGCAGGATCTACACTACTGCTTTATAATGGTTTTTGCAACTGTTTGGGCCCAGGACACATTCAATATATCGCTTTCAAAATGTATTCAAAGTGTTATATCCTGCTTGGTGTAGATCTGGCCCTGGTATAGTTAGTTGCAAGGCTGTGCTCTGCACACTTCCAGTTCAGATATTGCCTCAGTCCCAAATTCCTGATGATTCAGACTACCTTGCCCCTCTCCATCTCTAACATGACATAAAACCATGGTAACTTGAGTCAACCCAATAAAGCTGAACATGCTGCCTATTCTTTTAAGCATCAAAAGTGGATGAAACAAGTATGATCATGCAACAAATGTTGCTGTACAACCTCGCTCTCTAACAGAAATGGCCTCATTAGGGTTCCTGACAGCCAAACTATAATATACTCCAGCATATTATATAAGTTGTCCAACTCCCACTCCCTCTCTAGTCTCATGGTTTTCTTTTCAACTCAACGTTACATGGCTCTTGAGGCACTACTGACCATGTTGAGATCTCATGGATCTGGGTTGTTGTTAACCTTTCCCTTTAATTTAGGATCTTATCCACTACTAGGTATCCAGGGAATTCCCCCAAGTGTGCAGATGTCACACTGACTCATTTTGGGGTGGCCCACATTAGCTTTAAAACTGATAGGTACTTGTCCGCATGAGTTTGCTATTCGAGGGAGCAAGTGGGCATGCAGCAGTATGTTGCACTGTATCCTCGCTTCAGCATCAGTATGGAGGATTTTCCTGTACTTCCATCCAACCAAGAGGAGAGCAGGAGAATCTGCGAAATCTGGCACCTCGCCCCTCATGTTTATGTTTCTTGGTGCCACTCTGCTTCTATCTCCCCGGTTTTCCTTCTTCACTCCCTCTGGAGCTTGCCATTCCCTTTTCTTGTACGCTCCTCTATGCTCTGCTGTGTATTCTGCCATTGAACTGCTTTTTTACCTTTGCCAGCCAAAAACCTTTCCATGAAAATGTTAAAGTCTTCTACTTCTTCTAATAAGACTGAGGTTTTGGAATAGTGATATAAGGAAACACAGACATCCTTTGGGTTTCTGGCCACATAAATAACCTGCAGGAACAATAAAATGTTTATGTTAGTCAAAGTCTTCCAATAAGCTAAAAAAGTGCCCAGCAATGAGATTATTTTCTCTAATTTAAGGACGCCCAGCCGTGTGCCCTTAGTTAAGGTTTGAAAAGAAAAAAATAGGTTCCACCACTGAAAAGCGGAATTGGGGTGTGTGTGTGTGTCATTCTAAGCTTAATAAAACTGAAAAGGTTTCACCAATCTTTCTAAAATTTGCATATGCCAGAAAGAAATCCCTGTTTTACATAACCTGAAATTTTCAGGAAGATTGGTTAAAGATTGAGGGAGGTCAGTTAACAGAAGAGGGGGAAAAAACCCTTGATCATGCAAAAGTGTTTATTTAAAAGTGTTGGCTACCTTTTGTGCCTATCTCTGGTCCAGCCAGGATGGCCAATAATATGTGCTAACCGTTGTCATTTCTGGATTTTGTTTCTCCTCTACTGAGAGGAATGGATTTTTTTTTAATTCAAATTACTCATTTTTAAAATATTTTTTATTGCTAATAAAAGCCTATGGAAGTTCATAATGCAGCACTCAGAATGTTGAAGGTAAAGGGAGGGTGAGGAAGGGATAACTGCCATCTGGAGTAAAAGCAGAAGTAGCAAGCAGCAGCAGCTGCTTTTAAACGCCTCCTGAAGACATACCGTTTTACATAGGCTTCCCCTGGTTTTTAATGTAGTGGGTTTTATATTGCCTTTTAAACTTTTTAATGTTTTAAATCTGTACTTGTTATATTTTTTGTTTTATAGTTGTGCACTGCCCAGAGAGCTTCAGCTGATGGGCAGTATAAAAATGTGATAGATAGATGATAGATAGATAGATAGATAGATAGATAGATAGATAGATATTGTCTATGAAATTGGAGATGTGAACTTAGAACAAGACAAAATTAATTCAATGAGATTATACAGAGTGGCAGCTCCTACCTTGGTTCTTCCATTTCGTAACCCCTTTGGCACTAAACGGTAGGGCAGGTGTGTGGTGAACAGACGAGGTGATGTACGGTTGACATAATCCGTGTTGTCTATATTGTGTTCCAGCCATGGAACTCTGTCCATTATAGTTAAGTTTTCAGTTCCATCTCGATGACCTTCATGATAAATCAAGCTCAGAATTTGCTGACTCCACATGGTGCCTGTAAATATGAACAACCTGATTTAATTCATTCAGTGTCAACAGTGTACTTAGTGCAGCTCTATCTCTCCTTTTCATCAAATCCAGGTGAGGCACTGGGCACTCTGAATCAGTGCATGGATGCAGTAATGCTGGATGAGGGCCACTAAACTGAGACTCAATGCACACAAGATGGAAGTACTCTTAGTGGCTGGTTTGTCTCCCTGGCAAAATGATGTTCCATTTGTTCTTCTGGGAGTAGCACTTCCCCTAGTAGTTTGTGGGTGCTCTTGGATCCAGCAATCACTGTACTTACTACAGTTCTCTCTGTGCTTTTCATCAAATCCAAGTGAGGCAGTAACAATTACCAATAAGGGTTCTGTCCTTAACCACACTCAAATAAGTGAAGCAAAGAAGGGATATGTGACAATAATATTGTGAATTTTAACACAATGACAAATACATCACACAAAATTTTAATTAGCAGTGCAACTGTTTTATGCATGTATAGTAGCAATACTGGTTTCCAAAAAGATGGCAATACAAAAAGCAGTGGGAAGAAAATATGTAAATTATTATTATAGCTTTTACTGCAACATTCATTTCATAAGACTGAATTTTCTAAATGGAGTAGTCTATATAGAACCTGCACAGTTAATGTTGATTGGTTCCATTTAGAGAATGTGTGCAGTATTTGTGAATGGAAATAAATGACCAAAGTCTTTGTGCATTTTGTGTGGATGCTTAAATAGCCACCTTAATGCAGAGAATCCCCTCATGTGGTTGGCTTTGTTTCCTGTTATGTATCGCCAAACCATGCATTTGTTTTTGGCCAACAGCTTTCAATGTCTGTGCTCCATTTTTATACGGGACTTCAACTTCATTACATTATTTTTCTGCTTGTTTAATTTTCTCACATATTTCTAGGATTAAATGGTGTCGTTTCGGACAAGGCGCTCTCACCCCATCATGTGCAGTTTCTCAGAATGAAGCACAGACCAAAAGCAGCTCAATAAGCATCTGTTCTAAGAGATTTTTTTCTGTACGTTCTCCACCTAATCTATGAAAAATGAGTTAAACCCTGTAACTGTAGAGCTGTGGGGGTTAAGACTGAAGGCATAGATACATCTGATGAAAATAAGGGTATTTCCTGGGGAGATACTACAAAATCTTACCTGATTTTGGATAAGTCACCAGAAATACATCATTATCTCTGATTTCAAAATCCTCCAGTGAATCTAGGTATTCTGGTATAACCGTATCTCTTGCAAAATAGAATCCTTTGTATTCAATCATGTATTTCTCAGATGGCTCCATTGCTAGCACACCTGGCACAACAATACATAAATTAATAAAAGTTTCCACTATTAGTGGAACAATTCAAGGTGCTGGTTTTAACCTATAAAGCCCTACATGGCTTGGGACCGCAATACCTGATGGAACGCCTCTCCCGACATGAACCTACCCGTACACTGCGCTCAACATCTAAGGTCCTCCTCTGAGTGCCTACTCCAAGGGAATCTCGGAGGATGGCAACAAGGGAGAGGGACTTTTTGGTGGTGGCCCCCCGACTGTGGAATGATCTCTCCGATGAGGCTCGCCTGGCACCAACACTGTTCTCTTTCAGGTGCCAGGTCAAGACTTTTCTCTTCTCCCAGGCATTTAAAAGCATGTAACAATGCTAAGTTTGTTTTTAATGGACCCCAGAACTCTTATTTTAAATGGATAATGTTGTTTTTATATTGTTGTCTATATGTTTCTGATGGTTTTTTTAAAAAATTGTATACTTTTAAAATGTTTACTGTTTTTAACTGTTGTAAACTGCCCAGAGAGCTTCAGCTGTGGGGTGGTATATAAATGTAATAAAATAAATAAATAAATAAATAAATAAAAGAGACACAACAAATTAATACATAACAGTTAATTCAGTTTTTCCACTGCTTCTCCAGTTCTCAGATGTAGGGCTGTGCACAGACCCCAATCTGGACTTTCCGAACTGGGCCCAATTTCAAACTGGTGAGACATTTTGGGCCTGTTCAGACAACATGCTAAGCCATGATTAGGCCGCTAACCCTTTTGCAGCAAATGGTTAGTGAGTTTGTTTAAACCATGTTTATGTAGCCACCATGGTTAGGAATGGCTCACATGACACACTAAGTCATGGTTCTTATTTATTTATTTATTACATTTTTATACCACCCAATAGCCGAAGCTCTCTGGGCAGTTCAAAAAAATTAAAATTATGAAAAGCATAATAAAATAACCAACAGTCTAAAAACACAAATAGAAAATACAATAGAAAATACATGCTAAGCTATAATGTTTAGCTCAAAATGACTAACCACCATGGCTTAGTGTGTCATCTGAACAGGGTCATCTAACATAGGTACAGCCATTTCAAAAGTCATGAAAATTAGCCCATTTACATTTGGAACAGGCATATCATACATTTTTTTTCAAATTCAGGTAAAAACTGCTGATGTACTTTACTCAGGCTTGTTAAAGAAGGATCTCCTTCATTAGTTTGGTGACATACTTAGAATGATTCAGAAGTCACTAAACTTGCCATGTTGCTGTTCATTTGCACCTATCTACTATTCATCAGCACCTTTCTATGTTATTTCTAAGTTATGTCTGTGTTTATATCTGTGTTGTTTTTTTCAAAATCACTCCATAAGTTGGAAATACATCAGAGCTATTTTGTCACAGTATTGTGGAAGAGCTAATACCAAAGCATTGCCATGAGAGATTATATAAACATGGAGAGGACATTTTTATTTTTTCATATAGGGCCAATTCCATCTTAGGTATGGTTCTAGAGTACGAGTACATACATATTTTGACCCTAAGGGCAACATTGGGTGTCATCAGGGTGCAGCACATGTACACACATTCACAGGGTGGGGGCAGCACATGTGCGCACAAGCACACACGCATGCATAGACATACACATATTCACATACTATTTGTCCCAAATCAGGCACTGTAATTTTCATTTTAGTTAATCTAATGTATTTCTCCACTGTAGCACAGTTATGTTTTCTTATTTTTACTTTTTAAAGAAACATTTATTGTGACCTTCTAAGGTCGTCACGCGCCGCATGTAAACAGAGGGGGGATCTTGCGATAAAACCATCATGAGACCTTCACCCCTCTGTTGCGGACTAACAGGTAAGTCTAACTAAGGCCTCTGCCTTTGCACAAGCCACTCCATCCAAAGCCCTCTTCAAACTGAGAAGGTACTGTGTTATGTATGACTGATCAGACCCACTTGTGGAAAATGGGTGGAAATGGGGAGACATGACATTCTCCAGCAGAAACCAACAGTTTTTCACAAATACAAACACCTATAAATGTTGCATTGCCTCACAGCACAATCCTAATCTTGTTTACTCCAAAATAGGCCTCATTGATCTCAGAAGCCCATCCAGTAATAGTGCCAACACTACTCATTTTCAAACAGTAGGTTAATTCCAACATTGCAGGAATTATATGACCACTGTCCCCAACGTCCCCATGAGCATCACCCTTCCCATTTTGATCTGGAAGGTGTGAAGGGGCTTCTACACATATTCAGTTGAATGGACATAGAAGCATAGTCAGGAACGGGAATACTGAGTAGATGAGCGTGAGTCCGATGGCACAGATGTGGACAGTTCTATCTTGTTAATTTCACATACAATGCTGTCAGTTTGAGAGAAGCAGTGTTGTATATGAGCACAGCTACTACTAGAAATGGACAATTATTATTATTATTATTATTATACATTTTTTCAATACATAATAACACTCTCCCAACCAAATAAAAAAAGAAATTAAAAAGGTCACAGAAGTTTTTTAACCTATCAGCATTACCCATACGTAGATTAATAAGTGCATTATAAATATTAGAAACTAAACCTTTTCCCTGTGCTCCTAACATAATAAAGGCACAACCTCTTGCAAAGCTTGCCATTTTATCAGACCTTGCATAATAAATGTGCCCACTTGATACCAGGCCGGCCAGGTTATGCTTGAGTCCCTCAACTGATCTCTCCACATCCCTGAGATTTGGAGAAATAAACTTCAGATGGAGGTGTAGAGGGATCGTGGCGGCAGCAGGCGGGGGGGACACCCTCAGCATCAACCATTCTTTGCTAATCTTCCACACTCATAAAATGGCAGACGGAGAGAAAGAAGCTCCTACTGTCAACCTGTGCAAATCCTCCCTAATATATGGGAATGTCCCCACCAAATCCAAGTGTAGTAATGTTTGCTCAATTTGCACCTTTCCACCTTCTGATCCAAATAAGCACAAAGATGTTGCCGCTTATATAGGATTGATAATATAACTTTAGGTTAGGAATACCCCAGCCCTCCGCTGCTGGATAGCTGTACCAGATTAGTATTAGTAAAAATAATAATAATGATTGTTTGCTGCCAGGATAGTTTTAAACAGTAAATCAAAAAGAAGAACATAGAACAAATAAAACAATTTTGGTAGAATCATAATTTTAGCTATTGCTACTCAGCTAGCAAGGGAAAGATTTAGTTTTTCCCATAATTTAATATCTTTCATAATCAGCTTCCATACTTTATCATTTTTTAAAGATGTTTTTGAATAAGACCTCCTAAGTAATTAAAGTGATTCAGAACCAAAGGTACCCAAACCTTGAGAAACCTGAACTTGATCCCCAGAATGGATATTAATACATAGCAAATCTGATTTCTTGATGTTCACCCAAAGGCCTGCTGTGGTTCAAAACTGTTCCAATTCTAATTTCAAAGGAGGAAGTGCCGCCACTGGGTCCCACAACATTAATCGGCATCTAAATTTACCAGATGACTTTTGTTCTGAACATTAATCCCTTCAATCCCTGGATTTGAACACAGATTACCTGCCAAGAATTCAATAACCAGGGTAAATAAAAGTGGGGACCGGGGGCAACCTTGTATATTACCGCTATACAATTTAAGTGGGTAAGAATGTAACTCCTTCTCCAATTGGGAGGCGGCAGGGAAGCTCCACAATTGGATCTCCTCTTCCGTTCTCATAACTCTGTCTACTGGAGCAGAGGAAGTGATCCACTACTTTATTTATTTATTTATTTATTGCATTTGCATAACGCCCAATAACCAAAGCTCTCTGGGCGGTTCACAAAAATTAAAACCACAATAAAACAACCAACAGGTTAAAAGCACAATTACAAAATACAGTATAAAAGGCACAACCAGGATAAAACCACGCAGCAAAATTGATATAAGATTAAAATACAGAGTTAAAACAGTAAAATTTAAATTTAAATTAAAATTAAGTGTTAAAATACTCAGAGAATAAAAAGGTCTTCAGCTGGCGACGAAAGCAGTACAGTGTAGGCGCCAGGCGGACCTCTCTGGGGAGCTCATTCCACAACCGGGGTGCCACAGCAGAGAAAGCCCTCCTCCTAGTAGCCACCTGCCTCACTTCTTAAGGTCCGGGCAGGTACATATGGGAGGAGGCATTCCTTCAAATAACCTGGCCCCAAACCGTTTAGGGCTTTAGATGTCAATACCAGCACTTTGAATTGGGCCCGGACCTAGGCTGGCAGCCAATGAAGCTGGAAAAGGACTGGGGTAATGTGATCTCGCCGGCCAGTCCCTGTTAGTAAACGGGTTGCCCTGTTTTGTACGAGCTGAAGCTTCCGGACCGTTTTCAAAGGCAGCCCCACGTATAACGCATTGCAGTAATCCAAGCGAGAGGTTATCAGAGCATGGATAACTGTAGCTAGGCTATCTCTGTCCAGATAAGGGCGTAGTTGGTATATCAACCTAAGCTGATAAAAGGTGCTCTTTGCCACTGAGTTCACCTGTGCCTCAAGTGACAGTTCTGAATCCAAGAGCATCCCCAAACTACGGACCCAATCCTTTAGGGAGAGTGCAACCCTGTCCAGGACAGGGCAAACATCACCTCGCCGGGCAGATGAACCACCCGCTAACAGTACCTCCGTCTTGTCTGGATTGAGTCTCAGTTTGTTAGCCCTCATCCAGTCCATTACCGTGCCCAGGCACTGGTTCAGAACAGTCACTGCCTCACCTGGGTTTGATGAAAAGGAAAGGTAGAGCTGGGTATCATCCGCATATTGATGACACCTCAGTCCACATCTCCGGATAACCTCCCCCAGCGGCTTCATGTATATGTTAAACAGCATAGGGGATAAGATAGAGCCCTGTGGAACCCCATGGCTTAGGTGCCACGGCACAGAGCAATAATCCCCCAGCACCACCTTCTGGAATCGGCCATCCAAGTAGGAGAAGAACCACTGCAACGCAGTACCTCCAACTCCCAGCTCAGACAACCTATCCAGAAGGATACCATGGTCGATGGTATCAAAGGCCGCTGAGAGGTCCAGGAGAACCAACAGGGTCACACTCTCCCTGTCTCTCTCCCGACAGAGGTCATCCCACAGGGTGACCAAGGCAGTTTCCATTTCAAAACCAGGCCTGAAACCCGATTGAAATGGATCTAGATAATCCGTTTCATTCAAGAGTGCCTGGAGTTGTCCTGCAACCACCCGCTCAAGCACCTTGCCCAGGAAAGGGATGTTAGCCACCGGCCTGTAGTTGTTAACGTCCTCCGGGTCCAGATTAGGCTTCTTCAGGAGTGGTCTAATTACCGCCTCTTTTAAAGAGGCCGGCACCACTCCCTCTCTCAAGGAGGCATTTACAACCTCCTGGACCCAGCCTCCTGGACCCAGCCTTATGGCATCCCAGATGCTCCTAACCCTTATTTGTTGTTGAACTGCATGGCCTTGAAATTTCATACCATACACAAGACCAGATCACCAACATTCTTTTTTATAGCTAGCTGAAATATAGAATTACGATTAATAATCTTTTGTGAACTAAAATATTCTTGGGTGGGAATTTTAAGTGCGAGTTCAAAGACATTCTCCTAATGAAGCTCAAATAGACTAAACCAGCTGAATCGTTCAGATGCACTCAGGTGAACCAAAGTTTAGATGAAATCAATCATAAACAGGTTGTTGCTGGTTTGGGGTCAAAGAGGATTACATGAAATCAGACTTCATCACCCTAATTACATAAAGTGTTTTCAAAGTCCAATTGCAAGTAAGTGTAGGAACAGCACAATCCTATGTTTATTTTGAAGTAAAGCCAAATGTGCCAACAGAAATTATATTGCTTCTAAGTATGCTTAGTAGTGAAGCCTTAATGAGAATATATAGTGGGATAAATATGGGAGCTGGATCAGTGCCATGACACTGGAACTCTTTACACTAGACTTTTATATTGTGATAGAGATTGTTGTCCTTTACATGGCATCGTCAAACCTCTCCTGTGCTTTGTGACCTTTTCCATGGCTTTATTAGTAATGGGGGAAATGCAGTATTTAAAAAATGGCAATTTGAATCCTTCCATATAATTACAGATTTGTGCTATAACCACAGTGCCATGTAGTGTCTGTATAATGAAACTTACAGAGAAATGAAATCCTGAGGGGAAAACAGGGAAGCACAGGTAAAGGACTGATCTTAATCCGACAAAGAATTTGGAAGAAGATTTACATGTCATAAAGTTGCAGGATAAGAAGCCGGGTGTAGAGAAGTTGTTAGTATGTGAACTATGGCCTTAGCTAGACCTAAGGTTTATCCCAGGATCGTCCCAGAGTCATCCCTGCCTGCTCCCGGGATATCCTGTGTGTCATTTACATGATCCCGGAATAAACCTTAGGTCTAGCTAAGACCTGAGTAAGTCATAAGATCCCTTTTTATAGCTAGCTGAAATCTAGAATGAGCCACACAACCTCTAAGGAGGCAAACGGTATTTGCATCTGCTCCCACCTACATCTGCAACATAGAGGCAAGAATTTTATTAAGGAGTTCAGACTTCTGTGGCTTGCCCTAGAGCATTGGTTGGCAACCTGTGGCCTTCCAAATCACAAACCACGCCTATTTACACACGAAAAGAGCAGCCAAATGTCCTTGCCCAAGATCTCTGCTGGTCTCTTCCTAAACCAAGGCAGCCCGGTCAGTGCCGTTTCTGCCCTTCGCTATCCAAAGACTGGGCGAGGAATGAGTAGGGGAGGGAGAAGCTGCCAGGGGCTTTAGGACCCCGAGGAAGCCCTTCCCAACGCTTGCCTACCTCCCTCGTTTTCCAGGGACACAGGGGAGAACTACACCATCGTTTATAACGTTGTATAGTTACATATATTTTTTGCTGGTTTAAAACGTCAGGGGACACACACTGTAACGCTACTTACGTTTCCCTTTCTCGTTATTAAGGGGAGAAGCCGGGACACACGGTATCTTCTAAAGCTGTATGCTTCCCCTGGTTTGTTTCTGCCCACTTCCTGTTCTCCGTTCTCACTCCTCCCCTGCTTCGTGCTTGTTCTGCACGTATGCTAGATTTGAAATTGTGTCCCCATAGGATTGCATTGGCCTAAAGAAACGCCTCTAACTTTTTATTTTTAAAGCTAGAAGCATGAAAGTTGGTGAGCCTACAGATACCTTAGAGATGCTTATGTGTGCCCAATTTTAGACAGATCTGTACATCGGTTTTCTTGCAAAGATTTTTTTAAAAAAATGTGATTTCCAGTCATTTCAAAGTGCTATAACGTTGTCATTTTTCAAGATACACACATGTAACTTTGCAACGTGAGAGAAACTACATAGGACTTTAGGCACCCCAATTTTGAAGCACGTAGGTTCATCCGCTGATTTTTAGGAATTTTTAAAAAGATTTTAGCCTCAAACCATCCCCCCATTTACAAAAATGCAGTCATCTACGTCATTTTTCAAGATACACACATATAACTTGGCAATGTGATAGCTTCTAAATAGGAATTTAGACATACCAAATCAGTTCATCCCCTGACTTTTTAGGATTTTTTAAAAAGTTTGAGGTTTTAAAATTATTATTTTTAACTATGCTGTCATTTTTCAAGATATACACATGTAACTTTACATTGTGATAGAACCTAAGTAGGGCTTTAGTCAGGGCAATTTTGAAGCATATAGGTTCATCTGCTGATTTTTAGGAATTTTTAAAAGATTTTACCATTCCCCCCTTCACAAAAATGCATTCATCTCTGTCATTTTTACAGTTAAAGACATGTAACTGGGCACCATGATAGCTTCTGCATAGGACCTTATGCACACCAACTTTGAAGCAAATTGGATCATTCCCTGATTTTTGGGAATTTCTACAACTCAAACCTCATTGAGGACTAGTATCTTGAGAAGTAGTTTCCCAAAAAAAGAAATGAAATTACAGATGCAGACATGAAAATTAGTACCATGGTAGGTCTTCAGAAGGGCTTTAGGCAGACCTAGTTTGAAGCATATCAGTTCTTCCCCTGATTTTATAGTATATATAGTATTGCAGGGGGAGGACTCGTGAGCTAAGAGACTCATGAGCTAAGAGACTCATGAGGATGACAAATTGATAACAGACGACAAAGAAAAGGCTGAAGTGCTCAATTCCTACTTTGCCTCAGTCTTCTCCCAAAAGCGGGTCTATGACCCCCCTGAAAAAGTGAAGCAGAAGTTGAGGGGGCAGGATTACAGTTTGAGATTGATAAACAAATGGTCAAAGAACACCTAATTTCCTTGAATGAGTTCAAATCTCCAGGGCCCGATGAACTGCATCCAAGAGTAATGAAGGAGCTAGCGGAAGAACTTTCAGAACCTTTGTCTATTATCTTTGCAAAATCATGGAAGACGGGTGAGGTGCCGGATGACTGGAGGAGGGCTAACGTTGTCCCTATCTTCAAAAAGGGCAAAAAGGAAGAACCTGGGAACTACAGACCAGTCAGTCTGACATCCATCCCTGGGAAAATTCTGGAGCAGATTATAAAGAAGTCAATCTGTAAACACCTTGAAATCAATGCGGTGATCACTAGAAGCCAACATAGATTTGACAAGAACAAGTCCTGTCAGACAAATTTGATCTCATTTTTTAATAAGGTAACCTCCCTTGTGGACCATGGGAACGTTGTGAATGTCATATCTCTTGACTTCAGCAAAGCTTTTGACAAAGTACCACATGACGTTCTGATTAACAAAATAGCTAAAAGTAGGCTAGATGGAACAACATTAGGTGGATTCACAGTTGGCTACAGAATCGGACTCAAAGAGTACTTATCAATGGAACCTTCTCAAACTGGGGAGAGGCAACGAGTGGGGTAGCGCAGGGCTCAGTCCTGGGCCCAGTGCTCTTCAACATTTTTATTAATGATTTGGATGAGGAGGTGCAGGGAACGCTGATCAAATTTGCAGATGACACCAAATTGGGTGGGATAGCTAATACCCTGGAAGACAGAAACAAACTTCAAAGTGATCTTGATAGGCTGGAGTGCTGGGCTGAAAACAACAGCATGAAATTTAATAGGGATAAATGCCAAGTTCTACATTTAGGAAATAGAAACCAACGGCAGAGTTACAAGATGGGGGATACTTGGCTCAGCAATACTACAAACGAGAAGGATCTTGGAATTGTTGTAGATCACAAGCTGAATATGAGCCAACAGTGCGATATGGCTGCAAGAAAGGCAAATGCTGTTTTGGGCTGCATTAATAGAAGTATAGCTTCCAAATCACGTGAGGTACTGGTTCCTCTCTATTTGGCCCTGGTTAAGCCTCATCTAGAGTATTGCATCCAGTTCTGGGCTCCACAATTCAAGAAGGACACAGACAAGCTGGAGCATGTTCAGAGGAGGGCAACCAGGATGATCAGGGGTCTGGAAACAAAGCCCTATGAAGAGAGACTGAAAGAACTGGGCATGTTTAGCCTGGAGAAGAGAAGATTGAGGGGAGACATGATAGCACTCTTCAAATACTTAAAAGGTTGTCACACAGAGGAGGGCCAGGATCTCTTCTCGATCCTCCCAGAGTGCAGGACACGGAATAACGGGCTCAAGTTAAAGGAAGCCAGATTCCATCTGGACATCAGGAAAAACTTCCTGACTGTTAGAGCAGTACGACAATGGAATCCGTTACCTAGGGAGGTTGTGGGCTCTCCCACACTAGAGGCCTTCAAGAGGCAGCTGGACAAGCATCTGTCAGGGATGCTTTGGGGTGGATTCCTGCATTGAGCAGGGGGTTGGACTCGATGGCCTTGTAGGCCCCTTCCAACTCTGCTATTCTATGATTCTATGATTCTATGACTTCAATAATCGGTTGATACATTATAGCTGAAAATACATCTCCATCAAATTACAAGCAACTACAAATGTATCCTCAGCCACTGATAGCCTACTAACATCGACAATGGGCTAATACCATTTGTAGCTGCCTGAAATTAACTCATCCACTTGTATAGGGTGGTAGAAATGGGGTGGAGGCTATGGGGGTGGGTGCCCTTGCCACACTGCTGCAGCCTAGTCGGGCCAAGCTGTGCACTTTTTCTTGTACTGGGTGCCAGCTTTCCTCTCTCTCTCCAGTATGACATCTCAACCTCTTCTCTCTGCCAACCAGTAGTCAAGCTGTTATCACCTTCACCGCTGACATTGGCATAGGGTACGGGGTGGTGCAACAAATGGGAACTGCAATATAGGGTGGAGGCTATGGGCACCAAACTGTTGGCGCCTGTACTATTGGCTTTCCCTCAGCTGTCTTCACTCAGGCAGAAGGGGGCAACTCTGACGTGGCAACTCTGACGTGGCATGCACAATATCTCACAGGTCAGGGAACTCAGGCTGTTGACTGTTAGGTCCCAGAGCCCTGGGGTTCAACGGTCATGTGTGCATCCCAATGGGCTCTTGCCCTTTGTCACTTGCCACACATGTGCTGGTCCCTTTGGCCAAGGTGCATTGTGTTTGAAAAGGAGCTGGAGTTATGTTTGGGGGGGAAATGCCCCAGCTTTTGCTTGTTCAGTTGAACTATAACTCACGGACCACTGTAAGTTTTGCCAATGAAACCATAGATTTTGTTAGGAAAGTTTTTACGACAAGTACTGCAGCACAGATGTGAGAGTACAAAGGAATGTGGAGACTCTGGTGTTTATCAAAATTGGAGTTGTAAGAGAAGATTTCTCCACATTTAGAGCATGGGGATACACCGCACCACCCATAAGAACATAATGAGTGCCATGCTGGATCAGACTGCGGCTTCATCTAGTCCAGCACTCTGTTCACACAGTGCCCAACTAGCTGTTGACCAGCAACCAACAAGCAGGACATGGTGTAACAGCACCCTCCCATCCCACCCCACACACAATGGGTTTGCTCAGAAGAATGCTGTGATCCCAATAGATCCTCCTTCCAAGACCTAGTTCATGCTATGGATGGGTGCCTGGGGGTCAGGGCTTGTGTCTGGAGGTGGGGGCTCTAGGTTGGGGACAGTGGTTTGGGTAGGAGCACATGTCTGTGTCTGCTGGATGGGGGGTCGGGATGGGTGGGGGCTTATACTGGGAGTGGGTATCAGGGGTGGGGCTCATGGCTGAGTGCTCCAGCCTGGGGGGGGGGCATTTGGAAGGGCAGTTTCAGGGGTTGTACCTAGGCCCTCGTCTATATGAGTACGTTAATGCTGCACCTGGTGGCATGAGCTGCATTGACGTTCCTTCCCAGTGTCTACATCGGAAGGAGCGCAGTTCAGGGCTTTCTGCTGCTGCCCACCACTGCACCCTCCCACCCGAGCCCTCACGAGGCAGGTCTGGGTGTGCCTGGGAGCATCTGCAGCCCCTCTGCTCTGGTAGGTGGGTTTTTTAATAGGAAAATAGGGCTGACGTGTTTTGTTTTGTTTTGTTTAGCTGTAACTGTGAAGGATCACATTTATAGCTAATGGGGGGGGGCAAGGGAGAGGAACAGGGTGCTCCCTCCCTGGTTGGAGCCTTCCTCCAGTCTAAAAAAGTTGGGGTAAGTCGGAGTGGTGGCTGCGTCATGTAGATCACCTGCTGCCACTCTGAAGCAATCCAGGGGCAAAACGCCCGGATGGACGAGCCCTAGGTCTCTAGATTGGGAGCTCCTGCCTGGGTCTGCACAGTGGGGGCTCTGGGGGGTAATGCCTAGGGTGGGGTGATGTCTGGGGTGGATGATATAGGGAGGAGGGGCTTAGGGGTATGGGTGATGCTGCAGTATAGGGGTGATATTTCTGGGGGGGGATTTTGTAGGGAGGGCAGGCTTGGCTTCTGACCCTCTGGCTCCACCCTCAGGCATCACTGATCTTGCTGGATTTCAACCTCGCTGCTAGTTGGCCTATTCTCTCCCAGCCTGGCAAATTCAGCCAGGCAAATTTCCAACCATATTTTGTACAACAGGTGGTTGGTCACGTCTTTTCATTCCCCCCCCCTTAAATTTTCACACACACACAGACACACACACACTTCTACCATAGCATAGCATTAGAAGAACTCCCCATGGAACTATATCTCCAAGAGCAACACTAACATCCATCCATGAGGCCCCACAGGGGCAGCTAATCCCTTTCCCCTATAACTAGGGTGACCATATGAAAAGGAGGACAGGGCTCCTGTACCTTTAACAGTTGTATTGAAAAGGGAATTTCAGCAGGTGTCGTTTGTATATATGGGGAACATGGGGAAATTCCCTCTTCATCACAACAGTTAAAGCTGCAGGGGCCCTGCCCTCTTTTAAATCTGGTCACTCTAGTATAGCTCCTGCAGCGTTAACTATTGTGATGAAGAGGGAATTTCACCAGGTGCGACATGCATACAAATGACACCTGCTGAAATTCCCTTTTCTATGCAACTGTTAAAGATACAGGAGCCCTGTCCTCCTTTTCAGATGGTCACCCTACCTATAACGTGCCATAATAAACTTTGTTGTGCACCAAACCTGGCTAATCTACTAGCAAATGACCATAGCTATCTCCATGCAAAATTTTGGGCCACCCAGAATTGCGCTTGGAAACACACCTTTGCCGTGGGGCCGTATGTGATCAAATTGTCTCAGCCCCACCAATACTCAGGCAGGCCACATTCCACACTAGCTGAACTTTCTGAACCTTCTCCAAAGGTGGCCCCATGTATAACATCCCACAATGAGCTCTGCATCAAACCCAGCTAATCTGCTACCAAAGTACAGTGCAATACAGGAATCCAGCCTCGCCGAATGTGTGGATGACTGAGGCAAGGTCCTCTTCAGGTAGGGCCACAGCTGGTGTACCAGCCTAAGCTGGTGAAGTGCATTCCTGGCTTCCCCACTTAGTGCAGAATCCAGGAGGGCTCCCAGACTATGTACTTGCTCTTTTAAGGGGAGTACAATCAGGACCGGATAAACACTACTGCTTTGTGACGTTTTAAGAAGTGCACTGACAACTGTTGGGGCCCATGACACATCCCATATACCGTTTTCAAACTGCTTTCAAAGTGATATATCCTGCTTGGTGTAGATTTGGCCCTTATCGAAGACCAGTTGTAAAGCTCCATCTGAAGTAGTTAGTTTCGCAACCTACAGTACCTCTGACTGGGCTGGATTAAGGCCATTTCTACACCAGCCTGATGTAGAGGGAGGGAGGGGGAGGATCTTACGATATCCTGATTGTAAGATCCTCCCCTTAGTCCACATGCAGGCGTGACATCCTGGGAGGAAGGAGGGTGTCACGCCCACCATTTTTTAAAAAGGAGCTGAGCACAGATGCACTCCAACGACATGTGAAGTGTTTTTTGGTTTTGTTTTTAAGTTCAGACCCTGCTCTCCCAGCCCAGTTCCTTCCCTCTACTGATCCCCACTACTCGCAGGGAGGAGGGAATAAGCCCGGACAGGTGGCCACACCTCTCGTGATCTCAGGACAATCCCAAGAGTGCGGGAAGAATCAGATTTTCCCAGGGAGTACTTATCCCTGGGAAAACCCGTTCTTGTCCCTCCTTCCTCATTTGGAAGCACAGGGACTCGGCTGTGACAGCCCGCATTTTCAGGCTGGTGTAGAAATGGCCTAAGTTTCAGCATGTTCACCCTCATCCATCCCAAACAACCTCCACACACTGGCTCACAATTTTGACAGTGTCCCTGAGATGTGCAGATGGAAACAAAAGGTAGAGCTGAGTATCATCCACATACTGATAACACTTCAGCCCAAACCTCCTGATGTCTGCCTCCAGTTAAAAAAGAATGGGAGACAAGAGAAAACCTTGTGGCACCCCAGAGGCAAACAACCATGGGTTGGAACAGACGTCCCCCAGCACCACTTTCTGAGACTGTTCCCCCAGGAACAACTAGAGCCACTTTAAAATTGTGCCTCCAAAGCCCAGTCCAAATAAACTTCTGTGTAAACTCATATAGAACTGACTTTTAATGGTGTGATCACTCAGAAGCTTTTTTTTTAAAAAAAAAAAACTGAAACGGCAAACTGGAAAGACGTGCTCTGAAACCCTATGCTTACTTTGAAGGCCTTAATTCTGTTTACTCAGAAGTAAGTCTCTCTCTGTTCAATGCGGTTTACTCAAAGGTAAGTATATAGCAGATTTTAGTATGACTTGGATGTAAATACAGTTGAAATCAGTGAGACTTACTCTTGAGTAAGTGAACCAGCAGATATCTATTTTAGTAACTGAAGATACACAGCTTCGCATGATCAAAGTAAAGGAAAACAGATCCTTCACAAATACAGATAGGTGGACTATCACACTGGTGGACTATCAGGAAAAGGGTTTAAGGAGGGAAATTAAAACATTCCTAAAAATCAAGGGATGAACCAATCTGATTCAAACTTGGCATGCTGAAAGCCCTCATTAAGAGCTATCACTGTATCAGGTTTGTTCTGTTTATCTTTAAAGCTTACGCAGATGTAAGCATTTTTTGTTAATTTCCATTTTAAAAATTCCTTAAAATCAAGGCATGGACAGATCCTCTTCCCCTCCTTATTGTTTCATTATGATTTTATTAGAATGTAAGCCTATGCGGCAGGGTCTTGCTATTTACTGTTCTACTCTGTACAGCACCATGTACATTGATGGTGCTATATAAATAAATAAATAATAATAATAATAATAATAATAATAATAATAATAATAATAATAATAATCTTGGCATGGCAAAAGTCCTTCTTAGGAGCTATTACCATGCCAAGTTTGATCTCTTTGTAAGCATTTGGGTTACCTTGGAGCAAAGGAGGGGACCCAACCACCTTTACAAAAGATATTATTTAAAATGATTGTTCATCTGCCCACCCTTTGAAATGAGCAAAACAAACCTTCACTCCTCCTCCCCTGTAAACTTTTCCCAAGCCAAGGGGTAGCAACAGTCTGGGACCATGTACTCCCTCGTGCTTCCTACAAATGGCCTCCCTTCCTTGGAGTTTGTTTAATATTTATTTATTTTAGCATTTTCATCTCACCCTTTAGCCAAAAAGGCTCTCAAGGCGGCTTACAAAAATATTTCTTAAGACAGTCCCTACCCACAGGCTTACAATCTAAACAACATGACACAAAAGGAAAGGGGATTGGGAGGGAGGAGGGGAAGAATAGCAAATTGAGGAACTAGATTCTTAGTTGCTAAGTTCAGCAGTGACTGTTGGTAACAGGAGGGAGGGAAGCTCTCAGCTGCAGCTGGATCCAGGCATGATGGAGAGGTGCCTGGCTGCTGCTTCCTCCCCCACTGATGGCCTCTGATCTCTAATATGATCTCAGGGGAAAGTGTAGTGTGCTGTTTGATCGTAATTGAGCTGTTTCAGGCTGCTGTACTATTGTATTTGCACAGAAATAAAGAAATATTTTTTAAGAATAAAAAATTAACTGGAGGAGAAAGGAGAATGTAGGGGGGCGGGGCGGGAGATTTCGCCAGCAAAGTAGCGCTCCAGGTGAAAAGATACACGAGCTGAGAAAGCGCAACAACACTCAGATGTGAAAGTGCCCAGTGCTCGATTCGCTAAGGAAACGGAGGAGGAAATTGCAATTAAAGCTGGATAAAAAAGTAGGTGTGATGGAGTCAGTGCAAAATGTTTTATTCCATACATTCTTTTAAATTGTTCCTTTCCTCTTTTGATTTACTCTTGTTAAAACAAGAGTAAACATTTCTTCTTAACATTTCTTTCATGATTACCTTCCCCAGAATTTTTGATAGAAAAGATCTGCAAGATATCAATCTCTGTGTTTTTTTAATTCTTGTTTTTCAAACCAGTTAACTTTTTTTTAGCAGAACAAAAAGTGGCCCAGAATCTTCTTTTTCAGTGTCCATGCTAATCATGGTTTTGTATCTCTTTAATATCCCAGATGAATTTGAGAGTTATGTCTTTCATTTTCTCCTGAAAGGCCTTGTCAAACCTTTCACTCTGTGACACTGTCATTATATTCTTCCAGTCTCCAATGGTACCTGATGAGAGGGGAGGATAAAATGAAGTTTCAATTCATTGGTGATTTTGCCTGGAAAACTAAGAAGAGCTCCAGACTTCTCCTGCATTGCCCCAAGGTCATCATCTGCTTAGAGAGCTTCAGCTATGGAGCGGTATATAAATGCAATAAATCACATCACATCATCATCATCATCATCATCATTATCATCTGTTTAGGGCTGAATTGGAGCCTTAATTTCCTAACACCTGATTGGTGTTCATCCCTGAGCCAGTCCTATACCATCTGAGTCATCATGAATGATGTGATGGTTGGTGACTGCTATGGGAGTGGCAGAGAGAATGATTTCTGAGTCAGAGAGAAGAAACTGAATCTGTCTTTTGGCATTTAGAAATGCTGGAAAGTATGCAAAAATTTGCCTAATATATGGGGAATGAACAGTTTGCTTTTACTCTTGTTTATGCCAGGACTGCCAAAGTGGAATGCGTGGAAACCACCAAGCCATTTCTGCAGATTCCTCCCAGCAACCCTGAAGCAGCCGAGACCGCTGCTTTCCTACCACTAATTTTGGTGGCCAGTAATTTTGATAGCCAGTAGTGTTCCATCAATACCTGATGGAACGCCTCTCCCGACATGAACCTACCCGTACACTGCGCTCAACATCTAAGGTCCTCGTCCGAGTGCCTACTCCGAGGAAAGCTCGGAGGATGGCAACAAGGGAGAGGGCCTTCTCAGTGGTTGCCCCCCGACTGTGGAATGATCTCCCCGGTGAGGCTCGCCTGGCGCCAACATAGTTATCTTTTCGGCGCCAGGTCAAGACTTTTCTCTTCTCCCAGGCATTTTAACAGCATTTAACAACGTTAAGTTGTTTTTAATGGACCCCAGAATTGTTGTTTTTAAATGGATACTGTTGTTTTATACTGTTTTTATGTTTTTTAAATTTTAGTATACTTTTAATGTTTACTATTTTTAATTGTTGTAAACCGCCCAGAGAGCTTCGGCTGTGGGGCGGTATATAAATGTAATAAAATAAATAAATAAAAATAAATAAAGCAGCAATCTGTTTGGGCTCACTGGGGAGGGGAGGGGGCGACAGCCTCCTGCCCCCCATGGCACCCCAAGATGTGCCTGTGCTGCCTTTCCACCCCAGGGGTGGGCATGCATCTCCCCTTTTCTGTCTGCCATGCAGGGGCTCTCTGGGCTGGGGTGGTGGAGGCATAAAGAGAGCTAAGACTGTGCAGCAGCGGGAGTGAGGGAGTGCTGCATGGCTTCAGGTTGCGCGACAGCTTGCGCTGGGCCTGTCGAAAGAGGTGTATTTGAATTTTGTTGTCTCACCATTACCTTTGCGTAGATGGTTTATCTTCTCTGTCTTGAAAGCATTTCTATGAATTGGGACCTCAAAATTTGCCCGAGGATCAGCTTTCATATTCTTGAAGGTAGCCTGCTCCACAACTTTGTCCACCTCTTGGCTGCTCAGGGGCTTTCCCACAAAACTGCAAATTTTTAATACAACGCCTCTGAGGTCCTGAAATAAGAATTGTTTCATTTGTGAGTTTTAGGCTGCAATCTAATCCCATGTACAGTCACAGGATCGAAATGTCTCTCCTAAATTAAACTATGCATAGTGGAGCTATGAATACGAACCTTCTCTACTGTCCTGTAATTCAGACCGGGAACACAGCACTCTGGGAGAAGGGGACTTAAGATACCCCCACCATTTCTTCCTGAAATTCCACCCCCTGAAAAAGGGGTAGGAAAACGGGGGGGGGGGGAGCCTCCATTGATTCCTATGGCAGCTTCTCAGATCCAGGGGTTTCTGGATGGGCAGATTAATTGGATCAGGGTTCTCCAACATGGAGTCCACTGGTATCTCCACTGACACCATCCTGAGTTTTACTTGCTTTAGGTTATGCTAAATGTAAAATATTTTAACAAAGAGGGTAGAATACTGCCAAGTACAATGCTCTGGATTGAATTCAGTTTCTTGGCCAAGCTACTTGTTTCACAGCCTTCAATTGAGTATGGAATTGTGAGGAACTGGGAATTGTTTTGACTGTTTTTTTAAAAAATAATAATAATTCATGCATTCCCTCCATTGCACCTACACATAGCATTAATGATTTTTAAAAAACCAAAAAACCAGAAGAAAACTTGTTGATTTCACAAGACTCCACCTATTTATAGCCAGATTAATCTGGGTTAAAAACACGTTTCCTTCAGGACACTAAATGGCTACATGTACCACAGGAGGAGTAAATGCAAATTCCGGAAAATGCATTTTTTAAAACTGCATCAGCTTCAGAAGACACTTCCATGTAGATTGAGCCCTTGCAGAAAATAGATGCTTGTGCCAGTGCAAGGATTCCAAGGCTGTCATGAAGGCTCACAAATTCTTCTTCTTATGAGGCCATCTTTAGAATGAAAGCCCCAGTTAGGCTTCAAGGTGCCAAGGCCTCCATTGAATCTCACAATGTCAAAGACAGATAGTAAAAACCTTTTGGCACAGCCAGGCTTTCCACCTGTCGAATCTCACATTCTATGAAGATGTTATTCTTCGTGAAAATAGAAGAGATACATCTTACCTTAATCATCTCCTCATAGGAAAGGAAGAGAATATTGAACTCATTCTTATGGGTGTACCACCCTTTCACATGGTCAAAAATGGAGTTGCAAATAACTGTTGGTCAAACAAAGAAAGAAAAATGAATTGACAACATTCACGCTTTGGTTTTAATCAGGGTTTACCCAGTTTGCTCCTTCTAGTCTGAACATGGACTCAGACATGGATTCCGTAACTGAAGCCTTTACATTTCCAAGCTTGCAGTGTGATTTGCAGACCCCAGAAAATGTGTTCAACACCATTTATTTATTATTTATTATTTATTTAATTACATTTATATACCGCCCCACAGCCGAAGCTCTCTGGGCGGTTTACAACATTTAAAAATAGTAAACATTAAAAGTATACAATTTAAAAACACACACACACACACACACACACACATAAAAAACAGTATAAAAACAACAGTATCCATTTAAAAACAACAATTGTGGGGTCCATTAAAAACAAACTTAACGTTGTTAAATGCTGTTAAAATGCTGTTAAAAATGCCTGGGAGAAGAGAAAAGTCTTGACCCGGCGCCGAAAAGATAACAATGTTGGCGCCAGGCGAGCCTCATCGGGGAGATCATTCCACAGTCGGGGGGCCACCACTGAAAAGGCCCTCTCCCTTGTTGCCATCCTCCGAGCTTCCCTTGGAGTAGGCACTCGGAGGAGGACCATGTTGGAAAAGCTGCAGAAAAGGGCAAATAAAATATTAAGGGGCTGTAGCATCTCCCCTATGAGGGAAGGTTAAAAAATCTTGGGTTGTTTAGCTTGGGGAAAAAGGAGAGTAAGGGGAGACATGGTAGAGTTGTACAAAATTATACATGGTGTGGAGAAAGTGGATAGAATGTGGACATCTTTTCTATAGAATTGGCTACCAGAAGACATAGTGATGGGCACCAATTTGGATGGCTTTAAAAGGGGGGTAGACAAATTCCTGAAGGAGAAGGCTATCAATAATCTAACATCCTGTGAGTTCTAGGACTAGGTTCTGTCTAAACATGTATAGGATTACATCCTAAGAATATTACGAACTTCTGGGGAAGCTACTTCCTAGTTTAATTGCCTGTAAGGAAAAGACTGGTAAGCTGCTTAAAATTGTTTTGCTGCTCTACTTAAGCCCTTAGTTTAGTATAATTTTGTATGTATCATATGTTTGAGTATATGCATATATAAACCTTTTACTATTGTTATGTTGATATTTTAACAGATTGTATCCTGGCAGACATAAAAAGTCGGTATGTCTGTATCTAGTGTGTGAACTTTCTTCTACCCTGAGAAGACATTTTGTTCTTTGAGGAATTTGAATATGTTCAGTTAGACAGGCAATCAAGGGTCACCTACATACAGGAAGCATATTTTGAGAGAACCTCTAAAAAAAGAGTTAGCTGTCACAGCTAGAGTTGGGTGTTGTCTAGGGCTTTGTATGTGGGTGTTTTGTTTTGTTTAAACAACAGCACATTTCAGTCTTACCGTTCCCAACTAAATATCTCTGCATGAAGCACTCCAGTTTGAACGAATCTTCAAACCTTTTTAACATTTTGTTGTAATGAAACAAGGACACCATAGCGTCTTTAGGATTTCTGTACACATAAATGACCTGCAAAATTATTATTTTTAAATCCTTTTCAATACATTGATGGATTGCTAAGGAAACACACTTAAATAATGCCATTGTGAACTTTAATTGATTTTACCAGCCTCGCTCCCATTAGCAGTACAAGGATCATACTATTACCTTTTATTGTAAACAGTTACAAGCATTATTGAAAGGAAGATAATAAAGATGTTATAGAGGAAGAACTTTGTTTAGTTTTTCAGTGTTACAATTCTTTTGGAGACCATCCATTTGTCTGCATAGTTCTCCTGTACATATCTAATCACTTTATTTTTTTCTAAAGTAGTCATTGGGGTGGATCCATTGGTGAGTTGGATTGGGCTTCCCGCTCCTCCCCCCTCCCCCCCGCCTCATTTAAATTCCAGTAAGGGATCTTGGGGAAGTGGCACCAAGACCAGACCAGCATGGGGGCTACAAGATGGCTACATCTGGGGTGGTGGAAAGGGGGTTCACATTAGTGGTCGGCACCATGGTGTGCCCCTGGCCCTTCCAATCACCACCAGTGTTCCTGGCATGTGGGCCAGGAAGGGGAAATCAGAGAGTATGTGAGCTGGCCAATGACAGGTTCCTTTTCCTATGCTGGTCAAGCCTATTCAAGTAAAAGTCAGTAAAGTTGTTGCCAAATCATTATCCCAGCTACGACTGTGTGCCTAATTCGTATAGCTCGAGTGACCAAATACAAAAGAGGGCAGGGCTCCTGCAACTTTAACTGTTGTGATGAAGAGGAAATTTCACCAGGTGCTGCATGCATGAAAATGACAACTGCTGAAATTCCGTTTTCTATACAAGTGTAAAAGATATGGGAGCCCTGTCCTCCTTTCCACAGGGTCACCCTACCTGAACTGATTCAATGAAACTGGCGATTTATTCAAAACCCCATTCTAAATTATTCTGGAAATCAAACTTTCCCTTAAACAGTGTGTCTATAGAAGGCACAGGGCTCCAATCCACCAAGAACAATATGTATGTAATGGAAACTACTTGTGTAAACTATCTCCTCCAATCCAACAGAGCAAGTTGTTGGTGTGGAGCCCTAAGAAAAAGTTACAAATGTGGTGAATCAGCTGTTCAGGAACAAAGGTGGTTAACACCCCCGTGCGACTACCCCTTTACTGATGGGATCTCTTAAACCATTTTCAAAGGACTCCTTATATGGAGCCCTGTCTGCTCTTCACACATCCTTTGGATTGATGTGAGCATCATTACTTTCATCAAGATATTATTCTTCTGATATTAGCTGTATATTTAATACTCATTTGTTTAATCACATGTGTATCAGCATATGCATACATACAAGCATGTCTGTATAGCTTTTGCATTCAGCAGCTAGGCAGTGGGTAGTTAATATGAGAAAAGAGTAACAACATTGGCTTACCTTTCCTTTTCTGTCCCTCAGCCCCTTTGGAACCAAATAATATGGCAGGTGGCTCAATAGAAGACGAGGTGATGGTTCCTTGGTAAAATCCACATTGTTTAGATTATATTCTACTGAGTGGGCACGATGAAATGTGCTAATATTCCCTGTTCCGTTCCGGTGGTCTTCATACAAAATCAAGCACAAAATGTTCTGGGTCCACACAGTTCCTAAAAGAATTTTTTTTTAGTTTGTTTGTTTCTTTCTTTCTTTCTTTTTCCTCCCGGCCTCCATCTTGTCTTCACAAAAATGCTGTGAGGTAGATTATAGATTCATTGTCCCCATTCAGACAACAGGTAGCTACTAGGAGGAGGGCTTTCTCCGCTGTGGCACCCCGGCTGTGGAACGAGCTCCCCAGAGAGGTCTGTCTGGTGCCTACACTGTATTCTTTTTGTCGCCAGCTGAAGACCTTTTTATTTTCTCAGTATTTTAACACCTAAATTTAAACTTTGCTGTTTTAATTCTGTATTTTAATCCTATATCAATTTCTTCTGTGTGGTTTTATCCTGGTTGTGCTTTTTATATTGTATTTTGTATTTGGGTTTTTAGATTGTTGGATGTTTTAATATGTTCTTAATGGTTTTAATTTTTGTGAACCGCCCAGAGAGCTTTGGTTTTGGGTGGTATAAAAATGTAAATAAATAAATAAATATTAAACCATGCTGCTTAACCACAAAACGGTTAATAGAATGCATGCATTCCATTAACCATTTTGTGGTTAAGCAGCATGGTTTAGCAAAGTGGTTCCCAACTGGGGGTCACATAACCCACCCATGGGGTCCATGGCACCATTCACCTATCAGCTCTGCAAGGTCTGCATTTTAATAAAAGAAAATACGCCTTCTCCCGCACTCCGTTTACTTCAACGGTGATGTCATGCACAAAAGCACCTGCGTGATTTAGCGACTAGCTTCAGGGATTACTTTCCTGCACCTAATCCTGAAAACTCATGGATAAGGAATCCTTTTGAATGTGGTGATGTACAACTAACAACTCTATCTGAGGAAGAGCAAGATGCACTTGTTGACATGACTTGTGATGGCTCATTGAAACCATTTTTCAAAGAATATAGACTGGACCAATTCTGGGTGAAGTTTTTTCCTGATTATAAGAAAGGTGAAAAAGCTTTGAAATAGCTAGTTCCCTTTTGTTCTACATATCTTTGTGAACAAATATTTTCAACATTTTGTTATATGAAGAACAAGCATAGAAATCGGCTCGATGTTGATCCAGATTTGAGATTAAAAATAGGAAATATTGAACCGGATGTGGAAGGGATTGTTCAGGACAAAAAGAGGCATGATTTCTCCCATCACATTTAGGTTTAGTAGCTGCTAGACTTGTCATAATTTGTTCAATTGTAAACTAGACATTAGTAAAATTAAATTCGTCTTTATATTCCTAACTAAATCATTGTCATTTTTGCGTGGTAATATCACAAATTTTATGGACTGTTTTTTAGTATACCTAAAATCCTTTGCTTATTAGGGACTACCCCTTATTTTCAATGGGGTCAATGGCTTGGCATTTGAAAAACAAAGGGTCCACAGTACTTAGCTAATTGGGAACCACTGGTTTAGCATGTTGTCTGAACAAAGCCAATGATTTGCACGAACTCACCCAGTGAGCCTCATGGCCAAGTGGAAACTTGAGGAAGAAGATTAAAAATAATGATTTTATAGATTGAATAACAATGTTTAAAAATATTATATACAAAGCATTTTATCACATGGGCAAAAATACAATCAATCCATCAGACAATTCAATACAGAATGCTCAGTAAAGTTGTATCCATTGGCCAGACACGTTTCAACGCAAGGTCTTCCTCAATGGCCTGTGAGCTATGGAACAAATGCAAACATAAATACAAACATTTATAAAGGCCAAGGTAAAGGCAAACGCTTGTTACTGTAATTTTTTAGACGAGCAGAATGTTTTTAAAATAAAATTAATTAGACCTACCAAAGCTGGTTGGAGCCCAGGGCTCCAAAGGTCTGAATGAGGAATGTAATTGGGCCTCAGCTTTATAAACCAATATGTAAGCTTTTTTTTTTTCCGTTCAGTCGCTTCCGACTCTTCGTGACTTCATGGACCAGCTCACGCCAGAGCTTTCTGTCGGCTGTCGCCACCCCTAGCTCCCCCAAGGTCAAGTCTGTCACCTCCAGAATATCATCCATCCATCTTGCCCTTGGTCGGCCCCTCTTCCTTTTGCCTTCCACTTTCCCTAGCATCAGCCTCTTCTCCAGGGTATCCTGTCTTCTCATTATGTGGCCAAAGTACTTTAGTTTTGCCTTTAATACCATTCCCTCAAGTGAGCAGTCTGGCTTTATTTCCTGGAGTATGGACTGGTTTGATCTTCTTGCAGTCCAAGGCACTCTCAGCATTTTCCTCCAACACCACAGTTCAAAAGCATCTATCTTCCTTCGCTCAGCTTTCCTTATGGTCCAGCTTTCGCAGCCATAGGTTACTACGGGGAATGCCATTGCTTTAACTATGCGGACAGTATATGTTTTTTGTTATGTTCACTTGTCATTCTTGTCCAGTGGTTTAAGATATCTTGGGTTAAAGACCTTTTAGGGTAAAGACAACAGTAGTCTGTAAAAGAACCTTTAAAAAGCCCTGCAACTTTAAATCACAAAGGTATGCTGAGTCTTCAGCAGGAGCATTCCATTGTCACGTATGGGACATTTATACTCAAGTTCAGGACAAAGAATCTTTTGCATATACTACTAATGTTTAAAGTGAACAATTTATTTTGCAGCATATGAATACAATGGTCATTACTAGCAGTACAGGGTTAGCAATTTTAAATTCAGCAAGAAACAATTATCTTAGATACTATTAATATTTTGTCACGTATGGGACACAAGAATTTCCATCTTCGTGGACATGGTTATCTTCAATTAAACATTTCTGTGAACTGTGAACTTGAAACTAATTCAACTTTTTTCTGATAATTCCTGAGATATCACCTCACATTTATATCCATGTTAGACTCAATTTTTACATTTTAGCTCAATCAAAAAAATATTTTTTTGATGTCACGTATGGGACATTCTCTGTCACGTATGGGACACTGTCTGCATTACAACATAAAAAACTCACTTAGGACTACTAAATATGAATTCTTAATTGATTTAAGACACTAGCATCAACAAATAATGTAGTTAGAGCATTTAAGCATTGATATTTGAAAAGTCCCATTACATTAGAATAATTCTGAAAATTTATACATGGTGCAGCGACGAGAGTTCAAAGCCACAGTTGGTGGGTCCTTAAAGGAGTATGTAATACAATCAGGAGTGTGAGGCCACTTATAATGATGTTTGTTGGCAGGAACCATTACACTCACTTTAACTCCATCCATGCCACAGACTTCCATAACACTGCCTTGGTAGGCCACCTTATTATAACTAAAGAAGCACCAAGCACCTATATTGAGTTTCACATTTGAAGTAGGCCTAGTAACAGGAACAGATTCTTCACTCTCCAGGGCATGGTGTTTGAAGGAAACTAGACCGTTTGGTTTAGCCTGCACAATATGATATGATGCTATCCCAGGCACAGTGATAGTTCCTTCCCAAGGCTTGTCTTTCTTTACTTGGGAATGTATTTCACTCTGGGAAATGTACAGAGTGCATGTTGAGGGGGCAAGTTCATTTGCTAACTGTGCAAACTCCACTGCATTCTTTACGACACTGACGTTGCCTTGGCTCATGGTCTTTTGTCGTACAAGCCTTTTCACATTGCCTCCCACACCATCAACTATTCCTTTGCCATGTGAGGTGGCAAAATATTTCCAACTGAACTTTCTTTGGTATTTTTTTGCTAGAAGCTTCAGCACGTGCACCATGTATTTGTTCTTGAACTCAGATGCAGGTCCATCGCTCCAAATGATGACCTGAGTAACACCAGTTTCTTCACTCATTATCTCATAGAGTTTCATCAGCATTACATACACAGTGTGTTTGTCCTTCTGTGTTATATCTGAGCACAAGAGGAAGGTTCTACAAGATCCATTTAAGAAGACAGCTGCAGTGAAAAGCGTTACAGTTGCTCGAGACCAAAGGGCACTCTGAATCTTGTTCTGATACTCACAGCTATAAGACATAGCAAAATCAATTTGCAGCACTCTTACATTTTCCAGTTTTTGATCACTTAAGAAAGCATTTGCTTGTATTCTTTTTATGTGAACATGACCCAGAAAGTTTTCATAACTTGAAACAATATCTTCGTGTAATTCACCAGCACAACCATCTTTCATGCTTAATACTAGTCCTCCATCAGCATCCTTTTCCCACTGCTTCCATGTGACGTGCTTTGTTGGCTCTTCAGGAAATGGAATATTTTTTTCCACTGGAATTCACATTTCCAACAGTTGGAAGTTAATTTGTCATCACATAAAACAGACTTTAAAAATCTCCTCCAATTCTAAGGCCCTTTAACTTGAGTTTAAAATTTTCATGTATTTTACATCGACACTGATCCACTGGAGTATCCTTCAGTAGAAGAACATTTTTTTGGATGTAGAGTACAAAATTTTACAAAACTCATTTTAACTTCAAGGTGGCCGTTTTTAAACACAAAAATTGCCTCTCTTAAAAACATAGTGAGAAAATGTTTTTGAAGTCTTAAGTTTCTTTCCTTCTTCCCAAACAGTTATGTAGTCCTTCAATCCAGGAGCTGTATATACTAGGGGTGTGCACGGACCCCCCGCTCCGCTTCACTTGCAGATTCGCCATTTTCCGGAGCGGGTCGCTCCGCTCCGCCCCCGCTCCGCCCACTTCCGCTCCGCTCCGCTCGGAGCTCCGGATCCGGATCCGGAGCTCCGTTTTCCCCCCCCCATAGGGTTGCATTGAAAGCTAAAAAAGTAAACAACTTTTTTTCTGTTGAAGTTAGAAACCTCACGTTTGGCACCATGACACCTCATGGGCGTATACACACACACGCCAAGTTTCAAGGCAATCCCATCATCCCCTGATTTTTGGCGAATTTTTGAAAATCGGGCACCCCATTCACACCCCTTGGGATAGCTCCGTCAATTTGCATGTTAGAAACCTCAAACTCGGCACCAGGGCAGCTTATCCATGTGTCCACATGCACGCCAAGTTGCAAGCAAATCCCATCATCCCCTGATTTTTGGCGCGTCTCTACCCTCTAACGCACCACCCATAACCCTAATTCACACCCCTTTAGATAGCTCCGTCAATTTGCACGTTAGAAACCTCAAACTCAGCACCATGATAGCTTATCCACGTGTCCACATGCACGCCAAGTTTCAAGGCAATCCCATCATCCCCTGATTTTTGGGGAATTTATGAAAATCGGGCACCCCATTCACACTCCTTGGGATAGCTCCGTCAATTTGCATGTTAGAAACCTCAAACTCAGCACCATGAGAGCTTATCCATGTGTCCACATGCACGCCAAGTTGCAAGCAAATCCCATCATCCCCTGATTTTTGGCATGGCTTAACTCACCCCAAATTGTCCCATTCTAGAACTACGTCAATTTGCATGTTTGAAACCTCAAAGTCGGCACCATGATAGCTTATCCACGTGTCCACATGGATGCCAAGTTTCAAGGCAATCCCATCATCCCCTGATTTTTGGGGAATTTATAAAAATCGGGCACCCCATTCACACCCCTTGGGATAGCTCCGTCAATTTGCATGTTAGAAACCTCAAACTCGGCACCATGAGAGCTTATCCATGTGTCCACATGCACGCCAAGTTGCAAGCAAATCCCATCATCCTCTGATTTTTGGCATGGCTTAAACTTTTTAACTCACCCCAAATCAAGTCCCATTCTACAACTACGTCAATTTGCACGTTAGAAACCTATCCTTTGGTCCCATGACAGCTTACCCATGTGTCCCCATGGACACCAAGTTTCAAGGCAATCCCATCATCCCCTGATGTTAGGGGAACTTTTGAAATTCGGACACTCCAGTATGTCAGGGATTTAAAGTTGCAATTGCAGACAGCTCAATGGGGCCAGTTCCAAGGCAATCCCAACATGCCACGAGATAACCCTAAATCTTCTGGCACATTTGAAAAAGGGATTATTGAACTTGATAAAGTCTAAGTGAGCGCAGGAAGGACTTCTCCCCTGAGTCAAAGCAAGACACATACACCATCGCTGCAAGGCGGGAAGGGGAGAAGGGAGGGAAAGCAGGCAGGCAGCATGCATTGTAGTGCCGCAAGGATGGCTTGAGCACTAACGCATAGCAAACCAACCCATAAGTGGGCGCAAAGTGAGGCAAAGATGGCTGGTTCTTTCTTTCTAAGCCAGCAGTTACGCCTTGAGGGGCACAGAGGAGGACGACTGGGAGCAAGCGTGCCGGAGGGTGCTGGGCACGAACCGCAAAGCCCATCTCCCAGGCACCAGGCAGGCAGAGCAGGCGAGGAGTCAGTCCTGGCAGATGCCCCACCACAGCAGCACCCCGGGGGAGGCGGGCAGACAGGCAGGCATGGGTTGGCAGGCACAGAAAAGCTGGTACCTTGCACAAGTAAGCCATAGATCTGCGGGGGAGTCAGTCCCAGCAGATCCAGCTACCTCACAAGGACGGCTCCCAGGCAGGCGGGCAGGCGCCTCCACTGTAGTGGCTGTGGTCAACTCGGCGGGCGCACTACAAGACGAGTTGAAGTGAGAGCTCACTTCTCAGGAAACGTAGTGGCTGTGCTACGGGAGATCGGTGGACTGCTGGAGCTTAGCTTTTTCTCTGAGGGGAAGTCCATGAGTTGAAGTGACAGCTTGCTTCTCAAAGACAGGGTTACAGCGGAAGAGGGGTGGGACGAGACCGGGGAGAGAAGCTCGACCAGTGACTGCTACTAATCCCCACATCCTGGAGGACCACAGCATCCCACACAAAGTGGCTGTGGTGAAGTCAATGGCTGTCATGAGTTGAAGTGAGTGCTCACTTCTCAGGAAAATTAAACTGTCCGTACACACTAAGTGGCTGTGGTATGGGCGATCGGTCGACTGCTGGAGTACCACCCGCACATAGGGGAAGTCCATGAGTTGAAGTGACAGCTTGCTTCTCAAAGACAGGGTTACAGCGGAAGAGGGGTGGGACGAGACCGGGGAGAGAAGCTGGACCAGCTTCTGCTACTAATCCTCACTCACATCCTGGAGGACCACAGCATCCCACACAAAGTGGCTGTGGTGAAGTCAATGGCTGTCATGAGTCGAAGTGAGTGCTCACTTCTCAGGAGGAAACTTAAACTGTCCCTATGCACTAAGTGGCTGTGCTATGGGAGTTCGGTGGACTGTTGGAGTACCAGCCACAATTGGGGAAGTGAATGAGTTTCAGTGAAAGGTTGCTTCTCAAAATCAGCACACAGATCAAGGACTCCATTTGATCCCCGAGCTATCTAAAGGGTGACCCGTGGACTGCTGGAGTTTTCCTCAGGTTCCCGGTGGCTGGGATGGGTCTCGGCTTCTCAAAGCCATGGCACTGCTGCATATGCAGTGCAGCTTCTCGAAAGAGAGCTGTCCCACGGAAAAACGGTGCATTACTGGAGCTTAGCTTTTTCTCAAAGGGGAAGTCAATGAGTTGAAGTGAAAGGTTGCTTCGGAAGTCTATGGCTTTCATGAGTTTCAGTGACAGCTTGCTTCTCAAAGAGGGCATTACAGCGGAAGAGGGGTGGGACGAGACCAGGGAGAGGAGCTGGACCAGCTGCTGCGACTAATCCTCACCCACATCCTGGAGGACCACAGCATCCGCAGTAGTGGCTGTGGTGAAGTCAATGGCTGTCATGAGTTGAAGTGAGTGCTCACTTCTCAGGAAAATTAAACTGTCCGTACACACTAAGTGGCTGTGGTATGGGCGATCGGTGGACACCTGGAGTACCACCCGCACATAGGGGAAGTCCATGAGTTGAAGTGACAGCTTGCTTCTCAAAGACAGGGTTACAGCGGAAGAGGGGTGGGACGAGACCGGGGAGAGAAGCTGGACCAGCTTCTGCTACTAATCCTCACCCACATCTTGGAGGACCACAGCATCCACAGTAGTGGCTGTGGTGAAGTCAATGGCTGTCATGAGTTGAAGTGAGTGCTCACTTCTCAGGAGGAAACGTAAACTGTCCCTATGCAGACAGTGGTTGGGGAGAGAGGCACGGCCAGCTGCGCCTCGACCGTAGGGGCTGTGCTCAAGTGTCTGAACTTGGAGTCGAAGCGAGAGCTCACTTCTCAGATAACTTGAATTGCGAGACTGGGGAGAGACGCTCGACCAGCTGCTGCAACTAATCCTCCTCACCCACATCCTGGAGGACCAGAGCATCCACCGGAGTGGCTGTGCTCAACTCGGCGCACTACAAAACGACAAGTGGCTGTGGTGAAGTCAATGGCTGTCATGAGTCGAAGTGAAAGCTCACTTCTCAGATAACTTGAATTGCGAGACTGGGGAGAGACGCTCGACCAGCTGCTGCAACTAATCCTCCTCACCCACATCCTGGAGGACCAGAGCATCCACCGGAGTGGCTGTGCTCAACTCGGCGCACTACAAAACGACAAGTGGCTGTGGTGAAGTCAATGGCTGTCATGAGTCGAAGTGAAAGCTCACTTCTCAGATAACTTGAATTGCGAGACTGGGGAGAGACGCTCGACCAGCTGCTGCAACTAATCCTCCTCACCCACATCCTGGTGGAACAAAGCATCCACCAAGAAGTGGCTGTGGTGAAGTCAATGGCTGTCATGAGTCGAAGTGAGTGCTCACTTCTCAGGAGGAAACTTAAACTGTCCCTATGCAGTCAGTGGTTGGGGAGAGAGGCACGGCCAGCTGTGCCTCCACCGTAGGGGCTGTGCTCAAGTGTCTGAACTTGAAGTTGAAGTGAGAGCTCAAAATTGCTCCATATGAGACTGGGGAGAGAAGCTCGACCAGCGACTGCTACTTATCCCCACATCCTGGAGGACCACAGCATCCCACACAAAGTGGCTGGTAAAGTCAACGGCTGTCATGAGTCGAAGTGAAAGCTCACTTCTCAGGAGGAAACTTAAACTGTCCCTATGCACTAAGTGGCTGTGCTATGGGAGTTCGGTGGACTACTGGAGTAGCTCCCTCAATTGGGGAAGTCAATGGCTGTCATGAGTCGAAGTGAGAGCTCACTTCTCATTAAACTTAAACTGTCCCTATGCACTAAGTGGCTGTGCTATGGGCGTTCGGTGGACTGTTGGAGTACCAGCCGCAATTGGGGAAGTCCATGAGTTGAAGTGAGTGCTCACTTCTCAGGAGGAAACTTAAACTGTCCCTATGCACTAAGTGGCTGTGCTATGGGCGTTCGGTGGACTGTTGGAGTACCAGCCGCAATTGGGGAAGTCCATGAGTTGAAGTGAGTGCTCACTTCTCATTAAACTTAAACTGTCCCTATGCACTAAGTGGCTGTGCTATAGGCGTTCGGTGGACTGTTGGAGTACCAGCCGCAATTGGGGAAGTCCATGAGTTGAAGTGAGTGCTCACTTCTCAGGAGGAAACTTAAACTGTCCCTATGCACTAAGTGGCTGTGCTATGGGAGTTCGGTGGACTGTTGGAGTACCAGCCGCAATTGGGGAAGTGAATGAGTTTCAGTGAAAGGTTGCTTCTCAAAATCAGCACACTGATCGGGTCACCCAGAGGACCACAGCCTGTACGTAGTGGCTGTGCTGAAGTCAATGACTTCCATGAGTTTAAGTGAAAGGTTGCTTCTCAAAGGCGAGGACTTGCCTGTTTCATTTTCGCAGCGAGACAGGCAGCTGCAGTAACAGTCAGAACCACACACACAATGACAGCTTTTGCACAGAGGCTCATGAGTTCAAGTGACAGCTTACTTCTCAAAACCATACTTCTGGATCAGGGAGTACGTCTTCCACTCCCAGGGCACTCCAAAGGGCGACCCGTGGACTGCTGGACTTTACCTCCCTCAGTTGGGGAAGTGAATGATGAGTTTAAGTGAAAGCTTGCTTCTCAAAGACGGGTTACAGCAGAAGGGGAAGAGGAAGAGGATGAGACTGAGGAGAGAGAGAGAAGAGAGCATCCACTGTAGTGGCTTTGCTAGTGGCTGTGCTACGGGCGATCGGTGGACTGCTGGAGTACCTCCCGCACATAGGGGAAGTGAATGAGTTTCAGTGAAAGGTTGCTTCTCAAAATCAGCACACAGATCAAGGACTCCATTTGATCCCCGAGCTATCTAAAGGGCGACCCGTGGACTGCTGGAGTTTAACCTCCCTCACCCTCAATTGGGGAAGTGAATGAGTTTCAGTGAAAGGTTGCTTCTCAAAATCAGCACACTGATCGAGTCACTCAGATCCTGGAGGACCACAGCCTCTATGTAGTGGCTGTGCTGAAGTCAATGACTTCCATGAGTTCAAGTGAAAGGTTGCTTCTCAAAGGCGAGGACTCGCCTGTTTCATTTTCGCAGCGAGACAGGCAGCTGCAGTAACACTCACAACCACACACACAAGGACAGCTTTTGCACAGAGGCTCATGAGTTCAAGTGACAGCTTGCTTCTCAAAAAACCATACTTCTGGATCAGGGAGTACGTCTTCCACTCCCAGGGCACTCCAAAGGGCGACCCGTGGACTGCTGGAGAGAGGCAGCCTGGCTAGTGGTGGTGGTGCCAGGCATTGCCTTGCCCCCTGCTTGCACCTCACCTAAACACGTGCAGTCAATCATGGAGTCTTTTGGAACTGGGTGGAAAACTATCCGGATGAGTTGACTAAGCTGTACCGGACGCCACAGAAATGAAATGAACTCAAGTGCGGTGCTTTGCCCTCACAGTCAGTCACACACACGCACGGTGACAAACTCTGCCTAGTGCCTACAGAGACGAATGTAATGATTCAGAGTTGATGTTGTGAACTGTAACACAGCCACTAAATAATAAGAATAAGAATAAGAATAAGAATAAGAAAAATATAATTAAAATAATAATAAAAAGAAAAAACCAGCCTGCCTGAACTGTAGTGTGCCTGCCAACCCAAGGAGGGGTGGAATTAAAGGGAGCCTGCCTGTCACTCCCACGAGGGCTTGAGGGTGGGGTATCCCAGCAGGGGGAGATTGCCCTTCAGAAAGACCAGCTGCTCCACCAAGTCCGGCTCCAAGCGAGAGCGGTGAGGGGTCACTATGTCGCCCGCCATAGAGAACACCCTCTCGCTTGGAACACTGGTGGGTGGGCAGCTGAGTCGATCCATGGCCACCCGCGCCAGGTCCGGCCAAATCTGAAAACGGGATGACCAGTAGGCCAGGGGGTCCATGGAGGAGTCCTCGATGGGCTCTGACAGGTAACGCTGCACGGTGGTTGCAGCGTCATCCTGGCTGGTGGCTGGGGAGGGTCTCTGCCCAAACACGGTGTGCAGAGCCTCTTCCCAATACCCCTCGCCTGTGCTGCTGCTGGGAGGGATGCACGTGAGGCTGCTGCTGGTGCTGCTGGTGCTGCTGCGGGGAGGGGTGGCCTGCTCCTCTGCCTCACTCTGCCCCACCCTCTTGGCCCATGCCGCCCGCACTTCGCCCACCAGCGTTTCCACCCAGTGCTGCCTGCTATTTGGCCCACAAAGCCCATCCTTCACACGAGGGTCGCACATGGCTGCCAACATGTGGACCCTGTCGGTTTGGATGGGCTCCAGCCTCCGCGTCAGGCCGTCCCTCAGCCTAGTCACCGCTTCGCGGACCTTGGGCTCGAAGCGCCTGCCGGTGACGGGATCCCTGTACTCCAGAAAGTCGCCCATCTGTTTCTGGAGATGCCTGCATACAGGGATCACCTGGCTGAGGAGGGCAGAGCTTTTGCTCAGGGTCTCGGTGGCGTTCAGGAACGGCTTGAGGACCGCCACCAGCTGGGACATGGCGTCCCACTGCTGCTTGCCCATGTGGTGGACGCCCATGTCCCTGACCCTGAACAAGTCGTGGATGGCACGCTGTTGCTCCACCATCCGCTCCAGCATCAGGTAGGTGGAGTTCCAGCGTGTCACCACATCCTGCACTAGCCTGTGCTGCGGGAGATTCAACTCCTCCTGCTTCTCCCGCAGCAAGCGACTGCCCTTGACGCTGTGGTGGAAATGGCCTGCCACCTTTCTGCAGCTCTCCAGGAGGTTACGGATCCCGGACAGGGGACCGAGGTTGGGCTTGCTGCTGCCCATCCCAAGGCCATCCCTCACCACCAGGTTCAAGACGTGCGCGATGCAGCGGACGCCCTCGAATCCGCCGTCGCGCACCGCCTTCACCATGTTGGCTCCCCCGTCCATGACCATGTAACCGCGGGTGACCTTCTGCCCAGCTAGCCACCCATCCACCATGCGGTTCATGGCCTCCGTAATCTCCCCTGCCGTGTGGGACTGGTCCATCACTTGCGTGTGGAGGAGGGCCCAGCAGTAGCCCTCCTTGCCAGTCCCTGTAGTGCTGGATCCTTCCTGCCCCACGGCTGCCCACCAGTGTGCCGTCAGGGACAGGTAAGCGTGCACTCCGCCCTCGCTGGACCAAATGTCCGAGGTGAAGTGCACCATCCGTGCCTCTGCCTGGCACAGACGACCCAGCACTAACTCCCTGCAGGAACGGTACAGGGAAGGCACCACCCGCCTGCTCAGGGTGGTGCGACACGGCAGCTTATAGTATGGCACCACAAGCGCCATCAGCCTCTTGAAGCCTGCGTTGTCGACGAGGCTGAATGGCTGGTCGTCCAACGCCACCATCTCACCGATTGACGTGGTGATCTGGGAGGGCGTTGGAAAACGCCATCTTGTGGTTCCATACTTCCCCCACCCCATTTCCGGCAGGGTTGCCTGCCTAACCCTTGTGGGGATGGGAGATGGAGAGCTGAGACTGGAAGTGCCAGCAGCAGCAGCAGCAGCAGCAGCAGCAGCAGCAGCAGCAGCAGCAGCCTTCGGCTTTCCCCTGGAACCAGTCGCCTTGCCCGCCTCTTTCCCCAGCAAGACCGACTGGTGCTGCCTCTTAAGATGCATCTTCATGCTGCTGGTTCCATAATGCCCTGTCGATGAACCCCTGCTTAGGCTGAGTTTGCAGTGGCGACAGACAGCAAAGCGGGGATCCGCTCCCAACTCAAAGTGGTCCCACACGATGCTTGTCTTTCGTTTCCGTGGTGACACCACCAATTGCCCGCCTGAGCTCTCTGGTGTTGCCACAGAAACAGGGGTGTGGGATGAGACTGGGGAGAGAGCCTCGGCCTGCTGCTGCTCCTCCTCAGCCCCCACATCCTGGAGGCCCACCGCCTCCTCCTCCTCCCCCCCCTCCACTGTGCTGAGGACCTCGTCTAGGTCCATCATCGGGCTCGTGGGCTGAAAGGAGAATGAAGGAGTTGGGGATACTCCTCCTCCTCTAATGGCACTGCTGCCACGTGCCTCTTGCAAACGGGCACTTTTCCCATTCCCACCCTCAAAAAGAGAACGCCGGGCACAAGTTGCAGAAGAGAGTGGCTCTGCCTGCTGCTTGTCCTGCTTCTGTTTTGGAGCAGTCAGCCAAGGAGTTGCCCGTTTGAGTTTCACAGGAGGAGAGGAAGCCTGCTTACTGCTGGCAGCCTGAGCCTTGCTGCTTTCAGCACGCCTGCTTCCTCTTTTCATGATGACTAACAAAATATTAATACTACTAATACTATGTATAAGGTACTACTAAGAATATGTATAAGAAGAATATAATATGTTTAAATGTAGGGAAATGGGACAAGAAGAATAAAATATACTACTACTAATATGTATGAGAATATACTAATACATATATATATATATACTACTAAGAATATCTACAAGAATATAATAATATGTTTAAGAATATTACTAATAAATGTAGGGAAATGGGACAAGAAATGGGACAACCACTACTATAAGAAGAACAAAGTATGAATACTACTACTAATATGTATGAGAATGTATACTAATAGACTACTAAGACTATGTAAAAGAATATAATAATAATATGTTTAAGAATAGGGAAATGGTGTGCGTATGCTTTCCCCAAAATGCTCAATCTGTGGCTGCACAAAAGCAGCCCACTCTGTCCAAGTTACACAGAGAAGAAAAAGAGAATCAATTTTTTTTGGTATATTTGGTATATAGAAGATAGAAGGAAACACAATCAGGATTTAAGAGAGGGGAGGGGGGAAAAGAACCAACCACTACTATAAGAAGAACAAAATATGAATACTACTAATATAATATGTATGAGAATATATACTAATAGACTATGTGAAAGAATATAATAAAATATGTTTAAGAATATAAATGTAGGGTAATGGGACAAAAAGTGTGTGTATGCTTTCAAAAGAAAGCTTTCACAAAAGCAGAACAGTCAGGCTTTAATACAGGGAAGGGGGGGGGGCAACCAACCCAACCACACACTCCAAAATTCAAAAATAAAGTTTATATTAAATCAAAGTAAGGGGAAAACACAGGGCAAACTAAGCTACAAGTCAGAAAGAAGCAAACAAACACACACACACGCCAAACTAAACCTATCCTAATCTATCTCCAAAGTCCAAAGCAGGAGCACTAACTAACTAAGTGTTACCTCCACGAACGCCAACCCACAAAGAGACACAAAACAGAAAGTTCTCAGGGTGGGTCTGCCTTAGTCCCCCCTCCAACGCTGGGATTGGAGGAGGATGCTTTCTGAGGAGATCAATTCTCATCAGGATTGGGAGTTGAATGTGCCTGTCATCGCTTCCAAAAAAATAAAAAAATAAAAAAAAAACCCAAACCCCGATTTTTAACAAAATATTGCACGTGAACCACAGCACGCAGAAAGTTGAGAGTAGTCTCAAAATGACCCCCATCCACGACTCTCTGTGCACAAGAATTTTCAGAATGATAGCTTAAACCCCCCCCCAGTTATCCCCGATTCTTTCCCTCAATGCAATCCTATGGGCGAAAAGCCGAAACGCAGTTTGAGCCGCGCGGTTGACCCGATTTTCACAAAAATATAGCACGCGACACGGACAACGCAGAGAGGTGAGAGTGGTCTCAAAATGACCCCCATCCACGACTCTCTGAGCACAAGAATTTCCAGAGCGATAGCTTCAAAAACATCGTAGTTATGCGCGATTATTTGCCGCAATGCAATCCTATGGCGAAATGTTTTCAAGATGGCGACCGGAGCGCTCCGCCTGAACTCGGAGCTCTGAAAAATGGTCGCTTCTCTTCGCCTTGCTTCTAGGGGGTCCACGGTCCGCTCCTACTCTGCCTCTGGGTAAGGCGGAGCAGGCCAATCCGCTACTGCTTCTACGCTCCTAATCGGAGCGGAGCACATCCCTAGTATATACAATATCATTGCGAAAAAAGAAGCTCTTAACAATGTTTATGTCTTAATAACATAGTTATTAAGTTTTTTTCTTGCATGCTCTCTGCAACCTCTTTCGATCTCTTTCATACTTCTTCCTCTGCAACTCATCTCTGCTACTCATAGACATATTTTTCTTTCTTCTCAGTTCTTTTAACCTTTCATTTTCCTTTTTTTGAAATTTTGGATCCTCCCTCTTCTTCTTTAGTCTCATTTTCTTCATTCTTTCAGCACTAGTGCTCTTTTTATTTTCAGTTGACACATTCATTATGCATTATCTGCATAATAAGTGTCACGTATGGGACAATAAATAAAGGGACGTATAAACTGTTTAAAATAAAAAATTAACATTAAGAAAATATTTCATTGTAGATAACATTATCTTTGTTTTAAATCTGCTTTACTGCATTTTAAATGCTACAAATAACATATATAACCTAAAAAGTGCACTTTTTCATGTCATGTATGGGACAGCAAAACTATATGCATAATTAGCTATATATATCTGCAAATAAACACACAGTTTCTAATGTTTTAATATGTAGGCAGCTCGTTTAGGACCTTACCTTTGCTATCAGAATGAAAACAACACTTAATTCACTGTACAATACAATGTAACCTCATTTAGCATGTGACTGATCTTGACAATGGTAGCCATTTTGAAAACCAGGTTGCGCAATAATAATAGCAAAAAAATTATCTTTCATCATCAAAACGCCCTCTTTCCACTATATACAACTAATACAATACAAAATATTAACTAATTTTTCATTTTGAAATTTCATGTGTTTCGTCGCTGTTTCAGTGGAATGCTCCAGCAACAAAATAAAAGCACAGCTGTGAAGTGTTCAGCTAAGATATGGCAATACTGTGTTTGAGCAGAGGTTGTTGGAGACACTTTGTATGGGCTTCCTGCGAATGGTTGGTAAATATTCTGGGATATTTTCCCCCTTTGTCCTTGGGATAAAATGATTACAAGGAAATATAATCTTAGAGAGCTGTTTATTTTCTTAATACTGTGCAGGAACTACACAGTGGGAAGTGTCACTTGATTTCGTTTATTTCCTTTACTATTTGAAACCTGTAAAGTCAGTCTCAATAACGACAACAAAAATAGCCCTAGGCTCCAACCAGCTTTGGTAGGTCTAATTAATTTTATTTTAAAAACATTCTGCTTGTCTAAAAAAATTACAGTAACAAGCTTACCTTGGCTTTTACAAATGTTTGTATTTATGTTTGCATTTGTTCCATAGCTCACAGGCAATTGTGGAAGACCTTGCGTCGAAACGGATCTGGCCAATGGATACAACTTTACTGAGCATTCTGTGTTGAATTGTCTGATGAATTGATTGTATTTTTGCACATGTGATAGAATGCTTTGTATATAACATTTTTAAACATGTTATTCAATCTATAAAATCGTTATTTTTAATCTTCTTCCTTAACTTCTTTGTTTATTGTATTCTGTTAGGTTAAGGGTAACACTTTTTGTTACAAGTGGAAACTTGAACCTGCTTCTCCCCAGTCATAGAAAAACATCTTCATCATTACACCACACTGACTTTTGTTTGAATCAACTTAATTTAAACCTATATCACAAAGAAGCAAAATTATCAATTTGTTCTTCAATAATGAAATCAAGTGTTGTGTGCCAATGCTATTGTAATCAAAACAGAGCCATTGAGACCGTTCTTTGACACCAAACCATTTGTTGCAATAATGCTCTTGATTTTATTTTATTTATCTTCTGTGATGGAAGCGTGTGTGACCCTGATGATCAGAGACAGCATAAAAGCAAGTTCATTTCTGTATATAAACAAAATCTCCATTATTAAATATAAGTTTTTATTAACAGTTGTAAGTCCTCTGATAAGAGTCAGATAACTTACACATATCAGTGGGGTTTATGGAAAAATGATTTAAAACTCAATAAAATCCAAATATTTGTATGTTTTGTATCACATATAGGCAGAGGTCTCCTGGCTAATGGAGATCAACATAAGGAGTCACCATCACGTCAATCAATGGGCATAAAGAGGGAGGGCTGTGGATTTTAGGGGACACCGTATTCCTAAGAAAGAAACATGCATTTAACTCTCTCTCTGTGTGTGTGTATAGAAATTGGAGAGATACATAGTTGAATATGGAGCAGTGTGAAAGGCACTGAAAACCAGTAGGACGTGCAAGTTGGTCTAGAACGTGGATACGTTTGATGAGAAATGTATTCATCAGTAGTGTGAATTAGAAAATGCACTTTTAGCAATTGTTTGTTCAGGGGTTCTAGATGCAGGGCCCACAGTTGCCATGGCACCTCACAGAGACCTCCAGCATAGGGTGACCATATTTTGGAAACCAAAAAGGAGGACAACATTGTCGACCCCCAAGGGGGCGTGCCCAGCACCAAGGGGGCGTGCCCACCCGAACATAGCCTTGGTCACATGTCTGATTTTACAGCACACATTTAAGACAAATCTGTTCTACATAACATCTTAATGTTAAAATCACTGAAATAAAGAACAAGTGAGAGATTCAATGTATCTGAAATTAACTTCACTCACTCCTACTTTTGTAGGTTTTGCTGTACTTTGAAGCTTTTGCTCTACTCTGTGTGTTACATTCTCCCCTTCCCTCAAATATCTTTTCTGACTGTATCTTCACTCATTGCAAGCTGCTGTTGTTGTTAACAGGGTTTGCTACTGGCCCCAGATCTGTTTCAAATTTGGTAGAGCTAAAGCTCTACCTAAAAGCTATCATGGTGCCAACTTTCAGCTCTTTATCTTTAAAAATGACACTTTTAAAAATAATAATTTTAAAATCTCAATTTTAAAAAAAATTCTAAAAAAATCAATGGATGAATGGATCTGTTTCTAATTTGGTGTGGCTAAAGCTCTACCTAAATCCTTTCATGGTGCAAAGTTTCATCTCTTTATCTTTAAAAATGACACTTTTAAAAATAATAATTTTAAAACCTCAATTTTTAAAAAATTCCTAAAAAATCAATGCATGAACGGATCTGTTTCAAATTTGGTATGACTAAAGCCCTTCCTAAGAGCAACCATTGCACCAAGTTTCATGTCTTTATCTTAAAAAATGACGGAGTTATAAGCATTTTTGTTAATTCCCATTAGAGCTGCTCTTTGAAAATAATCTGGATTTCCCCTCCCCCTCCCGGATTTGCCAATCCGGGCATATGGTCACCCTACTCCAGCAGTGCCCATGAAGCTGCCCAAACCCTGCTGTCTCCAAACACTTATCTTTAGTATAAACCTTCAGAAACGTTAAGGCTCAGCTTCTCCTTCCCATTCCTGATCCTGAACCTGCTGTGGATCAGCTGCTGGGGTGAGGGGCAGACAGAGTGGGAAAGAGTTGCCTTCTGGTCCTGCCCAGACTCCTCCTGCCCACACAGATCTTGCTCTCCCCATTTCCTCCCTGCCTCCACTCCCACTCTCTAGCCTCCCTATTTCTCTCATCCAGCCCCTTTCCTTATCATTTATCTCCCTTCCCTCCCTGTCCCTAGTCTACTTCTTTTCCCTTTATATCCTTGCTCTTTCTCTCCCCTCCATTTATTATTTATTTATTAAAACATTTATATCCTGCCCAATATCACTAGGATTTCAGGGTGGCATACATATAAAATCAGAACAATGTAAAACAATAAATGTATTAAGTCATTAACAAAGTAAAACCAGTAAAGAAGTTTAAAAGCAATAAGAACAATTAAAACAGTTAAAATCCACATGCAACCATGGAGAATTTCAGCCTTCAAAAGCTAAACCAAAAGCCATGTTTTAACTTGGTGTTGAAATGAAGCCAGCATTGGAGCCAGTCAGGCTTCCAAGGAGAGAGCATTCCACAACTGGGGTGCCACCACAGAGAAAGCGCTCTCCCACGTCCCACCATGATGTGTGTCTCGCATTGGTGGGACGCAGAGGAGGGCTCCTCCCACGGATCTCAAATCTTGGGCATATATATATGGAGAGGCGCTACCTCTTTGCCATGCTGTTTCCCCAACCTCTAGCCTTGCTTTTTCTCTCCTGTGCCACCACGGCTTTAGGTCACTTTTGACTAATCAGGTTCCCCCGAAAGCCATATCCTCTGTGGGAGCCATTTTGTGGAGGTGCCCACAACAGTTTCTCTTAATTCCCAAATGTGCCCAAGGGTCCAAAAAAGACCTCTGATTTCCATATTTATTTTCAAGAACACAAAACTTTGTATACAAAACTTTTCTATATAGAGTACAAACATAATTTAAAGGAAGATATCACTGAATTTGGAAAATGGTGAAAGGCATTAAATGCCAGTCTGTCATGCACATTGATCTGGAATGCGGACAAGTTTGATGAGAAATTCATAGCAGTAGCATCGCTAGTGTGAATGAGATAATGCACTTTGAGCGTAACCCAATAGGTGGTGGACATGATGAACATTTTTTATTATTTAATGTAAGAAGCTGCCTAATATCAAGACAAGACCAGTGGTTGGTCTAGCTCAGTACTGGCTCCACTGGCTGGCAATGGCTCTTCAGGTTTTCAGAGGGGGATCTTCCTTAATATGGCAAAAACTGAACTGCTTGTTTTTCCTCCTAAACCTTCTCCTCACCTCTCATTCTCTCTTACTGTCAACGATGTCACGCTTACTCCGGTCAAGGAAGCTCGTAGTCTTGGCTTTATATTTGATTCCTCGCTCTCCTTTATTCCTCATATCGAGGCAGTAGCTAAATCCTGCCGTTTCTTCCTGTATAATATTGCCAGGATTCGACCATTTTTGTCTGTCTCTTCTGCCAAGACTCTTGTTCACGCACTGGTTATCTCTCGGTTGGACTACTGCAACCTTCTTCTCTCTGGCCTTCCTTCGTCTCACATCAGTCCGCTGGTCTCTGTCCACCACTCTGCCGCTAAGATCATCTTCTTGGCCTGCCGCTCTGACCATGTCACTCCACTTCTGAAATCTCTTCATTGGCTTCCAATTCACTCCAGAATCCAATATAAACTTCTCCTGCTGACCTTCAAAGCTTTTCACGGTCTAGCTCCTGTCTATCTCTCCTCTCTCATCTCACACTATTGCCCCGCTCGTGCTCTCCGCTCCTCTGATGCCATGCTTCTCGCCTGCCCAAGGACCTCCACTTCCCTTCCTCGGCTTCGTCCTTTTTCGTCTGCTGCCCCTTACGCCTGGAACGCTCTTCCAGAACACTTGAGAACTACCAACTCAATCACAGCTTTTAAAACTCAGCTAAAAACTTTTCTTTTCCCTATAGCTTTTAAATGTTGAGTTTGTTCTGACTCTATACTGTTAGCCTCACCCTACCCGGTGCCTGTTTACACTTCCCTGTGCCTGTTTGCATTCTCTTTCCCTCCTTATTGTTTACTACAACTTTATTAGATTGTAAGCCTATTCGGCAGGGTCTTGCTATTTACTGTGTAATCTGTACAGCACCATGTACATTGATGGTGCTATATAAATAAATAAATAATAATAATAATAATAATAATAATAATAATAATAATAATAACCTTCTGCGTGGAAAGCATTTGCTAAACCACTCAGCCACAGCTGTTAGCATGTCCTTTTAAATTATATCTAACACTCATAGAACAAAGACTGCTTGGCATTATATATGCAAAGTTTGTTTGGCTCTATATATTGTACAGCACAATTCTATGCATGCCTACTCAGAGATAAGCCCCATGAAGTTCAGTAGGTCTTATTCCCAAGTAAATCAGTTTAGGATTGCAGCCTTAAAATCTTTCAAAACTACCCTCACCCATTCTCCCTTGAAAACACTTCCCTTTATAATATAGAGTTCTTACCAGATTTTGGATAAGTGACTATGACTATATCACTATCCCTGACTTCAAAATCTTCTATTGTCTCAAGATATCCAGGTATTATGAAGTCTGTGGCGAAATTAAATCCTTTAAAATTAAATAGCTGTGGTTGGATCTCAGTTTCTGCCATAACTGAAGGGCCTGCAATGAAAGACAGACATAATTAACTTTCCTGATTAGTCTTATTTATTTATTTATTACATTTTTATACTGCCCAATAGCCGAAGCTCTCTGGGCGGTTCACAAAAGTTAAAACCATAATAAATCTGTATTGATGTAGGCACCAATCCTGGCTTTTCCAGAGGCAGCCCATAGTAATGGGGTTTTGGGTATCTGGCTTTGGAAGAAAGGACTTAATAAGTTGCCTTAAACTGGAGAGTGATCTACCAGGTGTGCTGCCATCTTCACTGACTGACAGGTCTGAATTGAGGAGGGGGTCGCGAGCAGTAGTAGAGGAACTGCTCTGAATGCCAAAGATCCCAGGTTCAACCTCTGGCATCTCCAGGTAGGGCTGGCAAAGACCCCTGTCTGAAACCCTGGAGAGTCACTACAGTAAGTGCAGACAATACCAAGCTAGATGAAGCAATGGTTTGGCTTAGTAGAACGTGGTTTCTCCTGCCCCTCCTGGCCTTGTTTCCTGAGAGGTTTCCTAACTCCAAGATCATTCCATACTATTAAGGAGGAGGAACTCCTCCGTGTATATATTATTATTATTATTATTTATTTATATAGCACCATCAGTGTACATGGTGCTGTACAGAGTAAAACAGTAAATAGCAAGACCCTGCTGCATAGGCTTACAATCTAATAAAATCATAGTAAAATAATAAGGAGGGGAAGAGAATGCAAACAGGTACAGGGTAGGGTAAGCAGGCACAGGGTAGGGAAAAACTAACAGTAGAAAGTAACAGTAGAAAGAATATGATTGCACTAGCAATGTTCCTTGTGTAATATAAACTATTCTCATAATCTCAACATTCATTCTTCCATACATTTTATTTTAAAAAATCCTAACTTTCTATTCTTGACAGTTAACAATACAAAGCTTTTACACTGGAATAAGAAATAAGAAACAATTAAAATAAAGATATTTATGAATTATGCCTGTGGGAAGAACAGTTTGGGAAGGAAAGTGTCAAACCACTATGTTAAAGTCATGATGGAAAGCATTAAGTTGCATGCAATCAAGCCCTTTCCTAATAAAAGATTACTATTACCTTATGTCCTATTACTAACAACAGAAGTTGAGAATTACCTTTGCAGTTTTGGCTTGATAATTCTAAAATACAGTGGTTTGCTACTTCCTTCAATAAAGCACCAAACAGAATGGAATGAGAGGAGCACCTCTGAGGCCTGGAAAGAAGCAAATATCAGTCCTCTACTTTTCTGCTCTTTATGCAATGATGGTGTAATTAACCTTTGTGCCCTCAGCCTTTGAACACCATGCTCTGGTAAGTAAAAACAGATATGTAAAGTACACTTGGATTTCTCAGTAAGCTTACGAAATTTAAACTTGACTAAACATTTATATTAGCAAGCTTGGACAACATGGGCATGGACATCATGGCAATGAGTGTTGGGTGGACCATGTGAGGGGAAAGGGGATGTCAAAATTGTCTTATTTGTCCCCATTTTAGGTCCTTCCTCAAACACAGCGACTTCGGTTGCCATAAGAACTTTTCATCAGGTTTACTGGTGCTGGAAGTGAAAGCCATCAGTTGAAGAACACCATAAACATAATTCATCCATGACTTAATTCTGGATGGTGGGGTTGAGCTGGCATCTATTACGGGGCTTGAATGGATGATCTGGAAGAACTTGATCTCCATCAGCTGTATCTACCTTGCATACTCAATTCAGAACCAACACAGGCTTGAGTTCAAAAAGATGGGATCCTAGTGGTCTACAGAGCTATCATTTATTTCACTAGGCTTCCTTTCAAATTGAGTAGCAGTTTTGGGTACTAGCCTGTAGCCAGCATTGGAGAATTGGGACTGGTTAAGGTTTCTGTTGACTGAGCCAATCACACTGTTGCCCATCAGCCTCCCCTTTGAACTGAGAGAAATGGTACTAAGTTGGTATTGGTGGTGGTTGGGGGCATGGACCATGCTGAATTCTTCGAATATTTCAGAATCAAAAAACCAGTTATGTTTTGACCATTAGCTGACAATGGAGATAAAGGGCTTTATCACACCAGCGTTATACTGTGCAATCACTGCAAATTGTGTGCAAAGGACTCTTATATTTCCATCTTATAATCTGCTTTTATTGTGAAGTACTCCCATGCATCCTGCTTTAATTGCACTTCTTAACCAAAGGAAGTGCAATATTTTGCTACTAGTTTTCCAGCATATCGTTTGTTGTTTTCCAAGTGGCCCCTGGGGGCGCAGGAGCAGGATTTGAAGAAAAATTAAACAAATGCTTACATCTTCGTAAGCTTTAAAGACAAAGACATCAACATTGGCACAGTAATAGACATTAAGGAGAGCTTTAAGCACACCAAATTTGAATCGGATTGGGTCATCCGTTGATTTTTTATGATTTTTTTACATTTCCCCCCTTAAACCCATTTCCTGGCATGTAAAGGATCACTGCCGCCGGTAGCAGGAATAACAACAACGGCAACAGCTTAGCGCTGTAGGGGATAATTCAAGGGAAACCTACTCTTGATAGGCTATCTCTGTCTAACTACCGACCCATTTCTTTGTTGCCTTTTGTTTCAAAGATCCTGGAGCGTGCGGTCTACTCTCGCTATCTTGACTTTCTTACTAGTAACTCTGCTCTAGATCCTTTTCAATCCGGATTCCGTCCTTTGCATTCCACTGAAACAGCCCTTACTAAGATCACCAATGATCTTCTTACTGCCAAGTCTAAAGGCCTTTATTCCATTCTTATTCTCCTTGATCTAACTGCAGCCTTTGACACGGTTGATCATGATCTTCTCTTAGATTCCCTTCATGACGTTGGACTTCGTGGCTCTGTCTATAACTGGTTTGCCTCCTATCTAGCAGGTCGCTCTTTCAGCGTGTTGGCTAATGGCAGCTCGTCTTCCTCTTTTCCCCTTTCAGTAGGGGTTCCGCAAGGCTCGGTGCTTGGCCCGTTGCTGTTTTCTTTATACATGTTGCCCTTGGGCAAGCTTATTCAATCTCATGGCCTCCAATTTCATCTGTATGCCGATGATACACAATTATATCTTTCATCTCCGGAACTTTCTCCTGATGTTCACGATCGTATCTCGGCATGTCTCTCAGATATCTCAGCCTGGCTGCTTCATCATCATCTGAAACTTAATATGGCAAAGTCTGAATTGCTTGTTTTTCCTCCTAAACCTTCTCATCTTTCATTCTCTCTCACTGTCAATGATGTTACGCTTACTCCGGTCAAGGAAGCTCGTAGTCTTGGCTTCATATTTGACTCATCACTCTCCTTTATTCCTCATATTGAGGCAGTAGCTAAATCCTGTCGTTTTTTCCTGTATAATATTGCCAGGATTCGATCATTTCTGTCTATCTCTTCTGCCAAGACGCTTGTTCATGCACTGGTTATTTCTCGGCTGGACTACTGTAACCTTCTTTTCACTGGCCTTCCTTCTTCTCACATCAGTCCATTGGTTTCTGTCCACCACTCTGCTGCTAAGATCATCTTCCTGGCTCGCCGCTTGGACCATGTTACTCCACTTCTGAAATCTCTTCATTGGCTTCCAATTCACTTCAGAATCCAATATAAACTTCTCCTGTCGACCTTCAAAGCTTTTCACGGTCTAGCTCCTTCCTATCTCTCCTCTCTCATCTCACACTATTGCCCCGCTCGTCCTCTTCGCTCCTCTGATGCCATGTTTCTCACCTGCCCAAGGGTCTCTACTTCCCTTGCTCGGCTTCGTCCATTTTCCTCTGCTGCCCCTTACGCCTGGAACGCTCTTCCAGAACATCTGAGATCCACAAGTTCAATCGCAGCTTTTAAAGCTCAGCTAAAAACTTTTCTTTTTCCTAAAGCTTTTAAAACTTGATGTTGTTTGGACTTTACACTGTTAGTTTTACCCTACCCTGTGCCTGTTTACCCACCCAGTGCCTGTTTACATTCTCTTCCCCTCCTTATTGCTTTACTATGATTTTTTTTTAGATTGTAAGCCTATGCGGCAGGGTCTTGTGATTTACTGTTTTACTCTGTACAGCACCATGTACATTGATGGTGCTATATAAATAATAATAATAATAATAATAATAATAATAATAATAATAATAATAGGTACATGGGATGAAATGTAAAAAAAAACATACAAAATCAATGCTGCCGTTGGCAAAACCAAGAAAAGAAGAGCAATGGAATAGCTGGCTCTCCTCCCTTTGAACTTGCTCTGGCTGTCCCATTCCTCAACCCCACCCCCATTCTTTATTTTTAATCTTTAGATACAAAGGTTCACATCTACAGATTAAAAATAAAAAAGGAGGGGGGAGAGGAACGGGGCAGCAAGAGCAAGCTCAAAGGGAGGAGAGCCAGCTGTCCCATTCCTCCCCACTCCCTGGTTGTCCCGGCTGCAGTGGCTGACTCCCGGCTGCCCCGTTCCTCTCCTTCCACCCATTTCTTTAAAATGTATTTCTTTGTTTACAGCATGGAGCCCAGAGCTCCCTGTCTGCCCCCTTCCAATACCCCCTTTAAACTTTACTTTTTATTTTTCTTAAAAAGGCTCTGCAGAGGCACGGAGCCTGGCTCCAAGCTAAAACAAGTCAGAGTAAGTACCTGATTTTTTAAGCGTGGAGCTTTGGGGCTTGGCCCCAGATTCTTTCGGAGTGGTAGCTGTGTCATGTAGATCACCTACCGCCACTCTAAAGCTACCCTGGGGTAAAGCGCCCATGTAGACAAGCCCCAGGGGACAGTCCCATTTTGATGTAGATGCTTCAGTGTCTACCTGCTGGGAGTAACAAACTCTAACTTCTTCTCATACTGTTCTGTCATTACATGACTTGTGCACAGCTCTGTCAGTATAACATTCTTTTCCTGAATCTCAGATTCCAGGCAATGCAAACTTTCTGCCCCCAATGAAAGGCAGGTTTGCTTGTGTGAACAAAAGTTGTACTCCCATTTATGCCATAGCTGCCTTATAAACCTCCTATCCCCAACTGCTGAACTCCAAAACCGGGCGCGAATCTCAGAATTTTGTAAATAATTTTGTATGAGCATCTTGGTTCCATTAGTAATGAAAAATATTAAATGAAACGACTGAAAAGTGGAAATTGATCAGGTTAACAGGCACAAAATGATTTGGGGAAGGTACTTGGATTCTCATGTTTTGGGTAATTATTGTTGTTTTCCTCATTTGGAGAGACAGATATCCAGATTTTGGAATTGTATGTTCATTATATACTTTATGCATTATTTCATATTTGTGAACAAAAAATAAAAATGTAAAACTGTCTGACAATTACCTGTAAGATAACAATGGATAATGGTAATTGAGCATAGAGACTGAAGGAGAGAGAGAGAGGTCTAAAGAAACCAGAATAATGCTGACACTGCACCTGTGCTAAACCGTACATCCCACATTGAACATCACTTGGAAGCCTCAGCAGTTTAGTATTCCCATTCATTAGATTATGGAAAATGACAGCCCCAGGACCCCTTGCCTATAAAGTAAATAAACAAAGAAATAAATTCAGCAATCTATATACAAGCCACACAAAAACTAGCACAACGGCATAAATATGTTCAATTCAGATTACCTTTTCGTGGTGCTGGAGCTTGAGCACCTCAAGGATGCCATGAGCTAAACCGTGAAGGGACACCCAAGACGGGAAGGTCATGGTAGAGAGGTCAGACTAAATACGATCCCTGGGGAAGGTAATGGCAATCCATCCCAGTATTCTTGCCATGAAAACTAAATGGATCAGTACAACCAGAGATATGTCGATATACCATCGGAAGATGGGACCCCCAGGTCAGAAGATGGTCAAAATGCTACTGGGGAGGAACAGAGGATAAGTTCAACTAGCCCCAGACGTGATGACGCAGCTAGCTCAAAGCCAAAAGGACGGCTAGTGGCCGACGGTGCTGGTGGTGAACGACGAATCCGATGTTCTAAAGGTCAACACACCATAGGAACCTGGAATGTAAGATCTATGAGCCAGGGCAAATTGGATGTGGTTATTGATGAGATGTCAAGATTAAATATAGATATATTGGGGGTCAGTGAACTGAAATGGACCGGAATGGGCCACTTCACATCAGATCACCACCAGATCTACTACTGTGGACAAGAGGATCACAGAAGAAATGGAGTAGCCTTCATAATTAAAATAATAAAGTGGCTAAAGCAGTGCTTGGATACAATCCAAAAAATGATAGAATGATCTCAATTCGAATTCAGGGTAAGCCATTTAACATCACAGTGATCCAAATATATGCCCCAACCACAGATGCTGAAGAAGTAGAAGTAGATCAGTTCTATGAAGATCTGCAGCACCTACTGGATAATACACCAAAAAGAGATGTTATTTTCGTTACAGGAGACTGGAACTCTAAGGTGGGCAGTTAAATGACATCTGGAATTACAGGTAAGCATGGTCTAGGAGAACAAAATGAAGCGGGACATAGGCTGATAGAATTCTGCCAGGACAACTCACTGTGCATAACAAACACTCTCTTCCAACAACCAAAAAGATGGCTTTATACATGGACTTCACCAGATAGCCGACACCGAAATCAGATTGACTACATCCTTTGCAGCCAAAGGTGGCGGACATCTATACAGACAGTAAAAACAAGACCTGGAGCTGACTGTAGTTCAGATCACGAACTTCTTATTGCACAATTTAGAATCAAACTAAAGAGAATAGGAAAGACCCACAGATCAGTTAGATATGAGCTCACTAATATTCCTAATGAATATGCAGTGGAAGTGAAGAACAGATTTAAGGGACTAGATTTAGTAGATAGGGTCCCAGAAGAACTATGGACAGAAGTTTTGCAACATTGTCCAAGAGGTGGAAACAAAAAACATCCCAAAGAAAAAGAAAACCAAGAAGGCAAGATGGCTGTCTGCTGAGACACTGGAAGTAGCCCAAGAAAGAAGGAAAACAAAAGGCAACAGTATGCCCAATTAAATGCAAAATTCCAGAAGTTAGCCAGAAGAGATAAGGAATTATTTTTAAACAAGCAATGCACGGAAGTGGAAGAAGACAATAGAATAGGAAAGGAAAGAGACCTCTTCCAGAAAATTAGAAACATTGGAGGTAAATTCCAGGCAAAAATGGGTATGATCAAAAACAAAGATGGCAAACAGAAGAGATCAAGAAAAGGTGGCAAGATTAGGGGTGTGCACGGACCCCCCGATCCGCTTCACTTCCAGATCCACGATTTGCGGATTGGCCTGCTTCGCTCCGCCCCCGCTCCGCCTGTGTCCGCTCCGCTCCACTGTGGAGCTCCGGATCCGGATCGGAGCTCCGTTTTCCCCTCCATAGTCTTGCATTGAAAGATAAAAAAGTATACAACTTTTTTTCTGTGAAAGTTAGAAACCTCAAGTTTGGCACCATGACACCTCATGGACGTATACACAGGCACGCCAAGTTTCAAGGCAATCCCATCATCCCCTGATTTTGGGGGAATTTTGGAAAATCGGGCACCCCATTCACACCCCTTTCGATAGCTCCGTCAATTTGCATGTTAAAAACCTCAAACCCGGCACCATGAAAGCTTATCCATCTGTCCACATGGACGCCCAGACTCAAGGCAATCCCATCATCCCCTGATTTTTGGCGGGGCTCTAACCTCTAACGCACCACCCATAACCCTAATTCACACCCCTTTTGATAGCTCCGTCAATTTGCATGTTAGAAACCTCAAACTTGGCACCATGATAGCTTATCCATGTGTCCACATGGACGCCAAGTTTCAAGGCAATCCCATCATCCCCTGATTTTTGGGGAATTTTTGAAAATCAGGCACCCCATTCACACCCCTTTCGATAGCTCCGCAATTTGCACGTTAGAAACCTCAAACTTGGCACCATGATAGATTATCCATGTGTCCACATGGATGCCCAGACTCAAGGCAATCCCATCATCCCCTGATTTTTGGCGGGGCTTAAACCTTTTAACTCACCCCAAATCAAGTCCCATTCTACAACTACGTCAATTTGCACGTCAGAAACCTATCCTTTTGTCCCATGACAGCTTACCCTTGTGTCCACATGGACGCCAAGTTTCAAGCCAATCCCATCATCCCCTGATGTTAGGGGAAGTTTTGAAAATCGGACACTCCAGTATGTCAGGGATTTAAAGTTGCAATGCAGACAGCTCAATGGGGCCAGTTCAAAGGAAATCCCAACATGCCATGAGATAACCCTAAATCTTCTTCCACACTTGAAAAATGGATTTTTGAACTTGATAAAGTCTAAGTGAGCTCAGGAAGGACTTCTCCCCTGAGTCAAAGCAAAACACCATCCCTGCGAGGCGGGAAGGGGAGAAGGGAGGGAAGGCAGGCAGGCAGGCAGGCAGGCAGGCAGGCAGGCAGGCAGGCAGGCAGGCAGGCAGCATGCATTGTAGTGCCGCAAGGATGGCTTGAGCACTAACACATAGCAAATCAACCCGTAAGCAGGCGCAAGGAGGAAGTGAGGCAAAGATGGCTGGTTGTTTCTTTCTAAGCCAGCAGTTACGCATTGAGGGGCACAGAGGAGGATGACTGGGAGCAAGTGTGCCGGAGGGTGCTGGGCACGAACCGCAAAGCCCATCTCCCAGGCACCAGGCGGGTAGAGAGGCAGGCAGAGCAGGCGAGGAGTCAGTCCTGGCAGATGCCCCACCACAGCAGCACCCCGGGGGAGGCGGGCAGGCGGGCAGGCAGGCAGGCAGGCTGCGGACATTTCTGGGGGCACAAGGAAGTGATGGCTGGTTTCTAAGCCAGCACTGCAGTTAGTCACGCATTGCAAACGCAAACCATCCCAGCGAGTCGGTCACCGAGGAGGAGGACAGGTACAGCAGCAGGCTCGTGGGCTCAAACGATAATGAAGGACTTGGGGATACTCCTCCTCCTCCTCTAATGCCACCTGCCTCTTGTAAAGGGGCACTTTTCCCATTCCCACCCTCAAAAAGAGAACGCCGGGCACAAGTTGCAGAAGAGACTGCCTCTGCCTGCAGCTTCTCCTGCTTCTGTTGCGGAGCTGCCAGCCAAGGAGTTGCCCGTTTGATTTTCACAGCAGGAGAGGCAGCCTGCTTACTGGTGCCAGACTGACCAGCAGTGGTGGCTTGACCACTGCTTTCAGCATGCCCTGCCACAGACATGCGCCTGCTCCCTCTTCTCATGATGATATTATACTAATATTTACTTGCTATTTACTGTTTTACTCTGTACAGCACCATGTACATTGATGGTGCTATATAAAATAATAATAATAATAATAATAATAATAATAATAATAATAATAATAATAATATGTATAAGAATCTACTAATACTACTAATAATATGTATAAGAATATAATATTAATATTAATAATAAGATGTATAAGAATCTACTAATACTACTAATAATATGTATAAGAATATAATATTAATATTAATAATATGTATAAGAAGAATATACTATATGTAGGGAAATGGGACAAGAAGTGTGTGTATCCTTTGCCCAAACAGGATTTGAAATGCTCAATCTGTGGCTGTTGCACTTCACAAACAGTGCACAGCACACTCACACAATAACACAGTCACACACACAGTCCAAGTAATAGAGAGAAGAAATAGAGAATAAATTTCTTTTGGGTTTTTTTTTTTTTGTATTTTTTTGTATATAGAAGGAAGAAGGAAGATGAAACACAGTCAGGCTTTAAGAGAGGGAAGGGGGGGGACAACCAAACAAACAAACAAACACACACTCCAAAATTTAAAAATAAAGTTTATATTAAATCAAAGTAAGGGAAGAACACAGAGCAAACTAAGCAAAAAGTCAAAAAGAAGCAAAAACACACACACACGCCAAGCTAAATCCTAAATCTATCTCTCCAAACACAGCAGCAGCAGCACCGAACTAAACTAGCTCCTCTCCCCTCGAACGCCAAACCCACAAGAGGCAGCTCAAAGCTCTGCCTCTGAGGGTGCCTCTGCCTTAGTCCCCCCCTCGAACGCTGGGATTGGAGGATGCTTGATGAGTGATCAGGATTGGGAGTTGAATGTGCCTGTCATTGCTTCAAAAAAAAAAAAGCGCCGTTTGACCCGCGCTGTCCCTGTTTGTAATGTTTGTTTACCCGATTTTTAAAAAAATATAGCACGCGAACCGCATGACACAGAGAGGTGAGGGTAGGCTCAAAATGACCCCCATCCACAACTGTCTAAGCACAATAATTTTCAGAAAGATAGCTTAAAAAACAACCCAGTTATCCCCGATTCTTTTCCACAATGCAATCCTATGGGTGAAAACTGCTGTTTGACCCGCGCTGTCCCTGTTTGTAATGTTTGTTTACCCCATTTTTTAAAAAATATAGCACGCGAACCGCACGACGCAGAGAGGTGAGAGTAGGCTCAAAATGACCCCCATCCACGACTGTCTAAGCACAAGAATTTTCAGAACGATAGCTTCAAAAACAACCCAGTTATCCCTGATTCTTTTCCGCAATGCAATCCTATGGGCGAAATGTTTCAAGATGGCGATCGGAGCGGTCCGCCTGAAAGAGGAGCTCTGAAAAATGGGTGCTTCTCTTCGCCTTGCTTCTAGGGGTCCGCGGTCCACTTCTACTCCGCCTCTGGGCAAGGCGGAGCAGGCCAATTCGCTCCTGCTTCCGCGCTTCTAATCGGAGCGGAGCACATGCCTAGCAAGAATATACGTAAGATCTGTATAGGAAGGATAATAATATTGGGGATAGCTCAGACGGTGTGGTCAGTGAGTTAAAGCCAGACATCCTGAAGAGTGAGGTTGAATGGGCCTTAAGAAGCATTGCTAATAACAAGGCAGCAGGAGACGACGGTATCCCAGCTGAATTGTTTAAAATATTGCAAGATGGTGCTGTCAAGGTGATGCATGCCATATGCCAGCAAATTTGGAAAACACAAGAATGGCCATCAGACTGGAAAAAATCAACTTATATCCCCATACCAAAAAAGGAAAACACTAAAGAATGTTCAAACTATCAGACAGTGGCACTTATTTCACATGCCAGCAAGGTAATGCTCAAGATCCTGCAAGGTAGACTCCAGCAATTCATGGAGCGAGAATTGCCAGATGTACAAGCTGGGTTTAGAAAAGGCAGAGGAACTAGAGACCAAATTGCCAATATCCGCTGGATAATGGAGAAAGCCAGGGAGTTCCAGAAAAACATCTATTTCTGTTTTATTGACTTTTCTAAAGCCTTTGACTGTGTGGATCATAACAAACTGTGGCAAGTTCTTGGTGGTATGGGGATACCAAGTCATCTTGTCTGCCTCCTGAGGAATCTGTATAACGAACAAGTAGCAACGGTAAGAACAGACCACGGAACAACGGACTGGTTTAAGATTGGGAAAGGAGTACGGCAGGGTTGTATACTCTCACCTTACCTATTCAACTTGTATGCAGAACACATCATGCGACGTGCTGGGCTTGACGAATCCAAAGCTGGAGTTAAAATCACAGGAAGAAATATTAACAATCTCAGATATGCAGATGACACCACTTTGATGGCTGAAACCGAGGAGGAGCTGAGGAGCCTTATGACAAAGGTGAAAGAAGAAAGTGCAAAAGCTGGGTTGCAGTTAAACCTCAAAAAAACCAAGATTATGGCAACCAGCTTGATTGGTAACTGGCAAATAGAGGGAGAAAACGTGGAGGCAGTGACAGACTTTGTATGTCTGGGCGCAAAGATTACTGCAGATGCTGACTGCAGCTAGGAAATCAGAAGACGTTTTCTTCTTGGGAGGAGAGCAATGACAAATCTTGATAAAATAGTTAAGAGCAGAGACACCACACTGACAACAAAGGTCCGCATAGTTAAAGCAATGGTATTCCCCGTAGTAACCTATGGCTGCGGGAGCTGGGCCATAAGGAAAGCTGAGCGAAAGAAGATAGATGCTTTTAAACTGTGGTGTTGGAGGAAAATTCTGAGAGTGCCTTGGACTGCAAGAAGATCAAACCAGTCCATACTCCAGGAAATAAAGCCAGACTGCTCACTTGAGGGAATGGTATTAAAGGCAAAACTAAAGTACTTTGGCCACATAATGAGAAGACAGGATACCCTGGAGAAGAGGCTGATGCTAGGGAAAGTGGAAGGCAAAAGGAAGAGGGGCCGACCAAGGGCAAGATGGATGGATGATATTCTGGAGGTGACAGACTTGACCTTGGGGGAGCTGGGGGTGGCAACGGCCAACAGAAAGCTCTGGCATGGGCTGGTCCATGAAGTCACGAAGAGTCGGAAGCGACAACGAATAAACAACAACAACATTTAAACTGAGATCTAAATTTTAATTAGTCATTTTAATTAGTGCTGTGCCAAAAATTTTGACCATTCCATTTTTGGCATTTTGTGGGGGGTGGAAAAAAAAAAGAAAACTTGGACGAAAGAGGCTGGGAGTGGTGAGAATTTTTCTCTCTGAGCAGGAGGACAGGGTTTCCAGATACCTTTTAAAATGTCGCCAGTTGTTGAGGGGTCTTCTTTTTTAATGTATTTAAACACCCCCAGCATTTTCAGGAGGCCAGGAGTTCTTCCTGAATACTTGTTGTAGAGGGTGAGGTCACATCATGCAATAGGCATTCACTAGAAATGTTTGTTGGTCCCCTCAGCAACCAGCTATGTGGAAAACCTGTCCCCTTCCTTGCAAAAGAGGCAGAAAAAACAATGCCTCTTTCACAGGGGGAGAGAAAGGATTCGGCCAAGAACTAATTTAATTGCTATTTTACCCTTTCATAGGAAAGAAAGTTTGCATATGAAGATAGGAGGCTCAGATATCTCCTGACACCATGCAAAAGCAGGGAGGAAGTAATGTAAAAATGACCCTAGCAGTTACCAGTGATTGTGCCATGCAAGGTCTTGGGGAGGTCCAATGTATGACAGTAGCTCACCAGCTCCCTAGAGTTAGTGTTGAGGATCTATTACGTAACTAATAATCACTACCCCACTGGAACTGTGCTCTAAGACATGTAGCATTCTCTGAGTAAGAATAGAATCTGTCTAAGAACCCAGGGAAGAGGTGAAATGTATGTCAGAAGCTGCCTTCTACTGGCAGGTCACCAATTCAGCTAATAATATATTCTGATGGGCAGTGGTACTCCAAAAGGCAGAGGCCGTCCACAGTTCTCACCTTATCACCGTCAACTGAAGACCCCAGGGATTGACCCTGGGAATTTATACGTGCACAGCATATGCACTACCATGGAGTTCTGGCCCTCCCAACAGTGACCACTTAAGACATTTCATTGTTGATCAGCACCATGTCAATCTGCATAACTATATCAGAAGTAAACCCGGAAAGACTCCAGAAGAAGAAAGCCCGGTAAGGGTATGGCATTTTTGTTTCATGTAGACAAGCTCTAAATCTGATCACATCATGGTCATTGTTTCCAGCTGGATCAGCAAATCTCACATCACATCTTAGGTCTCGAGTGACACCACTTGGAGTTGTTGGAAGATAGACACTTATTTTAAACATCCCTTTAATATATACTTTCCCAGAAACATTTTATAATATTTCAAAAAATATTTGCAAATATCAATTAGTATATTGATATATTGTATTTCAAACTAGTTAACATTTTTAGCAGAGCAAAAAACTATGCCTGATGAGAGGGAGGTTTTGTCTTCTTATTCAGTGTCCATGCTAATCATGGTTTTGTATCTCTTTAATATCCCAGATGAATTTGAGAGGTATGTCTTTCATTTTCTCCTGAAAGACTTTGTCAAATCTTTCACTCTGTGACACTGTCATTATATTTTTCCAGTCTCCAATGGTACCTGATAAGAGGAGAGGATAAAATGAACTTTTATTTCATTGATGATTTTGCCAATAATAATAATAATAATAAAATTATTTATTTATTTATTTCCTGCCTCTCCCTCCTTAATACTAGGGATGGCTCCAGACTCCTCATGCATAAATTCACAATCTGTTTGTTGCAGGGAGATTAATCAAATGCTTAATCTTCAAATGACCAGAAATGCCTGGTGCTCTCAATGTAACCCACTAGATACCCATCATGAACAAATATTGAGATGTTCTACCAGGAAAATAAAGCACCCAGGCCAGCCTATAGAGACATTTTAATAAGATAGTATAATTAACTGGTAAAGATAATTGCTTTTCCATGGATAACACACTTCATGCAGGAATTTCAACCTGTATGTGGTATAGTAATTATATTATTTAAATTATCATTGAATAATTAATGAAGAAGAAGATGTAATGAGTTTATACTTCAGTGACACTCTGTTAGTATAAAGTGTGGATATATTCAATTCCTCCATTAAACAAATCCATGAAATTTCATGATATTATTATTATTATTATTATTATTATTATTATTATTATTATTATTGAAAAAAACATGTTTTATGAAGAAAGTTAAGGCTATACACTTTTGGTGGATCGCATGTGTTCTGTCCTAATTCTGGAAAAATGGATGCTCTAGAACAGCCTTCACCAATGGCTATGCTGGCTACCATTGATGGGAATTGCAGTCCAACACATGTGGAGGTCCCCAGGCTTGAGAATTCTCTCCTAAAAGGGGGTGGCTGAATCACACCAGTGATTTATCACACACTCCCCATGCCTGGTATGCCATTTTGCAGAGCAATACCCACATGACATTGTCCATGTCCTGCACTCATTTTGGCTCTCATACCCCATGTTTCATTTCTTTTTGGAGCACAGAAGGTCTGGATTATTTTCCCTCCCTGCAAAATAAATGCTCTCATCCCTCCTGTGTATTTCAGTGGTTGCATTCTGTCAACTATCCTGTTCTTTGTTGGGGGCGTCTGTGTCTAAGGGCGGTCTCGCTAACAAAAGAGGAAAGCGGTATAAGTAAAAGGTATAAGTGCTCAGGCTTTCATACACTATGGAAATGAAGGCGGATAATTCGAGGGCAAACCAGGGCAAACGTGTAGGTGTGATGAAGCTCAGAGAACCTGCTCAGGGGATCAAATTTCACATGTTATGAAGAACCTCGGCAGCAGGCCTTCTCTGTGGTGACACCCACCATCTGGAGGACCCTCCCTCGTACAGTTCAGGAGGTGGGAAACATACTATCTTTTAAACGCCTCCTGAAGATATACCTTTTTACACAGGTTTTCCCCAGGTTTTAATGTAGCTGGTTTTATATTGTCTTTTTAACTTTTTAATGTTTTAAATTTGTACTTTAAGGTGCAAATTTTAGGGTGGACTAATCTTTAGTTTCTTAAGAATGCATTTGGAAATCAGATACCGGACATCTCATCTTCCCTACTCTCATACTCAACTAATATGGCAATATAAAATAATGTGGTGCTTGGTCATGAATGCCAAGCAAGGGTCAATGGATGAATGCTGATATTAAAATCTTGCAGTTGGTTCTATCCCACCTACATGATCATAAACCATAAACGAAATGAGTGTTCACTGCTATACAAGTAGGTGGTCCCTGCTATAGAACTGGCAGAAGGGTGATTTCTTGATCAGAGGAAAGAGTTTGAATCTGTCTTTTTGGCATTTCCCAGTGCTGTAAAATACCCAATTTCGGATATCTTATTTTAGCTGGGGATTTTAATATGGTAATGGATAATAGAGTGGATAGATCAAACCCCACAAATGTGGAAAAAAGAAATAATATTACTATACTGAATAAACTAGTAAAAGAAAAAGATTATGTAGATTGTTGGCGTTTATTGAATGGATCGAATTCGGGATTTTCTTACTACTCCTCAGTTCATCAGACATACTCTAGAATAGATTATATAATGGTTTCAAAAGGTAACAGACCATGCATTGTTAAGTTTAGAGTTTACAGTTAAAAAGAATTATAAGGAAGCATTTAGGTGGAAACTAAACACAAAACTTTTGAAGTATAATAAGGTGGTAGAAAAAATGCAAAGAGAATTGACAGAGTTTTGGGAAATTAATGAGAAGGGAGGAACGTCAAGGGCAGTAGTTTGGGATACCATGAAGGCAGTATCAAGAGGGATATGTATTAGAGAAATGTGTAATTTAAGGAGGCAACAAGTAGCAGAGCAGGAACAATTGGAGGAAGAGATTAAGAAAATGGAGAAAGATTACTGGCAATTTAAAAATAAATATAAATTAATAGAAATACAAGCAAAGAAAAAACAATTAGAAAATTTAAATTTAGAGGAGGTTCAAAAAAATTTAATATATATGAAAAGGGAGTATTTTGAAAATAGTAATAGGAATTCTAGATTGCTTGCCAGACTCACACAAAAAGAAAAAGCCAGGAATGGGATAGGGATTTTGAAGGATAAACAAGGGAAGTATTGTCATACAATGAAGGATAAAGTAAAGATTTTTCAGGAGTTTTATCAAGAATTGTATAAGGGAAAGGATATTCAAAAACAAAAGTTGGAAGCTGTTATAGAAAAGTATATAAAGAAGAGAATAAAAATAGAGCATAAAGAGTTAATGGAAAAGGTATTAACTCAAGGAGAAGTAGAAGAAGTAATTGAGAACTTGAAGCCGGGTAAATCACCGGGGGTAGATGGTTTAGGTCCAGAATATTATAAGGTTTTTAAAGGAATTTTAGTACCAAAATTATTGAATTTGTATAATTCCATATTGGAAGGGGATAGAACGCCAGAATCATGGGAACATTCATTAATAATTTTAATACCAAAACCAGATAAAGATTTGACTGTCCCTGATTCATATAGACCTATTTCATTAATTAACCAAGATGCTAAGATTTTTTCAACTATTTTAGCAAGGCGGTTGAATAAATTTATAGAGGAATATATAGGGGAGGACCAATGTGGATTTGTGGCAGGTAGACAGATGTCTAATTTAGTGGGAAGAGTATTAAATGTAATACAGGTGATAAATAAGTCTAGGGTTAAAGCGGGAATTCTGGCATTGGATATTTTTAAGGCTTTTGATTGTTTGAGCTGGCAAGCTTTAAAGATGGTTTTAAATAAAATGGGGTTTGGAAATAAATTTAAAGCGATAATAGAACAGTTATACTCTCAAAATACAGCCGTAGTGGTAGTGAATGATGGTGTGACAGATAAGATACGACTAGCCAGAGGGACAAGGCAAGGATGTCCGCTCTCACCAGTCCTATTTGTAATGGTAATGGAATTATTGGCGAATGCAATACGAGAAGATGAGGAGATTGAAGGAATAGGTAGTAGGAAAGAAATTAAATTGAATATGTTTGCAGATGACACGTTGTTGACGATAAAAAATCCAATAGAGAAGATGGGGAGAATTAAACAGCAATTGAAAGAATTTGAGGATATCACGGGGTTAAGAATAAATTGGTCTAAATCAGAAATGATGTTGTTTAATTATACTAAAAAGGAAGAGAAGGATTGGGAAGAAAAGGGAAGAGAAATGAGAGTTAAGAATCAGATTAGATATTTGGGAATAAAAATTACGCAGAAGCTAGAGAGTTTAGAGAAAGAGAATTTAAATGTGTTAAAAAAAGAGATTTTAGCAAAATTGGAAAAATATAAAAGGTTAAATTTATCTTGGTTTGGAAGAATAGCATTAATAAAAATGAAGATTTTAGCAAAGATTAATTTTGTGTTCAGGATGCTACCAATAAAAATTTCAGAATTAGAGCTAAAAAGTTGGCAAAGGATTATAAATAATTATTGTAATGGTGATAAGAAAGCGAGGGTAAATAAAAGTAAATGGTATTTGAGCCAAAAAAAGGGAGGATTGGGTCTCCCGAATATTAAATTATACTATGTAGCTAATAGATTAAGATATATAGTGGAGGCAATTACAGGATTAGAGGAATTAGATTGGATGGAAGAAAAAATTACTAGTAATATAGAGACTAATTTGGAAAATGTATTTTTTATGGAAGGAAAAAAAAATGGGTGGAAAGTATAAATAACCCGCTTTTGAGGTCTCACTGGGAAATTTGGAGTAAATATAAAGGGGAGCTGCTTCCAAGCAGCTCTCCTTTGTCACCGGTAATAATGTTGAAGAATTTCCCGGAGGAATTAAAGAGTAGATTAAGTAAAGTTTTAATAGAAAAAAATAAAATGAAATTAAGGGAATGGTTAAGAGGAATGAGCACAAGAGAGGATATGGAAGAGGTTCTGAAGGATAAAAAATTAACTTGGTTAAATTATAGGCAATTAGAACAGTGGACTAAAAAGTGGGTAAGAGATAATGGAGATTGTAGAGAATTAACAAAGTTTGAGGAACTAATAGTTAAGAAAGATAATGAAAGGGAGAAAAGAACAGTGTTAAAAGGGTTGATGAGTGAAATATACAGAATATTGGTGAAGAAAGGGATGGAGGATAATTCGGGTAAAATGGTTTGGGAGACAGATTTGAAGGTACAAATAGGACAACAGGGTTGGGAGGGATTATGGAAACAAAGAGCGTTGAGAAATATGTCAGTAAGAATAAAAGAGAATTATTTTAAAATTGTATGGAGGTGGTACCTAACTCCGGTTAGATTGAATAAGATAAACAATCAGCAATCAGAAAATTGTTGGAGAGGTTGTGGGGTTAAAGGAACGTATTTGCATATGTGGTGGGAATGTAACTATGTTCAAAAATTGTGGAAGATGGTGTTTTTGGAGATTGAAGAAATTGTGGAAATGAAGATAGAACGAACACCAAAAGTTGCATTGCTGTCACTATTTGAAGATGATTTTAAATGTAAAAAGGAAATTAAGGATAACGAATTTGCTGACTGCAGCGAGATTGATTGTAGCTAGGAACTGGAAGATTCAAGGGGAATATTCTATTGAAGAATGGTACAAAGAAGTATGGGATATAGCTATTAATGATAAATTGACAAGTAATATGAAATGGAGAAGAGGGATAGCTAAATCAAATGATTTTGAAGGAATTTGGAAACAGTTCCTAATATTTGTGTTTTCTAAAGGAAGTGGGAAACCGCCAGTGGAAGAAAGCATGAGATTTTGGAAGCAGGAATAGATCTCGAGGTGGGGGGGGGGCACTTATATGTTAAGAATGGTATATTGTATGATAGGATAAGTAATAGATAATATTTACTCAATATATATGTATTCAACATTTAGTTAAATGTATGTAGTATGTTGTGTTGTTGTTTTTGTAAGATGTTTATTTTGTGTTTTAAAATAAAATATATATATATAAAAAAAAATACCCAATTTCAGGATTTAACATTTTGAGTTAGTGTATGGTTTAAAATGAATCATTAATATGCTTCACGATTGTTATAAAGACGCAACTTGATTTTCTTGAATTAGTATTACCTTTGCGTAGATGTTTAACGTTCTCTTGCTTGAAAATTTTTCCAAGTACAATCTCATTATTTGCCCTACGATCAGCTTTCATATTCTTGAATGTAGCCAGATCCACAACTTTGTCAACCTCCTGGCTGCTTAATTGCTTTCCCACAAAACTGCAGATTTTTAAAACGGTGCCTCTAAGGTCCTGAAATAAAGAGTTATTTCATTTCACAGTTTAAAGTTGCAATCCTATACACACTTACCTCAGAGTAAATTCAACTAAATTCAGGGACTGACTTCTGAGTAGACATGTATATAGGCTTATGCTGTTAGAGTATCATTACGTTAAGCTTAGTGACCAAAATGTCTACAAGCTGTGATAATATCATAAATGAGTTATGTTAAGGTGCCATAAGGCTCTTCATTGCTTTTGTTACATGGCTACCCATATGGAAAACATTATTTCTTAATTCATTGGTGGAAATGAAGATACAGACAGTTTTTCAAGAAGCTGCCAATGGGCATGGCTAGACGAGGGGGGTGGAGGGAGATGATCTCGCGATATGATGATTGCGAAATCATCCTGCACACCTACATGTGGCACGTGACGTCCCAGGAGGAAGAGGACATTGTGCCCGCCATTTTTTTAAAAAAAAGAATCAGGAGCTGGAGCACACCAGCACTCCTGTGCAAAGGTAAGTGTTGTTCTTGTTGTTTTTAAAAAGCCCTGACTCCACTCCCCCCCTACCCCCAATGAGCACAGAGTGCTTGCAGAGTTCCTGGCTCCTCACGGTTTCTTGGGGGTAGTCGGGACAATACCGGGATGGCTGCCCACATGTCCTGGATCATCCCAAGACCATGGGAAAACCTGTGAAAAATGTGTAGGGCCATATCCCGGGAAATGCAGCGATCATCCCTCCCTGCTCCCGGGATCCCCTGTGTGTCTTGTGGACACACAGGGACGATCCCGGGACAATCCCCAGGATATCGTCCCATCTAGACATGCTCAATGTGGCTCTATTTCAATTACCATTGCATTGGTGGAGAGAAAGTGCTTTTTTTTTTTTTTTTTTCTAATCGCAGCTGCATAGATGGACAGCCATCTTCAGGTATGCTTTAAGGTAGATTCCTGCAGGGGTTGGACTCAATGGCCTTGTAGGCCCCTTCCAACTCTACTATTCTATGATTCCTTTTCAGTCACATTGTGACTTAAATGCCTTCCATATATATTGGGGGGTTTAAGTGGGTTGGGGACACCTGTAACAGAGCAACAGAAGCAGATTTTGAGATGGCAACTGCAATTTTGTGTGGGACTGAGGAAGTGGGAGAAGGCTGGTTCTGAGCCCTAGGGACTGTCCATACATTATAAAAGCTCCAGGGTGGCTGTGGGGTGCTGCTGCATCCATGATACAATGCAGCAGCCACCTCACAGCAACCATGAGACTTTCCCACAAAGCTGCAGATTTAAAAAGTCAGGGACTTAACTCGACCTTTTACAGTGGAGCAATGCCTTTTACTCTTGGGGGCATTCCCGGTTGGAAGGCAACCCCTGATTGGTCACTGGAAGCCAGAGCAGGAGGCAGGCCTGGAAAGCCGAATGGCCAGCAAAAAGCCCACACTGCCTTCTGCATTGGGATTAGCCCCCGCCACCTCGCAGCAGCGAAAGCGCAGGGTTTTCCCCAAAGTGGCAGCAACCCAATGCCATGAAGGCAGCCTTCTAGAAAGCACTTTTCAGGACCAGCCCCTCTGGAGATCAAATGTGGGGTGTAAGCTGTCTGCCTCCATCTGTCTTCACTCTCTATATCTGTCAATAAATTCAAATATTACCAAACACCGTAATTCCCCAGCGATCGTTCCTTTCAGTGGAAACCAAGTGCAGGTAGGCACAGCTCCCCTGGAACTTCTCAAACCTCAAGGAAGTTCAGTGCTCAGATAAAAAATAAATATTATCAATGCAGCGAAAGACTAGGGAAGATCCTAACCAATTTTCTTCTTTATATACATGATTGTTGGGGGTGGGGGAGGAGCATTCCTAGAGCACTTCTACGTGAGGTTGTTATTGCAGGAAGATGATTGGTCCGTCATGGAGCCTCCTGGGGTTTCTCTTGCTTTTTTGACTTTTATCCAGCAGATAAAAAGATCAGAGATAACCCAAGGAAGGTTAATCTGACATGTTGCCAGCACCATCTAGAGGCTGAAAAGTGAAACATACAGAACTTTGCTGAGAAAGAAAGTCCTTGATTCAAAGTATGTGTCTGCCCATGTAAAGAGGCTGGTCTAACTCCCACAAAGAATCCAGAAGCAGAAGCCCCAGTAAGGCTGTGGAGTTTTAGCATTATTTGGTGAAGCCCTTAATGGTTATTAAAAAGAGAATCCAAAAGCTGAGTGTGTGTTTCAGCATGACTACTTTTGTTTTTAGTTATATTCTTGGTCTATCTGGTTTATGTATTTTTATTTTATTTTACTCTTTTTTTAAAGAAGGTGTAAAAACAGAGAGAAACAAAGAGTAACAGCATAGAAACCCCTCCCCCCTGTGTTAGGCTGATTTCAGGCTTCATGTAGCCAGTCCAGCCCTGTTTAACTTCTATGACAAATATTAAAACTCTGCTATGTGTTAAATCTGCCCTTCCTCCTTCCTCTCTCCCTTTCCCTTCCTTCTAAAAGTGACCTGTTTTTCAAGAAGCAAGTGAAGGTGGAGCTGATATTCCTATGTAATGTTGCTGCTGCTAATCATCATCATCATCATCATCTTCCATAGCACTGAAAGCACGAAAAGCAGTTTGCAATGCTTACGTCTTCCATCTCTGTTACCAGACAGGGCTGTCATAATTCACACCTTAATCTGAGGGTGCAGTGACATAAACACTCCCTCTGGGCTTTTAAAAGCCAAGCAGAAGGTTTTTTTGTAATGTTCCAAGAGACCTCCCAAAAAGTGTCTGGCCCATTTGGAAATTTCAGAGAAACACCATCCCTTTCTCCCCGCCCTGCTTGCTTTGTTAAGATGTAGATATAGAAAAGTGGTGTCTGAAGTAGCCTGGAAAGCCCTTCTTCCTTGCACAAAAGAGATGGTTGTACAAGGACAAAGATTCCAGGGCTGACTTCGCGACTCCCAAATTCTTATTTAAGGAGGCCATCTTTACTTTACTTTAGTAAAAGTCTTGCGTGCAGCAGGGATTTCCACCTGCTGAAGCCGAACACTCTATCCGTTGAGTCATATTGGCTCATGAGAAGAAAAGCGATCAGTATCTCACCTTAATCATCTCTTCATAAGAAAGGAAGAGAACATTGAACTCGTTCTTATGGGTGTACCACCCTTTCACGTGATCAAAGATAGAGCTGCAAGCAACTGTTGGTCAAACAAAGAAAGAAAGAAAAATCAACACCTTTGTTCAGTGTTCCTCCCTTATCTTGTTTGCAATAGAAACTGGGCTGGGCCATAAGATTTCCCATGCAGCAACAGTTGCTACAAATGTCCAAGGATTTGTTCCAATGCAATAATGGTAATATGTTGCCTGTATGCTACAACTTGAAAGAGAAGGGGTGGGGCAGGGTCTGGCTGGTACACATGTACCAGCTAATAGATCACAAAATAATTTGCTAAACTGCTACTCATCCAAGTTTCCTGTTTCTTGCCCCAGCTGAGCAGGTGAGTGGCAAATTAGACGTCTGCATTGTCTATACAGTTTGAAGTCCCCTTACTCTTGTAAGGGGAATTCAAACTGTATAGAGAAGTCTTGTCCAGTTTTTCTGGATGAGTTTCAGTTGGTGCAGCTTGAGGACGTTGACAAGATGCTTGTACAGGTTCATGCAACCACCTCCTTATTGGATCCCTGCCCCTCTTGTCTAATAAAAGCTAGCAGGGATGGAATAACTGGCTGGGCCAGGGAAGTGATTAATGCCTCTTTGCGAGAGGGAGTGGTTCCGGGCTGCCAGAAAGAGGCAATAATGAGTCCACCCCTGAAGAAGTCTTCCCTGGACCCTGACAATCTTAATAACTATAGGCCAGTAACAAATGTTCCATTCCTGGGCAAGGTCCTTGAGCAGGTGGTTGTGAGCCAGCTCCAGGCACTCTTGGATGACACCGATTATCTGGATCCATTTCAGTCGGGTTTCAGACCTGGTTTTGGTATGGAAACTGCCTTGGTTGCCCTGTATGATGACCTATGGTGGGAGAAAGACAAGGGCAGTGTGACGCTGTTGATTCTCCTTGAGCTCTCAGCAGCTTTCGATACCATCGACCATGGCATCTTTCTGGGACGACTGTCCGAGTTGGGAGTGGGAGGTACTGCATTGCAGTGGTTCTGCTCCTACTTGACAGGTCAGCTCCAGAAAGTAGTGCTCAGGAGACACTGCTCGGCCCTGAGGATTCTCCAGTATGGGGATCTGTAGGGGTCAGTTGTGTCCCCCATGCTGTTCACCATCTACTTGAAACCGTTGAGTGCAGTCATCCGTGAGTGAGTTGTCAGCAGTATGCTGATGACACGCAGCTCTATTTCTCCTTTTCATCTTCATCAGGTGAGGCTGTGGATGTGCTCAACCAGTGCCTGGCCATGAAAATGGATTGGATGAGGGCTAATAAACTGAAGCTCAATCCAGACAAGACTGAGATGCTGTTAGTGGGTGGTTCTGCTGACCGGATGGAGGGTGTTCAACCTGTTCTGGATGTGGTTGCACTCCCCCTGAAGGAGCAGATTCATATCTTCGGGGGTTCTCCTAGAACAATCTCTGTCACTTGAGGCTCAGGTGGCCTCGGTGGCCTTCTATCAGCTTCGGTTGGTGGCCCAGCTATGCCCCTATCTACACAGGGATAACCTGCCTTCAGCTGTCTATGCCCTGGTAACCTCCAAGTTAAGATTACTGCAATGCACTCTATATGGGGCTGCCTTTGAAGACGATTTGGAAGCTGCAGCTTGTGCAAAATTGTATGTTTTTGTGATTTAAAATGTTTGTATATTGTTTTTAAGTGCTTTTATCCTATGTAAAACACCCAGAGTACTTTGGCTATGGGGTGGTATATAAATGTTAATCATCATCATCATCCTCCGATGTCATGAGCAGAGTAAGTCTAAGTGTTTATAAAGTGTGGGAAAGCCGCACGGCAGATAATCTACCACTTTCCAAATCCTGCCTTCTCACTGCAGCACGGCCAGGAGATGGGAGAACATTTTAATCTGGCAGAGGGAAATGAACTTTGCTCGCTTCACGTTAGCATTATTATAGGGCCTGGTCCAAGGGATGAGAGAGAAGCAAGGTGGCGATGGATCAAGTGGATCCAAAACTGCCACCCAGAACCCCTAAAAATTCCCTGAATTGCGTACTAATGCTGATGGAATATTGCTGTCGCTGCTCCTACGCCTGCAAAGCGTTCCGTGGCCTCTGGGGCAGACAGGCTGCCCTACCAGCAAAAGAGGACTTCTGCCCCATCCTAATCCCACTGAGCAGACCTTTGGATGTGGGTTAGGAAAAGGCCTCTTTGTTCTTTGCAGTTGGTTGTAAACTAGTTGTTTGCATTTAAACGCTTTATTTTAACAGCACCACTTTTCAGTCTTACCCTTCCCAGCTAAATACTGCTGCATGTAGTCCTCCAAAGCAGATGATTTTCCTAATCCTTCTGTTGGGTTTAAATAAAGAAATGAGGATACCATAGCATCTTTAGGATTTCTGTATACATAAATGACCTGCAAGATGAAAACAAAACGTTTAGCCTTTGCAGAAAATTAGCAGATTCTGTGGGAACGCACATAACGTTCATGTCAAACTGAATTTGTTGTACTTACCTGAGACCTATGTTTTATTGTAAAAGCTTACAAGCTTTAAAGAATGAAAATAAAGGTCATGCATATGAAGTGCTTTGCTTCATTTTTCTAATATTAAAAAAAATTGAGACCATGTATCAATCTGCATACTTTTCCTGTGCAAGAGTACAGATTCAGCAACAGAGCAGTGGATAGTTAATGTTTTAACTAGAAGAGATTAACAAGATTTGCTTACTTTTCCTTTTTTGTCTCTCAGCCCCTTTGGAACCAAATAATAGGGCAGGTGGGCTATTATGATACGAGGTGATGGTTGCTTGGTAAAATCCACATTAGTTATATTGTAATCTAGACATGGAGCCTGATAATATGTGATCGTGTTCTCAGTTCCATTCCGGTGACCTTCATTCAAAATCAAGCACATAATGTTCTGGGTCCACACAGTTCCTAGAAAGGAAAACCAGCTTGATTTAAACCTTTCTGAATTACCTAAGCCTGACATAAGCATATATCACCAAGAAACAGAAGAATAAATGTGGCGTCATTCTGATTTGCAAAGCAAAAATATCTAAGGCCAGCAATGATATATTTTGATAATGAGGCTATATCACTATGCGTATTCAGTGATGTTTGTGTTTCCCCCAAATTAGCTTGAAAGCACTTCCATTGTGGGATATATTTGTATTACTTGATCTAAATCTAGAGCAACAGAACTAAACTATACTAACATGCATTTGTCATCAATAATATGGCTGGGAGGATTCAGTTTATTTATTTTTTGCATTTTTATACCACCCAATAGCCGAAGCTCTCTGGGCAGTTTACAAAATGTTTACCTTTCCTTTTAAAGCTGAAGAAACTTTAGCAATGTTTTTGAACTAATGGGCAGGCTCACTTCATTTAAAATGTATCAAATTATTTCCTCTATTGCTCCTTCTAACAGTAAACTTGAACGTTGAGTGCAGCAGTATTCTAGCTAAAACAGAGCCACTGAGACCTTATTTCACAGTAAATCATTTATTGCAGTATGTTCCTGCATTCTTTCAGCCCTGTATGCGGAGGCAAGTGGGGGAATAGAAATGTCACACACACAACTCCCCTCCTGTCACTTCAGTGAAACAATTTGGGAAGGTTTCATGGACCCTGTCAGGGACCCTCTTTTATGCTGGCAAACCAGGAGATAAATACGGCCCTCACTTTTTAAAGCGGCAATTTCCCACCTTTCTGGCCCACCAACAAGCATTCATTCAGGGCGACTGTTCAGTATTGCAGGCTACCTTAGCGCTGGCCGCAGAATGTCTCTTTTTGTTAGAAATGTAAATGTACTGACATTCAATAGAGAAAACAGGAAATGTATTTCTGGAAACGTTCTACTCAAAGAGGCAGTTGAAAAAGTCAAGGAACAATTGACCATTGCTGCTGCTCCTGCTGCTGAAGTTTTCCCTATGGATCTGGCTATACAGGACTTAGAAGAAGATTGCCAGGAGGAATCATTTACTGCTCCAGTCCTCAGAGTGTTTAGTACACAGCGTCAGTTCACTCTCCTGGGAGTAAGTGCCATTGAACTTAGTGGAGCTTGCTTCTGAGTAGGCTTGCATAGGAGTGTAACGTAAATCTGCTTAGGGTAGCAGTCTTAACCTCCCCACCTCCGATCTTCAATGCATTTATTTGGCATACGCACACACATCTTAAGTGGAGTTTACTTCTATGAGAAGAAAGAGGGTACAATGGACTATTCTGTCCATCCTCACCCCTATTGCTCTTGGAGGACTGCCATGCTCATTTTAGAAGGTTTTAAAGAAAATAATAATTATAAAAAAAACAGTTGCTTTGTATCAGGCACTAATGCACAGGTATGTCTCCAACTCCGAAAAGGATTTTTTAAGGCAAGCTTTCAAAAGGCTCTTTTCCCTCCCAGCTGAGAAGATGGGATAACTCATGTTCTTGAATGATATCACCAATCATCCAGCAACCATGCTTCTTAGAATTCGGGTCTTTTTATGAGTTTTCCAGCAAGTGCTGCACCAACACAGGAGACTTTGGAGAGCAGCCAAGAAGGATTTTCATTTCAAAAGAACATTCACGCTGCTCATTATGCTGTATTGTTACCTGTAATCACAACCCACACACACATCACCACCACTATGAAACTTATAAGAAAATCACCCCACCCACAGGTGAAAAAAGATGAAAAGCAGTTGTCTCTTTCGCAGGGACAAAATGGGTGGGTTCAGCACAGCACGAGTTTTACATCATCTCTAAGCCTCATAGAGTAGTTTGGTTCGTATATCTTACAGCACAATTTTATGCATGTCTACTTAGGCATAAGCCCCGTTAAGTTCAATAGGGCTTACTCCCAGGTATGTCTGTATGGGATTGCAGCCTGAGAATTCTTAAATTCAAAACAAAACTTCTATTCCAAAAAACCAAAAACAAAGACAACCCCCCCCAACTATTTTATTATATAGAATTCTTACCCGATTTTGGATAAGTGACTAAAAATATATCAGTATCCCTGACTACAAAATCTTCTAGTCTCTCAAGATGTTCAGGTATGATGATGTCTGAATGAAAATAACATCCTTTAAAATTAAATAATTTAGGTGGGACCTCAGTTTCTGCCATAATTGAAAGGCCTGCAATGAAAGAGAGAAGTAATTAACAACTTTCCAGTTTAGTCTTCTTAGCCTTCTTAGGGTCCCGAGCAGTAGTAGAGGACCTGCTTTGAATGCCAAAGATCCCAGGTTCAACCTCTGGCATCTCCAGGTAGGTCTGGCAAAGACCCGTGTCTGAACCCCTGGAGAGTCACTACAGCAAGTGCAGACAATACCAAGCTAGATGAAGCAATGGTTTGACTTAGTAGAAAGTGGTTTCTCCTGCCCCTCCTGGCCATGTTTCCTAACTCCAGGGTCATTCCATACTACTGAGGAAGAGGAAGCCCTAGAAAGAATACGATTGCCCTAGGAAAGTTCCTTCTATAATGTAAAGGATGGGAAGTAAAGGATGGGAAACTCAGTATTAACTCTTCCCATACCCTCTTCTCATTCATTCACTGATACTTTTTATCTTATAAAATTTCTAACTCTCTATTCATGACTTTTATCAAACCAAGGCTTTTGCACTGGAATGAGAAATAATTTCTTCTTTTTCTTTTCTTTTTTGTCTAATCTATTTTAGCTATTATTTTTTCTTCAAATTTAGTAATCTGAACTTCCAATATTTGTTTATTTCCAATCTTCCATTACTATGCTATCTGCCTCAAGGTGTCACATATAATTTCTTGTATTCATAGTCACATTTCTAATATTTGTTCTAATTTTTTTAAAAAAAATTAGTTAGAAAGTAAGAAGGAAGAAGAGAAAAATTAAGAAAAATAAGTGAAGGAGGTTTGTTCATTCTACTCTTCCAGAATTAACATCAGTTTAAAATATTGAACTGCGCTGTTAAGAGTTTTACAGAGTGATATGCTGAGTACATTACTGTATTGTTATCAGCATTCAGTGCTTTTTCACAACAAGGAACAAGATAGAGGCTTGGAGAATTGAAACGGAAAACGGCTTAAGTCTTTCATTCAACGTTCTTGCAAGACCAGGAAATGATCATTATTATTTCTGTCTAAGTCTAAACTTAGCTATTAATAACATTTAGTTCATCAAGACTTAACAAGAGTGCAAGCAGTATACGTACAGCTATTAAGTTGGTCAATTCTGTTAAAAAGCAGCAATGTTTATAGAAGAAAACCCCAGATGTTCTTTCTTTGGTAAAAGGACAGCTTTAACCCTTCACCTCCTTCTGGAGGGGTAGGACTACTCCAAACGCTGTAGTGGTGCTCCTGGGTTCTTCTCTGTGTCTGGCTACCTGGAAGTTTGATAGAGATGCCCAAATGTTCTTTCTCTGGCAACAGGATGGCTTCAACCCTTCACCTCCTTCTGGAGGGGTGGAGCTCCTCCAAAGGCTGCAGCTGGGGCGGCTGCAGGGAGTTCAAGGCTGAGTTCAGATGACATGCTAATCAACAGTTGTTTTCCATTCTGTTCCTATTACCACCACCACCCGGTTGATTAGTGTGTCGTCCTAACTGAGCCCAAGAGTTCCTTCCTCTACTGGCACTCTTGGGTTCTTAAGAATGGAATTATCTAAATTTGAAAAACTAATTGAGGAGAAAAAAGTTTTAAAGGTTTACTGTCAAAAATATATACTCTGCTGTTAGATTAAGATTTAAGGTGCTGGTTTTAACCTATAAAGCCGTACACAGCTTGGAACCACAATACCTGATGGAACACCTTTCTTGACATGAACCTACCTGAACAATGCATTCAACATCTAAGGTCCTCCTCTTGGTGCCTACTCCAAGGGCAGCTTGGAGGGTGGCAACAAGAGAGAGGGCCTTCTCTGTGGTGGCCCCCCAACTGTGGAACAATCTCCCTGATGAGGCCTACCTGGCACCAACATTGTCATCTTTTCGGTGCCAGGTCAAGACTTTTCTCTTCTCCCATGCATTTAGCAATATGTAATGAGCCTGAGTCTGTTTTTTGGCTCATCATTTGTAAAATTGTTATAGAGGTTTTAAATGTATGTGCATTTTGCATGTTTCTGTGGTTTTTAATTTTTGTATATTGTTTTTAAATGTTTTTATCTTATGTGAACCACCCAGAGAGCTTCAGCTATGGGGCAGTATACAAATGCAATAAATAATAAATACATAAATAAAGGTGAATTCTTTAAAAGCCATTGGAAGTCCATTATAGAAGCTAAAATTAATGAAGAATGGAGAATAGTTTTCACCAGAGGAATGGCCAACTCAATCTGTGTATTTTAAACGATTTTTTTTAATAAACTAATTTACTGTTGATTTACACTAACACCTCATAGTGTAAAATATATAGAAAAGGTAATTGTGTCTGCTGGAAATGTGTGATGTACTCGGCTGATTATATGCATATGTAGTGGACGTGTCCAAAAGTCCAAGAGTTTTGGAAACAAGTTAAGAGGGAAGTTCTTAAAATAACAGATTATAATTTATCTCTTAACTCTAAAACAATGTTGTTGGAGCATTTTTCAATCTGAGGTCCCAAAAATTCATCAGCCGATGCTATCAAATTTGTTTCCAGCATCATGGATGATGATGATGATGATGATGATGATGATGATTATTATTATTATTATTATTAATTTATTTATATAGCACCATCAATGTACATGGTGCTGTACAGAGTAAAACAGTAAATAGCAAGACCCTGCCGCATAGGCTTACAATCTAGCCAGGAACTTAAAAAATAGAAAACTAATTGTATCTAAAGAATGGTTTATTAAAGTTTAGCAAACTGCACAATTATTGAAAATCAGTGAAGTAGTCAGGTTGAGAAATGGCAAACAACAGATCCCCAAATTTACAGAGGAATGGAAGCCTTTTATTGAATACTGGAAAAAATAATCAGGATAGAGAAATTAACATATATTCTTGTTTTGCTATTTAACAAAGCATTGGTTTTGGAACATACAGTATGTGAAACTTGATCTTATCTAATCTACTTAATATATTTCATATTGAATTCATTCTTGGATGTTTTGTGTGGATGTTTCTTACACTAGGATTCCTTTCAAACTGAGTAGTAGCCTTGGGTACTAGCCTGTACCCAGCACTGGGACTGATTAAGACTTCTGTTGATGAGCAAATCACCCATCCTAGACTTCTTAAGGAACTCAGATGTGAAATTGCTGATCTTCTAACAAAAATACAGCATGTAATATGGCCCTGGAGAATGGCTAATGTAACATCAGTTTTTTTAAATGGGATCAAGGGGGAAGCCAAGAAAATACAGACTGGTTAGCTTGTTCAGTAATAAATAAACAAACAAACAAACTGCATCTATAGCTGCAGGGCAAAAAAATACCTCTTCTGCATGGATTTTTGGGCACCGTATCATACGCTGGGTAGAACAGCAGGACTTTAAAAAGGGATGCGCCTTGAGCTCCTTAGAGACACACGACCAAAGACCCAAACAGTTGAGTTGATCAGAGGGAAGATGAATTAGGTCATGTGGTGCCTTGTGCAAGCCCTTGTCTCCTGAGAGACATGTTTGGAAGTGGCCAAAGCCTGGGACAGTCGAGGTGGCCACATGGAAGATGAATAACGCCATGCATTGTCTTGTGCAAGCCCTTCTGGTTCGAACCAGAAGGTTCATGTATTGGCTGCAACCAGAATAGGTGGGGTGCCGAGGTGGGTTTGGTAAGGGACAACCATCCCCCGCCTCTTGTGGCATGATAGGCTTTGGGCTGGATCCATGGGTGAGGGGGAGTGGGATTGCCCTCCCTGCTCACCCATGGTGAAGATTCCCGTAAGGGAACTTGGGGGCATGATGCCAAGACCAGACCAGCATGGGGGCTGCAAGCTGTCCACGTCTGTGGTGGTGGCAAGGGGTTCACATTAGCAGTCTGCGCTGTGGTGTGCCCCTGACCCCTTCCAACCACTACCAGTGATCGTGGCACCCAGGCCAGAGGAATCGGTCAGCAGGGGGCTGGCCAATTACAGGATCCACACCCTATGCCACCGCCAAGCCTATTCAAGTGAGTCAATAAAAGTTGTGGGGCATTTATTATTATTATTATTATTATTATTATTATTATTATTATTATTATTATTATTTACATTTGTATACCACCCCATAGCTGAGGCTCTTTATTATCCCAGCTAGGCTTCTGTGTCTATTTGTTCTTGTCCCTTTGTCAACCGGACCCAATTAAGCACTGCATATGGAGGCTTGGAACAGGTACACGGGCTGTGGAATGACAGAAGTAGAGCGTGGGAACCTCTCCCTTTGAACAAATGCAGGGGAGACACTGCCTTTGCACAGCGCACTCCATCCAAGCCATCTTCAAACTGAAAAGGTACTGTGTTATATATGACTGATGAGAACCACTTGTGGAAAATGGGTGGAAATGAGGAGGGAGACATGACATTCTCCAGCAGAAACTTGCAGGTTTTCACAAATGTATATAAATACTTGCATTGCCTGACAGCAGACTCTTAACCTTGTTTACTCCAAATCTCAGAAGCTCATCCAGTAATAGTGCAAACACTACTCATTTTCAAACAGTAGGTTAAATCCAATGTTGCAGGGGCACATATATGACCACTGTCCCCAACGTCCCCATGAGCATCACCCTTCCCATTTTGATCTGGAAGATGTGAAGGGGCTTCTACGCATATTCAGTTGAATGGACATAGAAGCCTTGTCAGGAACAAGAATACTGAGTAGAAGTGTGTGAGTCTGATGGTACAGATGTGGACAGTTCTATCTTGTTAATTTCACATTCAATGCTGTCAGTTTGAGAGAAGCAGAGATGTATATGGGCACAGATACCACTAGAAATGGATATGATGATGATGATGATGATGATGATGATGATGATGATGATGATGATGCATTTTTTCAATATATAGCAAGACTTCCCCAATCAAATAAACAACAACAACAAAACAACAACCAGAGGTAAATTCTAGTTAACAGAACCAAGAGCATTTAAATAATACAAAAAGGGTCAGCAGTCACAATGTCATATTCCTATGTCAGCCAAAATGATTGCTATACATCAGGAAGTCTTTTATACAGATCATCCTGAGCTGTATACCTAATAAAGCAAGACCAATCAGCGGAGATCATGTCCTTGTATTTTTGTCCTCTAGCCAGGCGTAAATTCTTTGTCAATTTTTCAGTTGGAGCAGTTCTCCAAACTTTTTAAAGTTAATTATTCAGCATTGCTCCTTCCAAGGTCTTCCAAAAGCGATCTATGACATGTCTAGCAGCTGCCAGGAAATACCCCACAAGTGGCTTAAATAAACTAGTCTTGTTTGCGCCTTGGAAAAGGTTCAGTAAAGCAAGTTCTGGAGTTTTAGACAAGGTTTGACCTGTAATCGTATTTATTTCAGCGAAAACTGCATCCCAGAACTTAGCCACCTTTTCACACAACCACCACATATGTTGGTAGGATCCACAAACCCCACAACCATTCCAACAAAGGGCTGAGGTAGCGGGGCTGAAATGAGAAAGACAAGCTGGAGTCAGATACCATTTTGGCAATACCTTCAAAATCTGCTTCCTCATAACTGAGGAAACAGACTTGAAAGGAAATTTAAACCACATGTCTCCCCATGTATCTTTATCAATTGTGATACTCCAATCAGACTCCCAGCACTTTTTTAACCCATCAGCATTCTCCATACGTAGATTAATAAGTACATTATAAATATTAGAAACCAAACCTTTTCCCTGTGCGCCTAACATAATAAAGAATGATTCAAAAGGCACAAGCTCTTGCAAAACTTGCTGTTTTATCAGTTCTTGCCTAATGAATGTGCCCACTTGATACCCAGCCAGCCAGATTATGCCTGAGTCCCAGGCATCAACCATTCTTTCCTAATCTTCCACACTCATAAAATGGCAGACAGAGAGAAAGAAACTCCTACTGTCAACCTGCACAAATCTTTCCTAATGTATGGGAATATCCCCACCGAATCCGAGTGTAGTAATGTTTGCTCAGTTTGCACCCAATGGTAAGGTGACCATATGAAAAAGAGGACAGGGCTCCTGTATCATTAACAGTTGTATCGAAAAGGGAATTTTAGCAGGTGTCATTTGTATGCATATTGCACCTGGTGAAATTTCCTCTTCATCACACCAGTTAAAGCTGCAGGTGCCCTGCTCTCTTTTAAATCTGGTCACTCTAGAATAGCTCCTGCACTTTAACTATTGTGATGAAGAAGGAATTTCACCAGGTTCTCCATATATACAAATGACACCTGCTGAAATTCCCTTTTCTATGCAATTGTTAAAGATACAGGAGCCCTGTCCTCCTTTTCATATGGTCACCCTACCCAATGGCTTTCCACCTTCTGATCCAAATAAGAACAAAAATGACACAGCCGACAGGCTGTGGGCATGTCTAGCTGGGGCAATATCCCAGGGATTGTCCCAGGATCATCCCTGTGCATCTACATGATGCACAGGGGATCCTGGGAGCCGGGAGGGATGATCCCAACCTTTCCCCTGGATATCACCCTACCTTTTAATCCCAACTTTTTCCGCAGTCTTGGGATGATCCCAAAACCGCGGGACGTGTGGCCGGCTGTCCCGGTTTTGTCCCGGCTCCTTGCGAGTGACCTCACTTTTGCGATGGAGTGCTCCTCTGCTCTTTTTCGATTAAAAAACAACAACAAAATGGTGGGTGTGTTGTCCTCTTCCTCCTCGGATGTCACAAGATCATCCCCCTCCACCACCCTCATCTAGTCATGCCCTGTGTTAGGAATACTCTAGCCATCTGCTGCTGGAGAGCTGTACTGGCTTAGTCCTAGTTAAAAATAGTTTAAAATGATAAATCAAAAGGAACGACTTAGAACGGATAAGACCATTTTGGTAGAATCATTATTTTAGCTGTTGCTACTCAGTTAGCAAGGGAAAGTTTTAGTTTTTCCCATCATTTAATATCCTTCATAATCAGCCTCCATATTTGATAGATTTTTTAAAAATGTTTTAGAATAAAAACTCCTAATTAATGAAAGTGATTACGAACCAAAGGTACCCAAACCTTAAGAAACCTGAACTTGATGCCCAAAACAGATATGAATACATAGCAAATATGATTTCTTGAAGTTTATCAGAATCCCTGTTGTGGTTCAAAACTTCCAACTCTAATTTCAAATGAGGAAGTGCCACCATTGGGTCCCACAACGTTAATAACATGTCATCAGCATCTAAACTTACCAGAGGACTTTTGTTCCAAACATTAATCCCTACAGTCCCTGGATTTGAATGAAGATTACATGCTAAGAAGTCAATAACCAGGGTAAATAAAACCGGGGACAGGGAGGAAACCTTGTTTATTACCGCTATACAATTTAAATAAGTAAGAATCTAACTCCCTCTCCAATTGGGAGGTGGTGGGGCAGGGAAGATCCAAAATCAGACCGCCTTCTCCATTCTCTGTCTACTGGAGCAGAGGAAGTTATCCAGTACTCCCTACCGCATCCCAGATGCTCCTAACTTTTATCTGTTGTTGAACTGCATGGCCTTGAAGTTTTGTATCATACATAAGACCAGATCACCAACATTCTTTTTTATATCTAGCTGAAATCTAGAATTAATGATTAACAATCCTTTGTCAACTAAAATGTTCTTGGGCAGACATTCTCCCAATGAACCTCAAATACACTCAGACTAAGCCAGCTGAATTGTTCAGATGCACTCAGGTGAACCAAAGTTTAGATGAAATTAATCATAAACAGATTGTTGCTGGTTTGGGGTCAAAGGGAATTACATGAAATCAGACTTCGTCACCCTAATTGCATAAAGTGTTTTCAAAGTCCAATTGCAAAAGTGTAGGAACAGCACAATCCTATGTTTATTTATTTTGAAATAAAGCCAAATGTGCCAATAGAACTTCTGTCCCTTCTAAGTATGCTTAGTAGTGAACCTTTAATGAGAATATGTAGTGAGATAAATATAAATATGGGAGCTGGATCAGTGCCGTGACACAGGGCCTCTACACCAGAATTTTATCTTGCAATTCATATTGGTTACTTTATAGTCCTTTACATGATGTTATCAACCTCCAGAGACTCTCCTATGCTTTGTGACCTATGCTGTGGCTTTGCTAGTAATGGGGAAAATGCAGTATTTAAAAAATGGCAATTTGAATCGTTCCATGGAATTACAGAGTGCTATAACCACAGTGCTATGTAGTGTCTGTATAATGAAACTTGTGGAGAAATGAACTCCTGAGGGGAAAACAGGGAAGCACGGGTAAAGAACTGATCTTAATCCCACAAGGAATCTGGAAGAAGAACCTGTCATAAAGTTGCAGGATAAGAAGCTGGGTGTAGAGAAGTTGTTAGTATGTGAACTGTGTAAGTCATAAGATCATTGGTTTAAACTCACCTGAGCCACACAATCTCTGCTGAGAAGACACCTGCTCAGCCACCCTTCCTGCCCCCTTCCAGCAACTGTCACCTGGCAGCAGCCATTCCACCAGGCTGCAGGAGACAGAGAAGGGGAGCTCTGCTGAGAAGACACCTGCTCAGCCATCCCTCCTGCCCCCTTCCAGCAACGGTCACCTGGCAGTAGCTGTTCCACCAGGCTGCAGGAAACAGAGAAGGGGAGCTCTGCTAAGAAGACACCTGCTCAAGCATCCCTCCTGCCCCCTTCCAGCAACGGTCACCTGGCAGCAGCCATTCCACCAGGCTGCAGGAGACAGAGAAGGGGAGCTCTGCTGAGAAGACACCTGCTCAGCCATCCCTCCTGCCCCCTTCCAGCAACGGTCACCTGGCAGTAGCTATTCCACCAGGCTGCAGGAGACAGAGAAGGGGAGCTCTGCTGAGAAGACACCTGCTCAGCCATCCCTCCTGATCCCTTCCAGCAATGGTCACCTGGCAGTAACTATTCCACCAGGCTGCAGGAAACAGAGAAGGGGAGCTCTGCTGAGAAGACACCTGCTCAGCCATCCCTCCTGCCCCCTTCCAGCAACGGTCACCTGGCAGTAGCTATTCCACCAGGCTGCAGGAGACAGAGAAGGGGAGCTCTGCTAAGAAGACACCTGCTCAACCATCCCTCCTGATCCCTTCCAGCAATGGTCACCAGGTGGGAATCTACACTGGTGTTCTTCTAACGCTTTGAATGGGTTACTGTGACGCATAGCGTCACGTGACCCTGGGTCTCCAACGTTGTAAATGAGTCATACTTACAGGTTCTGTTTCTTAGTTCCAGTGTGGCTGCAGATTCATGTGCCTTGTCCTACTCTTGCAACCCAGAGCTGCTGAGTTTGCTCCGCCCACTTCCTGTTCTCCTTCCTTCGCCCCGTTTGCTATCTTATCTGCTACAGCAGATAAATCACACCAGCCTTATACTGTGCAGTCAACTGACAATTGTATGCAAAGGACTCAGAAGTTTTCCACCTTAGAATCTGCTTTTATTGTGAAGTACTCCCATGCATCCTGCCTTAAAATTTGAATCAAATTGGGTCATCGGTTGATTTTTTATGATTTTTTAAAAAACATTTTCCCCCGCTTTGCAAAGGAGCTGTAGCTCCCTGCAGGAAAATTAACAAGGGTCCAAAGCCCAAAACTCATGACCAGCGGGGCTTAAATGCGGCTGCTGCTAAAACTTTTCAATTTGGTCTCCCATCCAAATTCTGACCAGACCCAACCATGCTTAACTTCAGCAAAGTGGCTGGCTCTTGTGCATTCAGGCAATTCCCTAGGACTTGTGTTAAGATGTTTTGGGAGGGAGGGATTTGTGTGCGCTTATGACTTGCCCTGCACTGCTAGCTACGAATGAGGCAGGCAGTGGGCGGAGCTAACCCAGCAACGAAAGTATTTAACAATGTGCCCTGCAGTAACGTTACAGCTACAGAGAACCGATACAGAGAACCACGTTAGAAAGGGACACTAGCAACGTTATAAGACAAATGTAGATCTGGCCCTGGAGGCAGCCATTCCACCAGGCTTCAGTAGACAGAGAAGGGGAGCTCTGCTGAGAAGACACCTGCTCAGCCATCCCTCCTGCCCCCTTCCAGCAACGGTCACCTGACAGCAGCCATTCCACCAGGTTGCAGGAGACAGAGAAGGGGAGCTCTGCTGAGAGGACACCTGCTCAGCCATCCCTCTTGATCCCTTCCAGCAACGGTCACCTGGAAGCAGCCATTCCATCCCCCCCCTGTCAAATTGAGCTAATTAACTGTTAATTTTCCATGTTAATTGTGTATTGTTGTTAATTTGCTATTGTGAAGTTATTGTAGATGTATAATGTATAATGGAAAGGAGGCGACAATACAAGTTGTACAGGGCAGAGGGAGATGGCAGGGTGAAGTGCCATTACAGGGGAAGGAGAAATAGATATTTAACACCCGTCTTTCCTTCCAGTCGCCCTGCCACCCTGGGGAACTTGGAGAACGAACCAAGCCAACCACGGACCATCTCCTTGCTCCTATGCAATGCCAGGTCGGTTAAAAACAAAACAAATATAATTTATGATCTCCTCACAGATGAGGAGGCCGACCTGGCGTGTTTCACAGAGACCTGGCTGGGAGATGACAGTGGCTCCACATGGGCCCAGGCCCTCCCAGCTGGGTACTGTGTTATCGAGCAGGTGAGGAAAAGTGGGCAGGGGGGCAGAGTAGCTGTGGTCTATAAGGATAATCTCAACCTGACCAGATTTCCTGTCCGGGAGTTGAATCACATTGAGTGTGTGTACCTGAGTCTAAAGACCAGGGATAGACTGGGGATTCTGTTGGTGTACCGGCCACCCCGCTGCCTATCAGACTCCCTGGCCGAGCTCACGGAACTGGTATCGGAGTTGGTGTTGGAGTCGCCCAGGCTTTTGGTCCTGGGCGACTTCAACATCCCTTTCGGGAGTGGTTTGTCAGGTGCAGCTCGGGGGTTCATGGCATCCATGACAAACATGGGCCTATCCCAATTGGTCTCTGGACCCACACATTCAGCAGGTCGCACCCTCGATGCTGTTTTCAGTTCCGAACAGACAGATCTGTGGGCAGAGGTGATAAATACCTCTGCGTTGTCATGGACAGACCATTTTCTGGTCAGGGTTAATATCATGGCTACCATCCGCCCTTGCAGGGGTGGCGGACCTATTAAGATAATCTGCCCTCGAAGGCTGATGGATCCTCTTGGATTCCAGAAAGCCTTAGAGGGTGCTATGGCTGGTATTGTCAACGATCCTGTTGAAGCCCTGGTCAATAGATGGAATCAAGACCTAACTAGGGCTATCGACACGATTGCCCCCAAACATCCTCTCCGACCTGCTTCCAATCGTGCACCTTGGTACACAGAAGATCTCAGGAAGTTGAAGCGAGAAGGTCGACGACTGGAGCGCCGATGGAGGAAAACTCGTCTCATATCCGACAAGGCACATCGTAGAGAACATCTTCGTTCTTATGGGGTGGCAATACGTGCAGCGAAGAAAGCTTTCTTCTCTGACCGCATTGCGTCTGCGAATTCACGTCCAGCAGAACTGTTTAGGGTGGTGAGGGGTCTAACTCAGGCACCTCCTCCCCTGAACCCAGTTTTAGAGCCTTCGGTAGTTCGCTGTGATGCATTTAATGATCATTTCACAGATAAAATCTCTCGGATAAGAGCCAATTTAGATGCCGTCATTATAACAGAAGCTGAAGTGTCCAGCAACTCCGTGAGTAGGTTTACACTGGATCAGTTTCAGTTGGTGAGTACTGATGATGTGGACAAGCTGCTTGGACGAGTAAGGAAGACAACTTGTCCTCTCGATCTCTGTCCTTTTTGGCTGGTCACCCAGGGAGGAGATGCAGTTAGACTACAACTACAACATATTATTAATGCATCTCTCAGGGAGGGGAGTTTTCCACCATGTTTAAAAGAAGCAGTGATACGGCTGCTTCTAAAAAAGCCCTCCTTGGATCCCCTGGACCTTAATAATTATAGACCAGTATCAAATCTTCCATTTTTGGGCAAGGTGATTGAGAGGGCAGTTGCCTTCCAACTCCAAGCAGTCTTGGATGATACAGATTTTCTAGACCCATTTCAAACTGGCTTTAGGGCAGGATACGGAGTTGAGCCAGCTATGGTCGCCTTAGTGGACGATCTCCGCATGAGTATTGATGGGGAGTGTGTCCCTGCTGGTACTTTTGGACCATTCAGCGGCTTTCGATACCATCGACCATGGTATCCTTCTGGAATGCCTGAAGGGTTTGGGAATCGGGGGCACTGTGCTCCAGTGGTTCCGGTCCTACCTCTCAGGTAGATTCCAGATGGTGATGCTTGGGGATAGTTGCTTCTCAAAAAAGGAGCTGTTGTATGGCGTACCACAAGGTGCCATCCTATCCCCAATGCTGTTTAACATCTACATGAAACCGCTGGGAGAGATCATCCGGAGGCATGGGGTGGGGTGCTATCAGTATGCTGATGACACCCAAATATATTTCTCTATGCCTTCAATAACAGCGTCAGCTAAGGATAGTGTGTCTCCTCTGAATGAATGCTTGGAGGCAGTAATGGGCTGGATGAGGAAAAACAAACTGAAGCTGAATCCAGACAAAACAGAGGTGCTTGCTGTCAAGGGCTCTGACCTAGGTTTGGAGGTGTGTCAGCCAGTTCTGGATGGGGCTACACTCCCCCTGAAAGACTGTGTTTGCAGTTTGGGGGTGCTCCTGGATCCGTCGCTCCAAATGACAGCCCAGATGGATGCGACGGTCAGGAGTGCCTACTATCAGCTTCGGCTGATACGCCAGCTGCGCCCCTTCTTAGAGTCAGAAGACCTAAAGACGGTAGTGCATGTCTTTAGGTCAGAAGTAGGGATGTGCTCCGCTCCGATTAGGAGCGTAGAAGCAGTAGCGGATTGGCCTGCTCCGCCTTACCCAGAGGCGGAGTAGGAGCGGACCGCGGACCCCCTAGAAGCAAGGCGAAGAGAAGCGACCATTTTTCGGAGCTCCGAGTTCAGTCGGAGCGCTCCGGTCGCCATCTTGAAAACATTTCGCCATAGGATTGCATTGCGGCAAATAATCGCGCATAACTACGTTGTTTTTGAAGCTATCGTTCTGGAAATTCTTGTGCACAGAGAGTCGTGGATGGGGGTCATTTTGAGACCACTCTCACCTCTCTGCGTGCTGTGGTTCACGTGCAATATTTTTTTAAAAATCGGGTCAACCGCGGGGCTCAAACTGCGTTTCGGCTTTTCGCCCATAGGATTGCATTGAGGGAAAGAATCGGGGATAACTGGGGGGGGGTTTAAGCTATCGTTCTGAAAATTCTTGTGCACAGAGAGTCGTGGATGGGGGTCATTTTGAGACCACTCTCAACTTTCTGCGTGCTGTGGTTCACGTGCAATATTTTTTTAAAAATCGGGTCAACCGCAGGGCTCAAACGGCGTTTCGGCTTTTCGCCCATAGGATTGCATTGAGGGAAAGAATCGGGGATAACTGGGGGGGGGTTTAAGCTATCGTTCTGAAAATTCTTGTGCACAGAGAGTCGTGGATGGGGGTCATTTTGAGACCACTCTCAACTTTCTGCGTGCTGTGGTTCACGTGCAATATTTTTTTAAAAATCGGGGTTTGGGTTTTTTTTTATTATTATTATTATTTTTTTGGAAGCGATGACAGGCACATTCAACTCCCAATCCTGATGAGAATTCATCTCCTCAGAAAGCATCCTCCTCCAATCCCAGCGTTGGAGGGGGGACTAAGGCAGACCCACCCTGAGAACTTTCTGTTTTGTGTCTCTTTGTGGGTTGGCGTTCGTGGAGGGAACACTTACTTAGCTAGTGCTCCTGCTTTGGAGATAGATTAATTTAATATAGGTTTAGTTTGGCGCGTGTGTGTGTTTGTTTGCTTCTTTCTGACTTGTAGCTTAGTTTGCCCTGTGTTTTCCCCTTACTTTGATTTAATATAAACTTTATTTTTGAATTTTGGAGTGTGTGGTTGGGTTGGTTGCCCCCCCCTTCCCTGTATTAAAGCCTGACTGTTCTGCTTTTGTGAAAGCTTTCTTTTGAAAGCATACACACACTTTTTGTCCCATTTCCCTACATTTATATTCTTAAACATATTTTATTATATTCTTTCACATAGTCCATTAGTATATATTCTCATACATATTATATTAGTATTCATATTTTGTTCTTCTTATAGTAGTGGTTGGTTCTTTTTCCCCCTCCCCTCTCTTAAATCCTGATTGTGTTTCCTTCTATCTTCTATATACCAAATATACCAAAAAAATTGGATTCTCTTTTTCTTCTCTGTGTAACTTCGACGGAGTGGGCTGCTTTTGTCAAGTTCAACAGGCAGCCACAGATTGAGCATTTTGGGGAAAGCATACGCACACCATTTCCCTATTCTTAAACATATTATTATTATATTCTTTGACATAGTCTTAGTAGTCTATTAGTATACATTCTCATACATATTAGTAGTAGTATTCATATTTTGTTCTTCTTATAGTAGTGGTTGTCCCATTTCTTGTCCCATTTCCCTACATTTATTAGTAATATTCTAAAACATATTATTATATTCTTGTAGATATTCTTAGTAGTATATTCTCATACATATTAGTAGTAGTATATTTTATTGTTCTTGTCCCATTTCCCTACATTTAAACATATTATATTCTTCTTATACATATTCTTAGTAGTACCTTATACATAGTATTAGTAGTATTAATATTTTGTTAGTCATCATGAAAAGAGAAAGCAGGCGTGCTGAAAGCAGCAAGGCTCAGTCTGCCAGCAGGGCTTCCTCTCCTCCTGTGAAACTCAAACGGGCAACTCCTTGGCTGACTGCTCCAAAACAGAAGCAGGACAAGCAGCAGGCAGAGCCACTCTCTTCTGCAACTTGTGCCCGGCGTTCTCTTTTTGAGGGTGGGAATGGGAAAAGTGCCCGTTTGCAAGAGGCACGTGGCAGCAGTGCCATTAGAGGAGGAGGAGTATCCCCAACTCCTTCATTCTCCTTTCAGCCCACGAGCCCGCTGATGGACCTAGACGAGGTCCTCAGCACAGTGGAGGGGGGGGAGGAGGAGGAGGCGGTGGGCCTCCAGGATGTGGGGGCTGAGGAGGAGCAGCAGCAGGCCGAGGCTCTCTCCCCAGTCTCATCCCACACCCCTGTTTCTGTGGCAACACCAGAGAGCTCAGGCGGGCAATTGGTGGTGTCACCACAGAAACGAAAGACAAGCATCGTGTGGGACCACTTTGAGTTGGGAGCGGATCCCCGCTTTGCTGTCTGTCGCCACTGCAAACTCAGCCTAAGCAGGGGTTCATCGACAGGGCATTATGGAACCAGCAGCATGAAGATGCATCTTCATAGGCAGCACCAGGCGATCTTGCTGGGGAAAGAGGCGGGCAAGGCGACTGGTTCCAGGGGAAAGCCGAAGGCTGCTGCTGGCACTGCCACTCTAAGCTCTCCATCTCCCATCCCCACAAGGGTTAGGCAGGCAACCCTGCAGGACATGGGGTGGGGGAAGTATTGACCCACAAGATGGCGTTTTCCAATGCCCACCCAGGGTGCTACTGTGTTGGGGCATCTGCCGGGACTGACTCCTCCCCAATACTAGATCTATGACATGTCACTCTGCCTGCCCCTCTGCTAGCCTGTCCTCCTCGGTGACCGACTCGCTGGGATGGTTTGCGTTTGCAATGCGTGACTAACTGCAATGCTGGCTTAGAAACCAGCCATCACTTCCTTGTGCCCCCAGAAATGCCCGCAGCCTGCCTGCCTGCCTGCCCGCCTCCCCCGGGGTGCTGCTGTGGTGGGGCATCTGCCAGGACTGACTCCTCGCCTACTCTGCCTGCCTCTCTGCCCGCCTGGTGCCTGGTTTGCTCCCAATCGTCCTCCTCTGTGCCCCTCAAGGCGTAACTGCTGGCTTAGAAAGAAACAACCAGCCATCTTTGCCTCACTTTGCGCCCACTTATGGGTTGGTTTGCTATGCGTTAGTGCTCAAGCCATCCTTGCGGCACTACAATGCATGCTGCCTGCCTGCTTTCCATTGATGGTGCTATATAAATAAATAATAATAATAATAATAATTCTCCCCTTCCCGCCTTGCAGCGATGGTGTATGTGTCTTGCTTTGACTCAGGGGAGAAGTCCTTCCTGCGCTCACTTAGACTTTATCAAATTCAATAATCCCTTTTTCAAATGTGCCAGAAGATTTAGGGTTATCTCGTGGCATGTTGGGATTGCCTTGGAACTGGCCCCATTGAGCTGTCTGCAATTGCAACTTTAAATCCCTGACATACTGGAGTGTTCAAATTTCAAAAGTTCCCCTAACATCAGGGGATGATGGGATTGCCTTGAAACTTGGTGTCCATGGGGACACATGGGTAAGCTGTCATGGGACCAAAGGATAGGTTTCTAACGTGCAAATTGACGTAGTTGTAGAATGGGACTTGATTTGGGGTGAGTTAAAAAGTTTAAGCCGCGCCAAAAATCAGGGGATGATGGGATTTGCTTGCAACTTGGCGTGCATGTGGACACATGGATAAGCTCTCCTGGTGCCGAGTTTGAGGTTTCTAACATGCAAATTGACGGAGCTATCCCAAGGGGTGTGAATGGGGTGCCCGATTTTCATAAATTCCCCAAAAATCAGGGGATGATGGGATTGCCTTGAAACTTGGCGTGCATGTGGACACGTGGATAAGCTATCATGGTGCTGAGTTTGAGGTTTCTAACGTGCAAATTGACGTAGTTGTAGAATGGGACAATTTGGGGTGAGTTAAGCCATGCCAAAAATCAGGGGATGATGGGATTTGCTTGCAACTTGGCGTGCATGTGGACACATGGATAAGCTCTCCTGGTGCCGAGTTTGAGGTTTCTAACATGCAAATTGACGGAGCTATCCCAAGGGGTGTGAATGGGGTGCCCGATTTTCATAAATTCCCCAAAAATCAGGGGATGATGGGATTGCCTTGAAACTTGGCGTGCATGTGGACACGTGGATAAGCTATCATGGTGCTGAGTTTGAGGTTTCTAACGTGCAAATTGACGGAGCTATCTAAAGGGGTGTGAATTAGGGTTATGGGAGGTGCGTTAGAGGGTAGAGCCGCGCCAAAAATCAGGGGATGATGGGATTTGCTTGCAACTTGGCGTGCATGTGGACACATGGATAAGCTGCCCTGGTGCCGAGTTTGAGGTTTGTAACATGCAAATTGACGGAGCTATCCCAAGGGGTGTGAATGGGGTGCCCGATTTTCAAAAATTCGCCAAAAATCAGGGGATGATGGGATTGCCTTGAAACTTGGCGTGTGTGTGTATACGCCCATGAGGTGTCATGGTGCCAAACGTGAGGTTTCTAACTTCAACGGAAAAAAAGTTGTTTACTTTTTTAGCTTTCAATGCAAGCCTATGGGGGGGCAAAAACGGAGCTCCGGATCCGATCCGGAGCTCCGAGCGGAGCGGAGCGGAAGTGGGCGGAGCGGGGGCGGGGCGGAGCGACCCGCTCCGAAAAATGGCGGATCTGCAAGTGAAGCGGAGCGGGGGGTCCGTGCACACCCCTAGTCAGAAGACCTAAAGACAGTAGTAACCTCAAGGCTTGACTTCTGCAATGCGCTCTACATAGGGCTACCATTGTACCTAGTTCGGAAACTTCAACAAGTTCAAAATATGGCAGCCAGCTTGGTCACTGGTACATCTAGGGGTGAGCATATTACCCCAACATTAAAATCACTCCACTGGCTGCCAATTAGTTTCCAGGCAAAGTACAAAGTGTTGGTCATTACCTTTAAAGCCCTAAATGGTTTGGGTCCAGGTTACCTGTGGGATTGCCTTCTCCCATATAGTCCACCCTGCACACTCAGGTCCTCTGGGGTGAACTTACTTCAGTCAGCTAAACTAGGCTGACATGTTTCCCAGAGGACCTTTTCTTCTGTCGCCCCCACATTGTGGAATGGCCTGCCGGAGGAGATTCGTAAAATTAACTCTCTGTGTGATTTTAAGGCAGCTTTAAAGACTAACCTTTTCCGGCAGGCCTATCCAGATCAATGTTAAATCATGAATTCTTAAGATGTATTGATTCCTGTTCTAATGTTGTTCCCCGCCTCGATCCAAAGGGAGAGGCGGATAAGAAATAAATATATTATTATTATTATTATTATTATTATTATTATTATTATTATTATTATTATTTCGCTTGGAAGCCCCAGCAGTTTAGTATTCCCATTCATTAGATTATGGGAAATGACAGCCTCAGGACCCCTTGCCTATAAAGTAAATAAACAAAGAAATAAATTCAGCAATCTATATACAAGCCATGCAAAAACTGGCACAACGGCATAAATACATTCAATTCAGATTAGCCTTTAGCAATTTAAACTGAGATCTAAATTTCAATTAGTCGGTTTAATTAGTGCTGTGCCAAAAAATTTGACGATTCCATTTTTGGCATTTTGTAGGGGATGGAAAAAAAATGAAAACTCGGACAAAAGAGGCTGGGAGAGGTGAGAATTTTGAAGAATTTTTATCCTTGGGCAGGAGGACAGAGTTTCCACGTACCTTTTTAAATGTAGCCAGTTGTTGAAGGGTCTTTTATTATTATTACTTTATTTAAACCACACACCCCCCCAGGATTTTCAGGAGGCCAGGAATTCTTCCTGAATACTTGTTGTAGAGGGTGAGGTCACACAATCCAATAGGCATTCATTAAGAACTGCTGGGCTCCTCCAAATGCCGAGGGAAGGGGGTGGTTTGTTGGTTTGTTTTTTGATAAACTAAAAAAATAGGAAGAAGTCCCCTCAGCAACCAGCTATGTGGAAAACCTGTCCCCCTCCTTGCAAAAGAGGCAGAAAAAACAATGCCTCTTTCACAGGGAAAGAGGAAGGATTCAGCCCAGAACTAGTTTTAATTGCTATTTTACCCTTTCATAGGAAAGAAAGTTTGCATATGAAGATAGGAGGCTCAGATATCTCCTGACACCATGCAAAAGCAGGGAGGAAGTAATGTAAAAATGACCCTAGCAGTTACCAGTGATTGTGCCATGCAAGGTCTTGGGGAGGTCCAATGTATGACAGTAGCTCACCAGCTCCCTAGAGTTAGTGTTGAGGATCTATTACGTAACTAATAATCACTACCCCACTGGAACTGTGCTCTAAGACATGTAGCATTCTCTGAGTAAGAATAGAATCTGTCTAAGAACCCAGGGAAGAGGTGAAATGTACGTCAGAAGCTGCCTTCTACTGGCAGGTCACCAATTCAGCTAATAATATATTCTGATGGGCAGTGGTGCTCCAAAAGTCAGAGGCCGTCCCCAGCTCTCACCTGATTGCCTTCAACTGAAGACCCCAGGGATTGACCCTGGGAATTTATACGTGCACAGCATATGCGCTACCATGGAGTTCTGGCCCTCCCAACAGTGACCACTTAAGACATTTCATTGCTGATCAACACCATGTCAATCTGCATAACTCTATCAGAAGTAGGCAAACAGCTGGGGAGGCAGTGGGGAAGTTAAAGGCGTACTGAAGGAAGATAAAGAGAATGCAGAGAAGCTGAATCAGTACACTTCATCTCTCTTCTCTGCCTGATACCTGTACCTGAATGGTATCTAGATGGTGCTGTTTCATTGAACCTGCCAAGAAAGGAAGTTTTCAATTCCAAATCATGTGTTCTCCATCTAAAGGAACCCATTGTAAATCCGGAAAGATAGAGCTTGGTGTGCCACATGGTCTGCCTTTGGCCTTATAGCCTGCTGCCCTTAGGTACACTGTGTTGGAGTAAGATCCAACTGCTACTCTAGTGGGCTTCTGTACGTGGAATGGGAACAGGGTCACCCCTTGACCTTCACTGCATGCAACAAAAGGACTTGCACTGGTTCTGTCTCCAGAAATATAATGCCAGCACAAAAATGTTTTATTCAGTTCATTCTTCTTTTCTTTTCCTCTTTTGTTCTACTAATATTTAAACAAGAGAAAACACTTATTTAAAACATCCCTTTAATATATACCTTCCCAGAAACATTTGATAATATCTTCAGAAAATATTTGTAAAATATTAATTAGTATATTGTTATATTATATTTCAAACTAGTTAACATTTTTAGCAGAGCAAAAAACTGTGCCTGATGAGAGGAAAGTTTTGCCTTCTTACGCAGTGTCCATGCTAAGTGTGGTTTTGCATTTCTTTAATATCCCAGATGAATTTGAGAGGTATGTCTTTCATTTTCTCCCGAAAGACCTTGTCAAATCTTTCACTCTGTGACACTGTCATTATATTTTTCCAGTCTCCAATGGTACCTGATGAGAGGAGAGGATAAAATGAAGTTTTAATTCATTGATGATTTTGCCTTTAATACTAGGGATAGCTCCAGACTCCTCATGCATAAATTCACAGTCTGTTTGTTGCGGGGAGATGAATCAAACGCTTAATCTTCAAATGACCAGAAATGCCTGGTGCTCTCAATGTAGCCCACTAGATACCCATCATGAACAAACATTGAGATGTTCTACCAGGAAAATAAAACACACAGGACAGCCTATGGATACATTTAATAAGATAGTATAATTATTAACTGGTAAAGATAATTGCTTTTCCATGGATAACACACTTCATGCAGGAATTTCAACCGTTATGTGCTTTAGTATTTATATTATTTAAATTATCATTGAATAATTAATGATGAAGATGATGATGATGAAGAAGAAGAAGAAGAAGAAGTAGCAGTAATGAGTTTATACTTCAGCGACACTCTGTTAGTATAAAGGAGTTGGGAATTTGAGGTAAAAGTCACATGTCCTAGGTAGTTTGAAAGGCCTGTAGGTTGTTTTACAAAAGGTTCTTAGAAATATATTTTAACCACCTTGAGAGCTTTTGCTATTGGACAGTATAGAAATTTAATAAATTAATTTACCTATTTATCCTTTCTCTAGCCACTTGTTTTGTCTGTTTGTTTGACCCAGAAACATTACAGTTACCACTAATAATTTATGATATATCAGGAAGACTGGTGACATTTTGAGGGAGAAAGAGCAGTTTAAGAATAACCCCACCCCTGTCAAAAGTGTCCTTCGCAAATTCATTGGCAATGCTTTTTAGCCATGCTGTCTGAAGATATTATTACTTAAAACATTGATAGCGTTTTATTCTTCTTGTATTGGAGTCGGTGGGAAACTATTTTTTTTCATTCTATTGCATTTAGGGTTTGTTTGTTTTGTACCTCTGAAACAAACTCCCATCGGAGGTCCGCCATGCACCGTCCTTGCAGGCTTTTAATAGGGTGAACATAAGAAAAGGAAAGGACTCCTGTATCTCTAACGGTTGTATAGCAAAGGGGATTTTAACAGGTGTCATTCATATGCACGCAGCACCAGGTGAAATTCCCTCTTCATCACAACAGTTAAAGCTGTAGGAGCCCAGCCCTCTTTTGCATCTAGTATAGCTTAAAAACATTTTATTTTACTGTGGGCTTCCCCTGATGAGTACTGTCATTGCTGCTATTATTCTTGTTGGTTTTATTGTCGGTTTTATTGTTTTAAAATGCTATTTTTTCATTATGATTTTATTATGAGAGCCAGTGTGCCAATGAGAGCCAGTGTGGTGTAGTGGCTAAAGTGTTGGACTGGGAGTCAGGAGATCTGGGTTCTAGTCCCGACTTGGACATGTAAACCCACTAGGTGACTTTGGGCCAGTCAAAGACTTTTAGCCCAACCTACCTCACAGGGTTGTTGTTGTGAAAATAAAATGGAGAAGAGGAGGAGGATTATGTACACCGCCTTGGGTTCCTTGGAGGAAAAAAAGCGGGATATAAATTGCTTTTATTATTTTAACTGTTTTTATGTATTTTATTATGGTAAGCCGCCTTGTGCGGGCTTCTGCCCTGGAAGGCAGCCAAGAAATATTTTAAATAAATAAATAAGTACTCTTCTTGTATGCATGTTCTCCAACAGATTCAGGCCACAACCACCACCTGGCAAAACTCCCGTGTGCTGGTCTTGTGGGGAAGGGCTTCCCAATTCTCCTGGGAACCCAGCATGCAAGGAGAAATCTCCCCAAGCGCCTGTCTCCAAGGCAGCTCAGTCCTGCTACCACTCCTCTGCCAAACAGCTGTTTGGTGGGCTGGTGGGAGTGTGTGTGTCTACTTAGAAGTAAGCCCCATTGGATTCAATGAGGCTTCCTCCCAGGTAAATAAATTTAAGATTGTACCCAAAATAAAAAAGAGATTCAAGGAAGCTAGTGAATTAGGAAAGCAGTGGTATCTGAAGCACAGGTGTAGACCATCCACACTTGGGAGCTAAAATGAAATGATAAATCATAAAGGAAATATTTTAATTATTTCATCAATTAATAATTAGTATTTTGTTTTATTACAGCACATCCTAGTACTAAATGCATTGTTTAAAACTGCCTTTGATTATAATGCAATTGCCTATCATTTATAGTGCAATCTACTCAGAAATAAGTCCTACTGAGTATGATGGGACATGCTCCCAATAATGCATATATTTTAAATCTTTTGCTGCTAGTTTCTGTTTGGTTATTTTTTGTAGTTTTAACCTTTCAAATGTTTTTATTGTATTTTATCTTCTGTATTTTTTTTATTTTCATATTTTTCAGCCCTAGTATATTACTATTATAGAAAGCATAACTTTTGGGCACTGTTTATTAAGTTGAAAATGGGTTTGAACTCATAACTCTGGCTTTGAATTTATATTAGATGTTTACATCATGTAAGTTCCTGGATGCAAGAGGCTATTTCAAAGTGAATAATATATTCAAGTCATCCATTAAACAAATCCATGAAATTTATTATTATTATTATTATTATTATTATTATTATTATTATTATTATTATTATTACCATGTTTTATGAAGAAAATTAAGGCTATACACTTTCGGTGGGTCGCATATGTTTTATCTTAATTGTGGAAAAGTGGATGCTCTAGAACAGCCTTCACCAATGGCCATGCTCCCCCCCCCCCCGCCCAGTCTTGTTCTGGCACAGGCATTGTGTACAAGAAGCCGGCCGAGAGCAGCAATGAGCGCACCGTGCGCTGTGACGGGGTCGCAGACTGCTTGCAGAGGAGTCCCCTCTTCGTTTTAATTTTAAAAGCTGTATCTGCCCATTCCCATTATAGGAGGAAAACCGAGTGAGGAAAGGAACGAGGCAGCAGACGAGGATGCAAGAGGGGGACTGCACATGTCTCCTCCCTCTCGCTGCCCATTCCGCTCACTTTGTTTCAATTTTAAAAGCTCCATCTCAGGACATGAAAACAGCGCAAAGGAACAAGGCAGCCAGAGGATGCGATAGGTGGGAAGGCGGGAAATCGGCCAATCACTTTGTCCTGCCCTCGAATTATGCCTACACGTCAAAATGCGATTTAACTCCCCTAAGGACACATAACTTTAATGCAGTGCAAACTCGGATGTTGATCCAAAAGTCACGGTAAATTGCAAATGCGAATATGCGCATTATCACATTAAAAACCCGGCGCTGCAGCAAATGTCCTAAAATGAAAATCTGCGCATTTACGTCGGGGTAAAGAAGCCATATAGACAAGCCCCAGGGGATGGAGGGGGAGGATCTTGCATTATTCTGCTTGCAAGATCCTCCCCTTTGTCCACATGCGAGCACAACATCCCAGGAGGAAGGAGTGATGTTGCGCCCGCCATTTTCTTTTTTTTTATTTTACAGAAGATGAGCGCATGCGCGCTCCAATAAAAAAGTAAGTTTTTTAAAAAAACAGCAACAATCCTGCTCCCCCACCAGCCCCGATAGGCACGGTGTGCCTGAAGAGCTCCATGCCCCATGCCTGTTTCCTGTCTCCTCACGTTTACTTGCGAGGAGGCAGAACAAAGCTGAGACGGGAACCCACACACCTCCCGCAGTCTCGGGATGATCCCTAGACCGCGGGAAGAATCGGGCTAATAGTGGTCCAACTTATTCTGGTGAAATGGAGGGATCAAACCTCCCTGCTCCCGGGATCTCCTGTGTGTCATATGGATGCACAGGGATGGTCCCGGGATGATCCCCAGAATAAACACTAGTCCAGACATGCCCTGGGAGAGAGAATGGAGACAGAAGTGAACCTGCTCAGGGGATCAAATTTAATATATTTCTCATGCCATGAAGAACCTCGGCAGCAGGCCTTCTCTGTGGTGGCACCCACCATCTGGAAGACCCACCCTCATATAGTTCAGGAGGCAGGAAAGGTAATATTTTTTAAACACCTCCTGAAGATATAACTTTTTACACAGGCTTTCCCTGGTTTTTAATGTAGCTGGTTATATACAGCCTTTTTATCTTTTTAAAGTTCTAAATTTGTACTTGATCTATTTTAGGGTGGCCTGATCTTTAGTTTCTTAAGAATGCATTTGGAAATCAGATACTGGACATCTTGTCTTCCCTACTCTCATACTCAACTAATATAGCAATATAAAGTACAGTGGTGCTTGGTCATGAATACCAAGCAAGGGGCAATGGATGTATGCAGATATTAAAATCTTGCAGTTGGTTCTATCCCACCTACAGTGACTGCATGATCATAAACCATAAACGAAATGAGTGTTCACTGCTATGGAAGTAGGTGGTCACTGCTATAGAACTGGCAGAGGGGGCGATTACTTGATCAGAGGGAAGAGTGTTAATCTGTCTTTTTGGCATTTCCCAATGCTGGAAAATACCCAATTTCAGGATTTAACATTTTGAGTTAGTGTATGGTTTAGAATGAAACATTAATATGCCTCATGATGGTTATGAAGATGCAACTTGATTTTCTTGAATTAGAATTACCTTTGCGTAGATGGTTAATGTTCTCCAGCTTGAACATTCTTTCAAGTACAATCTCATTATTTGCCCTACGATCAGCTTTCATATTCTTGAATGTAGCCAGATCCACAACTTTGTCAACCTCCTGGCTGCTTAATTGCTTTCCCACAAAACTGCAGATTTTTAATACGGCACCTCTAAGGTCCTGAAATAAAGAGTTATTTCATTTCGGAGTTTTAAGTTGCAATCCTATACACACTTACCTCGGAGTAAACTCAACTAAATTCAGGGACTGACTTCTGAGTAGGCATGCTGTGAGAGTATCATTACGTTAAGCTTAGTGACCAAAATGTGATAATATCATAAATGTGTTATGTTGAGGTGCCATAAGGCTCTTCATTGCTTTTGTTACATGGCTACCCATATGGAAAACATTATTTCTTAACTCATTGGTGGAAATGAAGATACAGGCAGTTTCTGAAGAAGCTGCCGATTTGGCTGTATTTCAATTACCATTACAAAGATCTTGTTGGTGGATATTAATAGTAACACTAGGGGTGTGCACGGACCCCCCGCTCCGCTTCACTTGCAGATCCGCCATTTTCCGGATCGGGCCGCTCCGCTCCGCCCCCGCTCCGCCCACTTCCGCTCCGCTCCGCTCGGAGCTCCGGATCCGGAGCTCCGTTTTTGCCCCCCATAGGGTTGCATAGAAAGCTAAAAAAGTATACAACTTTTTTTCTGTTCAAGTTAGAAACCTCACGTTTGGCACCATGACACCTCATGGGGGTATACACATGCACGCCAAGTTTCAAAGCAATCCCATCATCCCCTGATTTTTGGGGAATTTTTGAAAATCGGGCACCCCATTCAGACCCCTTGGGATAGCTCCGTCAATTTGCATGTTAGAAACCTCAAACTCGGCACCATGAAAGCTTATCCATGTGTCCACATGGACGCCCAGACTCAAAGCAATCCCATCATCCCCTGATTTTTGGCGCGGCTCTAACCTCTAACGCACCACCCATAACCCTAATTCACACCCCTTTCGATAGCTCCATCAATTTGCACGTTAGAAACCTCAAACTCGGCACCATGATAGCTTATCCACGTGTCCACATGGACGCCAAGTTTCAAGCAAATCCCATCATCCCCTGATTTTTGGGGATTTTTTGAAAATCGGACACCTCATTCACACCCCTTGGGATAGCTCCGTCAATTTGCATGTTAGAAACCTCAAACTCAGCACCATGAAAGCTTATCCATGTGTCCACATGGACGCCCAGACTCAAGGCAATCCCATCATCCCCTGATTTTTGGCGTGGCTTAACTCACCCCAAATTGTCCCATTCTACAACTACGTCAATTTGCATGTTAGAAACCTCAAACTCGGCACCATGATAGCTTATCCACGTGTCCACATGGACGCCAAGTTTCAAGGCAATCCCATCATCCCCTGATTTTTGGGGAATTTATGAAAATCGGGCACCCCATTCACACCCCTTGGGATAGCTCCGTCAATTTGCATGTTAGAAACCTCAAACTCGGCACCATGATAGCTTATCCATGTGTCCACATGGACGCCCAGACTCAAGGCAATCCCATCATCCCCTGATTTTTGGCGCGGCTTAAACTTTTTAACTCACCCCAAATCAAGTCCCATTCTACAACTACGTCAATTTGCACATCAGAAACCTATCCTTTGGTCCCATGACAGCTTACCCATGTGTCCCCATGGACACCAAGTTTCAAGGCAATCCCATCATCCCCTGATGTTAGGGGAACTTTTGAAAATCGGGCACTCCAGTATGTCAGGGATTTAAAGTTGCAATGCAGACAGCTCAATGGGGCCAGTTCCAAGGAAATCCCAACATGCCACGAGATAACCCTAAATCTTCTGGCACATTTGAAAAAGGGATTATTGAACTTGATAAAGTCTAAGTGAGCACAGGAAGGACTTCTCCCCTGAGTCAAAGCAAGACACATACACCATCCCTGCAAGGCGGGAAGGGGAGAAGGGAGGGAAGGCAGGCAGGCAGGCAGGCAGCATGCATTGTAGTGCCGCAAGGATGGCTTGAGCACTAACGCATAGCAAACCAACCCGTAAGCGGGCGCAAGGAGCAAGTGAGGCAAAGATGGCTGGTTCTTTCTTTCTAAGCCAGCAGTTACACCTTGAGGGGCACAGAGGAGGACGATTGGGAGCAAACCAGGCACCAGGCGGGCAGAGAGGCAGGCAGAGTAGGCGAGGAGTCAGTCCTGGCAGATGCCCCACCACAGCAGCACCCCGGGGGAGGCGGGCAGACAGGCAGGCAGGCATGGGTTGGCGGACCCAGAAAAGCTGGTACCTTGCACAAGTAAGCCATAGATCTGCGGGGGAGTCAGTCCCAGCAGATCCAGCTACCTCACAAGGACGGCTCCCAGGCAGGCGGGCAGGCGCATCCACTGTAGTGGCTGTGCTCAACTCGGCGGGCGCACTACAAGACGAGTTGAAGTGAGAGCTCACTTCTCAGGAAACGTAAACTGTCCGTACGCACCAAGTGGCTGTGCTACGGGCGATCGGTCGACTGCTGGAGCTTAGCTTTTTCTCTGAGGGGAAGTCCATGAGTTGAAGTGACAGCTTGCTTCTCAAAGACAGGGTTACAGCGGAAGAGGGGTGGGACGAGACCGGGGAGAGAAGCTGGACCAGCTTCTGCTACTAATCCTCACCCACATCCTGGAGGACCACAGCATCCCACACAAAGTGGCTGTGGTGAAGTCAATGGCTGTCATGAGTTGAAGTGAGTGCTCACTTCTCAGAAAAATTAAACTGTCCGTACACACTAAGTGGCTGTGCTATGGGCGATCGGTGGACGCCTGGAGTACCACCCGCACATAGGGGAAGTCCATGAGTTTCAGTGACAGCTTGCTTCTCAAAGACAGGGTTACAGCGGAAGAGGGGTGGGACGAGACCGGGGAGAGAAGCTGGACCAGCTTCTGCTACTAATCCTCACCCACATCCTGGAGGACCACAGCATCCCACACAAAGTGGCTGTGGTGAAGTCAATGGCTGTCATGAGTTGAAGTGAGAGCTCACTTCTCAGATAACTTAAACTGTCCGTATGCACTAAGTGGCTGTGCTACGGGAGATCGGTCGACTGCTGGAGCTTGGCTCGGCACATAGGGGAGAGGAGCTCGACCAGCTGCTGCTACACATCCTGGCAAACCAGAGCATCCACAGGAGTGGCTGTGGTGAAGTCAATGACTCTCATGAGTTGAAGTGAGAGCTCACTTCTCAGAAAACTTTGCTCCATATGAGACTGGGGATAGAAGCTCGACCAGCTGCTGCGACTAATCCTCCTCTCACCCACATCCTGGAGGACCAGAGCATCCACCGGAGTGGATGTGCTCAACTCGGCGCACTACAAAACGAGAAGTGGCTGTGGTGAAGTCAATGGCTGTCATGAGTCGAAGTGAAAGCTCACTTCTCAGGAGGAAACTTAAACTGTCCCTATGCAGTCAGTGGTTGGGGAGAGAGGCACGGCCAGCTGCGCCTCCACCGTAGGGGCTGTGCTCAAGTGTCTGAACTTGAAGTTGAAGTGAGAGCTCACTTCTCAGATACCTTTAATTGCTCCATATGAGACTGGGGAAAGAAGCTCGACCAGCTGCTGCGACTAATCCTCCTCACCCACATCCTGGAGGAACACAGCATCCAACACAAAGTGGCTGTGGTGAAGTCAATGGCTGTCATGAGTCGAAGTGAGAGCTCACTTCTCAGGAAACTTAAACTGTCCCTATGCACTAAGTGGCTGTGCTATGGGAGTTCGGTGGACTGCTGGAGTACCAGCCGCAATTGGGGAAGTCCATGAGTTGAAGTGACAGCTTGCTTCTCAAAAAATCACCAGACTGGATCACGAATAGTGCATCTGATCCCTGAGCTCTCCAAAGGGCGACCCGTGGACTGCTGGAGTTAACCTCCCTCAATTGGGGAGTGACAGGCAGGCGGGCATGGGCAGGCAGGCAGGCAGGCAGGCAGGCAGGCAGGCAGGCACAAAGGAGCTGGTACCTTGCACAGGTATGCCATAGATCTCTGGGGGACTGAGTCCCAGCAGATCCAGCTACCTCACAAGGACGGCTCCCGGGCAGGCGGGCATGGGCAGGCAGGCAGGCAGGCTTGGGCCGGTGGGCACAAAGGAGCTGGTACCTTGCACAGGTATGCCATAGATCTCTGGGGGCAGGCAGGCAGGCGGGCAAAAAGGAGCTACTAGTTATTGAAGCAGTTACTTTGAGTATGGAAGATTTGTGTGCATGCTTGGAGGATTAACGTTGCTGCTGAGCCCTCCAAAGGGCGACCCGTGGACTGCTGGACTTTACCTCCCTCAATTGGGGAAATGAATGATGAGTTTAAGTGAAAGCTTGCTTCTCAAAGAGGGGTTACAGCAGAAGGGGAAGAGGAAGAGGGGTTGGATGAGACTGAGGAGAGAGAGAGAGGAGAGCATCCACTGTAGTGGCTTTGCTAGTGGCTGTGCTACGGGCGATCGGTGGACTGCTGGAGTACCTCCCACACATAGGGGAAGTGAATGAGTTTCAGTGAAAGGTTGCTTCTCAAAATCAGCACACAGATCAAGGACTCCATTTGATCCCCGAGCTATCTAAAGGGCGACCCGTGGACTGCTGGAGTTTTCCTCCGGTTCCCGGTGGCTGGGATGGGTCTCGGCTTCTCAAAGCCATGGCACTGCTGCATATGCAGTGCAGCTTCTCGTAAGAGAGCTGTCCCACGGACAAACGGTGCATTACTGGAGCTTAGCTTTTTCTCAAAGGGGAAGTCAATGAGTTGAAGTGAAAGGTTGCTTCGGAAGTCTATGGCTTTCATGAGTTTCAGTGACAGCTTGCTTCTCAAAGAGGGCGTTACAGCGGAAGAGGGGTGGGACGAGACCAGGGAGAGAAGCTGGACCAGCTTCTGCGACTAATCCTCACCCACATCCTGGAGGACCACAGCATCCACAGTAGTGGCTGTGGTGAAGTCAATGGCTGTCATGAGTTGAAGTGAGAGCTCACTTCTCAGGAAACTTAAACTGTCCGTACGCACTAAGTGGCTGTGCTACGGGAGATCGGTGGACTGCTGGAGTACCTCCCTCAATTGGGGAAGTCCATGAGTTGAAGTGAAAAGTTGCCTCTCAAAATCAGCAGACTGGTCGAGTAGTCCACTTGATCCCTGAGCTTTCCAAAGGGCGACCCGTGGACTGCTGGAGTTTAACCTCCCTCACCCTCAATTGGGGAAGTGAATGAGTTTCAGTGAAAGGTTGCTTCTCAAAATCAGCACACTGATCGAGTCACCCAGATCCTGGAGGACCACAGCCTCTACGTAGTGGCTGTGCTGAAGTCAATGACTTCCATGAGTTCAAGTGACAGCTTGCTTCTCAAAACCATACTTCTGGATCACGGAGTACGTCTTCCACTCCCAGGGCACTCCAAAGGGCGACCCGTGGACTGCTGGAGAGAGGCAGCCTGGCTAGTGGTGGTGGTGCCAGGCATTGCCTTGCCCCCTGCTTGCACCTCACCTAAACACGTGCAGTCAATCATGGAGTCTTTTGGAACTGGGTGGAAAACTATCCGGATGAGTTGACTAAGCTGTACCGGACGCCACAGAAATGAAATGAACTCAAGTGCGGTGCTTTGCCCTCACAGTCAGTCACACACACGCACGGTGACAAACTCTGCCTAGTGCCTACAGAGACGAATGTAATGATTCAGAGTTGATGTTGTGAACTGTAACACAGCCACTAAATAATAATAATAATAATAATAATAAGAAGAAGAAGAAGAAGAAGAAGAAGAAGAAGAAAAATATAATAAAAATAATAATAAAAAGAAAAAACCAGCCTGCCTGAACTGTAGTGTGCCTGCCAACCAAAGGAGGGGTGGAATTAAAGGGAGGGGAGCCTGCCTGTCACTCCCACGAGGGTTTGAGGGTGGGGTATCCCAGCAGGGGGAGATTGCCCTTCAGAAAGACCAGCTGCTCCACCAAGTCCGGCTCCAAGCGAGAGCGGTGAGGGGTCACTATGTCGCCCGCCATAGAGAACACCCTCTCGCTTGGAACACTGGTGGGTGGGCAGCTGAGTCGATCCATGGCCACCCGCGACAGGTCCGGCCAAATCTGAAAGCGGGATGACCAGTAGGCCAGGGGGTCCATGGAGCAGTCCTCCATGGGCTCTGACAGGTAACGCTGCATGGTGGTTGCAGCGTCATCCTGGCTGGTGGCTGGGGAGGGTCTCTGCCCAACCACGGCGTGCAGAGCCTCTTCCCAATACCCCTCGCCTGTGCTGCTGCTGGGAGGGATGCACGTGAGGCTGCTGCTGGTGCTGCTGGTGCTGCTGCGGGGAGGGGTGGCCTGCTCCTCTGCCTCACTCTGCCCCACCCTCTTGGCCCATGCCGCCCGCACTTCGCCCACCAGCGTTTCCACCCAGTGCTGCCTGCTATTTGGCCCACAAAGCCCATCCTTCACACGAGGGTCGCACATGGCTGCCAACATGTGGACCCTATCGGTTTGGATGGGCTCCAGCCTCCGCGTCAGGCCGTCCCTCAGCCTAGTCACTGCTTCGCGGACCTCGGGCTCGAAGCGCCTGCCGGTGACGGGATCCCTGTACTCCAGAAAGTCGCCCATCTGTTTCTGGAGATGCCTGCATACAGGGATCACCTGGCTGAGGAGGGCAGAGCTTTTGCTCAGGGTCTCGGTGGCGTTCAGGAACGGCTTGAGGACCGCCACCAGCTGGGACATGGCGTCCCACTGCTGCTTGCCCATGTGGTGGACGCCCATGTCCCTGACCCTGAACAAGTCGTGGATGGCACGCTGTTGCTCCACCATCCGCTCCAGCATCAGGTAGGTGGAGTTCCAGCGTGTCACCACATCCTGCACTAGCCTGTGCTGCGGGAGATTCAACTCCTCCTGCTTCTCCCGCAGCAAGCGACTGCCCTTGACGCTGTGGTGGAAATGGCCTGCCACCTTTCTGCAGCTCTCCAGGAGGTTACGGATCCCGGACAGGGGACCGAGGTTGGGCTTGCTGCTGCCCATCCCAAGGCCATCCCTCACCACCAGGTTCAAGACGTGCGCGATGCAGCGGACGCCCTCGAATCCGCTGTCGCGCACCGCCTTCACCATGTTGGCTCCCCCGTCCGTGACCATGTAACCGCGGGTGACCTTCTGCCCAGCTAGCCACCCATCCACCATGCGGTTCATGGCCTCCGTAATCTCCGCTGCCGTGTGGGACTGGTCCATCACTTGCGTGTGGAGGAGGGCCCAGCAGTAGCCCTCCTTGCCAGTCCCTGTAGTGCTGGATCCTTCCTGCCCCACGGCTGCCCACCAGTGTGCCGTCAGGGACAGGTAAGCGTGCACTCCGCCCTCGCTGGACCAAATGTCCGAGGTGAAGTGCACCATCCGTGCCTCTGCCTGGCACAGACGACCCAGCACTAACTCCCTGCAGGAACGGTACAGGGAAGGCACCACCCGCCTGCTCAGGGTGGTGCGACACGGCAGCTTATAGTATGGCACCACAAGCGCCATCAGCCTCTTGAAGCCTGCGTTGTCGACGAGGCTGAATGGCTGGTCGTCCAACGCCACCATCTCACCGATTGACATGGTGATCTGGGAGGGCGTTGGAAAACGCCATCTTGTGGTTCCATACTTCCCCCACCCCATTTCCGGCAGGGTTGCCTGCCTAACCCTTGTGGGGATGGGAGATGGAGAGCTGAGAGTGGAAGTGCCAGCAGCAGCAGCAGCAGCAGCCTTCGGCTTTCCCCTGGAACCAGTCGCCTTGCCCGCCTCTTTCCCCATCAAGACCGACTGGTGCTGCCTATGAAGATGCATCTTCATGCTGCTGGTTCCATAATGCCCTGTCGATGAACCCCTGCTTAGGCTGAGTTTGCAGTGGCGACAGACAGCAAAGCGGGGATCCGCTCCCAACTCAAAGTGGTCCCACACGATGCTTGTCTTTCGTTTCCGTGGTGACACCACCAATTGCCCGCCTGAGCTCTCTGGTGTTGCCACAGAAACAGGGGTGTGGGATGAGACTGGGGAGAGAGCCTCGGCCTGCTGCTGCTGCTCCTCCTCCTCAGCCCCCACATCCTGGAGGCCCACCGCCTCCTCCTCCTCCCCCTCCCCCTCGTCTAGGTCCATCAGCGGGCTCGTGGGCTGAAAGGATAATGAAGGTGTTGGGGATACTCCTCCTCCTCTAATGCCACCTGCCCCTTGTAAAGGGGCACTTTTCCCATTCCCACCCTCAAAAAGAGAACGCCGGGCACAAGTTGCAGAAGAGAGTGGCTCTGCCTGCTGCTTGTCCTGCTTCTGTTTTGGAGCAGTCAGCCAAGGAGTTGCCCGTTTGATTTTCACAGGAGGAGAGACAGCCTGCTTACTGGTGCCAGCCTGAGCCTTGCTGCTTTCAGCACGCCTGCTCCCTCTTTTCATGATGACTAATAAAATATTAATACTACTAATAATATGTATAAGGTACTACTAAGAATATGTATAAGAAGAATATATGTTTAAATGTAGGGAAATGGGACAAGAAGTGTGTATGCTGTATAAAAAGAATAAAATATTATACTACTAATATAGTATGTATGAGAATATACTAATATATATACTACTAAGAATATGTAATAATATGTTTAAGAATATTACTAATAAATGTAGGGAAATGGGACAAGAAGTGTGTGTATGCTTTCCCCAAAATGCTCAATCTGTGGCTGCCTGTTGCACTTCACAAAAGCAGCACACTCAGTCCAAGTTACACAGAGAAGAAAAAGAGAATAAAATTTTTTTTGGTATTTTTTGGTATATAGAAGATAGAAGGAAACACAATCAGGATTTAAGAGAGGGGAGGGGGGAAAAGAACCAACCAAACACTACTACTAATATGTATAAGAAGAATAAAATATGAATACTACTAATAATATGTATGAGATACTAATATACTACTAAGACTATGTAAAAGAATATAATAAAATATGTTTAAGAATATTACTAATAAATGTAGGGAAATGGGACAAGAAGTGTGTGTATGCTTTCAAAAGAAAGCTTTCACAAAAGCAGAACAGTCGGGGGGGGCAACCAACCCAACCCACCAAACACACACTCCAAAATTTAAAAATAAAGTTTATATTAAATCAAAGTAAGGGAAAAACACAGGGCAAACTAAGCTATAAGTCAGAAAGAAGCAAACAAACACACACACACACGCCAAACTAAATCTATCCTAATCTATCTCCAAAGTCCAAAGCAGGAGCACTAACTAACTAAGTGTTCCCTCGACGAACGCCAACCCACAAAGAGACACAAAACAGAAAGTTCCCAGGGTGGGTCTGCCTTAGTCCCCCCTCCAACGCTGGGATTGGAGGATGATGCTTTCTGAGGAGATCAATTCTCATCAGGATTGGGAGTTGAATGTGCCTGTCATCGCTTCCAAAAAAAAAAAAAAAAAACCCAAACCCCGATTTTTAAAAAAATATTGCACAAGAACCACAGGACGCAGAAAGTTGAGAGTAGTCTCAAAATGACCCCCATCCACAACTCTCTGTGCACAAGAATTTTCAGAACGATAGCTTAAACCCCCCCCCAGTTATCCCCGATTCTTTCCCTCAATGCAATCCTATGGGCGAAAAGCCGAAAACGCCGTTTGAGCCGCGCGGTTGACCCGATTTTAAAAAAAATATAGCACGCGACCCGCACAACGCAGAGAGGTGAGAGTGGTCTCAAAATGACCCCCATCCACGACTCTCTGAGCACAAGAATTTCCAGAACGATAGCTTCAAAAAGAACGTAGTTATCCGCGATTATTTGCCGCAATGCAATCCTATGGCGAAATGTTTTCAAGATGGCGACCGGAGCGCTCCGCCTGAACTAGGAGCTCCGAAAAATGTCCGCTTCTCTTCGCCTTGCTTCTAGGGGTCCGCGGTCCGCTCCTACTCCGCCTCTGGATAAGGCGGAGCAGGCCAATCCGCTACTGCTTCTACGCTCCTAATCGGAGCGGATCACACCCCTAAGTAACACTTCTAATTAGTTTTGTATAATACATCAATACTATGAGAAGTCTGCTCTCTGGTGGAAGGAGACTAAAATGCAGTAGAATCCAACTTTGTTTTTTGTTTTTTGAAGAATGGCAGCGGGGTGCTGTGGTGATGGAGAGAAAGTGCATTTTGTTTTTTCTAATCACAGCTGCATAGGTGGGCAGTTTCTTCCTTTTCAGCCACTTTGTGACTTAAATGTCTTCTATATATATTGAGAGGGTTAAGTGGGTTGGGGACGCCTGTAACAGAACAATAGAAGCAGGTTTTGATATGGCAACTGCAGTTTTGTGTGAGACTGAAAAAGTGGGAGAAGGCTGGTTCTGAGCTCTGGGGGCTGTCTATACATTTTAAAAGCTCCGGCATGGTTGTGCAGTGGTGCTGCATCCGTTATACAATGCAGCAACCACCTCGCAGCAACCACGAGACTTTCCCACAAAGATGCGGATTTAAAAAGTCGGGGACTTACCCTGACCTTTTACGCTGGAGCAATGCCTCTGGTGTCAAGACAGAGGCATTCCCAGGTGGTAGGGTGACCATATGACAGGTAAAAATCCAGATTTGTCAGTATTTTTTGGTCACAAATCCAGGAAGGCGGAATTATGAAATCTGAAGAAAAATCCGGATTTTTTTTCCATCCTCCCCAGCCAAACTGCAGCTCTACTTTAATGGGAATTCATGAAAATGCTTATATCTCCATCATTTTTAAACATAAAGAGATGAAACTTGGCACGCTGATAGCGTTTAGGTAGGGCTTTAGTTATGCCCAATAGAAAACAGATCTGTTGTTCTGTTGATTTTTAGGATTTTTTTAAAAAAATTGAGGTTTTAAAATTATTTTTTGAAAATCTGTCATTTTTAAAGATAAAGAGTTCATAGAATCATAGAATAGCAGAGTTGGAAGGGGCCTACAAGGCCATCGAGTCCAACCCCCTGCTCAATGCAGGAATCCACCGTAAAGCATCCCCGACAGATACTTGTCCAGCTGCCTCTTGAAGGCCTCTAGTGTGGGAGAGCCCACAACCTCCCTAGGTAACTGATTCCATTGTCGCACTGCTCTAACAGTCAGGAAGTTTTTCCTGATGTCCCGCTGGAATCTGGCTTCCTTTAACTTGGGCCCGTTATTCCGTGTCCTGCACTCTGGGAGGATCGATTCTGTAGCCAACTGTGAATCCACCTAATAGTTGTTCCATCTAGCCCATTTTTAGCTAGTTTGTTAATCAGAATGTCATGTGGTACTTTGTCAAAAGCTTTGCTGAAGTCAAGATATATGACGTCCACAGCGTTCCTACGGTCCACAAGGGAGGTTACCTTATCAAAAAATGAGATCAAATTTGTCTGACAGGACTTGTTCTTGACAAATCCATGTTGGCTTCTAGTGATCACCGTATTGATTTCAAGGTGTTTACAGATTGACTTCTTTATAATCTGCTCCAGAATTTTCCCAGGGATGGATGGTCTGTAGTTCCCAGGTTCCTCCTTTTTGCCGTTTTTGAAGATAGGGACAACATTAGCCCTCCTCCAGTTAGCCCTCCTCCATACTTGGCACCATGGTAGCTCTTAGTCAGGGCCTTCGCCATACCAAATTTGAAACAGTTGCGTTCATCCGTTGATTTTTAGGATTTTTTTAAAAAATTGAGGTTTTAATTTTTTAAAAAGCAGTTATTTTTAAAGATAAATAAGTGAAACTTGGCACCATGGCAGTTTTTAGGTAGGGCCTTAGCCATACCAAATTTGAAGCAGATCCATTCATCATTGATTTTTAGGATTATTTTTTTTAAAAAATGGAGTTTTAAAATTATTGTTTTAAAACACTGCTGGCGCCATATCTTTCAAACTGAGGTTGTCGAACCTCTTCTTTGGGATCTTGAACCTTCAGCATTTTCAGCCCTTGGCATAAAGGGGATCTCCAGTTTTTAGCTAAGAAGTGCTGGGCGAGCAGGGCATCTTTCCTGTTGCAGATTTAATGGACAGTTGAATTTTTCTTAATTGTGTGGTGTAACATCAGATACATGACCAAGGCTATGTTTGCATGGGCACACCCTCTTGGTGCTGGACACCCCCCCCTTGGGGGCTGGACATCTTGTCCTCCTTTTTCATTTCCAAAATATGGTCACCCTACCAGGTGGGAGGCAACCCCTGATTGGTCACTGGAAGCCAGAGCAGGAGGCAGGCCTGGAAAGCCAAACGGCCACCGGAATGCCTTCTGCATTGGGATTAGCCCCCGCCACCTCGCAGCAGCGAAAGCGCAGGGTTTTCCCAAAAGCGGCAGCAACCCAATGCCATGAAGGCAGCCTTGTAGAAAGCACTTTTCGGGATCAGCCCCTCTGGAGATCAAATGTGGGGTGTAAGCTGTCTGCCTCCATCTGTCTTCACTCTCTATATCTACAAATAAATTCAAATACACACCGTAATTCCCCAGCGATCCTTCCTTTCAGAGGAAACAAAGTGCAGGTAAGCACTGCTCCCCTGGAACTTCTCAAACTTCAAGGAAGTTCAATGCTCAGATAAAAAATAAATATTATCAATGCAGCGGAAGACTAGGAAAGATCCTAACCAATTTTCTTCTTTATATACCTGATTGCTGGGGGTGGGGGAGGAGCATTCCTAGAGCACTTCTACGTGAGGTTGTTATTGCAGGAAGATGATTGGTCCCTCATGGAGCCTCCTGGGGTTTCTCTTGCTTTTTTGACTTTTATCCAGCAGATAAAAAGATCAGAGATAACCCAAGGAAGGTTAATCTGACATGTTGCCAGCACCATCTAGAGGCTGAAAAGTGAAACATATAGAACTTTGCTGAGAAAGAAAGTCCTTGATTCAAAGCATGTGTCTGCCCATGTAAAGAGGCTGATCTTACTCCCACAAAGAATCCAGAAGCAGAAGCCCCAGTAAGGCTGTGGAGTTTTAGCATTATTTGGTGAAGCCCTTAATGGTTATTAAAAAAGAGAATCCAAAAGCTGAGTGTGTCTTTCAGCATGACTACTTTTGTTTTTAGTTATATTCTTGGTCTATCTTGTTTATGTATTTTTATTTTATTTTACTCTTTTTTAAAGAAGGTGTAAAAACAGAGAGAACAAAGAGTAACAGCATAGAAACCCATCCCTTCTGTGTTAGGCTGATTTCAGGCTTCATGTAGCCAGTCCAGCCCTGTTTAACTTCTATGACAAATATTAAAACTCTGCTATGTGTTAAATCTGCCCTTCCTCCTTCCTCTCTCCCTTTCCCTTCCTTCTAAAAGTGACCTGTTTTTCAAGAAGCAAGTGAAGGTGGAGCTGATATTCCTATGTAATGTTGCTGCTGCTAATCATCATCATCATCATCATCATCATCATCATCATCATCTTCCATAGCACTGAAAGCACGAAAAGCACTTTGCAATGCTTACGTCTTCCATCTCTGTTACCAGACAGGGCTGTCATTATAATTCACACCTTAATCTGAGGGTGCAGTGACATAAACACTCCCTCTGGGCTTTTAAAAGCCAAGCAGAAGGGTTTTTTGTAATGTTCCAAGAGACCTCCCAAAAAGTGTCTGGCCCATTTGGAAATTTCAGAGAAACACCATTCCTTTCTCCCCACCCTGCTTGCTTTGTTAAGATGTAGATATAGAAAAGTGGTGTCTAAAGAAGCCTGGAAAGCCCTTCTTCCTTGCACAAAAGAGATAGTTTTACAAGGGCAAAGATTCCAGGGCTGACTTCTCGACTCCCAAATTCTTATTTAAGGAGGCCATCTTTACTTTACTTTAGTAAAAGTCTTGCGTGCAGCAGGGATTTCCACATGCTGAAGCCGAACACTCTATCCATTGAGTCATATTGGCTCGTGAGAAGAAAAGCGATCAGTATCTCACCTTAATCATCTCCTCATAAGAAAGGAAGAGAACATTGAACTCATTCTTATGGGTGTACCACCCTTTCACGTGATCAAAGATAGAGTTGCAAGCAACTGTTGGCCAAACAAAGAAAGAAAGAAAAATCAACACCTTTGTTCAGTGTTTCTCCCTTGTCTTGTTTGTAATAGAAACTGGGCAGGGGGCCATAAGATTTCCCATGCAGCAACGGTTGCTACAAATGTCCAAGAACATGTTCCAATGCAATAATGGTGATGTGTTGCCTGCAGGCTACAGCTTGAAAGAGAAGGGGTGGGGTGGGGTCTGGCTGTTAGACATGTACCAGCTAATAGATCACATAATAATTTGCTAATCTGGTACTCATCTAAATTCCCTGTTTCTTGCCCCAGCTGAGCAGGTGAGTGGCAAATTAGATGTCTGAGTCATCTATACAGTTTGATGTCCCCTTACTCTTCTTCAAATGTCATAAGCAGAGTAAGTCTAAGTGTTTATAAAGTGTGGGAAAGCTACATGGCAGATAATCTACTGCTTTCCAAATCCTGCCTTCTCACTGCGGAGGTGGGAGAACATTTTAATCTGGCAGAGGGAAATGAACTTTGCTCGCTTCACGTTAGCATTATTACAGGGCCTAATCCAAGAGATGAGAGGGTAGTAAGGTGGCAATGGATCAGGTGGATCCAAAGCTGCCACCCAGAACCCCTAAAAACTCCCTGAATTGTGCACTAATGCTGATGGAACATTGCTGTCGCTGCTCCTACGCCTGCAAAGCGTTCCGTGGCCTCTGGGGCAGACAGGCTGCCCTACCAGCAAAAGAGGACTTCTGCCCCATCCTAATCCCACTGAGCAGACCTTTGGATGGGGGTTAGGAAAAGGCCTCTTTGTTCTTTGCAGTTGATTGTAAACTAGTTGTTTGCATTTAAACGCTTTATTTTAACAGCACCACTTTTCAGTCTTACCTTTCCCAGCTAAATAACTCTGCATGAAGTCCTCCAAATCAGATGATTTTCCTAATCCTTCTGTTGGGTTTATATAAAGAAATAAGGATGCCATAGCATCTTTAGGATTTCTGTATACATAAATGACCTGTAAGATGAAGACAAAATGTTTAGCTTTTGCAGAAAATTAGCAGATTCTGTGAGAATGCACGTAACATTCATGTCAAACTGAATTTGTTGTACTTACCTGAGACCTACATTTTATTGCAAAAGCTTACAAGCTTTAAAGAATGAAAATAAAGGTCATGCATATGAAGTGCTTTGTTTCATTTTTCTAAAATTAAAAAAATTGAGACCATGTATCCATCTGCATACTTTTCCTGTGCAAGAATTAATAACATTTTTTTAAAAAATGGTAAATATAGCAAGATGCCCTAGATACCATTTTGTGATCTCTTTCTCTTTCTTTTTCTTTCTTTCTAATTTTGGGAACAAAATTTTGCTGACAATCTAGAACCCTTTGCCCATTTAATGAGATTTGGATAGAGTATTGTGAGATTGTGATAGAAAGAGACTGTGTAGTGGTTCAAATGGGCTTGTTTAGGGTGACCATATGGAAAGAAGGGCAGGGCTCCTGTATATTTAGCAATTGCATAGAAAAGGGAATTTCAGCAGGGCTGGATCTACACTAGTCTTATAACATTGCTAGTGTCCGTTTCTAACGTGTTTATCTGTATCGGTTCTCTGTATCACGGGGGGCAAACTAGTGTTACTTACGTTTCGCTGTAATGGTACTTCAGGGCACACTGTTCAATCCTTTCCATTCTTCCTCTTCTCTGAGAGTAAGCAGAGCTGCTCAGTTTGCTCTGCCTCGTTCCTAGCTCCTCATTCCTGCCTCGTTCCTAGCCAGCAGTGCATAGTCATAAGCACACACAAACTCCCTCCCAAAACATCTTAACACAAGTCCCAGAAAATAGCCTGAATGCATAGGAGCCAGCCACTTTGCTGAAGCTAAGAAGGTCAGGGTTTGGATGGGTGACCAAATTGAAAAGTTTTAGCAGCGCAGAAGGGGAGGCCTGTTTTTGGCAGCCCCAGCTGTTGGGATTATTTCAAACACACCATTTAAGCCCCGCTGGTTAGAGTTTTAGACTGCTGGCAGAGACTCATGTTAATTTTCCTGCACGGAGCTACAGCGATCCTTTGCTTACCAGGAAGTGATTTGAGCGTTCCTCAGCTCCTTTGCAAAGAGGGGGGAAATGTTAAAAAAAATCATAAAAAATCAACAGATGACCCAATTCGATTCAAATTTGGTATGCTTAAAGCTCTCCCTAATATCTATTACTGTGCCAATTCTGGTGTCTTTATCTTTAAAGCTTACGCAGATGTAAGCATTTGTTTAAAATCCTGCTCCTGCACCTGCAGCAGCGGCTCAGAATTAGGGCGGATCTTTTGCAAAAGGAGCACAATTAAGGCAGGATGCACGGGAGTACTTCACAATAAAAGCAGATTTTAAGGTGGAAAACTTCTGAGTCCTTTGCAGGCAATTGTCAGTGATTTCACAGTATAACACTGGTGTGATAAAGCTCCAACTGCTGTAGCAGGCAAAGCGAAGGAAGGAGAACAGGAAGTAGGCGGAGCAAACCCAGCAGCTCTGCTACTCTCAGGGAAGAGGAAGAGGAAAATTACCGGTAGAACGAGGCACATGGATCAGTAGCAGTACTACAACTAAGCAACAAGAAAGGGGTCAATGAAATAGAACCAGTAAGTACAACTCATTTACAACGTTAGAGATACAGGGTCACGTAACGCTGTGCATCACAGTTACCCATTCAAAGCGTTAGAATAACATCAGTGCAGATTCCCACCAGGTGTCATTTGTATGCATGCAGCACCTGGTGAAATGCCCTGTTTTTCACAACAGTTAAAGCTGCAGGAGCTATATTAGAGTGACCAGATACAAAAGAGGGCAGGGCTATCCATATATACAAAATATATACAAGTATACATGTATAGATTTTACATCCAGAAGCTAATTTATCGATGGTTGTTTTAATTGGAAATGCGTAACAAGATTTGCTTACTTTCCCTTTTTTGTCTTTCAGCCCCTTTGGAACCAAATAATAAGGCAGGTGGGCCATTATGATACGAGGTGATGGTTGCTGGGTAAAATCCACATTAGTTACGTTGTAATCTAGAAACGGAGCCTGCTGGTATGTGGTCATGTTCTCAGTTCCATTCCGGTGGCTTTCATTCAAAATCAAGCACAAAATGTTCTGGGTCCACACCGTTCCTAGAAAGGAAAATCAAGTTGTTTAAAATCTTGCTGAATTACCCAAGCTTGACATAGGCATATGTCATGGTGCCATAGGCATCCGCTCATAGGGGCAAGGGGGTGCAGATGCTCCACCCCTGGACTGCATGCTGAGAAAGACAACAGTGGCTACTTGTGCTGTGCCTGCCCCCATCAACCTCTACTCTCAGTTTCCAGTCGCACGGGCAAAGCTCAGGATGGAAAGAGGAAGTAAACAAAGACCATGTGGCCCATTCAGGGGCCGTTTTTATTGTGCCACTTCTCCTGCACACAGCAGGAGATTGAGGCACATTCCATATTAAAAAAAGAAGTTGGATTAAAAGGGGTCTATTTTGAGATGGAAAAAGGAGCAGAAGGAGTGAGAGGCACACGGCAGGTAGACGTCATCTAAAGGACATGCGAACATCCATAAGTGAGCAGTAGCAAGCGTGTGATAAAACGCTTGTCTGATGATGCCCCATATTCGTTTATAAAGTAATGTGTGGGGTCATTCCATTACTTAATCAAATTATTTCCTCTGTCACTCCCTCGAATATTAACTTAAGTGTCGAGTACCAACAATATTCTTGTTAAGATAGAGCCACTGTGAGCCTGTTTCACAGAAAACCATTTGTTGCAGTAATGCTCCTGTGTTCTTTCTGTGTCCAATATGCTGAGATGAGAGTGGTGGATAGATATCTAATTTTTGGTGTGACACTGATGATCAGAGACGGCATAAGATCAAGTTCATTTCTGTACGTAAACATATTTTCTATGCTTAACTACAACTTATTGTCAATAGTAGTAAATCCTCTGACCTATCACTGGGGTTTGGAAGGGAATTATTTCAAAATAAATAAACCCCAATGCAAATACTTGTATGATTTGTATTATGTATAGGTAGTCATCTCCTGGCAATCCACATAAAGTGATATCAACCAATGGTTATAGAAAGGTAAGGGCATGGATTTTAGGTGATAATGATTAAAAAGCTCTCAATTACAAGGAGCTCTAACCTACCACACACGCCCACACACCGTGCCGCAAATCATAGACAGATAAACATATGTGCACACACAATAATGTGTGTACACACACACACACACACACCAATGGAGCTTAGTTCAAGTTATAGTTATGTCAATGGACACATCTCTTATTTCAATGAGTTGGAAGAAGAGTTTACAACCTGTTGGCATTAGTAATCAGTGGGACAAATGGGAACAACTAGGAAGTTTACTGAATTATACCGATTCAGACCAGAATTTTCTACCCTGGAAGATAATGGCTGTTTCCATCCCCATCGGTACCAGGGATCCAACTGAACCAAGAAAGGATGCACTCAGTTCAACCTTTGAGCGATGTGGATGACTTAATGTTGTTGTATGCATCAAATGAAGACATTACTTTGTACACAGTATGTGCCATACTTTTCAAAAACGTTTATTTCTGCAAGGATGTACAATTGTTTGATCAGGGGGTACCATAACACCCTGAGGGGACCTCCAGTGATGCCCTCTGAAGCTCTCTACTCCCTGACACCTTCAAAAAATATTTTTAATAAAAAATTTGGGAAAATATCAGGGCACCAGGTTCTCCATCCCATTCCTGAACCGCTGCACATCAGCTGCAGCAGGCAGGCAGGGAGGGAAGGAAAGAGTTGCTTTCTGGCCCTATCTAATACGTGTCCACCCAAACAGACCTTTCCCCATTGCTCATTCTTTCTCTCCCTGCCCAGTCCCAGTCTCTAGCCTCACTATTCCTCTCACCAAACCCCTTTTCTCACCATTTATTTTCTTTCCCTTTCCCTAGCCTTCTTCCTCTTCTTTTCTAGCGACATTCTCTTTCTCTCCTCTACCCCTTGCCATGCTACGTCCCCCTCCGTCCTCGCTATTTATCTCCACCACCAGCAGCTCGTTAGCTCATTTTTAACTAGCCAGCCATTATGTGTGTAGCCACATCCTCCATGGGAGCCATTTTATGCTGCTGCCCACTGCAGTTTCTCCACATTCCAAATGTGAGTCCAAAAAGGTTGGGGTCCCCTGGTTTACATTTTTATTTGCATGTATATTTTCAAAATGTAATTTAGAGAAATGTATCACTGCATCTGGAGCAGTGTGAAAGGCAGTACATGCTAGTCTGACATGCAGAATGATTTGGAATGTGGACAAGTTTGATAAGGAAATCATAGGAGTAGCCTCCATAGTGTAAATTAGATAATACACTTTGAGCATAACCCAAAAGGTTGTACACATAAAATCATAGGAGTACCCTCCATAGTGTAGATAATACACTTTGAGCATAACCCAAAAGGTTATACACATAACATACTGAAGATTTGTTATTGTTTAAAGAAGGAAGCTGTAGAACACACTTCTTGGAGTGGCCTAACATGTGCATTTAAATCATATTTAATACTAATAGACCTGCCAAAGACCTCTAGGAATGGCAATATATCCAAAGTTATGTTTGGTCCATATATTTTACAGCACAATCATAGGCATGTGCACTTAGAGGCAGGCCCCTCAAGGGTTTTAGTCCCAAATATATTTGTATAGGATGGCAGCCTTAAAATACTTAGGTTCAAAACAAACCTATTCCTAAATAAAATCAAAATAAAATCACTGTATTATATAGAATTCTTACCAGATTTTGGATAAGTGACTATAAATATATCACTATCCCTGACTTCAAGTTCTTCTATTGTCTCAAGATATTCCAGTTTGACATGGTCTGATAAAAAGTAATGTCCTTTAAAATTAAGTAGGTGTGGTGGTATCTTGGTTTCTTCCATAACCAAAGGGCCTGCTGTAAAAGACAGAAGTCATTAACAACTTTCCCCATTAGGCTTCTTAGCCATCTGTATTCATATAGGCACCAATCTTGGCTCTTCCATGAGCAGCCCACAGCAATGGGGTTTCAGGTAGCTGGCTATGCCTCCTGCAGGAAATTCTGCAATATGGAGAATGAGAAGAGCTGAGTGTGGTGAACAGATCATGCACCCAGGTGACGTAGCAGCATTTTATTTCATTTTGAGAGCCCCTGCTTGGAAAATATAAGGCAGGGGCAACAAACTCCCTTTTCTGGTTCAGACTTGAAGTGTCCTCTACATGGAAGAAAGGACATAAGAAACTGCCTTAAACTGGAGAGGGATCCACCAGGTCTGCTGCCATCTCCACCAGCTGGCTATGAATCTCCAACGGGTAGTGAGAAGAGTTCCAGAGCAGTAGTAGAGGACCTGCTTTCAGTGCCAGAGATCCTAGGTTCAACCTCGGGCAACTCCACGTAGAGCTCGCAAAGACCCCTGGGGAGTCACTGCCAGTAAATGTACACAATACTGAGCTAGATAGACCAATGGTTTGACCTGGGCTTTAGCTAGATCTAAGGTTTATCCCGATATCGTCCCAGGGTCATCCCTGTTCATGTAAATGACACACAGGATATCCTGTGAGCAGGCAGGGACGATCCCGAGATAAACCTTAGGTCTAGCTAAGGCCTTAATAAAATGTAGTTTCTTCTGCCCCTCCTCGCCGTGTTTCCTGAGATATTTCCTAACTTCAGGGTTGTTCCATACTATTAAGAAAGAGGAAGATGTCCTTGTTTATAGAAAGAATATAATTATAATAGGAATGCTCCTTGTTTCATACATAGGATGGGAAATTCTTCCCATAATCTGAACATTCTTTCACACATTTTATCTCTAAAAAGTTCTAACTCTATGATCAGAGGTCTAGAAACAAAGCCCTATGAAGAGAGACTGAAAGAACTGGGCATGTTTAGCCTGGAGAAGAGAAGATTGAGGGGAGACATGATAGCACTCTTCAAATACTTAAAAGGTTGTCACACAGAGGAGGGCCAGGATCTCTTCTCGATCCTCTCAGAGTGCAGGACACGGAACAACGGGCTCAAGTTAAAGGAAGCCAGATTCCGGCTGGACATCAGGAAAAACTTCCTGACTGTTAGAGCAGTGCGACGGTGGAATCAGCTACCTAGGGAGGTTGTGGGCTCTCCCACACTAGAGGCATTCAAGAGGCAGCTGGACAACCATCTGTCAGGGATGCTTTAGGGTGGATTCCTGCATTGAGCAGGGGGTTGGACTCGATGGCCTTGTAGGCCCCTTCCAACTCTGCAATTCTATGATTCTATGATTCTATGATTCTATTCATGACATTTATCAAACCAAAACTTTTACACTGGAATAAAAAATAAGAAAAAAAACATTTAGGTACTTCACTTCTTACACCTGTGGGGAAAAATGTTATTATGGGCAAAATTGTCAAACCATTATATTAAACTCATGATGGCAAGCATTATGTTGCATGCAGTCAAGCATTTTCCTAATAAATGATTGCTATAACCCCATGTCATATTGCTAATAACAACAGTTCAGAATTACCTGTGCGAGTTTGCCTTGATAATTCTTAAATACTGGTTTGCTAATAACACCAAGCAGAACAGAATGAAAGGATAGCTTCTGAGTCCTCAAAAGAAGCAAATGTCAATATTATACTGTTTCCATTCTTTATATAATGATGGTGTGAGTGAAAGTGGACTTTGTGCTAGTGCTCTTTGAACTGCATGCTGCGTATAAATACAGAAAGCAAACAGAGGTTTTTCTGAAACATCACTATACTTGAACTTAACTAAAGCAACATTTGTATCTCTTATGCAAAGATAACTCCAGAAATATAATAATGAGTGTAGGGTGGGCCGTGGTAGTGCTGGGGGAGGGAATGTGATGTTCAGCTGCCTTATATACCTTAAATGTAGATATTTGTTTAAATTATGCATAAAGCAGGCCTAAATGTACTTACAATTTATATTCACAGGTTGAAACACAAGGGGGGATATGCCTGAGTGCTGATTGGATGGTGGAGGGGGGAGTGCTTGAATTGGCTGGCTGGGTAAGAGTGGGAGAAGCTGGAGGAATGGAGCTCTCTTTATTACAGGGAAACACAGGAGTGTTTCCCTGTGTTATAGGCGATCAGTGAAAAGAGCATTCCACCATGCTAAGGCTGAAATTAGGGGTGGGTCATTCTGACATTCATAAAATGGAAAATGTTTCACCAATCTTTCTGAAACGGAGACCTGCCAGAAAGAAATGCTGGTTTTACATACCCTGCGCGTTTCAAGAAGATTTGTGAAATATTGAGGACAGGATGGCAGTTCAAGGTATGAAAATGGGGAAAACCTCTCTTGCTCAAAACAGCCTACTATTTCCAGGTGGCGATGATTTTTTTGCTCACTAAAAGCTCCGAATTGGGACCCTTACCTTTCAAACCAGTGGTGGGATCTTGTCCCCCTGTCCTTCTAGTTGGTGGAATGGCTTTTCTTTTTTCAAAATTCGCTTCCATTGTTTTTCTTTGCCCCATTAAAGTGAGTACAGAGTCATAACTCTTAAATGGAGCATGCTCAGTAGCGTCGCTCTCTCTCCTCCCTCCTGTCTCAAATAGATTGTAATGTTGGAAATAAGATGGCCGCCTGGCTCATTTAGGAGCCATTTCCTTCTGCAGATAAACCAAGGCCCTGTCTGGACCCTCTCCTTCCCCACAGTGCTGTGAAGGCCAGGGAGGGAGAAACTATCTGCCTTGCTTGGAGGGAGGCCATTTCCTGGCCTCCAAGGAAAAAGAAAACCTGGCTGGCTCAGGTAGGGGTTTGATTGACTTTGTTGTGTGTCTGTGATTGTGAAGAGGGAGGTGTGTGTGTGTGTGTTTTTGAAGTGCTGGTGCGTGCTTCTTAATTCAAAGTAAAGAATATATGGCAAACTTTCCTTTGGGGTGGCAGTTCCTCACCCAAGACTCTTGAAGTTTAAACTTTATGGAAAGAAATATTTTGAAACTTGGAATGAGGGGAGGTTAACCCTGGCCTATCTGCCATGAGTTTAAACTTCTTCAGGTAGTGTGTGTTTCTTTAAAAGGTGCTGAACTATGTTTTAAGCTTTCTTTTATAGATTTGTGTGTGTGTGTGTGTATTTTGAATTTGAACACAGATATAGGTCTCTTTAAAAAATCTCTGGTGTGAAGGAAGAAAATATTTTCCTTTTCCTGTGTACCTGCTTCTTATAAGCTAAATCTGCTGCTTTATGTTTGTATGAAAGGAAAACATTTTCTAAAATGTACATCCATGAATCTTATACCCAAAACATTACTTCACACCAGAGAAATGGTTACGGGACCTAGTTTTTGCTACAACCTGGCACCCTCCAGTTGCTGTAGACTTAGATTCACAGAATCATAGAATTCAATGCCCCTCAGTAGTTGCAGTAGTCCAGGGCATGTAGTCCTCTTCATCCTCCTCTTCATTTTATCCTCACAACGACCCTGTGAGGTAGTGTAGGCTGAAGGAAAGCTGGGAAGGGGGGGCATAAGGAATTACATTTATATACCGCCCCATAGCCTGGGTGTATTCATTTATTACATTGATATACCGCCCCATAGCCAAAGCTCTGCAATAAATACCTAAATGTGTTGTTAACAATGATCTCATCTTTTTATTATTTCCAAACATCAATAAATAAAAAACCACTAACAATACACACATCCACAAAACTTAAGACAAAACAAAATCAAACAAACAAATCACCAAATAAAATGTTCTTCCAATATTCTCCTCAGCAAAGATATATAATAATATTATCATTATTATTATTTTTCTTTATCACTGTCAAATCCAAATCTCTAATTTCTCTCTCCATATTTTCCACACTATTGATTGAATCCACAGATATACAAGTCATTTTTTTCTCGTTCCTTCATAAAGTTTACAAAAGGTTCCCATTCAGTTATAAATCTTACAGTTGATTTTTCCCTCATTATTGCCATGAGTTTCGCCATCTCCGCTAGCTCGAACATCTTCAGTAGCCATTCCTCTGTTGTGGGCACTATTTTGCCCATTTGGAAATTTCAGAGAAACACCATCCCTTTCTCCCTGCCCTGCTTGCTTTGTTAAGATGCAGATATAGAAAAGTGGTGTCTGAAGTAGCCTGGAAAGCCCTTCTTCCTTGCACAAAAGGGATGGTTGTACAAGGGCAAAGATTCCAGGGCTGACTTCGCGACTCCCAAATTCTTATTTAAGGAGGCCATCTTTACTTTACTTTAGTGAAAGTCTTGCGTGCAGCAGGGATTTCCACATGCTGTAGCCGAACACTCTATCCATTGAGTCATATTGGCTCGTGAGAAGAAAAGCGATCAGTATCTCACCTTAATCATCTCCTCATAAGAAAGGAAGAGAACATTGAACTCGTTCTTATGGGTGTACCACCCTTTCACGTGATCTAAGATAGAGTTGCAAGCAACTGTTGGTCAAACAAAGAAAGAAAGAAAAATCAACACCTTTGTTCAGTGTTTCTCCCTTGTCTTGTTTGTAATAGAAACTGGGCAGGGGGCCATAAGATTTCCCATGCAGCAATGGTTGCTACAAATGTCCAAGAACATGTTCCAATGCAATAATGGTGATGTGTTGCCTGCAGGCTACAGCTTGAAAGAGAAGGGGTGGGGTGGGGTCTGGCTGTTAGACATGTACTAGCTAATAGATCACATAATAATTTGCTAATCTGGTACTCATCTAAATTCCCTGTTTCTTGCCCCAGCTGAGCAGGTGAGTGGCAAATTAGATGTCTGAGTCATCTATACAGTTTGATGTCCCCTTACTCTTCCTCAAATGTCATAAGCAGAGTAAGTCTAAGTGTTTATAAAGTGTGGGAAAGCTACATGGCAGATAATCTACTGCTTTCCAAATCCTGCCTTCTCACTGCGGAGGTGGGAGAACATTTTAATCTGGCAGAGGGAAATGAACTTTGCTCGCTTCACGTTAGCATTATTACAGGGCCTAATCCAAGAGATGAGAGGGAAGTAAGGTGGCAATGGATCAGGTGGATCCAAAGCTGCCACCCAGAACCCCTAAAACTCCCTGAATTGTGCACTAATGCTGATGGAACATTGCTGTCGCTGCTCCTACGCCTGCAAAGCGTTCCGTGGCCTCTGGGGCAGACAGGCTGCCCTACCAGCAAAAGAGGACTTATGCCCCATCCTAATCCCACTGAGCAGACCTCTGGATGGGGGTTAGGAAAAGGCCTCTTTGTTCTTTGCAGTTGATTGTAAACTAGTTGTTTGCATTTAAACGCTTTATTTTAACAGCACCACTTTTCAGTCTTACCTTTCCCAGCTAAATAACTCTGCATGAAGTCCTCCAAATCAGATGATTTTCCTAAACCTGTTGGGTTTATATAAAGAAATAAGGATGCCATAGCATCTTTAGGATTTCTGTATACATAAATGACCTGTAAGATGAAGGCAAAATGTTTAGCCTTTGCAGAAAATTAGCAGATTCTGTGAGAATGCACGTAACATTCATGTCAAACTGAATTTGTTGTACTTACCTGAGACCTACGTTTTATTGTAAAAGCTTACAAGCTTTAAAGAATGAAAATAAAGGTCATGCATATGAAGTGCTTTGTTTCATTTTTCTAATATTAAAAAAATTGAGACCATGTATCCATCTGCATACTTTTCCTGTGCAAGAATTAATAACATTTTTTTAAAAATGGTAAATATAGCAAGATGCCCTAGATACCATTTTGTGATCTCTTTCTCTTTCTTTCTTTCTAATTTTGGGAACAAAATTTTGCTGACAAGCTAGAACCCTTTGCCCATTTAATGAGATTTGGATAGAGTATTGTGAGATTGTGATAGAAAGAGACTGTGTAGTGGTTCAAATGGGCTTGTTTAGGGTGACCATATGGAAAGGAGGGCAGGGCTCCTGTATATTTAGCAATTGCATAGAAAAGGGAATTTCAGCAGGGCTGGATCTACACTAGTCTTATAACATTGCTAGTGTCCGTTTCTAACGTGTTAATCTGTTATCTGTATCGGTTCTCTGTATCACGGGGGGCAAACTAGCGTTACTTACGTTTCGCTGTAATGGTACTTCAGGGCACACTGTTCAATCCTTTCCATTCTTCCTCTTCTCTGAGAGTAAGCAGAGCTGCTCAGTTTGCTCTGCCTCGTTCCTAACTCCTCATTCCTGCCTCGTTCCTAGCCAGCATTTTCCTAGTTTTCAATCTTAAACCCTGTTTTTTCTATTAGTTTTGATTGATCTTGGGAGTTCAAATTTTTTTGTTAAAATCTTTGTCTTCTGTTTATTAACCTTAAAGCCTGCTACTCCACCAAATTCTTTTAGTTTATGCATTAGAGCTTCTATTCCCTTTAATGGGTCTTCTAGAGTAAATACCACATCATCTGCAAACGCTCTCAATTTGTATGGATCTTTTTTAATCTTTATCCCTCCAATTTTTTCCTCTTGTCTTATATCCCTGTTCAGTATTTCCAAAACTAAGATAAATAACAGGGGTGACAATGGGCAACCTTGCCTTGTTCCTCTCTGTACTTCACATGGTTTTGATAGTTCCCCATTAATGGAATACCTAGATAAACATCCAGAGAAACAAGCTGCCTTGATCTTTCTTGATGCAGAGAAGGCGTTTGATAATGTTAATTGGAGCTTCATTTTCAAAATTTTAGAAGAAATGTGTTTTGGAGATAACTTCATGAAATGGGTTAAATCGATTTATTCTTCACAAAAGGCACAAATAATCATTAACAATGATCTCCAGTTATTGACATAGCAAGAAAATACGAGCAAGGAAGCAACATTTGGTGATGCCTTTCAGCTGGAAGTTATGTGATATGTGGGTTAATAAGCAGTTATATGAAAAATGCTAGATACTCTGATCCTTGGTTTAAGTGGATTCTTTAATGTCAATATAGCTAAAGTTATAAATTTTAGTGTAATTTTTTAAATAATTACACTATAGTGTCATAATTTAATTTTTTTAAATAGTGTAAAGTGGGAAATTATATAAAAATATTTTTTCTCCCCTGTGTGGGTTCTTTGATGTCTACTCAAGGTCCCACTACAGCTGAAGCTTTCCCCACATCCCTCTACTTCAGTCCCAGCCAGGTTTTCCATAGGAAAACTCTGTACCAGGTGGCAGATAATTATTTTAAAATTTTAATTAAAATACATTATCCTTTCTTATAACAAAATGGTGCTTACTCCTAAGTAAGTGTGTTGCACTGAAGAAGGAAATCCTATTTGATTCCTGTATTCATGCTAGTGTGACATGACAAGTTAAAGGCACAATTTTATGCATGTTTAGACAGAAAAAAGTCCTTCAACTCCTAGAATCCCCGCTAAATGGGAAGCACCCATCCCAGGCTTGCCAAGGGAGGGAGGGAAAAGAGAGCGAATGCCTCTGTTTGCAGCCAGCGTGGCAGGGCACACCAACTGGATTTTGAATAAAGTATTCAATTAATTGTTACTGTTTTGAATTTTATTGTTATTATCTTCCTTAGTGGGGCGTTGAAAACCGCTATTCTGAATAATGATTTTTATAGTGTAGGGTAGGGGGGCGCTGGGCATGAGTTTGTGGAACCAAGGGGGCGGTTACCTGAAAAAATTTGGGAACCACTGCTTTAAAACAATATACAAAAATTTTAAATCACAAAAACATACAATTTAAAACCACAAAAACATCCCTCTCCTGCAGGTGATGGTTCTCCTAGGCCCCCTCAGCCACCAAGCTTATATATCCCTCCCAGGAAGGGAGGAGAATGGTGGAAATTGTCCAAGCAGCTGGCTTAGTACCTGGGGTTCTGCAGGGAGTGGCAGTCTGTCAGGCAGAAAGTCCACAGGGAAGAACAGTGGTGGTGATGGCAGCAACATCAAGGTTGTAGACCAGCAGCAGCAAGCTCTGTCTCCTCCCCGGGCAATGGGCCTCCCTCTCCTGCAGGTGACGTATGGGCTCTGCACCTCCTCAATTTGGGAAACTTCTTTAGCAGAAGCATTTTATAGAATCATATACTTGTTGAGTTGATAGGGACCACAAGGATCATCTAATCCATCCCTCTGCAATGTGCCGGAAATATCCCAGATGAATATGAGCGGCATGTCTTCCATTTTCTCCTGAAAGACCTTGTCAAACATTTTGCTCTGTGACACTGTCATCACATTTTTCCAGTCTCCAATGGCACTTGATGAGAAGAGAGGATGGAATTCAGTTTCAGTTCATTGATAATTTTGCTTAGAATACTAATTGTAGCTTCGGACTCCTCATGCATAGCCCCTGGTACATCAAAATGTGAAGTGGGGAAGGCTGAATTAGACCATTAATCTTCAAACAACTGTTTGGTGTTACCACTGAGAGCTTAGCAAACACTCTCTGCCCCCACCCCCATGCACAACGCAGAAGTCCATAGCCTGTTTTGTTTTGTTTTCAATTTAATTTTAAACTTTTTTTTTTTTGGCAGCCTCTCAGGGCAGAAGCCTTTCAGGGGGCTGTGGGGGTGCAGCAGATCCCCAGCACTTCTTTTGTATCTAGTCAAGAGGGCAGGGCTTCTGCAGCTTTAACTGTGGTGATGAAGAGGGAATTTCACCAGGTGCTGCATGCATACAAATAACACAGGCTGACATTCCTTTTTCTCTACAACTGTTGAAGATACAGCGGCCCTGTCCTTGACATATGGTCACCCTAGATACAGATGTCTCCCTTTCCAATTCTCCACACCATGCATAATTTTGTACACAGCTGTTGCGACCTTCCCTCATTGGGGAAATGTTCCGGCTCCTGGATCCTTTTTTGTTTCTGCAGCCTGTTGGGTTTCTGCAGAACTCCTGCCAGCTGAAGCTGGGCAGCGGAGATACTCAGTCAGCAATCCCAAGAACCAGCACATACTTCTGGGGAAGCTGCAAAGAATCGGGCGGGTGTCCCAGATAGCGAGGCTCGAGCCAGCCGGCTGCCGTACCTCCGAAAGCTGCCACGCGGCAGCTGCTCCTGCGCCCTAATCCCGGGAAGCCGGCTCGCCAACCTCCGCCCCCCTCGCTCATGGGAGTGGCGGCGGAGATGGAAACGGCATTTAAGCCTCGCACCCCAACTGGTTCCGCCGCTCTCCCAGCATCCGTCGCGCCTCCGCGATCCAGGCCAGCAAGCTCGACCGGTGCCTTCCTTGACTTTCCTTCTGCCCTGCTGCTGCCGCCATTGCAATGGCGGGTCTCCCCAAGCCTCTGTCCGGGCGGGTCTGCGTGGTGACCGGCGCCTCGCGGGGCATCGGCAAAGGCATCGCGCTGCAGCTGTCGGAGGCGGGCGCCACCGTGTACATCACGGCGCGGCATCGGGAAGCTCTGGAGCTGGCGGCGGCCGAGGTGCAAGGCCGCGGCGGGAAATGCGTGCCGGTGGTGTGCGACTCTTCCCGGGAAGAAGAAGTGGCGGCCCTGTTCGAGCGCGTCCGCCAGGAACAGGCCGGCCGCTTGGACGTCTTGGTCAACAACGCCTTCTCGGGGGTGAATGCCATCACCGAAGAGATCGGGTTGCCCTTCTGGGAGAGCTCAACCTCCCTCTGGGACCAGGTCAACAACGCAGGCCTGAGGGGCCACTACATCTGCGCGGTCTACGCTGCCCAACTCATGGTACCCGCCGGGCAAGGGCTCATCGTCATCATCTCCTCGCCTGGGGGGCTGCGATACATGTTCGACGTGCCCTACGGCGTGGGCAAGGCCGCCTGTGACCGCCTGGCCATGGACTGTGCCGTCGAATTACGTCCCTTCGGCGTGGCCTGCGTGGCACTGTGGCCCGGCCTCGTTAGCACTGAAAAAGTGAAAGAGCAAGCAGGGAAGGACTCCACCGCAGCAATATTCAAGGACCTAAAGAAGAGACTCGACCTTATGGCAGAGACCCCCGAAGTGAGCGGGAAGTGTGTAGTTGGCCTGGCCTCTGACCCCCATGTCATGCGTCACAGTGGTAAGGTTCTCCTCTCTCCAGACCTTGCCCACCTTTATCAATTCAAGGATGTGGATGGGAGAGATGTCTTCAACTATACTTCGGTTCGGGACATCCTTACAGAAATGATGCCCAAGCTGTCTGGCCTTTTCCGCCTCATTCCTCGGTTCATCACTTTACCTAAGTGGGTTCTTACCCTGTATTCTAGCAAGTTCAGTGTTTACCCACCCCTTATGCCAGGAAATGTTAAATCAACTAAAAAAAGCTAATATATTACAGTACAGGGTTATGGGGATGTCTTACAGTAGCGTTTTCTGATTGTTCAAAATTTCATTTTGACATTTTCCTGACAACTGGATTGTGTGTTTTTTTTAAAAAAAAAATGCTGTGAGGGAATTTCTAAGTTTGAAAATAATTTTCAGGATCTGTTTTGGACCTTTCCTCAGAAACTAAGGGTTTATTGTAAGCATGATTTCTCGCCTTAGGAGTTTAACTCCTCTTTCTGCAGTATCTCCTTTCTTTGTATTTGCCAGAAAGTAGCCTTTAAAAGTTTTCTCATAATTATTCAATTATTAGCCCAAATCCTTGGGTGTATGATGTATCTCAGATATGACAGAACTAGCTGCTACAAACTATGCTACTATTAAATATATTTGCTTTGACAGGTTTTGTCTCAGTTTCTTGCTTCTGTAGAACATACTATATTTTTTTCCAAAGTGGCTGGCCATGGCGAGTTAGTAACACTGAATGCTTATTAAGAAGCAAATGCCTTCTTTGATGCTAGAAGATCAGTTCAGAGCAACAAGGAAGAAAAGATACCTGTTATGTGAAAACATACAAATTGCTCATCAGATGATCTGCTTTGCATCATATGGTCTAAGTACTTAAGAGCTTTGCTTAATCAAGAATCTTACCAGTCCAGCATTCCGTTCAGGTGGTAACCTATTAGATGTCCCAATGGTAACTCCATAAACAGGACATGAGTGTAATAGCATCCTCTGACTTATATTAGTCAGAAAGTGGCAGAGACATGCTGCCTCTGATACAGGAGATCATATAAAACCATCATGATTAATAGCTGTAAAATGAATGGCTAAAAAAAAAGCCAACAACCTGAGAAGCTCTTAAGCTCCGTTTTAAAAAGCGTGTGAAAGGTGAACGTGCATGGAAGAGAGCTGTAAGCTTTTTGAAAGAGAAGATAAGTTGTGCACAGATAAAGATCACAAGTAACTCTTCAACCTTTCTAGCCCCAGGTCTTCACACAGTCATTTTATAAGCAGGTTGAAGAACATTTTTTTCCTGCCTCAGCAAATATGATCAAGGCGAGATAGTGGAAGAAGAGGCAAGCAAGGAGGAGGAGATGGAGAGACAGAGGGGTGAATTTATTGGGGAAACCTTGCCCCCCCCATCTGCTAAGGTCCATTGAACTCAATGAGACTTTCACCTGGGTTTAGGGGAAGAATGTAAAAACACACAAACCCCCCCCCCCCCCTATACATTGCATGTATACATACAAAATCTCCAAGGGCCAGAGGTTGTTTATTGTTGGTTGTTGTTTAAATGATTTTGCTAGTGGAGAAGGGATGCTAAATTTCTTTCCCACCTACCATTCTTTTGTTCCATATTGTTCCATCCCCTAGCTGCTTTTGCCCCTTGCAGGGCTCCTGAGGTGGTTGCAAGAACAAAGCCAGTGGTTCCTAATCTATCTAAGCTGCTTGGGTTTTCTCCTTTTAAAATTTTTATTGTGATGTGTTGCTGCTCGTTAAATCCTGGCGTTGCTTCATATAATCACTTCATTCGTAAACATGTGAACTTGCTCTCAAGCCACTCTGGAAATCTGATAAAACTGGTTAAGAGAACTGGTGAAACTAGCTCTTCCCACTGCCTATTGCAGAGCAAGCCAGCTCTCTGTGATAACTTCTGCCCTGACAGCCATGCCAAATGTAGTCCAAGGTCCAGTGCTACACATCAAATGTTCAAACTTCAGTTCCAGCATTATGCTGTGCACACAGGTGACTAACAGCATGACTATAGCAAGCAAACCACTACAGGCTCTTTTGTGTAATCCGTATATCTGGCAGCAGCAACATCTTGGAAGCTCATTTGTGGGATACTAGGAAAGAGAAGAGACAGGGTGGGGGAAAGCAAGCCTTTAACATTGTTAGGTTACTGCTGCCACTTCAAGGAGAAAGCAAAGTAATGTGGCTGAACCACAGGCGGCTAGGGACAGCTCAACAGTAAATCCAGTGTATGTTATTTAAGCAAGACAGCTGGGATCCAAAAATGCTTCAAGCGAGACCATCTGAAAGGTGCATGGTACACAGTTATCTGCACGTGTAACAAACACAGAACACCTTAGGAAAGGAATATTACTTAACCTATTCTATCACCTTATGTAGCTTATATGTCGAGTGTTTTAGGTAAGCTATGCAGAAACAGCTTTGATTGTGGTAGCTTAGCAATTTCTCAAGAGCTTTCCCAGCAATTCCAATGAACCTAAAGTCAGCTACTCTCTTAAAAGTATGGCAATGGCTGATCTGTGGGGAGGGTATTTTTAGTGGGAAACTGGCATTTGGTCAGGACCATGGATGTAGTTTGAAGCTGCTTTTCCTTCAGAACAATAGTGGCAGCATTAAGCATACTTTTTTTAAAAAAAGTGGATTAATACAACACATAGTTCGGCTCTTAAATCCTTATACTTTCCCCAGGCATAAAGAATACTGTGGGTAAACACATGTATTCTGCCTTATACATCATCAAGATGCAATGTTGGAAGCAGTATAGATGCCAGTACAGTTCTTTTATTATTCTTGTCCTCAAGTAATCAAATCAAGTTTACCACCAACACTCCAGTTATCTGGGATCTTCCTAATAGAAAACTAACATACTTTACCCAAGTCATTTTAGGTAATTGTGCTCTATGACCTGTCCAGAGTACTGTGTTGTATTAGAAACATTAGTCCTTACCCCGTTGTACTTCAGGATGAAGACCAAATTTTTCAAGTGTAAATTTCCATTGGAAACTCAGCAAGAAACTCCATTATGAGTAAAACTGCATCTCAAAAATTTCACCCAAACATTCTGCTACTGGGAAAAACATCAACTGCTCTTAAATTTAATGTCTATTAAGGTTGCTCAAATGATACTTTCCAACATCCACGTCTACACCATTTTGTCCCAACTCCCCTCCCCCTCCCCCTGCAGCATATAGCTGCAATCTCCTTGGATACTGTTCCCTGCTTTTAGCTCTCCGCCATTCCACCCCTGCTCTCATGATGTAGGTGGGGTAGAGAAAGCATGAGTTTCTCAGTGCCCCTCCCCCCAAATTAAACTAAACTCCAACTAAAATTCGGACTACAAGCCTTTCTTCTCAAAAGGGGACAAGGTGTTTTTTGTTTTACACTTTATTATAAATATACAAAAGCATACAAAACATAAAACCTTGCCACAAATACAGAATAAACATAAATGCTCAAATAATTCTAAGCAATCAGCAATAACTAAACAGTGCTGCTGAAAATAGATGTCCTTACCTTGTATCACGATGTAATTTAAGAATTCTGAATTTTGCAAACAGATTTTGGCTCTAGGGTTTGCATAAATCATTCTTATTAACTTCTAGAAAGCCATTACCAAAACTGAACACTTCTAATGGTCTGAAATAAAAGCTTCCATTCAATCCTACCGTTTTCTCTGTATTCAAATACATCAAAGCTATATTTAATCGTTGGGGCATATATTAAGGAAGGCTATTATTCTTTTGTATTATCTGATAAAAATCAGTCATGATGAAACCAGTTTGGATATATTCTGATATAATTTCATGTTATATTTTTACCCCAAAGATTGCAAAATATTTTGATTCAAGAGAGATAGGGGTCAGTATGACGCTGAAGGTTTTTTCCCTTTATGAATCATCGTTATCATAGTATCATTCCAAGACTTATGCAACCAAAGACATTTTTGTGGCCTTAATCATGACAGTTGTTTGATCATAAAAGGCAGGAGATAGACACACTGAATTCCAGCTTATTAATAGTAAGTGGAGGAAAAGTTCTTCCTCTTCCTACCTAAAAGACTTCAAACTTTCTCATCTTAAGAGTGACAAGATTTGGAATCCTGACAGGTGATAATTCCAGTAGATAATTCCAGCAGAATTATCAAAAACAAAGGCAGAGAAGAGAACAACCCACCCAATAAAATAAGCCACACATGTATTCAGTTACTGGGGGGGAAACCCACTGATGCCATAATCATGCCAGCCAATGGGGATGGGGGTTCAATCTCTGCTGTTGCTAGGCTAGCTTCAAAATAATTTTCTTGAAAACTATAAGACTTCAAACAATTCGTGTTCCTCTGTCTATTAAGATGTAATCACGTTCAATGATGGGAGCGATACTGAAATCTAAGAGTTAGGAAAATTCCCCTTGGACTGGTGCTATTCTAGCATGAATAGTTTTTCTTTCAAACACTGAAAGTAGCAGAGATCATTTTAGTTTTCATGTAGATTGAACTCTTCCCCCCCTCAACCTAGCCAGATTTAAAAAGACATTCTGCAGTAATTATGTGGTGATTAAGGACATGATGTCTCACCTCTTCATAATCTGTTACCATAGAGAGATCACACCCAGACACTTCATTCCCCCACCCCACCCCAAAAAACATTTATTTTGAAAGGCTTAAGAAGATATGTACATCGCTCCAGAGTCTTTATGAACACATGAAAATGAAAAGATTGCAGAAGATATCTCTGGTATTCTTCAGGATTTTTTATTTCAAGGGATCTTTTGAGCCGTGAAGTGCTGAGAAGCCTGCCTACGAGCCTTATAAATGTGAGAGAAATAGATAAAAGTTAGGGAGTAGCATTACTACTTTTAATTATACTATACTAGCCCGATAAAATATTTAACCATATCAACTCTTTTCTGAAATACTTACAGCTTTTTCCTCCATGGACAGCACACCATCTATGGCCACTATTTGGTACTGTTTATGTTTTAAGCTGCCCACAAATCTTCGAAGCAATCTGAGACTGTTCCCATCAATGCCTTTTAAGAGCTTTTGCATTTCTTGTGTGGGGCAGCCTGGATCGAATATGAGTAGACACAAAGCCTTGTTCTTCCTTTCTTCTATTCCAATAACAGTACGACTATGTCCTAATTTTAAACAAACAAAAACCAGACAAAAACAATCAGAAATCATGTTAGAGGATGTAAGTATTTTTCTACTGAGCACCTATGAACAAAGAAACCCTTAAAGAAACCCTAAACTGCTGTACAGAATTGCATTTTGTCTAAATATCTAGGTCACACTTAATCCTAACGTATAAAATTGTAACGAAGTTATAAAAACAAGCCACTTGCATGAATGTTCTTTAAAGATACATTTATAATACAATTTCAATCCTACAATTTCCTCTCCAAAAACAATGTTCAAAGTGGTTCACAAAAACAGACTAGAAATATTACTGCCAGTGAAAATACAATGATGCCACAACACAGAGTAACCCGGTTTGGACGATCATGGATTGTAGGGTTCTGGGTGGGTTGTTACAGGCAGCAACAGGCCACCATGGCTGCCTTCATGCAAGGCAACAAGCTGCACTGCTGAGAATAAGTATGCTAAACCCCCTGGCACAAGGCTAGCATGTGCAGAGTGGTTAACATTTTTTTTAAAAAAAACCAAAACCCTAAAAATCAAGCGATGAAGGGATCTGTTTCAAATATGGCAAGGGTGAAGCCTACTGAAGAGCTATCATCATGCCAAGGTTCATCTCTGTATCTTTAAAAATGACAGAAATGTAAGCATTTTTGTTTTCCATAGAGTATAATGGAACAGCTGACTGTCAAACTTTAGACAGCTGAGCTGTCAAACTTTAAAAACTCCTAAAAAATCAAAGGTTGAAAGAATCTGATTCAAATATGGCTTGTCTAAAGCCCTACTTAAGAGCTATCATCATGCTAAGTTTCATCTCATTATCTTTAAAAATGACAGTGATATAAGCATTTTTGTTAATTGCCATAGACTACAATGAAGCAGTTATCTGAAAATGGAGCTCTGAACAACCTTTGCTCTGCACCACGGGTATCCAACGATTTTAAAACCGTCCCCTAACCACCCTGAAAGTTTGGAGCTCCGTCGGAGCACCATGCGGCCCTCAGATTTTCAATGCAGAGCGCACACCCCTAATATCCATGGTTTAAACATGCTCACTAACCATTTGCTGCAAATGGCTTAGCATGTTGTCTGAACAGGCCATAGGACACATTAGGATAGTTTCAGCAGCACAACACTCCCAAACTGGCCTATGGGATACGCCTTTTCACTATAGCTCAATCCAGGTGCAAGCCATCTCCTACTCAAATCTGGAAGCTGACACAACTGCTCTTTTGAAATTTGGAAGTACCAAGGCACAGGTCTACAACTAGATTTGAGGATTAAAGATTCCCCACTTCCACAAAATGAAATAGGATTCTTGGAACATGGCGGGGAACCAGGATAGTAAGAACAGTAATGCAGCTTTATATTAAGAACCGTTTTATAAAAGGGCAGGGAAGTACAAGGCAGAACTTACCTTGGTGCTGAAGGTAGATTGGCGGCTTGGAGGTGCACACAACTTTTGCACTGTTTTCCTTGTCTGAAGAGTAATAGTTTTGTATCCACTCAAACAAACGAGGGTGTGTCCCTGAAGGGCCAGTTGGCTGGTGAAAGTCAATGATTTGACACCTACAAAACAGTTTAAACTAAGCCTTCATAAAATGTTTAACAAAAGATGCCAGATGGCATTTTTAACTCATCTATTGGACAGTAAGTTTTTCTACACCACAAATATTTAGTCCCAGAGCATAAGATCAGCTGTTCATTTGTTAGTTTGTGCTCACAAAAGGATTCCTCTCATCTCAAGTACTGCCAGAGTCCTGAAACAAAAAATGTCATGAATTGTTTCACTTGTTGCTGCCTATTTAAAAACAAAAATCTGTTTCTGCTATTTTAAACAGCTTATTACATTGTTGTTGTTTTTACTTTTTAATTGCTAGTGTTATCTGCTCTGAGTTGAAATACCGAGGAATGGGATATCAATTTCATAAACATACCAGAGCTGATTTTTCTTTGGTATTGTAGACAAGCTGTTAAAATGAACACATGCATTATGAAGCAAAAAATTTCACTATCGAAAGCAAAACTTCTCCACATTCAAACGCTAAAAAGTAGTAATGGAAAATTCTTTTTTCAAAATGGCAAAAAATTACAAAGATAGATATAAGGAAGGTGGTTCTAGACAGGCTTGCATTCTGACACGGTTTCACTTGTTAAAGTAATTCATGGAAATAATATCATCTCTGTATAGTACCAGTTAGGACTCCAATTTCTGCGAAGCACACATAAAATCATCCACAGAACTGGCATCATGGGTTAGCGTTGGCTCAGAGCTAAGATTATTTCCTTTGACAGGGAATACTTACTTCATCCTGAGAGAAGTTAAGAGTGAATAAATTTCACAGGCTCCTATCCACGCCTTAGTCCCCTGCAATCTGCTGTTGAAGTGAGAAGCTCCCTGGGGATCAAAGCCTTCTTTCCAGGCATTTTCAATTGATGACTGAATTTTTGGAATACAAGGAACTGATGCATTATCTAACGATGACATAGAAAAAACAAAGGCAGCCATGTTGGCTCTTAGAAATCGAAAATCCATATAGTATAATGCCACATTTACTGCCTCAGCAAAAGGTAGCTTCATTGTGTTCACAATGATTGTGAAATGAACACCTGAAGTGATGGCAATGACTACAACAAGATATGCAACTCTGGTATGCAAATCTCCACAAGTCAGCCATTATTTCAAATTCTGTTCATCAGATTCATGCAAATTTTAAATGGATAATGTTGCTCCATTAAACTTAGCATCATTTTCTATCCCATGAAAGAAGTCACGCACACTGTACTTATATCTAACTATGTGGATTTTAAGCCACGTTACGCAGACATCTCAAGGTGGATTGCAATTTAAGTCAACACCGGAGTACATGCTCAGCAAGTGTTCAGGCTGTTAAATGTAGCGTTGGCAATACAATTCTGTGTCAAAATACCTACCTTTCAAGCAGTCTTTATAGGTGCTGTTTCTCAAGAGAGAAGAAAGCAGGATTTGAAAGTTCCTATAGCCACAACCCCAGCCTTTATCTCCTAAAGAACAATGGAAGTGATCCACTCCGGTAGAAAGCCATACATGTTTTATGTCTTTGCATTCATTTTGATAGTACTGGCACAGTGCTTCTGTAATACCTAATTATTATTATTTATTTTTTAAAGAAGTGGGGTGGGGAGACAGGGTAAGAAAGAGATGCAAGCCTGATTACTGATGATACTTCAACAATTGTCATGCAGCTCACAAGACATAACCAGCATGTAAGAAAATTCAAAGCAGGATGCCACTGCAAAAAGCAAGGCGACAACATGGTTGAGTAGATTATAGTTTAACAAATGCACTTGGAAAACATGGACTTGCCATTAAGAGTGCTAAATAAATGACATGGCCACCTTTACTTTAGTTAATTGAATGGGATCTCTATATTTTGTAGCTAATCTAAATTTTAAATTTTTATTTTTTAAACAATATAGCAATGTGTTTGCATTTTTAAATTTTTCATGCAAGCACAAATAAAGGGTGATAAAAGTAGTCACATGAACCACTCCTTGAAGCCAATCATTACCATAGATAATATCAATTTATGAAGGAAGAAGCAAAGTTTGAGGGGATGGCACATCAAAGAGACGTTGGCCCTATTCACATGATCGTGGGGGTGGGGTGGGTGGGTAGGGGGACTACAGAGCGGGGAGAGGTAGGACAACCATGACGTGTTCAGCCCTCACACAACTGGAAACCATGCAGCGCACTGTAGTTGACTTACCCCTCCCCGCTGCATAGGTAAATTCCCATCCTCCCACCACTACTTATCCCAGTAGCTAGTGTGGAGGAAATCACATTGCGCTGGCTGCTCCATCCATTGCTATACGACGGCGCCCACAGAGTCCAGCCATGCTGCCTAGAGTGCTGCCCAAAATTCTGGATGCTCTAGGTGGCCATCTCCATGGTCACTGCATTTTTTCCATGGAGATGGATTTAATGATGATGCACCCACCACACCACATGGTAAGCCACCCCAGAGCTCATTACCCTCACTGAAGAGGGTGGGTACTTTACTGATGTGGGCAAGGATTTCACCCTCACCCCCACGACCTACTAAGCCACCATGGATCATTCTTAAATACAACCCATGGTAGCTTAGTGTTACATCTAAAACCAGCCATTGTATGTTTCAGAGCCTAAGCAACCAGTATTTATGAAACAATCAAATTTATGAAACAATCAAATTATTACTGTAGAAACCTCATGATACTGTGAACCCAAATAAAAGCAAGACTGTGTCTGGCAGAAATTATTAAGGAACCTCCATAAAAATATTAATCCACAAGGCAGACAGTGATCCCACCATATACACCAGAGAGCTGTAATATGTCTTCAGTTTCTATTGATGAAAACAGAATATTTGGTGAAAGACTGCAAGTACCTTGTGGCTTGCCAATTCCCTACTTTAAAAATCAGGTTATACTTCAACTAAAATGTAGATTTGAAATAAATATCAATATAGTTGAGTTTGGTACAAGTATACCGAAATACCAAGAAACTCTGATATCTGTCTAGACTAATCTCTTGCTTGAAGTCAATAACAATATGTGCCCAGATCTGGTATCACTAAATAAAATCTACTGTGGCACTATTACCCGTAACATTACTTTTTGGAATTTTGCCTAGGTCATTTCACCAGGCCCATATCATCTTTATTTATTTGCTGAAAGAAACAAAAATCCTTTGCAATTTGCTACACACATCTACATTACAGAACGCAACACTTAAATGATCAATGGCTCATTAGATAACAACAATTTTCGGTCACTTCCATTGGGCCTTTCAGGAAGCTCACATTTTCTTCATTACTGACCTGAAGTCTTTGTCTTTCCATCATCAATGCCAAAAGCCAGAGATTCCATCATATCAGCTTTTCTCTTGTGATACTCAGATGGTTGCATTTTTCCAAAAGCGACTTCCTTTTCCATGTTCTTCAGTGACTGCTGCTTGTATCCTCCAGAGCCATCCATGCCATATTGTCTCTGTTAAGGAGAAAATTATACTTTTAAGAGAGAATAAGTCTAAGTAGTAACCTCTAGAAAAGCACTGTTACTACATGGAGACCATGTAGTAACAGGAAGGGTCTATCTGCATACTATCTGCATGGATATTATCTAATCTTTTTTATGCTTTTATGGTTTAAAATTTTGTTTATCTGTTTTAATGTTCAGTGTTTTAATCTTTGTAAACTGCCCAAAGAGCTTCAGCTATGGGGCAGTATATATATATGTAATAAATAATAATAAATAATAAAACAATAATACTGGGAGATACCACAAAAGAACTATGGGAGTTGGATGAGGGAACAGTAAGCTGCCGGGAGAAGAGTTAAGTGTGTTCTTTGTTGCAGAAAACTCTATCTGGGGAGGTTATATTGTGGCCCAGCTTTCTGGGGCTGGTCTATATGCCCTGTATATCCCGTAGTGTCTGCGCAGTGGTGTTGCATTGTTTATATGATGCAGCACCAACTCACAGCCACATCACGCTTCCCCCCCAAAACTGCGCTTTTTCACAGGGTCATTTTACCACAATGTTTTCAGTTGTTTCTTCGTTTGTCAGTGGTGGCCTCAGTTCTGGTTAAGCAAGTGGGCATTGCTAGGGGCAGATCCAAGTGCAGGGAACACATAGGAATGAAGGCCAGGGCTTGATAAACCAGATGACTGCCGGTGCTGCGGTTTTTCCTGGTCACATGCCGTATTTCTTCGATTCTAAGATGCCCTTTTTTTTCCAAATAAACATCTCTAAAAATGGGGTGTGCCTTAGAATCGATGGCGTCTTAGAATCGAAGAAATACGGTAGCTCACGCTTACTCCTGCCAAGCAACTTTATCAATTCCACCTCGCAGGAGCGATACTGTGGGATTTTGAGATAATCAGCTACCAAAGCGCTGCTGTATAGATGCCCCCCAAGCAAGCGATGTGCCTCAGAAAGGCCTGCCTTATTTCCTCATTACTAAACCAACCCTAGGGAGTTTTTGTTAGAAACTGAAGAGGCAGCCAAGAACTTTAGTCAAGAACAAACAACCCAAACCCCAACAAACTTAACAGTAGAACAACTGTTTGCTGGAAAGGTTGTAACCAAGGTAACAGAGCCAATCAAAGCAAAGTTTAAGATAGTATGATAAATATATTGGGTTGTGCCCAGTGGTTGCATGAGTGAGACAGCTCACGCAAACCATCTCTCTTCCCCTCCTCCCAATACAGCTCCCTGAAAACCCTCTCCAAGTAGTTTCTCCAGAAGAGTGGGCTACAGTGTGAGGGTGGAAATTGCACTAAATTGAACAAGACAAATATTGCACCAGGCATACAAGGGGGCTGCAAGGGGATGAGGGGAAAAAAAGTAATGGTTGCACAAGCTGCCGTATGTTCGCACAACCACTGGATACAACCCACTGTCATCTTATAAATCTTGTTGTATTTTGTTTTGATGGGCTTGTATGTTCACTGCTTTGAGAACTTGTGAAAAGTGTTATAATTATTTGAGTAATATGTTAAAATAAAATATAAATACATCTTATTAAGAATTTTGTTATCAAAAAGTGAAGTGAGAAGAGGATTGAAGTAAGGAACAAAAATTCAGTCAGAGGAGCAGGACTAAGAGGATGCAACAGAAGCTTGCTCTGTCATACATATGCAACTCAGAAACCTAAAACCCCAAATTGCCTACATCCATGCTGTGTATCTGTCGGGAAGCAAGAAGCTCCCTATAGACCAGACCAACGTGAGTGAAGAAGCTAAGTCTTAATATCCGCTTTGCATTGTTCCTGAGGAGGGAAGGTTCACTAGATAACTACATTCTTCTCAAACAGAAATTATTTGCTACATTTCCTCATGTTTAAAGAACATTCACTGACAAATTCGTAGAGGCAATTTTTCTGGAAGTAAATTCATTTAAATAATATTAAGCAGAGACATAAGAACAATGCTGAGGAAACTATATCAGTGACATTACAATACAGTAACTTAAAAAGGAGAACTTGATTAAAGGAATAGGCTCTCTGCACAATCAATTGCTGCCAGGAGACAATCTATCAAAATTACTTCTACCTGCACAAAATAAATAAACTGCACATTTACAAAACTTGTTCTGTATTTATCTTGAAACAAAATTAAAGTAGGCAGAGATGTCTATCACACATTGCAGTTAAACCACTAATGCCATACCTGTAGCTTTTGGAAATCTTCTCTTTCTTGTCTTACTGCTTCTTCTCTTCTTTGTCTGTCTTCCTGATTCTGGAGATGCTGTGCCAATTCTAGATCACTCAAGTGTCTTCCTACTGTTATGCCACATGATAAACATTACAGGAGATCTATCATATTTGAGAAAGTTACATTTTTCTGAATATCCCAATAGATTCAACAATGGGAGTCACTCCCAGGAACACGTGCATAGGATTACAGCTTAGCCGCGTACATTACTTTCATATGGTATAAGCTGGTTAATTTATTTTATTCAATTTAAATCAGTTATTTAAAGTCACCCAAAAGACAGATTTAAACCACTCTTATCATTTGTACTTCGTATGCTTCTTAAAGAATTATGCACACTAATCGGTTAATCTGAACAACTAAACATATTAATACCTGGAGCATTTTTATTAACTAGCAGTGTGTACTTGTTCCTAGCATTGGTGCTTTCTGTTCCAGTTCTTGTACATGGAGGAACTCTGCCATGTCCTAGCCCAGAAATACACAGACTTGGATCCTAGCCAACACTCTATTGTTGGGAGTGTCCCCTCAGCAAAGTTCCGCTCACAAGATGCTCCTGCCAATGGAAGAGGGAGAGGCCATTTTCACCAATTCACCCACCCTCCTGCAGGCCCTGCATTACAAGAAAATGCTCTAGAGGTTTGAGAGATAGCGTTGAGGATGTTGTAGGGAATGGCACAAGGAAGTGTAGAGCAAAGGAAAACTTTGGTGACAGTCCCTTCCCCCACTCTTTTTCTCCAGTGGAAGCCTTTTCTGGATCAAAAATCCTTTTGCAGATAAAGAAACTCTTCCATTCGCAGAATAGGGCCCAGAATCCAATCCATAGTAACTAATACAGAACTTTTTCTCACTGTTCGTTTAGTAACTTCCTGAGCAGAACAGTTTATTTTCAGATGATGAAAATAATCTGCTTAAGAAGAAGAAATATTCACAATTGAAGTGAGAAGGTCGCAGAATTCACACAGCTAAAGAGAATCAAAATAGTCTATAAGGGGATGTGGAACACTTTGAAAAGAGATGGATCAATATACAATAGTGAATAAAAAATAGTATATAAGACCATGCAGCTGTGCATAGCGTACGATTCTCCAATGAAATACAAGATGACACCTGGAGAACCAGAGGCTGGATCTCAATTCATGCGATGACCTTCCAATCCTCGGTTTCCAATATCGACTATCCCTGTCTAACTACCGACCTGTCTCCCTCTTGCCCTTTGTCTCAAAGATCCTGGAACGTCTGGTCTACTCTCGTTGTCTTGACTTTCTCTCTAATAACTCTGCTCTGGATCCCTTTCAATCTGGCTTCCGTCCTTTGCATTCCACTGAAACAGCCCTTACCAAGATCACCAATGATCTTCTTACTGCCAAGTCTAAAGGCCATTATTCTGTTCTTATTCTCCTTGATCTAACCGCAGCCTTTGACACGGTTGATCACGATCTTCTCTTAGATTCCCTCCACGACCTTGGACTCTGTGGCTCTGTCTATAACTGGTTCGCCTCCTATCTAGAGGGTCGCTCTTTCAGCGTGTCGGCTAACGGCAGCTCGTCCTCCTCTTTTCCCCTTTCAGTTGGGGTTCCGCAAGGCTCGGTGCTTGGCCCGTTGTTGTTCTCTCTATACATGCTGCCCTTGGGCAAGCTCATTCAATCTCACGGCCTCCAATATCACCTGTATGCCGATGATACACAATTATATCTTTCATCTCCGGAACTTTCTCCAGATGTTCACGATCGTATCTCGGCATGTCTTTCAGATATCTCAGCCTGGCTGCTTCATCGTCGTTTGAAACTTAACATGGCAAAGACTGAACTGCTAGTTTTTCCTCCTAAACCTTCTCCTCACCTCTCATTCTCCCTTACTGTCAACGATGTCACGCTTACTCCGGTCAAGGAAGCTCGTAGTCTTGGCTTTATATTTGACTCCTCGCTCTCCTTTACTCCTCACATCGAGGCAGTAGCTAAATCCTGTCGTTTCTTCCTGTATAATATTGCCAGGATTCGACCATTTTTGTCTGTCTCTTCTGCCAAGACTCTCGTTCACGCACTGGTTATCTCTCGGTTGGACTACTGCAACCTTCTTCTCTCTGGCCTTCCTTCGTCTCACATCAGTCCGCTGGTCTCTGTCCACCACTCTGCCGCTAAGATCATCTTCTTGGCCCGCCGCTCTGACCATGTCACTCCACTTCTGAAATCTCTTCATTGGCTTCCAATTCACTTCAGAATCCAATATAAACTTCTCCTACTGACCTTCAAAGCTCTTCACTGCCTAGCTCCTGCCTATCTCTCCTCTCTCATCTCACACTATCGCCCCGCTCGGGCTCTCCGCTCCTCCGATGCCATGCTTCTCGCCTGCCCAAGGACCTCCACTTCCCTTACTCGGCTTCGTCCTTTTTCTTCTGCTGCCCCTTACGCCTGGAACGCTCTTCCAGAACACTTGAGAACTACAAACTCAATCACTGCTTTTAAGACTCAGCTCAAAACTTTTCTTTTCCCTATAGCCTTCAAATATTGAGTTTGTTCTGACTTTACACTGTTGGTTTTGCCCTACCCTGTGCCTGTTTACACTTCCCTGTGCCTGTTTGCATTCTCCTTCCCTCTTTATTGTTTACTACAACTTATTAGATTGTAAGCCTATGCGGCAGGGTCTTGCTATTTACTGTGTTATCTGTACAGCACCATGTACATTGATGGTGCTATATAAATAAATAATAATAATAATAATAATAATAAAATTATGGTAATGTAGTATTTAACATACTCGACCTCAAATATGTATTACCATTTCTCAAAATGTACAAGGAAAAGTAGCCTTAATTCAGCCTGCTTGATAAAAGGCCAATGATTCAACTTTAAGGTATTATATATTTAGATTTATAGTTGTACTCAGATTTAACTATGCTTTCCTTAAAGAAAAAGTAATATTACATTTTAATCTACTTTTTAAAAGAAAAGGTCTGATTATTTATCCCATCTGGATACAGTCATATGGTATTTCATTGTTTACAATGTTACAGTCTCCAGCTCCAGAGGAAATAAATATGAGACAAAGTTGTAGCCCATTCTGTAGCATTTTTCCTAATTACAGTGCATCATTTTTTAGTTCTTAAGACATGATGCTATGATATATGCAGTTCTAGTCATGGCATTTAATTTTGCCTAGCACTACTTGAATAAAAGTATACATTTGGGAGAGACCACATCTCTTGAATTCTACCTAACATTTTTAATTAATAAAGAAAAGATACACCCCTTATTATGGAATCTTCCACCTTACCTTCTAAAAAGCTGCATTCCTCCAAGTGCAGTTCAACATGTTCCTGCAGAACTGGGTAATCAGTACAAACAAGATGACACATTGGGCATTCATATAGTTCCTGACCGCTTTCTGTATATAAATTTTTAAAAAAGGATTCAATGTAAATGAGATTGTTAGCTTCACTTCTGTAAAAAAAAAGAATAAGAAGAAAACACTCTGATTCTCAAACTCACATCCAGAGCCAGCTCCAAACTTGAGCAAGCCCTTGAGCCTCCTATGAATCCTATCAGATTTATTTTATGGCACTCCTATGCATACCATGTGGCTTGGAATAACCACTTAAATCGTTCTATAGCATGCCAGAGCATCCCTAATGTAACATTGCCCAGATACTGTGAGAATTAAAATAGCGGGTCCAAGCCACCCGGTAATCCTTAATGCACCAGAAAAGGGATTCATAAAACTAGAATCCCATGAAGCTGATTCGTGGGAGATTCAGGACAGATAAAAGGAAGTACTTCTTCATACCGCGCAGTTAAACTATCAAATTCATTACCACAACATGTAGTGATGGCCACTAATATGTATGGTTTAAAACAGGGTTAGATAAATTCCTGGAGGAGAAGACTATCCATGGCTACTAGGATGATAGCTATGTGCCACCTCTAGTGTCAAGAGACAGTAAGCCTATGTACACCAGTTGCTGGGGAACATGGGCAGGAGGGTGCTGTTGCTCATGTCCTGCTTGTGGGTTCCTGGTCAACAGCTGGTTGCCCACTGTGTGAACAGAATGCTGGACTAGACTGGACCCTTGGACTGATCCAGTATGTCTCTCCTTATGTTCTTATGGCAATGAGGCACAGACAAACCCACCACTGGCACCAATGGGAGTTTCCCCACCACAAAGCTTAATTCTTGCATGGGGGAAAGAAGAGCTGGCAGCTGGGGAGGGAAGACGGCAAAAGAAAAAGAAACAGGAGAGGGAATGGAATGATATGTGTGCACAGCTGTGTGCAAATGAATGGATAGGTTGTGAATATACAGGGGGGTATACAAGAATAAAAGAGAAAGTGTGGAGTGAATGGATAACAGATGAATGTTAGATATGCTTGTGTGTGTGAATGAGGGGATCCGGGTGGCAAATATATGACACTGAAAGAACTGATACTGAATGAATGTGCTGCACATCTGTATGTGTGTGCACACTTATAAGAGAAATAGTGTGGTTAGCTTGGCCTCACCCACTGCTGACATGTACCCCCCCCCCAGGTTACCCCAAGGGAATGTTGTGGGGGAGAGGCTCCTCATCCTTCACTCAAAGTCTCATTTTTATGCATTTTCTTCTCCCTGCACTCCCATTTGCCAGGATCAGGTTGTCTCTAAGTTAGGAGACGACAATGGAGTTGCTGCCCCAAAACTAGGTAAGGAAATTGGTATGTCCACACATATATATTCACTGCTGCTGCATCCAGGTGGCCTGCAGGTGTGAAAGAGTGGTTGCAAGTCAGACACTGCAGGCAGAACTTCCATTGCAGGTGAGCATCCAAGATAAACACACAGCGAGTGAGCAGTCTCGAGATGCAGAAAACAATTTTATTATTATTTATTCGTTCATTCAATTTATAACTCTTCTTCCAATAAAGAGGCCGAGACGCATTTTATCAATAAAATTGCACCCTGAGATGATTCCGTCCCTGTGTGTATCACTCCCAAATGCGCCTCAAGGGTACCAAGCCTTGCCCGAGGGAGTCATTCGCGGCCGGTCACGCAGCTTTGGGGCAGGAAGCGAGGCTGATGCCCCATAAACATGCCGGCCTTGCCCGCACTGGTCCCCTCCAGATGTCTGGACCTGCAACTCCACTGGGACTAATGGGAATTTGCAGCCCAGCATATCTGGCTGGGCAAGAAGACTGCAGCCCGCGAAGGGCTCCTCGGCGTCTCACTCACCGCGGGCAGGCGAAGGAAGCGGCCCCCGGGCACCAGCGGAAGGGCTCCCTTGGATACGCCGCGGCCCCTGCCGGGCTCTCACCGATAACTCCATCGCCCTGCGCTGCCACCCGGGAGACCCACCGGCAACGGCGGCTTGCGAGAATTCGGGGAAGCCACGCCCCACCTTGGAACCTCCAATCAAAGTATCAAACTGGAGGTGTTAAGAATCAAACCCGGGCGGGGAAGAAACGAAACCACCTCAACTGGAGACAGCGCATGCGTGCGCTCTTGGGTATTTCCTGTGCCTCATAGACTTACTCAGTACATACGCAAATAGCGGCACTCTGGTTTCCTAAGCAGTTTTTTGAACAGGGCTTATGGCTCCTTCCGCCGTTCAGAGTAGGAATAGCAGAACAAGTCTTAGTTCTGTGGAAGAGTCGCTTGTTTACAGTTCACGGCCCTCAGAAATATCTTTTTTTGATGTGGGGTGGCTTTACATTTTACAGGGCTCATTTTGTACCAGTGCCGACAATACAGTATGACTTCGCACAGAGAATAGTTAAATTTGGGCGACGGCCAGCAATTAAGGGCGCAATTCTATACACGTTTAGATAGAAAAAAGTCTTACCACACTCATGCTGGCAGTTGTAGGGCATTTTTCTGACGAAACATGCATAGGATTGCACTCTTAGATGGCTCTAAAAGGAGATTCGATTAATTCATGGAGGATAAGGCTATCAATGGCTGAGTGGGAAGCCTGAGGTTGCTTCCAGGGCTCCTAAGCGAGAATTGCCAGATGTACAAGCTGGGTTTAGAAAAGGCAGAGGAACTAGAGACCAAATTGCCAATATCCGCTGGATAATGGAGAAAGCCAGGGAGTTCCAGAAAAACATCTATTTCTGTTTTATTGACTATTCTAAAGCCTTTGACTGTGTGGATCGTAACAAACTGTGGCAAGTTCTTGGTGGTATGGGGATACCAAGTCATCTTGTCTGCCTCCTGAGGAATCTGTATAACAAACAAGAAGCAACGGTAAGAACAGACCACGGAACAACGGACTGGTTTAAGATTGGGAAAGGAGTACGGCAGGGTTGTATACTCTCACCTTACCTATTCAAGTTGTATGCAGAACACATCATGCAACATGCTGGACTTGACGAATCCAAGGCTGGAGTTAAAATCACGAGAAGAAACATTAACAATCTCAGATATGCAGATGACACCACTTTGATGGCTGAAAGCGAGGAGGAGCTGCGGAGCCTTATGACGAAGGTGAAAGAAGAAAGTGCAAAAGCTGGGTTGCAGTTAAACCTCAAAAAAACCAAGATTATGGCAACCAGCTTGATTGATAACTGGCAAATAGAGGGAGAAAACGTGGAGGCAGTGACAGACTTTCTATTTCTGGGCGCAAAGATTACTGCAGATGCTGACTTGCAGCCAGGAAATCAGAAGACGTTTACTTCTTGGGAGGAGAGCAATGACAAATCTTGATAAAATAGTTAAGAGCAGAGACACCACACTGACAACAAAGGTCCACATAGTTAAAGCAATGGTATTCCCCGTAGTAACCTATGGCCGCGATAGCTGGACCATAAGGAAAGCTGAGCAAAGGAAGATAGATGCTTTTGAACTGTGGTGTTGGAGGAAAATTCTGAGAGTGCCTTGGACTGCAAGAAGATCAAACCAGTCCATACTCCAGGAAATAAAGCCAGACTGCTCACTTGAGAGAATGGTATTAAAGGCAAAACTGAAGTACTTTGGCCACATAATGAGAAGACAAGAAACCCTGGAGAATAGGCTGATGCTAGGGAAAGTGGAAGGCAAAAGGAAGAGGGGCCGACCAAGGGCAAGATGGATGGATGATATTCTGGAGGTGACAGACTTGACCTTGGGGGAGCTAGCGGTGGCAATGGCCGACAGAAAGCTCTGGCGTGGGCTGGTCCATGAAGTCACGAAGAGTCGGAAGCAACTGAACGAATAAACAACAACAATGCACCGATCCCCAACCTGGTGCCTGTTCACACAACACACTAAGCCATGGTTAGGCCACTATTTCGTAGCAAATGGTTAATGAAGGTGTTTAAAACTGTGGTTATGTAGCCACCATGGTTAGGAATGGTTTACATGACATGCTAAGGAATGGTTCACATGCACACGAAGTCATAAAGTTTAGGTCAAAGTGTTTAACCACCATGGCTTAGTGTATTGTCTGAACAGGGTCATGTTGGACTATTATAACCTGGTTATGGGATTATGGAAATTGTAGTCAAACACGTCTGGAGGAGGGCGCCCAGTGGGGAAAAGCTGCACTAATGCTAACAGTCAAAAGACATTTTGCAGCTATTCCACCTTTTCCTCCTTAATTATTTGTAGAAAGAAAACCGATGGAAGAACCCGTGGAAAAACACGGGAGGGTTACAAGGAGTCTGAGGGTGCTTCCAAACGGAGGGCTCCCCGCGCTTTTCTTTCTTTCTTTCTTAAGGAAACGTATTGTGCTGTGAAGGACCAGCAACTGATCGAAGAAACAGCGATTGGGAAAATGGCTGATTTTCAGTGGTCCAAATTGTTCCCTTTCAGCCTTCCCCCCACGCACGAGAGTCCTATTTTTTTCTACTATGGGTGAGATAGCAACTTGGGGTGGGGGGTTGGCCCCCATGCGGCCGAATCCTGAGTTCAATTGCACGAATTTTCTACTGTAGCGGGTTTTCGGTGGTGAAGCGAACCACCCCATAACCGCCTCAGACCAGACGCTGGGCACTGCATATCGCTCTGCATTTTTCTTTCTCTATGGGCGCGCCGTGTGTAGACGTCCGGAGAGCCCGAGCCGGTTCAGATCATTCGCGATTCCGTGCGCGCGGGTGATGCTGGGAAGTGAGGAGGGAGCCGACTGAGTTTTCGGTGGGCTTGGAGCCGCCATCTTGAATTGCGAACCTGTCTATTCCGAGGGGGGAAAGCGGCGGCCAGGGTCGCCTCCAATGGGTGCGTGAGCGTGTCGGGGTGTGAAGTATTTGGGGTTGTTTCGGGGGTGCGTCGTTGCTCACGTTAATAGATTTTGGTTGGTGAGACTGGCCAGTAAGCCCAGTTAAGCCCATTCGAAGGTGGGCGTTTTGCATGTCTTTTTCGCCCTTCCCGGGCTCCGGAGTGCCTCCTCGGGGGTAGGGGGGAAGGGGGTCCTTTTTTGCACCCCCTCCTTTTTGCACGTTTCCCACGTACCTCTCCCTGACCCACAGGCTTAGTACAAGTGGGGAAAGCCGGTTGCGCACACCCCCTTCTTAATCTTTTTCGCTCTTGCGTTCTGGTGTAGGATGAGTCGGTACCCGGTGCATGTTTACTTGGGAGTAATCTGCAGTGAAATGGGTGTGACTCATCTCCGAGTAAACCATGCTTAAGGTCAGGCGGCGTGGTTAATAACTGATGTATGAATAACTGCCCTCCCTCCGCACTCCTTCCGATACAAGGTGATGCCGGTCCTCCTGGGAGGCGTGGAATTCACCGTCAATTTAGACCGGTATTCCCCTGATATGGGCGTTCTTCAGGGCTCTGAGCCTGACAGTGTTTGATTTGATTTGGATTTCTGTGAGCACGTAGACCCGGATAGGTTCTCATGGTGAACAACAGGAAAGACGACACTAACAGCGTGCAGCGGTCCTGCCTCCCGCAAGCAGAGCACTCAGCCAGCTTGTGAAGGGGAGTTATTTATTTTATTTATTTATTACATTTATATACTGCCCCATAGCTGAAGCTCTCTGGGCGGTTTACAAAAGTTAAAAGCAATGAACTGTAAGGCTATTTCTTCTTACACTGCTATTCTGTTGCTTCATAAATGATGCTAAGAAATGTATATGAAATGCAGCCCTTATCAAAGAGAGAAGGTGGAAGAGAGTGACTTTTAAATTGAATAAATCCTCTGCTCAGCACCAGTTTACATGTAGCACATGATCAGAGGTCTACAGTTTTTTGCTGCCCCCCCTCCCCACCATCTCCCCTTACCAGCATTTCGCAAGGGAAGGGTGAGCAGGGAGTATACCAGCTTGGGCACTCCTGTTTGAAGGTGCCCCACATACAAAGCAGTATTGGCACCCAGAGTCCCCCCTCCCTTTCCTATGGGAAGAGCAAGCAGAGGATAGGCACTGATGGCTACTGCTGTTTGAAAACACCCCTGAGTGTCTTTGGGCAGCAGCACCCCAGCTCACCCTTTCCCAAAGAAAAAGGGGGTGTGAATGCTGATGGGTGCTGTTGTCTGAAGACACCCTAGATACATTCAAACAGCAATATCCCACCATCCTTCCTGCTCATTTTTTCCTCTTTGGAGCAGAAAAGGGCAATAGGTGAGGGAGGTTGCAGATTTTGCCGAGTGTGTCCATTCGCCAAGGCTGATCAGGTGCCTTGGCTGGGCAACTGCCAAACAATTCCCAGCTTTCTCCCAAACTTTGAAGATTGTGGGGGAAATGATGCAACCGCCTGCTCATCTCTGCAGCATCAAAATTGGAAGTAAGTCTGGCTGCTTATCAGACTCACCAAAGGGTGATACTACACTTGCCTTGGTGAGTGGATTTGTTGAAGTCTGACCATGAGTTTTCCACATTTCCAGCTATATTCATCTAGCTTCTGCTATGCCTTGTAACAGCAGCTTGAAGTGAGAACGTTAGTGAGTGATGTATATATCTGTGAAAAGATTCCTGCTGTTTATTGCGTATCAGGCTGTTGTGAAAGATGCAGGAGCAGATCAGGCTGTTAAGAACATAAGTGCCACGCTGGATCAGACCGAGGGTCCATCTAGTCCAGCACTCTGTTCACAAGGTGGCCACCCAACTGTCAGCTAGGGACCAACAAAGCAGGACATGGTGTAACAGCACCCTTACACCCATGTTCTCCAGCAACTGGTGCATATAGGCGTATTGCCTCAGATACTGGAGGTAGCACATAGCCATTGATAGCTCCAGGAATTCATCCAGCCCCCTTTTAAAGCCATCCAAATTGGTGACTATCTCTGCTTTTTCTTTGAGTTCATTGGCAATCCTAACTAAATTTGATTCAATTGAAAAGCTATGAACGTTTCTAGATGATGCCCATCCACACAAAAAAGAACATGAACAATGTGCCACACCTCTTCAGGATTTGTCAACATCAGTCCAACCTTGTTTTTTAGCCAGTTGCTGAATGCAGCAGTTCTTTCTTCTTTGGGGCTTTGCAGTTCCTGCGACTGGTTTAATCTTGTTCTGTATTTTCTAGTGCTGTTAACAATCCTATGTTTTCTGGTGTTGCTGTCAGTTTTTATTATATTGTATTGTTTAATTATTGTTTTTAATATGTTGTATTGGATGTTAATATTGTTAAAATATTAAATCATGTGTATTTTTGAATGGAAAAGTGGCATTACATCATACAAATGTTTTAATATTTGTTTCTTTAGCCCTCCCATGCTTCTAAAAGGTTTTACTTTAAGGCAAACAGCTTGTATTACTTAGCAGTAAGACATAGTTTAATGAGACTTGCACCAAAGTATGCTTGTGTAGTATTGCACAGAAAAGTAGAAATACAGCTCAAGGATTGGGAGCGGGGTGGTGGTGGTGGAAATCCATATAATCTTTGGGACTGCAGTCCTATAGTCACTTAGCTGAGAGTAAGCCCCATTAAAAATGAGTCTTATGAGTAGGTCTGTACAGGATTGCACTGTAAGTATGTAATTAGAATTGCCATTATGCATCCATTCGTGTAAAGGATTTTTTGCAAAAATACAGGTATTCGGGTTATGGGTGCAGAGATATTGATTAAGGCAAAATACTAGTTCTCCAATTGCATAATGGTTATTGTGAGGTCAATCACAATAGGGACTGTAGAGGGCTGTGCAAATGGGAAGTGTCATGAAAATAAATAGTAATAATAATAGTGGAAGTGAAGAAGTATTTATATCTACCTAGAGATAAATTAATGAATAAGCATTTATATGCTCTTTCTTCTAAGAAAATAGGGGAAAGTTATTTTTCCCTGACACAGATGTCAACTTTGGATAAATTATAGGAAAAGCTGAATTAGATAGTGCCATGGTTAGCATGTTATAGCAGTAAAAGGGGATGATTGCCATCCGATCTGGATTTTAATCTTTTTGCAAAGCTTTATCTAATAATAGATTTTATCAGATATTACATGTATGACAGGCAGATGTTGCCTACATAAATATAAGAAGATGTGGGGTCTCTGTATGTGCTCTCAGTATACATTCATACATGATACCTAGGTTACTTCCTCTTGTTTCCTCAGACTGACTGGCAATCCAGAGAAGAAAATGTAATCAGCTCTAGGATTTGTTGTACAAATTCTTTTTTGCTCTTTTTCATAGATACCATGGCAAGCCCCGAGAAAGATCATTACCGAATGAAAAGTTATAAAAACAATGCCCTGAATCCCCAAGAAATGCGGCGACGAAGAGAAGAGGAAGGTATTCAGCTTCGGAAACAAAAAAGGGAAGAACAAGTAAGTCCTTAAAGATTCAGACTTCAATCCTATACTCAGTTACTGAGAGTAAGCTTCATTTAAATCAGTGAGCTTCACAGTAGACATATATAGGATAGGCTGTAGTTAAGGGTGCAGTCTTATCCGGATGCTTGTCATCCTCTGAACTTGGAGGCTGATGGGCACCCTATGCAGAGCAGGAGGAGTGTGGAGGTGATGGTCACCTGCACACTTCCCCAGCTCTGCATTTTCACTTGTCTAGCTTAGGCAACAGAGAGTGGGAGGGAAGGAGGCTAAGGCGGCTGGAGGATTGTTTGTAAGCAGGCCACCCCAGTCTCCTCGCCTCCCTGCCTTTTGGTGCACTTCTCCCCTCTCTGGGCTCGCATTTGTGAGCTCATAGAGGCAGCCCATGCAGTTCTCTCCACTGGGAGTGGGACGGGAGCTTAAACTCCTGGGTCCAAGGATGGAGCACTTTCTCTGACCTCAGATCCAGGAATTCAAAATATTTTATGACCCCTGAGACATTGTCTAGGGGACTTAGAATTGCGCTCCCCATTGTTCAATCCAGGTGAGCTGTTTGAGTGCCTGTATATGTGTGTCCATAGTCTGCTAAACCAAGAGGTGTTAATCAGCCAGTATAGCCATATGTTTTGTGATGTACTGTCATAATTATTTTTCCAGCCCGTAGAAAACATGTATTTGTTAATATATAAGTATTTTTTATTTGAGATGTAATTTACAGTAGGTGTTCTTCTGCTTATATATTGACCAGCCTTCCCCAACTTTGTGCCCTCCAGATGTATTGGACTATAACTCCCATCATCCCCAACTAAGCTGCTTGGGGCAGTAAGATTTGTAGTTCATCACATCTGGAGGTCCCCAGGTTGGGGAAGGCTGATATAGACTTGTGTTTACAGTAACAGGTTATATCATGTCTGTGTTTTGGTTTTTGCTTTGTATACTTTGTTTGTTTTTTAAAAAATGGATTTAGATGTGGTAGCACCCCGGTTGTGGAATGCCATTCCATTGGAGGCCTGATGCTGGCTTCATTTTGACACCAAGTTAAAAGTTTAGGAGCATATATTCATATATTAATTGATTTTTGTGTTTAAACAGCTAGAAAATGGAGTTGATCAAATGGGTTTTCAAAGAGAGAAACTAAGAAAAATAACGGTTACTTCTATAAGCCAATTTAAAACACAGCTCTTCCCCCCACCCCATCAAATATACAACTTATGAGTCCTTTCACTTTTTTTGTAGTTATTTAAACGCAGAAATGTTTCTTTACTGGGAAATGAAGAATCTATGCAAGAAAGTCCAATCCAGGATCCTGACGTGAGCTCTACCGTACCTATTCCTGAGGTAGATGACCCCAAACTGACTTAAAAGTATGTTTAAATGTGGCTAAAGTTTCAGTTAGTAATAATGACTTCTCATTTTTAGGAAGATGTAATTACATGTGATATGGTACAGATGGTTTTCTCAGAAGATCCTAACCAACAACTTGCAGCTACCCAGAGATTTAGAAAACTGCTTTCTAAAGGTAAGTCAGTACTGTGTTTTGTTTTCGTGGTTTTTTTAAATGGACATTGTAAATAATATTCCCTTTCATTCAACATTACATTGGAAAAAATATTTATTTTTAAAAAACAGCTTGTTGAACACTTTCATCTGCCTTTTCATTACATGAGTGATTGTATTCATTTAGATATAATGCTGAATGCCCCACAAAAAAACACTTTGAAAACAAGCAAACCAAAACAGCAACAGGACAGAAACTGTGCTAATCTATCTAGTGTTTATTAGGAAGCAACATGAAATTAACCGTTCTTTTGTTAGGTGCAGAGCCTCGTGTGGCGCAGAGCGGTAAAGCAGCAGTTTCTGCAGCTAAAACTCTCCCCACGGCCTGAGTTCGATCCCAGCGGAAGCTGGTTTCAGGCAGCCGGCTCGGGTCGACTCAGCCTTCCATCCTCCCGAGGTCGGTAAATGAGTACCCAGTTAGCTGGGGGAAAGGTAATAACGGCCGGGGAAGGCAACGGCAAACCACCCCGCTATAAGGCCTGCCAAGAAAACGTCAGCGAAAGCTGGCGTCCCTCCAAGAGTCAGTAATGACTCAGTGCTTGCACGAGAGGTTTCTTTCTTTTCCTTTGTTAGGTGCACTTTAGTTTGAGACACAAATGAGTGGCCTGTTGCTTTGGTAATTGTATTAACTGTATCTAAATTATTGTTTTTATAAAATGACCTATCAGCAAAAGTAATGTGAAACTCTGGTTTGGGAAGAAACCAAGTAATTGTTTGAGAATAATGTCGCATGTATCAAAACTGTATTATTCTCAGGATGTTTTGATTATTATAGTTGTTTTAAGGATAATTAGGATGCAATTCTATGCATGCTGGAATTGTAGGACTTTTTTCTGTCTAAACATGCATAGGATTTCTCCCTTAGTGCTTGCAAGGCATTGCTACTACTAAATCCCTTTGTTATAAAGGACTGTGTTGTACATTAGTTAAAATAATGTACAAATATGTAGGATGGGTCTTCTTCGTGGTTTATTCTTGGATTTTATGCATTAACAGGCAGATTAACTAAGGCTCCAATCCTATAGCTGTTTACGTGGGACTAACCCCATTGACTTCAATAGCATTTACTACTCAATCCCCATTTACCACCAGAGCTATTGTGGCGGCTTGTCTTGGAATCAAGGGGTGGATGCAGAAGGTGATCTAGCCGATGTTGAAGGGTTTCATCTAAAATAGTGGGATAGACTTGTTACTGACCGCCGCCACCCCCCACCCCCCCCGCAAAGTTACTAATCTGCAAAAATGTTGATTTCTCTGATGTTTTACTCGGGTTAAAAGCAGGCTAATTAAAAAAAACCCTTTCAGGCTGGAAATGCAGTGGAGTGGTGAAGGAGAAACGTAATGCTCTGTTTCGCCTTTAAACGTCTGCTGCATTTTCATACAGGCAATGGAGGAAGGGGCTTTACTTCTCTGTAGTCAGAACAGAAGCCAAGGGAGCTGGCAAAGGAGGGGCAGATAGAGCACTCTGTTCCTCCATCAGCCTGCTCATTCACATGGAGGAAATTCCACGCACTCGCATGGGTGGAATACAAGACTACCTCTTTCTTTTTGGCCTCAAAGCCATCATGGAGGACAGTTCTTGTGGGCTGCTTTCTTCCAACCATCCAGGTTCCTAGCCCCAGCTGTCTCAAATCTTATACCTGCATGCTGCTGTTAGTCCATGCCAGTTCTTGGAGTCCAGGGAAGCTGTGTTGGTGCCATTCTGAGACTTTAACTTACCCTGCAGAGGGCTTCAGGTTGTAGCCTTTCATACAATACATAGTTAAGTTGAGGAATTCAGTACCTCAACGCATCATAATGGCCAGTGGCTTATAGGCTTTTAAAAGAGGATTAGACAAATTCATGGAAGCTAGGTTTATCAGTGGCTTTTAGCCGTGATAGATAGATGGAGCCTCCATATTTAGAGGCAGCTTGTTGCTGAATGTTAGTATTGGCAGGAGGGGCCAAAATGGAGGAGAGCTGTTGCTTATGGGTTTCCTGGAGGCATTTATCTGGTCAGTAGGAGGATGCTGGACTAAACGGGTCTTTGGTCAGACTGAGGTGGTCTGTTATATTTTTTAACTCTCAGTATTTGCACACAGACAATGAGGTCTTCAATTAGATATATGATGATCACCTTTTGGTTGATTCATTATTTAATCAATCATTTTTTCTTTACATGAGCTAGTTAAGCCTAAATTATCTGTTACGTTTTTACCTTTCATCCAGGGAGCTCTTTGCAGTATTTTAATTTCACATCCCTATGAGCTAAGTTAGGCTGAGAGACAGAAGCCAGATCTACACCAAGCAGGATATGATGCTTTGAAAATGGTTTGTAAATGGTATATGGCATGTCCCAACGGTTGTCACTACTGTTATAAACCATTTTAAAGCAGTGGTGTAGATCCTGCCAGAGTGACTTGTCTAAGAAAACTCCGTGAGCTTTATAGTTTAATATGGATTTAAGCCTGGATGTCTTCATCTAAACCCAGTATTCTAGCAGCTGCACCACAGTAGCTCAGCTGCTGAGTTTTTTTCTGTATTTGCTCTCTTGATGTTTTCCCTGAACTGAACTTAGCTGTAACTTTTGTTTTCATCAGTCAAATTAACCTTTATTTTTCAGAACCTAATCCTCCAATAGACGAAGTAATACAAAAACCAGGAGTTGTGCAAAGATTTGTGAAATTTCTAGAAAATAATGACAATTGCACTCTTCAGGTGAGTTCACTTGAAAATATGTGCTAAGAATTGAAGAATGCATATCCTTAAACTGGGAGAAGGTGGGGTGTGGGTGTTTTTCTTCCGGTCTCAACAGTACAGAGAAAGTGGTGGTTGTTATTTTTAAAGTATATAGTTCCAAATTACATGGGTGCTCATCCATATCATTAGAATAACTTTTGTAATGGGAAAGCTGGGGGAGTTTGGGAGAAGAACAAGGCAGCATGGCCATAAAAGAGACACTACAAGAGTGAAGTCAAAGAGGGCTGCATCTCTGGAGGCTGCATTATGGATCAGGAAGTTAGACGTTGGTTTCTGCTTCTCATAAATGCTGTCAGTCCTCTCCTCTGTATTAGGAAAAGGTATCGTTTGTGGGAGAAAGATAATAACTTCTGTCCAAGTATATCAGTTAGGCAGCTTCATAGAAGCTCCCTGCCTCTTCAAACCACTAGGAACATGCCCCAATGTGCATAAGTTACAGGTACAGCAAAGACACATACATTTGTTAAAGCTTTATTAGATGCTCTAAGTCAGTGGTTCTCAACCTTCCTAATGCCGCGACCCTTTAATACAGTTCCTCATGTGGTGACCCCCAACCATAAAATTATTTTCGTTCTTCTCTGCACGACCCATTGTCATGGGCTGGTTTGCTAATGAAAATAATGCATAACAATAGCTTTAATAATACAAAAGATGATACATGACATAGTTCAGTCAATACAGTTTCCTAAGACCATCGGAAAGGGGTCCCGACCCACAGGTTGAGAACCGCTGCTCTAAGTGGTAGGTAAGTTGTGACTGTGTTAGAATGGGACTTTGGCTGCTAATCCTGCTGCCATAGTCATTCTTTGCTCCTTCCATATTTTCAGATGTAGGATCTTTCTACTTGAAATAAAATTTTATTCTATTTATTTTATATCTGTATCCCACCATTCTTTGAGGTGGGTTAGGCTGAGAGGAAGTGACTTACCCAAGGCTACCAGTGGAGCCTCATGGCTAAGCAGGGATCTCAAACTACTGCAGAGCAGTAGCCAATGGTACTCCTAAACGGAGTAGACCCATTGCAGTGAAGGGGCCTAGTCTGTGTAGAACTACCATTGGCTACTGCACTACATCTCCTCCATTGGAAATCCAGAACTCTGTATTCTCTTCAATAAGATCATTTGCAAAAAAGGATTAGCTAGACAGTGCATTATTTATTTATTGTAGTGAAATAAAATAATTATGAAATATTTTGATATGAAAGAAAAGCAAAGTACTTATAAAATACGCAGAAGCTATTGTACAGTGTTTTGTTTATCTAACTATTTTTGCCCTTTAGTTTGAAGCTGCATGGGCTCTTACAAATATAGCATCTGGAACATTTCTGCACACCAAAGTAGTAATTGAGACTGGAGCTGTTCCAATTTTTATTAAATTGTTGAATTCTGACCATGAAGATGTTCAAGAACAGGTAAGGGTTGTTTTGTTTTGTTTTGTTTTTAAAATCACTAGTAGTGCTAAAGTGTTGGGCTTCAAAGAGCTTCATGAAGAAAGAATGGTACAGACTTGTAAAAGAGGCTTATTACCAACACACTGTTCTGATCTGGTCATAATGCTAAACCATCCTTCTCTTTACTTGGTATGGCCATGAGGAAGAGATTGGAGGCTTCCAGTTCTGTTTTCAATTAACTGTGGTTTGTTGTTCCGTCCGAGCCTGGAACAGTGGTTAATCTTAACTATGGTTTAGGGAAACTAGTTTACAAATCTGGCTTGTTTTTTTAAAATCATAGTTCGAATTAGCCAATTTACCAGGTCTAGACATAAGTAACTGCTGTTTAAAACAGAAGTAAAGACTCTTATTTGTGCCAAAAGCCGAGGGAGCTCACAAGCTCAAGGCATAATGCTAAACCATGGTTGACTGAGTGTTGCATCCAAATGACACTATTGTATTTCCATATTTTAGGAAAATTATACCACGGTAGCCATATCCTGTTTGCAGTGTAATCTTTAGGCAGCGATCCAGTGCATGCTTAACTGGATGCAAACCTCATTGGAATCACTAGTACTGACTTCAGTGTAAATATTGGTTAGAATTGCATTATTAGGGTAGCAGTTGTCTTGGATTTTGACAAGCAATATTATTCCAGTTACTATTAGTGGCTGTGTATGTGTAGTCTAATTAAATATTATGTCTCATGTAGGCATGAAATATTTGAGGCTAAACCAACTGGTTCCCTCTTGACATCAGAGAGTGTGTATATATATATTCTTGTGGAGCTTGAGCCACTCTCAAGTGACACCTACTTCCTATAAAATAGGCACCTGCTGGGCCACCGTAATAATAATAATAATATATTTATTTATTTGTTACCCACTTCTCCCTCTGGATCGAGGTGGGGTACAACACAATTAAAAACAACATAAAATACATAAAACTAATTCAAACATTAAAACCAGTGCATCATTAAAAGCAGCACACCATTAAAAAAGGCATCTTAAAATTCAGCTGGGTAGGCCTGCCGGAAGAGATCAGTCTTTATGGCTTCCTTAAATTCTGGAAGACTGTTAAGTTGATGAATCTCTCCCGGCAAGCCATTCTACAAACTGGGAGCGGCAGAAGAAAAGGTCCTCTGGGTAATAGTTGTCAGCCTTGTTTTTGTTGGCTGAAGTAAATTCTTCCCAGAGGACCTGAGTGTGCAGGGCGGATTGTACGGGAGAAGGCGATCCCGCAGGTAGCCTGGACCCAAACCATGTAGGGCTTTAAAGGTGATAAACAACACTTTATACTTTGCCTGGAAACTAATTGGGAGCCAGTGAAGAGATTTTAAGACTGGTGTGATGTGGTCACCCCTAGGTGTACCGGTGACCAATATGATGTAATAAAGGTGCCTGACCATAGGTGCTACCCCTATGAAATCTCCATTGGTAAGCTACTGTTACCATAGCAGGAATTAGCACTGGCACATTAATTCTGTCAGTGATGGCTTTGATTCAGTCCTGGCAATTCAGCTGCAGCCTCTTCGTACTAGTGCTGCAGTTTTTCTGCCTTTCTGTTATGTCCTAATATCAGAACAGCTTTGAGGATTGGGCTGCAAATGTAAACTCTCAGGGTGGTGCTTTTCATGATTTCATTCAAGTGGAGTTCGTTTATGTAATATTTTATACCTCTTATATACTTTACAAAATGTGCTATCCTTGCTCTTAAGAACTGCAGTGTACAAGAGTTGCAGCTGAGCTGAATGAAGAGCTTTTTGGGAACATGTATGCATATTAATTTAACACTTTGTTTCTAAGGCAGTATGGGCTCTTGGTAATATTGCTGGAGACAATGCAGAATGCAGAGACTATGTGTTAAGCTGTGGAATACTTCCCCCACTCTTACAGTAAGTATTGATCACCTCTGACACTAAATAGAATTTTATGTAGCTTTAAATATTTGAAATATCTATGCCTAATCACTAATTATTAATGCTGTTAAGCATTAAGACTGCGGACCTATTCCCACTTACCTGGGGTTAATCCCCAGCAAATTCAATGTAACTTCAAAGTAGACATGTATAGTATTGTGCTGAGTTACACAGTTTAGATGCTGGCATACGGCCACAAACAGTTGCTTGCTATTTGAGTGTTTGATATTTTCAAGGGAGATAGAAGTAGTTATGGATAGAATTAATGTACATTTTTGTTTTGGAAAACAAATGATATCCATACATTAAAGTTGGGTCAGTCTTACATAAATGGGGGAAAATCTTTTTCAAATTAATGTCCATCTTTCTTGGCAGACTCCTAACGCATTCTAACAGACTTACAACAACTAGAAATGCAGTTTGGGCACTTTCAAACCTATGTAGAGGCAAGAATCCACCTCCAGATTTCAGTAAGGTAGGTTCCACATTTCACTTGACAAAGACGATCAAAACCATACATTGTTTTGATACAATATGTATTCTCCTACAATGCCAACCTTTTTGGAATCTCAGTTGTTGGGTTTTCCCCCCAGTCAGATAGTTTATTTGGTTTTACAGTGAAATTAAATATTTACATTACATTCACATTTCCCTGATTTATGTACTTTCAAAGTAGCAAATTATCAAAACAGCGTTGATGTTTGGTGTTGAATAGTAGGCAGTGAGGATGCCTAATACGAAGGCTGTTCAGCCAAAAAAGTCATTTAGGGTGCAATCCTATGCATATTTAGATAGGAAAAAAGTCCTAAAACTCCAGCATGCCCCAGCCAGTCATGCTAGCTGGGTATGCTGGGAGTCACAGGACTTTTTTTTCCTTTCTAAACATGCGTAGGATTGCTCTTTAATGAGCTACAGTTGAAGTCTCCTGAGAAGGTGGAGTATAAATCCATTAAATTATTAAATAAAAATTAAATTCAAATTTTGTGTCTGTGCAGTTACTTTGAATGTTTAAGGCACAGAATATCTATTCTGTAATACTTTAAGGCTGTTCACTTCGTTCTATGTATGTAAGAAAAATCAGGTTTGCTTACAACTACGTGCCCTGGAATCTCCATAAATCTTATTTAGGCTTAAACTTTAGTCACTAAAATTGCTGGGACTAAGGCTGCAATCTTAAGGACATTTACATGAGGTTAAGTCTACCAATGGCCTTACTCTCCTCATACATACAGCCTCTCTAAGAACAACTTACTGATTCGTAAGGTGGGGCCTGGTCCCATGATGTAACCCCTTCTTCATTCACATACATATCACTATCCCCTGGCTGTCTGATATTCCCCATTAATCTCTTGTGGGGTGATTCCAGACAGCATCAGTCCCAGTGACCTAACAGCACTCAGTGTTGCACCCTCCCACATTATCCTGTCTAGGCTGTGCATTTTCTAGATAGTGTAATGCACTGTAGTGTAATGCACAGGCCTATATATAGATAATCTACCTGCCATAAAGGTTGTTTGAAATATTTTAAGCTTCTGAGAAGCCCCAGATCCAGGTTTGAAGTGGAATACCTCTCCAGTCAGCCTTCCTCTTAAATACCATGCACCTGTTGCCTGCGCTGAGGGCTTCTTTAGACTTCCTGGAGCCCGGGAGAGCCTGTTCACTTGCCTCTCTGATTTGTGGGGCCTGGACACAAGGCTAGCAGACTGCTGCACTCTGCAGTTCTAGCCACCACAAATGCACTGTTTAGTTAAAACAATGGGTCTGTTCAAACGACACTTCAGGCTCTGTGGTTAGCATTAAACACAAGCCATGCTGTCACACACTACACTTTTAAGCCATGATTAGAGTCACTAACCCTGTCGCAGACTGTGGTTAGCCAAATGTATCGCACTAGACACCTTAAACCTGCTGCTTAACCAAAAGCTTTAAACAGCAGGGTTTAAGAAAGGCTTCAACTGAAGTCAGCAACTGCTTTGTCTTTAATACCCACAGAGACTGGCTAAGCACTGCATCATATAAAAGGCACAGCAATGGCATCCTCTCACATTTCCTTCTTTCAACAGGCTATTTCTCTGCTACAGTAGCCTCTGTCTTAGTGGAAGCAGGCCTCCAATCTAATGTCTGCCTAGGTCCCAGGTCCACCCTTCTTGAAGAGGGCAGACTATAGAAGTCTGGACCAGTCCATAACATATAAATCCTCTCAGATGTTATTTTTTATTTATGTGCTCATTCTAGTTCTGGCGGAGCAAGTTAGTATATCACATCAGGCTGAAACATTATTCTGAATGAGTAACCTGATTTAGAAAGAAAAAAATTAAAGACATTTTGTGGGTGTATTTTAATTCAGATTAACAAAAGGCTTTCAGATAATGGCTCAGGTTTTGTTCCAGTTTAGAAAGACATAAAGTACAGTTTGGGTTTTGTTCAGACTCCGTTTGACCTCTACTGCACATTTAGTCTACAGTCCATTTACTCAAGGATACTCCAGTCGACATTAGTGTGGCTGCTGTAGAATAAATAGATTGTGGATTTAACTAAAAACTTTCCTTTTTTCTAAAGCTTTTAAAACTTGATTTTGTTCTGACTTTTATACTGTTAGTTTTACTCTACCCTGTGCCTGTTTGGTGCATTCTCTTCCCCTTCTTATTGTTTTATTATGATTCTGTTAGATTGTAAGCCTATGCGGCAGGGTTTTGCTATTTTATTGTTTTACTCTGTACAGCACCATGTACACTGATGGTGCTATATAAATAAATAATAATAATAATATGCATCATCCCAAAGAGCAGGGAGGCAAACTCAAGTTTTTTTTATTACAACCTAAGACATATACAGTATTTAAAAATATATATAATGACATTAAGATAATTTAACACTTATTGGTTTCAGCTCTTTAGAAGAATGCTTGCAATAGATACTAAATTTCTAAGAAGAGGAAATACTGATCATGACTCTTTTTTTAAACTCTTAAGGTTCGTCCTTGCTTAGGTGTTCTGTCAAGACTGTTGTTTAGCAGCGACCCAGATGTATTAGCAGATGCTTGCTGGGCCCTCTCTTACCTTTCAGATGGGCCGAATGATAAAATCCAAGCAGTTATTGATTCTGGAGTCTGCCGAAGATTAGTAGAACTTCTTATGTAAGTCCCTTTTAATCAAATAATAATTGTATTGGAAAACTGCTGTGAAAGGTATCAAACCAGTGGAGCTGTTTGCATATAATGGTGGCAAACCTTGGGTTAATTACGCTATAATTTGTGATGACACATGCTGGGTCCATTCTGCAGCCTTCAATATTCAACTGTGACATCCACACCCGACGCTATATGTTAATTGGGGGTTAAACAACCCACACTTTACCCAACTACTAATTGTAGGTTAACAGTGGGATGTTTAACCCATAATTAACCCATAGTGTCCAGGTTTGGACATCATGTCAGCCCAGCAAGGGATTGAATATTCAAAATGGCTGAAAAATGCGACAGAACACACTGTGGCAAATTGTGGGTTAATTAATGGCATGTGGCGGATTTGCCACCATTATGTGTGAAGTGGGTCACTATGTCAGCCTCTCTGCACCCCAATACAGCAGAAATCTCCTCTGTCTGATGACAATTTTCTTCCTGCACCCCAACCTCTCTGTAGTGATAGTGTAGCAACTATTTTTTCTGCCTTTATTTTTTTCCATATTTTTGGCCTTTCCTATCTTAAATATTCCATGACTCAGCAGGAACTCCATCCAAAGGCTAAGGCGCAAGCTTGTGGATAAATGACAGGCATTTAGCCAGTTTAACTTATTTCCTCTGTTAAAATCAGTTGGACTATATATTATAAACAAGCTGGATCTACAAGAAAATTCTGCAAGATGGGGTGCCCCCCTTTTCAGTATTCCAGACAGACATTCTTTTGAGATACTGTGTTCCATTTCCCCTCCATGCTGGTTTTCTTTCCTGCTCTCTCCCTCTCTGTTCTCAGTAGCCCCATTTTAGCTGCATCACTGTCATAGTTCCTTGTTCACTATTAGTATATATGATTATAAGCCAGGAAGTTGGTGTTTTAGCCCTTGGATTCAATTTTCTATTCTTGTCTATGTCTCATGAGACATGAATGATGTGATATGACCAGACAGATTAATATATTTTTTGGTCTGAAGATAACATTGAGAATAATTTAATTTGCTCTGTGTTAAAAACACATGCTAACTAGATTTCCTCAAATTATTGTAAGTGCCAGTCACACTAAAGATTGAGATTGCTAGTTGGAAGGGGTCTGTCTCATACTCTAGGATGAAACAAAGCTTAGAAGGTGAATCTTCATCCTGTTTAAACCCAGTGGGAAGGTTTCAGACTTGCAGGATCTACTTCGTTCTTTTAGTAGAGCCCTGAGATCCACTAGCCAGAGCCAGGTGCATTATAGTGGCTCAGGCAGGCGAACATACACTAAGAATGAACGAACAGAATGCCTGTGGAGACATGCTGGTGCCTAAAATTAGCAATCAGTACCAGAAACCAACTTACAAGTACTATCATACAAAAATCTATTTCTCCCACACACATTCTTTTTCTGCAACTACATTTAGCAAGGGAGGGGAGCTTTTTAGTTGCCATTGTTAAATAATTAAACAACTTGGGACCAGGATACCTGAGAGAGCGCCTCCTCCCTTACCAACCTGCCCGGTCACTGAGGTCATCCGAGGGCCTGCTCCTGGTGGTTCCACATAGATCCATCCTCTGATTGGAATCCACCAGGGGAAGAGCCTTCAGTGTGGTGGCGCCCCTCCTGTGGAATTCCCTGCCTCGGAGATCAGGCAGGCGCCAACCTTGTACTCCTTTTGGCGCCTCCTGAAAACATCTTTATTCCAAGAAGCCTTTCTCTAACATGCAGCCTTGGATTACTGTTATTGCTTCTTTTAAATTTTGTTTAACTGTTTTTATTCTGTTTTTATTTTCATTTTACCTTGTACACCGCTCCGAAATTTTTCAATGGGGAGCGGTATATAAATATTCTAAATAAATAAATAATTAGGAGTTAGGAACCCAGCCGATCTACCAGAGTCACCCCAAAGATCTACTGATAGGTCCCAGTTCACCTTCTGCACACCCCTGCAATACCGTACACAAAATAGCCTTTTCCGTCTGTCATGTTGCCTTGCTGATAACAAATTCCAGCAATTTAATCACAAGTGCCATGACTTAATAATTTAGATTGCATATGAAAAAAAAAGCTTTCCTTGCACTGTTTTGGTTTATTTAGCATGCACCTCAGAATTTCTGTACACAAGTAAAACTTCAGTTTTTTTGGTGTTTACTCATGAGTAGGTCTGATGGTAAGTCAGGCAGAGGCCTACCACTGAAAACATAGCATTTCTCAGGTCATGGATGTAATTGGCTGTGTTTTTATCAAATCTGTCAGCTGGAAAGGGCTGCATTTCCAGCAGCACACAAGAACTATCCTAGCCAGCAGAACTGATATTTCCACAATCTGTTCAGACATTGCAGGAAACTTTGTAGGGAAGTAATATCCCTCTTTCAAGGAATATGCTTGCTTCTCTTACAGCCAATCCAGACAAGCCGCTATCGCTCACTGCAGTCCCACTCTCCAATATGGGGATAATAATATCAACCTATCTTTCAGAATTGTAGTGAGATAATATATGTGAAGTGCTTTGAACACTTCAGATATGATACATAAGTGCTTAGTAGTAATATTCACAAACCCATGTAAAGCGTTATGTTGCATGAAGAACCATGCAGTTGTTTTATTTATTTATTTCATTTTTGTACCGCCCAATAGCCGAAGCTCTCTGGGCAGTTCATGTGTTAAGGCTTTCCATCCTTAACACGTGGTTTTAACCTCAAATGTGCTTATTCTTCTATTTCCTCTAGGCACAATGACTACAAGGTGGTATCTCCTGCATTAAGAGCAGTTGGAAATATTGTAACTGGTGATGATATTCAGACACAGGTAAGTGGAACCATTTAACTTGCAAAACTACAATGATCTAATGGTTTATTTTGACGGATTGTTTTTAGAGATTGATAGCACCATTATGCATTGTTATTATATTGCAACTTAAAAGCGTCAGACATAGCATCACCTATGATTGAACCTGATTCCAGTATTTGTATTATCCAGCCTTGTGTATAGTTGAGAAGAGATCTACCTGCCTTGTTACACCTGAAGGGATAATTCTGAAGCTATCAAAAGGGCTTTTTTCTTTCCAGCAACAGTAATAAATGCTGTGCAGTAGTATTTTCCTCCTTTGCTGAGTTTGAAATTAAATGACAGCAAATGAATTATACAGTTGAATGGCAATGTTACTGTGGCTGAAGCCAGTCCCTCAACATTCTGAGGGTCTGGCTGTCCTTAAAATAGCCATGGCAGTTCAGTGGCTAAGTATAAATTAAGATGGCTTTGGCACCTAAACAAAACATAAAGATTCAAGTGTAGTGGAAGATTTCTCAACATCATTAGGGTGCATAGGATAACTCCTATCCTTGGGCTTCCCACTCTCATACTGCCTGAATCTTTGGCAGCGTTTTAAAGCTAGAACTTTCTTTTGTATCTTTAGCAAGTTGCCCAATCTGTATTTTTTTTCACAATTCAACTACTCCCCCCACATTTCTTCTACTTCAGAATTTTGGTAAGAATAAATAATAATTTTCAGTTCATATTTCTAACCTTATTTGGGGTATCTTGAGAGCACAGTTTAGCATCCAGAATGTGTCTTCTGTTCTCCACAGGGCTGTTTATAATTAGCTATGCAAGAGAGGTGAAATTAAATCCAGAGGTGATGAATATGCATAATGGGAAGCATGAGAATAGCTATAGAACCTACCTATTATAGCACTGTGCAGACTCTGCCTTCATGGCTTACAGAACAAGGCTAGAGTTATTTTCCTTTCACTCACCGCTGTTTGGATGCAACCCTTTGAATTTAGGCAGCCATTTAACACCTTCATATTTTAAATTATGTACTTCTTGTGTTAGAGCTGAAACCCCAGCTCTGCTTTTGCTTTATATTATGCATGTGTATTTCTTCCTACACCTCCATATTAATCTTTTTTGGGGGGTGGGGGGGGTGGAATCCAATACAGAACTTCTGTTTTCCAAAGCATAAAATTGTGTCTTATTCTTGCATAGACATTGAAAATAATACTATAATATCTGTAAATAGTACTGAGATAGTAACTGTGCATGTGAATGTTATATTTATTTCAGCTATATGGACTGTATTTTTATTTTACATTGTTTAGGCAGAACTTTTCATCTTTCAAATTATTTTAGGTAATTCTAAATTGCTCTGCATTACCCTGTCTCTTACATTTGCTGAGTAGTCCCAAGGAATCTATTCGGAAAGAAGCATGCTGGACAGTTTCTAATATTACTGCAGGAAACAGAGCTCAGATTCAGGTAATATACTTAAGTCTTCCTGTTCTGTATAGTTCAGTATTGATCTACATAATATTGGCCTTTATTTAACTGTTACTCCATCTGTTCTTGTTTACTGGTTGGCTTGTTGACTTAAGTTAGACTTCAGTTTTCCACATTTCTCCCCCTAGGCTGTTATAGATGCAAATATATTTCCAGTATTGATTGAAATTCTTCAGAAAGCTGAATTTCGGACTATAAAGGAAGCAGCATGGGCGATCACTAATGCAACATCAGGAGGAACTCCTGAACAGATTAGGTAATGGATTACAATTGATTCAAAGTAATGAAAATATTAAAATAACCTTTTTTAATTTATTAAGCAGTTGTATGACACCATGAATTCTTTTTCTTAATTTCTAGTACTTAAAATGACTAAGTTTATTATTTATATTCTTTTCTGTATCAATACAATCAAAGTGATTTACAATGTAAAAATCAATTCTATGACTTCACAATTAAAATATTGTTTAAAACACAAAGTAAATAAGGCAGTAAAATAAAATAGTGATAAACAGTGTATCTGATTTAGTTATCTCTGAGCATCCTGTCAGTAGACATTAAAGGCCTGCTGGGGGGTGGGGGGACACATTTTCAAGGTGTGTCTAAAAACAGGAGGCAGCCAGAGCATTTTCACCAGGGAGAGCATCACAGGGAAGGCAGTTTTGGTGCCATCCATCACCAGGAAGGTCGGTTGCTTGTACTTATCTCTCTTATTTCTTACAAAGACAGAACAGAGGACAAGCCTCTACTCTTGATCTTGGAGCTTGTGCAGGTTTTCAAAGGAGAAGACAGTTTTTGAGTGTGCTAGGCCATTTAGGATCTGATCCTATGCATGGAGAGAGAGAGAGAAAGTCCTACAGCAGCATGGCTGGTTGGGAAATGCTGGGAGTTGTAGGACTTTTTTCCATCTCAACATGCATAGGATTGCCCCTTTAAAGTTTTAAAGGTCAATACCAGGGGTTTAAATTGATCCCAGGAATAAACAGCCAATGTAGTTGGTAAGGGATTGGATTTATAGGCTGTGACTGTCAAGCTCCAACCAACAATGTGGGAATTGTTTTCTGGAGCAATACTTTCTATCCTGTTTTAAAGGAAACTCAACAGAGGGGAGAATGGGACTAGTCCAGCCAAGGGGTAACTAGGGTGTGAATGACTAATAGCAAGTGCTTCTCAAGGAAAGGGCTCAGCTGGCAAGCCAGTCAAAGCTGGTAAAAAAAATCTCATAGATGCATTGAGATTCCATAGACTTAAAACAGTAGGCTGTAACACATAGCTCAATGTGTTTTAGATATGTGCATGCATTAGGATTTGTAAAACTCATGAATGAATTTGTGGTTCAGCGCAAGTAGCTGCTGAGGATCAAATAGGCCAAAAAAAGAACAAGAGAGAGAGAGAAAGAGAGAGAGAGATGGCAGGTGAATGCAGAGGTGGGCTTTCTGTCTTTCACACTTTTAAGGAAAAACTAGCTGCTGTACTCAGCACCTGGCTGCCAGTTGCTTTAAAAAATCTTTTAAGAATGGTGCTGGGAACCTTGCTATGCAGTGTGGTTCCCAGTGACATATGGCCCCCCTGAGCACTTCCCCTCTCCACGCCACTATGATATATAGCAGTATGGCATCGTCTCACGAAGGGATCCCTGATTGGCTAGGACTATGCAGTGAGTGAGAAGACAAAATGGCACTGGAGAAGGAGCAGAGAGGGAAAACCCTATCAGTGTGAACAGCCACTAAAGAAAGAAAAACAAAAAAAACAAAAAAATGTATGTTTGGGAGCAGGATCCCACTTTTCTCCTCAAATTTTCGTGAACAATTATTTAGCAAAGCATCTATCTTCACAAGAAATGGGAACACACTTCTAAATTTCTCATGTCTGGCACGGTTGACTCACATTGGGCATTGTTCAGCTGTTAGTTGTTTCATGTTAATAGAACTCACACCTCCATTGCTGAACTACTACAGAAAAGTGTGAACACATAATTTCTAAATAATAAAAAAAGAGATTGATTGATCAATGTATACATCTTTATGGCCAAGCCTGTGCATAGGAAAGGGAAAACTGTGTTTACCAAATAATTCAGATTAAATACAAGAGTACTTGAGTTACATTGTTGAGATTAATATTGGTTTGTTTACTGTTGTATATGCTCCATTAACTATACAAGGTGTATATGTAATAATGAATTGGGGACAAAATGGTGTTCTCGATTTGTGAAAGCATTCTCAAAAGTCAGTCTTGGAACAACAAAAACATGTGCTGATCTGCGTTTCCCCCTCTCCCCCTCTTCTTTGCTTCTACTGTATCAAAGTTACTTAGTGGCATTAGGTTGTACCAAGCCTCTCTGTGATCTTCTGACTGTGATGGATTCTAAAATAGTCCAGGTGGCCTTGAATGGACTTGAAAACATTCTACGACATGGAGAGCAAGAATCCAAGCAAAGTGGAATTGGTGTTAATCCTTACTGTGCCCGTATAGAGGAAGCATATGGTAAGAAATTGAGGTATTAGTACTACAGCCAAATTACCAATATGGACATGCTTCCACTAAAAAATTAAGTTATCTCTGTAGTGCTGAAATCATTGGGCAGTCACCAGTCCATAACAAGCAGACTCTGAGCAATCTAGCTAAAGTCAGTGGGATTATTTTGTAAAAATATCAGAAATGTATTTAGAAGTGTGAATTATTAATTTGATTGATTGGGCTGTTTAGGGCCTTAAAAATCAACACAAGCACTTTGAATCAGGCCTGGGAAGTGACTGGTAACCAGCACTGTTGTCACAGCACTGGAGTAATATGTTCAAAACAGCCAGTCTCAGAAAGCAGCCTCACTGCTCTGTTCTGCACTAACTGAAGTTCCTGAACCATCTTCAGAGCTAGTCCCATGTAAAACACATTGCAATAATCCAGGTAGGAGGTTACCAGTGCATAGACAGGCTCTCTCTGTCCAGGGAGGGTTGTAGCTGGTATATCAGCCCTGGTAAAAAGCACTTTGTGCCACTGAAATCACCTGGGCCTCAGGTGATAGAGATGGATCTATAAGTACCCCTAAACTACAAACTTGCTCCTTCTGGGGGAGTGCAACCCCATTTAGAGCAGATTGAATGCCACTTAACTGGAAAGATGAAGCACCTACTAACAGAAGTTTTGTCTTATCTGGATTGAATCTCAATTTATTGCTCATCATCCAGTCCAGGATAGTCCCTGCCTCACCTGAATTTGATGAAAAGGAGAGGTAGAGTTGGTGGGTGATGTACCTCCCTCCCAGTGGTTTCATGTAGATGTTAAAAAGCATGAGGGACAAAACAGAGTCCTGAGAGATGCCGCAACGGAATTTCCATAAGGCAAAAATGAAGTCATCCAACACCACCTTCCGGAAGCAGCCATACAAGTAGGAATGGCACCACTATAAAACTGACTCCCAATTCAGACAGTCTTCCCAGAAGGATATCATGGTCGATGGTTTCAAAAGCTGCTGAGAGGTCTAGGAGAACCAACAGGGATGCACTCAACTGTCTTTCTCCCAGCAGAGGTCATCCCACAGGGCGACCAAAGCAATTTCCACCCCAAAACCAGGCCCAAACCCCATTTAGAATGGGTCCTGGTAATCAGCAGCATCCAGAAATGCCTGAAGTTGGCCAAAACCCACCCTTTCAGTCACTATGCCCATAAATGGAATATTGGCCACTGGTTTAAAATTAAGTTCCTCTGGATCCAGCCCAGGCTTCTTCAGAAGAAGTTGAACCACTGCCTTATTTTAAAGAGATTGGTAGTCGGCCATCTCTCAGGGAAACATTGATAACGTCCTAGATCCAGGTCCTCAACCCAAATCTATTGGCTGTAATCAGCCAAGAAGGGGAGGGATCAAGAGCACACATGGTCAGACGGACAGATTTCTCCCTGTCGCCTATGCACATGGTTGTTTTTTTTATGTATTAAATTAAGGGCAGTTTATTGAGTTAGTAATTGTTTTGTATTGAATAAAATATATAGATCTTGAATTGCATGTATTCTCTTAAATTCAGGACTAGATAAAATTGAAATTCTTCAAAGTCATGAAAACCAGGAGATCTACCAAAAAGCGTTTGATCTTATTGAACATTATTTTGGTGTGGAAGAGGAGGATGCAAATATTGTACCACAAGTGGATGAAAGTGAGCAGCAATTTCTGTTTCAGCAACAGGAAGCTCCAATGGAGGGATTCCAGTTGTAAATATTCAGAGAAATGTAAAATCACTAGTACATCATGGTGGTGCCCTCCACTTGCTGGCCAAAGTCAGGAAAGGTGAGAATGATTTGCTGAAGACAGATGAAGAAGCAGCTCATGCACTTACGTGTTCCATTATTTTTATACGTGTGTGTTTCCATTGTCTTGTGTCCAGAAATAGCAATTAAACAGAACTAAACATGTTATGAGGCTTGAATGCTGATCTCAGTAAAACATCAGATACTGATACCAAATTTTTCAAGCACCTGCTAAAAATGCATTATCGTGCATAAACAGCTGTTGATATTTTGAATTCTGGCAGTAGGGTTCACGTGCCCAATTGATACTAAATCTACCTCTTTACATTGGAGCAAAAACAATGTTTCAGAACTAAAGTGTGACATATAAGCTCCTAGTAAAAGCTAAACTTAGAATGTGAAAATTATTTATTGAAATAGTGAAAATATAGTTTTATGCGTGATACTTTGCGATAAACTGGTGAAATATATTTATATTTAAAAACATAACACTTATTGGAGTGCACTGCTGGTTACATGATTTAACATTAAAATATAGCAAAAAATGTTTTTCTGCTGTTTGAAAAGAGATGGTAGCTAGTTTCAGTTTGTATTTTATATAGGCCTTGCTGCCTAGCCATGTCAGGAAAGTTCCCTCTCCTTTCTTACATTTGTTCAGTGGTATTGCAACTAGAGTTGCGAATTTATTTATTTTTTTTACTGGCTACTGTAGGTGTACCTTTAGCAGCAGGTTGATGTGCAGCAGGATAATAATGTTCATCTTCATGCTGTGAAAAGCATGGAGTGCTTTCCATCTCTTGGTTTTTAGCCCATCAAATTGCTGTTCAAGCAAGTGCAGCTGTGTTTTCTGTTCAGTAAACAGACCTGATTATGAATTCAGGGGGAAGGGATTATTTATACTTACCTTATAATATGTTCTGGATTCTTGTGAAGGTGAGGGAAGCTTTCTATAGATACAGACTAGAGATTGTGAATAGAAATCTACATGTTTAACTTAAATGCTACCAAAGTGTGTAAAACCGCAATATTCCTTTTCTTGAAACACTGATTACCTTTTTATTTACACACAGTCGATGTATTGTGTTTGACCAAATACACTAATGCATAACCTTTGATTACCCGTGTCCCCCCTTTTTTTTTTTTTGCAAGGTTAGTTCATTTTTAAAACAACACTTTGATTTGAACAGGCCACCAAAAGTATTTCTTGTTACGACTTTGTAGTAATGCTGCATTTGGAAAATACATTTTCCAGATAATTGAAGGAAAAGGAAAATGGTTTTGTTGTAAATACTAGTAGGTGCTTGAGTATGGACATTTCTCTGGCAATGTATGCAAAATATTTAAAACTATGTAATACCAGGCAATTTTTAAAAAACTAAAATGAGAACCTGAGGCCAATTTTGTTGCAGGATTTGAATCCGTATAGTTTCCCCCTGTATAGCACAATTAAAGTATTCTGAATAATTTTGCTTATCAGAAATGTCCTGACCTATGTGATGTTTTTTCAAAGTTGTGTATAATTGCAGTTGATTGCCTTTTTATAGTATTGTGTAACTTTAAAAATCAATGCACTCCAAATTTATCTGTATCTTATATCTGCCAACAAATCCAAACTTTAAAGTTGAAACCCTGATCATTCAATCATATTTCCAATCCTGTGAATGCTCTATGCAAGGACCTGCCATAGCAAGGCTGCAAAGAGGTTGTGTGGAGAAAAAAAGCCATGGCTGGCAATGTGGTTGTGCATACTGCATAGCTGTTGATAAAATGTTCATTTTTGTCCAATGTCAGGTCAGTACTTTAAGGGATTTCTGAATGAAACCACTTGGAGTGCTTATCAGATGTTAGGCAGGTCAGGAGCAAGAAGAGTGCCCACATTCAGGTACTTCCTGCTCTAACCTTACCAAAGTGGAGACTGAGAGACATCTGTTCAGCCTCAGTTGTGAAAACTGGTAGTGTGAAACAGACAGCCTTCTACTATGTACATGGATCATTGCAGCGTGGCCAATACTGAAGTATAAGTGAATGAAGTGCAGCCTCACTTGTATACCTGCTGGAATTCAAATGTACCTTAAAGTAAAAGAGTGCATAATAGTGCTGTTAGCTCTGATTTCTGTTGCTTTGAGCAGATAACGCCCAGTGTTAAGAGTGAATTTGTCCCCTTACTAATAATTTTAGTTTGGAATTTTGGTGTTTGAGTGTTCTGTATCATTCATTCCAAGTACAGGTTAATGAAAATGGTCAATGAAAATTGAATTGATCAGAATTATTCTATTATGTAAACAAACAAAGATCTAGGTTGACAGGGTATTCCATTATTTTGTTGTATATATAAAAAAACCTACCAGTTGTGCCTGCTCTTAATTTGATAATTTAGTAGATGCTGTCATCTAAACATTTTCATCTGAACCAAATCCAAGACTATGTACAAATCTTAGAAGAAATAAAAAGAGGTAAACACATTTAAAATGCATCTAATTGTTTTGAAAGGATATCTTCATCTGGTGAATATCATGACTATGAAAATTTCAGAATGGTCATGTTGCTGAGGGTGTAATATTGTGGTTTTGAACTTTTAAATATCAATATTTGGTTTACCACCGAATTCTTACACTTCAGACTGAAAAGCCTTGCATGTTTATATAGTGAGGTTCCAGGTTTTACCCTTTTAGTAAAACAGGTATGAGTGGCACCTGCAGTCTGTACAGGGTTCTAGAACAAAGTAACCAAAATTAAGTTGTAAATTGTTTTGAGATAGCTTTCCGCCTATTTAAATTATACAAGTTCAGTGTTTCCTTAGTACAGATTGTGAGACTCTCACATAATTGCCTGAATTTGACATGACTTTTTAATCTATGCAACCATGCCAAGTATGTATTTCAGATACAAAGCTATCATGGGCTTTCATTCCAACAGGTTTACATTATTAAATGGGCTAATGTCTTAAAATAAAATTACGATTTTAACACATTATCTCAGTTGCATTTATTTACTTAAGCCTTATTTATCATCTTTTTTTTTTTTGGTATTACTTTAAATTCTCAAATTTATTTGGAAAATTAAAATGCCTATTATAAAACTAGGAAGATTGAGATCTATAACAATTCTTCTTGCTCATTCTTGTTACTGTATTTTCAAATGATCATCTGTAATTTGTTGCATCTGTAAACGCAAACTGGAGGCTCTAACTGAACAAACTTACAAATATGGACAGTATGCAATATTAGGGAATGTTACTACAATACAAGACTAATAAAGGTATTTTACAAAAACATAGCATGTCTTAAATTAGTACCAGATTTTTTTTCCAAAAGTAAAAACTTTTTTTAGAAGGTTATACAAACTATGTTGGGAATTGGTAATGGAAGAGTTACAGCCCAATCCTGTGCTTACTTTACTCAGAAAGAAGTTCAACCATGTTTATTAGTTGCAGGTAGGTGTGCACATGATTACAGTTGTTAAATCTGCAGTTTAACAATTCATCTCAGGGTTGGTAGTTTTTTTGTCGTTGAAAAATAGTTTTATGACATTGTTATCAATTCTACAAAAAAATTTAAGCGAGAAAAAATACAATATAGGGCCCATCCTCCAACAAAGCTTAAAAGCATCTAACAGTGTTGCACATGAGTACACTAGTATTTCTTGAAAATATTCTCCACACAACGCTATAACTAAAGATTGAGGAACTCTGTACACAGGAGGTTTGAATCCAACCACAGTTCCCAGCAAATATATCAATTTATATTTCCATGTTTTACAAATCTGTGGAGCACATTTCGGTAAGAGGAAGGAAAGAAGTCCCTTCAGCAAGAACTCATATCATTTGACTTGTCAGACTTTCTCTTACTAATAGCGATAAACTAAATTACGTCCATTTTCTTTTAATTTACAGAGCTAATGGATTAAGTGTGGGAAGGCCTATAGTGGCCACATTTAGAAGACGCTTTAACCATGGTGGTTAAGCCAGAAAGCCCTGCCGTGTTCAGAAGACACCTTAAACCACGGCTTTAACCATGGTGACTAAAGCAAAAAAGCCTTATTCACCATGGATAAAGCCATGGTTTAAGGCGATTTCTGAACGGGGCCAGTGATAGCTACATGCTTTGCATGCAGAAGGGCCCTAGGTTCATTCCCCAGCATCTCCAGGTAGGGCAAGGACATCTTGACTGAAGTCCTGGAGAGCCTTTGCTGGTCAGTATGGACGATACTGAGCTAGATGGACCAGTGGTCCAACTCAGTATAAGGCAGCTTCCTATGTTCCTAGTTCAAAACCAAAAACAGTTCCTTAAGCTAGAATAAGTTTATACAAAGACAATAAAAGTCAATTTGAGAACAACTTTAGTGTCACTTAACAAAATTGGGAAGGGCAAGCAAGGCAAAACTATGAACGTCAAAACAGTTCTCAAATTGCATATGGGTGAATTATCAGCTGGCTGTAGTCATGCACAGTGTCTGCATTTAAGATGTCAAACTTGTCAATAGCCTTCAGGATCATTGATTTGAAGATGCCAATTACGAACTCATCTGAACAACTTTTTGCATTTGTTCCAAGTATTTATGATGATAAAGTTAGCTAAGAGATTGTGCTTATATTTCAAGGGAATGTTTTTGGTATCATACACATACTTGTGAAAATAACGCCATCATGGCTAGGCTATTACTAGCTTCTGCAGCAAATACACTACAAGAACATGTTTTAGATGCTTATCAAGTTTGGTCTTTCATGAAAGACACAACCCTATGCAAACTTGTGAATAGGTCCCATCATTTCAGTAGAATTTCCTTGTTACATCGAATATGTAAGCGAGTGACCCCTTGAGTGCATGCAAAGCTCTTATATATAGCAAATATCTAAAGTAGCTTTTTGGTGCTGGAAGTGAAATATCTGCCCTAGAATGGTTTGATAGTATTTTCCAATGCAGTGTAATCTCATTTAGTAGCATGTATCACCTTGAATTTTTTTGCAGGAACCAACCATAATCTACACTACGGACATTAATATCTGATTGGTAAGGACCTTGAAAAGCCAAAGGCATCATGTTCTTTTCCTGCTATTCTTTTTTTTTCCTTACAAGCTGCAAGTCTTTACTAGCATTATGGGAGAAAATAAAAACCATCTCACACGTGTCCTGCTTTTATTTAAGAAATAAAACAACTCTTCATCCTTGGTAAAATGCAAGCTTGTCAAAAACATTTCCTAAGAAATGCCAGTATTTAACACTAATTCATTAGGGCAGAGTTTGTTGGACAACTGTCAGCAATTTCCAACCAGAAAACCTAGTGTTATGGTAGTTGTAGTTATGTTCACAGAGTTATCTTCATAAACAACTATTGTTTAATCAAATTGAAGCAGATCGTGAATCAAACCTTTCAGAACAAACTTTCAACAGACCTTGATTTACTCAGTCCCTTAGATACTTGTAACATTAAAATAGATAATCTGCTCTTGCCCAATATTTGTTACATAAGTGCAGATAAAGGTTGTTAGTAGTAAGTCACATGTAGTTTTTCTTCAGGATTTCCCCCAGGGAGTTGGTTTTCATCAACTATGCTGTTTTTCTTCTTCCCAGCACATCTTCAATTTCAATAGCATGTGCCTCTATTTAGCCTTTGCCTTTGCCTCTGCAGCTAATGCAGCCTCTTCACGCCACTTGGCTTTCTTAGCTAGGTTCCAGCTTGTAAGAGACTCATGGCGTTCAGCAGCCTGCAAAGGTACAGCATCCACTTTATACTAGCACAGCATGATTTCAAAATGAGCAGCTGAAAGACTTTGCCATGTGCAAACAAGCAGGGCCTATTTTCCCCAAATACATACCATGAGGACTGAGCATGCCAAGTGGACATAGAATTGGGAGGGGGGAAACAGACAACCATGCAAGAGGGAATATGAAGAATCCTAGAAGCGCACGAGGGAGCCAGTCAGCCATGAGCAGGTGTGCTCCACACTACAATACTTTGCTGCAGGTCTCACAGGTCCATTTCTATTGCTGAGATGATCTTCCAATCAAGGCAAAAGGAGCACCTGCCGAAACAACTAACCCTACAGAAGGGGGTGGGGGAGGATTGCCCAATTGTCTTCATCCAGGCCAAGGGTAGCTGGGAGAGCTAGCTGGAATCCAATGGAGGGGAAGCAGTGTGGTCAGATTAATATATTATTATTATTTATTTGTATAGCACCATCAATGTACATGGTGCTGTACAGAGTAAAACAGTAAATAGCAAGACCCTGCCGCATAGGCTTACATTCACTTGGGGACTTTCCTACCTCCTTGATTCCCCTGCAAGGACAGATGGTAGATCAAGAAAGTTCTTTGGAAGGTAATGGGTAGACAAACTAATTAGTCACCCTGCATTGCCTATTTCTAGCTGATTAGAGAGTACGTAGCTCCTGAAGAAAAAGCTGAGTACCACTGTGTTATGCAGTTTTATAGCCAAGAGCTTTTTTGACCCTGTTCAAATGACATGCTAAGCCATGGTGGTTAAGCATTTTGAGCTAAACATAGTTTAGCATGTTGTGTGAACCATGACTTAGTGTGTCATGTGAACCAGTCCTAAGCATGGTGGTTAGCTACATAACCATGGTTTAAATACACTCACTAACCTTTTGCTGCAAATGTGTTCGAGGCCTAGCCATGGCTTAACATGTTGTCTGAACAGATCCAATGTCTGAGGCAATTCTGTAGGGAGACCAGGCTCAGCAAGGGCACCTTCCAAATGACCCAACGTTTCTGATACTTGTATCACAGGATGAATTGTGTTGCAATGTATCCCATGCTACAAAGGTGGGCTGGCAGGTAGGTAAATCCTGTGCTGCTTGCATCTGGCTCCACCCATTTTTGTGTCCTATTACCAACCTAGTAGCACTGACAAGCCTTCTGTAAACACAATATATAATGCAACAGCTTAGAACCTTAAGCTGGTTCGAAGGCAGTGGGTCTCAATCCTAAACATATGAACATGATAGTAAACTGGAAGCAAAATAGTAGGCCCATGCACCAGATATAGCCTTCAGGCAGTCTCCTTCTCACTCCTTCCCATATGTCCCAAAAGAGATAGGAAATAAGGAATTTCCCCTCTTGTACTGCAAGGGAGGCTTTTTAAAGCCTCATTGCAGCATAGGGGGTGTTGTTGTTTTTGGAGGGTCACCACTGGAGGAAGGGCTAACTCTCCCATCCCCAAACCTGCAACCCCCGAACTGAAAAACTTCCCTCCCCTGCTGCATTTAGACTTTAAAAGAGCCTCCATTGGTTACAGAAACCTTGATTAAGCAGGGGAAGTCTTACACTTGTAAGAAGTCTTGCAATTGTTCTTTAAAGAAACACCCTATCAAAATCCAGAAGTTTGCAACAGGACTGTACTTACTCTTTTAGCTGAGGCAATCACAGCAAAGCAAGCCACGATTGTGAGACCAATCATGATGTAACATGCCTTTATTCGAGCTTTGTTCATTGCAGCATCTAGCATCTGTGGCCTAAATAGAAATTGGGTTGGACCCAATTAGGGTGAGAGATCTTAAAATGCTTTTAATTGCTACAGATTTTACTTGCTTGCAACAGAAACAAAATATGCAGCAGGACTTGAATTTTCATTTGTTTAGTAATTAAAACATGTGATCATGATAGATTTGACACATATAATAAGCATGTATTTAATTTATTTGATAGCTTTATATACCATTGGACATATTTAAAAATATGTTTAAGAAATTTCCAAAATACATTATACATTGAAATACATTTAAAATACATAAATATTGCTAAAACATTAATATAAAACAAATTTTGGGTCAAACAAAAGTGCCCATTTTAAAGCTCCAGAATGAAGAGGGAGTTTCTTTTAAAGCCAAAAGAGAAAGTTATCTTTTATTGATGAATCTGATGTTTTGTACAGAGTTCTAAGACTCCTTTTTATCTCTGTGTGAGAGATATGTCTCTAGTCCTCTGAATGTTGTAGAAAAACACTAAAACATGCAGGCAATGACTACTGAAACTGTGTGTCTCTTATTTGGTTAAATGTTGCCCTTCTACATAAGCTTACCTGGTTAAGCCCCACTGAACACAGTAGTACTTACAAGTAAACATGTAGGATTGGGCTGCTTGGCTCCAATCTATGCACACTTACTTAGGTGTGAATTCCATTGAATTTACTGAGAGCTTCTCTACATATAGGAAAAATCCCTCAGCCTTAGCAGGGCTTTCATCCTTTGCACTCTTTCCACCTTCGCAATGCACTTTACACGCAAACACATCATTTTAAATTGAAAACTTCCTTTCTCGGAAAGGCTCCATTGAGTATATTGAGAAGTGCCATGTAATGGCAGAATTATAGCACAACACGCACCAAATTTACACACTGGGGAGATCCATGATGTCCCAGCAGTAACTTTAAATTCCACATTATCTCCAATCTTTTAAAAAGCAAAATTACCAGGGGATAGCAGGGGAGACATCCTGGACGTGTAATGGACCCACAAACTTCCATGAGTGGCCAATCACAAGCATGCAATAAATCACTTGTTTAGGTAAGCTCTGACTTACTTTTGAGCAAACAACTGCTTTTACAAAATTTGTTTTGCATTAAACCTCACTGAAGTGTATAGAACATGCAAGACTATGAATGCATATTTCATTGGTCACATTCCCATTGAAGGTTTAGGACTACTGTATCCCTGTTCAGTGTTTTAATACTTTGCAAGCAAACTTGCCAAAGCAGGCTTGAATACTGAGACTGAAGGTTCAAAGTTCATCCCTTCTCCTAGTAGGGAAATAGTAGTTAACTTGAGGACAGCTGAATTTCATAGTATTGGGCTAAATGCATTTAAACATGAGCAAATCAAAACCAGGCAAGCACATTAAGCCAATTAATATCTAAGTCACTTGCAGCTAGAGAAACAAAACACAGGGTTGTTTGGTTAAATCGACTAATTGTATTTCATGATGCAGTAATTGGAACAGTTCCTTAAACCAGAGGCACAAAACAACCAGGAACACAGAGCTTGTTACAATTCCCTGTAATCTTTTACAATATGTAGGATCTCCCAATCCCAGGGACCCTAGAAGGGTTTTCAAGAGGGGGGATGCTCAACAGCTAACATGTTTTGTTAGCTGTCTTTTTATATGTAATGTGATGTTCTTCTGCACAACTTAAGAACTGTACAAGGATACAGGCACCATGAGAGCAATTACATCAGAGATCACTCTGAACCTTGGTCCTATGGCTCACAGCCAACCTAAACATTATGGTAAATACATGGTTGCCATAAAAATTGGCCACCATAATGTAGTAAACCCATCAGGGGTGGGCTAATGGTGGCCCTCCAGATGTTTTAGCCTGCAACTCCTATCATTCCTAACCATTGGCTATGATGGTTAGGGTTGATGGGAGTTGTAGGCCAAAGCTGGGGGGGAGCACAGGTTGCCCACCTGTGCCCTTTATAGACATCTAGTAGATCTTTCCTTAGTACGTTCCACATACCCCTGCTTCCTGTCAGGACTAGCCAGAGATGTGGGGTAGGGAAACAACTTGTAACATCATGCCACAAGGTAACTTCTACAAGAAGTACAAGATGGTGGCATGAGACACGCAGTGGCCTCTTTTGGCTGCAGCAGTATGTTTAATTTGGTCCTCGGTTGTACACCAGACATACAATCAATGTGTAGTCAGGCTGAAACACAGTGTAGACTGTATGATTTGTTTGCACATTGGTGCATAACCCAAGCTCAACTGGCCCATGTTTTGTGTCAGCACATCTCCAGCCTATAGACATTACTTCAATGTGCTTTCTGGCTTGCAAAGCCATTTCAGCATTGTTTATTTAGCACTATCAATGTGTATGGCATTTACAGAGTAGAAAGCACATGGTGATAGCAAATATAAACATTCACATGAGTATTTGTCATTTTTTAAAAGCTGTCATTTAAAAACACAAGCATAAAAAATATGTTTTGTTAGCTGTCTTTTCTTTCCCACACACATGCCTTCTCATCTCTCTTTTTTCTTCCTTCCTTTTTTTAAACCAGGATATGAGCCTTAACATCTAATATGTAGTTGATGAGAACACATTGTTTATATGGTTTATAAACAAACCCTGATACCATCCATTTTTGATCACTGTTTCATTTTAGAAGTTTTTTCCCCTCCCCCAAGCAAAATTAAGTTGTTTTGTGTAGGCATCAAAATCTTTCAGATTGTATCTTGTTTTTCTCTGACTAGAATTTAAATTTTCCTAATGGACACTTCCCATGTTATATTTACACACACAGAGCACAGCCATGTGAGAGATAACATGTAACCTGTATGCCTATAGTCCTGTCTAACCACCACAGTTGTTTATATTTTTCTGTACGTACACGGACTGGGAAACTGATTCGCCACAAACTCATAGCACACATACATGAAGCTAAATATACAGATGGTGAAAACTTAGCATGACTAAACACTTAAAGCTAGCAATCATCTTTAATCTATGTAATTTTGATTCCAAGGTTCGTCGTCTCAAAGTACCAAACTGGGGGCTGTCTATACTTTGGGAAAGCCCCTGGGTGGCTCCACAGTGGTGAGGTGCCATTGCAGAACCATTCCAGGGCTTCCCCCCAAAGCTCCACATTTAAAAAGTTGGGGACTTACCCTGACTTTTTTCTGTGGAGTAAGGCAACAATGGTGCATCTGTGTCTGTTGTCTTGCTCCAAAGTTGCAGCGGAGGCGTGGCCAGGCCAATGGCTATCCTGATTGGTCACCATCGGCCTGGACAGGGGGGAGGGGGCAGGCCAGCAAGCCCAATGGCCACTGGAACGCCTCCACATGCTTCCTCCAGCAGCATCAGGAGAAAAGAACACCACCACCCAACGGCAACGGGAGAAAAAAGAAAGCCCCAGGTGCGAAAAAACTGGGGGGATGAGCGAGTGTGCAGTGGTACTCATGTAGAGCAGAGCATGGAGCAGTGACACACAGGGTGGTGGTGACTCTTCGCAAACCCGGTGCTATCTCCTTGCTGTGGGGACAACTCCACCGGAGCGCAAGTGCAGGGGTTTGGGAGATTGCAGCTCCAATGCATTGTTGTATAAACACCCCCCTGCTTGCCATTCAGAACCAAATTATGTGTTTGGTACCTCTTACTACCTGAGACCAATACCAGCAAAACTGGGTACAATTCAACCCACAGCCAATTGAATGAAAGAATGAAAGGGAATTTCAGCAGGCTTCATTTGTATAGCTCCTGCAGCTTTAACTATTGTGATGAAGAGGGAATTTATTTATTTTTATTTTATTTTTTTATTTAAGGATTTTTATGCCGCCATTCAGCCAAAAAAGGCTCTCAAGGCGGCTTACAAAAGTATTTCTTGACAGTTCCTGCCCACAGGCTTACAATCTAAAAGACATGACACAAAAGGAAAGATATGCCCAATTAAATGCAAAATTCCAGAGGTTAGCCAGAAGAGATAAGGAATTATTTTTAAACAAGCAATGTGCGGAAGTGGAAGAAGACAATAGAATAGGAAGGACAAGAGACCTCTTCCAGAAAATTAGAAACATCGGAGGTAAATTCCAGGCAAAAATGGGTATGATCAAAAACAAAGATGGCAAGGACCTAACAGAAACAGAAGAGATCAAGAAAAGGTGGCAAGAATATACGGAAGATCTGTATAGGAAGGATAATAATATCGGGGATAGCTCAGATGGTGTGGTCAGTGAGTTAGAGCCAGACATCCTGAAGAGTGAGGTCGAATGGGCCTTAAGAAGCATTGCCAATAACAAGGCAGCAGGAGACGATGGTATCCCAGCTGAACTGTTTAAAATATTGCAAGATGATGCTGTCAAGGTGATGCATGCCATATGCTAGCAAATCTGGAAAACACAAGAATGGCCATCAGACTGGAAAAAAACAACTTATATCCCCATACCAAAAAAGGGAAACACTAAAGAATGTTCCAACTATCCGACAGTGGCACTTATTTCACATGCCAGCAAGGTAATGCTCAAGATCCTGCAAGGTAGACTCCAGCAATTCATGGAGCGAGAATTGCCAGATGTACAAGCTGGGTTTAGAAAAGGCAGAGGAACTAGAGACCAAATTGCCAATATCCGCTGGATAATGGAGACAGCCAGGGAGTTCCAGAAAAACATCTATTTCTGTTTTATCGACTATTCTAAAGCCTTTGACTGTGTGGATCATAACAAACTGTGGCAAGTTCTTGGTGGTATGGGGATACCAAGTCACCTTGTCTGCCTCCTGAGGAATCTGTATAACGAACAAGTAGCAACGGTAAGAACAGACCACGGAACAACGGACTGGTTTAAGATTGGGAAAGGAGTACGGCAGGGTTGTATACTCTCACCTTATCTATTTAACTTGTATGCAGAACACATCATGCAACGTGCTGGGCTTGACTAATCCAAGGCTGGAGTTAAAATCGCAGGAAGAAACATTAACAACCTCAGATATGCAGATGACACCACTTTGATGGCTGAAAGCGAGGAGGAGCTGAGGAGCCTTATGACAAAGGTGAAAGAAGAAAGTGCAAAAGACGGGTTGCAGTTAAACCTCAAAACCAAGATTAAACCAAGTTAAACCAAGATTATGGCAACTAGCTTGATTGATAACTGGCAAATAGAGGGAGAAAACGTGGAGGCAGTGACAGACTTTGTATTTCTGGGCACAAAGATTACTGCAGACGCTGACTGCAGCCGGGAAATCAGAAGACGTTTACTTCTTGGGAGGAGAGCAATGACAAATCTTGATAAAATAGTTAAGAGCAGAGACACCACACTGACAACAAAAGTCCGCATAGTTAAAGCAATGGTATTCCCCGTAGTAACCTATGGCTGCGAGAGCTGGACCATAAGGAAGGCTGAGCGAAGGAAGATAGATGCTTTTGAACTGTGGTGTTGGAGGAAAATTCTGAGAGTGCCGTGGACTGCAAGAAGATCAAACCAGTCCATACTCCAGGAAATAAAGCCAGACTGCTCACTTAAGGGAATGGTATTAAAGGCAAAACTGAAGTACTTTGGCCACATAATGAGAAGACAGGATACCCTGGAAAAGAGGCTGATGCTAGGGAAAGTGGAACGCAAAAGGAAGAGGGGCCGACAAAGGGCAAGATGGATGGATGATATTCTGGAGGTGACAGACTTGACCTTGGGGAAGCTGGGGGTGGCGACAGCCGACAGAAAGCTCTGGCGTGGGCTGGTCCATGAAGTCACGAAGGGTCGGAAACGACTGAACGAATAAACAACAACAAACTCATGATGCTCAGAGAAACACTCACCCACCCGCAAGCAAAACACACAGCACACCAAAGCAAACAAGCCCTTTAAATCACATACTACACACTAGGGGTGTGCACGGACCCCCCGATCCACCCTGCGGGCCGATCCGAAAATTTCGGATGATGCCCGCTCCGCTCCACGCCGCTCCGCCCATAGTCTGCTCCTCTTCGCCGCGGAGCTCCGGCTCCGAATCGGAGCTCCGCAGTGGAGGGGAGTGGCGCCAGGTAAGGCCCCCTCCCTCCTCTCCCTTACCTGCAGAGCCTGGTAAGGGACCAAGGGGGAGGGGGGCCTTACCTGCGTCTGTCCGCGGTCCCTCGGCTTCTTCAATTGAGTCCGTGGCTCAACCGGAAGTCTGGGCCGCAAGTGCGGCCTAGACTTCCTGGTTGAGCTGCGGGCTCAATTGAAGAAGCCGAGGGACCGCGGATGGACGCAGGTAAGGGAGAGGAGGGAGGGGGTTTACCGGGCCCTGCCGCTGTCGCCGCATGGGCGACAGCGACAGCGGCAGGGCCCGGTAAACTCCACTTACCTTTCTTGCGGAGCTCCGGATCGAGGCGAAGGATCCGCCTTCACCTCGATCCTCTTCGCAATGCTCCGCCGGCCCCCCAATCCTCTTCGCCTCCGCTTTAAGGGGAGGCGAAGCATCCCGCTCCGCTTCTAATTCGCTGGTCCGATTAGAAGCGGAGCACATCCCTACTACACACATATACACACACCAAACAGGTAAATAAATAGCCCTTTACTCCCTGTAATCTTCTCTAACCCTCCAAGATGCTGCCCCTACACCCTAGCCCCCCAGGAAGCTCCCCAACATCCCCCCCAGATGTTTGGCTCTAGCCACCCACCACTTTTATTTTCTAAGAATTCCTCTAGGGACAACATAGACATTCTTGGGTGGGGGGAGATGGCATTTGGGAAGGAAAAGTAACAACATATTAATGACAAGAATACTTTAAAAATTAAAAATTAAAATTATATGGGGCATGGAGCCAGAAGATCACCATGGGAAGTGTCCATGGGGACACTGGATCCCAAGGGCACCATGTTGGGGACCCCAGTTCTAGTGGTTGGATAAAATTTAGAACGTACGAGATCCGTGGAGGGATGTCACCTTCTGTCTTGAAACGCCCAGTCCACAGGAGGATTTTCTTGTCAAATGTTGAGGGTTTGGAGCTATCAGGTACTCCACATATCTTCTCAGCTTAAAGATCCAGTAGACAAAACATCACATCAATTTGTATAATTAATGCACGAAGGAAAGAAATATCTAGGCATAAGACTTCTTTTTCCAAAGAAAAGTTAATCTTGTCCCCACTACTTTTATTTAGATCTGTTGTCACACATTTAGATATATCATCCGTGATGGCCTGACTTCCCCATGACACTTACAGATGCATGTAACAGCTTCATCGGCTCTCTCGCACATTATTATTATTATTATTATTATTATTATTATTATTATATTTTTATTTTAAAAAAACTTCTCCAGAAAGTTTTTTTAAAAAAATAGCATCGTTATATTATTATGCGATAGCACAATACCTCCCCCAATTTTATTTTATTTTTCATAAAGAGACGTTTAACTATGGTAGCCCTGCATTCAAAGAGTTGGAAGTGGGATAGTATTTAGTCTGTATTAACTGATGCAGTCTCCATCTCTCGGTTCCTTTTTAGCCATGTTTATTCTGGCATTATTTCCCTACTTATCTTACTGAAAACAAGATACTGAATTTTCCATGATTCACCAGAGGTCAAAGACTTTAACAACAGAATCACAATTTAATTATTTGATGCCTCTTTTGTTCCTGGTAGTTTGTAACACACAGTAAACCTGCTTTCCAAAATGCATCGTTTCCATTCTAATGTTAGTTATAATAACAATTCTTTTTCCATTCCTGTTATTGTGTTGTTGTTGTTGTTGATAAATCAGGATAAGTTTATCAATAGTGAGATAGTTTTAGTTACTAAAATTAAATAAGAAAATCAGTAAACTGTCCAAATCTTGATCATTTGATGTGGTATTTGTTGCAAGACACAGGTTGCATACAATGTTAGTCCTACTTAGAGAAGAAGACCCATTGAAATGAATGGGACTTCAGTTAGACTAACATTGGATATGACTCACAAGGTGGGCAACCAAAACAGCGTGCTCCTTTCTCCTACCATCTTATGATTGTCTGATGTTCTCTCTAGCTGACGTTCTTTGGAAACAACAAAGGTAGCAAGAATTATGAATGGACAGATAGGGTTGCCATGTTTTATAATCAATGGGTACAGAACAACTACCTACTTGGAGCTAAGGAACAAGGTTCAAGAGAGATGGCTGGCGTTTAGGCAGGTTTCCTGGGGTCTCTTTTTCCTCTGCTAAGACTTCAGAGTCCTTTCCAGCCACTCACCTGAGCCAATGGTCCCCGGGGTTCTGTTCTGACCAGTGCAGGACAATGCCGTGGAGCCCAGGATACCAGGTACAAGAGGTCGGCGCAGAGGAGCGCAGAGCTGCTGTCTTTCAGCCAGGAGCCGTCCAACCCTGAGACGGAAGCATGACCCACTTGCACCCAGCATCGTGAGGGCAGCAAGCTGAGTATCAAAACCAAGCCAGAAAATGTGTCAGTTGCCACAGCCAGCCAGTGTCCAGACTGCAGGGGAACAGAAATCACTTCCAGCTCCTCAGCATCTGCTTTTATCATCTCTGTGCCCGCCTCTCCATGCCTGGGAACAGGATCAGCTTTCCAGTCGCCTTGATCATTTGCCAGCCCTTCCTCCCCCTTTCCTGTATTTCTCCTCCTTACAAACCGATATCAAAAAATGCCTCCTTTCCAGGCCCGCAGTGCCCTGTGCTTGATGATTTTCTTTCAGCCACTCTATGCACAGTTCAAAAGGAAAGGAATCTGTGTTATTACCTGCATTTGTCTTCAACTGAGAAATTTTTGAAAGCGTAGCTAAGCTATCTGGGTTTTGTTTTTGTTTTTGTTGTTTTTTAAATCTTCAGGAAGCTGCTGCTTCTCCTCGAGAACGAGCACACTGAAGCCTTTCCTACTTTAGGCTGCATTTCTTAATATTTCTACAAGAGAATTAGCCTTATTAAAAGTGGGATATACTTCAGAGTAGGCATGTATAGGATTGCACTGTTAGTGTGAAAATGGAAGTTTGGGGGAGATAATGTGGTAATGTGGCACTGGGCACTACCATAGTGATATGTTGGATACTCCACCCCCCTGCCCCCAGGAACCAGTCCTGCTATTGGCCTTTTTCAGATGGGGGGGGGGATTTGTATTTCCTTACCATGGCTCTGCTTCCTGCTTCTCTTCCACATTTGAAACAAGCTGAAATTACACAGGGAAGAGAGCAGTGACCATGTGGCTTGTACAGTTCAATGGGACAGTGTCCTCTAGTGCAGGGTGACCAAACGCCCGGATTTGGCCGGACATGTCAGGAAATCCCGCCCCCAAATGAGAGCCGGGGGGGAGATTTAAAAAAACCCCCAAATGCCCGGGAAAATCGCGGTCCTGGGGCCTGCGTCACTCAGGGGGGAGGAGCTGGAGAGAACGGGCCTTGCAGCCCCAGCCCTTCAGCGACGCCCTCCCCTTCTCCTCTGTGCTGACGCACACGCTCCAGCACAGAGGAGAAGGCCAGCATCGCTGGGTGAGAGAGCTGGGAGACCTGTTCTCCGAGAACGGGCCTTGCAGCTCCCACCCCCACCCCCACCCCCCAGCGATGCCCTGGAGTTGGAGCCGGGGCTGGAGCTGCCGGGCTGAGGCCAGAGCTGGGGCTGCATCTGAAGTTGGGGCTGGAGTTGGAGCTGGGGCGGAGCTGGAGCTGCCGGGCTGGGGCCAGGGCTGGGGCTGCAGCTGAAGTTGGAGCCGGGGCTGGAGTTGCAGCCAGGGCGAGGCTGGAGCTTTAGCTGGAGCTGCTGGGCTGGGGCTGCAGCTGAAGTTGGAGCTGGAGCCGGAGCCGGGGCTGGAGTTGAAGCCAGGGCGGGGCTGGAGCTGGAGCTGCCGGGCTGGGGCTGCAGCTGAAGTTGGAGCCGGGGCAGAGCTGGAGCTGCCAGAGCTGAGGTTGGAGCCGGCCGGGGCTGGGGCTGGAGTTGGAGAGCTGGAGCCAGGGCTGGAGTTGGAGCTAGAGCCGGGGCCAGGGCTGGGGCTGGAGCTGAAGTTGAAACTGGAGCTGGAGCCGGGGCTGGAGTTGGAGCCGGGGCGGGGCTGGAGCCGGTGCGAGGCTGGAGCGATGTGTTTTGCTGGGCTGCTAGCCCATGCTGCTTGGCTGCCCCTGTTCTCTTTTCCCTGGAATTAGAAGCTGTGGAATATTGTTGTC